>NC_139603.1:25777792-30577792 GCF_964270895.1 Podarcis filfolensis | reverse complement strand
CCGTGGCAAGTAGGCCACTGGAAGGAAATAGACAAATCTCAAAAGGTTAATTCTGGAATGAATCTGGAGGTTATAGGCACAGAGTCATTCTCATTCACACTCAATTATTTTTTAAAGATCCATGCCCAGATCTCTTAGTTCATGGGCCCGGATCCGGCCCAATCACCTTCTAAATCCGGCTCGCAGACGGTCCAGGAATCAGCGTGTTTTTACATGAGTAGAATGTGTCATTTTATTTAAAATGCATCTCTGGGTTATTTGTGGGGCATAGGAATTCGTTCATCTGCCCCCCAAAATATAGTCCAGCCCCCCACAAGGTCTGAGGGACAGTGGACTGGCCCCCTGCTGAAAAAGTTTGCTGACCCCTGGACCTAGTTAAAGGATCTTGGGAATCAGAGGTTGGAAAGGCCTGGAGAGATACTATAAACTAGACAATACTGGACCAAGTGGGTCAATGGGGATAGATTTAATCAGGTCCTTTGCAGAGTGGACCCATAAATAAATAAATAAATAAATAAATAAATTTTATTTATATCCCGCCCTCCCCAGCCGAAGCCGGGCTCAGGGCGGCTAACAACAATCAAATAGTCAAACAATCAAATAAACCAACATTCTAAAAATATTTCATTATAAAAATTAATTAAAATCAAGTTGATGGCAACCATTAAGCAAAACTCTGTGCAGGTTGCCAGAGGAGGGAGTCAGGCTGCGCCCTGACCAAAGGCCTGGTGGAACAACTCTGTCTTGCAGGCCCTGCGGAAAGATGTCAGGTCCCGCAGGGCCCTAGTCTCTTGTGACAGAGCGTTCCACCAGATTGGAGCCGCAGCCGAGAAGGCCCTGGCTCTAGTTGAGGCCAGCCTAACCTCTCTGAGGCCTGGGACCTTCAGGATGTTTTTATTTGCAGACCCACTGAAATAAATGAACTTAAGTTAGTCATGCCTGTTAACTTCAGTTAGTAGGACTAGCACTGAATACCACCCATGGTTGGTTTATGTTTATATATCTATAGCTATGGGAAACACACATATCCTGTTGGCATTAGCAAGCAAGCCGTGCCCACTGACTTGTGTAGCAGAGAAAGACAGAAGCCCCAGAGGCTTACCATGCAATTTGATCTGGGAGAAAATTGCTTCCTTGTTCCCAAGTCAACACAGTAATCACTTGAGCCCAGAGCATGATAGTAAAGTCTGGCCACTGATATCCCTCCTTCTCCTGAGGCAGCCTTCTTAACTTTACAGTGCTTTGTTCAATTGCCTGCCTATAGTGTGAGAAGAGGGAGAGAGAAGGAGCGGAAGGAGAGGCATGTTGATATGGAAAGGGAAATGGGAAAAGACAAGGGTGAAAAGCAAAGAAAAGGACGAATGGCCACCTGAAGTTAAAACCTAAAAGTTGTCTGAGAAATGGTACCCACTCATAGCATCCTGTTATTCCCTAGAGGTTGTTGTGAGGGGATATTTAACCATCCCTACTAACAAAGGATGCTGTTAATTATTTAATTAGCGTGGATGTTACAAGGACAGCAGTAGCGCATCCCAAGATGTAATACTGTCAGGGGCTGGACTGAGGAGGAATGGTGGGAGCCTCCCCCCCTTCTTCTGAACCTTCCTGAAGACAGGAGGACAGTATAGATTTAGAACAATGGTTTGCAGAAGGACATAGTTCAGAGGGTGTAGAGGGGGAAAGCTGGGAAATATTGGGGGAGGAACAGAAGGAAGAAGAAACACTGGGGGAGAGACAGCTGAAGATTCAGTGTCTTTGGAAAGCATTCCTGAGCCCCCCTCTCCTAGGACTAGGTGGGCGTTGAGAGTAGTAGAACAGAAAGCTCAGAGGCAGAAAGCACAGATCAGCCATCACAGGGGTGATGTAAAATAGGAGGGACTTTACTTGGAGCCACGCCATCATTTAGAGAGAGACCGCATTCCTTTGTCTCTTGCTGTGAATTATTGAATAAACTACTCTTCTTTTCTATCAGCTTCTTTGCTGCCACTGGGGGAAGGATTCCCTGAAGCCTGACAAATACCACACAAAATGTTTCTATTGCGTTACATTTCTAGCCTGGTTTTTTCCCATCGCAAAATTTAAGGTGGCATTGCATTGGATTCTCCAGCTACTAACCAAACCCATGCCAACTCAGCGTCGGCAAGCTGGCTTCAACCGTGTACCAGCACTCCACGCCCCAGTACCTGCCTTTGGCTAGGCCTTACACTCACCCCTGTTCTAAATCAGCACAAGACACATATGATCAGATCTCACACAGATGCTTGACGGCTTCAGAACACTAACTGGACAGAGACCAGCCTCCCAACCAGCCTGGTTTCGCAAAAAAAGAACGTGGCAGGTGGCTGTGTGTCTACCCCATGATGTCGGTGTGCCTTTTCATTTAAGAAAGAATCAGAGGGTATTTCAGCACATTGTCAGGCAATCAGAGAGAGCGAAGCAATTGCGTTTTCTGTTTAAAAACTATTTTCATTAAAAAGGGATCACAAGGGAATGGTGCTCTTTTCCTATAGGGGTACGACAGGAGTTTAATTATGAATGGCCTTGTCTGTAGCAGCACATCAGGACTTCCTAAAATTGCCCAGGATAGGCTTTTGTTGTTCTCCCTACTTTGAGTCAATGAAAGTATTATCACCGTACCACCACCAACAACAACAAAGAAACTCACAGCTACAAGACTCAGTGCTGGCCTAATCATGAGCAGAATGAAACAATTATCTTAGGTGGCTGCTCAAGGGTGCAATGAATTGGTGTGTACCTGGACCCAGGCTCCTGTGACCACCTGTCAGGGAATCAGGAGCAGGAGCACTAGGGAGAGAGGATTGGGAGAGCGAAGGGGAAGAATCCGAGGGCAGCGTAGGGGAGTATGACAGTGGCCCGAGAGATTCCATGAGCTTCTCCAGCGAATCAGAAGATTCCCAGAAGGGGGCGCCGATGGTCAGGGCAAGGGGGGTCCCAGGGGGGACGCACCAGAAACAAGGAGCCAGAGGGGAACCCCAAAGCAGCAGTGGAGGATCGGGACCAGTTTCCCCACCAGAGCGTAGTGGGGGGGAGGAGTCACATGTGTCAGGAGCAGTGTCTCCTCCAGAGAGGGAGTCAGGGCTGACCACGCCTCCAACGGAGGGGAGGTCAGTTGCAGCTAGCCCCCCCGATGGGGGAAGCAGTGACAGCAGCAGTGGAACGGTCAGGAGGAAAGCTGCTGGCTGGGCGTGCGCGCCAAGTTCAAATGTGCAGGCACGCGGAACAGCAGGAGACCCGGATGGGGAACCAGCTCCTAAAGCCCGCCGGAGGGAGGGAGAAGGCTCAGGGGAATCAGCGGGAGAAGAGGCTAGAAAGGGCGGAACCCCGGCGGGCAGGCGGACCCAGAGGAGGAAGGAGCAGCGGAGAAGGTGGAGCAAGGCTAGAATCTTAAATTGGTGTCAAGGGGGAGGAGACTCAGACGGAGCATCAGTGGTCTGACACTTTAGACGTGGGGCTGCGCGCTGTGGCTCTGGAAGTGAAACTGAACTTCAATAAAGACTTTTATACTTAACAACGAAGCAGCGCTGGTCCTTTGTGAGCTGGGACCTAGGGTAGCCCTGACACCACCACTCCTGCCTCTGCTGCCCCCTCCATCTCTTCCTCCAAGAGTGAGGCATTTTTGCTGCAGTGGCTGGGAGAGGGCCTGCAGTGTCAGAGCAGATGAATGATGTTTAAACAAAGGGAAGTGGGTTGGGGCCGGGAATAATTTACTAAAACTCCCTGTGTACCCCAAGCTTGCCTCTTAGAGGAACAAGCTTAAGGCAGCTGTCAGGGACTCAGGAGCAGGAGCACTGGGGAGAGAGGAATTGGAGAGCGAAGGGGAAGAATCCGAGGGAAGCGTAGGGGAGTATGACAGTGGCCCGAGAGATTCCATGAGCTTCTCCAGCGAATCAGAAGATTCCCAGAAGGGGGCACCTATGGTCAGGGCAAGGGGGGTCCCAGGGGGGACGCACCAGAAACAAGGAGACAGAGGGGAACCCCAAAGCAGCAGTGGGGGATTGGGACCAGTTTCCCCACCAGAGCGTAGTGGGGGGGAAGAGTCGCATGTGTCAGGGCCAGCGTCTCCTCCAGCGGGGAGAGAGAGTGAGTCAGGGCTGACCACGCCTCCAACGGAGGGGAGGGCAGTTGCAGATAGCCCCCCCAGAGGGGGAAGCAGTGACAGCAGCAGCAGTGAAACGGTCAGGAGAAAAGTTACCAGCTGGGCGCGCGCGCCAAGTTCAAATGTACAGGTGCGGGGAACAGCAGGAGACCCGGATGGGGAACCAGCTCCTAAAGCCCGCCGGAGGGAGGGGGAAGGCTCAGGGGACTCAGCGTCAGAAGAGGCTAGAAAGGGTGAGACCCCAACGGCCAGGCGGAACCAGAGGCGGAAGGAACTGAGGAAGAGGTGGAGTAAGGCTAGAATCTTAAATTGGTGTCAGGGGGGAGGAGACTCAGACGGAGCATCAGCGGTCTAACAGTTGAGACGTAGAGCTGCGCGCTGCGGCTCTGGAAGTGAAACTGAACTTCAATAAAGACTTTGTACCTAACAACAAAGCAGCGTTGGTCCTTTGTGAGCTGGGACCTTGGGCAGCTCTGACAGCAGCCTTTCCTCTGACATGCTATTTTTGAATGTGCAGGTAGTTTTTGTTAGAGTGGCCATGTGTCCTACTCTGCAATGGAAAGTCCTCTATTTTAAATATAAGGAGCCATTTTTATAAATAATGAAGATGAGGGGGTCTTGAAACTTCTGAGCACCGGTGAGCACCTGGCAGCAGACTAAGCAGGCGCACAGTCTACAGGGTCACAGTCTTCCCCAGTATGGTAAGATATATCATATTTCTGTTTCATACAATCATAGATTTGTAGAGTTGGAAGGGATCCCTGCAATGCAGGAAACTCAACACGTGGTCCCCCATCCAATTTGAAACCACACCGGACCCTACTTAGCTTGGCAAATGTGCTAGCAGTTTTATTGCTTCACCACCAGGTTTAAATTATAGTGATCTTTTCTAAATTTCCCACTATACATGTATGCAATATGGTAAAAATATGGAAATTGGTGTCCTCTTTTTTTTTTTTTACCAATGCATTTCCTTCCCCTTGCCTCCCCTCCCCCCGAGTCTTTGTACACGGAGAAGTATTCAGACATCATCTCACAGTGTGTTAAGGGAAGGGGGAGGCTTGTTGAAAGTGGTCTACAATGTTGGCTTGAGGAAGAACTTCTCCTGTCACATGCTCCCTCCCAATAAACATAATCATCAGAACAGTCTTACATGCATTATCTTTGTGTTGTGGCACACTCTGCTTTGGATTGTGTCATGGTGATGTGTGTGCATCGGCATATATTGAGGGGCAGTTGATTCTACCTCAAAGGAACGGATTGTACAAGATGGCCTGTTGATCCTTCTCAATTCAAAGTGCGCCTTGGTCCTTAGAAGTGATCCTACCTCCAAAGCCCATAAGCCAGGAAGTATATTGCAGCTGCTAGCCCACCCACACTCCTCACTGGAAAGGAAGCAGTCCAGGCAGCCATCCAAATATGGAAATCCTTCAAATAAAAATAATCTCCATGATTAAAGTGTCAGGGAAAAAACCCCTGTGTGCTAACAAATGGGCTTTTAACATTTTCACAGAAACGGTCTGAAGGTGCTGTTGGTGAGAGAGGGAAAGAAAAATCACTAATTTTCTACTCGAGATAGCAATCCCACTGAAGCTGCTATTTTAGTTTCATCAGATATCCTTTCATTTGACATCATATCTGGGAAAAGAGTTTGGCTGCAGAATAATTCTAGCAATATGAATGATGATGAGTGGGTGGGACTGGCAAAGGGGGGGGAGGCATTCTGAGAGATTTCTGCGAAAGGTACATAGCAATTAAGGCCTGGTTGTTGAAAGAATTAAAAAGAGAAGAAAACGGATAGGCAGAAGAAGCAGGCTGATTCATGCAACGTACCTACATTTTAGGCACACATGTTAATAAAGAAATGAAGTTTGAATGTAACAAACCAATGGCTGGAAATGCCTTTATCAAATACAAACTCGCATCACGAAGCCTGGATTAATGTCAGTCTGGTGTCAGCCCTACATGGCTTCAGTGACAACAAATATGGCTTGCTGGCATGTTTGTGGGAATGGCTCAGAAGGACGTTCACCAAAACATACTTGATATTGTTGTGGACGCACTATGTCCATGAGCAGCAAGAAGTGACAGCAATAAGTTGCTTTCCTTTGAAGGAGAAAGCACTGAGGAGGAGGAACCAATCCTGTGCCACTTAGACTCCTATCGTCCTGGTCCATTGAGCATGTAGGTAAGGACTGATAGGAGACAGAGTCAACGAATGCCAAGAGAGCCACAGGTTTTGTATCCTTGGTATAGTTTAAGAAAAAGAAAGAAAAAGAAAAGAAAAGACTGTTGTATATTCGGTGGAAAGGCACCCAAAATTTTAGAAATTGTTCCCAGGTTGATTTGAGAGTCTTTGGCTTAATCCTAGTTGTAATGCAAAGTATAGGAAAGCTTCTCTTTCTCCTTCCTTCCTGCTCTTCCCCTCCTTTAAAGAACAAGAAATATTATTTCAGAGTAATGAATTTCACTGCTTAATCAATGCAATGGGAACATGTGTCTCTCTTCAGCTGTCTGAGTCCTGGTGAGTTACCATCCACTAGAAATTCAGAGTGATTGGCTGAGCCGTACAGTATAGGATTTTGAATTGAATTAACAGTCTTCTGCTTGGGGAATAATTAATATCCCAGAGGGGAAAGCTTGTGCACATTGAAGGAGATAGATCAGATGACGAAGTGTCCTCCTTCAAATCTTCCCTTGTGCGAAAAATATTTATCACTGTTCCTATGGGTCTGGAAGATGGCTTAAGCAACCTGTTAATTAGAATAATGGATTGCACCACACTGGGATGACAAACAACAAAGCTGTACTATAAAGCACATGGAAGTAGGGGCATGGAGTGACAATACTGGATTCATGCTAGCAAAACAAACAAACAAAAAACAAGCTTGTCCAATGCTTTCTGGGGGGTTGGGGAGGCAGAATCCAGGAGGTAATTTGGGAAGAACTGATATAGGAGACTTGCCAAAGACACATTAGATGTAACCCTTTTAGGGAAAGTGGGCAGCCTAGTCCAACTTCAGCTAATATTGCCCTTAACCAGCAGCAGTTTACACCCTGTAATTATTGTGAAATTTGTGAACATCCTTTGGCTCCTCCATGATAACATGACAGCAACAATTGTGGATAACAATGGCTCTCAAAGTGAACCATTCACAGTGGGATCGGACATTATGTGTTATATCCCAACTCTATGTACTATCTTCATTTCCATGATCCTACACATTGTCGAAGGGAAACTCCCCACCGGGGTAGAAATCATATATCAAACAAATGGAAAGGTCTTTAACCTGAGTAGGTTGAAAGCAAAGAGTAAGGTTACCATAACTTCTATCACAGAGCTTCAGTATGCTGATGACAATGTATTGTGTGCACACTCAGAGGATGACCTCCAAACCACCCTAAATATCTTCGCAGAAGCTTACGAAAACTTGGCCTATTGCTCAGTATCCAAAAAACCAAAGTGCTGCACCAACAAGCACAAAACAACCCCCTAGCAGCACCACATATCCAACTTAATGGTGTAATGTTGGAAACTGTCAATCACTTTTTCTACCTGGGCAGTTATCTTTCCACAGGGGCCAACATTGATGCCGAAATCCAGCATCACCTGAGCTCTGCGAGTGCAGCTTTCTCCCAATCGAAGTGCAGAATGTTTGAGGACCAGGATATTTGCGGGACAAAGCTATTGAACTACCAACTTTACTGTATGCTTGTGAAACATGGACTGCTTATAAACGACATCTCCAACTCCTTGAAAGATTCCATTGATGGTGTCTCCAATTTTTTTTACACATTACTCGGGAAGACAGGTGAACTAATGCCAGTGTACTGGAAGAAGCAAAGATCACCAGTGTCAAAGCAATGTTTGGATGCCTGATTTTCATCTTCCAAAGCAGCTACTCTATTCCCAGCTCAAGAATGGAAAGCAAAATACTGGTGGACAACAAAAGAGGTTTAAAGATACTCTCAAGGCAAATCTAAAAAAATGTAACATAAGTACTGATAACTGTGAAACTCTGGCCTGCGAGAGCTCCAACTGGAGAACAGCCTTTACCAAAGGTGTCATGGACTTTGAAGAAGCACAAACTCAGGGCGAAAAGGAGAAACGAGCTGAGAGGAAGGCACATTTTGCAAACCCTCATGGTGATCAACTCCCATCCGAAAACCTATGTCCCCACTGTGGAAGGATGTTTGGATCCAGAATTGGCCTCCACAGTCACTTACAGACTCACTGTTAAGACCGTGTTGATGGAAGACAGTCTTATTCGGCTATAAGTGATCACCAAAGAAGACACCCTCAGATTATTGCCACCCCATCTGTGTCCTCGCAAAAGACTCCCAACTGTCTGCTAGAGCTTTCAAAATGAAAACTTCACCCTCCTTTCCATCCTACTACCAATGAAGCCCATAACTATATCCACTGTCAGAGGCAATATGCCTTTGAATGCCACTTGTGGGGAAAGTGCTGTTTCGCTCAGGTCCTGCTTTTGTGCTTCCTGTAGGCATCTTGCTGGCTACTGTGAGAACAGGATATTGGACTAGATGAGCCTTTGGCCTGATCCACTTATGCACTGCTGCACAGCAGAGTTCTGGACATGGTGGCTCACCCACTTTTTGTTCTCTCTTCCCAATGCCCTCCACTGCCGCCCATCACTTTGAATGGAATTGTAGCACAAGAAACATTTAAAGGTAGCGGGGAGTTACCACTTGGTAATAGTATCCAGTCCTAATTCTCTGTGGAAAATTGCTTGTGAAGGCACAGCTGCTCATTCGGGTGGAATTTTGCCATCTTTTGAAATACAGCTGCCATTGGTATTTGGTGTGATGTTGACTCTGACCACGTGGGGGCAGAAGAATGCTTGAATATGGATAAATGACAGGAAGTTCCCAAGGATATTGTCCCCCACCCTTGTAAAAAGAAAAGAAAAAAGAGAGAGATTGTGACACCTCAAGTGGCTTTAGAACCAAGGCTTATTCACGGTCTTTAAAAGGTCACAGAGACTCCATTGAGAACATAACACTAGATGCTTGCTGCCTAAAGCGTTATCCTTTATTTCACAGATATTACAGCAACTGGCAAAGAGACGAGCTAGTATACATGCAATCTGGTCCTTGGGTGATATCAGCTGAACTTTCTAGGCCCAGTCTCATGAAAAATAAGAAGACAAAAGGCAAATATCATCCAGTTTTATTTTTTTAAAACTGAGGCTACGCATGTTGAGAAAAGCAGAGCTCTTAACAGAGAATTCTTCCTTCAGGTATATCATTAATGGCATGATAAAGGCACTGGTGAAAGGCCAATGGAAGACTTTCAAGGTGGCAATGGGGCTTCTCCTATAAGCTTGTGGATTCAGTATTATGCAGGAAAAATACAAGCTATTAACATGCTGAATTAGTGCCAAAGAGCTACATAAAAAACAATTGACAATGGCCAGTCTACTCTAACATAGAAAAATATTCACCAGAACCTGAGAGGCAATGCAGGTGTTTTTTAATTAAAATATACACAATGCTTTATAGCCCTTCCCTGCAATATGCAAATATTCATATAATTGCATACAATGTCATAAACCAATGCTAGTGCCCATTATTATTATTATTTAACTGAACTTAAGTTTCCAGGTTACGGTCTGAAGTCACAAGATTCAGCAACCCTGCTGAAGCTCAGGAAATCCAGTCGGTACACAAATGGAAGACTGCCTGGGAACCCCAACTATACTGCCATGTGGCAAGAAACATAAGCTATAAATGAAATGTACAAATAGCCCACCATTTGACTAGCATAAGCACCTTTGTGTTTCTAAAAGTTATGACACCTGAATCTCTGGGAATGTGCAGAGTTCCCACCAGGTGGAAGGAAATCTTTATTAAAAAAAAAATAATGTATTGGCAAAGAGGAACCTCATGTCTGGAACATAAGTCTGCTGGAAGAGGCATACTTGTTGCCTCTGCACCCATCCATAACTGGTGTGCAGCCCATGAAATAAGTTTCCCACCCAGAGCATGTGCAGATTTCCTTTCTTTTTATGGAGGAAACGTTTGCTTTCTGCCTAATTCAATTTTCTATTCCAACAGGACATAGACAGTTATAGGGCATGGTATGAGGGAGTGGGAATGAAGCACATATTCTGAAATCACAGTAAAGCACCAGACTGCAGGGACTGTAGCATGTAGATGACATGTAAAAGGAACAGCACACAACAACCAACCCAACCCAAATCTTCTTTCATTTATTTTAAAGCATTTATAAACTGCTTAATATTTTTAAAATCTCTTAACTCTTGCCAGGTATATAATTCATGTGGTGACTTCCCTGTCATTCACTACACAAATTCTTTGTCAGTCACTGTGATGAGTCAATCAACTTCACAATGCTTTTTTAGTTACGTGACTAGAATAGGTATGATTTATAGCCAGCAGTCACGTTAATATGCATTTAAGAACTAGCATTTCTAGGACAACATCGGGCTTTGGTGTTTTTTGTTCTAAAAGAGCACCACTGCCTTTCTACATTTGGCCAACGAGCATAAGAGGAAAGCTAATCACTATTGCAAAATGAACAGGCAAATTGAGAACTTAGGAAAGACCCTCTCTTATTCATTTCTGCCCAAACCATCATTTACCTGCTTCTGCCTACTACAGAGTGGGGAAATCTTTACTTAGTGCATGGGACCTACTATGACAGTGAATCTGACCAAATGCAACAGTATTTGCTCTCTTTGTTGAGGGAAAAAAAGAGAAGAACCTTAGGGTTTGCAAGCCATTCTCATTAGTTGGTGAAGGATCTGAGGCAATGCTCAGATAAACAATGCAATTTCTCCCCTATTTCTGCCACACAAATTATGTTCCTAAAACTGTACCTTAGGGGCTGCAGAGGAATATGCCTGGAAAATAACTCAGGCTATTTGACCATCCAGCCCAGCACTGTCTACTCGAACTGGCAGCAGCTCTCCAGGGTCTTAGGAAGAGGACGCTTCCTGCACAAAGTATGAGACCCTCCATACGGCTGTTTTACATTCTGCAACGTGTTCTTGACTCTATAATAATATTGCATTGGGTGGTGGATTTATTTTGTTTTGCTACTTGCTCTGTGGTCCTTCCCCAGTGCTACCACATTACTGCTGTCCAGAGAGGTTATAGCAAAACAAAAGTAGGATAACCCCGCTCCCAACATTTGTGGCATGAAATGTTACAGGGTTTTAGCAAGAAGTTTTGGGGGGTTTTTAAGGTATACAGTGAGAGGAAATGAAGCAGAATGACCACCCAAAAACTTCTGCAAGTGCAAATAATTTTGAAAGTGGGATCACTTATGACTACCCCAAAAGCATAATGAGCACAAATCTTCATGAACACACAATAAGGAGGACATCAGGTAC
Source organism: Podarcis filfolensis (assembly GCF_964270895.1). Taxonomy (NCBI): domain Eukaryota; kingdom Metazoa; phylum Chordata; class Lepidosauria; order Squamata; family Lacertidae; genus Podarcis; species Podarcis filfolensis. The sequence goes on along the minus strand of NC_139603.1, from coordinate 30,566,296 downwards.
TGCTCTATAGTTTTTCCCTCAGTTTTTTCCAGGTAAGGAAGCCTCAAACCGACCAATCTCTAAAGATCCACACCATCCCAGCCCTGTACTGAGCTATTGGTCCTTCCTCATACAGATTATATCTGTACATTCTAGTACAGATGAGGAAATAGATGTTTGCCTACTCAGTATTATCATCTCCTCTTACAAAATCAAGTTGCATTAAACAAACATCCTTAATCTCTTCCCTAACAATCTATTTTTCTCTAAGCCAACTGAAGACACGAGGCTAAAAATTGCTGAAGTGCTTTTCACGGGAACACACAATGAAATTGTAAATCAGAGACCATTATACTCCCATCCCTGCAAGAGCTTGCAGTGCAAACACAAACCCTGATTGGATGCCATTTATTTTCCTTGACAAGGGGAACAGGCAGTATGGTTAAGCTACAAAGCTAAAGCATGTAAGGAGTAAATTAGAGAGATATATATAATGCATTTCTGGGTACAGCGCAAACGCTTATAGAAGTCTCATGTGGAACACAACATGGGACGGTCAATGGGGTTTAGCTCAGGAAAGGTACCACCAGGACCAAGACAACACTGGCATGGTTAATGAGCAGAGCCAAGACAGTTATTAGTGGTAAGAAGGCTTCCTTAAGAAAATGGAAGTCCTGCCCAAAGGATGCCATACAAGAATGCAAACTTTGGTAAGAGAACAGACATTAAGCAATTTTTTTTTTAATGATTCTAAGAAGTGTATCAATAAGAACGTTAAGACCACCAGAAGCAGGAAAGTGGCCCAACCAGTGAATTAGAAGTATATTAAAGACAATAAGGAGACTGCAGAGAAGCTGAATGAATTCTTTGCATCATTGAGGAAGCGGTAAGGCAAAGTTGACTGTTTCAAGAAAAGGATCTGAATTAGTGTTGATAAGAGATGAAGTTCTAGGTCCTATTGACAAACTAAAAATTAACCAATTACTGCGTCCAGACAGTGTCCACCTGAGAGTTTCAAATGTGAAATAGTGGATCTTTTATTAGAAAGATGTAATTTCTTCTTAAGATCAGTGTCTGCACCTGAGGACAAGAAATTGGTTAAAGTAGCACCATTTTTTAAAAAGGACTCATGAGAGAGCCAGGAAATTACAGACAAGGGTTAAAATTAAACCATATCATGTATTAACTAGCTGGCCATTCAGTAAATTTAAGCTGAAATTGCTAAAGCTAGATAGAACCCATTCTTTTCTGGAGATCATTTCTCCATACAGAGACACTGCGAGCAATTCCATGCCACATTCCTCTCTCACCCCCCTCCAGTCATCAATAATTCAGGTGAAAATTATATTAACACAGGGAAACACACTGTGCAGGGAATTACACTTGCGTATCTAAGAAGAGCTACTTGGTTTTGGAATATATATTTGGCACGAATGTGCACATACAAGCCAATGTGTCCATGGAAAGGTGCAAGATTAATAGCAGCGGCTAATAAAAAGCAGAAATGAAAAGGTCACACGGCATCTGCATACGAGAACCTGGAGGGGAAAATGCTTTTTAAACTATCCCTTTTGTAACCTTTAGTCCCATTTCATAATCCATCAATGCAAAAAAAAGAAAAGAAAAAGTCTTGGAACTTCTCCAGGTTCCCCACCCTGCACCCGCAGGCTTGTGAAAGTAATTTTTGCTCCTTCCCTCTCAAAAGAAAACTGGCGCAGAATAGGAAGGCAAGAACGAAACAATACATGGGCAGAGCAATCCAAATGCTTGCTTGTAGGCGACAGATGCACCACTGCATCCGAAGCCTTGCCACTCATTTCTTCCAGGAAGGAACTTGCCTCAGGTGTTTTTTTTGCTGCACCAACGCCAAACCCGCACAGCTGAGGAGCCCAAGGATCACGCCTCCAGTGATCTACCCCCAAATGCACCACATTGTGGAGTTCTCAGCTGGCTACTGCTAGCTTCCCTCCTGCTAGGGCAAAGATGGAGCTTCTGCCTGAGCAGAGTTACCTGCCTCCACCCATTGGAGGCCAATGGAGAGAACCTATCCTAACCAGCCCCGCCCCCACCCATCAATTGTGTTTGTGTGCGTTAAGATGGCACTCTATGTCTATGTCAAGGAAATAAATAACTATACAACTTTTAGAAGACATCTGAAGGCAGCTCTGTAAAGGGAAGTTTTTAATGCTTGATGTTTTATCATGCTTTTATATTTGTTGGAAGCCTTCCAGAGTAGCTGGGGCAACCCAGTCAGATGGGTGGGGTATAATAATAATGATGATGATGATGATGATGTTATCTCTGTTTGCCATGGTGTATGAACACATCTGTATTAAACTCTTGCAGCAGTGAATTCTAGGCTTGTAGGATTTTTTTTTTTTTAAAGAAAGCATGGAAAGCGATAGAAGTAATAGAAACCTGAATCACATCACTCTGATTCCTATAGCTGTATCAATTATACTTAAGGATGCCACTACCTTCAAAAGCAGAATCGCCATCATGATGGATTTATATTGAAGCAAATGTTACCTGAATATTCTATATTCAAGAATGCAAGCGCCCTGAGTGCGACAAGGCACGGTTGGGAAAATAATAGAATCATAGAATTGTAGAGGTGGAAGGGACCCTGAGACTCATCTAGTCCACCCCGCTACAATGCAGGAATCCTGCCCACAGCCATTCCTGCATGGGCTCGAACCACCAACCGTCTGGTTAACAGCCAGACACACTGAGGCACTGTCCCACCTGACAGCTTCTGTCCAGGGGTCCTAGCCAAAGTGCAGTCTTAATGCCCCAGAGTCAGCAGCTACACAGAATGTTGCATTAACAGAAAGGCAGCTCTGTTTTTCCCAGAAATGAAGAAATGGGAGGTAAAGGGTGGCTTCTGTTCTTGTGCACTGCACACAAGGGATTATTGCCATTACTTTAAAGAGTCTGTAAACACTGTGCAAGAAATGGCTGAAACCATTGCAAAGATACTATATGTTCAGTATTGAATGTTATGCTATGTGAAATGTATTTCTCTATGCTCGAATGCTTACCGCTTCAGGTTTTGTTTTTCCAAGCACAGAATGCATGCATTTCAGAAATGCATTTTCGAAGGCCATAAAATAAACCATTTTATTATCAAGCAATCTTACAGCAAGCAAAGATATAAACCAAAGAATGAGAAATATAACCGAAAATGGACTTCAGAGCTGCAAACCAGGGAGAATGCCCCAACCAATATAGAACTTGTTTCTGTGCAAACAGGCAAAGAACTGGACTGGAATTGCTGTTAAAATAACTTTAAGCAGTCATCATATGGTCAGTTCCAAAGATAGTCCTCACTACAACCATAAAATAAATCAATACTTTCTTAGGAGGTTTTCTTCACCTTTGTAATGAAACCCCAACCACTTAGACAAACCAGGTTTAATTAGCCGATGATGTTAAACTGAATTGGAAACGTCTTCACAATAATTATTTCTAACTAAAGGAAGACAAAAAATCATCAACACAAATGTGAATATGAGATCGCCCCTCACCTTTTAAAGGTAGATATAAAAGCCATAGATTTTTTTTTTTTTTGAAGGACCAACATTAAATACAAAAAGGATCCAATAGCTTTTATGGGAAACAGGAATGTCACATCCTCAATACATAATGAAGCCAGAGAGATAATCTGACAATTTCAGACTACCTGTGGTCCACAGCAATGTGTGATAGATTAGTTATAAGCTTGTGAACTGGGAGGCTGCCTCCAACCACACCTTCAGGGTGGTTCACCTGAAGAATCATAGAAACATAGCAAATCACTCCACAATAACATATTACTTACACCAGCCACCCCCAGATTTTTTGACTACGGCTGTGTGCCTAGGACAGATGGAGGTTGTAGTCCAAAAATGTGGGGGACATCGGGTTGGGGAAGGAAGGCTTACACTCCCCACACAGAACTCTGCCTCGCTCCTATAGAGAGATCTCAGTACAGCCCCTCGCCAGGAACTCCAGACACAACACCCAACCTGAGAAGATCACTTTGGTGCTGCAAACGCAGTGGTTGGACTTCACCGCCAGAGGCCAACTCCATTGTCTCTTGAGGCAGACAAATGTTATGAATTAGTGGTGTCATGAGGGACCTCAGGCAGGGAAAGCAACCACACAAGTCATGGTCTGTAAACCACCTTGTGTAAAGATTTACCCTGAATAGCTGCCTAAAAATAATTTAACAAAAATGTTTTTGTTTTAACAGAAAAGGGAGTCCTTGATTCTAGAACAGCATCTACTTATTTGAGACAGGAGACAAGATTGTAAACTACTTCAGATTGAGGCTCACACAATTGAATGTTCCTCCGCATGGACAAAATGTCTGGAAAAGAGCATTCTCCCCAACATGTTACTTTTCCAAATACGGGGCTTGGTTGTTTGTTTTTAAGGGATGCAGCACTTAAATTGATTAATTGGTCAGATTTATTGTTTTACCAGCTTCTAATTGACTAACAAAGAACCCTTTAAAAAAGGGGAAGAGGATTATTATTGTACACGTATTTATAGAAACTGCAGATGGCAAGCACCATCTTAAAAGAGGCTTTTTCTCACATTCAAGAGTTGCTTCTTATGATGTCTGCTATGCAAAAATCTAAAAAGAGAAAGCACCTCGCTCTGCCTAATGATTGGGCCAGTGCTCAAAGGAAGGGGTGTGATCCCACTTTTTCACTACCCAAGGCATCCATTGGTGTGAGCAAAACCAAACACCCCAACTGGTTAAAACCAACTTCAACATGCTTAAAAATTAGCTGATGGGCCAAAGGCCTGTCTCATTGAAATTAATTTTCCTGTTTGTGGAAGTTTATTATGGGCAGGACTAGCTGAGCATCCACTGGCAAGTAGTTCAGTCAGTTCATGGGAGCACCTGCCTGCTTTCTGCAAAGCAAGGCAAGATGGACCTGCTTTGTTGTCTCACTCTCTCTCTGCCTTTGTCTTGCCCTGCCCTCAGCTGTTAGGTCAAAAAAGCAATTCACCTCAGGGTCCAAAAGCAAGATATTTTCCTTTTATAAGTTACAAGAAGTACTGAAGGCCTAGAAATATTTCCAGACCCTCAAAGTGTCCCTATTTTCCAGGGACATCCCTGATTTAGAGAAGCCGTCCCAGTTTCGGATTTGATCCCGGAATGTTCCGCTTTTCCTTAGGACGTCCCTATTTTCATTGGAGAAATGTTGGAGGGTATGTATTTCCCATACAATAGTCTTAGTTAACTGAAATGAAGTGTGAAGTCAGATTTAATGCTTCATATGATCCCTGAAAAGTAGTAGTTAATTGTTTTATGCATTAAAGATATGATTAGCTGGTTGAAATACCCTATGATTAATTTTGCAGTACTATCTCTGAGTTTTGCCAGTGTGAGTATAATGTAAGGCAACCAGAGCTGAGATGTACCTCCTCCCAGTAATAAAACCAATTTGTCAAGATTTAATTCTTTCTCCTTTAGTCTACCTATAAGAAAATAATATAGGGCCCTTTCCTTTCCCAATTCCTTAGAGGGCAGAGCTAGACAACAGTGGTATTTTATCCAGTTGATTTCATACGAGAACAAAAAAAATATTTAAACTACCTAATAACTTCCTGATAAGTTTCGATTTCCCTGCACATTAATCTTTTCTTTTTATTTACTTGGCCAACTATAATGTAGTTATCCCCTCATTTAAGTGTGCCAGTGAAGATTCTGAAAAAAGAATAAATCATAGAGTCATAGAACTGTAGAGATGGAAGGGACCACAAGCGTCCTCTAGTCCAACCCACCGCAATGCAGGAATCCTGTCCACAGCAGTTGCTGGGTGGGCTTGAACCGCCAACCTTCTGGTTAACAGTCAGACACTTTGAACCATTGCTCCACTGAAGGTCAATAAAGGGCTAATTGCATAAGAACGCAGGAAGCCACTCCATACGCTTCACACCTTATTCTTGGTCCATTTAGCTCCATATTGTTTATACCACCTCAACTGGTGGGGTGGGACCCACTAATGGGCTGCAACCTGACTTAAGGTGGGTCACAACAGCTGCATTACATCCATACAAATACATCCACACAAAAAGAAGTAGGAGAAATGGGTCTTTCAAATGCATGTTGGGTCTAAAAAGGGGTCCTGGGTCTGATAAAGTTGAAAACTACTGACAAAGCTCTCCAGGGTTCCAGGCAGGGAACTTCCCAAGCCTGACTTGCAAATGCCAGTAGGGTCACCATGTGCCCTACAAAGGGCAGTCATCTACTGTCCTTGAACAGTCCTCCACTTGAATGCGTACTCTATGTCTGTTTGAAGTGCAGCCCTCTCCAAGTCTGGTGTAAAGATAAAGAACCACAAGGAGGGTAAGACTTGAAATTGTCCCTCGGCACTTGGTTAGCATCTGGATGGCAGGCTGAGCAGGCACCCAGAATGTCACCTGGTCACGGTCTTCACTACAGTGAGTTGCATTGCATTCCTATTTAAACCGCAGTAGTTAATCCTAAATTTGGATCCGTACATATGGCTTAGCACATGCAAATGTTATGCTAATCAGGGTTCTTTAAAAAAACCCCTTTGTTGATAATGCATTTTGTCTTTGTGGCTATCCTGGATGCCAGAGGATGAAGCCAGGAGCTCTTTCCAGGCAAGGAGGGGTAGCTTTAAAAAAGGGTTAGGAAATTAATGGCGGCTATTAGCTAAAATGGCTATGTTCTGTTTCCACTATCAGAGGCAGTATGCCTCTGAATACCAGCTTCTAGGACCTGTGGGTGGGGACAATGCTGTGGTGCTCAGGTCTGCTTGCAGGCTTCCCATGGACAGTTAGTTGTCTACTGTGAGGGCAGAGTGTTTGTCTAGATGGGAATTTGGCTTGCTTTACCCACAGAAACACTGAGGTCTGAGACACTAATTTCAAATTTCCTCCCCCATCCAAAACTCACCTGCTGTTATCATTTACACAAGCGGTGAGGGAATATTAGTGGTTGCCTAGCAACTACTAGTATCATAGCTTTCTCAAAAGGTCTCAATGCCCCAGGCTTCCAGGGCGGCTGTCCATAAAACAGGCAACATTTTAAAAGATCTTAAAACAGGATTTGTCCCTTTCCCCCTCAATGTTGTTGGATTACAGCTCCCATCATCCCTGACCATTGACCATGCTGGTTGGGGCTGATGGGAGATGGAGTCTAACAGCATTTGGAGGGCTGCAGGTTAGCCAACCAAACAAATCCATCTGCTCTTATTTTAACCAACTTCAAACCCCTCATTTGGAGCAATTTTGCATCCCTTCCCTGCCTCGCCTTGATTCATTTCATACTTTAGCAACGGTCCTCATGCAGCTAATACAGGGAGAAGGAAAAGTATGATGGGTAAAGGTCAGGCAGAATATAATTTGAGCAAACTGAACCGACACCTCCTAGATTTTTATGCAATAATTCTCATGGCTTGTTTGTTTTCCTGTCAAGGCAATTTCAGAGTTATGGGGGAGAAGGGAGGAGGAAATAATACTGGCATGTTTATTTTCCATTTCTGCTCTGAAAGCTTTCCCCCTTCGTTGAAGGAAAGGCAGAGGGGACTGATAGTTGCCCTTAAAAGAGGAAATGAAAAAAGATTGGGAAGAAAGTGGCTGCTCACTTGGGAAAACCAAACCAAACACGAAACACCCTGTGTAATGTGCATTAATTGACACTCACTCTTTGTAGGATTAGGCCAAAAACCAAAGTCCAAAATCTTGACTAAAGTTAATAAGAACTTCCAATGCTGCTGGTTCAGATTTGCTCACAACACAGTAATTAAAATGCCACTGGCTGCCCACCATTCCATGCATAATTATTCCCCTACCTTTCTGAGTGGGCAGTTACCACAATGACATGCAATTACATTTGCAAAAAAAATAAATAAAACAAGCCCAAGCCTTGTGTGCCAAGTCACTAAATTGTTCCCTCACTCTAAGAGGTGGCCCTTCAAGGTCAACGTATTTGGATGTCACTGCAGGTATCCATTCATTGCCAAACCTGTGCTGTTAAATGCTGTTCTGGAGATACAGCATTTTCTATCCAAGGCTGTCAAGCTTGTTTCAACAGCTTGAAACTCTGTCTCCCATTAATGTATAATTTTGCTTCCATTAAAGCTGGGCATCAGTCAACGGTTTTCTTCATGGTAAAGGCCACAAAGAAATTCTGATGAAAATGAAAGCTCTAGTATAAAAAATAAGGCCCAAAAAATGTGCTATTATTATTTTTGATATTCTGCTTATGTAATCATTGTCTCTCAGCCATATCCTAAGGTCAGATACCTATATTTACCATTTGGAAATATAAACTTACCAGAAGTATAATGATCCGTTCTTTTCATCTGTAACATCAAGCTATTGATCAGAGTTTACAGATAGTAGGAACTGGTTTGTGTCGGTCTAATTTCAAGACGCCACAGGATTCAAATATAGATGTCAATGTTCCAAAGGCAACCCAGGAAGTTTCTTTCAAAATCTGACCTGACTACTCTGTCCAAAATGGCACAAAAAAAGAGGATTCAAAACAACTGTTTCACAAGCACCAGCAAACAATTATTGGATTGGATTGTACTTTGACAAGAAACAGGGCTTCTGTTTGGTTTGCCTTGCATGCAAAACATTTTCATCCATACTAGCTCACTCATGACATTTGAAGATAAGTTTTATGATGCTTTAGTAAAGCTGTGGGCCTTGACAATGACGGCTCCTGTTCTGTGTGAGAATGCACACTTCCAACTACTGAAGTCCCTTGTGTGCCTCTAAAGCACCATGATATTATAATAGTTGGGTTTCATTGTTTTTGTTCATTGTTTTTGCCAATTAACTCCAGTGTGGGCTTATCCTTTAAATACATTGAAACTGACGTAGAAAGTTCCAGAGTGTCAGCTATAGTTCAGAGTGTCTAATTGCACGTTAAATTAAATGTGTTGCTTGCAGTAATTTCAGGGGATTTCCCCTATCCCTTTATCCTAGGCATGCCCCCCCCACATTTCCACCAGCACTGCAGTGAGGTTTTAACCCTTCTGCCATCACACTGCAATTAGTATAAGGGGAGAAAGGCTCCCATTGCTGGGCTGCAAACAACACATTCAATTTAATGCATCATTAAGTGTGAAGCATACTTAGAACAATTGGGTTTCGGACCAGGTTACTTAAGACTGGAAAGAACTAAAGGGATAGGACAGTACATTAACCCAAGAGGAAGTACTTGGACAGCTGGAGCCTATAAATGTTCTTTACTCAAAAGTCGGGATGGAGGAGCAACCTGGTTTGGTTTGCATTTCAACGCAAGCCTGCCTAATTTATACCATTTGTGAACTGAAATGCAGCCATCTTTCAAAATTTGAATTTTATGGTGCCGTTCTCCAATGAACCCAACATGTACCAAAGTGCCTCGCTGGCTGACCAGCCATTGGCTGCACCCATCCCCAGTCAGCCAGCGATGCATAAAAGCTAGTCACTCCTGGCTCTCTCAGCGCAGTCAGCAGAAGAGCAGGCCCACCCTCCCTCCCATATCATTAGCAATATTATTACATTCCAGGTCAATCCTTTATGGTGTATTTTAAACGTGTTTTGCTTTCCAGGTTGCTGGTTTAACCTTGTTATATTCCCTAGGTTCTCGTCTGTTTAACCTTGTTTTTCTTTCCTGCACTGCCTGACCTTGCTATGGTTACTAATGGCTGCCATATGCGGAGCCAGGAAGGAATTTGCCTGCAAACAGACTGGCCCCGTTTGCAGGTTTTGCCTTCCCCATAGCAAAATATCACAACTTTTGGGGGTTACGGCATTGGGTGGAATCCTAGCCGTCAGAAGTTTGGGTGAATTGGTGTATCACCCTTTGTGGAACCTGTGGCATATTCAGGGTTCACCATTAAAGGGGTCTTGGTGGATGTCTCTGTCTAGAAGCCAAGGGTGAGGAAGATGGGCCATAGAGCTTCCGATGGCAACTTAAGGTTGGCCTTCACAGTAGATAGGCATCTTGTGGAGGTCGAAAGTGTTTCCTGGCATGACTTTGAAATGTCTCTGCCCTCTACCAGGAGGCTGAGACAGATATACACCCAATGCCTGAGCCAAAATCCATCTACATCTGGCCCTGCAACTGGGACCACAATGGGTAGATTAAGACAGATGCATGGTAAAATGCTAAGAAATTTTCATTAATCTTTTTTTTTTTTTTACAAACTTATGTGGAAATGTGGCAAACTGAACTTAAGACTAGAAAAATGAGAAACAGAAGGAAACGGAAACTGACAGGTTCACCTATGCCTATTCGAATTTGCATATGTAAATAGATTAACCCTTTGTGTAAAATGCACATAGTTGAACAACTGGTTGGCATCAGCCATGAAGGAGCACATTGGAAGTGCCTCCTCACTTCCTATAGGATTCTTATTTGAAGACCCCCGCCTGAAACAACAGATGCAAGTAATTTTCCACTGTCAGACAATCAGTTATTAATGCATCAGTTAATAAGTGAAGCCGCCACATTGTTAACGCATGTATGAACTCACATTTATTTCCAACTTCCTGTCTTTGGAGCATTTTGATTCATTCATGTTAATGCAATTTCCACCAAATGTAGTGTCAAAGCAAGGCTTCGTCTTCCATGCTTGCTAAGCATCTTCTTAGTGCAGCAGGAAGGATATTTATAAATAAATCCAGAAGGATTTAGCTATGAGAAATGCATCCTATTCCATGTTACCAAATTCTCATTTCTTAAATGGAGGAAGAACATCCTGTGTGTGCGCGCGTGCGTGTACTTTTTCAACATAATTAAAATCTTAACAGATATGTGAAATGAGCTGTTTTACACAGAAATAGTACCTATTATACTGTGAAAATTTTCAAGTGATATTAATGAATTCTGAACTCTGTGTGTGCAAAAACTCAGAGGTACCATTTGTCACCTGCCATAGATGGAAACCAATTCCGGTGTAAGAATTGCTGAAATTTAATTCATTTGACGTTTTCTAAAATTATAGCAGGTCTTCACAGCAAGAGGTTCCAGATATTAATGAGAAGTTCAGTAGCTGGCAATAAAATAATAATTGGAGACAAACTCAATGATTTGTCCTCAATTTGTCAAAGAGAACAAAGTAGGAATGAAAAGCTATATGCTTGGGCTGGAGACCTGTCTGAATTCTCTACGTTACTTAGGACTTCAGAATCAGTACTGTGTCACCCACCAGCATAACAAACATTCCCACTGTGGGGAAAGCACACTAGATGGTTTTGTTTATAAATTGCAGTTCTCTCCCTCCCCCCTCAAATACACCAGTTGCAAGCATTTTCCTGTAAGGTTTCACTTTGCAAGCTCTTCTACGGCAGCTATGAAAACCTGGTTCAAATCTTATCTCAAACACAAATTCTCTAAATGAGAATGTAAGCTACTGCTACCTCACCTCTACCATGTGAAGCATTACTGGCCTACCCTGCAGGATAGTTGATAATATTACTGTGAAGCACTTTGAAATGTACCACACAAATATGAAGCATTGTCAAGTATCATAGTATCATCAAATTCTTCAATATTCCCTTTCCTGCCAGTTTATGTAAACTGCAAACATATTATAAACACTACAAATACCATGCCCTATCAAATGTACATATGCAACAAATAATGCATGATTAGCAATCCGTGTTTCTGCATTAAGGACCACATATCCCACGCTGCAGTGTGATCCCAATGTACACAAAACTCATTCCCAACGAGCACGTAGAACATTAATGATTCTGTCTAATTTCAGTTGATGATAAAGCATTTTGGAAACCATGCATTATGATGAATGGTTAAGGGAATTGCATATGTTTAGCCTGAAAAAGAGAAGATTGAGAGGTGATATGATCGCCATCTTCAGATATCTGAATGGCTATCACATGGAAGATGGAACAAGCTTGTTTTCTGTTGATCCAGAGGTTAGGACTCTCCTTTATGGGAGGTTTTTATACACAGGCTGGATGACCATCTGCCAGGGATTCTTTAGCTAAGGTTCTTGCATTGCATTGTAGGAGATTGAATTAGATGACCCTTAGGGTTCCTTTTTTTGTTGTTTAGTTGTTTAGTCGTGTCCAACTCTTCATGACCCCATGGACCTGAGCACGCCAGGCACTCCTGTCTTCCACTGCCTCCCGCAGTTTGGTCAAACTCATGTTAGTAGCTTCAAGAACACTGTCCAGCAATCTCGTCCTCTGTCGTGCCCTCAATCTTTCCCTTCATCAGGGTCTTTTCCAGGGAGTCTTCTCTTCTCATGAGGTGGCCAAAGTATTGGAGCCTCAGCTTCACGATCTGTCCTTCCAGTGAACACTCAGGGCTCATTTCCTTAAGAATGGATAGGTTTGATCTTCTTGCAGTCCAAGGGACTCTCAAGAGTCTCCTCCAGAACCACAATTCAAAAGTATCAACTCTTCTGCGATCAGCCTTCCTTATGGTCCAGCTCTCACTTCCATACATCACTACTGGGAAAACCATAGCTTTAGTCAGCAAGGTGATGTCTCTGCTTTTTAAGATGCTGTCTAGGTTTGTTATCACTTTTCTCCCAAGAATAACAATTCTATGATGCTATTATCTCTGTCCCAAGCATTATGAATATAACCTTTTTTCTGGTTTTGCATGAACAGATTAAGGTATGGATTTCTCTGGGGCAGATTTCAAGCACTGCTAACTACCATCTTATCCACACACACCAAGTGCAGTACTGACCTTCAGGCAAAAGTTTTCCACAATGATAGCAAATGATATAAGATGCTTTTACTTTGCACTGTGATTTTGCCTTGCTAGATTGCCTAATCCTCTCAGTGTTATACTAGTTGGATTCAACTCCTTAAAGGGTTTAATCAATCTATTGATAATTAAGAGTTTGGGAGGATATGGTAGAAAATCCTCATGCTCTAAGTGAATAAAAAAAATTAAGATTGCCAGCAGGCAAACTCAACTGTGCAATTGCTACTTTGCAATATGGCTTTGCTTTTTCCAAATGACAGATGCCTCCAGTACAAAGATGAAAGTCTAATCTTAACTGGTGTAAAGGGGGCTTTTGATAGCTCACAGAATGAAAGATTTGTCATTTTTAAAAACAGAAACACAGAAAAACAAACACTTTGCATAAATACACACATATACAAACACATGCTATTTACAGTTCAATTGCTTGTTAACATTTCAAAGGAAAGAACCTTCTTACGCTCTCTCCCTTCTACATAAGAGCAGTGCTTGGTAGTACAGTAAGAAAAAGGGAGCAATACATAAAATTGCACAATGTACTGCTTGCAATCTCAGCCCCCTCAGATCAGGTTAGAATTATCCATACAAAGGAAGGCGTTTGTGTTTTTTTGCTTCCCCCCCAAATGTCGTATTATTATTATTTAAGCACCTTCTTTGTACAGATTATCATGGCTGCCAATCAGAAAAGCAAGTGCCTCTTTCCTGCTGATTCACATGCTAAATGCAAGGATGCAAACTTTGCTGCAAAATTTAAGAGTCAGGGAGATTTTCTAGGAAGGAGGGAGAGAAGGGGACTGGAGCACACCAATAAGAGGACGACATTGGTTGATGTATTTTAGTCTACCTCCTCATCGCCTTCCCTGGCAGTTTTCCTTTCAGGTGGTACTTAATTGTAAGGAGGCAGGATTCAATCCTACCTCCTCTGACTCCATTTTCCTCTAATGAGCGGCTGCTTGTTGCAATTACTTAATGGTGAGGGAAACCCTTTAAAAATGGGCTGTTTCCAATGCTAGTCCTATTCAGAGTAGACCTATTGAAGTTCATAGGCATGACTACTGTAGGGTCTTTAATTTCAGTGTGTTTATTTTGAGTAGGACTAGCATTGGGTACAACTATGAATTATTTTGGATAACATGCAAGTTGTGTGTGTATGTGTGAACTGAACATATAAAGCTGGATCAGCCATCGAGTGCAGGATTTATTTCTTATTAGTGAAAAACCCTATTTTCTCTCTCTCTCTTTTACTGTTGTTAGTTCTCACTTTAACATCCCTAAATTCAGAGCTGAATTTTCACTTGACCTTCCAGGGGTTAGCTAAACTATAATATTCTCTTTTGAAAGCAGCTGCCAAACCTCCTACAAAATGCTCAATTTCTATCTCCTTTTGAACACCTGTAAAGTGAGAGAATTATATGAATATGGGTATCAATTTTTCCCATGCTTTCTATTGCAGCAATATTATAATTATTACCTTAAGATTTCCAGTTGAGTAGTTAAAGCAAGCTAAAAAGAAATTGACTGAGTGGTAAGCAGACTATCCCTCCCCAACCCATTATATGTTTCCCTTTTTTAACACTGTACATATATTATGATTTGAATATCAACATGCTCAAGGCAGCTTTTAAAATTCTGTCAAATGGATCCACTTGGATCCCTGAGAAGATAATTCTAGTGCAAGGTCAGGTAAAATACATGGTTTTAAAAATCCCCAAGCATTTGAAATATTATTGCTGGTGTTATCATGTCAAGATCAAGTCACCATATTCATTATTGTTGTCAGTATCACAAAAACAAAAGCCATTCATTATAACAGAACTACATGTACTACGGTGCTATAAAGATGAACCATAACCTTGTTCCCATGCACAAATGAAAGGTTTTGGAAACCACCGAAAGCTGGCAGGCTACAAGGTGGGGTGGCTTCGAACTCCCCCCCTTCCTTATTTCCCACTCACATGGGGGTGCTCTTTCCCTGGGAAAATCTAGCATCCAAATCTCCCTGTGCCAGTTAGATGCATTAAGAGGAGTTGTGCCTGATGTAAAGTTGTGTGTCACCAAATAAGACACAGGAGGAGTATCCCATTGTGCACCTTTGCTGAGCAGCAAGGGAAAAGGTGCAGGAATAACCTTCTAAAAGGCAGTGACTTGGCTCATCTTTCCATCCAAGACAATTCATGGCACAGACCAATTTCCTTTGTCTCACACAAAACAGAACCTCTGTATCCACGAAAATGCGTATATTATCACATATGAAGTACTGATGGAGAATAAGGCTGCCAGTGATTTTTAACCCCTATGGCTCTGTTCTACCTTCACTGCCAAGAGGCAATATTCTTCTGAACATGAGCTGTTGGAAACTACAGGAGGGGACAGTGCTGTTGCATTCAGGTCCAGTTTGGGGGCTTAACATAGGCATCTAGTTGGCCACTGTGAGAACAGGCTGTTGATCTAAATGAGCCACTGATCCAGCAGGCTCTTCTTTTTGTTCTTATGGCATATGAAGCACAACTGTTGCCCAGAGCTTGCAGATGCAGTTTAAAAACAACATATTCCGCCACATTTTGAGGAATGTCTTTCCCCAAAAATTCTAGCATGCACATCTGTGCCCAGAGTCTCCATTCTTCATGATCTAGCACCTTTCACTCTGCAGATGCGTTATGACTTTAGTAGCCTGGTGTACATTCGTCAACATGCATGCACATGAACACTAAGGCATGCTTTGGTTGGAAACCTGCAATCAGGGTTATGGCTCTCAATGGGAATACACAGTTCTTGGAAGAGAGTGCCTCTGTCTTCATTTGTGAAATGTGGGTTAGTCTCATTTCCTGAATTCTACAGTCTGGTAAGTTGTTTATTTGGGAGTCGCCGTCCACTGAGTGAGTGATTTGCTTAACCCATAAACCTGCTTGAAGTCAAGTACCCTAGTCACTGGACAACACACTGTGAAAGCTCTGTGAAATGGAATCTCAAATCCATTTAAAGATAATTAGGCAATTGAAGTCTGACTAATGTGTTGTGAACCACATGAATCTGGAAACACTGGATTTTTATCCAAGTAGGTTCTTCTCAGAGTAAACCCATTGAAATTAATAAATCTAAGTTCCTGCCCATCAATTTCAGTGGGCCTGCTCTGAAATTGACTAACATTGGCTACAAACCCCTAACTTTCTTCCAATTGTATTAGAATCTCTTTTTGGTTATGCTTCAAACTTGTTTTTGCACATCCTATATATAAAAATATGTAGTACTTTATCTGGATTGCTTGTATTTGTGATCAATATACTGGCAAGCAGCCTGCTTGCAAGCTGTTTGATTGGCAATCAGAATTTAAATTGCTATTAAAGACAGTTAAAAAACAACAATCCTTCTTAAGAAACCCTAGATTCTATTTCATTGTACCTTATTCAACAAAAAATAAAGCAAAATATATCAATTTTGTACAGAAATGTATTTTAGATTTGTACTTCTCAATCCATTCACTTTTTAGTACTAGAGAAGTATACCCCCCACCATGTGATATACAGTGGTACCTCAGGTTAAGTACTTAATTCGTTCCGGAAGTCTGTACTTAACCTGAAACTATTCTTAACCTGAAGCACCACTTTAGCTAATGGGGCCTCCCGCTGCTGCAGCACTGCCAGAGCCCGATTTCTGTTCTTATCCTGAAGCGAAGTTCTTAACCTGAAGCACTATTTCTGGGTTAGCGAAGTCTGTAACCTGAAGTGTATGTAACCTGAAGTGTATGTAACCTGAGGTACCACTGTAATCTGTAGCATTCTCTGACTTTTAAGAAGGGATGGCATTACATAAATCGACGATATACAGTTAGAATACTATGCATAATCCAATGAAAGTTAAGCACCCATTGATGTTAATGGATGTGCTAACCATATTGGATGGATTAATCTTATTGTGACATGCTGTTGGAACAGCTATTCTTATGTCCTAGCTCTAGTACACATGTGCTGATGCCATGAGTTTTAGGATTCGAACACATGTTTCTGGCACACAGCATATACTATTCCTGCTGAAAGGAATGGTTGGCTTTTATTCATTCTACAGAGCTGCTTCTTTGACTAACAAGAGTAACCCAATGCTTCCTTCAGAATAAAAGGATAAATGAACATTCACCCTCTGGGTTGGTCATGCCTTATGCTACATCACCTGCCAAAATTATGCCCAAAGAGAATTTTCAGCTAAATTCTCAATCTCTGGAAATAATGGAAGCAACAATTCAAGCTTGACTGTAGCCCGGTAAATGATGGCACTTTAATGTAGCATTTATGCATATTTAGAACTAAAATATGATAATAATTCCTCCCCCCCCACATGCTAGAAACTCTAAATGATATCCACGGAGTACCACTATACTACAGATTTGGGAGGAGGGGATGTGTAAATGAGGCTACAAATATCCCACATGCATGAAAAGTTATTATGGCACAATAACACCATTCCAGACACTAATGAGACCAGCAGAAGATTTAATGCCTACTACTCTGCTCAGGGTTCTCACAGAGATCAGCCTTTCACAGCTCAGATCAGCTCCCAGGCATGGCAGCAGATAAAGAAAAGCGACGAGAACTGGGGAAAGGACAGCACCATCTGTGTGACCAAAATCATACCAAGAGGGTTGAAAAAACAATTTCAGCAAGCCATTGTTAAATTGTCCATTTTAAAACATTTGTAAATGTTCAGGGACCATCTTCTCCCGTATGAGCCTGTAACTCATTGAGGTATTCTGTTCAGCAGCAGGGAACCCCAGCCACCAGTCTAATCAGGCCCTCTCTCTCAGTTGTTAAGAGCATGAGACGTTTCTGAGCACAATTCAAAGTGTTGGTGTTGACCTTTAAAGCCCTAAATGGCCTCGGCCCAGTATACCTGAAGGAGCATCTCCACCCCCATCGTTCTGCCTGGACACCGAGGTCCAGCGCCGAGGGCCTTCTGGCAGTTTCCTCACTGTGAGAAGCAAAGCTACAGGGAACCAGGCAGAGGGCCTTCTTGGTAGTGGCGCCCGTCCTGTGGAACACCCTCGCATCAGATGTCAAAGAGATAAACTTCCTTCAGATGTGAAGGAAATAAGCAACTATCTTCTCTTTAAAAGACATCTGAAGGCAGCCCTGTTTAGGGAAGTTTTTAATATTTAATGCTGTATTGTTTTTAACACTTGATTGGAAGCCGCCCAGAGTGGCTGGGGAAACTCAGCCAGATGGGTGGGGTATAAATAATAATAATAATAATAATAATAATAATAATAATAATAATTAAAAAAAAACAACTACCTGACATTCAGAAGACATCTGAAGGCAGCCCTGTTCAGGGAAGTTTTTAATGTGTGACATTTCAATGTATTCTTAATCTTAATCTTGGGCAAAAGATTCCTGCATGCAGGGGGTTGGACTAGATGACCGTTGCGGTCCCTTCCAACTCTACAATTCTATGATTCTCCATTTGGGCTGCAAGTCCATTTCAGTCAAGCCACACCCACCTGCCCTATTCATGCACAAATAAAAATGCTTCTGGCTCTTATTTAAGATTTTTGCAATGAGAGAACCAATAGCTGTTACCTGATAATACGATTCAAATGAAATGGCATGCAAGATGTTTGCAAATACATAGCTCATCCTAAAATGTCAACCACATAAGGTATAAAGGGGGAGCAAAGGGAAATGTGGCAGTCAAGAAAAGGTGAAGCTGAAGAGCATATGGCTGGCAGTGGAGTTATCAAAGTGGGACAGGGCACCCTGTATGGGTTTGGGGAACTGGGAAGCACTTTTTTTGGTGTGTTCTTTTTTGCAAAGAAGTATAAGGCTCTGAAGATTTGGGATTGGCAGCTTTTAAGCTATAGAGCAGCCTTGGCCAACCTGATGCCCCACAGATGTGTTGGACTACAACTCTCATCAGCCCCAGCCATCACTGAGGCCAAGGCTGTTTATAGAGGCTATGCTGGCTCAAGATTGATTCAAAATATAAATTACATTAGAGAGCACTGCCTTCATACGTGGAAATTTTCATGTACTGTGTGTGTGTGTGTGTGTAGCGGGGGGGGGGGCATCCAAAAAAGGCTGTGCATTATTAAATTATCAGTACTTTGAATTCCAAGCCTGTTGACATGCTTGTTCTTAGTGCAACTCATCAAAGTATTATCTAAGGTAGTTGCAGTGTCGATCATAAGGCTGTGTAGGTGTTACTTATTTCAAAACTCCCAGGAGTATTCAGCAGCTAAAATGACTTCTGAATCACACTTGTATCATCACGACTTAGTGGAGAGAAAGATTAACAGAATCACAACTTCTGGAACATGGCTAAGCTTGCCAATACTATAGATACCCTTGCATTTTGTCAAGTGCCTTTTATATATAGAATATCACCCTTTCTGCTTGAATTAACATGCCATTTTTTTCTTTCACTGCACATGTTTTCAGAAGACCTCTGGGTCCTTAAGAAGAGTCAGCAAATGCTTCCATGATCTCATTAAGAGTTGAATAAGGAAAATTTCCTCCCACAACATTTTTTGCCCCGTCTCAACTTGTGGAAGCGATCCCTGAATTGAAAGCGTAAACCCAAGATGGGAGCTAAGGGTAAACCCAAGATGGGGGTGGAAGAACCACTACAATAATTGCACTAGTCCAGTTACATGGCAGCTGGAGTCTCACAGAGGAAGCGGGCAAAGTCAGGCCAAACAATAACAGGACCCTGGACAGCTCCAAAGAGCCTCTGCATCATGTTAAATGTCTCTGTTATAGAGAGCTAGAAGTCAATTGAATACCTGGAGTGTGAGAGTCTCTGCCTCTTTGGAGTAGCTTGCTAGGTGGTTAAAGTGCCCTCAACTTATTTTTCAGTCTTTGACTTGTGTGAGACTGGAGTTATAGAGGCACTGTGGGGAGCTGATCCTCTTAGTCAGAGGATGGAGCCAGAGTTGTATCCTCTAGCCAGGAGGGTCCTGAATAGCACTGTTGGAACTTTTGATTCTCTTGCCCTAGGAAGTAGCATGAACCTTGTCCTCGTCACAGGCCTCTGCTGTGCACTGCAAGGTTCCCAGGTCATTTTTCATGACTACACCTGAGTAGCAGGATACTCTTTCACCGCATTTCACCCACCTGCATCTACTCTATATTTTGGAGAGGGTTGTTGCTGTTGTTCATTATGCATTTGGACAGCTCTTCAGATATCATTACCATTTTTTTTCATGATGGTTCCTACGATTAAGGAGCTGGTTCTCAATCTATGTTTGGAGACAATTTAATGCAGTTTTGAACCATGATGCTGGACTGAAACTTTTTAACTACTGGTTTCAAAATGGCACCATTTTCTTTTTCTTAGGATTCCCAAGCAACACTGGACATTAGTTTGTTGGTAGAAAATAAGTACTGCATAGTTGCAAGCCGTTCACAAAGACACTGAAAGTATCTGGAGGTACCGAGCCAAAGAGTGCCACTATTAGATTCTAAATTGCAGCATGTTGAAAGAAGCCTAAAACCAGATTTTTCAATTTGAGCCAACAACTCCAGCATCTAGCAACCTTAGCCACTGTCGTATAGAAAGAGCTCCATTTTATTCTCCAGGATCAACATAACAAGACCTATGAGTAGATCAAAAGGCATCTCTTGCAAATGTGGCTGCTCCAGAGTCCAAATTGTATGCAGGCCATGTGTGATGGCTTGATCAAATACCTTGATTTTGTGGCAACTTCCTATCCAGCTAAACATAAGCTGACGTATTGCCCAGAGGTCAGGAGTCGAGTTTGCTCTACAGGGATTTCTGTACTGGAGCAATAAATGTTGAATAATAATGCCTGAAGTATTTTATTCATTAATTTAGATTTCTTCCTTTTTTCTTCTTCTTTCCCATGAGCTTATGGAAGATTACAACATATCTAGATCTCAAGTTTACCCTCAATGCATTGCTTGGCTTGGTTAAAATGACAATAGCTAGCCCAAGGCTCCCAATGAGCTGAAATCCAAAACAGGCAGCCCAACCTTATGTTAATATATCAGTATTTATTATTTATAAAGCACCTCAGATGCTAGGCACCGTACATTAATTAAATGAAAAAGGAAAGATTGCCCACAGGCGGACAATTACAGCTTGTTGTTTTCTTTTTACTCAGGAGTAGGTTTGCATTGGTTTCAATGGGACTTACTCCTGAGTTAATATGTATGGGATTCCAGGCACAGGACTCATAAGCAAGAGGTGAGGTGGCAAACCTGTTTCTGGACAGACTCATAAAGGATGGCGTCCATGACTAAACGCTCCCCCAGCAGTAAAATCAAACAGAATTAAATAATTTGCAAGTTGAAAACTGGTAGTTAGATAGAGATGCTCCAGTCTAACCTTCTCCCCGGCCAATTCATTTTCTACAAGTGCAGTGTGGATAGCTCCAATCAGCAATGCTCTTTTCAAGTATATGCCATTCCATCCCACCCATTTTCCAGCCCTATTTAGTCAGCATTATATGCCCCTGCATATATGTCCAGTCCTCATTGAGCTGATCCTCCCTTTCCCCAAACTAGGCCCCACCACATAGATATTTTGGTACAGTGGTACCTCGAGTTAAGAACTTAATTTGTTCCGGAGGTCCGTTCTTAACCTAAAACTGTTCTTAACCTGAGGTACCACTTTAGCTAATGGGACCTTCTGCTGCTGCCGTGCTGCCAGCTTGTGATTTCTGTTCTTATCCTGAAGCAAAGTTCTTAACCTGAGGTAATATTTCTGGGTTAGCAGAGTCTGTAACCTGAAGTGTCTGTAACCCAAGGTACCACTGCACTTCTGCAAACCTTGTGGTTCCTCCAAGCCTACTGATACTACCCCACTGAGCATGGACAGTGTGCCATTTTGGTTATATAAGGATCCACCCTTGGAGAAAGGGTGAATAAGGATTTTAGAAGTCTGTTGTTGTTGTTGCATGGAGGAGCTTTCCATATCTACCTAGTCTTCCAAGATCCAGTTCACATATTGTACTCCATCTGCTTCTGGGTACAAACCCATTTTCTTTCAAGCCCAAAGCATCAGAGGAGGGATGTCACTCAGTGGTACAGAACATGCCTAGCATACAGAAAAGACCAGGTCCAATGCCTGGTGCTCCTGCCAGGGCATCTGTGCAGCCCTGATCTTACTGCTGCCCTGCCCTGCCCCTGTGCCATCCAGGCAAGATGCAGTGATGCTTGTGTCAAGAAGGTGCCTCTGTTGTTCCACCCAATCCCATGTGTCGCTACTGGAATTGACTCTGAAACAGTCACTTTCCCAATATTCCCAATGAACTTCATATGTGAACAGACCTTTGGACCTTGATTTTCTCCTCTAGTTACACCACCATGAGAATTATTGCATGAGAATTACTGTTTGCATGGACTGAAAAAAGTTTGAAGGGAAAAAAATAGTTTTATCCTCCTTAGAAAGTATCTAGCATGTCAAACAGAAGCATAAATGCCTGTTTCATTAACTGAGCCATTATATAAATTCTAAGAATCTATGGTTTCTAAATTATTGTGGATGAACCATACTAATAGTTCCATCAGTCTTAATTGCTATGAAGCTATACTGTGCTGGAATGCCATTTGCCATAAAGTTAATTAGCTACTTGATGAAACCCTGAACTGGAAATTTCCCTAATAATTCCACTTTAAGCATTAGAAATTGCCTATTCAGAAAGTTATAGTGTATGAAGGTGTTATATTATATCTGATGTACCCTTTTAAATACTGTACCCTTTTGTGCTATTAATATCTTATTGCAAATCACGCTTGGAATGCCTGCTATCAAATGCTTTCATTTAGACTCGTGGAACTACCAGATTCTGGTAGCTCTGGTACCAGATTCTGCTGCAATTCTTTGCACACTTACCCAAGAGTAAGCCCCCTTGAAGTGAAGAGCCAAATAACATTTTGCTGCTTGACAAGATGGTGTCCCTTCCCACTTCGCATATGGAAGCCAACTGGACTGGCAGGCGAATCTTAATTCAACACTGGCGATGGGGTAGCACCCTGCACCAAATCTGAGGCAGCAGGCTTGCTGGAGGGGTAGGACATGCCACGTAGTATACAAAGCTCTGTCCTCCAATAGAAGGGAATGGCTTAGGAAGAACAGCAGCATATCTGACCACCTGACGCACCTTGATTTATTAATTTGCTGAGGTGCAATACCAGCCCCACACCCCAACCATCTACTGCCTCAGGCAGTTACCTCACTCTGCCCAATGATAGGGCTGGACCTAAATCACACTGAATGTTTGTAGTGTTTATATCCAAATTCCATATGACTGCAAGACAGTATTCATCATTTTCTGTGGATGCAGAAAATCACCAAACATTAGTTGAAGATATGAGGAAGTAACAAATTGGATTGACTGAGGATTGCACTAAGGGGAGGGGCAAATGCCGGTGACACTGACCGTTAGTGTATATCAGGCTTCCTCAACCTCAGCCCTCCAGATGTTTTGAGACTACAATTCCCATCATCCCTGACCACTAGTCCTGCTAGCTAGGGATCATGGGAGTTGTAGAGTCCAAAAACATCTGGAGGGCTGAAGTTGAAGAAGCCTGTTAACATGGTATAGATTAGCACATTAGTATAGCTTAGCAGGTGAACAGGACAGGGACAGATGGTTGCCTCTGTCTCATGTAGTTGCAGATCAGCTGGAGGGTGGCCCGAGGCTGATTTGGAGGTGACGTTTGTTCCATAAATGCAAGGAGTGAATTTTGCAGCTGGATTCCCATCTTAGCTCAAAGCAGACTTGTTAGAAGCTACACAACACAAACTCATTACCAAAGGG
Source organism: Podarcis filfolensis (assembly GCF_964270895.1). Lineage (NCBI taxonomy): Eukaryota > Metazoa > Chordata > Lepidosauria > Squamata > Lacertidae > Podarcis > Podarcis filfolensis. The sequence continues at coordinate 30,542,834 of NC_139603.1, read as the reverse complement.
ATGAAAATATTGAGATCAGTGATATATGTTACGTATAGTTTGGTTTTGCATTGTATTCTACTCATGAATAAGAATGAAACTAACCAAAGCAGCAAATAACTAGTGTATAGACTAGACGGCTGTACAGATATCTCTTTACAGTTCTACCACTACTCTTCTGTCTGCTTGACCCTGATGATCTTGCCTTGGCATCCATATGTCTAGCTCCATGCTGAACACTTAGCAACATTCCTTTAATTAATCACCAGATGTTACAGTTTAGGAGAGTAGGTTTGCATTGATGGGATGCAAAGACACAGGTCATTCAGCTGTTGATTTAGAAGGAGGATGTGTTGGTTCTGTTGCCAAAGTAACCAGGTGTTTATTAGGTCTTATTCATTTGTCTTTCTATTACTTTTTAATCATGAGGCACCACACATATTAAGTTCCTGTCTGAGCACTGAGATGAAAAAGTCATTGGAAAGGAGAATGCAGCATGATTTGAGCTAAGCACAAAAAAGCAGCATAAAACAAAGATGGTTAGGTCCCTCTGTTCTCCCACCACCTATAAAAACATCACCTCCAATAATATATTTGTTAATTTTTGCTCTTGGGAGTTTAGGTTTATTTATTTATGTTGGTTGGTTTGCAGAGCATGATGTGTGTGTGTGTGTGTTTTGTGAACTGTTATGCATTGTTAAATGTGTAGATTAAAGCCAGTTGACCAGGAAGCTCACTATGAAATAAATGGGGAATTCTAATCTAAGCAGAGCCATTTGTGCTGAAATCTTTCTCAGACTTTGATATTAACAATCTGGTCAATATTAGAGGAGCATGCTATATGGCAGTGGTGTCCAAACTTTTTTCAAAGAGGGCCAGATTTGATGAAGTGAAGGGCCTTGAGGGCCAACCAAAGTTGTTGACCGTTTTTTTTTAAGGATTGAAGTTGTTGAGCTCTTTTTAGGGTTGAAGTTGTTGAGCTTTTTAAAGGAAATAAACTGCCACAGGGGTCAGATTAAACCGACTGGCAGGCCAGATTAGGCCCCCAAAGCGGACTTTGGACATGCCTGCTACCTGTATATGGGTTCTGAGAAGGCAGTCTTTCCAAGTCCACCTCATTTCCCTCACTCACTCTGGGGAAAACAAAAAATGTGCTCTATAAAAATGGCAACCTCCCATTACATCCGAGTTCAGTGGCATCTGTGGTGGGTTTCAGAGTTTATTAACCATCTTTCACATTGTTTTATTTATGCTCAGTGGACCTGGTAAGAGGAGAAGAAACAATCAAAAATTACTTGTAGAAATTTCCCCTCTCCCCAGTTTTAGTGACTTTTGAGCTCAACAGTGGGGAGCTCAACCCTTTTGAGACTGGGGGCCACATTCCTTTGCGGGGAATTTTCAGGAGGCCACATACCCCTGGAGGAACCAGAGGCAAAAGCAAATGGAGGAAGGGATGTCAACTGTACCTACATAAAGTATAAATCCGAGGTTTATGTGCAAACCATTCTCCATCCAGGCAAGCAAATGGTACCATCAACTTTCAAGCACACAATCTAGCTAGGCAAAAGCCTTCAAGAAGCAGGACTGGGGAGGGGCATGGCCAGGAAGAGTTCTGGGGGCCAGACAGAGCAGCCATTTGGCCACCAATCCTGAGGATTCCCAGTCCTGGCAAAACCTTGAAGAAGTAGGTATTCTATGTAAGCAGATACAAAAAAACCCCACCAGAACTCTTGAGAATGACAAAAGCATCATTGGCTGTGACAACCTGTTCTCTTTCTTTTAGTAGCCATTGATCTCCCCCAGCGCACAATGTCTAGTTCCTCCAGGCACTCAGTTGTCTCTAATCAGATCTGGGTCTATAACCAGCTGCAGATAAAGTACAAGGCCTTCTAATGTCACCTGATTAATTGCTTTTTCTTTCTCTGCTCCAGTCAAGTCACTGTAGCTAGCGGACGCCTCGCTAGCATAAACTGGACTTCATTTAAACCAGAGATTTAATTTACTCGCTATCTATTATTTCTCATCAAAGTGCCTTTCAATTTACATAAAATATTCTGCATTTCAGAATGTGCCAAAGAGAACAGCGTCGGAGAAAGGTATTTGCAGCACGGACATTAAATGCTTGGTGCTTGCCAATATTACTTATGGTAGCTGTGCTTTCTGCCTTCCAAGTACCGCAGGGAGAAAGAAACATGGGATCTATTATCTAAAGCAGAACCATGCCAGCTTTTCCTGTACGGGTAAATTCCACTACAGACATGGCAACCTTCTTACGTTGATGGTCACAAGTTAGGTTACAAGTTACAAGCTGCTTTGGCAAGACTCCTTGACAGGATTATATTAGGGTTAAGACTTCAGGGCAGAACCTGTTAAATAAAAGCCTAAGGAGGAATTGAAATATATACAGTATAGCCAATGGGAAATTAAGAAGGGGGGGAGAGAATTAATGATAAAATGTTTTATGTATTCTATGTATTGAAATGGAATTAGGAAAATTATGTTAACATTGAGAAGCAAGTAAGGGAGGGAAGAGAAGCATCTTGAAAGCGGAGTGGGAAGCCAACTTTAAAATTTGCATTAAATTTGAATTGGTTGTTAATTTGTTAAAAAATTGAAAAGAAATAAAGAAATATTAGCAAAAAAGGGCTTTAGGGCAGAACCATATGCATTACAAGACAAACACAGAAGGCAGGATCCAGAGATCTGCCCAAGGGATCCTGCTGGTGGAAAAGGGTGCCCTTCGGTCTTATAAACGGAAGGGGTGAAAGCACTTCAACAACCTTGTACCCCCTGAAAATCCACACTGCATGTGGAAGGAGTAGTCAGCAAAAACCACCTCTCCCCTCCACTTTGCAAAAGCTTCCATTGGACCGGAAGCCATTCCATTTGTGGAAGTAGCCCTTCCATAAATCTTGAGGATTCAATTACCACGACCCAAGTCATGGTTTTCCAACCTTGCACTTGCTTTGCATGCAAGTGTAGGGGTGAGAGAAAAGTTGCAGATGAAATCTGGCTAGGGAGTGGGGGGCGGGGTTGCTTAACCTTTCCCATGCCTGCTTATTATTTCCTATAAATGCTGCCCACCGTAACTTTCACAATACCTCATTTGGGAACAGGCATTTGCTGAGATACTGTATATTCCTGCCCTTTGTCACCTGAAAAGTGCTGGCAGTTGAGCCTGGACGGCTTTTTATTCAGTGTGATCAAAATCCTACTGAGTTTCTGCTGCTGATTTGAAAGGGGAAATTCATTTTGTAGCACTGCCTAGATTAATCCCCCCCCCACATCTGCCTTTGCAAGAGAGTAATTTTGTGTGAAGGAAGAACGGAGGCTAATGTGATGCTGGAACAGAAGGCTTTGTTGCATTTGGAATACCAACAGAGCCTAGTGTTAAACTTGCAACCAACCAGCCCCAGCTCAAAAATCCTGACAACTATTCTCTAGCCAACAGAATTCTTCTTTTCAACAAGACTGCTGCTCTAGAGACACATATCAGATCTGCCATCTTCTAAGTCTTTCTTCTGTGGAGCATTAACCAAAATAAAGCAAAATTAGATTAAAACAATACTACAGGCAAATTGGTGCATTTGTGGCATGCACTCACATGTGGACCTGTTTTGGGAAGTCCCAAACAGTGTGAAGATGGATAGCTCCTTATCTCATCGTCAATTCTGGTGGTGAATGCCACCAAATTCCACCTTACGCCTTTCCCTTTCAATTATTATAGTCCACTGTTGGACTAGAAGTGATTTTTTTATGCACTATGGTCCCTCTAATGTTCCTGTAGCACGAGGACTTAGTTGCTAAGCACTTGGAGAATATGTGCAGGCAACCTGACTGAGGCAGAACCCAAATATGACTAAAATAACCTTGGAATCTGCCTTACCCTGGTCAGTCCTTCAAGCTCAGTATTATCAGAATGCTACAAAAATTTAGAAACAACCATTTTGCTTATTACATGTGACTCACAGGATAGGAGCTGAATAGCACACAGATGACTTGGAAATAGCGAGCAAGTTTTTGTCAGTTTGGCATGTGATGCAGCATGGCTATATAGTAAGGTTCACACTGAGGTCAGTGGCTTAAATTCCGCCCAGCAAAATCAGCTCAGTACCAGAGTCTTTTAATTATGTATGTGAAATCAGCTGGTGGTCTCCGTCTATCCGCAGGATGCCCATAGTAGTGAAACGTCACTTTTATAAATCACAGCGCAAGGTGTTAAGAGAATAAATGGGCGAAAAGATAAATGGAAAAATAGTCCTTGACTCCAACAAAACTTCCTGGTGGGTAAAAACTGAATCACTTTTACACTGGTCAGTTGAAGAAATTGATGATCAGATCTTTAGTACACAGTCAAAATATGCCTGCATTACAGATAAATTTGCTGATGGCACTAAGTTGCTCAAGGCCGTTAAAACAAAGCATTATTTTGAAGAGCTCTGAAAGGACCTCACCAAAGTCAGCGAATGGGCAGTAAAATGGCAAATGCAATCCAATGCAAACTAATGTAAAGTTGGCACAAAAATTCTTAATTTCATATATTATGATGATGGGGTTTGAACTGGGGATGACTGCCCGGGAACAAGACCATGAGGTCCCTGCAGATAGCTTGATGAAGATGTTGTCCCAGTGTGCAGCAGCTGTGAAAAGGGAAATTTAGGTAACATGGGCGGAAAATAAAATGAATTGTTTTATTGCACCTATGCTACTGGGCAGTCATAGGAGCAGAGGAACCTTCTGTGTGCTGAGTCAGGTCATTGGTCCATCTAGCTCAGTCCTGGTAACAAAGCCAGGCAGTGACTTCCTAGGGATTCAGACACAAATGTCTTCCAGCCCTCCCTGGAGATGCCAGGGATGGAATCTAGTACCTTCCTAGAATTGTAGAGTAGGAAGAGATCCTGAGGATCATCTAGTCCAACCCCCTGCAATTCAGGAATATGCAGCTGTCCCATACAAGGATCGAACTTGCAACCTTGGCATAATCAGCACCATGCCTTAAACAACTGAGCTATCCTTCATTATATGAATCAGATGCTCTGTCACTGTGCTACAAGGCTCTGTTAATTAATAGCTTTTGTCGATTTTACAGACAGAAGGAACTACAATTCCCATGCTCCCTTACAGGAATGATCTGCAAGAATAGGCAATGGCAAGCCCCATTTTTGAGCTGACCCGCAATTTAAAGGGGGCTGGGCTTTGTGAACGGGGGGGATTCAAATTTCAAAGCCCCCCTTCCAACCCTCCAGCAGCATTAGCATCTGGAATGAAAAGAACAAGAAGGGAAGGGCTCTTTGCCTTGTACGTAGACAGCCACATTTGACAGCAAACAGAATATCAAACAGAACATCTCTCAGTGTTTAGCAATCACAGTATAACTGCCTGGATAAAAAAGTGTGCGGTAATAACTACAAGTGTTTGTCTAAAAGGTAGAAGAAGGGGAAAAGAGTAGGCGAGAAGAAAAGAAATTTCCTCCACAACTAGAAACAATATAAAAGCTTTGCACTAAGTCACTGATTGCAGAAATGGGGTTTGCTAAGAATAGCAAGCAAGTAGGAGTATCGGAAGCTGAAAGTTGCATAGCTCTTTGGAGAAGGACTTGCTGTCAACCATGGAGAAAAGTCAAGGTATCACAGCTGTTGATGTCACCATCCTCCAGAGGCAAACCTCCTTACTTCTGTGGTTTAATGGAGCCCATCAGAGCTAAAAAAATTGCATAGTATAAAACAAAAAAGCACCATGCCGTTTTAACGTCCACATTGTCATAATCACACCACTCAGCCAAGCATCAAAGTAGCTTAAAACAGAAATGGCAGATTCTTAAGTTCAAAGCTGCATGTTTCTGGTTGTCATGACTACACACAAACTGGAAATTAGCAAGGAATATTGGCTAAAACTCTTTTAATTGCAAAGGCTTTCTAGTGATCGAGAGCAAAACCTTTATAACGTGCTCACTTTCTTGAACCTTATTGCCATTCTTATATGGCCATGAGATTACAGTGGTACCTCGGGTTACATACGCTTCAGGTTACAGACTCTGCTAACCCAGAAATAGTACCTCGGGTTAAGAACTTTGCTTTAGGATGAGAACAGAAATCATGTAGCGACGGTGTGGCAGCAGTGGGAGGCCCCATTAGCTACAGTGGTGCTTCAGGTTAAGAACAGTTTCAGGTTAAAAATGGACCTCCAGAATGAATTAAGTACGTAACCAGAGGTACCACTGTATTTTCTTCTGCATTAAGCTCACAATGTGAGTCATTAAGTCACTGACATTCGTTTTCAACTAGAAATGTTCCTATTCTAAAATTAAGCTTGCATTATTTAGCTGGAAGCTATCACAAAAAATATGATAGCTTCAGGGCTGTATCCAGTATGCTACTTCCATCAGTGCAAGGATTTACGCTTGTGTAAAGGAACCTCCCCTGCCTTCCCCTGTGTGTGCCCTGTGCCCTTCCCAAATCTGCTCTGAAGGGTTGGGGAAACTCCCAGAACAGGTTTATGGGGTGGGAGGGGAAGTTCCACTGTGCAAGCGTAAATCTTTATGCCAACAGAAAAAGTCACCAAGTGCTACATTAGGCACAACACTGGTGTTAAAAAAACAACAACCCAAAAATCCTACATGGGGGAACCCCATGCTTGGGGTGGGGCAGTGTGCCAATTGCCTCTGCCTCAGCTTCAGGCTTCTGTTGATTGGCGTTTTTCTGCTCAAAACACCTCCCCGCTTTAGGAATTTGCCATGAAAGGCACAAGGAGATGCAGCAACCCACGTACTGCTCTCAGCTAGGTGTGGGCGGGGGTCACAAAGGGAGAAGCAAAGCATGATCCGCAACATTTAACTTAGCATACTTCCATTTGTCAAGGAATATACATATATATGAGAAAGGTAATTGGCCTCAACTCCATTTTGACTCTACAAACAAGAAGCGGGGAGGAAGAAATATGGAAAAGCGGTGGCTGGGTTGCTGGCAGGGTCACAATGACTTAGTTCTCATTCTGCCGGGGTTACTGGTTTGCAGCTTTTAGCAGCCAACTTCTCATCACATCCAGATTGCCCTCTGAGGGTTATATTCAGAAATGCTGTTGCCTGCCTGCCTTCATTTTTTTTCTTATTCCCCCCCTCCCTTTTGTTCCCACATGTTCTAATTTGTTGCCTCTGCCTCTGGCAAAAACACTGTATCTGGAGTTCTATTAAATCTGAAGACTACAGATATTCGGAGCTTCCCTTCAGACAGAAGAGATAAAGCCTCCTAATTCGTAATTACTTTTTTCCAGGACCTTTGAACTCTGAAAGCGATATTTCGCCAAGTGTGTGGAAATGAAGGACTGGCTCTCAACATGATCAGGAGCTGCCCCCGTCCCATGGCTCCCCATACCCAAGGACAGATGCCCGCAGAAACCTCCCTCTGTGATGCAAGTCATGCAGATGGACTCTGCCATGTGGATTATGGCCAGGGCTGGCTAACCTGTTGCCCTCCAGATGAAGCAAGGCAAACGCCAAGAGATGATGGGAGCTGTAGTCCAGAAACATCTGCAGGAACAAAGGTTAGCCACCCCTGTCACAATGTGTAGGTCAGCTCAATCTCTCCAAACTGAGCGTCTAGAGGGCAACCCGATGGCAAGATCCATCAGGATGAGTGGCTTAGAATGCAGCAGCTCTGTGGTTCAGCCAGCTGAATCTCAGCCCAGCTGACTCGGCCAGTGTCCACAAGCCTGGCTCAAGCCAAAGAAATGCTGGCATAGATTGCTTGAAAATATTATTCTACAACAGGTTGCCAGGTCATGTAACTAAACTAAATGGGCTCAGGATGCAGCCCTGAACCTCCAATGCCCCCAGAAAGCCCTTTTTGTGATCTTACATCACTTGGCTGAGCCCCAGCTGAGCCAGAATGAGCAACTTATGAGTATCTTTGGCTGAGCCAGGGTTGGGGACCTAGCCAAGAATCAGCTGGCTGAACAAAGATCTGTTGCATCCTAAGATGCTCATCTTGGCAGATCTTGCCATAGGATTGCCTTCTAAGTACAATGAGATCTACTTCTGAGTAACACATAGGACATTGCTATAATGAGTCACAAAATATGAGGTTAGGGATCAATCAATCGGTTTATTACAGTCATAGACCAACAGTTTAAAAATAGCTAAAATACAAAACTATAAAAGCACGATACAATAATCGTGGGGAAAAACAAGCCAGGATAAGAGCATAAAGGCAAGAGTAGCTGATCAGCAGGTTAAAACAAAAAGAATTATAACTATTACAACTATTGCATGGAGATGAGGGGTCAGCATAGAATTCAAGATAACCTGGTACAGTTACGCTTGGCAGATAGTGATCTTGGAAAAGCTCACTGGCATGCTATGGGAAACAAGAGGCTTAAGCAATTTTGGAGAGCAGTGGTTCCATTTCTTATCCTGATATGTCCTCAGATGTGTCCACTACAGTGCCATTTTCTACTCATGGCACATAATGGAAGGACTCATTGGGATAATTGTCCTATTAAATTTGTGCTTTTTATCTCGAAATGCATTGTACTGGGCGCTATTATCTGTTATGCCATTTTGAAACATTTGAGAAACTTGGTTGTTAGAAAGAAAATTGCAGTTTAGTCCCAACCCACAAATGAACATCAAACAACACCCACACTTTGAGCTAAAGATAAAGCTTCATGAGCAGCAAAGCTTTTTTAAAAAGTAAGAAATTGAGTGCAACTCTGAAGCCATCTCGGAGTGGGCAGCAAGAAAATTCAATCTTGCTATTGCGCTACCTAGTTAACCGTCAAGGTATTCAAGGCTCACTTTTCAGCACTCTGTCCTATGGTTGTATAGGGCCCTTATATCATATAGGACAGGGAATAACCAATGTGGTGTGCTCCAGATATTCTTGGATTCCAACTCCCATCAGCCCTAGCCAGCATGGCCAATACTCAAGGGATGATGGGAATTGGAGTCCAACAACCTCTGGAACACACCACATTGGCTACCCTCTGGTACAGGAAATGGACCATTTTAGTGAATGACTCAAAGCACAACAACAGGATGGATAGATCTAATATTCAATTTAAGCGCAACTCTCAGCAAAGCCTTTGCTTATTGTTCCTGACACAGCTAATGCCACTTTTAAATGTCACGTCATTGCCCTGATATTTCAGTTCGCTTCTAGCTACCTAGAAATCTGCAGAGATGCTAGCTGTGGGTGCTTGTCACTTACACCTCACACGGAATTTCAAAGATCTGAGTTGAGTCATCTGCATCACAGTGACTCACTGATGCCACTTAACATACACCCTTTTCAATTTTAAATGCAGCACAGGAATCGCAGAGAAAACCATTTGACTGACAGCTGGCAACTACTTCTTCATTTCTGGTTCACACTTAGCCTCTTATCACTGTACTTGGAAAGTTCTCTATGCTTAGCAAATGTTGTTTAAACATTTTTGGCAATAAAGAGAATAGCCATTGGGCTATGCGCACAGCAGCTCTCAGCTCAAAAGCGCCATCCCTTGTTGCCTTCTACAAGTCACTGCCATACCCCTATCCATGTCCCTTGACAAGGTTTGTCACTACATTAATGACAGATTTCAGCATATTGGAGAGCCACAGAAAGGAAGGGATTTAGAATGCATGAGAAACGATAGCCAGAAAAGCTGCGATGGATGGATCAATCTTTCCAAGCAGACTATCGCTTTGCATGCAGAAGGTCTCAGATTCAATGGCTGGCATCTCTAGGAAGGGCTGGGAGAAAAACCTGTTTGAAAATCCCGGAGAACCATTGCCAGTCAATGTAAACAACACTACGCTAGATATGGTCTGACTTGGCATAAGTTAGCTTCCTATGTTCCTACATCTGTGTTCATTTAAGTCTGTTTCATCCTTCCACAAAAATCATTTGTAGGGTTGCATCCAACCAAGTTGTCCATTGCCACAAGAACTTCTGCCTGTTCAATGGGAATGGCTTCTACCTGTCCGTTCTCCAACACCACCTGTGCCTCCCACATCTGTTCCTGGTCAGTCTTCCCAACCTTCTGGAGCAGATTGGGGCAGTGTGCGAGGAGTGGGCTTGGAAGTCCCATTGTGCAGGCAAAAGTCTTTGTGCTAATGGAACAACTTTGTTGGATACAACTCATATTGTATCTCAGTGTACATAATTCAAACATATTTTATTCTAATTTTTTATATTTGAGTGCATTTTGGTTTTACCATAAGAGATCTATTGCGAAATTTGGAGTAGTGTGAATGAAATCTGGGAATGTTTTTGATGCAGGGGAAGGCGAAAGATAATATGTGGATGATAGGAGTTTTCTAAAAGGACATCAAGAACAGATATTTATGCAGGCAGGCAGTACTATTAACAATGCTTCATTCACAGGATAAACAACAGCAGGAACAAACGTAATTAGGTCCCTGTCCCAGGGAGTTTACAATTAGAAGTTTAAAAATGGGAAGAGATCAGAAGGAAGGAAAGAAAGAAGGCTAACAAGACATCTGTAATCTGAGGAAATGTAGGTCATACATACTCAGCTGGAATTGGGAAGGAAGACTGCAGGGATGGGAGAAGGTTAAGCAAGGGGTTTGTGGGGAAATACGAGTTTTGTGGAAGGACACAAAGAAAGAGGAGGCAAAGGTGATAGGCAAAAGGATCAAGTTGCGGCAGCAAAGCACATTTGGGCAGCAATAGTGTATATGCTTTCTACAGCGATTCTCAGAATCTGTCCTTGAGAAAACCACTTAGCCAGAACCCGTGTGCTTCTATTTTATCTATTTGCACACACAAAATATTGATACTCCAAATCTCAGTAAAATAATATCAAGGCTGTGAAAGATAACTTCCATACAACACAACGCTTCAATCTACAATAAAAAACCTTCCAATTAGGTCAACATATCACAACTACTGTAACGTGGAATCATGCCAACTGGTATCAGGAGTCAAGGAAGGTGTGTGAGGAAAACAGATACAGTGGTACCTCGGGTTAAGAACTTAATTTGTTCTGGAGGTCTGTTCTTAACCTGAAACTGTTCTTAACCTGAAGCACCACTTTAGCTAATGGAGCCTCCGCTGCCGCCGTGCCGCTGGAGCACGATTTCTGTTCTCATCCTGAAGCAAAGTTCTTAACCCGAGGTAATATTTCTGGGTTAGTGGAGTCTGTAACCTGAAGCGTATGTAACCCGAGGTACCACTGTACATTTAAACATCTATGCCTCCAACAATCAGCTGCAAAGCGAGGAGAATCACATAAAAACTGAGCATTATATGATATTATTATATTACTGCAACATAATATTAGTAGAGCACTTTCCAGTGTTGTAACCATTACAGCAGCCCCGTTAGGGTAAGGCAATATTATTATCCCCCCATATTGCAGACAGGGTAAGGTTAAGAGTGTGAGTGTCACTTGCCTAGGGCCATCTAGTTGGTTCATGGCAAAGACAAGAACAAATGACTTTTTGATTTGTAGCTTGCTCTCCTAGCCATTATGCTACACCAGTAAGTTGGCAGGGGAAAGAAAAAATATGTGCAGCACAGTCCTCTGCATGGCCATAGGAAGCTGCCTTACGCTGAGTCAGACCTATTGATCTTTCTGTGTTGTCTACACTGACTGACAGCTCTCTGGGATTTCAGATGGATAATCTTTCTTGGCCCTACCTGGAGACGCTAGGGATTGAACCTGAGAACTTCTGCAGGCAACTCAGATGCTCTGCCACTGAACCTGGGCCTTCCATCTGATAAAGTGAGCTGCAGCTTCTGCCATAATAAGCTTGTTAGTGCTGGATGGATTTAGATGAGTAGGAGAGGATTTTTTTTTAGTAATTATCCTTCCACTTTCTCACTTGTGTGAGAATGCAAGTATCTATTTCAGCAGAGCTAAAATTCACCATCCATGTGCATCTTATCTCTAGAAGCTATTAGGGCAAGGTTGCATAACCTTCTGGAGCAATCTTCTCCCTGTTTTATGTTTCCCTCCCAAAAAGAAATCATTCTCAGACCATTTAGTAAACAAGAAATTACCAGGTTTACTCACATAAAAAAGTCTTGCCAGGCTTCAACAGATAGACTGATGAAAATCAGGCAGGCAATAATCCTTAAACAATACAAATATCCATAGTTCAGTTCAAAATGGAGATTGCTGTCTGGAGGAGAGCAAAGAAATGTCTTCCCCCATTGCAGGTGGGAAAAAGAGTGTAGTGACAGGTTGGAAGAGATAGGGATTAACCCTTTGTCTTTTCCCCACCACCAGATTTGGGGGCATGGCATCATAGAGTCCCCTCTATGCAAGTTCTGAAACTTCATGGTGCCATTGCCTCTGTTTGTCTAGCAATCATGCATTGGTGATTTTGACTGTACATCCTCCCACAGTTAGACTTTAGGGTGCCATAAGATTCTTTGTGCTTTCAGCTGCAACAGACTAAGGCAGCAATTCATACCTGGAAGTTAAGCCTCACTTAACTCAACCCAGCTCACTTCTGAGGAGACATTGGTCTCAAAAGGAAGTCCCACTACATTCAGGGTGTTTACTCCCAGGGAAGAGTGCCAAGGACTGCAGCTTAGACTTATTTTCAGATAAGTCTACAGAGTTATAAAAGGGTTTGGTTTGGGTGGTTTAAATCTGTGATGGCTGATGGCCGTCTGTAGAGCTTAATTTTATCATGCTCATTATATTGGCAGGAATCGCTAAGCTAGAAAGCCACAGAGGGGGGAAGAAGAAGAAGAAGAAGAAGAAGAAGAAGAAGAAGAAGAAGAAGAAGACAGATTTATGCTATTCTTGTGGCTGTCTAAATGAGAGACAATGTCTCACAACTCAGCAGACTTGTGCTGACATTGCATCCAATGGAAGGTGCGTTGCCAAGGTGACACACAGGAATTCGGGAGAAGAGACCAGAGCAAAATTCAAGAACATCTTCTATTCTGTCACCTTGAGTTCAGCTGTAGTAATATGCCCCCCACGATGTCACTAGGGCTGCATTCAGATGTGAGGTTTGTTGCATTAGTTTTAATGATCATGAAGGTAATGCTTCTGTCCCGATTTCCAGTGCTCCCTTCGCACTGCAGTACCTATATACTGCCATGTCATGCTAAATTGCATTCACACCAGCAGATACTGCAGTGTGAAAGTAACATTTGAAATCAGGATTGTTCCCTCTGTTCAAGAGCTGTTGATAGGAGAGGGAGATGGGGGGGGGTCTAAAACAAGTGTGGAGTTAGTTGCCTTATTATGCATGCCACTTAATCCTCATAAATTAACACAATTAAAAAAGGGCAGCACCCAGGTAATGTCCATCCTCTAGATCATTCATTAAAACAAATAAAACTGAGCCAAATTCAGTATCAATAAGCAGCTGATACACTCAGTCAGTTAGTTGCAGCTGCTTCACATTTTGGGTTTTAAAGGAACATGCTTCTTAAAACTTATTACATCCTCAAAATCCTCACCTTCTAATATATATTGCACTCACAACGAAGATTTGGGTTGTATTTATGGAAAGGGAACTTACTAATCAAATTCAAATGTCATTCATGGTATTAAAAAAGGAAGGGGGGAATACAAGAAAGGAGGGGAAAGAGGGTGGAAGGGGGCAATCAATTAATGTGAAAAAAGATTGAAGGAGTCCAACCTCTATGCAAACCTATCTGTTAAGCATCTCTAATGACTTGGTGAAGACTGCAAATAGGATCAGTACACAGGTCATGATTTCCCAAAGGCTTTATTGGATTTCTTCCTCCCAGAGTCCAGCTCCATGCAGAGAGAAATCTTAATCTTCCTGTTGACGCTGCACTTTTTGTGTCTTAGAAAGGAAACCGACTGAAGGAGGAACCTTGATTGATGCAGCTTGCACTTAAGCAGGCTTACTCGGAAGTAAGTCCTGGGGCTTACTCTCAAGGAAACATATACAGTGGTACCTCTGGTTAAGAACTTAATTCGTTCCGGAGGTCCGTTCTTAACCTGAAACTGTTCTTAACCTGAGGTACCACTTTAGCTAATGGGGCCTCCTGCTGCCGCCGCGTGATTTCTGTTCTCATCCTGAAGCAAAGTTCTTAACCCAAAGTACTATTTCTGGGGTAGCAGAGTCTGTAACCTGAAGCGTCTGTAACCGGAAGTCTCTGTAACCCGAGGTACCACTGTATAGGAGATTGCAGCCTCCAGCTTTTACAATCACAATCCAAGGCAAGGAAAGCAATTCATGGTGCTGCTACAATGAAGTTTCTTATCACTATGTCATTTGAGCTGTGGGTTATGCCTTTGGTTGTATGATGTAGGCACTGCCAACCCTTTTGGGTGAATGGGTACATTTGGAATTCTGAGAAAGTTCTGTGAGTGCCAGATACAAAACAGCTGATACCATGTGTGCAGCATAATATAAAGAGGCTGCTATGTGTGGCTTAACACAAAATGACTGCAGGCCTTGATTGGTGGTGGGTGGGTGTGGGAGCAGGAGATTGCATATGCCTCTAGGGTGGCCAGACAGCACCCTGCCTTGCCACTGCCACTCAGCAGCACCTTATGTTCTAGCTGGTCTCCACTTATCAGAAGAGGTGTGACACCTCTTCGGATAACTGAAGACCAGCAGGAATGTCAAGCATCATGACAACATGGTGTGGTTGACTACGGCCCACCTCTTCTAATAAAAAGAGTGTGGCACCAGCCGCAGAAATGCCTGTGCCAGGAAGAGAAAGGTGAGGAGCTACAAGGGTGGCAGGGCAGGACACAAACCTGCAAGCTTCCTTTCTTGGTGGTGGTGATGAGGGGGATGGAGGGAAAACATTTCTCTCCTTTATTGTTTATCGCTGGGGACACACAAAGGGGAGAAAGACTGTGTGGGAACAGGAGACAACAGTGCAGACTTTGGCCCCTAACACACACACACACACACACACAGAGAGAGAGAGAGAGAGAGAGAGAGAGAGAGAGAGAGAGAAATTGGGGACCACAAAACGGTGTGGGCATGCCCATAGCTGTCAACTTTTCCCTTTTCTTGCAAAGAATCCTATTTGGAATAAGAGAATTTCCCTTAAAAAAGGGGAAACCTTGACAGCTATGGGTATGCCCCTCTCAATCAGCTAACCCCAATAACAGGAGTGGGGGGGGAGGCACCTACATTGTCTTCCACTGTGCTTGCTCACAGAGAGAAGCTCTTTGCACCTCTCCACATGCAGAACAGACAGGACGCAGGTTGCCCATTCTTGGCAACCCATGAAATGTGGGCTTGTTTAAGGATATGTGTTACCGAGCCTGCGCAAACAGGAGATGAGCAGGGAGACCAAACAGTCTCTTGTGCATTGTGGATTTCCAAGGGGATATTTACTCAGACATTTTATGGGGGTCAGAGTAGGAGGTTCTCGTAGGCATGACAACAGCTGCAGGTGCCGCATTGGCAATCCTTGACGGCTGGCTTGACACAGCATGGTTTTGTTTCTCTCTCTGCTTTATCATTTTAAACAGGAAATCCTGGCATTTTTTTATTTTCAAACACTTTCTTATATTTTGTACATTGGTGTGGATGGATATTTACATTTTGAAAGGTGACTTAGAAGGCTCTTCAAATTAACCAATTAATTATCATAATGTGCACTCTCTCTCTCTCTCTTTGCAGATGTGGCGAACTGGTTCTGTGGCAGCAGCTTTCAGCCCTGTGGTCGTTTTCCGTTCAAAGTCGCCTTGGACGCTTCCCACTGATGACAACGGCTCTGCTCCTTTCATTCCTTTAATTAGGACTGCGTCTGACATATCCATGCAAATTGCATGCAAAATATGTGCAGTGAACATGGGCTACATCACACATGGGATTTCTTTCATTGCTATACACTTGATGAAAGGCAGCTGAATGTGTCATCCGACTCCACTGAAAAGCACTGCATAGCAGGTCACATAGACGCTCTGTCTGCAGTGTTCTGTCTGGGATGGCCTACACACACATGCAGGAGATCATTTATTTTATTTTTAACGTATTCCTAGGCTGTTGCTCATTTTTTAAATGGTCTACACAGGGTTAAAAATAACAACGAACATCTGTAAAACTCTTGGAACATTTGGGGGTTGCTTTCAGATCACTTGGGGAATTGCGAATAACTTTCCTCTCACTTAATATGTTGTTGTGATATTGTATTAGTGTGTTTTATCTTGTTTTGCAAGCCACCTTGGGAGCTCTACTGAAGGAACTACTACTGCTGCTACTATTACTAATGGCCAGAAACTCTGTTACGCTTCACTTTCTTCCTTTTTCAACTTCTTCCTCTGTGGTTGTTCTTTTTCGTATAATCATAGCGCAGTCCCCACCTCCCTGCACAAAACTAGAGTGGAGTCTCCCTACCATAGAGAATGAAGGATACGCTGTTTCTAAGGGGTCCCCCCTCCATTTGCATATTTGCTAATGCTTTATATTTCAGTAGCGCTCTAGGGGAACTAATGGTGACAGGTATTATAACCAACATTATTGGGAGGGGGTAGGAAAAGAGCCGCAGTGAATGCACACTCAGTTGGTTCGTGCAATTTATTAAGGCAAACTTTGGCTTAACAAGATCATGCAATCATGTGAGTTTCTGAGTATGCAAATACTTTGCTACTCTCTGTTTCCTTCCCTTTCTTTTTGCTGGCAAGGTGCTCTGAGCCTAGCCAATGTGGGGGCTTAACCAGTGCTTTTTTCCCTGGGGGTACACATACCCCTAACCATTTTGTGTCTCTTTGTACTTTTGTCCATTTACTGTATTTATTTCCCCTGATTTGAACTATAAAATGGTGATTTTCTTGAGTAAAAAATGAGAGTGCCCCTAAAAAAAAATTTTTTTAGAAAAAAAGCACTAGGCTTTACATGTCTGAATTGGGACTTGTGCCATAAGCTGGTTTTAGGTCGTTCTTCAAGCTTCTCTGAGCCATAGCCATATTTTTTTCTTAGTCTATAAAACACTCGTACTGTTCCCTTTGAAATACTAACATGAGGAGAAATTAAAAGAAATCAAAACAAAATGTTGATGACTGGGAAATAAATTCTCCTTCTTCTTTTAGAAAAAGAACACTTTATTACCAAAAGTAACAAGTGCTTTATTCCTTGAAGGGAAAGAATTTAATGTCTTGCAGCGTATGAATGATGTAGTCATATTTTAAACTATTACTTGGTTAACCTTAATCAGCATTCTGCAAATATTTTACAGTATTACCCCAAGGAAGGAAGAAACACATTTCACAGTGTACAAAAGAGAGGAAACACAACTGAGGTGTACTGAATGTGGCTACAATCCTACACTTATTTGAGAACAGGGTGTAGAGTAAAAAAAGGAAACAAGGGCACAGATTTGGGTAAAATTTCCATATGCTGATTTATAAGTCCCTATGCAAATTTAGAAAATAAGTAGTATAATTTAAATAGAAATACAACCAATCTCACCATAGTGGGGAAAACTGTAAGCAGGTGGCCTGGGGGTCTGCTCAGTTTACTGTCCACTTACGTATAGACTGCTGATAGGTAATTTCAGGGCCCCTGATCTCCCTTCCTTTGGTTCTTTAAAACATAACTCGACTTGGACCAAAGAGTCCTTCAAACAGCAGGCACCATCAGAAAAGAGGACTGTCCTTTGACAACCCATCAAACAGACACTAGGAGAAAGTCTCACTGAACTTTTGCGGCACCCTTGCCATATATTTAAAGCACACCTATACCATTTTAACTGCCATAGCTTTCCCCGAAGAATCCTGGGAACTGCAGTTTTTTAAAGGGTGCTGAGAGTTGGTGGGACACCACTATTCCCCTCAGAGACCTATAATTCCCAGAGTTCCCTGGGAAGAGGGAACAACTGTTAAACTTCTCTAGGAACTGTAGCACTGTGCGGGAATATAGGATCTCCTACTACCAAGTGCTATTTTTCTAGAAAAAGAGGTGCTGGAACTCACCATGAATGCCTCTCTTGATCTCTTATACTAGCAATGGCACCCACCTGAGGTGCTGGAAGTGAGTTCCAGCTGGAGGAAAAAGCCCTGCTCCTAACAGCTCTGAGTTCCCAGGATTCTTTGGGTGAAGCCATGATGGTTAACATGGCATGATAGTGCTTTGAATGCATGGTGCAAATGTGGCCTGGGATACATGGTTGCAATCCTATATGCACTATGTACACCTACTGAAAAGTAAGTCTCCAGTACTCAAGGGGTACTGGAGTAGACATGCTCCAGTATATCTGAGTAGACATGCACTACAAAACAGGCATATTACACAAAGCTGCATCTGAAATTGGGTGTATGCTCCTAATTTAAATGTAAACAGAAGGCCAGATAAAACCTTAAGATTCTGTGCTATTTTCAGTGACTGAACAATAGAAACTCCTGGGATTGCTGATGAGCATTTGGTTGTTAGCTTTTTCCATGCTATTTTTATGAAATGTACATCTGCACTGTTTGTTGTTCAACACCTTGGGACCACTGTGAAAAAACAAAAGGAAATCACGAGACAAAGCCCTCAAAGAAATCCCACCTCTCTCTTAAAAATAAAAGAAGAGCAGCATTTCAATCACATATGAATTAAACAGCACCACTATCGTGCAAGAGTGACAGTGGAAATCTTATTTTAAAACCCAGCTAGGTGGACAGTCACAGTGGAAGACGGAAAGACTTAATCAGTTCCACCTACAAGCAACAATGAGTCACAACACCTTTATCTGAAAAAATTTTTAGCTGCAAAAATCTGACATGAGGAAACGAGCCCTTCTAGATCTTCTGATTGGAAGGATACTTTTTTGAGTGCTAGCAAACGCCTACACAGAGAAAATTTGCATCAAGGTTCAGCAGTCCAGATGGGACTTCTGTGCGGGCACAACATTGCAGTGTATCATCATATACCACCAGCCCAGGCTTCTCAAAAAAACTTAGGAGACTAGCAGTGCAATCCTGTGCATGTTGACTAAAAAGCTAAACCTGATGGAATTAAATGAGGGTTATTCCCAGCCTGGGAATGACACCACAAGATTTCCTGCTGGACTTCAACCTACATGATGCAACAGCATCAGAGAAATGAATTGGGAATAAAAAGCCCATACAACAACCAGTTCTTATCTCCTTTCTGCTCTGCCTCTATTCCCCTTTCTCAACACATGGTATACATAAATTAAATAAAATCCAAATTAGCTGAAAATATCTCTCTAAAACACAAAAGCATGTGTGCATCTGCTTTGCATAATTTGTCCTTCCACTAGATTTGGGCTTCCTAGGTTCAGCAGTCAGAATATTCTGCTTTGGCTGCTGCAGAATATGCCTGGTTCTAGCTACACTTGGTGTGGTGTTAAGAACCCATCAAGCCATACTTTGACCTAAGTCTGACTCTCACAATCGCTTTTGATGTGGGAACAATTACCCCCAAGTGATTTTACCACCTAAGTTATTACTGGTGAACCTTTCTTTAGAATCAACAATGTTTAACACTGCTTTATTGTATTTTGCTGTGGTTTTGCAGTTTTATCGATGGTTTGCTATTCTATGACAATTTAATTTATTTGCATTGTTGGCCACCCTGTGCTCCAGAACAGAGGAAGGGTGGGATATACAAATAATGCATAAATAAAATGAAAGGAATGAATATGTGGCCAGATCTGATATACTATACCATAGCAGTAAGGGCTTTTAGTTTGCAATGGGTTTCCCTTGAGTCTAAATAAATACACAGTGAATAATTTCATCACGAGCCAGCACTTTTGAACGAATGGCATCTCTTGCCGTTTCATTATGGTGGTGAAAGTATAGCATGAAATATGAGACTAGGAGAGGTTTTCTGTAACACCAAAACCCTGGTTTGATCTGGGGTGGGGGTGGGGGGCTAAGCCACAAACACAAGTTGGTCTACCTGCAGCAGAGTTGGGGAACCTGCAATCCTCTGGATGTTGCGAGACTCGCCTGGGCAGCCCAAGACCCCCCCCCCATACACGCTGCCCAGGCTTGTGCCCCAGGGAAGTCACTTTGGTGCTGCTGACGCAATGGTTTGACTTCACCTCCGGAGGTGCACTCCATTGTCTCTCAGGACAACATCCATTGCAGTCCTACCAAACATTTCCCACAGATCCTTTAAGGGTATGATTCTGCATTTTTAAGCCCCACAGATTCTAACAGAAGTAGGACTTCCTTAACACCCACTGATTTCAGCAGGAAAGCTACACTCAAATATATTCCACTAAAATAAAAGGAACTTAAAACTACTTAACTATTGCTGGATCATGGCTTTCTTTTATTTTTTTGACACTGATAAATGAATTATGTATAACATTTATCAGAACTGTCATCTCCAGATTATTATTTTTAAAAAAATAACTTCTAATTATGCATGGCATGCCACTTAGTGTATATGTAGCATTATATCCATCAGATTTCATTAATTAATGAACAGAATTGCGGGATGTGTTTTGATTAATATTGTGTTGTGTTTGCTGAATTCCCAGCAGATGGTGAAACTAAAATTGCTCATATAGAGTGATGCTGGCTGTAACAACTTATTGCTTTTAATTGATATTTGTGTAGTAAAGAAAGAAAGAGGTGTGCCAATAACAGGTGCTGGTTGTTCCCTGCTCAGAACATACACATCTCTGAAGACAAAACCTTAGCCCCATATACTGGGATTCCAAAAATCAGGCCAGCTGATGAAAAGGGAAAAAGCTGGCCCATAAAATCATGAGTTGATGGACAGTATCCAATAAAGAAGTTCCATTAATGCAAGGATTTCCACTTGGGCAAGTGGATCTTCCCCTCCCTGTCCTCTCTCCTTTCGCCCCGCATCCTCCCCATATCTGCTCTAGAGAGTTGGGGCTCTGAGACCTCCGGGTATAGGGCGGTACATGAATTCAATAAATAATAAATAATAACAATTGGGGAAGCTCCCAGGACAGAGTTAGGATTGCAGAGGGGTGAGCAGGGAGGGGGATGTTCCATTGTGCAGCCAAAAAAGTCCTTGCTGCATACTGCCCAGAGAAATCCAGTCCATTATATGCATAGCTTGCAAAATGGCAGAATAGTACTGTGTCATAAACTTGGCACAGCTGGAACACATTATGCCCCCAGCAAACAGATCTCTCAGACAGTGGCAGTTCCAAAGGCTGCTACGAAATGATAGCTCTGTATTATTATACCTGCGAGAACAGAGATATAGGGCTTAAATCAGAGGCCTTTTGGGACTGAAAACTAGATGGATGTACTTAGAACCCTTCTGGATGCATCAGCTGCATCTAGCCTCTGGATAGGCCAGACCAGGTAGAAATGCTAGGACCATGGCATTTTTATCATTGTCTGGATAGGAGAACAGAACCTCTGCATGCTACAACCTCCCACAAGTGACTGCAGTGATTCCAGGGTTGGAGAAACTCATTTATGTCTGTCTGTTCAAGCCACAGCCGGCACCATTTTTCCTGGTGCTGCTGCACTACATCTGGTGCTACAGCTGCAGTCTTCATAGCGATATTGGCTCCTTGTGCTTTCGAACTGAAGCAGCACCCTACTTACATCATAGACAACAGTGCTGCATAGGAACGGAAGTCTTGCACCCCTTCTTGCATGCTTATCTGTGGGCTCTGCAGCCCACAGGATTAGGCTATTAATTAGTATAAATCCAACAGCTTCAACTGGAAACTTTGTAGATCATAACTTCAACTTGGCAAATGGAAGAGCAAAGCCTTTGTTAATTGTCAAATATCTATCTAGCAGTTGCTGTGAGCATAATTTTCACAATTCATTGACAAAGCAGTTGAAATTAGGGGAATTAGGCAAGAAATAATGATTTATCCTTAGCTGCAGGACTTCTAATCCAAAAAAAAAGAAAAACGCTTAATACTGTTTGTGATAAACAGAGATCTCTATAGCTCAAAGGGGACAATTAATCCTACTTTCCTTCTATTTCTTCTTGCATAGCTGAGAAAATCTGCTACACTAGAATAATGATTATGTGGAACATGTGACAATAATTACAGATCAATGCGAAAGCATCATGTTCTACCAGTCTGAAAAATGTTAAATTTAATGGTTTAGCATTGCTACGTGGCCAGCTTAAACCCTCCCCAACTCTGTTTCAGTCTCCTGCCATATTTTTTAAAATTGTAATCATCAGGTGATTTTCTAAAAACAAATTAAATCTGCCAAAACTGTGAGCAAATGGAAACAGGCAATATAGTTATCTGGTTAAAATAAATATCTAGTTTTCTCTTCAAGAAGCAGCAATGCTGTTTTAGCACATGTATGTTCAAAGGCAAGCTTTGATTGAAGGAACTAATTGACACCTGGGACAGCGGCTAGCTTGCAAAGCATGTGGCTGAGAGAGGTCAATGGGACAGATCAGAGATACGGCCCTCCAAGCCTCCCTGTTTGGCCCTCAGAACTCTCCATAGACCCCAGGCCACACCCTCCTAGAGTGCTTTTGCCTGGCTAGAAGGTGGCTTTGAACTGTGATAATATATTTGCTTGCCTGAAGCGGTGTGTATGCATGTGTGTGAAACCCTCTGGCTTTGCATGACTGGAATGTAATGTAATCCAATATACAATGGGAAAAGTCCCACACCTGTCTTCTGCATCTAGTCTTGGCCACCTCTCATGTGGTCCCCAAAATGTTATCCATAAGGGATTGTGGACCATGTGCTGGAAAAGGTTCTGTAGCCCTGGCAGCAGAAATCCTACAGCTAAACATCTGAATGTAGCATGTGGATCATTGACCATGCTCTTCAGGACTTGCTTTTAAAATCAGATTTAAGACCTAAGGTCCAGATGGGGAGCCCTAATATTATTAATGGCTTGTTGAGACATCACAAACGAGTCATTAGCAACAGATTTTGTTTTTTAATGTATGAGATTTCCCCCTAGAAAGGGTAAATGGGGATTAAATGGGGAGGGGGGGGAATGTTTTGGCATTTGAAGACAAAGGCATTGAGCAGATGCTACAGATAACTTGCATGCAGAAGGAGCACATAAAGACTGGTCTACAAACACCCACATTCTGCAGCATTCCCGTTCTTCCGTCATTGGATAAGAACATAACAGCAGTAGATGAGCCTGCTGGATCAAGCCAATGGGTTATCTAGCCCAGCATCCTGTTCTCTCGGCGGTCAATACAGTATCTGAGGTACAGTACCTGAGAGTTTGTAAATACTGCTCTTAGGTTCCACAGTAATAAAACGGCAAAGTAAGGGACTGTACACTTTCCAGAACTGACCAGGAGCACGTGGAGCTGCAAGGGGTGTGTGTGGCTATCTAAAAATTGCCTCCATTTGCCTTCAGCTAAGTGATGTCTTTCGCCATGAATCATCACTCGATACCACCCATTACGTGGCACAGAAATTAATGGAGCAGAGATAGGTATCTTTGTGGCCTGGAGAGAATGGAAAACAGGACTGGAGGAAACTGACGCACCATCTTACTAATACGTTGGCCCTTCAGCTGGCTAATAAGTGTACCAAATACTTTAGGAAGCTGTTGTACTGGGAGACTACGGTAGCCAGTCCAGATGGAAAGCTGAATGCACACCTCACATGAGATGCTGCTGCTGTTGCAGGTATGCAAGTTCAAGTTCATTTCTGCACCAGTGAAATATTATAGGACAGGGCAAATGGAGGCTGTCCCATTAGGGTGGTGAATGGGGCCTTGCCCTGCCAACTGCAATATTCTCACTAGCCTGCCATCTTAAAAGGTAAAGGTAAAGGGACTCCTGACCATTAGGTCCAGTCGTGACCGACTCTGGGGTTGTGGTGCTCATCTCGCTTTATTGGCTGAGGGAGCCGGCGTACAGCTTCCGGGTCATGTGGTCAGCATGACTAAGCCGCTTCTGGCGAACCAGAGCAGCGCACGGAAACGCCGTTTACCTTCCCACCGGAGCGGTACCTATTTATCTACTTGCACTTTGACGTGCTTTCGAAATGCTAGGTTGGCAGGAGCAGGGACTGAGCAACGGGAGCTCACCCCGTTGCGGGGATTCGAACTGCTGACCTTCTGATCAGCAAGTCCTAGGCTCTGTGGTTTAACCCACAGCGCTACCTGCATCCCTACTTGCAACCAATCAGGGATGGCTCTGACTGCCACTGGCTCAGGCTTCACCTACTGCTGGACTCCCTGCCTTCTCTCCATGGGCACTAGTCACCAATGAATAAGGCAGGTGCCTAAGTGAAGGAAATAGGTGGGGCAAGCTGCCCTTAGAAGCAAAGCAGAGTGGAAACGACAGGTTACAGTGGGAAGTAAAGAGCAGCGTAGAGAGAATAGCTCAAAGGAAACAGTTAACCCCCAGGAACAGGGTAGTTTAAGTTTATAGACTGAAATAACTGCCTTTTATGGATTCATATAAATATATCCAGACAGCTGCACCAAAAAAATGGGCAAAACATAAAAATAAAAATAATGGCTTGGCTAAAACACCGGGGTGTGCAGATTCATAGCAGCATTTCCCCGTAATGCTCAGTGAGGAGGCTTAAAGAGGCGTGAAACAAAAAGCCAAGGCCTCCAAAAACCCAGCAATCAGGAGTGAACAGTATATTAAGCGTTCTGCCTTTCCTCAGAGCTGTCACAGAGCTTTTCAGGATCAGGGAACAGATCTTAATTATACAGGGAACCCACTGTGCACAATGCCTGGCAACTTACACGCAGGTTTAAGAGAGACAAGGGTCGGGGCCTTCCCACAGTCGAATTGAGACCCAGCCATATTTATACTTCCATTAAGCCCTTTCAGAATGAAAACATGTACAATAGATCAGGAGGGAAGGCCTGCTGAGGGACACTCACCCCATCTGCCTTTATGCGCAAGAAACAAAGTGTGCAGAGGAGACTCATATAATCACAGCCATGGTGCTTAGAGATTATCCCCAAGAAAGAGGACTGTATAGTTCAAAGCTACAGGGCTGTAGCCAATGCTAGGCCTACTTAGAGTAGACCCACTGAAACTAATGGAGATGATCAATTTCGCTATTTAAGAGGGTCTACTCTTACTAAGGACACGGGTGGCACTGTGGTCTAAACCACTGAGCCTAGGGCTTGCCGATCGGAAGGTCGGCGGTTTGAATCCCCACAACGGGGTGTGCTCCCATTGCTCGGTCCCCGCTCCTGCCAACCTAGCAGTTTGAAAGCACGTCAAAGTGCAAGTAGAGAAATAGGTACTGCTCCGGCGGGAGGGTAAACAGCATTTCCGTGCGTTGCTCTGGTTCACAAGAAGCGGCTTAGTCATGCTGGCCACATGACCTGGAAGCTGTACGCCGGCTCCCTCGGCCAATAAAGTGAGATGAGCTCTGCAACCCCAGAGTCATCCGCGACTGGACCTAAAGTTCAGGGGTCCCTTTACTCTTAGTATAACTTAGTTGGATACAACCAGTGGGCTTTTCTCTTCATGCTAAACACAACAGCTGTACCCAGAAAGGGAAATAAGGAAATCTGCAGGAGATGTATAAAAGTAAATATTTATAATATTTCCCATACATTATTCTTTCCCTAGCTGTTCTACCGCGAGTGCCCTTTCCAGGGTGGAAAGTCTTTTCGCTTTTCAAAGGACCATCCCAGTAGTGGATGATCCATTAGGGGGAATGGGCCACTGACCCAACCACCTCAGCCGGACTCACCTGCCTGCCTCCTTACTTGCAACTGGTGCAGGAGGTGGCATTGCCAGTCTCTTCCTCCTCCTCAGTCACAGTGTGTCGCCTTTCAGAACTCACAAGGGAGAAGAATGGGGGGGGGAGTGGAATTAGTTGGCTCTACCTGTCACTGGCTCTGGTTCCACCTGCTGTTGATAACCCTGCCTTCTACCAGACAATGGTCACCAGCAAACACTGGACCATTCTTTGCTTTATGTTTGAAAGAGGGTTTGGCATTCTACAACTTCCCTGTGACAATAACCGACATCCCCTGTTATCATGCCACAGCAGCTCAAAATGCTCTTTCCATGGCCACGACAGTTATAGAGTTTAATTAAAAACTGGAAACAAAAGGCACCCCCCTCACGCCCCTCCCTGAAACTCATTGGTAGTTAGAAAGACAAAGACTTGAGAGCTGAGTGATGTGAGCTGGAAGCAGCAGGCTGGGAAGCCAGAGTGTCAGAGTGAAGCTTGATTACTGTTTGAATCCTAGACTGCAGCTTTGGGGACAGCAAGGGCCATATATATGATATCATCTATCATAAAGATACCACAGTTTCTGCTGTAGCTCATTCCAAAGAAAACATGAACCCTGAGTAAGTGACTGGAACCTCTGGAATCATGCACCACTTGGAGATTGGGGTGACTGGCATGCAATATGTCCTAAAAGATCTGTAGCTTATGCAGCAAATTAGCTCCCAATACAAAGAACCGAAACACATTGAAATAATAAAGCTGGGTCAACATTATGATAGGCCAATGGGAACAAATGAAGTTGCCTTAAACCAGATCAGATTAGTTGTCCATCTAAGCCTGTTCTGACTGGCAGCTACTCTCCAGGGTCTCAGGCAGAGAGCTGTGTTTCCCATCACCTGCAATCCAGGTGGAAATGGCAGATAATTGAAACTGGAATCTTCAGCGTGCAAATCATGTGCTCTTATTGCTGAGCTGAAGTCCATACCCAAGTCTAACATGTATTTCTGTTTCTAGCTTACTTAGCCGCACAGCTTTCAATATGTTTAACCCATCACAAATCATGATGACCTTTTTGAGTCAACTTTACTTAAGGCTGGCTTTGCTCTCCTACAGCAACTGACACATCTACCTACCAGCACCTTCTAAGTGTGTTGAGATTTCACTGCCAAAAGCAGCATTAGCTGATGAGTCAGTCTCTAAATAAATCCTGATTTCTCCTACCTTGTTAGGCACTACACTGTACAGAGCAAAAACTCTGGCTTGGCTTCAGCCTACGCTCGATGAGTGATAAAAAGTTTCCAGACACCAGGTTTTCTCTCTCATACTGTACATTTTTCAGTGTACTCTTTGAAAGGATAATGTGTGAAGAGACCCTTATGGCCTTTCCCAAAAGCAATGTGTTATTTAGTTACGGTAAATGAAAAATAGAAGGGTTTTCCAACTTTCCATCTGCAGAATGGCCCAAAACATTAGCTGAAGCATTCTTCATACCATGAAGCAGACTTCCTCTAGCTGGCACTCTCCAATGTTTTTGGTCTACAACTCCATCAAACCCAGTCACCACAGACTGGGGCTGATGGGAGCTGGAGAGCATCAGGTCAAGAGGGTAGTAGAATTAACAGTCTCATATACCATAAAATTTGCCTCTTATCATACAGGGATTTTTTTTATAACACTAATTGTTCTCTAATGGTATGTTGGAGGGGGGGGTCTACTATTGACTAACATTCAGTCCTAAAAATCACTAGCATTTAATTGCCAGCACAATCCACTATTCTTGGCCTTGGGCTTTGATGAAAGCAAATATGAAGGTTTCTATGGTTGCCTTTTAATTATAGCTTTTCATCTTTGTTTTATTTTAAGGCACTAAAAATGCATTCTCTGCTCTTTCCATCTTCTCTTATCCATGGCCAAGAGAAGTGTGAAACTGTAAGTAAATTAGCACAAAGTGATACGTTGTGATATTAGCAGCCCGGTCTTCAGCTGCCTGAAAAGTGGAAGCAGTTTGCTTCAACAATGTACCTAAAGGATCTTGATCGGAAATTTTACAAGAAATCTGGCATAGGATTTTGGGAAATTACAACCTGTGGAACACTTCTGTTGGGCTTCTTCCACTTGAATGATCAGAGTGATAAGATGTAAAATTTGGACTCGAATCCCACTGTTGTACAGAAACCATCTGCCACACAAACATCGAAATTCTAGCAGCTCACCTCTAATGATTCACTAGCGCATAATTGTGGTGCTACGACAAAATGAAAATGATTCACGATTGAATGAACATGCCAGGTTGCTTTAAGAAGAAGTGGAACATTGCTCCTGTTAAATCCAGTCTGGTCACTTAGCCTTCCTTCCTTACCATGTCCACAAAGACAGAAGAGGCAAAGAGTAGAAGCCATCACTCACACAGGCAATCTCAGTACAAAGTTAGGCTCCTAAAATCCCCCTGGAGTTAATGGAACAGTACTAATTGCCTGCAAGACTGAAGCCTGAATTGGATTCAGGAAAGAACCTTAAAGATTATACAGCCTTTAATCACAGCGATCATTTAAGCCTATAAGTTCCCTTCACTAACACATAAAACAAAGGCGTAAGGGGACACAGCAACCCCTGCCCATTGTCGAGAGATATAAGCTCCTGGTTTATCCAAATGCAATACCAAAAGGTGACATCATATATGCACCTTACCAGGGGCAGGGGAGGTATAATTTGGTACAAAGTCAAAGAGGTGGCTGGGTCCTGGACTACGATGTCTAGGACCTACACTAATGTAATATGAAGAAGAAGAAGAGTTTGGATTTGATATCCCACTTTATCACTACCCTAGGGAGTCTCAAAGTGGCTAACATTCTCCTTTCCCTTCCTCCCCCACAACAAACACTCTGTGAGGTGAGTGAGGCTGAGAGACTTCAGAGAAGTGTGACTAGCCCAAGGTCACCCAGCAGCTGCATGTGGAGGAGCGGAGACGTGAACCCGGTTCCCCAGATTACGAGTCTATTGCTCTTAACCACTACACCACATTGGCTCTTGGAGTCACTTGGACTTTTGGAGCACAAAATGAGAGTATTGCAGCCAATGGAAAAGCAACGAACAGTAGCTACAAATAAAAAATAGCTGTTGCTCTCACAAAACACTAGATGATAAGGAGTAATTCCTCCACAAATCCAGAGTGGCGTCCCTAAGACGATTGGATGGCACCTTGTACGCCTCCTTCTGGCAACACCTGCAACCAAGCTGGTGCCAAACTTATTGCTCTTCTTTCCTTTGGACCATGCCAGTGAAGCCAAGAGGAGTGTCTTGTGATCTGGGCAGCACAGGACCTCCACACACACTGCGCAGGCTTGCAGCCCAGGCAGGTAACTTCGGTGTTGCTAACACAGCAGTTTGACGTCTCCCCCAGAGATGTACTCCATTGTCTCTTGAGACAAATGGATCCCACCTGCCCTGACCATTGGCCTTGCTGGCCAGGACTGGTGGGAGTTGGAGCCCAACAAGTTTTGGAAGACATCAGGTCCCCCACCTCTATCTTGACTAAGATATGACTAATAGAAACATTGAGAGCACCAGCTGAGCTAAAATTAGTCATAGAACCATAGAACTGTAGAGTTGGTAGGGACCTCAATGCAACCCTCTGAGATGCAATGCAGCCAAAGAATTTCTGACAAACCTCCAATAAATGAGAGTCCCCCACCTTCTGTAGTAGTCCATTTCGCGGTAACGGCTTGTCCACACTTCCACTTGTCCTGTGTCTTGAAAGCACAGGTTTGAACAGTTTTCTGTTTGCCCCTTGATTTTCCCCAGGAAAACTCACCCATTATTGCTGAATCAGAGCTTTTGTATGTTCTAAAGTAGGATTGCGATTTTTTTTCTTGATTGTCTTGTCTTGTTTAAACTGCTTTGCGGGGGGGGGTCTTAATCAAGTGGTGTATCAATTTTATGAAATAAAGCAAATAAAATAAATCCATGGAAAACACCTGATTGGCATTTGCAGTAAAGAGCAGGCTTCCTTGGGGAGAGGCGGTGGGACAAGCAGAACTGCGGACAAGCCCTTACTATCAGAAAGTTCTTCCTAATGTTTACTCCTTGCAACTATGTTCCTTTCAAAGCAATGAGACTTAAGTTAATGGCAGACAACAAGGCATCGTCTTTCTTGAGTTTTGTCAAACTTGGGCGATCTTCTTTGGAGCTTCCTATATAGCCCAAATTGTCAGAGAGTCCTGTTTTACTTCCTCTCCCTCTTCCACTGAAATCAATGAAAACCGAAAGTGCTTAATGTTTGATCATGGCCATTTTGTTTGTTTGTTTAAATACGGAATTATAATCTAATATTAAGGCTTTCACTATTACTCAGTTGCATTGGCAGAAATATAATCTAATGATAGTGACAGCTGAGGGTGGGGGGAATGGCTAGCCATGTCATGAGAGAGATGTCCCACAAAGTACAAAATATATTGTAAGATATCTATACACCAAAGCCTAACAGCAACTTTTGAGCCACTGGATTTGATGGGGTTGCGAACTAATTCATCCCGACTCAACCTGGTTTTCCCTGTCTATGGGCGTACATTTTAGGCACTTCAGAAATGTTCTCCAATCTTAATCCTTTGCTACTTGAAGGCATTCCTGGCTTTCCTCTACTTTGGCCTCTTAACTAACTCCTGCCTCACCATCTCCTACCCCCAGTTCACAGCACAGGGTGCACCTCAGGGCTGACTCTGGGTTTGAGGAGACCAGGGCAAAGTGCCCTCTGGTAGGCTCCCTCCTCTGATGGTGAGTCCTGGCAGTGATGGGATGCTGCAGGCAGAACAGAACTAGATGGCTGGGTCTAGGAATACCCCCAAAGCAAAGGAAAATGGGGCATTGAGGAAAGAAATTAAAATGACAACAAGACCCAGCTGCCTGGCATTGCTTAGAGTATTAGGCTGGACGTCATTTTTAAATGGGGGTGGGTGGGGACAATTGTCAGTTTTGGGTCATGCCAGGGCACCCTGGTCCTGCTAGTTGCCCAAGCATGCCAAGAGCTGCTGCCATCCCTGACTGACCATTTACTGCATGGGGTACATCTGGCCTGAAAAACCAATTGCAACTGAAAAGAGTGCATGAAGTGCCCTGGATATGAGTACATGAGGTTATGTGCATATAAGTCCTATAAGAAAAACCAAAATCCCACAAATCAGATGTCCATGTCTGGCAAAGGAGTGAGAATGGGACAGGAGAGAATAAATCTATTCCATACTCTATTCTGTTTTCTGGACAACTGACCTGTAGGATTCTAACTACCCCCCCCCCAAAAAAAAGCCATATACACAGAGCATTGATTTGCATATGCAATTTCCCAGCCAGCCAGGCCTGCTTCTGTGTATGTGTACTTCCAAGATGAATTGGAGCAAGTGCTTCTGTATTTAAGAAGAAGGATAAATTAGATCCTCTCCTATTTAATTAGAATTAAAGGCAATTAGAGCCAAGACAAGTAGATGCAGGAAGAGAGCTGCAATAGAGGGAGAGGACTGTTAATTAACAGAACTAACCACATTTAAACACAGTCCCCCATTCTCATTTTAACCCATCTATTTACTGGAGAGAAAAGTTCTCGTTTTGGTTGTGTGTGTGTAAATGCCAAGAACCCCAGTCTGCATCCGTCAGCATGACTTGAAAGGCACAGAGCACCTCACAGCATTGGACCATAGATGATGAACATGGCTTATTTCTAAGTGAATCAATATTTCCCAGGCTCTATTAAGACAAACGTTGCTTTTATTTTTAGCCCTGATAGGATATATTGGTACTTTCAAGTGTCTTGTCTATTGTTATAGAATAAATGGGCAAGCAACTTTTCATTCCTCCGCAGTTCAACGCAAAGGAACTTTGCCAGGGTGACAAAGTATTTGGATAAATTTACTAGTCCATCTGTTTTTCCACAGTATTAGGAACTACTTACAAACAAGCCCACAAAAGTTAGCTATTCCACCTACCCACACTTATCTAAAGTAATCATATTTGGCTCCAGAGTTGCAAGTTTCCTTGTCTGGTTGCCCAAAGGCAATTCTTTATTTGCCACAGGCAACCAAAGGATCAGCTATGTACATTTGCATTGCACTATTAATTATGCATAAGAGCAACCCCACAATTAACTTAAACTTGGTGGGTTACATTTACACCATCCATCATGTTTTCTATATCAAATGCATGTCTATGACATCATACATCAGCTTTGCACATTATTACAGAAAATGGGGAACAAATGCCTAGCAGATGCAATTTTGCTCATTCGGAAATCCAAATGAAATTAATATGTGTCCAACCTAAAGGCAATTTAGGTTCCAAATGGGTTTGCTCAAATAGTCATTAAATTTGCTTGTCATTAAAATTCTGATGAAGCCGTAAAAGCAAGTTATTCCATTATTCCATTCCAAAACAGATTACCCTGAAATTCTGAACAGGAAAGAAAACCTTAGAACAGAGTTACTGATTCTTTCCTATTACCTTCGTTACTTGCATTCCAGCAGCTATGATACCCAAAGTAAATCCACCTGAAGGCAGAAATATATGGAGGGAGCAGAACCTGCCCATATATACTGAGGGAATCCAGCTGATTTCTATAGGTGCAGCTAGGACAGAAAATAAATACAACCGCCAGTGTGTGACATACCGGGGGAAAGAAACCTTTTTAACTATGGCAATAAAATTGATTTCACAGATATTTAAGCACTCATGAATGGAGGAGAAATCCACTTAGAACTAATGTTGTTAACACAGGAGAGAGCCGTTTTCTTTAGCTTAGGTATCTTTTGTGCAAAATTCTTTTTCAGTCACGCTTATTCCTAACAAAGGAAATGGTGAGGGTTCATTCTATTTTATCATAAGGTTGAGCCTTTTAAAATGCTTGTTTATGGCCTCATATTAAAGAGAGATTTTCCTTCAGCAACTTATCAACGATTTCCAAGTAAGAGTCTGTGACCCCTTGCTTTTAGAGCATGGTGCTGATAAAGCCAAGGTTCTATGTGGGCTGCCTTCCATATGCATAGCGAAATTTCACCTTTCATGCCTGACTGTGGGAAGATCCTCATTACATATTGTTTAATTGTACTCCAAGAAAGGAAAACAATGTTGCTCACAGGCATGGAATTACTGGTTGTGCTATCCAAACTCTGAGCCAATTTTCAGTTTACATTTTCTACTCAAACATAGATATTCCTGTACAAAACTTATATAGATACCATCCACTTCTCTTTTGGAGTGTTTCCAGACAAACTGTCTATTGAGCATTCATCCTGACTGGTTTGCTGGGAGATTAGATGATTATGGCTATTCATTGAGCAACCATCTTGATCTGTTTGTAAAGGACATTAAATGATGTGGGCTACTCATCTCAATTGGTTTCTTCTTGGTGCACAATTTGTCCTTTGTCATCCATCCCTAGGTCCATAGTGTAAAGTGGGAATTGGCTGTCAGAGAACTGCAAATCTGGAAGGGATATGTGCCCCAATCCTATGCTTGCTTACTCACAAATTCATCCCAATGAATTCCATTGTACTTACACCCAAGTAGCTTTGCACAATGAAGTATGATTTTCCCATATCCCCAACAAAGGCATGAACAACTTTTGACCACCAAGCCAAAAGAAGCAAATTGGCCAAATATGGCATGGCCATTGGGGACTCAACAAACTGTTTGTATTGCAAAAGAGGAAGGGAATCATGCACAAAATTACCTGGACTACGTTCAGCTCGCTGTAATAGAAAAATGCTATGAATACTGATACACCTTATAAGTTGTAAAAAAAGAAGCAAAAAGCAAAAAAGCTGAGAAACCACCAATGAGACCACGAACAAGATTTCAAACCTCAAAAAAGCAATTTTGCTGCACTTGTGTTCCCACTACAAGCCCAGCATGGAACTGAATTTATTATCTTATTTCATGTTCACAGCTACTACAAAGAGACTACAGAAAGTCACCCTGCAGTGGTAAAAAAGTTGTTCTGATCTTTTCAAAAGACAAAGGTAAGATTGTTCAAGCCCATGAGGCTTTTTGTGTTGTAGAGTGAAAGGTTAAAAAAAAACCACCACACTGAGACTTCCCTGCAATATAGGATCTACAGTAGAGATCTCAGAATCCAGGCAAACCTGATCTGTTCATCAGTATCTGAAGATTAACAGTGTCTGAAGCTCCAGGGAAGCCCTGTCCAAAACCCACCACTAGTCTTGAGCTGCTGCTAGAAGCTGGAAAACGCCACCTAAGTATTTAAGTCTGTCTCCTTTAAACATAACCCTCTTGACTCCCTCTTCTCCCAAAGCAGTTGTGAGATCACTATAAAGTAACTGATTGGAGGATCAGAGTCAGAGCCAACTGTTTGAGGGAAGTAATAACTGGCTTTTAATTATTTCTGCAGCAAAACTTACCTGGGAGCAAACTGGATGCAATGGGGCTGAATTTCTGAGTAGTCACATATAGGATAAGAGAGTGGGGAAAGCACTTTAATAAATCTGGTCTAAAAGCATTATGAAGAATAAATATATAGTCTGCAACTGGATTTTTAAAAAGACAACATCCCCCAATGTCATCTCAGAACACAATTTGCTTTCATATTGTTATATATTTGACTTCTAATTTGTACACCGCCTTTCTATATTACTATAAACAAGACAATTTACAAGGTGGAGAAACAACAAAGATCACACACTTTATAACAATCTGATCCAAAACAAAGATATCATAATAAAAACATAATTTTGAAATACATGAATTAATAAAATAATAATAATTTGTAATTAGACCAATCCCACTGAAATGATCAGAGAATAAACCTTGGAAGAAATGTTTATGTGTTCATTTTAAAGGATCATAAAATTTCATAGATATTTACTCTGCACATTGCTGATTTAACACCAGATAATTTTTTAATACTTGCATTTTAAGTGATAACTATCTAGCTACATTCTCCCCCGTTCCCATGCTGATGACAATTATAAAGATTGGTTCTCTGGGTATACATTAAACTAGATAATCTATTTCTTACAAAATTGCAGCGCACTTGGCATCATTCAAATCCAAGACAAAACAAGCTCAATTGGACTCTGTGCAAAGTCTTGAACAAGTTGGGGGAAACCCCAGCATCATCCTGGCATGTAGATTGCTTGAATTTCCTTAACTTGCCAGACTCCATTGGCTGGCCGAGAACATGCATAATAGCTGAAATCCAATGTTTATTCTAGCATAATCACTCCAGCTGCAATAGCCATGCCATACAAAGTCATTTTATGTGTGACATCTCTTGACTTCCGTTGGCAGAGCATTGAGAGCTGCCTTTTAGCTGGACAATGCCATTGGTGTTACTACATTTTATTTCTTTGCAACTGAGGAAAAGGAAATAACCTCTCAAATATGTAGATATTTGTAAGGCTGCACTGTTAGGCTGCAGTGTTAAGCACGGATAAGCCCCGCTGAACTCAGTTGAATGTACTTCAACTGAGAAAACACACATAGGATTGCACTGTACATTTGCCAATGCAGGGTCTCTATTCCCTGCCACATCTGGAACCAGGATGAAGCATATCTGAACACTCTTGCTGGTCTGCAATGGCTTTCCAAGAAACACACAGCTAAAATCAGCCTCATGTTCCTGAGCTACTACAGAATGCAGCTGTGCTATTTCCTGCTGCTACTCATGCTGTGGCACATGGGTACGAAAACACTCCCTTTGGCTCACCCCAATCTTCCTGCCCTTTTGGCGTCAAAACAGAACCTGATGGCACAGGGCAAGGAAACAGCATGTGGAAGTGGGAGTGCAGCCATTAGTTCTCATTGTAACAACTGCACAATACGTACCCAGTTTTAGAATGGTCTTATTTGTGGATCTGGCATTTGTGCATCTCCCATTAACAGCATGACCTGATAAGGACATCACAGCTTATTGCTTGCTCCTTTTTTCAAGCTAGAGAAGCGGTTCTTAACCTTTTCTGGGTCAGAGACCCCTTTGAGAATCTGATGAAAGCTACGGACCTCCTTCCCAGAAAACTGCACAGAAACACATGCACAGAAAATTGTGCATACAATTAATTTTATTGCTTCATTTTGTGTGTGTGCCCTGAAACCCACCCATACTAGGGGATCCATGGACCACAGTTTAAGAAGCCCTGAGCCACAAAAACTGAAATCTTGATTTTACTGGCTACAGGAAAGTTTCATGAGTCCACGTTTTGTTTTTTAAGAAGAAGAATACTAAATCAGGTAACAATGGATGATATTCAATTTGGCTCATTAAATTTAATGGACCTAACTTAGTCATGTCCATTAATTTCAATGGGTCTACTCTGAGTAAAGCTTAACTGAATGCCACCCAATGCAAAGAAAAACATTTTTGCCCAGTTATCATTGAAGTGGAGCCTTCTGAGTTCTCAGTATGCTTTGTACTCCCACTACTGTATATCTATACCAGCTTCCTGAATCTGGTGTCCTCCATACATTTTGGACTACAATTCCCATTACTCCTGACCATATATTTGTATTTGCTGCAATCACATCCACTGTCACATGCAGTATACTGTTCCACAATGGCCTGTACATTTAGGGCATAATATACTAGGAAGTTTGTCTGCTCTGTTCTTATAGTGTTCCCATTTATATCAAGGGGAACTGTAAAAGTAGCATGAAGAAATGAATATGATTTGCAGAGGGATGGCCCCCTCTTGGGTATATTTGGAAATATACTCTCTCCTCTCCCCCCCTCCCCATGCAAAAAGTGCAGCCTAAGAGTTTGTGGAATCTACAAGTATTCTAAACTCACAGGACACTAGCATGTCAATGGCGCACAGAGTGAAACCAGTACATACAAGCCAATATAATAAAATACTGATTTTTCTTGAAATCTAATGAAACAATGCAAGTCAAAACAGAGAAGCAAATTATTAATTTAATCTTATTAGAAGGGCAGCTAAAGGTTGCCCCATTTAATTGCTTGGAGAAACAGAGCAAATCCTTGCTATTCCCAAACCGCATAATTGCCTCCGCATGTGCAGCCTCTGACTGTTCGGCAACATAGATAGCAGCAGTAATAGTATAATTATAACTTACAGCTCAAAGAGGTAAACAAAACTGTTGGCTCTCAGCCATTTCTTTTGCAAAGAATAGTAGTGCATATCTGCATATGGGCCTTACTGCTGGAGAGCCTATTAAATACAAATACAAGCAAAAGCTCTACCTTGATGCAGCTTATCGCAGCTGCTATCTTAGGACAATACAATGACCAGATGAAAGAAGCCTAGAAGTAGCAGCTGGCAGGCAAAACAGCAATGCAAGCAGCAGTTGAGCAGCAGGAGTTGTAATCATAAATGCATTAAGTGAGAAGCGAGGTAGAGAATGCATCCAGTGCCTCTAGAATTGTTTTAGTTCTGACTGCACTGAATTGGAAGAAAAAACAAATTGCATTATTTCTTACTTCCAGATGCCCCCCCTCTCTCTATATATATCAGCATGCATCAATAACTCTGCAGCACATACATGCAGTTTCTGAAAAGAATTCCTTTTCTTTCATTGGTTTATGGACATCCCATTCAGCACCACATTTGATTGAACAGCTCCTGATGCTCAGGTTAGTTTTGCCTTTTCTTCCTTCATAATTCCTCCTATTTCCAGTATTTAGAGGTGGGTGCCACTGTTTATGTAGCCAAAGCACCACCACCAAGCAGAAGGGGGAGCCCTCATCAGGCATGGGGAAACTTTGTGGTTTGGAGAAGTACAGAAATCTTCAGTGGGGAAACCCTGAAGGGCTCCGAGGAAGACTGAATGTGTTCAGTAGCCATAGGAATGCTGACTGTTTAGTTCTTTTATGGTGATGGTCATGGTGGGACCAGGTAGGAGGGGTAATGGAATGGAATCTCCTGGAGGAGAGCATGACTGGCTGACTAGAACACTAAACAGGACACTCCACACTGCAAACATTTTGTCTCAGAATATTGTTCCGCAGCTACTAAAGTTTCCAGCTGACAAACTGTAAATAGCGATAAGGTGGCAAAATGTGAAACCTAAAAGGGCTTGTTCTGTTGAAGTACAGTGCATAAAGACATTGCACTGGCAGTCTGTAAATATATGAATATTACATCTTAAGAAAAGCAGTAAGTTCATACATAAGGAGCCCTGTACTTCAGGGAATCAGACAACATTCCAGTATGCCTTCTTTAAAAATAATGCAAATAAATTGTGCAATTTTGAATGACAGCATCTATGTTACCAATCTGGGTTGTGAGTAAAGGAATAAATAAATCCCCAAACAGTGCAAAAGATCTTGTACCTTAGCATTTTCAGGGCCAAACTCTCTATGCAAGTAGTTAGGATAAATTTCCTTAAGCAACTGTTGGTCCTTACCCAATTTAAGGGCCCTTGTTTTGTACTTTATGATTAAAAAAAAAACACACCACCAGAACTAAATGCTTACTACAGAGGCTTTTTTTCTCATTAACGTAAACATTGCTTAGCAACCAATTTGCACCACATTTTTTACATTCAAAGCATCAAATGGCAGATGGATTAATGAAAACATCCTCCAGCACTCTGCTGAGTATTTACACTCCCATGAAGAGATATTTCTTTGAATGAGCCCAATGAGAGACAGCATGGTATTTAATAGGTGGGGGGAGCCTTTCCTTTCCTCAGTGCACATGTTAAAAGTGAGGAGAAGAGGTAACAGCTAGGCTAGCATTCTTGCCATGCCTGCTTGGGAATTAAAAGCTATATGAACCTCTCAGCCTTGACAGAGAAGGAACTGGAAGGTTAAACGATGAAGGCATTAAGTGACTTGAAGGTGCCTTCCCTTTAGCTGTTTATGATTAAACTCTAATCTGTTTATAATGGCATGACATAGCATTATCTATGACAATATTGTCCACTGTAGACTCAGCAGCTTAGCAACTATGCCCAATCTCCTTTCAATAGCACCTCAAACCCTTCCATCATGCTGTCCCAGACCCTTCAGTCTCTGATTGTTCTATCTTCAGTCACACATTTTAAAAAACCAACACAATTTGGCATCACTTTGTGGTTCCTGAGTTATATAGTTATAGCTGCCATAACCAAAAATGATGTGTGTGCATATACACACACACATTCCAATTAATGACCAGAAAGGAATTAATGACATGTCACCCAAAGCAATCAGCTGGTCGATGAAGGTACAGTTTGCATTTTACATCTTACTAGGTGCAAAAAGACAAGAAGGTCAGAGAGGAGTGGAGGAGAAACACGCCCATTTCAATAATAGACAGAGAGCCACAAGATTGCAAACCCCCAGCTCAAGCAATCTTTTAGCATGCTAAGAGACAGGGAGTTCCAGCAAAATTAACCATAGTTTCCAGTATATATTAGCTTAACCCCAAAAGCCTCCAGATATTTAATGGAAATAATTGAAGGATTGTCGTTTACTCCAATTCAGGGGTAAAATGTGGCTGCTTGGACACAGACCTGGAAAGCCCAGACCTGTGCCTAGAAAGCATGAAGCAAAGGGAAGCGTGGATGAGCTCTCAATTCTGTCAGACTTTTTGTGAGTCTGAAAGCCTGAGTAAGGAAGGTGCTCAAGAAGTCACAATTGTCTGGGGCACCCACCACTTCCCCTTCCTCCACCCTTCCTTCAGAAGCAGGTAAAGAGCAGGTTGCAGGAGGAAAGAGCCCTTGGAGATAAACAGCAAAGCATGAAAGGGCAAATGTTGGAGGTGCAGAAGAAGGATGCTTGGGAAGCCAGGATTATGGAGGAGGTAAAGAGGCAATTCTGGACTAAAGGGCTAGAGAGACCTGCAGATAAGATTGCACATGAGGCTGCTATATTGGATGCTCACCTGATGAGGCAGCAGAACTTGAAGAGCATGGAAGTGTTGTGTTCAGGTAACTGTGGAAGGCACTAATGAGATCAGAGGACAGAAGGATACTTGAAGGAGGATGGCTGGCTGGCTGGAGGATGAGTGTTCTCTGGAGGTGCTGGATCATTGGGCAAAAAAGAGCAGGGCTGACCCCTTTTTGCTGGCTCTGATCCAGGGCCTTCCAGAGCACAGAATCATTGTAGAGTTGGCAAGGGACCCCACAGGTGATCTAGTCCCACCCCCTGCAATACAGCCTGAAAGTATGTGACACTCCCTCCCTGTCGTGCCAAAGTGCTTCAGTGAGGCATGATTTTAGCATGCTAGGCTTCTGTTAAAGCCAAGAGAAGGCTCTATCTGCAGGAGGTGGCAACCCTACAAAGGCAGAGGTAGAGGCTGAGGGAATGACAGCTTGAGAAGGGAGAATGGGGAAGAGTGGATTGAGATGGGCCAGGCTGGGGAACCGCATCCCTTGAGATGCTCTCAGGCTCCATCTCCCATCCTGCCTGCCCTATTAGCTATGCCAGCTGGTGCCCATTTGGACTTGGGGGTCCCAGCAAGAGCTATGAACCCCAGCCTCGGCTGAGAGAGGAGGAGGAGGAGGAAAGCAGCTCTGGCAAGCTAGCAGGTGGCTTTGAAAGGGAATGCAACTCTTCAGATAAAACGCTGTGCAGGGTGCAGGGGGCCAGTAGGGGGCGGGGCCGGAGGCTCAGAGGGAGAGCCTGAGGCGGGAGAGGCGCCCAAAGGCAGCAGCAACCTTTCGAGAAGCCGAATGCAGCCGGCGAAGCCGGTCTCCCTCCCCTTCCCCACCTCTGCACCCAGCAGACACCAACCCACGCCTTCCAGGGTGTCAGAGGGCTACTCCACATTCTCAACTTCGAAGTCACCGTTGCTCGTCTCGCCTCCAGTTCCAGACAGGGAATCCGGCGCTGTCACCCAAACAAGTCTAGGGATGGACGCCTCGCCGCCGCCTCCCCGCCCCCCACCGCCTCAGCTCCTCCCCAGTTTCCAGCCGCGCGCGTGTGTGTGTATGTGTGTGCGCGCGTATTGCACCAGCGCCTTGGAAGGGCGGGATCGTGGGGGAGAAAAGCGAGGGTGACAGCCAGGACATGTCAGGGATTCACATTCCTGCAGCGGCTCCCCCCCCCCGCCACTTCTGCACCCAGCAGACACAAAGCGGTGTGTGTGTGTGAGAGAGATTGTGTTGCAGATATGTACAGCAATAGCAACCTCAGGTTTCCACCAGGGAGAAGAAGGGTTTTGCATGAGAGGCTAGCGGGTGGTGGGGTTGGGCGAGGTGGGCGCCACTCACCTGCCTCGAGGTTGAAGGAGATCCTGGCCTCCGCGAGGTAAGGGGTGTCACTCTTGGACCGGACTCTCCTGATGGGTCTCCGGTCTATGTCCTCCTCGGAAGATGCCGCCATTAATGTGGGTACGGTGAGCAGGGTCGCCCGGCGAGCTGGTGAGGGAGGAAGAGGAGAGAGAGGGGTGGAAAGGAGGAGGAGGAGGGCGCACACGCATAGGAAGGGGGAGGGGAGAGAGAGAGGAGCAGGGACACACGGAGAGAGAGAGAGGGAGGGAGGAAGGAAGGAAAGAGAGGAGGGGGAAAAGAGAAAAAGAAAACCCGTCAAGGATCTGTGGACTGGAGTGGAGCTGGAAATCCTGCCCTGCCACCCCTCTCCTGGCAGCCCCAGGGGCAGAGCCAGAGTCCCCACGTGGCACCCTGCAGAGCCTAACAAAGCACGAAGCAATACAACAAAGCACGCTAAACACTGATCTGCAAATCTGCTGGGCTAGAGGTGGTCGCCTCTAAAGCCATCGATGCAACGGTGAATGGTGGCTCTTTAGTGGGCTGGGCCACCTCTAGCCCAGCAGATTTGCAGATCAATGTTTAGCGTGCTTTGTTGTATTGCTCTCTCCCTCTGTGTGTGTGTGTTGCTTCGGGTTTCCTGGGCAAATGTCCCAGCGGAGGAAGCAGGTGGAAATGTCTTGAGTTGTTCAGAGAGAGCAATGAAATACAGGCGCCAAACTTTTTTTTAAATGCTGAATGCTTAGGAGATAATGAAAAAAAGATGCCAGGGAGTTGCTTATGCAGTCACCAGCCCTTCATACAGCTGCTGTTAGCGCACATACTGACAGTAGACATGCCTTTAAAAAAAGAAAAAGAAATAAAAGGATAGGGCAAAGATAAGGCTCTTATCCAAAAATTAAGTACCTCTGGTCATACTTGTTAAGGATTAGACACTCTCTGCATTTTTACATGATCTCTTAGGGTGACCACATTTTTATCCAACTCAAGGAACTCAAGACAGCTAGTACAAGATTATATAGTGCTTCAAGGTGTTCAAAGCACTTTCCATACATTTTCCACAACCCTGTATGGTAGACTAGCATTATTACTCCTAAACTTTGCTATGTGCATGTGTGCGTGTGCACATGTTAAGGCTGAGAGAGAGTGTTTTGTCTTGTCCAAGGTCACCTAGTGAAGTTCTGGAGTGGGCGATAAGGACCATGTGAGAATGGTTCCAGAATTCGGACTAAAGCTTTTGACCATCCAAAAACCAAATGGTTGACTACCCTTATCAAACACGTATGTCTATGGACATGAGAAGCTGCCTCTTGCCTAGTCACACCCTGGGTGGGTCTAGCTCTGCATTGACTGACCACAACTCTCCAGGTTTTCAGACAGAGTTCTCTCCTAGCCCTACCTGAAGATGCTGGAGATCTGTACCTGGGACCTTTGGTATGTAAAGTGGATGTTCTACCACTGAGCTATGGCCCTTCTCCTATGCTGGCCATACTCTGGGAAGTCAGGCATACAAATGCACCCTTTTTACAAGACCTTACAGAGAGGAAACATGGCTTTAGGTGTTCCTCGCTCTGCTCACTCAGCCAACAAACACCATATTCTGTTCTGGGGAGGAGAAGAGCCATAGCTCAGTGTGCTTTGCACATAGGAGGTTCCAGGTTCAATTCCTGGCCTCTCCATGAATTGGTGTCGATGGTACTTAGTTGGCAGTATGACCTATGTTCTTCATGGTTCCTTGTATCTGGAAATATGACCATCGATCCTTCATTATGATGACTGAGCAGCCAGCGTGACATGAAATATGTAGCAATGGCTGAAGCCAAACCTCGCAGCAACACCTGTGTTATTATGTCCCTGAATGGGACATTCAGGCAAGGTGCTAAATGACATTGAACCAAAGGCTACTTTCAGGCATCCTTCATCTTGCTGAATTTTCCTCTATAGGAAATGAATGTTTAAGGGTGACTTGCTTATGAATGGCACTGAAACTACAAGCATGTGCCCTGCAGCTATCTGAAGATCCTCATCTGCTTCTGTCCCTCTAAGCACCAAAGCCAATGGCCGCCAGCAACCCCTTTGCCTTCTCCAGCCACTGTGAAAACCTGGGAGCTTGTGAGAGACCTCATTGCTACTGGATCCATTACCACATTCCAATAAAGATGGCTCACACAAGCAAGACAAGTTGGATTTTTCAAAAACAATAATGTTAGAGGATTTTATACCCTGCTCCTAAACAAATTTCCATGCTTAAGCTGCAGCTCCAGCTTTTGTTTGTTTTGGCAAAAGGACTTTTGTAAAAATAAAAATAAAAATTCAAGAATAGGTAATGACAATCTTTCATAATTAGAATTACAGTGCATCTGTCCCTGTGATTTCTGGCGCAGCAAAATATTTTCTTCAAGAATACCAGTT
Organism: Podarcis filfolensis; assembly: GCF_964270895.1. NCBI lineage: Eukaryota > Metazoa > Chordata > Lepidosauria > Squamata > Lacertidae > Podarcis > Podarcis filfolensis. The sequence goes on along the minus strand of NC_139603.1, from coordinate 30,499,773 downwards.
TGTGAAAGCTCTGCATTTTCTCCTGGTAGGAAATCCAGCCTAAGGGATTTTGCTTACTTTCTCTGGACTTGCGTATCTATAAACCAAAAACCTTCAGCTGTTCAGCTTCAAGAGTATCAAGAATAATCTGCATTTTATGCGTGTAGTTGAAAGAAATTTCAGCCACCTGGCAACACCCATAAGGAAATGTGCATATCTTTGTGTTTTAAAAAAAATCCCCCAGAATTTCAAGAGGGGAGGGCGGATCCAGACTTCCCAGTGTGCATTTTGAACAAACAAGTCTCTGGGGGACACCTATTCACTAATTTTAATTGGGATACTAACAATGTTAATTGAGGGGGGTTGTTTTTTTAAAAAAAATCTATGACAGAAAAATGGCTCATTAAGTAATCACCTGCATTTGTATTATAATTTGTTATCATTTTCTTCCAAGAGCGTTTCCTTCCTTGACTTTCCTCTGGCATGAAGATGAGTGAATGAACAGGCCCATCCTATGAATATCTACTCAGACATGAGCCCCATTGAGTTTCAACCCTATGCACATTTTCCTGAGAGTAAGTCCCACAGAATATAGGGGCTATAAAGAGCAGCATACTGTAAATCAGTTTGTTTTGTACATGTCCCTTCAAAATAATATGTCTCTGTCAGTATTCAGAGGTTCCTGAAACACATAATGTAATAAATAGATCCCATCCACTTCCTTGCCTCAAATTTAAATCAATGCTCAACTATACACACATGTAAATGGGAAGTTAAACTGGACGCTGCTTTTCATCTGTAGGTTAGGGAGAAAAATCAAACGGCAGTCCCTTGTCTTATTTTGTGTCTGTCATGTACAGAATCTTTTATTCAAAGAGTAAAGAACATATGCAAGTGTTAAAATATAAGCCAGGATAGCTTCCTGGTGAGGTGATAGTCTAGGTAATGGGCTATTAAGGGATCAAAGGAAGTGGATCTGTGCCAGATACCAAATGGGTGAACCTCCCTCCCTCAACTGGCTGGTAGTTAGAAAGAAAAAGTTGAGAGTTCAGAGAGTTGAGTGATGCGAGCTAGAAGCTAGAAGCTAGAAGCAGAAAACAAACAGGCTGGGAAGCCAGATAGTCAGAGTGATGCTTGATTTCTTGAATTTTTTTTATCAAAAAAGTTTTTTGTTGCTGCTTTTACTACTTTGTTGTTTGTTGAGCCAGGCTCCTTTGGGAGGCAGGGAAGGAGAGAAATTGAATATGCAAATGAACAAACAAATTATCCCTGGAACTGACCAGAAGGAAAAGGCTTCCAATTCCTCTTAATTATGTCCCCACATTGCAATACCTTGTAGAAAATGGTTGGTAAAAGCATATGCCATTTATTCTCAATGCCTACCAAAAAGAGTAGTCAATTCTGCAAGCCACTGAAGACCCCTTTCTGGCCACTCCTTTCTCTTCCTCAAAGAGCTGCTATTAAAAATGCCATAATTATTTGTTTAAGCTATTTTAGCGGGGGTAGCTAAGAAATGGCCAAGAGATGGCTATACCTGGTGTATCAATGTGTACCAAACACACACAAGTCCAGTTTGGCTTTGTCATCTGTTTCCCTGTGGTTCATCCTGAGCATTCCCAGTTACAGTTGCTGCTTCTCAGCAATGATTCATCCGAGACCCGTGGCTGAGAAATGTGTCACCCTCACTCCCCCTTATCTGGATACTTCGGCAATCTGATTTATCGGGAGCAGAGGAGTGCCTGGACGTGTAGGGGATGTAAAGTATATTGACTGTTATGCAGTAACATGGAAATAATGGGCCTGCTTTATTGTACATGTCAACTGTGGGTGTTGATTTTGATGAACTGGTTTATTGTGTATTTTAATTGTGTGTGTTTATTTTATTTTATTGCATCTTCTTTTATACTTGTAAACTGCTTAGGAGGCACCTTGGCATAAATTTAAGGCTTATTAGGTTTAAGTTCATATAAATATAAAATGTAAACCTAATGCTGTACATACACATTTTTTAAAAAATGGCTATCACTAAGCCTTCCTTTTTAACCAGGCCTTTGGTGGATCTGATTGACATCCTATGCCCTTTTAAAATGTGGCTCTTTTGGGGGGGGGCGTGTTATTCAGTTGCTGTTTTTATTTTTATTATATATATTGTGGTTTTTATGTTGATCATTTCTGTGAACCACCCTGAGACCTCTGGGTATAGGGCGGTATATAAATTCAAAGAAGAAGAAGAAGAAGAAGAAGAAGAAGAAGAAGAAGAAGAAGAAGAAGAAGAAGAAGAAGATCCATGGCATGTAAGAGATACAGTGGTACCTCGGGTTAAGTACTTAATTCATTCTGGAGGTCAGTTCTTAACCTGAAACTGTTCTTAACCTGAAGCACCACTTTAGCTAATGCGGCCTCCTGCTGCCGGAGCACAATTTCTGTTCTCATCCTGAAGCAAAGTTCTTAACCCGAGGCTATTTCTGGGTTAGCGGAGTCTGTAACCTGAAGTATATGTAACCCGAGGTACCACTGTACAGTAAAACTGAACTACAATAAGTCAGAGGGGAAAAAATAATCTCTGTGATCAGAATGTGTGACTTGTTCATCTTGTGTTGGCCTTCAGCCAGTATATGAGCCAACCTTCTGATAGCACAGATCTCACGATCCCCAGGATTGGGAAAATGTCATCTTACAGTGGGTCAAAAAGAGGTCCCCATATTCTAATGATTTGGTAGAAGCTCCCTCCCAGTCCACCAGGTTGTATAAATGATTCTGTGTAATGTCTACAAAGCAAGCGAGGCTGGCACTTGTAACAATTATGGGGAAACTCTTAATTGGCCCAGTGACCATCCACTGACACGACCAGAGTTACTCCTGGGCTAAGATTGCCCATTGGCTTGCAGCCTGTTCCAGAGCCTTGAATAGATTTCAGTTCTGGTGACACCATGCACTGGTGCAGAGCTTTATACTGCCTTTCTTAATAACAAGAGGCTACAGTTCCTGACGAAAGCTGAAAACCTCCACCATCTATTTAAACGTCTACCAATCTAAATAACAAACTTGTAAGCCCCCATAATGTTTAGTTCCCCCTTTTGCACTCATATATATTGGTTGTTACCCAGTGGCCTCTAAACACATTAACAGAGGAACTGCTAGACCAGTGCAATGGCCCATCTAATCTCGCAATCTGCTCTCCCAGTGGCCAGTCCGATTTTCGTTTGGGAAACCTGCAAGCAGGACTGAAGCACAAAAGCACTCTCCCCTCCTGCAATTCACAGTAACTAGGATTCAGCAGCATATGGCCTCTGACACCACTGTCAGTAACCTGGATATCATTCCAGACAGAGGGGTTCACTTGCATCCCAGAGAAGCGCAAGAGGTGCATAGCAGGGGGCCCTGCTTTATTTAGGCAATTCTCAATGTCTCCAAACTGTTTTAAACTGAATGTAATCTTTGATCCACTGGTTTCACATAATCAGTTTGAAACAAGATGTTCAATTCATGCAGCGTACTTTAAGCAGTCGTTGGGCATAGTTAGAATTTGCACAAGTCAATAAGCAAGAAGCAGAGGCAGTCAGTTTTATTCACTCTGCCACCTGCTGGTGCAAAGAGAGACAGAACTGAAGAAATGCATTGAGGGGTAGCTCAGTGAAATCAGAAACACATCAAATGACTTTGAATCAAGTTCCAGGAATCAAAAATATATAATAATTTCAGTTCTGGCCCTCTGACAACATTAGGAAGATTGCGTAGGTATTTCAAAATTAGCACAACGATGAATGAATTCAGAATGTTGGTTCAGCATTTGCCAAGGAAGTAGGCACTTGGAAAACTGATGTACTGTTCACATGCACAATTAATGCAGAAACTCTTTATTACTGAGGCCACCCTTCTTTTGATTGAGGTGGATTTACACAGGCCACAGAATGAAGTGGGAAGTGTTCCGAGGCAGTCAAGTACTTTATAACCCTTCCAAACAGAACATCATTTAAAAATATGCCTACATTATAACTCAACAAAAATGAAAGCTCCCTGCAAGGAGAAAATTAGCACAACAAGGAGAAATCTCTCTATTGTATTTGATTTCTTCACATAGGGCAGTGGTTTTATATATTTATTCATTTATGTCAGGGAGCATTCAAAAGTGTAATAATGCACTTGTGGTGGTAGAGTCTACTACCAGAGGACTCGACCATCCGACGTACGTACAGTGGTACGAACTTAATTTGTTCCAGAGGTCCGTTCTTAATCTGAAACAGTTCTTAACCTGAGGTGGCACTTTAGCTAATGGGGCCTCCCACTGCTGCTGTGCAGCCACCACAGGATTTCTGTTCTCATCCTGGGACAAAGTTCTTAACCTGAGGTACTATTTTCTAGGTTAGTGGAGTCTGTAACCTGAAGTGTTTGTAACCCTAGGTACCACTGTATAGAGCTAGAGTATTCCCAGTACAGTACTAATACAACAATAATAATCTGATTTCTTCTATGCCTGTTCACTCCTGAAGGTCTAAGTAAGGAGCAATTTTCATTCAGATCACTTCATGGAGGAAAAAGTTAAAATGACTTTGGACTTAAATATTTGAACTATATAAAAAAATATAAAAAATTGTCCAGTAGCACCTTAGAGACCAACTCTAAGTCTCTAAGGTGCTACTGGACATTATATATCTCTAAGAGGCTACTGGACATTATATATATATATTCAACTGCATCAGACCAACATGGCTACCTACCTGAATCTAAAATATTTGAATTCCCTATATATACTTTGCCTGGATAGTAAAAGGTGCTGGTACCTTGAGTACCCCCAGAAAAAAAGCACTGGCTATAACTATTTTAAATAAAATAAATAATTACTACCACCACCACCACCCTGGCTACTCGCCACAGTCCAAATCCCAAATTATGTGTTTGGTGTAGGGTGTAGTTTGGTCTTCAATTGTACATGTGTAGGACTGAGCTTTAAGCAATTTTGTTGTTGCTGCTGTTGTTGCTGAAGTGCCCAGTGGCACTTCAAAATTGTGAGGGCACAGATGAAAGCCTTCCATTGCAACCAACTTCATTTCCAGCAATTGTACTGAGAGGAAATCAAAATACAATAGGAAGTTATTGTGTGTGTGTAATCCGATCTCCTTTTCAATAAAGAAGACATTCATGAAGGCACAAGCCATCAATAAAACAATAACGATTTGTTATGCATAGCCCATTTGCTATCTTTTTTCAAACCCTGATGATACTATATCCCCGGATGCTTTTGGCCTGAGGTGCAGTGATGATGCTGACGATGGTTTGGTGGTGGCTTTAAGGGAAAGGCATGTGCTGACATAAGTGCCAGGAGCCCTCGTGCCTTTCCATAAAAGCATGGCAGTAACTGGAAAATGCCGGGCGCCTGCAGCAGTCTCCTGCCACATAGAGCCTGGGCATTTCTCAATAATTTCCTCTTTAAAGGCTCAAGGTTACTCAAGACACCTCAGCGTCTTATCTATGGGGATGAAAACCAGCCATCTTGACATCATTTTGGGTGCACACCAAATACATTTTCAGCCCCCTGCGCCTTTGAGATGTCACCATATTTTTCATAGCTCTTTGGGCCAAATGAGAGGTGACAAGATGATACCTATGGTAGGATCTCCTTTTTAAATATGTTAAAAAATAAAAGCGGGGCATAGATGAGAGAGAGAGAGAGAGAGAGAGAGAGAGAGAGAGAGAGAGAAGGAAGAGAGTAATAAATTCCAGCCAGAGTGTTGGAGGAAAAGGAACTTAACATCATGCATACCGGTATGTTTCTCCCCATAGTCGTTTCAAGGTCAAGTAAGGTCAAGATAATGGCAAAGTGGGGAAAGGATTGCACTCCCTCCCCTGATTCCACCAGCCCTGATCTAACTCTGCTCTTCCCAATAGCTTTATTTAACCTTTCAAAAGCATACAGCAGAAAGCCAATGTGGGACAGTGGTTGGAGCAGCCTTCCTCAACCTTGGGTCCCCCAGTGTTGTTGGACTACAACTCCCATCATCCCTAGTTAGCAGGACCAGTGGTCAGGGATGGTGGGAGTTGTAGTCCAATAACGTGGAAACACAAGCTTGAAAGTGTTGGACTAGGACTGGGAAGACAAAGGCATGGCATTCATTCGGTGACCTGCAGCTAGTCACTGCCTCTCAGCCTAATCTACTTTACAGAGTTGTTGTGAAGAGAAAATGGAAGTGTGTGTGTGTGTGTGTGTGTGTGTGTGTGTGTGAAGAGCCAGGTGTGCTGGAGCCCCTTGTAGGAAAAGTAGTACAATAAATAAATAAGCAAATCTTGTAGTGTCCCCATTAGCATCTTGAAAGGTGCATTGGAGATTGAAGCCACCTCCCATAACAAGAGAAACAGACACAGTTTCCATCCACTGGTTACCTTCATCTCAGACTCCTCCACCCTCTAATGGCCACTCTTGCCCAGTCTCCACCCCCACCCAAGCCAGGGCCATTCTTTCTTTGGAAAGTCATTCCTGAGTCAGCTGAGCTATCTTTGTTCTACCACAGGGGTCAGCAACCTTTTTCCATCCCTCAGACCATGTGATGGGCAGGACTATATTTTGTAAAAATATATATGAATGAATTTTTATGCCCCACAAATAACCCAGAGATGCATTTTAAATAAAAGGACACATTCTACTCATGTAAAAACACACTGATTCCCGGACTGTCCACGGGATGGATTGAGAAGGCGATTGGGCCTCATCTGGCCCCTGGACCTTAGGTTGCCTATCCCTGTTCTACCATAAGAAGGGAACTTACCATTTCCCCTCATGCCTTCCACCAGGGGGCAACAGTGCCTTTACCTTAACATTTATTATTATTATTATTATTATTATTATTATTATTATTATTATTAACCCCAGTAACTCACCACCTCAAATTACATTACCTTGAGCTCCTTGACTGTAAAACAGCCGATAGGCAGAGTCAACATCTAGGAGGTAGTCCATCTTGAAAGGACTATCCATCTTAGAGGGATTTTGTGGTCACTTCTCCCTTGTTTCCCAAAGTGATGTAGTCAGCCTCCTAAGGAAAGGAAGAGGAAAACCCTGAATATTAAAACAGGCTAAAAGCTTACAAGCAATATTTAAGCCATCCTAATTTTGGGGGGTGGGGAGACAGGGTGGGAATCCTCTACTTTTTCATTTCATTAAGATCCCCAGTTTTCCACATTGCATGTTTCTCCATACACAAATTTAGAAAAATGAATGAATGAATTGGATGTTTGCAATTTTTGTGCATCTGAAGCTGCTCACCTTTTAAACTGCCTGTTGCACCCTGCCTTCTCCTTAAAGATTGTGTGAATATTATTCTTGCAGCACTAGAATCCTAAGCAGCCTGTCAATACTGCAATACAAATGCTAATAAATCCATTTTTTAAAAAAACAAACATTTTCTCCAGTCTTCTGACAATATTAGCCTTGCATTTTTCCAGAGATGAGTCAGGCCACAATTATTTTTGTAAAATGTTATTTCATGCTGGCAGGGAGGACTGGTATGACTTCATGCTGCCAGCTTTTAAAATGTTGGAGAAAGTGACTATCATTCCCATATTGTCAAAGGTTCTCCCTGTAAGCTTTTTGGGTGCTAGCATTCTCCTGAAATCTTTAGACAGTGTCAGAGTAGTAAAAGTAGGTTCTGGCATGCACTGGTAGTACTCATGCATTTTATATTCAGTATGTTCACTGTCAATGATCCTGGCTCTGTCTTACCTTCCAGACTCCTGGGTTTTCCTTCCCCTCCAGGACACTTATACTATATATTTAGAATCCAGCATTCACGAAACACTATAGACAACCCTGGATATTAACGGTGGATATTAACAGCATTTGAAAGGGGGTGGTGGCAGAAATCCTGGAATTAATCACCTCTGTTATGCTTAATTATCAAAAAGGTCCTCCAGGATTCCTTTAAAAGCATTTCCTCCCATTAGTCCTTTATCTAGAGACAGGTTCCCAAAGCACAGATGGGGAATTCTTCTTCTTGGTCAGTCAGCACGAGACCATTTCAATATTTGCAAGCTTATCGTAGCAAGAAAACTTCTGTAGTTCTTCAAGGCGGTTTTCTGCAGCATCAAGATTTTTATATATATAGCGAGAGAGAGAAGTCTGCCAATGGTGAAAGGTTCAGTAGTTTCGAGTGAGAGTTCTTTTGATCTGGCTAAAAGTCCCCCAATGCAAGCAAATAATTTTGATGGTTTGATTGGAACTCAGATGAATAATGTATAACATCAACTGGACCTCTTTTATCTGATACCAGGAGATGTTACTAAGCAACAGAAGGTGACACTTGCCTCTCCTCTACGCCCACTCAACCTCTCTCTCCTCAGGAGGAAAAGACCATCAGCTCCTGGTGGCAACTTTCCCAACGAACGACATATACATACATACATACATACATACATACATACATACATACATTCTATGAATGTGATTTATTTCTCCCCACAACCCACATTCCTGATCTTCTCTTTCTTTGCTCAATATCAGAATGGTTAGCATAAGAAGGAGAAATGCTGCTGCAATGATTAACTCATACCACTTTGCCTTGTCTAATAATTTACTTCCATCCCGCACCCCCCCACCCCCTGACTATTTACCACAAGAAAAATGGGGCTATAAAGTTATCTCACAGTAAAATGCAAAGTGATGAATAATGCAGGGGAATGCTTCACTGACCAATTCTGTTCTTATCAAGAGCTAGTGGATTGGTTTTAGTCACTCACTCTCTCTCTCTCTCTCTCTTTTGGATATACCAGACATATTTTCCTAATGCCCAGTAAGTCCAAAGGTTAAGCCCCCCTCACCTTGCAAAACAGTCCTCTAGATTTCGGAAATATAAACATTATTTTGACCAAGAATCTCTGCAAGACAAAACGCATGTGATAAAGCCTTTTTAAAAAAATATTTCCATCTAGATAAGGATCAGGAATAATCTATACAGGAGTTTAAATAAATAAAAATAAAGCAAAACAAAACAATTGTTTATAGGAGAAAGGTACTTACCAATCTCACGATCCTCTTTGCATCTTACTGTATACCATGAAGTAAAGCTAAGCAGTAATTAAAACTGCCTCTAAATCCTAGCAAGTCACTTCTAATTCTCACTTCAGTCTTAAAATAAAAAATGAGGAGGAGAAGGTAACAAGACTGCTGTATACAATGAAGAATTTGGAACCCCTATGCACAGATGAAAGGAGCCTGTCTTTTTCAGAACACATTTGCCTACTAATATATATATATATAAAAGCAGCTTTATTTTACTGGCTTATCTGTTCCCTGCTTCCTACCCCCTCAATTTCATTTGCATTTGAAATTATTTCTGTGTCTCCTCCACTGCTCTGTAAAAGGTATGGAGTATTTTCTAATCATGACAAAATGTGCTGGGTGGTTCGAAGCAACCCCACTTTTCTTCTGAGCCAGGAAACATGGTGAGTAATTATAATTGGTAGTTATTTTCTAGAATGAAATGCACAGTCTCTCTCTCTCTCTCTCTCCTTTCTCTAATGCAGTTTCTAGTTCCTCCCTCCTTTTGGAAGTGCATGGCAACACAAATGCTTGAGCAAAGCATCTATTAGGGGCAGGATCCAAGTGGGACTGTTCTGATCATATTTTCTCTGCAGCATCTGCACATGCAAGGGACTTGCAAATCACACACAGTTTGGCTGGTAAAGTTCAGATTAATATACAAAAGTCTCCCTCCCCCATAGCTTTACTGGCCCCCTGACTACTGGCCTTTGGTGCCCATTGCTTGCTCCTGTTCTTAGGTCCTGCACAAGGTCCTTCTTCTTGGCTTAGGGTGGCCACATGCCCTACTATATAGAGGACAGGCCTCTCTCTGGAGGACTCTACAGTAAAAAGATAAAGAACCATGAGAAGGGAGAGCAGAAGGAGCCTTGAAGTTGACCACCCACAGTTTGCACCTCAGCAGCAGACTGAAAAGGCAAACAGGTCAGCTGGTCATGGTCCTTCCCACAGAGATGAGATGTATCATAACTACTATACTTATTTTTTAAATTGCATTTAAATTAGCATATGCAAATCTGTGGGGACAATGAATAAGTGAGCAAACTACGTACCCTGGCTCATCCTACCACTGATTCCTTGCCTCCTCTGTTTCAATTTTTATAAGAACTCTTGTTTCCTACAACCAACCTTGCACTAAGTTTCTGCTTCTCAACCCACCACCTAATCTCTCTCCTGCTTTTCTTCATTCTTTGCATTATAAGCAACCCATTTCCAAGGCATCAGACTCTTCGCCTTTGTATCCAGATCCTAAGGGCCAAACTTAGACATGATATTTGTCATAGTTTTTGGTTCTGTCTAGCTGCTTTTTCTTCCACAAATAAACCAACAACATAGAGGGCATTGAGCCAGATAAGGAGCAATGGCGCTGGTGGCAATTTCCCTTGCATTGAGAAGTGTGGGTATGGAGAACCGGTTCTATTTGGGACCATGTTGAGGACGAGGAGTTTAAGCCCCTCCCTCCACAATAGTCCTGACCTTGGTTAGCCTCCCAACCTGGTTATTTGCAAAAGAAAAAGCACGTCTCATCTGGCCTTAAAAAACGATGCTCCTGCCAAGCTGATCTATCACTTCCTTTCATGAATGCTGCTCTCTTTGCATGCAATTCTGCACACATTTGGGCTGCTTAAATTCCTTTGCCACAGGCTTTCTGCCTAACGTCAACATTGCATTGATGGTCACTATCCCACCCACCCACCCAAGCAGTTGGAATGTTAGTGAACATTCCATAAAATATGACATCACAGCTGATGTGCCCAAAGGCTTTGGCAAACCCTGTGGGGTTTTTAAAAAATATTTTTTCTTTGAACAACAGAACCCCATACCATTTGACAAGCTGCTTTTGAAAGTTCACTCTGTTTCAAAAGTAGATTTGCTATCTGGCACCAAGGGTGGCAATGCAGGTCAAGAAATTGATCCCAAAGCCGCTATTGCTGTGAATAACTAATTTCACAGTATTTGGATCCCAGCTGCAGAATCTCCCTCATACTCACTTGGGGCATGATCCAGCCAAAGCAAAACACTTTAAAGTTGCATTGGTTCCAATGAAGAAATAAGCACATGCTTAACTCACTTCCAACAGACCTTAAAGGTGCTTCATTTGACTGCACTGTGTCCTTGGAAGATTCACAAAGGCAAACATTACACTGAAAGTCAAAAGAGATGCCAAACTGTCTTACACATGCACACCTGTCCTGCTGGAAATGCAAATAAGTCTACTTTAGTTGAATGGTCTGTACGTTTCTTCATTCGGGGAAGAAACATATAAGCCTTCTAATTTAATTTTATTCCCTGATTTAAAATCAATGAATGTTGTATGATTGAGTCACACTGCCAACCCAACAGATATCGAAAGTACAGTGGGAATTTGCCTTAGGATAGAATGGCCATGTCTGCCAGCAGCAGAAATCATGCAGGGAAGCGTAAGGCTTCAGGGGCAGGCAGGGCCATCCACAGTGACTTCACAACAACGCCAGGTGATCTGTTTTTGCTTTTTGTTTTGTTTTGTTTTGTCTTTCCTATCAAAAAAGTTGGGAAAGAGTCCTAGGCTTTCCAGAGGGGGGAAAATGGGGGGGGGGGAGTGATGCAGAGTGACTGGAGCAAGGAAGCCAACACAGCCCCCTCTAATTGTTGGACAACAACTCCCATCATCCCCAGCCAGTGATCAGGGGTGGTGGCAGCTGTACTCCAAGAATATCTTGATGGCACAACTTTGGCATCCCCAGGATTGGAGCGTTGAAATGGAACTGGGGAGAGTCAGGTTCAAATCCCCACTCAGCCATAAAGCTTACTATCTCCCAGTCTGACCTATCTCACAGGGGATAAAAAGAGGCGAGTGTTATGTGTGCTACGTTGAGCTCTTTGGAAGGAAAGCAGGATGAGAATGTAACAAATAAATACTACAGAGAACTTACAAGTGCCCTGTGCATTTCAGTGCAATGGAGCTCAGAAATAAAAGAAAGACCTATTCTCATAGAATCACAGACCTGTGGATGACCCTCCCAAGGATCACCAAGTACAACCCCCTGCAATGCAGAAATCACAGCTAAATAATCCCCAACAGAGGAGAATCCAATCTCTGCTTTAAAACCTCCAATGAAGAACAGTGTACCATTTTGTGTTCCAGGAGAGGGAAGTTTTGGGACACGGGTGGTGCTGTGGTCTAAACCACAGACCCTAGAGCTTGCCGATCAGAAGGTTGGTGGTTTGAATCCCAGCAACGGGGTAAGCTCCCGTTGTTTGGCCCCAGCTCCTGCCCACCTAGCATTTCGAAAGCACGTCGAAGTGCAAGTAGATAAACAGGTACTGCTCCGGTGGGAAGGTAAACGGTGTTTCCGTACTTTGCTCTGGTTCGCCAGAAGCGGCTTAGTCATGCTGGCCACATGAGCTGTCTGCGGACAAACACAGGCTCCTCAGCCTATAGAGCGAGATGAGCGCTGAAACCCCAGAGTCATCCGTGACTGGACCTATCGGTCAGGGGTGCCTTTACCTTTACATTAAGTCTAAATAAGGGGATGGCCTCTATAATACAGAAGCACCGTTGCTTCCAAGTGTCATCACTATGTGACCCTTGCAGAAAGGAGAGGGGCTTTGATGCAGTGGTACTTTGGGAAAGCTCCACAGGGAGGCTCAGGTGCATCACCATCATAGCCACCACCTCAGGATTCATTTGGATGAAGTTTTAATGATAAGCAAGCAGGTTGGAGCCTTCATGCTACTTCCCCTCCTCTTTTCCTCTTTCCAATTTCCATCCTATGAGAATGGTAGTTGCCACAAACTATGGTTAACACAAACCATAGTTTGCCTCCAAATCAGAATTGGAAAAACATGATTTGAGCTTCCAAACGTTTGATAACCCTAGTCCGCCCCACCCCATCCACACACATAACAAATATCTGAACTGGGCCCATCTAACATGCCCCATTTTCCTGTACCCTCATGTAAAAGTAGCTGTTAAGGAAATTCTCTATCAGAATGTATACCCAGAGCCAAGATTCCAAACAGAAAATTGAAAAAAATCACTGTTTGATGGAGAAAGGGCAATAATTGGGTGCCTGGTGTTTATGAGTGGCCTGGTGACTTTCCGGCATGCACTTATGTGTTGGCAACAGGTTTTTACCCACCTCTCTCACTCTCTCTCCCCCTCCCTCCTCTAAACTGTTCTTTGTGAACATGAATGTTGTGATAATGACTCAGAGCTTGGGAAGAAAAGGCAAAGAATTTTGCTGCTGACAAACACTAATATTAGCCCCAAAAGAAAGTAGGAGAGAAAACTGAATGGGCAGCTGAAGGAACATGTAGGCAAGGGGATTATTGCAGGGAGTTGTTTCCGGGGGGACAAGTTCAAAAAGAAAAGAGAGAGAAGTAAACGTTTTTGCCACTTAGCTGTCAAGAGTAGCCCTATAGGCTGCTGTAAGTATGTATTAATCTTGTGCTGAAAAGGACTGAAGGCAAGAGCTTTGTTCTGTATTTGCTTGATACCCTCAGACGTGAGCCATTTTGGAAAGTACACAGTAAAAGACTTCACAGAAGTATCCAGCTGATAGCTTGAGTATAGAATAACAGAAAAGCACCTTAGCTCGAAACCTCAAGTTCAAGGGAGAATTGACAGACTTGGCCATGTGGGCTGGTCCATGGGTAGCAAGCCTGGAGTGACTCAGGAGCTGTGAACCAGGAATTAGTGCCAAGGAACAACATACCCTCCAACATTTATCTAATGAAAATAGGGACGTCCTGTTCTATACTATTTTTTATATACCCCATCCATCTGACTGGGTTGCCCCAGCCATCCTGGGTGGCTTTCAACATATATAAAAACATAATAAAGCATTAAACCTTTTTTTAAAAATCCCTATATATTGGGCTGCCTTCAGATGTCTTCTAAAGGTTGTATAGCTACTTATCTCCTTGGCTCAGGGGTTGCATAACTTCATATCCTCCAACATTTCTCTGATGAAAACAGGAACATTCTAAGGAAAAGTAAGACACTCCGGGATCAAATCAGAAACTGGGACGGCTTCTGTAAATCCAGGACTGTCCCTGGAAAATAATGAAACACTTGGAGGGTCTGGGAACAATCAGGCTCTGAGGGCAAACGCGAAGGCTGAGCCAGAGAACAAGCCAGGATTAAAGAGCAGGACTGGAAACGCAAGGCCACAGGTAGAACTTGTTGTTCAAGCAAGATTCTAGTGAGACAGGAAGCCCTCCTTCCTGCCCAGAAGTAACCAAGGAAGTTGCTTTGTACTGCGTCAGACCACTGGCCCATTTAGCTCAATACCATCTAGGATTTCAGACACAGTTTTCTCCTAGGCATACCTGGAGATGCCAGGGACTGAACCTTGGACTTTCTGCATGGAAAGCAGATGCCACACCACTGAGCTATGGCCCTTCTCCCAGTCTACAGCCTGGATTGGGTCAGTTTGGAAGGGTCTTTGCTGAGAAGCTACAGTGAAAGGAGAAGCATCCAGAAGCTCCTCACACCAAGACTTAAAGCAGGATGGGAGCTGACATCTCTCCCAGGGAGTTACTGTGGTATATTCTATGCTAAGGCCTCTGAGCTCTCTTCAGTGGTGTGTGCAATGTGGTGTGTTCAACATCACTGTGACCAGCAGACTGGATGTAGCCACTCTGTTGGCAGGAAATAAATATTGTTAGGAAAACATTCTTTAAAAAACAGATACAAGTTCCTGGAAGCTTTAAAGAGGGTTCCAGAATTTTCTTTAGTGTGTAGGAGTGGCACTCTAGGCTTGATTGGTGTCAGCTAGAGGTGCAAATAAAGGGAGGAAGTTGCAGACTGCAATAACCACAGGAGGAAAACACATACACAGTCAGCATGCATGCTGACAACAAGGTTGGAAGTAAGACAATGTGTGCTGCTGTTACTGTGAGTTTTGCTGTGTCAGGATTGTTAATTACTAGACTGAGATTATATTGTGCTGGAGAGATGGAGAAGGAACGTAAATATACAATATACAATAGTATATTGTATACTATGTATACAATAGTAACAGAAATGCTTGTGCAACCAGTCAAGCAATAAAGAAGCTCTTGACTGTGAATTTGAGTATGACTCCTGTTCTTGTCCTCTGCCTCTGGGAAAACTCTGCTACAAACAGTAAGAAGTGGTTTTACAAAGGTGCCACCACACAAGCAGAAGGCACAGCGGATGTTTGTGGGTGGTAACCTCTAATAAATATTAGGACTGTGGCTTTAGGTCCCTACCTGGCCCACAGTCTAGCACTTACAACTTGTTATGCAATTCTGCCTCCGGCAACAGACCAACATGCTGCAGAAAAATTAAGGGGAAACAGTGCACAAACACTGTATAAATTAAGGCACTAGTAATAAGGTAAAAGTTTAGTTCTGAAGACAAGTTTATCACAGAACATTTTAAACACAGATGGTCACTAATATGACAGCCCATCACCCACAGTAGACTGTTTTACCTTTTGACGCTTTTATGAAATAAACCAGCTGGAGATTTTAGACCCATTAACTATACAGGGACAGAAAAATCCTCTGGAGCATCATCACAGATAATGAGAATCTATCAATGTATCTGCCCATTTGATGTGTTTGAAGCATGCTGCCGCTTACAAAAGCATAAGCAAAAATATATCAGTTAGTTTTTAATGTGTCTCAATGCTTTGTCTTTATAATTAAATTTTAATCTTCATTTTTAATCATTATTTTTTGAGTAAGGGCTTGATCTTAATGTGAGTGGTGAGTCTGTTACTGATCTGAAAATTCTAAAATCAGAGTTAAACATGTTGTATTCAATCTTCCCACCCCTTCATAGTTTCCTTTCTGTGAAAAGCTGATGGGGGAAAAGTCGTGGTCCAAAATAAAATCCTTCACTATTTATCTCATTTGCACTTCATACAGTATTCATTATTAAGCTGCCTAATTTTGTAAATGACAAGAAAATCAAAATGTCCTTTATCGGGTGCTCAAAATGCCAAAAGTGTTGGCAAACTTACAGCCCTTGGGACAGCCATAAACCACAGCTCCAGGCCTTTGATATCCCTAAGCTTGGATTGCGTACTATGGGATGTAATTTGTATCTTGAGCTTGTGAAACGATCCTGTTATGAATCACTGGGCAGGGAGATAAATGGAGGAAGCTAAAGCTTCTTCTTTTTTACATTAATTTAACATTACCATTAAAAATAGATTGAGTTGCATTTTGAAAATGCCACACTTGCATGTTTGCTTGTTTTTTGGTTGATGCAATCATTACGAAGCAGGTGCACGGTGGGATAATAGCACTGAGTGACTTAAATGTTGGTTGATGAACTCTGCTTTGAAGAGGCAGTTGTGATGGACATGTGTCTGTGTGGGTAAGGATCGTGGAGATGGTAGGACTAGAACAGCCTTTCTCAACCTTGGGTCCCCAGATGTTGTTGGACTACAACTCCCATCACCACTGGTCCTGCTAGCTAGCAATGATGGGAGCTGTAGTCCAGGAACACCTTTGGGACCAAGGGTCAGAAAGGCTGGTCTAGAAGATGAGCCAAGTTAGATTCAAATTCAATGCATAGCACTGAAAAGAAACTGCACCTCCCCTGCTGATTTTATCAATGCTGTTTGGGACCTGAGGTTTTGTTTTAGTTGGGGATGAGGACTAAGGTATCCTTTCATTGTTTGCAAGAGGAGTACACCTTTGGATTTTATGCCTTCCTTAATTTAAAATGTCTTCAAGAGCAATAATAGTAAGAAAAGGAAGGGGGAAGTCACAATGACTTCTTTTTAAAAAAAATATATATCCTAAAGCGTCAAGAAGCTGTCATTTAAACTGAACTTCTGCCCATCCCTATGGCAACTAATGGAAACATTTAATGCTGTCTTTCAATACACAAAAACCGCTCCCCCACGACACTTCTCTTTTTTATGCTAAAATCACTCAATGCCACCCACGCTATTGTGAGATTGCTACTAAACCGAAATGCATCAGAGGTACATCAACAGCACAAAATGATGTCCCAAATAGCCATGAAATGCGGCTATTTCATGGCTGGCTTGTTGCCTACAGGCAGCAGGTCAGCATGACTTATGATCCACCCAGATGAACATAAGACAGTGGCCATGTTATCTGCCATGTGCTTCCTCTACCCTTGTCCCCCCCCCCTCTCTCTCTCTCTCTCACACACACACACACACACACACAGACACATACATACACACACCTTGCTTTCACAGTCACAGACACAAAGTCAAACCAGGATATTTGTCAACTTGCTGGTGGGCTCCCAACCATGATTGGTGAGCTGAACTCCATTTGGTGGGGCAATAACTGTGCTGAGCAGACCTGGAATATAGGATCCTGAAAGCCCTATCAAATGAACTTCCACCAGTAGCCGACAGATGTGTTCAATTCATTCTAGAATTAACAACTGCTGCTTAAAACGATTGGTACAAAGCAACAGGTGTTTTGCCATTGTCTTCAACTGCATGCAGATGGATGGTCTGAGGATTTTTCTGATGACTTTTTGGACCCTGTCCACCTGAGCTCAGGCACAAGTTACAAGAAAGGAGGTTCCAACTAAACATCAGAGAGAACTTTCTGACAGTAAGAGCTGTGAGACAGTGGAACAGTCTCCCTCGGGAGGTTGTGGACTCTCCTTCACTGGAGGTTTTTGGATAGGTTCAGTGGTTCTAGAGTTGCAGCAATAGGGAAACTTGCCATGATCAATAACAATCTCAGCTGCCAAGAAGAGGGAGAGGAAGCAGTCCAAAGGAGCTAGTGAGAGAGTACCTGGGACTGCCCAAGCCAGCTTTGTGCTGGAGTGAGATCAGGACCCTGGACAGTGACAAGGATGCGAGCAAGAGATAACGCAGAAACAAGAAATTCAGGATCACAGGTAGCAATCCTACAGTTGAGAAGAAAGTTGACTTGCAACACTTGTCATAGCTTTATAGTCTGGCCTGGAGGATCAAGACTGGAGCATCATCTTCTGAGTGCTACAACATGCCAGTTAAAAAGCCAGTGCCATTTCCTGTAGCCATTGGTTCCTTATAAGAGACAGAGTTTGGGGCTGCAGGAGCTTGGGCTTCTTAATCCTCAGAGTCATTAGACAATTGCTCAGAGTCCACAGGCAGAGGTGCCTCCCTGGTGGCAGCCTAGGTGCAGGATCTGGCGTTGGCAAGTCAACCTTTGCTGCTAACAGGATATTGATTGGACTGTACCTGATTTCAGGGGTGTGTAACCTTTGCAGTAAACATCACATTCTGTTCCTGTTACTTGCAAATAAAGACCACTTATTTCCACATATGAATGAGTAAGGTTGCTGTTAGTTGTGTAAAAAAAGGGTCTGCATTTTATCCAAAGCCACAGTATCAGAAGCAGCCTAGTTTGGCATTTGCAAATATTGTGGATGGGAATCATCTGTTTGCAAAGAAGACAGCTGTAACATCCCCTCCTCCCACACATGATTAGGGGAAAGTAATCTTTAAAGGCAGCTAGGATTTTGAAGGAGGTTGTGGCATTAATGGCACCATGCTGAGATACAATCAATACAATGAAATACAAGAGAGAGCAATCCTCAAATTCTTACCCTTGGTGTAAAACCCAGCGAAGTGGACTACTCTAGGGTAATGTATTTGATACCCTGTCCAACAGATCAGCAAGAAAGCCAATAATGCATAGCAAGCCATCTTTTAACAAAAAAGATAATACTGGGCATGTTTATTTTAAAAGTTACCTACCACTTCAAAATCACTTTGCAGTACCAGAAAGAAGAGGACTTGATTGTATGTGTAACAGAAGAAGAACTCCAGCAGTATACATCTTCAAGTACAACATGTAAGACATAAAACAATATAATCAGATTTAATACTTTAAAATACTAGAAGAAGAAGAGGAGGAGTTTGGATTTGATATCCCCCTTTATCACTACCCTAAGGAGTCTCAAAGTGGCTAACAATCTCCTTTCCCTTCCTCCCCCACAACATCCAACAACATCTGGAGGGCCACAGGTTCCCTATTTCTGCTATGCATACATTTATTTTGTGGAGCAGAGTTCTTAGAAGCAGGAGTGAAACTACAAATGCATCAACAAATGCATAGAGAGCCAATGCCTTTCTTGAGCTTTTGTAAAGAATGCTGTTTGGGAAAAGATGGCTGTTACTTAAATGCACAGGGTGCAACTTATTTCTCTATTAAAAGCTCAAGAAGAGCTTTTAATGACCTTCAGTCATCCTTCTCTCTGTTGAAAGCAAATGGTGTAAGAGGGAAGAGGATGGTGATGACATCACCTGTGATGGCACGCTAAACATTCCAGTTTCCAACTTGCAAGAAACTGAAAATGCTAATGAATGTGAGGACTTGGAGGGAGAGTCTGAAACCATACCTGCTGGTCTTGCCTCTCATCTCCATGTGTTCTTCAGTCTCTCATCATGGAGCATACCAGCATACATTCTGAATGCAATCCGCTTTGTGCAAAGGTATGAATGAATGGGACGGGGGGCTGGCAGTAGAAGAATCCCAAGCACTTCTTGCCACACATTTATTATTGGTGCAATTTGGTTGACAGGGCTACAATTGGCAAAACTTGAAGAATGTGAAGATGTAAAGAAAGTGGTGATTAGGTACATTGCAGTGTCAATCTCTTGGTCTTTTACAGCTTTAGGGTGTCCACAATCTTATTGTTCAGTCCTTGGTAGGGTTTGGTGAGTATAACAGCTAGAGCTGAGATGCCAGAGAGACACAGATAAGAGATTCTCTTTTCTGGACTGCCACTTATTAGGCTTGCCTTCCCTATCCTTTCTCTGGAATGCTTGATTTCTTCAGATCCCTAGATCCGAGTACTTGAACATTCTCTTCCAAGTGTAGGTGGTTGGAGAGAGCAATATTCTACCTTCTTCCATCCTTTTCCCCATGGGAGAACATCTGGGTGGCCGCAGTTTAAGAACAGGATGTTGGACTAAATTGGCCTTTTTCTGATTCAGAGGGGCTCTTCCTATGTCCTTGGTTTTCTTTGCATTTGCCCTTTTCGCTGATTTCAAGAAAAATAGTAATGTTGTTGTTGTTTAGTCATTTAGTTGTGTCCGTCTCATCGTGACCCCATGGACCAGAGCACGCCAGGCACTTCTGTCTTGCTGGTAGCTTCAAGAACACTATCCAACCATCTCGTCCTCTGTCGTCCCCTTCTCCTTGTGCCCACCATCTTTCCCAACATCAGGGTCTTTTCCAGGGAGTCTTCTCTTCTCATGAGGTGGCCAAAGTATTGGAGTCTCAGCTTCAGGATCTGTCCTTCCAGTGAGCACTCAGGGCTGATTTCCTTAAGAATGGATAGGTTTGATCTTCTTGCAGTCCATGGGACTCTCAAGAGTCTCCTCCAGTACCATAATTCAAAAGCATCAATTCTTCAGCGATCAGCCTTCTTTATGGTCCAGCTCTCACTTCCGTACATCACTACTGGGAAAACCATAGCTTTAACTATACGGACCTTTGTTGGCAAGGTGATGTCTCTGCTTTTTAAGATGCTGTCTAGGTTTGTCACTGCTTTTCTCCCAAGAAGCAGGCGTCTCTTAATTTCATGGCTGCTGTCACCATCTGCAGTGATCAATAGTAATGTATCAATAGCTAAATTTGCAGCACCTGACTAAATGAGCCACATGCCTTCCAAGTGTCTTATGCTACTCCTATGCTCAATGCCCACTTAACATATTTTGCATTCTACTAAAGCTAAAAATAATTCAAAGTATAAAAGAGGTGCATGAAGAGCAATGTGGCCTCCTCTCATTACATCTGAAGGCACTCATCTCACCATCTTGCTTAACAACGTGAAAGATGGACAAGTTAGCCATGACTAACTGAAGTGCTATTCAATGACTCTACTTGAAGTAGGGATCTGGTCCAGGAAAGAAAGACCTTAAAAGAAGTGAAGCCATCTCCAACAGCTAAATAAGCAGTGCTATGCAGACTGACCCCCCAGCTTAAATAAAGCAATCCAGTGTTTTCATGTACCTTCTTATACATATGCCAAATCTTCCCTAATCGCTAGTTCCCTCTCTTTCAAAGGCATTCAAGTGGGAGAAAACATGTTTTTGAAAGACAGCATTCCTTGCTTTTGAAAGATGTCTATTTTGTATTCACGGAGCTTACATGTCAGAAGTCAAATTGACAAGGCTCTCCCTTATGCTGCAGGCTCTTAACTGGATTGCCCCCATGGCTCTCCCTTGGGAAAGCACATTATCATCATTTGATTAATCTGCTTCTTGTAACTGATTTAATCCTCCCATATCCAGTTTTGCCTGCCTATAATGTTCAGTTCCCACTGCAGCTTCAAATCCTGTGTATGAACCAGAAGGGACATCTGGCTTTTAATCCAAATTATTATTTCCTTTTCATTACTGAGCTGATGACCTGGTGACCATCTCTGCACTGTCCACTGGCATAGCAGCCCTGCAGGCCTCACTGTGCCACTCGGCTCTAGCAATTTCCTGGCTGGAGGCAATGACTTGCAACCACCCAGACATGTCCCGCAACGTTGAGGAGGCGTTTGGGCTGCTGCTGCTAGAAGAACAGGTCAGGACAGACATATACAAGCTGTGATAAAAACAATCATAATGCAGGCACAGCTTTAACCTTTGTGTGGCTTCATAAAATAAAATCAGTGGTGGCAATGCATTATCATCATTACTGCTTCAATGCATGTGCACAGGGAGCTTTTCTTCACATATTCATAAAAAGGTATTATATTTCAGCACAGTGAATAGTGCATAGCAAGGGGGTGATGAATCTTTTTCTGATTGAGGGCCACATTCCCTTCCGGACAACCTTCTGAGGGCCAGGTGCCAGCAGAGGTGGGACCAGAGCCAAAAGTAGATGAAACAATGAATGCATAAGCATGCAAAGCATACAGTGGTACTTTATTCGTTCCAGAGGTCTGTTCTTAACCTGAAGCACCACTTTAGCTAATGGGGCCTCCCGCTGCTGCTGCGTCGCCGGAGCACGATTTCTGTTCTCATCCTGAAGCAAAGTTCTTAACCCGAGGTACTATTTCTGGGTTAGCGGAGTCTGTAACCTGAAGCGTATATAACCCGAGGTACCACTGTATTTCATTATGGAAGGCACCCAAAGGGGAACATTCAGAGGGACAGCTCAGTTTGTAGAGCTATCGAATCTTAGGGTCGGGGGTTCAAGGTCCACATTTGGCAAAAAGATTCCTACATTGCAGACGGTTGGACTAGATGACCCTTGCAGTCCCGCCCAACTCTAAAAATTCTATGATTCAATACATGTTCATAGTAATAAAGGATATTATTTTTTATTAATGACATAAACAAAAGAAACTAAAACTTATTTGTTTTAAAAATTAACAACTAAACTTTACTTTAAAAATAAGACACCTGATAACCAGGTGTATACAAAGATAGGGTTAATTTTCACAATCTTTAACTAGATAATGAGATAACCCAAACTGACCAAAACAGATCGAGGTCTCTTGTTTTTCCTGCCCTAGAGCATGTCACTCGTCATGTGTGAGCAAAAGATGGTGAGCAGAGCTGGACAGAAACAGAACTACGAGACAGAGACAGATGTGGCCAGAAGAAAAAAGTTGAAATGGATCAGCAGCTTCTGCTTGTGCCACTTACAAGAAAGAAAGAAAGGAAGGAAGGAAGGAAGGAAGGAAGGAAGGAAGAAAGAAAGCAAGCTTTTATGTTGCTGGTGGTTCATGCGAACCAGCTCCTGGGGAGTCCCCACTAGGAAGATGTTGAGCATGTTCCAACAATAATAGTTTAACTTAATAAACTGATATATGAATAAGGCTTTTGGCAAGTGCTCACTTCTCCTTTTGTGAAATCAAGCAAACAAATGCACGAGCAAGCAAAGCAAAAGGGCGTCTCCTATTGCTTCACATTTTGTCCAGACTGGGAATAGTTTTGAAAGAAGCCAGGATACTAAGGTAAAGTCATGGCTTGTTATGCTGACTTGTTCATAAGCTGTTAACCATAGTTTCTGGGTTTGGAGAAAATGGGAAACTGTAGTTAGTGGAAGACGACCTATTTTGTTTGCTTACTAAATCGCATGAAAGGAGGAGTGAAGGAATGGAGTACATGGCCATAAGGCTCATTAAGTTATGCTATGATCATCCAAAGTTGCCCAGTGTATGAATTAGTGCATAGCATAGAACAGAAAAAAGTAAGAAACTTCTTCCTCCACTTCCATAAGTCTGTCAATTTTTTTTATACACTGCCTTTCCATATACTACATGTGCAAGGCAGTTTATGTCAAAGCTGAAAAGAATGTAACAAAAATACAATAAAAGGGACAATGAAAACAATTATGTCACAATATCTCAATATACAGAATGTTGCAATAAACAATTCATTATCATCAGGCAATAACACATCGACTTTGAAGAGAAACCATCCATTAAGTAGTTCATCAAGATATAACTGAGCCGAAGAACGATCAATAAAACCAATTAAACAATGTTTTGCAATAGGCAAAACAAAACAAAAAACCCCACAGTTCAGTTACAACAAGATCCAGCCACCTGTTAACAATGTATAAGCCCTTGACGATAATTTCTTTCTATTCAAGTCTTTGGTACCTTCAAGATTTGAAGGTATCTGAGACAAACAGGTTGCTTCATAGTACAACCTTAAGTCTGGTGAGATCCTTTCACTACCCAACACTAATTATACATTTCCACGTGCAGAGAATAAGAGTCTGGGAGACATACAACATCAATTTTTTTCTAAAGTTCAACTAGTTGGGAACCCATTGGTTACATCAGACTAATAACCATCATTTGTTCCCCACCCCCTCAAAAATAATATCTTAGGAAAACTTTTCTTTGACATAATGTTCAAATCTGAGATTCCTTTGGGGGAAGGGGGAGAAAGAGCACGAATCAAGTCATTACTTAGCAGTTTTTAGACTGCTCTTTAGTTTGATTTCTTATTCAGTTCCCACACATTGTTACAGCTTGTGGGTGTTCATTTTTAAATGATGCTCAGTTCCTGAGAGCCGCAAAAAGGCAGCCAATCAAAAAGTTTGCACTTGCATGGCACACGGTGTGTGTATGTGTGTGTGCATGCACACACATTCTTCCACCTGTTGATAAAACAGGAGCTACAAGCTAAAACCAAAGCCCTATCCCTGCAGGTATCTTCTAATATTTATACTTGTCTATATATTTATGCAACGTACCACCTCTCATTTCCCCTACTGAAAAAGTGATGCACACATCCCAGGAACCCTGGGAGGTATTCATCTTTTCCAAACATTTCCAAGCATTTCAGCTTGCCCAACAGAACAACGTCTCTCTCCTCTCCTCAGGAGACCCATACCTTGGGGTTCTCCTGATCACTAAGCCAATTTTGGGTGTGGGGAGGAAAACAGTGGAAAGCCCTACTGTGCTAGCAGAAGACCTTGTGTGGGTTTCTATTGATAGTACTGGTTAGTTGAATCCAACCCGTTATTTATGCTATAGCAAATATATATTTTGACAACCACCAGCTGTCCCCTGGTGGTGGTGATAATTTTGTGGCTTTGGATCACCCACCTGGTGTGTATCTCCTTTCTTTTTTGTCCATAAGTAACTGAGGGCCAGATCAAGCATGTATCGTGGCACGGTGAGTCCAATGCAGTGTGATGGTTAGAAGTCACAGCCACAGCCACAGCATACATTTCAAAGAATCATAGACTTGCAGAGTTGAAAGAAACCAGGAGGATAGTCTAGTCCAACTCCCTGCAGTGCAGGAATATTCTGCCCAACGTGAGGCTCAAACCCACGACCCTGAGATTAAGAGCCTCATGCTCTACTGACTGAGCTATTTAAAGCACAGCACATTTAAAGCAGCCTAAATCAACAATTAACACAGTCTACTGTATTCTCGTAAAAAAGCAAACCATCTGATGTCTAGCGTTCTATCACCAGTCCTCACTGTGCAAGATTTCCACTTCATTGTCAGTGTTCGTTGTACTTCTTTAGTGTGATGCTAATTATCTGCATGTACAGGGCAGATTTGGCTCCTGACTGAGGTGCAGAATCGCAGTGAAGATGCTGTCATTTTGATCTGATTTCCTAGGTGATGTCTTCATGGTGAGCGGGCAGGCTTTTCCAAAGTTTAAGAATGAGGCATCTCATGGAGCGGATGCCTTATGTTTATTTATTTACTGATCAGGATGCTTTACAGACCATCATCTCTCAGGAGGTCTGGGAGGCCTTGTTTCCCATCGACCCCTGGATGATCCTGTCAGACAGTGGCCTTTGACCTCTAGCCAGGCGCTTCTGTGTGTGCATGCTTTCAGGATATATATGACGTGTGTTAACAGTGGCGCCTAAGGACTCAGCAGAGGTCAGAGCCCCTGTGGGCAAAACAAACATGCACTGGCGGAGGCTTCATTTTCTGAGGAGCAGAGTGTAGATACACAAGACTGCCCAAAGCTGTATGGTACATTTCCACTCCCAGTAAGCTGGCAGCAAGATCTGGCCTTGGTTTATATCTAAAGATAGCCAAACTGTTGCTGCTCCAGAAACAAACCTATGCACAATCTGAAATTCACAAATGCCCTGCTTCCAAAATTGGCACAAGGAGAGTATCTCAAGGCTCCCAGAAAAAGACTGTGGGGCCTACCCATTTCGCTTGTCATAGAGACCTCTACACTAAGGACAGGAATGACCAGTGTGATCATAACCCTGGTCAACTGAGGTAGGAGGAAAACGTAAATGGAAAAGACTGTCTGCTTTTCTTCTCAGGTATTCTCAGGTAAGAGAAGTATGGGATTCACCACCTCCTTTGGGCTAATCTCCCCACTTCTGCTGGGAAGAAGCATGTGGAGCCATGAATCTCTATATCAGGTACTACAGGGGAAATTCCAGCCTTCTCTAGACTATAGGGCCTGACTGAATGTAGAATGTACCAAAGTGGGACACATATATATATATATTTTACCAAGCGCATTAACTGAAAATTAGGGCATTAGCAACAGAAGGAACAGAAATTGTTGTTATTGAAGATTCAGTTTATTACCTGTTCTTCACCATCATCAGGGACGCCGGTAGCGCTGTAGGTAAAACCTCAGTGCCTAGGGCTTGCCGATCGCATGGTCGGCAGTTCGAATCCCTGCGGCAGGGTGAGCTCCCGTCTTTCGGTCCCAGCTCCTGCCCACCTAGCAGTTCGAAAGCACCCTTAAGTGCAAGTAGATAAATAGGTACCGCTTTATAGCGGGAAGGTAAACGGCGTTTCCGTGTGCTGCGCTGGTGCTGGCTCGCCAGAGCGGCTTCGTCATGCTGGCCACGTGACCCGGAAGTGTCTCTTAAGTGAGATGGGCGCACAACCCTAGAGTCGGACACGACTGGCCCGTACGGGCAGGGGTACCTTTACCTTTACCTTTACCTTCACCATCATGCCCCAGGGCAAGTTACAACCATTTAAAATTCAGTATTAAAAAAGTAGTATTAAAAATAGTTAAAACTATATGTAGTGACTCGACTACTCAGTGGGCTAGAGTCATGTTGAGGTGTTGGGTTGTAGCCAACCATGCTTTACACCGAGTAGACCCATGAAAATAAATGGACCTAAGTTAGCCATGCCCATTCATTTCAATGGGACTGTTCTCGTGAGTATGACTCACATTGAATACAACCTTGTGTGATTTGTGGGGCTGTTTGTGTTCTTAAGTATTTCCTCAACTCTCTCCCCCAGTTTGGTTTCCTTTCCTCCCCACCCCTGACTTCCAGGTGCACGTCTGGAAGGAGAAGTATGTCTGCCACCTCATAAGGAATAGGCGATGAAGGAGTTTCAGTAGGAGGTGGAAGTTTAGCTAAAGCCCAAATTGACTCATCCAATTTAAAGCTGTTTTATTCCTAATCTCAACCAACCACTGGAGCTTTGTAACATCGATTTGTATGTATCATGTAGTTTTGCCCTTAGGTGCCAAATTATTTTGGTTTCTTCATATATACTGGGCTAAATAAACATGCTTCACAGGCATTTGTCATAGTAAAGATGCATCGCACATGTATTTGCTCCAGTGAATGCCACATACACCCAATGCGTTCAGCACAGGGTGAATGTGTTAAAGATTGTGACAAACACACAGTACAAAAGGTTTAACTTTTTGTTAGGTTTGGATGTTATTTTTATTGCTATTCCCACAGTTGCTCAGTTAAAACTTCAGAAGTCAAATGGGAATGAATGTCTTGTGGCAGGCAAATGCTATTCATTTAGCTTTTTGGAAAGAGCTGAACTCTCTAGAGAGTTTATTCCAATAATCTAAGTAGCACACCTTCTATTATTCAGCACAGTTTCAGAAGTGATAAATTTTTAACTCTTTAGGCTTGGTTTGAAGCAGCCTCATTTTTAATAAATTGACTTGAAATCCAGGAGATTTGGGGGAAAGTCTGTTCAGGATGTGAGGGGTTAATATTTTGCTGAAGGTATTTAGCTGCATCTTCCAGGGGTTCAACCATATCAGCATAGTACAAATATTGCTAAATGCTGAAATGAATTTCTCTCCTTCCATATTTTAGAATATCACAGCACAGCAGGAGAAGATGAGATTATTCTGGAAACCACGTTCCCCCTTCTCTCCACACAAACACATTTCTACCCTCATCGCTCAAGGCAGGGTGAAAGTTTCAGAACCGTTTCCAACTTTTTTAGTATACAACATTTTGTCATGGCAGCTCCTCAAAGGACTTTTTTTTGCAAAACAGGAGCTGTCTCCTGCCAAGTCTCATGAATGTTTTGCCTGGCTTGTCCCCACCGGTCATTAACTTCTCACTCTTGCAAGAAACTGAGTGAAAGCTGGGACTGAACGTATTTTTGCTTGGCAAAGTGCCCTCAAATTCTGGATACCATTTCAAGGAAAAGCAAATCATTCCAGGCTGGCCAAGAGGTTTCTGATAGAAAAACAAGCCCTAGGCTGACAGAAAGTTGCCTTGACAGCAAAATGCCTCACGGCATCCTTTATTTTTTCCTCTTGTCCATGATCCTCCCTCGCTTATTTCCCTTATTTCCCTATTTTTAAGATTTAAGCATTTCAACCACGTGTGCTGCCATGTATTGACTAGGTCATCTTTTTTATTTTCATGACATTTAAGTTTGTCAGAGTTTAAGGTTTCTTTTAAATAAAGAGAAATATACCTGCTTGCTCGTTGGTGATAGCTGCAAGACTCACACAAGCTACAGTGGGCTGAGACAACCTGTCCATCCCTGTGGAGCATCAAGCTTTTGAAGCTCCTGCACATGGTCCTCCACCTGGGCATGCAAAGCATGAGTGGGTGGTCCCAGGTCACTGGGCAATCCTTGGGAATGACCAGAACACCTTAAGTTCAATGACTGTGCTTCCACTATAGCAACAGCATCCTGGCGGTCAGAAGGAGTAGCACACAGATGGAGAACCTCAGGCCAGGGGCCAAATGCAGCTCTCCAGGCTTTTCTGTTTGGCCCTTGGAATAGCCCCCTGACCAAATACATACACTCAAGGCAACATACCTCCCCAGCCCTGTTTGCACTCACCTTGAGCATTATTGCCTGGCTGGAATATGCTTTTGAACTCCGGTTAAAGTAGGGTGCGTAAGTGTGTGTTGAAAGTAGCCTGCCGTAGAAATATAACTTTCTGATTTGTTGTTCTGCTCACCATTGGCCTGTGGACCCTGGGAAGGTTGCCCTGGAGGGAATAAGGCCCTCAGACCGAAAAAATGTTCCCTATCCCTGCAATGGATGCTGCACAAGTCCTCTTTCTCCCTCTCAGTCCTTCACCCACAGAACACTGGGTCATGACTAAAGTTTGCTCTTTGGTGAAGCAAAGATAAATCCCACAAGAGCTTTTCTTTTGCTGCTTTGATACCAATCTGAACAAGATTTCTCTGAATCCATTTCTGTAAAACTGCAGAATATTCAGAGCTCCATTAACGCTGGCTTTATTAATAACCACAGTTTCACTGGGGAATCACTCCTTGCTTTTAAATGCTTCACTAGTCAATCAACTTTTATACTACACTTAAATACATCTGAAAGCAAGTCAAGCAGCTCCATTTACAAAGGTATGTAGTGCTGCACATTATTGACACAATGGGGTGAGCCGTAGGGGGAGAGAATGCAATATCAAACTCTTAATTAGAAAGGTTTTGTAAGGAATTCTACCACGAAATGTCATTCCATAAGGAAACTTAACAGTATGCAATCAAATCACTTGGAAAGAAAAGGATTTAGTGTACAGTACAATATACAAGTCAATAATTAACCAACTAAGGTGGATTTAATTGATAGGCTGCAGCAATACAAATCCACTTTGGGGGAAAGGGAGAAAAATCCTTCTATTGTGGTAATAATAATGCAGAAGAGACTATGGCTACACAACTTATTGATTAAGTAACTAATTGACATTTCGATTTAAAAGCTTAACATGTGAGTTGCTTTAAAGTCTTGTTTCTAAGGAGAACCAGCTCAAAATACCCCAGCTTCTGAAGTGAGGTAAGTATCTACGATGAATAGGACCTTCTCAGTGGTTGCATCCCCCCCTCTCCATGTTGAATTGTCCCCAACCTACACAACTTGTACCCTCAGCAGGTTTCCACTAAAACATCTAGAACCTTGCAAAACCTGAGCAGCTAATTGCTTTCCATTTCTTCAGTTGTTGAGGATGCCTCAAGTTCTCTCCTAGCAATCCAACTCCTCTCTTTATCTGTAAATGTGGCAAATTATAAAGGGTATATCTATCCTCAGCTAGTCTTCTGTTTCCTTAAATGACTCCTGTCACCCTACCACCACCACTCTCCTCCCTCTACCTCTCATGCCTGTAACTGCCTCAGAGTTGTGAAATACGCTTTATTTTTTTTTATGAGGTCCACCAGCTGGAACCAGATGCAAAATGGTGGCTCAATGGGCACAGACTTCTGCTGTGTTCCATGAGACACTGGGATGACCTGTATATACCCATACAAATACAAATACATTACAACAGATAAGAGATTATAATATAAAATTTCAAAGCTAGCCAGAAGTGATTTGGGCAAAGGCAACAGGGATAGATATTCAGCATTTTGCATGTAGTGAGGTAAATTCCAGATGGGCTGATATCTCAAGTTACTAGATCAAAATAAGAAAGATTTCCTTCCTATCCTTCCACCTCCAACTTCTCATATTCCCTAACCATTCACTAAAAACTGCTACTCTAGAAGTCCTCCTTGAAGTTCTTGTAATAATATTACAGTGAAGACAGGTTCCTTTCCAACCTCCTTACTTCTTTTAGTTAGTAGCAGAGGGCAACAGGAAAGTTCAGAATGCAGAAACTAAAATCCCAAATGCCCACTTTTTTTCCTGCAAAGATGACAAAATTGTACTAAGCTGAAAAGCATATTAAAAGCCATAGATATAATTGA
The DNA here is from genome assembly GCF_964270895.1 of Podarcis filfolensis. Taxonomy (NCBI): domain Eukaryota; kingdom Metazoa; phylum Chordata; class Lepidosauria; order Squamata; family Lacertidae; genus Podarcis; species Podarcis filfolensis. The sequence continues at coordinate 30,469,423 of NC_139603.1, read as the reverse complement.
CAAAATGAGGTCAGGTTCACTAACTGTAAGTGGAGATTGAAATTAAGTATGTTTCCCCCCCCCCCATGTAAATTTTTATTATTTTCTTCATATAATCTTTTTCCAACAATCCTTATTATCACAATATAATCCCTTTGACTCTGCCGAGTCTTGACTTCCCTCCCTCCCCGCAGCTGGTATATACACCACATTCTTATCGCGTATATTATTCTCATATCTCTACAATTTTACATTGAAGGTATTATTCCAGTCCTGCTAGTGTCTTTATGCCTTTATAGTTCTCCTTTATAGTTCTCAATAAATTTACTCCAGTTGTTATTGTATCTCTGGTCCTCTTGGTCCCGGATCCTCCCTGTCAATTCGGCAAGTTCTGCAAAATCTGTCATCTTCACCTGACACTCCTGGATGGTTGGTAATGAAATTAAGTATGTTTAAGCACCAGGGCCAGCCCATCCATGAGGTAAGGTAGGGCAACTGCCTCGGGCAGCAGGATCCACAAGGACAGCAGATCTGGCCTCAAAGGAATGCATCCTCCATTGCTGCTGCTACCTGAATCTGCTGCCTCCTTGGCAGCCTCCACAATGCCACCTCTATAGCAGCCTCTTGGCGAATAGGAGGCGCTGAAGGTCTCCTCCCACCCTTGTTCCTGATGTGGATCTTCTCCCATTCCTTCTTTCTTGGCAGTGGGGACGGGGTGCCATTTTGTGGTTCACCTTAGGTGCCAAAATGTCTTGGGCTAGCCCTGTTAAGCACTCTTTGATTCCTAATATTTCCATTCTCCCTGCATGTTAAAAATTAAGAGCAAGGTCTTTTACGTTGTGTTATGAGTAACCATTGTCTTTCGATCATATCTGTGGACTGTTGTTGTTGTTGGGTCTAGGCATTCACAAGTGTCTCTCTCCTCTAGGTATCTTGTCACATGGATGAGAGAGGGCCTTTTGAACTGTGGCATGTTGGCCATGGAAGGCTCTTCCCAAAAAGTGTTGCCTAGTGCCCATATATCAATGTATTGGTGCCACACAAAGACATTTCACAAAATATTATTTTTCTCATTTCTGATGTGACTGTTTTTGTAGCGTCTGATGGTTTATGGTTACGCTGTTATTTTTAATTGTTTTAATACGGTAAGCTGCCTGAAAATATTTATACTGAGTATACACATCGATAAGATAAATCTCATGAATAAACAGGGCTTTCTGAATGTGTGAGAACTGATGTTGGGGAAATGCCTCATAAATTCAAAGGCTGCAAACGTTTTTTACTCTTTAACCAGAAGTAAGTCCCATTGACATCAATGGGGTTTAATTCTGAGTAGATGTGTATAGGATAGTGCTGTAAAGTTGCAATCTTGTAAGTCCCATTCAATCCATTGCCCAGTAAACATGGTTCAGACCAGCCTGCTATTAAATTCTCTTATCACAAGGATTGCCGATGATTATGAAAAGCAAGCATATGCCCATTTATCCTCTTTCATGTCACCTATGAATCATCCTTGTTTGTTGCACTGAGTCATTCCTGTCACCTAAAGGCCTGCATGCAACATTCAATTCATCTTCTTCTAAGTTTTCATCCTGATTTACAACTTTATTTTATTTTGCTTTATCCTAATCAGCATTTCTCCCCTCCTCTCCAAAAATATTTGAATTAACTACAAGATGCAATGGTAACAAGAGCCAACTGATGGATTTCAGGTCCTTCCAGGCCACAGATCCCCCACTTTCTGAATTAGGACTGACTGTTTCTTAGGCAATGAGACAGGATCTGACTGGGGCTGAAAACATCTCCGAACTGACTGGGCCTCTGTCTGAGCCTCTCAATTCTGGCATCAGCTTTCATTGTGGTTGAGCTCAACAGGTTCACCACAGAACTTGTAGGTTGCAGGTGGCCTCATATACAGTAAGCTTGCAACTTACATTTAACCCATGAGTACTCAGCTTTATGCGCTTAGCAAAAAAAGAAGAGAGTGGAAAGGGGGTGGGTGTTTGGGGGGAAAGTCTTTGGCAATTCCACTCGCCATTGAACCCAATGCTTTTTGACTAGACACCATTTTGGCTTTAAGCACAATCCCCATAATGTAACCTCCTACCTAAGTTGTGGGTTTACTGTACGTCTATGATTCCATGTCATATTTGTTTTTCAGGAACTAAAAAGACCCCTACCCACTGCATTAAGCCATACTAATATTCTTATATGCAGCAGTGTTTTCTGCTGTTTGCTTGTATCATGTAGGGTTGCAACCCTAGTACCATGAGATTTCATGATGCAGATGTTTATGGGTATGAACACTGCTCATTGCTGATTGTGCTTAACTAAATTCAAAAGGAGAAATGAAGTCTGGTCTGCCTGCAAGGGGGGGGATGGGCACAGATCTCACTCAAGTGGAGTTGCACTAGGACAGACAAGCAAGAATCCTCATGTTGAACCTTGTGTACCTTCACAAGTTGAAATCTTCCCCCGAAACAGTGTCATGGAATGGCTAATGAGGCTGAATGTCAGCTGCATGGTGGGTGGTGACAGGCAAACAAATTTGCAACTCCCTCGCTAATAATATAAAATGTTTGCTTGTAATAGAGTTCATTTCATAATGGAATGGCAGCATGCTCTGCTATTTGCTTGACACACTTTGTTTTTACATGTGCTCAGGGATAGCATGTAACTCTTAATCTCAGGGATGTGAGTTTGAGCCCCACATTGGGCAAAAAAATTCCTTCACTGTAGGCAGTTGGACTAGATGACCCTTGGTGTCCCTTCCAACTCTACAGTTTTATGATTCTACATTGCCCAGTTGCTATCGCCAGTAGCTATAGCAACAATGGGCCTGCTTTCTCTTTTTAAAGGAAACAGCAAGCCAGGAGGCCATAAGAGCAGCTTATGGTGTGATCCTGCATTGACTGCATTCCCACTACTTTGGTCCTGGTTTTGGATTTTTTTCCCGAAAAATCACACTTCATGTGATTTAAAATAAAAGGTCTTTAAAATAAAAACCCATCTACTCTGCTCATAAGTCATTCAATGCCACAGCCAAGTGACCAATCAGAACATCTTGGGGCACACAATGTTTTTTAAAAACATTTGTACTAATTACTGCATTTCACTGGGTGGAGCGCAACCCACTGGCAGAAACACCAGTTTAAATAATGACAGCAACCAGTTTTCAAAAGATCTGTCAGTGCACAGTTAAATTATGGAGGTAAGGAGGTAGCAGGATGTGGGCAAGGCCACCAACTTCTCAATGGCTTAAAAATGTCGTTGGACAAGTCTAAGGCTATCAATGGAGATTAACCAATTGCTACTAATGATGGCTCTGTCAGGATCAGGATCTATCAGGATCAGAGGCAATGCCAGCTGTAGGGGAGCGCAAACAGGATCATAGATCATAGAATTGGAAGGTGCCTTAAGGTTCTAGTCCAACCCCCTGCAACTCAGGAATCCTTTGCCCAACTTTGGGCTTGAACCCACAAATTTAAGATTAAGAGTCTCATGCTCTACCAGCTGAACTATCAGATGAGATGGCAACCGCCCTCTTGTTCTTCCTTGTGAGCTTTCCAGAGGCCTCTGGGTGGCCACAGTAGCAAACAGGATGCCAAACTAGATTGGTCTGATCCAGCCAGGTTCTTCTGAGGCTCTTAATATGTTATCATAGCAGTAATGATAAGTAACTGAGTCTTTAGCAGCAAAAAATATATAAAGGAAACAATTTTAGTAGTATAGGAATTGAGTACTAAATATCTCTCCCCCGTCCCCATTATTCACTTTGGCTTTCTAGGTAAAGATGGATGATCACTTTGATGGCATGCACAAAACAGGAAGCTACAATGCTTTTGGTCCTGGCATTTTGCAATGGAAAGAGTAGCCAATGATGAACATATGATGTGCTAATGCATGGGCTCCATCCTTGATACCTGGCTTTGTGATCCACTGTGTCTTCAGAGCCTGCGATGCAAAACTTCAAGGAATCAGTGTAGGGTTACAGCATGCCTGCTGTGTAGCTTAAATAGATCAGGTTCACTAAATAGGTGCGTCACTGGCCCGGAATAAAAACCTCCGGATGATTGCATCATGCATGGAATTTGGGGGCCTTTATATCAAAAGGACCGAGAACTCCCAGAAGTGCAAGCTGGATTTAGAAGAGGCAGAGGAACCAGAGACCAAATTGCAAATATGCGCTGGATTATGGAGAAAGCTAGAGAGTTCCAGAAAGACATCTACTTCTGCTTCATTGACTATGCAAAAGCCTTTGTGTCGACCACAGCAAACTATGGCAAGTTCTTAAAGAAATGGGAGTGCCTGATCACCTCATCTGTCTCCTGAGAAATCTCTATGTGGGACAAGAAGCTTCAGTTAGAACTGGATATGGAACAACTGATTGATTCAAAATTGGGAAAGGAGTACGACAAGGCTGTATATTGTCTCCCTGCTTATTTAACTTATATGCAGAATTCATCATGCGAAAGGCTGGGCTGGATGAATCCCAAGCCAGAATTAAGATTGCCGGAAGAAATATCAACAACCTCAGATATGCAGATGACACAACCTTGATGGCAGAAAGTGAGGAGGAATTAAAGAACCTTTTATTGAGGGTGAAAGAGGAGAGCGCAAAATATGGTCTGAAGCTCAACATCAAAATACCGAAGATCATGGCCACTGGTCCCATCACCTCCTGGCAAATAGAAGGGGAAGAAATGGAGGCAGTAAGAGATTTTACTTTCTTGGGCTCCATGATCACTGCAGATGGTGACAGCAGTCACAAAATTAAAAGACGCCTGCTTCTTGGGAGAAAAGCAATGACAAACCTAGACAGCATCTTAAAAAGTAGAGACATCACCTTGTCAACAAAGGTCCGTATAGTAAAAGCTATGGTTTTCCCAGTAGTGATGTATGGAAATAAGAGCTGGACCATAAAGAAGGCTGATCGCCGAAGAATTGATGCTTTTGAATTATGGTGCTGGAGGAGACTCTTGAGAGTCCCATGGACTGCAAGAAGATCAAACGTATCCATTCTGAAGGAAATCAGCCCTGAGTGCTCACTGGAAGGACAGATCGTGAAGCTGAGGCTCCAATACTTTGGCCACCTCATGAGAAGAGAAGACTCTCTGGAAAAGACCCTGATGTTGGGAAAGATGGAGGGCACAAGGAGAAGGGGACAACAGAGGATGAGATGGTTGGATGGTGTTCTTGAAGCTACCAGCATGAGTTTGATCAAACCGCGGGAGGCAGTGGAGGACAGAAGTGCCTGGCGTGCTCTGGTCCATGGGGTCACGAAGAGTCGGACATGACTAAACGACTAAACAACAACAACAACATATCAAAATAGGGTTCTCTTGTACCACAGAGCTGTGGCCGACACCTGCTCTGCTTCTGAAATTCTGTTCCTCATACTTTTGGGTCCATTAACCGACTGCACATGTATAAACGAAGTTATAGCTAGATAATGTATTTGTGAGTCAGCTTCCTTACTTTGCACTGGCCAACTGCGAGGGTCTTGCATTTCCCTCTGAAGCATCTGCTGCTGGCCACAGTCACAGATGAGATGGCCTATTATATTTGATAAAGTATGGCAATTCCTGTGCTGTTAACTGACAATTAGTTTCCTAGCCATCTGCTCCCCTATCACCCATTTCCTATTATTTCCCTTAGATTAAGGTTACATGAGAGAATTAGAAGTTGTGGGGGTGGACAATCAACCAGATCTTACTTTGGAATAAGGAATTCAGATATGATTTCAGAAGCAAGTTTGTTAAAAAAAAATGTCCAATGGCTTTCCAAGTTCTTTTTCAACCCGCATTGCAACAGCTTAGCACCTGCTTATTTCCATTATGAACATATGCCCACCAGCAATGACAAGGTCTGCTCAGGATAATAATCATAACAAAAATAGCATTGGCAAGATGACAACATCTATTATTCTTTCTAAGCGATGGCAATATAAATGAGAAACGAAGAAGAAGAAGAAGAAGAAGAAGAGTTTGGATTTGATATCCCGCCTTTCACTCCCTTTAAGGAGTCTCAAAGCGGCTAACATTCTCCTTTCCCTTCCTCCCCCACAACAAACACTCTGTGAGGTGAGTGGGGCTGAGAGACTTCAAAGAAGTGTGACTGGCCCAAGGTCACCCAGCAGCTGCATGTGGAGGAGCGGAGACGCGAACCCGGTTCCCCAGATAACGAGACTACCGCTTAACCACTACACCACACTGAGTTGCGTTTATAGGCTCTCTTATTTTTATTTTAGTAAGCAGGGTGTGAAAAGTGGAAGAGAGGAAGAGATTCTCGAATCTTTTCAATATTATTATAGAATTGTAGATTTGGAAGGGATCCCAAGGGTCATCTAGTCCAACCCCCTGCAATGCAGGAATCTCAGCTAAATCATCCATGACAGATGGCCACTCAACCTCTGCTTAAAAACCTCCAAGGAAGGAGAATCCACCACCTTCTGAGACAGTCTGTTCCACTGTCCAACAGCTGTTAACATAAGAAAGTTCTTCCTGATAGAGCAAGCTTGTTGTCTCCTGCTCTGGAGGCTAGGACCTGAATCAATGGATTCAAGTTACGAGAAAGAAGATTCCAAATAAACATCAGGAACAACAGAAAGCTGAGCTTATTCACACTTATCTTTGCCCCTGCTGTTTCCAGGCAGAGGTCCACACTTTAACGCTCTGTGTCTGTGTTGGTTTCTATTTCCCTCACTGAGCAGCAACTGCAGTCACAAGACATTGTTTTGCATTCCACAGTCAGAGTTACTGTTGGATTCCCACGGGAATGGGAGACTGGATGTGACGTTCACTGGTTTCCTGTTTTTCAGTTTTCTCTCAGTGTTCTTTGTGTCGAGAGGGGGTTGCTTCTCTGCTCTCACAGAGGCAAGATGCATGTTTGTATTCTCTCAGCATAGAGTGGAAATAAAGTTAAGAATGTAGCACATACTGCTTATCCTTCTGCTGTGTGGACTACTCTGCTTGGGCTCAAGATAAGACAAGCCTGTATCAGCTTCAGATGGGCCGGAGCTGGTCAAAATCTCACAGTCTTATGTCTGAGTGGCTTTTTTGCCCAGAGGTTTCCCCAGTTAAACCTATTCTTTAAAACTGAATCAGAGCAAATGTCAGTTTGGGTTTTCTGCGGATTGCTCTTTGCTCTGATTGATCTTTAAAGAGCAGGTTTTCACGGAGAAAGCCTTGGGAAAAACAATAATAAAAAAGGACATTTGGACGCAGAGCTTTGAATCGTGGGCTGTGCCTGGAAAGCGCAGAGGAAAGGTGGGTTGTGAATAAGCCCACAAAATGTGTGCTAACTCTTCCTTGTAAGGATGCTTTTATTCAGTAATAACATTTATTTCTGCAATCATCGCTCCTTCTCCCCCAAGCTCACTACAAAAGACAGTTCATGTAAGTGGTTTTCAAAATTGTAGTAATTAAACTAATTAATACCAAGCAAATGGGAGAAGAAAGGCCTTTTATTTTCAGAGGAATAATAATTGCCACAGCAGCCTATAAAGCATTTTTTAATAATAGGGATGGGGGTGGGGATAGAGCTTGTTCTCTTCAGTCCCGGTTCCTATTTAGGATTAAGCATGTAACTGCCACAGCCTACTATATTAGCAGGAAAAATTGGTACTCAGGGAGATACATAGTGGATTGTCATTAAAGGTGTTAATACAAAAAAGAAAACTCAAAACTTTTCCAAGTGTACCAAATGTTGCTGGGGTGCAGAGACACAAGTGCAACAAAAATGTTAATGTGGTTGAAGTTGCCTTAGGGCACTGTTAGAAACTCAGATATATAAGCTAGGCGCCAAATGGCTCCTTAAACCAGGGTTACAGTTGCCAAAACAGAATGCCTAGTTGCCATTTTTGGGCAAGATGGCATGAAAGTCTTTTTTTCAATACAACTTTTGGGTTCCTGATATTCATTCTGATTGTGCAGATAAAATACGTATAATGGATCTACAGGATATGTTGCTAGGGTGAGAAAACAGTTAAGATCCAAAATCTCTAGGCGTGCACCTCCAGATAGTGGAGACATCAGGCACCATCCTGACACCCGGGCATCTTCACTTACTTGCAAGTGGCTGATAGTCACGTGCAAAATGCGCCTGGCCCCTGGCAAATTTTGAACACTGCTTAGGGGTGCATTTCATGTTTGCCCAGGTAGCTGGGGTGGCTTAGTTGGTACAGTAAAGTAAAGGGACCCCTGACCATTAGGTCGAGTCGTGGCCGACTCTGGGGTTGCGGCGCTCATCTCGCTTTATTGGCCAAGGGAGCCAGCGTACAGCTTCCGGGTCATGTGGGCAGCATGACTAAGCCACTTCTGGCAAACCAGAGTAGCGCACGGAAACGCCGTTTACCTTCCCGCCAGAGCGGTACCTATTTATCTACTTGCACTATGACGTGCTTTCAAACTGCTAGGTTGGCAGGAGCAGGGACCGAGCAACGGGAGCTCACCCCGTCATGGGGATTCGAACCACCAACCTTCTGATCAGCAAGTCCTAGGCTCTGTGGTTTAACCCACAGCGCCACCCACGTCCGTACAGTACTAGACTCTTAATCTCAGAGTTAGAGAAGGGTTGGGTGAAAGATTCCTGCACTGCAGAGGGTTGGAATAGATGACCCTCACAGTCCCTTCCAACTCTATGATTCTATGATACCAAGATACCTAGTTCTGTCTCTAACAATGCAGCTGAAGAGCTCAGTCTCAGAGATACCCAATGACCTGAACCTGAGCTTTGCCTCAATCCTCAATTCTCCCTATCACTTCCCCTCCCCAGCCATCAGGAGCAAAGGCTGCACATAGGAAGCCCAAGAAGGAGTAGCCATTGGATGACCGGGCAGCATTGTCAGCAGGGATCTACTTAGGAGGAAGGGTGTACTTGTGGGGAGGGAGAATATCCAGCTGCAAGCCATCACTCAGCTCCAAGCGATGACCCAGCAGAGAACCAACTAGAGCAGTGCCTATAGAAGTCCATCAGTTTTCCGCAGACCTTTGCTGTGTTAATACCTCCTTTCAGATATCATAAATGCTCCAGCTCTCTCATACCATCTCCAACTGCATCAGGGATCAGGAACCTGTGACCTTCTAGATGTTGTTGGACTCCAGTTCCCATTATTCCTAGCCAGCATGCTCAGGGCTGATGTGAGTTGTAGTCCAAAACATCTGGAAGGCCACAGGGTCCCCAGTCCTGAACTACATCATTGACTGTGATGGACGCATTTGGCTCTTGACAGTATCCCATCTGTAGCATCTCCAGAAGTTGGCTGCTTTCCCCCTCTTCATCCTGTCATGAGAGGAGGGTTATGGGGGATCTAGGGCCCCTGTCCAGGGCACCACAGTGTCTTAGGTCAGCTGAGAACATGTGCATTTACCACAGTAAAAAGCAAGAAAAGCTATGGCCCAGCTACAATCTAAATATAGCTGCTTCCGCACTTCAGTTGCCATGTGTCATATGGAAGACAATTTGACGTTGGTTGCCAGAGAAACCATTTATGCTATTGAATATGGTTGCGCTGCCCCTGCTTCATACTCTCCCACGTAAATCTGAAAGACGAAGGTTCACTACAAAATTGTAACTGGCAGGGAAGGCTTTGCCCATGGAGCCCCAGAGAGACCTAGCAAAACCCTCTGTCTATAATTTGGCCATCTCTGGATTGTTCTTTGCAGTGCTAATGGAAATAACGAGCTGTTTGCCTATTTGAGCCTCATCAAGACACTGGCATTCAATGCCATTTCTGAGGGTCTTTCTACGAAGTTGTTAGAAATGACTCATAATGAAAGCACTGTGAAATTTCCGAAGTGGCTTCAGAAGCTCTAAACATTGGTTCTTAATAGGCAGAAGCTTTTCACCTCAGGTTAAGAGGTAGGCTTGGGTATATACAGCCTTGGGCGCCATTATTTGCCAGCTACAATAGTCCTGTGGAGGGTTTTTTTTAGGTTGCTAGTGGTTTGGTTTGGTTTGGTTTTAGAAACTTGCTTCTCTCTGAGAACTCCTTCTGCGTCAATTTCTTAGACACAGGACATCTGTATATTACAGTGGCCAACCAGCCGCAACTCTATAAAGGACCTTCAAGAAACCATGAGATTCCTCAAAATACAGTACTATGCAACAGCAGAAATGGAGTTCTCCAGTGGCTAAATCAGGATAAGCAAGCAGAGGCAGTTTTAGGGTGGCACAGCAGGTGTGATTACAGTGGGTGCCCCACTGCAGGGGGCTCCAAAACAATGATGTAGAACAGAGCATGAGAGGCAAGGGGAGCTAAATTTTAGCGCTGCACAGAGCACCACTGAAATTTGAGAGCCCAAAGTTCAACACTGAAGCAAGCCTGAGTTTCCCACCACAACTAGAAATGCTGCTTTGTATTTTATTAACAAGAGCCAGTCTTCAGATCTTAATTTCTTTACCCCACCCACATAAAGTCCTTTATAAAACCAACACACACATATATAATGCATTTTTTTAAAAAGTACAGTGGTACCTCGAGTTACAAATGCCTCAGGTTACAAATGCTTCAGGTTACAAACTCCGCTTACCTCGAGTTGAGAACTTTGCCCCAGGATGAGAACAGAAATCGTGTGCTGGCGGCGCAGCGGCAGCAGAAAGAGGCCCCATTAGCAAAAGCACGCTTCTGGTTAAGAACAGTTTCAGGTTAAGAACAGACTTCCGGAATGAATTAAGTTTGTAACTAGAGGTACCACTGTAATTTACATTGCCAGTTCCATTGTAACAAGAGATACAAATTTGGTTTCAAGTGGATCTCTAGAACAGACTTCCTCAAACTCAGACTTCCAGATGTTTTTAGCCTAGCTAGCAGGACCAGTGGTCAGGAATGATGGGAACTGCAGTCTCAAAAACATCTGGAGGGTCAAGGTTGAGGAAGCCTGCGCTAGAAGAAAAGAAAACTATCTGCTCTAGAAGAAAAGAAACTTCCTATCTGTTTTTTTATTTCCCCCTAAAACTGAAGCTTTATTTTTCTGAAGCGTGATTCAGCTTTGACCTTGAGCCAAAGTAGACAGCCCCTGAACTAATTCAAACCAAATCAAGCTGTTTTCTGAAGTGCCAAATCAGGGTCTAATACTGAACCTTGTGTTTGGTGACAGGGCTGGCCCAGCCTTGAGATAAACTGAAGCAGTCTCTTTGAGCGGCAGAATTCTGTGGGTTGGTGCCCCTCTGGCATGCTGCCTGCCCTTACCACTGCAGGGGTTGTGTGGCGGCAGCTTCTGGCACCATCTCACAAGAGTTCCACAAGATCTCACTGGAAGCCACCACTGCAGTTGTTGTGCCCCTGGTAAGTGAGGCTTTGGACGGGGAAGTTCAAATGTTGCAGCTCTTACCAGAGTCTTTAGAAATGCATCACACAAGAGGAGTTCTACTTTCAAAGGAAAACCGTAAAAAGGGGGGGAAAGGTTGTTGTGTGAATAATTGTTTTTCATATCCTCCCACACAGCAATTGCTTGTCTTGAGGCTTGCTATTGTTAAAACATATCTTTTAATTATAAACATGGGAGGAATGCTTAGAAAGAATTTGTAGCTAGCACCAAGAAAGCTAAGTGGCTTGATGAGCCATGAAAGCTTGTGGGCTGGCAGGTTTCCTAAGCCGGTCTATGAGATGGGTTGAGATGACACCAGTCATGATCCAATATCATGGGGTGAAGTTTTATATCCCTTGGCTTTTATAGAATGTGGAGTTAATGTTGCAGTCACATATCTGGCTACGATGAGAAAGGAGGCTTTTTTATCTTCTTTCTAAAACAGGAAAGACTTTGCTTGCTATTTTAAGAGCAAATGTCACATTGACATAAAACTCATATTTCTTGCCACCTTTATGGCAGGTGGTGGTCTCCCTTGAAATTATGGTGTCCTGCTTTATGAAGGACAGGCCTCTACCTAACAATCCCTCTACTTGAAGAGTCCAAATCCTGTTTAAAGATAAAGAACTATAAGGAGGGAGAGCAGGGACCTTAAAGTCACCCATGAACAGTTCCCTCATTGCGGTTCCCTCATTGCGATAAGCAAAGCTACAGGGAACCAGGCAGAGGGCCTTCTCGGTAGTGGCGCCCGCCCTGTGGAACGCCCTTTCAGCAGATGTCAAAGCGATAAACAACTACCTGACATTCAGAAGACATCTTCAGGGAAGTTTTAACGTGTGATATTTTAGTGTATTTTTGGTTTCTATGGAAGCCGCCCAGAGTGGCTGGGGAGGCCCAGCCAGATGGGTGGGGTATAAATAAATTATTATTATTATTATTATTATTATTATTATTATTATTATATTGCACCTGGGCACCCACAGGTGACCTGCTCACTGCTTTCCCCAATATGGTGAGATGTATTGTACTTCTATTTTAAATTACAGTGATTATTTCTAAATTTCCATTGATACAATTATACATATAAATTAGCATATACAGGGTTTGGGTTTGTTTTTTTTAATAAAGCTACTTCTGGCCCTGCTGTAATTCCAGCATTATCCCCGTCCTCTTGCTGAAATAGAGAGAGCTCTACCTCTAGAGTTTGCAGACTCAAAACAACTAATTACAGGCCTGAGAGTCGGTTCTTATATAAGAGCAGAGGAAGAAATAATAGCGGGAGGAGAGAGAGAGAGACTTGCACTTCTTTCTCGGCATTTGCTGTGGTGTGTGAAGTGGGGAGGACTAATGTGTCTCACTATTGCCAAGACCTTGAGAGCTCTTAAAGTCCTCTCAAATTCATCGTGGGCAGGATCTGCAAATCCCACCGCCCACACTGCAGCAGGAACTAGTACTTCTGCCACTTCTCTGCAGTGATTAAGCCAGTATAGAGATAGCTTTCAATAGTTTTGGAAAGGATGTTGCAGATCTCTTGTTGTTAGCATCCCACCGTGGTCTCCGATCAAACTGGGCTTTGCAACATTTTATAGTGGTTCAGGATGTATTCTGGAACAGCCAGAACGAGCCCTGCAGTGTTGCTGCTGTAGGTGGATTACTTGTTGCTTGTATCCGTTTGATGGAATCCATAACAAACATTCCCACTGCATTCCTCAGGCAGTTTTGAAACAGTTGTTGTTGTTTTTTAAGGTACTTGAAAGGGTGGGTGCATATGCACATCCAAGTATTAATTTAGAAAGAAGAAGAGGAAGAAAGTGCAAGACTCCTATACAACAATGCTGCAGTATTTCAGGTTTTGTTTATTTTATTCCAGTGTCGGATGTGCTTCATTTTTCACTATGACAAAAATCTCATTCCCTTTCTAGGTTTTCCCCTTCTCTCTCAAGCCCTTCTTTTCTGCAACAAGGCCCGCCCCCCTTGCCTTCATTAGATTGCACAGTTAACAAATTAAGCTGTTCTCCTAAACATATATGCTTTGAAGTAACTTTCAATCAATGAAGCTTTCAAGCGCATCTGCTAGGATCAACGATGCATTTTTCCCCTAAGTGCTAATATAATCCTTTTGTTTTAGTGTTGTTGGTCTTTCTTTCACGGATAGCCAGACTGCGGGCAAATGGAAAGGGATTAAGGAGTTAAAAATGGTATCTGCTTACACTTCACTCACTATCGTTTCTTTACTTATATGACCCTCCCTTTGGAGATGCATTCGCATCTCCCACTCACTCTTTCTCTCTCTTTAACACACAACTTGCTGTCTGATTAAGCAGATTGCCATCCAATCGGCTTTTTTTTTAAAAAAAGAGGCTCTGCTTAATGAATTTCCAATATTAGATCTAATCAATGAAATGATACAGTGGTTTCTTTGGCAAGCAATTTGGAAACCTTTGCTAATTGAGAAAAGGAGCTCATCTTCTTGTAAGATGGCATGATTTATGGAGTGTTAAGAGGGCGACCCAGAAGCTGCTTGCTCTGCAGGGGTGAGGGAGCCAGTGGCAGAGGAACTGGGCTCATTGCATGAGACCCCAGCCAAAATGCACAGTAGTAATAAACAGCCATCCATCAAACAGATGAGAAGAAAGTGTGAAGGTGTGCCCCATTTGATGCCAATAACCAAAGAGGCATTGATAGGGCTTACTACTATCAGAGCCCAAGAAAAACAGCCAACTAGCGCAGGTTCAGGAGACTGGCCAAAAGTACTCTGGGATTCTTTAAGAGCAGAGGCATGCTGGCTGGCTGTGGAATCTGCAAGGTCATTCTTCTTCCAAAGGGGGTAGTGGCAAAAGAGGCTGCCTTTTGAAGGAAGTCACAGGGATATTTAGTACCTCGGGCAAGTTTTCCTTGGAAATGACAAGGTATTGAGGAAAGGCTCTCATGTTAGAATGCAATTCCCAGCAGCCCCAGTCAGCATGACCAATGGACAGAGATGATGGGAGTGGTAGCCCAGAACATTTGGAGGGTGTTATGTCAGCTGCATTTATCCTAAACAAGAATGGGAACATTATCAAAATCAGGGACACGTTATGATTCTAAGGCTTGATGTTTGTCACAGCACAGCTCCCTTCACGAACAGGATAGCCAGCCAAATCGATGTGCCCAAATCGAATGAAATATCCCGCTACCAATATTTGTTATTCGTGTGGCATGCCTAGACATGGAGCCCCTGCCAGCATTTGACTAGAGGGTGCACAGTGATCAATAGAGGCAAAACTGTTGGTTATGTAGCAGGGATGTCAGAGTGATTAGAATTCATATTTGTGTTTTAAGAGAAAACACAGCAGGAGGTGGTGCTGGAATAACCCAGCAGCAACCTTGTGGTGTAAAGCATAAAAAGTGTAGCATTTAGACAATTTAACACAGTTCACTACCAAGTAATTAATGTTTTCTAATTATATGGCCTCCACCAGGGTTGCTCAGTACAGCAGCGTCTCATATGTCCACTCCCTTCTTTTGGTGCGGCAGCATTGCTGGATGAAAGAGGCTTCAATGGGGAATTCAAACGGCAGTGCCCTTCCTGATAGGCGGAGAGGGCATATGCCCCAGCCACCTATCAGGAGCTGGATCTTAGCCTGTGCCCTGCATTGGCGAATAGGGATACAGGCTGGGACTTGGGCGGTGCCAGGGGGCGGAGCCAATGGAGCCGATGGTGGGCTTCCCTCATATCTGCCCCCTGCCCATTTAAGCAGCCCACACCTGGGACACAGCCTGTTTGTTCCTGCGCCGGGTTTTCCCCATCCCACCCACCCACAGTTTACACTGATAGTCAGTGACTTTGCTGTGGCTACAGTGGTCGCCGTTCTTTACGGGGCCGAGTAGGAATTTGCCCACAGGGATAATTGGCTCTTACCCGGTGGTTTTGCCTACCTCATAGCCATTTCTCACAACAGGTTGGGCATTGGGGCAATCCCTTGTTTTGGATGGAGGGGAGGTTGTAGTCTCCGCCTGCCCCTCCAAATGCTGGGGTATCCCATTAAAGGGATCCGGGGAGAGTGGCCATGTCCACGTGCCCTGGCCGGGGCAGGGCCAAAAGCACTCTCCCAGATGGCGGTCCCTGCAGGGTCACCCTATTTGATGTAAGTCTTAGGAACCCCTGCCTGGAATGACCACAAGTCACTTCCGGCAAGTGGCCCGAAAGTATTTAGCTTGCCCCATGCCCAAGCCAAACCTCTTTCATCTGTATTCAATAAAGTTGTGGCCTGTTCTTACCTAAAACCCAGTCTGATCGGTCTCTTATTTATATGGGTTGGGGTATGGAAAGTCCAATGCCTTGTCCTACAACTCACCATCATCACTGTATCACTCTTCTCCCACTTTCCAAGCCCAGCATCAGCACATGCTGAGCCCCAGCACCCTAGCAGGGCCACCACTAATACCGTCCCTGGGCCTCCCCAGTGAGCTGACCAGCCTTAGCTATGCAAAAGCACTCCTAGCTATTGATGCCAGCTAGCTCCAAGTCCAGAGCTCAATCCAGCCAGGATACAAATTTGTTTTGGGAAGCAACTCTTCCTTGATCCCAGTCGTCCAGGTCACAACTGTCAATCACGTTGCAATCAGTCTGACTCAAACACTGAGCTCTGATCAGCCTCTTCTTGGGTTGGAGTTTGCACGACTGCTGAAGTTGTGGAGTCAAAAAGGTAACTATTGGGAGGAGGGAAAGTTTCTTGTAACCGCTTCTTCTCAGTTATCTTGAAGTATGAGTTTAATCTTCTTTCATCTTCATTGCTGGCATTTATGACCTCCCACTGATTTAAACAAAAATACTTTTCTTTCACACAGCTGATGTCAAATTTTGACAAACATCCCCCCCCCCCAACCTGCCTACCTTAAGCTTATATCAATCAGGCTTTTATGTAACAAGGCTCCATTTCTAGAAAGGAAACCTGTTCTTCAGAAGAGCTATTAGCAGTACCAAGACTGAATCAGAAGAGGTGGTGATGCATATTATTTCTGGTGTCTTTGCAATTGTCAGAACGTAATGAACAACTAACCACCGAGCATTAGATCTGGGCAGGATTGGATATCAGGAGAACAATAGACAGTTGCTTGGCTACTTGGCAGAAAGAGACTGGTCATTCTGCGGCAGAAATGTGGTTCTGAAAATGCTATCTCTGCAAAAGAAGGCAGTTTGTGTGCCCTGTCCATTTTATGTCTTGTAAACACGTAAATTAGCATGCCGTATTTTTCCATGTATAAGACGCCCCCATGTATAAGACACTCCCTATGTTTTTGAACCCAAAATTAAGAAAATGAAACCCTAAAATAGAAGTGAAAATCTGGATGATTGGTGGCAGCAAGTTGAGGGCAATAGCCCTCAAAGTTAAGCAAAGGTAGCCACTGGGGCACCACATGCTCCCCCCCCCCCCAGTGGCAGCTGCTGCTGTGGGGAAGCAGGCTCCCAAGCAGGATGCTGAGGAAGAGCCGGGCGAAGGCAGCGCCCACTCTGCGTTGGGCCATGTCGTCGAGCAGACTGAGCTGAGGAAGGTGGTGAGTGGGCTGGGGGCAGGGTGGGAGTTTGAGAGGGAAAGAGGGGGAAATGAAAGAAGGGCAAGGAGAGGTAGCTGAGGCAGCTCTCAGCGGAGGCCATGGCAGCTGCTCTCGATCTGGTGGTCAAGCCAGCATGGGCTTCAGGAAGTGAGCCACTCACCAGCATGCAGCCCGGAGTGGGAGGAGAAAGGGGGATGGCAGCAGGAGGGACCGCCTCAGCCCGCCCAAGCCAAAATCCCAGACATATGCTTAAACATTTTTAAAATTTCCCCAGATGCTCATGTTCCATGTACAAGACGACCCCCAATTTTTTACTATTTTTTTAAAGCAAAAAACCTCATCTTATACACGGGAAAATACGGTACATGCGTTTTATGCCCTGAGTCCAACCCCAAGTTGAGCCCTCAGAGACCTAGGAAAAACTTATAGACTTCCCTTTCTTCCATTTTGTTGCCTGGACCAGTTAGCTACAAGGAAGGCCAGTGTACAGATAGACAAAAAGGCTCCTACTTTAAATTTTGGCTGATCCTGACATGAATCTGAATCTGAGCACTATATCTCAAGAATCTATGTGTTGTTGTTGTTTAAAAAAACTTCATCAAACCCAGATATAATTATGGTTTTTTAAAAAAAAATTGTAAGCAATGAACTTTGTTTTTCATAGAGAAAAAATTCTAACCTCTACCAGTGACCCACTGTCAGCTTTCAGTAGAATCTCTAGCTGCTCTCTAATAATGCTCATAAACAATGCTTGTTTTGATAGGGAAAAGGACCAGTGTGGAAGACCTATGACCCTCACCACATGGCAACCATTAATATTTTGATGTTAGCAATGCTGTGAGAAAAGAGGAAATGATTAGAGGAGCGACAATATTCATAAAGTGACATACCCAGTGCAGGTGTCCTTGTGTTGTTTGTTGGACCTTAACTGCAGGATTCAAGTTCTAGACAAGTGGTAGTAGCTAATGGGGTTGTAGGCAGTTTCCTGGAAGGACCCTAAATACAGACCTGCAGCAGGACCTTTTTTTCCTCCAAGAAAAGGAGGGAAAGGAGAATGTCGGCAGCTGGGCTATATTTAAGGGGACAGTGCACAATTAGTTTACTGTGAATGAATACAATACAATGTAAGAGCACTCTTCTATTTATTTACAACCTTGACCTGGTGGATGTGCATTATTATTTCAACTTGATGGCTATGAACAGAATGCTCCAGGCAGCTGGGGGAGGGGCAGTATGAACTGGAACTAGTGTCACTGGACTATCAACTTGGTTGTCATGATGGTTGACCATTAAAGAGATTTCTTTCTTTCTTGCAGAACAGCCTACCTCTAGAATGCAATAAAGGGAATCCATGTGGATACGAATTTGTCTCCTTATAAAGCAAACTCAAAATGGCTTTAAACAATGTTCTTAAAATACATAAAACTCAGTTAAAATAACAAACAACACCAAAGTGCCTTCAACATAAAGTGCTATTTGGTAAATTCAAGCTAGGGAGTGATATTATATAATCACAGAATCATAAAATTGTAGAGTTGGAAGGGACCCCGAGAGTAATCTAGTCCAATCCCCTGCAATGCAGGAATCTCAACTAGATCACTGGCAACTCTGGACAGAAAAGAAGAGTTAATTATCTTACTAAAGTGGAGCAAGTCTATGGTCACTAGAGGGCACCAGTACTTCAGTTTACAAATGGCAAGACTATTTTTAAAAAATTGCAGGTTGACCCATCAAAAAAGACATTAAAACTGGTTGGGGAAACTTTGGCCTTCCAGATGTTGAACTACAACTCCCATCAGCCCCAGCAAGCATAGCCAATGAACAGGGATGGTGGGAGTTGTAGTTCAGCAACATCTGGAGAGCTACAGTTTCTCCACACCTGATCTATAAAGCAGAAATAGCAGGATACTTTGATTAGGGCCAACTAAAACCTCATAAATTAGCATCTAAGCGTTTGAGTTCACGATAACTCTTGTTCAGGCTAAAAGTTCAGAAGAAAAGACATTTATAAAATGCCAGGGTGGGGGTGAGAGAGATCGAAAAACATTGCTGGAGCTGTTCACCATGCCTAGGCTGGAGCTTGGAATAGCCTTAAAATGGTGTGGGGAAATTATGCAGACTCAATTAGATCTGACTGTGCTAAGCACACACACAAAAGATCTATAGTTGCATCTAAGGCCAGCAAGACAAAGAAGCAACTGATGCTTATGCCTCTGAAAACATAAAAGCCGGCAGTGATTAACATCTGTGTTTCTAGCATTAATTGGAACATGCAAGTCCCCTGTAATTAGTGCAGTGCTGTAGACAATCAATTGTGTGCTATTTTTCATAAAAGCAACAAATGTTCAGCAGATAATGGGGCATGTGATATTTTACATGGGGGCTCATGCACAGCCGATTCAAGCAATGTTTTTTATTTCAGCGCGGTATTAAACATGTTGACCTATATGACAGGATGACGTGAACACAGTTCATAAGGTCTTTAAAACACCAGGATAGCTTTGAACAATCATTCAATTGTAATTTCTACAAATTTTGGGCATCATACATACAGATGCACAAGCATTTGGTGCAATATGCCTTTGTTTCTTGGTTCAGATGCAGCCTCCTGCAACATTGCTGCTTCACCCCTTTTTGCTTTGGCTGAGCCTTTCAGAGAATCTGCGAGACAGCAGCCCCGCTCCATATTCAGGTGGGATACATTATGTGGTTGCTCAGAGACATAATGCCTGCAATAGTACGTGCCTCAATATCTGAAAATTATTGTGCATTGGTCCACATCTGGTCTAAATTTTGTGCAATTATTATTTATTACCTGGCTTCACCCCAAGGTCCCAGGGTTGGTTACAACAATTGCAGCACAATATTAAAAACAATTTAAGATGACTAAAATTACGTAACTTTATGAAAAAGCACACGATCGGTATACTCATCACTTACTGTGTTATACCATGCTCAGTCGGCTGTGCATAGCAATAGTGCATGCCCTGATATCTGAAAATTATCACTATGTATTTGGGGATGTTATGAAAAAGGGCATGATTGTTGTGAAGACCTCATTAAATGCCTATAGTTGAGGTAAAAGCCATTCTATTAGAAAAGATTGAGATTAATTCTAGGCAGTGTACCTAATTTTAATTTTGTGTGCTATGTCTAAATTGCCCCTAGTGAAATCAGTCAGATTTCTTTACATTTTATCTGTAGATGCTCAGAAAAAGAGTCAGGCTCTCTGCACAGAAATATTAAGCTGCAGAGGAAAGTGTTGAGTGTGAAATATTCTGTGCACAAGGTTTGAATGATTCGGATGATCCAAATATCTCCTGGAAAAAAGTAATATTTCAAAATTTAAAATATAAAGGGCTCTAGTTAAATATCAGATTTGGATTTTTTAAATTAAAAACCCCCAATATTTTAAGGCACCAGGCAAAAACATTCCTCTTTTCCCAGGCCTTTGGCTAATTAAACAATCCCACTGTGTGGGTGGGAGGCCAGGAAGGTGGGGTTAATTGTTTTTGTTTGTTACTATGTTATGCTTTTTGTGTTTTTATATTGTAAACCACCTTGTAAGCCTTGGCTAAAGGGTGGCAGAGAAATGTGATAATAAATAAATAAACAACACATTGAAACATACTTAGGGACAAAACCACTTTAAAAACAACAAGAACCCAAATCTTTGAATAGCACTTCCAATATCTTTTTGGGGGTGGGTGGGTGTTCAAGCAGATGTTCTGCAACAATGGGATTCTCTAGGCTACTCAAAATCGTGTTTATGCATGCCTGACATTTCCTGACAAAAAGAAGGCTCCCTCATTTGGCTTTCTGTAAAAAGCAGAAGATCTCGGTGCTGTTGTAAAACCCAAGCAATTTCACTGTAATCCAATAACAAGTTTGGCGAAATGATTTTATAGGAATTTATGTGTGCAAAACGTTTATTTCAAAATATACAAGTCTCAAAGCACTTGTTTGGTTGAAGCTGTCATAGGTTATCCAGGGTGCTATTGTCAGATGTTGTTTTGCTCCCAAACATGAAAAGAAGGAACTGACACATCTTTCCCACAAAGAAAGAGTGAACTGTGCACATAGCAAAAGCACATGTTACTCCTTGCAGCAAGATACCTGCAAGCTTCCCCTTTGTTTTGGAGGAAGAATCTTGGAGACTTGGGAGAAACATGCCTGAATTATGCCTGCATCTGCTGTCTCCGCTTCCATGACATGTTTGAAGCTGATATCTTATTTTTCCAGGCAAAGAGATACAATGGTAAGCTGCGGTGCTGCCTATAAATTCACTGCACAGTGGGAATCTGTACCCACAGAGGGAAAAGAAGAGCTGAATCTAATAAATTGAGACAATTGGAGAGCATGGCTTGAGACTTTGCAATATAAAACAAACTGGCTGCCATCAAGCTCTTCTAGGTCTGGAGAAAGTCAGAGCTGGACTTGGGGGACAAAACATATAAGTCAAGTGGGATCTGCAAGAAAATGTAGCAGTGTATTCAGCCCATTCCAGAAGTATTCTTGCAACCCAGCCAGTCATGCCCTCCTTCAGGATACTAAAGCTGTAAGAGGCACACGCAAGAAAATTCACTTCCCTGCAAGGACTATACTAGCTTTCTTTCCAAATGACACTCAGATCCTCCAAATGTCCCTATTTTCCAGGGACGTCCCTGATTTAGAGAAGCCGTCCCGATTTCTAATTTGATCCTGGAATGTCCCAATTTTCCTTAGGATGTCCCTATTTTCATTGGAGAAATGTTGACGGGTGTGCAGTTATACAACCCCCAGGCCTTCTGAAGGCAATCCTGTATAGTGAAGTTTTTTAATGTTTAATGTTTTATTATGTTTTTATATATGTTGGAAGCTGTCCAGAGTGCTGAGGCAACCCAGTAAGATAGGGTAGGGTATAAATAGTAAAATTATCATTATGGAATGGGACGTCCCTATTTTCATCGGAGAAATGTTGGAGGGCATGGACACATAAATAGTCTATGGCTCCCAGAGGCCACTGAGCATGCTCAGATCTCACTGGGCTTTGCAGAGTTCACCTTTTGGGGTTTAAAAATCTTCCATATGCCTGCATACTTTGGGGTTTACTTGAACATATTTGTACCTCTGTTTTGTTTCTCAGTGGCTCTGTTTGACTCTAATCCTGCTGGCACTCAACCACCTGAGTCTGACATTTCAGGGAATGCTGATGATCCTGTTACATGTTCTCTGTTAAGGGTCTTTTACAACAACAAAAATGGGAGTTGTTTTGCTAGCCTGCTTTATGGGTCAACACCAGAAGGAGAGGGGCAAAAACCAGTTACTAATACAGTAATGGCAAAGTGCTTCTACAGGGAAGCATTTGCTTGTGATTTAACAGAAAACTGGGAAGAACCAAGGAAGAGCTTCTGGTTTTTTACAGCTTTCTGTTCCCCTCTCTGAGAATAGTTAGAAGCACACTGGAATGCTGCAGAGGAAACTGGGAGCAGATTAAATTCCAAAGCACCAGGGTAATTTTCTGCATGCCCTTCTGCTGCTAATATTGTGTGCTGCATAGGACTAGCTCCAGACATGGTGAGGTCAGGCATTTGCTGACATCTCCTGCTTACACCAACAGAACTTCCATGCTTACTTTGTACTGAGCAGCCAAGAAGGTCAATGGCAGCATGAGGGAACTCTTGGTTTGTGTTTTCCACTTCTGCAGGTTAAGGGAGTGCCTTCTAAGAGGACTCTCAAAATCAATATACGTGTCCGGAGGTGAAATCCCTGCCATATTTCCTATTGGACTTCCCTTCTGGGAACCAAGAATTTCTGGAATTTGAGAGGATGTTGTACTGCCTCAGTCTTTGCAAAGTCATGTTATGTCTGACACATTATGTTGCCTATTCTTACTAGCAGCTCAGACAGTTGTTGCCTTTTTAGCAGAAAATGAATATTTGTTTATATATAAAGGGCTTGATCTGGTGATTTGCAGGGGTGGTGAACTGCAAAAAGGGCTTAAGAATGACATAATAAGCAGTTGAAGTAACTGTAATAACATTGACTTATTTTCCCAGATAAGAAGGCAATAAAAATTTGCAAAAAGATATAGTTGTGATTAAAAGGTTGCAGGCAGATTGATACCTTAATGAATGGAAAAACATTTTTTGTTAAGCAAACTGTTGGTGTGGCAGGGACCTAAATACAAAGTCAATTTCACATAGGGCAATAGGACATTACACCTGTAAAAGGTAAAGGACCCCTGGACAGTTAAGTCCAGTCAAAGGTGACTGTGGGGTTGCGGTGCTCATCTCGCTTTCAGGCCGAGGGAGCCAGCGTTTGTCCACAGGCAGCTTTCCGGGTCATGTGGCCAGCATGACTAAGCTGCTTCTGGTGCAACAGGACACCATGATGAGCACACGGAAACACCTGTAATCCTAAACCCATTAACTTGGTCATAAGCCCCATTGAACTCACTGGAACTTCCTTTAGAGAAGACATGGGTAGGATTACATTGTAAAAGTGCCTTTTGCATTGCCATCATACCAGCTTTCAAATGAAAAATCTGCATTGGTCAGATTTATTTATTATTTATTTATGTAACCTGCCATGCAGAATTTTCAAGAATCTTACCAAACTACAAGAAATCCATTGAGTCTTTGGAGGAAAGGCATGGTGGTCAAAACTGGAACACAAGCAAGAAGTCTGCAATGCAAACAGGTGCACCCTTTGGAAACTTTCCAAAATTAGCTAACATTGTTTGAGAAATTCAGTCTGTCTGAATTTTCCTACGAGAATCCAATATAGGAGGTTGTGTGGGTCTGTGCCTCCTTATACATCTATTAAACTGGAGGACAGACAAAAATGTTATTTGACTCCTAATAAATGTACAGTAATATGCCCTGAACTTTTACACATTCACATTATTTTACATATGAGAGCTGTTGAAATTGAATCCTTACAGTGCAGTCAGTGAAACACACACACAGAGAGAGAAGTACTGCTGGGTTTTTCATGTTATCTTGCTCAACCTTGTACTGTGGGTCAGAAAAGCCTTTACATTAAAAATTGACATAGGAACTGAAAATGAGTTTTAAGCATGACCACATATGTTAGTGCCCTGTCAGTCAGCCCCAGTCAGCATGGTCGATGGTCAGAGATCATGAGAGTTGTAGTCCAAAAAAACCTTGGGAAACACCATGTTGACTACTCTGTCTGCCCTATTCCCACAGGGGTCCAAGCAGTCCAGCCATTGCTTGTGCTCTTTTTACATCTGCATACTTTTCTTCTTCGAGATTTGGAAAAAATGTAATATGTCTCACTACCGATGATTGGATTGCAAGCCACCAAAATTCACATGTCAGCAACGTTACAGTTGAGAAAAGGACATGCATTCCAATCCTTAATGTGTGACAGAAAGTCTACAGGTAATTACTTCCTTTTCATATTCTTCCAGGAGGGGTTTCTGCTGCTCCTATCGTCCACTGACCCAGAACACCAGCTAGAAAACAGCATCTCCTCTAGACGTTAGACAGTGAAAGACAGAGGCATCTTGTCTTATCACACAGACTTTCACACCCGGTACTTCCTGCGGGTCTGATGAAAGACAGGCTACTTGGGTGGTGTCCAAAGGTAACTTGTACACTGCTGGAAGGGAAGCTGCTAGCAGAAAGTGACTTTTGGCAATCCTTTCTCTCCTCCTCCCCCAGCACCCTCACAAAATCTGCTCAATCAGATAGGGGGGACCCTCTGGAACAGATTAGTGGGGTGCAGGGTCCTGTAGGGGCAAGGGAAATGCCACTCTTCCTGTTCTAATGGATTCCCTTCTGTCTATGCACATTCACTGCTGAATACTGCCCATATTTTTGGATACTGACCATGAATTGCACCATTGGGTGGAAGGGTCAGAGCCAAAGGCAGTGCATCCCATTTCACCGCTTAAGGCTGCCCCACCCCACCAGAGAAGCAATGCCAGCATTGGCCCCAATTTCCAGGAAGATCTTACACACTCCCAATGCCCTGGGCCTGTTCAGGGCATATGATCTCATGCTTAGGGTAAGTTATCTGCCCTTCCGAGCTCTTCTCCCAATTTTATTTTTTTTAAAAACATAACCTTTTACTCCGATTCCTCACCCGTCGTTACTTACAACCAAAGCCTAAGCACACCACAACAGCATCTACTCATATTCAGGCCTTGCCATCCTCAACTCTTCCACCCCACCCTGCTTCTCTATCCTCACTATCCATGTTTAACTTCAAAATGTATTGAGGGCAAGGGTTTGTCTCTTGCTTATGGAAGTCTCCAGGGTGCCATGTATGTTGATGATTCTCTATGCATCAATCAACCTCACTGCTGCAAGTTGGGAGGGAATCGGCTACGGCAAGTACTTGTACTTGGATCCATTGGCACCAATGGGAAGTTTTCTCCTAGTTGGTGCAAACAGCAGCTTCAGAAGAGAGACTTCCCTCAGTATCACAACAAAGGAGAAAAGATTTTAAAAATTCGCTTCCACACCTGTTGTGGTTTCAATAATTGCCACCCACCCTCAGCTGATTCTGTCTGTATTTAAACCAACCTGCATGCAAAGATGTGTTTAACCTCACATCTTTTTGGACGTCATTTGACCAGGTGTATTTGCAATGCTAGAAAACCCACTCCACAGTAACACCACAGTGGTGTTAGATTGAGGATCTGTATTCATTCATGGAAGCAGCAGCTGACAAACACATTCCTAAATATCTATTTGTGGTTTAGGATTGGTGCATAAAATACACAAGGTGGCCTTTTTCTTTTTTTCTTTTCTTAATTAAAGGGACTTTTATTAATGGAAAGATTTCCGTTGCACCGCATTTCTCCAGCAAAGAAAATGGAAAAAGAGAGAGGGTGTACAGTTTCACAAAAGACTGTGGTTGTCCCCTGCTGGCCAAACTACAGTATTACATTTTGTTTTCTTAGGCTGAAATTTGGTAATCGGACTGAAGTTCTCACAAAACGAGGCAAAAGTATTTAAATTAGAAAGCAAGCTTGCTTCCTACATTACAGGAAATATTCCCCCCCCCCCCCATGATTGGATAACGATTTCTATATACCTCAAAAGTATTCTTAAATCAACATAATCTGGTCCAAAAAAAGAAACCATCTTACCATTTTCCTTTTTGTATTCTATTATTACCAACATAGCAGCAACTGTAAATTAAACTCCCTTCCTCCACCCAAAAATCCAGTGAATACAGATATTCTTTCTTCAAACATGGAAGGAACAAGAAGGTCATCAAGTTTGCTCTGGGAAGCAGAAAGCTTTATACTCTCCACATCAAAGGAATTCCCTGGACATACAAAACTGGCTTGCCACTGTGGAAGAAGTATCCTTTTTATCTAGCCTTTTACCAAGCATGCTACTTTTTAATGTGTAAGGAGTTTTGTTTTTCAAATGTATGATTCTCCATATTTCTCATTATTTTCCAATCTGCATGCAGTTTCGACAAATTACATATTTTACAGGCAATTTCCCCATGTATAATGCATTTTAAGGTTGTTGTTGTTTTTACTAATGTATGCATTTATATGCACACTTTACCCTAATACATGCATTTTATTTTTTGCACACTTGGCTGGAGAATTGCAGTGCAAAATTCGGAAAAGTGCGGATTTTGAAGGATGGCTATGTTTCAGCTCGCATCTTGTTTCAGAAACTGCAAATCCGGTAGGTTCAGCTTTAGGTATGAGCTGAATCAAATTTCCATCATCCCTATTCCAAAGCCCCTTCCAGATGCCCTGTTTATTCCAGAGCATTCATATAGATTAATTTCGAGGGAGGTTAGACTGGCATGGTGCTAAGCAAGTTTTCACCTACACTGTTTTCTCCTACAATTCCAGTGCATTTTCTTTATTGCAAAAAAAAAAAAAGTCCATGTTTGTTGCACAAGAGCTCCAAATCAGCTATAGATGCACAACTGGAATTTCTCAGTCTTTAAGGGATACATGAAAAGAGTGGGAGCCTAGAACAGCTCCCAATTTCCTAACCATGGTTAAGAGAGCAGAAGCATCTTAATTTTATTCATTCATTTATTACTAGATGCATATCCACCCATCAACACATATGAACCTTTGACAGCCTATAGAACAAACCTTGGGGGCTTGCAATACTCCTCCCTCTTGTGTGCTAGTGCACCCTTACCCTTTCCCTTTTAATTTTCCAAGCTAACCATGGTGCAGAATTACGTATGTGAAGTTGTGCTAACCACAGCTATGGCTAGTGAAAATGCTGGTACAGATGCTGTGATACAATAACATAAAGGACTCATCTCGCTTTATTGGCCAAAGGAGCTGGCGTACAGCTTCCGGGTCATGTGGCCAGCATGACTAAGCCGATTCTGGCGAACCAGAGCAGCGCACGGAAACGCCGTTTACCTTCCTGCCGGAGCGGTACCTATTTATCTACTTGCACTTTCACGTGCTTTCGAACTGCTAGGTTGGCAGGAGCAGGGACCGAGCAACGGGAGCTCACCCCATCGCGGGGATTCGAACCGCCGACCTTCTGATCGGCAAGTCCTAGGGTCTGTGGTTTAACCCACATACTTAGCTTCAAAAATGAAAGGCAGGCAGGGAAATAACAGGTGAGTCCAGGGGATGCTCCCAATCTTCTAATCATGACCAGGAAATTGAGCAGCATCTAGCCTACATCAGGATATGGTCCAGCAAGAGATAAATCAAGTGAGTCTGCTGGCTGTGTGGTTTTCCCCTAAGCTTGCATTTTCACTTTAAAATTATGCCATTCTATTTAACCAATCTCATGTTTTCCTCAGCATTAAGAGGGGGAAAAAACTATTTTAAAATAGCAGATAAGGGCAAAGAGAATATGGCAGTGGGAAAATATGCCACAAATTATATTGCTGTCAAAACTCTGAGAATGCACTTTGAGAAATAACAGGAACCAAGAGGCCCACAGCTGTGTGATGTAAAATGATAAGGAACTGCCATCCTAATCACAGAATCATAGAATCAAATACATTCCTTCCTCCCCTCCAAATAAACAGCACCTGCGGGATATATTTTGGCTGCAATTGCCTTTTGTTACTCTCGATTGTAAGGGAAGACTTGAGGTGAATCCATGTGCAATTAGCAGATCGGTAGGTAGGGTTTGTTGAACAGGAAGCAAAGAGTGCTAAGAGAGTTCTAAATCACAGTTGTTAGCAGTCTGTCAGCACTGCACACCCCAGGGCTTTCTCTTCAATCCAGTGAATACAGGGGATGGTGGTAGGATATTAATCTCTGAGTCTATTTCAGACTAACTGGTGCACTTTGAGAAGTAAAAATATACAAGAAAACCCTTCTTCCCATGGCGTATCCCACGTTGAAAGAATGTTGTCTAAATGCCTATTTTAGGATCAGTTGGTATTCTGTCCATCCACTTACTTACTTACTACACACACACACACACACACTTTTCTTAGCCACTATGTAAACTTTTCATAGAAAGACAAAGGAACTACATTCACTCCTGCTGTGTTGGAAACATGTTGGCTTGTTTTCCCTTTCAGGTTACTGCAATGTCTGTTTGCAGACATTTTACAGAAAGTCCTATCTACAAACTGAATATTTCACGTTCTAGTTACTGAATGAAAAATTGCGTAGAACAATCTCTTTAACAGCTCATTGAAGAAGCTGATCAAGAATAAATCACACTCCTCAGAATTCTCATCCAGAGTACAGGAGTACAATTTCTATAGAAGAATGGGCTAAAAACTACAGGGGCAGAAATAATATAGATCTTAAATCGAGAAGGGGGGTGGACAGGGAATAGGCCTTAAACAAGAAATTGGTCTGAAACAAACGCAAAAGGACATTTCTTCACATAAGACAATGGTGATCTGCAGAACTCATTGCTGCAATACTTTCATGCCAAACTGGAAATGCAGAGTTCATTCAGAAGGAAGTTGCCATGTGGTATGGGGGGCACTTCTGTGCACTGGAGATCTGCAGGCCTATTATGGCAATGGTAAGCGACCTAAACAGCTCCTAAATTAGGGTTACCAGATGTCCCCAGATTTGCAAATCTGTCTCTGAACAAATTCCGTCCCCGGAATGTCCCCAGATTTGCAAATCCGTCCCTGGGAAACATGGCAGTGGCAGCCTCAGCAGCCCGGAGGCAGCCTGTTAGCACAGTTGGCTCTGGCTGGCTTCAGGAGCTGCTTGCTGCTCACTGCTGTGGTGCCCGCCATTTTCCTGCGCTATGGCAGCGAGCAGCTCCTGAAACCAGCCAGAGCCAACTGCACTACCGGGCTGACCCCTCCTGGGCAACGGCCGCCTGCCCGTGACTCCCGAGCCTCCCCCAATCTGTCAAAACAAAGGGGGAAGGAGATCGGGGAAGGCTCGGGAGTCACATGTGGGCGGCACGCTGTTGCCCAGTTTTATAAAAAAAACCTCTGTGCATTTATGTTTCACAGGGTGCGAAATACGGGCTTTGCACCTTTATACAATATGCATATGTGCTTGGGCCCAGGGTCTTTTGCCTCACCATCCCCACTACTGACTCCCTGTTGCTACTCAGCTTCCAAAAAAAAAAAAAAAAGTTTCCCCGGATTCATTGAAAAATACCTGGTAACCATATCCTAAATATATTTGGACTCCAACTCCTATCACCCCTGCTGGCATGTTCATGGGATCATCTGGCCCAAACAGAAATCCCTGTGCAGCCATGCCCCCTGGCTTGCAATATGGGTCAGACACCGTTGACACCAATGACTGTGTATGTTTAACATCAACCTGAGTCTAACTGTCCACAGTTTTTGTGGCTGAATGTTTAGCAGGTTCTTTTAATATGCATCATCAGAATGACATTCCTTATAAAATCCTGAGGGACCTTTTGTTGCAACAGTTGAATTGTTTGAAATGTTCAGCTTCTTCAAATCTTCCTGATAAGGGGAAAACAAACTTCCCTGTACAAGATTACTTTAGACAGGAAGCCTAGGTTTCAGACCTTCTTCAAAAGTACACATTTTATTTGCCTTCATTGCTGTATGTGGTCATACTGGCTCACTGGTTGCAAATGCCTGTGCAATGATTCTGTTGCTGACAACATTTGTGACTCAGGGGTTTTCCTTGTGAGGAAATAACATTTGTTAGCACAGTGCACCGAGTTACAGAAATTCATTCACATGAGACAACAACATAAACAGTCACCCACAATGATAGACAGCCAATTTAATGCTGTTTGCTGAGAAACTGGAAAGAACAAAAAAAATTGAAAAGCTGGTATTGAATTTGCAAAATAATAGGAAATCACACACAAATACACAGACACAAGAGCTGGTGCCAGACTCTGGGGTTCCCTTGGCATCATCCCAAATGTGGCTGCTTTGGTTAGCTAAACAAGCCAGATTCATAACCCATGGTTTGAAACTGGTATGCAATGACAGGCCAAGTTAAGGCAAAAAATGAAACTAAACACTGAGCGAACGTTCTCCTTTTGGGTATGTGTGTGTGTGTGTGCATGAATTCATGGGTTCCAAGATCCAAGTTGGAGCTAAACATTCAGCTACAAAAACTGTGGCCAATTAGATTCAGGTCGATGTTAAACCCTCCTAGTCTGAAAACGTAGGTTAGGCAAAGCTTTCTTCAAGTGGGCATTGAGTTGAAGTGGTTATGTATTTCTCATGTTTAAAATTATTATTTAAGGCATTTCAGGCATGGCATATGGCATGCCCATTTAACAACAGCAGCTACCATATTCTGTTGGATAGGTATCTCTATTAACCTGGCCTTTATAAGGGAAGGGACTTAGCCAATTTTCTTTCTTTTTTTTAATATAACGCCTCCTCCCCTTGAGAAACATCACTTTGAATAATGAAGGATCTAACTCCTGTTGTATCTTCTTTCCTACTTACTGTATCCCCACAGAAAGCAAACAAGTATATTTGCTGCTTTTATTGTGATGGTTTTTAGCCAAAATGTGGAATCCTGTTGTTCAGCTCTAGTTTCTTCTTAGCCCTGCTCTTATGGACCCCTGTGTACTTGATAATTCTCCTCAACCTCTCAGTGGCTTTTCATACCCTCAACCATGATATCCTTCTGGAGCAGCTGTCCACATTAGGAGTGGGTGGCACTGCTTTGTGGTGGTTCCAGTCTTCCATGGATGGTCATTTCCAGAGGGTGAGGTTTGGAGAGTGCTCTTCAGCCCCACGGAGCCTTCAATGTGGGGTTCTGGGGGGTTCAATTTTATCCCCCATGCTTTTTTAAATCTACATGAAACCACTGAGTGGGGTTATCCAGAGTTTTGGAGTGTGTCGTCAGCAAGATGCTGATGACACACAGCTCTACTTCTCCTTTACATCCGCCGTGTAGCAGTGCATGTGCTGAACCTCAATAATGGGATGGATGAGAGCCAATAAACTGAAGGTTAATCCAGATAAGTGGGTGGTTCCCTAGACTGGATGGATGGGAGGTTGCCTGCTCTTGATGGGGTTGCACTCCCTCCGAAGGAAACCTTCAGGCATGGCTGCTGGCAAAGTGGGCAAGGAACATACCCATAATGATGAGTTGCTCAAAACTGCAACTAAATGTAAGCTTGAGGAAGGGTCATAGCTCAGTGGCCGAGCATGATCCTTGCATGCAAAAGCTTCAATCCCTGGCATCTCCAGGCAGGACTGGGAATGACCCCTTGTCTGAAACCCTGGAGAGCCACTGCCAGTTAGTGTAGACAATGCTCTGACTCTGTATAAGGCAGCTTCCTATGTACCTATGTAAGCACACACGGAGAAGAATACAATCATTGGCCCGCGTACTATAAAAATTATGCCAGACCTTAGAAGCAGTTGTGTGCACATTGCGGTGGGAGTCCAAAGGGTTTGGAAACCCATTGTTACCTTCCAATTTCTTAGAGTATATTGGCAGGCACCAGCTCTGCCTTTTCCTGTTCTTCAAAGATCAGAGCGTCCGCAAAGGGAAAACCCTGGCTGCAAGACTACCTCCCGGCTTTCTCTTTCCTAGTAAGCACATGCTGCCGCCGTCTTACAAGAGTGCAAAATAATAAAAAAGTCTCTCCTGTTCCTTTTCCTCCCAAGGTGCAAAGGGTGCTTACTGGGGCAGAAGCTCCCTGTGCTACGAATATTCAGCTGGAATGCAAGCAGGAAATTCATAATGCAAACAGGGCACGTCCTAGCGCCTCTGCCTTCCTATCAGTGTCTTGCCCTGAGCGGCATGGACTTCGTGACTTTCTCCATGCAGTGACAACATTTCAAGGGGCATGATGGACAGCCCTCCTTTGATGCCAGAAAGGTCCGTGATAGATTCCTCATGCCATCCCGTAAAAGAGGCTCCAACACAGCACCTTCCAAACCGAAGAGTGTGGAAAACAATACAGCATGTACTTGGGTTCATAAACATTCTTCATTACACAAAGGGCATTTCAAACGCAGCATGATACGGCTTGACCTTAAAAAGCTATAGACAAACTAGCGGAGCGCAGACGATTTCATAAAGTATAATCACTTCCTGGAATTCTTGGGGCAGCATAGCCGGAGCCATGCAATTCCTGTTTTCTTTGCGTTGTTTCCTGCGTGTGAATATCATCAGTTTACCGAGGCTTGTAACCATGGCACTTGTTAAACAAGAGCGGAAAGACTTCTGATAAAAGCCATCCTGTATGAGACTTTCAAGGATTTTCCGGATGGGAACAACCTGGCTGTGCCAGCCATCCTTTCATATCTACATATGTACCAGCACAATTACTATAGGTTCTTGAGGACACCATCATTTCTAAACATCACCAATACATAAAGAAACTACGTTCAAATTCCCACTCAGGCGCAAGCTACACGTTGCATGGAAGATCATCGAATCATAGGATAATTGTAGAGTTGGAAGGGACCCCAAAGGTCCTCTAGTCCAACCCCCTTCAATGCAAGAATTTCCACTAAGGAATCCATGACAGATGGCCATCCAACCTTTGCTTTAAAATGTCCAAGGAAAGAGAGTCCCGAGGGAGACCGTTCCATTGTCGATCTACCATTTGATCTCCCAATATGTACGTACAACAATTACCCTGATGAACCTGCTATTCAACTCACTGATGGGGAAAAAGGCAGCCATCCATATTGTACCCAACTTCCCCATTGTATGATTAATAGCTTTGGAGGTGGGAGGAGTAAATAAAGAAAGAAAAAGACATTTGTACATCTGATCCCTGATCTCCCCAGTAATCTAACCATCATGGATTAAGTTGGTGACCTTGATGGTTGTTCTCTATTTCTATTGTGGGGAAAACATTAAGTAGCTATCACTGTTAGTAACTAGGCCAGAAATGGGGAACCTATGGCTCTCCAGATGTTGCTGGAATGCAAGTCCCACCATCCATCACCACTGGTCATGCTTGGCTGGAGTGATAGATGCTGGACTTCAACAACATCTGGAAGACCACAGTTTCCCCAGCCCTCACCTAGACACTAGATGTAGGCCTATCTGGACACTCCCAGCTCACTATCCTTGGAGCTAATCCTAGGGTTGGCTAGGATTAGACAGGGTAACCTAATTCCAAAACCTCTTCTTGGAAGAGGGTGAGGTGGTGTACCAGACCAAAGGAGCAGCTAGCTTACAATAATAAGCTATAACCAATATTCACCAACCAGGTGCTCAAGAGGAGCTCTGAAGTAGGGTAAAATGATAAGCACCAGAAGTCAATAAAGCTCAACACTGAACTACCATGTTCAGCTACAATATGTAACTGACATTTCGAATACCTTCCTTCCATGCATTAAAGTGGCTGGCTTCGCATGTGATGGATGTGCTTGCTATACAGTGAGATTGCAAAACAGTACTGCACATGACTATATTAGCTGAATTCTCTTTGTATATCTCCAGAGTACCGGTAAATGTGGCATACCACCATGACTTGTTTGAATATTGCTTCCAAAGAAGCATTGAGCTCCCAAGACATTTAGGAGTTTAGCCAATATTTGTCCTACCCAAAGTAGATGTATTGAAATTAATGGGCATGGCAAACTTAGAATCATTAATTTTCATAGGTTTCATAGGTTTAAAAACAAATAGGTGGTCTATATCTTTAAAGTATCTGTCGCTTGATGCTATATTGTACATAGACTTCCTTCGGCAAAAAGACAAAATTCCTGTGTGTGTGTGTGTGTGAGAAAGAGAGAGAGAGAGAGAGAGAGAGAACCTAAAACATTTCAATTCTTCTGGAATCAGGCACATGCAGTACCAATCCCCACACCTCAGCTCTAAATTAAGCTGACATACTTTAATTTTTAAGCCAATTACATTTCACTGACATCAAGTTGCTGTTGGTACTGACGTCAATTGGACTGAACTGGCCAAAATTCCAGTTTCTGTCTGGACAGGGTTGGGGGTCAAGCTGTTTAATTGTTCCATTTTAGTTCATAACTGTATCAATCCTGACTTTGTACACAGCAGTGTATGGTAGGAGCATGATGTGCTGATAGCAGATTTTTGTAGCAAGTTTTTATTTATTTATAGTTGTACCCACAAATGCCCTTTTGGAAAAGCATCTGAGCGACTCAGACTGCAATCCTATATGCACTTATTTGAAAGCAAGCCCAGGTACCAGGTACCAAAGACTTCTCAGCAGTTATGGAATGAGAGGAGAAGCCCTTTTGTGGATCAGGAACTAGTTAAGTAACAGGAAGCAGAGAGTAGGAATAAATGGACTTTCTCTCAATGGAGGGATGTAGAAAGTGAAGTCCACCAAGGATCAGTATTGAGAGCTTTCTAACTTGTTCATAATAATCTAGAGTGAGGGGTGAACAGTGAGGAGACCACGTTCAGTGATGATACCAAGAAGTTCTAGGCCGTTAAAACAAAAATGATTCTGATGAACAACAAAAGGACCTCACCAAACTCAGTGAATGGGCTGTAAAACGGCAAATGCAATGTAGTAGAGGGCACTGCAGAGTTGGAAAAATTTCAGAAAAGGGCAATCAAAAAGATCAAGGGGAGAAACTCGCCTACGAGGAAAGAAAACAGAATTTGCAGGGGGGGTTTTAGTTTAGAGCTTGGTTTCCCAAAATTGGGTCTCCAGCTGTTTTTTTTTGGACTAAAATTCCCATAATCCCTGACCCCTGGTCCTGCTAGCTAGGGATGATGGGAGTTGTAGTCCAAAAAAACAGCTGGAGATTCAAGGTTGAGAAACCCTGGTTTAGAGAAAAAGTGAGTAAGAGATATAAATGTACAAAATTTATGATATAAATGATATAAATGTACAAAATTATGCATCACACCAAGAAAGTGGATAGAGGAGATTTTCTCACTCTCTCACAACACTCTGTAAACCGCTTTAAGGTTGGTTGGTTGGTTGGTTGGTTGGTTGGTTTTACAATCAAGTGGTATATAAATTTTATGGGGGGGGGACACTAGAACTCATGGGCATCCAATGAAGTTGATGTTGGAAGATTCAGGATAGACAAAGGGGTGTACCTTTCCATCCATCACATAGTTAAACTATGGAATTTGTTCCCACAAGAGGCAGTGATGGCAATGAACTTAGATGGCTTTAAAAGAGGAGTGGACAAATTCAGGGAAGGTGAGGCTATCCATGTCTGCTCATCATGTTGGATATGTTCTACGCCACCGCTGGAAGCAGAACGCCTCTGAATACTAGTTGCTGGGAATCACAAGCGAGTAGAGTGCTCTTGCCCCCAAGTCCTGCTTTTGGATTTGCCATAGACATCTGGTTGTCCACTGTGAAAACAGGATGCTGGACTAGATGGATCACTGGTATGATCCAGCAAGGCTGTTCTTATATAATTCAATGAGGCTTATTTCTGATGCACAGAACCAATCTTTTGAGTTACGAATCAGGAAATTCCCACTTTGAACCTCTCCTCTCTGGTGAACTCACCATGTAGCCTTGTGCAAGTCATGGTACTGGCTATAAAGCCTGAAATGGTTTGGGGTCAGGGTATCTGAAAGATGTCCTCCTCCTCCTCCTATGTAAGGCTGCCTGAAATTTATGAACTGGAATGCAGTCATCATTTGGATCTCGCACTCCTCCAGATTTTGCAATGCAGGTATGTAGCCAAATAATGTGTATAAAAATGCATATATTTGGGTAAAGTGTACAAACAGAAGTGTATGTTAGTGAAAATAACATGCAAAAATGTGTTGTGTTAGGGGAACTTGCTTTGCAAAAACGTGTACATTAGAGGAAATTTCAAACCAAAAGATTTAAATTTGCACTGAAATGCTGATGAATTTCCACGAGAGCTTTTTAAAATAAATAAATAAATAAATAAATCACAAACCAGTGTGGAAATGCGGAAAAACGAACTTAAGATCTGAAAAATGAGAAACAAATAAAGCCATCCCTACTCTTGGATAGATGTTAGGATTGTAGTCTATAATCCCATGCTCCTTCACCTGGGGAGGTAAGTATTATTGAACTCAATGAGGCTTACTTCTGAGTAGACTGTGCTGTAACTTAACTTCTTTGCTACTCTCATGGATCAGACAAGAGCACATAGCTCAAAGGTTGTTCCCACCTCTGGCTTGCACAACGCTTGAATAAACAAAACGAAGATCCCTTGGAGATATTTTCAGAACAAGGCTGCCATTGCCTGTATGCAAGAACTTAAACTTGCCTTGACCAACTTGGCATGTGACACTTTTCTGCCTTTTCTGATAAGGATCAGGTCTGTAACCTCAGACTCAGTAATGCAGAGAAGGTGAAAGGGAACTGAGCCAATGGCGAGGCTCTAACCAGCACCAGCACAGAACACAGATGTGTTGATGTTTTTGCTCCACATTCCTTTGACTTGCCAATGACGTCTAGCCAATTAATCACAGCTCAGATGCCTGTCATTCGGGAGCTGCAGGTGCCCCCTGCAGCAAGGTGTCCCCTTCATTACATGAAGGCAGGGCTAGAGAAACACGCTCAGAGCAATGGCTCAAAAAGTTAGCAATCAATCAATACACACATTCTCAGGCAGCGAGCAGGGGAAGAAAGGGAAGTGGGATGTGTGTCTGCTGCTTTGGCTGTTTGTAGACTTCAGGAAAACAGAAGCCGGTTAAAAGAGAGGGGAGCTGCATACACTGAATATTTTATTCTACAGTCAATGGAGAATGAGTACTTGTTTTTCTATGTAGTCCACACACAAGCTAGATCTCTCTCATAAGTTTTGACCCTGAAAAGTGCTTTTTGATAAACTGGTTTCCTTCCAAGAATAAAAGCTTACTGCAGGTTGTTTCTGCCTTACCCCGTTCTGTGTCCATTTGAAAACAGATGAAAATGCTGTGGTCCCAGCAACAAGCTGCATAATGATGTTCTGGGAGGGTGTATAATGATATCGCAATCACCATTTCCTTCTTTCTTAGCTAACAACAGCCACTTTTGTGGACGGCAGGGTCTAGAATCCATGTAGATTGAAAAGCAGCATGTTAAGGGATGAGGGTGAACAATTGCAGGTTGAGAAAAACTGCCACACAGAAAAGCACTTTTGCCGGAACTCTTGAATCACTAAGCATAGAACATGTCCACTTTAGAGATATAGAAATGATGGAAACTAAATTGGGAACATTTCCCCTACACTAATAATACATTTCAGCAATTTACAACACCAGTTTTCTTGAGAACATGAAGATTTATAGTGCTTTTTGTAATACATGTATGCTTGTTAATTTGTTTAGTTAATTTATATACCGCTTCATATTTAAACAGTAAGCGGTTTAAAAATCCTAACAACATGAACCTCAAAAGGGATATTCGAGAGCTGAAAACTGTGCAGAAGATGGCAAACAAAGTGATCAGTGGGCTGCAGAAATACCCCAACAAAGAAAATTTGTGATATTTGGGACTTTTTAGAGGAGGCATGACCAAGATTTATACAATTATACATGTTAGAGGAGGGAAAGGAAAGGCATTCCCAATCTCCCTCCATCATAGTACTAGACTGCAGGACTAAAGCAGGTGCCAAGCAAGTCTCTCTCTAAAGATAGTACAGTGGACACTTGGGTTGCGAACGTGATCCGTGCGGGATGCACATTCGCAACCTGCAATGGTGCATCTGTGCACGCGTGGGTTGCAATTCAGTGCTTCTGTGCATGCACAACCACCAAAACCTGGGAGTAACCCATTCCGGTACTTCCAGGTTTCGGCGGGTCCGTAACCCAAAAAAACGCAACCTGAAGCGTCTGTAACCCGAGGTGTGACTGTATCCCAAAACTAGGGCACCACCATAAAAAAATCCTACCCATTCTTCTAATAGTAGTCAAGATTAACCTCAGGCAGGTTGGGGGGGGGGAGATATTCGCTTTTGCTGTTTACAGAGATTGACAGAGATAGAGAAGCTTGCCTATGCACCCATTCACAAAACGACAACTGTGAGACCTACCCTAACGTTAAGAAGAAACACAAAGATTGAACTCCAATATTTTAACCACTTAAGGTTTGTGATGTTTAACTCAGCAAATGCAGGTAAAAGGCCAAGCCAATCGACAATAAGCACTGCCACACTTTGGTCTCTGCAAAGTTCACTTCGATTCTCACAGCGATAGAGAGGAAACTTGGCTTGTTAAAAATTCAGCTAAGTGCCATCTGGTGGCCAAGTAAGGAATTACTTCTTTTATTGAAAAACCGTACGCATTCTCA
The DNA here is from genome assembly GCF_964270895.1 of Podarcis filfolensis. NCBI lineage: Eukaryota > Metazoa > Chordata > Lepidosauria > Squamata > Lacertidae > Podarcis > Podarcis filfolensis. Next base: position 30,431,019 of record NC_139603.1, on the reverse strand, counting down.
TTGTTCCTATATTTAACATAATGGAGCTCTTAGGTTATACTGTGAATGAATTATCCTATGTGAAAATAATGCTGAAAATCTATACCTGGAGAAATGGCACCATTTACTTCTGGAAAAAAATACAGGAGGTTGTTTGTCAAAGGAGGGTTCCCACCCACCCCAAGTATCAGGATATGCTGCTTTCGGAAACCAGGTAAACCATTTATTGCACCACTGGAGCCCTTCTGGAATTCATACTGTAAGTCATGCCCACATTCTTTGCTGTCTGAAGACCAAGACCGAAACCTCCTGGCGACCATTTGTTTGCTCAGTGAACCAGCACTTTCTCCAAAGAAGGACAATGGTTGACTAAGTAAATATGAATACCCAAGGAACCGAACAGATTTTTCAACTGTGTTTGTCATGCACCTAAAAAAAGGAATTAGGAAAATCCAGGAATTCCCTGCATATTTATCTGATGAGCCATTCTGTAAAGACAAAGAGTGGAGCATACATTTCATTGTGTGAATTCTGTACCTATTCATTTCTATTTCCTTCTTATATCTACATAAAATAAGAAAGACTTCAGTGTTCTGGCACTTGGTTGGCATTCTGGAATTATATGTCCAGGTATTGTCTCATCATTTCGACACCCTGAATAGGCCACAATTCATGTCTTGATGTCCTTACAATTGATAAACTACATGTTAACAGGCTTGGAGACAGAAATGGATATGACCTTTTAAGTCAAAAACAAAAGAATAACCAAGCCTTATTTAGGACTTAATTTAAAAAGCATTGACATTTTTATCATACATAGTTTTTATGTAGTGCTTTTTGAGTGTCTTACAGTGCAGTCCTATTTGTATCTATTAAGAACGAAGCCCCACTGCATTCAACAGGACTCAGGCTGGATGTTTTCTTAATCTACACAACATGACCCCCAATTCACAGGTGTCTCATAGCTTCTTCTGAAATACTGTGTTTTGATGCAGTTTCCCATCTAGCTTTCGTCAGACTTGAAAAATGCAGGCTTACTCAATGTGCTGTGAAACCCAGGTGTGTACAATTGAAACAAAGAGGGGTTTTCGGGGCAAAGGTGGTGTGAGGCAACCAGCCAGGTGATGCACATTGGATGAAGACATCTCTGCTCCATCAAGGGTATGCAGTACGGGCACCTTTTTATGTTAAAAATGTGGCACTTACTGTAACAATAATGGGGTACGAGGAGTAGTCCAAAGGGAGCAACTAATGCATAGGGTTCCTCACTTCACAGACCTAGGTGTACTTTAGATATTTGGAACTACAACTTCCATCATCCCTGACCACCATGGCTGAGAGTCCTAAACACCTGGAGAAGGGTGGGGGCGCCATGTTGGGAAGGGGTGGTTTCGTGCTTAATAGAACTGTTACCTGCATGCATCGACTCATGCTCTTTCCCATTTGGAAAAAGTAATCAATGGCTGCTAGTCAAAGGGTTACCTGCAAGATGAAAGGCAGCATGCTCCTGATACCAGTTGCTGGGGGTGGGGCGGAGCTGAAGAAGGCTGTGTCCCACCTGTGAGCTTCTCTTTGACTGCTGAGGGAAACAGCATGCCAGACAAGATAGGCCTTTGCCTATCTTACTTTCTTATGAATTTGTGATGTCACCTTCGTCAGTGCAAGAGGTGCCATGGTGGGTTGAATGTTTGTACTGTGAATTTAGCCAATGGTATGTGGGGAAGTTATGCCCTAGACTGGCAGACAGGAAGGCCGGTGGGGGTGGGGGACTGAGCCAAAGCCACCTATTTCAGGCATCTGGACATCACGACAACAATTCTTCTATCTTTTTCCTGTACTGTACATGAAAGACATTGTCTCAGGCAGCTACACACTTTGATGACTTATGCCAAACCCTAATCACTACAAGGGCAAGGAATTTCCCTTCCCCCCCAACCAATGTCTAGTCAAGATTCTTTCCATTCTTAAGTTTAGCCCTTTGGTCTTTGGTCACATTCTACTTGATAACTAAAATAATCCCTTTCCTTTCCTTGGCAAGACTTCCTTCAGTGCACTGATATGGCTATTAGCGTGTCGCTGTTCTCCTATATTTTCCGCCGAATGGTACTGAACCACGTAAACACTTTTTCCAAGCACCATTTGCACGCTTGCTTTGAAAAACTAGTTTTGCGTATGCCGCTGTTTTCATTATGTGATTGCTATTATGTGGTTGCTATATGATGCTGCCAACAGACATGGTGGCACTTGCCAGTGCAGAACAAAGAAATCGTAGAGTTGTAGAGTTGGAAAGGGACCACAAGGGGCATCTAGTCCAATCCCCTGCAATGCAGGAAACATGTTAAAAGCAAACAAACCCATTGCTCCAAGAAGCTTACACTGAAAATTCACATACAGTTGCATGTACCATATTTATTTTTGTCAACTTCTCCATGAATACTTGTTGGGGATTCTTTGATTGGACAGTTCAGAAATTCAACTAAACAAATGAAATAAAAAAGCAGCCTGAGGAGGCTATAATTGAGCCTGCTTAACCTGTTCTCCTCCGGCCATTTCCCCACTTCTCTGTTTGCCTCCTCCACGAGAGGTCCAGAGGGTGGCAACACGAGAACAGGCCTTTTCTACAGTGGCTAACCACTTGTAGAATGCTCTCCCCAGGGAGCTCCATTATAATTCTTCAAGCGCCAGACAAAACATTCCACTTCGCCTTTGGCTAATTAAACCATCTATAGCTTTTTAAGCTGAGGGTGGTGGTTCTGTTTTAGTTTTTTAAAACAGTATGTATTTTTGTGGTTTTATATTACAAACTACCCAGTGATCCTTGATTGAGGGGCAACATAGAAATTTTAACAACAACAACAACAACAACCTTCCCATGCTGTTTTTTCCCTCTTGGAATGAAAAAATATACAGTATGGGTATCTATGTAAAGTAAAAGGTAAAGATCAAGGACCCCTGGACGGTTAAGTCTGGTCAAAGCTGACTATGGGGTTGTAGCACTTATCTTGCTTTCAGGCCAAGGGAGCCGGCATTTGCCCACAGACAGCTTTCCGAGTCATGTGGCCAGCATGACTAAACTGCTTCTGGTGCAATGGGACACCGTGATGGAAACCAGAGCACAGGGAAATGCCATTTACCTTCCCACCACAGCAGTACCTATTTATCTACTTGCACTAGTATGCTTTCGAACTGCTAGGCTGGCAGGAGCTGGGACCGAGCAACGGGAGCTCGCCCTGTCACAGGAATTTGAACTGCCAACCTTCCAGTTGGCAAGCCCAAGAGGCTCAGTGGTTTAGAACACAGCGTCACCCACATCCCTGGGTATCTACGTACCCCATCGAGATACATGAATCTATATATTTCCTTGCAAGCAGCTCAGTTGTTGTTGTTCTATTCTGCAAAGCAGTGCTTTTTCTGGGGGGTACTCAAGAGTACACAGTACTGGCACATTTCCCCCCAGATGTTAAAAATGTGGCACTTACTAGAACAACTTCATGGTGAGTACCGATTAAGAGATAGAAAGGAGCAAATCCTAAAGGCAGACCTGCTATACACACGTCAATCAGCGGGCATTAACAATAATTAATCACAAGACGAAATCTTTGAAAAAAATTAAACCAGGTATTAGCCAGCCAGTTCACCAAATAATTAATTCCGAAAAGAAACCAAGTGTGGCTGCCTCCAGCCCAAGCTATGAGCAACATCCTGCCAGTTATTATTTATGGTGCTTTCTTTTCCCTACCCAGCAGCAGCCATCAAAACCTTCTACTAAAGGGTGAAAAGTAGCCTGCTCGTGTGCAAAGGTAGCCTTTGAACACCCAGAGAAAGCAAGAGAGAGGGAGAGAGAGAGAGAGAGAGAGAGAGAGAGAGAGAGAGGAGGCCACATTCTACAGCAGCTTTAGTTCCTTTGATGATAGATTAAGATGGAGCTTCTTAAAGCCCATAGCCAGAAAACTGTTAAGGGTCAGTGAGAAGAGTGGCAGTGTAGAGATAATGAGCATGGCTTTATGGACTATGGCTGCCCAGCTGTATTGTCCTGCCAACTTTAAGACATCAGAGGAATGGACCACACACACAAATCTGGTACACTGCATAAGAGAACCAAAGATAACCCAATGCCCTATGAACCAATGATAACCCAATTCCTATGAAGCATCCCACAAAGATGAATAAAGTTTGCACAGGCAGAACAGGTTGAGGATTGCTAGCAAAGAAAGGAAGATGTTTAGCATAGCTCGTCAGTAAAGAGAGAGAGTGCAAAATAGCTAATAGTAGCCACATTGCTTAATCCTTTGACAAATTGTTGGGCTTGCTCCCCCAAGATATTGTTCATTCACTTTAATCTCAATTTCTTTGATCCACTTTCCTTTGACTTTACATGACTTGACATTGCATACATGACTGTTTTTTTTTAGTTTGTTGGATATAGGTAACTTATCTCATTCAGCGGTTTTATTCACTCATTGTATTAGGTTGCTCAAATTTATCCAATAACAAAAGCCTACTTAAACCCAATGAGCGCCTGGGCCCAGCTGAGCTCAAGCTGCACACAAATATTAGTAGTTGCACAAAAACTCCAGATGGAGTTGCATGCCTGCATCTGCTTCAGAAAGGCACAGGCTGCCAACTCACTGGGGACTGAAGGAGCCCTGAAAATTCATATTTGTCTGCATATATAGCAGGCTACTGGTGTCCAAAAGACATGCATACCAGTGCAAGGGAGCATTGGGAACAACCCCTATGATGGATACATATTTGTGTCTTGGGTTATGTATTCACAATGAAATTAATAACAATGAAATTGTATGCTCACGGAGCTGAGAGAAAAGTAACACACTAAAAACCTTGACTGAAATAGAGTGGAATATTTAAAAGAACCAACTAATTCCACAAGGGACGCGGGTGGCGCTGTGGTCTAAACCACTGAGCCTCTTGGGCTTGCCGATCAGAAGGTTGGCGGTTCGAATCCACACAACGGGGTGAGCTCCCGTTGCTCAGTCCCAGCTCCTGCCAACCTAGCAGTTCAAAAGCACGTCAAAGTGCAAGTAGATAAATAGGTACCACTCGGGTGGGAAGGTAAACAGCATTCCCGTGCACTGCTCTGGTTTCGGTGTTCTGTTGCGCCACAAGCGGCTTAGTCATGCTGGCCACATGACCCTGGAAAACTGTCTGCGGACAAATGCCAGCTCCCTCGGCCTGTAAAGCGAGATGTGCTCCGCAACCCCAGAGTCGTCTGCGACTGGACTTAACTGTCAGGGGTCCTTTACCTTTACATTTAAATAATTCCATATGCCACCAATGTGAGACACAATGGCATGCACTTACGGAAAACTGGCATGGAAATCAAACCGTTTGGGCAAAGCCACCGGGCTTTGCAAGCATGGAGGGTCAGTGCAGGGCTTTAGAAGAACCGCTGATCTCAGCTGCAAGTGTCAATGATAGATGTCATATATGTACTAATAAGTCCTATCTACTCAGCAATAAGCCCTACAGTGAGGCTTATGTCCAGATAAATATAGGAGCACTGCAGTCTGAATGTGTGACAAAGGAGATGTGCATGTGTGCTTCTTCATCAGGTTAAAAAAGACCACCAGCCAGTCATAGTGCCTCTCCTGGGATTATGACTTCAACAGGATCAAATTAATCAGGCCATTCATCCTACAGTTATTCTAGATACCAGATTCACTTTGTATCCCAAAATACTATTTGCTTATAATAATGATGATGATGATGATAATAATAATAATAATAATAATAATAATAATAATAATTATTATTATTATTATTATTATTATTATTATTATTCTAGGCACATCCTATTGCTGATTACCTTCCAAAGCATTTATACAAGAGAAATATTACTGGAAGCAAGATACGTCAAAACCCAATAAACTACCTTGAAATGCTCTATTCGTATGTTTGCATATTCAAGCAGAGAAACAAAACCCAAAATATTTCTGAAGCTCTCCCATCATCCATGACTACTGGCTGTGCCAGGCTCATTGGAGCTGGAATCCAATAGCAGCTTTGAGCGGGGGCCCCACAAAATGTCCCTATCCCTACGCTAGGGTTTTAATCAGTGCTTTTTTCTGGGGTTACTCAAGGGTATGCAGTACCAGAACCTTTTTTCCTAGGAAAAAAGCACTGGATTTAATTAATATGTTATGCTTTTGGGGACACTTCGGGGGCAATGGTCTAGAACCTGTGTCTGTGTTGGTCCTGCTAGCTAGGAATGATGGGAGTTGTAGTCCAAAAACAGCTGGAGACCCAAGTTTGGGAAATTTTGGTCTAGAAACACAAGGTCTCTGCTGCCCCCATAGCTACTCAGAGGCTTGGCACATTTTGACACAAGGAGGCCTACTTGGGTGAGCTGAGGCCAAGAACCACTAGACATCTGGATAGATTAACCTCACCTGTGCAGGAGAAAGGTGATAGTGACTGGTCCAGTCAATACTGTCACTGAAGAATTGCTAGGAAAGCAGCATTGTTCAAAACAAATAAAGCAGGCACAGCTCTATCAAAGGGTTGCACACGCATACTTTTTTTTATCTGCCTGCTACAGCCCCTGCTTTGCCTTGTGTTTTGAAAATAAAACAATAACAATAAAGCCAAATCTCGGGGACATATATAGTCCTCCTGGGCTTCAATTCGGAGGATCCCCTGCTTGTTACCTCTGTTATGCCGAGAACATTCCTTCATGCCTTTCCACATGGAAGCACAAAATTTTCTGCATTTTCAGCTCCAACCATACAATGTTATCTACTTCTGGTGTCTTATGTAACTCTGCAGGAATGCTGAAATACTTTCCGGACTTTTGGAGGTTTGGAAGGTGAGGAAGGTTGGCGGGGATTGGGGGAGGACTGGCATCTGGTTTGACATATAACACAGCATTCTCTTTTGGGGCCATGTTAGTCGTTGCAGTTAAGATGCCAGCCGGATGTGTGAGTTTTACTGATACAGCAGGAATTTATTGATAATGAAAGCTCCAAGGAAGAGATTGGGGAATTGTCATCTGTGTTTCATTACACACACAAGTGAGGCCAGCAACAATATGGATTTGGGGGGGGGTGACAATTTGGGATTTAGTAGATGTGATTGGTGCTCATTTTAGATACAGGACATGTTTTGGTTTCTGCTTGTCAATAACTCAACAAAAAATGGATGCTTCCTGGTTAGAGAAGCAGGTCTCTTTGTCTTCCTTTACCTCTGCAAGCACTGCAATCTGCAGAGTCCAACTAGACAATAAAAAAGCACACACACACCCGTATGAAAACAGAAGTTGTTGAAGGTGACGGGGTGGGAGAAAGTTTAATTATCTCTCCATTCCCATGGTGGCCCTGATGAAAATTACTGATGAAGATTTCTATCAGGAGTGAAGCCTCTTCCCCCTGAAGTTTTCTTGGCCACTATTTCAAACATAACCAATGGACATGCATGTTACCTGCAGTGATTCAACTGACCCCTTGTCTAGTTTGGCTCTCAGTTTGTTTGGGAGCCAGCCACACCACTACTACTTTTGGTTGCTGTTCCAGGAAACTGAAACTGCACCTCTGCACTCATGAGATTTTTCTGGAGGGTCAACTTGCCTAGGGGAGTGAGCCACTGTGGGAGCATCTCGGCCAGTTTTTTGGATGAATTGTGAATGTGCTCTAGCATTGAGGTTTTATGGCACAATGGCAATACAATCCTGTACATGTCTACTCAGAAGTAAGCTCGTTGAGTTCAATGGAACTACTTCCAGGTAAGTATGTATGAGGATTGCAGCCTCAATATGATTTTGCCCTCTCCACCCAGTTTCTGGACCCAGCTGGTAAACTGCAGAGAGAGAAAACAAATAGGTGTCTGCATCCATGAAGGAAAAGTTAATTGTTCTTGTTCAGCCTTCCTTGTCTGAGAGCTTGCTATGTGTTTCCAGCTGTCTGAATTCCCATTTTATATGTGGGCAAGATCTGAGTCTCCAGCACCCACCCTCACTTCCAGCACCTGGGTTTAGATGAAAAGCGAAAAAGAGTGAATTGCTGAGATTTGTCGGCTTCTCTCCATGCTAACACATTTTGGCTTCGCAACAGCAGGAGACCAGGCAGGCACCAGAGGAAACAGAGCTTAGATATTGTCTCTTCTGCTTGCTATCTAGGCTGCTGTTGTGATGGCAAAGCAGGCCCGTCCACCTACTCATTCACCCAGCACGCAGGGCAGTATAGAAGGACAGGACACAGGGAACAAGCAGAAGAAGACCCCTTCTATCCCGCCAAATAATTGATGCTTTTGAATTATGGTGCTGGAGGAGACTCTTGAGAGTCCCATGGACTGCAAGAAGATCAAACCTATCCATTCTTAAGGAAATCAGCCCTGAGTGCTCACTGGAAGGACAGATCGTGAAGCTGAGGCTCCAAAACTTTGGCCACCTCATGAGAAGAGAAGATTCCCTGGAAAAGACCCTGATGTTGGGAAAGATGGAGGGCACAAGGAGAAGGGGACGACGGAGGACGAGATGGTTGGATAGTGTTCTTGAAGCTACCAGCATGAGTTTGACCAAACTGCGGGAGGCAGTGGAAGACAGGAGTTCCTGGCGTGCTCTGGTCCATGGGGTCACGAAGAGTCGGACACGACTAAACGACTAAACAACAACAACAAACATCCACTACATCACATATAGCAGCTGTGGTTTTTGGCTGGGTTCACCTTACCACAATTAAGGCTCACTCATTTTATCACTTTGCCCCTCTCCCCCCTCCTTTCCCCCCTTTTCAGTAAATATTGTAGCATTTTGAGTACAGGACCTCTTTCTTTCTTTCTTTCTTTCTTTCTTTCTTTCTTTCTTTCTTTCTTTCTTTCTCTAAGTTTCACTAGCACTGCCCAGTTCACATTTTTGGCACTGTTCTCACTGAAACAAATGCAATACTTAAAAAAACAACCAAAAACCACCCTCTGAATCCCCTTTTATAAATAGCTTCTGGCACATTGTCTTTAATTCAGTCCAGTTTGACCTTGAGCAGATAAGAAATGCAAATTAAAATGTTAAGTTTTGCTTAGTGTAGATAACGGAGTTTCGTACTTAAATTCCACAAGGTTTTGATTGCCTATTTTTACAGCCTACCTGGCTGGTTCATAAAAACTATGTGCAGGAACTGAATCAGCATACTGTACATGTACAGCAAACATCATCAAAAATGACAATGATATCTTATCACAGCGGTGCATACTCTATACACAACAGTTGCCTCAAATTAAGTCAATTATCGAAAGTAAATAACATTCGTGGTGGCAAAAGCAACACAACCTTCTATAAAATACCTTTATAAAATTACACACAACTCTGAGGAGAGAGAGGGGTGAAAGGCAAACTTTCTAAATTGGTTTGTTTACTGCAAGAGGATGATAACATTACATTGCTACCTCTAAAAAAAGCTAACCGTGGCCTTGGAAAATAACCAGGATGCTGATGTCTGTGGGCTGCATTTTCATGTTACTAGCGCTGTGGTCTAAACCACTGAGCCTCTTGGGCTTGCCGATCAGAAGGTCGGCTGTTCGAATCCCTGCGACAGGGTGAACTCCCATTGCTCTGTCCCAGCTCCTGCCAACCTATCAGTTCGAAAGCACACCAGTGCAAGTAGATAAATAGGTACCGCTGTGGCAGGAAGGTAAACAGTGTTTTCATGCACTCTGGCTTTTGTCACGGTGTTCCGTTGTGCCAGAAGCGGTTTCGTCATGCTGTCTACATGGCCGGGAAAGCTGTCTGTGGGCAAATGCCAGCTCCCTTGGCCTGAAAGCGAGAAGAGCACCGCAACCCCATAGTCGCCTTTGACTGGACTTAACCATCATGGGGTCCTTGACCTTTACCTTTTGCTAGGCGCTGTCTTTAGTATCATGCCTCTAAATATGAGTTTCTGGTAATCAGAAGGACGGGGGGAGGGGTTCAGATCCAAAACATGCACCATATTCTCTTCCTATGCCCAGGCTTTCTACAACTCATGGTAGTATGTTGGGACCATGTCCACTCTGAACTATCCTGTGATGTCAGACTTTAAAAGAGCTATTTTAGAATATGCATGAACAGCTGCCGATCACATCTATGACTGTTTCCTAAAAGCCCTAAAAACTATGGACTTCATTATTTTTGTGACAAATACTTAAAATTCTTTATTTGACTCCTGCTGTTAATATAAACCAAATTAATTCCAAATGCTAAAACATCAGGAAAACTATTATGTGGCTACTTTTAAAATATCATAAACAACAAAGAGGCAGCACAAAGGAACAATAGAGCTCTGCTAAATGTTTGAGGGAGGGAGTTTTTGTTAACACGGTGGTGGCTGCCATACAATAAACATTTTAAAGACAAACATAGTCACCCGTCATAAAGGTGACATCCTGGCTCCAACCAGGGGCAATGTAGCATTTGGCCACGGACTTCATCAATGGGGTAGGAACCACTTGAAGACAAATATCTAATAGGTTGCTACTCTTGCACAGATGCTGTCCTCTATTCAAACAGAGGACAGCATGTTCAACATTTAGAAATGCCCACAACCTGTTAGATTGATGAAATGAGTCAGAGATCTTGGCAGATTAGATTCAGAGGTAGAAGAGACTGAAGAACAAATAAAATTGACCCTGGTCACTCAGAGCATCTTGACTCAATTTAGTTTGTATGTAACAATGGGCATCGTCCAGCCAGAGTTAAGCACTAAATACTACTAGGAAATAGTTCCCAATGAACTCAGTGAGTCTTCTGAGTAAAAATGCTTTATTTCAATGGGCTAGTGTTAAGCACATGCATAAGTGAGATGCATCTTTGATTGCATTCTTTGATTATTATTTCTAATGTTATGTTTTACGTTGTTGTAAACTGCCCTGGGACCTTAGGGTGAAGGGCAGGTGATTTAATGGTAATAATCTCTCCCCTCTATCTCTGCAACGGTAATTAAGTATATGGTCCAGGCAATGCATGGTTAGGCTTGCCTGTGTGTGCATTATTAACTCATTCTTTTCTCTGTTTCTGTAGTAGCATTTCAAACCACAAAACTGCTTTTGTTGTTTCCAACTCATTTTACATTGGCATATTATCATCATCCATTTATACATAAATATTATAACGGTGTAATTATTGCTGTCTGTTTGGAACAAACACACTAATATTGGCCAACACTAAGTTCCCCTGTATTAAGCAAATTTATCAAAGCCAATATACATCTGTCCATGTGCACAATTATATCCAGTAAAGATCCCTAAAGTGGTGCTGCTGTTTTCCCCAAAATAGCCTTTTAATGAATGCATGTGTAAGATATACGTTCATGCAAATGTGTCCATTGGTGCACTTGCAGATCTGTTAACAATAGTGACCCATTAGCTAGCTTGTTAGTCCACCCCACAGCTGACAGAAAGAGAGAGAAGAACAGATCTACTGACCAGCTGAGACCAGGTATATTTTTGGAACAAGTATATTGAGGGCCTGTAGTGTAATGGCTAAGAGACAGAGCAGGAAATCCAAGCTATCAGTATACATATTGCAATTCTCAAAACTGCAAGAACCTCCTCCCGCTCCACAACCTTCTGCAATATGGGGTTCCTGTAATGTAAACCTTAAGAGGTATGGGTTACCATGAGTGCATGTGAAATAGTTTGAGTACCTTACAGTGGTACCTCGGGTTACATACGCTTCAGGTTACAGACTCCGCTAACCCAGAAATACTACCTTGGGTTAAGAACTTTGCTTCAGGATGAGAACAGAAATTGTACTCCGGCGGCGCAGCAGCAGCGGGAGGCCCCATTAGCTAAAGTGGTGCTTCAGGTTAAGAACAGTTTCAGGTTAAGCACAGACCTCCGGAACGAATTAAGTACTTAACCCGAGGTACCACTGTACATTGCTATATGCATGCTTATGATTATCCTCACTGTTTAGCCCCATGGCACTTTTACTTTTGAAAAAGAAAGGCAGGATATAAGAATGAAAAATAATAAACAGAAAGAGAGATGTTCAAGTGGTTTCCTTTAATACTGACAGTTTTAATATTTTGCTTAGATTGTTACACTTGGGTTGCACCAGCATATATCGAACACACCTTGCTGTTCAGTATGGGCATGTTCTAGAAAAGCTGAACAAGCACTGATGCGAGCAGGAATAATTCTTGCTTAGGAACAAATGTCTGGTTCTGGCATGAATTTGCTATCTGCTATCAGATAGCAAAGCAGAATAGCAAAAGAAACTGGCATGTTCACGTCGCATACCTGAATTATGCCACCCCTTTTTATGGACAAGATAATTACAAGTGTGCTAACAAACAATAGAAAACTGTGCTATAACTGCAGCTGTTAAATGTTTTTACTGTGCAACTTGCATACAGGCTCACACGTATGAAGAGGAAAAATATGCATAGGCCAAAGCAGTATTTAGAAAATCCCACTTACTCACAAAAACAAGTTTTCTTGATAATGATCAAATAAATGGCTATTCAGTGCATCTGGAAATTTAGCCTCGATTTTGAATGCGGATCTCTGTTGTACATTAGCCGTACTCTCCCCTTCTTTTCCTCACATTGCACACACAAATCTATACATTCTGTCAAAGAGTGCTCCAGGGAATGACTGATTCCTTGAGCTAGCCTGCAGGGCACAGTTCAGCTACAGAAAATTCACACAGGAGTTTGTCTGAAGCAGCTTAGGGAAGCCACGCATCAACCCGGCTGATATAAAGCTTAGAAATTATTTCTGTGATTTCGGTCGACTATCCCCAAAGCTATTCTGCATCTACTGGCATGCCAAAACCACTACGGTAGTCCTGAACACCTGCAACAGGAAGAATCTCTTCTACAAGGCACTTCCTGCTTGGCCACTACAATAGCTGACTCGAGCAATGCCTGGAAGCACCCCTTACTGTATCAAGGCCATAAACCTTCCTGGATCATAACTGTACCAGCAGCGTGAATGTTCTGTCTTTTAACATCCTTTAATCTAACACAAACGTGTAAGATCATTCCACAGTGGTTAAAGACAGGAAAGGAATGTGAAATGCTTCCCTTCAAAACAACTCATTTGCGCTCATTTTTCACATCCCCACGGGCCTGTTGTTGTCTAAGCCTAACAGGCCAACTTTGTACACTTCCGTCCCACCAGGATTTGCTGCATAGCTACTACATCATTGTTACAACAACACTTTCTTTTGGCAGTGACCGAAAAATAAAATAAAATGCACTTGTTTGTTTGCTTTGGCACCACCTTGACAGTCCTGTAATTTAAAAGAATTTTGTAGGAGGAATCTCTTTTGATACAGTAATTTCAAGCTGATATCCTGAAACAAAATGCTATTTAGTTTTCCAGAGGGTTTTTTGTTTTTGTTTTTTTTTGGCAATGATACATGTTGTTCATACATTGCTGAGAGAAAATGAGGCAGTATTTCTAGGGCTGTTATACGTCCGGATTTTTCCGAACATTACTGGGATTTCAAATGTGGGATTGAAGATCCAAAAGTCCTGGCACTTTGTCCTGGATCTTAGACAAGTCAATCGAAAAAAATGTGTTTTATTTTTTGAAAAGCTCACCAATTTTGGGGTCCTTCTAAATAATACTTTTGGGGTGCCCTGGTTTTTACTTTTTGAAATATGGCAACCCTAAGTATTTCATAGGGTTATACAATGCGGTCAAAGAGTTTTGGTAGGTGTTAGCAAATGTTCTCTAAACTGAAGATAAAAACTCACCAATAATGCAGTGACGGATGCGAGGGTGTTCTCAAGAGTGGCACCTTGATTATGGAATGTCCTCCCCTCATAGATCTGTCTGGCAACGATAGAATCTTTTGGGCATCATTTGAATACATTTTATTTATTTGTTTTATTTATTCTTATTTGTTTTTAAATTGTATTATTATAAATGATGAATATGATGTATTGTGTGCTTTAACATTGTTCCTCGCTCTGAGATTTATTTTAATGAAGAACAGACTAAAAGTGCCCCAGACAAACAAACAAATAAAATTTAACATCATGATGGGTGGAAATGGCTGCATCTTTCCTGCAGTGGGTTTGTCTGAGATCAGGTACCCCCTAGCAATTACTTTCCATGTATATAAGTACACAGTAAGTGCAGGTGAATGTTAAAGAATCTGCTCTCAAATGCAGAATATGAAAACTTCACGAAGAGCTTTAGGCATTTTTCCTGCTGTTCTGGGGCTGCATTCACTGTATAGTTCACTTACAGTACAACAGTATACATGCTTACTTCAGATGGAAGTCTCTATGTTTATTGGGGATTACTCCTGATTAACTGGATGCAGGGTGGCAAGTCTAGGCTTTGTTTTAGAATTTGCATCAGAGTTCTTATGCTTTTAACAGCTGCATCTCCATAATCAAGTTCAGAAGGACATAGGTTGTTTGGTCAAAGAGGAGGGAGAGAGAAGCAGTCATGACCATACTCTCTCTAATGTTGTGTTACATTGCATCATGCCACAGCAGCAATTTTGTGTTGTACCACCACCCAATGGCAGCCATGGCAGAATTCTCTTAAAATTCAAAATGTGCCCACTTGTCCAAAAAGGTTGGTGACCCCTGAATTAATGGATTTATATTAATCGCTTTAAAACCAGAACTTTCAATTGGACCAGCAATAAGACAAAGCCAGTGCAGCTGCTTTGAGTGCACCTTTGGAAAGGCGAAGTAAAAATCCCGAAATAAGTAATGCAACATAGGTTTGGTGGGGCAAGCAAGCCAGTAAAGTTGAAAGCTAGTAAAGCTTTGTAACATTACAGAAATTTAGTTTATCAATGACTAAGGTGTGCACCTTGTGGCTGTGACATGCATTATGTAACTGCACAAATAAGCTAATCTAGCTGCTGTCTTCTTGGCTTGTAATACTTGGAATTCCCATTGGTTCGGCTGGATTAATTCCAAACAAATGCTGTTAGGATCAGAGAAAGACAAGCACTTTAAACCTGCTCTTGGAGCATTTGTCATTCACTCTCAAAAGCAAATTGCAACCCAGCTCTTATCTTCTGAGTTCCATAGACATGAATTTGCTTCCTGTTTTTGCAGTGGTGTTAAGGATGGTGAAATGTTCTTAATTTCCTTTTGGGGGCAACTTTTCTTTCTAAACAATTAGCATCAGAGTGCACAACACACACGAAACACTGATTTCACAAGTTTCCAGTAACGCCAGTCATGTGTATTATTGCTGGCCTTTATTGAGGTCAACTTCTATTAATTTAAAATGTTAGCCAGCTATTTCCTACAAAGCCACTAGACTTGCCTATTCCTCTGTTGCCTCTCACAGTCCTAACCAACATTGCTTCTATTGCTTCTTACTTGGCACGCAGTGCCTTTCCCTGGGCACACCAACCCTTCTGTAATCCTGACCCACACAGGACAAAACAACTCCGCTTTGTG
This sequence comes from Podarcis filfolensis, assembly GCF_964270895.1. Lineage (NCBI taxonomy): Eukaryota > Metazoa > Chordata > Lepidosauria > Squamata > Lacertidae > Podarcis > Podarcis filfolensis. Next base: position 30,415,669 of record NC_139603.1, on the reverse strand, counting down.
TTCAATGTAAGGATTGCTAATACTACCTGGATTATTTAGTCTATGACAAACATATTTATGAAGTAGAACTTAATACCAGTTCAAGATAGAAACAAACTACCGTATTTTTCGCTCTATAGGACGCACTTTTCCCCCTCCAAAAATGAAGGGGAAATGTGTGTGCGTCCTATGGAGCGAATGCAGACTCCTTGGCTTCGCGGCGACGCGCCTGTCCTGGAAGCCGGAGGAGGAACAGAAGGGTCTCCTTCTGTTCCTTCTCCAGCTTCGCTGAAGGGCGCTGCCCCTTCTCCCTCTCTGCGCAGCGCCTCTCCTGTGAAGGAGAGGCGCTGCGCAGAGAGAGAGAGAAGGCGCAGCGCCCCTTGAGCAATGCGCCTGTCCAGCGAAGCCGGAGGAGGAACAGAAGGGTCTCCTTCTGTTCCTTCTCCAGCTTCGCTGAAGGGCGCTGCCCCTTCTCCCTCTCTGCGCAGCGCCTCTCCTGTGAAGGAGAGGCGCTGCGCAGAGAGAGAGAGAAGGCGCAGCGCCCCTTGAGCAATGCGCCTGTCCAGCGAAGCCCGAGGAGGAACAGAAGGGTCTTCTTCTGTTCCTTCTCCAGCTTCGCTGAAGGGCGCTGCCCCTTCTCCCTCTCTGCGCAGCGCCTCTCCTGTGAAGGAGAGGCGCTGCGCAGAGAGAGAGAGAAGGCGCAGCGCCCCTTGAGCAATGCGCCTGTCCAGCGAAGCCCGAGGAGGAACAGAAGGGTCTTCTTCTGTTCCTTCTCCAGCTTCGCTGAAGGGCGCTGCCCCTTCTCCCTCTCTGCGCAGCGCCTCTCCTGTGAAGGAAGGCTGCTGCGCAGAGAGAGAGAAGGCCCAGTGCCCCCTCAGCGACGCGTCTGTCCTGGCTTCTGCTTTAGCCCTGCGCAGCCTCTTTGGGCAGGGGGAGCCTTCCTCCCACTGCCCTGAAGAGGCTTGGCGCGGTTACCCTAGAGGCCAGAACAGCCACACGGTATCCCAGAAGCCAGATCCCTCTTGCTGTTCTGGCTTCTGGGGTTCAGAATAATTTTTTCTTGTTTTCCGCCTCCCAAAACTAGGTGCACCCTATGGTCCGGTGCGCCCTATGGTGCGAAAAATACGGTAATCAAGTCAACAACTACTTTTCTCAGTTATGCAGCATAATTACTTTATCATTCCTTAAACCAAAAGGACAGGTTTTCTCTTTGCTTATATATAAGGTGGCCAGGGGATAAGTCACTAGATAACACTTTGACTCCAGACTTAAGGAACATCTGCAGCACATCTTGTGGACCACAAGCTTAGCATGAGTCAACAGTGTGATGCAGCAGCAAAAAAAGCCAACGCTATTCTAGGCTGCATCAACAGACGTATAGTGTCCAGATCAAGGGAATCTATTCTGCCCTGGTCAGACCACACCTGAAATACTGTGTCTAATTCTGGGCACCACAATTTAAGAAGGATGTTGACAAGCTGGAACATGTGCAGGAGAGGGCAACCGAGATGATCAAGGGTCTGGAAACCAAGGCTTACAAGGAACGCTAGAAGGAGCTGGGTATGTTTAGCCTGGAAAAGAGGAGACTGAAAGGAGATATGATAGCCATCTTCAAATATCTTAAGGGCTGTCACGTGGAAGAGGGAGCATTCTTGTTTTCTCCTGCACTTGAGGGTAGGACTCATGACAATGGCTTCAAGTTGCAAGAAAGGAGATTCCAACTAAACATTCAGAAAAAAAACTTTCTGACAGTAATAGCTGTTTAGTAGTGGAACAGACTCCCACGAGAGGTGGTGGACTTTCTTTCCTTGGAGGTTTTTAAGCAGAGGTTGGATGGTCGCCTGTCATGGATGCTTTAGCTGAGATTCCTGCATTGCCAAGGGTTGGACTAGATGACCCATGGGTCCTTTTCAACTCAAAGATTCTATGATTCTATGAAATACAGAAGTCATTCCCTCTTCTGAAGTAACTCTTGAAACTCATGAAAGCCATGAAAGCTACTTAAAAACCAATGTAGTGGCAATCTTTCTTGTGTTTCCTACCCCCCACAGCTTGAAAATAAAGGTAAAGGTAAAGGGACCCCTGACCATTAGGTCCAGTCGCAGACAACTCTGGGGTTGCAGCACTCCTCTCGCTTTATTGGCCGAGGGAGCCGGCATACAGCTTTCGGGTCATGTGGCACATGGAAACCCCGTTTACCTTCCCACTGCAGTGGTACCTATTTATCTACTTGCACTGGCATGCTTTCGAACTGCTAGGTTGGCAGGAGCAGGGATCAAGCAACGGGAGCTCACCCCGTCACGGGGATTCGAACCACCGACCTTCTAATCGGCAAGCCCTAGGCTCTGTGGTTTAACCCACAGTGCCACCCGTGTCCCAAGCTTGAAAATAGTTGCAAGCAAATGACCTGTATTGAGTGGGGGCTTAACTTTCTCTTATGTGATGAAAAGAGAGTAGGAAACATGTTTGGCAGCTAAAGGTACAAGCTGAGCCCTCTGAAAAACACTTTTATCTGAGACAAACCGAAAGTTCTGGCTGTAGGGTTGGTTCACTTACACATGCATGTCATCAGAGGAAGAAGATGAATGTGAGAACCATGCATCACGCCAAAAATGCAATGTATATTCTTCTCCCTATTGCCATTTCTGTTTGCTACCTATCATTACTCCTTTAGCCAATTAGAGTAATTCAAAAGCAATAAAATAGGCACATTGTTTGTTAGATGCTAAACACTAAGTAGGCATCATTTGGGGGATGTGCTGCTACAGAGTAAATAAATTCCCCCCTGTACATGTTAGTACCACAAGGCTTTTCTCTGACAGATCAGGATAAATGCAAGCTGCTGTGTCCAAACAACAACTTTCCAGCATAGCTTGTTATTCAACTTGGCATCAAACCAGAATAGCAGGAGCTGGCGTGTTTGTGTCTGGGAGGGGGAATATGAACTTAGGGAGGGCTGCAAACAACAGTCCTGCATGTTGTTTGGACTTTATCACCCAAACATGCTCTTTATCTTTCTCTCTGTGTTACTTTGCAATTGAGTCTAGGGTTATTATCACAGTTGTATTTAATCTGTGCAACCAAACAAGGCAAAGTCTCCTGAACAAAGCACAAGGAAAATATTAGACAAAGTGCAGGAAGCAAGCTTTCAGTTAAGGCAGGAATTAGCAAAAAATAAAATAGAAAAAATAAAAAAATACTGAAAGATTGTTTTGGTTCTTTTAGCTGTTTCTCTTGTTTTGCAAAATAGGGGGAGGGGATATCCTGAATCACTTTTGATATGAATGCAACTTGCCATCACTTCCATGAGTTCATCTGGGTAGAATCCATGGAACATTTCATGTTTCTTCTAACTCAACATTAAGTGAGGCTTTCTGAAATAGGAGTAATCATTTCAGGTAACTTCAGCTGCCATTAACTGACCAAATGGTGTGTGGTGTTTTTTTAATGTGAACACTGGAAACTGACTTATATCAACCAAGTTGATCCATCTAGTGGCCCATTATTGTCTATTTGACTGGCAGCAGCTCTGCAAGGCTTCAGGCATGAGTCCTTTCTAATCATACTTGGACACATTAGGAATTGAAATTGGGACCTTTTTTGCACGCAAATCATGCACTGAGTTGTGGCATTTGCCCAGGGATCAATGCCCTGGAGCAGTGGTTTTCAGCCAGTGTGCTGTGCCACCTTGGGTTGTCTTGAATAATGGTCAGGGGTGCCACAGGCAACACTGGCCTCTGTCCCTCTTTCCCTCCTCTGGTGCCTTCTCGTGTCTCTGCCTCACAAAGGCTTTTACAGCTGTTTGTTGCAGCAACCCTGGCTACAAGCTCCGCAGGTAAATGGTGCCTCTGGGACTGGCCAAGGGGTGCTGGTTGCCAGGAACAGAAGTGGCCTTAGAGTAAACAAGCAAGCGGGCCCTGGCTGCTGGGGACAGATGGACAAGTCCCAGGCCCCTGTGGGGCAGTGTGAGGAGGCACCTCCTTTGGGGGTGGGGGGGGTGCAGCTCAGAGCCAGGAGTGGCAGCAGCGGCTGCCCAAAGGAATCCCAAGGAGAGGAGAGGCAGGTGAGGGAACACTCCACAAAGGAGGGTATTCAAAGAAGGGTGCGGGACTGCCACCTCTGCAGGCAAGGGGTGACATAACTGGGCACCTGGGCCCCACCTGGGGGTGCCACAGAAAGAATGTAGTTGGTCAAGGGAACTGTGGACTTAACAAGGTTAAAAACCTGTGCCCTGGGGGAAAGAGAGCTTCCAACAAGGGATCAAATTGAAATCCCTATGTAGAGAAAGTGAAGTATCAAATGACACCTGAAAGGATGTGGAAGAAGAACAGTCCTCCCTTGGCATCAATCAATCAAAGGCTTTAAAAATCAAACCAAATCAGTCTTCTTTGGCATCAATCAAACCAAAAATGTAAATCAAAAGCTTTAGAAAAGTTCCAGACCGCTAAAGAAGTTTTTTTGGAAAGAAAGAAAGAAAGAAAGAAAGAAAGAAAGAGTGGGAACTTGCAAGCAAGTTTTTAAAACTGCAGAAGAACAGTGATTCAAGAGTATGGACTTCAAAGATAGCATTTTCTGACCCCATACCCAGCTCCAGCCATCCCACCCCAAGATTGATCATTTCCCTTTGGAAAACCCAGAGTGTGTACGCAAACAATAGAAGAATGGGGTGCAGAAATTCCAAAGCCGTTCCAAAACACACCTTTTACGAGATGTCCTTGTGCTCACCTTTTATTTTTTTGCTGATTATAAAACTGTGACTAGGGCTTTGTGTCCATTTTTGTCATTGACAGCTTGAACAAAATTGGCAGGTTCACCTGTGTAATGACCTCAAAAAGGTAGTCAGTCCTGCAAGCAGTTTTCCCCCAGAACGTTTGGATTGGCAGTTATATTTCTCTGGCAACAACTCTTCACCAGCTGAATTGGTTCCTTGGATGGGAGAATGATTGGTCGAAGAAAGGCAAGGCAGCTGGAGGGGATGTTTTGGCGCGGGAAAAGCTGGCATTGTATCATTATGATTACCATATTTTCAGCTACAAATATGTGATGGCTTTTTAAATTCCTAGCAAGAACTGAATGCTATAATACAGCAATACCTCCACGAACGTCTGCCTCGTCTAGCATCCATTCTGGCGAACGTCTGCAGCAAACCCAGAAGTACCGGAATGGGTTGCTGCTCATGCATGCGCAGAAGCATAAACTGCTCCATTCGTGTGTGCAGATGTGACACTTTGCCCTGCATCCTTTTCGGCTAGTGGCCAGGGCTCCGGAACGGATCCTGGTCACAAAACAAGGTACGACTGTATCTAAATGCAAGGGGAACATTTTTACATACATACACACACACACACACATTTCAGCTTCCACTTTTCAATAACTAGCAAACACATACCCAATGCGAGAGAAGTACTTTCCACTCCTTCTCACAATAGGATTTGAAACCACATTTCAAAGTTTAAAACAATCCTGGTCTCTAACCTGGCTGCAGGAGATAAATCAAATGAACTATAAACCGAAATAATCAATCAATACCTACAAGGGATGTGAAAGTGGGTGTTTGTATTGCATTGTTTCATCCATTGTTTGTCAATACATTATTCCACAGGAAATATTTATTGAAGGAGGGTTATATGTAGCAATTATATGCAACAATTGCTCATTACTGGAGAAAACTTGTGCTTTTGTGTTGAGTGACTTATTGTTTTATATCTACTGTTTATGTTTTAAAGGTTTTTAAAAAGCCTGCGTGTTTCACCTGCTGCTAATTCTGCTTGGCAGACTTCGTAATTAATACCTACGGCAGGTACTCCTAGCTATCTTGGCCTGTCAAGCCATTTTATGTAATGTTTACATTGCATTATAATTTAATACCACCTTTGACTTTCTGCTTTGCAAATATGGTGCTCTCCTGGGTTTAGCAAGAACTCAGTGGTAGCTCTTTTCCATGAGAATAATTAGAGTTAAATCAATCTTGGAAACGATTCAGCCGTTTGCCAATTATCCAGATTGTCAAATGCATAATTAATAAAACAAAAAGTAGCAAATTAACAGACTTTTTCACTTCAATGTCTTTCATAATTTCAAATGTTTCACCCAAGTCTTTCCATTGTCTATTTCATGTGGTTACTGCTGGCAGAAACACAAAACTCCCCCGTGGCCAACACTGTATCTGGTTCTATTCTCTAGTCATTTTGCTAATTTGTTTAGAGAGTTGCAACTCCCTGGTGGTTAATACCAATCATGCAATCATAGTTATTATTTTACTTATAAATGCATTAATTATTCTGGAAGTGCCCGTGGCTTTATTCAGAGTGCATCTATAATATGTGATGAGCCAAGTGCGCTGCATTGTGTGACTTAGCTGTATGCTATTAGAAAATTCAACTAAAGAAATTGTAAGCAGGTGATAGGCTTTATAAAACAACTGTAATATGTGAATATTTCATTTATGTTACTTAGCTAGTGACTAGACTGTTTGTATGTAAGCGTGCTACTGCTTTTGTGGTTCCTTTATTGCAGATTCATAAAACCAATTAAATGTTTTTAAAAGAAAAAATTTAAAAAAATGGCGACGACAGTACAGGAAAAGTTCTTCCGTTATAAGTGCTCCATGGTTGATCCAGCACTGGATAGACAGAGGTGGATGACTGCTTGAATAGCCTCAAGCCATTATCCATATTCATCGGCTATCGCCTTCCCATTTTTATGCCATGTAGGTAATTAATACATATGCAGTGAAACCAGTCCTCAGGGAATCTAATGTAGGATGGACTCAAGATCATCTTTTGCATTCTGAAAACACCCTGAGGTTGCTGCATCTTTTCTCTGGTAAACAGAACTTGCTATGCTTGAAATATGAGGCTGAACGGCACGGCCACTGTTTTCTGGGCTATAATCCCCCCCCCCACAGATACGCATTCATTGTGCTGAAATTCCTAAGTGAAGAGAGAATTACTATCTAGGTTGCAATCATACAGTAGTTTTTATGAGAGTGGGAGGCAGCAAACGCAAAGATTCCGATAGTGTTCGCTCATTTCTTTTGTTCTACAGTTGCTTCTGGTCAAACAGGATCCACAGGTAACTTGAAGCACTACAAACTCCAAAATCTGAGGAGAGAGATGATGGTAGAATGCATGGACCCACGAGGGGTGCTCTTGTCAGACCACCAAAAACTGTCTTTCTCCAGCTTTAGGGAGTGTTTTTACACTTCTTTACGCTAGAATGGCCTTTTCATTCACATCACATTTCTTTGTTAAATTAACAATTCACTGTTGGCAGTTCTTAAAACTGTAAAAATAGATAAACTGGTATTCAGGAAGACCTTAAGTAAATGTCATTGCTGTTTGATATTCTGTTTGAATTTTAGGGCAGGTGAACCTAATGGAGGTTTTTAAGCAGAGCTTAGGTGGCCATCTGCCATGGATGCTTTAGCTGAGATTTTTGCACTGCTAGGGGTTGGGCTAGAGAATCCTCTCGGTCCCTTCCAACTCTACATTTCTATAGTTCTGTGAAATCCTGTTGTACTTGGTGTGGTTAACTGCACACAACCTTATGCACTGGCAGCAGAATTTTGGTCATTTAGCATGTATCCCACATGTGATCAAGAGGAGCTGGAAGGAGGCATTCCGGAGGCATGGAAAACGTAAAGTTCAAAAACAAACCCACAGAACACAACAAAAATATCGGGTTTTCCATCTCATGATTTGGAAATTTCAGTAATATTTATGTCTGGAAAACTGAGGGGGAAAGAAACGCAGTTCAATAGAAGGAAATGAAAAATTAACCAAGCATGGCCATTGGTGAAATCCACTGATCGTTGTCCTGCATGCATTTGCGCCCTGTTACAAGCAAAAGGCAAGTTGCTCTTCTCTGTCTGTCAAATGCAAAGATAATCATCTAGCTAGGCTTTCGGTTATCATCCTCTCTGTCAACGGTGTATGGTTACCTCAGCCTGCAGCACACAACCAGCTGCTTTTGACAGTTAAGGCTTCAGCAACATAAAGATTCTAAATAGGGATTTGTATGTTATTCAACAAGTGATTCATTTCTCAGCTTTCAGTACTGGCATTGTAAGGAATCCTCTGTAAAACAAACTATTGGTGATAGGACACAGAATCCTTCTCTCACCCTAGTAATTATGAAACAGAAAGTACATGGATTTGTGTTTGTTTTGCCACCACAACAACACCAGAGGTGTGTGTGTGTGTGTGTGTGTGTGTGTGTGTGCAATGTAATCTCACCTAAATGGACTGCCATGACAGAAAAGCAAAGCAAAAAAAGATCAACAATGAAGTCAATTGAATTTAAACCCTCTCTGTGTTTTATTCTTTACTCACCATCTGCTTTTGTGCCTTTTGCTACCTGATCTTTCAAAGAGTGGAACAACACCAGGGAAGAGTCGAACAACCAGATCTGAAAGATGTGATGTTTTCTCATGCAAATCTCCTATCTCAAAGAAAACAACCTAACCAAAGCTAAATATTTATCTCATTGACTTAAATGGAAAATTAATTACATGCTTCAGTACTCCCACTGAAATCATTGGGACAATATTTGGGGGTGGGGTGGGGGTGGCAAGCATATCATACTGGAGTTTGTATGTTTATACTTAGCATTTGCTTAACATTTCAACAGGGAGAGCTGCAATTCTTTTTTAATGTATCCCTACGATTTCAATTTCAAAAGCAACATCTGAAACTATGCATTTCAAAGGTGAGCTTGAATTCCAGAATATCATAATTGTACAGAAGCTTGCCTCGGCTCTAAAAAGGGATGGCACTATTTAAAGAAATGCTAGTAAATACCAGGTCTCATCATAAGATGGCACATGCCTATTACAAAAGCAGTACCTGTAGATATGCCACTACAAATGGCTGTATGTCAGATAAGGGATATTTATTATGTGTTTGATCTCATTTAAAGCAGATTAAAATAAAATATGGAGTGCATAAGGAGGCAATTTGCTGAACAGAATAATCAGTGTGATGATAAAGGACAGGGGGAATGCAAATTTAGCATCATATGGCTGACAGAAACCAAACAGCTATCTACTACAAGAGCCACTCTGTACATTAGGTGGCAGCAGACACAAACGTACACTCAATGGGGAATTGCAGCTGGTTATTTGATGAGTGTAAAAATATGAAACACGTGTTTCCGCACACTTCTGTCTCATTCACACGCTACATTTTGAAGATGTAATATTTTTAAAAAACACATACACACAATGCTTAGCTATACTTCTGAGCAATGTAATTGTGGGAAACAACTTCTTATTGCATCTATGGTGGAGAATGATTCATGCACCAGCCACAAACAAAATTCACACCGCTCAGTCCAAACCACACCATGGAAGGAAAGAAAAATTAAACTAGTTAAGCAATTATTCTGTTTAGAAGAACAGTCTTGGCTAAGAGGTTTGGGTGTTCCTGGGTATTCCACCCCCCCCCCCCATCCCAGTTGTTCATACTGGGTTGCTTATAATTAGGAATTTTATTTACTAATATTTTTTACATGTGGATTTGTTACTGTTATGATTACTTTTACTCCAGTTTTAATATTGGCCTGAAAGCTGCTTTAAGCTTATGAAAGGGCACAAGGAAACATTAAAAACAAAATAGAGCAAAATAAACAGATTAAATTGCTCTATGATTCAAGCAGAAAATGCAAAGTACATGCTACAAGGAATGGCAAAAACTTTCTCAAGGGCACTAGGCAATCTGACCTATGCCAAATATAAAGACCAGCCAGATTTTAGAAGAAGAAAAAAATCTCCAGGTACAGTGGTACCTCGGGATAAGTACTTAATTCATTCTGGAGGTCCGTTCTTAACCTGAAACTGTTCTTAACCTGAAGCACCACTTTAGCTAATGTGGCCTCCTACTGCCGCTGCGCAGCTGGAGCACGATTTCTGCTCTCATCCTGAAGCAAAGTTCTTAACCCAAGGTACTATTTCTGGGTTAGCGGAGTCAGTAACCTGAAGCGTATGTAACCTGAAGTGTATGTAACCCGAGGTACCACTGTATACTGCTTTCAGTTTGTTTCTGTCTGTGGATATACAAAGAGGAGGAGGAGGAGGAGGAGGAGGAGGAGGAGTTTGGATTTGATATCCCGCTTTATCACTACCCTAAGGAGTCTCAAAGCGGCTAACATTCTCCTTTCCCTTCCTCCCCCACAACAAACACTCTGTGAAGTGAGTGAGACTGAGAGACTTCAGAGAAGTGTGACTAGCCCAAGGTCACCCAGCAGCTGCATGCGGAGGAGCAGGGAATCAAACCCGGTTCACCAGATTACGACTCCACTGCTCTTAACCACTACACCACACTGGCTCTCCCCTCCCTTAATATCCCCTCCCTTGATGGTGGGGTGAGTAAGTAAGTAAGTAAGTAAGTAAGTAAGTAAGTAAGTAAATAAATAAATAAATAAGGCTTGTCATATTTCAAACAATGAAAATCCGGAAAGAAAAGTTGTTGAGCTTTATTGCCCAAAGTTGTTGAGCTTTTTGGCAACCCTAAATAAATCCTCATTCATATATTAGCCTTGAGAGCCCACAGCTGAAATCACAAGACATATCCAGCTCTAGCATTACAGAATGTTGTTGCTGGCATCCATCTGTCTTAGCAGACAATGGAGGAGAACATCTTTCGGGGTGAGGCCAAACTGCTGAAAGGTTGCAGCACCTGTTGTGGCTGAGTGGGAGAGACATGTTTTGTTGCTGCTGAGGCAGATGAAGGCGTCTAGTTGTGTTACTGCAGATGCACCATGACGTTTCTTCTCTCTGCGCTCCTCCCAGCAGTCATTGCTCCTCTGTTCACTGCTATGGATACATGACTTGACTGCCTGTCTCCAGGCCATAGCTGTCAACCTTCCCTTTTTTGGGCGGGAAATTCCCTTATTCCAGCGCCGTTTCCCGCTGCTTCCCACTGCTATCCCAGATTGTTAGATATCCCGTAGACTGTCCCCAGGACGGGTGAGGCTGCTGATCCCTTATTTTCGAGGCTGCTGATCCCTTATTTTCAAATCTGAGAGTTGACAGCTATGCTCCAGGCACTGCGGTCGTCTGCAAGGGATACCTACACGGAAGGATTGATGCTGCCAGCCTTCATGTCATGTTTGCAGACATCTTTGTAACACAGAGTTGGTCTGCCAGTTGGCCTGGCACCGGAGGCCAGCTCCCCATAGAGAATCCTTGGGGATTCTGCCATCTTCCATTAACAGAACTATGGGTTTTAGGTACAACATCATTATATTAGAAATAATTACATGTAAGAAAGATTTGGAGGTAGAATAACATCTCTGATTTCTGATTTAACCCCATGAGTTTTGGGGTTTTGGAACTAGCCCTATAATAGGATTCCTTGCATATTCCCAAAGAAAGGCAGGGGCATGCTATGTTAAGCCCAAGACCAAGAATCATGTGATGTTAGTGTTGTTCCTAAACTGAGCCTTCCATGAGTCAGGCAGATGGTTAGAAAGACCTTAAGGTGAGAGGAAATGATTCAGAACCTGAGAGAGCAGAGAGGAATGAGTTATGAGGGAATCCTCATCATGGGAAGAGTGAGATTCCGCGGCTGCCATCAAATTCTAAGGAAGAGCAGTGAGTAGATATGAGGGGTTGATGTAATATGAAGTGAGTAATTGAAGTTTTGCAAAACTGGGCAGCCATTTAGAAATTCCAGAGGGATAGTCAGGGGTAGTCTGTTCACAGCAAACGCAAGAGAGTCCTGTGGCGCCTTATTGTAATGCAGAAGGCAAGAAAAGCCCTAAATGGCAACCATATTAGTGAAAAACAATGCCTGAAATGAATTCACATACTACTGTTCCCAGCTGGGTTTCCTGGTCTTTAATGGGTTGCAGCCAGGATTCAAGCCTAATACTTGGCCTCTCTTAGGACTACAGTCCAAAGTTTACTGGTTACAGCAATCTTCTCCCACTGCTTGCACCTTCTGAGATAGTTGAATTAAGGGCTCATACACTGTTAACTTTGCTCCAGCTTTCTAGGCACTGGCCTAAGCTTTCCAGGTCTGTGTCCAAGCAGGGTTTTATGTTTGTTTGTTTGTTTGTTTGTTTGTGTCACTGCATTTCCTCATGAAAACCCACATTTTATCATTGAATCGGAGCAAACAGTAATCCATGGAAAACCCAGCTGCTGTTTGTTCTGATTCAGCAGTAGAATGTAGCTTTTCCTGGGGAAAGTCCAGGGACAAAACAAACCAACCACTCAGACCTGGACCTGGAAAGATCTATGTCTAGAAATGCAGCATGAAAGGAAGTGTGGATGAGCTCCGAATCCTATTATTCTAACTCAGTGAACAATTAGCCCATTTTATTTCTGCAGCTTTAAATTTTTGTCTCTAGCATTGTGCTACACTTTTTGTATTATGCTTTATATTCTATTTTTGTACACAGCTCAGGGTTTTGGTTTTGTTGTTTGATGTAAAGCTGTTTATAAACTCTGAAATAAACAAAATAAAATAAGACGGTAGGAGTCGGCCAACCACAGGAAGAAGATTCAGGGTGGCACGAAAAGTCTGCAACTATCAAATATTTACTTTAATGTTATAATTTTTGCCACCTAAGGGATTTTATGCCTCAAAAAACCCAAAATGTATACTGAAAATGAAACTGGCCCATTGATTATCTACATAACTCAGAAGTAGCAATAACACAAGTACAAGCTGCTAAAAAAGAGAAATCAGCTATGTAAATTACAAATTGGGGAGGAATCAGGACCATTTCTTTTTTTAAATAGCATCAAAAGAGTATACAGTACTTAATTTTACAGAAATACTCGGAGCACATTTGCCAAATATTTCAAATGATGCCATCAGTAATAAATGCATATTTCCCAAAGTGGGGGTTGATAGTGCATTTTATTACAAAAATTGTTCCTGGTGAAACACACACCTATCAAGACCCACTTAAAATTAGAATCATATCATCGTACTGGGTTTAGGAAGCATGAGATCCCTTATAAATGAATATATACACAAAATCTGCCTTTAACTGAAAAGTTAATTAAATCATTCAAGTGCGCAAATAAAGTCATTTGCAAGTCTAATGACCCCCTTCAGCCAAAGCTAATTGCAGCTGCAGTGAAGCAAAATACCTGCTATTGGCTTTATGCTATCAAACAGAACAGCTCCTCCTTTGGCATGTTGTAAAGAGCAGCGGCATGTTGTCCTCTATTAAGGAAGGCTATTGGTTTTTATTAGATCATTGAGTCATTTAGAGGATCTAAGGATCTGACTGCAATCTAGTATAAAGTTTTTCTCAAATGTCACCTTTATCCTCATGGCATAAGTTTCGTTCTTCACTTAGTCTAGCAGTGAGGTCGTTTCCTTCCACTTTATTTAAAGCTGGTTTAGCACACGCATAGGAGCACGGGAAGCTTCTTATATACCGGGTTAGACCACTGGGTCCATCTAGCTCAGTATTGTCTCTACGCAGATTGGCAGAGGCCCTCCAGGGTTTCAGGCAGGAATCTCTCCAAGTCATACCTGAAGATGCCCAGGACTGAACCAGGGACCTTGCAAATCTGACACTCACGGTGGAATGGGGATGTCTTCATCTGATGCACATGACATGTATGGTTAACCCACTCCTAGAACACCACTACACCTGATCTCCTATTCATGAAGCTGTCATTTGTGTATGTCATCTGCACATGCACGACGGCTCTCAAATGTGCACACCTCAGCATAACTGTGAAGTGAATGCGGCTTATGTCTTCATAGAACAGTAGAATTGTAGAGTTGGAAGGGACCCTGAGGGTCATCTAAATCCAACCCCCTTCAATGAAGGAATATGCAGCTGTCCCGTACAAGGATCGAACCTGCAAGCTTGGCATTATTGGCACCACGCTCTAACCAACTGAGCTATCTAGGCTGGTCCAATCAGATCATATGGAAGCACTATTTCTAAACAAGCTGAAGGATAGATATGGATTGTGGCTAAGGTTGTCATGTGTACACAGCTTCAAACACCAGTGGTGGAAGCGCACTGGAGCCAGAGTAAACAGGATGTGCACACCACCTTAGAATAGAAATCACAGGGCCAACTGTATTTTTAACAGACACATGCCTTGAGTTAAGAACCGGAAGTTCCTGGTTCAAATTCTGGAGTTCCAGATGCGCCAAGGATCACTGCCAGAGCTTCACATACAAATATCACATTGCTTTTTCCAGCTGAGATGTGCCGTATCATTTATTTGGCTATAGCTTGTCCTTCACTGACTTCTGAAGAAGTGTTTGTTAGGAACCTGACCGTGACTGTTTCCTTTAAAAACAACAAATAACTTAAGGGTGGTTAATATAATGTTTTCTTTGCTCTGGCTTTTTTTTACCCAGGAGGTTCAGGGGTGGAATGACAGCCTGCAGCTCCAAGGCATCCCTTGCTGTTAATTTTATTTTCACCAACCAGTAAATTATACCACCAGAACCAGTGCTTAATGTAAAGGTCACTAGAGCTCAGCCATGGAACGTATTTTGAATGCAAAGGCTCTGCTCTTCTTGAAACTCTGGAAGACCTCTAGAGCATCCTCTGAGCACAAATTGTTTGCCTTTTACTCACTAGTGAGCAAATAATCAAAACCAGCCCCCCACTCATCTAACGATACCTAGGCAGGCATCTTAGGTTAAAGAGACCTCCCTATAGGAAGGCTTGAGACTGGGCACCTCTCACTTTAAGTTATTTACTGCGCTGGTTTCCTACTACTTTCTGAGCTGAATTCAAGGTGCTGGTGATGATTGATAAAGGGGTGGGAAACCTGTGGTCCTCTAGAGGTTGTTGGACTTCAACTCCCATCACCTCTCACCAATGGCATGTGGGCTGGGGCTCATGGGAGTTGGAGTCCAACAGGGGCCATAAGTTTCCTGCTCTTGACATAAAATGACTGGGCCATGCATACCTAACAGACTGCTTCCACTTAGTGTATATTCTAGAATATTTTAGGGTGGCTCTTTGCAATGCACCATATATGCAGAACTGTAAGGTTATGCGGAGAGGCATTCTTGGTGGTCCTCTCTAAACCTTAGAATTCTCATTCCACAGAGGCTTGATTTTTGGTGACCAGTGACAGGCATGGATAATTCGTAATTTTCTCAAAGAAGCATGGTTAATTTATTAAGTCCAGTTAATTAATTACTATTTGAAAATGCTGTGCCCCCAGTATAATCTAACTTGCAATGTGTTGTGAACATACATTTAAGTAATTATGGAATAGCAGTCATTCTTGGCAAGTGACACTACGCGAATGGTATTTTAATTTACCACATTTGTCATTTGAATGAACATGGCCCATGATTCTGCAGTATTTTCCTTCCAATTTCTAGTCCAAGCCTACTTAGTGGCATTCAAAAGTAACCCAACAGAGTCCAAAAGGTGTTCTTAGTGTCACTTATGAAATTTATAGCTGTGCTGCACTCTTCAGCTTCAGGAAGCTCCTCCAAAGACTTCACTAAAGAATATCCTGATAGCATCAGTAAGAAGGCTGTTCTGCATATGCTCCATTCTCACACATCCCCTGAGACTGAAAGCCAACAAAAGTACCAGCATTCTTTTGCTCTCATTGAAACAATTGAAGCACAAGCAAAAAATAATAAAGACACATGTCTAGGCAGTTAGGCTAGTAATAGGATATAAATCAGCCATTCTGGTCACTGCCTTATCAAAACTCATCTGCAGTAAAACATCAGCTGTTTGCAAGGCAAATATGTACAATATCTGAATCAGCATTCCTCATGGCAAGTATTCCATCGATGTCATTGTCTACTATGTATCTATTGACTCCACTGTAGAAATTCCCCACTGTCCTAGATTTCCCTTCCCAACCTATTCTCAATTACCGACATTTAACAATGGGGCGGCCACTGATACTATGAGTTACAGCCCTTTATTGAGGTCATCAAGGAATGGAGAGAAGAAAATTCATAGTCTGCCTGGAGCCATAAGGAGGAAGGGACCTCCCCAATAGGCTACTAAACCCGGGGTGGTTTCAGTTTAAAGCACAAAAGGCTGCCGTAATTTCAAGTTAACTTTAGTAAAGGCTGCCTTATTTGCAGACCATTCTAATGACTAGAAAATAGAGTTCCAAAATGTCAACTGGATTCATGGGTGATAGCAAGTGTAATATTTATATAAGCAATGCCACTTCTAGACAATGGGTGCTGCTGCTCCATGTTCTGAGTGCTTAGCTAAATTTATGTATCTTGTTTGGTTGTGGTTCTGCCTTGGGAGAAATTCCTGAAAAGACTGGATCTATATACTAGGCAAAGGTAAAAGACCCCTGACAGTTAAGTCCAGTCGCGAATGACTCTGGGGTTGCGGCGCTCATCTCACTTTACTGGCCGAGGGAGCCGGTGTTTGTCCACAGACAGTTTTTCCGGGTCATGTGGTCAGCATGACTAAGCTGCTTCTGGCTTCTGTGCACAGAAACGCCATTTACTTTCCTGCCAGAGTGGTACCTATTTATCTCCTAGCACTTTGATGTGCTTTCGAACTGCTAGGTTAGTAGGAGCTGGGACTGAACAACAGGAGCTCACCCTGTCGCAGGGATTCGAACTGCCAACCTTCTGATCGGCAAGCCCAAGGCTCAGTGGTTTACACCACAGTTCCACCCACGTCCCCTATATACTAGAGAACTGTGCTATTGGTCTAACTTGCAGATCCTTCATAAAGTATATCCCACTAAGCAAGTACTTTCTCATAACACAGGCACAGGCATAGGCAAACTCAGCCCTCCGGATGTTTTGGGACTACAACTCCCATCATCCCTAGCAACAAGACCAGTGGTCAGGGATGATGGGAATAGAATCATAGAATCATAATCATAGAATCATGGAGTTGGAAGAGACCACAAGGGCCATCGAGTCCAACCCCCTGCCAAGCAGGAAACACCATCAGAGCACTCCTGACATATGGTTGTCAAGCCTCTGCTTAAAGACCTCCAACAGTAGTAGTCCCAAAACATCTGGAGGGCCGAGTTTGCCTGTGCCTGTTATAACACCTATGCTACCTTATTGCTTTGTTGAGACATGCTAAGACATTTTATTCATATTTCCCTATTTAGGCTTCCATATTATTACAATAATATCACAACTAGAGTCTTAAGCAGAATTGGGGAGGAGGAAGGTTTTCTAGATCAGCTTTTAAAAATTATAATAGGTGCCATTTCTCTCCCCAACTACTTTTTTAGAAGACTGTCGTGGGGAGATTTGGCTACAACTGGGGAAAAACAGGTGGTGGCGGCACTTTTGGATTTAATTAGCTCCCTTACCTTTCAACCCTAAATTCAAACACTGTTTCTAGGTGCAGCTACAAGTATCCGGCAATTCTTCTCAGTATTGCCTTATTTAATCTGTCTCAGCAGCTCAGGATCAGTATGATGGGTGATGGGAGAACATATGACTTTATTCTACAGGAAGGCAAGCAAGGGTCAGATAATAGACACAGCAAGAGCATGTGAATAAGAAGGCAACTGAGCAGGTGTGAAACATGAATATGTAAACACTAGCTACCTTTTAAGAACATCATAATGACTAGCACTCATTGATAAGGGGCGGAAAGGGATGGACACGATTGTTTTGCACAACCAATGAAATTAGGGGAGCAGGGAGGATGACATGGAAGAAGAACCACCAAGTGGGGAACCTGCAGCCCTCCAAAATATTGCTCCTATCTTCATCCTCCGCCACTGGCCACACTGGCTGAGGCTGATGGGAGCTGGAGTCAAACCACCCTGGGAGGGCCACAGGTTCACCAACTGCATTTATAACATTTTAACAGAAAGAATAATGCTTCATCTTAATGTTCCGTCTAAGTCAAAATCTTTTGTCTCAAGCTTAAGGTCAATTGTCCTGACGACAAATGCTATATTTCATGCAGCCAAGATTTGTGACGTAACCCAAGCAATGACGTAGGATGAACTTCCAAAGTACCCTTAGATGACCCATCTTTTTTTCCTTTTTTTTTAGTACTGGCTACAGGCCAGCTAGCTTTCGACTGAATTTGTATTCGTAAGAACAAACACTGAAAGGATAAATCACTTCCATATTCCAAGCCACGTCAGAGAAACCCTTTACACATGAGCAGGAACTCCCTTAAACAGTGCATATGGGTACATCTATCCTCCCCCCCCCCCTTTTAAAAATCTGTTACAGAAATAAAAAGTTGGAATGGGGAAGTCATCTAACTGAAATTATTTCAGTACCAGAAAATATGTACCAGTAAGTGGTCTAGTTATCAATGGGGAAGGCTTTTCTTACTATGAACATATATATATTTTTGTCCTTTCCAAAGGCAATTGCACCACTGCAGTCTCAAAGGAGAAAACTTCAGATTGTTCTTTTGAGGAGGTCTTGACCCCTTCCACGGTACAAGCCCCAGCAAGATGGTCTTGTGTGGCTTCCATCACTCCCTACCCCGAGGCTTGTTGCCAAGGTGATATACAACCAATACAAATATTTCAAGCTACACCAAACCTAGTGGAAGATTACTATCCTTTTGACAAAACCATGAAGCTAGCCACCCACACATAATGGAGGTGAAGCAGACTGCTAAACTCATTGCACATGCGTATATAGTAGAACAGCAAAGTCATGTATGATGTTAGGAGCAGAATTAAAGTCATGTCAGCAGAGAAAGCAGATGTTTCTCCCTTGGTGAACTTCTGTTCAGTGATGTTCTCAGAGGCATTGTGCACCACTGAGATGGTGCTTTCTACAGGAACTGAGAGGCAGTCACTAGGACCTTCTTCTGGAGAAGTCACCACCCCCTGTCTCCTAGACTGACTGGCATCCAAGCAGCACTCCAAAAAAGAACATTAGAAGAACTGTAAGAAAGAAAATACAGCCAAAAAACACAGAACACCACCCCAGGAGGTCTGCCATGAAATATAAAACAAAAACCAAAAAGTGCCACCCCCACATATAAGCCATAACTGACAACCTCACTAAACGTTATACTAACACATTACACTCCAACAGACAGGTGGGCCACAATGCCCTCTGGGATCAGAGAACCAAAGTTCACCAGGTAATTAACTTTCTTTTTCACCTGAGGATCCCAGAAGGCATTACACACCACCGAATGTAGCAGATCAGCAACAGCTTTAGTAGAGTGGGCCAAAAAGCGATCAACCAACCCCCTTTCACAGCAACCCCTTTGGGTAGAGGTGTACACTGAAGCCCAAAAAGCTACAAATCTCCACCACCAGGAAATTGCCCTGAAGAGCAGACAAGGCTGTGGCTCTCCACAAAGAATGAGCAATCACCCCTTGTGGGCTGAGACTTCTTTATAGTCAAATATGCCTCAGCGATATGTTGCCTGAGGCACCTAGAAATGGTGGAAGAGATTTGGACTACTCCTGAAAAGATACAAATAGGGATTGAGACTAGCAAAGCTTTGTGGTCCAATTCAAATAGAATTGGAGCGCTCATTGCACATCATGCTTATGCCAGCTGATTCTTTTCTTAGTGTCTAGCCAGAAGGAGAAGGAACCTGCCTCAAGTTGTCAGATTGGGCTTGTATGATAGCAGTTAGGCGTTGCCCAGAGGGGAAAAATTATTATTATTAACAGGGAATTCGATTAATCTTAAGAAACAGAAAAGAACTTTAGTAAGGAAAACAATAGAATTTATATTGGGGCACTTTGTGTTTCCTGTTAGAAGCTTGGTCAGGATATAGGCTGCTTCCCTAACAGTTCAACTGGGTCATCATTTCAGGACGAATGGCTTCTTAGTCTTTGGGTTATCCAAAATTGTGTTTGCGGACTGTTGGCAGCCCTTGAGTCTTCTCCTTGGGGAGAAGAAGACCCAGAAGGCACCTGCCACTGATGGTGTGGTCTCCAGGACCACTGTCCTTGCAGCTGTGCCTCACCTTCACTGGCAGAACATAACTCTTTTAAATTGAGCTTGATGCCTCATGAGGCTTTGCTGGGTACAGCTACCTGAAATGGTGCCAAAAACCAGGAGAAATCCAGGCCGTTTATGCGACTTCCTGAGAAGTGATTTAGCCCTCAGGCCCGCATGACCTTACAGCATGTGCTAGGGCATGTGTATCCAGGAAAGAACCTGATTACTCTTGGTTGAAGCCTTCAGGATACTCAAGTCCCGCTGTTTCCAAGCAGCAGAAAGAGTGGGAAGCAGAAAACAGAGGCACAGTGCTTGAAGAGCAAGGGATATTCCCTGTAACCTCAGTGTTTGGCTGTAATGTGGGTCCCTGCCTTCCTTCCTACCTCTCAGTAGGCGAGGAGAACTTTTCTTCACCTAACTCCAACTAAAAGCTGACCTTTGGCTTTCCCTAGGGGCCAACATAACTACACATCTCAAAAGAGAAAGCCCCTAAAGGAGCATACGGGAGCAGGATCTTAACTGTACTCTCTTCTAGAAGGCAGAGTCTCAACTGAGGAGAAGGTCATCCCCTCTTCCACCTAGACATTATTTTATTGTCGTATGACTTTGCCTTCTGAAGAGGAGTTAACCTTTTCCTATAATATGCTCCACTTCTCTGCCAACAGAGAAGGGTTTAGTCCCTAAAATTTTCAGCTAGGACTGAATGGACCCCTGTCTGAAACCATGGAGATCCATGGATAGTTTGTGTAGGGTAACCAATGATGAACTAAATGGAGGATTTAGTTTCCTATAATCCTATAGCAAGGTGCAGGAAAAACCACAGGTTTTTTTCTATAGTTTTTTTCCCCTACAGAAGATACCCAAGGTGCAGGAAATAAAATATTATGTGGATTTGTTAGCCTATAGTAAAACAGAGAAAATAAGGCTGGATTTCCCTTAAAGCATTGCTAGAAATGATATTCCCATTTGCAATAATTGTACGAAAACTGAATGCTTTTCAGAATCCTGTGATTGACAATATAATAATATTAAACTTTAATTGCACCACTGCTGAAGTTATTACATGTCCCAGTGGTCTAATGTATGTTGATTTGACAACATGACAAATTCAGACCTGGATCATTGAACACAAAAGCTGCATTAGATTAGAGAAAATATAAGCAACCCCTTGTGAAACGGTTCCAGGAATTCAGTCACAAAGACAGGGATTTAAAATACTTTGCAAGTTAGAACAAACCAAGAACCGATTTTTAAGCAGAGTCATTTTGTTGTAGAATGCAGCACCAATAGTAAGAAGCTTCTAAAATATTTCAGAATGCCATTCCCAAAATAGCCCACGTGGCTATAGTTTTGCAGTGTGCAGCTGGCACACAGAACAGGGTCTAAAACTGACATTTACCAACATTTCTATAAAACAGAGGTACCATCTGTGTGTGGTAAAAATGTATAAGAGTTAATATTGTCCCCACTGATTTAAACTGATTTAAACACTGATTTAAACTGCAGCCCTGCTTACAAAAGTCCCAGGTTCAATCCCTGACCCATCTCCTGGTAGGGCTACAACAGAATCCTGCACAAACCTTACAGAGTCACTGTAAGTTAGGTGGACAATATTAAGTAGGAATGCAGGAATGGGCAGACTGTATAGGTATAGTTACTAAATCTATGCATGTTTATTCCGAAATTGGATGTGTGTAGGATTACTGCATAAGCACACGTAACTACGAGGAGTAACTCGCACCGAGTGGGGTTTTACCAAGTAAAGATGCACAGCACTGGGTGATAAGTAAATTAAACCAGTTTAAAACATGAAAGATTTAAGCTAAATCAGCAGCACTATTCCCAATTTCCAGGTCCAGAATGCTTGGAGACCTATTTAGGAGTTTCTTCTTCAATGAACTCCCGACATGCTCACCCAATGCCCTCAAAGCCCAGAGTTCCCTAAATAACCAATTAGCACAACTAATTAATTTTACAAACTCTCCTTTTACACATTCATGTGCATGTACCTACCACTCCTTAAATTAGATTGGCTTTCAACCAGCCCTAGAAATTCAGTTCAAATCCATGCTGAATGCATATACTAATAAAGCATATTTGATTCAACTTACTTATTTCCCAGACCACCTTATGCAAAGGGTAACTGCATGTATTAGTATGCAGTATAAAGTGCTACAAGAGAACATTTTATTTTAACTTCTGTTGGCACGTTAAGAGAAAATGTGGAAAAACCCCAGCCAGAATAGAAACAGAGTTCAAGCCTTTTGCAGTTTCACATACCTGGTTATTATCCCTGCAACACAAACAGTTTTTGACGTCACATATTAGTTCCAGTATGTATTTTGGAAGTTCTCCTGGGCTAGAAGGCAGGTCACCGGGAACACAAGGTAAGTACCCTGCCTCCCCACAAAAAGAAAAAGCAACAGCGAGAGGTTTTTCTGCAGCCAGATTTTTAAAGGTGGCCAAGCCTCCAAGTGACAGCCCCTATACCTATACCCAGATGGGTGGTGTTATTCCCACTGGTAACAGCATGGCTTTATATAAAGCAAAACACTCAGCAAAACTGCCCACAGAGAACATTTTGGCAGCTGGTCCTATGCATGACTGCTTGAAAATGATTCAGACAGATCCATCTGTCCTGGATGCTTTAGCTGAAATTCCTGCATTGCAGGGGGTTGGACTAGAAGACCCTTGGGTTCCTTCCAGCTCTGTGATTCTATGATTCAGTTGGTCTTACCTCTTAGTAAGTGTGCTTAGGATTGCAGTTTAGCTCATAGTTACTTAACTCACGTTCAGTGGCTGTGATAATGTTTACTCCATCTGGTCTCACTTTCCCAAAGGTCTACAACCCCAATGCAATTTGATCAGTACAGTCATACCCTGGGTTACAGACGCTTCAGGTTGCATTTTTTTGGGTTACGGACTGCCGAAACCCAGACGTACTGGAACGGGTTACTTCTGGGTTTCAGCGGTCACACACGTGCAGAAGCGCTAAATTGCACTTTGCACATGAGCAGAAGCGCCGAATCGCAACCTGCGCATGTGCAGACGCGCTGCTGCGGGTTGCGGATGCTGCGAGTTGGGAACGGGCATCTCGCATGGATCACATTCGCAACCTGAGCATCCACTGTGCTTCCTGGTTTCTAACTGGATGTAGTTTATCTGGGTAGCAGTCAATGGCAAACTATAGGTAATTCCCCCACAGAGATTCAGGGATGGAGCAACTTCCCCTATCCAAGGTCTGACACCCTAAAGGGAACAGCAAGTAATGCCCATATGCTGCTCTCCCATTTTTCCCCCATCTCTCCACATTTGCTTTGTCTCTTTTCTTTACTTCTTGGCCCATAAGAGCTAAATTAATCCAGAACCTTGGCACCCTCCACCATAGGGCCTTAATATGGCTCATTAGTGGATAAAGTGCAGTGGGCTATGCCAACTCCACTATAAGATAATGAGAAATGATTTAGAGTCAGAGAAAGCTAGCAGCAGCAACTATATCCTAACTCTCCTATTTCCCTGCCGCTCCACAATTCCCTGCACCTGTACAGTTGAAGTAGAGAAGCAAAAAAATCACTAGGTATAGTGAAATATAAAGAGGAGAGAATCCAGGTCGACACCTGTCTGATTAGACAAAGACAGAGAAGAGCAGTGCTGTTACGTTCTGCCTTTCTTTTTCTCCCTTTTCGCTTGTAAGAAAAGAAATAGGCCTGGTTCACACACCATTTAGTAGATGGCTAACAGCTTTGGATAAGTCTGTTGCCCAATGAACAGGCTCTTCAAAAGCAGAAAACGAAGGACAGGGGATATACAACACGTGGCCCAGAAATCATCAACACTTTTCCCAACAGCCTCTAGGCGTGGAAATGGGTTGTCATTTTTAACAACAACAACTTATATAGTGGGCTGGCATTATATCACTTTATTGCCTAGCACGCACTCACTGGCAGAAGCTGAATGTTTGCACACTCAGTTGAAAAGCTTTATGAAGATTCTGTCTGCAACTTGCAACTTATTTATATGTGCAGGTCATCATGACTTGACATTGTGGTCAAATGACTGGTGAATGTCCATGGGTTGAACCTGTCCCTTCCAATGATGGGTTGGCTCAGAACCTTTTTGAAGTACAAGCTGTTTTGAAATTCTTATCTTCAGGCTGGGGAAATTAGTACTTTCCAGCTATGAAGTAGATCACACTTGGCAGCAGCAGAGGTGGAGTGGAACCGGTTTGGTTGCACTGGGGGCAGAGCCTAGGGGGCGCCACAGCTACGATCTAGAATGGAACGTAAGAGGTGGAGGGGCGCTGGCTTTTGGCTTTGCACAGGGCACTGCTAAAATCTGAGACCCCCAAGATATGGCAGCAGCGACTGAAATGAAAGTAAAACCATACATGCACGCACACTTTGGGTGTGTGTTGCTGGGCACTAGCGCACCTAGAAGTATTAGACATCAGTCTTTAATCTTTAAACAGCTAACTCTACTCAGGCAGATTTATTGTCTCCAGACAATAAAGACATGCAGTTTAATAACTCTCTGCTTCTCCTCCTGAGAATGTCCTGCAATTTGTAATTCTGCAGAAGATTTGAAATGGGTTAGCTTAAAATCAGAGCCTCCTGAAATCCAGGCTATGATCAAGAAATGAATCCATCACAAACACAGTCACAAACCTGCTTGCATATATTACAAGTATGCAGCCCTCTGGGAAGGCGGAATTTGCCTGATGCATATAAAATAAGGGTCAGGAATGGGAGGCCTCAGAGCCAAATCTGCCTCCCTCCTACCAGTTGCCACTCAAGAGTCAAATGAGGTGTATGGAGAAAGCAGGCACTGGATTCGTGGGCCATAGTGGCAGTGTGAGAAGTTAAGTCTGTCCCAGCCTCTCCTCAAAAATGACCCATCAGTTTGCTCAGCGAGGATATATGAAATACCATAGGTTAGGTTCCAGTTCTGGGGTATGCTTGATATTTATTCAAATGCTCTGATTTCATAGCTCATGTAATCATATGGATCCTTTTTGCATGCATACAGGATAGATTATTTGTCTGGTATAAATCAGGACAATGGCACAGAAGCCAATAGAGCACAAGAGCAAAGGCTCTGCCTCTGGAAGTCTGGGTAGGTTAGGCTTATCATTGCTGAGCTGGTTCGGCATGAGTTCATTTGTTTGCTTAAGAGGGTAAGTCAATGAGCAGTCCCAGTCTGCCTAGGCTTGATACAAATACTTCTGCAGTTCATCGTTCAGGATCCCCAAGCATCAAGTCACCCTTTCAGCCTTCCAATTGTCTCACCTGTTTGTTTGTTTGGGTTACAAAAACCTTTTAGCTATTTACGGTGTATTTCTGGTTCAGTAAGCCTGCAAAGGTGGTGGCATTAGTTCTGCTGAAAGAAATCCACCGCTGAAGTCTTCTCGTGCTCCTTATACAAGGTAATTGCTTGGCTCATTAAAACCAAGAGACTGACAGATGAAAGAGAGATAGATTAGGTGAAGGAGGCCATTCAGGGCTGGGCAGTTTTGGGTTTTCTTTGTGCGCTATAATTATTTCTTCAGGGGGTTTTGACGGAGAGAAAAAATGCCAAACATGAGAAACAAGGGGCGGGTTTGCAAACAAGTTGCATAAACAGATGAATTTCCTTGGTAGATCAGACCACTAGCACACCTCAGCCAACACTCTGTTGTCTTCAACAGTGGCCAGCTCTCAAATCCTCCAAGGAAGCTCAAAAAGCTGATTAGCCACCCATGGTTTCACCTGGCAGTTGAATATATATATACTGCTTCATAACAGTTTTAGCTATTATCTACCATAGAGCCAATGACAGATCTGCCATCCATGAATTTGTCTAAACCTTAAAGCTGCCTAAGACACACATCCACCCCACGGGTACTATACTTTGAATTTCATAAGCCTGGCCAGCACTTCACACCAAAGGGGAAAACACAAATTGCAGAACCTGGGGGACCTGCTGCACTGGGAACAAAATGTGCATCATATCCCTCACTTTCACTGACCTGGATGACATTACCAGGGGCCTCTGTGTGCAGAGTGCCTTAAATAGCACAGCATTAATGTTTGCTTGCTTGCTTGCTTGCTTGCTTGCTTGCTTGCTTGCTTGCTTGCTGCTTGCTTGCCAGCCATCCTGTGATGGACAGCTGAGCCAGACCAGAGACTGGTGGTGCTGTCCCCCTGAAACTCCACCAGAATACTGGAGCCTCTCTCTGGTTGGCTACAAAATCAGCTAGCCACAGAAGGGGAAGAAACAACATTTTGGGAGGAAGAATAAAAGAAGCAGTTTCCAAGGGAGTTAGTTAGATAGGGCTTGATTTAAGAGGAGAGACATGGAATACGACTGAATTTGACTGAGGGAGAACTAGTTCTGAGTTAAGTTAAATATCCACACTGAGGAGACTATCCATAGCGAGAGGACAGAGCCTCGCAGCTTGGATAGGGAGACCGGGTTGAGGGTCTGGGAAAGGTATACAGATAGGCGTGTACTGGGAGGACTGAGTCTGAGTCAGGAGAGGCAGAACCTGTGGAAATACAGGCCACCTAGGTCTCATACTAGCCAGGAGGAGATAGTTCTTCTAGGTACAGAAGACTCCCAACCCAGTAACAAGGGGTGAGGTGATCCATAGCTGACGACGCAGTGAGCCCCTCCTCACTTTGCCACCAAAGAATCAAGAGGGACTTGGGACCTGTCCTCATTTGATCATCATTTAACTATTAATCTGCACAGCCATTCAAATTAGGCCAGAGTAGTCCTCACCTGCCCATATTCAGCTCCCAAAGCATCCATAAACAGGCACCCCACTACAGTAGGGCCAATAATTATTCACATTATTGTAATGCCATGTTTCCAGCTACCCCACCCTTTGTACTTGGAAGCTCTGTTAAGAAGCCGCTGCAGGAGAGGAACTGTGAGCAATGTTGTGGGAGGGGTCTTTCTAGGACCAAGGTGAAACTTCCTGTTATTTTTGCTACTGGATGTTGCATGTTCATGGAATCATAGAGTTGTAGAGTTGGGTGGGGCCCTGAGGACCATCTCATCCAACCCCCTGCAATGCAGGAATATGAAGCTGCCCAAACGGGGATCGACTGCAACCTTGGCGTTTTCTGCACCACACTCTAACCACCTGAGTTATCCACTCCTGTTACGTTTATAGTATTAAAATGTGGTTTTTGTGTGTATATATTATCATAAGAAGGCTGATCGCCGAAGAATTGATGCTTTTGAATTATGGTGCTGGAGGAGACTCTTGAGAGTCCCATGGACTGCAAGAAGATCAAACCGATCCATTCTGAAGGAAATCAGCCCTGAGTGCTCACTGGAAGGACAGATCATGAAGCTGAGGCTCCAGTACTTTGGCCACCTCATGAGAAGAGAAGACTCCCTGGAAAAGACCCTGATGTTGGGAAAGATTGAGGGCACAAGGAGAAGGGGACGACAGAGGATGAGATGGTTGGACAGTGTTCTCGAAGCTACCAGCATGAGTTTGACGAAGACAAGGAGTGCCTGGCATGCTCTGGTCCATGGGGTCACAAAGAGTCAGACATGACTAAACGACTAAACAACAACAACAACAAATGTTATCATATTTTTGTTGTGCTATCTTCTTATGAAATATGAAATTGTTTTTGTAGTGTTTCTTTCGAATGCATCCCTCTTTCTTTGTTGCCAGCTGCTTTGAGCAGGACTTTTTCATGGAAAAGTAGCATACATATTTTTTAAAATGCATGAATAATCTCTTCCTGCATATTCACATTCACAATCCTGTACTCCTTCCAAGGAGCCTGGGAGTATTGTCCTATTTTTGTCCTCACAAAACCTTCTAAAAAGCAGGTTAGGATGAAGGTGCTTGTGCTCCCTTTCAAAAATTACGCAGCTACATTGGAGTATGATAGGATTGCATGTATCTGACTTCAACATGCTAGTAATAATATTTGAAAAATTTTCCTACTTGTAGTACGATGCACATGCAATTGGGATCCCTTATGTAAAGGGTCTCTTTTCAGTCTATATTGCAAATGTTTGTAAATCAGGAACACACAATTCCACTTCCCTCTTGAACTCATGCATATAACATCTGAATGGGGCCAGAATAACTTAATCAAGGTCACTCCATTAACTTCACAGCTTGGTGTGCACATCCTAACACTGGCTTTCTTTTTAAAAAAAAATGATTGAATTGATAATGCATGGAAGAAGTCCAGTCCCTCAACTCTTTTTTAAACTGTTCTGCAACTATGAATAGAATGTGGTCCCTAAAAGTATATGAGCCTAACAAATCAAGGCACTTGCCAAATAAAAAGAGTCTTGATAGGTAAGACAGAGTTTTATGGTGCTGCTTTATGGCAGAAACAAAACCAGATAGAAGTTGATTCAATCACAGACCAAACCTTATGGAAAAAAAGGGTCTAAGCAGATTGCTATATTTCATAGTATAGCTTTGAAACAATATAAAAGTGCCTGTTTGCAAGAATAGGTGTTAATTATAACAGCAGCTACTTAACTTGGCTACCAAATGCACACAATTGTCCTCTGGTTATTATCTGAACACCATATTTGCTAATTAAAATCATTCAAACCATTTCGCTTTATCTGAACAAAAGGTTAGAGGAAATTCATTTGGCGGAGGGGGGGGGAGTGTAAGATAGATAGCAATGTTCTTCAAAAGAGAAAACAAATTAAATAACTACCAAGAAGGAAGAGAAGGCACATTGTGTTATTACCCCAGTACTGCCAATTTCTAAGGCCTTGATTATGAATATCTCGAGTGGCAATTAGTTTCTACTGGAAACTTATGCGCAAGTAAAAACGTACGAGTATTATATCTGCACATTCAGAACAACAGTCAGCCATTTAAAGACTGGCACTGGCTCCCAGTAACAAGACAAACCTATTTTTACATCTTTGACAGAGATAAATGTAGATATTTTTGCATCTACTCTGGGAAAAAGAAATATTTTAAAACAGAGAAAGAGGAGAAACAATGTTTAACTGCTCCATGCCACTCATCTGAAGACTCGAGCGTGGAGGGAGGCGGAGAGGTCAGGTTGGGGTGGGGACAGGGCCAAGCGGCAGTGGACCCACACCACACTAGACTGATGGGCAGCAGCTGAGGAGGAGTACCAGCGAGAGGGAAGGAAGGAGGGGGCGAGGGAGGGAGAGGAAGCCACTCCTTCCCCCTTATCTCTATTGTCACTTGTCCCGGGCTGGGCTCCTTGCCAGCCACACCAACAGGGATGCAACCGCCATCTTGGGCCGGCCAAGCTCAAATATGGGGGGAAAGGCATCCAGTATGAAGTCTGAATGGGGACACTTTTGTCCAAAAACGGGGTGATCCTGTTTTTCTAGGGACAGGTGGCAACCCTACCCTTGATAGGCCTTTTCTATCCCCCACCCGCCATTATTTGGGAACTGGTCTTAGCACACCACCACAAACTACCTTAAATGCAAGTGAGCTGTGAAGCTCCAAAAGCTATAGCAACTAGCTGAAATCAGCATAGACCCATAATTGTCACAGGTTGAAATGATCATTAGTGCAGCGTTCCACAATGTAAATGAAATGCAAGAAAGGGTGAGGCAAGTCTTCATGAATCTGGATACTATTCAAAAAACAAAACAAAACCCTCAATCAAAATATTTGAATTTCTCTGTGTCTAAACCTGTTCATTTCCAACCTAGGCTATCTTAATCAATCTCTTGATCATTACCTGGGGTATGGGGTGTGCTTCCTCCCAAATTAGGGCTGGGATGATACAGGGCATGTGAAAGCTCAATAAATGTCAAACTGAAGAAATTTAAATACTCATAACCTTAAAAAAATAAAAAGAATATACAAAATGCTGGGATCAGCCTGACATGGTCTTGTTATGTACCGGTAATTTACAACCTCCATCTCTCTCTGCAGTTATTCTAACAGACACTGGTGCAAGGTCTAATTGCATCGCTGAATCACTTGGAGGAAACATTAGCACATATATTAGTTCCCAGATAGTGCAACTGGCTGTACTCCCACGATAAAGCTGGGCCTGAAAATGGACTTCAAGCAATTACCCACGTCAGAAGGCAGAATACAGGACAAGACCCTGCCAACCTTTCCTCAGCCCTTGCACAGATGGCAGTAGCCCAACTGCATTGGTTCCTGAAGGAGATGCAAGCAACAGATCTGCACCATTGCCAACAGTTGTCCTAGCCTGCTGGCTCAGCACTACAACGTGATCTGGATCCCTTAGGGTGCTCGCAAATTGGTATGAAGCTTAGACATAATCACAGTGGCAGAAGCATTGGTGCATTCATACCTATATTCTCATTGATTTCAAGCAAGTAAGAACATGAAGTCAAAGGATTTAGGTTAATTTAAGTGCCTTGCATGAAGCTTTGTACCTTTTCTCGTCAGCGTTTGAACAACCACATCTCCCTGCAGTTTTGGCTTAGCATACCTGCCGTTTCAGTAGACCGTCATGTTTTTTGAGATTTGCAAGCCACCTCATGAATATTTAAGGTAAAAAGGAATTACGGTAAATTACAAGGCAGCTGTAATCCTAAACACGCTTGCCTGAGGTTAAGCCCCACCGATTTTAGTGGGGCTTCCTTCTGAGTAAACATGCTTAATTTGCATTGCAAAATGTTCCAACACAGCACCGATCTCATTTCCCACCCCACATATTTGTTTGCCGGCATATGTGTTCCAGTTAAGTCACAGGTCACTTTGGAAAGCAGGACAGAACAAAAAGAAGAAGAAGAAGAAGAAGAAGAAGAAGAAGAAGAAGAAGAAGAAGAAGAAGAAGAAGAAGATCCATGGCATGTAAGAGATACAATGGTACCTCGGGTTAAGTACTTAATTCGTTCTGGAGGTCCGTTTTTAACCTGAAACTGTTCTTAACCTGAAGCACCACTTTAGCTATTGGGGCCTCCTGCTGCCACCGCGCCGCCGGAGCATGATTTCTGTTCTCATCCTGAAGCAAAGTTCTTAACCCGAGGCACTATTTCTGGGTTAGCGGAGTCTGTAACCTGAAGTATATGTAACCCGAGGTACCACTGTATATCTCTTGAGGGATTTTTTAATACATCCAGAGCTTCTGATTCTGAGTTACAAATACCCATGTCCGTACACATAAAGCTCTGGACGAATGGGCTACATTCCCATTGACTTCAATATTTTGAGCAGCTTCATATGAACAGTAGTCAATTGTATGCAGAGCTCCATGTATGGGAACTCTTTGTTCAAATCAGGAGCCTCGGGATCAGGTTGATAATCATAATGCCTGCTAATGCACACAAAGGTAGAGGTCTGTATCCTCCATTTGCCAACCTTTTGCAACTGATTTCTTTCATATATTTTAAATTCCCATTAATGGAATTGTTTAGTTTTAAAAAAAATAAGATAAGTTTGGAATAGAACATTAGGGAGTCATGGAGACTCCCTAATGAGTGGATACTAATGCTGTTGGAAGACAGATAAGGCATAAGGCAAAGGAAAGGAAAGGGTGGTAACTGAGGGAGACAGTGCCACCAGGTAGGAGAGGGAGAAACTGGGGAACCTGTCCTGGGTCCTTCAGGCATTGTTGGACTCCAACTCCTATCAGCCCCAACTAATATGGTCAGGGATGATGGGAATTCTTGTCCAACAACATCTGGGTGGCTCGCAGGTTTGCCATCCTTGATGTAGGCCATAAACAAAATGAAAACACTCAGGGAGAATAACTCCTTTTCACCTACCTTAATCTCTCTAAGCATAGCACGCCCAATGGAAATATGTTTTACTCACTTTCATATAAGTGTGCACCCATCCCATGACTGCCCTGACTTATCACCTAATTTGGAATGTATCCCCTTCCAGCCATGACTAACTCAGTCCAAAGACCTGAATCAGTCTGAACACACATAGCAAACTCTTTGTCTCTTTCTCTGTCATCTGTAGTTTTCTCATTATCTATTCAAGGGATGCAATCCATCGAAACCTATGGCAGTTTCATAGTTGAGCACAAGTGAAACCAGGTTTGAATTCATTGTGAATGGGCTGGTGTTCTTGGTGGTGTCCCTGTAGCCTCCCTCCCCCTTTTGGAGAGTTGCAACTCCAGCAGATTATAATAAATTTCCTAGTTTCTTCTCACTCAAGAGGTGACACCACAAGTAAAGGCATCTGTCTTAAATTGCAGAACTTCAGCACTATCATTTTGGAGATGCATGCCTACTAGAAAATCTGTTTTGAGATGTGCTTTCTCTAGTTTTGACCCCACTAGTCTGCTATCCTGCTCATTTCCCCTCTACCTCTGGAGTGGCATCAACAAAGGAAAAAAATAAAATCGTCATTATTCTTCCAGAATTACAGCCCATTATTTTGTAGGGAAGACTTAATCCAGAAATCAAATTCAGGGAGTTCCATCATTTCTTTTTATTTCAGGGGGCAATTCAGATATAACAACAAATCATGCTTTCCTCTCTTCTGGCTTCCATGCTCACACCTGAGTTTTCTTCTCTGCCTCATGGTTTTCCCTAACCACCCTTCGCTGTGACATACAACTTGGCAACTGATAATGAACATAAGATGGGCAAGCCACCTTCAGAGCATAGTTTGGAAGCAATGGACTTTTTGATGTCATGACAAACTATGGTTTGCAGAAAGCAGGAAATGGGAGAGGCAACACATATTTGAGAAGGGTGAACACAAGCTCATGGGACAGTTTCTGCTCATCAAACCATGGTTTGACATTCTTTCTGAACTAAGCCACTGTATCACGCCCTTAAAGGGAACACATTAATGTCTAATGGTGTGTAAAGCAGTGCTAAGCATGCTTACTCTAAGTTCAATAGGATTTATTCCTAGGTAAATGTGCACTGGATTGCAGCCTAACAGGCCAGCCCAATCCGATACATGTATTCTCATGTGTCTTCTGCGTGGCTAAATGTGATTAGCATTGCAGCCTAAATAGATTAAAGTTTCTACTTCTATTGGTTACTTCAGATCAGGGAGTCAGCACCATATATGTTCACACTGTAGGACAATCACATTTAAATTCAAGTGCTATTGATATTTAAGAACATTGTCTACTGGAATTGATGAACCTTCAGTTCAATGTAGAAGAATCTGAACACATCAAAATCATAGCATGGTGCAGATAACTAAACACTAGAGCTGTCTAGGGCAAAATGTTTTCTTGAGGGTGGAGGGAGTTCAGCTTCATACATCCTCTTCCCCCAATTGAGAAGAAGGTTATGCTAAGAGTTTATGAACTTTTTACAGATAAATAAATTTCCCCTACAGGTCTTCCTCATTAAGTTCATGAAGAGTTTATGCATATTTGCAACACAAATTATGAAGGCTCCATTTTGTAGGATGATAATATGATCCTAATTAAACTGGCATTCCTTCTGAGATACTCAGCATTACTGACGTTCTTAACACACACAAAAATTATTTTTCTTGGCGTCTGTGAATCTGATCCACTGCAGTTCTCACCACAGCAATGCATTCTAGATAATGAGAAAATGAGCATTCTACCAGCTGTTAACATTGTTTTATTGAACAAAGACATGAAAAATCCCACCCACCACAAAAAGTATTTTTTTTCCAGTGAGGCACCACCCTCTGGTCTATTTAATTGTTGAGAATATTATCACATGTAAGTTAAAGAGAAGCCAAAGCATAATTTCATAAATTGAAAAAAGCAGTTATATTTTGTTAATGAATTCAGATTAGATCCATTTAAAAAATAGGGCTGATTACATTTATTACCTTTCTTCCAAAGAGATCAAGTTTGGTACATGGAATATTATGTTCACAACAGCCCTGTGATGTTGGCTAGGCTAAGAAGTAATGGCTGACCCAAAGAGACTATCAAAGCTGAGTAGGAAATCAAGCCCTGCTCCCCCTGCTCTAACCCTAAAATCCTTTATTCCTCCTCGGCTCTTTCCATTTCATTTGTAAGCAGAGAAAAGTCTCCCCCCCCCAAAAAAAATCAGTAATTCAGATTTTCTCCCTACAAAGCTTTGATATCAAAATTAATATATGTATATATGAAGCTGCCTTATGTCAAGCCATACCATTTGTTTTATTTTAATTCCTTCCAAAGATTTCTTCAGGGTAGCATATGTAGCTCTTCCCTGGCCAGTTTATTATCAGAACATCCCTGGTTAGGCTTAGAGAGAAAGAGAGAAAGTAAGACTCAACAAAGGTTCACCTAGCAAGTTTAATGGCTAAACAGAGACTTGAACTCAAGTCTCCACTGGCACAGCCTAAGACTCTAGCCACATCATTAGTCCATCTTGCCCAGTATTATCTCCACAAACTGGAAGTGCTTCCCTGGAGTCCCGGTACCCAAAATCCTTTAGCTGGAGATGGCTATGATTGAATTTGGGACCTTCTATATGCACATAATATGCTCTATATGATCTATGACTGAGCTATGGCCAACCTGTACCATGGAAATGACCGCTCCCCACATCAAAAGGGGAGCACACGCCTTTTGCGTGGTCGTGCACAGCCCCCCCGGATCCCAGTGTGGCTCCCGGTAGTTCAGGCTGGTTTCACCCTCCCCAGGCTGGATACCTGAAGGTCTTCGCCTACCTCAGCCAATTGCCCAATCCCGCCTGGGGAGGCGTTGCTAGGGGATTGGCCAGGTAAGGGGAGGGACCGCCCTGCCCACACAACAGAAGGTGAATCTTACTTGTGAAGCACCAGTTGGCTCCAGAGCTTCTCCCACCCTGCCCTCCCTCAGTTAAGTCTTCTTTTGCAGGTTAACCTCTTCTCCACAGGTACGCGGTCGCTGTTGAAGGGCCAGAAAGGAATTTTCCTGCATTGGCAGGTTTTGCCTTTCCCGTAGCAAAACGTCACAACTTTGGCGGTTTCAGGCCTTGGGCGGAATCCTTTAGTCTATCTTCCTAAATGAGGGAAGGGCGTGAAGTGGTGACCCATGCCCCCCTTGCGGCGGTGATTCCAGGGTTCCCCGTTAAAGGGGTCTTGAGGGGAGGCATTGGCTATACGCCGAGAGGTTGTCATTGCTCTCCCCTGCGACGGTGGCGAAATGGGGGGGGGGGCAGGCTCTCTGCTTGAACATATGTTCTCCAGAGCCAGCCCAATCCCCACACATTCTGGATAACCCTGATGTCTCCCAGATCCCCGGCTGGGGACTGGGAAGGATAAACGCCCAATGCCTGAGCCAAGGTCTCCCTACATCTGAAACTTAATAAAGTTATGGCCAATTTTAATCCCATAGCACATTGTATTGAGTCATTATTCTATTTGGGGGTTGCCTGGGGTGGGGGGACTCCAACTGTCCACGCAATCCCCATTAATTCATAAGTGTGTTTTATAGGAGAGGGGGAGTACAGTATTCCAGCCAGCCACAGGACCTGGTGGAAATGCATTTTAACTGGATGGTTGATAACACTAACATCAAGCACTCATAATGATGATGCGTCAGTGAGTGATTTGGATGTGAAACTCATAATAAAAAAGGGCAATTGTTTGGCTGCATGGGCTTGTCTATGTTTTGATGTATGGTTCACGCAGCGGTTAGGAACCGCAATGCTGCCACACTACAATTGCACACGAGCTCTTCTGGGGATGGTTTGGCAGAATTTTTGCCTGATAACATTGGGGATTCAGGGAAGGAAACGGTGGGGAAGGCATGGTTGGAAGATCAATACAAACTTCAGAGTGGAGCTGCAGTGAGTACTTCCAAGTTGCACTTTGAGTTCTCCAATGTGCTCCTTCAGTACACATTGTTCTCCTGCATGAGAACATGCGCAAGTTCACCCTCATATATATATATTTGTGTCTTTGGAGAAAGGGAAATGAGCTGCCACCAGCAATTGTTATTCACTTTTAACACATACATCTCAACATCTTAGAACTAAATGGTTTTGGGTGCTGATACTTTGACAGCGTCCATCCACTCACAGGATCATTTCACCTCCGCAGGGCTTGCAGAATAATTATAGTCACCTGGCCTTTAATTACAATTTCAGCCTTTATTTATTTATTTTATTTATTTATTTATTTTTTAAATCATTTTTAAATGGCTGTCATTTAAAACACACAGCACCTCATGCTTTCAATACCTATTGCTCTGTTTTCTTTGATTGGAGGTGTAGCAAAAAATAACAATAATAATGGTGCACACAGGCTTCTTAAATCCCATTGACTTCAATGAGCTTTAAAACAGACTAACTGCGCAGGGTTGTTCACCATATGACAACATATCTTCTCAGAATCAGGAAAGCAATCATTCTTTAAATATGTATATACAGGTATAAATGCCACGAAACATTATTCCCTAAGCATCCTGTTATTCATCCTTAACTCCTACTAGAATTCTCTACAACTGAACTAGTATGACGCAGATTAAGAAGAAAAATACTGCAGAAAACTGCAATAGCATACCAGAAGAATTTGTTCATAAATTAGTTTACATTCACCTTAGGATACCTCTTGCGGGATTGCACAGTGACTTAAACTTTCCTAGGTATGGAATCTTGTGCAACTAGCAATGCATATTGGAGTTCCTGCCTTTTCTCATTTGTGCTCCAGTTTCGTTCCTGTCTTTGTCTTACAATGTTTATAATATTTGATGAGTGGCCCGGTGATTTGACAGGAGCGCTAAGTAGTTCTGCCACAGAGATCCAAATCAGATAAAACTGTGCTCTAAGTTCTTGAAATTGGCCCTCCATCACAAGCTTCCTGGCTTGGCAAGGGATACTTAAAGGCTGTTTCAGGTCACATTCAGAAGTTACAAGAAATGTTGCTAAAGTGTCTCGTGCATAACAGATAGATGCTTGTTCTCATTCCCAATTCAAAGATCCATGTACACCACTTCATACATCATCACAGCTGAGGATATGGCTTACTACCACTGAAAAGTATTGTGTTTAGTGATTTGAAGGTTTGATGGACTGTAATGGTTGCTTTGACCGTGCAAATCAGCCCTTCATCTTGCAGTCATAGTACAAGTCAGGCCTGGATTGGGAGGGGGCAAAAGGGGGCATGTGGCACATTAGGAGGCAACAAACAGCATCCTACTCCCTCTATTTTTCATACCTGCCACTGCTTGAAGAAACACAGAAACAAGACTTTTTGAAATGAGTAGAGGGGACTGACCAGTCAAGCTCCCACTCCGGCTCTCCACAGCTCTTTCGTTCTGCCTCCCAGAGGCCTACTGGAAATACAGTCTCCCTGCTGAAGTGTGGGGTGCATGACTAAAGGATTTTGAACAAGAAGGTCACAAGCTCTGTTACTTGCAAGACATGCACTCAAGAAAGTGTTTTGTGTATATGTAGCATCTTGAGCCTTACGCAAAGTACATTTAGCTCCCTGGGGCTCCAAATATGTGGGGCTTCAAAATCTGTGGGGGGGGACCCTACACAGGGGCAGAATAATAGGGCTTTCACACACTAGGCATGTGGACTAGGCTTCATCTAAGTAGATGAAGACTTGCTTAACTTGATTAAAAGAGTGAAGGAAAATTATTATTGTACTTTAAAACTTTGATAAGGTGCATCCAAGCAATAAACATAATAATAATAATAATAATAATAATAATAATAATAATAATATATTTGTACCCTGCCCATCTGGCTGGGTTTCCCCAGCCACTCTGGGCGGCTTCCACAGAAACCAAAAATACACTAAAATCACTAAAATCACACATTAAAAACTTCCCTGAACAGGGCTGCCTTAAGATGTCTTCTGAATGTCAGGTAGTTGTTTATCGCTTTGACATCTGATGGGAGGGCGTTCCACAGGGCAGGCACCACTACCGAGAAGGCCCTCTGCCTGGTTCCCTGTAGCTTTGCTTCTCGCAGTGAGGGAACCACCAGAAGGCCCTCGGCGCTGGATCTCAGCGTCCGGGCAGAACAATGGGGGTGGAGACGTTCCTTCAGCGTAAGAGGCTTTCTGTAGGAATCTTTCAGGACATGTGGCTTTCCCCATTTATTTTGGGTTGCTGGTTTGCAAGCTTAGGGAGAGGGGGGCAGCAGTGCAATTTTTTGCCCCCAAGGCAAAATCTGTAGCTCTGAGGCTGTGTGATGTACATTCATATCCCAACTCATCCTAACATTCTGATCACAGGCAAGCTAGGCATTCCTAAATAGACATTTTGCTCCCAGCTAAGTGGGTACAGGATTGCTGCCTAACTACATATGTTTGGGCTTCATGATCTCTTGTTGTATTTTTCATATCCATTCATTGCTTTTTAAAACTATACTACTTAAAGCAAATGAATTAAATAAATAAAAACACAAGCCAGGCTGTTGAAGTATACCAGGCAGGAAAGAGAATGGCTCAGCTTGGCTGCTTTGCCCAGGTCCCTTCTATAGCCAAGAGCAAGGGTGATGCAGAGAACAATCTTAGCATCTCTATTAAGTGATATGATTTTGTAATTAACCCACAAAGGGAGATGTGGAGAAGTAGTGCACGTATCTTAGCATACTTAATGCTAGTTCCTGTACAACAAACCTGTCAGATCCCCACACAGGACAGCTAAATAAAAGGAGAATTCACAATGGATCGATGGATATCTTTGCTTGTTTGCTTAAGGAATTTCATCCAGCACTCAAGTGTCAAAAGCAATGTGTACCGCCAGACATGTCCAAAAGTATGCATGCATTGCTCACCACAGCCAGTGCCCATACACAACCAACAAGATATGTATTGTAATATCTTGATAAGCATGAACAACACACATCATTATTACTGGAACACTAAAAACAAACAAACAGAACCACAACGACAATCAGCCATGCTCCTTCTGCACATTTACCAGTATTACATAGCCTTACCTGCTTGCAATGTCTTGTGGAAGTTTACATCAGCAAGACAGGACGGAATCTACAAAACAAAGAATATAATAAACGAGACATTACACATTATAGCATACCGAAAACAGCAAACACATTTCTAGTTTCTATTGAGGCACCACTGGCACAATATAATTTAATAAAACCATTTCAGAGCATAATTGTGGCGTGGAACTAGTATGATCCATTAACAAATCAAAATGAAAAACAAGACAGGAGGTGAGAGTTGATGTTTGGATTTTGAGATGATTTCTATGATAATTCATGAGTAAAAGCAACTTTGGTTTCAAATTCAATAGTCTGAGAACAATAGCAATAATTTGTGCAACTGCCAATGAAGAAACTGGAACATATTTACTGTATGCCAATAGATATAACAAACCAACAAATATCATTCTCAGAATTATTAAAGCCAAAAGGTAATACGAAGTACAGCTTGTTAGTTATAATGTTTAATAGCATTTATTCAAGAGATTTGTGTATGTGGGCTTGACAGTCAAAAGCCCTGCAGCAGCCATTGTCTAGCTTTATTCTACAGACAACCACAACTGAAACGTTAAAGACAACAATATCAGGAAAAAAAAATCAACAGCTGTAGATTCTGTGGTGGGAAATGGGAATCACTCAGAATATATTCTAAGAGAAGAAGCAGCTGGCACAAAACATGTTTTGCTAATACAATATTAATGGGGTATTTGCAGTCATAATTCTACAACCTGAATGGTGTGCACAGCAAGTTGCAACATCTCTGCTAGGATATTTCTGCTGATTTATTAAGAATTCTTTCGTGCTCACATACCAGATTCTTGGATGATGGCTTCAAAAATCAAGCCCTAAGTGTCAGAATCATATAGGTCGGTAAACAGGGAAGGTCTGAAATAATACAGTTAACATCATAGTACATATTCAACCAAGTGAAATGGCAACGTTTGGAAATGATCCCAGGAATCACTGAAGCCAAAAGGTAGCACAGCACTGAAAAAGCATTTTGTTTAGAACACGGGTGGCTAGCCTGAGGGGGCCCAGATGTTACTGGAACACAGCTCTCATCATCCCTGACCACAGGGCACGCTTGCTGGGGCTGAGATGAGCTGAAGTCCAACAACACATTGAAAGCCATAGCCAGCCCTGGATTAGAGTAACCTGTAAACTGCCAAGATGAACACAGGATATGAACCATGTGCTCCACTGACCGCTCAACAACCCTCCTGTTTTGCAGCCCCAGGTAGACAGCTAAGATAAGAATCTGATCAAATCTTGCCATCTGTGTTCAGCTTGGAAGGCGGAGGAAAAGTGGGTTACAAGATCCTGTTTGATTTCAAAGGGCAGGCTTGACTTAGACCAGAGTTTCCCAGCTGTTTTTGGACTACAATGCCCATCATCCCTGACCACCGGTCCTTCTAGCTATGGATTATGGGAGTTGTAGTAACTTACTGATCACAAAAGTCCTATCGACTACATCTCTTTGAAGGGAGTTCCATAAGGCAAGAACACAAAGCTGTTTTTTACTAGAGTTTTTTTTGCACATTAGATGGGGCTTTGGCACACACTGTGAAAGGAGCAGGGAACCTGGTCTCTTATAGGGAACTACCAGTCTGATTAAAGATGGGTGCTCCATGTGTTTTGCCTTGCACAATCCTTTTTCATAAACACCAATGTATAATCTCTGAAACCCGGCAGTGAAATATTTGCTCACGAAATGTGAGAATGCCAGAGAGAGCCTGTGTTTACAAGCACCTTTCACCAAGTTCGTGGAATTTTAACCCATTCAAAGCCCAGCAGAATTACAACAGAGGGGATTCTTGATGTTGCTAAACAAACATCTGTTTCTTCACAGTTGCCCCCATGTTTAACTCATGTCATTTCACTTTCAAGAAACTATTCCTGGCATGCTGGGGAATGCGGTTAAGTCACCTCTGGCTAACCAAGTTGTCCAGCCAGTTGCAAGAGCCAATCACTCGTGTGTGTGTGTGTGTGTGTGTTTTCATAATTTAAAACAACATAGGGTTCCTATATTTTTTTTACAGGTGCAAAAAAGAAGAAAATTTGGCAGATACAGCTTTGCATGCAAGTGTGAGAAAAGC
This sequence comes from Podarcis filfolensis, assembly GCF_964270895.1. NCBI lineage: Eukaryota > Metazoa > Chordata > Lepidosauria > Squamata > Lacertidae > Podarcis > Podarcis filfolensis. The sequence goes on along the minus strand of NC_139603.1, from coordinate 30,374,967 downwards.
TGTACTTACTGAAGCTTCCTGTTCCCTCACAACTATTAAATGCACAGTCTATACATTTGGAAATCTTTGCATCTCCACATATCCACTGTGTTCTAGTTCTGTTTTTTCCAAAATCATAACACATGATCAGTATCCCCTGTTCCTGCACCTGTTAAAAGGGGAAAGTCATTTTCTACAGTGTATCTCACTACCACTTGCTTCTATGTATAGTGACAGAGCAACTTTAAAATGCCAACAAGTCTCTTCCCAGTAGCTGCTGTTTAGTGTCCGTATACAAAGCACAGTGGAGAAGAGTGTGATGGCCCCAACCATCTTACATCAGCATGAGGACAATTGTACCAAAGTTTAATAAAAGAAACACACAAGCCTTTTGCCTGCACAGCAAACACCCTATTTATTAGCAGTAGCAGAGCAGCACTTGCAACACTGGTGTCATTGCAGCTTACCTGGCTGTTGGTGGGCCAGGGCAGGAGTGAGACTGGAGCTGTGCAGATGCACCAGGTGAGCCAGTGCTGGTGCATCTGAGGTGCCCTGGCTTCACCACCTCCAGGTAAGCTGTCACAACGTTAGAATCATCAGCATTGGGAGGGCAACCTAACCCCACCACATTGGCCACTACTGTTCATTAATCAAATGGTGCTCAGCCCTAACTGCTGGAATACAAATAAAATGCTGCTCCCCTTACAGCATGGCTCAGTGAAATGGTTTCAAGATTTTGAGCAAGCTATCATCTCAAACTAAGATTAAGCCATGGTTTAAGATACCGGCTTGTTAAAAAGCTGGTAACTGCAGTTTTCCAGTTTGGAAAAAAGGAGAGAAAGGCTACATATGTAGACAAAAGCTAAAAAGTATAGCTCAGCTTATTAAGGAAATAACGACCTGAAGGCAGTAAGTGATGCTAGGAAATCCAACCCCATCTGCGATACGGGGATAACAATATTCTCCCTACCTTACTGGGTTGTTGTGAAAATTACTGAGGTATTATACGTGAAGCGCTTTGAACGCTTCAATACAAACCACTTTTATCCCTGCCTGCTTGTTCTCAGAATATTCAATTTGATAGACACTGAAATGTTACTTGCTGTTAGCAGAGAGGCAAATCTGTCATGGAATATCTCCAGAGGGCATTCTCAAGGTGCTTGCAGGTGGTGTTACTGTTGTTGCTGTGCACTGCACTGCTTTGTAGAGCCTCAGGTGAGTAAGTTCAGGGCAGAGGAGAGAGCTTAATCAAACTTAATAAGTTTGAGCACTCTGGCCTTCAGAGTTACCCTTAGATATTTTGTTTACCTTAGATATTTTGGTGTTGTAGGTGACAATTCTTCCCTACCTCCAGCCCACAGTTTCTTATTGCCTAGTCGCCACTTATTTTTGCCCCTTCCATTCCATAACAACATGAAACCTAAATACTTAATTTAGAATTAATCTTGTCGCTTCCAATAGATGGGAAAGGTTTTGGATTTCTGAAACAAGTTCAGCATTTCTTCTTGAGCGTAGCATTGATTATGGCTTCCTGAAATCTACCAAACAATTCAAACAGTCAAATTTTTGGGTAGCCACAACCTCTTAACTTTATTATTCCCATACCCTAATATTGCACAAAAGACCTGTAGTAACAGAGAAAGGTTTTGTGCTAAGAGAACAATACTGCTTATAATTAAACAGGTACCGAGCAATTTAACTGCAAAAAAAATTCTCCAATGATGCAGGTCAAATTTATAAATATGGACATCGGACACAAAAACTATCCTTGACTGGCTTGTCTTTCTTTTTGGGACTAGCTCAGATTCCTGTGTGTATAAAAATAATGTGACTTAACCATTAGCTCTTGTCTGAAAGAAGTATATGTGTGTGCTTATGTGCATGTGTGTGTGCGCGCACACACAGAGGTGTGGAAGATATATAGATATAATGCGAGGCTAACAAAGCTGCAATGGACTATTGTAATGCTGAAGCGAAGCCTTCTGCCACAAAACAGTACTGCTGAAAACTACAGCCGTGCACAAAATATAACCCAGCATTCTGTTAGTATCATTTAGCATTTGATAATGTGAGATGGCTTAGAGATGTTATCCGTGGTTATTGACCTGGGACCAGATTTACAGCACACTTCCATAGATGTCTAAGATTCACCGAGTAAAATTAGGTTTACTCCCCGGTAAGTGGCAGCCTAAATTGTGTTACCCTTACATTTCTTTTCTCGAAGATTGGTTAGACCTTTTGATCCTGACCCATGGATGAAAACTGAATGGGCTTAGAATATGAGAAGGATGATTTAGAGCAGACACCTTGGGGAAAACATCTGCTTAATAATATGAAAGCCTGTAACTGAATTAGGTTGCTATGGAAGTTCTGAATATTTCTGCCTTGCGAGTTTCTAGATGATGTTGGATTTTTAAGGTGTATTTTGCTGTGCTATGGAACAGCAAATTGGATAAAATGCTCTATTAAATTTGCAGACCCCTGCCTTAGCACACCAACCTTGTAGCACAAATGGGGTGGTGCAATAGCAGTGATGCACAATCTCCAAATGTGGTACCACCAATAGAAAACTGATTTGTTCATTGTATATTAGTCCTTGTATTTCTTCAGGAAATATGGGTAACCATGCTGGTCTTGGATTGGGATTTACTAGCCGCTCAACAATTGCTAAAAATTACTGAAAAGGCCTAACTTTAAAGGTGTTCACAACAGGACAACTTCATGACATGCAATAGAACCACCATTGCAAATTGCAACCCATCCAGCAAGCCGCTAGCTATGTGCCCCCAATTTAACCAGGGTGCAATACCACAAATGAATTACCTTTAATAGTGTTTCCCACCACCTAGCTGAAATGATGAATTTTAGTTAGAGAAAACATGTTTTTCATTTTAGGCTGAGCCACCTTCTTCATAGCTTCAGATTACAAGAAATGTAGCTGGGAAACTCAAACCAGTTCTGCCAATAACTAAAAAGGGGAAAAAATACATGGGGGGGGGACCTCTTCCTCTGCAGAATCTTTGGCTAGTGCTAAACCCCAATTTTTCCTTTTCCACTAGTTCCAAAACATTTTGTCTGTAATCTTCTGCTAGCCTTACATTCTAGACAGTGTTTGGCCTAGTCAGTGACACACTGACTATTGTGCAAAGTAAGTGGTTCAAAAATATTTTACTTCTGTGATCGGCAGGTGGGAGTTGCGTGCATTCATTTTGAGAGTCATCCCCACCACCATTCCAATACGTTGTTGTTGTTTTTCTAATTCAGCTTTCCAAGTAAGCATTTCAATGCCATTAATATAATCAAAATGTAGTTGATTGCCCTTAAATTTGTCTTTAATTGTTTCCTCCAGCGTACAGCTTTGAAGGATTGTTGCAGTAGGTGTTGTAAGAACCCATTCACAAAAAGTTGTGTAATCAGTTCTGCACATGGCAGTAATCTACTGTGAAGCTGCAAATGATACAGATCTTCAAATGATGAATGAACTGGATTGAACCATCCGATACATTCTGCATATATCCATTTCCATTTTTTTTATTCACCACAGATACTTTTTGTGCATTATAATTTCATAAGCAAATAGTAGTGGAAATAATAATGTAACATAGTAATTTAAGAAGCTAGCAGTACTGGACATTACTTAAAAACATGCATCCCATTCTGAATCTCTATATGTTGTGTGTTAAGATCCCCATAAATAAAGACACAATAAAGACACAATTGACACGGAATTTAGTTTTAGGTTATTAGCATAATTTTGGCCACAACTTTATTGATTACAAATAGTGAGTGGTTTGTTTAGGCATTGGTTCCCAACTAGCTGCACCTGACCTCAGCAGAGCAGCACTGATGACTAGGCCCCACCATATCGTCAGTGCAGGTAAACATCGTGAGGAAGCAATGGTCCAGGATCAGACTCAAGCTCACCCCAAACACCCCCAGGGACTCTTGCGTGGCCCTACCCCCCCAAAAAAAGTGGTTGACAAAAGCATGGCGAATCCCTGGATTCCTTTAACGGAAACCTTTGCACATTGGAGGGGACAGGTGCTCCAACCCCGCCGGCCTCCAGACTACCTTGAACCAATGCCTAACTGCCAAACCTTACAAAGCCCAAGTGGCACCAGCCAATCAGCCAAATGGGAAAATTCCTACCGGGCCCCTGTCCCAAGAACAGACGACCCACAACGGCATAGCAAGGTCATAACAAGACCCTAAATATAGGGAGCGTGGGCAGGTGATCCGGTGCGCGAAGCGAAAAGAGGAAGCTCTACGCAAGGTGCAGTGGTATATAAAGGTCCCTCAGTTAATACACAAAATTCCCCATTGGCTAGATCTGCCCAGCAACCGAGGGACCACCAATCTGGTTGTGGTGGCTATCCAATCACTCCCACCCACCCACACAGTGAGGTCAGTCCTTATGATCTCACCCAACATGTGCCCTCTGTGAGGAGGACTCGATTTTCTATAACCTCCATGAAGTTTTCAACCATGAAATCCATTGTAGGAAGTATATCAGATTATCCTAACTCACTTATGAAGATGGTATTTAATGTTTGTTTTGCTCCAGGGCCAAGTTAAAAAGATGTTTTTACAGTGCATAATTTAGGTATTAATAGCTTTTTAAAAAGCAACGTTTTCAACATATAAACACCACCACTTAAGCTGCAACGCACTTGGAGGGAAGTCCCACTGAATTCCATAGGGTTTACTTCTGAGTAGACTTCTATAGATTGCACTGTTAAAATATTATCTAAGTCAACTTTGAGAAATCTGTATTTGGGGGGAGGCGTCAAAACTTTCCATAGCTATATGACATTTGCGTGCAATATTGCTTGTTACTGGGTAAGTTCAAGGCGTTGCTATTAGTATATAAAGTCCTTAACAGCTTGGCACCAGTTTACTTGAGGGATTGCCTTACCCAGTAAGTGTCCACTTGGCTGCTTTGATCTGTGGTTGAATAATCACTGTTAGAGGTGCTGCATGATATTAATTAGCATGGCAGCATGCCGACATCAAGCAGGTGCCTTCACTGTGCCCTTTTCAGTGTTTGCTAAAAACATTTTTCTTCAGGCAAGCTTATTTAGATATGTAGAAGCTGAAAGTGATCTTAATCTGTTTGTAGCTCTTGATTTTAATTATAATAATTTGAATTGCTTTTTAACAAACTGTCTTTTTCAGCAATCTTAATGTTTCTTTTAATTTTTTGCAAACCGCCTTAGAGGTTCTATGTGCAATCATGTGATAGATCAGCTTTGTTAAACAAATAAATATATAGCTGGGAGTAAAAAGTGAAATATTTTGGCCCTATGCGTGGCTATGCTCCTGCATCCTTTAAAACAGATTGTCCTTGATTCAGTTATGTTGTCTTCATTACAGTTTAATATGGTAGTAGAGGGTAGGGGGAGCAAAAGGGGCAAAGTATAGGGGGTGAAGCTTTATCCTATGCTACATTTCTGTACCAGAAACAACAGAATATTTAAAACCAATTCCCCCTCCCTGCCTCAGCAGCTGAAACATATTTTCTCTGGAGTCGGTCCTCTTGGTTTTGATGGACTTAATTTTCAAGTAGGCATAGGGTTATTTGAATAGCTATATTAAGATTTAATTATAATTAGTATGAGAAAAGTGCCTTTCCTCCAGCAGTTTTATAAATGAAACAGGACTGATTCTACCATGAGGAAAACACCTCTTAGGTAGAAAATTGTCAATTATTTAGTTTTACTTGTTTTTACCAAAGGTGTGCTGCCTTAATTTTCCATCTCAAGCATCAAATCCCCTGAGCTAGCTTCGAATGAACACCACACATAGAGTTGGTAATTTCGAGAACTGTTGGCCAATTAAATCATTTTAGCTGATTAATCATCGGGCCTAACTTAATTCAAATCGCTTTATTACATTCAGATGTGTTTCCATATTACCAAAATCCAAAATAAGTGGAGGAGGATGGGGTTTAGATCCTGGAGGAAGTGTAAGATAATCTACACAGTGTAATAAACAAGAGGTACCACACATTGTTACTTGTCCTTAATGTTTTCTTTCTTCATTTCCTAAATAGAACAGCAACCCACAGCCTAATTCCAGACACAAATGTATCCCAACAGCTCAGCAGTTTCTCCAATGAGCCAACTTGTTTTGGAGGGGCGATTGTATGACAAGAGCTGCTAGGGTGAGCAGTTTACGGTGCAGCAGACCTCTGAATGAGCCAAGAGAATCCTGGTTTAGCCACTGGCAAATCCCCAGTGCTGCTTTAGCTGAATATACACCTATATAACTTGCTTATCCTATCTCGGCCAGACCTGGCTAATTCAAGGCCGGCATAAATCCCCCCAAAAGAGTGAGATGTGACCAGGAATGGAGGATTTAAGATGGATATGCGGTCGTGTGACCTGCAAAAAATGGTAGTGTGAGTTAAACTATTTTAAAGACTTGATTTCCCTCTGACAGGATTGGGCCTCCTCAACCAACAGCAGCCTTGCTCCTGAATGGGATTTGGGTCTAACATAACTTTATGCCAGCTTAATTTTCACCATCTTTCTTTACACCAGTTTCTTATGCATAATTGTTCCCTTAGGTGATTAATCCTCAGTTTAAACTGTTTGCGGCCTTAGAATTTACCAAAATAAAAAAGATAATTGTAACATAGCAACAGGTTTTCCTTTTTAAAAAATGTATGCACAACTCGTTTTGGGTTTAAGTCTAAAGTGTTTTTTGAAAAATTCCATTGATGGAGCTAACCATTAAACAAAGCCATATATGGTGTTAATATTGGTTTTTCCAGGAACATGACTCAAGATTTTCTTTTTGGATGGGAAAATGCCAGTTGACCTATCTTTGTTTTTGTTATATAAGCCTTTATCAGCCTCATTCTGTGCACGTTTGGAGGAGGAATGGCTACATTCGGGGGGGGGGGGGGAATCAGCTATAAAAAGAAACAGATTAACAAGAAAACTATTAATAGTGTCATGACATTGATGATGTCAACCTAGGAGCCAATACCATTAGAGTACACCCATCTCCCCTCACAGAAACAAGAAAAATAGAGATTGTCGAGGATGCACTTATTCACCATAGTAGTAAACACTTGAGCGCACTATCAATGGCATTTTCTTTATGACTTGGTACTGTAGCCTAAGTACTGTACAGTGGTACCTCAGGTTAAGTACTTAATTCGTTCCGGAGGTCTGTACTTAACCTGAAACTGTTCTTAACCTGAAGCACCTCTTTAGCTAATGGGGCCTCCTGCTACCACCGTGCCGCCGGAGCACGATTTCTGTTCTCATCCTGAAGTAAAGTTCTTAACCTGAGGTAATATTTCTGGGTTAGCGGAGTCTGTAACCTGAAGCATATGTAACCTGAGGTACCACTGTACTCTCATTTTCCTACTCATGTTGAAATATTGCCCCTCAATGAGGCCTAACCTAGATTCACAAAATGTTTAGGGGTGTGCGTACCCCTGCGTCCCCCCAGAAAAGAAAAGCACTGGAAACATCACAAGAGAATGACATGGGTCACGCCGCATCATAACTTGGATTACTCCAACTTTGTCTGGATAAATTAAGCCCAAATCCTGTCACACCAGTGTAAAATTGCACCAATAATTTCGTAAGCTAGACGCAGCCTCACCTAAACGCATCCCAAATCTCACCTGAATTGCAAGAGTTGCGTTTGGATTGCTGGTAATGTCGGGGTAATGGGAGAAAGGAATGAAGAGCAGGGGGCAAACTCTGTCAGGTGCAGATTCTCCCTTCACCACATCGCTGTGGTGAGGAAAGCCTCCTCTGCTGAAATGGCCCATGAGACAGTAGAGAGAAAGTTGTCAAGGTCTGGGCCTCCTTTCCTTCCTCAGCAGCTTCTAGTCCCCTGCTAGGCTGCTCACTTGCTTCACCTCATGGAGCATCAACTTCCTGCCAAGACCTTCCTCTTCTGCCTTTAGGCCCTGAAGCCTTTCCCAGACTGCAGGTGTAACGGTGGGAAAGGCCACACCTGTCTGAATTCTGACCTTCAAGGAGAAAAAGGAGGGAAAACAAGAATGCAGAAAAAGAGAGGAGGGAGAACTTGGGGAAGGGTCATAGCTCAGCGACAGACCATCTGTTTTGCATGTGGAAGGTTCTGGGTTCAAGTTCCAGCATCTCTGAGTAAGACTGGGCATTCCCCCTCAGAAATTCTGGAGGGCTGCCAGTCATAGGAGGCAACGCTGACCTAGAAGGGCCAATGGTTAGACTCAGCGTCAGCCAACTTCCTCTGTGCAGCTCCCTGTCACTGGCGACGTGAATGGGTGGGGAGGCAGGCAGTTGTGCGCTGCAGCCCAGCAGATTGTTATTTTTATTTATTTATTTGAGAAAATGTATCTTCTGCTTACTTGAAAGTAGAGACATCGTAAGCAGTTTACAAAGGACAAGGTCAAATGTTTGTTTAAAATAAAATACTGATAAAAGCGAATGTTAAAAATAAGTTAAATATATATAAAATCAGCCATTTTAAAAGCAATTGTATCTAATACAATTTAAGTATGTTAAAATCACATGCCCAGGTAGGCCTACTGAAAGAAAAAAGTTTTTAACTGAGCACCAGAAACAATACAGCAAAAGCTTCTGTCTAATAATCTCCGCAGGGTGGTTCTGGGTTTTGGATTCCACAGCAAGATAGGGCAAACATGCTGGTTATTTCTATATTTAAACTTTACATATACATTTTTGAAGCCCATTTGTTTGTGTTTATTTGTTGTTTTACAGGTAAGGTTGGTTGCTGAAAGGGAAGAGTGGGACAACGGAGGAGCTTCCTACTCCCGAAAGAGGTCACTAAATCCTATACCCAGAGATAGCTAGAGGAACTGTAACTAAAAACCTTTTTAAATTATATTTTTGTAACAATAATAAAAGGGATCTTTTAATTTTTAGAACTAAAAATACTGAATCTTGCGCCGTAATTAACGGTAATTGAAGGCACAGGTTAATCAAAGGCTGGGCTGCAACTCTCCGACAGACAGGGACATTGGGAGTTCAATAACATCTTTGCATTATTGCTCTGGTATAGATGGAAATGCACTAGCCTGGAAAGTAGGACTGAGCAAGAGAACCCAGTAACATTGATTCTGCTGATAATTTGTATTACAGACTGATGTTAAGTACAGACAAAAGTACAGACATAATTTCTATTGGTTTAGAGGAGTGGGAGACCTTTAGCTCTCCAGATGTTGTTAAACTACAACTCCCATCATCCCTGACCATTGGCCAAGCTAGCTGGGACTGATAGGAGTTGTAGTCCAGCAACACCTAAGGTTCCAGCCCTAGTTTAGAAAAAAGAGAAGTGACCTGAAAATAACTCAGCACTTCTGTTTTGTGAAAAGTTTGCCTGTTTTTCTACACAAACTGCTGTTAAAGGCATAAGAGCATCCCACACTATCCGCCCCCACCCTGGTCATTGCCAAGCCTCCTAATTCTTGACACAGAGCAAAGGTTTTGTTATTAAGAGAAGTGGGATATACAATATACAAAATACTGTGTCCCTCAACTCCTGGAATGAATCTTGTAGCGTCTATAATGAAGCTAAATCACCACCATGAAGAAAGTCCAATGTTAAAGAAAGTTAAAAATATTTATTTCTTATTTCTTATATGTTTACCTTAACAGACATAAGGCATTTTCCCTAATTTCATACAGAAATACATAAGACATGCATAGACCAATATGGCCTGTTTCAATGAATATTCAACATGGTAAATATAATGTCAGTTTCATGAATATAAATACAATATATAGATTAAAAAATATGCCACATCATACAAAATTACAATCCAGACCTTATTCAGCGAATTGTCTTATAGATAAACCCACTGCTATGAACATCCACTGCTTTTTCATCTTATTTTTAAGCCACCTGCTGCCATACAGACTTTCATTTCAAGAGATCTTGCCAATGCAGCATCTACCTCTTATTAGGATATTAATTATCTGCATCTCCACATTACACTAAATGCTGTCAGATCTCCTCTTGCATTGAGTGTTCATGCAGTTTATTGTGTTAAGCTAAACTTCATTTCTGCCAAGCTCGTGTACATCAATCCCAAGCTTGCTTATCTGAGGCTGCAATCGTGTACACACTTACCAGGAAGCAAGTCCCATTGAGCTCAATAGGAGTTGCTTCCAAGTTAAGATATAGGATTGCACTGCAAAAGCAGAAAGGCAGTGAGATCTACTTCCCAGGAATCTGTGCCGTCTTTAGGATGGGGCCTGTTAGTTTCTTTCCTTTGTCAGCACAGAGTGTAGAAGACCATTTTTATCCACAGCCTTGAAAGTTCAGAGCTACAGAATGGCGAGCTACTGGCATTTATGAATGATTAAAAAATAAGAGGTTGTAACAGATGCTTGAAGGTCACACAAAAAAGTTATAACAATACTTTGGCAAGAGTGCAACATAAGAGCATTTGAGGTAGAGTTGTTATGTAGGATGTGTGTCCTGATCCAAGTAGCACAGTCATTTTCCATTTTAATTTAAGTCAAAACGATGCAAGTCTTCTCTTTCAGATCTTGACCTCTTCATTTCTGATCTTCTTGATCCCAAAAGAGCTTGCATTATATGTTAAGAGAAGCCTGCCAAACCAAATAAGATCACTGCTTCAATTTTACCCTCTCTGAAGAAATGGGGCCCAGATTTGCCCTTTCTTCATCTGACAGCCCACCGAAAAAGAAAACCAGTTGAAGGGATGCTTTCTGACCCAACCCATTCAGTGGAATTCCAAGAAGATGGCAGTATTTAACTGCTTTGTCATCTGTCCAAAGGGAAGATTTATTTGGGCCCTCCTCTACTTTCAGAGAGTTAATATTTAGAACAACACTCCTTGATCTTTTCCTGGAGTGGAATGTTAAGAAGTCAAAACAGAGCTTCAGCAATGCTTTGTCAGTAATTCGTGATGACTCGAGGATTAGGGTTGGTGATCTTTCCACTAAGACGTCGTCTTCAGGCTTTCCCAAATATTTTGCTTTTGATATGTTCGGTTATGCTTCATCTGCTTTGGTTTGTGCAGCCTGCTCTTCAGTTTGGCAATATTAAAAGACGCTTTGATACTATTACCGATGGCATCCAACCTGCAGAAACAAGAAACCATTAAATAAATCGAGAGATCATACATTCTGATCTTCCTATTCACATGTAACCCAGATTGTATAGATGCTTGTACATAGCAATTCTGCTCCTTTTTCCTTCCCACCTTTTGAGATGTTAAACGAAACACACATCCACATACTCCTATACCAGGGCTTCCCAAACTTGGGTCTCCAGCTGTTTTGGACTACAACTCCCATCATCCCTAGCTAGCGGGACTAGTGGTCAGGGGCGATGGGAATTGTAGTCCAAAAGCAGCTGGAGACCCATTTGGGAAAAACCTGTCCTATACTAATTCAAGTTGATTCAATATAACCCTAAAGGTCTGCCATATTTTATGGCAGGGAGCAAAGGGATGATAGAAGTCTCACCTGCTAAATCCCTGTATCAGTCGGCTGTTAAAAGCAGTAGCAGTTTCAAAAAGGAAGAATGACAACTAACGCACATTGCACCTCAGTTTTTATTATGAGAATCTGCCTCCATGTACATTAAATGGTGTATATGCAGTATATTTTGGTGTCCATACGTGGAACTCTTTTTGCAGTCATCCACAGCCAGGATTTAATTTATTGTGAGGACTGCATAGGCATGATTTCTCCCCTGAAGAGACTTAGCACTTTGAAGTGCCAAACCCATTTTGGAAGCAGGATATTTACATAAATTTATTAAATGGGATTACTTTCTGCAAGATAATGCTCAACATTAATCACAAAAGTAAGAGATCAATATGCTTCAGGTAAAGTTAAAAGGGGGAGAAAAACACCCTTTAGAGTCACTGCCAGTCTCATCTGTGAGAAAACTTATTTCAGGCACCATATTTGGTGCTTAATTAGATGCTTGCATATGAGCAAAATACATCTGCCAAGTAGCCTAAAGGCAATTCAACTGAATGCAAATCTATCCGATCCAAGGTCCTGTTCCTAACACTTCCTGGTTTCCATGAAGCAGTCTGTTCCATACAATGAAGAAACTGTGTAGGTAACAGTTGTGGTGCAAAGATTCTACCCCAGCTACCAAAAGGCTTCACTTTCCCCAGATTTTTTAAGAGAACTAAACACAGCTTATACCCTCTTGCACAGACATTTCTTTCACTCAACCCTTTCCCCCCACAGGGTATCAAATAACAAACTCACCTTCTCATTTTTTTGCTGTTAGCCAGTTGTCTGAACGCACATTTCAATCCAAGCCCTTTGCAACCTCTATCTTTATGAAGATTTCTCCAGCCTTTCTCTGTGGTGGACTGAGTCCTGTTTATATTTTTAAAAGGAAAGAGCAAAAGAGGTGCGGCTATGAGGACACTTGCATGATTTACATATAATGAACAATTACATTTCTTTTTTTACCCTAGCTTTTCTCCATACTTGTCAACACTCCAGTATTAACTAGACAAGAGCCTAACAGGTATGCTGGACTAAGAGACCAAACATCACTAATGAGTTTCATGGCTGAATGGAGATTTGAATCTTACAGTATGTGAGTCCAACACTCTATATACCACTCTGGTTCTTTGCCTACACTTAAGCTTTTTTTAAAAAAAATTATGGCCTTTTACACACACACACACACACACACACACACACAGGTTCTACTCATGTATAGTATACTTATTCTAGTACAGTAATACCCGCTTCATCTAGCGTCCATTCTGGCGAACGTTCGCGGCAAACCCGGAAGTACCGGAATGGGTTACTTCCGGGTTTGCCGCTGGTGCATGCGCAGAAGTGCTAAATCGCGCTTCGCACATGCGCAGAAGCACAAACCGCTTCGCGCATATGCGGCGCTTTGCCCTGCGTCCTTTTCAGCTAGCGGCCGGAGCTCCGGAACAGATTCCAGTCGCAAAACAAGGTACGACTGTATCTAATAAACTGGAACCTAGCACTCAATTCATTATAGCACAGGTGAAAGAGGACAGAACAAACCAAAACGTACCAGTGTTCTTTTCCAGTCTCGCAGAAGCTTGTGCACTTCTTGTCTTTTAGGTTAGCACACTGGCATCTTCCATGTCTTCCAAGAGGTAAATCTTCCAGTGACCGCCTTGATCGGGAAGGACTCCCGAGCCCATATGGCACAATTCGCCTATCGTTGGAGGGAGGGGAGAGAGAGAAGAGGGAGAGAACTGTTTAATTCACTCACAGAAATAAAAGTTAGGAGCGTTGATTTAAAAGGACTCTGGCCACACCAAAGTTTGAAACTTACATTTGCTAATGACTTCTAACACACATTTGCATAGGCTGGTGGAAAAAGCAACACCAGTTTGCATTTTAGCAAATGTTAGCTGTCACAACTGAAACTTGAGGGAACTCATATTTAGGCTGACTTCTAGAGCCACTTTACAAATTTCATTTTCCGGAGCACAATAGTGTGTGACCAAGACAAATTGATGTTTGCAAACGCTGGCATCAAATATGTATACTTGTCAAGGAGATGTCCCTACTTGAAGACAAAACCCAAGTTTGCTTCTGCACACTGTGCGAAACGTGTTAAAATTCAGAATTCAGTGTGCTGTGTGAGATGTGTTAAAATTCAAGATTCGTTATGCATCTTCATCAGCATGCAATGAGCTCTCTCCCAATTCAAAATACAAATAGGTTGCACCATTCATGTCTATTTAGCAATGAAGCCCTCCTTCCAATTATTACACTATTAAGGCAACTAATTAAAATGCTATTGGTGATGTTAGTGCCAGATGGTGGTTTTTAAAGATACATTTCAGCGCACTTATCAATGGTGCTTTTAATTATACAACACAATTCTTTGGACAACAGCATTCCTGGCCTTTCTTTGCTAATCTCTAATGGTGATTAACCATGGTCCTTCCACACATTATGCTGAGCCAGCAAGGAGCCACAGAAAGAATTTTTGACTAGATTCTGTCTTAGCGGAATGTGCTCAAGATATTCCTCCCCCTCCCTTCTTGGCTACAATCCAGTAACAAATTTCAGTCTAACGCTGCAAATTATTTTGTTTCTGGGTGAATCAACTCTTTTACCCTACCCCAATGCACACACAATCCCGAAACAGAACAATTTAACTGGCTTTAACCTTTTAGCCATTAAGCAGCCTAGTACAAATTCTTTTCAGAAGAATTTAAAATTTGTTTAGGACCAGAATAGCATGAAAAGCTGGAGTTAGTAAGCATGTTTATTCATAAGCAAACCTTGTTTCATATAATGAGCCACTACTCTCTTGGAAGTAAAATGCAACCCTCAGCATTCTTCATGTTACTTCAAGTCTTCTTCTTCTGTCATTAAGAAGCGTCCTAGGATATCCTAGGATGCACCTATAAAGCTACTTAAATCCCACTGGTTTCAGGGATCACAGTCGCAACCATTAGGGCTGCAATCCTACACACCTACTTGAGAGTAAGCCCTTTTGGACTTTGTGAGAGTTACATCTGAATCCACTAAAGGTACTATTAGTGAAGTGATACTTTCAGAAAGCAATGCCTTGATTTGTACTTTTAGTGCAGCAACATGAAATGCTTTGGTGCTTAATTGCTTTTAAAAAATTATGATTTTTTTTTCCAGCTGGCGCTATGCAAAGTCTAAGATACACTTAGCCTTCTGCTTGGTACCAGACTGGTGCTGTGATTATGGCCCAGAGAGAGCACCAGACAGATGAGCTGAGGAGGTTACTTTAAAGGAGGAATTAGCAGGCTAATTATGCCACAACCGCAACCTCGCCGCGATAATAATAAAAAAAACTGCATTAATGGATTAGTTCCAAGGAGGAGGCAGTACTCACTCGGGAGTGTTGATCCAGATGATGTCCAGGTGGCAGAAATAGACACACTCCTTATCCATCAGGGAAGAGCAGGAGCACCGCTTGGACCTGCGCAGCGGCCAGGGGGCGCTCGAAGGCTGCCTTTGGGCGCTCTCGGAGGCGCCGAGCTCCGCGTCTGCAGCATCTGCAGGAGAGAGAAAGAGCAGCGCTTGAGCGGCGCTTGTGCAAAGGGGAAAGAAGCCACGAGACAGGCAGGCGCTCCTATCGGAGCTGGGCCGGGAGGGAAGGCGCGCTATTCGGAAAGGAGACGGGAGAGCTGCCATGCCTGCAGGGCAGCGCAAGGTTTATCAGGGACACGCGGCGATCGTCGTTACCGGGCAACTTTCTCCACGTGGCTGACAATAAAGACGCAGCTTTTTTGGCTGACGTTCTTGATCCGAGCCAGCAGAGGAAGGCGAAATCTAAGGGGGACTTTTAAAAAGCAAGGGCTTTTAAACCGGAGCGCTTCTGTTTTATGGCGCCATGCAAGCAGCTGATGAGTCTTAAATCCATTTCACACATTGTTGGAGGAACCGCAGAGCCGGAGCGGTGGCTGCCTTGGGGATGCCCTCCGAGGGGGGCCTTAGACCCAGTTCATTCCCCCTCCACTCCACTCCACCTCGCTTTCCCTCACCTCCTGATGCTGCGTGACATAGGAACCAACTCCTAGGGGCCGAGGTCCCTTCGCCTCCCCAATAAAGTATTTGAGGGGGTCGCTAGCGCCCGCCCCAGTTGATGGGCATTGCCATTCAATTGTGCGTGTGGCTTCTTGTGGAGGATCCTGCGGGACAAAGCTTACCTGCCCCCCCCCAATATTTTATTCAAGTTGGCACCTCTGGAAAAATCGTAACCTAGCCTACTGGGAAGCAACCCTTGTATTCAGTGGGGGCTTATTCCCCAGTCTAGGGAGGGTAGCTCGACTCCTTGAATTCATACAATCGCAACAAGTTCCATTAAATAGGCGAATCGAGAGTCCCTGCGCTTATTCTGAAGATGCTCACTAAGAGGGAAAATGCGATCCTGAGCATCTTTCGAATAATGTTTGTGCAGGGTAGGTATAGGTATGCTACGGAGGCTAAAACGGAGCCAGAATCAGATCAGGTAAGGCAATTTGCGATTTTTAGGCAATGGATGGGCTGGTTGTACCTTTTTATTATTATTAGGGTTTACTTCCGAGTAGGCATGGGCATGGGCAGGCCGCTTGTAATTCTCACCGGCGGCGGGTGCCTCCGCATGTGGAGTTTGTGGGTGTCTCCAGCGTGCCAAAGTCTGTTCAAAGGAATGGGTTTTTAGGAGCGCTTAGCTCTGCAAAGGAGTGCGGTAAAACCAGGATGCCCTTAGTCCGAAATCCCATCCAGGTTACCTCCCCGGGCTCAACATGTCAATGCAGAATTATTCGTAGAGATTAAACAAGGTCGAGAAAATCCGCTCGAAGGGATGAGACGGGGCATATAAAAGAAAAAACCCTTTAAATAATCGAACTTTCGCAACCACAAAACCAGTAGCGGCAGAATACTCGTTTACTCTGTGTGCGGTGCACATGCCACCAAACATTTATCCGCCATAAGATCGCGTTAACTCTCAGAGGAATCTGGTTAAAACCAGCCACTCCGGGTTAACGGCCTTGTGGATCGCAGCCGAGGCGCTCCTTAACACCTTGGCAGCAAGCGAAGCGAAGAAGCCAGCGCTCAGGTAGAAGAGAGTTTCAGGCCAGTGACCTCAGAGCCTTATGACTCTTCCTCGGCTGGACGCAGTCTACCAGCAAAAGTACACTCTTGACCTAGGCACGCTTGCAGTGGGAACTTGGAAAAACGGGAGTGGAGGGGGTAGGAGAAGCATGCATTATCTCCCCCCCCCGGGGGGGTGAAAAAAGAAAGAAAGCGCAGCGGATTCCTCAGCTTACCTGTGTGGCTGATCACAAAGAGCAAGGGAAGGATCAGTCGCGTGTAATCCATTCCGACGACTCTTCTGGTAAACCCAAGGCAAGCGAATGGAACTCCCCCTTTAAACCCCGTTTGCTCCCGCAGCAGGTTGCAGGTAGTAGCCGAGCGACTGTGCTTGCTCGCCAAGCATCCAAGGAAGACGAAAGGACTCCGCAATCCGCTAGGCAGCAGTGAGGCTGTGTCTCCGTGTTGCAACGAGGCTCCCTGCGAGCTTCTGCCCGCGCTGGCTCTGGGCGGCTCCTTTTATACCGCTCCCCTACAGAGCGGAGTAAACAGCGCTCCTACTTTATTTTATCCCGAGACAATGTTATTGTGTCATTAGTCACCGAGAGGCAACGTGCAGAGCGAGATAAGGGCAGGCTCGGGAGGAAATCGCTGCGAGCTTCTGAGGCAGACGCCGTCTGGCAAGGCAGGGGCAGGGTTGCACAGGAAAATAAATACCCGGAGCAGACCTTTCGGAAAGACCGAAATCCCGCGGGCCAAGGGCGCCTCCAGCGCGCGGCCGCCAGGGGGCGCACCGCCGCGGCCTCTGCTGCGCCTGGGGGGCTTTGGCCCGCTGCCCGTGATTAGAAACGGCAGTGGGATTGCTTTCGGGTCAGGTTTTAAAAGGCGGGAGGCGGCCACGGGAAATTGCCCCCCAATATATGCAAAAGACAGCGATGGTTTACTACCTTCAATTCTGTGCCTGAGTTAGCATTTATTCAGCGGGGGGGGGAGGGGTTTCACTGCGGGGTCCCTCGAGATATTTCTGGACTCCCATCACCCATGACCATTGGCCATGCTGGCTGGGGGACCAGCAACACCTGGAAGGCCCACCCCTACCCCCTGCGTTCATTTAAGGGACCCCTGACCATTAGGTCCAGTCGTGGCTGACTCTGGGGTTGCGGCGCTCATCTTGCTTTATTGGCGGAGGGAGCCGCCGTATTGCTTCCGGGTCATGTGGCCAGCATGACTAAGCCGCTTCTGGCGAACCAGAGCAGTGCACGGAAACACCGTTTACCTTCCCACCGGAGCAGTACCTATTTATCTACTTGCACTTTGACGTGCTTTTGAACTGCTAGGTTGGGAGGAGCAGGGACCGAGCAACGGGAGCTCACCCCGTCGTAGGGATTTGAACCGCCGACCTTCTGATCAGCAAGTCCCTAGGCTCTGGTTTAACCCACAGCGCTACCTGCGTTAACATTCGCAGCTTGCACGGCAGCCTTGAAACGGGAGGAGGGACCTGTGGCCAGTCCTACTGCTATCATGACCAGTGGTCAGAGATTATGGGAGCTGGGCTCATGCAACCTCTGGCAAGCCACAGGTTCCCTGCATTTTTAGCTCATTTCAAGGCTCCAGGTCTACTCATTGCATGCGTGCCTGGGAGTATACAGTTGGATAGTGAAATAAGAACTTTTCATGGATAAAAAAAAATAATCTTCCCAGATCAGACAAAAGCTCCATCCAGTCTGGCGCCCTGTTTTCGTCAGTCGCCAAGCAGCTACCCTTGGAAACTCACAAGAAGGATACTGTACAGAGAGGGAGCTATCTTGTCTTGGCTCCAGCATGTAGCAATCCGAGCGACACGGCCTCTGAGTACAGACTGCAATAGTTCCATTTTTAGCTAGCATGGCGAGGGGTGGGGGTGGGGTCTAATCCCTGTGGATTTGTCTAATCGCCTTTTAGCAACCAACTACACCAGCTACCACCACTGCAGTTTGTGGTCATGAACTCGTAGAATCACAGAATTGTAGAGTTGGGAGGGACTGTGAGGGTCATCTAGTCCACCCCCCGGCAATGCAGGAATCTTGTGTCCAAGGCGGGGCACAACCCTGAGATTAAGAGCCACCGGAGCTATCCCAGATCCATAAACTAACTATGCCTGGTTTGTGTGGCGTACTTCCTTTTGCTCATTCTACAAGCAATTTCTTTGTAAAGAAGGAATGAGATGGAGGTAGCATCTGCCCCGTTTTCTATGTGCATTCGAGACCAGAGTGTATTAAATCCAAGGCCTTTATAACAGGTGTGGTTCACCTGTGGCTCTTCAGGTGTTACTGGACTCCAGCTCCCGGCAGCCCCAGCCAGTGGTTTCAACAACCAAGGGAGGTGTTGGGAGGATGGGGGGGGAAGTTCCCCCAGTTCTGGTATATTGCAATGGGAGGGTTTTTTTTATTAATGGCAAATCGGCTAAAACGTTACTAAAAATGGAACTGTACTTAAGAACATCAGGAAAGTCCTGCTGGATCAGAGCAAAGGACCATTTAGCCCAGCATTCCATTTCTCACAGATGCTTGTGCGAAGCCGAAGGCTAAAGCATTCTCCCCACTTGTGAGTCACAGCAAATCAGAGGCATTCAGAAGTAGTGCATGGCCAACACTGCTATTAGCCACTGATAGCCTTTGTTCCATGATTTTTTAAAAATTATTTCAAAAACGGGCAACACTACTGCATGAAACAAGAGTACATCTAACCTTAATCAGTTTTCTGTGTGATAAGCATGTTTGAACTTGCCAAGTCTGTTGCTTAATGGTGTGCCATATTTTTTTATGGTGTTTGGGGCTGCTTCCAAGATTATTTCAGGAAATGCATCTACAATCCAAGTGAATCATCAATGCATTTATTTTCTTTTGGAATGCATTGGGCTTGCTGGAGGAAAGACTGTGCATTGGCAAAGGTATTTTTATTGCACAGCAATGTATGAATATTAGACAAGGAAGGAGAAAAGGCATTTGTGGGGTTTTTATTATTATTTTGAAAAGGGTTACATTTGGATGATTATAAATATTTTGTTTTGAAACTACCAATGGGTGATGTTGGGCCAATTTGCTAGGGGCTCCAATAGCAGCAATAGAGCCCACTGCCCTAAGACCAAACCTTGAAAGAGGCAGTTAGTCGTTTCCACCAGTTACTACACTTATCTACCTCTCTGTATGGCTCTAATTAAATGGCTGCAAGTTCTCTCTGGTTTATCACTGTGGTATTATTCCTCCTCCACTGTCATCCCAGCTTCACATTTATATTATTATGTGATGTAATCAGGGCCTTTTTCAGCTGAAACTCACCAGAACTCAGCTCCATCGCCTCTCAGATGGGCGCATTGCCATTCAAAGAGAATGAGGGAGAAGTTTGTAGTGACTTCAGTCACCTCTTTTTCTAGAAAAATAGCACTGGATGTTCTGCATGTTACATATTATATGAAATATGGTGGAGAGAAGGCTTAAACTGCTGCTCCTCACTAACTGTGCCCTCCTACCTTTAATAAAAAGACCCACAAAATGCTTGGGAGGGTCACAATTAGCACTTAACTATAATCCCGTTTCTTACCCTCCTGCCACCTCAGTGCGCTCTCTCTCTCTCTCTCTGTGTATCCTGTAAAGTTACAAGTTCTTGTGAAGCTGGGTTTTTTAAAGTATTGTTTTGATTTGCAAAGTTCTCTACTTCAGCATGCCTAAGGAACCCTCAAAATTTGTAGGGGCCACTACCTTCTTTTCCAATAACCCTGTTTTGCCTCCATAGCAGTAGGGCAGGGATGGGGAAGCTCTGACCTGCAAAACTAGTCCAGTCCTCTTCATGAGCCTCGCACATCTCCCCCAAGTCATGCTTCCACCACCTGACTGGGAAGAAAAGGGAGCAACTTTAATCTTCGTCGCAGACTGGTTGAGAAAGTTTCGCCCAGGGATGGAAAACCTGTGGCAGCTTCAGGTGTGGTCAGACTCCAGCTCCCATCAGTCCCATCTAGTATGGTTAATGGTCGGGGGGTGGGCGGGATGGGATATGTAGTCCTGCAGCATCTGGAGGCTCACAGGTTCCCCACCAGAAGCCTCCTTCACTTCTAGCTCCTCTCCCACAAGGCCATTGACAACCACCTGCCCCGCAGGAAGAATCCTTCTGACTTATTACATGTTGCTGTGGCTGTGTAGGTGTGCATGGTGCATGTTTTAACAAGCTCGGAAGGATTTGTATTCTGAAATACAGGATATAAATAACTGGGGGGGGGGGTAATAAAATGAATCGAATGCCTTGATTGTGGACTGCCCACAATATTTGGCCACTGGGGGAAATGGGGATACTGGCCTTAAGCACCCTTTGCTCTGATTCAATGGGGCTCTTCTTTTGATCTTAGCAACTTGTACATAGAGCAATGAGAATAGTCTGGCCTGCTAATTCCTGCAGAATCATAGCTGCTGTTAAAGACACAGCAGCAGAGACTGATGGAAAGGTTGCAGTCCTAATTACCCCTGAGCAACCCTTACTTTAAAATTGTTATCTGGTTGCCCAAAGATGGCTATTTCCCCCACACCCACCCCGCTTTTAATGAAGCTACTTCGGTCACCTCCCCCGCCCCCTTAGCCCTTGCTCCTGTGCTTTGAACAGCAGCCTGACATTGATGGTGTAGTGTAGTGGTTAAGACTGCTGGACTAGGACCTGGGAGACCAGGGTTCAAATCCCTCCTTCGGCCATGAAGCTCACTGAGTGACCCTGGGCGGCTAACCCACCTCACTGGGTCGTTGCGAGGATAAAACAGGGAGGAAGAAAAATATGAAAGCCACTGGCAGGGGGTGGGATAGAAATGCAATAATAATAATAGTGACAATAAAAGATAAATTGCATGGGGGGGCAATGTGTAGGGGAAACGAGGCAAAGAAATCGAAGCTCTCTTGCATGGTGGGCAGAAGCCCAAATCTATTGTGCTCCACTGCCCCCCACCCCCATTTCCAGCTGGAGAGCCAGCTGCTCAAAAGCTTCGCCCATGTGGTCATTCCAAAGTGCCATAGTCTTGTCAGTTTGCATCACTTTCAGGGGGATGCTCACCGTTTGAAAGCCGGGCCGACCCCCCCCCCCCAAAGAAGTAGGCTGCCGTGGCTCGCTGCCATTTAAAAGCTCAGGCCCTGCAAAGGCAACGGCTGTAATTAGGTACCGAGCTCCGCAGATGTTTGAAGTTGGAAGAATACCCATGTGCGGCCTTGCTCGCGAGGGCGGGCCTGGAGCCCGGGAAGCGACTTCAAAGCCCCGCTAATCCCGCGAGTCTCCTCACGGAGGTGCTGCAAGGAGACAATAGGTGAGAGAGGAGCTTCAGTTGGGGGACAATTGGCCGGGGGGGGGGAGGAAAGGACTGACTGACAGACACCCTAATTATGAGGGGATGAATGTTCCCCTGACTTGAGGGAATGAAAGAAGGAGAGTGGTTTCAAAAACACCGTGTGTATTATTTCGAGCCTTTTCAGGCAAACAAAAGGAGAGCGGGAAGCTCCAGAATTCAAAAGAAACGCAGAGATAGAAAGGGAAACCAAAAGCGAAGGCCCTGCGGGGCTGAGCTGCGTTGCTGCGTTGCACAGAGCGAGCAAAATGGCCACTGTTTCGACAGGGCGGGAGAGGTGTGGAAACAAGGGCTTATTATAGCATGTATGGTTCAGGTTTGGCTTATCCCTCTTGTCACTGTTGTAACTAAGCCTAAGCACAGGCAACTGAAGGAGTCACATGCTTCCCTCCCTCTTTCATTTCACTGTGCTTGTTTTAGATTGTAAACCTGTTGGGGCAGGGACCTGACATGCCTGATCTTTGGAAGGTGCCATCGTGTGTGTGTGTGTGTGTGTGTGTGTGTGTGTGTGTGTGTGTGTGTATCATCTCTCCCTCTCTTATACGGGGATAAAGAAAAAGATAAAAGGGGGGCTCCAACTGGCCTGCTCTCTGCTGTGAAGTGATTGCTGCTAAATTGCAAACTATTGGAAAGGTGCTTATCCAAGGCAGCCCAGGCCTCCTGATCCTCAGATGTCTTTTTGGTCTGCATGAAACATCTATTTACGAGAGAGTCAAGTTCTTAGGGCCTTATCTATCATTGTATGTCAAGAGCTATTGATGGCTCTATATTAGTATCTTTAAAAATTTGGTACAACTGCTGTCATTCTGTAACCTGTAACCTGCATTTATCGCTCTCCACCTGCACTCCCCCCTCCCGACCACGCTCTGTGGAGCTCCTGTGCCTTTTAAGATTGCAGGTTGAAGCAGAAAAGGAGCTGCCAAAACCTTCCTCCATCACTGTGTTTGCCTCATTAGCTGAATACCTGCTTGTGTCGCAAGTATTTAAAGGATGGGGCTTACCAGAGAAAGGTTGGCATCACCAGAACTTAGCCAAATAAATGTGTTTATGGAAAGATGGAAGGGGTGGCAGGGAGTGGGGGGGGAAGGAAATTGACACTCACTCACTCACTCATATACCATGTTTATCCCATGCCAGTGTGCTGATAAGGCACCATGTTGTTCTGAAGCTATCTGCTCAGCCTTTGAAAACCCCAGGTGTAATACTGTGTTTCCTTGCCAGCAAGTATGTTTCTTCCCACGCATGCATTCTTGGGTGATATCTCTTTAATGCTAATTGCATTCCTCCAGGACCACAGACAAAAGGATGATATACCTCTTTGTATAAGAACAGGACTATAGCCTGCAGTATCAGGCCCCTGGCCCACCCAGTCCAACATCCTGGTCTTATAGTGGTCAGTCAGATGCCTGTGGGAAACCAACAAGGTGAACATGAGCAGAAGAGCCTTCTGCCCTCCGGTGGTTTCCAGCAACATTTTAACTGTCCTAAATCTTCCAACATTCAGCTTCATTGGATGCCCTTGAGTCCATGGGCGTAGCCAGGATTTATGTTGGGAGGTTTCCCTGAAACCTATCTTGGTATTTCCCCTCCACGCTCATTGGTTGTGCTGCCTCTCATGCTTGCTGCAGGAAGCAAAGAGCTAGTTCTGCCCCCACAGCAGGAAGATAGGGAAGAAAGGAGGCTGGAGAGAGCAGCAGCTGAAGTTCTGGAGTGGTAGACCAGCATGCAAGAGCCGCTGTATTTTTTCTCATGGCTGTAGAGCAAGGCTGGCTCCCCAGATGCTCCTGGACTATTATTATTCATTATATACCTTTAGGCGCCAGGTAAAAACATTCCTTTTCAACCAGGCCTTGGGCTGATTAACATATACCTCTTTTAAATGTGTTTGTAGGAAGGGAGATTGTTGGTTTGTGGGTTTTGTTTTGTTTTTGCATTGTAAGGCTGCCTGTCATTATGAGCTCTCTTTTTTTAGGCCTGTGCCTGCTCTTACGTTACGCCTAGAAAAATCAAAAGATGCTATTCAAGGGACTCTTCTTTAGTGAATACATCAGGCCACACGGTGGCGCTTTGCTCTAAACTTTCACATTAGCAAACAGGGAATAGAGTCAATGCAAGCTAGAATTTAGGAGTGCATCAGCAGCAGTGGGATTTGTTTATAGCGCTTTTATTGATTGGATGTGTGGCACTGCCTTCTTGCCTTGCCCATATGTCAGCAGATGATGGGAGAGAGGATCTGATAGGTTCCTGGGTGTTTATAGCCAAGGGCTGATATCCAACGTAAAATATATTCAGAGGAGACCCACTGAAATCCAGCAACTTTGAGAGGTAGTATGGTTCGAGAGTTGGACTAGGACTGCAGAGACCCAGATTTAAATCCCCACTCAGCCACGAAGCTCACAGTGATTTCAGGCCAGTCACTATCCCTCTGGCTGCCCATAACACACAGGGTTGATGTAAAACTGAACAAGGGAAGAGCTAGTGTATACTGTTGTGAACTCCTTGGAGGAAGGGTGTGATATAAATGCAATTAATCATAATACTTTAGAGAAAGGCACTTTGGAGAGTGCTAAAGTACATTTAAAAGGCTTGTCACGGGGGATGGCAACATCATCCGACAAGCTGGCAGAATAATCTGCTCGTTGAGCCTCCACCTCCTCTTTTAGCAGCGGTTATATGTCTTCTGGTTAATCAGTCATTTGCCACAGACGTTTTCTGTGTTTTCAGACCCTGGGAAACTTCTTTAACCCAAACATGCACCTGGGGATTACCTTCTACCATAAAATTGTATGGTGCTAGTGCTGCTGTCAAATTGCACCTTAGATCAGGCTGGGAGCCTGTAGTGGATCCCAACCAACCAGCTGAAGAGCAGTGTATGCCAGGTACAACCCAGTTATTGATGCCATACCAAACAGAAGGGAATGTTTTAAAACAGAAGCTGCCTTACCACAAGTCATATAGCTTGGTATTGTCCACACTGACCTGCAGCTGCTCTCCAGGATTTCAAACTGGGTTTTTCCCAGCCCTACTTAGAGATGCTAGAGACCTGGGACCTTGCAAAGTAGATGCTCTACAGCTATTTGGCCACAACACATTGTTGCTGGCCACCATGCAGCTAGGTGGGTCACAAATTGCCCAGACCTGCAAGAAGATCCAGGGGACACTCTGTATTGATGGGACACATCATGGAGAGGATGATCTCCAGTGTCTGTCCATGAGGCAGGGAACGTTCTGTCCCAGAGCTAATCATCATCCAAAACAGACCAGGAATGAGCCCTCCAATTTGTCTGTCTGGTTGATCTTGTGGTAATGGCTTTGCATGGATTCTGGTTTGCTTTTCTCCTGGAGGCCTTTGACCTTCTAATCCCCCTGAAATAATCCTCCCCTTCCCCCTGTCTGTTTGTTTGTTTTTTCACTTCAGTGCATTTTGAAGAAGTTCGCAGTTCCTTCTTGGATAGCCCTAGGTGTTTATAAGCCCCCATTTTGGCTCTTTTGCTCACACTAACTGGTAATGGGCAGGGATCCATAGGGAGCCTGATGGAAGGAAGCAGAGAAGGCTGTTTGAGGCTGTCTCTTGCAAAGCCGGCATGTGGTTGAAGTTCTGTACATATGTGGTTTTAAAGGGATTAATTTCCAGTGCTAGTCCTGCTCCGGCAAGTCGTCTAGGAATATTGAACATAGATGTGCAGTGTGCATGTGTCAGATTACAGCAACAGCCCTTCCAAACCCCTAATCTTGTTGAAGATGTTCATAGACATTGCAGACCCTACAGGTGTATAAACTCGATGGATGCAATTAGGATCCTGTTTGTTTGTTTGCTGTTTTGCAGAGTCCCTGATCGCATGCGGGGACTGTTTAAAAAGCCTTCTACTGAACATATATAGGGCAGTCTGGGGTCTGCTGTCCTGATCCCAGTCTGCCCCCACCCCTCCAAGCATAGTCTTTTGACATTTTTCGTCTTCTTTAGAACACACTTTGAAACATAAAAAAAAAAGTCCAGAAGGCTTTTTATGATTGTCTGCTAATGCTGACTTGTTTATTTTGGGTGTATGCTGCCTGTTACCATCTGGTTTGTACTGATTATATTTTATTATCCTAGCTGTCAGCCACTTTATGATTTTTTTAAAAAAGAGATAAATATGTAAATAAAAAAGCAGGGCTTTTTTCTCTTCGATGCCACACCACCACCACCACCACCACCCCATGAAGCAATTGACTAGTCACAGGGTTCTGGCTGCTCACCGTGCATTCAGTACTGTGCCCCAAACTTGTGGTGCTTCTTCCCAACTGCTATTAGACAGGCACCCTCCATGCTGAACTTCAGGCACATGACTTCAGACCCCATCTGCACTATACGTTAAAGGCAGTATCATACCATTCCAAATAGTCATGGTTTGCCCCAAAGAATCCTGGGAGCTGTAGTACCTTGGTAAGGATGCTGAGAGTTCTTAGGAGACCTCTATTCCCCTCACAGAGCTGGTTTAATAATCTGTTCCTCTTCCCAGGTAACTCCCAGAAACCAGGGCAGATTACCACCATATCATCTCATCAAATCCAACAAAATAATTTAAAACAAATGAAAGACTGTGCATCAGAGGTTGCCCCACAGAACTCTTTAGCTGTTAAGGACCAGGGTAGAAAGTTGCATCTTAGCAAATGACAGAAACTATTTAAGAAGGATGCTTGGTGCACCTCTGTGGGGAGAGAATTCCACATTTTGGGAGCTGCCAGAGAGACTGCACTCTCTTCCATGCTGCCCAGAGTGGAGGAATTACCAGGAGGGCACCCTCTGCCCATCTTGACACCTGAAATGGTCTATAGAGAAGGAGGTGGTCTTTCACAAAGGACCAGACTGATGCAGAAGCTGGGGAAGGCCAGTGGAGTGTAAGGGGGGGGAGGATTCAAATTTTCTGTTTCTCATTTTTCCAGTCTTAAATGTGGTTTTCAACATCAGTTTGCAATGTATTTTTTAAGTCAGTGAAAATCCATCTACATTTGAGTGTGGATATTTCCTAATATGCACATTTTATATGCAACTTTGCCAAATAGAGTTTTACAAAGTAATTCCCCCCTCAATATGACTGGAGAACTGCACTGCAAAAATTTGGAGCAGTGTGGAATTGTGAAGGATGGCTGCGTTTCAGTTCATGTCTTGTTTTGGAAAAGAGCAAATTAAGTAAGTTCACCTTTAAAGGTGACCTGAAGCAAATTTCTCCCCCATCCCTAGTAGAAGATTTCTACTATTACCACTAAATTGTGCCATGAAAAACAGACAAAAAGCAACAATGCCACCATATTAACTGGTTTCTCCAAATTTGAGAGATTGGGGAATGACGCACATGTATTCCAGACTGTATCTCCAGCTTTAGACTTAAACTAATTTTTCTGGCTTGGATGCTTTCTGGAGCTTTGTGTTTTGAAAGTTTTAAAAATAATTCTCCCCCAGATGTTCACACTCAAGCCTGCAACTCCATGAATGAATTTAGAAGGAACCTCTGCTCCCCAAGCAGCTGCTCATTTCTTGAGTGCTGCAGGGGATCTTATTAAAAAAGAGTACATTTACATGAGAGCTGTTACTGTGGTGCTTCTTTAAAGGTTTGCGGGGGAAGAGGTTTGTGCTGAGCTTTTTTGACTGACCAATTATTTCAGTGGCTCAGCTCTAAGAATGACTGCCTCTGGATCCAAACCTCTAATGATATTTGAGATCAGCAGATGGGGTCAGGAATATAAGAAACACCAAAGAAACATACACTTTTGATCTCACACCATCTGAATTGATCGGGTCTCATGTTTCTCAAGCCAGTCATGTCTTATTGGTAAAATAAGTTGACCAAAAAAAAATGAGTTGACAAATTATGAATGGAGTACAAATTCCTAACATATAGGCATGAAGAAGTGAGGAACAAGGGGCTCCCAGCAGGGAGTTAGATGCACAAGGCCTGAATCATAAACTACCACATTTTGCTGTCTGTGGGTTATATTCAATGTTGCACTAAGTCACTGGTTCTATAAGTGCAGTTTTCCCCGATCCGGAGCATATGTGGGGGGGGGCACAGGGTGCATCAGTGGGAGGGGGTGATGGTCCTATTGCTCTAACATAACTATTTAGGCAGATCCTATGTCCATTAATATTCTAGGATCAAACACCCTTCCGTTTAATACACCTATCACATTCAAAGTTAAGAATCATCTGGATTGACTTGTGCTCCCAAATGTTAAGAAAATCATAAGCTAAGGATTTGGCCTTCACTTTGGCACTACTAGGATACGTCCTGTTCCAACTCCCAAATTATGCTCCCTTGCAGATTAGGCTCCATGCATGCACACTTTCTGCCCTGCCTTTCCATAGAAAATGCCTAAGAAAATGAAACTGCACAGTATAAAGTTACCAATCAAGATAACAACAAACACAATATGCAATAATACAGCAAAAGCAAGGTAACAACTAGGAGAACAGCAGCAAAAACGTCAAGCTGTTTGCTCAACACAATCCCTCCAGAATTGCAATCATCCTTTTTATTTGAGGTGTTTCTCCATCTGCCCTGAGGGAGGTCCAGAGGGTGGCAGCACAAAAGTAGGCCTTTTCAGTGGTGGCTCCCTGGTTCTAGAATGCTCTCTTTAGGGAGTCATTGGCTACTGTTAGATGCTAAGCAAAAACATCTCTTTTCAGTCAGGCTTTAGGCCTTTAACTTGGAGAGTTTAGATATTGTGGCTTCTTTTAGTGGACGGGATATGCTAGATTGCTTTTATTTATTAAAAATATGTTTTTAGCTTTTGCTTTGTTTTAGCTTGATACTGGTTTTAATATTTGTTTGTCGCTTTACATTTTGTAAAAAGAAGCAACATGCAAGTAAAATTAATAATAAAAACGTTAAGTCATTATGACAAAAGCAGCACCTTCTTGTGATACAAGTGACTTCGTACAAACTAAGGTTACTTATCTCTTTGCAGCAGCAGTGAATCAAACAAGCCTTAACATTTGACCTTCTTGACCAAAACAAACCTTGTATTACAAAATCAAGCTAAGCATGCCTGGCTAATGAACTCATCTCGAGGTAGGCTTTTTCTTCCCTGAGTGAACTTTAGGAATGCAGCATCTTTTCCCTTTTTCGCTTCAGAGGGAATCTCTGTGTGAATATTTCTACACTCAGCTGCATCAGAGTTATTCACAACTTGCTGGCCAAACCTTGCTGTCTGCCCCCAGACAGACCCATATTAGTGTAATCCTGGGAAATTAGTGGTGGTTCTTTTTAAAAATCTAAACATCTGGTAAGAGTCCAGAGCATCCAGATAAAAGGCAGTTCCACTGATTTTTGAAGTTAGATGATTCACACAGGTAGGGGTAGATGAGTTCCTTATTTCTCCAACCTAAAATTTGTTGCTCCACATTTCCAAAGCAATTCCTGATTTTTGAAAGAAACCATCATGAAAAGTAGTCAGCATTTTAGTGCAAATTTCTCCCAGTAAACACGTTTTTATATGCAGTTTTAACTAATATAGTAATATATCCATTAAAAGGTGATTTTTCAAAATTGTAATGCATTTTGTTTGTTATTTACACAAATATATGCATTTTACTGCCCCTAGTCTCTGTATTTTTGTGCACATTGTTTGGCTGGAGAACTACATCACAAAACTGGGAGAAGTGTGGATTTCAAAGGATTGGTTTGAGAAGTGGCTTCTCACTAAAATGCAAGCACAGTCACATTTCTCTACCATCTTTCTTCCTCCTCCCTTACTTTGAAGATGGGGGTTTCCTACATATTTTAAGCACTGCAAGTAATGCATGACTGCTGGAGCTATGGGAATAGAATTAAGCTAGGGACCAAAGGCTGCATGCATGAAACTAAATCCATGCAAGAGAGAAATTCTTCTGTTTCAATGTTCAACAAGTGCTGGAATGGGTTCACTCCTAAAAAAGAATGATCACACATTGGGGGTACCCTTCGACTGGTCTTAGACCTGCATTTTCAGACCTCAGTTGCAGCCAGGCATCACTTTCTTGCATGTGTGTAATTAGCCTGCATCTTATGGCCTCAACTGTGATGCATTTTTGGTGAAAAGTGTTGCTGCTGTTGCTCTTCATGAAATTTCCAACTTTATTTCACGAAGGCGAGAGGCTGTAACTGCAGTTTCTAGGATAATCAAAGATTAGGCATTAGTGGCAGATTTCCCTTATCATCTTTAGCAATTCACAAAGGTTATGTAATATATGATATAGAAAGACCCCCCCCCCCACCTGCAGTCTACAAATCTATGTGATGACTATTCACTGTCTGCTCCTTCTGGGATAAAAAGTTGGTGGGAGTACATGCTTCCTACTGACTTGCATCGCTGAATGAAATAAAAAGTGCTTTCAAAAAGGAAATACATTCTTATTGTCTAAAATATTCACCTGTGAAAGGCTCTTTGGAAACTACAGGGGGATCTTGAGAAGATTAGCAACTGGAAAAAAAGGCTGCAGCAGCATGGTTTTCATTTACTCTTGTGAATGAAAAAAGTGAGACACAAAAGCTGTTCTTTTCTTTCTAAACCATATTTAAATTTAATAAAACATGGCTTTATGCTTCTGTTTGACAGCAAACATAAGAAAAATAACACGAAGTTTTTTTCATAGTCACAAATGTAAATATGCTTTCTTGTGACTGGCAGGCTTCAATTAAAAATAGCTTTAATTTTACTTAAAGAACCAGTACCTCGAATATGAAAATTAGGAGACTTATGTCCCTTACAAGAAAAGGAACACTTGTTCCTTGTGAATGTTTTTTTTTTAAAAAAAAAATGGTGGAAAGAAGGAAAAATGCTACTGAAACCACTGCTAATAGACAGTTCATCCATTTTCTAAAGCTTTTAAATAACCTAATGGTGGAGAGGGGCTCTAAGTGGGAAGTTGGTTTTTTCTTGCTGGCTCACTTGCGTGAAGAAGGCACAACTTGAGCAGTGATAAAGTCAGTAAACAAAAATTTTACTGAAATAATTCAATAACACAGATACGGGAGTTTGTTTTTAAGTGTAAAGCTAAAGTCATACACAAGAAAGATGGACAGACCCTTTCCCCAAGACTAATATGGATACAATAAATATGGAGTTGTACATACTCAAATCTGTACACACAAACTTCGCCCCACAGCCATAAAAATTTACATTTAACAGTGCAACATATAATTTAATCATTTATTCCATCTGACGTAAGATTTTTTTATTTATTTTGTTTTACTTACGAAACACAAGTAACTACTTGGTTTTAATATACATATAATATATATATAATTTTGACAATCTGTACAGTATTCTAAACATAAAACTCCAAAAAAAGGCACAATTGTCTATACAACATGTACAAAAATGGCCGGAGCTGACAAGAAACAACAATTATTGGTCAAAAATTCATGATTGCACAAAGATTAGTAATGAGTTTGTGTCAGAAAAAAAATGTGCTTTAAGTAAAAGGGAGGTTTGCAAGAAAACCTGTGTTACTTTAAAAAAAAAACGAAAAACAAACACACACACGCACACACACACACACAACCCAACGTAAAACCAAAAAAACCCTAGGTTTCTATTATAAGTCTATCCTCATCGTCGCTGCTGCCGTCACTAAACTCCACAGTATTTTGCCTCTCGGGCAACCCTTTCCGCCTATGCGCTTGTCTATCTAGAGAGACAGTCCGATGTCTGGGGCAATTGGGTAAAACGTCAGAATTCACCTTCATAGGAGGCTCTGAAGCAGAAGCCTGTTCGACCTGAACAGAATTGATATTGCACTTTGGTTTCGTATGACTCTGTGAGTCAGGCTTTTCAGTGTCCAGTTTACCCGGGCTATCGTGCCGTTGGTACCCGCTTGAAGGATCAGCCTCCAAATGACTTTCAATGCTGTACTGCTGGTCGGCGGGTCCCACCTGAGATGATGTAGCACTGGTGACTGGAGCAGCAGCAGCATCGCTAGCGACACTCGCAGGACCCTGATGTGGAGGAGTTTCGGAGGCCTTGCTACTAGAAGCTGGTGTTTCTGGAATGCCCTGCCCATCTGCAGTCACAGGGCTGACCGAAGGGATTAAAGTCGGCAGTGCTATGTTTAATATTTGCAGACCTGGAATGTGCGTCTGAGGGCTTGAGTTGCTCTGAGGGGAAGGGTTTGCAGTCAACACTTGTAGGCCTACGGCATTCAGTGTTAATCCCGAAGGGTGTATTTGCGGAGTGATGTTGGTGTTCGTCAGGCCTAAGATGTTCACCGTCTCCATGCTCAACGACGGAAGAGGCTGCAGGGTTGGTGCGCTCAGGCTCTGGATTCCCGGTACATTGATCTGGCCTATTGGGATGCAAGGAACAACGCTGTTCACTTCAGCAACGCTGAGATGATTTGCAGTGCCGGACATTGCACATGCTGGGTCGCCAAGTGCACTTGTAGTTCTGTGGATCACGCTAACGGCGGGAATAGTGAGCTGTACCGGCCCAGCCTGAATGGGGAGGAAAGTCGAGTATGTGGCCAAGCCAGCAGGTACCACATGGATTCCCCCCACTGGAATCATCCCGTAAGGGGTCTTGGTTTGTTGCTGCGAGTGCAAAGGGAGGTGGCTAAACAGGTGAGTCTGAGGAGGTGCTGATTTCATGATCTGTTGCTGATGCTCCTCGGGCTTCTGCGGTTGCATCTCTGGGAAAGGCGAGGCCATTGAAGGAACAACCGTGGAGGTTTGTGTACTCCGGTCAACGGGTGGAGAAGGAAGTCTTGTAGAAGTTGTGCTCTAGTGTAACAAAAAGAATAATATTTTTGAAGCCATCAATAAGAAGATACAGGCAGTTCAACATTGTCTAGCTTTATTTCTTAAAATGTGAAAGCAGCCAACCACAGGAGAGTTGGGCAGCCGCTAAAAACACTCCTCCCTAAGTGCTGCAGGTTGATTATTTTTGACAGATTCTGCTGGGTGTCCTGTGTTTTAGTTCCATTTGTGGCTCTTCTGCTTTGAACATTTGGGGCATTCTTTGCCCTTGGCAGCCCAGATTGCTTCCTCTGTTGGCTAAAGTAGAGCCACCTTTGTTTCAAGTTAAATACAGGAAGGCCCAAACCATTCTCTCCCTTCCTCCATCCCAACACAGCTCAAAAACCTCTTCTCTAAAAGAGATAAGTTTGCCAATATTCTACTATTGTTAAAAAAATTACAAGTCGACCAGAATGTGCTATTTCAGTGCATTTGATTTCCAAAGAGTCACATAGGTCATGTGGCTACTGAGCAGCTTTAAAAGTACTTCTATATGGTATAGCTTTGCACGCTCGTGATTCTTTGCATTGCTAGCTATGACAAAATTCAGACTCTTTCCCCTTCTATTGCTGGCAATGGGGAAGCTCTGTTTCCAAGCATGGGTAAAGCCCGGCTGAATAGTAGTTTCTGAGTATTTATACATATATAGAGATATGTAAAATACACATGGCTATATAGTTCTACAACAGAGAGTTACATGCAGTCACAGCAGTGTATTTATTGGGAGACTAAATCCCATTAAATTCACTGTGCCAACGGTCCATGGCTAATGCACAGAATAAATTGAATCGTGCAGCCCATTTTCACTGAAATCCTTCTAGGCCAATGTACTTAACAGACAAGAACACGGGTAGCATTATTTGCCTCCCAGCAATGAACTTGGAAGTGTGTGTGTTAATCTGCTCTACATGAAGCATGTGTGTTACTCTACCAATGGCTACTAGCCATGATGGCTATGTTCTGCCTCCACTGTTGGAGGTGGTATGTCTCTGAATACCAGTTTCTGAGGATCAGCTGTAAGGAGAGCCCTGTTGTGCTCATGTCCTGCTTGTGAGCATCCCATATGGGCATCTGGTTGGGTCTTTTGCAGGGTTTGAGTTAATTCTA
The DNA here is from genome assembly GCF_964270895.1 of Podarcis filfolensis. Classification (NCBI taxonomy): domain Eukaryota; kingdom Metazoa; phylum Chordata; class Lepidosauria; order Squamata; family Lacertidae; genus Podarcis; species Podarcis filfolensis. The sequence goes on along the minus strand of NC_139603.1, from coordinate 30,341,248 downwards.
TACTTTGTGCAATTGATGTACAGATTACACCTAACACAAGTGAACTGAATTATCTGCTCACCTTGGAAGTTACTGTCGTAACAGTAGGAGCAACAGCAGAACTTCCCAAGGCTTCTTCTGGGTAGTCCACGTACATCTGATGGCATGGAGACTTGGGAACTGTCTCAGAGGAGACAGCAGGATCTGTGCTTGTTGCTCTGTCTTGCACATTTCCTTCGTTTGCTTCTCCGGGGACAGCTGTAACCAGTGGCCCTGAGCTCCTGCAGTCCGACTGCACTGTACTAAGTACCGTCATCTTTGTGAGAAGTGCTTTGGGCAGCCCATCCATAGAGTCTGTGTGAACCCCAGCAAAGCAATCTGCAATTCTGATTTCTTCATCAGCGCTTGAGATCTCCTGAGAAACATTTCTAGATGGATGATGTTGTGGGCTGGCTGAAACGGAGGGAGTGGCAGATATAACTGATTCAGCTTGGCTGTCTTCGTCATCATCTTCGTTATCATTGTCGTCATCATCTGGCCCTTCTGAATCCTCTGCATCAAATCCGGACCGATCATAACCCAGCCGCTGCTTTTCACCTATGAGAGGGCAAAATTAAATGCACACATTTAGAGCCTAGTAATGTTTGAAAATTATAACAAGAGGGTGTAGTTTTTTTCATTTCCCAAATTAACTGCATGTTAGTGCTCTTACACCATTAGTCACCCCATTCAGTAGAAGCTCATCTGCTATTAGACCCCTTAAAAAAATAATTAAAAGTGTCCAGCACAAAACCCCTGAACCTAATTGTCTATAATCTGACAGGCTTTGCCAACCTTGGAGAAGCTACTTTGACTGCAAATTTCATTCATGTCTGCCAAAAGGAAAACAGTCATCTTTTTCAAATTATTATTTCCTAGTAACAAATTGGAGGGGGGCAGAGAGGAGAAGGCAAAGCCTTGTTTCCCCAGGGACAGAGTCTGAGGCCAGGCTGGATCAAACAACCCCACAGTGCCTTGGACTGAGATGGGCTGTTTCCCAAAGTACTGAGCAGGGGTCCAAACTCTGTGGTCTGTGCACACCCCTAACAGGTTTGCACTCATGCATTTGTGAATATAATTTCTGCACATCATGTTTTAGCTCCCTTATATGCATGAGCTGGAACAAGCCCAAGAAAAGCCCCCTTTCTTGGTCTTCCTCCTCCTGGGTGGTTGGAAAAAAGGCTTCTATGGTGGTCAGCTTCACTTTCCATAAGCCATGGCCTATTGTAGTGTATGAATGAGAGATCGTGGTTTACAACAAAGTCTGGTTGGTTAAACAACCCAGCTCCCATGTTTTTCTATCTTTCTATTTTTTTTCCGCTGAACTATCTGAAATGTAAAGAACTTCTTACAATCTATTGCTGTTAACAGAAAAGTTACTAAGGAAAGCAGACTGAGAACTTTGATCACACAGCAGAAATGCTTTCACAACCAAAGGCCAGGAACTTATAGATTTCAAGTAGGAAGAGAATTAAGCACAGGTTTCAGTGTTTACTTTTCTCCCCTACAGCTTTTAAAATTAAAACCTCACTTTACCAAGAAAGAAAGAAACCCCAAACACCTTAATTTCTAAGTTTTTATAGTTCCCAGGTGCTCAAGCTCATTGTATACAGGAACCACTCACAAATCTATTCTAGTGACTTTTAAGAGACCATAAAATATGGATTTGTAAATGATGGGAGGGTTGTACGCTATCTTAAAAGGTGATTTTCTACAGGTGTTGCAAATTACAATCCAGAACAATAAGTTTCATTTAAATTGCTTGTCCTCCACAGTGTAACATGTGACTGCATTCAACTGACAATCAACACATTAAGTACAGCAACAGTCTACATGGTTGCTTGGAGAAAACAAGAAGGAATGATAAAATATTTCAATTTGAATTAGCTAGGAGGGAAGTTAAATTACAACAGCTGGGGGGAAAGACACATAGATCCTGCACAATTGAGAAACAGCTATTTATTGCTCACAAACCTAATTCTAAATCATCTGAAATGATGAAATGACCTTTACGTATATTGCTACTTGTATCTGCCATGACAATTCTGAAAATAAGAATAATCCTTTAAATGCAGCACTGTTGGGCAGCAGTAAGTTGTGAAGCTCTCTTCTTGCTGCAGGTGTTTCCACTGATGTCTATAATAAGCTGCTAATAATGGCGTTCGAAGACTTTGAAGCTTTTTCTTCCCTTCCCACTGCCAAAGCAACCCTTACAGCAGAGCTAAAAGCATTCTGCTTAAAATTACCAGCAAAACGTTAATGGCTTCTGTTAAGCATTAGCAAAGACTGACAAACACACTTGTGTTCAAGATATGGTACGTATACAAATGGATAAAGCAAATGGTTCATGTCTCTTATATTTTCAACTATTTTGATAAAGCTCGCAAAGCTTTATTCTGTATTAAGGCTCTTTGCAAACCTCAATAAATTGTGGCATGCTATTTTTTTAATTTAAAAACTCCAGGGAAGTAGAATCAAAACTTTTAAAACACTGTGTTACCCTCATTTTATATAGTCATTAAAACATAAAATTACCTACAGAATATCAAAATAAAGGTGTGCAGCTACCAAGAACTATTTCATTCTGTATTGGTAAAAAACATGTCCACTACAAAACACTTGACTGAACAGCAAAAGAGCCATGAACAAGACAAAAGAAGGATCAGGCAATGGAAAAGTAAAAAATGGCAACTCTATGTTTAGTCCTGATATACCCAGCCAAATACAACTGGCTTGTCAAGGAACATTACAAAGCCTATTCTCTCCCTTCCTGCTCCATCATTAGTTATATCTATATTATTTAGACCCAACATAGCGCCCTCCATAAGTTGCTGGACTCCAATTCGCAATCAGCATGGTCAAGATCATGAGCTTATGGATGAGGGTAAGGATTTTACTTATGTTTAGTATAAAGTATACATTTTTAAATAAGGGGCAATAATGACAAACTTCCAGAAGAAAAGTCAAAGAAATTTATTAGGCAGCAGCAGTCACATTAGCACCAGCAACAACGGCACCAATTTTGGACACTATCCTTTGAGGAGATAGAACTGGACATGGTGTAACGCCCAATTTAGCTGATTGTAAATAAGTTGGTATGTTTTCATATCCTCTAGTATAAACAGCATCTACTGTCATGGAAAGATCTCATCCATTGTTTTAGGCTTTCAAAGCAGGCCTTTTGGAATTTCAGAATGGATACTTTGGCAGCCATGTCTATTCTAGAGACTGGTTTTGGTAATACAGGAGTCTTTTCTTTCATACACATAATTGAATATACCTAACCACTTAAGATTACACTTACTTTTAAAGCCTACTGACCAAATTATTTATTTTGATATTATTATCTTCATTGCATCACAGACTTATACTGACATCTGCTGGGGAAGCCCAGACTGGAAAAACCTAAAAGCCCCTGATGATTAATAGGCTTTGATGTTCGCCTTGAAATGATAATAAATAAAGGGCTTGATAGCTGCAGAAACTCTTTTTCATAAAAAGGAGTTTAAAGAGTTGTTTGAATGACTCCCTACTGACTGCTCTGTGCAGGCCTGCATTAAACAACCCAAGCCCTTAGTATCTCCTCCACCACTGTCTGAGCACCTGGCAGATACAGATCTCCCCACATAACTGTCTTGGTGGGGAATTGCAGCATACCCCATATCCATAGCATAGGCTATTGCTGAAGCTACAAATAAATAGGATTATCTACAGTGGTACCTCTGGTTACAAACTGTCTTTGTTCTGGAAGTCCATTCTTAACCTGAAACCGTTCTTAACCTGAGGTACCACTTTAGCTAATGGGGCTTCCTGCTGCCGCCGTGCCGCCATTTCTGTTCTCATCCTGGGGCAAAGTTCTTAACCCAAGGTACTACTTCCGGGTTAGCAGAGTCTGTAACCCAAGGTGTTTATAACCCGAGGTGTTTGCAACCCGAGGTACCACTGTACTGCCAGTTCTCTGCTGCTCCTCAAGAGTGTATCTGCACAAGATTATCTTGTAAAGAACAAATAATAAGGATCATCTTCTGTTGATTTAGAGTCCATCTTTATACATATATATTTTTTAAAAAAACCTGGTCAGAGGGTTTTGTTTAACTGCCGAAATCCTTTTGTTAATTTACTGCTGCTACCTCTAAATGCCAGTAGCTCCTCTTCCAGGCCTGTGTACCCATTGGCAACTCTTATAAGTTGAACCCCCTTCTCATAATGTCACTGATTGCAAAATACAGCTGTCTTCATATCCTGCCAGCCATATGTTCCAATCATTCAGTTCTCCTCCATTGGCCACATCCTTCCTTCTTGGCCAAAATGCAAGAAAATGGCTGATTCCACACTCCTGCGCTGACAAGTTTAGGGGGCAGTAGCAATGTTGAGGTATGATGTAGCAGCAGCTCTTTGAAGGTCAGACCATTTCCCCTAGCCTCCTAACCCTGCAATAAATCTATAAAGGTCTTGTGGACCACAATAGGGACACTAAAAGGGCCTGCTAAGTCTCCTGGGCCTTATGTTTGACAGCTCTCCCCTAAACATTAGGAAATCAGTTTCCCTGATAAGCGCCTTTAAGCCGCGATCCTTAACATACTTACATTGAAGAATGTCAAGTTCTACCAAACAGGACATTCCCCCTCAAAAATGTACATAGGATTGGGGCGTTAATCACCTAATTTAGAGGAACACATAATGAAAACTTGGGCCAGCACTGTGAAAACTGATACCCCTAAGCTGAAGTATGTCACACTGAATGGTTCACCTGGTCTGACAGCATAGTTCAGAAGCCAGCATTCCAAACATAGTAGCCCTGTATTTTGGGCGTAAAGGGCATTCTTTGGATTAGGAGATGAAAGATGCAAGAGTGATTTGGAACATAAAAGGTGAAACTAAGTGGTATTCACCAATACCCAAATGGTGGCAAATCCAAAAACAAACAAAGAACACCGCCACAATCCACCCAGCCCAGTTGCCATAAACCCCCAATTCATATAGTGCTGAGAAGCCTCATGGAAAAATAAATGGAATTGGTAGAAGTGTTGTTAAAAGAGCTTCACATAAATGCTCTCCACAAGCTATATTTGGCCCCTTCTGCCAACTGTCTCTGGCAAACTCGCATTCAAATTCTGTGCAACCTACCAAGTTTAGAATTAAAGCTATTACACTACACTGCCTTTGGCAGTGAAAATCAAACAACAGAAATCTGAGTGTGTTGGAGACAAGTTGATACGGTTGTTTTAATTTCTATTATGGTTTTAACTGCAGTCTGTTCCAGTCAACCCAATATTTTGCTACTGGGTTAGAACTCGAGAAAGGAGATACTCAAGAGTTTTATGTATCAGTGTATTTTAATAAAGCAAAATTATTAACATTTTCATCCACTATGATGATGAAGTATTGCAGGAAGTCTAAAAGCTTCCAGGATACTTTAAACTATAATTGGCGCAATAAAAATACTGGCAGCAATTCAGAGAATTGCACGTGCAGCAGAATCAGATGGTTGGCTGCGAACAAAGAACTTTGAGAGCAAAAAGCCATTCCATAGCTTACAGTGGGAAAGCTCTAACTATGATCAAGATCCTCATCTTGTCAAATTGTGACCACTGCAAAGCCCTCCAATATCTAACACAGCAAACTTGAGAAGGAAGCTAGTATTTTTTTCCTTTAAGGTAGAGGTCTCCTTGCGGAGTCATGAAAGTGCCTAGTGGGATACTTTCCAGAATGCACTGCTTCTATTAGTCTCTAAAGGAATGGTTTGTCCACTTGTTTTAAACTACAGGTATGGTAGTGGCACTGTAGCCAAGGAGGAACAGCTGCTTGCACCTTACACCTTGGGATACAACAGTATGCATGCGCAAGTATTTCCCCTCAAATCTCACAGGAAGTCCCCAAACCATTAAAAAATATATGGAGAGTTATACAGCAGTCTCATAGTTCTGTAGCACAACTGTCTTCTGTGTCAAGTGGAGCACAATATTGTTTGACATTTACAATTTCTAAAGCTAAAAAAAAGGCCTAATGATCAATACAGTACAGCAAAAATCCAATTGGCCCAGCGGAAGTTTTAAAATATATGGAAAGTATTATTTTATGGCCCTTCACCTTTTTGTGTACAACCTGGGAATCAGAAAAATGTTGAAAGTGACAAACATTAATGTAAACAATGTATTGCTGTTCTTGAGCATAGGAGTATCCATCGTTCGTTGGGTGTCTCCTCTTTCACTGCCTGATCTAATGTGCTGTACCCTCTCTTCTTGCCTCACTAAGTTCTCCATTTCGCACACACACTCCTCCCACCCAGTTACCCGCTATTGTTGCTGCCTTATTTGTGCTGAACCTCGTAATTGAAGGGCCCATAAATTAATTGTCAAATTACAAAGAATGACTGTTGCCCTATTACTTCTATCAATAAAACAAAGTTCAATTTGCACTGTAAAAAGGTAAAAATAGCTGAGTGCACTAAGAAGTTATGCCAATCGAGAGAACACCTCTCCTACATCTTTAAGAACCGAATTCACATCAATTCATAGTAGAAAGACCAAGTGCATTAATTTTTTACCCCTTCTACCTTTTTCAAATAACATACACCACTCCACAGTAAACCATTTAACACAAATCAGAAAAATACTTTAAGGGGGGGGATATCCCCCCAGAACAGAAGCAAAGGTATCATATATCATACTGACAAAAGCGTGCACCAAACTGACTACACACTGTACCCATGGTTTGTTCTTGGTTTATTGTCCAGGAGACCTAAACCACAAGCCTGGATTCAGATGACACTCTAAACCAAGGCATGGCTTATCTCAGCACATTGTAATAGCAAGACAACTAAGGAGGAACAGAGTGGTCAAAGTCTCCACCCTGGAGGCCTAAACACTTACAAATTGTGCTAAGCCATACCTTGGTTGAAAGTTGGTTTAGAATGCAAACCTAATTTTAATGTCCTTATTTTATTTATTAAATTTCAAAAAGGTCAACAAAAGAATGCAGGCCTGAGCATCTTTTATTACAACCATGTAATAATTTTGATGTTCATACCCCATCGTTATGACAATATAATTTATTTGAATGAATTAGAATGCATTTTTCACAGATAGGAACTGTGCCGTTTATATAACCACCCAAACAAAAATGTGATGCGACATGTATCCTCTTACATACTCTCTTCTTCTCCAGCATTCTGGGGATTGTGCCAGTTCTCCAATTAAAATTCAGTGCACAGTAAATCCTACAGAAATCATTGCAGATGAAGAGTGCCTGGTCTACATGAAGTGGAAGAGTAGACCATACAACTCAAGACTTGAGGTGGACAATGCAATTTTTGAATGCTCCCCTAAGAAAGAAAGAAAATCTACTACCTTGGAGATTGAGACTTATCCTTTCTGTGCTAGTTCTTTACTAGCAGGGAAGTTAAAAAAACAACAACAAACCCACAAAGGATAATTCAAAATCAGTATCCCCTCCCTCCTCTCCATCTCCTAAAAGCAAACAAATCTGCAGCCAGAAACAGCTAAGCCCATTCAATTCTGTTAACTGAGAATTCCACCACCTTATTTGGGGCTTGTGAATAAATAAGATAATTATCTGCAAATTTGGCTAATGTATTCCTCTAGACTTTTTACATGGATGTAATCAGACTACTGGCACTAAAAGGCTGAGGCCCAGTATAATGAGCCAATTGATACACATATTCCATAGTGCATAGTCCCTCTAATATGTTGTGGGGACACGATCCATTTGTATCTGCTCTAATAAGTGAACAGTAAGTGAAAGGCATAGGATCTGTTCAGATGTTAATTCTACTCCCTTCCTTTTGAATCTCTGTACATGGCGACATCATTAGGTGTAGAATATATTGGCTGAATTGAGAGAAAATGAACATGAGTTCTGTTGTGATTCAAATGAGATCTGGCTTCAGAGGAATCTCATACACATATATATGTAGGATCTCCTGGTACTGACACTACAGTATATGCGCATAGCGACTGAGAGGACAGTGGGACCCCAAATATCTTCTAGAACCTTATACAGGGAAAGTTAGTAGGTGAGTGGTAACTGATAGGGCCTGTTCTGTGAAAGCAATCTAATAAAAGGTTTGAACAGAGGAAGGAAAATATTTAGAAAAGAAAAGCAAATACATGAAAAATAAATTTAAAAAATTGAATTTTTTTACCGTATTCTTCTACATCCTGATCATCTATTGATCCTACTGAGACTCCCAGATCCATGCATTTTTTGCTATGTGCCTTGGACTTCATATGTTTTGTCAAGTTTCCTTAAGAAAAAACAAACAATGCATATTTTTACCAAAACCACATGACCGTAACATTCAGCATGTCACTCTCTGCAGCCAATGACACTTGGGCCATTATTTATCTATTCTTTTATTTAAAAGGTTAACACAAAGCTTTTACAAAGCTTCCAAAGCAGTCACTATAAACATAGTTTATACACACAAAATATATAATAGCATGTTAAAAATCATAAAATGCATTTGAAAACTTGGGAGAATAAAAAATGGCCTTGGGTTGTATCTAGCTAAGTTATTGTACGGGCAGAACAATTTCCACTCATGTGGTGGAAATTCCCTTCTCTCTCCTCCTCCTGGGTAGCCCTGCAACCCCCAAATCTGTTCTGGGTCCCCCCCCCAACCCTCTGGAGCAGATGGGGGAGAGTGCGAGGAGGGGAAGTTCCATTGTGTGAATGGAAGACCTGCTTGTGCAATGACTTTGTTGGTTTCAGCCCTTCGGCTTTTAAATAAAGTTAATTTAGATTCAGCTCGGCTTTGAAGATGGAACTAAGTGCAGTGGTAGACAACATGTCTTAACACTGAAGGACAACATGTCTTAACAGAGAAGGTTGCCTGGTCAAACTATTGTATTCATTCCTAAGAACGATGCATTAACTCTTCTTCTTTAAATGAGGATTTTCAAGATGTAATATAATTTAGGAAAACAAGTTCCAATTTGCATTAATAAATAGCTTCAACAGATGTTCTGCTATTTTCAACAAAAGACAACATTGTAAGAGTCCACAATGATCTAAGAGACAAATAGTGGTAAAATACTTGCTAGGCACATTCTCGTCTGACATGCTGCTGTTGAATGAACACATACTAAAATGGCAGAAGATGGATGTGGTAAGAACTGATGTAATGGTGTGTCTTGTTTCTCCCATGGATACAAATAGAAGCTCTAAAAGATTTAATATATTTGATATCTTGTTTGGTGACTTAACAATGAATGACAGTATTGTTCAGAAAGTCAGAAAATGACTTTTGCCCGATGGCTGCAACATCCATTTTGTTAAGTACATACATAAACATAGTAAGTTTGAGCTTGGCCAGAATTTAACCAGGAAGCTGGTAAAGGAAGGCAGCGAAGGCTACACACAAACCATTTTTGTTGCACTTCTTTTTTGGAATAGTTTCATTAGATTCTACTGAGAATGGCAGTGTAATAATTCTAAGAACAAATCTTACAGTGATATGGAATGTATATTAATCTACAATTGTATGAAATGTACAGTTTATATTATATTTATGTTACATATATGCCAATCTTTATTATTAATACTGACATGAGGAAAACATCATTATGTTGAAGCCCTGATATCTATTTCATCAAAATTAAATCATTTTAATTTATTTTTTAATATTTAGGCTTATAGTTGAGCATATGCACACAAGCATGCCATTAACACTAGTGCCTGCTAAATCTGCTCACAGGATAATCCATGAGTAGAGGTATAAACCTTTAATACTGAGTTCCTAGTATGCAGAAGAGTTGTACAATATTCATGACCTTTTATTTATAAACATCTTAGTAAGGTCAGTTCAATGAAAGCTAAGAAACAAGGTAAACAGTGGCTTTTCCAAGCCTGAAATAATGAGTATGTGACAAATCTAGAATCTGAACCTATTTGCATAAAAATGGTATCTCAAAATCAGTTCTGAAGGTATGTCTGCTTAGCAGCTGTACATGCTGCCAATTAAAACACAATGTGTCCTTGAAAAAGACAAACATTTTTTCTTCTGGAACACATCCTTGTCACAACAATTGGTCATGCAAACTTCACAGCCTTCATTGGCCTCTGGGTACATGGGCAAGGCATCAGTCAGGAAGGAAAAGGGAAGTCAGTCAAATTCACACCAGTATGAAACTCAAAGGCGGAAAATGTTAAAAGGCCTTCCTGCGGGATGTACTGTATGCATCTACTACCTTCCCTGCAAAAGGGCTTTTGACTGCTCATTCCCCACCCCGTCCTACCTCCCACCTTGCCCAATCTGATCTAATGAAGAGTTCTGGAGAACTTGAAAGCTTGCATTTGAAAGTGTTACATTTTATCTGGCCTAAAAAGGATATTGCCCTTACTCTAGGTTTTGGAATATTTCTTATAAGCCAACCCAGCTCTCCTTTTATTTTTGCAATTTGTTTAAGTTCCCACAGCTTTATTTCATACTTCCAACACACTTATTGGAAAAGCAATTGTCAGCAGGTTGAAAAAGAAAATCTGTGAGTCATGACAAGCTCACTTACCTTTAGTTTTGAAGGAAAAATTGCAATAGTTGCAGTGATAGGGACGGACGTCTGTGTGCGTGCGAATATGTTTCTTCAACATACTGGGCTTTTTACAGCGTATTCCACATTCTTCACATATATATTTTCCTCTTCCTCTCCCACGAACATAGACATATTCTTCATTTGACTTGTATCTAATTTAATCAAAACATACCAAACTATTGCAAACGACAGTGCATTACAGGTCAGGACACCTAATTCCCGGACACAGGAACTACCCACCCACAGCACTTCTGTCTTAACAGGATTCAGCCCTTCACAGCCTACAGACCAGGAGTCAGCAAACTTTTTCAGTAGGGGGCTGGTCCACTGTCCCTCAGACCTTGCGGGGGGCCGGACTATATTTTTTTGGGGGGGGGATGAACGAATTCCTATGCTCCACAAATAACCCAGAGGTGCATTTTAAAAAAAAGGACACATTCTATTCATGTAAAAACACGCTGATTCCCGGACAATCCGTGGGCCGGATTTAGAAGGCGATTGGGCTGGATCCAGTGTCCAGCTGGATCCTTAAGTTTGCCTACCCATGCTACACACAGTCCAACACCTTAACAGCCCTTCTGATTCCAATAGAATGGAAAGAGAGAGCCACATATCATCAATGTTTTGATGGTGCCATCCTCCAAATCCCTGGATGGCAGCTCCCAGAGGTTTTATATAGATGTTAACTAGCATAGGTAGCTGAATGGACCCACATGAGCAACAATATCCTAGTACTAGTTTCTGGTAGAGATCCTGGTAAGAGCAGAAACCACAGTTATAGTTTGCAGGTCCTGTTTTCTAATCACAATGCGTTCCCAGGAAATTGTTCATTAGGTGAGCATTCACATTAGGTGAGCTGACAATCTCCATTATTTCCAATGGAAACATTTCTAATCCATGATCTCTCTCCCCTCCCCCACCATGGTTTCATCCTAAAATGGCTGCAGCCAACCAGCAAAAAAGAGGGGGAAACTTATTTGTCCGATCTCTCCTACTCCCTGATGTGTCTGTTCTCTCTCCCACATCCTTCTCTCCATGGTTTCTGCTTGAAAATAGTTGCCATTGACCAGTGAAGCACAAACAGGTAAGGAAAGGGGCAAACTCTGGTTGTTTGGATATCTGAATCAGCCATGCATGTAGCGATGTTTGGGCACAATTCTTTATGTTCAGTTAATGGAATGTACAGATATTGAGTGTTCTGATGGCGGGAGCTGCATGTTCCTCCAACCACCACCTCTAAGTCGGTGCAGAAGAACACCATTGTCAATACCATCAAAAGCCACTGAGAGGTCAAGGAGAACCAACAGGACGACACGCCCTCTGTCTCTGTCTCGAATGAGCTTATAAATCAGGGCAACCAAGGCTCAGACTACAGGTGGCAACTTACTGTTTTGTTCTAAATCACCTATGGTCTACAACGCAAGTAGTCATGATCTGGTTTCATCTGGTAAATATTTGTAGGATATTTGTTCAGAACTAAGGCTCTTGGTGTTTTGGTTTCCATTTGGGATATTTGACTCCAAGCTCACTAAAAATTCAGTTTGAAGAATTAAGTGTTAAAACACCAGGAGAGAAAATTAGCTATGTGGATGGGAGATTTGACATCACAAGTGCTGAACCAAGGCCAGGGATGGGAGGCAGGGGATACTGTGGAGCAAGTAATTTTGAACATACCAAACCATTTTGGTTGTTTGTATGACTAGAATCTGGATCACAATCTAATCAGGTTCACAATAACACCTTTTTCTACTGAGCTACCAGGAGATAATGACTTCCATACAAAATAATAAAATATCGCATTACTTTTAGGGGGGAATACTTACCCTCCATCAAATATTTTCACTCTTCTTGGCTCACTTTTGGCTAAGGAATTATCATTATCTTGATCAGTGCTTATTTCAGAGTTTTCTTTATTGCTGAATTCCCTTGCTGCCTTTTGTTTAACTAATGCCCGCTGAAAAAAATGTAAATTGTTACGTTTCTTATTATAAGCAGATTAAGGAATCTACCGAACTAGTATTGCTAGTGAGTATCTGGCAAAATAGGAGTTGAAGATTACCATTTTCAGGCACAGTTGTTTATGTGTTGACAATACAACTAAGTTTTATTTTTGTGACAATTGCTACACCCAATTCAATATGCTCATTAGAGGGAGAACAGGAAGAGAAAGTAATTACAAAAATGTTTATATGGTTATATACTTGAAAGAACATGTGTTTATGTTTTTGCCCAGAAGTAGCCGTCTGTACATGATTTAGGAGATACGGGGGGGGGGGGGGGAGAGGAAGAGATTCCCAATGCAGTTTTTCAAGCTTTTATCTACTGCCAGAGAAAATTAGCATACCAGTTGTATAAGAAAGTAAAATATGTTTAATATACTGCATTTAGGCTATACAAATAAAATAAAAAAACCAGATTGTTCTGCAGCTTTCAGTCTGTTTTACAGTTCTAAAGTTTTCAGTCTAGCATCTATCTTGGAACCCCTCCCAAGGACACACCCCCTGAACATGCTCAGTTCCAACCCTCCTCAAGAAACACATTTGAATTGGGGCTACTAGGTAGCAACCACATAAAGGTATCTTACACTCCTTCCCCTTTTGTTTATACTGCCAACATATACCGTAATCTATATATTGGCAGTAAGAATACAGAAGGCAGTGGGAAAACCAGAACAAAAAAAATAATAATTTCCTAAATACGAGACATTGGTCTAAACCCACAAATTCCCTTGTTTTTATAAATGCAACCTCTCCCTGGGCTTGGGGATTCTGTCTGAATGGCATAGTGTAACTGGGAGTGTTTCTGGCTCATCCAGATGTTCTATCTCCGAGTGTGTCTCAGAGACACACCTGAAACAGTTGTATGATCTGATGCAGGGGCTGTGGACTGGCATAATCAATATGAAGTCTTGCCCAAGGTCATTATTATCATTCCCTTGGGTGTGAGGGTGCTTTTGAAGGAGCATGACGGATAGATTGACAAGCACCACACCACTGTAGTCCTGTCTCAATCTGCTAGTCTATTTCTGGCCACCACACATAGACTACATGCTACTCTCTTCAAACAATGCGAGGATGGACTTCATACAACAAATTCAGCACAGCAGAAATTGCATAGTACTGGTAGTTCAACTACCTGAGAGCCCAATAATATTCATTCATCTTGGATAGCCAATGACTCCCTACGCTGATAGTTAGGGTGTTAATATGTGCTCCCCCCACCCCAGGCAATGCAATCCATTAATTATCTTCACCCTCTAAATAACAGAGAATCTTGGTCAGTCACCCGTTTAATCTTTGCGGAATCGATCAGGCATGTGGATAGCAGTTCAATAAGAAAAACAGTTTCAGGAGGCTGAGGTACTGGCTTTGATCTATCTGGCAGTGGAAATCTACTAAGGGGATCAGCATTACCCAGGGCTTGACCTGGCTTTTATTCAAATTTGTAGTCCTATGCAGACAACGTCAAGCCCATCTCGGGATTCTAGCAGACAGCACTGGCTTGTTCTCTCCCTGCAGACCCTGAAGAGGTTTATGATCAGATTGTATGACAAAACACCTGCGAACTAGATACGAATGGGATTTCTTTTCAGCAGAAAACACTGCTAACTCTTTACATTCTAGTTGTGAATAGTTTTCTCCCCCTGCTAAGGCCAGTGACCTTGATGCAAACTAATGGAGTGTTTTGATCCAGTGGGCATTTGGTGGGCTAAAAGTGTTTCTTGAGAAGAATTGGAACCTGTTTAAGTCCTCCATGCTCCTTATTCCTTTTAATGCCCATAAATTACCTCCTTTGTCTTGTGATGCTTTGCCATATGAAGTTCTTGATGGTTATTATAATGGATAAGGATCTTGGATGACTTAAATAGGTTCCATCTTTGCCTTGTGGCCACTAGGTGGCAACCACATAGCATTCTCCTTGATTGACGCCTCCCCCCCCCCATCATTTCTCTTTGTACTGGACAAACGCTACACTGACAAGCATTTATCAATTGAAAACTAATCCTTATAATCCCACCATGAATGTAAAATGGCCAATTATTTGTCATTCAACAAATCTGTTGAAATTAATAGACAAGTAACTTAAATCCATTTATTTCAATAGGTCTAGTCTGAATATCAGTAACACTGGCTATCTCCCCATGGACTTGCTCTGCAGCATCACAAAACTGTTTATGAGACATCTAGTGACAATGTAGACAAGAAACCCTGGTTTGTTGGATTCAGCAGAATAGGTCATCATGGATTTCCATCTTCTGAACAGATAACAGAAAGATCACAGGAAGCATAAACCTCAAGTCAATGTAGAACACAAACTTTTGATGCCTTGCAGTGAATTAGACATTAAGTGCTAACCATACTGTACATGTTGTATGTTTCAATGGTATGACTTATACTGATGGGGATAGCTGTGAACATCAACTAGGAACATGCTCTTTTTGCTGCTGCGTAGCTGATGTCACATATGACATCAGGTTTGGAGGAAATGGTCTTGTGCATTAAATTAGGATCCCCATGGGCCTGAGGTTCTCCACTGTTGGACTATACCAACTAATAGAGGAAATTTCATGCAACAATACATAAACTTTAACAACACTACTGAGACTTACACATGGTTTCAGAAAATGAAACATCACAAAAAATGAACTGTTTATGTAAAGCACCAGTAATGTTCATTTTTACACCACCTTGTTAAGATTCAAGTAATCAGGGCAAATATTTTTAGGGGTTACATGACCAGGCTGCAAGTGTGTTACGCTGACTTTTTTGGTCAACTATTCCACATCTCAAATAAATTTGTCTTGAGCATCAACAGCTGATAACTTTTCAGGCCAATACAGAGGTGGTTATATTCCTTCCTCATCTCTTAAATACTGTGAATGGGACAAAAATTAACTGAACAAATGAAGCCAGGTTTTTTTTGCTTAACAAGGATTGAAGCAGGTTAAGGACCTTGGTTAAGTGAGGAACTTAATTAATCTTCACTTCAGCTAACATTGGCTCCAACATATCCAAAACTGCATGAGAAAAGGCTACTTCATTCAGGAGATGATATGTGTGAGCCACTCCTGATCTCTTACTCAAAGATTATGTCTGAACAAGCTCTGTATACAAAATTAAGATTTTGCCCACCCCAAAATTCTCTTCTGCATTCATGGTCCATAGCTATACTTTATAACTGGTTACAATGCTAAAAATTTCCCTGTTTGCATTCTGAAAAACCCTTAAATAGTTGCAATGACAACAGATGCACAGTCTTTAAATGTGCATAGTCAGAAGTAAGATCTGGAAAGCTTTGCTGCTGTTCATACGCATCAGACTACCACCCTTTTTTTTCTGAGGTATGGGAAATTTATGTTGGATGTGTACTTTAGAATCTTAAAGACATCTGCTTTTAGTTAGACAAGTTTCTACCCTTTAGGGATGTTGAAAATATCTTACAAATATGAAGCATTGAAAATGGAAGACAAAAGAATCTTAAAATTATTTTTTCGCATCTCTTTATTTCGAAGCTCACATGTTAATATTAACTGATAGCTTCTAGTTTCAGCTGCTTGATATTAGCAGTACCAGTGAAACTTTGTCATCCCAACTATCTGGAAAACATCGCTAGTGAGAAATTTGGCATGTTCCACCCAAACTTGTAAAAAATATGTTTATCTGATAGTGAAATACAACAAAGGCCCACATTCAAAGATACAGCATATGGCTCTGGCAGAAAAACTGCAGGTAGTTTCTGAAAGAAGGTTTTTCTCCATTTAGAGAAACTTCAAAACAGCATTTTTTATAGATTTATTTGAAGGAGAGCTTAAATTCTCTTCTTCCATTTTCAGACTTGCACTAGAAATGAACTAATGACACCCATTATCAATAACTGTGTTTTACTGCTAAGATTCACCGGCTCTTGTACTCTGGTGAACATCTAGAGCTTTGTGTATGCAGGGCCTGCCCTATTCTTTTCGAAAGTCAAGAAATGCTCCAAGTGTACAATGTGAATTTCCTATTGCATTTGTAGAGCATTTCTATCTAGACTTCTGGACCTTGTGTGAGGTCTGGTCATTCCTTCAAAATCCCTAAATGGCACATCCTACTACAAGGAAATACATAGTTTTAGATGCTACTCCTCATGTTGTAAGAACTGCAGGTGAAGTATTAGACTGGGTCAGAAAATAATAAACATAAGCGCAGAAGAGAGGCTTATTCAATGGAAGTTCCACAAGTGACAGATTACATGATGTAAATACAGTTATTGGAATATTAGCTATTGGGATGAAGTAAATATAAAAGGATGGATGGGGATCATTGGATGCAGGAATTCCTTCTGTGAGTGCAAGTGAATGAATGCAGAAAGGGATTTCACTGTCCCACTAGCTTTCAAAACCTAAAAATCCAACTTTGGGGTTTTTTTAGGATCAGGCAGGGATTTCCATTCATCTATTCTACCAGCTTCAAAATTAATGCCCACATTTCTCTCTAAAATAAATTCTATTCAATAATACTCCCCCCAAAATCTTCTCTCTTTATACAATTTTTCTTCAAGCCAACGCAGTACTGTACTATAATAAGATGTAACCTTCATTAAGCCCCAATAATAAAATATTTTAAAGAAAAGCAGCCCATGCATGCTTTTTGTTGCACAGACTCAAAGCAGAAAGTCAATCTTGTTTTAGCTATATGCACAAAACGCCTATTGCATTTTAGTGCAACTAAAACTTTCCTCTTCTCTGAGGTTCATGTAGCTAAACCTCTTGACCCCAATGAAGTGTTCATACAGAAAACTCCTCTGCAGTTCTGACATGACAGAACACTGCTATTCCTAAAGGATCTCAGTTATGTGTCACTGTGTGTAGGCCTTGCCCTGTGGGGAAATGAGCTGTGAATGAGACACCTTAACATTCCATTCCATGAAATTCAATAGAGGAATTTTAAAGAATAATATTAGCTCTTTTGGGAATTTCAAGTGTCCAAACAATATCCAAAAGCTCTTTGCAGAAGCACCTGGCTTTCTGCACAATTTTTAAAATTAGGATATGGCTTTCATGAGATGTGATAAACCTCTAAAATTTTAGCTAGGTAAAGATAGCTCAACATTTATATAGTGATGCAATAAAGCAGTATTAACAATGCACCAACAGAGTTCAACAAGTTTTCCTCCCAAATGCAAATAAGTTATCCTCATTTTAAAGAGCTTATATAAATACTTTAGTATAAACACTTGAATTCCCCCCTCTTAAAATAAATGTTTTATGCATAGTACCTTAAGTAAGTTGTTCTTCCACTTGCTTGAGTAGACCAGTATGTCGGATCTGAAGTTGGTACTTATTGCTAGAGTATAAGATGTTTTTCCAGCTTTCTGTTTTGAATTCAGAAGGGAAAGAGCAAGTTTTGTCGGCAAACCAAGTGGATTGGGATTGTCAGGACTGACAGACCAAGAAGAATAAACTGAAGTCTTTTGGTCATTTTGCAACAGATGCACAGGCTTCCTTTTTAACAAGTAACACCATGTAAAGTTTGTTGTAGTCTTTAGGCTTGGAAAAGATAATCGCTGTATATCATCCGTATTCACGACGGACAAAGCGGCTCCAGATTTTGCTTGGCTCAAAACACTGGACTGTTTATCATCATTCACTTCTGGGGACATCCTCTCTTGACTGTTATCTGGAACCTTTAGAAAGGAAGTCTGAATATTCAGTGAAGTAGATTCAGCTGACTTTCTGACTGCAAACCTTCCAATTTCAGAGATTGATGGGTTATCATATTCTAAAGGCTCCTTTATGAGTGAAGAAGCCCCACACCGAGCAGATTCAGCTGAACCAGGCAGCAGAAGATCTGATGAATTACCAGGTCCAGTGCTTTTATTATCTTGATCTAATGAGAAACCTTCAAGGGGCTCAACTGTGCAGATCTGCCGCACTAAGAGTGGCTTTTTTTGCTTGTTAGGTTCGCTAGCCTTTATGGTCAAAGGATGCAGTGACATAGCACCTGTAGTGCAAGCAGCTCCACTTTCATCTTTAACACGCTTCTGGTGTTTTTCCATGGCAATGTCTAAACTATTGGCTGGCGAGAGCATGCGCTTACTTGAGGCTGTGGCTTCCTGCTGAGGGAAAAGTCCACCAACTGGCACTTTCTGAATCATATTTGAGGACCCCAGGGAAGCTGAATTTTTGCTTTCCGTCTCACAAATCAGATTTTCAAACACAGATGCTGGCTGCGAACTTGGCAAACACCTCAGATGATCTTTGTGGGATTTTGGCAGCTGAGTTTGATCTCTGACTGTTGGCACTGATGCAGTGTTTATTTTACAGAGAGACTGGTTTACCTGATCCCGTGTTACCAAAATTTGAGGAAGGGGTGCAACAGCAGCCAAACCATATGATGGAATATTACTGTGAATGCGCACGGGGATGAAGGGCGCAACATGATACATTCCACCACTGCAATTATCGGGAGCAGTTCGTTGCAAGGGTGGTGCCACATATTGCTTGGACACTTTGTCGTTCAGTTTAGTATGTATTTCTAATGAAGACCCAGTCTGCTCTGTGCCAGCTGCACCTGGAAGACCTAAAGAATATTGCTTTCCTATGTGCGATGCTTTAACTTGAAGCTGATATTTGGGAGCAAAACAGTCTTCTTGCATACTATGCTGACCAGCAACCATGCTCATGCTTTTCTGAGTTCCAAGTGCTGATCCTTTGAAAGCTGATTGGGAATACTGATTGAGTGAAGCTTGCTGGCCAAGATGATGTAAACTAGAGCCTAAAGACCGTTCACTAGAAGGCGGGTTAAGAGAGTTGTTGCTCTTCACTGACTGTGACTCACGCAAAGGCTTGATGTAAGTCTGGGGGTGCTGAGAACTTGAAGACAATTCCTCGGGTTTCCCAGAGCCCTGCAACCTCTGCAAGGACACTGAAGAAATATCTGTTGCAGGACTTATTTGAAAAGAAGTACTTGACATGACATCAGGCTGATTCTTTTCTGGAGCAATATTTAAAGATATCTGTCTTACAAGGGGGCCCCTTCTCCTTTCTAACAAAGGTACATGTCCACTGCCAGAAGTCAGTTTAGAAGTAGAGATCTCTAGAAGTGAGGCAGGCTTGGATGGAACTGCACTTCCGCAGTCAAATGACTTGCTTCTGTAATCGGCAACTTCCATGGACGGCTGGGTGCAGTTAATTTGTTCAGAAGCAGCACGTCGCATTTCTCTGAAATGAGGACCAGGCACACTAAGTGTATTTGAACTTGTAGGAATTGTAAGAAATTCCAAGGATTTATTTGTAGGCTCTGCTTTGGAAGCACTCTCATTCTTAGATACGTCATCTTTATCAAAAGAAGTTGAGAAACTAGATGCACGTGACAAGCTACTCTCCCGACTGAGACTTCTAGAAAGCGTAGATTCAAAGCTCGACTCAGCAGAAGAATGCTCCATTTCAGCCAAGCGAATTCTTTTCTTTTTGGGTGGAAGTTTTTCTGTGGGTAGCTTTGATAAGGTTTCACTACGCTGCGGCCAGTTAAATTTTTCTGTCTTGTCCTGATCACTGCATTGGCTTTCCTGATCTCTATCAGGCTCCTCTGTCACCAGTATTTCAGGAACCTGGATGTTATGCTGGCGAACAAGTCTTAGTGGTTGCATTGGTGCACTCTTTTCATTAGAAGTGACTTGACGTTCATGCAGCTGAACTCTTGAGGCTTCTGCTACTTGAGGACGGTGGGAGGCACTCAGGAGAGAATGCTTCTCTTCTTGAGCTATAATGGTACTCAAGGAATGGAGCTTCACAGCTTTGTTAGCATCCTGAAGGGAAACTGGTGATACCCTTTCAAATGAATCTGATTTTTCAAATGAACTAGGTCTGCTTAAGGAGTTTGTGTGCTGAATTACTGAAATCCCGGCCCCTTGTCTTTTCAGTTCTTTTTTTTCTGGTGCCACTGGAACAGCCTGCTTCTCCCCATGCAACATCATCTTTGGCCCCACAGTCTGCTCTGCGCCATGAGTCTCCAGCTCATCTTGTGCCAGTTTTTGTAAGGAAATACTACGTGAACCTAAAACAGCGGCAGTGTGTTTGGAGACACTGATGGTATTTCCGAGTTTGTTTTGACACTCTGACCCAGCTATGCTCTTTGACAAACTACTACTTGTATCATTTGTCTGCAGTTCATCATCATCATCTCCCACACTTTTCATTTTCCTCCTTTTTCTTATCTGAGATGTCTGCTCCCAGACACCGGTTGAAGTGGCAACTCGATAGTGAAGAATTTGGGGTTGTGTACTGTTCAAGACCGTCTTGTGCTCAGAATCTCGTATAGCTGCCTTGGTTTTTGGTCCATGTAACTCTGAACAATAAAACTTTTTGTGGTTTTCGAAGTTTTCCAGTTTTCTATATCTGTTTCTGCAAGTCTCACACTCAAACATTGTCCCTCGGCCTTGCTGTGACTTTTTTTTATCCACAGTTGACCCTTGTACAAATGATTTGCTTCTTGACATTAAAAATTCACTTGATGTGTTGCATCCATAACTTTCATCTACAGATCGTGTTTGTCCAAAAGTGTGCCCTTCACTGACCGAAGAATCTTCTATTGCTGCTTGCCGAACAAGGGTGCGAGGGTGTCCGCCTTGGAGCTGTGGAGTAGCAGGTCCTGGCACAAAGACATCATCATACAAGGAGCCAATTTTATCATCAAAAGACTGACTTCCACGTAGGGGGTGAGGGGGAGGTATTACATTTGTAGGTACAGCTGAATAACTGGTAGTTGGCATAGAATTACTTCTGGTTATAGGTAAACAGTCAAGAGTTGGTACAGACAGCAGAAAAACCTGCTTTGACTTCTCAGTAGGTGTAAAAGGAGACTTTGGTATATCAGAGCTTGAGCTAGTCCTTCTACTCATAGGCTTTAGGTCAAACTGAAATGAGTCTTTAAAAATGTAGGATTTTGGAGAATCAATACTACCTCTTCTTGAAAGGGATGTTCTCCGCGGCTTCACACTATCCAACTGTTTGTCATCCACTACAGCCTCATTATCAGATATTATCTTTGAAATGCGTTCTTCAAGCATTTTTGTGGCCAGAGGTGGTCTCATCTGGCCAGATGAAAGCAAGGTCTTGTCAACACAAATGGTTTGCACAACAGATGCCACAGTAGTGCTCATTCGTGGCACACAACTTTTACTTGAGTCTTTTTCGGAAGAAGGCAATCCTTTCATAAATGGAGCTGGTGGACTCATGGTCTGATCTGCACTTTCTGAACGTGAAAAGTAGCCTGAATCAGTGCTACCTAAACTTCTGGGGCTCAAGAGACATTTTACTTGCTGATCCTGAGAACAATCTGTTGCCTGCTGTCTTTGTAGTTGCGCATGTATTGCTGTCCCTACAGGGGTCCCAAGCTGTTCCTCGGAAACGCTTGTTTCAGTTTTCTGATGTTGCTTAGCATCAGATTCATTTACCAGCACATGTGTTAAATTTGGTTTCACATTTGTTACTTTCAAGTCCCCTTGTTGTTGTGTTTTAGAAAGTGTAGAGGTGGGATCTGCTACTTTGGGGCTATCTGATCTCAAAGGAGATACATTAACAGGGCAAACAATCACCTTGGGTAAAGCTGTCCTTGGTTGCACAGATGAGTCCTGAAATGAGGAGTCACCCAGCATATATTCCGGATTTCTTAAAGAAATGGGACTACCTTTGTGCAATGAGTCAGAATTGGAAGGTATTTTCACTACATGCACAGGTTCAATTTCTAATGATCCTTGGTCTTCTTGTCTTTCATCAGCTGTGCCTTCATCATCACTGTCACCACTTTCTTCCACATCTGAATGGATGCTAAGTGCTTTGTCAGATTCATGGGAGAGAAACCCACTAGAATCTGGCTGGACGACAAGTCCAAGTTTGATAGCATGAGCATGAGACTTCTTGTGCTTATACAGATTGCTTTTGGTCTTAAATGAAAATCCACAAGTCTCACAAGGATATGGTCGTTCTCCTGTGTGGGAGCGGATGTGCTTTAGGAGAACACTGGGCTTGGCACAAGCCCTGTTACAATACTCACAGACATATTTCCCTAGTTTTTTAGGCTTCTGGACTTTTAGAAGGTTACATATTTGTTCTACACCATGGCTGACAACTGAAGCTATCTGGGCTGAGTTGTACAAGGGAGCTATAGATAATTGGGTGGTAGAGCTAGAGGGATGAACTGACAACGGAGATTTTGCTACTAGCTGGTTTTGAGAAAAAGCCTGAGTAACAGAGGATTGGGGGCTCATTATTGAAGAGGTTACTGCTATGCTGTATATATTCTGGAGTTTGAGATTTTCCAGGTTCGGCTGTTGCACCAGAGAATTAGTGAAACTCTGACATGGAGCAATTTGTTGGTTCTGTTGCCCAGCTTTAGCAAGAACTTGCTCTTGTGAGTGATCAACTGAGGGCATCTGTGCTTGTTCACTCTTCCCTGATGTTGCTACATGCACAGTCTGTGAAGTGCAAGGAAGAAATTGAGATCCAGCTACAAATTCTGGCTGCACCAAAGCAGCATGACTTTGGACACTCAGTGTATTGGATGTGAGACAAGAAGAGGCGCTTGCAGTTTTATTTGGTCTCAGTTTTTCTATTTGCATCCCACTGAAAGGGCACTCTTGTGCTAAGGTGTTCAGCTCAGGCTCCATAGCTTTCAGTAAGACATCGAATGCAGTATTTGTACATGAGGATGAATGACTACAATCAACAAAAGTAATACATTCATTATTGTCAGCCTTGGCTGCACTTGAGATAGCGGAACCCTTCTTCACTGGTAAGTTTAACTGGGATGAACTGTGGTCTTCTACTGGCCATTTATTCAAGTCCAAGGATTGAGGTAACAGAGACAATTTGGGGTGCACCAAAGTCTCAGATTTGGACGTTTTAATAGCTACCTCACTGCTAAGCACCCCCTCATTTTGTTTGTTTTGTTTCCCATTCTGCGTTGCCAAACTGTGCACTTCTTTTAGGAGCTCTGAAGTATCAGGAAGGATGTTAGACAATGAAGAAGGCTCTTCTACTTTTTCTTTAAGCTTTGCCCGAGCTGGAGTTCTCAAAGGCGATTTTGGTATTTTCGTCAGGTGATTCTCAGTTACAATCTTTTTACGTTTCACACCTTTAACTGTGTCCGTGCTCCCTCTTGTAACAGCCTTGGAGATTTCTGTCAAACACAAAGAAATAAAAGTCAAATGGTGATTCTGCAAATATTATCAGCATCATTTACATAGTACTTTCAACATATTAAATGTTACCCAACCTTTACCCACACCTTGTTACCTATTTAATGCCATTCCATTTAGCAATATAGGAACTGAGGCAGAAGATAGTAATTTGCTCAAGAGTACCTAAAGTTCGTGAGTCTGAGCCGAGTTTGAATTTAATACAGCATTTCACTGAACCACACTAGTTTTAAGTACATTCTTAATTTACAGAATTTGCTTCAGAGACCCCTCCCAAACTTATTTCAGTTCTTGTACATATTAATTATATTCCATTTTCATCATGTTTTCATTACCACTATACAAACCATTTGCTCAGTTAACTGCATTAAATATGAATGAAATTCATTAGGATGAATCTTGGTCCAACAATGTTCCCTCCTCATCTTGTCTCTGGGTGTGCTCAAGAGTAACTCCATTAAAACCAATGCTTTTCACTCACGACTAACTTTATTGATTTCAGTGGGTCTATCTTGAGTGGATAATATAGATACTAGTTCACAGTTTGGACACTCTGGTCCTTGGTCCCCTCCAAAATCTATTATACAGGCCCTAAGGCTGGTGATATATTGATAAGATTGTCCAAAAACGGTTTGAAGTCCATATTGAGATATTGGTTTCATAATTTTTGACCTGTTGATATATTGTGAATCATGAAGTGTGTGGGTGTGGGTGTGAAAAACCGTGAAACCAGCTAATGCCTTTACATAGCTCCATCCTTATTTTGGACATTGTTATATATCACAAAGTTCAGCTGGTGATATATCATAATGTTGAAAACCGTTCACCTCTACACAGTTCCATCCTTATTTCAGGCATCATGATATATTGATATATCACAATGATTAACTGGTGAAATATTGTGATGTTGAAAACCAGTTATCGTCCAGCCTTAATGGGCCCACCTTCAGCACATGGGACTGTTTCTAAGCTGCTCTATTCAAATGAAATAGTTCGTCAACAAGAAATACTACGGCAGAGATGGGGAACCAGTGGTTCTCCAGTGTTGCTGGACTCCCACCATCCTTGATGGCTGTGACTGCTGGGAGCTGGTGTTCAACTATATTTGGAAGGCCACATGTTCCCCATTCCTAAGAGAATACAAAACATAATTCTGCAACCAAGTCTTCATTTGAGTCAGGTGGGGAAGGCAAATATCTAAAAGGCATTCGCACTTCTGGCCTCTAGACCTTTAAAAGATTCACTTGAAAACATTTGAATGGAAGAGTTTCTTTTGTTGAGACGTTGTTGTACTCAGCAAAAATCAATGCATTCATGTATTCTTTCTTCATATTTAAGACAGAATTGTCAGAATAGCTTTGAAAGATTAAGTGCTAAATTAAGCACACTCAGTGTGTTTTCTTCTCTATTGTCAAAACAATCCCAGCTCTGCTGGGTCTGGCACCCGTTACTGATTTACTGAGTAGATTTCAGCAGTGAGAGATTTAAAGCATATGCACTTACAAATGTTATGTTTTCTTCAAGAATCATCAGCAGAAATTAACTTCTCCATTCAGACAAGAATTTAAGAGCAATGATCTTGAATTAGAATACTAGGTCAATGGTATGGAAATGACTAAGACACAGAATTTAGATGGGGGAAAGGCAGCTGGGACTGGATATCAAACAAGTTGCAGGAAGACATGGCCACAGTGAATACAACTGTGGACAACCCAATGCTTCTTCCTCAGGCACAATATGTTTCAGCCTAGAAAACATGTAAAGTTGAGCAGTCAAAGGAATGAGGACAGACTGAAGTGGGGCAGCAATATACAGATTCACCCAACAAGAAACAGAATGGGATGAATGAAACCTGACTGAGACAGAAGGAACAACCAGCTTGCTGTAGCCTAGTTACATTGGGGAAACTTGATACCTTTCAAGAATTTATTTTGCTTTTAAAATTAAGCTATGACCTGGGTTAGCAGAAATGGACAACAGTACATATTCATGCTTGGAGAAACCCAGTGATGTATAAAATAAAGGCTTTGGTTACCTAGATACCCTTTAAAGTATTAGTTATCTTTACTGGGCCATCACTGTCAATGTGGCACTAAAATAAAGGTATTGCTGTATGTAGAGATGGCTAAGGCTTATGTAAGTTGTGCCCTACTAAAAGTGCAAAATAATATACAGTAAGTTATTCTAGGCAATGGGTTTTTATTCAGTACTAACAAAATGCTGTAAGTTATATGTATTTGGAGGCAAGGCTTGTATACTGCTGGCAAATCACATTGAACCCGTGTCAATGAGAGCCAGGCAATCCAGTGTCAGATACAGAGAGCAGGTTTTGTGTTTAAACCTGGTAATAATTTGCAGTGTAAAAGACCATAAACTAAGGGCTGATTTCACTTTTTGTGCTCTGGGACATATAACCAAGTATTCAATATATGCTGGCCCTTACAAGATGTTTGGAATCAGGGGAGAATGTGTGTCTTAAATTTAAAAGCCCTGAAGCTGTAGATTGAGCCCTTTCTGGCAGCTGCCTCAAAAGGGTTTATTTGGGTATATGTGTGTTTTTAAAGAGACATATACACAATTCAACACTAATAACCTTACGCAGAGACCTCAGGATGGAGGCCTTAGCTTCCTTCCCTTTCAGAGCTCCGCAAAAAAATCCCTGTGACGATCATTTACCAGTAACAGGTTTTTAGGAAACTTGAATGAAAATGGTCAAAATTTAAATTCCAAATCAACACCCAAGTTTTCAAGACTGGTGGATGCCAATGATGGAAATACAAAATAATCAGTAAGGAACATGGTAGTAACAATATCAACATATTCCAAGCAGCTAAAATTATTCCAAGCAAGTTCCAAATGACGCAAATATGGAGAGAACTTTAATAATTATTAAACTAAGTTCTTTCAGTCCATTTAGCAAGAATACTTTGAGGATAAGGTAATAAGATTGCATCATCAACAGCTGCTTAAAATTTAGGGAAGATAAAATTATCACAGTTAGTTATTAGTCATTATAGCTAAGTGAAATCCCCATCTTCTTAGACCTTCTGCTCCTGAACAATTTCTGGGGGACAAGAACAAGAGAGGCATCTGATTGGCTACTGTGGGGAACAGGAGGTCAGACTGGGCTAGTCAGCATGGTGCCCTCCAGGTGTCGTTGGACTCACATTCCCATCAGCCGCAGCCAACATGTCCAATGGTCAGGAATGGCTGGCCACTGCATCTGCAATGTGAGCTGATGATGGTCTTTCATTATTAGTATTATTTGCATATCATTATTTATCATTATTATTATTATGGGATTGCTGGAGAAAGGGTGCAGGAAGAGAAACAGTGGTGTGTTTTACCTTTCTGTGAGTCTTCTGTTTCATTAAGTTCTTTTTGTGCTTCTTCAATTTTGTCTAATGAAAACAAAAAGTAAATCAGAAGAGGAGGAAACATACTTTGATCACAAATTGTTTTAATTTCTTCCCCTCACTTTGTTGAATAAACACTTGTAAAAAAAAAACACCAACCCCCCCCCTTTTTAACATTATTGAACAGTTTACCCATCCTCATATACAATGCGAACACTGTTCGTTGGAAGTGTAAGGAAGGCAACCAAAATGACTGATGAACTGGAACAACTACCCCATGAGGAAAGTTTACAAGGCTTGGGGCTTTTTAGCTTATTATTTTTATCATTTATTTTTATTACATTTCTATCTTGATCCCCCCCCCCCGCAAAGAGAGACAAAAGCATAGACAAAATGGTAAGTGGGGGAGGTATTGTGGAAAAAGCAGGTAAGTACATAAATTTGAAGGCCCATAAACAAACCAGGAAAATTGGTTTGCCATCTATCTACCCCAAATTTTCTGGATTATTTTCCAGGCCTTCACATTTCTAGACAGGGGTATGCTTTTTCATCTCTCATATTGCACAGTACTTCTTCACACAACACATAGTCAAACTATGGGATTTTTCTCCCACAAGGTGTTGTGATGTGTACCAACTTGGATGGCTTTAAAAGGGAATTAAGACGAGCTCATGGTGGATAAAGCTATTAATGGCTACTAGTCATGATGACTATATGTTACTTCCAGTGTCAGAAGCAGTATGCATCTGAATTCCAGCGGCTGTGAAACATGAGGAGGAAAGGGTTATTGTGCAAACAACCTGCCTATGGGCTTCCTTTGAGAAGAGAATGCTGGACTAGATAGGCCTTTGATCTTATCTAGCAGTGCTCTTATGTTCTTAGGGAAAGCCATCCTACTCCGAAAGCTTAGGCCATGCAGCCCATTTAAAACTACATTAATATTAATGTCAATTAGCGCAGCCCATTAGTGGCTATGCTTCTGGCTACAAGTGTATGTCTGAAGAAATAGGGCTTAATAATGTATCCATGAAAATACTCAGGCTGTAATAAAAATCCAGGAGGCAGGAGTTTCACGTTAAGGAATAATCACAAAGACTGATGCTATTCAAATACATAATGTGGGTGGGATTATGCGGTGCTTTCAGAGGATGTAAAAGATCAGAATGCGACAAAGGAAAATAGGTGGTTACAAATATATGTAGGGTTCAAGCAGTTTGGGATTTCAATCACTGATACTTAAACTACTGGAGTAAAATCTTCAAAGTCTTAGTCCTGAAAATAAGAGGTGTCAGAAGTTAAGGTTCCTTACATCTGGATTCTACAGGAAAATGTTACCAGATGTCAAAATTGCAAGTAAGATATAAACAGTAGGGAAAAGGAGAAAAATTTTAAAAGTTCTCTTCTGCACATCTTTGAAACTCTAAATGAACATAAGGTTTAAATCAATGCCTCTTTTTCTGAACAAAACAGCGGGAAACGCCTCAAAGAAGTCCCTGTAAATTTACTTGGAAAAGATCAGTAAACGCTAGTATACTTATGATGCCTCAATCACATTTATTCTGGTATTGCCCAGAGTGACCTCAATATATTAACATACTGATCTAAACCTTCACGCTGGCACAGCATCCCACTTCAGGCTATGGCATCAGCATCGTTGTAAGCATGTCCTCATTGTAAGCACTTTCTGGCTTGATCCAGAACCTCATTTAATAAGAAAGTAATATTCTGACCCGTCTGTGTTCACTGAATATTAACTGTCTCTTTCCTGGTTCCGATTATGGCAGAGAACAGATATGATGAAAAGTGGGTTAGAAATAATAGTATCATAGAACTGTAGAGTTGGAAGGGACTCCAAGGGTCATCTAGTCCAACCCCCCGCGATGCAGGAATCTCAACCAAAGCATCCATGAGTGATGGCCTCCCAACCTCTGCTTAAAAACGTCCAATGAAGGAGAGTCCACAACCTCCCGAGGGAGCTATTCCACTGTAAATAATTAAATATACATACATACATAAATGGCTACCATTATTTGTTGTGTATGTTTTCCAAGTGCTTCTGCCCCCAAAGGGCTCCCTTTCTCAGTGACTTTTCAGCACTCCTTGCAAAAATATTTAGCTTTAAAGTGCCCTCTTTCCTATTACAATAAAGTGACAGAAGCTTTGTTTTGATCCAAGCCATGGGGTATCTAAATAGTTCAGTGAACACTTCTGAAGAAACTTTATTATTCCTTATTATTTGATTTTCTAGTTGCCTTACAGTCCCTGTTCTAACTCATCCCCATGACAACCACAGAGACAGGTTGCTATCCTTTTCATATCACCTTACAGAGACCAAAGAAGACTTGTTCAAGGTCATCCACAAAATCCCTGTCTGAGCTGGGATTTGATTCAAGACCAGGCACTTTTGCTGTATATGTGAGTGTTATAATCTCATTTCCAGAGTATGTTGACACTTATAATTTTTATTATTTTAGATTGTGGTAGTGGGGGAAAGACTGTTGAAGATTTGGATTTAACAATTAAAAAGTTTTATGAACAGTAAAAACAGACACACTACCTGTAGAGAAGATTATAATTTGGGATAATCAAATCCAGCAAAAGGAAACCATACCTCAAATACTGATGTCCACTGTGTTTCAGTATCATTGCAGGTGTGTAGGGCAGATACAACGAGAGCATTACATATCTGTTCAAAATCCTTATACATCACCAATGATTTCTGATGGCAGTCAAGAGCACAACCCATTCCAAAGTGGTTGTCACTTAAAAACAATTAGGGTACAGGGGAGCTGTTGTATTGTGATACCCAAAGAGAGCTAATTTTACCATTATTAAGGAAATTACCTGGCCGCTCAGAGGAAACTTATGCTAAATACCTTCTTGCCAATAAAGATCAGGATATCATCAGGCCTGTTGCAAAATTCTGTTTTATAGCACCAAGGACAAGACAGGCTGTGGTGACAGTGGTGGCCAGCGAATGAGTACTGATTTTAATCACTGGGATACAGATTTTAGCTGAAGGAGTGTTATTTTTAATGTAAATAAGTTTATAGGGGAATTTTAATTACATCTGCTTCTTCATGCGGATGTGGCATAAGTTGTTGTTGTTGTTGCTGCTGTTAATTTGCTGTCTGGTCTTTGACCTCAATAAAGATTGATTGATTAGAACCTTTTCCAGTCTGAGGGTCAGTGTCCCTTCTGTGAAACCTTTCAGGGGCCACATACTGGTCGGCAGGCATGAACAGCAAGCAGAACAACAAATGTAATTTTTATATATGTACAACAAGCTAGGTTCTACTCTCTCTCTCTTTCTCTCTCTCTCCTCCATTCCAATAATCAATAAGCATTATCAGAGTTCATTCTAGCCAGGTTGTGGGTTACTTCACTTGGGTTGTGAAGGAAGGCCAATGTGGGGTGTGGCCTGGGAAGAGCTCTTTTACTGTTCTGTTGAATAATGTCCAACACTTTGGTACCCTTTACCTGTATGTGTTCTAGGAAAAGTATATCAACAGTAGAGCAATAATTTCACTTCACAAGTCTTAATAATGATGCTGCTGTACTGGTATAGCCTTTGTAAGTGTCATTTTATCTCGGCATCATTTTGTCAACTTGCGCCGAGGTTTTTACGTTGTATGTCATCTGTCTTTCTCGCAGACAGTCTGCTGCCTAGTTCGTGATTTGCCATATTATGCTTGTGAGTTCAATTTATTTATCTCAGCTGAAAGCATTTAAAATCAACAGGGGGCACATCAGTACAGCTTTCCAGTTTGCTGACATCAGTTACTGGGTGAACCTCTAAAATGTCAGCACTGTTGAAATTACTTCTGAGTAGCCATTTAGAGGATTGCACCTTCCTTTTTATCCATGTAAGCTCTAGACCTAACATACACCATGATGCTAGTGTTCAAAATTTGAGTTTGTAAGTTTTTTGAGAGCAACCTTTGGCAACCTGGCACCTTCCACATCTTTTGGACTACAATCTCCAACAGCCCTAGCCAGCACGGGTTGGTGAAGGCTGTTCTTGTGTTTCCAGCAGATAGAACAAATTACACTAGCAGTAAATAGGAACAGTAAATGAGCAAAACACATACAGTACCTCCAACTTCCAGTGCCCATATCGCCTATGCCAAATTGTAAGGATGACAATTAGTAAGAAAAGGTAAAAGATGTATTGGGAACTGCACTTTCAAACTAGCAGACTAATGAGCAAAACAATTAGTCTCTAAATGCTAATTTGTACTGCTAGACAAACATTTGTTATAGCTAAGAACAGAAGCCAAGGAAAAATGTGTCCCTCCTATGTTCCGTATTTCTGCTTGTGACCTTGAATGAACTCTATACAAGAAAACATGTGGACTGCCGACATAAGAGCTAATTTGCAGCTGATAAGAGAATTAGAGAAAAGTGGACTCGAAAACTTGACTGAACTCTGAATCGGAAATCACAGAATCATAGAATCATAGAGTTGGAAGAGACCACAAGGGCCATCGAGTCCAACCCCCTGCCAAGCAGGAAACACCATCAGAGCACTCCTGACATATGGTTGTCAAGCCTCTGCTTAAAGACCTCCAAAGAAGGAGACTCCACCACACTCCTTGGCAGCAAATTCCACTGTCGAACAGCTCTTACTGTCAGGAAGTTCTTCCTAATGTTTAGGTGGAATCTTCTTTCTTGTAGTTTGGATCCATTGCTCCGTGTCCGCTTCTCTGGAGCAGCAGAAAACAACCTTTCTCCCTCCTCTATGTGACATCCTTTTATATATTTGAACATGGCTATCATATCACCCCTTAACCTCCTCTTCTCCAGGCTAAACATGCCCAGCTCCCTTAGCCGTTCCTCATAAGGCATCGTTTCCAGGCCTTTGACCATTTTGGTTGCCCTCCTCTGGACACGTTCTAGTTTTTCAGTGTCCTTCTTGAACTGTGGTGCCCAGAACTGGACACAGTACTCCAAGTGAGGTCTGACCAGAGCAGAATACAGTGGCACTATTACTTCCCTTGATCTAGATGCTATACTCCTATTGATGCAGCCCAGAATTGCATTGGCTTTTTTAGCTGCCGCATCACACTGTTGGCTCATGTCAAGTTTGTGGTCAACCAAGACTCCTAGATCCTTTTCACATGTACTGCTCTCAAGCCAGGTGTCACCCATCTTGTATTTGTGCCTCTCATTTTTTTTGCCCAAGTGCAATACTTTACATTTCTCCTTCTTAAAATTCATCTTGTTTGTTTTGGCCCAGTTCTCTAATCTGTCAAGGTCGTTTTGAAGTGTGATCCTGTCCTCTGGGGTGTTAGCCACCCCTCCCAGTTTGGTGTCATCTGCAAATTTGATCAGGATGCCCTTGAGTCCATCATCCAAGTCGTTGATAAAGATGTTGAATAAGACCGGGCCCAAGACAGAACCCTGTGGCACCCCACTAGTCACTCTTCTCCAGGATGAAGAGGAACCATTGATGAGCATTGGTAACATTTTTGTTGTTGAAACAATGACAGATGAAACTACAATTTCTGGGAAAGCTAAACAGCAACATTTAACAAGTAACTAGTCTCATATATACAAGTTATTTAAAGCAACAAAAACAACCTAAGTAGACCATTGGACACAGGCCAGTGACGATGATACCAATGTAACTATGTTGTCAAAAGAACTGGTCTTATATGTGATCTTGGCAACCAGAACAGTAATTGCAACTCAAGGGAAAACAGCTCAAAATATTACACTGGACGCTTGGTACCACTTACTGTACTCTGGAATAAATCTATAGTGGAGGAAACCATGTATAATCTGAGATTTTGAAAAGGACTAGAAACTCCAGACACTTTTTTATTCCTTTATGACACACACAGCAGAACCATCGTTTTCAAGGCAACCCTCGTCACAAGCCTGGCAAATCTGGAAGTAGACTTGATGATTTGATAAAACTGATAATCTTTACATGCACTTCATATGCAACTACACACTCTACGTGCCTATTTCTTAGTTTTGTTTCTCATCTTTTAATTTCTGTCTGCTGTTATAATAAAATGAAAAAGTTAACGAAAAAGAAAAAAGATAAATCACTGCTCATTCTCATTGGTTTAGAAATGGAAACTGCAGCATCTCCCTGAAAGACACTGTGTCTGTGTTAATTGTTTTTTAAAATCTGAGGAGAAGCAGCCATTGGGCAAACGACATGGTAGCAAAGGTCACTAGTTGAATCATTAGATTAAGACATCCATTTACAGTACACAAGTAGCATTACATAATGGCTTTACTTCTCATTACTGAGAGCAACTCTTATTTGTTTCCCAGAATAGGATTTGTTACTATATTCAGTTCAGTAAGATATTAGCTGTGGCAACAAATGTTTTTTATTGATAATTTACTTTAATATTATTTCAATAATATAAACTACTCACAAAACTTCAAGGGGGGGGTCCACACATGATAATGTATCAATCTATCTCCTAAATGACAAGTGTTTGAGAATAATGATATCTGGATGATTCCCAGGCTATAATCATGATTCCACTTGAGCTCATAGGAGTTCTAACATTGATTACAGTAGCAACAGGAATGATTCTTTGGTGTTTAAGAATGCACAACCAGGATGTACATCTGTGCGGGTTCCTTCCTGTGCTTACATTTGCTAACTTATTTTTAATTATATAATAAATCCTATTTGTGAAACCACAGGAATCAATTTCTTGGTGACATTATAGTCTCTCCAAAGCCAGGTAAGCTACCTGCAAAATGTGTAAACCAGCAAAGTAAAAACAAGCAATGTGACGTTTTATACGGAGCAGAAGGTATTAAAATGCACCTACAGAGGTCAGGCAGGCACAATTTATGATGGAAAAATTCCTACACGTGTACTGGCATATTAATGATTTTGTTAAGTATACAACCTCTGTTACTAAGATGGTCTCATGTCTCTGTGCTTTGAGACTCAAGAGTCTGGTTGAGCTTGTATTCAATTAGCAAGAAGGCTGTCATGATTTCTGGATTCAAAAGCCTTCTCTGTCCTATTGATAGCAGGTTTATCAGGCCCCACATGGATTGGTAAACTCATTATCCTTTAATTTTTGAGGGTTCTAAGTTCTGCCTTATGTCAAATGTTCTTCTGAGAAGAGGAACAGCAAAAACCTGTCTACCACCTAGGT
Organism: Podarcis filfolensis; assembly: GCF_964270895.1. Classification (NCBI taxonomy): domain Eukaryota; kingdom Metazoa; phylum Chordata; class Lepidosauria; order Squamata; family Lacertidae; genus Podarcis; species Podarcis filfolensis. The sequence goes on along the minus strand of NC_139603.1, from coordinate 30,307,000 downwards.
CTTAAGTATCAACTTTTGGTACCTTAATTCTTGAAGATGTTGTCCTAAGGGAGAAAAGGATGTTGTTTTTAAGAACTGCATTAAAACCTATCTGAAGGCTTAACTATGTTTTTGATGGAGGAGAAAATTAATTACCGTATTTTTTGCACCATAGGGCGCACCCAGTTTTTAGGGGGGGGGGAATCAAGAAAAAAAATATTTCCCCCCCAGCCCCAAAGAGCAGCGTACAGGCTGCACACAACCTCTCCTTGCGGAGGGGTTGCGCGCAGCTATGGAAGAAGGCAAGGCAGCGAGCGGGATGGATCCCGCTCGCTGTTTTGGCTTCCCCTTTAGCCCCGTGCAGCCTCTCCTTGCCGGGAGACGCTGTGCAGGGCTAAAGAAGCCATAGCCCCATGCAGCCTCTCCCTGCCGGAGGGGTTGCACACGGCTATGGCACAAGCCTGCATTCGCTCCATAGGACGCACACACATTTCCCCTCAATTTTTGGAGGGGAAAAACTGCGTCCAATAGAGCGAAAAATACGGTAGTACCTGTATAGTTTCATGGGGAACTGTGTTACAGTTGGCCATGATCACAGTATTATTACATTTTTTGCCCACCTTTCCTCCAGGAGCTCAAGGTGGCTTACATGAGTCTCCCCCTCCCCATTTTATCCTCACAACAACCCTGTGAGACAGGTTAAGCTGAGAGACAGACTGTGAATGGTCTCAAATGACAGCTGAGTGGGGGGGGGGGGTTGAATCCTGGACTCTACCCACCACACTAAACTAGATTTGAAATATTTCATACGTAATATTACATAAAAAGCAGTCCCAGTTGCTACTGGGTGGCCTTTCAGGTGGAGTTCATTTTCAAACACTAACATGCCACATAAATTTGATATTCATCCATACAGCTTCCCTTTTCCCTATAGAGAAGACAACTTTGCTTTCTAATCTGAATATGTATTATGCAGCCTACTTGATAACAATCAAGTGCACAGCACAGACGTATCTTACAAATCCTACTAACACACATTAAAGTTACACTGAAAACTGGCCCTCAGTTCAATTTTATTATCATTCAAGAACATACACCAAGCAGTCTCCAACCTTTCACATATGAAAACAGGGGAACTCCTGTATTCAAATGAATGGGGCTAGAGTCTATCAGCCCAGTTTAGGCCAATAGTAGGCTGAACACAAAAGCAGGCCAGAGAAAATCCAGGCTTAAACATGCCAAAATCATAAAGTGGGAACTAAAAGCACAGACAAGCAGGTGGTTCATTTTATTAACAAAAGTTGCAACCCATGTAATTTGGATTTCATTTGTCTCAGTGGAAACATATGTTTGGGCACCATCAGAATTATAAATATACAGTATCTCACAAATGCTTTACAGAATAGCATGGTAGGCATAGTCAGTTCCTTTGTGATGCCTGCTTCCTGGGCTTTAGCTACCATGTGTGTTTATCAGTACAAAAAACAAAAATGATTTAAAAATCAACAGGCCCTTGGCTTGCTATAGCATATCCAGGTGAGAAGAGTGGAGAACCACCATGCCAAAATTAGGCAGAAAGGAGGACAGAGGACAATTGCATGTTGAAGGTGCATCACAGAGAGTCCACCTAGAGCAAGTGGAAAGAGAAGGCCTAATTCTATGAATCTCACTTATGGAATTTCTTAGGGGGAAAGCATATTTCTAAGAGGAAATTATCAGATTCACTATGATCAAAGTGGCTACCTGGCAAAGCTAAATAGTCCAAATCAAGAATCTGCCAGCTATTCTGTACATGAAATATAAAGGGCACTGACTATTTTGGAGCCTTTTCAGAGGAATGTTTTACTACTTCAGTGTTCTTTTATCCCGCCCCCCTCCAGGGTAAAATTGTAAATATTTGTGTAAGCTTCCCAGAGCCCTTCAGAATAGCCCTATCAATTAGTCTAAACAAACAGTTGTGTGCACATAAAGCAAGCAAAGGTTTCCATTAATGACATTTACATCTATATCTTCCATCCCAAAATGTTCCAAAGACAGGACAGAGTGAAAGAAAATGGTGCATCAGGCCAATATCTGTAATTTTATTGTTGTTACTAAGTTATTAACCACCTTAAGTACAGTTTCTGTAGAAAGGCAGAGTATAAATTGTAACAAATTAAGTTATGAAGGAGGAGAATCACACTCAGTACATTTCCCTATCCTACTATAAACATACATAGAAATGTTATTACTGCATTTGGTCCCCCCCAGATAGGTCACTTTGGTGTTGCAAACGCAGCAAAAACCACAGGGGAGGAGGCAGTTATGAGTTACCAGTCTCTGCAGCCACAGCAGGTGATATAATTCTTCAGTGGTTTGACTTCACCCTTGGTGGTATGGTCGTCTCTCAAGACAGACAGATGCCAACAAAAATTTGATGCTATTCTTGGTAATCCAGCAAGGTGTCAGTGGTCTGGTTTGCACATAAACCATTGGTTAATATTATGTATGAACCTCGCCCAGCAAATTAACTATGATTTATTAGCTATGGTTAAGACTTGCTTGTTAATCAAGGTTTGCTGGTTGATAAACTTTAGTTACAGTTAACCGTAGCTTATCATTTTGAGAACGTCCTCCTTACGTATGGCTAAGGAGCTGTCACCACTCAAAAGCAACAAAAGCTGTGATGGAAGAGTGGGGGGAAATTATTATTATTATTTATTGAATTTATATACCATCCTAAACCAGGAGGTCTCAGGGCATTTTAGAGAACAAATTCAAACCACTCTCAAGGCTTGACTGCTCTTGCTGCCGTTTTTAATTATTACGTGATGTACAACCTGAGGTTTAACTCTGGTTAATATTAACTACGGTTAACATTTACCATGGTGTTGTTATGTGTGAACCAGGCCTGAATCTGCTAGTCACCCAACCCTCATTACTAACGGACCATCAGGAGGAGTTTTCTGGCTTAGCATTACAGTCATGTGGCTACCCCCTAGCCACAATGATAATGATACTTGCTTTAGTCAAATATGCAGGGGTTTCACATCACTGGCCACTACCTATATTTTCAGATGCTTGGTAATTGCAATCTAAACGGAGTATTTAGAATTGCACTTTTAGTGATTTGTCACAGGTTGAGGGGAAACAGATGGGCTCAAACAGATGGTGCTTCAAGAATATCTTGAAACTCTCAGACCGTCAAGATGCATAGGTTCTCTATTTTCAGCAAGTGCTCCCCCATTCAAGGGACTACATAACCATAGTAACGAGCCTGCTGACTAGGTACCACCCAAAGCCTGTCTATGCAAGAGTCCACAGAAAAAACCTTGTCCCTCTATTCTTCACAATTACTTAAAACCTTGCACAATGAGCCTTTCCTTTTCTCCCCATTCATTCTAACCAGCAAATACGAATTCAAACATATTTTTAAAAGGTCCAAATGTTTGCAAAAAGAACAGAAATTGTTAAGCACAAATTGTAAGGGGGTGGGCGGGGAGAACCCTATGGCAATCATCTATTTGTTAAGACTAATGCATTTGGTGCATTAGATTTATGCCTTTTGCTTATTGTGTTTTGTATTTGAATGTCTAGAGCACACAAAGCCAACATAGTGTCCTCTAGATATGCAACTGACCATGCTAGCTGGGCCAGAGGAGACTTTGGAGTCCAATAATATCTGGAGGGCAACACATTGTCTACCCCAGGCCTAGGGATTCTTCATGCTTGTTTTAATTCTGTTTCTCCAAACAGGATTTCCTACACCATTGTGCTAGTATTTATATTTTAAAAATCAGAAGATTAGCTTCCCCCCGCCACCAGTCATACATAACACACTGACAAAATATGTTCTCTGAAGCCTAAACAGGAGATGGTTCACGTTAACCAGAATAATATAACTTGGATCTAAATCCAAGTGTAGTGTAGTTACTATAAATTAAGACTTCTCCCATGCCTATTGAAGTATTTGAAAAGTTGTAAACTGCATGTATAATGTGCATGTTTTACTTAAAAGCTAGGATTTAAAGGCTATATTTGTGTACAATACAGGAATTAAAGATGGTATCCAAAACAGACCTGACTGCAGAAACAAAGAAACCTGTACCACCTTAGATTTACCACTAGGAGTCAGCTTTGCACAGGTCAGAATGAGCACCAGACTCTAATGTACCTAATATATGAAAAATAGTGAATAAGCTAATAGTATTATTATTATTAAATTAGAATTTTTTTGTACACAATTCTGTTGTTTTCATAGTGCTGTAGAGAGATTATCAGTCTACACCCGACTGAGCTCTCTTTGCCAAGAAAAGTCTTAAGGTCCTCATCTGGTAGAATTCATATGCCAATTCAGAAGCAGGTCATGTCCACAACTTAGCTTAAATCTGCTTGAGACAGAATGCACAAAGTTTGCTTTGAGACTAAATAACTTGCCCAGTCTGGTACAGGAATAGTCCTGGAGCAAAACTGGTTGTTTCAGTTTCAGAAAATTCTCTTTGCAAGGAAGAATGGGGGTGCTTAACTCTCCCCCAGCCAGGCATTTTCCCAGTTTCTACTTATTCCTGGCATTAGTGCTACAGATTGGTGCTGACCTCACAAACATAGGTACAGAACTTGGGGGAGGGGCAGCATTTGGGAGAAAAAAATGTGGCAGGGATTTTTTTAAAAATCCCAACCTTTCTCTGCAATGAGAGAGAAAAGACTTTCAAGCTAATGCAGGCTTCCTCAACCTAGGCCTTCCAGATGTTTTTCACCTACAGCTCCCATGATCCCTAGCTTGCAGGACTAGTGGTCAGGGATGATGGGAATTGTATTTTTTTAAAAATAATATTTATTAAAAGTTTAAAGATTACAGAAAGAAGAAAAAAAGAGAAAGATTAAACAAAACAAATCAATACATTGGGATTGCTACCGTGGAGGGGCGAGGGAGGTATGGCGGTGGGGGCAGATGTTATAGGCGAAGGGGATCGAGATATGGATATGCTCGTACCCCTTCCAATCTGCGCCTCATCCCGAGGGACGAGGGTAGGGCGAGCAAGGACTACTCACCTCCGTCACTGGTGCTGTGCAATGCCAGGTCTATAGGCAACAAAACCGCCACCCTGCGAGATTTCTTTATCTCGCAGGGGGTTGACCTGGCTTGTGTGACGGAGACCTGGGTGCGCGAAGGGGCAACAGTTACCTTAAGAGAGATGGCGCCCCCGGGTTTCTCCGTCCTCCACCAGTCACGGACTGTGGGCCGGGGGGGAGGGGTGGCATTATTAATCCGGGAAGATTGTTCTTTCAGGGCTCTACCATCACCATCGATCCCCGGCATTGAATGTGTTGGCCTAGTGTGGGGCTCCGAGGAGAGCTTGGCTGTCTGGCTGGTGTACCGGCCACCTAGCGCACCAGCAGCCACCCTGTCAGGCCTATTGGAGGCGGTGGCCGGCTGGGCCTTGGAGTTCCCTAACCTATTGGTATTGGGGGACTTCAACATCCATGCTGATGCCACTCCCTCCTCACAGGCTCTGGACCTGGTGTCTTCCATGGCGACACTAGGGCTCTCCCAGTTTGTTTCGGGCCCCACACATCAAGCAGGCCACACGCTGGATTTGATCTTTGGTGCAGGTATAGATGTGATCATGTCTCCTTCGATGAAGGTGCCATGGTCTGATCACTACGCTCTGAAAGCCAGGATTGACTTTCCACCCCCACCCTGCTTAGGTGCCGAGCCGATTTGGGCTCGCCCGCAGAGGCTGATGGACCCTGATAGATTCCGCCAAGCCTTGCGGGACCTTGCTCCCCCTGGCGACTCATTGACTGAGCTTGTTGAGGGCTGGAATATCCAGCTCCTGGCAGCCATCGATGAGATCGCACCGAAGCGCCCTCTGCGACCCCGCAGAAACCGGGCTCCCTGGTTTACCGAGGAGCTCCGGAAAATGAAGCGGGACCTCAGACGGCTAGAGCGAGTATGGCGGGGTGCCCGTGACGGAGCCTCAAGAACATCTTATAGGGCTTTTATGAAAACCTATGAGATGGCGGTGAAGGCTGCTAAGAAGTCTTACTTCTCGGCCTCCATTGCATCCGCTAGCTCTCGCCCGGCGCAATTATTTAGTATAATCAGGTCTTTAACGTCCCTTGAAGGACAGCCAAATTTAAATAACAATTTGACACACGGCTGTGAGGCATTTGCGAGCTTTTTTGCGGAGAAGGTCTTGTTGCTCCGCCATGACCTCCCTGCCAATTTGGATACAATAAATGAACTGGAGGCCCCTCGACTGTCCTCGGGTCCAGTATTGGACCACTTTGACCGGATATCCCCAGCCGATGTAGACAGACTCCTCCGAGCTGGAAAGCCCACCACCTGTCCTCTCGACCCGTGCCCGTCTTGGCTGATTAGAGCGTGTCCAGACGAGGTGCGGGCCCTCCTGGGGGATATCATCAATTTGTCCCTTGGCACGGGGACATTCCCAGGGGAACTGAAGGAGGCAGTGGTGCGCCCGCTCTTAAAGAAAACATCATTAGATCCTCTAGATCTATCCAATTACCGCCCGGTTTCGAATCTTCCGTTCCTGGGTAAGGTGATTGAGAGAGCGGTTGCTGAACAGCTTGGTGGGTTTCTGGATGAAACATCGGCTCTGGATCCATTCCAGTCTGGCTTCCGCGCTGGTCATGGGACCGAGACAGCTCTGGTTGCCCTAACAGATGATCTTCGTAGACAGCTGGATCGAGGCGGGTCGGGGCTGCTGATTCTTCTAGATCTGTCAGCAGCTTTCGACATGGTCGATCATGAACTTCTGGACCACCGCCTTGCCGACGTGGGGATCCAGGGCACAGTCCTTCAATGGCTGCGCTCGTTTCTCTCTGGTCGGGGACAGAGGGTGGCGCTTGGGGGGGAATTGTCATCGCGCCACTCCTTGGTGTGTGGAGTACCTCAGGGTGCGATACTCTCCCCAATGCTTTTCAACATCTTTATGCGCCCCCTCGCCCAGCTTGTCCGGAGTTTTGGGCTGGGTTGCCATCAGTATGCCGATGACACCCAACTCTATCTGTTGATGGATGGCCATCCTGACTCGGCCCCAGACACACTGACCAGATGTCTGGAAGCTGTGGCTGGATGGTTACGTGGGAGCCGGTTGAAGCTAAATCCTTCGAAGACAGAGGTCCTGTGGCTGGGACGGGACGATATGGGATTGGGGGGGCAACTCCCATCTCTTGCGGGGGCGCAGTTAGTGCCAGCACCGTCCGTTAAGAGTTTGGGTGTAATCTTCGACACCTCCCTTTCCATGGAGGCGCAGATTGCAGCTATAACAAAGGCGGCATTTTTCCATCTCCGCCAAGCTAAGCAGTTGGCTCCTTACCTCTCTCGCCCTGACCTAGCCACTGTGATCCACGCGACGGTCACCTCCAGACTGGATTATTGTAACTCGCTCTACGTGGGGCTGCCCTTAAGACTGACCCAGAAACTCCAGCGGGTGCAGAATGCTGCAGCGAGACTCCTTACGGGGTCTTCGCTGCGAGATCACATTCATCCGGTGCTATATCAACTGCACTGGCTCCCGGTGGAGTACAGGATCAGGTTTAAGGTGCTGGTTTTAACCTTTAAAGCCCTATACGGCCTTGGACCCTCGTACCTACGGGACCGCCTCTCCTGGTATGCCCCACAGAGAAACTTACGGTCTTCAAATAAAAATATCTTGAAGGTCCCAGGCCACAGAGAAGTTAGGCTGGCCTCAACTAGAGCCAGGGCTTTTTCGGCTGTGGCTCCGACCTGGTGGAACACTCTGTCACAAGAGACTAGGGCCCTGCAGGACTTGACATCTTTCCGCAGGGCCTGCAAGACAGAGCTGTTCCGCCAGGCCTTTGGCCAGGGCACAGCCTGACTCCCTCCCTCGGCAATCTTCGCGGAGCCCTGGCCCAATAGTGGCCAGTGGCTTGAACTTAATTAATTTTATAATGAATGATTTTAGAGCGTTGTTTGTGTTGTACTTTTGTATTGTTTTATTGTTGTTAGCCGCCCTGAGCCCAGCTTCGGCTGGGGAGGGCGGGATATAAATAAAATTTATTATTATTATTATTATTACATTTCAATACATAAAAAAACAAAAAACAATACATCAAAACAAAAACATAAGCAAAAACAATTAAAAACACATCCAATATTTCCATATCTTTCTTTCATTTACTTGTTTCATCGACCTCCTCACACCTCCCTTTTTTGTATTCTAGTTATTAATTATTTCAGCAAATCCTTTCCATCTTTCTCTGTTTTCTGTCATATAATTATCTTAATTTATTTTAACCTTATCTTACCATTAATACCATAAAACTTATTTATACTTAACTCCTTATAACATTTCTACTAAAGCCATGTAATTTCATTCCAACATTTTTCTAACACTCATTAATTTTACAATATTTCTATAAATAAATTTTAAACTTTTTTCCAATGCTCTTCCACCGTCTCTTCTCCCTGGTCTCGGATTCTGCCAGTCCTTTCTGTCAATTCCATATAGTCCATCAACCTGGTGATCTTCTGTCCGAGGCTCTTAACTCTTTTCCATGTCCCATCTGCAGATCTTCTTCATATTTATACATACACTTTACTTTATCTTCTGCTGATCTTGTTCTTAATTTCCTTCCTTTGGCACTGAGGAGTAGATCTCGGGGAAGCTCCAACCTAACAATGTCTTTATTCCTTCTCGACAGGTCAGCCCATTCTCCGTAATCAAAACTAAAGTCCAAAAGATATTTCAGGACGTGTTTCAAAATCCCTCCAAAACTGAAGGCCCCCACAACTCCAATCTCCTCCTGACCCAAATCCAGGTCCCAAAAGCCAGAACATCCCTGCATAAGGGGATCTGTCCAACTTTCCTTCTCCAATCCAAGCGGGGCTCCAATCCTCAAAATCTGACTTTCTCTAAATTCAGTCATAGAAGGCAACAACTTATATTCATCAAATTGCCTCTGTAAGGCTAGGGCTCTCTCCACTTGTATTACTTGAGGTTCAACAACAACTTTCTCCCTCGTCTTCTCCACAACTTGCCATGTCAAAGTAGATTCCTGAATCGATTCCTGAGTAGTTTCTGTATAGATGTTCACTTTTTGTCCCAAATCAGTCATTTTTTGTCCCAGATTATCAATTTTAATAGTCATCACATCCATCTTCTTATGAAGCTGCTCTAATGAAGCACTTATCTTGCAAAATGCAATCACTAAGGCTTCTTCTGTCGACATGCTTACTAGTCCAAGGTCAATCCCTGATTCTCACGGTCTTTTATCTCTGCAGCTGGAAAATTCCCCAGCTCCACTCCTGTAACAGTTTCAAAGGCTCCCTCTAGAGGAAACAATTTCTATTTGTATCAGTCCTTTTAAACGCAGATCCAGCAACAAAATTAGTTTCAATTTTCAGTTACTTTTGCTCCTTTTTAAGTGCAGAGGGAAACAATGGAAACAATATATTTCTCTTGTTTAACTATCTGTCAACATACGTTTTATTCACCGTCAATGAACTTTCCCAAAACGTCAATCTTACTGGCAGCCCGTTTCCAGGTTCAAAACGGTGGTAATTTATCTTTCTTCACTCTCTCTCCTGCAGGCTTAGGCGATCTAAAATTTCCCCCCTCTTCTCCTGCTTCCAAGGGGGGGTTTAACAATTTTAGCCGATGGAGATTTAATTCTTTACAGAAGACTTTCCAAGACTTTAGCTTGCAGCCTCTTTGCTTCAGTCTATTTACAAAAGGGGGAGGCGGACTTCCTGTTTAAAACCTCCCCGTTTCGGTGCCAAATTAAGACGTTTAAAAATCCAATTTTCCGTTCTACTCACGGGTAGTTGTTTCAAGATCAAATTGTCCACAGGAAAAAGTCAGCGCTCTCCGGCAACAGCAATGCGGCTTCACTCCGTGAAAAAAGCAGTCGATTCAAAGCACTGTGCCACTCACCCCACGTCGCTCCGGATCCCCGAAACCGGGTTTCCCCGCGAGTAGGGGAGGTGCAAAAGGTGCCAGCCGAATCCCACGTTCACAGGCTTCTCCCGCCTGTGATTTTTATGGGTCCCCGCCTTCGCCGTGGCGGCCAGACCCTAATTTCCACGCAGCAAATTCCTCCCGATCAGAGGAATTCCGCCATTGTCCGGAGGCGCCAACCCGGAAGTCCTCGGGAATTGTAGTCTCAAAACATCTGGAGGGCCAAGGTTGTGGAAGCCTGAGCTAATGATTACATGCCCAAACAGTGTAATGTGTAGTTTGATCTTTGTTATAAATACTGCTGCAGTTCTAATAAATAATTTATTTATTTCTTTATTTATACCCTGCCCATCTGGCTTTGTTTTCCCAGCCACTCTTGACAGCTCCCAACAGAATTAAAAAGGGATAAAATATGTAACATTAGAAACTACACCAAACAAGGCTGCCTTCAGATGTCTTCTAAAAGACAGATAGTTGTTTATTTCCTTGAATTCTGATGGGAGGGCATTCCACAGGGCAGGCGCCACCACCGAGAAGTCCCTCTGCCTAGTTCCCTGTAGCCTCACTTCTTGCAATGAGGGAACTGTCAGAAGACCCTCGGAGCTGGACCTCAGTGTCCGGGCTGAATGACGGGGGTGGAAACGCTCCTTCAGGCTGTTTAGGGCTTTAAAGGTCAGCATCAACACTTTGAATTGTGCTCGGAAACGTACTGGGAGCCAAGTTCTTGATGGTTACCTTTGACATGATGGCCAGCAAGCTGAACAAAACATTGGAGCTATAATACGCTACAAAGGAGAGGTTATTCCTAGGAAGAACACTCTTGTTCCAAAACCCATTTCCATACGAGTCTCACTAAAGCAATTAAGTTACTTAGCAGCAGCTGTTACATGAGCGCACCATGAATGTATGTGTACTAGCTCTAGCGGAATCATGGATGCAAGTACATTATCCCTCTACTGAATGCATCTCTAGCTCTAACTGCCACCACAAGCATTACCACAGCCTCCACAGCTCCTCCATCCATGGCTTCAATGTTTCTCCTCTCCAGGGGCCGATGAGCTCTGGCATCGTGAACAGATATCAGAACTCCAAACGTGTGCACACATACACAAGCATGTATTTATAATGGAACAATTTGTGTGCAACGCGCCACAAGCCTTTGTTGCTTTAATATGTCATGGAGAATACCATGCTAGAAATCTTCTCCCTACGAAGCCCAGTGTGTGTAGGGAGTCTTTTCAAATGGGGAAATTGCTCAAGAATTCCAAAGTGGTAGTGAGTCTCCCAAGGACTGTACCATACAATTTCCCCCCTCAAAAGTACAGATTGTCTTTTACCGTTGGCAGAAATGGGAAAAAGAAGGAATTGTGTTGGCACTGCATTTAATTCCAGGGGTGGAAAAGATAATATTCTGTTGCAGTTGCCACTGAATTACCCGTGCTTCTAGAAGACCAAAATGTAGTCACCCCCTAGGAACTCCCTTTGGCTGATTAGGTTCCCATGCCCTTTTAAATGTGTTTGCGGGAAGGGATAGGGGGGTTATTTGTGTGTGTGTGTGTGTTCTTGTTTTTATTATGTATTTTGTGTTCTTATGTTGGGAACCATCCTGAGATCTACAGATGAAGGGTGGCATATAAATTTAATAAACAAATAAATCATAAATAATAGGGTAACAATCACCAAATGGAATGTCTAGTTGCCATTTTGGGGCCAGCTGGCTCAAAAGTCGTATCTTTCAATACAACTGAAATATCACAGGTAAGATTCTAAATGATGTGTTGTTAGTGTGTGAAAACAGGAAAGAGTCAAGGATCCCCAGGCATGCACCTCCAGATGGTGGAAATGTCAGATGCCATCCTGGCACCCGGGAATCTTCACTTGGTCGCAAGGGGTCAATAGCCAGGTGCAAAATGTGCCTGGTACCTTGAAAATACAGTAATATAAATAAAATAGTTACAAATATAAAAACAGTTAAAACAATTGCATTTATAAATAGACTTTGAAACAACAACAGCACATGCTTAAAATCAATTCAAATCCCAGTTGGGATAAGGATTTTAAAAGGTTTGTTGAATGAAGAATACTTTTAGCAGGTGCTGAAAAGGCAATAAAAATGCATATGTAATATGCATTACCGCGGGGGGGGGGTGTGTTTCCAAAGGATAGCTTCTGCCACACTAAGGGCCTGATTCCGACATTGTACGGAATAGACCTTCTGAATAGGATGGTATTTGCAGAATGCCCTCTCTTGCACAAGGCAGCAATCAGTTGTGTGTGTGAGGGATGAGGTGATCTTTTAGGCAAGATGCTAGTGACAGGAGTATCATTCATCCACTAGTGGAAAGGCTCTCCTGAGAAAACATGCATTTTGACGTTTATATCCTACCTTTCTATTTAAGAAAATTAAACTCAAGGCACTTATCAAACATAGAACTAAAACTAAAAACATTCCTAACAAATGAAACAGGAATTATTGGATAATATAGGTTAGAGGCCACCTTAGGGCTTACCCTGTGGTTGCAATGGAGGCAAATAAATCCTCCTCCTCTGTCACCATAGTACCTGCACAATTAGCCAGCAGAAGCTATGAGTTGTCCTGTGGACTTTGATAATATGATTGACTAGGAGCTCTTCTTCAGGAAGACATCTGCAAAATGTGGGGGTTGCATCCTAATCTCCTGAAAAGGTTCTTTCCCCCTGTAACTGATGTAAATGTAGGTACAGAATGACCAAATTTAACATTCATGGTTACAAAAGGAGTTAAAAGTAATTGGTAGTCCAGTATATGAAATGTGACAATAGAGTGGAAAACAGCTGGCTATGAGAGTAGATTGAAGGTGCCCATAACTTCCAACTCTTGATGGGCATTTTTATGGTCTGGCCCAAACCTGAGTGGAAGACCTCAAGGAAATGCAATTTTCTACTTGATTTCCAGATTACCAAGTAGTACTCTTTCTAATGCAACTTATAAGTGTTACCACTGAAATTTAAGCTTTAGCTGAACAAAACAAATGGCAACAGAATAAAAATATGAAGGGCAACAAAGCCCAAACTGATTGCTAAGCTGAACAGAACAGGATACCTGCCTCTATTTAACAGTTTATGATGAGTGGGTTGTTGTTGTTTTTACTGTCACTTCATTAGCAGTGTATCTATATAATCAGCAATGTTAATTTGCATAAGCAATATATATTTCGTATTAGACTTTTTGTATATGTTCTCAGCTAAAGCCAAACCATGGCCAGAGAAGATGCCAACTTTATCTTTAACAGTACATATTGGGCTTAAAAACCCAGTTTATTACAACATATGTCTAAGTCTTTTCATTACTTTTACATCATACAAATTTTCTCACTCTTCTCCAACTCAATTCACCAGGCGCACCCAACATGAACTAAAACAGACTGTATATTCAATAAGTATATGATGAAATATTATTTTCAACATGGTTCATCAGATCTTAGTTTTAAAATATTCCAATCATGTTAATCGATTAAGGCGCCCTAAGCATCAAGGCATCTTAACAGCTGTCAAGCCAGAATTCCATAGAGAATGTGCATGGAATTCCCTTCAGACAAGTTTGCAGGCTGGCAAAGGATGGAGAGAAAAATCTCTCCCACCTTTACCAGCCCGTGGCTTCTCTCCTGGCTTTGGAGGAAGGGAAATAGAACATCATTGGATAGTCCAAAGAGCAATGGATTGATCTGCAAGTCAGTTGTCAGCTCACTGAGCTTTTATGCATATAAATCAAGTGGGCTACTGAGAAGGCAGGCAGTGCTCCATGATTCCTCCTCCACCCTGTTGTGTTTCTAGTCCAGCCAGTGCCTGCTTTTTACTCATAAGAAGGTCCCACATTGTGATTAAAAAGCAAGCAAGTAAAAAGTGTGCAGCAAGTAATTTGCGGCGGGCTAACTAGCAAGTTCCGCTGATTTTTGGCTTCATCCTCTGAAGTCTACTCTTATGTTCTCTAACTCACAATTGTTTGAACACACACACATTAAACCAACCCACCTTTCTCCAGTCCATTGACCAGGAAACTTCTTCTAAATTGATTAGTTCAATAAATTTGCATTTGTGAGATCATTCATACAGCAACTAAATCAAAAACAGGAAAGGGGTAGCAAGTTGTGACAATAGGGGCTTGATATTAGGTAAAATAGGGACAAGGAGAAGAGGGTTTCTTTTATAAGGTCTTAAGGGTTGATATACTTGATAAATTGTTCTGTTTCAGGAAAAAATATGCGCTACAACTAACAGCATAATTTTACATGTGTGCCTGGAAATAATCCCCATTGAATTTAGTAGGTTATGCTGCATACAAAGATGCCTGCAAGATGAAGAATAACTAACACAGAGAGACACTGGAATGTTGATAATCTGACACGTTAATAAATGTTATTAAAATGAACCAAGCTTCACAAAAGGATAAGATACACTGGTCACAATGTTCATCTGGTTATATAACTTTCTCAAACTCATAACAGATGAGACATTAAATTCCCAGAAGACCCCGTTTATTTAGCTGATCGCTCATTATCTATTTGACTTTATAAAATATTAGGTCAACAGCCTCCCCAAATGATGATGTAATCAAGAGAAATACCTTGACCAACTACCCTTACGTGGGAGGAGATGGACAGATGGCAGGGAAAGTATGCAGTTCTTATCAACTCTGACCTGGCTGTGCTGTAATTAGACTAGGACATAAAACATTTTCTTAATTGTTCAATCAGTACCACTCACTCATCATTCTAATGAGTGTTTTTCCTGTTCCAGGAAACAGAAGTAGTACATGTACTTTTTGCTTACCCTATTGGTCAGAGTATGCTATATGTCTGTATTGACTCTTCCCCACCCCTTTTCTTTTGACCAACATAATTCTGGGTCATGAATAAACCGTTGGCATGGATAGAAATGTCAATCTTTATGAGATAATTTGGGCAGCAGTCAATTGTGGCAATGCTATTTTAATTTAGGGATGCTAACCATGAGAAATTTGCAAATTTCCATACTCTGTGAAAGGCTAAATTAAAAGGACACCAAGCCCCTGTGCCCCACAAGTACCTTGCAAATCAGTAGTAAGATCTCCAACAAACTGTAGTTTCACATGCCCCTGTATGAATTCCAACTCCAGCAAAAGACTCAGATTTTTAACTACTAAAAATAAGTACACTTTCTTCATGTTCCACAGAATAAGAATATTTTTGCTCACATTTTTGCTTTTAATTCACAAATTCTATCAACACTTTTTCTGAAGAGGCACTTCAGAATTTGAAACTTTGGGGAGTATGTTTGGGGGTGTGTGTGCAAGAACTTGATTTCTAGCTTCTTAAAATGGCCGAGAGAATGGCAAGTGCATAGACCCAGGATGACAATATTTGTATGGGACACTAACCAGGCACTCCCCCCCCCCTAAACTGTAGCAAATAAATTCCCTGTAATTATTTGTTTTTCATTAGGTCATCATGTAGTCTAGGTACAATTTGTTGTTGTTTTTTAATTAAGATGAAGTTCTAATACGTTCTGCTAGAATGCCAGAATTCACAATTTACTATTTGCTATTCAATCTCAATTAGATCTGCAGAACTACCCCTTCAAATATATAACATGGACAAGGGCCTTCTACAAATCCATTAAGCTTCAGAGGAACTTTGGAACTAAATCAGGAGATGTGTCATGCATTGCTTCCTTTCCACAGGAAGTATTTACTGAAATCCTACACTGTCAAAGGTCACTGTCAAACAAACAATTCATTCTTTGCTTTCAGCTGCATAGGCCTACTGCAGCCAAAAATAATTTTAAGGTCAAGTAACACAATCTTGATTTTGATCCATTTGCCAAATAACTCCCATAACCCTAGCTAATATTCAGTCAAAAATACTTAACAAGAGATGTATTCCAAGAAAAGCTAATATCAGAGAACCGTGTGTCCTTAACAAGCGTTGTAGTAGAGTATCCTGGCTTTGGAAAATGTTATATTTAAAACTTAATCTTCCAAAGGTAACAATATAAAACAGACAAACTGGAGCTGTAAAAAAGGAGCTAGTCGATAAAAATAAAGTGGTGCTATGTTTCATAGAACTACAGCACAATATCCCCCATCACATCACTGAAGCAGAACAGTTGGATATTAACCTTTAAATAGCTGGAAAGAATTACACCACAAAGCACCAACCCCCACAGTATTTAAAATGGTAATATTCCTAATACTAGTTTTATACTTGAAGAAGTATCTGCAGAAGCGATAAATCTGATTGTTACTTAAGTAACTTGTTGAATGACAAGTAAAAGCATACATTCTGCTTTTAATATAATTATCTATTAATAATCTCAGTCTCTTTACTGTATCATTCCACCATAACCAAACTGTTCCTTCTCTTCTCTTCCATACTACCTAGATCATGAAATATTGCATAACACTACTGCAATAAATCAAAGAGTTTGTGAGCCACCTTCTTGCTAAGATTCATGCACCTTTGTCAACATTTATTTCATCCTTTTAGAAGTATTGTCTATTAAGATCTTCAATATGGTTGGAGTGGCTGGGCAAAAAGTAAAGCAACTTTGAACATTTATTTATTGTTTATTTATTGTTAGATTCTTATTCATCTTCTTTCCAGCTATAAATTCCACCTATTTTACCGAGAGAATTTCAGAAGTCTACACTTGTTACTCTCCCTCGCTATATATTACATATACACACTGCACAAATTCAAATAACACTTTTGACATGGAGCACTGGAAGGTTTCATCAACAAGCAGCATGACATTATTTCAAACAACTTTAGTATAATAAAGTCCTACTAGTGACTGTTTATATATAGACAGTGGATTAATCTCCACTATGCATTTCACAAAATCACACCTGCACTGTCTACAATATATCTCAATATTTGTAGTAAGGAAAGCAAAAGCTTTCTATATCCAGGATAAACTGTCTTTCAAAGCTAATATGCTTAACCTGCAGTTTCAATCACACTGGGAAAAGATCGGGCGATTAATTGTCACCAACAGGAACAATAAGGTTATAACTAATGTACAGTAAAAATGTGCTCTCAAGATTATTGCCCACCATTCCATACCATTTTTCATCTGATTGCCATAGGATTAATTTAGTGTTTTGCATTCACTTATATAGCAAATGAAAGTGGTATGAATTTGTCATATGCTTCACAGGTTATACCCAGGAATGCCCAAGCAAGCCACAAGATAAGAAGAACTGATTTTGATTAAAACATCAAAACAATTGAAAAACATTCCTAACTAATTTTAGATACATAAGGCCAGGGGTTCTGTTGTTGTTTCTACTGTTACTATTTCAAGAGATAGCTACTGGAGAAAAAGGTTACAGGGAAATAATTCCTCCAGACTCATAATAATTTTGAAGGCAAGAATTTACTCACGACTGGAGAACTCAGAGCTTTAAAAAGATCTGATTAGCAACAGCTATTCTTGTTCTAATGCCTAGCCAGAGCCCAAGTATATGACTGAAGAATTCAAAAAATGACCAGAAAAACTTACCAAAGCAGACAAAGCCTTCCTCTGTTCCTTCTTCCATTCATGCTACAAATCCCTCAATGACTAGCTCTTGGGCTGGCACAACATTTGCTGCACTGAGATAGTGTTTACTAACAGCCTCCACATAAATAGAGATTTATTTCGGGTTACGTGCACTTATATTACAGCATAAAACTTTCACTATAGGCAATTACCAAATGTAGCCTCTTACGAGATTGAAAACAATTAAACTATCATCGTAAAATCTGCAGATTTTAAAGTTTGACCATGTGACAGCCAAATCTATAACAAGTACAAGAGAGAGGCGACATAGGTGTGTTCTCCTTCTCCTTATACCCACCACAATATTGCAAACTTCTCCATTTTACCCAAGGAATGCAACATTGTTTAAGAGACACCCACCAACGCAACAATTCATAATCCTCTCCCTTTTGAAACTAACTCATATGCACGGCTTTATTCCTTTCCCCATATTCTATTACAATAGAGCATTTGAACAGTCACATTACCCAACAGCTGACAGGTCATTCCCCATTATCAGTGCCATAATACACCTGAATTGCCCTGCCACATCTCATGCTATATTCGGAGAGCAATTCTAAGACGTAATCTCTCACAGGCTTAGGGATCCTAGGAATCCTCCCCCGCTATCTCTCCATGGCAACAGTAGCTACAGTAGAGACGGTCCACCTCTTACGCAAGCGAAAGGAATATGAAACACTGCCAAGAGGCCACAAATGCCAGCAGTCAAAACATTACCCTCACCCCTCCCTATTTAATTGTTGCCTTAAAGAAACAGCAGTCTATTTCTTTTTGTTTTCTTCGTGTTGGAAACGCACACACAAATCTGCATTTGAGCAGATGGAAGAAAGCATACCAAAAGATACTTGCAAATTAGGGCTGCAAGCACTTTCAAAGTAAATAAACCACGTAAAGGGGAAGAACTCTCCTCCCAAAACGCTTCCAGAAATATACTTCCCTTCCTGAAAGAAACACTTGGGTACCAGGCACTTCAAATCAAATATATTGTACCCCTTTATGTGTGATTATAATATTAATACAATCTACTATAGTGTCTTAAAAGATATCAAAGCACAAAACCAGAAACTGCATTTATATTTTAACTTGACAGAACAACACCTACTGAATTATTATTTCACTTCAGATGTTGCTGGTCTCCAGCACCCATCAGCCCCAGTCAGTGTGTCCACTGGTCAGGGAGTGGTAGAGAACATCTGGAGAGCAACAGATTTGGAAAGGTTGAACTTGCAGACATCAGATGTTCTCACAAGAATTTGCCTAAAATATAATGTGGAGTGAGAGGGAAGTCCCAATTCACATTGTAATTTACCTACAAAAGATAGTCTGTTCATTCTCACCTGATGAAAAGAAGCTGCTCTCATCTGGCCACTCATTATCTGACCATACTTTCCCCTATTAGTCATGAGTATTTCGTTTATTTACCACTTTCATTTTTGTGAGGGTGGAGTTGAAGCAAGGCAGTGAAGCAGAAAGGAACAAAACTGGAAAAAGAGAAGACAAAGTTGTCCAGTGTACAAGATCCTATATTCCCATACTCAAGTTGAAATTCTGGGAGTAAGCCCTATTGACTTACTTCTGAATAGACATCAATAGGGCTGTGGTGCTAACCCAACAAACTGCCATGGTACTGACCCACAATAAAGGCCCTGAGGGACGCGGGTGGCGCTGTGGTCTCAGCCACTGAGCCTAGGGCTTGCCGATTGGAAGGTTGGTGGTTCAAATCCCCATGATGGCATGAGCTCCTGTTGCTTGGTCCCAGCTCCTGCCAACCTAGCAGTTTGAAAGCACATCAAAGTGCAAGTAGATAAATAGGTACCGCTCCAGCGGGAAGGTAAACAGTGTTTCCATGCACTGCTCTGGTTTCGCCAGAAGTGGCTTAGTCATGCTGGCCACATGACCCGGAAGCTGTAACGCTGGCTCCCTTGGCCAGTAAAGTGCACCGCAACCCCAGAGTCGTCTGCGACTGGCCCTAACGGTCAGGGGTCCCTTTACCTTTAAGAAAGGCCCTATATGGCAGAAGTGGGGAAGTGCCGGCTCATCAGCACTAACTGGGCCCGCCATGTCTCACAATTCACTTCACAAGACAGTTTTAGACAGGCTACAGGTGCACAAAGAAGAAAACCCATGAAGGTGTTATGCATGTGGAATTGCTTGAATGTGATTTAAATTCATGTGGCCACATGATGCAAGGAGCCTTAAAAATGAAATATTTTTATGGCATCGGTGCCAGTATTGTCAGTATGCTGATGACACTCAGCAATCTCTCTGTGTGTCATCTGATTAACAAATTACATGAAGCTTAATCTAAGATCCTATTCACATTTCCAAGGGCTGATCTATATTATAGTTTACTGCAGAACAGGATGAACATTTCTGGTTCCTCAAGAACTGAATTAGTTTCGACTGCAATGGTATGCACTTTCTTGGAGTAAAACCCACTGAATATTTCTAAGTAAACTTGCATAGTCATGAGGTGGCAGTATACTTGAGAAGACATGGCCTGGCTAAACAACTGATTTGGAGAAGAATGTACAATAATTGGAAGCATGTACACCCTAGGTTCAGGTGAGGTCAGACTCAAAAGTCAGCTCTTTGTTCAGAAGTATTTAGCTCCTAAATGCAGTTTCCAGCAGCTGGAAAGATATTAGTATGTCGTGGAAGAAAAGCCTGCATATACCAAACCACAGGCAGACACAACATGAATTAAGCAGGTCAACTATGTCAAGCTGCATTCTACCACAAGTAAGTGCATAAATATATATAAAAGAAAAACGCTTGGCTTTCAATCTGCATCCATCTCCCAAACTACATGGATACACAAGCATGCCAAATTTTAACAGAAACCTAGAACACCACAGCAAGTTATGTTTTCCTCCATAAGTGAAAGTACAGTTTTGACACTTTCAAGACAATCGTCAACACACACACATATGTCAACACACACAGAATTTCCTAGAATCCTAGAACTGTAGCATTGGAAGGGACCCTGAGGATCATCTAGTCCTACCCCCTGCAATGCAGGAATATGTAGCTGTGCCAAATGGGGATTAAATCTGCTACCTTGGCATTATCAGCGCCATGCTCTAACCAACCGAGCTTGTATGTTTAACCTAAGCATTAGGGTTTTCTTCTTCAGTTAAGAAAAATAGTTATGACTGCTGTTACTCTTCAAGTTCACATTATTTCACTTCAATACGACATTTCTTCTGAATTCACCTCTTTCATATTCTGCAGTAAATGCTTAAGCCTCAGTTCTGGGGCAATTAAGGTCTTTGATCACTGCCCTCAGTTTAAACACTAAATAGAGGCTTTAAACAAACACCCATCTTTATACACGCCTCTCACAGAGATAAAGTTAACACCATTTTAATATCACAAAGGAATAATTTCCTAACCTGTGCTCCATTTACCCACCTAAACACTTGCTCCTTTTAACTCTGCCAGCTGTTATAATAACACTGTGCTGCATTTCCCCAGTTAGTGGAAAAATATAAAGAAAGCAGAGGGGTATTGCAGTGTGGTTCCTGACCAGGAATTGCAACCCTGTACGGTGCTGGATACCAGATTCTCACTCCCTATCTGGCTCTCCTGCTTCAACTGTGCAGCACTTCTCCATTTACCCAACCAAGGAATTGCAAGCCACTACCATGATAGCTTTGGTAATGGGTCTTTCCTTAAAATCTGAACTTGGAGGGATTAAAAAGTCAAAAAGGCTGAAGTGAAAGAATACAACCCCCATAGTACTTCAAACAACACGTAAGCAAAAGGGCAAGCAGGTACAGTTTACCATAGTATCTGTCAGGTCTGACATGGTATACAGATAACCACAGTATCATCTATTATTATTGTTTTGTTGAAGTCTATCTTAATGAATATTATTGTAAGGTGCAGAAATCCCATTTAGAATATTTTTTCATTGTATTGACAACTTCATGTATTGACACTGACAAGTTTTATCATCACTAAAGTTTATCACCTTATTATCGAAGATTTCAAAGCTCTCACCCACTTCTGAACGTAAACTGAAAAGACTTATGCACTTCTATTCAGATGAATGGTCAAATCCATTAACACACTATTTACATTATCATTTATCCCAAACAGAAAGGAAGGTCATTCAACAGGGCCTAATCCTACCAGGCCAGGAACAGATGGTGCCCTCGAACAGGAAGGCAAAAAAATCCAAACTTCTGTTGCTTCATATTCAGAGCAAAGTTTACTCATGCTGATAGAGTCTGCATACCCTTAACTATATGGGTCGGTAGCCTGCTAAAAAATAAAATTAAATCAATGTTGATGTTTTTACTCTACTCCCTTTATTACAAATATTAATGTGTTGTTGATAAAACCTGCTTTGTTTTATTCGGCTTCTGTTGACAATTCTTGCATTTATTTGTAATAATGTTCTGCTTGCAGGCTTTAAAACAGTTAATATATAAAGCTTTTATAAATTTATTTTGAGGCCATGAAACGTCTACTCCACACAAAGAACTAAAAAGGTTTTGTGATGCAGAATCAGCAAAGGAGGTATCTTTTACTGGACCAACATTTATTTGTTTTAAGAAAATCAGCATAGATACACAGAATTAAATGAACAATTTTAAAGTATGAAAATATACACATTCAGCCTTGCAACTTTTTTGTGCTAGGAAGAATGTTCATTCTGCCTGATGAAGAGTTCTACCCAAAGATCTTTAAATAGTTAGTTGGTCCAAAGCACTATCATTCATACAAATCATGAAGTAAATTAGGTAGAAGGAAACAAAAAGCAGACCAGGAGGACTGCACATTCAATATAAGCATATTTATTAAATTAGATTACGTAAGTTGCCAATGCAAGTCCAAGATTCATAGCAGTTGTAGGAGGTGATGCTTTCATGAATACATAATAGGTTCTAGTCAGTGTATTGCATTTTTGGATCACAATTCTATGCACTGCTTAATTGAAAGTAAATCCCACAGGAGTTCAATGATGCTGAATCCCAATTTTAATTATAAAGTTCAATGAGATTTACTCCCAGGTAAATGAGACTAAACACTACTGCAATCAGTGGAATTTACTTTGAGTAGACATGCATAGGATAACACTATCTAAGATAAAATATAGGTATGTCTATGAATTTTAGCATCCCAACAACTCTACATTTTAAAGTAAGTTTTGCCTTGGGCATATACACCTACTTAGCCAAGTAACTCCATACCAAGAGGAACTGTATAATTTTGCTAAATTTCTTTCTCAATTGTTTCCAGCAGCCTTGAAACCATATACTTTTGGTCTTTACATAACTTCTGAGAAGGAAAACAAATTTATCTTTCCTCCCTATAACATATGATGATTCATGACAAGATTAGTTTGTCAAAACAGCTGTTTGGTGAAAATGCCTTCCGGTGAATTTTTGCGTTATCTGCCAATATCTTAGCCATACTGGAGGTGCTGTTGTAATCTCTTGCCCAAAAGATGCGGTGTTAAATTTTCTGCCAATGGAGAGCTAGTATGTGGAAACATCAATTTGTCACAAACAAATTGTGGATAAAGAAGAGGAAGCTGTTACAATAGAGATGAATGAGCCAGTCCAGCAGACTTTAACGTTAGGGTTCTTGAACTTCTTCACCATAGCCACACAGCACACAGTTGTGTCCTAAAATAACCCTCAGTTTTCTGCAGATGTCCCAACAGTTGCTGAATATAAGATAGTCATGGGACATTAGAAATATTATTTGGCTCCCAAGTCTGAAGCTCAAGAAGATTCTTAAGAATTTGATGGAAAGAAGCAAGGTTTATGAAAGATGAGCCTAGGCTGGAAGCCTGTGCCCCATTCAATCTTGGTGCATGGAATTATCACATATGCAGTTGGGCCCAATTTTTGATAGTTCCATGTAAATACTGTTTCCACCTGTTATGCAAGTCCTTTCTAAAACAGTCTCTCCCTGTCCCCCACAACCCGTATCTTTTAGACCTTGCTTTTATAACTAAACTTTTACTCCAGAACATCTGTACAAAATTTAAGGAGTCAAGTCACTTCTATGGCAATCGTTTGACAGTGAGGCTGCTGTTGACTTCTAAAAATGATAGCCATAGAATCATAGAACTGTAGAATTGGAAGGGACCCTGAGGATCATCTAGTCCAATCCCCTGCAATGCAGGAATATGCAACTGTCCCATACAGGGATCAAACCTGCAACCTTGGCATTAACAGCACCATGTTCTAACCAACTTAGCTACCCTAGCTAGGAGATATTGCATTTTAGCTATTTGCCTTGAAACAGAAGCCCTCAAAAAACAAAAACTTGTTAATAAAGAATATTCAGTTTGTTATTTTAAAAAAACTAACCACAACCTGGTACAAAAGACAAAGTCATACCCAGCAACATCCTTTCAATCTAATATAGACACACTTAGCATTACCAGCAGCAGTTGAAGCTTTAAGATACTGCTATGGAATATTTCATGCCTGCAGTACCTAACATTCTATGATTCACAATGACATTAACATTAGGGCTCCCTCAGACTCTCCTCTGAATTAGATGCTGTCATCATCAGGCGTGCCAGAAATCAATGGCTGTAACCACATTTGCAACAAGGAGCTCAACTTCAGTGCGCATATATATATAAATATAAAATTACGGAGTACTGTTTTCTCTTCCCCCCTCCTACTCTTTATGAAAATAAAAAGATGGTGCTCCTACTAGTATTTATTTGCAATATTTTAATGCCATTTCTACAGGTCAATCTGTCAAGGCAGTTTAAAAACTAAAAACATAAAACCACTTTATACAGTGGCAAGATAGCACTGCAGTCGGTGTCCAAGGCAATTCCTTCCCTCCAACATAATGATAGGCTTTTCTAAAGGTCAAAAGTAAATAAAAACCTGTCTGGTCAGTTAAGTTCTCTCCTACACCAACAGTACATAGCAGTGGGGTGCATGAGGAGTCTTTTGAGGGGGGTGAACCTTATCCCCCCACATCCTAGCTCCCACTGATGTATCACTCACCCTCTTTAAAAATCAGATCCCACCCTCTACCCACTTCTCTGCCTTACATATAAAAAGGGCAGACTGGTGAACAACCAACCATGTCCACCCCAGAGTCAAATGGAATTTCAGACCCAGCTATAAGACATTTAAATTATTCAGACACAAAATACTCAAGTGTTTGAAAATTCTGGTCCACCAGCTATTAAACATCCCCAAACAGAAATACAGTATACAGAAATAAAGAATTTGGATTCTTACATTTCTTTTCCATAGTATGGGTCCAAGAACAATAATCAGAAGCTGCATGCTTAACACACCAAGCAAGTCTCTTTAAAGAATATATTACATATTTTAAATATTTCATTCTGCATTGGCCATCTTTCCTTCAATCAATACACAGAACTTCCCAAATATTTTAATTGCACCAAGCCTAGCCAATTCTTGGAACATCTGATTTGCTAGCAGCATATTTTCTTCTAAGTATAACTTTCTACTTGAAAAAAAGAACTGTTCATGCAATAAATCTTAAAATTGACACAGAACTGAACACAACAGCACTGAGCGCAACATTTTCCATAAGCTATACAAATACTTGCTTCTCAAGGCATAGGGCTGGAGACTCTTTTGCAAATTTGGTGACAAAACAAGTTATTGCTTTGCAGTGCCCACAGTACTAAGAAATACATTGTAGGTGTGATTGTCCACAATTTTGCCTTTGAGAAGAGGCAAGTTACTGCTTCTAGCGTTCCCTCAGTCTTTAAGTTTATATTTCCAGTGTAGTCCACATAGTTGAACAAGTTCCCTATTACTCTTCTGCATCTGGGCTGCCAGAGTTTCAGGTGCTACAAGAGAACACAGTCATGCTACTAAAAACAGCTTTCGGTTTTCACCAGCAGATGTATATGTCTGTGTGACATTATATTTTAATTGGCTGGAAGAAATGCTGCCATAAGTACTGCTCCACTACTTCATCTGGGTGACTAGTAAACACTAGTCTAATTGTACGCTTTTGTCCTTTCGTCCAAATTTCTTGAAAACGAAAGCAGTGATGGGAAGAGGTCTATTAAATTAAGATTCCAGTAAAGCTCAAGGTACTCCTCCCACTAACTACAGAAATTAGTATGAGTGGCTTCTACCAAATACCCTCAGGCTAAAAGAACAGGAGAAATCAGTGAAACACGCCTTGCTTTATAAAACAAGAAATACAAATGTAAGACACTCTCAAATTGTACCAAGGTGATAAATATCTAAGCAAGTGCTTTTCATAAATACCCAGGAGAAAGAGTTATCTGGTGTTTCACAGAAGCAACCGATAATGGAAATAAAGACTCTGCAAAGTGCTATGCCAAGCTCCTACAATGATGTAAAATGCAGGCTGATCCTCAAAAGCAGATACAAAACACAAAGAAGATTGGCAAAGGGCTAAAGCTCAGAGACAGAGCACATACATTATTTTCAAAAGATGTCAGGCTTGATTCCTGGCATTTCCAGGTAGGGCTGGAGAAGACCTCTATGAAACCCTGGAGAACAGCTGCTAGCAAAAAACAGTGAGCTAGAAGGACCATTGGTCAGACTTGCTCTAAGGCAGCTTCTATATTCCTATGATAAGGTTACCAGATTTTTTTCAATGAATCCGGGGACACTTTTCAGCTTCAGTGGGAATGATAGGATTTTGTCAGGGGACTGATTTGTAAATCCGGGGACTGTCACAGGGAAACGGGGACGTCTGGTAACCTTACCCTATGAAGCATATTCCAACAGTTTTGCAGATGACTGGTTTGACAGTTTGCAAGTTACAACCTATAAGGGTAGATCGCAAAGGTTGGTCTGTGACTTCAATGCTATTAAGAGCTGTTTTCCAGAAAGCAACCCCACAAGCACATGCTAAGTTGAAAAAGTTCACACTCTCAATTTGCATGCATCATAACCACATTGGATATTGCATTCTTTTTTCTTTGTTTCAAAACGTCTGGGTGATGCCGATTTTTCCTCTGCCCTACTTGATTTACTTTGCGAGGAATTGTGCTACGGCCTGACTTGCACTGTTTTGCCAACAACCTTTTTACTCAAGCTGTTACAAGAGTTACCTACATTTAGATACAAGTCATAATGACACAAACCTTTTGGGTGAATTTATGCAGAACTAAATTTGATGATATGTGGCAAAGATGCAATATGGAAGCAGCCATTTGCATGGAATGCTTCAAGTCCGACTGTACACAGTAATGTGATGAAATCACAGTCCATATCCATAATAATAATAATAATTTTATTATTTATACCCCACCCATTTGGCTAGGATAAACCAGGAGATGACAAGCTGGAGTCTTGCCAGACACCTACAATGTGGCAATGGATTCAGATGAATGGTCACCGAAAAAAATCCTATGGTGGCTTCACTATCACTACTGCTTGTCTCTCATTTCTTGACCACCAGTAATCCTGGCCCTAGCCTAGAATGCTGGTGCTTAGCTGCCTCAGGAATCAGCTTTGTTCATATTCCTAGCGTTGAGTTTGGTAAAAATACTGCAGCGGTGTGAAGAAATAGTCTGCTAAGACTGCTGATCGAAAGGATAAAATAAAATAAAATTCAGTACCCATGGCTAACAAAGCCATTCTAAGCACAGGTTTCATGAGTGCCCAAGATGGAGCCAAGACGAACAGTAGCATATCCTAGGCTCATACTCTTACTGACTGAACTTGGGGACGGATTTGGAAGGAAGGAAAATCTGAAAAGAAGCGACCTACTTTGTCAACTTGTAAAATGCTTCAGTTTTCAGATCAAGCTACTACAACATATAAGGGGGGGGGAAGTCTGCTCAGGCTCCCAAGAGACTTTGCACTTTCCAAATAAAATTAGGTACAAATTCCGTATTATAGCTCCACATACAGAGTAAATTCAGTACAGTGATACCTCGGGTTACAGACGCTTCAGGTTACATAAGTTTCAGGTTACAGACTCCGCTAACTCAGAAATAGTACCTCGGGTTAAGAACTTTGCTTCAGGATGAGAACAGAAATTGTGCGGTGGCAGCACAGCGGCAGCAGGAGGCTCCATTAGCTAAAGTGGTGTCTCAGGTTAAGAACAGTTTCAGGTTAAGAATGGACCTCCAGAACGAATTAAGTTCTTAACCCGAGGTACCACTGTATATAACAACAGAAATGGAAAATTTGTTCCATTGTGGAAGTATGCAGAAGCAACCTAATATATTTCTATACCCATCTCGGACATCTGCATGCTGCCCCATAACGTTAATTTATCTGAGTGACTTACAAAAAACAATAAATGGTGTGTGTGTAAGCGTGTGAGAGAGAATGTGTGCTTTGCAAGAGCTTCCAAAGACAGATTTTAAGGTTCCAGGAAACTAAACAGTCCCAAAGGGTTCGGTTCAATAAAGGATCTGTGCAATCCATGAGCTTGCCTAACCAAGCTCAGACAAGTTTCCTGATCTAACAGAGCTAAAGCTTAGGCAGCGTCCTTTTCCATAACTCCCTCTCCCAGATCACCCAACCTTCCTACAATTGCATGGACTTGTAGCCAGACACACAAAGAGTCTATAAAGTACTCTGCCTAAATCATGGTTAAGTCAGGTTGAAAACTTGTCCAAGCTTGGTCTGGGCAGTTAAAAAAAATCACAGTTTTTCTTTGCTCTTATGGGACTGTTCAAGGACTACAGAGTTCCCAGGTGTCTTTAGAAAATCAATCTTTGGGGGGGGCTTTTGCTCATATGTTCAGAAACTGGACAGATGTCATGGGGGGTGCTTTTCAACAACAAAACCTAAAATTAAAAACCAAATACAGTTTTGTCTTAGCTCTACTACACAGGATGCAGGCTGGACCTTTCAGTTGCCCAAGGCAGTGATGAAAAATCAGAAGAACTAGGTTAGGCATTAAAGATAGCATTTCTGTAATTCTCCCAAGGCAGCTATGAACAAAGCATGCAAATGAAGTCAGAATCTTTTCAAACACTTTCAAACTGCTCAGCCTTTAAGCAATTAAAGGAAACTATAGAGGCAAGCAACAGCTCTATAAAACCACAAATACACTCATCCTTGATGTGCTTTCTTTGCAGTTCTATTCAGAATCCCATGAGGTGCTGATCTGTCTAAAGTCACCTAGTTATGAAAAACTGCCCACATGAGAACATTTTCAGCTATGCTATCAAAAGAGAGAGACCATCAATTCACAACAAATACATTTTTTAAAAATGGACACAAAATAGATTTATCTAATAAAACCCTTGAGAATGCACTTCTGAAAAGTAATTTCCCCTATAAAGTAATCTAAAAAAACACCCACTAACATGCTTTCCCTTATTTTCTGCCTTTTTTCCAGCATGGCAAAGGGTGGTATCATTGGTCATGCTTTCCTATATTCTGGTACCGTATCTGACCTCCACACTTGATTACCATGGGACTGCAGTTGAAGATTGCCTAGAATCTACAGATACATTTTGTACTACCTGAGATTGGATTGGCTGCTGGGAACATATATTTAACTTATGCTTAAATAGCTCCACAAGCTCGTTTCAAAGCACTACTGTTTACCCTTAAAATCCCTAAGCGGCTTGGGATCCAGGTACCTAAAGGACTGTCTGCTTCTACATCAAGCTGGAGAGGTCCTTCTCTGGGTGCCCTTGTGATCAGGGAGAAAGCCTCTTCTTCTGTGTCATCCCCTTTGTGGAACTCTCCCTGGGGAACATCACTCAACACCTACTTTGATGTCTTTTCAGGGCCAGGTACAGATTTTTTTATTTATCTTCCCTGGGCTTTATCACCCAAGGAGTTTATCACTTGGTCCTTTTACACTAGACTTTTGTTTTGTTTTATTGCATTTCTATTATTACTTCGTAAATTACCCTGGACATTTTCAAAATAATAATGGTACAGAAGTCCAATAGGTAAACTTTTGAACCAGAAGACTAAATAGAGCCATACATACAGACATGTATGCAAACATGAATAGATTGTGGAGAGCTGCTGTGGAACAATGAAATAAATAGGAAAGGATCAGTGTATATTATGGGTATGCTATTCGCACAGCAGTTAAAGTAGTGAAGGAATGGTGGCCTGTCAGATGTTTTTGGACAACAACTCTAGTTATCCCTGACCACTAACTATGCTCACTGGGGCTGATGGGAATCCAACAACACCTGGAAGACTGCCACAGGATCCTCATCTATGGGGTAGGGAGCAATTCACCACTGTGAGCAACACTGCCTAAGAAACAGCTAATGAAGAGAATATAATATTATGGGAACCCCCACACCCATCCTACATTGCTAGCGTATGTAGCAGTTCATGAATGTACCTTCTAATAAAATGTTCATACCTACAACAATATAAAAACCCCAGAGTACTGTACTCTCCATAAAATCACAGAAAGTACTCTCCAATAAATCCTCAATACATCTACCATATAATTCCCCTAGATCAGGGATAGCTAACCTGTGTCCCTCCAGGTGTTATTGGACTCCAACTTCCATCAGCCCCAGTCAACATCACCAATGGACAGGAATGATGGGAGTTGTAGTCCAACAACATCAGCAGAGCCAAAGGTTAGTCACCCAAGCCATAGATCATGGCTGGAGTATAAATATTTAAATTCTCCAGGTCTCTCCAGATTTTATCTTCCTAGTCTTGTGGGATCTGGAAACCTACTGATGGAAGGAAGAACTGCTACAGCATTGCTTTGTAAGACCAGCATAGTGTCAAAGTGGTTGGCAGATTATTATCTCCCTAAATAAGGCACAAAAAGGCACACATGGACCCAAAAACTCAGGCTAGGAGGCAAAGAGAAAAGAGAAATCTTGGGAAACCCATCAGCTGGTATGTAAGGGGTCACAACATTGGGAAAAATGCAAAGAGCAAAGTTAAATGAGATTTTCTCCTCCCTTCCCCTCATTCCTCTCTGTTTGCTTTGCTACAAAGTTGCTGTTGCATAAGCTTCTGCAGAAAAGGTCAGGGAAGTTCCACTACTTCAGCTACGCATCATATTCTACAAGGAAGAAAACTGTTATGACTGTGTTTATATGGCAGGCGAAATTCACCATTTAGAAAGCAATACTTAAATGAGTCTTGAGAGAGAGAAAACCCAACTAGCATCTCAAAACACGTCAAACGAGTAACATATTAAGGAGAAAACCAAATTGGTCAACTCTTGAGATTCTGGCCCACAACATCTGGCACCACACTGGGTACTCCTGCCCTGAATTTTTGCATATTCCTTCTATCCCTTTGATTTTTAGTATTTGCTGTTTATCAGCATAGTTTTAAAAGTGTTCTGGGAACCCATACTTCATTTATAATGGAACAGAATCAACTATTTGATTCAAGAGGAACTAGATGTTTAGAGACAAAATTTGGATATTTTCTCAAAAATGCCAAGAGTCTTTCATTTAGAAAAGACCCTCCCCCCCCCCTTGCCATCCCAAACTGTCTTTGTTACTATTGCCAATGCTGAGTTTCTAAAGCCTGAGGGAAGGAACACTGATTAGTTATAGTACTGGCTCAAGAGACACATTTGCAGCAGTGTTTACTAGAAACGCAGGATTCAAATTAACATGCAGGTACAAGTCCATGACTGTATCTAGCTGCCTGTTTCTTAAACTGTGAGGTGAGCCTCCCTAAGGACGTATGAGTAGTTGCTAAGCAAAGAAAGAGAATGAGGTAGAAAAAGGAAGAGAATGCAAGAAGCAGATTCCAGAAAATATATAGGGGTGGAGAATAACAGAAATAGAATCTCTGCTAAAAGAACATAATTAGGGGTATAAGGAACTGCATTGCACAGTTGTCTTTCCTCCCCATCAGAATATGCAACTGACTGCCATTGACTGTTCATGATCTCCAGCTCTCCCATCAACTACTGCCTGATTCTTTTCAATGGCAAATTATGGGAACTGAATCTGGGACCCTCATCATGCTCCATGTCCTCTGCAACTGGTCTAGTTTCCATTGGCGGAGGTCGGAAACACTTTTATTATTTTGAAAAGCGTGAACTAATACACAATTCACATAAGTGACACATTGTTAACAACACATTTTTAACAGAAAATGTTAATACATGTTTAATTTGGTGCTTAAAATAAAAATATTGCTACCATACTACAGTATTCAAAACACTCTACTCTTCATTGTTAAACTCCTTAAAATATTGTCTATCCTTAACATTTAGTTATTGGCTTCAAAACATACACATTTCAGTAATCCTTGAGTGTCAGCCAGGCGCAAAAAAATGGCACCCAAACTTTTTGAAGTGCTCGCAAATGGAGAAACTTTAGGAGCAAAATGCGCCTGGCGCCCTGCTAGTTTCTAACCCTGAATGGGGACTAGGATCCTTGCAGGGCAAGCTAGTTAAGAGGTTCAGCCCATGTTAAGACCTGCTGAGATGAGTAATACATTTCTTTCCATGGGGAGTCCTTGTTTCAGGGTCCCCTTGATTGAGCGGTCACGTCTTGCTAAATGATGTCTCCTGGCTATCTGAGTCTCTGTGAATTTGCTGGAGTAGCCCCAGTTGTCCCCACAGCTAATATTAAAACCCTTAGCAAGCCACACAGTAGGCAAAAGATTCCTGCACTGCAGGGAGTTGGACCAGATGACCACTCCAATTCTATGATTCTATGGTTCCATGGTCCTGATTTTGACCTTTAAAAGGAAAACACATCAGAGTTGTCAGCACTATTTAAATTAGCCCTGACTAGATTTCTATTTTTTGTACTGATGCCCACATTTAGCACCATGAAACTGCCAGTTCCGAATATGTATACAAAAAAGGCTTAAGCAAACAAGGCAAAAGAAAAGAAAAAAAGGCTTCCTTCATCTCAATGAAGTAAAAGTCAAGAATTTGTTTTGTATCATTTTGCTGTTTAGGTTTAATTCTTTACTTGTGTTGTATCTTATATTTTATTCTGTGAACCACCCTGAGATCTTTTGATGAAGGGCAGTATGATTGATTGATTGATTGATTGATTGACTGACTGATACACACACACACACACACACACACACACACACACACACACTGTTTTCTCAAGAATTGAGAGATGGCCCTATCGAATCCCATGGCCAATCACAGCTTTTCCACAAGTTAGGGGGTCAAATCTGCAAACAAAGATTTAAATAGCAACACATGACATTTTCCCTACGTGTGTATGCCAGGGTGTGGGAGAACATCAGCACAGGGACCTATACAAGCACTTTACACAAGCCTATTTTGCACTCTATAACTTTGTTTGTTTCAAACACAATGACCCAATTAAAAAATGATTTGGCAGACACAGACAATCTAATATGAAATCTAACCCCTTCCTATGGAGATTATAGAATTCTCTATACAGTGATTTTTAGGCCCAGTGCTGCCCTTAAGCTATATTGTACCTAGGAATATTGCATATATATTTTTTAAAGAACAAAATAGAGAGAAGCTCCATAATCAATTCCGGTTGTTGGAGGTGGGATGATTCTGACAGAGACTGCAACTGGGAAGAGTTAACCCTTCCCTCCCCAGTTGCAGAGGATAGCAACTATCTGGGGTGCAACACCTTTCCCACATAAGCATTTAGGAATGAAAGCTTTATTGCTATGAGGGGGGGGCACAGAGAAGCAGAGCAAGGAGGGGCGGCTGTGGGACCAGACTGGCAAGCCCCACAGGCTGCATTCAGGCCACTGAAAACCCATCTCTCCCTTAGAAGCTGCTTAAGCAGCAGCGCAGCAAACATATGTTTGTTCTGCTGCTGCTAAAAAGCATAGCAGCAGACTGTGAGACTGTTACCCAGAGCTGTTTACAGATAGTTAACCTTTCCTGGAATGACATACATTAGGATACTGCGGATCTACAGTCTGGAACAAACATCATCCTAATGCAAAAGCATATTCTTTCCTCAACTGCAGATAGGCCTTTAAGTGGCACCTCTCCCTTGTGTTCTTTTCAAGGGCTTCCTCTTCATTCCTCTCATTTCTGAGAAGGTACAAAACAAAAAGCAAGTGTTTGTAGGGTTTTAGATAGCACAGACTTCTTTTGCTCTACCACATTAACACTGGAACTGAAACACTGATTATTTCGGCTTTCCCATTTTGGAATGAGGGCTTTCCTTTGCTCCCTGCTTTTCTATCCTATATTCCCAATTCAAAACAGTACCACTGTGCTATAATTCTCCAAGCCACCCAACGCAGAGAGTTTCTACTAGTACAAAGTTTTCCTTGAATATTCGGGGTGATCTCAAAATATACATACTTACTGACTCTCTTCAAGAAAATGACTGTTAGAATGGAACTTGAGGTGCTTTCTTCGAGCCTCAATGAGGCTTTTGGACTCTTGATTTTCCAAGTTTTCATTAAAAAAAACCCCATAAACTATTATTGGTCAGGAAGTTACTTGGGAAATTTAAATTTATTCTCCGAATGTACTTTTTCCAATTCTCAGGGAAAGTGTTACTCATTATTTCTCCAGCTTCACTACCAACAAAGCCTTTACGATTCTCATGAGGCATGAACTGCAAAAAGAAACCACCTTGTTAAAATTTTGCAAATGCTTTTTAACTCTTTCCCCAGTGTTCTTGATTAATAAAACCACTGACTGTTTAATATTATACCTCGTTTCATAACAAAATTTCAGTGGAAAACAGAAGGTCTTTGAGACAAATTGTACGCAGCTTTGAGAGATATACAGCTTATGCAACAAATCCACAAAGAGTCATAGGGCTAGCCTGCATGACTTCAAGCTACCAATCTATTATTGGGGGCACAAGTCCTACAGTGACCACCACGCTTTGCAAAACTGACTCTATACATCATACAAAACACAGGCAGAGATTTTGGGAGATCAACAGCATCACAGGCACAACTGCTTTGACACAACACCTGTAGGGGAAAAAAGATCCTCTCATTTATATAAAATTTTGTTACAGAACCTAAAAGCCTTGAATATTTATTGTGGCATGAAATTGCATAGACTACAGCATCTCACTAGTTTACAAAAGCTTATGCAATTTTTTTTTAAAATGAGTATTTAGGATGTCAAAATGCTAAGTTGTTTTTGCTGCAAAAGACGAATACAGAAACCCATCTGAAACTCATTTTACAAGTTATTTAGCATTGGAGTTCTGCTAATAAATATTCTCTACCCGCTAACTACCGTATTTTTCGCTCTATAAGACGCACTTTTCCCTTCCTAAAAAGTAAGAGGAAATGTGTGTGCGTCTTATGGAGCGAATACAGACTGCACAGCTTTCAGTGAAGCCAGGAGAGCAAGAGGGATCGATCCCTCTTGCTCTCCTGGCTTCAGGGATAGCCGCTGAAACCAGGAGAGGCGCTTCGCTGGAGAGGCGCTGCGCAGCTTTCCCTCTCTGCGCAGCGCCCCTTCGGTGAAGTGGGAGGAGAAATGGAAGGGGCTCCACTTCTCCTGCCACTTCGCTGAAGGGGCACTGCACACAGAGGGAGAGCTGCGCAGCGCCCCTTCAGCGAAGTGGCAGGAGAAATGGAGCCCCTTCCGTTTCTCCTCCCGCTTTGCTGGAGAGGCACTGAGCAGGGGGAGAGAATACCTTTTTTCTTGTTCTCCACCTCTAAAACTAGGTGTGTCTTATACAGCGAAAAACACAGTACCTATGAGACTAGCAGCCCCTCCTAAAAGCTGGACCACTGGCACATTTAAATGTTTCACAGTCCCAGTTGGCATTGGCATTGTCTTTTGGAGGAAAAGAGATATAGAAATTTAAAAGAATGAAGATCTTCAAATCACGTGAAGCGTTAACATTAAAGTATCCAGTCCAGGACAACTTGCATAAGAATGGATGTGAGGTAGTGGCTAGGAGCATAAATGATGACTAGAAATACTCATCTTGCGTCTCTGCTCAGACATGCACCACTGATCTCAGGGAAGCCACTACGCCTCTCAGCTGCAGCACTCCAGGATGACAACGCTGTTATACACGTCAGCAATGTGTTTAACACTCCAGTGATGCCCATGAAGTGCTTGGAGCTCTTGGTAAAAATGAATTATACAACCTGTATTTTTTTTTAAAAAAAAACCTGTTCCTGTTTTAGCCCTGCATCTCAGCTCTATCCTTCCCATTGAGGTGCTATTATTCATTCATAGTGGTGAAAGAGACACCCAGTTCTTCCCAGCCCTTACGTTGCATCTTCACACACATTCTTCTGGGTCCTGAGATCTGGCCTGAAAAGGCTCTATGAAAACAGTACACACATGTCAATATCTGAAATAAAAATATTGATCCTAACAGGACTAAATATTTCCCTCCAGACTGAAGCACAGATTTTGCAATAGAGCCTAGACCTGATCCATTGCAAGCACAGATGGGGTTGCATCAAGATGTTCTACAGTATGTTCACTCCAAAACTGAAATATGTTTATACTGGAATCAGACTGCCAAAAAGAGCCTCCCTAGCTTTAATATTAAACAACAATACTTTAAAAAGCCCTTGTCTATATAGGCTGCCAGTATACATATATATATTTCCCCATGTCGTGACATTTTTTCAGCTTTTGCAATATACATGTTCTCTTTTAGCTGAGTGTTAACGATGCTAAATAAACGTTAATTTCTAGAGGCAAGACTGGCCAAGTAACGTGACCCAAAAACCCTGTTTGGTATACTGTACTGATCAAATAACAGCCCACTGGCACACCTAATCCTTCGGACGATTTTTGCAACCCACTCCACAGTCCTTCCTTTGGTACACAGTGAAGAGTTCAGCCAGTCCAGGATCAGTATTTTTAGTCTAGGCAGCACCATGCCCACAAAAAGGGGCAGCCTTTTATTTTGTTCGGGGAATAGCACTACCCAGATTACAAGTGGCGCAGCAATCCCTCCTGCTGCTTTTAGTATGGACAGTGCTTCTACCAAACAAAATATGCACAGTAGAGACTTGTGTGTCATTTCCAGCCTGCCGGACACTAATCACAATGCCACAGATGCTTCTGGGCCACTGCAAATGCTTCCACTCAACCCCAAAGCAGGCAGCACACTGCTTCTCAAGAGATGGGAGTACAGTCCCATGCAAAATGACAACACTGCTACCCTGTTCTCTGCCAAAAGGAGCTGAGGAGAACACCAGCACCACCAGCAGGCATCCTGAACAGATTGGCCTTTGTGCATCCAGCCTCCCAGGCCGTAGGTGTACTGTATTAAACTTGTAATAACTATACCGGAGAGGTTTGTGCTACAGTGAAATTAAATTCTGAACGACTGCAATGAATTATTCACCAATAATGGGCATATTCACCAATAAATGCATATTAACAATGTTCTGGTGGAAACACAGAATTGTAGGATCTGGAAGGGACGCTGAGGGTCATCTAGTCCAACCCCTTGCAATGCAGGAATCGCAAACCTCAGATGGAGGAGAGTCCACCAGAGAGGGTCTGCTCCAACAGCTCTTATTATTTTAAGTTCTTTCTGATGTTTAGTCAGAATCTCCTTTCTTGTAACTTGAAGCCCTTGGTTTTGCTCCTACCCTTCAGAGCAAGAGAAAACAAGCTTGCTCCATTGCCCATGTGACAGGCCTTGAGATATTTGAAGATGGCAATCATATCTCATCTCTGTTTCCTCTTTCCCAGGTTAAACATACCCAACTCCCTCAACCATTCCTGGTAAGGCTTGGTTTCCAGACCCTTGGTAATCTTTGTTACCCTCTTCGGCACACATTCCAGCCTGTCAATATCCTTCTTAAATTGTGGTGCCCAGAACTGGGCACAGTATTCCAGCTGTGGTTTGACCAAGGCAGAATAGAGCAGGACTATGACTTCCCTTTACTGGGACACTATACTTCTGTTGATGCAGCCTAGAACAGCATTCACTTTTTCGCCGCAGCATCACACTGCTGACTAAAGTTAAGCTTGTGGCCTACTAAGACCCCTAGATCCTTTTCACATGTACTTGTGGCAAGCCAGTTGTCCCCTATCTTATATTTGTGCAGCAGGTTCTTCCTAAGTGTAGAACCTTACATTTGTGCCTACTGAAATTCATTTCATTACTTTGAGCCCAATTCTCTTTTTTAAAATAAGATTTTATTAAAGCTTTATCAGAATACTATAGGATAAAAAACCTAATCTAAAGGACTTATTTATTTATTTGATTTAGGGGGGCACCTGCCGCCACCACCCTGACTATGCCCATGCATCCTTCTCTAAGTGCTCGCAGACTGACTAGTAAATTATCTGTTCTAAGACCTTTCCTGGTATTGATGTCAAGCTCACCAGTTGGTAGTTACCTAGGTCTTCTTTTTTCCCCTTTTTGAAGATGCCTCCAGTCTGTAGGGATCTCACTTGTTCTCTAAAAATTCTCAAAGATTATAGACAGAGGCTCTGAGATTACTTCTGAAAGGTCCTTTAGTACCATTGGGTGCAGCTCATCAGGCCCTGGAGGTCTGAATTTACTGAAAGCAGCTAGGTGTTCCCTTACCACCTCTCTTCTCCTATCTTTGGCTGCAGCTCCCTCCTTGCCTCGTTTATTCTGTTATCAGCAGTTTGGGCATTGCTTTCCTTTCGGGGGAAGACAGAGTCAGAGTAGGTGTTGAGCAAAGATACCACCAAAGAAGGTAGCATTTTAACAGTTTATCTTAGCTTCTTTCTCAGTAGCCCAAATAGTTGCCATTAAATAAATAAATGCATATCAGTACATACAAATCAAAATGCATACAGTGGTACCTCGGGTTAAGTACTTAATTCGTTCCGGAGGTCCGTACTTAACCTGAAACTGTTCTTAACCTGAAGCACCACTTTAGCTAATGGGGCTTCCTGCTGCCGCCGCTGGAGCCCAATTTCTGTTCTTATCCTGAAGCAAAGTTCTTAACCTGAAGCACTATTTCTGGGTTAGCGGAGTCTGTAACCTGAAGTGTATGTAACCTGAAGTGTATGTAACCCGAGGTACCACTGTACATACAAAAGGACATGACTGGTTTTTTTAATGCGGATATAGTAACATCACATGCTAAAGTGAGGACTAACTGAAGATAGGATAACTTCCTGATTCCTGAATGACCAAAGCAGCAGGAATTCTTATTTGGTTGGTTGTTAAGTCGCTTTGGGTTGCCCTGGGCAAAAAAAGCAACCGACAAATTTAATCAATCCATCAATCAATTAATAAAATATTTGCATTCTGTCAGATGCAAATAGCATGCAGTAAAATAGGCAGTCTACTACCTATATACAACGGCTGTTAGAAAAGATGACGGTGCACTGTACACTCAATTTCTAATGTGTTTAATCAGTCTGCACTTTTCATATTCCACTGCTATTTCACTCCATGTTTCCGTTTACACCCACATGTATATATAACTGCCAGCTTATGACTACACTTTATGCATCTGATGTCATGGACTCTAGTCCACATAAGCTTGTGCCATAATGAATTTGGTAGTCTTTAAGGTACTGCACTACTCTGTCATTTTATATTTGACCTTACAGACCAATACACTTAGTCATTTGTTCAGTCTCGGGGATTAGCCGGTACAAGTGCTGCACTTCAGTCAGAACCTTTTAGGCCAGTTAGATTTCATTAACTCAGCAGTTATCTTTAGACCCAAGAAACAGCAAAACAAAACAAAAAATACTGCAAGATCTGAAATCATCAATAAGAAGGCTAACAAATACTGGGTTTTGGCTTTAGCAAGAATATTTTGCACAATATCCTACAACGTACAAATGGAAAATCTGAGAAATTTGCTTTCCTTCAGCTCGGCCAGTATTTTCATAGGGAAAAAAAAAAAAGTAAAACTGCGAATGAAGCAGAAAATGAATTGATGGGGGAAATGACAGCAGAAAATCTTCACTTCTATTTCAAATAAGAATCATCATACAAAAATTTCTTATTAAGACTTAAGTATATATTTACAGAACACTCTAAAAGCAATTTATTATTTTGAAAACTGGGTATTTATATAAATTTGTCTGAATGATTGCATACTATAAATGCTATAATGTTTTCCTGATTTTAAGACAAAAGGCTTAGGCTATAATCAGGATTATATACCGCATAGAATCTTGAAGAATGTGCAAGAACCTTCTATTGTAGCAGAATTTACCCTTTCTTAACCTAGCAGTTCGAAAGCACGTCAAAGTGCAAGTAGATAAATAGGTACCGCTCTGGCGGGAAGGTAAACGGCATTTCTGTGCGCTGCTCTGGTTCGCCAGAAGCGGCTTTGTCATGCTGGCCACATGACCAGGAAGTTGTACGCCGGCTCCCTCGGCCAATAAAGCGAGATGAGTGCCGCAACCCCAGAGTCGGTCACGACTGGACCTAATGGTCAGGGGTCCCTTTACCTTTAACCTTAACATTAGCAAGAGATAGAATATTATTGTTTTAATTCTGTAAATTGGAATGGAGGCTAAGGGATAGTGATTTGCCTCCAGCTATGCAGACAAGCACCAAAAGCCAGAAACAATGGGCACCTCCAAATTTTACCTGGCAAACAAGATTGCTTCAATAAATGCTGGTGTGCATGGAAGCAAGCCTTTGGGATGTAATGGGTTTGAAATTTAGCAAATGTAAAGTTAGAATCTAAACTGACAGACTTCTGATGAAGACCTTATTGGTGAGTGTAAGATATTCCTATAGAATAAGCAGAAAGATTCCAAAAATATTATAAAATACTTGCATTCAGAACGGATTTTTAGCATCAGGGAAACTTGTAAACAAGTTTTCTCAAGTACAGTGACTATTTTAGAAGTACTTCATGCAGCCTTCCTATTTTTTTTTTATATTATTAGAACAAATGCAAGCAAAAAAACAAAATATTTAAAAGAAAAAATTAAGAAAAAATAGTGTCCTACTGAAGATTAAATAATCCAAGTTTATATGTAATCCACTTACATTCCATTTTGCTTATCTGACACACCTTCAATTACATGTTTTCTTGGTCTCCTCTGATTAATATACTGCACACACATACAACATAGCTGATGAACTCCCTTCCCAAAAGGTAGTTGCAACAGGCAAGTTTGTTTATTAACGTAATATACAGTATGTATCCTTAAAGCATCGTAACAACTCTTCTGTAGTTCTTAGACTTTTTGTTGATGGCATTTGAGTTTACCCTTAAGACTAAAGACTTAAATCCCTTGTTAAAATTAGGAAACTATAAAGCATTACATCCTTGTTCACTTAACAACTTTAGCTCAGCAAAATATGAACTTAAGACCTTTTTTAAAGTGTCAAGTTTACACGTTTGCCACTTTAAAAAGCAATGCAACGCAAGTGCAAAACTCCACTGAGGTAGCATTAAGTGTCAACCTGCTAAGTGCCTAAGGCGAAAATCCTAATCACACTTACTACAGAGTAAGCACCAGAACAACACAGTGGGACTTACTTCTAAGTAAATACAGATTGCATTGCACTGAGTTTATGGAATAATGTCTTAATTCATCAACTGGAATCATGAAGCATTTAAGACATAAATGCAGTATGAGGAACCTAAATGTGACACATAAATATTAATGAAAGCAAAGGCTGTTAACAGAGATCCTAAAAAATCATGCAAATCTGCTTATCAGATCCAGTTATCTCAGTTGATCTTCCACAATACACTGTTCTCAGAGTGGCCAATATAATTAGGATTTGAAAAATCCTAGAGTCTCAATAGACAGGTAAACTGGTAATTTGGAAATATTCATTTGACTGTATGCTTAAGGCTTGTAGCTAAAAACGGTACACTTGCTGCCTATGAAACAGAAATATTTTTCCAGCTCCAAACACAACGTATGTTTTGCAATGTTCCACTGACAGAGCAGACAGTGCCCCACACCCCTGTTGTCTGGCTGACAGTGCTTTTAATCCAAAAGCTAGGAAAAACTGACCGCAAATACCCTTTCCTTTCCTTTTTTTTTTAAAGATGGTGCAATATTCATGCCATGTGGCTACAAGTAGGTTCAAAAGCCAAAGAACCACTTCAGTCCCTATTAATATCCCATATGCCCATAATATCTAACTCACAATATATAAGTATGTTTCTGAATGGTTCCACCCTAGGGACTTGAGGCAACTTACAGCATATTAACAATACAATAAGGAGTGTGAAGTAAGATAATTAGTTGCCACATAAAACCAGGTTAAAACTACTCCACTGTTGGTTAGGCTCCAATCATCACATACCAGGCCAAATCAGAAGTTACATCACTTTTAGAAGATGCTTGGATTCAAACTCTAGTAAATGCCCAATTACATTTAAAAGCAAAGTGATTGTAAACTGGGGTTGGAAACCCTTGGGAGTTTTATGTAAGCTGCTGGATCCTGTGAGAATTCAGTGAACCACATCTTCACTTAAAACACATGCCTTGCTGTCCCAAATGGTTACAGATTTCAGTATGGACACCTTGCTGAAAATGTTGCCCAGGTGTTGACAGTATACGGTGCAGTGAAAAATCCTAATATCTGAGTTATGGTTACACGGAGCAGATGGCATGTCCCATCTTTATCTAAGCACAATGTCAAAAATAAGAGATTATACAGTGCATAAACATTACAGTGGCATTAGAGGCATAGAGATTCAGAGGTGTAAATGTTTAGAATCAGAGTGCTAATCTCAGTGAACAAATCTGGGCTCAAGTTTATACCAAGATTTGCTCAATTTAATGAATGACAGCTGTAGAGCAGCATGGCAGGAATAGCCATGGCAGGAATAGCCATTAAAGTGACTGAGAAGGTACAGGGAATGCAACCAGTACAAAACCAAGCTTTGTAGATGATTTTCTTCCATCCTTCAACACGATTTTTCATTGCAGTTACTTAAATCAACTATCCAAAATTAATTTAAGCTCACTGGCCCTAATCTGGAGAGCTGTGTGTGTGATGTACCTAAACACTTAACACATGTTCAAGGCTAATCAGCCAGACCAAGAAGAAGCAGGATCTAATTTAGTTCCCACCCATCCAAACAAGGAGCTGTGTGCACTGTCAAAGCTGACAGTACTGAAGATCTGCAACTGCGTGCGTGGCTACTAAATCCAGCAATGGGAACTGCACATGCAGCCAATCACTGCTGAATGCAGGGCCAGGAAATCTTATGAAAATCCAGGTGACTTTGGTGGCATGTGTCATATCATCTTTGACTGTTCCTTCAGCACAGTTTAACTGAAAGCTGGATGGCTTCTGAAAACAGCAAAATCTATTTCAAATGCCACAGATGCTTCAAGAAAAACCTTAAGAAAGCTTATACTCAGTAAATGTCAGGCCACATACCTGTTTGGACTTTAGCAGAAACCTGTGACAATTTGGCACTTTAATAATTACGCTTTTTTAAAAAAAGAAGTTACATCTTATCACCAAGACCAGAGAAGTGATAAACTATCCCATTATCATCAGTGCAGTGCAGTTAAACAGAACCTACCTCATTAACATGCATGGAAAGTTTCTACCAGTCTCCACAAATTTCAGGCTACTTACTATGAACCAGCCAATAGAAATACAGAGGAACCAAACAGATAAGGGAAAGAGAGAGAATTGGTATTTCAACTACCTATCATCCATGTGTGTAAAATGCTATGAAACTCAAGCTGGACCTAGGAAAGAGCCCATGTTGAAAGTTTTGAGTCTCTGTGTTTGAAAGAAATGGAATTTGGATGACACTGCTAAAATGTAATTTAAGTTATTTAAGCCCACTGATTTCAATGGGTACACTATGGATATGACTTAGATATCATTCAATGAACATTTCTTCTAAATTATTTTAAGTACAATGATCAATACAGTATATGCAAGCATTTCTACGCTGCACTTTAGCCAGCGTTCACCAGGCAATTCACATCAACACAAGGAAAGCAATCTAATTTGTTAAGGTCTATGATGATTTGATTTATTATTATTATTTGTGTATTTTTATCTTACCAAAGCAGAACTCTTTTCTTACCTCTCAGATTTCTAGGATTTATTTGTTTTGTTCGAGGCATTCTCATCCAGTCATAGGCGGTTTTCCAAAAGTGGAGAATAGACCGAAAGCAGCTCCATAAACATGCCAATGGGGTCAGTCAATCCACATACTGGGGGGAAAGATGGTAAGATTAGGCAAGGTGATAAGCAGCAGATCTAGAACTATCATATTGATTTAATGAATTTACCATGGGCTGCTATTAATCACATTAGACTGAGTTAAACTTTTTACACACACAAAAGTCACTATTTCATACTCACAAGTTCAGAAAGAATATTAGTGGTATGCAAAATCATTTAGAAATATATATCCCAATCAACTACCCCGCCCCCCAGTAGCATACAAAGATTTAGAAAAGCCACAAAATGACTAAAAATAGAACTATGGCATTATTCTAGCTTTACCACTTAACATGCTTTATTTATAAATACTAAGTCACCCGCTCAAGTCAGGACCATGGTTTAAAACCACACTTGCAACTTAGCAAATACATTAATCCTGACTTACTAAAATCAATTATTTAGACCATTCCCAAACTGAGTCAACTCTTTTGGTAAGAACTGAAATAGTTCTACTTGTTGCAATTCATAAATAATGTAGTATCTGGATAGGCTAGCCTATTTCCACTGTCATTGAGCTATGCCTTGGCCTTCGAAACTTAACAAATGCAACTATAATCATGCTAAAAATGTAGTAACTCAATTGGACTAAAGGGTCATCAAATCTAGAATACTCCTTCCACCAGGCATGTTTGACAGCTTTTGGAAGCTCCAACAGGGCATGAAGGAAAAGTATTTCTTACAGCATCTAAAATGTTGTGGTCCAAATATTTACTATATAGACCTAATGAGGTATCCAACTCAATCATACCATTTTGTCTGGCTACTGTTTTCCAGCGTCTCACACACTATCCCAAGACAAGAAGTGCTGACAACCAAATCCAGATATTCATAGATTGCATACCCTATTGAGCTACAGCTTTTCCTTTAAAGTGCACATGCGATAGGTGACAACCTGAGTCTTTTTTCTCTGGCAGGGTCCCTGTGCCTTTAAGAGCTGCAACAAGAAGCAAGAAAAAGGTGTGATGGAGAAAGGTAGATCTGAAGAACAGAATACCCTAGAGATAACAAGCTGACAAATGAAACAAGGTAGGATGAATTCACTATATACATTTTGAAAAGAAATAATTTTCAATATTTATATACCACCTAATGACAAAGTTCTGAGTGGTTCACAAAATTTTAAAACA
The DNA here is from genome assembly GCF_964270895.1 of Podarcis filfolensis. NCBI lineage: Eukaryota > Metazoa > Chordata > Lepidosauria > Squamata > Lacertidae > Podarcis > Podarcis filfolensis. The sequence continues at coordinate 30,262,430 of NC_139603.1, read as the reverse complement.
TAAAATACAATAGGAAACAAAAATCTACCACAGAATAAAACTAGCAACAGAGAATGACATAAGTACAACAAATGTAAAAAAGCAGAAAAATAATATTCATGACTGGAAAATGTCATCTGGCACCTAAAAACACCATCATGTAAGCACTAGGCAGACCTCTCTGTGGGTGCAAACCCTGAAAAGGCACTCTTTTATAACTCAGAGCTAAGCAAATATTTGCTTAGACGCACATTCATTTCTCGCTAAATACAAATACTCATTGTTTTGAAGAAGGAATACTACTCTAACCCACACACCCTGTCACAGAAACATAAGAGCCAGCTGGATCAGATGGTCCCTTCTAGTCCACATCCTGCTCTCACAGTGGCTGATGATACCTGTGGAAAGCATTGCAAGCTGGACATGAGTGCAACAGCACTTTGCTCACCTGTAATTATAATACAGGTAAAAATACAACAGCAACGTATGTTGTGTGTAAAAAAAAAAGTCACAGGATCTCTGCTTTGTGAATTGCTAGGCTCACCCTACTGGTCTTTGGACAGCATGTTACAAAAAGTTAAGAGGGCTCTATTTATGGGTAATAAGTTGAAAGAGGAAGATCTCGGAGGAAGACAGAGTGTCCTTTTTTGTTTTTGTTTTAAATGAATGAGGGCTATAAGCAGTCAACCTGAAAATAATCAAGCAGGATGGCCAATGTCTGCAGCTAAAAGGCACACAGTCACTAACATCATGCAACATTTATTCATGGAAAGGACTGCAAATATAACATGTATCCGACTCCTTTCTCTTGGATGCTGTTCTTTTTAGCTGGACGAACCATTTTTATTAATCTGTAATGCTTAGAATAGTAAAATCTTTACAAAATGTTTAGAAAACTGGGTTTTGGCCTCCAAATCTACATAATGAACAAACTGAGGGGGAACTCAGTGTCCCTTGTTCCCTGAAACAAATGTTGGGAGGGGCAGCTCCCCAATCATAGTAGTGCAGGGAAGAGAGAGTGGTTTTGCAGCTGGCTGCACAAATCCCACTCTGAGCAGTATAGTAGAGATTATTCCTTTTTCCTCCTCTTGTTGAAGGGGTGAAGAAAAAAGCCCTGGGCATGTCAACTGTTCACCCTTTCAATGTTTTAATTGATTAGAATAGTTAAAAGGTGGACCAGTTATTCAATGTTATTTTCCTGGGGCTAGGCTGCACTAAGTTCCCCAAACTCCCTTGATGGGACACTCTCTCTCTCTCTCTCTGTCCCATTACTCTGTCGACTGAACAAGCCCCCAACCATGGAGACTCCCATCTTGTGTATGGGTAGATCTGTTCCACAGGGGTACTATGTGATGTCAACAACCTAGAACAAATAGCAATGCCTACAAATTTCAGCTTCCTACTTAACACTCAGTACCACTGGTTAATCAAGCCCAACTACTGGATCACTAGCAATTAATAATAAGAACTGGCATATGTTTGCCTAACAGTAATAATTCAGGGGTGTTTGAATACAACATACAAAAAGCACATTACATAATATTTACACTTTAAAAGTAGTACTTCCGTCGGCCACCAGCAGGATCCTCCTCCCACCTTCTCTTTTCAGACTCTGGGAAAGCATAGCAGGCGCAAGACAAACAATCCTTTTAAATACGAAGAGATCAGGGATCTCTTTTTCCGTATTCATTAGTTGGGGGAGGTCAAAGGGAAGGACGGGAAAGGAAACCCTGCTTTGTTTAACAAGACAGTGTTACGGAAAAGATGGAAATGAGAACGAGAGAGACGCAATGACGGCGGGTAGCCCTGCGAGCAGTACTGTTGCAAAGGGAAAAACATGAATGAATAAAGAAAGAGGGTGGAGCTTGGGAAAACCCCTCTGCAACGCTGCACTGAACAAAGCACAGCACACATGCCAGGAGGTGGTGGAGAACGAGTGCAAACCGGGACCGACCCAAGGGAGGGGAGGGATCAAGAATGCCTTCTCACCACAACACAGCAAAGCCCAGGCGCGAAAGCCTACCTTGCAGGATTTGCAAGCGCCAGCGAATACAAACGCACGCAGCCGGGAAAAGGACAGGAGCAAACAGGAGCGTGCACGCAAGCAAACACAAACCTCGCCAGCCGGAGCCGCCAAGGCAGGCATGCAGGCTTCTTCCCGGGCCCATCGCTTGCGCCACCCATCCCCCGACTCTCCCCTGCCCCGCAGCGCTCCTTATTAAGGGAGACTTCGTGGTGGGCTGCGTCTGCGCCCGCCGTTGCAAGCAGAAAGGGCTCAGGAGGCGGCTCTCCAGTCTTATAGCGAGGATGTTTGCACAGCGTGCGTGCGCGCCCGGGTCCCTGCTTCTCTTTCTCTCCCCCTACCCCGCCTTCCACCACCCTTCCTGGATCCCCCAGCAAACCTGCTCAGAAGGCAGCCGGAGCTGCTGCTGCTGCTCTTACTGATGGCGGCGGCGCTGGCGCGAAGGAGCAGCGGCCGCGGCGGCAGCAACAGCAGCAGCTGGGAAGCTCGGCGACCCCTGCGCGGCGGCGGCGGCGTCTGGGATCCTCCTCCACTTGACAACCTCCAACACAAACATGACCCGGCGCTAAACCCCCCTCCCCAGCATCCTCTTCTCCCCCCCCCCCCCGGTCTCTCAGACACACACACACAGTCTTCACCACAACCTGATTCCGCACAGACACAAACACGGCAGCGCCCCCGCCCCCACACGCGCAGGAGGAGCACCGAGATCCCTCTCTCTCCACGCAACTCTGGCCCCAGCCAGCTCCTGAGCATGTCAAGATGGGCCGGCGAGACGGCTCATCCCCGGCAGGTGCCCGAAATCTCCAGCCCATTGTTCACCCTCCACACCCGGTTCTGATCCGGCGTCAGGTGGCTGCACCGCGGGGCCAGCTCTGCCCTCTCTTTCCTCGGCAGCCCCGGGGCCCTCGCCAAAAGCGGAGCCGTCGAGGAGGGCATTCATTCTTCCCCCCTCCCCACGCCAAGTCCGACACCTTTCCCCCACCCCCTGCGTGCCAAGCGCCACCGGCTCTCCTCGCACATTTTCACCAACCCCCCCCCCCCGAGCTTCTCCCTCCGCTTTCGAACCTCACAGTCGCCGCGTGCCTCCGTTTCCCTCATCACATACACACGTTCAGTAGTGTGACGCGCGTGTCAACTCGGCTCCCGCCATCTACACAGATCACAATCCCTGCACCTCGCTCCCCCTGAGGAACGTTTCAGATATTAAGTCTCTCCGCACCAGAATACTTTTCCTTTCACTCCACACAGCGTCAAGTGCGAGTGCACCCACTAGTGTTTTCCTCCCCTCAGAGAGACTCCGAATATCCCGCCATTTCGCAAATACTCTACGCAGCTACGCTTCGGTAGAAAGCCTCCCCCCTCCCTCGTTCCCAACCTTCCTCAGGGAACTTGTAATTCCTCTGTGGGGTGCCCTTCGCCCAGCCCCACAGCGCTGACCCCCCAAGAGGGGGCTGCCCCCACCTCCCCTCTGACAACGCAAAACCACCACACACCGTCGCCGCCCCCTCGCTTCCATCCTTCGTTTCCCCCAACCCCAAATTACTCAAACCCACCTTCCCAGCCCCCCAATAAACCTCTTCCCCTCCCCCCTCAGAGAAACCCTGAGATGTGAAAGGGGTGTGTGAGAGGGAGTAAGATACTGTTGTGGGGGGGGTCACACTTAGGCACCAGGTGAGAAGCAAGTCCCTGATAACAGGGGTCAGGGGGGAGAGAAGGTGAAGAATGGGGGGGCATATGTGGGGCAGGCACCGTGTTGCGGGCGAAATTAGGGTCTGGGCACCCGAGTTTAAGAGATAAAGGGGAGGAAGGCGGTTGTAGGGACGAACAAGCTGGAGTAGTTGGGGGGTGAGATGTGGGGCGTTGAAGGAAGGGGTCAATGGGCGGGGACGCGCCGGAAGGCGAGGGGGGCTGGGCAGGTCTCTCTGCTGCTGCTTCCCCCTTTTTTCTTTCTTCCTCCCCCCGCCCCCCGCCCCGTCTCTCCGCGCCCCCCGCCACCCGCGTTACAAGGAGGGGAGGGAGGCGAGCGCGCGACCGGCGGCTGCACCTCCGCCCCCCCCCCGTGGGGAGGGGGGAGGGGTGAAGGGAGGGCGAGGAGATAATTGGAAAAGGGGGTTGCTTTACCTTCCCTCACTTTCTATTGCAGGAAGCGGGCCGGGTGACGTCAGCGGGTCTCCCGGGCCCCGCCCCCTTCGCCCTGTCTGCCTCGCCGAGGAGCGAAAGGGGAGGGGCTTGGCGGAGGGAGGGGGAGGGGTCGCCGAGGGGGTTTCCTTGCTTCCTCACTCGGGCGCGTCGAGAAAGGGTAGAACCGAAACTAAAAAGGAAGAAGAAAAGTTTATAACAGGAAGGAGGGGGGAGGGGGGAATTCCTTCCTAGCCCGTCCACTTCCGCAACGCAGAAAGGTTTCAGAAGCTTCTAGCGTTTTCACAGCCGCGCGCCCCGACGCTGAGGGAAGGTCTGGCTAGGAGGGTTGCTGAGCACCTTCTTGGGCTTGCAATGCCCTCTGATCAGGTGTCTCGCGGCACCTTCAGATTGATCATTGGCGTCTATTTGGGTTCGTATCCCAACCCCCCCTAAAGTTTTTATTAATTGCTTCTGGCCGCCCCCACTTCTTTTCAACAGGTATCCCCATAGTCTGCCAGTATTGTTTTAAACGAAGCAAGTGTTTGTACTGAAGATTTCTAAACGATTAAGGCATTAAAAAAAACCCTTAACATGCAAACTAGTTAAAAGAACATAAATAGTGTTTTGCTAGATCAGATTAAAGCCCCACCATTCTCTTTAACAAGAAAGCCCCAGTCCACAACTGTGAACTACAACAGTGGGGAGGGGTGATTGTTTTACATGCATAAAATCTAGCATAGCCTTGAGTTAAAGGCATAGGATTCCATGCTAGATTTTTCAATGGCACAACATGGGGAAGAGCAAAAGATCGGAAATTGCGGAAACACTGAAACACCAGTGGTAGGTGCCAGCGTTGGGTAGCTTCTGCTGTTAACATCAGTTATATCTAGTACACTAAAAATATTGTAACTCACCTTGAATGTTCAAAAAATGAGTGGGATACAAATCAAAATAAGTAATAAACAAGTATGTCATTTGATGCATTGTAAGGAAAATGTTAGGAGTAGACAGCAGGCTAATCACACAACCCTGTGAGGCACTTATATTTGAGTTAATGCTCCCACCAGACAGCTGAACCAGGAAAGGATACATTTGTGAAGCTGAGATCAGATTAGGCCAGCAAAGATAGATGCCAAGTTTGTAAGGCCTTGGTGGACAGAAATTCAGAATCAAGGTGAACTGTGTCAGACCACAAGACTAACTCACATGACTCCTGACTACTGGCCAATAGGAGTTGGAGGGCACCATGTTGGCTAGCCCTGAAAGTGAGAAACTGTGTCACACAGTACCTAAATGTTTATGCAGGTGACCCCTTTATCTTAAAACATGGAGCAGTTCTGCCCAATGACAATTTTGAAACCTGTGCCAAACTGCAGTGTCTACACTGCAAGATTGTCAGGTTCTGAAGTGAGAGGCACCTAGACTTTTCTGTTAGATCACTGTTTCCCAAACTTGGTTTTCCAGTTGTTTTGGGACTACAATTTCCATCATCCCTGACCACCAGTCTGCTAGCTAGGGATGGTGGGAGTTGTAGTCCAAAAACAGCTGGAGACCCTAGTTTGGGAAACCCTGTATTGGATCAAGAGCAGGCGATCTGTGGCCCTCCAGATGTAGCTGGACTCCAACTCCCATCATAGCTAGCCAGCAAGACCAATGGTGACATCTGATGGGTACTTTAGTCCACCCATTTCCAGACGGCCACGGTTCCCCATTTGTGTGTTCAACCATAGCACTCCGGAATATGAAAAATATTCTGCAAAAGAAAATACTTCCCTTCCAGTTCATGTTGCTATTGTTGAAAGGGGAGGGCGCTTCCACAGACTTTTAATATCCTGCTATTAGTGCCTTCCAATATTTATTCTGCGCCAGCCATATCTTAGAGACAGTAGAGTGGACCATATTCTGTTGCAGATGGTGCTAACTTCAAATACCACAACAGAGCGAAGTCAGATAAGGCATAATTTCTGCAACTGCCACAGCTTCCCATTGCGACCATCACAACCAATCCCCTTCACACAGAGCACATGTCATGGCATTGGTGTAACCAGAATTTATCTTTGGGGGCGCAGGCCTTTTGTTGGGGGGGGGGCAGAACCCAGCTATCTGTGACACGACTGGTCAGTTAGTTAAGGATTTTTATTTACCTTATTTAGGGGGTCAGCTGCTGCCCCCTATGCACCCCTCTGGCTACACCCATGTGGCATGGCACGTTTCCTCCAACCACAGTCCAGCTGCGCTCCGTGGGTCTCCCTTCCCGGCCCCAGCTAAGCGGGCACAGGATCGCGCTTCGGAGACCCTGACAAGTGTTCCTAAAGTGCACCCACCTCAGTCAGGGAAATAAAGGCTTGAAGCAGTCAAGGCAAAACCTATCCGCGCCTCCCGTCCCGCACCTTTGCCTAGAGATCGCAAAAGAGGGTGGGGGAAGCGGACGCAAAATCACCCAGACAAAACTCGACGGGCAAAGTTCTTCCCAAGTAAGCGGAGCCTCCCGCGCAGATGCCAGTCGCACGCCCCCCTGCCGAGGCCCGTCCCTCCAACGCAGCCACACGCGCTCCCTCCCATGTATGCACATAGCTGGGGCTGTTGCTGCTGACGCGGAGATCCCGGAGGTTCCTCCTTGTTGCTGCTGGCGGGTCATGCAGGCTGCGTCCCTCCTCCTCCTCCTCCTCCTCGCCGCCGCGCCTCCTCCCCCTCCTGCTTCCTCTTGCCCTCGCTGGGTTTTCCCGTTCGCTCCCAGCCACGCTGAATCCCCTCCTCCTTCCCGTGGCAACAGACCGAGCAGGCGGCGGCGGCGGCGGCCAGAAATACACACCCCACAATGCAAGAGGGCGCCTCGTGGGTGAGGGCGCGCAAAGCCTGGCCCCCCCCCACCACCACCACCCAACCCCCCTCCCGCTCCCCCCCTCCAGCCTCGCCTAGCCCCGGGCCGCGAAACGCAGAAATAAACTCACCCCGGGAACAAAAAAAGAGAAAGGGAAAGTCCGCACTGGGTCTCGCCGGGGAAGTTTTCACAGAAAACGAGCAAAGCCGAAGGCAGTCCCCTCCGCGCTTGGAAGTGGGCGTGAGAGGAAATACGAAGGGGAGGCGCCTAAGGCTCGCTTTTCTCTCTGGCTCGCTCCTAGCCGCGCTTGCTCCCCTTCTTTGGCCCTGACCGGGGTTTCTTGGCTGCGCTCATTTGATTGGTTTGCACCCTCGGCTGTTTCTAGGGATGGAGCGAGTCGGGGGGCGTCTGGGGCTGTTTCTGCGGCTTCCTTCCAGGGCAGGAGACGAGGGGAGCAACAGCGACGAGAAGTCCTTGCTAAGCAGAAAGCATTGTTATTTTTCCAAGAGAGGATTCCTGCAACGCGTTGCCCCGGGTTTGCAGCCGACTCGGTTGCATGATGCTAACGGCACTAACACTGTTTTAAGAGTCATCAGATCATATATGTGTGTGTGTAGAGAAAGAGAGTGTAAATTAATGCTGGTAATTTCTAAACAAATCGCAAAAATTTATACAAGGGTTTACATTTCTCCCCTTTTAACTTGCTTAAAATATTTTATCCTATCATTCTGTAAAATGGCCAAGGCACCTAACAGCACCTAAAGCCAATAAAGGGATAATTTATTTCAAACTTTTATTCTGCCCCACCTCCCCACACAGATTTTGCATGGCATAATGTGATTTATTTATGCCACCCCAATCTCTGAGGGCCTAGATTCCAGGGGTTCCAGCTGCTTACCCAGGGTCTGTGTTTTTTTGGAAATGAGACACAGTGGATGCTCTGTTGTCTTTAGGATACATGGTTTATTTACACATGTATACAGCCTGAGCCTACAATGGAGGGGTTCAAAGCATCACACTCCAAGAGGGTCCTGTGTCTCCCATTGCTGCAACCTCCAATTCAAGCAGGCAGTTCACATTGTGCTCTAGTTCCCCTCTCCAGCTTGCTGCGTTTAACAGACTGCCACTATTTTTCCTCCAGCCCCCATCATCCTCGACTGTGATCCTAGGGACTACTACTCTCCTGCCAACTCTAAAACTCCACTTCAAAGGCCTTTGTCTTTCTAGGTTATTCTGAGTTAAGGGAGGCCCTCTCCCCACTTGCTCTCTGGCACAGAGACCAGTGCCAGGCTGGCTCCTGGCTTGTATTTTAACATGCTAAATCCAGCATCTTGCACCCAGGAATTAGAAGCGGGGTCCAGGCACCCCACAAACTCATAACACTATACTAGTTTGGGCCAAATGAAATCTTGGTGAATCACTGCTAGTCACTGTAGAACAAGTATTTTCGACCTTTTCCAAGGACCCACTCTTGAACCTAACATGCATTTCTGAATCTTTCCCCATGTATTTGCATGATGGTAGCACTCCTGTTGCAACCCACCTTGGATCAAGCCACCAGTTAAAGACCATTCTGTTGTGGACAATATTGAGCTAGATAGACAAATGGTCTGACTCAGTCTAAGGCAACTTCCTACAATAACTTGCAGTGATTCCCAAGATTTCAGAAGGTTCTCTCACACCCCTCTCTAGAGAAGTGTGATTTTCTGCATGCAGAGTAATGTTCTACTACTGAGCTTCCATAGCCGTTCCTGACTAGTTTCTGAGTAGAAATGGTTAGGATTGCACTGTAAATTAATTATATATATAGTTATTATAAATAAAAGTGGATATGTACCAGATTATCTCTGGTTAATGCATGCATGCTGGTGTTACCTTTAAAACCCTCTACAATTTAGGGTTAGTCACCTGAAGGATTCCTTCATATGAGTCTGCTCGTACATTAAGAACAACTTTGAAATCCCTGCTTGTGGACCCACCAATACGATTGGTTATGTTGGTTGGTAGGCACAAGAGGCAAGGTATTTTTTAGTGGTGATCTCCCACTCCACCCCGACTTTGGAATTCCCTCCCTGCTGAATTGTGCCGGCCTCTTCTATATAAGCCTAAATGGACCACCAAAACTCATCTCTTCCAGATTGCTTTTACTTAAAATATTTTAGGTGTTGATTTTTGAAAATGCTTCTGTTTAAAATGGTTTTATACTAACTTACCGAACTGTTCCTGGTTATGCTTTTGTGTCTGCTCCAATCCTGAAAAAAACCCCATCTTAATTGTACCTTCTCTATATAGGAGTATAGGTTTACCTAGATGGGTAGAATAAAATCTGTCAGTTTCAGACATCCCATAACATCTCAACACTTATTCTCTGGTATTTTGGACTGACTGAATTTTCCTGATACTGTACAATTAAGCAACCTGTTGCCATCAATAAATGGGCCCAATCAGAACCATAAAGGTCTGTTTTTGTCCCTGCATAGAGAGCCAAGCTCTTCCCTTTGTGCAAGACCCAGCTCAGTGTTTGCATTAATCATACAGACTGCTGTATTCTTTCTCTCTTGAGCTAAGCCCTTTTCAGGTGCTCCACCTCATGTGATAACCTGTCGCTCATCACATTACAGCTGGCATGCCTGCAGCCCTCTGCATGCTCAGTCCCAACTTCTGCAGGAGCGAGCCCTTTCTACTTACGCAGGCCCCCCTTGCAATTCAGAACCCATCTTCCAGGGTTCTGAATGGTACAGGGAGCCCCCACAAATAGAACAGGCTTCCTGCTGCAGAGGTTCAGCCCCAATGCATAGAAGGCAGGGAGAGCAGCCCCAGTGACAGGGTGGTGGAGCAGCCAGGGAGTATGCTTCTATTCTCATTACGGTAATCAGGCAGGAGGCGGGTTGGGTGGGGGAAAATAGGCCTCAGTCTAGTCATGCTCTTTTCTGTTTTGTTGGGGAACATTTTATACACTGATAATTGTAAATCTCAAAAGTAAAGAATGAGTTCTACAACATAATTCCATTTATTCAAGAGGCTCAAGAGATTTCTCAAGGCCTTCACATGAATAAAGTAGATTAGGATTGCTCTAGACATACGATTTGAAAAATACTTCCACTCACATTTTTTGAAGTATTATAGCACTGAGGGTAAGCTTCATCGTGTTAGGCAGCTTTGAGACTGGAGGCGGGGAAAACATGAGGTTACAGCATTTGGAGGTTATTGTTTAGGGGGAAAGACAAGGGGACAGGATAGAGGTGCATATTATTACACATGATGTCGAGAAAGCAGAGATTGTTGTTGCTGGCATTTGTTGGTCTCGAGAGACAATGGAGTGTGCCTCTGGGGGTGAAGTCAAACTGCTGTGTTAGCAGCACCAAAATGACCTCCCCAGGACACAAGCTTGGGCAGTGTGTATAGAGGTCCTGGGCTGCCCAGATGACAAGACCTCATTGAGGTGGTCCAAAGGAAAGCAGAGCAAGACGTTTGGCACCAGCTTGGCTGCAGGAGTTGCTGGAATGAGGGACTCCACATCAGATTTGTGTAGGTTTTACTCCTTAGTCTTTTCTTCTCCTGAAGATATCCTGCAGAAGAGTTTGGATTTGATATCCCGCCTTTCACTCCCCTTCAGGAGTCCCAAAGCGGCCAACATTCTCCCATCCTCCCCCACAACAAACACTCTGTGAGGTGAGTGGGGCTGAGAGACTTCAAAGAAGTGTGACTGGCCCAAAGTCACCCAGCAGCTGCATGTGGAGGAGCGGAGACGCGAACCCGGTCCCCCAGATTACGAGACTACCGCTCTTAACCACTACACCACACTGGCTCTCAGGGCAGCAGAGGTTTAGAGTCAGCGCAAGGAGCTGCTATCGGGCGCTGCATAAGTGCTCCATCCTTAAGCAGTACTGTATGAAAACACTCACCACCTATAATAATAATAATAATTTTATTGTTTACACCCCACTCATCTGGTTGGGTTCCCCCAGCCACTCTTGACCTAAGGATCTTTTAAAATGGAAATGCAACATTAAAAAGTACACAAGCATTGGAATGCGGGTAGCTGTGTTGCACTTTACTATAACGTCAGAAACAATATTGAAGACATTCCTATGAAACATAACCACCAGCCATACAGCATTCACAGCCTCAATGGATGCACTGGATCTCTGAAGGATTGTTTTCCCCCCAGCAACAAATTTAGAGATGAGTGCAACAGGCAGGTTGATTTATAATTAATTTGGCATCTCAGATTAATCTTCTTGATCCAGAAAATCAATCTAGGATTTTGAATTAATTATGAAATTAGGTCAGGCACATTGAATCTCAGGGCTGATTCACACACAAATGTATCATCACTCGATTGCCCGTGTCACAGGGAAGGTGGCATCAGCTGATACTCAAAACTTCTGTCTGCAGTGTTAGCTTCACAGTGACAAGTGTATGTGGAAGTCACCTCTTGATGTTGCAGTTAGTAAGAGAAGTGTGTATGTGAACTATCTCAGAGATTACATTTGTGTGTGCCCAAGCCTGAAGGCATCTCATCAAAAACTATGTTTACAACACAGACCAACCTACTCTTGACCCCAGTCCCACAGTTTATGGAACATCTGATGCCCTAAGAATGAAGTAGACCCAAGCATTACATTAAAATATACATTTGTATTCCTTTAATATTAATGGCCTGTTTAAAAAACTCAAGACCCTACACAGCATCATTTTCCCCTGTTGAAATTCAGTCATGTGTGTGGAATTCACATTTCTTGTTTTCCAGTGTTTTATATTTTATCTCTCAGACCTCCACTGATTTCTCAAGGTCTATAAACTAGAATTCCTCTGAACTTCAGCTTTTCCGTTCAAAAGCTCACATTTCTGTCTGTATTCATGCCCATATAGCATCTAACACAACTTACTGTACTTTTTAGCCATGGCATTTGTCTGGCTTTTGTTTGTTCAAGTTACTCAATCGACAGGTTCCTCAGCAGGTTTTGTAGCATTTCAGTGCACTCAGAATGTATCCAGTCCAATCATCCACAGTCCGTACCAAAAACATTAGTAAGCTATAGTATTGAGATGATAATGTGTCAGATAGAGGAGAGCTGGGATGCCCAAATATTGCTATGACAGGAACAATTTAGATATATTTCCCCCATGAATTTTTTAGAAAAATCATTGTGTGGCATTAGCTTAAAACAGTGTTTTAATGCTATACTTTGCTTTCATCTCTTGACCAGACAAACTCATCAAGTGCCGGAAGATAAAATCATTGAGCAACTCACAGAAAAGCCCCAATCAATTCCATAGAAATCTTGTGACTTCAGTAACCCATCAAGATTAAAATCTGTTTGTCACAGCATTGATTTTTCTTCTGCATGTGAACAAGGACAATGATTTTAAAGCTGTAGCAGGGGCAGGGGAAAAATGGCTAGACTCTTCTACCATATTTGTAATTTTCATTAGTCGGGCACTTAACATAGTTGTGATAATGGAAAACATAAGGCAATTTTTTAGTAAACGCTCCTTGTGAAATGCCAGACATGCAGAGAAAATGTATGTTTCCTGTTACAAAATTAAATGTTAGAAATGAAAAGGTTTGCAGCCTATCTCTCTCAAAGTGAAATGCAGGCCCTAAATGGGTGTCTTGCTGTGGTCTGTCAGAAAGTGGTAATAAGCTGTTTTGAAGGGTTGAGCCTGCATGTTTGTGCCATTTCCCCCAGTTTGTGTTATAAAGCTGCTAGCTGGTCTTCAATTAAATAGAGAGGGGGAGTATTAAAGCACCGTACAAGTGTATGATTTCATTTCAGACCATCTTTGCATCCCTTTCTCCCTAACTGTTAATTTATTGCAATGATTTAGTACCCTGACAGTTTTATTACACCTAACATTTGTTACTACACCAGTAATACACTAAGCATTGTAACGGACACAGATCAACCCCACCATCCTTGCCCTTTAGGCTTCTGAATCTGATTCAGCGCTCCGCTATGCACACCTTTTATTGTTTTGCATTGTATTTTTAATAATGGCTGATACTCACCTGCAAGCAGAACAGCCTGCAAACAGATTGAGGCTTCCCTTTTCTTTCCTCCCTGTCTTTAATCTCCCATGTGATCTCCCAAAACCTGTTCTAGAGGGCCTTCTGGAGCGGAAACCCCATTTCATGAGTGGACTTCCACTCACATCATGTTGGTTATCTCTCATTCTATTTTATACTTTTAGCTTGGGTGAACTGCCTAGAAAACACATTACTGGGCAGCCATACAAATATAGTACGTAAGTAATTTCTTACACACACACACACACACACACACACACACACCTTTTTTTTGAAGTTAGATTGGCTCTCTAGTTCTGTTAACAGACAGGCAGTGCCCCTCTTAAGTCAATAGGGGAAATGTGTAATAAACTTTCACCAATGCCAAACCCACCTCCCCACCTTAGCTACTGAGTTGCAGAAAATTGTGCAGCCACAGCAAAGTGGGCAGTCAAAGAAGCAGGAAGCAATGCCCCACTTTCTATCTACTGTAAGCACTCCCTGTAGACTGGCTAGACATTCCTGAACTAGTTTGGCTACCAGAATACAAGAAGGCTTCCCATAGAAGCCAGGGCCGGCCCATGACATTTTGCTGCCTGAGGCAAAGGACTAGATGGTGATTCCTTGCCCGGTACATTGCCCACATATACATTCTATGGGTAGCATCATCCAGCACACCTGTGTGAAGCATGTTACTTAGGGGGCATGGTCAGAGACATAGCTAAGGGGCAGGGGGGCACACTGGGTGTCACTCACCCAGGGGGCTTCACTTACTGTGGGGCTTGCAGCGCACCTGAGCCACACGTCTCTCCTGGGAGTGATGCGGTGGCTCAGGTGCCTGCAGGCTCTGTGGTGAGGGGGAGGCAGCGGGCAGACTCCATGGGACCTGCCTTAGGTCGCCTTTCCCAGTGGGTGGCTCGCCCTGCTCCCAGGCATGCGGACCGCCCCGGGCGCCCAAGTGGCTAGCTATGTCGCTGGGCATGGTCGTAGCCACGGGGCAGGGGAGGCAGCTGTCCCCCTCCAAATCAATAAATAAAAATGCTTAACTAAAAGTAGAAATAATCAGAATATTTGAAATGCTCTCTTAGGTCACTAAAATGATGGTGTGGCACATTCTAGTGACACAACTGACAACCCAACTAAGCGATGGGCATGGCTTCCATGAAATGACCAATCATGTCACAGATAGCTTGGTTCTGGAAGTTTATCATAGTTTTTGGCATTTTCTCTTAAGCGTGTGCACCTACAGGGCTTGTCTAGAAATGACTGTAAGTTTCTCACAGCCTATTTATACTGCAAAAAACCCTCAGACCTCAGCTGATGATATAGTTCAGTTTATTCAAGTTCACAATTTGGATCAGTGCAGAGCTCATAGCTAATGTTTGTTGTGAACCAGTGTTTTATTTCATTACAGTGTAGTTTCCTGGCTATCACTGGTGTTCTAACTCCAACCATCAGCCTACCTAGGACATGCCAATTGTTTTGAAATGGATATAAAAAAGTTGTTTACTGCCTCTCTCAACATAAATCCTGGCTGCACCTATGTTAGGGGGTGCAAGACAGGTTGTGTGGCTCATACAGTTCTATCCTACAAGAGAGGGGGAATGGCTGGGGGACATGGGAGAATCAGGCAGGTGGCTGCTGCCCCTGCCCCACATTACCTGCCGCACGAGGCAGTTGCCTCCCTCTGCCAAATGATATGGTTTACCCTGATAGAAACTGCTAGAATCAATAAAGGGCATGATGTGTTTGTCCACAGACAACTTTCCAGGTCATGTGGCCAGCATGACTAAACCGCTTCTGGAGCAACGGAACACTGTGGGTTAAAACATGATCAGAAATTGAACTCAGCATATAAGATCAATTTAGAGAAAAAGTGTTCATAACTTAAGTCCTATGTTTCATTTAGAAGCTGTGAGTGGGAAGTGGAAAAGAAACTACATTTGCCACCCATCCCTTAATTTAAAATAAAATGAAATCAAAGGACAGAACAGATTGCATAACAGCAGCAAGCATACCAGACGAGGCAGTAAAAAAACCTGGAAATTCCTAGCGGAAATACAGCAGGTAGAAAATTTAGGAAGTCAAAACTTAAGTAAAACCAAAAAATGAGCTAAATTCTCCCCTCGGCTTTACCTTTATGTATCTCTGAACTAATCACAGTAATGAGCTTTAGGAAGCTCATTTTAATGTGTAAGCTGAATCAACCCACCCAATCAGTATCAGAAATAGCAAGGAAGAGGAATCTGTGGGCAGGAAGAAAGCAGCATTCTGAGATCAGCTTTGTATGAGAAACAATGGGGTCAAGTAGACAAAACTCTATTTTCTACAAGTGTTTATGTTACGTCACCCTTGTCTTATATATCTGTATGCATGCTTAGAACGTTCATGTATTTGTAGGGGACTGGTTTGGCTTTTGGAGAAATTCCTGGTGCCCACGATGTTTAAATTGTCTCATGAGCAGACCAATAAAATTTCTGACATTTTCAACTCTGCTGGTAATGACTATTTAGAATCAGCCACTAGTTTTTTTATAGAATAAAGCCAGGCTAAACAATTTTCCTGCAACAACTCCTGTTGGTACCTAATGCTGAGCAGGAGGAACAAGTTACACTGCCATATCTTCAGCTGAGCCAGAGTTGGGGACTGGCTGAGCTCAGCTGAGCCAAGTCAGATGGAAATCTGCTGTATCCTAAGCTACTCATCCCAGTGGATCTTGCCATGGGATTGCTCCCCGAGCCTCTGAGAAAGCTCCTCTCTGAATGCTCATCTACTGCCACTTGGAAAACACTGAAAATATAGTGAAAAGATGACATGACTACATGCTGGCTTAATAGCTGTTAATATGTCAAATTACCTTTGATGCCCCTTCTAGGTGTGCTCAGGACAGGAGCACCTGTTACCTAGCCCTTCTTACATTTCCGATCAACGGGATCCTGTGGGACAGCTTAACCTGTTGGGGCAGAAGTGGCTGTTCCACAGTCATTAATACAACTTTCCACGTGATTGTAACATTTTGTAGAGTTATATTTTGCTTGGGTTTTTTTAGACAGAGAGGAAAGACCTTAACCAACCATTCTGTGACCTTATTATGTCACATGTATAGAACTGGCATTGCAATGCATGTCCCCTCCCCACCCCCCAAAATGAACCAATGGTCTTAGAAAATCGAAATCATGAATGCTGAGAGATGGGCACTTATCCCCGATTCAAACTCATCTTTTCCCAATACAGCTAAGTGCTATTGGGTAACAGTAACTTCTACCATGGCTGGAAATTTCCACAAGTGTATGGAAAAGCAGTAGGTCACACAGCAGAGTAAGATCATGTGCAGGGGTTCGGACAGAGGTTGAATATTATGCAACCACAATTTTCCTTATTGTACATCCATAACTGCCAGTTTCATACCATAACTGTAGTAATGATGTTGGACCACAAGCAATTGCTTTAACTGTGCAATTATGCTCATAACCACGTGAAAATGTTTTAAGTTAATAAACTGTTAATTAAAAGCAGCAGAGGGAACTGCAGGATACAACTTACATGAACTCACGAAAATATGTAACCTTTGACAGCTATGTTTCTAGGGCTGCAGCGAATTTTAGCCTAAGACATTTTTCAGGTTGAAAGGGAAGCTTACGGCGGACAGAAAATCTTGTGCACCATGCCCTTTGCTTGCTTGTAGTTTCTCCTAACAGAATACATTTTTAATGTTATGTTTACTAATATATTCATTTTTAGGCACACTTCCCCCAATATTCTTTTGTGAAACATTGCTTGGCTAGAGAACTACATTGCAAAATTCAGATAAGTATGAATCCAGAGGGTATGGCTGGATTTCAGTTCTCATATTATTTTGGAAAGTGCAGATTTGATAGATTTGGCTTTAAATGGGAATTGAATTGACTTTCTTCTCCATCCCCAGTCATGACGAACTGAAGTCTGTTGATTTCAGTGCGCCTCCTTTGAGTACGACTTTGTCAGATATCACTCATTGTATTAAAATATTTTCCCATTATCAAGCATGGTGTGTAAATAGTTAAGTGATTTAACGACATCACCGACAAGTAAAGTCTAGAGTTCCATTATGTCATCCACAGAATATTCATTTCCAGTTTACTCAATTTACATTGGCTATATGGTATATTTAATCATATTTAATGATACTGGTTTGCCTCTGGTTTCCAAAAAGACATCATTTCTGGAGTATGAAACAATGCAGATCTCAAGCGTAATTTGGATTGGTTTGGAAACCTGGCTGAAAATTAAAATTAAAAAGTACATGCTGTTTTCCACAGATCATCAAGGATGTTCAAAATTTATCAAAGCCGTTTAGCTACAAAAGTGCTTTCCTATAAAATTCTATACCATTGCAAACAGTGTCATCCTAATTGAATGGTGGCAGCCCAAGCTGGAACAGAGATGTTAATGGGAGATGGTGGCCAAAAGCAAGAGAAGATAATGTTATCTGTCTCTCTCCCTAGTAAGTTGTGATGTACTGAGAGTTTTCCTGCCCCTGTGTTGCTTCATGGTCTGCTGTTTGTAAGAAAGGGAAACTGGGAGTGTGTTGATGTTGGGTGTTTTACTGCGTATTGTTGTGGGTGGTGGAAGGGGAGATGAGAAGATGTGGGGCTGATACTTCCTGGTTTCACCCTCAGAATGGCTGTACTCATGCAACTTACAAATGCACACCAGTGAAGGGTGTACAGTAGCAATTCATTAAAACACACAGCTACAAGAATGATGCCAATGTGAAAAACATTAATTAAGTTTAGAAATACATAGAGTGGATGCAAGTGCTCACTAAACTCCTGGGGAAGTAGATAATTTACATCCACCACCTCAGCCGCATAATAAATCCCCCAATTCAAATCTCTTTAGACTGTGACTCTCAATAGATTTCTAAAAATGTACACTTACGGAGTAAACAGAATGCCTAATGGCTTCCAGCAGCACATCAGATTTGTTACACTTATGGGAGGTCTGGCTATCAAATATTCATGCCTGCAGCTCTTATGCAACACTACGAACTTTTTCACTTGTGAAATAAATAAAAAAGTTCACCAGATGTAGGAGATAAAGGGATTGTTTTATCTGACATGGATGACAAGTTTTCTTATGGGTTATTAATGTTGGGAAAACTCTGAAGGCATGAGCTAGCAAACATTGCTCTTACAGAAGTCCCCATAATGAGGATGTGAAGACTCCTTGGCAGGTACATAAAGGTAAAGGGACCCCTGACCATTAGGTCCAGTCGCGGATGACTCTGGGGTTGCGGCGCTCATCTTGCTTTACTGGCTGAGGGAGCCGGCCAGGTCATGTGGCCAGCATGACTAAGCTGCTTCTGGCGAACCAGAACATCGCACGACAACGCCATTTACCTTCCAGCTGGAGCGGTACCTATTTATATATTTGCACTTTGACGTGCTTTCAAACTGCTAGGTTGGCAGGAGCAGGGACTAAGCAACGGGAGCTCACCCCATCATGGGGATTCGAACCGCCGACCTTCTGATCGGCAAGTCCTAGGCTCTATGGTTTAACCCACAGCGCCACCCACGTTCTTTTGGCAGGTACACCCACAGCTATATTCCTAATGCAAACAAACAAAAGTAAGAAATAATACCTTTCTAGCTTCATATAAAATGAAAGAAAGCCGTGCTGTATTTGGGGGCCCTTTTGCTCATTCTGCTAAGAAGAGCCCAATCGCAAGGTCCTGCCCTGATGACAGCTCTACTAAGCAGTGATTCTGGGTAGGGAAACTTCCATTCATGGTCTGACTTCAAGCACAGCTGCCCACGGTCCCTGCCTGCCCTGAACCTCTCACACCTTCCTTCCAAATTGACATTTTGCAATCCTCCTGCTCAGTACTATTTTTCTAGAAGAAGGGGTGCCGGAACTCACCATGATCACCTCTCTTGTTTTTATAATGGCAATGGTGCCCACCTGAAAGGTGCCGGAACTGAGTTCTGGTGAGCTCTGGCTGAAAAAACAAAAAGCCCTGCTCCCACTCCATTTGCCAGTTTGGTAAAGGATTACTGGACCTGAGTCTGCGGCTATTTAACTCTGTTGTCCAAAAGAACAAGTCCATCTTCCATAGTGAGTGAAATATACTTGGAGTCGAGAGTGGATTTCATGCTCTTTATTCAGCTCATAGTGGTGAGGAGGAATGGAAGTTCTCCCAGAATGTCTGCTTTATATACATTATTTACACAATGGGCCCCATGTGAGTGGCTAATTCCAGGATTCTCCTGTAGGCTAATCAGGTTGCGGATTCACTTCCACCTGGAGCTGGATTGGGTGGCTCCTGTGGACCAATCAGACTGCTGCATTCTGAATCCTATTGTTCTATGACCAATCAGACTGCTGCATTTTGGATCCTATTCAACTCAGCACATAACAGTGAGGTTCATAACTACCACCTTATTTCTGGCATGAAAAGGCCTGCAAAGAAAAGCAGGTGGAAATTAAGCAGCAAAATATATCCATCATCTTATTTTCCTGCCATTAAATGAAACTTGAGCCTTCCCATAAAAAGAAGTGGCAACTTTCCTAAACTAGCCTCCTGCTGAAGCCATTGCATGAGAGCCATATTGGGGAAGAGGATCGTGCAACAATTTCCACAAAATAGTTAACACTGCAGATCGGTAATCCTTCCATAATCTGAAATACTGGCTCTGTGCCAAACCCTGTGCTTTCATATACCTCTGAGGAAATTATGGCCTTTCGGTTTGTGGAAAAATAGAAAGGCTTTCTTCCCCTCTTTCTTTTCTTTAATAAGTAAAATATCAAGCATTTTGCACAAAGCAAACTAATCACCTAGAAGAGAAGGCAAAGTATGCAAATGAACCTTTCCGCATGGCTGGGCAGGTCTATTCAAGGTACAGTTGGGGACAAGAAGTTGATTTTGCCATAATGTATAACTATCTCATCCTCTCACTTTTCCCACCAATAATTCAACATAAATGATACGGTATCAAAAGCACAAAAATGCATTAATCTGTGCATTAACAAAATAAATCCAGGAAATAGATAAAAAGTAGTACTTTTAAAGGAAATCAGCCCTGAGTGCTCACTGGAAGGACAGATTGTGAAGCTGAGGCTACAATGCTTTGGCCACCTCATGAGAAGAGAAGACTCCCTGGAAAAGACCCTGATGCTGGGAAAGATTGAGGGCACAAGGAGAAGGGGACGACAGAGGACGAGATGATTGGACAGTGTTCTCGGAGCTACTAACATGAGTTTGACCAAACTGCGGGAGGCAGTGGAAGACAGGAGTGCCTGGCATGCTCTGGTCCATGGGCTCACGAAGAGTCGGACACGACTAAATGACTAAACAACAACAAAGTGCTTTTTAAAAACCAGGCAGGATAATATATATACTAGCATTGTCAGGATTTTAAGCCTGAGTTGTAAACATTTGGTTTTACCAATCTGAAATAAAGCTTCAGAACTCCAAAGATGTATATGCATATATGTAAAAACACACAAACACACACACACACACACACACACACACACATCTCTGCAGATTTGAAGTTTTAATTCAGTTTGGTCAAATCAAATGTTCACAATCAGAGCTTTTTTCCATCCAGAACTCACTGGAACTCAGTTCCGGCACCTCTCAGGTGGGTGCCAATGTCATTCTAAGAGAACAAGGGAGGTGTTCATGGTCAGTTCTGGCACCCTTTCCCCCTGAAAAATAGCACTGTTCACAACTCTGGTTACTAGAAATCCTGGCATTGCCTAAAAATGAAGATCTTAAGAAGTAAGGAGACCCTTCATTTTTTGTCTAAAGGGACATGGGTAGGGGAAACCTATGACCCTACAGATGCTGTTGGCCCTCCCATTATCCCCAGCCAGCATGCAATGGCCAGGGATTATGGAGTTGTAATTCGACATCTGGATAGATGGGTTCCTTACCCTGATGCTGCTGAACTACAGCTCCCATCAGCCTCGGCAAACAGGGCCAATGATCTGGGATGATGGAAGTTGTAGTTTGGCAACATCTGGAGGGCCAAAGGTTCCCTACACCTGCTTTAGGTTAATTGAGGCCCTGCAGCATGAAATAAATTAATAAATTTAGATACAAAAAAATGGAGGAATCCCAAAATGGCTGCATGTAAGGAATGAATTAGTTGACTATGACAAATATCACACATTAAGCAAAAATGTAAGGTTTGCAAGAAGTGAGTGTGTAAAGAAGAACCTGTTAAAGACTGGAGAATTTTTATTCTTGAAAGCAATATCATTTTGATGCTCTAATTGTTTACTCTTTTAAAAAAATATTAGGCATATTTATAGCCAATCCTTCATCAGAGTAGATTTCAGGGCAGAGTATAATGCAGAATATAAAAACTACAAATTACATATTATTAGTTCAAAGCGGATTTTTTTTAAAAAAAGACACCAACAACTCTTTGCAATATATTTAGTTTATAAATGCATGCTATTTTCCTGTTACCATTTACATTTTTGAAAAGAAAGAGATTCCTTGGTTGCTAAGTAAAAGCAAACTCTAAGTGGATTCCACCTTTTCCTATATGAATACAAATATGAATATTCATGTATAGGCAATCTGGTGGGACACAACCAAAAGGATAGTATCAGACTCCTCCAATCAATGTAACTCACATCAAGTGCGTGGTGCGTATCTGACAAAGAATGTTCTAACCTACATTCATTCATGCATGATTTTTTGCCTTCCTTAAAGTTGGCACATTTGGTGGAAATGCCAATGAAACAGGCCCCACTCACACCAAATAAGTAATGAACTGTAGAGATAATAAATGCTGTATATAGTCAAACCAAAGACCATAATATTCTGGCACAAGGCACATGCAATTTGAATGGGTTGTTAATTTCAGCACTGCATACTTTGGTATCGCTTTGACCATTGTTCAGATCAGCGCAGTTGTGCCTGGTTCTGAAGAAAAAGCAATGGCGACGATCAAATCACATGCTTTCCTGCGCAACAACTGAAGAGAAATAGTTTCGTCACGATGACTCAGCAGGCTTTCCCGTCCAACATGTTTATTCAGCATTCTTTGATTGCTCCTTTCAGTATATTAAACGACAGAACAGGCATGTATAAACTATTTATTTTGCAAGGAAGGTGGCCTGATTCATATCTCAGTTGTGGCAAAGTACTTGGATTTATGCAGAGCAAACCTATTCTTGAGTTACTGTGCCTGAGGAGGCATAGGTCTTGCCTCCAGTGTAGCACTATGTAAGCTTCTTGTCAGCACAAGGATATCTGCTTGCACAACAGGACTTTCCTCCTCTCTCCTTCCCCAGCGCCACCCCTAAATCCGTTCTGGGGTTCCCCCAACCCTCTAAAGGAGGCACATGCAAACTCCGGCCCTCCAGATGTTTGGGACTACAATTCCCATCATCCCTGACTACTGGTCCTGTTAGCTAGGGATGATGGGAATTGTAGTCCCGAACATCTGGAGGGCCGGAGTTTGCCTATGCCTGCTCTAAAGCACATCTGGGAAGGTTGCAGAGGGAAGAGATGGAGGGAAATGCCTGCTGCACAAGCAGGTATCCTTGCGCTAATGGGATGAGGGAGTTTCACACTGCCCATAGGCCTTACTGGAAGCCCCAGTATGCTGGTGGAATGCAAGGTATGCTTCTGGTACAAAAGGCATCCAACAGAACACTCCGATTCGCCAGTAGAACACTCTGTCAAATTCCGTCCCATTCCTCTGTCCAATTAAAACCCACTTTGCTGTCTGGGCAGAAGGCTGGGACTTCCCCGCAAATGACAGAGAGGAACAGGTGTGGGTGGAGGTGAGAACAGAACAGTGACTCAAGAGGGGACGCACCAGTGGCAGCTTCCTGACACTGTCATCTACTTTCAGGAGGTGTAGACAGAGCAGACATTTCCCAATAAAAAATAAAAATAAATGACCATATTATCTAAAGAGAGGGAGCTGGGATAGCCAGAAATTTATCCTATAATACACTAAACACATCTGTGGGCCTAGACAAAACAATGCAGCTGTCCAGTGGGTTAGACAGCAGTGCAAAACAACATGTGAAAACAATATTTATCAGCATTTGAAAGACAATTGCTACTACAGCTGGCATTACTCTCATACTATTGTAGTGGCTAGAGTGTGACCTTGTGATAAATGCTGCTCTTTGTGTTCTTCCTCCTACCCACAATCACTTAAGAGGCGAAGGCTTCTCCTCCCTTCACTACCAAGGGGACCACTGCGGAAGAGGAATTTCAGCTCAGACACAGGCAGTCCACATTTGGTGCAATGTTTCTAAGTTTACCCATCTCCCCTGCCTTCACTTTGGAAGGGAACGAAGACCACATGAGGAGAGGGATTTGGGCCAAAGGGTGTACTGCCTGAGTTAGGTTCTCCTGCCTCCCATGAACACTTCAGAAGGAAGGAGAGGGCTTACCGCATTTTATCTCTGAGGCAGTAGAGATGATTTTGCTGGTCCTTACATTGGCTCAAGTAAGCAAGCATTCCCTGGTGGTCAAAGTAAGGCACTTGTGGGGTGCAAGCCTCCTTATATTTTCCTTTAACGGTAGCAGGTAGAAATCTTCAACCATTCCTTCTTCCTATGTACTAAAGAGAAAGGAGGCTATGAATAGGATAAAAACAACAACACTGGGACCCATTTTTCTTTTTTATTTAAGAAAAAAAGAGCTAGCATTTTATCATAAAAAATACCAAAATCTCAACGCAATATACAAAACAGAAACCAATATAATACGTGACCAATCTGATGAAAACCTTTTTAAACTACAGTATATTAAAAGTAACAGTGACAGAAGCCCAGGATTATCCCTATGAGAAAGGTCTTCAACAGGTGCCAAATTCTTCTCTAGAATGCTAGAACCTGTTTAAGCTGTTATTTGTGGTCACACAGGCAGGGCTTTTTTTCAACAGGAACTTGCTGGGCACCACTGCCATTCTAAGAGAACAAGGGAGGTGATGTGCGTGGATGACGTCAGCATGCCGAGCAATATGCTGACGTCATGTGTGCACCTTGTGCACAGTGCTCACCCCATGTGCACACGTTGCATGACGTGCTGACGTTAGTCACACGCAGACCACAGGGCGGGTGCAAGTGACATGGGCACACTGCGCAGGCTGCGCAATAAGGTAAATATGTTGTGCGGCATGCACATCTGGCTGCTGCAGATTTGGGGGAGCTGGCCCCCCTGGTTGAAAATTTTGGGGAGCCCTTGTCACCCTAGATGGCGCATATGATCAGGTGCAAAGGAGGAGAAATGATTCCTATCTTTGACACCTGGCTAGAAAATAAAGATTGCAACGGGTACAGCTTTTTTCACTAGCAAAATATGAATGTAAGAAGAGCCTGCTGGATCAGGCCAGAGGCCCTGCTAGTCTAACATCCTAGTCTCATGGTGTTCAACCAGATGCCTGTGGGAAGCACACAAGCAGGAAAAGCTGAGCACAACAGCACTCTTCATCCCTGCAATTCTCCACCAAGTTGCACTTGCCAGTGTTTTTCTTTTCTGTACTACTAAAAGCTCTGACCCTTGGCCATGCTGGCTGGGGCTAATGGGAATTGGAGTTCAACAACACTTAGAAGGTCACAAGTTCCCTATCCACGTTCTAGAGCAAGAATGAGGGAAGAAGAAGAGAAGAGTTTGGATTTGATATCCCGCTTTATCACTACCCTAAGGAGTCTCAAAGCGGCTAACATTCTCCTTTCCCTTCCTCCCCCACAACAAACACCCTGTGAGGTGAGTGGGGCTGAGAGACTTCAGAGAAGTGTGACTAGCCCAAGGTCACCCAGCAGCTGCATGTGGAGGAGCGGAGACGCGAACCCGGTTCACCAGATTACGAGTCCGCTGCTCTTAACCACTACATCACACTGGCTCTCGAAAAGGGGGAAGAACATAGAACAGACAGTAAAAAAATAAAGCGGGACCTTTCCATTTTGCAGGCTGGTGTCAGTGGCTTACTTTGGGCTCTCAAATTTCAGCAGCGCCCCGTGCAATGCTAAAATTCAGCCCTCCATGTCCCCCCACTCCATCCTACAGCATCGTGGAGCCCCCTGCAGCGTGACGCCCAGTGCGGTTGTGCTACCCTAAAAGCGCATCTGCTGGTGTTAACTGTGATCTGAAAATGACTGATAACATGTTAATAATTGGCAAGGGAAAAGTTCAGACTCCTGGGTTCCTGCTCCAGTATATTTTTTTGGTGTCCAGTATTTGAGTGATTAAGTAATCCTACACCTCAAACATAAAACGGGGCTATCGGTGCCTAGTCTCACAGAGGTAATCATATTCATGGGATTCATGCATTGTGGCCGTACGGCTACTCAAGCTGAGCGACAGATACAGACGCTCACGAGGAGTAAGGGCAGAGAGCCAGCGGAAAGCTCTTATTACAAAGAGGTGAAACCCAGATTTGTTTCAACATGAGAGGAAACTGAATTCAGCCCAGCAGTAAGTTGTCCCAGTGAACTTTGCTCAAGGTGCAGTAACCAGGGGGAAACACAACACCAGTGGAAATCCCCTCTCACTAAAAGGAATGAAGGCTCTTTAAGTGTTTAACCACAGTGCTGTGTCAGAAAGAGGAATGTCCCAAGTTAGCCGAGAGGATCAGCTCCACCCCGCGGTGTGCAGGGAGAATTTCAACCCTAGTTTAGCAAAGCTAGGGACCTCCGTGTATGCAATCCCGTATCAGGCAGCTTGGCAAACTCCAGAGAGACAGCTTGGGAGACAAACAAATGGCTGCATTTCAGCAGAAGTCACAAACATCTACGAGGGGGGTTTTGCGAAATAAGAGCATGCCTGACAACTTGCTGACACAATCTTAAGAGACACTGTTGAAGCAGAACTGTTACAAACAAAACTAAATGCTATGGGTTCGTATCTGAAAGCAAAATAAAATATAATAAATAACCTCATGTCTTTTCTAGGTGCAATTATAGCTACAATGTTTTGGCAAAAGTTTGCCTGTTACTGTTAAATGACTGTAAAACTATTAATATTATTAAGGGCTTTTTAAAAGGTCCTGTACAAAATAATAATATCATGTTTAAAATATGTATTTAATTCTATGGATAGAACACATTACAATAAATGTACGAGAAAATACTGCAAATACAAGATTTCTAAGGCTAGTATCTCTAAAGCACTTTCAAAGTAATTATTATCTAATAAAAATGGTCTCTGGGAAGCATTTCTTGTACAGGACATCATAAATAAACAATTAAATCATAAAACTATGAAATACAATTTTAAAAAGCAGCATTAAGTGGGTGGGTTTCCTTAGAGTAAGATTACTAATTAATGTTGGATATCAGCCTTAAATTAGTACTGTGCTAAAAATTATTCTGCATTATCCATCAATTAATGAGAAAAGAAATTGATTTAAAAATTATTAAAGGGGAGAGAAAATGCCCGTGAAATTTTCATGGGTGGCTGCAGGGAAATTTCACACATACTTCTGAAGTGGCCAAGGGTGTTTGTTTGTTTGTTTCCTAAAAATTATATACTGCTTGATTGTAAACAAACAAAAAACCAAAAAAAAAAACTTTAAAGTGGTTTACAAAAAGATAAAACAGTCACACACAAAAAATCACCGCTACACTTTAAAACATTCAAAAGCTAAAATACTAAAATGGATTAAAATTACCTCAATGGTAAAGGTAAAGGGACCCCTGACCATTAGGTCCAGTCATGACCGACTCTGGGGTTGCGGCTCTCATATTGCTTTATTTGCCGAGGGAGCCAGCGTACAGCTTCTGGGTCATGTGGCCAGCATGACTAAGCCGCTTCTGGCGAACCAGAGCAGCGCACGGAAACGACGTTTACCTTCCCGCCGGAGCGATACCTATTTATCTACTTGCACTTTGACGTGCTTTCGAACTGCTAGGTTGGCAGGATCAGGGACCGAGCAACGGGAGCTCACCCTGTGGCGGGGATTCGAACCGCTGACCTTTCAAACTGCTAGGTTGGCAAGAATGTTTCTAGCAAGCACCAAAAAGAGTACAGTGAAGACACCTGCTTGATCTCAATAGGCAGGGAGTTCCACAGGTGCCACCACACTAAGCAACTGAGTTCTTATAAATGTAGAATGAGTGTTATGTGACATTAGTAGTGCCAATTCATTCTTTCATTTTGCCAATTGAAGTGGCCGAGTGGACACACGTAGGGTAAGGCAATCCCATAGGTAAACCGGTCCTAAGCTGTTAAGAGCTTTATATGCTAACAGTAACACCCGGTACTTGGCTCCGTAGAAAACTGGCAGCCAATGCAACTCCCCGAGCATAGGTGTTATACGCTGACAGGGCCTCACTCTTGTCAGCAATTGCGCTGCAGCATTCTGCACTAACCGTGCCTTCCGGATCAAGCACAAGGGAAGCCCTATGTAGAGCACACTGCAGCAATCCAGTTTTCTAATGACCAATGCATGAACTATGGTGGCAAGCCTTTCCTGGTCCTGGAATGACCGTAGCTTCTATCGTTACATCCATTCAAATATGCCGCCATTGGCTGAGTGGGACGCCAGACCAGCTGATTTGCAATGGCTGCAGAAGAAGGAGAACAGGGAGCAAAAACAAGAGTTCCTGTGGTACTTATAAGGAAGTGACAAAGTCTTACGTGCCTGAAGATGAAGTAGATGTTCTGGCAAAAAAGAAGGTACTGTATTTTAATATGGTTTGGACAGCTAAAGTTTCGAAATGAAGGACTTTTGTGTAAATACTGTCCCTGGGTGCCTGTCATTTAAGGACCATATTTACATGAGTCTAATGCGCCATTGAATCTAATGCGCACCTCAATTTTCAGAAACTTGAAACCCAAAAAAGTATCTGCTGGCAAATGTAAATGTGCCATTGAATCTAATGCGCACCTTTCACAACATAATTTGGCCAAAAAAGGTGAACATTAGAATCGAATATATACGGTACTTAACACCCAAACCTAAACAGCATGTTATCAGCTTTCCAATTGCACATACAGTGGTACCTCGGGTTAAGAACTTAATTCGTTCTGGAGGTCCGTTCTTAACCTGAAACTGTTCTTAACCTGAGGCACCATTTTAGCTAATGGGGCCTCCCGCTGCCGTGCAATTTCTGTTCTCATCCTGAAGCAAACTTCTTAACCCGAGGTACTATTTCTGGGTTAGTGGAGTCTGTAACCTGAAGCATCTGTAACCCGAGGTACCACTGCATCTTTCCTCAATGGCCAAAGGTGGATTTAGGGGAGCATGACCAGTGCTGAGCTGAGAAGGTGCCACAGGGGGCTCTGCAACAATGACTTAGAACGGGAGGCGAGAGGCAATGGGGCATCAAATGTGGGTGTTGCACAGGGCGCCGCTGCAATTTTATAGCCCAAAGCCCACCACTGCAACTGCACACTCAAAAAAACCTGCTTGTGGACTTCCTATGAGTTGGCCACTGTGAGGAGAGGATGCTGGACTAAATGGACCTTTGGTCTGATCCAGCAAGTTATTCTTAGGTTCTTTTTGGTACTCGAAATTTGGCACTGCCACTGTGGTTCAGTATCCTGGATTAGAGCTCTCATTGCACCTGAACCACTGAACAGCTTTCATTAGAAATTAACTAAATGACAGGATGTTGTTCTGAATCCCTGACTCCCACACATTCACTTGTGTCGCTGTGATCATTTCCTGGGGGGGTGGGCTGGGAGGAAGCACTTTGGTACAATCCTCTAACCACTTTGAGCATCTTTTGCATGATTTTTAGCTGTGACTCACACACTCCTAAAAGCGCGTGGGGGAGGGAGATATAATGCAACAGCATGTGTATGTTATTGACTCTATTTTCTTGGCATGAGAATTGCAGGTGAAGAGACTTAATCACCAACTACGGGGGATTCGCATAACAAATTTACAAAGGAGGAGCGAACAATCAAATTAAGAAGATTCCCTTTTTCTTTTCTTCACGAGGAACATATTCAGGAGGTTGCTGGCAATGCATTGCTGTTCCACTTTCCCTTCCATAAGTAGGAGAGTGCTCAAATGCTGCAAACTTATTGTTGTTGTTTCAGTTCTGGTCTTCTCAGATCCATTTCCCTTCTTTTTCACCCCCACAATCCTCAGCCTCATTTGCTGATCGTTCCGATTGGCTGTGTGACAACAAGACATGCAATTTTGTCAAGGTCACCACACCACTACACCCAACATGAGAGCCGGTGGTGGTGCAGTGGTCAGAGTATTGGACTAAGACCTGGGAGACCAGGCTTCAAATCCCCACTCAGCTTTGAAACTCACTGGGTGACCTCGGACCAGTCACTCACTCTCAGCCCGATCTACCTCACTGGGTAGCATAAAATGCTGTGAGAATAAAATGGGGAGGGGGAGTACTATATATGCCACCTTGAACTCCTAGGAAGAAATGTAAAAATAAAATAAAAATTTCTTTTAAAAATTGTCCATGACACTCAGAAAGAAAATCACAGCCAACTGCATTTAACAGCAGTATGAGCAAGCAAGGCTAGGGAAAGTGAGGCCAATGGATAATGGCACCACAAGGATGCGAAGCAGTAGCAGACAAAGGAAACAAAATGAGCAGAACAGCTTTGAAATGATTAATACTTTTCAGCATTTTGTCCAAATGTGCTCCTTCCCAAGCAGCTATCAAAATCAGCGACCTGGCAGACCCATGCCCCAAAACATTTCTGAGTTCCCTTTTGGCTCTGAAGGTTTCACTAGGCATTGCCCACATAACTAGAATATTTCCAGGTCTAGACACTTGTTTTGCTTCTTCTAATAGAAGCAGAGATTTGCTAGATGCCAGGATCAGTGTCAATTATTGTGCTTTTTCTGCAGTTGTGCAGTATTACAGGATACATACAGTCCTGCCTTTGGCCTACAGGGGAGAAGGAGCAGTACCTGGCAATGCACCTCCGTTCCCATTGATTCACAGATGTTGCTTGGTGGATCTGGTCACAGGTGTGATACAAATTTGCCGTGATGTCCAAGTGCTACAAATGCTCTTCCCTCCTAGCTTCGTTCTTATAGCAAAGAGGCTGTTAGGCTATTGCAATCCCGACTTCGTGTTCCATTTGACCAGACAGAATCATCTTTGACTCTTCTGACAGCTTGCCAGTTTCCAGAGAACCACACAAGAGCGAAGACATTGCTGTATTAAGTGACCACACTCGTCGGTCCAAACACAAGCTGGCTGGCAGGTTTAATTTTTCGGCTGTCTCTGACAGGGCCACTTTAAGTTCTTACTGCCTTTGTCGGTTTGCATCACAGAGCTAGCATTGTTTAAATGCAGCACGTTATTTCTGGCCTGTGTGATTCAGAGAGCCCAGCCATTCACACAGAGAAAGCTACAGCATGCATATGCCACTGCCTCTTATTTTCATGGCATGGGAATTGCCGCTGAAGGGGACTAATCATCAGGTACGGCAGATTTGCTTCATAAATTTGCAAATTAGGAGTAAACGATCAAATAGCTTCTTGCAGCTTTAAATCGCATGGCTCCTGCTGACTTTAAATGGGAGTTTGTGCCATGAAATAATAACGTTCCTACAGTTGTAGAACACCTTTATGCAGGAAAATAATCAAACAGCGCCGCACGCTTAACTCACCAAGTTGGCAGACTATATAGGCTTCTGTTTGCCTAAGAAAATAAAATGTCGGGGGAGCCCACGCATAGGCATTTCATATTTGCAGGAGTGAGGGTAGTACCTAGGCTATAAACCACTGGGAACTTAAAACACATAGCTACACTACCACACCCTCCCACATTTCTCTGATGAAAATAGGGATGTCCTATTCAATAATAATAATAAATTTATTATTTATACCCCACCCATCTGACTGGGTTGCCTCAGCCACTCTGGGTGGCTTCAATATATTAAAACATCATAAAACACAAAACATTAAAAAAAAAAATCCTCTACAGGGCTGCCTTCAGATGTCTTATAAAGGTTGTATAGTTACTTATCTCCTTGGTTTGGGGGGTCACATAACTCCATACCCTCCAACATTTCTCTGATGAAAATAAGGATGTCCTAAGGAAAAGCGGGACATTCCTGGATCAATTCAGAAACTGGGACGGCTTCTGTAATTCTGGGACTGTCCCTGGAAAATAAGGACAACTGGAAGGTCTGCACTACAAACTTAAACTGAGTTAGCCGCCATGCTCTCTTATTAATAAACTTTGGGAACTGTAGCTCCATTTGGATAGCTAGGAACTTCTATTAAAGAACTCAGCACCTTCACTGAACAACAGCTCAGGATTCTATAGGGAAACCATTACAGCTAAATTTATAGAAAGCCCATGTAAGTCTGTAGCGTACATATACATACTGTATATGCCCACCAAAAGGTCTGTCCCACTTGATGCCTGCCTAATTTACACAAAAAAGAATAGTGCAATAAGTCTGTTGAGTCATGCTGAACCCCACATCCTACTCTCCTTGTCCGCATTCTATTTTTGGCATTTGCATGGAAGTTAATACTTCAGAAACCAGGTACTCATTCACTGCAATTCTCTTGATACAGTCTGCCTTTTATGAGGGCACAGAATATAGTGCACAGTGTATAAAATGAATGGTATAGTGTCCCCATGCTTGGTTTGCATATAGAAAACCCATGTTGTGAAGCTGTGAAGCTTACTAGGTGATCTTGTGCAAGTTGCTATCTCTCAGTCCAACGCAGCCCACAAGGTGGTTTTGAGGCTGAAATGAGTTTCTATATAGACTGAAATATAAATGTAATTAATTGTCAGGTAAATTATACTTCAAAGGATGCGGGTGGCGCTGTGGGTAAAACCTCAGTGCCTAGGGATTGCTGATCCATGGTCAGCGGTTCGAATCCCCGCGGTGGGGTGAGCTCCGGTCTTTCGGTCCCAGCTCCTGCCCACCTAGCAGTTCGAAAGCACCCTTAAGTGCAAGTAGATAAATAGGTACCGCTTTATAGCGGGAAGGTAAACGGCGTTTCCATGTGCTGCGCTGGTGCTGGCTCGCCAGAGCAGCTTCGTCACGCTGACCACGTGACCCGGAAGTGTCTCCGGACAGCGCTGGCCCCCGGCCTCTTAAGTGAGATGGGCGCACAACCCTAGAGTCGGACATGACTGGCCCGTACGGGCAGGGGTACCTTTACCTTTATTATACTTCAGGGGTAGATCATTTCAGCTGCAAAAATAAAATGCAAAGTGAGGGCCCATTCTGTAGTGATATGTAAAGTAATGCTTAATACAGACTTGCTGAGGAACGTGCAGCTTTTCAGCTGCCACCCAGTGAATCCATAGCCAAGATGAGTTTTGACTGAAGTAATTCCACACTCAGCATTCAGTCCAGTAGGCACTCTAGGTCTCCAGTTAATTTATACTTAATAAAATGGGAATTAAGAGCAAAATGCCCCTTTCCAACTGTAATTATAATCACTTCTAATTTGACTGCAGTTATCACTGGCTATATTTTCTCTGGGCATTAACTTCTAAAGCACCTTGCTTTCCCAGATTTCACAACACAGTGGATACAGAGTTCAAGATGGAAAGGGAAAGCAGCTCAGCAGCCAAGGAAATGCTGTGCAACTGTGGTTCTGGTTCTTGGGAAATCTGATGGTCATGCATCCTCTTTGAGGCATCTACTTTTAAGAGTCCAGCTCTTTAGAAGCTGCAAATAAACAGCCAAGTGAACTCAAATTACATTTTTTTAAGGGGATGTGAGGGGTGAAAACAAAGTCTTGCTAAACACCCCGTGGTTCATTTTCTCCTTGGAGAAAAATGAGGCGGGGGGGGGGGGGGGGAGGTGGGAGCAGATTGCAACATAGCTATGAAATTGCTTTAATAGTCTCTGAGGAAACAACTGCAGTAAAAGGGGATTTCTTGGAGAGCCAAAAAGCTTTATAACTTTGGCTCTGTCCAAAGCCTCCTGAGTGGATATGGCTCTCACTTCTTTGCTGCAGCATTACAAACTCACATTCCTATAGCGGCACCTTTGAAAAGTTGGATTTGAGTAACTGGCCTGAGGCTGGAAGCTCACTTGGCTGCGTTTTGTGAAAATCATGTCCTGCCTTGAGTTGACAAATACCGAATCACAATGAAGTTTCCTTTGGTTACTTGATTTACCCCTGCCTTGCCTGGCACCTGATGTGGAATGGATTCAGATGACCATTTGAGAGTCAGTGCATCCATAGTTTGTGCATTTGCAAAAACCCTGTTCTCACACTGAGGGTTCTGGAGATGGTTCTTGCCCAGCTTGTAAGTTACAATCATTTGTTCTGCAATGCCCTGTCCTTCACTGGAAAGTCTGCCTGTAAACTGACCATTAAGAGTTTACCCTTACAATAAAATACTTAAATGTTTCAGCTCACAAAGGATCTTGCTGTACTTATTACAGAATAGCTGAGACTCTGCATTATTGATGACAGTTATGGGAGCATAGGAGAAAAATAGTGCAGCAAGCACACCAAACAGCCTTATATTATGTCCCATCTAGTCCCATGCTGTGTCTACACTGTGACTAACAGTAGAGCTCTAGGGGTTCAGGACTATTTCCCTTAGTCCTCCATGGAACTGAAGCCATGAACTGAACATGGGACCTTCTGCATATGAAGCTATTGAGCTACATGAATGCATGTACAGTGGTACCTCGGGTTACATACGCTTCAGGTTACATATGCTTCAGGTTACAGACTCCGCTAACCCAGAAATATTACCTTGGGTTAAGAACTTTGCTTCAGGATGAGAACAGAAATCATGCAATGGCGGCGCAGCAGCAGGAGGAGGCCCCATTAGCTAAAGTGGTGCTTCAGGTTAAGAACAGTTTCAGGTTAAGAACAGACCTCCAGAACGAATTAAGTTCTTAACCCGAGGTACCACTGTAAATGCATGGCCACTGGAGTCAAAATGCATCTGCACCCCATTATTCAATTTAACAAGGAATGGGTGGAACCATCTGGTTCTGTTTTGCAAAGTTCTGGTGGGCGGGGAGCAGAATGAGATCATTCCACTCCAATGAAATTCTGGAGTAGACCTTAGAATCAGGACTGACTTGAAATTCACTCTACATAAACATCTTGCTGCCTGCGTCGATGTCTGACAGAGTGGGGAAAGGTATGTTCTAGCATATCCAGGAGCTATGTTAGACCCTCTCCCATACAACAGCCAGATATATTGGCAAGAGAGTCTCCTTTAGGGTCGCCACTTGCGCATTTGAAAGCAGCCCTGTACTGGGAAGTTTTTAATGTTTGATGTTTTGCTGTGTTTTTATTACATTGGAAGCCACCCAGAGTGGCTTCTGCAACCCAATCAGATAGATGGGGAATAGGTAATAAATTATTATTATTTATCAAAAAATAAAGAAAATTCATTCTCCACAAAGGATCAGGTCAGGTCAGGGCAGATCAGAAATATCCCAATAAGTTTAACATACATAATTATTAAATTAATATTTACATAAATACATGCATATTTTAAATAAAATAAAGATTATGTTTCTGCCTACCCAAACCATACCTTTACTTTTTTACCTTTTCTGGTTTACATTATATATATTATATATATTAAAAATATTGCAACAAACCCTTTTGCCAGTTTGGTAACAAACCAGTGTAAAGTGGTTTGATTTTAAGAGGGTCAGATTAACTCACAATTTCTACACTTTTTGTAGTACGCAAGTGAACTTGTAAGCATTCTTACTTTTCTCTTAAAATGGGTTTGCGCATCTCAGAATTGAACATGAAAGTACAATAAGACTTACGTACATCAAAGTTTAAGGAGACCCATTTTGTTTTGGCCTTTTGTATTCCTACTGAGCTTCATTCAAAGATTTAAATATATTATCCCCTGCATGGGGACAGCCAAGGGGGGCAGGGAGGGGCAGCTGCCCCCCATCAATAAAAAAAGACACAGCAGACTGAGGTTCTGCTCCCCCCAACAAAAGGCCTGCCCCCCCCACAAAAATCCAGGCTAAGCCCATGATCCCCTGCGTAGCTTTGCATTGATACAGCAGCAGATATAATAAGCACCACTCATAAACCTTTCCCTATCTAGCTGGAGTGCTTTGATTCCCTTGGCATGCTTATTGCAAAGAACTAACACTGCTAATTCATTAGGTGGCAGTGAAGTTCTTTCTTGCTGCAAGGAATGCTGTGGATAAAAATCTTTTTTACAGGCCTTCCTAGGTCATGTATCTCCGCCCCCAAGTACAATGCAGTTAGGTACTTAGAGCCTTTGGACTTAATAGCCTTATCCGCCCTTCTTAATTTTAGTTGGCAACATGTATTGCATCCTTTCCTTTAAAAGGTGGTAAGCCAGCCCTAGTGTGTTCAGAGGCTCTCCTGTTCATTCCCCTAAGGTGAACCCAGAACCTCTGTCCCAAAGTACTGCACCGATGGCACCAATGCACACAAGTTCAATCTAGCACCAGTAACACCCTCTTCTAGCCCTGGATAAGAGTACAGTGGTACCACAGGTTACATACGCTTCAGGTTACAGACTCTGCTAACCCAGAAATACTACCTCGGGTTAAGAACTTTGCTTCAGGATGAGAACAGAAATCGTGCTCCGGCGGCACGGCAGCAGCACGAGGCCCCATTAGCTAAAGTGGTGCTTCAGGTTAAGAACAGTTTCAGGTTAAGTATGGACCTCCGGAACGAATTAAGTACTTAACCCGAGGTACCACTGTACCTTGCTACAGGGGATATGGTGCCTGATGCATTTTTTTAAAGCCAGAAAATACATGAGTCCAGCTCTGGAAAGGAGCAAAGGGCGCAATCCTAAACCCACTTACATTTGTCTTACTGAAATATACTCAGAGTCGCAAAGTGATTTCATGCTCTTTATTCAGCTCATAGTGGTGAGGAGGAATGAATGAAATGTCCCCTCAAAGTATCTGCTTTATATACATTATTTACACAATGGGCTGCACATGATTGGCTAATTCTGGAATTCTACTGTAAGCCAATCAGGTTGTGGATTCACTTCTATCTGGAGCATGATTGGGTGGTTCCTGCCAACCAATCATACTGCTGCATTGTTCTAGGACCAATCAGACTGCTGCATTCTGAATCCTATTGTTCTAGGACCAATCAGACTGCTGCCTTTTGGATCCTATTGTTCTAGGACCAATCAGACTGCTGCAGTTTGGATCCTATTCAACTCAGTACATAACACTTACTTTTGAGGCAAAAGGCATAGAATTGTGCCAATAGCCTCTACCTTCTCGGCAGTGACACCCACCCTGTGGAACGCCTCCCATCAGATGTCAAGGAGATAAATAACTATACAATTTTAGAAGAAACCTGAAGGCAGCCCTGTATAGGGAAGTTTTAAAAGTTTGATGTTTTATTACACTTTTATATCTGTTGAAAGCTGCCCAGAGTGGCTGAGGCAATCAGAAAATGTCCCAGGGCCAACACAAAGATGCATATATTTGGAATTTCCAAAGGAAATATTTTTGCCATGTTTAATCCACTTTTGAATTTTGGATAGAACAAAAGTTTGTGCAAGATGTCTCTCCCTTGCTTCCAAGGTCTTGGGTACTGATCACAAAACACTAACACACACACACACTTGTGGGAGTGAAGTGAATGTATGTTCTATGATTCTACTGGAGGTTCTAATGGCCATCTGTCATGAATGCTTTAGCTGAGATTCCTGCATTGAAGGGTTGGACTAGATGACCCTTGGGTCCCTTCCAACTCTATGATTCTATGTACCTGTTATGCTGGATAACCATGCATTTGATGAAGTGGACTTATTAGTTTTTGAGGTGTCACACAAGACTTTGTTGTTATAAAAGTTAAAGGGCTTTTGATGCCATTTTAAAGGAA
This sequence comes from Podarcis filfolensis, assembly GCF_964270895.1. NCBI lineage: Eukaryota > Metazoa > Chordata > Lepidosauria > Squamata > Lacertidae > Podarcis > Podarcis filfolensis. The sequence continues at coordinate 30,225,711 of NC_139603.1, read as the reverse complement.
GACACAACGTTAAGCAAAAGGTGCCAAGTACACAGGAAAACTAATTACTGGTGCTGAATAATCTTGCATAGTATTGTAAATACGGAGCTTTAAAAGAAGAACTGGTCAGAGATGGGACTGCAGTGGACACAAGGGGCACCAATTTGTTGGCACAGTTGCAGCAGGACACCAATCTTGCTTTAGGATATGCTTCTGAGAAAGTGAGAGTGCAGGAGAACCATAAAAAAAGCTGAGACTTGTAGGCCAATAACAAATAAGATGCTGCATCACATGACATAAATATTGTTTTTTCTAACCCTTTTCTAGACTTGGTAGTGAGATCCTCAATTGAAGATGCCAGTAACTGAGCTAGAGCTTCAACTGGTCCAGACCCAAGATCTACCTTTGACTCCCAAGCTGCATCACGGGACTCCCTTTCACATTGGATTTATATTTAATACTGGTAGTAATGCATGCTATTAATCCTAAAATAGCAATTCACTGGGCAATATACATAGTGTTAACTCAGAATTACTACTAAATGAAAACCAGTGCTGCAATGTGGCAGGAGAAAGGCACAAGCATAAGATTGGTCAGAAATATGTATCTTAATATATAATTAAAAAAAAAATATGCCTTTCTCCTGCCATATTGAAGCACTTGTGGAAACTGATAAAATGAACATCTCCTCAGAACACATCCTAGTCTAGACACACATGCACTGCCCCTTTTCGGTCTGGTTATCTGAAGCTGGAATCCATTCTTCTTTGGTGATCACTCGCTGCCGAGTAAGATTGTCTTCCATGAAAATGGTCATCGCAGTGAGTCCGTAAGTGACCATGGAGGCCAGTTCTGGATCCACACATCCTTCCACAGTGGGGAAATAGGTTTCCGGGTGGGAGTTGAACATGGTGAGGGTTTGCCAAACGTGCCTTCCACCTAGCTCATTTCTCCTTTTTGCCCTGAGTTCATGCTTCTTCAAAGTCCACAACATCTTTGGTAAAGGCTGTTCTCCAAGTGTTTCCCAGTTATCAGTGCTTATACTACCCTGTACATTTTTAAAGATTTGCCTTGAGAATATCTTTAAACCTCTTTTGTTGTCCACCATATTTCACTTTCTATTCTTAAGTTGGGAATAGAGTAGTCGCTTTGGAAGACAATAATCAGGCATCTGAACATGACCAGTCCAATGAAGTTGATGTTGAAGAATCATTGCTTTGACAATGGTGATCTTTGCTTCTTCCAGTACACTGACATTAGTTTGCCTGTCTTCCCATGTAATGTGTAAAATTTTTTGGAGATACTACTGGTGGAATCTTTTGAGGAGTTGGAGATGGCGTTTATAAGTGGTCCATGTTTTGCAAGTGTAACATTGGTAGTACAATGGCTTTGTAAACAAGCATTTTGATTTCCCTCTGAATGTCCTGGTCCTCAAACACTCTGCACTTCAATCGGGAGAAAGCTGCACTCACAGAGCTCAGCCAATGCTGGATTTTGCCATCCATGTTGGCCCTTGTAGAAAGATAACTGCCCAGATAGGAAATGAGGTCAACATTTTCCAACGTTACACCATTAAGTTGGACTTGTGGCGCTGCAGGGGGGTTGTATTGTGCTTGCTGGTGTAGCACTTTGGTTTTTTTTGGATACTGAGCAATAGGCCAAGCTTCCGTAAGCATCTTTGAAGATATTTAGGATGGTTTGGAGGTCATCCTCTGAGTGTGCACACACATTGTCATCAGCATACTGAAGCTTTATGATGAAAGTTATAGTAACCTTACTCTTTGCTTTCAGCCCACTTGGATCCTAGTCTACACATTCCTTATAGTGCCCTTTTTTGGTCTGGTTATCCAAAGGTGGAATCCAATATGGTGGCAACAGCTTTGCTCTGACCCACCTAGTATGGGCTTGTGATCCACCTGCAGGTCACAACTCACTTGCTGAAGACCTGTGAAGGGGGCTTGAGCTTGAAAAACATACCCTGGCACTAAGAAACAAATAACTTCTACATCTAGCCCAGGATTGAGTATTGTGACTGGCAGTGATGCATTAGGATCTCAAGCAGAGCCTTTCAACTAAAGGCCGCAGGATGTGTGTGAAAAGCATGTGCATCATAACTGAGCTATAGCCTTTGACCTGTGAAACAAAAATTCATTGCGAAAAACCGAAGAAAGAAACTTGTAGGACAAGTTTGCTAAGCTCAGGCTCGCTGCCTATTGAGGTCAGCTGAGAGAACAGGATGCTTAAGTGGAGCGCTTGAACAAATGAAGAGTCAGGCTGTTTTAATCAGAAAGAACATGGGAGAATTCAGAATGGCTGAGCAAAATATTGATTTGCTAGCCCTGAACAAGCTTTCTCCTTTGATGATTAATTCAGTGACTAAAAATCTATAAGAACAGCCAGAATTTGCTGGTAGGAAGAAATCTGAAGCATGTGACAAAGAAATCTAGGAATCTTTGAATGCTGCACAGAATGGAATTCTTTGCTGGGAAATTAAGAGAAAATACAAAAGAAACTTTTTAAAAAGCCAGCCTTACTCCAACATCAAACAGACCACAATTACATGACCAACAAGCTGGGTAGGCAGCTGGCTGCCAAATCAATCTTAAGAACATGCTTAAGAACAACCTAATCTGTTGAGATAAACAGTCTCTGTGTCCTAATGTGCAGGCATGCCAACTTGAATAAAATAGGGGGGCAGATGAGCCCCACCTTGCATAATCGATCACATGGTGTGGCACATGCACACCATTTGAACGGCAATGCCCATCAACTTTTTTTTTGTTTTTTTAATTATTGACTTAATAAAATTATACAGACAGCAAAACGAAGAAGCCTAAATTAACATTGCCTTCTACCGATAATAAATAATAATAACTATTAAAATAATGAAAATACAAAAAATACATTTACTTCTTTTGAACTTCTATTCTGGTTACAATATATTACTATTCTATAAGAATCTATTATATCCTTTGCTGTCCTATATATTATTTTATTTCCCAAATTCAACCTTACCCTCCTCTCCTCCCCACTGTTTCCTTTCACCTGTGTGAGATCTTCCCATCATAATATTTGTTTCTAGTTGCTTTAATAAAATAGAGTAACATGAAAACTGTTAAATTATTACTTCTTTTGTCCTTACACGTTTAACAATTGCCTATTAAGAGTTCGGCTTTAACACCATATTTCTTCATGTATTCCCCTATGCATTCCCATTCTGTATAGAATTTTTGATTGGAGCAGCCCCTGACTGATGCAGTCATTTTTGCCATCTCAGCAAACTCACAAATCTTAACTTGCCATTCTGTCATTTGTGGTACTTTTTCTGTTTTCCAATATTTTGCCATAAGTATTCTTGCAGCTGTGGTTATATACAAAAATATATTCCTTTTGTCCTTGGGTGTAGTGATCTTCTTATCACGTATATTGCTTGTTTATCACCTCCCGGGGTTGCCAAATGCACTCCTTTGTAGTTCTGTTTTATTTACCCCATGCTTAATTAGTTTTGGTAGTTTAACTTTGTCTCCACATGGGGTTTGTTGAAATGCTCAGAAGAAATCTGATTGGTTCTTACGAACACTCTGTAAAAAGTTCTTTTGTGAATAAAACGACCTGGGCCGAGGGATAGAGAGAGAGAGATTATTATACGCACCCTTCCCAGAGTCTTGCTGGTTCAAGCCTCTGTGTGTATTCTTATTAATCAGAGTTCAATCCTTCCTTTACTTTGAGAACGCCTCACTTGGGTATGTCATTTGTTAATAAACTCAATAAGTATGTCTCTGGTTTTTTTGAAATAGAACTCCTGAGGATCTTTTTGATCTCCTCATGTATCTCATTCCAAAATTGTCTTACCACCTTACATCCCCACCACATATGGTATAATGTCCCCACCTCTTTCTTGCACTTCCAGCAGAGATTTGGATGCTTTTTGTAAATTTTTGGAGTGGGCTCAAATATTTTACTGGGGGGGCCAAAGGGACCTTGGTCCCTAGGAGTTGACTCCTATGCTAATGTGTGTACAGTACATCCTGTTATTAAAGATAAAGAAGAATAGTCTGCAGAATTACTGAGAAACCAGAAACCAGCAGAGCCATGAAGTACTGAAATGAAATGAAATTGCATGATTGATTGTGGAATCTAATGTTAGAAATAACTCAGCACTGAAATGAAAACATGGGACTCATTCTTGCATGTAAATGCACTGGCTGCATTTAGACCCTATGATGCTTCAATATACATGTGAAGTAAGGGGGGGGGGAGTTGTTCCTCTGAGCATCACTTTACTTCCCCCACCCCTAGCCCCACATTGAACAGCATTTCTCATTGTAATGCCCATTCATCAAAATTGAAGGGCTTCTTTTGGAGCTCCTTGCAACCTTTTTAAAATTATTTTTACCATCCTGGACAATTGGGTGTCATCAGCAAACCTGCCCTTCTCACTGCTCACCCCTAACTCCAGATCATTTATGAGAAAGTTAAAAAGCACCACTTCCCTAATGCAACTCCTTGGAGAAACCCATGTCTTAATATCTCCTTTGCGAGAATTGTCCATTTATCCGTACACTCTGCTTCTTGTTATTTAACCAGTTACTGATCAATAAGAGGGCACTTCCTCTTATTCCACAACTCCTCAGCTTACTCGGAAGTCTTTGGTGAGAGAGCTTTTCGAAAGTCCATGTACTGTACTGTGTTACTCCATCCACGTGCTTACTAATACCATCAGATGAATCTAAAAAATTGGATTACAGCACTGCATGGGAAGTGCATTTCATAACAGCATTCTTTGCCTTAGCAGAGAGCAATCCAAACTATGAAAGTTCTATCTTTCATCCGCCCAGAATCAGCAGGGAGGGGTGGCAATGCATGCTGGCTTTGCACAAGCTCCATATGCAATACTTATTCTGTGAACCACCCTGCGATCTTATGATAAAGAGTGGTACAAGTACAATGGTGTGTAGGAGGCTTCCTTTGCTATATTTAAGCAACCATCCGATAACTCCACAGTGATATCTATGAACATACATATCCTTAGCTTATGTTAAGGATGTGTGAGCTATATCTACAAGTTATGGATAAAAAAGATGCTTGACCCTCACATCCAGGAAATTATCATGCTTCTCACAGCACTTCCACATGAGATGAAAAACTGACACTTGTTACGTTCATAGCTCAGCACTAGAAAATCCCTTAAGCTGGACAGTTGTATAACTAACACTCAAATCTCACTCAAATCTCAAAACCACACGAGGTATACAATGCAAACAGTGTTAGAAATTCAGATATATCAGCTAGGCACAAATGCCCCCTTAAGCCAAGGTTACAGTCGCCAAAACATAATGTCTAGTTGCCATTTTTGGGTAAGGCAGCTCTAAAGTCTTATTTTTCAAATGACGTACTGACTGTGATTGATTCTCAGTTAAACATCTGGCTAGTTCAGATGACAATCTTGGGCTAGGTTAAGAACTTTGAGAACTCAAAGAAAAGTCATTTGATCCAAGGTCAGTCCACATATATATTGGCCTATTCCTACTTCTTTTTCTTAATGGCGATACAGACCATTCATAACATAAGAACATTCTTCACAACTGTGAGTGGGGCAATGGTGTGGCGTGAGTGAAAACAAGATACAACAATTACCGGTAACTAAAGCTCAGGATGCACAGAAAAAGCATTTTGGTTCCTGAAATTCATTCCAACCATGCAGATAAAATATATCTGATAGAATTCTACAGGATGGAGTATTAGTGCGTCAAGACCCAATGATCCCCAGGCATGCACCTCCAGATGGTGGAGATGTCAGGTGCCATCCAGGGTCCTGGGCATCTTCACTTGGTCACAAGTGCAAAATGCGCCTGGCACCTATCTAGTTTTGAACACTGAACACAAAGGCTAACATTTGGGGGGGGGGGGAGCTCTGATAGGCTGCATGCTCTGTTAGTCCTCTGAAAAGTCACAAAGCAGTGAATAAATGCTCCTGGCACAGAATGGGCATAGTAGCGATGGCCTGCTTTAGAAAATCTTTGTATCAGTACAATGTGCAACTGATATTATCTGGAGCACTCCTGTTAGCCGTGGGCTGCTTCTCTCCACATCCTCCACTACAACTATATTCCTCTCTGGCCGCAGTGTCTGGAATTTAATGTGATTAGACAAACAAGCGTATAAGCAGCAGCTCAGTTAAGAGGAACACCTAAGCTCCGTTACCCATGACCTTTGTTCCTTCAGCTTGCTCTTTAAGGTTTACACCTGCTTGGCACATTCTGAAAATGTGTTAATATAACATGCCAGCATGGATGGAGTCCAAGGAGAAAGCTAAGCAAACCAGGCACCAGGCGCCCACATGGAATATTGAGAGTGTCGCTCTGCACGTTTCCTGGGTGCCGACTTGAATAAAATATGAGGGGGGAGGCCAGGTAAGCCCCACATAATCAATCACACAATGCAACCAACGCACACACCATTTGAGTGGCAATGCCCATTAACCTTTGGAGGGCCCTCAAGTGCTTTATGGGGGGGAGGGGAGTCCTCTGAGTTCCACTGTGTGGCTCACTTTCAGCCCAGCATGCACAAGACCGCAAACCCTGGAAGTGTTTGTGAAAGCCCAAAGCTGCAACAGGTCTGGGCTACTACTAGCAGACTTCAGGTCTTCATTCACCATATCCAAAAGCGTGCCTAGACCAGTGGCTTTCAACCAGTGTGCTGTGGCACCCTGGGGTGCCTTGAATGATGGCCAGGGGTGCCACAGGCAACTCTGGCCTCTGCCCCTCTTTCTTTCCTTCCTTCCCTCCTCCTATGCCTTCTCAAGTCTCCCGAAGGCTTGCACAGCTGTTTGTTGCAGCATCCCTGGCCATAAGCTCTGGCAGGCACCTCTCTTTGGGGCAGGGCTGGGGGGGTGCAGCTCAGAAACTAGGGGCAGCAGCAGCAGGCCAGAGGACTCCGAAAGAAAGGGGAAAGGAGGCTGAGGGAACACTCCACAAAGGAGGGTGTTTGAATAAGGGTGAGAGTCTGCCAGCTCTGCAGGCAAGGGTTGGCATAACTGGGTTCCTGAGCCTCACAGGGATGCTGCAGAAAGAAAGTTGGTCAAGGGAGCCGGGTGAAAACCTCTGGCCTGGGCTACTGTCGCAACAACAGAGACTCGCGAGGCGGGTGGTTGCTGTTTTAAGCAAAGCACCTTAAAGGAAAACTTCGCCACGCCAGTAAACTAGTGATTCCCACGCCTCCATCTCCACTCCCATTCTCGGAAACATGCGAAAACTTATGCAACTCGGGCCCTTAATCTCCCCGAGTAATCTCGAGGGAGAGCATATAAATCCACAGGTCGAAGCCTGGCCTCACGTGAACGAACAGCAGCGGCAAAGGAAAACGGGAAGGGAAGCCAAAACTTCGGCCGCTGCTGCCAATGTGATGCCCGCTGACTAGCTTCCCCGTTCGGCTTCCCGCGGCGGCGAAGGAGGAGCCGCTGCCGGTTCCCCCACCGCGCGCGCCATGAAGGTCTCTTCGCTCTTCCTCTTCCACGGCCTCGCTTTCGCCTGGTACGTGTTCCTCGTCGCCTTCATCAGCAAGATAGGGACGGGACCTGGCGAGAAGAAACCGGGCAACATCCTCGCCTACGGCGGGCCGTGGAAGTTCCTGACCGTCCTCAACCTGGTAAGCGGCGCGCGCGGAGGCCGAGCCAGGCCTTCCCCTCTCGCCTCAGTCTGAGGGGAAAGAGAGGGCGGGTGCTTTCGCTTCCCGCCAGCGGCGCTTCTGGAGACCGGCGGCGGTCCAAGGGCAGCTTGCGCCTGCTGAGGGGGTGGGAATCCCCAGGAGGAGGGTCACAGGGGTCCCCACGGCCACGAACCCCCGACCTAGGCTAGAGTTATACGTTTCACTAGCCTGAAGTCCCTTAGCTATCCATTGAAACTAGGGGGCGGGGGGGGAAAGGGGCGGGTTTGAAATACGTACAGCGTGGGTTGGGGTTGCCACCTGTATAATACAGGATCGTCCCGCATTTCCAAGTGAAATGTTATGTCCTGTATTTGTTACAGTTTTGACCTGTATTTCAGGTTTGGTCTTCTCTCTCTCTCTCTCTCTCTCTCTCTGCCAAGTTGGGGGGTTCCTCTGCAAATGCATGCATTTGAAACTCTGTGTGAAAAGTCACTGTATTTAAACTCTGCGCAGCAAAGCAGAGGCAGATTTGCAATTTCATTGTGTGGGGGTGGGTGTGCGCGTGTGCATGCCTGGGTGACAAATTCCAGAGGGGCCGCCCTGTTAGGCTGCAATAGATTGCAATGGGTTGCTCAGAAGTCACTTCAGCACCAGATGGGGGGGGGGGTCGCCTACCCCCCTGCCCTGCCGTGTATTTTGCCAGAGCAAAGGTGGCAACCCTAGCAGGAAATAATAGAATTGTAGAGTTGGAAGAGATCCCCAGAGTCATCTAGTCCACCCCTTGTAATGTAGGAATCACAACTGAAGCATCTTGTGATGGATGGCCATCCAAGCTCTGCTTAAAAACCTCCAAGGAAGGAGAGGGAATCTGTTCCACAGTGGAACAGCTTTTACTGTCAGAAAGTTCTTCCTGCTGTTTAGTCGGAATCTCCTTTCCTGTAACTTGAATCCATCGGTTTGGGTCCTGGCCTCTGGAGCAGGAGAAAACAACAAGCTTGCTCTATCTTGCATGCGACAGCCATGTTGGTTACAGCATGGTGCTGCTAATGCCAAGGTTGCAAGTTTGATCCCCGTAGGGCAGTGGTTTTCAACCAGTGTGCCGTGGCACCCTGGGGTGCATGGAAATGGTGGTCAGGGGTTGTTGCGAGCAACACTGGCCTCTGTCCCTCTTTCCGTTCCTCCCTCCTCTGATGCCCTCTTGCATCTCTGCCTCCCAAAGGCTTGCATAGCTGTTTGTTTCAACAGCCCTGGCTACAAGCTCCCCAGGCAAATGGTGTCTCTGGGGCTGGCCAGGGGGTGCTACCTGCACAGCAGGGGGGTGGACTAGATGATCCTCAGGGTCTCTTCCAACTCTACGATTCTATGTGGGCAGGGAAACAGAACACTTTTCCTGCCTGTGGTTTCCCACCAAAAAGACTTTTTAAAAGCCACCCCAGTACCTTGCATGAGTTAATTCCAGTTTCAAGAGACCATCGGGGGGGGGGGATCCATTAAGCTGTGGATAGTGTGTAATAGTAGTAGTTGTGCAGGAGATGTGTTGAACCCTCCACCCCATGCTGCAGTTTAAATTATACATACCCTCCACAATTTCCTAGGGATTCAGAAGCGTACCTGGCTGGGTCTCTCTCTCTCTCTCTCTCTCTCTCTCTCTCTCTCTCTCTCTCCCTCCCTCCCTCCCTCCCTCCCTCCCTCCCTGTCCATGGGTCTTTGGCCATCAGGTCTAATTTGCTCCCAAAGTCTGTGTTAATGCTTTTGCTTATGTTCATCCCTTGCTGTGCAGGTGCCTCTGCTTTTCCTGGGAAGTGGTCAGGGATGGTGTCATCATCTGGAGGGCTATAGATTTTCCTCCCCCCCAAGTAAAGTTTCAGAGGGGCCACTGTGTTAGTCTGTTGGAGCAGGAACAACACTGTCTTGTGGCACCTTAACAGATCAACACTGAAAAAGCAGATTGCTTTCTGTGAAAGCAAATGCCAGAATAAAGCTCTTAGTCTTTCAAGTATCACAAGACTCATTGTTGTGGATTAAAATACAACACTGAAACGCAATGTGTGATATGGTAGGGAGTCCAAAATCTGCTGTTCAAAGGCGGGGGAGACGCAAACTCCAAGACACAGGTATACCTAAGGCAACTCTTTGTGCCTTGGCCCTTTTTCTGCTGTTGGACTGATCATAAAGTTAGGAAGTCTCTGCTAACGTATACCCTACACTACTATTTTTCTGCAGTTGAACACTTTGCAATTGACACCTTTTTTAAACTTTTTTTACTTTTTCAAAGCCAGATTTGTGACTTAAGCTAAGAGGACAAAAACATATTGCACCCCTTCATGCAGTCCATGTAGTTTGTTAAGGGTGTTAGGAGTTGTAGCTCTGTGAGGGGTAAACTAAAGTTCCCAGCTTTTTTAAGGAAGGCATGTACTTTAAATATATGGTGTGGATGTGACTGTCAGTGGAGGCCTACCCATTGGAACACCTTGCTTTATGCTCCGGAACACGATTGGCGTAAAGATTAAACTTATCCTCTCTGAAATTTCACGTATAATGTTGTTCCTTCATTTATTTATATTGCGGTCTCTCAATGTAACTTAGAATATTTTATTTCCTTTGTGACCTCTGCTAAGGCTGTGTACACATCACCAGCTTACAATACAGTTGGCCATTTCCCCTCTCAATTCCTATTGAAGCTGGTTTGGCGAACAGCACATCAAAATGCAGTATTTTCTAAGAAATGACAGGATGGAGCTGGATTGTGACTAACATTGTGTGTACACCACTTTCCAAACCAGAAGTGGGATCACACTGGATGCAGAGTAAATGACAGTGTGTACACAACTTTAGAGTCTGTCTATAGCTGTACTGCTACCTTGCAGATAAGCTATAATACTCCCTAGAGGTGATTTTTTTTTTTTTAATTAGTGGATCTTTGCACATTCATGCTAACAAAGATACTTATTTCTCATAAAAGTCTATTAAACAATACAATGTTAAAGCTTACCACCCAAACTAATTTATTAAAACACTCTCAGTAAATAAGATAGATATAGCTAGTGCTGTTTTCCACAGTGCTGATTCATGGTTCACCCTGAAAACTGCCGCCTTAAGAGTTCATTGAGGTGTGTAAAATTAAAAATGGATGAAGATCTTCTCATTAGCTGTAATTAATTTAGGTTCTGCAGGCTGTTTACTTCGGGATCTCCTTGCTGATTGACGCGCTGGTACTAATGAAGCAACTGCGAATTGCTAAGTCCATGTTCCCCTTCAGAGACTTGATCTTTGGCAGCCTGGCCTTTCCTATCTCCATGGTGAGTTTCAAATACACATAATCATCATCATTATGCCACTATTAGAAGACAAGCACTAGGTACGTTGGAAGGATTGTTCTGAGCCAACGATGCTTTAAGTAATGATAACTCATGAATGATAATACATTATTACTAATGAGAATTCGTTAAGCATAGTTCATTATTACTATTATTTTATTGATACTGTAATAGTAGCAGTATATATAAACAGCATATATAATTGCTTGAAAGACACTTAGTGTGTTATAGAATACAATTGCTTCATGTTTTCAAAAACCAAGCAAGGCAACTGAAACAAAGAAAGAGGGTTTGATTCCTGACATCTCCAGGTAGAGCAGGCAAAGGCCCCATCTGAAATTCTGGAGAGCTGTTGCAGATCATTGCAGACAATATCAACCTAGATGCACTCTGTATCTCTATATATAACTTCCTATGTTCCCAATGGATATTATCTGCTGCCTTATCAGGGAGTGGGTGGTGCTGTGATCTAAACCACTGAACCTCTTGGGCTTGCTGATCGGAAGGTCAGCGGTTCAAATCCTTGTGACAGGGTGAGCTCCTGTTTCTCTATCCCAGCTTCTGCCACCTTAGCAGTTTGAAAGCATACCAGTGCAATTAGATAAATAGGTACCGCCGTGGCAAGAAAGTAAATCACATTTCCGTGCACTCTGGCTTCCATCACGGTCTTCTGTTGCACCAGAAGCGGTTTAGCCGTGCTGGCCACATGACCTGGAAAGCTGTTTGTGGACAAACGCGGCCTGAAGCGAGATGAGCGCCGCAATCCCATAGTCACCTTTGGCTGGACTTAACCATCCAGGGGTCCTTTACCTTTTTTACCTTTTTTTATCTGCTGACTTCCAAAATCCAGATAAGCACCTTAAGGGCCATTTAGCATCTTACAACATGCAACAGAAGGGATATGTGTGGGTGTGTTTATACTCACACTTCTGTTTTTTGCTGCATGTTGCCAAAATATGCCTGAACTGAACCTCAGCCCCAGTTAAACACATTTCACTTGAAGCGTCCCATGTTTAGTATGAAAAAATAATTCATGTGTAGCTATGTAGTAGAGTAAGCATCAGACACTAATACTCCACTTTAAACCTGCGAAAATGCAAGCAAGGAAAGTCAGGTAAAATTGAGATAATTTCTTTTGGCGAAGCTCAAATGAGCAGAGTGTACTGTTTCCAAAGCCATTTTTTTCTACTCCCATAGAGGGATCACCAGGTGTGAGGGATCACTAAGTGTAGAGAGGGACTTGCTTCTGTTTATAAACAATGCTTACTATTTTTAGTAGGAGAACATCCTTTCTCAGCTCCCGTGTCCCTGGTTTGCTCTAACGTGGACTCACACTCAGTAGAGAAAACAAGGCCAAGAAAACACAACTGATGCTGTAATTATTTTTCGTGTGTTGAAATGCACCCATTTCAACACAAGATTTCTCAATAGCTAATATTCACTAATAGTTCAAGATTTCTCAATAGCTAATATTCACTTCTTCGGCTTAAAGCCTGTTCTTAATGAATGAAGGCGATGTTTGTTGTTAAGCCGCTTGGAGAAGCAGAAGATAGATCTGATCATCATCAAAGACAGAGACTGTTCTACTGTTAGGCAAAGTGAGGCGACTGCCTCAGGCAGCAGTTTCAGTGGGATGGAGGCAGCAGCAACAGCCCCCTGGCTGTCCCTCCTACCCCCTCCCTTCTGTCATTCTCCTCTGTGGAAAGACAGGCTTGGGTATGCTATACAGCCTGTCTTGGCCCTTCCAAACTAACCTGCTGCCTAGTAAAGGACACTATTCTGTCCCCAGTGTTGAAATAAGTTTAATTGGCTTCTGTGCATAGAACAGAGATGGGGGAAATCTTGTCCTTCACCTCATGCAGCAAAAAAGCTCAGGCCATTTCTGATAGAAGGGTTGAAATCACAGTTCTCTTTCTCCCCATCTGGTTATTGTTCATTCTATAAAGACCTTACTGGCTTTCTCACCCAGTGGAAGGGCCCGTTGCTTGGCAATGGCGTCCATGCTTTGCATCCTTGGCGTCTTCAATATAAAACAGATCCCAGACAGACCAGCTGAAAAAGTGCCACAGTATATGAGGTCTGAATAGATTTCACTGGGCTTTGTGGATTTTTAGCCCAGAAAGCAGCTCCTGGTGGTCTTCACGGCTTTCCCTCTTTCCCTGCTCATGCCAGTCTTTGCCAAAGATAACAGTTGAAGCTTTCCCCAAGGAATCCTGGGAAATTGTAGCTCTGGGAAGGGTATACTACAGCTCTCCTACTTTAAATGCATGTTGCGGAGGTGAGAGAAAAGTAACAAAATTCTTCCCAAATCGAACATTGCGAAGGAGAGAGCATCCCTAGGAAAAGTAATTAGACAACTGCTTGCATAGGTGTTTTTTTAATGGCTAGTGTGCTTTTAATCATACAGCACTCTGTGTACCCAAATAGAAGGCAATCAAGATGATTTTATAAATGCATAATTATTATTAGTTGTAGTAAACATAATCTGAGGACAGTTCTTGTATTTGCTCTGAATTTCAGGACTTTGGGGAACACTGAAGTTTTCAGGAAGCCTGTCAGTCTAGTGCTGTATATGTGTTAACTGGCTTTGATTACCCAGTGTAGGAAGAGTAACCCTCTGGACTGCTCAGGGGCACTTGATATGGCCAGCAGGCAGAATCGCCACTCCGCCCTCACACATTCACTGAACATGTGGAGAAAGTCATGTGAAGATTCATGTTGCCTTTCTTTTTGCTGCAGGGGGCATCCAATTGTCATACGGCCGCCAACACATGGATTCTTTTGGGCCCAGAAGAGGGAGGAATGTGGTAGGGGAGTAACAGGGTGGAGAGGGCTTATGCACACTCTGCCAATGTGCATGGGGGCCAGGAACAGAACCCCCTCACAAAATGGTTGTCGCCTGTACATCACAATTTCCAGGACTAAAGGCTTATGTAGGTTCTGTGGCCCAGAGTTGGTTACAGCACTAAATGTTTTCTAAAATAATAAAATACATACTGTTGTGATACTGTTTGAAACCTTGCATAAGTGAATCCCAGCCCCTCATTTCACAACTCATTATTCTGGAGTGCTGTGACAGGAAGAAGCTTGCCACAGTACTCTATCTGAGAGAAGTGGAAAGTACTTTGTTAGATGCTTGTGTTAGATAAACTCATCACCTTTTTCTTTTAATACTCTGTTTCAGACAGTGTTTACGTTATTTTGGGCACTATACCTTTATGATCGGGAGCTTGTTTATCCCAAGAGCCTTGATGCCCTCCTTCCTTTATGGCTGAATCATGCTATGGTGAGTAAAATGTAAAGCAACAACAGCAAAATGGAACAAAGGCAATTTGCAATAAATATTCAAACATTGCATGATGGATGCAAGGGAAAGCAGACATGATCCAGCCAATTATGCACTTTTAATTCCTATTGATCTCGGTGGGAGAGTCAATATATACTTAATCTCTCTCATCAAATTTAATAAGATGTGCTTACGGTAACTTTGGCAGGAACATGCCCAGATTCTGCAAATTTTTATTTGTAGCTTCCTTGCTTTCTCTTTAAGCCGAGACGGGCAATGAGTGGGCATGTGAATTGCTAAAGAAAGCCTTAAAGCATAGGGGAAAATATCAGTGAATCGTTGCTTGCCAAGTATAAGTCAATTGAAAGATGTGAAGTCATTAAATGGGGTGGCAGGATGGGGTGGGGAGAGAGAGACACTTTCTAGGTTACTGCAGTGCATATAAAAGAATGAGAGTGCTGTTGCTGTAAACAGAGTGTTATACAATGCAGAATGTCTGGGAATACAAATGAATGTTTGGTGGTTTTTAGAACGGAGTAAAAGAATCCAAAAAGGTATGTAGCAGGAGCTCTCCAGTCGAGCAGCAAATGTGAATAGAAACAACAAGCAGCAGTGCAAAAATGATGGCTGGCTGACTCCTGCAGCTTACATTTTTAATTTCATTTTTAGCCAAAAACAGAAATGAAAGGAAATGTAGGGGGTGGGGAGGAATCTTTGCTGCTCTGGGCAAAGTAAAATAGAAACTGTGGGTATATGCAGAATTCACGACATGTCCTCTTGGGAATAGGTGGGTAAAAAAGTTCAGTATGAATCGTAAGGGCCTAAATGAATGAAATGACCATCATACTCAAGATGCTCAAGCTTGATTCTATCAACCTTCTGTAGTGAATGAGGCTACCGGCTCTTAGTCACGACAGTGCTACGAAAAGATCAATATTCCTTGCAGTGACAACCCAAATTCTGCCTTTATCGTCTGCACAAATGAGTTTGTTTGCATCACTCGCTCCTCTGGAATGCTAGTCATGTGGAAGAAGGGCAATGAGTCATAAGAACCAAAACAAATGAAACAGCAATCATATCCAAGACTCAGCCTAGATTCTCTACTCAGTGCCATTATAGGCTACTAACATAGATGGGTGCTACATAAAGACCTATTTTTATGATCTGACCTCTTGACACCCTATAATGTTAGTTTCCTCTAACATTATCCTCACACCAGCAGAGTATGGCATGGTGGGACTGAGCCACTTCCATTGGCACATGTGGAAAATCGGTGCAGGATAGCAGCCACAAGCCTTATGAACCTGTTTAAACAAACAAAACATAAAAAGTCATAGCTTAAATCTTTTATGTTTCCGAGAAGTTAGAATGAGCCCATTTTTCAGAAGTGATGTGACACTCGCTCAATGGGCAAATCATTCTGCATGAATTATTCAACCTAGGCATGGAGCTAAATGATGGATCCCTTCAGCTAAGATTTGTTCTTTCTGTGCTTCCTAAGAAAACCAGAAATTTCTAAGTGATTCAAGTTCCCTTATGAACAAATCTGTGAAGTTTTGAAGGAGGCAGAAGAGTTAAGAAGAGCTAAGCACCATCACATTGCCCCAAACTTGCCTTACTCGATAACCGCCATGTGCCGGTGCAGGGAGAATGAAGGCAAAACATATCCCCACGTACACTGGAACTTGATTCAAGAGAACTTGTTCACATCTGTGAATAATCAGTAATATTTGTATGGGGAGGGTTGGGGCAGGGAAAACCTTCAACCTACTGTGATGCTGTCCTTCACTTGCTAACTGTTTACCTACTTCATCTGTAAGAAAAGGAAGTTTCATACCTACCAACACCACCCACCATGCATATCCAGGGATGGGACCAGGCCTCCTCCTGATGCGACATTTGCGTGCCAGAGCCCCATCCCAACAGACATGGGGGGCGGGCTGTAGAGGCCTCAGCCCCATAGCGCCCCCTAGGGAATGTTGCATGCATTGTAGAATGCCCTGACTGTGAGCGATGATGGTATGGCCCATCAAACCTGGCCAACACTCCATATTAACTGACTGTGTGCCACTTCCCAGAATCCTTTGCAGTGTTCAGGGGTTCTATAGCAGACCTGCAGAGACACTACCAGTACAGGCAATTCTATCTGGAAAGCGTTCTCTAAGGGTTGGACATTTGGAACCACTGCCTCAGACAAACGTAGATTCCCCCAAGAAAACCTTTTCCATTCAATATTTATATATACAGTGGTACCTAGGGTTACAGACGCTTCAGGTTACAGACTTTGCTAACCCAGAAATAGTACCTCGGGTTAAGAACTTTGTTTCAGAACAGAACAGAAATCGCACGGCGGCGGCAGGAGGCCCCATTAGCTAAAGTGGTGTCTCGGGTTAAGAACAGTTTCAGGTTAAGAACGGACCTCCGGAACGAATAAAGTTCTGAACCCGAGGTACCACTGTAAACTGAAACTGCTAGCATCGTATTATGCCATCTCAGTAAGGGTGGAAAACTAATATGTTCCCTCAGAAAGCAAAGCATTTAATTAACTTGTATCAGTAAATAAATCAAAACAAAGTAATACAGAACTCAAAGTAAAAAAAAACTTTCATAAGCAGTCGGAACGTAATACAGTATTTTAAGCAACCCATTCATTAACAGCAAAATCATTACATACAGCTTTTGTTCAAATTAGTGGGTTTGGGGTTTTGTTTTGTTTTTGTTTTTTAGAGTGAGGGAGGGGGAGGACTGAGAAATAATGCCTTTTCTCCCCTCTCTGTGATAATTGTTTTTCTTTTTCAGTTTCACTTGTTACAAGTGAAGCTGAAAAGAAAACTGTTAATGGAAAATACAAGAATGAGTCACTGTTTCCAGCCATTTTTGCCAACCCTTGGAGATTGGTGTCAATCCAGGCCTAATTATTAAGACTTGCTTTTTAAACAGGTTTTTTAAATTATTTGCTTAAAGAACAAAGCTTGCATTTATTTGAATGAATGCTAGATTAAACAATACATTATAGTGGCAATGAAGTTTAATTGCCTTTAATGACTCATGGTGTGTGGTGTGACTAGAGTCATATTAAAAATTGCTATGAGTAGGGACCACTTTGCCTGAGAAAAAAACAAAATGCATTTAAAGGGTTTTCAACTAGTTTTAAGTTGCAGTATATGGTCCATTACTAATGCCATTGCAGCAGTCAGCTTTCCATTGTCTAGTAGAAAGAATTCATTTAGAGAGCTAATTGAAAGCCAGTGGCAAATGGAAAGCTTTGCAATAACTAGTCAATCATGCAGTACTTCTGTGTTTTGCAATAACAGGCAAAACATACGAAGGTTCTAGAAATAGTACAATCGCCAGAGCCAAGTGAACCTAAAAATATAGAGCACGCACTATGGAATGACAGGATATTATTATTATTAAAATGCACCATCTATCTATATCTGTACAGTGGTACCTTGGTTCTCAAACTTAATCCGTTCTGGAAGTCTGTTCCAAAACCAAAGCATTCCAAAACTAAGGTGTGCTTTCCCATAGAAAGTAATGCAAAACGGATTAATCTGTTCCAGACTTTTAAAAACAACCCCTAAAACAGGAATTTAACATGAATTTTACTATCTAATGAGAGCATTGATCCATAAAATGAAAGCAATAATCATTTTACTGTACTATAAAATAAATAAGACAGTACTGTAGATGATAAAAATTAAAAAAATAAATAAATCTTACTACACCGATGATAGTCATTGTTTGGCTGGGGGGCTTTTATCCATTTCCATAGTCACACATTCATTCAGTAGCTGAACTGGGTTCCACACAGTCACAAAAACAAATTAACTGAAAAAGCCTCAAAATCAAAAACGCAAAATAAATAGCAAAAACAAAAGTCCAAACTTAATCTGTTCCGGAAGTCTGTTTGACTTCCGAAATGTTTGAAAACCAAGGTGCAGGTTCTGATTGGTGCAGATGCCCCAGAAACAATAGCTGACAGCTGCATCGGATGTTTGGCTTCTGAAAAACGTTCAAACACCGGAACACACACTTCCGGGTTTTCGGCATTTGGGAACCAAGGCTTTTGAGAACCAAGGTACCACTGCATAAGCTAGTTCCCTAGCCTTTACTATTGAATCATGATGACCTTAAGTGAGGCGTACCTTCCTGTTTTCTAGGGGAAGCTACATATGAAGTTAACTCTAGCTCAGCATTGTTCCATGGGTAGCCAGTGTGATGCCTTCCAAATATTGGACTTCAGCTCCCATCAGCTTCAGCCAGTATGGTCAAAGGTCAGGGTTGATGGGAGTTGTAGTCCAGTAACATGTGCCAGGCACCACATTAGTTACCCCTGGTCTACACTAACTGATGGATCTTCAGGGTTTCAGAGGTGTTTCAGCCCTACCTGGAGAAGCTGAGGTTTGAACTTAGGACCTTGTGCATGCAAATCACATGTTCTACCACTGAGCAACGGCCCTTCTTCCTTGTACATTCTGAAAAGGTGAGAGCAAGATACGGCTATAGCAGCAGTGCACACATTAAAACTCTACTTTTGCCTTACCCTAATAGCTCTGAGGCTGGGGTATGGGTGTGTTAGTTATTCCCCATCCCTTCCACATACTGTTACCAAGCTGGCAGCATTGCCAAGGAATGAAGGCACTCAGCATAGGGTATCCTGACTGTCAAAAGCAAGGGTGGTGCAAAAGTCTAGGTTAGACCAGGGGAAAGGGTGTCTCCTTTCCTTGATGCTATGGGACACAGCCTCTGATATCAGGAATTCCTCTGGGAAAGAGCAGAGGTGCTAAAATCCAGGCATCTGCCAGCTTCATGAACCCCATCTCCTTACTTCCTGAAAAAGACAGGCACGGTAGTATAGAGGACAAAGCAACCCTCTAAAGCAGGGTTTCTCAGACTTGGGTCTCCAGCTGTTTTTGGACCAACTCCCATCATCCCTAGCTAGCAGGACCAGTGGGTCAGGGATGGTGTGGATTGTAGTACAAAAGCAGCTAGAGACCCAAGTTTGGGACACACTGCTCTAAAGGAAGGGATATCCCTTAAAATAAGGCATCAAGAATGAATAGCAGAGTTTTTGTTTTAATCCTCTGGTTGAAAGAACAAAAAGCCCATTGTCTTTGCCCCAGAACGTTACCACATAGAACATTCAGCCAACAGCCAATCAGGACATTGGCTGAAAGACTTGCGGTAGAAAGGCCAGGCCAAAGCTCTGTACACCTTATTGTAAGCAATGGTGAGTTTCATAAATTCAACATGAGTACAATTTTGTGTGACGCACGGTATTTTCTTCCCAGCACACTGTTATATTACCGTTGTCCCTGATCGACCTCTTGACTACCCCACATCGTTCTCCATCAAAGGGAAAAGGGATCAGCGTATTAGCAATTGGGGGTACTGCCTATTTCTGTTGGTAAGATCTTTGTTTTTTTAATGAAGAAAGTCTCTTTCACATGATGCTTTGGCATCCCTCTTTAACAGGCAGGAAGCCAAGAGGGAATGCCTTCTCTCACCTAGTTATTACATGCAGCCACAAAGTCCTCTGTTGAAAAGACGGTCCTTGCTTAACCCTGCTGAAAGAAATCCCGACTATTCAGCTACAATAGACTCTTGATCAGACTTTAGAGAAGCTTTGGAACTGTTGAACAAGCGCATTATACAACCATACATTAGGCCTCATGAGGGGCCTTTTTAGCCTAATCAGATCCTAAACTTAATGAGATTATTCATGCCGCTTATTGAAATTCCTTTCCCATGCACGAGTTTGCTTGCTGTGATTTGTGCTGTCTATTAGTTTGGCTGTTGTGAGCATGGAGCAAGGCCCTTCGAGATTCCCCCAGAAAACTCGCTTTTAAAAAGGTGTCCGTATTCCAGAAGGAATGGAACTTCTGGCCCATAGTTGAAGCTCATCCTAATGCAATGTGGCAATGGGATCATGGTGGGGAGTTGAGTGTTATCCTCTGAACCTGGATGGAAGGCCTTGAATATTCTTAGCCTCTGCTGGTGCCCAAGCCCTCTGCCATTCAAGTCTGGTGTTGGATCCCAGACAAGAGTATTTAGGGGCTGAACTACCTCCTCAGAACTACCTCTTTACCCCCCACCCCTTTACCTAAAATTTACCATGTCAGACAACTTGCATTTATGTGTTTGCTGTTTTCTTTCACTAAATGGTGTTCCCACATAGAGATCTGCATAACAAAACAACTGGCTACCCCAGGCAGAAAAAAAGATCTTTTAGGCGTTTGTGTACCTGTGAATAAATGCAGGTGTGTTTAAAAAACCCCAAAAACCAATAATCTCACCCAAGCTATTGGCCCCTTAAAGTGTCTTCAAGGGCTAAAAGCAGCTGGGGCAGGGTAATGGTGGCAATTTTGGGAAAGAAACTAGAACACCTTCTGAGCTAGAACCCCATGACTGCATTTCTTCTTCTTCAATGTACAGTTCGAGCAAGCCTTTTAAATGTTTGTCCTAGCTTGTACTTTGGCCCTTAGATGCCACATTCTTCCCAAGGAAACGGCAAGCCCAGCTGGGATGCTATGTTCTAACTTAAGATGTCCAAACTAAAATGCATTCTTTTCTAGGTTTCTGTGGATTTACTCGGTGACTGGGAAGTGGGTGTACCCTGTCTTTGAAAAGCTAAGTGTACCCGGCATAGCTGCCTTTTTTGTGGGGACCACTTTCGTCGCTCTCTTTTGCTACAACACAGGAGAATTCCTTGTCCGCATGATTTGGGGTGAGTCCAGTCTTGTAAACAAATCCTCAAAAGTTACCATTTTTAAAAATTAGTTTGCACATGTTCTTCTCTTATACATTGGTGGCACATCGAAAGGTTAAAAAGGGAAGGGAGGAAAGAAAGAAAATAAATTCCCTTGGCTTCTCTCAGTTCCCTGCCTGGTCACTTGATTCTTATTCCTCACAGTTAAATCAGGGCTAGTAGAACTTGCACATTCACTTGCCAGGCCCTAGTTGTAATTCCCCCCCCCCCCCATGGGTGGTAGGTGGGTCCAGTGCTATAAATGATAAGAAGAAGTTGCACTGAGGCTAAAAGCAGAAGTGAACTAGCAAGCAAGGTTAGTAATAAGCAGAAAGCCTATAGT
Organism: Podarcis filfolensis; assembly: GCF_964270895.1. NCBI lineage: Eukaryota > Metazoa > Chordata > Lepidosauria > Squamata > Lacertidae > Podarcis > Podarcis filfolensis. Next base: position 30,204,388 of record NC_139603.1, on the reverse strand, counting down.
CACCATGCGTGCAGGTGCATATGTGAAGGGGCAAGTTCTGGTAATTACCATTTTCAGAGGGAGGCTATCCCTGGTCACGTGTTCCTGTATGCATGATAGAGATAAGATGCATGGAAAAACTTTAGTCTTTCGCATAGTCAGTAAATGTGCAAAATCACCCTAAAACTAGATTATTATGGGCCATGGGCCAGGGAGTTAATGGGACCCCCCCCCAACCAACATGGGGGTGCTGAGGTAGGTGGTCTGTCTCTCAGTTGTGGATAAGATTGCCTGTTCATGGGGGAAGTGAGATCCCCACACACACACACCTTAGTTAGCAGATAATCTTGCTGCAGAGCTACTCTGAAACGGGAGCAAAGGGCACTGCCTCTCCCAGTCTCTTGTGCCTCACCAGCAACACTTTCTCCTGCAGCTCACTCTTACTTCTAGTTTTGCAGTGCAGAGAGTGGTTGTTGGCTCCACTCTGGGGCCAGATTTTGCTCCGGGGCTGTCAGCTGCTGGCCCCGAAGTGAATTCGCTTCTTTTCCCCCAGTATGGAACAAAATCAAGTTGTGTTTGGATTGTTATCATTCATCTCACCAGTAAGCCATTTTTTCTTCTTTTGCTTATGCCATTTCACAGGTGACTCCGTAGTAATACTTGACATTTACAAGAAGAAAAGCAAATGAAACTTGGATGATGTCAGAGCGAAACCTAGATGAATTAAGAATGAAGCCAGCGAAGTCAAGCAAGAAGATCTCTCCGTGCGGAACCTTCTTGTATGCTTGTTCAACACTTTGTGTCTTCCAATGAATCTAGATTCTAAAAATAACTGGATTCTGGGGATGGATTTGAGGGTCTGCCTGGGCGGATCCCTTTCAGGATTCCAGAGGATTAATTTGATTCCAGAAAGCTTAAGATGGATCCCCAGGCACGTCAAGCCACAGGTTTGTTGTATGTCAGTTAAATAAGTGGTACATACCTTAGGACAGAATCCTCCAAGGCTGCTACAAACTGTCTGGAGTGGATTGCATCAGTCCTATCAATGCGCCTAAACTGCACTGGGAGAGCCACAAGCAGCTCCTGAGGCCTTGGACCTTCACACTTGTGTGTTACATTGTTATGGAAGCTGCAGTCATCACAATGCCGTGCAAATCTAGATGCCTGTTGCATCTCTTCTGGTGGAGACTGGGCCCTTCTCCCCTCTCCTGCACTGAGAGAGAGATGGGGAAGAGCCTACTTTGAGAGGAGTGCTGCAGACATAGGAGGTTTTTGGCTTGTGAATGACTGCACCAATGTGATCAAGACCCTTGGAAACCCCTGCGTAGGAAAGGCTAGACTCTAGGTCCTGGAAGACCTGATTCAGAGCCAATAAATTCAGACTGACAAGGGCTGCCTATCTTTAAATGAATCTTTTGTACTATATCATGAAGACTAACTTGATGGTATTATTTCAGATGATTAAGGAAAAGAATTTACAGTTGCAGATTAAAGAAATGCATAGCATCCGGTGCTCAAGCTCAATGCCATAGGATAAGTATTCATTCTTAATGATCTAAAGAGCGGATCTGCTAAGTGTCCAGTGAAATCAGCATGGCTGCAGCTTGAAATCTGAAGTATTAATAGGCATTTACAAAAAACAGTAAAAAAAAGTTAATGAGATTCCTGACATTTACATGGTTTCCTCTTTTGGGTTTTAGATGTGGCACTCCTGAATCAAAATAATGTAATTATGTTTAACATTATGTTAACATGAGGGTTAACACAAATCTCTCTGCCACATTTTCCATTCATTTACTAATCTCACTTGCTAGTTTATTTCTGTTATTAGCCTCGACGTCTTATTAAGTCATATAGAACTGGAGCAATTCTTTGAAAAGGTTAATAAAATAAATAAATGAACATGACCCATCGTTTCCTTCAGTGGTCAGCATTCTCAAGCATAAAAGGTAGTGCCGTTATTTTAATGGTGTGGTGATTGTAGCTTTTTCTTTTTTGGATTAGCATAAATGGGCTTGTCATGGTTGTGCCCAACAAACTGGGAACAACCGTGATCAGGGATGTAAAAAGGGGTACTTTAATGTCCTGCAGTTTCTTTCCTGCCTTAGGAATGTGATACCCATCGGAATTTGGGAACAGGCACCTAAAGCCTGTGGCAGCTTTGAAAATGAGACAGACAGATGTAGAGACAGCTGAGAAAAATTTAGCTAGCCTGGAAATTATGGGGAATACACCATTGCTTTGGAAAATCTGGTGCAGAATCAGCAGTTTAGCTGTCTCTTTTCACAAGTCTGCTTGCTTTCATTAGGCTCTGCTGGTATAATTCCAAATAAACCAAATACGCCGTAAATATCCACTATGCTCTCTCCCCACTCCAAAGGAAGTGAAACCATGAAGTGTTGCCCTATATTTTTCACCTCTTAGGTAAGTGGAGAATACTTAACCATATTGATTTTGTTGTGTGTTTTCTCACTGCGTGACAGTAAATATGTAAAAATGCACGCACACACACACACACACACACACAGGACCACAAATTGGCTAAAGTCGCTGGGACAATTCAAAAAACATTCAGTATCTCTACCACAGCAGAAAAGTAGGTGGATCTGAAAACATATTACAAGAGTTTCGTCCAGTTCCACAGGATTTCACCAGGAGAGGAAATTCAACCAAAATAGCACAGAGATGCCATAATAACAATAGCATCAACACTAATAAAAATAAAATCAGAGAAGTACCAAGAAAGTCCAACCACCATTCAGGGGGTTCACATTGTGAATCAGGATATTCTTCAAGAAAAGCTATAGGGTCGGGGAGATCTAATTATAGACCACTAATCTCTTCTTTTTTTTAATCAGCCGAAAAACAACTAAAGTTAGGATTCAGAATTTATTTCAGTTCTGCACTTCTTTACATTTATTTATAGCTGTATTCTCTCTGCCTAAGTGTGGAACCCCTGTATAAATTAGAAGTTTTTATTGAACAAATGCCCCCCCACAGCCTAGAGCTGGGCATGAATGCTTTCATGATACTTGACTGCTGCCTACAGTATGAAATCTGAGAATTTAAAAAACTGCTCAGTAATTAAATTAAAAATGAACAACATAGGAACATAGGAAGTTGCCTTATACTGAGCCAGAACACTGGTCCATCTAGCTTAGTATTTTGTCTACACTGACTGCCAGTGACCTTCCAAGGTTTCAGACAGGACTCTTTCTCTACCTGGAGATGCTAAGGATTGAACCTGCGACCTTTTGCATGAAAAGCACTTGCTCTGCTACTGAGCTACAGCCTTGCCTCTTCTTATTAACTGAACCCAGGGCTTTTTCTAAAGGTGGTGAAAGAGGAAGCGTTGGGGCACCAATTATGGAGGGCAGGTGGACAGGCTCCCTGCTCTTCTCAGACCATGTAGACTTCTCCTTCTGGAATACCAACATTTCTGGTTACTATAATGTATACAACATGCGCCCACCCAAACAAATGCTCTTAAGAGTGTGGTGCCATTTTGCAACGTACACTTGAACATTGAATATATATTGAAACACAGGCCTTGGATTTTTGTTGAAAAGAGCTCCCCACATCTCTTTGTCCTTCTCCTGAAAAATCAGCAAATGAAGGCCTTCAAAATGTCAGCACAAAATAATTCTGATATAAACAAAATGTAATGGCATGAATATTATGAAATGAATGCTGGGGGAAGCAGTGTGAGTCCAGCGAAATTATTTAGCATTATTTAGCACCATCTTCTGGTGAAATGATCATATTGTGGGGTTTTGGTGTGTTTCTTTTAAAGCAGAGACATCCTATTTTGCTCTCAGGCTATTTAAATGCAGATATACAGCTACTTAGGCCAGGGAAGGGAACCTGTGGCCCTGCAGCTGATGTTCAGCTCAAACTCTGTCCCAGCCAGCATAGCCAATGCTCAGGTGATGGCAGCTGAAGACCAAGAACATCTGGAGGGGATTAGGTCCCCTTCCAACAGGCTAAAAACGATACAGTCCTAACCTGGTCTGAAAGAAGTAAGTCCTCTTGAATACAGGGCTGATTTACTTCCAGGTAAATGGGGGAAGGGTTACAGCTTTGGACACTTTATACTCCCCTCCATGAATCATATAATCTGAGAGCAGGTAATAGTCACTTAAAATAATAAAGCAGCACATCAAAAAACAAAACAAAAGGGAGAATTTAGAAAGCTGTGCATTAAAAAAAACAACATGCCTGCTATTGTTTGCAGACAAGGCTGCTGTTAAAAGCAAAGCTTCAACAACAACCGATGGGAAAAGGCTGGATGCATCTTTTCCTTTGGACTGATTGACATGGAAGTAGGGGGTGTGGTGACAGACAGCAGCCAGCAAAATGTCAGAAAAGCCCGCCTACCAATGTGCTTCAATGCATCCAGTTGAGCAATACCTATAGAGAAACCAGCAGCTGCTTTCACACACCAGACACCTCTAACAATTTCATAGCACATAGTGCTTGCTAGAGATTGCTCCACTTCTGGATTATGCTTTATCTTGAGCTCTCCTTCCTCCTCTCCTCTTTCCCTTTTATTTCTCTTCTTCCTGGTCTCCCTACCTTCTTTTCTACCCCTTGCTTTCTCCCCTCTCCTCTCCCTGCATCTTTGCAAACACTGAGGGAGGAGGGCAGCATGTTTCTTCTTCTTCATTGGCAATCACTCGTAGCCGAGTAAGATTGTCTTCCATAAACACGGTTTTAAAAATGAGTCCATAAGTGACTGTGTAGGCCAATTCTGGACCCACACGTCCTTCCACAGTGGGGACATTGGTTCCCGGGCAGCAGCTGATCACGGTGTGGATTTGCCAAGCGTGCCTTCCTCTTAGCATGTTTCTCCCTTGCGTTCTGAGTTTGAGTGTCTTCAAAGTCCATGACACCTTTGGTAAAGGCTGTTCTCCAACTGGAACACTCGCATGCCAGTGTTTCTCAGTTGTCGGTGTTTATATTACATTTTTTTAGATTTGCCTGGAGACAGTCTTTAAACCTCTTTTGTTGACCACCAGCATTACGCTTTCCATTTTTAAGTTTGGAATAGAGTAGTTGCTTTGGAAGACGATAATCAGGCATCCACACAACATGACCAGTCCAATGAAGCTGATGTTGAAGAATCTGACCTCTGCAATAGAGCCTCTGGAGTTTGAATGCTTCCAGACTGTGAGCCCTTCTAAACTGTCACTGTTGTAGGTGGGATTCAGTCCTATGCTGGCAAGTTCCGGTTGTGTAATTATGGTTGATTGTGAAGAACTGACCTGGACCCTGCAATCATCACCCGAGGCCTTGTTTGTGTGCCTCCTCCACAAAAGGCCTGGAGGGCGGCAACACAAGAAGGGGCCTTTTCTGTGGTGGCTCCCTGCTTGTGGAATGCTCTCCCCAGGGAGACTCACCAGGCACTTTCATTGTAGATCTCAAGGTGCCAGTCTGTATAAGTGCCTGCCATCAGGTGATGACTCCAAAGGCAGCTGATCATTCAATAAACAAAAAATGCTATTCTTCAAAGAAAAACACTTTTTAAAATACAGCTACTTTTATGTAGTCATCATCAGAACAGCTTCAGAAACTAAACAAGACTGCTGTTCCTTTGCAGCCCCAGGAGCTGAAATGCACCTCCTCACCTAATGGCCCTCCACAATAAATCAAGAGCTTTAGCTGATTCATCTACTAAGCAGGGCTTCCCAAACTTGGGTCTTCAGCTGTTTTTGGGCTACAACTGCCATCCTCCCTGACCACTGGTCCTGCTAGCAAGGGGTGATGGGAGTTGTAGTCCAAAAACAGCTGGAGACCCAAGTTTGGGAAACACTGGTTGAGACTAAAACCAGACCTGGCCCAATAAGAAACATCTTGGACGTTCACAACAGCTACATATTCTAAACAGCGCTTTGCTGCCAGTAAGTGGAACAATGGTCCTTGTGCCTAGCTCAGAGAGCTGCCAAAACCAATATTTAGTGCTAATGTGTGTGCTCCCACTCCTGGCTCAGGGACAGCTCTCGAAAACAAAAGGCTTCTAGATCTGTGTAGTCCTTTGTATGCCTCCCGTGCATCTTAATCCACACACAAGCCTCTTTTTCAAAACCCTGGTTATAAATATTCACAGAAGCAAGGGGGGTGGGCAGGAGGAACAAGGTGACAATCAAAAATCTGTAAGAAATTTATTATATTTATACACACACAAAACACACACACACACACATATATATTTAACACAGAGAATGCTCGGCTCACAAAGGCCAATGGAAATGCCTTTACTTGGCCCAAACAATTCTGGTCTTGTGCTCAAGCATATGCAGTCATTGCCCTGCCTACACAGTAACTTGGCACTTGATGCTGCGGCCTCCGGGCTGAGATCTGCACATTTAATCCAGGCAAGCCTTAAAGCATTTGTGCTGATCCCAGTATTGTGACCAGGCCATGCAGAATTCCCTGAAAATTCTGATGGCAGATGGGAAAGATAGGAAGCTGCACTGTCCATTTTCTGACTAGTGGCATAGCATGGGTTGGCCACAGGGGTGGTTGCCTCAGGCACAAAATGGTTTGGGGTGCAATTGAAAACAGCTTCTCCATGCGAACCAGGAAGTGGCCTCTCCAGACAACGGAACAACTCTTCTTTTATTATCTCTGCAGCTACAGTCTTCTGGGTGACACAGGCACAGTTAGGCAGTTGAATGCACATGCATAGTCCGTCCGTTCCCCTCCCTCTCACCCCTACTCCGCACAGCTCCAGGCGCTAGCAACCCACGCTACACCACTGTTTCAGACTACTTTTCCACCTACTCCAGTATTAGGGGGCAGGCATGAGCCCCACCATTTGTGTTCTATCTGTATGGGTGAGGATTTTTTTAAATTAAAAAACTAGGTTGCATCTGGTGTTCGTTCTACTCAGAACGGATGCACTGAAATGAGTGGATGTGGCTAAATAAATAAGTAATGGAGGCCTATGAGTTTCAATGGGCCTGCTCTGTTTGTTGGTGGCAACACATAGGTCTGTTTCTGAGTTGCTTTGTGCTCTCTCTGCGTCTGAGTTTTGGGCTTTGAGCCTCCCTGTATAAAACGAACCTCTGCATTCTGTTATTGGCTACAATGCAAAATATACGAACGTCCAGAATTCCCCCACCCCATTGGCCAAAGTGGATGAAAGTCCAGAAGACGAGCCCTGTCTGAGTCATTCATTCTTAACCTGAAGGTTCATTTCCACTGGAATGTGCATGGTCGTCCTTCAGATACATCTCGGTGTGCGAAGCAGCTTCTTCCTGTTTGAAATGGTCACCATCTGCTGTTGTGGAGAAACATTTCCTGCACGTTAGTTCCAACCACCTGAGTTCATGCAGTGCTGCTTGCAAAGCTAAGCAAAGGGGAAATGCTTTTGAGGAAACACATCATACGTCATTCCTAGAACGTAGTGTCATCTGTGATGGAATTGAAGTTCTGGCCACCTGCAGATAAAAGAGTATTCCCTATTTTTTTTAATTTTTATTTTTTTTAAGAAACCTTCCATTCCACTGCCATCTTTTAAAATCAAGGATTTTGATTTTGCTGCTGGACTCCCATCAGCCCTAGTCAGCAAGGTCAATAGTGAGGGATGATGGGAGTCGTAGTCCAACATTCGGATGCACCACAGATTCCCTATCCCTGATTTAAATAAAAGATGTTTGAGGCTGCAATCCTATACCTACCTACCTGAGAACAAGCCCCATTGAACACAATAGACTTATTTTTGAACAGACATGTATATTGCAGCAACAGAAGGACCACACACACCGCAACAGCCCAGGGGCACCGACTCCTGGGGGCTGAACCCCATTGAACCCTTTGATATTTGTTAGCGGGGGACTGAGCCCCCTCAATGTTTGTCTAGGTGTCATGCACAAGGTTCCAAGGAGGGAAAGAAGCCCCCAGCCCTTGGTGGCAGCAGCAGGAGGAGATGGAGGAGGGAAGAGCCATAAGCCATGAAAGCTGAGCTGCTGCGTGACACCCAGATGTCAACATCTGGGCTTCACACACAATGTTGAAGCCCACACAATGTTGTGACATCGTGCATGGCACCTGGATGCGATGTCATGATGTCATGAACCACTACCAATCTCTTTCCTGAGTCAGCGCACCTGCAGTAGCTTATGTACTCTCATCTGATGGGTTGTGTGCAAACAAGCTGAGGCTTCTCCTACAGAGAAGCCATCGCTGCTCTTTCCTCTTCAGCCCCCTCCTGGTCCTACGAGACAGCGGGGTAGGGGGTGGGAGGGAATTGATTGGCCCATCCCTCACCTGAACAGACTCCAACACGTCCTGCTCACCCATTTCCAACAGCTCTGACCATTCCTCTTCCCCTTCGCCCTGGCTCCTGCCTCACAGCTGGCACCAAACCCCATAAATAGCTGGCCGCCTCTCCTGGGTCAATCCCCAGGCCTCCTGCCTCTGCCACACGCTCCTCAGAATCACTGCCTCTTAGCCTAACCTACTTCACAGGGTTGTTGTGAGGATTAAATGTGGAGGGGGAGAGCCATGTACACCGCCTCGAGCTCCTTGGACAAAAAGGTGGCCTCTAGATGCAACAAATGAAGGGTATAAATAAATAAATAACATGACTCAAGGCCAGAGGAATTCATAGAATCATAGAATCATAGAGTTGGAAGAGACCACAAGGGCCATCGAGTCCAACCCCCTGCCAAGCAGGAAACACCATCAGAGCACTCCTGACATATGGTTGTCAAGCCTCTGCTTAAAGACCTCCAAAGAAGGAGACTCCACCACACTCCTTGGCAGCAAATTCCACTGTCGAACAGCTCTTACTGTCAGGAAGTTCTTCCTAATGTTTAGGTGGAATCTTCTTTCTTGTAGTTTGGATCCATTGCTCTGTGTCCGTTTCTCTGGAGCAGCAGAAAACAACCTTTCTCCCTCCTCTATGTGACATCCTTTTATATATTTGAACATGGCTATCATATCACCCCTTAACCTTCTCTTCTCCAGGCTAAACATGCCCAGCTCCCTTAGCCGTTCCTCATAGGGCATCGTTTCCAGGCCTTTGACCATTTTGGTTGCCCTCCTCTGGACACGTTCCAGTTTGTCAGTGTCCTTCTTGAACTGTGGTGCCCAGAACTGGACACAGTACTCCAGGTGAGGTCTGACCAGAGCAGAATACAGTGGCACTATTACTTCCCTTGATCTTGAATTATTTTGGGGCCTGAAGCAGAAAATCCTGGAAGTATCTCTTCCCCTTCCAGTAAAAAGGAAACAGCAAAATATGAAACAATTAGCCATTTTCTGCCCTTTTGTGACACCCAAAACCAGCCACCTGAGGCAGACACAGCACTCGAGTAGTAGCAGGGCTGGACTGGCAAACCTACTTTGCTCAACCATTTTATGTTCCCCCCAAACATTGCAGAAAACTGTTTGCAAGAGGATTGCATGGGCAGGATGTGCCTTGGCTCAGTATACCTGAAGGAGTGTCTCTACCCCCATCGTTCAGCCTGGACACCGAGGTCCAGCGCCGAGGGCCTTCGCAGTTCCCTCACTGAGAGAAGTAAAGCTACAGGGAACCAGGCAGAGGGTCTTCTCGGTAGTGGCGCCCTCCCACCAGATGTCAAGGAAATAAACAACTACCTGACTTTTAGAAGACATCTGAAGGCAGCCTTGGTTAGGGAAGTCTTTAATGTTTGAAGCTTTGTTACTTTTTTATATATTCTGTTGGGAGCCGCCCAGAGTGGCTGGGGAAACCCAGCCAGATGGGCAGGGTATAAATAATAAATTATTATTATTACAATTGCAGGCGCTCTGGTGAGGCAGTGCTATTCACCTGACCGCCATGTTGCTGCTGCTGCTTACCAGGGGATAGCGGGAGAGGCAGAGGCAAGATTGCCTTTGCTGGTGCATTGGCCCCACTTTGGCCTCCATGCTACCCTGCCCCTCCCCTTCTACCTCCCAGGAAGCAGCATCAAGACATCTTGATGGAGGTCCAACCACCCACTTACTGTGTGCCTGTAACCACGCAGTCAAACTACTGCCCCTGTGCATTTCAGTTGTTGGGTGTGTAAACACTAGTGCAGACAGTCTGAAGATCAATCAAAACATTCACTGTCTGTTCTCGCAGGGTGCAATTCGGGGACCCGTTTGTTTATTTTTAACCTGGGCCTATCTGCTGAGCAGGTTGGGAGAACAGATTTGCGACCAGAAGGCTACATTCGCATGCTCCTTTGAGGCCAATGTAAATAACGCAAGGCCTAAGCAAAATGGATCCAGCTATCCCTCCCCTGCGACGCCCCCCGCCCCCCATAATAAAAGGAGAAGTTCCTGTCATTTTGCTTTGCTTGCCTTGGACCCCAGGTCTTCCATTGTGTTTGGAAAAAATCACAGCATTCCAGCACAAAGAAACAGAAAGCTGCCGATTGCCAGCCAAGTCTTTCAACAATCCTCTGCAAGAGACTTGCTGGCAGAAGTCAACCCAAGGAGCTCCCCCTCTCCCCTCAGGTTTCCTGCCATTGTTATTGCAGAGAGACTGGAATGCCACCTAAATGGATTTGACCCTTTTGCTAAACAGCCAACACATATTTCCCTGATTACTATATTCCCGTTTTACGAAGGGGACACGCTGCGTGTGGAAGAGGAGGAGGCTGGAGGGAGAACCATAACCTTAGTATATTCTTAGATCTGGGCTTTTCCAAACAGGTCATTGTTGTTCTTTCTTCTTTGCATCAGAAGAGCAACAGCTCGCCCATCTGGCCAGGAGGAAAAATTTCAGCCTGCCTCTCAACAGTGGACCATAATGCGGGAGTCCTGTGCATGGTGGAAAATGCAGTGGCCCTCGAAGTTATGATCATTGGCCACAGTCCTGAAAAACAGAAGCACCTGCCCATTGATTTCAAGGGGAGAAAGGTAAGCACTTGCCTACCTACTCTCTGATTTTTAAAAAAGTCAGTAGGAAGTATCCCCCCCATTCATATTTGTGTCCTGGCTTTCTTACACCATGGAAACATAGCAGGAATGGATGGACCTGTCAGTTTCAGTTAGCTTCTTATTTTCCCAGCCTTAATTCAGTTCTCCATATTCCAGAGGTTTAAAAAAACAAATCCTCATGAAAATTCATCAGCCTTTCAGTGCAAATTTCTTCTCCTAAACACATTCTTGTATGATGTTTTGACTATGATGCACATTTTTGTATGCTATTCTCGCTAATATATGCACTTTTGTGCACATTTTCCCCAGTATAAACACTTTTGGTAAATATTGTTTGGCTGAAGAACTGCTTTGCAAAATCAGAGACATGCAAATCTTGAAGGATAGCTGTATTTCAGTTCATGTATTCGAGAAGTGCAAATCAAATCAAATTTGGTTTTCATTAAAAATCAAAATGAGTTTCTCCTCCATCCCAAAATGCGAGGAAGATGATTCCCAAGCGGTCTCCTGCACTGGTTCAAAAGACTACTTGCTGGAGGTGAAACCACTGCTTTGCCCCCAGACTGAACCCCTCACTGAACACCCCCCCCCCATTAGATGCCATTGCATTATTAAACTGTAGCAGCCCTGTTATCTTTTTCAGAAGTGTTGGTTCAAGAATCCAAACAGCTGAAGTTGTAAAGGCATTTCAATATGAGGGAAGTGTTTTAGATTTATGGTATACTCACCCTCAAACTGGCAATGAGAACCAGAAAACCAACCGAAAGGGTTTTTTTTTAGTGTGATAATGCTGATATCCAAGTGAAACAAAATGTAAGGGGTCAACAGTGAGTCATCGCACAGCATGAAAAATTCATTCTGAGGTCGATGACCATTTTCTCCATTTCCAAGGTTATTAGTAGCATGGAGAACACATGTCAGAAAAACTGATGCTGCCAAGTCCCCTTTTTCTCCTTAGCCCTGCTAAAACCAATAAGATTGCAGCAATAAAAATCTGGGCCCTTTAAATAATTTTTTAGAAGCTATTTTCTTGTCCAGCTGGTGGAAGGGATAACGAGGGTCACGTCCTTTAGATTCTCTTTTATTTTCCTTTGGTACAGGATGAGTTCAATCAAATGTGAAATATTCAAACATCCCATCCAAGGAATCTGAAGAGCCAACACAATGCACTTTGAGCCAGAAACAATGCCGCTCATCCGTCTCTCGGGTGCCTCCTCTCTCCACAACAAGCCTCGTTCTGTCTTGGCAGGGCGCACCCTTGCAACTCCCTTGTCAGAATGTCAGATTACATGTTGCTACAGGAATAAAACTTGATTCAGCTGGCCAGATGGTATACTGGCCGCAACAGTCCCATGGTGCAAGCCCTGCCAAGCTAAACTGACAACGAACTTTCTCCTGTCCTCTTTCTCTGTAGTGTGTGCAGTGAAGCTGCCCCTAATGCGTTTGCTCGACCTGAAAAAATTCGTGATCAGGTGACGGCTTCCTGCAGATACCACCAGAAGGTCTCTTCTGCTCAATAGAGCAACTGGGCCTTCAGTGTTGCGGCATCAGCCCTTTGGAATTACCTCCCCTTGAATACCAGACTGGTGTAATCTCTGTGGGGGTTTTTTTGCACCTCTTTCAACAAGACTTTTAAATTGAGATCTTCCCAGCCTACCTCTGTATTGGAATTGTTTTTTTTTAAAAAAAATTTTTTTTAATGCTTATTTGCCACCCTGAACTCCTTTGGAAGAAACGGCAGGATATAAGTTCTGTAAGGAATCCTAATCATTAAGCTGTTTGGAAGTAGCTCTTAAATCTGAATGGTCTCCCTCCCCATTTAAGAGCAGGCTAGCTGCAATTTTTCTCCAGTGTTGCTGTGACTGCGTTGGTCAGTCTTAGCCTGAGTTTGGAAGAAGGAGATCTCCTCAACCTTCTCCTCCTGCATCTGCTGCACTCTGCACATGTGTGAAATTCATCATTGTCTCCCCGATAGTTCCAAAACCAGGAACATAAGCCTTTCCCCTTGCGTGTCTTGAACCGTGCGTGCATGTGTTTCACTAAAACTTCCAAAAACTAACGCCATTCTTCCTTGCCAGGCACCACACAATGCTTTCCTGAGCAGAAGGGATTTTCTCTCCCCCACTTTTCAGCAGCTTGAATCTCTGAAGGCAGAACAGGATGTCAAGAGGACAAGAACTCAAATGGTGCTGGCTGGTCAGGAGAGACTGTACAAATCAAGAATGCAGCACCCCCCCAACCCCCAGGGAAATTATTTACGCGCCTGGACCATAGGATAAACCAAAGGCCTGGCTTTAAGCAACTGCAACAACAATGGGTCACATTCCAGAAGAGCCAAAAACAAATGCTGCAGCCAAAGAACGAACGAACGGATGAAAATACACTCAAGCATACAGGCAAGCGATCGAGGATCTCTGTCTGGTGATCATGTTTGGCGCAATCCAAGAAATGAAACCTAAATCCCGTGCCAGGCCTTCCCAGCAACTGCAGCTTTTCAGTTGCGTGTGGCAAAGGTCCCAGCACGGCTCAGCGATTTGTAGCCTCCACGTGCTCAGCTCAGGAGTGAAGGGGAAAACACAATGTTCAGAAAATCTTCAGCATCCCTGGAAAACCTGGATCACCCACTCTTTGGACTATTTGTGTTCCTTTGGTCATGTGATGCCCACTGAGTATTAATTTCCAAAGAGGAACAAAAATATTTTTGGGTTTGTTCCCGTCCTCCAGGAAAGGGAAAGAGCAGAAGCACTTAGAGGTAATTAATGTAAACTTATTTCTCAGTTCTGGAGCTAATCTGCGGTATCTCCCTTTTAACATTTCCATCTCTGTTTCTTTTAATGGTTAATCCATAACTTTTGCAGATGCCAGCTTCCTTTCGTTGATATGCTTATAATAAACAAAGGCTTGATTCCAACCCAAGCTTTTTCTATTTTCATTATTGCGAAAATTATTGAACACCGCTGCTTCCCTTGAGCATGCAGACTTGGATGACCGAAATCAGAGAAGGCCTTCTGGACTACAACTCCCATCATCCCTGATCTTCTTTAAGCCTGTGATTCAAGAATATAATGTGGTTGCCATGTCAAATTGCTGGATAATTATGCCTCAGTATCTTGGAATGGGACTGTACAACAACAACAACAAATCTTGGAATGGGACTGTAGGACTTGGCTAGAACATAGCTTGTCATTTAGGAGGTCAACCTGGACTCCAAAAGACAATCTATATCCTGAAGAAATTGATTGTTCTGGAGGATTTACATGGATCATAGAATCATAGAATTGTATGAAAATATGTTGATGCTGTAATTATCAGCATCACAGTAATTGTTACACCAATCTTGTGTCAGAATTGTGGCATCTTGCCTGATACAACATACCGTATTTTTCCCTCTATTACACGCAGATTTTTTCTCCTAAAAAGTAAGGGGAAATGTCTGTGCGTGTTATAGAGCGAATGTGTGGTCCCTGGAGCTGACAAGCGCGAGTGAAGGCAAAAATCAGGCAAATATCAAAACGTCCGGAGAAGGGAGGAAAGAGGAAGCTGCTGCTTTCCTGCATTCTGCCTCAGGGTCTTACTGCCCACCCGCTTCTGTTTCCTTACTGTGTTTGCTCAGACGGAACAAAGAGCAGAGAAAACCCCTCCCCTCCAGGCAAGCAGAGTGGAAAACAGATTCCTCTCCGTGCGTCTGGGACTCGAAGGCAACATGCAGGTTGGGGGGGGGGGGAGAGAGAGAGAGAGCGGGCTGGCTTGTGGGGGGGGGGGACTTTTGCCTTCCTTTCCTCCCTCCGGTAAAACCCCTCTCCTGCATTCTTAGCCAGCTGCTTCTCTGCACACCCCTCTCCTTGTCGCTTCTATGTTTTTCCTTCCCTCCCTACTTAAAACGTGGTTCCAATCACGGATCCACATGGATCCTCAGGATCTTTGCATTGAGTCACCCCAAATTCACCATCAGATCACATAGCAATGATCTGATGCAAAAACAGGGCTGCAATGCTGCAAAAACATGGTTACAAAGCACGGATCCACATGGATCCTCAGGATCTTTGCATTGGGTCACCCCAAATTCACCATCAGATCACATAGCATGTCCATGGCTACAGCCTGCACCAAAAAAATCATGCACCCACTGTTTCCTGGGGCTGCAATGGTGCAAAAACGTGGTTACAAAGCATGGATCCACATGGATCCTCAGGATCTTTGCATTGGGTCACCCCAAATTCACCATCAGATCACATAGCATGTCCATGGCTACAGCCTGCACCAAAAAAATCACGCACCCACTGTTTCCTGGGGCTGCAATGGTGCAAAAACATGGTTACAAAGCACGGATCCACATGGATCCTCAGGATCTTTGCATTGGGTCACCCCAAATTCACCATCAGATCACATAGCATGTCCATGGCTACAGCCTGCACCAAAAAAATCATGCACCCACTGTTTCCTGGGGCTGCAATGGTGCAAAAACGTGGTTACAAAGCATGGATCCACATGGATCCTCAGGATCTTTGCATTGGGTCACCCCAAATTCACCATCAGATCACATAGCATGTCCATGGCTACAGCCTGCACCAAAAAAATCACGCACCCACTGTTTCCTGGGGCTGCAATGGTGCAAAAACATGGTTACAAAGCACGGATCCACATGGATCCTCAGGATCTTTGCATTGGGTCACCCCAAATTCACCATCAGATCACATAGCATGTCCATGGCTACAGCCTGCACCAAAAAAATCATGCACCCACTGTTTCCTGGGGCTGCAATGGTGCAAAAACGTGGTTACAAAGCATGGATCCACATGGATCCTCAGGATCTTTGCATTGGGTCACCCCAAATTCACCATCAGATCACATAGCATGTCCATGGCTACAGCCTGCACCAAAAAAATCACGCACCCACTGTTGCCTGGGGCTGCAATGGTGCAAAAACGTGGTTACAAAGCATGGATCCACATGGATCCTCAGGATCTTTGCATTGGGCTACCCCAAACTCACCGTCAAATCACATGTCTGTGGCTGCAGCATGAAGCACAAAAATGATACATCCACTGTTTCATTCAGATTTTTTTTTTCTTGTTTTCCTCCTCTAAAAACTATGTGCGTGTTATGGTCAGGTGCGTGTTATCGAGCGAAAAATACGGTATTCAAAAGCATCCCATCATTCTATTGATCACCACGTCCCTGATGTAAAAAAACTGTTAAGAATCTCTCTCTTTCACTACCGGGAAAGGAAAATCATTACTAAACACCTGAGCCTTTTGTCCCTTTTTATCTTTAGTATTCACTTTCTCAATGGAGGAGAATATTTTCCCAAAGTGAAGTGGGTGAGTTCACCATCTACTACACTTGGTGGATAATCAAATCCATTCAGAGTATCGGAAATTCTTCCTGAAGAGCTTTAAGCACTCATTCAGTATTATAAAAATATGGCGCAATTGATAAAGCACGTGTGGTTTCCTGCTGCTCTTACACAGGTCATCCAGATGTTAGGGAACAATTGCAGTCATCTGTCGAAATGAAGGAATGAACATTAAAAAATACCCAAAAACTGCAGGGCAATGGCAACATATTTCTGATGCATGAAATTATCATTATTTTCTTGCACGTGGCAGCAGAATCTAAAAGGCAGAAAGCAACCCATGTGTGCTTCCCTAAAACATCTGGTCGGTCACTGTAGGAAACAGCCTATTAGGCCAGATGGACCTTTGATATGATCCGGGGGGAGGTTTGAAAGGACTAGGTGTCACAAACCTGTGCCAATATTATCCAAGACTTTAGTCCAGGATAGCAACACCTTAAGTAAAATACTGTAAAGGTAAGGTAAAGGTACCTCTGACCGTTAGGTACAGTCACAGACGACTCTGGAGTTGTAGCGCTCATCTCGCTTTACTGGCCAAGGGAGCTGGCATTTGTCCTCAGACAGCTTCCGGGTCATGTGGCCAGCATGACTAAGCCGCTTCTGGCGAACCAGAGCAGCGCACATAAACGCCATTTACCTTCCCGCTGGAGTGGTACCTATTTATCTACTTGCACTTTGACGTGCTTTCGAACTGCTAGGTTGGCAGGAGCAGGGACCACACAACAGGAGTTCACCCCATTGCAGGGATTCGAACCACTGCCCTTCTGATCGGCAAGCCCTAGGCTCAGTGGTTTAGACCACAGCGCCACCCACGTATGTGTACTATTGTGCAAATAATCCTTCAGCAACCATCTCTCAAGAAAGCTATTCAAATTATTGTTGTTCTATGGTGTCTGTTTCTCTGTGTTATATGCTTGCCATGAAAAAAGGATGATCCATTCCAAATCAGATTAAGATATTTATATGATTAGGGTTTTCTTGATGATTTATTCATTCTATTTTCCCCCATTGTAATGATGATGCAATATGACTGACTGTTTCCCCTTTCTGCCCAATTTCAGTTCCCAGCTTCCTAACAGAGGGATGGATTTCTTGGACCTTCAGTCATGTGGGTGGGGTATCTGACAAATCACCCCAGGCAAGACTTCTCTTCAACTTCTGTCTGATATTTTGTCTTATTGGTGAGCTGACCATAACTGACATCTGACTTGCTCCTGCCTGATGGTCAGTGTCTGGGCTATGAGAGCTTGTGCTTCTGAAGCATCCTTGGCATATGACCAAGCAAGATGGTAAATCCAGCCATGTCCCCCATTAAGTAACATGTTTGTGACATGTTAAGATGGAAAGAGAAGGTCAGCTTTCAGTTCTTATTCTATAGTTGTCAGGAAAAGATCAACTAGTTTAACCCGGTCATGACCCATCTCCTGTTTGCAGGAAGTAATTGGACAGATAGTATTACAGGCATTCCTGCTTCCACACAGGTGTTGAGCCAGCTGCTGCTGCTGTTCCCCATCTGGCTAGGGGCTAGCAGACTGAAGTCCGAATCACTCATTACAGAAGTTGTAATACCTTAGGAAAAAAAGTTTGATATTTTCTCATCCTAGTTGAACAGCAGCAAGAACTGTGGCTTAGTATTGTGGCCAAATGACACATTATTACATCAGGGAGAGTCAATGGGGTGCCCTCCAGTTGTTGTGGGACAACATCTATCGTCCCTGACCAGTGGTCATGTTGGCTGGGACAGGAACTGGAGGCCCACACAGCTTGAGGACACCATGTTGGCTGTCCCTGCATTGAACACAGCCATGTATGGTATATATTTTATGTGTTTCCTTTTTCCATCTGAAAGCAGACTCTGATGTTTGACTCAAAGTTGTCCCTAGCAGCTGATATTGATATCTGGATAACCCTCTTGAGACTGTAGAAGCTCCAGAAAGATTTGCCCATAAAAAACCAGTACATTTAAGAAGAGGGCTCTGGGTTCTTGAACTCCCTTCTGTGCTATGTTTCCTTTCCATGGAGAAATCTTTCTTTCTTTCTTTCTTTCTTTCTTTCTTTCTTTCTTTCTTTCTATTTATTTTTACACAGGGGAGCTTTCAACAAGGATTGAAATGGTGCAGAAACAGCAGAGCTCTGTAGTCCACAATATTTCTGATTGTGCAGACTTTGGGTCCCTCCAGATGGGAGATTTATTGCGGATGTATTTGTGACACAATCATACTGTATGAGTAGGGGATTTATTCTGCTTCAGTTTGTTCTGCAATGACACCCCAATGTCACAACATTATTGCTGCCTGGCGAGGCACCGCAAAAGCAGCACAAAAATAAGCCAGGACTTACTTTTGTGGTAATAAAACATTACAGGATTTCAGCAGAAAGTGGAAGGATATTTACAGATTGGAAACAAAGCAGTGTGACCGTACCAAAGCATCTGAAGGCACGAAGTGTATTGAAAGTAGGACAGTGTGTGACCATCCTGCTAGCATCGTGAGCACAAATCATCATGGATAAGCAATAAAAAGGGACATATGGAGAGGTCCTAGCTCTCAATACTGAATTGATGCTTCTCTGGGAGTTCATTGGAAACAAGCCTCAAGTGTGCCATGTCACAAGAGAAAACACCTGGAAAATCACTATTCCCCATTCAGATGGCCTCTGTGGGGGGGTTGGATCCCATTTTTGTTGCACTTTAGTGCAAGAATACTCCTCAATTGGGCAATAAAGCGATAACATTAGGGAAGCATCACAGAACTAATAAAGCAAAATGTGTGAACAGTCCAGTATAAATCCACCATGAATACATTTTTATAGCACCAGTGATATGTTCCAGAATGCACCTGCAACCCCACCCACACCAAAAAACAACAACGTAACAGTGTGAAGGAAGCGCACTAGTTTCCAGTGGCATCAAAGTGGTTTTCAGTGGAAATGAACTAGTTTAACTGGGCATGAGTTGTAACATCAAGCCTCACAGAACAAGGCTTGGGCAATAGCTACCTGTTTGAATACAGAATGTTCTGTGCATCTCATTGTCTTTCTTATCATCATTATTTAAAAAACCACTACATTAATATCCCACTGATGTTCTGAAGTGTGCCCCAAAGCCTCATTCAGAGAAATGATCAAGAAAGTACATCTAGATCTTGCATTTCCCAACTACCAGCAAATGTTCTGAGATTGATAGGAAGAGTCAGCCCTGTTCTTTTTGTTACTTGACAGCAGCAAGACCTTGCCAGATCGCCCTGGGCTTCCCTTGGAAGTTTCCACAGGAAACTTTAATGATGTTTACCAAACGGATTCTACAGGTCGTTCTGTCCAAAAAGTTAGGAGCAGGACTTCTGCAAGTGCATGTTTTTATCAGAGTTGTAAGGAAATAGGTCAAACTTCCAAATAATTTTTTAAAAAACCATCTGAGAAGAAACGTGAGTGGGAGCAGCAACAGAAAGATGTTGTGTGGAGCACTTCTGTTCTGAATACTCTATTCCGTTCCTCCTCGCCATTTTCCATTCCTCATTCCTCCAAAGACAGCATCCTGCATCCAGTGAGAATGCTCAGTCCTCTGGGGGGGGGGTCCCTCTGCTTAGTATCCCCCCCCCATTTTTGTTCTTCAGCAAACCTGGAGGTTTCTCCAAGCCAGCAGATGCCTCTCATCTAGCATGCAGGCGGTGCTGCGTGGGCTGCATAAGTTTATGTACTAAGAGGAATTAAGAGTTTGCTACTGGTATATATAACCACCCAATTAGATATGATAAAATGAGATATGGCGATAAGCAGTGCTTTGTTTCTTTAAGAAAAGAAGGTGCCGGTACTCTGGGCAGTTGCCCTGGGTGCAAAATTTCCTCAGGGTCAGGAAAAACAATTACATGCAATTACATGTCTTACTGGAACTTCATTAAGATCTGGCCAGGCTTGCTGGGGTTGATGACAGCTGGAGACCAACATCTAGAGGGCACCTCACTAGTCCTGTCTAGCATCATCAAGAACTGCTTGGAGGACTTCTGCTGGCTGAGAGGTCAATGGCTCTGAGGAAGAGGACTCCCTCTAGTGGTGCTATACCTGTGGAGGTCCATGCTGGTCAGACCAGGACACTTACAGGTTTTTCACAGGCTGTTAAAGATTTCTATTGGTTCATTACTAATGGAACTTATTAGTCACTTTTACACAGTCTTTTGGGTGAAAAAGGAAGCAGCTGATAAGGGTGGGTGTTCCATCTGTTTCAATGACTCCTCTGGGCTTATTCCATTTTAATATCTGTCAAGAACCTGTTTATAGACTAAAACAGTGGGATGTAAACTGCAAAGCCCTTGAGGTATTTTGAGCAGGTGGGGTTTAATAAGAAAACACGTAAAGAAACAACAGAGTTATCCTAGGTGTGGAGAATAAGAACATATAGCTCAGTTGGTAGAGCATGAGACGCAGTCTCAGGGTTGTGGGTTCAAGGCCCACACTGGGCAAAAGATTCCTGCATTGCATGGGGTTGGACTTGGTCCCTTCCAACTATCAGGTCAAAGACCCATCTAGCCTAGAATTCCAT
This sequence comes from Podarcis filfolensis, assembly GCF_964270895.1. Lineage (NCBI taxonomy): Eukaryota > Metazoa > Chordata > Lepidosauria > Squamata > Lacertidae > Podarcis > Podarcis filfolensis. The sequence goes on along the minus strand of NC_139603.1, from coordinate 30,183,623 downwards.
TCACACTTGTGGCTCCAAGAAGCTGAGACAGTGGCCACACCCCAGGAGCAGCTTTGACTGGCCAGCTAAATCAGGTGAGGGTAGCCAATGTGTCTCAAACCCTCAGTGAGTTAGGGACTTTCTCTGCATGTGAACACAGGCTCTGGAAGATTGAGCGGACAAAACCAATAGGGTCCAAGAAAGCTGGTCTCGTCAAGAAAGCTGCTGTAGAGGGAAGTGAGGGGCAGGTGGGGCTCTTCAACCTGGGAAGGTAGTCCATCTAGAAGGTAAACTCTGGTCCTAAACCTCCACTGCCTTGAGGGACATCTTCGGGAGAAGAAAAGGCTAAGGAGTAAACCCTACACAAATCTGGAGTGGAGTCCTTAAGACAGCTTGATGGCGCCTTGTACGACTCCATCCAGCAACTCTTGCAGCTAAGCTGGTGCCAAATATATTGCTCTGCTTTCCTCTGGACTACATCAGCTAGGCCGAGGGGGGTGGGAGGGGGGTCTTGTCATCTGGGCAGACCAGGACCCCCATGCACACTGCCCAGGCTTGTGTCCCAAAGTCACTACAGTGCTGCTAATGCAGCGGTTTGGCTTCATCCTTAGAGGTGCATCCCATTGCCTGTTGAGACAGATGGAGGCCGCCAAGAGCTGGATCAGGCCAGTGGTTCCTTTAATCCAGCATCCTGTTTTCATGGTAGCCAGCCAGGTACCTATGGGAAGCTAGAAAGCAGAACCTGAACCCAGCAGCACTTTCCCTACTTGCGAGTTGCAGCAGCTGGTATTCAGAGGCATACTGACTCTGACAAGAGAGGTTAAATCTAGTAGGGCTCTTCTGATGAAGACACAAAACTTGTTGAAAAAGATGAATCACATTGTGACCGAATCCTGTAGGAGCACTGTCACTACATAACATGTAAACTATTCAAATAAGCTATGAGATGAATAGAAAGTTCAGTGCCATGCATTTGATGAAAATGAAGAGGCAAAGTGCACCACCTAGTGACAGATCTCCTACCCTACAGAGCAAAATGCTTAGTTAAACTGATCAGTTGAAGCTAATAGGTCCTCATCATTTTTATTATTCAAATTGCCCACCAGGCATGTTATGTACCTTTGTGTAAAACATCTTAATAGTCAAATCAGTTTGTCATCTACACTGATGCTCTACTCAAATGGAGACTCTTCCACATAATTCCAGTAACCACTACTTATGCTACTGGAAAAGGATCCCTACCTGCCAAATTGGCTGTCCAGCCTCTGTTTATGTGCTTTCATTGAAGGAGGGTCCCCACCTCCCACCATAGACTGCAGTGGTACCTCTGGTTACAAACACTTCTGGTTACGAACTCCGCTAACCCGGAAGTAGCTGCTCCTTGTTGTGAACTTTGCCCCAGGATGCGAATGGAAATTGAGCGGCAGAGACGGGCGTGCAGCGGGAGCCCCCATTAGCGAAAGTGCACCTCAGGATAAGAACGGTTTCAGCTTAAGAACGGACCTCTGGAACAAATTAAGTTTGTAACCAGAGGTACCACTGTATTCCGAACAGGAAGAACTGCTTGACAGTGGGCCTTTATCCCAAAATTTAATCACAATCTGCTTCTATGCTATTACCCTTTACTTTTAATCTTGCCTTCTGAATAGAGAACAAATCTGCTCCATCTTCTTGTTTCTTCCCTATTTTGAACCACTATCAAATCAGTGCCACTCACAAATGGCCATTTTGTTCCAGAAGTTGATGTAAAACTGGGAATTTGGTCTGTACAATTTTTTTTGGAACCATGTGATATATTGAATGAACTCTGCATGGAAAGAAAGAGCCAGTATCTCCAAGAATACCTCTCCCCACTGCGATAATGGTCCTAGATCAGCTAACAATCAAATAATGGACTGGCCAAGACATGGGTTGAGATTTTGTGTCATGGTACCTGCTTTATGGAACATTTCCCTCGGAGCTGAGGCCCTTGCTGGAAACATTTAGGTAGCAGGCAAAGACTTTTTGGGAAGATGACACATCCTTTTGTTCTTTTGTATGTGAATTGTCCTTGGCTATTTTTATTATTCACTGCATAGATTATTAAGGTGTAATATGAACTCCCCTTGAGCACCAATTATTAGAACTGTGTTTAAATGAAGGTAAAAAAAATTAACGTGTAATACTATAAGATTTTTCAAGAAAAGCAGCTTTAGGTCACCTGGCACACTATGCATTTAAATTACACACTTCCAAATCCTGGGAACTAGTTTGTTACGGGTGATAGGAACTATACCACTAGAAGGGGTAAATTACTATTCCCAGATTCTTCTGGGGGGTTGATTTAAATGTATGGTGTGCATATTGCTTGGGGGTGGGGTGGGTTCTCCACCCCCCCAATCAATTTCAGGGAGTGAGCTTGGGGGGAGGGTCCCACAGTACAAGCGAAGTCCTTGCACAGGGCTTCTGCTGATGGGTCTCCTTGGGTGAATCCTGCCTATCATAATGGAAAATACCAAAGCAGTTCTTTCAAAGTAAAAAAAGGAAACATTTCAATGGAAAACATTTATTGTTCAAGAAGTTATTTACAGGAAATTATTTACATGGTAGTTTGTACAGACTGAGAAATTTAAAAAGCTGCTTTTATAAAAAAATATACATTTACAACATATTATACACAAAAACGTTTTATCCCTTTTTCTTTAGAGCTAAACTATTATATAAAACATGCAATATACAACAACACATTAGGCAGCATATATCTTAAAAGGATAATGAAAACATTACCTTTGTACAATATAATATTCTACAGAATATGAACTTATAATTTAAAAATGATCCTTCCCATTTCAAGAGTTCTTACCTTTTGGTCTGACTCCACAATTCTCACCTGGGCAAACAAGCATAAAAGCCACATACTGCATGCACTTCAGTACACACCAGCACACCCATTCATTTCAATGAAGGAAACAGCTCCTTTCATGGATCAGACCCACACTATTTCATCTGTGTTTTACAAATGCAAATGAAGTTTCATTCATGTATGTTTTTCCAGTTGGAGCAGAAGAAAGGGAAACATCCTCATTCATTTCACTATTCCTAGACACACAGATTATTATTTTAACCGTTACCCCAGAAGTCACACTCTGTTTTTTGTGCGCTCATTTTTTGCCTGGAAGGGGGGGGGGGAGAAACAGGTAAAACAGATTAGAAGCAGCCTCTTTAGTTGGGCCACATGCTGCAAACAAATTGTAAACGACAAATAGGAATTTCCACGTTTCCTTGAGGCTCTCCATATATACAGCTAACGGACTGATGCTTACTTGACAGAACAATGTCTTAAAGAAATATCACTTCCTTATATCAAAATGTGTTCAGCATAAGTGACCAAGGCTTAAGTATCTTGTGGCATGTACATGTAGCAAATAAAGCACACACACTCCCAATGCCATTTCTACACAGAAGTGATGCAGGGATATAAAACAGCTGTATGTGCAACATATTTGCCTTCCCCAAACTTACATATTGTTCATTTGTCAACTTGCTAGTGCAAGATGTCAGTTAAATAAAGACTAAGGCTGTGCACACACATTACTGTTTATTCTGCATCAAGTGTGCTCCTACTGCTAGTTTTTGAAGCCACATTGCCCACAATCCTTATCTATCCTGTAGCTGATTAAGCAATGCTGTGCTTTGATACATTTCCGCCAAAGCCAGCTTTGATCAGAGTACTTTCCATCAGCTACGGCAGGTGGTCCAGCCATGCCCTTATATGGACAGGGATAGCCTAACTACTATCCTCAATGCTCTGGTAACTTCTAGGTTAGATTACTGCCATGTGTTATACTTGGGACTGCCTCTAATGATGGTTTGGAAACATCAGCTGGTGCAGAATTCAGCGGCCAGGTTGCTCACTATGGCAACATGATTTGAGCATATACTGCCAATCCTGGCCCAACTACACTGGCTGCCAATTAGTTTCCTAGCCCAATTCAAAGTGCTGGTTTTGACCTATAAAGCTCAGGACCACAATATCTCAAAGATCACCTCTCCTCTTATGAACCAACCCCAACCCTGCGATTATCATCCAAGGCCCTTCCTTGTGTGTCTCATTCATGAGAGCTCTAGAGGGTAGCAATTCAAGAATGGGCCTTTTCTGCAGTGGCTCCCCACTTGTGGAATGCTGTTCCCTGGGAGGCTTACCTCAGGGGTTTGCAAACTAAGGTCCACAGGCTGGATCCGGCCCAATTGCCTTCAGGATCTGGCCCACAGATGGTCTGTGGATCAGCGTGGGCCGTGGGGATTCCGTTCATTTTTTTTATGCACCACCATTTCCCCCTGCACATCCCCCCCCCACAACAGCTATGGACTTGTCCTGCGGCCCGCCGAGGGCTACCAGACTATGGCCACCACCCTGCCTGTGGGAGCTCTGGGGAAAGAACGCGAGGAGCCGCCGCCGCACTACAAGCGCACCACCCGGTGAGCTCCAGCCCTGCGGGACGGGCTGGGGGCACAGTGAAGAGGTGAAACTGGAGGGCAGCTGGGCGTCCTGGACTGGAGGGCCAGCTCCCAGTGGACCTGAGCACAGCCTGCTGTCAGAGGCAGCGCCCGGAGAGAGTCATCGAGGCCAAAGCGCCGGGGAAGGGCTCCTGCTTCCCCTTCCTGGGAGAGGGGGAAAGGGCCAGGGGTGCTCAGATCACGGGTCTGGGAAGGTAAGCGCAGTGGCTGGGGAGGAGGACTACTTGCCCCCCTCGCCTCTTTTTCCAGCTCCCCCCCATGCCGCTTCTCTGGCCTGCCACAAGGTCTGAGGGACAGTGGACTGGCCTGCGGCTAAATAAATTTGCCGACGCCTGGCTCACCTGGTACCCTCGTTACATATCTTTAGGCACCAAGCAAAAACATTCCTCTTCTCCCAGGTCTTTGGCTAACTAAACAATCTATGGCCTTTAAAACTTTGGGGGAGTGGGGTTACTGTTTTTGTTTGTTACAATACTTTTTGTGTTTTTATATTGTAAACTGCCCTGTGATTTTCAGATGAAGGGAAATACAGAAATTTTCTATGAACAAACATTTTTCCTCCATGACTGAATCACTAACTCAGCAGCTTATAATGCACAGAATGGTATTTTCTCCTCACACTGCAAACATTTATTGCAGTTGTGTGTGTGTGTGGGGGGGGGGAATCACTTGATCATTGTGTTGAGCAATCACATACAGAGCAGGGAGGATTTTAAAGCAGCTTATAACCAGAATGTCATTTCATGTGCAGAGGCTGTATGATTAGCCTATAATTTTCAGTGCCATATGGAATTGAACAGGTGTCTATGATGCACCTGACCAACAATTTCTGGGATCATTTAGAACCTCTCAGAGAAAGCTACAAGGTTTTCATTCCTTTCTCTCCAAGACAAGAACTTCTCCCCCTATTAGGCAAATTTAAGGGTCTGAGAAGAGAATTGTTCATAAGCATCATGGAGCAAAGTGGCAGATTCATGCTCTTGTAAACGAAAGGGCACAAACTACAGAAGAAAGCCGTATATGAAAACATTTAGTAGCAATTGCCAGACATATGATCCAGAATGCCTTCAGCATTGCCAATGATCACTTTAGAAACATCTTAGCAAAAACTCAAAATAAAAGAGTTGGCCTCAGACAGGTAATGTCCCCATTTCAAACTTCAATAATTTTATATTAACTTAAAATAAGTTTTAACTTTAAACTGTGTTCATCAAACCTATGTGGTGGTTTCTCAAATGTGTCCGGACACTTTTCTCTCACAAATCTTTGAAGTAAATGTACCAATCTGATTTGCATAGAATAAGGAAGAAAACCTGCAGTTTGTTATATGTTGGGAGCTTTCTCCAGCTTGCCCCACATTCTTATATCTCCAGCTTTTGTAGTAGACAGAAAATTAACTATTTCACATATTTTTTGCTTGTTACCTCTTCACTTGTTCACCTTCATTAATCTGAATGGAAGAGGAATGCACTTGCCTCAGGAGCCATAGAAAAAGCCATTTTTTCCCCAATATTGTGGCCCCTATTCATTGTCTCTGCACCTTCAGTCACAACTGAGTGCTAGTTTGGAAAACCTGGAGTTCTACGAAGCATTTTTTTCAGAACCAGTTTGTGTCTCATGTTTGATCGGGAGCACAAGTACAGAACATGCAGTTTTAAGGCTGCAATCTAGTCAAGCTCATAAGGAAAGAACCATATAGCATTGAGGCTTCAAAATCTCTCAACTATCCACAGTAGCAGTAAACATGAGGCCTGAAGTAGCATCATATTTTTGAGGAGAAGAAGTTGTATGTGCTTGTTGGATCTGGATCCATATTTCTCTGATTTGCTATACGGTTGAAATCAATGTGTCTACTCTAAGCATGACTAAGTCTGGATGTAACCCATTGTGTGCAATTATGCAAGAATTTGGATAAAATGCTTAAAAACAATGCCTTAAAATATTAGGCTTAAACGTATTTGGGAGGGGGGGGAGGCTTAAGAAAATTGACTTATCCATGCAAATGGATAATAAACTTCAAACATAACTAATTTTAAAAATCCGTTTAATTATACCGAGAGCTGGTTGCTTGGTTATACTACAATACAACAAAAATATGCAAGCTTCAAGTAAAAATAAGTTTATCATACTGAAACAAAATATAGCAAAGTGCAAAACTGAAGAGGAAACACTACTGCTTTCCTCAGATTTAATCAAGAAAAATATATTTAAAATGCTATATTACAGATAAATACAATGAATACTTAACCACCTCTTTGGTCCATATGTTCATAAATTAAGCCAACATAATGTTACCTGTGGTTTTGAATAATGAAAAGTTTTCTAAAATGTCATTGCTAAATATGTTAAGAGATCAGTTCATGAAACTTAAGCTGCCTTAAAAATAAAAAACCTGCAGATTATCTGGAATTAAAAAAACAACAATGAAATTTTCAACTGCTCTCAAACAGTAATTCAGTTCATGGTCAAATACTGGTATTGCATAAGCTTTACACTGGATTCTTTTTAGAATGCTTCTAAGTAGAATGTTCAATCACTTCCTCAGATAAATTTTTGAATATTGGTGTAGATTTCCTTCATTTCCTGTAGCAGCTGAAGGTATTATTTTAATTCTATTCATACAAAGGGCATTTCACCCTTAAGTAAAGCACACCACTCTAAACTTGCATGAAAGAAGAAACCCACCCTTTTTAGCATATGAAAAAATGGCCCTAGTAACATTACTCCTTACACATTACTTTCAAAACCGAATACAGAATATTGCTATCAGAAACTTTCATTTGTTATTTCATTGTTTTTTAAAATATAAATTGGTTTTAAAATGCAATAAACAACTAACTCTGCAATCACTTCAAAATACAAATGTTATGTATTCTATTCAAAGGCATAGTGCCATACTTATCCTTGGCTAAAGCACATCCTTTTAGTATTCATTACCAAACAGAGACTGAAAGAGAAGATTTTATTTACCATTTTTGATAGAAAAAGAGTCATTTTATACATTGATCTACCGTAAAACACAACTCATTAGCTGAGTTCAACGAGTCATGATCCAAGATTGCTTCCTGTTACAAAGCGGTTCTGGGCAGACCCTTTTCTAGATGGCCACTCAGAACCTGCTGTATTGTTGCTGCCCAATGAACGTGTTGCAATATTTAACAAAGTGCATATCTAGCCTTTAAGTTATTCCTAACCTAACCTTAATACTGATGGGATTTGTTTCTCATGAAAAGTGTAAGTTTTGTCAGAATGAGGCAACCACAAACAACATGGGAAGCATCTGAGCCTCCAGTACAGAAATACATTTCTTCATATAGCCCTAAAGTCAATCGACTTAGAAATTTACATATATAGTCTTCATAACTACTTCAGTACTGGGGCCTGAGAAGTGTTTGCTTTGCAGCTTCATTACACCACTACACATAACACTAGACATCAGACAACTTCACATACAACATTCACAACAGTATCACATACAGCATGTTCTGATGCTCAATAAAATATGAAACCAATATGGAGTTTTATAACTCCAAAGGCTTGAAGATACAGTGCTTAATATTTAAGTCAATAAAAATTATAATTAAAAAACAAAAACTTTTCTGCATTGACTTGAACTGGGGCAGGTAGCACTAGTGATTTCTCCAAGTTTTTTCCTATTATTCATTTTAACACCACTACCACAAGCTATCATCAAATGCAAGCTAATGGCAGAGACAAAACAGGAGTAAGTTGACAATGGACTAGAAAATCCCTTCTAACATATACTCAAGGCACTATAAATTAAAATAGCATTTTATACTAGTGTAAGTTTAGAATGTGCCTTGGCATTTAAATTAAATTACCTGAAACAAAGAACAAAATATATCAATGTTTCTTTAAATACCTCCTAGTATTAATGCTATTTCCTTTCCCCTATGACTTTGATTTAGAGTCTTGGGTGAGCACAAAGCTTCCATCTTTCGGTATGGCAAACAAAAGTCTGCAATAACACAACCGTGAAGAAGCTCCAGTTATACATAGGTCCTTGTAGGATAGCAGCCTATCACTACAACTATAAGAATGAAGATATAATAATAATGAATGTCTTAAGTGTTATCTCTAGACCAAAGTAGGCAAAATAGCCTCTAGTGATAATTTATTAGTATATACAACTACAAATTGTGATTTTGCCACAATATTTAGAAAGGTTGTGGAACAAAGCACTGTGCTGTCAAAGTGTTATTGCTGCAGTTATGATTTCTGTAGGCATTAACTTCTGCTGTCATGACAACCTGTGGTCATACACCCAGAAGGAAGGTAGAGACATGTACAGACTGCCAATTTTCAACAGAAAACTAAAGGCTAATTCACACATTGCACTCTGAGTGAAGGAATACATAGAATCAAGCCCTACTACCACCTGTATTAGAGCAGCCAAAAGTAGTAGAAAAGGCAATGTCAGCTAAAGTCGTCCTCTCTTACTGCATATGCCTTGTTTTTCCCAAGTTCCCAGCAAAGGGATTCTTGGCTACTGCCACTCTACTTAGAGAAGAGCACCAGCAGCAGAGTGACCGAGGTGCTGTTGAAAAAGGTGCAGTGGTTGAGCAGCGACAATATCTAGCAATTTCTGGTAAATGCAGAATTGGGTTCTCCAGCCACTGCCACCTGTACTGGTTTCCAGAAGTAGGGAGCCTGCTCCCTTCTTTCAGCTCCTAATACAGGCATGTTTGTGCATGCTGATTACATGTGCATACTCACTGAAAGGACAGTGTGTGAATCAGCCCAAAGATACAATTAATTCACTCCTTCCCAATACTTACATTTAGATAGTGTCTTGTAGTTTCTCTCTATTCACTTTATAACATGTTACAGTAAAGACATTACAGTCACATCACCGCTGCTGCTCTTGCTAAAACAACACACACAGGAAAGGTCTACTGGAAGCTAAGCATATGAAAGTCACATATAATCATCCCCAAATTATCTCAAGGTTGGGAAATAGGAAGATTTTAAATTCTCTCCCTTTTGATACTGATATAATCTACTAGAATAAACATTTGTTCAGAATCCTGGCATAATCACATAGAAAAACTGCATTTTTATTTCCCCATCTATCTTTGACTTACTGGATAAGATCATACTGTAAACACATACTTTTCAAGACTTGTGGCTCCTCCTGGTCTTAAAATAGCGTTACTGAATGTTTCAACAATCAAGGTCAAAGCAAATATATTTTCGGAATAATGTACGATTCCTTTTGTAACCTTTTTTAGTCATCTGACCCATACAGCCTTTGTTCCAATCCATGACCATGAATTTGGGACATACCATAACTTGATAAAATAGCAAAAGCAAAACATAATGTTACTGAAAGGCTGCTTTTAGTGAATGTGACACATCCTAATTAAATCCTTTCATAAGGAGCTCCTATATTGGATCAATCACATTCATGTCCTTACCAGACTGTTGTTCCAGTCACTAAATCCCAGCAATGCTAATAAATTCAATACTCAAGCAGCTTTCTCCTCCACAGGCTTGATAAATTTCTGCATTGAGATGGAGTTAGTTATTACAATAATAAACAAGTGCCTTGTTGGTATACCTGAAATTTTTTTGAACTATGTTTGCCGCACTCAAATACTACACATTTAAATGGTCACACTATCAATATTTTTTAAAAAACAAAAACAAATCAACTTTGCATTTGGCACATTTAGGATCCATTCTTCAGAAATGCCCGTGTATTTCCCCCAATACTGTTACAAACAATGATCACATCACCATTTGCCCGATTAGCAGCTTCACAAGGTGCTTTATCTTGCAGCTTCTCCTAAATTGATCACACCTTGCCTGTGACAGAGGCACATTAGGTGCAGTGCAGTAGTGTGTCATTTTTGGACTCTAGAGGGAACTCCTTTCTAAAAGGGCAGAACCTCTAGGTTTGAAGTCTACATACCAAATATTTCCCCTTGCAATTCAAATCCAGCAGCTACTGGAACAACTTCTGGGAAGCTTCACTGCAGATCATTTCCTTTTAGAAACCAAGTTTTCACAGAAGTTTCAAAGTGTAGCAAGAATTCTCGAGAAGGATATAATTAGTGTCAGTACAGTCTGGCCAATTCCAAACACCAGTGCTTGTAAAGGAGCCATGCTTTTTCCAGCTACTCTGAAAATTCCAGCTACTGCTGCACCTAGAGAATCACAAGGAAGGGGAGAAATATGAAGTTACCACAAAAAAAATAGTAAAAGGTTTGCATTTTAAAACATTTTCAGACCAAAATTTTCAAATGTTACTTTTTAATTACATTCGGCCTGATCCCGCTAATATGAAGGACTTGTAAGTCCCATTGAACTGAATGGGAGGTAAGTATGTTTAACTCTCACATTCAAATTAATGGGTCTTGAAAGTGCTTATCTTTAGCTAGATTGTGTCCAATATTTTGTTGTAAGCCTGACCAGGGGGCTATATAAATGCCACAGATAAATAATAATCAAATAAAACAGTAGTTTACATGCCCTATCCAAATGCTAGTATTTGCAAGGCTGACACACTGTGAAGCTTTAAGTTAGTCAATAATGTGTTGGACTTTGTTCTTCTCCCTGAACTTTCCTAAGAGAGAACCCACTTCTACAATGAACATTGATGGTGCAGTATCAATAAATTTATTTAAAAATTAAAAAATTGTCCAGTAGCACCTTAGAGACCAACTAAGTTTGCTCTGGGTATAAGCTTTCGTGTGCATGCACACTTCTTCGGATGCATGCACACAAAAACTTATACCCAGAACAAACTTAGTTGGTCTCTAAGGTGCTACTGGACAATTTTTTAATTTTTTTTTATTTCGACTGCGTCAGACCAACAAGGCTACCTACCTGAATAAATTTATATATACCCTGAACCACCAGAAACAGACATTAATCCCCTTGCAGTGGAGGTAAAACACAGCCATCATGGTTAGTAGCCGTTGATCACATCCTCCTCCTCAAAATGTATTCTAACTAGAGATGGAAATGCCATGGGGAGGGGGGGGGAACCCCCAGGAAATTATATCTTTTTTCCTCCTGTTTTTTCTTCCAGATGACACTTTGGGTTTGAAAGGGAAAAAAGGAAGAACAACATTTGGTGGGACAACACCAGAGGGGAAAACTACAGAATATATTTTAATTTTATAGTAAGTGAAATGACAAGGGTGTTTTTCACTCAACACATGCACGAAAATTTTTATGCAAGACATTAGAGAATGCTAATTTGTGTATACTGTAGTCATATACCACATTCAAATCCAAGATGTGTTTCTGCACCTAGGGTTCAGTATTTTCAGTGTTGTATAAAGTTACGCTTTGTATTTAAATATGCTGCTATCCTTTAATATTGAGACCAAATGGAAGTTTCTGTCCAAATGACATACAATTGTTTTAGCAAACAAAAGAGTGTTTCTGTTTTCAACTCCCTGCACCCTTCCCAAACAGGAAAAAAAACTATTATATATTCGCTTAGTATAAGGTGCAGCTCTAATATTGGGTAAATTTTACATTTTATTTGTAAAAATGGAATGTCTTTATACTTTCTAGTCCAATTCTTTGTGTGCTTACCAGGGAGTAAAGTCCAGTAAACGTAAACATGCTCTGCAACTGCCATAAATATGCCAAGTTTTACAACGGTAACTAAGTTAAAAATGATGCATTTTATATTGTTTAAAAAGTAAATTAACTTTGTTTGATAATATATTCCAATTTTCTCCAACATTCCGCCCCCCCTTCAAATGTATGCCTTTTTCTCCAGGTTTCAACATTTCTGGAAATTTTAGATCTTTAATTCTGTTGAACATTAAGAACTCACATAATGTTAGACCACGGTTTGTTTAACAAACCAGGAGCCAACAACAAATTGATCTGCAGATGACCAAACAAACTATGATTTGATTTGTGAAAGCTTTGTTGTTTTCCAGAGGCTCTTGTCTCAAGCCTTTTGTAACTTAATGGGAGTCTGAGCTGGGTGGCCAATCAAATCATAGGTTGAGAAGGATTTAGGTAACACCAAGCCATAGTTAAGACAAACAAAAGATGGTAAGTGAACTTAAGCCATGCCTTAGAACAGAATTAGTTGGCAATTAACAAACTATAGTTAACCTCCTAAGTTCAGGGTTCAAAGAATCAAACAAAACATGATTTAAATAAATCACAATTTCATAAATCACAGACTAGACTTAAGTTTCCACAGCTATCTGTTAACAAGCTCCAAACAACATCTGAGAGAGGAGTTAAGTGCTGCAGATTTAAAAAGCTTGTTTCAGAATATCACCCTGCCCCACCCTGGGATGAAGAAGTGACACTACTACTGGGAGGCTGGCTCTGTGGTGGCATCCTGCTTCTCTTCCTCCTAAAGCTGAGAAATATGAAAAATCATGGCTGCCAATTTTATATGGCCCTTCCCTCAGCCACTGAACAACCCCAACAGCTGTAAGCCTTACAGAACTCCAGTGTAATGAACCAAAAATCATTTTACTACAATAGCTTAAAAATAATCTTCAAAAAGAAGTACTTGAACATTTTAAGACTTACTGGTTATCATAGCTCCAGTTACAGAACCCAGAAATCCAATGCTGACTGCAATGATAGAGATTACTCTCCCTTGTCTATGCCTCTGCAGCATCACAAACATTAAAACTCCTGCAGCACCGTGGACAAAGAGAGAGGAGAAGAGAGCCCAGAGGAAAACCCAGTACCACATTTCTGGAAGAAAGCAATCAAAGAGCGGGTTAACGTTTGAGAAAAAAATGATTAAATCAAAGAGAAAAAAATCCTTGCATATTTTGAGGAATTATAAAGAGATACAAAAGCATGCACAGACAGAATACTTATTTAATAACTTTATTCTTCTTTCTATAATGCTGTCCACTGCCCATTTCTCTGCACACTTAAGGTCACCCTATTAACAAACTATTTTGAGCAAATTTAAAACGCTCCAATTTTGTAATCCATGTTATACTTATAAACAATTTCTGACAGCTAGCCAAAACAAATTACCTTAGAGGGAGCAATAAGTAAATACCGTATTTTTCCCTCTATAACACGCAGATTTTTTCTCCTAAAAAGGAAGGGGAAATGTCTGTGCGTGTTATTGAGCGAATGTGTGGTCCCTGGAGCCAAATGGCAAAAAAAATCAGGCAAAAATCAAATCGCGCGTCTCGGAGAAGGGAAACCTGAAAAGAGGAAGTGGCTGCTTTCCTGCATTCTGCCTCAGGGTCTTACTGCCCACCCTTCTCTGTTTCCTTGCTGTGTTTGCTCAAACGGAACAAAGAGCAGGGAAAGCCCCTCCCCTCCAGGCAAGCAGAGTGTCGTCTCTGTGCTCCGGTGCTGCTGAAAACATGCAGGAGGGAGAGAGAGAGAGAGAGAGAGAGAGAGAGAGCGCTGGCTGGCTTGGGTGGGTAGGTGAGGGAAAACTTTTGCCTTCCTTTCCTCCCTCCCGTTATACCCCTCTCCTGCATTCTTAGCCAGCTGCTTCTCTGCACACCCCTCTCGTGCTCCTTGTCCATTCTGTATTTTTCCTTCCTTCCCCACTTAAAATGTGGTTAAAAAGCATGGATCCTCAGGATCTTTGCATTGGGTCACCCCAAATTCACCATCAGATCACATAGCATGTCCATGGCTACAGCCTGCCCCCCAAAAATCACACACGCACTGTTGCCTGGGGCTGCAATGGTGCAAAAATGTGGTTAAAAAGCATGGATCCACATGGATCCTCAGGATCTTTGCATTGGGTCACCCCAAATTCACCATCAGATCACATAGCATGTCCATGGCTACAGCCTGCCCCCCCCAAATCACGCACCCACTGTTGCCTGGGGCTGCAATGGTGCAAAAACGTGGTTACAAAACATGGATCCTCAGGATCTTTGCATTGGGTCACCCCAAATTCACCATCAGAGCACATAGCATGTCCATGGCTACAGCCTGCCCCCCCAAATCACACACCCACTGTTGCCTGGGGCTGCAATGGTGCAAAAACGTGGTTACAAAGCATGGATCCACAGGGATTCTCAGGATTTTTGCATTGGGTCACCCCAAATTCACCATCAGATCACATGTCTGTGGCCACAGCATGAAGCACAAAAATGATACATCCACTGTTTCATTCAGAATGTTTTTTCCCTTGTTTTCCTCCTCTAAAAACGATGTGCGTGTTATGGTCAGGTGCGTGTTATCGAGCGAAAAATACGGTACTAATCCCTTCTGAAATTTTACTGGTCGTTCACCTTTAAACATGTCAGCATCTCTAAAAGTAGCAAGCTGCCAAACTAAGGGCTTTTTTTCCTGATGTTGCCAAGAATATTTAAGTTACAAATACATTGCTTCCAATTGTTATCAAAGTGGAAACAATATTTAAACCCTGAAGAATGGATGAATGCTACATAGCAGCTATTCAGACCAACTTGAAATTGTGAGGAAATTCCAACAATAGTTTTTATCACTGAATGTCCTAAATAACCAAATTTATCTTTCTAGGACGTATTGTACACATGCTGGATAAAAATAGATTTTGTTCTTTAGTGTTAAATGCAACTAGCACTGAGAAAAAGTGTCAAAGTTGTGAAACAATGAAAGCAGAAACTAGCTAATTGAGGGAGAACTGATTCTGAAGCAGTGCATGCTCTCAAAAGGAGACAGAATTAGCTGTATAAAAGGCAGAAATATTTCACCAAAGGAAACAATTCATAAAACTATGTATTGCATCACACAGAGACTTAAGTTAGCCAAAGGCTGCTTTAACAAAACTTACTTCAGATCACACAGATAGCTCTCAAATTTAAGTATTATATTATACTGCATGTATCAATTTCTATTCCATTATGAACTGCCCTGAGGTCTGTAGATGAAGGGTGGTCTACAAATAATAATAATAGTTTATACTATGTCTGGTTTATTTAAAAGTAGTCTAAATATATCCCTCATATCTCTTCATTCAAAGAACCTTGAAAAACAAATAATGTAAAACACACCAAACAAAAACAACATACTTGCTGAATGCTTCCTTGGCAATCAGGCAGGGAAACTTTCCGAAAATTTGGTTCCCCACCCCTCTCTTTTAGTTGTTTAGAATACAATTAACTAACAGATAAAATGTAAACTAGCACTAAAAATTTGCAGTTATTTCCAAGAGAGAACCATGGAGGGTTAGCTAGAAGTACTGTATATCAAAACTGTTAACAAGTGTTCACCTTTGTGAGCTGGAGCCATAGAAGCTGAAATCCTCAGGTCCCAAGACCCAGTGTGGTATAGTGGTCAGAGTTTTGGACTAGGGCCGGTGAGACCAGAATTCAAATATGCAATCAGCCATGAAACTCACTGGGTCACCTTGGGCCAGTTACTGTCTCTCAGCTAACTTACCCCATAGGGTTGTTGGGGGAATTAAATGATGAGGAGAATCATGTACACCACCTTGAACTTCTTGAGAAAAATGCTGGGATACAAATGCAATAAGTAAGTAATGGTGAATCATGAGATTTAATTTAGAAATTAAATGGTACCCAGTGAATCCTTTATAATCCTGACCAAGTTGCAGGCTGCTGTGGCTGCAGCATGCACTGCCAGTCTTCATATGTCCAGACTAGTTGATTGGGCAAGAAAATAGAAGACAATTTCCAATACAGTATTTGCATGTTGACAGGAACAAAGAGTCTTTTGGCATCTTAAAGCTAAAAAAATATTATAACGTAAGATTTTGTGAACTAGCGTCCACATATCAAATGGAATGGAAAATGAGAGTCAGGATGGAAGTATGCACTAGGGCAAAGAACATGTGAAATTCATATATATGCTAATCAAATCTAAACTGGCTACAGACACACAAAATAGATATTAGAACTGTAGTGGAAAGCTCAGTCTGTGTGCCAAGGTAGGAAAACAGGACAATTCATCAAAATAAATTAATATTGAAATAAGTATGTTGCGTACCATTTATGAACAGACAATATAATGCTATTTTATTTAATAAAGTGTATACATTGTTTCCTAGATAGAAGACTTCTAAGTAGTTTAAAGAAAAAAACCAAAACCTTCATTAAAAAATGATAAAGGCAAAAAAATATAAATTAACATGTTTAAAAATATTAATAAAACCAGTAATTTTAAAATAATATACATTAAAAAATTACATGTTTGGGTAGGTTTGCTGAAGCAAAAAGTTTTCAGCAGGCACCAAAAACAATAGTGAAATGCCTAATATAAATGAACAGGGAGTTCCAAAGACTATGCACTGCCTGATGTTGTAGTAAGTAGCGTACTGTACCAGTAAAAAGAATGACGCATTTTGGTTGTATACACACTTTCACCTGAACACCACATCTAATCCATTGTTTATTGATCAGGGCCACTGTATTCTGTGAAATAGTGCTAGAATCAGGTATCCAATACTCATGTTTGCTAGTTTCCATAAGTGAACCTTCTTTTTACTAAGAAAAATGCTTCAGATATGATTTATTATGCAGGCAAATAAATATCTGTGTCCGATGGAGTGCTGAGTAGCTAGATGCATAAAACTTATACAGCACTTTTACTAAGTGCTCAAAGAGCTTCACATAAATTAGATCAGTAATCATCCTAACTGCACTACCAGAAAGACTAGTATGATTACAGATGGGGAGCTCAATCTGAGAATGTAAGAACAGCCCTGCTGGATAAGACCATGAATCACATTACTGTGAGCATCCCAATCAGATGCTTTCAAAAAGCCTACAAAGAGGGAATGAGGGCCACAAGCTCTTCTTCACGGTTTGTGGCAGTCGGAGGCATCCTGCCTCTGAACCCTGAGGTTCCACATTTAAATATCATTGCTCATTGTTGATGGACCTATCCTCCAGAAATCTGCCTAATCCCTTTGGCCAGTGGCCATCAACACACATCTTGTGGCAGTGAATTTCATTTAATTATGCACTGCATCCATCAATCTACAACTCTAAAGGGTTCCCATTCTGTACACCTTCGACCATGCCATCCACATAGCCTTTTACACTGCAGAATTTAGAAGAGAAAATTGTTTATATGGTTCTCTCTATGCATGTGCAAAGACACTAGTTAAAATCACTTAGGTTTACAGTTTGGGGATCATAGCCAACTCTGTACAAGCTGACTTCTGCTCACACAGAATCTCCTATGCTTTCCCCACTCCTTAAATCTGGAACAGATTTTGAGGGTGCACTGGGAGCTGTAGGACAGAAGAGGAAGCCCCACCATGCAGGTTAGAGTTTGTTCTGCTTGTGTAGCAGCAGTGAATGCAATTCTTAGCCTACAACTGTGCACACCTCTTTTGAAGTCAGTCCCATTTAACAAAATAGGATTTACTTCTGAGTCAACAGGAAAGTTAACTACCAAGCAAGGCTTGGTAGTTACTGTGCAAGGCAGTGTTTCTTTACAAGATAAAGAGCAAATGTTCATGCTCTTGTAACTTCATAATTTTAAGTGAACACATTAGACAGTCTGGGTACTTGGAGGGCATGAAATAGGAGCAAAAAATGTAGCATTTCTAGATGAAGAAGCATAGCAAAAGGAATGTCACCAAATTGACATTAAGCAATTAATGATTAAATCAGCATACATTTTAGTATGAATTAAACAATAGTTGTGAAGAAATATATATTTATATTTTTGATGACACATACATGCACTGGAATCTTAAAACAGGCTTTCACTTGCTGTGTAACAAAGCAGGTTGTACACATCTTCGAAAGCTATGCTTGTCAACTAGAGTTTAAGTGCTTGTATTAAAAATAGTGTATATTTTTACGAAGTCTGTTGCTTCACTAATGGGGGGGGGGGGGAGAGAGGAAATATATATTTTTAGTGCCCCAAAAGTTTTTAAATTAAGGCAACATTTAGTTGATCAGACAGCATAAGCCCTGTACCTGTTTGGTATGAGGACCTGCAGGAAATACTGGGATCAGATGCCACAGATCTGAACAGCAGCATTTTTTTCAAAAAAGGCCCAGGGACATCCCAGCAAGGAACACAGGAAGACAGGTTCACAGTCAAGTCCCTTGGGTTATCGGAGCACCCCATAGATCCGCAGCTACTCTGACCTCCAGCCTGCGTATTAAGCTCCAACCTAATGCCATCCCTAACTCTCCATTTATGATGCCACACACGTTTTAACCTGCCCTTTTGAACCAGAAGCCACTTTACATCCACACGTTCCTTGGTACCATTTTCTCTGCCCTGCTCGAGTGTGTCCCCCCCCCCCCAAGCCTCTGGCGACACCTGGGATGGGAGTGCCTGGAACGTCTCCTCTCCCTCCGACACAGAACACAGGCCGCTTTTCAAACCTCGCCCGCCCCAGCCTCCGAACGCCTCCCCCGCCCGCCCTGCGCCCGGCCGTTACCGGTGAGGTGCCGGAGCGAGGTGCCGTGCGCCCACAGACTCAGCACCTGCTGGACCGACAGGTTGATCATGCTGCTGTCCCCCGCCTCCGCCTTCATCCCCGCCGCGCTGGTGGAGGAGGCGGCGGCCTGGCCGGCTCCGTCGTCGCTGGGCCGCCTCCCGGCGAGTCGCGGCTGGCTCCGCCACCAGTCTCGGAGAAGGCGAGGCCGGGCTCCCGAGGGGACGCTGCGGGCCGAAGGGGCGCGGATGGGGTGGGCTCCCCGCGGCGGGGGAGACATCGAGGACGGCAGAGGGACGAGCCAGGAGGCGGCGGCGGCCCTCGCTCTCCGCTTCTCCAGCGGCGGGACGCGCGCCGAGGCCTCCCTCAGGGCTGGCAGGTGCGGAGAGCCCCGCGGTTTGGGGCCGACGGGAGGAAAGGAGACGGAGGCAGTTGCCGGGCGGCGGCAGCAGCAACGGCCATCACCGCCCCCTTCCGAAGCCGCCTTCTCATGGCCTCCTCAGCTGCGAGGGGAGCGCGAGAGGGGGAGGCACCCGCGCGAGGCGCCAACGGGCAGCAACCGCCTCTTTTTGCCCCCCCTCACAGGCCGGACGGCCGACCAACGGCTACTCGGCGCGTGCTTGAGCACGAGGCCCCACCTCCAGCCAGCCTCCCCCGCCCGACGGGACACGTGCGCGCGCGCGCGCCACCTTCAGCGAAACAGCGTGCGAGAGAGAGACGGCTCCTCCTCTCCCCAACCAGGCGAGTAGGACGCACGAGTACCAGCCAATGAGGGAAAGAGGGCGAGCTGACGTTAGTCGGGCGGGGCTATTCGTTATATAGTCAGTTGGGGGCGGGGTTTCGGAGGGGGGGGGGCAGAGACGCAACCGGTCTCAGGTTTCCTCTCAGGCGCTGTTATCTATAAGCCGCGGTG
This sequence comes from Podarcis filfolensis, assembly GCF_964270895.1. Classification (NCBI taxonomy): domain Eukaryota; kingdom Metazoa; phylum Chordata; class Lepidosauria; order Squamata; family Lacertidae; genus Podarcis; species Podarcis filfolensis. The sequence continues at coordinate 30,163,884 of NC_139603.1, read as the reverse complement.
TTACCTGTCATCACCGCTCGGAGCAGCCGCCGTTTCCAGTTTTAACATTTCGCCTGCCTGCCGTTTGATTTACCCTGACGCGAATCTCGTCAGTTGTCAGAGCTCGTGGGACGGACAGTTGTCTCGCGCGCTGCGTTAACGCTAATGGTGCATTTCTTGCCCCTCCCCCCCTTCCAGTAACTGTCAGGATCTCCTCCTGCTTCCTCACAATCAGCAAATCGAGTTCTCGAATCCATCATCATGAAGCGAACCATTTCGCAGACCGTGATCCTCTTAACACAGCACTTTGTCTCCCAACCAACTTTGTCTCCCAACCTCCCTGACCAGCCAGGCAGATGCTGTGAAAATGCGCTTTGTGCAATAAGATGCTGCCTTGTTTGTCCCCAAGTATCCAGCTATCAGGTACACTGCCTGTAAACATGAAGGCTCCATGCGGCTTATCATATCAGATATGGCATATTGATTAAAATAATTTCTATATGCCTCCTAAAGTTACCATGGCTGCGTCCAACAACTTAGAACAATCTTTAATAAACATAGTACATGTGACCCAAAGGAGCTTCAAGAGGCTCTTCCATCTCTTTGGTTTTTATGTGAACAAAACTCATATCTTTCAACTTTCAGATTTGAAAATAAGGGATCAGCAGCCTCACCTGTCTTGGGGACAGTCTATGGGATTGGATTTCTAACAATCCGGGTTAGCAGCGGGAAGCAGCGGAAAACGGTGCTGGAATAAGGGAATTGCGCGCAAAAAAAGGGGACGGTTGACAGCTATGACAAAACTCTAATAACAGAAAGTAGCCTGAGGGAAAAGATTGACGATATCCCCCTTCCATGGTTGCTTGTGTAGGGCCTACTTGGCCTTTTTAGCTAATCCAGGGATCAAGGGAAGTGTGACCCATAAAACTGTTGAGTTTTGAACATTCTATATTAATGAATTATAAGACCACTAAAAGCACAGTGTTTAGTATTTATAAAATTCTTATGGAAGCATATTTTGGACATGTTTGATGCCTTGAGCTTCTATGGGAACAAAAGTTGGAACAATGATTAGAGTTCACTGTGGGATAAAGTCCTCTTTCCACTCACTTTTAGTACAGTACAGTGCAGAGAAATCTTGCCGAAATTACCACACAGGTGGTACTTGATGCCACTCACATTGTCTTATATAACCCATGGGTTCTTTCTGCTGTGGTGGGGGAGGCTGCCAAGTAGCAGGTACAAGTGGGGTTGCAATAGTTAAGTGTTGAATATTCAAGGAAATTGAGGCAATAGTCAAACAGCACATCTTGCAATCCTCAAATCTAGCCCCAATGAATTTGATTGATTGATTGATTGACTGATGGTAAGGCTCAGAGTATAAGGAAATGTTCATATGTTGATAGTGGCAAGGCCTAACTATTGCAAGGTTTGGGAAATATTTACTAGGAATAGTATTCTACTAGAATAGCACTTGCTAGAATACTGTTATTGTATGGTGTGGGATACAGCTTTATTTTAAAAATGGATGTATAAACTGAGGGTTGTAAGAGGTCAAAACAAGTTAGATAAGTTTACTGCAGTTTGATTTAATTTTGTAGACTACATCAATAGAAAAGAACATAGGCAAGCCTTGCCACCAGCAGACAAATGAAGTTGGTTGCAGTATTAAACTTATTTCATCCAATATGGTAGCTCTGGTTCTGATGAGCCCTGTGTCTCTTCCCATCCTTCTGAAAAAGCATTGTATTGGAGTATGTTTTGTTGTGTACACCTTTAACATTGCTGATTCTAAATATTGTTGGAATTCTTCAAGATTTTTCCTGGCTAATTTTACTTTATTTTATTTTTCTGATATATATATAATTTTGCTTTAAAATGAACTATTGTTTATATTATTTTGCTTAGTTTATGTTTAAGACAAAAAATTATTGTGCTATATGTTAAAGCCTAATTTCTTTATTAAAATAATTAAGATAATCCATTAAAATGTTTTAAAGACCATTGGAGTATAAACATTTATATTTGCCATATCTAAGGAACAATCAAAACTGTTACATCATATGAAAGGCCCAGTAAGGCCTTAGTTAATAAATAAGGTTTTATTGGCCTACAAAATAGTCTGTTGATAGACATGCGTGCTATCAATTTGTCTAGAACTTAAAAAAACAACAACCTTATTAGGTACTGGCTATCTCCACAAGCTGAAGCAAATTAATTGTTAAGCAACATTTGCTTTTGCTTGCCTGGGAGTTAAGCTGGGATAAAGGGTGCAAAATCATTATGAGACTGCTTCTCAATACACCTTTTCACTGATTTTCAAAGCAAACAGACATTATCGACTGAATTTACAGGCTTACCCAGAATGTTATCTTGCCTGATTGCCAAAGCTAGAGATGAAAGGACAGAAAAATAAATCTAGCTAATATATTTTTGCACTTAGTGCAGATTTGTGATCTGCAATAGCACAGGGCTGGTGGTGGCATTTGTAGTGTGCCATGCCCATGTGCATTGTGAATGTGTGTGTATAAACATTGTGCAATATCACAGATGAGACCAGTAGTTTGTCCCATTTTTTTTACAGTGCAATTGACAAGCTTGCATGTGGGTGTGTTGGTTTGCCAGGTGCTATGCAGATTAGCAGGGGCGTAGCCAGAGGGTGTGGCAGGGGGAACTGCTCCCCTAAATCAAGTAAATAGATAAAATTACTTAACTAATTGACCAATTGCAACACAGATAACTTGGTTCTGCCCCCTACAACATAAAGCCCCCCCAATAAATCCTGGCTACGCCCATGCAGATTAGCCAGGCCAGAACAAAATCCAAATCTTTCTCCCCGGGTTGAATGACTTATTGCTGTATCTCAGGTCAACTAGCAGATAGTTCAAATGATTTCAGCAGCTTAAAGTCTTGATAGGCTCTGGAAAAAGCACAAGCAGGGATGGGGAACCTGTGGATGTCCAGATTTTGTTGGACTCCAGCTCCCATCAGCCCCTGCAGCATGGTCAATGGGCAGATATAATAGGAGTTGTAGACCGATAACATCAGGAGGGATAATGGGAGTTATATATATGGAGAGCCACAGGTTTTACCACTGTTCTACAGCTGGAATGAGAAAAGAGGCAGTCACTTAAGTGTGTGGCAGGGATAATTCTTACATGGCCAGCTGCTATAGCATGTTAAAGACTATTAGACAGTGCTTGATTAATGGTTTTTGTTTTCAACAGAGGGTCAAAAGTTGAAAAATAGTGCTGCAGCACATTGATTAGGTGTCTCCTACTCTGTGACCCCATAACCCAATACTAAATTCTACTCCCACTGGTAAAAGGGTGACATAGTCAAAGATCCAAATCTGTTTGTGTATAGTTACTGTTATCTCACCTGTGTCCTTTACAGTGCAGTATTATGTACCAGCTGGAATGCTTTCATTGCAGCTACCTATACACAGGCATATCATGGAAATATGCCACTGCCAAAGATTTGATACATAGATTTATTTATTTATTTATTTACATTTTACAGAGATATGCTGAGATACGAGTTGGGCTCTGAAAATGAAATTTCAATTGACAATGAGGGTTGGAATTCTGTCTAGTTTTAAAAGTGAGTAGAAGTGCCACCAATAAGGCGATGGGAAGACAAAACCTGGTAAGAGGTTTAAAATTGAACTACATGCTGAGAAGAAGTATCCTGCAGACTCAGTTAGATTAAGCCATGGTTGGTGCAAAAAGATCTCAGATTGCACTAGAAGTAGAGGGACAGAGAAGTATTGGTCTCTACAGTGTAACCTGGAACTTGAAACAGGAATGTCTTACATTGAGAGGGTCATGAGGATGCTCTCTATTAGTCAAGATCCATAATGATCTAGTTTTGAGGCAACAGTACATGAACATACCTCCCCGAGGCAGCCAGTGTGACACCTTCCAGGTGTTGCTGGGCTTCAGCACCCATCAGCTTCAGTCAGCATTGTCAATGGTCAGAGATAATTGTAGACTTGTAAACCAATAACATCAGGTTGACTACCCCTATTTCATGTATTTTCTTTCACTCAGTAGTGAAAAGAAAACATCTGATCTGAATAAAGAGTTTGTCAAGGGCAGAGTTAAGCCGTTAATGATCTCTACTGAGACGCAAACTATAAACAAAGTGCTCCCAAACAAAATCAGGGAGAGGGTAAATTGCACTAATTATTCGAACTGGGAATAGATTGTTAAAAGTTTTGACTATAAGAAAAATATTCTGCACCAGCCTCTTGATCACTTTAAAGATATGTTATGCAGTCACTTAAAATCAAATAAATACATCTCCCCTGAAACAGCACATATTACAACAGCACGTGTTGTAAATTTTGTATGCTGTTATCAGCAGAGAACAACATCCATCAGGTACCCATACAACTCAGGCAACAATATTCCACACAACAACTTTAATGGGAACAAATGTATAACTCAAGCTCTCATTCATTGCTCCCAAGTGCTAGAGAAGAAGAATGTGGCTCTACCACACTAGTTGTGGAGGGACGAGTGGCTAAGTAGAGGAGAGGAAAGACATTCAGCATATGTTCTGTAAAATCTTTGTGTCAAACATTTATTGAGCTAGGGAAGCCCATTTTGGAAAATTCATTTGGGTGGCAGAATCCTCTGTCTCTGCAGGACTATGGGAAAGAAACACCTCCAATGCATCAGCAGTGGGGGAAAATAATTCATAGTGATCTTAAGGGTGTCTGGTACCAAAGCATGGGAGATACACACTTTATTAAAAAAACGAGTTAGTGTTTCTGTTCTTATGTGCATCCAGAAAGGTGTTTGTTGTGGGATTTCTGCCCATGCATGCAGTGTCCTCATAATGTTGCCTATCTTTCCCCGGCCCAATTTAATCCACATTTGCTCTTTCCATGAAAAATTGAGTAAGTTAAAATGACAACAACCCAGCTACTTAAAACCCATTTGTGATACCTGAATGACCCATTTGCTGTATTAAACCCCAGTTTGGAAGTAACAGGTGACAGTATTTACAAATATACTAGCAGTACCTAATGGAAGCACCTAGGCATTCCTGCAGCAGACACCATAGCCACCAGACTTGCATTGAATTCCCAAGGAGAGCTACTGCTCCACAGAGATGTTTCAGCCAACCCACTGCTCTCTCCTAATTCAAAACTGCATGACTCTCAGAACCACACATTTAACTGACACTGAAAGTCAAGCCAAGTTGTTGGTCACACAGTAAATCACATACTGGATACATAACTGTTTTGCTGGCTACAATTACATTACAATCTTTCTGGCATCAGGTTACAAAATGTTTATTTACCCAGAGATTATGTGACCTCTGTTCAGCTTCAGTTTTGTTTTGGTCTTTTGCTGCCTCTCAATCTTATTTTTGTTTAAAGGATATTATGTTGTTTTCATTCATTCATATATATATATATATATATATATATATATATATATAATTTTAAAAAATATTTTTATTAAGTACAAATTAGAAAACATACATACTCACAACAAAAGAAAATACAAAAGAAAAAGAAAATACATCTAACCAAGGAAAAAAATTAGAGAATATTTTGTCTCTTTTCATATTTACATCTATTTATACCTCTATAAAATGCTATTCACAATAAAGCAGTGGAATGAAAGATAAGATATCAGAAAAAAGAAAAAAGAACAAAGAAAAAATAAAGAAGTAAAAAAAAAAGATCATAGGTGAAAATTTTTAAAAGTAGATAAGTACTCACAATACATAGCCGTTTCCCATCTATATTTATATTCAATTGTATAATTTCATCTTGTCCTTATCTACCTTAAATAAAGTGTTTTTCTTATATTTTTATGACTGGACACTGCACTGGAATCCATTAGATGAGAAGTAGTCTAAAATTGTTTTAAGCAAATAAAATTAAATTGCTTAATCCATTTGAAACCTGTAACAACTACTATTAAGATGAGCAAGGTTTATTGTTGAGCAAGGTTTCTAGGCAACCGTGACATATCCTCCATTGTGACACTGCTAGATGATTTACCAGAGGCCTTTGGTAGGAGTAGGCCTTTGAGGGGAGAGAGAGACAGAGAGAGAGAGAGAGAGTGTTACAGAGCAAGTTGGGGAGTTAACTCATTAAGGAGTTATTGCATGAGAGCGTTATTATGTAAGTTACAGAGGCATAGTATTAAGAGTGTTGCAGTGTTAAAGAGGGAAAGTGATACAGAAAAATATCTTTTGAAATTTAGGTAGGATTTCTTAGTGGTTTCTGCAGTGGCGTAGCGTGGGGGGTGCAGGGGGGGCCGGCCGCACCGGGCGCAACATCTGGGGTTAGGGCAAATCCACGGGTTAGGGGGCGCAAATCCACGGGTTAGGGGGCGCAAATCCACGGGTTAGGGGGCGCAAATTACTTGCCTTGCCCCGGGTGCTGACAACCCACGCTACGCCACTGGGTTTCTGTACTCTGGTTCTATAACTATCCATGAAAACCATCCTTTTCCTGTCATGGCTGGATTATTTTCAAAACATTTTCCTTGTGACCAGTTTAAATGCTTCAGGTAAATTGGCTTGCCTTGCCTTTTCTTTAGTGGACATACTCGGATCAAGGGCATGTCCATGTTTTGGAGGGGCTTTTGACAAGATGTCCTCAGTGTGTCTAACTCCTTGCTGCATTCTCCACAAGCTGCTAATGATTCATTAAAAAGCTTGAAGCGTTAGGTGCATGAAGACACTGCAACCCTTCTCCCTGCTCTGTCCTAAGTTGCCAAAGCTTTGGAACCTCATAAAAAGCAGCATGCCAAGGACGAGTCCTCCAAACTTAGGAGGATTTCTTTCTTCCAAATAAAGAGCTCTGCAGAGATGGAGAAGAAAATCAATTTCTGGCAATGCTGCTGAAAGTCCATCTCTTGGCCCGTATGTTTGAGCCCAAACTCTGTGTCGTTTTTGAGTGACCCAGTGCAGTAGGAATGGAAAGGACTGGCTCAGATTCCTCAGGTAAGGAAGTTAATTATGCTGATGGAGAATTGTTGTAAGGGCAACAAGAATCTGCCTAATTGGGCAAGAAGGAGGCATGTCTCTGATTCAAGAAGAGTTAAGAATACTTTCACTTGACTTGTCCTGGAAAGAGGCAGAGAACACTTTCCTCGCTGCCTTTGAGGTGAAAGCATGGCACTTAGTTAATGTGTTGTAGGGTCTCTAATATGAACAATTAGTACATTAAGCACTAAACAAATTGAGGTTACAATCCTATAAGCACATCACTGCTAGTGTACCCAATGACATGTTTCTTCAGAGTAAGTGAGACTTCTGAGTACAGTATAGAAGCATAGGATGGGTCTTTGGTTGCATGGTTTTAAGAGCAGTGATAAACTGTGCCATTAGATGGCAGTGTTTTACATTCTATAGTAGCTGCATCTATGCTGAGCTTTTTTCTTTTAGAGACCCATAGCTTTCTTGACTTAAAATAGCATCCTTCTTCTGGTATTCATTATATGGAAAATCTCAGCTTTAAAGACTTTTTCCATCTTTACAGAAAGTACAGGCAAAGATTTGTTCCAAGGGTTTGGGTCTATTCCCCCCCCCCCCTTTATGATTGTGTTAATCACTTTAAAATTAATATAGTAAACCGCAGTTCCATGCAAGTACATTATGAAACCTGTTGGCTTTAGCAAGAATGGGTGTCATGGGACTGAGCTAATAAAGTAGGGAGGAAACCCTTGCTTCATACTAATCTGCTTTGATAGAGTAGAGAATAAAGGAATGGAGAAAGAGATGGGAACAAAGCATATTCAAACATTTTGGCAATAAATTCTATTGCAATTCCCTGCTGCCATGGAGTTCCTGTTCTCTATAACTTGAATGGTGAAGTGAGTGCTCCTTCAAAGGGAGCAAATGACCAAAACATCCAAATGTATGTGTAAGGTGTGGGAAGATACTCCTTTCATGCATGCTGTGGGGATTTCAGCTTGCGTATGTTCAAGCCCCTCCTCTGCCAGTAGATTGTTTTACATGGACAGAATTAAACACCATATGAACATCACCGGTGCACTATTAGAGTGTTGTTGCTGTGCTATAGAGAAAGTCAGAACTGAGGAAAGGTTCAGCCACAGTTATGTCCTTTGAAGACCCATCTGGATATCTCAGTTGGTTAGAGCGTGGTGCTGATAACACCAAGGTTGCAGGTTTGATCCCTGTATGGGACATCTGCATATTTCTGCATTGCTGGAGATGATCCTCAGGGTCCCTTCCAACTCTACAATTCTCCGATTCTATGATCAATGGAAAGGTAAGAATGTGCTTAAGAGTGCGGTCCGAAACACTTATTAAGAAATAATCTCCATTGGACACAAAATATCTCTCTATCTCTATCCAGGGTCAGGTAAAAAAATGGTCAGGTAAAGCACATCAATTAAACTTATAAATACAACAGCCAGTTGTGACAATTTCTGTAAATTTATAGTGACCATATCCAGTCAGTTTACAAGGCCCAAAGCCAGAGTCATAATCAGCACTTTGAATTGTGCCTGGAAACAGACTAGTAGTCAATGAAGCTGTTGTAACATGGGAGTTGCATGCTTCCTATAATAAGCCCTGGGCAATAGTCCGGCTGTAGCATTCTTAACTGACTGAATTTTCTGAGCACCCTTCAAAGAGAGCCTCATTTAAAGGACCTTACAAGTGCTTTAAAATCCAAACAAGTTACACCTAAGGCATATGTCACTCTGGCCAGCATAAAAGAAAGTTCACCACCTCTTTGTGTCAAATTTGGTCCTGTCCAGTATCCATCAATGACAATAGTGCCAGCAGGAGCTTTAGGATGATAAATGGGATGAATATCACACCTCTCCACCCCCCCCAACAGGATCGCTAATCATACAATTAATTCAACTTAAAGTTAAGACCTTAATGTGTTGGCATCCTGAGAGAGCAAGCAAAGCATCAATGATGGTAATACAGTGGTACCTCAGGTTATATACACTTCAGGTTACATACGCTTCAGGTTACAGACTCCGCTAACCCAGAAATAGTGCTTCAGGTTAAGAACTTTGCTTCAGGATGAGAACAGAAATCGGGCTTTAAATTAGTTAGCCCTCTGGCCCATTCAGCAGATTGTTTAAACTAGTCTTTTCCCTGATTGTTTCTAGCCTGAGAGCAATAAGTTAATCAGTGTTTGGCTATTTCCCCCTGCTATTTCCCTTCCCTAGTTCCCTTAATCCCAGAAATATTAAGTCTAATTCTACCATTGTTGTCACTTCATCTTCCCCCCTTTTTGCCAAATGCCCACAATCTGTTATTTATGCTTGGATTTTAATTTACTGATAGGACAAAAAGCTTTTAGAGCTGTACTTAACATTTTTTATTGATTGCAGGCTACTATATGGTTTTAATTTGCATTCCAGGCATTTTTAAAAACAGCTTTAACATGCTCTTGAATTCCTGTCATTCCGTTTTGTTTCTTTTCTACTTGAAGGTGCGATCTAATCTTTTCTGCCTTTGTCCTCCCCAACTAAATGATTGAAGGGGGCACTGTGGAGATGTCTAATTTGGAAGCCCTAGTTAAAGGGCTTGTTTATGTTGTTGATTTAAACCATTGACAAGAAAGCCCCAGGACCAAATTCTGCCAGCAGCTGAAGAGGAAATTGCTGATTTCCCCAAGTACCTCTAATGAAGGAGAAGCCAATATAGTTATCTGGTTCTTTTCATTGTCCACACCCCTCTACAAAAGCACAGAAATTTAAACAAGTTCCCTATTACATCCCCACTGGAGGTCAAAAAAGCATGACTAGCAAGGTTATTTTGTTATGCAACAAAGCTACATTTACAAAATAATTTGGGTTCAATTTTAAACTTGTGAGCCATAGATTAAGAGGCTGTCAGATTTGGTGGAAGCCCTGCTATGCTGACAGTGGCCGATCTCATATGCATATGTGGCTTCCACATATGCATGAAGGAAGCCTTCAAGCTGGGCATGAACACATCAGCACCCTGCTCACCACTCCGCCAGATACACCAGAGGAATGACTAACATACGGTAGAGATGTGGGTGAGACATGGGTGGCATGGAGGAAGGGCATATTTATACCATATCCTAGCAATCATCCAGGACATCCTGGGCAGCTTCCACTGGGCTCTGCTTGCTTAGGCATGGGAGATGATGTCTCCACCTAGGAGCAAATACATCTGAAGGCTTAAAAAACCTGACAGGGCCTCCCCTTCTAGTGGCTCTGTCTCCTAGAAAGAGCTGTATGCTGTCACGGTCTGGTTCATGGGTTATCAAAGTCCCGGCTGGGGATGTCAGGACCGGGGACAAGATGGCGGGGTGGGAGCAGGAACGGGACACCAGAAGCCAGGAGTCAGGAAGTCAAGGGTCCGAGGATCAAGAAGCAAGGAGTCATGAAGTCAGGGGTCCGAGGATCAAGAAGCAAGGAGTCAAGGAACCAAACACAACAAGGCAGGGAACGAGTTGCTGTGGCAAAGAGCCAAAGGGAAATGCTGACCTTATATCCTTCCCAGCTCTTGCCACCAGGTGCTGTGAGTTACCAAACGGCCTCACCTGTGCAGCCACGCCTTGCCTCTTCAGAACAAACTTAGGAAGGCCCCAGACCTGCAAAGTCCTACTGGTCACAGGGCCTGGCTCCTGCATGCGTTCCTCACATATGCTGCCTTTAAAGTCACATGTTCTTGCATGGTTATGGAGCAGGGGAAGCTTTTGGGGAGTCATTCTCAGATCTGACAGTGATGAGAAAGCCACACCATCAGGCTAGGCACTGCGGTGTCAGAGAGTGGCAGCAACTAGTTCATAATCTGGGGCCACTTCAGGCAAACAGTGGGGCCCTATCACTAGGGATATGACAAAAATGTCTTCATGGAAGTCTAATACAAGACTCCTTGAACAGAAGAGAACCAGACAGTCATTTTTTCAGTGAATATATATAGCCAGATTATTATTTTCCTCCCAGCCTTTTATTGCCTGGTCTTCAGACCCACAGACAGGCCCACAGACTTTCTGAATAGATTACAAAGGGGAAATGTCTCAGCACTTGCCTTGGTCAGACAGAAGCCTGGAGCAGGGAATGATGTAAACGATTGGTCTCTCCATTCGTGAGGTGTGTATACATTCTATTCAGTTCACCTCATAACTAAAAAAAGAAGCTGACAGATCTGGAACACAAAGAGAAGGAAACAGCCCAGATGTTCTCATTATGGTTACTATTTAGGAGCAAACCATGATATAATGAAGTTCATACCAGCCAACATTCTGCAAATAAAAATAGGACCAGGCTTGGAAGAAGCATCCCAGTTTTCATAACAAATATCACCCCCCTCCACATTATTAAAGACTCTTCAGTGCCTGATGTACAGTGTATAGACAACTCTGAGCCCTTAAGAAACAGAATACCTTTGTGTTCTGCCCCTTTCTCCTTGCATTTCATTCCTTCCCTCTGCTTGGTGCTTTAATATCCTTGTGCCTATAGGTCCATATATAAGCCTTAAGAAGAGCCCTGCTGGATTAAGTCAAGGGCCCATCTAGACTAGCATTCTGTTCTCACAGGGGCCAACCAGATGTCCATGGACGCCCACAAGCAGTACCTGAGTGTACTCTTCCCATGTGTGATTCCCAGCGGCTGATATTCAGAGATAAGACAAGATCAGAGGCAGATTTAGGGCAATGCAACTGGTTCTTCCGCACTGGGTGCCAAGCCTAGAGGGCATTGCAGGGCATCACAACTATGAACTGAGCATAACAGAAGGCAAAAGGCATGGGGGCGCTAAATTTTGACCTCACACAGAGCACAGTTGAAAATTGAAAGACCAAATTGTCAAGTCCACCCTTGACAAGATGCATCCTACTATCCACTGAGGCATTTGATTTTTCAGACCAGGAATTTACCAGGGATAGGGCCAAAACCTAGGCTCTCCTACAGATGACCTATTTATTGAATATTCATCCTGATTCGCTTGCACGAAGCTTACACAAAGCTTCCGTTACATTGGTTTTGATTTGTTAGCAGGGCTATTATGCAACAATTCATCCTGATTTGTTTGCGTCTTGCTAGTAGTTATTTGTTCATTCCACAGTTCTTGGTGCATTTCCCCATCACTTTCCTAACTGAAAGAAGTATATTTTCAAAGTGGATTTGTTGTGCTAGGGCAAGAGAGCCACTTAATCCACCATAATTGTGGAAACTTAAACTTCCAGTATGTACCTGAATCCTTCTCAGAAAACACTGAAGTCTGCAGGTGCCATAGAAACAACCCCTGTGAGGAAGGTAGGGACAGTTTGAACTTATGGAAGCAGTATGCATGTAGAAATTTTCTTAAATTATTATTACAGTGGTACCTCGGGTTAAGTACTTAATTCGTTCCGGAGGTCCGTTCTTAACCTGAAACTGTTCTTAACCTGAAGCACCACTTTAGCTAATGGGGCCTCCTGCTGCCGCCGTGCTGCCAGAGCACAATTTCTGTTCTCATCCTGAAGCAAAGTTCTTAACCTGAAGCACTATTTCTGGCTTAGTGGAGTGTGTAACCTGAAGCATATGTAACCTGAAGCGTATGTAACCCGAGGTTCCACTGTATTATATTTCTCACATATATATTAATTTGCCTCCAAATGGAGTTTGGGGAGGTGGGTGTGAGCAAACTATTTATTCAGTAAACTGAATAAAAAGGATTTTACAAGCTTTGTACTTATTGCATGATACATTTCTGTGCAGTGTTTGTTTCTGCTAAGCTTGCAAAAACTGTGAAACAGTGCAGTGCTGCATTCTTAGGGTTGTATCCAACAAAGTTATACACAGAGTAGACCCACTGAAATTAATGAGCCTAAATTAGGCATGATCTACTCTGAGTAGGACTAGCATTGGAGATACCCTTTAATATCAAGTGGCCCTTTTTATATGACTATTCTCCAAAAAAGGCAGTCAGTTGTAAATTGCTTTAAACAAACAGGCCTGCTGGATTTGTCAATACTTGGACAGGCATGATATCAATCACAAACTCGGCAGGATACTTTTCAGGCTCTTAAGATTTCTTTAAATTACAAGAGCATTCCATTTACACGCAGCAGCAGACCTTTTAAAGGGCAGGTTTAATAATCCAGGTCAAGCATATTTTATGCCCTCTTAGAAAAAAAATGTGTTAGAGTGACTGAGTACCAATATTCAGGGTAGCCATAGATCCTACTTTACAGAGGACAGTGCTGTATTCGAAGGGCTGTCAGAGAAGGAGTCCTTTGTTTGAATGGCTGCTTGGTCCCAAGTCCAGTTTAAAGATAACAAACCATAGTAACTGGGACCTTGAAGTTGCCCATCAAATGTTAGCACCTAGATGGCAGACTGAGGAGGCACCCAAGTCATCTGGTCACATTCTTTCCCACTTCTGGTGAGAGGAATTGTAGTTACCGGTATACTTAAATTAGATTAATTATTTTTAAATTTGCATCTCTACCTATACATTAGTATATGCAAGTTTTATGCAATCTGTATCCTCTTTTATTTCCTCTTATTTGATGGTGTGTTGAGTAGTCAACAACATGGTGATGCTTGGAATAACCAAGCAGCGTTTAATGACTCCTTCTCCTGACAACTAGGCAGAGGCCAGTCTTAGAAAGATATGAGGTTCCTCAGTGCTCATCTGGACAATTTCTACACTTGTGTTGCTTGGAGAAAGAGCTGTTGTGCTTGCAGGAATGTCATGTTATATCCATGATCATAGAATTGTAGAGTTGAAATGAACCCTGAGGGTCATCTAGTTGATCCATTTTGCTCAGATAGGTGAGAGCTCAAGGATGTTCTCTTCATAGGATGAGAGCATTCTCCTCTTTCTCCCATACATCCCAGGACTATGCCAAAGAATGAAACAGATTCTGGAGGGAAGCACTGCCTGACAATATCAGATTTACTGTCTTAAATTATAGAGGGGCTGCTGTATTAAATCTTACAGCAAAGACAACAGAGATTCCTATAGCACCTCAAAGGCAATTTGGGTTATCCATGAAAGTTTATGCCACAACAAATCTATTAATATTTAAGTTCTCTCTGGATTGTTTTTTTAAATTTTTTTTAGTTAGTTTCTGTTTCATCCTTGTGAAAAAGTCTGAAAATTGGATTGCCGTGTGCAACAGTTGTTCAAACAGTAGCTTGGATCAAAAGCAGCTCTTATTTATTTTGGAAATGTGGCACTGGCATTAATTGGTGTAAGTGAAGTGTTGAGACCAAGAGGGTGGTCCTCGGCTCTTCCTGAAGGATGATCCTGACTGCCTAAGTAGAAACAGTGGAAAATGTTTGTACTCTCAGTGGGGTGATGTCAAGCCATCAGTCACTCTCTCAGCTGTTAGCAAACAGGGGCCCAGCAGCAGCAGAAAGAACTAATATATAGCAATTCTTATTACTCTTTTAGAACATCCTAATTCATATTGCCTCTGGGTTTAATTTTTAACCATTTGACTAAAAAAAACCAAACCATCTCTGCATAGAAATAAGAAAAAGAAGTCGTATTAAAATGTGTGAGCGCGCCAGTTGATTTTCCCTGGTAAGATTTATCAGGAAGGCAGGCTAATGAAAAGCTTAACAGGTTAGATCAGTAGTTCCCAATTAGCTAATTACTGAGGACCCCCCTATTTATGGCTTTCAAAAGCCAAGCCAGTTTTGAAAACGGTAGTTTGATAACTGTATGGTAGTTACCTCTGCAAAGCAATTTTATGAACAAAATGTGAGGTAGCCCCTAATAAGCAAAGAGATTTTAGGTATACCAAAAAAACAGACTAGGGCTGAGCGATATCTGGTTTTCAACATCATGACATATCAGCAGCTAAACATTGCAATATTCCGATATATCACAATGTCTGAAATTGGAGATCAGGTGTGGGTAATGAAGGAAGGAGCAGCCATGGAGATCAGATGGTGGGAAGGAGAAGAAGCAAAGTCATCTCCACTGAATAGTTTGAGTGGGAGGGGATGGGGATGAGGGGTGCTTCAAGCCGCTGTCAGCAGGGCAGCCAGCAAAGATGCATGTCCACTGTGGCTGCTGTTGCTTTCCTGCTGACTGAGAAAAACTGCTCTGCCTCAGTGCCCAGGGGAAGGTACTGCCACGGTGCCTTGAAATGAGGGTGATCAGCTGCCCTGTTCTCTGTCAGTGTGAGGGTAAGGCAGCACCTCACAATCGGCTTCCCTAGTCTCCCTCAGTGTGGGGGAAGGCAGCTCAGATCAGCATTGTTATCGACTTAGATCATTGTGCAATATCGGCGGTGCCTTGAAATCGGCTGCCCTACTCTCCCTCGAGTGAGGAGTGATATATTGCTGTGTATTGCCTGGTCAAAATTGTTACAGCGGTGTGATTTCAAAAACAGATTTTTGCCAATATATTGAAAAATTGCACAGTGCTAAAACAGCATAATATTTGTGATATTACCATGCAAAAATGATAAAAAAAATTAGATGGGGTAAGACAAGGGATGGGGCTGCAGACACCTTGCGTGCTCTCTGCGGCCCCCAGGAGTCCCTGAACCTCTAATTGGGAACCACTGATTAGGTGAAAGGTAGCTGCTGCTTTTTTAGGAGCCAAGTTTAAGTAGCACAGGAGGATCAGCCTGCTCTGGGTGGCTCTTTATTACCAACAGTGTTCTTTTGGAGGAGATCTTTTGATGTGCCTTGTTCTGTCAAACTCAGTAATCTTTTCATATGATACTCTGCAGCTGCTGTAACTTTTTTCTCTCTTTTAAAAACCAAACCACAAGAGTTTTGTTCACATCTCCCCATACAGCTATTTCCCTGAATGGCTAGAGGAGAATAGAGAGGGTCAGAATCAAAGGCCTCAACTTCAACTGGTATTTAGTCTGTAGAAGTCCAAAAAGGTTGCATGTAATTAACACCAAAGATGGGCAATGAGGCAAGAACAGTATGCCTTACACTGGTTTTCATCACTGTTCAGGGTTGACATTTATGCAATATAAAGGTAAAGGTACCCCTGCCCGTACGGGCCAGTTGTGTCCGACTCTAGGGTTGTGCGCCCATCTCACTTAAGAGGCCGGGGCCAGCGCTGTCCGGAGACACTTCCGGGTCACGTGGCCAGCGTGACTAAGTTGCTCTGGTGAGCCAGCACCAGCGCAGCACACAGAAATGCCGTTTACCTTCCCGCTATAAAGCGGTACCTATTTATCTACTTGCACTTAAGGGTGCTTTCGAACTGCTAGGTGGGCAGGAGCTGGGACCGAAAGATGGGAGCTCACCCCGCCGCGGGGATTCAAACCGCCGACCATGCGATCGGCAAGCCCTAGGCACTGAGGTTTTACCCACAGCGCTACTCGCGTCCCTTTATGCAATATAGATACAATTAAATGATATTTATAACAGTTCACCAACCATGGGGTTGTCCAAATATTCCTAGAAATCTTTCAGAGAACAAAAGGACAGGTCCCTGTTGTGAGGACCGAATAATCAAAAACTTGTCACAAAAATGGATAAGGGAACAGAAGTAGAGGCACCATGGCTAAGGTGAAGTGCAGTTATTTCAGTTACACATTTTTAGTTACAGCAGACTGCAGGATTTTGATCTTCCTCATTATTTCCAGTGATATAACTGGCTCTTAAACCAAGAAGAAGTTCTAGGGAGATAAAATGCCCTACAACCAGACAGAGCCAGAGGTTTGACATCATAGCCCCCAAAATGCTTACCTAACCATGGAAGCTGGGAAGGACAAGGACAATAAGGGAGTTCCTAGCCATGTTTCTCATCTGCTTCCCTAGCTGGTTTAAGGACCTGCTCTATTCCGATTTTCTTGTAATGCCATTGTTGACTAGCTCCAGTCTAGACATTCACACCCTTATGCGCACAGCAGAACATGGTATTTTGTGTGTTGTATGCTGAAGGGATACAAGAATGGCTCTAGCTAAGTGGTAGAGCACTTGTAAAAAGTCCCCGGTTCAATGCCTAGCATTTCTGGGTTAGATTGGGAAAGACAGTTGTCTGAACCCCTAAAGAGCCACTTCCTGTCAGAAACAAGACTGAGTTACATGGACCAGTGGTTATTTATCTACTGAATTTATATACTTGTTTCATAATAGTCATTCCAGTGTATTTTGCAATGCGAATTAAAACAACAGAAAAAGCCCCAATGATAATGGAATCAAACAATTAAAGTTAATATACAAATAGCACTATTTAAATAACTATTAAAATATCAGAGAGAGATTCATTTTTAGTGATTAAAATACAGTATCTTTCTAATATCTAAAATGCCTAAAAGAATAAAAATGCCTTAAGCTGATGTCTAAAAGATAGTACAGAGCATTCCAAGCAAGCCTCCTTGGGGACAGGATTCCATAGATGAGAAAGCCCTCTGCTTTGCTTTAGTTGTTTGTTTGCAAAAATTTCCATGCTTCCAGCATTAAGAAGAAATATCATGGCAATGAAAAACATAAAACCAACAATACAAAATACAACTTAATACATTAACATAGCTGGATTACCCCTCAGGGAAAGCCTCTATGCACAGCTGAGTTTTAAGGCAGATTCCTAAATGCCAATACTGTAGGTGTCTGCCCTATGTACCTTGGAACACATTCCAAAGGGCAGGTGCCACCACACTAAAGGCACCGGTCTTAATGGACATAAGACAAACCTTGCCACCTGCTTGATCTCAGATGGTAGTGATAGTCTGAGAAGAGCCGTAGTAGATGATCCTGGTGTTCAGGCAAGTTGATGGAAGAAGGCAGTCCTTGGCTACTGAGTTGTGAAGGGTTTTAAAGGTCAAAGCCAGCACCTTGAATTGGAGATAGAAACTAATAGGAGACCAGTGTGGATTTCCAAAATGGTGGTGAGATATGTCCTCCGCAAGCCTTCTGAGTCAAACTTCAGGCTGCTGTATTTTGAACTAATTGTAATGTCCAGACTGAATTCAAGGAAAGCCTTATGCACAATGACTTACAGAAGTTAAAGCAGGATGTTACCCAAGTGTGGATCACCATTGCCAGGGTCCTTGTTTGAAAATAGTGATAATATGAACAAACCACAAATGCTCTCTGTTTAGAATCAAGATTATCAACACTTATCACCTGTTAATGTGGCGCAGCAAGCCCTAACCAAGTAACTACACCAAATAATGTGGTCTACATCTGGGATTTGCATCATGGACAGCATCATTCAGCACCTCACAGGAGGAGAAAGCAGGGCACTAGCCTATGTGAAAACAGCCTGAGATGAAAAGGACCACGGAAAACAAGCAAAATGGATAAGTGATAGACAAAACCTTTTCATACTCCTGTCACTGATGTATGCCATCACTAGGGATGGGAAATAAATTTGATTTAGTTCACATTTAAAGGGGAACCTACCTAATTCACACATTCCAAAACAGGATGAGAATTGAAACTCAACCATCCTGCAAAATTCACACAACTCCAGATTTTGCAGTGCAGTACTTCAGTGAAGTTGTTTGTACAAAAATCCATTTACTAAAGTAACGTATGCATAAAGATGCATACATTAGTGACAACAGTATACAAAATGCATCATATTAGGGATACATTAGGCAAAATAGAATACAAAGCTGTGTGTTGCACCCAATAATGCACATGAATTTTCATGAGGACTTTTTGAAAAATTCTCCAACAGATGTGGAAATGTAGTGCAATGAACTTAAGACCAGAAGAATAAGAAACTTAAACTGACAGATTCCCCCATCCCCAAGCCTTATATAATCATACTGTGGCAGTGCTTGCTCCAGGATTTGGGGGGGGCCTTCAGACGTGACACCCTAAATGCTTCCCACAGATTTGAAGAGTTGGGACATGCAAACTTAGGATTCTCTTGGACTGCATATATGATTTTCTTTGATAGTTTTTACCAAAGTAGAAATGCCTCCATAGGGTGGTGATGGTCTTGGGAACTTCACAAAGGCCTTGTCACCTTCTGGAGCTGGATCTGCTCCTTGAAGTCACATTCTGTATAAATATCACCATGTTTTGTTCAAGATCATAGGCAATGATTAATTATTCTTTGCAAAATGGAATGTAGAAAGCTGCCTTATATTGAGTCAGACCACTGGTCTAGCTTAGAATTGTCTACACCATTGTTTCCCAAACTTGGGTCTCCAACTGTTTTTGGGCTACAGTTCCCATCATCCCTGACCACCGGTCCTGCTAGCTAGGGATGATGGGAGTTGTAGTCCAAAAACAGCTGGAGACCCAAGTATGGGAAGCACTAATCTATACTGACTAGCAGCCCTACCTGAAGATGTGGGAGATTCAATCTGACACCCTCTGCATGCAAACAGATGCTCTGCCACTGAGCCACAGCCCTTTTAATTTTATTTTAAAATTTCTTCTCTTGTTCTTGCACTATTTGGTTATCTCTCAACTGCTTACTGCTGCACAGCATTGGTAGACCTCATGGAACAGATGGAGAGCTGCCTTGAGGTAGGGTGGCTTTTGGCTGCAAAGTATAACTATTAGGCTCTCATAAAATTAGTGTCTTACTTTTAGGGCTGACACGTGGCCCACATAATTCACATCAGCTTCTTGAAAAGAATAATTGGATCAGCCTCTTGATAAAGACATCATCAGGTCCTGCTGAGGCAGAGGCAGCCTCAGCCCATTTCCATGCTGCCTTGAAATAAACCGCCAGGCTACATATTATGTATCATAGAGCTACAGCTTTGTAAAGCCTGGGTTTTAGAAAAGGGCCAGGCAGGTGTAACCAGACAGATTATATTCCAGCAACATCAAAGAAAAGAAACATTTATGGAATAACCACAGGCTGCAGACGTTTTCCTGAAGCCCTGTCTTCCTTCAAGGTACTGTGTACAGTGGGCTATCAAATTTCAGTTTAGGGTGGTGGGAGGCCAGCTCCCAGTGATGTCACAAGGAATTTGGCCTGTGATTTTTTGTTAAATGAACAAGGTGCAGGCCAAAACAGGCAGCATGAGAGATCAATGGCAGCAGCCTCAGCTTTCCTTCTTGGCTCAGCTTAGTAACATCTAGTTGCAGAACATAAGAAAATGCCTTATGCTAGATCAGTCTGTTTATCCATCAAGCTCAATACTATCTACTCTCTGGGTTGTATGTCATGATGGAAGACATCTTTGATCCAGTGGAGATTTCCACCTTTGCAACTGAGATGGAAGTTATTTAAATTTATTCTCCTTCCCTCTACACCTTCCAGGCCACGCCCTCTTTTCTGAAGGGTCCTCCTGCCCTCTGGAGTACATGGGAGGGGCAGGCTGCAGGGAGAAGGTGAAATTGCCAAAAATCCCTATTTTGCTCAAAAGAGCATCCACTCAAAGAGCCTGCCATCAGTGTGAGAGACACTATTAGAAGGGCAGTAGCTCTCTAGGGTTTTGGACAGAAGTCTTTCTGAATTGCAACAGATGCTGCTTTTTAAAATGACAAACCAACCAACCAACCAACCAACCAAGATGTCTGGGATTTGATTTGGGGTCTTCTACATTGAAAGTGTGTAGGCTAACAACAATACAATGAATAATAATTTATTAGTTATATCCTGGTCTTCTACTAATAGTGCTCACAGCAGCATAGAGCATAATCACAAAACCACATCACAGAATCAATGTAAGTATAACTAACAGAACAATTTCTAAAAGCAACCACAAAGAACACACAATAATACAACTGAAACTTAAAAACAACCCAACAATATCAGGCTTAAAAGATGGTATACATTAAAACTGGCAGCAATGACAGTGTTAAAAGCCTTTCAAAACAAAATTGTCTTCAGTTTCTGATGTAAGAGGAAGACCAATGCATTTCAGTTGGGAAATCTTTCTAGAATCATGACCCCACCACTGAAAAGGCCCTGTCTCTTTTCTTATTATCCAAATGTGAAAAAGAGCAAGTCCTCTGACACAGATCTTCATTCCTAGGCAGGTGTATTTGAAAGCAAGTGGCCCTTTCAAATGCCTTTCAAGGGCACTTTGAACTGAACTCAGAAGGAAAGCATGGGAGGAATGGGGGTGCGGTGGGTGGACTGTTCCCCTGGGAATAGCTAGCTCCACTTCTGCCTGCAAGCACTAATACATTTTGGATAAATTAGAGCCTGTAGACTGGCTTGCAGCTCCATGTAGAATGCACTAATCCTGTCTAAAGATAACTGAAGCAGAAGCTGCTAAAGTCAAGTTTGTGTAGCAACTGAAGCTGATTCAAGGCACTCCACACAATCTCCTCCACCTGAGCATCTAAGGAAGTGATGGATCAAGGAATGACCCCCAAGCCACATACCTTCTCCTTCAAAGCAACTGCTGTCCTATGCAGAACATGTTGATCCACCCTACCTAGATTGCCAGTTTTCTTGACAAATAGTGTCTCCATCTTGCCTTGTAAACTGTCACCTATCCTGATCTGACTCCAGATAATTGTTTCTCACTTCCACTGCATTCCTGGACCAGTCATTGGGAACAAGAGGAAGATGTGCGTGCCATTGCCTACTTGTGACATCTCATCTAAAACTTCTGGATGACTGTACCCAATAGTTTCATGGAGGTATGAAAAGCATGGAAGACAAGGTGAAATCGTGTAGTACCACACAAGCCACAGGTCTACCATTCAGTTATCACCCCTTCTTGGGTGGAAGAAGATGTGTGTGTGTGAAGATGTATCACACAAATTTTTCACTAGACCTTCATGTGTTGCTGCTCTCAGGCAACCATGTAGCCCTAATAACATCTTGTTTGACTCTCAGGCTTCAGCTCAAAAAACAAATATGTTTGCTAATGTTCTGAGTATTTTTCATGCTTGTTGACAACATGAGATGAAAATGCAGAGGCTGTTGATATAAAATCTTATGCAAATTCCACATTGGTTTACCAAGGGAGTACTGTATAGCAACCTCGTGATAAGAATTGAAGGGCAAACATATTCCAGCATTTCTGTGTGTTTACATTTACTTCTTTACAGATATGCTTGAAATAGCAGGCATAGTTAGGATTCGTCATCAAGTATTTGGAAGGCAAATATTTTCACATTGCCTGAGATGGTCAATCTGATTCTGAGCTGCACCACTTCAAACTAGGTGTGGGTGTGTTTGGCCCATACCATTTTAGAGGACGCTCTATTAGCCCCAAATATCTCCAAAGCAGCCCACTTTGGTTTGGGATTTGTCCAAACCAAATGCATACCCCTGGTTTGAAATGGTACCACTCAAATACAACTTGATCATTCCAGGAGTTTCCTCAATTCTTTTCCCTGATGTGCCCCAAGCCACCCAAGAAAAATAAGCTATGTTTCGCATCAGTCTTCCTCAAGATTCTAGCTTCTGATGAGTGGTTTTTCTTGGGGGGCAGGGGGACGAAAACTTTTTTGAAAAGGAATCAAGGAACAGAGAACATGTAGTTTGGTTCTCAGTGAGAATTTGGTCCAGTATCATTGGCCAGCAAAAAATGACCCTTCACAATTTCCCTGCAGCACACAGAGAAAAAGCCAATGCAAGGATGGGAAACTTGTGGCTTCCAGCCAGCCTTCAAGACAAATGTTCAAGGGTGATGGAAGTTGAACATTGAATGCAACAGATGCCCCACCCCTGCCTGAGTACAGGAGAAGCAAGCAGAAAATGTTCTACAATGTAAATGCTGCTATGAAAGACAGCTATAGTTCAGGATGAACCTATTCATTGTACCAGAAAACTGATGTATCTCAAACACATGATTCAACCCTTCATTGCCAAACCATGCACTCACCCAGGCTACGTCTCTGTCTCTCCCAATGCTGAGTTTCTTCTAGTTTTGGAGTCCAGATGGGGGAACAGTTAAACACACATGTAGTTCAGCTGCCCTAAATATGTATGTCATTCACCAACTTCTGGCTTGTAATGCTTCCTACTTTCGGAGATGTTTGCAAAATAGATAGTTGTACTAGTAAAAGTAAACATCTTTAGAACGATGGAAGTATGCTTTCATTGTAAAATCCTAAGCACACTTAATTAGAAATATTAAGTTACAGGCTTGGAATTTCAAATTGTGTGTAGCGACAGATCCAGAGCTATTTGTGTATATCTTTTCTTGCAAGGATGAATCTTAAGGCTTAAGACGCATGCAAGTGTTGATTAAGGCTAGTTGTTCATGAATCTTTTCCAGTAATCAGGTACTCTTTGAAGACAGGTACTCTGTCTCAGCAATGAAACAGACACAGTACAAGTTACAACCATTCTTTTAAGTACAACTAGCACATTTCTTAAGATACAAAGAAGCCTTTAAAGCTACGTTCTTCCTCTGGAGATTATCATCTATAAACCTGGGCTCATACTTGCATGGTATCTTTACTCTTCCTTTCTTTTCCAAAATTGAAATATGTTACATTCTGTTTTCTTTGATTCCTTCTTTTCTTCTGTTTGAATGCAGTGGCTAGCAGGCACCTTGCAACTCTTTCCTATAAAAATGTTATGCTGAACTGAGCCCATCATAACATTTACAAAACATAGGGGGTGAATGGTAAGTTTATACTAGGAAAGAGACATGTGACATATGGAGATGACATGGAACACATTTTTTCAGTCCAGTCATTCTTCTGTTTCTGAGAGTTTACCAGGCGTTGCCCACATACTTCCAAGCATTTTCTTCGCAATGCTGAGCTGAGAGTCTGAGGAACCTGAATCTGGCTCCCAGTATCACCTCCTGCATTTTCTCTGCACTAGCCTAGCATCACAGCACAGTCCTGACCATGTGTTTAATTCAGAGTTAGTATGGTATAGTTCACTCCATCAGGTCAGGAATTATTTATGGGAGTGAGTGTAATGTACGCATTTAAATTTACAGCTTCAAATATGCTGCCTTTAAGTCTTCATGTAAACAAGTGCCAAGAGCAAACAGATGCAAGCACGAAATCCACAAACCTATGTAATCATCGGGATCAAACACAGTGAATTATGTTGTTACTGCGAACAACGTGCTCCATCAATCACTGCTGCCTTCAAAGAAACCTTTGCCATGACCTCAACAGAGCACCTGTTCTAGCTCTGACGAGATGAAAAATGGTCATTAGATCCACAGCTATAAACTTCTGTGTACTATTTCCACCCCTGATAAATTCTGACCACATAAAACAATCCAGCCTGTCAAAATGCTAATTAAAGAAATGAATGGAAAGCTCCATATCCTGCCCCTAACACAGCTTTCGTCTCATTCCTGTCGACCCAATAAAAGTAATGTTAGCACCATAACCTTTCTTTGAAATTATACTTAACACTACATCATCTAATCCACTCTATGTTACTGCCTTGTGATATTTTAATTAAGAAATAAAACGCAACTACCCACACATGTGCACTAGCATTTTACAGGCAAATATACATTTTGGGCATGACCAGAAATCCCACCTTGCTCAATCTGGAATTTGCTACATTGAATAAAAGGGGAGATTTCTGCTCCCCCTTTCTGATGTGTGGCTCTTCCAGTTTGCAGACTTACATTTCTTAGTGCCACTTTGATTCTCTCCATCCCTGACATATAGAAGGGTTCAAGTGTGTGAAGGAGCAGAAGCGGATTTAGGGGAGTGCAATCGGATTGGTTGCATGAGTGCAGAGCCTCGGGGTGCTGCTGGGGTTGCCACAACTATTATGTAGAATGGAAAGCAAAAGGCAGGGGTTGCCGAATTTGGTGTTGCACAGTGCGCCACTGAAATTTGAGACCCCAAGGTCCACCACTGGAAGGAGGCATTTTTAAATTCATTTCGTTTATGACGTTTATATACTGCCAATCTAACTAGCTTATATCAGTTCTGGCACCTCTCAGGTGGGTGCCATTGCCATTATAAGAGAACAAGGGCGGTGTTCGTGGTGAGTTCCAGCACCTCTTTTTCTAGAGAAATAGCACTGCTGGTACCCCTGTGGATCTGGCAGTGATTGAACTTGACTCCAATTTATCAATCCAGCAGGTGGCAGCAAGCAGCACCTCTGAAAAACTGAGAGTTGCAATACCTGATCCAGCCAACAGGAACTGCAAAGCACAACTCCAGCTGTTAGGATACTGTAACTTGATGCATGGGTAGCCAAACTAAGGCCTGGGGGTCGGCTTTTGCCCAATCGCCTTCTAAATCTGGCCCACAGACGTTCCAGGAATCAGCATGTCTTTACATGAGTAGAATGTGTGCTTTTATTTAAAATGCATCTCTGAGTTATTTGTGGGGCATAGGAATTGATTCATATTCCCCCCCAAAATATAGTCCGGCCCCCAACAAGGTCTGAAGGACAGTGGACTGGCCCCCTGCTGAAAAAGTTTGCTGACCCCTGGCTTGAAGCCTCATTTCCTGCTTGAGCAGAGCCTTGGGTTTCTGTTGACAGGGTTCCAAAGAAGTTCAAACACTGGGGCTATGCTTAGCATATTAATTGAAATATGAGACTAGTGGAAGCCAGCCTGCTTACTGAGATGAAGTGTAATTTGAGCCAATGATAAAATAAGTTCCATCTGATGTAAGTGGTTACAGTAACTAATCAGAAATTATTTAGAAAAATAGTTCCTAATAGGTCTGAACTTCCATGACAATAGCCAGAAGAGTTGGTTATTGTGGGAAAGGGATTCAACTTATAAAGTAGATTGGATCTAAAACCCCTTTCATTTATTCCCAGCAGGGTTGCAGAATTCCAGATATCTCAGATCGCGCTGTTGGTCTGTATCTAATCTAGTGGTTCTACAGGTAGCTCAAGAAACAAAACAGAGCAAGAGCAAAGAAAGAACAATGCAGAAACAAGCCCATATTTCTCATTGTATTTTTCCAATTTAGACAGGCAGGCCATGCCTGGTATTTGCTTGTCTTTGCTTCTCATGGAGTCAGGATGGAATCTGATCGTATATTGTTATATGCTGCCAGGACTGGTACCAGGAACCTTCCATTCCCGGTGCACCTTCTCCATTTGGTGAGCTAGCTGCCCTGGAAATGCCAATTGACCATTGAAGGGGGAGGTACAAATTTCAGAATCAAACCACAGTGTGGAGAATCTTTTTGGCAGTGACTTTGAATTGGTCCCACCCCGCCAGGTTGGTCACCAGATCCTCCTGGACAAAGACCATAAAAGGCTTTCTGTCTGGGCTGGGAACTTCCCTGAGCAACAGTGTATTCCTGGCTCTGGTGCATTTCAGTTCTTTGATGCTGGATCACCTCTGCTCTGACAGCTATACCTTGACAGATTTTGCTCAGGCCTTCTGAGCTGAGAGTGGCATCAGTAGCAATTGGTTCAACTTTGAAGTTGACTGGCTGCTCAGTCACTGATATGAATTGCTTGCTAGAGCATGGTCCTATGGGTGAGAATAATAAAGATGGAGAGCTACTCTATATGCTTGTAGTGCAGCAAATTTAGACTATATGCATGGTGCATATATTTAGGATTAGTTATAGTTGTGCCCATTCCTTCTTTGTTGCTATCTGTGTCCAAGTGCCAGATAGGGAAACGTTGGACCTGCAGGGCTGAATGCCAGCTTAGTTCTGCCTCTTGATCTTTGCTTTTCTCCTCCTCCATACAACCCACCCTTAAAAGATCAGCTTGCATAATCACAGAATCATCCAACTGGAGAGTTGGAAGTGACCCTGAGGGTCATCTAGTCCAACCCCCTGCAACGCAGGATTCTTTTGCCCAATGTGGGCTCAAACCCACGGCCCTGTCAGGATGCTGTCAGTGGTCCCCGGCTGGTTGCCCAGGAAAGTATAAAGGGAAGGGAAGGTTTTTTACAGGCCTTTTTTATTTCAAACTTTACAGAAAGAGGCTGTAGAACAGGGGTCAGCAACCTAAGACCCACGGGCTGGAAGTGGCCCGCGGAGATTGTTTGACTGGCCCACAAGCCACCCCCATACTGAGTTGCCCGCTTGCACACTGCGCTAAACCAACACAGCACGGTGTGGGAACTCGCTTCCATGGCACCGGAAATCGCACCTGTGCATGCGCAGATGCCGGAAATCATGGGCACGCACACTCATGCACATGCACAATCCAGCCCACAGAGGGATCTCCATGGGACCGATCTGGCCCAGGCAAGATAAACCTTGCTGACCCCTGCTATAGAACCCAGCCTCTTGGATAATGGCGTTGTCCCAAGTCAATCTCCACTCCCCCTCCTCCCACTTCCTCATTCATTGTCATCATCACCTCCTCTGCAGGTACTGCTAAATGCCCTCTGTCTTCGAACTCTTTGCTCTCTTACTTTTAAGGCTCACTGGGTTCTGGGAGATGGTGGATCTGAAATGCTTTTTAGTGACAATGTGTCAGCCAGCTGCTGCTCCAGCTCTGCCTGCTCCTCCTCCTCTGATTCTTTCCTAACTTTCCCCCTCATCTGCCTCTGAGCTATGACCTCCCGCAAACCACTGTTGTAAATCTATACTGTCTTTCTCTTCCTCCTCCCTGGAAGGGTCAGGATGGGGAGGCGGTTTCCACCACTCCCCCTCCTCTGCCCAGCCCCTGACATCACCCCCATCTCTAGTGTCCTTCTCCTCTACCCAGGCCCTGACAGGCCCTGAGATTAAGAGTCTCATGCTCTACTGACTGAGCTATCAACGGTGAGAGAAAACATATCAGCTTGTACTGTAGAACAAACAGGTGATCTGTCTGAAATGCCAGCTGCAAGGTGACAAGTAACATTCAACAAAGAGACACACCCAGATAGCCCAAGCATGTAAAGCACCATACAGGCAAAAATACAAGAGAGCGACGTTATCTCGTGCTAAGGGGAGCTTCTGCAGTGTTTGCATTCCATATCTTTCTTGATTTTGAAAACAGGCTTGGTTAAGTGCTTGCAAACATTACTTTATAGCAGGGATACCCAGTATGGTGCCTTCCAGATGTTGTTGGACTACAATGCCCATGAGCCTCAACTAGCACAGCCAATGATGTGGGATGATGGGAGTTGGAATCCCACAACGTCTGAAGGGTACCATGTTCGGGGGCCCCTCCCCCGCTTTATAGATCATGTGCAATCAGGACAAAACAGCATAACATTTAGTAGATTCCCTAAAGTGAATTAGGCAATCTGATTTTCACACAGAATGAATGAATGCAAGTCACAGGGCAGAGCCTGCTTCTGCAATGCTCTCCCCCAGTCCTGCTTTTTCATGTTCATGATGCACAATTAGAATAACTGAGCAGGGCTCACAGAGTCTGTGAAGATAACACATAATATTATTTGCAGGTAATACATGTTTACAAGAAAACCAATCAGTTGCAGTGCAAGCCATGTATGTAAGTATGTAAGTGCAAGTATGTACTGTGGGGAAAACCCCCCTAAGTGAAATGGGGCTTAAGCACAGGTAGCTGTCACTTGGCTGCTCAATGACCCACCCTTGCATCGTGGTGTTCACCTTCTGTTGTCGGATATATCTGTTTTTATGTCTCTGTGTTTTTATGTTTGTACATATTTTATGGGCTAATAGCCGTAAATAAATAAATTAAATTAAATTAAAATTAAGGTAGGTGGGCATAGGATTGCAGCCTAAATTGTCTTTAAGGTGTTCATGAGCTTCCTAGATGACAATCTCAGTTTTCTTATTATTCCATCATACCCATGCTGAGGGATGCTTGCCAAAGAATGTTAGCGCTTAACAGTGCTGCTAGATATTTGTGCATACAGTGGTACACGGGTTACAGATGCTTCAGGTTACAGACGCTTCAGGTTACAGACTCCACTAACCCAGAAATAGTACCTTGAGTTAATAACTTTGCTTCAGGATGAGAACAGAAATTGTGTGGCGGCTGCAGCAGGAGGCCCCATTAGCTAAAGTGGTGCTTCAGGTTAAGAACAGTTTCAGATTAAGAACGGTCCTCCGGAATGAATTAAGTACTTAACCTGAGGTACCACTGTATTTATCTGCATTTGTTAAAAAAATAATCTGCCAACTGTTGCCCGTGTAATAAAAAAAGTTAATATGTGACAAAAGATTTGGTGAGGGTTGTTTCCAGAGATGGTTGAGTGTGTGTGTGTCTCTGTTACCATCCTGCTCTCACACAGTAAAACTAAGCTAAACCAGATGACTTTTTTGGGGGTGTGTACAAACTGAGTTTATAAGCCAAAGGGAACTCTCCTCCCAAACTCTCTTTGAGGGAAAGAGAAGATGGGACTGACTTTCAGCAGGCACAGCATGGAGACCACACAGGAGGAATGGGCTGCAGACAAATGTTGCTCTGGTTGCACAACTGGCAAACGTGAGATCCTTTGGTACATGTGGAGAGTGCAGAAACAGCTTTGGCTCTGTGGAATGTGAAGCTGTTGGGCAGCCTGTGTTCTCCATGTATACCATATGGTTGTAGATGTCTTCCAGGACTGTGGCACTTTCCAAGGAGGCAGGATCCTTTCTAAACAGCATTATAGTCTGTGAACCTGGACCTTGCAGATTATATTCTGCCATACTGTTATCATGCTATGCTGCAAATACATTCTCCAAGTTGGGATATCCACACATGAGACCGAGGTGTAGTTAGTCCTGTTGTACTCAGAGATTTTACTCAGAAGTATGTCTCTGACTGGATTTGGTAGGGCTAAGTCCCATGGGTAGAATGATCCATGTGCTGTCATTTCAGTAGGAATACATAGGATGCTGCAGAAATCATATTTAGGTGTTTAGAATACTTATATCCCTCTTCATAGCCCCAAGAAACTCTCAAAGTGGCTTACGAAAGACAGTTATAATAAATATATTCAAGTCTGGTGTCTGGAACAGAAATAACAAGGTGCCCCTAGGGTGCCAGGATTATCCGAGTTGACTGGCATCTCCTGTCTTCATCTTTGGTCTTCCATGTCATTGCCCTCTGGGTACTACTGCTGAGTGGGATGAACTCTGGGGCCAGAGAGTGGGTCTGAATAGCTGGAACTCCCTCAGCCCATGATGAAGGTGAATCTTCCATTGCTTGCAGCTGCCAAGGAACAGCTCTCACTGAGAAATCAGAATACTTCAGAAGTGCTGCTCAAGCAATGCAAAGCAAAATAGCTGGAGATGTTAAGATTAGGCCAGTGGCACAGCTGGTGCAACAACATCTTCTCACAGTGGTCAACCAGATGCCTATTTTGTTTTGTTTTGTACATGGCTCAGGTTTTTTGGTGATATATAGTTGTGTTTTGGTTTTATCTGTTTTTTATCCACGTTTTGTGAACTTTTATCAAATGTTGCTGTGTTTTCTCATTTTCGTGTAAGCTGTTTGGAGATTTTTATTTTCTCAAGCAGTACATTTAAGAAAGAAAGAGAAAGAAAGAAAGAAAGAAAGAAAGAAAGAAAAAAAAGACCAGCCCGTTGCCACCTTCTCCCAGCTCTTTGCAAAGTTCTGTGGGAGTGGACCCAGGTCAGAAGATTCCCTACCCAAAACATCCAATCAGCGGTTGAGGTGGAACACAAGTTCTGGAATGAACTCCTGGAGGAAGATCAGAAATGTCCCTCTTTCTCTTTCTTAATCTTTTGATAGCTATGGAAAAAGTCTCCTGTTTAGGAATGCCTTGGGAAGCAAATGCTGGCTTGCTGTGTGGGTTCCCTTTTTGCAGCTGTCTTGCAATTCTTTTCTAAGTGGATTGGTTTTTATTAGGGTTCGAGTGTGAGGAACTGCAGATTCCATTATAATCTGCCAGCTCCCTCAAGCGCTGGAGAAGCAGACTAAAAAAAACCCTATAATGCAAGTAAATAAACAAGTGCTGAATAGCCTGTTCCAGTTATATTAAAAAACAGCATTTGGGAGACAAGGTTGCAATGTGCTTGTTAATTCCACCTGCATTTAAGGTTTGGTGCTGTTTTACAAACACAGGGTTTGGGGTTCATTTAGCTAGCCTAGGAATACTGTCTGTAAAAAGCACATAGATACAGTACAAACTGTATGGAGGCACACTCATTTCACCCCTCTAGTTCAGTATTGCCTACACTGGTTTCTGACAAGGAGCATTTCCAGCTCCACTGAGAAATGCTGAGGATTGAAGTTTGGACCTTCTGCCAGTGCACTTTGTCCATTTCCCATAGATTTTCTTCATTTTGCAGTTCTGCATTCCCATTTATAAAAAAATAGCAGAGCAAAGCAAGAGCTCCTGCTCCAGCTGTGCACTACAACCAGGTTGTCTACAGGAAGTGGCAACTTCTCCAGCTAAGAAGGATGTTGGCAGTTGCTTCCTGTTTTCAGACACATGTTTAATAACGCACTTGACAAAGTCATCCATAAACAAGGCGAAATGATCAGGGATGATCTGATGCAAAATACTTTCTCCTCCTCTGGTCTTCTGGACCCTCCCTCTTTCTCAGCTCCTATAATTTATTTACTATTATGTAGTGCACACTGGAGACCTAACAGAAAACAAAGAGTCTATGTTGATCTTCAAAGGAGGTTTCAGAGAGATGTTGCCTTGATGGGAGAACCTTTTTGTCAATAAATGCCTTTGAGGAAGGTGCCTTTGTCTTCAGGTGAAACACATGGCACTGCTTTAGATGTTCACAAGAACTATATTTGGTGAAGACTGATTTCGTAGCACCATTTTGAGTTCCCACCTCTTCCTTCCCTTCCTTCAAACTTATTTGTAGCACATTTGTAGTTTTTCTCAGTCTGAAATTGCTCATCCTCAGCATTCTAGATCGGGGTCAGCAACCTTTTTCAGCCATGGGCCGGTCCACCATCCCTCAGACCTTGTGGGGGGCCTGACTATATTTTATTTTTTTTGGGGGGGGATGAACGAATTCCTATGCCCCAGAAATAACCCAGAGATGCATTTTAAATAAAAGGACACATTCTACTCATGTAAAAACACGCTTGCTGGATTGAGAAGGCGATTGGGCTGCATCCTTGGGTTGCCTATCCCTGTTCTAGATCCAGCCATCCACAAAGTTATGGTGTGGTTATTTGGCATGCATTTGAAAACCAATCTCTTGGTTAGGTTATCCATGCCTTTTCCTCCCTGTACAGGTGAATGAAGAAGGAAGTGGTGACTGATCTTGGTATACACCCACCCACAACACTGGGCAGGTGTGAATATAGCCCTCATCGCCAGGACCAACTACATGTGTTTTCAAATGGACACCCTGCAGGATAATGCAGAATCGACCTGCATTGATTATTTCTGGAATGAAACCAGTTTCTCAAAAAGTTTTTTTCAGGAGCAAAAAATATGCAGAAATATTGTGCGTGGACTACGTAGAAAAAACAAGTACTCCTAGAAGTAATGTATGCAGCCCAAATCCCCATTTTGCTGGGATAACTAGGTGAGAATTTCTTTTCTTTCTTTTTTGGATGAGGGAGAAAATAAAGATGGGTATTCAATACCAGCCAAACAGGATGTTGTAGATTAGTATGCTATGAACTTGGATCCTTTCTAGTACAGAGAGGGATTTTTTTAAAGCTATGGTCTGTTTGGAATGTTGAAATTCAGGCAAATGCTAAGGATGCCAGATAGATTCCTGAACTCCCTGAGCACTAAGGCTAGCTTAATTGTTTATGAATGTGTGTGCCCCTCAAGATGCTTGATGGTGGATTTGCTCAGCGCTAGTTTATTCTATATTCTGGCAGATGTCTTTTTTTGGTGGGGGCAGGAATCACTGAAGATGAAATATAATTCTATAATCTTGGATCAAGAATTAGTATTGCAGCAGAAAGCATTATTAACTGACTTTTTTTAAAAATGGAAAGAACACAACACAGTATATTGCATGTTGACTACAGCCTGGAAACAAAGAAGCAATATGCAAAAACCACATTCATGCATAAATGTGCATATGCACACACATGTTCATTACAGGACTGCGCTGAAACAGTTGCAGCAACAGAAATGTTTTGCGGGTGGCATCTAAGGTGCGAGATGGATTTCTAGTGAATTGTGCCCCACATGTTAAAATATCTGAAAAAATATAGTATATAATAATGGCAGGGGTCCAGCAATTGGGGGGGGGGCAGAGAGGGGATCCTTGTTTGCCCCCCTGCCCCTCCCTCTGGTGCCACCCATTTCCTGAAATCTAAAAACAGAAATAAGGCTTTTGACTTCAAATCTATATTTAAACATTTGCCGCAACAGCGTCAAACAGACAGAACAGAAACACCCAAACATATTGAGAAGATAGCTCAATTGGTAGAGCATGAGATTCTTAATCCCAGGGCCATGAGTTCGAGCCCCATGTTGGGCAAAAAGATTCCTGCATTGCAGTGCATTGGGCTAGATGACCCTCATGGTCTCTTCCAACTTTACAAGTCTATGATCCTTCCATCTGTGCAAGCATTTCTGCATGCCAGATGGGAAGATCCCCACTCCTCGCCTTGTGTGATGTTCTGGGGGTGCTCCTGAACTTGGGCCTTTCCCACCAATATTCTCCACTCCTGTTTCACATTAGCCAGGATAACAAAATAGAACCTCCATCAACAGAACCAATGCACTTCTGAATATCAGATGCTGGGGAGAGACGAAAGGGCAACATGTTCAGGACCTGCTTGTGCAGGTCTTCATGATCTGCTTGCAAGCATCTAGCTTAGATCTCAGGTGAGCTGGTGAAAAAGAGGGCAGGGCTTCAAGAACTGTGTAGAAGAGGGGACTTCAGTAGGTTTGTACCTTCTCATGCAAGCCAAACCTTCTGAAATCCCCTCTTGCACATGACTGTTAAAGCTGTTACAGCCATCCTTTTTACCTGCCCACTCTAGGTGGGACTTTTGGAAGCAGTCCAGCCTGCAACGAAAGTGTTCCTGTTCAGGGTTCCAGTTAGCTAGCCACACACTTTTCCAGGATATTCCATGCCATTCTCCCTTTCTGCTGGGGCTTCTGCTCCCTTTTCCCTGCAACACTCTGTGGTCTGTGGCCACTTGCTTGCTTGCTTTAGCGATCACTTGTAGCTGAGTAAGATTGTCTTCCATGAATATGTTCTTAACAGAGGCCACTAAGGTTGCTATGGGTCCACCCCACCCACTTTTAGGGTGTTTTACCCCTTAATTGTGCTTCCACAAACTCAAGCTTTGAGTTTACCCCAAACTTGGTAATGTGGCTCCCTGCTTGGGCACAAATGCTGCTGCTTTGGCTAAGAAACATGATGGACTGATTTAGCGACCAGGGTTTGGAATGAGTGAACAAATGTCAAAGCACAAGATCCTGCTGAGGACTTTGGCGCCATCCGGCTTCCCCTTTGACTGTCCTGGTTTTTTTCCTTTTCTTCCCACGGGGAGACAACGGAGGGGCATTGATACTGTTGGGCAATCATACAACGTTAGTGTAGTTCCCCTATGATGGACGGTGAAAGTTCTAAGAAGGAGACCCCGGCAGATTTCCGACAAGCCACTCATTGTGGGAACTGGGATCTGATCTGGAAATAATTAGATGCCCTAGTCAAAGGTTAAACTGTGGAGGTTAAGTTGCTGTACTGCTGGAACAGAGTGCCATTTGCGGATACATTTGGAAGATAGTTGGGATAGTAAATAGTGATTCCAAGCAGGTAGGGTTGTCCATGGTTTAAAACCAGCTTCCTGAATTTTAAATAGCACATTCTCATTTATTTTTTAATTCGTTTTATTGCAGGGATCGCTGGGTACCAGCAGCATCCCTAGGGAGGGGTTAGAGTGCTGGACTTTGGTACTGGGGAGCCATTTGGGGGCACAGCGGAGGAAGGCAGCATTAACCCTTCTCCACAACACACCCACAATGCAATTAGGCTTGGGTGGGGAAATCCCTATTAGATCCAATAGTATTTTCTAAAAGCTTAGACGCATCATAGGAGGCTGTCTTTCAGAGGCTGTTACAGACCCTGGGCTGGGAAGAAACCCCATTTGGCCATGCCTACTTTTGTTTTGGCCAATCAGTTTGGGGCCCGTAAAAGATTTTTGGGAATGTAGCCCTTGGCTTGAACAAGGCTCCCCAACCTCAGCCATAGAGAATCTATTGGAAGTGTTGCACTGGAGGCTGATTTGTCTGCATGGGAAAGAGTAGAGACAGGAACCTTCAGGTTTCCTAGACTCTCTTTCTGACCTAAAATGTGCTAACTCACCTTTCCTCAGTTGCTAGATACACAGGGCTGCTGACCTCATTTCCTATTTCCTCCTTCATCCTCACCTCAGGAGAGGAGACGTCTTTGGGTCTCACCTACTGAGATAGCTGAAGACATCTCTGCCGTTTGAAAGAACTGGGGATCTTTCCTATCCAACTTGCATTTCCTGTACTAATCATAATTTTCTCTTCCCCCCCCCCACAATTCAGAGTCTCTCTGTGATTACATCCAGGATAAAATGTGCTCCTCCAACATGAATTCAGTATTAAGTTCAACTTCTGCTGAGCGTTTTAACACCAACAGGATGGGCATCCATTTTATTTTATTAACCTCAAAGACCTTCATTACACAATTTTCTTTATGCCTTTACCTCTTCAGAATCTTTTTAAACTGCTGGAACAGTTTGGCCTCCTGTCACTCCAAATGCAGACAAATGGGACTTTGAGGGGGGGGATTACTCAAGCAGGGGAATGCTTAACTTGTTCAGTTTTATTATTGCTGATTGTCAAAGTATGCTTAGGGGCATTGCAGCCCATTGCCAGCAACCCCAGATATACCACAATGCCACATGGCTGAGGATCTACCATTATCCTGGAATCTTGAATAATGACAAATCCTCAGTCATGTGGCAGTGTGGTATGTGTGGCATTGCTGGCAGTGGACTGCACTGTTCCTAAACATACTTGGACCTAGAAGACAGTAATTGTTCAGTAGCTACCCTCTTGCAAGCTAATGACAAATGATCCCCCGTTCTCATGTTCACCAAGGTATCCATCTTCTGGTTTTGTTTTATTTCAAATCTCAACATGGTAGCGGTTATATTTTTAGGATTTGTTTTTATACTTGGCGGTTTGATTTAGGATCACATACCCATGACATTTGAATTGGTGGTATTAAATGTACAAATTGCTTCCCCAAATCTACATGCTTCAGAGGGGTGGTTGGTTGTTGTTTCTAAAAAAAATGACAAGCATAGGAGTCCTAAATTGTTTGTGACAACTAATCCTGCATATTGAGTGCTTTGAATTAAAATATGGGCTCTCTAGCAGTTTATCACTTTTGTGATTGAAGAGTGCCATTTAGATTAAATGTTTGCATGAAGCGACCTTATTAAGCAATCCAGTGTGGTGTAGTGGTTAGAGTGTTGGGGTTTGATGTGGGAGGCTAAGGTTCAAATCCACACTCAGCCATGAAACTCACTGGGTGACCCTGAGCCAGTCACTGCCTCTAAGCCTAACCTAATTTACAGGATTGTTGTGTAGATTAAATGAGGAGATGAAGAACTACATATGCCACGGTGAGTTCCTTAGAGCAAAAAGTAGGATAAAAATGCAAATACAGTGGTACCTTGGGTTACATACGCTTCAGGTTACATATGCTTCAGGTCACAGACTCCACTAACCCAGAAATAGTACCTCGGGTTAATAACTTTGCTTCAGGTTGAGAACAGAAATTGTGTGGCGGGGGCGTGGCAGCAGCAGGAGGTCCCATTAGCTAAAGTGGTGCTTCAAGTTAAGAACAGTTTCAGGTTAAGAACGGACCTCCAGAACAAATTAAGTACGTAACCAAAGGTACCACTGTAATAATAAGAAGGGGTGACAGAGGCATAGTTAGCATCTTGCAGCAAAAGCAACAAAGGAGTCTTGTGGTGTCATAAAGCTTGCAACATTAATTTATTATATATCATCTATAAAACCAGTGCATGTAGCTTATGCACATATAAAATGCACTAGCATCTTATAAGAAGACTACAGTAATAATATTTATTTTAATTTTTTATTGAATTCCTCCCCACGGAGCCTGGGGCAGCAAACAGATAGACACTTTAAAAACAGAAACAAAGCAGAAACATTCTAAAACAGATTAAAACTTTCTAAAAACAATGGCAATTTAAATTTTTTTAAAGCGGTTACCATTAGAAACATACTTCCACCCAACTATCTGGAGGTTGCCAGGAACAGTATTCTTCAGCCAATAAATGCCTGGGTAAACAGAAATGATTAAATAATAAATACAATAGAAATTATAGTAGTAGTAGTAGTACTTCTTAATTATTTGTTTATTGCATTCATATATCACCCTTTTCTCCAAGGAGCTCATAGGTAGTGACGGTGGTTCTCCCCACTCTTCATTTAATCCCTACAACAACTTTGTGAGGTAGGTTAGGATGAGAGTGAGTGACTGGCCCAGTAAACTTAATGGCTGACTGGGGATTTCAACTCTGGTCTCCCGGGTCCTAGTCCAACACTCTGACCATGACACCACACTATCTGTTTACCTAGTTACCTGCCTATCTTATTTTTTAGGTTTTTCAGTGCAGCAGCATTCATGGCATAATAAGCTTTTTCTATTCACTAGACAGCTTCAGAAGGTACTTTCTTAAAATCATTCCATAAAAAGCGTCACATTTCTTCCTAAACAAAGGCCCCCTGTCTGGTAATTGTTAGTCAATTCTCTTACATAATCTTGCTTGATGTTGCAAGCTCCTTTGAGTACGGTTCACCAAGGGCAAGCAGCATTCAAATAGATTTTAACACCCGCCCACACACTTCTCCGTCTTCCATCCAAGAAAGCAAGAGGCTCACAGCTCAAGGACACTTTCCTGTTAGGCAAAATGTCTTGAGGAGGGTGCAGAGCAGAGCTGGTCAAGGATGAGGCTTGGGGAGAGTCCTAAAGGCCAGATAGAAATCCCTTGAGGGCTGCACCTGGCCACTGAGATACTCCACCTCACATTAGAGGTAGGATCTGAGAGATAGTCATCAGTGGGGTACTTAGCTATCCGCATTTGATGGTTTTACTGCAGGCTCCCTCTCTAGATACCACATGCATTATTTTGCCTGCTTCAAAATGTGGCAAGCCATCTCTGCTGTGCCCTGCTGCCCCTGCCCCAGCTTGTTACTCATTCTGATGACCCAAAGCCCTGAGAGCACCACCATAATCCATTGGTACACAGTGGTACCTCAGTTTTCAAATGTCTCCGTTGACGAATGTTTCGGAACTCAAACACTGTAAACCTAGAAGTAAATGCTTCAGTTTTCAAATGTGCCTCTGAAGTCAAACCGGAAACGTAGCTTCCATATTGAGTTTTCCATATTGAGATTTCTGTTTTGAGACTTCTGTTTTGAGTTTTCAGTTTTTGAACATTTCGGAACTCAAACGGTCTTCCAGAACGGATTACGTTCGAAAACCGAGGTACCACTGTAGATGCTCCTAAAACATAATTCTATGTGGTCTCAAACTCAATGTGTGGGTCAATCCATCTCCCCTTCCAGCTCTCTTAGGTGGTCAGCTAGCAACTATGGCCTCACCCAGAAGTCTAGCCTGACTAGAAGTAACTATTGATTTGGCCTCCCTGGGTAGAAACATCTCCTTAAACTTTAGTTGTCCATGGTAGAAGATCTCTCTCCATCACCCCTGCCCACCAGCCACATTTAAGTCCATTGATGGTAGAGCCCTAGTAGAGCCATCAGAGGACTTGCGTTCTGTCTGGTAGTTTCTGGGCAGTAATAATAATTTATTACAATTAAGGTGTTTGCCACTGGTTGCTAGGATCAAATGACAGTAGGGTCAGTAACTGATCTCCAGGCAGATTTGTGGGGCAGATTTGGCCTTTGAAAGAATGGCTTCAGCGTACAACAGAAGAAATTACGGGCTTCCCAGCTTTACAGTGAATATAATACTTTATCTATGGATGAAGTTGCACATGGGTTAATCCCTCTGGGCTATTAAAGGCTAAGCGATCGTTTGAAGGCAATCAGGTCTCAAGCACACGATGAATTCATGGAAAGCTGCTAGATTCCAGGTGGCTGGTTATTTGATGGGGGAGGGGTGCATTTAAAGGATTACCAAGGATTGCTAGTGGAAAATGTACACTCAGTGGAGTTTTGGAGTTAACAGGGATGTTTATATACACATACCTTCAACTGTTAAGACCCTTCCTATTTGCTTTGAAGAGTTCCTCTCCTGCTGTTTAGAACAGGGGTCTCCAACATGGTGCATGTGGGCACACAGGTACTCACAGAAGCCTTCCTTGGAACCCACAGGGCCCCCTCTACCACCACCAAAACATTCTGTTGTAGGAATAGGCTGTGGCATGTGCTTGGCTGCAGGGTGTCTGTGTGCTGCCCATTTTGCAAGTATGCTCACTGGCCCCCAAAAGGTTGGCAATGTCCCTGGTTTAGAAGCAAAGCAATTTTGTGGAATATGGCACAGAAATGTTTGGGTGAAACCATGGCATTGTAGGCTGGATACTGGGAATCATTAAGTCACATACACAAAGGGGGGTGGGGGGAGGGATGGAGTTCTAACAGAATCACCTTCATAGGATGGGTAATAAATACTATAAATCAATATAATAAATAAAATACTCCACTTCTTCAAAAAAAGCGGAAGTGTAGCACTAAGGACAGCTACACCTGTGGTGATTGCACCACTTTGCTTTTTCAAACAAACAAAACCAGATTTTCTACAGGCTGAGAAAATATGGAGGAAACACAGGGAAAGCACAGGAAGGTGGCAGTCGTTTGACATGGCACCCCCTCCTCAGGGTATTGCTATTTTCAGGATGGATTAATTCCCATAGTAGCAAATTCTGGTGGCACAAGTAAAGTTGATTTGATGCTCTGGGGCAGTAAATCTGCTTTCCTTGAAAGGGTGCTTTTTTGCTATAATGGAAAAATTATGGGGAAATGCAATTGAAAGTATGGGATAACAATTGCACCATATAAAACATCCCTACAAACAAATCAGAATGAATGCCCACTGAATAGCCGAGGCCATCTAAGCCCCCTGAAAACTTTGTGCAAACAAATTGGGGGAATGGTCAATAAACTGGCCCTCTGCAAGTGACCTATGTAGGTGCCCCATAAGAAGTGAATGAATGAAGCATAGCAAATCCAAACTAGATGCTTAATGTGCAAGCACAGTCAGTGAAATTAGCCACTGTTTTTTTTCCCACCTACCCACTGACAATCAACACAACTACCTGCAACTTTCATGCCTGTGACAGGAAATGCAAGTAGCAGAACATCATCTCAACATCTAAAAGCAGGAGGAA
Source organism: Podarcis filfolensis (assembly GCF_964270895.1). Lineage (NCBI taxonomy): Eukaryota > Metazoa > Chordata > Lepidosauria > Squamata > Lacertidae > Podarcis > Podarcis filfolensis. The sequence continues at coordinate 30,123,969 of NC_139603.1, read as the reverse complement.
ATAAAATGTCTGTGGTTTCCCTTTTACATTTTTAAAAAAATAAATGCAACAATCCATTGGCCTCTGAAAATGAAGTGTAAACATTGGTAGATTCAAAGGCTAGATCCCTCTCTGCTTCCACTACTACCCTTATAGTCTCTGTGCAAGCCCTGAGGATCAGTTGTTGGTTGGGGCTTGTAAAGAACTGCTCACTGAACAAAGGATGAACAAGTTAAATCTGTTATGATTGATTAGGCAAGAGATGTGGGTCACAATATAATGGTGGAAGATTGGGAGAGGTTATGGAAGAAAGGGGTTAAGTTCACGGCATGTACTGTATTAAAAGAAAATATTATGAAGATGATGTATAGATGGTACTTAACCCCGGTGAAACTAGCAAAAATCTACCACACTAATGATAACCTATGCTGGAAATGTAAAGAGAAAAAAGGCACTTTTTATCATATGTGGTGGACGTGTCCCAAGGTGAAAGACTTCTGGGAAAAGATTTATAACAAATTAATAAATGTATTTTTCAACATTCTTTTTAAGAAACCAGAAGCCTTTCTACTTGGAATAACAGGACTAGAATTCCCCAAGAAGGATGTCAGAATGTTTTTGTATGCCACTACAGCAGCAAGACTTTTATTAGCCAAAAATTGGAAATTGCAAGAAATACTGACAATAGAAGAATGGCAGATGAAGATGATAGACTTTTCAGAGCTGGCTGACCTGACTGGAAGAATCCACGATCAGAAAGAGGAGGAAACACAAGAAGATTGGAAGAAATTTAAAGAATATTTAGTGAGATATTGTAATATAAGATAATTAAGAAATTCCTAGAAGTAACAGATTAGGCTAAGGGATAGAAAAAGATAAATAATAATGATTATTATGGATTACAATTGGAAGTAAGGAGAAGAAGTCTGTAATGAAAGAGGATATTGATGCTATAAATATGAAATTGGGAACTGCTAAATATGTGTTATGATGAAATTCAGATTGGAAGGTGTCGAGGAAGTCTTTTAGCAATGTAAATATGCCAGGGAATAAGAAGAAAAAATTCTTCTTTTATTTTTTGTGTTTTTATTGTTGTTAAGTTTGTATGTTGTGTCAAATGTAATGTTTTTTGTGTGTGTTTATGTCTGTGTGCTGTAAGAGAAAACCAATAATTTTTTTTGGGGGGGGAGTAAAGGACTGTTCACTGCGCTATGCTAACCGAAAGAACCATTTGATTGTCACTTGCAAAAAGTCTTTGCAGTGCTTTTAAGCCCCCTTTGGCTCAACTGTAGCTCCCCCCCACCTGACATCACATATGGCTTGGCCAAGATGGCCTAGCAGGCCAGATGGGGAGGGTTGGCAAATCTAATATCAGGAACTGGAGTCAGGTGTAGGTCAGCAATAAACAAACGTGATGTCAGTGAAGTTAACTCTTCATAGAAGCCCAAACAGTGCAGGCCAAGTGATCCCAGCAACACTTCCCAGTAGGACTTGCCCCATGAAGGCAGTTGTGACGACTGAAGGTCCCCGACTTCCCACAGCTGCCTAAGTCCCCTCCTCTTCATGGTCCCCCCCCCCAAGCATTCAGAGACTGTGTCTGCATGCAGCCAATCTCTTCTCTGCTCTTTTCATTTCTTTGCATGTTCTGGGTGTCTGATTGTGACATGAAGGGGAGATTCCCTTCAGCAGCCTGCCTCCACTTAGCCTCTCCCCCCAACCCCCGCTTCAGCCTCTGAATCAGAACTGCGCTCTGCTGCAGCCTCTTTCTGCTCATTAAACCCTGTTGCCTCTGCAGCTTGTGACACCTCCTTCTCTCAGTCCTCTCCTCCTTCTCCCTCTGATCACTCATTGTCATCCCACCACCAGTTCCCTGGCTCTGAGGCTTTTTCCCTTGGGGGGTTCCCCAGCTGATGCCTCCCACCACTCCTCTCCATCCAGCCAGTCTATGACATCTAATCAGGTTAGCAGGCAAAGGTTCCCCACCGCTGTAGAGTTTATGAACTGGTGACTTAAAGCAGCCAAAGTGAGCACATGGCTAGGAAGGAAAGAAATTAACTGGTGAACAATTAACCCCAGCATAAGGGGAGTCTTATCTGTTTTGTTGGTTAATGGTGCAATCGTGAGGTTTGTGGGAGCTTTCGTTTCCTCTCCTTGCAGATCTGCATGTGCAATGACATTGGGAGCAATCTCTCTCCCCCCTCCCCTCTCTCACACACCGGCTATTGCCCTGATCCTGCAACCAAGATCAGTGCATATGAGCCGAATGTAATGGTCACTGGCAATGTGAACACACACACCTATCTCCATAGGGATGCTGATTTTTGTTTAACTGTCTGGATACATCTGTTGATTGATAACAATTTGGATGTGCCTCTACATTCAGGGCCAAGAGTTATTACATGTGACTAGTTGCTCATGGTTATAGCTAGATCAGGGCCCCAGGAATTTTTTAAAAATAATTACGTTGTTATGAAAATGCATAGATAGACTGTTTAGTGGAAGAAAATCTGAAAAAGTAAAGCAAGCCAGGGTTAAGTTTAAGACTCTGTAATTATTTTCTCCAGGCTGGTAAAATGTCATCCACTTCTTCCACAACCAAATGCCCTCCAGATGTTTTGCACTCCAGCTCCCACCAGTCTCAGCCAACAGAGCCAATGCTCAGGGGTGATGAAATTGTAGCCCAAAACATCTGCATGAGCACCAGGTTAGGAAAGGCTGCATTTGACCTTTGGGGTGCACCACCAACCCCTTCCCCTTGTTCATGTCACAACAGTACATAAATTACTTGTACTTCTGCTGTCCTTTGTAAGATTGGGGTGCAGGGCAGCAGGGTGCAGGAAGAGGCAGAGATTAAACCACATAATAACATTTGCAGGCACATTGTCCACGGCTGCCAACATCTGAACTGTTGCCTTGATGTGGGATGATCACAATGGAAGGGAATGCAAATCATAACAGTTAATAAGGTGGGGGGGTTGGTCTTCTTTAGTCCACAAAACTAAATCAATGTTACGTTTTGTTCCCTGCAACTAAACATATATGATAAATGTGCAGCTCACATAAATGGAATGCATGGAATCATTGACAGCAGGAAGAGTATAAATCGTTTATACAATATTCCCCGTGATTCATTGTTCTAACAATATACATTCAGCAGAGCATTATGAAGAAAACTCAGAAATCTCAAAGATGTATTTACTGTTACAATGATTTTTCAAAATATGATTTGTTTTGTGTTTGCTGTTACCTAAGAAAAACTGATTAATGGTGAATAGTTATTCGTTTTGATAGCAGTACATAGAATGTGTGGCTAGTTTTTTAAAAACTAGAACATGTGGCTAGGTTGTCAACCCCCATCACACTTTATTTTTGGTGGTTATTGGTTTCTAACCCCCAGTGAATTGTGCAACTCTCTAGATCAAATTGAAATGAAACATTACTGTGGCATAAGTTGAGGGTTATTCACTTTCAGTTATTTTTATTACGAAATGTCATTGCTATTTTTAATTATATATGTTGTTGTTCTCATTGCTAGTGACTTTCAGCAATTTTTCATGGCATGGTAACATACAAATAAATCTGATGATGATTGTGATGACTAGAGAGTTTCATGATGTCAGAGACACCATCGCATCCTGACTTCCCCTTCGAGGCATATTGAAGTTAGAAACAAGTTTCTAACTTATTTCTCCAGTAACTGTTTAAAAAGAAAACTGAGAAGAAGAGCCTTGGGCCACTCAAAAGTGTCTTAGGAACTGAAGCAATCCTTGGCCCACTCTTGTAGCATTATTCACAGAAGGTGGTTATAGTGGTTGAAGTTAAGCTATGCAGTACTTGAGTTACAGGACAGCTAGAGAGGCCCTGTTCCCATTCCTTTCGTGAAACTTTCATTAGCTACTGCTTTTAGAAGGCATGAATTTGCTAAAATTGTGGGGAGTTTGAGATGAGGTTTGTGGCTACCATTAAAAGTTCTCCTCTGCCCCCCTAAAAAAAATAATAACTCAAAGCACTGGCATCACGTGAGAAAATGTCTTCTCTCGGACTCTGCACTTTGTGGTGAAAGCTTCCTGTTGACTTCTCCTAAACAGGCTGTTCTAAAAGCCCACCCACCCATTTTCTCTTATACATTCTGGGCAAAGACTAACATACATTTCTGAGTAGCATGTGTAGCTTTGGAAAAGATTATAGTTTTGGACACATGTCCCAGCCTTTCTCTCACACAAAAACCAGAGACTGTAAAAAATATAAAAATAAAAAGGGCTATTATTAAGCTCCTGTAGAGGGTACGTAGTTTCAATATATTCAAGCAGCTGGCAGGACATTCTGAGGCAAAGTCCGAAGGAGCCAGCCTTACTGTGGTTATATGGCTTTCTAACTGTTACATAACAATTTAAGTACCTATTTCTTAAACAGATCTCATGGCTGAGTGACCACATTCGAACCAGTGTATTGTTGACAGAGAGAAAGCCAGTAAGCTGCAGTTCTGAGAGAATAATACAGGACGATTTTACTTAGAATGCTGATGTATGCTGCTAATATTTATATCAAGTCATTAATCATATAGGCCTACATTTGTGTGTGTGTGTCTTTGTGGAAATTGCATCTGCTGAGAATACACTCAGCAGATTCTTCCTTGGGAAAATGAAGAAGCCATTATGAATATAAGGGGAGGGAAACATGTTGAGAGATTTTTTAGAAAGGCTAATTTCCTATGATGAACCAGAGGCTCTGTTAAAATATACCCCAGGCTGCTTCCATATGAGGTGCCCACAAGTGGTCTATTTCTGCATGTGACAACCACAGATCCATTTCCTACCTTGTTGGTAGATTTTTTTATTTCCTAGCCTCTGCTTCCTACTCATCACTGTTATGTACTGAAGTTCTCACCCTGGGCCAGCAGGGGGATACTGTAGATAGTTCAGGTCCACTTATGCAAATAAGGGATCGAAAGTGACGTTCAGTGATTGGATAGTTACAGAAAGTTGTTACAATTACGTTGTACTGGAGCTCTATATAAGCAGGCTGGCTGAACCCTTCAGTTCAGTTCTGTTCTGACCCGTGAATAAACAAGAGCTGTTTGGAGAATCGTTGTGTCGTCTGATATGTTCACCCACAACTTAACAATCACAACTGGTATACTTGCTATATCAGAGCAGCAGTTACATAGGAGAAACACAAGTTGATGCCTGAATGGGAAAGCTGATCAATGTACAATGGTACCTCAGGTTAAGAACTTAATTCGTTCCAGAGGTCCGTTCTTAACCTGAAACTGTTCTTAACCTGAGGTACCACTTTAGCTAGTGGGGCCTCCTGCTGCCGATGTGCTATTTCTGTTCTCATCCTGAAGCAAAGTTCTTAACCCGAGGTACTATTTCTGGGTTAGCAGAGTCTGTAACCTAAAGCATCTGTAACCCAAGGTACCACTGTACTTGATAAAGCTTTTGTTGTTTTAAGGTAGGCAGGGAGTCTGTCTGAAATATGGAGGTTAAGGCTAGACAGGTGGCTAAACCAGCATATGATCCATTGGTAGTATCTAACCTGCCATTCAAATTTTGCACCACGGAGGAAGCCAGAGGAACCCACTGTAGGTCTTCTTCATGTCTGTTTTCACCCTGACTTCTGCAACAGGAACAAATGCACTCTATGTGAGGATGGCCAAACCAAGGTCACCGAGAATCATATTCTAAATCCCTAAATACTCCTAAATTGCCTTAACTACTCTCCCAGTTAGACTCACATCTCTTTCATAAGGCAGGTTTGGGAGGAGACACTCATTTCTACACACAGTAGCCATTGCTATTATTTAACTGGGGAAACATCCAAGGGGAGATTTGGAACGAAAACGTGGCCATGAAAGGCAATAGCGAGGGAAAGCTGAGTGCTCTTTTGGCAAGAAAGTCAGATTTGTACAAGGGTTTTTGCTTTACTTTGTTGAGCAACACTCGTTTCAGTACATTTAAACCCTCTATTTTGAGAATGGCGGAAAGGCAGTGACTCAACAATGGCATCCTCCAATTGGTTCTGCGAAAATCATGCTCAAACGAGTTATGGTATTCCCTCTTTAATCTACTTATTTGATGGCTTCCCTTCTCTGTACCGAGTGCCTGTATTAGACTAATTCCTTGCTAAATGGAAGCAAAATGAACTCAAGTGACCCCTTTAAATCCAGACGGAGTATTTTAAGAAACTGAATTATTGCTCCTGTGCCACGGGAAGGTAACTGATACATCGTTCAAGCATCCTGAATGTAATGTATTTTGTCTAACCTTTTGTCTGGCCCAAAGTGGATCCAATTCATCATTTTGGATATACCGGTAACTCATTTGGAGAGAAAGAATAAACTCTCAGGAGATAGGTGAAACGAGATCGCAAGCAAGCCAAGATTTACCAAAAGGATGTTAAAAATAACTCTCATACTGTGTTATGAGCACCTGCATTTAGCGCCCCTCCCATATTAGGTTTAAATCATACTAAGTTAAAACCAGATCACAAAGAAATGATAGCCAAAAAAAATCTGCCTACTAATTTAATGGGAAATGCTGAAGGCCTCTGTGCTTAATATGGTTTTGTTGTTAAGTTAAATTGGCACAAGGCCAACAGACAGTACTGTATAGTGTTTAAGGAATAACTTCCTGGGGGAAAAATGTAGATACAGTTTATTTGAGCACCAGCCCTGCCGTTAGGTAGACTTAGGTGGCTGCCGCAAGCAGCTGATTTTGAGAGTTATTAATGGATAGCAAACAGTTAGTTACTTGACTGATTTACTTAGGCTGCAATCCAAACTCCCCTTGTGCCAGGCTGAAGGGGCTTTGGACTGGGTGGAGATGCCAGTATATGTGACAGTATTGTTGTTATTGGTTTTATTCTTACACACCACCCCAATCTCTTAGTGGTATGAGATTACAGAGGACCAGGCGTTTACCCAGGGTTTGTCTTACCTTTGGAAATGAGACACAGCAGAAACTGTGCTGTCTTGATTATATATTGTTTATTTGCACAGTTTGGACTGTCCTGTTATTTTATTAATAACAGACAGTGAGGAGGAGAGAAGCATGTGGGCTTTTCTGCTTGGGTGCCAAAATAACTTGGCCAGCCTTGGGTGCTATGCAACTTGATTTGGGGTTTGTATGTGTGTGGCATTCACCATTCTGTCTCAGGAAACAAAATGTCCTGGGAACCTCTGAGCAGTGTCAGGAAAATGTAAAGAGCAAGGATGGTCCATCATACAGTTTGTACTATCCACAGAGAAAAGGACAAGGAGGCTGGGTGGCCGGCCGCGCTGGTGCGGCTTCAGATTGCCTATGGGCGACATCCCTTCCTTCCTGCTGAGGCGGCCACGTATGGCCAAGAGCCGAGTGGGAGGAAGCGGCAGCAGGGGGGAGGCTGCCTCTGCCGCCCAGGCCAGCGGCATGTGCTCTGTGCCCTGTGGACCCCTGGCCGAGGCAGAGGGTGATGACGATGCTGCCGAAGACAAGGTGGCAGGGGGGGTCCTTTCAGGAGAGGGTGGGTTCAGCCCCCCACATGGTCTGAGGGACAGTGGACTGGCCCCCTCCTGAAAAAGTTTGCTGACCCCTGCTTTAGGCTTCTGAATACCTCTGGCCAACATCAAGGACCTTGCTCCTCATTTGAATCATGGGAGGTCAGGATTTGTGGTGGTAGTGATAGCATCACTGTGAACATAAAATCAGGTGGTCTCATTTGGTTAGGAGGCATCTAACATTGGCAGGTTGCTAGCTTTCTTTCTAACATATCCTGCATGGTTTCTAGGAAGATAAAATGAAGAAAATCCTATGGGTTTGTTTGTTTGAATTCCTTAGTGCAGGGGTGTGGAACATAATATCCAGGAGCCAAATGCATTTTCTCCCCCAAGTCTCACTATCTCCCTAAGCCACACTCCCTCCACCACCATACAGTGGTACCTCGCAAGACGAATGCCTCGCAAGACGAAAAACGCGCAAGACGAAAGAGTTTTCCGTTTTTTGAGTCGTTCCGCAAGACGAATTTCCCTATGGGCTTGCTTCGCAAGACGAAAACGTCTTGCGAGTTCTTGCGAGTTTGTTTCCTTTTTCTTAAAGCCGCTAAGCCGTTAATAGCCGCTAAGCCGCTAATAGCCGCTAATCCGCTAAGCCGCTAATAGCCGTGCTTCGCAAGACAAAAAAACCGCAAGACGAAGAGACTCGCGGAACGGATTAATTTCGTCTCGCGAGGCACCACTGTATTCTCAACTGGCTTGGTTCAAACCTCCATTTAAGTATTTTTGCCTGACTGGAATGTATTACTGAGCTCTGATGATGCCTCTTGCTTGCATGTATGATGGACAGAGAGGGGAGAATGAGTGATCCCCGTATAAATTCATGACACCAGTTATTCTCCCCTTGTCATTACAATAGACGTAATGGGAAAATTGCTAATCCATTCCCTTGTATTGTGGGCACACGTTCATGAATGAGTCTGCTTACGTAGCTCAGGAAATCAAGCAAGCGGTTTTCACTACTTTGCCATTTCCGAACACATTCATCTTTCTGAACTTCCTTTCAAGTGAATTTGAGCAAACTTGCTTGCAGCTAACCTTAGCCTACGGTGCACACAAAGCTTTTGTCTCAGCTCACCACCTCCTGTTGCAGAGACTTTTATTGATCACAGAGTTTTCTCCCCTGATCCAGTTCCTTCAGTGGAGACAGGACATTTTAGAGAGGACAGAAAAAGACCTCCCAAGTCAGATAGGTGCCGTGGCAGAGTGGTATAATGGTTAGATTGATTGAATCTGCATTCTCCAATGAAGTTTACTGGGAAAGATTGTACCTCAGCCTACTATACATCAGTGGCTTGGATCCTGACTAGCCACCTGCAAACAGAAGGTGTCCTTTAATTTGCAGGGGAAACACAATGGAGGCTTATCCATTAGAGCAAATGGGGCAGTGCCCCACCAACCTCAGTCTTCCTTCAGCTAACCTTCTCCTGCCTGTATGATATCATGGACTGGCTGGATGCAGAGATGTGGTGGGAGGTACCATCTGGGGAACCCCCCAAGGGAAGAAGGCTCAGAGCCAGGGGATTGGTGGTAGAACGAAGATGAATGGTCAGAGGGAGAAGAGGGAGCAGACTGGGAGGAGGAGGTGACAGAAGCTGAAGAGGTAACAGGGTTTAGTGAGCAGGAAGAGTATGTGGAAGATAGCAGTCCAGAATCAGAGGCAGAAGTGGAGGCTGGAGAGAAGGGGGTCCAAGAGGAAAGATGAGTCCAGCTAGTAAAGAAACCAGGGTATCTCCCCCCTCTGTTGTGACTAGCTCCCTTTCCCCCTGGTCTCCCAGGACCCGAAAAGGTATGAAGAGGGCAGAACAGAGACAGATAAGGCAACAGAGTCTCAGATTGCTTGGGAAGGACCCGGATAGTGGAGGAAGAGACTTAGGGAACTGTGGGATGGTGGGGACCTTCAGTTCCCACAACTTCCTCATAGGGGCAAGAGCTACTGGGACAAGTTGCAGTGCTTTCTAGGCCTAGCCTCCTGTCTTGTTCGTTTGAATCAAGTTAATTTCATAGATGTCATTTGAGTTATTGCTGGCCTGCCCCTGACACCCATGCCTGACATCTTCCTGCTAACAACCAGTCCAGGGGTGGGCGTGGCTTGTCAGCTTCATCTTCCTTAGTCTCAGCATTGCCTCTGTTTAACTCAGAAGGGAGGAGGATGGGGACAAAACCAGCATTAGTTGGCCCTATCTCTCACTGGCTCCAGCTCCACCTTTCCCATTGGAGATGGGAAGTGTGCATTCACTTTAAACCAGAGTTTAGTTCAGACATCCCAAACAGGCTTAAATCCAGATCCAGTGCCATGAGCTGTGATTCTGCAACAGCCTTTGAAAAGACTGATCCCTGCACTTGCAGAGAGAGCCATTATGTGGATTTGAATGGTTTCTTGAGTGGGGGTGGGGGGAGAATCTAGGTTTCAGCCAAAACAGACAGATGTTCCTTTACCTTCGGTAGGAGAATTTCCAAGTTTCAAAATCAGTGATTCCCAGTAATCTACAAATTTGTGGATGCATGTGTGTGTGTGTAGTAGTCGTAGTAAATGGCATTTAAATGTGTAAATATTTAAGTCTGGAATGGAGATAGGAAATTTTGTTCAAGCAGCTACATTTCCCCCCTCAGTTTTTGGAAGTCAGATGAAAAGAAAGGAGGTAGTTGGCTCCTTCCTCAAAATACCAGTCCATTTATCTCTCATGGGAAGTGCAGATTTAGTCTTTTGCATCCAAACAGATGGGCAAAACCTTTGCCAAGCAAACAGTTTTCCTCATTTGCTGGGAACAAGAAAATCAGACACTTTTGTGTGTGTCTGTACAAGTTTTACTATCTATAAAAGAATCTACAAATGTCCCAATGCCATTTAACGGCATCAACTATAGATGCAAAGAAATGGACAAACTTGGAAATGATTCATGTTTATATGTAGGCTGACAAAAAACAACAACCCTGAATTTCATTTGCTTCAAATGTAGCAATCCTAGAACAATTGTTTTCATGTTCTCTATGTCTCGGGTTTTAATTCATCATTGTTAGGTCTGCAATGTTTAATTCATTAATTGGTTAGATTAATGCACTGAGCATTTTATGTAGGTAGAATTATGTGTTGAATCAAAAGGCAACCAACAACATCTTCCTTTGATGGGGGGCGGGAACGACTTCTGCAGGCTATCAACATAAGGACATAAGAAGAGCCTGCTGGATCCGGCCAATGTCTCATCAGTGGCAAATCAGATGTCTGTGGGAAACCCACAAACAACATTCGAGCACAGGAGCACTCTCCCTTCCTGTGTTTTCCAGGAACTGATATTCAAAAGAATTACTGGCTCCAACTGTGAAAGCGTAGCATGGCAATAATGGCTAGTAGCCATTGATAGCCAAATTCCTTCATGAATTTGTTGGATCCTCTTTTAAAGTCATCTAGGCTGGTGGCCATCACTGCCTCCTGTGGAAATGAGTTCCATAGTTTAACTCTGCACTGCATGAAGAAGTGCTCTCTTTTATCTACCCTGAATCTTCCAACATTCAGCTTCATTGGAGCTCCACGAGGTCTTGTGTTACGAAAGAGGGAAGAAAACTTTTCTCTATCCACATTCTCCATGCCATGCATAATTTTATAAACTTTCATATCCAAGAATAACAGTAGTATTTGGGGGGGCGGGGGAAGGGAAAGGTAGACCTAACTTCTAAAAGCTAAGCTGTTTTATAGACATCTACTGTGTTCTTCTATTAGTCATTCCCATTGAGAAAAAATGGAAATTACTGGACAAACTAATAATGAGCAGTAGTGACCACTGGTGAGCTTTTCTCCAGTTCCATACATAATAAATAAACTTATGTAACTATATTACTTCTTGCAATCTGGGCACTGTACTACTGTTGATGCAAATTAGAACTGCATTGACTTTTTAATCTGCTGGTTTATGTTTGTTTTATGGCCTGATTCTTCCTACCTAAATACAGAACTTGACATTATCAACTTTGAATCCACCCCCCCCCCCAGTTTGGGCTCAATTCTCCATCCTATCAGGGAGCTGTAGTGGTGAGCTTCCTGCATTGTCAGGGTTAGACTAGATGACTCTGAAGTTTCCTTCCAGCTCTATAATTCTTTATAAACATGATTATTCTGTGGTCATTATAAACTGCTCGATGTGCTGCTCAGCTTCCCCATTGATACATTAAATGGCTATTTGGCTCATAATTTGGCAGGCTTTAAGATGTTAGCAAAGTTTGAGCTAGGATATCATTTGAAGGTGGGAATAAGCAAGCCCCCTCTATAGATTCAACACAAGTTGGTGACTGAGATGACTTGCAACTGGCAGAGAAGTTCAGCAGTGAAGTTGGCCGTTGGCTGTGGCAAGAGCAACAGAGCAACAAAGGCAGAGCAAAAGATGTCCATCAGCCATCCCAAGGTCTCGGGCTACAAGAAGATGAAAAGACATAAAGAATTCTGCTTCTGTGATATCTGAGCCAAGGAACCCACCCATGGGAAATCATATTGGACTGACCAGCAAGAAGAGCTAGCATGATCCTATGCAGAAATGAGACAGCTGTCTGAGGATTCTGTATCCAGAAATATTAGGTACTGGGAAAGTTTAAGCCTCTCTTTCAAAAGCTACTGAATGATTTCAGGTCTCCGCAAACAAATTTATGTGCTTTTACTTTCTTCTTCTTAAAGAAAGTTTTAAAAAAAATATTTTTATTGAGTTTTACCAGTTTGAATTCAAACATTGTACATCAACATCACCATTCAGGATTCCCTGAATCCCTTGACTCTCCTCCGCTCTTCCACGGTTACCATTATCAATCTTTTTTTCAACTGCCTCCCTTATTTTCTCTATTTTTAAAAACAAAAAATATTTTACCGTAGTTCTTCATATATTGCAAGCATTACTCAAATCCTGCCATCTTAAAGAAAGTTTAATTAGGCTAATTGACAATAATACACAGCATAGGCACCAACTCCATGGGGCTGAGGACACCTCAGCGCCCCCAAGTTTGTGGGGACGGGGCTGAGCCTCCCCAATATTGAGGGGCCAGGTCTCACCAGGCCACCCCACTGCAGGCCTCACGGCCTCCTCCCGAATTGCATGATGAGCCCCCTCAATTTCAGGCAGAACTCAGCACCTCTGATACACAGCTTTAGATCAAGTCCCCCCCCCAAAAAAAACCCCAAGGCTGGCTTCAGGTGCATTCACACAGGTGTTTTGTTTGATTCAGGGAGATTTCAACATGTGGGTAGGATTTGGGCTAGTTTTGAAATGAAAGAAACAGCAACGTTTTCCAGCTTTACACCCACAGAAGACCGGACAGAGCCTCACAGACAAAATTAGGACCCTGCCAGGTCAAGTAGGGCCATAAGCCAGAGGTTGTCCATAATTTTTATAAATTATAAGATTTCAAGAACTAGCAAAGTTGTTTGCCATTTCAGTCTTTGAGCTCATAGAGCAGAGTGCTGTCTTCTTTTCAACACTCTCATTCCTGTACTGACGGATGGCAAACAAAAAATGAGTGCGACAATGGTTTGGTTCTAGGCTCAGCGTAAGTCACACACTGTCACAATATGTAGGGGTAACATTCCCTTGAATTGGCAGCCACACTAGCTGAAGGGAGAAGCCCTTCTTTTAAGATCCTCCCTGCATCTCTGCAAGAATGTTCAGAGAATTTAATCTGAGTTTTGAATGCTTAATTGGCCATGTGGCAAGAAGAAGCTTTTCCTTCTCTGAGTTAACAACTGTGTTCCTCTGAACCTTTTGTTTCAGAGGCCAAAGGAACATTCAGAACAAGGAAATCCTGAATAGGAAACTAAATGTCACCATAGGAAAGAGCAGAAAAATCTGCCAAGAAGTCTAAACTGGATTTACTATCATGACTGATAATTGTCAAGAAGATACAAAACTGCAGTGCTTACTGCATATTGACCAATTGTAAGTAGGACACCTCGCTTTCAGAGAGCTGGATAAACTATATTTTGTTTAATTTTAATTAATCCCATCAAGGAAATATTCTGTCCCCAAATTACATGCAGAACAAGTTGAAATGCCAGTTAACCTAATCAGGGATTCTGCTTATGGTACTGAATAAAGTAGTGAAATAGCAATGAAGCAGGCAAAGGCTACCAATACTGAGCCATTTCTTACTCATAGTTTGGCCACTGCAGGAACACATGATTTGTATTGTACCCCTCGTTTTCTAGAAAAATAGCCCTGGTTGGACCCACTACTGGTCTCATCTGCTCAATCTGCCGGAGCCTGTCTTCACATGCAGGGGAAGTCCCAAACTCACTGAGCATTTGAGACCCATCGGCTACCCTTACCTGGTTTAGCCAGCCAGTCAAATTCATTCCTGGAGTATGACCGCTGTCACATGCTGACAGCTTCTAGGAGCCACAGGTAAGAGCTGGGTGCAAGGTGGGGACCAAAGGTGAACAAACTACCCCAAAAGAAGCACAATGTGTGTCCCCCACCCGAGGTACTACCCCTCCCCTAACACCCCATACACCCCGAAAGAAACAGTATTGTCTGTTTTAAAGACTGATCACCTTTTTCATCTCCGTTTTCTCAAAATCCAGCCCAATAGCTAACTGGTTAAGTTGCTTGAAAGTGGGCTAAAGAATAATGCTATTATAATTGCCTGGGCCTTCTCCACAGAAGGGTTTCTACCAGTAATTATCCTGAGGCCTCCTTATCCTTATTTAAGCATTGCTGCTGTTTCAATGCTTGGAAATAGTTACTGACCAAAAAACATTGACAGAGCTGCGTTCCTGGCTCCAGCGCAAACCCCTTTGACTTAGCTGTGGGATTTTGTGTGAATACGACTGGCGTACGTGAGCATTTCTAAGCCTCATAATTATATATCATCAGTATTGCATAACATTTGCCCAAATGAGATCATTTTACCAATTAGGACATCACTGGGGAATGTCTCAGCTAAACTTTTTTGCTGTTATTATTATTTTATAATAACAAATTACACAGCACAATAAAGATAAAATCAATGGTTATGAGAGGGAGAGTTTTAAAAACCAAACGGGAGTCTGCCTGAAAAAAATAAAAGCAAAAGCAAAATAAATTGCATTCAGTATAATTTGAATAATCAAAAAATAATTTAACTAATCTGACTAATTTGTAATCTTGAACACTTGGATTTGGCCATTGGCAACCTCTTCATTATGCTGGAACAGGAATGGAGAGAGAAGGCTTTGTTATACTTCATAACATTCATAGAATCAGAATTGTAGAGCTGAAAGGGATCAGAAATTGTTTTCTGGACATGGACTCATGATAGGGTTCCACTGCAGTTCTAGGAAATGAGAAAGTTGTAGATTCCTCATACAATATTTGGTTCAACTAGTCAATTTGGAACTACTTGCTGGAGAAGCAGTGGATCTAGAAGAAAGCAACAGAATCCAACTCTTACCTTGTGAGTGAAATGATCTGGTTTCTGGATCACCTTACATGATAAGGGACCATAGTATTGGATACTATCCAATAGATTTTGTCGTCTCTTTTCAAAGAAAAAAAGAGAGGCCTCTGTGCACACTTTTAGAGCCTGAAAGCCTGATCTGAAAAGCTGAAAAATGTAATATAAAGTATAGCTCAAACACGGCTTGCCTTAAGTCATGTCATTTACATGATGAAAATCTACTATTCTGATGTTATTGGTTTTTGTGTTTTTTTAAAAGAAAATATCTTTTATTGATGTAAAGCAAAAACAAAAAAAAAATTGCAGCAAGAGGCAATTTAATGGAGCCAGGAATTTTATTGAAAGATGCAGATCCCCTGGGCTTGTCTGGAAAATAAGAAACATGTTCAGAGATGATGCGTCCTGCAGGCCTTTGAGGTTCACAAGAGAAGGTCTACCAGGAGGTTTGTCTAGACTGAGAGTTAACCTTCTCGTTTGAAATGAGGAAAATAGCACCAGCATTTTGCTTATGAATGCATAAAGTGTTCTGTGTTTGATTAAGGATGTTGGGTGGGTGGGTGTTTTTAGCTCAGCGACACCACAGAGTGTTGTACTGTCAAAGAGGAGTACTGTCAAATATGTACAGAAAATAAACAGGAGATGTAATGCAGCAAATGACCTCTAAACATATGAGAGGGTTTAACAACCCTTGGCGTCTTCTTTCCAGAATCCGAGAAACTTTGATATATTTTTTTAAAAATACAGTTACAAAGGTTGCAGGCCACCCCCGATCTCTGCCGAGTGGTAGCAAACTTCCAGGGGGTTCCAGATACTTACTCAGGGTCTTGTTTCCATTGGGAATCAAGGTGTGGCAAAGGCTGCTGGGTCTTTAAGAAATATCGTTTATTAACACATATTTACACTGGAAGTTTTCAATGGAGGGAGTGCAGAGTTTACAGCATTTACATTCACATCTCAAGAGGGGCTTGGTCTCCACAGCTGTGCAGCATCAGATTCCAACACATCTCTGTACCTCTGTCCCAGGCTGACCTCAGGCTGACCTCTGACCCTCAGTCCCTGCATGGAGCCTTGGCTCCACCCTTCTCCATCCCAAGAACCTTTGCAGAAAACAACTTTTCCCACCTCTGTCTGCTGGCACCCCTTATCCAGAACATTTTTCAAAAAGGCCCAATTTTCCTGAAGGACATCTCTTGTATCCTCCCCCTCATTGGCAGAGAATCTTTTGTCCTGATGATGGTTTTCACTGATGTGTTAATGCAGTGGTTCTCAAAAAACTTTCTCCGGGGCACACGTTTCAGAGTAAAAATTGGCTCACACCTAATTTTTAATTGATAAGAAATACGTTAGAAAACTAAAAGAAACAGCTCCTAGCAGCACTTGATTTATGACACATAACACAGCTACTTTGTAATAAAATCATGGGGCATCTAGAAAGTATCAAACAATGCAGCTACATAGGAACATGAGTCATTCCCAAAATATAATATTGATTGTCCTTGAATCTTCCTGGCACACTTGCCATCCTCTCCTGCCACACCCTCTGAGAACCACTGTGCTAATGACTTGCTTCCAGCACCTTTTGTCATTTTTAGTACCGCTGCAGCAGGAAGGTAAATGGTGTGCTGTTGCACCAGAAGTGGTTTAGTTATGCTGGCCACATGAACTGGAAAGCTGTCTGTGGACAAACGCCAGCTCCCTCAGCCTGAAAGCGACATGAGCACTGCACCACATGGTCGCCTTTGACTGGACTTAAGCATCCAGGGGTCCATTATCTTTACCTTTACCTATCCCAGGTAAGGCCCTGGCCCAGCATCTTCCCTTCAATACTCCAAATACCAGCTAAATTCTACCCCTTTATTAATTTCTAATATTCACTATGTCCAGCAGTTATGGGTTCCCTTGCACCCGTAAACTCTGTTACTCTAGATCTGTAACAATACTATTGGAAGATTTTTTTTTCCCCTCCCTTGGTTTCCAGATATACTCACTGATCCGGTTTGCATGACTTAGTAAACCAAACTATGGTTTCCTGGGATTTGGCTTAGCACAGGGAAAAGGCAGGAATAAGATGTCCTCAGTTCAGTATATATTTAGGTTTAGTTTCAGTAGCAGCTGAGGGCTAGAGGGTTTTCAGAGCAACTGCCCTCCATTACTGTACAATCTCTTGAATAATAAGCATTCCATCTGAATCCAACTTTAGGCAAAGTTTCACCAGCTTTTGGTTTCATTGTTTGCAATATGAACCTCTTTTGCACAGATCTCATACCCTCCAGCATTTCTCCAATGAAAATAGGGACATCCTGTTTAATGCTGATGGTGGTAATTTTATTATTTATTCCACTTACCTTATACCCTTTATAGCCTTACTAAAATCAAGATACACTATGTCCACAGCATTTCCCTGATCCACCAAGTTTGCAATTCCATTTAAAAAAAAAATCAGATTGGTCTGGCATGACTTATTTTTGAGAAACCCATGCTGGGTCTTAGTAATCACAGCATCCTTTTCTGTTGAATACCAGGACCTTCCCTGGTGTTGATGTCAGGTTCATCGGTTGATAGTTACCTGAGTCTTCCTCCCCCCCCCCTTTTTGAAGATGGGGACAACATTTGCCCGCCTCCAGTCAGTAGTGATCTCAGCTGTTCTTTAAAATAATGCATTTAAAGAAAACAAGAGAGGGTCAGCCAAACAATTTTATTTTTGTGCGCCTTTGTTCAGCACTTCTTTGTTTACATGGCTCTGTATGTAATTGTGTGAGTCTTGATAAAATCATACAAACATTTAGCAGGACCACACCTTGCTCGCCTGGTCCCTGAGTAGTTGCTAGCAGCTCCCCCAAACTCTTTCTTCTGCACTTTGGCCTAAATGCCAGGAAACAAACCCAATAGGCAATAAAACACAATGGCAATTATCATTTTTGCAACCTGTTTCTCCCCAAACAAATGCTCTGTAGAAGAAAAGAACCGCTGAAGCCTTTTAATGAACTGTTTGAACAAACAATGGCTGGGGCCCAGGTGCTTGATCTAACGGGGATGCAAACTCACCAGGCAGCCTTTGCTGGGTGTTTGTTTCCTCTTGCAATTTGTACAGCTGCAGAGGGAGCAAGGGAGAAACAGGCTCCATCAGGAAGCACTGGCTGTGGGGTGGAGGAATACTACTGTATGTAGCATCTGGGCCAGAGGTACAGCATCCAAAGCAGCTGCTCAAAAATCCAAATGGTCCCACAAACTTTAAAAGGTTGGTGACCCTCACCCTGTTCATTTCAATGGGATTTCTACTGACCAGGTACATTGCTAGGTTCTTAAAGGTCACAGGGCACAATTTGTATGCTATTATCTATGTATCGATGACTCTGGGAAATTTTGTCGGCGGATGCTGAGGTCTCACCGTGCCCATCTGTCCAATAAGCAAAGTCCAGAAGAATTAAATGGAGGTCTGCTTCAGAAGACCAAGGGCTCAGGACCCATAAGCCAACACCTAACAATTTCCCAGCTATCAGTGCAGAAAGAATGGGGCTGGTTTGCTCTGTTTCATATCATGAGCATTGTTTTTATTTTGTAAAGTGTTGGAACAAGTTTATAAGTTGAAATAAAACATAAGTGTTAGCAACAGGCCTCTTCATTTTTCTTTTCTCCCTCCCTCTTTTCTCTTCTTGTCAGTAGTACTTCAAAAGAATGTAAGCTCTGGTGCTCTGAAACATTCTCTTGTATGTGTGTTTTATGGATTTTCCACTCTCTGATACTTCTCAGCTGAGATCAGGCCACCTAATAGGTTTTGGGAATTGACAGCATTCTGATGCAAGAAACAGACAGAATAAAGTTCAAAGGAGAAAATATGCTTCTTTGCTGCTTATTCATGTGTTTTTAAAAATAGGATGTCTGCATTGTATAGCATCAGCATGAATAGGATGACCCCGCCTGCTTAATGAATCAGAATGGTGCAAGGTCTTTTTTGGATGAAGTAGGGGAAAGAAGGCTACCTTTTTTGCATTAAAAACATCCATTAGAATACCAGGACCACACATACTCTCTCTCTTCAAAATACCTTGTAATGGTTATAGGGGTTGCTTGTGCATAAGTTGCCGCCACTCCTGGCTAGGTTGCCTGGGTAAACCTTTTCTGTCTGGACAGCCCTTCACTTCGTGGCTGTTTCAGTCGCTAGCAGAATCCGTCAGTGGGCGTTTCTTGAACTTCTTCCAGCAAAGAAGTTCTTTGACGCCAAGTCTCCGCCTACTCTCCCTGCGCGGAAGTCTTCTGCACAGGGAGGGTGTGGGCAGCGGAAGACCCGTGCTCTCCCCGCTGGTCTCCGGCGAGGAGTCCTGGAGCTCCCTCTCCGATTCCCCCATCTGCCCCCCTTCACCCCTGGTGTTACGCTGATTTCCTTCCCCAGCAGATGGGCTGCCTCTCTCCCTGCTGGGCCCCTCTCCAGCATCGCTCTGGAGCCTTGCCTCCGCCTCTGGCTCTGATGGCAGTTCCCTGACATATCTCAACTTCAAATCAATCAGTAATCAGAACATGGAAACCTCCTGCTTGCATCCCATTCTGGCACTCAGAAGCAAGGCATGCCTTTCTCTATATATGATTAAGAGAGTCATGGAATCGTGATTTGGCTTTAGGTGATATTTGGTTTTCAGGCAGTAGTGGCTAGTCCACTGCAGATGTGCCTGGAGGAAGCAGATTACCTAGATCCTGTTTCTGGTTTCAGGCCCTGGAACAGTTTTAACCCTAGAACAGCCTTGGTCGCCCTGATTGGTCACCTTTACTGGGAGAGAAACAGGAGGAATGTCACGCTGTTGGTTCTCCTGAATGTCTCAGCTGCTTTTGATACCATTGACCATGGCGTCTTTCTGGAACAACTGAGAGTTGGAGGAACTGTATTGCAGTGGCTCCACTTCTACCTGCAGGATGGCTACCACAAAGTAGCACTAGGGAACGGTTGCTAAGCCCCATGGCTTTGGGGCTGTGAAGTCCTGAAGGGGTCTGTTCTGTCTCCCAAGCTATTCAACTTCTATATGAAACTATTGGGAACTGTCATCTGGGCATGTAGAGCACAATGCCATCAGTATATTGATGACGCACAACTCTATCTCTCCATTCCATCTGAATCATGAGAGGCCATGAATATGTTGGACTGGATGGAAGTAGTCAACAAACTGACACCAAAAAGATGGAGGAGGCACTGTAAGTGCTGGTGTTGTATCTGGAAAGTAGGTGGGTTACCTGCTCTGGGAGAAGTTGTGCTACCCCTGCCACTGGAGTCCCAAGTGGCTTCTGTGGCTAGAAGTGTTTATGCCCAGCTTAGGCTATTTTGCCAGCCATGACCACCCCTGGAATGGGATAGACTGGCCTCAGTAGCCCATACTCCAGTGAGTCTGGTGAGAGGGTCTGCCCAATGGGCCATGTAGGCTTTCCTTATGTCCTTACATTGTAGACTGGGGCAACAGTGCAGAAGTTGGGCATACTGTAGATATTGGAATAGTTAGCAGCACCAGCCTACACAAGTGTATACCTTCTTCCCCTGATGTTGGCTGGATACAAAGGGCACAATTGTGCGCTGAGCCTCTGTATGGGAATGTGCAGATTCTGTTCAGCCCTTCAAGTTTGTTTTGAGTGGCTAAGTTAAGCATCCATTCATGGGTGGGTAGGAAAAGCCTGAGGCTACAGATTATCATGATGTTTTCTAATTGGGACCAAGTTAAAATAGATCTAAATCCCTAGCGCAGACAAAATATGCTCTCATACTTAGTGTCGGATAATAATTATGGTTTCTCATAAAAGCTGCTAATGACAGCTTGCTGTTTTGTGACCCAAGGGAGCATCTACTTTGAGTTGTTTCATGCACATTGCCTAAACAGCTCCAAAGAGACCACCACAATGTTGGGCTGTCTCCTGGCACAGGGAAGTTCTTTTGCTCCATCTGCCTACTAGCATTAAAAAAGAAAGAGGAAAGCATGCAATACGAATGGACAGCCTCCCACCTGCTTTCAGCCAGCCTTTCTCCCTCTCAACTTCTTCCTCTAGTAATGTTTCTCACTTCCTTCAAATCCTTCTTTGGGACAAGTTGTGTGTTACTGGGATAATGCATCACCAATTTCTGCCCTGGCATGGCTGGATGGCTCTCAGTTCAGTTTGGTAATGTCTTTAGGAATGAATGGTGTCAATTAGCAACTGATTTGAATGCTGCTCAATCCAAACATGTCATTCCACTTAAGGCTTGGCAACAGTGAGATCAAAGCATGCCATCACTTATTTAAGGTAGCGGGTGGTGCTGTGGTCTAAACCACTGAGCCTCTTGGGCTTCCTGATTGGAAGGTTGGCGGTTCGAATCTGCATGACGGGGTGAGCTCCCGTTGCTCTGTTCCAGCTTCTGCCAACCTAGCCGTTCGAAAGCACACCAGTGCAAGTAGATAAATAGATACCACTGTGGCAGGAAGGTAAACGGCGTTTCCGTGCACTCTGGCTTCCGTCACAGTGTTCCGTTGCACCAGAAGTGATTTAGTCATGCTGGCCACATGACCCGGAAAGCTATCTGTGAACAAACACTGGCTTCCTCAGCCTGAAAGGCGAGATGAGTTCCGTACCCCATAGTCACCTTTGACCGGACTTAACCATCCAGAGGTCTTTTACCTTTACCTTTGCCTATTACTTATTTAATAGTATATGCTGCCATCTGATAAAATATCAGGGTGTGATCAATGATAAAGCACCGTTAAAAACAATACAAATAATAATTTTAGTGTTTATTTCACCCAGTCTATGTGTCTCCTTTCTCCAGACGCTACAGGAGCCCCTAAAAGGTGGTTTCCATGTGTTTCCGGTATCATATTTCTCAGCTTTCTCCACTTCCCCAAGAAATAAAATGTCTAAGGGCATTGCTACAGTGTTTCACTTCCTTAGGTTGGGAGTGCAATGGAGATGTCATATCTTTTAAATATCTGTTTTATGAGCATATAAGCAGAACAAAGTGATCTTCTGCAGCAGGCAGCAAAAAACACTGAGCCTGAGTCAGATCCCCGAAGCAATGGTGTGGACTTCCACAAATCTCTGGCTTCCAGGCCAATTAAACTCCTTTCTTTATCTCTCTCTCTTTCCCTTCCTCCCTCCCTCAACCCTCCCTCCCTTCCTCTCTTTGCCCAAATTCTAAGAATAATCCGGCTACAGCTGGCATCCAGTGGTGAAGCTGCATGCTCCGGCACCAGGGGCGGAGAGCAGGCGGGGCGGGGCTGCTGCGCATCCCAGGGGCATGGCACACCGCCCACGGGGGCGTGGTGTGCACCCCAGAGGTGTGGCATGCCACCCGCAGGGGTGTGGCGCACAGTGTGGGGGGCGTGGCGCGTGTCCACGGGCTGCCGTGATGGTACCCCCCTCTCCGATGGTGCCAAGGGTGGTGCGTTCCCCCCGCCCCTCCGTTCCTGACATGAAATAATAATAATAATAATAATAATAATAATAATAATAATAATAATAATTTATTTATACCCCGCCCATCTGGCTGGGTTTCCCCAGCCACTCTGGGCGGCTTCCAAAAGAATATTAAAATATTAAAATACTGTGATACATCAAACATTAAAAGCTTCCCTAAATAGCATTTCATATTTGGCTGTCGACAGCCTCTGTGAATTTTTTGTTTATTACCACCTGTCAAAATTTAGATATGCAAGAGATGCTAATAAACCTAAAGTGTTTGAATTCCTAATTTCCAACTACTTGTAGCAGCTGAATTCCCAATGCTGAGCCAGTATATTTCACATTCCACCATTTTGCAAAAGGTGATTTCAGCTCTGTCCTGGAGGAAGTGGCCCATCCCTGGAGTACAGGTGTGCGAAAGCTTTGGCCCATCAAGTGTTACTGAACTACAACTCCCACCAGCCCCAGCCAGCATGACCAATGGCTAGGGATGACAGAAGTTGTAGTTCAGCAGTGTCTGGAAGTCCCAAGGTTGCCCATACCTGCTGTAGTATTTATTAACGAATGTGAATGTGTTGCAGATTTCCAATGCTTCTCCAGTGCCTGGTTCAAGTGTTCATGAAACACATGGCCTCTGCCCCAGAAGAGCCATTTCCCTGTGTTAGAGATGCATAGGGTTGCCAACAGTAATTATTATTATTATTATTATTATTATTATTATTATTATTATTATTATTTCTATATCCCGCCCATCTGTTTTAGGACCAGCTTTTTCTGGGTGTAGTCATATAGCACAATCACTGTACGTAAAATAAGGTTGTAGGAACTAAATTTATGACTGCAATATCACATGCTTTCCCTGCCTTTCTGTTGATTTATTTTCAACTCTATCATTCCAGGAAGCTGTGTGGTGCAATAACCCCTATGTCTGTGGGTGGGGAACCCATAAAATAATTCACCACTACCGTATTTCCATTCTAGAATGGGTGGAGGGTGTTACTATAAATAGGTGGGGGAAAGCAACTTCTCTTATTTCTCACGTCCGTAGGTTTTATTGTCAAGCGATGAGGGGAAAACAATGATGGATGTGGAGGACTTTCCTGTGAATAAAATGGAGAGAAAGACGGGGAGAAAGACAAATATATAGAGAGATTGAACTCTTGAATTAAAACCATGTGATTTCGTCCTTACTTGAATCCACCATTATGGGAGAGCGTTCCAGGCCTATGTGACAGCAAATACATTCAAGAGGGAGTCTTTTAATCCCCTGAAAATATTTGCTCCAACTGCTATGATGGCCTTGGAAAGGCTGCAATGGAAGCATCTCCTATGGCATGGGAGACTGTGATGGGGAATGAATTGAGGGTGCATGTATGCATGTATGTATGCCCCACCCACTGCTAGCTCTAGCCACGCCCACTGGCATGTGACTCCTG
This sequence comes from Podarcis filfolensis, assembly GCF_964270895.1. Lineage (NCBI taxonomy): Eukaryota > Metazoa > Chordata > Lepidosauria > Squamata > Lacertidae > Podarcis > Podarcis filfolensis. The sequence continues at coordinate 30,100,206 of NC_139603.1, read as the reverse complement.
CCTGCCCTTCCATCACTTCATGTGACCCTCCGGGGGGGGGGGATTGTTGCTCACCCCCTCCTATGCAATTCTTCTGAGCCCCTGTGGTTTCTCCCACAAATAAACCCTATAGAGTGGGTGGTGATTGTAGTTCAGACTTCCCCACAAGCATCATCAACATTACAAAGAGAAAAAAGAACTTTACTATTACTATTACTATTACTATTATTTATTAAATTTGTATACCACCCTTCATCCACAGACCTTAGGGTGGTTCACAACATAAAATTACTATATAAAATCCACAAAATGCATAGTACAATTAAGAACAACAAACCACAACACCCTCCCACAACACATTTAAAAGGGTATCAGATGATAATCAGGCGAAGATATAGCTGAAGAGGAACATTTTTTTCTCGCACCTAAAGGTGCCAGGTGAACCTCCCTGGGGAAAGCATTCCACAAACGGGGGGCCACTGCAGAAAAGGCCTGCTCTCATACCCTCCAACATTTCACTGATGAAAATAGAGACGTCCCATTCCATAATGTTAATTTTACTATTTATACCCCACACATCTTATTAGGTTGCCCCAGTATTTTGGGCAGCTTCCAAAGTATATAAAAACATAATAAAACATTAAACATTTAAAAAACTGGTTTGCCTTCAGACTGCTCGGGGGTTGGATAACTCCATACCCTCCAACATTTCCCCAATGAAAATAGGGACATTCTAAGGAAATGCATCTTAAGACAGCATCTTAAAAAGCAGAGACATCACCTTGCCAACAAAGGTCCGTATAGTGAAAGCTACGGTTTTCCCAGTAGTGATGTATGGAAGTGAGAGATGGACCATAAAGAAGGCTGATCGCCGAAAAATTGATGCTTTTGAAGTATGGTGCTGGAGGAGACTCTTGAGAGTCCCATGGACTGCAAGAAGATCAAACCTATCCATTCTTAAGGAAATCAGCCCTGAGTGCTCACTGGAAGGACAGATCATGAAGCTGAGGCGCCAATACTTTGGCCACCTCATGAGAAGAGAAGACTCCCTGGAAAAGACCCTGATGTTGGAAAAGATGGAGGGCACAAGGAGAAGGGGATGACAGAGGATGAGAAGGTTGGACGGTGTTCTTGAAGCTACCAGCATGAGTTTGACCAAACTGCGGGAGGCAGTAGAAGACAGGAGTGCCTGGCGTGCTCTGGTCCATGGGGTCATGAAGAGTCGGACATGACTAAACGACTAAACAACAACAACAAGGAAATGCGGGACATTCTGGAATCAAATCAGAAACTGGGACGGCTTCTCTAAATTAGGGATGTCCCTGAAAAATAGGGAAGCTTGGAGGGTATTCTTTGTTGCCACCCTCCAGACCTCTCATGGAGGAGGCACATGAGGAAGGGCTTCAGAGGATGATCTCAGGGTCTGCATAGGTTCACTTTTCTGCTCTGTAATATAAGGAGGGGCATTCTAAAATCCCTAGTGGGTTTCTTATATTCTTTTGCAGAATCCTAGACCAATAGTCTTTTCTATGGTGTTTGAAACAAGAATATCAGAACTAAGCAGCCAAGCCTCAGCAGAGAGTCAGAATGGTGTGACCGTGTTTGAGCACCAGAAAGGTCATGCTTTCATAGCATCGGTCACTTCCTTTCACAGTACAATATGATTGTGAATGTGGAGGAAAATGTTTATTATCCTGTTGTATATTCCCACCTCTTCCTCCCTCTTTTTCTCTTTGTGTGCTTTTTGAATATAGCATAAAGTAGCAAGGTAGAAAAGCCATAAATTAAAAAAAAGAGAGAGGAAGGGATCTGTTTCCTGCATTGTTAACTTTGAACTATGTGTCTGCTTCATAAAATGAATGTGCATTTCAGAAGCCCTGGGAAAAGGTCAGCAGATACTTCAGGGGTTGAAATGCTTATTTGCACTGAATCACTTTTTGCCGTATGTCGCTGCCTTTTGCTGAAGGGAGAGACAGGAAACTGTCTATATGGAAGATAAGAAAGTGGGAATAGGATGGAGCAGGTTACAGAGATTTTAGGGTGTAGAGATTTCTGGAGCTTAAATATTACAGAATGTATTGAGGAAATATTTATAAGCAGGCTAGGAAGGTCAGAAGGTTTAGACTGAAGCTGCAATTTTATACACACTCAATGGGGAGCAAGTTCCATTGCATTCTGTGCGACTACCGTTTGAAGTGAACAGGGATAGGATTGCACTGTTTATTTAGAACTTAAAACAATCCACTAAAACACACTAAGGACCATTTTAAAAAAGTTATCACCTACCACATCTAATGAGGCTAAGGAAGGCCTGAGTAGAAATTTACAACATACATAGAAAAGAACTGTACACAAATAAAGACACTCACGGGACTTAAATAGACCTCATAATCATTCATTTTGAATTTAAGAACATTGAACAAATATATTACAACAATTGAAGGATGTATATTTAATGAAATTTTGAATAGTATTATTCCATAGTATTAAGTACACATAGAATGTAAACATGACAAATGCGTAAATATAAAGAAAATATAGAGAAACTAGAAGGAGGAGGGAGGGAAGTACAAACTTGTTTAGAGTTAAAGTATTAAGGTTAAAAGGAATAAGGTATGTATTATGTATTATGATGGTGAGATTTGTAAAATCTGTTAAACCAATAAAATCAATAAAGATGATTTTTTAAAAAAGGGAAGGCCTGAGTAAGCAGGTACGTTTTTAAAAATTGATGACATATCAGTGCCTACTGGATTTCCAGGAGGTGACTGTACCACAAAGTAGGTGCTACCACATAGAGAGTAAGATCTGTGCTTTTATTATGTATGCTTTTATATAAGAATTTGGAAGTGCAAGATGCTGGTCAGCAACATATTTTGTTTTATATAATGGCTTACTATATATTCATAACATTGTTCTTTATATTTTCTTATTGATGTTGATTTATCATGGATGAATTTGGTGTGGTAATAAATGCTGTTATGTAAATATTAATAACTCCACAATTATGTTTTGTTGAACATAAGTATGCACTTTATCATTCTGCACATTACCTACTAATGTAATTTTGAAAAAATGATGATTATTATTATAAAAAAAATCATAGAAAGGCAGCCTGGATAGTTACCACAACAATTTTATCTCCCTACCTTAATGTTGGAGCCATTTTTGAGAATACTGTATAAGATAACCTATTTAACAAACAAAAGTTGCCATATATTTGGGGGGAGGGAGGTGATCCATAATAGTATTTTTTTCTCCATTATAGTAACACAGTAGAGAGAAGGTGGGATATAAATGTAATAAAAATAATATGTAATTAAACAACCTGCAGCTAACACTACTATTACTCCTTTTATAACTTTCATCTCACACTGATCAACTTTTTTTTTACTTAAATGGGAGTAAGAGAATTTCATTGTAATAATGACATTCTTTCTCTCCCTCCCTCCCTCCCTCCCTCTCTCTCTCTCTCTCGCCACACACACACACACACACACACAATTCATGCAAAAAATTGCAGAATAAGAATTTTTTTAAAGTCCAAAAGTTGCTAGGAAAATAATTGCCTCGATGCCGTGAGCCGTGTTCTTGTGCCATGAAAAGAGCTGCAAGGTTCAGCCATTTTGATTCCCTTCTCATTTACTCAGTTGTTTTCAACCAGTGTGCCGTGGCACCCTTGCTGTTGTTGTTTAGTCGTTTAGTCGTGTCCGACTCTTCGTGACACCATGGACCAGAGCACGCCAGGCACTTCTGTCCTCCACTGCCTCCCGCAGTTTGATCAAACTCATGCTGGTAGCTTCAAGAACACCATCCAACCATCTCATCTTCTGTCGTCCCCTTCTCCTTGTGCCCTCCATCTTTCCCAACATCAGGGTCTTTTCCAGGGAGTCTTCTCTTCTCATGAGGTGGCCAAAGTATTGGAGCCTCAGCTTCATGATCTGTCCTTCCAGTGAGCACTCAGGGCTGATTTCCTTAAGAACGGAGAGGTTTGATCTTCTTGCAGTCCATGGGACTCTCAAGAGTCTCCTCCAGCACCCTGGGGTGCCTTGAATGATGGTCAGGGGGGCCACACTGGCCTCTGTCCCTCCTTCCTTACCTGTCTCCTCTGATGCCCTCTTGCATCTCTGCCTCCCAAAGGCTTGCACAGCTGTTTGTTGCAACAGCCCTGGGTACAGGCTCCCCAGGCAAATTGTGCCTCTGGGGCTGGATAGGGGGTGCTTGCCAGGTCCCTGTGGGGCAATGTGAGGAGGCACCTCTCTTTGGGGAAAGGGGGGTGCGCAGCTCAGAGACCAGGGTGTTCGAAAAAGGGTGAGAGGCTGCCAGCTCTGCAGGCAAGGGGTGACATAACTGGGCTCCTGAGCCCCACAGGGGTGCTGCAGAAAGAATGTACAGTGGTACCTCAGGTTACATATGCTTCAGGTTACATACGCTTCAGGTTACATACACTTCAGGTTACAGACTCCACTAACCCAGAAATAGTGCTTCAGGTTAAGAACTTTGCTTCAGGATGAGATCAAAAATCATGCTCTGGTGGTGCGGCGGCAGCAGGAGGCCCCAATAGCTAAAGTGGTGCTTCAGGTTAAGAACAGTTTCAGGTTAGGAACGGACCTCCGGAACGAATTAAGAACTTAACCCGAGGTACCACTGTAGTTGGTCAAGGGAGCCATGGACTCAAAAAAGTTGAAAACTTCTGATTTACTGAAACACTTCAGCGAAACTGCTCTGATAAATAGTGCCATTAGATTCCATGATTGCCTTCCATTGGGGCAGTTCCCAAGGGGCTCTGCCATTAGAGAATGAGAATGAAAAGCCTGCAATGGTATCATTGTCAAACAAGAAAGCTAAATGAGGTCAGCCAATGAAGCAGCAACAGGGATCTTTTGGAGGATGAGTGATCATCACTAACCATATGAATGGGAAGCAGAGAGAAAAAGACAAGCTTGACCTTTCTGTCAGACCCTGAAGCAGCCATACACACAGAAAAGCATGGTCACCAGAGGAGAAAAAAGTCAGACACCATTGTAACTCCAAAGTCATTAAACACAGACAAACACAAAACAAAAGTGCTTATAAGTATCTCTTCTCTACCAAATGGAGAGTAAAGCAAAGATTTGCTCAGGGCTGGTCCAAGTTAAATTTGCAACTCTTGAACCTTCACATATGGCACACCTTTATCTGCCTTCCAGGGCAGACTCAAAGAAACAGGGATAGATCGCTCAGTTGGTAGTACATGAGACTCTTAATCTCAAGGTTGTGGGTTCAAGCCCCACATTGGGCAAAATACTCCTGCAACTCTACAATTCTATGATTCTAACAAAAATAAAGGTTTATAACATATCTGTGATTCTGACCCAAAGGCACAAGTAGCAATCAAATACTCATATCAGAGTTAACTGCACTTTTTCAACCTTTGTGACATCTTTCCTTTTCTCTCTGCTTATTTACTAAATCTTCAGCAGCTTGCATGTATTCTTGGTTGAAGAAATTTGGGGTACAGGTTGCAAGTGATATTTTCAGGTATAGTAATCCCTCATTTTACCAGGGGTGGTAGCTCCAAGGGTTATGATGCATATACATGAAAATTGTGTATAGTCAGACCCTTGGAGCTGTCCCACAGGTAGCAGGTTAGTGCCAAAAGCTTAAAACGGGTATAGGCAAACTCGGCCCTCCAGATGTTTTGAGACTACAATTCCCATCATCCTTGACCACTGGGCTTGTTAGCTAGGGATGATGGGAGTTGTAGTCCCATAACATCTGGAGGGCCAGGTTTGACCATGCCTGGCTTAAAAGCTCTTTTCATGCTGGGTCCACTTGGCTTGCCTTCTGGGCAAGGCTTGCTCACTGCATCAGCTCTGGAAGGCTAGGGGTGATTGCACAGGATTGCACAGGAACTTGGATTGTTCCATTATGAGATCTCACAAGAGTATCCCAGAGCCTTCCAGAGCTGGTGCTTGCCCGGCAAGCAAGTGGGAGATCTTGAAAGTTCTTTTCACACTGAGTAACCCCAAGAGGACTCTGCACAAAAAGAGCTTTTCAGCTCTCCTCTCCACCTTGCTTGGGATTTGACTTGAGCAATTTCAGCCAGCTCACCTTAAACTGCATGTGGTTGGAATCATGCAAATCAAATGTGCTTAAGATGAGGGATTACTGTACAGTGAATATTTGCAGCGGATATTTTCTCAGTCAATCTCCTTACAGTGTAAGGCTTACATTAGGCGTAATAACCTAATCTGGATCAGGAGAACAGTGCTAGATCAGGGCCTTGTGGCTGCTTTTTCTTCAAAATAATAGTGATAGTGATAGTTACCACTCTTTTAAAAGTGTGATTAATGTAACATGTAGTTTGGACCTGAGGGTTCTCTATTCAAACCAGAGCCAGGCCTTCCAGAGAGATGACCACTTCAAGTAGCAGATACTGAGGGATGTGGAGTGGACAAGGCTCTGTGTGCTATATGACCAGCCCGTCTCTGCACTCCCTAAGCTAGCCTGCTGCCCTCAGGTGCGGTGGAGGACACAACTCCATTGTCAGTATTGAAATAAGACTCAGTTGCTAGTCTGGTCAGCATTTGTGTGTGGAATGTGAAAAAGTGCCACCTTGTCCTTTGCCTCAGGCAACAAAATGTCTTGAACTGGCCCAGTGGTGGCTGGAATCCAATGAGACTGGTAGGGTGGAATGCAGGGAGCTGAAACAGTAGATATAACCAGAGCCAATAACAGGCAGAACCAACTAATTCTGGTTTTGTCACCATCCTCCTGCCTGCTGAGTTCTACAAGGGCAACATCAAGACTAAGGAAGAGGACACTAGCAGACGGTGTTGCCCCTTGTCTGGTTGTAAGAAAGATAGTGGGCAGGTGGGGGCTGGCTGAGGGCAGACCAAGGTTGGTGGGGCAGTGCCCTGTTTGCTCTAATGGACCACCCTCCAAGAAGAGTTCCCTAGCCCCTCTTGAAGAACTACAGTTCCCAGGGCTCCCTGTGGCCAAAGTGAACCTGTTTTCAGTGATTTTATGCTAAAGGAAATATGCAGAAAGAAGACAGAGCTCCAAGGACAATTAGCTCCCATCAGCCATTGGCCATGGTAGCAGGGGCAGATGGGAGTTGGAGTCCAACAACACTTGGAGGCAGTGGTGTAGTGTGGGTTGTCAGCACCCGGGGCAAGGCAAGTAATTTGCGCCCCCTAACCCGTGGATTTGCGCCCCCTAACCCGTGGATTTGCGCCCCCTAACCCATGGATTTGCCCTAACCCCAGATGTTGCGCCCGGTGCGGCCCGCCCCCCCTGCACCCCCCACGCTACGCCACTGCTTGGAGGGCCCCCAGCATGGGGAAAGCATGGAATTAAAAAAAAATTGTCTGTGACTTTTAGAAAGCGAGATGTGAATGAGTGAGAGACAGATGGTGACATCTTTAAGAGTAAGCTACGTTTCTGCTGTTGCCAATGCAGGAAGGGGGGGCCTTTTTATGCACCATCTCCAGTGAATCTAGATGGTTGGAAATGTTTCAGTGATACTGAAGCTGCAACTTTGACCTGAGGCATTAAAAAAACCCAAAAAACAGCAGATGGAAACAACCCACAATCTTCTCAGAAAGGCATATTCCAATTAATCCACAGTCATCACACATACAAATGTTTCTCAGAAAACTTTTTTTTCCAGTTTCTGATTCTATTTTGGGTTTTAGAAACTCTTTGGGGTTTCTTTTGTGCCTTTTCCCCAAAGTCTGAACTCCTCCACTTTTTCATGCTGTCATTTTACAAAATGCTTAAATCCTTTCTGGGATGGAAAGCTAGAGTCTGGCTCCAGTAGATGCTTTGTTTCCAGATCCATTTAAAACACACACACACACACACACACACACACACACACACACACACACACCTACCTCTTTGGGATTCTGATTTTAGCGACTTTTAATGGAATTGTTTCTGTGCTTCTTCCCCTTTGTGATGTCGGATTTTCAGTGTGTGTGTGTGTGTGTGTTTCTCTGTGTTACAATCAGTGATACATAATAGCAAGGCTGCCCCTTAAATATTTGCCTGCAAAAATGTGGCCTGTGCTTGAAAAAGTGGTTTGGCACCAAGCAGACATTTCTCAATATTCATTTACCAGATGGATCAACTTGTTCAATGCAACAGAAAAAGTTAGTAAACTGTGTGGAATGCTCTTAAAATACATTGCATTGTTTACTAGATTCCTCGTTAACCGTATGTCTTATGGTATTTTATAATAAAGTATTCTTTAAAATATTTTTGTTTTAGTCTGTAATATTTCCTAACAATAACAAAAAGAGCTGCAAATGCATTTCTACAATATCACTATGGAAAAATGTGCTCAAGTGTTTCCATAAATCAAATGTAGCACTTTGGCATTAGCTCTGAGGCAGTAAATTTAGAAAATTAGGACCAGATGAGTTTAAAATAGAAACTTACATAACTTTTCACCAAGATACATTTTTATATATTTGTGTGTGTGTGTGTGTGTGTGTGTGTGAGAGAGAGAGAGAGAGAGAGAGAGAGAGAGAGAGAGAATGTGTGTGCATAGAATTAATCAAATTTTACTTTCACTAAAATATTTTGGAAACTATCTGAATCCTATTTGATCATTAAGGAGAATCTTCTAGGATTTCTTTGGCCCACCAGCTAACGGGCACCAACACAAAGATCAAATTGTTCAAACTTACGTTAAATCGTTTTATAAGCAAATTATGCACACATTGCCCATCTTTTTCTCGAAGAAAACAAAACAAAGTTCCTGTCGAAAAATTGACTGGTGTTCTGTGGTTTTCAACAGTGGGAGAGGGATCTCTGCTACTGAAGTACAGTCCATCTGGAAGTTTGAATCTGAAGCTTTTGAACTTGACTCTGTGGAGTGACACTGCTGTCTCCCTTTCACCTCCATTTTCCTGGAAGCAGCAGCAGAAAGTGCAGACCTAACTGGTTCCCGGAAGAAACAAAACAATCATCCATTTCCTTTCCAACACACCAGAGCCCACCTATGAAGCAAGGTGAGGTGACCAACCTCAGGCAGCAGAATCCACAAGGGCAGCAGATCCCAATCTAGATCTTTATTCCTCCCTTGTTCCTGATGTTCCTCCCAACATTCCAACTAGTCTCTGACACCAACTGCCTCTCTCTTCTGGAATCCTTCCCACAGTTCTATCTAGAGATATCAGGAACTGAAACTAGGACCTTTGGCACGCAAGGCCTTGTCCTCTGCTACTGAGCTATTGTCCTTCCCGGTGAGCTACGGTGAGCATTGAAGGACAATTCTATCAAATGGTATTAGCCATGAGACTTCCTTGTTCCCAGGTAGAGCACCTCTGAGTACCAGGTGCTGGAGGCAACCACAGGGATGGCCATCACCGTTATCCTCTCCCCATAAACTTCCAGAGGGACCTGGCTGGCAGATATTGGAAGCTTGAATGTGGACTTTGACTGTCTCCCACAAGGCAGGTCTTCTATTCCCATTCTAATTCATTCCTGGTTGTGGGCGTTCACCATTTCTGCTTCTTCTTTTTTAACCGTGGGTGTTTCAAAAAAACGCCTCCACCCAAAAGTAGTCAAACAGAGCATGAATTGAGTCTTTTCATGCATTGTTCCACAAGGACTGTATCACAGTAGCCCCATTGTTCTGCCCTTTTAGAAGTCAGATTTCCCAATGATTTGGATGGTGATGGAGGAAATTAGGACGCTCTCCCCAGGGTGGACAAGGGGGAGAGAGTGAAGCCTGGGGAAGGGGCAAGAAAAATAATACATTGGGGGCTGCATCAAAGGTACATGCGACTAAAGAGACACTAAAAAATGCCACATGTTTTTGAGACTATTGCTCCGCTTCTGTTATGGGCACAAATATCACTCTTTCTTTTCCTCTGGCACAAGTGGGAGGTTTGGCATTCTCAGTTTGACTGCTGGAGCACATCTACAAGGAAGAAGCATTCAGCACAGAAGTCGACGGCAAGTTGGCTTTGTTTCAGAAATGAAAGAATCTTTTAAAGTGTCATTAGAAGCAATAAGCTCCAGCACACCACATCCTCCCATTCCATTCCTCCTGCTCTCTTCCCCACATAGCTCAGATTCCTCCTTGACTCCCAACAACAATGGCTTGTGCCCGAGTGGGCCCAGCAGAGACACTGGACCCGCAGTTTAGGAGACGTCTATCTTCTTGGTTCTGACTGTTCAACTCATACAATGATCTGGAAAAAAGAGGTGCAGGAGAGAATGTACCTTCCACAATGTTGACTGGAAACCACTGTATGTAACATGATCACCCATCTTTCTTCTTGTTGTTGGATGTTAGGAATTTGCTTATTTATCCATCTAGAATTAGAGCAGGGAACTATGTGTCACACAACAGCACAAAATAGGAAATTGGGTTTCTTCCACTAGAGCTGATGGTCATTTGGGACATCTATTTAAATTGTTCTGAGTGGGGAGGGTCACACTCTCTCCTCTGCTTCTCTCTCCCACTGCCACTTTCTCTTGGCACAGAGTCAATGGGGGGGGAAGTGTGTATGATCATAGCATTAAAACAGATATGGGACTCAGCTAAAGGTAAAGGGACCCCTGACCATTCGGTCCAGTCGTGACCGACTCTGGGGTTGCGGCGCTCATCTCGCTTTATTGGCCGAGGGAGCCGGCGTACAGCTTTCGGGTCATGTGGCCAGCATGACTAAGCCCTTTGGCGAACCAGAGCAGCGCACGGAAACGCCGTATACAGTGGTGCCCCGCAAGACGAATGCCTCGCAAAACGAAAAACGCGCAAGACGAAAGGGTTTTTCGGTTTTTACGTCGCTTCGCAAGACGATTTTCCCTATGGGCTTGCTTCGCAAGATGAAACGTCTTGCGAGTTCTTGCGAGTTTGTTTCCTTTTTCTTAAAGCCGCTAAGCCGCTAAGTTGTTAATAGCCGCTAAGCCGCTAATAGCCGTGCTTCGCAAGAGGAAAAAACCGCAAGACGAAGAGACTCGTGGAACGGATTAATTTCGTCTTGCGAGGCACCACTGTACCTTCCCGCCAGAGCGGTACCTATTTCCTTTGACGTGCTTTTGAACTGCTAGGTTGGCAGGAGCAGGGACCAAGCTACAGGAGCTCACCCCGTTGCGGGGATTCGAACCGCCGGCCTTCTGATCGGCAAGTCCTAGGCTCTGTGGTTTAACCAACAGCGCCACCCGCGTCCTGGGACTCAGCTACACAGCTGCAAATAAAGTGTTTTAAATGTGTTGTAAAGTGCAATATACAAATATGACTCTAGATGGTAAAGTGAGCTATGCAAAATTCAATGTATTTTTCAAAACAGTTTTTTAAAAAGTATTTTTGCAGCGTTTTTTTATATGTGTGTAGATTCCACCATGAACTGTCATATTCAAAAGGTATGTTTTCTGGATCTTTAAACCCTATGGTGTTTAATGAGGCTTATTCCCTAGTAAATGACTTTAGGATTGCAGTGTCAATACACTTTTACCACTTCAGAAGAAAGCCAATATGGCCCCCATCTTGGTTAAAGATCAACCTTAAAATCATGTTTATTGCCATCTACATTCTATGAAGAATATGGTGAGCTGGGTTTTAAATTGCTGCTTTTATGTTTCTGTAATTGTTCTATTTGTTTCTTACCTAATTGTTTCTGCTATATTTGTTTTTTAAAGATATCTCTGTGGCTTTAATTATATTTTGTAAGTCACCTTGGGATAGAAGTCAGCATGTAAGAACTCTGAATAAATAAATAAAGGACTGGAAAAATCTCAGATCTCACTATTTGTTAAAGCAGAGATTAGTGGGCATTTCACTTCATTGACCTGACCTCTGAAAACTGTAATCAGTATGCTTAAGCTCTCCCCCTTAAAAAAACCCCAACACAAACCAGGCCTGCTAGCTACACACTTTTCAGTACTTTCCCCTTCCATATATCCTTTTCTATATATAGTTTTACTAAATCAGAGAGTCTAAATTTTCCAAAAGGGACCTGTAACATAATATTGGGCTGTAAACCCATTAACATCTACAAGGTTGTTAAGAAAACCTAAGTAGTTGTATTAGCCACAAATATGCCCTTTATAGAGGTTTGTTTTATTTTGTCATTAATGTGCAAGGATAGCAGTTTCACATTCTCTAATGTCCCTTTCAAACTGTATCCAGTTTCTGACATTTTTAAAGACTCAGGAAACACTGTAGATCAAAATGACTGTGTTAAGCTGGAGTCCTTTAGCCCAGAGGAAAACAAAAATAATTCCAAAGCAACCCCCGAGAGCAATTTGATATTTTCAGCATTGTTGTATTTGACATTGTTGTATGTTAAGCTTTAAATACTGTGAAGTCCCACATTTTAAACACTCTACTTATTATTCAAATTACTTATGTGTTTTGTTGCTAAATGCATAGCTGCAGGTCTGCTGTGACAGCCTTAGAAAAGCTTGGAATAATATAGGATATGAATCCAAATACATAAATGGCAGAGCATTCCAAACCCCCTGATCTACTGTGCTGGAGGGGGCTTGGATGGAATAAATATGTCCCCCTGCCCAGTCTTGCCCAGCTCTGCTGGTCTCTGTAAGTGAGAATTTTGCTCTCTTCCTTAAACAAGGGCAGAGCAGTATACCCTCCAAGTGTCCCAATTTTCCTGGGACAGTCCTGGAATTACAGAAACCATCCTGCTTTCTGATTTGATCCTGAAATATCCTGGTTTTCCTTTTCCTCCCCTCCTTATTTTTGAAACAAGTGTTTGCTCTATCTGTGTGTGTGAAGGTGCAAAAACGGATTCCTGTTTATACTGAATATAAAGTATCTGCACCAAATGAAGGAAACTGAAGCTGGCATACGAAGCCCTTCCTAAAATTTTGAAGGAAAATGTAACCAATCCACTTTAAATTCTTTCATTGCAATGCTTCAGCAGCCAGCCTTTTTTAAAAAGGAAATGCCTAGAGTGTTGATTCCTTTATTGTAAATGGAGCCTTACACTGTCTACTCATAAGTAAGCCCCACTGCATTCATTGGAGCTTACTCCCAGGTGACTGGGTAAGGACTGTGCAGTCTTACACTGCAATCCTCAGCATGTTTTTCACTCAGAACTAAATCCCACTGAATTCAATAGTATTTATTATCAGATATGTTCCTGATCATTCTCACAGTTTCTGTTGTTGTTGTTTCCTGCCTTTTTCCTTGACAGAGACAGAGACACTTACAGCTAAAATTTTATTTCATTCCATTTATCTGTGGAAGGTGTGCAGCAAGATCAAGCATGGGAGTATTTTCCTGATGCAGAATAGAATGTTCCTATTTTCATCTGAGAAATGTTGGAGGGTATGAGAGCAGTCATAGGAAACTCCCATAATAGCCTAAGTCCATTGCCAACTAGCCACTGAACCATATAAGGACAGTATCCACACAACCACATCACACAGTCTACTTTCTGTAACTTGGAAAGGCTGTCTATTCCAAATTTGTCCTAGACTAAGAGAAGTATATGAGAAGGAGATTTTAACATGAATGGTAATTCTCCCTTGAAGAAAAGCTCTGGAAGGAAGAAGGAATCAGAGTGTAGTGTCCAAAGTGCAGAATGGTTTAATTCTGGTTTGTGAATACATTGATATGGTACCTATTTATCTGATATCTCCACATAAAATGCTTGGCCAAACAAGCCTGTAATATGGTGTCCAAAGGAAAACAGACCCTCCAAGTTTCCCTATTTTCCAGTGACAGTCCCAGATTTACATAAGCCGTCCTGGTTTCTGATTTGATCCTAGAATGCCCTGCTTTTCCTTAGGTCATCCCTATTTTCATCGGAGAAATGTTGGAGGGCATGGAAAAGGACAGAGCACGCCTAGATCAAGATAAATAGCTGGTCTTCTCTAGGGCCTCTGGAGCAGCCTTTGCCAACCTGATGCCCTCCCAAAGTTTTGGACTACAATTCCTTTCAGCCTCAGCACCCAGCTGTGGTGCAAAGCATTTGGCGGTCACGAGGTTAGCAAAGCCTGCTCTGAAGGCCCAGCCATGTCTGCTGAAATACTTGTACAGCAGGGATGGGGAAACTGTGTCCATGCTGGCTGAATAGCCACTGAAGGGCCACTGGTCCCCCATCCCTTGTGCATAGTAATCGGGTAACACAATACAGCTTACTGTTCGTTTTTATATCACTGGAAGCAATCCCAGTCCATCTGCAGCACTTAGAAATATTGGTGCAGGTCCAAGTTGGTCAGAATAAAAGAAATAAACGTGGAGCTCTCTCACCAGAGGAATGCTTTGAGACTCAGACTGGAGGCTTTTCAGTCCAAATCATTTTGTCTGGCTGGAGTTCCTCCAGTCAAGATAGTGAATGTCTGGCCAGGAATCATCTAAACCTAATAAAGAGGCCCAGTTAAAAAGAACGGCAACAGCGTTTCACTTTTGACTCATCTCCCTCCTGCCCCCACGTGAACCCAGCGGGCTTTTCCGATTTGGCCATGGTTTTATACCACCAGGCATTGGGGTAACTTTAAGCCAGTTTGCCTTCCAACACCTAAGCAGCATGTAAATAAGACGTTTTCCCCACGCAAAACAAACCTTTGGCCTTTTTATTTTTGGACTGAGGAGACAATGAGTGGGTGTTATGAGAACATCTTATAAGGAAAAAAGGGGAACAATTAAGGTGTTAATGGGAGAAGAGATCTCGCTACTGAACAGAAAGACTCGCAAGATGCACTTCCGTCCCTCAAAATTATAAAGCCCACCCCCCCTTTTAGTCAAAGTTTGTTTGATTTTTAAAATAAATACTCCACCTTTATTTCAGGCTCTCACTAGCCAACACAATGTAATGGGCAACACTTTCAGGGTATTTAAATGGTACAGGGTTCTAATGAATATTCCTATATCTCTGCAGCGCCCTCTGCTTTTGCTGTCTCAGTGAAACACTTTAGATATATTGTCTTTAACGTTAATAGGATACACCCATAGCTGAAAGCCTTCCATGAAGAGAATGTGCATGCTATACACCATATAGTAGCACCATGTTGGTGCAAAATACACATTTACTGCTTTAAAAAAAGCTTTTGGGGGGGAACACAGAAGGCTACTTCATACGGGGTTAGCCTATTTGTCCAACGAGCCCAGCCTTGTCTACTCTGAGTGGAATCAGCACTTCAGGGAAAGGGTCTTTCACATCATCTGCCACTGGATCCTGGAATAGCATGAGACTTTTAATCTCAGGCTCATGGGTTCAAGCCCCATATTGGGCAAAATATTTCTGCATTGCAGGGGGTTGGACTTGATGACCCTTTGTGGACCCTTTCAACTCTACATACTAAGTACATAAAAAGCAAAATTATATGGAATGGGATGTCCCCATTTTAATCGGAGAAATGTTGGAGGGTATGGTACAGCATGGGTGGGGGGGGGCAGTGTGGCAGAGCACAGTGGCAACTTCCCTAACACCTAGTAGATTGTCAGAAATGTATACATAAATCAAAAATATGTGTTGGAAATGTAAAAAGAAAGAGACACAAGATTTACCCACCCGGGAAGAATGGCAGATGAAGTTGATGGACTATATGGAACTGGCGGAAATGACTGGCAGAATCCGAGACCAGGGAGAAGAGTCGGTGGAAGAAGATTGGGAAAAATTTAAAGATTATTTACAGAAATACTGTAAAATTAATGAATGTTAGAAAAATGTTGGAATGAAGTTATATGGCTTTAGCAGAAATGTTATAAGGAATTAAGTACAAATAGATTTTTAATGTATTAAAGGGAAAAAATAAGGTTAGAATAAGTTAAGATAAATTACAGGACAGAAAACAGAGGAAGATGGAAAGGAATTGCTGAAACAGTTAATTGAAGTGGAATATAAAAAGGGAGGTGTGAGGAGGTCGTGGAAACAAGTGAATGAAAGATAAGATATTGAAATTATTGGATGTGTTTTAAATTGTGTTTGTTTTGTTCTGTTAATTCAATGTTTTAGTGTCAGTGTTACGTAGTGTTTTTGTTTTTGTATTGTATTGTTTTGTTGAATTCTTTTTTTCTTTTATAGTCTTTAAACTGTTAATAAATATTATTTTTTAAAAAAGGAAATGTAAAAAGAAAGAAGACACCTTTTTCCATATGTGGTGGCCTTGTAATAAGGTTACAGCTGACTGGAAAATGATATATAATGAACTGAAAAAGATCTTTAAGTTAACATTTGTAAGTGAGTGTCCCATGGGTGGTGGTGGTATGGTAGTGTGGCTGAGCACGGTGGCACTTCCTGTTTTGCCTCAAGTGGTGAAATGAGACGTACCACCGCTGACCTCATGATCCGAGAACTTAAACCTGTCAGTTCTGATGAAAGGCAGGCAAGGACCTACAGCCCAGGTGGGGCTCACTAGCTTGGGGAGGAGTTGTCTGATTTCTCAGCTGGAGTAGACTCAAGACAGGTGGGGGTCGCATGCCTCATCAATCTCAGAAGGAAAGCCGCCCTGGCCGACAAAAGACGAACAAGTGAAATCTTCTATGATATGTTGGGCAATGGATATTGGTCACAATATAGAAATGGAGGCATTGGGACAATTGTGGAATTTGGATGTAAGATTTACAGCATGCTATGAAAGAAGAGAAAATTATATGAAAATGTTGTATAGATGGTGCCTAATACCAGCAGATTGGCAAAAATGTATAAACCAAAATCAATTAAATGTTGGAAATGTAAAGAGAAAGAAGGTGCCTTTTAGCACCTTGCAATAAGGTTAAAGCTTACTGGGGAAAAGATGTGCCGGAAATCACCACAAACACCTCCCTTGTTCTCTTAGTATGGCAATGGTGCCCACCTGAGATGTGCCGGAACTGAGTTTTGGGGGGGGGGGGGGCGGAAAGCCCTGCTTGTGGCCTTGTTTTGCTGGGTGATGCCTCCCTCCATGATCCCTCGTTCCATTTTGTTTCTGCCAGACCAAAGGAAAGGTTGTAGTTCTGCCTTTTCCCACCACCAGCTGCTGAAGGCACATTCATGGTATTTTTATTTTTACGATTAAAACATCTGTTTCACATAGAAATGAATTCGTACAAAAGAGCAGTATTAAAAAGAAAAAGTCTCCCTTGCAGGTACAAGCATGGGCGTAGCCAGGATTTTGGTTATTGGGGGGGGGGGGGGCGGGGGAGGCAGCCAAAGTTGCTGAGGTTTTCTTGGGAAATAATGGATAAAAATATCCTGTAAATGGGATATTGTAGGGGGCAGGCTTCTGCTGGGGGTGAATGACAGAACCTCATATAAATGAGTATTTCCAATGCTTTTCTATCATTTTTGTGGATCGGGGGGGGGGGCAACTGCCCCCCTGCCCCCCTTGGCTATCCTCATGGATGGCAACACTTTCTGAATGCTCAAAGCCCTTCACGTCCATTATCTCCACGATCCTTGCAACAGTCATGTGCTGAAGGACACTAATGCCGCAAGAGACCTGCTAGTCTGCAGTGAGAAGTGAATTCATTAAAAAGATGTATGGCAGCTCTGGGCCCCTGTGAGTCCAGCACATCCCATCTGTAGAGGTGCTGCCCGCTGAGTGATTTACCGTCTGGCCTTGCAGTCTTCTGATCAGCCCTCCACTGGGAGAGGCAGTTCTGCTGTTTACACAAATGATAATTCCTGAGCCAGAAACATAGAGGTATTCAACACAGTGCCCCCATCCCAAAGTTGCTGAAGCCCAGTTCCCACCAGCCTCAGCCACCAAGGCCAATGATCAGGGATGATGGGAGCTGTCATCTACAGCAACCATCTGGAGGGCCACAGGTTCCAGAGAAGACGATGTCCTGCCTATTAGAATGACTCCACCAACCCAGGCCTGGTCTGCAGATATGAAGGGCAACATGCATCACCCAGGGACCCAAGGGTGAGATGGAGGTCACACGCCCTGCCTTCAAGGAAGAATTGTGTGGCAAAGGCAGAGCAAGCCACCCCCTTCTACTGACCATAGTAGAAGCAGAAATAGGAAACTGGGCAGAGGGAACCAGGCAGAGGGCCTTCTCGGTAGTGGCACCCGCCCTGTGGAAAGCCCTCCCACCAGATGTCAAAGAGAACAACAACTACCAGACTTTTAGAAGACATCTGAAGGCAGCCCTGTTTAGGGAAGCTGTTAATGTTTGATGTGTTACTGTGTTTTGATATTTTGTTAGTATATATAATAAATTATTATTATTATATTAAAATAACTTGGTGTCATGGACTGGTTAGATGCAGAGGAATGGTGGGAGGCACCAGCTGGGGAACCACTAAGGGATTTACCACTGGCTGGTTTACTGCTGACACTTAGTAGCAAAGAACTAGTGCCCAGGTTTCCTTCCGCCGCCCCCTCTTCTTCCCAATCCCAGTTCCTTTTGTGTCATAACTTTTAGATTGTAAGCTTGAGGGCAGAGACCATTGTATGATAATGTATTTCTAATTGAAAGCTGCCCTGGAAGCTTCACATCTGAAGAGCAGGGTATTTTTATTTTTTTAATAAACAGATAAAGAAGACTTCCTGGTCAGGCTGGAATTTTTATGTGGGCAAAGAGGATAGTCTTTCATGCCATGGGACCTGTCTTAGTGACCGCAGAGCTGAGCTCTGTCACTCCTGCAAGAGGCTGGCCTTTTTCTTTCTTCCAATCAGGATGCAGGGTCAGGAGGGCATGTAAAAAGGTAAAAGGGTATTGGGAAATGATTTATAATAAATGGAAAAAAATGTTTAATATTACACCCCCCAAACCCCCCCCCCCAGAGTTCTTTTGTTGGGGATAACCCAGACTAAAATTCCCAGGTGTCAGAAAAGGTTATTTATGTATGCAACAACTGCGGCCCATGTTTTGTTAACCCCAAAATGGAAAGTGAGGGAGGTCCCAACTAAAGAGGATTGGCAAATTAAGTTGACAGAATATGCACAACTTGCAGATTTAACATATAGAATAAGAGAGCAAGAAGATTGGAAAGCATTTATTGAATATCTGGAAAATAACTGTATACAGTTGAAAACGCTGGCAGTATTAAGATAAATGCAGCAGAGTAAATAATTTTTGATGGATGTAAAAGTGGAAAATGGATTTGAATGGTTATAGTAAAATATGCAGGGATGCACATGATATGTAAAATGAACCATGGTAAGAGGAGAAGGGAAGTCATTGGTTATTTTAAGGTTTGTAAAATGTTTATTTGAAATTGTAAAACAGAAAATTTAATAAAAATTATTACATAATGAAGAAATAAAAAAAGGATGCAGGGTCAGGAGAGTGATTTACACAGGGAACATTGGATGGGCTTCTCAGAAGAAGGTCAAAGCTATCTTGTATTTTAAATTTCAGAGGTTTGGTGGGAGCACTGCCTTTTCATCAACCCTGGTTGGCAGACCAGACTACTTATCCCAGTTTGTGGTGGTGGACTCCACCAAAGCAGAGAAAGTGTGTAAGAGAGTGAGTGTGACTTGAAGAATCCATATGTTGCTGGACTTCAACTCC
Organism: Podarcis filfolensis; assembly: GCF_964270895.1. NCBI lineage: Eukaryota > Metazoa > Chordata > Lepidosauria > Squamata > Lacertidae > Podarcis > Podarcis filfolensis. Next base: position 30,080,816 of record NC_139603.1, on the reverse strand, counting down.
CATCACCCACAGCCAGGGATGATGGGAATTGTAGTCCAACAAGACAGCTATGATTCTTCAATTTACATGTTTTACTGGATTGTAGATACAGGAATAAGGGACGCGGGTGGCGCTGTGGGTTAAACCACAGAGCCTTGGACTTGCCGATCAGAAGGTCGGCGGTTCGAATACCCGTGAGGGGGTGAGCTCCCGTTGCTCGGTCCCTGCTCCTGCCAACCTAGCAGTTCGAAAGCACGTCAAAGTGCAAGTAGATAAATAGGTACTGTTCCGGTGGGAAGGTAAACGGCGTTTCCGTGCGCTGCTCTGGTTCGCCAGAAGTGGCTTAGTCATGCTGGCCACATGACCCGGAAGCTGTACGCTGGCTCCCTCGGCCAATAAAGTGAGATGAGCGCCGCAACCCCAGAGTCGGTCACGACTGGACCTAATGGTCAGGGGTCCCTTTACCTTTAGCTACATTCAGAGAAACACCACAAAAGTTGCAAATAAAGAGACAAAATCTCATAGGGAACAACAGAAGCAGCAAATAACAGAAGAACCCCTTTTCGTCCTAAATGCCGATTTCACGCAGGGCCTATGGGGGGTCGTGAGAAGTTTTTTAGTGAATCCGGTGTCGGACCTCACTTGGGCTCCAATCTCTTATATTTGAGACATGGGTGTAGCCAGGACTTTGGGGGGGACAGGACTTTTGGGGGGCAGAACCGACGTGATTGGTCAGTTAAGTATGTGTATTGTTTCACTTGATTAAGGGGGGAGGGAACAGCTGCCGCAGCTGCTCCCCCCCCCCCTTAGCTACGCCCAGGATGCGAGACTAGTTTACAAGAAGAACGTTCAGCGCCTTCCCCACGTTTTACTCCAGGCAGGAGCAACGCGTGTTAATTGAAGATTTCATTCAGAAGGCGGCGCGTAGGGGGCGTTGCCCTCCTCCGCAGCGCGTCTGGCTCTCTAGCCAATAGCGGGACACTATGCAAATGAGCGCCGCGGTTAGCCTGCGAGCGAGCAAAGCAGCGAGCTCAGAGTCGCTGGCGAAACGCAGCTCAGCAGCAGCATCGCCGCGGCCGGAGCTTGCAGGCGGCTGTTTTCGTTTTCGATTGCAAGCGGCGGTCAATGGAGTATAAAACCCGCTCGGGCTCGAGGTGGTGGGACTGACTTGTCCAAAAGGGAGCGCTTCTTCCACTCCCTGCCCCAGGCCTGCGAGAATGAAGTACAAGGTAAGAAGATTGGTTGCTTTGAAAAACTTTGCTCGCCCCCTGTTTTTCGTGCGTGGGGCAGGAAACGCGCGTGGGACGGGCAAAAGTTGTGCATGTACTTTTCCTGCTCCGGAAGATGTATTGGCAGAGAGGAGAATGGCGCGAGCCTGACCCGCCTCGGTGCCTGGATTCAGGGTCGAGCCAAAGTTAAGGATCTGTCGGGAAACTTTTCCAAACTTCTCCAGCGGTGTCTCAGTTGTGTTCAGTAGGTCTCTTGAATTTAAAAGCAAAAACAAAAAGTCGAGTCGAGTGAGTGACTGCGTTTAGTCCTTGCTAGCAGCCAGTTTTTATTTTGTATTTTGGAGGGGAGAGTTTTGTTGCGGTTTGAAAACTTCTAACCAGCCTCAACTATGCCTCTGACAAGCTCGATATTTTCTCATCCGCTGTTGATCTGCAAGACAGTTAACGCTGTCTCTTCCTCTAGCTCCTTACTTGTAGAGCAGCCTCGCTCGCTTACTCCAGAGTAAGGCTGCCCTTTCAGGGAGAAAGACCGAAACAGCAGCGCAGCCCTATACATATGTCTACTCGGAAGTAAGACCCATTGAGTTCAGTGGGCCTTCTCCCAGGTGAGTATAGGACTGCAGCCTCAAAGTTACCGTAATATTTCAAAGTAAATGAGACACTTGAGATTTTATTACCTCGTTTTGAAGCTCTTCGAATCCTTTTTGGGATAAAAATATGTGTGGGTACCTTTTTTGGGGTGTGTGTGTGAAACAATGGGTTAAAAGAAAACTGTTGTGGAGCAATTTAAACCTTTGCTAGCAGAGATATCATTGAATAATAGATAACTGAGAAGAGGGTGTCGTTTAGTCGGTGATAAAAATAATTTGCAGAAAAGGTGTATCAGAGAGTTTCTCTGAGTAACCAAATCAAGATAGCCTGTTCTTCTTTCCTTCAGAAATCAGGATGAGATCGGGATTATGTTGGCTGCATAGAAAATATTTAGATGTCAGCATAAGGCTTAGCTGTTGATTTGGGCTTGGATTTCTCCCCATTTTGCATGCAAATCTATGCAGAAGATCTGAAAAGATTTCCTTCCATCACGTAATGGAATTGCTTTGATAAAGTATAAAACATCTCAGTTCCTGTTAAAGAACCAGTTTTAAAAACTTAGTGCAGTGGACCAATGAGATCTGGGTTCAAGTTCCTGCTACTCAACCAATCACCACACTGGCTGCCTGTGGGCCAGTCCCTGTTATGTCTGCCTAGTTGTGAGGATAAGAAGGGACCGTCCCCATGTTGTTCACCAGCTTGGACACTTTGAAGGATGAGTGCTTTACAAAATGGGGCAAACAGAGTTTGATGAAATATAAAATTCTAGACCTGTACTTTTAGCAAGAGGGCTCACATGTTGATTTAATGTGATTCCTGCTGCAGAGATGTTACCCATTAATACAAAAAAGTGTAGCCAGAATCCTGCACATTTCAGTCACTTGGAATGCATTGTTGTCTTGCATTTTCCCCTCTTTCCAGTTTGCTTAGTTTCTAGAGTTCATTCTAGTTGTCTTAAAAACCCACATTCGGGCTGTGATCCTGTGTGCATGCTTGCAAGGGAGTAAAGACAACTGAAATCAATAGGACTTTACTTGGGAATGTGTGCATTGTACACAATTCTTTAGGTAGCTCTGAGCAACAATCTGGACAAGTATTTGGTAGCAGTGACCCCTGTATTCCTTCGTCTCCCAGGGGTCTAGGAAAACTCTTTCAAGTTAAACTAGGAAAGAGATTGAACTTTGCAGAGCTCTTTCTAAAGGAATTCTGTTTCAGAGCTTTCGTGATTGGCTCCTTGCAGTCAGTCACAGCTCTATACTGATTAAAAATATGTGTGCTTGGTACAAGAATACCCCGGGGCATCAGATCAGCAAATAGCATCTACTGCAATCTTGTTTTGTTGGACTCAGAGGGGAGGGGGAGGGAAGGGAAGCTTGTTCCTCTGCCAAGAAAAAGGAAACCTGTCAAGGTCAACATGAAACCGAAAGAGTGAAGGAAGTTCTTTACCTTCCAAGTCGAAGTTTGTAACTATTTATAATGTTGTGAGTTAATTTGGCCACAAGTGGTGGTCTTACTATATGGCTGTACAATGCATAGCTCCATGCTAGTCCCAGCCTATGATTATAGCCTCTAGAATGCAAAAATAAATAGAGTAGCAAATAGTCATAATGATAATTCATGCCTGGAGGTACACTAATTCTTAACTGTAATAGTATACATGAACCTCAGAATTTCCCGCATGCCGCAGGGGAATAAAGAACCAGATCTCATGAATGATGGGCCCAAGCTTAGGATTGCTATAGAAGATTCGGGTTAAACAGTGATAGGCTGTGACAGAAGATCTTGAAAGGCAACTAAAAGCTTTCTTGAATTTAGGGCTGTGCTGACAGTTCTTTTCCTGAGAGATGTCTCACAGTGCTAGCCCCAGGATTTGCTCATTCTCTTTCTTTGCAACCAGATCCATGGCTGGTCGCAGCACCTGGCATAGGTGGGCAGAGCATCTATCTTGGCTCCCTACACTATTATTATTTTTTTAAAATGGCCCACCACTCTGAGCAGTGTCACATGGTTGAATCTGGCCACCATTTTCATTTCCCACAATGCCCCTGACCTAGGATGATAAATTTAAAGGGTGTTTAGGCCTAGCTCTGCTTTAAGCGCTGCCTGGCACTGCTAGGAAAGCTTTCCAAGGTTCACAAATGGAGGAGTGGGTCTGCCAGAGGCCCCTGAAACCTAGATCAGGCCTGGATCAACACCCAGGCAAGTGAGCAGGTGGAATTGTGAACTTGGATTCTTGGAGAGGGCAAATGAGTAGGTAGCAGGTTCTGGTGGTCAGCAGTAGAACCTCTGTTGAGGTGTGAACCTGGGCAGGTAGTAGATAGTACCAACTCTGGGAGAAAAGGAAGGGGCTTACAAATATTGGCTTCCAAGTAATTTTGGAAGAAATATATTGGCTATTCTTCGTGGCTGCCAACAATCCTGCCATTTCCTCAGTTCCCATTGCACGGATGGAAGATACAGGGAGCAAGGAGGAAGGATCTCTGACTTAGTGCTACTCTTTGAAAGCTGTCAAGATCTCAACCAGCCTCAGTTCAGAAATACACCCACTTATAAGCAGTGTTTTGAAAGGAAATGTGAGGCCCATGTACCTGCCCAGCTACTGAGATCAAGGAACATTTTGCTGTGGCCTTCAACTGGGTATGGGATACTCTGCCTTAATTGCACCGTAATCCCTTTGGGATTATAAAATCACCTTGACATTTCTGGTTATCCCTTTTTTATCCTTCCCGCACTGCCAAAAGCGACGATCCTGTTTCATATATAGATGCAGTCTCCTTCAAAACACTGAGTGCATGTGAAATGAGTAATTTAATTCAGATGACTGAATGCTGACTGACTGACTGAATACTATGTAATGCTCTTAGATGGAGCAGGGCAGACTTCTTTTGTGCCAGCGAGCAGGCAAACCATAAAATCAGAAGATTTTTGCCTCTATAAAACCTTCCTGGTAAACTAGTTTGTTTACATTTCTTAGGGAGTCTGAAGTATTTATTTAAACAGTTTACCCAAGGCTAACATTCTTAAGCCGAAGTCCACAAATCATTCACTCTGGAGTAATTCTATAGATTTCACTAATACTACTACAAACTTAAAACCGTTGATCAAAGCTGATGTAACTTGAAAAACTACTTCTATTGCCTTTCTTAAAAGCAAGACAAACAGCCAGCATCTAATATATTGCTTATTTTATGTCCTGTCATTTATTATTATTATTTTTCCTTTTGTTTGCATAACAAAATGAATACCCCTTGTGGTTTAGTGGATAGAGAATTGGTTTGGCTGCAAGACTTCAAAGTCTTGCTCAGGTATAGAGCTCATTAGGTTGGTCTGGATCAAATCGCTGGTCATCAGTCATGCTACCAATCACTTTTCTCAAATTCATTCTGAATGGCAAAATCTGGACTCGTCTCTGAAGCATACATTTTACAGCTTGCAAAAATACACATGTTCCAACAATTCCCCTACATCTTTTTTGATGTCCTGGAGTTGTAATTCTAGAGTTTCCACTGTTGTGTGTCATAAATGCCTACTATTTTAATAAACAACTGTTGTTTTCCTAATAGCAAAGCTTTGATTTGGCCGCTACTTAAAAATAGACACTTGGTAAGATGGATAGTTGGCCTGAGCATGTTACAAAGATTCACCTGCTGGGCAATAAGCCGAGTATATTATGCTTTCCAACAAAATCTTGAAACATCATTGATACACAGCAGTATTAATCTCCCCACTCCCATACATTGCACTTTGTGTATAATCTAGTAGACGTTTGAATACTTGTAATGTGGGGGTAGGGAACCCTTTTCAGCCAAAGGGCCACATTCTCTTCTGGACAACTTTCCAGGGGCCTCATGCCAATGTTGGGTGTTGCCAGAGGCAAAAGTGGATGGAAGAGCAAGCATAAATTTTACCTCTGTGTAGTAGGGTAGTTTCAATCAATCAATCAATTTTACATCCTGCCCTTCTTCCCAAAGGAGCCCAGTGTGTACCCACACCTCTGTATTCTCCATCCAGACAAGGAGGCATGATCAGAGTTCTAGGACACAATCCAACCAAATTTGGAGAGTACAGTATTCTAGGGCCAGGTAGAGAGGCCTGGAAGGATGCAGTTTATCTTCAGGCCTGAGAGTCTCCACCCATCCTGTAAGGCAGGGGTGGCCAACTCCCAAGAGACTGCGATCTACTCAGTTAAAAGCTGGCAGTGATCTACCCCATTTTTGGGGGTTCAGGTCAAAGTTGTTGGGGGCCAAAGTTGTTTGGCTTCTTGGGGGGGAGCCAGTGATCTACCACAGACGTCCAGTGATCTACCAATAGATCACGATCTACATGTTGGATGTGCCTGCTGTAAGGCATAATAAGAGTTGGGTACCACAGCTGAGCTTTCCCAGGAGCAATTTTCCTAGTTGCACCATTGGAGAATTAACTTCCAGGTTTGCACTGTTGAGAACCACCTGCCACATTTGAGCTTCATTCCCAAGAGCATTCCATCCCTAGCTGTCTTCCTTCTGTCGCGGCAACAAAGGGTCTTTGCTGTAACACCTCAGAGGCCATCACATTGGTTAAGGCCCAAGTTGTCCGAAGCATTGGAAATATATCTGTGCATTTCTCCAAGCCTTTTCCCCATGCCCCTTTGTGTGCCAAAGTCTGATGTGCATAGACCTTGGCAAATAAGTCCTCCCTGCCCTATAATTTTTTCTGATGGGAGTAACTTGTGGGCGGAGGCCCAAGGCAGAAAATTGTAACTTGGGAAGCGGCTCTGAGCTCTGCATTCCGAGAAACAGAGGCAGCCACCAGGACAGGCAGTTGCCAGAAAGTGTCTGGCCAGAGGAGGAAACAAATGAAAGGCAGCAGAGCCTGAGCTTCAATGGCCTGCACACAAATTCCTTTAAATGGCAAACTGGCTGAGGAGAAATGCCTCAGAGGGCCAGTTTATGGGTGTGGCCCCCCACATCCCTGACCACAGCTGCTTCTCAGCTTAAACAAAATGGCCTGAACGACAAATTTCCCACGGGTGTCTATATGCCATTTTAGAAGGATGCCACAATAGAACAACTCTTCTGTGGCCTTAGAGATGTTGGCACATCTCTACTGGCAGTGGCGCGTAACCCATGGGTGTAGCCAGGATTTTTGTTTGGGGGGGGGGGAGAACCTCAGTTAGCCATGTATTTTTATTGACTTGGGGGGACAGCTGACCTTCTCCCCCCCCTTGGCCACACCCATGGCATAGCCTATGGCAAAGTAATCAGAGAGCACATATAATCTTGCATCCAGAGAGGCTGGAGGGATGTGGTCCATCTTGTGAGGAAGAGTTGGAGAAGCTGCGTAGATTGTAATCTGGAGAAGAGAAGGTTAAGGAGAAACATGATGGACATCTAATATCTGAAGGGCTATCCTGCAGAAGATGAAGCAGGCTTGCTTTCCCTTGTGGCAGAGGGCAGGACTGAATCCAGCTGGTGTGCGATGGCAAGGAATTGGATTTCAGCTAAATATTAGGAGAAACCGACAGTAAGAGTTACTCAGAAGTGGGACAAATGGCCTTTCGAGCTGGTGAGCTCTCCTTCACTAGAGGATGGCTGTCTCTCAGGGATGCTCTAATTCAGGGGTGGGGAGCCTCATGCCAGGGAGGCAAATGTGGCCCCTGAGACATCTCTTTCTGGCCCTTGGAATGTTCTCTAGAGCATCCCCCTCTCCCCAGGCTACTCCCCTCACTGGCATTGCTTCAAACCCCAAGGTTTTTTTGTCTACATGGAACACATCCTTGAACTCTTATAATGTCTCTTAGAGACTAGCCTACTGTTCAAAGGTAAAATTTACATGTGTTGCTCCACCTGCCTTTGCCTCTGGCTCCACCCACCACTAGCACATGGTTCAACTGGTTGCCTGGAACAGAATGAGGACGTTGGACTGGAAATGATTTCTTCTCCCTGGTTGTGGTTGCAGATTCTTGTACGGAGCAGGGGGACTGGGCTAGATGGCCTGTAAGGTTCTTTCCAACTCTAAAATTCCATGATCGTATTGAAACAGATTTCAGTCAACCAAGCTGTAGGCATGAAATTAGAAAGAAATGACTAATAGCAGCGAATAATTGCAGGTTTTTCATCTTTCAGTTAAGAAATAGGTGAATTAGTCTCTTTTTTAAAATGCCCCATTAGAGAAGGGGGAGGGATTAGCATTTGTTTAAAAGGTGATTTGTAGATAACAAATTGGGATTTTGAAAAGACTTCAAATCATCAGTGTTTTAAATAGCTCTGTTGTTGTATTTAACACCTGCCTGTTATAAGCCCTCTCCTCACCCCTGTTCATTGCCAGTGTACTGTGAACAGACCTTAAGGTCAAAGCAGAAGAGGACTTTATAGAATGAAGCCTTTTCAACCAAGGACCTGACCACTGTGATTTTTAGGAAGTGCAGGGTATTCGTTTCAAGGAGGAGTTCTGAAACTGTGCCCTACCAAGCCTCTCTAAGGTCTGGTCCATGTGTTATGCTGAGCCAGGGTGTGGTCCACAGTGATCTTGCAAACATGGTTCTCCCAAGGAGGACGTGGCACTCACTGTTCCCTGCTGGAGCTTTTTAGGTTCTTGTAGGGCCAACGGCTAATCCACGGTTTGGCTTAGCATGCCATCCAAACTCAGGATAGTGCTGAAGGTGCTTCCTGCTTGACCATGATGGGCAGCCAAAGGACAAACTGTGGACCTGCAGCATCTTCCAAGAGAGAAAGGGGCAATTTTTTTACGCAGTCGCTGGCATCGCTAGGAAATCCTGCTCTGTGAAGCCCTGGAGAGTCAGTGCTGGTCAGTGTAGACCAAGAGTGAGGAGCTGATTGCCTGGGGGCCAAATGCTACCATCCAGGCCTCTCTGCTGGTCTTCAAAACTCTACCAGCCCTAATTTGTATTCTTCTTCAGTATCCCTGGATTCTGTTAACACCTCCTGTTGGCTTGAATGGAGGACAGAGAGGGGTGTGTGAATGCGTGTAGAAACCAGCCTACTCTTTAAGAAGCCTTTTCCTAGCTCTCCCATCTCTGCTTAGCTGGAGGTGTCAAGGAGTGGACCTGGGGATCTATACTTTCTGTGTGTGTGGTACAAGCTCTGTTGCAATACTCCAACCTTTCAAACTAAAGACCCTCAATTTTCAGCTGTCCTCCTAACAACAACAACAACAACGTCACTTGAGCTATCTCTTCTTAATTCACCAGTTGCAGGGCAGACGTAGCTTAGCGTCACTCTATCCTCCAGTTTTTACATGGACAGGAACATATGGAAGATGAAATGTGCATGGATCCACTGACGATCCTGCATACCCTATTATAGCCCTGTACAAGTGAACTTGGCTCGCCTACCTAGAGTTCACTGGGGTTTGCTAGCTATCTGATCATCCGAAGCAAACCTAGGGAAATGGCGGGTAGTTCACAATATGCAAGGCAGGAGTTGGGCATGTGTTGCTGCTGCAGAAAGCTTGAGTTATTGATCATCTATTTTTAGGTACTTGGTAGGAAAGGGAGAAAGCTGAGCAAATTGGTCTCCTTCGATTTGGGCTGCAGCAGAGTCGTAAATACAACGTCGGCATGCCAAGGCAAACACAACAGTATCTCTGGGAAGGATTGCTGTATTTCTAACCACAAGTGCTTGCTGTCTGTAACCAAGGCAATGAAAGACCTGGAGCATTAAGCTATGTAAAAAAGGGGTGGTGGCATGTACTTTGCTGACCCAAACCCCGCGGTTGTGTTTATTCCTGACATTTCCCTCTGAATGTCACGGCACAAAGTGTGGTAAATGAGATCAGTAAAATCTTAATACTAATAAAAGAGATTCCTCTGATTTCACAAGGCATGGGTAACTAGCAGCCTTTAGGCAGCTATAGTCACCCGATACTTTAAAGGCTCTGCATATTATTTTGCATCAGCATTGACTCAAAGAGAGGAAAGATAATTAATGACACTCTTGGTCACTGTTTGTAGTCTGTTGTAAATACAGCACGCTATCCGTCTCCTGTTACAGTCTTGCATCCTGATGAAGTGGATGCAAGATGAATGCACTGCATGTTATGGGAAGTCTATTTTAGCATGAGTGAAGAGAACAAACGCAAACGAAAGAGATTCTGTGGGACATTTTAAATTAGAATTTCAGGACATCCTCATTTATCTGGATGCCCTGGAGAACAATGAAAGGAGCTTTGTCTAAAAAAAGGAGCTATTATTTTCATGAAGGTTACATGAGGAACTGTCTGCACTTTCAACTACACTATTAATGAATTGTTTTTGTTTGAGACATTCATTTCTTATTTTACATTAAGGCTGCAGTCGTGTACATACTTACTTAGGAGTAAGTCTCACTGAACTCAGTAGGACTTCCTTCTGCGTAGGCATGTCTAGAAGTGTACTGCCTGAACCAGAAATTACCACTCCATAGCAACTATAGTTCTGTGGATTTTGGCTGCACGTTTTGAAAATGTTTGTTGCTTCCTTCCTTTTGGATTGTCAGCCGGCATTATAGTGGAAACTGCCTTTTCTAGTGAGAGTTTTGCTATTTAAACAAATCTGTTTGATTCATTTCAGTCCCAAGGATCTCAGAGAGCAGCTGTACTTTAGCCTCTCAATAAAGCAATCACATGAGGCAAATTGGGTAAGAAAGTGATAGGGATTTGCCTTGTCTTCTGAGAGCCTTATTTCAGAGCAAAGATCTGAACTTCGTTCTCTCACACCCAAGCTGGACACTCTAAAGGTATGTGCGTTAATGAGTGTTTCAGGCAGAAGGCAACAGTTGGCACCATCTATATAGCCCTTGAGATGTTTCTTGGCTAGAATTCTCACCATCCCTGACCATTGACCATCTGGCTGGGGCTGATGGGGGTTGGAGTCTGGAGGTCCACACAGGTTCTCCTCCCCTTATCTAGCATGACTTTCTGCATGATTCAGGCTTTGCAAACCCACACCACCTTGTGTAATCTTGTAATAAGTGTTGGCTGTTACATTTTCAGAATTGTGCTAAGAAAGGACATATAAACTGACCTAGAACTGGGTAGAATTTGCTACCCAGAAGGACAGTGTTGGTGGCAACAGAGCCAGTGGTGTTTTGCAGAGAATTGTGTTGGTTGCCATCTTAAGACAGTGATGCTAACTAAGCTGCCCAGTGACCATGTTTATCTGTCCATGAAACTGGAGACACTGTATGCACTGTATGTGTGGGAACTTTTAAGAACTAAGCAGAACCAGAGTCTCATAATTCTTTGTTCTGAGTCATTGTTGAATTCATCTAAGTGAGAGTGGGAATCTGCTGCTGAATCACAGATTAGCTAGAATTCAGAAATATGTATTGCTCCTTCTGTTAGTCCACTAGATGTCCCATGCACAGCTAAACACGCTCAGTGAAAGAATTGGAGTGAGCTTCTGCATACCTAGGAGACCCCTGAGATATGCAAGAAAATCTTGGCTTCTTGGGGAGGAAAATACCCCAAGTTCTTGAAAAACTGGTAAGGACCAAGAGCTGTACTTGTGTGCAGAATTGCTGCTGTCGCTGAATGTTGGCAGGAGAGAACCCTACATAGTCACTTGGGTTTCCTCATAAAGGGAGAGATGGTTAGGTATTTGCACCTCTGAGCCCAATTCTTTTACAGGATTCAAACAAGATATTTCATGGCTCGAAGAGGGAGGCTTCAATGGCTGTCGGTGGAGCTGACTCCATGCAGGCCAGGTTCCCTGACCCAAGTAAGGAGACCACTGTTCAAAAATATGTGTTTGCATCACTTGCTGGTTCAGTTGTGCAGATGCTCATTCATATACGCATCCATGTTCAGGGGACACATATGTGTTTTGCATTGCTTTCAGCAAGATGCATGTGGATCTCCTTAGTTGGATCAGAGCAAGACAGCAGGAATGGGAGGATATAGATATTAAAGTTTTGGTAAGCCCCACAGCATAAAGAAGATCAGACTTACAAAGTAAAGTATTTACCGGTAAATGCATCAATGAATTGTTCTGGTAATAAGGAGAGGCTTATGTTACAGCACAGGTAATCTACCAATCAGCGGTGAGAACATTATGTGTATCATACAGAACAATTTCTGCCAGTTACAAAAATCTAGATTTATGCATCCTCTAAGCCAAAATGTGATGTCATTTACTTTGGGCCAGTTTGTCTCTGACAGGTCATACTGTTCTTTTAAAACGACTATTTTCTTTCCGCTTCTTTATTCTGAATAATAGTGGAAATTCTTGTCCATTTTTAAGTGTTTATTCTTTGCTCTAAAGAAAATAATTAAAAATGAGAAGAAACATTTCAGTTGAGAAACATAGTTTCTGTACGGTTGGTGAAAATGACCCAACTTTTTAGTCTCAAAGGGGACAAGGCCAACTCCTGCTGTTTGAAGTTTGTGTTTTTACACCCATTCATTCATCCATTCATTCATACAACCAGGCTGGATTAGTATGCTCCAAAAGAAGGGGAGAACTAAGAATGGATTCAGTCTGCATGAATGTAGTTGGCATATTAAGAGGCCCTTCTTAAGATGTGCCCCATTGACTAGGAAGTTGAAATTTCAGCGGGAAACCCTGTGACATGTACAGAGACAATAGCCTTTGAGGAATGCTTAAAAATCGTGGGAATAAAGTCTTGTTTCCCACTGAATGCCATCTAGCTCACTTCATTATTATTTTTTTAAGAACCATGGAGAATTGATGTTTAATCTACAGGTTCAAACAAACTGTGTACGTAGAAAAGTCTTTGGCATTGTCATTTGTAATAGTAGAGTCTGGGTTTGTGCCTTCATTCTTTTCACCAGCTAATTCTTTATAGAGTTAAAATGACTCTGGAAATCAGCTGATGTGGAGTTTTCACATATTGCTCCTCTTAACAAGACTATACTGAAGGGATCCTACTTTCAACCCAGCTCTAGTAGGTGGAGGTTTTCCATTCTAGTTTAAAAGTTGTGTGGAAGCTCCTTACATTTAAAGTAGTCCGATCTTAAGTAATTACGTTTCACAGGCATAATGGGGATGAGAATGGGCTTCCCTTTGGTTTGTTCGGCTTTGGTCTGATCAGAGGTTTTTATAGCATTGAGTACTACGATGCCGGATAACATATTTACATGTTAAAAGTTCAGGTCCAAATTATGCCTCCCATCTCTCTTGCACTGTCCAAAATCCGTTTGGGGGAGCCTAATCCAGTCCACCGGTTGGTTTAATCTGGCCCCTGTGGCAGTTTATTTCCTGGGGTAAAATCCTAAAAAAACTCCAACAACTTCAACCCTTAAAAAGGGTCAATAACTCTGGTCAGCCCACATGGCCCTTCACTTCATCAAATCTGGCCTCTTTGAAAAAAGTTTGGACACCACTGTTTTAAAGCAATGTGTTGGATCCATAATTAGTCATACTTGGAGTAAAGGTAAAGGTACCCCTGCCCGTACGGGCCAGTCGTGTCCGACTCTAGGGTTGTGCGCCCATCTCACTTAAGAGGCCGGGGGCCAGCGCTGTCCGGAGACACTTCCGGGTCACGTGGCCAGCGTGACGAAGCTGCTCTGGCGAGCCAGCACCAGCACAGCACACGGAAACGCCGTTTACCTTCCCGCTATAAAGCGGTACCTATTTATCTACTTGCACTTAAGGGTGCTTTCGAACTGCTAGGTGGGCAGGAGCTGGGACCGAAAGACGGGAGCTCACCCCGCCGCAGGGATTCGAACCGCTGACCATACGATCGGCAAGTCCTAGGCACTGAGGTTTTACCCACAGCGCCACCCACGTCCCTCATACTTGGAGTAGATCCATTGAAATTAATGGCTATGACTCCTGGTACATAGAAATCATACATCTGAGCCAGGTAACCACTAACAGTAGCTCTCCTGAAGATTTCATTGATCAGGCAGGGATATAAGAGATCAAGCAGCCCCTGAGATATCATGGACCCAAGTTGGAATTAATACAAAAACCTTGACCCTAGCAACCTGAGTCAAGCTATTGAGTACTGTTATGGAGTAGCTATTGGTTCTCGCACCCCCAATATGTTATGGGAATTTTATTCTAGATTGCTTACATGGGAAATATACAGAGTGTGGGCAGTTTCAACCACAGCAGATTTCAGTGGGTTCTTACCTCTTTTGTTTCTCTCATGCCCACATTCCCCTCCCCCCCACTCAGCTTTTTGCCTCCTAGCACCCAACAGCCAGTCTCCTTTCACAAGGAATTTCCTGGTTTGCCCAAGGGAATGAAGTTAGCTTTTCCACCACACACCTCTGGGTTTTTGGCATGGTAGTATTTAAATCCTAGTGAGATAATCCTTGCTTTGCTTGGTTCTCTGCCTTCTGCTACCATCCCTTTGGCTTTGTAGTTTTCCTTCATGCACAGAAATGATGGTGTGGTCTTTAAAAGGAAGCCCCCTTCCAGTTTAAGAATTATTTTAAAATAGATAGCTCTATAGGAAAAGGGTGAGGGAGGGGGGTTAAATATATATATGACCAAAATCCTCTGACTTTGTAGAGTTTCCAAACACTTGGCTAGTCTGAGCTGGGAGACAGAGGGTGGGTCTGTCTCTTTCAAAGGATATGTAAGGGCACGTCACTGCTAATGTTCCACTGGAAAAGAAATGAGCGCCCCATGGAGTTCTGGAAATGTGATATGGTAGCTTGGTTGCCTCTCTCCTGCTTGCGATAACTGCTTCATCTGGAGTTGTACTAATGTGTGTTGCTCCCTGGCCGCTGTCCGTCATGTGCCTTTATGAGCTGACACCTCCTTCACAGCAAGGCTGCATAGAATCAGTCGGCTGGTGATCTCATAAATTCCTCAAGTCTGCAGCAGGATCATCGGCCCTCTGGCACACTAACCTACCTAAGGCAGAGGATAGTGTGCCAAAAGCAAAGCAACGGAGCAGACATCTCCTATCAGCACTTGGTAGCCCCAGGTAAAAGCATAGTGTTTTAGATATTACCACACTGTTTCTCTTGTGCCACAACCTTTGGGCATATTCTGATAGAGACGCAGGATTTCTGAGTATGTGTACATTCAGATGTGCGTGAGGATCAGGGTAGAATGTGCTGGTGTGTGTGTGTGTGTGTGAGAGAGAGAGAGAGAGAGAGAGAGAGAGAGAGAGAGCAGCGTGAGAACGCAAGCAACAAAAATGAAATCCAACTCCACCCTGAAATCTGTTTTGGGTTTTGTAAAGCTTGTTCACAGGCCTTTTAAATGAATAACAATCCTGTAGGCACACAAACAAGCCAAGAGCCCAACCTTCACCCAGACTAGCACCACTTAGCATGTGTTGTTAATTAATGGACATTGTTCAGAACGAAGATCCTTGGTGAGCGTTCATATGGTCTGCTGGAAGGGACAGCCATAAAATTCCAAGGGAGGAATTCAACAATGTACTCTTCCGCTCTTCCCATCAGGGCAAACATTTCTGCTTGCTAGGTGGAATGAAGCCCCTCTCCTCTTGCCATGTGCTGTTCTGGGGGTTCTCCTCGCCCTTCAGAGGCAATCTGAGTGAGTTGGCACAAGGGGGCAAACAGGGGGAGGAGAGGAGGGGAAGCTCCATTGCACTAGTAGAACCCCTTGTGTTGACATCCACCAACATGCTGGCTTAGTTAAATCTGGCCCTGAGTGTTTGCACACGATTCTTGCAGGGTGGTGGCAGGGCCCTGATTCTTGCAGGGTGGTGGCACTTCTTTGTGTGGGCTCCATGTGACAAGCTTCTTCTATGCAGTGCTACACTTGTGCTGCTGTGGCACGGTCAACATTCCCAGTGTGGCCTCTCTTTGGGGGAGCAGAGAAGGAGGGCTATTCCACAGGTGCATCCATGAAATTGCATTTCCAAGTGTGGTAAGCTCCATATTTGAAAGAGGCCAAGGCAGTCTTGCATGGTTTCTTCATGTGATGGAATAAATGTGCTGTTACGGGGATTGCCACATTTTGAAGCAAGTGAAGTAATGACATCTAATGTAAATGAATCTCTTAATATCAGGGTCATGCGTTCGAGCCCTGCATTCGGCAAAAGATTCCTGCATTGCAGGGGGTTGGGCTAGATGACCGCCATGGTACCTTCCAAGTCTAAAATTCTGTGATTCTGTAAGAATATTAAGTCTGGAGTCTTACAGGATCTTCAGCAGCAGGGTCTTGTCACAGTTCCTTCTGCAGTAAAGATACAGAATATCTGAAACCAGAATACCTGTTTGTTTCCTAACTGATTCCCATCTTTTTGCTGCAAAGAGAGTATAAATTAGAGTAAGAGAAAAGGCTTGGCGTGCTTTCGCAGGATCATTCATGAACCCTCAGCCATCCCTGGACTGCATCACAGTCTTGAAGAGTGAGTGAAACATCTGGAACCTAATAAACCTATTGGCTATATGCCTGCCACACCTTTAAAATTAGACTGGCATTGCCTGGTTCATCTTGGAAGTGAATCTGAGTTGTCGTGCCAAAAGAGAAAATGCAACTGGCATGATTTTCCCGCCTAAAGCAAAAGACCTTAATAATCTTTTTTTTTTTAAAAAAAGGGGGGAAGCATTATGGTTGAGAGTGCATTTTTAAAAACTTCTATTGTTTGAGGCTGATAAACTTCACCACTGCATATTCAGATCCTCCCCCTTTGTAATGTAGAGTGAAACAAAGGCAGGCAGCTCGCTGGAAGAGTGAATTGAGAGACTTGCTTTTCTCCTGCCCAGGCCAACATTTTTCCACACTCTGCTGCTTCCAGACAACTTGGCAGGGCTAGTGGGCTCAGTGACTGGCAGCCTCTGCCCTGGAGATGCACAGGAATGAAGTGGCCGGGCATTCAGAACTCAGCACCTTCTCATGGCTCCTGCCAAGGATGGGAAGCCATCACTCTTTATTTGCACTAAAAACACATCATCCAGTTTTTGGGTGGGGGGTGGAATATCTGACTGCCAAATAAAGCACACGGGTGGAATTATTGTTGGCCAAAGTGTTCTGCAAAGAGATCCCTCCGATCTCCCCTCACGAAACTCTTTGAGAACGGTTTGTACTTGATATGAAAGTTTGGCCTTCTGTGATAATGGTTGTGTTTTGCCTGAGGGTTACAAGAGTAATGACGAACACACTAGCTTCTTAGGTTTGTACTTTGCAAGTGTCTCATAGCTCTAAGTAAAGACACATCAGCAAAGCCGTTTATTGATGATCTTGGTGCAGCTCCTGCTGTCAATTTTAGCTCAGCATTTGCATGATCAAAATGCCATCCTGCAACAACATTGAGATTTAGGGCACTGCTCAAACAAGGTGTTTGTTTTGCGCTGTCCATAAATACTGTCTTCATCAAAATGCCATCCCATGGAAAATCCACTTAAATAAAATTAAAAATGTGGAACTGGGAAATCTGGCTTAAAGGGAGGGGGCGGGAAATCGAGGGACATTTTGATGTGTGCGATATTGTGCGAACAATGTGAAAAACTTTCATGTTTGAGTAGCACTAAATTCACAGTAAACTCTGATGGGGAAGTGAGCTTAATCTCAATACTGTTGTGGCAAACCACTTTCTTGAAGCTGTTTCATTTTCTTTAAATATACATATAAAAAGATCAGGTTGGAAGCCCATCCCATAACCCTCTTGTATAATAACCACCCTATTTAATATTTCTGTGACAAATGGCAGCTGAAGGGGGTCATAGGATCCTGTGGACTTCCTCTCTGTCGACAGAAGGGGAGGTAGGTTAGGTTAAGAGACGGTGACTGGCCTAAGATCACCCAGTGAGCTTTGTGGTTCAGCAGGGATTTGAACCCTGATCTCCCAGTCCAGTGCTCTTAAGCTGCTACCATGATTCTTGCATGAGTTTTTAAAGCTTTCAGAGAGCACCAGAACAGAACAATCATCTGCATCCTTTAAGCAAACAAACAACAAATCAAAAGAATCTAAAGCCATAATGTTTCTATCTGTGGCGGGATCTGCACAGCTCTGGTTCTCACAGAATCTCCTGCTTTCCCCAGATTTGTGACACACAATGCTTCAGTAGTTTTCCTCCTTGACAGTACAATACAATAGGCACTTTATTCCAGGGATGGGGGATGAGGGAAGCGGAAGATAAAAAAGAACCGACACAGAACTGTCTGCCAGATTCCCGACTAGAGATGTCCATTGTCAGCCTCCACAACACAGCATGTGCTTCTCTCTGTTGATACCCTGGCCCTGCTTTATGACTCGGGGCATTTTCGCCTCCTCCTGTCTGTGTCAAGTCCACGCAAGTTAATAGCTCACAAGGTTTAATGGGTTGGTGGTGCACTGGTGGGAGGAACTCTCTTAACTTATTAAAGCTTCCTTGCTGGCTCACCAAGAGGTTGTTCTTATTTGCTATGTTGAGAATCAGACCTCAGTTCTTCAACTTCATTAGGGGATACTATGCCACTCGTTCTCTCTATGCCTAGCCTACCTCACAGTTGGTTGTGAGGATGAAATGAGGAGAGAAAACTACATACAGTGGTACCTCGGGTTAAGAACTTAATTCGTTCTGGAGGTCCGTTCTTAATCTGAAACTGTTCTTAACCTGAAGCACCACTTTAGCTAATGGGGCCTCCTGCTGCCGCCAGGCCGCCGGAGCACGATTTCTGTTCTCATCCTGAAGCAAAGTTCTTAACCTGAAGCACTATTTCTGGGTTAGCGGAGTCTGTAACCTGAAGCGTCTGTAACCTGAAGCATATGTGACCAGAGGTACCACTGTACACCACTCTGAGGAACTTGGGCAGTGTGTGTGTGTTTAGAAAAAAACAGCTGGGTTTTGTGTGGCTGGAATGTCACCATTTTACAAACCAAAGAGCCGTATCTGCTGCTATCGTCACTGGCCCCTAGCAGGTTACTCATGAAAGGACTGCGGCCCTCAGACTGCCAATTCCTTTGGACTTAAAGCCATGCATATGGAGAAAGGGAGGCAAACGGTATTAGAGACAGACCATTCCTTCTGCCTTTAAATTTTTATTATTAATAATAATCTTGGGAAATTAGTCACTTGCTTAAGCTTCTGCTTAAGAGGCTTACATCATCCTTTTTTTGTTTGAGCTCTTACTGCTCCTCCCTCCTTTTTCCTGTTACTGTCTAAACATGAGTGAGATAATTGGATGACCTGTTTAGGGTAGTTTAGAAACGGCTCCTAATAGAAACGAGCAGGCATTTCTCCTTTACTCAGAGGTGATAGTTTCCTTGGTAGCTATAATAATAAACTCTCTGTATACGTAGGTGGCAGTAGTTGGGGAGGCGGGGACAGAGAAAGAAAAGTTAATCATTCTGGTATATGATAGCTCAATGTACACAAGTGTACGTGCCTGGGAGCATTCCCCCCCCCCCCCGCCTCCTGCTATGACAAAAAGATTCTGGTGAAAGAATGGATGCTTAAGTTGTTTTCTGATGAATAATTGTTGTCTGGGGGAGAGGCAGACGAAGGGTGCTAGGTTTTTTTGGGTTTTTTGTGGCCAGTTTTGTTAGCCTTTAAAGAAGCCATTGTGCACAATCTCATGGTGCTGCATTAGTTATCATCTCTCTGTTTGCTCCATGGCTGCGCACCCACCCACCTACCACTGTCTTGCAATGGACGTCATTCGCCCTGTTTACTTTATGAGGCCAGATGGAATACTCCCTGCGTTCCCACCCCTGCCTCTGCCTGGCCTCTTTCCCTTTGGCATTTTAAAGCTGTCACTTCATATCCTTCTTGAATGTTTCTTTCATCTCCTTGCCCTGATTTTTATTTTAATGAGTAATTAAAAAAAATAGCAGGCTCCTGTTTTTATATAGCTACTTTTGTGGCCTAACAACCCACATCATGGTGTCGTTTCATGGAGGAGTATGCTGGAAGAGAGCTGCGGCTCAGTGGTTAGAGCATCTGCTTTGTGGTCCCCGATTCAATCCTTGGCCTCACCAGGTAAGGCTGGGAGGACCTGCTGCTGGCCAGTGTCAACAGCACTGATCTAGCTTGAACAGTGCCCTGACTCAGTACACTGGTACCTCGGGTTACAGATGCTTCAGGTTACAGACACTTCAGGTTACAGACTCTGCTAACCCAGAAATAGTACCTCAGATTAAGAACTTTGCTTCAGGATGAGAACAGAAATCGTGTGGCGGCGGCAGCAGGAGGCCCCATTAGCTAAAGTGGTGCTTCACGTTAAGAACAGTTTCAGGTTAAGAACGGACCTCCGGAACGAATTAAGTTCTTAACCCGAGGTACCACTGTATAAGGCATCTTCCTATACGGTATATTGTATATTGTAGCAACCTAAACATCAAAAGAAACAGAGGCTTCAAAGGATGGGAGCCCCACACAGAATGATGCAAAATAACTGGCCATGTGACTAATCAGTGCTAACAGTTCTGAGGAAATGGAGGGAAAGTGGTTTTCCCCCAATAACTGTCACTCTTGTATTTAACTCACTTGTTTGCCACAGGTACCCAGGAATTCCATGCAGGTGAGTGAGCGGGCAGGATCCCCCATCCCTCACTAGTTGTCTTAGTTTCTATGCAAGCTGCAGATACAGTAAAGTCTTTCTTTATTCATAGCTAGTGAGAAGCTGCAGCAAGGTGGCAGGGAGGGAGCACCCCTACCCCTTCCCATCTCCATCGGTCCACTTTGTAGCCTATTAAAAGGACTAGCAATCCTGCATTTCCATTCTGGCTGCAGAGGAGGGGGCTCTCCCCTACACACTCCATGCCCAACACAGAACTGTACAGCACAGACGACTCGCCTCCTAGCAAGCTAATAACATTTGCAGCCCAGCAACTTGTGGGCTTACTTTAAAACACTGTTGTAACTTTCTTTATTTACCCCGTTCTTTAGCAGGATAAAAGGCTCCTGGAGCTGTGTACAAGTACAGACAGTCCCTGCCCCTCAGGTTTATAATCTAAAATGTATGACAGGCAAGGAAAAAGCAGTGGGGAGGGAGGAGGAAAAGGTAAGCTCAGGTTCCAGTATATATGTTTGCATTAATTTTGAGCATTTTTAACATTTCATGGGAACAGTGGCTCCCAGCTTGTGATGCCTGGTAAACCAGTCCAGCAAAGTGAGGCCATTTTAGCTCACTGGCCAAGTCCTGGTCAAAGGAAAAGAGGGAAGACTCTTATTGATTCCTGTTTATTGGCATTCATGGTTCTTTTTTCCTGGCACCCAAAATTATTACTGACATTTTGTCTTATTCCCCCCCCCCCCCTTCTGTCTTCGGTGCATTTGTTCTAATTAAAAGCTGGAAACCTGAATGGTTCTGCTTGACTACTCAAACTAAACGTTTGCTTCCTGTTCACCCAGCTGTAAATCAGAGACCTGGCATGTTAGGTTTTGGATAAGCCAAAGGTAGTTAGGCTTGGTGCTTTAACTGGCTGTAGCACCTCCCCATAAAATGCAGACAGGAGAAAGTGGTGTGCTATATATACATCTGGCCGAGGGTAAAACTTTGAAAAAGAGAAAGATTTCAACAGTTGGGTAAGTTTTCAAGTGACAGTTATCATAGAGCAGATCTATGCTTCGGGTGTGAATTTGGTTGCTACACAGGAGTAAATAGATACCCCTAGCACAGAGGTGGGGAAGCAGTTGCCTTCCAAATGATGTTGGACTGAAATTCCCATCTGTTCTAGCCAGCATGGCAGATTGTCAGGGGTCACTCATCTGTGATATCTAGCCCTCCTAGAGAAACAGATTTCCCAGGCTCTGCTCTCACCTGTTGCCTTCTATGCAATTGGGTGTTCCTTTATCACATATTAATCGTGGCTCATCTCTTCCTAGTCCGCCAGTCTTTTTGGAAAGACAGATTTGGCTAAATACATTTTTATCTGCTTATACAGTCCTGTTTAACTCACATGATAGCATCTTTATTTGGTGATATGTGTTTGTCTCAAAGCTGGTTATGATCTTTGTTACGGTAATTTGTGTTGATTCATTCTTCTGTATTCATTTTGCCTTGTATCCTGCTGATAAACCTAATAACAAAGAATTGGGACTTTTTGGCTGGCAAGCTTCAATTGACCATATTAGTTGAGCTTTTGTTGAGTAGTCCAAGGGGTCCAGTTTTCATTTGTTGAGAGAACATATTTTAATCAGTAGTAGTATGAGTGTAAAGATAAACCAACTTAGTTGTTCTATACTATCTTTGGTTCTGGTTCTTGCAATAGTGAATAAAGCATTTAATCTTGAACATAGCCTCTTACCCTTCTCAAGAAGACACCTGTGTTGATATTTTGGTAATATGCAAATTTATTTAAATGTAGCTATGTTATCAGTGAAAAGTCTGATTAAAATCTCTTGATTAGCTGACAGCCCTACTTAGAACGTATTTTGTTATTTGTGGTGCTCTCTCAAGCTTTCTCTCCCCTGGCTCATCAAATCAGCATAATTTCACCTTCAAATAAGAATACTTAATAATTAAAGGCAACAGGAATGCAGGTTGTTGGTTTTTTAAAAATAAATAAATAAATCTATGTTTGAGGCTCATACAGTCATTCCAGATTGACTTGACTTTATTCATTTTCAGCATGGTAATCAACCATGTAGTACCTTATTTTAAGATACATTGAACTTTAAAAAAATTACTTCGCAAATCCACTCCCTGCCCTTGTTTGAATGAGTAAATAATAAATCCTTCTAGTACTGTTAGAAACTAGTACTGATTTGTGTTTGAGGCAGGGAGAGACTGGAGCTTCATCCTCTGCTGTCAAAGTTTGGCTTTTTTCGAAAAGTAAAACTGCTTTCTCCTTTGTACAAACTGTCTGCTGTTAAAAGGACTTTCCAGAAGCCACCAACCACCAGCTTGTTTAGGATGGGGTGTAACCATTCATTGCTATGTCTATGTGTTTTTTGCCCTACATATACATTTTCCTCTGAGAGAAGAGAACTCTTGCAATTCATCTACAGCTATCTGGCTCCTCTGGAGTACAGAGGACTGGGCAGTCTAATGGCTGCCAGTGTGCTTTGCTTAGGACCACGTGAGCCAAGAAGTACAGCGTTCTGGGCCTTTGTGAAGGCGTCCAAGAATGACAGCCTATACAGCTTGTCTGCTTCCCACTGACTGCCTAGTTTGGCTGACAGCTTCAGTACCGAATGTGCCAGACAGCCATGTATACAGAAAGAAAGAGAGCGAGAGACAGGAAAAGCATGTTTTGTCTGTGAATGGAAACGGCATATTTTTAAAAAGAGGTATGGGTTGGCTCATGTTATGAAGTTGCAGAGCCATATGCAGAGCCGGGGTGCTTCTCTGTAATGGTGGATGCAGAGTTAGGCCCAGTGCTCACTTACTCTGGTGGGATGGGAACCTTCAGTGGTGCACAGCTCCTTCCTGAGAAGCCCGAGATCATGCAGGGAGAACCTGGTCCAAAGCTGCTCCCCATGGCAGGGTTAACCCATGCTCCTGAAACATGAGGCTGGCATGGACAAGCCACATTGCGGCCCTTTCTGTAGGATCTAGGGGTTTCTCTTAATCCCATTGTGGCTCAGGAAGCAATGGGGCTGCAGGGCTGTCAAGATAATCTTGCTGGGGGCCTTTCAACCTGGGAAGGTAGCCCATCTAGGAGAAGGAAAGCTCTGATCCTAAACCTCCACAGCCTTGCGGGTCATCTTTGGAAGAAGAAAAGGCTCAGGAATACAAATCTTGTATGCCCCTTTTCAGCAACTCTGCAGCCAATCTGTGCCAGACGTATTGCTCTGCTTTACTTTGAACCACATCATCAAGGCCAGGAGGGCATCATGGAGGCAGACCAGGACCTCCATGCACCCTGTGCAGGCTTGTGCCCTAGGGAAGTCACTTTGGTGCTGCTAATGCAGTGGTTTGACTTCATCCCTGGAGGCACACTCCATTGTCTTTTGAGATACAGTGGTACCTCGGGTTACAGACGCTTCAGGTTACAGACTCTGTTAATCCAGAAATAGTACCTCGGGTTAAGAACTGCTTCAGGATGAAATAGGCACTGCTTCGGCGGGAAGGTAAACGGTGTTTCCATGTACTGCTCTGGTTTGCCAGAAGTGGCTTAGTCATGCTGGCCCCATGACCCGGAAGCTGTACGCCGGCTCCCTCTGCCAGTAAAGCAGGATGAGCGCTGCAACCCCAGAGTCGCCTGCGACTGGACCTAACGGTCGGGGGTGCCTTTACCTTTACCTATACACATGATGAGATCCTTGGTTATAAATGTAGAACAGAGATTTTTTGGCATGGATTTTAACTGGTATTTCAGGACCGGAATCCTAACTCCTAACCTCCAGGGCCCCATCACGCCCCCCACAGAGGATATAAAAGATTATGAATGTATATTTAGACAAATTGACTCTGACCATAAAGCAGCGATCTTACACCCTAAATCCATGTCTCTCCAGATATTGCTGGACTCCAATTCCCATCAGCCCCAGCCATCATAATCAGGAATGATAGGAGTTGTAGTCTAATGAGGTCTGGAAGCCCAAAGGTTCCCCAGCCCTGCCATAAAGAAGCCGATGCTCTTATTGTACCCCAACCTCTTTCTCTCTGTTTTTTAAGGATATGAGGCAATTGAAAGTGATGGGGGAGTGAAGGCTGCCATTTTGACTTTTGGCTTCTGGTGTGACAATGTCCGTGGCTGCTGTCATTGTGTTTTTAATGCCACATTTGTGCAATGATTCCCCTTTACTCGCACCGAGCATTCTTACTTCTTTAAAGAACCTGAGTGTGTCTGAGATGGAATATATTGTGCTGAAGTTCTCTCCTCTGTTTTCTCCGCAGAATCTTATGGCAAGAGCTCTCTACGATAATGTTCCAGAATGTGCAGAGGAGCTGGCTTTCCGCAAAGGAGACATTTTGACCGTGATAGAACAGAACACGGAAGGGCTGGAAGGATGGTGGCTTTGCTCCTTACACGGGCGGCAAGGCATTGTCCCGGGCAACCGTGTGAAACTTCTCATCGGCCCTGTGCAGGAGAGTCCCTCTAACCAAGACATGGCCAATTCGGGATCTGTACACCAACCCTTTAACCAGCCAAAGATCTACCAAGTGCCTAGTGCTCATGCTTCTCCTCGGGATCCGGTCTACCAAGTGCCTCCTTCTTACCACAGCCAGGGGATCTACCAGGTACCCACCGGCCATGGTTTTCAGGGCCAAGATGTCTACCAAGTGCCTCCATCTGGGCAAAGGAGTTTTGGCGGAATGGATACCTCCCCTATAAGCAACAAGGTGGGTCAAAAATACCTTGAGGCATCTGTTTCAAAACTGTTTCCTTTGGCTGTTTAGTTTTGGGATAGGGAAGGTACCTGAACGTGGTGGACTTTGACCCTCAAAAAATAGATAAAGCCTCAGTTAGTCTGGTTTTTTTCCCCTACCACCAGTGATAATGAGATTATCTATTTTTTATTTATACATTTCCCAACATTATATATATGTCAGCATCGCCCTTGAGCCATTGCCACCAACTGGACTCATCCATTTCAGCCCCGACTGGGCCAGGCGACCTGGGGTAGCACTTCCAGAGACCACCTTCTGCACAGGAACAGGTCAAAGTGCTGTGGATTCACAACTCAGAGTTGTGAGCACCAGATTCACTCCCGAAGACAGTCGTTGCACAGCAGAGTATAGCAGAGCATAAACCACTCGGAGAACAGCTCTGTAGAATAACTACTTTTATTCTATCTACAACTATCATACAAACTATATACAGAGCTAAATGGAGAAGCTGAACTGCACTGAGTGTCTGCAGCTGCTCTTAGCAGCAACCTTATCTATACAGAGATAACACACTCTCTCTCTCTCAACTCTCAGTCTCTCTCTTTGATGTGAGGCTGGAGCGGAATAAGTAGTGAGCAGAAACCACCCCCCTCCTCTCTGGAGAATCAGCAGAGAACACCAGCAGATTCTTGGAATGGGAGGGGTGAAATCTCCTTTTTTTCTACCACCAGTGATGATGAGATTATCTATTTTTTATTTACACATTTTCCAACATTATATATGTACATCTTACAATTGCCTTTGATCAACTCATATCTCAAGACTTCCCAGTCCACCCCTCCATGGCATCTTATTTGATCCTGCTAGTTGTGCTACATATCCTTTTATTCCATCCAGTTTCATTCTATACTATTCCTAGTTGTTATTAACTGCTGTTCACAAATCAAACCCTACTTGGAGGTTTATTTGACTATTGTACCTCTTTAGATACCCTCCAAAATGTTCCCACTCCTCCCTTATCAGTGTCTCATCTCAATTTCTTATGTTTGCTGTCATAGTAACTAACCCCACATACTCTATTATCTGATCTTGCCACTGTTCTTTTGTTGAGATTTCTTTGTCCTTCCATTGTTGTGCATAGATTATTCTAGCCACTGTGGTCGCATAGAAATAGGCAGAGTACCTTCTTGGAGATTTCACCCTTTGTTATACCTAATAAAAAGTTCTCTTTTTTTTGGAAATATAAACCTAAACATCTTTTTAAATTCTGTATAGATTGTCAGCTACTGGTCCTAAGCAAGACAGAAGATTGAGTCCTACAGACTCAACTCGTTCTATTATCCCCTGTAGATAACAGATAATAGAACGAGTTGAGTCTGTAGGACTCAATCTTCTGTCTTGCTTAGGACCAGTAGCTGAGCCAACTTTTGGTCAGCTTGGATATTTGTCCCTCATTGAAGTGGTCCCATATAGTCCCTGACACCACATACTAGGAGAAGTTCCTTCTCTTCCATACTGTGACACAAGAAGAATCCAGCACTGATGGATTCTGAGAAAATGGTAAATGAAGAATCCCTGATTGGTTGCTAGTAAGCTTGCAGGCTTTATTTGGCTTATTTATTTGGCTAATCAACTAAAGTTAGAGTTCATTAATTGCTGGTCTCTGGTGAAAGTGTAAAAGCTTTAAGCAACCTAAATTCTTGTGCACGGGGGCTACAAAATGTGATACAGTGGTACCTCGGGTTACATAGGCTTCAGGTTACAGACTCCGCTAACCCAGAAATATTACCTCGGGTTAAGAACTTTGCTTCAGGATGAAAACAGAAATCGGTGCAGCGGCAGCAGGAGGCCCCATTAGCTAAAGAGGTGCTTCAGGTTAAGAACAGTTTCAGGTTAAGAACGGACCTCCGGAACAAATTAAGTACTTAACCTGAGGTACCACTGTACTCAGTATTTCTCATGCGGTCACCAATAGACCTCTGTTCTGTTAGGCAGCTTTGTCTATTATTAAAACCATGCAAGTGCCAACATTATGTAAAGGCAGCTTTTTGTTTAATGAGTTTACAGGATGTATTTTAAGAAATGGCACCAGATGTGACAACAGTGCCCGACAAGGAGAAACAGGAAATCTAGGTAATCTTTGATTTGAAAGGGTGACTCAAATATTAAACCTAGAGCAAATAAAAGTGACACTTGACATCTCTCTGCAGGGTTGCGTGCCCATTGCATGAGTCAAGGCAATTGCTTCTTGAAAGTTAGTGGAAGGCCTGCTCTATAAAAAAAATCCTTTGCATTTCATCTGATATGGAACAGCTGGAAGACAGGGCTATCAGTAAATCCTCTGTAATATTTAGAGCTCGTTGCTGAGCCCTTATAAATGTGTCTCGGTGATGTACAGCAGACAGGGATACTCGAGCAGGAAGTGCATGTCTGGAAGGTGCCATGGTTTAATCTTTCATTGCAGTTGATGTTGGCAGGAATTCTGGCTCTTTCCTTTTAAAACTAAAGCTGCGATCCTTCTAGCTTGTCCTCGATTCACGCCCCATTCACTTTAAGGTAATGACAGGCAGATAAGTCTATTTCCAGCCTGTGTCAGTTTTACATGAGTTCATTCATAAGACTGCTCTCTTATTTTTGCATCCATCTACAATTTTCTTTTAAAAAGCATGGGGATCTGCATTATCTTTGAATGCATTTTCCACAAAAGACATATTTTCATATATGTTTTCTCCAAAAATATGTATTTGTATATGCATTTTAACCTGCTTTATGCATTAAAACACACATTTCTATATATGCATTTTGGTGCTTTTTTTAAAAAAACCCAAGACTGCAAATTCAGAGCAGTGTAAAAACTGAACGCTAACTGCTTTCTGATCGATGCATTAGTTTGGGAAGTGTGAATCAGGTCAGTTGACTTTTTTAAAAAGCCAAACAAAATTGTTCAGCATCCTCACTTTTAGGTTGCTCTAACTAGCAGGAGCTTGTGTGGACTCTTATTTTCCATTGCGACTCTTTAGGAACATTTTCCTGGTATACTGATTACTAGTTTTGGTGTGGTCCCCATCCCTTCATAAAGATCAGGTTTTCTAATGGCAGAGAAGGAGTACTAAATGAATTCATTCACATATTACTTGAAAGCAGAATTGCAAAAGCTATTAGTCCAGCTGCCCACCAAGATTTGTAACTGTCTTATATATAGCATTAGCTTTTGGAAAGCTTCCCTGCCCAGTTAGTTGGAGACTAGATACGTGACTGTTTACAAGCTTAGTCTAAAGGGATGTGCTTTGTTACTGGTTTGAATCCTCCTTGAAAGAAAAGTAGTTTTGGATGGGTGGGATTATGCAAGCAGATGAGATACCACTGAACGTGCTACTGAGATTAGTTCCATCAGACCTGCACAATGTGTAAGCTCTCTGTCAGGTTCTTGATCGGATCCTGAAGCAAATGTCATAGTCATGTCTCACTCCACTCTGGACGCCACTCCACAACCAGATGCCTTCATCTGCCCCAACTGCAACAAAACATGTCTCTCGCATATTGGTCTCTACAGCCACAGCAGGCGCTGTAACCTTCCAGCAGTTTTTCACTTCCAAAGGTGCACTGCTCCATCATCTCCCAAGGCAGACAGATGCCAACAATTTCACTCTGCCATTCAGCTCTCTTAACTCAGCTGCGGCCTGTAGCACTTGTATGCCACAGTCGGCACCAAGTTATGGGCTGACCCGAAGTGGGATTTGATCCAGCAAGCTTCATATGAAGGGGCCAGAGGAGCAGCAGAGCATGGTTGCTGTTGCCCAGCCAGGGAAAGTGGCACAGATTGCCCAGATAGGTCAAAGGGAGAGAAATAGATAGTCTGCACAGAGAAGACTAGTGCCTCCAGATGTCTCTTCTTCCATCTCACAGCAGGTACCCAACAGTGAATTTGGAGCTTGCTTGCTTCCTTGATGGGACTCAAAAGCAGAGATGGACTCAATGAAGGCCAAGAGATGGATCAAGAGACAACTGTTGCAGACTTTGTGGAGCAAGATCCCATGAATGAAGGGATACTGTTTGATATGCAATGATGGCTGCCATGCGAGAGCAATGCTGGATCCTTGTAGGCTGAAATGAAGAGCCTGTGACCTTCCAGATGTTGCTGGACTCCAACTTCCACCAGTCCAAGTCCACATGGCCAATGGTCATTGGTGGTGGGAGCTGTGGTCTAACAACGCCTGGAGGACGTAGGCAAGATGAATCCACGCACTGATCTCACACACTGTGAATGGTTCAAAGCCAGGTGGCTTATGAAGTCCTTTGTGCACTGCTATATGTGGCTGCTGAAATGTGTCCAGTTTAGTGAGTTGCAGATTGCTTGATTAGAAATGGTGTAGATAAATTAGGATCTTTAACACAGTGGTTATCTTGGGTGTTGTTCTGTTGCCTATACCACCATTTTCCATGCCTGGAGAACTGGAATACCCACTCTAGGGCTTTTGGCATTGAGGCAAACTTGGATAGCTCAGTAGCAACATCCTTCGACCTCATGCTTTGGAATTGTGTATCTTTGTCTTTGCTTCATAAGCAATCACAAAAGCTTATTGCTGTTGCGTTTGTTTATTTTAATGTATTTATGTACCTTCAGCGGTAATACCTGGGCAGTTCGCAACAATACGTTACAATGCTGATAAAATAAACACATCAAAATACATCATGGTCCACAGTAGACTAGCTCAGCTCTGTATTAACAGCCCTCAAATGCCTGAGTGAACATATGGGTCTTTAGCAAACATTGAAAGCCTGGGTTGAATAATTCTCTGCAACAGCATAGGAGGTGCTGTAGGGAAACTAGCATTGAGTGGTTTAAACAATCAATCACAGGGAATGCTAGGGCTTGCAGCTCTGTGGGAACAGGGGGTCTCCCAGCAGCTCTCGAACACTTTTAACCAACTACAGTTCCCAGGATTCTTTGGGGTAACCCATGACTGTTTAACACGGTATGACATGGCTTTAAATGTACAGTTTTCATCACGTAGATATGTTAGGAGGGGATTCCAGGTACAAAGGAAACCAAAGGGCTTGTTGTTGTTGTTGTTTTCTTGCCCAGGCCTCATAGAGGTAGAGTCTACAGCAGTCATGGAACAATGCCAAACCTTGAAGATTCTTTTAACAGGCTGTTAGCAAGGCCAATATGATTACACTTAAGGGAAAAGTTTGTTGTAACCCTAGAGTAGTTAGGAAAAGCTCTGAAAACAAGAAAGGAAGGGAAACCATCTTCAAACCAATTATGTTGGGCAGTTTTTTAAAAGGATAATCTTCAATGCTTTCACGTTTTTCTTAAAAAAATACCTAATTAAAAAAGGATTTTCAAAAAATCTGTTGTGCCTTCCCTCCTCATCTAAACAAGGCAGCCTCTCATCTTAGATCCTCATCCTCAGGAGATCAGTAAAACAATCTTTTAAGTATTTAAGGGAGCTTGGCCTAGTGAACAGTTGAGCTCTAGGTTTCCTTGACGTCTAATGTGATGAATATCTTTCCTTCAACTGGCGGCACCTGTCCCCAGCAGATTAAGTGAACCGCTGTGCCTTCTCTCCCTAATACAGCCCATGCTTACAAGTGTTCTGTGTGTCTTGGCAAGGCTTGGGAGTTAAAAATATTCCATCTAGCATGATCTCAAAGACCCGTATTAATAGCAGAGGGTCAAAATATCTACAAGGCTTGTGGCTGCCCTGCAAATGGGCAAGTCCAGCCTTCTTGCAGGATTTTTCCATACAATCAGCTCGTAGCAAAAGTGAGTGCTTGTTTATTTATCTGTTGCACGCACTACAGATAGTTTTCTTCAAGAGTGTGGCGCTTGTCTCATTTCCCCAGCACTGGGTGTGTTATAATTTGTACATAAGAAAGCACAGTCCTTGTCCTATGTAGCACTGCCATGTGGAAATGTAGATGCCTAAATGTCACAGGCCCCTCCAGGACAGTGTTCGAAATTAGCCAGGCGCCAGGTGCGCTTTGCACCACTTTTGACCAAGCAAAGATGCCTGGGCGCCTGACATCTCCACCATCTGGAGGTGCATGCCTGGGGATCATTGGATCTGGACTGCTTTCACACACTAATACCACATCCTGTAGAATTCCATCAGTTATATTTTATCTGCACAATTGGAATGAATTTCAGGAACCAAAATGCTTTTTCTGTGCAGCCTGAACAGGAGCAGTCAACCTTAAGAAGGAGAGGTTGGAAGAGGCCAATAGATAGACTGGATCAAGTGACTTTTCTTCTCCAAGTTCTCAAGCTAGCTCAAGGTTGTCATTTGAACTAGCCAGACGTTTAACTGAGAATCAATCCCAGTCAGTACGTTGTTTGAAAAATAAGACTTTAGAGTTGTCTTTCCCCAAAATGGCAACTAGACATTCCATTTTGGTGACTGTAACCTTGGTTTAAGGAGTCCTTTGCTGCCTAGCTTATATATCTGAGTTTCTATCACTGTTCCAGGGTGGTGGTGATATAGCCTCTCTTAGGATTTAGGAACATAAGGACTCTGCTAGATCAGGTACATCTACTCTAGCATTCTGTTCTCACAGGGGCCAGCCAGATGTCCATAGGAAACGTGGTAGGAGGAAGGCACGCTTGGCAAATCCACACCGCGATCAGCTCCTGCCCGGGAACCAATGTCCCCACTGTGGAAGGACGTGTGGGTCCAGAACTGGCCTCCACAGTCACTTACGGACTCATTGTTAAAACCGTGCTTACGGAAGACAATCTTACTCGGCTATGAGTGATCGCCAAAGAAGTCGTCGTCCATAAGCTGTACCTTAGCACAACACCACTTTCCCTGGAGGCCAGGTGCTTCTGAAAGCCTGTTGCTGGAAACTGCAGGAGGGCAGAGTGCTGTTGCACTTCAATCCTGCTTATAGGCTTCCCACAGGCATCTTGTTGGGCCGCTGTGAGAACAGGATGCTGGACTAGTTGGGCCATTGGGCTGATCCAGCAGGCTCCTCTTACATTCCCTGCTTGTTATTCCTGCAACTGGTATACAGAGGCATATGCTGCCTTTGGCTCAGGTAGAACACAACCATAATCACTAGTAGCCATCAATGGACTTCCCCCTCCATGAATTTGTCTCTAACCCTCTTTTAGAACCACCCAAATCGGTGGTCATCTCTTTTCTGGATTGCCCACAAAGCAAATGAAATAAAAGCACAACTTTAAAGAAATGTTAATTTAGCTGTTAACAAATTCTTCATTCAACTGAAACACAATTTATAACTCTGTTATTAAGGGTCCTGTATACAGGCCATCGATGTACGTAGTGCTTTTTAATAAAAGTAACAAAAAAAGACAAGCAATTGCCATGAAGAGCTGGTACTCTTAAGTTTTGATGGGGAAGGAAACAGTGGGAGGCAACGAGAGGAGGAGGGCAAGGTTAAAAAAAGGATGCATAGGTGTGAGTACTGATGTACAAATGAAACAGTAGAATTCTGAGGTGGTAGAATGGATTGTACCAGTTCAGGATGCGGGTGGGGTTCATAATTCTTAAAAAGTTGGCGGAAGGACACAATTAGCACTACAGGGTGTCAGAACCAGACTAGAACCTTTCTTTCAGCTATGTGGTTTTTTGTTTTTTGAACTAGAAGGGAATAATTTTATATGTGGGGTGGCATTCAGACTGGTGACCCTTCCAGTAGTCAGAAATAATACAGTCCACTTCAAGATCACGATGACGTCATTCTGGTTACATTTTGGTTGGGGGAAAGAAGTACAGCTCTGCAATACAAGGGCCTTGGACTGTTGAAAATCTTCTCTTTCATGCACACTTCCCTCTCTTTCCCTCCTCTCTTGCATCCCAGTTCCTGCCAGGACATTTCCAGTTGACAAATCATCTCCTATTTTTCCGAAGGCAGGAGGGAACCTGATTACTTGTTCACTGTTTTGAACTTGATTCTAAAATGTTCTCATTTGCTAAGTGACTTCTACAACCCTCTCTCCAGTTTAGCTGACTTCCAACTACCGGTATGTCGCTTAATCTGCAGAGAGAGGAACATGGGAGTTGTTTCACAAAATCAGTTTGTGCCTTCTCCCCAAAGCAGCAGATATCTATGTGGGGGTTTGTGGTTTCAAGAAGCTTTTGAAAGAGGTGCCTACAAAGTGAGCGCTCATCAAGCTGTTTGCAAGCAGCTAATTCCCTCTGTGCAAATACGGTGTGTTTTGCTGCCGCGCAGTTTCCATTAAATAAGCACCGAGCACCATAAACCCCATGCTAACACAGCAGTTACTGCTGGCAGACATGGTAAGGCAGGTCAAAGAGACGTCTCAAGGCAGGTGATTAGAGTGATGTCATGACTGGGGAATGCTAAGGCCATTGCTGTATCCACTTCTCTTCAGGAACTGAAACACCACTCTGAAAAGAAATGGTCTCAAATTGACTGACAAAAAATAATGGATGGCTTGAATAAGCCTTTGTTTGAATCCCTCGCTGGAAATGATCCTTTGACCGAATCTCTCATTAGAAACGAGGTTTTCAGTCAGGGTTGTTCGCAGTGCAAAAATTACCTAAGGGGCTGATTCAAACAGTCAGTTTTTCATAGATCTAATCTGCTCTAGACATTCAAAGCAACTGTAGTTTTTGAAGGGTGCTGGGAATTGTTGGGAGACCCTTATTCACCTCACAGAACTACAATTCCTTGGGAAGAGGGATTGACAGTTAAACTGCTCTCTGAATTGAAGTCCTTTGAGGGGAATAGGGGGTCTCTCAGCACCCTTAACAGACTACAGTACCCAAGATTCTTTGGGAGAAACCATGAATGTTTAAAAACGTTCAGTCATGATCTATAAATTATAGAATAAATAATATCACCCGGGGCAGAAAAAGCACTTCTGCAAATCAGCACAGAGCCACGCCAATAGCCTCCTGCCGCCAGTGCTCCTGTGGTGAGTGGCACCACACCCACCCTGCACAGCCCTAACCACTCTGCTACGTGCCCTTCCTGGTAAGTGGCACTGCTGCCTGGAGGCTGTTGCTGTGGCTCCATCCCCCTGGATGAGCGGCCCCTGTAGTCTTCCACTATTGCTTCATATACCTTTGATGCTAACTGCTAGAAACAAAAGATTATCCTAACAGCTGTTTCTAGACAAACAGCTGTTAGGATAGTTCTTTGTTCCTAGGCTCTGTAGGATGAAATAGCAAGTTTACAGGCATGTACGTGCATGCACACACATTTTTAAAAGGGTACTAACTTAGAATTCCTGCTATCCCAAGTCAATGGGTGGATTTAGCTGACATAATTCAGTGGAGGAAGTAAATTCTCCCCAGAGGCACTGTCTTCTTGATGATGATGATGATGATGATGATGATGCAGATGATGATGCACATTTTAGGGCCAAGACGTGACACCGAAAACAGATTCTGAGACTTAAGCCAACCTTGTACAGTGGTACCTCAGGTTAAGTACTTAATTTGTTCCGGAGGTCCGTACTTAACCTGAAACTGTTCTTAACTTGAAGACCACTTTAGCTAATGGGGCCTCCTGCTGCCGCCGCGCCACCAGAGCACGATTTCTGTTCTTATCCTGAAGCAAAGTTCTTAACCTGAAGCACTATTTCTGGGTTAGCGGAGTCTGTAACCTGAAGCGTATGCAACCCGAGGTACCACTGTATTTAAGCATTCACCTTGTCACCAATGGTAATGAATTGCATTCAGACCCGTGCACTGAAATCCATGCCAGTGAGTTAATGGGGTGGTGGAAGGGAAACGGGGCACTCCATCCCTTCTCTGTACCCAGCATAGAAACCAAGTAGGTGCCAGTGGAATGTGGCGTTCTCTGTCCCTCCCTTACTAGCACATTAGTGGTGTTGTTTTTAATTTCACATGGAGGGACTTTTGTTTAACTTACAATATTGCAAGCTTAGTAACTTTTGTGGGCTCATTAAGCCGTGGCTGATAGTTAAGTCCTGGTCAAACCTAGTACAAATCGATTGTGCAGTTTCCTAAATCCAACACTTCTTATTTTATTATTTGAAAGGTGTTTTTGCAAAATGCTGCCCTACCAAGTACTCAAAGCGTAGTCCAGCAATCTGAAAAGCAAACTGAACCATGGTGCCATAAAATGCTCAGATCACATAAACACAGAAAACATGGGAAAAATTCAGGCAAGCAATTAACAGTTTACACAAAACCTCCATCATAGTCCATGCCTTTCAGCCTTTGGTAAGCAGAAACAACCCCCCTCCCCTTCTTCATCCAGAGTTGGCAAATAACTCTCACAGTAATGAGTCTATTCACCAGGTCGTTCATGTTCACATGTCCTTCCTTCCAATTAAGCTGCAGTCCCAGGCTCCATTGAGAAGGAAAACAATAACAGCAAGCAAGATGTATTCCAGAAATATTCTCCCTCTGGCTCATTATTGTTTTTATGCTGTGGTTCACATGCTGCTGAAAAAGTCAAAGGCTTTGGTTATGGTGAAAGCTTGTTCTATATGCACAAGGCATGTTAACATCAAAGGGAGAAAAACATCTGCACTATTTGAAGTTTGGTTGTGAACCATATTCCCCCCCCCATTTGAACACCACTTTTTTTTTTTTAAAGCGCCCTCATTTCACCCTTGGTCGCATAATGCCCCAGTTTCTTGCAGCATGCTTTTCAAACCAAAGTTTATTTTAGAAAAGCAGGCCTCTGAAGAACAACTTGCAGTTTCATTTTAACTATACAGAGGATGCAAAACTGGCTGTGTCTCTAGTGTGGAGGGTACTCTGGTTCAGTCTTCACATTCGAAATTTCTCTTACCTCTTTTAACAGAAGGTGAATACACCCTCAGCTGTGGGATATTCTCTTATTTTATGTGTTTGCTTTTTTAATGCTTCAGGGGTGCAGATGCATCAAAGAATACCCTGGTCCATATATCCACATTTTCAAAATTTTCTAGATTAGCAAATCAACGAAGTTCTACTCGAAATAGACCCATTTAAATTAGAAGACCAGTCTATTTCCATGGGCCTATTCTGAGCGTGACTTAACACTGGATATAAATCAGCGTAATTATATTTGGCTCAATCCTATCCACATCTACTTGGAAGTAAGTCCTAATGAGCTTGCTAGGGCTTTCTACATTTAGGACTGCAGGCAGTAGCTACAAGAAAGTAAAAGAAATAATTACAAATAGATGTGTCAATTTAGGACAAAATCAAGAGGTAAGGCCTTTTTCTCAGTGTCCCAGAGGTTCCAGCTGCCAGTGCTGGTGTTCTTCTTGCTCTCTGGTGCTAGCCTTAGTCTTTACTATGGAGGGGGTAAATGTTTCACTTTGCTACTGAAAGTGGCACTAAGCAGCCTCTGGACTTTAATGGCCATGTGAGGCCTGGAAGGTGAGTGAATGCAGAGACGTAGCTAGGGGGCAGGGTGTGCGTGCACTGGGCACCACTCACCTAGGGGGTGACACTTACTGTGGGGCTTGCAGTGCGCCCAAGCCACGCATTTCTCCTGGGCGTGAGACAGTGGCTTGGGCGGCTGCACACTCCGCGTTGCCCAAAACGGCAGCATGGGACTTGTGTCTGCCCACTGCCTCCCTCTCAGCTGCCCTACAGTTACCTGAACTTCTATTTGTTGTAGTTACAGGTAGGTAGCCGTGTTGGTCTGCCGTAGTCGAAACAAAATAATAATGAAAAATTTCTTCCAGTAGCACCTTAGAGACCAACTAAGTTTGTTATTGGTATGAGCTTTCGTGTGCATGCACACTGTTTCAGTGTATCTGAAGAAGTTTGCATGCACACGAAAGCTCATACCAATAACAAACTTAGTTGGTCTCTAAGGTGCTACTGGAAGGAATTTTGTTTTGTTTTGTTTCTATTTGTTGTGTTTGAGGTGTTTCATTCACACATCCAAGTCATCACTTGATAACTACAATGTATGTGTGAGTGTTAAATTATCCATTTTATTACCTGGCCAAAGGATTTCTCCTGGACGGAAAGCGAAAGAGGAGTGAACCGTTGTTTTTGCAGTCCTGGTTCTATTGCAGCAGAAAAGTCGTCATCTGTTACTTACCACACATAATGGTTGAGAACAGTCATGTATCTCAGCCATTTGCATTTATATCTGTGGTTATTCATCAGCTTTCAGGCTTTCTCAGAAAACCACTAATTGAAGAGTCCTTCTACCTTGAATATGCAGTAGTAAGAAATGATTCACTGATGTGTGACTGATGATTATTCTAAGGAAAATCCCAGAGTTTTTATAAGATGTCTCTGTGGAATGCGTTCATTTTTACACCCAAGCTCTCAGCTGAGCATTAATTGGTTTTTGATCTCGATGGCAGTAGGGATCCATTTTAAAGGAGAATTAAATGGTGACGCTGTTAAAAATACTTCCCTCCCACAACAGCAAAGACTCTCTGTGGCAAAGGAAAGCATTTGGATTTCAGGAGTTAATATGACTATACATCAGCAATCAAAATGGGGGGGGGGCGCGCGGTTTACTGTGCTGGCCCCACAAGAAAAGTTCCAAAATACATATTAAGGAGATACTTAACTTAAAAGCAATCCGTACTATTTCTTTTTCTTTTTTTAACCTAGGGGCAAATAGCACACAATCGATTGGTGGGATGCCTATATTGCAACTGTAAAACAAGTTTGAAATAGGTTGGTTAGTTGGTTGGGAAGTCATCCCGAAATGTACTTCGACACATGGTTGGACTTCACCCTTGTGGCATCCATGTGCTCTGGACTGCAGCGACCATCATCCTTGGGCATTGGTCATGCAGGCTGGGACGGATGGGAGTTGTAGTCCATCTGGAAGGCACCAGCTTAGAGAAGGGTGCTACACACTGTGAGCTCTCTCCCCCTTCTGCCCTCCCCGGATTTCACCGACAACCCCACAGCACGGTAATCTGCATCCACCCATAGTTTTGACCAATTTTTGACAAGTTTCATGATGTGTGAAAAACAAGTTGTGGTGAGTTTCTATCTCGCCTAGTCTTGCTTGGGGCTTCATTACGTTCATAGGTGATAATTTATGGAAACAATAGTTTTTATTTTGCTTTCAAAGTGTATCAACTTACAATGAAATATATGTCGGATGAGCTGAGATAGCGTTTATCGGAAGAGGTAATTCAGCAAGCCACGTAAGAGGGGCTTCCCCCGCCCGCAACACCTCTTTCCCTGAATGACTCACTGCAAAGAGCACGGGCCTTTAGAGGCAGGTTTCTAATCCAGCTCTCCTCATTCAAGAGGACTGCAGAGAGCCCTGCAAAGATCAGGGCCCCGGGCAGGCAGCCAGCATTGGGAAGAGCTGCTGCCCCAGCTCACCTGGGAGAGGGACTGCCCTGAGGTGCCACACCAGAGGGAGTCATCCCTTTGGGGGTTGGCATTTCAGGGGTGGGGTGAGGGCATGGACCAGCCCCCCTGTGCCAAGTTATTAATTTAATGGGGATGGGGTTTAAACTTGGGGTGATTTAAAGTGTTATAACTTGTATTTGTATTTTTAGTTTACCCTTTTACGTTAGTTAAGTGTTTAAGTTACAGTGGTACCTTGTGTTAACTACTTAATTCGTTCTGGAGTTCCATTCTTAACCTGAAACCGTTCTTAACCTGAAGCACCACTTTAGCTAACGGGACCTCCCGCTGCCGCCGCACGATTTCTGTTCTCATCCTGAAGCAAAGTTATTAACCCGAGATACTATTTCTGGGTTAGCGGAGTCTGTAACCTGAAGTGTCTGTAACCCGAGGTACCACTGTATTTTGTTTTAAGCGGGGCGGGACAGGGCTGCCTGGAAGTCTCTGCTTTCCCTTGGACCACATCAGTGAGGCCGAGGGAGGGGTCTTGTCATCTGGGCAGCCCAGGACTGCCATACACACTGCCCAGGCTTGTGCCCCGGGAAGTCACTTTTAACGCAGCGGTTCGATTTCACCCCTGGAGTTGTACTCCATTGTTTCTTGAGACAGACAAAGGCCAGCAACTACAGCAGCTCCCCAAGGTCTCGAAAGGCAGAGATCCTTCTATGCTCCACTCAGAGATCTTTTTTACTCGAGATTTGGTGGGGATTGCACCATCTACCTCCGAAGCAACATACAGTATTCTCTCTCTCTCTGAGCTTTGGATTCTTCATTAAAACAAGCGACTTGCAGGTCATTCTGGTTCCCCATCTGTGCTCATGTTACTCTGCTCAAAGAACAGCATTGATATCTGTATCTAGCTAACACAGGGAGGGGATACTTTGATTCACTATCAACCCAGTTTATATTTTTATTCCCATTTAGAACACTTGACTTTATAGTGCCGGTCATAAAGGGCTTCATATTTTCATATTAGCGACGATGCAAATGCAGAGCAGGGGAAATGCATATAACTTCAGGCATGTTACTAATGCGTTGATTCAAAGAATGCATAGAGTCGGGGAAAGCTAACAGGGGTATTGTTTGTTCACAGATACACAGTGAATCAACCTTTGTTTGTGTCTGATGTTGAAATATAGCACCACAGGCTGGTTGAGACTGGTTAAGGCAATTGCCTTTTTAACACCAAAGTGAGAGGCAGAGTATCATGGATTGAAAAAGATAATTACTGTGTCTTATCTAGCCTAGTGACTTACAGCTGTCTTTTGTCAACATTTTTTCTGGCTTTTAATGCAAGTTACAGCATTGTTTCTCTGCAATGTTATCACCTTTACTTAAAACGTGTTCCTATTTTTCTGTCTGAAATATATAGTAGACAAGCCCAGGTGGTGCTGATTAGTTATAAAATAATAGAGGGCTCTCCAAATCAAAAGTAGGGACTGCATCACACTTTTAGCTATCCATGTCTCTTTTTTAAATTAGGCGTACATCTAAAAAAAGAGTCATATGTGAGAAAGTTACACAGCTGTTTGAAAACATAGAGGCTTGGTTGGGTGGTGGGCTTGGCTGCCACTTCCTGTTGAGGTAGCAGCAAGCCTCTTTGGTTTGTTCTGTGTAATGTGTGAAACAGTCCTTGGTGTTCTGTGCAATGAAATTGCTGGGTTGAGGCCCCATCTCGATGGAGGACTTTGAACCCGGGACCTTCTTCAAGGAAAGCACAATCTGTGACATGCCCTGCTGAAACATGAATGGCTAATCCACTGTTGCTGATCTACAGTTCCCATAAGCCCTGGCCAGCATGACCAATGGTCAGGGAAAGCAGGAATTGTAGTTCAGGAACATCTGGAGGGCTGTAGGTTAGCCTCCCGTGTACAAAAATGGATATTGGGAAGCAGCGCTAGAAAATGCCAGAAACGTTAGAGAGCAACTGCCGGTCAGTTTAGAGCAGTGTTTCTCAAACCTGTGTCTCCAGCTGTTATTGGACTACAAAGCCCATCATCCCTGACCACTGGTCCTGCTAGCTAGGGATGATGGGAGTTGTAGTCCAACAAAAGCTAGAGACACAAGTACTGGATTAGACAGTACAAGACCAATTGTCTGATTCAATACAGCATAAGGTCACATCTACACCATCCATTTATAGCACATGGCTTCCCCCAGAGAATCCTGGGAACTGTAGTTTTTAAGGGTGCTGGGGGTTGTAGTGCTGTGAGGGTTAAACCACAGTTTCCAGGACTCTTGGAGGGAAGTCATGTGCTTTAATGGTGTGGATGTGACCTAAGGATGCTTCATAACTTTTCTGTGTTGACAGGCATGCTTATATATGAAAATGTAAAAGCTTGATTTTTGTATGCACTGGCATTGCACATTCACTGAACAGTGTGTATAGTTCTTTAGAGGTTGGCCTATCTAGCACCAACTACCAAGAAAGCAAAGGAAATGTAATAAAGGCTACTAAACCAAAACAGAACCTAGGTTTCTGCACTTTTAGCATCTGTAGATTCCTTGCTGAGATTTCGTAAGCAGCTTCACTTGCAACATGTTTCCGTGTGGAGGCATTCCTGAAAAGCTGGAGAGAACAGTGGGTTCTTTTGTTAAGGACAATCAGTTTTAATTAGATTCCGTTTGCGAGTCTATTCTCTTCGGAAACTGCTACTCAACAGGAGCAGACTTTGGTAATGGCTGGAAATATAAGAGGCAAAGCTCTCATCTCAAAGTCTTTAATCCGATGCACCTGCCTCTGCCGATCTGACTCGAAGGATATGGTGGCAGGGGTCGAGGGCACCCTTGTTTGTTCTCTGATCTGACCCCTCTTGTTAAGTCATCACACACCCACACACCTTTGATCTTTAGATGGCCATAAGGAAGTCAGGAGAAATGTAGGGAAACACAATATTTCAAAAGAATCACTTTATCAAGTTGTTTAACAAAAACTCCTGGAGTAAACGGGTCCAAGTAGCTGTTGAACCAATTTTGGAAAGGGTAAGGCAGTGTGGTGCAGTGGTTGGAGTCTTGGACAGGGACCTGAGAGGTCAGGGTTCAAATCACTACTCAGCCATGAAGCTCACCTTAGGACTGTCACAGCCTCTCTAGCCTCACCTGCCTCACTGGGTTGTTGTTGTAACGATAAAATAGGGAGGGGAAACAGCATGTATGCCGCCTTGAACTCCCCGGAGGTCTGTAATGTAACCATAAATAAATAAAATACCTCTCCAGGATCAGAAATCACTGTGATGTGATAAATGAAGTTGTGTTGGGGCACTGAAGAGAGACAGGTCTATGCCCCTAGTTGCCTCTGATGCTCACTGGCATGTCACCATCACTCAACCCAAGCGACTTATAATAGTGTCAAACTGAGGACGACAATGAGAATAGGAACATGCAGTGAACCCTTTTTGCATCTTTACGCATAATTCAGCGCCAATGAGTTCATTGAGGATTACTCCAGGTAAGTG
Source organism: Podarcis filfolensis (assembly GCF_964270895.1). NCBI lineage: Eukaryota > Metazoa > Chordata > Lepidosauria > Squamata > Lacertidae > Podarcis > Podarcis filfolensis. Next base: position 30,039,190 of record NC_139603.1, on the reverse strand, counting down.
TGCCCTTTCTCTAAACCCTGGTAGGAAAAGGTACCAAACACGTCGATACTCTCACATTTCTGGCTTGGTGATGAGATTGAAGAGAGAAGCAAAAGAGCAACAGAGAAGTGCTCAGCCAGGTGAGAAGATTATATATGGCTCTTTCCTGCCCCTGTCAGGGCACAGTGCGTGGGAGTGGCTCTCATTGAGTTCTCTTTAGCAAACTTAACAGGAAAACTCTGAGCTTCAGCTCCTATCATGTCCTATCTAGCAAACATGCATTGTTGGTTTGACTAAGATCAGAGAACAAGGCCCTGTCGGTAGTCACAGCTCTGTCCTGCCCCCACTCCCCAAAAGTCCTTTGCGTAGCACATCTGTGCTCCGGGAGAGTAGGAGTAAGCCGGCGCAACTGTGCCATAGGACTCTCTTCCAAACTGCTCTCTTAATTGTGTCGACTGTTTCTATGTCATGCTCTACATGACAGGTACGCACTGAATATCGGCATAATGTCGAGTAGCAATGCTTCCCCACTTTGTTAAATGTTATGAGATCCTTGGCAGTTCTGCCGCTTTCCGACAGTGCACAGATGTGTCAGATTCTGGTCTGGTGTGCTGGTGGTGGTGGTATGAGATCCACAGCCATGATTCCTCACTGGGAGTCCATTGTGGGTAGAGGAGTACAACCTAATATACTTGACGTAACAGTGGGGCCAGACGTTTCTTCAGATTTCATTTCCAGCTACAGTAACGATGAAAACGGCTTGTCAGTTACTGCTGAAAGACTGCTAGACTAGATGTATTGTTGGTCTGATCCAGGAAGGCAGTTCTTCATATGTTCTTAAATGCTCTCCTGGTTGTTGTTTCCTCCCCTCTCTCTGTTAGGTAATGAATAGGAAGGATTTCTCTCTCTCCCCCTGCCCCTTTTGTGTAAGGAAAAGGGATTTAATGAACCGCAGAGCTGGCTGCTTGACAGGGGACATGCACACTCAGCGTTTTTCTTGGTAAAAGAACACAGAGCTGGCACAGAAAAGACCCAAGTTACCACTATTGCAGGACTAAGGACTCTGACAGACTTTCTTCTTCGTTCTTTTGATGATGATGATGATGTTGATGATTAAATGCATCTCTTTCATAGTGCAGGTTTAACGTACGTTCTTTACTTTTTTAAAACCACTTACCCATGCTTAGTTGTTCTGCGTAGTTGAAATGGTCACATTGTTTGGCAGTTATCGGCAAGTGTGTCAGGGAAGGAGGGAGAGACTGTGGGTGCACCATCTGGTTCTGTTAATGCGTAAACAAGTAAAAAATTCTGATTTGAGATGTAGGGTTTTCAAGAACCAGATGACCACAGGCATTCTTCTAAGTGAGAGAAAGGATGGGGTATGTGTGGAAATGACAGCCTGCAGTTCATTGACATTTCTCAGGAAGCACATTCCTGCATACCAGAAACTCGAAGGAAGTGAGGGCAAAGAAGGGGCTGTGAAGGGGGAAAGCATCTCCCCCCCCCCCCGCCTACGGTCCCCTTCCTTTGGAGGCTGATTATACTCAAATGCAAGAAAATGTGCTTTTGGGGTTTGTTTTATTTAAATTTATAGATGCTCTGAAGGTGTAGGGAGGGCAAAGTACCGTATTTTCCCCTCTATAAGATGCACCAGACCACAAGACGCACCTAGTTTTTGGAGGAGGAAAACAAGAAAAAAAAATTCTGAATCTCAGAAGCCAGAACAGCAAGAGGGATCGCTGCGCAGTGAAAGCAGCAATCCCTCTTGCTGTTCTGGCTTCTGGGATAGCTGCGCAGCCTGCATTCGCTCCATAAGACGCACACACATTTCCCCTTACTTTTTAGGAGGGAAAAAGTGAGTCTTATAGAGCAAAAAATACGGTAATTGCTTGAAACTAGACCAAAACGGAACAGATATGAAAACCCCATATTGGCTATCCAGCTCAGCTTATCCCAGCCACCAGACAAATCCAAAGAGAACTTGAAGTGCTTCTGAACCTTCAGCTTTTAACACCATGTCAATTTCATATGTTCACCAGAGCTGCTTCCACGTGGCTGGAAGCCGCACTGTTCTGGCCATGTCTGGTAGGAAGGAATTGTGTGGGTTGGGTGAATACTGTGACTCTTTCCCACACCAAGCCCCAGGGAGGAGTAACATTGGCATGGGAAGGAACCAGGACACTTACCCAACCCACACAACTTCTTCCTATAAGGCTTTTTAAAACAACTCTTTTAACCACTTGGATGAAGTTGTCCTGCTGCTGCATTTACATTTGCCTTACGTTGCATGATTTCTTCTTGATGCAGCATTTTATTCAATAGAATATATTGTGCACTGCCCTGGAATCAGTTATAAGGATTTTTACAGAAACAAACAAATATACCGGTATTATTCCTGGAGTACTGTGATCCAGTACCTGTAAATCATGAATCTGACATGGTTAATCTCCACAAAGCAAGCAGGCTTTTTTAGCTGAGATAACCCCCCCAAAAGCTGCCTGAATGTGATCTTATTGTATGAAATAGTTGCATGGATGGTACAACCATTAAGGTGCTTTATCTTTATCTTAAAGCAGGGCTGCTGAACCTGCTCATCTCGAAATGCTATTGGACCCCAACACCCATCAGCCCTTGCCAGCATTGGTCAGGGATGATGATGGGAGTTGTAGTCCAACAACATACGGATATGAAAAACCCAGTGTGGCGTTCACACACAGGGCCCCCGGATGTTTGACGGTCTATTGACCCTGTGCCGCCACTGCGATTGCTTTTTCCGCTGCCACCACCCCGTATCTCACGGGGACACACGGAGTCCAGTCAGTTGTTAACATAAACAAATAATCAAGTTTATTTTTAAATGCAGGAACAAGCGTATGGTTTCAGTTTATTTTCTCTTGTCAGTTTCTTAATCTTAGTTCCTAACAACTCTAAACTGATTATTCCAACTATCTATCTGACTCAACCTAACAATTCCTCTCACTCTCTCACAATACAACTCAACCAACCAACCCACTGCCTATTCCTCCCTCTTACTTCTCCAATTCCCAAACCTCAACTAACTGACTTTCAAAATCTCCCACTCTAACTTTTATTCCCCCCTTGCATTCTCACTGGCGAATCACATCACACCCATTTTAACCCTTTCCTTATGACCCATCCTAGGAGGCAAACGCCACACCCAGGTTTTCCATCCTTGCTTTAGGAGATATGTAAGAGTTGTATGCATATAAATGTCAAGCCTGTATCCAAATCTAGACCTGGGGTGGATCCAGACACAGGAAAAACCCTCTATTATTAAGTCAGAAATTAGATTGTTATAACAAAAGAAAAAAATTCTATGGAAAACCACATTTTAAAATTTCCTGCTCTCTGGCGCCATCTGGTGTTGCCTGTTTATAGCACATTCAAATTGCTGTTCCTTTACTAATGTAGCTGAGTCCCTGGAGGGTGTGTGCTTTAGCTCCAGGTCTCTGAAATAAACATCTGGAGTTGGGGCTGAAGCTGACATACAGGCTGGAATCTGCTGAACCTCAGGGTCCCTTCCAATTCCATGAAGAACAGTAGTCCTGGAAAGGGCACAAGTGCAGGCTCCCAGCATCTGTACCAAGTTCATCACTCCAGAGACTTCACACTGACTGCCAATCCCAGGTATTAATGGTGCACATCCTGGTTCCCTAAAGAGAGCTCAGTACACACCTTCCAGGGTAGGTTGACTAGGCTAAGTCTCAGCCTTAGCATCCTGAAGTTAATGGCTCAAACCACCCCAGATTCTCTGTCAATTTGGACTAGGACATAGTAAGTTGCCTTATACCGGGTCAAACTAGTAGTCCATTTTAGCTCAGGAGAGGATGTGTCCATAGGGAGGACGACAAGTTAGTTCTTCCTAAGAAACAAGTGCCAATGTTTTTAACAGGGCGAGGGCTGTAAGATTTCTTTAGATGTGTACGATTCTTCTCCCTCATGCAAAGTGTGGCTTTGGAGGCACCCGGACAAAAGTCAGTCTGTTTCTTAATCCGTACGTTGCAGGACAAAGAGTCATTAGAGTGATTCTTCATCATTAGAAGTAATTTCAGAAATATGAGATGAGAAAATGTGGTGGGAAAACAAACCAATTCCCCAAACATAGGGATTAGAAACAAACTGCATGCCCTTGAGGGATGAAAATTGTACTAGTGTCTGTGCATCCCGCATTGTGGGTATGGAAAGCAACCACTATCAAATTTAATTTGGCTTTCATACTCTTGATTTACAACAATACTCTGTGCTCGCAACTCCTGTTGATTTCAAGAAAATTCCTTGCACCTCTCAAAATAAAAAAATACAGTACAGTGGTGCCTCGGGTTAAGAACGTAATCCATTCTGGAGGTCTGTTTTTAACCTGAAACTGTTCTTAACCTGAGGTACCACTTTAGCTAATGGGGCCTCCCGCTGCGCGATTTATGTTCTCATCTTGAAGCAAAGTTCTTAACCCAAGGTAATATTTCTGGGTTAGCGGAGTCTGTAACCTAAAGTGTATGTAACCTAAAGCGTATGTAACCTGAGGTCCCACTGTAAAGGAAAACATCCTGGGCTGGGATGCAAAATTGTGTCCTTGAGTGGCCCAGGAGCCTGGGTAGCAATGCATATATTACTATCAGAAGTGCAATATATTTAACTGCATCCCTGAAGTGTGAATGGGGATTTCCTTGTGTCCAAAAGCATCTCTGCACCATCTATCTAATCTGGCAAGGAAATTGCATGAGGAAGCAAGTTTCCACTTAGGTAGCTCCCTTGTTGGGTTGGGGCAATATGAACAAGTTTCAATTTTTTTATTTTATTTTATTGCATTTCTATCCCACCTTTCCCTCTACGGAACTCAAGGTGGTGTACATGATTTCCCCTCGCCATTTTATCCTCACAACACCCTTGCAGGGTAGGTGAGGCTGAGAGACGGTGACTGGCCCATGGTCACCCAGTGAATTTCATGGTCGAGTGAGGATTTGAATCCTGGTCAACCAGGTTCTAGTCCAACTCTCTAACTGCTACACCACGCTGGCTCAAAACTCTCCATAGGGCTACAGCTCTGCATGCAGTCAACCAGTTGGCAAGTTGCCACCGCTAGCAGATTTTTATGCAGCTAGCTTTGGGCAAATGGAACTATCCCCAGGTGGACAGGCCCATGTGAATGGCAAGCCTTACAGACTAGCTGCAGAAGTCATCTGTAAATACAAGGGTCCACACAGGCAGTTGGGGGGGGGAAGAGGGCACCCATGTAAAATAGGGGCTGCATTGTTGCCTTCCTCCTCCCATGTTGCAGTACACAAACGATCAGTTGCAGAGGGAAAAATCCAAAACTAGATTTTCAGGAATTTAACATGAAGCCCTGTGTATGTATGTGATTACTTGCGTATGTATGTATGTGATCATTTGGCCAGGTTCCAAGAGCAGCACATTTCAGCATTGCTAAATTTGAGCATTTTCTCCATAGCTCGTATAAGCAGCCTGACGCCAAAGTTTTTGCATTAAAAGAAAGGATTAAAATTTAAGGCTGCCTGGGGAAGAGACTTTTGTTTCTCATTTGCCGTATCTGTTCTCCTAAAGGAAAGGTTTGCAACACCGCGGGGACTTGTTATTTATGTTAAACAGAATCTCTGCAATTTAAAGAGCCCCTGGAGGACAAGTCATAAAATGAGCCCCCCCCGCCTTTTATTTTCTTTGAAAAATATCATTTTGTTGCAAAGCATTTCTGCTGCAAGTATGCTTAGCATTCAGAATTAGTAGGCAGTCTAATAATAAACTTGTCACTGAGAGATCTGGAGTAGATATTTTGCACATTTGTCAATCCTAGGGAAAACATTGCTTTTAAAGCTGTTTGGGGGCTTAAGGGAGGAAAGAAGGCTGAAACTGCTTTTGGCACTCCTTGGCTGTGTGTGTGAACATTTGCAATTGCGATGGCAATTCTAATACATTCTCCGGCAATTCTCCGTTCCGGAGCCGTGTTCGCATTCCGAACGGAGCGCAAGACACGACGGCGCGTGCGCAGATCGCATTTTGCCACTTCCGCGCATGCACGTGACGTCATTTTGAGTGCCTGCGCATGCGTGAGTGGCAAAACCCGGAAGTAACGCGCTCCGCTACTTCCGGGTTGCCGCGGAGCGCAACTGGAATGCGCTCAACCCGAAGCACATTCAACTCGAGGTATGACTGTGATGGTGATGATGTTGATGACAATGATGATAATAATAATACTATATTTATACCCCACCCATCTGGCTGGGTTTCCCCAACCAATCTGGGCAGCTCCCAACAGATTAAAAACGGGGGGAAACCACACACACACACACGGTACACAAATGCATGATATACCGATTTGGGGAGGTCTGCCTTGCTGTTTTCACTTCTGAAGTTGGACCATAGACATACCTGATGAGCCTGCATAAGTGACAAGTGAAGGTAGCTCTGATCTGGTATGAAGGGCAGTGTAGGAATTTATTAAATAAATAAATCTTACAGCCATGTTAGCTACACTACTTGTGGCATCCTTTGCACCTAGCAAAAGGCCAGAGAGAAAATGGTGATGGTGCTTAACAGATTTAAATGAAACACAATTCATTGGTGGATAATGTGTTTTGCATGCACAAGGTTCCAGGTCTGATCCCTGTCATCACCAGCTAGAAGGATCACATAACACGAAATAAGTTTTCCTGAGATCCTGGAGAGCCAGAGTCAGTGCAGATGATGCTGGACAAATAGCCTGGCCTAGTATAAGGCATCTTCTTGTGTCCCAAATATTTCTTTGTTAAACCCTTCTTTAGTACATCAATATACAGCGAAGCCATTCTGCATAATTGAATTAGATTTCTTGTGAGGGTAGCCATGAGATTTCAGTCATGACAACAAGAAGAGATTTGGAAAAGTTGCCACGTAATGTGACCATGCATTAAAACAATGCTGTTTGCAAATAAATGTCTTGCCCAGAACTGTAGCTACATACTGGGGTTTGCTGGCATTTTACCAGGGAAATTAAAAGTAAATTTCATCTCCATTTGCCTTCTTTTAAATTAAGCAGCACTGCTTCCTAACAACACATTCTCAGGCATCTTTTTTGGTTCTGTGTCTGGGCGTTAATAAAAAAAATGTGCAGCTAAATAACATTTATTATTTTGGCAGTATCAGTTTCCTCTATAAAGTTTGTTGATGGCTTTAATGTTAGTTTTTAAAAGTTGCACTTAACTGCATATTTGCTGGGGAGAGTCAGATGTTCATTCCAGATGTAAAGCATTTATTTGTTAACCCAGTTTAATCTGAAGCTGGTTTGTAAATTCAGATGAGGAGCTCCTTTATAGCAGGTGAAGAAAAATTAGTGATGTGATCAGAACACCCGGAATTATTATTTTAAAAATAAATATAGATTTCCAATATACAACAGCAATTACCCAAAAAAAAAGAGGGGAAATGCAAAAACAAAACTCCAACTTACCCCCTTCAGGATGGATCAGTCTATTTAAGAACACCTGGAATTCTTAAAGATCAGCAGCTGGGTCAGAATAAGCTTAACAGGTGTAGAGTTTAGTTCATGTTCCTTGCTGGCATATAGCCATACAACAAAACTCTTCCTTCTTGAGCTCCCCTTGACTCCCCAAGTCCTGAAATGGATTAGCCTGTGATAGACCCAGGACATTCTAAATATTGTCTTGGATTGAGGAAAGCTTCTGTCACAAGCACCACAGATTCCCACAGACTGTAGCTTGCATAGGAAGCTACAACCAACCATGGCTGTCTGCTGAGTGTACCTAGATGACACGCTCTGAAATCCATCGCCCGTGTTTCTCATTCATGCATTGTTTTTTGTGTGTGTACTTGAAATATGTAATACATGAAGCATCTCATAATCATAGGTATAAAGTCATTGGACACCCTCTCTCCAAACACTAACTCTGAGTTTAAATGCAGTCCCCAGTCTCATCAGTGTCACTTCAAGCTATCATTGCAGAGTAAAATCCATGGGTGAATGTGGTCTATGTGGCAGATATGCTGGTTGGGTACATCTGATCCACAGCTAATCTCCATGTGGGCATACAGATCGACCATATTGCTGGCACCCGCCTGTCACAAGAAACAACGGAGTGCTCCTCCAAGGCTGTGTGAAGTCAAATCATGGCGTCAGCAGCACCAAAGTGACTTCCCCGGGGCATAAGCCTGGGCAGTGTGTGTGGACATCCTGGGCTTCCCAGGCGACAAGACTCTGCTATCGGCCTCACTGACGTGGTCCAAAGGAAAGCTGAGCTGTGTGTTTGGCACCAACTCGGCTGCAGGAGGTGCCAGAAGGAGGCATACAAGGCGGCATCCAACCATCTTAGGGACTTCACTTCGGATTTGTGCAGGGTTTACTCCTTAGCCCTGTATTCTCCCAAAGATATCCCACAAGGCTGTGGAGGTTTAGAATAAGAGTTTTCATTCTCCCAGATGGGCTTCCTTCCCAGATTGACTAGTAGCAGATAAATAAAGCATCTCTCTCTCTCTCTCTCTCTCTCTCTCTCTCTCTCTCTCTCTCACACACACACACACACACACACAGAGAGAGAGAGAGAGAGAGAGAGAGAGAGAGAGAGAGAGAGAGAGAGAGATCTCACACATTAGGCTGCTAGCTAGCTAGCTAGACAGACAGACAGACAGAGTGCTTTTTTCTGGGGTACGCACACCCCTAAACATTTTGTGAATCTAAGTTTGGCCTCATTGAGGGGCAGTATTTCAATATGAGTAGGAAAATGAGAGTACCCCTAAACATTTTTTAGAAAAAAAGCACTGCTAGATAGATAGATAGATAGATAGATAGATACACACGATTAAACTTGTTATGAGCTATCTTAGGTATACTTTTTTTTTTTTACTCTCAAAATAACGATGGTTTGGGTTTCCCCCCTGGTAAAACTGCCATCAACCAGTGAAATGAATGTTTGTATAGAGACCCTTAACATGGCTGACCTGTGTCTGGCCAAGTGCCTCAGTATTTATGTTTTCCTGTCTTTCTCTTTGAACCCATAGGTAGTAACTCCAGTCAGGTCAGGACAAGGTTATGTTTATGAGTTCCCTACCAAATACCAGAAGGATACCTATGACATCCCACCGATTCGTCCTCTCCAAGGGGTAAGTACCAATAAAGCTGTCAATGGCTGTTGAAATTAATCTGCATCTGAGGTCTTGGCATCTTATCTATTTCCTAAGTGTGGATCAGGTTTACTCATTCCAGATTTTTAAAAAATAAATAATCTCTGACCAGATTGCCTTTCCCACTCTCTAGATGGCCACAGAGTTTAATGAATGCACTGCATGTGGCTCAAAAATAGAAAATATGCATCTGTTTTCTAAGGGAATAATCTATTCAAGTGGTCACACAGAATACCTGAAAGCAGAAAGCAGTCTGTTGTGTGTGTTTTTCCAAATGCTGTTTCTCAGTTCAAATGTCGCCCCCCGCCTCCATATAAGAAATATTGGTCCCTTGAATACAAGTACAACTAGCTTAGCTGGACTTGCATACTATAAGAAAATAGAGCATATTTGCCTGTGTAGGTTCAGGGTTTGTCAGCTTGTTTTTACTCTGAGGTTATCCTGGCACAAAGACTGTGTCTCCCAGCATGCCCTGGGGCATCTCAGCAGGTTTTGAATAGCTCAGTAGGTTAGAACGTGGTGCTGATGATACGAAGGTCGCAGGTTTGATCCCCACACAGGACAGCTGCATATTCCTGCATTGCAGGGGGTTGGACGAGATGATCCTCAGGGTCCCCTCCCATTTCGCACAGGGACCTGTGTATAATTTCCAATGTAACAAGTACCCCTTGAAATTGATTTGTGCTCCAGGCAGCAGCCTACTTGTTGTATGATGGAGCCCTTCCTTTATACTGCATGTCTGGCTGGTATCCTGCTTAGACATTTCAGAAAGTCTTGCTGATCTCCTTTGCTTCGTGCCATGTTATATTGGGACTGGCGAAGAATGAAAGCATGGCTGTCATGTGTTAGGGGGACCCACGCATGTGCAAAATATGTGGGCGAGGAATTTCTCATTTCTGTCATGCATGTAAAGTTCCTCACTGGCTAGGAGTTCAGCGACATGGGCCTTCCCCATGACGTTGGTGGAGCAATCTTTGCAAAGAGCAAGCTCCCAAGAGAGAGGGGGAAATACCCAACTCAGCCCTTCCTGCTCCACATCTTAAGGCCCAGGGGGACTGTAAATGGCACACATATGTGCTGATCTCAGTGGAACAGAGCAGGGAGGGATAGTGGGGCGGGAGAGTTAATTCACACCTCATGAAAATTGTTAGGGATTAGGCATCAATTACCATCAGCAGCTGCGTTCATACTTCAGTGGAGAAGGAGCAGGGCGGCCGCTCTGAGATAAATCACAAGTGTCAAAGCTGCAGGAGGATCGAGCCCCATGTCAGAAGCCTTTTCCTGTAGATCTCTTTCCTACGGTCATAGTCAATTTATTGCTACAGCACATTTTCCACAAATGCACATATGCTTAAAGCAAAAATTAAGCCGACTACAGTAATAATAGTACACAAGCACAATGTTAGAATATTATTATTATTAATAATATTATTAATTATTATTATTATTATCAGTGCTATTTTTGTAGAAAAAGAGGTGCCGGAACTCACCATGAACTCCTCCCTTGTTCTCTTAGAATGGCAATAGCGCTCACCTGAGAGCTGCCAGAACTGAGTTCCGGCAAGTTCCAGCTGAAAAAAAGCCCTGATGATTATTATCACACTTATACCCCATCTTTATTCCAAGGTGATCAAGGTGGCATATGTGTTTCCTCCCCACTCCCCATTTGACCCTGTGAGGTAGGCCAGGCTGAGAAGCAGTGACTGGCCCAAGGTCTCCCAGCGAGCTTCAGAGACGATTGGTTGATTGGAACCCTGGTCTTCCAGGTTATTGTCAGACATTTTCACTGCTGTGCTACAGAGGATGGAAGCTGATGTTGGAATTTGGACACAAGGTGTTTCCCAGGAGGGGGCAGATATCACGGGGTACGGGTATATAGTCTGAGGCTGCTCCTCAATCCCAGGTTGTCAGCTGAATCCTAGGTGGCCTCAGCAGTGCAGGGTACCTATGCCTCATTTACCAGCTACAGCTGTTTCTGGACTTAGATAAGCCGGGTGCAGTGATTTATGCTCTTAATAACCTGCAATTGGACTGCTGGAATGTTCCCTACATGGGGCTACTCCATCTTCTTAGCCACCCAAATCAAGCTGCATAGTACCAAGGTAGGTCAAGTTATTTGGGGGCAAGATAAAAGGAGATATACCGTATTTTTCGCCCTATAGGACGCACTTTTCCCCCTCCAAAAATGAAGGGGAAATCTGGGTGCGTCCTATGGGGTGAATGCAGGCTTTCGTTGAAGCGTGGAGAGCGAGAGGGGTCGGTGCGCACCGACCCCTCTCGTTCTCCACGCTTCAGGAAGCTATCCGCAAGCCTGGGGAGCCTGCTGGAGTTCCTGCAGGGCTCCCTAGGCTGCGGATAGCAGCCTGCTGCACGGAGCGCGGGGCGCGCTGAAGCAGGGCGCCCCGTGCTTCGGGCAGATATCTGCAGCTGGGCGGGGGGAATAATTTCCCCCCCTTTATTCCCCCCCCCAAAAAAAACTAGGTGCGTCCTATGGGTCGGTGCGTCCTATAGGGCGAAAAATATATATATCCCAAGTGTCTCTCCCTGGCAGTAAAATATATAATAATAAATTAAATCGCTAACCATTTATGGCCCTTTCATCACCACCCAAAATCAGCTGCCCAAGGCGACCCGCCTAACAGTTAAGGCCAGCCCTGCTAATGTACAAATTAAAATTTAACAAGCCACTGGAGCTCAAATGTTAAATTGCGGGCCTTCTAACAAAATACACAGCTTGTCATGAAAGTGGGCCTCCTTCCTGAAGGACTGGAAAGTAGCCAAGGTAACCTCAATTAAAAAGGGGGGAGGGGATCCAAAGGGAAGCTGAACAATTAACGACTCGTTATGTAAGCCTTTGATGGCTTTACAAGGGGCGTAGGGAAATTCATGGAGGGTAGTTTTAATGGCCATTGATAGACCCAACAATGTAATCCTGTACATGTCTACTCAGAAGTAAGTCCCATTGGTTCAGTGTAAGTTGACACAGGATATCAGCCTAAATGGAACTTCATGTTCAGAGCTGTATGCCACTGAATAGCAGTAGTTGGGCAGCGAGTCCAGGGGAATTGTCATCATGTCTTGTTTGGGGGGCCTCGGGCAACTAATCCCAAGTTTCCAAATCCTTTTGAAAGCAGGATCCTAGCCTAGACAGTGAGGGTTGATCAGTGGGGGCTCATCTTATGATCATGTTCTGAAATTTCTCTCATACACATTTCTCTTCTACTGATCTGGAATCTGTCAAAACAATTCCAAATTCTACTAAAACCACATTTGATAGTGATCGTGATAAGTTAGTTGGACTCAATGGTCTGACTTGGGAGTTAATCCAGCCACTCAATGGGTAACCTTGGACCACTTGTTACTTATTAACTTGATCCTACCTCACAAGGTTGTTGTAAACAGTGAAGAGACCACATAAGCCACCATGAGCTCCTGGAGAAAAGTTGGGATACAGATGTCATGAATAAATAAATATGACCTCAGTCCTTCAGAAATATATTTCCAAAATACATCGTTCTTTTCCAAAACTGGAAAACCGGTCCTTTAGGAAAGCATGAAAGCGGTCTGGAGATGTCTTTGCATGTCGCCGTTGTTGTTTGTTGTTCTTTAAACCCCAAGCAACAGCAAGTAAAACCCCAAACCTCACCCTGTTTGTTACAGAAGTAATTCCCAAGCAAAGGGGTAGAGTGGGGTTGGATGGATTTGAAATGGCTGTGGGTCCCTATGGCGCTTTCCTCCGTTTGTGTTAACGCGACTCTTCTCTCCTAAGATTTACGACGTCCCCCCTGCATCATTTAAAGGTCCCACACACACCGCCCAGATGGGGAACATGGAACCTCAAGGGGTCTACGATGTGCCTCCTGCAAAAGGCGTAAGTCTATTCCTCCTCCATTGAAAGCAAACGTGTAATTTCATGCCGTGTCGAAGGCATGTTTGAACAAAAAAAGTACATTTTGCATTTTACAGAAGAAGCAGGGAGCGCTTTGAACTCTCTAGCCCTTTCAACATTCCCCTCAAGCTTGCAGCTCGCTTATTTATTTAAAATTGTGATAAAGATAAACTTCGGAGTGTAATTACTAGCTTTACGTAAGGCATTCTTGTAATTAGAGTTTTGAAAAATCAACACTCGTGCAGCGGGCTGATTTGGATCTTTCTGCTTCACCTGAGAGGAGTTCATCCGTGTTGCTTCATTGTTTTCCCAGTTGCTTCGTTGGTTTCTCTGGGGCTCTGACTGCCTGGTGCGCCCGTCCCCATGGAAGTTTCCCATCAGGGCACACATCCATGCGCAACCTGCTTATGCGATCTTCCCTTCTGCAAGACGCCACATAACAGGCTTTGCCACAGAGCGCCACAGTCATAGGAGTCCTGGAATCTGACTTACATTGTGAAAGCTGAGATAGCTCTGTCGGTAGAGCGTGAGACTCTTAATCTCAGGATCGTGGGTTTGAGCCCCACACTGGGCAAACGGTTCCTGCATGACAGGGGGTAAGGCTAGATGACCCCTGTGGTCCCTTCCAACTCTACAATTCTATGAGTCAGACCGTGAGTCCATCTTTCCTCAGTAATGCATTGACTGGCAGTGGCTCTCCAGGGTTTCAAGGGAGAGACTTTTCCCATCCCAAGTAAAGCAGGTGCCATGTCTGTATGGTGTGAACAGGGGATGGAGAGGGTGTTGACACTGGGTCATGGAATCAGAATTGTAGAGTTGGAGGGACCCCAAGGGTCATCCAGTCCACCCCCTGCAATGCAGGCATCTCAGCTAAAGCATCCTTGACAGATGGCCATCCAAACCCTGCCTAAAAACCTCCAAGGAAGGAGAGTCCTCCCAAGCTACATTGTTCCTTTTTTTGGAGACACGGTGGGTCTCTTGGCCATTCCCGAACTTCCTTCCTGTTGGTGCTGCAGCTTTGGGGAATGCAAACGTCAGCTAAAAACACAATATAGTGCTTAACACAGCTACCGATAAACCATCTGGGTAAGGTGGGTTACTTTCCATGGCGGCACCAATCTCCCCTGGGTACTGAGGAGCAATTAAATCATGTGTCTGGCCCAACCTGGTGTTACTGAGCTGTGACCATGCTGATCCAGAGATCGCAACACCATAGCTGAGCATGCATTCACCTTCTCTGGAAGCCAGTGCAAGCATTTATGTTGACCTGCCTCAGTGTCTTAGATGTCTTCACGAATTAATCACAGGCCTCACGGTATGGAGGCGATGCCTTTTTGCAGCTCATGGCTTTTCCCCACTTTCGTGTTCCAGATCTACTCAGTCCCACCTTTGGGGTGCAGAGATGCCGCAGATCCCAGGGAGCGCTCGCCCGACTCAGCCACTTGCGTGAAGCATGAGGCGAGGCCAGAAGGTGTGTACGACATCCCGCCTCCCATGGCCAAAGGAGCTGCAAAGGAAACCGGGCAGAAATGCGTTTGCAGCCCGCCTGCCCCTTCCGACCTCCCTCCACACCAGCAAGGCCTGTACGATGTCCCAGTGAGCCACCAAACCCCCTTTGCTGGGCAGCAGATAGCTCCCCAGATGGACGTCTATGACACCCCCAGAGGAGTCCCATTCCCCGGACAGCTCTTGGGATTTGGGGATGGTGAAACCAAAGAGGGTGTGTATGATGTGCCTCCGCAGGTGACACAGGACACTAAAAGGCTGCAGGACGTGACGGATGGGATGAACAGGCTGTCCTTTTCTAGTACAGGGAGCACCAGGAGCAACATGTCCACATCTTCCACAACATCAAAAGAATCGTCCTTTTCTGCCACCCCAGAGAAGGACAAGAGATTAGCGCTGGATCCTGACGCAGCCATAGAAAGACTCTACAGGCATCAGAGCACGGTAGAGACCACTGTCTCTAGCTTAATGGCCTTCGTCAACTCCGACTGGCGGTCTTACGAGTACATGGAGAAGCACATCAACAAGATCCACGCGGCCGTCGAGAAGGTGGAGCAGTCCCTGGTTGACTACCTTCATTTTGCCAAAGGAGCTGCGGCCAACGCGTCCTTCCTCTCTGAGCTCAGCCTCTACAACAAGCTGAGGAGGGAGCTGCAGAGGCTGGAAGATTCGCACCAGATTTTAACCCAGACTAGCCACGACCTCAGCAGCTGCAGCTGGTCCTTGAACGTCCTGGCTGTCAACAAGGTCCAGAACAAATGCGACGATCTGGACCGCTTTGTGATGGTGGCGAGGACGATCCCAGACGATGCTAAGCAGCTCACCACCAGCATCAGCCTCAACGCCGAGGTGCTCTTCAAGCAAGGGCAAAGTGGCTCTTATTTGAAGAACGCGTCGGAGATTGCAGATTATGTATATGACAGCCCTCAGGCCCAGACGCTGCACCCTGGAGACAAGAGCCAGGGCCATTGTGCTTCTTTGTCACCCCTCCTTTCCAAAGACCAGCATTGCCAGTGCAGCAGCAGCAGCGATGGCTCGGAGAAGAGCTGGATGGATGACTACGACTACGTGCACTTGCAGGTGAGTACTGCTTCGCTGGATTAAGCCAGGTTTGGGGAAGGGCCGTAGCTCAGAGGAAGAGAACCTGTTTTGCATGCCAAAGGTCCCAGGTTCCAGTATCTCCTAGTAGGGTTAGGAGAGACCCCTGCCTGAGATCCTGGTGGGCTGCTGCCAGTCAGTATACAGTGGTCTGACAGCAGGTTCCTGGGCTCAGCATCCTGCTTTCAGTAGGGACAAATGCTTTTGGGAAGCGGCTGACAAGCAGGGCAGGAAGGCAACAGCCCACCTCTGTGCTTTGTCTCCCAGGAACTGCTGTTCAGAGCTATACTGCCATGAAACATGGATGTTCCTTTGAACTAGAATGAATATTAGCAATAATGGATATCTGTTGGCCCATTTTCCATGAATCCTTTTAAATTTCCCTTTAAAGCCATCAATAATAATAATAATTTATTATTTATACCCCGTCCATCTGGCTGGGTTTCTCAACAGAATATTAAAAATACGATAAAACATCAACCATTAAAAACTTCCCTAAACAGGGCTGCCTTCAGATGTTTTCTAAAAGTCAGATAGTTGTTTATTTCCTTGACATCTGATGGGAGGGTGCCAGTACCGAGAAGGCCCTCTGCCTGGTTCCCTGTAACCTCACTTCTCACAGTGAGGGAACTGCCTGAAGGCCCTCAGCACTGGACTTCAGTGTCCGGGCTGAACAATAGGGGTGGAGATGCTCCTTCATGTATACTGGGCTGAGGCTGTTTAGTGGCCATCATCATAGGTCAGGAGCAGGATAGCAATGAGTCACATGGCATCAGTGAAGTTAACTCTTTATTCAAAGAAACACAGTTGGCCCAGAAGGCCAGGCCTAATGTGCAAAGCAGCTTGTCCCGGTAGATCAGGGGTCGGCAAGAGATCTCTCCATGGGCTGGATCGCGTGTGTGTGTGATTTCTGGCACCGTGGAAGCGAGTCCCCGTGCCACGCTGGGACAGTTTAGGGCAGCGCGCGGGGACTTGCCAAGCGGGCGGCTCGTGGGCCGGTTAAACGACCCCTGTGGGCCGCTTGTGGCCCATGAGCCTTAGGTTGCCGACCCCTGCGGTAGATCTTGCCCCTACAAGGCCTGAAGGCCCCCACCTTTCCACTGTTGTTTAAGTCTCCTCCTCCCCCCGGGTCCTTTCCAAGCAATCTGAGACTCCATCGCTGTGCTAGTCTTTGCTCCTCCCTCTTTGGGCCTCTTCTGGTTCTGGCTTCAAGTGCTGCAGGGGAAAGTGGAAATCCCTCACACTGGCACCCATTTTCTGGACAGCAGCTCACCCCAGGGTATGATGTCTCAGTAGCAGGCTGTTTGCCCCATCTCCTACCAATGGCTATTAGTCACAGTGGCTGTGTTCTGCCTCTGAATGCCGGTTGGTAGGAATCGCGTGGGGGGAAGAGTGCTGTCGCTCCTATTGGGATCATTTCACATGGTGAGCTCTCTCTGTTCTTGTATCCCTTCCTTCTCCTCAATGATAACAACTGGAGCGAGAACATAATGAAATACCTGCTGTGCAACAGCTACGCTCCTGGCTGGTTGTCATCTCAAGAGATGCACATGCATGACATGGCTTTCTTTGTTTTTTTTCTTAAATGTTATCCAATCAGGGGAAGGAGGAGTTTGAAAGGCAACAGAAAGAGCTTCTAGAGAAGGAAAATATCATCAAGCAGAGCAAGATGCAGCTGGAGCATCACCAGGTAAGAGTTTGTGGAAGCGCCAAAAACAGCAAAAGAGGAAAAGTCACAAAATGCCACTGAATGGAGAATTTATGGGACTGTCTCTTTAAACCACGTGGCCAGCTGGCAGGGGGCAGGAGAAGCTGTCCTCTTTTTAGAACACACATTTCTTTATTATTTTATTAAGCATGCAAAATGTACTAAGCCCCTGAAAGCACATTAAAAGCATGGCATCTCTTCCCACAGGCTTAATAGACAAAGCACAAAACGTGTTTTTTTTAAATGTGCTTTTTGCACTCCTCCGGTTTCGCCCAAGCTTGCTGCTACTCTTGTTTACCTGTTACCCTATTTTGTCCTCCATCCTGTTGGCACTTAAAGAGCTTGCTATTAGAAGGAATGGCACTTTGAAATAACGTGGCATTGACTTTGCTGTTTGCTTTTCAGCTCAATCAGTTCCAGTGGCTGGAACAAGAAATCACGAAGCCCGTGGAAAACGACATCTCGAAATGGAAGCCGCCTCAAGGCCTTCACCCTGTGAACAGCCCAATGGCCTCTCAGGAAAGGCAGCTGCTTTTGTTTTATGCGGACCAGTGTGAGACTCACTTCACCTCCCTTTTAAACGCCATCGATGCATTCTTCAGCTGCATTAGTGCTGCGCAGCCACCGAGGATCTTTGTTGCGCATAGCAAGTTCGTCATCTTAAGTGCTCACAAGCTGGTGTTCATTGGGGACACCCTCACTAGGCAGCTGACCACTCAGGAAATACGCAACAGTATAATGAACTCCAGCAACCAGCTTTGCGAATTGCTTAAATGCATCGTCATGTCCACCAAGGTGGCTGCCCTGAATTATCCCAGCACAGCATCCTTGCAAGACATGGTGGACCGCGTGACAGAACTCTCCCATTATGCACAGTCATTCAAACGCTCTTTGGTACATATGGCATCTTACTGAGGCACACAAAATGGACAGAATCCAATGCAGAATAATGCCTAAAAAAAATAAAAGAACTGGAAATGTTTTCTATATTATGTACAAAAATGAAACTTGATCATTTAATTTTATTTTTTTCTAGAAGTTTTATACTAAATATTTTAAATTCATTTTATGGATTAGAAATTATAAAGGGTTTCGGCAATCTCAGCCTGTTTCTTTTATCATTTTAAATACAGTATACATATATAAATATAAAGTGATACTCTGCATGTATGTATATGTTGCAACATTCCATAAAGTTCATTAAGTAAGCACCTTAACAAAAGCATCCGTCAGTTTTATGGTGTATATGTGGCCTGGGTTTTTCAGGATATCCATGAACCGGATACTGTTTTTGCCTCTTGGGGGCTATAGTGTATATTGTATTTTATTGTAGCCTAATTATGTCTTGGCATAGGTTGCTACTAAATAAACGATGCCCTCTTACACTGAAGTTCTGCACATTTCTTTGGAAGCAAAACTCATTTCTCTTTGCCAAGCTATGAAATTCACTCTGACCAGAGGTAGTGATGGCCACAACTTGGAATGGCATTAAAATAAGATTATTAGACTAATTCAAGGAGGATAAGACATTCTGTGGTTACTATCCATGACTGACTACATTGTGGCTCCACTGTCAGAGGGAGTGTGCCTCTAAATACAAGATACCTCTGGTTAAGAACTTAATTCGTTCCGGAGGTCCGTTTTTTTTTTTAAAGATATTTATTGAAGTTTTACAAAAACATAAATTTAAAAAGGTCATATAAAAAGAAAGAAATACAAAAAAGACATAGAAAAATACATGAAAAAGAAAAAAGAAGAATAAAAACAAATCCGTTTTTTGTAAACCTAACTCATTATCTTATTTCCTTGGCCTCCTCACACCTCCCCTTTTTGTATTCCCATTTAAGTAATCAAATCAGCAAATCCTTACCCTCTTTCGTTTATCTTAACTCTGTATCTTAACATATTATAACTCTATATTTTCATCCATTATCAATTCAATTTTGCATACTCTTGTTAACTTTGTTGCTAATGCCACTTATTTTCAATCCAACATCATTTTAACATTCATTAATTTTACAGTGTTTCTGCAGATAGTCTTTAAATTTCTTCCAGTCTTCTTCCACCAACTCTTCTCCCAGGTCTCGGATTCTGCCAGTCATTTCTGCCAATTCCATATAGTCCATCACCTTCATCTGCCACTCTTCCAGGGTGGGTAAATCTTGTGTCTTCCAATACTTCGCAATCAGTATTCTTGCTGCTGTTGTTGCGTACATAAAAAAAGTTCTATCCTTCTTTGGCACCAATTGGCCGACTATGCCCAGGAGAAAGGCCTCTGGTTTCTTCAGGAAGGTATATTTAAATACCTTTTTCATTTCATTATAGATCATCTCCCAGAAAGCCTTAATCTTTGGGCACGTCCACCAAAGGTGAAAGAATGTACCTTCATTCTCTTTACATTTCCAACATTTATTATCGGGCAAATGATATATTTTTGCAAGCTTGACTGGTGTCATGTACCTGGAGGTCCGTTCTTAACCTGAAACTGTTCTTAACCTTAGGGACCACTTTAGCTAATGGGGCCTCCCGCTGCCGCCGCTGCGCAATCTCTGTTCTTATCCTAAGGTAAAGTTCTTAACCCGAGATACTGCTTCCAGGTTAGCAGAGTCTGTAACCCAAAGTGTTTGTAACCCGAGGTAACACTGTACTGCAAACCACAGAAGGGGAGAGTGCAGTTGTGCTCAAGCCCTGTCTGCTGGTTTCTCATAGGCATCTTGTTGACCTGACTAAAGGATGCTGGACTAGATGGGCCATTGGCCTCATTCTTTGAAATGAACAGGACAACAGGACAGCAGCCTTAATTGCTGTCTTGTGAGTGGTATGAATTGTTTCTCTTATAAGAAACAACCAATTAGCAATACAGGATGGGTGGGTGGTGAAAATATCACGTCCTCAGAGACAAGACTCTCTTGTGTCGTACCTCTGTTTAATGGTAAATCTGTAGTTCCTCAAAACTGGACAAGTTTTATGTGTCTGTCATTCACTTGCATTTGCAAACTGATAATAGTTGCTAAATTGCTGTGGTTCTTATGTAGCCTCGGGGGTACTTGTTCAGAATGCCAATGGATGCCTCTGATACATGGAGATAGGTTTTTTCAGCTGTATAACATTGCACTAAATTGCAGAGCAGTTCAAAGGTGTTCAGCAATGCAGCTGTCTCACCACATCAAAGCTTACCTGTGCTATACAGTTCCCTGGGCAATGATGACTAAACAAAACTAAATGCATGGCAATTCTTGCCCTTGCAAGATGTCTCTCCGCACGTGCATAGATTCCTCTGGATTGGAACCACAATGTAGTTCAGATAAAGAACCTCAACCTTCCATATTTACCGGTAAAATACTCTTTCACAAAAATGCAGCTCTGGTGCTGCGTAAACAGCTATAGCCGCGTGATCAAATGACAGCTTTGAATGTTACAGGAATGCCACCAAAAAGCTATAGAAATGTCTTGTGCACATCCCTAGTGCAAGTGTTCTTCTTAGATGTAGCAAAGAAGTGTGTTTGGCCACATGCACAAATCATTCAACTGGTACTAGTGTTTCCATTAACATCCAAAGACACACATTGTGGGACGGGGTTAAACAACTAGGAGCCACACAGTGCTTAAAGGAATACCAAGCAAGGCCAGAAACTGATCAGCCTGTAATATGTAGCCTCTGGCATTATATACAATGCGAACATACACCAGCCATAACCCAGTGGTATAGAATATGTTGCATACAGGAGAACCTGGATTCAGTTCCCAGTATCTACTGTTATAGGTTATCAGATAGAGATGCTAGAATTTTGTCTGAGACTCTGGACCACTGCTTACATCGTAGTGCAAGGCTACTGGTCATATGGTACACGGCAAGTTCTTATATCTGGAGGAGAACACCAGACATTTTTGTAAAGTTCTTTTTTTAACTATTTCATTTTCTAATGTACAATTTATAATGAACAATTATAACGACAGAGAAAATTAAAAGATGGGAAAAAAACCATACAATGGACACTTAGAGTGAGTAGTTGCATGAGTTTAAATAACAAAGCCCATCTTGAAAATGGTGGTTCCATTGTGTAAAGGTAAAGGGACCCCTGACCATTAGGTCCAGTCGTGACGGACTCTGGGGTTGCGGTGCTCATCTTGCTTTATTGGCCGCGGGAGCCGGCGTACAGCTTCTGGATCATGTGGCCAGCATCACTAAGCCGCTTCTGGTGAATCAGAGCAGCACACGGAAATGCCGTTTACCTTCCCGCCGGAGTGGTACCTATTTATCTACTTGCACTTTGATGTGCTTTTGAACTGCTAGGTTGGCAGGAGCAGGGACTAAGCAAAGGGAGCTCACCCCATCATGGGGATTCAAACCGCCGACCTTCTGATCGGCAAGTCCTAGTTTCTGTGGTTTAACCCACAGTGCCACCTGCGTGTATGTCACGCCAAATCACATAAAATGTATCTGGAGGTTCTAGTCCTTGTTAAAATCTCAAATTATGCATAATTTTCTCTATTAGAGCTATTTTCCAGAGTGAGTGCTACCAAGCGTCCAGTGTAATATTTTGGGCTGTTTTCCGTTGAGCTGCAGTTACTCTTTGTGCTGCCAAGGTCATATATAAGACCAATTCTTTTGAACCATGTGAGACTTTTTGAGAAGGCAATCGTGTAGCATGTCCTGACTGAGATCTCTTGTTAATGAAAAGGGAGAGAGAGAGGGAGATGGTTGCTGTAACTATCTTGTTTCACACAAACTCACCTCTTGCAATCGCAGATGCCATATAACTGTGGAGTCAGTAGCAGTGAGGATTAAAGGACAGGTGTACAGGCCATGGCCCATCATGATTGAAAGCTGCCTGGCTTTCTGTGTCTGTTGCTCTATGATCACTTCAGCTAAGCTATCCCGCAAGTCTGCAATATTCTTGCACCGCCTGCCTAGCCAGCAGGTTGCCGTTGGCTAAACGTTATTTACAATCCAGTGATAGCTAGTCTACTTAAAATAAGGTCTTTCCTGCAGACAGCACGCTTGGTATTATCACAGTCTGTGTTTTTACATGCTTCTCTTAAATGCCCAAGAAACGACTGCTCTTCTTTCTCATGCTTCAACAATTAACACCAACAGAGAGCATTTATTTGACTACCTTCCTTGAACTAAGAATGACTGATGGGGGCCATGAAAGCATTTTTTTTGCTGCTGCTCTGCACTTTTGTAACTTCTCTCCTTTCCCAGAAGATTACAGGGCTGGCAGAAAATGCTGCCTGACAATCCTAGGATCTCTCTCTCTCTCTTTTGTTTCAGGAAAAGCAAGCTGCTAGCCCTTATGTTAGGGAACACAGGCTTGAAAGTACTTGTACAATTGCTAATGAAATCTCCAAAGCCCCAACAGAGTCCTTTTCTGTTTTTTTCCTAGTAGTCAGATGGCGGGACTTGCCCTTCTCCAATGACTAGGAACAGTATGATAAGCAGTTCTTTCTTTCTAGAAAAATAGGTGCCAGTACTCACCATGAAGTTGTTACAGTAAATGCCACACTTTTTAACAACAAAAAGAGGTGCCAGTACTGCATATCCTTGGATACCCCCTGAAAAATCCCCGCTGATGATAAGGATGTAATCCTATATCCAGCTACCTGGAAGAAAATCCTGCTGAAGTTAATGGAATTTTCTTCTGAGTAGACATGTAAATGAATGCCCTGCAAATAATGCAAAAGGAGCAAAGGATTAACACAGGTCCCAGCTCTGTTTTCAGGTGACAGACAAGCTGGTATTGGTTGCTTTTTACCAAATCTCCGTTCATTTTATGTGGCATAGTTTTTACCTGAATTTAACGGGGGCGAAATTACTTGGGGGACCTTGAGATACGGGCTTTAAATACCAAATATGTTAATAGAACAGCATGCCCTCTTTGGAAGTATCTTGGAGAGCAGGAAGCAATTGAACATGGAGGGACATGATGTATTTTGAGCGGTCGTAGATATTGCTTTCCTAGGACCTTGATCTCGCGCATTAATGCTGAGAGAGCTTGAGATCCCCAGAAATAGCACCAGGCCTTAACATTGCATCTGGCATAAGTATTTAGAACTGCTCAGCTAAAGGAGATGGGCTCATCTCCTGTTACCAGTAGAAACATTTTAAAAAGAAAAAGAAAAAAAGCTAAATTCAAGTTGGAGGCACTTCTGGGTTTTTTTTCTTCATGACTTTTTTTCTTTCAGGACTTTGTGGTTCATGATTTGTTCTTTGTGCATGGTGTATGTCTTACATAACAATGTTGTAAATTGCAATATATGAACGGCATGATCCAGCAAACACTACCTGCAAAGTAAGCGCCTTTGAAATTTTAATGGGGTTTTAAGCATTCAGCTGCATGCCAGTTTCATCAAGTTCAAGGTTGTGCTTTATTGTCTCATTTGAAGGACATATGAAGCCCAAGTCCTGTGGGAGTGCATTGCTTCCCATTGTCTTCTGTCCGGAGGAGAACTTTCCATATGCACGGATATTCCCCTTTGTACATGTCAAATTTTCCTTGTTCAGAGAAGCTTCTCACATTGGCCTCTGGACTTGCAGCCTACACTTGCTTCAGAGCACCACCACCAGCCATGGTCTCTCTTGTGCAGATGTGGAGGTATAGGTAGTCTCTGGCCATGATCTGCAGTTGCACATGTGCAAAGCTCCCAGTCAGAGCACCAGAAATGTTCAGAGCCTCTTTCACTCTCCATAAATTGCGGTGGGAAAGCCCTCTTTCATGGCCCACATTGCTCACTGCTGGGTTTCTCAAGCGATGCCTATATAAGGCAAATAAATTTCCTTTTGCATTTGTTACCGTGTAGAATAAAAATCACCATATATACAAAGAATGCTTTTAAAACAAAACTTTTGTGTTGACCAGTTTTATTGTCGTCTCCCATTTTGTACAATATGTTTTCTCCAGATGGGAATCAGTCGTCCAAAAGAATAGCTACGTAGTGTTTTGTTTTCCTTTAGCTGGTATTATCAATAGATGCAGTGCTTTTAAAATAATGTTAGTTGAAAAATGCAGATCCCTGGTCCAAGGAGCACAGAAATGTAAAAGCCCTGCTAAATCTAGTCTAGCACCCTTTTCTCCCCAGATTCCTATGGGAAGCCTGAAGGAGGGTAGAAGCACCACATTACTCTTCCCATCTGTGATTCCCAGTGGGTGATACCCAGAGGCATGTTGCCTCTGACACCGAATGTCATGCATGACCATCACGGCTAAGCAGCCACCTAGCTCCAGTAGTGCAACAACTATCGGTCACTAGGTGGAGGTTAACATCCCTCTACATTGAAAGGTGCATCCAGTTAGCTCAATACTCCATACTTCTGCTTTTGGCTCTCCTTCGCTAGATGAGAATAACCCAAATTTCAATAGAGTGTGAGGCATCAAAGGGAGAGGGGGAAGTTAGAGGAAGTAGTAACGGGGGATATGTAAGTATGTTTAGCTATACGAATTTCCAGGGAGCCTTTCAATGATTATCCAGTTTCCTGAGGATAGATAAATGGGGAAATTACATAATAGTAATAGTAATAATAGTAATAATAATAATAATAATAATAATAATAATAATAATAATAATAATTTATTATTTGTACCCCGCCCATCTGGCTGGGTTTCCCCAGCCACTCTGGGCGGCTTCCACAAAGACCAAAAATACACTAAGATATCACACATTAAAAACTTCCCTGAACAGGGCTGCCTTAAGATGTCTTCTGAATGTCAGGTAGTTGTTTATCTCTTTGACATCTGAATTGTGCTCGGAAACGTATGGTTAGTAATTAGGGTTGCCCAACAAATTTGGGCAAAACTGAGAAAAGCTCAACAACTTTGGCCAAAAAAGTTAAAAGCTCAGCAACTTTTGTGTCTGTATTTTCACTTTTTGAAATATGACAACCCTATTAGTACTGAAAGTTTCCTATTCATCAGAGTCTCCCAAGATTGAGCATATTCAACTATTCTGTGATCACATCATGCAAGCACAGAATATGGAACTTGGTGCAGAAGTAATCCTTTTGAAAGTCTGAGCTTTCCTCTCTTTGTTAAAGACAAAAAGAACTTCAAGCACTTAAGGTTGCAGAGGCAGACGTGAATGTTTGGCTCATGCCTGGTGAAATTACAGACAGGGCTTCAAAGCTCCGGGTTCAAGTGACCTGCAGTTGCGCCTTACCCTGCACCATATAAATGATGCAAAATCGATGAAAACTTGCTTAGTTTAATCAGGACTCTGACTCCAACTCTTCATACTCACAGCCTGGCGTAATACGAAAAGCTGCACAGAAGTCTTGTGGAGCTTGGAAACAAATTTTGCAAGGAAGCAAATCTCCTATCTTCTGCCACCCTTAACATTCCTGAGCTTTTAAAGGTCCAGAATCTGGACTGCAGCATTTTTACTTGCTGAGAAAGTTCCCTAGGCAGTAACTTTCCCCCATTGTTCTTCTGTAGCGAAGCTTCCTTGCAAATATTCTTCTACATGGTCAGCTTTATTTATACTTAACCTGCAGTCTGAAGCAGATTTGTCTATGTCACAGTCATTTTTAGCAATGTGTCGTAAGCCAGGCACATCCTTTGTTAGGAAACGGCAGCTGATACATTGCCATGGGGACAATATAGTTAGCTAATTGCTTCCTAGTAGAGGATCATTTTTGGAACTCTCTGAATGGAGGGGGGGGGGACACAATCGGAGAATGGGTCTGACTTTCTTCCCAGTTAAGGATGATGTAATCTAGGCCTACGTGAAAAATGAACAAAAGGACAGAATTCAGTTTTGAGAGTTCCCTGTGAAGGGAGTTTGATGATTAAACCACTCTAAGAAATTTATCAACACCTCCCAGCACCCTTAACAAGCTATAGCTCCCAGGAAGACTGTGGTATCATAGAACTTCCAGTGCATGGTGTGAATTCTTACCTTCCAACATTTCTCCAGTGAAAATAGGGACGTCCTATTCTATAATAATAATTTTACTATTTATACCCCACCCATCTGACTGGGTTGTCCTATTTACTCTGGAGGCTTCCAACATATATAAAATAATAATAAAATATTAAACATTTAAAAACTTCTCTACGCAGGGCTGCCTTCAGATGGCTTGAGGGTTCGGATAACTCCATCCCCTCCAACATTCTCCAATAAAAATGACGTCCTAAAGAAAAGTGGGACATATAGGGACTGAATCAGAAACTGGCATGGCTTCTGTAAATCTGGGACAGTCCCTGGAAAATAGGGATACTTGGAGGGTCTGCAAATGTGGTCCAAGTCCGGGTCAGTTCTGTGCTCCTGTAACTTCTCACTACTCGCAGAAGTGAGATGGGAATAAGTTCAAAGGCAACTGGCCTTCTTTAAACACTGAAGCACCTGAGATCCCTGTACGAGCCATATAGCTCCCCAACACACAATCTACTTGGACCCAGAGCATAATAACTCAGGGAGGGAGGAGCCCTGAAATGACTTTTCTCGGTGAAATAGAAAGGCCACAGGGAACCAAATGAGTCAAAGGCCTGGCTCCACAGTCTGGGAGGGACTGTGTTTTATTTCTTAGATGTAGGTCAGTGCCAAAGCTTCAGGCATCAGCTTCGGGTTTTTGGAAACTGACACCAGATGCTAGATGCCACTGGTGTGCCAAACCCTGCAAAAGTTTAGAAATGCCTAGGCAGAACAATAACAATTGTGAGCATGTGGGCAGCTATGATGGGCTTTGCATTCCCCCCCCCCAGTCCCTTCAGAACTGCCAAGTGTCCCTATTTTCCTAGGTATGTCCCTAATTTAGGGAAGCCGTCCTGGTTTCTGATTTGAACCCAGAACGTCTCACTTTTCCTTAAAAGGTAATGGTAAAGGGACCCCTGACCATTAGGTCCAGTCATTAGGTCCAGTCGCTTTATTGGCCGAGGGAGCCGGTGTACAGCTTCTGGGTCATGTGGCCAGCATGACTAAGCCGCTTCTGGTGAACCAGAGCAGCGCACGGAAATGCCGTTTACCTTCCCGCCGGAGCGGTACCTGTTTATCTACTTGCACTTTGACGTGCTTTCGAACTGCTAGGTTGGCAGAAGCAGGGACCGAGCAACGGGAGCTCACCCTGTCGCGGGGATTCGAACCGCCGACCTTCTGATCGGCAAGTCCTAGGCTCCGTGGTTTAACCCACAGTGCCACCCGTGTTCCTTAGGATGTCCCTATTTTCATTGGAGAAATGTTGGAGGCTATGGAGTTATCCGACTCCCAAACCATCTGAAGGCAATCCTGTATAGGGAAGTTTTTTTTAAAAAAATGTTTAATGTTTTATTATGTTTTTATATATGTTGGAAGCTGCCCAGAGTGGTTGGGGCAACCCAGTAAGATGTGTGGCGTATAAACAGTAAAATTATCATTATGGAATGGGACGTCCCTATTTTCATCGAGGAAATGTTGGAGGGTATGGTCCCTTTAGACATCATTTTATTAACTGGACTCAACTCAAGATTGTTTACTGTGTTGGGGAATGAATGCAGTCATCAGAAGGCTCCCAGTCAGCCATTCTGTTTAATGTTTTAGCAGCAGAGCATTAAAAACATTTTTGTCCACACCCCCACCCCAAAAAAGCAACATAGAGCAATCCCTGTGAAAAGCTTGCATTTGATGCTCTGTAAAAGGGGGTCAGGAATGATGTTGTTGCAGCTTGTGGGTTCTGGATAATCTATCCTGGGCTCTTTTCCGAGTCAAAGTTAAAAATCTCTGCCTCCAGCTATGTGGAAATGGAAAAACCCAGGAGGATGAGTGGATGGGGACATGAAAGAGAGAGGTGGATTTTCACCGTCTTTTCATCTGAAGAGACATTGCTTCTTTTTTTGAAAGATGATAAAATTCCTGAGGGCAGTCTGCATACAAATGCTTTTATCTTTCAGGCAGATTTGAGCAGGCTATCAATAGCTGTAATTAATGTGCCTTCAGACAGGAATTAAAAATAACCTTTGTGCTTTGTGCTGTACTGGCTTTTAAAGGAAACAGGGCGACCTTCCTGAAAACAAATAGCCTGCTTGCACTACATTGCAGATCAGAATTCTCAAAGTCCTTTGCTGTAATGGAGCTTACATTAGGCATTCCACTTTTCAGAACCACACGCTGTCTGTTGAAGAGCTTTTTAGCCTTTTTCAAGCATGGCGTTGGTGCCATTGTAGCAGGAAGCCAGCTGCAACATTATTATTATTATTATTATTATTATTATTATTATTATTATTATTATTAAATATTATTATTATTATACTGTATTTCCATTTCAAGGAGCTTGTTAGGGAGGTTTTTATTTATAACATTTACCATCTCACCTGCCTAAGGTAGCACCTGTTGTCCCCCCACGTCATATTATCCTCACAACAAACCTGTAAAGTAGGCTAGGCTGAGAAAGTGAGAATGACTGTCCTAATATTGTTCAGTAAGCTTTGTGGCTGAGCAGCAATTCGAACATGGATCTCATGGGTTTCAGTCCTTGCATCTAACTGCCATTATTGGCATCTATCTGTCTCGAGAGACAATTGAGTGTGCCTCCGGGGGTTTATGGCAACCCTAAAATATACACACTTCAAAATGTTGTGGTACATTTGGGGAGTCAAGAACCACGTTGCAAAATATGAAGATGGATGAAATGCAAAGGATAATAACATTCCAAGCTGCTCCAGGGGCACAGATCAGGTCAGTTTGCACCGGAATCCACAGAAAATAAAATTCGTCCAACATCCCTATGCCTGAATTACATTGTGCATTTTTGAGAGGCAAACTCAAGTTACCTACATGTGGGCTATGGTAAGGAGAACATTATTGGAGAGAGCTAGTGGGCCATCCCAAGAAAAACAGCAGGACCTACTGTCATTTTGAGGGTTTAAAATGATCCCTTCTAGAAGTTTCTCCACTGAAGTAATCATTAGATGCATGCTGATTTTATTACAATGTAAACCACTTCACATGGCTCAGAGCTGTGGGATGGCTCGATGTCCGGCTCAAGCTAAAAATAATATTTCCTTAGGCTAACATTTGCAACACATTTTCCCCAGTTCAGTATAATGTCGCCTTATATACTTAAAAAAAAAAAGTTTTAAACTTGTGGGTGAATGGTGAAGTGATCAGGAATAGAGTACTGTGGATTTCTGTTGGTGATAGGGCACTTCACCAGTCATACTTAAGTTGCTCAAAAAGCTTGCCTATGTCCACAAAAAAGTTGGCTCAACAGAAAAAAGTATTATCTGTTAGATGGGTTGTATTCTCTGGTACCAGCAGAGCAGCAAACATTTGTGCCAATCCTGTACACTCTACAGCAGTATCTCTCAACAAGCCAGAAGACAGAGACAGTGTTAGAAACTGAGATATGAAAGCTAGGAGCTAAATGGCACTTTAAACCTAGGTTATGGGCGCAACAGCAGAATGTCTAGGCACACTTTTTTATGAGAAGAATACAAAGCTGAAAATGAATGAACTTGCAGCTAAAATATTATGTTCATTTTTCACACGGTCTAGTCTTAATAGGGTTTCTTCTCCAGTCTTCAGAGAGTAGCTGGGAGTGGGAAGGCAGAAAATGGTCCTCCTTTCCTTCCACTCTGCAGTTTTAATCTGAAATCTTAGGTGCAGTATTGCACCCAGAGCTCAGAAACTGCTCATGCTAATGTAATTCCCTGTCGCAAAATGCGCCTAGATCAATGTGTGTTTCGATCACTGGACAAAGAAGGAAGACTGGAGGAAGGTCTCCCTCCTCTGAGCCGAAAGGGACAAAGGAGACGTTGAAGGAAATTAAAAGGTGAGGAAAAGCTGGTATTAATTATCATTTTTTAAAAAAATTATAAACAACCAGGAAATAGAATGGAATGAGATAAGAGGGAGTGCAGTATTTTTAGGTGGGTCCCTCATGCATCTGCTTGTGTAACTTTCTATTAACAATGCACAACAGCAGACTGAAATATTTTGGTTATCAGCTTCATCAGTGAACTAAAAGGCATCAGAAACCTCCCTGTCCTCATGTACAGAAACAGGACAGTCTGGAATCTCTCATCCTTTATATCTGCACTACAAGCAACGATGTACACTTCAAAGCCCTTCTTCAACTTTTTCCAGTTGTTGGCCACGTTGCCTTGAAGCACGGGCTTCCCTGGAGAGTGGAATTATCCAAACTTAGCTTTCCTCCACGCTTTCTGTGTTTTAAAGCTCTGTGTCCAAGTGCCCCCCTCCTTTTTTCCTTTTTCTTTTTGCTCTGGAGCTTTCCCCACAGAAGTCCACTCTTTAAAGCTGAATCAGAGCAAATGGCAATCCATGGAAACTCTAGATTACTGTTTGCTCTGATTGGTTACGCCAATCCTGCTTCTGTTTACCACCACTGTGTGACTGGTGGGCCTCACTCCTTTTCAGCCACCTCCATTGGGCCCTGAGGGTAGAAAGTTTGAAAACCTCTCATACAGGGACAAGGAACAGCAGGTGTGTTCTAGAACACCATACTCTCCAACATTTCTCCAATGAAAATAGAGATGTCTTATTCTATTATTATTATTATTATTATTATTATTATTATTATTATTAGCCCACCCATCTGACTGGGTTGCCTCAGCCAATCTGAGTGGCTTCCAACATATGTTAAAGCTTAATAAAACATTAAACATGGGGGGGGGGAAACCTTCTCTGTACAGGGCTGCTTTCAGTTGGCTTCTAAAGGTTGTACAATTGCTTATCGCCTTGGCTTGGGGGTGACATAACTCCGTACCTTTCAGCATTTCTCCAACGAAAATAGGGATGTCCTAAGGAAAAGTGGAAACATTCTGGGATCAAATCAGAAACCGGGACGGCTTCTGTAAATCCAGGACTGTCCCTGGAAAATAGGGACACTTGGAGGTCTGGAACACCCTCTTCCTGAGATTTGAATGCTGAGATTGAGGGAAAGAGACAGGAGAATGGAAGGCAGGCCACACATTTAAAAACTAGGGAGAGAGAGAGAAGAGTAGAAATAGCTTCCAGGCACAGTGGATATTTGTGTGAAGAATGTGCATCAATGGTTCGTAACTCAGAGACCCACGAAGCAGTGATTATTTAGTTGAGGAGGACATTGGTTGTGGTTGATGTGCCTCAGGCAATTGTGCTACCCCAGATATCACATGAAAGAAGGGCACTTGTTATAAAACACCCTCCTGAATCTTCTAGTTCTCTGTGATCTATAAGCTATTCACATGTTGCATTGTTTTTGTACCAGGGCACTTTCAAATAAGAAATAAACACACTCATGATCTGAAGCGATGCAGCCACAAGACACAAGGAATATACGGCATTGCAAGCGACCTGACGTAAGGCTTATGCAAGGTCCTGTCTAAGGGGAGCGGTGTAGAGAATGGAATTTTTAAGTTGGGGTGATGACAGTTAAAACGGCTTTTCCTGAGGCAGTTTTACCAGAGTCTCCTCTGTTCAGATAACATGGTTGGGTGCAGTCCTGTAGGCTGGATACTTTATTTGGGCTATGTCTTTCCTCCTGATTTAAGAACCTCAAGGCAGTGAATAATAAATATTTGACTGAAACAACTTGAGCTTTCATTAAACGAATAAAACCATTCCATTCTAAATTCAGTTCCTTTTTTTGGTATAATATGGGGCTGGGGAACCTAGACCAGGGTTTCCCAAACTTGGGTCCCCAGCTGTTTTTGGACTACAACTCCCATCATCCATAGCTAGCAGAACCAGTGGTTGGGATGATGGGATGATGGGAACTGTAGTCCAAAATCAGCAGCAAACCCAAGTTTGGGAAACCCTGCTCTAGATGTTGGCTGGGGAGCAAGGGGCCCATCAGACCTAGCTGGTGATGAGAATTGTAGTCCAACCAGGACAGCCCTGGTCTAATCACTGTGACAAAGAACACAGTGACTTGGCTAACCTCTGTGAGCAGGAATGGGGCTTTCTTGTTTCTCCCTTCCTGGCATAGCCCCTTGCATCCTATAGGAGGCTGCTTCCGAAGGCTGGGAGACCCTGTGGAAAAGCATGGGATGTACCAAAGGGTTTCAGCATAAAGAGAGAAAATCTGTAAAGTCGGCCATCTTGAATCCAAACTGAAGCACTGGGGACTTAAGCTACATTTTCATCTTCCTTCCCCCTTCTTTTTTTTAAACCTGATCCAGTTCACCGCTGTACACCTGCACACCTCATCTGGGCTGCAGGAAGACTGCACCACTTCTGGAAATGAGTGTTTATATCAACCTGAGTTTGTTCTGAACAGTAGTACCTCGGGTTAAATACTTAATTTGTTCCGGAGGTCCGTTCTTAACCTGAAACTGTTCTTAACCTGAAGCACCACTTTAGCTAATGGGGCCTCCCGCTGCTGCTGTGCTGCCAGAGCATGATTTCTGTTCTCATCCTGAAGCAAAGTTCTTAACCCGAGGTAATATTTCTGGGTTAGCGGAGTCTGTAACCTGAAGCGTATGTAACCTGAAGCGTATGTAACCCGAGGTACCACTGTATATGGTGGGTGTGAAGGGAAGTGCAGCAATAATCTTGGTGTCAATACAGTGCAATACAGTACATGTTGTTCTGGAGCAATTCACTCCTCCCAGTGGCCTCCTCTTGACTACTATTATTTGCTAACTTGGGGCAGCTGTTATGGAGGGGACACTTCTTCCTGTTAGTTTTGATAGGCTGCATGTGGTCAACATAAACTCAATTTTAAAAGTGATGGAAAGCAGAATCATAGAAGTGTAGTGTTGAAAGGGACCCTGAGGGTCATCTAATCCAACTTCCTGCAATGCAGGAATCTCAACTAAAGCATCCATGGCAGATGGACATCTAACCTCCTAGGAAGTAGAATCTACCACCTCCCAAGGGAGGCCGTTCCACTGTTCAACAGCTCTTACAATCAGAAAATTATTTCTGATGTTTAGTTGGAATCTCCTTTCTCGTAACTTGAAGCCATTGCTTCAGGTCCTACCCTCCAGAGCAGGAGAAAACAAGATTGAACTGTCTTCCATGTATATTTGAAGATGACTATCATATCTCCTTTCAGTCTCCTCTTTACCAGGCCAAACATACCCAGCTCCCTCAACCGTTCCTCACACAACTTGGTTTCCAGATCCTTGATCATCTTGGTTGCCCTCCTCTGCACACATTCCAGCTTGTCAATATCCTTCTTAAACTGTGGTGCCCAGAACGAAACGCACAACTTCAGGTGGGGTCTGACCAAGGCAGAATAGAGTGGTGCTATTGTTTCCCTTGATCTTGACACAACCTGCTGAAACAGGCCAGGATACTGTTCTTCCAGCAGCTAACCAAGTTCTTCTGTGATGTTCTGAGTGCAATTACTGTCTTCAGAAGCCTACTGCTCCCAAAATAATAACAGCATGGCATGAGGGTGTAGAACTTTCTAAGTCCTGCAACGTCCTTGGGGAGGATGTTCTCTATTGCAAGAGCAGCTGGAAAAGAGTTGCTGTTCCGACTCAAATAAATGCACTTCTTTGACCACAGCAGCCAAACAATCACCTCCCCAGCATCCTAAGTAACCAAAGGCCTTGTGAGGAAGAGAACACGAGGCTCACATCATCATTTGTCCTGTCAGCCAAATTGAGATATGACATGCCTATTATTAATACAGGGCTTGTTTGTTCTGTTTATTCATTTTCATGCTTTAAAAAACCGGGCACGTTTCAGAACTGGCTTCAGCCACCAGTGTGTTGCTAAATTGGTTGAGAGGTGCCATCTTGTGGTGAACCAACACAGAAACCATGGTCTTTTAATTGTAGTGATTTTGCTAGCAGGATCCTGTTGCAGGAAGCCCCTCAGTCATGTTGTGTAGACATTCCTCTTCCCTTAGAAAATGATGTGAATCTATCAAGGGGGTTTCTGAAAAAATTTGGCTGAGCAGGACGCTCTAAAGCTACCTTAAACTTTGCTTCACACAAAAGCCAGTTACTCCTTAATCCCTTCTTTACTGATGTCTCAGAATAATCCCATGCCATCTACTTAGAAGTACGGTAACTCCTATTGAATACAGGACTGCAGCCTAAAATACAGAACCCCCATCTGTTGAGTGTCAGGAATGGCAGTCAGGAGCAGGTTGGCAACAAATCACACAGCATCAGTGAAGTTAACTCTTTATTCAAGGAAACACGGTTGGCCCAGAAGGCCAGGCCTAGTGAGCATAGCAACTTGTCCCAATAGATCTTGTCCCTATGAGGCAGTTGGTAGGGACTGAAGATCTCCACCTTCCCACCGCTGCATAAGTGTCCTCCTCCTCCAGGTCCTTCCCAAGCAATCTGAGACTGTCGCCTGTCTTTGTTCCTCCTTCTTCATAACTCTTCTGCTTCTGGGAGACCAGAGGAAAGAGGAGCTTGTCGCAGCAGGAGGGGAAAGACACCTATGACTCTTCACCAGCCTGCCTCATCTCTGCCTCTGTCCCTCCCTCCTCTCCAGCCTCTGCTTCTGTCTCTGCTTCTTGGCTTCTCTCTATCACAGATTCTGCCCACTCACTAAACCCAGTTATTTCTGCAACTTCCAACACCTCCTCCCCCCACTTGTGGTTGTCCACCAATCCCTTGGCTCTGAGCCTTCTTCCCTTGGGATGGCGCCTCACACCACTTCTCTGAATCCAGCCAGTCCTTGAAATTGAAATAATTCCAGACTCAATTTAAACCTAATTTGTTCCAATTTTAAGAAGGCTTCTATCAACAGATGATTTTGTTGCGGTCTGAATTTCATAGTATTTTCCCAGCTAAACTTTGGAACATAAATTAACAGATAATCAACCAGCAGCCTTCTCCCTCCCCCTTTTTATTAAAGCAGAAGCTTCAGTATCTCTGTACATCATCGAAGTAATCCCCCTAGTAAATGTCAGGGCTTGCTAATATTAAATAATTAGTGTATTTATTGCTGCCTTGATTTTTTTAGATAAGGCTTGAGAAAGCATGAAATTAATAACACAAAGTTGAAAAGAGCTGTCTACAGCCAGTCATCAAGTCATTTATATAATTTTCCCTTTATTGCTTCAGGCTAGCTGTGTTTGGATTGCCGTGTGGGGAGCTACTGGTGCTGACTGCAAGCTTGCAGGCTTCTGATTTTTCGAGGTGCCCTCTTCTGATTTGGCTATTATACAGTAGGAACAGACAGATCTGCCCATTTCCAACCTGTGTCAGTTTGGCAGGCCATTCTGCCAGATCTTTTCAGCAATGATTTAAAAATGTACCAACGAAACTATGTGGGGGAAGTTATTTCTTGAAATAAAAGCAGTTACTGGACAAAACACTTTCAGATATCCAGAGCTGGATCTGCACCCCTAGTGCAAATCCCTAGTAAGGTTTCTCTTAGTGGCAGCCTGGCTCATAATGAGCTATGGGAAGAAAAAGGGGGGGTGGAGCTTCTTTGAACAAACCGGTGTAATAAATTAGGGTGAATAATGCTTATGGGGGAAAACGGCTAATAAAATAAAGTTAGCACAATGTATGAAGCATAAAGGCTCTTTTGCAACTGACTGGTGCAGGTTTATTATGACTAAAAATGAAAATAAAGGATTCCCCTCACATTCTAAAACTTTTAGGTTAGCATGAGCTGCAGGGTAGGAACTTATGCTATTTTGGATGTGTTGCCTAAACTCCATCTTCTGGGTTAGAGTGGGATATGTTATGTATGATATTGTTATATGTTGCAAGAATCTATTTTTTAAAAAAGCATTTATAACAAAATACGCATTTAGAATGTCATCTTGTTTAGCATTGTAGGAAAAACAATTGTTGTGGCCTCTCCTGGCCTGAGATTGCCCGGCCAGAGTTATTCATGCTCCTGTTACATGAGGGTTAGATTACTGCAATGTGTTGCTTGTGGGACTGCCATTTAGCTCCAAGATATTCCTTTGGTTGAAATAATGCCGTGCTCCCAGCCTCACTGCCACTGCCTGGCTGTCAGAAAGCCTTGCTGATCCACTTGTCGACCACCCAGAGACCTACCAGTAAATCCCAACCTACCTTCTGCCTACCCCGGCTCCAAACCTTTGGAAGCGGGCACGCTATAAATGAATCATGTGTACAAAAAAATCCAGATAGAAAAAGTTTGGGCACCCATATCAAGCTGGGTTGTTTACATTTTATTTGTCAAGTTACTGGTGGAGTCAGTTTTAAGTTAAGAAATAATAATTAAAAAAGAGAAAATAGTTAGCATGATGGAGTCAGAACACACAAAAACATTTGGTACAGTATACATATTTAACCAATGAGCACAGGAAACCGCATGTGTTGTTACTGCGGCCATCTCCGTATAACGCTGTCCATGACTGATGTTGGAACATCTGCAGGTGTAAACTAATTCACTGCGAATGTCACCAGAAGCAGCAAAACTACTTATCAGCTGTGCTGCAGTGAACGGCATATCCCAGAGATGACTGCAACAGCAGCGCTGCAAATGAACGATTCAGACTGTGTTAATTTACAAAGCTACCTGGTGTTTCCACAATGTGACACCTACTAGTTGCACCGCGGTAGAGACAAAGGAGCATTTTGTAAGCAAACGGATCTTAAATGCAATCTTCATTTTGGGGGGGGGGGGAGGAATAATATCTACTATTATTTCTGTTTATGTCTGCATGCCGAGTGTTTACCCAACTTATCTGTGGAAGTCATAAGGATGTCGGCAGCTAGCGGGTCAAACTACTGAATGCCATATTCATTAAAATGGTTGCAATACTAACAGAGGAAGCGACAAACATAAAACTCTCAACTCCCTTGCATGTATTAAAATTCCATAATGTTTGAAGAAAAGATGAGCAACAGCTAAAATGGGTTTTCTTAAACGGGTCCAGATAAAATAGCTTGAATTTTAGGTGAAACGGGGGACAAAGAGCAGGTTTGTTTGTTTGTTAAGGCAAAATTCCCAACTGCAAAACACATGTCACAACTGGACACTACGTGCAAAGTGACACACACACACAGCGCCACTCTTGCAAGTGGCAAGCTATATAGAGAGCACATGCCCTTATCTCCTATGAAGCACTTTCACATAGTCAATTGCCCATGCTTGCATAGGCCAAAAGCTGCAACCCTTTGTTGTTGTTATTGAGTAAGCAGCAGTGAGAACGGTGGTAAATTTCAAAGTAAACCTGCATGGAATTTCACTGGGTCTCACATGACTTCCACAAGCCTTGGTGGTGCAACGTGCTCTAAGGTCCTGAAGAAAACCATTTATCTGCTAAAGGTGCAATTTATTTTAACTCAACTGCACCACTTCAATACACTCCAGCTAGCCTTTGTGGCTAGAACCTGCCTCCACTTCTTATGTGACTGAGTCAACTCATAGTCACTGATCAGTGTAAAGAGTACCTGCAGTTAGGTAACCTTTCCATTAGTCTCTGGGCAAGTCCAAACCCTGGTGCAGGTTTGTGAACGATAACGTTGTTGTTGTTTGTACTAAATGCAAGCTTGCATTAAGGAGAAACAGATCGGATCTGCTTGAGAGAAGCATTTTGACTTCCCCCTATTCAACTACCTCAATCCACTGTCACTGAAAGCTCTTCAGTCTCTGCTTTGGGGCTGTTTGTGGGCCTGGGAGAATCTAGAGGTCACTGCCACCTGCTCTTTACGGCATGAGTCAATGGAGAGTCCATGGCGTCACATCTCCCCACCAATGCTTCCATTAAGGAATACTTCCAGCTCAGGGGAGCAGCCCTCCTCCTCCAACCAGACTTCAAGGGATCTTCCCTTGGCCTTTTGGGGGGCTCTGACTGACATCACAATTCATTCGAGAACCTTTTAGCACAGGCTGGGGAACCTTGGGCCGTCCACACATCATTGGATGCCAGCTCCCATCAAGCCCAGCACAGCCAATGATCAAGGGTGATGGTAGCCCACCAACATCTGGAGGGCCGAAGCTTCTCCATCTCTGTTTTCGCAGGAAATGCTCATGAACTCAGTACACAGCTAACGTGCGTAGCGTTTCAACCAAACTCTTCACCACAGCCAAGCTTGACTGGGATGCAGGAGGGGGCTCGGCGGGAAGAGTACTCGGCCTGTAACTGATTGGATTATCCAAAAGGCGAAAGCTACTTGGTGTGGACCAAGCATGTGATGTGCAAACATAGCTAGAAGAGTGCTACATTGTCGGCAGGTGCAGTGCTACTGGTATGAAATAGACTGGGGCAGCAGGATTGCTTAGGGGATAGCGTTCTCCATTTGCCAAAATGTCAGGAGGAAATGATTACAGGTGTCCTGTTCAAGAAGCAGTGAGCTGGACAAGGGATACCAATCTAGCCAGAAGGGCACCGTGTCAACAAGCTTTCCCTGAGCCCTCTGTGTCACACTGCTGAATGCTACATTGAAGGAAAATCTAGGCAAGCAATAAGCCCTCATCAACTCCGAAGTCACTGTGCTTCTTTCCTTTGAAGGTGAGGTCATTACAGCCCTGTACAGCCACAATTTTGCCCACTCCTGAAACTGCCCGGTGGATGATCCATTCCTTGGTTCAGAGGGAACAGATAACCAGCGCTAGCATTCCAGCCATGCAGCTACGGTACGGACATTTCACCAAGTTGCAGGAGGGGTGTCTGGTGCCCTTCCACATCCTGGAATGAGCTTCCAGGATTAGCTTCCTCCCTAAGTGAAGCCTTTTCAGAGTATCTATTACAGAGAAAAACAAGAGCCATCAGAAACAGGATGAAAATTTCAAACAGGGGTCACCAACGTGGCACCCACAGGCCTTTCCAGGAGCTGCTCTGCTTGCCTCCACTGAAGTCTTGAAGGAAGCATTTTACAGGAGCCAATAGAATAGGTTACAGTAGGGGCATGGTTACATTACACGGGAGTGCGGTGCTCACGAGAGTTTCACAAATTTGAAAATGTCTGGTGAACCCTGAAAATCAGCAGGTGCAACACAAAGTCTAATGGGAGGCAGGGAACAATCGGTCATTGGCTTTCATGGACAAATAAGTTTTGAGCTGCATTTTTTTTTAAAGCTGATATCATCCAGTGGACTGTTGTTATATAAATCTGATAAGGCAACCATTTGTGGGACGGATTGGGAGGGGGGAGAAAATGAGGCAGATTAGTCTGAAAACAACTGGCATTATTTAATTTCAAGTATTTCCTCCCACCACATCCACCTTAAAGAAGCCAGTTGCAGAAATCTTTTTTGATACGCCAGGGTTTTCATTTGCAATGTCTTCAGATTTAAGAGTGTCATTTTTTTACGTGCACAGACCCAGGTTTGCTGTCGCGCAGTACATGAAACAGGCCTGTACTGCCATGTTCATTACATGCTCCAATAGCTATTAATTAAAAACAGAACAGAGA
The DNA here is from genome assembly GCF_964270895.1 of Podarcis filfolensis. Classification (NCBI taxonomy): domain Eukaryota; kingdom Metazoa; phylum Chordata; class Lepidosauria; order Squamata; family Lacertidae; genus Podarcis; species Podarcis filfolensis. The sequence goes on along the minus strand of NC_139603.1, from coordinate 29,999,637 downwards.
GGAGTTTCCAAGAAAATAAAATAAGAGCAGGGCAACCACTTCAGAGGGTGGGAAGATAGGAGCCATTGATGGGTTTGTGAATATTGTCATCTTCAAATTGCTTTTTGCTTTTCCAAAGGGTGTACACAGGTAACTAGACAAGGAACAAACAAAAACCCCAAACAAACAAGGCTCTTGACCCAAATGTTAAAGGAGGTCACTCAAGGTTGCTGTTCAAGATGAGGAGTCTATAGATAAAAGTCTTCAGGAGGGCTTGATTTCAGCTGCTATCAAGCATTAAGACACTTTTCCGTAGTCAATGATGAGCAAAACTGCAAGGAGTTGAACAAGAAGAAAGTCAACACAACTCAACAAGACACATCCCGGAGTTGAAGGAAAAGTCAGCCATGAGCATCCTGGGGGGGGCATCATCATCTCTTACCTACCACTGGTTCAAAGTCAGTATCAGTTATCTTCTACTACAGTTACAGGTGCTAGTTTTATGAATTTAGCAATACTGAAAGCAGTGTCAATCAAGTGGGGGCTCCCTTTGCCCGAAGGCAAAGCAGATGCATTTGCTAAACTGATCATTTGTTTGAGGAACAAAAGATGCAAAGGTCCCAGTCATACAATTTAGCAATAGGGAGAGACCATGGTTAAAAAGCTGCCCCCCAGAGGTTTGTCTGTAACTCGTTTCAACTGATTTTTGGTGCAAAGGATGCAAAAAAAAAAGAAGCTTACTTCAAACCAATTAGTTAGTGAAATAAAAAAAAAGACATTCCATGAAAGGTTTGTAACAGATACTCCTGTCCTCTCTCTATTATGGAAATAAGAAAGGATTTGACGACACATACACACTCGTGCACAAGCCTCATGAGATCGTAAGATTAAAAGCAAAGCAAAGCAAGGAACTGCTGTGCATTGAAACTAAAATGCTGTGTTTCATTGCCCACTTATGTTTAAGTCAGTTGTCAACGCCTCCACATGAGCCTAATAGCGAATTTAGCCCATGGACAGAGGCACGCTTTTAGGCCACTGACCAAAGCAGAACACCCTTGTGTAAGTGGATAAGGCTCAAGTAAAGACACGCTTCCTCTTTGCAAGACGTAGAAATGAAGGGTCGCAAGAGATGCCACCTGCGATGAGTTGCAGTCCTACACAAAAGCAGTCAGTAACCATTTTCAGCTTTGGGAAGCTCATCCACAGATTCACGCTGGGCCTAACCACTGAGGAACAGACCCAGGAGTGGCACTCCCGGCCGACTCTTCTCCCGAGCAGGGAGGAGCCATTTCGGCTCCGCTCTCCCTGTTTCTCTTCGGTCCCATCTTGCTCTCCATTAAAATCTCGCCGGAACCTCTTCCGAAGCAGTGCATTGTTAAATTCCAGGAGTAAAGGAATTCACAAATCCTTGGCCACCCTCGTTTGGCGTATCAGCAACACCAAACTACTAAGCCACAGAAGAGTCGCCGGCTGCCCATCTCTTGAGGATTGCCCAGGAAGCTCCAATTAAGTTGCTTCTTCAGCAGGTGCCCTTCGCTGCCGGGCAGATCTCCTCTGGGGAGCGGCTGGCACATCCTGCTCTGCTTCGGGCTCAACCACAGCATTATCCCCTTGTTGAGATCCTGTGTCTCCTATCAGCTCTCGTAAGAACCGGAACTGCGACAGGAAGAGGTGCCAGACAACGTACCAACCTACAGAAGGTGCCAGGAAAGGAAAAAAAAGTTGATGTTGTGAACATCTACATAGAAAAACAAGAAGAGGCTGTGCCAGGGCAACTAAACACACACACACACACACACACACACATTGCCCCATACACAAATAGATGTATGTGTAGATGTTTATGTTACCTTTGGCACACACAGAAAGCTTAAGTGCCAGTGTGATGTAGCTGCTGGACTGCTGGGCTGTGACAGTGAAGATTCAGGTTCAAGTCCCCACTCCACACATCATCATCATCATCACAACCATTATTGTTTTATATACCGCTTAATCAGCAAAGTGGCTTCTAAGCGGTTTCCAAGTATAAAAGACAATTACAAAATATTAATGCGTGTTAATTGAAAACACACAATAAATACACACAATTCCATCAAAACATCAAACATTTTAAACATGCAATATTTTAATAAACATTTTAAATGCACAATAAAACAAGCCTGTTAAAATGGAATAACAATTAAAGCAGGAGGTTGGAGTCCAGAGATCGTGGGGGGGGGCATGCTTGTCTATACTGATATGTCTCCAAGTGCCAGTAGAATGGTAAAACTTCAGAGGCAGTGCTATTTTCCTAAAAAAGGAGGTGCCGGAAATCACTGTGAACAAGTCCTTTGTTCTCTTATAATGGCAATGGCACCCAACTGAGAGGTGCCGGAACTGAGTTCCTGTAAGTTCCCCTGGGGGGAGCCCTGTTGCCTTGTTCAGAGGACTGTTGTAAGGATAAAATGCAGAGATGGGAACATGCGCGCTGCCTTCAGCTCCCTGGAGGAAAGGCAAGACAACCTATCTAACTGCTGAGAATCAGCGTGGTATAGTGGTTAGAGTGTCAAACTAGGGCCAGGCAGACCAGAAAGTTGTATAAATCCAGACTGTAAAATCCAGAGATTTCAAGTCAATGATGAAAGAAACTGAAAGGCAGATTGTCAAAAAGGACAGCTGTACTGCAAAAGCAAACATAGCGACAGTAAAAGCAAGCAACCTTTAATAATAATAATAATAATAATAATAATAATAATAATAATAATAATAATAATTTATTATTTATACCCCGCCCATCTGGCTGAGTCTCCCCAGCCACTCTGGGCGGCTCCCAATCAAATGTTAAAAACAGTACAGCATTAAATATTAAAAACTTCCCTAAACAGGGCTGCCTTCAGATGTCTTTTAAACATAGGATAGCTGCTTATTTCCTTCACATCTGAAGGGAGGGTGTTCCACAGGGTGGGCGCCACTACCGAGAAGGCCCTCTGCCCGGTTCCCTGTAACCTCACATCTCACAATGAGGGAACTGCCAGAAGGCCCTCGGCACTGGATCTCAGTGTCCAGGCTGAACGATGGGGGTGGAGATGCTCCTTCAGGTATACAGGAGGCTGGTTGTTAAAGGCTTTCAGGTGCTCCTGCACCTGCCGGCTACACACTCACATCAATTTTTGAGGTTTTACAATCCCTCGTTTTTCCCTATCCAGTTACACCTCCTGGTTGCTATGTTTTTTTAAAACAAAGTCTATGCCACAGATCACTTTTCCGCAGGAAGCAAATACTATATTGTCACAAGACACCATCTAATGTTCGAAGCCTTTGGTGGTTTGGTCGAAAGAAGCCCCCTTTACCCAACACCCAAATGCTGAAAGAGTTAAGCTCGAGCAGGTCACCTGGAAAAGCAGCAAAGCAAAAGTAAACAAAACCCAGCATCTTTTAAAAGCATCTGCCAAATTCCTACAGGGGCACAAGCAGCTGCTTTCAGTTATTGGCAATGAAATAATCCGGAACACCTCATCTCGGCATCTGAGGATAAGCAGCTGTATCCATCTCGGTCACAGCAGGACCAGAGCAATACAAGGAGAGGAGGGCAAGCACCATAGAACACAACTCCCGTGACAAGTCTGTGTTCTATTCCTAGAATCAAAGATCTGGGAAGAACCTTGCAGGAAGAGCGATGCCCCCCCCCACCTCTCAAGGAAGGCCGTTCCATTGGCAAACAGCTCTTGCCACTAGGTTGTTACCACCTGGTGGAAACTCTAGCTCACATGGCCCTTAAATGAAAAATGTATGATGATCTCCGCCAACAATTTCTAGACCATCTATGTATCCAACATGGAAACCAGAGACGGAGGTTATGCGCTTCTTATTACAGGGGAGAGACCAGGAGCTCAACAACACAGTAGCTAAGTTCCTCTATTTGATTTTTTTTTGTCGCTGAAGTACGCTACAGGATCCTGCCCGTGCTGGAAACCCACAGTGATGTTGCTCACCTCTTCTGCCCTTTGGCGGGTGACTGTGCCGTTGGGGGGGTGGGCGATGAGATCGCACTGGCCTATCTATTCTGAATGTATTCTGAATGTTCTTATGTGATGCCAATAAAGGTTACTTGACTTGACTTGGTAGTTACACCTAATGTTTGGCCGAGATCAGGTACCCTGTAACATCCACCCACTGATTCTAGCCCTGCCCTGTGGAGTAACAGGGAGCAAACCATCTTCTGTGTGTGGCAGCCTTTCAGATATTTGAAGGCGACTCCCAGTTCCAGCCCAAGACATTATGCTCCCTGCCCATAATCTTTAGCAACATGAATTGAAATTGAAATTTCCCAATGTCCACAAGCTTTTGTTTGCCATCAATGAAGGCCTTCAGTGAATACATAAAAGGTCAGGAAATTACATTCCATGCATAATACATACTATACTAGGTGAAAATTTGAAAAGATTTCTAGTTTCAGGTATTAGCAATATAGATTTTTCCCCAAACTTGATGCCATGTTCAAAATTGTTTTGTTTTTTTTAAGTAACTCTAAAAGGTCTAGGATTTACATTAAAAGGAGAAAATTTCCACCAGGTCCTGCTTCATCTGTCACTTGTATATTACTGTTGTTGCAAAAGCTGCACTTGGCAATTTCCTACCCAACTCTTGTTGGGAGAGGAATCTTGCAACTTACGTGGGGGTTACTTTCTGGGGATCGCACCTAAAGCCAAAATTGTGTATGGTCAAAACCCATCGGCTGCAATGGTAGGTGGGATTGCCAAAGTCATTTTTCCTGGAACCCCACCCCCTTTATTATTTATCTATATCGCCATGTATGTAAAGCTGAATGTGCACAAATAAATGCATGTAAGTTGCATGCTTACTGTATTTAACAGGTGTTTGTACACAAGCTGTGTGTCTCCATGAAATGTGAGAGTATCAGAATGTGGTGGGTAATCTCCTGTCAAGAAGGAAACCCCTTCCGTGTTCCATATAAAGCCATCTGGACACTTACGGTACTTAACAATAGCTACAGGATAGCATCCTTCAGTGCACCAGAGGCAGCCATGTCATTCTGCCTAATGATAAGGGTCCAGCTCCAACTGCTATCATATCACCCCTTAAGTGTCTTGGAAGTCAAAACATGCACAGCTTTTTCAGCCACTTATTTGCCTTCCCCCCAATTTTATAAACCATGCCTCCATTTCAAAAAAAACGCTGCATATGTAACATCTACGGCTGTAAATTTTGTTCTACGAAAAAGTGCTTTCAATTTGACCCACATGGGTATTGAAAGAAAAACATTCACGGCAATTTAGTCATACAGGCCAAAATCTTGCAAGTGTCTTATTTTAATGCACCAGGTGTTGTGGCTTCATTGCAAATGTAAAAACCCTGCAGGGTTCACTAACTTCTGTCATTGTCACATACCATCACCAGCAATAAGGCAGTGGGAAGGGAGCAGTGATGCCTAGGGGTTGTGAAGGATCCATATTTCTGGATCAAGAAGCTTGGAGCTGCGAGAAAGCTGTTGGTTCAGCAATGAATGTCCAGAGCAAATGGCTCTTTGCTCGCAGCATGGCGATCTGCTGGGGCACTGCTCCCCTTTCTCCTCCTTTTAGGAGACCTCAGGTTTCAGCTGGGCAGGACTGAACCCCGACAATAGGCTCATGACGAGCTTACGCGACGCTCGCTGAGTCCTAAGAGACTGCAGAATGTGACACCCTTCTAAGCTTCGTAAGTCTTGGTTCAGCACTTGGTTCAACATTCCTTTCATTTTTATGAAGAGCTGCCTTATACCAGATCAGGCTGTCCATCTAGCCAAGGACTGTCTAACCCCGAGGGCCCCATCCACACTATCCATTTAAAGCAGCACCATACCACCTTAAACAGCCACTGCTTCTCCCAAAGAATCCTGGGAAGTGTAGTTTATTAAGGGTGCTGGGAATTCTTAGGAGGCCTCTAAGTGCAACAATTCCCAGAATTCCATGGGAAGAACGGCCCCCTATTAAAACCACCCTGAGAACTGTCCTTCTGTGAGGAGAACAGGGGTCCCCTAACAACCCTCTAGCAACCTTAAGGAACTACAGCTCCCAGGATTCGTTGGGAGAAGTCATGGCCACTTAAGGTGGTATAATATTGCTTTAAATATGTACCACAGCAGGGCAGCAGCTTCCCGCATTACCTGCTACCTGATCCTTTTAACCAGAGGTGCCAGCAACTGTGCCCCCCCCGCCAGTGGTGCACATGCTCATCCCACTATCATCCCTGCCAGGCAAGTTTCTTTCTGTGCTTTGGCCAGTTGCAAAACCTGTATGATTAGAGATAAAACAGGCCAAAAATAAATGGATGCCAGCTATCATAGCACCTGCGGCTGTCTTAAAAACCACCAACTGCTTCCATTCAAGCCCAAAGCTCTTAAGGGTTAAATAACTACACACCATCATTCAGATAACACAGACTCTTCTTAACTTCATTCCTGGCTATTTTTGGAAGCTGGACGATGATTCCTTATTGCTGCTGTTTTGGGACTATAAGCTACTGCCTGGACACCAAGATAGACTCCATCTAGCAAACTTCCACGCCACCAAAGTCCTTTTTATCAGTTTGGTCTTTTGAAAAGAAATCTAGATAATCAACTCTGGTGACATCTTACAATCTCAGTTGGAATTATATTTTTAGTAAGTGTTTAGGTTTTCATCTTTTCTTGAGTAAAAAAGGGAAAGGGGACCATATTCTTTCCTCCACTCACCTGCCTCATCACAAATCCAGGGTGTGTGTGTGTCCTAACACACCCACACAATTAGAACAACAGGTTTAACGTGAATCCGTTTAAGGGCCTCTTGTCTGAGTATTCACCCATAATAAGTGTGTGGCTTGTTTATTTTTATGTCTTTCACTTATATTTATATCCTGCCTTTTCTCTAAAGAGTTCAAGGAAGAATATGCTGTTCCCCTCTTCCGTTTTATTATTAGAACAACCACCCTGTGAGGTAGGTAAGGATGAGGGACAATGGCTGGCCCAAAGATCACCCAGTGACCTTCCTGACTGGGTGGGAATTTGAACCCACATCCCCCAGGCTTATTGCAACACTTGTGGCTTTCTAGCTGGACCACAATGAGGATGATAATTTAGCATCATTCCCAAAATCAAAGTGGACAAAGAAAGGCTGGGGAAATCATTATTGTTTCATGCTATTGCACCTTTCTCTTCTTTCCTTTTATTCCACCACAGGAAAGGGAACGGAGATAGAGGAGAAAGGCAAGACACTTCTGGTTACTGGAAGATAGATCAATAGAAAGTACTCACCGCAAAGCACTAGCAGCAGAAAGCAAGCGAGGGCGGCCACGACGACCAGCAAGGACAGGCCAATGCTTTGCCACATTTTCGCAACTAAGAGCTTTGCTTTTCACGGTTCCCTTGGGTTAACTGCGGGAAAGACGACGAGGAGGAGAGAGGAGACAGCAACATCGCTGCCCGCCAGGAGTGGAGAATCCACCGCGACAAGCAAACGGATGGGCTGGAGCGCGCTTGCCCCCTTTCCCGAGGGCTTCGCGCTGGCAATCAAGAGGCAGGGAGTTCCGCAGGACGAGGGCTCCAGGAGACCCGGAGCTCGAAGGGTGGAACAGGGGAAATAAATGAAGCCCAAACTACAAGGATTAAAAATTAGTCAGAGTAAGGGGCTCCCAGGGCTTTGGGAAGTTAAGAAAGCAAGAGGAGCGGCGGCACCGGTGGTCCCGAAAGGGAGACGTGCAGCTGAGAGTGGGCAGAGCGCTATTTCCTCCCGGCCCGGAGGCTGAGAGGCGGCAGCTCCATCGCTCCTTCCGCGGGGGGAGGAAGGGCGCCAACACCGTCGCCCCCCTCCACCAGCCGCAGAGTGGTTTCTCCCCCTCCCTGAAAACACCCCCGGCAGCCGCAAAAAAAAAAAGAGCCGGGAGAAGGAGGGAGGGAGCTCAGCCTCCCATCACCCGGACATGGCTGTCTCTCTCTTTTCTCCGGACTCTTCAGCGAAGGCATCATGGGAAGTGTGGTTTTAACGTAGAGGTGAGAGCCCTGGCGGCGCACGGAAGAAAGAGAGAGACTGGGACTTCGGTTCCCATCGGGCCTTGCGGGTGAAGGCCCGCCTTCCCCGCGTTTGGCTCAAGTTGATTGAAAGACGCGGGGGCGGGGGAGGGGGAGAGAATTGTCATAGATCCAAATCAGGGCAGTGGTTTTCTAAATCAGGGCAGTGGTTCTCCAAATCGCTTCGGATGGCTGTGGAGAGCGTTTTAGATATAAAAAATTTGAACTTTCACATACACACACATTTAAAACCACGTATTCTTTCTTCCATGTCTGCAACCTGGCTAGAAGAGCAAGAGGCTCCGGTGTTTAAATGTACACAGTATCTTTGCAAGGGAGGCGGATGGGAGGAAAATCAGAAAACAATGTCCCCTGTTAACTTGGTTGGCCACAGACCCCAATGTCCACCCAGGTTGTATATCTTCATGCAAAAATTAAACTCACTGGGTTACAAACACAGCTTTATTCATCGTGAAAGGATAGCATGGAATTTGAGAGGGTTGAGGAATACTTTAAAAAGCATCGTATGTAAGAATGAATATCACAAACATAAATGCCACTAACAAGCATAGTATACTACCAAATACAAAAATTGGACAGAGTGCTCCTGCTTATTAGGGCTGCCAACTTACTAAAACCATGCTTAAAACTGAGTGGTTTTGGATATGGTTCTTTTCTTGGATCTTAATTATTGGTTTTGGTAGATTTTATGTACTACATTATCCTAAAGCGGTTAGTCACACACACTGATGAATTAAAGCAGATTAGGAGAGATTAAATCCTGCCGCCTTGGCTGTGCAAACCTGTTCCCTCCTGAGAACAAGGCACATAGCCAAGGCAGGATTAAAATCCGTAGTTCTGCCGATCAGCTGATGTCACCAGTGATATCAGCTGATGGGCAGGTGAGCGTGGTTTGAGGAAAATGGCCTCATGGGCCAAACTGGATCCTCTGGCAGGCCAAGATTGGTCCAAGAACCAGGGTTTCCCTACCCCTGAGTAAAAGCATCAAATAGTAGGAGTGGTATTAAAGGTCAGGCAAATACCTGAATAAACAGGTATGCTTTCAGTTGTCAAGCCATAATTGGGACCCACCTGATCTCCATGGGGAGATCATTCCCAAACTAGGCACCACCTGGGTTGCCATATTTCAAAAAGTAAAATTCCTGACACCCGCAAAGTTGTTGAGCTTTCGTTGACTTGATCCCATTTTGTTCAGTACATGAAGTGTTATCCTCATTAGGCATGTGTAATATAAATGAGTAAACGTGAACATTTAAAAAAACTATCGGGACTTAAACTGCCAATGCTATGCTCACCAACCTGTAAGTCCCACTGAACACAATGGGGTTTACTTCATAGATATAGACATATGTATGTATCATTTATTTTATTTTATTTGGCTGCTGAAAGAGCTCAGTCAGTAGAGCATTAGACTCTTAATCTCAGGGTTGTGGGTTTGAGCCCCATGTTGGGCAAAAAATTATTGCAGTGTAGGGGGTTAGACTAGGTGACCCTCATGGTCCCTTCCAGCCCTGTGTCCCACCTTTCTCCTAGTACAGGACACAAGGTGGCTCACAGCATGAATTAAAACAAATCCAGCTACAAACACACAATCAATAGAAATATTTTGAAAAGCACAATTAAATAAGTAACCATATTAAAGAGAGCACTAGAAAAAAAAACTTAAAACTATTTAAAAGCACATGAAGAATAAGAAAGTAAGTACAACATCCGCCCTCAGAAGACCTAGTCACAACAGCCAGTTGGCGGCCAAATGACTGTCTCAAGAAATAAGTGTCTGCCAGTGAAAGGAAAACAAATCCGATATATCTGCTTAGGAACACACTGCACATGACAGTGAAATGCAACAGACAGCAGGAGGCATACATAACAGAAGGCAAATATGGCTATAATCATTATGATAATATAAAATGGATAAGAAGGCAGCTGTTAATCCACTCCAACACACTGAATAGACGGGGTCACGTTCAGTCAACAGCCTCCAATGATTCATTGCCAGGGTAGCTAAGGACAGCAGCAACCTTGTTTCTGATTAATGATTTTCCAAGGACCAGTTGTTGTCCTTAACCTCAGTGCTTTGTGTTTGTTTAGTATATAATGTGGCAGCAGGATCTAGCAAACCCTTTGTGACCTGACGTTTTCATTCCTATGCCTTGAGGAAGGCAACAAGAATTCACGTTATGTGGTATTTGCCATTTGGCTTCTGTCCATTTCTGACACAGCAGCAAAGCGCTAGGTCCCTCTCTCTTAAAATAATATTCGCTGCTGTGCGCACCCCAGTCTCTGAGCAGTGAGAAAATTCAGGGGTGCCAGCACATTCCTCGCATTTGGTTTCCTTGGAATAAAGGGGACCAGAGATTGTAACACATGCTTTTACTTACACATACATCCAGGCTGAGTGTAAGTTGGAAAGTCTCACAGCATTAACATTCCAACAAATCTTGCTCTCCGATTGGGTTTCTAGGAGGAGAGGCAAAAGCCATGGCTTTTGTTTTGGTACAGAGAGCAAGTCAGGCCTTTACGTCTTCCCTTCTACGTCTTCCCAGAGCAGACAAGACTGGTCCTTGGCCTATTGTTCTCTTACATCTCGTATACCTTGGTCTACAGCCAGGTGAGGGAGTTAAGGCCTGCCTCATTTTCTGGAAATGACACTAAGCTTGTTGTTTCTATGTCAGCACACTTCAACAACTCTTTTTGTTATGCAAAAAAGAGTCTTAACAGGCTTGTCTAGGGCCATTAGCTTAACAAAGGGACTGTCTTAAATGCAATACTTCCCCCCCCAAAAAATCATATACCTACCTTACATTACATTCCTTTATCATTCTCATTCCTTAGCTTATACAGTGGAACCTGTTTTTCGAGCGTCTCAGAAGCTGAACGATTCAGAACCCGAACGACAAAAACCTGAAAGTGAATGCTTCCATTTTTGAATGCGCCTCGGAAGTTGAATGGCTTCCGAGGTGCGTTTCTCCATTTTCTCAATGGAATTTGCCAACCGGCCATTGCGTCTTGGTTGTTGAATGTTTCGGAAGTCGAACGGTTTTCCGGAACAGATTACGTTCGACAACTGAGATACCACTGTATTTCAAGTCCTGCCTATGATTTCATTTTGATTATAGTGTTTTCTAAAATAGTCTGAGAAGGGTCTTCATTCTTCCACAAGCAGTTTGTCTCTTTGGTCTCTTATTTTTGCTCTCAGTTTTGCCACCTCCACATAGTCCAATAGTTTTAAAGTCCATTCCTCTTGTGTTGGAACTACTTCTCAATTTTTCCCAACATCAGGGTCTTTTCCAGGGAGTCTTCTCTTCTCATGTGGTGGCCAAAGTATTGGAGCCTCAGCTTCAGGATCTGTCCTTCCAGTGAGCACTCAGGGCTGATTTCCTTAAGAATTGATCAACCTTAAGGTTGGATCTTCTTGCAGTTCATGGGACTCTCAAGAGTCTCCTCCAGCACCGTAATTCAAAAGCATCAATTCTTTGGCGATCAGCCTTCTTTATGGTCCAGCTCTCACTTCCATACATCACTACTGGGAAAACCATAGCTTTTACTATACGGACCTTTGTTGGCAAGGTGATGTCTCTGCTTTTTAAGATGCTGTCTAGGTTTGTCATTGCTTTTCTCCCAAGAGTCTTTTAATTTCATGGCTGCTGTCACCACCTGCAGTGATCATGGAGCCCAAGAAAGTAAAATCTCTCACTGCCTCCATTTCTTCCCCTTCTATTTGCCAGGAGGTGATGGGACCAGTGGCCATGATCTTAGTTTTTTGATGTTGAGCTTCAGACCATATTTTGCGCTCTCCTCTTTCACCCTCATTATACATAAGCAATTTAACCAGATTTGGGGGGGGGACCTCTGCCCCTATTATTCCCAAAAGAAATGCTTCAGGCCTTTTGTGAATAACTATTTTAAACATCTTCTTCAATTCCCCAAAGCCTGTTGCTTTTTTACAAGCCCACCACATATGAAAAATGTGGACCCTTCAGCATTTACAGTGGTACCTTGGGTTACATACACTTCAGGTTACAGACGCCGCTAACCCAGAAATATTACCTTGGGTTAAGAACTTTGCTTCAGGATGAGAACAGAAATCGTGCTCTGGCGGTGCGGCGGCAGCAGGAGGCCCCATTAGCTAAAGTGGTGCTTCAGGTTAAGAACAGTTTCAGGTTAAGAACAGACCTCTGGAATGAATTAAGTACTTAACCCGAGGTACCACTGTACTTGATAAAAGTCTTATACATTTTGGTCAGTTTATTAGGTATTAAATACCACCTGTATATCATTTTCAAATAATTTTCCTTGAATGTATAACAGGCAATGAACTCCATATCTACTTCCCACAACTTTCCCCAGGCAGCCATATCAATATTATGCCCCAAATCTTTAGCCTGATGTATAATTGCTGACTTAACCAGTTCGTCTTTCATTTCCCATTCTAACAACATTTTATACATTTTCAAAATCAGCTTTTCTTTACCTTCTAACAGTCTTCATTCAATTTCAGATCTTTGTTCTATAAAGCCAAATATCCTATATTTCTTAAATAATTCATTTACTTGGTGACGTTGAAGCCATCGTGTCACCCAATCCTGCACTTCTTGTTTTTTCCCATTCACAACCATCTCCAGTAAACCTTAATATATCCCTGTATGTACCCCATTCTGCTTCCAGCATTTTATTCCATTTTCATGACTTTCCCCTAACTTTTAATTTCCCTAACATGATATTTGATCTTTCTGGGAAATGCATTGCTATCAAGAATCAAATCCACTCTCTTGCTGAATTCTCCCCCTGGCATGGGAGTTGTGTGGGGTTCCTGAAACATGCATGGCATTTGTTGGAAGAATCCAAATTGCTGGCACTCAGCCAGGGGCGGGGATGCTGTGGCCCTCCAGATGTTCCTGGACTACAAAGGCCATCATCCTTAACCATTGGCCATGCTGGAGAGAGCTGGTGGAAGTTGGTGCCCAACAACATCTGGAGGGAAAGAGCTTTTCACCTCAACATTGACTCAAGGAGGAGAGTGTTATAATTCAAAAGCCCACTAAGGGGCGGCATAGACTCATCAACATTCAACCAAGAAGTTCTAAGTGGCTAAACAGAGCTTGCAGCTTGCCGAGGTACCTTGGGGTACCCTCAAGGTGGGATGTTACTCGTAACTAAATACAGGTTCATTAACAACACACTGCAGTTTCATCAAGTTGCCTCTGCTATGGCCCTTTCGTGGTTTGTCTAGGACAATTTGCTTAAGCAGAGCATCTAAGGTGGTCTGATTACTTCTTTTGAGGCTGTGTCTTGCATTTGCTTTTCCTGTTATTTTTTGCTTCTTTTTTGTCTTGATTTTGATTTACTCATTATTTGCTTTCCTATGCATTCACAGTGAGCTATCGTAAAGGCACATGTTGCATTAGTGAGGTGCAGTCTTGCCCTTGGGTATCCTCTCCCCAAAAGAAGTGCTCAACGTTCTTGCACAGAGGACCTTGAATATCGGATGAAGCACAGAGGTCAAACTAGGACAGAGGTTACACATGAAAGGTTTGATAAATAAGCAATTAAAGTAGGCTCAATGGAAAGCTGCTTATTTTCAACAGTATAGCAACCCGCGTAATTTATGTCATGTGTTCATGCTGGCATGAAAATCATGTGAGCGAGCGCCAAAAACCATATCTCTAAATCTGTCCTGAGATTGTGCATTGTCTCTAGAACTTGTCCATGCAAATCAGCCTGGGAACAACAGCTTGCAGGTTATTATTTTATTTTTCAGTGGCACCACCCTGACTCCTTATGTATTTTTGTGTATTTTTGGTCTCTGTGTATTTTTAGTGTCTCTTAGTGTATTTTTGGTCTCTGTGGAAGCTGCCCAGAGTGGCTGGGGAAACCCAGCCAGATGGGTGGGGTACAAATAATAAATATTATTATTATTATTATTATTAGCTTTCCCCATTTCTAGTGATGGCTGATGTTAAGGTTGGGGTGCCTCCCTTCCATAGGTGCACATGGGGAAACAAGGATGGTTGGACACCAGTTTTGCATAGGCACCTTATGGGTATATCAATGCAGAAGTCTGTAAAAATGACAAGGCACCTTCCAAACCACTATCCGCAAGTGTTCAGTCAAAATGGAGGGCTGTAAGTACTACGTTGTTGCTGCAGCACAAGTTGTTGCCTGTTTGCACTTTGCACAGTTCCACAAGCCAACCACCACACCTACACATAGTGCCACAGCAGATGCCCTCAGGTCCCTTGGAAACACATGCATGAGGACCAGTGTGTATTTCTGAGCACTCCAGTGGTGGTAGTTAATTCTATCACACCCATGTGCCCCAGGGACCAGCATGTTTGGCAGAGGACCAGCTCTCCATAATAAGGTGACTGCTTACATAAGGGAGCTTCTATGTCAGAGACTGTGTCCAGAGACTGTGTTCAGTGGCCCTGGACCTACTCCAGAGTCCAGCACCAACCAGCAGAAGATTAAAAAAAAAAAGCAGAATGCTAAAGAGGCACAGGAAATATACAGTAGACAGAGAAAGTAGGCTGCATTCCTAGAGCACCAGGAATGGGTACCTTTCTTTCGCAATAAAATGAATTAAAATGGGTGATTATAAGCTGAATGTACAGTGGTACCTCGGGTTACATACGCTTCAGGTTACATACACTTCAGGTTACAGACTCCGCTAATCCAGAAATAGTGCTTCAGGTTAAGAACTTTGCTTCAGGATAAGAACAGAAATTGGGTTCCGGTGGCGCGGCGACCTCAGGAGGCCCCATTAGCTAAAGTGGTGCTTCAGGTTAAGAACAGTTTCAGGTTAAGAACGGACCTCCGGAACGAAATAAGTACTTAACCCGAGGTACCACTGTATATGTATTAGTTCAATTATGCATTTAAGCACCAAACCTGATAAAAATAAATAAATAATGAACTGGAAGATGGAATTAGAGAAAGGCTCCACCAGAAATGAACAGCAGTGAAACCAAAAAGGCAAATGAGGGGCAGAGGGGTGAGGCCTTGTGATGAAGGTATGAATAATGCGAAATAGGTGGAATTTTGAGAAGGGCAAAACAGAGATAACTGAAGAACTTTGATATGGCAGGTGCATGCTGCCAGGCAAATTACCATGTACAGTGGTACCTGGGGTTACAGATGCTTCAGGTTACAGACGCTTCAGGTTACAGACTCCACTAACCCAGAAATAGTACTTCAGGTTAAGAACTTTGCTTCAGGATGAGAACAGAAATCGTGCAGCGGCGGCGGCAGCGTGGCGGGAGGCCCCATTAGCTAAAGTGGTACCTCGGGTTAAAAACAGTTTCAGGTTAAGAACAGACCTCCAGAACAAATTAAGTTCTTAACCCGAGGTACCACTGTGATCAGTTCTGGAAAAAATTCTGCATTACTGCCAGTTAGTTGAAAGATGGATTTTGATGGTATGGATGAGATCTTGGTCCTTTCCCCCCCAGTACAATGGTACCTCAGGTTACAGACGTTTCAGGTTACAGACGCTTCAGTTTACAGACTCTGCTAACCCAGAAATAGTACCTCAGTTTAAGAACTTTACTTCAGGATGA
The DNA here is from genome assembly GCF_964270895.1 of Podarcis filfolensis. Classification (NCBI taxonomy): domain Eukaryota; kingdom Metazoa; phylum Chordata; class Lepidosauria; order Squamata; family Lacertidae; genus Podarcis; species Podarcis filfolensis. Next base: position 29,984,058 of record NC_139603.1, on the reverse strand, counting down.
GAACAGAAATCGCGCAGCGGTGGCGCAGTGGCAGCGGGAGGCCCCATTAGCTAAAGTGGTACCTCAGGTTAAGAACAGTTCCAGGTTAAGAACAGACCTCCAGAACGAATTAAGTTTTTAACCCGAGGTACCACTGTAGTGATTTTGTAGAAGAAAAATCTTTGGGGGAAAGGAAACTGATCAGACAAAAACTACCAAACTGCCCAATATCCGAAAGGAAAGTTTCCTTAGCAAGCAAGGAAGTGAGTCCCGTGTTAGCACTGCATTTAAAAGCAAGACCAAATAAAAGCTGGCAGCAATCGAAAGGCAGAGGTGGAGTACAACAAAAATCAAATGACTACCCTGATAGGGCTCTGATGGAAACCCATCTGTGTCAATCTGATACAAGCACACAGTTTAAAAGTCATGCCCAGAAAACTGAAGGGAAGATTGCCTTATCCTCTGCCTGGCAAGCGGTGGTAGATAAGCACTTCTCTGATCAAGCAACATTCACACTAACTCTTAACAGGAAAGCTGCACTTTAAACTCCCAACACCCCCCCCCAATTGCTCTGTCATGAAAAGCTGCATGGTATTCGGAGCAATAATTATCCCCCACAATCACATGCAAACCAGAACATTAACCAACCATTTCATGGCATCAGATCCATCCCAATAATGCATGCATACCTCAAGGAAACAACATTTAACTAATATTGAGATGAACAGAAAATCTATTGGGAAGTGGAGAGGTGAAAGTGAGATAGAGAGTTCATAGGTTATTGTGTGCTTGGGGAGCAGAGGTTTTTCTGTAGACACAGATAATTTTTTCCCTGACACACAGACAGATAATAGTTATTACGCCGAGTTACACTTTTATTAAACAAAAAACAAAAACACAGTACAGGCCATCATGCAAAATGTTCGAAGCCTGCACAGCCCCATGTTGAGTGTTCACACAGATGCATGGAAAACATTAGACATCTGTTTCAACACTTTTCCATTCCAGAAATCTACCAAAGAGGTTTTAGTAAACAAAAACGAAGAGAAAACTGGCCAGTTTTCTAAGACGTGCTTCCTTGCAGCAGAAAAAAAATTCATCTGGGTGGGAATGCTTCTCTCCCAAGGTGGCTTGAAGGTATGGAATTATTTGGAGAAAGAAATACAGTGATTGCACTACTTAGAGCAGCAATACCAGCCAGGACTGGAGGGGGTGCAATACGTACCACAAATCTGATTGATTATTAGGAGTTGTTCTTCTTCTTGTTGTTGTTATTATCAAATTTCTAAATTACATGACAATCCCACAATATGTAACTGTAGATTTAAGATCTCTTCTTCTATGTCCTGCTCTGCATGCTGTGTTCCATTTATCACCAGTTTTGTTTGTTTCTCACACTCCAACCTCCACACCTTCTGCCAGCTTGTTCCAATGTCTGGAACAGGTTGCCTTTAATAGGCAAATATCTTCCTTGGAAATCCCTTCCTAACATCCACTGCATAGTTTCACCTGGCCTCTTGCACTGGTTAGAAGCCACTTTACATTGGGGTCTCTTCCAACTGTACAAATCTATGATTTCACGGGGCACAAATTCCCATGAACAAACCTCAGTGTGAAGAACAACGCCTGGTGGACATCACACGAGGCCTTGGTTAAAAATTGGGAATATGAAGCTTGCCTTAAGGGTACCATTGCTCACTTTGTTTCTGGAGAGCTATTCAGAAAAGTGTCTCAAAAAATGAGCCCGTTTATGGCTCCTTCCTAGCAATCTTAAGTGACAGAAGTTTACAAGTTAAAGTCTTTGGGATTTATTTTAATCTTTCTAAACTGCTCCTTATTACTGGAGCTGGTTTGCAGAGATGATGTCTGGTCAAGTTATTAACCTAAGAAATGAAATACATAGGTTTTGCATATCCCAGCTTCGGGCATTGCAGATTTGGTGCATTTCTTTAAAAAGTGCTGGCTCCAAATAATTGGGAGCTTCATAATTATCTTTGTACTTTAATCTTTGGTGATGTAAGCAGGCCCTTTGCTGTCATGAAAAAAGGAGATAAAGGCAGTGGGAGGAAAGTCCACATGAAAGGCAAATAGATGCTTCCAACTGGTATTGATGCAAGGTAAGGGTAAAGGTAAAGGACCCCTGGAAGGTTAAGTCCCGTCAAAGGCAACTATGGGGTGTGGAACTTTTAGGCCGAGGGAGCTAGCGTTTGTCCACAGACAGCTTTCCAGGTCATGTGGCCAGCATGACTTAACCGCTTCTGGCGCTACGGAACACCGTGACAGAAACCAGAGCACATGGAAACATTGTTTACCTTCCTGCCACAGCAGTACCTGTTTATCTACTTGCACTGGCATGCTTTTGAACTGCTGGGTTGGCAGGAGCTGGGACAGAGCTATGGGAGCTCACTCCGTTGCCAGGATTTGAACCGCCGGCCTTCTGATCAGCAAGCCCAAGAGGGCTCAGTGGTTTGACCATGGTCACTGCATACATGGAGCTGTCCAACACCAGATGCAATATAGAGGCTTGGAGCTGCAGACGAGGAACTCTGTTTTTCCGAGTTGCCACCATCATTTTGCCTAAAGTGAAATTTGTACCATATGTTGAAGCTTTTGAGTGGCTAACTGTGGAGGTAGATCAGAGACAGCCATGCTGGCACCTTCAGATGTTTGGACTGCAACTTCCATCATCCACGAACACCAAGTTGCTTACCCCTTAGATAGGTAGCCTGTGATAAATCCAGCACCCCAGGTAGTCTACTAGATTTACTGGATTTGACCTGATATTCTCAAGATTCTATTATGATCACCCAGCTACATTATCCAGTGCTAGGTCTCTGGCTAGGTTCCAGTCACATACAGCAATTGATAGTCAACAAGGTGAGGCAGCAAAGATCATACACATTGGGTCTGGTATTTTGCTTTTCTATAATCCAGCCATACAGACCATGTGGACAGCAGCCTTGGACCTTGCTTTGCTGAGGTGTGCTCAGTTTTATCAGAAATGAGATAAAACCTTACCCTTCATGTTCAGAGAAACACAGCAGAAATTCCTAAAATGACCACTGTCAGTAACAAAGCTCCCTTGAAGGTACTAAGGAAGGTTTCTACTTAGACATGGCCATACAATCTGCTAAAGAGAGATTCCAACAGCTACAACAATATATACAGTATCAACAACAAATCTACTGAAGATGCACTTAAGGCCTGCAAGAATTTGGAAAAATAATTGATGCACTATGGAAACAAATATATTGATGATGAAGATCTGTGCTGTGAACTTACAGCACTAGCTTGAAGACTTCCAAAGTCTTTGCTGCCAAAAGGAATACTTCTCTTTGTACTACAACAAAAACTCCTGGATAACGTGCCTAACTTTTCTGTTGATCTAAGCATCCTTCCCACACTTTCAGTGTCAGTGGCAAGCGGTGAACACAGTTTCTCAAAACTCAAACTTTTACAAACTTACATATGCTCAACAATGTTGCAAAAGAAACCGGTTGGCTTGGCAACTATATCCATGAAAAATGCCCAAGCATCAGCACGCGACTTGAAGGAACCAGTGGCAACATTTGCAAAGGAAAAAGCATATGCTAAGCGAGATTTTGGTGTGCCTGAAATTGAAACTTAAATTTTAACACCACAATTGACAAGATTATTCAAAATGATTTGTATGCTAAAACATTTTCTTTTGTATTTGAGAAGCTAATCAAAGATTGTTGTATTATTTATTGCAATTTAAAATAAATTTAGCAGATTCAAGTTTGGTGCTTTTCATTTTTTCTGCAAGACGTCTGTTTTTGAAAATTGAAGTGAGTAATTTAGGATGTATTTGTGCAAGAAGTTAGCCTTGCCTGGGGTGCAAAAGAGTCTCATACCAGTTCTGCTTCTGTGCCTCAGTGGTACAGTACCAAAAGTTGCCTTTACACAGTACAAGTTGCATTACTTTGAAAAGGCCAAATATTCCTACTGAAGTAATAATCTTAGGTAACTGTCTGAAGGTAGAAATAAGCCCCATTGCAGACACCTCCATACTGGTGCCTTTTTGCAGTTCTGCAACATTTCTTTATTTTTAAAAATTACATTAATATCCCAATTTCAAGGCGGTCATGGTGGTTCACACAGTTCTCCCTCCACTATTTTATCCTAACAACAACCCTGTGAGGCAGGTTAGGATGCTAATGGACCCTAGGTGAGCTTCATGGCAGCACATCCTCTCTCCCTCCCCCCAAGTTTGCTGGTGCAAACGGGTGTGGAAAGCGAGAACCGCGCGTAACTCCTGCGATTATACCACCACGTGCACAAACCACCGTGAACACGCAATGGAAAGCACGTCTGAAGGGGCCCGAAGCTGCCGCAGCTTGCTTGCTTGCTGTTGCAACTTTCTCTTTAACACAGAATTGTCTATCTATTGATCGATCGATCGCAGTTTGTACCCCACTTTTTTCTCCAAGTTGCTCCAGGTGCACGGTTCCCTCTCCTCCTTTACTACAACACGGCGGGGTCGTTTAGGCTAAGAGAAGACAGCCCAAGTGAGCTTCATGACAGAGAAGGGATTCAAACCCTGGTCTCGCAGGTGCCTAACCCTGCTCTCTAAGCACGGCTCCACAGTCAGGGAATCTATTGCAACGTTCCAGATCTGCAACTGGAGGTCGCTAAACTCGCCGCCCCTGCAAGACAAACGGGCTGGCAGCCTTGCAGCAGCCCCGGAGCCAAGTGGGCCAAAGGAGCCCCGCGGAGGGGTTGCAAAGATCAAACGTCCCCGCGAAAAGCAGGCGCCGCCAGCTCCCTTTCCCTTGCAAACCCACTGGCTGGCGCGCGCAGGCTGAGCTCTCGGCTCGCGCTGGGCGAAGAGGAGGAGCCTCCGCGCCTCCCCCCCCCGGGGGCCGCCCTTGGCCCCGCCCCCTCTCTGAAGTCACCCCAGCAGCCCCTCGCCTTTCGCGCGAGGCCGGGGGGGCGGGGCGGGCGCGCGGAGCATGGGGAGGCCGGAGCTGGCCTTAAGCTGCAGAGCGAGAGGCGGAGGCGGAGAGAGCGGGAAGCCCAGCACGCCCGGCCGGGGAAGGAGCCGCTACTCGCTGGAGCGCTCGCCGAGCTGACGGAGAGCCGGGATACCCTGGACAGCGCCTCGCCGCGCCGCCGCCTCCTCGCCTTGCCGAGCGCGCCCCGCCGCCTTCCCGCCCAGAGACCCCCTTCGGCGGCGGCAACATGGTGAGTGAAGGAGTGAGGGAGTGAAGGGACCAGCCTATTTCTGGCGCGCCCGGAGCGGACAGCCGCGTTTCTCCCGCCGGGAGACGCTAAATCCCTCCGAGGAGGAGGAGGAGGAGGAGGAGGAGGAGAGCGCTCTCTCTCTCTCTCTCTCTCTCGCGCGCGTTCTCCCTCTCCCTCTTCAGCCATGAGGGCTGAGAAAGAAGCCAGGAGACCCCACGGACAGGAGCCGGGCTCTCTCCTCACAGGCGCCCACACACAGCGTCGCCTTTCCCACCCCAACACCTGCCACAGCCGTCGCTTCTCTGGGCGCCCTCGCGCGCGCCATTCATGCTTTCCTCGTAGACGCTTAGCAAGCCAAGGATACACACACAGCACCCCTCTCTCTCTGCCCACGTACACACACGCAGGTGCACATATTCCCTTCATTCTCGTTCACACATGCTTCCCTGCCCTCAAACACACACCCCCTCCTTCTTATTCCTCTGCCTCATCCCCTTATTTTCTCCCACATCCTTACCCGCAGGCACTTTTCCTCACACCTGTATATGACATGCTGCCTCACGCTCCTACACCCCATTTCTCTCTCTCTTGTGCCCACTTTATCCTTTGTCTCACATCTAGCACAGAGCTATCATTTTTTTTTACACCTTGAGCCTTTTCCTTGCACACAAATGCTTGTTCTCTGCAAGACAATGTACCTCACGCAACATACGCACCACATTTTCTCGATATGCACACTGTTCTTGTTAGCACACCCACACAGCCTCGCACAGGCAAACACCATCCATTTCTCTCACTGTATCTCATATATATAGCTCTCTCTCTCTCTCTCTCTCTCTGTGTGTGTGTGTCTATAGGCAACAAATGCTGTGCCCACATTACTTTATCCTCTCTTCCCCACCCACACCTGACCTCCCCAACTAATGTTTCCTCACACACAGAAAGACACATGTTCTTATCTGCATACAGGTGTTTGTTTCTCAACACATACAGATTCACAGTTGTTCATTTGTTGCCCTCAGACCCATTAACAAAAGCACACTGAGGACCTCATGGAAGCCATATTTTACATACTGGTTTCACCAACAGAAGACACTGAGCTCCCTCCTTCCCCTCCTTTTCTGCCCCACAGCTTATTTTTTCAAAATGCACCCTATGAAGAATCAGGGTGCAGTTTTGTGTTGCTCTCTGTAGATGAAGAGCTCCTCCACTCATGCACACACTTGCTTCCTATATGGTGCAATCTTATACAAGTCTACTTGGAAGTAAGTGCCATTAAGTTCAATAGGGCTTACTCTCTGATAAAGGGGTCTATAGGATTGCAGGCTTAATCAGCTGCCCTTGCAGATCTCCTGTCTTTGTGCACACTTGAACAGAAAACATTCATGGTGCCACTATAGTAAGGGTTAAAAGAAGAAGAAACTTCCTAACTGTTGTAGAAATGGGTGAAGCAGTTAGTTTATACCACTCCATTGTCACAAACTGGCCCTAACATCAGCTTAGGCAGGTCTTGAAGAATTCTAGGAGGAATCCTTGGCTGCCAATAGTACTTCCAAATTACTCCTTCCCCACCTACCCTAGTAGTATGCAAATTAAAGATGAAAGGCCAGTTTAAAGGGACATAAAAAACCAAAGTAGACATGTAGGTTCCTAAAACCTCCCCCACCATACATAGTGGGGCCATATTTTTATTGGAATCAATCAAAATATCACAACAGCTCCACACTTTTGTGATGTATTCGTTGGTCCCAATAAAAGTATTGCCCAACAGATTTTGCACTTTAAAAAGCAGCACTCTGCTTCTTCCTTCCTGCTGCAGATCCAAGTTATTTAGAAAATCCTAGGAAATTCGGATCTAGCTACTAGCTTTGGGAACAAATCCATCTGAATGTAACAAATGCATGTTAGAGAATTAGCATTCCAGCTTCACCACCATTACCCTTATTCAGTCGGGTTCTTCATGACCATATTTGGATTAGATCTTTTATGTGAGTGTTCAGATTGTATATGTATTCTGTTGCGGCAATATTAAAAACTCATGTTAGGATAACAGCTCAGGGAATGTTTTCAGCCTGTAAGACAAAACGAGGACAATGACATATATATTTTTGGTCAAAATTTGGGTCTTACTGTGTGAAAAGCCCTTAGTTACTATCTGGAAGGTCAGTAACTAAGACCAAAGGACCATTGTAGCCAGATGACAGGTATGTAGCCATGCACCTCTGACAGTAACAAAGCTAAAATGGGATTTGTTTCTCTCCCCCCCCCCCCCATCTATCTAAAAGAACACTAAGCTGTACATAATGAGAAATAATAAGTATTCCAAGACCTGCGATACCTATTATGTTAATGAATGTTGTAACAGTTTACAGTCACATCACAGAAAAACTGCAGTAACAATGGAAGGAGAAAGGGTGTGTTTGTAATAAAATTCCAGTTGTATATAGCTTTATCCCTAATAGATTTCATGCCTTTCATAGAATGACATGAAACAAGAATCAGATAAGCTTTGGAAACCCCTTAAAGGTTATTGTATACATTTCTGGCTGTTTCAATTCCAAGAAACAAACCCAGTTCTGTGCTGTTGATAGCTTTAAACAGGTACTCTCCTGGGTTCAAATCTTTCTTAACTAAGGCAGATTTTACAAGTGGAGGACTAACAGATGAATGAAAAATGCAATCTTACTGGGTGACTTTTGTGTGTGTAATTTTTTATTTAAAAAACCCTGCCAAGCTTACACCTTTTGAAATGTAAGAGCATTTGAAATGTAAGAGCATGAAATGTCAGGGTGATCCACAAAGGGGATTGTAAGCCTCATGTTAGTCCTGTTAGCTGGGCCTATCAGTCTTCTCAATGAATATACAGATGAGAAAACGAGGGTTCAAGGTGGTTCAGTAGCTAACCCAATTATCAGTAATGTGTTCGTGTGTGTTTGTAGTTACACCATTGAGCCTGTGTCCCAGAGGATCACAAGGACTGCACTAATGATAAGATGAAGTTAATGATGTATGATATAATGAACACCTGGGAATCAGGTCACATATAGGTGCTACTGAGTTTTTATTCTAACACCAAACCTGAAACTTTTGGCTTGCACCAGTTACTCTGAACTCTCCATACACCCAAGTAGTTTTTGGGAAATTTGATTTTGGACAACATAAATATATTCCATACTTGTGATTTATCCTGACAGTGTTTTATGTGCTTTATAGAATCATAGAGTTGGAAGGAAATATGTGCCAATCTCCTGCGCATGGGGGGAACTCGCTCCATCCAAAGCATATTCAGAAATGGCAGCATGGCTTTTTGTTTGCAGTTGGTTTTTTAAGTCAGTAACTTATTGGAGAAAATCAATGCAGGGAATGAGATGGACACACTTTTAACACAGAGACATGTGTAGTTGAACTACAATGCAATGACAAAGGAGACTCTTGGTGATCACAGTTATGTGATGGAAAGCATCTTCCCAGGTTGCAAAGTTCTACAAACCTGGAAACACATATGAAAACAAATTCTCTTGGCCATCTTACATGCTGATCATAAACTCATCATTTGGAAGCAAGTACAATTCATTGAAATGGCAGTGATGCCCAAGATCAAGGTGCCAGTATCTGTGTTTTATTTGGGAAATCGTTAGTTTGAAAGTTGTATACAGTTTCTGTAGTAAACATGTATTATTACACTGTATCTTTTGATATAGCCATGCAAAGTATTTGTGAGAATCGGGATACAATGTTTCACCCCACTCAAGCATGAGAATCATTTTGAAGACATCAGGGTGTTTGTTTGTTTGTTTTGTTTTGCTGTTTATGGAATAGACCTCCCATATTAACCAGTGTTCTCAGCCTCAGTTGTATGCTTATTCCGAGCCATGAGCCTGATTTTCCCCAGGATCTCCAGTTAAAACTGGATCATCTCAAGTAGGTAAAGGTAAAGGGATCCCTGACCATTAGGTCCAGTCGTGGCTGACTCTGGGGTTGCGGCGCTCATCTTGCTTTATTGGCTTCCGGGTCATGTGGCCAGCATGACTAAGCTGCTTCTGGTAAAGCAGAGCAGCGCACGGAAATGCCGTTTACCTTCCTGCCGGAGTGGTACCTATTTATCTACTTGCACTTTGACGTGCTTTCAAACTGCTAGGTTGACAGGACATGCATGGAAATACATTGGAAAGCCGCTACCAGTAAGAAGAGACCCTGCTGAGCCAGATGGACCAGTAGAGGCAATGGAGCAGATTTTGGAATTACTGGGGAGCTGCAGCGGGGAGGGGAGAGAATAGGCAGGAGAATCTCCATTTATGCAAATTGAATTTTTGTTGTGCAGACAGGCTGACACCATGGGATGTCACCCCATATGCTAGACTTCAGGAACCACCAATGTTTTCTGCAGCAATTGCAAACTGTGGAACACCCCAGACATGCCATGAGCGTTGCCTGTCTCTGGCAAAAGTGACTGATAATAACTATCGGTTTGTCTAGTGACAAAGGACCAATTCACACCACAAGTTTCCTCACCCCCACTGCGCAGAGATTCTTCACAGCTACATAGGATGGGGTGTCCAGATGTGGCTCTCCAGGGGTCCCTGTCTGGCTTTCAGGATTGTCCCCAGGACACACCAAGCCAGACACCTGATGGGCTCTGTTTCATGCCCTCCCTGAGTGCCTCTGCCTTGCTTGAATGTGACCTTGAACTGTGACAATGCCTCTTGCTTGCCTGGATAGAGAGAGGGTGGAGAAGCCCACACTGAAAAATGCTCCCCACCCCAACATAGGAACCTTACCTTATACGAAGTCAAGCCATTCAACCATTTAGCTCAGTATTATCAACACTAACTAGCAGCGAGTCTGTAGGGTTTCAGGTAGGCATTTTTCCCAGCCTTATCTGGAGATGCCAGGGATCGAACCTGGGACCTTTTGCATGCAAAGCAAATGCTCTACCACTGAGCTACAGTCCTTCCCTTATGAACATACTGCCCTACAGCTAGAGCTTCATGTTATCTGGAATCTTCATGGAGTTCGGTTCCTTCAGCAAGTGTCATAAGCCAATAACCTCTTTGCAACCATATAACAACTTTTTTTCTCTTTTCTTTTGGTCTGGCATAATACCTGGAGGTGTGGATAAATGATTTGTGGAGGCCTAAAGCTTAGTTTGTGGGGGCACGCTCCCAGCTCCTTTTTATTTTGCAGATACATTGGCAAGATGAGAGCCTAGAGCCCTTGACAGTGTAATGTGCCAAAATTAGGCATTGAACTGGATGCGACACTGAGGTGCATAAAAAAGGACAACCTCCTGGAGATGTGGGTATATCATCTGGTGTTGTCATGCATTAAATAATGTTGCACCAAACAAACAAACAACCCAACACCCAGCCATTTTGATTGCAAAGAATTCTTGTGCATCTCAAGAGGACCATCCCTGGTCTTGGAGATATATGATATTGGAAAGTGCAAAGCTTATTTAGTGGTACAGTGGTACCTCAGGTTACAGACTCTTCAGGTTACAGACGCTTCAGGTTACAGACTCTGCTAATCCAGAAATAGTACCTCAGGTTAAGAACTTTGCTTCAGGATGAGAACAGAAATTGTGCGGCGGCAGCAGCAGGCCCCTTTAGCTAAAGTGGTACCTCAGGTTAAGAACAGTTTCAGGTTAAGAACAGACCTCCAGAATGAATTAAGTTCTTAACCCAAGTTAAGTTCTTTTTCACTGACATTTTTCCCTGTAAAAAGAATGTCTCTGCATTGATTTGCAGCCAGCACGATCCAGTGGGTTATTGGCCTTTGATCTAGGAAATTTGGGTCCAAGTTCCACTTCCTCCTCAGCTGGTTGACTTGAGATAAAATTTGTTGGCTTCAACTTCCCCATCACCAAAATGGGAATAACAGAATTCCATTGGATGGGGATAGTTGCTAGCGTGATGAAGCATGGAAAGCTTTGTGCAACATCGGTGATTACATTTATAAAAGGGGGAAAAAGCAATCTTGCATTCTCAGTTACCTGTTCCTTCCCTTACCCACCCCTTTCAACAGTCTTCACTGGGCTAGTCTTTTAATTTATACAATAGCCTATGTAATTGTACTTGCAAATCTGGGCTTAAGTAACCTAACTGGGGCCCACTTAGTTTTAATTTAAGAGAGGGTTATTTTCCAGTATTCATTTCATCCACTCAGGTGGCACTGGGTATCTGATTCTGCAGCTTCCACTGCCTTCCTCACACATGCATTCTTCCCAGCCAGTATTAAGAAAAAAGAATCCCCAGCAATCTCTGCTGCAAACTCTAAACAGAGTCCTTCCAAAAAGCATCATACTGGCAGCGAGTGAATGACTGGCACAAACCTCCAAAAGGGGGTGGGGAAAATACTGTTTCAAGGAATTGGCATTCTTTTCATCAGAGTACAAGTTCCAAATAATGGCATCCACACCACATTTGCTTTCCAGTTACTTGTTATGTAATGGCTTGCTTTGGTTAGTTGTGTAGGAAGTCGAATAAATTATATTGCGACAGTGTCTTTAATAAGCATTTGCTGGTACAAAGGGACATTTTATTTAGCTCTGTTCTGAGCCAGGGGTGGTATTTAGAGGTAGGAAAAGACAGCCAGGTATAATTCTGACCGCATTTACTCCACTACAACCCCACTGATTTTACTAGATCGCAGCAAGAATTGTAACCTTGGGCAGTAGCTCACAATTCATGAATTAAAGTCAATGGGACATCTATGTGAAACTTTGGACCTCTAATGCTTACTGACATTTAAATTTTTAACATTCACTCTCGTAACTAATTATTTCAGAGTGATTCCATTAAAGTTGACAGAGCTCCTCCTCAGACACATAAAAGGAGTCTTGATAGATGTGCGTCTTAATGCATGACACATCAATGGAAGACCATAGCATGGTGTCAGAAGTCATGCTGTAAATTTACAGATTCCCAACCAGACAAGGAAAATGACACTGTTCCCTGCACCAGAAGTCTTCAGCTCTAATAATCCTGCACCCTGGAAGAAATAGAAGAAAATATTTGCTTGCTTTTGCCTGGCATCAGAGGAATAGTGCACATAAAGCTCATCACTATGTTATGGGGAAAGAAGCCAACAATGGCTGCTATTCATGTAAACTTATCTCAGAGTAAACCAATTAGATTCAACTGGTTGATTTCAGTGGGTATAGTGTTGAGTATGGCTAACACTGGATACCGCCCAATGTTTGCAATTCCTTTTTCTTTGCTGAAGAGGGCAACAAGCACAACCGTAGCCTGATTAGATACCTATTTCACTCCCAAGAGGATTGTAGCTTATGAGAAGTCTGCTGTCGAAGACTAGTCAAATCCCTGAGTCATTTGTTAGGGCTTTGTCTGAACAAGACTGAATTTGCTGTTAAAAAACAGAAGACCGCTGGTAGGGATAGATTGGTGACTGTAATTCTAGAAAAGGTCTCTCTAATCATTTGCCCTACATCAGTTATGAACCACAGTTCCCACCATTCCTATGGGCCATGCTTGATGGGGCTGGTGGGTACTGTAGAAGTGGTATTACCCATTGGGAATGGTAGGGGAGAAGGCAGGGATGCCAACTGTAGGTAGAATCAGAGCCAATTGCAAGCAAAACCAACTAATGCTAGTTTTGTCTCTATCCTCCTCCCTGTTGAGTTCCACAAGAGCAACATCAAGACTGAGGAAGGGCAAGTGGACAGCCAGTGCCACCCCCTTGGGCTGGTTGTGAGAAGGTGGGGGCTGGCTGAAGGCAGAGTGAGGTTGGTGGGGCACTGCCCTGTTCACTCCAATGCACCAGTCTCCACTGCACTGCAGACCCAAACATCTGGAAAGCACTAGGCTGGGGAAGGCTTTTCTGCAGAAAGGGTTCCTGAAAGAATGTAGCTAATAGAAGACTCAGTCCTTCACCAAGCCATGGAGATAAGCAAGGGAATCAGAGTACATAAAAAACCCAGAGCAGGTTAGAAAAGATAACTTTGGAGCAACTTGGAGAAGGTAACCTTTAATCCACAAAACATTAGAAGAAGACTTGGTGGTCAGTTTGGAAAAGAGTAGATTCATACTGGAAGTCCAAGAAAAAGCAATCCTGCCATTTTAAAAGCATTCTGCAACACAAAGATACCCTTTCAAACAGCATGCACGAGTTGTGGAAGAATTCACAGAGGAGTTTGCCCCAGTGATGGGAGAGTACATTTCAGGATGTGCTCCAAAATATGCTATTTTGCTGTGTTCAAAAGTGACCGCAGTAATGGATGTCTTATTTTTCTTAGGTTCCATATTTTGTAAAGAGAGTAACCCTTCCTGAAGAATATATTTGGGACAATCATCATTCCAAAAGTGATTTATGAGCTGATGCCACAGCAATTTAAGAGGGATGACCTACAGAAGATTCCAGAGCACCCCACCCCATATTTACATAAAGCAGAAACCATTTTACACAAAGGTGTCACTTTTTTATGCTTTACAACACAAACAAGTTACAAAGAGAAGCAGATTTTGTTCACTGAGTATGCAATAGTCATAACTTGGATAATCTCAGTCATGGAGAAGCTCTAAGTATGAGACTACTGAAAACAGCGGGGGGTGGGGGTGGAGATATGTTTGTGGACAATGGTCTACTTAAAGAAGATCCTGTGGACATTGCTTTAAGATCTGATACCAAACCATATAAGATACAAACACCCTGAAAGGTAGAAATGGAGGTGGAACAGATGAAGGAGCATAACATAATTTAAATAAATAAATAAATAAATAAATAAATAAATAAATAAATAAATTTTATTTATACCCCGACCTCCCCAGCCAAGGCCGGGCTCAGGGCAGCTAACAAGCAATAATAAAAACAAGTTGAATGAATACAACTTAAAAACAAGATTAAAATATAACATTAAAACATTGAAACGTTAAAATGCAGCCTCATCACAGGAGGAGAAAGGAAAAAAGAAAGAGGGGGAGGGAATCAAAATTGACTCCAAGCCAAAGTCCAGGTGGAACAACTCTGTCTTACAGGTGCTGTGGAAAGAAATCAGATCCTGCAGGGCCCTGGTCTCATGAGACAGAGCGTTCCACCAGGCCGGAGCCAATGTTGAGAAGGCCCTGGCTCTGGTTGAGGCTAATCTAACTTCCTTAGGGCTCGGGACCTCTAGGGTGTTGCTATTTATGGACCTTAAGGTCCTCCGTGGGGCATACCGGGAGAGGCGGTCCCGTAGGTACGAGGGTCCTAGGCCATGAAGGGCTTTAAAGGTCAAAACCAGCACCTTAAATCTGACCCTGTACTCCACCGGGAGCCAGTGCAGCTGGAAAAGCACTGGGTGAATATGCTCCCATGGCAGAGACCCCGTGAGGAGCCTCACTGCAGCATTCTGCACCCGCTGGAGTTTCTGGGACAGCTTCAAGGGCAGCCCTGCATAAAGCGAATTACAGTAGTCAAGCCTGGAGGTGACTGTTGCATGGATCACTGTGGCCAGGTCGGGGCGGGAAAGGTAAGGGACCAATTAAGGAGATTATGTTAAGTTTTCAGGAAGCATGCCTCCCAAGCAGTGTGGAAGGTTACTGTTGGAATTGGGGATGTGGAAGCTAATGTGCTTAATGCATGGCCTTCTGGTTTCTGAAGCATTTGGCTTATTTGAAATATGACATCTTAGCCAAATGTTTAAATGAGTAAGCAGGGGGATAATTGCATTTCCATCTAGAGCAAGCTCTTTAAGGTGGCAATACTGCACGGTACAGTAAAGGGGATGTGTGGTAGAAAATCCTTTCTGACCCTGCCTGGCAGCAAAAGGAGGAGGAGCCCCTGGTACATTAATCCTGGTCTTGGGGACACAGTGTTACATTGCAGGCAGCTGGGACAGCAACCAAGAAACCTCCTTCTTAAACATAGAGCCGCCTTTGTCTCAAGGCTAGACAGGGAGCTGTTGTAAAACTGAAGGCATTCTCTCCCTCTCTCTAAAAAGTTCAATTGCTGAACTAGCATAGATATCCTGTGCACAAGCTGTGCGCCCAGTGTCTGAAATGTGTTAAAATGAAAGATGTGAAAAAGATCCTCAGTGGGATAAAATTACTCCCACCCCGTTTCCATTCTCCTGCAGTAATCCAAAATGTGTTTCAAATAGCAAGATAATCTCATTCTATTTTAGATAGTTTATAACACTAACTCATTCTTATGCCTCCGTTCAACAGAAAGCTGTCAAAATTGGTACCATCATCATTTGGAATTAACAGAAATGTATGGACAGTATGACTCTGACATACTCGTTCAAAGCTTTTTCTATACAGTGGTACCTTGGGTTAAGAACTTACTTCGTTCCGAAGGTCCGTTCTTAACCTGAAACTGTTCTTAACCTGAAGCACCACTTTAGCTAATGGGGCCTCCTGCTGCCACCGCGCTGCCGGAGCACGATTTCTGTTCTCATCCTGAAGCAAAGTTCTTAACCTGAAGCACTATTTCTGGGTTAGCGGAGTCTGTAACCTGAAGCGTATGTAACCTGAAACGTATGTAACCCGAGGTACCACTGTATTGCTGTTTTGATTTCACGTTTAGAGGACCATTGCTGCCTTTGTTCCTACAGCATTTGTAAACAAAGTATTCACTTTTACTAAAGTTTGCTGAGTTGCATCAATATCTTGAGTGATATATTTAATGAATGAAGTATGAGTGCATGATTAAAGTGTTTTATATTTCGTTGCAAATGGTTGTGTCCCTCTCGATATTGCATGTAATGAGAGGCAGGATATGAACCTTATAAATAAAATAAAATAATAAATAATAGATGTGGCCATTAGGCTGCAGTTCTTGAAAGTAAGTCCCACTGAACTCCACAGGGCTTACTTCCAAGTAGACACACATAGGCTTGCATGGTTAAAGAGCAGACTTTCCTAAGGTCCAAATCCAGCTAATCTGATTAGGGATGTTTACCGCTCCTAAATGGATAATTACCCTGCATCACATTGACTGGATTATTTTTCTCATACTCCCCCCCCCCCACGCTCCTTTTCAGTTTTCATAAAATGGAAACATTTTAAAGCATTGCTTTTACCATTAGCCAATTCAGTGTTGTCATTCAGCCCGGCTGCTTAGAAATACTTGGTTACACTTGTATGAGTAAATATAGACTGCAATGGAAAGTGCAGAAATTGATACTAATTTAGATAAGCATACCTGATCTGCTATTAAATTTGAATGCATGGAACTGAACCTGAGCAGTAAAAGTTAGCAAACTATTTTCCATCTGTAATGATTGCCGGGTCTATTGAAGCTACTCAGGCAACCATCTAACCACAAGATAGCCACAGTATGTGGAATCCAGTATGCGGAAGCCCAGTGCAGTGTAAATCTATGACCAAGCATTGGATTTATATTACAGCACACATTGGGACGCTTACCTCTAACCCAAACCCACCGATGCTTCCCCAAACATGCTGAAAGCTGAATACTGTGTGTGGTAATACCTCACTACAGGCTGGCAGTCGTCACAAGCATGCATGCCAGGTGTATGTGCTGAAGTTCCCAGATGCCTGCTGGTTGTGTGAATGTGTCTGGCTGTAGCATAATAGCTTTTGTTCTTTGTGCCAGAGATTTTACATTCAGTTGCACTATTAGCTAGGAGATACGGCAAAGGTGCCATAATTTCCTAAACATCCAGTGCCTAAACATATTCACTAATGTGCCTTTGTCTGTGTCAGCAACATAACATGCATCAGCCTACTCTTTTAATATTTTGTTATGCTAGCTGCACAGATGTATGCACACATGATTTCCTTGCAAAACTGATACGATATCAAAATCCATAAAACCATCTGAAAAGCAAGTAGCAATCAATTGACTGCTCAGTTTTTCTGATCGTCAGGTAATTGTAAAATATTCTAAGAATGATGCTGTGTAGATGTGGGTCAATTAATTTTTACTTAATTATGGTTCCATTTGTCAGTAAGGGCAACATGTCTCGTAGCCTGCAGCACTTGGGGATAAACCTAGCAGCACAGCAAGACTTCTCCCACACTGGCCCGCTGCTATAACTGTAGGAATCACCAAACAAGATCACAAGCAGTCTTTGGGGGCAAAGGTCATTGCCTAGTGGATGGAACAGAGCCAGGGAATTATTTTCAGCCTAAGGGCTTTGCTCCCTCGTAGGCAGGGCTCGCCCAAACATTTCGTCACCTGAGGCAAACCACAAAACAGTGGCCCCCTTCCCACCAGGGATGAAGGGGTGAGGGAAGATGTTCATCAGGAACAAGGGGCGATAAAGATTTACAATGGAACCTGCTGCCCTTGTGAATTCTGCCACCTGAGGCAATCACCTCAACTTGCCTCATTGGTGGGCTGGCCCTGGTTGTAGGCAATTTTTCATGGGCTTCTTTCTTGAGACCGGTGGGCAGGGCCAAAAGGAAAAGTAGCCAGAGCAATTAATGCAACCTTTCCTTGTAAAGTAGGCTGCACTGCAGTCACACCAAAGCCAGAGGTTTCTATATGCACATTCCTCCAGCCAGGCAAGCAAGAAGCACATTATTACAATTAAGCAATGTCTTCCAGCCATGCAAGAGCACTCAGGGAGGTTGTTGAGCAGGGCCAGTGAGTGGTATATGGCCTGGAGAGAATCTTGAGGATCAGAGAGGACTGCTTTTTGGCACCTAGGTCTACACTCCAGGTGTAGATCATGGGGCTAGGATGAGGAAGACCCAGTTCCAAATTTCTCCCTAAACCATGAAGCTCATTAGGTGACTCTATATAAAACCGTGTTTATGGAAGACAATGGCTACGAGTGATCGCCAAAGGAGAAGAAGAAGATAGAAATATATGCCTTACAAATAGCTGGAGATAAATCTTTACTTGTCATGCTGGCCCCAGTTGAACAACAAGTATTATTTACATATGCATTCATGAATGGAATGCATTTCTCTCCCTTGAGCTCAAGAGAGGGTTTAGTCCTTTTTTGCTTTCAAAGCTCCTTCATAGCAATGCATAAGTTATTCACCCATTAACTTGCCTGTCCTCACAGTGTCCTCCAGACAGCATCCCCACAATTCTCACTTTCACAGTTGAAGATAGAACTAACAAAATAAACTGCCAACTGCCACCTCTTTTCCCCAATACTGTGTTGTTGTTTTTTTTGGTGTGAAATACATTTACGCTACAAATACACTACAAATAACTAACAGTGCTGAGCGTGTCACACACATTCCCTGCCTAAGAAGAGGGCAATTTGTGAAGATGAACGGCAACTATGCATGCTGGGCTAAGCTCCTTGCAGAAAGGGCAGGGTGAAAGTTTGTTAAAATAATGTATTCTATTTTAAAACCCATTATTTCATGGTAGCAGCCATCTAACTTGTTTTTTGTAGCTAGCGTAAGCCTCAAACTTGTTGGTAGATTTCTTTGATGTTGCACTCAAGTAGAAAGCCAACATTTTAAATTCTAAGAATAAACAATAGAAGTGATTTATTTATTTACTATACACATTTACTTATTATACAAATTTCTAGCTTGCTTAATAAGATAATATTCAGCAGTGAACAACATAAAATCTCATGAAACAATATTTGTTCAATATGTAAAATATAATTCAGTGAGAAAACAATACATGTAATTTTAACTATGCACTGTGTGAAGAAGTACCATAATTCCTTTTATTTATCTGGAACCTTCCAACATTCCGTTTCATGGGATGCCCACAATTTCACGTGTTTTGAGAGAGGGAGAAACACTTTTCTCTATCCACTTTCCCCAGGCCATGCATCAGTTGCAAACTTCTGTCATGTCACCCTTTCTCTCAATGGAAAAAGTCAAAAATTATGGAACCTTTCCTCACAGCAAAGTCACTCCATCTCCTTGATCATTTTGGTTGCCTGTTTCTGAATCCTTTCCAACTCTGCAATATCCATTTTGAGGTGAGGTGAGCTAAAACCAACCTCCCCCAGTCCGATGCCTTTCAGGCGTTAAGACCAGTGGTGAAGCTGCATGCTCTGGCACCGGGGTGGAGAGCAGGCAGGGGCGTGGTTGGCGCCCGTCCCGGGGGGCATGGCACGTCACCTGCGGGGGCATGGCATGCGTCCTGGGGTGTGTGGCATGCTGCCCGTGGGGGTGTGGCATGCATCCCGGGGGTGTGATGTGCCACCCACGGGGGCATGGCATGTGTCCTGGGGGCATGACACACTGCTTGTGGGGGCTTGGCTATGGGGGGAAATCCACCAAGCATGCCCGGGGGGCGGGCGCAATGGTAGTCCCCTCCCCGATGGTGTTGGGGTTGGTGCGCTCCCCCCGCCCCTCATTCCTCCGCCAGTGGTTAAGACTCCCATCAGCCTCAGCCCGCATGTCTGCAGCTGATGAAAATTACAGCCCAAAACATCTGGAGGGCACCAGATTGGGGAAGAAGGCTTCTTCAGATACTCTCCCCAGATAAATCTTCCTTAATTACAAATTAAGCTGATGTTCCACTATGAAGTAGGTAGAATAGAATAGGATTACTTTTAAATGGATTGCACTAATCTCCTTTCCGGGCCAGGCTCATTTTGCAGCGTTAAGAGCAGGGAGATTCCAGAGCTGTAAACATCATATTTTCTTAATTTGGCCAGATTTTGTGTGTGATACGTATGTTTGCAACACTTCATTATAACAGGGTTGTTTTCTTTTTTAAAAAAGACAGTAAAATAATTGTGGAATGTCTGCTAGACAATTGTCTAATAAATACTAGGATCATAGAATTGTAGAGTTGGCAGGGATTCCCAGAGTCATCCAGTCCAACCCTTTGCCATGCAGGAATTCTGCACACAGACACACTGACCACAGAGATGACTTACTTAGTATAAAGGGTACACACAAATCCTGTTTTTGTGTTTTTATTTATTTTGAAGGAAAAGCTTTAGTGCTGGGACTCTAGGCTCAAAGATACCAATGTGTATGCTTTTTCTTCTTTGCTAAAAGATTTTGATCAATGTCACTTCATTTTAGTCTTTCCAGGTACAGATGATGTATGGAATGCTTTTTGTGAAATACCTGGTATCTGTGGATATCCCTTCAGTGCCACCTTCCCCTCAAGGTTCTCAGGTGCATTCCCACCATTAATAAAACACTGGATTAGGATATTCTACTAGTTGATTCATAAGTTTCACCATCTGAGCAGGAACAAGAGTCAGCAAAACTAAGCAAATATGCACTAAGGGAAAAGAACGAATGAGCATTTTTCTTTTTCTTTTGCTCAAACTTAAATTAGAGTCTTGCAATTAAATTCCGGATTTGGAAGCAGAATAGAATCAGGATGCAAATATGCACTCTTAATAGGAGGCATACAGAGGAAATAGGCTTATAGACTCACTTGCTTTTGGGTCCCTTTCTCCCAAACAGGTCCAGGGATGGTCAGTATCCATAGAAGCCTACCCTTTCACACTCAGCAAGAAGGCTGGCCACAAATTCCCAATTTACAAAATTGCAATGCACAGAATGTTAGCTGCTCTTCCTTCCTCTGAAGCAATATTATTGTAATAGTAATAGGCATATGAGGCTATTAATCTAGTGGACCTTGCCCCATTTTGGTTAGAAGAACACTATTCAGTGTGGATTTTAATTTATTCCTCTTTACTCAGATCAGTTCTCTTTAAAAACCACTGTATTTTGCAAAAACACAGTTGGAAGTTTGGAAATGGGTTATACAAGAAAGGGTTAATGGAGCCAGAAGTAATCTGTCAAAGTTAACAAGTACCTCCTTTGTTAGAGAGATTGGCAGATTGCTCACAATAGCAAGATCTTCTTGAGTCTTCTGAATGGTTAGGACAGTGATGGTGAACCTTTAAGAGATCAAGTGCCCAAACTGCAACCCAAAACGCACTTATTTATCGCAAAGTGCCAACACGGCAATTTAACCTGTATATCTCATTTTTTCTGTGTGTTTCACGTTTCTTCTTTATGACTGGACTGCTGTTGTAATAAATAATCCTTCATAAAAGTTGTTGCATTACGTTCTTCATTAAATTATCTTTCCATTGATATATAACTTTTTTCTAAAAGTTATAATTTTTTTCTAAAAAAAATGTTTAAGGGTACTCTCATTTTGACTCAAGAAAATCACCACTGGGGAAAAAATAAATACAGTTCAAATCGGGGAAAATAAATAAATTTCAAATTGGGAAAAATAAATACAGTGGTACCTCGTTTTCGAACAGCTTAGTTCTTGAACTGCTTGGAACCTGAACACTTCAAACCCGGAAATGAGTGTTCCAGTTTTGGAACTTTTTTCGGAAGCTGAATGTGCTCTCTTCTGAGTATAACTTCCGTTTTGAGTGCCACACTTCCGTTACACGAACAGGCAAGGGATGTCGCTGCCACCCCTTCCCCAGCCTGGTCCTGCATGCAAGCAAGTAGGAGTGGGATCAGGCTGCTCTGCTATGCAGCATTGCTGCTTGCATGGGAACAGGAGCTGGATTGGGGCTGCTCAGCTGGGGAGATGCAGGCTCCGTCACACTTTCCATTGAGGGGTTCATGGCTGCACTCCCCTCAAGGGAGAAGTTTAAAGGAGCCCCCACCTCTGCATCAGATCCCCTGAAACCCTGTGAAAGCAGCCAGGCTGAATAGTTGCTGGAGTTGGGGAAGGTGGAGGCAGCCTGGAAGCTGCATCTGAGAGCCTCCGCACCACCTGAAGGCAGCTAGGTGCTCCTCAACTGAGCAGCCCAATCCCACTCCTACTTGCGTGCAAGCAGGAGTGGAGGCAGGGATCTCTCAGCATGAAGCCTCCACTCCACTTCTGAGAGATCCCCGCCTCCCTTCCTGCTTGCACGCAAGTCCTCCTCTCCTCTCCCCTCCAGCACAGAAGCTATGGCCCTGCACGCATGCCCACAGAGAAGCCTCTGAGTGCCTCTCTGGCACACATGCCATATGTTCGCCACTACTGGGCTAGGAGATACCTGAAACAGGGCCTGACTTTCTCCCCCAACTGCTAGGTAAAGATTATGTCATCTATGTCTGTATAGAGGAAAACACAGACCACAGTTTTGGAGTGTAGAAGTTACAGGAGGAGCCTTCACAGGTTACATTCAACAACTGTGCAGTCTGTGTGCCTCCATTCACACTAGTCCAGGAGTACAGTGGTACCTCGGTTTACAAACGCTTCAGGTTACAGACTCCGCTAACCTGGAAGTAGTACCTTGGGTTAAGAACTTTACCTCAGGATGAGAACAGAAATCGCGCAGCGGCAGCAGCAGGAGGCCCCACTAGCTAAAGTGGTACCCCAGGTTAAGAACAGACTTCTGGATCGAATGAAGTCTTAACCAGAGGTACCACTGTACAAATCAAGAAGTGTTACACTCTTGTAAATGTGTAGAAACAGGTTGTGTTCAGTGTAACCCTAGAAAAAGCTGTGTTTGGGGGCTCGGTAAGCTAACAGCATTTAGGGTGCCATCTGTGTCTGGGGAAATGGATTTGGCCCTGTGTTTGACTGCTTAAGCTGGGGCTCAACCTGCATATTTGTAATTAAACACAAATATTAGAAAACTCCATAATCCTCCAAAGTAAAATTAGACCTGGGCAGCAAGCAGGCATCAGGTGAAACAATGAGGTTACAGCAGTGAGGAATTGAAGGATAGATCTCCTTGTGAACAGCCTGCCCTCCCTAAGTTAACCTGCTCCCTGCCCCCTGGGTGATAGATGAAGTCAGATTCAGCTGCCAGTCTGGTCAGCATTTTTCTGTGGAATGGGGTGGTGCCACTATATTGTTCCTCAGCTCGGGCAACTAAATTTCTTGGGCTGGTCCTATCTCCCAACATTGCTGTTCTATTAGTGGTATGGCCATTAGGGTTTAATTACACCCATTTGTATGTAACATGTAGATTTGCCATCATGCACAGCAGATGGCCAAAAGGAGTCAGACAGCAGAGTTGGGGAGTTTTTCAAGAGAAAAGACACACGTCCTACTTTTTTGAGCTCTGATTAATCACTAATGTGGAACATCATAACTCTACTTTGTTGTATTCAGCTTAAATAGCATGACTGAATATGGTTCCCTTTTGAGTTCAGGGAGAGTTGAGAAACAGAAGCATCTGCGCTGTGTAAAAACCTAGACAGAAAGTGGTTAGCTTTTAAAAAAAAATGTTTAAGAAAAGCTTTTAGAGTACAAACAAATTGAGAAGCACTGAATAGCTTGATCTTAATTGCATGTGACACATTTTGAGTTAGAAAAGCAAACTTTAAAAAAACCCCACATCCTTCTTACGTGATCCTGTCTCTTTTTTCTCCCCTCATCTCAGGAGATATTATATGCTCAGTGATGTGGGAAATAGTTCTGCTGTTACATAACTCTTCCTTCCAATGTGTATAAAATAAAAACTCTATATAGTAAGTCTTCATCTCTGAGATTGAGGAAATGACCTGAGTATTCCAGAATGGAGGACACATCTCCCTGCACCTTACTTATACTAAGATTAATGTGTTCAGTTCTCTGAGAGCTGGTATAGATGGAGGAGGGAACTTTTCAGTGAGAGATTTTGCTATGGTGGAATACTGCCAGATCATAAAACGCTGGTTCACACATGCACACCTGTCATTTGATGACTGTGCCATCAAGTGATAACTTGCATGTGTGTGTGAATAGACCATCACGGATCTGAAGCCATACCACATATAGAACATTATTGTGATCCTGTGTCACTTTAAATGCAATATTTTCAGATGGAGTTGGATCACACAATCAGCACCAGCTGCATCAAGTGCTGTTGAGTAATCAAATAACGGGAAATAAAGTAATAATTCATAAAGATAGCTGCAATTCTTACAGCAACGTCACAAAATGAATCAAAATTGTTAGTATTCCCCATATTGTAGAAAGGCTGAGACAGAGAGAGCAGCTTGTCTAATGGCACCTAATGAGTTCATGGAAAGGTGAGAATTCAGCTGGGGCTTCCTGCTTTGCATCTCAGTCTCTTCGCTGCTGTGCAATGCCAAGTAGCTTAGTATTGCAGTCACAGCAATTACACTAAATTCAACAAGTTCACTCATTAACAAGGACTGAAGGAAAAGCAGCAGTTGTATAGATTTCGTTCACACCAAAAGAAAAAGCTTGATGGAAATAATTTCATGTGGTTAATGTGCACAGCAAATGAAAATAGCGATTTTACAGGAAAGCCTCTTAGATGCAGAAGCTTTTCTTCCCAACAAATTCCCCTTTTGCATTTCCCAACCTTCATCCACCAGTACCAATAAACCAACATGTCCCTCATATGTATTAAATTTCAGCCTTGGGCAGAGATTTGTCCACTGGCACTAGAATTCATGTTAATAGTGATATTGTTCCTATTTTGTGTAAATACCACTTATGCCAACTAATAATAAATTCAAGCTTTTGTGCTTTGATTTTCCATTTGTTATAAGCCACATAGAGATGAACAAAATATTGTTACATTTTTAAAATGTCATGTTAAAACTTTGGACAATGGGATCTCTGTGAAACAGAAGCAGTAAGAGAAGGCTAAAGTTGAGGTTCTCTGTTTTCTCACACTCCACGTTTCCTGACTCAGCTCCTCATCTGAAACTATTTTTTGTTGAAACCAGCTAGCCTTGTGAACACAGTTCCCTGATAAGTTTTAGTATGATAGACATATTTGGAAATTTGTATTTATCACATTTGCACCTTACATTTCTGGGTGTACATTTAAAATGTTTTAATAATAATGTAGGGCAGCTGCAGGCAAATGTTTCAACTCAAACTATTTGAAGATATATTCTTATGGATATAGATTATATCATCTTAAGGTAAAAGGTTAAAGGTAAAGGACCCCTGGATGGTTAAGTCCAGTCAAAGGTGACTATGGGGTTGCAGCACTCATCTCACTTTCAGGCCAAGGGAGCTGGCGTTTGTCCACAGACAGCTTTCCAGGCAGTGGTGTAGCGTGGGTTGTCAGCACCCGGGGCAAGGCAAGTAATTTGCGCCCCCTAACCCGTGGATTTGCGCCCCCTAACCCATGGATTTGCCCTAACCCCAGATGTTGCGCCCGGTGCGGCCCGCCCCCCCTGCACCCCCCACGCTACGCCACTGTTTCCAGGTCATGTGGCCAGCATGACTAAACTGCTTCTGGCACAACGGAACACCATGATGGAAACCAGAGCGCACGGAAACGCTGTTTACCTTCCTGCCACAGTGGTACCTATTTATCTACTTGCACTTTGACATGCTTTCGAACTGCTAGGTAGGCAGGAGCTGGGACAGAGGAACAGGAGCTCACCCCATTGTGCTGATTTGAACCACCAACCTTCTTATCGGCAAGCCCAAGAGGCTTCAGTGGTGCCACTCGCATCCCAAATCATCTTAATAGAGCAAGTGAAAATATAGTTTTGATTGAAACAATTTCTCTTTTTCTGTTAAATCAGTAGCACTTTTGTAGAATCAGGCTGGTATTTCCAACCAGATAATGGTATTAAAAAGGAGTCTCAAATTAACTACTTAGAATATAAACAGAGCATTCTGATATACAGGAGGCCCTGGGACCAATGGCATGTATACTTTGTAATGATGATTAACAGCCAAACCATGAGCTGAATGGCAGTACAATTAAATAAGAAAACTAGAAAACATACATTGATCTCAAAATGCAACAAACCTTGCCGCAATCACTATACCTTTCAAAGGTACTTTAATGCTTTCCCATATTTCAGTTGAACATATCTTCAACAGCATCTTTGGAACATCTATCCTGTCTTTGCTTTTGTGCATGCAGATTTCACTAAACAATGCAAACTGTGTATGTAGATCCTCTGCAGAATATGGTCTTCCCTAAAGAGTGTTTGAAGAATGCATTGATCCTATTGATATCTGTAGCTGGCAGAATTTGCACAGAAGCTTACTATGCTGACAACCCTTGTGGAACAAGCCTGCCACTTATAACATGTTACTGCAGTACATTAAGTGCATAGGGTTGTGTCCTCCATACAGGTGGTTTCAGTAGAAGCCGAAAGGCCAGTAGGATAATGTATTAGGAGATCATCTCAAGCTTTGCTCCCATCCTCTCGTGCTCTGTCTATTCTGTGTTCATTTTTGTGCTGTTGCATAATCATTTTGCAAATAGCTGCAGCACCTCGTTGGCTTATCTTGGTTTGTAGTATCAACATGACATTGGTGCAATGTCCTGGGTCAACTCCTGTTATGAACCACTTGTTTGCTTTTATTGATTTGCCCCCCACCCCCTCCTAACTTGTAATTTTCAGTTGCCAGCCACAGCAGATCATGCATTTGAGCTTACATGGTGACTTGCCCATTCAAACCCTCCATAGTGTCAGCCTGTGTTGGCAGATACTTTTGAGGCTCTTTTGCAGAAAAGAATCTCTGCCAGTCTCATCTGACCTCAGAAAAGGCAACTCCTAGCAACTAGCAAAAGAACATTTCAATCTCTCAGGATATTTTGCTGCTCGCCTAAAAGTTGCCATTCTCCCATAAAGGAATTTCAGAGGGAGACTCTGAAAGTGTGAAATAGCTGAATTATAACAGTTTGATTCTATTCATTTGGACTTGAATAGAGACAATTGCTTCCTGCTTTTACTTAGGAATGATAAGGTTATTGTGGAATCACCAGATACTGCTTTTGTGGTCATTGGGATTATTGCTCATTGGGGAGCAGTAATCAATTAAGCTTATTCAGAGTAGACCCACTAACATGACTAAGTTACGTCTATTAATCTCAGTGGCTCTACTCTGAGTCTTCCTTGGAGCTTTAATTCTCACAAATAGTACCTTTTGCATTTCACTGCCACAACCTCACTGTTTACAATTCCTCCCCTCTGTACTAGTGGATCCATATATGCCTGTAAACTGAGGTTAGCACTTCATGCATAAAATGGAGAAGTTTCTAGATTGGTTTGTGCCATAATAAATCTGTTAGTCTTTAAAGTGCTTCAAGTCTCTTTGTTGTTTACCGCCAATCTTACGTTTGCATTAAGATCCTATGAAGAAGATCCCTTTTGGATCAGCCTAAGGATCCATCTTGTCCAACATTATTTTTCCAAAAATGACCACCCAGATGAAGAAATGCAGAAAGGCAACCTCTCCCTGTTGTTTGCTGCTAGTATTAGATACCCAGATGTATGTTGGTACTCCACGTGGAGGTCAATTTAGCTGTTGTGGCTGTAAAAAGGTAAAGGTAAAGGACCCCTGACCGTAGGTCCAGTCGCAAATGACTCTGGTGTTGCAGCACTCATCTTGCTTTACTGGCCGAGGGAGCCGGTGTTTGTCTGCAGACAGTTTTTCTGGGTCATGTGGCCAACATGACTAAGCAGCTTCTGGTGCAACAGAACACCGAAACCAGAGCAGCGCATGGAAACGCCATTTACCTTCCTGCCAGAGCGGTACCTATTTATCTACTTGCACTGCTGTGCTTTTGAACTGCTAGGTTGGCAGGAGCTGGGACAGAGCAACGGGAGCTCACCCTCTCGCGGGGATTTGAACTGCCAACCTTCTGATTGGCAAGCCCAAGAGACTGTACATCTCTGTAAATGAGGACATAACAAACCTGACCCTTGTTTCCTTCTGCTTTCTTTTTAGGAACATCTGAAGGCATTTGACCATGAAGTAAATGAGTTTGTGGACTATATGTTTGGAGCTAGAGGTAGGTGTTCCTTTCATGGTGCTACCAGGCTCTCCTCACCTGCACCAGCTCTGCTGGAGGGTCATTATAATATGTGTACCATGGTGATTAAAGAAAACTGGGAGATAAATGCATTTAGTTCAAAAAGAATATATAGCTGGTTCTGATAACTCCTAGTGGAATGTATAACAGGCAGCATATCTCATTTATTTACTCCCAGGGAATTATTTTACATGACACTTCACACTCTTATAAGCTTTTAAATATATATATATATATCACCCTCTTATTTCCTCATGTAATATTTTAGTTAAAGATTTGGAAGGTAGCCCTTAGTTTAAAAAAGATAGTGACACTTTTTGCTCTCCAAATTGCCAGTGCTTAAAAAAAAATCTTTCTGTTCAGAAATGCAGCTGGAGCAATTGTTCATTGTGGCTAATAAAAATCACTTGTTATAGCTCCCAAGGGACTTAAAGGTACTTAAGTCTAATGAATTCTACCTGTGCCAATTTGTTCATTTGATGAAAGGGGAAGCTTGCTTGACAGGAAGAAACCAGTGTTTCCAGTGAAAGCAAGTTGATGTGAATGACTTTTACCTGGTCATAGGAGGATACAATTGTGAAAACATTTGCTTTGTTGGCTACAACAAAAAGGGAAACTGCCAGGATTTAGTAGAACCATCAGGATTTCATTGTGGGAAGAGGAAACTACGTATTTCATATCCAGCCATTGACTAGTCCAGCTATTGACTAGGTAAGCATAGAGGGAGCATTGTGCTGTGTTGAATTTTGAGATAATTCGTGTTCTTGCTGCTTTTTAGGCAACTTAAAGAGCTTAAACAGAATATGGTGTGAAGCTAGAAACGTGAATAGGCAAAATGCTTTGTTGGGTGAGGATAAAAGTTTATTTCAACTGCAGCATTGTGTTTTAAATAGTGGCAATTCAGATGCCCCTGAGAAGCGGGGCTTGGAAGCAACAGCCCTTTGCCCTTTTTTGTCCTTATCTTCTGGTGCAGAGAGGGATACCTCTGCAGATCACAGGGTTCTGATTTGCTACACTTTCTTAAAGTACAGGGTCTTGGTTTGCAACACACTTGCCTCTGTTTCCTCCTCTTACTTTTAAATAGGCTAGTGTCAAATGTGTAAAAAAATCATAGCGGATGTTTTGTTGTTGTTTGTTTTAAAAGGGTGCTTCCTTAAGGGTGCTTTTACCTGGAGCTGTTACCTAGCAGGTTCAGAAGTGCAAGGAATGATCGTTGCAGCATTGCAGTCATTAAGTCACAGCTACAGCAATGAAGGCATTATCCAAGTTGATTGCTGGTATAGTTAGTTGACTTTGCACAAATAGTCACCCATTTTGGGAGACTTTGAGGTAGTTATGCCTGGCATTCATCAGGGCCCGATAAAGAAAAGGAAAATGCAGCATGGATAGCAGGAAGGGATGAGTCACCTTAAAAAAAAAAAATCCCTAGTCATTGAAAGCTTCACTTGTGCAAAAGCTTCAGGTCAGCTACCTTAAGAAAGCGCCAAAGGCATTTAGTTTATAATGTAAGGACTTATAGCTTTACAAGGAAGCGCATAAAGATTCAGGTGTGAAAGTCCAAGCTTAGAATAGAAATGAACTGATGCTTTGCCACAGCTACCCAGGGTGTATGCAGTCGACAATATGTGTGGTTTGGGGACAATAAATAATGGGGATCAGATACTGGCCAGGTGACTCTGTAATAATAATTATTATGCAGAGCCCCACTTGCTATGGTCAAATAAGGTATGATCTTATTTTTCTGATTCTAAGCTTCCTTCTTGTTCTCTTAGAGTAACTTCTAACTCAGGCATGGCCAAACTTGGCCCTCCAGATGTTTTGGGACTACAACTCCCATCATCCCTAGCTAACAGGACTAGTGGTCAGGGGTGGTGGGAATTGTAGTCCCAAAACATCTGGAGGGCCAAGTTTGGCAGTGCCTGTTCTAACTGAATCACCACACACAGATGTTAACTCTTGCTTTGATTTGTGAAGCTTATTGGTTTGTTATCTTTTGTTGTACCAATAACCTTTCAATTATTTTTATTTATTTCCCTCCCTTCACCCTAAGTTCCAAGGGTGGGTCACAGCATTAAAAGACAACATTAAAAACAATGTAAAACTACTTACAGGCATAAAAATAAGGTGGGTCTTGCCATTCACCTGGGAATACTTTGACTGAAATTGACAGCACTTCATTAGGCCTTAACCTGCCTACTGGAGGGCACAACTGCCCATTTAGGACATACTTATGTTTGCATCCAGGAATGATGAATTCCTCTTATGGTTTTTAAGTTATTCTGGTTCTGGACAGTGTACTGCTGTGTGAAAAAAGACATTGTAGATGGCGACTTCTTCTTCTAACAAATGGTAGTAATGATAAAAAATAATAATCAAAGGCTTATATATGATCATTTATTGGGGTTTCGGTAATGTGCAAATATATTGGATGACATCCAGTAATGTCTGCCCACTTCCACAGCAGAAATCTGCTTGTGCATTCTCTCTTTTCTCTCCTCCAGCTCCCTTTTGTGCCCCCAAACTCTTCTCTGGATAGTCCTTCAGCCCTCTGGAGCAGATTTTGGGGGCACGTGGGTTCTGTAGGGGGTTGAGAAGCAAGAGAAGCCCTGTTGCACAAGAAGACACTTGCTTGTGCTATTTCGGTTCTCACCCATTAAATTTAATTGAATAATCGGGGGCCACTAGGTGGCGCATCGGAAGATGGCTATGATGGGGGTAATTAGCCTCCTTAACCCCCCCCCCCAGGATTGTGGGGGGGAGGGCCCTTGCCTGCTGTGCCCTATACCACCCCCGAATTTGTGGGGGTGGGGGCACTAGGCACAAAGCCCTCCTGTGGGATTCCGGCACTCCTGGACACCGTCCCTGATTCGCGCCGCTAGTTGCAAGCATCTTCAAAAGAAATAATTTGGACGAGATAAATTGTACATGCTTCAAGGAAAAAGGGGAGTAAAGACTGCTGACAGAAGAGATCTCTGATAACAAGACAAGAATAAAATATGAGAAGATACGTCAAGATACGGTACTACAAATGACTGAGGGGGGAGGGGGGAAAAAACCTGCCTTCCTTTTTCTTATGTGATTTAACAAGAATCCCCTCCCCTAATGAGTCAGAAACTAAGGACTTTAGCTGTGGATTTAAGGCTGTGTGGAGATAAACTTTCGAACCAAAGCAATGTTTCAAGATGAAGCTGGAAAGCTAAGAGGTTTGGAAGGACGCAGTTAAAAATGCCGTCGCCATTTTGGGAGGCATTGTTGGAGCTCTTGGGTCTGGGAGGAGAAAGAGAGAAATAGAGTTGTTTACATATCGTGGATCAACTTCTCGGTGGGACTTAAGAGCGACAAATGCCAAATTTATGATGGAAAGAGCGATGCTATCTACGAAGGAGATATATGGAAACCATCTGGACTTAGTGGAGGCACGGGAAATCCACACAGGATTATTATTTTGCTTATCGGCTTAAGGAGACTAACAGAAGAGATCGTAAAGGAAAAATAGAAATTATATGAACAAGATATGATGTGGAAACACCAAGATAAGACTGGATAGAATTATGAATTTTGTCTGGACTGATTGGGACTGATTTGGACATTAACGCAGTAATAAGAAGATGATCTGAATCCCCCTTTGGATCTTGAAGTATGGGTTCCCCCAACAAAATTTAAAAATTTGGCTTTGTAATTTGGAATTTATGTGATGTGATTTAATTTGATGTGATTGGCCAGTTAATAAAAATTATTTTTAAAAAAATAAATTTAATTGAATAATCAGCTGTTGTTATTTATTAAGTATTGTATGTACCACTCTTCATCCATAGATGTCAGGACGGTTCACAACATAAAAGTACTGGGGGGAAGGACATAATAAAAACAAGAGCAAGAACAAACTAAAAACCCCACATTATAAGAGCATCCTAGGAGGAGGTTGTAAAGACCGGAGGCTGGGTATTACTGGGAGACTGAAAAGGCGTTGGTCGCCCATTGAATGACTGTATTGAACAAGAAATATTTATATGTGCTGATTTCATGAGGCTTTTTGCTTTGTTTCTTCAGATCCCAGGGTCAGAGGATGGCTCATGCTGGATTCTTACTTGCCCACTTTTTCTCTCACTGTTGCGTATCTTCTCTTCATATGGCTGGGTACCACATTTATGAAGACCAGGCCTGCTCTGTCACTCAGGGGTCTTCTCATTGTATATAACCTTGGAGTCACCATGCTTTCGTTTTACATGCTTATAGAGGTGAGTCTTTTCAGTTTTGGCCCAGTTTTGTTGTTGTTCTCCAAGTTTAATAGACTGGGCAGTTTGGCAAAATTGCTTTTCACAGGTCATATTTTCTGGGAATCCTAGTGTTTTACTTTCTATATTTTGCTCTTTATTTTCACCAGTATCACATGGCTCACCTGCCTGAGCCATCCAGACATGCACAGTTTGAATTATTCCTTGCTCTACATTCAGGGTACATCTATTGTTCCTGCTTCCATAGTTGATCTTCTGTGATCTCAGTGATCTTATAGGAGCTTTACTGAATCATATGTGCAAAGACTGGACTGGGTGACCTTCTGGTGACTTCTAGAAATGAGTCTGTAATGAACTATATTTTGAAGCATAAACATAAGAGATGCCTTACAGCCATTTGTTTTACAAAAGGGAGGAAAAAGGGGAGGATCTGAAGCACTGTCACCAAAGGGCACACATGATACACAAATTATGTACAAAACAGCCCCAGTGGACACTTTTCTGCATTGGGAGAAGCTCATTTTCAGCAGAGGGGCCATGCATAACTCGCTTTTTTCTCCACACTGCAAAACAAAAGCAAAAACAAACCCACGCAATGCCTTCTTCCTCCCTGCATTCCAAGCATTTAAATTTGACTCCCGGCTGGCGGGGTGGGGGCTGGAATCTAGCACCTCTCCCCAACCTGAGAGTAATTACTGTATATTAGTCAAAACAAAAAAAATTTTTTTCTTTCCAGTAGCACCTTAAAGACCAACTAAGTTAGTTCTTGGTATGAGCTTTCGTGTGCATGCACACTTCGTCAGATATCTGACGAAGTGTGCATGCACACGAAAGCTCATACCAAGAACTAACTTAGTTGGTCTTTAAGGTGCTACTGGAAAGAAAAAAATTTTTTTTGTTTTGACTATGGCAGACCAACACGGCTACCTATCTGTAACTGGAACTACTGTATATTAGGTAACACATGGCCAGAGTAATAATATCTTCCTGTTTAGCTAAGGCTGCAGTATGAACCCCATTTACTGGTGGAGTAAGACCCATTGAATTCAATAAGGCTTACATTTGAGTAGGCAGGGTTAGGACTGTGCTGTACATCTGTGTTGGTGGTGGTGTTTTTAAAAGGTCAACCACTAGTCCAGTTAAACTGTGATGGCTGTCTTCAGAACATGTGGGAAGTGGAAGTTCTCATACGAAAACCCATGACCGCATGAGGAGGACCAGGAGTCTCCTTTCCATAAATTCCATTATTCAGGTTGCCAGAGACAAATACCTCTGACTCAGGGGTGGCACTGGATGCTGAGATGTTGCAAATCCTTCAGGCAGCTTCTGAACATATAAAGGTCAGGCCAGTGAATGTGAGCAACCACATAATGTTTATTGTCCACATTTACTTGTGTAGCTCCATTTGGTTTTTTCAGGCAACCTCCTCACTTCTTGGCGTGGGGCTGTTTGCCCGTGTTTAACAGTCACCACATTGTCAGTATTGGAGCATCAACCCTATTTTGGATATTTACTGTAGCATATACAGTAACTTCCGCTGTGTTCAAGTATTTGAGGTCTCTGGGGCACGCTAGCTGCAGTCTTTAAGTACGGGCTGCATTATATCTCAGCAGTCCATCTAAAACCACGGATTAAACAGTGGCTCTTCAAAGATCATCTAAAAATAGGCAACCTACATAGAAAGCAGGGCTTCAGTGAAGCAGGAACTCTGGAGTGCTGGGTTTTCTCTAACTTCCTGAACAAATAGAAATGCAGGGCCTTGTCTCTCTCCCTGCCCTCCACCTCCAGCTTTTGCTTGCAGGATCTGTTCTGGTTCTTTCCATAAGGTAAAGGTAAAGGGACCCCTGACCATTAGGTCCAGTCGTGGCAGACTCTGGGGTTGCGGCGCTCATCTTGCTTTATTGGCCGAGGAAGCCGGCGTACAGCTTCCGGGTCATGTGGCCAGCATGACTAAGCCACTTCTGGTGAACCACAGCAGCGTACGGAAACACCGTTTACCTATTTACTTGCACTTTGACGTGCTTTTGAACTGCTAGGTGGGCAGGAGCAGGGACCGAGCAACGGGAGCTCACCCCGTCGCGGGGATTCGAACCGCTGACCTTCTGATCGGCAAGCCCAAGGCTCTGTGGTTTAACCCACAGCGCCACCCGCGTCCCATTGATTCTTTCCATGGATCCCTCCTAATCCATCTGAAAAGAAGCAGACTTCACCTCTTTGCCAAAACCCAAGGCTTTGGTTTCAATAAACCCTTTGCTTATCCCAAACAGTTTCCAAACAGAAGAGTCTTGCCTCATCCTCAGGTTCTAAGGCAATTCCTACAAGGATCCAAGCTTAGTACATAACAGGAATAGAGCTGACAGGGAAACCCCAATAGCCTATACCAAACCTTTCTTGGGTCCTCAGCCAGCTCATATTACACCTGTTGTGCATGGTGTAATAAACAAACATCTGCCCTTATTCCCTTATGGGTAACACAAGAACCCTTAGAGTCCTTTGTACGTTCTCCAGAGGCCAACCAGAGAATATTGAGAAGCAAAGCAGCTCGTAAGCCTGATCTTTATTGAACTGTTGCAACAGGGTGCTCCCTTCACATGCAGGAAAGGAGGAGGACCCCGAACAAAGGTGTGCCTGCCCTTATATAGACATTTTAAATTGCCCGTCCTGGAGTCCAAGACCACTCCCCAGAAACATCATACATACATCACAGAAGGGGTGTAGCTCAAGACCACCCCCCAGATACATCATAACTACATCACAGAAAGGGTGGTCTACAACAGAAATCTGAGTGTATTGTTTATCTCCTGTCTGGCAGACCTGTTAATGGTCACTTGATTGGATACCCTGGGGAACCTGGCCAGTCTTTTGTAATGACAAATACTTAGTTCCTGAGCCAGGTCACAGGCTCACTCTATTCATACACAGACATACCCTTAAGACCCTTAAGACAGGATTTCAACCTTGCAGAGAAATCATTTGGTCAGTTTGGGAGTCAAAATGGTTTCAGGGCTGTTTTCCTGTGCAGCTTCAGACATGTGGTTTATATATTTATGTACGTGTTTGCTTGGTACATTTATGAACATTTATTATATAAGACCTTAATTTTTTTTTATTTCAATGGCCTCCAATGTGGAGCTTCATTTACATATGCAGACACACTCCCATCAAATTCAGAGAGCTGTGAAGCAGTTGCACATGAGGGTGTTTGCATTCATATGCGGTACTTGAGTTGTATGCTTGGACGGTTGTCATGGAGTTCTTGCTGGGTTGCAGTGGCTATTTTGGGCCTGTTCACTTTGCTTGAACTTCTCCTTCAGATAACTTTGCCAGGTCTTCTTTCAAGCCAGCCAGTAAAACCATCTTCAGCATAGTTTTCACTTCCCCATGTCAATATTCGGAAGTGACTTCAAATTAAGGGTATTTTCTTTCCCATATTCCCACATATATTCAAACAGGCAGGATAATTATGCTTAGAACAAAGCTGCCATTGCGAGCAGAGTCTATTTATACTTGAATTGTCAAACAGAGGCCATTTACTCATGTTACAATGGAGATTTGTTCATTAGGTTATGCGAGTGGAGGTAATTTGCCCCCTAAAATTAAATATCAGGAAGTTTTGCTGTTGTACAGAATTTTGTAGTATTTCATTATTCAGGAACTAATGACAAAACATAACTATACATCATGATAGCTGAGATAATAATGATAATAATAATAGTAATAATAATAATAATAATAATAATAATAATAATAATAATAATTTGTACCTTGCCCATCTGACTGGGTTTCCACAGCCACTCTGGGTGGCTTCCAACATACATAAAAATGTAATAAAACATTAAACATTTAAAAAGCTTCCATATACAGAGCTGCGTTCAGGAAATAATAATCATTTATTATGGATTGTGTGCTACAACTTATGAAGGGATGTTGTCACAAAACAAAACACTGTTCTACCATTGAAGGGGTGTTAAGATAGCTTTTTAGAAACAGACAAATGTTTAGGACTGGACACTTAAGATGCAGCTCTGAGTGTACTTTTCTGATGATTTAAAAACTAAGGTCTAAAGCTGTCATTCAGATATCACTTGCTCCTGCAGCACTGGGCTATAGGTATTCTGGGCACCTGGCAGGATCACACGAAGTAAAGGGCTTACAGGAGTGTCTAGGTGGAAATAAGACAATAGATGGATACAGTGCTGGAAAGGGAATATAGAGACAAGATCACCCACACGGTCACAGCTAAGAAACTTGGACTGGGATGGTTGAAATTAGGATGCAGGGAAAGAGTGGAAAGAAAGACTGATGGGAAGGCAAGTAGAGAATGAGGCAAGAGAACCAGCCACACAGGCAAGGGCAGAAGGTAGCCTCTAACCTGTAAGCATTTATATCCTCCTCCAGCTTAGGAATGCACAGTGGCAAGTTTGATGCACTTCTGGGGGAACAGGGAGCTTAGTTTCCTTTCACTCTCTGAATTAGCCAACCAGCATGGCTTGAAGTTTGGCAGATTCTTAATAAACTGCATGCTGAATCAGCGCAGGTATGCAGCCTTGCATTAGATGATGGGAAATAAATATTACTGACTCACTGAGTCACACTCTCTCCAACCGATTGCAAAAGACATAACTTTTGCAGCGTTCTAGGGCTGTGGTTATTTTTGCAATGGTTCCTATGGTGAATTTTGCAGGTGGCCTGCCCCACTTCGTTAGTGCGTGGAGGTGCTTTCTCTGGTTTTGGTGGGGAATAAGTAGCTTGCACCTCTTTGTGGGGTGCAAAAGCAATTTGCCCAAATAAAAAGGGGTAACACTCAGACAATTCAGAAGTGAAGACTTGCTTGTCTATTTAACCCTCCCAAATAAATTCTGATGCAGTACATTCCACACTGCAGCCTTTGCCAGCTGGGCACCGACCAGGTGTTTTGGACTACACTTCTTTCAACCCCCACTCCATAACCTCTGGAGAGTATCAGCCATCAAGTTGGCAAAGGCTGCCTTACAGCCACAGAAGACGCATCCCTAGCATGGAGGAAACTGGTGGAATGTAACAAATGGGGAGAGAGCAGGTGTTTCTTTGTAGAATTAGTAGGATTGTAGCTTTATCAGGCCCTTAAATGGGACCTCCTAGCTCTGTTTTGAAGACAGAATCCCCAGCCTCCTTGCCTGCCTTTGTGACCTCACACCACCCTGCAAGCGAGTGAAATGATATGCAGGCTGCTCTAATGAATAAGAAATCTATGCTCCTTCAGTTTCCATCAAATATATTTGTCAGTATGCAGTGGTCACGTTACTCTTCCCATCTGCCTCTCCTGCACTCAGCTGGGTGCAAGCCACTGCTCTCCGGATTATTCTGACTGCAGACATGTGACATTTCAGAGTTAAAGGGACTGTGTTTGATAATGACCCATTTCATTAACTCCCTGGATTGGCAGAGCAAAGGTATAATTCCTTTAAAAATTGCTGCAGTCCAGTCTACCCTCAGCTCAACTTCAGCAAACCTCTGTTGAAATGAATGGTGTTTCCACATCTGCAGTGCTGAGTGGATCCTTTTGACTTGTCATCTTCTAAGTTGGAACATCAGTGAGTTACTTTTGTAAAGGAAACAGGGTTGTTTGCCTTTCAACTCTTGAAACAGAATTCTTGGGGTTTTCCGAGACACTGGGGGGGGGGGAACCAACCTATTCAACCTCCCACTATGCTCTGAGCAGGCAGTATTTAGAATAAACTAAATGTTTGATTTAAAACAATAAAATAAAATAATGCCTACAGCAATACAAGGTGACGATGAAGGGCAAAAGAGATAGGGTTGATGAAGGTCGCCGTTTCGTTTTATTAAGTGAAAGTTTCTGAAATGTGTTAGCACAGAGTGTGCTTTTGAGTAAGGATATCTGTCTTCTGCTTCCAAAGAGAGGACAAGTGAAAAGCTGCTCAGGCAAATAGCCAGCGTAAGGAATTACTAATGGGCAATATCAGTTTCAGCTCTGGCAGCAGAGTAAGTGCAGTGCTCAGTTATGTTTGTCATGCTATTACCAACTGGAGTTCACCAATTGCACTGTTGTGGAAAGTGATGAGAGTTGGAAATGAGCTGCAAGCCCTTGGCAATTAGTAACTGGCATTGAGCTTTGCAATTAGCATCAAGAACCTGGCTTTCAGGAGCCCTGCAGGCCTAAAAAAAAAGGAATACAGTACCTTGCTTTAGGAAAGCATGGTTTGGCAGTGCACGCCTATACATGCACACCTATACGTGGGAAGTCCCATTCTTTTCAATGGAGCTTACTCCCAGGTAAGTATGTGCAGGATTGCTGCCAGTAAGGCATCTCCACATACATGCATACGTATAGACTTAAAAGAAGGATGCTATGGTTAAAAGGGCTCTGTTGGCTTTCTTAGCAGTAATGGCGGCAGGGGCGGGCACTGCAGCAGCAAAATAAAGCCAATCTTTAGAAAAGGGATGAGGAAACCTCAGCCCCTGGTGGGACTGAATGCAGTCATTTGAGTCTATCTAGCTAATGCTTCCTCCTTGCCTGAATGGAAGCTAGAGAGGGGCGTCTCAGCTTGTGCATAGGTGGTCCTGCTATGCCAAGGTAAAATTTCATCTGTTGCTCTCTTTTCACTTTGGCTCCACCATCCACTGGCATATGCCCCGCCCCGGGTGATAACTCCTAGGGGCCGAGGTCCTTTCCCTGCCCCCAGTAAAATATTTGAGAGGGCCAGACCCTGCCAAAGTTGATGGAAATTGCCATTCAATTGGTGTGTGTGCGCTGCATCTTGTGATCAATTATGTGGGTCGGGGCTTACCTCCCCCCCTATTTTATTCAAGTTGGCACCCCTCCCCCCCACCATCCCCGAAGTTTGCCCAGAAAGGAATGTGACCCAAGTGGAATCTAGACACATATAAAAAAAACTGTGAAAATGTTTTTTTTTAAAAACCGTTTTGAAAAATATATTGAATTTGCCATAGCTCACCATCAGCAGCTTATGTCACATTTTGTATAATGCACTTTACAACACACTTAAAACATTTATTTGCAGCTGTATAGCTGAGTCCCCTCAGTCTGGAAGAAGGTTCCTCACCCCCTGCTTTAGAGGCCAGTATTTAGAATTTCATCTGTAATGTTATGAAATGCCAATGAAGAAGTTTCAGAAGTTGTGGCTGGAGAAACATATTTCCCTTTTTCTTTCTTCCAGACAGTTAAATGTGATGTGACTGAGAGTTTCTTACACTGCAGACATTCACATTTTGTGCTTCATTCCTATTCAAACTGATTTGCAGGGTTTGTGTTTTTTTTTGCATTAAATGTGCATTCAACATTTCCACCACTTCTGCTCCAATCTAGTCCCGCTCTTGGATTGTAAGCATGTTTTTTCCCAGTTTTTCTGGGCAGGCAAAGGAAATGAGTGGGAACGCTGGGGGCAACAATGGCTCTGTCACAGAAATAT
This sequence comes from Podarcis filfolensis, assembly GCF_964270895.1. NCBI lineage: Eukaryota > Metazoa > Chordata > Lepidosauria > Squamata > Lacertidae > Podarcis > Podarcis filfolensis. Next base: position 29,944,630 of record NC_139603.1, on the reverse strand, counting down.
AGGGAGAGTCAATGGTTATGCAAGCTGCCTTAAAAAAAACAGCCACCATGCAACATGTTTGTAAAGAACTACTACGATTCCACCAAGGGGAAAGGGGTTCATGCCTGTCTTTCATACCTTCTTCGGCTCCTTTAATAATTATTGCTTGTCTTTTAGAGGAATGCCCATTTTCTTCTGAGGTAACTGAACTTACAAAGCAATATTGCTTGCTCTAATCCTGCATACTGCACATGGAAATATACTTCCTTAGGGATCAGGTTCACACATGCAAAGTAGTTCTTCATGTAAGGGGGGGAATCAAGAGTGCAGAGGCAGTTTTAGGGCAGCGTGACCAGTTCTTCCACACTGGGCCCTGACATGATAGCTCTGACAGGGTACTATAGTCCTTCCTCCTCCCCAAAACCTACTTAGTGCTTTTCCAGCTTTGGGAAGGAGCAGGGAGGGCTCTAGGACCCTGCCCGAGCCCTCACACCTCCTTCCCAAAGTCCAAACAGCAGAAGGCCTGGAAAGGGGCACCAAATTTTAGCCTAGCTCAGGGCACTGTAGTACCAAAGGCCGCCCCTGGAGACTGGAATGATCTCTGAATGCAGGTAGTCACATTCAGCCTACTGTTATATGCAGGAATTTCTAGATCAGCACCATTATTTTGAGTGATGGGTAGAATGCTTAACACTAATAGTTTGAAACATTGCTTGTAGGTCGAAGGTTGGATTAGATCTGAGCAGAACTCATAGTAGTGATTTCCCCCCCTGAAACTGAGAATTCAGACTTAGTTACCTTTAATTAACCAATGGGACTTCAGTCATGAAGAAGTCATCTCATCGATTTCCTTGGGTTCTAAGACTGACTTAGTCTGGATCAGACACAAAGTAGATATTTACAGTATTTAGGGTGTTGGTAGTGAGACTACGTTTGAAATTTTTGAAGATACCTGCCATTTTGTTCCTAGTGATTTTTGTTGTTCTTTTGTGATTTTAAATTGCCCTCCCATACTTATAATTTTGGACATCTTTTTTTATGAGAACAGGGATTTAAATTTGTTACCATGCATAGAGCAGAAAGCTATCCAGCCTTCAAAACCCCACATGATTGCAGTGATTAATAATTATTAACAATGGGAAATTCTATTCGGAGTAACAGAATCTGTTTTCTTCTTCTCCAGCTAATTCTTGCCACTTGGGAAGGAGGTTATAACTTACAATGTCAAAACCTGACCAGTGCAGGAGAAGCCGACATCCGGGTAAGAAACAAAAAGCAACCCAAGAACTGAAAGTTGGCTGTGAGGCTGGCAGGAGTCGTATTCCAAAATATCTGGAAGGCACCAGGTTGGCAAAGGCTAGGCTAGCCACACCTTAATGTCTCACAGTTCTTTCTTAGGCTGTATTCATGTATACACACTTAGCTTAGGGGCAAGTCCCATTGAACTCAATTGGGCTTCCTTCTGGATAGGTATATAGAGGATCGCACCATTGCCACATTTCTATACCTTGGTAGAATTTTTTTTAAAATGCATTTATCATTCTATGGCTAATCTTTAACTCTGCCTTTTAAATTTTGTCCATTGGGGTGGGTTTGTTTGTTTGTTTCAGGCTGTTTTTCACATGACGATCTCTTTGGTGTACAGCTTATGCTGGTGCTTTTTAATGGGAAAATTCAAGCAAGCATTTCCTAAAAATAGTTTTTCAAAAGGAAAAAGCTTACAACCTTCTGCAGCTAAGAGAGGCCATTTCGTCCCCCCCCCTCAAAATTAAGAAAGTACTTCCTTCCTCTCCACGTATCTCTTCTCATGCTGCGCCTTCTTCAGCAGCTGTCTGGATTCAGCCAGGACCCAATTCTAGAAAAGAAGCTATGTTTTCCTTCTCTTTTCCTTTTTGCACTATTTACTTGCCTGGTAGCAAAAGCTGGAATCGGAGAGTAGCCATAAAGAAACTGCCTATCAAACTTGTATGTGTATGTGGGTCTGTGTATATCTCTCTTTGTATACTCTTTATATCTTTAATCTTAGAGTTCTAAGTGAGACAAGAAAAAGAACTGGCACGAAAGGTATTCTTCTAACTGCAATTGCTGATTTCACTTCCCTCTGAACTTTCCTCCCAAAAGCCTTGGTGCTGAATTCACATTAGATGCTTTTACTCTTGGCTTGCTGTTTCTGCTCCTCCAGATTCAAAGGCACTATTCACTTGCATAGAATTGTAGAGTTGGAAAGGACCCCCAAGGGTAATCTAGTCCAGCCCCTCCTTAGCAATGCAGGAATCTCCGCTAGATCACACGTGAGAGATGGTTGTCCAACCTCTGCTTAAAAACCTCCAAGGTTTTTAACCTCCAATCCTGCATATTTCCAGACTCAAGAATTGGCACTGAAGACAACGCTCCTGGGTTGAGCCCGTGTGAGTCTTGACGCAAACAAAGTTGTAGGAAAGGGGTAGGGAATTAATTTATAAGAAGAAAGGGAGTACAGTTGTTGGGGTGGGAAAGCATTTTTATGAAGATTAGTTGGAGGGAAAATGAGGCGGGGGGAGCTAGGCATAGACTGTTGCATAGACAGGAACAGAGCCACAGGTCGGTGGGTAGCGCATCTGCTATGCATGCAGAAGAACACTGCTTCAGTCCCCAGCATCCTCAGGCAGTGCCTGGAGACTTCAGCCTGAGACCCTCGAGAGCCACTGCCAGTTAGCATAACTAACATTGAGCTAGAGCAGGGCTCCCAAACTTGGATCTCCAGCTGTTTTTGGACTACAACTCCCATTGTCCCCAGCTAGCAAAAACCAGTGGTCAGGGATGATGGGAATTGTAGTCCAGAAACAATGGGAGACCCAAATTTGGGAAAACCTGAGCTAGAGGAACCCACTAGTCTGGTTCAGTAACGGTAGCTTCCTATGGATTTTCTGGCAACAAGTGGCATCGCGGCTGGTCCTACCGTTAGGTGAAGTGCTTGTTTCCGGTGGCAAATGATCACCCTCCCTGCTGCTTCCCTCCCCACTCTCCCCCAAATCAGCTTCATTGAGGGCAGAGGGCAGGAGTGCAACTGGTGGTGATGAGGCTGGTGGTATTGCTGTACCTTCCCCTGGTGTTGCTGGTGGCAATGCTATGACTGTATTGTGGTGGGGCTGCGGCTATAGGCTCAGACTGCTGGTCTGGGTGGTGCAAGCATCGAGGAGCCATCTCTGCTGATCTTCTGCCCACTGCGTTTCAGGGAAGTTTCTGTGACCTGTGCTGTTTCCCCTCCAAAAGTTGAGCAACTAGCTCAGTTGAAGTTAAGGTGACCCAGATGAAAGGCAGTGTTTGGCATAGCAAGGGCTCTGCCTTAAAACAAAAAACAAACAAACAACCCTCTCTGATGTTTGCTGGCCTGCCTGTGCTCTTATCTTGGTCCCCAAGCAGTTGGCTTAACTGAATTATGCACTCAGGGCACAGCTAAACTCTGGAATTTGGTACCTGCAAGAAGTGATGGTGCTTCTAGATGGATGCTTATTGTGCAAATACATGCAGGGTTGTTGTCCCTGCCCCCCCCCCAGCATTCAAATGAGTTAATACAAAGGACGGTCCCTATTATCTCCAATGAAATCTTAACAGTGGACAGTGTTGGGCTAGAACTTGGGAGACAGAAGTTCAAATACCCACTCAGCCATGGGTAACCTTGGGCTAGTCAATGACTCTCAGCCTTAACCATACGTGCCAAGTTATGCTTGACGTTGGGGGGCTTTGTCACGTGCGTGTGATGTCACAAGTGCAGCACACACGTGTGACATCACAAGTGTCGGGAGGAGGCCTCGGGGCTGACAGGGCCTCCATCACCATAGAGAGGCCCAACATCACTACATGGAGGCCTAGTGAGGCCCTCTGCCACTGCAGGGAGGCCTGACAAGGCCTGCAGCAGCCAAGACCCTCAATATTGGGGGGGGGGAGGGCTCAGCCCCATCCCCACATATTTCAGGGAGGCTCAGGTATCCTCAGCCCCATAGAGTTGGCACCTATGGCCTTAGCTACCTCATGAGACTGTTGAGAGGATAAAATGGGGAAGGGGAGAACCTTGAGCTCCTCAGAGGAAAGGTGGAATATAAAATCAATTAAATGCCATAGTAGAGATTTAATGTACTTATAACTCTCCTTTCTCCCAAGCTGGGATTCAAGGAGATATGCCACCTGTCAAAATATGGTACACGGCACTCTTGTACCACAGAAACTTAGTCTGGCAGAACAGGGAGAGAGTAAGTAAATACTGCACAAACGATTTGCCCCAACATAAGGGAGCCTCTGAATATAGCAAGCATGTTCTTTGTAAGCTGAGAACATTGTATTTACTCCCACCGTGTGTAAGAATTTCTCCATAGTCAACGGCATGCAGGGCCATATGTAAATGCCTCGCACAATTTACTTGTTCTGCTCAATTCATTATCCATTATTAGAGCCTGATACCCTGTTGTAAAGCCCACCATGAATTGCATAGTTCTGCTGCTAGATCGTGATTCTGAGGAGTAATTTGGAAGCCTTGCTGAGAAAATGCAAAGGAGAGAGGGCATTAATAAACAACAGCTGCTCAGGGACTCAGCATTGCATACTAAGTAGGTTCCTTTTCTAAGACAGGAATTGTAGTTGCTCAGAATTAAATCCCACTGGAATCTACGAGGATTACTTCCAATGGCTTGTGTTTAAGACTACCTCTAGGAACGAAGTCTGAATCTGTTGCACTCTCTGGGCTTGTGCACACTGCTCTTTCCAGACATGGTCCATGCTTAAAAGCTCTGTGTCTGGGAACCCTTTTGTTTGCTCTTTAAAACCCCCTCTTTGAAGCTCAATTGGAGCGAACAGCAACCCGCAGAAAACCTGAATTGATGTTTGCTGTGACTGAGCACTAAAATGTGAATTTTCATGGAGAAAACGCCAAGGCAAAAAGCAAAGCTAGGACACAGAGCTTTTAAGTGCAGACCTGTGCCTGTAAAGAGTAAGCCCCATGCAATACGGGGGGGGGGGGCTTGCATCTGCATAGGACCAGGCAGTACCCAATTTTTTATTACTGTAAGCCAGATATGGGAAATCTGAGGCAGTCCAGATGTCGATGGACTACAACTCCTCTCAGCCAATGGCCAGGGATGGTGGAAGTGGAAGCCCAACAACAGTTTGAGAAGGGCAGGTTCATCGCCCCTGTTTTAAGCCATAGGAAAATATCTTAAATCTGAGTTTTGCCTGACTAAAGGATTATTCAAGGATAGCAGAACATGTTCCTCCAAGAAGAGAGATATTAATTCATCTGTCTTGTTCCTGCAGGTGGCCAAGGTGTTGTGGTGGTATTACTTCTCCAAAGTCATTGAATTTGCTGACACGATGTTCTTTGTTCTGCGGAAGAAAAACAGTCAGATTACTTTCCTTCACGTTTATCATCACGCCACTATGTTTAACATCTGGTGGTGCGTCATGAACTGGATACCTTGCGGACAAAGTTAGTATTCGGAGATGCAGACTTAAAATGTAACCAGGCAACATACCTAGAGTACCTTCATATGTGATAGATCTAACAGCAGATCTATGCAGTCCTGCCATTTGGGGGAAAGTAGAGGTGAATCTCACTTAGTAAACATGAGCAAAATGTTGAGTAAGCTGTTAGGCTCACTCTTCATCTGAAGTAAACACACAACAGCAACAGCAGCAACTCAGTTGCCATTTTGCTCTGTTGAAATGTTCTGCTGCATTTAGTATATTGTAGAATCTACCTCAGACACCTCCTGTATCCTGCAGATGACGTGATGGATTAAAGTGCACAGAACAGCTAGAATACTGCAGCACATTCCTTGAGATCACTAGTTCAAAACTCACATGCATACCATCCTGATCTTGGTTTGTGAGCATTGTGCAGAAGCCCCTGCTTCTTCCTTTTTGAGTCTCTTTTGTGCAAAGAGAAAGACTGAGGATGCAAGAATTTTCTGTAGTCCTCCGGCAGAGCAAAGGTTGGAGGGGACTCATAGATCTATTTTCCCCTTGTAGTGAGGTGAAGTAAAGGAAATGACTCTGAGCTAATTAGCCGCGGGTGGTGCTGTGGGTTAAACCATAGAGCCTAGGACTTGCCGATCAGAAGGTCGGCGGTTCGAATCCCTGTGACGGGGTGAGCTCCCATTGCTCGGTCCCTGCTCCTGCCAACCTAGCAATTCGAAAGCACGTCAAAGCGCAAGTAGATAAATAGGTGCCACTCCGGTGGGAAGGTAAACGGCGTTTCCGTGTGCTGCTTTGGTTTGCCAGAAGCGGCTTAGTCATGCTGGCCACATGACCTGGAAGCTGTACGCTGGCTCCCTCGGCCAATAAAGCGAGATGAGTGCCACAACCCCAGAGTCGGTCATGACTGGACCTAATGGTCAGGGGTCCCTTTAACTTTACCTATTAACCCAGGAACCGGCTGCAGTTTTAAAAGGATAGAGCAAGGGTGAGAAACTTTTCTTTTTTAAAAAGAAAAATATTTTTCATTTTTGAAAATAACATTTTTTTCTTTTTATATATACATATCTAATCCAAATTTTCATTAACTTCCCCCTGCCCCCCGATTTCCATCCCCCCCTTATTCTCCTTGCATATAATTATATTGGGGTGAGAAACTTTTCAAAGGCTAGAGCAAGGTGCTATCTTCCCCATCCCCCACAGATCGAGTCTGACAGGTGGGGCAGTCTATCTGTCAATCATTTGACATCCAAATGACATCAGATTGCATGTTTTTGCCTGCAGTTTGGAATCGAACCATGCTAGCAAATGCACAGCCTATGAAGCCCGACTAATTGCCAATGCTTGTAGAGAACTATGCACAGAACTTTGCAGGCACCACTTGCTTAGTGGTGCTTGCAAATCCCCTTTTGTTGGAGCCACATCTCTATGGCCGCAGGTGTAGGGTTAGGCTCATCCTACACCTGACGCCATAGAGATATGGCTTCACTGTTGCCTCCCCAGTCCAGCGCCCCAAATCAACTGCCTGGATTATCTGTCCCTTAAAGCAGCTTTAGCCACCCCAGCAGCAGTTGTGAGCCAACTCACCACCAGAACCAACACCACTTGAACAAGGTTAGAAAGAAACCCATATAGGCTACAAGAAGGCAAACAGCATAAACTCATGGAACCATCATTATGTAACACTCCTATGCCATGGTAATAGAGGCTCTGAGCTCGGCTGCCAAAGGAAACCCTGCCAGTTCTTTACATTGCCAGTGAACCATAGTATTGATTCTCAGAAGCAAAGTCTTAACAATGTGTTCAATTCAATCACAGGTTTCTTTGGACCCACCTTGAACAGTTTTATCCACGTCCTCATGTACTCCTACTATGGACTGTCCGTCATTCCATCCATGCGCAAGTATCTGTGGTGGAAGAAATACCTCACTCAGGCACAACTGGTACGCTTACAACATTTTGTCATTTGTACTGACCATAGTTCTGAAAATAAATATATAAATCCTATGTAGCAAGGTCAAGCTAGCAATGAGCCAGTTTGCAATGGAGGACAAAGTTGAGGGTGGGGAAGCTTTAGTTGTTCAAGGAAGATTATGTTCCTTCTTTTTCCACTGTCCAGGGACACTTGCACAATGGCAAGGAGCCACAGCCCCATCCCAGCTTCCAAACATGTATATGCACATCTGCATCATGCATTACACATTCACGCTGCATGTGGGAATCAGTGTGATGTAGCAGGTGGAATTTTTGCACGTGGCAAGTCATGTAATGCATGGGCCTCCAAAGCAATGTGTGAATCAGCCCAGGTTTGATCCCGCAGTTTGTCTGCAACACAAATCTTCTAGGATGTGTATATGCCTAATTCTGCATCGGCTTGGGGCCATCTCAGTGTAACTGCTCCACCAGGAGAACCATGAAGAGACCTTATGTTTTGGAAGAAGGGAGCAATGAACACACAGCCAGGCAATGAGTTGCTCAAGGCCAGTATTTGGGAGAAGTGTGATGGAAGTAAATCAATTTGAAAAGCCACAAGGATCTTATAAGAACTGGGTTTTTTTGTGGGTGGGGTGGGGGAATATGCTATACTGGAGCAACACCAAGTGCGGGCAGGAATAGAAGTAGCCCTAGTGTAATTGTAGTTGATCCCTCTACTCATTGACACTGCCCCATGTTTTAGTGTGAGCCTTGCCTAGGTTCAAATTCGAAGGACAACCTGTGTGGCGCAGATGCAAGTCACATTCCAGATATAACTGGCCGTTGCACTTGTGCATCCTGCCCCCTATGCAACACTGTAATAGCCAGAGCTGCTCTGTGCTGAGACGATATATGGGCATGTTCTTTGATGTGCTCTTGAGGAATAGTGTTATGTCCGTCACATTGACACTGTTGCAATTTGGAGCACGGCTGCTCCATGCTCCTGTCTTGACTTGCAGAAAACTCATGCATTAAGTGACACTTCATCACCCGAAGAGTTTCCAAGCTGGTGCTATCAGACATCACAGCTCTCCTGCACTAAGCAGGATCCTTGTGGCAAACTATTCAAGATATTAAGGCCAGGTGAACAGAATATGAAGAACCCCTAAAACATTAATGGCCTTATTTTTGTTGATGTTGCCACAAGCGTCAACAGGTATGAGTAGTCAACACTGCCGCTATGGTGTCAAGGTGCGACCTGTAACTTTCTGAACAGAATTGATGTGGAGTCGCCCTGGCTTCTCTCTCCAGCAAAACAGCCATTCCAAAGGGAAACTGCCATTTTTTATACATTCATTAACAACCTGGGTATTAAATGTAGGTGAACGGTGGTAGAGAGGAACTTGTAGATTGACAACACAACTATCAGCCATGAGAAAGGGGTATGAATTTCACCTGGGGAAGGCCTAATCCTGAAAATGATGGGCACTGATGTTTCTTTCTTCAACAGATCCAGTTTTTGCTCACCATTACACACACGCTCAGTGCAGTTGTGAAGCCATGTGGATTTCCATTTGGTTGCCTCATCTTCCAGTCTTCATACATGGCCACACTGGTCATTCTGTTTGTTAACTTCTATGTTCAGGTAAGTTGAACAGGAAATGGATAGCTGCATATGCTTAATGAAGAGTGTCTTGAAACTTGGCATTCCTAGCTTTAACGGAGTCAAGCTTGGTTTCCGCCCCATGCTGGTTTTTAAAACAAACTTTAAGGATCTTCCTCAAATTGCTCATTGAGTTGAACTTGAAGGGGGCACTGAGGTGAAGGAAGCACAGTCATGCCGTCAGCAATTATGCAACATCCACTGCAGTGTGATATAATGTTTCTTATTGGCGTGTCCAATTCTGCAATGTTAAGAGCCTTTGTTGCAAGGCTCCTTGCCGGTATTCAGTTCCCGAGAAACGTGGGGGAAAGGCAACGTGACAGCAAAATCAAACCGAACCTTCACTTATAATGAAAAGATAGATTAAGTCCACTAGTGTGTCCACCAATTCAGCAGAATCCAGCAAACTCTGTACTACAAAGCTTCAGCAAGCAGGCAGAAAATACAGGCAAAAATTATGCTTCAATGGCTACAATGGAGTCCTAATGGAAAATGATGGGCAGGCCGAGTTAGGAATGTGCATTTGTCATCCACATCAAAAGAAAATAATCTGGCCGCTTCACCCAGCCCCAACTGGGCTTTGCAATGCAGGTTCATCTGCTGCATATGTAGAAGCTGTTTCTGTGGGCAGACCTTTCTTGGTGAAGCAGGGCTGAAATATTTAATCCAGTATTAGCTTTATTATTAGATTTACCTCCCACCTTCCCTCCAAGAGCTGAAGGTAACATGGGTTCTCCTTCCAATTTCCCCCCTCCCAGGTTGTGCTAGGGGACAGTGACTCTTCCCCCCCCCCCCGCTCGAAGGACACAAAGTGAGCATCATGGACTCAGAGGGGATTTGAACCCTGGTCTCCCACATCCTGGTCCAGCACTCTAGCCTAGGCATCCCCAAACTCGGCCCTCCAGATGTTTTGGGACTACAGCTCCCATCATTCCTGACCACTGGTCCTGTTAGCTAGGGATGATGGGAGTCGTAGTCCCAAAATATCTGGAGGGCCAAGTTTGGGGATGCCTGCTCTAGCCACTACACTACAGTGGCTCTTATCCCTTCTCCGGGTGCAGAATGGGCCAGAATCAAGGGCAACATTAGTTCCAGCGACAGATTCTTAAGCGAGAGAGCACAAGCACCTTTTCCACATCACTTTTCTGTGCAATAAATTTGATTTGCTATTAACTTGTTTCACATGCTCCACTTACTTTTTTCTTTTTCAAGGCTGTTCTTCTGCTAAGAGTTGCAGCGTTCTTCTTGTACTCAATGCTACACTATATTATTATCTTTACTTGTTTTATTATCTAAATTATTTGAGATGGTAGCACATTCAGTGCTGCTTGTAAGAGCAGCGCTGTTCACATTTCAGCAAATCTAGCGCTCAAATGCTTACCCTGCATTTTCAAAAAAAGGTGGCAAAGCACATCCCTCCCCTGCCTACAGTAATTTCACGAACATTATACAGAGGTCTCCCAATTACGTATCTATGTGCCTATTTATTATTTTTTTTAAAAAAAGAACAGCAGCATGGCTAACCCCTTTTATCCTATACATACAGGGTTGGAATTTTATGCTGTTGTGTCACAGAGAAATAGCACACCAATGACAGAATGCAACTACTGGGACATACTCTATTCAACCCCTGTAATAATAATAATAAATAATAATAATAATAATAATAATTTATTATTTATACCCTGCCCATCTGGCTGAGTTTCCTCAGCCACTCTGGGCAGCTTCCAATCGAGTGTTAAAAACGATACAGCATTAAATATTAAAAACTTCCCTAAACAGGCTGCCTTCAGATGTCTTTTAAAGATAAGATAGCTACTTATTTCCTTCACATCTGAAGGGAGGGCGTTCCACAGGGCGGGCGCCACTACCGAGAAGGCCCTCTGTCTGGTTCCCTGTAACCTCACTTCTCGCAATGAGGGAACTGTCAGAAGGCCCTCGGCACTGGATCTCAGTGTGGGAAAGGATCAAATGAAAGGACTTTCCTGTGAAATCTTGCACAGCAATGCTTAAATGGGAAAAGAAACTGGAGCAACAGCCTGGAGTGGGGGTGGGGAAACACTACAAAACAGCTCTAAATTTATTGTATAGCACAGCTCAGCAGTTCTTCTTGCAGTCAGGTGTAGATAAAATCACTTCTAGATGCAATAGATCTACATCTAAGATTGTTGTAGGTGTTCTTCTCCATAGCAGTTGGCAGGGTGGTCAGCAGCATCTCTATAGCTTGCTGAGGGGGGTGAGGCTGCTGCAAACACACTGGCTGAGCCAATGCAATGTGGCCTCTGATGGGTTTGCACTGCACCACCACCCCTCCACCTCTTCCTCCCAGTAAGCCACAGCAGGGCTGATGATAAGGTCAGTGGTGGGCAGTCGGGCAACTGCTGCTGCCTTGCTGACCTCTAGTGGTTTTGCTGATCCATTGCTTTTTAGCCCTCTATAAAGGATGTCTATTGAGTTTGTTTAGGTAACTTATAAGGAAGAGGTTTTGTTAAGAGAGTTGTTAAGTAGTGGCAAAAGCAAATGCATACAAAAACAGAATTTCTCCAGCATGATACCATGTATTTCAAACAAATGCATCTGCCATGAGTTTCTCTGTGTAAGTCCAGGAGCACATTTCTGTTCTTCTCAACTGTCAATCCGTTTTCTGGGCTTCCGGAAAAGATTTCTCTGTGGATAATGAATGCATTTTCTCCCTAGGTGTGACATTTTAAGCGCAAACAGAGAAAAAACAAATCTACTCCATTTTGTTGAGTATGATATTCTACAGCCAGCACCAGTATGTTATAGCAGTTGCCATAACACCAGCTTGATGAAGACTAGTATTCAATTGGGGTTGCATCAGTTGTTAGTCCTGTTCAGGGTAGACTCATTAATGGCTCAGGTCCATTGATTTCAACAGGTCTACTTGATGTGAACCTTAGTTGGATACAGCCCCAAGTATGTTTATTTTGTGAGGAGAGATGATAGTACATTAGACAAAAGCCTTTGGAAAAAATACTGGATAAGGAGGCACTATCAATAGTGGAAACTGTTAAAACAGAAGTCATGCTGTTGTATGCTTTTTTGCATGCTTTTTCCTGTTGTATGCAGGAAAAAGAACTTTTGAATGTTTTTAGCCATAGCCAATCTACTTAGAAGAGGAAGGCCTTAATTTTGATTACTTCTGTTTTTCCTTCCAGACATATCGGAAAAGACCTTCAAGAACCAATACAAAAGAGGCCTCTCTAGTAACAGAAGTCAAAAACGGGTTCCATAAAGACTACATAATGGCAGCTAATGGTGCTCTGAACAAAAAAGCACAATAAGAAATATATTTTATTATACTGTAGTGTACAAAATCCTTCCTCTTTTTTTTTTGCTAAAGCCCCCCCAAAACACGAGTTGACCAGGCAGTTGTGCACAGCTTTAGTATGAGATTTGACTCTGTTTCCTTAACGTTTAGCAATTTTTACTCCCTTGTTTAACTCACGATTGATGACTTGTTTTTAACAATGTAGTTTCAAGTGTTTTGATAAATACCTCCATCGAAACGGTGAGGACATGCTGTCTCTTTCACCCAGCCAAAACAAAGCCACATTTTGTAAATTTTAATCGTGGGCAGAATGCCTGACAAGAGTTGTTCCTTGGGATAATGAAGGTACGGGGTGGTGCTGCTTTGAACAAAATCCTACCTACTGAAACCAGCGGCAGGTTCACAGGTATTAGTTGTGCAGACATAGAGTATATCATCTCTATCTTAGGAAGAAGTGTGTCTTTTAGTATGTTTGCATGGTGACACTAAATTTGTTCCCCCCTTGGATTCCAGGAAAAAAGTGACTTGTATACTAAAAAACTTTATTATCTTCATGGGGATAAAGAGAGGTAGGAGGATTACTCCTATTCCAAGTTCTAGCAAGAGGCAGCGTAAGGTGCTCCAGAATTCCCTCCAAATTCACGTGCCAACTAAGAACACCTGAACTGCATTCTCCACCCTGAAACCATCCAAATGCTGGTGTACCTGTTGCTACCCTTTAAAAATGTGCTGCAACAGGTATACCAGCTGCAGATCACCTTGCAGAAAATATTTTGGGGCATAACCCATTATGATAAGCAGCGATCGGTCACCTGACAGAGCCGACTGCAACCTTGCTATTGTCTTTTTACCCTTCATAATGCTTCCTTGGCTAACCAAGAAAGGTATGGTTTATATCCAACCCCCCCAGTTTTAAATCTGTGTGACTGCAGAATACAAGTTCACTAGATGCACCATAATATGCTTCCTATGAAGCAATAAGGTGGAAAGCAGGAAGAGGGGCTTGTTTACAGGCAGGCATCATCATTACTGCAGCACAAAAGTGCACAGCTGATAAGACTTTTAAGGCAACCCTATACAGGTTTGCTGAGAAATAAATCCTACCCATTTCAATGGGACTTAGTGTCCTGCGTGAGGGATTGCAGCCTCAGAGTTTTAGCATTAAAATATGACAAGTCGGATCATTTGCACCACCAGCAACCCCTGTTCTGAAAGCTGAACCCCTACTTCATGAGCTTTTCACCTTCTTAATTTCTTGCTGTGGGTCCACAAAGCCCACATGCTTGAACTACCTTCTCTGACATTTAAGTGCTTCTCTCTCTACTCTATTCTAGCAGCCACCATACCTGTTTTAGGTGTGGTCTGTTACCAGCAGATTAAGCCTGTTCGCCACTCGGATGCTATGGCCTACCGTTACAGTGGTAAGAAGCTAGATTCTGCCACACATAAGTGTCATCAAAGCATACAGTCCCCTTTCAAACAGTTTTATCTTGTGGGACACTTAACATTTGCTGCTGATGGACATTGGTAGTGACAGAGCTTGGTTTAATGCAGCTTTTATTCCCAGTATGAACCTAAGAAATTCAGCCGACCAAGCAGCTGCTTGATTCTGTACTATGACAAAACATCAGCAGGAGGAAGCAGCACTGCAGCACTGCAGCTAAGACAGCTCAGCCTTGCTGCCTGCAGTTGGCATAAGGAAAACACTTACCATTCCACACATCCATTATTTCATTCCCATGTTGGCCACCCCTCTCCCAGTTGGTGCAAGCAAGACTGGCCACCTTAGACAATTTGGCACCCTAACTTTGTACGACTGATGGCTCCAAATGTAATCGGCACACATTAAAACCTGGAGGCAGAAGTGTTGGGGAAAGGAAAAAATAGTTGTGTCTGGAGTCCAGGTGCAGGACACAACAGAATCCTAAAAGCTCAGCATTAGCACAAGGACTGTGACCCTGAGCATGTTTACTTGCAAATGATTCTCACTTAAATCAGTAGGACTTACTCTGGGGAGAAAAAAAGCTTTGCTAGAAGACCGGGGGGGGGGGGGGCGGGCGCAGCAAATATATGCATCATGCCTTTATGAAGGTGAACTGTTGCCACTGATGGGTAAAAACAGTATCACATTGGGTGTAAGAAAATAAGATTCATCAAAGCACCCTAAGCATTTGATTCTTAGAAACCATCAACCTTTAGGAATTCAAGTGGAAGCCAGGAAGCAATGACAATTTTCCCCTCTAGAGGGTAGTACACACAGAACTACATGAAACCAAATGACCACTTGAGTGTTGCCAGAAAGATCCTTGAAGTGACTAATTCCTTGCCTCTATTTTACTCAAATAAAATCCACTTGAATTTAGAGTTCTGGCATAGAAATTTCACCAGCATTCCATAATGCCTGAAGCAATCCCCATCTGTGTGAGGAGCAACCTACAGATATGTAACCTGCTGAAGCCGTGATGGGTGCTTTATTCCTTCGTCTCCGGGAGACATGTTTCCACTTGACTTCCAACACTTGATGACTGCTGAAAACAACCCTTGGAACAAACAGGTGTTTGAATTTTAACCTGAGACAGACACACTTTTAATCCAAACACAGCCTGAAAACCTTTGCATCGGGGATGTGAAATTCATCAAAAAATGACAAGCCATTCCAAGGAGCTCTCAGATCTCCTGGTATTTGTTAGTTCAGGTATGAGAGTTTACTGTGCAGCGAACATTCAGCAGGGGTGGCTGACCATTGCTGGTGTTGCTGAAGCCCCAACGCCCATCCAACTTGGCCAGGCTGGCAGGCACTGGAGGCTGTTTGGAGCGTTAGCAACTGCACACCTCACCCCTGGGTTTAAAGGGTTTTTGTTTCATTTTTTAAGGATGAGTTGGGGGGGCAGGGAAGGGGAGGAACATTGCCTTACTCAATCTTTCAAAGGGCTGAAAAATACACTGTAGATTTAAAACCACTTGATAAAATCGTAATCAGGTACATGTCTGAATACGCAAAAACTAGTAACATGCTGCTATTCTGAACAACATCAGGATAACAACTTCTGAAATTATTTTCCTGTATCAGTGTTTGCTGTTGAAAATAAAACACGTTTTACAGTCAATGCATTTTGCGGTCTTCTGTTCTTCCTATGTGACAGTGCAATAGCTTGGAATATGAAAATACCCAAGATTTGGCATAACGGGGGTGGGGGAAGGGTGTTAATTATTTTTTCCAGCACTAGGTTTTTTGGGGGAGGAGCCACATTCTATCACCCATTACATGCCCTATTATATCCTGCCTCTCTCCATATAAACTGACTCAAACTCTTGTGTTCATCATCTGAGGCCCTTCTTCATGTGTCCCCTCCCCAAGAGGTCTGGAGTGTGCTAATACGAGAATGGGCCTTTTCTGCAGTGGCTCCCCATTTGTGGAGGAGGTTTGTCTGGCACCTTCATTAAATATCTTTAGGTGACAGGCGAAAACATTCCTCTTCAACCACGCCTTTGGTTGATTAACATTCTACAGCCTTTTAAATGTGTTTGTGGCATAGCTGTCAACTTTCAGATTTGAAAATAAGGGATCAGCAGCCTCGGAAATAAGGGATCAGCAGCCAAAATAAGGGATCAGCAGCCTCACCTGTCCCAGGCACTCCTGTCTTCCACTGCCTCCCACAGTTTGGTCAAACTCATGCTCTAGCTTCGAGAACACTGTCCAATCATCTTGTCCTCATGGTTCAATGTTACTAGTGAGCAAAGTTACCCAGTCAGGATTTGAATCTTGGTCCTAACTTTTGGGGTTAAGTTTCTATTTAGCTGTAATTAATTAATTAATTAATTACTGTAATTAATTAATTAATTAATACTGACAAATCGTATCTCCCATTCATCTCTCAGATCTCCTTGTAAATCTAAAGTACTGACCTCACCACATCCCGCGGTAAAAAAATTCCCCAAGTTAATTGCACATTGTGTGAAAGTAAGTGTGTGAAGCTACAGCATTCCTACTATCAGCTTAAGTGACACATTCACGCTCTCTCACGTACACACACACACACACACACACACACACACAGTAGAGCCCCTCCGAGCCAAAGGCAGAAAACCCAGCCAGCAGCCAAACGAAGCCTCAAGCGGTGCTTCCCACAGCGCAGCAACCTGGCAAAGGGATACAGCAGCAAGGAAAACCACACCGTCACCTCTCTGCTGGGAAGTGCTGAGCAAAGGTGAGTCCACAGGCAATGTGGCTGATTTGATCGGCACAAGGCATGCAAGCTCCACCCCCGTTCTCAGACTTCTTATTGGGCAGCCGAGCAACGCAGTTGAGGAGCCTCCCTGGCGGGCAGGGAGGGAGAGGAGCTGCTTCCTTTGAAATCCGGAAAATTTACGGGATATCAACAATCCGGGATAGCAGTGGAAAATGGTGCTGGAATAAGGGAGTTTCCCACCAAATAAGGGAAGGTTGACAGCTATGGTTTGTGGGTCTGGGGGTTATTATTTTGATGTTTCTGTTTTAACTATTTATTTGTCCTTTTACGTCGTATTTTTATCTTGTGAACCGTCCTGAGGTCTTGCGATGAAGGGTTGTATATAAATCTAATAATTAAAATAAAATAAGTAATTTGGAAACTGCACTCTGTCAGGTAGAAGTGCAAGACAACTCTTACCCATTTCCTTTTGAGGTGCTGATTAAATGTGAAGTCATGAGCCCCCCCCCCTTAGTTGTTTTCTACCCATGTTGCCAGCATTATTAAAACCTGGCAGTTACGGCTTTTAAGAACTGTGCTGCCCTACCTTCTGTGCTACACGAATGCCTTTCATGGGCACTTGAGGCAGGCAAAACTGAGCTGCGATTTGGGCCACACCAAACACTGCTAGATGGAATCACTTGTGTCCAAGAGACCACACTCTTCAAATACATTTTTTAATCTGTTAGTCCCTTAGACAAGTCAAGCAAGAGGTAAATCATAATAAAAAGCATTTTTATCCAATAAGAAATTGGGGAGCGGGGGACACTCAAACAATTGCTTCTTGTTAGGAGGAGGTTATCTTTAATTTGTGTTTACAACATTTCTAACACAATTGGCTGCATATAAAATATAAATGACAGATAAGGATGGGAAGGAATGATAGCAACTGAAATATCAGCTACGCTATGCATTTCACAAATTGTTGGCACCAGAAACCCCTCAACACCACCCCCTTGTGGGAAAGAGATAGAGTAAAACTTATTTAAGCATCGAGTACATGTTAACAGACAATTGCTTATAGTTATGGACTGAAGGCATTTGTCCAGCATATTTTAAGAAATGATTCAGACATGTCAGCATCTGATCAGAGCTCTTTGGGTCAGCTTAAATTAATTTTAATCAGTCGGAGGCAATGACAGAAGTCTTGCTTCTCTCCTCATGATCTTCTGCTTCCTCAAACTGGGGGGGAGAAAAAAAGCATGCAGAATCTATTAGTGCTTTACAGCACAGTCCTTACCTATATTCACTGAGTACTACTCAGAGGAGACCAACTGAAATAAATGAACCTATGGCTTGTTAACTTCAATAGGTTTACTGAATACCACCCTAAGTATTTTCATACATTTGGGACCAACACATCACAGGAACAGAAAAAGCCATTATGACTGCGGGAAGCCTCGTTCTACAAAAAATGACCGCGGCAAACCCTTTATGGAAAGAGATAAGGAAATAGTAGTACTCTCAAACTTACACCCAACCCATTAACTACACCAGGACTAAACCTTGGTTACAGGCTGCGATCAGTCTGAAGCCAAGCTTCAGATGGCATGTTAAAGCAAGCCACAGTTTATACCAAAGCAGCTGCCACCTCCTCTCAGGGAGCCTGTGGATTTGTCCCAAGGCATGGTTTGGCTCAGAGATGTACTTACTATAAATGAAAGTGTTAAATAAATAGTTAGATAAAGAACTGCCATCTTGCAATAAGAGCCTTTGCTTCTCCTTATAGTTCCTAAGACTCACACCCGCTGTTCAGTATGCAATGTGTGGCAATCTGCCCAGCGATAGCTGTTACCTTTCCATTTGGGGCTGCGTCCTCCAGATTCTTTGCTGCTCCCGCCAGCTCTGAATCCATGGACTGTATCCTATGAAAGAAATCAAAATGGGTATAGTTGAATTTGGTGCAACTAAAATTACTGCTCATGCTCCCCCAAGCTGCAGTCAAAACCCAGGGTGAAGGAAGGAAGGAAGAGAAAGAGAGGGGGGGGAACACAGCTCTTCCACAGCTCATGATGCTGCCTGATGATGTTGGTTGCCAATAGTATTAAAGCAGTTCTTTGTATGACGACAGCTGTAGCCTGGGATGGGCAACCCTGACATCTAAGACAGTGATGGGCTGTTGAACATTGGACCCACTACATAAAGTGGCCCAAACATTTCAGCCTGATTGACCCTAAATTTTCTTCTCTGGTGGAGTCTCCTTTCCCAACAGTTTGTCCATGAATGCAAGGATGAGATCCTCAACTGAGAATACAGTGGCCACATGGATTTTGGAGACCAGGGAGGGTTTAACCTTCTCCTCCTGCCACAAAATCCTAACCATGAAAGAAACAGGGATAGGGACGGAACTACAGAACTAACCCCTACACAAGCCTCAATCCAAACTGGGGGGTGCACCATGGCTGTTATTTTTAAAAAGAAAGAAAACAACACCCCAAACCACATGCACAAGCAAAACTAAAGATGCATTTCATGTAAGACGCAACTTGGCCCTTAGTATCACCATTATTATTCCTCTTTTTAATTTTTTTAAAAAATAAAAACAGGAGCCAGGAAGCCGAGATTCGGCAAATGTTCTGTGGATTACTGGTTCTGCACGGGCTGATTATTATTATTTTTTTAATGCCATTTTTCATAAATGGCTTTTGAAATTGTGGTGACAGATAAGGAAATTGACATTTACATTTTACACACAAGTTGTGCTGCAGGCTTGTTGCAAGAGGGGCATTCAGTTTCTCCACACTTACAATTTATGGCGGCTTTGAGAATTGCTGGGGGGAATCCAATGTCCCTGGCAGCAGAAGCACATCTTTGTTCAAATAAAATAATCTGGAAAAGCATGAGCAGATATACACCCACCCACTCACTCCAGGGTGGCTGTGTGAAAAGCAAAGTACAGTAGAAGGAACACCCAGTCAACTGGGCTTGCTTCTTCCAGTTGTGCCATTTGGAGACACCGTCAGTGATGTGGAGATACACGTGCTAAAGTACCCAGAAGATAGCAAGCCCAACAGACGGAGGAGAACAGTGCACAATTTTTTAAGCGGTGTACATTGGACAGACAGCAAGATGATAAATACCTCTGCATTTGACGAATACAAAAATTGCTCATTTTGCTGTTGAGTTTGTTGGATTGCTTAGTCCAAAATTCCTGAAACAAACGTTCTCAGGGTGAGTCGTTAAATCAATCCACAGACAACAAATAAAATGGAAAAGAAATACACATACCAAAGTATCCTTCTCAAGGTTAGAAAGAAACCGAGTTCTCTTCTCGAGATTGGCAAGTTCCTGGGTAACTGTCTTGTGGAAGTGTTCCAGTTCATTCAGCCTGTTGCGGACAAACATAAGTCATTTTACCGCTTCAGGAAAGCAGCATTTGACACTCATCTCACTAATGCGAATTGACAGAGCTGGGGGGAAAGATGCAAACACAACATGGAAACAGAATAAAGAGAACCATCTACTACACCAGGCACCTGGCTTGCAGCTAGGTCCTTCGACATTGTGACTCCCTGATGGACACCTCTTGGGCTGGATTAGTAAAGCAAGCCTAATAAAATGCAAGACACAAGCTGGAAAACAGTTGTCATTGATTGAGATAAGGGAGGAAGCAGCTTAGATAACAATGCTCCCAAGCCTGCTTCATTAGCCCTAGGAAAACCTCTGTACCAAAAGAACAGACATCTTCGCTTCAGTGAACAACACTGTACAGCAGTCTCTTCTTGCAAACCTCCTGCAATTGTACTAATAACAATTCACATGCATGATAAGACTTGAGGCCTTTGTCAGCAATTACTGCAGAAGAGATGCCACACAGTTATTTGATGGATGCCACGTACCGGCTCTGATGAATCTGATTCCATAATGCCAAAATATGCCGTTCAGACGTCCTCAGAACGTTTTGGGTATAAATCGCCATCCTCTTGTACCTAGACTAGTCACAATGCCAGCAAATTAGAATGGGGGAAATATTTGGAGCAGGTGAAGATACATGTTGAAATATTCATGCCAGTCTGTAAGCAGCTCGCAGTGCACTTAAAATAAGCATGATGTTGCAAATTATTAGTTACCCAAAACGTTTTCTTCAATACGTGTGTGAAGCTTTCAAACGCAGCAATGACCTCTGAATCGCCAGCTCCTTCCTCAAGTATTTTGGAGAAAAATACATCTTCCTCTAACTCTTCTAAATTATGGCCTGCAAAAAAGACACACCACACACACACACACACACACACACACACACACACACACACACACACACTATATAAGAACTTTGTGTATGCTCAGTATCTTGGGGAAATCACTACTAAACTGCAGCATTTTTTAAAGGAATACTCTGGAAGCATTACAATGTGTTTTGCTGTCCTGGGCTTCTCTAGGAGGAAGGGCAAGATATAAATTTATTTAATTAACTCCCTCCCTCTCTCTCTCTCTCTCTCTCTCTCTCTCTCTCACACACACACACACACACACTCACACACTCAGCAAAACCACATGGCACATCAAATCTAGCTTGGCCACCTTTCCAGAGAGCAACTGATAATAAAAGCCAATCACAGAGTACATTAAAAAAGCATCAGAATCAACGACTGCTAGAATCCAGAGTTACTATAAAAACAAAGGAGAAACCTCTGCAGTGGAATGTTCTGGAAAACACAGGTAGATCTTCACTGTCAACGAAACACAGGAAGTAGGGGAATTAGGAAATGTGAAAGGAATTCAATTCAGTCCAGCTGCAGCAAAGGCTTGCTGGTTTCTGTTTCAAAGTAGTCACCTTCCCGAGTCTCCTCTTTCATCTCCGGGGAGTTGAAGAGTTTTCTTGGTATAAAAGGAATGGTAGGGGAGCACTCATCCCTGGGCTGCCTCCTGGTGAGCTTTGAGCGCTTTCCACTGGTACCAGCTGACAAATCTAGCAAAGACAGAATCCCAAACCCATTTCTTTGTTGCTGGAGGTTCTTATAAGGCTTTGCTTGCTGACAGCCAAATGCTAGCATGCACTCTCCTTGAATTAAGTCCCAAGGGACTTCAGTGAAACTTCTCTGTTAAAGCAAACTTGGGTCCATACCACGATGAGATTCCAAACTTTCACCATCAGGAAGCGTCTCCACCCCCCCCATTGTCCAGCTGAGGTCCAGCTCCGAGGGTCTTCTGGCGGTTCCCTCACTGCAAGAAGCCAAGTTACAGGGAACCAGGCAGAGGGCCTTTTCAGTAGTGGCACCCACCCTGTGGAACGCCCTCCCACCAGATGTCAAAGAGAAGAATAACTACCAGACTTTTAGAAGACATCTGAAGGCAGCCCTGTTTAGGGAAGTTTTTAATGTTTGTAGTTTTATTCTGTTTTTAGTCTTCTGTTGGGAGCTGCCCAGAGTAGCTGGAGAAACCCAGCCAGATTGGGTGGGGTATAAATAAATTATCATCATCATCAACAACAACAACATTATTTGCCTTTCAATAGTGGTGGCTGCTCATATCCCTGGGCTTAGGATACTGTACTGTAAATGCCGAGTGGGGGTTGAGACCCTTCCTCTTTACCTGAAAACTTCCGCTTGGATTTGGAGACTTCGTCCTCCATGGGCAGAGTACTAGAAGCAGCTTCATGTTTCTAGGAAGAGTAAAAGCAAGACAATGCGGCAACTGCAGTATGTAATAAAAAAAGGCATATGATATCCCCATACAGTCGTACCTTGCACGTCGAACGTTTGACTTCCAAAGCTCCTGCAGCCAATAGGAAGCCGCAGAAGCTCCGTCGGACATTCAGCTTCCAAAAATATTTTGCAAACCAGGACATTCACTTCTGGGTTTGCGGCATTTGGGAGCCAAAACATTTGAGAACTAAGCTGTTTGAAAACCAAGGTACGACTGTATTACAACTGGGAAGGACAAAGTAAGAGATAGTGCAAAGCAGGGAGAAACTTATTTTCATTTACTACAGCTCAACCCATTTGGGGACATGGGTGTCTTCTTCAGGAGCAATCAAATCTTTCTTCAAATTCTGCAGCTTGCCCGCATATTGCTTATCTGGCAAATAGTGCTACCATGATGCCAGGAAGACAGCAGCAGCCATTCATGTTGTTCCAACTACCCTACAGAATTGAATGAAGTTTAAGATCATTCCCAAAGAAGAAAGCTGGGTTCCGAAACATGCTGAGCCACAATAAATCTGTCTGGTGAGCACTTCTGAGATCAAGTTTCTTCCTTTTTGCATTCTTTCTGGTTTCTGTGGCTCCCTGTTTGTCAGTTTGCAAATAACAAGTGCAGTGTTTCTGTTTCCACACACACACACTTTTATCTATATTTCATGTGTGAACAGGTGAAGTATCACAAATACGTCACCCACACATCCCGGAACTGTACCTTGCTTGCTCCAGCTTCTGAGCTATTGGGCAAAAAGTGACTCGGCAAAGTGTCATCCGCCATTTCCAAGTCATCTAAAAAGAAGCAATCAATCTGTGAGACGCATCTGCAGGTCCTTGATGTCCACAGAATCTCGCCAAAACACAATAGCATGAAAGCGTCAATGAGAAGTGCTGCTCCATCTACCTAGAAGTCTGTATATCTGGACAGCCAAGCCACTACCCAAAGGTCCCCCCACATTCTGTCACATTTTGCTGTGACCACAGCCTCCCAAACCGCGGATGAGATGACAAACCTTTAACCACGCAGAACTTTGCACTACTGAGGCGGGGAGAAGAATCACAGAATCATAGAGTTAGATGGTATCACAAGGCTTATCTAGTCCAACCCCCTCTGCAATGCAGGAATCTTTTTGCTCAGTGTGGGGCTCAAACCCACAAACCAGAGATTGAGAGTCGGGGTCCAATCAAGCAAGGGGGGACCTGTAGGATGGAATGTTGTTTTCCCCACAAATATGGAAACTAATATGCCAAGTAGGCTAGACTACAACTCTTCTCCTTGACATGTTATTTAGAGTGGGGCAGCCCAGTCAAATGGGTGGCATGCAAATGTTGTTATTGTTGTTGTTCCACTGTGTAAAGCCCCAAGTGGTACAGTCCAGACATAGGCTTGCCAGCTCATCTGTTCTGATAAACAGGCCTTAGGAACAGACTTTAGGATTCTGCTATGCAGATGGAGAAGGTACAATTCTTAGCGACTGGGGGTTGCCATGGCATGGGCTTTCCCCATTGTTGAGAGACTTCCAAGTGCATTCAAGTGAATACAGGCCCCCTTCAGTCGTTACCACTCCACACTCAGCACTCAGCAGCATTCCTAGCGACTAGCCAGGTTGGCCCCTGCCAAGGGCCCAAGCCTGGGGGGGGAGGGGTGCAAGAAGAAAGTCAAAGAGAGCTGGTGGTTGCCAAGGGACAGAGTGGGTACCAATATAACTCCTTGCCAAGGACACAAGGGAGCCTAGCTACATCTCTGTCCACATTCAGAACTTAGTACAGTGCGATCACAATTTACGCTGATTTTACTTACACAATCACACGTTTACGCACTTGGCTGAAAAATAAATGAATGAAAAGGGGGTGGGAAAGTGGGGCAGGGATGTTGGAAAGGGCCATTCAAGATTCTGCAGGAGTCTCCAGAGCCCAGTAAATCAAGGTGGGGGGTTTAAAAAGCTCTTTCTGCACTGGGGTTTTCTGCCTTTGCCTCGCTTTCCGGGCTCTGGGGAACTCCACAGAGATATCGTGGGATCTCAGACAGCCCTGCGAGATCTTGTGGGAGCCTCCCAAGACCTTGCAGAGCTCATATGCGACTTCACCAGAGCCCAGTAAGCAAGATGGAGGGCTTAAAAACTCACTGTTTTGGTCTGGGGGCAAAGGCCCGCTCAGCATGCTGGCTTCAGTCAGGTAGGGATGGTTGCACGGGGGCAGTCCTGGAAGCTGTCCTGACTTAATGTAATTTTGCTGTAATGCACGAACCCCCAGAACGTGACCCCCCCCATAAGTTGCGATGACACTGCAATGCCTACTGAGGACTCAGCTCTCAGTCAAGGCAAGAACTACTAAGAGAGGATATAGAGCAAAGCTTATGCTTTCCAGAGATCCACTGGCTTATCTTTTCCTCTCAAAACAAAAGCCCGAGAATCGCAGAGATATATGGTATATTAGGGGGAACCACCTACTGTCTCTAACATGTGATATAGGGGTTGAGGAAACCATTGGTGGCTGCATTGCAGCAAAGTCATACAGCTCTGTGCTTGGCTCCATCCTTTGCTCCCCCCTTGGTGAACTCCCCACCTGGAAGAGAAGGCAAAGGCAACAAGTCTATTATGGGAGAAAGGTCTAGCAGCAGAGTATTGAATGTGCAACCCAGGCTCTTAAGAAACAAAAGTTATCTACCCGTGTAGCTCATGAAACATACTCTACTGGGAAGGTCGCAGAGCTCACTAGTGGAGCAGATACTTTTTATGCAAAAGGTTCTAGATTCACCATCATCTACAGGGCTGGGATTGATTCCCGTTTCAAACTCTCTAGGGAGATAATCTGCTTAAACAATACTGAGTGAGGCAGACCCATAGAATAAAGCTTCTGCAGTAGTAAGAAAGAAATCAAGTCAAATCTCACTGTGAGAAAGCGTTTTGCAATCCCCTCGTTTCATATCGTCACTGACATACATGGATGAGATATAGACATGTGTCTGAGACTCTTTGCTATCACTTTAAGTTTGATTAAAATTCAGCCATATGATTTCTAAGAATCGGAAACGGCACATGAAGATTTTCTTATGTAAGCAGATCTAGATGATTCATGAATGTTAGGCTTTCTGACACTGCAAGAGCCTGGTCTCAATAAAAAAAATATGAATATTAGAATTGAGCATTTGCTTACCTTCTTTCCATGGTGATCGCTGCCACTACTTGGAGAAGACAGTGGCAATACTAAGGGAGGGAGGGGAAGACAAAAGGTATTCATTAAGAACAGCGGAAATACAAGGTAGCTTTTCTAATCTGCTAAAGTTAACAAACTAGAAATAATACTTATGAATGGCTCTTGGCGATTGAGTAAGGCTTCATAACCAAAAAAGAGGAAATAGACCAGTCTCCCCACTCCAACCCCCTAACACTAACTGGAACGCGAACTACCAATCCACAAACTGTCACATTTATACACACTCTCAAGTCACACTTTGCATTCTTCCTGCTTTTCTTAATAATACAGTTATTTTAGCCACACCCAAACAGGGAATAATATGAAGCCTAGAGAGCCACAAGTATCTGTCGTTACAGGCTCTGGCCCCATCCACATTTACTTGGGTGCAAGTGCTGCTAAGGTTTTCAGGGCTCATTTCCAAACCAAAACAGAATCTGGCTACATCTCTCATTTAGTCTGCATCAGGTGGCTAATTCAAAATTGTGCTGTATACCCCATTTTCACCTTTTAACTTGCTCCTGACTCTCTTCTTTTTCCGAGTATAGTCTGCGGATTTTGACACCAGCTTTTTCTGAGAGTCAAGGACCCAGCTTTTCTCATTCTCACTGTTGCTTGGAGTTTCTTGGTTGCTCTCTGAAGGGAGATTATTCCTGTAGCTGGCAGACTTGTAAAAAAAGAGGTGAAGATAGAAGTTAGTTCAATCTACCAATCTTTTGCAAGAAAGAATGGGGATGTCACAACAAAACAATTTAAATGCATAAATCATCTCAAAATCAACATTAAACCCAGAACTAGCTTTAAAAAAAAGTTATGCCAGCGACTCTAGTTTCAGACACAGTATTTCACAATACAGAGTGGAGGGGGGACCTTTCCAAGCAAAGGGCCTTCTCAGTGGTGGCACCCGTCCTGTGGAACGCCCTCCCACCAGATGTCAAGGAAATAAACAACTATCTGACTTTTAGAAGACATCTGAAGGCAGCCCTGTTTAGGGACGTTTATAATGTTTGAAGTCTTATTCTGTTCTTAATATATTGTTGGGAGCCACCCAGAGTGGCTGGGAAGGCCCAGCCAGATGATGATGATGATGATGATGATGATGATAAATTATTCCAACTCAGAAGCCAATAAGTGCTCAAAAAGCCCTACGGCTGATCACACATTTCAAGAACTACTATTTCTTTCTGGATGCCTGACAACTATTCCCCATCCATTTCTGAGATCCCTATTCCCATTAAGACTTAAGAATGGGCCTTGTTACCAGTCTTCTCTTAGACTTGCTCCGTTCAAGGTCTCCTTTGCTGGAACTCCTGCGCACAACACAAAAATCAGGATATTAAAGAGATGGCAGAAGAGGCTTCCAAAGGATTTAGGACGACTCTACAGAGTCCTGAGTTACACATGCTTAGATATTGAAGTCCTAGAAGTCTCCCAAGCTCAGCTCCTGCCCACACTTCCCTGCTAATTACAGCAACTTTACCTTCAAGCGTTAAAATATCCTGGTTGAGAGCCAGAAAGGGGGAAGGGGTGGGCAATGCCACAGCCTTAGATATGATCCTGTGCTCCCAAGCAATTTTTTTTCCTGACCCCTGTATGCCTACAAGACACCTTTGACTGTGGCAGTGCCAAGCAAAAATAAAGAGAAAACCAAGAAGGCAGTCCAGTGCTGAGTGGGGGGAGAGGTCTGTCCTCTCCCATCATCAAAACAAGCATCCCCACCTCAGCTGATTGGCACACTCGTAAGTGGAAAAGGTGAGCTGCAGGATCTTTATGTATGAGGAGGTATGCACGTGTATGTGTGAGGTTGCGACACCCACTTTGGGCTGCCAGTGATGGCCAAGGGGAAAAGTGGCCCTCAGGTTAGAGCAGTGCTTCCCAAACTTGGGTATCCAGCTGGTTTTGGACTACAACTCCCATCAACCCTAGTTAAGAAGACCAATGGCCAGGGATGATGGAGGCTGTAGTCCGAAAGCAGCTGGAGACCCAAGTTTGGGAAACACTAGGTTAGAGCATCAGACTGGGATTCCCAGATTCACATCCTTGGGTTAGCCATGAAGCTCACTGGAAGACCTTGGGCCAGCCACTTGATCTGCATAATCTAATCTTTTTATAAACTTATGATTTTATATGGGCTTGAAGCCACCCAGAGTGGCTGAAGAAACCGAGCCAGATGGGCGGGGTATAATATAATATAATAATATAATAATAGGATACCCCTACTTTAATCGGATATTATGTTGCTGTTGTTGTTGTTACTATTACCTCCCAGGGTTGACCCAAACAAGCAGAATTCATTAAGCGGCAGCAGTGGTGGGTTGTAAGGGGTGGAGCCACACTCTTGGCTGGCAGGCCGTAAAGTCACAACACAAGCAAAATTTAATTCAGTCATGACAACACAGCGTTGGCTCTCACCCCAGAACCCTTTCCCATAATTTCAATGACCAAGAGCTCCTCAAGTAAGCAAAGGCTTACTACTCACTGGAAGATTCCACACTGCTCAAACTGGATC
Source organism: Podarcis filfolensis (assembly GCF_964270895.1). Classification (NCBI taxonomy): domain Eukaryota; kingdom Metazoa; phylum Chordata; class Lepidosauria; order Squamata; family Lacertidae; genus Podarcis; species Podarcis filfolensis. The sequence goes on along the minus strand of NC_139603.1, from coordinate 29,916,768 downwards.
ACAACTAAAATACTTTCAAGTGTTTCATTTCCCCACTCGTTCCATTTCTCAGGCAGCATCTCTCTGATTTTGCTTCTCATTTCCAGCATCTCATCTGGATATACTTTCATAATTAAATCTGTACAACAGCCCCAAGAGAATTTCAGTGCAAGATTCCAACTATACCTGGGTAAAGCAGCCTTCTGGACAAATACCTTTTGCTTCATTTCAGAGACCTGAAAACAAAGTGAACTGAAAATACGTTCAAGGTTTTTTGGGGGTTTTGTTTTTTAAAAATGAAAAACACTCCCAACCCCAGCACATTAATTCTACTAGGCCCTGTGGTGATCTCACCAAATTTCCTCCAAGGCTGCGTTTGAAGTCTCAGCTATGAATTCATTTCTAATTTACTACTGCTGGCAAGTGTACCTAGGGCACAAAATCTTTCTCTTTAAAAAAAACCACAACCAAACTCAGGATGTCTGAGAAACACCACTAACTACTAGGTGTGTGGGGAAGGTGGAAGAGAAGGGCACAATTTATATTAACTATTCACGATATAATTTGTTCACCAAAAACTCTATTCAAAATATTTCTCCAACTTAAGTGTCTCACCATCTCATGTGTGGCAGGATCAGACGTGTATTCAAATTCGTACGCATCCTTCCTGCAAAGTGAACATTTCCAGATAAACAGAACTTTTTACTCCTGTGAAAATAACCTAAAAGCAGGATGCATTTTCAAAGTTGCTATGAAAATTCAAAGATGGGCAGAAAAAGATATTAAGAATAAGTACTGATGCATAAAGACTGAGGTTTATGTTAAAATTGGTTAACCAAAAGGATTTAAATATAATAAGGTAAAATTTGGGGATAAGAACTTGCTGAACTAAAAATTGAATTGGAATACAAGAAGGGGAGGTGTGGGGAAGTCAAGGAAATATGTTATTGAAAGAAAGGAATGTAATTATATGTGTGTTTTTTTATTTTTGTTTATTTTTGTTTTTTCTTTATTTTTTGAAAATTTCAATAAATATCTTTTTTTTTAAAAAAAAAAGATGGGCAGCTCAACGGAGCTGCAGCCATAGCTTTCCAAATCAATGGCTGAACTCAGCTACCCCCTACACCACCTTCAGCATGATGGCATCTTAGGACAACAAGAAGCTGCATATTGGACAGACTATTAGTCCAGGCTTGATTTTGATTGACCAGAAGCGGTTCTCCTGGATTTCTGGTGGAAGATTTCCAAAGCATCTGCTGTCTAGTTCGTTTTAACTGGAAGCGTCAAGGGTTCAACCTGGAATTGTCTGCTTGCAAGGCATGGGCTCTCCCACTTCCTGCCCTTATGATTCTCGATGGACTGACATTTCTTGGGCTACATTTTTACATGGTCAACACCAGATTTAGGGTGGTGTGGGCGGACTGCCCACATAGGATGCTGAGCTGAGAGGGCACAAAATTGAGACAATCCATAACTGAGAAGATCCATTTGTTTGTGCCAGATTTTGGCCTCCCTTAGGGCACCATATTAGCAAAGATGACCAAAGTCCACCCCAGTCACATAGGGATTTATACCAATTTAGTGCTTCTTGGTATCATTCATACCAGGCCATGGCAGATTCCTGTGGGTTTCTCTGATGTGCAAAATACTTCTTCTCACTTCACAGAGAACGAATATGGATAGTTTGTCACCATGAGAAATGAACATGAAAAATCATCTCATGAAACATATTAAAAAAGTTAAGGTAACTTCTGATCCTTAGGAGCTACTTTAAAATTATTATACTTCTGCCATGAACAGAGTATTGTGGATGTTTGAAACAGAATTACTTGCCCTTAATCAATGGATAAGATGTTAACTTAAAATATTTGCCCCGTCTGTTTAAAACAGGGGTCGGCAAAATTTTTGTGGCTTGGGCTGGTTCATGGTCCCACAGACACCGCGGTGGGCCGGAGTGTGTGTGCGCACACGCACACAAACACTATTTCCCTCACTCCTTCTGGCATGGAGGCGGCGTGTGCAGCTTCCCATTGGCTGCAGGAGCTTCCTGAAGCCAATGGGAAGCCGGTCAGCATCACGGAAGGCGGTCCCTGCTCTGCTCCGCACTGGTTTAGCGCGGTGCATGGGAGCCAACCGAGCGGGCGGTGGGGGGTCCATGGGCCGGTTAAATGACCCCCATGGGTTGCTTGTGGTCCATGGGCCTTAGACCGTCAACCCCTGCTTTAAAACATATCAAACAAAACTTCCTTACTTTGCCTCTGTGATCTGTGTGGCTGAACTTCTGACGGCATTTGTCTTCTCCAGCAGAGCATCCCGGGAAAGAAACATGGAGAGTCAGATAATCACAGATTCAAGAATGGGAACCTAGTCTCCTTTGTTTTAATTAAAAGTGGGTATAATGAAACAACAAGCAATTACCTCACACCGGTAAAGGTAAGCCTCTTGAGTTACTTTTTAGAAAAAAGAATACTACCGAGCAAAAGTAGGGCCAGTTATCAAAGGGAATAACAGTGTTTTAACTGTCGGAAATCAATTATATACAATTTCTTCCATTCCAGCCCACTGCACATTTACATACAGTGCTAAGCCCCGCCCCCAGCAAACCTGTCAAAAGGTGAGGTGCAAGTCCCTTAAATAAGTAAAAAAATCAATGAGCTAATCAAGTGAAACAGAACACAAGCAAAGAATTGAAACCTTTGGAACCTGCTAAGAAAACCAAGTTTAAAAATGCAAGTTACCTTCACTAAATCCGTACTGTTGCAACCGGGTGAAAGCGTTAAATCCACGTCTACGGGAAATGCTTGTATACCTTGCACATGGGATTCGCCTTCCATGCTTGGCTCACTAAAAGCAGCAGAAAGAATGACAGGCAAGAATTATATGCCAGAGCTGTCATCCCAAAGCCAACAGAACCAAATGGCATCTGTGGAAAGATTGCTTACATGTCAATCCTAACACAAGTTTGCTGGGAAGGAAGCCAGTCAGTTTCAGTGGGATTTTTCTCTGAAGTAAAGATACCGTATTTTTGCTCTATAAGACGCACCAGACCATAAGACGCATCTAGTTTTTGGAGAAGGAAAACAAGAAAAAAAATATTCTGAATCCCAGAAGCCAGAACAGCAAGAGGGATCGCTGCGCAGCGAAAGCAGCGATCCCTCTTGCTGTTCTGGCGCACACACATTTCCCCTTACTTTTTAGGAGGGAAAAAGTGAGTCTTATAGAGCAAAAAATACGGTACTTAGGTCCATTGTTATTGACTTCCAAATAGGGCAACACACAAACGTACATTCTTTTTTATTACAATCCCCGTGACGGAGGTTAGCTGAGAGAGAGTGACCATGCTAAGATGGCTCGTAATTTTTCCTGTACAAAGCACAAGTTCAAACCCAGGTCTAAAAATTTGCTCCCCACACAGAGACACTTTCTGTATAAACTGACAAAGCTGCAAAGCAGTCAGATGGACCGTCAGACAACTGAACATTCCACAATAAAACTGTATTTTAATAGAGATATCTACGGCTGCACTTACACAGCCCTATCCTTTTGACTCAGCGGAGAGGCTTTTGATGCACTTGTGTTCAATGGCGGAGGAGTTTTCAAAGCATTTGTTCCAGAAACTGCACCTACATCACCAGAAGCTTTCAATTGAAAAAGGGAGAGAAAACTAAATCAGCAGAGTTTATAAACATTAAAATGCCATGCAGGGCTAGAAACCCAACCCTAAATTCATTTACTTTCTGAACAGGTCCTACTGGTTTAAATAATAAGTAATCATACACAGGCTGCAATCTTAACCTCATTTATCTGGGAGCAAGCCCCATTGAACTAAGCGGGACTTACTTCTGAGTAGACATGGTTAGGATTGCAACCTTGGAACAGGAAACAGCAAGAATCATTCTAACCTTGACTGTCATTTTGTTTTCCTGTCAGTTGACTCTCTCTAGTTGCAGTGGCATCTGCAGGAGCAATGGCTTTCTGCTAGAAAGAAAAAGGTAGTGGATGAGCATCAACAGAGTACATTTATAAACGTCTGTTTGGGAGATGTAAGAAAATAGATATTTACACCAGTTAGAAATGTATTTTTCCAGGCTAGAGATGGAAACAGGCTTTTAAGCAGACTTGCCTTTGGGCAAAATCAGGGAAGACCTACATAACAAGATTTTCTTCTTCTTTCAGGTGATGAATAACTAATACAAGGGATGTGGGTGGTGCTGTGGGTTAAACCATAGAGCCTAGGACTTGCCTATCGGAAGGTCTGTGGTTCGAATCCCTGCGACGGGGTGAGCTCCCGTTGCTCGGTCCCTGCTCCTGCCAACCTAGCAGTTCAAAAGCACGTCAAAGTGCAAGTATATAAATAGGTACCACTCCAGCGGGAAGGTAAACGGCGTTTCCGTGCGCTCCTCTGGTTCACAGCTTAGTCATGCTGGCCACATGACCCGGAAGCTGTACGCCGGCTCCCTTGGCCAATAAAGTGAGATGAGCGCTGCAACCCCAGAGTCAGTCACGACTGGACCTAATGGTCAGGGGTCCCTTTACCCTTTACCTTTAATTATTACAGTGGATGCACATTCGCAACCCGCAGCGGCGCATCTGCACACACGCGGGTTGCGATTCGGTGCTTCTGCACATGCTCGACCGCCAAAACCAAGAAGTAACCCGTTCCGGTACTTCCGGGTTCTGGTGGTCCGTAAACAAAAAAAAAACCGCAACCTGAAGCATCTGTAACCCAAGGTATGGCTGTACTACTACTACTATTTGTACCTCGCCCATCTGACTGGGTTGCTCCGGCTACTCTGGGTGGCTTCCAACAGATTTAAAAACATAATCAAACATTAAAAACTTCCTGTCACAGGGCTGCTTTCAGATCTCTTAGGAAAACTGTGTCATTGTTTATCTCCTTGATATCTGACAGGAGAGCGTTCCCCAGAGCGGGAGCCACTACCAAGAAGGCCCTCTGCCTGGTTCCCTATAACTTCCCTTCTCACAGTGAAGGAACTGTCAGAAGGCCCTCAGAACTGGACGATTGGGGTAGAGACATTCCTTCATATATACAGGGCCAAACAATGATGTGCGGTAGCATTTGTATAGACTTACTGGGAAAGCTATCCAGGATAAACAAATATTATACTGCTAGCAGGTTCATACCTGGCTTTGCTCAGGAATTCTAAGAAAACCCCAAAAAATCAGCACTGTTTTGAAAGGTTCGGGCCATAGACTTGTTTCAAAATGGCTCCCACTGTATCCAAACATAGATGAAAACCTGTTCCTTGATCTCAGGAACCATCATGCAAAATTGAGGCATACAAATGCATATCAAACAAACAACTTTCCGAAATATATAGTGAATTAATTATCAAGATCCTCCTCCCCCATCTGTCCCAACATATCCTGTTGGGGTTTTTATTTGCCACCCTCTTTGCAGCAATGTACTCTTTTGGGAACTTTTAAAGTAACTCTTCAAACAGTAACACTCCAACCCCATTTGGGTCACCTTGCTTCAGCTACTGCAGTGCTTCTTCTGACACACAGCAACTTTCCCAACACCTTCTTTATTTTCTCAGTTCCTACCATTTTACCTCTCTCGTTCATACATGGCTGCTGAGTTGACAATTTTACAGCAGCTGTCAGTTGAGGACATTATGAGGGTTGGGGATACTGGATTTTGATGGGTACTTCATAGAATGGAATAACAGAATTGTAGAGTTGGAAGAGACCATGAGGGTCATCCAAGTCCAACCTTCTGCAATGCAGGAATCTTTCTGCCCAACAAGGAGCTCAAACCCACGACCCTGAGGTTAAGAGTCTCATGCTCTACTGACTGAGCTATGATGTCACATGGCTCTATGTAATTTTGTATTCACTTGTATTCAGCAGCAAAGGAAAGAACAGAAAGCTGGGCACCCAGCAACTGCGAAAACCCCATCTGGCAAATGTTGTCCCCAAATATGCTCACGGATGTAGCTGCAACCGACAGTAATGTTGAAACGTTCAGTAAGGAATCTGAACCCACAAGATCTTTTCCACTCTCCACATGTCTGCTTACCACTGTAAAAAAATGATAATAAAAAAATCAGCAGTATAGACAAATTTTCTAGGCCAAACATGGGCATGCTGTTGCCTAAGGGTGCAAATGCATTTTATTCCACACCCCCCAATACCTCCAGAAGCTGCCCCATTTTACCATCCTTCCAGAGTTCCCATTTTAAAATTCCTCTTTCTTTCCCCCAGCTTTTAAAAGTGTTTCCCTCTTTCTATGCAGTTTCAGAACTATCAGAAGAAGCCACATTTAATCTAAAAGAATATAAACATTGTCATAATTGTATGTTTTGGTTGGGAAAAAGCCTCAACCCCAGCTGTCTACCATTTATATGAAGTGTAATGCATATATGTGTGTGTATTCTATACTCTGTGTCACACTATAGTCTCAAACAGTGCTTTTCCGCCCAAGAAAAATGGTGCCAGAATGCACTTTCCCCAGCAGACCCACCCCAGAGCTCAAAAAGGATAATCTTCGGGCTCTGGGTGTCTCCTCGCCAGCCAGAGGCTTGTTGAGGCTGTTCAGCTGAGGGGGGGGGGCCTTCCATTCTGGATAGGAAAAAAGTCCTGGTCACAAATGATTAATTTCACTTGCTTTCCAGTACTGTAGCTGTATTAGTTAGTTGTAGTAAAGAAGAAAAATACTTGACATGAACCCCACCAAACTCAGAATAGACTTGAACGAGGCTCTAAAAAGGCAGCTATGGTGAAAACCAGGCATAGGCAAACTCTGGCCCTCCAGATGTTTGGGACTACAATTCCCATCATCCCTGACCATGGGTCCTGTTAGGTAGGGATGATGGGAATTGTAGTCCCAAACATCTGGAGGGCCGGAGTGTGCCTATGCCTGGTGAAAACTAAAGCAAGGAGGCATTTGTTCCAGATTAAGACTTTTTTCCTCCATGATTAGTTCTGGTGCCACCCATATAGCCCCTGATGTAAACATACTCAGGATGTAAACAGAAGAGACATGAAGTCTCCAACCACACACATAGACCCCTCACTTCTGGCCCCTCTTTGCCACGGTCCATCTTGACTTGTCAATGACTTCTTTACTGAGAAAACCGGCTCAGTCGGGCATGTTCAGTTGGGATGCTTCAGATGCACAAACTATTTCTCTCATCAGAAACATTTGCACAAGCCATGTGTTTAAAAAAACACCCTTGACCCTAATACCCTGGAAGAGAGATGGCTCTTACTGCAAATGAAGCGTGGTGCCACGACCAAGGGAAAGCCCAACCCAAATCTCAATTTACCCTTTGTTTAATTCTCCCTGTGAAGATAGGGAGGCATAACTCTAAAAAGGAATGCTTCTGGAATGCCAGCTGTGGAAAGGCGAAGGGGCAGCAATGCAACCCTGTCTTCTCAATCTCAGTGAACTCCGGTCGTGGACAAAAACAAGGGCTGAATAAAAACAACAGCTGTATTCTGTATGTGTTTATATCAATAAGTGTGTGTGTGTGTGTGTGTGTGTGTGTGTGTGTGTGTAATATTAAAAAGAATAACGATGCTTCCACACTCAAGTCTCCTGAAGCAATAGCCAAGAGAGTGCAAGGAAGAAGCACACAACAGTTGTGAAATTAAACCAACACAAAAGGGGGAAAGGCTAGAAAGAGTCCTCTTTTTTTTGCTAAAATTGCTGCTCTTGTACAGATGGGGATCTTTATATACAGAATATGGCAAAAGGTAAGATTGAGGATATTACATACATGGCTGAGACCAGTTAATAGACTATCAGTAAATTTACAGGCTGCCCTCCAGTACAAAACCTCTCAGGGTGATGAGCAACAACAAAAAAAGCATTCAGTACAAATCACAGAAGCAACAGCCAAAACCACAGTTAAAATCAGTAAATCTGTAAGACGTGCATAATTGACCGGCTATTATAAAACATGCTGATCGCCTGAGCAAATAAAGACAACTTTGCACAGCACCAAAAAAGTAATCACAGTTGGCACCAGGCAATCTTCACTGGGATGCACCTGGAATTACAACCACAAGATGCCACAAGGAAGAGCACCCTCTCCTTGGGTACCAGATATCTAGAATCAAATGGCCAGAGGACCCAGGAAGACTACAATTAAGCATCACATCTGACTTGGATACTAATATTGGTGCATTCAAAAGACACTCACCTATTGTACTTTGCTGTGGCTGATCTCCACTGCAGTTATCGTCATCTTGGTCAAGCACTATCTGTCCAATTAAGTTATTGGAAAAGCAGAGTTTAATCCAGGAAAAGCACTCGCTCATGGATAAAAGTTGTAGGAAATGAAAAAATGCCTGCCAAGTTCAGAATCTGCAGCTTTCCAATCTTGAATTTTGTTTTTATTATTAAGCAACCAGCCAATGCTTTATAACATGAGGCAAATGGAGCAGGTATTAGTTGTGCTTATTTAACAAATGACCTGAGCACTTGGCTATTATATTAACGTCCATAAAGAGAACCAACATGACACACAAAATTCAAGACCACAGAAGGGTTCTGAACAAAGGTCAAATGAAGGGAGGGGGAGAAATACTTGCCATCACTTTATCCGTTCCCATTACATTGAAGAGCTGTGTCAACACATCAAACTGGCTATCAAAGTGAATTTGTATCTTTTTTACTTCTTTTTTGTTGATGGCCGTGGGATCCTTCAAGACCATTTTAAGAATCTTTTCTCCCCCTTCCTCTTTAGAAAAAAAGAAAAATGCATGTTTTCTAGAAGATGCCAACACTTTGTTCAAACAGCATAAATAAGGCACCACAAAGGCAGAGCACAAAAACAATTGCAGCTGCAATAATGGTTTAACCTTTCTCCAAACCCAAGAGAACCTCATGGTGTTTTCGTATCTGCTATCTTCTCCCTACATGTCAAAAGTTACCATTATTTGCCTATGGCAATATGGCCGCTCCTGTCATCTACACAGAGTGGGATAACTAGGGAGAGCAAAGCAAGAAAATTCCAGGAAAAGGCTCTCTTGAATCTGAAGCCACTCATGTTTCCCCACAAAACACTTTAAGAATCTAAAACACTCTTCCTGCTTCACATCTGGATTCATACAGCAAGTCTATTTCCTGTCAGCAGTAACTAAGATTTCTCTCCATTCGCACAAGCTCAGTTTACACACACATGTTTCCTTTGAGTGTATGAAGAGTCTCACCTGTCAGACGATAGCTACTAACTGCTTCCTTTGCCAACCTCACCGACTCCCAGAGACCACCCTGAAAGGATATTTGAAGTAAAATTGTGTCCGTTATTTTAGTACAGCTAAGAGCAGCCAAGGTCAAAGGGGCTCAGTATCTTTTTCTTTTCTTTTTACCTCAAGGCTGTCCACGTAGAAAGTAATGCTCTCACTTCCAAAATTGAAGTCAATCCAAAACTCCTTTAGTTTGTCATCAGCTGGTTTCTGTAACTTGGAAAGAAATGGGAAACTTTTCTGCTTGTTTTCAGAAAGAAAGGAAAAACTCGATAACCTGTGGACTTCAGTACATGAAAGCTTAAGCCACATTTGTCGTAAGACACTGATGCTTTTGCTGCAACTAACATGGATACCCCTCTACAAATTGTAAATAGCTTGCTTAATGGTTTAGGGAACACAAGAAACAAGCCACACACGTTACAAAGCCATGACTGTCCCCCTCTCCCTTGCATGAGTACTGCTTTGACCACCATGGGGATCCCAACACCAACTGGGAGGGGTAGTGGCTAAAGCCTTCCTTTCTCCATCTCTCCCAAAACATCTCCCCCAAAGGTGGCTTGCAAGAGAAACGAGGCCACTTAGCCTTTGCTGCACATGGACAGCTGCAGTGTAAAATGAAGGTTTTCCCAAGTTAGCCAGCTTTAATATAGTTAAAGAGTTAGCTGCTTAGAATAAAAAAGGCACTGACAATTCAGCAAATAGTTTTTTTTCTGATTTCAAGCAGGATCAAGGACTCTTTTCTTGTGGTCTTTTGTGAGATAGAAGGGAGAGCCTCCTGTAGATTTTAGGTCCCTGGAAAAATGAGACGTCTAAAAACACTCGGGGAGCCTCTAAGAGGACAGGGAGCTTCTAGTTTCAGAAGTCTGCCCTCCCACTTGTAGACAGCAACCAAGACAACAGTGGAGGTGGCATGCTGCTCCGCACCACCTCCCTCTCATGTATTTACAGTGCTCAGATGCAAAACACCTGAAGAAGGCCATAGGAGCCCTATTCAGCATTATCGAGCTTCATGCAATATCACAGCGATTTTTAAGCATTACCATGTTCGTATCAGCAACAGCAGCTTTGCATGGAACTGAGTAAACCCTGCAAAAGAACAAATTCGCCACTAGGCTATCGGTCTCAAATACAATCTGCTCCGACCCCTGCTTCCCCCATCTCATAGCTATGGAAATAGCTCGTCTCCCTCAAAACTTCCTCTTTCTCTACTTTCTCCCCTCTCCCTCCCCACCTCGCCCCCACCCCACATTATCTACAACAAAAAATGTCTCAAAATGACTGTCATTGGTTTGTATGAAGGATGCTTAAAACAGACACCATATGTACTTTTGTTACCTATGAAAAATCTTTCAATAATAATAATAATAATAAATGCCTTTCGCAACGTTTTTTATTTAAAGCAGACAATGCTAAGTACAGCCCAAGCAGGTAGGAAATGCCCCACAAGCAGCGCTGGCAAGCCTGAGCATGGAAACGGACGAGTACAAACATGCCCCAGATGTGTAACAGTATGCATGCCAGGGGGTAGTCAATTTGGTGTCCTACAAAAATGCTACTGGATTAAGATTGCTGCCACCCCTGACCACAGGGCATGCTGGCTGGGGCTGATGGGACCTGAAATCTAACAATATACAGTGGTACCTCTGGTTAAGAACTTAATTCGTTCCAGAGGTCTGTTCTTAATCTGAAACTGTTCTTAACCTGAGGTACCACTTTAGCTAATGGGGCCTCCCGCTGCCGCCGTGCCATTTCTGTTCTCATCCTGAGGTAAAGTTCTTAACCCGAGGTACTACTTCTGGGTTAGTGGAGTCTGTAACCTGAAATGTTTGTAACCCGAGGTACCACTGTATGGAGGGTGACCCGTTGACTCCCTGTGATCTACGTGCCCATGCTGTTCTCTCACAGCATCAGAAGCCGCTTAATGTACAATTGCAGTGGCAGGCCTCCAAGCTAGCAATGACCTACAGCAAGACTGAACATGAGAGGTGGTGATTGAGCCTAAGCTAGCCCATCTGTTTGGAGAACTTTAAGGCAGGTCAGCACCAGCTCACATCAACACCATCTGCCATGGCAAACAAGGTGGGCCCGCATCTCTTCCTATGCCCCATCAGCAATTCACACTTCATTAAGTAAGGTCCTTTCCTTTCCACACTACTACCAAGGCAATCATATCAGTGTATCAAGTGAAAGAGTTTGCCAATATGGATACTTCCTGAGCCAGCGTTGCACTGGGGGACAACACTAGAATGGGAAGCAGACATGCACACATGACTTCCAGCTTCTGACGTGGCCACATAGCCCTTTCCATGCCGCTGGGGAAACACCCAGATTTCGACAACAATGGAATCAGGGTAAAAAAATATTGAAAAACAAATGAATAAACCATCTCCCATTTCCTCTGAAAGTAAGTTTGCCCTTTCAAGATGTTTAGAAGCTTGATCAAAGGGAGACTTGTATGTTGGGAAGCAGACAGAACTCATAAGTAAATTTATTTCACATCTATTGCCTTAGCCTACCGTCAAATTTCAGAAATCATTCCAAGCATGTCAAATGCGCTACTTAATGTGAAAATGCCATCCAATAGCCTGAATATTCATTGTTGTTTTTTAAAAAACAGATCCCTTTAAGTTAACAGGACAGCAGTTGCTTAGAGTGTGGTGCTGATAATGCCAAGGTTGTAGGTTTGATCCCTGTATGGGAGGGATGCATATTCCAGCATTGCAGGGAGTTGGACTAGATCAGCCTTTCTCAACCTGTGGGTCCCCAGATGTTGTTGAACTACAACTCCCATCACCCCTAGCTAGCGAGGCCAGAACTCAGGGATGATGGGAGTTGTAGTCCAACAACATCTGGGGACCCACAGGTTGAGAACCGCTGGACTAGATGATCCTCAGGCTCCCTTCCATCTCTGCAGTTCTATGATTCTAAGTATTAAGACCTTACTATCCAAAATGCCCAATACTGAAACCATGAAATAATATTTCTACATAATTAGCTAAACCCCATTATTGGCTGGGCCAGCTTCAAAGATGACTTCCCCCACTAAGCTGACCCAATATTTGTACATGACTAAGCCCTGTACTTTTGGGCTCAACTGGATAAGCCTTCCACAGGAAAATTCCATCCCAATGTCTCCTCCATGTGTGCATGAGCGAGAACAACCGAAAAACTCACCATCCAGATTGTCTCGCATTTAAGTATCAAGGTGACAGTATGCTGATTCTTAACTTTGTAACTTTTGAAGCTTTTAAGACCAACTCAGCAAACTGCCATCCATTCTGACATGATCTGTAGCGCTACATCTTTCTACCTCCATGCTTTCAGTGCTCAAGACTGGTGTAGTTCTGCAACATAACTTCACATGCCTAGACACTGGAGTTTATGCATTACTGGCCTGAACGGGAGAACTTGGGCTCCTAGTAAGCTTGCCTCAGCAGCACCTCAGAAGGGACATGCCTACATTGGGTGGGGAGGAAAGAGTCTGGGGCGCCCAGTTACTTCTGTGGATAAGCCCAGACATAGAGCCGGTAAACAAAACCTGCAAAAGCCTGTGATAAATGGGTGCTCAAACTCTCTCAGGTGAGCATGTTTGTGGCAAGTCCTTACCTTCTTTTATCTCCAAGTCTTTCATTCAACTTGTTAAGAAATAACCTGGAATCCTTCAAGAGGGGGGAAAAAGCAAAGCAGAATGTGACAATTATTTTCAAAAATTGTTCCAATGCCAATTCCATTTTTTTAAAAAAATAAACATTGCATGCTCTTCCCAGTTGCACATAAGCCACCGTACAAATGCAAAATGAGTTCAGAAGGCCTGAGTATCACAAATCAATCAGCTTCAGAGTTGTTTTAAAGACAACCAGCGATGCTTGATTTTCTTCATGAGAATGCACCGTTAGCAGATTACATCCATTAATTCAGTGAAAAGGGAGAGAAACCAGTTTGCTATACCCTTTCAAAAAAAATTGCGCTGTTGCTATACATTTGAAGATTAGCAAAAACAAGAAGCCGAAAAAACAAAACCCCTTACTGTCTCAAAATCTCTTTCTTTGATTTCTCTAAAAGCCTTAGCAAGGTATTGATCTTCAAACCAGTTGTGAACAAGATCGTCTCTCAGCTTTTTCAACATTATCCTGAACAGGGCTTCCACAATAGCAATCTGGATATCATAGTCTGCACAAAGAAAAGAGTTCTTGAAAACAATATATTCAGCATCCCATATGCAAAGTATCTTACCAAGTGATGAAAAACTTCCTTCCATCCTTCCTTGCACTACAAGTTTAGATCAAGAACTATTCCGCTTTATATTCAGCCTTTGCCCAAGTCCATTATTCCAATATTTTAAAAAGCAGCATGCTATCCCTCCCTCCTTCCCTCCCGGGAAGTTTGATGCTATTGCTACACTATTTATCTTGCTAAAGGAAAATGTGATTTATTACTACAGTCTTATGACTTTTGCATTTCCGAGAATAGTCATGTGCAACCATTACAGGTTCACTGGCTATGACTCAACAAAGGTTTGCCACTTTTGTCCCATAAAAAACCATGGGAATTAGAACTAGCGCCACTAATGCACCTAATTTAATTCTACTGCTAGGGAAGAGATCTCACCTTTCCAAAGAACCTATTGCTTAAAATGTTATTAATATCAAAATATTTGTTTGCACGTAGCATTTCTGAAGAAGAGTTGCTTCAAATTAATTCTTGTTCTTTAGAGACAGCAGTTTAACCCATGCCTAGTCAGTATTCCCTTAACATTTTAACACAATGCAGGAATAAGAAGAAGAATGGGGTGTATCAGATATTAGAGCAACTAGTGATGGCAGGGAAGCTACAAAAATCTCACCCAAGCATTCCCTGGGACTAATCAGGCCAAGGACTAATCTTTGCATTTGGCCCATGCGCTGTTTTTGCCCACCTGTTTTTGCTCACCTGGCATCATCTACGCCATTAGATGTGAGGCAGGTAAAAGGGCTTTGTAAGTCCTGATCATCTGAGTGGGCAAAAACTGGTAAGGACATTTCACTGGGACATCAGGGCACATGTCCCACTCAATTCTTAGGCAGCCGCTTAGTTTTACAGCTAACATCAGTTGAAAAGCACCACTCTACACAGGAGTTTCCGTATTCTTGGATTTTAGCATCAGGTGTCTAAGGCCTGGTCAAAACAGGTACCTGGCCTTTTCCCAGCCCCAACCAAGATGCTAAGTTTTTCTTACCACCAACATCCAGAATTGCTTTTGCAAGTTCTTTCCTGAAACGACATAACCCATTAATGAGCTTTAAGCCTTAGAGAGCGAGAGAGAAACAATTGGGGATTAAATATTTAGACATAAGGTATGAAAAGTCAAAACCGAGAAACAAAACATGCATAACAGGAGTGGACTTAAAGGGAACTTTTGCCAAGACTGTCCAATTTAATCTTTTTGCAGCAACGTAGCAGTTTAGGGCCACAGCAACCAAATGCCTTTCTCCCTAATATTCAAATGCACCATTCATAAAAGGAAGTTCTTCACTTGAGCAGACATATGGATCTTCAGCTACAGGCACAGTGCTGTGGTATACAAAAATTTAAAACTGTTTCCATATGTTTCCCAGCTGTAACTGAAGCAGGGCTATTTATGGAGTGCTCCTGTGCTCATATTCTGCTTTTCCGACACAGGCATCTGGTTGGCCACTGTGAAAACTGGACTAGATGGGCCATAGGCCTTGTCCAACAGACTAGTCTTATGTTCTTAGGTAGCCAGTGGTGCGTTTGGTCTAGTTGAGTCAGGGATAATGGGAGTTGTAGTCCAAAAACAGCTGCAGGACCACATAGGCTAGCCGCACTGCACAAATGCAAGACATTATTGGATGCAAATGTCTCATTTACTTCAGCAAAAATTCAAACTTTCTGTTAAGTAGATATAATAAGAAATGAGGGGAAAGATTCCTTCCTAGCACCTAACAGAGCACAGAAGACACACAAGGATCAAGTCCACATGTGACAAAGATGCTTACATAAGCAGACAGATCTCTTCAGACCCGGCAAACTTCTTTTTCTCCTCTTTTCCAGTGTTATCTAGCAGAGTGTTTAAGGTTCTCAAAGCCTTTGATGCAGGAAGTGTAAGAAATGTAGGAAGACAAGATTAAGTAACTAATGACTTTGATTTACTTCCTAGAAATCATTTCACATATTCCTTGTTTGAAACTGACCTCCTGTCGAAGGAAACAGCTCACATGAGAATCAGCAGCTAGATGTCCTAAATATGGTGTGAAAGACTCCAGCAACTGCTTTTTCCCTATAACAGAAAAGTTGGGAGAGAAACACACATTTGTTACCAGTTAGGCAGCAAGACCTCTAAGTTTCAAAGCAGTGCCACAGTCTCTCTTATTGGAATAGCAATCTTCCCAAATCAGTGTCACCTGCTTTTTGTAATATTGTACAGTGGTACCTCGGGTTGCATACATTTCAGGTTACATACGCTTCAGGTTACAGACTCTGCTAACCCAGAAATAGTACCTTGGGTTAAGAACTTTGCTTCAGGATGAGAACAGAAATCGTGCTCTGACGGCGCGGCAGCAGCGGAAGGCCCCATTAGCTAAAGTGGTGCTTCAGGTTAAGAACAGTTTCAGGTTAAGAACGGACCTCCGGAACAAATTAAGTACTTAACCCGAAGTACCACTGTACAAGAGGTTTGCTTTTCGCTCCCTCATTGTAGAAGTTTAAATACCTACTGCATTTTTACTAGAGCTGAACACAGATTAGATCATTTTTAGCTGATCAATAATTTGCTTTTTAGTCAATTAAATATATTTGTACATTACTGAAGTGTGTGTGACTTTCGCAATATGGAAGACAACAGAAGGAAAATCCATTTATAGTGTGTCCCCCATTCCAATTCCTTACTACAGCAAAGCATCAGAAACAAAACATCAGAAACAGACAACAGTATCCTAATCTCTCAGTCTGATTAACTAGAGGGGACCCACTAGAATGAGCTAAACAGTGGTTCCCAATTGGGGGTCCGCAGGCACTGGGGGTCTGTGGCACCATTCACATAACAAAAACTACCACAGAGATATCAAAATTTTCCAAATTAGGGGTTCATGGCTTTTGAAAAACAGGGGCTCCTCAGTACTTAGCTAATTGGGAACCACTGATCCAAAGTATTAATTGGTTGTCTATTTCAGTCTAAATAAACCTGGCAGCCTCACTTCTTTTGTTTATTCCTATTCTCCACAAGGACTCAAAACAATTTAGAAAGAAAGCTCAACAAAAACATTGCACATTTATACAGTAGTAAATCTCAATGTGTTCCACTGGATTTACTCCTGGAGAGGTATGCATAGTATTGTAGTCACAAATCATATGCATTTAAAAGCCATAAATTCTCTCTACTTCAAACCGCCATTTCTTTTTTAAAAATGTAATTTTTGTATTTGTCTTTTGTCATGTTGCCTTGGGGACTGCTCTGATAATAAATCATCATCAGAAACGTAAAGGTATTTAGCGACTGACCTTCAGCGTTGCTTTTGCCGATAATCTGAAAGCAAGATGTTGTGGGGATAGGAAGAGAAACAGAATGGATATAACTCAGAGTTAATACCTTATTGGCATGCATCAAAATGTAGCACATTCAAAATACTGCCCAGTTTATAAAACTTACACACCAGCACTAATATATCACAGCATTGTAAAGTGTGCTTAACCATAATACCGGCCAGGTTCAAACAGAACAAGTTTCCGCTCCTCAACACTGAGTTTTATTTCAAATTTAGACTCGTCCTGAATTATTATCATTGTCATTCATGCAGTGCATTTCAACCATGTACAGATTTTCACATGCATTTTCTACTTTCCCATTTTTCCATGCAGGTTTTGTAAAAATACTACATAGTACGATGACAAGTTAGGGCCAACTGCTATGTACTTTGAACAACATGTTGTTGTTGTTGTTTAGTTGTTTAGTCGTGTCCGACTCTTCGTGACCCCATGGACCAGAGCACGCCAGGCACTCCTGTCTTCACGCCAGGTGAACAACATAGCTTCCAGCAAAAATTGCATGGTTGGGTCTTCACAGGAAAATCTGAAGCAGCATCCCACATCTGTCCCACAGATGTCATGGATCCCACAGATGTCATGGATGCTGGCCTCACTAGCATTGCCACCCTGTGGCACTGGCATGGGTACTTGCTACAATGCAGATGAACCATATGGGAAGTGAACATAATGTTCCTGCAAGCACATGGAAGCCCAGAAGCAACTTCCAATGTCCAGTTTGTCACTGGGAGCATTTATCAAAATCAGCCTTAGCTTGCACAACCACACCCTCCAACATTTCTCCAATAAATTGTATTCAATAATAATAATAATAATATTTATACCCCACACATCCGACGGGGTTACCCCAGCCACTCTGGGCAACTTCCAACGTATATAGAAACATAATTAAACATTTTTTATAAAGTCCCTATACATACAGATGCCTTCTAAAGGTTGTATAGTTATCTCTTTGGCTCGGGGTGTGTGTGACAAAACTCCATACCCTCCAACATTTCTCCGATTAAAATAAGGACATCTTAAGGAAAAGTGGGACAATCTGGGACTAAATCAGAAACTGCTACGGCTTCTGTAAATCCAGGACTGTCCCTAGAAAACAGTAACACTTGGAGGGTCTGCACAACATCCACATGCATCTTTGCATATTAACAGGCTCACAGGATAGCTTTCCACATTACTATGATGTCCTAGTATTGCACAAAGCTGCATCCATACAGTCCATTATAAACATACAAGGAAAGCATTAGCTTACCACTAGCTGGGGAACTTGTTCCTCCAGATGTTGTTGGACTACAGCTCCCACCATCCCTGACCTTTGGCCATGCTGTTTGGGACTCATGGGAGTTGGAGTCCGACAAATTCCGGCAGGCCACAGGCTCCCCCATCCCTACGTCCACGTGGGAAAAGGTCAAGTCCAAAAAGCACTTTTTCAAAATAAAGGTCACAAATAGGCATGTCTACAGGGAAAAGGGAGATTCGTGGGGTTCATAACCAGCCGCTTCATGGCGCACAAATATGGTTGCCAAAAGGCTGTAACACAGCACATTTGTCTCTGTGCACTTACCAAGGCAGTGTCGAAGAAGTCTTCAACAAGGTGGACCAAGAATGTACTTTCACTTGGTTCTATCAGGCTCAGAAATTCTCTGGTTCTTTCAAACCAAATGACCATGTAAAACAAACAAGATGCAAAGTCAAAGGAATGTCTCAAAGCTAGTTTTCCACCTACAGAAATGCAGCTAGGAGAAAGAAGACAATTACACGGGTATGGGGACCCACAAGTGTTTTTATTATACAGGGAGGGATGAAGAGCAAGATAAAAGCTGCCCATGGATATTGCCTGCCCATCTTATGGAGGTTATTCCCAATTTATGAAGCCAATTTCTTATTTCAATGAAATAACACAAATCTTCACAGAACCATGCCTAGCTGCATAAAACAAAAAAGGAAGATTGTCATCCTTGTCCACAAGTAACAAAATGAGGTCAAACAGACTGACTGCAAAAAAATTAAATAGTTTGGGGTTTTTTTGCCGGGGGGGGGGGAGAGATAATCAATCCGCAATGGAAAGGAGGGCCATTTAGAAGTGTGGTTTGGTCAGCTTTTGGCTAGGAACACCAGTTCTCAGAACAAGGAAATTTCTGTTTCATGGAGCATTAGTATGGTTTATACACAGCAGAGCACTTAAACAGCCATTCACGCATAGGGTTACTTATCTTTGCTATCAATCCCTCCTGAAGAAGCAAATTTACACCATCTCGAGGATCACTTCTACAATACTGCTGAATGCACTTCAACAAAAGGGATACATTTGTGAACTCATTTTTGTCCAGTTCCTAGGATGGAGGGAAATCCCGCATTACTGCATAAACAAGCAATTCAATGGACTGAATTTTAAGAGATTAACAGTGCAGTCCTATAAATGTCTACTCGGAAGTGAGCCTCGTTGAGTTCAGTGGGGCCTACTCTTCAGAAAGAAGCTACAGAATTGCAACTGAAACAATGGAGCTTTTTCCTACTTGCCTTTTTTAGAACTTTGTCCAGTTGGTTTAATAGTTGCTTGCTGTACTTCTGAGGATAAATCTCATTCCCTTGGATTATTTCTTTTATTTTCTGAAATCCTTTTCCCTTGAAGGCATCACTCAGTAATGACTCTAGCTAGAATAAAACATGCAGAAACAACTTTTTGAAAAATTTGTAGCCTCTCAGTTATGGACAGATTAGCTTTCCCACCACTGGTCTAGCCACTTCCTGGTCCATACCAACTTTGAAAACAGAGTGAGAAATTCAGCATAGCGCTATGGAAATGGCTCCATCAGCACAAGCATTTTAGCTTGCTCCCCACTCTTCTCTCCCCACACTCTTCTCCTGAAACACACACAAGCCAATTTGGAAGAGTGTGAGGGGAGGACAATCATGGAAGTCTTGTGTGAGCTTCTGCTAGTGGGGCTCATTTGGCCCTCAGTATGCTGAAAAGATGAGTGTCTCTAAAACAAAGACATCTGATTTTAAGCTGACTGAATAATGTTGTGCACATGGTGATATTTACATAGTATTCAGATCTGTCCGGCATGTCACCATCATTTTCTCTACTCTCTTCTTCCTATACGTGAGGGGGACACACACACAATCATTTCAAACATACACATTTTGATTAGAAATATCTACCCAGAGCTCAAATTGTGGGCAGAAATGGCAGGGGGGCCCTTAATGGAAACTCACTTGCCCTGCTGCTCATACTCACCAATTTTGCCCACTAGGCCCCCACCCCAAGACCATTAGGAAAGGTAGAGGCGATGGCCCTCTCCGCAGTGCCTTCCCACCCACCTCGGTAATTCCAGTACTTATGTCGATCACTGCAAAAAAGAATGGAGATGTTCTCAAAGAGCATTAGTGAACTTGCGCCAGAATTGTTTTAAAGTGAATATAAGAAAAGAAAGATTGGGACACGGGTGGAGCTGTGGGTTAAACCACAGAGCCTAGGGCTTGCTGATTAAAAGGTCGCCGGTTCGAATCCCCACAACGGGGTGAGCTCCCATTGTTCAGTCCCAGCTCCTGCCAACCTAGCAGTTCAAAAGCACGTCAAAGTGCAAGTAGATAAATAGGTACCGCTCCGGCGGGAAGGTAAACGGCGTTTCCGTGCGCTGCTCTGGTTTGCCAGAAGTGGCTTAGTCATGCTGGCCATGTGACCCGGAAGCTGTATGCCGGCTCCCTCGGCTAATAAAGCAAGATGAGCGCTGCAACCCCAGAGTCGGCCACGACTGGACCTAATGGTCAGGGGTCCCTTTACCTAAGAAAAGAAAGCCCAGAAACAGGAGCAGAGCACAGGAGCTCTCTTCCCTCCTGTGATTTCCAGCAGCAGGTGTTCAGAAGCAGCTCCTCCTCCTGCAGGATATTTCACCTGCTATAAGCCACTCCTGGTAGTATTTGATTAAAAGATGGGGCATAGATTTTCAATGTGTCCCCAGCAAAAAAATATATATCACCACCCATTTGCAGCCAAGAAAAAGTCAGCCAAAATCCCAGAAAAAAGACCTTTGAGGCTCATTGAGTAACCCCCACCTTGAGCGTTTTGCAAGGTGACCCTATGCATCTCCAAGGGGTTAATCTCAGGTCACGCCTAATCAGACGCATGTGTTCTTGAGAAGGATCCCCCACGGGGAGGGCTCTCCAAAAAAAGCCCACAACAGGCTTGCCACCCCAACGGTCATGAGCACTATGCTGGAGACCCAGTCTTTACACCAGTCAACAGAGCCCCTCCCGCGGGCCTGCAAGCGGCCCACCGACCTGATCCTGCATGGCCGGCTCCAAATCCTCCAGGAAAGAGTGGCGCGCGCGCCAAGCGCGGCCTTAATAAGCGTTCGGGCAGCGTCTGACGCGCGTTCCACGCGCAGCTGATGCTGCCACCTGCGCCCAAGGGCGTGAATTGATGGTGGCTGGGAGCGCTCGGAGCCCGATCCACTCTCCCCCCCCCCCCCACTGCGTCGGAGGGGTTACTTTAAGAGGCGATTTCCTGAAAGGAAAGCTATGCATCCCTTCCTAGTAGGCATTGAATCCGGGGGTGCAGGGGGGTTTTATTCCCTGCTGCTGCGCATATGTCCCTAGGATTGGTTTATCAATTATGCGTTTAGGATAGGGACAGTATTTTGTAAGTAGGCTGAACGAGAAGAGATGGAGTTCCGCGCCACGGTTGCAATCCGGTGTGCCTTATAAACCTTGCCGAGTAGGAAGTCTTACTTCTGTCCCCGACTTAAAAGGGAGAGGAAGGAAGCGGGATCGCTGAGTCCCGAAAGAGTTGTGCGCTTTTCATTCTGCCTGGAAGACGAGCCTACAGAGCTTGACTATCGAGTGGATTTAAAGGGTCACTTCGGTGGAGGTGTTGCAAACGCAGAAGAGATTTTGCAGTACGGTTACGCGGACCTACTGGATTTAATGACGCTCCTAAGTGAAGGCGTGCCTATACCTGATTGAAGCCCAAAGGTTAATATTTTCTGTATCCAAGGCAGATTAAAATCTCCAATCACAAAGGAAAATTGGAATTTCATGCTCCCTTGAGGGCACCACTACCAAGAACGCAGTTTATAGGGCAAGTCTAGACTTGTCTGCTCAAAAGGAAGTTCCATTGTGTTGGAGACCTTAGGATCCTGCCAAAAAATAAGCCTCCCGCAACCGGATTTTTCGCCCATTATAGCCATCTTGTGAGCTTTAGGTTTAGCAATCCTATACCCGTTTACCTTGGAGCAAACTACACTGAAGTATAGGACTGCTCTTTTACAGGGTAGCTATAATGGATGGTATTCAACTAAGTTTTATGCATATTCATTAACGAGTCTACTCTTACTCTTGAGTAAAACTTAGTTGAATACCAACCGGCGCATGTAAAACGGTGTTGTGGGTGCGTCATGACCAGTTCAACAGGTGCCACTTACTTAGTTTTGCTTCACAATAACTATGAAGGTTAACATTAAACAAACAAGAATCTATGCCTTAAAAGATATTTAGGAACATATTTCAGAAAACACGCTTCCAGGGTCATTGGAGGGAGGCCCCGCCTTTATTTTATTCATGCTTTAAACAGACAGACAGACAGATGGAAAAGCGGCCAATGAAATAAAAACAATAAAATAAAAACATACATTCATAAATCGGATCTAGCATTATGATAAATCCTAGTCACAAAAAATTGAAAGAATGTAACGCAAAGCGAGGGAAGTAAAGACAAAGGAAGAACATTGTCAATATGATTCTCGTTCCAGTAATCCGCAAATAAAATAACTGGCATTTTATTATTTTTTATTGGAGAACAAAAATCTATAAAGTTTCGCGTCCTGTATTTGACAAACGGTCGAGGGGAGGCGATTTCTTTTATTATCGGCCACAACAAAATAGATCCTAGCAGTGCATAATTTTAGAACAAACTGTCGCAACTATTACGCTGAGTTTATTTAGAATGCTTGTTTCGGGGACAAAAATCAAATACACACACACACACACGTGTGTGTGTGTGTGTGTGGCAGAATATACCCCGTGATATATTTTATTAACAGAGTGATCCTTTTCCAAGAGGTTTGTGCTAGGCAGAACCAAGTCCGCTGATTGTACGCAGCCGCGTCGTCTGCTTTTGAGAATGCGCGGTAGCGGAATACTGCGCGCGTTTCCCCCCCTCGGAAGTAGATCCCATTTTCTTCATTGGGACTCACTCCCTAGCAAGTGTGTTTAGGGATCGAGACTGCTGCGGAATAAATGCGTTATTAATTTCAGCCCTGCAGGTTTGCTAAAATACCCCAGAAGCTTGTAAAGTTTTTAGGGTATTTTAGCAAATCTGGAGGGCTGAAATTAATAACGCCTACGTTACCTGCCACGTAAGTGTGCATCGGATACGATCGCAGCCAGTGCCCTGCACAATGCTGAGCACCAAACGCTGACTTTATTTAACGTGTCTCCTCAAAGGTAAGAACCACTGAGTTCTATGAGATTTACTCCCAGGTAATTGTGTATTGGATCGTCGTTTTACGTGCCAGAGAGCTGGCTTAAATGTCTTCAGGATGGTATCGGCGAATAAAACCCAAAATCGAAAGTAAAAAAAGAGAAGGCAGGAAAGTATTCAGTGTGTTCAGGAGTCTAGTCTTTGGTATCTTAGAACAGAGCAGAGATTTGTTTAATTAACTCAAAGATGGCCTGCCTATCGGTTTAAAAACTGTGAACTAACTAACATCATAGGAAAAATGCAAAATCGTTACGAAACAATACTTTTCGTTGTCAGCGTGCGGAAATGGCTCCCCCCTCTCTCTCTCCCTGCCTGCCGCCATCGGTGTGATGGAATTTTGTCACATTGCAGAATTAACATTAGAAAGATTAAAGAGAGCTTGCCTCGAGTCGTTGCAAAGGATATCAAACAACAACTTTGCAAAGCCTTCTGGTTTTGCACCACTCGATATGAGAGAACCAACATGGTGTATGGTCTAATTCAGGCTGCAGTCCTTTCTCCACTTACCTGACTGGGAGTAAGTCCCATTGAATTCAGTAGGACTTACTTCTACGCAGACATGGTTCGGATTATACTTGGTCACTTGCAACTCCAGCTGCCTTCGTTGTAGTTGTTAAGCTCCTTTGTATCTAATCATTTCAGGGACAGTGAATAATAGAATTGTAGAGTTGGAAGCGACCTCATCTGCAATGCAGGAATCTCAGCTAAAGAATCCCAGACAGCCAACCTCGGTTTAAAAGCCTCCAATTAATATTTCCTGTAGTTCAGCTTTTGCTCAACCTGGTGCCCTTCAGATGTTTTGGACCGCAACTCCTATCAGCATCCAAAACATCTGGCGTTCTAGTCCAAAACATCTGGAGGGCGCCAGGTTGGCAAGCCTAAGCACTACTTAGATAACTATACACCCTCTTCGAGTTGAGCGCGCAGCTGGGTTAACATCCACTCAGCGCTGGAAATCCATTCAGAAGTTCTGAGCCGACGCTGAAGCCCAACGCGGTTTTGTGGGGCGCAATTTGGAAGCTGTTTTTGGCCGAAGAGAGTGCTAAACTGCCGAAATGCATAATGATAATAATAAAAAATTATAAGTTATTGTAGTAGTGGTTACTGAACTGCAGTCAGGCGAACGGACTTCTGAGTAAGCGGATTTCGCATTGCAGCCTCCCATTCAGATGACACCTTTGCTGGCTTGGGGATCGGCACCCTATTGAGGGGCTTGGGTTTTTGTTGTTGTTTTTTTTGTTTAATTAATTTTTGTGTGTGAAGGGGCGGAGAATACTGGATTCCTGCGCCTTCAGCTCCGGGGCTGAAGGAGGAGGAGGAGTCGCCCTCCCTCCCCCCACGTGCTTTTAACACCTCGGAGGACAGCTGTGTGGGAGGGTGAAGGTCGGGGACAAAAAAGATCCCCTTCGCGGAGTGAGCAGCAGATCAGAAGCGGAGCCAGAGAGGGTAAGGGCAACAGCGGGTTCCATTTCAGCACCACAAGAGACGGACAGCGGCCAAACGCAAAGGAAAGGCGAGGACGCCGCTGTTTAAGGCAGGTTGTGCAACACCTTTGATTCCCTCTCCTGTCCTGTCCTGTCTCTCATCCTCACCTTCATCCCTTTCAGTTTGTTCTCTTTTGCCATCACTGTAGAGCAGCCTTTCTCAACCTGTGGGTCCCCATATGTTGTTGGACTACAACTCCCATCACCCCTAGCTAGCAAGGTCAGAGCTCAGGGATCATGGAAGTTGTAGTCCAACAACATCTGGGGACCCACAGGTTGAGAACCGCTGCATAGAGACATGGGCACCTTACAAAGGGAAGTGCTGGGGTATTTATTTATGTCTGCCTCTCCTCCAAGGAGCCCAGGGCTGCTCACATGATTTCTCCCACCCGCTGCAAATAGCAGTCCTGTGAGGTAGGCCAGTCTGATAAATAGAAACTGGCCCAGGGGCATTTAAGTAGCTTTGTGGCTGAGTAGGGATTTGGAGACTGCAGCCCTTTAACCGCCACTCCACAGCAGCTGCTGAGGACTGTTGGGCCATGGGTGAAAATGGTGAACTGGGAGCAGAAATCATCTATATCAACTCCTGCATCAACCATGAACTTGCTGTCTGGCCTTAGGAATTGCATGATTCTCTTATATTCCCCTCCCCTCTTAGCTGGGGTAATGAGGATCACCTTACTCCATAGATGCCTGTTCAACCACTTGGATATGTGGGACATTTTTCAAGTGCTGCATAACGTTCATTCCTCACTTGCACCCCCTTGCCCATTATCATTAGACAAGCACCTTCTCTACCACTGCTAAATACTTCTTCATTTAAGCAAGCCTACCCAGATGTCTAAATATGATGTGTATTTTAATAGGATGTTTTAGTTTGTAGTGGTTTTTTAAACTGCTGATTTTATTTTGAAAAAAGAAGGCTAATTTTAACATCTGCCTTTAATGCACATTTTATATGTTAGGTAAACAGCTTAGAGGTTTTGATGATTAAGAAATATATAAATTCTGGTAAATAAAAAATAAAGTAAATATAAGGTAATTCTGGCCTTATTTACAGCTTAAGGTTAACCTTTATCTCCAGATTAATCTTTACCTTTTTCTGTATCTTTTTTGTTACATTATTTACCTAGATCCATGGTTAACATGTCAAAGGACTCAGACTACACCTGCTCCTATGGGATGAAGTTAATCTGGGATATCAATGATCCCAAGTTACCACAGGTACAGTTCAAGGAGGGGAGTTTGGAAGAAACCTACTCAAATGAATTTGTGGGCTAGTTTTCTAAGGCTGTAAAACACACTTGAAAGTCAGCCTTACTGAGCTCATTGGGGCTTTTTCTTGAGTTGGTGTGTATAGGATGGCCCTGTACACCCCAACAAAGCACACCCCAAACTACACTGTATCTTTGTAGGATGCTCCTGTAACAGGAAACAAGCAATAATGGTATGATGACTGATCTATAGGCAATTGCTAGGAGTGGTGCAGAGGTGTTTCTATTCTTGTTCTCCCTCTTACTTTGTAGATCCAGCTGGATATGTGCTCCAGAAGAAGAGAATGGGAGCAAAGCACCACTGAAAATTAAAAAAAGGAGAGGACTACAAAATGATATTGTATATGTGTGTGCTTGTGCCAGTGGAGTTATATTAACTGCTCATTTCTATTTAAAAATATTCTCCACCGAAGCTCTTTTTTTTTGGAAAAAAATACATAGCTTGAATAATAAAGCCCATAGAGGAGAATTGCATTGTTCATCACCAATAAAGTCACAAGGAAACTGCATTAGCTGCTTGAGCCTGTGACATTTGCACAATTACAAGCCCACAATTATAAATCTGATTTCAATGGAATGTGCAGACTTGCAGCATTAATCTGGGATCTACGTGTGGAGCTGAACTGGACACGGTTTTGGGAAGTTGCTGTCATGGTGGATCTTCACATGTGCATTTGAGCCGCTGCTTGCATTATTTTGTTAATGCATTGTGTGTGCGTGGTGTGTGTGTGTGTGTGTGTGTGTGTGTAAAAATGATAAAGGCCCAGACTGGTTTTCACCTTAATGAGATGCTTTGCTAATATAGCCTCCATCCATTCCTCTTTCTCTTATCCCTTTGCCGCTGATGCAGGAGCCCAAGCACTTTGATTCCTTCCAGGAGTGGCCTGACGGCTATTTGCGGCTCATCTACTCCAACGAGGATAAAAACGCACAGCGCCACCTCAGCGGGTGGGCCATGCGCAACACCAACAACCACAACTGCCAGATCCTCAAGAAGTCCTGCCTCGGTGTGGTGGCATGTGCCGGGGACTGCACCTTATTGGATGGGGCCAAGCTGCAGCTCCGACCTGCCATATGCGACAAGGCTCGCCAGAAGCAGCAAAGTGAGAGAATTGTGATGGGGGAATCCACCCAACGGCTGTTGCATCTTGCTCTGATTTGGGAGCCATAGGGGACCTTTGTGGAGTTTACAGCAGAGAGTTCAGTCGAATGGCATCCTCAGGGAGGTATGCCTGGCATCCATGCTATAACATTATCGATGCCAGGTTGAAGTCTTCTTATTTGCAGAGGCATTTTAGATGGTGGCATTTTTAGCTGGTTGGATGGCTTCATTCCTCTTAATTTTATTGTGCTGGTTTTTGTTATAACATTTCTGCCATTTTAAATTTCTTTGTGTATCGCTTTGGAATCTGTTTTGGGATGAAAGGTGGTTTATGTAAAAAGTCAAGGAAAATCTGTCCAGGAGATTTCAAGCCTCAATACAGCTCCGTTAAATATTTTCTCAGTGTTTTTAAAAGTACAGTCATACCTTGGGAGTCAAACGGAATCCATTCTGGAAGTCCGTTCTACTTCCAAAACATTCAGAAGCCAAAGCACGGCTTCTGATTGGCTGCAGGAAGCTCCTGCAACCAATCGGAAGCCCCATCAGATGTCCAGCTTCCCAAAAAAGTTCAAAAACCAGAACATTCACTTCTGGTTTTCGATCATTCCAGAGCCAAAACATTTGGCAACTAAGCCATTGGAGATCCAAGATACAACTGTAGAGTCCTCTTAGAGAATATTTTTTTGGCACTCATTGGATGATGTTTTGAAGTGATCCTGTAACTGCAAACCATTTTTCTATTTAAAAATTACCCTGGAATTTCCATCACTTTCCAAGGAATGTATCTGAGGAATCCAAGGAAGACCCAACAGTAATCTTGAATCTGTG
This sequence comes from Podarcis filfolensis, assembly GCF_964270895.1. Taxonomy (NCBI): domain Eukaryota; kingdom Metazoa; phylum Chordata; class Lepidosauria; order Squamata; family Lacertidae; genus Podarcis; species Podarcis filfolensis. The sequence goes on along the minus strand of NC_139603.1, from coordinate 29,888,856 downwards.
AGTAACAACCAACAGGAATCAAATATCTGCTTTCAATACCATCCCTAGAAAAACTGCAGGCATAACTGTTCCAGGTGTAACTTTTCTTTCTGCATTGTACTTATAGGATCACTTTTGTCTCATGGATGTCAAAAAAACTTTGAAAAGATGTTGATTTGAACTTTGGTGGTCTCTAGCTGTTATGATAAAGATAATGGGGATTATAATTGTTTTTGTTATTAAATTTAAAAAAAAAGTTGAGTGGAAAATAAGGTGATATTTTAAAAGGAATGTTAAGAGATTAGGATTTGCTGAATTAACAAACTGAACTAGAGAACAAGAAGGGGAGGTATGAGGAAGTCAAAGAAATATGTGACTGAAAAACTGTTATTGAAACTGAATTGTTTTTTAATATTTTTTTTCTTTTTCTTTTTGTGTTTATATAAAATTGGAAAACTTAATAAAAATTCATTCAAAAAAAAAATCATGTTGTAAACATCCTGCAAATGCCAAAGATATCTGAGCCAGCTCTAGGAGTCCTACCTTTCATTCTGGCAACTGTGAGCACTTGCAATTAATAGGGTTTCAAACATCTTTAAACCAAAGTCCCCGTTGTTATTATACACCATCCTACTAATATATTTCTGTGCAAAGTAAATTTACGATCTTGTCATTCCACCCTGCCTGTAGGACTTCCCCTTCTGGGTTGTTGGGGGAAAGTAGGCAAAATTGCTGGAGTGGCAAGTGTTGACACACAAACCAATGGAAAGCTCCTGGAATGCTACAGAGGGAAGGAGTTGGTGGTGGGTTCAGTTTTGGAGAGTACATAAAATGTGGAAGGCTATCAGATTCATAAATCATTTTAAGTTACAAGCAACATCAGTTCTGAAGAGGTTTGTACTTTAGAGGTTCTAAGTTAATAATTCCACCATTTATCAAATCTACTTCAAAAATAATTCTGCCTGGAGATTTTACTACAGAATGACTGAATCTGACTTCCCTCCTGTTCATCACTTTAACCTATTATCCCTCTGTCTCACAGAAAAACTTTGTCCAAACTGCAATTCAGCTCTTGAATTAATTCCTTGCCGGGGGCACAGCGGCTACCCAGTAACTAACTTCTGGAGACATGAAGGCAAGGCAATATTTTTCCAGGTAAAATATAAATAGTGCTTTTGGATTTTGAGCAGCTTGTGTTTTTTTTTACTCTTCAGTGATTTGGAATTTGTGGATGGATAATCGATGATTGTATTTCTGCACCACATAGAAAGAATTTGTATTGGAATTGCTTGTGATAATCACCTGTACTCACCCTTTTCATTTTTTTAGTGCTTTTGAATGAAATTAATTATGTTGCACTCACTGAGGGTCTGCAGCAATAGTCTGGCATTGATAAGATGGCAGGCCATGTAACTTTTGGTTCTTTGATATATTGAATATTGACATAATTCCAAGCCATGGATTTCAAGGTCCAAAAACATGGTGGCTGGAATCCAATTAATTATATGAACAATTTATGCCCCAAGGACTTTGAAGCTAAATTGTCGCCCCAAGGTTTCATGGCAAACTTTTTTGAAATGGAAGGACATTTCAAGGAGTTTGTCATCATATGGCACGATGGGTATGCCTCAACCCTTTGGCATGTCCAAAGCAGCTCTCTGGATCCTTTCCTATGTTTGATCCAGCATTCACTACTTATTTCATTTATTTATTCATTCTCAATATTTATAGACCACTTTTTACCATGAATGGTCTCAAAGCAGTTTACAAATCAATCAATAGAACAATGCACTAATCAAACAATATGGTGTTTAAATTAATAGAAGCCACATCAGCCTGATACAATTTACCTAAAATGCCTTCTGGCATGCAAGGGTCTTCCTCAAGTGCCTGCGGCTCAACTGGGGGGTGTCTGATCTCAGCTTGGAACTACAGAGTCAGGCCTGAAAGCACAAGTCCTGGTGAAAATAAGCTGTCCATCTGAGCCAGGGGAGACTACCAACACTCACTTTCATCAGTTTCTCTGGTTCATTTCAATGAGGCTTGCACAACAATAGTTGTCTTCATTTTTTATAAATGATGCAAACTTCAACCCACAGACGTTAACAAAACTCCAGATAGATTAAAAAAGCAATTTCTTGTTACAAGGTCAGACTTATAAATGTTCCTGACCATGGCTTTCGACAGAAGAAAATGACCTTCATACCATATTAAACTGGTTATAAGATCACTCCAAATTAACTGGTTTATGGATGGGTTGAAATGTCTCTATGCTCGTATGTTTCCTGTAACTAAGAAAATTGTTCACGTGTCCGTATTTCTCCAGGCCAAGGGAATACATGACCACCCTAGACCAGAGAGTAAATCAGAAACAGAGATCAGAAGAAGTGCCCTTAAAAAGCAAACACCACCTTCTCATTCATCTCAGAAAAAAAGGCTTCTGGATTTTCAGGTATCTATAAGGTTGCAGAACCACAGAGAGCTTTGTGGCACCTTAAAGACTAACAAATTTATCCAGGTATAAGCGTTTGTGAGTTGCAGTGCGTGGGGATAGACAGGCAGCTACCTAGCCACTATGTCCATCTGCTTCACTCCTCACCTTTGGCAAAGCAGGGAAGTGGTGTGTGTGTGTGTCCAGTGCTAGCAAGAGCAGCAATATCTGTTGTAGGGCCTGGAGAGTTGTCTAATTTGCGGGGGGTGAGGAGCAACGCTAGTGTGGAGGCAGTGATGCTGGAACATCACATAATAATTTATGAAGTAGGAGGTGCAGATAGCCCACTTCAAAATCAGTACAATTTCACTTTAATCCCATCAGTGGGTTGCTGCTGCATACACCCACAGCAAAAGACCTATCTGGAAATGCCCTAGGCTTGAAATAAACCAATAAATAAACCCATAAAATTAAAATTATCCAACAAATGTTTATGGTGATTCCAAGATGTGTACAGAACATCAGCACTAGATCCAGGTGTTTCTGATGTCAAATAGCATCTCTGATGCTTCATTTGAAAAACCTGAGCAAAATTAATTTGAACCACAACTGGCAACAACTGAAATAGCCATTCGCCATATTTCATTGGTGCATGCAGCCATTTCTCCTGAAGTCTTTTTATTTATCTTCTCATCAGACAGGAATGTGTTTTGAGAACAGCAGTCACTTTCATTATATTCATCATCTGGGATGTGAAGAAGGATCAGAAAATATCAACATAATTACAGATACCGGCTTGCCACTCCTAGCTCAGCCTCACCATTTATTTCAAAATACAGAACCTTACAACATTACCTACGATGCAACCAGCTTTCAAGAGGATGTGTTATCACCACTTCAGAAGCGTCCAAGCCCCAAAATCTATACATCTAAACCAACTTGTGGCTATGAATGCTCACTTCCTGGTTACATCAGTTCCAGTCTGTATGCATTTCACAAAGATCCAATGGATATTCCAGGGGATGCTGACCATGTTGTGTTGAATGGACTTCAGTACCATGTAAATTCACTAAATGTCCATGAAAAGAACTTTGATGGCACGCATAAACATCATGGGCTAAAACAGGCCTTAGCTGAAACTAACTACGGAGAAAGGATTGGCGATGGATTGAGTCAAGTCAATGTTAATCATCCCCATTACTGTGAAGAATATGCTTGCAGATATAGCAGTCATTCCTCTTTGGAAGGCCCGCCTTTGCAAACTGTTATAACCACAACTACCAAGATGTCCCTTGAAGCCTACAAGCCTCCTGTGAAGTATGATGACAGCTTATATGACCCAAAAGATCTTATGAGTTGTTCCTTGGCAGAAAGCATTTCAGGGAATGTCTGTCAAGAGATAAGCCTTCAAGACCACTGGGGAATGCGCAAACCAAATGAGATTGGTGAGCATATTCTGACAATTGATAAGGAGGAGCATATAGCATCAGTGAATACATGCCAGGATAGTACTGATGCAGGAAAAGTTTATACTGGATATGAAGGACAAACATTCCAATTTGAGAATACTGAATACTAAGCCTCAGGTGTGGCAAGATTTGTGTACACACACACACACACACACAGAGAGAGAGAGAGAGAGAGAGAGAGAAGATAAGGGGTTGTTTTTTTTTAACCAATAGATTATAAAATATTTTGTGGGAAATCTGTTGGCTTTGGGAGATTTGATCAACACTGTGGCTCATGTTATTCATTCTAAACATAACATTAAAGTCACAATGTAGAAACCACACAGCAGTTAAGTCATGGCTAGGTTAAAGGGTGATGCAATGTCAGTCATACCATGACTTCATTGGATATCATCTAAAGATTTGCAAGAATTTAAGCTGTTGGCGTATACAATACATACAGTACCAGAATTATATAGGCTCAAAATGCTGTTGTAAACTTTGGTATTTTACTCAAAATCACTCCAGCTTTAAGTATTGTGAGTGCAGATCACTGAGAACATCAGCTGTGCATGCTCAATGGAAACACATGGATACTGCATGAGCGAACAGTGAACCGCTATTCTTTTTAATCTGTCATGCACATGATAAATTATCAGTATGTGCGTGCCCTTTGTAGTGATATTATTTTACATTAGCTCCTTGTGTGGCTATGGTTAGGTTTTGAAGTAAGGATGGGGAACCTATAGTAAGGATGGGGAACCTCTTCAGATGTTGCTGGACTTTAAATTCCATCATCCCCAACCAGCAGGGACAATGGTCTGTCTTTATGGGAGACAAAGTCCAACAAAATCTGGAGGACCACATGCTCCACATCCCTGTTGAAAGCACCTATTCAGTCTTTATGGCAGCATAAAATGCTATCAAAATGTGACTCTTTAAAGGCTGAAAAACCATCAACCAACAAGTAATAAACAAAATCACCTTCAAAAATCAATTTATGAAGCTATTACGTCAAACATTAATTTGAAGACATAAGGTGGAAATCAAACAATTTTATTTATTTTATTTAGTTATTGCATTTTTATACAGCCCTTCATCCCAATACATGATGATATTTTATGAACTTGAATCAGTTTCATTTAAGGTTTTTTTATCACTTCCAACCCTACAATTCTCTGATTCTAAGCGCACATCACTATAATTTTCATGGAACAGAATTTGTGTTCCTGGAGGGCTAAATTTCACTGCAGCAACAACAATGCTGGAGAACTATATTTCACTGCAATAACAAATATTCCAATCAGTTTCATCAATGAAAGCTGCGAAATGAAACTAACATAAAGAACAGACATAAAGAACAGCCCTCATTCACTGCACGGGCCGGAAAGCTCAGTTGGGTAGTGTGGCGCTTATAATGCCATGGTTGCAGGTTTAATCCCTTATAGGACAGCTGCGTGTTCCTGCATTGCACAGGGATGGACTCAGGGTCCCTTCAAACTTTACAATTCTATGATTAGATAATTAAGCAGAATGGAGAAAGGAAGCTTGCAAGGCTTGTAATATCCATTTCAATAGCCTGTGGTCCTCCAGATGTTGCTGTACTCTCCCGTCAGCCCCAGCCAATATGGCCAGTGATCTGGGATTACAGGAGTTATAGTCCAACAACATGCAGAGAGTCATAGGTTCCCCAGCACTTTTTAAAATCGCCTTTTCATGAATCAATAAAACAGAAACAGTGATAGTGGAAGTATTTTAACAAATATACAAGTACCATCTAGATCTCCAGGTTGTGTAAGGTTAGCTCGCATGACCCTATTTCTCATAAGGAAGCTTGGCTGCAGGAAAACCATTCTTCTTGATCCATACAGTACTCATGAATGGGAAGCCAGTTTAGCAGGTGAGATCAAAACAGTAAAATGAATTTGGGCTCATTTTCATGCATCATGAAGTATGGCACAGACAGAGTCTTTCTTTGCAGAGCGCTTGAAAATATTTACCTGTTCATCCTCTATGGGTTGTCATTTCCCTACAACAAATACCTTTTACAAGATCTACTGATCCAGAGTGGTTAGCATCTCGGCAGTAAGTCAGACTTGGACTGGAGAGACTGGGGCTCAAATCCCCACTTGCCATAAAGCTCATTGGGCCTATTACACCATCCCTGAGCCTATATCACAGGGGTAATTGTAAGGATAACATGGGATTGCACTCATGCATGTGCCACCCTGAGGTCATTGCAGGAAAGGTTGGAATAGAAATTGAGAAAAATAATACAGTATATTGATCTCATCCACACCACATTCACAACAGACAGATTCTCAGAGCAGCCTTTGTCCTTCATGTATTCACTGAGAGCTTGTTTTCTTTGCTGTTTATTTCCCCTTCTAATCAATACAGCTAATTGCGTTATCAGAATTATTCAGTAGCAGCTGCTATGTAGTTAAGAGGCTCCTAAAATAAAATTAAACATCTTCAATTGTGTCTCATTTTTATGTGGTAGCCCAAATCAGTTTGAAACCGTTTTTAAAGGACACAGTTTAGTGCTATGGAATGTGGCCTAATGTTCCTTGCTTTGTGGAATCTGCACTGCTATTGCAACCGTTATTTCTCAGCTAGAAGCAATCGTGAAGACAGTAAAGAACTTGGCCTGTACTGACCATGACATTGCTAGTCCTCCCCACCACTTGCATGTGGCCCTCAGAAGGTTACCCCGAAGGGGATGTGGCCCTCAGCCTAAAGAAGGCCCCTTCCCTTACCCTTGAGATAAGAGTGCTAGACTAGGAGACACCCAGGTTCAAATTCTCCCTCGGACATCAAAGTTCACTAGGCGACCTTGGGCTAGTCACACAGTCTAGCCAATTTGTCATGAGGCTGAAGGGAAGGGGGCAGAACCACACACAGCTCTGGAGATCCTTAGAGGAAATGTAGGATATGGAATAAATTCAAACTAAACAACGTATTTTATTTATTAACTTGGTTGGGGAATATGCCTGAAGTTCATTTCAAAAAGTTTTATTCGGTTAAAATAGGACCCAACTTGGGTGCCCCATAATGTGAACATGGTGAAGTGTAAAATGAGTCAGGGAGCAGGTGCGTTTGTACATTGTCGTTTCCAGCTTCTTTTGTAAAAATGCAAACTGTGTTGCCCTTCATGGATCTTTTAGCTCTTGCCTATTATCTTTCATTTCATTTCCTGGTTCACAGCAAGAGCAAGGCACGCTGCTGCTGTTATGTCTGTGGGGCAAAATGACGTGCTAACTGATCGGCACATGTTGTTCATCCCATTGCTTTGGGAAACACTGGCAGGTTGTTCTTCTAAGGTCAAACTGACCTATTATCTATGAAACCTAAGAACTGCTATCAAAGAACAACATCAAAAAGCAACTGTGTGATAGATAACCCATGAAGAGCAACACAGGCATGTGCAGTAAACATGATCACACAAGCTCAAATACACCAACATCATGTTTGTTTATTCTCAATGCTAAGCTTGCTAAAGAACTACTGCCCAATGCCTTTGCTACTTAAAGATTAAGCATCAATAGTAATTCTTCTTGTCAGAGACTGACTACTATAGATATGATGGTGGAATACATGATATCGTTAAGCGCATTTAGTATCTTTGAAACTAAGGCACATGGTTGATAGAAATGTATTTATAATTACTGCTGTAATTATAATTATTTATAATTATTTCACTGTTGTCACTTGCAAGCTGTGACTGGCCAGTGCTTCCCTGTATCATCAGATGTCCTACGTTTCAGTTTTTCCTATTCAGAAATGCTTTCAAATATGAAAAATGTGACATGTGATGTGGCACAACAAAATGCAAAAAAAAGGAAAAGAATGCAATAGAAACATGAGAAATATGAATTTAATTTTAATCTACAATGAGACTGCCTATAGAGATGTTAGTAAAGCTCTGACAAAAAAGAGGTATTAGTTAAAATGTGGTATGTGTGGGGGGGGGGCGGGGAGAGAGAGAGGATGGTGGTGGAAGGAAAGGAAAGACCTTTAAAGCTGAAATTCTACACCCATTGAAAATAATGGTTCTTGTCTTGAGTAGCCATATATTAGGATTGTGCCATAAAAAGGTTACTTTATGGGAAATCCCAATTTCAATAGACAGGGATTCCATTCCATATCCATTCATATTTGGATTAACAAAACAAATATAATTTCTTCTATCAGGACAGGATATGCATCTACATTCTGCATACACTTTAATCCAAGGAAACCCAGATTCAAATCCCTACTCAGCCATGAAGCTCACAAGGTGACCTTGGGTCAGTCACACACTCACAGCCTAACCTACCTCATGGGGTTGTTGTGGTAATAAAATGGGGAAGGGTGGAAAAATATGGATGCCACCTTGAGCTCAAGAGGCAATGGAGTGCACCTCCAGGGGTGATGTCAAATTGCTGTGTTAGTGACCTCCATGGGGCACAAGCCTGGGCAGTGTGTATGAAGGTCCCAGGCTGCCCAGACGACAAGACTCCCCTTCTTTTGGCCTCACTGATATATCGTCCAAAGGAAAGCAGAGCAATACTTTTGGCACCAGTTTGGCCATGGCAGTTACTGGAAGGAGGCGTACAAGGTGACATCCAACTGTCTTAGGGACTCTACTCAGGATTTGTTTATTCCTTAGCCTTTTCTTCTTCCTGCAAAGGTGAGGCATAAATGCAATAATGCATAGTTATAAATGTAATAAAGCAAAATATAAGGTGAAACAACACTAGCAGTACTGAATCTGTAGCACAATACAGTTACCTTGAGAAGGTATTGAAGCATAAATACTGAGCCCGCTCTTGGTATCAAATGACTGAGCCTATCTAATAATCAGTGGCTGCAGCATAAGACTTCGAAAATGCTTGTTTCCTAGGAATTCTTATCTTGTTGATGTACAGAGCAGTAAAGCTTGCTGTTTTTATCCAGAGATATAAAAGCAGTCTGATTTCTGATTGAAATCTCCGTGTATGGAAGATACTGTATTTTGTTAGTACTATTTAACCGGCAATGTGTTTTTAGGCATTTGAACTCCAAATAGCTAATGTTTTTAACTTTTCCTCCTTGCTTAAATTGCTCATTAAACCAGGAATTAAGTGTTACCACATTTTATGTAAACAATAGCAGTAGGGCTCCATGCCTAATTTGGTTTATGGCACTAGTTTTAAGACTTCTTTTGAACATCTTTTCAACGACAAGATCTATTGTTTTCAATAGTTTATCCTCTGGATTCCAGAAAACTGACTCTGTAACCCTGACTTTCCAGTTGACTTGCTGTAGAATCAATTTGTCTGTCAACATAAGCCTATATCTGCAGCAAAGAAGCCGATCAGGTTTACAGTTGGGTGCAAAAATAAAAGTAAGTCAAGTGATTTTTCACTTCTAATCTGCTGTACAGAGAGGACGCAGGGGTGGCTTCGCTTCAGCCAATACATGTTACCTGCTTTGTTTTCCCATTCCTGCAGCCCCCCAGACCTCCTAAACTGTACAGGAAAGCTGCCATCTGCATAAGCACAACCAACAGCTTGCGTTTTTAAATCAGATGGAAGCTAGTTTGAGGGGAAATGCACCAATAAACAGAAGGATGCTATGGTTTGTGGCGAGTGCTGTGTGCACTTGGCTTCAGGTACCCAAAAGCTGTGGGTGGCACTGTGGGTTAAACCACAGAGCCTAGGACTTGCCGATCAGAAGGTCGGCGGTTCAAATCCCCGTGACGGGGTGAGCTCCCGTTGCTCGGTCCCTGCTCCTGCCAACCTAGCAGTTTGAAAGCACATCAAAATGCAAGTAGATAAATAGGTACAGCTCCAGAAGGAAGGCAAACGGCTTTTCTGTGTGCTGCTCTGGTTTGCCAGAAGCGGCTTAGTCATGCTAGCCACATGACCCGGAAGCTGTACGCCGGCTCCCTCGGCCAATAAAGCGAGATGAGTGCTGCAATCCCAGAGTTGGCCACAACTGGACCTAATGGTCAGGGGTCCCTTTACCCTTTATCTTTTTACCCAAGAGCTGGAGTACACGTGAGCCAAAGCAAAAGGGTAATGTGTACACAGCCTCACACGTCATCCATATAAATACACAGAGTGGTAGTAGACACATCCTTTTGGAATGAAAGTTGAGTCCTGCCGGATCAGGCCAACAGCCAACCTAATCCATCATCCTGTCTTCAGTGACCAACCAGATCCCTGTGGGGAAACCACAAACAGCACATGTGCACTGTAAGAGCGTCCTCCCCACCTGTGGTTTCCAGACCCTCCAAGTGTCCCTATTTTCCAGGGGCAGACCCGGATTTACAGAATGTTATGTACTGAGTTGAATAGGATCCAATCTGCAGGAGTCTGATTGGTCCTAGAACAATAGGATCCAAAAGGCAGCAGTCTGATTGGTCCTAGAACAATAGGATTCAGAATGCAGCAGTCTGATTGGTCCTAGAACAATGCAGCAGTATGATTGGTTGGCAGGAACCACCCAATCATGCTCCAGATAGAAGTGAATCCACAACCTGATTGGCTTACAGTAGAATTCCGGAATTAGCCAATCATGTGCAGCCCATTGTGTAAATAATGTATATAAAGCAGATACTTTGAGGGGACTTCCATTCATTCCTCCTCACCACTATGAGCTGAATAAAGAGCATGAAATCACTTTGCGACTCTGAGCATATTTCACAGAAGCTGCCCAGGTTTCTGATTTGATCTCAGAATGTCCTGCTTTTCCTTAAGATGTCCCTATTTTCATCGGAGAATTGTTGCAGGTCATGGTAGGACATCCTTATTTTCACTGGAGAAATGAGTTAACCGACCCCTCAAGCCATCTGAAGGCAGCTCTGTACTGTATAAGGAAGTCTTTTTTAAAAAAAAGTTTTTTGTTTTATGTTTTTATATATGTTGGAAGCTATCCAGAGTGGCAGGGGCAATCTAGTCAAATGGACGGGGTATTATTATTCTTATTATTACAGTCAAACCTTGGTTGTCGAACGTAATCTGTTCTGGAAGACTGACTTCCAAAACGTTCGACAACCGAAAACTGAAAGCGGAAGCCTCAATACAGAAGCTGCATAGCACGTTCGGCTTCCCAAAATCGTTTGAAAACCCGAGCAGTTACTTCCATGTTTTCAGCATTCAGGAGCTAAAACATGCCAAAATGGAGGCGTTTGGGAACCGAGGTTTGACTGTATTATGGAATAGGATGTCCCTATTTTCATCAGAAAAATGTTGGAGGGTATGCTTTTCCAACAACTGGCATTCAGAAGCATTGCTGCCTCCCAGGGTGAGGGTCCAGAGAACAGCCACCGTGGCTATCGGAGGGGGACACTGAACAGTGTAGGGCGTAGGGGGTGTCATTTTAGGGGTGAAACTTATTTTTTGCACGTTTCTTGAGCGAGGGGTTTCTGGGTGTGAGGAATTCAAATCTGCTACGATATTACTTTAGCAACGGGACAACATTTTGCTTGGTAAATCTACGTTAGATTTTTTTAAAAAAGCACATAAACTGCTCTTGGAAAACCAAAGAATTTTAATTTCATTTTCTGAAAATGTCAGGTAATGCTAACTAATAATAAAAAATAACAATAAAATCAATATATAATAAAACTACAAGTACTTGGCAATCATTTCTATGCAATGTTACACACATTTTACTTAGCAAGCAAAACTAGATCGTATTAACTTAGTCCAAACGTATTCTGAATTCCCAAGTTCATATTACAACTTTTTAACACCCCTCATTTTTTGGAGTTTCAAAGCTGAAATATTCAACACGACGCTCCTAAGCAAGCGCGCAAAGGACCGCCGCCTCGATTCTACAAAAAAGGTGCGCGCGCACTTTCTCGCTTCTGGAAGAGGCCACTTTAAAAAAAAAAAATCGCCGGCGCGTGCGCGCATAATCAACAAATCGCACGCTCCGAACGCGCGCGCGACCTTCTTCTAGCCTTTCTACGGCTCGGAGGCTTAAGAGGGAAACGTCACCGCCGCCGCCGCCATCGCCACGCGCGCGCGCAGCTTGCGTCCGCCCCGCCCCGCCCTCCCGAGTTGCTGGGCCGGCCGTTCTCGAACCGTCACTCATGTCAGCGCCCAGCCAATCAGGATCAACGACGCGAGGCTCGAGCGCCACCCCGCCACCCGCCTACCGTTCCTACGGCCCTCCTCCTCCTCAACTGCTCTTAGGCCCGCCCGCTCCGCCTGCGTGCCTCGAGAGCTGGCGCCGGCGATTCGTGTTGCCTAGGAAACGGGTCGCCGCCGCTTGCTGCTTGACGCTGCCGCCGTCGACTCTAGACCCCTGGCCGGGTTTAGAGTCGAGGGAGCTGCTGGTGGTTCGGAGGTTGGGATGAGGCGGCCAAGGGAGGAAGGAGGAGGACCCGGAGGGGGCGGCCCCGGAGCCTCCGCAGGCGGCCAGCAGCTCAGCGGTGAGTGAGGCGAAAGGCGGTGGCGGCAGGGAGGGCGGATTAAGGAGAGTGACGAGGCGGGCAGGCAAATAAAAAAGCCTTAAACACCCCCCACGCTCTTATTCTGGAGCAGCCCCGTTTGAAGCATTACAGGGGGGTTGGTCTAGATGACCCCGGGGACCCCCTTCCAACTCTACGATTCCATGATTCTTGTGACTTGGGATTTTACTTCTCAGGCTCCCGTTAACTTTGGGCGGGACTTCAGAGTTCAGGCGCGATCTAGCCAAAGCTATAAGGGCCTTTAGAATCGCGACGATTTCAGTGGGAAGCAGCTTCAAATGGGATCTCAAGCATAGGAGCGACATTGCTCTTTTCGTTTATGTATCTCACTTTTTCCTCCGAGGGGCTCGCGTCACTTATTTTATCCACGCAGGGAGGGGTGGGTAAGCCTGAAAGGAGGTGGGCAACCCACTGAGTTTCATAGCTGTATGCGGGTATGAATCTGGGCCTCCTTCCAGGATCTAATATTACTTTCTTCCACTGTGTTACAGTGGCTCTTAACAGTACTTAATTTGGGTACTTAATGAGACGTGGGTTGATATTTCCAAGAATGACAGTCGGAAACGTGTACTACCCAGAAGGAGATCTGATGGATGTAATGGGGAGTTGTAAGATGTAGAATTGTATTGTAGAGTTGGAAGAGAGCATGAGCAACCCCCTGCAATGCAGGAATCTTTCACTCAACATGGGGCTTGAACCCACAGCCCTGAAATTAAGAGTCTCATGCTCTACTGACTGAGCTATCCCAACTCAACTATGTATTTCTTTAAAATATCTGGCTACCCTATCTACTGGTAAGACTGGAGGGCCACAAGGGGACCATGGTAGGGAAACACTGATCTACAGTATGTCATCAAATCCCCCCCTCCAAAAAAAAGGAGCACCTGTGTAGGTTTTGCTTGACCAATCACAGCTGTCACCTTCCTCATACAAAATGAGATATTTTCTGTTCACTTGTGATAACAGGATTGTTGCAGAGTTAGATAGAACTATTGGTGGGAGGCTATGGGCTGAAATTGACAGATTCCATGGCGGGAGGACTGGTTTTGCCTTCAAGAAGCTGATCAAAACAAAGATAAACCACAATCTGCCAAACATCATTTATAAGCTTTTTCATATGGGAAAAGAAATATTTTAAAATTACTATGAGCTGGAGATTCAGAAATCTAAAATTTTCAGTTAGCCTAAGATAATTTAGAACAATGGCTGCAACCCTAAATATATGTTGATCTCAATCTGAAGCAGAGAAATTCTACATTGATTCCAATAGGTAGGCTTAATGCTGCACTTGATAGTACTGTATTTTTTAATGTTCCCTCCACTGAAATCACTTATAAACATTTTCAAGTAAATACAATTAAGAGCAGATTATAATAAAGTGGGTGAAATTATTGAATGCATATTTTTTCTAGGTGTGCTGAACGAAATGTAGAAGGGTAGGGACAGCATCTTCTCTTAACTATGGGGATGATGACAGATGTACAAATGCCAAGAAGAGTTCAAATAGTGTTCTTTATTCACAGAATGAAGGGTGCAGTTTCCACTTGAATAAAAATATGTGAAACTACCTTGTTTACTACCTTGACTACCACTTGTCACTGTTTAGCAACAGCAGCAGTTTGTCCTGTAAAAGTAAACACGGAAAGGAAACTAAAGCAAAATGAAACCTCTTCAAATATATGAGTATGCATTAATTCCCCCTGCCATGCATTTAAACACCATCTGTTTCCTATTGCCAAAGGAGCAAGAGTTTTGCCTGTAGTAGCTACCTTTCTGAACGTTTTCAGAATTTTCTGTCAATTTTTGTTATTGCATTTTTAAACAAAATAATAATGAACTGTACAGTCATTGCTAGTTCTCATGAAGCCAGTGACAAAATTGTTTGCAAGGTGAGGCTGATCTGGGCTTTTATTGCTTAGCATTCATGAGGTTTATCTTTTATCTTTATCTGTGAGAAATTTTCTGGAAGGTGATCAGTGTGACCTGCTTTTCGATAAAAAAATGCCAAGCATATTCTGAACAAGACATCAATATCAACTGATATTTTCTTGTTTCTTTATTTCCAGTGCAGGGACCCAATGGTGCAACTGTTAGCTATCATCACTACTATGCTTCTGCTTTCCCCTAGCCCCTTTGTGACGCTGCTGTTCAGTGCAACATGCTTGCTTTGAGCACAGAAGGGATTTTCCTTCCCACAGCACAAGATCTAAGGTTGTTTGTGTAATCCCGCACAGTAGCACACCTGTGGTTTTCATTAAAAGTATGGTAGAGTTGAATGGCTTTGCCATGCTTGGCTCCTGGGGTAGGCAACTTGTGACCCTCAACCTAATTTCATGGGCCTTCTGCAAGGAACCAGTTCATGCCCTCTGCAAGTGTTGATGGAGAGTACGCTGTTATTGTCCCAATTAGTGCCTCTTCATTTGCTCAGTCAAGCAAATGAAGTCTAAAGATCCTGAAGTTCCAAATATTTGGGCAAAATTCACATCCTCTCTCATTCTCCCATTTTGCCAATGCTTCTGTTCTTTTCTAAGCTTTCCTATATATGATGTCTTCACAAAGCCCTAAAATGACAATGGGCTTTTGGATCTGGCTGTCGTGCCCTGATTTTAAACAGTGAATGTTATTGAAAATAATGGCATTTTGTTGTGAGCTAGTATGTTACATAGTCCTATATTCCCTGACCTGAGGGTGAGCCGCATTGAACTTAGTGGGGTTTATTTCTTACGTAGACAAGTATAGGATTGCAGTAGCAGACTGACAAACCAATGTCCCATAGTAGTTCTCTTGGTTCAGAATAATCACTTCAGCAAGTAACTGGAAAGGTGATATAGGCATCTTCTGTTGTTGCTGCTAATGACTTTAATTACCTGAAGGATGGCACATTTCCACAGATGGTTTTTTAGAATGTGTGTGTTTTACTGGCAGTGACTGTGGTTAGTCAACACTGATTACTTAGGCTTTAGTTCTGCCAGTTGTACTATTTTATTTTTAGAATAGCATTTTTACAGGCAGTGTCATCAACTTTGATGTGCTTTTTGCCCACTAAGTATGGCTTCTGTTTTTGAAAAGTTTATAGTTATCCATCTCTAGGAAACAAAAGTATGTGCATCAGAGTTTCTGCAGGCTCTCTTTCAGTTGTGATGCTTTCTCTATAAGGTTATGCCTTAACATAAAGATGATATTTCTGGTAATTATCTTTTTACTGAAATTTGTCTTGAAAGGATGGCAATTATTCAGTTCAGTGTTACTTTGATTCATACATGGCTAGCTATCGCTCTCTGCAATTTTTCTGATCCTGCTAGGTGCATTTGCATTATGGCAACTTGACCTTTATCTGTCCTCTGCTTTAATCCTCCCTTGATCCTCCTTGAGGAGATTATTGGCAGCATGTCTTGAACAATGAGGAACAATCTGTTGTTTACAATAGCATTTTTTCTTCATCTCCCTTGGGAAACTCCCAGGGGAATGTGATATACACTTGTCTCCAAGTTCTGCGTAAGAGTCAGAAGTACGCTGTGGGGCCTGCATATAATGCTCTGTGTGCCTGTTCGAATTGTCCTTAAGAATAATTATTTTAAAAGTCATATTAAGAGGTGGGTGGAATGTGCAATAAACAGAAGGACTTCATTTGCTTATTCCTGCACCACCATCCTATTCTCTCCTTACATACTTCCTCTGAAAGCTGTTATGCAATTAAATCATATCAACAGCTGTGAAATGCTGCAAAACCATTTAATTTACTTCATACATATTTTTGTCCTTCAGTTCCATCCTCTAAAACTTGGCTACCCAGTTAATTCCATTTTAATTCCATTTTGACATAATTGTCTCATTTGTAGCCTTCAAATATAGCTAGATGACAGCTTCACAGGCTTCCGGTTTTTCACTATATTATTATTATCAGACAACACATAAAGTATCCTTTTGGGGGGTTCTATATTTGCTTCATCTGTTTCAGCAGCACCAGAGACTCTCTTTTCATACAAGCAGTAGCCTGGTCACTGAAGATCCTCTTGTATGATTTAGGAATTTTTCTTCACTGCATTGTTTGGAGCATGTCCTGTAAAAGCATTCACTGTAGCATATGTGCTGCTATAGCATCTCAGTTTGGGAACTACTCTGACATGCCTAATAGAATCATGTTATGGAGCTTTCTTTACCTCCATGAGAGCTAGAAACCTGTATTTAATAATTAAACTGTAGAGTATTAGAATTGTAGCTGGTGTTGTGGCAGTCTAGAAATGAAAACTTTGATCACTTTGGTGATATCCTGCACAATCCTATGGCATAATTAAGTCCCACTAATTAAGTAAATGATGATAGTAAGTCCCACAAAATTAAGTAGTGTTTACTTTCTAGTACCGTAAGTGGGTTTAGGTATGGTCTAAAGCAGCAATCCTCTACACATTTACCTGGGAGTAAGTTCCATTAAACTCAGTAGGACTTAGAGGACTTAGTTGTGAGTAAACATGAATAGGATTACACTTCTAATATCTCAACCTATATGTTGGCTTGAAATAATATGTTGTATAATTAATTAGCCATCATGATTATTAATAGTCAGAACCTGCAGTGTCATTTCACTTGATTCTACTGTACTATTAGCCTTTCTTGCTCTCTTTTTTTATCCTAGAGGGAATTTTCCCACTTTGCAGGAAAGCTAGTTTGGCATTCTGCTTGGATTTAGCTCAAATCTACTTTGCATGTTTACTTTTTAAATATAAAATGTTTTAGTTTGCTTGTTGCATGATAGTAACATGCTTTTTCCACAGAATACTTAAACAAAATATCTGTTTCTATTAAGGACTCTTGTAAGAATGGCAGCATTATTCCCTTCACTACGACATTATTTCCGGATAGTGTGGTTATAATACTGGAAAAGAAGACTGATGACTTAAGCAAGTACTATGACAGATTACTCGCCCATGTAACAGCAACATTCTCAAAAGTCCCTGCTTGAAAAAGAAGCAGCTTTAGCATTTTAAAGGATTTGGCTAACCTGTTTTTACAAAATGAATCGCTACACAACCATGAAGCAACTTGGGGATGGAACATACGGCAGTGTACTGATGGGGAAGAGCAATGAATCAGGGGAGCTTGTGGCCATCAAAAGGTACGTGCCATTAAATCTTCATGCATGACAGTGCAATGTTACACATGTCTACTCAGAAGTAGGCCCCATTGAGGTCAGTGGGAATTAGTTACAAGTAGGAAGGAGTCGGCATATGATGTTGGTTGCTGTTAGTGAAACATTAACAAAATATAAGGTAAAGGGACCCCTGACCATTAGGTCCGGTTGTGGCCGACTCTGGGGTTGCGGTGCTCATCTCGCTTTACTGGCTGAGGGAGCCGGCGTACAGCTTCCAGGTCATGTGGCCAGCATGACTAAGCCGCTTCTGGCAAACCAGAGCAGTGCACGGAAATGCTGTTTACCTTCCCGCCAGAGCGGTACCTATTTATGCTAGATTGGCAGGAGCAGGGACCGAGCAATGGGAGCTCACCCCATCACGGGGATTTGAACCGCCGACCTTCAGATCGGCAAGTCCTAGGCTCTGTGGTTTAACCCACAGCGCCACCCGCGTCCCTTAAGAAAATATAAATAACAACAAATATGTAAATGATTGAATCCTCATTCCGGATGCTCTTTAAGCAGTAGTAGAAATCACATGTAATCCCACCCCCACCCCCCGTTGGCTTGTGCTCTGTGAGCCACCTCATTTTTCTCCCATTTTGCCTTCTGAGATGGCCTTTTACCTTTTGCTGGGCTGCTGCTTCTGGCTAGCTGAACTGCAGCATTGGGACCCTTTCTGCGCTGCTTTATTTTAAGTTATGCTGATTGGAATAAGCCGTTAATGGAATGTACCCTGCCCATTCATTTCTTACCTTTTTCAAATTCTGTTCAGTAGCTTGCATTGAAATTGCTTCCAAGACTTTTTAATTTGTTCTGATATTAAGTAGAGCAGGTTGTAACTTCTGAATCAGGAAATAATATTTCAGTCCTCTGTATAATCTACTTTCTATCTTCTTTGCGTGTTTCACTTTTTACCTAATGAGCATGGGTTCCTTGTGACTTTTGTTTCAGAATGAAAAGAAAGTTCTACTCTTGGGATGAGTGTATGAATCTTAGAGAAGTCAAGGTAATGCTCATATTTACTAAATAACTGTTTAGGCCTGTGTTGGAACCAATGACATGATCATAATTAATCTCTCTGATGTATTGCAGTCTCTGAAAAAACTTAATCATGCCAATGTGATAAAGCTGAAAGAAGTTATTCGAGAAAATGACCATCTTTATTTCGTGTTTGAATATATGAAGGAAAATCTCTATCAGCTAATGAAAGACAGGTATGTTCACTTTTAAAACTTTGCTTAGATCTGGTACCCACTGGTCAGTGGGTACAACATCCTGTTTGCTTTTTTCCCTAGAACTCTGTTCACAATTCTCAGTACAGCACAGAAAGGTGATTATTACAATATCAAAGGGAAAATGTTCATGTTTCACATATCTAAGAACCTGACCTAGTTGGTTTACAGCAGATCTATTGAACATGTGAATATTATTGCAAGCTCAGGTATCTTAAGCAGGCCAATTATTTTCCTCTGAGAAGAGCGTTTTTGTTACTCAATTTTAATTGGATGCTTTTTGATTTGTCTTGGAAGGGAGCCTTGTTTATGTGGCACAACTGAAACTGAGAACCTTGTATATCACTTTTTTGACATCCTTGGCATCCTATCTGTATGTCAGTCTGAAACAAGTTTCTCTTGCAATTTCTGATGGACAAAGAAAACTAATGAACTCTTCAGAAGATTTACTTTGTTAGCCAGAAAGTGTCAGACTGTTATTTAAGAGTTGTACTCAACATTGCAGTAAGAGAACATTTTTTCAGCCCAAGGATTTCTCCTTGAACAATGGAATGTTCTGCCCCTCTCCTCCTCTTGTGCGCCCCCTAAATCTGTTCTGGGAGTTCCTGAACCCTCCAGAGAAGATTTTGGAACAGAGGGGGGTATGCATGGGGAGGGGGGAAGTCCCATAGCACTAATCCATGCACTAGTGCACATATTTAATTGTATCCTGTTGTTAGTCAGCAACATGTTGGGGATTATCTAAACCTTGTGTTGCTTTTGTTGAGTTGCATGTCATAATTGCCATCAAGAAGTACAGATTAATCATTTCGCTTTTTTTATTGCTTTAGCTGGTGTAATATAGATTCTGTTATACTATTTAATATTTATTTATTTGTATTCAGTTGTGCTCTGTAGTCAATATTAAATTAAATGAAATTGAATTTTTAACCCAGCAGCTTTCAAATGAAGTGGTCATCAAAGCCATAGGATCACTTGGGAGGACCAGCAGAGCGGCAAGGTTGCAGCTTTCTGCCCTGCTCATCAGACCCATCTGCCAGTCTCCAATACTGCCAGACATCCATCCATGTGTTTGAAGAGTGCATAAAACACAGTGCGCATAGGTACAAATTGCATGATTTCCAAATTGTTCATGGATATTGACTGCACTGTTCAAGCCTACACCTACTGCTTTTTATGCACATATGCTCTATTCAGATGTTAGTGCATATTTGTGGATGTCTGGCAGAACTGGTATACCTGAACATACCTGGGAGGGGGGGATGTAAGCTTGCTCTCATATCGCCCCTAGAGAAGATCAGTGAGAAGATTGCTAGAGTTCAGAATTGTTTACATGTAGGAAGAGTTGCAGAAAAGTTTAGAATAATTGTGAACATCAATCATTGTGATTTTATATTTATATTGTTGGGCATCCTTAGAAAAGTTGCGGTGTGAATTCACTGGAAGAAGTAAATGAAAACTAAATACCATTCTGGATGGTTAAATCAAGGCTGTATGGGTTGATTTACTGCATTTATATAAGACTGCCACATTTTAAAATGAGATTTTCTGCTTCATAAACACAAAAAACTTTAATGTTGCAAAAATCTGCTGACATTGTCAATTTGTTTCCTTTCAGAAATAAGTTGTTCCCTGAGTCTGTCATCAGGAACATTATGTACCAGATATTACAAGGGTTAGCTTTCATCCATAAACACGGTAAGACACTTCACTATTCGTGCTTTTTCTGAGTAAAGTAAATGTACAGTGATAAGCATTTGTAACTTGGGGGGAAATGCTTCATGATTTGTTAAAGATTGGTGTATATTATTACTGTTATGCAGTGTCAGTGGATCAAATGGAGAAGGAACCTTGTGATTGATACATAATTCAGCCGGTCCTCTGAAACAAAGCTACAGCTGTGTATTTGTCACTACACAATAGCTGGCAATTCCCCACCCACCCACCCAAAGAGTGTTATGTTTAAATCCTTTGCTCTATCTTCAGTTTTCAAGGCAATATTAATTTTACCTCAAGTTGAATCCATCCAACCATTGGACCTCAAGCAGAAGGCCCTGTAGCAATAAAAATAAATATCTAGGCTTGCTCCATGTGTTAGGCCAGTGATGTACTGAGACGGACACATGGTTGGCATGGTGACTATGAAGCTCCAAGCCAGCCCCAGGACTTCATGGCCACACTGAAGCTGTTTAGTAGTGGGATCGATGGTACACTAATAAGATCCCTGTTCTGTCACAGGGAAGAAAGTATCAAATCAGGTGCCCAGGTGCACTGGCTTCCCTGAAAGAAAGATTGCAATTTTTTTGGCTGATGCCCCCTTCCAACCCACCAGCCTGTGCTGGTTCTGTACAAAACGCCCAGGTGGACAGAGCTGGTTCAAGGTAGATCCACCCAGGTTTTCTTAATACATTGCAAGTTAACCCCTTCATCCAAAATGAAATCATGGATAGTGGTAATTTTATTATGGGCTGATGTGTTCATTGGCAGCACCACTTGGGGAGCAGTGGGAGGTAAATTGGCATAGTCATTCAAACTGTGATGGTTGAGAGATGGTCCAGATGCAGCCACTTCTCAGCTGGCCTGACCATGCTCCAAACGATGACCCTGGTTATTGAGGTGCTCTGACCATGCCCCCAAAGCACATTCTCCTAAGCACATAATTCAAGTTGACTTTATATTTGGGTTCTGCATGGTCTTTGGATAAGCTTGACCCAGTAGCAAAGTGCATGTATATAAAAAGCAGGGCTGGGAAATCTGTGGTCCTTAGGATGCTGCTGAACTCTATCAGCTTCAGCTACCCATGGACATTGGTCAGGGATGATGGGTGTTGTAGTCTAGCAACATCTGACAGGCAACAGGTTTCCCATCCCTGCGTTGAAGCAATCCGAACCATTAAAAACTTTATACCAATGTATGATCCAGGACAGTGTTAACACTAAGTAGTACATATGAGTAGGTAAAAATATGATTCAGTACCTTAAAATAGTAGGAAGCACTAAAGTGCAAGTATCACAGATAGATTTGCTCTGGCAGTTAAAATGCAGGTGCCAGAGGCAGACCTTTTAACACCCCACCACCACCATTTTTGGGACGGCAGGATTTTGCCCTAGTTTAAAAGCAGATGGTTCATCATTCTTTAATTAAAATTCTTTAATTAGTTGCCATAATTACTGAATGCCAGCTGCTACAGGTCAGAATGTTCTCTGTATTTAATTTGATGAACAGATTTTTTTTTTAAAGGTAAACTAGTTTAGAATTAATTCAAGAGAGGTTACTTTTATTTTCCACTTGAATTCCATGCCTAAGTTCCATATTTCAGGTAGTTGTTGATACTGCGGTTTGTTTGTTTGTTTGTTTATTATTTCTTTGTCCGTATTCACATTTACAGGATTTTTCCACCGGGATATGAAACCTGAAAACCTTCTCTGTATGGGTCCTGAACTTGTTAAAATAGCTGACTTTGGACTGGCTAGAGAACTTAGATCTCAGCCTCCATATACTGATTATGTTTCTACCAGATGGTAAGTATGGCTGCATTTGTAACCCCACTTTATCTGGGAGTAAACCCCACTGAATTCAGCATAACTTGCTTCTGAATAGACATGCTTAGGACTGTGTTGTTATTCAGCATGACCTTCACTTACCTTTTGCATCTCTGCATGAATGTATTCAATTATTTCTCTTCACCATCACAGGTACCGTGCACCTGAGGTTTTACTGCGATCCTCTGTTTATAGTTCTCCTATTGACATATGGGCTGTTGGCAGCATAATGGCTGAACTATACACACTAAGACCACTTTTTCCAGGAACAAGTGAAGTTGATGAAATCTTCAAAATTTGCCAGGTGTTAGGCACTCCAAAGAAGGTAACCTACTTTGAGAATATGTAATGGCTTGGATGCTAAGTTAAATTAAGCAAGTTCACAAATGGAAAGTTTGTCATCTCTTCTCTGCCCCCACACCTCTGCAGTGGGTTATGAGGAGGCTCCTGAGCAATGTGAAATAGGGGCGATGATTTATTATTCCTATGGTTTAACAGTGGTACACTGCTGAAAGGCAGAAAGCCGGGTAACCAGGAGTGTTTTTGTGTAGATGGAATGTGAACTCCATTTAATTTTGTACTGAAAACAAATTTCTGGGTTCATAATTCTCTAATTTTAAATGTGCAGGCAACTCCCCATTTGTGTGTGATCAGCACGCATGTGACCACTGACATATGTGCTGTTTTTGGCACCACAAGGGGACACAAACTGTGCCTCGGAACACCCACCCTGCATAAATGGGGAGTTGCCTGTATGTCTTTTACACTAGGCTCCCATTGGTGGATCTCAGATTTCTAATAAAAAAGAAAGTAGATTCCGCAAGCCTGAAATCTGCCCACTCCTGGTCTAGAAGAGTTCATTCCCCCCCCCAGCTTTTTTTAAAAATGAAGCCTCTTCTTATCTGATGTTTCATGACTGCTGTTGTATGCCTTTTTCTCAGAATGATTGGCCAGAAGGATACCAACTTGCCACTGCAATGAATTTTCGCTTCCCTCAATGTGTCTCCCTAAACTTAAAGACTCTCATTCCAAATGCCAGTAATGAGGCAATACAGCTTATGTGTGATATGCTGAACTGGGATCCAAAGAAACGACCTACAGCAAGTCAGGTATGTCATTTGCAAAATAGGTGTTTTTTTTTTTAATTATCATGAGTAATTGGACCACTGCTCCTATCAGCACCAGCTGGCATGGCCAGTAGTTAGGGACTGTGGGAAATAAAGTCAGCAACATCTAATTCCCTATCGCAGTTTAAAGTTTAAAGAAAGTAGCACTCCAACAGAAAGTTTGGGGCTTCTAAATTCATTTTTGAAAGTCATGTTACAAACTCTTTCCTTCTATGGAAATCAGATAGTCACCAGTAAGGAGCAGGTCATTTTTAGTGGTGGCTCCATCTTTCTGGACTGATGCCCTCCAAGAGGCATCTTCATATCCTTCCTTGCTGCCCTTCAAGTGCCCATGTAAGATTTAACCTGTAGATCAAAAGGAAAGAGGGGGAGCAATTGACCTCAGGTGGTTGCTCAGTGCTATACCTGGCTTTGGTGTTTTATTCAGTATTGGGTTGGTTTTGCTTCCTATTTTTATGGCATTGTGAACAGTAAAGGGTGGGAATAAAGCAAAGTTGATAAAATCCATAAAAGGTTCTTTCAAGCGTACAAAACACATCTCATATGTTACCTTAATAATACCACCCCTGTGAAGTATACCAGTAATGCTATTCACATGTTGTAAAGGAATTGAGAAATTGTTCCTTTCCCAGGGCCTGTTGAACTTAAGGTTAATATGACATTTGAATTGGGAATGTCCTGCCTTGGACCTCTGACTGCTACACCAGTTTCTCCGTTTTACATGCAGTTAAAATTCCTCCTTGGCTGTTCTGTCCTGTGCATGATATTGTCCATGCCACAAAACTTGCTTCTATAAGATTTTGGTTAAGGAGAACTGTTTTATCAGCCGTACGCTAGAATGATTGTAGGCATTTTATCTGCATTCTAGTTATCAGCATTCTCTCTTTCTTCAGGCATTGAAGTATCCTTATTTTCAAGTGGGCCAAGTTTTAGGACCACCTCCACAATATTTGGATCAGAAACAGTCTCATCCCAAATCAATTCCAGCAGCAGATCCAAAGCCGTCTCTATCCAAGCTGGACCCTGTATCAAAATTAGAACCAGTATCTAAGCCAGAATCTCAGTCTTCACCAGATGCCCTTGATAAGTTTCAGCTGCAGTGTGTATCAAAGAATAGCCAGCAGCCCCTCCAGGCAATTCAGTTGCCACAGAATGCAGCCAATCATCAACCATCAAAGCAGCAGCAGCAATCATTCCTTCCAGCCATCAATAAAAATTCAACACCAGTAAGTTGCTGTCAAGTGGCTATTTACCTATGAACAAGTCAAAAGTACTAAGTAATTACTCTGAAGTCCTGTTTTACATTCGTATTAATTCAATAGGGTTACATAATCTGCAGCATTATGTGTAAATTTTGCCTTGGTGCTTTATTCTGAAATCCATTCTTTACAAAGCCACTTTCCACTTGTACGCATGCCACTCCTTTCCCTCAAGCAAACTACTATAGATTTCTCTGATATCTCTTGTTTTTCTCTCCGTGGTGCTTACTTCTTTCCTTACCCTGTAACACGTACACTCTCTGCACACCAGATTTATTCTAGTTTTGCAGTCAGAACTCCTACAAACCAAGAAATACCACTTTCCAGTTTAGGATAGTAATGTACAGGTAGCAAGATGTTTCAGAAATAATATAGCCTTTTGTGTTTGTGTAATTGAAACAGAAGCAGATAGCCATAGGACCGTCAAATGGCGCAGTAGGCCTAAAAAACTGTCGGCGCCGATGGGGGCAGACTATGTTACAGGCGATGGATAGCTGGGACAATTTGGATGACTCTGAATTTGGGATTTCGTATTCTAAGAAGCCTAGCATCACCATGTTAAGTGAAAAGAAAACAAAGGAATCTCTTTTTAGGTAAGGCATTATATTTTGTCCTGTTTTCCCTCCTAGTTTATAATTGGTATGTGTGGGAGCAGGGAAGCAATCTGCAATACTTGCCGTCTGAAGACCAAAAACAGGATGAGTTGTTTCTCTAGAGCAGCCTTTCTCAACCTGTGGGTCCCCAGATGTTCTTGAACTACAACTCCCATCACCCCTAGCTAGCAAGGCCAGAGCTCAGGAATGATGGGAGTTGTAGTCCAACAACATCTGGGGACCCACAGGTTTAGAACCGCTCCTCTAGAGCTTTTGGCCCAGTGGGCCTGATACTTATTCCCCACCCACCCCCACAGGCGAACATTGACAGATGGGCAGGGCCACTTAACTTGTTAATCATCTGATGTCATGTTGACATCAGGTAACTCATAGGTGGGCAGTCCCATCCACTTTTCAATGTTGACCCACAGGGTGGGTGAGGCAGCACCCAGCATGCTTGAACCCTCTACCCCTTAGCTGACGTCACCCAGCTGGTGGACAGGTGGTTGTAGCTTGGGGAATATGTCCCATTGGGCTAACTTGAGACCACCCCCCACCCCCCAGAGCTTTACCCAAGTCTGGAGAGTCTCCTATACAAAAGCAGCAAAATACACAAAGGCAGGCTGGACCTATCCACACACATTGCAATCATTGCCTGTGGGGTTAGTGTGGAATTATGGTCAGTGTATCTCTTTGCATCACAATGAGGGTTGTTTTCCCCCAGAAGTGCTTCATTTTTTAACTGTTCCCACACAGCTTCCTGACATTCTTGCCTAAACTTTTTCAGTGCAGTGGTACCTCTGGTTACGTACTTAATTCGTTCCGGAGGTCTGTTCTTAACCTGAAACTGTTCTTAACCTGAAACACCACTTTCGCTAATGGGGCCTCCTGCTGCTGCCGCACCACTGCGGCACAATTTCTGTTCTCATCCTGAAGCAAAGTTCTTAACCCGAGGTACTATTTCTGGGTTAGTGGAGTCTGTAACCTGAAGTATATGTAACCTGAGGTACCACTGTATAGGCTCTGCATGGAATCTGCATTCTAGGTCTGCTTCAACTCTGCACTGAATGTGAAAATGCAGCATCCCTAAGATGCTGGAAAACACTGTTGTTTTGGATCAAGAGTTAATTTGTGTCATGGGTTATCTTCACTTTCAGTGTTCCTGGGTGTATGTCCCCCAGATCTGGCCAATCAGGAGAAAACAAAGTTCTGAAGAGAAATGACTCTGGAATATCAACGACTTCAGCAAAACAGTACTACTTAAAACAGTCAAGATACCTACCTGGTAAGGAGGCAGTTCTTTAATGCTTTTGATTACATTGGTTGGGTGGTGGGGGGGGGGTTTTGTGCCTTTTCTTCTGTTAGTATACATAGGTCAGAGGAATAAGTGGGCAAAAAGAGGGGGGAATCCAGGAGCTAGAACAAACTTTATTTCAAGAGGCACAGTTTTCAGTGAAAGGTGTTGCAAAGCACATTGTGACTTCAGCGCTCTTGATAGGCTATGCCCTGAATTGGCAACCATATATTAACTGTTATCATTATTATTTTTCTAAGGTGTAAACCCTAAGAATGTCTCCTCAGGAGCAGCCGGTAAAGAAGGATCCCACGGTAACTGGAATAATTCCTTGTTTTCAAAACCGATGGCACCAATTGGAGGACTGTCTTTCAGCAGAGTCAGTGCAGGTAATTAATGTAATGGATAGTTAAAAATCTCTGTTGTCAGGGAATCAGGAGCAGGAGCACTGGGGAGAGAGGAATGGGAGAGCGAAGGGGAAGAATCCGAGGGCAGCGTAGGGGAGTATGACAGTGGCCCGAGAGATTCCATGAGCTTCTCCAGCGAATCAGAAGATTCCCAGAAGGGGGCGCCGATGGTCAGGGCAAGGGGGGTCCCAGGGGGGACGCACCAGAAACAAGGAGCCAGAGGGGAACCCCAAAACTGCAGTGGAGGATCGGGACCAGTTTCCCCACCAGAGCGTAGTGGGGGGGAAGAGTCACATGTGTCAGGGCCAGCGTCTCCTCCAGAGAGGGAGTCAGGGCTGACCACGCCTCCATCGGAGAGTGGAGGAACGGAAGGGAGGTCAGTTGCAGCTAGCCCCCCCGAAGGGGGAAGCAGTGACAGCAGCAGTGAAACGGTCAGGAGGAAAGCTGCTGGCTGGGCGCGCGCGCCAAGTTCAAATGTGCAGGCGCGCGGGACAGCAGGAGACCCGGATGGGGAACCAGCTCCTAAAGCCCGCCGGAGGGAGGGAGACAGCTCAGGGGAATCAGCCTCAGAGGAGGCTAGAAGGGGCGAGACCCCGGCGGGCAGGTGGACCCAGAGGAGGAAAGAGCAGCGGAAAAGGTGGAGCAAGGCTAGAATCTTAAATTGGTGTCAAGGGGGAGGAGACTCAGACGGAGCATCAGCGGTCTGACAGTTGAGACGTAGAGCTGCGCGCTGCGGCTCTGGAAGTGAAACTGAACTTCAATAAAGACTTTTGTACTTAACAACGAAGCAGCGTTGGTCCTTTGTGAGCTGGGACCTAGGGTAGCTCTGACATCTGTGTACCCCCCTGTCTCATATATTTGATAGATTTTGTAAAATTTATTTACTATGTTATTTTTGTGATGGTTTTCAAGCAGCGTGTGTTTTCAGTGTTCTATTTGTAATTCTGCTATCAATGTGCAGAGCAGCAAGTATGCAGCCTGAGACGGTCATTGTCCATTTGTATCAGCGTTGCACTACATAGTGTTGAACATGGCTGTGTCAAATGCCTCTTGTCGGAATGTGTTTTGTGGTATTCATAAGCGTCCAGATGCATGTCTGTGTATGAGGGGTTCTCAGTCGAGGAAGGGAATTGGGACATGTATGGGGCAAGTATATGCTAAGTATAATGCTGAAACACAGCCTGGGAAGTTTTCATATTTATCCTGTGTTAATTTACAAGTAAAATGACCTCCATCATTCCTCTGTTGGTTTCAAACAATATTAAAGAGCTTATCAAAAGAAAGCAAATTACTTCAAAATTAAAACTGTAGATCTGACTAATCTCAAAACATTTTAAGTTATTGAAAGCAGCATAACCTAAGTTCTAGTCTATTTCTATGTAGACAACGTTTTTCAGGTTGAGCTTTTTTTTTTAACAGCTATGATTACAGTTCCATGGCAGTTTATTTCAAACCCTTGCATAATACCCTAAATATCAAGATAATCAGAAATCTCAAATAAATAAGACTGCTTCTTTTGTGTTACAATGACATTGTGCATATTGTGAAATTGGAGGGTCCGGGTTTTCTGGTAAGTAATGTTCTGTTCTGTTCTTCAGACCACTCACTTTATCCGTTTGCAGCACATGGAATAAAGGTCGTGTTGCTATGACCCTACGTGGGGCTAGATTTGCTTTATTTTTCTGGGTTTGTATTAAACCTTTGCATGATCATACAGGGCAGACAAAAATATATATGAAAATATTATAAATATCCTGTCTGGGCTTTAGAGGCAGGTAAATCAGCTTTACTCAGTGTCTTCTTTAACCTATTTGAAGTACTCTTCCGTTAGCAAATAATAATAATTAATTTGATGATTGTTAGCTGACTACACATACGAAGGCTGCAGTCCTATGCACACTTATGTGAGAATTGGTCTACGGGGCTTAATTCTGAGGAGACATGCATAGGATTGTCCTGTAACCTTTTCGTACAAGAAAAATACACTATGCATTTAAATACAAATTCTGTAATATTCTCTTTCTAGGACTAATAAAGGTAATTTGGTATTTCAGTATCCTATTCCTTCATTATGCTTGTGATCATAACCACTCTCAATTACCTTTTGCTTTGCTTGTTTGATTCTTGGTAATAAGTACTCACTGGTCTAGCTCCTGTTTTAGAGATGAATCTTTCAACATTTACAGAACTGATACAGCATCCTAGAGGCTCACTCACACATGCTGTATTCCAGATTGCTTTTTTATTTATTTTTTTGTGTGTCTTCCATTAGTTTCATCCATTCATTCTGTTTGCCTAAGGTATTTATTTTCATCCTTTTCTTTTCCTCCATCTGTTTTACTGCCTCCTCTGAAGAAGAAAACTTAATTAAACCAATTGAAAAACTGTCATGCAAAGAAAGAGTGAATGAAAAATTAGAGGACCCAAAAGGTAATTCCTGGCAATTACGTTTGGCAGTGCTTAATCTTTTGCAGGTTTTGGGTTTTTTTTCATATTCAAATCACATTTATTTATTTGCTTTTGAAAAGGCATTAATTGTATCATTTGAGCCGTAGTATTTTAGTTTGACATATGTTATGGCTTTATCTCAGCATCTCCAATGTGCACAGAGAATCTTGTGTGTGCAGAAGCTTCCTTGTTCACTTTTATGATCAAAGAGATCGTAAGAGGCTCTTGGATTTGGAAGATTCCACAGGGCCATCTGGTCAAACATGTTTGCCAAAAAATGAATCAACCGCCATCAATCCATCCAGTCTCTGGATCACTGTGTGGACCAGGCACAGAGAAGATGCTTCAAGGCTAACTAGGTCCAGATAATTCAGGGAAGCAATCTAAGCCAGACTTGTTGGGCAGCAATAGGAGGTACTTGCACATATTTAGATTATTCCAAGGATATGGAAGACAGAAGTAGGACCTTTTGAGCACTGAGTAGAATTAGGATTTGTTCACTGTCATGAAGGGTGTGTCTTTTCCCTCAGCTGAAAAGGGAGTTATACTTAGAAAAATATTTACGGAGCAATAGGGCATACACTCAGGTACATACACACAGAATTGCTGCCTTGCAGTGAAATCATATACATGTATATTTAGAAGTAAATGTAGCTTACCCCTGGTAAATGTGTATAGAATTAGAGATGGTAGTCATGGAGCATAAACAATATGTTCCAAAGTGAACTTTGTCCCCTTTTACTTTGCATCAAGCGTTATAGATCAAGTACAAACTATAACTGTTGGGATTAGGTTTTTAAAGACCTAAGAAACCGTACATATCCTGTGTGACTCTCCAACACATTTGAGCAAGGGTCTCTGGAGTTATTTGAAAAAGTTTTAATTTACTTCTACTTGCTTTCTCCTTGTTTGTTTGTTATTTACAATGGACTTGGTGTTTTGAAAACTAGGAATAATGATGTTGATATTGTTTATGTCTCTTTTTATTGTGTTTCTTTCTGTATCCTATTGTGTTTTGTTGTATAAACAAGATGAAAATATGCAAAAGAAAATGCCAATAATTTCCTTTGACTAGGGCTGCACTCCAGTGAATATTTGTGACTGAGATGGTGATTCTTCTGTTGAATTTGCAAAGGGCGCAATCCATTACAAATGCATGGGAAATATGCAAATGTTTCCTGATTGTGTAAACAGACTCACTTAAGTATGAGAGGCTCTAAGGAGTCCTCTAATTTCCTGTTGGTTTGTTTAAATTTGCTAGGCACAAATGGGTGCGTAACTTTATGCCATTCATTTTAATACAGTGGTACCTCGGGTTAAAAACTTAATTCATTTTGGAGGTCTGTTCTTAACCTGAAACTGTTCTTAACCTGGGGTACCACTTTAGCTAATGGGACCTCACGCCAACGGAGCACGATTTCTGTTCTCATCCTGAAGCAAAGTTCTTAACCCGAGATACTATTTCTGGGTTAGCGGAGTCTGTAACCTGAAGCATATGTAACCTGAAGCATCTGTAACCTAAGGTGCCACTGTAATGTGGCAGAGCTGCCTGAATCATGCTTACAGTGGCAGGTTGGGGCTGAGGTACTGAAGCACTTACTTTGAGTAGAGAGATTTGTATGTGCATACAAACGTAATAATTACAAAGTGTAGCATACCCGATTCTGGTTCCCATCAGGTTTCCAGTTCCATCACTTTAGTGTGTAATCAGCTGGTGGGTTTCTCTGGCATTCTGTGTATCTTTTCAAACATCTGAATGGTTCCAACTGCTGCTTCAAATGATGATTGCTCTTTTTTGCATGAGGGAGGATTTTAAGCAGAGGCTGGATGGCCATCTGTAATGGATGCTTTGGCTGAGATGACCCTCAGGGTCCCTTAAATGTAAAGGGACCCCTGACCATTAGGTCCAGTCATGGCCGACTCTGGGGTTGCGGCGCTCATCTCGCTTTATTGGCCGAGGGAGCCGGCATACAGCTTCCAGGTCATGTGGCCAGCATGACAAGGTTCCTTCCAACTCTACAATTCTATGATTCTCAGAATATTGCGTAATTTACAGTAGTACGGCTTGCATCCCACTCTGGATGATACCATTGCAGAGAGTACACAGTTCCCTCTGTATCCACTTCCAAACCATCTGTAGGCCTAGGAGGCCATATAAGCATGAGGATGAACACAGCCACCTGTGAATGACAGTGCTTGGAAGAGGTAAGGATTCCCCTTTCCTAATCTTTTCGTATTTGTAGGCTTGGATTTAATATTTTCTAATTTTCTTCTTCTTGTTGCAGCTTTTCCTCTTACCTTCACTGACAGTCTTTTTCTCTTTTGTATTTCTAACTAGATTCCAGAGATGGAGGTATTCCATGTTTCATGCATGGCTTGCAAAAGGTTCAGCTGCTTTCTTTTGAACTCTCTGCTTTGCCTTCTGCAGTAAGGATTCAAAGGAGCCAATTGTGATGGGGAACACAATTGAGGTTACCTTAAAAAAAAAGTTTCCTAAATAAAACTGGTAAAACAATTTTTCTTGGGTTTTGGTTAATTAGCCATCCTCTTCTCTTTCCCCCCTTCCCAACACTTAGATCTGCAGGGTAACCCTGCAGGCTGTCCACATGTCCCCACTTTCAATTATACCTAATGAAGCGCATATGTTTAAGAATGCAAATCTGCATGCATTCAATGTTCTGTTGAAAACTTATGCCTTTGACTATAACTCCCTCACCCCAACTCAGCCAGGAATACACAGAGCAGAGCTTGTTTTCTTCTGCTCTGGAGGGGAGGACCTGAACCAGTGGCTTCAAGTTACAAGAAAGGAGATTCCAACTAAACATCAGGAAGAACTTTCAGACAGAGCTGTTTGACAGTGGAACAGACCCCCACAAGGTGGTGGACTCTCCTTCCTTTGAGGTTTTTAAGCAGTGGTTGGTTGGCCATCTGACAGATATAAGCAGCAATAAAGAATATTGATACAAATTTAGATAAAGCCGATGAACACCCATATTTTCATTGTTTTGATACATTTTGGCAATATTTGTGCATCATTTTCTAGTTACAAAAAAATGCCCAATACTGGAAACAACCCATAGAAATCTGGGTAAATAATATTTGGAACGTAGCTCTAACGGGACACCTTACTCGCCATAGAAGGGTAATTAAAGGCACTTCAAAGATAGACGCTTTTGGTGAGACTTGGCTTCCATTCTTTTCCTTTATAAATGAGACAAAATATACTTTTATTCCACCCACAAGACAAGAATCTCTGTGGAGAGGATACTTGAATTGACAGTGCCCAAGTAAACGTATTGCTTGTGCGCTGTGTACTGCATATGAAACTGAATAAGAATGTGCCTCTGTATAAGTTACTGTATTTATATGTGGTTCTTGTATTTACATGAAAACCAATAAAAATCATTTGGATTTTTTTTTTAAATGTATAAAATGCTTGACAATTTCTTTGTTTGGGCTGTGCCTTTGGGTTTTGACCTGGGGTAAAGACCTGCTGTAGCAGAATTAAATAAATAAATGGACGCCTTGCTGGTTATCATTGTTCTTGCCTGTTTATTTAAGATAACTAAAGTCCTACCTAGGACAAGCTACATTTCCATGATATTAGCCAATAGTGTTGTGCTTAACGACTTCCACCCAGTATTTTATTTCTCTGGCTTTCTTCAGGTACATTTGACCCCTAATACTGGATTGGAAAATTCAACTTTTCTATCAGTGGAGGGTTAATGATAATTCATTCTGAGACAGCATAGATAAGTCGGTTCCTCTGGTGCAGATACTATTGTTTCAGAGAGGTCTTGGATGCATACATGGGGCTAGAGAATGACAGTAAAACCAACCGTGTGCATTAATCTCCCTGAAAACGTCTCTGATCAAGAGTACAGTGTTTGGGCAAGATGCACCACTAGAAGTGTGATGCTGGCATTAGGAATCCAGTGGGCTTCATTGGAGACTGAATTTCTTAGAGCCAAGACTGTACAGTGGAACCTTAGTTCTCAAACGGCTTAGTTCACGAACAAATCGGCTCCCAAATGCCAAAAACCCGGAAGTACCATAAGTGTTCCAGTTTTGGAACGTTTTTCGGAAGCTGATCGTCCGATGCAGTGCCGCTTGCCTCAAAACTATAGATATTACTATTTCTTGTCAGTATGATTGCATTTTTAGTTGTACGCACACTGACACTGAAGAATGAACCAGTAAGACCTGGAGAGAAGAAAGCTGGACTTGGTGCACTCACTGATCATTGGGGTTTTTGTGTTGAACAACTTTCTGTCACAGCATTTCTACTGTCTTGTGGTTTGCCTGCACTTTATGTAAGACGTAATGCTTGCATCTAATTCCGCTGATAATTCTTTGTACCAGTTTTGTATGTACCAGTCTATCTGGGGATGCTTATGACACACAGGAACCTTATCCCTTGCATCCAAGTTTCTAGGCAAGAAGAATATACTAACTTGTATAAAATTACGAACAGTGAACACATCTTTGAATACCTCTAAATGACTAGTACAGTCCTAAAATGATCCTTCAGATCTTTGTTCCTTCCACAGGAAATCCTGGCTTTGTAGGAGCTGCTTACAATACCACTGGATATATTCCTTCCTTTCACAAAAAGGAGGTTGGTTCAGCTGGTCAAAGGATACAACTAGCACCTCTTGGTCCATCAGCGACTGGTAAGATTGCATTATTGTCTTATCTATAGTGAAACAAACCATCACGTGTTTCTGAAGTCTCTATCTCTTGGGCTGTCTGTAAGGATCTGGGCCAGATCACTATGGCTATGCTTAAGGTTTTTCTCAAGACTAGACCCACTGAAATTAATGAACATGACTATGCTCCATTAATTTCAGTAGGTCTATTCTGAGTAACAATTAAATACCACCCATAATGTATCATGTCTGAAACATGAGACTGGTCTTGCAAAGGTTTTAATTTTGAGTGTGTGATGTGGTGTGTTTTTGTTTTTTAGTTGTCTTGATTTTATAATTTTATATCTTATTTTGTATCTAAATTGTTTTCTTTGTTGTAAGACACAAATATAACTTTGTTACTGAGTAGCGTAAACACCACCCATAACTAACTGAACTGAACTACAGAGATAAAACTGTTCTCAAGCGTACGTTTGCCCATTTTCATATTAAAACTTCACTTCAGCTTGGCATATTTAATTTTGATTCCTATTGGCAATTATTTAAAGTTCACATCTATCTCATTATGTAGGAGCTGGCAAAAAAAAGCTTTCTAGTTGTTATTACAAGGTTATAAGGTATTGCACCACAAATTTATCTTGTTAACAGTAAATTCCGCAACTGCCACTGAGCATTAACATTGGCTTTCTGTTTAAAAATGTTATAGGGTGTTTTTTTTTTGTACAGCAGTTAAAGATTTGGCTCCATATTAAAATGTGGCTAATAATGTATTACTTTATGGTCTGTGGTAAGTCATACACACCTGAAACCCCTTTGCCAAAGAACCATTGATTAATTGGAGAGTATTTTTTTAAAGCACCATAAAAGCAAGAATCAGAAGTTCACGAAGTTCCTTGATTAAGTGCCCAGTAATAGATGTGCAGACTATAGCACTTTAAGACTAAATGAAACTTCACCCTGGGGTTGCCAAGTCTTCAGCCGGACCCTGTAGCTGTTGATTTTTAAAAGCAGGGTGAAATGCAGGGAATTGGCAGGTGAAACTTTTCATGGTGTGGAGATAAAATGCATCCTTTGCCAATTGCCGTTGATCAAATCACAACTTATAGAGGTGAATTGAACAGTTGGCAACCTGTTACTTCACCTTCCTGGACCGCTTGGCCACTATACCTTTTTAAAGTAATGAATATTCTATAGATACCGGACACACATTTTATGTTATACTCTTCAGAATTACATTCATGATGCCGGTGTATTTTTATTTTGACAAGGGCTTAAGTTTACAAAGGAGTAAGCTGGGAATACTTGGCGCTCCCATGTTTCGGAAGGTGATCTAGAACTGTGTGTGTTTTACTGACTCGCTATTTGCAGGTGGCTCGTTATCTCCACCTGGATATAAGGGCTGTGGAAGTGGCTTTTTAGAGAGAGAGAGCGGACCCAGGGTGTGGGCAGAGCAGTCTTGAGGTAGGAAACTTAGGTACTGCCATAGTGGGTGAAAAGGTCCCACTTCCTTATTCTGTTTGGGCCTTGATAGTTGCAACAAGGAAAAAAAATACCATTTAAAACCACAAACATCAAAGGTAGAGTGAGAGATGGGTATCCCAACTCACTACAGATCTAGTGTGTGAGGCACATCGATTTCTGTAGCCCTTATTCCACAAAACGTGCTGTCTGGCTAGTGCCATATCTAGTCACCTTTTAACTGTCTCCACATAATGGATTTGTCTCTAGTCATTTACATACATGGACTAGAAGTTGTTGGTTGCTTGTTGAAGAAAACTATTCCTTGACTCCGCAACCTTTAGGAATGCAGTTACCAGTGGGAATCCTTGCCCCATAACTAGGGTTGCTGGTTTCCCTCCTGCCCACCAGCTTTTTTTTTCCTGAAAGAGAGATCAGTTCTATAATGGCTCCCTGGTGTTCAGAAATACCAACAGCTACAGTTTCCCCATTAAATCATCATGGTATGGAAAACATGGCGCCCTGAATTTCTGCCCATCGTGCAGCTATTAATTGAACAGAAACTCTGTCAGGAAAAAGCTGGAGATCTTTTTCTGTAACACCCAGAGGGAAAGACTTAACTATTCTATTGTATTCTAGCTTTCTCCTCCCACTTTGTACAGCAAACATGTTTATTTTTCTTGTCATGTTCTCACCTTTTTCTCACTTCATTTATTTTGCCTGTCAGAGCTTCCTACTATCTGTGACACAAAGAAAGGTAAAATTAGGAAGCTGTGTGATAAATAAATTGTTTTGAACTGATGGTGATGTAATGAGGAGCATGAATAAAGCAGTGTATCCAGCATACCCTATTGATAAAAGTTTATGGGTTTGAATCTCCTGGCTCATGGAAAGCACATCTAGGCAAATGCTGGCTGAAATGTGCAGAGTGGATCACCTTCATTATATGCAGTTGCACGGGTGCCAACTTGAAAATGATATTGAAGGGCCTGGGTAAGCCCCTCCCTGCATAATTGACAAAAGACAAAAGATTCAACACACACCATTTGAATGGCAATGCCCATCAACTTGGGGGGGCCTGGCCCCGCAAATATTTTAGGGGGGGCAAAGGGACATCCCCTCATGGCTCCTATGTGCAGTTGTCTTTCAGTGCCACAAGTGATGAGTGCAAATTGCCACAGAACTTACTTTATTCTTTCACAAGATTTGTATACCACTTGATTATAATCAGTGCTTTTTTCTAGAAAGATAGGTGTCGGTCCGCACCATGAAGTTGTTACAGTAAGTGCCACACTTTTTAACAACAACAAAAAGAGGTGCCGGTACTGCGAGTTCCCCCCTGGGGGGGAAGCACTGATTATAATAAAACCTCAAATGCACTTGCTGAATCTGGCAACATCGCTTTTCTCTCCTATCCCTGGAGTCCCTGCCAATAGTATGTGGGATGATGGACTGGAAATGTCAGAGAATGAGAAACTGAGACTTTTCTAATCTTTTGGAGTTGAGTGCCAATGTTTGCACTTCTTAATG
The DNA here is from genome assembly GCF_964270895.1 of Podarcis filfolensis. Lineage (NCBI taxonomy): Eukaryota > Metazoa > Chordata > Lepidosauria > Squamata > Lacertidae > Podarcis > Podarcis filfolensis. Next base: position 29,851,882 of record NC_139603.1, on the reverse strand, counting down.
AATAAGCAAACAAAGCAATGCTTACCTACCTCAAGCTGAAAGACATCTGAAGGCAGCCCTGTTTAGAGAAGCTTTTAATATCTAAGGACCATTGTATTTTAATATTTTGTTGGAAGCTGCCCAGAGTAGCTGGGGAAACCCAGCCAGATGGGCGGGGTATAAATAATAAATTATTATTATCATTATTATGCTGGTCTGTGTGGGTGATATTCAGAAAACAGGGTGGCAGTTCTCTGCAGTGCAAGTGAATTCATCTGGAGTTCTCTATCTTCTGGGAGGCTTTGGTTTAGGGAGGTCCAGAGATTGTTTACCTTGGTCCATGGTTGGGTGCCATTCTCAGCAATATCACCTCTCCTGCCTGATATAAATGAGGGTTGCCTAGGGCTGTGCATCTAGTTTTTATTTTATTTCATGCAGTGCTGAACTTCTTTAGGCGGGAAAGGTTAGGCATCATTCCCATACACACTTACTGGGAAGTAATCTCAATTGAATGCAGTTGGACTTGAATAGATCAAACTTCTTGGAAAGAGTAAAGAATGGAGAAGCTAAGGAAAACAAGTTTAATAGCCACAGTGAAGAAAACACTCATTAAGATTTTGAGAAGTGCTTTTGTTAGTCCAGTTGGTATGTTTGAAGCATGATTTAAAGTTAGCTTAGAAATGAATCCTATATCTGCATTTATATGTTTTGGTTGTGTGGACAGGTATATGCTCGTTTAATAAGGCGGGTGGGGTAATATGACAGTTTAAAAACTTGTATATGGCAATATTTAGTAAGTTGATGCTATTAAAGATTTCTTTCCATAGCATTTGAATGAGTTGTGTATGTTTATTCATGCTCTTTATAGAGATGTGTTTTGTAGGTTCATAGGTATTTAGGCGCTTGTGAGTGATAGCAAAAAGTAAATATGTTCTATAATTTAAGGTATTGCTGGATGACAAGGTCCAGAGACATTCCCATTGGTAGCAGTTACGATACAGGCCAGTGTTTGAAATTTGCCAGGTGCCAGGTGCATTTTGCACCTGGCTATTGGCCACTTGCAACCAAGTGAAGATGCCTGGGCACCAGGATGGTGCCTTATGTCTCCGCCATCTGGAGGTACATGCCTGGGGATCCTTGGATCTTGACTGTTTTCACACACTAGCAACACATCCTATAGAATTCTATCCATTATATTTTATCTGCACAATCAAAATGAATTTCAGGAACCAAAAAGTTGTATTGAAAAATGTGACTTTCAAGCTGTCTGCCTCCAAAAGGGCAACTAGGCATTCTGTTTTGGCAACTGTAACCCTGGTTTAAGGAGCCATTTGGCACCTAGCTTATATATATCTGAGTTTCTAACACTGATACAGACAGCCAAACTATCCAAGGATGAAATAGCTTACCTTGAGGCTGCTTTGTTGTCTGTCCTTGTACTGCTGTAGAACTTTGTGGTTTTGGCATAGGTGATTAGTTGTGTGGCTTTGGTAGCGACATATATGCCATTACATCAGCAAAAAGTGAAAATAAACACCTTTCTTTCCCTTCTCTGCTCGTTACCAATGTGTGCTATTACAGCTAGAGTATATTTCCCCCCTTTTGTGTGAATAGTAATATTCAGTATCGTGTACTATAAACTTATTAAAATAAAAAACCAATTACTCTGTTTAACAGAGAGAGAAGTAAAGTTTTACCCACTAGATTCTGGCTTATATTGACTTTTGTGTTTTTTTATTCAGAATATGCAGAATATGCTTGGAAAACGAAAGCTGCTCGTTCTCAGTTACCAGGGCCGACATACAACCCAGCAGCGAAAGGCATGAACATTTTAACTCGCCCACCTCCAGTGCAACCCATCCATGGAAGGACCGACTGGGTGGCCAAATATGGCGGGCATCGATAGGAGGGCTTGCTCCCACTATGTATGCTTTACTGTGACTGTTATACACTTCCCTTCATTTACTTCCGGGACGCTTTAAAGCACGTTTCTACTAATAGAATATCAATTCTGGAAAGAACCGAGAGCCTGTATTTTATTACCTCTAGGGGGGAAAAATAATAATAAATACATTTTACTTAGAAAGCGTTCTTCAAAATAGTGTCTCTAAGGTAGGGTTGTTGTTGTTGTTTAATTTTGTTTACATTACAAAGTATTCTATAAAGTATATTGCCAAAACTAATGAGTATTTCAACTCTTTCTAGGTAAGTTTTTATTGGATCCCTTTGATGTTTCCTTTTAAAAATGTTTTTAAATGACATAAAATAGCAAATGCACATGCTTGCTATTGAGCAACTGTGAGTCATTTCTATGTGGAGAACAGCAGATGGGCAAAATGTAGGGTAAAGGGTGACTTTCAAACAGATGTTGCTTCCAGAACTTTTACAGATAAAATCAGATTTGAACAATGAAAGTCATAATGGTTGCTGGAGAAGAATCTTCTATTGCATTGTCTAGCTAGCATCAAAGGGTCCAGAACCATTTGACTTTGTTTTGGGTTGCTCTATGTCCTTAACTACCTTTTTGTTTGCAGAGAGTGAATCCATACGTCAGGGGTGAGGAAGCTGCAGCCTTTGAGATGTTGCTGGACTTGCAACTTCCATCATCCTGGCCAACAACATCTAGAGGGCCACAGATTTCCCACCTCGGCCATCCGTAGTCAGCGAGCCCACTAAAATAAGTGTTTTACAAAGGTGACACATCCCCAAGAGCCCATTTCATGTTGTATTACGCAGGCATGGGACCCCTCCTTGCATGTGGATCCTGCAGAAGTATTGTGAAGGCTGTAAACCTTCTAAACTATTTAACTAGTGACCAATGTATACAGCTTGTCTCTGGGTCTGACTTACAAGTGAGTAGGGAAGAGATTCATCTGTACAGCATTTTTGCCCTAAGCCCCAGACAGTTATGTGCAAATGTGTACTGGATACAAGTATGTGGTGGTTGTTACCTTTGCATTACACTGCAATGAAAGAAGCCTTTCATTGCACAAAGGATGTGTGAACAGGAGCACTGGAACCCTAAGGAGCCCCTGGATTGAGGTGAACATTTTTCTTGGAGATCATTTGCAGGTTTAATCCTGTGATTGAGAAATACACCCTGTGAATGGTGTTGAGGAAGCCTGGCTTCCTACCCAGTAGGTTTAGCATAATTGCCAAGCCAGGAGATAGATGGGTATTTTAATTGTAATTACTGACTGAAGACCTTTAATCTTTGTGCTCTGCAAGCAACTTTTATCCCCACCTTTATGGACGAGAGTTCTGGTATTTTGTCACAAAATGTCTGCAGGAAGTCTAGGCCACTGTGGGTTTTTGTGGGGTTTTTTTTTTTTACTCTTCACTAATTTTGTTGAATCAGAAATTTTAGTTAGTCCTACTTACTGTAGTGCCTTCGCCTGGTAACCAAAGCTGAACAACTATAGAATTTCCTACCGGTTCCTGAAGTGTATTTATTGTTGAACTCTCATACTTATAGCATAGAGTTAGCTGCATTATCTGGCCAGGGACACATTTATGACCTCCTTTTCCCCCTTTGGATGCCATAAAGTACACAGTGGCCCCAAACCTATGTGCTATTTCAGTATATTTCTGTTTTTAGTAGATTTGCTAATATACTAGACAACAGAGATCCAAACCGTGGAGAGATATATAAGGTCTGCTGCTTTAACTGCTAAATGTTATGACATGTAATGTTGTATTAAACCTGACAATCCAAAGTTTAAAAAGTAGCATGTATTGTATTGTATATTTTTAACTTGTAAAATGTTAAGAGTTATTTGCAGGCTTACATGTATTTTTATGTGTTTTTTAATGTACAGTTCTGTTGTAGAGTATTTATTGGTTGATTTGAGGCTTGAATTAGGATTTAAGCTATAACTCACTTGAACACATTTTCATAATTTGAATAGTTTACTGATGTGTTAAGTGTGTTTTAACATGAAAACCTTGAATTAACTAGTAGCAAAAAGGGGCAAGTGATTATATTAATTCAGTAGTTTACCTAAGCTGCTGCTATGCAGGCAATATTATGTTCCTATGCAGAGTTGCAGGAACATCAGACTAATACTGTACTAGTTCCCTCGTGTTAAGTGGGGTTTCAGTCTCTCCAGGTTTACGCAGTTTCACTGAAATGCTATATTGTAGGTATCCATCTACAGGTTTGTATGTTAGTAAAAAGCAAGGAACTTGCCTTTCTGACTGGGGTGTTTTCAGATGAAAATCATTTTCTTTTATAATAAAGTTAACTTCTCAGATACACAAGACTATAATAGTCTTCCATTAGAACACACACACACGAGAGTCTTAACTTTAGGCCTAAGCTATACATTTACAGAGAACCTGTTCCATCCCTGTAATGAACTGTTCTGTTTTGTACCTAGACATAATTCTTATGTATGTTTTCCCCCTAGGTAGGGCTAGGATGGAAACATGAAATTGACCTCAACCCACAGTGTAAATGATGTTATGGAGAGAGGGGGCATTGTGGCAGTGTCCTTTAGAACGTGTGATTTCATGCTTAGTTTCTGGGAAATGGTACAGCAGGGGTGTCAACTTGAATAAAATATTGTGGGGGCCCAGGTAAGCCCCACATAATTGATCACATGACACAATGCACACACACCATGTGAATGGCAAAGCCCATCAGCTTTGGGGAATGTCCCCCTCAAATATTTTTTTCTGGGGGCCAAAGCCCCCACAGCCCCTAGGAGTTTGCTCCTATGCTAACAGGGGTGCATGACTTCAAAGTTGAGATGTTCGTTGTGGCAGGAAATTTTGAAAACCTAGAAAGTGTCATTGTGATAACGTAATGTCTGGACTGCTTGTGTTTATGGTGTGATTAAAATTGCCTGAATCAGACAAAGGAAGAAGCAGCTCTCTTGCTACTTCAGCAGCAAGGGGTTATGTATTCATGAAGCCATTTAGGACTGTACTTTATCTGCTTTTAGTGTCTTTCTGGACCATTATAAAAACAATGCCCTGCCCGGCTCTGCTTCAGTGGCTGCAATGCAGTGCTATCCTCATGCAATATTGGGGGAATGTATTCATTCCATTCAACTGCTATGGATATATCACAGCACCCACATACCGGGTTTTTTTTCGCCCTATAGGACGCACTTTTTCCCCTCCAAAAATGAAGGGGAAAATGAATCTGTGTGCGTCCTATGGGGCGAATACAGGCTTTCGCTGAAGCTTGGAGAGCGAGAGGGGTCGGTGCGCACCAACCCCTCTCGCTCTCCAGGCTTCAGGAAGCTATCCGCAAGCCTGGGGAGCCCGCAGGAACTCCCGCAGGGCTCCCCACGCTGCGGATAGCAGCTTGCCGCCCGGTGCGCGGGGCGCCCTGAAGCAGAGCGCCCCTTGCGCCGGGCAGACATCCGCAGCGTGGGGAGCTCTGCGCGAGTTCCCGCAGGGCTTCCCACGCTGCGGATAGTAGCCTGCCGCCCGGTGCGCAGGACGCCCTGAAGCAGAGTGCCCAGCGCGCCGGGCAGACATCGGCCAGCCCCACAAGCTCGAGAGACAGCAGGGAGGCAGAGCGCCGCCATACCGCTGTTCCCTGACCTGGTTTTGGGGGGGAAATAAAGGGAAATTTTTTTCCCTTTATTTCCCCCCCAAAAAACTAGGTGCGTCCTATGGAACGGAGCATCCTATGGGACGAAAAATACGGTAATCACTGGATCAGTACCAGAATCTCTTTAAAGGCAATTAACCATCAACAAATATCTGTGTAAGCATTTAGTATCTTTACCTGAATAGTATATTTTCAGGTACTGCTGACCAAGGGCAGCCAGCAAGTAAAACACACCCATACACACAGAGACGCAAAAAACAAAATCTGCCTTCCAGCCTGAAAGGTACTTGGAACTAATTGTTTTTTATTATTGGATAAATGGTTTATTTACTACTATCTTTAAAAAAAACAAAACAACAGATTTAGCAAACTTTCACCTGATTTTTAATATATATATTATTTGTAGACACTTAAACAAAATTAGTCACCTTGATAGTAGCCCTGTAAGTACAGATACAAATTTATACTAAGAAGTCCCTCTATGCAGCATCGAAAATTTCAGTTTTTCAAGACAGAGAAGTGAAATATGATACAAGTTAAGGAAATATTTATGATAGATAACACAGCAGCAGCAGTGGTTATCACTGCCACTTTTCCCCCCATTCACAATCTTCAAGTGCACAGAGCTATGGGAAGAAATGTGTACATTTTTTAATTAAAAAAGTGTGATGTGGAAGCTGTAATTTTGTAGCTATGACACTTTAGAATTGTGCAAAAGGAGCCAATAGAGATAATATGCTGGTCTGCTTCTGTAGTTAAGTATCTTCTCCAGATGCTAGCAATATTTTTAAAAGTCAAAAACTTCAGCTGTTTTTATGTGGCTTGAAAGCTGTCTTCAGGTACTTTATTTGCTTTTTATCTGTTGCACGCTTATGGCTGGAGGGGTTTTTCCATCAGCTGTAGTCCAAGTTTTCCCACCATCAACAGACTGTTTAAATTCAAACACAAACCAACATTTCAGTAAACAGCACAGTACCATAATCTAAATGTTTCACTGTAGTTTACGATAATGACGAGTCCATGTTATGACTGTGGTAACTATATCTTACAGGTACCCACATTCCATTAAATAAATGAAATAATAGTTCATGGCAGGAAAGATAGAGAAGGAAAATGGAATTTTGTACCTGGCACCAGCAATTAACCCTGCAGGCATGAATTTCCTGGAGTTATAGAACCTCATTCCCATCACACCGGTTAAGGTTCCAGAAGCAACTAATGGGGGGAAATCACAAGAATTGAGGAGGGTACATTAGTCCACATTACATGTAAAGCTTAATGCAAGCCAAAGCTTCATTCGAGTGTTACATTTACATCCTGCATTTTGTTCAGTAGAGCTGAAGGTTGGATGCATAAGGTTCCCAGGTGCTTCCCCCATGCAGACCTAGACCTTTCTAGCCTCTGCCAAATTGTTACGTCCTGTGCCTTAAGACAAGGGGTGTCCTCTGAGCACACCCAGCTCCAGTGAAGACAAGCGTTGGGAAGTTTAGTTCTTTATTGGCAACTATTACATCAGCTCCTAAAGTGCAGTAATTATATGCACTGCTCCTGCTAAATAGCTAGCTGGGCACCTCCCCCTTCAGACTTGTGCTGCAACCTGGACCGTTGGAGCAACAGCACAACGACGCCCCTTCCAGCTTAGTTAATCCCCCTCATCTGATGTAGTGCACATAAGCAACTGGTGACTTCTGCACGGCAGCTCCAGCTGCTGTTGCCACTTTAAGCCCCTCCTTGTCCTTGGAGATAGCACAACTCTTTCTCTGCCTGCTTTCCTTCTCTCTCTGACCACCTGGACTCCTCCTCTTCTCCCAACTCTGCTTCATGGGTGACACAGAACCTGACAAATCCCCTTTCCACTGTCCACCCCTTGGACTTCTGCCTGGATCCAGCGGTATCCAGTCCTCTGCAGGACACTTTAAAAGAGGTTGGGACTGCCAACTTAGGAATCACCTGATACCATAAGATGGGTCAGCAAACTTTTTCAGCAGGGGGCCAGTCCACTGTCCCTCAGACCTTGTGGAGTGCTGAACTATTTTTTTTTTAAAGAACGAATTCCTATGTCCCACAAATAACCTAAAGATGCATTTAAAATAAAAGCACACATTCTACTCATGTAAAAACACTCTGATTACCGGACCGTCCGCAGGCCGGATTTAGAAGGCGATTGGACCGGATTTGGCCGCTGGGCCTTAGTTTGCCTACCCATACCATAAGACATGAGGTCACGTTTAGACCACAGCCCGAGCCTGCATAATTCCTTACATCAAACCCCCAAATTCTGCAATTTCTGGTGCCACGTTGTGTTTCATTGCTAGAATTTGAATGTAAAGGTAAAGGGACCCCTGACCATTAGGTCCAGTTGTGGCCGACACTGGGGTTGCGGCGCTCATCTCGCTTTATGGCCGAGGGAGCCAGTGTACAGCTTCTGGGTCATGTGGCCAGCATGACTAAGCCACTTCTGGCAAACCAGAGCAGCACACGGAAATGCCGTTTACCTTCCCGCCAGAGCGGTACCTATTTATCTACTTGCACTTCGTGCTTTCGAACTGCTAGGTTGGCAGGAGCAGGGACCGAGCAACGGGAGCTCACCCTGTGGCGGGGATTCGAACCACTGACCACCTGATTGGCAAGTCCTAGGTTTAACCCACAGCGCCACCCGTGTCCCTTAGAATTTGAATGTAGGCTGCCACTATTATAAAAATGGGAAAAGGACATCAAGCAGCAGTGGTACGGGGGGAGGCTGGCTGGCCATGCCATATCCCATTTCCTTTGCAGCAAATGGGAACTTGGCAAGCAACAATGGCTGACCGTGAGTTTGTGATTTGGGAAGGAAGAGATTGCAGAAGAAGGAATCACATTGGGTGGGCTTTGGTTATTGTTTTGGTCAAATAAATCTAAATAAAATACTTACTCAGAGAAAGCCAAACATTCTTTGGATCCTGAGACTGCTGGTAAGCACCCACGCCTGCTAAACCACCAAACAAGAGACCAGCAGCGAGAGAAGGAACGCTACCTAGAGTAAAAGTACAAGAGGGTTGTGGAAGGCCAATGAGTAGTATCGGCCTTAGCAGCAAAACTCCCTTGCATTTCTTTAGCATTGAAAGGCTTGCTAAAGTGAGGGAGGACACAAATGCAAATGAACAGGGGCTGGCCCTTCAGTTTCTGTTTGAATTTTTTACTTCACTGCATGTCACAACAGACAAAATAATAGTACTGTTAAAACTGGAATCCTAAAAGAGAATAAAAACAGCACATAATAAATTAATTTAAAGTGGCTCAAGTAGCAACAGGCCCCTTTTCCAGACAAGCTAGCCAACAGCAATTAAAACTCATCTAGCCCCTGAAAGGCTCCTGGAACAGAAAAATAATTTGTCGACAAGGAAGAACAGAGGCGGCCTAATGAGGTCCTCTGGGAAGCGAGTTCCATTATTAAATCTACAAACCAGTATTTCTTTTTGAGAAAAGACAATGAAAGGACATTACATCTTGTGGGTGCCGAGTCCATAGTTAACCTTATTTGGAAAAACTCTAACGAACCGTTAACCAGATGGTCCCAGGGAAGAAAACACATGCTTAATTTTTTAAAGTACAATTAAAAAACACATGACATGCTCATGCTGCTTTTAAAATAATAATTGAAATAATGATTTTAATGTGCTGTGTGAATAAATGATTTTGTCTGCCCTGAATCTCTCAACATTTGGTGATAATGGGGATGAAGTGAGTTCTGAGTTTTGTGATTTATTTATTTGCTCCCGCAACAAATCAATGTGGACTACGAATCATGGAAGAAAGCAAACTGCAGCATGTTATATTCCAAAATGCAGGCATTGCTATATTGCTGATAGCTATCCCTGAATGTTTGGCACAATGAGGACCACATGCCTTTATTGCCATATACTAAGTGCGTACTAAAAATTATTGTACCAGCAAAGGCTACGAAGCACAAATATCCATGTCATAATACTGAATGAAGGATGGAGAAAACAGAAAAAGGGTCTGACTTCTTAATACTATACCTGCTTTTGCATAGCCAATTACTCCTCCTGAAGCAACCAGTGCTGCGTAACCGTAGCCAAGCCAGTCCGTACTCATTCTGGAACATAAAGATGAAAATGCAATGTTCAAATATTTTCAGCTGAGTTGATGGTGAAGGATTTCATGGCTATTAAAAATGGAGGCTGCAATGCCTAATTCATTCATCAAAACTTATTAAAGACATTATATCTGAGCTTTCGCACAAAGTAAAAAAACGCTTTTGGAGTGGAACATAATGGAATGTTAGCACCCATTTCTGTGTTAATTGCTTCCAGGAAAAAAAGATGTTTGCAACCCCCATTAGCCCAGAAAATCTCAGGCATAAAGTGATGAAATGTGGGGCAGAATACCAGCATGCATTTCTCCCCCACTGTTTTCATGGGGGAACCATAGCAGAACAGAAACATGTATGTGCGGAAAGAGTGGGGGAGTAATTACGCTGTCCAATGACGTTTGTTGTTGTGTCATGCCACGCCTATTTGCGAATGAAATTTAATGTGACCTGCCAGTATGTTGATCCAAAAGCCACAGTTCCAGAATGCGACAGGTACCATTAATGATATATTAGCAAATGGGACAGAAGTGCTAGCCTTATAATCAGGAAAACCAACGCAAGATTTCCCAGGTCTAAATGCACTGTAAACATACCCTTATTTAGCATGCATTGGGGTATTATATGCACAGTCGCACAAGAGGCAAGCTTAGGGGCTACAGACCCGTCTTCTTGCAAGGGGCAGCAGAAGGTAACTCAGAACAAAAATTACCTCTCTCCTTCCTCTGGCTTTCATCTCACCTGTTTGTTTACTAGGGGCACGCAGTTCCACTTCCCAAGGTCTCGTGGTTCTTTTACAGCAATACGTCCTTATCTTAATGCTTCTCCTCTATTGGAGGTGATGTGCAGAGGAGGCTGAAGGGGGAGGCAAGGGCAACAGGATAAAAAGGTACACATTCCATGCCCTGAAATGTTTGCATATACCTGTTTTACACTTGGATTTCACTTGCAAATTTAAGAACTACCAAGTATCACCATGACATGTCAACAAGGCATGTCAACAAGGCCAGTGCAGTGCAAACATGGCAGCAGGAGTATTGGCTTGGCTCCACCGGTGCATTTGCACTGCACTGATCTCGCCACCATCGCTGCTCCTCTCCTCTCCCCCTTTCTGTCCAGGTATGCAGCCGTGATGCAGCCAGAGAGAGGTCAGGTGAGTGTCCTACCATGGTAGCATCCCTACCATGCCATCCCCTACTGGTGATGATGCCTAAATCAGAGAATTGGAGGGTGCCTGGTGGCCTGCTTAGTTCAATTCAGAGGGCTTCCTAGCCTCTGCTTCAAGACCTCCAGGAAGGGAGACTCCACCATTACCTCTTTGCAGTCAGTTCCATTGTAAGACAGATCTTACCATGTTAGGGAAAGTGACCTTCCCAACACAACACTTTGACACAGCAGAACGCAGATTTGTTGAGGCGAGAGCTCTGCTTCGATGTCCTTGGAAGAAAGTGGGTGGGAATGAAACGGTACCAATGAATGAGTCCCACCACAGGGGAAGTGAAGGTCATGAAACAACAGTAGCTTATCTACCCCTGACTACAGTTCATAAATCTGCAGGGGAAATCTGAGTCTAAAAAAGCACACATCCATCTACAGTGGTACCTTGGGTTACATACGCTTCAGGTTACATACGCTTCAGGTTACAGACTCCGCTAACCCAGAAATAGTGCTTCAGGTTAAGAACTTTGCTTCCGGATGAGAACAGAAATCGTGCTCCAGCAGTGCAGCAGCAGCGGGAGTCCCCATTAGCTAAAGTGGTGCTTCAGGTTAAGAACAGTTTCAGGTTAAGAACAGACCTCCGGAACGAATTAAGTACTTAACCCGAGGTACCACTGTATTTTAAATTAAAATTTTATGTCAGGGGAAAGGCACCAGAGGGGACCACCACACAGCGAGAGAGGAGCTAATAATCAGAGTTGGAAGAGACCCCGAGGGTCATCTAATCTAACCCCCTGCAATACATGAACCTTTTGCCCAATGTGGGACTCAAACCCACGATCCTTGAGATTTCATGCTCTACAGACTGAGCTATCTCCTTAATTCATTCTGGGTGGGTTGACCATTCTTCCTGTTGCAGTCTAGAATCCCTGCAGTCACATTTAAAATATACGAAGGTGACAAGCATGACTATTCTGTGTTAAGTAATCCAGAAAAAGGCACTCTTGCTTCAGGATGCAAAAAGAACCAGTGGCTTCAAGTTTACAAGAAAGGAGATTCCGACTAAACATCAGGAAAAACTTTCTGATAACAAGAGCTGTTTGACAGTGGAAGGGACACCCTCGGGAGGTTGTGAACTCTCCTTCCTTGGAGGTTTTAAAGCAGAGGTTTGTTGGTCATCTTGTCATGGATGCTTTAGCTGAGAATCCTGCATTGCCGGGGGTTGGACTAGATGACCCTTGGGGTCCCTTCCAACGCTACAATTCTATGATTCTAAGCACTTTTCTGGGTCAGAACCAGCAAACAGGTGCAAGGACCTCAGCAAAACAGCTGGCATTAGGTGAACCACCAGAAAGCGCCTTGAAACAAGTTGTGTGGCAGGGGGGAAGCTAACCCCTTCCACACCCTGCTGCGCCTGTTGACCATCCACCTGCCGTGCTGCTGTTCAGGGGCTCTGAGCCTCCACCAGCATCTAGAACAGGCATAGGCAAACTCGGCCCTCCAGATGTTTTAGGACTAAAACTCCCATCATCCCTAGCTAACGGGACCAGTGGTCAGAGATGATGGGAATTGTAGTCTCAAAACATCTGGAGGGCCGAGTTTGCCTATGCCTGATCTGGAGTCTAAAACAATGTAGCACCCAGTAAGGAAACAGAGAGCAACTGTATCGCGGCGGCGGCGGCAGAACTGTAACTCGCGGCCTTTAGATGGGCTAATAATAAACAGGCCGGGCAATGGGCGGAGACCGGCTGAGTCTAGCCGGCGGGACAACCTCCGCGATGATCGGGTGCTTCCTGCAAGCGAGGGCAGCGTGCCCAATGCAGCAAGGTGCCCCGATGCACCTGAAAAGTAGGGTATCTCTTTCCCCCATATAGGAAGCAAATCCACCACTTTGGCTTGATCGCCCCACATTTGCACCAACCAGGCAGCCATAGACCATTGCAATGGGGCGGAATGTGGGCGGAATCCATAGTTCCTACTCCTCCAACGCCAAATTGTAACTCATTGGGAAGATGCAGCAAAGGCAAAAGATTCCCCCCTGCTGCAACGGAGCGCCCAGCGCAGCGCCCCAGACTGACCTTCTTCCTCCAAGGGCGCACAGCGTGAGGATTGCCCGGGACGCTCCCCCTCCCCCACTGACGCCGAGCTACTCGGTCTCCCAGAGTTCCCTCCGCTGCGGGAGCGCGCAAGCGTGGACAACCAGCAGCACGCCCGAAGTTTCCGTGCTCGAGAGCGAGGGACGAGCGGCACTTTGCCCGGAGTTCACGAGCCAAGCGCTGTCAGTGCGGTGATTCTCTTGCTTAGCCGCCGTCCCTTGTTGTTGTTGTTTGGAGATGCACGTGCGTAACCCCATGAGCATAAGAAGCTGTTTTATACTGAATCCTGGTTCAGATTTGATTCCTGCATTGCAGGGGGTTGGACTAGATGACCCTCGGGCTCCCTTCCAGCTCTACAGTTCTATGAATCAGGCCACCTAGTTCAGTATTGTCTACACTGAGCGGCAATGGCTCTCCAGGTATTTTTTTTGGGGGGGGTGGCAAAGTTATTGAGATTTTTTTTTTAGTTTTGCCCAAAGTTATTGAACTTTTTGGGTGTTTTTTTGTTTTGCAAAATCTCCAAAAATAAAATAAAATTGAAGTTTTTAAGCTATTCTTAAATAAATTCTGCAAAATCTACACTTCCGACATGGTTTGCAATGCTTCCAGATTTCCCCAGACTTTTCTGTTTGTTTGTTTGTTTGTTTGTTTGTTTTTAAAGTGATTTCTGCCCAGACACTGTTTGCGATGGCCAAATCACAGTTATGCAGCCCTATACCTAGTCCTATTCAACTATGTCCAAGCAGATGTGCTTGCGGATGGGAGGTGGTGGTTCTCATATATATATATATATATATATATATATATATATATATATATATAATTTAGAATATAGGAAGCAAACATGCAATCAATTACAATTCCTATTACCAGGGGAAATGTTATATCTGAGGGCTGATCTTGTGAAACAACCACTAATAATATATGACAGCAGTTGTTTGGGGGTTTGTTCAGGCCATCAAAATGTGTTTGTCTAATTCTCTGAGATGGAGAGAGAACTGGGATTGCAGGTCCAGGATACTTTATGGTGAAGTTTGAAAACATTTTAGCGAACACCCCCACCGCGCACAGTCATTTGCAACTCATCGGCCAATAGGAAGGGCTTTTGAAGCTGGGTTTCATACTTTCTTTACCTTTGCACACACCATCTGCAGAGACTGCTTTGAATACCAGGGTTCAGTTCTCTATAAATTTCAGTGGAATGTTAAGAATGTTTCAGAGCATATGCAGAGAGCACGCTTTTCACCACAGCCACCTCTAATGAACTGGCGTTATTCTTATTGGGTTTTACTGGCATTGGAAGGCCAAGGGATGAAGCTTCTCAATTCAAAAGCAATTTCAGCCTCGCCCCACTTATCTTGTTTCCACAAAACAAATTACAACTGCAAACTGAGGACCTTTAACTAAATGCAACTAGATATGCATGCGTGGGAATCTCAAACTCTCCTCATAAACTCGGAGCCATGAAAAAACAATCCTTTGTTTGCAGATTATAAAAGGATAAGAGGAAATTGCTTTTCAGTGCCAGAATAAGCTCCTCTGCCTTTAACTCCTTAATATCAAATAATTATTTGAGTAGAGCGAGCTAAAATATTTGGGGTTTTTGAGAGCACAGTCCTAAACTTACCTTTTTAGAAGTAAGCCCCCAATGTGTTCCATGGGACTTGGGCCTAAGTAACTGTATAGAATTGCCACCTAAGACCTGGTTGGCACATAACACTTAGCCAAACCATGAGTTGGCATGAACCAGCAAATGTGTGCACTCCCAGAGAGATCACAGCACTCCTCCAGAGATCCTTCTGTTGCCCTGCTATGCAGTAGTAAGCCATGGTTTAGCTTAAAGATCTGAAGGCCTGGGGGGCGGGGGACAGATTTTAAAAAGAAAAAAAACTCTGGTTTTGTTGCTTTCTGCAAAATCGATGTAGGTGGAAGCAGATGTCAACGAGGGATTGAAGTTATGGCACATCATTGAATGTACAATCCCAGGGACACAGGTGGTGCTGTGGTCTAAACCACCAAGCCTCTTGGGCTTGCCAATTGGAAGGTTGGTGGTTCGAATCCCTGTGACGGGGTGAGCTACCGTTGCTTTGTCTCAGCTCCTGCCAACCTAGCAGTTCGAAAGCACATCAGTGCAAGTAGATAAATAGGTACCGCTGCGGCGGGAAGGTAAACAGCGTTTCCGTGCACTCTGGTGTCCATCATGGTGTTCCGTTGCGCCAGAAGCAGTTTAGTCATGCTGGCCACATGACCCAGAAAGCTGTATGTGGACAAATGCCCGCTTCCTCAACCTGAAAGTGAGATGAGTCCTGCAACCCTATAGTCACCTTTGACTGGACTTAACCATCCAGGGGTTCTTTTCCTTTTACCTTTTTACCTAAGTGTACAATGTCTAAAGACATTCCATGGAACCTTAACTGACATATTTGCCTTCAGGTGGGTGTAGCTTGAGCATGAGTTATTTATTATCTTGTGAAATATTATACAGGGCACTTATTACTCATGTGTGTTCTACAACACAATCAAAATAAAGGCACACCCACGGTTACAGAAACAATGCCTAAAACTTGTAGCTATGACACTTACAAGTCAAAGGGAAAAAAACAGTTCAATGTGCACACATACTTGCTTGGGAAAGTATCTCAATTCCGGAATGTAGTCATCATGGAAGGCAACATGGGAGTTGTCTTGGGGTGTCTCACAGGGTTCAATCTTATCCCCCTGTGCCATTTCTCATCTATATCAGTGGTTCCCAATTAGCTAATTACTGAGGACCCCCTATTTTTCAAAAGCCAAACCACGGACCCCTTACTTTTGAAAATTTTGATAACTCTATGGCAATTACCTCTACAAAGCAATTTTTTAAACAAAATGTGGGGTAGCCCCTAATAAGCAAAGGATTTTAAGTATGCTGAAAACGAACAAAAAGACCATAAAATTTTGATATTGCCATGCAAAAATGACAAAAAAATGGGGGGGAGGCAAGGGCTGGGGCTGTGGACCCCTAACTGGGAACCACTGATCTATACAAAGCCTCCAGGAGCTGATGGCACCCTGCTCTTTCTCTGTTCCATCTGAATCAGGAGAGGTGGTTGAGGTGTTAGATCCATGCATGGAGGCAGTGATGGATTAGATGCAGATCCCTTTTGGACGGAGATGATCTGGCCACTGTACTCCATGCTCCAGTTACTTCCAGGTTGGATTATTACTACAACACGCTGTAAAGGGGACTGCCCTTGAAGACGACTTGGAGACATCAGTTGGTTCAGAAATGCAGCAGCCAAATTAACAGCTAGGGTTCCATTTAGATCTCATATCACCACTGTTTTAAAGCAGCTGCATCGGTTGTTGGTTTGTTCCTGGGCCCAGTTCAAGGTGCTTAAGTTGGTGTTTAAAGCCCTAAATGAATCGGGCCTCAAATATATGGAAGACTGCCTCCTTCTCTACAGCATCCCTCTAGGATGCTGAGACAGGCAGAGGAGGCCCTCTTGGTAGTTCCTCCATCCTCAGAGGCTCAGGGTGCTGGTGGCAGCAACCTGGCAGAAGGCATTATCGGTGGCAGCTATCACAGAAACACACCCAGGACTCCAAAGCAAAGTGGATCTTTTGTGCTCTGAGGAATCCTTTGGGGCTTCATAGTGTTAGATGGAGAATAAACAAAGGGGCAACGTATTCTGCAGGTGTTGAAAAGATACGGCAGCTCTGCCAGCATAGTTTGAAACTTTGCTCACAGGAAAGTTTCACAAAGGTTTTTGCTTTTTGAAAAAGGGCAACCCTAGCTTTTCAAGCAAAGTATCGTAGCCATACGACCTGCAGCTTGTAATAGTGCACGGGCGTTTTGCTTGCAGTCAGCATCTACTTTACTTGTTGTGCCTCTTTGCAGAAAAAATTGGGTGCAAGCTGCATGAAATACCATTAAGGTCGGTGGAGGTTACGATGCTCAGCACCTTTTCAACTGGCTTTCGTCACAGTGGGTTGTTTTGCAGCACTTATCAGATTTCACAAGATAAATGTCATACCCCGCCTGTCAGCTCTGTGTCCCCATACTTCCTCCAAGACTCCAGGCTGCTGTAAAGGGATACATCACCTTTATATTCACAACAACACTGTGAGGTGGATTAGGTTGAGGAACAGTGACTGCCTCGAGGTTGTCCAGTAAGCCTTTGTGGATAGGGATAGACCTACCACTAGGCAGAGTGAGGCAGGAGAAAGAGTAGAAAGGCAGCAAATGGATAGTTTTGATTTATGACTACTTTTGCTGCTGGAAAGAGGCATTTGTGTGATTTTCTGCCTTCAAGTTCCAAAGTAACTTGACTAGTCTTAAGTACTGTGGACCATAGCATGGGGGGGCGGAGAGAGTACCCTGTCTTGCTCTGTCTCAGTCAGCAAAATGTCTTGAGTCAGTCCAGTTTGTGGCTCAGTGGGGATCTCCCCAACCAATCCTTTCACTACCACATTGTCATGAGAGATGAAATGCCTCCTTTGCTTATTTCTGTAGCTCAAGCTGTTGTTAGAATAGAATTTATTATTTATACCCCACCCATCTGGCTGGGTTTCCCCAGCCACTCTGGGCGGCTTCCAACAAAGTATTAAAATGCAGTGGTCTAAAAAAATAAATAAAAAAAATACAGTGGTCTGTTAGACCTTAAAAGCTTCCCTAAAGAGGGCTGCCTTCAGATGTCTTCTAAAAGTCTGGTAGTTGTTGTTCTCTTTGACAACTGGTGGGAGGGCGTTCCACAAGGCGGGTGCCACTACCGAGAAGGCCCTCTGCCTGGTTCCCTGTAACTTGGCTTCTCGCAGCGAGGGAACCGCCAGAAGGCCCTCGGACCTCAGTGTCCGGGCAGAACAATGGGGGTGGAGACGCTCCTTCAGGTCTACTGGACCAAGGTTGTTTAGGGCTTTAAAGGTCAGCACTTTGAATTGTGCTTGGAAACGTACTGGGAGCCAATGTAGGTCTTTGAAGATCGATGTTATGTGGTCTCGGCAGCCGCTCCCAGTCACCAGTCTAGGTGCTGCATTTTGGATTAGTTGTAGTTTCCAGGTCACCTTCAAAGGTAGCCCCACGTAGAGTGCATTGCAGTAGTCCAAGCGGGAGATAACCAGAGCATGCACCACTCTGGCGAGACAGTCCGCGGGCAGATAGGGTCTCAGCCTGCGTACCAGATGGAGCTAGTTAGGCACAGCTACTGAGGTAGAATTAGTAGCAGCCCTACTGTGAACCACACTGTGGCACGCCCTAATCACATATGTGTGAAAATGTGTGTTGTGTATACTACGTGTGGACAACTGTCACGGGCTGGTTGGATGCAAAGGCATGGTGGGAGGAACCAGGTTGGGAAACCAACCAAGGGAAGAAGGCTTAGAGTTTGGGGAGTGGGGTGAGACAACGATGAGTGGTCAGAGGGAGAAGACTGGAAAGAGTAGGTGTCGGAAGCAGAAGGGCTTGGTGAGCTGGGAGACTCTGTGGCAGAAAGTCAAGAATCAGAAGCTGAAGCTGGCAACTGGGATGAGGAAGGTCAAGAGACAGAGATGAGTCAGGCTGGTGGAGAGTCACAGGTGTCTCCGCTTCCTGACTCCTGCTGTGACAAGCTCCTCCTGCCCATCTCCCAGAATCAGGAGAGGCATGAAAAGGATGAAGAGATTGGCGGCACGCAGGCACAGTCTCCGTTTGTTTGGAAAACACCCTGGAGAGGAGGTAACATAGACAGCTGTGGGGAGGCAGGGACCTTAGTCTCAGCAACTGATTTCATGGAGTAAGATCCACAGGGAATGAACTGCTGTGCTCATTATACCTTACCTTCAGCCAAGTCTGTGGAGATCATGTTTTTGTTAATAAAGAGTTTAGTCCAACATTGAATGGTGTGATTTTACTCACCAGCACACTCTGGGACAACAGGGCACACAATAATCTGAAGTGGCTTTCCAACAGCTACTTAAGTGGTGGCATGAAATTAACCCTGGTCACATCTAGACCATGCATTGAAAACACAATGTTTTCCCCAAAGAATCCTGGGAAATGTAGTTTGTTAAGGGTGCTAGGGATGGTAGCTCTGTGAGGGGTAAACTACAGGTCCCTGGATTCTTTCTAGATAGCCTTGTATTTTAAATGTACGGAGCTGATTTGATCAGTGTATTATTTTAAAGGGATGGTGTTGTATGAAGCTGTTGTTAATATTATTATTACATATGAACTCTTCACAAAGATCAGAACTGTGTCAGGAAAAGGTCAGGGAAATATATAACTATATAAATGCAACTCTATAAACATAAATGACAACAACAATAATTTATTATTTATATCCCGCCCATCTGGCTTGGTTTCCTCAACCACTCTGGGCGGCTTCCAGCAGAACATTAAAATACAATAAATGCAACTGAACAAACATGTAATTAATGGATTTAAAAGAGTGCGGGGAAGGAAGTTCATGTTTCTTCTAGTAATCCGTTATCATGGAATGCATCTGAATAACTTGTTTTATTAATTTCCATTGCGCACACACACACACACACAGGTCCCTAGAATGAAGTATACAAAACAGGGGAAAGATTGGTTGGAGAATGATGCCTACCCACTCTGCCTGTATGTATTTGTACCGATTATAGCGATATGTGTGAGGAAAGAGGTCGTTTTAACAGTTCTGAACTGACCATGTAATTCCCCCACCCCATGAATTCTCATTGCCTGTTTAGGTTGTGATCCTAAGGAAAGGCACCTGTAGCCTTTGCAGATAGAAGATCAGCCTTGCAGAAGTCAACGGGACTCCAAAGCTGCAATCCTGAACACACCAACTTTGAAGTAATTTCCATTGAGCAAAGTGTGGCTGGCTCTTGAGTAACCTGCACAGATTCAAGCTGCAATCCTAACCTTGCTCACTAGGAAGAAAGCTTTGCTGAACTGAGAGGGTTTGTAATTCTAACTAAACAGGTTTTATGATTTAGCCGTGCATTGTTATTTTTTCATTTAATTTCCTGCTCGCTCACCCAAAAGGCTCATAGAGCAGCTTAGAAAGGCCAATGATAAGACAGGCCCTCAGTTTTGAAACTGTTGATGGAAACTCATGAACTTTTCGCTCTTCAAAAGGCAAATGATGCAAAACAATATCGGTGTCTCTATTTTACACTTCCTTGTTATCAGATATCGTTTTTGCCTAGACAGAACTTATAGGAGTAAACAAGCCAGTGTGGAAAATACGCAGTTGATAATCCTTTTTTTTTTTATGGTGAACAACTGCTTGACTTCCAGTTGCAGCTTTGATTTTTAATGGGTCTGCTGTGCCTTTTAACAACAGCTTGATGCACACAAATTAGGCAGCAGAATCTGTTTCCACTACTTTTAATTTTATTTTAAGCATGCTATGAAAAGATTCGCCTCTACATTTCTGACCTTGAGAAAGGTCAAAAGTAGCTGCAATGCGCACATCCTCAAGAATGGGGGCGGGGTTGGTCAAAGGTCAGTTCTAGTTCATATGTTTCTCTGTACATTTTATTTATTTAAAAGGATGACAGGAACACCTGGGAGTATCTCATTTGTATGATGTGCATTTCAGCCTTCATTCTATAGCTTAGCACACTGCTTAGCGTCCCTTGTAATGCAGTTAATGGGTTAATTCTTCGTAAGTCAGCAGACACAACTCAATCACCCATAAAGCACCTGCAGGCACCTCGCAACTCTCTTTATGTGTGTTATTGGGCAGATTTGGCAAGTAACTTCATGTATACAAGGGCAACATACTTTGTGGGTTGTGGGAGGAGATTGCATGAATTGTTGAAGGCTTTCTGTTGGGGTTGTGGATTCAAGTTCGGATTTTTCGAAGAGATCATCTGAGGAAGAAGTTGGGACATTGCCAGACTTCAGAATTCGAAACCTCTTATCTGTTGCAGAGCTTTGCAAGCCAATGAACTAAGGACTTGGCTGTGGACTAACAGAGCAAGGACTTTGAAGCAAAGAACCCTCTCTGGGCTCAGAGAGAGATGACTACTTGTAACAACTGCTCCTGATGGGGTTATGCTCCCTCTGAAGGAGCAGGCACATAGCTTGGGACTACTTCTGGAACCTTTGCTTGAGGCTCAGGTGGCCTCAGTGGCCACCAGCTTCATCTAGTGGCCCAGCTGCATCCCTGTCTTGACAGATTGCCTAACTACTGTTTGTCTATGCACTGGTAACCTCGTGTGTATGTTGGTGATAACCTAGTAAAGACAACTCTGCTAAATGGCTGCTTTCTATGACTGAGATTCCACAATGTATACACCCAACATTCCTGATATGCAGCACTTAGCAAACAGCCCGGTCTGCTATTTGTTTGTTTGATCCAGTGCCGAGGGCCTTCTGGCGGTTCCCTCATTGCGAGAAGCCAAGTTACAGGGAACCAGGCCAAGGGCCTTCTCGGTAGTGGCGCCTGCCCTGTGGAACGCCCTCCCTTCAGATGTCAAGGAAATAAACAACTATCTGACGTTTAGAAGACATCTGAAGGCAGCCCTGTTTAGGGAAGTTTTTAATATTTAATGCTGTATTGTTTTTAACACTTGATTGGAAGCTGCCCAGAGTGGCTGGGGAAACTCAGCCAGATGGGCAGGGTATAAATAATAAATTATTATTATTATATGTTTGTTAAATTTTTATACGGCCCTTCCTCTGAGGATCGTAACCTCCATGGTAGCCATTTTGTGACTGGCGCCCACAGCAGCACTCTCTCAGCATTCCAAATATGCCCTTTGTCCCCAAAGTGTTGACAACCCATCCTACCTCGTGTTCTGTTTTTAAAATATTCAAAATAATCAGAAGATTAGAACCTTTGGATTTTCTAGCATCCACACACTTTCTGTTTGTAACCTATGGCATGGTCGATACCATCCAAATGGTGAATTCCTTGTCCTGAAATTTGTTGCTACAGCTGGCCCAAGCTTCTGTCACCAATTCATACAGTGGTCTTTGCAATTTAAAGCAATTTGGTAGAAATTAGCAGGTGAAACTTTTCATAGCATGGAGACACTGAATAATACCTGCAACTTGTGGTCGGTTTGGTGAGGGTTGCTTTTAAAAATTAACAAGAAACCAATCAACTTTATTATTATTATTTTTTTACAGTGAGTAGCCTCCAATGCTTGGTATGTGCAAATGTGCTTCCTTAGTAGGAAAACATACGATTCAGTTAAAAATGCAGCAGTAAATGAACAATATTTGAGACAGGTTATGTGTGAAGCTGAGGCTCCAATACTTTGGCCACCTCATGAGAAGAGAAGACTCCCTGGAAAAGACCCTGATGTTGGGAAAGATGGAGGGCACAAGGAGAAGGGGACGACAGAGGATGAGATGGTTGGATAGTGTTCTTGAAGCTACCAGCATGAGTTTGACCAAACTGTGGGAGGCAGTGGAAGACAGGAGTGCCTGGCGTGCTCTGGTCCATGGGGTCACAAAGAGTCGGACACAACTAAACGACTAAACAACAACAACAACAATGTGTTTCACAGAAAGAGCTTAACTAAAATTGCATCACAAGTTGAAGGGCTGTTTTCAAAGTGGGTATTTTATTAACGAATCCATCAACCCCAAATTTTAACACACCATTTTCATGCATTCAGAAGAGCTGGTGGACATTGGACTGGATAAAACCTTTTGTGAAAGATTCCAACCTCCACCCCATTCTGCATATATATGGGGAGAAGGTTGGAATCTTGCACAAAAAAGTGTGTGTGTGTGTGTGTGTGTTTGTGTATAACCACTTTATAATCTTAACATCTGGAGAGAGAAATGTCTCTGGGCTATTTAGCTTTCTCCCCAATGCTTTTAAGCACTTCTTAATCACCTTTTCTGTCCTCTCTCTAAATCCCAGAAGTTGGGAGATTTAGATTGTGGGCAGATATGTTTTCAGAAGTGGAAATGACTCCTGCTTAACCAGAGGTGAAACTAGACTTGATTTCACCCAGTCAAAGACCCAGTTTGCAACCCCCCCACATGCGCATTTGTGTACACACATACACAGGCTGGGATTCTCAATGGTGCCCCCTGGAGGCTTCACCTGGGACAAAAAAAAACCTGGCTAGATACAGCTCTGGCTTAACTTTATCAGAATGTGTGCAATGGTGCTTAGGCTCATTTCCTCTGAATAAAGCAGTCTCGTTTCTCCCAAGCAACAGTTCCTCGCCACAAAGAGAGTTGGGCCTAATGAACTAGGTCCTGGGCACCACTGGTAGCCCCTTTCTTTTTTATTTCTGGGATCAATTAACAGTCAAGCCAAATGTAGCAAGTGTAAACAGGCAACTGGTCCAATAGAAACATTTCCCCTCCCATCTCCAAGTTTCTATTTCACTCTCCTACTTAACCCTCTGGGGCTGTGATTCAGACTTCCCACACTACCCTGCCATACATGCAATACTTCCTGGGCTAAAGAGGGGAGATAAAACTCAGTTAACATTTGTGGGGTTGGGTGTGGGGTTCTCCTCTACTGAGAGAACCCTGGAGGTCCAGGAACCAGGTTTTTAAATTGCTGGCAGAGGTCAATTCAGTATCAAGTACAATGCTTGTATGTAGGACAGCAGAAGCTGGCACAAGTTGCCCAGCTAACGAGTTGAAAGCTGAAGCTGAAGAGATGTAGTCAATTTTAATCCACTGACCTGTACCATCACTTAGCGAGACCTGACTGTAACAAAGGGCAAGCTCTAACATGACCAGCTTGAAATCTGAAGTCACTGTCTTTCTCTTGGTTAATATAAACCATTCCCAAAGTATTAATAAATAATACCTGAGTGTTTTTTTCTGGACAGGGCGAATAACCCTGTTCCAAAATCTTTAAAATATCAAGGAAGTTCAGCTAATATATTGATTGCCCTGAAATCTTGTTTCAGCCTTAGTGCAAAGGTATTTAAAGTGTTATAAAAACGGCTCGTATTGAGTATCCTGAAGAAGCACAGCTTCAAGGTGCGATGAATGGTCCATCCAAAATGCTGGCTTTCCATGATTGTTTCTGTTCACAAACTTAAAAGGTATCTTTTCCTATAGGTACCAACTTGGTTCCACCGGTATCTCACTCTGATTGAGTGTTCTCTCCCTAACACTCAACTCCAGGCATTCCACGGTTGGTGGGTATGTTTCCAGTTCAAACTTGTTAGCAAAAAGGCTTTTGGATTTCAGCAGCCACTTCAGATCACCAGTTCCATAGATACAAATGGCTCTGACATAACGACCTGCCAAGGAATAGGGGGAGAGAGAAAAAATCACACACAAAAACTTTTCTTCTTTTTTTGTGGACAAGACAGGAAGGACCTGGAATGCATGCCTGTGCCCAAGGCCTTAAGTTGGTCAGACCACTCCTAGAATACTGTGTCCATTTCTGGCTGCCACAATTTAAGGAGGATATTGACAGGCTGCAATGTGTGCAGAGGAGGGCAACCAAGATGATTAAGGGTGTGGAAACCAAGCCTTATGAGGAAAGGTTGAGGGAGTTGGATTTGTTTAGCCTGGAAAAGAGGAGACTGAAAGGAGATATGATAGCCATCTTCAGTATCTAAAGTATCATCATGTCACATGAAAGATGGAGCAAGCTTGTTTTCTCATCGTCTGGAGGCTAGGACCCGAACCGATGGCTTCAAGTTACAAGGAAGGAAATTCCAACTAAATACAGTGGTACCTCGGGTTATATACGCTTCAGGTTACAGACTCCGCTAACGCAGAAATAGTACCTCGGGTTATGAACTTAGCTTCAGGATGAGAACAGAAATTGTGTTCTGGCAGTGCGGCAGCAGCAGCAGGCCCTATTAGCTAAAGTGGTGCTTCAGATTAAGAACAGTTTCAGGTTAAGAACAGACCTCCGGAATGAATTAAGTTCTTTACCCGAGGTACCACTGTATCAGGAAGAACTTTCTGACAGTAAGAGTTGTTTGACAGTGAAACAGAATCCCAGGTGGTGGACTCTCCTTCCTTTAATGTTTTTAAGCAGAGGCTGGGTGGTCATCAGCCATGTATGATTTAGTTGAGATTCCTGCATTGTAGGGGGTTGAGATAGATGACCCTCGGGGTCCTTTCCAACTCTACAGTTCTATGATTCTGTGTGTGTAATTGTAATTCTATTATTGTATGATTCTATGTGTGTAAATATTTTATGTGATTTCCAGGCATTTTAACATATTACTAAAAAAGGGGGGGTGCTAGTGGAGCATTCTCAGTGTATCACCAATGGAAACATTTAATGTGACCACATAGTAACGAGAGCTGTGTTGCAAGAGGGAAATCTCTACTGTGTAGCAAAACCACATTCCCGTCTTTGTTTTCCTTTCAGATTCAAGGAGATGAGTGCTACATGGCTGGATGAGCAAAGTACACAGAGCTACAGAGAAATAAACAAAAGAGGAATAAAGAAAGGAAGCAGAAATAGGAGACTGCCCTGTCTGGAATCAAAGGGAGGCAGTTTGCTTCAGGTGTTACGTTCAGGAGGGGTGGAACGACCACACCCTGGATCCCTGTCCCCAAGCAGCCCCCTTCCCTCCACGCTGGCTGGTGGCTCCATCTCTAGCGGCTGCGCAAAATGACAATGCACCACTACTGAGGGAAGGGAGTAGCAGGCAGTTCCCTTTCCAGGAAAATTCTGGCTGCTGCACCCTCCTTGTTGTCATTTCCTCTAAGCCTGTTCAATAAGCACTATGGCTGCAGTTCAAAACCATTGTTTTGTGTGCCTTCCCTTCTATTTTTTTTCTAGCTCCTCTTCTTTTCTTTTCTATTTTGTCAATAGTTTTCTGCTCATTACATCTTTGTTTTCCTCCTGTTTCTTGCTCCTATGCTTTACTCCTTCCTTCCTTCCTCTCAATATGCCACTCTTTCTGCCTCCTACTCTTCCCTTTCCCCCACCTCTGTGCATCTGATTTTTCTTCTCCTTTTCTTTTTCTTTGCAGTCCCATCTCCTACGGATTTATTCCCAGATATAGTCAACTGAGCAAGGGTGTGCTTGTGTACGTGAGACAGCCGAGCGGTCTTATGTAGGTCTACTTAAAACAAAGTCCCATTTTACCCTATCACCTTACTAACTGGATCTTTATCTTTCCAACTTTATGGATGTTAACAATGGTTTTGCAAAAAATCAGTGGGGAGAATCAAGCTTCCCGCGGTTGACTGAAACAAAACGCCAAAACCACATGCTCTTTACCGTGACATCCTCCATGTTTAGTTTCATCATTGCTCCACTTGACAGCTCTCAGGTCACCTTCCCATCTACCATCTGGCATGGAGCCGGGGACACCTGTTTGTTGAAGAGAGGACACAAGAGAAAGATAAGTCTTATTCTTAAAATGAGGTGATTCGCTCTTGAAGAAGTGAACACTGTTGTGCCACCCTGTTGGAGATCCTCATTCATCTCAGTTTCCTCAAAGGAAAAGGTTTCTATTTGGAAGCCTCTGGCTTTTGCCCCAGCCAGCTTGTGTTAAAAACAACACACATATCCTGATCTCTAAAAGTTATTTCCAAAATCTCCAGCTGTACAAATAGTTCCTGCATCACAAAGGGAGGTATGGTTTTCCTGTCAACCTGTGAACCCTGCAGTAAAACAAAGTCGAATGTCCATGCACAAGAACGAGCCTGGAGGAAATATTATCTCCGGTCAGTCTGCATGTGCTGCTTATGATACGTCCTGCAAATGCCATGAGGAATGTTTGTGTTCTTGGACCCAATGCCAACTTTTGGAAGAAATGCTGAGAGTCAACAGAACTGGTTGCACTGCACACAGGCATGAATGGAGTACAGCAAAGGTGAAATTTGTGGCATCTACTTAATTTTTACTACGGCCCAAAGGTCCACCAATCAGAGCCGGTGCAAAATAGCAGCTGCAGAACAATGCAAAACGGTGCTTTTGGAGCATGGGAGCCTTACCTACTGTAGCCCAAATTCTCCAGGTGTATATATGTATTGAGTTACTGCAGATTAAGGATTCTAAGCACAAACCTCTAAAACTACCCCACAGGGTTGCACTAAGATATGGTAAAAGGGAACCAATGAATATGAATATGTTATAGGTCAGGCTTCCTCAACTTCGGCCCTCCAGATGGTTTTGGCCTACAACTCCCATGATCCCTAGCTAGCAGGACCAGTGGTCAGGGATGATGGGAATTGTAGTCTCAAAACATCTGGAGGGCCAAGGTTGAGGAAGCCTGTTATAGGTGAACAACACAGAGGGAAAGATTCAGCAAATGAGTCTTGCTAACAGAAACCCACACAAGGACTTCTAGTAACGCAGAGCTGCTTACCCCTGTCCTTGTGCCCCCAAAATTGGTTCAGTAGGTTGGTGGGAGAACCGCCCTAAAAAAAACAGTGCAAGGGGGAGACAAGAGATGGGGGACCCTTCCACCTGGCAAAATGAAATGTTTGCACTGGTGGAACAATGGCCATAGCAGAGGCAGATTTTGATCTTTCAGATTTCAGCAGTGCTCTGTGTGGGCCCAAAATCCAGCACCCCCCACTTCTCATCTTCTGTTCTGCTCAATTCGCTATGTTATAGTTGCAATGTCCTGCAGCACCCCCTAGGCTTGGCGCCCAGTGCAGGGGAACCGGTCACTCTGCCCTAAATGCACTGCTAGCCATATAATGATGTTGAATTCCTCCCAGAGAGTTTTGTTTTTTAACTTGCACATTTTACTTCCTGTTGTTAAGCAACTGGGAGTCAGAAATCCGTGGCTATCTACTACGCACAAACATCTACCAGCAGATTCTGATCTGCTTATTTGTCCATCTCTGGGTTAGAGGGAAAGCACTAATGTAACAGTAGACACAGTATGCATAAGATTA
Source organism: Podarcis filfolensis (assembly GCF_964270895.1). Lineage (NCBI taxonomy): Eukaryota > Metazoa > Chordata > Lepidosauria > Squamata > Lacertidae > Podarcis > Podarcis filfolensis. Next base: position 29,824,232 of record NC_139603.1, on the reverse strand, counting down.
TTTACAACGCAACAGTAGCATCAACGCACAACATTCTGCAACAAACCTGCAACAGCAAACTATGTTCAATAAATGTCACTTACTCTCAACTCCATATTTCCACTTCCTTCCTATGGTAGAAGCAGATGGGCTTCTTTCCTGATTCTCAGTGTCAGCTGATCACAATAACAATTCCCAGCGTATTGCAAGGACACTGCTTAGCAGCTAAGCTTCCAAATATAGAACTGATTCTTAGATGATATTCTGAATCACCCAATGAAACTGAATCTCATTAAAAATGGTAAGTAACTCCAAGGTTCTTGGGGGCAACAAATCCCTACAACAAACCTTAACTGGTGGCATTATGGTGCTTGTAGCATTAATCGCCACAGTCAATGGAAGAGGAATAGCCTACTGAGTTTGGAAGACTGGCATTGTGGGGCCAGTTTTCAAGCAAGAGGGATAAAAAAGAAGAATCCCAGGTTATTAGCTGGTCTATCAACCTGCTAGGTTGATAGTTGCATGCAAAGCTGCATGAAGGGCCCCTGAGCAGAGTGTCTCCAGCAAGTCACCCCACCGCACTGGGTTTAATGCTAGGCTGGGGAGCCTGTGGCCTCCCAGATGTCGCTGGGTTGCAACTCTCATCATCCCCAATCACTGGCCCTGCAGGGTGCTGCAGCTGATGGAAGTTTGGAGTCCAGCAACCAAGATCTGGAAGGCCACAGATTCCTCAAGTCTGCTTTGCTGATGGAAGGTCGCCTGGAAGCAGCAGTCACTTTGGCACAGCCTTGGCAAATGTGGGTGCAAAGAGTGGCAGAAGGAAAGGACAGAAATGTTCCTTCTGCGTACTTCCTTCAGTCAACTTAGCTTAGGATCAAAGCCTTGTTTTGGATGATTCCACATTGGCTGTGAGTCCTGGAAGACCTTGCCTCCCTGCCTTGCAGGCCTTTTCCCACCTGGTCTGGGAGGGAGGGGCCCTGACTGACTCCAGCTACAAACGCTAAGGCTGCTGAAGAGGCCAGAGACCATCTTCTTGGCTATCTTACTATGATTTATGTTGGAACTGTTCAATTTGGTTGTGTGCTTTTTGATGTGTTTTATTTATTGTTTCTCTCAACTTTTGTAATTCTGGTTTCTTTTCCATGTTGTAAGCTGCCTTGAGCATGGTTTTAACTATGGAAATGCATCCAAAAAAATGATGTGCGCATGTATGTATATTTATTGTTCATGAGGCTTTTTCTGGAGTTTGTGTATAGGAAACTGCTGGAGGCCAAGAAAAATATGGGAACCTTATCTTGGATCAAAGTCACAGCAGATAAACTAATAATAGCAGCAGTCCAATTGAATTTTTTTTGGGGGGGGGTTCAGGTGAGTACTACTTGGGACACGCCCCCCCCCCCACTATAATCCTTAGGCCAGCTTCTTTGGAAATCTCATGATGGTGAAACCAATTTTATGCTATCTTTTATGCACTTCTGGCATCCAAACACTTTGATCCCCCCACCCCAAGGTTATGCCTAAGATCCTTTCTTCCTTTTCTTTGGCTCATTTGCCCCCCAGGAAATGGATGAAAGGGCATGTAAATATCTGGACATTTTGTTGTTGTTCAGGTTTCACTCTTGAAGGTTGTGAAATAGCTGGGAGCAATGGAAAGGGCGAAACAGAAGCTCTCAAGAGGGCTGACCTGTCTTTCCAGCCAGTGTAGCTTTCACAAGATCCAAGGAGGTGGGTTTTCTTTTCTTTTTTTGCCAAAGGGTATAATTTGAAAGATAGCTGAAACATTACTTTACCCCAGGTGACAAGTATGAGCACTTTGCAATGCTCCTAACAAAGGAGTGCCCTCAGGGGAGGTTTTAAGGTCAGGAAAAGTAGCTCGGGGAAGAACAGGGCTGGGCTCTTAGAAAATGAATTACACAACAAGTAGCAAGTACTGTTGCGATACATCAAAGCTCTTGTGTGCTTTAGCCAGGGTGGTTGTGCTACTTTACCAGGCTGCTCATCATGGGCATTCCTAGAAGGATTGGTTGGCTGATCATAGAATCATAGAGCTGCGGAGTTGGAAGGGACCACGTGGGTCATCTCGCCCAACCCCCTGCAATGCAGGATTTTTTTTGCCCAAGATAGGGCTCAAACCCATGACCCTGAGATTAGGAGTCTCATGTTCTGCAGACTTCCCACAAGCATTTAGTTGACCACTACAAGAACAGAACCAGTTCGGCCATTGTCCTGATCCAGTAGAGGTTCTTATGTTCTTATGTTCCAAGATCATCAGCTGGCCAGAGCACCTACAGAAGTTTCTTGGCGAAATACAGTATTTCTTTTGCAGGAATCTCCTGTACTAAGTTATATCCAAGACATACACAGAGTAGACCCACTAAAATGAATGGATTTAAATCACATGCAATTTACTTAAGATTTCATCAGGTCAGCTATGAGTGTGGGCGAGTCAGATATATCCCTTTGAGTTATCAGAAATGCATTAAGACACTGCCATCTAATAACGTTCTTTATGTACTGGAGGTGGGTCCCCCTCTTTCAAGTTCTATTATATTTCTTTGGAAAATAGTTTGCGAATTCAAATTGCACACACACACACACACACACACACACAGAGGTGAACAAAGCTTCTGCTTTTCTTTTGGGAAGCAACATTAATAAGAGAAACCAGAGATCTGAAAGGAAGAAAAGGCAAGGGCACTGAGAATTCCCTCTGTGCCAAATGTTCCTGTGTCTAGGATGCATGGACAATAATAGCAAGCACCCTGCTCCACAGGCCCAATTCACCTGCCTGGGCTTGTTTAAGGAGGCAACTAACTAGCTATTACCATACCTTCAGGGAGCTGGTATGGCCACTGTGTAGCACCCAACCAAAAGAGCAAAGGTGGCAGGCTGTCAGAGGAAGAAAGCATCTTTCTTAGAGGAAAAGCGAAAACTGGGGGGGAAAGTGGGCTACAATAAGACTGATTCAATAAATAAGAAAAGGGGGGGAATTGGGGGGCGGGGGCGGGAATGAGGGTCTGTAGAAAATGGTGGAATGACCAAGCCACATTTGCATCTTCATGTTGCATCTCACGACACATTTTATGTCTAAAGCTTACTCACTATATAACCTACAAGTGGGGAGGGGGGAGTGTATATATTACTGGGGTTTGGACTAGAGGACCCTCGTGATCCCTTCCAACTCTACAATTCTATAAGTCAAATGAAAGTGCAATTTACTATCTGGTTCAGTACCCAAAGATAACACTCTACTGAGAATGCAGCATGAAGCCAGCATAGAGGCATGGCAGGCACTGCAAATGAAGCTAGGAAGCCTCTGAGTGGAGTTTCCCTTTGAAGCAAGATTTGGGAGAGTGCCTCACATTCTGTGTGACACCCCAAATCACTGCAGCTGCTGCAATGAAATGCATCACAAACCATAAGACCATAACGAATGTATACTGCACACATTCTTCTGACCACATGAGGTAACCAAGGGAGACAACATTGAAAATATTCTGACGTTGTTAAAATACGTTAAGCCTAACACAATATTGGGTTTATTTGTTTATCTTTTCCATGATCAACATGTTTGGAGTCCCAAGTTTGCATGCCTGTTCTGAGCCCGAGGTCCTGCCATCAAGCACATATACCATTATATCATTTCTCAGTTTCATCTCTTAACGCAATGTTTCATAGAGCTTTGTCAGTTGCTAGGAACATCACAGCCAATTCATTTGCTACAAACTTGTCATGGAATTAAGGTTTTCAATTGCCAAAAGGAACAGATTCACTTTTTCAATTGTAAAATCACATATTTTAATTTGGTTTGGTGTGGAAAAAGTGTTTTTTTGTCTGCCCTGAATCTTCCAACTCTTAGCTTCATTTGATGCAACCCAAGTTATTGCATTATGAAAGATGGAGAAAATAAGTTTATCTGCTTTCTCCACATTCCGCATAATTTTACACATCTCTATCATGCCACCCTCTCCTTACTCATGGTTTTCTCTTGCTAAGTTTAACCTTTCCTCTGAAGGAGATACATCAGGGAAGCCCAAAAATGTAAAATGTGGAGGCATCAGCTCATCGCCATTGTAAGTTACCCAGCAACTGGTTTTGAGAGGCATGGAGGCTCTAACATTTAGGTGGCAATACCTAACTCAATGAAGCTTACTTCTAAATAGATAGGCATATCGCTGCACTGTTGGTTTTCATGTTAACAGCCACTGGCAGGCATTCCAGACATACCTGTGGTGCTGTTAATCACAGCCAGCTCAGATCCCATAAGTGCATATGGAAAGCTGTATGTGTGGTTGCCCCAGATATGCATCATTTTACACCTGCTTACATTCACTTTCATTTTCCCTTTTCTCACCTGCAGGCATAGATTTGGTGAGATTCTTTTGGAGCGCTTTACCTCCTTGAATTTTCATCCTGGCTACCTCACTGCTTACCCTCAATTTCAGATCACGCACAAATAAATTACATTAAATAGCCCCAGGACAAGATTATTGGGAAACTCCACTACTTCCTTCTTTCTGATACATCTGTCCATCTATAAGAAAGAAGCATTGTCCTCTCATCCTGCTTCTGCCAAGCTGGGCAGGACTTTGAACTAAGTTCCACTAAAGTCTGCTGGGTATACGCTGTTATTATTACAGAGCTCAATAACTTGTGTCCTGTGTGATCAACCCTTAACAGCGGAGCCTGTATCCAGGCAATTATTCCCTGCACCACTGGGAACAATGTGATTTATTGTTGAACTGGAAAAGGAGGGAAATGTGTCCTTGAAAAATAAAAGCAAGGTGGAAAGCTGTCCAGGGTTTTGCTCTGTGGTTTGGACAGCTCACAGTTGGAGTTTTGAGAGATGCAGTGAATTATTTCCCACGCTAAAGAGGCTCCATCTGGAAACGTGCCTTGGGAGACCAGAAACCACCCAAATCAGAAACTGCCAGATGCCATTAACGTACCTGGTATCCTGTTGAGCGTCACCCAGTAATGTTCATCCGGACTGTAGGTGTCCTTGGACCATTCCAGCAAATCGAGGGCCCGTTTGTCCTGGAAAAGGAACTCCACAAACGGTCTGGTGAGGGCAATGTAGGCAGAGCCAAAGTAAATTGTCAGATTGTGGGGCGCAGGTGATTTGAGGGTACCAGTCCTTTTCATGTAAGAGGACTCTCTGTCTATGTGCTCCTTGTAAACGTACTTGGTCCTTACGGTGATCGGCTCAGGAGGGAGGATGCCGGGGGTGATGTTCTTCCCTTTGAAGTTTTTCAGGTGGCGGACGACTTCCCTATTGGTTTTCAACGGGAAGTCTTGGCCGCACATGTTGAGCACATACTTCCAGCGGACCTCGGAGCGCAGCAAGTCCTTCATGCAGTTCAGGTCGGCCTGGAGACGCGAGATCCCCGCGTAAATGACCGGCTCGGCTTTGGAGACGAGGAAGGCGTTGGGGAAGCAGTCCACCAGCCTCTCCACGCTCTGCTTGTAGTCGCCCGACACCTTCTCGTCCACGTGGATGCAGTACACGTTCTGGGGCGCGTAAAGCGCGCGGAAGACTCTTTCGAACGTGGCGAACTCTTTGTGGAGGGTGATGACGTAGGCGAGCGGGAAGGCGACCTCTTCCTCCGAGAGGGCTCGCGTGACGTAGTGGCTGCCCTCCACGTACTCGGCGCAGCCGGGCGACTGCCCGAAGGGCGTGCGCAGGTGGTTGCCCCACACGAACGCCTTCTCCTCAGCGGCCAGGGCGCCGCAAGCCCCGCGGAGGAAGTCGCCTTCTCTCCGAGGCTGGGGCTGCTGCCGGGGCTGTTGACCCCGCGGCCGCCGGGCCTCCTCCTTGGGACCCGGAGGGCCGGGCTGGCCGCGGAGGAAAACCAGCAACGCCGTCAGGCTGCTGAGGGCCAGGGCTACCAGAAGGTAGGAGAGCCTGCGAGGCAGCATTGTGGCGCGCGACGCCAAAGCCGCCAGGCGCAGCGCGCCTTTCCCGCCGCCGACCGCCTCAGGAAGGAGCTCCCGCCGGCTGCAGCCCTGCTGCGCGCGAGGCATGCGGCTCCTCAGCTGGGCGCCGCCGCGCTGCATGGGGCTTCTTCCCACATGCCCACGGCTAGCGAGGTCGCCAAGGCAGGGCTTTTGTGTTCGCTCAGCCTGTTGCTAAGCAAGACGCCGGGCTGCCTCTTCCTAGCGGCCGCAATGGAAGCAGGCTGAGCGTTCCCTCAAGAGCGCAGAGGCGCGAGAGCCTCGCCTGTGCCGCCTCTCCTTTGCGCGCGCTCCTCGCCGGACTCCTCGCCGGCTCTTCTTTGGTAGCCCTTTGGTTCGGCGGCTCGGCCCCGCCTTCGGGGAACGGGCTTCTTCTTTGCTCCCGGCCGTGTGATTGGCTGCTGGCGCCGCGGCTTCCCCGCCCACCTGTCGGTTTTGGGCCCGAATCCTCCGGGCGCGCGTGGAGCAGGTTTGGGGCGCCCGACCCGCTTAGCATGTGAAAGGGAAACCCTCAGGGTGAAGGAGGGAGAAGGCGGCCTGCAAGCCAAGGCGAACATATTGGGAAACAAAGAGCTGAACAGCAACCCAGGGTCTTCATTCCATTGAGCAAGCCACGTTTACACGAATAAATTTTTTAAAAATTTTAATTTTTTAAAATTATTGTAAATTTTATTGAATACAAAAAAAGAATATCAAATAAGAAAAGAAATACGAAACAAATTTCATACATATACACATAAACATAGTTATTTATACATCTATAAAGCAATATTCAGAAAGAAAGGGGGAGGGGGGAAAAGAATAAACGAAGAAAGAAAAAAGGAATAAAAGAATAAAAGAAGAAAGAAAAATTAAAGATGGAAATTTAGAAAATAGAAAAGTGTTCACCATAAACAGCAGTTTCAGATCTATACTTGCATATATTTCCATCTTGCAAGATATCAGCCTTAATTAAAATGTTTTAAAAGACTTCCACCGTTTACGCCACACATCTTTTATACTTCAGTCACCATAACCTCTGTTCTTCATATCCACGTTTACATGAATATAAACGAATACCTCAAAAGAGGCTTGTGGCACCTTGAAGACTAACAGATGACAGTCATGGACCAGTTGTGAGATGCATCAGGTGTTTTATCTTCAGTTGGTAGGCCTGTGTACCATGGAAGGCACCAAATTTTGCCATACGGCATTGGACATCCCTCTGTCTTCTGCAGAAATGCACTGAGACTGGCTACTTCTCTGCAAGTTGTTGAATGGGTACTTGTATATGAACTGTTGAGGGCTTTGTCACCCTGAGCAACAAGGGTGGTTCTGGTATAACAGAATGGGAGGGGAGTGAAGATCTCCCCAGAGACTAAGACAGCTTGTCCCCACGTCCCTATCAAACTCAGCTCACATGCACACACATAGACACAAGCAGCATGAATCAAGAGTTTAGGGACATGAGGGACCAGTGGCGTAGCAGTGGCTGCTGGCGCCCCGGGCAAGGCAAGTGTGGTGCCCCCTGGTAGACTAGGTGCTGCCACCACCTCTCCTCCTATCCTGCTCCCAGGTCAGGCCTGATGGACTCTCCTTCATTGGAGTTTTTGAAGCAGAGCCTAGATGGTCCCCTATTATGCATTTCTTGTATCAGCAGGATATTGGAACAGGGTTTCCCAAACGGGGGTCTCCAGCTGTTTTTGGACTACAACTCCCATCATCCCTAGCTAGCAAGACCAGTGGTCAGGGTTGGTGGGAATTGTAGTCCAAAACAGCTGGAGTCCCAAGTTTGGGAAACCTTGGACTAGAGGATGATCAAGGCACTTTCCCAGTTTTTGATAATAATGGGTTTCCCATCATAGCCCGCTGTATTTTGCAAGAAATGTCAATATCTATCAATAACCTATTGAAAAGATAGATTAAATAAGATAGCTTAGTAATAAAAAGGACATATCTTCACTTTGACTTGTGCCTCAAATGCATAATCAAAATTCTAAAGTGATTTTTTTTTTTTTTTTAGTGTTGTCCTTCCAGTACACACTAGTATAAAACACAGGTCTTAAGGCTGAAATCTTACAGATATGAATAGCCAGCATAGGAAATTAACACCCCATGTACAGTCTTTGAGGATTGTGAAAGACTAGAGCTATTTTTTAATGGATTTACTGTTAACATGAGCTATACATACTTCCTGGTTAGGACAGAACCTAGTTATCCAAAGTCCACATTTACCTAAGGTGGGGAAGAAAACTAATAAAACCAGTGTGTGCCCTGTTGTACTCAGCTTGCAAAATGATTTTTCTTAAATACAGGTGTCTTTTTATTTATATGTTACTATTTGAACGCTAGTATATAATGTATATAATAAAATGTAGGGAAACACGAACAGAGGAAAATTTCCAGTGTTAACAATGACTCCTTCTAGGTCAGAGGTATCTAATGTGGTGCCCATCAGATGTTGCGGCAATACAACTTGCATCTTCCCCGATCATTGACTGTGTTGCCTGGGGTTGATGGAACTTTGTGGCAAAAGAAATCCAAACTTCACATTTATGCCTATGGGGCTTGAACAGGCATTGACCAGCTAAGAAAGAGATGGACAGCTGAATTAAAATATGGAGTAACTTGGGGGGGGGGAGTTGTATTCTGTGTGTTAGGAATGAAGAGGAAATGATTTGAAAATAAAACTGTTGGTACAAATCTGGGGTGTGGCTAAACCTGGAATGATGTGTTCAGTTCTGGTTGCCAAACCCCAAAATAAAATTGTTGTGAGCTGGGGGTGGGGTGCGTGGTTTGTGGCTAGTCTAGTCTGCATAATGCCTGAGGCCTTTCTAGTTCCTGGGGTAAAATCCAGTGAGGGTTAAATCTAATAGAGGATTCCATTATTGAACTAGCCAGGTAAGCTTCTTAGTGAGATAATGGCTTAAATAGTGTTTTCAGCATAACAGAGGAAGTGGCTCTGTGCCAGAGGGCAGGTGGGGGGGGGGTCCCTCCATCACCTGGCTGGTAGTGAGAAAGACAAAAGTCAGAGGTAGGTGTGTGTGTGTGTGTGTGTGTGTGTGTGTGAGAGAGAGAGAGAGAGAGAGAGAAAGATGGGTTATAAACAGGCAGAAGTGAGAGAATGAGAGCCATGCTTGATTTCTGCTTGAACCCAAGGCTGTGACTATGGGAGAAGCAAGACGTCTTGGGGTGTTAACGCTGTGTGTCCCTCCATATTAGCCCCAGGTTGTATATATGTGTAAATAAGCCTTATATCATTAAGACACCATGGCATCTGCTGTCCTTCCAAGGAAACTGAACCCTGGGTGAGCACCTGGAAACGCTGGAATATCTCATTTGCCCAGGACTCAGCTAGACTGGTAAAGAAAAAGTGATTCATATGCTTTGTATGTGCAGTATAACATTGTGCCCACAGATGGCAACGTGGAATCCCACTTTTCCTCTACCTGTTTTCCCTGTTTAAGTTTACAACTCTTTAAACTGAAATGCTTCTTTGCTGCGTCTAGATCCAGCTCCAGAGATTGGGGTGGTGTTTTACAATATTATAGAGTGCTCAAGACTGTGAACCTGCATTCTCATTCTCCTTGTGAAGCAGGAGACAGGGCTCTGTAAGGATCTGATACGAGGCCCAAAGCCAGTGTGTGTGGCCTTAGACTCCTGTAGCCTTTAACCCAGCAGTGGACAGTAACAGATGGCGCCAAGTGCTGGATTGTGTAACTATTAGCTTGGTTCAGGTTTCCTCTTCCTGCTTTTCATGAACCTGACAGGTCAGCCTTGCTGTTTTTTTTCAACATCTTTTGGGGAAGCAAACCAGTTTCTGGGTGTGCTGCAAACTTAATTCTTATTGATTGTACACCTTTGTGTTAAAAGGCAGAATTTGGCTGTGCCCTGAGGAGAGGTTTTTGCTTATTTATTTCCATGTTTGCACAGGCTTTTGAATGGTGAAGGAACGAGCTGGCCAAGCATTAGAAGCTAGTGGCAATTTCAAAATTTTGCAACAATTGAAAAATTGTGTAAATAGGAGGAGAGGGGAAGGAGGGGGAGGGAGGGAGAGAGAGAAGACACACACACACACACACACACACAGGTGTGAGAGTAAGTAGCAGCACCAGAAAGAAAAAAAAAATGCAGAAGGAGCAGGTTATATTTCTCGGTGGGTACGAAAGAAAAATACCAGTAGACCTGCCCCCTCTAGTCCCATCTGTGGTGTGGATTTATAAAATCCCTGCTATCTCAAATCACAACAGCATTCTCACACACCATCCAGTGGGAGTTTCCATTGGTTCTGCACTAAAAAAATAAATAAAAATAAAATAAAAACTGTTCTGGTATGCATATACAGTGGTGCCTCGGGTTACATACTTAATTCATTCCGGAGGTCTGTTCTTAACCTGAAACTGTTCTTAACCTGAAGCACCACGTTAGCTAATGGGGCCTCCTGCTGCCGCCGTGCTGCCGGAGCACGATTTCTGTTCTCATCCTGAAGCAAAGTTCTTAACCCAAGGTACTATTTCTGAGTTAGTGGAGTGTAACCTGAAGCATCTGTAACCTGAAGCGTATGTAACCCGAGGTAACACTGTAATGATAAAAGTGCCACAGGTGCCAGCGCAAGCTGGCTGCCATGGGCAGCAAAGTAAGAAGTGCTAGTATGCTGCAGTGGATTCTTTGTCTCTCTCACACACAAAAAGCCTGGTTTGGCATCACAGAATGGAACCATGCATGCACAGTACAGTGGTACCGCGGGTTAAGTACTTAATTCGTTCTGGAGGTCTGTTCTTAACCTGAAGACCACTTTCGCTAATGGGGCCTCCCACTGCCGCCGCGCCACGGGAGCACGATTTCTGTTCTCATCCTGAAGCAAAGTTCTTAACCTGAGGTAATATTTCTGGGTTAGCGGAGTCTGTAACCTGAAGCGTATGTAACCTGAAGCATATGTAACCCGAGGTACCACTGTAGAGCCGCACAGCCAGGGTCGGAGAGCGCTGATTTCTTTACTGGCTAATTGGACTTGAAAACAACTACCCGTGAGTAGGATTTTGACATATATTTGGAAGAAAATTATTAAAGAATTCGGCCGAAACGGGAAAGGTAAAAACAGGAAGTCTGCCTTCCCGGACTGTTAACAGATCAAAAGTAAAGAGACTGTAAAGCTGGGACTAAGAAAGACGAGTTCTTGGAAGGATTAAAATCCAGCATCTAAAGAGAAAAATTACCCCACTGTTAGCAGGAACAGTGGGGAGACACTTGAAAGATATTTGACCTGCAAGGAAAGGAAACTTCAAATTATAGCTGCTGACTTTAAAACCTGGGAACGGACTGCCTATGACAGGGAAGCCGATCAGAGGGAACTGTCAAACGGAGAGTGGAAAAAAAGTTTGATTTAGCTCTGCAAAGGATACAGTGTGGATAAAATATTTGGGAAATGAAAGTAACATTGGGACTAAAAATTTGATACTAAGATACTGGGACTTCATTGGAACGTCATTTGTTATAAAGTTGCAATAAGAAGTTGGATTTGTGACCCCTAGAGGTGACTATGTTGCAATGACATTCTAGACAACAAGTACTACTGTGGGAAAATTTCTACTTTACCCAAACAAATTCTCCAAGTGTGTGACTGACCTTGGGAGTGTATGTGACTGTTATGGCAGATGATAAAAAAGCAGAGTTGACACAGGAAAAAACTACCAGGTCCGGAAGACAATATAAAGTTGACACTACAAGAAGGCCTTCAACAGGAGGTGTAGCGGGCACAGCAGGAGCTGCTGCCCCACAGGTAAAATTAAAGGTTATGTCAACTGATGAACTTTTGGCCCAAGCATTGGGTAAGATTGATGCATCTTTGGAGAAGTTGGCCAACAAGGTGGAAGAGACAAATAAACAAGTAGCAGAGGCTTCTGCAAAAATTGACACCTCAAGCATTAATTTGAATACTTCAAGTATCAATGAACTAGGGAAAAAGGTGAACTCTAATACACAGTCTATTGAAAAATTACTGGAAGAATCGGCTTCAACCAGAAAACTGGCTGAAGAGGCCAAGGAAATTGCAACTGCTGTTCAGGAACAGATTCCACCGGTACATAAGAAGTTAGAAGAGTATGATTTGACGCTGTCCATGATAGACCTTGAAAGAAAGGTGAAAAACCTAAGAATAAGAGGTGTGCCAGAAAGTGAGAAAGATAATTTGGCAGAATTTCTCACAAAAGAATTGTCACAATTTTGGCAGAAGGATTTGGGGGAGGAAGATTTTACGATTGTGAGTGCTTTCAGACTCGGCAGAAGACAAGGAAAGAATAAAGCAAGAGATTGTCTGATTACCTTAAAAACAAAGGAAGAAAGGGATAAAATACTGAATCTACATTATCAAAGAACCTTGGAAATTGAGGATACCTTTGTGGAAATCTTCAAAGACATACCCAAACACATTCTGGAGGTAAGGGCCCACTACAGAGACCTGGCTGCCTTGTTGAGAAAAAACAAAATAATTTTCAGGTGGGAATTCCCCCAAGGCCTATCTTTTAAATACAGAGGAAAGAAAATAAGAATAAGGACAGTAAACGATAAGGACAAGTTTTTGAAAGATCACGAAGAGGACCTACAGAAGGAAGTGGAATCTGCTGAGGATTTATTGATGCCAGGACAAGGACTCTTGGAGATCGCAAATTTGATATCTGGACGCTCCGGCTCAAGGAGAGACAAGCCACCGACAGAAGAAGAACAACAACTTGGTGCAGTAGGAGGGAAAACTAACTAACTAATCATGTCTCTGCAACTTTTAAGTTGGAATTGTAATGGACTTAACTCCCCTAGAAAGAGAAAAGAGATCTTTCATATATTAAAGAAAGAACATCTGGACTTGATTTGTTTACAAGAGACTCATGTTATGAGGCTACACAGGAAAATACTTGTTAATAAAAGATTAGGGCAAGAATTTATCTCATCTGATAAAGTTAAAAAAAGAGGAGTGGTGATTTACGCAAAGGAGAAACTTTCACCGAAATTTATTCTCAAAGATGAACAAGGAAGATATTTGGCTATTGAAATTCAGTTTCAAGGAGAGAAATTTTTGATAGTAGGTGTGTATGCACCAAATGAGGGGAAGTCGGAATTTTTCAAGAAGTTGCATGAGACTTTGATGGACTTTATGGACTATAATACAATTTTGATGGGGGACATGAATGGAGTTGTATCCACCAATATGGACAAGGCGCAAAAACAGGTAGTCACCAAAGATGGTAGACTACCAAAAACTTTCTTCGAAATGACTGATAATATGGACTTGATCGATATCTGGAGAACTAAGAACCCCTTGGAGAGAGAGGGAACATTCTTCTCTGAAGCCAAGATGACATGGACCAGAATTGACCAAATTTGGACTACTAGAGGAATGGCACCAAAGATAAAAAAAGTGGAAATCTGCCCTAAAACATGCTCCGACCATAATGCTGTAAAGATGAAGATGAAGTCAACAACAACCGGTACCTTCAGATGGAGGATGAATGACACCCTATTTAGAGATGAAGAGGTATACAACAAGGCCCAAAAGACTCTAAAAGACTACTTTGAACTAAATTTGCCGACAGATGTGGAGAAAAGAGTAATCTGGGACGCTAGTAAAGCTGTGATGAGAGGGTTTTTGATACAACAGAATGCATTAAAAAAGAGAAGGCAAAATGAGAAAAAAGATAAAATTTTGGAGAAAATTAAAGAAGGTGAGAAAAGATTGAGAGCCAAGCCAAAGTCACAAGAGATTCTGAGAGAAATAAAGGTCTATCAAATACAATATATGGAACTGATGAATCAGGAAATAGAATGGAAAATTAAACAAATGAGACAGGAGACATTTGAATCGGCGGACAAATGTGGGAAGTTACTGGCTTGGCAATTAAAAAAAGACAAAAACTAAATGCAATCACAAACCTGGAAGTAGAAGGGAAAGACATAAATAATCCAAATGAGATCAGAAACTGTTTCCAGAAGTATTTTAAGCAATTATATACACAAGGGCCACAGAACGAAAGGGACATTGATGGATTTTTGAAAACAAATGGATTACAAAAAATTTCACAGGAAAGTAAAGTACTCTTGAACTGCAAAATAACAGACCAGGAGATAGAAGGTGCCATTTTAAATATGCAATTGGGCAAATCTCCGGGACCGGATGGGTTGACTTCCAGATACTATAGATCTCTGAAGAACTGGTTAATTCAACCTCTGAAGGAAGTCTGCAACAAGATTCTAGATGGGAAAAGGGCACCAGAATCGTGGAAAGAGGCCTACATTACACTTATACCGAAAACAGAGACTGAAAAGACTCAACTTAAAAACTACCGTCCCATATCCTTACTAAATGTGGATTACAAAATCTTTGCTGATATTTTGGCCAAGAGACTGAAAAGAGTATTGATTGAAGAGATACATAAGGACCAAGCGGGCTTTTTGCCGGGAAGACATATATCGGACAACTTGAGGAATGTAATTGACATTTTGGAAAAGTTAGATGTGAACATAAATACTAAAGCTGTTCTGATATTTGTGGACGCGGAGAAAGCCTTTGACAACATTTCTTGGAGTTTTATGAAAAAGAACTTACAGGGTATGGGGGTAGGCCAAGGTTTTGAAAATGGTATAAGTGCAATATATTCTGAACAAAAGGCCAAATTAATTGTAAATAATGTAGTTACGGAGCAATTTAAGATTGAAAAAGGGACACGACAAGGGTGCCCAATTTCCCCTTTACTTTTCATATCGGTTCTGGAGGTTTTGCTGAATATGATTAGAAGGGACCGGTTGGTTAAGGGTATACAGGTCGGAGCTAAACAGTATAAATTGAGAGCATTTGCAGATGATCTAGTTTTGACGTTACAGGAGCCAGAATCTAGTACTAAAAGAGTTTTAGAATTAATTCAAGAATTTGTTCAGGTGGCAGGATTTAAACTGAACAAGACCAAAACTAAGGTTTTAGAGAAAAATATGACATTGTTTGAAAAAGAGAAATTTCAGAATGAAACAGGCCTGTCTGTGGTGAAGAAGGTGAAATATCTGGGGATCAACATGACTTCTAAAAATGGGAACTTATTTAAAAATAATTATGAGAAATGCTGGTCAGAAGTGAAAAAAGATCTCGAAATATGGTCAAATTTGAAACTTTCCTTGATGGGTCAAATAGCAGCTATAAAGATGAATGTATTGCCTAAAATGTTGTTTTTGTTTCAAACATTACAAATTGTGGACAAGATGGACTGTTTTAAGAAGTGGCAGAAAGATATTTCTAAATTTGTCTGGCAGGGCAAGAAGCCCAGGATAAAATATAAGATTTTAACCGACGCAAAAGAAAGGGGTGGCTTTGCCCTGCCAGACTTCAGACTGTACTATGAATCAGCAGCATTCTGCTGGTTGAAAGACTGGCTGCTTCTTGAAAACACAGACATTTTGGATTTAGAAGGTTTTAACAATGTTTTTGGATGGCATGCATATTTGTGGTATGATAAGGTTAAAGCTCACAAAGCATTTAAAAATCATATTGTTAGGAGATCTTTGTTTAATGTTTGGATCAGATACAAGGATTTACTGGAAAATAAGACCCCAAGGTGGCTGTCACCAATGGAAGCGAAAGCCCAGAAAAAGCTCAATATGGAGGCCAAGTGGCCAAAATATTGGGAAATTTTGGAACAAGAAGGAGATAGACTGAAATTGCAGAGCTTTGAGAAACTAAAAAATAAAGTGCGAGACTGGCTCCATTATTTTCAGATAATGGAGGCTTACAATTTGGACAAGAAAATTGGCTTCCAGGTGGAAAAATCTAAATTAGAAACAGAAGTGCTAGAACCTAAAACTAAAATTATGTCAAAAATGTATAACTTGCTGCTGAAATGGAATACACAGGATGAAACGGTTAAGTCAGCTATGATTAAATGGGCACAAGATCTTGGACACAACATTATGTTTGCTGACTGGGAACAGTTATGGACCACAGGTATGAAATTCACGGCATGTAATGCCTTAAGAGAGAATATTATGAAAATGATATACAGGTGGTACATGACCCCAGTCAAGCTTGCAAAAATATATCATTTGCCCAATAATAAATGCTGGAAATGTAAGGAGGTTGAAGGTACATTCTTTCACCTTTGGTGGACGTGCCCAAAGATTAAGGCTTTCTGGGAAATGATTTATAATGAAATGAAAAAGGTATTTAAGTATACCTTCTTGAAAAAAACCAGAGGCTTTTCTCTTGGGCATAGTCGGCCATTTGGTGCCAAAGAAGGACAGAACTTTTTTTATGTATGCTACAACGGCAGCAAGAATACTTATAGCAAAGCACTGGAAGACTCAAGATCTACCCACTCTGGAAGAATGGCAGATGAAGCTGATTGACTGCATGGGACTGGCAGAAATGACTGGCAGAATCCGTGACCAGGGAGAAGAGTCGGCAGAAGAAGATTGGAAGAAATTTAAGGACTATTTACAGAAATACTACAAAATTAATGAACTCTGAAAAGATGTTGGATTGAACTTTTGTGGTCTCTAGCTGTTATGATAAAGATAATAGGGATTAAAATTGTTTAAGTCATTAAATTTAAAAAGTTGAGTGGAAAATAAGGCATTATTTTAAAAGGAATGGTAAGAGATTAGGATTTGCTGGATTAACAAGTTGAACTAGAAAACAAGAAGGGGAGGTATGAGGAAGTCAAAGAAACATGTAATTGAAAAATTGTTACTGAAATTGACTTGTTCTTAATATTTTTCTTTTTCTTTTCTTTTTTTCTTTTTGTGTTTGTATAAAATTGGAAAATCTAATAAATATTTATATATATATATAAAAAGAAGTTCTTGTAAATCTGTGGCATGGGCACAGCCTAATGCTGTTACAGCGCAATTTTTAAGGCAGAGAATTATGGTAACTTGCATCTCCTATCCAAAATTACCCTTTTGGCTACCCAACCCTTGTACTGAATCCGGAAGTTGACCTTTGTGTAAAATAAAAGGACTCTGGCAGCAATATTGCTTGTCTGGCAAGCCCATAAGTCTGTGACAAGTCAACCTTTCAGTCATCGTTTTCTTTCAAAGCCAAATATATAACCAAGATTGATTTGATTTGTCCAAACATTCTTAACATTCACACCCATATGATTCATCAGTTCATTCATTCAGCCTTCATTGGCATAATTTAGACAATAAAATCATAAATGAGAAAGAAAGAAAAAGCAATCTATAAAACATATGATTCATAAAGGAGGTGACAATAACTTAAAGGAGGGTTGATTGTATTGCTCTGCATTATGTTTAACTTAAATATTAAACTTCTTAAATCTACCCCAAAAGCTGAATAAATAATATTTAATCCTAATGCTAAGGATAACAAAGGCATGACTAACTACCGTACTGCCTTCCTTAATGCTCAGTTTGAGGTCATGTTATGCCTCATGGCTGCTAGCCATTTAAAATACTGTGCTGTCAAATACGAGGAAATGTTGGCACAGAGAGAACACACTTAGTGTTATTTTGACCTTTTTGACCATTTATTTATTTCTTATTCACAGGTATAGAAATATAGCCTTCCTAGTTTATCTTATACAGCAGCCACTTTATTTTTTTAATATGAAATATAATATTAATTGAGTTCAGGAAGGAGGAGGTTGCTATAAATAACCTGATGTGACTTCTGACTGTGTGCGTGTCTGTACACCACTGAATAAACTGGTTGCCCGAGCCCACACATTAATTTGGTTGAAGTTTCTCACCCTTTACTGGCTTGGACATAGGTAAAGGGACCCCTGACCATTAAATCCAGTCACGGACGACTCTGGGGTTGCGGCACTCATCTCGCTTTACTGGCCGAAGGAGCCAGCATACCGTTTCCGGGTCATGTGGCCAGCATGACTGAGCCGCTTCTGGCGAACCAGAGCAGCGCACGGAAACGCTGTTTACCTTCCCGCCAGAGTGGTACCTATTTATCTACTTACACTTGACGTGCTTTTGAACTGCTAGGTTGGCAAGAGCTGGGACCAAGCAACAGGAGCTCACCCTGTTGCGGGGATTCGAATCACCGACCTTCCAGTCGGCAAGCCCTAGGCTCTGTGGTTTAGACCACAGTGCCACCCATGTCCCCTGGCCATAGGTAGCACCTTGCAAATTGGTAAGCAGAAGCTCACCATACGTCACATGCAGGCATGTGATACAATAAAAGAAGCTTTCAATCTTATTCTGAACACACTTGAGTCAGGAGGAGCACTGAAAACTAACACTGATGCATAGGAAAACTATAATTATAATACATGCATAATTAGATTATTGGTCCACTTAGATTAATAATAATAATAATAATCCTGAACATTCTGTTGCCGAAAAAGAATCCCACATTGAACCAATCCCTAACTGCAGATCAGCCCAGCCATGCACCAAGCAGGACTTTGGAGAACACAGGGATCTTTGCTGGTGAATACCAAACACTCTACCATGGGCATAGCGGGGGGGAGGGGCAGGAAGGGGCAGCTGCTCCCTCGTAATCAATAAAAATCAATAAAAATACATGGCTGACTGAGGTTCTGCCCCCCGCAAGACCTGCCCCCCTCAACAAAAATCCTGCCCATGCACTCTTTTCTATCTACTGACCAAGGTAGCTACCCGCCTCTGATGGATTCTACCAGGCAACTGTAAACCACACAAAAGACTCAAGTTTTATACATTGCAAAGCATTTATATTACTGTAGGCTTTTCATCAACTGATCTTGGGTTGACAATGCAACATTCAGTGCGAGACCAGGTGTGGAAGGGGTTCAAACACAAATAAGATTTATAGCAAAGTTGTTCAGATGCCCATGCTTGGACGAATTCAAGATTTAAATTGTTTTAAAAAGGAAGTAACATATCCATCTGCAATGTTATCATCAATAGTCAGGAAGTCACTTAAAAAAAAAAAAGTGAAACAAGATTTGAGAGTTTTGGCATGAAAGTACTCATTGAAATGTTCATACCGGCAGCAACAATTCATCTCTAAAGGTAAAGGTAAAGGTACCCCTGCCCGTACGGGCCAGTCTTGCCAGACTCTAGGGTTGTGCGCTCATCTCACTCTAGAGGCTGGGAGCCAGCGCTGTCCGCAGACACTTCCGGGTCACGTGGCCAGCGTGACAAGCTGCATCTGGCGAGCCAGCGCAGCACACGGAACGCCGTTTACCTTCCCGCTGGTAAGCGGTCCCTATTTATCTACTTGCACCCGGGGGTGCTTTCGAACTGCTAGGTTGGCAGGCGCTGGGACCGAACGACAGGAGCGCACCCCGCCGCGGGGATTCGAACCGCTAACCATGCGATCGGCAACTCCTAGGCGCTGAGGCTTTTACCCACAGCGCCACCCGCGTCCCTAATTCATCTCTAGAACCCTGCTATTTTGCCCCCATGGGCAGGAAAGGACTTCCGGGTTGGCGCCTCCGGCAATGGCGGAGCTCCTCTGATCAGGAGGAACTTGCTCCGTGGAAAGCAGGGTCTGACCGCCACGGCGAAGGCGGAGACCCTCTGAAATCACAAGCGGGAGAAGCTTGTGAACTTGGGATTCGGCTGGCACCTTCTGCGCCTCCCCTACTCGCGGGGAAACCCTGTTTTGGGGATCCGGAGCGACGTGGGGTGAGTGGCGCGGTGCTTCGAATTGACTGCTTCTTTCACGGAGTGAAGCCGCATTGCTGTTGCCGGAGAGCGCTGACTTTTTCCTGTGGACAATTGGGTTTTAAACAACTACCCGTGAGTAGAACGGAAAATTGGATCTTTAAATACCTTAATTTGACACCGAAACGGGGAAGGTCTTAAACAGGAAGTCCGCCTTCCTTTTTTGTAAATAGATTGAAGCAAAGACGTTATAAGCTAAAGTCTTTGAAAGCTTTTGGCAAAGGATTAAATTTCCATCGGTTAAAACTACAAAAACCCCCTTGGAAGCAGGAGAAGAGGGGGGAAATTTTGGACTTAGCGAGCCTGCAGGAGAGAGTGAAAAACCAAATTACCACTGCTCTGAACCTGGAAAAGGGCTGCCAGAAAGAGTGAAGTTTTGGGAGAGTTCATTGACTGCGAACAGAGCATTTTTGACAGCTAGTTAAATAAGAGAAAGATACTGTTTCCATTGTCCTCTTCTGCGTTTAAAAAGGAGGAAAAGTAACTGAAAATTGAAACTATCTTTATGGCTTGAGTTGTGTTTGAAAGGATTGATACAAGTGGAGACTGTTTCCCTCTAGAGGGAGCCTTTGAAACTCTTACAGGAGTGTAACTGGGGAATCACCAGCTGCAAGATAAGAAATTGTGAGAACCAGAGATTGACCTTGGACCATTTAAAATGTTGACAGGAGAAGCCATTGTGACGGTATTATGTAAGATAAGCTATTCGCTGGAACAGCTTCATAAGAAGACAGATGACATGTCTTTTAAAATTGACAACTTGGAACAAAAAGTGACTAATTGGAGACAAAAAGTGAGCACCAATACAGAAATAATTCAGGACTTGGTACAAGAATCTACTTTGGCAGGACAAATTGTGGAGGAGAAAGAGAAAGCTGTGGTTGTTGAGCCTAAAGTAATACAAGCGGGATCCTTAGTCTTACAGAAGCAAATTGAGGATTACAAGTTGAGGCCTTCTATGGTTGAATCTAGAAAAAGCCAGATTTTGAGGATTGGATCCCAGCTTGGACGGAAGAAGGAAAGTTGGAAAGATCCCTCTATGCAGGGATTAACTGACTTTTGGGACATGGACTTGGGTCTGGAGGAGATTGGAGTTCTGGGGGCCTTTGGATTTGGAGGAATTTTGAAACATGTCATGAAACACCTTATAGACCTTAGCTTCAACTATGGAAATTTTGCTGACCTGTCCAGAAGGAATAAAAGCATTGTTAGGTTGGAGTCTTCCCGAGATCTGCTCTTTGGCATTAAAGAATATGAAGAAGACCTGCAGAAGGGACCTGGAAAAGAGTTAAGAGCCTCAGACATAAGATCTCCAGGTTGATGGACTATATGGAATTGACGGAAAGGACTGGCAGAATCCTTAACCAGGGAGAGGAGATGGTGGAAGAAGATTGGAGAATTTAAAGTTTATATATAGAAATACTGTAAAATTAATGAGTGATAGAAAAATGGTGGAAAGAAATTTTATGGCCTTAGCAGAAATGTTATAAGGAGTTAAGCATATATAAGTATTTTAGTTTTAATGAAAAATAAGGTTAAAAAATATGTTAAGATATTTATAATATGATAGAAAATAGAGAAAGATGGAAAGGATTTGCTGAAACAATTAATAGAAGTGGAATACAAAAAGGGAGGTGAGAGGAAGTCCTTGGCAGCAAATTCCACTGTCGAACAGCTCTTACTGTCAGGAAGTTCTTCCTAATGTTTAGGTGGAATCTTCTTTCTTGTAGTTTGGATCCATTGCTCCGTGTCCGCTTCTCTGGAGCAGCAGAAAACAACCTTTCTCCCTCCTCTATGTGACATCCTTTTATATATTTGAACATGGCTATCATATCACCCCTTAACCTCCTCTTCTCCAGGTTAAACATGCTCAGCTCCCTTAGCCGTTCCTCATAAGGCATCGTTTCCAGGCCTTTGACCATTTTGGTTGCCCTCCTCTGGACACGTTCCAGTTTGTCAGTGTCCTTCTTGAACTGTGGTGCCCAGAACTGGACACAGTACTCCAGGTGAGGTCTGACCAGAGCAGAATACAGTGGCACTATTACTTCCCTTGATCTAGATGCTATACTCCTATTGATGCAGCCCAGAATTGCATTGGCTTTTTTAGCTGCCGCGTCACACTGTTGGCTCATGTCAAGTTTGTGGTCAACCAAGACTCCTAGATCCTTTTCACATGTACTGCTCTCAAGCCAGGTGTCACCCATCTTGTATTTGTGCCTCTCATTTTTTTTGCCCAAGTGCAATACTTTACATTTCTCCCTGTTAAAATTCATCTTGTTTGTTTTGGCCCAGTTCTCTAATCTGTCAAGGTTGTTTTGAAGTGTGATCCTGTCCTCTGGGGTGTTAGCCACCCCTCCCAGTTGTATTCTGTTATTTGTCGGTGACATTATTGTTATGCTAGGTGAGAATCAAGGAGATCCATGAGGATCTGTGCCTTGGCTCAGTGGTGTTGTGGTGCTGGCAGGCACGGGATCTGTTTCTCTTTTTACTCTGCAGTCTACCAATGTAAATTGGTAATTTGTATTGTATTGTATTGTATTGGTAAAATGTAAATGGACGTGGGTGGCGCTGTGGGTAAAACCTCAGCGCCTAGGACTTGCCGATCATCAGGTTGGCAGTTCGAATCCCCGCGGTGGGGTGCGCTCCCGTTGCTCGGTCCCAGCGCCTGCCAACCTAGCAGTTCGAAAGCACCCCCGGGTACAAGTAGATAAATAGGGACCGCTTACTAGCGGGAAGGTAAACAGCTTTTCCGTGTGCTGCGCTGGCTCGCCAGATGCAGCTTGTCACGCTGGCCACATGACCCGGAAGTGTCTTCGGACAGCGCTGGCCCAGAGTTGGACACAACTGGCCCGTACGGGCAGGGGTACCTTTACCTTTACCTACCAATGTAAATTTTAATCTGATGGTAGTTTGGAGGAGGTACCGTATGTAAAACCAAGAGGATCCGTTTTTTATTCTGCTAGGTTCGACTTTTACCCAGGGCCATGGAAAAGCAAAAAGTGTGTGTGTGCTTTCTCTGCATGTGCAGAATGACAAGGTGGGGAGGGATGGTGCCCACAATACTTTCTCAAGACAGACACTTCTACTGACATGCTTCTTCTGTCCAATGCATTTGGAGGCCGGGGCCCTGGGGGACAGAAGCTGTGCTTGCTCCATATGAGGAGAAAAATGCAGCGAGTCCTGTTTTAATGGTACACCCCTATACGTTATCTGGAGGTAGATTATGAAAGACATGAAAACAGCCTCTCCAAATCAAAGAGGAAATGTTGATTACCGAGTGCAATAGGGAAGAAGCTATGGGTGGCATTTTGGATTTTGCAATGTAAGGAAGCATGACAAAGATGGTATCTGTAATGTCCAAAGGTTGTACAAAGAGTCACATAACAACGATAAGAGTGGTGGTGCTGTACCTTCAGCTGAGGATGCCACCATGTTACCACCAACACAGCTCCAGATCAAGTTGTTGAGTTGGATCCAACTAAATAGTTGAGGTACTGGGAGCCAATGCAACAAGTCCTGCTAGTGCAACAGGGTTTCCCCTCTTCTCCCCAGTACCCCTGAGCTCCCCAGATTGGCTCTAGGGGGGCTGGGAGAGCCCATAGAACAGGGAGGAAGAGAGGATAGATGGTTCCATCAGGCAAGCAGAAATGACATTGAATTCAACCATTAGGTTTACTCCAGCTAAAAATTTCCCCAAAAGGCATATGTGACCTTTATACTTCTACTTGTCTATTCCATGAAACTTCTACTTGTCTATGCCAGGTGTTCAACCAGACAACACCTTTCATGGCTATCCCTCTTACTTTACCAAGGGCGCTTCCAGATATCACTACTTTCAGGTGGGAATCAATCACATACTTAGAAATCCAGGTTGCACCATTACAGCCAGGTGGAGGTCTTGTGTAACAACCCAGTTCCTGAAAAGATTGGACTACACACACACACACACACACACACACACACACACACACACACACAGGAAAATGCACTGGAAAGTGTGCTTTGATGCAACACAAATAAGGGTGAATGCTTATTAAATAGCCAGCTTCATCTAATCTCTCTGCAAACACATCAGGATGCATAATCAATAAACATTTCCCAAATTCCCGTTTGCTTTTCATTCCTATCTAATCAATTGTTGTTTCAAAATTGTTGCTTCGGTTTTCAATTTAGTACAGC
Organism: Podarcis filfolensis; assembly: GCF_964270895.1. Classification (NCBI taxonomy): domain Eukaryota; kingdom Metazoa; phylum Chordata; class Lepidosauria; order Squamata; family Lacertidae; genus Podarcis; species Podarcis filfolensis. Next base: position 29,800,478 of record NC_139603.1, on the reverse strand, counting down.
TCCAGGCTGTATCTCTAATAGCTACATTGGAGTGAGTGAGTTGCTGCACATTCTCACAGCCCCATCCCTGTTTCCTCACAACTTTACACAATCTTTTAATTCACATGCCTCCTTTTCTTCTGTTCCACACCGCTTAACAGCCTGAGCCCACAATTTCTTCTCTAGGGTCACTTCCAGACTGTCACTGTTTTGTGGGTGGGATGAAAATGCATACCTGTAAATTCAGGTTGCCCAGTTAAAGTAGATTAGGTGCTCCTGAACAGCAAACCCTCTTTCTCTCTCCTCCTGCTCCATGGACTGTTTGTGGTTAAGAAAGTGACAGGAAAATGCCCTGGTGGAAAGTGTGGGACAGGGGTAGGCAAACTAAGGCCGGGGGCCGGATGTGGCCCAATCGCCTTCTAAATCCGGCCCGCGGACAGTCCGGGAATCAGCATGTTTTTACATGACTAGAATGTGTCCTTTTATTTAAAATGCATCTCTGGGTTATTTGTGGGGCATAGGAATTCGTTCATTCCCCCCCCCCAAAAAAAAATATAGTCTAGCCCACCACATGGTCTGAGAGATGGTGGACTGGCCCATGGTTGAAAAAGGTTGCTGAACCCTGGTGTGGGATAACAACTTCTTGAAGTGGCATCCATTAACCTCCTTGCAAACAAATCAGACTGAATCCTCAATAAACAGCTGATGTTATGTGACCTCCCTGCACACTTTGCACAAACAAATCAAACTGAATGCTCCATAAACAACAACACAAGCCCTTCCCTGTTACTATCCTGATCTCGTCCCCATCTATTGCATTTCCCTAGACTGAAGAAGTTAAGCACAATACAGGCTGCAGGGAAAGCTGCTGTGATGATGACGACTGTAATGCATTGTAATACTATGGTTCCAGTCTCTTTTGATAAGTTTCATCCTCATTCCTGTCCCCTGAATGAAAACCACCTCCTCTCTTACCAGCAAAGAGAGTGAAGTTGTTGGCTCCTGGTTCTTCTTCCTTGTTCCTCCTTTGGCATTTCTAGTTCTCTCTCTATTAATAGAAGGTGCAGACGCAGCCAGATTTCCTGAACTTTCAGGCAAACATCACACACACATTTCCCAAGGACTTCAGTGATTCCTCCGCAACCTTCCCTACCTCAGTGTGTAAAAAGGTAAAGGGTAAAGGGGCCACTGACCATTAGGTCCAGTCACGGATGACTCTGGGGTTGCAGCGCTCATCTCGCTTTACTGGCTGAGGGAGCTGGCGTACCGCTTCTGGGTCATGTGGCCGGCATGACTAAGCCGCTTCTGGCGAACCAGAGCAGCGCACTGAAACGCCGTTTACCTTCCTGCCGGTACCTATTTATCTAGTTGCACTTTGATGTGCTTTCGAACTGCTAGGTTGGCAGGAGCTGGGACTGAGCAACGGGAGCTCACCCCATTGTGGGGATTCGAACCGCCGAACCTTCTTATTGGCAAGCCCTTGGCTCTGTGGTTTAACCCACATCACCACCTGTGTCCCGCTTCCTCCACTTGTGATTCCTTGCAACTGATGCTCAAAGGCATACTGCCCCCATTCCTGAAGGTAGAGCAATGCCACCATGGCAAGTGGCCATTGAGCACCCTATCCTCCATGAGTAACTTGCATTAATTCTTGACTAACATTGGCTCACCAAGGTCTCAGACAGACACCTTTACTATCATCTGATACATGGTACCTTTAATTGGTGATGCTAAGGGCTCTAGCTAGGAGCTTCTGCAAGCACAGTGGGTCCTATGGTATCTCCACTGCTGCCAGATGTTTAGCTCCACATTCAGGTCCTCCTTTCATAGAATCACAGAACTCTGCAGCAGGTAATAACGTGGCACAGGGGTGGGAACACACAACACAATGTTACGTAATGTGTTTCCACTATGGGGAGAGAGAAGGATACTTTGCGCAGATGCGTGGAACGGTTGCTCTTTTTCTGCCAGCTCTGCCTAATCAACTTCATCTCACATTCTTCCCTTTGAAGGCAAACCAGTTTTCAAATGTTATTCTAGACTGCCCTCTCTCAGATAGCAGAAGTAATGCAGTCAGCTTTCCAGGTGCTTGTATTTGATTTGCATTTGGTTCTGGAGGACCATGCGGTGGAGAAAGGACTTCATATCGCATGGTTAAATGAAGTAGAACAAACTAAAGTTGAAATCTACATAGTTTTCCAGGAAGGTTTGATTATAGAATAGTTTCACAGTATGTATGTCAAGGACACATCCCTTTTTGAAACTTTGCTTGAGAAATAAAATGCACAGATCTTACAAAAAAAATTTGGGGGGGAGGCATTAGGTATTTATGTAGAACTATGTGCTCTGTAAGCCACTTAGGCTCTTCCATATTGGAGGATGGAGTGACTGGATACAATATCAGACCCACTAAAAATAATGGCAGATTCAATTCCCACCCTGCCCCAGGACCATCACATCAAACATCGACTACTGGAGTGTTAACTGCTGTGGATCTTTGGCAGTGTACACACCGTACATTTAAAGCTCATGACTGCTCCCAGGAATCTTGGGAACTGTAGTGTGGAAAGGGATCTGGGAATTGTAGCTCTGTGAGGAGTCAACTACAGTTCCCAGGATTAATGGGGGGGGGGAGTCAAGGGCTTTAAATCTGCTTTAAATGTATGGTGTGTTCACAGTCCATATCTCTGTCCAAGCTCTTAATTGAGGACTCATGCCTCTCCATCCCCACCTTCAAGTGTTCCAGAGGGCAGCAAGGTAGATCAGAAACTGCCCGCTCTCTGGGCCAACAGGGGTCCACAGAAGGGATCTGAGTCTTTGCATAAAGGCACTCCAGACCCAGTCCTGGAAGTCTAGCTTGTGGCTCCCCCTCTTGCCATACTCATCTGGAGTGCAACCAGAACAAAAACAATGGCATGTTGTGTTGCATTGTGCTGAAGCCCTTTTAGGAAATGCCAATGGAAAGATTGGGCATAGGAGCGCTAGTGCCACTGTGAGCCTCTCCTTTTAAAAGTTGAAAAAGAGAAAAAGAGCCACCAGTCATCTTTTTACATCTAAGCTTGAGTTGAGAAACCTCCTAGATGCTGTTGAACCCCAACTCCAACTCCCATCAGCCTCAGCCAGTATGGCCTAAGGTCAAGGATTATGGGAGCTGTATCCCAGTGACATCTGGAAGGCTCTACACAACATTTCCGATCTAAGGCATGTTGACTGGGGCTGATGGGAACTGAAGTTCAAAGCCTATGGAAGGAGCCAGGATGGCAAAGGCAGCCCACCTCTCTGAAGAGCCAAGCCCCTCAACCCACTGATGGGAGCTGTAGTGTGGATGGCCATAGGTTCCCCATCCCTCCTTTCCATCACTGGAAGATTGGCTTGAAAAAGTTGGTTAATATTGTTATAGATTGGGTGTGGGACCATAGGAATTTATGAATTGTAGGATTTTGATGATTTCAGATGTAAAGGGAGAAATGCAAACTGCAGAGGAATTCCTAGGCTAGCCTATGCAAACGACCTGGCCAAGCTAGGGCTATTAAGAAACAATACAGAGCCACTGAGGACCATTGGCAACGCAAGAGAACTGTCCTCCCCTGCCCCATGCCCTGAGGTGTGAACAGAGACAGGGGTTTGGAAGGTTGCCAGGGTAACTGGGCATGATAGGAAAAGAGAGTTTTGAGCAAGAGTTGCTGGAGAAAAATGGACTGGCATCCATTTTGGGCAGGCTGGCTGAAGGCTGGTTGCCCTGCTGTAGGGAACAAATCCCTCTTGAAATGACCATGCAGTAAGACTGGGACTCCCTCCATGCAGACTGAAGGTGTAAATCTTAAAGCTATGACAGTCTCCGTCATGTCTCAGTTCTCCAAAGGACCACAGACCCTGGGTGAGTGCCTGGAACCCCATGAACTCTTGCCACCGCTTGGCAGAGGGGATGGGCACCTGACTTTTGTAACACTATTATTATTACCACCATTATTATCAACAACAGAACAACTTTTTGAAGGAAAAGGAGCATACCTGTCAGCCTGTTGAGTGTCACCCAGAAATGTTCATCTGGACTGTAGGTATCTTTAGACCATTCAAGGAGATCAAGAGACCTCCGGTCGTTGAGGATGAAGTCTGCAAATTCCCTTGAAAGTGCAATGTAAGCAGAGCCGAAATAGATGGTCAGGTTGTGCGGAGCTGGTGATTTCCGCAGAAAAGTCCCCAGCATGAAGGAAAAGATGCTGTAAACCTGTTCTCGGTAGATGTATTTTGTCCTCATAAGAATATGATGTGGAGGCAACACCCCAGGAGTGATGTTCTGCCCTTTGAACCCTTTCAGGTACCGAACTATCTCCTTGTTGGTTCTCAAGGGGAAATCTTGCCCACAAGCGTTGAGAAGGTATTTCCAGGGCACTTTGGATTTTACAAGATCCTTCATGCAGTTCAGATCAGCCTGGAGCCTCGATACCCCAGCATAAACCACCAGCTCCAATTTTGATGCAAGGAAAGCATTGGGGAAACAGCCTAGCAATTGCTCCACCTTTCTCTTAAATGCACGGGTGGCCTTCTTGTCCACGTGGACACAGTAGACATTTTGGGGCATATATATGGCCCTAAAGAGCCTCTCAAAAGTATCAAACTCTTTGTGCAGGGTTATCACATAGGCTAAAGGAAAGGCAGCTTCTTCTGCAGAGAGGGGTCTGGTAATGTAGTGGCTTTGGGTCACGTAATCACTGCAGTTGGGTTCCCCAAAGGATGTCTTCAGCATCTTTTGGGGTGAGAAGTGCTTTTTTCCTTCAGTAATAGCTTTGCAAGTTTCTGCTAAGAACGAGGTGGCCAACTGGTTGAATCTCCTTGGAATGTTTTCATTCGATAGTCTTGAGGTGTAGAATAGGATGGAGAGGAAAACCGCAAAGATGAAAAGAGTCAGAATGGGACGCATTTGTGAATTCATGGCCACTGCTGAAAATGCTGGGTAAAACAAAGAAGATACACAGCATTAAAGTTGGTGGTTTTAAAAATAGGAAAAAAGGAGAAATGGGTCCCCAAATTAATGTTTGGTCTAAAGGTGCAGTAAAAGATTAAATATTACTGATACCATACATTTAAAGCATAGTTAAAGGATGTAAATCACACACAGAGAGAAAACAATAATGGGAATTGTAGTTTACCCCTCACATAGCTATAATTCCCATCACCCTCAATAAACTACAGTTCCCATTATTTTTTTTGGGGGGGGGGGGAGTCATGTGCTTGAAATGTATGGACTTACAGTGCAATCCTAACCTGTGTTCTCAGAAGTAAGTCCCACTGAATTCAGTGGGGCTTCTCCCCAGGCAAGGTGAGACAGCCTCAACTCCGGCTAAAGAAACCACAAATGCCACCTGGGTGGTTACTTAGATGGGCTATCAACGCCTTTTGTCATCGGCTTGGCTTATCCCTGGCTAGCTACCTGCTCCTAAACTGAATGCAACAGCACTTGGCTTAGTTTTAACAAACCAGACTTTCCTTACTTCGTGAATTTATGAGTTTGCTGAAATTCTAGCTCTTTACCGACTCTAGAGATTATGGCGAGTCTGCCCCTCTCCCAAAGGGGAGATACACAGGTATACGTAACAAGATATACAGTTTGTTCTGGGAAATCAAGCCCTGATACAGTCCTCTCTATTTGCCCTCAGTTCTTTGTACTGACCCCCACCATCAACAAACAGAGTAGCTGATCCAGCAGTTTGCACACTTGCTTGTTTAGCTGCAAACCTGAGCACAGAGCGCATATTTCAACCTGCTTTTTACAAACGTTCCACTGAGACTTGTCACTGATTCCCCACTGAGTCACCAAAAGAGCCATACATAGCTGAGTAAGTCACTTCTTACACCAAGAATCCAAAGCTGCAGCACAGGACAAGGGCACATGAAGGCGGGGGTGGGGGGAGATTCTCATGGGTCCATGCTGTCGTATTTGAGTGAATGGGTGGCATGCATGCAGGGCTGGTTTTAGGACCAATTGACCCTAAATTTCCCTGGGGAGCCAGGCTTGCGTGGGCGCGCGCACACACACATGCTGTGTAGGCTATCTACTTAAATATCTAGTCAACAGTTGAAACAAATAATACAAACAGTTAATCTGATCCTGGCCTGAATTTTTAAAAAATAATAATAAATCATGTCTGCAAATCATGCATCCCAGTCATGAACTGGAAAGCAAATACATTTGTAAAAAAGAGGCTCTACAAAAGTTGAAACATTGAAGAAAGGTGTCGAAGCCTTTCCTTGCCTGAGGTGACATTTGGTCTAGGACATGGGTAGGTAAACTAAGGCCTGGGGGCCAGATCCAGCCCAATCGCCTTCTAAATCCGGCCCACAGACGGTCCAGGAATCAGCATGTTTTTACATGAGTAGAATGTGTCCTTTTATTTAAAATGCATCTCTGGGTTATTTGTGGGGCATAGGAATTCGTTCATCCCACCCCCCAAAATAGTCCAGCCCCCTACAAGGTCTGAGGGACAGTGGACTGGCCCCCTGCTGAAAAAGTTTGCTGACTCCTGGTCTAGGACCAGCCTGTCAGCACTTGTTGTTTGTTTGTTTGTATGAAAGTGAGTCTGTGGAATTGGAAAAGATGGTCAGAAGTAAGCACTTACCATCCAGAGAGCCAGTCATGGAGCAGAGTGACCAGCAGAAAAGGACCCTTGAGCAGGCCTAGCCCCTTTCAGGAATTTGGTGAGGGGAGAGTCAGTTATTTGTCAACAGAGTAGTGGTGGTAGGAATGCTGCATCCCAAAGTGGAACAGAAAGCAAGAGGGAGGGAGGGAGCGCAGAAGAGCACGGTGGATAGAAAAACAGGAGATCAAGCTAGAGGAGCTGGAAGAACCAGCTAATGGGACAGAACTGGAATCTTTGCCTGCTCTCTTCCCCTCAGGCACCCTCTTGACGGTTAGTATGGTTCTAACCAACCTGAAGAGACGGCCTCCAACCTGCCCACTCACCCACACCCATTCAAGATCTATATTTCTTTCACTTGCCCTTAAGCCAAAGGCTCCAGTATGCACAGGTTGGAAATTAAAATGAATCTATGTGAGAAAGGAGATATGCAAATAGATAGGACTTGAATGTCTGGAAGCAGAGCAGAGGCATTCTTACCTAAGTGGAATCTCCCAAACCCAGGAGAATGCTAGCAACGGATAGGAGCAATCTTATCAGAGTACAAATTACTCAGCAGTAGAAGAGATGGCCAGGAAGCCTGGGTGGGACACCAAAACGAAGAAGTGCCTTAGAATGGAGATTTTATCTGGCAAGTATGAGGTGAATGGTCAGGGGTCCCTTTACCTTTCTGAGGTGGCAAAATGCATTGCAGAGCCCAAATGCCTTGAGCAGAAGTTGCTATTTCCAAAGCCACTTGTTTGCAACTTGTTTCACTTCATCTTTATTTGTAAAAAAATATTTATATACAAGATGTTCACAGGAAAGGAAGTGTGGGATTGCCCTGCCATGCTGCAGTCCTGTGCAGGCTGACTTGGAAGTAAAGCCAACTGAACACAGTGAGTAAGCAGACACAGCATTATGCCATTATGGCAGCTTCAGACATGCACATACTGTTAGGATATTTCCGTTCCACCTGAAAAGGGAGCAGGATGTTTGTGTCACAGCCTGCGTATTTCCTGTTCACAGGATGTTTATGTTTTCTATTGCTTTCGTTTCTCTCTCTCTGTGTCGGAGACACTGAAGCAGGCAGTCATGTTTTTTTGTTCTGCTCAACGCTGAATAAAACTTGTAAATATGCTCTCCTGCTGTGCATCTTTTGCTGTGCATTATCTGCTGATAGAGTGTGCATGAGCTCTGGAATGTCACAAGCTAGTTCTGGAAGCTCGTGTCGCTAATTGCTGCTACTGCGTGTCTACGGGAGATCGATGGACGTCCGGAGACGATGTGGAGTCATGATGGACTTTATCTCCCTGGCAGTATCCCAACACATACACGTATGAAAACTTACAGCTTCTGGAATTAAGCGTGCACCTGCCCTGTCTCCTTTTTCCCACCGTGCTGACATTTCATTCCCTTAAGTCGCATCATTGTTATCATCCCATTAGTGTTACTGTAGCATGTTGATAAAAATACTACACTGCAGCAACTACAGAGTGTTAGTATACCACTTACTGGTATATTCTTAGGTGTGTACACTGATGGTAATGCTCTTATTTAATTCATGAGTTGTGTAAGATTCCCAGGTTTTTGACTGCCTATCTAATATCTGATTATATATTGTGAAACCAGTTTTCCCATACTCCCATGGAGAATAGAGAAATCATATTTCCCAAAAGAAGGGCAGTTCTCTTCAGCTTTATTGGTTGCTTGTTTCCTCCCCTTCCCTCCCCTTCTAAAACAGTGCCCCACATTCTCTTCCTCTGACACAACTCAGAAATACTCTCCCTATTTACCCTCCCTCCTGGCTATATCCATTTGAAAAGGAGTTTTTAAAAAATGGTTTCTTTGGTTGTGCAGGTTCTGCCTGAACATTATTATTTGCATCTGAGCTCTTTTGGTGACCAAGCTACGCTTGTAGACGCTATGACGATGAAGTTGTTCCTTGGGCCATATCCAATGCTACAGCTTTGCTGGCGCAACAGACTTCTGTGTGCTCAAATGAGCTCCCTCTCCACCCCCCCTTGCATGCTCTCAGATCACTTCTGCAGGGTTGGTGGGACCCTCCAGAGCAGATTTTGGGGGCACACGGGGAGAGGAAAAGGAACATAGCTGATGCAGCATGAGATAGTTCCTTATTTGCATGGAAGTTCATAGCAACAGAAAACGTTACAAAGAATTATTTATTTATCCCTAACGCCATTGATGGGAGGGATGCAGGTGGTGCTGTGGGTTAAACCACAGAGCCTAGGACTTGACAATCAGAAGGTCAGCAGTTCGAATCCCCGCGATGGGGTGAGCTCCTGTTACTCGGTCCCTGCTCCTGCCAACCTAGCAGTTCGAAAGCACGTCAAAGTGCAAGTAGATAAATAGGTACCACTCTGGCGGGAAGGTAAACACTGTTTCCGTGCACTGCTCTGGTTCACCAGAAGCGGCTTAGTCATGCTGGCCACGTGACCCGGAAGCTGTACACCGGCTCCCTCGGCCAATAAAGTGAGATGAGCGCCGCAACTCCAGAGTCGGTCACGACTGGACCTAATGGTCAGGGGTCCCTTTAATGCCATTGACTGGCTGGATGCACGAGTGGTGAGAGGCACCAGTTGGGGAACCCACAAGGGAAGAAGGCTAAGAGCCAGAGGATTTGTAGTGGGACAACAATGAGTGGTCGGGGGGGGGGGAGAAGACTGGGAGGAGGAGGAGATGTCAGGAGCTGAATAGATAATGGGTTAGTGGACAAGAAGAGTCTGTGACACAGTAGCATAGCTAGGGGGCAAGATGGCAGGGTGCCCCCAGTGGCACTTACCTTTAGGGGTGGCACGCCTAAGCCCAAGGTGATGCATAAGTCCAGATGCCCCAGAGTCTGGCATGCTGCTCCCCAAAGCAGTGTGGCCTGGGGCTGAGCTCTCAGAGCACCAGCTGCCAGAGGGTGGCCGAGAAGGACACAACTGGCAGGCACTAGCCCCGCGAGCGGCGCTGGGCCTGCAGTGTCCCCTAGCCACAGCATCTGCCCTGTGCTGGTCATATATGTCATTCATGCCCATTGTAAAGATTGCCCTGCAGCCAGTCTGCTCCTTTATTAGATATCTGGATCAGTATTGTATACTACTTTACATGACATCATGTTTCTTATTCAATCCTCATGGATAAGTAAGATAATGGACTATGCAGAACTGGCAAAACGAACAGCAAAATTTAGAGAATCTAATGCGTGTTTTATGGAAGAATGGGTGACTTTTTTGGACTATTTACTGCAGGGAATATTACAATATGGGGAACGTGCAAGCAGGATTTGAGTTATGAGCAACAGAAGTAATGAGATTATAATACTGTGGTTATGATTTGAAGATAGGGTGCAGCAGAAGGAGAGAAACAACAACTCCATGGGAAAAAGGGGTGGGAAGTCGACAAAAACAAGAGAAAAGATGAAATTGTGTTTTGACTGCATATGTTAAAAACGTTGAAACTTAATAAAATATAATTAGAAATAATCATAATCATGATTGGACTGTTACGTTTTGGTTCAAGAGCTAGATTCATGCATATTTGTGAGGTGCACAGAATCCTAGCATTTGATCCTAGAATTAGAAGGAATTTTAGAGGTCTTCCTGACCAACTCCTCCCCCCTGCAAGGATCAATGGCTAAAGATGAATCCAGTGGCGTAGCGTGGGGGGTGCAGGGGGGGCTGGCCGCACCGGGCGCAACATCTGGGGGTTAGGGTTAGGGGCGCAAATCCACGGGTTAGGGGGCGCAAATCCACGGGTTAGGCGGTGCAAATTACTTGCCTTGCCCCGGGTGCTGACAACCCACGCTACGCCACTGGATGAATCCCCGACAGCTGGTCTCCCAGCTTCTGCTTAAATGCTTCTAGCAAAGGAGCGCTCACCATGTCCTGAAGTAGTTTGTTCTATAGCTGAAACACTCTCTTAAGTCAGTAACCAGACAAGATTCTCTTTGGCACTGTGTATTTCTTATAATCTGAATTTTACAGGGGCAATGCTTGTCCATGCATTTAAATTCTGCTATGCACACAACATTTCTGGAGGAAATACCCCCTCCCCCATAAAGATTATATCCCCTTTTTATTTGCTCTTAGTTTCAATGCACTCTCCCTCTGGAGAGCAATGCCCACTTACTGACTGGCATTTATTTCCATGCAAACAACTTCAGCTCTGACTATTTTATCCTGCAACTGTTGGCTAAGGGTCCTCAAATGAGGCAACAAGGAAAAGAATGGAAGAAAAATAGAAGCCTGCCTGATGACAAGACAAAAAGCTCCACAGACTCTGCATTATTATTTTTTTTAAAGCAACAATTTTCCAAACCAGTGGGAGGCAAATAGAGGTTGAAGTATCATCTTGGCTCATTAAAACATAAGCAAAATGTCCAGATATCAGCATTCAATATATATTTCTAGCAAAAAAAAAAAGCAAATGATGGGTTCACTGCCATCTTACACCTCTCCAAAGGCAAATGGCCCATCCAGTTCATTATCTAGCAAGTGGCAGAATATCAAATCTCCCATAAACTTACATCAGCCATCCAGCATTTTTGCTTGGAGATTCTTAAAGCCAACTCAGGTTTCGAACAAGCTCCATAATTCCACTCTTCTCCTGCCCTGCCAGTTTGCTGAACTGCATTCTCTCCCTCTCCCTCTGTTTGAATGCAGCTGGCTTTGTTGCAACAGAGATGTGAGCTAAGCAAAAAACGAAATAAAAAGTAAAAAAGCACTTGTATAAACAAGCGCCATCTGATGCCACTGTGCACATCAATTGCAGTTTTCAAGGCAACAGGGGAAATGCAGTATAATTAAAACAATTATAGCCAGGAGCTGAAGCTGTTCTCGTCCAACAAACCTAAGAATATGGCATGAAGTGGAATTAGCTGAACCATGCATTTGACTCATGCAAAACGGAGAACATGGTACGTTATGGGAACTGCTTGCTAGGGCAAATAAATTTTCCGTGTCAGAAAGCTCCAGCTGTGTTAGAGCTTCAGTACAGCCAGACCACACAAAGGGGTAGTGAAGGTGCTCAATTATTCTTTGCAAAACAACATAATATCACATGGAAATCAAAGAATTGCACTTTAGTTCCCTACTCTAGGTGGTTTCTTCATCTTCTTTGATTTTTCTACTTTTGAATAATGCCTCCCTGCTTGGCAGACAGGAGTCATAGAAGACTCTGCAGCATATGCTAGGCTCTAGCTTGTCCTCATTTCGGAGGGGTGTGAAGAAAACACTCTCCTGCAAGAAAGAATGAGTAGCAGCTAACATGAGAAAGAAAGCTAGTCTATTGCAAACATAGCAAAAATCTCTTCCCCATTGAACCATCAAACCCTGTGATCAAAAGAAGGGTGTTTTCAATCTCTTGATCCTTGCAGGCTTTTTGGGGGCTAAATCTGTTCAAGAAATGGATTAATCATTTGATGGGCAGACCTTCCTGTAATTCCATTGAAGTCAACTAAACTGGGATCATCTTATTAAAAGCAAACAAAGGAAAATAACTCTCCCGAACTTGTTAGCATCAAGTAACAAATCTTCTCATGGGCAAGGTGTAAATTGGGGGAACACAATATCTTAAGAACTCTGCTAGTTATGGCTTGCATTTGTGTTAAAGAACTGCAGCAGTTGCTTTTGGAGCTTTCCAAATTATAGGTTGAGATCTGCTGTAGCACCTGCTATTATGTTGCCTAGCACTCTCTAAGATTGTTCTCCGGCTGTTTCCTTCCACTGACGGTCAGCAATGTGAGCAGAACCATGGGAGTCAAAGGCACCCAGTGTATCAGGTGACCATAGGAGGCTTGAAATAGACTGTTTAGTCCCCAGGGCATAGAAGATCTTGAATAAGAAAAGGGAGAAATTGTGTGGGATAAATTCAGAACATGCCAAGTTTTGCGTTGCATGGAGTTCTTTGTTATACATACATACAGAAAAGAATTTAATGTACAGTGATAGCTCAGTTGTCAAATGTAATCCATTCTGGAAGACCGTTCGACTTCTGAAACATTTAACAACCGAGGTGTGGCTTCTGCTTGGTTGCAAGAGCTTCTTGCACTCAGCGGAAGCTGTGTTAGACGTTCAAGTTCCAAGGAGCGTTCGAAAATGGAAGCATTTACTTCCGGGTTTTTGGCGTTCGAGAACTGAAACGTTCGACAATGTGGGTGTTCGGGAATGAGGTTCCACTGTACTGTACTACAAACATTTGCATGTGCCCACATTAGCAGAAGTTGGATATCTATCTTTCTGCATCTATATCTATAGCTACATCAGTTGTCAGTTTGGAATGTCTTGTTTTCTATGGAAGGACTAGAGAAAGCTTTCCTTTAAGGAAGAAGTGGTTACATTTGGACACCATGCCTATGCTTTGAGTTTTGATAAAATGTGAAACATTTACATCAGAGGTTTCCAAACTTATTTGGCCTACCACTCCCTTTTCAGAAAACAAATAAATAAATAACCCAGCCCCCCCCATGGAAATCTACCTTCTTTAAGCAAACAAACAGAAGGATGCCGTGACAAATTTGCATTCTTTTATGTATCTTTATTTCTACCTACATCCTACAACATTGTAAAGAAATATGTTGTTGTAAATATGACACCTTGAAGCTTGAAATTGTAAAATTATTTCTTAAAATCCATGGGGCGAACCAGAGTGAAGCCTGCTGCTTCAGTCGGATCTGCCCCAGTGTTGGGACTGGGGCTGCAGCCTGCCTGCCATTGGACAAATAGGCAGACAAGCTGCAATCCAATTCCCAAGTCTGGGTGAAACTGGGAATTCTTGATTCTATGATTTGTAGGGCTCGATATCAGTGGCAAAATTTCCAGCGACGTTTGTCTATTGCAGCAAAACCTCAGAAAACCTAAGTTTATTTATTTCTATATCCTGTTCTCCTTCTAACGTACTCGGAGCATCTGAAAACATAAATCAAGGAACAGTCATCATCAAATATATATCATACAAATGAGCAGTTCATTAAAAGCAACAAAATGAGCAGCAATTAATTCTTGTAGGACCCTGAATACGAACAAAATTTTTATGGCATAAGCTTTCATGGACCGGAGTCCACTTTCTCAGATGCACCTCTTCTTCTGAACTTTTTCTTTTTTAAATAAGGGAATACCACCTTGTGAACTTTTCAATGCAAGGATATAATTCAAAGCTCTCTCTGTATGAAAAAAAATAAACCAAGCAATTGCAACAGTGAGATAACAGATCATGGTGAATCCAGGAGGAATATATATGATTTACTACCAGCAGATGGTAGTGTTGGCTCATTTTCCCCACGCCTGGTTCAGAAAGGGTAAGCCAGTGTTACTAGAGAAAGAATGAGAAATTGTACAATTAATTTTCAATAAAAATCATGCTGTCATGCTGTACTGTAAAACACACTAACTGTGGAAGGAAGGAGGCATCTCAACCTTCAAAGAAACATGTAGTAACTTCCCAAGTGCGTCTCCCCTTGAGAAAAAGGAACTTTAGAGAAACAAATACATACCGGGCTTGTTGACTTTCATTTACCCCAATGGTGGGGAAACCTTTTCAATGCAAGGGCTGCACTGGGGCAACGTTATGGGGACAGCATGCAGGTGCTAAGTGGGGCCAGGTGAGAAAATGTACAGTAGGTGACATTTCCAGCTGTACAAAAGGCCAGAGGTTTACACACACACACACACACACACACACACACACACACACCCCCTTCCTTCTCCAGCCTTCTTCTAGGCATAGCTGTCAACCGTCCCTTATTTGGCGGGACAGTCCCTTATCCCAGTGCCATGTCCCGCTGCTGTCCCAGATTGATAAAGTCCCTTAAATTTCCCGGGTTTCAAAAGAAGCAGCTCCTCTCCCTCCCTCCTTGCCGGCCAGGGAGGACGGAGGCTCCAACTGTGTTGGGGGGCGCACCCATGCGCACTCCGGGAGCTTGGCGGTGGTGTGACGTGTCGGACAGAGACCCTCCGCCGCCCCCTCTCTTTCGCAAGAGGTGAGTGCGGCTCCCCGCCACGTGACCTCGCCTCTGCCCAGACAGGGTCTCTCTCTTCTCTGCTCCCATCCCCGTCCAGTTTCTGGGCTGCGGGCGACTCGAGCCCTGCCCACTTGGCTGGGGCCTCACGCCAGCTCTGCTGCTCTCCCCTCGGCTTCCCGTCTTGCACCGGCGGCTCTGGCGAGCTGGGAAGGTCAAGTGCAATATTGCATAGATTTGCAAAAAAAAAAAAAAAAAAAAGACAAGCAGCGCAAGCGGGGCCGGAGCGGGCAGCAGGGTGCAAAGGGCGGGAGGTAGGTAGCAAGCTGTTGTCTCCTCTTCTTCCTTCTCTTCCTCCGCTCGGCTCTTCTTCCTCCTTTCTTCTAGGCACACCGTAGGGCTCTCTCGGTGTCTGTGTTTTTTGGGGCGGCAGCAGTTCATTCACGGCCGTCGCTCTCCACGATTGCTTTTGGGGTGGGGGCTGAGGCTTGGAAACACTTTCCCCCCCCTGCCCCCAATCACATCTCCCGCCCAGCTTGCTTGTTGTGCTACACTTTTTGCGCTCCTGGCATCTGCCCTTCTCGTCATCCATCGCGGTAGGGGGAAAAAAGAAAAGCGGAGACTGCGTGGAGATGGGGATGACTGATATATATTTATGTGCTTTAAAATGAAATGAGAGCAGGCTTCCACGCAAAGGGTTAAACCCGCCGCTTTCCCTCCACGCACAAAGCGCAACTTTGGCAAGGAGGAGTAGCAGAACTGTTGCTATTAGGTGAGCCCAGAATAGCAGCAAATAAAATCTGCTCATATATCAGCGACTGATAAAACTTGTCAACCAGTTCTTCCATAGTCTTCCTAAATTATAAAGCTCCAAAATACAGGCCAAAAGAGAGTAGGTCTGGGAAGAGCGAGGCATACAATGGGCACCACCAGTGAAATGGCCCTGCTCCGTATAACTCCTGCCCTGTCATTTGATAGAGTGCCCACTTGCCCTCCTTCTTGACATGGAATGCTCTCTATTGGAGTCTCCAGGTCCAATACAAAGAGCATAAGAAGGAAGAGCAGGGACCTTGAAGTTCCCAACAGCTGTTAATCAACCAAGCAAGCACACAGGTCACCTTTGTCACAGTCAGGACGCCTATGTCCTGGCCAGGCCTGCACCCAATCTTGTTTTTGTACAATCTTGTTTGTCCTTAGTAACCAAAATTATATTATCAACATATACAAGCAGAAAAGTTGTTTTCCTTCATTTGCAAGGAATTGTACAAAACGAAGTAGCACTAATAAAGAAAAGTTCCAGGGTAGCAACAGAAAGCAAACTTAAAATGCTTTTGCAGTTCATCAGAACTATCCAGCAATATCAAGTTATAGGAAAACTGGTGCTATTAACAGTAACCCTTCTAGTTGGTTAATTGATTTGGCAACTTCCATGCACATGACGTGTGATGCTAATTATTTCCCCCAAGAGTTAAATGATAACTAATCAAAAGAGCTATGAGATTCAGGTGAGGGTCAGATGCCTTGTCAATCCCAGCAGGTATATAAGAGGACGACCCCGCCTGCAGCTAGGCCAAATGAAGGAGAGCAATGACTGGGATGCATCTTGGGCAGGCTGACTGAAGGCAGGTTGGGAGTTCTGATGCTGCACTGCTGTGGGGGGACAAGCCCCTCTTGAAATGCTGTAAGATCTGGACCCCCTCCATGCAGACTGGAGGTGTAAATAGGTGAATAAACCATTTTTTTAAGCTACGGCAGCTTCCACTGTGTCTCAGTTTTCCAAAGGAACACAGACCCTGGGTGAGTGCCATTTCATTCCATTCATTGTGCAAACTGACCATCAGTTACTATCTTGCTTTCTTTTTTACATGTCTTGGAAGTCAGTTCAGAACATGCTCCTCACTTTGCTTTGGCAAGTTAGGCAGAAATAGGCAAATGTATAAAACGACAGCCAGCAGAGGTGCTAAGATCTGTATTCCTTGTATGCAGGGGCCAAGCATGAGGAGCACTGCTGGGGCAATCGCCCTGGGTGTGTCTAGGGGGGCACTACTCATGCCACAGAGCCTAGGACTTGCCGATCAGAAGGTCGGCGGTTCGAATCCCCGTGACGGGGTGAGCTCCCGTTGCTCGGTCCCAGTTCCTGCCAACCTAGCAGTTCGAAAGCACATCAAAGTGCAAGTAGATAAATAGGTACTGCTCTGGCTCCCTCCCTCCCTCTCTTCTCTCTCTTCTCTCTCTCTCTCTCTCTCCTCTCTCTGCCCGTGTGCCACACAGCCAGAGAGGTCGGGCTCTGTGCAGAAGAGCAGTGAGACCGCCCAATGGTGCAGCGGTGGAGGTGCCAATCACCCAGCGTGCTGTGCCTCTGGCTGCTGCTGGGGCTGCTGCTGCTGCTGGTACTTGGGGATGCCCAAGGAGAGTGACAGGTGGGTGGGGCGGCTGCTTGGAGGGCAAGAGCGGTGGCCCAGTGTGTGAGGGAAGGGCCTGTCCTGCACCTCCTCAGCTTGGGTTTCCCATTCTCTGGGGAAAATCAGGGGACATTAATTAAATTCTGGGGACATTCCGGGGATGGATTTTGTCCAGGGACAGATTGGTGAATCTGGGGACTGTAGCTGGGAACCAGGGACATCTGGTAAGCCTAACTCTACCTGCCTCCTGCCACTGCTGTAAAGGAAAAGCTAAGCCATGCTACTTCCTGGCAACCAAGCAATTATTTTTAATCATGTTCTTTGTGTTGTTATTTCAGCATACTTGTGAAAAGAATGCCAGTTGATACCTGCCCGTCAAGTACAAACTGACACACACAGTGCCAGTTGCTCTTCCGGTTTTGCAAGGATGCGATTGACAAAAAAAAAATTCTCTAGCCTTAAACAGGACTAGACACATGAGGGCGCCAAAAGCTTAGGAAAAGATTTAGAGTTTCTCCATGCTCCTTTTATGGCAGCGTCTCCTCAAAATCAATTCACGGTGCACACAGAATGTATCAGAAATGAAGAAAAGGCAGTATTAGTGGAAATGATTCTCCCCCCCCCCCATTTTTTATTGATTTTCACAAAATTATAAACAAATTCATATAACAAACAAACATAAATCATAACCTTATTAAAAATTACACTTAACATGGTTAAGTGACTTCCTCACTTCCCCTTGGTTGAATTTCAATGCATTTCCTTTTAATGGTTTACCAAATTTTATAAGAACTGTGATTAGTGGAAATGATTCTTAGTCATGTTGACAAACATGTTGCATGAGACACTTTAATGTGTCTCCATACCTTGGGGGGAGGGATTAACAATAAATTATTTTTCATATAGTTGTTACTTGCTTGGTAGTGACCCTGCAATCATCACTTGAGCCTCTTCCACAAGAGGTTCAGAGGGTGGCAACACAAGAACGAGCCTTTTCTGCAGTGGCTCCCTGTTTGTGGAATTCTCTCCCCAGAGAGGCTCACCTGGCACCTTCATAACATATCTTTAAGTGCCAGGTGAAAACATCTCTCTACAACCAGGCCTTGGGCTGATGATCATTATATGGTCTTTTAAATGTGTTTGGGGGCGGGACAAGTTATTGGTTTGTTTTTCTTTTATTATGTGATTTGTGTCCTCCTTTTTGTATTTTTTATGTTTACAGAAAAACATTTCACAGTGGAACCAAACATAATGCAAAATGATGATCATGATACATGAAATAAAACAATAAAACAATAAAATGGAAATAAACTATTCCCTTTTTTGTACTTGACTTTCTTTTTAAAACTGTCTGCTCTGAAAACGGGCAGCGTTGAAAATGTTTCATGAAAACAGGATTGTACTGTAAATCTTAATGAAGTCTTAATTTTGATCCATAGTGAGTTGTGCAGTCCTGCTTTCTATTCAGAGGTAGGTGCCACTGAGCTCAATGGAGCTAACTTCCTTAAAAAATTGCATAGGATTGTGTGGCCAGTTAAGTTGAAATATTCGTGCTTTAACTGGTTAGTTCCTATTGATCCCATAAATATATTGTTCTGGGCTATGGATTACACTGTTTGAAAAGTATATTTTCAAAATAGTGCAGGGTTTCACGCCCAAGCACACACACAAAAATCTGCATTATTTTTAACCATTTTCCATCAATTAATGATATAGAAATTGCATTTGAAAGTTATTGAAGATGAGTGAAAATTTTAGCAACATTCTCATGGGTGGAGTGCAGGGTTTTGCTTTGCTTATCTTACTTTCAAGGTGAGCCAAAGAACATTTGTGAGGGTCTTCTCTTTCATTTTACATATCTTTTCTCTGGTGGTCTGCACTCTGCAGCCTTCCTGGGTGCTCATCTTTCCTGCAAACCCCATGACATCCTCCAGTGGGCTTTCCTGTTAGCACTGGGAGGTTGCCTACTCTTCACGGATAGCTGCTTGTTCTTACGTTGTTAAACATAACCTTTAAAGGCATCAGTGTGGTTTTCTTTTTTTAAAAGGTCAAAGGAAATACTTCCCTTAAAACAAAATCAGCAGACACGCCAATCCTAGGTATTCAGTAGCCATGGCTCCCATGCTTCAGTTAAGCCAGAAACATTATAAAGCAGGTCATCCTGTGGGCCTTTTTCGTATCAGGAAGTGCAGCAAGCCAAGGAGGCTGCAGAGTTATTGTTGGCATCTGTCTGTCTCAGGAGACAATGGAGTGCACCTCTGGGGGTGAAGCCAAACTGCTGGAGAATCACAGCGCCTGCTGTGGCTGCAGAGACCGGTAACTCATAACTACTGCCTCCCGCGTTGCTTTTGCTGCTTTAGCAGCACCAAGGTGACCTTTCCAGGGTGCAAGCATGGGCTGTGTGTATGGAGGTCTTGGGCTGCTGAGGCAACAAGACCCCTCTCTCGGCTTCACTGATGTGGCAAAGCAATATAGTGGGCAGCAGCTTGGCTGCAGGAGTTGTTGGAAGGAGGCGTATAAGATGCTGTAGAAATATTTAGTGGAAAGAAAAACACATACACCATCCATGGACACTTGGCAATGATAAAGTACACTAAACCCTGTGCCCTCCAAAAGTTCTGAAGAAATTCTAATAAGACCTGAGAATGAGGAAGAAATTTGCCATTATTATTAGTAAATAAATTTATTTCCCACCTTTCTCCCAAGCTGGAATGCAGGTGGGATGGGGGTTAGCTTCACTGTGTTCTAATGTAAATAAGGCATTCATGTCCAACACCAGCTGAAGTCAGGGACCCTTCAAGATATGGCAGTAGGCAACTCCTTTCTGCTCTGATAAAAACAGATTTTTCAGAAGCTGAGCTCTATGCATTGATTCAGAATCCCATTGAACTAAATGGGAGCTGCCTGAGAGGATAGTGAGGCTCTTTCGTGTCAATCAAGCTTGCCCAGGAAAACTTCCTGGCAGGTTGTGCTCTTATGTAAAGGTAAAGGTAAAGGGACCCCTGACCATTAGGTCCAGTCGTGGCTGACTCTGGGGTTGCGGCGTTCATCTAGCTTTATTGGCTGAGGGAGCCGGCGTACAGCTTCCGGGTCATGTGGCAAGCATGACTAAGCCGCTTCTGGTGAACCAGAGCAGCACACGGAAATGCCGTTTACCTTCCCGCCGGAGCGGTACCTATTTATGTACTTGCACTTTGACGTGCTTTCGAACTGCTAGGTTGGCAGGAGCAGGGACTGAGCAACGGGAGCTCACCCCGTCGCAGGGATTCGAACCGCCGACCTTCTGATCGGCAAGTCCTAGGCTCTGTGGTTTAACCCACAGCGCCACCCGCATCCCTCTTGTGTAGTTCCTCTTAATTTCACTGATGTCTGCACAGATGAGCACTCTGGTAGATCATGCCCAGAGACTGCTAAGCTTCAGGACTCAACGTTGAAGTGTTTTGATTCTGAGTTCTTTAAAGATTTGAGCAATGAAACCAAAGTGGAGTTTTTTTCCTGATGCATGTTATTGTTTGTAAGCAGCTAATATGAAATATGTGGCATTTGTGATTTAAACGTACACCTACCCACCATTGTCTTGTTGGATATCTGGGCAATGATCAGAAAGATTATGTTCAATGCTAAGGGTTTCATAACTACAAAAAATCAGAGCCTTTTGAAAACATGACTGGAAACTGACGATTGAAGATTGCAATGTCCTGAACAATATTAATCTCCCCCTACCCCTCCTTCTCCAAAGCCTTAAAAGATAATTTTAACAGGAAACTTACAAAGCGGTGTTCTTTAATCTACACCAGATTGCTGCAGCTGCAATTAATTTTACCTCTAGGATTAAGTTCTTAACCATTGTCCTAGTGCAAGTCTGCATCTTCCAGCAGACCCTGGCATACTAAAAATAAGCAAGTAGAGTAGAGAGACAAGGATCCTGGCGTTTTCCAGATGTTGCTGGACTACAACTCCCATCAGCCCCAGCCAGCATCGCCAATGGTCAGGGATTATGGGAGCTGTACAACTTCTCTACAGAAGTGTTGGATTTAGAGCAATGCAGGTGGTTCACCAGTACAGGGTGCTAAGCCGATGTGCGCACGCACAAAATACTAATTAGAATATCCATTAAAAAGCAATAATAATTTATTTCTTATACCCCACCTATCTGACTGGGTTGCCTCAGCCACCCTGGGTGGCTTCCAACAAAAGCACACCATCAAACATTAAAAACTTCCCAAAACAGGGCTGCCTTCAGATGTCTACGAAATCGTATACAGTTGTTCAACTCTTTGACATCTACCAAGAGGGTGTTCCACAGAAAGGATGTGGCCACTGAAAAGGCCCTCTGCCTGGTTCCCTGTAATTTCACTTCTCACAGAGAGGGAACCACCAGAAGGCCCTCAGAGCTGGGCTTCAGTATCCAGACTGAGTAACTGGGATCTAGAGATGCTCCTTCAGGCAACTGTAACAAAAGGAATTATTTTTAGCAACAAAGCTGGGGCATGGAGGACGACAGTTGTATCTTCTGCCTTGAATGATGAGAAAGCCTTGGGAAGTATACCTGTCTGAAAATAAATGAAAGCTGAGGGAGAGGATGTTGGTGTATGTGGAATGAGGGGAGGAGCCAAGAAGTTATATAAAGCAAGGTTACAAGATTGAAATGATGTCCAAAGTTTGCATGTTCCCAAAGTAAATGATATCAAAAGCATTGTAAACCTGCAGCAGCCCCTAAGAACAATGGATTCCAGGCTTTGTTCTAAGGAATCCCTGGGATTCTTGGGAAGCTTATTGAAGCTTCTTGTGATGTGATGATCGGTAATGAGTCAAACAAGATGTCCTCAGTGGCAGATGGTTTGCTTATAGCTGTCAATCTTCCCCAAGCAACGTTCAGCCCCCAGGAAGCCCTAGGTATGTTGCGGGTTCATCCTCGTTTCATGCAACAGTGCAGACCAGCAGATCTGTATGGGGACAAAGGAACACAAGAACTCAGCCTTATTATACAGAGTCAGACTGGTGGACCCTCTAACTCAGTACTGCCCATGCCATCTAGCAGTGGCTTTCTGGTGTTTCAGGCAAGGAATATTTGCCAGCCCTACATGGAGATGCCAGCGATTGATCCTTGAGGAACACCTCAAGGCACACCTATTCATCCAGACCTTTGGGCGGTATGAGTATATGGCTGGGTCATCTAAATTGTTTTATTGTTTGCTGTACTGACATGAGGAGCTGTAAATTCCTGGTTTTACCTACATGTGATGGTTTTATGGGTGGTATTTTTATTGTTTTATTAATATATTGTGAACTGTCCAGTTATTTTGTTGTGAATGGTCATAATTGGATGGTCAATAAACAAATCCAATGAATAAAAATAAATAGTACTTTCTTTCCTTTTTTTTTTTTTACTAGAACCCCCAAATCTCCAAGGCACGGACAGGTTCACTTACTCAAACTGCAGAATTCTGAGCCCAGGAATTTGTTTTTGAGTGCCAGAACTGAATAGCACATTGTCCTTCCTTACAGAAACCCAGTCCTGTTTCCTTCCCTTCCTCTGCTCTCAGCTTTTTTTTCATTTTGGCAGTACAGAGTGATCCATCCAGAGGAAAGCATGGTCAATGGCAACTCTCAATACAATACCAGTCTCTATGTGACTTTAGTCATTTTCTGTCTCTGTGTTTCCACTGCTGAATCCTACTAGCTGGGAAAGAAGGGAGTGGAGATGTGTCATTCTGGCCAGCTATTGCTGTTGACAAGACAACAGAAGGTTGGGGTGGGTTGTATCACAGCATCTGAGCTAAGTCCTTGTCAACATTACACCAGTCTGAGCAGCTAGGATCCATAAAGGGTACACAATTGTTGTTCACTACTACCTCATATCTTGCCAATCACTGTCCAGAGGGGTCAATCAAGGGTTTCAGTTACGGAAAAGATTGCCTCCAGATGTTGTTAGATACCAGCTGTCAGAGATGATGAGAACTCTAGCCAAACAATATCTGGAAGGCCACAGGTTCCCCATCCCTGACTGAAGAGAATGGGGGGGGGGGACCTCTGTGGAACCTTCCACTGATTTTATAGACATTAAGTCTATTGTTATGAACAATTTAAAAACACAAGAATCTTGCTGATTCAGGCCAAAGGTTCATCAAGTTTTGGCATCCTCTTTCCTACAGTAACCAACCAGATACCTCCAAGAAGACCACAATTTGTGCAGGAAGTCAACAGTCCTCCCTTTGCCTAGTCATACCAAGGGCACAAGCCCCCCCCCCCAAGTGTGCAAAACAGTGATTGTTTGATCTGCATTGATGACAGCTATACAACTTAATGCAGAAGAAAATATCATCAACAAATGGTTTAATATAGGAGTCAGCTACATTAGTAAAAAACAGCAACACCCAGTGTTTTCAATGCATTATAAACATGCAACACCAGATAGCGCTGGAGAGCAAAAAAAAAGTTATCTGCAATTTTCCATAGTGTTTTTCCCCCCTTTTCTTATACTGATTTAATTTCTGACTTATTTATAGCTGGTTTTTCCTGTGTGTAGATCCACCCATAGTCGTCTTCTCCCATTTTGTATGGAATTCAATCCAGAATGAGCTTTGAATCATGCCATAAATTTTGCCCCAAGGCTCCTACTGAAAACTTTATATTCATCCAACCACTTGAAATGGCACTCTCGGGATGGATTTCTGTGGAAATTCCCGTTTAATGCTTTTAACTTCTTTGTCTGTCTCAGGAGGTAGGATGGTCTGTCTGAATTTGTGTGATTGCAAAACCTCAAAGTGGCGTCAAGCGAAGGAACGGCTTACCTTGGGTGTAAGAAATGACGAGTTACAGTACTGTGTGTTAGGTGAGAATCTCAGGAGTGACCCAACAGCCCTAAGGAACAATACAATCACTGTCATAATATGGACCTTTGTGGTACAAAACATCAGCCAAGTTTCAGATCCCTTGTCCCAAGGCAAAACATCTACAAAACTTTATTACTACATCCCAGACCCTGATCTAAAGGCTTGCTGAAATCTGCTGAATGACTCACTGGGTAAAATTAAGCACACATGTAAATTTTAGCAGGATTGAGTCTTATTGTCTAACTCTACAATGGAGGTTTTGTCTGAATAATGTCTTCAGGATCCAGCCATTAATGAGCAGCATTTGAGAGGACAAGCAGCCAAAGAGAAATGCCTAAAGGGCTCCACACTTTAAATGGGGGATTTGTCTATCTCCCCCCCCAAAAAAATAAACCAGAATCACATTTTTGCAGTCGGCTTTAAGATAATAATCACTTTGTATGTCCTGAAACCTACCATCAACTGTCGATGCAGGACAAAATAAAGACGTGCTTAGGAAAATAAGTTAAATATGTGTATGTACGTTAACTGCAAAGGCTCCAAATTGGCAACCCTATTCTAGGGCACAAATACATTTTGAAGGTCTCCAGAGTGGCCTTGGTTCAACACAAAGTTAAGCACACTTAAGCTGTTGACATCAAAGGGTTTAATTGCATTTGAGACTGTGTTGGTTTGTGACCAGTTGTTATGCAGGGAATCAATGGGATTCCCTCAATGTTCTTTTTATGCCTTACCACAGCCAAACTTCTCCTTTTAATATTCCATTATAAAAATCATGGAGAAGTCCAGGTAAAAAGAACCTTCTGTTTTAGAAATGAAGGCAAGTCTTTCTGTTTTGATGTGCAGCCTATAACAAGTTTTCATGGGACATTTTCAATGCTGCCTCCTGAATCTACCTTGAATGTGGAGTACATTCCACTTTGGAAATTATTTCTAGGGCAAGTAAGTAAATCTGGATGTACACATAGATCTTATGCCGGTGTTTATACAACAAGGGTTTCTGTCTGCCAGTTGTTTAATGATGGCAACAACAAAATGACTCCCATTCTCTTAAAAAAGAAAAAGAAAAAAGAGCCTCTCCCTTGGCAGCTTTCTGGTGATAGCTAGATGTATTTACTTTACATTATGAAGGAGTAGAAAAACTGCTTAGCTGAAAGTGATTTCTGATGGTGCTTGACGCAGACACAGAGTCAGTGAGAAGAAGCAAGTGTCCCTCTTCCTGGCCTTATTCAATTTATTCAGAGAAGTAAAAGGACTTTACATTCAGTAGTATCGTCCAACAATAATGCAAGAGATAATCTAAAGATTACCGTATTTTTTGCTCTATAAGACTCACTTTTTCCCTCCTAAAAAGTAGGGGGACATGTGTGTGCGTCTTATGGAGTGAATGCAGGCTGCGCAGCTATCCCAGAAGCCAGAACAGCAAGAGGGATCGCTGCTTTCGCTGCACAGCGATCCCTCTTGTTGTTCTGGCTTCTGAGATTCAGATTATTATTTTTTCTTGTTTTCCTCCTCCAAAAACTAGGTGTGTCTCATGGTCTGGTGCGTCTTATAGAGCGAAAAATACGGTATATGAAGATTTGCCCCTTTGTGGTGCGTTTCATTCTTCTGACTGGAATAAAGACTTGTTAGGTAAACATTTTACCTGCTAAAGAATGTGTGTGTGGTGGTGAGGAATCAACAAATCACACTATGTGGATGGAAGACTTTTGTTCTCAGGTTTTGCTTCCAGGCTTTCCATGGACATCTGTGGATGCTGAACTAGATAGGACTTGGGGCTGATCCAGCAGAGCTTTCCTTATGTTCTTAAAGACTGGACTGCAGCCACGTGTATGCCACTCATCAGTAACCTGATAAATCACCGTGACACAAATCCATGCAAATAAAATTGCTCAATGACTCCATGTGAACTTGCTTCTATTGAGGTATGGTTGCTGCAGTGATAGGAAGCTCTGCCTGAATGTTTGATCTGTAATGACTCATATATACATGGTGATCAATGCTTCATGATGCCATTGTTGTGTAATGAACTCACATAAACCCCACTGAAAGTAGCCTTTTAAGGATTCATATATTCTTGGTGGGTTGATGTACGCCATGATTGTGAAACATGCCAGCAGATAACCCAATGTTTGAAATTTTGCATAACTTTATAAAATCACCTCCTTCTTCAAGGAAAAGTAAGAACTTAAGTTTAGACCTGGACTCTCACTTTTGTTTAGCCTGTTCTCTTATTTTAATTTTAGTAAGAAGAAAGTTGATTAGGGCTGACAGGTCAAGATGAATCTTCTTCTACCTTTAAGAATGGAACAGGACAGAGTTCCACCAGAGGCAGTTTTTCCTGTTACTGATGGTAGAATTCTTACATTTCTGCAGCTGGTAAAATTACAGGACCCTACTCAGTTTATGGACTTAGGAACCGATATAGTTCAGTGCTGTGCATTGTCTACTCAAAAGTAAGTACCACTGTGATCAATGGGACTCACATCCAGGTAAACACATATAGCTTTGATCTCATGGTATCAGGGCAAATTCTAGCTCTGCTGATACCTGGATTGATAATGTTGCTGAAACAATACTCAACCTTCCTAAAAACATATCTCTTTGTCTAAATATTGAACTTGAACTTTCTCACCTGGCTTGGGATAGAGAGAACAGAGTGTCACTCCACTTCCTGTTTCTACTCATAGCTGCTTCCTAGAATTCACACCTCTATCAACACCATTTGATATATCTGTAGTTCATTATACTTGCTGGTGACTTAACTTTACTGTTTTATTCAGCTACAGTATTTTCATGCTACACAGCTTTCTAATAACAAAATTACACAGGGTGGAAGCTACCCCAAAAGAGTAAATACATCCTAAGTCATCACTGTGCTAGTGTAACAAATCTAACAAAATATGAATATTAAATATTGAAGTTATAGGTAACTCTTATGACTGAAGTACACCCCTTCAGCTATCAAACGCCTTTGTCCAGCACATCAGCACAATAATCTTTCTTCCATAACATCGCTGATAGTTGGATTACATGGCGCTGTTCCCAAATTTTCCTAATTGTGTCTTGTTTGTTGGGGGAGGGGCTGGTATTCTTCCAGCCTTAGCAAACACAATTCCTACTATTGTTGTAATGCATCGTATATTTGCACCCTGTGTAGACATGGCAATCTCTCGTCGATGTAATTTAAGAGACACATAGTGGTAACTTTATCCGAACAATGAAATGGGGAAATGTTTTGTGCTTCATGGCTGTGGTGATGGCAATCTTTTTACTGTCACGGCAGTAAGATAAGATCTCTTGGGAGCAGTGAGTGATTTGAATCTTGCAGTGTCTGCTGCCCACTCAGAAGTCAAACAAAGGTTATTATTTGATGCACAAATAAGCCGAATGAATCCAGCTGGGCAGGCTCTTCTCCAATCATGGAGCTGTACATTTCCACCCACTGCATCACAAGCTAATTGGTGCTCCTCCTTGGACTCAGTAACCTTGCTCCTCCATGCCACTATACTCCTGCCCTCTGAAACTGCTGAATGGCGGGGTTTCAGGGAGGCCGCTCTGACATGCCTGGGCAGTGTGTCATCCTCAGCTCCTTCCCCTGAATACAAACCTTTTGCCAGCTCTTCCTCTCCTGTAGGTCTGCGCTACCATGACATCCCAGCAGTGACATATGCATGGCTTCAGTCACAAGAGGTTTCGTGCATTGCGCAAGCCTAACCAAAGTCCTACTGAAGTCAATGGGCACTCGCTCCCATGTAAGTTGGGGTTAGCCTTAGCTGGCACTGGAAAACTGGAGCCTTATAGAGAGAAACCAATGCTGCTCCCTGTAATGAAACTTTGGACCTCATATTGACCATGCTGGGAAACTGGTTAGAGCATGATGCTGATAACACCAAGGTTGCAGGCTTGATCCCCATATGGGACAGCTGTTTATTCCTGCATTGCAGGGGGATGGACTAGATCAGAGTTTCCCAAACTTGGGCCTCCAGCTGTTTTGGACTACAACCCCATCATCCCTGACCACTGGTCCTGCTAGCTAAGGATGATGGGAGTTGTAGTCCAAAAACAGATGGGGGCCAAAGTTTGGGGAACCCTGAAGTAGATGATCCTCTGGGTCCTTTCCAGTTCTACAATTCTATGATTTTATGACTTGGGAATCCAAGGCCATCTTCTGAATTGAATATGGGTGGAAGGACCAGCCAGTTTGGCTCTGAGCCCTGATGTGCTCCTGCACAAGCCCTGTCACACCAAAAGCCCCTTCTGCCAAATGTGAACAAGAGAGACTTTGTTAGAGTTCAGCCCGCTGTTCACACTGGAAGAAAGTGGTTAAAGAAACCTTTGCCGGGGTGCAAAACAAAAATCAGCTTGCAAAATAAAGTGTTGGGGGGTGTCTTTGGGATTGGAAACTATGCTGTGGTTCTCATGGAAAATCCTGGAGGCAGATTGAGGCTTGGTCTACGCTTGCAACAGAAGCACCACTTCAGAGAGTTTAACATGTTTAAGACAGCTTTAAAAGTTTTTTAAAGGATGTATCCACCAGCATGCTAGCACAATGTCAGACAAAAAATGTGCCGAATGTATTGCAGTTGCAGGAACAGCACTCCAGCAATTTAGATAGGAAGAGAGAAATGCTGGGCATAAGGATATTAGATTCACTTACTTCATTCCCAGCTAAAAAACAGACTGGACCAGGGTGCAGATGGAGCAATCATATCACACTCTTGCAAATGTGCTTAAGTGGCAGAGAGGACATTTATCTCCTGCCCATCCTCTGATGAGCTCATCGTGGTTTTGTTGAATTCATTTAAACATCACAGTAAGCCTTCCTAATAAATACTGTGCACTATGGGAGCCCAAGGTCACCCACTGAACTTCATAGGTGAGCAAGGATTTGGAAGAATAATAATAATAATAATAATAATAATAATAATAATAATAATAATAATTAATAATAATAATTTATTTCTTCCCCACCCATCTGGCTGGGTTTCCCCAGCCACTCTGTACATACAGGGCTGAATTATCCATTCCAGGCTTGAAAACCAAACCAAACCCATCAACTATGTTGGATGGACCCCGATCTTCATACCTGTCGGGGGGGGACTGCAAAACAAAAGGATCATCATGGTTGCTCGACTGCTTTCCACTTGGTGGGGGACAAAGAGGGCAGGCCTGCAGCTTTAAAAGACCTTCCATGCCCCATTTTGACTCAACTTGGGGTGGTGGACGGAAGGTTGTTTTCCCTGAGCCACCAACAATACATTGGAGATGTTCTTTGCTTTCACAGTATTCCTCCCAGAAGTTGTTTAAAAAGGACAGGGCAGTGGTGGACCTTGAGGGCTCAAATTTCAGTGGCACCCTGTGCAACTCCAAAATTCAGTGCCCTGCTGCCTCTCGCACACTCCATTCTAAATAACAGTTGTGGCATCCTCTGCAGCTTCCCAGAGGCTCTGCGCCCAGTGCACCCAAACTAATTGTGCTCCCCTAAATCTGCCTCTGGATAGGGAACAAATGGGTCTCTAAATGTTGGACTCCAACTCCCATCAACCCCAGCCAGCATAGCCAGTGGTCACAGGTGATGGGCTCTGTAGTCCACAAACACCTGCAGGGTTACAGGTTCTCAACCCTGTGCTTTGGGGGGCAGGGGAGGGGAGCCATTCGAATGGAAAGGAGGCTTCTGAAATTCTGCTGCTCCAAGCAGAGAAAGTCTTTAGGGCGGCGCCTTCACGTTCCGGAGGCGCTAGGGGAGGAAGCTGACAAAAGTTCTCAGGGCAAAGGAATTCAAACAGCCCCACCCGGAAAATCAGGTCCTGATCAAAGGAGAAGAGGAAGGCAAAGGTGCCTCGGCGCTTGCCAGCAGCTACATTTCGTCAAATAGAGCAGGCACCTAGAGGAATGCAGCGTTTTTAAGGGCAGATGGACTGGCTGGCTCAGGAGGTGAAGCAGACACCAAAAGCTGGCGCCCCAGTCAATCCTAGGAAGCGATTTCGTTCCTGTTAACAGCACTGGGATTGAACCCACTGCAGTCTAATCGCTCCATTTGGTTTTTTAAAAAATGCCTATCAATGGGCGCGAAGAATCGCAGCTTTAAAGGTTGAGTCCTTTTATAACAGTTATAAACGCGCGCACAAGATCTGGCACCAGAAGCAAAGCTAAACCCACAATTTATGCCTCTCCTCAATTCCCCCCGCCCCCTTAAAGTTCTTTCTCATCTTTACAGTGGTCACCCTCAGGGCAACACTGTGTGGGGAGGAGGCACGGTTATGCCCATTTAACCGATGGGGACAGTGGCTGCCAACATTGCCGGAAGTGTCGCCAGCCACAACCGGATGCGCGATTCTCCCTCTCCTTCGGAAGGTGGCGCTGTCGCGTTCCAAGGATGCCTTGCTGGAAGGGAGAAGGGAAACTCAGGCCTGGGTTTCCCAGAATCCCGGATCCAGAGGTTGCCTGTGTATCTTGCCTTTCTTGGAGGAAGAAAGGAGCCGATGCTTTCGCAGCCTCTAGAGATTTTGGACTACGACACACACCAGCCCCACCGAGCACCGTGGAGATTGTATACACTGTACTGTAATCCAAAATATCTGGAGGGCACCAGGTTTTGGGAAGGTAATTCAGCTGCAGTTCGGCACCTGACCTAAGGATAGATTGTCCAATCCCGGCTGGCATCCGCCCAACAAGTCCTGCCGCAGGAGACTCCTCCTGAGTTCCTTTGCAGGTGGATTCCAGAGATCGGAAGCGAAGAAGTGTGAAAAGCAAACAAATGCTTGGAAGGCGAACATTTGTCAAGTCCCTTGACGGCTATTGGCTGACACAGATACCAGGAAGGAACCCGCGGGGAGGATTCGCTTGTTTGCCTAGAAAACGTTCTTTTAAACTAAAGCCGCTGTCTTAGACACCGAGCGGAAGCACACGTTTAGGGTTTTTTGTTTTTTTGTTTTGTAATGTGGCAATCCATCTCAATATTGTTGCATGCAGGCGAGGATCGCTTTGTATAGGTGTTAAAAACTCCGTGCCTGGAATCCTTCTGCCTGAGTTTTCTTTGCACAAGGAGATTTGCAACTGCATATTCCTGCATTGCGTGTTCTGAGAATATCATTCGCCAGTCTTTCACCTGCAGTCTGAAATGGTCTGTGCTCCAATAACACTTTTTACTGGGCGATGCGCTTTTTGTCTCGACCACGCTTCCCCATCTGGTGCCCTCCGGGTAGTTTGGACTCCGCTCACCATCATTCTTGGATCCCGCTGGCTGGGGCAAATACGAACTGGGATCCAAAATCTGTAGAGCACCAGGTTGGGGAAACCTGACTTTGAACACACCTGGCGTGCCTTAAGTAAGACTTAGTGCACTGGTCGTGCTTCATCGAGGAAGTCTTACTTTTTAGAAATTCAAATGTAGATTAATTTTGTGACTGGGTTTAATTGAGGCTTCTGCTGACTGAAAGCACGTTATGTGCTGATAGTCTTTTTGCCAAGAGTACATTTCCACATCCAAAAAACGTTGGCGGTAGCTTTCTAAATGATGCGGGGGAGGGGGAGGGTTGCGTTTCACTCGAGAGAAATTGATCTGGTGATTTCTGGTGATCCGATTTCAAATCAATTGAATCTACTTTGGCCAATAGGTGCGTTTAGCATGCGCATCCGGCCTGAAGAGCTGAATAAAGTTACACTGCAGTCCTTGAAAATGCTCAGTCTGTTGCAATCAGATTTAAACAATCGCTTTTCTCAAGATAAATTGCTCGAAATCCGCGGCTGGTTACAATACCAGTTCCATTTACCCTAATGGGGATTTCTTCTAAATCCAGTTCTAGAGCCACTGAGTTGAGGATCGAGTTTGTAATTCACCTGGAATTACAATGCCACTCCTACACACAAGAGGGACGGGCTTTAAGTTCTTCATTCGTGGTTGCAGATGATCAGCCTGAACGCGATAGAAAAAAGATCCAGGTTTCCCCAAACTTTACTTTCCCAGTCATGGGGAAAAGCTGTTTTTCGAAGTTGTCAGAAAGCGAAACTTTCAAAACTCTCTGCTGTTTTGGTCTGCAGGTGAAATCCGAGTGGGATGTTCTTCTGTGGAGTGGATGCAAAGCTCTTACTACAACTAGACTAAAGAGTCCAGGTGAACAACAAAAGAGGGTTCCTTGCACCTTTAAGGGCTGTGCAGGAGAAGCGGCGTCACCCGACCACCTAAGACAAAAACAAAATCCCCACTGAGTTGTTTTTTTAACACACCCTTGGGCCCGACCCAGAGAAAGGAGTCGTCCTTAAGTTCCATTGAGAAGAATGGGAGTTGCATGTGTATTCACATATAAATGCCAACGTCTTAGTGGAGGCTGACTCCCCCCCCCCCCCGCAACCCTGTGCATGTTTACTCACAAATAGTAAATCCTAAGAGGTTTCCTCTGCCTGGTAAGAGTCCACAAGACTGCGAGCCTCAGATTATCCAAGGGGGTGACTAAATTTGCAATCCTACCCATTGACTTGAAGCAAGTCTTCCTACAGAACTCAGTGAGGCTTACTTTTGGGGAGACGTATAGCTCCCTCGGCCAATAAAGCGATCCTTTATAGGATTGCGCGCTAACTTGTCAGGAAATCTCTCCGCTTTGGCGACCCCTGGTGGATAAAGTGAACGTCGGTCAACTTCTTCTGCTTCAAGCAAGCAGTGAACCTCCCATAACAGGTGGGGGGCGGGCATCAGGCTCGTTCTTCTGTGAGTGCCTTACGCTACCGATTATTCAGCACTAAGGCTTAACCCGACCCCAAAAACTCTGGCCTGCATAAAGGTCCCGCCCTGGAACGCGCAAACGTTGCAAACCCACTTCACATTTACGAAGTCTGTGTTCACACGGTACATTTAAAGCATTGTTCTAAGCACGTTCTTTCCCTCAAAGAATTCGTTAAGGGTTGCTAGGATTTGTTACTCTGTGAGGAGCAGACTGCGGAGCCCAGTAATCTCGGGGGGGGGGGGGATAACACAGAATAAGAATAACTACTATTCAGTGCAACTGGAGGTGCCGAGGACTGAACGTGTTCTAGGGTCCCTCCCCTCTTATTTACCTAGGAGTAATTGCGTTACTTCCAATGGCAGTTACGTCTAAGAAAACCTGCGTAAATATCGGAATCCTAGATTGCATAATTTATGTTAGCACCACAAACAAGTAGAGCCTGACTCCCACGTCAGTGGGTGCAGCGTTTGGCTTTTTCTAGGGTTGTAATCCACCCCAAAGCATGGTTTTGGAGTAACTCTAGTAGAGCACTTACAGCCGGGTTTCCGGGAGAGTAAAAGGCTTGCAGGGCAACATTCGTGCCCGATAAACGTCACGGGCTGGAAGGTTGCGCGGGACACAAAGCGAAGCTCTCGTTAAATCCCATTGACTTCAATGGACGCTTCACATTCCAGTTAAAATCAAAGGGACTTCAAGGGGGTTTGCTTTGATTGCATAGCTCAAGTCTTTTCGGATTTGTTTTTTTTTTATGATTGTGTATTTAAAACGTTTTTTAAAATTTTCCTTAGAGGAAAAAAGCAACACTCATACAAAACGCTTGGGAAAGTGTGTAAAAGAGAGGAAGACCCAAGTACAACATGGATTGCATTTTAACATGGTATATAATCTCGGTCTGTTTACTAACAATGACCTACCGCTCAGGGTTGTCTTGAGGATGACAGCATAATTCACGAGGCTTACTCTAAATGTACATATTATTTATAACTAATGCTCAGATTATATGTTAAAGATAAGTAAACACAAAACTGGGTAAGAGAGGGTTCATATACAATACATAGAAGCCTGTTGGTTTTCCCCACTGTAATGTGAAAACCTGGAGGGGAGGGGCGGGGTGTGTATACACACATATATAAATAAATACACACACACGTACGTATATATAGGGACAATTAGCCCTGCCTGAAGGCGTATCAGTCTCCCTTATAAGCAAAAAACCGAGGCTTGTTTACTTCCGAGTAAATATGTTTAGGATCGAGCCGTCACCCACTGGTCTTCAGCTCCGCATTGCCTCCAGGAAAGTGGATTTGTCACTATAACGAGGGCAGTAATGTGAGCAACAACCCGTGCTCTCTATCTATCGCTCAAGTTACACATCAAACCTCATTCAGTTTAGACCTTAACATGTTCCAGGATCCAGATCGGTTGCTTGTCTGGATTGCTCGTGACCCAGAACTTTTTTTTTTTAACAACCCCTTTCTTCCACCCCCAAATTCATCACGTGAAATGAACGGACAGGGCCACGATCTCTAGCCAAAAGGCAACTCCGGAGGTAAACCCTGCCCTGAGAATCTTTGCGCAGAAGCCGCACTGAGTGAGTCTAATGGGGTTCACAAGCACGTGCGCCTAGAACCTCAATCCCCTTTGCTTTCTACGGAGGCGTATTTGAGCCACCCCCGCTGCAACCCGTGGACGTTTCACGATGGAAAACAGTGGGAATTCCCAGCTGAACTTCTAGCCCATTTATAAGGATCCTTGTTGAACAGGGAAGTTCTTTATGGAAAGTATTATTGTCTTCCCTCTGATTTTTGAAGGTGATCATTCCGCAACAAAAGGCTAAGGAGTGGACGCTTCTATAAACTGCCTCAAACACTTCCCTATCAGCGCAGTCTTATACAACTCTACACCGAAGAAACTCAATGGGTGTTCAAGGGGCTTCCAGATAAATGCATATAGGATTGTAGATAATGTCTTTCCTTCTAATGTCTTTTCTTATTTTGGGGGAGAGAAGAAAATTAATCAGCAGACAATGGATTTATTGAGGGAGGGCATCTTGCTCCACGGGCAGCCTTTGCCAATATTCAAATACGTTTTAAGTCATAGATGAAGCTGCGTTTTGAAGTGTGTCCTCTGGTTTCCTCGCCTCCGTCCCTCTCCCTGCACAAGTATTTATACGGTTTTTCCTCCAGGGCGGATTAAACTTTTGACAGGACGGATAAGTGGTGATTTCGCCTCCTTTGATGCCGGGTTTGCTGTGTAAACAGAAGGAAAATCTCAGGCTGATAATGGCCATGCCTCCGCAGCAACTTGCGAAAGCGTACAGAACAATCCTCCGGCTCCAATTGCGCCGCAGGGGAGGGGGAAGAAACGCCCGCCCCCCTCCGCGCGCGCACTTTGAAAGGATCCACGGAAGAAATAATCTCTGGACAGGGGGTGAGGACCCAGTGCTGGGTTAGTTGTATTTGTTGGCGGATGTAAACCAAAATACTGGGGATTAAACCAGTTTTAATCCCTTGCCCCCATTGGGCTTTAGTTTAACGGAGTTAGATCAGGCTGCCTGGAAGGTCGAAGTCCACGCCTGTTGGCTGCAGCGACTCCGCTTCCGGACAACTGGTTATCTGTTTGGGATCGGGCGCAACGTTCTCTTCTGCGGAGATGGCAGTTCTTAGCCAGTTTCTAGGTAGCAAAAGGGAGGGTGCGAGAGAAATAAAATTATACGTTGTACTCTTACCGGGTTTTTGGATTAAACGCACAATTCATGGGTCAAGGATATGGGGCCATCATAGGCCGCCGCTTGGACCACTTTTCCGAAAAGGTTGTGACCTTTTACGGTCCTATTATGCAGGTTTCCTCTGGAATAAGTCCCAGTAGAGTCAAAGGTACTTACTCCCAAGTAGCAGCCTTCACAACAACAACAACAACAACAACAACAACAACAAAAACAACAACCGAACCATCAAAGGAGGAGCTAGTGAGGGTATGGTAGGCGATATAGTAGTTTTTGCCAATATATTGTGGGTGAAGTGGAGGACTCAGACTTCATACAGTGTACTGAGGCCAGAAAACCCCCTGACACCCTTGTGTTCACGTGTAGGTTACATGAGAGGGAACCAGCGGTTTCAGAGCTGCAATCTGGGAAAACATCAATGAAATCCGAGGAGATTTAGGCAGGCACGACGCCCAAGCCAGCCAACTATTTTTATGTCTTCTTGATTTCGAAGAGAGGCAGTGAATCCCCCAGCTGAAGCCAAAGAGATCTAAAACAGTTCAGTGTTGGCTGGATCGTGTCCATTCTCCTTTCAGTTATATCTGTATAAGTATCAAGATTAGATTTTGGCTAGCCTGCACTGAGTACTATGGAAGAAACCTACTGAACGCAGCACTTTAATTTTGCTCAATTAATTTTGCTACGAGGCAAGCCCTCCCCTCGAGGCTTACAATCTCCAAGGTGCAAAAGTGTAGGTTCCTTTGAGGTGTCACCTTCAACCTCCTTTCCACTGCCAAAGAGGCGCGTTTATGGTTCTTTCCCAGATCCTTGCTAACTTTTCCCCGCCCTACTCTTTTTTTTGGGGGGGGGGCCAGGGTAGAATCCCACCCTGGAGAGCGGGAGAAAAATTAATACATTGTCTCTACCTTGCTGGCTGTTACAGTCCGACGATCTAAACGCATCTAACCTCGTATAATGCGGGTCGCGTTTTTCCCGGTTCACTCTAACTGCATCCACAAACTGCAGCAGGTCTCCCCGAGGCGCTGGGACTGGGATGAAGTCGAATAGTTTTTGCATGGGCGTGGCTAGACTGAGAAATTCCCGGGACCCTCCGTCTACGATGGTCCGCGCGAATCCCCGGGAGATTGGGGATTCAATCTACACAGCCCAAGGGTGTTTTCTGCCTCGGACCCCCATCCTAAGACTAGCTTGGAAATGATGTCCTGTTGAATTGATCTTGGCGCCGATCCAGGTGAAGTTATTGACGGCTCGGTTTCCATGGAGCACACTGCATCCAGGGCTGCAATACGCATTTACCTCCGAGTAAATCCCCTTGGGTTCAGTGGGACTTCCTTCGGGATACATAGGCATAGGACTGAATCTGGCTTCAGCAAGAATAGGGAGCAAGACTAGGACCAGTATGTCCCAAAGTCCAATATTAGCCCAGACTCGGGGTCCCCCACGTAACTGGGGGAAGCCGCAGCGCCTAGCACTATTATTGGCTCTAGATGTATGTTAAACAGTAGCTGCGCGATTCACACGGACTAGCGCCTCAGTCACATTTATTTGCTTGGGGCAGATTTGCGCTTAGCTTAGCCCACATACTTCAGGGCTGTGGGGTTTTGTTGTATTTTTGTAAATGCAACCGTGAGGTCCACCAATCAGAACAGGGTGCAAAATAGTGACTCAGTTAACAAGTAAGTAAAGATGTGCCTCTAAAGAACAGGAGGAGCTAAAGAGTGTGTGATCAGTACCAGAATCAAGCTCCTAAGTCATATGACACTAAATATGTCAGTAAGTCCACTCCTGCTCCCCCCATAAACGCCCTTCCCCTAGCAAACTAATTTTGCTGCTCTTGGGATTTGGAAGCCCTTGCTAATCTAAATCATCCAGAGATTACCAGTAGATCCCAAACTACCTTTTGCTCATCCTGACGAGAAGCAAGATAAGAGGGTCATAACGTTCTAAGAATGCAGAGAAAACTTTTCCCTACTTGTCCCATGTACTCAAATGCAACTGGTTGGCCGTCAGTTGCAGACTAATGAGATTGCAGCACACCAGAAACTCGTCCGTGTGTAGGCTGCGATCCTATGCCCACTGATTTGGCAGTAAGCCTCGCTGAGCTCAAAGGGTCGCTAGATGTGTCGATAGCCGTTGGTTTAGACGGTGTATGGGGGGGGGGAGTGTCTATCGCGAGGTTTTCGCAAACGGAATGATATCTCAGTGGAACCTCCACTAACAGTAGCAGTATATTTTGCTGGGAATCAGCAAGGAAAGGTTGCCAGTTTCATGTTCTAACAAGCAGAAACTCGAAAAGTGGAATATCGGGTGAGTTTCATGCATTCTTGAATCAAAGTTCCATTGTGTGCAATAGGAATTTGTAATCCAAGCAATTGGTTGGTGATTCACGAAGTACATCCCACTGAGGACCCTACTGCATCCCAGTAAAGGGTTGAAGTCCCCGCTATTATTATTATTATTATTATTATTATTATTATTATTATTATTATTTTTAGCAGATACCCAAAATAGAACACTACAGGGGTCCGAGCCGACTTGCACCCACAACCATCATCATCGTCATTATTATTATTCCCCGCCCATCTTGCTGGGTTTCCCCAGCCACTCTTGTCAGCCTTCCTCCGTTGAAGTTCCTAACGACTCTCACCTGTTGCAGCGCCCCCTGAACAGCCTACCCTTCAGCGGGGTAAACCTGTTCGCGCTTTTGCTGTCCAAGGGGAGAAATCGGGCAGACCCGGACGCTTCTTTTCCGATTAAACGGCGTCCTCTCGCTCTCCTCCAAGGGTTTAGAGCCACTTAATATAACTTTTTTTATAGGACGGACCAAGTGCAGAGGGAAAATGTGATGCCACAGGGATTCGCACATGGGACTGGATCTAATCGGAGATCTAATCCGTTCCCTTTCCTGCTGGCTGATTTTAAAGGCTTGCCAGTGGGCGTTGGTGGGACTGAGACTCACAAGGGATTTGGGCCGGAGACCTTTGAAACCAGCAATCCTAATGGAGAATTGGTCAGGGGAGAAATCGGTGAGCTGGATTCATTCAGAGCATAGGTTGGTTCTGAGCCCTCCTGGCGTTCAAAGCACCGTGGTGAAGATGACGCTGGTGTTTGGTGGCCATAGGTGGCTGTTTCGTTTAAAATCTCTGGCTGGGCCCGGATTTCTACTTCCCAGCCCGGCCTGCAACCTCCGCAGGGATAGAAATCTCGTAATTGCTAATCGGATGAACTCTTTGCCCTTCGGAAAAATAAAGGACGCTCCCTTAAAATAAAATCTAAAAATCGCTTAGCTACCTGAACCGCAGTTTAGGGCACGTGCAAAACTTCCCTCCTTTCGGGGAAGGGATAGTTTCCCAGGAAGAAAGAATCCCCATGAGAAAAACTTGTGTAAAAACTAGGGCCCCGATCCGCAACCCAACGCAGCTGATGTAGTTCTGGTGACTTAAAGGGTCTCTTATCCCCTGCTTAAATTGGGGTTGTTTTGAGCAGCAATGGTACAGTTAGGGCGCTGTGGACTCTGATTCGTGGTCCCGTGAGGAGGGGAGGGCGCGAGTTCCCTTTTTAGACAGGTAAGGTGTTTTGCTTCAAAATGTGAGAAGCCGGACCTGTTGCCCTTGGGAAGCTCTCCTGCTCCTTCTGCTGCTTTTGGTGGGGCCTGGATTTCCGTCCCAAGGTCCTGCGCCCTGAAGGCATCACTGGTGAACAGGATCCAAAGAGGGTCTACGACCCCGATCAAGCTAGAGGGCACTTTAGTCTCCCTGACTCGGAGGAGGCAGATCCATAAATCTGTTAAGCAGAAGCAGCAAGCTTTACGCCTGCTAGGTTGCGTTGCTTTCGAGAAGAGTGTTCAGGATCAAAGCTCGCCTTCAGTCAAATCCTAGATACATGGCTAGCTCTCTCTCTAATGCCTTTCTTTCTTTCTTTCTTTCTTTCTTTCTTTCTTTCTTTCTTTCTTTCTTCCTCCCTCCCTCCCTCCCTCCCTCCCTCCCTCCCTCCCTCCCTCCCTCTCTGATGTCTCACTCTTGCTGAAACTCAGAAAACGGGACCATGCAACTGTTTCCCCTAATTCTGAAATTGACCAAAGTCTCTCTGTCTACCCAGAGAGAATCACCTCGCGGCTATGCAGGTTCTTTCCCGTCCTTCTTCCCAGGTATTTAGGGAGAGGGCAGAATCTACAGACGCCACTGACCCTAAACT
The DNA here is from genome assembly GCF_964270895.1 of Podarcis filfolensis. NCBI lineage: Eukaryota > Metazoa > Chordata > Lepidosauria > Squamata > Lacertidae > Podarcis > Podarcis filfolensis. The sequence continues at coordinate 29,761,045 of NC_139603.1, read as the reverse complement.
TTTTACGGAGCTACTCTAGAGTAAAACTTATTTCCTAGCCAAAGCGGGCGCCCATCTGGTCGGAGATCCGGCTCAGCGCATCGAGACCAGAGCTGAAAAGGAGAAAGGAGCGTGACTCTGTTTTTATTACCGTATTTCCCTTTCCACCTACAAAGTTTCATCTTGATACAAGCACAGTTCCGCGCAGATCTCTCGTCCGATACTTGCACACAATGGCGTCACAGGAAATGCGGCTCCCCCTCTCTTTTTTTTAACTCTCGGGAAAAGAAGGCTTTGAAAACTCCTAGACCTTGTCTTAAGATTTGTTATTTATTTATTTTGTGGGAGGAAGTTTAACATTTTGTGGAAAGTCTCTGAAAGTTGGTAAAACGAAAACTACAGCTTGCGGTGATCTGCTCTGGCTCTGCTGCTCGCTCTCCGTAATTAGGTGAAAAATATCCTTTCATACATATAAGCAGACCCAGCTCCTTCTGGAACAATAGTGGAAGCCCCCTTGTTCACTATGGAAAAGTGAAGTCAGACGCGTTTGAAAAGACCCCGAACACTTAAAATATTAAAGGCATAAAAGATGCTGCTTTTAGTTGTCTTATACCCCATTCCACCATTCTATTATCACTCCAACAGCTGCATTGTTTCGGTAAACAGAGTCCGTGCAGAATTTAACAACCCGATCCGCAATTTGAATTAAAACCATGAACGGCGACGATTTAACAGAATCGTGCCTCTCGCTGTAGCAAGTGGAACCCGCAATTCTGCCGCGTACGCAGCACTGCTTTTACTGCCTCCCGCGCCCCAGGCTTAGTTTTCCAAAAAGTCTTAACTGTCTTGCTAACGGATACCGAACACATTTTAAAACAATCCCCGCTTTATTTGAACGTGAGAGACCCGGTGTATATCATCTCTGCTGCTGCTCTGACCCTCAACTCGTCCTACAGCCCCGGCTATTTTGCGCCGAAGCCGATCGAGTTCCAATCTGGACTCGACGGGCGCTTCTGCGCAAGTGGGTCGTCTTGGCAAAGGGCCGTTGAAAGGATGCCGCGCAGACAGAGCCGCGCGGCCCGCCAACAGAGCCAGCGGACGGGGAATCCTCGCCAGTCCTGTTTCGAAGCAGGGGAAAAGAAGGGGGGGTCTGGAGAGCAATTGCCCTCCGTTGGAAGCGGGGGGGGGGCGGGTTGCTTGTCCCAGCAGACAGCCTCTCTCTAGCGAAGTCTTTATTTTCCCCGAGCAACAGGAGACCTAGAGCATCCAAATCTGCAACTGAACCCCTGTGGCAGCTGCTTTTTCGGCACACAACTCCTCGTCTCTCCTTATTTCGGTCGTTGCCCCCGCCCTCCCCCCCAGCTCAAAATCAGGTTGCCCAGCAGCGCCGGCTCCACGCTCCGGATCTCTGAGGCCCGCGGGAGTTAGTTGCCGGTCTCCATCTCTCTCGTTCTCCTTTTTCTTCGCCCACCCACCAATATACAGCCAATTTCACTCCCCTGGCTTTTCTCCACACTGCAGCAAAGCCAAACAATAGGAGGAGAGTGGGGATGAGGGGAGAAAGGCGACGAGAGGGGAAAGAGGAATCCCAGCAGCTCCTCTGCCTCCCTGCTGTTTTGATCCCCTCCAGGAGGAGATCAGGACGGCTCCCCGGAGGTGGCAAGTCAAGAAACTCCGCTCCAGAGAGCTGCTGTTTGCTATAAATCCATCATCCGCGGAGACAGGTTGCAAGCTCTGGAAGGGAGCTGGTCGAAATGCATTCCTGCGCCAGTGCGCAGGCGCGGGCAGGCAGCACCCTGCCTTTTTTTTTTTTTTTTTTTTGACCAGGTGAGCTCCTCAGGCAGGTAAAAGAAGGCTTTGCCTAAAGAGATCGCAGGAGAGGCAGGCGGGCAGATCACTCCTTCCATGACCGGCAGGGACCTTGTGATAGGCAGCCCGGAGCCAGAATGTCACTCCTTGCGAAAATGGGAGACTGGCAGGTAACGCGATTTCTCTTCTCTTCTCTCCACCCCCGCCCGCCTTTGCTTTTCTTCCTCGTTTTGTCTGGAGATAAGGATAGGGAAAACTAGGAGGCTCGGATCCAGACCCAACAGACGAAGAGCGACTTGGGGTTCCTCTCTCGGGGCATTTTGGGGAGGGCAAGCCACCTAATAAGGACAATTCACAGCGCGTAAAATTATTTGCGTAAAGGAGAGCTTTGATGGCTGCTCAACAGGTGGGGGAAGAGAGCCCACGGAGCAGCAAACGGCGCCACGGGCTTCCTCGTCCACGACAATCGCCCCCCACCGACATTTCGAAAGAAACTTGCCGCTGTTGATCGCAACAGTGATCGCTGTTGATGTCAAACCACCACTGATCTGGCAAACCGGTGGTGGAGTTCTCCCGTAAACTGGTTCTCTTTATGTTGGGCGCCGAAAACTAGTTTGTGTGAAAGGTTTTAAAAATGGTTTTAATAGACCCAGCCTAAGTTTTGCAGGAGTTCTAACTCTTTAAAGTGCTCCAATTCTGAGCACTTTCAAAGGCGAACGCTGCTCCGCGCTAGACTAGGCCTCGCAGGCTTTTACTGGGTGAAAGGTACGGGCCTTCTTTTCCAAAGGGGATCAGGGTTGGGAAACTCTCCCTCTCCGCGTCGAACTTCCATGCTCAACCTGTGGCCGAACTTGCGCCGCTTCCTTGTGGCTCGCGCCTTTTTTTTTCTGATTTCAGGCCCCGCAAGCAGGGAAAAGTGAACTCGGTGCGCCATTGAAACCGGTGGCTTTTGCTCTTCGGGTAAACGATCCCGAGGAAGTTAAAATTCAGCTCTTACCTTCGGTTCCTTTTATTCCGAATGGTTTTTCAGTACCCCAATTATCCCTTGGGAACGACCGTAAACAGGGAACTTCACTGGAAAGGTTTACCAGAAGCTAAACTCTCTCCAACTGAAAATCTCCAGGGACTTAAGAGTGCTTAACTTTGGCTGAGTCATGGAGAGCAATCCTAAATCTTAAAGGCATTTGCTGGGGGGGGGGGCACACACCTGACATTTGTTTGAATGGAGCATAACTTACCTATAAGAAACCTGATCCTAAGCACACTTCCGTGGAAAATGTGTCCAAATGAGGCTGGCTTAAAGTTAAGGTCTTTTGTTTTGTTTTCCTATTTTGTCCCTCTTTAACAGAATGGCATTGGCTTAAGTACAGCTATGCAGATATTGATCGGGTCGCAAATAGTGTATGTATAGTACTCTGAGCCTAACCCCCTCGGACGGATTCCTCCCTCCCCCCCACCGCGAGACGGGTAGCCATCCAAGTAGATCTTATTCCGGACTAGTCCCAGTTTCATCTTAATCATGCTTTCCCCATAGCGCTGTACAAACACTACAAACAGTATGGGGATTGTCACAAAAGGTGTGGGCTTTGCAGCACCCCTCCCCCACTAATTCTAAGGAAGTAAGCGCCACTGATTTCTGCTCAAGGGGACAGAAGACCCCAAGCGATTGATTAGGACCCCGCGTTTTCCTTACATTCCCAGGGCCGGCCATTCTTTCCACTTACTCCCAAGTAGTCGCCTCGCTTTTGACCTGTGGCTCTGAAGTCAACTGGGACTCATCCAGCCGCTATCAGGCGGGCAACAGAAGGAAGGCGCTGCGAGGGAGAGGGAGGGGAAGGCGACGCGGCGCCTTGAGGCCCTTCGCCCGCTAATCTTTATAGATACGCGCGTGAGAGTGCGCGCGCGAGTGTGTGTGTTTAGGTTGGTTTTCTGCAGCCACCTGGTGAACTACTACCACTAGCTTCGGTTCCTGCGAGGGCTTGAAGCTCTGTCCGGGAATGCAATTCCCCGAGTCTTGCAAAAGCTGCACGCCTCTAGCTCTCGGTTGGGTTTCGCAACCGCCGAAGTCCTCGGCGGGAGGGAGCACCCAAAGCTTTGCGAAGTTCCCACACGGCTGTGCAGCCAAGGAGACCGGTTGGACGGATTCCCTCTCTCTCCGGCAGCGGAAGAGAGAAGAGGAGCGGAGAAAGAGAGAGAGAGAGATCCACCCCCTTCTCGTGCGTCCGTGCAACCCGCAGTAGTATTGAGTTGTGGGGTGTGTGTGTTGGGGGGGAATCTTCCACTCCCGTTAGAGCCTGGGAGCCCAGTGGCGCAATCGCCGCTGGAAGGCGCAGGGCCGCGCGCGCGCGCACATTGATGTGCCACCGAGCGCCCTGGCGTCAAGGCAATGGGCGTTTTAGACGGACCCTGGACTCCTACGTATCGGAGGGGTGAGAGGAGGGAGACCGCGCCTTCGTCGGAGTGGCCTCTCTCTCGCCACCTCCCCACAGCTCCCTTGGAAGTGGACCATCAACGGACAGTGCACCGACTTTTTTATTCCTAGGAAGAGCCCAGAGGTGGCGAGGGAGCCAGCCAGGCGCGGTGGTCCTGCAGAATCCGAAAAAGGGGGCTCACCGTTTTGTGGCCGTCCAGAATCTCTGGGGAAACTCGCCGTTTCTTGGATCGTCCAGAATCTCTGGCGCCGTGGCGTTGACTTGTAGATTTTTTTCTCTCTCTCTCAAAAAAAGAAAATCCCTTACCATCCCGATCTACAAGCTGCTTAAGCCGGAACAAACCTGAGTCGATGCCAAATTCTAAATTATCCAGTGGACCTTAATCCAATTTCATCCGGTTTAACTGGCTTGGGTTCTCCTTTTGGGGGAACTTCAGAGTCTCCCAGACAGGCGAATTGCAGTGCCTTTCCCGTGCAAAGGATGCCTCTGCCTCCTTGGACCTGTAGATCTCGCTGTGGTTCAACAATAGGAGCGCATCGCGGAAGGTTGGTTCTATTCAGGAGGCTGGTCTCGAATTGCAGCTCTAGGTGGCCTCTTTATCCAGACACGTACAGACCCCAATGAGAATGTACGCATGCCGGTATCTGAATCCGCCAAATGCGACGATTCGCTTGTAAAAGGGCCGGCAGCACACCTGCCTTGACACCTGGTGTCTTTTGATCCTGACCTGCAAAGATGGGAGAGTAGGAAAGATGTTGCTTCTTTGTCTCAGGAAGCACGGTTTCTAGTAAGGAGGACCCCAACCTGGGCGATCCGAAATGAATCCGGATTAAAAATAAAAAACAGTGTCAGCCACGGCAAAAAAACCCCAACCCAGTCCGAAGGGATCTATTATGAAACAGTGTGTTTGAGCCATACAAAGCAAATATAAGAAAGGAGTCGGGTGTGCACTAGGGGAGCTGGAGAGGAAGGGGGCGCAGCCGTTCCCATGAGAGCGCAAGGTTGCAGTCCTCACTATATTTAGGGGCAGGTTCACATATGCACCTACCTGTCTGTCCCTGGTGTCAGTGCTGATTAAAACAGCAATTCCGGGACCCTGGTCGAACCAGCCAGGATGCTCTGCTCGGCAACCTGCTTTTTAAACATGAATGCTGCGGGGACAGAGTGCTGTTGAGAGAAAAACACTCTGCACATGCTTATGAGGCACTTTCCTTTCTAGTATGACTTCACATGCTCCAGCATCCGCCCTCGGGTTCCGAAAAGAGAGAGCAGGCAGAAGCCTTCGCATAAAAGAGGGTGAGGGTAACGGGAACTGAAGCTGGATCTGGCAGCTCCCAGTTTAAGCTCAGGTGGCATTGACTCCGGTGGTACCACTGATTCTCCCTCGCATCCTCTATCCGACCCTAAACACTGCTGCAGTCTTCCGGAAGTAAATCCTATTGCCTGTCTGTACTCGTCTGAATGCGGTCTGCTTAGGATCACAGCGCAATATAGCCTGCGGGATAAGCGTTTATGCCTTTCTTCATGTGGCTGAGAGAAGGGTTTGCATGGGGTTCAAACAGGTAGAGTAGGAGACCACTCCCCACCCCATCCCCCAACTTCCTACACTGTCCACTGTCTCTGCCCTCTGATCGGTTCCTAATACTGTACTTCAGTGGCGCCCTCACAGGGCAAGATTGGGGGTGGCAGAAGAATTCAGGACTCCACTCAGCAGAACGAGTTGATGGGCACCCAAATGCGTCAGGGCATCTTGAGGTAACGATATATCCCCCCCCAGCAAGTCCATTAACTCCGAAGTCTACAATTCCCCGAACTGCACCGCCGCCTTTCTTAGCCACAGCTCTCCTCGATTTCTGCCGAACTTATTCCGAAATAATTGCGCTCAGGATCCCACGCTTGGACAATACTGGCGCAGTCTAGGATTATTTGGACGAATGTATCTTTCAGCCTAAGCGTCGCTTGTCCTTAGACGCAAAGAAAACCACACAAAACCATAAGAGACTCTCGGTTGTCCCCACGGCGGGGCGGGGAGGGGGAGAGATGTTAAAAACCCCAGGAAGTGGGGGTTGTTGTTTTCGTCCCCTAAAAGGAGCTGCTGGTTCAAATCTGGTCCTTACGATGTAGGGGCGAGAATAGGCCTCAGTTTCGCGAAACAAAACCCAAATCAGAAAAGGAAGGATGGGGTGCTTTGCTGGGAACTCCTAAACGCCGTAGTGTCCTTAAGTCAAAGAACTGCAACCCTATGGGAAGGAATCCTATCGAACTCGGTGGGATAGGACTCACTTCTGGGTAAACACGAGCAGAACAGGGCTGCGCGGGTAAAACCTTATCACAATCGGGAGTAAACTAGCGCCACGCCCCGCACACTTGTAAACGTGCATAGGATCGGGTTGCACATTGAGATCCCTTCGCGCCCATGGGAATGTTCCTTTTGACACCTTTGCAAGTAAAACTGCATCTAGTTTAAAGTTTAAAAGTTATTCAAAGAGGAGGGAGAAAGGGAGAGGAAGAGAGCAATTAGACAGCAAAAGTAAGAACAGAAGGATGTGAGAACGAAAAAGTAAATGAACTCAACGTAGAAGATCGCAAGAATAGTGACTTTAAAAACACACATACGCCCCTCCATCACAATAAACCCCTCCCCTCCTCTGTCTCACCTCCCTCCCTCTCGCCTGCCAAGAGTCCTGCTGTTTAAAAGTAGCTTAGCCCAACCCAGCCCAAACGCGAGGGTGGCGGGCGTTTTCTTGGCTACCTGAGTCCATTCGCGCGCAGGTTGTTGCGCAGCGGAGCAATTGGCCTATTGTTGCTATGCTAATGAGGCGATTAGGCTGTTGGTGAAAAGGCTCGCTTGGAAAGAAAAAAGGGAAAAGTTTCGACCATTAGAGGGAGATCTCCGAGCGGGCACGGGAGATCTCCTCCTCCTGCTGCTCTTCCTCCTCCTCTTCCTCCTCCTCCTCCTCCTGCTCAAGCACTCCAGCGGGCGCGCTCTGCATGCCAGAGGAGAGCGCAAGGCAGGCAGGCAGGGCAAAAGAGCCTCTTCTCTCTCTTTCTCCTTCTCTCTCTCTCTCCCTCTCTCTCTCTCCCTCCCTTTTTCTCTTTCTGACTCTGTCTGTATCGGTCTGTCTCTCTCGTTCTCTCGCCACGCCAATCCATGAAAATGCTTTGGAAACTGACGGATAATATCAAATATGAGGAATGTGAGGTAAGCGCTTTCCCGCGGCTGGGGCACACATCAGAGAGGATCTCCCGGTCCCCTGTCCCCCAATCCGTCCAGCCTTCCCACCCCCGCTCCACCTAACAAACAGAAAACCCAGCTGTTTTGGGGGAGCACCTTGCAGCAGCTAGCGATGCAGTTGGAAGACCAACTTCTGCGCTAGGCGACCCAGCAGACTTCGCAGCTGGAGAGAGGGCGCCTGTGGTGGGTTTATACCTAGGTGCCAGGTGGAGGAGGCTACGCGTTGAGGAAGGAAGGGGGTGCTTAGGCAGGGTGGGGGTGGGGGAATCGACCTCCTCGGCCCAAGGAGACCAGAAGGAGATAGGAAGCGGGTGGGGTGGGAGGAGGAAGCCCAGGCAGATCTTTCTGCACCAGTGCTGAAACAGTTATTGAGGAGAGGAGGGGGAGAAGATGGAATGGATGAGCAAAACGAATGAATGAGGACGATCGAGACGACCCTCGAGTCAGCAGAAGGAGCCCCAAGATGTCCTAAAGAGGACTGCCCCCGACAGAGGTCTTTTTGAGCCACAAGTTCTGCTGAGGCGCACTGAGCGACTTTTTTCTCTGGTTTGGACCGTTGTCACTTCCGCGTCAGATCTTGCTGGCTGCAATTCTTCTCAGCCAGTTGGTGAGGGCTTTAACGACTTGCTGGGCTTTTAAGAGCACGCCTTTCAAACTCCAAAAGCCTCCTCGAAGGCTATTGGGAGATGCTCCTCGCACAGGTAGTGTGGAACAGAGACAGAAGCAGATCAGGGGTGCCTTCTGCGCGCGGTGGCAGAGAAGATGCTTACTCGTTCCTTCGCTTTACAAGACTCTTGATATTTATTAGAGGTATATAAAATGTAACTAGAGATGATGTTGGAGGTTGATGAAGGAGACGGAGAGATGCATATATGTGATGTCTGATGTTGATTATTATTTTTTAAAAGCCAGAGAGGTAGGTGCATAGACAGGCATAGATGGATAGGTTGAACCGCTAGGGTGACCTCAAGGATGCTTTTCAAATAAACGCATCTTAGAGTGGCTGTGTACAAGAGCTGTACTGTTGAATACTTTAAAATATTTGTTTCCCTGGTGGGATTTGGTGCTTCAAAACTCTGTTTTGCAAGTCTTTCTTTTCTATCTCAATCCAACGGTTTGGTGAGCAACACATTATTTCTCTTTGCGCGCACACACAAGCACGCACAAATACACGCACACTTCCTTCATTCTGTGCACAGAATAGAATCTGACAAGCGCCAGCCTGGAAGATTAATTAAGAAAACAAATGTGGGTTGGTGCTGAGATTTATGGCTCCTTTGGAGAGGCGAGCCTGTCTACAAATGTCAGAAACTAAGAGTAGGCGGCAGGCAGATCTCATTCTCACTTTCTCTACAGAATGGAAAAGGATGTGTGGTTCTCTCCCTCTTTTTCACCCACCCGTCCGGAAAAAAGCCGTTTTAGGGCGAAAGCCGTTCGCTTCTCAGTGTCGAAGCGAAGTGCACGTGCGGTTGTGGATTTGCTTGGAAATGGCTTGTGTTGCTTCACATGGAGCTGATAAACAAACCAATCCAGCGGTGAGGCTTCCAGAGTAGGCGAGGGTGGTGTGTTTGGAGAGCTGTGAGTGCTTAGGCGCGATTTTCTTCTGTTAAGAGAAAGTATGGCTACGGTTAGGGCGGTGGCACAACGCTTGAAGCTGACTAGCAGCTCTTGAAATGGACTAGCAACGCAATCCTAGACGTGCGCGCAATCCTAGACGTGCATGGGAGTTAAATGGGGTTTGCTCTCAGGTCATTCGGTGCAGAATTGCAGCTTATGGCTGCAGTGACACCCGCCCACTTACGCAGAAGTAAGTCCCATTGATCCTAGTGGGATTCACTTCAGGTAAACATACATAAGGTACTGAGTGCTCCAGAGTTCGGAGGAGATGGGCTTGATTTCAATTTTATTTCTAAAGTCTGTCTGTGTGCGGGAGCAGCTTCTGGAACGCGGTAGTGCTCTTGAGCTGGACTGAACTTGCTTCGGCGTTTGCTTAATGCGCTTGGCTTCGGATGGCGCCACAAATCGCCCATGCAGCAATTTGGAGACATAAGCAATCGTAAGAGAGGGTGTTTCGGCGGTGAAGCTACAGTTCTCCTGCTTTTCTCTATATGGAAATAGAAGGTCGGGAGGTAACAGACTTACAAAAGCTGAAGGTGCATGCTTCTCTCCCCGCCCCCCCCCCCGCCCCCTATCCTTCTCCACTCGGCGAGGTGCGCTCTCCGGGAGTTTTGCAGGGACATGCTCGGTCGGCGGCAGAGCGCCTGTTGTTATGATAAGTCGGCAACAGCAGCAGGAAAAGTGAAGCATGCCTGTCACCTCCCAGGATTCACTGGCTGCGAGTTGCCCAGCCAGCTGAGCGGGTTGGGCCGAGCCTGGGAGCCCCAGCTTGTCCGGGCCAGCCAAGCGCCAGTCGCCTCCCTTTTTCTTTCCCTCCCCTCCCCCCCGACAGTCTTCACCACCCCTTTTCCACGATCCTCAGCCCCAAAGGGGAAAAAAAGGGCTTCGCGGGGTTCCCGAGAGTAGCTCCGCTGCCCCGATTCCCGTCCCCTCCGCCGCCACAACCTCTGGGAGAACGGAGCTCTGAAAGGGCGGCGGAGATTCCACGCGCGGAGCAGGGAGGGCCCTTCCCCTCCAGCCCGGGGCTCCGGCGAGGCCCTGTTGTTGCTGCTGCTGCCGCCGCCGCCTCGGGCCCTCGAGCCATGGACGTGACGCAGCAGGACGCCGCCGGAGCCGAGCCGCCAGGCCCAGGAGAGCCGGGGCAGCTGAAAGGAGGCGGCGGCGCCGAGGCGGGCTCCTCCGAGAGCGGCTCCTCGCGGAGCAAGAGGGCAGCTGGAGACGCGCAGCTCTTGGCGCTGCCCTTCGACGGCGCGGCCTTCGCCCAGCCTCCGCTGCCCGAGGTGCGCCCTTCTTCGCTTCCCTGCTGCCCCAGGACCTTGCCTGGGCCTCTCTCGCTCCTTCCACGATTGCCCCACCGGGCCCAGCTCTCCTCTTTCCCTGCCTCCTCGCTGCGCTCCTCGTCGGGCCGTCTCTTCCCTCTCGCTTCTTCCTAGTTCACTGCCTTCCTGCCTTCCCCTCTCAGTCTCTTTCTCTCCCCCCCCCGTGAGTCCCCTGCTGCCCCCTCCCCAAGTTCACCCCAAGCCCCGGAACCCACCCGAGACCTTTCCCCCGGCCTGCCGCTTCTTTCCTTCCCTTTCCCACGCGCGCTGCCCATTCCCCTCCCTCTCTACTTACCCCTCTGCCCTTCCTTCTCCTATCCACTCGCCTGTCTTCTCTCCCCCCCCCCCCGCCTGCCTGCCTGCTCCCACCCTCTTGCTTCTGCCTGGCTCTTTCTCTCTCTTTCACTTCTTCATGCCCTACAACCTTTTAAAATGTTGCCCCTTTCCTGTGATTCGTCAGACGCAGCGGCGGCGGCGGCATGGCTCTCTCTCTCTCCCTCCCCCCCTCCCCTCGCTCTCTTTTTGTCTCTCCCTCTCTCTCCGTCCTCTCCCCCCCCTTTCTCTCGCTCCCCCTCCCCCCTCTGATTAGATACACTGATTCTTCATTCAATGGACGTCATTTAGAACAGCCTCTGCCTTGAGTTGCTTCCTCGCTTCACGCTCGATTTCCAGCCATTCTTCCCTTATTAAGTATTCGTGTAATATTAACAGTCATGAATATCTGCTATTAGGACTCTCGAGGAAAGCGAGCCGCAGATCTCTCCCTCCCTCCTTCTCTCTTTCTCTCTCTCTCTTATTAGGAGCTCACGTGAAGCAATCGGAGAGGGAGGGGGAGAGAGAAAGAGAGAGAGAGGTGTGTGGGGGCAACGCACCACACACGCACACACGGATTAAGGAACACACACACACACACACACACACACACACACACACACACACACACAACTTTGCACCGCAATAGCACCGCCGGATCCGGCTCTCCCTCGCCTTTTTTTCGCCGCTGCAGATCGCCGGGCGTTTGGGTCAAGTTCTGATGGATTTGAGTCGCGCCGCGTCCCCAGTGCTGCTCGCGGACCAGCCTGGGCGTTGGGCACTTGGTGTAGTCACAGTCTAGACCTGGGCTTCTTCTCCTCCTTTTGTGCGTGTGTGTGAGTGTGTGAGAGAGGAGAGGGATAGGGAGAGCGCGCTGCTCGCGTGCCGGAGAGGCAGAGAGCAAGAGACGCAGGCAGCGCGAGAGAGCCCGAGAGCCAGAGCGAAAAAGAGCCGACTTTTCTCTGCCTTTTTGTTTTTCTCCTGTGCCCTGACTTGGTCCCCCCGAATCCGCGCAGATGTTAGTTCACAGTTTCTCAGCGATGGTGAGTGGCTTTCTTAGCATTCTCTATCGGGGGGTGGCGGGATGGGTTGGTCTTATTTGTGCCTTTTCTCAGTCTTGCTTATTATATGTGTGCGTGTTTCACATCCTGCCAGGGTCTGTCTGTCCTCTCTGTCTTTCCTCCTTTTTTATTTTTTGTTTCGAGAATACAAAAAAACCCCAACTTCTTTATTATTACGTTGGCTGCTGCAAGTTAACTACAGAAATCCTCGTTTCCGCTTCCATGCACGTCTATTGTGTCGGTGTTTTTGTCCTGTTCTGTCCCTTCCCGCTTTCCCCGCTGGATTTCACATCTTTTCCGCTCCTCTCTTTTTCCCGGGGATCATCACGCTCCTTGAGAGATTGAAGTCGAAGGCATTTAACGACATCTTTCTTATAATTCCCAACTGCCGCCCTCGCCCGTCCCCCCCCTCCTTTCCATTTCTGTGGCTGTTAATTTCCTTTAGTCGTACCTGTGGGCTATAATTTCATAACCTTCCAAGTCCCAATTGCACGCCGGCAAAACCATTTACATTTTCGTTCCTCTTTCCCCACGCGCTTTATTTTTATTTTTGTTTTCTAGTTATTCGCCTTAATTTTTGGACATTTCATTCTTTTATGAAGAATGTGTGTGCATATGCAATATATGTATGTATGTATGTATAGTGTGTGTGTGATATTTTATATTATATCACAGTTCCAACTAACAAAGCAGCACATTTTTTATGAGTCGTCAATCTTTTTTCTTTCTGCAAATGACTTATCCAAACCCACATTTTGATCATATTTATGGACGCGCTTTGAAGGAATAGCAGCTCTTTTGGGTGGCGTTGCCCTGGGAATGCGACGACGATACAGGTCCGCTTCTGCACCGTTTACAGTCGTTCGCATTTAAAAGTTCCAGGCAGATGGGAGTCTTTTTCGTAAATGATGTGGGAACGCTTTGGATGGGTGGGGGTGGGGGAGGAAGATAGGCTGAATTTTCGAATGACAAAAAAAACCAAATCCCCTCTAAGATTTTCCCCGCCCTCGGATCTGCCGTCAGCGTACGGATTTGGTTGGTTTTTCTATTTATGATTTTCCTTTTGTTGTAAGGAATTTCAACGCCTTTCCGTTTGGAAGATGCTTGGAACCAAATGTTTGCAAATCGCATCCTTTGTGTGTGTGCGTTGGGTGTATAATGGGGGGGGGGTGCGAGGCCTTCAAACCGTCCTGATTTTGATCTCCTCTCTCTTTCTCTCCCCCTCTTTTTCCTCGTTCCCCAGGACCGTCACGATGGCACCAGCAACGGGACAGCCCGCCTACCCCAGTTGGGGAGCGTGGGCCAGTCGCCCTACACCAGCGCCCCACCGCTCTCCCACACCCCCAACGCTGACTTCCAGCCCCCCTACTTCCCGCCGCCGTACCAGCCCATCTACCCTCAGTCCCAAGACCCCTATTCCCACGTTAACGACCCCTATAGCTTGAACCCTCTTCACGCCCAGCCCCAACCCCAACACCCAGGCTGGCCGGGACAGAGACAGAACCAGGAAACGGGGCTTTTGCACACCCACCGAGGACTTCCGCACCAGCTCTCCGGCTTGGATCCGCGAAGGGATTACCGGCGGCATGAAGATCTATTGCACGGACCTCATGGCTTGAGCTCAGGACTAGGAGACATCCCCATTCATTCGATACCTCACTCTTTAGAAGACGTACCGGTAAGGAGAACTCCGCGCTACTGACACCAGCAATGCCACGTTCTCCGGCCTGCGAGGCACACATCCCGCGCGCCCTCGGGCTGGTGGATGGGACTTGCGCTGGGCGCACCCAGCCAAATGACCGCAGAGAAAGGCAGCGAGGCGATGGTATCTCTCCATCCGTTGGCAACCGGGCCGCTTTAATAGCGCCAGCGTCTCCCCTGCAAAAAATAGAATAATAGTAGTAATATCTAGCACACAGTAATAGTTGTTTGCATCTGTCCCTACCACTGCATTAACGGGGAGTTGAGAGGGAGACGCACCCGGGGAGAAATAATCCAACCAAAATAATCCTTGACGGTTTTTCCCCCATGCCCAATGACAATGAGTGGGAGCTATAGGGAAGGCCGTGCAGTAATAATAATAATAATAGTAGTAGTAGTAGTAGTAGTAGTAGTAGTAGTAGTAATAATAATAATAATAATAATAATAATAGTATTAGAATTAGAATTAATAATGTGATCCTCGGGCCTTGCCTTCGGTAGGATCCTAGATGTCTTGGGAAAGCAATTAGTCGACCTAAACATGCCTAAGGCTTCATGCTATTCTCGGTCAGGAGAAGAAAGGGAGCCTGCAAAATGAGTTGCAAATCAACACCAAACCATTAAAAACAAAACAAAAAACCCACGTTATTCCGGACTGAAGAATTGGCATAGTCTGAAGTGGTTAGCCAGGCGGATGGAAGAAAGAGAATGCATTATTTTTGGGTGTGTTTTTTAAAATGAATGTCGTTTATTCGTTGGGGGGGTGAGGAGGAACTAGTAGCTAACAACAGATAAGTAGTCATATTCTGACCAATATCTTTTGGTACCCTGAATATTTGCTGCCTACTTTCTGGAGTTGGGCTCTCTTACTCGTTGGGGAAGATTTCTCACGAAGCCCGCGTTCGGGTCTCGACCCCTTTGCAAGCGAAGAGGGCCATTGTCCGCGGGGAAGCACCTTACGTGCTTGGCTCCAAAGGGGAACTCACCGTCAGAGGTCCCCTTGCCTTCTGGCTCCCCGGCTGAAAAGAGTATTTGAGTAGGCCAGTAATATTATGCAAGGCTCATTATACCAGGCAAAAAGCATTTGCGGGGTGGGGGGTGGGGGGGAGCTGGTGGCTGGTAGAAGCAGCTCCTGGTATCTGGATGTGATTTTTGCTGTTGTTGCTAAAACGCCACCCCAAATTACAGGATCAAATATTATAACAATATGTCCACTGACAGTTTAATGATTTACAGTTTCATGTTGCAAGGATAATGTTCCGATGGGTTCACCTATTTGGGGGTCATTTTGGAAGCCTTTTATTCCTTCCCGGTTTAGTAAATCATACTTGGAGGTAGTGTTGAATAGGGGATTTCGTGACACCCCGCCCTCCCTACGAAACCGATTGTTACCTTCAGTTGTTTTGCAACAAACGCATGCATTCCCGTGTGTGGGAATTTAGGGAACGGTTGGGGATGAAAAGAACAGAACAATACGCAAAGCACGTTTGGGACAGGCTGCGGTTCTGAAAAATACTTCTCTATATGGAAACGCCTTTTAAATGGCCGGGATCTACTTCCAAGAGAAAGGAGTACAGTTGAAACCAATGGGACTTCCCAACACATGTCAAGATGTAAACGATTTTGAAGCTAGCAGCTGGGGTTTCGGTTCTTGCAAGGAACATGAGCTAAAATATATTCCTCTTTCGGAATTTCGTTTTGTTCAAAGTCTATTGCAAAGCGCAAATTGCATTTGAATGATAAATACATCCCATTTTATTCCCTGCTCTGGCAAGAGATGACTTATCGCTGGCACGTTTTCAGAAAAATCAGTTGCCAGCTAGATTAAATTCCCACTCCTCACGCCCGCCCTTAAACTGAGCCGGATCCACAACCCAGTTAAGCTGGATCACCTAGCTTTGAGTTGTGGTTCCATTAAGCAGACAAAAGTGGCATGAAACTGCTTTGGCAATTGAACACACACACACACACACACACACACACACACACACACAAAGAGAGAGAGAGAGAGAGAGAGATCGCTTGTGGGGTTGGTTGTGAATCCCTTTATCAAGAAATGTGGGTCACAGAAAAAGGGTCATTTTCAGTGTCCCCGTTGCTGCCGCAGTTAACCTTTCCTATGAGCCGAGTCCTCGGTTCTGAAGACATGCTAAGTCGAGGGCGAGAATTATTTAAGCATAAATATCTCGGCGGGATTTTAAAACCTAACAGTCGGTGGCTTGCGTGGACTCCATATAGGCAGAGGAATCAGACAAATAAAAACGTTACGCCCCACTACATTTACTTTATGGGTTTGGGGCCTCCTGCTTGAAGGGATCATATTTCCCTATATAGTTGAAAAAAAAAGACCCCCAAAGAAAACTGCAGCGTTAGTCATTTCTGAACATTTCTCAATTTAATTATGCTCAAATCCAGAAGCACTTTAGGCAAGTTACAAATGAGAGCATTGAGTACAATAAAACCCGTAATAAAGCAACTTCGTACCATCCACCCGGAATCATTGAGATCAGGCACAATTAACAGGAGCATAAATCCAAGGCAGAATGGAAAATGTTAGGCTCGGTATTATTGCTGGACAGAGACAGAGAAGGAAGGGGGGAAAGGGGGTTTGGGGGTATCTCTGCGCGCCTGTGTTTTGAGCGGCGGCCGGTCGCCTGCAATTTTTGCAACGCGGCCGCGAAATGTTCTATATCTCAGCAGCGCTAGTGCTAATTTGTAAACACAGACAGACACATTAGATTGACTGTCAGGTTGGGAATTAGAAAACACGATTTTCATTTTACTTTCTAATCACGTTTCGAAGTCGGGGGCGCGCCTCGCGGGCACGCGGGCACACACACGCGCGCAAATCCATCTGTAGGAGAATTAAAAAGGCATCAGCCGAATCTGCTAGTGGACAATAGAGCCGCGAGCGGGGCTTCATGTTCTTGGGTTATTCAGCTAATATAAAGCTGGCTTCCTTTCCCCTCCAGTTCGTTTCCCCCTAAAAAATGTCCTCACCTCTGTGCCTCCTTCCCAAACGGATCATTCTGCTTCTTCTCCCTGTTTCCATTGTATTTTCCCCTCTGTTCTCTGTGCCCAGTGGTGGCACAAAATTACCATTCTGGAATCTCCAAATCACCTTTAATCACTTTTTTTTTAATACTGCAAGACTAAGACACTAGTCCTGTGCACATTTCCTGGGGACACAATTGCAACTTACTTCCGAGTAAACATGCATAAGATTCCGTTGCGTGGCTGCAAATAGACGCCCATATTTGTAGCCAGCGGGTGTTACTTGCGAGTAAATATGTACAGCGTTCCCCTGCACAGGCTGCAATCGTGTGCATGCGTTTTTGGAAGTAAGTTGTATTGAAACCGATGCGGCTTTACTGTCGAGTAAACGTAGCGAAAAGACTGAGCTATTAATTGTAAGATTCCAACAGCCCAGCCAAATGCCCCATCCCGATTAGACCTGGGGGCTGTGGTTAAAATATTGCCCCCCCCTTTGTTAAATCCTTGCACGATAATGCACCGAAATGAAACATTTCCGCACTGCATATATATCCATATCTGTTTGTGTGTTTTGGATCCAAGTACCGTAAGGCAGAAACATTAGAAAAAGAAAGAAAGAAAGAAAGAAAGAGAAAGAAAGAAAGAAAGAAAGAAAGAGAAGCAGCTTCGTAACATGTTTCTTTTGGTATGTTTAAATATTCACATCCTTGTGTATCCCTTTTGTTGCAGCACGTAGAGGACCCGGGTATTAACATCCCAGATCAAACTGTAATTAAGAAAGGTAAGCCATTTCCTTGAACATTCCAGGCATGTCCTCACAAGCTCGGTGCTGTTGCGGAGAGAACTTGATAAAGCCATTGTTCCCCTCCCCTCCTCACCCCCTTCCATGTAATTCACAACAGGCTTTTGAAAGTGGACAACGACATGGACAGTCCTGGTTGCAAACCACCTTTCACGCGAGCCCAAACGCGCCGTGATTTCTGAATGTGTGCGATTGTATTATCTCTCTCGAACGGATCCAGGTTTTAATTCTTCCTAATAATACCATTCGCGGTTAGGAACTGACTTCGAATTTCTACAATGAAATTATCTTTCGTGACCAGAACCCCGCACCAACCCTTTCCAGACCCTAGTCTCTCTGTCTCTCACCCCCCCCAACCCCCACGGCGGACTTCAGGTTTATGAGATTGTTCTGAATTGTTTATATCAGTAGGCTTTGTTGTAGCAAGCGAGCTAAGGATATGGGAAGGGGGCTTTGGTGTTGTCTCCGCGGCGGTGGCTTCCGCTTGTTTCTGGAATAGTCCCTTCTGGGTTGTTGTTGCTGCTACTGGTTCTTAATGGTGTGCTGTCGTTGGGTGTCTAGAAGACAGAGTGCTCTCATTCCCAGCCCCTTTCAAATGACTTTGCAAGGGGTTTCATGGGCTTGGGCTTTCTTTTTCTTGATTTCTCAGTGTTGGCAAGGGAGCGAAACGATGGGCTCCCCTTTTGGGTACTGCTCGGAAGACTGCTGTTGGAGAGAGTGAAGCTCTCTCCGGGTTGAGCGCTTGGCTATTATTCCCTGGGAAAGGGGCGCGTGTTTGCCTTCGCTCTAGCGGAGTGTCTGGGTATTTTAGGCACCGCCAGGGTCTGATGCTCTACAAAGCTTTGGAAACCTCAGCACTGCCACAGTGAAAGCTAAAGTTTCACCCACCCCCACCCCCCTCAATCTGGGGAGCTTTTGTCACGTCAAATTAGATGTGCAAGGAATAAATCTTAAAGAGATGCTCTTTCCGAGTCGACATGATAATTGGCTCTTTTATTAGTAATCTCAAGAGTTCGTTTAACTCCTATTGTCTCTATTAGCCTCCCCAGAGCTATTAATGTCACAAGTGATCTATCCAAAACCTAGATATCCCCCCCCTCGCTCCACCCTTTAACATTTGGATTAGGCCCACTAAAGTGAGGATGTGAAACGGGGGTGGGATTGGGAACGAGGGGAAGAAGCAGATGATGACAAAAGAGTAAATATTTATAGTGTAACCGGCCTGGAACGTGAGCACAGCGCCCATCGCATGCAAAGGCGGCTGCCCTTATTTTTTCACTTATGCTTAGCCAAGTTGGGAAACGAAAAATAAGGCTTGCTGAGTTTTGTGCTGGTCCTGGATATCTTCTAATAAAGCCCTAGATCTTTCTGTCTCTTAAGGGGAAGATATGAAGGCGGCAGCAGGGAGGTGGTTTGTTTTTGTTTTCTTCCCATTTTGAGAAGCAGCTCTTTAAGGATCTAGGAAGTTTTTGTTTTCCTATTTTGTTTTGGCTGCGTGCTGCTTCTTCTTCTAAACAAAGCGCTCCACTGTCATGTTCTTTTAACGATAGAAACCGCCTCCCTTGTTTCACGCTTCCCAGTGTGAAAAGTTGCACGCAGAGAGGCTGCGACACTCGGCCCAGTTTATTTGAAACACTTGGAGACAGTGTGTGTTGGGGAAGCGGGGAGACTACTCTAGAACAATGGCACGTTTAGATGTTCCAGAACCGGCTAAGGTGCATTGTTTGAACGTCTCCCTTTTATCTCTAAAAGGATGAATGTAACATCTCTCTCTGTGTGTGATATAGCGAGTATGGTAAGTGTTCATCAGGCTATCAGCTTGAGAACATTAATTTGGCTCCAAGTTCCAGCGAGATCCATAGGACTTAGATGCCCCTGGAACCGTTTAGCAGATGAGAGGCAATTCCCCGTAAGCTCCGCCCCCTCCTCTCCGCTTGACACAACCCACGCTTCTGATTGGCCTTTCCCCCGAAGGGGGCGGGCGGAGAACAAACCAGCCCAGACGCTCGCCTTGTCTGTGTCCCTGCCTCATGCCAGCTCCTTTAAAGCAGCTTAATTCAGTTCAAGGCATAGTCAATATACATCGGGATGCATCAGGCTTTTCAGCCAGAGATTGCAAGCCCCTTGAGCTTTCACCTCCCCACCCTCCCCACAATGTCTCCCCGCCCCCAGAAACAAAACAAAACAAAACGTGGCGTGCTCTGTAAATAACATCTTGGGTTGAGTCAGGTGGTGCAGCTGCTTGTTTGCCTGTTTATTCGGTGGCATTTCAGAACAGGCGGCGGAGTCTGGGCTTTCAGGCCTTCGTGTCGTCGCCCCCCATTCCCTCTCTCTCTCTCCTCGCATAGGAGCCAATAAAATATCCGAGATGGGCCTGGCCATTCAAATGGTGTGCATGTGCCGTGTCCTGTGATCGATTATGTGTGTGTGTGGGGAGGCTAACCTGCCCCCGCTCCCCCGAGTATTTTATTCGAGTTGGCACCCCTGCCTCCTCCTGTGCAACGTGCCTTCGGCCTTCATAGTAAAAAAAGCGAGGGGTAGGAGGAAGTGGTGCTTGGAGCTGGGGGGGGGGGGGAGAAAGAAGCAGCCGCCAGTCAGCCAGCCAGCCGCCCCCGGGGTTTTCCAGCGTCCCTTGGCGCGGAGGACAGTGCCTGAGGGGGCTCCGCTTCTTGCCCGCCATAGTGGTCGACTAAGCGCCCCCCTCCTCTTCATCCCTGTCGTCTTCCATCTGCCGCCACCTTTCCTGGCTTGTCGTTGTCGTCTTCTTCCCCGCCCCCCACCACGAAGTTTATCCCGAGGCAGCCCCTCCCCCTCCCAGGCGCCCCTCCCCCCTCAGGCTGCTGGCAGCTGCTAATCCCCTCAGCATTTGTGCACTAACGCGGCTCTCCCTCCCCTCGCCCTCCCCTCTTCCTCTCCTACCCAACCCGCCCCCCCCTTCCCGGACTCTGCAGGCCCCGTGTCCCTGTCCAAGTCTAACGCCAACGCCGTCTCCTCCATCCCCATCAACAAGGACACGCTCTTCGGCGGCGTGGTGAACCCCAACGAAGTCTTCTGCTCGGTGCCCGGGCGCCTGTCCCTCCTCAGCTCCACCTCCAAGTACAAGGTCACGGTGGCGGAAGTGCAGAGGCGCCTGTCCCCGCCGGAGTGCCTCAACGCGTCTCTGCTGGGCGGAGTGCTTCGGAGGTGAGGCAGCCCGAGCCGCGGGAAACGAGGCCGGGTGGAGGGGCGGGATCTCTTTTTGGAGGGAAGGGAGCCCATTGGAAGGGACCGTGCGCGCGACTTGAGGTGGTAGCGCCCCGTCCAATCACTTGCTCGCCCAAGGGCGCCACTCCTCCACAGTTCTGCCAGTGCTTAATTCCCAAGCTCCGAAGTACCATTGCTCAATGTGCATCCCCCTAGGCTAGAAACCTAGGCAGATCCTCCATGGTGCCTTGGGTTAGTCAGAAGGGAAGGGGAAACGGCTCTTGCTTGTGTTGTCAAAGATGATCTTCAGGGTCACATTCAAGAAGAGCCCAGACCAGGTGCTGCCAACCTGGTCGTTTTAAGCCAAGCTCCACAATTATTTCAAACACAATAAAATAATCGAAATAAATATTTATTTATTTTTTAAATTGTCCAGTAGCACTTTAGAGACCAACTAAGTTTGTTCTGGGTATAAGCTTTCAAACAAACTTGGTCTCTAAGGTGCTACTGGACAATTTTTAATTTTTATTTTGATTGCGTCAGACCAGCACTGCTACCTACCTGAAACAGTAAAATCACGTCATCCTAGTCTGCCTTCATGGCCTATGGCTTCATTTCAGGATAAGCTAAGTATCCTTCATAATAAGGATACTTTGTAACAGATTTTTGGAGGGAAATGTATATATTTATCTTTCGCCTGTTTATTTCCCTCCTTTCTTCCAACATGGAATCCAAGCTGGCATATAGGTGGTTCCCAGGCAGTCTCTCCATCCAGCCGCTAACCAGACCCAGACTTGCATAGTTTCATCAAGGTGGTGGCCTCACCTGACTTCCGACAATTGCAGACCTGATATTACTCACGTGTTAAGTGGTTTTGTTCTTGCCTCAGTGCAACCGCAAAGCCCAGTGCCTCTTGTGTTAATATTTGTTCTGGGTTCACAATTGTAAAAAGTTATCCCTTTTGTGTGGATATGTTGTTACATGGGGCACGAGAAGGCAGTAGTTAACCTCAGAACACACCAGATCTGCAGAATATTTTGAGATCAGAATCTTAGCTCAGTAGTGACCTGAGTGTCTTTAATGAGAGGACATCACTTGCTTTCAAGCCGTTGAACCTGGAAAATGTGTTGAGCAAGTAACTGTTCTTCAGCCTTAGTTTGGGGCCTTGAAAAACAGCAACACCGCTCTGCAAAATGAACCACCCATCTCACAGGGTTGTTAATAATGAGATCACATTACACAGCATCTTGTAAACTGCAGATAGAAATGTGCTTCCTGAAAGTGCAGAGATGACCTTAAATATGAAAAAGCATCGATTATATCTGCTGCTATCATTGTGGTGGTTGTTGTTGTATATAGCATGTGCCACAATCACACAACACTGCCACACAATGCCAATGCATCCAGTCAGCAGCCTCAGCAAGGAACACTGTCCCCTCATCATAGCAGGGCATGCATCTCAGCAAAGCTTCTTGAAAGCTTACACACACCAGCTGAGGGCACTGCCAGCATTGCTTTGCTGAGTAATGCTGCAACAAGCGAGTAATGCTAAGCTACAATACAATAAGGGATATTAAAAAGATTTGATCCAAGTCTCCGGCTACAGGGATACGATGAGGTATTTCCTTTTAAAAAGAAAACCACACCTGAACAGGGACAAAATAGCAGGTATCATTCCAACTTCATATTTTGAGCAAACTGAGTGCAGTTTCCATAATGGAAGACAAATGAACACACTTGACAATTGTGAATTAGGCTAGTTAACAATGCAAAGAGGGTTGGCTTAAGCAAGTCCCCACTGGATTGCAAATGTGTGAAAGCACTAATAGTGGTTATGACTTTGGTCAAGACCATGATAAGGTAAGGGCCACCTGGTGCCTGTTTATGGTTTGCAGTAGACACTGTGAGAACGTAAAGGGCTTAATTTTAGCTGTTCTATCTCCATGGTTATTTCAGACACAAGGAAATATTTCAGGGCATTTCCCTGGTTTGCATTTAATTGTCCCTTTCATAGCATGTCTTCCACACCTAGCATTTCCTGAAATGGAAAGCCACTATATCATTTATAATAAGGATTTGTAAAATAGCTTTGGAGGAAAATATTTGAAAGCGTTGCAATATGAACTGCTGGATATTAGTCATGTGTTAAGTGTTTTTTTTTTTAATGTGTGGAACAGGGCGAAATCAAAAAATGGAGGGAGATCTTTGAGAGAAAAACTGGACAAAATAGGATTAAATTTGCCAGCCGGGAGACGTAAGGCTGCTAATGTTACCCTGCTGACATCACTAGTGGAAGGTAAGTGATGGCTTTGGATTTGGCGAGGAGAAGGGCATTCTTTGGGAAATGTGTATTTTTATCGTTTGTTTTTACCACTGAACAAAACCAGAACCTTTTGGAGGCCTGTGCTGAAATGTTTATGGGCATTGTTTAATTTAAATCATTATGTCTGAGGAAAATGCTCATTTTGACCTTTTTGCTTTGTACTTTTTCAAAAGGTGAATTGAAGCTGTCAGCCCAGTCCAGAATCCATTTATGTCTAAATATAATTTGAAGCCGGCTCTGTTGAAATCTGGGCTTAAATCCCTGTAATGTGGTTAGGATCTGGGTTGCCAGGCCTCAGTGAAGTGAATGGAACTAAGTTGGTTATAAATTCTGAAAGTTCAGTTTAACTGGGTTGTTCACTTGCATTAAAAAAAAGTAGGGCTGAAAATATTAATTAAGCATAATTAATGAATTAATTTATTAATCACTGATTGACATGGTGGATTTTAATTGGATTTTCATCAGTGCAGTCCCCAGTGAAAGGGGCATGGTAGTGATGTGTACAATCATTGTACACATCTTAATTCAGACAACAGGGACTGGGGGTTGTGATGGTTTTATAAACAACATATGACTTAGCTGGACTTCTTAGTCAAAAGAAGTTTATTTTCGGGAGAAGTGAAACTTAGTGTTTATAATTAACTGATTAATTGTGCTACTATAGATTACTGGATTCGAATTCACCAGTCAGTATGGGTAGAACTTTTTGTTTTAAATTGATATGTAAAACTGCAATCCAGTTGCATTTAAACCTGTTTAGGTCATTCACATCAATTGAATGAAGGCTGCTCTCCAAATAGACTTCTCTCTAAATATGTTATAAATAAATTAACAGATCTTAATGACAGTACCATCCTATGAATGTCTACTCAGAAGTAAAATACATTGAGTTCAATGAGACATACCGTACTCCTGGTTTGATTGCAGCCTAAATGTGTTTAGGATCTGGGTGTAAATTTGTTAAAAGCCAAATATGTTAACTTAAGTGCATTGTAGGTCTGTATGTAATCTTCAAATCAGGTTGAATTCAAACATTCCTGTTTTGCTAGTTTGTGAATCCAGATGACAATCAGGCACAAATAATACTCATTGCAATACTGAGAGAAAAGTGTATTACTGTTGAAGCCTGTGGTTCTGTTCTGTTAGTTCTGCAGAAATGAATGGGCCTAAATAAGTTCAAAATGACTCTTAATTGTGCAAGAGCTTTGTGTGTAAAATGAGACCCATGCTGCTTTGCTGCTTATATGAGTAGATGCTTGCAGTAAGGACATTATAATGAATTCAAAATGTTAATATGTTGCAATAATTGTTGACCACTTCCAATCTCAAAAAGTCCCATCACCAGTGAAGGCCTTATAAATGTAACAAATATAAAGCTGGACAGAATACTTATTTATTAGAGTTTATATTCAACCTTTCTTCCAAAGAAGTCAAAGTGGCTTATCTGTTTTCCCCAGCCTCATTTTATCATCAGAAAAACCCTGTGAGATCGAGCCAACCTTTCTCAAACTTAGGCCCCCAGATGTTCTTGAACTACAACTCCCATCATGCTGGCTAGGAATGATGGGAGTTGTAGTCTGACAACATCTGGGGACCTGAGGTTGAGAAAGGCTGGGTAAGGTCACCCCGTGAGCTTTATGAGTGAGAGGGAAATTGATCTAGGGTCTCATTGGACCTAGTCCAGCAATCAAACCCCTGTACCACAACAGCTCCAATACACATATCAGGGGTAGTACTAGACTACCAGTAACATCTTGGCCTTTTAATCTGTGGGATGTGATTGCTGTTCAGGATTAAATAGTGTATTAAAAGTGTTCTAGCCTCTCACATTCTATATGAACGGCCTACGTTGAAAGAGTGCATGGCAATGTTACGCTTTGCTAGGAAGACCCAGACTTTGCCAGTTGCTGCACCAAGACTACCACCACACCAACAAATTCCTGCCTCAAACAAATTTTCCAATTTCTGTGAAGTTGGGTAGAAAAAAGAAACTTGTTTAGAAATTAGGCCAGACCCTTCTTCGTTTTCATTCGGCAGTTTATTAATGTGCTGCACTGATGCAGTCTAACAGGTCTATCTGAGCAGACCATCTTTCAATGCAGATCTCCAGGCTTTCCCTTTTCATTCTCAGTTCATCACTAGGCAGCTTTAAATGCTAGGTGCTGCAGCCACCCGAAAATAAGTAAGCCTCTGCTGCTTCAAACTGCATACCAGTAAATAATTTAAGTTGTTCTGACATCTGCATTTGAGAAATGCGTGACCATTACTTCCTGAATTAGTTTTGGAATCCTTGACCTAAGTCATGATTTAATGGTGTCCTGAAAGCTTCGCAGCCAGCAGCTGAACTCCACCTTTGTTCCCAATTGCTGCATATTATGGGGGGAACCTTCTTTGACATCTTTTCCAATTGTAAAAAGGGGGAGGAAGGACATACTATTCTAACATTAATGAGAGTGCAAGGGCTAGGAAGCTTCATTTAGCCAAATGCCTTATAATGTGGAAAGAAACATATTGGTCCAGCTTTAAGTGGGGTTAGTTTGCCACAGCTGTTGACACAAGGAAGTTGATATGGGGTTGATACTCATGCAACCTTTCTTCTCCAGTGTTTAATTCTCGAGGTCTTTAACCCCGATTTCAATAACTGTAGAGCGTTTTTTAAGCTTTTCTGGACCCCTGGTTAGCTTTGGTTTTGCTTAGAAATAGCCTAATAGTTTTCTTTGCTTTGTGGCCTGCTTTAAAAAATATTGAACGGTTCAAAGATGTAAAGCTGGAGTATTTTAAGAATGCCAGCCACAACTGAAAGAGTATCAATGAGATTTTCATTTGTCGTTTGTAACTAAAGTATATTTACATGGCATAAGTAACTGATGCGTAACCAAGCAAAGCAAAACAAAGTTTACAAGCAGCTGAAGGGAAAAAAAGAATTCAATGTATACTGAAGAAAATAATAAAATGGGAAACATACAAAAAGAATTGGCAGGGGCAACTGGCCACTGCTAATGCTATTGCGATGTTAAGTAATATGTAAAAGGTTTAATAGGATCTATTTGCTGACCTCATACTTTTCTTTATAAAGGTTTTATAAAAAATAACAATTGGCTAGGGTTTGATCCACTTATATTAGAGAAAAAACAAAGGAGTAAAGGCTAATGCTCAGATAAACTGATAATAGTGGGCAATTTTTTTCCCTTTGAGAGATAATATACAGTTGTTTTGGCTGTGAGTCCCTGTGCGATGAGGCAGTTTCTAAAGTACTGTTATTGTTTATGATCCGCTCCATTTTATGGAAACAAGCTCACTGGACTGAGGCTTTGAAGCTCTAATTGGCGCATGCGTTCTTCCGGACCTAAAGCTAATGGCAGGAAGCCCTGCAGTAAAAACCAACTGGTTCAGGAAATTAAAACCAAAGATTTGAAAATCAACAAAACAGACAGACTCAGCAGAATGACCCTAAAATTCTTATGGTTAATCGTTTGAAGGGAGGGTGGAAGGGAAGGGTGGATAATTATATGCGATCAAGTTAAATTTTAAACACTTAACTGTTTAATGCAATCCATTTAGGGGAGCTCTAGAATTAATGGTGATCAATAATCAATATTAATCTCTAGTATGTGATAAGAAATAAGAAGTATTAGCATAGTTTAAACATATGCTTTTGCCCAGGCATGTATATATATATATATATTTTCTTCCTGTATATAAGGCGTGAATGGATCTCCTTAAGTGTACAAACACAAGCTTGCTATTCACTTTGCAGAAAATAAGTATTCCAGATAAATTCTGTGTATTTTAAAACAAAATATATTGCGGTATGATTTAACACTGAAAGAGTTTAGTGGATTAATAAGCAGTTTAACCAAGGTGTTTATTAATCACAGTCCCCTCCCACAGCAAATTTTAACAAACTTTAATATGATCTGTTGCCCATGAAGAGACAGTGTTCAGTGTTAATGTTAATGTTCATTATGTAAACAATGCCCATTGCTTGATTTTAAAACAAGGTTTTAAAAAGCTGTGTTCTCCTAGTGCAGCTAATGAGGAACTGATCATTTCCTGCAGGAAATGCTTACAAAATATTCCTTGCACTGAAATCTTACATTTATAACAATCAGGTGTTTTGATTAATCTTACACCAGGGTTTTCATAGTACTTTCTTTAAACCAGCTTTTTTTTTTTACTTACAAATTATACATTTGCAGATTTTTTAGTAGTTTGGGGTCGTCATTGTCTGGAGTATATGGTAAAAGTCCAAAGGTGCAATTATACACCTAGGGAAGTCAACTAGAAAGCTCCCATTGATTGTAATGGAGTGGGCTAGCTGCTCAACCATGTTAGCAAGTTCTCCTTCTCAGCCCTGCTTGAGCTTTGTGTATTGATTAGCTTTGTCTTCCCACTCCACCTACCCCTCATTTCAGGAGAAGCCGTTCATCTAGCAAGAGATTTTGGTTATGTCTGTGAAACAGAATTTCCTGCCAAAGCAGTAGCTGAATTTCTCAACCGACAACATTCCGATCCAAATGAGCAAGTCACAAGAAAAAACATGCTTCTAGCTACAAAGTAAGACATTTACCTTTGTGGAGTATCACTGAGCTGTAAGGAAGGCTTTCCATTGCTTGCTTGCTTGTTCTGATATTGTGTGATTATTAGCTTTCACATTTATTAATTGTGGGTGATAGCTTTCACCATGCATACAAGATTCGCATTGTATAATTAACTTTATAAAACATGCATTCATCCAAGAGTATATTATTACTGTCCAAACCAAGTTTGTGTAGATGACTGAGAAGGACCCTTCCACCCCCCCCCCGAGATTGTGATGTCTGCAAAGTGATGGTTAGATCTGAGCTTATAAATTCAAAGAGGAAGGATATTCCATTTTTTTAGCAGTGAAGTAAAAATGGCTCATTAAGTCTGTAAGCCTGTGCACACTTACCTTGAAAAAGCCTCACTGAACACAGTGGGACTTATTCCCAAGTAAACATACATAGGATATCAGAATTCTGTGTTCACTTACTTGGGAGTAAATAGGATTGATCTCAGTGGAACTTGAGATACCCAAAACACATGTAAGATCAGACAGACTGCATACTAGATCTTAAGAACTGGCAACATTTTCCTACCCTTTCCCCACAAGTTTGTCCATTAACCTGAAGACATAATTGAACCTGCAAACTGCAAAAATGCCAGTGGGGTTTATTTTAGCAGAAGGATATGTGTTTGTAAGTCTAGTGGATAAGAAAACCAACTAGACTTCCAGGTTGGGTGGGGTGGGGGAGGAAGAGAGAGAAGCCCCGGCTGTTGTGCATGATGTGTTTGCTGGAAATTAAAAGCCTTGTTTAGCACTCCTTAATTACCGGTGGCGATGTCACCAAAGGGCACTGCGCCAGAGGGCACCCACCAGCTGAAGTTGGAGGTACTTTATGCCTGGGAGATATTTAACGCTGGCCTTTAGAGAGCCAAGTGTTTCAACATGCCACTTATTTTTCTGCTGTATTCCCCTCCACCCAAAACAATTGGCTCAGATACTGTTCTGAAAGTGACTTCTGATCAAGACCCTCCACACTTCACCTCCAGGGAAAGTAGCTCTTACTTCTGTCAAAGGGGAAGTCTTTGGGTTGATAAGCCTAGCAGGACCCATCTCTTTAAAATCTTACTAGGGTGTAAGTGTTTTTGCAATCTCTTCAACTTACTTCCAACAAATAATGGCTTTTAAAATCATGCTATAAGCAAACTGCTGACTTGAACTTGGGTATGGCATTTTTAAAAATGGTTGAAAGGGATGTATTTTGTGGGGCGGGGGGCGGGGAGGAACATGTAGAGAGGAAGTGAAAGAGAAATTGTGCAGTGAAGGGGTGTGCCTGTGTGGTTTCTGCTGTATTTAGCGTGTGTATGAAGATGCACATCTGTTTATGAAAGTGAGGAGTTGTGTTAAAGGGAGAGAGACCTGTATTGTGTGTGTGAGAGAGGTCTTGTGTGTCTGAAGTCAACCTGAGTGCCTGCAAGTGGAGGAATAAATGCTAGATAGGTTACATCTGATAGTTGTAGGGGGAGTAGGGTTGAGATTACTTTATTTATTAATAGCATTTGTATGGTGCTTTTGTAAGGTTTTGTGGGTGGCTCAGTAAGATTATTGAGACAGTGTGTTCTTGACAATGTTTGTTGTTAGTTAAAGTAAACAGGAACCAAATATTGTTCTTAGAAGGAAGTAAAGGCACAGCCCCCTCCTTCAGGCAGACTGCCTAGGAGACTAGCAGAAACACAAAGGAAAGCTGGCCGAGAATGTGTGGGTTGCATACAAAAAAAAGAGGTTTCTTCAGATTAAAAATGCATAGATGTGTTAGAAAGCAGAAAGGAAAATATTGCTCCTGGAAAAGAAATGTGCACATGGAGGGGTGTGTGGGTGCGTGTGTGTGTGTGTCCGCTGATCTCTGAAGGCATTGACTCCTTGGCTTGGCTGCTTGCTGACGAGGCTGGCTCATTTTCCTCCTCTTCTCCTTCTCTCTGCTCCATTTGTGCTGCAGACAGATCTGCAAGGAGTTCACCGACCTGCTGGCTCAGGACCGATCTCCTCTGGGGAACTCTCGGCCCACCCCCATCCTGGAGCCGGGCATCCAGAGCTGCCTGACCCATTTCAACCTCATCTCGCACGGCTTCGGCAGCCCTGCTGTGTGCGCTGCAGTCACTGCCCTGCAGAACTATCTCACCGAGGCGCTCAAGGCCATGGACAAAATGTACCTCAGCAACAACCCGAACAGCCACACAGACAACAGCACCAAAAGCGGCGACAAAGAGGAGAAGCACAGAAAATGAGGATTTTTTTGCTTCTCCAACCCCCCCTGTCCAACCAGCCAGCCTGGCTCTCTCTGCATTTTCCTTTCGGTCTCTCCCTCCTTCCCTCATCAGCCCCAAGGCTACAGCAGCAGAAGCCCAGAGATCTTCTACCCCACGTAGTAGGACTGGAAACCCACGGCCCTCCCCGCCCCCAATCTCCTCCCTCCCTTTCTCCCTCCTGTACTTCCCAGTTCATTCTCAGTTGCTGCCCAGTCTGGAGCCTAGGAAGATGAACAAGGCAATGGAGCCAGCCTAGGATTTTTATTTTTTATTTCTGGTCGACTCAGTTTGTGTGGACTTTCCATTTTTTAAAAAAAAGCAAAAACAAACAAAAACGATGAAAAATTCAAAAAAACACAAATAGAACTTTTTTCTAAAAAAAAAAAGACAAAGTGTGAGTGAGAGAGAGAACTAAAACAAACAATAAATAAACAATTAAGTAAATGTGGAGAAAACAAATGAGTTTCATCGGACTGAATCACCATCTTCCCTTACATAAACTTCCGTTTAAGATTGTAGCCATATTTAAAAGAGAGAGAGCGAGAGAGAGACAAAAAGGATGATGATGACATTTTATCAGTATTGTGAATAAACTTGAACACAAACCACATGCAGTTCCATGTCATGTCTTCAGTTGTAGAACTTTTCTCCTGCCCAAGGTAAAGCGACCAATTTGAACTTTCTTATGGTAACACCAACCCACAGTTGTTCTATAAGGGGATCAGTGTTCATGTATGTATATATTTATTTATGTGTAATTTAATGGGAATTGTAAATATGGTGAGTCTGTTTGAAACTTTTTTTTTATTTATCTGGTGATCTCGTTTGCCTCTTGTTTAGTGGGTTTTTAAATCTTTCCCCCTCCTTAGTTCCATCACTGTGGTTCATGGTTACTTATTTAGAAATCAAAAAAAAGGGAGGGGGAAGCTTTTTTGGAGGGAGGGGGTGGAATTTTTCTGGGATTCATCACTTCAGCCCTGTTGTAGCATGTTTTTTAAAAGGAAACAATAAAGCAGCTAAACAAATAAAATAATCTGGATTTAAAAAATATATATTATTAGTATGACCTTTAGTTTCTAATGGATAAAAGCGGAAAAGGACCCCTAACCACCACCTGAAATGATGTTCAGTCTCCTTCAGGACAGATTTTTTCAAGTATTAGTAGTTTCTAACAACCCCTTATGTGTTGTGGCTTAAAAAGAAGGAAAACAAATAAACAAAAAGTTTATATCCCGTGTTCTTCTACTGAAAGCATCATCAGAGCAATAAATTGATATTGTCTATTCAGATAAAGGATTTAGGGATCTTCTCCCCCCCCCTTCATTTTGAGTTGTTTTTTTGATTCAAAGAACTTCCATACATTTGGGACCACCTGGTATCCTCTATTTCCACCAGCCATATTGGAAGCATATAGTTGTATTGTATTGAGTTGTGCTGGCAGTAGTTTCCATGCCTGTCAATGTATCATAGTCCTTTGTTGCCCAGATAAATAAATATTTGATACGCTTTATGTCGATTTTTTTTTATTCAGTGGCTGTCTTTACCCAGGCGTATTTTTGTTCTTGGCAGTATTTTTTATTCAGTATGGTTACAGTAATTGAGTTTAACTCTCCCTTGACAATTGCTCCTTGCAATAAGCAGCTGAACCCATTGTTTCCCTCAAGTATAATAAAAACTTACTTTCAAGTTGGAGTTCAGAGCAGGGTATCATTTAGATATTCCACCGAGTCTGTATTCAGACAAATTACACAATAAAACACAATGTACTCTTTTGGATAAAAAAAATTGTACTGTTAAAGAAATGGCATACTTTTCTTTAACTGAAAGGTACTTTTATTTTTTAAAAAATAAAGTTTTATTTTATTTATTTGATCTTTAGGTTTTTATTCCTGCTTCATAATTAAGGATCAGTATTACTTATCATAAATGTCCGACATAATCTTAATTTGCATTGCCTTTTAATCTCTATTAGCCAGCTGGGGAGGAAGGGGAGAGCATATACCTGGTTAAGGATAATTGCAAGTGTACACATGCAAATGCTTGCACACAACTTTTAAATAATTGATTTAATGTGTGATTATAGTATATAATGGTATAAAGGTATACTGAAGCAATACTTATTGTTCATATTTGATAATAATTGTGTTTCAGTTTTTATATATATATATATCTGATGTACATATTTATTCATAGATTTCAGCATATTTTTTCATTGTTTTGGATGAGGAGGATGTGAAATGTGTGGCATCCCAGTAATAAATGTTCTAAATTATTATCAGTGCAAAGTAAATATTGGATATAGAATATTCTCATATTGTGCAGATCTCGGCTCCAGTAAGAATAGGTATTCAGTGGAAACAGATACTTGCTTGTTTTTAACCAACTTAAATGGTCTCAGAATGTAGACTTGTGGAAAAAACGCAGTTAGCCTCATTGTTTCAGCTTCATTGTGGTGTTTTGTGGTGCAGGGTTGTCTATGCAAAGATGGCTTTGATAGAACAGAAGTGGAGGTGGCGCCCCCCTCCAGGGCTGTCCTTAAGATGTTCTCCCTGTGGTAACTTTGAAAAAAAACAAAACAGCAAAACAATTTGCTTACAGTGCTTATTTGGAATGCTAAACCTGAAGCGTCTGAGTGAGCAAAACATTGTGAAACTTAACTCCCAGTGCAATCTGGTTGGCTCCATCTTGTATTTCGTGAAGCGTTGCAAAATAGGTGAATGTGTGATGGTATTTATGAGGCAACTTTGCACTGTGTGTTTTTGGAGGCTTTCTATTTCTCAGGCAGAATTGAGAGAGGTTAGCAAGCTTGATGCATGTCTCAGTGTATCTTCAAAGAGAATTGGGCCTGCTGCTTCTGTGATTTTCCTGTTGGTAGGTGGGTGAGGCCAAACGCATAAGATAAAGCACAAGATGTTCCATTCTCCCAGTTTGGTAATCTCATTAGGGAAGGCAGTAGAAAACCAGTGTGGTCAAGCAGAGGAAGCAGAGCTGGTGAAATTGAAATGCTATTTTTACAGCGACAGACTGTTGGTGAAATGGTGTGTGTGTGTGTGTGTGTGTGTGTGTGTGTGTGAGTGAGAGAGAGAGAGAGAGAGAGAGAGAGAGAGAGAGAGAAGATCTTCTGCTTGTAAAGATGGCATCATTTTGAAAATGCTTATTCATTTTTCCTCCCCAAGATACATTGGTTAACTGTAAAGTGGATGTAACAAAATAATGAGGTGAATGAACCCTAACTGTACACGCAGCCTTGACATAAATGAAATGCACAGCGTTGTAGCAGGTGAAGTGAAGCATTGTCTATCTGGGCTGTTTTTGTTGGCTGCATCACAGATTGTGTGGGGGATCCTAACCTCAGGCACAATGGCATTCATAAACAGCAATGCACACACTGCTGCTCTTTCTCCAGCTATGCATAAATACTCATTTTTAAATGAGTAAAAACAATCTTATTAAATACCATTCATTCATATCTGGTTTTACAGATGCTTGTTACTTTTCTTTTTTTTCAAAGTCTGCCTAATCGTTTTAGGCTGTAGCTGGGCAATGTATAAAAACAGACTTAATCTTGAAACACAAGGAGGTCCTAATAATTTTAAGGATGTGGCTATAAAATACAATTTAAGAAATTAAATGCAATGAATAATATTGCATATTTGATACATTGCAAACTACTGTTTTAAGATGTTTTCATGATTGTGGCCTTGTAACATTATATACAGTGTAAGGAATGACTAACATTTATACATAGCCCAGATATAATATTAAAAGGTGTATTATATATAATTAACCAATTGATTTTAGACTTCTATATTTTTAAGACTACAATCTAGGCCTAGTGAAATCAATTAGAGATTTGACATTGCATTCTATGCCCCCCCGCAATCCAATGTTAAGTACCTTTACTTCAAAGTAAAGTCAATTGAAATCAGTGGGTCTACTTTGAAGTAAGTGAACATTATAACTGAGTTGCTAATTGATAGTTTTCTTGACATTTACTATTGATATATGCTGACTTCCATTGCACTCAAAGTAAGCTGAATAAGCCTGAAATGTATTTTCAGTGCAGTGTAGCTGTTTAGATCCTTACTTGAACATAATCTCATTCATTTGCATTTTCAGTGGAAGTAACCTACTTAGAACTATGGTGTTGATTATTAGTAAGGTACCCTCACTATTTCACTTTAGAGAAACTGAATGAAATTACTGAATAATTTCTATCCTACTATTATTTCATTTTGTTTACCATTTTTTAAAAAAACAACAAAGGGAACTGGTAACTTTTGCCTGCGAAATTAATGAAAATGCAGCTCATTGAAGTTTAGGGCTCATCTGCTGTGACCAAAGTGCAGTTACCAAATCGTGCTAATTACTTTCACATTCTTTTTTGGGGGGAGGGCGGTATTTTACACATTGTAATCAATCATTGTTTCAGCCTTTCAAATTCTAGGCCATGCTTTTAGCTGCTAACCCTAAAATGTTTTTTTTTCCTTTGCTCTTTAGATTAACTGAAATTAGGATGAATGGTTAAATGTTAATGAGTTATAGCTCAGTTCCTTCATGCTATGCTAATTTATGCATTTTTAAAAATGTAGCACAATGCTTCTTCGAGTTGAATGGTTACCACCCTCCTCTGTAATAAATCATCATCTATCCCTCCTCCCTTCCAACCTCCAAAATCGAATATTAATATAATTTGAGATTTAACTGGTGGAACAGCCATCAGGACAGCAATGCCCCGCAGCTGAAATAATATTTAAAATAGAAGAGATTTGACATTTGATAAGTCAGTGGCTTGAAATACCCAGTTGTACTTAGCTAATTCAGTCCTTAACCTCTGGTTTCAAATAAATCAATTACAGTCGATTCCACTTCAGTTCAGAAGTGCAGGAGGTTTTGAGTTAATTGAATACATTTTATTCACTTGCTAGGAATATTCATTTATCCAAATCCTTAAATATAAAGGAGATTTCTTTGATTGCCCATGTTAAATCTAAGTGCATAATCAGATCAAGCCTTTGCTTGTTTGCTTCGAATCGCTGTAAATTCCATAATGGGTATATCTCGTTTTCTCTCTTAACACACACACACACATACACAGGCAAGCTACGATTTCGCTGAGTTCGACTTAAACATCTATGATGCTAGATCACAGAATGTGGATTAAGTTTCATTGAAACCAGCTGAACCTACTCTTAAGTAAATGTGTTTCGGGCTGAAGTTCCAATACATGTATAGGATGAAGTAGAAAATGTGCTTGATTCTTCAGTATGTCATTCGTTAGCTGGGCTGCCACTTAACTCACTGCCAAAACCAAGATGAGGATAACATATATCTTATGAATAAACTCTGCCAAAATAAAGAAGCGCCATCGCAATATCCATTGCCCCTCTCAACTTGGAGTATTAACGCCCGAAGGCTTTGCCATTAACAACCAAGGCTCCAGTCCTATAAGGAGGCGAAGGCCTATTGAACTCCGTGAGACTTCTGGGCGCGCAGGTACAGGATTGGACTGTAAGGATACAATCCTGTCTGAAGACGGTGGGATTTTCCTCCAGATCAGCATACATAGGATTGGGCTGCACGGTCGCAATTCAGCTCTTTCTTGAAGCCAAAGAAACTGAATGAATGAATGCATCCCATTGATTTTAACGGAGGAAAACGACAGCCTAAATAAACAGCTGAATATGCATGTTTCGAGGGAGTTTTTAGAAGAAAACCAGGGACCCTGTTTTTGGCGCAGCAGCTCGCTTAATGGAGTTAAAGAGGCGGGAAAAGATCGTTGCCTTGAAAGACCTCCCTTTCGTCACTTCATTCGTTAGTGCTGAGAGCTGCATCTCTCTCCACGTACAATTTAGACAACTGCCAGCTTCACTACTACAGTACTAGAATCATGGAATCGTAGAGTTGGAAGGGACCACGAGGGTCATCTAGTCCAACCCCCTCTGCAATGCAGGAATCTTTTGCCCAGCTTG
The DNA here is from genome assembly GCF_964270895.1 of Podarcis filfolensis. Classification (NCBI taxonomy): domain Eukaryota; kingdom Metazoa; phylum Chordata; class Lepidosauria; order Squamata; family Lacertidae; genus Podarcis; species Podarcis filfolensis. The sequence continues at coordinate 29,725,475 of NC_139603.1, read as the reverse complement.
GGGCTCGAACCCACCGCCCTGAGATTAAGAGCCTCATGCTCTTTTGCGCTATAAGTGGAGGCATTTGCGCAGCACTGCGTGAGCGCTCATCCATCATGTCACTGGTATTTACAACAAGCCTGCGAGGTAGGTCCGTTATTTTTTTATCGCCATGTTACAGCCAAAAGGAGGCAAGGCTGCGAGATAACCATTTGTCCAAGGCTTATCTAGTGAATAAGTCGAGATTTGGACCAGGGGCTTCAGCCGCAGCTCTCCATTAGCCTCGCCATAAGAAACGCAGTTTGCAGCAGCAACAACATCTGGCTAGATCGCCCATACAGACAAAGCAGCCCACGGCACACGCGTCGGGCTTAGGAATCCATCACTCTATCAACTCGTTTGCACGCTCTTCTACTGGCCGGGGCCCCGGCTGATCTCTTCCTCTGTATGGATCTCATCACCTCCATCTCTTCGCGCCGTCATCCGCCCAGCCAGCCCTGCTCTTTCGGGATGGAAGGGGCCTCCGCGACGAAGCGTCATTATCCATCACTCCCGCTTGCCTAATGTGTCCAAAGAATAATCAGGTTAGACAAGTGCTGGAAAACCAACATCTGCTCCCCTTCCCACCCCCAGTTAAAGCCCCTTCCCCTTTATCGGCCCATTATAGGGGGAGAAGCCGGCGAGTCTTGGGCGCAGGGGTCAGGGCCATAAAGCAGAAACAGATCGTTAGATCACGACTTTGGGGGGGGGGGGAGAGCCGGGCATGACAAAGGACTTTCCATCATCGCCGCTGCTGCTGGAGTTGCGACTGGAAGCGAAGAGGTTCGGGATTACTAATGCCGCCCCTGCTCTCTCTCTCTCTCTCTCCCTCTCTCTCTCTCTCTCTCTCCCTCTCTCTCTCTCTCTCTCTCTCTCTCGCTCCCCCCCCCCAACCCAACACTCTTCCACCGTGCAGAGGTGAGATGTTTCTCGCTGCAGAATAGCCTCCATCCCATCCCCTCGCACCTGATTTCTTACTACAAGCTAGAGGAGTAGGAGGAGTAGAAGGACCGAGAGGAGGACTTCTTGATCGTTTCCGTGAGTCACGCTCGGTGGCTCCCGTTTAAAGAATGGAAAACAGCCCCCCGTGAAAGAGAAGACTGGATCGTGTGCTTGTGTGTGTGTGTGTGTGTGTGTGTGTGTGTGTGTGTGTGTTTCCCACTCGCACGCCTAAATTTCTAGGAGAAGCGAACGGCTATTCGGACTCAACCTCGCTTCACCCGAATTAGCTGCTCTTTTGAACGTTCAGAAATGCTCCGGAAATCCCTCCGAGGAACAAACATCCCCCCCCCGCTCCATCTCATTTCCCCAGAACGATGGGATCCAGATCCCAGTCCTCATTTGTGCTTTTTGAACATTGAACCACCAGGCACGTCAGTTATTTCGGATAAACGAATCCGGAGTCAGATAGCTTACATATGGGGGGGGGGGGGAGAGAGCAAGAAGCCTGGAATCGGTTTGCCCAGGATTTGCGCGGCCGTTTTTGGAGAAAGGTGCACGAAGCTGTGTATAAACAACGTGATTTGTTTCTTTCGCGAGGCCAGCGAAACCAGCAAGTTCGAAACAGTGTTTCTTCTCTGTACGCAGTAAAATAATTATGTTGCTTATTTCACTTCCGTCGCACCCCCGGGAACCTCCAATCCTAACTATGGGTGCAATTACACACCCCACGGTCGATTTAAACCGGAGTTGGACTCGCTTTGAGCCTCTTCTGTTATCCCCAGGGCTCAACCCACTGAGCTCAGTGCGACTTGCTTCAGAGTAAAAATACGCCAGGATCAGTGGTGCATGTCGTTTTCGGTTCGAAATTTCGATTTCACAAGTCTATGGATCCAGCCAAACACCCCTCCCTCCCTTAATATGCTGGGGCTAACAATCTTGCCCCCACCCCTCTCGAAATAGGTCCCCTGTGATGCAGAATGGTTGGGTTGGGGTCAATGCCATAAACTCTCTGCACACAACAAGATTAGATCGCAGCATCTCTGGCAGGTTAGTCTATTTTTAGTGGTCGGCGTGCCTCGTGGCCCAGATTGCTTTCGCTCCATAGATTATGTCAAAGCACTCTGCACTCCATCCTAGGGTACCGCTGCTCAGCGGCACAGCTCACCTTCTTGATGCAGGAATTCCCAGATCCAGTCCTTAACATCTTCAATTCAAAGGACTGGGTGGTGCCGTTGAGCCTCGCCTGAGACGATGGAGAATTGCAGCCAGTTCAAGTAGGCTTATGCATAACAGCCTGACTTGGGACAAGGTAGGCGAATGTGGTGAAGGATTTGGGTCGCCATCTTCAGTGTTTAGTGAAATCTACTGTCGAACAGAGAGGGTGCAGCAGGTGCAGCATGGACCAGCTCATGCCAGAAGGTCAAATAAAGACCCAACATCATTCTCACCTAAGGAAACAGGACTTTTCACATGGTCCAAGCTTATTCCATTCTCTTTGTGCTGCATCTAAAAGAAGAAAACCATCAGCACGCTTAATTTTGAACAGGAAATGGCCTTTATAGAACCGTTTCCTTAAGGTCTCGGAGAAAAACAAGGTCTGGAGAATAGCCGGGCTGCAGATACTTTTAGAAACGTGTTTTATATATTTAATCACAAGCCCTAGAAGAAGGAAGAACTTCAGAGATCCCCTACTTAGAACTACAGAATCTCTGAAAATTTTCTTAGACTGCTCTCTGCATTACGTGCAAACCTTACATTACATTAAGATTAATTTTAAAAGTTTTTTTTTAAAAAATATAGATTTTTTTCATTGTATACAAAGAATGAAATAAACTTAATATGTATGTTTTAAAAATTATATTTTGGGGGGAAACCCCACCCGCCAGACTTAAATCACCGTGATATTTACATTTGTAAACTATTGTTCTAATAACGATGCACAGGAACTTTGGATATCTTACTTTTATTCCAAGCAATCAAGTACAGGAGAAAGATTTCTCAAGGATGAACTCAATGAGTTCAATGAGACCGAACCCCTAGTTTCATCTTTAACATGAGCAGCAATCCAGCCAAAACGAAGTCCTAGAAAACCTCATTGATTTTAATGGGAGTGAATTTCTGCCACTGAAATCAGTGGGACTGGAAGCGACTGCCACCCTATAATACACATTTACCTGAGGAATTCTGGGTAGACATGCATAGGATTGCACTGAAAGTGGTGAACTTCAGCTGGATCCTACCCTTTCTTTGTTGTTGACCTCTTTTTATTATCGCAGCAGACACTCATTAATTCTGGAAGGTTGCGCCTTAACAAATCTTCCTGGGTCAGGTTACCTCGACCACACTTTAACCACACTGTATTCTTCGCAGCTGTTTGAAATAGCATAACCCAGCCTAAATTAAGCACCTTTTAAAAAATGTGAAGAAAGCCAATGCAATATAGGTGCTTTCTTGTGCCCCTGGACTTTGATTCTACATATTTCAGCTTTTCCTTCCGGGCTGTAACGCAGCTGAAAGAGGAGTGGAGGAGAACGCACTACGTCTATAACCATAACTGGGCAACATATTCGCCAATTTTAACCCTGTCTTCCATATACAGCCCTAAAAAGGATTAGAGCACTATTGCAAAACACTACCAGCTGGCAATTATTTCGGGGATAATCTCACGGAGGTCTTGTAGAAGACATGGGAGTATTCTCTGGGATTAGTCTCCACAGGTGATTCCAAGCAGACGATCGAGGGTTTCCTACACTAACTTCGATGGCAATTTATCCGGACCCCGCCCCGCCCCCCGGGTAATCTTGGAATGTTGTCCAGAGCAAGGAGATTCTCTGCATTGTTTTTGGTCTAGTAGTATACAGGTTGTCGGGCTATTTATTATTTCGCTCCGCCCAGGGAAAACAGACTTGATTTGGGACTTGAATGAAAATAACATACAATTAGGGAAAATTGATCTGCACTAGGTTCAGAAAAGGGTTATCTGTACCCAGGACGCATGGAGAGAGAGGAGAGATAATTTCAACAAGCACTTCCTGCCCAGGCATTCAGAAATCTTTGACACCCCCCGCAATTAATTGTTCACACTCATGGATAATTTATCAAGTATATACATCGCCCAACAGCATCGGGCAGTTTTTAGGAGAGGCAGCATGGAGGAGTGGTTAGAGTGTTCAAAACTGCACTCGCCATGAAGCTCACTCACTGCGTGACCTTGGTCCAGGTCATAGTCTCTCCGCCTAACCTACCCCGCAGGGTTCTTGTGGAGATTAAACGAGGAGTTCGAGAGCAATGCACGCAGCCTTGAACTCCTGGAAGATAAATAAAATAAAAAGTATTATTAATAATTATTAAATATTATTACATATAAGTAGCATTGTCACTAGTTTCAGTGGAATTCGTTTCTTGGGCATCCTTCTTGATTTTTTTTATGCTCAACATTCTAATGGAATATGGAATATTGCTTTATTGGATACAATCGGTTTATTTTAAAGTTATGTTTTTATTATGACTTTTTTGTATTGGATCAGATTGTTATTCGGTGTGTGATATTTGTTGTCTGTTTAGTTGTTTTTTCAGCTTGTAAACCGCCTTGTGTTTAGTAATATCGAAAGGCGGTATACAAATTAAAAGTGAAATGAAACTGGAGCTTTGACCGCAGCTGAACCAGGAAAACACTAGCCTGTATTGAGTTAAACGAACGTCGGTTTGGGCCCCTGAATCTAACCGTATCTTTTTTGAAGGTGTCTTCTCTGATCTCGACTTCCCACACAGTACAATGTATTTTCTTAGCAGATCCCTCGTGGGAGATACTTGAATAGCCGACACCCTAAAGGAGGCAAGGAGTGGCCGGTTCACGCGAGGACTCGCATCATTCGCTGACTGGTGCGTGAACGCAGCGAGAACTTTCAACTTTCCTATGTGCTTCGACAGGGCCTCCTGCAAAGCCAGTGGGGTAAGGTGCAGAAATCAGGAGAGGAGCCTTCGAGAGTGAATCAGCCTGCTGCCTTAAAGATCATCGCAGGCAGGAAGAGGATGGTGGGAGAGAGGAGCTGCTCCAAATAACCTTCCACCTGGTGGATCTGCAAAATGAACAGCCCGAAGGTGACCCGAGAGAGAAGAGCCCTTTGGGGCGTCTTGGTGACTGACGCCCTTCCAGAATGTGGCTTCTTTTGCACAATACTGCCAAAGGATTTTTGAAAGCTCACTTGCTCGCAGAAACCAAATCTCAGGAAAACATCCCCAAAGAATAAGTCAAACGAACCAACTCACTGAAAGACAGGAGGAGAACGTGCGTGCGTTTTGCCCAACATACAACGTGCAAAAGAGACGCTTGCAAATCCAGTCTGCGCTTTATCTGAGTGAGGAAATGCGGTCAAGCACAACACAAGCTAGAACTGATCTGCTTCTGAATATGGGCAAGATTTTTGGTTGTTGATGCTGCTGCTGGAGAACCAGATCTGGGCAGGAAGGAGTCCAGCAAAGACTTGTCCCCGATCCCTCCATTTAGGGCCGGCTTCTGGGGAATGAGATTTGGAGACCGGCTGCTTATTTGTTCCCATTGTCATTTTCAGGGCGATGTTCACCTCTGGCCCCTCTTTCCCTTCCCCTTCGGCGGGGGCTGCGAGCGCGCTTGCCTGGCCTTCTCCTAGTTTGATATTCCAGGTTCAGCCTTTTCTCTCCCTCTCCCTCTCTCTCTCTCTCTCTCCTTTCCCGGAGCTCATTCTCTAAAGCCAGCCAGGGGGAGAGTCGCCCCAGGCCAAACATATGCTTCTTTCCATAGCACTAATCCACCTTTAGCGTGGAGGAATAATTGCTCGAGTGGCCATGGATTCTGGGCGCTTTTGTCCCTCGCTGGCTCCCATCCGCTTGGCACACGCCATTTCAATCAAATTCTTTCTCTAATACTGTCTGCTTTTATCAAATCCCAGCCTCGGCAAATGAGGAGAGAACACTGGAGAGGAATTGGGGGTGGGGGGAGAGAGATACAGAGAAGAAAAGAGAAGGAAAAACCACACACCCACACAGAGGCGAAATCCAGGGGCATCCTGCTAACATGTCATGGGGACCACAGCAGGGTGAAGAAGGCGATTTATGGCAGCTTCAGTCTCAAACAAAATGGATCTCTCTCTCTCTCTCTCTCTCTCAATAAAATCCACCAAAAAACCGAGCCCTTCTCAGGAGCACAAGGTTATCAGCCCTTCCGAAGAGGGACACAAACACACAGCATCTTTTATTCCACTCACTGCAAGATCTATAACCCAATTACACAGAAGTCCTCTCATTTGGTCCCATTGATCATCAATGCCACTTGGGAGTGGAGGGGGGGGGAGGTAATCTCTCCCACCTTCCATGATTCAGAACATATGCGATTATGCCTTTCTTCTGTAGGAGCAGCTATATCTCTGGCTGTTTTTTTTAAAAAGAGATATGAAATGTAACTCCAGAAAAATGCTCTTAAAAGGCACAGGGCTTGTGGTAGGCCAGATTGGATAGGATGCAGCTGAAGGTATCTAAGACAGGGGTCTTCCTGCAAATCTTGCATCTCCCTCCCCAGCTGGAAAATCTCTCTCTCTGTCAAAATCCTAAAGTGCCACCCCTGTTCACAAAGCACCCATTGTTATTGAACAATTAAATGGTCTTGCATTCTACTTAAGTATGTGAACGGGATATGACATTTTCCGTACAAAAAAAAATAGGGTGAATCGCTTGATTTGTGTTTACAGCATTGCTATGGGGCTATTATGTGATATAAAAAGGAAGGTTTCAAGAAAGGTTCTTAAAACGCTGTGAAGTGGACTCTTGACTACATCCAAGAGTGAACTCTTAACTCTCTTGCTCAGAACTGTGCATCTCTCTGCTGAAACCTCTTGTGCCCTGTGCCTACTGAAATGACCTCCCTGCCGCCAGTGACAGAGAAGTGGGAAGAAATTGCCTTGGGTGTCTGCTTAGAATGATGACATAGCTGAGAAGGAAGCCTGCTTAGAATGATGACACAATCCATTGCATGTGCAGTGTTTGGGTTCAAAATTATTCCATCAAGGTAACTAACACTGCAGTCCCATATACGTCTACTCCCATTGAGCCCAATGGGACCTGCTCCTAAGTAAGTGGGTATAGGGCTGCAGCTTTAAATAGTTTTCTGTCTAACATCCAAATACTTTCAATATACTAGTGCAAGTACATACTGGAGCAAGGAAGCATACTTCTTTAGCAGGTTGCTTTCAATGTTCCATTTTCTGCTTCATAGAAAATCAGGTTCTGAGTGGTGGGGAAAACCTCCTACCGTAAAACCTACATCCTCAGTGCATTAGGGGTAAGCTGAATTCCATCTATTTCAATTAAAGTTGTATTTATGACATTGATAGTCCTTTCTTGCAAAAAACTCAAGGTAGCAAACATAGCCATCACAACCTACGGTATTTTGTCCATCATCACCTATTAGGTTAGGATAACAGACAGTGACACCATGACCACTCCACTAGTCTGGCACTTTTGTTACAATATACACTAGGTTGAAGACCAGGCCTTTAGTTCACAAAGTTATGAACAACAGAAATGGTTGCAACTGGACCTAGGACTGTAGGCTATGATCTGAGCATCGCAGGCCTATTTCCTACAAACAGCAGCTGAGGTGGTAAATCTGTGCCTGGGATCTGCCCTTCATAACCATAGGTAACTGCTCACATGAGGGAAGGTTTGCGTACAAGATTTTCCCTATGCATAGAAATCTATTGTGGCTAGACTAGAGCACAGGTCTCCCTGATGCTTCCTTTTCTACTGCAGGGGATTTTCATGTACTATTCAGTTGTGTACCCTTGCAATTTGAAACGGTACAGTCCAGACACAGGGTAGGGTTTGTAGGGATAAGTCCTTACTTGATTCTGTGTGCTTGTTTGTTTAAATATGATAATAAACCACCCTTCATCCAAAAATCTATTTCAGGGTAGTATGCAAAGGCATATAAAACCTACAAAAATACAGTAAAAGGAAGAGGAATAAAACCATTCAGCTAGCATTATCTTGCTCTGAGTTCCTCATCTTATCTGCTGTGGACCAAGAAAGATTTGAGTTGGTTTTCTGTTCTCTTCTCAGTGCCTGATGTTTGCTTTAGCATTGCTAAAATATTTGAAGGGCAGAGGGAGTTTTACCCTTTGATTTCTCCAAGACTCCTGCAGCTCAGTCTAAGTGTTGTCCTTTGGAGAAAACAAAGCAAATCGCACCAATGCCAGAATTTGTTTTTACAGCCTTCTGTGAGTGACTTCATGTTCATTTGCATGGCAAATTTTGTCACATGGTCAAGAAAGAAAGAAAGAAAGAAAGAAAGAAAGAAAGAAAGAAAGAAAGAAAGAAAACCCCCAAATAAGCTTCCCCAAGTCCCTTTAATAATGGATTTACTGGGTTAGCTCTTCTTCTCCTCCTCCCCCCCCCAAAAAAACCCCATCCAGGCTATTTTGGGGAAAGCCTATCACTTTGCCCTGTGAACTCAGTCCTAAATCCATTAATTTGTGTATAATCCTGTCCTCAGGCTTCTGGTGGGGGGCGGGGGGGGGGGGAGCAGAACTCAGGAGCCAATCCAGCCAGTTTCAATTTTATATCACACCTTTATATAGACACACTCTGGGTTTCCCTTGCTCTCTTTTCAGCCCTTACACATTTCCTACTTTTTATTCGAGGTATTTTTATTTATTTGTCCCACTCTTCAATTGACAAAGCTCCTAGAGCAGCTTTCATAAATCCAGTACCAGCAATAAAAAATCTTTAACAATCATTTCAGCAATCAAACCCAGAAAAGAATCATGACATCAAGCAGCATTAAAATCAAGAAGAGGGTGGTGGTAGTAGTGACGATTTCTAGCATACAATGCATATTGTATTAGAAGTTTGGGGCAAAATAATAATAATAAAGTTTTCACCAGATACTGAAAATAAAATAAAGATGGCACCAGGTGACTCTCTTAGGGAAGGGAGTTCCATAAATGGAGTGCTACAACTGAAAAGATTAGGTTGGGCTACATGTTACTCATGGACTAAGGATGGAGAACCCATGTGGTCCTCCAAATGTTGTTGGACTGTAGCTCCCATCATTCTTGGGCATTGACCATGCTACCTAAGGTTCATGGGAGATGGAGTTCAACAGTGTCTCTGTCTCACCTGGAGGGTCTCAGGTTCCCCATCCCTGTCACACTCACTCCCACTCTCGGAATGTGGGTGACCGGCTGGCATAGGAGTGGAAAGTGAGAAACCAGAAGTGGGGCATGGTAAAATTTTGCAGAATCCATGAACAGAAAGCACAAAGAACCCTGAGTGAAAAACATGATCTAGACAGGGGTTGGCAGACTTCGGGCTTGTTGAATCTACTTTGCTTTTTACTTAGAACCTCAAGATCTATTATCCTGTGCTAACTGCAAAAGAACAGCTTAATTTTATAGTTATATATATATTTTTTATTAAAAAAAAGGATGCTTCATTCTGAGCCTAGGAATTTATTTTCAAGACCATAAATGAACTGAGAGGATAGTCCTTTCACAGAAAAATCCACTCTCTGATCAGCTTTCTTTTTTTCAGCAGCCTAATGGGGAGAAGCCATTTTGTGGTTGCAGTTGTTAAATAATTTAGAAACCTTTGTTGATCTGCTGCAAAGAACCCAGAGATCTACCAGGAGATCAGAATCTACTATCTGCCCACCCCTAGTCTAGAGAGTGAACAAGTGGCCCCTGAGAAGCCAGGTGTAGCAAACTGGATGACAGAAGACAAGTAACAATATCCACTCAGCTATCTGTTAACCGCACCCTAAAGAGGAGTCATTCAGATTAAAAATGGCAAGATTTTATTAACAAAGAATGGATCAGGCTGCATAGCATAACACCATTTTAGGTTACTTTGAATCACAAGAATACATTTTAGATTTGAATTCCAGTAATTTATTATTACAATACATCACTTCAGCCTTCTATTTTGCACACATGACATTGCTTCCTTCTCAAACGCATGGTACAACTACAGTAGAGATCACCAACAAATGTATATGGTTTTACAAACAAAAGTAACAACAGGGAACCATGGCATATACACAGAATCATAGTGCTGGAAGCAATCTTGGAAGTAAACTAGACCGAAGCCCTGTTCAATCCAGTATTTTTAATGCAGGATGACCATTGATTTGACTTCCAAAAGTGAAATTGAGATGATTAGTGAACAAACTGCTCAGCAACAGGATCCAAAACTCAACCATGGAGCCAACGTTCCATTAAATGCTAATGATGCTATCATACCATCTGAGTATATGTGTGTACAAATAATGGCATTCAAATGCTAGGCATCCTCTGAAGTCAGGCTGTGTTCTTCCCTCATAACATCTAGTTGGGTGTGTTCTGTTGCTGGTTTGAAGTGGTACCATCAGGACAGGACTTTGGGAAAGATGTCCAGAGCCCACTAGGCAGAATGCTCTGGAAGAGCACAGCAAGACTGCTAACCACATACCTATGTACATAGTACCTTCTTCTTTTTTCTTTGGTGATCACTCATAGCCAAATGAGAGAGTCTTTAAACCTCTTTGTTGACCACCAACATTACACTTTCCATTTTTAGGTTCGGAATAGAGTAGCTGCTTTGATGTTGATGTTGAAGTACCATCTAAAGAGGAGCACCCGCTTGCCTGCATCATTAAGTCTTCCGCCCCAAAATTTTCACTGATTAAGCTCAGAATCTAAATTATCTAACTGCATCACTGCCTGGCTAAACTATTGCTTCTATCTGAGCTCCATCTCAAGGTGATCTTCAGGATCATCCCCTAGGAATGATTCGGTGTCCTCTTCTTGTATCTCAGTTTCTGAGAGCAGCCTTGGATGCCTCCAGGAAGTATTTAGAAGAATATCCAGAGCCTGGAGGCCTGCTGTGGCCTGTATGGTGTAAGTCACACCCTTTCTGACCTCTAGATGACTCCACAGGGATGACCACATATGCATAAACCATGCAGGCCGCAGCAGGCACTAAGGCTTTTCAGCCCTTGCACGTCCCAGTAATATCACAGGCACATCAGGGCATTGAAAGCACTGGGTAGTCCTAGCATGTCAGGGATCCTGACAGGCTGTGCTATATAAACATTTTGCTTTGCCATTCACTCCCATGGAATAATCCCCCATAAGAATCTGATGGCAGGAATTGTTTTCAGCAGAGATTAGTGAACTCACTCGGAGAATTCTGTATAACAATGCAGAATTATCAGAGTGGGTTTCACTAATCTCCGCTAAAAAGTGCCAGTGCTGCATGTCTTAGGAGAAGATTTCTGGGCCCAACCAATACTTCTGGCATTTACTTTTCCTGACTGATAAGAAAGTGGCCTCACCCTCTGGAAATTTGGATAGGAAGAATTCTCCTCTCACTATTGGGGGGATAGGCATATCCTGTCCCAGAGATGAAGGCCTACCAGTATGCTAGACATGGCAGAAGGTACCCTGGATTGCCCATACATAAAAGATCATGATCATGCAATGATGGTGATAGCGATTTTGCAAGATGATCTGTCTAACTGCTGCTCTTATTAAAGGTAAAGGGACCCCTGACCACTAAGTCCAGTCGTGGCCGACTCTGGGGTTGCGGCGCTCATCTCGCTTTACTGGCCATTTACTGGTCATGTGGCCAGCATGACTAAGCCGCTTCTGGCGAACCAGAGCAGCACACGGAAACGCCGTTTACCTTCCCGCTGGAGCGCTACCTATTTATCTACTTGCACTTTGCCGTGCTTTCGAACTGCTAGGTTGGCAGGAGCAGGGACCGAGCAGCGGGAGCTCACCCCGTCACGGGGATTTGAACCACTGACCTTCTGATCGGCAAGACCTAGGCTCTGTGGTTTAACCCACAGCGCCACCCGCGTCCCGCTGCTCTTATTGCCTATGTGTAAAACAAGCCCAACACTCAAATAGCCGTTGGTGCCAGCTTGAACTGGACTCAACAACCTCACAGAATCATAGAATTGTAAGCAGCAAGAATATTGTTAGGCCAGAGATGGAAACAAGATGAGATGCTAACGAAAGAAGAATGGCAAACAAAATTAATAGACTGCAGAATTGGACAAAATGACAGGAAGGATTCAAAACCTGCGGGACCAGAGATTTACAGAAGATTGGAAGAAATATACGAATTATTTGAAGAGCAACTGTAACCAAAAAATTGCTCTAGTAGGATTACAAGAAGCTGTGTAAGGAAAAATGTATGGAACATTGCAAATCAGAGAAAGAATAGGGATATTAGTTATGAATTAAATGTAACTGAAGAAGTGGGGAATGTGTATTTAGAGCTTAGATTGGAAAATTCTCAGATGAGATTGATGGAAGTCAAAAAATTGTCTAAGATGTCAAAATATGTTTAGTGACTGTTGAAAATGATATGTGAAAATTAATAAAAAAATTATACCAAAAAAAAAAGAATCCTAGAGTTCGGAGGTACCTGAGAATCATCTAGTCCAACCCCCTGCAATGCAGAAATTTCAACTAGATTACACATGACAGATGTCCACTCAGCCTCTGCCGCCTCTCATGGGACTCTGTTCCACTGTTGAACAGCTTTTACTGTCAGAAAGTTCTTCCTGATGTTTGGTTGGAATCTCCTGTTTTAGGATTTTGCCTCGGCCTGCAGAAACAGGACGGGAAGTTATCAAGTATCTAGCAGCCCAAAATATATTGCTGGTGGACAGAATTTGGCTTGGTGGGCCTTAGCATAGATAGATGCCAACTTTTATCAAAGCACTGTTCCTGTGCTCTCAACAAGTGCATAGCAAGCTGAAAGATAACAACAGCTCTTTTCTCTAGTCCACATGAAATGGTGTAGAAAGCTTCTCTGGCTTGATTTATTCCCATTTTATAACTGTTAAAGTCTAGAGGAGCACAGCCAAGAACAAAGTTGGCAGTCTTGTTAGTATATCTTTCCTGTGTTATTACGGCCCATTTTCACTAAAATGAGGTCTTTTCCTATGGCTGTTAAGAAAACCCTACTTTAAAAAAAACCCTCCTCTAGGTTTAAATGTAACCACAACTCCCACACAAGCTGCCTTATGAAAACCAGACTTTTCTATGAAAAGAGTCTTCTGGCAGCAATTAGTCTGGCTTTCTTTAACAAAAATCTTTGTAATGTCATTCAGAATGGAGGGGGTGGGGAAATCTCCAGGATAATTTTGATTATCCAGTGTTTGGTGGGTCTTTTTTCTTTTCTTTTAAGGAAAACAAAATAAAAAAAATGCTAACATGCTATTTTTGAACTGGAAAAGACTTTAATTTTCCCATTGACTGGGAACCTGCTGAAATATCTCCATGAAGACATTATTTCAATGAGAGCAAGCTTGTTCGTTTAATATGGGAGGAATGGCGTTAAAAGGCATTAACATACATACACAGCCCCCAAAGTATTTCATGTGGTTTACCAAAGCCATTTAGCCTAACCCTGACTGTATTGAATAAATGGAAAAGAGGCATAATTATAGAACATCTGAGCTGAAAAGACTTCTAGTGGCAAACACATCTGAACATTGTAGCTTTTCAGATAGCTTTATGGCACTTCCCTTTGTGGAGAAGTGCATGATGGGGTGGGGGAAGAAGAGAATACAAATTCCTTTCTTGTTTTTAATCAGCGGGTAGCTTCTCGTAAAGTAAAGAAAACCCGTTCAACACAATCTATCTCAAGTTACATATGATGAGTAAGGTTGCCAACCCTCTACCTGCATCATGGTAGCTGTATCTTCACCAAAGGTGTGAGATTCGGGAACTGGATATCCAGAAAGAGCAGTCAAGTCCAACATTTCCTGTTTGCTAGAATGGGCGCTCAGAGGAATGTGGGTCCAACAGGGAGGACTTCCTGTCAAACTCATATAAAAGGTTGGTAACATTGCCATCTCTCTCTCTCTTACTCTCATGCCTCTTCATTTGCTTCCTGCGATCTCATCTCTCATGCCTCCTCCATAACAAAGGATGTAGGCCCATGTTCTAAGTCTGAGACTTAGGTAAAGGTAAAGGGACCACTGACCATTAGGTCCAGTTGTGGCCGACTCTGGGGTTGCGGCACTCATCTAGCTTTATTGGCTGAGGGAGCCGACATACAGCTTCCGGGTCATGTGGCCAGCATGACTAAGCCGCTTCTGGTGAACCAGAGCAGCACACGGAAATGCTGTTTACCTTCCCGCCGGAGCGGTACCTATTTATCTACTTGCACTTTGATGTGCTTTTGAACTGCTAGGTGGGCAGGAGCTGGGACCGAGCAACGGGAGCTCACCCCGTCACGGGGATTCGAACCGCTGACCTTCTGATTGGCAAGTCCTAGACTCTGTGGTTTAACCCACAGCACCACCCATGCCAAGACTTAGCTCAGACTTAATCTAAACTTCAGTATGTACCTGTAACTGCAACCTAAGCTGGCCTCCAGATTGCTACTGAATGTGAACTGTGAGTAAAGCTATTCCTATATGGACAAATAGTATCCCCTGCTAAGTGCTGTGGCTCAAGCTACTCTGAGAGGCACAGTTTTGGGGGCCAGGTGACATTTTTCCAACCCTAACAACTAATCACCTAATACATTTATCATGCCTTAGATTGTGTGGTAGATCCTCAACAACATGAAAGGGCACATTTAGCCAGTTCCATGACTTACTTGATCATGGTGTGGATGTGAAAGTGTGAGGATACCTACATCCACATTACATGGATGTGTGGAAGCACAGCAGATATTTCTTGCTGGATCATAGTGTCTGTTACTACTACAACTCCTCCTCCTCCATTTCTGTATTCTCACCCTCCAGGATAGTGGAGGCTCCAGATCCTGTATTTGTCACCCCATTAACCTTGCTTGCCAAGAAGATTAACTCAGCCACTGGCAGCTGGGGTTAAGTAGTTTATTCCTCTTCCAATAAACCCTCCTGCCTAAGGGCCCTCAGTCCCTGTGTTGACTGACTAGCACTTCTGAGTGGCGTGATGACTATTAGGAATAGAACTCATCCTACTGCAGGGATGGGTAATGTCTGGCCTTCCAGATCTTGTTGGACAACAATTCTGACCACCCCTAACCATTTGCCATGCGGACTGATGGTGTTGCATTCCAACCCAACAACACCTGCAAGCACTGCCCCCCCCCCCGCAGTTCTACAGCCAGTTGGGTGTGGTTAAAGTGTTGGGCTAGGAACTGAGAGACCAGCCATGAAGCTCATTGGTGACTTTGAGGTGGAGAAATGGTGACTGGCCTACAGTGTTGTTGTGAGCATAAAACAGGGATGGGGAGAACCATGCACATACCTTGAGCTCCCTGGAGAAAAGGTGGGATATGAATGTAACAATAAATGGACAAATATGTAATAAAATGTGATCAGATAAGATGTCTCTTCTGGACTAAGATCAGAGGAGAGCTGCAATCTCTTCTGACATACCAATTTTAGGAGAACAGAGGTCTCTCTGAAGTTGTGGCCTTGCGCTAGACCTCAGAACCCAGAATGGAAACACCAACTCCAGCTCCAGAACTTTGGGTCTCTCCCACTCCCCACCCTGGTTTCCCCCTTCCTTGCTGTAGGTTATCTCTGGGGGTTTTCCTAGTACACATCCATGGCTAAGCTGGGTGCAGAACAATTTGGTCTCCTGTTCCTCGACTTTGTCCCTGTCTATTCTTCGCCACTAGTGTAGTAAAGCCAGATGAGTTGTGAGCCTAGCTATGTTTCTCTTGGCATGGTCAGGAAAGAATCAGAGCTCAGAAAAGGATAGATATAGTCTTGGCTTTGAGGCATTGTTTGGATGGCAGGGCTATGACACATTTACTACCTGTACACTCTCACCTTTCTTCCATCATTCTTCTATGTGGTTCCCAGGCAGTCACCCACCCACCCAGGCACTGACCCCACCCAGACTTGCTGGGTGGTCTCCTGTGTCTTCACATCAGGACATAGCTGAACATTGCTGTACGCTACATCTCATAGCAGGGATGAGGAACCTGTAGGCCTCCAGATGTTGTACATCAGACTCCAGCTCACATGGTCCCTGCTCACATGATCCATGCTCAGGGATGATGAGAATTGTAGTCTAAGAACATCTGGAACACACATATCCTGGGGGGGGGGGGAAGGGAGGGAGAGAGAGGAGTGGAAAACTTTGCCTTTTTTATTTTTTACTCTGCCTTGTGTTCTTGTGAGAAAAGATCTCTGCACTCCACTGGTGTGGGTTGGCTGAGCTGTTTGAATTCATGACTAACAATGCAACCCTAACAGAAATGTCCTATTGAGTTCAGTGGGGCTTGTTTCTGAGTAGACATATGGATCAGAGGTGGGAAAGCTTTTGCAGCCTGAGGATCACATTCCCTTCTGGGCAATCTTGGGGGGGGCACATACAAGTGGGTGCAGCAATGAATGCAAATTTTGTGGGATATTTATCACAGTCAAATCAACAATTCATGTTTTGCTAGATAGGCATATTATTGGGGCTGAAGCTCATAGAGTCTTCCTGTGGTACTTACTAAGGAGGACTGTGAGATCACTTCCCTCTTGTGCCCTGATAGGAAGAGGCATTAACTATACAGTGGTACCTCGGGTTAAGTACTTACGGTAATTTGTTCTGGAGGTCCGTTCTTAACCTGAAACTGTTCTTAACCTGAAGCACCACTTTAGCTAATGGGGCCTCCTGCTGCCGCCGCACCGCTGGAGCACAATTTCTGCTCTTATCCTGAAGCAAAGTTCTTAACCTGAAGCACTATTTCTGGGTTAGCAGAGTCTGTAACCTGAAGCGTATGTAACCTGAAGCATCTGTAACCCGAGGTACCACTGTACTGTATATACTACTTCCTGCCTGGGCACATTCTCTTTTCCATCATGTCTGCAACATGAGATCACCTCTAACTCCTGCTCAGGCTCCATTTTTAAGTGAGACTTTAGTATGTGTTATTAACTAAATTAGCATTTTAAGCCTGCCTACTTCAAGCTGCTGTATCTGCTATTCTTGAAGACATAGACTGAATGAGTAAGTGTTATTTCTACCTTTTCTCAAAACTGTGTGCGATTATTATTTCAAGGGGGAGAAAAGGGGCATAATGCCAGGAAAATCCAGTCTGCCTTAAAGCTTCCTGGATTATTATAATACTAAAAGGCTAAAACAAGCCTATCCAAACTTCTCTTTAAACTGCAAAGGGATGGTGGCACTCTGCTGAACTCACTAACCTGAGGAAGGAAGGATAATATCTAATAAATATATCCTCTCCTAGTATCAAGTCAAATCCCAACAAATTTTACTTTTGTACAGTAGGCTTGGTTTCTACAGCACATACCCCTCTCTATCCTCCATTACCAAGGACACATCCCAGCCAAGCACAAACTCTCAGAAGGATGTGAAGCAACATCAGAAAAGGGTGTGACCTGGGAAGGGGTGTGTGGCCTGTGGAAAGTCTCAAGGGCCAGGTAACAGAGGCTTGGAGGGCCACATTTGCCTCCAGGGCCTGGGGTATAGGATTGCACTATAAGGCTCTGTGATAGGAAGATGACCAAAGAAAGCAAGCCTTGTCAATTTCTGGTTTCTCAGGAGCCGCTAGTTAGAGCCTAGACTGCTACACACACACACACACACACACACACACACACACACACACGTCGTAAAAAGAGCGCTCCTGTCTCTAGAAGCAGATGTGGTCCTCCTGGAGAGAAGCTATCCTTTCTCATTTCACGCCAGAGCTGAACCTTGCTTAAAAGATGTTCTCAGGTCCTCGGGGCGCGCAATAACCGCTGGGTGGGTGGGGATCTTTGACTCGGGCGAGGAGGGTGCCGGGACCCCTTTCTCTTTCTCCAGGCAGCCTAGAGGAGCAAGCAGCTCCCCTCTCTCCTCCCCGATTCGGAGCCTGCCTCCCCATCTCTCCGATGAAGACGGGCGCGCGCGCTTCACCGCCTGCGATCCAGCGCGCACACAAAGAGAAGTAAGCAAGGAAACGGAGGAAAGCAGCAGCAGCAGCAGAGCTCACCGCCCTCACCCCCTTCCAATTCCGTTTACCCGTTTTGGCTCGGGCTCAAGAGCAACAAAACCTGCGAAGAAAGTGATTTTTCTTTCGGCTCCCTCGGGGTTCCGTTGCGTGCTAAAAAACGAAAAAGGAAAGCATATTAAGATTTCAGATCTTGGCTTTAATTAGGCGAGCGACAAGTCTTCCTGGCCCAGAAACACACACCGCAGCGAGCTCGTAATAACCCGCTTAATTGCGAGGGGCGAGAGGCAACGTCATCCTTTGGAAGCAGGCGCGAGTCACCGCCCGGGTCTGTCGGCAGAGCGCAGCGCTCTCCGCGCCTCCTTCACCTGGGAAGGATCCCTGGGCAAAGAGTGTCATAGCAGCTGAGGAAGCACAAACTTGGGAATCCCCCCATCCCTCAGTTCCTCCTCCAATCGCAGGTAGCAAAGATCCTGGCTTGAGGCTGCCCCTCTTTGCCACAGTAGACTGTGGAAGAAGCGCAACTGGACTCAGTTGGAGCGGCTCCCGAGTAAGCACAGCTTGGGAGCTAGCGTCTGGATCCAGGGTTGGGATTCTCTGCTGCACGCTTACTCGGGAGTCAAGCGAGGTCGAAGTCAGTGGGGCTGACTTCGGAGTAACCACGCAGAAGCTCCCGTGGCTCGTTTGAGATCCTGACTTTCCTGAACGAACAGCGGGACCTGAATCCAGAGCCTTTGCCTAGTTACTCTGAAGTCAGTATTTTGCTCCCCGGGGCGGGGGCGGGGGGACCCGATTACAGATCTTTGCCTACAGCAAAGGATGCAAACAGCTGGGCGTTTTGGTCCAGCCATTCGCGTGATGTTAACCGTAGAAGATCTCTGTGTGATCTGCAAGCTGCCAACCCTGAGGCACACTGATGAGAAAAAGCCGCCTTCCGCTGAGTGGGATTTACTTCCCAGTAGACATGCGTCTGAACTGAGCTCCGAATCGATTAGATTTCACTCGGTTTAACAGTCTGGCTAGGATCCCAAGGAGTCGGTTCCGGGGAAGTAAATTATTAAGAAATTATTAAAGCTGTCGATTTTGTCCCACGATAGGGCTTCTGTATCTTTCAGCGCTGCGTGCTAGGGAAAGCGTTTTGACAGAAGGAAAACGGAATCTGAAGGCCTCAGCCACTGACTTGGGAGTAAACTACTTTGAAGCTAATGTGGCATTCTCCTGAGTTTAGGGTTGCACATCACTGCTCTGTATTGCAGATGGAGAAGTACAGTCGCTTTGCTCAGGCCCGTTTCCTGGAAGCCACTTCCCATTAACATCCATTGGGCTTACTTTCGAGTAAACATGCTTGGGCTGAGAGGACAAGCGATTTTACTAAAAAGTAAATCCCACAGAAGTCAACGTGCAGGAGGGCTGGAAGAGTAAAAGTCCACAGCAGGCCAAGGCTTACTCTAGAGCAATCCAGTTTAAATCAACGGGGCTATCCTCGAAGAAAGGAAGGTGATTTGCATTTAGGATTTGCTGTGCGGGTAATCTGAAATTCAAATATTTTGCCTGGAATTCCTGGTGAATGCGACAGTCTGCGAGATAATTCACAGTCCAGTGTTAAAAGGCTCCGACAAATCTGCTCTAAACTTTGGCTGTTATTGACACGCACACACGTGAACCATTTGTTCTCTAAGCTGTAAATGGCTCTACATTTTAAAGCCTTCTTGAAAATAAAGAGATAAATAAGAAAATGCCTATAAGGGTATGTGAGGGAGATGGGTGTTTGATAAATAAATAGGTATCCTTTGAAACGAGCGTTTAATGTTCACACAAAATGAGACACGTGTCGACGAGTCAGTTCTTCCATCCTGCCCGGAAACCAAGTTAAGATGTCCATCCTTGGAGTCACAGCATACACTGAAATCGCACATCCACGAATTCACAGAACTGTAGCTTTGTTAACGGCGTGGGAATTGTAGCTCTGTGAGGGATAAACTAAAAAGCCCCCAGGATTCGGGCGCAGGGTCTATGTGTGAGTTAATTGTATGGTGTGTACTTAGCTCATTTTAAAAAACCCCTATCCGTAACAATGGACGATCAGATTCAAAGGAAGACAGGATAACTACTCTTGTACATTTAATATCGAATAAAAAGAAGAAAACCCATTTTTTCCTCCTCCTCCTCCTCGTTCCTGCATGATTATCTGCACTCGCCAAGATCTCATGTTCCACTAGACTAATAAACTTAACAATTCCCGTCGTGCATCTGAACCCTAAACCCGTTTCCTATTAGGGTTGACAACTCTTCCCCTCTCCCGCCTTAATCGCTCCTCTGCTTTGAAGACCTTCAACAGGGGAGACTTCTCCCGGCCTGAGAACGCAGCGAGTACAAAATCTTCTCCTGCAGGCCCATGTGAGAAATGCCGAGGGGCAAGTGACTTAATGGCCACTCGACTTCCTTGGCGTTCAGTTCTGTCCGAAAACCCACTTCTTCATCTGACACCCCCCCCCCGCCTTCTCCCCCCCCCCAAAAGGCCAGGGCTGAGAGCAATGCCAGACACACCACAAAGAAATCAACACTTTTCATTTTGTATTTATTTAGGACCTTGGGCCAGGCACTATCTCTCGGCCTAACCTACCTCACAGGGTTGTTGTGACTGAGTAAGCTGTGGTGAGGGGGAGAGACCACGCAGGGCGCCTTGAGCTCCTTGCAGGAAAACTTGGGATGTGAATGATGAAATAAATGAATGGAACTTCTTTCTGATTGCAGTAAGGCTGTATCGTCTGAAATCCTGCAGAGCCACTGCCACTCCGTGTAGATAATACTGAACTTGATAGATCAACTGTGTTGTTGTTGTTAATTTTATTTGTACCCCGCCCATCTGACTGGGTTTCCCCAGCCACTCTGGGCTGTTTCCAGCGTATATAAAGCAGTTTCCTGCGATCCTACCTCGAGATATAATTTCCAGATATATAATTGCCCGGATATAACTGGGCATCGGGACAAAGCGTCTTTTGCGGACTTGAAACAGGACAACAAAGGTGCCAAGCAGGACAGTGTCTTTAAAGTGCTTTTAAATAACTGGCAAAGAAGTTGTGGGCCAGGGCTGCTTGTCCCATCAAGAGCACCTTTCAGAATTCTCTCTCCTGTTCAGTTCTTTAGAAAGGAGCTCAGCTCTCCTTTCCAGCTGGTCGTCCTTATTTGAAAGGGAAGATCCATTTTAGAAACAAACAAATAAAATAAATAAATTTTGTCTGCCTTTCGTGGGGGTGGGGTGGGGCGCGCGCGCAGAGGTCTGTTTCTCTGATCTGTCGTGGCGAAGAAAGAACCGAGGTTGGGGGTGGGGGATGTCGGGGGCGGGGGCTGGGAGAGGAGGGAAGAGGCTCCTAATGTGTCGCTCAATTAATAAACATGGCAATTTCACACCCACAAGAGAAGGCCATTATCCCCTCCCCGGCGCTTATCGGCTCCATCACAAAAAGGGTCACGGCGCAGCTGTGGCAATCCCCGGCGCTATTATGGAGGAGGCTGGCGGGAACCCGCTTGCCATCCCCAGTTCATACCTTCAGGCAAAGTTTGGCTGCGGGCGCAGCCGGTGCCACCTCGTGATAAAGGACTTACTCACCGTGGAAGGGAAAAGGGAGAGGAAATAATCGCCTTGCGCGCACACACGCACGCCTAGAAATAAATAAATTTATGCAGCCTCTTCCCCCTCGCTTCCTTTTGTGGCTCCCCGCCGCCCCAAATGTCTCTTGATCTCCAGGACATTTTTATTTTATTTTATTTTTTGGAGCTGGGAGATTTCGCTCCCAGAGAAGCCCGGGTTTCCTGCGCTCCCCCTTAATCTCTTAAAAACAATCGCGCGTTAAGTGAGCCTCGTTTCACCTCTGGGTGATTTATTTAAAGCGTTGGTGGCAACCAGCGACTGGGGTCTCCTGAAAGACAAAAGGCCGGCTAGCGGGTCGAGAGGGGCTGGGGAAAGAGGGGAGGGTTCGGATTCTCGTAGGGAGAAGAGAACAGAGTCTGATCCGAAGCAGGCATGTGCGAGAAGGAAGGTCCCTTGTGGACAGCAAAGCGGGCTGACTTCCCTCTGAGGAAGAGTAGTGTATATGTGTGCTTAGCAGGGTGTTGGAAAAGTGCTTAGGGCATCTTGGGGACAGAAGGGTTAAAAAGAGAGAGGGAGATGCATTTGGTGAAGTGACTTTCAGACACCCCACAAAAAAACAACAACACAAAATCTGATAGTTTTCTACGGACCTGGAGAGGATTCTGTCGTTATTTGTTACGACAGTTTAAAGTAGCAGAGCTCTGTTCCTCAGTGGGTCCAGAGAGTTCTTCCAGGTGTGACCTTCGCGAGGGAAGATACTATGTCGGCCTTCGCCAAGGGGCTGATGGGAGTTGTGGTCCCCAACGTCTAGAGAGCACAAGAGTGGCAAAGGCTGTTGGACTTCAATCTCTGTAGAATTTGGCCTGAGAAAGGGAAGGAGGGCTTCCCTTCCTTTCCGAAGCTTCGATGACGACATCCATTTGAACCCGTGCTCACCCCTGAAGCCGATTTAAGAGGTTTTGAGCACATACGAAGTGCACTTTCTTCCCTGCTCAGTGACGGATACAACAGACTATTCCCAGAAAAACTGGAAGACTTGAGGAATCACCAGTTAGAAGCTCCCAGGAAAAACCCCACCACCATTCACTTAGAAGTGTTAAGTACCATTGATTTCAATGCAATCTTGAACTGATTCATAGACGCCTTTGATCCTGCGAAGTCAGGATGTTGACTCAGGGTATCCCTGTGCTCAGTTAAGGTCTTTGGGAATGTTAGCATTGCTTGGCATTTGGAGTTAAAACGTTCAGCAGAACTTGAACTTAAGACTGTATCCCTGTTCAAGGAGGACACTTCACACTGAGACTCTGAGTTGAGGAAATATAAGAAAGCTCCATTTATTACAGGAAATGCATGCTTGATAAAAAATAATAATGATCCATTGTTTTCTCCCTAAGGTGGAGATGCCTTCAACCATAGTTACTTCTGCATCTCAGCAGGAGACACACAAAAGATGTCTCCTTTCTCAATGTGAGGATGAAGTAGGAAGCAGGAAATGAGAGTAGATAGAGTGGTTCTCAACCTGTGGGTCCCCAGATGTTGCTGGACTACAACTCCCATCATCCCTGACCACTGGTCATGCTGGCTAGGAATGATGGGAGTTGTAGTCCAACAACATCTGGGGACCCACAGGTTGAGTTCACGGTTAGCAACCCTGTTAGCACTAGAGAAAAGGTATTCTCTCTTTAGCATCTGCATAGAGTTGTTGTTTACAACAGAGACCTACGGTTTGCTTTGGTTTTTTAATCCTTCCTGGGTCATGACCTCTTTTAGTTGCCTTGAGTAAACCATCCCATTTCCATCTTTTGACACCATGGCTATTGATGATCTACATGTAGCAGGGTGACGTGGATGATGACCGGTCTTATTTTTCTAGAAAAAGAGGTGCTGGAGTTCACCATGAACTTTCCCCTTGTTCTCTTAGAATGGCAATGGTGCCCACCTGAGCTCCAGTGAGCTCTGGATGAAAAAAAGCCCCGATGATGACTAAGGTTGAGCTTACAGGTGTACATTGCTCGTGGGAAAGAGGACCACCACTTAAACACCCTGGATAAAGTGTTCATATCATTTTAATGGAACAACCCCTCCCCCATAACAGATAACTTTCCCCAGCAAATCACTGGGCATCCGGGACACTGAGTGTCCTGCACCCATGTGTGAATCTGTTTTTGTCTGCAAAAACATTTGATGAACCCAAAAGCTGGCCTAAATGATCAGTCATAAATTGGAGGCTCAAACCTTGATGATTTTTGTCCTTTCCAGGTTCACGCAAGTGAGTTATCTCATTTTAGAAGAGGAAACAGGATCTTGGGGAATGGTGCATATATCCATGTGAACAGGGTGCTTCTGTTGCCGAATCTGAAATCTGAATTACCCAGGCCTTTGGCTAATTAAACAATCTATGGCCTTTTAAATTGTGCCTGTGTGGGAGGGGAGGGAAATTATTGTTTTTGCTTGTTACTATGCTATGTCTTTCTGTGCTTTTATATTGTAACACCCTGTGGCCCTCTGATGAAGGGCGGGATAGAAATTTAATAAAGAAATAAAGCTTGCAGTGAGAGAAAAGTTTGTGGGAAAGAGAGCACACAATCCATGGTTTGAGAAATAATCTAGCTCGTTCCTTACTTTGTGTGGCTGCAACAGTTACTTAAATGCTCCACCTTTCTGGCCTCTGTTGTCCTGGAGAAACCTACTTATCCATCTGACGTGTAAAATGATCATGTCCAGCCTTGCTGAGGCACGAATATGAATGATTTATACCGAAACGCTACTTCATTTCATCCCTCTTTTCTCCAAATGATGATGATGTGCACACCTGTGTTTTGGGAAGGGAAGCAGAACATCAGAAGTGGGATCTGCGACAAAAAGTTGCAGCGTGGAGAGAGCGCGTGTTCAAGGTACCAGCCAGCCATGCCCTCTTTAAATCACGCCCGACAACACTCAGCCTTTGGGGCTGTTGCATCATGCCTGCCTACTGAGCATGCTCAGTCCTTATAAGGCTATTTTGGACTCGCCCTCGAAAAAGAAAAGCTCAAGTCCTCTCTTTCGTGCATGGCATTGTTCCGAGGCCAGACTTACCAGCGGAAAATGGAACAATTTTCTCTGCAGACAATTCAATCGATTCATTCAGGATGTGAATAAATAGGGCACAGTGAACCATAGCAAATAACTCGATCCAGAATTCAAAGTCAGCTCACTTCCTGCACAGCCCTGTTTAATTCAATTTTCTTGAACGACTAATCGGAAGTTTGTAGACATAACAACGTGCCTCACGAAGGATTCCCTCAAACAGGCTCATTCATTCATTCAGCGACTGGGGATGTCGGAGATAGCTCAGTCGTTAGAGCATGAGGCTCTTAATCTCAGGGTCGCAGGTTCGACGCACATGTTGGGCATTGCATGGGGTTGGACTAGATGACCCTTGGAACCCCTTCCAAAACGAAAGTTCTGTGATTCCAAAGCTGCAGTCGTAGCTCCACTGAATTCAGCAGGGTAGACGTGGCGAGGATTGGGCTGTAAATTTGCAAGCTGCTTTACCGACCTCCTGTTGAAACTCTTTGGCAAACGCTCGCACGCAAATGTGTGTTTAACAATTTCTAAAACAGCATCTCAACTGCTCGCCCTCGGCGCGCGCACCCACCCACCCCAAAAAAGTGCCCGTGTTAGACATTTGGAGCTTCTGCAGAGAGCGAGAGAGCAGCAACACCCCCCCAAAGCGTAATTACATTTTTAGAAAACAAACACTAATTAGGCGTTTCAAGCGGTCTAACAGTAAACGGAGCCCAACAGGCGTACTTGGAAAGAAGCTTCCGCTGGGCAGAAAGAGAGGGAGAGGGAAAAAGAGAGAGAGAGAGAGAGAGAGAGAGAGAGAGAGAGAGAGAGAGAGAGAGAGAGAGAGAGACTGAGAAACTGAGAAACTGACTCAGCATTTCCCCAAACTGCTCCCAAATTATTCTCGCATCGGTTTTCTATAGCGCAGGTTCCGGCGCGCTCCTGTTATTGGCTTTTAAATTAAAACAGATCTTTCTGAGCGTGGCCATATTAGAGAGGTTTCCCTGGGTAAAAAAAAAAGAAGGAAAGAAAGAAAAAATCCGATGACTGTAACGAGAAAATATTGCATAAACCCTTGCTTCCTATTTATATGCAAAACAGAGGAGCCAGAGAGAAAGAGACGCGCTCCCGGGCTCGCTCTTTTTCTCTTCTCCCCTCCCTGCTCCACGGTGATTTAGCAGCCAGAGGGAGGGAGGTTTCGTCCCTTGCATGTTAATTTCTCCAGCACCTGTCACCTGGAGAAGTTGCGCGTCCGCACGCCCCGGGGCGTGGAACTTCACACCGGGCCGCATTTATTGTGCCAACGATCGGGGCTGACATCCCGCCTCTTCCTCTGCCTCTTCCTGGCTTGGGAAAGGAGTGCAAACATCCAGGAACACAAGGATAATTCAGGCTCGCTGTCCTCTGGATTATGAGATGGCAACATAATGCAAATGTTTATTCAAAGATAACAAGTTTGAAAAGAAAAGAAAGAAAACCTATCCTGCCGAGTACAGCGCTGGTGCACTCTGGTCCTAGGCACATTTACTTGGAGGTAAATCCCACTGTGTTCAATGGGACTTGCTCTCAAGTAAGAGTGCTGTAGAATTTTAGGCTTAAAAGAAAGTTGCAATCACTCTATTTGGATAGGTTTTTGTTCTGCTTCATAGCTGATAAGGATTATTTAATGGACAATGATGATGATGACTATGTTTGTACCCCGCCCATCTGACTGGGTTGCCCCAGCCACTCTGGGTGGCTTGCAGCATATACAAAAACATTAAACATTAAAAACTTCCCAATAGAGGGCTGCCTTCAGATGTGTACCATAGTTCTAGTTACAGGTAGGTAGCCGTGTTGGTCTGCCGTAGTCAAAACAAAATAATAAAAAAAATTCCTTCCAGTAGCACCTTAGAGACCAACTAAGTCTGTTATTGGTATGAGCTTTTGTGTGCGTGCATGGTCTCTAAGGTGCTACTGGAAGGATTTTTTTTTATTATTTTGTTCAGATGTGTAGTTACGTATTTATCTCCTTGACAACTGATGGGAGGGTGTTCCACAGGGCGGGCACCACTACCGAGAAGGCTCTCTGCCTGGTTCCCTGTAGCTTCACCCCTCACAGTGAGGGAACCACCAGAAGGCCCTCAGAGCTGGACCTCAGTGTGCAGGCTGGATGATGGGGTGGAGATGCTCCTTCAGGTATACTGGGCTGAGGCCGTTTAGGACTTTAAAGGTCAGCACCAACACTTTGAATTGTGCTCAGAAACGTACTGGGAGCAGGTGTAGATTCTTTAGGACCCATGTTATAGTTTCTGAGTCACCTTCAAAGGTAGCCCCACGTAGAGCACATTGCAGTAGTCCAAGTGGGAGATCACCAGAGCATGCACCACTCTGGTGAGAGTTCCTTGTCAAAATTCTCTCATACTTGGTATGAGAAGTTGGACCATGCTGCCTTAAAGGGAAGTCATGTCTCAGTGGAGGCACTGATGGGGTGAGTCTTGCCTGGAGACAAGACCTTGCAAGTTGCCCTGACACCATCAAACAGTGCCCCCTCCCAAGATGCTACTGAACACCAACCCCCTTCATCCCTGACCATCGGCCATGATGGCTGGGGCTGTTGGGAGCTGGGAATTCAATGACATCTGAAGGGTCACAGATTCTCCATGTGGCCTATAGAACCTCAGATCTTCGAATCAAGCTCAATGCCATGGAGCAGCAATAGACCAAAGTCCTAAAGGAGCAAAATTGTAATTGACAAACATAGGGATCCTGGCTTGGGAAAGGAGTGCAACATTTCACTCACAGCAAATGTGGTGTTTTGGTTGCCATTGTTTGGTGGAAATACCTCTTCAGTCCTTACCCTTACAGTGGTACCTCAGGTTAAATACACTTCAGGTTACATACGCTTCAGGTTACAGACTCCGCTAACTTTGCTTCAGAATGAGAACAGAAATCGTGCTCTGGCGGCAGCAGGAGGCCCCATTAGCTAAAGTGGTGCTTCAGGTTAAGAACAGTTTCAGGTTAAGAACAGACCTCCGGAACGAAATAAGTACTTAACACGAGGTACCACTGGGTGTATATGTGTGTGTGTGTGTGTGTGTGTGTGTGTGTGTGTGTATATATATATATATATATATATATACACATATATATATATATAAAACCAATGGACTTATTTGCATTGTGATCTATGACTGAAGGTTTTCAAGTGAGGGCTCTTCATCAGCTTGCTAGGTTTGAAAACAAACATGATTGATTTGGGGCAGGAAACTCCAGACCAAAGTGACAAGGAAAGCTTTTAAAGATTTGGGAATGCCTTTCGGCTTTCAAGAAGAGAGCGCCAGGGGCTTTGGAGCTTTCATCCCCATTGGCCTCCGAGGTGGGCAACCCAATAGGGAAAGATACTTTCCCAGCCCTGCCCGGCGAAGTGTTTTGTAAGCATCAAAGGGAAGGTGAGCACTAATCCGAAAATGACCACTTTTTAAAAGCTCCTCAGATGGTTGCAAACTCATGGCTACAGCAGCAGAACTCAAGTCAGACTCCCCTTCTTTCTTTTCCTTTCCTCTCCCCTTCACCACAACAAATTCCACTTAATGTCATAATAACACTTACGAAGCAAGGGCGAGCAAGGGCTCTCACACGGGTTTTTCTGCATTCTTGAGTCTAATTAACAAGGCAGAAAAGAGGGCAAGATGGTTTGGGTCAAAATCGGTATTGGAGTCACCTTGTGTCAGGCTGTGGGGCCTATAATTACCAGATTAGAATCCTGAATCTGTAGCTTCCCCCTCCTTACCTTTTTGCCTTCCTTAGATTCCAAAGAAAGAAGCAACCCAGACTCCCACCCCCTGCAGATGGCCAGACAATATAGGCTCCAGCTCGCCTTCAAACCCAGAATGCAGTGAAGGACACAATTGCCAGCAACTCCACTGTGTTTGCTTCAGAAAGGAGGGCAAGGTGCAGAAGACAAACAAGTGTGGAAGAAAGGCAGTGCCAAGCCCTTTAACGTGGAGTGGGGTAAATGGTACACACAATAGGTCAATAGCATTGCCTTATAACCAGGGTTGTCAGCTTTTTACTGGTCCTGCGCCTGTGGCTTCTTTCCTTACAATTTTTACCATGCCAGAAAAAAAAAAAACCTAAGCCCACTTAACTTCTGGGTTTCATGCTTCTGTTAAAGGCAGAGTCTGTTAAAATAAATATTCAATCAATCAATCAATCAATCAATCAATCAAAACAAGGGTAGCAAGTCTGCACCTTCCTTCACCCTCCACGTGGATATACCCTCCACTTTAAATATACAAAGCATATTATATAACTTGCAAAAACACTTTGTTGAAATCTCTTTCTGGATTCCTGTGAGTGCATTTATTTTATTATACACAGTCCTGTATCAGGAAGCTTTTAATATTTGGTGTATCATGTGTTCTTTATATTCTGTTGGAAGCCACCCAGAGTGGCTGGGGCAACCCAGTTGGATGGGTGGGGGACAAGTTGTTGTTGTTGTTGTTGCTGTTGTTGTTAAATCTGGCCTTCACCTGAAGGTCCCAGGGCTGAGAATTCATAAATACCAAAACCACAAGTTAACAATATAAAACTGAGCAGAATACATACTGTATACAGTACATCACCAATAAAAAAATGCAATAAAAATCACTGCAAAATCACAAGATCCAAAATCAAAAGGCCTCAGTTGCAAGGCAAAATCGTCATCCATCCTCACTGCATCTCCCCCTTTTGCAAAGACCTGGGATCTTCATTTGCTGAAGAAATAAGAATAGTGTCTGGGCATGACACACCTCAGAGGGGAGATCGTTCATAGGCTCAGAGCTGCTCAGGAGGCATTTCCATTCCAGTTTCCCATGTGACAGAAATGGGACCAGCATGGATGGCACTTGTCGGCTTGTTTCCCCTCCTTTGCTTTCCTGTATTGGCTACAGTGTGCATTTAGCTGATATGGCTGTCTTCTGTTTGGGATAAGCAATATCCACATGGGAACAGAATGAGATTGGTTTCCAATGTCAGTGTGAAAACGCCTTTGGCACTTGGGGTCGTGACTTCAGATCCAAGCTTTGAGCATAAATCTGGGGCCATGTTTTTTGGTGTGAAATATATGCATACTGTCCCGGAATCTATATGGTATTCAAACGATAAGAGAACTTTATTTTGAAGAGAAGGTGCATGACCTCTCTTTCTAAGGGAGGCTTCTAAGGGTTTGCCCTACCTGCAACTTTTTCCCATCTCCCTTTCAAGACAGAGATTTATTTTAAAAAGTCTAGCCTGCCTTCTATCTATCATCTATCTATATCTATCATCTATCTATCTATCTATCTATCTATCTATCTATCTATCTATCTATCTAAAAAGCACCTGGGGCACTGTGTGTTATAGCTATAAGACCCTCAACAAATACACCAGAGTCTTACAAAATTAACCTGAGAAAGAGCTTTGGGCAAATCCTCGGCTGTTCATCTCAGTTGCCTATCTATAAAATATGAATAATAAAAATAATAATATCAAGGCCCGCTAAGATAATTTTGCCAGCCTGGGAAAGACAATAGACACTGACAGCTCTTTCTGTCCTGATCTCTACCTGCATCTCAAGAGGATTGCTAAGCTCTGCCACTTCCACCATCCCTTTGCAGAAAAAGGAAAGTGAGAGAAGAGATGTCCACAACATTTTTTTTTGGCTTAACAGTTGTAGCTTTCAGAGCTCAAGTAAACTTGCCACAAATAATTTGACTGGGGAATGGCAAGTATATGGTAGCCAACACAAGCATTCTCAGATGCTTTGTAGTCATGGTCAACATCTAGCTGTCTCCAACAGATGACCTGAAAAGTATTTAGTATGTATTGTTCTAATTTCATCTATTCGTTTAACCTGAAAGTGGGGACATGGTGCCCTCCAAAAGTTGCAGGACTACAACTCCCATCATTCCTAATCAGTGGCCACAATGCTGGCTGGAGTCCAACAGCATCTGAAGAGCATCAAGTTGGAGTCCCTTCATTGAATCAATCTCAACATGATCCTTTGAACAGATAACAAAACCCAAACCTTTGTTCTTTCTTGTTTCCAAAAACCTGAATGTCAAATGCTGGGGTCAAATTCTGATGTAAAGAAATCTGAATTGCACACCTTCAAAACATTCATCCAATTCTGAACATTCATCATGTTTTGTTCGACCGCTGCAGTGGCCACTCCTGTGTCCGCACTTCTCCAACGTCATAGTCTTCTTTCTCAGTAGAAGTAGGAGAAAGCCCACTGGAGTCATGCAGTTGGTCTCACTAGGGACACAAGCCCCAGAAACCAATCCCATTTTTCTGTGCTGTTGCAAGCCCATGCTATATAGGCACTTGAGATTATAAATGAAACAAGAGACATAACTGACACAGTTGCACAATGTAACAAGACATTCAACTCCTATTTACAAAGTTTGTTGACACATTTTCGTTCATGGCTTCTTGCACTCTTTTGAAATGCTCTGGGAAATGGTATCTTCAGCACCCCCTATAGGCCAATTCCAACCCAAAAGATTTAAATGAAGTGACTTTTTCTTCTCTTTCCACAACACAATACGTGTGAGGACTGGTGCTGGCATTGCAATTTCTGAACATACATTTGAAGGCAAGGGTAAATGCTCATCAAAAAGGCTGCCTGAAATGCAGTTCTTTGTCACTTGGGTCATCTGCACATCTGACCAACATTTGACAGATCTTAAAGTGTCTTACTAGAGAAATACACTGCCTGTTATTAGATTATGGAAATGCTCTGCTCTCTCTGAGGGAACTACATGATATCCTGGTCTTTGCATTGCTCCAGGTAAAGAATCTCAGGAGGAGTTCTTAGTCTGAGATTTTGGAGAGCTATTTCCAATCGGAATAGACGGCTCCAGGCTAGGTGAACTGGTGGTCCAACTCAAGATAAAGCAGCTTCTGTGCCTTCCAGGGAAATGACTGAGGACAGGCTGCTGGCACACCAAAGAACATTGGCGAAGACTGGAACTGGGTGACTGGCAGTGCAATCCTATGCATGCTAACTCAAAAGTATGGCCCAGTGAATTCATTGGGACCTGTAAGTATATGTGTGTGTGTGTGTGTGTGTGTGTGTGTGTGTGTGTGTGTGTGTATGTATGTAACCAACATGATCTCCTCCAGATGTTGTAGAAAATGACCCCCACCTTCAATAACATCTGGCCATGCTGCCCATAGGGTGTTAGGAGTCCCAACAACATCCAGAGTCCCCAAAACCACATCAGCTACCCCTGGTGTTAAGGGCTGTAGTCCTTGGGTTGCATCCAGTGAAGTCAACCTGAGTGCAGAACGACTTATGGGAGCACAACTAGAGTTCTCCTCCCTCTCCTCCTCTGCATAACCCCAAATCTGCTCCAGGTTCTCCACCACCATCCGGAACAGAATTGGTTGCAATGCAGCCAGGGTGTGAGATGGAGAAGTAGAGGAAGATCCATTTCACTCACAAAAGATGTTCCCAACAAGTTGGTTGGATAAAACCAGTTGGTAACATGCTTCTACAACAAACAGAGACTTCAGAGGGATATGGAGCCCACCAATTGCTAACCAACTTTTTCAGGTTTGTACACCAACATAAGAGGTCAAGTCAGGATCTAGTGAGCGAAAAGGCCTATAAAAATCTGAAGGTTTACCTATTGGTTCTAGAAATATTTATGTGCTAGACATGTAATGCAAAATAAAATTTAACAGGTTGGTTATGAGTAATAGCTTATTTTGACACAGTAACAGCAATGATGTACCCTTGGGCTGATCTTCAGCACAGAGGGCTCTTCTGTTATTATCCACCCCAACGCGATTTCGTGAGTAAAAATGCAATGCATAAATGTTAAAGGTCTAGCTTGGTAACGTATTAGTCATTGGAGTGCTTCAGATTACTTAGTTACACTCAGTTTCCACCACTCGCTACCATAAAGGGGTGTGTGATGAGGACCACACAGAAGAGTTGTCCAAAACACTCTGGATGAACTCCAGAAGTGAAAGATTCATTAGTATGCACTTCTGCCTTTGTAACTGCTCCTTCTTATCGGGAATCTTCTAAAGGGCCAGTCAGAGAACAAAAAAGAGCAACCTACAATTACGAGGGAATGTGCCCTGGGCTGCTGAAAAAGCCCTCAAGCTAGTCCACTGGAGAGAAAGAAAGAAAGAAAGAAAGAAAGAAAGAAAGATCAGATGTAAAGACACACTTTCTACAGGCTCTTTGGGTGACACAGGAAAGGACCTGAACATCCCCTTCAAGCCTCCTCAAACAGAACGTTTTAATGCTTGCATATGCTGTTTGCAAAAAAACCAAAACTGGTGGTATGTGCATTGCCCAAACATGGCTTTTCATTCAATCACCAAAACGAAGAAGTGCTGGAGAAGGACTATGCGTCACTTGTCCTAAGCGGGTTTTAGGGTTAGTCGCGGCTCCAAGTGGTGGAGGCAGGGGACCATCAAACAAGTTTGGCTGTGTATGTGTGTGCGCAACTTTACCAAGTGCTGGATCCAGTGAAGTGCTACTCAGAACAGACCTGTAGGAATTAATAGGTGCAAGTGACTTGTGTTTAGCGTCGGAAGATTCAGGACAGACGGAAGAAAGTGCTTCTCCGCACGGCATGTAGCAAAGCGGCAGAATTTGCTCCCAGAAGCAGCAGCAGTGATTGCCACCAACTGGGATGGATCTGAAGGAGGATTAGGCAAAATAGTAAGGTTATCAAGGGTTACTAGCCATGATGTTTATGTTTTGCCTACACTGTCAGCAGTGGCATGACTCTGAGCAACAGTTTCTGTAAACAGAAAGAGAGTACTGCTTGCGGGCTGCCCAGAAGCATCTGACTGGCCATTGTGAGAACAGGATGCTGGACTTCTAGCTCAGTTGGCAGAGCATGAGACTCTTAATCTTAGGCGTGTGGGTCTGAGCCCCGCATTGGGCAATATATTTATGCATTGTATGGGGTTGGACTAGATGACCCTCGTGGTCCTTTCCAACTCTACAATTCTACGATTCTGTGACTACTTCTTATTAATTTTAATGGGTCGATTATGAGCATGACTAATGTGGGATGCAAACCTAAGAGATCTGCTTTGTAGATGGTTGCTCATAAGGGTCCCACAGAAAAATGGCTAGGCTTGTTTATATGACATTTACAGAGATGACTCAAGGCCAGTTGTATTTATATTACATTTCCTCCAAGTTGCTCAAGGTGGCAATCCCCTTCATCATTTAATCCTCACAATGACCATCCAAGTAGTGGAGGTCTTTGGGCTTTCAAATTTCAGGGGCACCCTGTGTAATGCTAAAATTCGGCTCCCCCCACCTCTCACACTCCGTTCTACACCACTGTAGAACGGAGCCTAGTGCAGCCCTCCTGGCTGCAATACCTTAAAATCACTTCTGCTGCAAGGTAGGTTAGGCTGCATGACCATGAATGGTCCAAGGTCCCCCAGTAAGTTTCATGGCCAAATGGGGATTTGTACCCTGGCGTCCTAAGTCCTAGTCATATGATGACTCTCATCTTAACAGTGGAAATATGAATGGCCTCCATTGTGTCTGGGGTGATATGGAAGTTCTAATAAAACTCAGTGTAGGGTAAAGGTAAAGGGAACCCTGACCATTAGGTCCAGTCGTGACTGACTCTGGGGTTGCGGTGCTCATCTCGCTTTATTGGCCAAGGGAGCTGGCATACAGCTTCCGGGTCATGTGGCCAACATGACTAAGCCACTTCTGGCGAACCAGAGCAGCGAACAGAAATGCTGTTTACCTTCCCGCCGGAGCGGTACCTATTTATCTACTTGCACTTTGACGTGCTTTCGAACTGCTAGGTGGGCAGGAGCAGGGACTGAGCAACGGGAGCTCACCCTGTCATGGAGATTTGAACCACCAACCTTCTGATCGGCAAGTCCTAGGCTCTGTGGTTTAACCCACAGCACCACCCACGTCCCACCCAATGTAGGGTGCAATGCAGTTAAAACCAATTACTTCAAAGCGGGTGGTGGTGGTCCAGTGACAAATTTTACTCCACAATAGAAAACCAGCAAAGCCGTCAATGAATTCTAATAGGTCTGTTGCTCCCACCCACAGCAGCCATTCGTGGCTTCTCCGCAGGCGCCTGCTCTTCCAGCGATAAATGCTTCATAAATACAAACATAAATCAACACTCAGGCCACTCATGGAGAGAAGACCACCATCTTTTTTAGCAGCTCTTGATGTGACTCCTCCTGAATGTTTTTGGTCCTGTGGACACCTCTGTCTCTTGTCTCCATACTTCTGTGCCCACAATACGCCCCCTTCTCTCCCAAGAACGAAGGAAATTCCCTTCTCTCCTCATGTGGATATTTTAGATCACATTTTGCCTTCGGCAGCAACCAAGCAACCACAGATGAAGTCCGTGGGGCTGTGTAGAAGTAATAGAGAGCTATGTTTAAATCGTCATTAAAAATGCCACCTCCAAGAGGCTCTTCCCCTTCCCATGTTGTTGCAGGACCCCTCTCAGAATGAATAGCAGGAATGGACAGAGCAGGTCCCTCGGTGAATATTGCATTCTGGGTAAGCCATCAGCATGAGTGCAATGCCAGTGCTGGCAACTGTTAACTTGTGGTTTAGCTATTTTAAAGGCTATAAAAACTGTTGTCCACCGCTACTATGAATAGGGAAGAGCGTTATTTTGCTCTTCTCTTTAAAATGGGGGATTAAGGCCGTTATGGAGGAAGACTGCTG
The DNA here is from genome assembly GCF_964270895.1 of Podarcis filfolensis. NCBI lineage: Eukaryota > Metazoa > Chordata > Lepidosauria > Squamata > Lacertidae > Podarcis > Podarcis filfolensis. The sequence goes on along the minus strand of NC_139603.1, from coordinate 29,690,250 downwards.
GGGATATTCACTCGTGAGATAGTCTGTGTGGATAAGAGACAATGCTGATAGAGAATTAGGTCTGGCTATGGGTAGACACAGATTGACACAACCTACCTATATGTTGTGCTTTCTGTGGCTCCACAGGGTGTAGAACAAGCATGGTGTCATCTATTGGGCACTGGGTTCAGCCTCCACAGAATCTCAGTTTCTGTCTCCCTGCTCCCCCCCCCCCAATAAAAAGGTTATTTCTTGTCTTTATGAGTCACAAGGCTTATGACTGTGGAGAAAGGCTTGAAAAAGTGTGAGAAACAACTGATGAAATCTCAGAAATGAGATGTGGGTCTGATTAAGACTTCCGGCAGTTACGGGATAGAGCTTTAGCACTCTGACAAACTCCTTGCCCTTTCCAGTAATTAGAAGAAACAGTTATGCAATTGGGTTTAAACCAAATACATTATATAGGTTGCAGAGTCCAGCTGTCCTTTGCACAGTGTTGGGTTATTTTGGTGCAGAAATCTGATCTACTCAACACCTACCCACCCACCCAGAGAGAGAGAGAGAGAGAGAGAGAGAGAGAGAGAGAGTGAGTCGAAGACTGGGATAAACATAGTCCTTACTATACAGTGCTTTTTTTCAGCCGGAACTCACCAGAACTCAGTTCCGGCACCTCTCAGGTGGTTGCCATTGCCATTCTAAGAGAATGAGGGAGGAGATCATGGTGAGTTTCATCACCTCTTTTTCTAGAAAAATAGCACTGTTCCTATACCATAAATACAAGCTGATTTGCCTCATATAATTTAGTCTTGGTCTTCTATCTGTAAAATGGAATGAACTCAAGTGATCAGGAAAACATGGGTATGGAGCACTGGAAAAATGTTTTGTCCACATTCACCGACAGGCTTCAAGTACCAACTGGGACTCAACATGATGGGAATCGCAGTGAAATGTATAACTCAGTGATTTTGGGGCAAAGGCATTTCTTACATTTCCTGTAAACTTTCATGTCTTCATTTATTTGTGCAATGCATTTCGACCCCAGCTTTCAGGGCATATTACAATCACAAGAGAAATTACAGGTTATTTTTTTTTAATGTATAAAACTCATAAATGTATATTGATGATGCTATCAATGTAGGTATAGGAATGTGCCCTGTTCATTCCTGCACGCTTTCATCACTGACATTAGCCTGCTTCACAGGTTGTTGTGAGGCTTTTCCAATTTAAAAACCAGGTTGCAAAGGTCTCTGCCGTGAGAGAGAAAGTCAACGGTAGCTGACCTGAAGACACAGACATGGTTCCTGACTGTATGGGACACATGAGAGATATTTGGATGTGTTCTTTGCTTTGTCCCTAGATAGTAAGTTTACAGATCCAAGAAGTTGGGGGAACTCAAATATGTCTTTTAGGAACTTTGGGGGTTTTTTTGCTTTTTTTTGACAGACTGGTATGGTGCTTGGAGATAACCCAACAATGGCAGAGAGTTGTGCAACCACACACACAGCACCTACAAAACAACATGCAGTGATTGATCTGAGATTGACAGCAATGCTTAAACGTAAGGAGAATGTAGGAGCCACTGGAGGAGGCCATGGGAACAGGAAAAGGCTATTTTAATCCCACCTTCCTGCTTTTTCAGCCTGCTCCCTCCTTCTCCAGTAACAAATCGAGGTGTCTGTTGAACTCATTTGTGCGCTTTGCATCCACTGTGCCTTTGTAATTTATCCCATATGCTTATTACCCTTTGTGTGGAGGAACAGCTCTGTCCGCACAGCCGATTCGCCTAATATTTGGTGGCACTTCCCTTCCAGCTCCAGGTTTCAAATGAGTGCAAGCTGTATTGGATCCTGCTATAATCAAGGCTAGGAGTTGGTATGGAGTTTACCTGTAGCTTCTCATTCCTTTTTCAGCAATATGGGGGTGGGCTGGTGGTGGGGTCAAGCACTTCCACATCTCGTCAAGAGTTAAATTTGTGGCTAAATCTCTCTCAAAAGGATCAAATGGGACGTGAACACTTCATCGTGCATGCTAAATTGTGAATTCATCGGGTGAGTTTGGCCAGGCTTGTAGCCAAAATAAGGTCACTGAGAAAGAAGAAGGGGGTTATCCAGAGGTTTTTGGGGTACAATGGGATTTTGTCTCCCTTTCCTCTCCCTGTGACTCCTCCAGATCTGCTCTGGAGAGTTGGGGAAACCTCCAGAACACATGGGGGGGGTATGTGGGGAGAAGAGAGAAAACCCTGTTGCACAGAAAGAAGTCTTTGCATGAATGGGATGCATCCCATTGGGTTGGATTGTTGTTGCTGTACTTATTACTGTTATTATTTATTATCCTTCCATCACCACAAGGTCCCAGGGTGGGTCACAACAATGTAAAATACAACATTAAAAAGAGTTTAAAACAAATCATAACCACACATTGCAACCACAAAATTAGATGTGTTTCCAAGCGAAATAAATGGGACATGACTGATGGGTCCCATTGATTTCAATGGGTCCTAAGTTTAACTAACTTTGTCTGGATCTTTGTATGTGCTATCAGAATGATTAGATTTGTTTCATTCTGGTGCCAAAGAAAGGAGTTTTCTTTTTTAAAAAAATCTTTTGAACCAGCTGGTCAGATAATTTTTTTAAGGGCATAGTCTAGTTTCACTATACACCACGCTACACTGTGAGAAATTTGATAGTATGCCCCTTAAAAAGATATGGATAGGAGACAAGGTATTTGTGTACACACACACACACACACACACACACACACACAACGGGTTTCCTTTTTCCCCCTTTTTTAAAGTGTAGCATCTCAAGTGTTCCTGCTTTCCATTGTAACAGGTACTGATTGCACCGTGTTTGGTTAGGTAGTAAAAATAGTAATAATTCCACAACAGGATTAGATTTTGATGACACAACACTTGAATCCTGAGGCAAATGATTTGTCCAAGCTTAATATGAAGTACTTAGGATATATTGTTTGATGTAAACACTCGTTCTAATAAAATGGTGCCTGAGGTACAGGTCTTCAGCTTGTAATATCCTATTTGTGTTGGCCTGTACATGCTGCGATTCAAAGTGTTTCTTATGATAATAGAAGATATGTGATTTTTTTAAAATAAAAAAATTTAAATTAAGTGCAAAGGTGATTCATAGGGTTACCAAAAGCATTATAGCACAAGGCTCTTGAAGCTGTAATAGTTGCATAGAAGAGGGACTGTGAGCAGCTGCTTCTTTCTCAGCCCCTCCAGAAACAAGACATGACCAAATTTCCTCTCCTGTGCAACTATAAGTTGGCTATTGCCAACTAGGTGGCTTCCAGATTTTCTGTACTACAACTCCCATCAGTCCCAGAGCGCCAGGGACCAGTTTGGCAAAGGCTGGCAGGAACTATAGGTGGCGCCAGCAAGAGGGGCAAAAGGACAAAAGGACAAAGCACCTCCCCTCACCAGTAGCTTATGTGCCCCCCGCACTGCGGTCCCTTGTGGTCAGTTGAAGGAAAGGCACTTTCCACATACAAATGATCACTGAATCATAAACTGGACATTAAAGTCCTAGGGGTGTTTGCCTGAAAGTTTAACGTCTATCAAAATAAACGACTTCACTTCAGAGAAAAAAGGTTTTGAGATGGGAGCGGCAGATGTAAAATATACTGTTGTTTCTCTTTCTGAAATCGAACATGTGGGGCAATGCTCAAATCCCCAGAACTGCCCTTTGCCTTTTCTGTGGGTTCTCCAATATTTTTTGTCTGGCTCCACCCATGACAGGAGTATACTAAATTCTTGTTGCAGCTGATCAGTTAAGGCCTAGCTATTAGATCCAGTTGATAGAATAATCAGAAGCAACTGGTAGAGCTCAAAGTGAATCTATCTCAGGGAAGTAAAGTGAAGGTGAGTAAACACTGTACACTTTTTTTTTTAAAAAAACCATGAGCTTGCAGGGCTGTGGATTTGCCTAGTAATTTTTTTTAATGCGTAGAGAGATTCCCCCAATTCATGAGGGAGCATTCAAACATGCAACGCCTACCCTCTTCCACTCACAGTATAAAATGGAACATTCCAGGGAAATTATTATTAAAAATTACATTTATACCCCATCTTTCCTGTAAAGAGCTCAAAGTGACATACATGTTTCTTAGAATCATAGAACGGTAGAGTTGGAAGGGACTCCAAGGGTCATCTAGTCCAACCCCTGGCAATGCAGGAATCTCAGCTAAAGCATCCATGACAGAGGGCATCCAACCTCTGCTTAAAAACCTCCATGGAAGGAAAGTCCACAACCTCCTGAGGAAGACCGTTCCACTGTCAAACAGCTCACCACACATACACACTTTATCCTCACAACCCTTTGAGGTAGGCTAGGATGAGACAGTGACAAGTCTAAGGTCACCCAGTGAGCTTCACGGTGGATTAGGGCTTGAACCCTGCTTTCTCAGATCCTAGGCTGACACTACACCACACCCATGAGCACAGCCAAGGGGGGCAGCTGCCCTCCTAAATTGTGTCGCTAGAATGGGCCACATCATCCAACGTCAATAAACATTTCAATTTCAAATATTCTGATTATTTCTACTTTTAGTTAAGCTTTATTTAATTATTATTCACTTGAAAAATAATTAAATGAACCTTAACTAAAAGTAGAAATAATCAGAATATTTGAAATTGAAATGTTTATTGACGTTGGATGATGTGGCACATTCTAGCGACACAACTGGCATTCTAGCGACACAACTGGCAACCCTACTGAGCAATAGGTGTCAGTGGCGTAGCGTGGGTTGTCAGCACCCGGGGCAAGGCAAGTAATTTGCGCCCCCTAACCCGTGGATTTGCGCCCCCTAACCCGTGGATTTGCCCTAACCCCAGATGTTGCGCCCGGTGTGGCCGGCCCCCCCTGCACCCCCCACGCTACGCCACTGATAGGTGTGGCTTCCACAAACCACACTTACTGTGTCACAGGTAGCTCGGTTCTGGAACAGGGCAAGTGGGTCTCCTGCCCACCCCCAACATAAATCTTGGGTACGCCAATGGCCACACCGGCTACGATTCAGTTCGTGGTAGCATCAAACCTTTGTACTGACTGGCCCAACAGTGAAATCCTAGCCATGTCTCCTCAGAAATAACCCCCACCGAGTTCAAAGGGGCTTGCTCCCACGCAAGTGTACACAGGATTGCATCCTAACAGCGCTGCAGATTTGCTTCTGAGTAAACAGTCGTAGGATTGTGCTGTTAAGTTAACCATTAGATAATTAGCTGTTGTTGCCCTTGTACCACCCCCTGGTTCAGCTGCACTAATTAGGGAACTATAAATAGTGTTATGTGCACTTCAGGAACGTATATGGTTAAGGCCGCTATGGATTATTTCAAATGGTTAAGAATTTTATAATCTTGAGGAGCAGGAAGGAAGGAAGGAAGGAAGGAAGGAAGGAAGGAAGGAAGGAAATCAGACCCATTTGGGCTGAGGATCTTCTCCCCCCAATATCTGCTTCTGGTTTGAGCTGAAAATGCAAGCATCAGATAAAAATAACAAGGCGCTCGGTAGAGGACAGATCGCTGTGCTTCTCCTTTGCCGGAGGCTGCACATGCCCAGTGAGGGCTTCAGTGGTAAAGAAGAGCCACGCAGCATTCCCCAGCAGAAGGAGGATGGAGTGAAGGAAGGCCTGTGTTTGATGTATGAGCTTTGGCTTGCCATTGTGAGTCACCCCAGCACTAGCTGCAGGCAAAACAAAAATCTTTTGTGATTAATTAGAAAAACTGGACAATTATGAATTGACTGCACACAACCAGTCTAGAGCAATATAAATAGTAATGAAGTTGGCTCCATGTCTGCGCCGAACACATTGTGCGTTTATGAGAGATCACAAAAAAAGAGGAAGGGGGGGGAGGAAGAAGGGAAGGGAATAATAAAAAGCGCTCCCATTTAGGCACTGTCAGTTTAAATAACATAATTTCAGCTCTCTGACTCTTTGTTTGTTTCATTTTTTTTAAAGGGGGGGGGGAGAGAAAGAAAAGAAATCCAGGATTAGATTTGAAATGATAAAACCGACTTTTCGCTGTCTTTTCTCAAAGCCTGGTTGTTCTCTTGATGTCTGCCCTAACAATATGCTTCATTTCAGTGACCATCCAAAACGATTACAGCAGGAATGAATGAATGAGTCTAGTTGTGTGCTGCTTGTGGGATGCGCTTAAGTCTTGTTCCTTTGTGTTATGTCTGTGGCTTTTTGCAAGGCAGCGAGCGCCGGCATAAGGAGCAGACACAAGGAATCCTGCGGTGGGTTTGGAAGGAAGGAATGGAAGCATCAATGTCAGAGAGCCAGGTGGTCCACAGTGGCCTGCGTAGGGTGGAAAATGTGGGTTCAAATTTCAGTGCACCTGCAAATTCACAAGGCTGCCTATCCACACAATTAGAAAAAGCAGAGATGGTGGAAGCACTTGGCATTTTTGGGCAGCTGATGGGGCCCTGCTCTTTTGGCATGGCCCACCAGAGATGCTTGCTCTTGACCCCCAAGGATCTGATAAGGGAGGAGACCCAACCTCCCAATGGCAGAAGGCACTTTGCCCAAGACCTCCCACCCTACAAACCTGGAGACAAAGGACTTATCCACTTTCTACTATGTCTGAGCACCCTTTTTTTTTTGCTCCAGAGCTTTCCCCAGGAAAACCCTCTTTTTAGTGATGAATCAGCACAAGCATCAATCGAAGGAAAGCCCAAATTGACATTTGCTCTGGTTGAACGCTAAAGAGGTGGGTTTTTTTGTTTTTGTTTTGCAGGGAAAGCTTGGGGGCAAAAAACCCCAAAATGCTCAGACGAGCTTTTTAAAGCATGGATCTGTTTCTGGAAAGAGTGGGGCAAAAAGTAGGCATGGATAAACCCATAGAGGATTTCTTGTGCAATCCTCCTGCATGGCCCAGTCTAGCAATGATGACATGGTATTCAATCCACATATAATAAATGCAGGTAGAAACAGGTGTGCTGCTGTTTACCACCTGCCTTATCTGGAAACAGGACTGGTCCTCCCATGAGGTAAAATGAGGTGAAAACTTCAGGTAGCAGATGCTGGGGAGGGAGGGAAAGGCAACAAGATTTTTGGATGGCAGGGCTGAATATGACCATTCTCACCTTCCCATGAAACAAAACCAAGCTGAATTGGTAGGGGTCTTTAATTTTGGCAGACAGGTCAAACTTTTATTTACAGTGAATCTTTTGCGTGGGGGGGATGATTAAAAACTTTGTTCATTTTTCATTTGGATCTATGCCTTGCCCTATGCTGGTCAATGGAGAGACCGTCAATGGGTCTCCAAAAATCCATGGGGTGTGTGTGGGGAGAAGCCTACCTTCCCACCAATGACCCTTGTGCTAACAAGGTAATTGCTCGGAGAGTAATATTTTCCCACCCCAGTCTTTCCTGGTTGCTTTCCTACCACATCCTTCCCATATGCAAATCAACCGAGAGATCCCTTTCTCCCAGGAGAGAAGGTTGCATTTCCAAAAATCTATGGGACAGGCTCCACCCCCCAACACAACCCTTGGGGTAAAAGGGTCCTTGATGGGGAGGGGCTGGATATTTCTGCCACCTGAAACTCTCCTGGACACTCATGCTCTTCCCCATTTTCCTCCGATTCCTATTGTACCCAAATTGGTAACCACGACAGCTATCATTATGCAGTTTGCAGGTTTCCTCCCCTTAAAAGAGGTTATCATGCCTCCAAGTTCTTATGACATTTTTGTGCCTGAAACGAAAGGTCAGAAGGATCCACCCCCCCAAACACAACACCTGGGGCTTGTTTCCTAATGACACAAGAGACAGGTAAATGGTGACCCTTGCTGTGGTGTTTGGGTAAACACATGGGGAGGGGTGCGCATGCCAGCAAGCCTGAGTGCAAGGGCTTCGCTTGTGACCTTGGTGTGTTGAGTTCAAAAGTCTGAAGGGCGATTCTAACCATGTTCAGCTCAACCTACAAAGATCAGAAGTTGAGTGGCCAGCACAGGGACATTAGGGGCACAGAGGGTGTCCCAACCCCATCACTGCAGCCAATTCCCCATTTATGCGCATTGAAGGCATGTGCAGCTGTGCACACGTGCATCACCACGAACCCAGAAGTGGCACAAAAACAGCAAAAATGGCACAAAAATAGTATGTAACCCAGGCACCCCCAAACTCGGCCCTCCAGATGTTTTGGGACTACAATTCCCATCATCCCTGACCACTGGTCCTGTTAGCTAGGGATGATGGGAGTTGTAGTTCCAAAAACATATGTAGGGCTGAGTTTGGGGATGCCTGATCTAACTACCCCACAAGCCTTTGCAAGTGTAATCTCAGGAGCCTTTGCACCAACCTTTGAGACCTGTGGAGCAAGGAGGTTTGGAGGCAGCGACTGTGATAGAGTTTGGTGGATTTTTGTTTTTTTAAAGGGTTTTGCAAGGTTTTCCAGAGGTTTAGAGGATGTTCGCAGGCTTTTTCAATGATGTTCCCAATATATGCAATTTCACTTAATTGAGCGGTGCCTCCAAACATATCCCCAGTGTAAATGGGGAGTTGCCTGTACTTTAAAATCCACATGTATCACAGAGCTGTCCTCCTTCTAGATTAACCAGCTCCAAACAAATGGTTCTTGCTGCTGCACAGTAAGGAGAGCTCTGACCCATGTTGCTGTTTGCAAACTTAAAAATAAGACCTGAACTCCTGAGCGCATTCCTTAGCTGGCCATAAACAAGTCATCAGATAGGGCTTTTGTGTGCAGCTAAATTGTCTCAACAACAAGCATGGCGGTGGTGTGACGAACAACAAAGGGAATCCAGCCACAGAGCCACCTCTGAGGTGTCCTTCAGACACCACCAGCCTCCTTGTGATTAACTGTGCTTATCTTCTCTGTAGCCATGCGCTTCTCTCTCTCTCTCTCTCTCTCTCTCTCTCTCTCTCTCTCTCTCTCTCTCTCCTGTGGTCACATTGTTTTCTATTATTATTCAAGCACAGCAGCTCCAGTGGTGAACCCCTTGACCATTCAGTCAGTGGAGTCGCTGCTGCTGCTGCTAATTAAAAGTTCCCAACCTCTCGCCCGAAGGCCAGGCCAGAGCCAGTCAGAGAGGAGCCAGGTCCAAGCTGTTCAGGGACCAATCGATCAGCTGATTAACCCTTATTACTGATTGGTCAGAGCTGATTGCATCTCAGTAAAGAAATCTTCTCTAGCCGCCAGGCATGGAGGGGAGCTATACATTCAGTATTAGGCAAAGGAGGCTGCCTCTGTTCTCAGTGTCTGCTGCATACAGAATCCACTGGAGGAGAGGTGTTTTGTTTTTTAAAAAGGCCAGTGGAAAGCTTTTCTCTCCCCCTCCTTTAGAGGTTTATTTTCAAAAGCTTGTCTTTCCGAAATGTCTTCACCCCACCTCAGCTTCTGACTGTAGAAAGGGAACCTTTATCAAGACTTTGAAAATGACTGGAGAAACACCTTGGGGTATTTTTTGTTTTTGGATACTAAAATAACAAGAAGAGGGAAAGTGTCCAGTATGGCTCTGCCTACCTATCAGGAATAACCATTCCCACATTCATAGTCTGCAAGTATTTAATGCTCTTTTTATTACAGGAGATGAGTTTCTCGTTCACTCAAACACTCCCACCCTTATTATGGAGGTGTTTTCTATCATGATGGAGTCCTTTATTCCCTTTGTTTCCTCTCTCTGTTGTTCAGAGACAATTAGCATGCACTTTTATACCGGCTCTCCTTAAAGGCTGAAAAAAGGCCACTTTGGATAGATCTGACTCTAGCTCTAATGGATTGCAAGGCCAAAGCAAGAGGACAACTTCTATATTTTTTTTCAAATATACACCACCCTTGAAGGATTTGCAGTAGATTCAGCCATGATTGTTTTGCCCTTCAATCAATTCATAATGTACTTGTGATTTCTCTGTGTAGTTAAAGCATAGTCATTCACCACACACACATGCGTGCTCATGCACACCCACCCACCACGGGTACCTATTATGATACTAGGAAAACAATATTTTTGAGATGTGCATGTTGCAAACAACGTTTTAGAGTTTCACAATATCCACTAGAAATAATGTGCACGTTTGCCCTTAAATCCGAGTAACTGAATAGTATGGCAAGACAAATAAGATCAAGAGTATTTTTGTTTCTATTTCCTCCTGCATTTTAAGAGAATAATATAAAAGATCAACAGCAAATTTGATATTTTCATGACTTTCCCCCTGAATATCCAAAACTTAATAGTGTCCAAAGTGGTAGACAGTGACATTATTTAAATATTTTGGTCCCTCTCCAAACCACCCAAGATCCCAGGGTGAAATATCCCATATCCCATATTAAATCTAATTTAAATCCCAAACAATAATAAATACAGTTGACAGATGACTCCTGGGTGCATTTTAAAATAGCACTGAAAGCCAGAGAGTGATGGCACTGTGCACACTTCCAAGGGGATTCCACAAATGAAGTGCTGTCACAGCAAAGGCCCTCTCCTTTGTCATGACATAGCAGGCTACCCATATTGCCAGAACAATGAGAAGGACCTCTCTTGCAGATCTCAGGTCCTGGGCAAGCTGATTATCTATATCATCTATCTATCATCTATTTATCTATCTATCATCTATCTATCTATCATCTATCATCTATCATCTATCATCTATCATCTATCATCTATCATCTATCTATCTATATCTATCTATCTATCATCTATCTATCTATCTATCTATCTATCTATCTATCTATCTATCTATCATCTATCATCTATCATCTATCTACCATCTATCTATCTATCATCTATCTATCTATCATCTATCTCTATCTATCTATCTATCATCTATCATCTATCATCTATCTATCTATCTATCTATCTATCTATCTATCTATCTGTCTGTCTGTCTGTCTATCTATCATCTATCATCTATCTATCTATCTATCTATCTATCTATCTATCTATCTATCTATCATCTATCTATCTATCATCTATCTATCTATCATCTATCTATCTATCTATCTATCTATCTATCTATCTATCTATCATCTATCATCTATCTATCTACATTTCAATTCTATACCACTTTATATTTTTAAGGGGGAAAAAATCTCAGAGCAGTTTACAACACTCCCAGCTTCTCTCACCACCAAGGAAATATAACAGGTGAATAGTAAGAGAAGCCACACAAGTGACTCTAACACAAACCCCCACACATACATTAAGCAAAAGAATAGAAGCATTAACACTCCCCTCTTTACTCCTCTTTTCTTCCTAATCTAACACTGTATGCAACCAGGGGCGTAGCGTGGGTTGTCAGCACCCGGGGCAAGGCAAGTAATTTGCGCCCCCTAACCCGTGGATTTGCGCCCCCTAACCCGTGGATTTGCGCCCCCTAACCCTAACCCCCAGATGTTGCGCCCGGTGCGGCCGGCCCCCCTGCACCCCCACGCTACGCCACTGTATGCAACACCAATGTCTTGCAACAAATGAAACAGATCTGTAGAAAATGCAACTTGAAAAAAGAGACAATGCACGCATTTTTGTAAACTTAGAAATCTTTATTTTTTTAAAAAAGCATTTTACAACATATCAAAATATCAAATGAAACAATTCACAATAAGACATTACTGAAGATAGTCAAATATAAAGCGTACATTAAGAGCAACACAATTAACAGGAAACCAAAATATTATCTTCAGGATTTCAAAATAAAGCATTACGAAAGAGGTCAGCTACAGAATGCACATTTAATGCAGCAAAGTTAACAAAAAATTATCTCTAACTTTTCAAAAGGAAATATTACTAAAGAAATTCAGATATAAAACACACATTTAAAACAACATACTTAACAACAGAATAAACATATCATCATAGACATAGAACACTGCTGCTGTTGCTGCCAAGCCTGTCAATTTTGGTTCATGGTGGGCGGTGTGTGTTTGTGTATTCACATTTTTGCAAGCAAACTTGAGATTGAGGCATGGTCCCTTTCCATATATTTCAGCTGTTTAAGCAAATCTCACTACTTTCATAAAGGAACAAGCATCCTCATATTCCTTTCCCCCCTGTACATTATCTTGCAAAGCAATGTGGAGTGTGTTTTCCTTGGAATTTGCAGTTATGGCTCTTTAGTCATTTTCTTGGACTGCATATTGGACTTTGCATTCTCAGGATCTTTGCGGTTCATATTGCTTTGATTGCAGGCATTCTCTATCCTTAAAGTACACTATGGTCCAGATTCTCACAATTAATTTGGTCTCAATGTGCAGAGGATCTTTAGGGAAGCAAGGGTTGGATTTGATAACTTGCTTGTCACTGAAAGACAAGATGACTTGGTCCATCTTGGCAAACAGTGCATCAGGATGATGGTCGGATAATGGCCATATGTTGATTATTCTGCAAGTATCCAAAGAAATCGCCCACACCATCCCTCCACTCATCTGAATACAAAACACAGAATTGCCCTAGGAGATGTTCTGTGGAAGGCTAAATATATATTAAGTTTATGTTACCTCAAAATGTTCAAGGTCATATTCCTTTAGTGCGGCACAACTGCTTTACAGTAAACGACAACATTTCATCACAATGCACTTTTTGAAATGGTATTTTTAAGTATTTTTACACTTCCTGGTTGTTTTAGTAGCTTAACCTTTTGACTTCATGTCCTCTCAGGACTTTTAAGCTGAAACACAAAAACAGAAAGCACAAAGCAAAATAAAGCTGCACAATGATAATAAAATAAAAGCTCGAATGACCATGTTTGGAAATGTTAAACCACAATTTAAAGAAAATTATGTCAACAGTGTAATCCTCTACATATTTACTCAGAGGTAACCCCCTCTTCAGTTAGTATGTATAGGATTGCAGCCTAAATTCTCTATTAAATTGTATAGAAGTGCTAACTTAATGTATATAATTTAATAGAGAGTTTAGGTGGGTCTTTCCCTGAGAAATGCTGGCATGCCACATTTATGGATGTCTAAGCTCGTTGTGGAAAAAGCAGGATACAGGTATAAATAGGTAAGGTAAAGGTAAAGGACCCCTGGGCGGTTAAGTCCAGTCAAAGGCGACTATGGGGTTGTGGTGCTCATCTTGCTTTCGGGCCAAGAGAGCCGGTGTTTGCCCACAGACAGCTTTGCAGGTCATGTGGCCAGCACTTCTGGCACAATGGAAGACCGTGACGGAAACCAGAGTGCATGGAAATGCCGTTTACCTTCCTGCCGCAGCGGTACCTATTTATCTACTTGCACTGGTGTGCTTTTGAACTGCTAGGTTGGCAGGAGCTGGGACAGAGTAACGGGAGGTCACCCCATCATGGGGATTTGAACTGCCGACCTTCTGATCGGCAAGCCCAAGAGGCTTCAGTGGTTTAGACCATAGTGCCACCCGCGTCCCTACAGGTATAAATAGTAACTGCATAACACCAGAGTTTCCCTTACTAAAGTTGACTTCTAAAAAAATAAAAATGTAAAATGTAAAAATGTAAAATGTAAAAATAAAGCGTTTTATGTGCGCTATAACACTGTGACACTAGACGGCGCTGTGGAGTCCCATCTTTCATCAACATGATTTTCCTTTATGAAGTTTACAACGTGTTTAACCGAAACACTTCTTTGATGTGTGTATAGATCCAGCCCTAAACTGCCTAGAGAGATTTTGGTATAGCAATATTGAAAGCAAAAGAAAATGTAATAAATAAATACACTTAATAATATAAGAGATGCTGCAATGGGAAAGTGTAATTATATGGCTTGAACACTAGGTTGCTCAGCTTCCTAGCTGATTTACCCACAAAGCCTTCCCTGACACTATGTAATACCTGTTCATTTCACACACACACACAATCAGATTACTAAAAAAGACACTGTAAATGGCTAGCACCTGCCCCATCCTTACCCTGACCATTCTTCAGTCATGTGATGTGATGTCTTCTCCATATATGGTGTTTAACAATTGTACCACAAAGCAGTCAGGTAACTCACTTCCTGGCTCATAGAAGATCCAGTACTGTAAAAACACACACACACAACAACAACAACACCCTAGTTGTTCAATAGTTTTGCAGGATAACTCTTCTGAACTGGCTTCCTGCTTTAAAAGGCAACATTCTAGGTATTGGACATTCCCGAAGTATTACTTCTTCTGATGCATTCTTTTCCTGGAATATAGCTCTGCAGCCACTGGAAGGTTGTTTATCTTTAACTCCAAAAGTTAGTTTGATAATAAAAAGCAAAGTTCCCAAACCCTCCACTTTTGGCCTAAAAAAAATTGCATACTGGTGATCTTAATAAAAGATTGCTATGTAAAATTACAGCGGTGACAGATAGAGGTTTTTGATGACTCTCCCCAGTCTTAAATAATCTGAGAATATAGACGTCTGCCTCCTTTTCGTTTTTGCATTACCGGGACTTGCCATGTTTTATCCCAACATGTGGATCTTGAGAGCATCGTTTAAAAAACAATGCACTCTCAGGTTGCGACCCACTACCTGTTAGCTAGTCAGGAAATACATGGTGAGCCTGCTGTGATTTACAATGTGTTAATACATTCCTGTTTGATGTGTTATGTAACTTCTTGCTTCTCTGAAGAGGGAAGCCACACACAAATTTAGTAAGCAACTAATAGGAAGAAACCTCTCCCTATTTTTTTTAATTTAAATATTATATCCTGTCTTCTAGCTGGAAACACAAACTCTCAAGGTGGCTCAAGTAGGATTAAACTACACAATAAAATCAATAATAAAAAAACACAGTTAAAACAAGACAACGGTCAAAGCCAATGGAATAAAATCACTTCCTGACAACAATAAATCCAACAAACATTTTATGCTGTAAGGGCATGTCTCAACAAAAAGGGCATAAGCTGCTTGGGGGGAATTGCAAAAAAAGTTGGCTTAGCTAATATCCTTAGGCAGTGACGCTTCATGTTAAATTCCTGTTTTAGTTTTTTTTTAGAAGTCTGGAACGGATTAATCCATTTTGCATTACTTTCTATGGGAAAGTGCTCCTTGGTTTTGGAACACTTTGGTTTTGGAACAGACTTCCAAAATGGATTAAGTTTGAGAACCAAGGTACCACTGTATATAGAAATGAGCAAACCAGTGATATTGTAGGGAGCGGGCTAGCAGGCAGGGCCCATTACTTACATCATAGGAGCCTACACAACACAAAACACTGTTGCTGTATGTAGATTTTTTAAAATTTGTTTTTTATCTTATATTTTGGAAATGTACAACCAGTTTTTTTTCCTTTAAGGAGAGTGGGGCCCTAAGCTATAGCTTGTTTAGCTTACATATAATTCTGGCACTGCTCATGCATCAGAATAAACTGTGGATGTTTAAGTGTAAAATATGGCTATGGCTTTCAATGCAAGCTACATTTAACAACTGTATATTGATTCTTCTCCCTATCCCCCCCCTCGTAATTTCATTTCCATCAACATTTCTGGTGTCTTAATTAGCAACCTTTTAAAGAGAGATTTAACATTCCCACTATCAAAGGATTTAACTGGAGGACACAGCTAGGTGGAGAGACAGCAAGGGGGGGGGGGAAGACACTGGTACCCTTCCAAATTGTATTATGAGAGGATGCTATTCACACAGACTCAAAGTGTAGGTGCTAACCCCCTTCCCAGGAACTGTTGGAAAAAAATTGCCCAGTCAAGTTCTGGGCAAAATGTTTGCAAAGGCAGTGACAGTTCAACTTTAGGCATGGTTGGAGGAAATGGGTTATAGAGACCCTTTTCAACTTGGATTTGGTATTGGGACTGCCTTGGTCACGCTGACCTTTGTAGCAAAAGAGTCCGGAGAGTGCAGCCCTGTTGGTTCTCCTTGACTTTTCATTGGCTTTTCATACCATTGATCATGGTGTCCTCCTGAGAGGAGCTCTGTGGGTTGAGAGTTGCAGGCAATGTGTTGCCTCCTCGCCCAGACCTTTGGCATAGGAGCCGCACAACTGAATAAGATTTGCTTGCTTTGATTATTTAATGTTGACAAATTAACGTGGATTTTAAGAACCTTCTTTTGGGTTTTATTGCTACTTCTTGCCGTCATGTTTTAAGAAGGCATGTAGTCCTGCCCTGAGACGTTTTGGTGGAGGGCGGGTTAGCAGTACTGTAATTAAAATAAAATAAACTCTTCTCCTCAGGCAGCCAAACCTCTGGCCCTTGATGCCATCTAGCACCTGGGGCAAAAGTATCTAAATCCCCTTCCTTGCAGGAGCAAATGGAATGATAAATATGACAACTGACAATTTGACGGACCCAGATCTGGTATCTGAGGGGACTGCCACACACTCTCTTAAACTAGGGCCAGGCTTTACAGCTGAGGCAGAATGATGCCCTCGCAATTCAGCAGGTGACAGCACGCCGCAGAATTTCCAGTGGCCTTGTTGCCCTGTAACGGGAAGGACTGTTTACCCCTGTGTTCCTTATTAAGCCGAAGTATTTTATTTAATGAGCATGACTCATGCAAGGTGTTCCCATAAATCATCAGCTGGTTTACAAACTCAATAACTAGGCTTCCTGCTATAACTAGGCCGTGCACACCTTAAATTATTAACACGCCAGGGCCCTCAAGGCAGATCTTTGATGATGATGATATAAACACTGTTAAGGACAAGGTGCTCTCTCAGCAAAAGATTATTGACTCTAATTACCATTTACCATGGTGTTGGGGGGAGAGAGAGAGAGAAGAGAAAGACAATAAACCAAAGCAGAATTTCACTCTCGGATTTAATTTCACAATGCATTTTTTTTAAACACACACACGAAACCATCCACCAAAACTTTTGTCAGTTTGCTTGTTTGTTTGTTTTGTTGCTGCTGTGGCTTTATGATAGACCGTAGCTGGCGACGCTTGAAAGGCAGACAGTTGTTAAGAAGAAAAAACAAACCCTGAAAGGAAAACCCCACGCAGCATGAGAGAACGTTCTGTTGATGCTATATACGTTCTTTGAAATGGATGGAAAAAGGCCAGAGGGAACAGAAAAGATGATAATATACTGGAAAGAATCCCAGCTTTAATTGTTTTCATGTATGTAATGTAATAAAAAAAGGTTAGCGCACTAATGTGCTTGACTACAGTCAAACCTGAACTGCAGGTCGGCTTCTCCCCCCCTTTTTATTATGAAAGTGGGTGGAGGGCTCCTATTATATGCTTCATTTTTTTATTTTTGGACTGCTCCCTCATTACTAGGATGCTGGAAGTAAGAGTGCAGAAGTTAAAATACAATCAGAATTACACAGAAGCTTTGCGTTCCATTCTGTTCAGGTAAGAACAACCAAAGCAGGACGCTTTTGCCGTGCATCCTCCATATCCTTATGTTCCAGCTTCTGGCTTAGAGAAGAGGCATGGCAAATGAGGCAATTGTAAGAGTCAGTGAGCACGGCCATAAAACTGGAACCAGTCATTGATGAGTAGCCCTACAGAGTCCCAAGGGACTACTCATGGGTAGATAGCTTTATGGCTGAAGCCTCCTCCTGGATGAAAAGGAAAACCAATGCTCCTACTTTAAGAAGGCAGAAACCTTCTTCATGCCAGTGTCCGCCCGTCGCTTGGTCTGCCTTTAAATTTTAAAGTGTGTTTGTGCGTGTGTGTGGTTCTGAGAGAACTAATAATATCTCATGTGTGAGATGTAATGATTGCACAGGTTTAT
This sequence comes from Podarcis filfolensis, assembly GCF_964270895.1. Taxonomy (NCBI): domain Eukaryota; kingdom Metazoa; phylum Chordata; class Lepidosauria; order Squamata; family Lacertidae; genus Podarcis; species Podarcis filfolensis. Next base: position 29,672,654 of record NC_139603.1, on the reverse strand, counting down.
TTATGCAGCAGCTTTGGGGTAAAGACAGGCCAGCGTGCAGCATCTGGTCAATTCAAGAACCTTCCAAGACCAGAGATGTTTGTGCAGAGGATGAGCAGTTGTTGCTCCATTTGCAGAGAGGGATCTGGATGACGTTCCCAGAGTGGCATTGTTTACCATCAATTCCTTTCAGATAATAAACAACATGTGAAACAAGGCCTGGTACCCTAACAAACCTACCGCAGATGCTCGCTTGTATTGTCCATCGACAGCTTGCTATTGAGCTCACCATGCTGAAGCACTGATAAGCTATGCTAAGAATGAAACAAGTTTTGTGGGATTGGATACTGCTTTTTCATAGGGGAGTGTCTTATAATGCTTGCACACATGTGTTCCATTTCAGCACCAGATGTTGGTCCATGCTGCCAGATATTATCCTGTCTGCTTTGGTGCAATGCAGGTATAAATGGATGGTCATTTGGTTTGGATTCATCATAATATTTATACAGCACTTCCTGAAGTGTTCATAGCACATCACATACATATCTTCAGCAATGCTTACAAGAACCTATTTTTAGAAACAGGTAAAAATAGAAATGGCAAACCAATAGAGAAGGCACTTTCAAGGCAGAATAAAAGCTAGAATGGTGTGTTGGCTGCTTCAAGGGTATTCTCACTCTGAAATGAAGTGGATCTTGCCCAAAATGACCTGAAGTGGGCTGGTCCCAAAGCTTTAGACTCAGTTTGGAGCTTTGGAGGGTGGTTCCCTTATATTATACTCAACTGGATACATGTTGGACCCCACAAGCTCTCCATAAAAAAGCATCAGAGGGGTGTGTGTTGTTTTGTGACTGAAAGCTCTAGCTTCCTATCAGGGAATGATTTTACTAGAGATCTCCTGTTAAATGTTGTCTCAACATTTTCATGGCTTTTTGTGACTGCGAAGGCATTACCAGCATTCAGAGGAAGGGCCTCCATTTTGAAAAATACCCTGATATTAAATGCTCCCCTTGCACTGTATTTTGGAATGTGCACAAGTGGTACACAGGATGTGGGTGGCGTTGTGGTCTAATCCACTCAGCCTCTTGCACTTGCCGATCGGAAGGTCGGCGGTTCAAATCCCCATGATGGGGTGAGCTCCCGTTGCTCTGTCCCAGCTCCTGCCAACCTAGCAGTTTGAAAGCACGCCAATGTACATAAGTAGATAAATAGGTACCACTGCGGCGGGAATGTAAATGTGCTCTGGTTTCCATCATGGTGTTCTGTTGTACCAGAAGTGGTTTAGTCATGCTGGCCACATGACCCGGAAAGCTGTCTGTGGACAAACACTGGCTCCCTCGGCCTGAAAGTGAAATGAGCTCCACAACTCCATAGTCGCCTTTGACTGGCTTAACTGTCCAGGGGTCCTTTACCTTTTTATTTTTTATTTTTACAAGTGCTACAGTGTAAACTTCCATATATTTTCTCAATCAAGTGTCAGGTCATCTGCTTAATCAAGGATGAAGCACATTTATTTATTTCGATTTCTTACCTGCCCTTCACCAAAAGATTCAAGGGCTGGTTACAAGAATAAAATATACAATTACAAAACAATCACAAGCCATAAAACAAGTGTGAGAACAATTAAAAACAATTCCATACATAAAAACCATTTGAGAACCGTTCCACATATAATAATAGTTAAAAATAGTTCCAATAGAGAGGCAGACTAGGATTAAGGTCCCCACGGAAGAGGCTTGTTGGAAGAGGAAGGTCTTGAGTAGGTAACTGAAAAGCCAACAGAGACAGCGCCTGTCTAATATGTGATTTTTGGGTATTCCATAGGTGCCACCAGACTAAAGGCCCTGAGTCCTATGCTGTAGAGTACAGACCTCCTGGTAAGATGATAAGCGCAGGAGGTGCTCTCCAGCAGAGCACAGGTATCAGTTGGGTATATAAGGGGTGAGGTGATCCTTTCAGTACCGAAAGGTAGAATCTAATGTCGTCATTCCAGCAACGCAATCTCAATCCCACACATCTTCCCAGCAATTCTTCCGAACATGATTCAGCAGGACATACAGCAGCTATGGCAGCAATTGACTGGGAAAATAGCATGAGAAGTTGTAATTAAAGATCCCCTTCCCTGGTTCTGCTGCTCTGGTCAAAATCGAAGTACCCCCAACCTGCTTTAAAAAACGTTGGGGCAACCAGTCACAGATCTTCTGCATCGTGTCTGCTTTGGACCACAAAACCAGACCCTCCAAGTGTCCCTATTTTCCAGGGGCAGTCCTGGATTTACAGAAGCTGTCCTGGTTTCTTATTTGATCCCAGAATTTCCTAAGGACGTCCCTATTTTCATTGGAGAAATGTTGGAGGGGACGTCCCTATTTTCACCGGGAAAATGTTGGAGGGTATGCAAAACGGAATGACAGAAGGGCATGTCCTGCATCCTGCTAGCGTCTTCCTTTTGAACGGATGCCATCTTTTTAAACGCAGCATGTGACTGTAGCTAGAGCTCCATTTGCTCCATGTGACAAAAGAGTTAAGTGGCTTGATGCATGATACCAAGAAACAAGGCAGCTTTTAAGCCTGTGTGCCTGTCATTTGGATGTAAAAAAGGCTACTCGTACCTACGCAGAGAAAAATGAGTTTAATATAATGCCTCCATGCTCTGCAGGGCTTGTTGTCCAAACTGTACCTGGAAGATTTACATGAGTAACTCCTTTTGATATTATCGGAAATTATGAAACTGTATATGCCGCACATCAAGGCAGTGGGGGGTGGGCGCATTCTGTTATATAGATGGAAAGTGTGTGGCTGAGTGCACATGTGCGCACAAATGCACTTGGGCACAAAAACCAGAAGGCCCAATAATGCCAAACTGCACCCCCTCCCCACCAAAAAAAGCCCTTAACAACTCATATTAATGAAATGTTACAGTTAAGATTTTAATCACAGACAAGTCGGAAAATTCTGAGTTCCCATAGCAACCTTAATCCTGTTTCCTTTTGTCTCTGCATTACCATAGGATCATTTTGTTTCTGTGCACATGGGGGAAAACAAAGTACTTCACCAGTTATAGACACCCAATCCTTAGATCCTTAAAATATGAATATTAGGTTTATATGATGTTGCTATTTGTTACTGAGTCAAATCCTGGCTCTGTTAGAGTGACTGGCAACACTCCTGTTGAATTCCTTAGTGCTGAGAGGTGACTGGTTTTTTGTTTTTTTAATATAAATAGGTATTGTTATTATTACCCAAATACACATATATTTATTTTTAACCTACTATATTTTGAATAAATGCATTCCAAATGTCATTATACTTGTCCATGCAAAGTCTACGTCTATAAGCAACCTGTTCATAAATTGCAAGTGTAGTCATATCTTAAATCCATTGATTAAATGGAGCAGTGCATTTATCTTTCCAGGGTATTAGTATCAGTCTTTCGGCTATAGTAAGGGCACAAAGAAGATATTTGCTATCAATAAATCAACTTGATATGCAGATTTTAAGAAATGATGGGAATAAGGAATTAGAGGCTCCTATCTTCTTAGACCAACCTCAGATATGCAGATGACACAACCTTGATGGCAGAAAGTGAGGAGGAATTAAAGAACCTTTTAATGAGGGTGAAAGAGGAGAGCGCAAAATATGATTTGAAGCTCAACATCAAAAAAACGAAGATCATGGCCACTGGTCCCATCACCTCCTGGCAAATAGAAGGGGAAGAAATGGAGGCAGTGAGAGATTTTACTTTCTTGGGCTCCATGATCACTGCAGATGGTGACAGCAGCCACAAAATTGAAAGACGCCTGCTTCTTGGGAGAAAAGCAATGACAAACCTAGACAGCATCTTAAAAAGCAGAGACATCACCTTGCCAACAAAGGTCCGTATAGTTAAAGCTTTGGTTTTCCCAGTAGTGATGTATGGAAGTTAGAGCTGGACCATAAAGAAGGCTGATCGCCGAAGAATTGATGCTTTTGAATTATGGTGCTGGAGGAGACTCTTGAGAGTCCCATGGACTGCAAAAAGACCAAACCTATCCATTTTTAAGGAAAACAGCCCTGAGTCCTCACTCAAAGGACAGATCCTGAAGCTGAGACTCCAATACTTTGGCCACCTCATGAGAAGAGAAGACTCCCTGGAAAAAAACCCCTGATGTTGGGAAAGATGGAGGCCACAAGGAGAAGGGGACAATGGAGGACGAGATGGTTGGATAGTGTTCTCGAAGCTACCAGCATGAGTTTGACCAAACTGTAGGAGGCAGTGGAAGACAGGAGTGCCTGGCGTACTCTGGTCCATGGGGTCACAAAGAGTTGGACATGACTAAACGACTAAACAACAACAACAATAATCTTCTTAGACAATGGGAAAGTGTTTTAGCTTCTATAGCAAAGATATCAATGGACCTTAAATGGAAAATATTATTGAGAATTTATTGGACTCCACTACGATTGTATAGAAAAGGATTGTCTAAGACAGCATTTTGTTAGAAAAGCAGTAAGGATTCTTTAAAACACTTTTCTTTTTTTTTACAATATCTTACACTTATTAAGTTTTAGGAGAAAGTAGTGGATTATATAAACATGACTGTGCAGGAAAAAATAAAAATTTCAGAGGAAAATATTACTTTGATTCACAACTGGACCACGTGAATAGATTCTTCAAAAGATGACTCTGGTGTATAGACAAAAACCTAATGAGCACAGGATAAGGTACTGGGGAGCATCAGTGATGTCTTATGTTGCTAGAATAGGTTTAAGCACATGTACTTAATGTTGGGCAACAGAAACTGTGTTTCTTTCACTGCAGGCTGCATGTAGATGTAGACTGATGTGCTGTCAGTCTAGAGCAGCCTTTCTCAACCTGTGGGTCCCCAGATGTTGTTGAACTACAACTCCCATCACCCCTAGCTAGCAAGGCCAGAGCTCAGGGATGATGGGAGCTGTAGTCCAACAACATCTGGGGACCCACAGGTTGAGAAAGGCTGCTCTAGAGAATGAGAGACATCTCAGAGAAAGTGAGAACGTGAGAGGACCCACATTTGTTTGTACTCAGAAATCTTTGCCACACCAGCTGGAGAGGGGACTTGTAGAATAATCCAGTGCATGTCTGCTTAGGAGTAAGGGCCATTGAGCTCAATGGAGCTGACTCCCAGGTAAGCGGCTATAGAATTGCAGCCTAAGAGCCAGCTTACAGAAAGACCAAAGAGCTCTTTCTCCCAACACCTTTCTCTCCCCGCAACCTCACAATGCCCACGATGGCCATGTCTTGTACCAAATGTAACTGACTTGTGGATAGGACTCTATGAACTGAAAGCAGAGGTGTTATATGTTATCCATGAAAATATTTCGATAAAAACAATTAAAAAAAGAAAGACCAAAGAGTGCTTCACATTTATTGATTATTTATATCCCACTTTCCACTCTCAAGCCTTCAGAGCGGCTTACAGACAAGAAAACCAATTAACAATAAGAGCCAGCGTTTAAAAAATGCTACATAACAGCTTGGAATAAAATGACAACAAGGAGAAGCAGCAGCAACAACCTTTTCCGCATATGCATGGGAAAATGAAAACCATTTTTATCCGGCTCTTAAAGTATACTACCGTTGGTGCCAAACCATCATTTCTGTAAACAGGGTGCTACCACGAAAAGGCCCTTTCCCAAGGCAACCAACTGCCCATCTGCTGAAGGTTAGGACATCCAGCACAGAGCCTCAGACTACCAGCTTATGAAACAGTGCGTTTTACATGGGAGAAGGAGATCATAAGGGATGAGCATGATTTGGTGGTAGACGACATGCTTTGGACTGGGTGGGAGAGCCTATGTCCCTCTTGATGTTGTCAGACTCTTAGCTCCCATCAGCCCCAGGTAGCATGGTCAACAAAGAGGATTATGGGAATTGAGGTCTAGCAGTATTTGGAAGGCCATGTGTTCCTTACCCCTGCTTTATAGGTAATCGGTGGAGTATCTAAATAATGGGGGGAAAGCTAGGAAAGTCCACTCCTGAAGCCATGGGCATTACTAGGGTTTTAAGTTCACTGCTGATGTATTTCAAAGTCACAGTCAGCTCTGGCAAGCAGCTGTTAGGATTTTGTTCAGTATCATTGAGCAGAAATCAGGACATGTGCTAAATTGGCTGTTGCATTTAAAAACTGGCCTACCTGTATTCAAATCATTGTGCTTTCCCTTTGCCAAAGGGGCACCTACTTAGGATTCTCCTGTGTTTGTTTTATATTAAGCAGACTTTATTGCTCAGCTAAATTACAATGCAAGAGCCCCTCTTCTTACTGACAAGCACAGTAGTGTAAATGATTTAATTTACTAGCTGAAGCATGAGTCTACATATTATTGTACTGATCAGTCATTGCATACTAAAATCACTCATCCTTAATGTAATGATTTTGTATCCCTACAGAGAATCTGAATCATCAGAAAGTCATTAGATACAGTAAAAATATGAAAATCACTATTGCACAGCAGTAAACACTATTAACTGTTAGTTAAAACAGCATTTAATTTAGTCATGCAACATTTTACACATTTCCTTACTCTACTTGGTGCACGAGCGATTGTGGCTAAGCTCAGGCTGATAATGTTCCAAAGAAACAATGAGAAAAGGGGGAAATTAACAAAAAGAAAAGAAAAGGGGGGAGAATGGGAAGACAAGTAATTTGATTTTGGGTGCGAAGTGGAGCAATGTGACATGATTATATCACCTCATCAACTACCTTTTAAAGGATTTAATACCAGGAAATAATATCTATCTATATACTAGATGGTGGTTTAGGATTAATTGATATAGTGATTGGGATTATCAGCAATACCAATGTGGATTTTTGTCACACTTTCAAGATGAACAGATTTATTGTAGCAAAAACGGCCTCGACCCTGTATACCCGAAGGAGCATCTCCACCCCCATTGTTCAGCCCAGACACTGAGGTCCAGCTCCAAGGGCATTCTGATGGTTCCCTCACTGTGAGATTACAGGGAACCAGGCAGAGGGACTTCTCGGTAGTGGCACCCACCTAGTGGAACACCCTCCCAGCAGATGTCAAGGAAATAAACAGCTATCTCACTTTTAGAAGACATCTGAAGGCAGCCCTGTTTTTAATGTTTGATGTTTTATTGTGTTTTTAATATTCTGTTGGAAGCTGCCCAGAGTGGCTTGGGTGGCCCAGCCAGATGGGCAGAGTATAAGTAATAAATTACTATTACTACTGCTACTACTACTACCACCCACTGCTTCAAATCTATAAAGTATTCTCAGTACTGTACATGTGCATGCATGCACAGAATATGTAAGCATGCATAGAAAATGCAAATGGTGGCACCAGTGGCCTGCAATGCAAGAGTCACGATCCCCCTTCGTGTGTTTCTGCCCCTCCCCACCCCTCCCCCACCCTTGTACCCACCTTCAAAGTCCATATACTGAGCATAGTTGTCTATTTAGGACAAGGCTGGTCCAAGACATTTTGCTGCCTAAGGCAAAGGACAAAATGGCGCGCATAACACACACCCATTCCACATACAGCAGCAAATCCTACTTCAGTACTAGCAACAGGGCACCATACTGACCTTGAAGGAGATGAGGAAGGCAGAGGGCAGGTGTATGACACACACAGCTCTTTTCTCCAACAAAGGAGGTATGGTCAGGCAGCTCAGCAAAAGGAGGCAATCACCTTAAGCAGTTGGTTTTGTGTGCCATGGTGAGGTATGATTGCATGCTTGCTTCTCAGGGAAGGAGAGAGGTGCTTGTGGGATTGTCTGCCTCAGGTACTGTCCCCTGGGAAGTTTTGGGTGCTATGCCTCATGGCTAATAGAGGGGCAGGGCACTCAAGAAAAATGTCTTGAGCCAGCTCTGTGGTAATAAACAAAAAGCGAGGGGAGGAATAGAAGAGGCAACAGATAGCATGGGCTACTTGGTCAATCATTTATTTGTTAAAAACAAAGATCTGCACAGAAAACCATTAAGCAAACACAAAATTTCAGCAGGGAGGATGAGAGGGTTAGCAAAGGAAGACGGAGACCCTTGGTTGCCTGATGTCATGGTAGAGGAGGAGGAGGAGAAGAAGAAGAAGAAGAAGAAGAGGAGGAGGAGGAGTTTGGATTTGATATCCCGCTTTATCACTACCCGAAGGAGTCTCAAAGCAGCTAACAATCTCCGTTCCCTTCCTCCCCCACAACAAACACTCTGTGAGGTGAGTGAGGCTGAGAGACTTCAGAGAAGTGTGGCTAGCCCAAGGTCACCCAGCAGCTGCATGTGGAGGAGCGGAGACGTGAACCCGGTTCACCAGATTACGAGTCTACCGCTCTTAACCACTACACCACACTGAGAGAGGCTGAGTACACTCCTTACATATAACGGGCACTGCTTGCCCCAAAGTATCCTGGGAATTGTAGTTCACCCCCATAGAGCTACAACTCCCAGCACCCATAACAAACTACCGTTCCCAGGAGTCTTTCTACAGGGAGGAGGGATGTCCTTTAAACGTATGGTGCATAAGCAGCCAGGGGCACCAAAGAACATTCTTGTGGAACCAAAATGGCAGCTGGTTTCATGAACACACCCACCAGCCTCACATAAAAAAGAGAACCGGAGCGTAAAAATAAAGAGAGCATTAATAAAGAAGAGTGTAATTCCCCCCACCCAAAGAACTGTTTAAGCCTCAGCCTCACCCCCCTCATTTTCTATTGCATCTCTATAGGAACTCAGTCTATAAGAGCAATGTAAACACTTGCAGTCCTGCACTTCCTAGGATGCATGTGCTATCAAAGAGGGAGGTGTTAATTGCTGTACTAATTACAACATGATTGCTTTGCACTTGTTTTGCACTTGCAGGTGATTAAATTTTTAACGAAGCATATTACTTGGCACGGTTAGCACAGTTAACACATTTCTCTCTCTCTCTCTTATGCTTTGGGAGAAGTCCTGCACTGCAGCCCCTTGGCTGGCTACAATGTGGTGTTGTGCTTGGAACAAGCCTCTGTTTAGTCTGTCGGCAGCGATGCCACAGCCTTTCCCGCCTGCTCGGGAAAGAGCAGCAGCCTATTAGAATCACACTCAGCATGACGGCGCTGTCCAGATGTGAACACAGAACCCACGGAGGTATTAGCTAAAAATTAGGCAGGGCTGTTGGTGCCACTTGCCCAGATTTTCATTTAAAAACCATGCCAGCTCAAGCCAGTCAAGGCAGCCGCCATCGGAGGGTTTTGCGGGAAGGTAGAGAAATGACAGCAACTTCCGTGTGATTTATTTCTGCCGCACAGCCTGCGCTCCCAGCGGAACCGGAGCGCAGGAAATGTGCATCTGTTCCATCGGCAGACTTGTAGAATTCTGATCGGCGGCGGCAGTGGCAGCGGCAGCTCTGCACTAATGGCACAGGCTCTGGCTGAGCATGTGAAAGCCAAAGAGCAGGCCATGGGTAAAATGCCCTGCCCTGTGAAGTGTACTTAAAGTCCCATCCCAACTGCCGCCGCTCTGTTGATCTTTTATGCTGCACTTCTGCCTTATGGCTCTTAGCTTTGCTGTGTCACTGCTTTTCCCACACCATGCCTGGTGAATTGGGTCGAAAAGAGAGACTTGACCAAGCCACGCAGCAGTGGCGTAGCGTGGGATGCTGGTGCCAGGGGCCATGCAGAGGGGATGGGCAGGTGGGTGAGAGGGAAACGGAAGGAGTACATACAGTGGTGCCTCGGGTTAAGTACTTAATTCGTTCTGGAGGTCCGTTCTTAACCTGAAACTGTTCTTAACCTGAAGCACCACTTTAGCTAATGGGGCCTCCTGCTGCTGCCATGCTACCGGAGCACAATTTCTGTTCTCATGCTGAAGCAAAGTTCTTAACCTGAGGTACTATTTCTGGGTTAGCAGAATCTGTAACCTGAAGCGTATGTAACCTGAAACATATGTAACCCGAGGTACCACTGTATATGCATTCAACTGCTAGACAGCATCCGCGTCATCTAGGAGATTGCAGTCAGAGATAAAGAGTTATTCTGTTGTCTGGAGAGGTAACTTCTTGGTTCTCATGGAGAAGTTGTTTTCAACAGAGCCCAGCGATGGAAGCGTGCTGCTGTATTGAGGCAGCACCAGGTGTCAAAATTTTTGTGCCTCTAACAATCTTGTGCCCGGGGAGACTGTCCCTGTGGCTCCCCTACGCTATGCCACTGCCATGCAGTGAGCCTGTGGCAGAGGGGCGAAAGGCTTGAACCCAAGCCCCCCACATCCAACAGCAATCACAGGAGGCGAAGAATGTTGTTGTGCTTGGATCCTGCTAACTGTGTTCCCACAGGCATCTGTTTGGCCCCTGTGAGGACAGGATGCTGGACTAGATGGGCCATTGGCCTGATCCAGCAGGCTATTATGCTCTTAAGTACACCTCACTACCCACTGAGTAACTCTTTTCAATGGAATTGGAAGACACAGCTCTACCTCTACTGGCACAGAAGCAATGATGTTGGTAAACAATGGCAAAATAGCTACTTGCACACATTTGCATACATGTGTGGCTTACTGTGCACTGGATCTGGATGCTGCTGTTAGTGAGACCCGGTCAGCACCTCTGCTCAGAGACCTGCACAGGCTTTTGATTTGCTACTGGGCCAGCTTCATTCATTCATTCATTCATTCATTTTATTTGTTTTCCACTTTTCCACATGCACACATGAAAACCATGCTCAAAGCAGCTTACAACAAGCAAACACTGCAAAAAAAGAAAAAACATAGCAAAATAACATAGTAACAGCAAAGCAATAGCTTAGTAGCAATTTCACAACCTAGCAAAACAATAGCAAATATAGTAAGTAACAAGCAAAAAGCCACATTTCAGTGCTACAAATATATCAAGATCGCTTAAACAACATACAACACCCAATAGCAAAAATAACAAGGGAGCTTCACCATTTCACCTTAGTCCTAGAAACACCCCTCCAGCTTTTTTTAAGTTCAGAGTGCTACTATTAGTACTGTATATAAGGCCCCTAACAGCTTGGGACCAGTTTACTAGCTGGGTCATTTTACCCCATAAATCCCCACTCAACTGCTTCAATCTGCGGAACTGGCACTCCTGCATTTGTGTGGGAGCACCCATGGGCGTAGCCAAGGGAGAGTGGAGGAGGGGCATTTGCCCCCCCCCAATCCTCAATTTTTTTTGAAAAGCATTAAAAATACTCAGTGAACTGAGGTTCTGTCCACCCTCCCAGCAGGAGTCCCCCCCCTTTAATGTCTTCTTTGGGGGGGGGATTTTTACCTGTGAACTCCCCCCCAAAACTCAAGCCTACCGAGACATTGTTGACACATGCTTTTAATTGGGTTTTTAGTTTATCGTCAATTATTTTATTTTATTGGAATGTTTTAAATAGGTGTTTATTCTTTTTTGTAAACTGCCTTTTTGGTTCTTTTTTCTTTTTCTTTTTTTACAACCAAGGGGTATATAAATCTTGCGAAACAGAAATAAATAGATAAATAAAAAAATAGTGGGGCACACCATAGCGGAAGTATATCACATGCTTTCCCCTGTGTCGAAAGGTGGGGAAGATTACCATATATGCAATCCTATCACCTTTGCTGCTCAGTCTTGGTGTTGGACATTAGCATCACATTTTCCCATACCCTTTTTGGAGAATTGCTATGGTACCTATGGTGTAAAATGGGGACTGCGGTTGAGGTGGTTGCAAGGCCAGCCAGCGAGGGCTTATCTGAGCTAAGGGCAGAAACAGATTTGTAGTCCAGCACCTCCACATGCCACTCGCTCTACAGTATGAGACAGAATGAGACTTCTATTGGCAGAGATCTGTGGATAGTTTTTCTCCCGCCTCCAGCATGAAAACATTCAGCTGCAATAGAAGCTTTGCACATTGTTATGCTGTAGTAGCGTTGCCATCCTCTGACTTGCCAGTTTCCATCTCTAAATACTTGCAGACGTGGGCCCTCTAAATGTTGAAGAGAAGGGTGATGCATATTAATTTGTCCCATGGCGATTGCAGAGTTCAAACTTGAGTACTTAAAAGCAAAACACCCCTGTCTCTCTCTCTCTCTCTCTCTCTCTCACTCACACACACACACACACACACACAACTCCAAACAACAAAATTGCACTTCTTTGGTGCTGCCTAATAATTGTTCACATATGGCTGTTCACATAATCAGAGGGTGAACAGGTCTGTGCAGAATAAAAATGACAACCGGAATATGTTTTGTGCAAAGCTGGAAATTTGGCATTAACCTTTCAGGACCCTGACAAGTTGGTCTTTAATGTTTCCTGAATCCTCTGGCCCTTGGATAGTAGCACTCTGGCTCCCTTCTGCCCATAAGACTCTACGGGATGGAGCAGGGAAACATTTGGATGGATGACTTAAATAAAGAGCTATTAAAGAATTCCAGCCGCTTAATTTTTGAACTCCCTCCATTTTTCAAGATTTTTGTCATAGAACGGCAAAAGGAAACATTTGTTGGCACCTGTCTGTTTACAAACTGAGGGCCTCATCATCTCACACGCCTCTATTTATCATCCCAATTGGTGTGTGCATGCTAACCAGAATTAAGTTCTCACTCAATTGACGCTGGTGGCGCTGTGGGTTAAACCACTGAGCCTAGGACTTGCTGATCAGAAGGTCGGCTGTTCGAATCCCCGTGACGGGGTGAGCTCCCGTTGCTCGGTCCCTGCTCCTGACAACCTAGCAGTTCGAAAGCATGTCAAAGTGCGAGTAGATAAATAGGGACCGCTCTGGCGGGAAGGTAAACGGCGTTTCCATGCGCTGCTCTGGTTCGCCAGAAGCGGCTTACTCATGCTGGCCACATGACCCAGAAGCTGTACGCCGGCTCCCTCGGCCAATAAAGTGAGATGAGCGCCGCAACCCCAGAGTCGGCCACGACTGGACTAGTCAGGGGTCCCTTTACCTTTACCAAAAAAAAAAAAGCTCATGTATGCACAGAGAGAGAGAGAGAGAGAGAGAGAGACAGACAGAGAGAGACAGAGAGAGACAGAGACAGGCAGACAGGCAGGCAGACAGACAGGCAGACAGACAGACAGATAGCTTTGACACTGAAAACCAAGACAATATTTACTAATGCGCAGACTAAACATCTAAGGCCTCAAAATCTCGGGGCGGGGGAGGGGGGGAGAAGAGCAGAAACTCACCCATGGATAGCTCAGTTGGTTAGAGCAGGGTGCTGATAATTCCAAAGGTTGCAGGTTTGATCCCCATGTGGGGCAGGTGCATATTGCTGCATTGCACAGGGTTCAACTCGATGATTCTCAGGTCCCTTCCAACTCTACAATTCTATGATTCTTTGAATCCCTTTCAATAAAGATGCACTTGTCAATCACAATAACATCAGCAATAAAGCTACAGGAGAGATCCTTGCTTGTTGATGCGAGCAACGGGAGCTCACCCCATTGTGGGGGTTCAAACCGCGACCTTCTGATCGGCAAGTCCTAGGCTCTGTGGTTTAACCCACAGCGCCACCTGCGTCCCTTTTTTGCGGGGGGAGGGGGGGAGATTGCCCTAAAAGCTGTTGAGCTTTTTTGGGAGATCACAGGTAAAAATCCTCCCCAAAAGAGGACATTATGGGGGGGGGCAGGCTTTTGTTAGGGGGGCAGGTTTCTGCTGGGGCGGGAGAACCTCAGTTAACTGAGTATTTTTAATGCTTTTAAATACTTTTAAAAAGGATTTAGGAGGGGCGACTGACCCCATGCCTCCCTTGGCTACGTGTGTGTATGTATGTGAATACATACATTTGTATGTATGCAGAGAGAGAGAGAGAGGGGGGGGGGGAGGGAGATACATAGATATATATGTGTGGTTGATTTCCAAAGGCATATAGCTATTGGTTTGCTTACTATACATGAAATGATTGCCGGTTTTGACTGGCAGGTTTCATTATCTCTAATTTCATTAAGAGCAATATCTGCTAAAAGGGCCACTGATTGGTTTAATTTCCCCCCTTCTTTTTGCTTAATGGATTCAATTATTCCTGCTGCAAAAAGCATGGCATCTTTCAGATGAAAACTTCATATTCCAGGCCATTAGTCACTGTCGGGCATTGGCCCCCTTTGTGTTTTTCACTGCAGATGTCATAACAGAGTGGAGATGAACCGGCAGCTCTCGTGCTTCCCAATAAATTAATGTGCGGCAGCGTAATCCATATCCCAAGTGATAAAGTTAACAACAGTTTGTAAGCCTGTCACATAAGCTAAACAATTCAGATGAATATTCTGTCCCTGGCAACCTCCTATTGTGTGGGAGGGTAAAAACTCTTCCTAGGCTGAACAGTTATTAATGCATTTTAAAAGATACAGCAAAATGTCACAGGGAAGGCTCAATTAATTCATTCTCTCCTTTCAATTCAGTGGCTTGGCTTCTCCATTTTTCCTCTTTTTTGTGGGAGAAAGGAACCTGCTCTCTCTCCTCTGCGCCGGCCATGCGCCGGTTCTCTCAGTTCATACATCATTTCCTCTGCCATTTTGCCACACACTTCCTCCCTGGTGTTCCAGCTGGGTCGAAGCTCTCCTCAGCTGTCAGCCGTTCAGGGAGGCTCTTCCGCTGCCGACTCTGGGGTCACCCACCTGCGAGTCTCCCACACTCCACAGCATGTGGCTGTTGCTGCAACGAAGCAGCCAGGGCTTGGCAAAGGCTGATCCAAATTGGCTTGGCTGGGTTGCAAAATCCCAGGCTTCCACTCATTTCTTAAAGAGGCAAAGGCATTTAGGAAAACAACAGCAGCAACGCATGGCCCGTGTGAGCGGATGCTGCGTAGTAGAGGGAAACAGAGGGAAATGTTCTGGGATGGAGGAGGATGAAGTTGCTGGGGTCATATTAGCTATATTTATATTGTTCACGAAGGTTGAGAGGGGAATACTGCAGACAGTGCGGTGGAGGGTTGGTGCAAGAGGGCAGAGAATAATTTGATGCCTGAAGGTTCATAGTAATGCTCTGTTGAAATCAATGCTGCAGTGCCACTTTACACCTCATGTTCCTTTCACAATGCAGTTCCTGTTGCATGATGGAACTGTGGCTTTTCGACCATTACATTTCATTCAAACCAGTGGCCATGGCATTGGACCACACCACTGCTCTGCCACCCCTTCAACGCATGCTTGGTTCTGTTCCCCCAAGAAAACTGCAGGATAGAACTGCCAGGATGATGCTCAAAACTTCATCCTTTCCCTCCTGTGATTTTTCAGGTTAAGGCAGTGGTGACCAAACTCAGCCCTCCAGATGTTTGGGTACTATAATTCCCATCATCCCTGACCTGTTCTGTTAGCTAGGGATGATGGGAGTTGTAGTCTCAAAACATCTGGAGGGCTGAGTTTGGCCACCACTGGGTTAAGAGATCTGCCAATGGACCGCCCCCCCCGAAACTGAATAACATGGAGATGAGGACTAAACTTGCACTATATTGCATAGGTTTCTGGAAATGGCTTTTACATCATGTTGAAAATCCCACCTCCTCCATATCTGTGTTTTATTGTTGTACTTTTACATCTATTTTTATTCACCATATCCATCATTTTTATTGTATTCTGTAGGTGTTTATGCCAATAAACTTTTAATTAAAAAAAATCAAATATAATGTATAAATTAGCAGTTAGGGAAATGTTGAGGAAATGGAATGAACTGCTGTGTGGATGCCAACTCCTAGGGGCTGAGGCAGTTTTGGCCCCCCATTTTTTTTGAGGGGCTCAATGTTCAGAGGATGTTGTGTGCGCGATGTCAGGATGTCACACAATGTCGTGTTGCCCCCCCCAAGTCCTCTGGAGAAGCTGGTGCCTCTGCCAATGACTGTCAGAGCGAAGTGTGGAATTGTAAACATGCAGTTCTATATCTGTGTGGGGCCAAGCTGATTTTCCCTTGCAAGTGTTCTTAGCTGGATAGAAGTGGTGCAACTACCTAGTTCAGGCCCAAACCTGCCAATAGGCAGAGTGAGGCTGCCTCCTCAGACAGCAGATTTTGGGTGTCATCATCAAGGGCAGCAAGTTGTTAATTAACGAATGCGTTATTGATGTATTTTTACTGCTAGAGAGAGGGAGGAGATGCTTGTGGGATTTTCTGCCTCAGATGACAAAACAACTTGGCTGGCCTTGGGTGCTAGGTCGCATCTTGACCATGTGATGCTCTGCCTCAGGCAGCAAAATGTCTTGGGCTGTCCCTGAGCTGGTGGCCTTCATGGACTTTTACAGTTGTAAATACAGTAGGGTTATTACCCTCTATGATTTTATTTATCCTCTTGTACCAATGTAAAAATCCATCAAATAACATGGAAGAACGTATTCAACGTCAACAGCCCTGCAGATTACATCCTTTAAAAAGCCGAGTCAGGAGATTACATCTGTGTCTTACACATACACAACTTGGAAGGAAGTCCATTTGATTTGACTTGACTGGGAGCTACATCTGCAGTGGTACCTCGGGTTACAGACGCTTCAGGTTACAGACTCCGCTAACCCAGAAATAGTACCTTGGGTTAAGAACTTTGCTTCAGGATGAGAACAGAAATCATGCTCCGGCGATGTGCCGGCAGTGGGAGGCCCCATTAGCTAAAGTGGTACCTCAGGTTAAGAACAGTTTCAGGTTAAGAATGGACCTCCAGAATGAATTAAGTTCTTAACCAGAGGTACCACTGTACGTAGGTATGAAGCTACAGAATCTTGACTCTTGATAAAAAAAGACTTTCTCTGATTCCACTTTAGATAGTATAAATCAGAAATAATTTCTAATCAAATCAATTGGGCTTACCAGGTAAATACGATTGGCACCAGGCTCTAAGAATGGAATCCTTCAGAGGGTACTTAAATCCTTTAGATTTCAATGGGAATTAAACAGTCAGCGTGCAAAATAAAAACCAGTCTCCTTAGATTTCTTTTTTGAAGTATTGCTGTCTTTTTTTAACCCCCCCAAATAAGATCATTAGCTATTTTTATATGACTGGTTGTATTATTTTCAAATAAATGAAATGTTTAGGAAAGATAGTAAAGAATGTGGTTATGCTGACAAGGATTCTAAATTTCAGATTGAAATAATAGATAATGATGTTAAAATTTTATCCAAAATGTATAAGCTGTTGCTAGAATGGAATTTAAAGGATGAAGAAGTTAAGTTGGTAATGATTCACTGGGCCAGAGACTTTGGCTATAACATACAATTTGAGGACTGGGTAAGACTTTGGAAAGAAAATTTAAAATTTTCAGCATGTATGACGTTAAAAGAAAATGTTATGAAAATGTTTTATAGATGGTATATAACACCGGTAAAACTAGTGAAAATGTATAAGACATGCAATAAGTGTTGGAAATGTAAAGATAAAGAAGGTTCTTTTTACCATATGTGGTGGGAATGTAAGAAAGTGAAAGACTTCTGGGAAAAGATATATAATGAATTGAAGAAGATTTTAAAATATACATTTATAAAGAAACCAGAGGTCTTTCTGTTAGGAATACTAGGAAATGAGATAAAAAGAAAGGATTGTAAATTCTTTCAATATGCAGTGACAGCCGCAAGAGTGTTACTGGCCCAAAAATGGAAACAACAGGAAATACGGACAGTGGAAGACTGGAGAATGAAGCTGTTAGACTACGTGGAGCTGGACAAATTGACAGGGAAGATTAGATATTTAAGAGACCAAAAGTTCATTGAGTACTGGGGGAAATTTGTGGAATATCTGGAAAATATAAGTGAGGGACAGATAACGCTAGAGGGATTTAAAGAAGCACTGTGAAAAATTAAGAAGTATTGTCTAAAGGGAATAGAAAGAAAGATATAAATAATGTCAATATAAATCTAAGGAATGCGTAATTTAAATAATGACTATGGATGATTTACGGAAAAGCTGAAGGAAGTCCAGAAAAAGAAGAATTTGTGAAAAATTCGATGTGAAATTAATATGTGTTTTTGTTTTTGTTGTAAACCAATAAAAAATTATTTTTTTTAAAAAAAGATCATTAGCTATTTAAAAACTGAAGCAATGGAGCCCTCTCACTTGCCTATATATTGCACAGCCTCCTTCTTTCTGAACCAGCCCACCCCTTGTTTACACATGATTTGTCCTGATAATGTAACTCCATATACAAAGCCTTGATAGAATACGCCACTCTTCACAGTCTAGCAGTTCTCCCTCTTTAAATAATGGCAACATAGACTCCTGGGTTTAAATTTAAATGTTTAAAACACACTCTCTCCCCCCCCCCACCGAACACACACGGCTTGCATACTGTGCAGCGACTTGTCAATTGCGAATGCCGACCAAAACCATGGTTACCAAGCATAGAACTATCTTATTTTTACTTACACAACCAGTAAAACAGCTGGAGGCTGAAAGTCATGAGCAGGCATTAAATGTATTACTACATCTTAACCAAGCAGCGGGAGTGTGTGTGTGTGCACTTTGCTTCTGGAGCTAGGCAAGAGGGGAAGTTCCAGGGGTCGGACGGAATGATGCATCCCCTTTTAGCAGGCTGTTTGGGCCAGGCCTGAAGGACTTGGGACTCTACGGATGTTGTGTTTCAGAGCCCACCTATCTCAGCCAGCACAGTCAATGGTCAGGGGTGATTATACATAGCTGTAGTCCTGCAACATATGCAGGAGGTGGGCAGTCCTGACTTAGGCTAACCTAATGCCCACCAAAAGCTTTTGCTTAGAATAAGGGAGGGCCTTCTCGGTAGTGGCACCCTCCCTGTGGAATGTCCTCCCATGTTAAGGAAATGAACAACTATCTGACCTTTAGAAAACATCTGAAGGCAGCGCTGTATCGGAAGGTTTTTAATGTTTGAGGTTATACTGGGTTTTTATATATACTGTAAGCAGCTCACAGATGGGCAGGGTATAAAGAATAAGAATAAGAATAAGAATAAGGCAGCATTCTGTCTCCCTGAAAAGCAAATGCTACACAAGAAGCTCAAGAGCAAAGGAGAGGACTTAGCATCACAGCAGGAATCCATGGGCAGATTCCCTCCCATATGCATGCTATTTTTCAACGTGAGGCAGATAATCCCATAAGACCCTCTCCACCCCCAGGAAGTAAAACTACAACCCACAAATTTAATAATTAACAATTGTTTGCCCTTTCATGACACCAAAAATCTGCCGCCTGAGGCGGCTCTCTCACTCTATCTAATGGTAGGGCTGGCCTAGTAGTTTGCCCCACAGGCTTCTGTTCTGCTCTACCCCTGCCACTTTGCCAAGCCTCTTCCATTAGAATAGTTTCAGAGGGATGAAGGCGGGAATCTTTTCTGCTCGTATTCTGTGATATTCTGGGTTAAATGACAAATCAGCTTAGCCCGAATTGAATGCCTATTTCCCCCCACCCCACTTCATTTTCTCGGTGACGGTGCTGGTGCTGGGTAGAAGTGCAAACTTTTGTCTCCTAGAGCAAAATTGCACTTGTTGCTACGCACCAGCATAGCGGCTTTGTGATGATCCTTGCCACGAGTAGTGCAGTTGTTCAGGTGAGTTTGCACACCGCACAAAGATGTTTAGAGAGAATGAGACCTATGTAAAACACACACACACACACACACACAACACTGAAATTCCAGCCACTTTGGAATGTACAAAGCTCAGTTGTCGCTTTTTGTACCAAGTTCTCTTTTAGCTGCTGCTAGAAGGCGGAGGGTGCAGAGAAAAATGTAACAGCTAATCAGAATGACTCTGGATTGTTCCTGAAATCTGAAGATCACTGACAAACAGAAGCATTCACTCTGCACCTGATCAATATGACTCCAATATCCGGTCAGGTGCCGCAGGTGTAGAGTGAAAGCCGTCAGCACGTTTCGAATCGGGCAGAAGAAGTTGCATTTCCTTCTCACATGGTGTATCATCTATACGTACCTGTGTGCTTCCTTTATGTCAATGAGGGGCTTGTACACAGGCATAGCTAAGTGATAGGATTCTTTGAATCAAGAGCCTAAAGAATGCAGCTATTATATATGGGGCATCTTTTCTTTATCTCCCATTATTCCCTCCACAACACAAAGAAGAATGCTGGGCTCTTATGGGACATACCTCAAAGTTAAAATACTGAACTCTGGCTCTAGGGATCTTAATGGTAAGCCAGTTTTTTAGTCCACCTTATGATGGTCCAACAATGTGTTCTTCCTGGCTGTTAATGAATACCTTCTCTCTCTCTTCTCTGTTTCCTATCCAGTATCTGCCAGTTTCTCCTGATCTAACTTCTATTCAGGAACTGCCCTTTTCTGTCTGTGGCAAGACTAGTACAGAATGTCCCAAAGCTATCTTTGTGGATATATTCTTGAGGTGTGGTATCTACAACTACTACTACAACCCAGTCAGTGGTACTACTACTGCAGTACCACTACTACTAATAATAATAAAAGAAAGGGTGAGTTCAAGCTGAAGCTTTGCTGTTCCATGAGCCTCTGAAGGTTCCAATGTTCCAGAAAATGGGTCTTTAGGCGCAAGGTGGACCTCAAAATGATTTCCTGCAGACCACCTCACGCTGTTTCTATTACAGTTGCTCAACATAATCTAGTATCAAGAATGCAGGTGATCCTGTACAAAACATTTACTTGACACAGCCTCTGACTGGACAGGGTACCATTTATATTACATGCACAAGAGGTGGTTGGGATAGAGAGGAAGACCAGGAGTCCCCATGTCATTTGAGAACTTCATGTCATGTTGCTGAAGCAGCATTCATGCCACTTCAGGGACAGCTGAATCTTACCTTGCTACTTCTAAAGTAAATGGGTTAATATCATGTGCTGCTAAAGTAGTAGCAGATCTAGCGGAAGGGCACTTGGCATGACCGTGACAAGTGATGTTAAGAATACAGTTAGGGCACAGGGCTCTGTGCATCTTCCAGTTTTTCACTTGCCACATTGCACCTCAGGCTGATCACAGTGAAAGCAGTCCATAATGACTGCATGTGTACAGAACAGGAAGAGAGGCTCGTTATAATTAAGTGACAAATGTAACATTCAAGTCTTTATCATTATGGTACATGATTAAGGTAAAGTTTGTGTTTACATAACACCTGTATTCCTAGCCACACTAGGGATTTGAACAGGAGAGTTGCCTAATTCAAGACAAACGGGCTTTACAGCTTGAATAAATCGGAGTTTGTGGTAGGTCTTTTAAGGGACTTATATATCACTTCTTGATCTGGGATAGCCCACCTCTTCCAATTCTGCAGAAGTTGATTAATACAACCTTTCCCCCCCCTCAGTCTCTCTGTTCTTTGCTATAACAACATACTGTTTATTAGAGGAAATGTTTTCATAGGGAAGATAGCATCTGGAAGATAAATGTCCACTTGCAGTGGAGGGTAATTGTAAGCTTTGGAAAAACTAGTTTTCTGCTTTAAAAGGCAGTGTCACATCACCTCAACGGCTGAAGCAAATGCAGTATGTCTGTCTTACGTACTACACCCCCTCACCACAATAAGGGTACCATTTTCAAACATTTATCATCCTCTGACTGATTTAGTTCCTGTGTTTTTCAAAAGGTCATAGATTTACAGAAAAATAAGAGCAAGGCCAGAACCTGCACCTGTGTTCAAGGAATAATACCCCAAGCCCAAGACATCTCTCATTTTAGAAATTGCATAGGGAAAGTGAAAGCTGTGAGTACAATCGCAGCAGGAGATAATGGATCAGGGAAATGCCCTTGCTGTTCTGAGATTCGATCCAACTTGGGTTGCATCATGTGCAGCCCTTGGACTTCAGTTCCCAACAACTAGCCTTTAAAAAATGGCTAAACCCCCTAAATTCTAGCACAGAAATAACCTGAGTTTATTTGATTACCTGGTTGAACACTGTCTGTGCACCTTGAAATAATTCTGTAGCTCCAGGCTCTGATCATTTCTGGACTGGAATCCACTCTAGGTATATGCCAGGCATACTAATCACATTATGCCTCGTATTATCACATTATGTTCTAGTGCCGGAAGTGTTTTATTGCACTCATTTTATATTTATTTATTGTGTCCAGAGAACTCCCCCCAGGTGTTTAGAAGAAGTTCAATGGGCCCAAGCACCAGAATAATTCTAGCTAATTCCAGTTTTGGCCAGCATCGCAAATCCTTTCCCATTGCAAGATCGGAAGAACTCCCTATCTTTTATTTCCTATTCATGGGAACAATGGGGGTGGAGATGCTCCTTCAGGTATACCGTGCTCCCAAACACTAGTCCCAGTTAGAATCCCAGCTTTTGTATCCTGTGCTTATCAAGGATTGTGGGACATCTTCAAGCTCAGCCCCACTTATAATGCATTGCAGTAGTCTAACCAGGACATACCTTGTCTAAATAATTGACTCCATTTCCATTAATCTTAACAGCTTTTTTGGATACCATTTACTATACACCCACCCACCCATTCAGGTTTACACTGTTTTATTAAATACAAATAATAACTAGCCTGGGGAGATGGACGTTCGTTCACTGCAGCAGACCTTTGAAAGCTGTTTGACAACCTGCCAGCTGAAGAATCTCTCCTAGCTTGTCTTAAGAGCCTTCTAAATCTCTTCCTCAATAGCCTGCAGACATAGCGAAAGTATGCCTGCAAAACAAGAAAGAGCCCTTTCCCCACCTGGTTTCTCTGCTGCTGCATTTGTCATTCATTTGGGCATCACTCCTTTGTATTTGGATGTAAGAATGGCTGCTCACTGCTTTTCCTGGGGGGCGACGGTTGAGGCCCCTTGCTCCCCACCTCCATCCCTGAGGGGTCTTGTGTTGGTAGAAGTCCCTGTCCAGAAGCCTAGCATGGAGCAGACAGGCCTTGGGTTTTCATCAGCAGCCTTTGGACAGCCACCTCCGTAGATCGGCGTCTTGGGGAGGTCATAATCCTTGGCACGACCCTGAAGCAGCTTCAATCCTCCAGCAGGAGGCTGGAATGTATATGCACCCAATGCTTGAGCCAAAGTTCCACCTACACCTGCAATCAATAAAGTTGTGGCCATTTTTTAATCGAGATTGTTTGAGTTTGTATGGTCAATCCTCATGTAGGAGGGTTTAGAACTGCATCTGGGACCGCAATGGCTCCACATTTGACATTTCCTCTACACGGAAACAAGTGTAATACTGTTACTGTAATGGGTGAAAATCCTGCAGGTGTCTATTTCACTGCTTTTGTGTGCACAAGCGAAGGCTGGTCCATTAGTAAAAATGACGCACTTCCCCACCGATCTGGACCTGCTCTCAGTCAGCCCTCACTTACAACCAACCAGAAGGTGGTTGACTCTGGATCCACCCACTTGCTGATCTCTGTGCCTTATGCTCTTCCAGTCCCAAAGGGTGCCAGTCACCATTGTTCAGAAGGGCAGATGCTAATCTACCTAGTTATGCTTGAGATGAAAGGGAAGCAGGGCTGGGTCTACAAAGGGACATCTTTATGCTCACACGTAGACACCCCTTTTCAGATGCCTATGTTCAACCCATGGACCTCAAGGGGTTGGCCCAGAGTGCGACATTAGGAGTGGGGCAGGGAGGCTCTCCTTTTATCAGTATGTGGAGGGGGCTTTGCTAGCAGGTTTGTGCTGTGGACTGAGTGTTAGGTAGGGAAGACAGTCTATATATCCTTTAATTTTTTCTGCTTTGTTTCTCATCTAATTTTTTTTTAAAAGCTGCCTAAAAAGGTTTCCACTCTCTCAATCTCCCACTCCACCCTGCACTGCTCAAAATACGTCCTACTGCATGTTAGAATAAACTGCGCTGATGATCCGCTTGACTTGAGAAGTACAACAGATCCTTGAAAATGAGTGAGAATTGTCCCTCAGTAAGGTAAAAGGACCCCTGGACGGTTAAGTCCAGTCAAAGGCAACCATGAGGTGCAGCGCTCATCTCACTTTACAGGCCGAGGAAGCCAGCATTTGTCCACAGACAGCTTTCTGGATCATGTGGCTAGCATGACTAAACTGCTTCTGCTGCAACAGGACACTGTGACAAGTGCTAGAGTGTATCATTTACATTCCCTTCCACAGCAGTACCTATTTATCTACTTGCACTGGTATGCTTTCAAACTACAAGGTTGGCAGAAGGTGGGACAGAGTGACGGGAGCTCACCACTGTTGAGTGAATTCGAACAACAAACCTTCTGATCAGCAAGCCCAAGAGGCTCAGCGGTTTAGACCACAGCGCCTCCTGTGCCCCCTCAATAGAGCCTGATAGCTGTTCTTTGCAACCTGCTAACTGTTCTTTGCAGGAGTGGAGAGAGACCTATCATGCAAACAACTTAACCTAATGTCAATGAAGGGAAACAGTTGAAGTTTTTTAAAAGTAAAAGAGCCTAGAAAAATAATGCAATCTGTTTGGGGCTATGAAAGTTCACAATGCAGGAACAGTTTTTGCTACTGAAACTGAATAACACTCTTGTTTGTTGTCTATTAAGCATTACTCAGGTCAAACGAGAACCAACATTCAAATCCAGGATCAAAAGCCTTCTACACGCCAGTGGTTCAATTGTGAGTTCTGCCAATAAAATCATGGGTCAATTCACTATCATATTTTGATAACAGTGTGAGGTAAAGGAACAGTGAATGAATGGAGAAACATATTCAGCTGATGAGGAGAAAGGAAAAATAAGTCCTGTGTCTTCCTTGGACATGTGAAAACTGTTTATGAACAGCTGCAATATAACCACACCAGAACAAGAATACAGAAAACCACAGAAATCATATTAAGTTTAAGGAACAGAGTAAAATGTGACCTAGGGCAGTTACTTAGATGGCATGAGGTGGGGGGAGATTAATTCCTCAAACACTATTTTATAAAATATGTATATGAACATAAATGTATACATAGTTACATAGAAGATAACTGATGTACATGGTACTTTATCAGCATAAAGCAAAAACAAAACCCCAAGGATTGTCTTCAACTAGCATTTACTCAGAGCAGATCCATTAATTAGGTCCATGAATCTCAATGCATCTACTTTGAGTTAGATTTATTTGCATACAATCTTATGTCCTTACCCCTAAAGAACAAATGCAGTTGCGCACACTTAGATGTCATTGCAGTTGAGGACAAAGTTTTAATGAACTTAAATGAATTGTCATAACAGCCAGTTTCCTTGTGTGCTTGTAAGAAATTTGATTTGTTTGCTGAAAGGCACCCTTGTGGAAATGTGCATGTGTCGTACAAATGACTTAGGGGTGGCCGTTGTAAGCTACATTGCAGCAGGAATGTAGCTAGCTCCATCAAAGGAAGTATACAACAGCCTACAAATGTAGCTCATTCAATACTAATAAAATCTCTCCCGCCACCTTTGTGTTATATGGCAGAGACAATATTGATCCTGAGACTCAATGATGCAAAAATATGAAGGATTTCACTTTTATTTCACAGGTTTCTGTTAGAACCCAATCATTCAATCTTCAAAGAACACAGGCCTAATAGAGAACATTGTGCAATTTAAAAACTTGGCTGCTTTTCTACAGAAAAGAGGGCAAGATAAGAGTCCACTTTTCTTTCTGTTCCTTTAACATTGACCAAAAGCTGAAGGATAGAAGCTTTCTATAAACAAAGAATGAAATTTACATTGCAAATCCTGACTCCAGGAACTCAGCTGGCTTTGCCCTCACAGACTGGCCCTACCCTGGTTCCAGTTACAGATAGGTAGCCGTGTTGGTCTGCCATAGTCAAAACAAAATTTTTTTTTTCCTTCCCCACCTTCTCACTATATAGAAGGATCTGGCAACTTCTGTTTCAGTGTATCTGAAGAAGTGTGCATGCACACGAAAGCTCATACCAAGAACTAACTTAGTTGGTCTTTAAGGTGCTACTGGAAGGAAAATTTTTTTTTTGTTTTGGTCCTACCCTGTTTACCAGATTGTTTTCTTCTGTCTTGCTTCCCACAATAATAGTGCTGGAAACAACATGAATATGACTGCTTATTTATCTTTGAACTTGCTAACCCAAGCACTCCTATTGAGCTATT
This sequence comes from Podarcis filfolensis, assembly GCF_964270895.1. Taxonomy (NCBI): domain Eukaryota; kingdom Metazoa; phylum Chordata; class Lepidosauria; order Squamata; family Lacertidae; genus Podarcis; species Podarcis filfolensis. Next base: position 29,646,796 of record NC_139603.1, on the reverse strand, counting down.
GTAGTTTCTTCCCAGTCTAAATTCCACTATTGCTACATGCCTTTGGATTAGCAGTGGGGAGAGCCAGCTTCAAATCCCCACTCAGCTGTGAAACTTATTAGGTGATTTAGGCCAGTCAGTCACCAACTCTCAACCTAAGCTACCTTCCAGGGTTGTTGTGAGGATAAAATGAGGAGAGGGGGAACTATGCATGCCACTGTGAGCTGCTGCAAGGAATGGCAGTGTAGAAATCTAATTGATAATAAAGGCATTCATACATACATATGTCATTAATAATAATAATAATAATAATAATAATAATAATAATAATAATTTATTACTGTCAGAGACCAGCTTGGTATGTTATCATTGCCCAACAGCATGGAAACTTCCTTCCAAATAAGCTTTCTCCAATTATTTTCTCTCATTGTCAAATCTACCACACCTGCTTCCAAGTATCCCTCCTTCTTTCTCTCTCTTTCTTTCTTTCTTTCTTTCTTTCTTTCTTTCTTTCTTTCTTTCTCTTTCCTTCTTTCTTTCCCTTTAAACAGGTCTAAAGGCTCATCCACATTTACCTTTTGCCCCACACTTTCTAGGCACAGGTCTGCACTTTAAAGCTCCATGTCTGAGTGCTCCCCTCACCTGCTTTGCCAGGAAAACTCGCTTGCTGAATTTGAAAAAAAATGCAATTCTGGTTTTCCAAGGATTGCCATTTGCTCCAATCCAGCAGCAAAGAGTGGGTTTTCACAAGGAAAGTGCTGAAGCATAAAATAAAAAGTGCTCAGGCACAGAGCTTTAAATTGCTGATCAGTGCCTAGAAACGTCACACAAAAGGAAGTCTGGGTGAGCCCCAATAAATACACCTTGTTTCATCAAAAGAAAACTCATTCATCTGTATCTCAGGTTTCTACGATTTCACCAGGCATTTCCAATACACTTTCTAGATAAATATGGGCAGCAACAGGGACTAGAAACTTCTCTCATTTGTCTCAAAGAAGTTGAGATTTTCAGGTGCTGAAGCTTGTACTCAGTGCTGTGTTTTTCTTCTTCTTTGCTTGTACAGAATTGAAGAATATACACAGTCCTGAGTTTAATTACACTCTTCCACGGTCTTTTCAGTGACAATTCAGATGATGAAACTTTCCAGGAAGACCCTTTCCAGTGCCATTTGTGCACAGAAAAAGTTCTTTATTACAAATGAGGGTTTTAATTGTAAGCTTGGCTAGATAGGATGTAATTTAAAGCCATTTAGAATGGCTCAGCCTTCAAAGCAAGCACAAGATTATTTAATTAGTCATGCAAGCCACTGAATGTTACACATAAGACAAAACAACTAAAGTATTTATTACTTTTAGAGCTACGTTAAACCCCGCTTGAGCTAAATTTTCAATAAAGTGCATTGAGTGTTTAAGCACATTTTCTTTTTTAATGTGCAAATGCTCGGTAAATTTTATTTGGAAGCCCTGAAATTTCAAAATAAGGAGTCTTGCCTGACAGGCAACAAGGTCCAAAATTCATCAGCTCTCTAGCTATGTGGCAGGCTGCACTAGTATTATGCCTTCTAAATAAAAGGGTTACTTGGCATAGTTTCAACTTCCTTCACAAGAGGATGTGATCCCCACCGGATGCTGTTCTTTGATGTTGGTACTGTATTGTATTCAATCCCATTCTGCTCTGAGTTATGTTTCCCATCTTGCTAGTTTTAAAGCCTTTGTATACAGTCAGCTAACTGTACTTACTTCAAGTTGTAAGTGGATAGTTGACCAGTGGGACTGGCAGAGCAGAAGGCAAGGAGGCCAAGAGCAGGCTGACCCAAGAGACATTGTCTGGCAGCGCCACCTAAATCTGGCTTTGCCTCCATCCTCTTCCCTGATGAGTTCTATAGGGACAATGCTGAGACTAAAGAGGAGGAATCTGGCAGACAGTGCCATCCTCTTGACTGGAAGTAAATAAACAGGTGGGAGAGGGGCTGAGGGCAGAGTTGGTGGGCCAGACAGCAGAGGCTCTTACTTGAGAGTAAGAAAAGGGACTTAGCTAAAGTAGCTGACAATGCGGGTGTGTTGTTGTTTAGTCGTTTAGTCATGTCCGACTCTTCGTGACCCCATGGACCAGAGCACGCCAGGCATTCCTGTCTTCCACTGCCTCCCGCAGTTTGGTCAAACTCATGCTGGTAGCTTCGAGAACACTGTCCAACCATCTCGTCCTCTGTCGTCCCCTTCTCCTTGTGCCCTCCTTCTTTCCCAACATCAGGATCTTTTCCAGGGAGTCTTCTCTTCTCATGAGGTGGCCAAAGTATTGGAGCCTCAGCTTCAGGATCTGTCCTTCCAGTGAGCACTCAGGGCTGATTTCCTTAAGAATGGATAGGTTTGATCTTCTTGCAGTCCATGGGACTCTCAGGAGTCTCCTCCAGCACCATAATTCAAAAAGCATCAATTCTTCGGCGATCAGCCTTCTTTATGGTCCAGCTCTCACTTCCATACATCACTACTGGGAAAACCATAGCTTTTACTATATGGACCTTTGTTGGCAAGGTGATGTCTCTGCTTTTTAAGATGCTGTCTAGGTTTGTCATTGCTTTTCTCCCAAGAAGCAGGCATCTTTTAATTTCGTGGCTGCTGTCACCATCTGCAGTGGGCAAAAGCTAACTCAATTCCAGAGCTCCTACAAACAGGATGGAGGAGTTAATTGAGCCAGGACCAAGGCCAGAATCCTAAAGTTCAAGATCAGGCCACAAAGTACATACCATACAACAGCAGTGAAGTTGTCCTAACAAGTTCTCACACCTACCCGGCAAGCGTTATAGGCAAGAAGGAACAACCATTTTCCTTGTGACAATTAGCCTCAGAAGAATATATAGTCTGTAGGTGCCCTGTCCATTGGGGTGAGTGCATCTGTACCCACCAGCAGAGGCACTTCGTGGCCCTGGAAGGTAACACCAGATCTACCGCCTCCTCTGAATCCTGTTCAGCCACCAGGCTCTGAGCATTCCCCAGCCTTGGACAGTGCTCCTTCCCCCACAGGAGTTTGACTTGTGCATCAATACTGTATCTGTGATATCCTGAATCAGACCTGATTATATAGGGTGATAGTCAGCTAAGTTTCTTTAGAGCAGACCTGAGTTGACTAGCATGCTTGGGGTCCATCCACTTCTCCCCTCTCACTCCCATGAGATGCTCAAGCTCTGCTGTGAAGGCTGCAGCCCCACACCCACTTACCTGGGAGCAAGCGCCAACAAACTCAGTGGGACTTCCTTTTGTATGGTTTGGTGGAAAAAATCCTTCTGAATAGAGGACAAAAGGCATATAACACAGCTATTGTATTCGTTTGGCACAGTGCTGTGCCATCTGTCTATTGTTAAGGTTGCCAACAGAAAGGGAGCTATAAAATCTACTTTTTATGCCTCATATATAACCTGCCCATAATTTATCCATTGTTTAAAAGTCATACAGTTTTAAATTTGCCTCGTTGGCTACTTTTATATTACCTGGGATTTCCCCTTGATGCTTTCTGCTTTTCATTCATGTATTGCCTCCGCCTCCTCCCCCACACACAAAGGTATTTCCCAAGCAGGTTTTTATTAAACAATGTGAGACATTTTCATTAGCCTCCTTTTATGAACAAAATGGCCGATGGGCATTAAAGTGAATTCTTTGTGAAACTGTGTGAAGATGGTACCAGTTTCTTAAATGCTTTGAAGCAACAAGGTGGTTGGTGGCTTTCATTTTTTTCTGCAAAGGCACCAGAGTAAGCAAAGGAACTTATAAAACAGTAGCCAGTCTGCAGTGCAAAATAATAATAGTAATAAATGTATCACCACAAAAAGAGATCAATTTGCACACAATTTATATGCATCTAATTTGTATGCAAATTCAAAAAAAAATGCAATAATTAAAATAGAAATACATCTAGTTGCAGTGGGGAAGACATTAGGTGATCTGTGTTTGGTCTGCTGATCAGGTGCTGATAACTATTGATGAGGAACTTCCAGACTCCTCATGCTCTTCCTTTTTATGGTTCCTTATCTTTAAACTAGAGATGTGGGTGGTGCTGTGGGTTAAACCACAAAGCCTAGGACTTGCTGATCAGAAGGTTGGCGTGATGGGGTGAGCTCCCGTTGCTTGGTTCCTGCTCCTGCCAACCTAGCAGTTCGAAAGCACACCAGTTAAAGTAGATAAATAGGTACTGTTCCGGCGGGAAGGTAAACGGCATATTTCCATGTGCTGCTCTGGTTCGCCAGAAGCGGCTTAGTCATGCTGGCCACATGCCCTGGAAGCTGTACGCCAGCTCCCTCGGCCAATAAAGCGAGATGAGCGCCGCAACCCCAGAGTCGGCCACGACTGGACCTAATGGTCAGGGGTCCCTTTACCTTTACCCAAAAAAAAAGCTCATGTATGCAGAGAGAGAGAGAGAGAGAGAGAGAGAGAGAGAGAGAGAGAGAGAGAGAGAGAGGCAGGCAGGCAGGCAGACAGACAGACAGATAGCTTTGACACTGAAAACCAAGACAATATTTACTAATGGGCAGACTAAACATCTAAGGCCTCAAAATCTCGGGGCCTCACCCATGGATAGCTCAGTTGGTTAGAGCAGGGTGCTCTACCTTTACCTATCTTTAAACTAGACTTCCACTCTACAGCCCCAAAGAGCACACCTTTGAACAGAGGTCCATCCTCTGGCAGGCCTTCAAAATAGATTTTTTGATTGACTTGCCTAAGATCCAGGGCAAAGCATTGCCTTTTGTACCCCCACCCCAGACATCAATTCCGCCTTTGAAATCCCGGTAAAGTTTGGGAAAATCCAGACAAGTGGCAGCCCTAGAATAGAGGGCTGTCTTCTGTAAAGAAGGAAACACAGCCACACACTTACAGGAAAAAGTTTGTTTTGAGCATTTCAAATGTCTACATGGAAAAATACTCTGAGAAACTGGTGAGAGAATTTGGAATCAGATGCTGTAGACTTAACTATTGTGCAATAGCTGGAGAATTTGAAAATCCAAAGAAGAATATTAGGGTTTTTAAATGTGAAAATCACTGGACTTCTCCAGGTACATAATAATATAATAATTTAATATCCCCTACAAGCATACTTGCTTACTAGGGCTTTTTGATGAACATGCCATTTGTATTTGTTATTGTGGGATATATCCAGCCTCTTATAAACTTTGTGTTTCTATAGAAATAATTTAGAAACATTTACCATTTTTGGAACCTAAGTTATACTGTCTGTCTTTTCTTGCTGCTGTATGGAAGAGCATACGAATCTGACCTTTGAAGAGTTTTGTAAGTAAACCATTTTTATCTTACCAAATGTGTGGTCTCTTTCTAAGCTGAGAGAAGTGGGAAACTTGGAAGTGATTTAGAAGGGAATATTTTAAAGCCTATATTCCCATGCTTTGCTTTGCTACATGCTTTGTGATCTCTGCTGGGATTCTCTTACCAAAAATTCTTGCCCCAAACCTGGATCTAGGCATCTGGGAAATTCTCCTTTTATTCTACCATATCTGGTATTTCTTTTTCTTTTTTACCAAATTACAAAAACCAACCGCTATGGTATTTAGATAATGACTGAGTTTGAGGGGATTGACATTAAGGAAAGGAAAAAAGGCTTTCTGTGTAGTTATCGTATGCCAAGGAGATTTGCCTGGCCTATTTTATTTCCTTTCAGAAGCTTGAGAAGACATGCAGCACAATCCTATCATATTCATTCAGAATTAAGTCCCACAATGTTCAATGGGACTTGCTCCCTAGTAAGTCTTCAAAGGATTGTAGCCTGAACTCATTTTCACTGTTTTTTTCTAGTTACTGATATTGGTTTCGCAGCTCTGAATTCTGCTGCTGCTTCTGGTTCATTTAGTTAATTTAGATCCCCGCACAACATGCTTCCTTTTTAAAAAACATATTCAAAACTAATTCAAAGGTTGCATATAATCCAAAAGTTAATATTGTAGAATCCCACCATTCAATAAAATTGTTTGAGGATGTCCTCCTTTTTATCTATTGTAACATCAGTTCAGTTACTAAGGTGCATTTAAAGTTGTAACTGTTTATTATCCATTACAGAAACGTTGTCACTCTGTACATGAAGGTAATGCAACAGACCTTCAAACTACACCACAGACTCCTCTGGAAAGCAGATTACCATTCATCGTAGGGCTCATAGACACTTAACCATTGCTCCTAGGCACAGGTCTGGGCTTCCCAGGTCTGCATCTGAGTGCCTTCCCTCTGCCCCAGTGGTATGCACTTTACCACTGAATTGGAGCAATCAGCAAGCCATGGAAAACCCAAATTTTACTGGGGGAAGTGGCTTGCCCCCCTCCCAAGGACTGCTACATGGACTGTGAACAGGGCCGTCTTAAGCATATCCAGCACTGTGGTGCAAAGATCCCTCCGGCGCGCCCCACCCTGTTTCCCAGAGTTGCTGACCTTTTTTAGGGAGGACGGCACTGCTGGCGAAGCGCCCAGCTTTGTGGGGCTGGAGGAGGTGGGCAGCGGCTGGAGGGCAGCTCCTCTGGTGGGGAAGAGGTGGAGGCTGGACGTGGTGGCTCCCAGCTCAGCTGGTCGCTTCATGCCATGGTGGCCATGGCAGGCGGAGGCTCTGGGCACGGCGCTGCTTTGGCGCAGAATGGCGGAGGCGGGTGAGGGTGGCGAGTTGATGACACCTCATCCAGCCTCCGCCTCTTCCCTGGTGCCCTCCAGAACTTGGCACCCTGGTGCCCTGCACTACTAGTCTCTATGGGTAAGACGCCCCTGACTGTGAAAAGGAAGTGTGTGAGAGCCCAAAGTCTGAGAAACACATTGAACATGCAGAACTTCATGTATGGTTCTTTGGATCTTTGCCATGGTATGTATTTATGTCTCTGTCTCTTTAAAACCTTTCCATTCCCCTCTGATCAAAATATATGATGAAAACGAACACTTTCTAAGTTGTACGTCTGCCATCCCCATATAGACCAGCTCTGTTAAGGAGATCTATAAGATGGATGCTTTCTGTGCCCACATTCACCACCAATACCTATCAAAACTTGCTTTCAAAATGAGATGTTGAAAATACCTATGTTTATTTGGATTTATACACGCCGCAGAACCCAGTAGCCTACAATATGTCTTTTGTGCCATATCACCCATAGATGCATGATTTCTAGGTTTTAGCACCAAGAGCCCTTTGAGGAGGAAATGAAAGCATCGCATAAGAGGCAGGGCGCTGGTTGTTGTTGTTCTTAAATTATTTTAAAATAATTTCTTTGGTATGCTGGGTATAACAAAATTTTTACACACAGTATCTGACTGTGAGTTCACCTGTCCCAATAATGCACGAATAAACATCAGGGAATTTACTTACCAATATTGATGTATATGTTAAGTTTATATCACCAGTTCATCCATGTAGCCCACAGTCACAGGTACGCAGCTGAGATCTACAGATACAGTATGTGATGCTTGGGTGGAGAATTGTACATTATTTGGTGACTGGTAAGAAAGTTTGCTATGCCAGAGTTACAGAGAGGAGTCCTTCTTGCCCTTACATTTCAGAGCTGGGAGGTGATAGTGGAAGTGTGGGATGTTCCTGGCAGCAACGTGCAAACATATGGAGGGTGTGTGTGTTTCTGAAAATTATTTTGGACAGCCTCACCTGGATGAAGGCAGTCTTTTTGCAGAGATGAGACCTACAGAGGGGGCAGTAGCTTTGCTTTGAGATGTTCTCAGGTTCATTTTCAGGCATATCCCATCAAAAGACCAAGTTAGCAAGTGTTGGAGAGGACCCTGCAAAATAAATATGAAACTCAGAGAAGATCCTCTGCCTGAGACTCTGGAGAGTCATTGTCAATCAGAGCAGACAATACTGCATTAGAGGCACAGCTAGTCTAACCTGGGTGATAGTAAACGTCCTATGCTGGACAGGCCAACATCTGAGATAGTTACTCTTATGTATGCAGCAATGTGTGGATATTGTGGGACACAGGTGGCGCTGTGGGTTAAACCACAGAGTCTAGGGCTTGCCAATCAGAAGGTCGGCGGTTCGATCCCTGCAACGGAGTGAGCTCCCGTTGCTTGGTCCCTGCTCCTGCCACCTAGCAGTTTGAAAGGACTAAGTGCAAGTAGATAAATAGGTACCTCTCTGGTGGGAAGGTAAATGGTGTTTCTGTGCACTGCTCTGGTTCGCCAGAAGCGGCTTAGTCATGCTGGCCACATGTCCCAGAAGCTGTACGCCGGCTCCCTTGGCCAATAAAGCGAGATGAGCGCCGCAACCCCAGAGTCATCCACGACTGGACCTAATGGTCAGTGGTCCATTTACCTTTATGCAGCAATGTGTGGATATTGTTCAGCACCATCAGTTACCATTATCTATTGTATTGTAGCAATCTTTTTTTTTAAGTTCATGTTTAGTTATAGAGCAAGGGTGGGGGACTTTTGACCCTCCAGATGTTTTTGGACCACAGCACCGATCATCTCTCATCGTGGGGCACACTGGCTGGAGCTGATGGGAGGTTTAGTCTAACAACATCTGGAGAGCCACACGTTATAGAGGCTTACTCCTCAATATGGAGTTTTTTCATCCCTTTCATCCTTTAACGGAGAGGTTACCTTTTAAATTTTTTTATTATTGGGGCCTATAGCTGGCACAGAAAGCAAATAAAACCCTAGTGACTCTACAAAGCATGCCTGAGACTTATTATTATTATTATTATTATTATTATTATTATTATTATTAAGCCTTCCCTTTGCATTAAAATACTTCTGTTCTGACGAGGACCACAGTGTAATGGTGGTTGCAGTCATACTATTTCAGTGGAAAAGCTTACCTGTCATTTGGCTTCACGGGAGAACTTGAAACCTGTTATTTATGTCATGGTAAAACATGAATAATATATAGGTGTCAACACATAGTTCTTTTGGATAAGGGGAGCTATATATATACTCAAATAAAGAATGCCTTTTAAGCATTCAAAAGAGACACTGTCTTTAATGGAAGCATGCACATGCGCTAAGTTTTGAATACCTTTAAAATGTATCAAACTGAATGGAGAAAGCATGTGCCCAGCTTTTTATAGGAACTGGAATTGGAAAAAGGCCTCCCTCCCCTCTGCTTTTGCATTCTCTAGACTCACTTTAAATTATAAATAGCACAGTACCCCCTCAAAGAACCTCCGGAAAACAGTAGAAAACAAACCATTAAAGGGTATCCAGAGGGGGCTGTACCAATCAATGTGATTTAAGGGAAGTTTAGAATAAAGTAAATGCTCTCATATATCCCGGTGATCAAGAAATAATACACAGCCCTCAGAACTAATAGGAGGCAGTAATTCAATCAAAATGCTTGTGTTCACTTCATAAACCTCTCAAAACATGGTGCAAGCAGATTAGGAATGGCATCGAAGCTTTAGCAGTATTATTATCAATATAAAATTATTTGTTTCCCAAGGCAGTGAATGCACTTGTTGTGCTGTGCCAGTACCAAGTGTGACAAAATTTGGTCTCTTGCCCTCCATCATGCTTAGGTAATAAGGCACATCTTTTCTAATACCCAAGAGTTCTTGATTACGGTAAGTCCTGCCTGACAGGAAGGTATTAAGTCCAGTCTAGTAGGAAGGCAAATAAATCCTAGTGATGCTTTTTACCATATATATAGCCACTTCCCAGATCCTAAAAAATGACAGGCATTCCTCCCCACACCACAGTTCCCCTAAAAGTGTTAACAGACTACTGACAACTCCTAGGCCTCAAGGGTGGGTAGGAAAATAAAAATGGGCTGTAGCCACGCTGTTCTTTGTCCTGCACTGACCATCAGAAAACCTGCAACTGACAATTTCTGCTGCTTTACTCATGAAGAGCCCAGAAGCTTGTTTGTAAACAGCAAGAGAGACTTGAGCTAAAGAGCTCCTTTTCGTTTCAATATTCTGCTTTGTCCATTTGTCTTCTTCCTTCCCTTTTAAGAAATACCTAATAAATGTTACATAATATGGCAGTTGGTTTTTGTGTGCATTGTTTCCAGCTCACAGAGCTGGTGTCAAAACCTGCACGAGCCTGTGCTACAGAAGTATAAGAAGGGACTTGACAAAAAAATAGCAAGTTTCTCTGATCTCCGGGAGAAGCAACATGATGGGTGCTGGCTCTGCTCCCCTTGGAAGCCGAATGGGAGCTTCATACTTGATAATAACTGTGAAGTGATCACAGCTAGAGGTGTTAGGAAGAAGAAAGAAAGTTTTTGGAGGGAAACATTAGTGAAGGGCATCTCTCTAGTTCAACATAAAAATGGCATTTCATGTTTCTCCTGCATCTGCTCACAAAGACCCACAGATGAAAATTGTAAACAAATGTAAATAGCAACTGCCCAGAAATAAAAGAAACTGCTTATCCCTAAAAGAGAATACAAAATAAACATGGGATACTTTGTTAGATTGTCTCAACCTCAGCCTGGGATTTGGCTGGTTATTTCATTGATGTAAAATGATGGCTGAACCTAATTTAAAGCATGGTTCTGGAGAAAAACACAATGCTTTATTGAAAAGTTATGCATCACATGAGTCATTGTTAAGAGTCAACAGGAGGCTCCAAATCACCTCCTCCATAGCCAGGCTTTCACTCTCCTCAGGAATTTATGGTCAAACTCTTAAGACTCAACCAGTGACCATACTGTCAGTTGCTTGATTTGGAGAAACAAGAGCGGCATACATAGCTCTCTGAGGTAAACTCTCTTTACCTCAGGGATACCAGCTTGACAGCCAACTCCACAGACTGACAAGCAGTGTATTAAAAAACAAACTTTTCCACTAGGAAGGCCCTGCTTGCACATCACCTATCTGAGGCTTTAATCTTTTGGGGGGCCAGCTAATATATTGTACAGCAAGGATGGGGACCCTGAGGTCCTTCAGATTGTGTTGGACTCCATAAGAATTCAAGAAGGGCTTGTTGGATTAGGCCAATGGCCCATCTAGTCCAGCATCCTGTTCTCACAGTGGCCAACCAGATGCTTGTAGGAAGCAGGACTTCTATCCTCCTATGGTTTCTAGAAACTGTTATTCAGAAGCTCTGCCATATGGTGGCACAAAAAGTCACCTTCTGGTGAAAAAGCTGTGTTAGTGAGCCCATTATTATTATTAGTTAGTTGCTTGCTACCTGAAGTTCTCTAAGTGACTTACAACACATTTAAAGAAAATTAATATAAATACTACACTATACCATAAAAACAAATCAATCCCCATAATAATCACAGGAAACTTTGGCAGCATACTAGTGGCGAAACAATATAATATCAGCCTGTCAAAGGGCCTAGAGGAAAAGGTAAGGGCACCAAAAAGATTTCAGTGAAGGTCCCAGACAGACCTTACTGGGGAGAGCATTCCTCACATGGGGAGCCAAAACTGAAAAGGCCCTCTCCCTTGTCACCACTCTCAGGCCTTCTCAAAGGGGGTCATGGAGAAGGGTTTGCAAAATAAGATCTACGGGTCCAGGCAGATTTGCATTGGGAAAGGCATTTCAGAAGTTATTGGGGTCCTGAGTTTCTTTTTTTCAAGTACAAGGTGCTGGAGAAATAGCAGTGTTTTGACAGAAGCTTGAATAGATCTAGATGAGACCAAAGGAAAGCAAGTAAACGTCACAGCCCCTGTCCCCAGTCAAGATCAGGTCAAGGTAGACACCCACATTTCCAAAGCAATAAAACAAAACAAAAAAGTGGCCAGCATTTCAACCCACAGGATGGCTGGTGACAATGGATCATTTTATCGTCAAGAGATGGGCTAATTGAGAAATACATTTAATTGCTGGAAATAAGATCGTTATAGAGAACGTCATCATGCGCATGATATTTTGGAAGAAGTCAGAAAATAAATGTGCAGTTGAAAGCACAATGTATGGTGGGCTGCACATACATTTGTCCTTGTGCACATTCAGAAACAATTATGTGTTTTGCATGATAGTCTCATCTTATGTATATTTTGTTACCTTCTAGAAACTAAATATATTTTCTAGCTCCAGATGTGATGCTTCAGGCATTTCAGGGAACAACCCCTGAATGTTTTGAAAAGAATAGCATTTGTGCTGAATTCTGTATATTCAATTTCCCAAACACTTCCTTACACTGATAGGCAACCTAAATAGTGTGCATTTAAAGTTGTAACTGTTTATTATCCATTACAGAAACGTTGTCATCTGAACACACGCATACACACACCTCTCCAAAGAACCAAAATTCAAAGTAGGGGATGACTGCGAAGACAGCAGCAGTGTGTTTACTCACATGTTCCCACTCTAATTCAGAATTCAGTCACAAAGAAATCATCAATAACTCCATCCACATCTAAGATTATCAGGGAGAGAATGAAAAGCAGCCATTTTAACACTTTTGTTCCCCATGAGCGCAATCTGCAAAACTGAAGCGCTTTGAATTCCCAAAGAAGAAGAGTTTGGATTTGATATCCCGCTTTATCACTACCCGAAGGAGTCTCAAAGCGGCTCACATTCTCCTTTCCCTTCCTCCCCCACAACAAACACTCTGTGAGGTGAGTGGGGCTGAGGGACTTCAGAGAAGTGTGACTAGCTCAAAGTCACCCAGCACCTGCATGTGGAGGAGCGGAGACGCGAACCCGGTTCCCCAGATTACGAGACTACCGCTCTTAACCACTACACCACACTGGCTCATGTAAAATTCCCTGGCATCTCTAGGTGAGGCTGGGAATATCTCCTGTCTGAAATCTGGAGAGTTGCTGGCAGTAAGTGAAGATAAGGCTGAGCTAGGTGGACCAGTGGTCTAACTCAGGATGAGGATGCTTCTTACATTCCTAATGACATGTTTAATAGTGCAGCCCCATGCACAGAAATAAGCCCCATGTGAAATGCATTGCTCCCTAAATCTTTCCCTTTAAAATCCATGCTGGGGTCCTTAACTTTGGCTGGGCTGTGTCAAATAGTCGTGTCCTGTGTCCCCCCTCCCCCGATACCTAGATTACAGATCCAAGAGAAAGCAATTCATCATCTGAAACATAGATTCAAAACTTGAAAGCCGTAAACATTCAGTACTCTTCTAATACATACTGTCCTTGGACTATAGTTTGATGTCCTAGTCGAGAGTCTCTATAGATCAATTCCTTCAGCACTTGACAACACAGTCAGTTGCTTTGCCCCCCCCCCAACAATCTCTCTGGGTGATAGCGTTGCATATTCTCCTCCAAGGAGCCTTTATTTCATGGTTCGTTTGACTTGGCTTTCCCTGATTTTCTGCTAATGACTTTAAATATTGTGCAGAGTCCTCTGGGCCTTCATTTGACTAAACTTCACAAAACTTTCACGCTGAACTCTTGAGGATCCTTTCAATACACACTCTGGATGGTGACTTTTCTCTTCAAACTTTTCTCTTCAGTCGGCTTTGAGGCATATTGGAAAAAAATCTTCTGTGAACTCACTGATTATGATTAGCCATTTTCTCATGTTTGGAGATCACGTAGGATTATTTTGTTTTTATTCTTTTGCAACTTCTACAAGCCCATCATGATTCATCTTCTGCTAACCCAGAAGCTCACCCCATATTCAAGAAAAGAAAACATATTCAATCCATAGCTCAGTGGGAGAGAATCTGCTTTGCATGCAAAAGATTCTACCTTCAACCAGTTTTATTGGGAATCTTTAGTAAAAGGACAGGAAAAGATCTGGGCCTGAGACCTTGAAGAGTCACTGGTACTACTTAGTACACAGAACTCAGTTATATTGATCACTGGCCAGAGGTGGTAAAACACATTATGTTTGAGCTTCACGAAAATCTCATACCCTCCAATATTTCTCCAATGGAAATCGGGCCATCCTAAAGAAAAGCGGGAGATTACGGGATCAAATCAGAAACTGGGACAGCTTCTGTAAATCCAGGACTGTCCCTGGAAAATAGGGATACTTGGAGGGTTTGTAATATAAGCTTTGCTATCTAGATTTATGTATGCTTCCCTCTCCTTTCCTGTTTTGCCTTCTGCCTCTTCCACATTTGCAAAAGGAAAGGAAAGGAAAGGAAAGGAAAGGAAAGGAAAGGAAAGGAAAGGGGAGGCATGAAATGTAAAGCACATTCCAATAAAAAGAGCTCATTCTCTTACCCACAGATAACAAACTGACCCAGTCCCAGGGCTCTGGACATTTTATTGTTACCAAAGCTAAATCACACACATGCAAGCAGATTCTCAATATAGACACAGTTGTGAAGCTAGCAGGCCATTAACTTTTGCTCAAGAAGGATGAAGTTCCACCAGGGAGCTGCTTGAGCTGTGATGGAAACAGAGGTCTCCCCCAGAAAGTTGAGCTAAGAGCTGATATTCCTTGCCATTTTTGGGAGGCAGACAGGTCTGGGCATGCGTTGGAGCCGGCTGCTACTGCTTTATGAACAGAACAGCTTGCAATGAAAAGCTGTCATTTTTTCTCAGGGTGTGTAGAACCAGTTAAACTAGTACATCATACCATAGAACCAGTATCTATCACAGAAGCAGCTGTGATGTATTGGCACTTAAAGACCTTTGATTTCAGCCTAAGGGAGTGGTGAAGGAATTGTGTAGTTGTAAAAACAAAACAAAACAAAACAAAAACGTAGATTTAATATATATATTTATATGTTTTGGCAATTTGTAGTTACAAGTGGAGACCCACATAAAATGCTGTTGATTGTGTGTTTCTGTGTATACCTTCTGTGTAAACTCCCTTTTTTACTTTTAAGTACGCACACTCACAAGCAATACTCATGCGAACATGCTTCTCAGACACGCCACTCACATGCCAGCGTCATAAACACACATTTCCACACATGCTTGACCAACACTGCGCTAGAGCTGCCTGCTCCCTTCTCTGCTGAACTCATTCCCACCAACCCTACACTGCGCCATCTGTTCCTTGGCAATTCAAAGAGGCAGTTTTAAAAGTAGTTCTGTGCAGTTGGAATGTTTATAGCCGTCCTATAACACATTGACATGAGCCAGTGACTATTCATTCAACTAAAGCTGAAGCTCTCATATAAGCAATAGGGATGGGGATTTCAAAGACTGCAATCTGCATTTATCCCAGGTTTCTATAATATTTTGTCAAGTTTATCTGATATTTGAGTCCAAATCGACAAGACCACTGCATTTATGCAAATCTATCTAAACAGTATTTTATAGCACAACCCTGTTCATGTTTTCTCAGAAGTTAACCACACTGAATTTAATGGAATTTATTCTCAGCTAAGTGTGTACAGGATTGTGGTTTTTCTTTGATTTCTCATTTCTTTGAGCATGGTTCTCAAAAATATTTCTCCAAGCTAGCTTTCGCTTCGTAACTGAGTTGCTTGAAATTTGTCCACTGTGATCTTTGGATTATTTCTGCCTTTTATTCCTTTTTGTCTCCCCCCCCCCCCATTGTGGCAATAGACTAAATTCTCGATACCATTCTGATTTTAAATGACCATTTAATTTCTTCCATTCTTCTGGCATCCGTCATTCTTACTTCCGCTAATAAAGATTTTTAAAAATAAAATACCTTTGTCTGAGATGTCCTGGCCCTCTTCATCTTCCTAAAGTCCTAAATGCTTCTTCAGATAAAGCAGGGCACCTTCACTGTGCACTCCTTGGCACCTGCTGAAAACATTCTTGTTTAGACAGGGCTACCCAGATGTTTAGAAAGTGGAGGTCATTTTAATCTGTTTTAGTCTTTCAATGTTTGTATGTTTTGTTGTGAATTTTTCATGATTTTCTTGTTTTGTCTTTTGGTGACCTGCTTTGAGGGGTGTTTTTTTTTTTTTTTTTACGATCAAGCGGTGTATAATTTTTTTAAAAAATTATTTTTAAAGACACAAGGGCTGAAAATTGTATGGAAGCCTTATTCTCTACACATGAATAGCTTTAGCACTTGTGTAAGAGAGTTGGTTGTGGCCACACCTTTCTATAAACACCAAAATGCCTATTTTAAGGTTATGCCTCACCACAGAAAACATGTTCTGAGGCAGAGACGCCAGCTTGGGCCCAAGCTTGGGGGGGATGGACCAGCATCGTGTCACTCGCACGACATCATGTGCACATCTGTGATGTCACATGAGCGATGGAGCCTGCCACTGATGCTGCACCACATTTGGCTCGGCCTCCTCAGCCCCCCTCAGTTTTGGGGGGCTGCTAAACAATATTGAAGGTGCTGAAGACACCTCAGCCCTAAGGAGTTGGCACCTATGTTCTGAGTCCCCACTGAGGTAAATTACGGTTAAATGGAAACCCTGAATGAGGGATTCTAAAATAGACACATTCACATATGAAAGGAAAGGGCTTTGAATGCAAATTCTCTCCCTATGGTACAGAACGTGGATGGGGCCCTCCAGATGTTGTTGGATTCCAGTTCCCATTATCCCCCATAGCCAGCATACCCAATAGAGATGAAGGGAGCTATAGACTGGAACATCTGGAAGACCATAAGTTCCTGACTCTTGCTTTAGAAGTGTGTCAGGGAGTCTCAGTCAAATCTACCTCACAGATTTGATGTGACTATGGAGGGGCGTGACCATGTACCCCGATTTGAACTCCTTGGAGGAAAGGGAGGACGTTACTGTGATAATAAATAAAATAAAATAAATATACAGGCCCCTTTTCATTTAATGTCTTCACACTTAAAGAAAAGAAAAGGGAAAAAAGCTGAAGAAGTATTAGACTGCTGACCTATGAGATGTTTTAATACCCATTAATATTTCATCATTGTTATGCTGAAGAAATACTGAGGGAAAAGATTATTTTTTTTTAGCAATAAAAAAAGCTCACCATATTCTTATCATTCTGCCTGTGGGCATAATGCTCTAGCAAAAATCTTTCATGGGAGAGATAATTACAAGACAACGGTAGAGAAATTTGTGTTATAGCGTACATGAATGCTCTGGTGTGTTGGCCTGTCTGCTCCTGGCAGCACTGGGGTTGACTTGGTTTTCACAATTACATTTCCTTCTGGGGAACAGGAAGAGGAGGTGGTGTTCTGTTAAAGTTGCTCATATTTTACACCCCTGAACAAGGGGAATTGAGAACGCTTGAGAAGCTTTCAAACTCAGATGCTCCCCCACCTCTCTCTGTTCACACAAATATTATACACACATAGCTGTGTGTGTGGCTCAAAGTACTTTAGATACTTCCACAATAGACAGAAAATTGAAATTTGGTACACGTGCAATTCTGCTGCAAATTTTACCTCATAAATATTGTCCATCTCAGCTGGACGTGTCACAGGAAATGGAGGCGCTGGATATTGTCCTGCACATATTTTAACAATATTAAGACTGGAGGAGGACAAGAATGTTTTCTGTGTCAGCAAAGATAATTGATTTATTGGTAAATTATCTCTTATATTCAAAGCATTACCTGTCCATGTCATTAAGCAAGTGTCTATACCTGCAAAATTCCTCAGGGGTGCATACTTCCCTCTGACTTCTCAATGAAAACCCTGGTTCTTGCTTTGTTCATCTCACCCACCTTAACTATCACATTCTCCTCCTCTCTGGCCTTCTGTTGTCATTGTAGCCCTTGGCCAGTATATATTTATTTCAGGAAATCAGGGACAAAGAACCTTTGGTCTCCAGGTTTGACTACCAGGTTTGACTGTTTGGTGGGGTCATTGTTTTTGTTTGTTACTATGGCATTCATTTCTGTGCTTTTTATATTGTAAACCGCACTGTGATCCTCAGAAATTTAATAAAAGCTTGCATGTGATTTCGCGATTTTTTGGTTGAGGAAAGAAAGGCATTGCCTTAGCATCGAATTTTGAAGTCCAAATTATTCTCCCCATTTTCAGGGGCTCACAACTCCTGAGAACTTACCCTGATTTGTGTCACACCACAAATGTGCATGGTGCATTACAGGGTCCAACTACATGAGATGCAGGGAATGCTGTAGGGCGATAGGTCTCCTGAGTGAGAAGCGCTTTCACTCTCTGCCCCACCCTGGTTCAGTTTTACAGTGCTGCCAAGTTGCATGCCTTGCGCAGGACTGCAAAAGTGGACCAGGCCCTATTGCTCCCAGGTTTTCCCAGCAATGCCCAATGTCCATGAAAATGTCAGAACTGCCTCTCAATAATTGCACCCTAGTTTACTGTACACTCAACAAACATTGAGCGCTTAGCATGGTACCCACTTCAGGTTGGCTTCCAGGGCGAGAGTTTGGTTTATCCATTCTTAAGGCTGGCTCTGTGGAGGAGATTTATAAGGCTTTTGAAGACTCCCTTTTTCAAATTTCATTGCAGGGACTGTTTTGCTTCACCTTGTTGCTGAGATCTTCCTTAAGGTGTGGAATGGAAAGGATGGCAATGGAGAGAGAAAAAAGCAAAGAGGAGACAAGATCAGAGTGGAATGGAGGGCATGGATGTCAGGGTTCCTGCAGCTGAATTACTGGTGGGGAATCTACCCATAAGAGTAAGGGAAAGGAATGGAGTCTGTGCATGTGTGTGTGTAGCACTACAGCTAATTTGAACATCAACAAATCAGTCAAATGATTTTTGGCTAATGTTTAACATCGTTTCTTACTTGGGAAATGCCTAAGCTCCTAGCAGGCATTTATTTTAGATCTGTTGATCAACCCAGAAAATCTGGAAAACACAGATGTTTTATATGTGGAGTACGTGTCTGTGTCACTGTGTAGTAAGTAGACGACTCTTCAGCATCACCACCATTAAGGGAAAAAGTCCCCACCCTTTCATTCTATTCAAAAGGCAGGCCTGTGAGGACTAGAAAAAAGAGGATACTGTCTCTTTATGAATACTAATAAGGAAATCAAGGGGGGGGGGGACGAATGGCACTTCAAGTTTCATCTTTCCATTTCCTAGAGGCGCAGACTCTGCGAGTTGTCACCTTGGTGTATTCAGTGCCTCTTGAAGCACTAGACTCCTCCAGAGAGAATGTCAGCCCCAGCCCAGGGCAGTTTTGACAAACAGAGTATATATTGATACATGATAAAGTATGCTAGAAATCACCCCAGCGCTAAAGGCTACTATAGTTTTAATATCATCATTTGAATTAACAAGCATTCTGTGGAGAAATAATGAGCTTTCATTATTCAGAACATCATCCTTACCGGGGGAACTCAGAAACCATTAGCTCTTGAGAACTTAATGAAAAGATGATAAAGAATGTTTTTTAGATAAAAGTTTGAATGGGCGCACTTGGTAACTGAAGTAAAATATTAATGTTTCTTTGGATGATGAATTGGCGTTGCGGAGCTCTGGTGTTTCCGAGGGAAAGGTGGTGCACGCAGGTGTTTTTGGACTGTCTCACACCTGCATGGGAACCCCAGCAGAAGCGGCTGAAGGCTTGTCAGTAACTTGTCAGTGAAAGCTGCATGTGAAGCTTAGAAATCTCCGGGATAGATGCCCTGGAAAGACATGCTGCATATTCAGTAATGCATCTAATTATTCATACTAGTAGCGGTTCTGGGGGTGGGGTGGGGAATGGCGATAGTGGGCCTTCAGGGTGTGAAAAATTACACAAGCCACATTCTGAACAAACAGTTTACTTCAGTTTAACATTACTTGATACCTGTATTGGTCTGTACCCACCGTAAAGCTCAGTTCGTAATAGTGCAGCCCCTAAGCAACTATTCCTTGGTTCCCCTCTCCATATCACCTCAGTCCCTCACAAATTGTATTGTTCTAATGACTGAATTGACAGGGAGAGAAAGGACATAAGCACTGCCATAAAAAATAATATAATCACAAATTCAAGGGGACCTATAGGGGCCTAACCTATAGAGGAGAGGTTGTTGTTGTTGTTGTTGTTGTTGTTTTAAAAGCATATACCACTGCATAGCCCCAGTAATGCATACATTAGGTCCGGGAGAGGAGTTAAATCAAATAACGGGGGCAACTTCTGCATTGCTAAAAAGAGAGAGGGCAAAAGTGGACACGGATCAGCACAATTCTAGAAATAATCTATATGATTTAAATTGAAATACAACACATCGCTCCACAGTAGAGTGAGACTGTGGAAAAAACTCAGCGTAGCACTAAGCAGATCGCTCTGTCAGTGCAAACATTTCTGCTTGCCTGATGGAACAATCTGCCCTTTCCTCCCCCTGAGTGCTGTCCTGGGTGTTCTCCTGACCACCCTCCTCCGTGTCAGTTTGGGGGGGCAAGGGGGAAGAAAGGCGGGGGAAACCCTGCTGCACTAGCAAAAGCCCTTGCATGGCTTTCCACTGGTGGAGCTTGGTAGTTGAACCTCCTTGTAGCTTGTCTGCTCTCCATGTGTTGGTGGGCAACATCAAGACACCTGCTTTTCCTTCTTAAGAGTCTTCCTCTTAAAACTGGACAGACTGAGTAGCCCTTTGAACAGATGATTGTCCTTTGTGAAGGAGTTCACATGGCCATCGTATGGGCATGATGAAATGCAGAAACTAGTTCCAGAAAGTAGTGAACTGGAGATAATAATGACAGGCTTGCAGAACAGGCACAGTATTTTGGATCCTGAAGTTTCGCTCAGAAATGATGGATCCTGAAGTTTCACTCAGAAAGCATTGAAATATTTGGCTGGGTTGGTGTACTTTTGGAAATTCTCTATGGGTGGCTAGCGACGTTTCTGCAATAAAAAACACACACACCTAAAACGTCATGCAATAAAGGTAGGAAAAATATATATAAAAGTCTGGATGTTATTGGGTGTGAAGCTCTTAAAGGACTACTGTTCGCAAGGGGTATAAAAGATCACTGGATTTGAATGTATGCAACCCACTAAGATGTATTAGTCTTGCTGTTGGCTTCCTTTAACCATTACAATTTGCTTTTTTCAGTTGTTTAATTCCTGATACTTATAAGCACAGAGGGATTGCAAGCCGTTTCCACCTGTGGACAATTGGAGCAGGCAGTTTGTCCCAGGGAGAGAACCCAGAGGGGTTGCGTGCACTCCAAACCCCCCTTCCCGCCTGACGCTTTCCACTTTGCTGTGGAAGATTTATTACATTTATTTTCAGTGGCAAACTTGAAAGTGGGCAGGTGAAAGGCGGGGGGAGGGGAGAGAAGGAGGAATAAACTACCACAATAAACAGTCTAAAGACAACAGTGTTTGCATATAGCAGATGCATTTAGGTAAATGCGGTTACCTCGAGAGGTGTTATCTTCTGGGGAGCCTTATCATAATTTTGTTTTAAACTCAAACAGCTGTTGTTTAACTACCACAGACCACAATTTATCTACAGCTTGAGGCCATAAAGGTAGCTTTATTACACACATTGCTTTTCCCTCCTCCTCCAATTTGGTTTAATTTCAGTATGTCAGACATCAAAATGCTATATACAATTTGCATATTACAGAGATGTCGTGCCTCAGACTCCCATACCCGGCTAAATGGGAGAGTTGATTCACAACAGGCCTGCTCTCTCGTTTGATGAATATGGAAGCTCTTCTGCCAAGTGCACTGTATGCTCAGTGTACTCTGTATGGCGCTACCATTGGGGTTTGTCTGGTGGCTGCAGCTGGTGCAGAATGCAGTGGCCAAGTTGCTTGATAGGTGTCAGAGACTGGACAGAGGACAAATGGTGGAGACCGCCTCCCCATCCTGACCCTTCCAGGGAGGAGGAAGAGGAAGACAGTATAGATTTACAACAAGGGTTTGAGGAAGGTTGCAACTCAGAGGCAGATGAGAGGAAAAGCTAGGAAATCATGGGAGAGCCAGAACAACACCCAGCTGACATGTTGTCATTAGAAAGCCTTCCAGACCCTCCATCTCCCAGAACTTGGAGAGCCTTAAAAGTAGGAGAGCAAAGAGCTCAAAGACAGAGGGCATGTAGCAGCGCCCATAGAGGAAACGATGAGAATGACGAATGAGGAAGTGGGAGAGATGGGCTGGGTGGAGATTCACTTAGGAATGCCATTATTCAAGAGGCTGGCTTCTATAGCCTCTCTCTGTAAAGATTGAAATAAAAAAGGATGGTAAGAAACTTTCCTTGTCATTATACTTTCCTGGGCAACCAGCTGGGAGCCGCTGACAGCATCCTGACAATAAGGGCAAACTACCACCAGCATAGAACACCTTGCTTACAGGATTTCAAGGGGCTGCCAATCTGCTACTATCACTGCAGATGGTGACAGCAGTCACGAAATTAAAAGACGCCTGCTCCTTGGGAGAAAGGCAATGGCAAACCTAGACAGCATCTTAAAAAGCAGAGACATCACCTTGCCAACAAAGGTCCGTATAGTTAGAGCCATGGTTTTCCCAGTAGTGATGTATGGAAGTGAGAGCTGGACCATAAAGAAGGCTGATTGCTGAAGAATTGATGCTTTTGAATTATGGTGCTGGAGGAGACTCCTGAGAGTCCCATGGACTGAAAGAAGATCAAACCTATCCATTCTTAAGGAAATCAACTCTGGGTGCTCACTGGAAGGACAGATCGTGAAGCTGAGCCTCCAATACTTTGGTCACCTTATGAGAAGAGAAGACTCCCTGGAAAAGACCCTGATGTTGGGAAAGATGGAGGGCACAAGGAGAAGGGGACGCCAGAGGACGAGATGGTTGGACAGTGTTCTCGAAGCTACAAACATGAGTCTGACCAAACTGTGGGAGGCAGTGGAAGACAGGAATGCCTGGCGTGCTCTGGTCCATGGGGTCACGAAGAGTCGGACACGACTAAACGACTAAACAACAACAATCTGCTACTTGGCCAAGTTCAAGACATTGACACAAACAGCCCTATACAGGTTACCTGAGAGACCACCTTATCCCTTGCACACCCTGTAGATTGCTGCGGTCTGCCTGAGAGTGTCTCTTGCAAGTTTCAAAGACTCCAGAAGCTCGGAGAAGGGCTTTTGGTATGGCTGCCCTGGTTTTGTGGAATAGCGCTCCTGTGGAGATATGACAGGTGCCCCCCTATCTGCACATTCTGGAAACAATTGTTGTCATCTTTGTTCCAACAGGCTTTCACAGCTGGATAAATGGGTCTTTGCCACGAGTGTATATTTTGTATGTTTTTAGTTTTGTTTTAAATAAACCTGCTTTTTCTTCTTTTTCTCTTGCACATTGCCTTGAGATGATTGTATAGAAGGTGATTAATAAATTAGTATTTATTAATATAACTTCAGTTCTTCAGAGAACAAGAAGTGTTGGTTTTTCCTAGAGATATACAGATGAATCAGAGCTCCTGCAGCCAGTTCTTTGGAACAGATCCCTGGAGCATATATATATATATATACACATACACACACACACACATACACACACACACACACACACACACACACACACACACAGTGGTGCCTCAGGTTAAGTACTTAATTCGTTCCGGAGGTCCGTTCTTAACCTGAAGCACCACTTTAGCTAATGGGGCCTCCTGCTGCCGCCGTGCCACCGGAGCATGATTTCTGTTCTCATCCTGAAGCAAAGTTCTTAACCCGAGGTACTATTTTTGGGTTAGTGGAGTCTGTAACCTGAAGCATCTGTAACCTGAAGCGTATGTAACCCGAGGTACCACTGTGTGTACACACACACACACACACACACACACATATATGGAGTGGGAACTGGATACACCCCCACTCACTGCACACGGACTAGCATCATAGATACTATATAAGTGGTCCTTAGTTTCACTGGAATAAGTGGGCATAACAGGATGAAGGATTTCAGTTTAGAAAGAAATTGATGTGCATTCCCCCCCCCCAAAAAAAAAGTGAGAGAAAAGAATGGCACTGATTCTTAATGTGGAACTATTTGTTTAAGGTATAACTCATCACATTTGCTCACCTGCTTCATTCAGCTTGAAGTGGGAATTCTAAGACTGTTTATATTTCGGTGTCGCAGGAACAAGACCCCTTTGTTGCACTGTTATCTTAAGGGTGGACTACATGAACCTGTTGGCACTAATCAAAAGGAATCATACCATAACTCAATTACTAATTGACCTTTCCAACTCCAACATCCATCACGTAACACGAGACAGCCGGCTTGAGCTGCTCTGCGAGAGCATGTAACAAACTGCCCAGCGAGAGGAAGCTCACTTTAAAAAGAAGAAAATAATGAAACACACCCATCTCCCCAACGTGGCATGCTCAGAGCCATCAACCTAATTTCATCTCTCTGACACTTAGCACTTATAGAAAGGCAGGTGTGGCCAGACAAGACAGGAGGAAATTAGTGCAAGGTTTTCTTTACATGAACAGGCTAGCCCCGCGGTGACGACTTTCCGACTTGCCTGTTTGAATATGGTACCTGCCCTACGGCTGGTTCATTTGAACACAAAGGACTATATCACATATGGTCCCTGCAGTCCTCCCTTAACTGGCCCTTTGGACTCTGCCCAGGTCATAAAGCCACCCTAGACCACATTTCTCGCTGACCCTGCTCCACTCTCTTGACTGCTTTGGGACATTCTTGTCATGGACTGGTTGGATGCAGAGGAATGATGGGAGGAACCATCTGGGGGAACCATCAAGGGAAGAAGGCTCAGAGCCTGGAGATGGGGCAATGATGAGTCAGAGAGAGAAGAGGAAGAAGACTGGGAGGAGAAGGTGTTGGAAGCTGAAGAAGGCTTAGTGAGCTGGGAGAATCCGTGGCAGAGAGATGTCTAGAATCGGAGGCAGAAGCTGAAGCAGGGAAGGAAGGAGGCCAGGAGAAAGAGAGAAGTCCAGCTGGTGAAGAGGCATGGGTGTCTCCCCCTCCTTCTGTGACACACTCCCCTTCCCCAGTCTCCCAAAACCAGAGGGAGGCTGAAACAGACAGAGCAGTGGCGGGCTTCATGCAGGCACAGTCTCTGATTGCTTGGAAAAAGCCCTGTAAGTAAACTTGACAAATGAAAGTGGATTGACTAACCACTTACCCCTCAGGCTCAGTGTTACACTTCTGTAAAATAGGAATATTAACCAATTGCCTTTGAACTAGCCTTTCTGCATCTCTTTTGGGTGGTTTTGGAGTTTTGTGCTATGTAGGAACTCAGAGGCAGATTTGCACTTTTATATACAATCTGTTCCAGGCTGATGGGGTGCAGGACTTAAATTGGATCCCACCCAAGCCACCATCTGGTTCCTCCCCTACTGGTGGAGCTCAGAGTGAAAACAAAGTAGATCCCGTAAGCCTGAAGTCAGAGGCCTGAGGCTGGGTCTTTTTCAAAGGCGTTTGCAGGCTGGGCTGTGGAGTTGGTTTGGCTCAGGAAGGCTGAGGAGTTTATTGAGCCATTCCGAGCTGCTGAATCTGGAATGTTGGTGGTGATGGAGAGAAATCATTAGTATTTTACCTTATTTAATATGGAAATCATGTCAAAGGTAAATGTCAGGAGGCTACAAAATTACCCTCCTTATCTCCCATACATTTATCAGTTGATAAATGAAAAGACAGTGCTGCCAAAATAACTGTGAATGAATAATTTATAAAATGACTGATGCTTCGTGTATATTGTTTCAGGCAGGAAACAGTAGGACATCAATAATCAAAAGGAGCCGGATTAATTTAGCAGAATTCTGCAGCTAATATTTTTATCTAAATGCTACAGTCGTGGACCTCCATCGTCAGGAAATCCCTCCCTTGGCCACTTGCTGCCAGATTCAAAGCCCACACAAGTCAATGGGAGGCTTTGCATTTGCTACAGTTGGTTTTATTGCAGACCCTTTGACAAGGCTTGAGCTTTTCTTTGTGCATTTCTGATGTCCATATTTGTACACTGAGTACAGGTACGTGCAGCGGCGCCGGGGGCAAGCCTGTTCCTTAACCTCGTGTTATCCTTTACACTGGCTTCAGTGTGTTCCCACCACTGGTTTTTGAAATCACACACACACACGAAATGTTAGCCACAATCCAAAAGTGTCCTGCAGTTACTTGTGAAATACTACAGTTTGATGCGTCTCCCGCAAGTCAGCTTCAGTCTGACTTGAGAACTGTAGCCTTGTGTGCATTTGAAAGCTGATCTTTCTTTCTGGAGTGATGGTGATCCTACGCGTCTGATGTCAGTGTGCAGAAGAAGCCCCTTCCCCTCATCACCCACCACTACATGCCAGAAAAAAATGTTTGCCCCTTAAAATAAAATGGGGGGGGGCCTCCGTGACAGAATTCAGGACACATTATGCTTTAAAAAAGGCACAGTGAGGGGAAGCAGTGTGCGGCTATGTGCGCAAGCATGAGAGAGACAGACCAATGGCAAGATCAGGAGAGAAATGAAGGTTAACAGGTACAGTTTACATCTGCCTGGACTGAGGTCTTGGGGGAATGAAAGTTAATTTCATTTGACTGTCAAAGGAGGGGTTAAAATGCTAAGAAGGAATTTTAAACTACTTCAACTCTGTGATGTGCTCACTGAGGCCACATCAGGACCTGTGGACCAATTTTAAATAGCCATGGTTCCTCACCCCCCTGATTCCTGGGAAATGTAGTTTACCCTCCACAGAGCTACAATTCCCAGCACCCTTAACAAACTACCCTTCCCACAATTCCATGTGTGCACACTTTAATTGTATGGGATATGTGCAGCTCCCATCGTCCCTCATCTCTGGCCAGACCTCTCCTAACCTATCACAGCATAAGAAAAGAGCTCAGTGAGTTGATGCTCTAAAATCTCCCCAAGATTCTGAAAAGGGAAATAAATAACAGGAACAGCTGAGCATTATCTAATACCACCTCTCTTTCTTTCAGTATAAATAACTCCCCTTCTTCCTCTTCAGACCCAGGATAAATCTCAGGTTCAGAGTGACGCCTCCAGTCAAATCTTCCTTTCCCCCTCCAGTCTTCCACATGCACTCTTTTTGCTTATGACCCATCACCATGCCTGTTTTTCTTTTCCGAAGACGTGAATTCATAAGTAGAGCACACAATGGATTTACTGATGAGTTCCACTGTTCTTTGTTGCTGAACTAAGCATTTCCAAATTAACACTCCAAAATCCCAGTTACAGAACGCCATCCCTATTTCTTTCAAGAATCTACATTTAGGTATATAAATTTTTTTTGGGGGGGGAAGGGATGGAGAAATAATAATAATAAAAATCTTATAAGGAATATTCACGCTTCTTTGATGTCAATGAGTCAGTCTTTATTTATTTACTTTTTTAAAATTTCTCTTCAAAATCTTGTAGTCAAATAATTTAGACATTCCTTACATTGACTTCCATTGTATACAAACAAAACAAAAATGGAAATCAAGAGAGAGCTCTGTAAATACATTTAATCTGTCAAGCAGCTCAAAATCCAGTACTGGGAAAATAAAGTAGGGAGACTACTCTTGTTCTTCAGATAAAATGCTAAGCAGGAGAGACAGTCCCCCTCGGTTTTCTTCCCACATCTTTCTCTGGTGTTTCTCTCCACCCCGTTTCTCCCCCTCCCCCTTATTGATATTGCTGTGCTTTTTGATCTCTGCAGTTTCTTTGTTTTGGCTTCCCAGGTACCAAGGGAGAATGGCTAGCAGTGAGTTCTCTTTCAGCTTTTCCTGCTCTGAAAGCCCCTCTGGCTTAGCCAGCTGGATCGCACTGAATTAGTCAAGTACTTCATTATCTCCCTTCTCTGCACATTTTGCTCCAGGTAACAAAATGCCCAAACAAGAGAGCCAGTGCCTTCTGCCACACTGTCTGCGAAGTTACATTGTTGTGGCCAATTCTGCATTATCAGCCTCGTGCTCTGGGAGGGCATCACTTTCCATCCCTCGCCTGCAGTCCTCCCCGATATCCATTTAGTCACAGCAGTTAGCTAACCATGTAGCTGTTGATAACATAGCACGGGGTGCTGGCAGATCCAGACACACACACCGTCCTGCTCTCCAAGCCCTTAGGATGTCTGGGATTTCTCTTTGCAGCGAAGGGCCTACAGTAGGAACAGGGGCTAGCTGGGAGAGCCAGACCAATTACAGTGTTGGGATAGATGCGGCTGCTATGTGAGAATTGCTCTTGTTAGCAGGCCAGCAGGATGGAAGTTTTGCAGCAGGGCTTTGCGCTTTTTGCTGCAGCGAAGCACCACTAAGCAGTTAACTAGGTCAGGTACAGAGAGCTGCTACTTGAAATCGCCTTCCTGACTAGTAAAGCTTTTGTCCAGCTGGTATTTTTAATTTTTGTTTGAAAAAATTCCCCCTCCTCTCGCTGAATGAACGCCATTGTGTTATGTTTCTCTCCTTCATTTACATTCTTCAAGACTGTAGTTTTTCAGTGGCCACTGCTGCCTCTTGTATTTTTCGAACCACATGTTTCCTCTTGCTCCTTCTTCCCTCTGCTGAATGCCTTTCTTACAGTGACCTTTTAAGTTACGCTACAAACCACCTTCAGGCATTTCTCTCCTGTGATGGGTAAGGTGGATGGCAGCGAAATCCCATGGAAGAGGAGAACAGAACAGATCCACTTCTGTTGACTTCTTTGGTTATCTGGGCTGTGGGGGAAAGAGGCTATCGGTCACATTATCTAGCCTAAAAATATGTGTGAACAGCAATATATTAAAGAAGTAGACACCTAGCAAGAGAGGGTCAGAGCTCAGAAGTAGACTGCATGCTCTGCATGCAGAAGGCCAGGTTCAGTTTCTGCAGATTGCCCAATTAGCACATTGCCAAAAGCAGAGGACAGAGAGATTTGCATAAAATCTGCATAAGCTGATTTATATGGATAGATTCAGAATTAGATAGCTATAATTTAAATAGGAATACAATTTATCTCCCCCATACTGGGGAGGACTGTGACAAAGTGACCTGTACTAGGCCTCCCTCCATGTGCTAATGGGCTAATGTGTGGAGGGCCATTTGTCCGGGATGTTTTAGCTGAGATTCCTGCATCGCAGGAGGTAGGACTTGGGGTCCCTTCCAACTCTACAATTCTATCATTCTAACTGACCATGGATGGGCAAATAACAGGAAGACCCGGCCTGCCCAACTAACTTCCAATTCATAGTAGACCTATTGAAATTAATGGAACTAAATTCGTCATGGTCAGTAATTTCAATGGGTCTGCTCTCAGTAAAGATGAGTTGGACGTAACCCAATGGGTCTACTCTTAGTAAGACAAAGGCTAAATAAACTCCCCAAGTATACAGTATATTTTCTTCAATATACTCTGCCTCCTTTTTTGGAGGTTTCGTCCCCTCACCATCGTTGTTAGACCCAATTGTTCTTTTTTAAAAAAGAACAAACCCTGATCTAATCCACGTGGCTGTATATTTTAATGCAGTAATTAAAAGAGAGAGTACATCTATAGGAGTGATTGGGAAGAAAACCCAGTTAGTGGTCAATGATTACCAGTAGCTAAGACAAAAAGGCTGTTTTGGTAAGTGATAGCTGCACAAAGTCCCCCCCCCCCTTGCCCTTTCCTTATAGCTTGCAAGTTTTAAGCTCCAGCAGAGCTGAGCACGTGCTAAATGCTCGAGAGATCTTTCACCAGATATTCAGGGGCTATTTGATCCCGGATATCAGGTGCCTTCAACCTTACTTCCACTTCCTAGCTTTCTGCAATTGTTTTCGTTAAGTCCCACATCTATCTGTTGCTCCCTGACAAAACTCAAACTCAGTTTCATCAGGCCAAAAGCTGATGAAAAAAGAAGCACCCTTGCATGGCAAAGAATAAAGCATGCCGGGTTTCAGGGTTGTTCGTTCTCAGGGTTGCTTGCATCCTCTGAAGAACAGAAATCCAAATACGCACTTCTTATTTGCCTCGATTAATTTATTCCTTTAACTCATCCACTCTAATTTTGCCAATATAAAAATGCGCCTCTGGTTCTCCACCCCACCCACCACTGACCTGTGAACAGGGCTCACCAAGAAAGCTCCAGAACCTTGTGAGCCTAGTCTAAGGTTACCAGAAGTCCCCATTTCCCAGGAACAGTCCCCGGATTTACAAATCAGTCCCCTGACAAAATCCATCCTCTTCAACTGAAGTTGGAAAGTGTCCCCGGATTCATTGAAAAAAAATCTGGTAACCTTAACCTAGTCCACAAAAGGATATTCACTGCCAGCATATTCAGTGCTTTAACACTTGCTATGCAACCCAGGGCTACATGACTAGGATGGTAGGCTACAGAAGGAGGAAAGGCTTCTAGTTTCCACCACCATTCAGACATTTCAAGCCGTATACATGAAACAAATAAAAAATTGCCAGTATAGCATCCAAAATCTTCCTGAAGATTTTGGCACCATCAAGATTCCCTCTAATAATAATAAATAATAATAAATTTTATTTATATCCTGCCCTCCCCAGCCGAAGCCGGGCTCAGGGTGGCTAACAACAATAAAATAATACAACATTCTAAAATCATTTCATTATAAAATTAATTCAAATCAAATTGATGGCAACCATTGGGCTAGAGTTCTGTGAAGATTGCCAAAGGACTCTAGCGTTTCTACAAGGCATAGGGGGCAAACCTGTGGCCTTCCAGTTGATTATTATTATTAAAATTTGTATACTGCCGTTCATTCAAAGATCCCAGGGTGATTCACTGTCCATGTTGGCAGTGTTGTTTTTGCCGATTTCCTATTTAAAAAAAGCTCAACTTTTCTGCCCGGATTTGAAATATGGCAACCCTAATAGGGCTGATGGGAGAGTCCAACAGCATCTAGAGTGCCACGGGTTAGCCACCCGTGAAACAGGGGCTGAAATCTCATCCTGCACAACAGACCTCTTCTTCCACCAGCATCTGCCTTCTCATGAAAGTAGAGATGGAGAGAGGGACCTCAGTTCCAGCTTCTCAAGGGCATAGGGAGTAGACGGTGGAAATGGTGTGGGCCATTTCAAAATAATAAACAGACAGTTGTCTAAAAGACTTCAAAGCATTGCCAATCGTCAGACAACATTTCCACATGTTGTCTCATGCTCCCCTTGATTCAGTGTTAGGCTCACAGTTTTAAATAACTTGCAGGTCAGCTGTTTGGCTTTATTCTGTTTTGGGTCTGGAGTAAATCAAAGCATGGCAGCTTGTAAAATGAATGAGTAGCTTCCCATTCTCCCTGCCCCCTGGTGCCATTCATCCTGGAGGTGGTCAGAGGCTGGGTTTCCCACTACGTGTGTGTGTGTGTGTGTGTGTGTGTGTGTGTGTTGTGTACAGACACCTGAGAAAATGGGAACACATCACTGTCTGCCTTTAAGGTAATAACAGAGGCAGTGTGTATTGCTGTGATCACCTCCCCCTATATCCCTCCTTCTGCTGTCTGTAATGCAATGCAATGCAATGCAATGCAATGCAATGCAATGCAATGCAATGCAATGCAATGCAATGCAATGCAATGCAATGCAATGCTCAACTCAGCATACCTTGTCATTAGGGAAATATTTTGGAAGAAGCTCAGTTTTCAAAAAAATGAATGGAGGAAAAAAGGCCATGGGAAAGGCAGCCACCGTAATCATAAGCAACAAGATCCTTCAAGGAGCTGGATGAGGTGGTGGCAGGCAGGAAGGCATTTAGCAAACTCAGTGTAGCTGTTGGGCTTTGTGTGGGAAGTTCACTTGTTCTTGCTGCTGCTGCTGCTGCTGCTGTTGCTCCTCAACGGCAGCCTAGGAAGTTTTATCTTCTGATCAACGATCAACGATGTGCACCAGAAGGCTGGTGGGACAGCCCTGATTTGGCTTTTCCTGAAGCCTGCAAAGTTATGGCAGAAGGGCACAGAGAGAGGAAGGTGATATCAGCAACAGGGAGGTCGCTTGCACAGTTCCAGAGAGGGCCTGCACAGCGCAGGCCTTTCTCTCCTCCTTAACCTCTGTGTTGCAGCCATGGCTGCCTGCTTGCATTAATTACCTCTCACTCCCCAAACACATCCATTCGGAGCTATCTTTAGGGTTCAGAGTGCAGAAACCAACTGACCAGGGATGAAAGCAATTAACAAGTAGGTTATGTGAAATTAAAGAACTCCCTCTTTAACCAGCTGCTCACAATGGGTTTGTTTAATGCCACTTAAAGTTAGTGTAGAGCACATTTGCACAAGAAGAAATCATTCACAGTTCCAATCCATTTCCTTCTTGCATACGTTAATTTTTATTATCTTCCCCAAATTTCTTTCTGGCAGAATAGGTAAAATTCAAGCAAGCTCCAGAAATCACTTTTGAATTTTGTGGCTGTGGTAAATGAATTCAGAGATGAATTGGGAAAGCTGGGCAAGCCACAGGTCTGGGCAGGCTGGGTCTTCCTGTTATATACCTGCAGGGATTGACAAGGCATCTGACCCTCACCTGAATCTCATAGCTCTCCTGACAGGTAATTTGGTCTGCAGCCACAATGTGGAAATAAAGGAGAACTTTGCCCACCAGATACCAGGCACTCTATTATTCAAATTAGGCCCCAGTGTTTTTCTTACAATCCCCTTCTCAATGAATTCATCAATTTTAATCTAGCATGTAAATTCTCAAACCTTTCATATTTGTTAATTCGAGCAACTACTGCTCTCACAAGTCCTGGAGTCTGTACTTTGAATAGTGACACCAGGGACCTAGAAGGTGCAGGGCTTGTCAGTCCAACCCCTGCACAGTCTCATCAGGGCTGACGTTAAGGCAATTGGAGCAATTGTGCCAAATTGAGCCCCGTGGGCTGCTCCTGAGGGGCCCGCCGCACCAGGGCATTCTAGATGGATTTTATCTATATCTATAAGATTTTGCAGACTTTGGCTGTGAACTGCGACCCAACAAAAAAACACAACTAAAGCTGGGCCCCACATCTTCAGATTTGGCCCCACTGGCTAGCCCTGAGTCTCATAGTTGCTGGGCCTGAGTTGCCCTGCCCTTGCATGAAGTCTTGGGTTTGCAATTTTGGGAGAGGGGAGGTTGCCTGCTGGGGAGCGGGCAGGTGGGTGAGGCCCCCTAGATTTAGAGGCCCTAGGCTTCAGCCTACTTAGCCTATACATAAATCTGGCACTGATGGTTCCCTCTACAGCTATTTCTGCCGAATTGTGGATAGTGGCATCTGTAGTGGGGGGCAGGTCTCATTTCTAGGACATAGAGCTCTTCCCCTTCATGGAATTGTAATTTTTATCGCCGAAACAGGGGTAAAGTCAGTGGCCACTTGTCAGTTTGGCTCTGATTCAACCTGTGTTAACCTGAGAAGGCAAAACATGAGATAGGATCATCTGCAGTTCTTTCCCCTCCAGAGGTTTACAAAAGGGGTGGGGAAGCTGTGGTCCTAAAGATATGGTTGGACTCCAACTCCCATCAGTCCCAGTCAGCATGGCCAATGGTCTGGGATGATGGGAGTTGTAGTATGGCACCATCTGGAGGGCCACAGGCAACCTCACTCCTGTTTCAAAGACTGCTTTCTTAGGCACACATGGAAAGCAAATCTCATATATGACAGCGGGACTTACTTCTGAGTAAACAGCCAAACAATCTCTCTGCACACATTTTTAATAGTGTTTTTATAACAATATGAAAGTTATAATTAAGCATACACACATTCAAAAGCCAAATTTAAATATATTAAACTTGACACACCTGATACTTCCAGTTATACATATGGGAACCACGCACTGAAGTATTACATTATTTGTGAAGGCTGATGAAATGCATTCTGGATGAGCTGGCAATGGTAAGATTCTCCATAGGTGCAAGTCAGCATTGGCTCACTGCTGAAAAAGAGCTGCATTTATCCATGCCAGTAAAAGAAGAAGAAGAAAAACACACATTCAAATACCCAGTCCCATAATTCTTGTGCTCCAAATGTCAATTATGAAATTAATCTGGCTGGTGTTCACAAAAGCAGTACTACTAATTGCGGGCTCTGCAGGCAGCAGAAATCTCATAGCCTCAACCATAATGTATTACATAACATTTGCTTACTTAGAATATAATCACCCTATCAATTTCCCTGGAAATTTGTTCTGTGTCATTTCCCCCCACTCGTGTCATCAATACAGACTTGACAGTGCAGCTGTAAACAAAACAACAATATTAATACATATCCATAACTAAGTAGGAAGAAAGCAACAGTGTGGGGTCTTTACAGGGCGATGATTCTGCATGCGTCTTCTCAGATGTAAGCCCTGCTGAATTCAATGGGACTTACTGCCAGGCGAGTGGTGTATCGGAGTGCAACCTTAATGCGCTGCATTTTGAGATTTCAGATACTGTAGCATGCAGCTTTCAAACCATCACATTGTCTCTTTTGACTGCTGTTCCAGACATACTTACCCACCCACCCACCCAGAAACAGAGGCCACGAGAGCTATTCAGACCTTTCCTCCATCTAGCTCAGTCTGTGCCAGCCTTTTCCAACCAGGTGCTCTGCAGACAAATGCGGTTCTATGAAACTCCCTGACAACTACTGTGAAAGTTGCTGTGAAGTACCTCGGCATCATCTTTGAGAGGCCTTGGCTTGGCTCCACGCATAGTTAACGTCTTTCCTGTTAAACACAGAAGAACAGAAGGAAAAGAAACACAGAACGCATTGTCTGTCTTATTATCATTACAAGGAAAACACCCGGCAAGGCAGAGCGACTATGTGTGTGCAGGTGTGTGAGGAGGGGGAATGTTTTTAAGGAGGTATGTATGCTGACACATTGCACCCTCCATGTGGTGTACCTGTTGATGAAGTGGTAGAGCATCTCCTTCTTATGCTAAATTGAAGGTCACAGGTTCAGTTCCTAGCATCTCCAGGTCAGGCTGGGAATATACCTTGTCTGAAATTCTGGGGAGCCACTACCAGAATGGTAGAGGACAATACTGAGCTTGCTGGACCAATGGTCTGACTTGATATAAATCAGCTTCCTGTTATCATGTGTAGTGAGCAGGGCTTCACAACATCGCCTACCGCAGTTGTAATCCCAAGAGCCAGTGTGGTGTAGTGGTTAAGAGCGGTAGACTCGTAATCTGGAGAACCGGGTTCGCGTCTCCGCTCCTCCACATGCAGCTGCTGGGTGACCTTGGGCTAGTCATACTTCTCTGAAGTCTCTCAGCCCCACTCACCTCACAGAGTGTTTGTTGTGGGGGAGGAAGGGAAAGGAGATTGTTAGCCGCTTTGAGAGTCCTTCAGGTAGTGATAAAGCGGGATATCAAATCCAAACTCCTCCTCCTCCTCCTCTTCTTCTTCTTTTCTTTTAGAGGTGAAAGGACAGGCATTTACAAATATGGGATTACATAAAGCGGTCAATGAAGTGGGAGCGGAGGCTAGGCCCGAGCCCAGAAGCAGTTTAGGAATTCCTGCGTTTACAATATCGCTAACGGCTGGTGGATGCTGAGCTTATAACTTGTGCACCTACAGACTTTCCCCTTTGTAGAAAGTGCACCACAGTCTCTGCTGCCCCTCATTCTAAGGAAACAGAACCGTGGGACCCCTGGAATTTTGCACCGCTTGAGATTGGGGTACAATGGAACAGAAGATAGCAAGAAAAAAGTGCGCTGGAGCTCTTTGGGTGGGAGTCATTTGCTTACCTCCAGTCCTAGAAAGGCCTGGTTCTCTCTACTTCTAGGAGGGCTTTTGACCCAGCACAAGTCTCCACTAATGAAAGAAAAAGGCATACACTCCCCCCCAATTTCCCCTTCCTCCTACAGCCCCACCCATGCCACCTTCCATCCTGTCTGGACGGCCGGCCAATTCTCTAGGGCCAATATTTGGGGGTAGGTTCTGGGTCCTGCAGGGGGAACCAGCAGCTAGTGGAGGCACCTGCTGCTTCAAAGTCCTTTCCCTGAGTGCAAAGGCACCAACTGGATTTCATCCCAAGTGTACAAAAAGCTATTTGGAGAGGGAGGAATTGCAATGCACTTTCAACATATAATAATGGGTCACTTTTGTGTGTGTGGTGAAATTCCTTTTTATGTGCTGTTCCCTCTACCCCACAGTTGCTCATGATGTGAGGAGCCAGCTTTTCCCTCCAGCTTTTCCTATTCATATTCCGCCCCCCTCACTTGGCTTCCAAAACCCATTGTACCCCATAGAAAAAAGAACTAAAGCATACACACATGCCAAAAAGTCTCTTTTGGCAGATGAGAGAGGTCGGGGGCTTTTTGTGGAATCCTCTTTACTTCTTCCAGAATAATTTTCTTCTGCAGATTTTTTTTTTTTTGCCTTTGTGTTTAAAAGAAAAGGGAAAAAAGCCGTTGTGTGTTTAGACTGAATGACATCCTTGTTGTACCCCCAGCAATGAAGACGTTTGGCTCACCTTCATGTAATTTATTCCCTTAGATTTGCTGAAGAGAGTTCATTAACTTGGTGTGTTTCTTAAATTTTTATTTTAAGAATACGCTCAGGTCAGACTTCGTCGTATGTCAAGGCTTTGCTTATTTTTATGTATATAAGAAGAGGCTTCTGAAAACCCGTAGCTTCAATGAAATGTATTGCTAAATAGAGGGATCCAGTGCTGTATTAAAAAACAGGAAAGGAATCCCTGAGCAATCTGAACATTTCCTGCTCCTTAATTTGAGACACTCAGAAGGTCGCGAACAGGAAACACAAAAGAAAATGCAAAGTTTATGCTCACAAGGAAAAGCAAACCCTTTTGATTTCCTTTGGGAGAAGTGTGTGGATATGCAGAAGTCAACCAAAGTCTTGCCATTCATGTAAGTTCCCTGTTTCATTCATGTAGGCTCCGTGTCCCTGTGGTGGCTTTGGGGTGAGCAACTGGCTGGCCCCCCAATT
Source organism: Podarcis filfolensis (assembly GCF_964270895.1). Classification (NCBI taxonomy): domain Eukaryota; kingdom Metazoa; phylum Chordata; class Lepidosauria; order Squamata; family Lacertidae; genus Podarcis; species Podarcis filfolensis. The sequence continues at coordinate 29,610,380 of NC_139603.1, read as the reverse complement.
TTGAGGGCCCCCTTCAAATCGTGCCTGGCTCCTTTACAGTCACTTGGTCTCAGTCTGCCTTGTCTTTAACTCAGCAGAATTATAGGAAAGCAAGGTCTCCCCCACCTACAAAAACACAAGCAGAGACTTTCCTTCCTTAAGTCAAGCCCACCCACATCGGAAGTACATTAGTTCCTTGCTTGGTAGCTGTGCTTATGAGTTTTACCCTACATATGCCCAGTTCACTCAAGACATTGGGTGACAGCCATTTTGTTTTAGTAAGAGGGGGAAGAATAGATCCACAATTTCATGGGTATCGTTTAACAATGAAATCTCAGCAGAGTGGACAAGATAGGTTCCTTTAACCCAGGGTCAAAACTAGCCTTTATTCCACCTGGGTCAAAGACACAGTTTGGCACCCCCCCCCAAATTTTCACATACACACTGGGAGCCTCATTGGTACCCCTCTGGTGGCTTCAACTGGGGCAAGAAACCCAGCTAGTCCACCTCCCCCATAGCTATGGCTTTGCTTTAACCTTCTCCACCACTTCAACAAGTGAATAAACAGGGAGACGTAGTAAGTTGGGTGGGGTATAAATAATAAAAGTATAATAAATAATAATAATAATAGAATAGGATGTCCCTATTTTCATTGGAGAAATGTTGGAGGGTATGCCATCTGGATCCATCTCAGGCAAAAGTGTTTTCTGTTCATACTGGCCTCATAAGCTTACTGGCTATGGCTAGAATACCACTCCCCCACAAAAAGCAGATTTTTTTGTGACAAGAAAAGTGATGGAAAACTACAGTGGAAAGTGAAGGGTAATGACCGCTTGACACTGACATCGTAGAAGGTCTGTGCAAATTTTGGAAAAACAAATCAGGGTGATTTCTCAATGTACACTTCATCTGGAATTGACCTCCAACTGTATTTCTGAGGCACTGTATCCCCATAAGAGATTATGAGTGACATGCCACTCAGTTTTGCTCTAGAATATTTGCAGACAAATGGGATAATGCACTTATTTTCATACCACATTATAATTTATGAGCCAGTCTGTTTCCTTAATTTTTCCCCCCTGTGAGAGCAGCTTTCTCTAGGATAAACAGGCTCTTGTTTGCTAACAGCCCAGGACTTTAAAACATAATCCTCTATTTGTTATGGTGCTATATTTAAATGAGGGAATATTACAATGCCACACACGGAGGATTACAGCTATGAAGCAGCTGCCCTATTTTTTTTATACTGTTCCATGCAACTCTTTTTAAAAACTCATTTTTCAAAAAATTAATTATGCTAATTTTGAAACCAATCAGTTGGGTTTGATGATACATCTAGCTCTATTTCCTCCAGTACCCTTTGGGTTGGATCTTACATTTGGAACATAACAAGCTGCCTTCGATGGACCTTTGGTGTGACCCAGTATATCTCAGTGTCGCCTACAGTGCTGACTGCGGGAAAAGAGCACCTGTCAATTTCCGTTTCTCTCAGTTTCTCATTTTTCTGACCTTAAGCTCAGTTCTCTACATTTCCACATACGTTTGCAATCCTTTTCTAAAGTCCTTGTGAAAATCCAGCAGCATTTTACAGCACATTTCTCCCAACATTTACATATTTCTGTGTAATTTTGCTGCTCCACAACTTCCTCAGGTGCTTCTGTGTGTTCTTGAATCCAGGCCTGAAGCCAGACTGAAATGTCATCCTGAGCCATGGCAGGCAGCTACACTTCTGGGAGCTGCAGTGGACTCTTACACAATGTAATAATAATAATAATTTATTATTTATACCCCGCCCATCTGACTGGGTTTTCCCAGCCACTCTGGGCAGCTTCCAACTGAATATTAAAAACAATACGGCATGTCAGACATTAAAAACTTCCCTAAACAGGGCTGCCTTCAGTTGTCCTTTAAAAGTAAAATAGTTGTTTATTGCCTTGACATCTGCTGGGAGGGCGTTCCACAGGGCAGGCACCACTACCGAGAAGGCCCTCTGCCTGGTTCCCTGTAACCTCACTTCTCGCAGCGAGGGAACCGCCAGAAGGCCCTCAGCGCTGGACCTCAGTGTCCAGGCTGGATGATGGGGGTGGAGACAATACTTCAGGTATACAGGACCAAGGCCATTTAGGGCTTTAAATGTCAGCACCAACATTTTGAATTGTGCTCGGAAACGTACTGGGAGCCAATGAAGATCTTTCAGAACTGGTGTTATATGGTCTCGGCAGCCACTCCCAGTCACCAGTCTAACTGCCGCATTCTGGATTAATTGCAGTTTCCAAGTCACCTTCAAATGTAGCATCCCTACTGGGTATTGCAGGAACACCAGAATGGTGGCTTCCTAACTTTGTGGATTTGCCCTTTGGTAAATTCAGACCAAAGTAGAGTAAAAAGTAGAGACATCACCTTGCCAACAAAGGTCCGTATAGTAAAAGCTATGGTTTTCCCAGTAGTGATGTATGGAAGTGAGAGCTGGACCATAAAGAAGGCTGATCGTCGAAGAATTGATGCTTTTGAATTATGGTGCTGGAGGAGACTCTTGAGAGTCCCATGGACTGCAAGAAGATCAAACCTATCCATTCTTAAGGAAATCAGCCCTGAGTGCTCACTGGAAGGACAGATCGTGAAGCTGAGGCTCCAATACTTTGGCCACCTCATGAGAAGAGAAGACTCCCTGGAAAAGACCCTGATGTTGGGAAAGATGGAGGGCACAAGGAGAAGGGGACGACAGAGGACGAGATGGTTGGATAGTGTCTTCGAAGCTACAAACATGAGTCTGACTAAACTGTGGGAGGCAGTGGAAGACAGAATTGCCTGGCGTGCTCTGGTCCATGGGGTCACGAAGAGTCGGACACGACTAAACGACTAAACAACAACAACAAAAATTCAGACCAAATTAATTTACCAAATTATGGTGCTGGAGGAGACTCTTGAGAGTCCCATGGACTGCAAGAAGATCAAACCTATCCGTTCTGCAGGAAATCAGCCCTGAGTGCTCACTGGAAGGACAGATCCTGAAGCTGAGACTCCAGTACTTTGGCCACCTCATGAGAAGAGAAGACTCCCTGGAAAAGACCCTGATGTTGGGAAAGATGGAGGGCACAAGGAGAAGGGGACGACAGAGGATGAGATGGTTGGACAGTGTTCTCGAAGCTACCAGCATGAGTTTGACCAAACTGCGGGAGGCAGTGGAAGACAGGAGTGCCTGGCGTGCTCTGGTCCATGGGGTCACGAAGAGTCGGACATGACTAAACGACTAAACAACAACAAATTCAGACCAAGTAAAGCAGGTGGACAGGGAGGTTTCTTCTCAACCACTAGCCTCTCCTGCGATGCCAGACCCACCAAAAGCTGGCCATGGAAGCTGGGGGCTGCCTCTAGCCTTGTCAAGAGCTGATTTATTTTCAAACCTTTTTTCTTTCAGTCCTCTGAAAACGACAACTTTTGAGGTCACTTAGTGGCTTCAAGTTGTTCATCTTGTTGTTGAAAGAAATGGAAAAATTGTGGAGCGCTTCCTCCATTGAGTAATGTTGCTTAGTTAATGGGTGGGTAAGAGGAAAGACTATAAGGGGACTCCCCTGTTAATGTGAACTCTTGCCGTTTTATGGTGGTTGCACCCTGTATAGTTAAGGCTGAAGCAGCTGTACCCATTACATACTCCTATTTCAGGGGTTTATGACTCAGCTGTAAAAATCTCCTCCAGGCTAAAAGGTAACTGACAGGGTGTTACCCTTGGTGTAGTTAAATCAGCAACAAGAACCAAAATGGCAAAAAGAAGACCTCCTGCTCATTTCCGAAAGCTCCCACAGACAATTTAAACCAACCTCATGTTCCATTAGTTGATTACATCTCCTATCTGTAACCTGACCGAGGAGAAGTGATAAATCGTGTATTTCAGAACAGGTTATAGGAAAAGAGGGATTTTTTTAAAGCACAAAACAGTCATTTTGGTTTTACCGACATGCAAGAACACTGAATGTACATTTTACCAGTATCCATTGAAACAACTTGAGTTGGCATATGCTCCTTGTCTCTGATTTGCAATACACATAGACCTCCATACATATTATTGTTCCTTAAGTCTGTATTGCTTACTTGCCCATATAAATTCACAAGCCCCGTTGGCACAGAATTGTGCGTGCAAGCACAAGGGTCTGTGTGCAAGGATGTCATTGCTACTATTCCTAAAACCTTGTTGTGTGCCAAATAATGTGCTGCTTGTTGCACAAAGCCACAACTTTGAGAGTGGATTTTTAAGTGTGGATTTGTTCAAACAGACCAGCTTCCCCCAACCTGGTGGCCTCCCTCCAGTTATTGTTGATGTACAACTCCCATTGTCCCTGACCATTAGCAGTGCTGGAGCTACACATTTTGCTATAAGGAGCAAATGTCTGTGCTGCTGCTGCCCTCTCCCTGATTTATTTATTTATTTATTTATGTGTGTGTGTTTGCATGTATACACACAACGTTGCCAAAAATATTTTTCTTGATTTGCATAACTGATTCATGTACCTAAAGGATAACATTCTTCATTAAGTATTTTTCCACAAGTATACAGGTTTTGTGTTACTGAGGCCACAGTCCTATACTTGCTTCCCTTTTGTAAGTCCGTTTGAACTTCCTGGGTTTACTTCTAAGTAGACATGGATAGGACTCTACTGCACATAAAAGAGAGGGAGGGAAAGACGATATTGGGAAAGGTCAAAATACTCTTGACTTGCTGTCTTTTATTCTAGGTTCCCTTACTCAACACATGGAAATTTTTGGAGAACGGAAGGCAGAAGCAGAAGGTGAAAAAACTAAAATTGCAATTAAAGCTCCAGTCTGGAAATAAATGATAAGCGTTACAGTGCCACAGAAGATTATTCAGGTTCTCAAGCAATTGGGACTGGGGAGGGAGGCAATAGAAACAGGTTTCAAACAACCACCAAGAACAAAAGAGCAAACTTACTGATAAGATCTAAAGAGCAAGGGGTGGGTTATAAAAATAGACACAGAAAAACTTGTGCATTTAAGTGTTTTGAATAATGCAAGATCTCAGAAAGAAATCCTGGCAGAAGTGATCTGTTCAGTCAGGCTAAAGTGTGAGAGCAGCGAAGGAAGGGGAATGAGCTGCAGCTGCTGCTAGGGTCACATGCAACTTGTGATTTTCTGGGCCATCACACCCTCATGAAGTGGTGGAGATGGGGCAGGGCTGGAAGCTCAACCCCTTCCTCAGCCTCGCAGTTGGCAGGGGATCTCATTGGCCAATCCCTGTTGCTCTTGTGTTGCCCACTGCAACTTTGACTCAGTGCAAACCCCTCTTTGAATCAGCATTTCCCACCCTCTCTAAACATGACCCTTTCAATGTGGTGTTGGAGACTGGACAGGACACTTCAGGTGGTCATGTGGATTCCCCCCCCCACAACTGCCCTCTCCACTTCCATTGCCTGCCATGTAACCCCAATGACTTGAGTTGCTGCTACAGCCACCACTGCCTTCCCATCCCCGCTGAGCTCGTAATATCCCACCACCTGCACACTTGGCACCAAGTGGCTGAGCCAAGAACAGCTGACAAATGGTAGGAGCAGGCCTTGCTCAAGTCATTTGATAGAACCACTTCTCTCTCCTAGCACACTTGTGGCAGCAGCAGTGGTGACGGAGGAAGAGAAATAATGATTCCTCCCTCTGCTGCCACTGCTGCCGAGGTAAGTGACAGTCTATGTTTCAAAATGTCACTTAGCCCAGTACCAGCAGTAGCAGCAGAGGGGAGGGCAAAGGGTAGAATATTTCTGCACTCTGGGTGCAGCCCCTCTTTTGAAGCTCTGCTGGATTTTCAAGCCCCCCCATGCCTTGCAAAGCCCACCCCATGGTGATCCTTCCAACCTGCAAACCAGAGACTGAAAGGATCAGCGTCAGGCGACATTGGTTGCTCTGTACCCTCTGTCTTCCTCTCTTGCAAGTGGTCTTCAAGCGGTGACCTGGAAGGGTTTACCACTCAGCTGGTCCAGGCAATTGCAGGGCAGGGAAGCAGGTCTCCTGCCCTTCTTCTCTCCACAGCTGCAGGAGGTATTGCCACTCAGTCTCCCCTCTCTTCCTTCTGGGTAGGGTGCTGTTTGCAACGCTCCCACCCCCACCCAGGGCACATATCCTTGCTCTTGCCTTTCCCTCAGTCCAGGCCTGACCATTAGCTCTGCTTACCAGGGCTAATGTGGATTGCAGGTTGTTGTGCTGGGCCCGGGGGTAACCCGTGAAACGCAGTCCAGGACTGGTCCAGAATCCGAAGGTTCTGCTAGGAGTCAGTCCAACAGAGCCAAGGCAAGACATGAGGCAGGATACCAGGCAAGGACAGGTGCAGGATCAAGCATACAGCAATGTTGCTCCCACAACCTGGAGCGGGGGTCCGACAGCCTTTTATCTTTGTCGGGGTAGCGGCCGGTCCTGATCCCCCGAGGATTCACCTTCCTGTTTCGCCCAAAGGTGAGTACTCCTGCTGTGAGAAGGTTACTTACATTCAGTTCACAGTATGATCCTGAAGGCAGGCTTTAACTTGTAGTAGCAGAAGAGAATGTGGGTTCATCCCATGTGGGGAATGAGCCCATGTGCTGCTGGCTGAAAGCCAGCAGACAGCAACAGATGCATCAGAAAGAGTCAAGAGAGAGAAGGGCATCAAGAGAAAGATGGCTACATGACCAGTTTTGAAAGCAAAGACAAAACAAGGGAGTAGATTGATCATTTGAAAGGTTGTGGTAAGTCCATTCCATTGTTTCATGTACCTGACCAACACATTGCATACTGATTATATTTGTAGAACCCCTGTTCATTTCAACAGTGACCAGTTTTTTAAATTGCCAAGTTCAATTTGAAGAGGAGCAGTTTGTTATGTTCCCGAAAGCTTCTGATACAAGGTTGGACCATAGGATTGGTCTGTCCACTCAGTTCTGTTCAGTCGTGACTAAATTTTTGCTGTATTGTGTTCTTTGTCCAAAATCACCAAGGGAAGAAATTTGAGCACGGTTTCCTCATGTTATTGTGCATATATGAGGCAACATGAAAGCCCATTGGGATTTATGAGACTGGGAAGTAGGCTGCTATCATAATTTTTAAGAACTGTTGAATGCAGATTCTTAGAAGTCATTATGACGATAGCAGGTTTAGATTACATGTAAACCACAACTCTTGCCAAGCCATTGCTTAAATCATAAGAGCTGACCATATTATGCTCCCAGCAATTTTAGCAAATACAAAAATGTTTAGATCAAGATTACATTTTCAAATTGTTGTCAATTTAAAGAATGTGGGTATATAAATCAGACTGAAAATAGCCAACATTTTTTTTTTGCTACTGAACCCAGAGGATGAATCTAATGAAGCAAACAATTGGCTACGTGTTGTGACTGGGGAAAGATTACACAGCAAATGGATATTCCCTATAAGAACAAAATATTATTATAATGTACACATTAAACAGATATGTAATATCCATTGTGTCTGCTTTCTGAAAATCAAATTCCTCGCAGAACCCTGAAAATCATATAGATAAAATATACTGGTTTGAACTTAAATGCAATATTTCGTGATTAGATTATCATTTTTACAGCTCAGGTAGGATGATGTAGGAGTGAACTCAACCCAGTTAATGACCATAAATAATGACAGCATTATTCCTTTGTCTTGTCCTTTGCACACACTAATGTGCTCTGACAGCTAGCTTTGCTCTTTTATTAACTCTCTGTCAGCTGTAATCAGTTACGGTGAAGTAAGGCAGCAAAATTTACATGTGCCAAGTCTCACCATTTCTTTCAGAAATGTTCCAGACTTCATCCTACACTTTGTTGGGAAGGAGATTGTGGGTGGAGGGCGGGAGGAGGGAAGAGATGGGTTGATATTGGGCGAATGGAGTGCTTAGTAGCTTGCAAAAGCTGGCTTGTTGCATACTGAATTTCAGAAAGAAAACACATGTAATAGAAATCTAATTAATGTATTTGTCTTAGAGAAGAATGCATATGCAGCTGTGCTCACCTACATCTATGGCAGTGGTTTTCAACCAGTGTGCTGCGGCACCCTGGGGTGCCTTGAATGATGGTCAGGGGTGCTGCGGGAAACACTGGCCTCTGTCCCTCTTTCCTTTCCTCACTTCCTTTGATGCCCTCTTGCATCACTGCCTCCCAAAGGCTTGCATAGCTGTTTGTGGCAGCAGCTCTGGCTACAAGCTCCCCAGGCGAATGGTGCCTCTGGGGCTGGCCGGGGAGTGCTTCCCAGGCCCCTGTGGAGCAGTCTGAGGAGGCACCTCTCTTTGGGGCAGGGGGGGCAGCTCAGAGACCGGGGCAGCAGCTGTGGCTGCCCAGAGGACTCCCAAGGCGAAAAGAGAGGGGAGAAGGGAGGAGGCTAAGGGAACACTCCACAAGGGAGGGTGTTTGAAAATGGGTGAGGGGTTGCCGGCTCTGCAGGCAATGAGAGACATAACTGGGCTCCTGAGCACCACAGGGGTGCCACAGAAAGAATGGGTCATGGGAGCCGTGGATCAAACAGGTTGAAAACTTCTGATCTATGGAAATCTCTCCTTCCTCCTTGGAGTACTGTTTTCTTGTAGGATTTTTGTTTTCAAAGTGTACGTTGTTGAAACGTTCAACACAGCTAGGTCCAATGAGATGTAATGCCCCATGATTGGCGCTCCTGATATTTTGTTGCTGTCTTCCAAAAAGCAGCTGTGTGGTGCGCTTGTGTGAGAATATTGACTTGAACTGAGGACATGCATGTGAGTCAGAACGTTCTGCAGAGGCCTTGGTGTGCTAATATTCTGTGATACTATGCAGCTTCTGCAAAAACAAACACAGTAACCAACCTGATGTGAAGCTCTACTATTAAAAGTCTGCAGATTAGTATTTGTAATGAAGAACCACCCCCCAGAGTAGAGACATCAGTGCTAATTAATGAATTATGAACCTCGCAGTTTTAAAACTAATTTTTGTGACACCTATTTCTGCTGGTAAGAAGAACATTTCCATCAACAGATCCTGTCAGGAAGCACTAATTAAAGCTGCTCCTTCTCTTAACTGTGTTTTAAGACAACAGCTCTTTTAAAAAATGGTTGTAACAGCCAGGATTTTATTTAGATTCTCAGCGCAGTCCAATTTGCATAAATTCTAATAAAGCATTATTAAAATCTATTAACACTTGTCTATGGCAATTAATTTTAGGTTTGCTAGTTTGACTGACTGTGTTTCATGGCAGCCAAGATAAAGATGCATGGAAGACTAGCTCAGAATGCAGTGTAATTTCAGGAAGAGGGAGAATTCAGACCAACAGCATTTTAAGAAGGTCTTAAACTGTATAAAGGAAGAATAAATGCAGCCTGAGCTTCCAGTAGAAAATTCTTGACTCTTTATGGAGGGGAGATTCAATCCAGGCCCCGTCAGATGTTTATTTTACAATGTATATATGATATATAAACCTAGTGAACATTATGATATTTCATTACCAAAACCCCAGCACACTATCCCCTGGAGAAAATAGCATTTTTAAACTAATATTGATTATTTAGTACAAACTGCAAAGATCATAACTTATAATGGAGGAAAAAAACCACCAGGGAAAGATTTAAAATTTTATTTTTATTTATAGGTTCTGGCAGGTTTCTTGGGAGTTGGTCAGTATTCCAGTAAAAATTAATTCACGAAAGTCTGTTTATTTACTACAGGGTAGCCAAGCTTTCTTTATTTATACAAATTACTGCAGAGGAAAAAAAACCAAGGAGAGAAAGTTATACTGCCCTTCTGACTTTGATAATCTTTTATCCCTTTCCTCGCTGTAGTTCAAATAGCACGCTCAGCAGAGCAGGCAAAGCTTGAGGGCACAAAACGAGGGTCCCACTATTTAATAGCCCAAAGTACTTGATGGACCATGCAGAAATGGTGAAACTGACTGCTAAAATAAGAGGACCAAATGATGACTATTTTCATAGAAGAATGGAGGCCACTGGTGGACTACCTGTCGAATTATCGTTCTTATATGAAATCACATGCAGGATTTGAGATATGAGCAATGGAAGACTGTAGAGAGTGGATGGGGTGGGGCTTAGAAAATAAATGTAGATGTATTTTAATGCAGCTATTAAGGGGGAATAAAAAAAATTAGGGCAGGAGGGATGGGAAGCCAAGAAGAAAATATGTAATGAAAACAACAATGAATATGATTGGAGTTACCTAATAATTTGGAAGATTTAATAAAAATCATTACAGAAAAAATAATAATAGCCCAAAGTGTCCACCCAGCTGGATGTTGCCAGTTGGGTGATGTGAGGAGAAGGTGTCTCAGTCATGATGTGCAGAGCACTGCTCTTGCCTACTGAGCTCTTCATGAACACTGTCAGCACCTGACCTTCAGAAATAAAATGGAAGTGAGCAGCAAGCTGTGGAACTAAGGGCCAATGGCACCATGTGGCCTGCTCATTCATAGGGTCTGGCGATGGCTCAGGGCACCAACTAATATGATTGTCTAGGCCATTTTGCGTATGTTTAGCCTAAGCCCACATTAGGGTCACCACAAGCAAAGGAGATGGCTTCAAGACCTTCATTATGTAAATGTGTAGAAACGGGAATTTTAGGCAGTGCAGCTTCTGTACTCACCCTGTGTGACAGGCCACATTTGTGAACATTCCCTTTCCTACACAAATATAAGCTCAAAGAGTCCGTTGACTTCTGATTATCATAATGCAGGACATTGTCTCTTGAGCAACCTACTACTATTCTGCCTGCAGTTGCTGGGTCCAGATCCCAAGAGAACTCATGCCAGTTTGCAGTTATTTTGCTAGTCTTGGAAAGGCTTCATGATGAGAGGAACCCTGCCTTAGAGAGCTTGCTTGCCTGTTCTGCTTGACAACCAATATCAGCCTCTGAAAATGCCAGTAAACTTCAGAGGCAGCCTCACACATAGGAGGTTTTCCCGTTGCTTAACACCCAACCTGGAAATGCTTCACCTTCTAACTTTCTGCTAGTTTTTGTTTGAACAAGCTTTCCCAGCTGGCTATGACTCTGGTGTTCATCTGCATTGTTTTAAAACTGACTTTATGTTGCTTTTATTGTGTGGTTGTAAATTGTCTTGGAATTTGCATGCAAGGCAATTCATAAATCAATAAAACAAACAAATAAAATAGTGAGCCTGAATGAGGGCCAAATCACATTTGCCGTGCTGCTTCCCATACTAAAGCACCCATTAAAACCCTCCGTCTTAGGCTCAAATCCCATGCAGGTAAGAACTTTGAGGCCTGTTGAAATTGTCAGGACTTGCTTTCAAGTAAACATGCGTGTGACTGGATTTCAAGACTAAAAGACTTTACAACCCTCATCTGGTGAGGAGCACAACAAAGCCTCTCACTTAGGCTGTCCAAATCTCACAAAAGAAAGTGTCCATGGGCTTTTATTCCACCCAGATGGCGCTTGTTGTTGAGCAGTGCAAGAAGCTGAAATCCCCTTTACTGCACACCTCTGAAACTAGGTACAAGAGCTTAGCTGTCCCTTGCAATTGCTCACTCTGTTCTTATTAAGATACCACCTAAACCCTGCAAGTGGGGACACAGGTGGCGCTGTGGGTTAAACCACAGAGCCTAGGACTTGCCGATCAGAAGGTCAGCGGCTCGAATCCCCGCAACGGGGTGAGCTCCCGTTGCTCAGTCCCTGCTCCTGCCAACCTAGCAGTTCGAAAGCATGTCAAACTGCAGGCAGATAAATAGGTATCGCTCCGGCGGGAAGGTAAACAGCATTTCCATGCGCTGTTCTGGTTCACCAGAAGTGGCTTAGTCATGCTGGCCACATGACCCGGAAGCTGTACTTCCCTCGGCCAATAAAGCGAGATGAGCGCCGCAACCCCCAGAGTTGGCCACGACTGGACCTAATGGTCAGGGGTCCCTTTACCTTTACCTAAACCCTGCAAGTATTACCCCAGCCCTGCAAAGACCTATCCTTCTACCCCGTTCTATTCATTTGACAAAGTCAGTTTTGTGAGTAGGCAGAGCTTGTAAATGCAATTTAAAAATGCATGGAATGTTCCCCTCATTCTTACTTGCCTGGCGTTGTTATAAGAAACAGATGGAGAGCAATATGGCACCTTTTGCCACTTCCCCAATGAAGCCAGAGTGCAGCAGCAAAAGGTGAGTTCAGCACTTACCTGTTTTAAACCAGCCGTTCTGTGCGACACAGCCAGGAAAAGATGTGGCGTGTGTGTATGTGTAAACATAAAAGGTTAACATGGCAGCCCCATTGATGGGTTGTTAAGGGGACACTTTGCCTCCCAATGTGTCCTCTACCAGGGAGATCTCTCGTTAAATGATAATAGAGTTAAATGGAGCAGCATTAGGAGCTGGTCCTGAAAGAGATACTGAGAGCCTCCAGGGAGAGGTTGAGAATACACTGTTAAGCTATTTGCTGCTGAAGAGCATTTTGGAGCACTGGAAATTGTCCCTGTAGACAATGTGCGAAGCTACACATGTGGTGTAGTTATCCAAGTGATAAATTGCATTTATCATGTACTTTTGATCGACTCACCTGCATCTTGCCCATTAATCTATATGCGACGGGAGTATATTTTTAATGCAGCCTCAGAGGGATTGTGGTTTCAGATAAACAAGAAAATGCCTCCGAGATGTCAAATTATTTTCTTGTGTTGTGGATTTCTGTGTGTGTGTGTGTGTGTGTGTGTGTGTGTGTGTGTATAAAATGTGTGTGTGTGTGTGTATGTGTGTGTGTATATATATATATATATATATATATATATATATATATATATATGTCTATCCACATTAATATGGGTCAGAGGTTTGTTAGGAAAATGTGAAGCATAATAAGAGGAAGAAATGGATGCACTCTGCATTCTTCATTCATTTCTCTAGGAAGTTGGAAATAAGGGCTTGGATTCATGAAACGTGTCTGACAAGTGGCACTGTATTTAAGATTAAGACAATAAAAAGAGACTCCTTTTACCATTCAAAGGGCAGTCAAATCTTGCTCCTGGCTTTGCCATTTCCCCCCCTGCATGAAAAGGAAGTGTAGAATGGAATTCTGCAATGGGACTGGGGGAGTTTTCCATGTGAAAAAAAATTATTATATTTTTGTCCCTCTTCCCTCACGCCCTCCCCCCCCCGCAGCTCAAGGTAGCCTACATGATCTCTCCTCCCCTATTCCATTTTATCCCCCAAATAACTCTGTGAGGTAAGTTCGGCTGCAAGTCAGCGAGCTTCATGTGGGGAAATGAACCCAGGTCTCCCTAGTCTTTGTTTGACTACACGCTCTTGGTTAAATTGGGGAAAGCCATTTCACTGACTGAAAAGGGATAGACTAAATTTGAGCAACGTGAATGAGGGCTGCATGGGTGTGCGTTGTCATTTAGGGAAGATAGGTAGCTGCCTGACACTGGGCCAGAAGGCCGAGCCATCTAGTATTGTCTGCTCTGACTGGCAGTGGCTCTCCAGGGTTTTAGGCAGGAGTCTCCACCAGCTGTACCCAGAGGCCCCAAGAATTGAACCTGCATGAAAAGTATAAGCTGCAGCCACATCTCATTCGGAAGGGTGGGAGGCAGCTGCCTCCACCACCCCCTTGGTTCAGATCATAACTACTACTATTATTATTATTAAAATTTGTATACCACCCTTCACTGTAGATCTCAGGGCAGTTCACAACATAAAAATACAACAGAATAAGCACAAAACACACAATAAAAATAGGAGCAAAACCAAACGAATAATCCCCTCCCTCCCACAAATCATTTAAAAAGGTACTGGATTTTAATGAGCCAAAAGCTTGGTTGAGGAGCAACGTTTTCACCTGCTGCCGAAAGGTGTATAATGAAGGTGCCGGCATGTTGAATAAGCATGTCTATATAGTCTTTCACTTCTCTCTGGTTATTATTTTACTTTCCCTCCCACAACAACTCTTCCCTCATGCAGATTTTTGACCCTCTTTGGGCTCTCTTCCAATAGGCACTACACGAGTTTATTATTATTTATTTTAGGCGTGGGAGAAGGGAGAGAAAGAGGTCTCAAAATGTGTTTTCTATATGTAAGGACTAGCACCTTGCCGTTCTGACGCAAGGCAGCTAATGGAAGCGTTGCGAAAAGCAGCCAGGAAAGCACAACACATTAAAGCAATCGATTAAAATACCTCAGCTGTACGAAAAGGCAAAGTTCTGACCTTGCATGGCCTTGCCTTTCCCGCAGATCAACAGGGACATCTCATGCGTTTCTCCCTTTCCTCCTCCTTTCGCACAGTTCACAACAGTCAATGGAGACGTGCGCAACAGCATCTTGGCCATTTTAATACACGGCTGGCTAACCTGGAGCCTGTATCCAACACCCCAATGTTTGTGTATGTGTGCCTGCAAGATACCCCAACTCCAATTCCTCTCACCCCTTTTAAAGGAGTAACTATTTTCTATTTGCTTGTCTTCCACACACACTTTGGGATTTTTTGTGTGTGGGGTGTCTAAAACAGTTCCAGTTCCCATATCAGGGACTTCTTCTTTTAAGAGGCCCCTTTGCTCCCTCTTGTCACCATGACCAGAAGGTGTTAGAGCTCAGGAAGTGATGTTTCCCTTCCTGTTTCCCAATACCTCCTGGCCATGGCAGTGCCGCAGAGGGGGAAAACACCCCTTTCAAAGTTAGAAGAAAGCTTCCTTCCCCCTTCTCCACTTTGTTTCAGCACTGGTGTAGGAGGAAAGCGTCCTACTCTATTGTTGCTTGGTTGGCCGGAGGGGCTTCTCTCTGAATGTTAGTGTACGGCTCTCTGCCTAACAGTGGCATGGAGTGAAATTTCCCATAAGGGAACATTTAGGGCCAGAGGCACCAGCTTGTGAGGGTGATGGGCAGGGGGCGACATTGTGATGTCCTGACACCGCTCATGTGAGCCTTGTGCCTTCCTCCCTAAGCCGGGCAGAAGCTTCCTGGGCTTTGGGAAGGAGGTGCTAGCCTTTAATAGAAGAAGACAAAGAAGAGTTTGGATTTGATATCCCACTTTATCACTACCCGAAGGAGTCTCAAAGCGGCTAACATTCTCCTTTCCCTTCCTCCCCCACAACAAACACTCTGTGAGGTGAGTGGGGCTGAGAGACTTCAAAGAAATGTGACTAGCCCAAGGTCACCCAGCAGCTGCATGCGGAGGAGCGGAGACGCGAACATGGTTCCCCAGATTACAAGTCTACCGCTCTTAACCACTACACCCCACTGGCTCATTAATATTAATTCTTTAATACTCTAATTTGTCAGGAACATTGAGGGGACTAGCCTAGTCCCCCTAGTCCACTGACCACACACCACTGCTGCCTAAATATGCATGCCCTGCCCATGTGTCTGTGTGCCTGAATGTGTATATTTGTAGTGAATGTGTGTTGTGTATATGGGTTATTTGTAGAGCTGTTAGTGTGTGCAAAGAACCGAAACCCACTAAATGTGTTGGGGGAGGGGCAGGTGGTGGTGGTACCTAAGAGGTAGAGCACCAGTCTCAATCCCAGGTAAAGCCCTGTCTGAAACTTTGGAGAGGTACTTGCCAACCACTGTAGACAATGTTGACCCAGATGGTCTGACTTGGGGCAGCTTCTTAAGTGTGTGGCACTGCAAACTCTCAATAAACAGCAAAGCAGCAAATGCTAGAGATAGAATATAGATTTAAGGACAGCTGAAGATGCTATGATCACCCTACCAGTGACCCGTCTTGCTTTCCTCCCTAACAGATTTTTAAAGCACTTCAAAAGCTTGTGAACATAGATGATGACAGCACAATGTATGCATGTACCACTTCTCTCTTATATACATATCTTCAGCATGTTGGGAGGAGAGAACTCCCTCCAGCCAAGAAAGAAAGAAAGAAAGAAAGAACAGAAACTGCAGCAGAGGACCTGTTGTTTGGATGTGCCATTCTGGAAGCTGCTAAACTTTACAGATTTGACTGTAAGGAGTCTTAGCTGCCTTGCACTTGGTGGGAAGAAGGCTGCTCAGGGGGGAAAAGCGGAAACAATGTTACTGAGCAGTCCAACAAAATCATGTAGTGAATATTCCTGCCAGGCATCTTTATTTACACTTGTCTTTTCCATCTA
The DNA here is from genome assembly GCF_964270895.1 of Podarcis filfolensis. Classification (NCBI taxonomy): domain Eukaryota; kingdom Metazoa; phylum Chordata; class Lepidosauria; order Squamata; family Lacertidae; genus Podarcis; species Podarcis filfolensis. The sequence continues at coordinate 29,594,348 of NC_139603.1, read as the reverse complement.
TAATTATGTTTTAAGTTTTCTTCCCTTTTGGCTCCAGTTACTTATCACCTTGTTCTATATTCTGCAGCTGTCAAGTTTGTTAAGCTTGCAATTGAGGCAACTGCACCTTAAGAAAGTGCTGAGGTAAGCTTTTCTCTTTCTTTCTCTCTTTTGTAGTTTAAAAGTGTTTTTTTAAAAACACACGTGCATTTCCCTTTTGAAATCTTCCTCGTGCTTTGATAAAACTGAAGAAGATGTGCATACTATAAGTGAATTTTTTCTCTCCTTTTGGTGCATCCACCAAAACCCCATCAGCTCAACTGCAGTTTAAATAAATAAATAAATAAATAAATAAATAAATAAGGAGCAGCAATAATATTGGGTTGTATTCAAGTAAATTCCCCCTCAGAATAGACCCACTGAAATGTACTTATTTATTCATCTCACAAGACCTATATACCACCTGATTGTAATAAAAAGTATAAAACAGTAAGATTATCAGTATATAAAAACCCCGTATAAGAATATTTTTTTAAAAAACACAAATTAGATAAAAAAACCAGATTAAAATATATGTCAGCATTCTAAATGTCTGGACAGATTTGCCTAAACTAAAATGTTTTTTAGCAGGTGCTGGAAAAAGTACAGTGAAGGTGCCTGCCTGACGTCAGTAGGCAAGGAATCTCAACTTGTGGATTTCTTACAAATACAGAACAAGTATTGTATGACACATTTGTGTATGTAAAAGTGCCAGTTTTGTAGATGGGAGCAGTGGAAAGTGGGCATGTATGGGGTAACACAATGTCGCAAGTAAATGGAACTAAGTTAGTTATGCCCCTTAATTTTAGTGGGTCTTCTCTGTAGTGGTCGGTGGGCTGGCTGAGCTCACCTGACCTCACGTTGGCCCATTGCTGCTGCTTCCTGGGAAGTGGAAGGAAGAGGTTGGCATGGTGCAAGTGTATCCACGGGAGCACTGGATTGGATCCACCAGTGCAGTTCCACCTGGCCACTGTCGCAATCCCCTTCCCCTCTGAATCCCAGTAAGCAGCAGCAATGTGGGCGATGAAAGGTCAGGTGAGTCCTACTGATTGCTACTGCTGTCATTGGATACAACCCACTGTCTTTAGAACCTTCACAATGCTATCTACAAAAAGGGAACTAGGATCGAAACATTGCAATACAATACATTTCAAAACAAGCAAGATTAAAAAGCGGTAAGCAAAAAATAAAATCTGACAAAATAATAATTCTAAAATCAGAGAGGGATGTGTGACGTTCTCAAGGGAGGTAGTTCCAAATATGGGGGGGGGGTGTACATTCCAGTTTTGGACTTTAAATAGTCATTGGAAACTGCCCTGGAGTAAATGTTCGTGAAGGGTGGTTTAGAAATGCCTTAAGTAAAATCAATTAAAACGTTTCCAGCAGAACCTGGGGAGAAGGTGCAGGTCAAAAACAAATATGTGAAACACCCTTATTGCACTCAGAAAAGGTTCCAATCAACATGTGTTTTCAGGAAAGTAAATCAGCAATGAATGATGACAAAGCAACAGAACTGAGCTCCCCCGCTGATGAGTATTGACAGTAGCTGCTGCTGACAGCTTTTGGCTGTTTCCAACCAACATGTCTCATTCCCTCAACCTCCATTGTCATGGGGAATAGGGCTATGCCAAACTGTTCGGCAGAGACAAGTGTAATGGCAAGTATTTGTTGTCTCGGTCTCTCTTGATTTGAAAAGGTTTTGACTGAAAGCATGCCTGGAGACTTAAGGCTAAGATTCCTCTCTGTGTTGCAGGCCCCTTAAATGAAGAATTTATATATCTACAAGCTTCTTTGCTCAGGAAAAAAATATCACAGTGTTTTTTGGAGGAACATTTATTCTGAATGTAATTTTAGTTACATTACTTAACCAACTTTGCAGGGCTGTCCCTACCTTTAGGTAGAGCACTGCAACTACCCCAGGCAGCAAATTTGGGAAGAGCAGCAGGGCAACCTCCCAGCTGTTCCTCCTGAGCCTCCTGGCTGTGTTGTTCTGTGTGTCCCTCATAACTAACCTACTGCTCTCTGGTGTGGTGGAGGACACTTTTCTGCTGCTAGTGTTAGACAAGATTCAACAGTCAGTCCATTCAGCTTCTGCATGTGGAATGGAGAGGGGAGCCATATTGTTTGTTGCCTCAGGCAACAAAATATCTTAGGCTGGACCTGCTACCTTGGTCATGTTCAAATGGCATCTGCATGCACTCACAGCTGAGCACTGTTGTTTTCCTAACTTGGAGAGCAGGAACACCCAAGAAAAAGACAGACACCTCTTCTCTACCCTAGTAGGATGTGGCCAGACATGCAATCTGCCCAGCCTATGCTAATCCCAGTTGTTCACGCTAACCATATGGATTGGCAGAGCATCAGAACTGTAGGAAGCACTCTCCTTTTATGTGGCCTCTAATCGTATGTAATAAGCCACCAGAGTCCACATTGGTCTTAATGAGTCTGTGCTAGCCTCAATGAGATGGATGCAGTGGCGTAGCGTGGGTTGTCAGCACCCGGGGCAAGGCAAGTAATTTGCGCCCCCTAACCCGTGGATTTGCGCCCCCTAACCCATGGATTTGCCCTAACCCCAGATGTTGCGCCCGGTGCGGCTGGCCCCCCCTGCACCCCCCACGCTACGCCACTGGATGGATGATGCTGTTCAACTGCTGCATGATCCAGCTGATATAGTAATTCCTGTATTGGACGAGGCCTAGCACCTAACTACTTCAGCAAGTTGTGAATTAGATGCCTTTTTAATGCTCATAAGAAGACCATTCTTGAAGCAGTCATCTCCTCTTCTTGTCTCCATCACCTTCTATTCAACATGGAGGTTATATTATTAAAAAGGCTCGTAAAATGAAGAGACTCTCTGTAGCATTGCACAGAGACACTGCAGTAAAGTTAGTTCCTACTTATGAGGAGTGTGGAATCTGCCTCATATTGCGTCACACCGTTGGTCCAGATAGCTCAGAATGGTCTCCACTGACTGGCAACAGCTCTCCAGAGTTTTAAGCATCTTTCCTAGCGCTACCTGGAGATACTTAGGATCGAAACTGGGACCTTCTGCGTGCAAAGCAGCTGCTGCTGTGGAGCTGCCGCCCTTCCCTCATACAGCCAGGACTAGCTCCAGTGCTTAAAAGCCAGAAGTGGAGAACAAATCTCAACAGAACAAAGAGCTAGGTGCAGAATGCACACGCTGCTAGTGTTATTTGCTGGTACAAATCCCATGAAAATACTTCAGAGTCGACATGCCCTAAAAAATGCTAACAAAGCCCCATGAATGGAACACTGAAATTGCATGTTCACACATTGGTAATGTGACTTTCCTCTGGGATTTGTGACTGAACTGCCAGGCAACACTTTCAAAACCTATTATGTGGTAATGGCGAAACTGCTTGATATCTCCAAAAGCTAGTCAGATTTGTCATGTTTACCTTGCACTTGAATAATAGTTAGTGTGTAATTTTTTAATTTTTTTCTAAAGAGTGTGGCTACTTCTTGTTGTTTTGTCCCCCATCCCCCGTGTAGCTGGCATTGCTGCATTTTCTGCATTCCACTGCTTACCTTACTAATAGCTTTATTTGTGTACAGATTCTGATTACAGAGTCTACTTTAAAAGTCTACATTAAAAAAGCAGAGCCAATTTAAATGGAAAACAAGAAATGAGCTGTCGTCACTTTCTTCCGCTAATAGGGTCAGCTGTGGTGGGTGGAATTTACATATTACTGCTGTGACTAACACAGATCCTGGCATGCGAGAGTGACAGTTTGGTTGGGGAAGGGAGGCTGAGCTAGAGGGAAAGGATACAGGCCTTCCTGAAACACCAGGTTCCCTCATTGTGAGAAGTGAGGTTACAGGGAATTAGGCAGAGGGCCTTCTTGGTGGTGGTACCCGCCTTGTGCAACACCCTCCCATCAGATGTCAAAGAGATAACCAATTATACAACCTTCTGTAGACACCTGAATGCAGCCCTGTATCAAGAAGCTTTTAATGTTTGATCTTTCGTGTGTTCCTTTATACTCTGTTGGAAGCCACCCAGTGTGACTGGGGCAACCCCATCAGATGCGCAGGGTATTATTATTATTATTATTATTATTATTATTATTATTATTATTATTATGCTGTGTCTGCTCAACTGCTCATGTTGATGGATCTCAGCTTAGATACTCCAGGACCTTGAAAAGACTTTGGACTTGTGGATTGACCCTAGACTGTGTTTCTTGATTGTCCATCTTTGGGACTTGGCATACTGACTTGCTACCAGGTAGGTCACGGGTTCAGGACACTATTCTGTAAATTAATAATGAGTTCCCATAAGTGTTATGTGTTTGGTTCTGTTTTGCCCATGGAAGAGGGGTTTTGTACTCCAATGGCTTCATATTGTTTACATTGGCTGGCAGTGTCCAGGATTTCAAGTAGGGAGTGTCTCCTAGCCCTATCTGGGGATGCCGGGGATTGAAGCTAGAGCCTTCTGGATGCAAAGCAGATGTTCTACCACTGAGCCAAGACCTTTTCCTGGTTAGTGGCTGAACACATGCTCTACATGTAGAAGGTCCTAGGTGCCACCCCTGGCTTCTTGACTAAGGCTGGAAAAAAGATTCCTGTCTGAAACCCTGGGGGAGCCACTGCCTGTTGGTGTGTAAGCAAGACGGACCAGTGGTCTGCCTTCGTATAAGGCAGCTTTTGGTGCTCCTATATGTCAATAGCCCTCCAAAAGTAAACATTACACTCATACACTCTTCCAGTTGTCGAATTGGAGGAGACCCCGAGGAATCCTCTGCCCAACATGGGGCTTGGCTTTGAGGTTAAGAGCCCATGACTGAGCCATCCCAGGAAATGCTACTGGCAGGAATGGGAGGCTAGATCTTCTGCTGAGAAAGATAGCTAATAAAAACCATAGCTTCATTTGGGCATAGGTTGTTTGTTGTTCTTTTTTGCTAAGATTCTCAAGACCACACATTTGTGACAGGATGTGCAAACAACTCCCAGTGACTATTTATAATAAGATGCTGAATGACTGACGTCTCTAAACCACCAACTTTTCCAAGAGAGGGGAGGAACTCTTCATATCTTAATGCAAATCTTTATCACATCATGCACTTTGCTGCTTTTATTGTACTGTTATCCTACTACTGTATAAATATCAGCCTTCACACTGCATTTGCCAGACCATGTATCAAAACGTTTGCTTATCTATCATATATAGATTAGACTTGAATGTATCAACAGCTCAGTTTTGAGGCTCACTAAACTCGGGCGTTGCAGCAAGCAATTCCCACACTTCTTTGTTTGTGAGTGTATCATTGAGGCGGAAAAATATGGTTTCTCCCTTTATTTCTGAGATTGTATGCAATTTAGTGTGATGCTTAAAGAACACTTGGTGGAGCAAGTAATAAATTCTTCTTCCCCTTGTCACTGTTGTGGTGCAAGCAAATACAGCAGATCTGTACATACTTACTTGGAAATGATCCCCGTTGAGTTCAATGAGACTTATTCCCAAGTTAGGCCCCATCTGCACTATATATTTGAAGCAGTATTACCCCACTATAAGCAGCCATGTATTCCCCCAAAGAATCCTGGGAACTGTAGATTGTTAATGGTGCTGAGAGTTATTAGGAATCCTCTAGTCTTCTCACAAGGGACGTGGGTAGTGCTGTGGTCTAAACCACAGAGCCTAGGACTTGTCGATCAGAAGGTTGGCGGTTCGAATCCCCGCAACAGGGTGAGCTCCCGTTGCTCAGTCCCTGCTCCTGCCCACCTAGCAGTTCGAAAGCATGTCAAGTGCAAGTAGATAAATAGGTACTGCTGCGGTGGGAAGGTAAACGGCGTTTTCATGCACTGCTCTGGTTCGCCAGAATCAGCTTAGTCATGCTGGCCACATGACCCGGAAGCTGTACGCTGGTTCCCTCGGCCAAAAAAGCGAGATGAGTGCCGCAACCCTAGAGTCATCCGTGACTGGACTTAACTGTCAGAAGCCCTTTTACCTTTACCTTTAGTCTTCTCACAGAGCTACAACTCCCAGAGTTCCCTGAGAAGAGGGATTGGTTGCTCAACTACTTTTGGAATTGTAGCACAATGGGTCAACTGAGTAAAACTCAGTTGAATAGGTAAAGGTAAAGGACCCCTGGACAGTTACGGTAAGCTCAAAGGTGACTATGGGATGCGGTGCTCATCTCACTCACAGGGAGCTGGCGTTTGTCTCCAGACAGCTTTCCAGGTCATGTGGCCAGCATGCCTAAACCACTACTGGCACACAGTATTTATCCAGTTGCACGGGCATGCTTTCGAACTGCTATGTTGGCAGGATCTGGGATGGAGCAACCCTGTCATGCGGATTTGAACCACCAGCCTTCTGATCAGCAGGCCCAAGAGGCTTAGACCACAGCGCCACCAGTGTCCTCAGTTCAATGCTACCTATTGAACCTTAGTGTGCGATATATAATACCACTGCATGTGGTATTATGTTACTGAAGGATCACCCTATGGATTTGAACCTGCACATTCTCCAAGTGTCCCTATTTTTCAGGGACAGTCCCAGATTTACAGAAGCCATCCCAGTTTCTGATATGATCCTGGAATGTCCCACTTTTCCTTACTTAGGACACCCTTATTTTCATTGGAGAAATGTTGGAGGGTATGGTAGGATGTTAAAACATTAGTTTTATTATGTTTTTATATATGTTGGAAGCCCCCCAGAGTAAGCTGGAGCAACCCAGTCAGATGGGTGGGGTATAAATAATAAAATTATTATTATTATTGTGGAATAGGATGTCCCTTTTTTCCTTGGAGAAATGTTGGAGGGTATGAACCTGGTACCCTTCTGCATGCAGACCTGAGATCCCAATGGTACCGCCAACTGTTTGATTGCTTATTGAAGCTCCAACGGTATCACTGCATTTTTGTGCAACAGCCCAATGGAAAGGGCTCTGACAGCCCTACCTGAAACTTTAATCAAATGCAGCTTTTTATTTGATATTATTGTCATTCTGGCATTTGCTGCACTCTGAGCAGCAGTGAGCTGAGAGGCTACAGAACAGTAGTCAGAATTTCAGATACGGTCAAAGTAATACTAATGGCTGTAGCAGATTTCCTCAGCTCGAGCTAAGAAGGGATGACTGCTCGGAGCCAGATTTTTGAAAGCCCATCTCAGCTGCATGAGATGGAAAAGCAGCCTCTGTGACATATTGATAGCTCTGGATGACAGACGTGATATTTATTGCCAAGGACAGCAAAATTTATATATGTATTAAAACAAATGCAGACACTGGAGAACGATTGAAAGCCGTGACAGGAAGTGCCAGAGAACAAATTTCTGCATGGAAAGGTTGCCCCAGGAAGTGACTTCAGTGAAATCCTGTTTTATCTGTTTTGATCTGAGGGCGATCTATGAGGACACTGGAGGAATTAATTTTGGAAGTGTCATTCCTTTGCTTCCTGGCCAAGGCTTCCAAAACTTTAAAAGGCAATGTCAGAATGACCTGATTGGAATGTACATAGTTATTCAGGCATTGTAAGGTGCCTTTATCCCAAATAGTGACTCTAACGGGGTGGGGTGGGGAATATGGATCCCCCCTATTTGTACTAATTTTCACCAAGAAGTAAAAATTGGAGGGAAAAAATGTGAATCAGTAGATTTGCTGCACTATAAATGGGTAGCTGTATTCTAAGATTTCATTTACCAAACAGCTGTAAGATTTGTATTTTTGGTTTTCCAGCCTAAACATTGCAGAACAGCCAAAAACAAATAAAAATGAAAACAAATGGATGTGATCTTTAAATTTAAATGCTTTCAGAGGATCATTAATAAATTCACCACTCATGAATGGCAGACTTGTTTCAATAAGAGGAAAGAGGTGTCGATTGAAATGTGGAGCCACACTCCTGCAATTGTTTCTACAACACAATAATTTTAGCCCAGTGGTTTTCCAGTGGTATTCTGGAGAAGTTTGGGTTTCCTGGGATGCTTGGACATCTTGCCCCCATCACATAGACTCTCCTGCAGTGCATGTTCTAGGGCAGTAATCTTCAACCTTTTCAGATCCTGGACCCACTTTTAACTCTGTGTTGGGTGACCCATTTCTCAATCTTTTTACCACATATTTGCATGGTGGTAGTGCTCCTGTTATGACTTGCTAGCGGGTCTCGACCCATCAGCTGAAGACCAGTGTTCTAGGGCATTCTCTTGGTTCACAAAGTGCTGTGCTGAGACCCAGGACCAGACCTGCCATTAGGCAGAGTAGTGTGGCTTGGGGTAGAGTAGATGCTGGTAGATCTGGGAGTGGTGAATGACACATTGGAGGAAAGAGCTTTGTGGGCCCCATGGCCTGTAGCTGTGGCTCCTAAAGTAGCCTGCTATCCTTAGATGTGGAGGAAGACAGGGCCAACGTCATCCTGTCGATGTAATATTCCACTGCTGGCTCAGTTAGCTTCTGCAAATGATCATAGCATCGTAGAGTTGGAAGGGACCCTGAAGTTCATCTAGTCCAACCCCCTGAAATGCAGGAATCTCAGCCAAAGCATCCATGGCATATGGAGTGTGCTGTCCTCCAATGGAGTGTGTCGCCTACAATGCTACCCAGAATCCTCCACAACAAACATATAATAATAATAATTTATTATTTGTACCCCGCCCATCTGGCTGGGTTTCCCCAGCCACTCTGGGCAGCTTCCAACAAAGATTAAAAATACATTAAAATGTCCCACATTAAAAACTTCCCTGAACAGGGCTGCCTTCAGATGTCTGCTAAATGTCAGGTAGTTGTTTATCTCTTTGACATCTGATGGGAGGGCATTCCACAGGGTGGGTGCCACTGCCGAGAAGGCCCTCTGCCTGGTTCCCTGTAGTTTTGCTTTTCGCAGTGAGGGAACCGCCAGAAGGCCGTTGGCGCTGGACCTCAGCGTCCGGGCAGAACGATGGAGGTGGAGACGCTCCTTCAGGTATACTGGGCTGAGGCCGTTTAGGGCTTTAAAGGTCAACACCAACACTTTGAATTGTGCCTGGAAACGTACTGGGAGCCAATGTAGGTCTTTCAAGACTGGTGTTATGTGGTTTCAGCTCCCTTGCCAAGACAGGACAATGTGGAATGAGTTTCTTGAAGCTAGAAAGAAACTTGGGTATTACACACCTCTTCTATGGCATACTGCATAGCTACTCTTTGTCAGCAGGGCTATTTTGCTATTTCCCCTTGTTTTCCTTTTCTAAAACGAACTCCCATTTGACTTGCATACTTATTTGTTGCAGCCATTAAAGTGTATGCTGCATAGCATTTATCACAAATGCATAGTATTGGTCACATGCGTTGTGGGTGGTGGTAGAGGAGATGGGACAGAACAGGGGAGGTTCAAAGTGCTGTGTTTCTTTTTTATATGTGGCATACAGTACTTTATGGGCAATCCAATGAAAAAGTTCATATAAGTATCTGTCTACACACACACACACACACACACACACACACACTAAAGCTCTTATTGTTCAACTTTTGGCATGCACTCAAAAGGCAGATATCAAAAGGTGCTGTATACAACCAAGTGATAATATCTATATCCATTGTGTTTGAATTATCAGCAATAGCTAGTGGTAATATTTTTGTTTTATTATATAGTTATAGCACCACTTCCCCTGTTGGTATCCATGATATTCCAGGCTCAGGATATCCACAACATTTGGATGTGTATGCCAGCTGGCATCGAACCCTTCATCATTAGTAAATGAGCCTCACCCAAAGCCCATGTTCAGTTTCGTAATGTCAGTGCACAGATGATGATGATGATGCATGGGTGACCAGGAATGGCAACGCACAACAGACTTACTGAGTCAGGAAAATGAGATGTCATCACATCCGTAGGAATTTTCAAGGAATACAGCATCATGTATGTCAAGTAATTGAAGCTGGAGTTTAGAGCAGAGGATTTTATACAGAGGCAATACATACAGTTTAATTACAAATGTTGCAGTGAAATCCAGGTTGATCCTGTTTCTCCCAAATGAGTTGACCACAATTTTCAGCTTGGCGTGGCCTGAAAGCTTGAGGAATGTATTTCCAGTAATTGCCAAGCCACTCCATTGTTCCTGTGTATGCATAAACACCAGGCTGTGATCATAGTGGTCATGCTTGAGTTGCCATCTGATATTCACTTCTGCTATAAGAATTGACTAATCTGGTTCATGGTGACGGAAAATTTCCATTTATTCTGTTAGCCTTTTGTTGACTTCAGTGCCCTCATGCAGCTCCAGCTAGAATGTGAAAACAAAACCAACCGTTAAGAGCTCTGGACACACAAATCACCACGCCTCTTCTTACACAGCAGGAAATCTCAATGTCATCATCACTGCCTAGACTGTTGGTCAGGTTCAAGAGTGAAGGTGGTTTCTACAAAGCATTTGCCAAACAGAATATACCACATTTTTCCATGTATAACATACCCCCGTGTATAAGACGCCCCCTATTTTGGGGGACTACAAATTAAGAAAATGGAGGGAGATTGCCCAGAGTTGAGCTTATTTTGCGGAGGATTGCCCAGAGCAATAAGATGACACACAATTTTAAAATAAAAAATCCTCATCTTATACACGGAAAAGTACGGTATAGTGAAAATACTATCTAGAGTCCCCACTTAAAATAAACTTTAAAAGCTCCAGGGAGGCAATATGTATTACCAGCAGTGCATAACCCCTCCCCACAACTCTTCTCTGATGAAAATAAGGTATTATTATTATTATTATTATTATTATTATTATTATTATTACTTTATACCCAGCCCATCTAACTGGGTTGCCCCAGCCACTCTGGGTAGCTTCCAACATATATTAAAACATAATAAAACATCACACATTAAAAATCTTCCCTATACAGGCCTGCCTTCAGGTGTTGTCTGAAGGTTGTATAGTTGCCTATTTCCTTGGCTCAGGGGTTGCAGAACTCTGTACCCTCCAACATTTCTCTGATGAAAATAGGGACACCCTAAGGAAAAGTGGAACATTCTGGGATCAAATCAGAACGGCTTTCATAAATCTGGGACTGTCCCTAGAAAATAGGTACACTTGGAGGTTCTGGCAATTTGGATGGCCACTGGAGTCCCAGATCACAGATGATGTGCTAGAGCATGGGTAGGCAAACTAAGGCCCGGGGGCTGGATCTGGCCCAATCGCCTTCTAAATCCGGCCTGGGGATAGTATGGGAATCAGCATGTTTTTACATGAGTAGAATGTGTCCTTTTATTTAAAATGCATCTCTGGGTTATTTGTGGGGCCTGCCTGGTGTTTTTACATGAGTAGAACGTGTGCTTTTATTTAAAATGCATCTCTGGGTTATTTGTGGGGTATAGAAATTTGTTCATTTCCCCCCAAAATATTGTCTGGTCCCCCACAAGGTCTGAGGGACAGTGGAGCGGCCCCCTGCTGAAAAAGTTTGCTGACCCCTGTGCTAGAGTGGCTAGTAAATTAGTAACCTAGTGCTAGTAAATTGCTTGCTCAAATCTTGCCTGAGTCACAATGTATTTATTAGATGACTTTAGGCCCCAATGCTGCATCTAATCTAATTTCCTCCCTCTAGTTTTGTTAAGGTTGCTGGCTCTGTGAGGGGAAAACTACAATTCCCAGGATTATTTGGGGGAAGTTGTTTAAGTGGTGGAGATGACCTGAAAGCTTCTTTGGACCCCTTATTATCTGGGGATAGACACAGGGAGTACAACCCTATTAATTCTCCTGGACATCCCAGTGGCTTTTCTTTTGATACTCTCAAACTATCCATCTGGCCTGCCTTGGCAGGATGAGAATCAGGGATGCTGTTTAGAACAATGTTTCCTATTTACAGTGTGTATATTATCAAACAGATCCTTGCAAGCATGCCCCATTATTCCATGCTAGTCTCCATTTTCTGTTTTGTGAAAATTTTCTTCCTTTTTTAACCTAGCGTACTGATAGTAATTTAATGTGTCTGAGCTGTGGAAAGCTGTTACGACAGTTTCACAGGCTATTGCATATTTTTTCCCTTCCCTATTTACAGATAAAAATAGAACAAAAATTGTTGATTGTAAGTGCAATGCATTATTCCGCTATCACATCCCCAATGTCAATAAACAGATCTTGTATAATTCTCAGTCTAAATCATTATCCCTTTTAGATCTGCAATTGAACTGGTCTTCATTATTTTCCTCTCTTCTCCCTTGGAATCATGAATTAAATTGGCTAATATTTCAAGTAGTTGAAGCATATGGTAGCAACGCTTGAGGTTTTAGATTTCAGTTATGTCAACTATGGTATAGTGAAAGAGGTTTCTCTAAGCTATTATTTAGAAAACATTTCAAACATTTGCTTACATATTAACCATCTCAGAATCTCCTAATCAGTGCAACTATTGATCCGTAATACTTACAGAGCATGCATAGATTGACATGCCTAGAAAATATCTGCATGATTATCAGTGAGGAAAATTAGATGCCTATGAATGTGTCATTGGGTCAGAGTTACTCAATATACCTATGGATGTGCCATTCATCTAAAGATATTTAAGGGGCAGTCTTACCTCTCGGAAGGAGAGAAGCACTAAGAGAAGAGGAAGAGCAGCCCTTGCTTCTGTTAACACTCATAGCCCAAAATATTTTGCTGTTTTGAGGTAAAGGACAAGATGGCACCCTCCTCAGTTCCATATACAGAAATGAATTGGACTGGCAGTTTAAACGCTGATGACGGGATTTTGGCCTCCACCTTACCTGAGAAGAGCAAGCTAGCCACCACTTCCTGGCCTCCAGCATCTGCCACCTGAGGCAGCTGTCTTAGTCTGCCTAATGGCAGGGCCGGACCTAGGAAGAATAATTGTTTAACCACGCTGGGAATTGTAGCTCTGTAAGGGGAATAGGGGTCTCATAATAACTCCTAGCTCCCATAATGAGCTACAGTTCCCCAAATTCTTTGCGGGAAACCATAACTGTTTAATATGGTATCATACTGCTTTAAATGTGTGGTATGAATGTGGTCTTAGCTGAATACCTTCCTTTGGCTGTGACCCTATACCCTCTTACTCTGGAGCAGAGTCCATGGGAATCAGTAGGACTTACTTCTGAGTAGGCATGTACTGGATTGTTTTGTCGGGGTATTTTTTTTAAACTGAACCCATATGAATATTGCCTCAGTTTGAAATGCAACAAATAATATGAAATGGGGTAAGAGTTGGGAGTCAATACTTTTTTGTATTTTAAATAGAATTGAGAGAGGCTGTCGTTAAAGGAGTGGGAGCTCACACAGACTGAATCTTATACCCCTAGAAAATAAGCAAAATGGCTGATTCGTCCTACTGCCTAAGATTATAGAGTGGTAAATGCATTACTTTATTACTTCAAATAGAAAGGGGCTTAATGTCGTCTTGCCGAACTGCTGGCTCAAAGCAAATAGTAACACAAAAGTAGAGATTAGATTGCAGCACGCAGAACAAAGTTTATTTTTCTCCTCATTAGTGAGATTCCTGTGAATTTTCACTGAAAAATCAAACAGACAGTTTTAGTTAAGCCGTATTAAACATAACAGAGAAAAATAGGGAAATGGTGAGATGAGAATCCTGCCCGTTTCCTTTTTTCCTCCCCCCTTTCTTCGTGTGTGTATGTCTGTTTTCAAATCTAGATATGTTTTACGGCAGGCAAGGGACAAGTTGTTTTAAAGCTCAACCAATGAAGAAGTCTTCCTAGAGTCAAGCTCTCATTCCAAATGCAGAGAAAGCAATTTCCATGCATGTTATCAAAAATGTGTTAAATGAACTAACATTGATATAACTTAAAGCAATTAGGAGCATGCTAATAACAATAAGGAAGCTTCAGCTGTAAATAATTACACTTGCCTCAAGGCTATTCTTTAATTCTTGGGTTGCTGAATCTATAAGCAATAATCAAACTGCAAAGCCAGTTGCATCACTGATTTTGGGACAAGAGAGGGAGCAGGGAGGTTTGCTCATAATTTTATTAAATTTATAAATACATGTTTCCACCCTCTGCTGACACTGATGGTAATTTTGACCTTCAGGAGCGGTGGCCTGGGAGGCTAACAGCTAGCGTGTACTTCCATTGATTTGGCTTAGAGGCACCCAGCAGTTACAGAGCTGTGTTTTTTCATAAGCACAAAAGCTGCTCTCATCAGTGTGTGTGTGTGTGTGTGTATGAGAGAGAGAGAGAGAGAGAGAGAGAGAGAGAGAGAGAGAGAGAGAATGTGATGTAATATAAGAAGGGGGTTGCTGCTGTGACTCAATAAACAGGGACATTAAGAGGAAATGCTATAATTGCTGCTACCCACAATCTTGTTAATGAGTAATGTACAGTTCGGCCCCCATGCAATTGTGGCTAAATTGTTTGTACAATTTATTCAAGATGTCACAACTAGCACTGAACAAAATGAAGTATTGTAATTGCAGCTATTACAGCCAGGATTAAGATTTCTTTAATTAGAATTAAGAAAATGGAGATAAGGGCCTTGGAATTGTTGGGTTGACAGCGTTAGTGTGGATGAAGCTGGTGGGTGGGAATGAAAGCAAAAGGAAGAAGGGGTCTTACTCTTCCCTTTGATGCTTTAGGGCAAAACCACACACCTTGTGGAAAACCTAGTCCTCACTCGGCCATGAAGCTCACTTGGGATAACCTTGGGCCAGTTATTGCCTCTCACTTTAACTTACCTCACAGGGTGGTTGTGAGGATTAAATGAGGAGGCAGAGAACCAGGAGTTCCTTGGACAAAAAAGTGGGATACAAATGCAATGAACAAACAAATAAAACCCCCACAGCTTTTCTTATTTAGAAGGAGGAGGAGTTTGGATTTGATATCCCGCTTTATTGCCACCTGAAGGAGTCTCAAAGCAGCTAATATTCTCCTTTCCCTTCCTCCCCCACAACAAACACTCTGTGAGGTGAGTGAGGCTGAGAGATTTCAGAGAAGTGTGACTAGCCCAAGGTCACCCAGCAGCTACATGTGGAGGAGCGGAGACGCGAACCCGGTTCACCAGATTATGAGTCTAACACACTTCACTACTACACCACACATTTAAACAGGGTTTTCCCCACCCATACATTTGGTCTGAGTGGTGGTGCTAGGGTAGGAATTGTTTAGCCTTTTCCTCTGTGCCGTCTACCTGATCTAAATGACCCCTGGAGCTTTTATATTGGCTGACTCACCCCACCACACCCTGCAGGTATTAGGTCAACTTTGGGGAAACTATAGTTTCGTTCACAACTCTCACCATCATCATGGACGATGGGAATTGTAGTCCTAAAACAGCTGGAGACTCAAATTTGGGAACCCCTGGCTTAGATGAAGAAGACGGTATACAGTGGTACCTTGGGTTACAAATGCTTCGGATTACAAACTCCGCTACCCCGGAAGTAGTACCTTGGGTTAAGAACTTTACTTCAGGATGAGAACAGAAATCTCGCCTGGTGGTGCGGCGGCAGCAGGAGGCCCCATTAGCTAAAGTGGTACCTCAGGTTAAGAACAGACCTCCAGAATGAATTAAGTTCGTAACCAGAAGTACCACTGTAGTTGAGAAATAGTTAAACATAATTCTGGGCATGGGTGCCAACTCCCTGGCTCCCTGGGTGCCCGAGCACCCACAAAATTCCCTGTGAAGAGGCCGGTTACCCACAAATTTCAGTGCCAGAGCCATGCACGCTGCATGGCACCCACAGCCCCGAGGCCAAGCTGGCACTCCTGATTCTGGGCCGTCTATGACTGTTGTTGTGGTATAAAATGTAAAGGGACCCCTGACCGTTAGGTTCAGTTGTGGATGACTCTGGGGTTGTGGCTCTCATCTCGCTTTATTGGCCGAGGGAGCCGGCGTACAGCTTCCGGGACATGTGGCCAGCATGACTAAGCCACTTCTGGCGAATCAGAGCAGCGCACAGAAATGCCATCATGGGGATTTGAACTGTTATGTTGTGGGTGAACATATCAGACGACACAGCGATTTTTCAAACAGCTCTTGTTTATTCACAGGCCAGAACTGACCTGAAGGGTTCATCCAGCCTGCTTATATAGAGCTTCACTGCAACACAACAGTAACCACTTTCTGTAATTATCCAATCACTGAACATTACTTTCAATCCCTTATTTGCATATGTGGACCTAAGTGAAAACTATCTACAGTATCCCCCCGCTGGCCCAGGGTGAGAACTTCAGTACATAACACGAACCGCCAACCTTCTGATTGGCAATCCCTAGGGTCTGTGGTTTAGACCACAGCGCCACCCGCGTCCCCTTGTTGTTATGGTATATTTACATGCAAAAGCCAGGGAGATCCAATCATCCATGCCAGCAATTTTTAGGAAAATCCATGTGTTAGGTAAAATTGTGCATAAAAATGAAAGTAACATATGAAAATGCCCTGGGAGTCAGGAGGTGATGCTTTTAAAAAGAAAGAAAAAAGGTGGCTGCCACACTGCCCTCTGCTTGCTTTGTTTTTCATTTGTGTTTACATGACTGGCCTGAAAAATCTATTGCCTCTCTTCTGCTATCAGGCACATGTTATTGGAAAAGATATTGTTTTGCTGCTGTTAAGCAATTAATTTTGAAGCTGAATGAAAATTAGAAAGTCAGAGACACCAAAATCAACCCTTCTGAACTTTTTGAGCCCAAAGTTCAAAAGGCGGAGTTGGGAACCCATAGTCCTGCATCTTTTGTTGGACTGCAACTCCCATCAGCCCCACCCTGCTTGGCTAATTAGGCACAATGGGAATTGTAATCCAGCAACATCTTGAGGGTCACAGGTTCCACACCCCTAACCATGCCTGCCTAATACATTCAAAATTTCTGAGCGCAGGTGGAAATAGGGTAATGCTCCATGCGAGCGGAGAAATATTTTAAACTGCGCCTCTCAGACAAGACTCACTTGCTAATCTAATTTGGAGCAGTTTCCTGCCAAATCAATACGTGCCTTCTGACAAATATTATTAAATATCTGTTTGATATACCTATTTACAACTAGGGATAATAATTTCACTGCTGCGAGATTGTAAATGCACAAACCAAACAACACTGAGGGAGGGGGGAGCGTCTACTGATGGGTTCCTTCACTCCTGGCGTCTGTGTGCCAAAGTTGGAAGACTAAGATGAAGAACATAATTAAGGAAACATATGAAGGCTAGCACGGGGTTTGAGATTAATTAGCTGTGCGTCAATAATCTCATCAATATCCGATTAACAAATGACACATTGCCCAATGAAACATATTGATTCATTCACACTCCACACTGTTAATAAATTGAAGCTGCTTTGCTAAATGAGAGAGCTGACAAAATAATAACTTCCTAAAACTTTCCCTGTTATTTGTACTTAAAAATATAAAGTTAGCCTGAAGTAAACAGAATTTAGCAGCCCTGTCAATTAGTCTTTACAGCTCCTTAGTGGAAAGGAAGTGATTTTATCTCTTGGGCTAATATTATCATCACAAATGTAACGAGTGGAAATGTCAAAATTATAATGTGGGTATTCCTGGATTTCTGATCCTTGGTTATGTATTCTTTATGAGTGGATTAAACTTAGAAGAATGCAAAGCTATTTTTGTTTAAATTGATGCAATACACTTGTTAGGCAGACAGAGGCTTTTTAAAGCAATCCACATAGTATAGGATAGAAGGAACCATTCCTTTAAAAAGTTAAGCCCTCTTGGTTAGGAATGGGAACCCTCCAGCCCTAATTAGACCCACCAGGCCATTTTGGCCAAGCCATGCCCACCTGCCATTTGCCCTATGAGAGTAAGAGCTGTTTGACAGCAGAAAGGTCTCCCTTGGGAGGATGTGGACTCTTCTTCCTTGGAGGTTTTTAAGCAGAGGTTGGATGGCCATCTGTCATGGATGCTTTAGCTGAAATTCCTGAACTGCAGCAGGTTGGACTAGATGACCCTTGCTTCCCTTCCAACTCTACAATTCTAGGATTCTAAGTTTCTCAGCAGTTGGTAACCAGCCCCGAGAGACAATTGTTCACACTGTCCTGCCGATGGTGACCTGCTCCCTTTGGCAGACTGCTTTCTCCAGTGCTATTTGAAATGGAAGACTCAGCAGTTTGGTCCATCTGCATTTTGCATTTAACTAACTCTCATTAGCTTTTTAGGGTCCTGTGATATGCTGAATAACTGGGAACACCTAATGATTTTATTACCCGTCTTAATATTTAGAGTTCCCAGTAGAGTCATGTAGGGTTCTTAATGGAACCATTATTTACGGGATTAAAATCTCCTGGCAAATTCCTTTCCTTCCACCTCTGAACTCCAATTAGTACACATTCAAAACCCTCGCTTGGAAGAAAAAGAGCTTTATATACTGTTCAACATTTATTGATGCTTTATGTAACGTGGCTTTAAAAAGTGTGCAATAAAATAAAAATAACACCGTTTAGCACTTTCTACCCTGGCTGATTTTGCAAAAGCTTCACTCTTTCATCCAAGCAGCCTTCTATAGGATTAATGCTTTCTAATAATTATGTCAGGGACCAAAATAAGGGTAGGTACTGTCTCAACATTTGCTACTAATAAACGTCTGGCTGGTACTACTTGATCCTGGACAGCTGCACTGACGAAGCCTCGGCTTTTTCTTTTTCACATTTTTGGCTTAGCAAAAGCATTTCTCGGCCAGAAGCCTTGGGAACCAGAAAGCTGCATTCAGGGGCAACATGGTTTAACATTGTAGGAATATGCCTAAGCCACGACATCCACCCAACACGCCTCCCTCCCATCTGTAATGGCCACGAGGAGATTGGAAGATTTCACTTCCATTTAAGATCAACAACAGTTTAGTATGTTGTCTGAACACTAAACTGTGTTTAATCTTAACTATGATTAGTGAAAGCTGGTAGACTACAATTCCCATCATCCATGACCGCTGGTCCTGCTAGCTAGGGATCATGGGAGTTGTAGGCCAAAACCATCTGGAGGGCCGAGGTTGAGGAAGCCTGCCTTACCGCCAGCACTACCATTTTTAGTTTTTCTTCTAGCTACATACCCCCCACATTTATCCAACGAAAATAGGGGTGTCCTATTCCATAATAATAATAAAAATTAAAATATTTATACCCCACTCATCTGACTGGGTTGCCCCAGCCACTCTGGGTGGCTTCCAACATATATAAAAACATTAAACATTTAAAAGACTTCCCTCTACAGAGTTGCCTACAGATGTCTTCTAGAGTTACTTATCTTATTGGCTTGGGGTTCACAACGCTCCATACCCTTCAACATTTCTTCGATGGAAATAGGGACAGCCTAAGGGAAAGCAGGACATTCCAGGATCAAATCAGAAACCGGGACGGCTTCTGTAAATCCGGAACTGTCCCTGGAAAATGGGAACACTTGAAGGGTATGCAAATTGTAGAAAAGCAATGCTTCAGCAGCACTAAAGAGACCAACTAACTGATGCAACCAAATTTTCAGCCATTTGTTCTGGTTTGATAATGTCTGGCTCTATCAACCCACAGTGCAAATCTCCTCAAAATCACCCTTCTGATGACTTTACTGCAATGTGAGAATTGACATTTTCCTTTGTGTATGGTTTTCACTTGTATTTATTTTGTTCATTTTGGGACTTTATTTGCTCTTGTTTTGAAGCATCAATGGCTAAACTTTCACACTCTCTATCCTACACGCTGGGTGTTATTTGCACCCCACAGCCTTTTGAGTGCTGTTAACTCATTCTCAGCCAAGATGGCTGACTTTGTGGGTGAGTGCCTGTCACAGTTCACCTAGGTGCAAATCCTTGGAGATTTCGAGTGCTAAATGCTGAATTGAAGTCATTAGGCACGTTGGGTGTTCCTCACCTGTAAGGTTTTGGCTTTTCACAACCTTTTGGCCAATTGCTGTTTAATCAGACCGGGAGACCTCAGAGGTTTTTGCTAGAGAGAACATATAACTGAAGTACACACTTCTGCAGGAACAGCTCAGTCAACAGCACAGTTACTGACATGAGTCGCAATATTTTGAAAGCAGTTAACAAGGGCAAGGACACACATTTGCCTTTAGGGAATTGTCCTCAGAAAACCAGCAGCAAGAAAACCTAATTAGAAATGTTGTGGGGCGGGGGAGAGAGAAAATACTGCTGTTATTAAAACTCCACACAGCAATTCCTGGAGAAAGAGAGAACTTTGTGAGCTTCAGCTGGTGAGCTGCATTTCCTATCAGTTACCCAATAACATTCCCACAAATAACACCAGGTAAGTATGGAGGCTTACAGGTAATTCACTCCATGGTGAATTGGGATTTGGGCTGGGTGTTCAAGCTGCGAATCACGACTCAGAGGCCCAAATCCTGAAATGTTCTGTGATTGGATATCCTGTATCGGATCAGAACACAGGAGCTCAGAATCCTTAGTCCAGACTCAAGCTCAAGCAAACACAGATCACTGAATACATAATAATACCCAGCTCTACATCTCTTTGGAACGAGTGAAGGTCCTGTGTAAGTGCCTGGAGGCAGTTGGAGGATGGATGGTGGCTAACAGTGTGAGGTTGGATCCTGACAAGACAGAAGTACTGTTTTGGGGGGACAGAGGGTGTGTGTGTGTGGAGGACTTCCTGGTCCTGAATGGGGTAACTGTGCCCCTGAAGGACCAGGTGCGCAGCCTGGGAGTCATTTTCAACTCACAACTGTCCATGGAGGCGCAGGTCAATTCTGTGTCCAGGGCAGCTGTCTACCAGCTCCATTTGGTACACAGATCCATTGCCACATACTGTTTTCTGTTTTCATTTATTTTTGACCCATGTTTATTATGCCTCCACTTGGTTCATATGCAACAGTAATGTGGGGCCAGTTCAGACAACCCCTGTGCTCATGGCCAACTGCCCAGATTACCCTACAGCTGCGGAGCACAGGTCCTCCGAATTCATTGCAATGTCAACCATTGGCCAATTCACAATGGACTGAATTGTGGTAGCATGATCTGTTTTGCCCCATATATGGTGCAATGTGGACTGGAAACACCTCACCACAGCAACGTAATTGTCATGCGAATTCCCCCTAGCCATACTCAGTAGAAATGGACTGATATGGCACAGAGGTGACCTTCAGATCCTGCTTTCAGGTTTTCCATAGCTACAGTGGTACCTCGGGTTACAGATGCTTCAGGTTACAGACTCCGCTAACCCAGTAATATTACCTCGGGTTAAGAACTTTGCTTCAGGATGAAAACAGAAATCGTGCAGAGGCAGTAGGAGGCCCCATTAGCTAAAGTGGTACCTCAGGTTAAGAACAGTTTCAGGTTAAGAACGGACCTCCAGAATGAATTAAGTTCTTAACCCGAGGTACCACAGTATTTGATTGGCCAATGTGAGAACAGGTGGGTGGATGAGATGGGCCAATAGCTAAATCCAGCAGGCTCTTCTAATGTGCTTAGAGGGCGAAGTTTGATATGGGAAGCCTTCCTAATTTAAGGCATAAGAATTGCCTTGGTAGGCCAGATCAGTCGAATACAGCAACATGCATACAGGACATGATAGTTGTGACGATCTGGTAGTCAAGAGATATACTGCCTGTATTCATGTGTATTCAGTTGAACTGCCTATATACTAATATTGTTTTCAGGTCTTCTAGTGTTCCCCAAATTGCACCAACCCCACACAAGAAGCAGGTTTCAGCAGAACCAAGGTACTTCTGAAATTTGCAGAAGTACAAAAAAAAAATCTGGTGTGGTGGTGGTGGTTTGGAAACTTGGTACAGAAATCCTCAGAAATAGTTCAATGAGGGCTGAGCATGCTAAATGGATCCAGAATGCTGACTGATTCTGGAACATAGGAGCCAACCCTTAGCCGCCCCCAATAAAATATTTGAGGATACCCCCCCTCAACGTTGATGGGCATTGCCATTCAAATGGTGCGTGTGTGCTGCATCGTATGATTGATTGTGTAGGATGGGGCTTACCTATCCCCCAAATATTATATTCAATTTAGCACCCCTGTTCTGGAAGAGGGTGGCAGAGATGGAAGGCCAGTAGGGAATGGAAATGAAATAGAGTATCATCAATGGGAGAGCTCCACACAATCTGGGTTCTACTTGTCAAGGCAAACATCCATAGACCGGCCTAACTTGAATTTCTCTATTCTTTTTTCAGATCATATAGTCTAAAAGTGGCTCCCCCTTCCCCCATTTAGGTTTATTCCATGCATATCATTGCAGTTGCTCCCCCCCCTTTTGTTGAGCACATGCAAAGGGAGAGCAAACATTTTGTTGTGGTTGTTGTCAGAACGCTTTCCACCATCTGTCACTGTTGTTTCTGGGTGTGTAACTGATGTGCCTCCCCCTAATCCCTTTTTCGAGTACAGTATGTTGTGTGTTATAAAAACTCTAGTAAATAATTCATGTAAAAAAAAACACAACACCTCTGTAAATATTGTCAAACTGCAGAATAAATGATTTACTAAAAGGTCTCTTGGCTGAGCACAACAGCTTTATTATTATTACTTGTTCTGCAAAGCAATCCCTATCCCCCCTTCCACCCTTCTTTCCCCCCCACAAAATGTCTCAGTTGGGTAAATGCAATTGTTAAAAACCACTTAGGTATATTTGAATCGACATAAATAATGAAAGAATCCTTTACAATATTACTAATTAAGCCATCTGGATGCTAGATTAAGAGTTGAGCCAAAGCTGCAATCGTTCTCCTCCCTTGAACTGAAAGGCCAAATCCTCTTGGGATGTAAAATAGTCATGTTTTGATGTTTTCAGTGGGGTTTTACAGAGGTTTGAGGACTGGGGCCTTTGCTTAGAGTAAAAAGCACAATTAAAGCTAAATATAAGACTAAAAGGCACAATCCTACATCCAGATTAGGTTGATTGGAGCACTGTAGGATTTGATGTAGTCCACTCACCACCTCGATGATGCCACCAGGTTGCAATGAATTGTGGGCCCATCCAACCTTGCATGCTCTGGGGCTGCAGTCAGGGTCTGCAACAGGCCTTTGGGGCCAGCACTCTTCTTCACAGTCACAGGTTCTCATGCACACCCACCCCCCATCCTGGTGTACATGTGTGTCCCTAGGGGATGAAAAAAAGTCCATTGCTGTCTCTACAATTCCTATGGGTTTGCCACTCTTACCTGTAGGCCATATAGATATATTATTGTTTGTATTTCAACGTAGCCTTTCCATGCAGTTGCTTTTTCCAGGTTTCCCACTGTGACTGTTAGTGCATGCTGCCTTTTCCTTCTCTAGCATAGAAAAGGAACAAAAGGTTGGCTTTTCTACTCTCTGGCTTATGTGGTGACACTCGGAATGTTCTTAGACTGAACTATGCTGATGGAGCGGGTTGGGATTCAGTGGATGATGCTATTCACTGGTTTTCACCAGCCTTTGCTGCTATCACAGAAAATACTCTACATCAGTGGCCATGGGAGCCATGGGGGCTTTGTGTTAGATTTCTGTTATGCCACTGTGCAGTTTTTGGAGTCACAAGACTCTGTTGACATTCCAGACTGTTGGAAGTCTCACGGGAGACGGATGTTGATGTTACTGGTTTCCTGTTTCATTGTCCTGTTGTTCTCTATCTCTCACAGAGAGCAGATGCATATTCTTTTCTGTCCTGCGTAGTTAGAAATAAATGTAGCAATGTAGCACATATTTCTGGCTCTTCTGCTGCTGTTTCGGTACTCTGCGTAATGGGAGCGTGCCTGAAGCCTCATTAAAGGCTTAGGTCATTAATCACCATCGGAGCAGAGGTCGATGGATTCTGAAGATACGATGAGGAGGAGAGCCATTACAGCTCAGTCGTAGGGAAGCTCCGATACTTTGGCCCCCACAATAAAATATTTGAGGGGGCTGGTTCCCCACAAAGTTGATGGGCATTCCCATTCAAATGGTGTGTGTGCATTGTGTCATGTGATCAGTTATGTGGGGTGGGGCTTACCAGGGTCCCCACATTATTTTATTCAAGTTGGCACCTTGTTAGTGGCTGTGTTCTCACCAACAATCACCAGAGCAGAGCCTTGAAAAAAGGGTGTTACCTAAGGTAGAGCAGGGATAGCCATTGCACTCTGAGCCAGCTGAGTCCCTAATCTGGAGCTGATGTAGAAAAATGTGGGGGTGGAGGGACCTATTCCCTTTCTACCTTGGTTGGCATGAGATGGCAGGGCTTCCGATGCTGCGGTTGCTTTGCCACTCACCACCTTCCCAGCTTCTGCCCTTTTCTGATGCAGGAAAATGTTAAGTAGGTGGATTTTCCAAGTGAGAGGCAGCAGAAATGCTACCCTATGATTTGCCTGATGCAACCAGACAATGCAATGATCAAGTGCATGAAGCAATGTCACAGTATTGAGTTTGCAAACATTATGATTTATGTGGAAATATATTACTCTGTGTTAAATAACTTATTAACATGCATATTTCAAAAGCTCATAGTCTGTTGTTGGATAAGTTGCAAGAAGAATGATTTGTTGTGTTGGTTAGCCTTAGGGTTGGTCATGTGTCAGAGCAGAAATTATGGTTTTGTCATGGTAAAAAAAAAAGAGCATAAAATTTTATGAAGTCATAAGAGTCATAATTTTTGTTCCAAAGAGTTATGGCTCTGTTAAAATTACTGCCTTCAGAAATTTAGTATATATTAGCTAAACAAATACTTTATAATAACATACCACGAATCACAACTGTATTCACACCTACAGCTTATTTCTAAACAAGGGAACTACCACACTTGTTGTGTGAACATATCTACTCATTGACAATCCACAGCAGTTTTTACATTCCTGTAGCATCCTGGACTGTACCACTTTGGGCAGCGGTTAGGATATACACACCTTTTTATTTTTTAAAAATACAATAAGCCCTCAGCTTAGGTACCTTTAACTTGCCACATTTTCAGCTTGCCAATAAATAAAAAAATTAAAATGAGGCGGAAAGGGCGCAGCAATCTAGAAAAAATGACTTTGGCATTTCCGTCCGCCATTGTACCCAATTCTACACACAATTCTGGCTTAAGGCGCAATCCCTCGAACATAACCCCTGCATAGGTTGTGGGCTTAGTGTACCCTTAGCGCACAGATAAACCAAGTATGGCAAAATGAATGGGTAAGCCTGTTCCTCCCTGCAGGGGTGGCCCATCTTGTTTCGCCACCTGAGGCAAAATGGCAAGGTGCTGCCCTCATTCCTGCCCACCAAAGTCTTCCTTTACTGGAATTCCCAATGAAAGCTGCCACTGCCACTGCCGCTGCTTCTCCTAGCGCAGGCTTCCTCAAACTCGGCCCTCCAGATGTTTTGAGGCTACACTTCCCATCATCCCTGACCACTGGTCCTGCTAGCTAGGGATCATGGGAGTTGTAGGCCAAAAACATATGGAGGGCTGAGTTTGAGGAAGCCTGTCCTAGCGTCTCTGGCAGTGGCAGGTGGTTCCCACAGGGGACCACCCCCATGGGATTCCACCATCCAAAGTGGTTGCTTCAGTCTGCTTCATGGGCAGGCTGGCCCCATCCTCCCTGACAATGTGTTTTTCTATATGCAGGGAGCACATTTCAAGTAACAGCTTTTAAATATCTGACCCTCCCACAAATATACAAATAGAGTGGCAGTCCATCTGCAGACACTCCTGGAGGAAACTGATTATCTTGACCCATTTCAGGTCTAGACCTGGTTTTTGAATAGAATTGGCCTTGCTCGCACCTTCTGAAGAGGGATATGGGGGAGTACAACCTTATTGCGTGATCTCCCAACAGCTTTTGATACCATAGACCATGGCGTCCTCCTGGATTGTCTGTTAGTTGAATGTTGGTTGCGCTGTGTTGCAGTGGTTCTGCTCCTACCTGTTCACAGAAGAGCACTGGTTATGTGTCTGCCACCAGGCATCTGTGGCATGCTGGAGGGCACCATTTTATCCCCAGTGCTGCTCAATGTCTATGTGAAGCCTCTGGGAACAGTCTTCAGGACATCTGCATGCTGACGACACCCAGCTCTATTGCTCCATAACATCTTAGTCAGGAGAGGCTGTGACTGTTTTCATCTGGTGCTTGGATGCAGAGGTGGGCTGGACGAGGGCCAACAAACTTGAGATTGCATCCTGGTATGACAAACTCTGTGGGTGAGCAGTTCATCCCTTGATGACAGCAGCTTCAAGTGAGGATCTGTGCACATGTGAGCGGGCTATCGTAGTGATTACATTGACGACCAGAACTTCAAGTCTTCTCACATCGTCACAAACTACTTTTCAGTGGAGTATGTTCACACACAGCTCCCAATGTTGCTGAACTACAATCCCAGCAGCCTCAGCAAGCATGGCCAATGGCCAGGGATGCTGGGAGTTGTAGTTCACATCTAGAGGGCCACTTGGTGTACAGTTGCAGAATGATAAGAAATG
This sequence comes from Podarcis filfolensis, assembly GCF_964270895.1. Lineage (NCBI taxonomy): Eukaryota > Metazoa > Chordata > Lepidosauria > Squamata > Lacertidae > Podarcis > Podarcis filfolensis. The sequence goes on along the minus strand of NC_139603.1, from coordinate 29,568,058 downwards.
AAGAGATGATGGTGGCAGGCCTCACCCTTCTCAGGCCTCATCAGCACCCAGCCATACTGGGGTCTGCAGTAGGAGAGATATACAAAGAGATAGCAGGGCCTTCAGTTTGCTCTGTTTTGTAATTTACCCTTTTCGTGATAACTCTTCTAAAAAGACAGGTGGGTACATCTTCTCCAGCTGACACATCCTCTAGAGCAGTGGTTCTCAACCTGTGGGTCCCCAGATTTTGTTGGACTACAACTCCCATCATCCCTGAGCTCTGGCCTTGCTAGCTAGGGGTGATGGGAGTTGTAGTTCAACAACATCTGAGGACCCACAGGTTGAGAAAGGCTCCTCTAGAGGTTAGATGGATTTTTTTTTTAAAAAAACCACAAACCAATACATTCTCATTGGTGGCATCCTGTCTGTTCATTGCCCTCCCTAGAGATGTTTGCCTGATGCCTTCATTGATTTATTCAATTTATTAGGGGTGTGCACCAGCCACAAGAACTGGTGGCACTGGTGGTGGGACAGGGACAGAAGTGCGTTAGGCAAAAATCTTCTGGATCCCAAGACAGCTTCCAGAGAAGGGTCCAAGTTGGTCCTCTGATGCAGCAAAAAATGTGGATTTCACTGCTCACCCTCTTCTACCTTGTGTGAGTGGCAGAGCTTCTAATACAGCAATGACTCTACCATTCCTTTTTTTAAAAAAATATTTTTTTAATCAATTTTCCATTTAAACTTATACTGTATAATCACATCATTATTATCCACTTTAATTCTTTGGCTCTTTAGAGCCTGTCAGCTTCCTTCCCTCCCACCTCTTGGCTTACAAAAGTAACCTTTATTTTGAAGCATTTTATATATTTTCCAATTCTAATATGACTCATTACAAAATACCTCAAAATTTAAATAAATGTAGAAAGGTAAAAAAATTCTCATTAGAAGTCTTCAGATAACCCTACTAGTGTTGTTAATTGCTTACAATGGTCTTTCAAATATTGTGTAAATTTACTCCAGTCTTTTTGGAGTACTTGATTGTGCTGGTTTTGGATTTTCCCCGCCAGCTTCTCCAGTTCCGCAAAGTCTATCATTTTCATCTGCCACTCTTCTTTCATTGGTACTTCTTGTTTCCATTTTTGGGCTAAAAGGGTTCTTGCTGCTCTTGTTGCATACATGAACAGTCTTTAATCTTTTTTTGGTATCTCTTAGCCTACTATACCCAGGAAAAAGTCTTCTGGTTTTTTAACAAAAGTGTTTTTAAACATTTTCTTTAACTCATTATATATCATTTCCCAGAAATGATACCTCTTTACAAGCCCACCATATATGGTAAAAGATACCTAATGACTCTACCATTCCATTCTTCCATGTTGCCAGAATTAGTAGCACTATATAAATGTGCACACATACTGTGAGAAATGGCCCACAGGGATTAGTTACATAACCACCAATGTAATTTCTCACCTAGGTGGAATTTCAATCCACTTTCAGGGGATTCCCCACATGACCTTGTCAAGTACCTAAATTGCACCTGTATCACACCACATGCTATAGCCATAAGTGATATAATTTAGAATGGCCCATGCCAAGTCCATTTCATCCCATGTCACACTTAACATTAAATTGCCATTTTTGTTTGTTATCACCTCCCTGGTTTCTAAAGAAGCAACAAAATATGATTTTAGTATTGCTGGGTTAAGTTTTGTAAGGGACGCAGCTGGGGAAGATTTTCAGCGCACACACAAACAAAAAAATCCTGTCATTGTAAGTTGAAGTTTGACCTTTCTCTTTGGAATTTTCTTGATGAGGCAACAGTGGCAACAATGTTCTTCCCTGAGGTAAATTTCCCACTTCAGCATAGAGCATTAAAGAGGTATGTGTGGAGTAAAGTAATGTGTGTGGGTCTGAGCGCTGTGCCAAAGTTATTGCTGCATTTGGTTACTGCTGTTGTGTAATTAACTCTCTGACTCAGATAAATCTTTCCCCATGAGAGAAAGTCATATAGGGCAACTCCCGTAGTCAGTGTGACTGCAAAGGTGTGCCTCCCATATTGCACACCTGCTACTCATCAGTTAACAGCTGATAAAATCTGCCCTGTTCTCTCCGCACCAGAGTGAAATGGTGAAGCATCCTTCTGTCACCGCATGTTCATCATACCAGGTCGATGGATGCTCAGGGGGAAAAAATGGTTTATCAGCTTGGTTATCAGCTGCATTTAGCATATTGTGCAAGTGTCTTCCTGGGGAGAAAGAATATATATATATATATATGAGCCCCACGAGACAATAGCTTTATAACAAACTTAACCGGTTTATAACTAACTTAACCAGTTATATCTGGAAGGCATTTTTTAAAAATGGTGGCTAGTTTTCCCCCTCAAAGAAGAAGAGGAGAGTGCTGTTTCACTCACATTCCACTTGTGGGCTTCCTATAGATATTTGGCTGACCACTGGGAGAATCAAATGTTTGGTCCGTGGTATGACTGCAGCAGGTCTCTTCCTTTTACACACTCAGTGGCCTATGGGAGGGACTTTGTGTGGCAGAAAAGTGAATAATGGAGATTTCATATGCCCTGACTTGGCTACACAAGTACCTTAATCCTGACCGCTTCTTAATCTTAAAAAAGGTAAAGGTACCCCTGCCCATACGGGCCAGTCTTGCCAGACTCTAGGGTTGTGCGCTCATCTCACTCTAGAGGCCGGGAGCCAGCGCTGTCCGAAGACACTTCTGGGTCACGTGGCCAGCGTGACAAGCTGCATCTGGCGAGCCAGCGCAGCACACGGAACGCCGTTTACCTTCCCGCTGGTAAGCGGTACCTATTTATCTACTTGCACTTAGGGGTGCTTTCAAACTGCTAGGTTGGCAGGCGCTGGGACTGAACGACGGGAGCGCACCCCGCCGCGGGGATTCGAACCGCCGACCTTTCGATCGGCAAGTCCTAGGTGCTGAGGCTTTTACCCACAGCGCCACCCGCGTCCCTTTCTTAATCTTAGTTTGTTTTAAATATTTCCTGACCTTTCAACTATTACACTTCCAACATTGGTTAGAATACTGACCTTCACTATCTCAGCTGGTATATAGCCTTCGTTTTAGTACAGTTTTCCTACACTGTCAGAGTTTTAGAGCATAGGCTACGAACTGGAAGTCTAGGGTTCAAATTTCAGCACATGAGTGATTTGAGACAAACCTCAATTGCTTAGGCTCAGAATCAGTTCTGCGGTGTAATGATAAGATCACAGGTTCCTTCCTTCCTTCTTTCTTTCTTTCTTTCTTTCTTTCTTTCTTTCTTTCTTTCTTTCTAGATTTCAGGACCAAAAACAAATGCATAAAACAGTTCATGCAACATATAGAGATACACTATATTTCAACAAGTAACAAAACAAAAAGCAGGCTAAAAACAGAGAGCTGAAGAAAAAAAATAGCTCTGGCTAAAATCTCACCTAAAATGCATGGTCAAATAGTCTTAACCTGGTGTCAAAACAACTGTTAACTTGAGAGCTTTTATTTCTATTCATTTTAATGTGGATGTTGTATTTGTAAGCGTTATTTGAACTCAAACCGATCTGGTGGCATAGGAATGCTTTAATAAATAGACGCATTTTGTAAGGTCTACTGGCCTAAGAATTTATTTAATTTTTCAGTTTCTTGGAGATGTGTATACCTCCAAATGCTCCCTCAGTTGATCTGTCTCCTAATTTTAATCACCTCTCAAAAGCGAGTACGTCTCAGAACATATTTGGGGGCTTGTCTGTGATGGAGTCCCCTCTTTCTCCCTGATCAACAGAGGTTTGTTGCTTCAGGGAACATGCACTCTGCCTCACAGCAAATGAGCAATGGCCACAATGCCTCTCGGTTTATAAGCAGAACTGGCTTCTCTTCAGTGGTTTGCTGCTTTTTAAGTGACAAGGGCTTGCCCATCTATTCATATGGTTTTAGCCATGAAACTAGTTTACTTCTGAAGAAATGTTGTTGTGAGCTACTAGGCTAAATTGAAACCTGAGACAAATGAGACTTCTCATAGTGACAGAGGTTACTCTCACCTGTGGCAGACACCAAAGATGCTGTCCTGAAAGTAACTTCCACGTCACGATTGCTATAGAGACCAAAACAGGGATAAAGTTTCAAAAAGGAGTCAGTAGCCGCGGCTCAGGTAAGGTCTTCTATTGATTCTTTAAAAGCATTAAAAACTGGGTTATGAATGCTAGACCTTAAAAAAGCAAACAAACAAAAAACAAAACCCTGGATGTTGCTTTCAGTGAATATGATACTTTTAATTTATTTTATGTGCAAAAACCAATATGTGAACTTGCTGGAACTGAATATTTCAAATGCAGGTTGAAAGCTTTTCTATATCGGTACACTCAATTAACTGAGGAAGAGTGTCTGTCATAAAACTGTTTCACATCCTCCTTTCAGTTCAGCAAAGGTTTTCTAATGCAACAGAGGTGATAATTGACTGACAGAATGAATTGTGACGTCTTAGTCAAATGTTGTGGTTTCTTAAAGGATGGTTCTGTATTGATCACCGTGTTTTGCAGAAAGGCCATCGTCGGTACTGTTTAGAAAACAAAATTGACAGACCTCAGTCAGCATGATCCATGCTTCTACATAGTTTCCCTTCCTTTGACTTATCCTCAAATCCTCAAATGGAATGGAAATAAATGCTAAAGGTTTTCCTTTGCTACAGTTGTTTTCATGAATTTGCAAAGAGGGGAAAAATAGATAAATTGATTATTAAGTGTTTCTCAGCTATTGCTCAAGGGGACATTAAGCTTGATAAAAGTCCTTGGTTTCTGTTCCTCAGCTGGGCTCGATGTTCATCTGGGTATAGTTGGAAGTGTCAGGACTGCATTGCAGCTCTTGGGCCTAAGGCTAGAATTGCACACCTGCCAACTGCTTTGAACAATCAGCAACCCATTTTACATATGCTTAAAAAAAAGCAAAGGGGAGAGGAAGAGGAAAGTTGTAGCAGAGATGAGTTTTCATCAGAATCTTACTGATAGAGGGCCATCTAAACTAGAAGGAAATCAGTTGGCGTGAAAGGATTGCAAAAGCTTAAAGAGTAGAGGGCTTTATATATCTCAGTTGTATAATGTAGCTACGGAGGCTGCAGTTTCAAGTGGAAGAGTTATATGGGTGGGGGAGCAGACCTTCCAAGTGTCCCTATTTTCCAGGGATGTCCCTGATTTAGAGAAGGCATCCCCCCATTTCTGATTTCACCCCGGCTTGTCCCACTTTTTCTTAGGATGCTCTTATTTTCATTGGAGAAATATTGGAGGGTATGGAGTTATCCGACCCCCAAGCCGTCTGTATAGGGAAGTTTTTTTTAATGTTTAATGTTTTGTTATGTTTTCATCTATGTTGGAAGCTGCCCAGAGCGGCTGGGGCAACCCAGTAAGATGTGTGGGGTATAAATAGTAAAATTATCATTATGGACTGGGACGTCCCTATTTTTTTTGCAGAAATGTTGGAGGATATGGGGGAGAGGGGATTGTTCACTCTTTCCTCTCACCCTGGTTTCCTACTGAAAATTGCCCTCAAGCTGTCTCTCACCTATTTGGGATATTAGGGAGGTGGGAATGTGGCCAGAGCGTTTTCAGCCACAGCACCTGCCCTCCCGATCTTTTTTCCCAGCACCCCCACTTTCATAATTACATTTAAAAAAACGTGAAATTGTGGGAGACATGCACAAGCTTTTCTTCCCAGACTGAAGTCTACTGTGAGTTGATATGCATTTTTTGTACTGCTGAATTGGTTTTATGACATTGCATTTTTAGTCTATCTGGTTTCAAGGGTTTTGCATCACTTTTGAAAAAATCTGTGATAAAATGTTTAAAACAAATGTTTTTAATGCAACTTGTGGCCAGTATAACACAGTGCAAAGTTAGGCACAGGAAGTATTACAGTAGCTCTTCTATACCTTGCTATAACTCATTATACTCCTGTGTGATTCCCCCACCCCCAATGTATGAATATTCTGTTAATTACTGCAAAAGCTGTTGTGGTTAACACAGTTCTGAAGTGGGGTGTGTCATGTGTGTCATTTGCTGTGGTTGTTATACATGATAATAAAGGGTGACTTAAAACTATAGATTTGCATAGGAAGCGATTGCTTATCAGATTGTACCTGGTGAGTCTGACATTAATGCACCCACCCATACTTTAGTCACCTTCCTTGTGAACTGTGCACTCTCCTTTATCCTAAAGTTCATCTTTGTGACTATGACAGTTTAGCTGGCTCGCTTCCAGGAATGATTCATCACCTGTTACCTCTTAGGACTGTATCCGTGGTGGTATATTTGTTCATAATAATTTCCTGTTCTCCCTACTCAGATGGCATGGGAATGATTAGATGTTGGAGCAGACAAATTTGCAATCCACCTATCTTGTTTCTGATCTTAGCATCTGAACTGCAGAAAATCTCCAGGGGTAAAGATGGTGTGAAACAAGGAAGCATAAATGTTTTCATCTCTTTAAAAAAAACAACCATGTTGCTATTACAGGTTTTTAGACTGTTTGTTTTTTGTGTAATGCAGGGGTGGGGAATCTGCGGCTTTCCAAATGCTGGACTCCCATCAGCCACCATGGCCAACGATCAGGGGTGATGGAAGTTGTAGCGTATCTCAGATTCCCCATCTCTGATGGAGAGTATTAGAATTCCTATGTCCGATGTGCAGTGTCAAGTGTCTTTGAGCTATGGATGGACAAATCCATCCATCTTGGTTTCTCTCAGTATTTCATTTCCCCTAGTCTTGAATTCCCTGCTGTAGGTCACCAGCCACCAAGTGGCACGAGCAGCAATTGTGCGAAGCCCACCTGCTTATGCCACTAAGTCAGGACAGAACTCCCTCCTGCCTCTGCCATGCATTATTGTGGATTGTTCTCCATCTCCGTAGATTAGAGGCAAAACCAGACCAAGACAGGTGGAGTAGGAAGAACTTTGCTGCAGTACTACATTGTACCTTGGACATAACGTGGCACAGTCGCTGTAAAGGTTGCCTCTAGTGCCATGGACATTATATACATAAAAACCAAGCGATTGGGAAAACTGATAGTTGGGAGTTTGTGTGAACCACAATGCAGTGATAAAACTATATTGCTGAAACTCTTATGAACTGAAACTACTTTGTTTCATAGAGTCTCATGTAGGGTTCATAACCATAGGCGAGTCATATCCTGCCTTACAGTGCCTGTGGTCTCTGGAAAACTGCATAATGACTCTGATGGTGAAATACACTGTTAAATTTAGGTCAGTGATTATGTATTGTCCAGTACAATATTCTCGCCCACCATAGAAATAATTTTTTATGTTGGGGTAGTAGTTAAGAGAGAAGTAAGTCAAAACAATCATGAATAAAACTCACTTGTCATTCCTGAAATTTCACTTTTGGATTCTATTTTTTTTTAAAAAAAATCTAACATGGACAAATAGAAATGTGATGTAATTGCATTTCCATGATTACAAATGCATTCATCTACACTGTAGAATCTACTGGGTCTTAAATGTAGCAGCCTTCTGAGAGTGTTTCCTTAGAGCAGGTATGGGCAAAAGAGACCCTGCATATAGATTGTGTTATGCTGACCAGAACACTTTCATTGGTCTACATATATACTGAGGCTACAGTCCTACATATACTTACCAGTAAGTGTGAATGCAGGGACTTGCTTTCTTCATGCACAGAACTAGGCTGTGTGTGATTTGAACTAGTTTGAAAGTGTCATAACTGTTACAATTCCTACTGAGGGCTGTAATTATATGGAGATTCTGCAAATGGCCTGTTAGGAATCTCTCTCCATTAAGGAACTAAAATAGCCCGGGCTCTTTGGTGGCAGGGCAGCAGAGTTATGACAATTAAATCACTTTAAATTTATTGTATAGATAAGCTTTAAGATTCCTGAGTTATGCAGCTTCCATTTCCTCAAAGCAACTGGGCAGCTTTTGTGTAAGGCTTTGAAAATATGGCAGTGTCTCTTAACCAAGACTTGATTCTCCTTTGTGACCACTTTCAAGTGTCCTTGTGGTGTCTTCAGACATCTAGTAATGTTCTGTCCCTGTAGTTCTGCTGTCTTGGGGGCAGGGAGGTAGGTTCCCCCCTCCCCCCTCTGACTGGCATGTTAAGTGTGCCCCAGAGCTGAGTGCCTGGAAGTGTGAAAGGAAATAAGTGCTTTTAACAGGCACAATCTGATTTGTCTCCGTCAAGCTCTGGAGAATAAGCAGCAGGTGAACATAGGCAGTTCTTCCAAACCATGATATTTAACCCACCTGCCTCTATTGTCTCGCAGTGCAAAAAAAGCTGTTTGTTATATGGGTGAATAAGGCACAGAATGTAAATCTCTCACACATGTGACGCATGTTTTCCCCATGTCTTGTCTTGGACCTTTATATTAGTGAACCTTTGCATTTTAGTCAGTAATCTTTATTTAAGAATATTACTTTATAGATGATGTTTCTGGAGTTACACACTTTTGCAGTAAAAAGATAAATGTCAAAAGGCCAAATTTTGATGTATCAGAGCAGTTAAAATACTTTGATTTCTTTTGAATTAAACACTAACATTACTTGTCATATAAATGCTGGATTAAAAAGGGTTGTATGTATTAAAAAAAAATCACAGGAGCATCAGAAGGTACCCTACACCAAATCAGACTGTTGCTTCATTTATCTCAATAGGATGAGTAGCATTTCCCAGGGTTTGAGACAGCCTTTCCTGACCCCACCAGGAGATGCTGAGGATTGAACCTGAGATCACAAAAACATGCTTTACATTGAGCAATGGCTTTTCCCTTATGAGAGAGTTGCATGACACAAATAGTCTGCACCACACCTTGAGAGACCCAAATTATATCCAAATAGTACCTACATTACAGTAATATAAGTTTTCAACCATATGCAAAAGTAATACAGTGGTACCTCGGGTTACATACGCTTCAGGTTACATATGGTTCAGGTTACAGACTCCGCTAACCCAGAAATAGTGATTCAGGTTAAGAACTTTGCTTCAGGATGAGAACAGAAATCGTGTTCCAGCGGTGCGGCGGCAGCAGGAGGCCCCATTAGCTAAAGTGGTGCTTCAGGTTAAGAACAGTTTCAGGTTAAGTATGGACCTCCGGAATGAATTATGTACTTAACCCGAGGTACCACTGTAATAGCAATAAATGCCACAACAGTAAAACCAGGGCTTTTTCCCCAAGGGGAACACACAGGAACTCAGTTCTGGCATCTCTCAGGTGGGTGCCATTGCCATTCTAAGAGAACAAGGGAGGTGTTCATAGTGAGTTCTGGCACATCTTTTTCTAGAAAAAGTAAAACACCCACCTCGAATAATATTTTTCAGATTTCTGTCGATGAAAGGTAAAAACTTTGTTCACATGATGAGCTTTCCATGCCCCGTCCACCTGGCCAGTAGCAAGCAGACTGCTGAATCAGTGCAGCACTGCCAGTTTAAGGTCATTGCAGAGGCATTTTGTATCGCAGGCTAGAACTATGGAGAACCTGCAACAGCGGCAGCAGTGACGGAAACTATGCTGTGACTTCATAAGCCAAGGTTTGAATGAGGGTCTGTGAGAAGACTTGGTTTTAACCATGGTTTACAAACTCTGGTTAACATGAACTCTGGTTAACAGTAACTATGGCTTAGCGCTACATGCAAATGAGATTAAACTCTAATGCTTGGTGCGGGAAAAAGAGTTTATCAGATTCTAGCTTGGAGTATTGCTGTGAACTTAAATTAGTACAATACATGTACTATTGGATGTAATTTGGGTCTCTGTATTAGTAGTGCTTTAGGGAATGGTGCAGGCAAAGTTAAGCTCTTAATGTCCAATAGTTTCATAATTATTCATACATTTCTATCCAAAGCAATGGTTTTTAAAAGGGATTCACTTTGGCTGGATCGTGCCCAAACTCTTTGCAATACATTTTCTGAGGATCACATTGCTATGTTATTTAACATATGGCACATATTATATGCAAGTATTCTTTTACTTACCACAGTGTAATATGTTTTTTTGCAGGCTGGAGGGAAATGTGCCATCTTGGGTCAGGACAGGAATACTATCCCCCCCCCCCCCCGCAATTTCTTCCCTTCTCTCACCAAGCCTGTATAACTTGTAAAAATAAAAGTTTTCCACAGCCTTTTATGTGTTATACAGAGCAAGAGAAGGGTGCAGGCCCCCATTGTCTTTCTCGGTTTTCAGGTCACCTTTAAGGGAAATCAAATTTTTAAGAAAGTGACTAACCTAAGCTTTCAGCTAAACCTAGAGGCAAATCAGTAACTTGATATGGAAATGTCATTCTGTTGCGTGTTCAGGAGAGTGAAGTGAGAGAATTAATCCACCCACCCTCAGTCAGGCATCCATCTGGAATGCAATATTCCAATTGCTATCCATTAAGATTTTGCTAAGGAAGACTACATCAGTGGGACGGGAACTTCAAGGGCATTTTAAGCTACATGCACAACATTATACTTTTCTTGGGGCTACACTGCAAGAAAATATATGAGAAAGGGGCTAGAGGTATCGGGGATTTCACTAAGACCTATTAAGATAATTGCATGTAATTGGTTTTAACAAAACTTTCCTGAATGACAAAAAATCAGGGATGACAACTAGTAAGACTTTTGAAGCATGGGGAAAGTATTCTACAACAAGATAGAGACAACTTTTAAAATAATGTGCGTACATATATTTATCCTGAATTTGGATCAATATAGTGACAGTAAACATCAATACCTTTCCCTTGTGCTGGTATCGCTTGGCATGTTTTACATCAGGTTTCTTGACAGGTTTGCAGAGTACACAATAAAGGCACAAGAAGAGTGAGATCACTTCCTCTGAGATTCCTGACCCCCAACCTCAATGTCTTCACTGATACTGGGACTATGCAGGTTGGCCCTGCATAGGCTCTCTCTGTGCAGTTGGGAATCCTGCATGTTACAGTACCTTCAGAGTCTGTGCACCCACAGTTTGTGTGTCTGTGGGCTCTGGGCACACAGAGCAAAGAAGCACTATGGGGTGGGACAGCATGTGCAACCCCACATTCCCTTTCCTGAGTTCATTGTGCAGTGCCTTTTAAACACATGAAAAGGGATGCAATGGTGCTCAACAAATGTATCAGACTATCTGCAGAACATCCCAATGATCTTATGTAAGGAGATCAGCAGTAGTGGCTGGTGAGGCAGTCCGGGGGATGGACGGACAGGCTTTGTTATTCTCCCAGGTTCCCAACACACTAAGTTGTGTGCTTTACCAAGAGGGAGATGGGTGGGATGAGGGGTGGGGAACTTGGCGTGCGGCATGGCAACAGGAGTGTCAGATTTACTCTGCTGCCATGTGCCATGCTGCTCTGAACTCCCTGTACCTCATCCCTCTTCTCTCCCTTGTGGTAACTCTGTGACCTGCTGTGTTAGGAAGTAGGGAGACCAAAGGAACCTACACTGCCTTACTGGTCATTCCTGGAGACAGGAAGATATGATGACGAAGTGGCAAGCACATAGCCTACTGTTCTTCTGCTAAAATTTAAGTGAGGTGTGGAGTTGTGAAAATAGATGGTTTGAAAACAGACTTTTAAGTGCTTCCCCCATCACTTATATTTTAATTAGAGATGCTCTCAAAATCCAGAAGTAACTGGATTCCTCTTGTAGACTCTTGGATCCAGCCTTGCAAATCTGGGCAAGACTTCTAAGGGTGGTCTAGCTAAGGTCTGGTGTAATGACACACTGATGTAGTAATACACATGCTGGGACCTTGGACCAGAAATAATCTGGACCTAGAAGATTTGTTCTGGACCAGAATTGAATTCCTTCACTAATCGTGACGCATTTGTATTATGTTGTATTCAACATTTGTTGAATGTTCTCATGTCTCTTGTATCATATTATTCTGCTAGACATCTGATGTCTGTCACTGGAACTGAAAGTAAAATGTGGATGCAGTACTCACAAACAGTTTGAACCCAGTAGTGAGTAGGACAGTGGGTGCCTTTTATGGTCAGCAATAGTGGCCTGGTGAGTGACTGCATGAAACCTGTTTTCCTTCTATTTTGGCCTTGTTACTCACCGTACTCAAGTTCTTTGCTTCCATCCATCCATCCATGGCGTGGAGTAGGGAGGAAGAACAAGCCTTATTCAGTCTGGAATGAAGACTGATACACACATGTGTATATATATAACCTATTGTCACTGCATTCCTCATTTGGAGACATGCTGCTGATTTTATGAACTGCTTCCATTTTATAGCTTTGGGTCTGGTGATACGGAAATTCTACATTTGACTTTTGCTGGCTATTTTGCATGCATAGCTCGTCACCACTAGCTATATACTCAGGTTCTTTTTATTGCTGGACAGAGTTTCCAGAACATTCTACACCAGAATCAAAGGATTGTATTCTTTATTTATAGCATACATAAGCACATGTTATGTGTACAAAAACTTGCGCAAATGTTTTTGGATTATAAGTCGCATCATCCCTGACCACTGGCCCAGCTTGCTGGGGCTGATGGGAGTTGTAGGCTAAAACATCTGGTAGGCAAAAGTTGCCTGAATTTTCTTCTTTCAAGGAACTGTTCCAACATCTTTTTTTCCTGCTGACAATTTTCTCCTTGGACATTGCAAGGGATTTTTCAGCCTGTTCCAGGGCACACAGTCAGTTTTTGTGAAGTACTGTTCCAAAACCTGTTGAACCTCACTGTTTCCATTACTGAGAGGATACCTAGAAGACATATAGCCAGTGATTTCTCTCTCTCTAGCAAAATAGGTGCCTGGTACTCATGATGAACTTGTTACAGTAAATGTCACACTTTTTAACCAAAAAAAGAGAGGTGCCGTACTCACCATGAAGTTGTTACAGAAAGTCCCACACCTTTTAACAAAAAAAGAGGTGCCAGTACTGTGTAGCCTTGATTACCCCCTGAAAAAAGCACTACATATAACACTCCCCTATGGCTGCCATTGTAACAGTAGGGGAGCTTTCAATCAGGGGAACTTGTCTCCTGATCCTCTTATTGAGGAACCCCCAATAGGTTTTGGGGGAACCCTGGAATTCCATTGAACACCATTTGAAAATAGCTTATCTTTATTAAATGAGGAAGAGAGAGAAAGAACTAATCAGACTGAAAGTCTTATTTTAATTTTAGTGACAAAAGTTGGTCTTGTGGTTTTGAGTGGCCTGTATATCTGCTTTAAGAGAGGCAGAAAGAAAATTAAGATGAGAACCACATCAAGTATTCTTTTTGTCTCCCTTGGATCAAGCCCCATAATATTGCAGACTTCAACTTATCCCATAAACATTCCACAAAGCTGAATAAAATCAATAATCCCCTTCTTCCTTTTATTAACAGTATATCAAATTCCTTCCCATTTTATTTCACCAAACCCACCTGCCAGTTCCATTTTCATTTCTCCTAAAGATGCTTCTTTCATATTGCGTAGAGTTATGAATTCTTCGTGTAGAAAAGTCTACCCAACTGACTTACTGATTTGGATTTATGGCAGTGTCCCCTTATCTTTAGGCATATTTTGTATTGCAAAAGTTGATTAATGCAGCAGACCAGTCATGCCTTTACAATGGGTCCAGTCTACACAGAAACTTTCATATTGGATACTTTATGCATCCACAGGAGTATTTAACCCCCTGGGATTTCTCTTGTGGGTAACTTCCTTTCTGAGCCTACATAATTGATCAGTAGATTAAACTTCATTATTTTCAGCCATTTCCCATTATTTTTGATGCCTTGGGATTTCATAGAAGTGACTGGCAATAGGCTCTTCCAGATTAGTCCCATTATCACGGAACTTTATCATGCTGTCTAAATTTTGAAAAATAAAACTAAATCCTATTACTTAAGTTGTGCTACCTCTGAGTAAACAGCATGCTTTGCACTTAGAGGATTTCATGCATTTTTTTTTGTAAAAGAAGAAATTGCTTGTTGTGTAAATGAAGAGATGCCTAAATTGCAGCAGACAGTGGGTGAAATTATGCAACAGGAACAACACATCGTTTAGGATGTTAAAACCGAATAGCAGATTCTTGAGGATTCTGGGGGTGAAGTTGTTCTGATCAGCTTTGTTCACTGTAAACACCAGGATTGATTTGATGAAAACGATGACAAAGTTTTGCCTTCGTTTGGCTCCCGACACAAAGCTCATCTTGTGCAGCTGAATGACAAATGCTTAAAAGCAAAGAGCAGAATGCCAGTACATTATAAAAAAACCAACCCAAAAAACTAGCTCAGACAAGACTCTGCTCCATGACAGAGCACTGGTGGAATAATAAAGAAGCTGAGCTATAGGCAGCTGTTGATGGGAAGGATATGAAGTCATCCATTTGCAGGAGTGGTGGTATGGACTGGCGTTAATTTCTCCAAGGCAATAGGGCACAACAGGAGCATGAGGTGTAGCAGTGACACACACACAGGTCAAAATACATTATCTGAGAATATTCAAATGAAAATGTTAATACGGATATAGATATCTAGAAATAAAGTTGTGGTTTTTTTAAAGAAATCCAGTAATAAGAAAATCCGAGGTTGTGTAACCCTCCAAATAGTCACACAAGAGAGTAGTCATAGTCTTCTTTCCCACATCAAAATGAAGGCCCTTTCTTCCTTGTTCAGAGCAATTTTGTTCAGAGACTTCTCACCCTGTGGTTGCTCTACACCAGGCATAGGCAAACTCAGCTCTCCAGATGTTTTGGAACTACAATTCCCATCATCCCTGACCGCTGGTCCTGTTAGCTAGGGATGGTGGGAGTTGTAGTCCCAAAACATCTGGAGGGCCGAGTTTGCCTATGCCTGCTCTACACATAGCAAGTACAGGAGCTACTGGTGTGGACTGCAAACATGGCACAGAAAAACATTGCCTCTGACTTACTCTCCCAGTTTCTTCACTGAATTGAAGAATTCAGTGGCAGGAAGCTGCCTTATATTGAGTCACTCTACCTTAGTCTTATCTACACCATGGTGACTTCCAGATGTTGCTGGACTACAACTCCCATCACCCCTGACCATTAGTCCTGCTACGTGGGGTGATGGGAGCTGGAGTCCAACATTTGAAAGGTGCCATGTTGGCTGCTCCTGGTCTGCAGCAACAGGCAAATGCTCTCGAGGGTTTCAGAGATAAGGCTTTCCCTGCCCTACCTGGAGATTCCAGGGTTAAAATGTGACCTTTTGCATGCATACCTCTGTCATTATACCTCTCCCAAATACTATGGTATTAGAAATGCTCCTCAGACGGCATAGCTTAGAGCAGTGATCTCCCGATGTTGGCATTTTTCCAGAAATGTACGGTAATTTTCGGCTGGAGGTTTGAGAGGGCAACCATCTTTTGATATATTGCTTTGCTGGAGCAGGTTTTTGTAGCCAACATCCTGAAGAATAGAGTTTCATATACTTGTATACCAAGTTTAATGATGGGCAAATTGGCCAGTTTAGGTTTCTCAGTTTCTCCTTTTTCCAGTTTTCAATTCAGTTCTCCGCATTTGCACGAGTGTGCATTAAAAAAAACTTACCCTGAAAATTCATACGCAAATTAGTATAAATTTCCTCTTTTGTGCCTAATTTACATTTTTTGGCAGAGCAATTTGCTTTTGTATGTATGTTTATGCACACTTTACCAAACATTTTTTCTTGTACCCATTACTTGACTAGAGAACTACTTTGCAAAATTCAGAGAAGAGCGAATTCTGAAGGCTGGCTTTTGGTGGTTGCATTGTTTCAGAAAGGGCAAATTAGGTTGGTCCATCTTTAAATATCTCTCCCATCCTTAATCAAGGTTATATATCAACATTTCCACAAGTATTTGCTTATGGGCAAGTGGCTTGTATTGCTCCGGTTTTCAGTGGGAATTCTGAATTCTGACTCAAGTGGGGGACCCCTGTCTTTTCAGTTGCAGTTTGTCATAACGGGAGAAAGCAACATCTAGCAAATTGCTGCTACCCACAGGAGGCACTTGGCTAATTTCAATTATGCCCCGGATGACTGTAATGTTTTATGTTTCCTTCCAGTGAGAATGGATGGAAATAATTGCAGTATAAGATGTTTCAGTTATATGTATCCAGGCTTTCTCAATTAATTAAACATTATAATGTAAAGTGGACTTTTCCCCCTGCTAACAGTAACTGTGTATGAAATTGCCAGATGCCTTTTATGGTTCTAATTAGTGCCATGCAAAAACTGCCACAGCAGCATGTGGACAGCGCCATTAGGAAACCCAGTTTACTTGTGGGCTCCCGGTGCTGATGGCAGGACCCCAGCCATTTCCCTCCCCTGGCCATTCAGTGTGTGCAGCAGCCAAATGCAAACTAGTCATTGCAATGTGTGTGTATTGATATATACAGTCAATGTCAACTAGGATATAGAGTAAAATAACTGGGAGTAATGAGAATGTATAAACAAATAGTCTATGTTGTTTCATACTGACACATATATGACACTAATCCAGGAGCCAATGCCAGAGGCAAGGGGAGTATGTTATGAACTACTTGAGGTATTCCTTCTGGGACTGCTCATATGGTATGATTTCTGTCTCATTGCTTTCAGACAGACTGATCTATTACCAACAGTAGCTGTGTTTGTGGAGGTAGATGTGGAAAGAGGAGACCAGTGCAGAAGATTAAGCTTCTCCTACCAGGATTTCTCTCCCCCCCTCCTTCAGATTTGTTTAATCGAAGGCCATTATGAAATAGGAGAATAAAGTATTGGTGTATTGCACAAAATTTGGTAACCCAGAAAGATTGAGAGAGATCTCAATTGCTCTTTTAAAAATATAATGGCCAGCAGCAATGTGATTTTAATGCCCTCATCCTAAACTTTCGGTTGTGAATTGTAAAATGCATGATTTCAGACTTCTAGCCATACTTAGAAGTTGAAGCTTAATTACATTACAATAATTATATTTGATTTCAAATCTGTTTGGACAGGATCTAGTTAATTTTCCATATGGAACTTTGTTTTTTAAACAACAACAAATAATTTAATGCATACAATAATATATGAATACCATGTTACAAGATGTGAAATTCTACTTATGTGCATGGGAAATCCATATTGTTGTTTTTTAACAGTTCCTTTTCCTCCTGGATTTTTATAGTTCTGGATTATATTCATGGTGTGTTCCAGTTTTAGATGTGAGCTTGACTTTATGTTCCAGATATGGAGCAGACTCACTGGTAGCCTTAGGCAAGTCACCATTTCTCAGAGTTGGTTCCTCATCTTTTAAATTGCATTGAGAATGATCTGAAAGGATGAATGAGAAAAAGACTGAAAACTGTGTGCAGTAATAATAATAATAACGATAAAGAAGTTATATTTACACTTTTGCTATTAATAGCAATAGAAAACTACTCTTAATTCCTTTGCTAGTTCCATTTGCAATTTCACCAACATACAAATTCTAAGAAGGAAATCCTTGACTAAGACTGCAAGCATATAAATGAATTATCTGAACATTATATCCCCCCCCCCCCGAAATCTGAGGGAAACATTTGAACTGTTGAGAGAATGAGAAATACGGAGAGGGGGAGCCAAGGTATAATTCCAGTGCACTTGTTCATTGTACCCCTGGTTTGCACAATGTGCTCATTTTGTCCAATTTTTATTCTAGCACAGCTTTTCCCCATCCTGGGTACACTCCAGATATTCTGAACCACTGCTCCCATCATCACTAGCCAGCCTGGCTATGGTCAGGGATGCCGGAGTTGTAGCTCAACAATTTCCAAGAAACCTGGATTGAGGAAGGGTGCTCTAGCACAGAGTTTAGACATTACTGTTAACCAAATTGGCAGTGGCGAAGATACTGAACGATGTATCAGGAAGTGCCCAATTTAAATCTTCCGTCCGCCATGAACTCACAACTTAAGCTCTTTCTGCCTCAGTCCTCCTTCCCCACATCTGCAGCATGGGGGAATAACATTGCCTTACCTAACAGGGCTGTTGTAATATGAATGCATGTGAACACTTGTAAGTGCCATATGGATGTTTGCTATTATTGTGCTATCCAGCTGTCATACTTGGAGTAGACTTATTGAAATCCATGAAGATAGGAACTATGCCAATTAGTTGCATATATACTACTACTACTACTAACCAATATAATATAGAGCCCAAAAATCACCATTCTCCTAATGATTTGCAGGGTCATATTAGCACTTCTGAGAAGCTTTGCAATTGCTGTCCATGTGGCACAGCCTCTCTGTTGTTTGATTTTCAAACTGCCACCGATTGATTAGTGTGCATCATGCACCAGTCTTGGGTCTCATCAGGAGTGTAGCAAGGGCACCTTCAGACAGTCTGTTTATTGAACATTCATTCTGATTTATTTGCACACAGGTTATTCAGCACCTGCTGTTCCTTGAGCATCCATCCTGATCTGTTTGTGCAGAGATTATGGCTTCTTGTCAATCGTTACCCTACACTTTCTAACACATTCCCCATCACTTTCCTTACTGCAAACAGTCTACATTTTGGGAGGAAATAGTTTTGTTGTGCAAGAACTCTAGAATGTTTTAATCGACTTTAATCATGCAAACCTTAATTTGCCGGAGGAATGTCGTGGATCGCTGTCCCAAAGTTGTTTCCCACTCAAAATTGCTGTCTTGGTGTTTTGATAGTCATTCATCCACATGCATGTTATATTCACAGTCATAGCACTGTGTGGGACAGCAGTGCAGGAGGTATGGAGCAGGCATAGGCAAACTCGGCCCTCCAGATGTTTTGGGACTACGACTCTCATCATCCCTGACCACTGGTCCTGTTAGCTAGGGATGATGATGATGATGATGATGATATATTATTTATACCCCGCCCATCTGGCTGGGTTTCCCCAGCCACTCTGGGCGGCTTCCAACAGAATATTAAAATAGAATAGTCTATTAATGGGAGTTGTAAACCCAAAACATCTGGAGGGCTGAGTTTGTCTATGCCTGGTATGGAGAGTAGTGTGGGCGTTTGGGGTGGGGTGGGGTGGGGTGGGGGTGGAATCCAAGAGCCAAAGCAGCAGGGCAACTTTGAGTCTTAACAAGGATGAACAATGACCAGGCCTAAATTATGGCTACCATTGCATGTGAATCTGCTCTGGGGGATTTTTACTCTTCTCTTCACCCTCAAAAAGAAAAAAAAAGGGGGGGGGAAGCATGCTACTTCTTATGGCAAATCATAAATACTTTTTCTTTAAGCCCCCTAAGTTTTACTATATTTTATTCTGCTTTTTTTCTGAAATGCTATTGGCCTGTGACAATTGGCCAAGTTATAGGGAACCAGGCAGAGGCCCTTCTCGGTAGTGTCGCCCTCCCTGTGGAATGCCCTCCCACCAGATGTCAAAGAGAACAACAACTACCAGACTTTTAGAAGACATCTAAAGGCAGCCCTGTTTAGGGAAGGTTTTAATGTTTGATGTATTACAGTATTTTAATATTTTTTTGGAAGCTGCCCAGAGTGGCTGGGGAAGCCCAGCCAGATGGGCGGGGTATAAATAATAATATATTATTATTATTATTATTATTATTATTATTATTATTAACAAATCCATTCAATGAGGGAATAGCTTTCCAAGGAACACAAGCCGAAAGCACCATTGCATGTGCAGAACTAGTTGTGAAGCACTTTGCATCTTGGTTTCTGTGTTTCCAGAACATCCAGTACACACCATATGCTGAAAATCCACTTTCTAATGGTAATGCAAGTGGATGCCACTTGCTGTGCCTGTCACTGTTGCCACATATTCCTTGGTATTCCTTATCGTGCCAACTTTCACTCTTGCTTAACTATTCCCCTCCTGATGAGATTGTGCCCCCACCCCAAGAACCAAGAAATGGCACTATCTCAGCTATGGCTTTGTTAGGACTGCTTGGAAGAAAGACACCCTCCCCCCCCCATCCCTAGTATTGTTGCTGCCTTTGGCGATATCTTTCTGAAGTATTCTCTGCAAACAGAACTGCTTAACTTAAATTAGGACGAGGTCAAATGTGTGCAAGCTGAATGATCATTTATTTATCTAGGCTTTTTTGGTGTATGTTTTCTCTTGCAGGCAGAAGGACTTCTTTGTTTCTGTTTGTGCATCTCTGAGCAGGGGGGAAAGCCATGGATAAGGAGGTAAGTGATTTCATTTCGGGGGGATATTTAAGATAATGTTGCTTCGTAATATTTTTTTGCTTCATAATATTATTCATAAGAGTGGCAGAGAGGAAGCAGGGAGGCAGGCAGTTCCCCTTTTTCTGTTACTGACAAGTGAAGGGGATGATTAACGAGAGTTGTAGACAATGTACTAGTAATAGAGAGAGGGGGGCCCATAGAAGTTAAACAAAAGTGCCTTCAAGAATTTAGAGTATTCCCAGGGATCTATAGTAGAACCTCATTGTGCCTGTCTACTGTTTCTATTTTTGATTAGATTTATAAACACAGCACCACATATTTTCATGTGGCTTTGTAGCCCAGGGGCAGAACGAGATTGACTGCACTGAAACTGTGAGGCTTGTGAATTTCGGGCAAGGGACGGAGTGAAATAAGTAGTGTAATTGTTTTTGTGGAGTGACCGTGGGACCTCCTCTGTTCTGAATTACACATGGTTCAACCCTTTGACCTAACCAACCTCGGCAGAGCCTGGTAGATCTCCTAAAGCTGTGCTGAAAGGTCCTATCAGTGACATGTTGGAACATTATCTGTCATGCGAGATGTGTGCCAACAACCATATTAAACTACATTAATTACTACCGAGGCCCACATTTGTGACAGTCTCAACTTCGCTTAGCCCCATCGTCATGTTGCTTATTGTTCAAAAGGGACGTACAAATGGGCCGTTTGTTGAATCGAAATACGGCGACAGTGTTTTATTTTAAATTGCACTTTTGGAGAATATTCATATTGGTTGTGCCCTTGTTCTTTTACACCAGTGATGATTTTTGTGATGGGGTGGGGGAGGGGAGGGGGAAGAAAAATGTCAGTAATAGGTTAAAGAACTCTCAGGATAAGAACAGCAGTAGCATAGAAAGAGTTACATATTCTGTTGCCTGAATTTTTTGTGCATCAGAAGTTTGGTGTTTTGTTTTAAGTGAGAAAATGGTATAATAATTTTACAATGAACATGCTAATTCATTATGACTGTTTCTTTAAAAGTTTTGTTTTATGCCAGTTTCCTTAGAACAGTGTCAGGAACTCAGTTTAATTACTTAGAATATTCATTGAGTCTGATAATTTATATATGTACGTGAATGTGTGTACCCACATCCTAGCAGGGCAATGCATTAAAGATATCCAGTGTAAGTATATAAGGTGAAAGCCTTAGCTTGAAATAGGTTTAATTTGGACAAGTAATTTTATGATGAAGCTTAATTGTTTAATTATAATTCCTGTATACAGGAATGTATAGGTCAGCTAAATCTAGGCATATATGTATTATATTCTGTGCTATGGGGCCACCAACATTTTTTTAAAAAAAGGATTTAGCTGTAGCTCTTTTGTCATATAAACTTTTTTTAAAAAAAAAACCCCTGATGTTGCCTTTTATTTTCCACTTGAGACGGTGCTAGCAAGTCAGCTACAAAAAAGAAAACAGCAAAACTACATTTGACCCCACCAAGTGTCATTCTCATTAGCAGTAAACAGTTTGCTCTTCTTAAAGCAGGCAGGTGCAAATTGCAAGCTGTTTCACTCTGGCTGTTATTCCTTAAATAGATGGAGTAATAAGGCGAGGATTGGCAGGTTGGTGGGAGGTTCTGTCCCCACCTGCATAAAGGAAAGTCTTAATACTGTTGGACCAGGAAACTGCAGGAATTAAATACAGCAGTTGATGTACTGATACAATTGAGCTGGTTTAGCAGAAGGGATATGCGCGGCGTTGTAAGATATTGTCCATATTTATCTAGGGTGGGTTCTGGAAGCAGAGCTCTGTTTTATGTTTAAAGGCAAATGCTCTCACTGAAGTGAATGAAAACAGAAGCCAACATACCTGTTCCTGTTCACCATCATTACACTCCTTAGAGCATTTCAGGCATTGTTAAGTTCCTGGAATCCTACCAGATTGACAATATATTTTCCAGCTACCATAACTCTTTTGGCTGTATTCAGACAAGATCCCAAAGGCGAGGAAGACTGTGGGGCCGGGGGAGGAGGAGGAGGAGGAGGAGGGAGTCCACGGATGAATCTGCTGAGCTAGTTTGCTGATGCTTCAAACAGTTGTTCATTTTAAGGACACCTCATTTAATTTCATGGAAGAGACATAGCATGCCAGCCTGTGTCTCAATCTAAGGTATGCATTTCCTAAAAGGAACTAAAACTCTGTCATTCCAAAGGCACTCTTCTTTTTGACTCCCAGCCTGCATAGGGACTGCTGTCTGGAAGTGGTAACTTTAACTTTAACTCTAAGCCTGCTGATGAGGTCTGTCTGTATGATCTTCGCCAAGCAGATAAGGGTAGGGAGACAGCTCAGAGCACAGCTTGTTTACAGCGGGACAGGAGAAAACAGCAAGACACAAATGTGGGCTGACGTTTTCATGAAGCACAATGGGTTGATCACAGATTCAATCTGACTGCCCTGAACTGAGCGATGATCCGTACAGTATGCAAAATTCACTTTCTGGCTGGTCTGTGCCCACCAGCTTCGCAGCAGCTTTTGCAGAACCCCTGAGCCATGGCTTTGAGTGGAACCAGAACTGAACACGGCTTTGTTGTACCCAATTCCTTCTGACAACAATCACATTCTTTTAAAAACTTCATAGGTTTTAGTTGTCACTGGTTATAAATGAGGATTGCTGTTGTTGTTGCTGCTGCAGCTGCAATACTGGCTGTGTTCGCACATAGACATTATTACCGTGTTCCAGAATCAGTTTTACGAAAGCATTCCATTCGTTTCAGTGACACAAGATCCCCAACAGAAATGGCATTGGGTTGCTTTCTTTGCTGATTAAACTGTGCAGAGACCGTCTCGTCCTTCGAAAGGATTTCTCTCTCCTTTAAAAAAAACGATTTCTAAGTCATCATCACATTCAACTTACGAGTATTTAACACAGTGAGTGGGAAAGATGTCAGAGTGTCCCCTTAAAAATATGCGCTGTTAATTTAAGGAGGGAGAAAATGGAAATCATCATTACATTAAAAAGAAGAAAACTTGAAAAGCGTCATACAGCTGCATTAGACCTATAAGACCCAGAGAAATGGGTCACTGAGTCAACATCCTCTCTGCAGCAACCACATGCGTGTGTTTTTGTGTGTGCTTTTTTAAAGGATAATTTTTTTAATTGTTGAATCAAATTGCTGGGAGGGGGCAAGAGTAACATCAAGCCCTCTGCTTCTCCTGCCACCATATTTCTCTTCCTTCTTCCCACCAGATGTAAAATCCACAGTATACTACAAGCAAAGAGCAGAAGAAAACAAAAGTGTTCCACACCAAACAGATAGTTTCAGGTGATTCAGTCAGCAGTGCAAATTTTAAAAAAGGAAAGCGTGGGAAAATTTCACCAAATATACTTGAAGGTGGGATGAAATTCTGAAATAGAACTCCCTGCAACTTTAATTTAGGTTTCTTCAACATGAACACTGCCACCAATTCCTTGGAATGCCATTAAATCTTCCTAGTAGCTTAGCAGAATTGGCTTAGGTTTGAGATTGACACGAACACCGAGGATCAAACCAACTGTTAACTAAGATTGTTTGTTAAGGGGATATTTTGTACATAAGGAAATGCTGATATGTACATTGGGGTCTTAGATAGATAGACAGACAGATAATTTATTACGGTCAAAGACCAGCTCGCATTGGGATCTTAAGTGTGCTTGATTAGCCCTTCCAAAGACTCAAGAGATACTGTTGCAGACACCATGTTCCAAGTGGCTTTTGCAACAAGCTGTATCCCAAATTCACTCATTACCTAGTCCAGCCATTGGATACATTCTGCCTCTGCCACACAAGCTCAACTGGTTATATTTCTAGATGCTTGGATAGTTCAGTTGATTTTTAAAACCTGCTTATCTAACCTCCTTCTGGCAAGACCTTTTCACAGAACCTTTGCACACAATCACTGGCTCTTTTCTTTCGAGCTTCACCAGCTAAGTGCTGGTTTTTTTTGTTTTTTATAAAATTATTGTTACAAAATTGTACACACATAGATGATAAAATATGACATGACTAACAAAAAATGGGTCACTAGGGGTGTAGAAAAGTACCAAACATATTATTTCATAGTACATAACGATGAGGTGGTTACAGTAAACCAGTAAAATGAATTCTTCAATAAATCAACTTGGAAAACAGAGTAATAAGAGAGAGCCAATGAGTAGCGCCTGCTTTTCTACACCACATTGCAATATTTGTTGTATTCCTCATCCATGTGTTGTTACATTTGTATATTTAATAAAAACATACCATACAGTGTAAAAAAATTCTTTTCCCCCCTTTTCCCTTGCCATCTTCAATTTTTGCGACAGCTTTCCCCTTATGGCCGTTTACCAGAATATATTATACCAGTGATCCATATTCATTAACCACAAGGTTTTTCCAAGCTCTGGCCATTACCTTTCTAGCTGCTGTTGATGAATATGTTATTAATTCCTTACTTCTTAATTGGTCCATGTCTGAAGTATATAAATTAAGGCTAACCCCAGAGTTTTGGGGATTGTCCGAGCTGTAATCTGAGATACCTCTTTAAAAACTTCCTTCCAAAATTGTTCAACTTGAAGACATTCCCACCACATATGTTGGTATGTACCTATAATTTGGCATCCTCTCCAACATAACAGAGAGCTATTGGGTTTTCTATAAGATAAGCACCTTGGTGCTAAATACCACTCCTGCACAATTTTTAGTAAACAATTCCTAGTAGTTGCTGAGATTTATATGGTGCTTTTGTCCATACATTGTTCCATTTATCCTCTTCAATGTTTATATCCCAATTTAATTCCCACCAGCTTTTTATATGACAGTCTGGGGGCTAAAACTTTTGCCTATTTCCCCCCATGATCTAGTACCCCACCAAGCTCATTCTGCCCTCGGCAGCCCCCACCTGCCTCCCTTCTTACTTATATCCAGTTTAAAGGATGGCACTGGCTGCCAGCAAATGGAGCTAAGCTAGTTGGCTCTGCCTTTCATTTGTTGTAGCACCATCTACTGTTGGTCTTCCAGCCTTCTTCCCTACCAGTCACAATCAGCACCAGCCCCTGTTAATCCTGCTCCTCCAGTGCCTGAGGCCTATTCCATTGTCCCAGCAGCAGCTATTAATTCCTTTTAAAACAACAACAACCCAGACACCTTATTTATGTGTCTCCTACATGGCACTGAATTTGTCTCTTCCTGGTTGCTTCACCTCTGGAGAACGTATCAGCCTTTGAGGAAGCTCAAATGCCAATGATATTTAAAAGTCTCATGCTGTAAATCTAGGCTAATGTTCAGTGTGATATGTAAGGCATTAAGAATGCAAGTCAAGTATCAGTATTAGTTAATTGTATTTGAATAGGTTCTTTATGACAGATCATAACTGTGAAATGCAATGAAACAGAGTCTATTTGTATAAAAATTAGCACTATCCTGAACTTTTATTTTTTTAAAGCAGGGATTTAAAGCCATGTAAACAAAATTTGGCAACTGAAGCTGATTTAAGACATTAAATGCCACAAGGTTAATGACACCCCCAAAGCATTTGGAAATATTAATCTTTCTTTTTCTTTCTTTCTTTCTTTTTTTGGAATGACTAAAATAATCAGAGAAGCCAACTATTTTTCTCTGTCTCTTATTTGCTTTATTGAATACTTATTTAGTGTTCATTAAAGAAAATGTATGTGTTAACCTGTCTGTACTATAATTTACTATCACTTGGATTATAGTTTAATTATTTTGACAGAGTATTATTTGTGACTATGACATACATCATTTTATGCTTTCTCTCTCTACCATTCAGAGAGAAAGACAGAAAATGATAAATGATAATAAATATTTTAATTGTTCCATTCATGGCGGCAATTTTGAGGATGCATAGGATGTCGTTTTGTCACAATCTGGCATTGAAAAATAAGCACTGCACTGAAAAGTATAATAGCCCTAGCAGTTTGTGAGTTAAACTTTTCTATTTAGTTACAAACATCATACAATTTATTCTGGAGTGAACTTGTGAAATTTGTAATGTGTCTGTGGAGTGGATAGTTTGCAAAGCCTGTCTACATAAAATAGATCATTGGTGGGGAGATGGAGGGGAAGGGTCTATTGGCAGCTCTTGGGTAAGAAAACCTCCATGGATCCTCTTTCCTGAATGTGCCACCCTCTACCTTACTGCTGTTGATGCTGCCCATTTGTTTTCTCTCTTCCACTTGTCCCAAGCTGCCCAGAAAATGAGGGCAGGGAACTCTTAGCTGCTGCCTGACAGGGGCAGGAGTCAGGAGCATGTCAACAATAAATCACAAGAATAAGTGAAGTTAACTCTTTATTAGAAGAAACAAGGGCTGCTCAGGAGTGCCAGACTTAATGGGTGTAGCAACTCTTTTCAGTTGATCTTGCTTCTATGAGCCAGTTGTGGAGACTAAATGTTCCTCTCTTCTCACAGCTGTCCAAGTCTCCTCCCCCAGGTACTTCCTAAGCAATCTGAGACTCGACCGGTACACCTGCCTATGTTCCTCTCTCTTCATACCGCTTCTGGAAGACCAGTAGGAAGGGGAGCTTGTCACAGCAGGAGGAGGAGATGCCCTGGCTTCTTCACTAGCTTGATACATCTTTGCCTCTTGCCCCCCACTCCTGCTCCTGATTCTGATTCTGGACTTCTCTCTGCCACAGAATCTCCCTGCTCACCAAACCCTGTTATCTCTTTAGCTCCCAACACTTCCTTCTCAGTCTTCTCTCTCTTCTGCCTCTGACCACCCATTGCCGTCCCACCGCCAATCCCTGGGCTCTGAGCCTTCTTCCCTTGGGTGTTCCCCAGCTGAATTCTCCCACCACCCCCCTGCATCCAACCAGCCCATGACATCACCCCTCCATCTCCTTGCTCCCATCTAGCAGAGGCGGCAGGGAAGCAAGCAACATCAGCAAGGAGCAGGAAGAAGACCAGAGAGCTCATTGGGCTGACAGTGGACTCTCTGTTGAGACATGGGTCTTGGCAGGTGCCTGAAGCTGCCCACCCCTGATGCTGGCCTTTAGTTTGTTGGATAAATATGAAATTTCCAACTTGCTACCATCTATGATTGCCACCTTTAAGCTAGTAAATTATCCATGCAGCTCAGTGGATCAAGATAAGGAGGACCTATGGAATCTCTTTGCACCTTCCTTCTTTCCTTATAAGGTACTAGCAGCTTTGTACTCAGTATTGCTCAAGAAGTCTAGGAAACAGAGAATCAGTGCAGTTTTGAAAGGCTCATTCCACCATTGAAATGATTCGAAATGGGGATGATGGAGCTTGTACTGTGGCCAACATATTTTCCAGCTGATGGAGAAGTTTGAGATGACTCCTCTGTCTGACGAAATCTCTTGGCTCCCACCTTGGGGAGAGGAAGATGGCATAGAAGAGGACTGGGTGAGCAAAGATTCAAGACACCTCACTCCTGCTTTCAGCTCACCACTGGGTGGAACACACATTCTCTGCCCACTACACAAATCCTTTAAAATGCAGCGAATGTGTGTCCAAACCACTTCCAGCACTCTATAGAATTGATGGCGATTTTTTCTTTGAGTGTTGACCTGCTAATGCCATTCTGAATACCTATAAAGCCCTTCAGAATGTTCAAAATGAATCACATACATTATCCCAGCAATCTGTGCAAGAACTCTATAAGGTAGGCCAGTAACATTATCCCTATATTTTCAGGTTGAGACATGGTGGCTGGCTGAAAGTTCTCAAGTGAATTCTTTGGTTCAGGACTATTCTTCAGGGTAGCCCACTTTTGGTACTCAGATACTTATTATTGAGAAAGTTTTGCACGCATAAGTTTGCCCCAGCTTTTGAAACTTTGTCCTGAAACAATTTAAGTGTGTGTATTTAATGCATGATTTAAGATGAAGCTAGCTTTTGGGCTCCAAGTACTAGTGATGACAGCAAGCCCATTTGCTTAAACTCAGATTTCCCCCAGTCATTTATTAAACAGAGGTGGGGTACACTTTTGAGAGCAAAAATGATACAGAGGTGAATGTTCCTGCGCCCTCTGCCCTTGGGATTGCACGTATGTATCGAATAGTTCCTAGACAGATGGGTGACTATAAATGATGAAAGCCAAACAAACTCATCCATCCTCACAGCTTCTCTCTAAGACACTTTTCTTCCAGCTGGGCTCACTTTTGATAGTGGAGAGCAGCAGGGCTGGTGGTTGAGAAAGAGAAATGGCATTAAGGGATACACTGTGCAGAAGTCAGCCACGAGCAGAGGGAGGCTTGCCCATTCTCAT
This sequence comes from Podarcis filfolensis, assembly GCF_964270895.1. Classification (NCBI taxonomy): domain Eukaryota; kingdom Metazoa; phylum Chordata; class Lepidosauria; order Squamata; family Lacertidae; genus Podarcis; species Podarcis filfolensis. The sequence goes on along the minus strand of NC_139603.1, from coordinate 29,539,737 downwards.
CTGCACATTGTTTTATATGCCATTGGAGCTGCTTCTAAGTACAGTTTGAGCATTTGCGATAAATCTGGTCCTCTAGATAAGTCTTGTCCTCTGGTTTTTCATTGTTTGGGGTAAAGTATCCAAAAAAACAGCATGTTGGTTGCTTTTTCTTTTGCTAATTTTTACAAACACTGTGATGAGGACACAAGTGATAACCTCCTTTGGCACTGGCAACAGGAATCTGAAGAAATAAAAATGCATTTACCATTATAAACAACACTTGATGCTGTTTTTCCCCTTTACCCAGTTCAGTTCACCGAATAGTGAATCCAAGGTCAAGTTTTCCTTTGATGAAGAGTCTTTGTCTTAATTATAATGCAAAATAATACAAAAGGAAGTATTTTAATGTGACCTTCATTTGGCATTTGTCTTAACTTTCCTTCTCCTGTTTTTATTTAATTCTTCCACTCTGTTGTTCAATTAGTGTTTGACCCCTTAGCGGAGATGTAAATTAAATGACATTTCAATGCCATCCCATATTTAAAATACTGTGTTAGTTGTGGATCATAAAGGGTAATCTTCGTTCTTAAGCTAATTTATTCATTTAACAATTTCCCTCCAGAAGTTCCAGCAGAAGGCTCTGAAACAAACTAAGCAGAAGAAATCCAAGTCGGCTGAATTTCTGATGGGTGAGCCTTGCTTGATGAGTTATTGCTCATAATTTGTGTAAGGATTAATTAACTAATTACAGACAAATGGCTGTGGGCAAAATTTTGCTCTTGCTTGTCAGGGTGCAATTTGTAATTATTTTAATCATTTATTCTCTCCCCCCCCTCTCCTTTTTATATAAAGAGTTAATTTTAACCTAATTCTGTTTTGGTGCCGTTTGATGCTGATAACTCTCAAGTCTTTCAGTAAAAGGAATTATTAGAAGGAATTTTCTGCTTGTCACTGTTTCTGACCTTGCTGCTTCTCCCCTCCCCTGCTTCCCAATAGGAAAAGACGGGAGAGTTGCAGCAGAAGGCATTGCAAATCCAGCTTTTAACATCAGCAGCACAGATCTTTCAGCATATCAGGCTTCAGAGGAGGAAGTTATTAGACGTGACAAGCCGGGTAGCACCCTTGCAGCTCACCAACAAAAACTCAGGCTGCAAGCCCAAGCTGAACCAAGAGGTGAGCTTTCACTCTTGATCACCATCAGATTGAGTGACAGTGGTTATGCTCTTGATCTAACCTGTGCATTCCGTGGTGTGTACGAGACATTCCATCCTGATGCGTTCCAATAGAAACCTGGGATGCTAAAACTGGGAGGGCAAAATGATTGCTGAAAACATCTGACATATACACTTTTGAAGATCTTTCTTCCCTCTCCTCCTTTTATATTCACATCCTGTTCATAATTATTAGGGAAATGCATGGTGATCAGTGCCAGAATAAGCTTCATTGAAAAGTGCCCTCTTCTGTCTTGCCTTAATATTTATGTTGCGTTAAAACTAAGACAGCGCTGAATTCAAGAATGGTGGCTCCAAGATTAGAGGGAATGCTTTTTCATTAGGCAACAACCACATATTATCCTTTCCCAATTATCACCTGAATGCTGTCTGTCAACCAATATTTCCCCCTTAATTTATTCTGTTCTTTTTACCTGTGTGTCTACAAAAGCTTATCACCAGTCATCTAATATAGTAACAGAAAGCCAACAATCTTTTTTTCAATTACAGTCATACCTCGTGTCACGTTTGCTTCAGGTTGTGCCTTTTCAGGTTACGAACAAGGCAAAGCCGGAAGGGTTTACTTCTGGGTTTGCCGTGCGCATGCATGCAGAAGCAATCTGCGCACTATGCGCAGAAGCACTCTATCGTGCTTTGCACATGCGCAGTAGTGGCGCTCTACTTATGGACTTTTGGGGGTTCAAATGGCACCCGAAAACAGATCACATTCATAAGTAGAGGTACCACTGTATAGTTTACTAAGTTTCAATATTTTTAACATATACAATCAAAATACCGTTTCGTCGTTTCTCTTATTTTTATCAACTTCCCACCCCGTTTTCCATGGAGTTTTTGCTTCTCCTCTTCTGCTGCACTCTTATCTATTAAATCATAACCACAGTATTATAATCCAAGAAAGCCAACAATCTTTTGTTGTTGTGACAACTCCTTTAGTATGAGGCCCTTGTATTTAAGTTTCCAAGACTGTTTAATGCTTAGCATTGTCCTACCTCTGTAATTTAGACTTGCCATACGTCAGGAAAATTCCTGACATGTCCTGGTTCTTGGGTGTAAAAATGGTGTTATGGGGGAATTTTGCTGAAACGGCAATATGTCAGGGAAAAACCAGATGTATGGCAATGCAATGGAAAAAGCAGCGGAAACAGTTCAAAAAGCTTAAAATCACTATTTTGGGGGTAGATTTCTCCTAAAAAAGCTCAAGAATTTGGGTTTTTTCATTAAAAAAAAACTCAACAACTTTGTGGGTGTCAGGAATTTTACTTTTTGAAATAAGGCAACCCTACTGTAATTGCCATATTGTTTGTGTGTTCATTTCTTTAGTCTTCTTTAGTCTAACCTTTCTTCCGTCAAGCTTGCATTGGGTTCACAGGTGGTCTCCATCCTGGTACAGATCAAACCCAGACCCACTTAGCAGGAGCACAGTGGCTGGGTCACCTGCCCTGAGGCCAAGGGTGGGAAACCTGTGGCCGCCCAGGTGTTGCTGGACTTCATTTCCCATCACCCCTAGTCAGCAGGCCATCTGTCAAAGCTGATGGGAGTCCAGCCAGACCCAGAGGGCCATGAGTTTCTCCCATCTCTGCTTCCAGCCATGCTCTGAATTTCAGCATGCCCGATGAGATTTGTGCATTAATATGTCCATTTCATAGGGAGAACCACCTGGAAAAAGTTGCATAATAGCTTTGAATTGACAGGTACTATATTCCACCCCACCTCCCCCACGTTTCCTGATTTGACTTGCATTCTAAGAATTAATTTGTTTTGAAATGATGTATTTTTAAAACTAGAAAAATTCCCATGGGGAAGCAGAGCACTAGAAAATGAAGGTGCTAGACAAGTAAACCCAATGCAATTTTTGCTTCTGGAGGGAGCAGTGATTGAGTGAGAGTGGAGGTGAGGCACCAAGTCATAGCTGTCAAGCGTCCCTTTTTTGGCGGGACAGTCCCTTATCCCAGCACCATGTCCTGCTGCTGTCCCTTATTGATGATGTCCCTTAAATTTCCCGGGTTTCAAAGGAAGCAGCTCCTCTCCCTCCCACCCTGCCGGCCAGGGAGGAGGGAGGCTCCAACTGTGTTGCTTGGCTGCGTTGCTCACCCAATAAGGAGTCTAAGAACGACTGGGGGTGGAGCTTGCATGCCTTGTGCCAATCAAATCGGCCGCGTTGCCTTTGCTCAGCGCTTCCCAGTGGAGAGGTGACAGTGGTTTTCCTTGCTGCATCCCCTTTGCCGGGTTGCTGCGCTATGGGAACCACCACTTGAGGCTTCATTTGGCTGCTGGTTGACTAAAATCCCTTATTTTGGCTGCTGATCCCTTATTTTCAAGGCTGCTGGTCCCTTATTTTCAAATCTGTAAGTTGACAGCTATGCACCAAGTGCATTGCTGGCACCAAACATATTGCTCTGCTTTCCTTTGAACCACATCAACGAGGATGAGAGGGGGGGAGGATCTCATTGTCTGGGCAGCCCAGGACCTCCACACATACTGCCCAGGCTCAGGGCCCAGGGAGGTCACTTTGGTGCTGCTAATGCTGCAGTTTGTATTCAGCCCTGGAGGTGCAATCCATTGTCTCTCAAGACAGACGGATGCCAGCAACAATTCCTGGGGAAGCCTATGTTCAGTTGTAGCCTTAGCCATTTCACCTCTATCATCATCTCTGCTGAGCGAGAGAAGCCATCCCAGTTTCTGATTCGCTCCCGGAATGTCCCACTTTTCCTTAGGACACCCCTATTTTCATTGGAGAAATGTTGGAGGGTATGGAGTTATCCGACCTCCGAGCCATCTGAAGGCAATCCTATGTAGGGAAGGTTTTTAAAAAATGTTTTTATATATGTTGGAAGCTGCCCAGAGTGGCTGGGGCAACCCAGTAAGATGTGTGGGGTATAAATAGTAAAATTATCATTATGGAATGGGACGCCCCTATTTTCATTGGAGAAATGTTGGAAGGTATGACACCCCCCATTAATATGATACTGTGTTACAGCCAGGCCTCCTCCCCCCAGTTCTGGCACCTCTCAGGTGGGCGCCATTGCCATTATAAGAGAACAAGGGAGGTGTTCATGGTGAGTTCCTGCACCTCTTTTTCTAGAAAAATAGCACTGGTTACAGGGATTCCTTGCCTTTAAGCATGTCTCAGGTTCTGTCTGGTTCCTTATGGATTGAAATTCCAATAGTTAAAATGGCTGAATCAAAACCGCATTATTGAATGGTGCTTATTAACAGGCTCAGTTCACACCAGCAAGTGTTTTCTGAGCCATTCAACACACAGCATTTCCCCAGGAAAGCCAGCAGGTCTCACACTGGCACAATGCCCTCTGCTGCCTGCAGTAAAAAAGAATTGCCAACAAAACGACACTGTGCGTGCAGCATCACATGTGCAAACAGGAGCAGATGCAGTCAGTTTTCCAAGGAGAGGAAAGGGAGGGGAGAAGCATGGATAGGGAAGGAACATTCAAACCGTGCTAGACAGACGGGAATTGAATCTGCTTAATGCTCATGAGCATTATCCGGGACCTGTCAGCAGTGACAGTTTTAAAGCAGAGCTAAATGTGGAGATAGGCACATAGCACTGAGACAGTACCACTCCCAGTTGCATCTGGGGAATAACCTGTCTAAAAGCTGCCTCACACCATGAAATATACTCGGAGTTGTGTGTGGATTTCATGCTCTTTATTCAGCTCATAGTAGTGAGGAATGAATGTCCCCCCCCAAAATATCTGCTTTATATACATTATTTACACAATGGGCCGCACATGATTGGCTAATTCCGGAATTCTCCTGTAGGCCAATCAGGTTGTGGATTCACTTCTATCTGGAGCTGGATTGGGTGGCTCCTGCGGACCAATCATACTGCTGCGTTGTTCTAGGACCAATAATACTGCTGCATTCTGAATCCTATTGTTCTAGGACCAATCAGACTGCTGCATTTTGGATCCTATTGTTCTAGGACCAAACCGACTCCTGCCTTTTGTATCCTATTCAGCTCAGTACATAACACACCAGAATGTGCCTGCATCTGGAAAACCAGCAGGCCAGGTAAAAAGTGAGGTGCAAAGCCTTCTTCTGCCTGATACACAAGCCTTCCAAGCAGAGGAATTATGAGGCATTAGGTGCATTCAACAAAGTGATTTCCCTCCTTGCACAAATTCATTGCTCTATTCCCAGGTTATATGAGGGAAGTCAATTAGCCTTTGCACACCTACAAACACTGGATGTTGGGTGCAGAAGCCCTCTCAAATGTTATGGCCATGCATGGATGTCTAATGGGACAGGCATGCCTAGTGGGCAAGGGGAGCCAATGTGGTGTGGTGCTTATAGCGTTGGGCTGGGAGACCAGAGTTCAAATCTCTACTTGGCCATGAAGGTCACCAGGTGACTTTGGGTCAGTCACTGTCTCTCAGCCTAACCTACCTTGCAGGGATGTTGTGAGGATTAAATAAGGAGGGCCGGAACCATATACATCACCTTGAGCTCCTTGGGGAGAAAGGTGGGATGTAAATACAATAAATAAGCAAATAAATAAATTGGATCAATTGGTATCTGGATTGGAATGTGGTTATTGTTATGCTTCTCCCAACACAATGGAATGGTTTTATTGAGCTGCTTCTTCTTCTTCTTCTTCTTCTTCTTCTTCTTCTTCTTCTTCTTCTTCTTCTTCTGAGATAAAAACCACAATCTGGTTAACTCTTGCACAAATCAGAACTTAAACCTTATATGCTTAAAACTTGAGGAATTTCCATGCAGGTGCATGGGGGACGCGGGTGGCACTGTGGGTTAAACCACAGAGCCTAGGACTTGCCGATCAGAAGGTCGGCGGTTCGAATCCCCGTGACGGGGTGAGCTCCCGTTGCTCAGTGCCTGTTCCTGCCAAGCAGTTTGAAAGCACATCAAAGTGCAAGTAGATAAATAGGTACCGCTCCATCGGGAAGGTAAACGGCGTTTCCGTGCGCTGCTCTGGTTCGCCAGAAGTGGCTTAGTCATGCTGGCCATATGACCCGGAAGCTGTACGCCGGCTCCCTCGGCCAATAAAGCGAGATGAGCGCCGTAACCCCAGAGTCGGTCACGACTGGACTTAATGGTCAGGGGTCCTTTACTTTACTCCACTATGGAAGGAGGATCTTTGCCAGATCAGTGTGTGAGCTGATTGGACTAACTACAGTAAGGCATCAATCCTAACCCCACTTACCTGGAGTAAGCCCTATTGAATTAGGGCTCGCTGGATTGTCCTGTAAGATGGAAAGCCGTATTGGAAATATTATTGATGAAAGCAACTCCTGCCTTTCATGGAAATTGTCTTAAGAAGTTTTCACAGTCTTTCTCAACAGCTTGCTCCATGCAAACCAAAAAGCTTAGCTTGTTGATCCTTAGACCTTGTCAAGTAACACCAGAGAAAACTAGCCCTGTTTCATGTATTCAGCCATCATGTGAGAGGAGATACCATATCCAAGAAGAAGCAGTTTATATAATTTTTCCTAATAAATCAACTCAGAAGACCATTATAAAACTTTTAAGTTTCTTCTCAATCACAAAGGGTTTTTAACAGAACCCAGAACAAAACTGCTTGGGGTTTTTTAGCACATTTTAGGTCGAGGCTCTGGTTTTCTTTCTTCCAAGCCAACAAGAAGTACAGGAAGCGCCAAATAGCTCAGGTCTAAATCAAAGAAAATGTTTGCAAGTGTTCCTAAAGCTGCTTCTGTGTAATGTTAATGCTGTATTATCATTTAGCTTAACTGCCTGATTGTATGTGTTGTGTAAAGAAGCAGAACACAAATTTCTCAGTGGACCTCTTCATTTGCATGTTATATGCTTTCGCATATTTCCAAAAGCAAGTGAGTAATTAGTTCCCAATCTATTCATGAATTCACATAATTAGCAAAATGCTTTTGGTGCTTGTTTAATAGAGATGTTAGTGTATTTAAAAATTTTAAGGAAACAAACAACAAATCAAAATGGCTTCATTTGCTGAGCCATTTCTTGGGTTCCATAGCATTTCCTCAAAGAAAGTAGACCTTTGGCAATCAACATATAATCAATAGTTGTTTGTTTGCTTTTTTAATGTAGGTGTTGTAGTGGTTAAGAGCGGTAGTCTCGTAATCTGGGGAACCGGGTTCATGTCTCCGCTCCTCCACATGCAGCTGCTGGGTGACCTTTGGCTAGTCACACTTCTTTGAAGTCTCTCAGCCCCACTCACCTCACAGAGTGTTTGTTGTGGGGGAGGAAGGGAAAGGAGAATGTTAGCCGCTTTGAGACTCCTGAAGGGGAGTGAAAGGCGGGATATCAAATCCAAACTCTTCTTCTTCTTCTTCTAAACGCTGGGTAATGCATGCTAAAATGTATTCTGCTGTACTTTATTTCATTTATCCCCTTATACCAAAAGTCTCATGGTGACTTACAATAAAACAAACACTACAAATCAAATGCAACAGATGTTTTAAAAATATATATTATGTCAACAGTAGCTAAAACACTCCAATGATCATATAATAATTCTCAATATATTAATCAAATCTATGTCTGGCTAGCTACCAGAATAACCAGAAACTGACATTGGAAGATGCCTTACTCTGAGTGAGACCCATTGGTTCATCTACCTCAGAATTGTCTACACTGACTGACAGTGGCTCTCCAGGGAGGGAGAGACAGGGAGTTTCTCTCAACCCTTCTTTGAGGTGTTGGGGATTGAACTTGCAACCTTCTGTATGCCAAGCGGATGTTCTGTCACTGAGCACATGACTCAGTAGTATAATGCAAGAAGAGTGATGAAGACTTTCTTTGAGTTTCAGTGAGGTTTTGTCTAATTTTGCATTGCATCTAATATCTTGTGAGAAAGCACATAACTGATGTTGAGTATGGATTCTGCTGTCATTGCATTCCAGTACAACCAGTAAAATGCTTTAGAAGCCCTTGAATGTATAAATAGACATTCTGCACATGGATCTGGTGAGATGTGCTCAGGAGCAGTTTTCCAGATGAACATGTGGTGCTGGATAAGGAAGAGGAAGTGCAAAAGAATGGTGCTCACATGGTTCTTGGTGCTGAACAAAGAAACCCAATGCTATTGCCTATATTTCATTTTAATTCAGATTTTTAAAAACCACTATAGGTTAAAAAGCATACTATAGTTCAACATGATTGGCTGAGGATGGATCCTAGGCCTGTTTCCTATGCAGCATTTGCAAGTCCATGTATAGGGATGGAGAACTCGTCCATAGATATGCATTCACCATTTTCTCTTTTAACACCCAAGTGAATTATTCTGCCAACCTCTGAAAAAGAGCATGTTCTCACAGTGCTTTGTGCTAGAGGAAAACAATTACACTGAATAAGGTAGACTAGCTCTGTTATTGCGGTACATAAGACTTTGATTACATACTGCCAAGATTCATACCAGCCTAGTAGTTGTTGACAGATAAAGTAACAAAAATGAAACTCATTTATTTTTTCTTTATTGAGACCTCAAGGTAAAGCAAATTTTCAGGTCTTGTACTTACTGCATGGAAAGAACAGAGCCTGACAGTCAAAGTGTGCCGGTCCAGAAATCTAAATTAAACCTAGTTTCATATCAGAGTTTCATTTAGTCTCTGAAAAGGAGCTGCTGCCTGGATTACTTAAAAGAAAAGAAAAGATCTAAAACAAATATACTGTGGATTGCTGCAGTATGCCTTGGATATGTTATCCCTGTCACATGTTTGATTCTTGGAATCCCCCACCCCCTTAAAAATATAATTGCAGTGTAGTGTATTTTGGGGGTGTTTTCTGCAAAGCAATGCATGTATTCATGACAACAACACACAAAAATGCGGTATTTGAGAGGAAGTTGCTTTGCATAAATATTTATTAGGCAAATTTGCTTTACAAACAATGTGCGTATAAGGAAATATGCACACTAAACTCTTCCATGAGGATTTATTTATTTATTTAAAGATTGCAAACTGATGTGGAAATGTGGAGAGCTGAATTTAAGACTGGAAAAATTAGAAATGGAGGGCAACCGACACCAGATTTGCCCATCCCTGTTCTACGCGAATGGGGGTTTCTGCATGCATGTCAGCACTGAAAGCTGTTAGGAGTTTAGTACAAATATGACCTGTCACAATCCCTTCTTAATGGCCAGTATCCCTGTGTACCAGTGGTGGCCCCTCTCCGTGACTGGATCAGGTGCAACTCTCCACTTGCGCCGCTAAAACTCCCTCTAGTCTTGCAGGACTAGAGTATGGAAGGCCATAAAGATAATATTGTGTGCCAGCAGCTGTATTTCCTTTTATCAATTTCATTAGTTCCTGCAGCACTTTGTATGGCTAGCTATGGAAATTGAAACTGCTAAATGAGTACTTTTATTTCATCAAAATCATTCTGCGGATGCTGAGCCCAAGTTAATACAATTGCTGTTCAGATTAATGAGGCAGCGTTTGCAGCATCTCCTCTGTAATTAAACACTTCCATGGCTGGCAATAGCATTAAAGATGCACCAGATGTTGAAAGCTCAGTGGTGAAACTTAAAACTGTTAAAATTGAAGGGGGTCACCTGTGAAACACAATCTCCTTAACAGTCACTTTCAGAGCCCATCTCAAGAATAATTTTGGTTTTGGATTAGGTTTTAGGTAGCTTGCTTGTTTCTTTCTTTTTATCAACCTATCATCTACATTTGAGAATTTTCTCATTAGGTTCTGAGCAAAAGTAACATAAACTGAACTTGTTTCCAAAATTACCTTTTCTGACCTTTCCCTAGATGATAATTATGAAACCAGTCAGCTTAGAAGACTTGTTTTTTAAGAAATCTTATAAAGTAGTAGCAGAAATGTCCCTCTTGTGTGCCGGTGTCAAATTTCAAAATTAACATTTTGGTTCATGTGCTTCTAATAATCACTGACCCTTACTTCATGTACTTTCCACAGGAAATGAATGCAGCAGAAATTACTTTGACCCTCTGATGGATGAGGAAATAAACCCAAGGCAGTGTGGGATGGAGGTCAGCAAAGAAGGTGAGGTGGAATTAAGTATGTAATTTTTGTGTCAGAATATTCTTTCCCATTCATGGAAATGAGGTGACAAAGATCACAAATTCGGTTCCATTTAAATATCCAGCTTACAATTTAAATTATAAGTATTAGCCGCTCTAAATGTGATGGAAAGCCTTGGTAGTCTTTGATGAAGGACAGTGTGTTAGTGAGCAGATACAAGCAACTCAGTGTGGCCTGGCATTCTGCTTACAGGTGGTGTTTAAAACTGAGTTTCATGAGTGCAGGTATAGAGTGGAAAAACACCCACCTAAGCATATGAGTTAATTAAAAAATGTTTAAAATACCTGGTCAAGACTAGCATAGCAAATTGTATAATATCTGCAGGCCTGGCTTTGAATAACGCCACCGCAGAACTAAATTATTTTGACTGGGTGGGTTCACAATCAGGATTTTGTTGAGAAAAGACAACCATCAAGTATTTTCCTAGATTTTAAATCTCACGATGGGGGATGTTCTGTAGAACAGGTAGAATAAGTGTCTTAATTTTTCTCTTTTGGAAATTTCCTTTTGTAATCCAGGTTTGGTTAGATACATTAAAATAAAAATGTTGCCCTTTAAAAAAAGGCAACAGTGTGAATGAGAGACAAATATGATCACACAGGGGAAGTACATGAAAAACACCTAGAAAGCAGGCACAACTTACATCATCTTAAATTAAACTGGCATAAAATACGCCAAATCCAAACTCCATTCAGTAGCAGGGATACTGTTGGCTGAGATGACCTAAACCTGCCAGAGGGAAAACAAGCCTTTAGCACCCTTTGCCAGTGTAATTTCAGCTAGGTTGCCAGGTCACATGACTCAGCGGAATGGAGTTAAGATCCAGCATAAGTCCTGCCCCGACCAATCACTGACCAATCACTCCCCAAGAATGCCCATTTCCCAGTGTGTGTTCTGCCATTCCTGGCTCAGCTGGCTTTCCCCAGCTCAGCTGGGATAAGGTAGTTACGCTGAGCTGGGGTTGAGGGCTTATAGTGGTGTAGCCTGGATGACCTTGGAAACTGCTGGTTGAGCCAGAGATCTGCCACATCCTAACTTGTTCATTCTGGAGGATCTAAGGTTGGATTGTACCACTAGATTGAATTGCTACCTATATGAGGAAAGCTGAAAGAAAATCTCTTCCCATTCCAAACTCAATAACTCACTTCTACGGTCAACCAAACGACACACAATTAAGATGGATAATGCAAAAAGTGGGTGTGAAACATATGGACTTCCATCATTGACTGTCTTGTTGGAGGCCCAACCTTGTTATAGAGGTACTACTTCTTGATTTCTACCAGTTGCTGCCCTTATACAATAGACTTCCCTGTTGCCAGTCTTCAAATCCATCAGTCAAGGATGTGCCTGTTAACTTATATGCAGACACACAAGCACACAGTATTTCCATTCCTTGGGCATATAATAAAGGGTGATGTGAAACAGAAGGAACAAAATGGCCAGTGTTTTCAAGTTGACATGCATAGAGGCTTAGGCCAATTTGTTCTTGTGAACAGGTTCCACGTGACCTTTCCTTGCTATTCCAAGACACAATTCAATTATCAATTTAAATCCAGCTGAACCATATCTCTACCAGCTTAACAGAGAGCAAGAAATGCCACCCTAAAGATGTTCAGAACTTGCCTTTTATAAACCTCCAAGGGCGGGAATTTCCCTTGTTGTGGTATAACTCAAGGCCACCACTGTATGTGCCCTTGATATCTGAATGTGACAGATGGACCTTTGAAAGCCATGATCTTCCCTCGCAGTGAAGCAAGCCATATGGTTCAAAGGTCTGTCAGTCTATCTTGCCACAAAATGTGCAAATGCACAGAGACTTAATACAATAAACACCCTAAATCTTCCAGGAATGTTATCAAAGACCCATTCAAATATTATCAACTCGGTGTCCGCAGCCTGTTGGAATGGGAGACTGAACAACGTAAGATGAATATTAAACATTCCCTTGGGTTGTTATGTGGAACAGACAAAAGCCCTTAGAAAAGTCCGTCCAATTTGTTCCTTTTGTTTGACTTAATATATTAGGTCTCCCTGTGTCTCGGGGAGCCATATCTAAATGGCTGTCTTTTTGAATTTCTCTTACCATGTCTCTGGCACAACTGTCACTTGAAAGCCATGTGAAAGTCCAATTTACTAAGGGTATGTCAGCCACGGCAGGCAGCCCCAGGTTGGTTAAGATCTACAGAACCACAGCACAAGACTGAGCTTTACTTTATTCCAGACATAATTACTTTGATCAGCATGAGGCCACAGATTGGAAAAGAGAGCTTTGCATAAGATGTGTCCAGAAGACACAGTTTTATTTTTGAAAAGCCCAATTTATGATACATGTTTCCTCCTTCCATCACCCCTGCTTCTCTTCTCCCTCTCCTCCTCTCTCCTCCCTCCCTCTGGAAGTTTAAACATGTGAAAAGATATGCAAGGGGTGGTTTAGCCTTTTTAACCTTGGATCTTTCTTTTTAAAACATATCCTTTGCTCATAACCCATTTATATATTGCACTGCTTCAAGTCTATAGCAGATCTAACTCTCAGAAGTGGAGAGGCCAGCCTGTGCAACTCCACCCAGTTCTGCCCAAGAAAGGAAATGGCAAGGTGACCAGATGAAGAAGCCCCTCATATCAGGGGAAGCCAATCTGGAACTGTCCGGATGTTGTTCCACTGGATGGCATTAAACCCTGCTGGCACGGCCAATAATCGAAGATGATGTTTGCCCAGCAACATTGGGAGAGCACCACATTGGTTACCCTTACCTTATACCTAACATTTATAAAACTCCCACATCTGGCTTGCTTATGGGTCTGATCAACTAGTAAACCTGACCCTGTCACCTCCACCTTACTCCCAGCGGTGCAGGAGCTTGGTCTAATGATTATGATGATGATAATAATAATAATTTTATTATTTATACCCCACCCATCTGGCTGGGTTGCCTAAGCCACTCTGGGTGGCTTCCAACACATATAAAAACATAATAAAAGATCAAACATTAAAAACTTCCTGATACAAGGCTGCCTTCAGATGTCTTCTAAAGGTTGGGTAGCCTTTAATCTCCTTGACATCTGATGGGAGGGCATTCCACAGGGAGGGCACAACCACTGAGAAGGCCTTCTACCTGGTTCACTGTAACTTCTTCTTGCAGTGAGGGAACTGCAAGAAGTCCCTCAGAGCTGGATCTCAGTGTCCAGGCTGAACAATGGGGGTGGAGATGCTCATTCAGGTATACAGGCTGTTGAGGGCTTTAAAGGTCAGCGCCAAAACTTGAAATGTACTTGGAAATGTACTGCGACCCAGTGTAGATCCTCTAGGACTGGTGTTATATGGTCCCAGCGGCCACTCCAAGTCACCAGTTTAGTTGCCGCATTCTGGATTAGCTGTAGTTTCTGAGTCAATTTTAAAAGTAGCCCAACATAGAGTGCATTGCAGTAGTCCAAGCTGGTCTGAGAGAAAAAAAAGGTTTTCTGTGACTTTAAATGCTCTGCTTCTTAAGGGATTACTGATTCCTGCCCTACTCCATCTCCCAGCAATAGACTGTTATTGAGAGCTGGCCATTCTGTCTCACTTCCAATATTGCTGTTGCCTTTCCCAGCCATGTGGAAGTTGCTGGTGTCCAGGAGAGTTGTTAAAGGTGTAACTCTAGCTACACTTACAAGGGAACAAGCTCCACTGAACACAGTGAGACTTAAATCTCAGATTCCACGCATAAGCTTGCACTCTAAATGCTTATTACGTGCCATGTTATATACCCACTTAAAGAGTTTTTGAAATTATCCAGAGTTATCTGACCTCCATTACTTCTCTTGTTTTAGTGCCTGTGAAGCTGGATGAGAAACTCCTCTATGACAAACTGATGACTCTTCTAGATGAAGAGAATAGAATTCTGGTGTCACATGGTAAACGTCTTTCATTCACATATTTGAACTGTGTTTGCTTTTTGGCTCATTCATGTATAATAAAGGACTAAGAGTTGGCTTACAAATTCCCAACCATCATTTGGTTTCTCTTGCTGATGTAGGAAGAAGTTATGGTCCTACAGATGCTGCAGACCTTTAACTCCCATTAGTCCTGCCTGTTGACCATGGTGACTGGAGCTGAAGGGAGCTAAAGTCCGAAAAGATCTAGAGGGCCACAGGCTACCCATCTTTGTTCTGTCCAACTACTCTGTATTTGATACCTGAGAGGTGAAGTGTGAATGGTCCCTGCCAAAAAGAACTGTGTGCTTGAGATACTCCAAAAATTTGGTCTGTGGTGGTCCATCTTCAACAGCAAATAATGTCTTGCTGTTGTAGTCAACAAGAAATGAACATATGTGTGTGAGACCAAGCCCTATGACTAGGTGAATTTTCATGATTTCTACATAGGAATCATTAATGATAGATAGGTCACAAAATAATTGCAAGCAGGCACATGAATCCATATTTACAAGCTATCCAACAAATGCATCAGGCCCCTAAACCATACTGAAAACTAAGACAATGTAATGCGTTAAAGCCAAAGGCCAAGCAATTTTTTGTGTGTTTTGCTTTTTTTGCCAGCCTCTTAATTTTGCACTCTGAGACAATTCCCTGGTTTAAAAAAATCATAAAATGGTAGTCGTTGCTGCCACCACTCAAAATTATCACTTAATACTGAATATTTAATATTTTATTTCTGCCCTGTAGGCATCTGTCCTATATTACCAATATATCCATTTACCAGTCGTGTACAGCACCAACTAATGTTCAAAGTACAAGCCTATACATGTGTAATCAAAAGTAAATTTCACTGAGTTCAGTGGAAATTACTCCCAGGTAAGGGGCTACAGGACAACAGTCTTAAGTGCATAGGCAGTTACAGAGTGTATACATTTGGAGGAAAATTAGTGCAGCAGACAAAACTGGTTTATTCACGAGAAATCAGAACACTTGGAATTCAAAATATATCAGATTAAAAAACTCCATATCCCTTGGTGGTAGGGTTTCAGCGCAGCTTTGGTACTTAGAAATCGCTGAACAATGTTAACTGGGCAAAAGTTAAAATGTATATAAGATGTAGATATTGGAGTCAGTTCTGTGTCTGAACGTATGGAAGGCAAAAAACTTAGATGTGCCGTTTTCCCACAGCGTGGGGGGGGGGGGAGAGTAGACAAATCTAAAAACATGGATTTCTCTTCATGTAACCCAGATGAAGTGAGATGTGAACAAACTGGTTGCTGTCATCTTTTAGTGATCCTAATATGGGAAAATGAGCAAAAGAATCTTCTTGATTATTTGTGACTTAAACTTCTGTAAGTATGAGAACAAAAGTCATGGTATGATTTGCAGAAGGGTATGTAGTGTTGTAATCCAAAAGTCCTGCAAAATGCAAGCATATGCTTGTAACAGTGAGAAGAATCAATATATATTAATGCTGGGATGAAACAAGACTATTTTGTTTCATTTCTACTTTTGCTATTGCCCAAAAGGACTTCAATTTTTGCCTATTGTTTTGGTCCAAGCACAGGACTTTAATGACCTTGCAGACAAGAATTCTGCATCAGCCTGCATTTAAAGGTGAAGCAAGTAATATGTGCAAACAAAGAAATACTAGGGTAAAGTGTGCATATAAAATTATCTATTGGTGAAAACAGTGCTTTTTTCTAACAAAATGTTTAGAGGTACTCTCATTATCCTACTCATATTGAAATATTGCCCCTCAATGAGGCCAAAGTGAGATTCACAACATGTTTATGGGTATGTATACCCCAGCGTCCCCCCCCCCCCGAAAAAAGCACTGGGTGAAAATAACATGCAGAAATGAATTCTGTTAGGGGAAATTGTATACAAAAAATGTGTATGTTGATGTGGAATGAGGAGAGTCAAATTTAAGATTGGGAAAAAAGAGAAACAGAGAGAAACTGAAATTGACAGATTCACTCATCCATCGCTGAAAGGCATGCTGAAACTTCATTGTTCCACTCCACATGTTTATGTGCCCTTTCCTTGTCTTTGCTGGTTGCTTGGAAGTTTGAGTCAAATGACTGTGCCAGACATGATACTAATGAGTCAACGTGGCAAGGCGTTACCATTCTTTTTGCTGCACCACTGTATACATCCATAACATTCCTACAGCGGCATTTTAGAATCAAACTTGTTTTGTCGTGTATTGCAGCTTGTTGGATCTGAACAGTATCTCAGAACTATAAATTGCAAGGGAGAGAATTTCTCCCGGTAAAAAGAATCTGCTGCATTCTTTCTTTTTTCTAGAAAAACCAGATGAAGACGCTTTAGATTCTGCGTGGCCTGCTGGCTTTACCAAGACAAGTGGACTTTGTGAGGAAGGCGACGATGAAGAGACTCGCCCTTACATTGAGCAGTTTGAGAAGAGTGTTCAGGATGAGATTATTCTCCTTGACAACTTTCCACAGAAACAGGTGAGCGTCAAGTACCAACACCCTTAGGGACAGTACACCCAATGGGCTCTTAAACATTCTCTGTGGCGACAGGAAAATGAGCATCTTTTGGCGCAGAACCAAGGAGGATGGGCTCGATGAGAGCCAATAAACTGAAACAGACAGAAAAGACAGAGATGCTGTTTGCAGGGGTTCCTCCCCTTGAAAAATCAGGTTGGGATCATGGAATTGCTCTGGACAGGAAAAGCATGGAGGAATGGGGCACCCAGTTATGGTGGTCATGGCTAGGGGAAAGTCTGACAAAGATGGGTCATGTAGCAGAGGGAGAAGGGGAGAGGTGAGGTCATAGCAGTGAAGCCAACCCACCACTCCCACCGCTGTGTCCTCTCTGCTGCCTCACTCTTGGTTACTGGCAGTGGCGTCCCCATTTGGAAGCCAGTTAAGCAACACTGTTCCATTCTTCTCTTGCCATACCAGCTGCTACTGAGAAGGGCTGCTTTATCAATGAACAAGGGCTCTGTGAGCTATACAATTCTGAGCTCCAAGAGAGGTTTGGTTATTAAGGGTTTAGGTGATTGCAGTGTTTAACTGATGCATTTAAAATTTTTACACTGTAATACTGCATGCTTTAAAGATGCTTATATCGTTTTATCGCTTGATGCTTGCCATCCTGCGCTCCTTTAGGAGGAAAGGAGAGAGGAACATTTGTTGTTGTTGTTGTTGTTGTTGTTGTTGTTTAGTCGTTTAGTCGTGTCCAACTCTTCGTGACCCCATGGGCCAGAGCACATCAGGCACTTCTAACTTCCATGCTGTTCAAACTCATGCTGGTAGCTTCAAGAACACTGTCCAACCATCTCGTCCTCTGTCATCCCCTTCTCCTTGTGCCCTCCATCTTTCCCAACATCAGGGTCTTTTCCAGGGAGTCTTCTCTTCTCATGAGGTGGCCAAAGTATTGGAGCCTCAGCTTCAGGATCTGTCCTTCCAGTGAGCACTCAGGGCTGATTTCCTTCAGAATGGATAGGTTTGATCTTCTTGCAGTCCATGGGACTCTCAAGAGTCTCCTCCAACACCATAATTCAAAAGCATCAATTCTTCGGCAATCAGCCTTCTTTATGATCCAGAGGAACATTTAATAATAAGTAACATAAGTAATAAGTAACATAAAATAAACAAATGTCTATAATTGTGAGTTGCCTGGGGGACCTTGTATAGGCATCACATAAAATCATATAACAACAACAGAACAACAATATAATAATAATGTTGTGAAGATAAAATTCTGTCCCTTAAATAGATCACTAAAAATCTTTAAACTTTTCAAGAGCATCATCATGTTATGAAAAATAATAATTCTGATACTGCGGTACACAGTCTAACAAGCACATAGAAGCAATAAATTCTCAGCCTAATGCCTTTTTATGTCATGAGATATACGCGGGTTTGATTTAAAAATGCAGCCGTCAGTAAAAGCTATTTTTTACCACAAAGTCCCATGCCGTAGCCTATCACAATAGGCATTTGAATGTTTATGAAGTCTCATCTGTAACCATTGAATACCTTTCCTTAACTGGCAAGGGAGGGTTTGAATCCACATGTAATAGAACATATAGAATTTAATTAGCTCTTAATAGTCGCAAGTGGAAGAGATAATTATTTAATTGGGTTTTTACCTTTTTATGGTAGTCTTAATTGATTTGTCACTTGCCTTCAGGTACTGACTCAAAGGTATTACGTTACTTAACATGATACCTTGGGGGTTTCTACCTCCTACCCCAATTGTCTGTAATCTCCTCCACTTGGACAAAGCACTACCACTTAAAATAGAAAGATATGCAAAGATAGAACAATCTAAAAATAAGCTAGTGGTAAAATATATAGTGCTCTGGTTTTGACAGTGGGAAACACCAGAGATGCATAATGTTAGCGCCTTTATCTCTCCCTGAACCAAACAATTTTGCCTCTACAGTAGTATTCAAAGATCCTCAAACTCTTTTATATTCAGATAATCAGATAGTCAGGCAGATATATCCTCTGTGTTTTGTTTTGTAGTTTGGAGAAGATCCTGTATTCCACCAGCCCTTTGATGTAGTTTTCTCTCTGAATTCATGTTCAAAACCCTGCCTTTTTATTCACAAATATCATACAAATAAAACAGACATAAATAAACATCAACAAATATGTATTTGTGTGAAAAATAATACTTCTAATTATGCTTCCATGCCATTAATGAGTTTGACATCATGATTTGAAAGTGTAGTTATTGAGAAGCTCTGTTCAGTTCAATGAGACTTAAGCCCAGGTATGTTTGCAGCCTAAGAGTACACTCTAATCCTAATTACCTGGGTTTAAGCCCACAGAATTGCCAAATGTCTAAGTAGACATGGTGTGAGGTATCCACCATTTTTCTGTCCATTTTGGTTTAACTCAGAGCTTATCTACACTTCCTCTTATCATAGAATCATAGAATTGTAGAGTTGGAAGGGACCCTAAGAGTCATCTTGTCCAACCCCTTGCAATGCAGGAATCTCAACTAAAACAACAACAACAACTTATTAAATTTGTATACCGCCCTGTACCTGCAGGTCTAAGCGCGGTTCACAGGATAAAATCATGATATAAAAACACAGAATACATAATCAAAATAAAAACAAGAACAACCCAATAACACTCTCCAGGACAGATGACCATCCAATCTCTACTTAAAAACCTCCAATGAAGAGTTCACAGCCTTGTCCTGCTGCTTTCTCCAAGGAAAGATCACTCTTTAGTGTTCAAGCAGGCAAAATGGCAATTCAGGTTTTCTGTGGATTGACCTTTGCTCTGATAAATAGTGGGTTTTCCCTGGCAAAGGAGTAGGGCAAGCGGAAAACCACTTTTTATTGCAAATTTATTTTAAAAAGAATTAGAATAAAGAGGGAGGACCCATCAGCTCACATTAATAATAATAAAATGGTCATCAGCACATCCATCTTAGTTTCCACTTATGGCTTGATATGTTCTTGCCAATTGTCCAAACCAAGTTGAGCTTATAAAAAGTACATTAAAATGTAGCAAGGATTCTACATCTTAAGGAGGTGGTGGGTGTCTCTCCTTCCAGGCTCAGAGTAAATTCTCTTGGTAACCACAAAGGCTCACAAAATCCATTTCTGTTATCCTTCCATTAACCCCTATACTACAGGAATATAATTTCAACATACACGAACATCCTCAGATTAATTAATATGGACAACAGCTTCAGACCACAAAGAAAAATATAACTGCATATGCTCGCATCTTATGCCTCAGCAGTCATTTTCAACATCATATCTCCAGCATCTATCTGTATTAGACAATGCCTTCCTATAAAGACATTGCAGAGTTCAATATGCAGTACCCAAAGCATGCTTTTATTAATATTAATGCTGTTAATATTACTATATGGAAGACATGAAGATTTCCTCAGAAAGTTTCCTCCTAAGTGTTGATGAGCAACATAACAATGATGCAGAACATCAGCAATATATATATATATATATATATATATATATATATATACACAGTCTGCATGTTGTATTCTAGTGAATATTCTGACTACATAAATTGCTTTCTCATGAGGGAAATATTAGTATTTTTAAACTACTTGCATCTTCTTTATCTTGTCCAACCCTGAAATGATCAGTGTTATATTACAATTTACATAACTGAATTTGGGATTAGCTGAAGAGAAGTGACAGAAATGTGTACATGCTGATTTTCTTTTTCTGAAGAAGGAAGTGTTGTTTTTGTGTAGATTCTTAAGATCACGCAATAGCTATACTATATGTACCATAAAGATTCCATTGAAATCAATGTAAGGTTGCTCCCAGGGTTAAAACCTTCCCAGTGTGCCAGTCTCAGTTCTGGTCCACCCACCCTGGCCTAGTCACAGTTACAATTTCAGTAACTGCACACACACAATTAGCATAATGCAAATTAGCAAATTAACTGCACACACACAATTAGCATAATGTCCAATTTGGGTATGTAAGAAAACTATACCAAAGACATGCATATTATAGGTGGAAGGTAAGAGTCTTTTAAAATTATGTCATTGTCTTTATGAAAATGTCCAAAAAAATGGTTATATTAAAAAGATATGCTTATTAGAATTCTAAAAGTTCAAATGTTCTTTTGTATAGGGTTTAAGACATAAAGGCATTTTCCAGTACACAGAGGAGTTCAGAAGGAGGCTTCCTAAAATCTTTCGAAGGTATGTATTAGTAACAGAAGTCTTTGCCCCTTCCATTGCTTTCTACCCGAGAATCCTACTACATACACCAGTGCTATTAATGTAAAGCCTTTGCTAGCAACTGTCAAGTATAGGAGTTCCTCTCTCTGTTCTGGTAGCTCAACGATAAGAATTAACAAAGCATTTGGTAGATTTATAGTCCTTTTATTACAGCATTATGTTGCAAGCACAGACAGGCAACCCTCCGCAAGGATATCAGTTGCTTATTCTGACTCCCCCTCACTTCCGCAGCAAGAAGCGTGCCAACGGGAAGTCCCCCCCCCCCCGTGTCTCCTTTGTTCTCTGACATGCTTGGACCTCCAAGTTTGGGGAGAGGGAGGGGGTTCTCCCCCACTCTCTATTGATGTATCGTCCAGCTGCTCCCTCCCTTCTGGTTGCATAGCTACTATCTCATAGCTGGGTGGCTCCTCTCTCAACTGAGCAGCTTCTGTTTCTGCCTGTCTCTCTGCTTCTGGAAACGCTGGAAGCAGGGGCTGGTGGGCGAATATTCCCCCTCCTCCTCTGTTAGGAGCTAATCTCCCTGTGATTGCATTCCCCAATCTTCCGATCCAGACCAGCCCCTGACATCAACTTTAGTATTTAGCTTTTGTTAAAAATTGAGTGCAGTTGACCGTGGCTTAAACCCTGAGAAACTGTAATGCTGGTTTCAATGGGCCCTAGTGCAGGGCAGTAACGCTTGGTGTGGTGGGGCAGAGCTGTGGGGCCCACTTCCCATCTCTGGATGACACTGCAGCTTGTCTGGATGGGGATGGGGAGGGGACCATGGCGAAGCTGAAGCTGTGTTGGGGTTCCACAGACATATTGGCAGAACCAATCAAACACTCCCACTGATCCATCCATGCAGTCTCTGGGCAGTCTTGACTCCAGCGCAGCCCTGCCCCATCTCCATCCTGATTATCTGCTGTGTAACTGTTACCAGGAGTGTGGCTCTACTGGTATAGGGGTGGCTGCTGATACTGAGGAATATAGAAGGTGTGACATGGCTTGCTTCTTTGAAAGATTAGGGTTTTCATTATTAAGCATACCACTTGCTTTAGGGGTTTTGTTCTGTATTACCGTGTCAAAAGCCTCATCTTTCCCACCTAAACTAGCATGCTGCAGTATACTCATCTCTCTCCTGTACTTGCGGTGCTTAATGAATTGGAGAGCACAATCCAATTAGGAATGGGACAAGGTTTCTTAGGGTAAGGAATTACTCTCCAGATGATTCTGTGATTGTGAATTCAGCTAGAACAACATAGCAGCAGCAGCGTCTCATTTAGAGAAACCTAAATGGCTGGGTACATTTTTCGCATTCCTTATAGGCCTTAGATACTTTTGTGTTCAAAATTAGAAAATGTCTTCTACTATGTTTCAGAACAGTAGGTAACCTCACCTCCTTTATCTAGCCTGTCTTCCCCATAATTGTTGTAAGTCGCTTTGGGTTACCTTGGACAAGATAGAGCAACTTAACAAAACAATTAATAGCAATGGTTGCCTTTTTATATAAAATAAGCAGTCTAGTACCGCAGAGCTGGATAGGTTTCTTCTCTCTTTACCAGAGAGATGAGTGGAAGACCATCTGCATTCCTGGGCTGTCTCCTCCTTTATTTTCGTCACTCAGTGCTCTAGCATGGTGCTCTGAGCTGTGCAAATAGTACTATAGTGACACCTACTGAAGAGACAGCCAGTTCTGCAACTTAGTAAACAAAAAGTGGGGAGGAAAATACTTAAATCCAAATCTGCATCATCATAACCCTCATTCAACCTACAGCTGAAAGATAACCAGGTATGCTGACCCTGGAATCGCCATTGTCTTTCCAATAATAGAACTGGCAACATTTGAGAAGATAGCCAAAATGTATTACTACGGCAATTCAAAATGCGTATGAGGTTTCATCGGTAGGAAAAGAGGCTAAATTGATTGCTACTAACCAGAATTCAACTTCTGGCTATGTGAAAGAAAAAGGAGAAAAATGTTGCACCCCTAAAAGAGATCAAACAGTGTAATGAAAACTGTTTACCTTCATAATTGTGTATTAGCTGCTAATAAAGGCAATAGATACAGTAGTTTAAAAGTAATAAAATCCACAACAAAGTGTATTTAATTTTAAATTGAATTGCAAGCAAATGGGTGTCCTAATGAACCCCTGTGTCAATGTAGCTCTAACCAAATTAAGTGAAATAATTTCCATCATGAGGAAACTAAATAAGTACAAAGTTTCAAACAGACCATTCTTCCTAGGAAAAGAGATTTTCTCTTTTAAATAGTAAAGTTCACAATACAAGTTGACTCAATTCCACTTTTAGGGCAAATTAGGTTAAGCTTTGTCTAACCTTCAGGTCAAGCGAGAAAGGGATGCCGAAAAATCCTGAGGTGTTTATTTAGGACTGTGTTTCCCATACTCCTGATGGCTGAAGCATTTTCTCTCTCCATCCCCTGCAATTAAAATTTGAGGCACACTTTACTATTACATTTGTAAATGCTTACTTTTAGAATACGTACTTGCGATATACCAGGCAGCTTCTTCTGAGGTCATGCTTCATCTAACCTAGAGGTTAGATTACTGCAATATATTAAACATGAGGCTGCCTCTGAAGAGAATTCGGAAACTTCAGCTGGTACAGAATTCAGCCGCCAGGTTGCTCATTGGGGTAAGGCAATTTGAGCATATAGTGCTAAACCTGGCCCAACTACACTGGCTGCCAATTAGTTTCCAGGCCCAGTTAAAAGTGCTGGTTTTGATCTATAAAGCTTTAAATGTTTACGGACCACAATCCCTCAAGGACTGCCTCACCTCATATGAACTGACCCAGACCCTGCGATAATCATCTGAAGCCCTTCTTCATGTGCTCTTTCTGTGAAAGATGGAGGGTGGCAACATGAGAATGGGCCTTTTCTGCCTGGCGCCATCATTATACATCTTTAGCAAAAACTTTCCTCTACAACCAGGCCACAGACTGATTTTAGGAAACACAGATACTTTGCTTATCTTGTGGCAGCTTTAGGGAAGCTTCGAATCCCTCCTAAAAGAATAAAGAGGGTTCATTTCAGAATCCTTTCAAATATTCTTAACCTCCTCCTCTAAGCCCCCTCCTCCACCACCACCATACATCAAGTATCTATGACATGAGAAGAAGTGCTTCATAGTTGAAGCTACTTCTTCTCAGCGGAAGTGGATGGTCACACTCTAGTTCGGCCGTGAAGATAGTTGGCCTGTTTCTACGCACATGTGGGTGGGATCTCCATTCATGCTGTGCTGTTGTTCTAGCACCAGTTCACTGGTGGCTTCTCTTTCCAAGTTGTGATGTTGCCATAGCACCAGTTCACTGGTGGTTTCTCTGTCCATGCTCTGCTGTCGCTCCAGCACCAATTTCCTGCTCTGTCTGGTGTACAAGCCCATTTTGGCGCCCTGGGTCCTATGAGCGAAACCTCATGGCCATGGGCCAGTAAACATATGCTTAAAGTGCTTCCTGGATTGTGGCCCATTGTGTTTTTGGCACCAGTCTAGATTGACAAATGGAAGTTGTGTCATTACCACAGTTATCCCATTTTATTCCTTCTCCACTTGTCAAAAGCTAAATATCCATCTGCCCTGAGCAGTAATACCCCCTTCATTGCTGCGTTCTTTGTAACGTATTTAAGGAATGCATTAAAATGCATGTAGGTTTCAAGGGTCAACACTTTCTTTAATTTATGCATTTTATTAAATTTCCTACCCTCACTTTCCCTTTGCCGCTGAAGCATGGAAGAAAGTCGGGCGTTGAAAGCAGCACCGTATGAAGGGACTGCAGCCAAGTCTAGTAACCTTGCAGGACTGAATAATGGATCTAATGGAGCAGCAGGTCTTTGCTGGGAGGTGAGTCGTGTGTGTGTACTCTTTTTCCTAATATAAATTGCAAACTGACTAGATCAATTATATTGACTCCCTCGTATGAAATCCCTTCCCTTCCCATTTTTTAAAAATAAACGTATTAGTTTTTCATCAGGCTTAAACGTATGCATCCCAGCAGATGCAACTGTATGCTTAAATGGAATGTCTAAAAGCATTAACGATGAATCATTTGGGCAAGGCTGGAGTTCTTCAAAACACTTCCTCGGCACTGGCCAAGCAAAGTCTTTCTGGGGGAGATGAGGGGAGGCAGCGTTGCCACCATGTAAATGAGACAAGCTTGAGATATGATGAATCTCCTATCTCCTTTTCCTACTCAACTGACACTCGCTTTGAGGGAAGGTTGTAAATGCAAGAGAGATTGTGGTATAATTCCTCAGACTGGCGTTTTTGCCCCCCAGTCACTATTCGATTATCTTCCAAATTGCTGTGTTTCAGAGAGATAAAGATTTTTTATGGCTTGCTGACTTGAAACAACTAGGAGAGCCAGAAAGAGAGAAGGCTAACTGGCCATGCATAGTAATTCCATTGGTAAATGACAAAATCTTTGTTTGTATGACATTTCCAAAATTACTACAGAAGATGAATCTGAAATATAAAATGTCACATTTGGCATGCAAAACTATCAAAATATATTTCAGTATAAAATTCATAGAGGCGTTTAATTTAGAATGTGTTTAATAACTCAGACTGCCTGCATCAGTAATCCTGCCTTGAGGTTTTAGAAAGATTGTCTTATTTCTTCATTCACATGATGTTAATTTTTCTCATGTGTGTGTGTGTGTCTATATATTTATATATATAGTAAAAATATTAAGGTTAAATCTCCATTGTTAATTAATTTTTTTCTCTCATTTAAATAAAAATAATTGTCATTCAGATTAGTTTGTTAAGTACGGTTTGTGTTGAGAAAAACAAAACAAAAAACCCAGAAGAGGTTTAACTGCTTCAAGTGTTTATTTAACTGCTTAATTTAAACTCCACAAGCTTTCTATCTATATGGAAATATGTTGTCTCTTTCAATATAAATCCAAGGTTGGATTAAAAAAAAATAAAATAAGGAGGGAGATTATTGGTCACTGTGGGCTTGGATCACGAGACTTTGAAACACTTTGGCAAGCGAAGCATATTAAAATAATATGCTGCGTACTGTGAGGCACCTTCTCTCACAATTGGTTGCTTGACCTTGAAATGTGCAAGGAAACACTCCAAATCGCTACTGTGGTGATTTGTGGTGCAGTCCTAACCCCAGATGCTACCCAGTGAACTTAATAGCGGGGCTGCTGCCACATCCATAGCCTCACTGAGCCTCCTGGTCAGGAGAGTTTATGTGCAGAAGGCAGATTGCTGCACCTGCCATTGTACTTGGTTGCCACCATGTGATGGCATAAGGCCAGCTCAAGATCCAATGGGTCCTGGATTGGCCCAGGCCCTCCGCTTCCTCCTCTTGAATGTCCGGCATGAAGGCATGCAGCAGGTTGCAGGGAACCTACTGGAGGCACACCTGCCTGCTGCCTATTCAAAGGGAATGCAGTGTGTGAGAAATTCATTGTGACCGCAGGGCTTTCTTGAAACTCCCCTACTTCTAGCCATCATGGCTGTAGAACAAATTGTGAAAAGCAGCCAGCAGTATGCCCTCATGTCAGGAAAAGCATGCTGTTGCCCATTGCTTGTGGGTAGTGGAGAAATGCAGATGTGTTGATATCATTTCACCCTCCCCCAACTGCATGTTATCAGGGACGGGTGGCACAGTGGTGTACAAACCTGACCCCATAACACAAACCAGGGGCTATAATCAACACACAAATCCCCTGCAAGATTAAGGTGCCTCTTGACCCAACCTTTTAATTTCAGGATCAGTGAAATGATTGTGTAAGAGACAGGTCAACATTGTTTCCTTTTAGGAGATGGAATTTGTAGTTCTACAGAAAAACACCACGGTGTATGAATGGTCCAAAGCAGTGAACAAGGAGATACAACAAATCATCTAGAATTCCTTACCTGTGAAGGTAGAGTTTGCTGACTGCTCAAACGCTCACAAGAAGATATGGTGGCTTCAAGTGGGGAGGGCTTGAACTTGCACACGCAAGTCTTCAACATCCCTACATGCACTGGGCACATGCATTTGAATCCCCCAGAAGATCTGAAGGGCATTCATAAGAATGTGCAGCTCATTGCTCATATAAAACCTGGTAAGGCCATGGGAAGAGCAGGCACCGCCTTGACTGGAACCAGATTGCTTTTGATTATGTGCTCTTACTATTGCAAGCCAAGTGTCTTCCTCTTCTATTTTCTCCCCACTAACACCCATCTATTCTTCCATTAGATTGACTGGTCTCAAAAACCTCAGCCCATTCAGATCCAGCTGAAATGCTTACGTGGTGTTAAAGACAAAGTGCCACGAGGCAGCTACGTTCTCAAGGTTTCCCTCCGCGGACAGCTTGGTGGTAAAGTGCTTGACTGGTCTAAAGCAGAGGGTCAGCAGTGGGCTGGAACCACACTGCCCGTCAGACACCATGGGAACTTCTATGATGTGGAGATCTGTTTGGACCAAAGTGTACACACAGTAAGCAAAGTTTCTTCAATATGCTCTCTTTTGCTTTGATGGTTGAGCATTTAGAAAATATACTACATATTACATATACGTACAGTGGTACCTCGGGTTACAGAAGCTTCAGGTTACAGACTCCGCTAACCCAGAAATATTACCTCGGCTTAAGAACTTTGCTTTAGGATGAGAACAGAAATCGCACGCCGGTGGCGCAGTGGCAGCAGGAGGCCCCATTAGCTAAAGTGGTGCTTCAGGTTAAGAACAGTTTCAGGTTAAGAACAGACCTCCAGAACGAATTAAGTTCTTAACCCGAGGTACCACTGTATATTGAATACATTCCTTTATGTTCCTGTTAAAGGTACAGTTTAGGTACGTGCAGGCTCATCTTTCCTGCCCCATCCACCCCAATGCAACCTCCTCCACTCATTTGAAAAATGCCAAATGATATAATGTACTATATCATGCAGCATTGTCAGCCGAGTTTAGATTTCGTCTGCATTTTTCTTATCTATGCAGCTTGTCAGCTATGTAATTCGATTTGGGTAAAGTAGCTTTAGAATAATAAATGAACAAGTGGGTGTATATAAACACATGAATGCTCAAATCCTTGTCTGAGTTTTGAGCTTCATTGACCCCCATTTGCTAAAAAAGCAGCATTTGGATTATTTTGGAATAAGCCCAAGCACACTTGAGGCTCTGTTTTGCGACTGAAGTGTACATAGATATTCCGATCCCTGTTGAATGCTGCGTGGGGCAGAATTGTTATGTGTCATTTGCTCTGGCGGCATTGAGACAAATGTCTGCAACTGGTTGAATCATTTGATTTGGAAGAAATTTGTCTGATAAGCATGAGCTTCCTCACTGCTCCTGAATGATTTTGATTCCTGCAGAAAGAGCCTTGTGAGATTGCTGTGGTATTTAAAGCCATATACAGTGCTTTAGTGAATAAATTCATGGCTAGGGAATATGTGACCCTCCAGATGTTGTTGGACTACAACTTCTATCACGCCTGACCATTGTCCCTGATGTTGTCCAACAACATCTGGAAGGTCAGTGGTTCCTCACATCTGGAATAACCGTTGCTCGTCAGTTGATCACAGAGGAGAGCAGAACAGCCACTGTGAGCTGATGCATTGATACATTTTATGATTTTGTGCCATAAGACCTGTACCCATCCTTTGAAGGATTAATGACATTTACTCACACGTCGTGTCAGATATGAAGGACACATGCATGCATCTTCCATTGCATTTCATTTTAAAATGCATGCAAGCAGTGATCAGGTCCAGATTGGGCCCTGCATATCTTTTGAATGGAAATATGCTGCACGCAATGGTTCTACTCATACTTAATAATATTTATGTCCAGGGCTATTTTTCTAGAAAAAGAGGTGCCAGTGGCAGTGGCAGTGGCACCCATGTGAGACGTGCCGGTACTGAGTTCCAGTGCGTTCCAGGCTGAAAAAAAGCGCTGTTAAGTGTACAGTGGTACCTCGGGTTACAGACGCTTTAGGTTACAGACGCTTCAGGTTATAGACTCCGCTAACCCAGAAATAGTACCTCAGGTTAGGAACTTTGCTTCAGGATGAGAACAGAAATCACACGGCGGCAGCAGGAGGCCCCATTAGTTAAAGTGGTACCTCAGGTTAAGAACAGTTTCAGGTTAAGAACGGACCCCCAGAACGAATTAAGTTCTTAACCCAAAGTACCACTGTATTTTATGGAAAAGGTCAAGGGAGATACTGACTTCATGCCTTGATTTTGGGCTTCCCATAGGCTGGGGATAGCCAACCCTTTTGGGCCAGTGGGCAAATTGAATTTTTGAGAAAGTGCCATAGATGTCAGTCATAAAATGGCTGCCGGGAGGTGGGGATTTAACAAAGATGGCTGCCACATCTAAAAGAGCAATAAAAGTCAAGGCCAGAGAATGGTACAGGCATGGCTACCACATCAATGGGGAAAAGGCACCTATAACAGCGACTGTTGCACTCACTTATAGAAAAAAGCTCCTTTGTTTAGGATGGAGTAAAGGTGTCCAGTCAAGGCCCAGCCTGATATATCTATATATAACCCACAACCAGTATGAGGAGCAGACTGTGATGTTGAAGCGACAGGATACCCAAATCCTGTCTGAAATCACACCAGGCTTCAATAATCACCCCAGGCCTCAAAACTGTCCAAAATTCCCTTTCTCTCTCCTAAAATCCACAGCTACAGCTTTTCTGTGGATTCTCACAAGATGCTGGTACATAGGTGAAATATACTCAGAGTCGCAAAGTGATTTCATGCTCTTTATTCAGCTCATAGTGGTGAGGAGGAATGAATGAAAGTCCCCTCAAGGTATCTGCTTTATATACATTATTTACACAATGGGCTGCACATGATTGGCTAATTCCGGAATTCTACTGTAAGCCAATCAGGTTGTGGATTCACTTCTATCTGGAGCATGATTGGGTGGTTCCTGCCAACCAATCATACTGCTGCATTGTTCTAGGACCAATCAGACTGCTGCATTCTGAATCCTATTGTTCTAGGACCAATCAGACTGCTGCCTTTTGGATCCTATTGTTCTAGGACCAATCAGACTGCTGCAGTTTGGATCCTATTCAACTCAGTACATAACAATAGGCAAAACCGTTACTTTTTATCAGTACAAGAAGGCTTCAAAAAGCTAATGAATAGGCTCTGTTCAAAGCAGGCCTGAGAAACGAATCTTATCTCATTCGGTTGCAACATCTTGGACATGCTGAACCACCAGGGCTCCTCGACCCCTTGGCTTCTCACCCCCCCCTTTCCTGGGAAGAGTCCACAATAGTCCCAAGACAGCTTTCTGTTCATGCTCAGAGGAACTCATGGGCAGGACTCCTGAGGGAGGAGAAAAGGGGAGAGAACTGGAAGGGGATATATACTCTGTGCACATGACTGTGAACTCGTTCATGCTTTTTGTGAGTTATCACACTTGCTCCTTCTACCAGTTCATGGATGGTAGAAATAAAGCTTTTTCTCTGAAACTATTCCTTGAGTGTCTGTTGACTCCCATTTTCCCTTTCCCGGGCGCAATATTTTTCCCACCCGAGGGCAAAGCCTCATAAGGCTACAATGTCAGCTTCACTCAGTAGTATATCGCTGGTGAAACCGCCACTGCTCCTGAATCCCTCTGCTAGTGACTTCCTCCAGCGACCATTGCTGGCAGAGGGACTCAGGAGTGGTGGCAGTTTCACCACTGATATATGTGGGAATGTTCAGGGGTGCAGGAGAGGATATATTGTGAGATTATATCCTAATCCAACTTGTGCTAACAAGTTCCCAAAATATCAGCAGAGTTTATAGACATTCCCCTTTAAGTTCGCAACGGTAACGCTTGCACAGGTTCGCTAGAACCTCTATAATAATTACTCTGGTAATTTCCCCTTTGTTCCCTCTTAAAATACAAGACACGACACAGTCTTTATAAAAGTATAAAAGAGTTTACTCACGTTCTGTTCACAATATGATCCCAGAAGGCAGACAGGCTTAAAAAGGTTACATGCATTCGGAATCTATCTTATAGCAAGATAGTCCTTTCCTCCTCTCTTGGCTAAGAGCCAAGAGAGCATCTTTAGATGCTTCTTCTTCGAAAGAAAAATGGCAGAGAGAGATGGCTGCCTGCCCTGTGCTTTTATCTTTTACCTGCACAGGTGAGGCCACACCCACCTCTGGTCACATGCGGAGGAAGTCCGTCCCAGGAAGTCTACCTGCTTGCTGGACTGACATCCCTCCCCATGTTCTAACATGTACACTCTAGGAATGTTGTCATTGACTGCTCCTGTGTTTACATCCCACAATATATCCCACTCTGCCATCATATTGCATAGAGGGAGGAAAAAGCTGCATCAACGAGACACCGATACAGCTTGTTCCTCCCTCTGCATCTTTAAACTGCTTGACTGAGGACTGTGTGGTTGCTGCTCCCATCAGCTGAGCTGATTCCCCCAGCACTGGGGATGGCTCTGCCGGGGATGGGGAGTCCTCTCACGCCCCAGCTGAGCCGTACAAACAAGCTGCGTTGTCCTAGCCCGCTAGGCGCTGATGTGAAACTGCCTCAGCTCCCATGGTGAGAGATGCGGCAATTTCACCCGGTGCCTCGCAGGCTGAGGCCAGTGAAGCTTGTTTTTTCAACATCGCGGTATATCGCCAGACCGCGATGTTTGGCTAGTGGTATATCGCGATGTTGAAAGATGATATTTCCCAGCCCTAGTCCAGTCCTAGCATCCAATAAAATGTGGGGAAGTTTCAGGGTGTGTGTTCAGTACAGTGGTACCTTGGGTTACATACGCTTCAGGTTACAGACGCTTCAGGTTACAGACTCTGCTAACCCAGAAACAGTACCTCGGGTTAAGAACTTTGCTTCAGGATGAGAACAGAAATCACATGGCGGTGGCGTGGCGGCAGAGGGAGACCCAGTTAGCTAAAGTGGTGCTTCAGGTTAAGAACAGTTTCAGGTTAAGAACGGACCTCCGGAATGAATTAAGTATTTAACCCGAGGTACCACTGTATAGGATAGACTGAGCGAGTGCAAAAAGAAACTGAGCAGGAAGAGCAAACAGTCCCACATCTATGAGTTTTTGAGGTCATTTCCTGAAACCTTTCCTGGGTGCTATAGGAGATGCTGCTGGGGATATTGGTACCCAAACATTTCCAAAGCACGATTCTTAGAGCGCTATTACCTGGTGGTAAGACCTACTGGAATTAATGGGATAGTCTTATGATCGTAATTTGCTTTTCTGGCCTCATTGTAATAACAGTTTTATAGCTTTAGTGCATGTAAATTTTGTTTTCATCATTTCCCTGTGAAAAGTATTGTATTCTTTCTGTTTATTTATTTACATTTATAGGCCACAGTGTTTGGTGCAATCTACACTAGGCAGTTTGCGTATCCTGAAAACACAGTGCAATTCAAAACAAATCTAGACAACTTAAATAACAGCAGCACACAATTATTTAAAAAAGAAAGGCCAGTTAAAAATAAATAAAACAGCAGTATAGATCCCAGCTGCTAAAAAAGAGAGCTATACATTCTAAAACAGCTCTCTAATTTAGGCTCATCAAATAAAGGTCTAAATTAGGAAAAGCAGCTTAAAATAAATAGGTTTTAAAAAACCGCTTAAAGATTTTGCTGAGTTTTGCTCTTCCTGAGCCTTTTTGCTGTGCTTCAGATGTGTAATCTTTACCTGTGTGATTTCTCTGCTTTTTCAACTTTTGCTGAAATAATTAAATTATGGTAAAAGAGTGGATTACTCTACACACCGTAAGTGTAGGATAGCAAAACTATTGTGCATTTTGAAGCTATGATCCCTATAAAATAGTGGGGTTGGGTGTGTATTTTATGCATACAGGCGGAGACCATTTTGTGCATGTCCAATTGGTGCAAGACCACCAATGTATGTACTGTTTTGGCCCCGGGAGGTTTAAAAAATGGGGGGAGTAACAGGATGTTGCAGGTTTATGTGCACTCTACCGATATGCTTGGGGGCCAGAAATGCAACCCTGTGCAAACAGGGAGTTTCTTATAGCTTCATATTTTTGTACACTTTTTTCCTCCGTTGGAGGAATGCATTGCTAAATTTGAAAAAGTGTGGCTCTCCAAGGACAGCTGCATTTTGGTTCATGTATTGTTTTCAGAAGTACAAGTTAGGCAAGTTCACATTAAAATGTGAACTGAACTGAATTTCTCATCCATCTCTAATATTCAGATTTATTTATTTTAAATTTATATACTGCCCTTCATCCATAATCAACCTACACCTCCCCCTCCTGTTACTAAATCACAACAATAAAGGAACTTCAGGGAAAACATTCATGTGGCAAAGAATCTCATGTACTTTGACTTTTAAATAGCAAATTCTTTGGGACAAGGACGTACCTTTTGCCTGTGCCGTCCTGTAATGAGCCCTCAAAATTGATGGTGCCGTATAGATAAGAAATAAAAAATAAAGCATAAAAGCAATCCTTAGACTAGATAGGAGACATGGGTAGTCTGTACCTAAAGGTATATGTGTGTATATTCCAAAATGTATTTGGGATGCCTGTTCTTGGTGGATTAAAGTTGGTTTGCAGCTTAAACTCATATTGCCAAGTTACGATTGACCCTTAGAAATGAAATTCACATGAGCAAATTGGAGTTTAGTTTTTTCCTTCTTTGAAATGTTGTCCAGCAAGTGCAGAAAGACTGAGATAGGTGAAACACAGTGCTTGTTCCTTGGGATTTGTTACAGGAGAAAATACCAGACAGCTAATGTGAAGGGTAGAGTTTTGTTTTCATTGGCTATAATGCAGAAACTGGGGTACAAGACAAATAAGGTGAAAAATAAAACATGCATGCCTGATGTTGAAAGACAGCATGCTTGTAACTAATACATTAGAGATATTGTTCCAGAGCGCTACATCCTTCCAAAAATAATAGTTCTCTCATGTCGACAAAGTTAGTGTCGGCATGGGTTACCTGCTGCATACAGAAAGTGCTGGTCATGTAAGCTAGAACTGCCTGGGGGCTAGTCTGACTTGAACGTCCGACCTTTCCCCCAAAATATTTTTTGTTCATTAATCAGTGCTTCTTGCCTAAGCTTGTTAGTTTCCTTTCCTTCTCCCTCTCCCTTTCACCATCCCCTTGGCTTAAATTGTCAGGTTCTCTTAACTCTTGAGTGATAGCAGCGAGGTTTTGTTTGAATGGTTTCCTGTAATCCTCTACAAAGGCATGATGGTTGGCTGTCTTTAAAGTAAAATGTCGGGTGTACATACATGTACAGCAGCACATAGCATAAGTGGGATGGGAGGAAAACTTGACTTGTAGTTGATCGCGAAAGCTTGCAAGGGAGAATCAGTTGGATTGGGAACTTGGGGGGCAACTGTGGTGGTGTAAGCTTCACAGGAGCGGGGGGATCAGAACTCAGTTTCTTCTCCCATGAGATTAATGCTTTTGAACGCATGTGGATTCCTCCTTGGTCATACAACCTGTGGTTTTATATGGCCACACAAGGGACTCAGCTACAGTAGTCAAGAAACAGTGTTTTGGATGCAACACCAGATGGTGCAAGAGAGCAAAATAAAATTATAAGTGATTTTCCATAGCGTTTTTTCTTCTGTTTTAACAATTTAATTTCTGACTTATTTATAGCATGTTTTCCCCCCTGTGTGTAGATCCGCCCAAGGTGTACATGTCTGTGATGAATCATTGTGGCAGTTCACTTCCTGGGAGGGGGTTTATGAAGACCCAATCATGGGAGAAGGGGGAAGCGAGAGACTGTTCTCATATGCTAATGGAAAGAGATTTTTAAAAATCCAATGGAAGAGGGTGTGTCCCCCAATTCCAGTCAAACCTACCATGCAGCATTATAGCTCTTTCATAGGTTGATGTTCTGTGGTTTACCATACCCATTCATCCTTTCTCAAACTTAGCAAAAGTATGTATAAAAAAAGTTCCCAGACAGCTAGGAACATAGAAACAACTACCCAACAGTAGGTACCCATGACAACTACTCCAAAATATACAGTTGTCTAAAATCAGTCATAGGCAAACTCAGCGCTCCAGATGTTTTGAAACTACAATTCCCATCATCCCTGACCACTGGTCCTGTTAGCTAGGGATGATGGGAGTTGTAGTCCCAAAACATCTGGAGGGCCGAGTTTGCCTATGCCTGAGTTTAAAATAGCCGAAGTGATTGCCATTCTTTTGGGAGCTTGTTTTAGCTATTCCAGGGTCTAGCTTGGAAGTGGTAATGTCACAGAAGAGCCTGCTATATTCTAGTAAATGGAAATCCAATTCAATGCACTGTTGCATACTGTGAAGTCATTTAAATTAACAATATATATATCCATATATATATGTTGTGGTTTTGGTTCATAAGCAGCCCAGCTTTACTAATAATGCAGGGCACTGTTATTAGACTTGGTTGGATTGATTGTCATAAACTAAACAAGTCTGAGATATATTTATTCATTCTGATTATGGGCCTAACATTTGGTTTAACAACAAGAAGTGATTATTATGCTTGTTAGTTAACTGACTGCTCGGAGTGGTGGGGGTGGTTTATTTACTGATTCATAAAAGTTCTTAGTCACCTGTCCTAAAAATAGCCCAAGGAGGTATACAACATTTTTTAAATAAAAAAATCCAATATCCAATATATAGCCAAAAAAAATGCAAAATAACAATAAAACACATGTTATTGGTAATATTGTATTTGGTGTAGTGTATAGGTGGCAAATGCTATAATATACACCATGGTCCATAATATACATCTAGGTGCCAATTTTTTAATAGCATATTTTTTGGACAAGAAGAATAGAAGGTGTATCACAGACAATGGCAGCTGTCCATTGCTATCTTCTCTCTGAAAACCTATAACATGTTCACAGCACAGGCCATTTCATATGCCTATAAAGTTCGCAGCCACTGATGGGAAGGGATTTATATATCTTTAGATTTTTTAAAAGTATATCACGGGAGTTAATATTAATGTGCCAATATGGCAAGGTAGCAGTGCTCTAAGTGTAGCAGTGCACCATTTTTGCTTTACTTAAGGGAAATCCAGGGTGAATAAAACGGCAACTTTTCAAACATGACATTTAATCCATGCATGTAAATCAAACTGTGGGAGGAATCTATTATTCATTATTAAAAGGGCACCATATTTTTATTATACTGAAAATGAAACCCAAATGCTGTGAAAAATTTAGTGGCTTCTCTTGAAGTTTCAAGACACTTATCATCCAGTCATTGAGCTGGTGCTGGCACTCATTTTAAATTATAGCTACCAAAAGAATAAAGTTTTTTGGCCTAGGAAGGAGTTGGAGAGAAGCCTGATCAATTTCACTGCGAAAGGTAAATTTATTTTTTTGAATGTAAGGCTCTTTAAATCCATATCACAGTACAGGTCCTTGGTTATGCTCAGAATTAGATCAGTATGAGAAATATAGTTCAAATCCATGTCATTATTAGTCACACCCACAATTTCTCCCCTGAAGTACTCTGTGAAAGCTACATATATCAGAAACTGATTACCATGACCCAAGGTATTAATTCTTAAAATATGATGAGACCAACATTTCCTGAGCCTCTATTTTCTCTATGTCAGCATCTAACTAGGAGCTAAGATGCTTTTAATAGCAGCACAATGAAGTCTTATTAGTTAAGCTAGAGGTTTTTTTTATTATTATTATTCATATTCCAGCACTATACTCTAACACAGCTTACACAATATGGGTGAAGGAAATGTTTAGCACAACTGAAACGAAGCGTTTGAAATGTAAAGAAAAGATAGGAAGGACTTTTAAAACTCAGAAAACTTAGGCTGCAGTCCTAGACTCACTTACCTTGGAGTAAGCCCCATTAAACTCAGAGGGATTTACCTCTGAGTAGACATGCATAGGATTGTGTTGTAAAGACTGCTTTTCTCCTGAATATAACCGTTTGTGGGTGGAGTGATGATCAGTTTCACATTTTGTTCTGGTGAAGTACAATATTACTCCTGACAGACTAGAGTTTATTTAGGAAATCTATAAAATTACATGAAGCAAAAATATTTACCTCTACTTCAAGCTTCCCCCCCCCCCCAATATTCAGAATGTCATGAGTATTAAGTAGAATTCAGTTCTCCCTTTTGCATTTTCTTCAGTGTCGAAAAATGACTCTACTTTTTGGCAAGAAATTCAGGTCTCAGGAAAATGTTGCCCCCACTTACCCTCAGTGATGTCACATGGCCAAAGCAAACATCACATAGTGTTGTGATGTCATTCTTCTTATTATTCACCCCCTCTCTCAGATTCTAATCCTTAACAGCAGGTACAAAGCATCTGAAGGACATAATAACTTACAATAACTAGCCTCTTTGACCAAATATACCTAAACCAGAGAACGAATTTATCAATAATAACCTATTCAGTGCATAACCTCTTGTGGGACCATTTATATCACTGATCCAAGAAATAGCAGCCAAAGAAATATAGAAGTAGATGATTAATAGAACTGAATTCTCAACCTTTGAGAGATCTTCAAACTTTTAACATATTGCATATGTAACTCATGCTCTAGTTAGAAATAAAAACATACTTTGATCTTTGTTCTTTTCCCACTTGTTCCTGTCTCCTCCTTTCCAGTGAGGCCGGGCTAGCACCTAGATATAAAAGTTCAGGAGAAACCGAGGCCAGTGATATGAAGGCCATAATGCAGTCAGGGTTAACAATAGCCATGCCTCGCAGTGCTACTCCCTGCTGGTCATAGAAGAGAGACAAAAATATTGGCAGCAGATGTTTTGAGGGCAAGGCAATTGCCACCAGATGTGGAGGCTAAAGCACACAGGATGCAACAATTATTTTCCTTTATCTAAAAAAGACAAGGGGTTATATTTTTATGGTGCTCTTGCCCATTTCCATTGCACTGCCTGTGAGATTACAACAAATTCTGCTTTAATGACCCAATACTTTGTGAGAATAAAGCAAAGCAATGTTGCGACCTATGAGGCATTTGTCCCTGCTGCTGAGAAGAGGGTTGGCTCTTATGCCATGATGGTCTTGAGAATGTTTCTGCACCTGCAGCTGTGTCAGAGTTGAACTAGATGTGACGTGGGAGAGTCTTCTGCAACAAGGGAGGGTTGTACTGTTGAAGTAAGGGTAGCAAAATCGTAGCTAAGAAGCTCAAATCATATATATGATGGACACCCTTCTTTGGAAATCAAACAGATGTCCAGACTTTAACATTCAAAAACTTTACTTGTAGATGAACTGATGAATTGAAACATAATATTTACAGTCAATATTTATTTGACCAAACTGTGGGAGGCAGTGGAAGACAGGAGTGCCTGGCGTGCTCTGGTCGATGGGGTCACGAAGAGTCGGACATGACTAAACATCAACAAACAACAATTTACAGTCATATGCTTACCCAAGTGTGGGCTTACAGTCTCTTTTTCCAACCTCAAAACTTCCAAACAACTGTATTTTCCTCCCTTTTCAGAGCCTTCTGTATCTCAGTTAGGCCACACCTTGCAGCACCTATGAGAGATTTCCACTTTCACCTTCTCCTGCAGTTTTGCTCTGTTCCTTCCAAGCAGAGAAGAAGCACTCCAACACTCCATTCCACTTAGCAGTGTTCACAGTGGATTATAAAACACACCCATCTTGCTTCACATAAAATGGAGTCTCTCCTTCACTAGATACCTCCCTAGTGACCAACGTTAGTGAGTCACAGAAGAACTACTAGAGAACTCTCTGGGATTCAGTTACCAACCAATCAAATTTCAACACATAGTAATGCCTACAAGCATTTACAATTTCAGTGAATT
Organism: Podarcis filfolensis; assembly: GCF_964270895.1. Taxonomy (NCBI): domain Eukaryota; kingdom Metazoa; phylum Chordata; class Lepidosauria; order Squamata; family Lacertidae; genus Podarcis; species Podarcis filfolensis. The sequence continues at coordinate 29,501,136 of NC_139603.1, read as the reverse complement.
AAATTACCATACTGAATATGTACCTCAGTCAGCTTTGTGTGTAGAAGGTCTCGGATTTCATCCCTGGCACTTGAAGATAGCACTGGGAAGGCCCCTACCTAAAATCCTGGACAACTGCCACCCAAGCTGCCCTTCCATCCTATATGCATAGATATATTTAGTGAATTGAATTCATGTTTGAATTCAAACCCATGCTTACTTCTTCTTTTTCATTTGCCTTTTTCTTCCATCTTATTCTTTAGCATTCCCCTCATGCAATAAGGTCTGGACAGAGCTTTGTTTGATAATCCCTTAGAGCTATGTTCATGGAAATTATAGCTACCTCATCTTGTTTGTTCTTGTTCGTTTGCACTTGACTTACGAAGAATATGGTCCCACAAAGATGATTTTTAGAAGCATTAAAATGAAGATTTTATTGACAAGGAACAATTGGCCACAAATTCAGTAATATTGAAATTTGATTGTATTGTTATGCTATATAGTTTTGGGACTTGGTAGATGCTGATCTAATTGTATGGCAGATGTTCAAAAAATCACATCATTATGTGTGTTGGGGCTTTGTCATTTTGGGACTGTAAAAATAATGGGCTTTGTGCAGTACTCTCTGAAGTTCAGCTCCTTGGGGGTGGGGGAGAAAGAAAACAAAGAAAAAAAGTATAGATTTATCTCTCTTTTAGCCACAAAAAAACCCAAGAGCAAGTTGGACTTCTTGGTGGCACACTTTATAGAAAAATCCCCAAACCGAACCTGCTAATTTGAAATATTCAAATAGACCTCATTCTCTCTCTTGAGCATTTCCATGTTGTAATGCAGTGGCATATGGGGAAGTAAAATATATTATGACAACAAAATTAATATAAAGCTGTTGATTTTGGAAATAGTATCAAGAGATGATTCTTAGCTCAATATCTTTTAATTCAATTAAACGCAGCGCTATTCAGTACAACGCAAGGAAGGAATTGCATGTCTTTATTCTCAGTTGCTGGTGCATAATTTGAGGAGACTTTTGAACATGAATAAATGGAGCATAAACTGGGATTTGGGGTTAAAAAATACTTCAGGCTAATTTAATCCAGGTTTCTGTAACTACATAGGAGAAATTAGTAAGACAGACAAGAAAGATGAACTAGGGGAGAGATGATAGTTCTGAGTGGTGGAGCACGTGCTTAGAATGAGCCCACTACCTCTTCTTATCTCCTCCCCCTACTCCCAGAAATATAAGGAAATATCTTTGCTAACTTTATTTGAGAAGAGGGAATGTGCAATCCATTCCTCCGCTGAAATCAACAAAGAAGCGCATGCCGAGTTTAAATGGAACTTGTTGCGCGCATGAGTCTGGGACCCAAGTAGCCAAATGCCTTGATAAGGGGCATATTCTGTCAGTAATTTGATAACTAATGTTTTTAACTTCCCCATGGGTTATTTATTGAAAAATGGTAAATCTGGTTTAAATGAAACTCGATCCTGTCAATGGCTTAGGAGCAGCTGCTACAGGGTTATGGCATTGTTCAGCGGGTGCTTCTGTTTCATCTTAAGCGTTCACAAACCATTCATGTAATGTAAGCCTATACACAGGAGTGACACTGTGTATACACTTTGAAAAGAAAGGAACCTTGAAATGTTGTTCTCCCCTGTTATCAGTGCTTAGTTGCATTCCCCCCCCCCAACTGAAGCAATGCAAGTATAACCATTTGATTATCGGAAAATGCTGTTTCTGCTGCTCTGTCAAATGGCTGGAATCTAAAGCTCAATGAGGGAGCTTCAGTGTGTAGGGGGTACCTAGGGGTTGGGTAGATTAGCCTCCGCCAAGGGTGCAGACCCGAGGGCTAGGGGGGATGGACAAAAATTGTGCTTCTTCACTCTGGCTTGAAGTGGTTAGGAGCCTGTCTGCAATCTCCCCGGGCCACTCCTCTGCTGTTCTGGGCGCCAACATCCCCTTGCCAAGGGCACAAGGGAGCCTAGTGACAGAAGCAAGCCAGCAGTACAGTGATACCTCTGGATACGAATTTAATTTGTTCCGGGGGTCCATTCTTACCCCGAAACATTTGCATCCAGAGGTGCCTGTTCTGCACATGCACGCGCAGCGATAGCCCACTTCTGAGCATGCAGCGGAAACCTTTCTGTTACTTCCGGGTTTACCGTGTGCGTAGCCCGAAGCATTCGTATCCAGAGGTGTTCGCAACTAGAGGTACCACTGTAATCAAACTAAGCACGTTGGAGTTAACTCTTTATTAGCACCCCCCCCCCCGAATCTGCACAGGCCTAAGGAGTACAGCAGCTCACTTCTGGCAGGTGAGAGTAAAGGTCCCCACCTCCCCACAGAAATCTACGTACCTGCCTCTCCAGGGTTTTCCCCAAGCAATCTGAGACTGCTCCTGCATGAAGCTCACCTCTTCCACCCTCTGCATGCCTCTTCTGAGTCTGGGAGACTAAGGAGGAGGGGAGCTTGTCACAGCAGGAGAGGGAGACACACATGCTTCTTCACCAGCCAGACTCATCTCTGCCTTTTGGCATCCCCCTCTCCTGCTTCTGATTCTGGACTACCCCCTGCCACAGGCTTCCCTCAGTCACTAAGCCCTGTTACCTCCTCAGGTTCCAACACACCCACTTCCCAGTCTTCTCCCTCTGACCACTCATTGTCATCCCACCACCAGAAGGCTCTGAGCCTTCTTCCCTTGGGAGTTCCCCTGCTGGTTCCTCCCACTATTCCTCTGCATCCAACCAGTCCATGATACCTAGGTACACCTCTGTCAATGTGCAGTAGCTTAGTGGTAGCACACCTGTTTTGCATGCAGGGGGCCCTAGATTTAATCCCCCGCATCTTCAATGTTGCCCTTCTGAAGCCCTGGAGAACTGCTGTCAGTCAATGCAGACATTATTGAGCTAGATCAGGCTTCCTCAACCTCACCCCTCCAGATGTTTTGGCCTACAACTCCCATGATCCCTAGCTAGCAGGACCAGTGGTCAGGAATGATGGGAATTGTAGTCTCAAAACATCTGGAGGGCCGAGGTTGAGGAAGCCTGCGCTAGATGGACCAATTGTCTGACTGGGTGTAAGAGAGCTTCTTTTTTCAATGGCATGGAATAATTAAGCCACACACTTCCATGCCCCTTGAACATGTGGACAATTTCTTGAAAGGGAAGGCAGCTCCTGCTTGCACCAAGCACTTTGAAGCTGCTGTTTTAGGTTCTTTTGACTGAAAGAGGCAGCGGGAAGGGAAGAGAAGCAACATAATGTGCCATTTAGAGGTGCAACAAAATGTCTGTTCATCAGTATTGCTATCAAATGATTTCTGATAACTGCCCTGTCAATATTTTTAGGCATTTCTGCAATATCCACAATTGAAAACATTCAGAAATAATGAATAATTAAACCAAGAACAAACTTAGTTGGTCTCTAAGGTGCTACTAAGGGACGCGGGTGGTGCTGTGGGTAAAACCTCAGCACCTAGGACTTGCCGATTGCATGGTCGGCGGTTCGAATCCCCGCGGCGGGGTGCGCTCCCGTCGTTCAGTCCCAGCGCCTGCCAACCTAGCAGTTCGAAAGCACCCCTGGGTGCAAGTAGATAAATAGGGACCGCTTACTAGCTGGACGGTAAACGGCGTTCTGTGTTCTGCGCTGGCTCGCCAGATGCAGCTTGTCACGCTGACCACGTGACCCGGAAGTGTCTGCGGACAGCGCTGGCTCCCGGTCTATAGAGTGAGATGAGCGCACAAGCCTAGAGTCTGGCAAGACTGGCCCGTACGGGCAGGGGTACCTTTACCTTTACCTTTAAGGTGCTACTGGACCTTTTAAAAAAAATTTATATATTTCATTCAGAAATAAAATAGAATTAAAATGGTCTAATGATGGCCCCTTCCAAAGAACCTGCTGATTGATAATTCATCCTGATTTGTTTACAGGGGTGATGCTAGCTGTTTAGTGAGCATCCATCTCAATTCGTTCGTGGGGAGTTAGACAATGTTGTGTCCAGCAAGTGTTATCCTACACTTTTCAATGCAATTCCATCACTTATGGCAAAAATCTGAATCTATTTTTGGGGAAGTGGGTTTGTTGCACAAGAGCTCCCAATCAACTCAAATTGCACGGCCTGAATTTACTTTCATCTGATGAAATCCTACCTGGAAACAGCATCAGTTTGGAAGCTCCTGGAGAACGTTTTCAGGATTTGCTTCAGAAGAGCTTGCTTACATTTACCCTCTGAGATTTATGCCTGCTATTATCTGACATTGTTTGCAAAACCTTTCTTAAACTATGTTGGCATTCTTCCAAATATGCATATCGTTGATCCTTCCTCTTTCCAATAGGAGGTTCCAGCCAGAAAGGATGGGAAGCCTGGAGAGATACTTCTGTTTGAACTCTTTCTCCTTCGCGGGAGCAATACTTGCATTGACCGAGTTGTGGGCTGGGGAGCATTTCCTTTGTGTAATAACAATTTGGACACAGTGGATGGGAAGTTTAAATGTCCTTTCCTCAGAGGCCACTACAACTCTAAAATTGATAGGTTCCAAAAAATTGAAAAGTGGATTTCTTCTGACTTGGATCACTGGCTGTGCAACCTCTATTTCCAGGTTGGTAGGAAACAGCATTCCTAATCTGCATGCTCCGTTACAGCAAATCTATCTACCTATTTGTTATAATTTGGTTTTAATGTTATTTTAAGGTTGAAAAGCAGCATTCATCTGAAACAGTTTCCTTTTACAGCAACGATGGAAGGGATATGCTTTAGCAGTGCACCTTGAGGGAAGATCATCTTTCTCAGCCTTTACACCAGGGGCAGGCAACTTGTTCAGAAACCAAAGCCCTGTTGAAAATATGTTGTGGCTATATTAGGCTGTAATGCAGTATTTAAAACTGTAAGACTTGGAAATTGCTTTCATACTTGAACTTCAAAGTCAGTTTTAAAGGACCCATTGAGGCTTGTGGCTGTGGGGGAATAATTGGATCGTTGGATTCGCAAATTGACGGACAGTTGTGTCTTTAAATTATTGCACTGCACACTGAGAGCATTTAGAACAGGAATTATGTGAATTAAGAAGAAACTAATGACTGGCGGACCCCTGCAGTGGGCGTTTCCACAGAATTGTAGATCAACCTTTTTGATTGAAAGTTTGAGAATATTAGAAGAATAATTTTGCATATGGCTGACCTATTCATATAACAGGGTTTTCTCTTATCAGATAATTAAACTACCGCGGTATTCAGATGAGCAGAACAAATATGAGGCAGCCCTACAGCTCTCTTCAGACCTTGCATATTCAAGCATTGCTGAGGATAGAGTCTTGAAGAAGGAAACAACAGGCGGACTACAAGATAATGGACTAAAAAGTTCATGCCTACCACACTGCCATTCAATATGTTCTTTTGCCTCACTTCAAGGTTAGATACTCTTTGTTTTTTTGTTTTTAAATAAATAAATATCTCTCAGGAAACAGGAGACATATCAGGTATCCTTTATTGTGAGGGACACGTCACCTTGGTTTTCATATTTTAAAAATTCTCTTCCACCTTCACTCAGTGATGGGTGTTAGAAAGTTTGACCGACTCCAGCTTTTCACTTATTTAGTGCTCAGAGAGTAATGAAGTCATGGATAATTGTCTGCACTATAAAGGCAGTTATAATGCAGTCTCTCCTTTTCCATGGCTAGCGCCTCAGCCATGCAAAGAAGGGAGCCACATCTGCTGTGGTAGAAAGCACCATTCTCAGTTGAGTGACAAGCTCCATCCAAGTGGTAAGATGATCAAGGATGGGAATGGGGAACCTGATGTCCTTGAGATGTTGCTGAAGTCCAGCTACCATCAACCCAGCCAGTACAGGCAGTGGCTGGTGAAAGTTCAAGGCCACCAACATCTGGAGAGTACCAGGTTCCCTTTCTTGATTGAGGTCAGCCTTCCCCAACCTGGTTCCTTCCAGGGACTACAACTTCCCTCAGCCCCCACCAGCATGTCAATCGTCTGGGATGATGGGAGTTGTAGTCCAAAACATCTTGAGGACATCAGGTTGGGGAAATCGTTGGACATGAAGGCCATGATGTGTCCATGTATTTGAGAGTGGGAGGGGGGGTGATTGCCACAGTAAAATACCCAAGGGCAGTTTCAGTGGGCATCAAGGTCTTCATGCTTTATTATGTCTACATTAGCCCATAAATGCCCTAGTTTTGAAACTCATGTACTTATGCTGTATGATATTTGTTTAAGTGTCAGCTCTCAGCCTCCCATCTGTCAAACTCTGAATGCTCATGCTCAGAGGGTACTCCAAGAATACCAGGAACCAGACAGGGATAGTCGAAAATGAGGTTGTGTGTGTGAGAGAGGGGGTTCTTGCTGTTTTCTACTCTAACCCAGGAGCTGGCTTTCAAAGACCTTTAATCAGTATATTTTCCCAGTTAGATATATAATCCTTCCCTGAAAGTACATGTGTATGTATTGCATATGTTATGCTACGCCATGTAAATGTGCAGATATAGATGCACAGCACCGTAAGATAATTCTGCGACTGACATCCATGTGCAGTTGTGCATAACAAAAGGTAAGATGTGCTGAACGTTGAAGCCTTACACCCCCCAGCTTGCAACCACTGACACAACAGAAATCCTTCAGAATAATAATCATTTGTATTTATTTATTTACTTGGAGCCTTCTTTAAAGATATTATTAGCTGTTAATATCTCCCTGTGGGTTTGTTTTCTAATATATATCAGTGCCGTGCTACAGTATGCTGTTTCTGCTGGTGATATGTTGCTAAGAGATTTAATAATGGGCAAACAAACACAACATGTGGTAATCCATTTCAAATTAAAAGTTTATTAAACACCAGCTTGATGACTTTCTGGCTATTTACAATTAAAGGAGCAAACCTTAGGGAACTAGGGACCACGTGACGAAATGTACAGCGTTGCCATTTCCAACAGAACAAATGCATTTATGATCTGCAGCAAGCTGTTGCCCATTGATAGATCTTATAAATACCGTCTTTAATCTATTAGGACACAACATAAAACTTTGCTAATGCTAAGATGCAAGTCAGAAAATGTACCCAGTAAGAAAAGTCTCTTGCAAATCAGGAGGGTACTTATAGTCTTTAACAAGATTCTCTGAGGTGTTAGAACAGTCCAGTGCTTTTTTTCTAAAAAAGTTTAGGGGTACTCTCATTTTCCTACTCATATTGAAATACTGCCCCTCAATGAGGCCAAACTTAGATTCACAAAATGTTTAGGGGTATGCGTGCCCCTGCACACCCCCCCGAAAAAAGCACTGGAACAGTCTTATAAGAGACTAATCACTATATAATTTGCTTCATAATGCTGGCGGAAAACATATTTCGATACCTACATAATCTTATTTTTATGCTGCCTTTCCACAGTTCAAACCATGCTCAAGGAGGTTTACAATGTGAAAAAAGTACATAACAAAATAGTCATAAACAATAAATAAAACATCAGAAAGCTATCATGCTTAAAGAGAAGTGAAGCAGATCATTCAGGAAAATGATTTTTTTAAACAACAACAACAACAACAACACAGGGTAATGTTTAATGTAAGGCGTGGGGTGGTGATTATTCATTTCTTATCAAGACACAACACAATCTGAAGGCAGCCTTTTTGTGAATTTCAACATGGGCCCCAGACTAGATTCTAATAGCAGGTGTCTTAGTTGTGAAAAAGACATTGACAGCTCATTCACACTTGAAAGTTGGCAGTGGGGGGTGGAGAGAGATTCTATACCTGAAAAGTAATGTGGTGTTTTGCAAGGAGGAAGACGTTCGAATAATCCACTTTGCGTGTGTTCTCAAGTCTGAGCACCTTTTGATCTCTGATTCAAATTCCGTCAGGTGATGCATTTATCATAACATGAGTAATGCCATTGTCAGATGCATCTCCCTGTTGTTCCTTCCTGTTGAAATCTGAAAGCATGTCTATCCAATTAAACTGCAAGCAAGTAGTAGGGAAAATAGAGAACCAACACAAAAGCAAGGAGGTGATTTAGCAGAAGCTGATTTCTCTCACCTCGTGTTTAATAAACTAACAGACACAAATCCAGCCCAACAATTTATGCTGGAGAAATATATGTCATTAGGTTGAGTGTGACATGCGTAGAAAATAGGAGTGGACACAGTTTCGGTCAGTTTCTGTTTGGTACAGCTTCTCTCTCTCTCTTTTTGGTCTGATGGCTTATGAACACATTTGTATGCAATTTCACTAATACATGCAAGAATGCATATACTCTAGTACACATTATTGGACACAATTTTTTTGGATGGAGAACCGTATCACACTGTTGGGAGACATGCTGATTTCAAAGGCTATCTGTGTTGTGGGTTCACATATTGCTTCAGGATGCATGTATTAGGTAGATCTGTCTTTAAACAGATTTCCCTCCCACCCCTTGTTTTTTGTTGTTGCAAGGACCTGCTAATGTGGAAGTTCTGTCATTTTAAAATGATAATAGAAACAAAACAATAACAGTAAACATTTTTTTTTATTGTTTATACCCCACCCATCTAGTTTGGTTTCCCCAGCTACTCTGGGTGGCTTCTAGCACATATAAAACATAATAAAACATCAGCCATTAAAAACTTCCCTAAACAGGGCTGCCTTCAGATGTTTTCTAAATGTCAGATAGTTGTTTATTTCCTTGACATCTGATGGGAGGGCATTCCATGGCACGGGCGCCACTACTGAGAAGGCCCTGTAGCTGGTTCCCTGTAACCTCACTTCTCCCAGTGAAGGCCCTCGGAGCCATAGCTTTCAACTTTTCCCTTTTCTTGCAAGGAATACTATTTGGAATAAGGGAATTTCCCTTTAAAAAAGGAAAACGTTGACAGCTATGCTCGGAGCTGGACTTCGGTGCCCAGGCTGGAATGTGTCTTGGATTGCAGAACTGACAGAAATAGACTGGTAACATTTGTTATTGTGATCTTGGGCGCTTCTGGTGATTTTTTTTTTTTTTTTGGTAAAGGTGTGTGCATAAAGGTGCAGAAATACCAACTTGCATGCTGAAAATGGGAGAAGGAAGTGGAAGGTGTGAGAGGAGTGACTATGGAAAAGGGAAGACAAGCACAGCAGAGATAAAACCTTCCATCAAGCTCCAACCACTGGAGTGGATGGCAAGTGGCAAGAATAGCAACGAAGATCCATGATGGGGGGGAAATGGAAACTATGGAAGCTAATCACGTACACAGAAACATTGGATCTGAACAACCCTTTTGTGGGATAAAGCCCCCACGTGGAAACTTCCTATGACATGTCATTGTTTTTTGAGCAATCAAACCAGCCAAAGTGTTCCATTTTAAGGGAAGCACACGCTGCCCATTGCAAATTAAAACAATGCATTCACATCCATGTGTACACACACCTCTTTCGCTTTAGCTGGACCACGCCAGGCTCATCTTTCTCTGGTGTCGTCGCTTTTAATGCACCCCATTTGGTTTCAGTGAACAACATTCTCATCTACTGGAGGGGTAGTAAAAAGCTTTAAACAGTTGCGCGGGTCTTTTAATGGTAAATTTGTTTTGACAGAGCTGTTTTGCAAGGGCCTGGGCCATCCCGAAGTGATGGTGGCTGACAGTGCTTTGCTGTTCTCGGAGCGAGGAAACATGTGGAAGGAATTGTTCTTTTACATTTCACAGCTTGTTATTTCCTCCGCAGGGCAACCTTTGACCTCTCCGAGAGATTCTGACACCCATAAGGGAAGTATTCCCACTGTTGAAAAGGAAGTGGGAAAGCAGTTTAATGGTGCAGAAGGTTGGGAACGGTGCGTGTCAAAAGAAACTCGGACGAAAAGAAAGGACCAGCTCTTGAAATGTTTCCAGCAGGTCAGAGCTTTTATCGCTCCGGATAATTTGCTAACACTTTGAAAATAGATTTGCTTTGCATATGTCTTTCGATTACGAAAACACACATCTCCACACCCCCAACGATACCGTCTGTCAATTATTTCACTAGGCAGGCGAAGCCACGGACAAGTTTAAATCAAATGTGAAGGATCAAACAGAGCCCTGCAGAAAAGGTACAGAAAAGACGTGCCGCTCTCTAAAACATTGTGTGTGTGTGTGTGTGTGTGTGTGTGTGTGTGTCTAGGCTCAATGTGTTTGTAATTACAAGGTGTGTGTGGAGTGTACTGACAACATCAGATTAGAGGTGGTGTTTCTACGACATTTTTACACCCCTTTGCATTTTATTTGGCGGTTTATATTTGCAGATCATGATGTCTCCTGCTCTCCCCTTTCTCTCCTCACACCAGTATTATTAGCAGCCTGTCTTTGCTAACAGAGGTCTCCTTCCCCACATGGCTTGCCTAATTCATGATCTTAAAATCATTTTGCAGCTCAGATGAACGGAATAAACTCTCATCTTCCAGCAGCCATGGGAAAATACATTTTCAAACTATTGCGCTGTTTCTGTGTGTGTGGATCGGAACACAAATTTGCAGATTACGCCACCTAATCCATAAACTGATCCATGCCTTTAGGCCTGTCCTGTACTTACGAAGAGTGGTCTGAGGGCTTCCTTCTGCTAACCTTTTACAGCTGCTTAGAGCAGCTAATACTTCCTCCATGGCTTAAAAAAATATATGCTCCCAGGAAGTGACACTCCACATTATGATGTATGGTTACTTCCAAGGAGCATTTTTTTAAAAGTTTCTTTTAACTGTGTGACCATGGTGGATTTACTAGCCATTCCAAGTAGCTGTAAAATGTTGAAAGAACGAAAGAAAGAAAGAAAAGCACAACTCAGACCTCCTTGTAATTTTTTTGGGAAGTGAGTGAGTGAGGGAAATGAGGGTAAAACCCAGTGGATTTTTGAGGACCCCCCCCCCCAAAAAAAAACAATTCACCCACAAATGGAACAAGACAGAGCTGGTTTTATGCACATACAGCGGTACCTCGGGTTAAGTACTTAATTTGTTCCAGAGGTCCGTTCTTAACCTGAAACTGTTCTTAACCTGAAGCACCACTTTAGCTAATGGGGCCTCCCACCACTGCCGCACGATTTCTGTTCTCACCCCGAAGCAAAGTTCTTAACCCGAGGTACTATTTCTGGGTTAGCGGAGTCTGTAACCTGAAGCGTATGTAACCTGAAGCGTATGTAACCCGAGGTACCACTGTACGTGAAATTAGCAAGGGACTGAAATAGGTTGACAACTGATCCACTCCGTACTCCACTGAGCCACCAGACATGGCTTGTGGGCTTCATTCAGGACGTTGGGTCACATTGCTGGTTCTGGGATGGATCTCATGTTCAAAGGGAGCTAAGAGGGGAGTGTGAAGCTTGTATCAGCTGGAAAGGCCCTAGGAGAGATGACATTTATGCTCCCTAGCTGACTTATGAAGCAATTGCTGTGGCAATGCAGCAGGCTTTTCCTTATTCCACTTCCCATTCTATACAACTTCAAGGGGCCTATGGCTTCCAGCATGCAGCATGCTTCTCTGTGTCTGCTGTATATATAGGATGTAAACGTAATTACTTGATAAAACGCCAGAAGCTGCTCCTATCAATAATTCCTTATAGGCAGTGTTTCAAAGGGGTCAGTGACATTTGCTGAAATAAAGGAGTTTGCGTCCTCCATTTCCCCATGCCTAGATAGATTGTGCATGGGTAGGGTCTTGGGTTCGGGCAGATAATATCATTTTATTTATGTCGCAAAAGAAATTGGTGTCTTGTCATTTCAGTTGCTCTAGCCTGTTTTCTAGAAACTGTTCTCTAATAAGAGCCCGGTGTACACATCACATAACAAAATCCCCACCACAGGAAACAGCAGCAGAAGCAGCAGCAACAATTATTGTTATTATTTTATAATGTGTGGGTCACCTTGAGCTCCTAGGCGAATTGCAACATACAAAATAGGAAATACAATAAAAACAATCCATAAACAAAATTACATAAGAACACCAGTGGTTCGTCTGGTGCCTTCATTATATATTTTTAGGTGCCAGGCGAAAAAGTTCTTCAACCAGGTCTTTGGCTGATTAATATTCTACAGCCTTTTAAATGTGTCTGTGGGAAGGAGGGGGGGTATTGTTTTGCTGTTTTGTATTACTTATTTGGGACGCAGGTGGCGCTGTGGGACGCAGGTGGCACTGTGGGTTAAACCACAGAGCCTAGGACTTGCCGATCAGAGGGCTGGCGGTTCGAATCCCTGTGATGAGGTGAGCTCCCGTTGCTCGGTCCCTGCTCCTGCCAACCTAGCAGTTCGAAAGCACATCAAAGTGCAAGTAGATAAATAGGTACCGCTCTGGCGGGAAGGTAAACAGCGTTTCCGTGCGCTGCTCTGGTTCGCCAGAAGCGACTTAGTCATGCTGGCCACATGATCCTGAAACTGTACGCCGGCTCCCTTGGCCAATAAAGCGAGATGAGAGCCACAACCCCAGAGTCGGTCATGACTGGACCTAATGGTCAGGGGTCCCTTTACCTTTACCTTTATTACTTATTTACTTGTTTTTATCCTGTATTTTATTCTGTGAACTGCCCTGAGATCTTATGATGATGGACAGTATATAAATCTAATAAATCATAATAATTATATGTTTCCCCATCCAAATTACAACTCCAAGAAGCAACATTTAAAAACTGTCAGCAGAAGAAAAATGTTGACTCCAAGGCCCTTAAAAAGTGTCACTGTTAAAACTAATGAAACTGCTAAAAAACCCAAAAAGACTAAGCCGGGGGAGACTTTGCTTGGTACCAAAAAAACTGCCACAGAAGGCACCAGGTGAGCTTCCCTGGGGAGAGCATTATGTAGTCAGGGAGCCACCACTGAAAAGGTCCTTTTTCCTCACTACCATCCTCCACTCTTCCAATGGAGGAGGCCTCCTAAGAAAGGCCTCTGTATATGATCTTGATATCTAAGTAGGCTTATATGGGAAGAGGCGTTCCTTCAGGTACTGGGGTCCTGAAGCTGCATTAGGTTCTATAGGTTAATGTTAGCACCTGGAATTTGGCTTGGAAATGTACTGGCAGTCAGGGCATGCAAGGACAGGTGTGGAAGGTTGTGAATGCCTGGTCTTTGGTAGTAAATATGCAGCCAGATTCTGCAGCTGCTGAACTTTCTGGACCACCTTCAAAGGCAACCTCACATATAAAACATTGCAGTAATCCAGACAGGAGGTTTCCAGAACATAGTTTACTGATGCTAAGATATCCCCATCCAGATAGGGATGTACCTGGGGCACCAGACTAAGGTGGCAAAGTGAATTCCATGCAACATAGGCCACTTTTGCCTCCAGGGACAATGGTGGATGTAGCTCCAAATGTGATCCTCTCGGGTGAGTGCAACCCTCTGTAGATCCGATCTGGACCAAGGGAACCATCTACAAGCAGCATCTTCATCTTGTTTGGCTTTGGCCTCAGCTTGTTGGCGCTCAGCCAGTCCATTTCTGGAGACAGGCACCTGCCTTAGAACATCCACCACTGTATCTGCTGAGGAAAAAAAGGGAGAAATAGAGTTGTGTGTTATCCACATATTGATGACAGCATGCTTCACACTCCAGATGTCCCCACCCAGCAGGTTCTTGTGGATATTAAATAGGATGGAGAATAAGATTGTCCTCGTGGAACCCCAAGGGAGCAAACATAAATCCCCGGCACCATTTTCTGGGGCCAACTGTTCAGGTAAGAATGGAGCCACAGCAAAGCAGTGCCCCAACTCCCAAACTGGATAGCTGTTCCAGAAGGATATATGGGTCAATTGTATCGAAAGACACTGAGATGTCCAGGAGAAAAGTGTCATTCCCTTCTCTCCCATCATACTTCAAGACGTGGTCCCTTAGCTGCATTCTGGAATGTATTCAGAGGACTGTACCGTGCCCTTTTACCTGATAATCTGAAGTCTGCTTTTAATCTTGTAAAATCAGTGGGTTTAAGAAAATGCAGGAGGCCAAAGAATGTAATGATTTTGGAGCTGATTTACTAAAATAATTACAGCAAAGTGGCAATGTTGGATCTTTTCCCCCCATTGTTTTTCTAAGAAAGCAGAAATATTTATGTTTGGGTATGGTTTATAATTGTCCCTAGACTTGTCAGTGGGATTTTCATTTTAATTACAATTTCTAGTGCAGCTGTTCTACTCCTTCCATCATCCCATAGTTGATAGGGCATCTAATTAGCACTTTATAGCATTTTGCGGTCAATTATAAAATGTTATAAAAAAGAGAGAATGCAGTTTAGCAGAGACGAAATGTGCAATTCTCGTTTTTGTTTTCATGGGGCTAATTTGCTGAGTAGTAGTGTGTATATGAGAGGGAATTTTTACATAGAATTTTATAAGCCACATTTCCTCTCTAGCAACTATGAAAAACTCCTATGATAAAAAAAATATATAGTCTGGAGCCGTTAGATGTCTTTCTGATTGCTGGCCCTATTAAAATCTTCTTAAAGTAATAGATAGGTTTAATTCCTCAAGCCAAAGAAAAATTATAGCATCTTAAGTATTTTCCACATTTATTATACTGATGTGCCTGTAGTAAGAACAGAAAGAAAAATCCAAGAAAGAAGCAAAATCTCTTGTATTGCAAGTTTTAAATGTACCAAGCTAAGGTTTACTTAATTAGAACCTTCAGGCAATAAAGGAAGCCTTTTTTAAATTCTGTGAATCTTAATATGCTAAATAATGCAAAGCTTCAACTCTTCAAGCATGAGACACACATCTGGCCGCTTAACATTTAAATTACGTGGGGAGGGGGAGGGGAAGAGAAATCCCTTCCACTTCTGAGGTAATTTTCTTGAAGAAAAGAATGGGAAATGTATTACAACAAAATTTAATTTCATTTCAGATTTTCATTGTGTTTAATTGCACAGCATTTTTTTTAAGAGCATCTCTCTTTTTTATTTATGACACATTTTCTTTTCTCCTCCTGTAATTTTTTTATTGATCTTTAATTTAAGCAGCTCCTCACAGTTTATGGCTGCTGAAGAAGTACATTGTGTTTTACCAGGAAATCTATCTAGAGTTAAAAGTAATGAGCTCAGTGATACAGAAAATAAAGAGAAGAATACAAGCTCAAAAAAACCCTCCACCAACCAAAGCACAACCGCCCACAGGAAAATCATTCAGCAACAGTATATTCAATTTGTTTTCCTCTCCAACGTCTCACTCAGGCATACCAATCCTTTCTTTCCCCTTTCCCCCTTCATCTCCAGGCTCTCTGTATTTTGTGGAAACTCATATGAGAAATTTAGGTTTACTCAATGAATATGGATCAAACCACCCTATCATGCTGGTGCCACAAATTCATTTTTAAAAAACATGTATTTGTGGTTGGGAGAGTGATGGAGAAAACACACTGAAAAGTTTGGGATGAACAAATGATTAAAGGGAAGATGTACAACAGCCACTGCAAAACAAATCAGGATGAATTCAGATCAATGCTGGTTGTCATATAATGTCCCTGCAAACAAATGAGAATGAATGTTCAGTAAAGACCATAGTCTAACTTTCACACAAGCATTGTGCAAGCAAATCAGATTATTTATTTATTGCATTTGTACCCCACCTTTTCCTCAAAAGAGCTCAAGGTGGCATACATGGAGTGGCTGGGGGCAACAAATATTATTTTTGTCCTCCTCAGTGAATCCCCATAGCTACCCTGTGAGGTAGGTTAGACTGAGAGGCAGTAACTGGCCAAAGGTCACCCAATGAGCTTCATGTCAAGTGGAGATTTGAACTCTGGTTTCCCAGGTCCTAGTCCAATACTCTAACCAGTACACCACATTGGCTCAATAAATAGGTCATCTGGAAGAGTGGTCCCTCCCTCCCTCCCTCCCCCCCTCTCTCTGTTCCGTTGCTAGAGAGGCAGAAGCACACACCAATGGTTACTAACCATGGAAGCTATGTTCTACCTCACTGTCCAAGACATTATGCCATTGGCCTGATTCAGCAGACTCGCCTTAGGTTCTTAAGTTCTCTAAGACCTAGCTCTTTAATTAATATTTTACAGACTGACCTAATTTTCTTTGAAGAAGGTAGGAAGTGTTATAAAATGGTGGCACAACAGCACAGGTGGTGGAGGGGTTTCCCTCCTGTCAGTTGCCCCCGCCACCAGTGTAGTCCAGCAATGGTTGCTCAGTTTCTAAAACAGGAAAAACAAAGCAGGGGGAAGGAAACTCTCAAACAAAAAGGCCCCTTTCCGGGTTCTGACCTGTAGGTTTGCCTTTCAGAACTTGGGAGCCTCCTTTAGAAGTCCTTATTGAGGTAACCCGATGGTGAACAGTAATGGTGGGTGACTACTAGGCCTTTTCTGTTGTGTGGTCACAGTTATGGAAAACTCTCCTCAAGGAAGCTCACCCACCCAAGACGTTTCACTACCTAAGGCAAAGCAGTAACTGGCACCCCCCTTCCAAATCAAGGTGTTAGTACCCGTTACCCATCCAATGATTCTGTCACCTGAGGCAATAAATCAATAAATATGACACAGTGGAAATATGGCAATAATAGATTAAATGACTAACAATTGGCTGTCATTTCACAATACCCATGATACTTAGATGTGCACTAAGAGCTGCTTATGATGTACATTGAAAGCATCTGCCCAGTGCCGGATTTACATACAGTGGTACCTCGAGTTAAGAACTTAATTCGTTCTGGAGGTCTCTTCTTAACCTGAAACTGTTCTTAACCCGAGGTACCACTTTACCTAATGGGGCCTCCTGCTGCTTCCGTGCCGCCTCCGCACGATTTCTGTTCTCATCCTGAAACAAAGTTCTTAACCTGAGGTACTATTTCTGGGTTAGCAGAGTCTGTAACCTGAAGCATCTGTAACCTGAAGCATCTGTAACCCAAGGTACCACTGTATAAGCTAAACAAGGTATAGCTTAGGGCCCCACTCTCTTCAGGGCCCCAAAAAAATTAAAGAAAAAAAGACTGGATATACATGAATAAAAAAAATCATTTTAAGTTAGAGCTTAATAATATTTCACAATTAATATACTTCTTCTTAATTGTATACCACTATAAATATACTTCTTAATTGTATTTCAGTTCAACAATTACTTTGATAAAAGACATATTTTGTTATGTGCAAATGGCTTTAGATACCTATTAGGTCCATAAATTACCATATAGCATATATTCAACACAAAAAACAGTACAATTTGTTTCTGACAAAGGACAGCTGGACATATAAAGGGTCCCATTACCTTCAGTAGCTTAGAGCCTCATCAAATCTGGCCCTGCATCTGCCCTGGGTTTGGTGGGGTACGGAGAGGGCTAGCCTGCACAGCCTCGCCATTCCCCTCATGTGTACTTTGAATGCATGAGAGGGGAGTTATCTGAGTTCTACTTATTCATCATCAGCAATGTCATGGGCACCAGAAACAAAACAGAAGAGAAACAAAACAGAACAGACACATGAATTTTACTACTGAAATTTGGGTCCCTTGCTAACCCTATGCCTTTGAAAAAGCATTTCATGCAACAGTTGGTTAAGTGCTGCATGTTTCTTCCCAAAACAAGCAACCAGCAAACAAACAAGCAAGCAAGCACATAATTTTGATGGGTTTAATACCTGAATCTGTTTTCTTGCATTTGTTCCAGCTCATGGACATCAGCGATAGTAGGCTGCTGTGCCTGTATTTTTGTTGTTGTCATTACTAGTTTCAGTTTGTGAACATTATAAGCAAGTGATTGAGAATTATACAGGCGGCATACTTGAGGCTAAAGATATAAATCTTAAATTATTTAAAATTTGCTAATGCTAATATGATTATGGAAACAAGTATATTTTCAGCCATTTGAATTACATATTTGTTGTGCTTTCTCTGCTTAGGAAATGAGCCATATCCAATCAACTCTGGTTCGTCTGATAAGAATTGTGATCTGGTCCCAGTGAAGGAAGCTCATGGTATATATAGCAAAGTAAGGATCTATCTATCTTCTTTCTATCTATCATCTATCATCTATCTATCTATCTATCTATCATCTATCTATCTATATCTATCTATCTATCTATTTATCATCTATCTATCTGTCTATCATCTATATCTACAATTGCCTTATAAATTGCAGTGATTTCAAAAGGCATCCTTGACTTGCAGTGGAGTTTTGTTTTTTTGTGCATCTGGAGGAAAACTGCTGACATTTTGTGAACTCAGCAATGCCAGTAAAACTTTTTTATGGCTCAGAACACACCTTTTCCCCACTCTGCCAAAGACTTTGGCTAAATAAATCCCTTAACAGCTCACCAATACCTGCCAATCTGTGAAGTGGTAATTAGCTGGTTATTTTCTTTGCTGAACTTTTATGGTTTATTGGGTATTCTCACTTCTGTTTCTATCTGCTCCCTTCAAAGGGGTGTTTGGGTTTTAGAGTCCATCATACGATGATAGTGAAACTGAGCAATTCTCTTTTGGAAAAGGACCAACCCATCAAAAAACATTTTTAAATTCTTGTACTTTCTTTTTGCATTCCCCTCCCCTCAAAAATCGCTGGAATTTCATCACTAAACAAATACTTGTAGGCATGGTTTTCTTTCTCCTCCTCTTCTTTGGCAATCACTTGTAGTCAAGTAAGATTGTCTTCCATAAACATGGTCTTAACAGTGAGTCTGTACATGACTGTGGAGGCCAATTCTGGATCCACACGTCCTTCCACCCGGTTTCCGGGTGGGAGTTGACACGGTGAGGGTTTCCAAAATGTGCCTTCCTCTTAGCTCATTTCTCCTTTTCACCCTGAGTTCATGCTTCTTCAAAGTCTGTAGGCATGGTACCAAACACCTAATATTTAATATGCTACCAGATCAAACACAAGGGGCTAGGGATGACCTGTAAAGTCCTATAAACCTTGGGAAGTTAATATTTGAAGGGCTATCTTCATAAGAACATAAGACAGTCTTGCTGGATCAAGTCAATGGCCCATTTCGTCCAAATCTTGTTCTCAAAATGGCCAACCAGATGCCTATGAGAAGCCTGCATGCAGAACCTGATAAGAACACCCCCTTCTTCTCCATTAGGAAAGTTCCATCCAATACAAGTCTCAAACCAACCCATTGCTTGTATGAGCAATAAACCCATTATTTATGATAATGCAGTATTATTTCATGAAGTGAAATAGTTCCAGAGCAATAGTCGTAAGTGGATGTATACTACATTATTTTTCTTCTGTTAGCTGCTCCAGGAATATGATTGAAGGGTGGTATAAACTTGAAATGAATTAATAAGTTGGTCTAAGTTAACTTATTAAATTTGGATTGTTTATATTGGCATTTGTTAGGTACTTCCAGCATTTGGAGAGAAAGCTTCATAAATAAGCATGCACATAGCTAAGCAGTTAAGTGGTGTTTATTTCAATGGGGTTTAAGTGCACCTCATTTTCCCTCTGAGTCATGTCCACTGTACTTTTAAAGCAAAACCCAGAAAACAAAAGCACCCTTGCTGGAGGAAAATGTAAGAAGTTACATTTGGAGAAGGAGAGATGTTCAGAGCCTTCTAAGTGACTTCCATGCCTCAGCCTAATTACTGCTATTTTTGTTCTTCTGATGTTTTGTTGGCCTAAAGAGCAATACAGTGACATCTTATTTGATGTTGTTCAGAGCATTGCACTGTGTGTAATTAAGTTATTAACGTATTGTTATTAAAGGGCACAAAGTGCTTATGCCCATGCGATCATTGTGAGAAAGTAAAAGCTTCCTGGAGCCACACCCTCCTGCCTTTGACATAAGATCTGGTTCTGAGTCATGTGCATGATCAAACACAACCCAGTGAAGTTCACGTATAATCCGTTTTAATGCCTTTTTGCTTTGCATCTTGAACGCTGTAATTCTGACTCATAAGCTTGCAGAGAGTGTGTCAATGCTTTGCACAGGCAACTAGTTTTGAAATCTCAGACTTCTTGTAGACCGGCATGTGCAACACCATGCTGCATTCAGATGACTTTGCCAAAACCTCTGATTGCCGCAGGCTCACATGCTCCCTCACATAGGCGCCAACTCCCTGGGGCCCTGGGTGCTGAGCACCCACAAAATTTCAGTGCTAGGGCCATGCACGCTGCATGGCACCCACGACCCCAGGCACCCACAGTTGCAATACCAAGTTGGCACTCCTGCTCCCTCTTCCCCTCCCCTCTTCCTCTGCAATACAAGGGAAGATACAGGATGAGGTACATCCACTTCTAACCAGAGGCAAACCATAGTTTGCTGTTGCATCTGGACGTAGTAATCTATGGCTCACCCAAACTGTCGGATTATAATGAGAATTTGTTGTTGTCGTTGTTTAGTCGTGTCCGACTCTTCGTGACCCCATGGACCAGAGTACGCCAGGATTAGGATGTGTCATTAACTAGAAGTCCTGTTTTTCTTGTATGTGAATGATATCCCATTCAAGAGGCAAAAAGGGGCAGTAGTAACTTGGAATACCTAAAACAGGAGTGAGGCTACAAAACCAAGAGTACCTGATAGAGGGTCCCACTTTCCTGTTTACATACCGTCCAGCAGTGGTAGCTTGCATGGGCGTAGCCAGGATTTTGGGGGGGCAGGACTTTTTTCGGGGGGGGGGCGAACTGATGTGATTGGTCAGTTAAGTATTTCTATTGTTCTACTTGCTCTGAAGGGGGGCAGCAAATTGTGACAATGCTGTGCTGGTTAGGGCAGAGATGGGGTGAGTTGGGATGGGGGCATCCCACAGGTGCACCTGCAAGGGCACCGCTGCCTAACCAAAGTTCCCCTGGCCTCACTTCTGCCTCACCCCATCCACATGGCAGCAAATGCAGCACCGCTGTTGCTGAGAGAACATGACTGCCTCCACTCCCTGCTCCCAAATGAGCCACTACTGTTGTCTAGAACCAATCCCCAAACATTGCTGGGCTACAGCTCCAAGCAACCCTGAGCATTGCCCATGCTGGCTGGGGGATGATGGGCTTGCAGTTCAAGAATATTAAGACATTATTAACCAACTTCAGGGTTTCAGGTGGTTGCGCTGTGGCCTAGACCAATGCCTGATGGTCTCAGCAATTATGTTATATGCCAGTCATTTCGCAGAGAAAAATCCAGTTTCATCACTGTGCAAAGCCACTTTGTATCCTATCTGCTCTAAAGATGTATTGCCTGGGATGAACGTTTAGGGCTTTATTCCCCATTTCTTAAGCCAATCCTTGGACCAAGTGACAAATTGGGTGCACTTACAAAGACAAAGATGAAAGTGTGTGAGTCAATGCTAACCAAATTCCTTTGCTATTTGTGTGTTAAAACCATGGTGCTGCACTGCAGAGTTCGCTAGATTATTTCAAATATATAAAGTAGTTCCCAAACAAGGCCGTTCAAACAGGAGTTGTAAAATCTCTAGTGCATTGTTTTGGCCACTTAATCTCCCTTATTTATGACTGTTATTTTTAGACGAGCCAGAATGATCCGAACAACGTGTGTGGCCAAGGAAGTCCTGGGATCGGACTAAATGAACCAGCTTTCCGTGTAACATCTTATCTGGAGGAGTTAGAGAAACACAGATTCTCCGTATGGTGAGCAAACTGATTTTTCAGTTTGTTTTTGTTTTACTCCTGTAGAACTATGCAAAACGTGTTGTTTCCCCCCCCTCTTTAGGTCAGGGTGGGGTGGGGGCAATAGAAGCAAAACTATCTAAGGAAACATGACAGTTGAAATAAGTGGTGATTTAGTACCGGGGCTGTTCATTATTTCTGGAATCAGAAAATACATTTCATTTCTTCTGTTGCTGGAAGTGATGCCGTTTGAATCAGCCATAAAAATGAGTTCCTGGCCATTTGTGGTTATTAAAGACCCCTGGGCATTTCTTTTTAAAAGAGTAGCTGCACAAGTAGCTGCTCTAACCACAAGATTCTTGCCAAATCCTTATTTTATATTCTGCCAGCCTCTGTGTTTTGCCTGGAGTTTTCAGTTAGACAAAACATGCTGCATCCCCTCTCTCTCACCCTCTTTCCTGCTGGCTTCAGAGTGCCTGCTCTACCTTATGAGAAGCATCTTACAAGAATTCCTAGTCTCTTCAAAGCTAACAATTTGTGCAGAAATATTTCCTAGACACCTTTTTTTTAAGAGAGAGAGTGAAAGAGAGGAAAGGACCACTATGAGTAGGTGATGACATGCGTAATAATGCCTGCGTAATAAGGCATGCATATCTATTTCCCCAACCCAAACCCACGTTGCAAATTTCAAAACAGAAGTGACTGAAGTGGCAAAATGCTGCCAGCCCCTTTTTCTGCCTGATTTATTAGACATGAGGTACATGTTCGCCCTGCCAGTTATGATTTCAAACAATCCCCACTGGCCCCATGTGGAGCACTTAAGAGCACAATTAAGGCTATTGCTTTCGGAATCTGATTATGAAATGATGAGCGGGCAGGAGGAAGTTTAATAAGGAAGTAGGAGTGGGCAAATCTGTCTCTTGTTTCTCATTTTGTTCCAATCTTAAATTCAGATCTCCACATTTCTACATCATTATTTGTGATTTTTATCATAAAAAGATCATCGTGAAAATTCTACAGTATTTTAGTGCAAATTTCTCTTGATATACATAATTTCCCTAATATTTATTTATGCAAATCTGTTTTCACTGATAGAATGGATTTTTGTAGACATGACTTGCCTGGAAAACTGCATTGCAAAATTCGGTGTGAATGACAAAGGATGGCTTTGTTTCAGTTTGCACATTGAAAGTGCTAATTATGTACGTTCACCTTTAAATTCGAATTGAATCAAATCTCTGTTCCATCCCTTATAAGAAAAGATTGATCTTTGCAAATAATATTTGTTTGATAAACAAATATTATTATTTCTCATTTATGTGATTCACCCTGCCCTGCCCAGCTCTACCACTCTCTTACTTGCTCCTAAACCCCACTGCTTGTCTATTGACTACTGCCCCACCTTAGATTCACCAGCTGCCAAGAAGGTTGCTATCAAATCAAAAATTGGGAACTCTGTTCAGTGGCCCACCCATACTCTGCCCCAGCTGAGTGGCCTGTAGAGTTGCCACTCAGAGCTGTTGCTTGTAGAGCAGGAAGTTGCCAGTTCTAGCCCTAGCGGAAAAGCAGGGATCAGTGGTTTTGTGGGGAGGGAATGATAGCTTAGTGACAGAGCAATGCGCATGTCACATGTGGAAAGCCCCAGGTCTGGTCCCTGCCATCTCCAGTTACCAAAAGTTTGAGCAGCATGTGATAGCCAAATGATTCTCTGTCAAAGACCCTGGGGAGCTACTGCCAGCCAGAGTAGATAATGATGGGCTATATCAGGGTTTCTCAAACTTGGCTTTCCAGCTTTTTTTGGACTACAACTCCCATCATCCCTAGCTAGCAGGACCAGTGGTCAGGGATGATGGGAACTGTAGTGCAATAACCTCTCTGCACCCTAGAGGCAGAGGCTTAGCAAATCGGTGTGTTGCTGCACAAAAGTTCTACGCAATGCTGGGTAGCAATGAGATCAACAAAGGATAGGCTCTAAGCTGTCTATCATTTATCTTCTTCATTTCTCTGCTCCCGCACTGTCTCCCCAACTTGTCTCTGAAGGGCTGCTCCCTTTCTCTGATCCCAGACCTTCCTCTACTAGTTCTTTAACAATATATTATGTTAGATGATTAGAGACAAAAATAAAAAAAAAATAATGGGGCTCTAGGTCTAGGAGCTTTTTAGGTTTCCATAAACATCAGAGTTTTAGATACTCTGAGATGCAATCTGAGCAATTTCCTTGATCTTTTACTGGAGCTGGTAAATCATTTATTGGGGTAGCCTTTTTACAAAATCCTGCTTTAAAAAAAAACCCCATAAAGTCTATTTATCATAAAATGCTGTACTACCAGCCATCTTCAAAGTGATACATGTACTGCATTAATTATCAGCTAACAATGGCCTTGAAAATGGTTTGGGCTTTTTCAGTATCCTGGCGCCCCATTATCTTTGCCTTGTAAAAAAAATAAATTGAAAATAGCATAAAACTAGAATACAGGAGCCAAGAAGTGTGTATTTTAAGACAGGATTTTCCTGAAACTTTTTTTTTTTTGAAGTGATTGCAAAAACTACTACTCTTATCACTGCCAATATTTGTCTCCATAATGCTATAATTCATAGCATACTTCAATAATATGTGAAGCCCTAAGTGGACAAGCCTTGAAATCTTTATAAAATGAGTCTACAAACCCCAAAGGATATACAGGGCCCAATCTATTGCTCACTTACTTCAGGGACACATTGAGCTGGATCTGAAGATGAGCTCAGTGGAGTTCAGGGCTGGTACAACCATGAGGTAGGTGAAGCAACCACCTTGGGTGGCAGGAACCACAGGGGCGGCAGATTCCGGTATAGATATTTACTCCCCTCTTGTTCCTGGTGTCATTCTTCGCACCCCTTTTTGTCCCTAACAGTGAGGAGGGACACCATTTTGTGGTTTGCCTCAGGTACCAAAATGTCTTGGGCTGCCCCTGGTGGAGTTCCACTCGCAGGGAAGAAGGTGTTTTTTGGTTTTTTTTTTGCCAATTCTGCCTTCCCTCTGCAGCCCCCTGAAAAAGTGCACCAGGTGACTGAGGAACTTTCCAGAACAGTGCAGGAGGTGGCTGTGGACAGTGGCGGAGGAAGGGGGTGTGGGCCGCCCCGGGTGTCATCACTGAGGGGGGTGACAAAATTACAAAAATATGAGTTTTTTAAAATAATAATAAAAAAAATTGGGCTCACAAAACTTTTTAGTTCAGTCAACAAACATAACAAAACATGGCTGGCATTGGGCACCACACCACGGGGGCCAGCACTTACTGCGGGGCCTGCAGTGTGCCCGAGCCACACGTCTCTCCTGGGAGTGACGTGGTGGCTTGGGCGCCTGCAGGTTCCACGCTCCCTGAAATGGCAGCATTGGACTTGCGTCTGCCCTCCGCCACTCCAGCTGCCCTACAGCTGAGGAGGAGGCAGCGGAGAGGCTCCATGCAACGTGCCCCACCCCTGGCTGCAGGACGCATGGGGCCGCACCTGGCACTTGAGCGTCTAGCTATGCCGTTGGCTGTGGAGGAGGCTGCACAGGATGGGGAGCTGGTGGAAATTGCCAAACTATCCCTATCCTCCAGTGCGGAACCTCTGCTGGGTCCCAGTTCCCTCCGTGAGCAGGAGCCCTTATGCTTATGTAGGAGACAAGAGTCTTCAGTGCCCAGAAAGCATTTCATTTGATGACTGCAGAAAACTCTCACCTTCTCCGTTTTTTTGCCTAGCAGAAACTCAATTCTTTCCCCATTCTCAGTGATACAGTATATGTTTAAAAAGGTAAAAATACAGTTCAGCTATGATTGTCCCCTATATTTTCCCAGTCACAATATTATTATTTTTTGAATTTTCTTCAGTTGTGTTTCTCTTTTATGCTGCCTGTGGCCAATGGGAATTGCCAGCTTGCAGCTCAGTAGCAGGTTGTGGGGGCAGCAAAACTTACCTGACCTCCCATCACTGGTCCAAGAGGGCAGGGAGGTCTGCACAGTGCAGATGCATATATGGCACCTCCTATGGCAAATAGAAGGGGAAGAAATGGAGGCAGTGAGAGATTTTAATTTCTTGGGCTCCATGATCACTGCAGATGGTGACAGCAGCCACAAAATTAAAAGACACCTGCTTCTTGGGAGAAAAGCAATGACAAATCTAGACAGCATCTTAAAAAGCAGAGACGTCACCTTGCCAACAAAGGTCCGTATAGTTAAAGCTATGGTTTTCCCAGTAGTGATGTATGGAAATGAGATCTGGACCATAAAGGAAGCTGATCGCTGAAGAATTGATGCTTTTGAATTAGGGTGCTGGAGGAGACTCTTGAGAGTCCCATGGACTGCAAGAAGATCAAACCTATCCATTCTGAAGGAAATCAGTCGTGAGTGCTCACTGGATGGACAGATCCTGAAGCTGAGGCTCCAGTACTTTGGCCACCTCATGAGAAGAGAAGACTCCCTGGAAAAGACCCTGATGTTGGGAAAGATTGAGGGCACAAGGAGAAGGGGACAACAGAGGATGAGATGGTTGGACAGTGTTCTTGTAGCTACCAGCATGAGTTTGACCAAACTGCGGGAGGCAGTGGAAGACAGGAGTGCCTGGCGTGCTCTGGTCCATGGGGTCACGAAGAGTCGGACACAACTAAACGACTAAACAACAACATGGGTGCATTTGCACTGTGCCAACTTTGCTGCAGTTTTAGCCCTCTCCCTCTCAATAAGCCACAGTGACGTTGGTGAAGGTAAGCTCTGCCGACTGCTACTGCCACAACCTCCAGAGGGGTACCAGGTTGGGGAGGCTGGATTAGCCATTGTCAGTGACGCAATTCCATTAAACCATAATGTACTCGGCAGTGTATGAAATCAGTCTTAAAACTGGCACTGAAATCACAGTGCTTAAAAACCATCAGGTTTATTTCCACCTGCTTCCCATAGGGGACACATGAATCTGAGAGCTTGAAGGAAAGCAAGAGTTAATTGTAAACGCTGCAGTGCCGTGGTGACATTGTTTTTAACAAAAACAATAAACTTTCATTTTTTATAACACACAAGTGATTTGACATTGAAATAAATGCAGATGCTTCTTTGCACAGTGTATTCCCTGTTGTGCTTTCTTAAACACCTTCACATATGGTTTGCCTCATTCTTGTGAAACTGCTTGTTCTTTATGTCATACAAACAGAACAGATTGATTTTACACTGAGTAAGTAGGGAGCAGAATGAATTATCCATTGGAAGCAAATGATTGCCTGTGTGTTCAAAATATTTGAAATTAATCTTGGCCGTTTCCAAAAAAAAATAAAAAATTCTTGGGATTCTTCCTGAGATCTATTTTACATTTTATTTAGGCTATGTGATGTTTTGTTTTCTTCTTTAAAAGGGGGAAAGTTTCAGTGTTTCAGCTTCACTTCTGGCCAAATTGTTACCATTTCTACAGATGTCCGAATCGTAGGTAAAACTGCCTGAACAAGAATAAGCAGTCAGATTTGGTTTTGGTCTTGTGTAAATGCCTGTAAGGGGATGCGGGTGGCGCTGTGGGTAAAACCTCAGCGCCTAGGACTTGCCGATCGCATGGTCGGCGGTTTGAATCCCCGCGGCTGGGTGAGCTCCCGTCTTTCGGTCCCAGCTCCTGTCCACCTAGCAGTTCGAAAGCACCCCTAAGTGCAAGTAGATAAATAGGTACTGCTTTATAGCAGGAAGGTAAACGGCGTTTCCGTGTGCTGCGCTGGTGCTGGCTCGCCAGAGCAGCTTCGTCACGCTGGCCACGTGACCCGGAAGTGTCTCCGGATAGCACTGGCTCCCGGCCTCTTAAGTGAGATGAGCGCACAACCCTAGAGTCGGACACGACTGGCCCATACGGGCAGGGGTACCTTTACCTTTTTAAATGCCTGTAAAGCATGTCACACTCTTAAAGAACCCTTTTTCCTGGCTGTACCTTTGACTCCCCTACAAAATTCATTCATTTTTCATTCATTCACTTATAACAAATTCTTCCCTTGCCTTAAATTTGCTCCTCACCTCTGTATGCATGTAAACTTTATAGATGATCTCATGCACAGGATTAAGGTAGTTTTGTCAGCAATCGTAGGTTTGTAGGATAGTGATAAGAATGGTGATGATCACTTTTTCCCCTGGCATGCACACCTAAATTTTCTTTTCCGGAAACTGCCTACACAGGACATGTAACCTGTTCCCTATCTGCTTTATGAAGCTCTCACATGTAAAACACATTTTGATAAAAGAGCTTTTTTTAAAAAGAGAAAAAAAGGGTGGCAAATAGTGTTTCCCATTGAAAAGGGTCTTATACCATTCTGTTGTGCAGATGCCATATATATAATTTATATGATGAAAGGACACATTTACCAAACTGGAGTTAAAGGAGATCCACAATTTTCAAATGAACAATAAAGCAGATAAGCGGCATATTTTAGTTGTGGTTCATTTTCATGGCTGAATCTATTGCTTAGGTGCATTTCAAGGAAACAAACGAATGGAACTAAGTGCCATAATTATTGTTCATGCTTGTTGCTTTAATATGTACACAAAGCATACTGGGAAATAATTTGGTACCTAAAACTTTCCGCTATTCATTCTTCCCTTTGGTGGCTCCCCCCCATTCAAATTTTAACAAATAAATATATACACTGAGTCAGCCTCAAACCGCAGTTGAAGTATTGGTGAACATGCTCCAGAGTTACCTAGACTCTCATTCCATTTCAGCTATGGACATTCTTAGGGGCCCTGGGTATGGGGAAGGTAATTATTCAGCCATCGCTTTGAGACCCTATGGATTTAAGGGGAGGGTTGTTCCTCAAGTGCATCTATGAGACCATGGAGTAAGGAGTTGGCTTAGAGATGGTAGTGTCTGTCCTTAGGATGCCCCAAATGCACAGTCTGTCTTGCCAGTATGACAACAGATCATTTTTTTTTACCAAAGCTAGTTCTCTGCAGTTTGTCCATGAATAACTATCCAAATTCAATGACTTCTGGTATCCCTGAAGGTTGAGTTCACTCTCAGATCCACCAGTTAGCCACAACCCTAAGTGGTACACAGCATGACCAGTGGCAGATCAAGCCTATAGGAAGCTGCCATATACTAAGTCAGACCATTGGTCCACCTAGTGCAGTATAGTCTACACTGACTGGTGGCAGCTCTCCAGGGTTTCAGGCAGTGTCCTCACAAAGCCCTACCTGAAGATGCTGGGGATTGAACCTGGGACCTTCATGCAAAGCAGATGCTCTACCACTGAGCTATGGCCCTTCGCCAATTTCCTGAAGTCAGTGGATAGGACTGTAACCATCTTTAGGTGCATGGGATGGGATTAGACCTCACAAGTCCCATGCAAGTAAGTGAATCGTTGTAATGAATAAATTGCTGCGTGTCATTCTCAGCTTTTCATCCTCAAATTGGCAACAACTATCTGTTTCAAAGGCCCGCTGAGAGGATGGTTGACATGAGGGTTGTGATGCATTTCATGTGAAACCAAATAAGTGATGCAAATAAACAATAAGGAACAAGAAAAATCATGTTAAGCCCAACATTTCCCTTTTAAGAGAACTACAAAACAAAAGTGCTGTAAGGAGCTTCTGGCTCTTATTAAGGGGTACAAGATTAAGCTACAGCACTGCAAATATTTGGGGAATATTAATTTGCATGTGAGTCAGAGTTGTAGCTCAGAGTCTATTCATTATGAAGAAATCCCATTTACTGTAATAGGATTATTCCAGAGGATATGCTAGTACCTGTAGAATCATAGAACAACAGAGATGAAAGAGGCTTCAAAGTCATTTATTCCAGCTTGAGGGAGGTTTCTATTAGTACAAACATTCCTATCGGTTCAATATCATCCAGATGTTCTGTAATGTCCCATTTCACCCAGGTTAGTATGAGCTGTAAGAAGAGAGACCACGAGGAGCATGGGGTTGATGTCACCGCTCAACAGCAGATCACACAGTTTGTATGCAGATGGCTCCTGGCATCTCTATTCAAAAAGAACACAGATAGTAGAATTGGCCAGGCTGTCTGCATGAGATCTTGGAGACCTGCAGAGAAGACAGCTAGATGAACCAATGGCCTGATTCAGTATAAGGGAATTTCATATATTCATGAATGCTAGAAGTGCCTCCAGGACAAGTGTCTTAGAATTCACTTCCCACCAACCACCCAGACAATTGCCAATGGTCAGTTCAAGCAAGCAAGTGAACATTCACATGCTACAATGGAAGTCGAGAAGATCCCCAGAATCATCAAAGAGAAACCCTTCTTCATCTTAAATATGGCAGTGTGTTGGCAAAGAATAGGGATCCATCAAGCTGTGCTCCCCAACCAAACGGCCCCTTTGTGCACCTGCCAGTTAACCAGAAAGTTGGTGGTTCGAGCCCACCCAGGGACAGTGGACAGGATTCCTACATTGCAGGGTGTTGGACCAGAGGACCCCTGGGGTAGGGATCCAGCTCTACCATTCTATGATTCCAAGGGATGTGCTTTTGTACATTATCATTAGTACATCTCATGCAACACCATCAGCACTCAGAGCCGTCTAAATAATCCTGCAGGATCAAGAAACACCTTAGGGGCTTCTAGCTTATATTGGTTGTACACCATCCCTGCAGGGTGATGGGCATTTCCTGAGACCAGCTGCTCTGGGCCGTGGGTCCTGTGGGCTGGATATGGAACACCCACCTGATCAGAGTTGTGGACCCCCAGGAGGGGAGGGGCTTCCCTACAATCCTTAATTGTATGTCATGGGTAAAGGGGCAATAATGTATCATGTCCCTCACCCGGGGCAGGGGGATTGGCTCTTGAAGTGCAGGTCAACGGATTTCCTTTACATTAGCTACCCATCCCATATTGTTATTTCCCCCTCTGCAGAGAGTCTTGCAATTCCTAAATATGCCCCAAGTTCAACCCATACCTCACTCCTTTCGTCTTTATTTTCAGTTCTGGTCCAAAACTGATCTTGGAACATCTGACTACTTGGGGTTAGCAGAGAGCAGGAAATGTTGTTGTTGTTTTTGGTCTTTGCAAATCATCTTGAAATGGCTCTGGCAGGCAGAAGAGAAACTGGGAAGAGGGAAAGAGGATAGGCAAATGGATTATATGTACAGGATGTGTTTAAAGGCCTGCTGGTTCAATTGTGAATAAAACTATACTTTATCTGTCTCTTGATTTAACAGGAAGCCCTGCAAACTGGGAATTTGCAGCGGTTGTTCACGAATGTTACAGAGGTGTGAATTACATTCTCTAGCTGAGCTTTAAAGAGACGAGGGAGCGCACTGGTGTGATTTAGGCAGGCGGCCGGTCAGGGGGCGGAGGAAGCTCCTAGTGCTCATTCCTAGATCTTGCCCACTTTTGATTTTTAGTTTTCCACTGAGGTATAATGATTGAAAACACTCTGTGCAGTTTGCTTTTGCAGGATTTAGGTTGGCCACGTGAGAGACAAAATCCTCTGGTTCAATCATCCTTGCTTGCAGCATGCCTGAGTACTGTTTTTTAAAAGTTGTTTTTTCTCTGAGAAACAACCGCTTCCCCCTTTAACTTTTCAATCAAAGTGTAAAAACTAATGTCTCCCTATCAGATATACTGTACATGGTGGAGTATTTTTTATAGAGCTTTAAATTAGCCTCTGATGTTTATCCTAGGCATTGCTTGCCTGTAAAGCCAGTCCCCTTTGAAATTCCCTTTACATTAAGGAAGTGTAAGCACCTTGAGCAGCTATGTATACCATATGAGATGGAGATGGTTCCCTAATTTTATTTGTTTTGGCCCTCAACTCAAAATGTACTGTCTGAGTGTTCTGTTGTGTTTTGGCACTGTTGTTTTTTTCTGAGTGCCCAGATTCAAAATCTTCTAATTTGAAGAAGCATACTACGAAATGGCTTTAAAAAAACACAAAACCTTTTAATACAGACTAAGAAAATAGGATGTTTGTATTGCAGTAATGACACTGGACAGAAACTAAAAGGAACTAGATGATAAAGTTCAAGTGTGGACCCTGAGACATTGACTAAGTCCACACATAATGCTAAGCCATGTTTTATTAAACTATGGTTTATTAAACATTAAGTGCTAACCTTGCCCAGCAGCTTGACTGTAGCTTGTTTACTGCCCTCAAACGATGATCTGAAGCCATGGTTTGTTCAGAGATGGATTTAGAGCAGCACGGCTGGTTCTGCTGACCTGAGCATGAAGCCGAGGGGGTCTATGACATAGTGAATTGAGCAGAACAGAAAGCAAGAGGCTGGATGA
Source organism: Podarcis filfolensis (assembly GCF_964270895.1). Classification (NCBI taxonomy): domain Eukaryota; kingdom Metazoa; phylum Chordata; class Lepidosauria; order Squamata; family Lacertidae; genus Podarcis; species Podarcis filfolensis. The sequence continues at coordinate 29,469,484 of NC_139603.1, read as the reverse complement.
GGGTGCCAAACTTTTGCCTCACACAGGGTGCTGCTGAAATTTGAAAGACCAACGTTCATCGCTGGTTTGTTGTTGGCTAGTGAACTTTGACTTGACTTAACTATTGCATGTTGTTATGTGTGAACTCAGTGCCTTTCCTTAACCATAGTTTGTTTCTCTACCCAATCCCAGATGCATTCAGGCTTCCTCTTCCCCTTTCCCACCACTACTGTTAGGAAGGCTCCTTATGGATATGGTTAAAAATAGGCAAAGGTTTCCTGCGTAGGTCTTGACTCATCTGAACAAAACCAAGATACACAGCTTAAAATCATGGGGACAGTGAGATGAAGAAAGGGAAGGGAACTAGGTAAAGCTGAAAAAGTTTGACTCCAGCAGCAATTCAGAGGGTTGGAGCATCTGGGGGCGGGGAGAGTAGAGGTGGAGCTGTCCGGTGAATACAAAACCCAAGGGAATGAACAGAGTGGGGACCAAAGGTCACAGCTATAGGGAAAAGACTTTCTGGTGGGCATGATATATAATACAGAAGATGATCTCATTAAGGACAGGGCTGGGAACAGTGTGCATTACCTGAAAATGGATTCAGGTGATGAGTTGCACTTGTTCTACCCCACCCTTCTAGTGTATTCACGTTACTCAGGGCAGCTTACAGTGATTAAAATCTAAGCAATCCCACAAAAGGAATACAGTAGCAGCTTAAAAATAGAAGCCGGCTCAGCAGGTAAAAGCATTTTAAAATGTGCTGTCCACTTGATGGAGTTTCAGATGTGAATTTTGGCTCCTTTGCAGATGGGTCCTATGATTCAGTGCTCCAGGGGGAAGACACATCCCAGAAATGACTCTGGGAGTTGTAAGGGAGATAGTTATTGAATATCGGTTAAAAGTGTTGAACATGGGACTGGAGGACCAGGTTTACACAACAGCCCATCCCCACTGCTACCTATGCAAAGCCTATGCACAACAGCCATTCCATTTCTTGCTTGAGATGCTCATACAGAATCTTTGCCTATGAGGTGCATGGTACCCACATGAGACCTGACATTTCCTCAATTCATCCCACCCATTTATGGAAGAACATTACTTTCAACTAAGAATGCATATTTATTCTTTTTTTCTTAACCTCTGCTTCAGTGCATTCATGACAAGATCGTATGGGTATGTAGCTGCGTTTTAACAGTTTTTTAATTTCAGTTGTTGCTTGAAGCACTGTGCTGGAAATTAGACACTTTTAGTACTTCAATTATTGTTGATTTATTCCTCGTTCTTGTAGATACAGTGAATGTAGTTACTCAAGGAAGGTTATCTAATTTTGAATGCCAAGCACCAAATCTCAGTGTACATCTTGGCAACAGCAAGAAAGACTTATTGACTTGAAATTTGTCATGCCAGCATGAGTGCCTTGTAGCATTTTCGTTTACTGCTTTGCATTAAATGGGAGAAGACAGGAAAGAAAAAAAGCCATTTCTTTTCCAGTCTGACGCTGGACTTATCCAGGGTGCTAAATTATGTCAAGTCTTGGTTCCCAAATGGTGACCTTTGCTGAGCCCTATCTCGCCTGAGGTGAGCAGGATCTCAAGGGATCTTTCTTGAGGTGAATATGATATTTCTCTTTGTCTTTTACTTTACCTCCTTGGGTTAAATGGATTTGAATTTAGCTCAAGTTTAAGCCTTCCAAAAAGGAAAGCAGCTTGTTTTTCACTCTGAATTAGTTCACAGAAGTTTTCATTACACTAAAGGACATCCATCCTTTGGCACATGATTGCATACATAACCATCACTCCCAGTGCAGTTCCTATGTAGCTGTAGCTTCCTGTCACTCAGCTGTCATAAAGAGCTCTGGGCTTGGGCAGTTCCATGCTATGAACTGTCCGGCTGTGTGATGTAGCCTGCCTAAATAGTTTCCCCCAATCCTAGTTTCTGTATGTCCTTTTCTTCCCCATCCTATCTCCAGGCCACAGAGGACTGATTCAAAATATCACACTAGACGGTGATATGTGTGTCAGGATGGATGAATCTGCCACTTTTGGATTCCCTCAATTTCCTCTTTTTCCCCAGTCCTTTCCACATCAGTTTGAGATTTACTCTCCCCCCTTTCTCATGAAAATTAATCAGCAAATTTCTCATGATAAACATATGCTTGTATGCAATTCCCCCCAACATAGTGTATTTTTTAATGTTCTTTTCACCAATATATGCATTTCTACGCACACTTTGCCCTAGTATATGCATTTTTTTGGTACACACATCTTGGCTGGAGGACTGCGTTGCAAAATTAAGAGAAGCACGGCTTTTGAAAGATGGATGTGTTTTTGCTCACACATTGTTTTAGTCCACATTCACACTAAACATTTAAAGCACTGATACCACTTTAAACAGTCATGGCCTTCCCTCAAAGAATTCTGGGAGCTGTTGTTTGTTAAGCATGGTGAGAGTTTGTAGGAAAGCCCCACATTCCCCTCACAGAGCTAGAGTTCCCAGAATTCTCTGAGAAGAGGGATTGACCATTAAACCACTATTGGAATTGCAGCTCTGCAAGGGAATTGTGACATCTCTTAACAACTCTCAACACGCTTAACCAACTGCAGCTCCCATAATTCTTTGAGGGAAGCCATGACAGTTTAAAGTGGTATCATAGTGCTTTAAATGTACAGTCATACCTCAGGTTACGAACTCTGCGGGTTGCACGTTTTCGGGTTGCGGACCGTACCAAACCTGGAAGTACTGGAACGGGTTACTTCCGGGTTTTGGCACTCGCAGATGCACAAAAGTGCCAAATCGCGCCACTCGCGTGAGCTGTGGATTGTGAACGCTGCGGGTTGCAAACGTGCCTCCCACATGGATCATGTTCACAACCTGAGGTATGACTGTATTGTGTGAATGCGGCCTCAGAAGATGTGAATTAGAAAGGCCTGCCTCTGAATGTGAACTGGAACAATTTCCCCCTCATCCTCATATATGTGGCAGAAAAATATATGTGCACATGTACCAAGCCACCTAAATGAACACCTCTCATTTGAGGGACCTTTATTGCTCTCATCATCCTGAACATATTCCAATGTCTGTTTCCTAGCAGTGCATTTGTTTTCAATGACCTACCAAAAAGCATCCTACAGCTTTGCTAAATCATCCCCCAACCTCCAAATCTGGCTTCTTTGTATATGCCACATGTTTTTCATTAGCTTTTTTACTGTTTCCCCCTTCCCTTTCTGTAATAGCTGACACAAATTTTTCAATTGCCTGGGAAACAACAGCAACAACAACAACAACCCTGTAAGCTGTTGCAGGACACTATTAATAGGTTTGCCTCCAACTGAATTATATATGGGTGGCATGGCACATGTTTAGTCTTTCATCCTTATCTGTTTGATCATTACTTCCAATCTGCTGTGTGAGAAATGTGACTGGCATGTTGTCTGGAGTAAATAGATGCTGCAGGTTGAGATCATTTATGCATGGCTTGAATTTTGATGAAATTTTATACTGCCTTCTGGGCTAAATATTTAACCTAAGCGATTGTCCCAATAATTTGGATGAATCAAGCCTTTTGAGATGGAAATTTTACCTTTCATTATCTCCCGTGCTGTTTACTATAAAACCTTCTGTGAGTGATAGGGAGCAAATTAAAAAAAAAAAAACCACCTAAATTTGTTTTGGGTACTTTCCTCTCTCTTTTATTTCTATGAGTTATGAAAAATGAAGTCAAGCGGAAGTATGGAATGGAAGGCTGCTCACTGATTCCTGTTGAAACAGAGGTCTCCAGCTGTTTTTGACTACAACTCCCATCATCCCTAGCTAGCACAACCAGTGGGAATTGTAGTTCAAAACAGCTGAAGACCCAAGTTTTGGAAACCCTGCTCTACATGAAACATTTCACACAAGGAAAAGCAGGCTAGAACATTTCACCCTGATGCGCTCACTTTCTGTTTGTAAGGGTGTTGGTTAGTGGGAGAACATTAGAATGTTATAATCCCCAGCCAGAAGTAAGTCTCATTTCCACTTCATTCTGCTGCATGTACAGACCAACCTAAGAGAATGGTACTCCTGTTCTACACCAAATGAATTTGACCCATAACACTCTCCCATGGCTATATATTGCAGAGAAAACCAGGACACAAACAGACTCTTGTGTCCACCATTCCCAAATGCCTTAGTGACGATGCTCTGATAGGTTTCTGGTGGATATTAAATCCCTGAGGAAAGATCTTTTTAAAAACCGCTGTCTTAAATGGGATTTCAATGTCCATTGCAATTCTTATCTGATCCATCCTCATGGTAACCCTGTGAGATAGTTCATTAGCTGCCCCATTCCCTTGCTGAAGAAGTCAAGGACAGGCCTGGATCTGCGCCACAGTTTCTCATGCTTTCTCTCAGCAACACTCTGTCAATTATGCTCTCTTTTCCAAGCTGTTCTCTACATTTATGCAAGCTCACAATTGGTTCTGCATGCAAATTGGGATTTACATAAGAAGCAAAGCCCCTTTTACATGTGTCGACACACAAAATATCAGACACAGACGTGCATGCAGGTCATTGATTTTTTCACCTACCATTCACTGCTAGAGATGCTTTTTGGAATACGTGGGCATAGTTGCTTTGCTATTTAATTAATTGGCAGTGTGTCTGCTTCTTTCCTTTCCTTTCTTTTTTTTTAATAGGAAGTCTTTACGCCAGAAGCAATGTTTGAGATACTGGGAACATAAGCAATTAGCAAATTATGGTATGTTTAAATGAAAATAGTTTCCTGGCCTAGCACAATGAAGAAGGCTTGCAGCCATGTTGTTTCTTCATTAAACAAAATGACAAGGTAGCAATAAGTATCTCCTATAGTATAGACAAAATTAATGACACAGCAATCATATGATAAATCATCGCAGTTGGTGTGTTCTGCAGCAGAAAAACACACTTTTGTGTCCCCATCACACAACCACATATTGAATTTCACAGCAGGTGTGAAGCAAATCAGTGTCGGCATTGACTACAATTAGAGTGACTTTTCTTTTTTAAAGCATTACTAAAAGGAATCCTAAAAGATTCCTTGTATGAGTGTGGGGTGGGGTGGGGAATACATTCACTATACAATATTTTTTAAAAACTTTTTCATTTCTCACCTCTTTATGGAAAAAGGCAGTGCTCTCGCTTATTCTGGTATTCTTATTTATTCATTCATTCTGGGGACACTTTTTTAAGGAAAAACTGTGGAGTAGTTGCGCCAGGCAGCAGATTTCAAAAGGGACACAATTTTCCTGTCCCAACCTCTCCCATTTTAAAAATGAGCAGAAGCCTGGGGAGGGTTTTATTTTGGCTTTTCACTTCTGGTATTGTTGTTATTGCAGGCAACTCCCCGTTTGCAAGAGGATTGCATTCCTGGCCCCCACCCATCAGCAGAACATGCATAAACCTGCCCCACCCTGTTATGCCCCCAACCGCTTCCATAAACCCCAGCCCCATTCTGCCCCATTTTCTGGTTATTTCAGGGTTTGTGGTGATGAGCGTGTCTGTGGTCGTCAATCGGATGCACGTAAAATGGTCTCTGCCTGTATTAGTAATAGTGAAAAAAAGATAAAGGTAAAGGACCCCTGGATGGTTAAGTCCAGTCAAAGGTGACTATGGGGTTGCAGCGCTCATCTCGCTTTCAGGCCGAGGGAGCCAGCGTTTGTCCACAGACAGTTTTCCAAGTCATGTGGCCAGTGTGACTAAACCACTACTGGTGCACGGAGGACCGTGACGAGTGCCAGAGCACACGGAAACGCCGTTTGCCTAGTAGTAGTAGTAGTAGTAGTAGTAGTAGTAGTAGTAGTTGTTGTTTAGTCGTTTAGTTGTGTCCGACTCTTCATGACCCCATGGACCAGAGCACGCCAGGCACTCCTGTCTTCCACTGCCTCCCGCAGTTTGGTCAAACTCATGCTGGTAGCTACAAGAACACTGTCCAACCATCTTGTCCTCTGTCATCCCTTTCTCCTTGTGCCCTCCATCTTTCCCAACATCAGGGTCTTTTCCAGGGAGTCTTCTCTTCTCATGAGGTGGCCAAAGTATTGGAGCCTCAGCTTCAGGATCTGTCCTTCCAGTGAGCACTCAGGGCTGATTTCCTTCAGAATGGATAGGTTTGATCTTCTTGCAGTCCATGGGATTCTCAAGAGTCTCCTCCAGCACCATAATTCAAAAGCATCAATTCTTTATGGTCCAGCTCTCACTTCCATACATCACTACTGGGAAAACCATAGCTTTAACTATACGGACCTTTGTCGGCAAGGTGATGTCTTTGCTTTTTAAGATCCTGTCTAATAGTAGTAGTAATAGTAAAAAAGTGGTGAAACTTACCTAGGGCTCCTCACAGCGCCAGGTCAAAGCATTTAAAGCAGGCTTCTTCAAACTCGGCCCACCATATGTTTTTGGCCTACAACTCCCATGATCCCTAGCTAGCAGGACCAGTAGTCAGGGATGATGGGAAATGTAGTCTCAAAACATCTGGAGTGCTGAGGTTCAGGAAGGCTGATTTAAAGCATGAGGATGGGCAAGACAGGTGTAGACCCTGACAGAGTGCTGGTCCACAGCAACTGCGCAAGGATGTCAGATGCTGACAATAGCCCGGAGCAGCTGGCAGGGACTGTTGGCGGTGCACACCTGGCCTTTTCGCATCAGCTTACCAGGAAAGAGAAAGGAACATGGCAGGGAGGTCAATGTTGTGCAGCTGCACTGGCAGACCCAATCTTGTGTTCCCTCTGATGCATCCACACAGTGCTAACCTCTTTGCTGCCCCTCCCTCTCTGTCCAAGTGCAGTGATTCTGGTGTGGTGCTTAGATTTCCATCCTCCACGATGTGCAAGTTTGGTATTAATCAGTGCTCGTAAGATTAACTTTCCTTTATATTTGTTAACTGTGATTATTCTGAGGGAGACAGCATGCCCAATCGATCATTAGTCATTTTTAGTACACTGTTCTGCCGGACTCTTTCTCTCTGTGTGAATTTTTATGTCCGTTAAAACATGTCTATATGTAACTTTATTGTTTCTGACACCTAAACGTGTAGAATTTATTCTTATGAGCTGGAAGCGGTCGTTCAGCTCTGACATTTTAAGTATGACAATAATCCAAGTAATTGTCACTCATTCACTTAACTGGAGACATGTTTACTTCCTGAGAGAACTAATTAGAGTACAGTGTTACTATCTTTTAATTGCAAAAAGTGTTTGCTTTTGTTTTCAGTTTTGCATTATGCCACTGTTCTTCACAGCTCACGAACCTTAAAGAATCTTTTCGTAAATGACACTCTACTGCCACCTTCTTTGTCCCTAGAACTCTTTGATATCTGGTGGAATCTCAGTATTCAAACATCATTCATCCAATTAGCTGAGCTTCCTCTGTTTGCCAGCTAGTCTGAGATGTTTGAAAAATTCAGTCTTTCCGAATTCTTATATGAAATGACCTCATCTGCACTGCTTGCATTAAACTGTGGATCAGAACTTCAACATCCACTGGATGTCACACTACTCCAAATGTTGTGATGCAATTGTTGTCTCTTTAAATATATCAAAATATGCATTTAAGTAAAAATGATGAGAGAGAAAAACACATTTAGATGCTATTTTGGGAGAAAACAAATATAAATACATATTTTGTGAGGATTTTTTATATAAAATGGCTGAATAATGAAGACCAGAATTTAGAGTAAAAGGATGCAAAAAGTGATATTGACTAGAAATAGGTATATCCACTCATCCCAGATCTAGTCTCATAGCAACATCACTCTGTGGAAGCACTATCATAGCTCTCCTAGACAGTATCCAATGTATACTTACTCAGTAAATCCCATTAAACTTTTCTAAGTAAATAGCACAGGCTGCTGAAATTCCTGATGTTTGGCACATTGCTCACACCCAATGCAGTTTTTTTTGGGGGGGTGGGTTCTGTTGGTCTTAATATGTTTTAGTGATGTGCCCCTCAAATTATTATTTTTTTTGCATCCTGAAACAGAGTCTTTCATACATCATTCAATGGGACTATGACTATTAGAGTCCAGAACTGTGGAAATAATGACACTTTGTTTATTACCACATTTTTTGGTTCCATCCTTCTTTCAAGGAAACAGTAGTGTTTAACTCCTAAATGACTTAGGCCCCAAATACCTGAAATACTTCCTTACTTTCAGACCCCCTTGGGTATTAAGATAGGCAGAAGGGCTCTATTGGTAGTTCCTAAAGCCTCAGAAGCTTGGTGTGTGTGTGTGTGTGTGTGTGTGTGTGTGTGTGTGTGTGTATGCAACCCAGGGCTGTAACTAGGGGGCAATGAGGTGGGCCCCCACCAGGGACACAGGCAAGGGGGGCACAAAATTGGCTAAAGTTATTTCCATAGATATGTCTATAAATAAAAATATCAAGGTGAAGCGCATGAGAAATTGAATGGGTGGAGGGGGGTTGGAGGAGAGGCAGAAAGAAGAGCTAATTTGTCCATGGTTAGGGGGCGCAATCTGGACGGTTCTGCCAGGGGCACAAGATCACCTAGATACAGCTCTGATGCAATCTGGGAGAGGGCATTATTTGTGGCAGAGGTGTGCCTGGCATCTTCCTCACACAGTTTTCAGCAAAATACAGAAGGCACACCTCTTTACCTTGGCTTTTGACACTTTTAAGATTTACACTTTTAGATCCCACCTCATATCAGTGATTGTACGTTGTTCTAAACTGTTTTAACATTGTGTTTTAATTGTTGTCACCTGCCCTGGGACCTTAGGTTGAAGGTAAATAGTAATCATGGTAATACCGTGGATTTTCCCCAAAATTGCTGTGTGGTCGAGCTAGTGAGAGGCCCAAAGTTACCCAATGAGCTTTGTAGTAGAGGAGGGATTTGAAACCGTCTCTCTACAGTTCCAGTTCAATTCTCTGTCCACTGCATGACACTGGTTGCTGGAAGCTGGTGAATCGGCCCCTTGCAGGAACCTCTTAACAATACATGCTCCTTGAAAGCATTTCATGAGAATGCAAACACACTCCTGAAATGCAAGATTAATATCTCGTAATCAGGCTCGGTTCTCCAACCTCAAGGAAGGTATTTTCCCAAACAAACTATGAGAGCTGCCGGCATTTATTTCACTGAAACTTGTGTGGGTGTACTGCTTGAAGAGATGGGCTGCTGGAGTGATTATTTTTACAGCCCTCTAACTCACTCTACACTTCCTCCCTACTATTAAGAGGTCAGCAATTTGGAGACAATATGAAAAGCACATGGAAAGATTCCAGCAATCATAAATGGGTTTGCTTCAGTTTCTGTGGAACAAGCCCTTTAAAATAAAAAAAAGGCACGAGTAACTCGATTAAAGGCAATTGGCACATCAAAGCATGGAAGATACAGTGAATACACTATTAAACATCATGAATTAAGTTTTCTTTGTATCATTATGCATATCTAAGCTGCTTGGCTCTGGCTAATTCAATAAGGAGTCAAATGTCCTGATTTCGTTCCAAAAGCGGCCAACGAACTATCGCTAGGATAGATCCTAATGCACTAACAGGGCAATGCAATCCTATGCATGTTTATTCAGACGTAAAGCCCACAGTGATTAATGGGTTTACCCCCTAGTAAGTTTGTTTAGGACTGGAGTATTCCTGATTTTTAATACATAACTTTAAAGAGGAGGAAATAGGAGTCCTGGCTTCCTGTACCTGGCACCCTCCAAGATGTTACTGGATTGTGGCTCCATCTACCCTCCTGACCATTAGCCATGCGGTCTAGACCTGATGGCAACTGGAGTTGTGGATGGAGGAAGCAGTCAGTTTCAGTTTCTCTCAGTTTGTCATTTTCTCCAGGTTTAAGTTCAGTCCTCTACATTTGCAGATCAGTTTGCCGATCATTTTAAAGAAGCTCTCATGAAAATGAATTAGCATTTTACTGAGAATTTCTCCTAAGATGCACATTTACCCCTAATATAATGCATTTCAGTTTCATGAATATATGCATATTTAGGCACACTTTCCCTTAGTATAAGCTTTTTTGGTGCACATTACTGGCTGGAGAACTGCATTACAAAATATTTTTTTAAAAAATAATATTTTAAATTAAATTTTCAAATTTTACCAATTCTTTTGAAATACAATCCAAACAAATCTCTCGTATTTGTTGACTCTTCCATGATGCTATTTTATTCCCTTATAAAGCTGCTATGTTACTTACATTTTATCCATTACAGTGGTACCTTGGTTCTCAAACGCCTTGGTACTCAAACAACTTGGAACCCAAACACTGTAAACCCATAAGTAAGTGTTCTGGTTTGCAAACTTTCTTTGGAAGCTGAACGTGCTCCTTTTTGAGAGCCATGCTTCCATTTTGAGTGTTACACTAAGGTCTGTCTGTTATTGCTATTTGTTTTGCATTTTTGTTTTTGCAGCTCTTTTCATTTTGTTTTTGTGACTGTGTGGAACCCAGTTCAGTCACTGATTGATTGATTGTGTGACTGCTGTACCTTGTTTATTGCTTTCATTTTATGGATCAATGATCTCATTAGATAGTAAAATTCATGTTAAATTGCTGATTTAGGGGTTGTCTTTAAAAGTCTGGAACGGATTAATCCATTTTGCATTACTTTCTATGGAAAAGCGTGCCTTGGTTTTGGAACACTTTGGTTTTGAAACGGACTTCCGGAACGGATTAAGTTTGAGAACCAAGATACCACTGTATATACATTTATTCTAAATTATTAAACTATAAATTCTCATTTCTTGCTATACTTCAAATCCTGCATACGTTTTAACATAACCATCATACTGTTTTTAAATTATTCCACAAAATATTTCCATTCTTCAAGAATTTTTTTCTCGCTTTGTTCTCTAATCTCACAGTTAGTCCAGTTATCTCAGCATATTCCATCGTGCATTACAAAATTAAAAGAAGTGCCAATTTCAAGCAGGAGCTGAGCTTTCATTTGAATATTGTTTCAAAAGGCACAAATTTAGGCAGTTTCAGCTTTAAATGCAAACTGAATTGGCTCTCTCTCCCCATTTCTAGTTAGGAGTCCAAAGGCATCTGCAGAGCAGGAGGTTGGGAAAGGCTCTATCGGCGTATCACAATTCATAGGATTCATTCAACAGTTCTTGCCTTATTTTCCTGCAATGATTGTTCTTAGGGCAATCTGAAGCTATTCTTTTCAGGTCCCTCCACTTTTCTTTGTGCTGGGAAATTTGGTGTCACATTTGACCTCCAATAAATGCCACGAGGAACTCTTGACATGTGCAGTGGTACATTTCATGACCCGCACACACAGAAAGATGTATAAATCACCAAGGGAGTGTCCCTCACTTTCTTCTGTATTTCTTCTTCCACTTCAAGAATGTGCTGAATCAAAAGCTCTGCAAGGAAAGAAAAAGTGTTCTATAGCTTTGCTGAATGAAAATGGAATGTATATTGACAGCAAAATAAAAATAAACTATGGTGCCCTTCCTTTTTTAAAAAAGGAATGCATTTTAGAAAGAAAGAAAAAAGGCTCTGGGAACCAAGTCTGAAGGGCAAGGGCAAAACGTTTTTGTAAACTCCTTAGAATCAGATTCATAGCTGAGTTTCCTTTTCATTACTTTCTTTTTGAAATATTTCAAAAAACAAAAAATTCAAAAAACCACATCTTTTATAGGAAATTATAGCCCAGTTTGCATGATGGTGTCTTAACAAATATATATATAAGAAATATCAACTCTAATATTAATAATATTACTTAATATGTACTATTTTAGAGTGTCATCTACATGGTCACATGTAGATGATTAATACAAGACTTTTGTAAATCACAACCATAAAATGCATATTTCCATGAAATAATGAACAGATTGATATTTCTTGCATTTGCTGCTGCTACAATATGATAACATTTTCAGAGGATACAAGAGAATGTTCCCATAATCTGCCTGTGTGCTTCCAGGCCCAATTCAAGAAGGTGATGTTTGAAGTCAAATCCAGTTGAGTTCAACAAACTAGTACTTAATGTGATTATAGACTAGACTGTAGGTGACTTGCTCTTTGCCAAACACCAATCAGAACTCGGCTTCAGGAAATCATTTCAGGTAAAGAGGTGATTGCATCTGATACCAGATGTCCCATCTGGGCAGGAAGATCTCATTTGAAGAAATGTTTTCCTAGATTGGTCATTGATGCCAGGGTCATATAAATGCAGTTAGAGGCACTAAAATGGAAATGGGGAATTTTTGAACTACATTTCCCATCATCCCTGACAAGCCAAAGAGGGTGACTGGGATTAGAATTCAGCAACATCTGGAAGGCAAATGATTGTATATATCTTTCGAAGGGAGAATACAACAAGTGGGATCTGCAACAAACTATTGCAGTTAGGGGTGGGGGAGAGATTTGATTCAGTTCACATTTAAGGTCAAATTTATGAAAGCCACACTTTCCAGCACAAAAACACAGCCATCCTTTGAAATTATCTGAATTTTGTGATGCAGTTCCCCAACGAACCAGTGTTTACAAAAATTCACATTCTAGCTAAAATGAACATATTAATGAAAACAGCATACCCAAATGTGTTATGTGGGGAGCAATTGCTTGCAAAAATATGTACAATAGCCGAAACACAAAAATGCATTTATTAGGGGAAAATTGCACTGAAATACTGATGAATTTTCATGGGTGGGGGGGTTCAGAATAAAATTTGCAAATTGCTGTGGAAATGTGGAGAATCAAATTTAAGACTGAAAAAATGAGAAACTGGCAGAATCAAAATGGGCAGATCCTTTCATCCCTCAGCCACCTGAATTCGCTAATGAAACAAGCAGGAACCAAATGTTGCATTCTGGAGTACTGGGGGTCGGGATTCCAGCCACTCCTTTCTGTCCTCCCTGCGCCAAGTTTTCTGTTTTTCCCCAGTCAGCATTACACGGCCATTGTGTATATTCAGTGCAGTCTCAGCTGTTTAGGAGGGACCCCCAATACATTTCCCCAAATCCTTTTTGTTCTTCTGCAAATCTTGGGGTTTCTCCAAGGCCACTGATACCTCCCTCTTCTGTACTGAGGTGGCATTCTGGCTACATGATCGAAAAGGCACTCATAGTCTGAGAATTGGAAACAGAGGGAATGGTGATGCTATTCATTTCTAAACTACCTGGGTAATATTGTATTGAAGCACAGGACAAAGTTCTGGGCTTTGAGGCTTTGTTTGTAAGGAAGCAACACCCCAAGAGCAGTCAAGCAAGCTTGTGCATTGTCTGAATACCATAAATACAGCCAGTATCTATTGTGTCATATAACAAGCAAACAAAAAGAACACTGCATAAAGGCTTACACAGTTTCCTCCCTCTTCGCCTTTAATGCAGGAGACCTGATTTCTGTAAACAACCCCCTAAAGGTACTCTCTACCAATCACAGCCCACTGCAAAATAGATAAGGTTCTCATTATGTATCCACCATGTCTTGATCGTAATTTCTATCATGGGTGACATTCTGGTCCAGTTCTATCAGGTACATTCTGTGTGAGTCCTTTAGAATACTGTGATAAAACCCTGCTGAATATAGGATCATTTTGCCTTAGGGAAAGAGAGAGAGAGAGAGATTGTGTGTCAAAGTGCGCACAGTTCAAGGTGGATTTCTCATCAGATTTTGCAGTGCTGGGACATGTTAAAAAGAATTTTTTAAAAAAATCAGAGTGGTTCAAAAGGAATTAAATCTAGTTTTCAATGGCTGGATTTTCTTCAGAGCCATCAGCCCAAATTACACTCTGAAAGAGTTGACTAACTACAATAGCTCGCTAAAATGGAGAAGAAAAACTTAATGCTGGCATTCCATGATGCATTTTAGTTTACTGAAATTTTTCCAAGCCATTTATCTTCCTCTTACCAATTGAACTTTCCGCGCTAAAGAGATACATCGAAAAGAGTTTTAAGTATAGCAAAATCTGTCATTATTCAATTGATTCTTAATAACACGCCCTCTTTACTTATTTAATGTTTCTTAATAAAATAGCACTATTGTCTCCATTTTGAGAGACATGTCACAAGAAACATGGATAAGATTTGCATTTAAAAGCTTGCAAAATTTGCTCAAATAAATTATTCCCCCTGAACATTTGTTTCTCCCACCTACCAACAGTAAAATATTATGTTCATCGTGGGTGGAACCAGTGTTAATGTATCTGACATGGTTAGAGTTCAATACAAGTAGAAGATAATGCCATGGACTCTAGGTCCTTTGACATTTCTCCAGTATTAGAACACCAAATCATTTAAATCACATTGCAGATGTGATCTCAGAACCACTGGCAGTCATCTTTGAGAATTCCTGGAGAACAGGCGAAGTCCCGGCAGACTGGAGGAGGGCAAATGTTGTCCCTATTTTCAAAAAGGGGAAAAGAAAGGACCCAAATAATTACCGCCCAGTCAGTCTGACATCAATACCAGGGAAGATTCTGGAGCAGATCATTAAGCAAACAGTCTGTGACCACCTAGAAAGGAATGCTGTGGTCACCAATAGTCAGCATGGATTTCTGAAAAATAAGTCATGTCAGACTAACCTGATCTCGTTTTTTGACAGAATTACAACCCTGGTAGATGAAGGGAACGCAGTGGATGTAGCCTACCTTGATTTCAGCAAGGCATTTGACAAGGTGCCCCATGATATTCTTGTAAAGAAGCTGGTAAAATGCGGTCTTGACTATGCTACCACTCAGTGGATTTGTAACTGGCTGACTGACCGAACCCAAAGGGTGCTCATCAATGGTTCCTCTTCATCCTGGAGAAGAGTGACTAGTGGGGTGCCACAGGGTTCTGTCTTGGGCCCGGTCTTATTCAACATCTTTATCAACGACTTGGATGATGGACTCAAGGGCATCCTGATCAAATTTGCAGATGACACCAAACTGGGAGGGTGGCTAACACCCCAGAGGACAGGATCACACTTCAAAACGACCTTGACAGATTAGAGAACTGGGCCAAAACAAACAAGATGAATTTTAACAGGGAGAAATGTAAAGTATTGCACTTGGGCAAAAAAAATGAGAGGCACAAATACAAGATGGGTGACACCTGGCTTGAGAGCAGTACATGTGAAAAGGATCTAGGAGTCTTGGTTGACCACAAACTTGACATGAGCCAACAGTGTGACACGGCAGCTAAAAAAGCCAATGCAATTCTGGGCTGCATCAATAGGAGTATAGCATCTAGATCAAGGGAAGTAATAGTGCCACTGTATTCTGCACTGGTCAGACCTCACCTGGAGTACTGTGTCCAGTTCTGGGCACCACAGTTCAAGAAGGACACTGACAAACTGGAACGTGTCCAGAGGAGGGCAACCAAAATGGTCAAAGGCCTGGAAACGATGCCTTATGAGGAACGGCTAAGGGAGCTGGGTATGTTTAGCCTGGAGAAGAGGAGGTTGAGGGGTGATATGATAGCCATGTTCAAATATATAAAAGGATGTCACATGGAGGAGGGAGAAAGGTTGTTTTCTGCTGCTCCAGAGAAGCGGACACGGAGCAATGGATCCAAACTACAAGAAAGAAGATTCCACCTAAACATTAGGAAGAACTTCCTGACAGTAAGAGCTGTTCGACAGTGGAATTTGCTGCCAAGGAGTGTGGTGGAGTCTCCTTCTTTGGAGGTCTTTAAGCAGAGGCTTGACAACCATATGTCAGGAGTGCTCTGATGGTGTTTCCTGCTTGGCAGGGGGTTGGACTCGATGGCCCTTGTGGTCTCTTCCAACTCTATGATTCTATGATTCTATGAAATGTACTTGGAAAGGTGTCTGGTTTTGATTTCAAGGCTGCTAATTAGGCAGAACCAAACTCACTGAGTATTCTGTTCCAATATTTAATTGCATTCCCTATTTTTATTTTATTTTACAAACTTTACAATCTAAACTTTACGCTTAAAAATGAGAGCTGCTGTAGCATAGTGGCCTGGAAAGTGAGCTAAGAAATGCCAGTTCAAATCTTTCATCAGCCACCAACTCATGGGGTGACTTGAAGCAAGTCGGTTTCCAGCCTTAGCCCCTCAGTTGCAACAGAGTATTGACAATTGTGACCTATCTGATAAAGTTGTTGTGAGAATTTATTTGAGATAATATTTATCTGTTTGCTTGTTTTATTATCTGTTAAAGGAATATATATGCTGCCTTTCATTTCAAGAAGAAATGCCACAAACGCATAAAAGCAAACAGCAAAATAGCAAGTAAAACTGAATTAGGGGCTGCCACACAAACTGCAGCATGATGGCATCCTTACAGTTTTATTATATAGTAAGCTATAGTAAAAATGCTGTGGAAATATATGCAGTCTCCAGAGTTGGAAGCAATCTTTCAACAGCCATCTCATAAGTTCCAGATAGGATAGTAGAGAGATTATTCTCTAGTTAGGTGAGCAGCCTGCTGCATATCCACAAATCAGGAGAACTTATTGAAGCACCTAGGCAGAAACTACCAAAAAGAACATAGGAGGCAGGGGATAAGATTACTCTACACAAGCAATGTGGCTATATTACAGTAGAAAAGGGAATGTCAACAGTAGCGAGACTTGCTAACTTCAGTGGGTTCTTCTGCTTTTGTTGTCACGTAAATAAAAGAAGTATTTTATTTATTTGTTTAAATTTTTAAAAACATTTATTCAAAAGTTACAATACAGCATTCTCAATGAATATATCCCCAAATAAGTATTTTTTAAAATGGTTTCTTTTTCCATCTCTGAAAGTTAACAAAGGTGACCAGAATTCTGGCTGTCATGGCCTAGCTAGCTATCTCAGTGATGTTTTCTTCACAGAATTGCTCTACTTTTGCTGTAAAGTTCCAACTAATACTGAGGGGATCTTTCATGACAAGCAATTCAAGAGTCTCTTCCCCTGCAAGCAAAGGTGTGCTTTTCCTTCACATTGCAGCTGGTGTTTGAGTGAATAATCATTTCAGGATTTCAAACAGTATTTAGTCTGGAGGAAGATGGCCCCCCCCCCCAGATAAAGCAAATGTCCTTGGGGAGATAGTCTGTGTCAAGGTAGGGAAGGTACAACATACCATATTCAAGGGATTCTCAGAGCAGAAGCAAGTCTGCTTATTGTTGTTCTTTCCCCTTATTTTCTACAGAATGTTTCGCCGTAATTTTTTTAAAAAATGAAAACGGGGAAATTCTGTAGATGGTTTACCCCCCTAGGATATTTCATTTTGTGTGTGTCTGGTTGCCTTAAATTGGAAATGTGTTTATTGCTTTGTTGCATCTACAAGCCTCTTTCCTAGTACTCGGTACTACTTTAATTCCCTAAATAATATGTTTACCATTAGAGGTGTTTCCTGATCAAGGTCAAAACCATCTGGCCACTTAAGTACATTGCATGCAACCTTCTTGCATCCAATATCTGGTGGACTCAGTCTTAAAGAGAATTCAAAGAAACAAAAAAAAGGAGACAATTTTAAATGGATTCTATAGCTGGTGAGTTTTTGTGCTGTGTGCACGCACGCACATACGCACATTGATACATGGTTCATTGCACCCTACAGCATTCAAACATGGGTGCAAATGTTTCAGTCTGCCATCTTTATTCAAAATGACACCCAACACCAAAACATCAAAGAAGACAGTCACCTTCACCTCATGCTGAGTCGGGTGGCAATATTTCAAGAGGCGTGCAGGTTGGTGCAGTTGCGACTCATCACACCAAATTGGGCAACGGTGTCTTCAGGGCCATCCAAATTGGAGCAGGCTGGCCCCATGATGCCAAATTTAGTGAAGGCCTTCCAAACGGTGTAACAATATCTTCAGTGGCTTCCAAATCAGAACACATTGGACCTGGCATGCCAAAAGTCATGCCAAAGTCACATTTTGGTCTGCCATCTTTATTCAAAATGGCACCCATGATTCAAACACTCCCACTGCAGAAACCCTTGTGCTAATTTTGGCAACAATATCTTGAGAGGCAGCTGAATCTATCAAAAATGGACAAAGCACTTTTTGAAATATATAGTAGAAGATTATACCAGGTTTTCTCCAAAGTTGGTAGGGAAATATATTTTTATTTAGACAGGCCTTCAAATCAGACCATAAGCTGATTTGAAAATGTGTTGCAATTGGTTTCTACTGCCTGTTTTATTGTTTTCAATTATGCTTTACCTGACTTGTTTTTATTGTTTTTTTACTTGTATTTTTATTGCTTTTTGAGGGAACTCCCTGGGAGGGTATGCTGACGGACTGCTGGGTGCTGAAAACTGCCCTTTCCACCTGTACAGGCCTGCCTGCTAAGACAGAAAATCACTTGTTCTCTAGGGAAGAGAGAGAAAATTGGTTCAGTTTGCATTTTAATGAGAACCTACCTATTTTGCACTTCCGCCCAAAAATTCATGAACAATGGCTTTTAATTCAGTCTATGACTGATTTCATCACTGTTCTATGAAAATCAGGAGAGTTGTCAGCCATCACTATTATCTCATGTATGTTTCATGGACATCAATAAACTTCTAGCCTTTCTAGTCTTTCATTTTAGAAAAGGGGCGTAAAGAAGAGCTAGCATCATATGCCTGCAATTGCACCTTGGAAATGTTTCAGCTACAAAAAATAAATAAAAAATCTCCATTTTAGGTCCACAGGTGCAAGCATCCCTCCCCCACCATGTTCTCAGTTGTTCCTGTATAATTCCACTTTAAGATAATTGAGTTGCCCAAGTGTAACTGAGGGCAGAATTTCTCCTTCAGGATCTTTAACAGAGTTGATGAAATATGAGCTAGAAATAACACAGCTTGAGTTTTAGATTCCATGCTGAGTTTACATGCCTAGCATTTAGGGCGGGGTGGGGGGGAGATATATACTCATAAATTGAGAAAATGCACTCTGGAACTCATTGGGATTCGGTATATATTGTGCTCCGTGATATCAGTTTTACAGGCAATGTTTTCCCCCCAAAGTCCATTTGCACTTGAAGCATTATTTGGTGGCTTGACTCTTCTGTTTTTCAGCTCAGCTTGATTTGCATTCTATCAGGGCACCTTTAGGGTCAGATCCTTCAGCATTCTTCAAGTCAACAGATGTAAGCCTTTTTAAGAAATTGGGCATAGTCTATGTCATAGCAATCTCTAGGTCATAATCAGCAATCTGCCTTGGGCATCATGCATTCCTGATACCCAGCAGCAGTTCAGGAGTCTAACCACAGTGCTCTGGATCAAATGAAGTTTCCCAACACTTCTCAAAGACAACTCAATACACAATACATTACAGCAAAGAGGGACGCGGGTGGTGCTGTGGTCTAAACCACTGAGCCTCTTGGGCTTGCCGATCGGAAGGTTGGTGGTTCAAATCCCTGCAATGGAGTGAGCTCCCGTTGCTCTGTCCCAGCTCCTGCCAACCTAGCAGTTCGAAAGCACGTCAAAGTGCAAGTAGATAAATAGGTACCACTGTGGCAGGAAGGTAAACGGCGTTTCCATGAGCTCTGGCTTTCATCACATTGTTCTGTTGCACCAGAAGCAGTTTAGTCATGCTGGCCACATGACCCAGAAAGCTGTCTGCGGACAAACACCAGCTCCCTCGGCCTGAAAGTGAGATGAGCGTAGCGACCCCATAGTCACCTTTGACTGGACTTACCCATCCAGGCGTCCTTCACCTTTACCTTTTACATGCAACTAAGGCATGCTGTGGCAGGTATGACATATCAAGGGATGGACAAAGTACCCACAGCAGCCTAAGCCATACAAAGGCACCCCAGCCACAATGGCCACCTGCACCTATACCTGTTACCACCTTGCTTCATCCAGGTAAACAGCAGTGACCCCATTATCAAGAGGATGAGTCTGGGCTACTTCTATGTGCACTTAGAAGTCCCCTCTTCCTGCATCTGGTGCTTCCCTTTAACTCCCCCACCACCTTCCTCTATCATCTGACAGCTGCTGTTCTCTGGCCCATCCAGTGGTGGTGCAGGATCAGTTCCTCTCCTGACCAGCCAGCATGCACTGGTGATGCTATCTTAGGTCAGCCATAGCTAGGCTACTTGATGGGAGTGGTGCTCATTTTCCAAGCTTGCGTTGGCAGTATTCACCCCGTGATACGTGAGAAGCCCTCTGTTACGAACCAAAGTCAGAAGGGACAGAGCACACCATTGTTCTTCTTTTTAGGGGGAAAGATTTGTGCATGTCAAGAAATTGGGTTAAATAAATAGGGATCACTGGTTATTGCGTGTCTTCATAGGATACTTTTAAAAGCAGTAACAACAGCAGCAGCAGCATTCCCCGCATGCTTCAATAGCAAGACCTTTAGGCTTTTTGAATGTTCAAAGTACAGCACCAATATAAAAATAATGCTACAAGTGTGTTGACATCCTGCTTGGCGGCCTGAGCTGCTTAGTCATTTTAATCAATGGAGATATGCACAACAGTTAGAAGTTTCCAAAGGTCAAAGAAGCGACTGTCTTTTCAGCTTTGAATCAGCAAAGATTTTCCAGTTTCTTGCAGACATAATGCCAAGCTTGCATCTGTGCGCCTGCCTTTTTTCTTTGCTTTGAAGAAGCAGAGTAATTAACTAAAGGGCAGATCACACCACATTGAGCAGTAAATGATTGCACAGTGCAACTTCCTTTCTGCTTTCTCTCTCCTATGACAGCCAGTTTCAGAGCAGCTCTCAGGCTGGTTTATATATAAAAATGGGCCAATGAGCATCATAGAACCATTAAACACTTAACTCATTGATTGTGAAACAAAAATCTATACAATAGCGCTGCCACAATTATTCCCTTCTGAAATGGGCCTTATTGCTAATACAGTGAACAAATAAGCTATGTAATTAAAGAGATCCTGAACTCTTCCAAAAGGTTTTTTTTGTGCTTTTGCATCATTATCAGCATTAATTAATTTGTTTCGGGGTTTTAAAACTGTGGTGGCTTAATTTTTAACCAACGGCAAATTTTGTTGTAAGAGTGCCACTTAAAACCTTAAAAGATCAAACAACAGCTGACTAGCCAAAGCTTCCCAATGTTATCTCTCGTTTTATGATGAACAATCTTCTATCGACTGCTTTTTATAAGTGCCCTTTTATAACTGGCTTGCATTTGTGAAATCCTCATTCATTTATTTTATTACTACCATTAATTATAATTTTGAATGTTAGTTTTGGAGACATGAAGCTCTGTATGCATTGATGGGGCCTCCTGCTCCCCTCTTCAATAGCAAGCAGCATGGCTCTCCTCACCTCCCTCCAGCTGCTTCATACCACGAAAGAACAAACTGTATGGGCAAGGTGGCAGTGAGGTCAACATGATGCAAGTGCACCAACAGGAACACCGGATTGGCTCTGTCAGCACACTTGCCCCATGCAACCTTGCTGCCACCTCCCCTTCCCCTTCTCTGTCCCAGTCTACAGCAGCATTGCAGCCAGATGGAGGTCAGGTGAGCAGCATAGCCTCATCATACCAGTTCCTTTTCCTCTTGATGGTTTCCTTCTGTCCTTCTGCATACTGCTAAGTGTCACACAATGCATTTTCAGGCTTAGACGGTTTGGTTACATACCCACTCATTCCTCACCCACTGCCATCCTTGGCAGCCATCTTTGTGAGTCACCTAAGAACAGGCAAAGGGAGTCTCAGATGCAGAGTTTACCTTCCATGTAGGCGAGACCCTTGACACCTCTCTTTCTGTAATTAGCAACTGCTTGTTCTGTTCTGTGCCCTAAATACACCTGAATACAATTGAGCAGACTACTTCAAATACAAAGCAGTGTTGGATTGTCAAATAGGTAGAGTTGGCACTGGCCTATGGGCCCCATGCCATTTAGGGGCTCCACAACAACAGATCAAAATAATATTGATTTGATCTTGAAATAAAATTACAATTAAGCTTTCTTAGTACAATGTTATCTCACTAGAGTGTGTGCACAAGCCCACTCATCCACTCCCGAGATTTCGACTGCCTAGGGAGCTCCACAGGGTTTAATCCAGCACTGATACAAAGTATATAAGGCATTGACAAACAATGTGCACATTCATATTTATGGTAAGAGTCCATTGTGTTTGACTATGTTCATTGCATTGTCTTTCCTATCTCTGCCATTGCAGCTGCCATCCTGCGGTTGAAACCACAGTGTCCACAAGCATCACAAAGCACCTCTACTTTGGTGTATATGCCATCATTTCTGAACTTGGAAGGGGACACTGGTATTCCTGGGATCTGTGGTCTATTATGCTGCTAGTAGTTTTGCTCTGGTTTGCCCGACTGTATCTTCATTATTTCAGCCAGTGGGTCTTACTTCACGCTATTTCAGTTCCTGTCACGAAGTAAGTATGGAAATGAAGTTATGTTTTGGAAAACATAGCACTATGCTACATAATGCCACAAAAAGAGAGGCGCAATAATGTTTGCATCACCTTTGGGTCTATAGGCAACCAGCCACACTCTTACTTACTTCCCATTCACTTGGTTAATTGTGAAGATTGGAATGGTGGTGTGGACTATCTGTGAAAGCTGACAGCAGAAGTATCTTATAGGCATCTCATTCAGTCTCTGTCTTCTTCCCACGCTACTGAAAGGAAGACTTGCCAATAGGCAAAGAGCTTAAAACCAAGCCCTTATGGTCTGTTCTGAAACACACATTCAGGCAGCAAATCCTATACTTGATGTTTTGATATCTTTCACAGTTCTGGATTTTTTCTCCCTTTGGTCATGACTTTTGGTAAGTGTCATGACCTTGGGGCCAGACTCTCTTAATTCAGGGGATGAGACCAGGTATTTGGAATGAGAATGGGAATTGCCCTCTGGTCCAGCCCTAGGTGTACAAGCCAAAGTACTAGTACCTCTCCAGCCTGAGGAAGTCCTCTGACTCCAGCTTAGAAGCGCTAGTGGAACCGCAGTCTCCCCCACTATGTCAGAATCAATGACTGCTAAAGTAGCTGGGTCCCTTTAGTTCCTTTCATGGAAGATGAATCTGGCTACTGAGATAAAGCTGCAGCTCCTACTTAAAGTTCAGTTTGACAATGACTCCTGCTGAAGCAGTATTTCAACTCTGCAGTCTAAGACTTGCATGGAGCTGTCCAGGGTTTCCACTGAAACCTTGCCTTGCAGGGTCACAACATACCACTGCTCAAAACAGAACAATAGGACCACAGCTCCCATAGATCAGAATGTCTTGATGTCAAGGCTTGGGAGATAAATTTACTCACTCTGCTAAGAGAGGGGTGAAAGACGTGCCTTCTGAAAGAGCACTGGATACCTACATGGCCCCACTGATTTCCAGGACATTTTTTCTGAGTGTGCCTTAAGAGGCACATGTGTGTGTGTTAAAAAACCCACACCTAAATTCTGTTCAGTTATGATTGCATAACAAATCCAGAGTTGTATCGGTGTTCCGAGGTTCTTTGTTCCTGAGGATGCATGGAGTGAAAACACAGAGATGTGATTTCTGTAACATTCCCATTCTCCTGTGTCACTTTCAATGTCATTCTGAAGCTCCCCCAGCCCTCATAAGCAGATAAGAGGCCTGCAGAGGGAGAAATCACATCCCCCTTCCACTCTGCTGGATCAAAGCAACCTTTCATCACTGGAGAGGCACAATGAGATACATCTTTCAGCTGCTTTCTTATTAAAATGCACAACATAAATAACTGTGTAAGTGATGTATACCCATCAAGTAAGATAACCTACTTGTCTCTCGAACCCTCTGCTCCCTCTTTTATTTCTAGATTCCAGTTCTATCCTCATACGGTGGATTTGTGCTACCAGAACTCTTTGGTACGCACTAGTGAAGAGTTGGCCATGATTGTGGTGGGACCTTTGACCTTGAACACAGTGATGCTTCTTATGGTTCTGATGAGATGGGGCTGTCAGCTGTTGTTTGGCTCATTCCCTTCTTACTTGTCAAAGCTGATCATTGCTTGGGGACTGTGGACAATGCTAGACCCTTTGGCAGTGTTTGTAGTGGATGCCTTCCTGGGGGTAAGTCACTTAAAATAACTTTGATATGAGTCCTTGATGTAAAAGTTTGTTTTCTTCAATGACTCATCAAATGATATGAAATTCCACCCCTGGCGACAGCATACAAAAGTCGTCTTCTTTCCCCCCAAAAAATAAAAAATTAGAAAATTTTATGTTATTAATCACAGTTTTGATGGTAAGACATATGATCTCCCTTGTTCCCACTGCTCCCCAATAAATAAAACTAAAACCAAAAACATAGATTTTTAAAAAACTTTAAAGTGAAATGCTCTGACAATTGCAGCAACCTTAGAGATGATGGCAATATCACAGGAAAGCTAAGGAATATTTTTAAAGAAATGAACTAAAAATAATGTAGTATAACTTCTGTCTCCCGACCCCCTCCCCCAAAGCAATAGCTGCATGGCATAAAATGTGTAGAAAAAATGTGGGGTTTTTAATAAAAACTTTGACAGTTGTGATGCCAAACCTTTGCTCTCACTCATGTCTACAACTTTTTTAGGCATTATATTGGTACTGCCTTTTTGCAAGTGGGGAAGTAAGGTTCTATGCACAATGCCACTGGATGGTTGTATGGAGGGCCTGGTTGTGCTAGTTCTCCCCTCTCTTTTAAGGGAGAAGGAGCATAGAAGTGGGCACTAATTGCACGAGGCTGTGGATGCATCTGCTCCTCTACTATGCAAAAAGGAGGTGCTCCCAAGGCAATATGTGAACTGAAGCAAAAGTAGCCCTTTCCAATGCTTTCAGGAGGAAGAGAATTGGCCAGTGGAATGGACCAAGCTTGGATGGTTTTAGCCCTAATTCACACATTACTCTTGTGCAAAGCACTCACAGTTTCAAGCTGTATCAAGGCCTCTCTTTTCACATGCACAACCATTGTTGCCCTAGACACTGGTGCCCTTGCGGGATCGGTATGGTGGGAGGCAATGTCCAGGAGGATAAAATATGTATCTGCATAATGGCACCTGGAAGATGCCAAAGCAGGCCTTTCTAGGGAGAGTATTCCACATGGAAAGGGCTACCACAGAAAAGACCCATTCTCTTGTTGAGCATGGTTGTCTGTCTGGGGACACCAGCCTTTGTGCAAACAGTTGCTCATGCACAGATGCTCCACATGACTGGAACATCTAACCATGGCTATTTTTGAATATCTGCTGGCACAAAGGAGTTTGCACGTACCAGCAGCTACTCAAAGGGCAGAACTAGCACAGTAGTTTGAGGTGAGGGGTGGGATGTGAGCGCAGTCCTGCTCCAGCTTGAAACTGGGTGTATTCTGCATGCAGGTAATGTATGAATAGTGCTTTCAGGATAGGGAAGGAATTAGAAAGAAAAATTTGTTTTATTAACTTTTTTTGGGGGGGGGGGTCAGATTTTCCCCAGGACTCTCAGCTCAGCTTGCCAGTTGCCTCCCTCCACTAACTGCCTGAGTCTGTGGTGGAGCCTTAGCAATGCACATCTTAAACCAGGCAGTCAGGACAAAGCAGCAGCATCCTATACCCTGGGAACCAGGTTTAGCTGGCAGATTCTTGAACTGCTAAGACCTACACATGTTGATAATAAGCGCCATCAAAAAACCCCAAAACATTCTTTGCCGAATTACTGGGGAAATACTGGGCCACATCTTTTCAAATTGCTGTTGATGTCAACAGGCCAGGTTTCGCCCTATAGATATTGTGTTTGCTCAAACATGCATTAAACACTTAGCAGAACATCAGAGCCCCTGCTTCTGGTTAAAGAAAATGATGAGATGAATTTGGATAAATTGCCATCCTCTGCAGCAAGTTCAGGCAGAAACAGATCTGAGCATTGAATGTCTGTGACCACTTCTAATTTGACTTGGATAAGAGAAGTTCTGAAAAATAACATCATGCTCTGCGTTGAAAATTGCCAATATTTCCCACCAAAACTACCCGCACAAGGAACGCATTTGACTGAATGCCACGCAAAAGGGGCATATCCCATTTCAGAATGAAACCGAATCCCTTACATGTGTTTTCCATATTTGTACTTGCAATTTTGCTTCCCGCCGTTGGCATTCCTTCAGCTGCTATTTCAGATTTACTTGCCAATCAATTTATTTTAGATCAAGCATTTTAAAATGTTATGTTGTGGTAATGTGACATGAGTTATTTTAATGATCTAATATCTTTTTTAAAAATTCTAAGTGGACTTAGCGCTTATGAAAGTTGACAGATTGATAGCCCTGGAAAATAGGGACCCATGTTGACTCACTTTCATTTTTAAAAAATTATTATTAAAGGGGAAAGTACAGATCACTTGACAGTGCACTTAAAAAACACAACAAAGAAAAGCAATGACATGTGATAATAAACAGTATGAAGCAGAAACTGCAAATATCTGAGGTTCTGTTTCCTCCATAAATAATTAGGCGCCAATGTGATTATATAATATTGCTTGGCTTTATTCTGTATATTCTGTTTTATAGATTATGTTGGAAAGCATTCTGGGGCTGTTATGTAAAATCAAGGGTGGCCCATAAATAATAAAATAAAGAGAATGATTGGTTTTGAAATGCAAGGCAAAACTTGGCAGGTCAGGAATACACCTAAGATAGAATCCAGTGATTCAGAGGCTGAGCCTGACAGAATCTGTACTGGCTTTTTAGGAGGACTGGGGCAAAAGTTCTCAAATCAGTACAGTGGTACCTCTGGATGCGAACGGGATCCGTTCCGGAGCCCGTTCGCATCATGAGCAGAATGCAACCCACGTCTGCATGTGTGCGGGTCATGATTCGCTGTGTCTGTGCATGCACGTGACGTCATTCTGAGCATCAGTGCATGCGCGAGTGGCAAAACCCAGAAGTAACCCATTCCGTTACTTCTGGGTCGCCGTGGGACGCAACCTTAAAAGATTCAACCTGAAGCAAACGTAACAAGAAGTATGACTGTATTTGCAGTGGTTAAAGAGAGGGTGAAATTGCTCCCCCCTTTTTGTATGTTTGTAGTGTGATTTGTGACACTCTCCCAGGAGCGTCTCTCCCCAGGTGGGGTGGAGCTGCAGTAACAGCCTCCCAGCAAGTGTGTCGCTGCTGCTTACAGGGAGGGGGAGGCGCAAGCTCAGGGTGCACTTCCGGAGCCAATTGTGTACTCCTGCCCGTGCACCTGGACACACCTGCAAGCCACTCCTGCAGTCACTGCAACTCCTCTGGCCTCCATTTGGCTGGTATTGACATTTCCCCTCCTGAGTGCCATGCAGCGATGCTACATCACATCGGTGTGTCATTCTGGGGGTATTCGGTGACAGTGGAATGGCACATGCCAGCAAAACGAGGCTAAAAGACGGCTGGTGGGGGTCACCGCCTGACCACCCTGAAAATCACTGAAAGGGCCCTTCTTTTCATGTTCTGTAAAGTGGCCCACAGGGGTGAGATGGGGTTGTTTTGGCCTTTGGGCCATAGTATCGGTTATCAGACGGAATATAGTTTCTTTTCAAGTCAGACCATTGAAACACTGAGTGGTCGAGCTCATAGCAATTGCACAACTTCTGAGTCCTAAATATGGACAACTCCTCCAGAAACAGGTGAGAGAGACCACCTACCACAGTGTCATGTCGCTTTAGTGTTGCTGTCAACCTTTAACTATCCCTGTGAACCACCATGCACAATGAAGTAGAAATGATAACACCACCATTACCATTGATTGATTGATTGATTGATTGACTGACTGACCTTCTTACTATGCTCTCTCTCTCTCTCTCTCTCTCTCTCTCTCTGTGTGTGTGTGTGTGTGTGTGTTTCTCAGCGTCTTCACTATGCTCCAGGCAAACCCATAGCTGACTGTGCGAAGATGTACTGGCTTTTTTTAAGAATAGAAGCATCTGGCATTCTGGGCATATTGATTACCCTACTGCTTTACACAATGCTGTTTCTCATTTCGTCTACATCCCTGTACCTGTATTTAATGAGGTAAGCTCGCCTTCCTTTTTCACTATTTCAAAATGTAAGATTCTTCCCTCTGTACCAAATGGCCTGCCATGATTTCATCAAACAAAGGGCCACAAGATGCCGGATTTGGTGTAGCAAATGTACCGAGAGAGAGAGAGCGTCTTAAACTTGCTTTAAGATCAAATTCAGGCCTGTAAACAGCTATTTACCTGGAGTGAGTAAGAATAACAACCGCAATGTGCTTTTCCCTCCTGCCCCATTTCAGGCTACTGATGGCCTGGAGGAGGGCTGTGAAACATGCCCTCGGTGCATGGGGGTGGGTTGGATTTATAGACTGCTGGACACAGAACTGGGTTGTACCTGGCTAAGTCACATTCAGAGTAGACTCACTGAAATCAACTGACTAGTTGCATCCACTGATTTCAGGGGATCTTCTCTGTGTATGACTCAACTGGATACAACCCTTTGTCCATTTGTATGCATGAAATGCAAACAGAGCCCAGGTAGCGAATCAACCGTGATCCAGTTGTAAACCAACGGGCATAATATCAGTGCAATTGATGAGTAAGGCCTGTTCGCCAAAGCTTACGGCAAGTGATTTGGTGCCTAGATTTTGCTCACAAATAACAGCCCTAAGTTGTCTTTAGAATGCTAATCCACTCTATTAGGTTCCCATTGACCTGAACTTCCTTTTTTAAGGTGGGTGTGGAACTGTGCATGGTTTAACATTACATGAATGTTTCTCTCTCTTTCTCTTCATTGAAAGTAGAATGGGGAGAATCAAGAGTGGAACCCTTGCACAGATCAGCTCTGGTGGGGGGGGGGGGCGGGAATGAAGCTAATGCTAATATCAACACAAATGTGTGTTCTAGCTAAACAATATGGATAATATTTTTTTCAGACTAGCAAATGAGATTGCTAGAGATGGATAGTTTGCACACAAGTAAATCATTTCTGTCTTTATATTATCAGAAGCGCCATTGTATCAAGCGGGGCGGGGGGAGGGAATACGCAATTTAAAACCCTACAAAGGGAATTCAAATCTTCTGCATTCCTGCAAGCTGTACACAAGTCCAATGTACTGGTAGTCTAGTTAATTAGTTTTTGAGATGTTAATGCCTTCTTAATCATTGACTTAATAGTTTCGAATGGCTTCATAAGTTTTAGCTGCTGTCGTTTATTACTCAGGAAAATTAATTTAAATTAAAACATTTGTAAGGCAGATTTTTATGAGAATATTATGAACATCTTCATTGTCTGGGGAACAGGTGTGGGATCATCAAAGATTCTTTCCCTTCTGGATCAATCTTTGCATAATGTTTTACAATAAAGGGAAAAAGGTACTTCATTGGGACAATGCATCTTTTAAAATTCTTCATAACAAAATAATAAACCAAAGCATGCATGACAAAACTGGTTACATTACAGAAGCTTTCCCAAGCATTTCGCTCCGTGGAAGATACAAAGCACACAATATAATTATACCTGGATTTTTAAAAAGAAACACTTTTGTTTTATTGTGCACGGAAATGTCTATTGATAAATGCATTTCTGAGTGGCTACGGAAGTATCTTGTTGCACATTAAGATATTTAGGCTTAATGTGCACATAGACATTTTTGTATGCATCAACTTTGCATCTTTTGCCCATTTACACTTCAACACAAATCTCACTGAAATGCTTTTTATACATGAAATTAACTCAGGACTTGCAAACTTTACCTGTTTTGGATGGCAAATAACCAACTGTGGAACTGATCCGTCAAAACTACTTCTGTTGATTATTTACCAGATTTGCCTCCCACAGGCTAGAATGAAGCTGATAATTAAGGCTGCAATCCTATGTGTAGTTCCTCAGGAGAAAGTTCCATTGAACTCAATGGAAATTACATCCAAGTATCTATACATTAAATTGTGCCATAAGATAATTAGAACAAAGCCAAGATCCTTCCAAGAGTTTAGTTCCTCTACAGGTCTAGCTAACCTTGACAAAGGTTAGTTGCAAATCAGTTAGGATATCAAGGATCAAATGGAGGAGAATGAAAGACATATGCAGATGTGGTTCAACCTAATGAAAAGGGTTCAACATTTCTGCTTCCAACCATAATGATGTGAGTGATTGAATGAATGAATGAATGAATGAATACATATATCTGCCTGACTTAGGAACTTTAGTCAGGTTTCCCCATGCCAGTTATCAGGGAATGGGGATCCAGTTCTCTGCATGACTTATTGACTCTCCTTACAACTAGAAAAATAACAAAAAAATTCAGATTTGGCATTTGTATAATTTTGATGTGATTCATTGCACAGAGATGATAGGTTTTAGCTAATGATGGCATCAGGCAGAACTCACTGGGGAGACCATTCTCCAATCTGGGAGCCACAACTAAAAAGGCTCCCTGAGAGATTTTGTGAGTTATCATCTCAGTCCTTGCCAGAGACAGACAGGCCTCATCAGCATCATAAGCTTCATGAGTGGTTTTGTTGGTCATACATTTTTTAAAAATTGAATTTAAATAAAAGGAATGAGAAAAATAATAATATGGGAGCTAGGTATTTCTCTTCTTTTGTTTGATGTGGTTCCTACTTCAGCGTACCTGTTGAAACTATAATACTTCATTGTAATATTGCTTCCTTATTTTCTTTTTTATTTGTCTAGATTTTGGCAGTATAAGTTTTACAGTAGTGAAGGGTTCTTTTTTCTGCATTTCAGGATGCACAATGAAGGCTGGTTATTGGATATATTCAAAAGGATTCAGAGTGATGAGACAACTTTATTTGTTCCATTTGACTTGGAAATCTCCAACCAAGAGTTGAGCTATATTGTGAAAAAGGCAGAACAGTGGAGAGGAATCAATGGTGAAAAACGAAAAGTGAGTAGAATAATATACCATCAGAGCTTTGCAGCATGTTGGTTTAGGGGTATCTTTAACTTCTTTTTTCATTAAAAGTTGATTCATCTTTGAATGATATAGGGATGTTTGAGGAATTCATTTGTTAATTCTGGTGTGAACTGACCTGATCCACATACCGTATTTACTCGAATGTAATGCACATCTTTTTTGGCCAAACTACGTCGCAAAAATTAGGACGCACATTAGATTTGATGGTGCCAGCAAATACTTTTTGGGTTTCAAGGTTTTGAAAGTTGAAGTGCGCATTAGATTCGATGGCATATTAGATTCGTGTAAATACAGTAGGGTATCATGAAAGTTCAGAAACTGGGTTTATAAATTAGTCAGTGAAATGTCCGGTATTAAGACCAATGGCATTAAAAGGCATGATGAGGACAAGCTGACCACTGAACTGACTCTGGGATCTGGTCAGGGAGAATCACCTAAAGGCATTTATCAGGAATCAGGACATGGGAGAGGAAACTGGCTCAAGGAGGCCACTTCACAGTCCACTTACTATAGAGCAACACACACTTACCTGGTAGTAAGTCTAACTCACCTCAGTTGGACTTTTATCTGAGATGCACTGGGCCACAATGTTAAAGTAGTTAAGTGAACCTGTGAAAGGTTTCAGTTTTCAGGAAATCCCCTAAACATGTAGACCAGCCCAGAAATTTGTTGGTGGGTTAGGTGGGGCATTGGCATTTCCATTATTTGGCTGGTTAATATGGAGGCAGTAGGAGTGAAAAACTAGTAAATGTGGGGATTCTGTCTAATAAAATAGCACTGCAGCTAAAAGGATGCAAAGTCTGTAAAGCTTTAACTGAGAAAGATCAGCAGTTTGTATAAATATATGGCCTCACTTGTCACTGCTATAAACATCTGGTGCTGTTCTAATTATTTTCCAGTTTCTTTCTCAATGAGAGTTTTGACCCTGGAAAACATAATAAAAAGGTGAATGTGTCAATTGAACAAGCAGATACTGTACACTTAGCCATTTGTGAAGTCATTAGTGCCTGAAATTCTCCTTTGTGAATTTGGGGGCTTAA
Organism: Podarcis filfolensis; assembly: GCF_964270895.1. Taxonomy (NCBI): domain Eukaryota; kingdom Metazoa; phylum Chordata; class Lepidosauria; order Squamata; family Lacertidae; genus Podarcis; species Podarcis filfolensis. The sequence continues at coordinate 29,437,770 of NC_139603.1, read as the reverse complement.
TATTCTCTGGATGCTCTCTCAATGCTCAAATATTCGGTGAATATTTTAGTATTTGGAATTTGAAGTCCATTGTTATCTGGTTTAAATGTTTAATATCTGACCATCAACATTTGTAGAAATCAGCATTTGTCAGTATTTAGCACCTGGTATGTAACAGGAGATTGTGGTAGTTTTCAAACTTTCTACCTTCAGGGGAAATTTTATCTTTAGGAAATGCTTTTCCCACATATTTGCCTGACAAAGGACTTCAACCTCTTTCAGAATAAACTCAGTATGCACTCAGTTCACCATAAGAGCTTTCTAGGAAAGATCTAGGAGATTACAGGAGAGTTCAAGGATGTCCATATTTTTAAGAGAGGAGCAAAATGAAGCCAGGAAATTCAAGCCCAGTCAGCCAACTTCAGTTTAGATCACAATACAACCACTGGGTTGCATCCAACTATGGATGTTCATTAATTTCAATGAATCTACTCTGAATAGGACTAGCATTAGCTACAGTTCAGCATCTGTCATCTGAAGGGCAACAAAATCCCCAATAAGAACTATCTTCTCTTATTAAACCAATCATATTAAACCTTCTTTCTACTTTGTATGTAATGATAGTTCTGTGAGTAGTATATATTAGTGATGGGCAAACTTACCTTGTCACAATCCAATGGTGCAAATTAACATGAAAACTATCGCTTCTCGGCCTTTTGGCTAAGATCAAGTGTAGCAAATTAACATGAAAACTTATTTAGTTCAAGTATTTAATGAATTCACATGCCACTGTTCAAATATGCACTCTTCCCATGGTGGTTTGCAGCATACACAAATAATATATGTATAAGATACCCCAAAATGCACTAATAATAATAATAATAATAATAGCAGGATAAAAAAAAATTAGCCCGAAGCTCTCTCTCCAAGTACTTTGGATGACACCAAAGAATATCTTGGAAAAGTAGCATGTGTACTATATAGCATATGGCAGGACTTGTTCATTTCCATCTCACTGTCCCAGGAACTTAGAGTGACAGGCAGGTAATGAATGAATGAATGAATGAATGAATGAGGAAACATCTGAGCATGTGCAAAGATGGCAGAGACTAGCTGCTTCGTCATTCAGGCTATATCGATTAACTTGCAATCCAGCTAAATTTTAAATTACAAAAAGTTCATTGGACTGAAGTCGAGACTGATAAACTTTCAATATACAGCTTACAAACTGACTTAATATTCACTTTTGGCATAGCTTATAACAAATTCCAGAAAGTACATACATATATAATTTTATTTGTATGCTGCATTTCCTTAGTTAAAATCACACTCAAGGAGACTTACAATGTGGCAAAAAAATGCTTCATTAAAAAAATAAAATTGTCATAAACAATAAATAAAACATAAAAGTACACAACCAAATGAAACAATTTCCCCAAAATATTAATAAGATCTAAAATAAAGATACAAAAAATTAATATCATAAAACAGCAACTGCCCCCTAAACAATACCTCACCAAAGATTCTGTTCAGTTGCTTCAGCTTTTCGCAGCCAGGATGGTCTCTGGCCTTGCATCAGCCTCAGCTTTTGTAGCTGGAGTAAGTCAGGGCCCTGCCATCTAAGACCAGTTGGAAAAAGCCTGCAAAGAAGGCATCATGACTTCCAGGACTCACAACCAAGCTGGAAATTTGAAAGAAATCCTGTTAGAAAATCCACCTCAGATGAACTTTCCCCAGAACAGAGCACAGCTCTGGAACCTCCTCTAGTCTGAAGGACAAATCTATTTACATCATTACAAATCTATGGACACTGATCTTGACCTTTTCTGTTCCTTCCTTGTATTTATTTTATTGATTTATATCCCATCCTTCACAGCTTCCCAGGGCAGCTTGATTATTGTGCTCAATAATGCATGACTAGGTCTTATTTGGAAGCAATCCATTGTGTGATGTTCCTGAACAGACACTGTGAAAATCTGTGTTTCCGGAGCATTGGAAAGTATGGAGGTGAAATAAGGAAGCAAAGCTCCATCAGCATCCACAGTATTCTCCCTTTTGTTCACATTCCTTCTTTGGATCCTTCCCTTCTCTGTACCTTGAGACCCTCCCCTAATACCAATGCAATTCTTGCAGTGCTGAAACAACATCTTGTTTTGGAAATCTTCCATTGCTGTTGCTGCAGCAGCTTGTGCCTCCCATAATAAGGTTCCCAGGGCAGCTTCTTAAGGACAGAAAACCCCTCCCTATTTTGGACATCCTTGTTTACATATAATACCTTTATTCTCGCACCAAAGTAAACTTCATGAGACACACAAAACACTCCACATCTCTGCTGACGTCAGGAGGAGGACTTGCCCAGCACTGCACAACTTCAGTGGCCGCAGCCCTTCCTCTTTTGCCCTCAGGAGGAGCCTGCCTTTGATTCTATGCCACACTTGGCTTGTTGGTTTGGCCTCCTCTGCCCTCTCAAACTTGGGCCCCCTGATAAGGAATATTGATGGTGCTGATGACACCTTCGCCCCCTAGAATTGGTGCACCTGTCTACAGGTAACAAAAGAGGTCACTTCCTTCCATGAGAAACAGTGGGCTCTGGAGTGCTGAACCAAGGCTGGTGGATTTTAAGCCAACACAACACCAGTAAGGGGACTGTGGATGTCGTGGGCACAAGACCAGCTTAATTTATGTATTAAATATTGGGATTTGGCTGAGAGTGGGGCGAATAACTGCCAAATCTGAAATAGAGTTAGGCAAGGACTAATCAATGGAATATGAGCAAGTAAATAAGTAGTTCAGGCCACAATCCTGTGCACACTTACCTGGGAGTTAGTCCTATTTGATCTGATTGGTCTTCTGTATAGGGTTACATGTCATGCCTTGTTGATTTCAATGGGATTTTCCTGTGTCTCTGGATTATTTCTTGCCCTTATCTGCTTGCTTCTGATTTTTATTCTCTAGATTTAAAAAATTGCCTTGAAACAGCATACTTTAAAATATGCTTAATTTCCTTTTATTAAACTGATAAATGCAGCAGTCGAGGATACATTTACAGTATAATGAGAATTTAGGGCTTTTCTATTTCATAATTTTTACATTGTTCAGACAAGCAATTTGTCATTGGCAGAAAGACAGCCATACCATAATTTTCAAAAGTATTTTTAGCCATCCATTAAATAGGAAAAAAGGTCACTTTCTGTAGTCAAGAATCACTCTATTAAAGTAATTTGCCAACATGCAAATGTTGTCACATTCCCATCATTAAGTATTTATCAAAAGGGGTTTTTTTATATAATTTTTACGAGAATATATATTAATAAATGGGCAGCTAGCAGCTGGAACTGGAAGTCATATTTTGCAACTCTAATTTTTTTACATCCTTAATTAGATAGCATAAGGTTGATATGATTAGGTCAGGATGAAGTGTTTTTCATTAAACCAAATTTTAGAAGTTGTATTCATGATTCACCCTTGCAATTAAATAATGGGACAATGAATTTTATATCATTGACCTAATTATTCCCCCATGGAAATGTATACATTTAATCAATGTGTGCCTTAGGACCTTCATTAGCAACAATGGGATAATAATATTTTGAAGTACATAGATTGCATGTCTACAAATGTATTTGTGTTCTAATTGTTGGTGAATGAGGTGAATATCGAATGGGATTTCAGTTCGAGACCAAATTCATTTACACTGTAATTGTCCTCATGCCTACTCAGATGTAAGTCCCACTGAGTTCAATGGAACTTAGTCCCGGGTAAGTGTCTGTAGGATTGCAGTCTCACTGTGATGCATATCATGGAGTAACCCTAAACATATATGACCTTCATTTGTCAGCATGCCTGAACTGTGGCATTTAATTCCCCATTCATACATCTTCATGTCACATGAAAAGTAGCTAGGTTGTCTACCAGTTCCCAAGGCTGTTACAGGTATCGACACCTTGAACAGTGATGGGGAAGCTGCGACCCTCCTAATATTTTTGTTGTTTAGTTGTTTAGTCATGTCTGACTCTTCGTGACCCCATGGACCAGAGCACGCCAGGCACTCCTGTCTTCCACTGCCTCCTGCAGTTTGGTCAAACTCATTTTGGTAGCTTCAAGAACACTGTCCAACCATCTCATCCTCTGTCGTCCCCTTCTCCTTGTGCCCTCCATCTTTCCAAACATCAGGGTCTTTTCCGGGGAGTCTTCTCTTCTCATGAGGTGGCCAAAGTATTGGAGCCTCAGCTTCAGGATCTGTCCTTCCAGTGAGCACTCAGGGCTGATTTCCTTCAGAATGGATAGGTTTGATCTTCTTGCAGTCCATGGGACTCTCAAGAATCTCCTTCAGCACCGTAATCCAAAAGCATCCCATTATCCCAAAATACTGGCAAAGTTGGCTGGGGCTGATAAGTGCTGAAGTCCAGCAACATTTGGACTGCCACTGCTGCATACTTGGACAGAGAAGGGAAGGACTGAGGCAGTGGTGCAGTCAGGGTGCTGCAAATGCACTGGTGGCGTCAATCCAGTGCTCCTGCTGGCATGTTTGCACCATGCCAAACCTTGCTGCCATCTTGACTTCTCCCTGTCTCCATTCTCATATGCAGTTGCACCTTGGCTGAAGGGAAGTCAGGCAAGTGCATGCAGCTGGATCCTAAGCACTTTTGTTGGAACTGAATCTCATTTGGTTCCATGGAGTTCCTAGTAAGTCTTATCATATAATTTTCTTGGGAGTAACTTTGTTCAATGAAAACACTGAGATGAACCTGAAAATATCAGTGCCTCAATTCAAAGCATAAGCTCTTCATGTATGCAGAATTTCCAACTCAGTTTCTTTGAAATCCTTGAACGATATGGCTTGAACGTTGCCTCCTCAAAGTTAACAGGACAATTGCTCCTGGAAATGAGACTGATTCATGAGACTAGGGCTAATTTTCTAATTCTAAAATGATATTATAGCAAACCATAAAAAATTAGCCGGCAGTAATATTTTTGAAAAGAAAATATATTTGTAATTAGGTTGAACACACAAAATTACTTGGGGGCCTATTATCGACACAATTTTTGGCACTTTACACTAATTTGCATTTATTACTCTCAGGCCAACTTGTTAATATGTTAATAAATAAGTCATTAATATATGTTATTTAATTGCCACCTATTTATTCCTCCTCCATAATGCATTAATTACCTGTTAATAGTTAAGGGCAAAATCATTGCATTGGAAAGGATCTAATGTTGCCTTCCATCGTTCAGTTGCAAGAGATATCCTTGTGATAATCAAGGCCAAAGAATTCAATATGGCTTTTCAAGGATTTGGAGAACTTAATAAATGGGTCCTCCAAATCTACGTTGGGCATGTTCCATGCAAGTATCCAGACAGGGTACTGATTTTTCTACTGCATTTTTTCCTCTTTTGCTGCCAATGGTGCACTCCAGCTTTTGTTTAAGAGAGGGAGGGAGGGAGGGAGGGAGGGAGAGAGCACATCAGGCTCCTAGCAGTGATATTTGCAGAGAAAAACCGAAACCCTAAAAATAAAGAATGCAATGCTTTGCCAAGTGCAGTCAATCTTTATTTATGGATTTCACCACTTTGCAAAAAGAAATTAGAAAAGGAATGCCATCACAACTGAATAAAGTATTACAAATAATTTAGAATCAAAAATTAAAGCTATGCAAAAATAATGTACAGCAAAAAATATTACCCTTTTTAAAAAATAAATCATTTGGTTATTTTCATTTAATTTTTGCAGCAGCGTAGGAAATGTATTTGCTGAATATGCAACCTTATAGAAAAACCATATGATTTTCTTGTTAGCTGAACTAGATGGTTTCCCTTTTCAATCATGGGACATAGGCGTGGGGCAAAGGCATTTTGATCCAAGCAAAGCAACGAAAGTCACACACCAACATGGTGCCAGGCACAATGTAGAGAAGGGTTTGCCCTTTGGGTTCCCTCAAGCATGCTGCCATCTTTGCTATATAAACAGTGACACTGACCCCTTAAAAGTAAGGAAAGGGGGGGGGCGAGGAAAAGAAAATGAAAACCATGATTATAAACAATCAGCCACTAATATTAGCTTTCATTTCCCTGTGGCCCAGTAATCAGAAAAAGTGAATATCTTTAAGAGGTGGGAGAGTAGCTTTGAGTGGCACCTGGAATTAACTAGACCGGTGTGGCAAAGATCTCTGCCATTAAATTCTTGGTTCAAATTCTACAAACACTTCTCCTTTTTTCTACATCTGTGTATAAGGGAAAATAGAGATTAGGAGAAGAAAATTAAATGCAGGCTGGACAAAAAACAAGATTCATTTGCCCATAAAACATGTTAGGAAGTTTAAAAAACATTTTAACAGATGTGCACACACAAAGGACTACTTTAATCAATTATCATAATGAAGAATGAATGTTGCCCACCAGTAACCTAATGGAAACAGTCTTGCAGAAAGCAGCTGCTGTTTGACTCTGCACAGTCCTATGTTGGTGGCATGATTTTCTATTTTATGAATAATAAGGAAGGGAACAGAATAAAACATGGCTTAAAAATGGGTGTATAAAATACTCCAAGCCATTGATTCCTGCATCCCCAGATCAGATGATTGCATGGTAGTATGTCAGTGGAAGAAAAATAAATATGAGTGTGTGTGTGTGTGTCAGCAAGAAACAGCTCTCAGGAGCTGCTCACAGCATCCTTCACTTTGCCACATGATATCCAATACAATGTGCAGCCGTTCCACACTACAAACTCTGGCAAAATGAAATGTCTTGGTGAAACAGAACAGGGTTTTGTTTAGGGGGGGGGGGGGAATTGTGAACTTGATGTCGATGGAGATATTTTCATTGCTTGCCACTCATTTAAATTTAAGGAAAACTATGAAAATCTTAGGAACATTTAGGTTTCTAAAATTTGCTGGTGATCCTTGAAAAAAAAAATACTTGAAAATCCATAATGAGCACATTAATTATGTAGAAGCAGTGATGCAGAAGAACCTAATTAATTGTCGTCTTGTCAGCCTTCTGATTCCCATACCTGGAAGGGAGGTGTTAATTTCCACAATACTTAGGCATATATGCAAACTGTTTCACCAGAGCACTTTGAGTGGTGGCAAAGGAGAAACGCACTCTTCTGTCATTTTCTCTCTCCTCTGCAGTAATTAATGGGACGTTCTGTTGACATGAGCTAATAGCTTTTGATCAGGGCCTGCCTGTCTGTTGGGCAAATGAAAGATTTGTTCCAGTGGTGGAGGCAGCAAGCATACCTGGGAGAACATGTAGCCATTGCCAGTGCTGATGCCAAAGGCAGCCAAGCCCCAAGAAGGGGAGACCCATTGATTACATCTACTGGTCAACAATTATATGCTAAATTGGTCCCCTCCCCCATTTCTGGATTAGAAGGTGAGGCCTGGTGCTGCAGGACTTTGCGAAATGGGGTGCAGATGCATACTCAGATCAAGGTGATAAAAGGATAGGGCCCTGGTGGGACATGGATTTAGAGAAAAATGGGAAGGGGGCAATATATGCTACTGAAGGATGAATAGGTATGAAAGAAAACATTAGTGCAAAATTACAACAGGAATAGCATGCCAGTAAACTACTCAGTGACAGGCTTCAGGGAATCCGATCCCTCCCACAGTAGGAAGTCGATAACAAGAAGAGTTCTTACCAAGTCCTTTATTCCATATTCACAGATAGAGGCTTTGAAAAGTGCCTCTCCATTGCAGTAATGGCGTTGCTCTGAGTAATCTCCTCCACCACTTGGCTGCGTAAGGCCCTTTGTCTGTTTGCTTTCTGCTCTCTCACTGGTCCTAGAAGAAGGGAGGGGTCTGGAATGCTTTCTAATGATAACGTGTCAGCCAGCAGTTCTGGCTCTGCTGCTTCCCCCTCCTCTCTTTCCATTATCTCCCAGCTTTGTCCTTTTTCTGTCTCAGAGTCATGACCTTCTGCAAACCACCATTGTAATTATACTGTCCTCCTCTTCTTAGGAAGGTTCAGGAGGAGGGGGCGGCGGCCTCCACCATTCCTCTTCAGTCCAGTCCCTGACACACAGGATGATTCACCTATTTGGGCTGCATGATGTGTGACTTGTACCCAGTGGCTACTCATTCCATTCCATTTCTCAAGGTTGAATTAGATATGTATGACAGAAGGAAACCTGAGGAGGATGACATGCATAGAAACACGACATATTAAAGGTTTTGATCATGCCCCCTTCATGCTGGAATATAAGGGTTCAGGCAATCCCTGAGGTATCCCAGAGCTAAGTTGTTCAGGGCTTTGTAAATCAATACAGGACCCTTGAACCTGGCTTGGTAGCAGATGGGCAGCCAGTGCAGCTGTTTTAACAATGCTGTCTCGTATTCTTGATCAGAAACTCCCATTGGCAATCTGGTTTCAGCATTCTGCACCAGCTGGAGCTTCCAAACCAAGCCAAAGGGCAGCTCCACATAGAGTGTGTTACAGATATCTAGCCTCAAGGTAACCAATGCATGGACTACAGCACTACAGCAGGGCTGGCCCAAGACATTTTAGCACCTGAGGTGAACCACAAAATGGCACCCCCTCCATGCCAAAGAAGAAGGAATGAGTGAAGTTCTGCATCAGGCACAAGGGAGCAATAAAGATTGACATCAGAATCTGCTGCCGTTGTGGCTCCTGGTGCCTGAAGCAGTTGTCTCACCTTGACTCATGAGTGGGCCAGCCTTGGACTACAGTCAGGCTATCCCTGTCTAGGAATGGTCATAGTTGGCAAACCAGACAAAACTGGTAAAAGGCACTCCTGGCCATAGAGGACATTTGGGCCCCTATTGATAAAGTATCCAAGAGTGCCCCCAAACTATGCCCTTGCTGCTTCAAAGGGAGTGCAACCAGAACAGGTGACTTGCCAATTCTCATAGGTTATGATTTTGATTTTGAGTATCTTCTTCACGATGAGCTACAGTTCTTCCCAGGCTTTAAGATGTGCTAATAAAGTCCTGCTCCGAATTTCAGTGCTTACTGACTTTAGGTTGATTTATTATTATCATTATTTTTTAAATATTTTTATTAAGTGCAAATTAAAAAAAACATACATATTCACAGCAAAAGAAAATACAAAAGAAAGAGAAAATACATCTAACCAAGGAAAAACAATTAGAGAAAGTTTTGTCTCTTTTCATATTTACAGTTATTTATACCTCTATAAAATGCTGTTCACAATAAAGCAGTGAAATGAAAGATAAGATATCAGGGGGAAAGAAAAAAAAAAGAACAAAGAAAGAATAAAGAAGTGAAAGAAAAAGATCATTTTAGGTTGATTTAAAAAATGAACAGGCCTTTTAGTGTGTGAGCTCCAGAATGATGGAATTCCCTTCTCCCATAGTGTTGGATAGCAAGCTCTTTTTCGTTTTCATTTTCCTTCCTTGTTTAAGAAAGGAAAACACATATGTTTAGGCTGTGGGTGTACAAACACCCAACAGCTTGACCTGAGAGTGAATCCAGCCTTTCATGTGCTTTGAAAGTTAAGATAGCTGTGCCAGCAGGACGATTCTGCCAGCATATTTTCCTACTGGGATTTATGGAGTGGGGATGAAGTAGAAGAATCACTATGATCCCTAGTGGTAAAAGATGTTGCCAGCATCACCACACTAATAGCATGTTCTTCACTTTCCAGAATATTGAATGGGAAGGAGAGATGCCTGCTTGCTTCTCCATCATAAGCTCTAAGACACATTCCCCCCCCCCTGTTGGGAATGGGATGGGATGGGATATAAAGGTCAGTGGAAGCGAAGGGTGGAATTGAAGTAGGGAGCCCACTCAAAATAAACTACACATGTCTTGATTCCGCTCAAAAGAATTACAGAAAGGCTGCTCAAATTAGTTTAGGCACACTTTTGGAAAAACATACCCCTTCTATATTTATGTCTAGCCTTTGTGAGCTTGAGTTGTTAGTGTTAATTATTGTGGATTTCAGCACTGCTATCCTAATAGCTTTTCTGAACTGTTTAGCCACCTTGAGAACCGTTGGTTGAATGGTGGTCTAGAAATAAATAAATGGGTTTCTGGTCTTGTATGAAGACCACTTGTGATCATGGACAAACCTTGAAAATCTGCATCGAAAAACATTTAGTCACAATTCTTCTTTAGTCACAATTTTTTCAGGTGTGCCTGCCATCAGATGCTTGGAAGAAATAGCTCAATGAAAATCAGGGTTTTGCTTGCTTGCTGTCAAGGCTATAGAAAACAATCCATTGCATTTGCTCTCAGGGTGGGACACTGAACACATTTCATCCAATATCATCTTACTTACATTAATATTTGATTCATAGGCATCCTGTCCACAGAGATTAATTAGCAAGCAGGTCTGAAGTGTGCAAGTGAAAATATGATAATTAGTTTTCTGACAATGCTAACATTTCAACACTTCAGATTGCGTGATGGTTTTGCATTTAAGAAAAGCAAGCAAATCCCTCCCCAAGCAGACTTCTGTTGGTTTGACATATACAGTGGTACCTTGGTTTACCAACTTAATCCATTCTGGAAGCCTGTTCTTAAACCGAAACCGTTCTTAAACCAAGGCACGCTTTCCCTAATGAGGCCTCGCGCTGCTGGTGCCCTTCCACCGTTCGGATTCCGTTCTTAGACTGAGGTAAAGTTCGCAAACCGGGACACTACTTCCGGTTTTGCGGAGTTTGTAAACTGAATTGTTTGTAAACAGGGCTGTTCTCAAACCGAGGTACCACTGTAGACATGGAGGCTCAGCCTGGCAGAGACACCTCCTAGGCAAGCCCCACTGAAGAAGAAGAAATGCCCCTCAGTAATTGTGCTCATTGTCAATATTAACTTTCTTAGGTCTAATAATGTTCTTCTTTAAGGCTGCAACCCTGTGCATATCTACATGGGAATAAGACCACTGAACATGGTGAGACTTACTTCCCAGTAAACTTGCTTAGGGATCATGTAATATTATAATTCCGTATATTATTTTCTCTCCTTTCTGTACTAATCTCCAGTAAACAGGGAAATCCCTCAGGATATTTTCTGTTTTAAACAAAATATTGCTGGAACTTTAGAATCTAAGTATAAAAATAGCTAGTCTCCCACTTTTAATAGATGCAACTTTTGGAATTGATTGTTCTAGCAACTGAAAAGCCAGTCCAGGGTCCATTAGGTCAATGGTTCAAGTATTACATCATGGACTATTATAATTTCATATATTACATTGTTTCCCTCCTGTGTGACAAAGCCACCAATGAACCATTATTAAATACCTTAGGATATTTTGTTTCTATTTGTTTTACCAATGTTTTAAACACTTTGGAATCCTTATATAAAGATAGCTCATGCATATGTGTTTCTGCACATGCCAATCTATCATTAAGAATGCTTGGAATCCTGCCTTGCCTGCCTTTTCAGAACCTGAGTTGGTAACCAGAATCTCTTAAATTTGATCAAAGACCCAAAGAGAAGCATATCGTGGGTCTTAAGAATTCCACCACGTTCTTTGAAAGACAATTGGTACTAGAGCCACTTGTTATTTATTTCCATTAATAAATCACAACCTGTAAATCTCAAAGTGATACACACACACATGTTCAAATGTAATTCAGATAAATTTGAGATTAAAAAATCTCGCTAAAGGCTTGATGAAAAAAAGAAGGTGCTCAATAATTGTGAAAAAGGCAATCTAGATGGAACTTATTTGATCTGTGATGGGAGGGAGTTCCAAAGGTATGATTCCTACATCGTAGAAACAGGCTTTCTGAAAAGATGCTACCTGCATGAGTGTGGTGTTTAGCTGAACCATTAGAAACAAGATTGTAAAAAGAGGAATATTTAGCTCCCTCTGAGTTATGGCTATATCCTGATGAGGTTGAGGACAACTGTTCATCTCCTTTAAAATGTTTCTGGCCATAATACAGGATGGCATCATAAATAGATTGAGCAAGCTGCAAAGTAAATTATTTGAGAGTTTGGAACAGGCAACTCTAAAATCCAGTGAATCCCAAATTCTTGAATTTAAACAGATTTAGGGCTGTTGAAGTAAATCAGAATGCATACTAGCATTCCAGGCAAATGGGGCTATGGATTGGGCTGTCAGAAGCTTTGGAAAATATTAGCCATGTACAAAGCAGCATTAGTGATATACACAGCAGCATTTAACTGAAAGATCTGGAGCACATTCTAAGTTTTCAGATAGCTAGATGTTTCGATAAACAGAAATGCTGATTACCTGAGATGGGAGACATAGAGATGTATGGGCGGCAAAAACCGAATTCGGATAATGATTACACATCCAAGATCAAGATTTGCATAAAAGAATAATTTGTAGAAAAGTGAAATATTCATTTGAAGTGAAAGGCACAAGGAATTCTGTTTGTTTGCAAAAATAAAGACAGCCCCAGGAATGTGTATTGTCCATAAGAATGAGTGAATCTGTCAGTTTCATCTGCTCTACGTTTCTCATTTTTCTAATCTTAAATTCACTTCTCCACATTTCACAGTTTGTGATTTTTTTAAGAGTTCTCATTTTTAAAAAATGTGTGAATTTTTTTAATGCACACATTTTATATGCAATTTTACATATGTACACACAGCAATTTCACCTGATATCATGCATCTCTGTTATTTTCACCAATGTATGCATTTTTAATGGATATCTTACCCTGGCATATGCATTTTTGCACCTATTACTTGCATCAAGAGCTGCTTTGCAAAATTTGGAGAAGTGCGGATTTCAAAGGAGAACTGTCTTTCTGTTTACATAATGTTTCAGAAAGTATGAATTAGGCAGTTTGGCCCTTAAATGCAAATTAAATCAAATGTCTCCCCCATCCCACTTTGATTTCCACTCTGAATTATAGTCCTTCATACAAAGATGAGAGTATGAAGCAAAAAGAGGGGGGCACTTTGTAATCATGAAAAGTCACATTAGGATTTTAGCTTCCAGTTTCAACCTTATCTTTTAACCTGCTTAACCATTGCATTAGACTGCATTTGTTCTTCTGACAATTTGACCGTGACAATATTTCAGAGGAAGTTACCTGGGTAAGCAAGCTCCCATATTTGCATTGAAACAAGCAAGGAGAATACACAGTGTAAGATCTCATTCAGGAGCATTATTCAGATTAGTGACTACATTCCACGCGTCTAACCTTGCAGCTGTCCAAAGGGTTAGGTGGGCTTAACATGAGTCTGCAGGTTTTGTCTGTGGTCTGGTTTTAATGAACCTTGAAAAAGTTGCCTGAGGTTGGTAGGTCTCCTGACAAATATTAAACAGCTGGAATAAACAAGCTGTTCTACTCGAATGCATAAAACACCCCACATTTTGTTCTGCAAGAAAAATAAAACAAGCAAATGGGTGATACACCGTATTCTGACAGGCTTGGCAGTAAATTCAAAGTAGAACTCTTGCCTTTCCAGGGCAGGAAAACTTTATTTCACTCAAAGCTCATCAGCTTCATTTAAATGAATGAATGAATTGAATTGGTACCGTTCCCCTTTAATTTACCTTGTTCCTAGAGAGTTTAATAAGGGCATTAGACTATGGCAAGTGGAGTGCAGTTCTGTGTCGGTTGCCTCAGAAGTAAGTCCATTGTGTTTAATGAGGCTTCCTCCTTAGCTAAGTGCAACCCTGAACATTATTAAGGACCCCTGAACATTATTAATAGAGAGTAAATCCCGCTGGGTTCTGTGGGATTCACTTGGATGCAAACATGCCTAGAACAAACATGCCATCTCGTCCAATGTCATCTAGTCCAACCCCCTGCGATGCAGGCATCTCAGCTAAAGTATCCATGACAGATGGCCATCCAACCTCTGCTTAAAAACCTCCAAGGAAGGAGAATCCACAACCTCCTGAGGAAGACTGATCCACTGTTGAACAGCTCCTACTGTCAGAAAGTTCTTCATGAGGTTTAGTTGGAATCTCCTTTCTTGTAACTTGAAGCCATTGGTTCAAGTCCTACCCGCCCCCCAAGAGCAGGAGAAAACAAGCTTGCTCCAACTTCTATGGGACAGCCCTGCAAACGAGATTTGGTGAGCCTTATGGAAGGCCTTAGAGTTGATTCAGAACTGTAGGCCACCCGCTTTCTTCTTGTCCAGGCTGTTAAATGCTTGTAGTCAACTGGTTACGCCTGGATTCTACCACAGTTCCAAAACTGGGTAAGGAATGTGTATATATCGCCCTCCAGCTGTTTTGGGACTACAATTCCCACCATCCCTTGCTAACAGGACCAGTGGTCAGGGATGATGGGAATTGTAGTTCCAAAACAGCTAGAGGGCTGAGTTTGGGGGTGCCTGGTATACATTATATGTGTGTATGTATGTACCTGTTACCTTTATATTGTGCAATTCCTCCAAAGAGCTCAAGGCAGAATACATTCTGCCTTCTCATCTTATTCCCCAAAACAGCCCTATGAAGTTGGTCAGGCTGAGGCCCAAGGCCTTCCCAGCCTTCACATTCTAACCAGTATGCCAAACTTGCTGCTACAAAAAGCTTCATGAAAAGGAATGGAAAGAACCGTTTCGGAAACAATTGTGTGAATCAGATATCCATGAACATTGTTCCGCACATGTGATGCCAGTGTTTGAGAAGACAAAATGGTGAAGCTGAGGGGGAGGTCCAAGTGGAAGCCTTTTTATCCCCACCCTCCACAAACATGGTTTCCCCTTGAGCTTTGGGTCCTCAGTTTGTTCCTATCTGTTCCCTCAATTCCCCCCTATTAACATTTCAGCCCCCTTCTTGAACACATGCCATCGATCAAGGGTCTTGTTAGCAAGCCCAGCAACTAGTGTGGTGTGCATACTTGTAAATTACCCCAGGAGTTAATTAAGGCCTAGTTTCCCCATCACTGTAGCCTCCACAGCACTTGAGCCCATGTAGTTTGTGAATGTTTCATATAAGAGTCTCGAACAATTAACACTTGAAGTTATGCCTTTTGCCTTCTTTAGCTCTGCGGCTATGGTTTGGTTCTCCAGTGGATGCCCAGATGCAAACGCTAACAGTTACATTGGATTATGTTACTAGCATCACACCTAGGGGTGAAAGACCCTCATAAATCCTCACTCCTGCAAGCCTGAGATTGATTAAAAGGATCTGTCTTGAAGTGATTTTCAGTTCCTTCCTGAATTTGCTAGCCCCTTTCCAAAATCAAGCCAACGTACCAACAACCGCTTTAATAAGGCACCTCAAATGGTACGAGCAGGAGAAGCTGTGCATGAATAATTATCTGCTAAAAGAATATTATTCAAATTCATGCAACTGGTAAGGAAAGATATTCATCAGTAAGAGGTTTTTTTTAAAAAAACTTTGCTTTTATGACTCCTATCGCTGCAACATATCTAACGGCATTTTTGCTTGCCAAAGCTGACACTAATTTGTTTGTACCAATTGCAGGTAATGTACAGTGGTACCTCTAGATGTGAACGGGATCCATTCTGGAGCCCCGTTCGCATCTAGAGGTAAACATAACTAGCGATGGCACGTCTGCGCATGTGCGCGTTGCTTTTTGCTGCTTCTGCGCATGCGCGTGACGTCATTTTCAGCGTCTGCGCATGCGCAAGTGGCGAAACCCGAAAGTAACGCGCTCTGTTACTTCCGGGTTGCCGAGGAGTGCAAGTCGAATGTGCTCAACTCAAAGCATATTTAACCTGAGGTATGACTGTACAGGCCAAGGAAATAAGCATGTATACAGGTAACTCCTGGTTTAGACATGACTGATTGATGCGCTAACGCACACACGTGCATGGCGCCAAACCTCAAAGTGACCCCCAAAGTCACTAAAGCACCACTGAAAGGGTGGGATGGAGGCAGAACAGAGGTGGGGTGCAACACTTTTCATGGGCTGTGCCAACGGGCACAGGGTCTAGAATGTAACCCCTGTGCAAAACAAGGATCACTTGTATTTGTTGTCATTGGTGCAGCTAGGGTTATTTTAGCCATGCTATGACCCCTGCCATACCTGTGTGGGACAGGTAAATATTCAACTAGGCCAAAGTGGATTTGCAGGCACTAGGTTGTCAGGGATTGCAAAGTGCCATGCAGCTACTGAGTCTTGAAGATCAGATGGCCATGCATGTGGGCAGAAACAGCTCACCTGCCATCATTGTGACAGCAGGTGATTGACAGATGGAGGCTTTATATTAGATGCTTATTTAAGAATGGTCATTATTAGAAGTGTCCTTTGATTTCATATATGTTAACATACGGAAACTTTGTGTTAGAAGTGAAAACTGCATGCGAGGAAAAAACTGGTACTGGCTAAAAGAAATAGCTTCAAAACAGAGAGCCTGGTGAGCAAGATAATTTCAAGGAATTCCATTTTGCTTTTGAGAGGGTTATATATCTCACAGAACATTGATCCACAGGCAAAAGGTCCACGCCTTCCCTCGCATTGCAGCTGATCTCCCACATTTTAATTAATCCTGCAAAATGAAATTGCTCTTTTCTACAGGAATTGGCTGCTGTTCTTCCTTCTTTTTCTAATTTCTCCCTCTTTATGTTCAAAGCCAGGTGTCCAAATAGCATGGCCAAGGAAAGACCTGTGATGAATCAGCTCTGAAAACCGCAAGATGACACATTGCGAGGCCATTTCCCCCCAATAGCTAGCACCCACAATGTCCTGACATTGATTGAACCATTGTAGCTGAGTTCATGCAGTAGAGCCGCTGGGTTGATAATGATTTCGATGGGGAGCAGAGGCACAAAGAGATGTATTTGGACTCAGTTGCCCTCTGAATTCTTGTTGTTGGTTGCTGTTGCTATTCATCTCCAATTTTTCAAATGAATTTTAAACGTCACCCATTGGATAAACACTGTCCCGCCATAGCGTGTCCTAAGTTTGTGAATCGTGATTAAGAAATAAGAAAGAATGCTCCAAAACAGGCATAGGCAAACTCGACCCTCCAGATGTTTTGGGACTACAACTCCCATCATCGCTAGCTAACAGGACCAGTGGTCAGGGATGATGGGAGTTGTAGTCCCAAAACATATGGAGGGCAGAGTTTGCCTATGCCTGCTCCAAAAGGATTATTTTACTAAATAAATTGTAATGAGGAGTGGTGGAGGCACACATCGGTGTCACTGCTGCCTAGCAGAATGGGGATGGACGAGTCAAAACAGCATCACCTGTTAGGAAGCAGCCTTACACTATATCAGTTTATTGTCCATCTAGCCTAATATTGTCTTCTCCGACTGGCAGCAGCTCTCCGGGGTCTTAGCAAAGACCTTTCCTATTGCCTCCTACCTGATCCTTTTGAGCTGTAGATGTCTCCTTCATAATCCACCCCCAATTTCCCAGTTGTGCATGGATCGACCCGAGTTATTCAGCTCTTCTTTCTGCATTCACTTCCAGTGTTTGAACTGGAGCCTTACAATGCAAACCAGCATTGCTCGCCTTTTGAGTTGAGAGGGAGGGGTGCAGTGTGATGGGCACCTGCCGTGCTAAGGATTGGAGATGAATAGCGCCCATATTGATTTGGGTATAATGGAGTGTATAAGAAAAATGGACCAGTTTTGTCTCAGGTATTTTCCTGGGGTATTAAATTGGTGGATTAGTTGCAAACAGCAGTCCTGATAAAGTCTCCTGTCCATCTTGATGGTTGGGCCTTTCTATTAAAATGACACATAAATAACCTATTATGTCCCCCACCCTCGGAAATTCAAATGCACCTGTCAACTTGATAAAGTGCTTGCCTGGAGGGAAGCATTGTTTACATTTTCACTCCATTCTTCAAAAAAAAAAAAATTAAAAATGGGGTAGATTCTAATTATTTTTCCTACTGTAAATTAAAGCTGACTATGATGCTTAGCAACTCTCTTTATTGTTATATCTTTGGGAAAGTTACATAATAGAACTGATCCATCATGTATTATGCAACAAGCATTTTACGACAGGCTTCCTTGGGATCTTATTTTGCCACTCTTCATAAATAATCACTTTTGTTTCCTTCTTCTCCGGCAGCTGGAGGAGACTCTGTTGGCTGGTGGCTCAGAATGGGTTTTGTTTGCAGTGGGAAATGGAATTCACAGACATTTACCAGCCAGTGATCTTTTGCTGTCTTGTATAGAGTCATTACTGAAAGTGCACTCCACTAATAAAGGGCATTGCTCTAACAGGCAGTTGGTTAGAATAATGCTAGAACAGTTATGTGTGTGTGTTTCCCTGCAAATCAAGCATATTGAATGCAGAGATAACATTTTCTCCCCTCCAGCATATATTGGAGATAGCAGTTGCAAAGTGGATAAAGCAGTTTAGACTCAGAAAGCACAAACAGACTCACCTCATTCACAAAACCTAAAGGTACTCTTGCGGCAAATTTTGCTGTTTGTATTAGCACAAATGCTAAAAGAAGTATCACTATGGCTTCACTTAGCACGCTACTAGGAAGTCAGGGTCTTCACAAAAGGATATTCCGTACCCTCCAACATTTCTCCGATGAAAATAGGGATTTTCTATTATTATTATTATTATTATTATTATTATTATTATTATTATTATTATATTACCCCACCCATCTGACTAGTTTGCCCCAGCCACTCTGGGTGGCTTCCAACACATATAAAAACATAATTAAACATTTTTTTAAAACTTCCCTATACAGGGCTGTCTTCAGATGTCTTCTAAAGGTTGGATAGTTACTTATCTCCTTGGCTTGGGGGTCGTATCCATACTCTCCAACATGAAAAGAGGGACATCCTACCATACCCTCGAATATGAACTCCCGTTGCTCGGTCCCAGCTCCTACCAACCTAGCAGTTCGAAAGCACGTCAAAGTGCAAGTAGATAAAGAGGTACTGCTCCGGTGGGAAGGTAAACGGCGTTTCTGTGCGCTGCTCTGGTTCGCCAGAAGCGGCTTAGTCATGCTGGCCACATGACCTGGAAGCTGTACGCCGGCTCCCTCAGCCAATAAAGCGAGATGAGCGCCGCAACCCCAGAGTCGGTCACAACTGGACCTAATGGTCAGGGGTCCCTTTACCTTTACCATACCCTCGGATATTTTCCCCATGAAAATAGGGACGTCTTAAGGAAAAGTGAGACATTCCAAGATCAAATCAGAAACTGAGACAGCTTCTGTAATTCAGGGACCATCCCTGGAAAATAAGGACACTTGGATGTTCTAATATTCCTGGTTTATGAATGGTTTCTTAATAGCCTGAAAATCTTACTTCTTGGTTTTTTTAGAATGTGACATTGATCAGAGCTGATAGGGCAGGGAAACATTTGGGCATAGTGTGAATTTGGACACAGGTCAAGGCCAAGAAAATGGGTGGAGAGGCAGCATGGCTTCTGCAAGTCCTGCCTAAAAAATATTTTTTAGAGTTCTTTGAGAGTGTATGGATAAGGATGAGCCCGTCAACATGGTGTACTTAGACTTTCAGAAAGGTTTTGAGACAATCTCCCACCCAAGATTCGTGAGTAACCTTAGCAGTCACTGGATAAAGGGAGAGGGTAGGTGGCAAAAGAATGAGAAACAGAGTAGGAATAAAAGGACAGTTCTAACAGTGCAGTGGTGTAAGAAGTGGGATTCCTCAAGGATCACTCTTAGAAATCGTACTTTTTAACTTGTTCATAAATAACCTGGTGTTGGGGAGGAGGGGTGAGCAATGAAGTGGGATGTAGGAAAATTCAGGACAGACAAAAGGAAATGTTTCTTCACACAGAACATAATTAAAGTATGGAACTGAGTACACAAATTGCAAAAGCTCATTTGCCCTGCATCACGCACCACCCACGTTTCATAATTTTAGGCCCTCATTAGTGAGGTTGTACTTCTGATCCTTGGGAATGTGACTGAAACTTTTAAAGTTACGAATAAATAAATATTATCAAATAAGCACACATTTTTATTTGCCTGTGGCTAAACCTGAGAGCTGGGAACCTGCAGAGAAATTTCCTGCAGAAAAATTGTGCCGTTTCTCAGATATATGTGTGCTGTTTGCATGAGTACCTATCTGTAGTGAGTAGAAGGGATTCAAACACTGAACTCTTGCTTGGGATTGATAAAGGTATCTGGCAATACATGATTTATTTATTTCACACAGGGAAATGTTTTCCCTGCCCTTCAAATAAGTTCCCAAGGTGACTAAGTCAAGCGAATCCAGAATAAGTTGTATCAGGAAGCTCATTTGCTCAAAGCCACCATGTTCTGCTTTTTATGCTTCAAGGGGAAATGCAGTCGTACCTTCCAGTTCTTGAATGTTTTTCAGAAGCCAAACATCCAGCACAGTTTCCGCTTGAGTGCAGGAAGCTCCTGCAGCCAATCGGAAGCTGCGCCTTGGTTTTGGAACAGTTTTGGGAGTCGAACGGACTCCTGGAATGGATTAAATTCGAGAACCAAGGTTCCAGGGTGCGAGCTGAGGGCAGGGGCGCTCCCCTCGGTTACTTTACCCCTCTAGAGCCTTGAGTACACTCGCGATGCTCCTCGTGGTATGGTTATTCAGCTGCGACCGCAGAGACTCGGAAACAAGAAAACCGCTCAGCTGGAAAGTGGGCAAAGAGGGCGGTCCCCGGCCGTGCCTAGTCTTAAATAGGCTAGGCTACGCCTCCCCGGCCCGCTGATTGGCGGGCCGGGTCGCTGACACGCCCGGGAATTCCCTAACCACGCGGGGGCAAGGGCCAGCCCCCGCGTGTGAGATGTGGGAGGGATTTCTGCCCGCAACACCCTCTCCTCCCAGGTCGGAAATGGCTTTCTGCTTTTTATGCTTCAAGGGGAAATGCAGTCGTACCTTCCAGTTCTTGAATGTTTTTCAGAAGCCAAACATCCAGCACAGTTTCCGCTTGAGTGCAGGAAGCTCCTGCAGCCAATCGGAAGCTGCGCCTTGGTTTTGGAACAGTTTTGGGAGTCGAACGGACTCCTGGAATGGATTAAATTCGAGAACCAAGGTTCCACTGTAAGTGGATCTTGGCTTTGAGGCCAAGTGGAGCAACAATGGAGAAGGGGTGTTTGACCAGAGAACACTATTCTGCCACCATTTGGTAGCTTCCCCTTGGTTTAAACTTTTATGAACACCTTGGTTTAAAAGGTCATATGGAGCGTGTGGAAATTTCAGGTGGTCTGGAAAGAATCTAGTAAACTAGGACAAAGAGCACTTGAAGGCTTCCCACCAAAACTCTCTCTTGGAATGGAGAAGGGAACCCACTTTCTACTCTGCCATAGGACCTTCTGAAACTGCTAAATGCTCTCTTGTATTTAACATGCATGGAATGAAATCTCCCAACCTTTTATGTACAGTGGTACCTCAGGTTAAGTACTTAATTCGTTCCGGAGGGCCGTTCTTAACCTGAAACTGTTCTTAACCTGAAGCACCACTTTAGCTAATGGGGCCTCCTGCTGCTGCCGCACTGCCAGAGCACGATATCTGTTCTCATCCTGAAGCAAAGTTCTTAACCTGAGGTACTATTTCTGGGTTAGCGGAGTCTGTAACCTGAAGCGTACGTAACCTGAGGTACCACTGTATTCCCTAAATGACTCCCCCCCCCATCATGAAGGAAACAATGACTACCAAAATGTTGTTGGTGTGGGAAAATGCATCACATTTGGGAGCTGAGATTTAAATCCACGTGAGGCTTGCTAAAGAATGTGGGCAGGTTGACATTTACGATCCTTTCTCTCGCCTCTTCCCTCACAAATTGGCACAGAGCTGAGAAGAGAAGATTTGCACTAGAAAGCCCCATTCGAGTGTTATCTTGGTGTTCATTCCTTGTAATATTTTGCAATTATAACAACTTAAATCAACTGCAAGTGCATTCACATCAGGCTTAATTTCAGGCTGAACTGCTGCAGAGCAATTAAAAGCATCATGCTTCTGTTTTAATTAAACAACCCTGTGAAATATTCAGCGTTTTGAACCTGTTCTGGCCTGCCTCTTATCACCGAATTATTGCCCTTAATTTGTTTTTCTGCTGAAAGATGGATTTCACTTTAGGATTACGGGATGCTGTACTGGCATTTTGTGGTCTCTTGTCAGCTCCTGTGAATCTAGATCATAGCTGTCTTCAGTGCCTCTGACATGTCCTATATGCACTGTCTCTTGACTAGTCTGTCTCAGCAGATTTATGAAGCCACATTTGGCCTATGAGGAGATGAATGGACGTTTTTGATTAACTTCACGACAGAGATTTCAGATGACAGCGGAGTCTTCTGCTTGGCACTTACTTCAGGTTATTCAGGGCACATTAGAGATAAAGCATTCTACTCCTTAACAGATATGCATTCTGAATTATTCAATACTGAATGGACATATCACTTTAAAGATATTCCGAAAGACACATTTCTCAGTTTACAGTGGATTTCATACTCCTGTTTAGAAAAGGAAGGTTGTTTGAAATGAATAGTTATGCCCTTTCTGGGAAATAAATGTTTTCTTTTTCTTCCTACCTAGTCTGTATTCTGCAGCTGCAAGAATATTCGCAATGTAAACCTATGCAGTTCTGCTAAGTAAATCCTGTTGAGTTCAATGGGGCTTGCTGTTATGCAGGAATGTGTGGGATCTCAACCTATGGACTACACAGTTAAAGCAGTACCATACTACTTTAAACAATCATGGCTTCTCCCAAAGAATCAATTCCTCTTCTGGTGAGGGAATGTGGCCTGAGGAGAGGAAGCATTGTTGGGAAGGGGATGTGACTTGGGGAGAGTCACATGGGCCAGATAGATAGGTCATAGGGTGTTGCGTTTGACCCTCATGCCTGAGGCTCCCTGCCCCTCCTCTAGGCAAACTACTCTTACTCTTCCATCTCCAATATAGAGATAATACCATATTGGCCCGAATATGAGCCGCACCTAAATATAAGCAACACCTTTAAAATTGGAGTGGGAAAGAGAAAATAAGCCACTCCAATTCTTACTGCTTCTGGCTGCATACTGGGCAGGGGGTGGGGAGCCGCACTGTGTTGCCAACAGCCTTTCCCCTTCCTTGCTCTCTCCCTTCCCAGCCTTGGGGGAGAGGATGGGGGACTACGCACAGGGCTGCCACCACTTTGCCACGCTCCTGGTGCTGTTTGCCCCATGCTCCTGGTTGCATACCGTAAGGTCGCGAATATAAGCCACACTTTAACTTTTCATGGTTGGAATTTGGGGGGAAAGTGAGACTTATATTCAGGCCAATATGGCAATACTAGGTTGCTTCCGAGGGTTGTTGTAAAGAGTGCAACAACAGAATGCTCAGTAATATCATTACATATAATTGAGTGGGCAAAATGGATATCCCAAAATGCACTTCAAGTGAAATGTATATTTAGAACCTGAGCTTCAAGGTTATATTTTTAACCACAATTTCCAGGCATCTAAAACATTATCACTAACAGATTTGTATGCATCGTGTCTTCAAAATCCAACTATCAAAGCAAAGTGGACAATTTTCATTCTTATGCTTGGTACTTTGAGAAATAAAGTTTGGCAGCCTTAGAAACCGAGATCCTGCAAGTTTTCTGATTACTCATATGCAAAGCTGATTATGAGATTTACAGCTTTGCTAAAATTATCACATTTCAATTCCCTGCTGTAATGTATTTCAGCATTAAAACACAGCTAGGCAACTTGTATTAACTTCAAAAATAAATAAAGAAATAAATAAATGAGATGCCTGACTCCAGTCAATCTATAATGTTTGCTAATGTCGTATATCACATTTATTTATTTGCCTTGACAGGCATGTATACTTTGCAATTTCAAGTATAATGAATATGATTAATTTTGCCTGTGGTATGTCTTTTGTAGGATGAATCTTATTGATCCCGAGTTTCTTTTAAAAATTAAGTTGATTTGAATAAGGTAAAGTAGCTGAATAGGGACCAAGCTCATGGCAGAAATGAAATAACCATATGATCTCTCCTTCACTAGGTCATTGTCTGTGATTATATCTGGAAAGACCATGCCAATAAGTCTGATGTCTCCAGTACTGGCCTCCAGCTCCCAAATGAAATCTTGAAATCTATCGGAAGCTCAGGAGCGGTCACTGTTCATGTATCTATATACACAGTTCATCTTGGGGGCTTCCAAGAACTGTACAGGCACTTCCTTAGACTGCCTAGTGGTGCTATTGTAGAGGTAAGTCCCAACATTCTGGTTTTTAATGTGATGTAATTGTTACAGCCAAATGACCATAGGCCACTGTACAGTGTATTCAGGATCATTCTGCGCTGGTCACTTGATAGCATTCTACACAAATCAGTCTCCGTAGTAAAGAATTCATATACCGCCCTATACCCAGAGCTCTCAGGGCGGTTCACAGAATAAAATCAAGATATAAAACCAGAAAAAACATATTAAAAATAAATGTTAGGGGACCTTTTGGAGCAGATCTGGGAGAAAGAGAATTGTTGCTGTGTTAGGAGAAATATGGTCATCTTCTGCTTGATGTCACTCATTGTGTGTTTGTGCTCCTACCACACATATAGTAAGAAAGTTGTCTATTCATTATTATTTTCTATTTATTGTCTGCGTGAACAATTTCAGTTTGGGATTACGGTAGGATGGAGCAATGTGTTCCGTGGGAAAATTGTTCTTTTGAGGGGGCATCTGAATTCTGGGAGAAAGAGGGAGGGAAGAGGTGAGGAATATATAGTGGTGTGTGCTTGAGAAAAGGGGGGAAGGAAGGAGGGAGGGAGGAAGGAAGTTGCTAACTCAGTTTCCCATGGATTGGCAGTGGCCTTCTGGGGTTTTAGCCTCTCTCAGGATTGAATCAAGCACATTCTGCATGCAAAATTGCCACCTCCCTAAAAAACAAGTCATTGTTTCATTCACAAGTCTTCCTTTTTAAATTGTCCTTTGAGTTTTAGCATTTTAAATGCATTTAGAAGCCATGCACAGAGCATTTAATACTGGTGATACATTGTGATAACACAAATATGGCGATTTTTGTTTTGTTTTGTTATTATCTTGGCTTCTGCTGCCTTCAGTTGATTTCTTATTGAGGGCAACAATAAGCCACTTTTAACTCAAGAAGAAATCAGTTTCTTATTAAAGGGTAAGTAAAGCTTAATTTTGCACAGAAACTTTTTTTCTTTCTTTTTTTTTGGGACAGCCTGCTTTTTATCTGGTTTTTAAAAAAGCAAAACAAAACCACCCTTAAGATTGAATCACTCTAAACACAGAGAAGATGAAAGGGAGATCTTCCCTACCCTCCACAATTACTTGAAATGAAGCAAGCGGTAATAAGATCAGACAGTCTGGGTAACTAGCCTATTACTTCATGAAGCCGTTTACATCCATCCATATGCTGCACATGATGCTTAAGCTCTTGTGTCTGCCTTGGAAAGTGAATAAAATCATCTGGGCTTATTTGGAATGCAAGATCAGATACGGTATGCTGAGTGACACTTAAAAAGAATGAAGCGGTAACTGTAGCTTATTTTCCGAAACAATCTTGACACTAATGCTAAATTATAGCTTGGAATCATCTAGCATTTTTACCTTTATGAGGAAAGGCTTTTTACATATTTAACATAATTCTAGGGAAAATATACTGGCATTATGTATAAAGATATGTATACTGTAACCAAAGGGCATGTATATTCCCCAGTAGAACACTTTCCGCAATGTTATTGCCATTTGGTGTCATTTCCTAACAAATATAAAATACGATCGGTAAACAAACTAGACTTTAGATTTAAGCTGACAACTGTTCCTTCAGAAGCAATATTCAGATATTTAATCTAAGGAACACCGAATGTGTTGTGGCTGTTTGAGAAAACTGTACTTTTATAAAAATGAAAGGCTGCACAATTTGGCGCATTGTTCTTGGAACTGGTAAGGACATATCAAACAGCGCTCAAATCGCTTACACATTTGTGGCTCGTGAGTGCTTCCTGGGGAAATAAACAGATTACCTAATGCTTTATTTTGAAAGCAATTCACTGTATTTAGATTTGAACTCTTACTCCGAGTACCACGAATGAGATAACCCATGAACAAGGCCATTGATTATACTGAAATGTTGTGCGTAGTGAAAGCAAGCCCAAATGTGTTGGTGGTTACGTTTGCTCACATGCAGTGGAGCCCCAAGTTAAATGCTTTCTGCATCAGAAGACTGCACATTCATGGGAGGGAGGGAGGACTTCTGCTGCAATCCAAATCAGAGAACATCAGGGATGATTCAATAGCCTAATGCAGGAGCTAATTGGCCCTTACTTGGATCAATTCATTGACAAATTAATGGCTGAAACCTTCACAGAGAGGATACCCTGAACAATTTCAAGGCATAAATGCAAATGATGTGTAAGTCTGTAAGTCATAAATGTAGAGCTGTGGACCCAGTAGAGAAAAGGGGAGGCATCACCTTCTGATGAAAGTCAGATGACACTGAAGATGGCCACAAGTATGTGCTAGTTGCGATATTCAGGGATGGCCACACATCTGTATTTTGGGGCTTTAGCATTTCTGATCAAGGTGGTGATGTGGTGGATGACCGAAAAGCATGGTCAAAATTAAATTAAAGGGTTCAAGAAAGCTTAGATACATGGTGTCACTTTCAGTAGACGCTAGTCTGCAGTATTTTTTTAAATGCCTGAATCACCAAGGTGCCACAAAGTGCTTCAGGGGTCCCTGCTTCAACTCACGCAGCCGTACAGCAGTACTTCTAGTTACAAAGTTAATTCGTTCCAGAGGTCTGTTCTTAACCTGAAACTGTTCTTAACTAGAGGCGTGCTTTTGCTAATGGGGCCTCTTGCTGCTGCTGCACCGCCAGCGCACGATTTCCGTTCTCATCTTGGGGCAAAATTCTCAACTCGAGGTAATTCTTCCAGGTTAGCAGAGTTTGTAACCTGAAGCATTTGTAACTCGAGGTACCACTGTATACAGACAGAGTGTACATTCACATTACCTCAGACAAGCCAAAATCCTTCTGATGCACTCTACTTCTGCTCAGCATTCAGGATTCACTCCAACCAAATGCACACACCTAATTTAAATCAGCTCCAAATCTCTGGGACTAGAGATCTATGAAGGGACTAGGCCTCTATAATAGACTATTATTCACATCCCATTCATCCACTGACATTGTTGTGGTTAAACCAGGGCTGACTTATAATGTTGAATTATGAAGTCTCTCATTCACAGTGATGCAGAGAGCAGAAAGGTGAGATGCATACACCTTTTGGCAAGGAAGTTGTAGTATTCATTTTAAAAATTCAGATGCTGTCTCATGTAGGGTTTCACCTCCCTGTCTCCTCCCTGGTACTGTGGGAAAGGGTTTGATATGTGGAAACAACTGGACTAAAGACATGTCTGCATGGCAATTTTGAAGACAGGTGGGATGCTCATCTAATAGTAATCCAAATCGCTGAAATTTCTTTTGGCTTAAACTATACTGTGCTTCATGGGCACTACCTAGGGAAGACTGGGGGGGCAAGGACCCTCTTCCTCCAAAAAAAATTCAAGGAGGTGGATGGGCCCCCTCAAAATTCTGTGGCAACCATGCACACACAACACATAGTGTACTCAATTCACATGTGTATGCCGCAGGGCTTGCACACGACACATGCTGACTTCACACCATCCCAGCACCCTCGATTGTGGGGGCAAGGCGACATGCTTGCTGTTGTTTCTAGCTGTTTGGAACAGTTCCTAGCTGTCAAGTAAGAAAGCAAACCTTTTAAATAGTTAGTCCTTGGTACCTTCTTATGAGGTGGCATAAGGGCTGCCTTTTAAAAATGTATGCCTTCTTGCTTCAGGCCTGGCTGCTATCAGACAACCTGGCCATCACCACAACCAGCACACAAGTGTTCAACATGACCCCATAATTGATGGGGGCGGAGTCATGTGTCGTCCCTCCCAGAGAGGTTGTTGGAAGAAAACAAAACAGGCTGCCCACTTAGTTTTGGTGACACAGTGTGTTGTGACATCTGTTCATTTGGAACAACTTGAAATGTAGCTGATTCTTGTACACTTTGTGCATTTTCCAACATGTGTGCATGCAAGTTAACATATGCAAAAGTAACTGCTACATTTATTTTTCTACTTAAAACTTCTGCTCTAATGTTTATATTTGGGAAATACAAAATGGATGCACTTCTGAAGCGATTTCATTCCATTTGATAAATGGCTCCTGAGCGAGGAGGAGCCTCGACTTGATGCTATGTCTGTTCCAGAAAGCAAACATAAATTGTGATAGTAAAAATCAATGTGCCAGGATATTTAATTCCAAATGGGCCTTTTACGGATGAGGAGAAAACTTTGCTTAGACTTTGTGGTTCATTCCAAGTTTGCTCCAGCATATATCCACAATCCACATTCTTAATGTTTAAATGCTTCAAATATTTATTTAGCATATCTTATTGCTGATTCAAGTTTGTTTTTGTTTTTTTTAGAAAAAGCAAAAAAAAGTCAAAGATAATTACCAAGGCAATATTAGCTCAGCTTACCTAAACAAAAATATAACCTTTTCAAAAAGTACCTTGCAGCTACATAGATTGACAAAAACACATCAATTATAATTTTTACTCACTTTTATAATTACACTGTGAAGTGAACTTTTGGGCGAAGTTGATTAATTAAAAGGTTACTGCCATTGAGTCACTTTCAGAAGCAATGACTTGGCCTTTAATTAATTCAGTATTGAGACTATGTCCAATATTTATGTATATGTTTGTTTATATTTGTATACATGCTACAGTTTATTATATG
The DNA here is from genome assembly GCF_964270895.1 of Podarcis filfolensis. NCBI lineage: Eukaryota > Metazoa > Chordata > Lepidosauria > Squamata > Lacertidae > Podarcis > Podarcis filfolensis. The sequence continues at coordinate 29,409,206 of NC_139603.1, read as the reverse complement.
CAAATTTGTTAACAGCTTATAAAATGTGAAGTGATTACTATTAATATAGTTCTTAACATTTAATATGTGAGTTATATATAATTATTAAGTTAATGAAATTAAATATAATTAGTAAGTAATATATAATTATGAATTTTGAAGATCAGTCTCTGCATGAATAATTTTTTTGACACCAATTGATTTCAATGCAGCATTAAGTACAAGCTTATTCTCATTTAATTTTTTTAAAGAGATGTGGTAGAGTTTGTGAATTTGCTGAATCTATTAAGAGATCTAGCCCATGTCACCAACTCCAACACAGTTTGTTCATTTCTTCCATCAGAATGGTGCATTCACCTTAATTGCTCATTGTCTTATATGTCCAGTCTCTACACCTGTTTGACCATCCATGAAAGATCACTCCCGTTTGCTTATCTTTATATAGGTAATGAGGACACCAATTGTGTTTGTCTTGACATACCACATCAGTCACTCCCCAGCAAAGCCTGTAGCCCTAAATGATCCTTGATGTAGATTCTAGGTGATCCTAGATGCAGCATGACAATGGGTCACGACAATATTATTCTATATTTGAATCACTCATCTGCAATATTTTTCCTACATCCAGTGTATTCCCAAAGCCAGTAGCTTCCCCCCTTTATTTCATATACTTTTCTTACCCACTTCCCAACAGTATCCTACAGAAAGAAAATAGCTGAGCATGAGAAATGCAGTTCTATTCTACTATATTTATTTCTTAGAGCTGAAGCAAAACCTAGGTGAATTCACCTTTCATGTGGAATTAAGTCTTCATTTGCCACTGTACATGTTATTAGTGACTTTCTCTGTATGCACACTCCCTCTATAGTGTTTTGGCAGGGCTGTTAAAAAAATTGCTACAAAACACAGGAGCGGAATTCAACCATGAAACCCAAATTGTACATTAGAAGGGAATCTGGGTTATTGCCATGACAGTACCAAATTTCACACACAAAAGAGCTGCTAATCTGTAATTTAAACAAATAAATAAACTGTGCCCTTAGTCTGCTTACTTTTGTTTCTTTTAACTTGATATCGCACTGGACTGTGCCACAACCAATGAGCCTGCACACTGTATTTTTCAGGCATTTGGTGACATTAGTGGAATAAATTTCATACGCAATGAAGGGGGTGCATTCGTTCAGGAGCACATAAGTGAAATGGATAATGCACTGGGAATTTCTTCTGAGAACAAGCTAAGGGAAAGAAGAAAAGAATACAGGTATTACTTTCAGTGACTGTCGCTCTCTTGTAAACATGGAACAGAGTGTGTCAAATGTGATGGCGCTGAGCAAAAGCCCTCTGTAAGAAAAGTCCTCCTCCTGTTTTGACAAACTATCTGGCTTATGAACAAAAGCATCTACAGCCCTGTCATTCATGGTGGCCACAGTGGAAGGGGAGGAGGGCCGGATGATGGGTCCAATCCAGACCTGATGACTTTGAGGTTGGCTTAGCATCCAGTGGTGGCTTTAAGTCCATGGCCAGGGAACATATGTGAAATTTGTAAACACCATGACCAAGGCTGGGTTATGTGGAATACGCTGTATTCTGCAGAACACAGGACGTTGCCTTATATAGAGTCAGAACAGTGGTCCATCTAACTCAGTATCCAGCAGGGCTCTCCAAGTTCCAGATAGGGTTCTTTCGTAGAGATGCAAGGGATCAAATTTGGGGCTGCAAGTATTCTACCACTGGCTATGACCCTCCTAGAGTAAGACTCCAGCTAAACTGACCTCCTGCACTAGCTGTGATATATGAGAGCACCTCCATTGCAAAACATGTCAATTCAGCTACCTGTGATTTATAGCATACTCTGAAGACGGAGCCTACAATCTCTTCATTTTTTAAGGATCTACAACAGATATGTGGGGGTCTGAAATAAATGAGATAAATGGAATTGTAATACAGAGTTAGAACTTTATTCAGAGTACCACACAGGGATCTTGGAGCTCCTCTAGTACAACACCCTAATCAATGTAGAATCTTACAGCATCCAAGGCATATAGATGTCCAGTTTAGGGATAAGGAAGCAATTCAGTTCAGCTCATATTTTATAGTGAATTTACCTAATCTGCACTTTCCCAAACAGCTATCATCTGAAATTTGCACTTCTCAATATTTTTCGTGCACCTCTCCAGTCAAAAAACATGTACAGCATGCATATTTTCCAAGTGTTTTCCCCAACCTAACGTATTTTTTCCCTACGTTATTTTCACTAATGTATGCATTTTAATGTGCATGAAAGTGTTGCATATGTGGAAAATGCATATCAGGCAAATTGCACGCAAAAACGTGTCTGTTAGAAAATGTGCACTAAAATACTTACGGTCTTTTGTAAGGTCTTTTTAAAAACCAATGTGAAAATGTTGCAAGTGGAATTCAGTTGGAAAAATGAGAAACAGAGGAACTAAAATGGCCCAACTGGCCTGAACGTAGTATAGCCTCTCCTTAAATACTTCCAGCAAAGCAGAGCCCACTCTTGGCAGTCCAGCAGGGAATTATGTGAAGGGTGTCTGTACACACCACACACAGAGAGCCAAACCAGCTGGAAATTACAGGGTAAATTTTACTAGTGAAAATATTAAAAGAAGTGTAAATTGGTGGGATAATGGTGGTTGGCAACTGTTATGGTCTAAACAACTCATTTCCTTTGCATTTTTAGGTGAACCTGTTGTCTTCAGTAGCTAATTAATCAAGAAGAGCGCTGCAAATGCATCTTGATTCATATGACAATCTTCATCACAATCTACTAATACTTTTTTTTTTTTTACTGTGTACATTTATTATTGTATTGTATGATGCAGAAGGTGGTGCCCTCCAAACTTGTGACTGACTGCAGTTCAGATTTGGAGTGCTTTCTTATTGTGTTTTTATTGCAAGGGCTTTTCCCTCTTTTAGAATTTATTATATTGACCCTTGGAACCACAGAATGTACTTCAAATTTATTTCAGGGTTTTCCACAATGTATACAGGGAGCTGTTAAGCCTCAAAACACATGACAGCATGGATTGGTTCTGAAAAGTAAGCATGCAAGCAAACAAATATGGCAACTGCCAGGAAATCTTCCCAGATGCGCGGAAATAGGAATAAGCTGATTATTTTGCCTGGAAAAAGAAATAGAAGGGAATAATGTGAAAATGTCTGTGAACTTGCATTTTAGCAAAACTTTTCAATGTTTGTTTTAAGAACTTGACCTTCGACATTATTTTAAAAAGCATTGCATTTTGGATTTAGTTGCTGGATTTTAACTTAAACTTAACCAATATAAGCAACCACTTACAATCAATATTGTCAGTGTAGATGAGACTGAGCTAGATGGTTCTATGGTCTGACTTCCTAGGGTCCTACTGCATGAATGAATTCCCTCTCCTCCCCCTGCAACTGCCCCCCCTTGGTATGCCCCCCCCCCGAAGTGGGAAGTGAGTATGGTACATCTGTGAACCCAAGAACGATGAGTTCTTCCAAAAGTTACTTAAATTCCACTGCAGCTCGACCATTCTTCTTCTCCCCCCACATGATAAAAGAAGCATCGCTGTATCCTAAGGTACTGTCAGCCATGGGATTTGGACACCTAGGAATGTCGGGTGTTGGAGGCACAAGTCCAGAGTGATGGGTAAGGAGCCTGGAGACAGATGCTGAGTAGATTAGCAGGAGTCTTAGGTGGGGCTTGGAAAGTCATGGTCTTGGTGAGTCCTGGTTTGGCTTTCTAGGATGTGCGAAGCAGGTTGGAGAGAGACTGGAAAACACTCAACAAAGCTGAAAAGTGGAGGGCTTGAAAAGTGTATGGAGAACATCATGGACAAGGTTGTTGCCCAAGTAATGACCCAGGTCAGATCAAGTCAGGGAGGAATCAAGCGGCTGCCTAGAGCATGGTAGGATAATCCAAATGTTCCAGCTTTTTCCAGGGGGCGTGTCCCATGCGACTGGCACAAACACAAATCAGAAAGCTCCTTCGTCTAGTCCCTGTTGCTCCTGGGAAAAAAGGAGCTCAATTCAGTGGGAAGAAAGGGCATTCGGATCATTGGAAGAATCTTTTAAATGGGAGCAGGGACCTCCCCCAAAGCCTTGGAATGACTGTTTCATAGTGAACACAATCCAGAGATTCATCAAGTCCTTACCTTACCCTATTAATTCCCATGAATGAGTAAAAATTACAAACCACACTTTGTAGTTTTGCAGTATTTTTTTTGGGTGGGGGAGTGTATCTAGTTCAACTCATATAGATTTGAATATAGATTTAGTTCTGTGTTATTGTTTCCTAAATCCTGCATGAATCCCATGGACGTGAGGTGGTGGTGGTGGGGGAGTCACTGATAAGATACGAACAAAATAGAATTTGGCTCGTAACTTGTACAGATTGTATTCTCCTCTGTAGTTATTAGCAACCTCATCCATATCACTTAGTTATAGTCACATAGTAATTGCCTGCCTATGGTGGCATTCCTTTTTACAATTTCCTCCTGTATAACTGAATATATGTAGTCATTACTGAAAAGTGTAAATAAAGAACCCTTTTAGTGCCATAGTTTCCCTAGGTACCCACTGTGCTCTTATTGTCTACAACATACTCCCGCATCTGTAGTTCTGGTCTATTATAGGATAAAGTCATAAGTATGAATTAAAAATTAAAATGCTTGTTGTAGACTGGAGAGCAAGGTCTATTAAAACATTTCCAGGAGAAAAGCTCCCACTGCACCTAGATGGATGGCAGTGAGCACCAGTTAAAGCAAGTGGATGAAAAATTAGAGATTTTCATCATTCGGTTAAATATAGTGCTAAGTGGTATGTGCTAGCATTAAAAGCAAATTACTTACCACTTCACCAATCACAGCATGGGAGCGTTCTATTGGAAGCAGTATTTTTCAGGAATGCTAAGGCATTGGTTTTATTAAATAAATCAGCTGGTTACACTGATGGAGCGAGCTGAAGGAGTAGCAGGATGGAAAAGATGTATGTGGATTATAATCTAAGAGGGAGAGAGGGAAGGAGAAGGAAATACCGAATTAATTGGTGCTCAGCCAATTAAGTGTCATTATACCTATTTCACTCTCAGCAACGCAACCCCTAGACACCAACAATGGTGTGTAATGTCTACCTTTTTGTGTTTTCATCAAGAGTTTTGATATTGTGCTTGATCTGCAAGTCCCAGACCACAAATTTTTTGTTTAGCATTCTATTTAGATGCGATCCACACATCTGTGAGCACAATTGTAGTTTATGAGCAGGCGGCTGAGGAAGAAGATCATCATCATCTGTGTGCTCACCAAATATGAGGTCAGCATGATCAGCATTGACAGCAAATATCAACTTTGGAGCTAGGGAGAGGGCAAAATAGAATCTGGTTTGAGTCCTCCCCTGCTCTAAGCCCACCCAAAATTGACTGGGCACAGACAAAACTGACACAGCCAGCCGTCTACTAGTAGGAGATGTACTCACAAACCTGATCCAGTAAGGCAGGGATACCATTTCAACAAAGGAGCGCAAGATTTCAAGCAGGGTTGAAAGGCTGACTCATACAAAAGTACCGGTAAGCTATATTCACTAGGGCTGTGCCTCAGATTGTCTGAATCCTGAACCTCATAGGACCAGTTTGGTGGGATCTCAGCTTGGGCCAAGTTGGGTTGCCTAGAGTGAACTTGGACTGTCAGGGAGTAAGGTGTCAGGTGGGAAGACTTCATTTCTTGTTTTGCCAGTGCACAGGGCACACACTGGAGAAACAGATCCCAGCAGGATTGAATTCTCTGCTTACCAGCTGATTAGGGTTAAAAAAAGCCTAATTAAATATTAATCCCACCCCCAAATTGATTCAGGGCCAGATCCAGGCTGTCAGGTGTTCCTCGGGGGAGGGGGGTGCAGGGCTGTGCACATTCCTAATATTTAATTACCATTTTGCATGGTGGAATTTTAACCACCCCAAACTGCCATACCTCTTAAGCCAGGTTTGTGTGGGTCCATTCTCCATCGCTACCAGGCTTTATCCCCACCAGGCTCCATCCCTACCAGGGTGCTCCAACCCTCTTAGGAGTAATGCTCAACACACACACACACACACACATACCACCATCACCATCACATATCTGTCTGTGTCTGTCTAAAGCTTCTCAGAAGAATGCTCTCTCTCAGTGTGTGAGACCAAGAATCCAATATGGGGCTGTGTGGATAGGAGCTGTTTTTTTCTCAATGCAACAGAGGTAGGAAGTGTTATAAGCGTCTCTCATATCAGTTAATAGTTGACATCCAGTCTGCAATTGTTTGGGGTTGCCTGAATTTAAGATTTTTCATATATATATATATATATATATATATATATATATATATATATATAATATAGAGAGAGAGAGAGTTCTGCAATCCTTGGGGTTCCTACAAGTCTGCTGATCTGTGGATGGTACTATTTCAATCACATATGAATCCATGCTCAGAGAATGTAGTTGCTTTTCATATATAAAAGTGTATATGGGAAAGATTCCATGGGGTAGACATTTTATACAACACTGCTTTAGACAACCATGTATATAGGAAGGGAGAAGATTGTATTTGTTATTTTTATTACCATGTAGTGTAGCCATTCCTCGTCCTTCCTTCCTTCCTTCCTTCCTTCCTTCCTTCCTTCCTTCCTTTCTTTCTTTCTTTCTTTCTTTCTTTCTCTCTCGAAGACTCATGTCTGGTTATGCCAATCCTGTGACTTACACTAATAGGAAATAATGACACAAGGCTGACTTAACAAGACATAATAGGCTACCTTAAAAGATCGTTCAATAGGAATGTGCACAAACCTGGCTACTTGTTAAGGAAGCATTTGATGTCCCTTTCCTGCATTGTCTTAACTACTGTCGTACTCGTGCACATAGCTGCTTCTTACGTGGAAAGGATGATAGAGCTATTCTAGCCATTTCTCACACAACCTATGAAGATCAAAAACAGATTTCTGACCATTTGCAGGATGTTAACACTTGCAATCAGAGAACTTTTTGTTCTGAGGGAACAGATACAAAGTACTTTTTAAAAACAACAACACACAACTCAATCAATACTATTATTATTATTATAGTAAAATTATTACCCTCCCCCTTACCAGCAGGTTACAACAACTTAAAATTAGAAAGGAGTTAAGACATTGATGCTTCTCAGAGCGGCTTACAACAATGAAAATACAATTTGGTGAAAAAACACTATAAAACCTGGTAATGTTATGCCTCCTATTATGCAAGGATTCCCCAACTGTGAATGGTCCAGGAGAGAAATGGGGAAACCCAGACCCTGTAGGACAACCTTAGTTCTCTTCAGACCCTCTATATCCTTCTGGACCAGTGGTGGCTGGTGTCCATTGGGACAGAAGGTAAGGAGACCAACAGTAGATGGAGGCAGAGCTAATAAGACGCAGAGCCACCTTCTGACTGGTAGGAAGAAAGAAGGTGGGCAGGTGAGGGCTATCTGAGAGTGGGTTGAGGTTTGTGAGCCCTAATGGCCTCCACTGCTTTGGACTTTCCACAGGCCAGAGGCGGTTTTAGAGTGTTTGGATTTGATATCCCACCTTTCACTCCCCTTAAGGAGTCTCAAAGCGGCTAACAATCTCCTTTCCCTTCCTCCCCACAACAAATACTCTGTGAAGTAAGTGAGGCTGAGAGACTTCAGAGAAGTGTGAGTAGCCCAAGGTCACCCAGCAGCTGCATGTGGAGGAGTGGGGAAGTGAACCCGGTTCACCGGATTACAAGTCCACCGCTCTTAACCACTACACCACGCTGGTTTTAGGGTTGCATTACCGGTTTGTTTTGGCTTCACTGGTGCCATGCTGCAGGGGGCGCCACAACAATGCTGTAGAACAGAGTACAAGAGGCGGGGTGCCAAATTTTAGCCCAAAGTCCACCACTGCAAAGGTCAGCTACCTTCTTGAGCCACACCTGCTTTGCATACCTGCTCACTACCCACCCCTCCACCCTACATGTCCTCACAGTAGGAATGCCTGAAGAGGACTAAGGTTGTCCGTTAACAGGTACCTTGCGAATCTTCACCTGGCGCTTTCTAAATGAGGATTTCATTGAGCTTTTATGAAGCCTGAGGAGGAAAATGGCTTTTGTGGAAATCTTCAAACTAGACCAGGAGCACCAGATGAGGGACTACGTTGTCTGGTACAATGTGATTGAATTTAAATTCATTCTCCTAGTACTGAAATGGGAGCTTGTGTGTCATTAGGTTGTTACAATGGTAATAGTTTGGATTTCCTTTTATCGTCTTTATGGGGATGACACAGATTTATTTTCCCTCATCTGCAAACTCAGTTGTGCAATTTCAAAACTGACATGGCGCTTATCAGAAGTTAATAATTGGCTAGCACAAACCATTTGTTTGATAACACGGAACTGTTCGTTTTGGGTTTCGAGAAGCTAATAGGCACAGCTCTTTCTCTGACATTTGATTTTAATGGTTGCATTGTTGCTCCTGTCTCTGCAGTTAAACGTCTTGGTTGTTTTGCTTGACTCCAGGTTTTCTCTAAAGAAACACAATTTTAACTCCTCGGCTGCTGGCACAGTGCATTGCCTTTGTAATTCATTCATGTGATGTTCTGTTAAATATTCCCAGCATAGAAAAACATTGATTTGCGATTCCAGATCAATGGCATGGGAAACCATTCAAGCCACTGGGAAACCATTCAAGGGATCCTGTATAATTCATGACACAATGCTATGTAGCCAGTCATAACTGACTGTGTGATGATGTCATTCAGAGCAAGGAATAACAATTTAATATACTTTTTTTAAAAAAAAAAGTTGAAAAAGAAATATATTATTTTTCAGAACTGCCCAAACTGTTAAAAAAAATAGTGGGATTTTCTTGGTTCAGTCCCAGTGATAACCAGCGCTATTTTTCCAGGGCTGGAACTCACCACGAACACCTCCCTTGTTCTCTTATAATGTCAGTGGCACCCACCTGAGAGGTGCTGGAACTGAGTGCTGGTGAATTCTGGCAGTGTGTCGGAAGAGATGGAAGCAGACCCAGCTTAGCTGAAGTTTTTATTTTCTGTATTAATGATGTATCAAAAGGTGAGACAAGAATCAGTAAAAGAATACATCTTCCATTCAATGATACAGAATTTATATACATACACAGGGCAGCTTCTCACATCTTACACTGCACTCTTATAAAGGTCTACTCAGTTCAACAGATGAACAGGTTAAATATGAAAAGGACTGCAGCCTAAATTCCAGCTATTAAAGGCAGTGGGCTCTGCATTTATTTCAAATATTTCATTCCACTGAAAGCTATTGTTAGTCATGTTCTTCCTTCACACACTTTTGTTTCATTGCTCAAGTCGTCTTTGTGCAACAGCTTGCTCTTTTCTCTCTCTCGCCAAACAATACTTTCCTTTGTAGAATGCTCACCTCGTCATAAATGGCCATAGAGCAATTATGCATAATATGCTGCTAGCTGCAAGATACTAAACCTGATTAAACAATAATAATTCAGTGCAATGTACCATTTTCTGACATCCAAGTTAATGTGCATAAGGCAGACAAAACATTGTTCTGTTGTAATGTTTTAGACCACGACTGACAGCAATTTATACAGAAACAGGCAACTGAAATAGGGCAAACGGATAATAGTAAAGAGAGAATAGTTTAGGATGGACATTAAGGGATTGTCTTGTCCCTATATAAACAAAAAATTTAATATAATTCTGTTGTCACTTCCTTTCTGCATATTTATTGGCTCAGCTTTGGAGTCTTCCAAGTGGAAAAACGTTCTAATAATCTTTCTCCTTCTTTGAAAGTAATTAAGACTGAATAAATAGTGTTCTATATTTACCACTATGCAGTTAAACATGCTTACGATCATGCCAAGCGAATTAGTTAAGGCTTCAGTGTTTTATGGCTACCATTTTGTTCACAATTGGAGTGTTCCACTCCCGCAATGTCTCCTGATGAGAAGGCCATCCTAATCTTGGGTTAATCCCCTATGCTGTTTTATTTTGAGACTGAGAGAAAATTCCAGTAACAAGCAATCAAACAGCAATTTGGATTAGAATTTCCTTTTCCACATTTTAGAGAAAAAAGGACACAGTACTTGCTTTTGCCACTCTCTATTTCCCTTAAATTGGATTTTATTATTGTTTAATGCATTTCTAACCCACCCTATTGCTTTCGCAAGGCAGTTTACAGATTATATAAATATAAAAAACACTGAAACCATCAAAACACAATTGACATCATTTTCAGTAAAATGCAATTTCAAAGTGAAAATAACAGCAGCAAGATTAAAAGCCAGCACTGGGGATCCGAATAAAATATGAAATACAATTGAAAATTGAAAACTTCCAGCATATTTTCCCCCAGCGCAGATAAGGACTAAAAAAAAGAAGAAGAAGAAGTTACAAAAATTATTTTAAAACCTACCAATAAAAAGGCATGTTGATTGCTCCACCCACTTTTGTCTCTGTCCCCACCCACTGTGGGTAGGTGGGTCCCGGAAGGTCCCCCCGCTTTGCAATAGAACATAAATTCAATCTGGGCATTCTGAATAGGATTTAAATTAGCACATGAGATGGGTAAAGTATGTATGAGTCCTTTAGCTCTGCACCTCCCTCCCTGTCAGGCTCCCCCATGTGTTCCAGAGTGAGTATCTGAAGTGGGGGAAAAACTTCAAGTACTCATGGAAGTGCCCACATATCTCGGAACGTTGATTTTCCAGGGTTTCAAAAATGTGCAGGCATCTCCATTAGACAAAGAGGTATTCCTTTGTAGCCAATAGGTCTGCAACATGCAGAGGTCAACAGTGATGAGGATGGGGTAAGCAGAACTAGCGTGCTCATGCACACTCCTCACTCGTCACACACACACACACACACACACACACACACACACACCAGTGTACCATTTGAGAGGCAGCTGCTCAGGATGGGTGAGAAATCTGATTTAGTTCACATTTAAAGGCAAATCTATAAAAATTGCAGTTTCCAAAACAATGGGAGAGCTGAAACACAGCTGCCCTTTGAAATTTACAGTGCAGTTCTCCAACCACAACCAGTGTTTACAAAAATGCATCTATGAGGTATAAGCGTGTGCAAAAACGAACGCATTTGTGAAAATACAGCCCGTTAAGAGAAATTGCTTGCAAAAATTTGCACATTAGTCAAAATGGCATACACAAATGTCTCATCATACTGGGTCTTCCCTCATTGGTGTGCCTAAATCAAGAGACAATTGACAAGAATTATTGGTGGAAATCCCAAGATAATAACCAGATATGATTTGCTTATTTGAAAAGACATGATGTCAGATATTATCAGTGCTGGAAAACCACTTATGGTAGTGCATGAGAGAGTCCTATTATGTCATGTCTTTGGAAATCCATATGGACCTTTTAAAATTCATTGGTTTATCAATGCCATGTATATTGTCTCTGTACCAGTTTGCTGATTTTGCTACATACACAAAAAGCTTATATTATAGAAAAATGATTAACTCCGTGAGTAATCGCCAGCTACAGGTAAATAATGCAGATGGATAGCTTCATTAAGGAATCAACATGGGGTCATTAGAAGGTTCTGGTCTCTGCCCCCGATCTTATAGAAAATATAGTTCTCTAAGCCACCATTGTGAAGGGGCGATAAAATATCACAAGTAGACTCACATTAAGCTGGATAATATGCAGGCTGCTTGATTTGTATTGAATATGTGTCTGGTGGCTGAAACCCACTGTAATGAACTTGCCCACAAATCACAGCTTAATGGGAATCTACTTATACATATTGCTTAATTAAAAGTTGTGAGCTTATTAACATGTGTCTTTGGCACTGAGCTTTGGGGATGTAATCTCTGTGCAAATAAGACTAGGTTGTAAAAGTTTTATAGATTGACAATGATATTAAATTCTACACCCCAATAAGCTGTTATTTTCCCAAAGAACGGTTCAAAATCTGTAAATGTACACAGTTCCAGTGTGTTGGTTGACTAGTTTCTGTAGTACGTAGGACCCAGGGTCATGTATGACTCAGAAATCAACGTTACCCAGTTTTGCTGCACCTTTGCTTGGTACTCAGGCTGCAATCCTATCCCTGCTTCCCTGAGAGTAAGGTCCATTGAACACAGTAGGACCTACTTCTGAGTAAGGATTTATAGGATTGCTCTGCTCTTGGCTATTACTTTACACTGCATTTGGTAATTCTGCTGGAACTCTCATCGTAGTATCCACTAGTAGCAACAGCAGTGAGCATTTTCATAAAACCTTATTTTCCCAAGTTTATAACAAAACTTAAAATGGAGGGGGTGAATATATGTGTTTTCAAGTCTCACACTGCTTTTATGGGTTATGAAGACATAATTTCGGTTTTCCTTTGCGTGGGAGGGGAGTATAAACAGAAACAGTTGGCTCCAGATAAACAGAAACTGAATGACGATTTAGTTTATAAACAGATAAACAGAAACTGAATGACGATTTAGTCTTCATTGAAACCCATGGGACAAGTTAGTCCCACTCCTACAGGAGGTAGTCAAGTCATGATCAAGGCATCTTCCCTTCCAGGAAAGTAGTTATGTCCACCAACTTGAATGGGTTAAAAGGGGTTTAGGTGAATTGATGGGCAGCAAGGCTATCAATGGCTACTGCTAGCCACAAAGCCCATGTATTGCATCCAGCATCGGGGGCAAGATGCCTCTGAATATCAGTTACTTGGAATCAAAAGTGGTTGTTGCACTCAGGTCCTGCTTGCAGGCTTCTCATAGGCACCTGATTGGTCACTGTGAGAGCAGGATGGTGGACAAGATAAACCTTTCACCTGATCTAGCAGGGCTCTTCTTATGATCTTATGACTTAAATAAGTTTTGTCTTATTTAAAGACCAAAGGGTGACTAACTTCCTCTGGATCCACTTCTTCCTATGAGGACAATTTGGAATGACTCATATTTGGGCAACAGATTGGTTTCAGCAGATGTTACAATTTTACAGATGTGGTTCAAACACTTTGTACTCTTGAGATTGATGTTTCCAGTGGCTGTGTTAATTAAGGAACTCCATCTCTTCGAAACTCTCTGGAGTCCAAGCCAAAGCATCTTTTGAAAGCACAGTATGGCCTTTCTGTTTCTATTGGCATTGCAAGATCTGGGTGAGATCAGTGGCTGCTTGAATTTACAGCACAATTCTAATTTGGTTAATTTAATTGCACACAGTTTGTAGATATTATTATTATTATTATTATTATTATTATTATTATTATTATTATTATCACATTTACACAGAAGTAAGCCTCACTGAAGTGGGACGGGGGTGGCGCTGTGGGTTAAACCACAGAGCCTAGGACTTGCCAATCAGAAGGTCGGTGGTTCGAATCCCCGCGACGGGGTGAGCTCCCGTTGCTCAGTCCCTGCTCCTGCCAACCTAGCAGTTTGAAAGCACATCAAAGTGCAAGTAGATAAATTCCAGCAGGAAGGTAAACGGCGTTTCTGTGTGCTGCTCTGGTTCGCCAGAAGCGGCTTAGTCATGCTGGCCACATGACCCAGAAGCTGTACGCCGGCTCCCTCGGCCAATAAAGCGAGATGAGCACCACAACCCCAGAGTTGGTCACGACTGGACCTAATTGTCCGGGGTCCCTTTGCCCTTTACCTTTTTAAGTCTCATTGAGTTCAATTATGAAATGCGAGCTTTATAGTAACTACAGCCATAACCTGCTTATATGTTACTCTGATGCTATTTTAATGGATTTATCTTGCTCTTTTTCATTTGTGATCCACCACAAGCCTCATGAACGTGTGATACTCCTAAGGAGTGACAAAGCAGCCCTCTTGCTTTTCACGGGCATGGTATTTCTTCAGCTGTTTCCCCTTGTTGGATGTAAAGCATATTATGGGCCAATATGGGGAACCTGATGCTGGGGAACTCAACTTTCATCAGCTCCAGAGAGCATAACCAGGAGTGATGGTAACTGTAGTCCTGTAATATCTGGAGGGCCACTGGCTGCCCATCCCAGGGAGCTGATACAGCCACCCACTCCTACTCTTTGGAACTGACCCTGCATGTAGGAGTGAAACCAACAAGAGGATACCATGGTGAATAGTATCAAATGCCACTGAGACATGCAAGAGAATCAACAGGATTGCTTGCGCGTGCACACACACACACACACATCATTATCTAGAAGAACGTCATCTATCAGGGCAAACAAGGTCCAGTCTTTGTGCAATCTACCTTTCCCACTTCTTTTAACATCTATACTTCTTGAATATTCACACTTCTTCTTGAATATTTAGTGCAAAACACCCAATGGTCCCAATTTAAGTGAAGTGAATCATGGCTTCTGTTTGTATCCTGGAATGTCCCATTTTTTGGTCCAGCGCTCTGGCGCTAGTCCTCACAGCAAAGCACCGGATGAAAAGATGCTCATTCTGGCACAAGTCAGTCTCTGCTGACGTCCCAATTTTGGGTGCAAAAATATTGGAGGGTATGTTAGTGTGTTTTTAAAGCCAAAGGGGTGGGGGAGATGTGGTTTACAGAGACACTGATAGCTTGAGAAGAAAGAAAGAAAGAAAGAAAGAAAGAAAGAAAGAAAGAAAGAAAGAAAGAAAGATTTTGTCCTTAATATTTTTCTTTTATTTTAACTTTGACGGTTGCGGCTTGTCATTCCTTTTCCAGCATCTCCCATCCTTGCAGCAGCTGGATTCATTCTTAAGATGGGAGCTTCTTTAGCCAGACAGATGTAGCACTCATCAGAAGTTAATTTGCAGGGATATTCACATATGCAAATCATGTCACAATCCTGAAATGCAACCACGTAATGAGTGGAAAATATTATACCCATAAATCATACGACCACAATCAACAACATTTCCATTGAGCCAGGAGAAATTTGACAGTCTTTATAACTTCTGCCGCTTTTAGCCAGTGAAAACCTCTGCGTTTTTGGAGACTGTGTTACACTGGTGATCTTAAAAAAACTCCTCAAGTCTGGCATAATGAGTCCTCAAGTGCATTATAACTTACCAGTAATTACATTTCAACATTTCTGCTTTCAGCAGTTGCTGTTTTATTCATAAACATTTAAACACTGCATCAGGTATAAAATAAGAATGTTGGCAACAACAAGGCTTAATTTCATTAACTATTAGGTAAACTCCGTCTTGCTTCTTCAAATAATCCTTGGTTTGAATGCTAAAGATGTAATGAACTTCACGGTTCATAGCATCTGACATTGCTTAATTAATGGGTGCATTTATAGTACATAGGCCTTGGTAATTGATTTATATGCATGATTTGCCCATACAGCTGTTAGTTCCTGTAGGAAAGTCATAATTCAAATGTAGACATATTTTCTAGATATGAGGAAGACAGACAACAACAACAGCGACCAAGTACTTTCAACCTGACAAACTCCTTTCAAAAGCATGCTAGACAATTAATAGCATAGAGAAACAGTGACTATCACAGGGGGAGGGGGAAACCATCTGAATCATCCATGTACTGGTTTTAAGTTATTGCAGAAAATTCATCTCAAATAGAAGCCATTTCATCATTGAAGCAAAGATAATTCGCTTTATGGAGCCAAAATTATATTGAGACCATCAGCACCCAAAGCACAGATAAATATAACCTGAATCCCAATTACTTATATCGAATGTGGGTCACAAATACTAAATTTATTTATCTATCACAGTTATTTATTTATTAACTTTGTATACTGCCCTTCATCCAAAGATCAGAAGGCAGTTCGCAACATTTAAATTTAGTGATAGGCCAAATAATCCCCAAGCCAAGTTAAAGCTAACACCTCAAAATGTAATGTGCATGCGTACCTCCATTTTTCAACACTTGATTCAGTGTCAGAAAGAAATGACGCCATGGATATGAAAAAAGCAAACCAAAGACACCAGTTAAATCAACAATAAGTATGTTAGTTCCTGAAAGGCAACCCATGAAATTTAAGCCGTGGATTGCACACAGTTCAGGGAATTCAATAGATCCTACAGGTTACATGTTTGAATTCCCAAATTGTGTGTGTGTTGAAAAGTTGATTCCTAAAAATAATGGGAATCAGAGTGGGAGGAGGTCATCTGTGACTTTTTTTAAAAAAAGGATGGAGAAGAAAAACAGCTGCTTCTGGATTAACCGTTATGGCTGAGCTAATACTACACTTTTCCTGGTTCTTTCTAGGTTCTACCTAGTAATCACTTGCTGGATAACAACCAGCAATTGCATGAGACATAATCCCTTCACAGAACCTTTTCCTCTCCTCAGACACCTGACACTGTTAAACTTATTTTGAAGCTGCTTAAAGGAAGCATTCGCTAGTTGGGGGCTAGAGGAATCAGCGATCAAAGCACTTACAACACAGACAGTTTGATGGCATTCACAACGTTGGTTCAGTTTCCTGATGCTCCCAGGCAGTACTTAAGCCTTTCCCTTGCTAACGCCTTTGCTTGCTACAGCTGCGTTTTGAATGCTTTCATTAATCAGTCTGTTAGCAACAATAAATTGTCACCTTCCATACTTTCATGAGAGCTTCTGCATTGAACTCTCCCTGGGAGATACAGCATGGCAAAGGAGACAGTCTGTGGATAGTATTTCCATTACAAGCTACAATCTGGTTCCTGTCTTGTTTTCTTCATGTGTGGGTCTACCACACGTGCTCTTTCTGCTGATCGTAAATTGTCCACAAGTTATCTGACTCCTTTGGTTCTAGGGGAAGGGCCATGGATCAGTGTTAGAGAGCTTTTCCAGGCAGAAGTCCCAGGCATCTCCAGGTAAATTGGGGAATATGCTTGTCTGAAACCCCAGAGAGCCATTGCCAGTCAGTGTAGGCAAAGCTGAGGTAGATGGTCTCACCACAAGGCCGCTTCCTATCTTCCTATTGTGTGGGGAGTAAATAAAAAATAAATGAATGAAGAATTCCCTTGGGCAGCAACATTCCATCACTCTCAGAGAGAACTGTCCAGAAAAAAACAACATGGCTGCTCCCAAACAAACACTTGCTCTGCTCCAGCCTTGGCCAAGCTGGTACCCTCCAGATGTTCCCACCAGCCTCAGCCAGCAGAGCGATGGGAGTTGTAGTCCATTGACATCTGGAGGGCACCAGCTTGGTGTACTCCATTCAAAGCACTTACGAGGGAAAAATTAACCTGGGGAGATATTGTTAAGCAAATACTCCTCATTAGGTTTTGCTTACAGCAATATGGATCTGTATCCTCCAATTCTCAATGGCTTTATACTTGTCCTTCCTCACAAAGGCAGGACACCCTTTATGAAATATTTCATTTCAGGCCCCTTTATCATTTCTGGCAGCTCTTCTGTCCCCAAAACAATTTATAACCAGTGATGACCAGAAATGTCTTCATCTTCTTCTTCTTTGTCTGTTTAAATCTCTCTTCTAACTTTATGCCTTCCCTCTGCCCTTAATGGATGAGAAGTTATGAAAGTGTCTCTGTGTTTGGGGGGAATCTGGTTCTATTCTTTTGTTCCCTTCATAGCTGAAATAAATTTAATTGCTTTGGACCCATGGGGCAAGGTGGGCAACAAACACTGAAATTGTCCTGTTTCGTTTCCATTTCCCAAGCGTTTGTGTTGTGCCTTCTTTACAGAGCAGCCGTTCTGGCATTTTCCTTTGGGATCCTCCACATTGTCATTCAGGGCTTCTGCATCAAGTAAACTGGTTTCTAGGGAAGAATTCTTCTGCCCTGTAAAGGAATTACAGCTAATTCTGTATACAGCATATTTAAAAACTATTAAAAGGCAATCATATAAGTAATCCTACAGATGATTAAAAAGCCATTTTCTAACATTCTTACTGGAGGGTCCTTTAAAAAAAATAATTGCAGCAATCACTCACAGCTACCTTTTGCTTATTTGTTGTGTCATTCGTATACTCTGAGTACAAGTCGCAGGATGCTCTCTCACAAATTTTTGGAATGTATGCATGTGACTGTTTCAAAGAACAAGGAAAACGTCTTAGAATTAAATAGTATTGAATAATTGTTTATTGTTCTGCTCTTTTTATACTAATTCACTCCAGAGGTTTTCAACCTTTTTGAGCCCACGGCTCCCTTGACCAGCTACATTCTTTCTGTGACACCCCTGTGGGGCTCAGGAGCCCAGTTATGTCTCCCCTTGCCTGCAGAGCTGGCAGTCTCTCACCCATCTTCAAACAACCTCCTTTGTGGTGTGTTCCCTCAGCCTCCTCTCCTCTTCCTTCTCCTTGGGAGTCCTCTGGGCAGCCACTGCTACTGCCCCAATCTATGAGATGCCCCGCCCCCACCCCAAAGAGAGGTGCCTCGCAGAGGCACCATTCACCCGGGGAGCTTATAGCCAGGGGTGCTGCAACAAACAGCTGTGCAAGCCTTTGGGAGGCAGAGATGTGTGATAGGGCATGAGAGGAGGGAGGGGAGGAAAGAGAGACAGAGGCCAATGTTGCCCGCAGCACCCCTGACCTTCATTCAAGGCACCCCAGGGTGCCATGACACACTGGTTGAAAGCCACTGATTTCCTCCATTTGTGATTCTATTGCTTGCTTTTCATTTTTTTGATTTCTGAGCCAGTCTAGGAACACTTGGGTTTGAAAATGTGTGTGTGTGTGTTAGTGTGTGTGTGCCTTTACCAAAGGTGTCATGGGCTTTGAAGACACTCAAACTCAGGACACAAGGGAGAAACATGCTAAGAGGAAGGCACACTTGGCAAATCCACACCGTAATCAACTCCCACCCGGGAACCAATGCCCTCACTGTGGAAGGATGTGTGGGTCCAGAATTGGCCTCTGCAGTCACTCATGGACTCATTGTTAAAACCGTGTTTATGGAAGACAATCTTACTCAGCTACGAGTGATCGCCAAAGAAGAAGAAGAAGAAGAAGTGTGTGTGTGTGTGTGTGAGAGAGAGAGAGAGAGAGAGAGAGAGAGAGAGGGAGGGAGAGAGACTAAAATGCAGAAATGAAGAGTAAGGGCATTAATGAAGTTGAACATTTACCTGAAAGTTGTTGTTGTTGTTGTTGTTTAGTCGTTTAGTCGTGTCCGACTCTTCGTGACCCCATGGACCAGAGCACGCCAGGCACCTCTGTCCTCCACTACCTCCCGCAGTTTAGTCAAACTCATGCTGGTAACCTCGAAAACACTATCCAACCATCTCATCCTCTGTCGCCCCCTTCTCCTTGTGCCCTCCATCTTTCCCAGCATCAGTGTCTTCTCCAGGGAGTCTTCTCTTCTCATGAGGTGGCCAAAGTACTGGAGCCTCAGCTTCACGATCTGTCCTTCCAGTGAGCACTCAGGGCTGATTTCATTAAGAATGGATGCATTTGATCTTCTTGCAGTCCATGGGACTCTCAAGAGTCTTCTCCAGCACCATAATTCAAAAGCATCAATTCTTCGGCGATCAGCCTTCTTTATGGTCCAGCTCTCACTTCCATACATCACTACTGGGAAAACCATGGCTTTAACTATACGGACCTTTGTTGGCAAGGTGACGTCTCTACTTCTCAAGATGCTGTCTAGGCCTGTCATTGCCCTTCTCCCAAGAAGCAGGCGTCTTTTAATTTCGTGGCTGCTGTCACCATCTGCAGTGATCATGGAGCCCAAGAAAGTAAAATCTCTCACTGCCTCCATTTCTTCCCCTTCTATTTGCCAGGAGGTGATGGGACCAGTGGCCATGATCTTCGTTTTTTTGATGTTGAGCTTCAGACCATATTTTGCACTCTCCTCTTTCACCCTCATTAAAAGGTTCTTTAATTCCTCCTCACTTTCTGCCATCAAGGTTGTGTCATCTGCATATCTGAGGTTGTTGATATTTCTTCCGGCAATCTTAATTCCAGCTTGGGATTCATCCAGCCCAGCCTTTCGCATGATGTATTCTGCGTATAAATTAAATAAGCAGGGAGACAAAATACAGCCTTGTCGTACGCCTTTCCCAATTTTGAACCAATCAGTTGTTCCATATCCAGTTCTAACTGTAGCTTCTTGTCCCACATAGAGATTTCTCAGGAGACAGATGAGGTGATCAGGCACTCCCATTTCTTTAAGAACTTGCCATAGTTTGCTGTGGTCGACACAGTCAAAGGCTTTTGCATAGTCAATGAAGCAGAAGTAGATGTCTTTCTGGAACTCTCTAGCTTTCTCCATAATCCAGCGCATGTTTGCAATTTGGTCTCTGGTTCCTCTGCCTCTTCTAAATCCAGCTTGCACTTCTGGGAGTTCTCGATCCACATACTGTTTGAGCCTTCCTTGTAGAATTTTAAGCATAACCTTGCTAGCGTGTGAAATGAGTGCAATTGTGCGGTAGTTGGAGCATTCTTTGGCACTGCCCTTCTTTGGGATTGGGATGTAGACTGTTCTTCTCCAATCTTCTGGCCACTGCTGAGTTTTCCAAATTTGCTGGCATATTGAGTGTAGCACCTTAACAGCATCATCTTTTAAAATTTTAAATAGTTCAGCTGGAATACCATCACTTCCACTGGCCTTGTTATTTGCAGTGCTTTCTAAGGCCCATTTGACTTCACTTTCCAGGATGTCTGGCTCAAGGTCAGCAACCACCCTACCTGGGGTGTACGAGACATCCATATCTTTCTGGTATAATTCCTCTGTGTATTCTTGCCACCTCTTCTTGATGTCTTCTGCTTCTGTTAGGTCCTTACCACTTTTGTCCTTTATTATGGTAATCTTTGTACGAAATGTTCCTTTCATATCTCCAATTTTCTTGAACAGATCTCTGGTTCTTCCCATTCTGTTGTTTTCCTCTATTTGTTTGCACTGCTCGTTTAAGAAGGCCTTCTTGTCTCTCCTTGCTATTCTTTGGAAATCTGCATTCAATTTCCTGTATCTTTCACTATCTCCCTCGCATTTTGCTTGCCTTCTCTCCTCCGCTATTTGTAAGGCCTCGTTGGACAGCCACTTTGCTTTCTTGCATTTCCTTTTCATTGGGATGGTTTTCGTTGCTGCCTCCTGTACAATGTTACGAGCCTCCATCCATAGTTCTTCAGGCACTCTGTGCACGAAATCTAAATCCTTAAACCTGTTCCTCACTTCCACTGTGTATTCATAAGGGATTTGACTTAGATTGTATCTTACCGGCCCAGTGGTTTTTCCTACTTTCTTCAGTTTAAGCTTGAATTTTGCTATAAGAAGCTGATGATCTGAGCCACAGTCAGCTCCAGGTCTTGTTTTTGCTGACTGTATAGAACTTCTCCATCTTTGGCTGCAGAGAATATAATCAATCTGATTTCGATACTGCCCATCTGGTGATGTCCATGTGTAGAGACGTCTCTTGTGTTGTTGGAAAAGCGTGTTTGTGATGACCAGCTTGTTCTCTTGACAGAACTCTATTAGCCTTTGCCCTGCTTCGTTTTGATCTCCAAGGCCAAACTTGCCAGTTGTTCCTTTTATCTCTTGATTCCCTACTTTAGCATTCCAATCCCCTATAATGAGAAGAACATCCTTCTTTGGTGTCACTTCTATAAGGTCTTGTAAGTCTTCATAAAACTGGTCTATTTCAGTTTCTTCAGCACCAGTGGTTGGTGCATAAACTTGGATTACTGTGATGTTAAAAGGTCTGCCTTGGATTCGTATCGAGATCATTCTATCATTTTTGAGATTGCATCCCAGTACAGCTTTCGCCACTCTTTTGTTGACTATGAGGGCCACTCCATTTCTTTTACGGGTTTCTTGCCCACAGTAGTAGATGTGATGGTCATCCGAACTGAATTCGCCCATTCCCGTCCATTTTAGTTCACTGATGCCCAGGATGTCAATATTTATTCTTGCCATCTCATTTTTGACCACCTCCAACTTACCTAGGTTCATGGTTCTTACATTCCAGGTTCCTATGCAATATTTTTCTTTACAGCATTGGACTTTCCTTTCGCTTCCAGGCATATCCGCAACTGAGCGTCCTTTCGGCTTTGGCCCAGCCGCTTCATCAGCTCTGGATCTACTTGTACTTGCCCTCCGCTCTTCCCCAGTAGCATGTTGGACGCCTTCCGACCTGAGGGGCTCATCTTCCAGCGTCATAACTTTTATATGCCTGTTGTCTTTGTCCATGGAGTTTTCTTGGCAAGGATACTGGAGTGGCTTGCCGGTTCCTCCTCCAGGTGGATCACGTTTGGTCAAAACTCTCCACTATGACCTGTTCATCTTGTGTGCCCTGCTCGGCGTAGTTCATAGCTTCTCTGAGTTCTTCAAGCCCCTTCGCCACGGCAAGGCAGTGATCCATGAAGGGGACCTGAAAGTTAGGTAGCTCCAAAAAGTCAAACTTAGAAATGAAAAGCACACAGAATAATATTAGCGGTATTAATTTACATATAAAATTTCCAAATCTGACCTTTAAAAAATTAATTCATTTGAATTTTGAACTTTAAGAACTTTGTTTTGCCCTTCCATAATGAGGGGTTTTAGAATACAAAACAAATTGTTTTTTTTGTTACAGTATTTTATGT
This sequence comes from Podarcis filfolensis, assembly GCF_964270895.1. Classification (NCBI taxonomy): domain Eukaryota; kingdom Metazoa; phylum Chordata; class Lepidosauria; order Squamata; family Lacertidae; genus Podarcis; species Podarcis filfolensis. Next base: position 29,386,795 of record NC_139603.1, on the reverse strand, counting down.
ACATTTGCTCTGAGCCGCTCTGAATATGACTGTTGAAGACGAGGTTTGCAGCAGAAGCAGCAGTCCATCAGGAGCTGTGATCTACAGGAACTCTATAAAGTTGGCTCAAAACAAATCATCTTTGAAACATCAGCCTACAGTTAGATATTTTATACAGCGCTGTCTATGATAATAGAACAAATGAATTTAAGCTGCCAGGTGAATTCTGAGGACTGCATGTAACCTTGCGAGGGACTGTGCAGAACAATTAAACAAGAACTTGCTTAGCAAAACAGGCAAATAAGACTGCATTTCCTTAGATCTATGGAAGATTTCTACACCGTGGAGACAGTAAAACCCTCCCATTCTAGATGTGGGATCTCAAGCAGAGATTCTCAACTTCTGCATTCTGTGCTTTGTCCAGGCACCAATCGTCAACAGAGAAGAATGCAACTTACAGATGGCCAAGAGATTTTCATGGGACTAGAATTCATGGCCTGAGTTCATTGATGGTGGCCTAGGAAGAAAATAAGAGACAGATTAGCTGTAGTCCTTTATCTTTCTGGAAAGCACTTGAGATAGCAGTGTGGTAAGATGCCCATGCACTCTGATCCAACAGGAGGGAAACCCTGAAAAAGCACTACTCAGGCTCTACGGAGGAACATGCAGGGTCCCAGTTAGAATCTCTGCCACAGTGCACTCCACACACATACAACTGTTCTAGGGGTGGGAGGATTGAATCTAGAAAATTATGCATCTAAGGAAACCTCCAGATTTGTTCTGGAGGTTTGGGGGAGCCTGCTAAAATTTGCTGGTATCTCCCTTGAATTTGGAATGATTTTATGCACCTGCCTTTGCTGTTTCAAACCATTTTTGTTTATAATTGTTTTTAGGTCTATAAGTGCTTAGTCAGAGATTCCGACTAAACATCAGGAAGAACTTCTGATAGTAGGAACTGTTTGGCAGTGCAACGGACTCCCTTGGGAGGTTACGGGCTCTCCTTCCTTTGAGGTTTTTAAAGCAGAGGATGGGAGGCCATTTGTCATGGATTCTTTAGCTGAGATTCCTACATTACAAGAGATAGGACTAGATGACCCCTAGGGTCCTTCCAACTCTACAGTTCTATGATTCTATGGTATATGCAGTTGTCTTCACTCTTTTCATATACACAACTGTTTTATATATGTGATTATATTGTAAATTGCTTCAGGATGCCCCATGAGCACAAAAATGAAATTCATCATCATCATGAGTTTGGCCTCTTTGGGGGTCTTGGGCGGGTTTTTAAGCACCAGATAAGTTTCTCTTACCAAGTCCAGGAGACTTCCTTAACCTTAAAAAGGTATCAATTCAAGCTAGGCATTGCATGCTATGCTCCCATGCCCTGGCCAGCCTTGTTTCTGCATACAAGAATTCTGTAGGTATCTGCTGAAGTTTTGCAAGGCCTGAGTGATCGTGTATAATGGAAACAATAGCCCTGGCCCTCCTATGATTTCATTTCCCAAGCTAGATAATTTTACCCCCCCCCCTTCTGTGTTATTCCTAAAGAAGAGGCATGCCCTTGATAATCACATCAGTTACAAATATGAAACCATGATTGCTACAATTAAAGTAAAACACAGAAAGAGAGAAATGAGTAACGAAACAGCAATAGCATGCCGAGCAAATGGTATTTATCCACTCGAAGAGCTCCCACGTATCTGAGGAGCAGAAGACTGTAATGAGCAGTCTAGTGCTAAACATCACATAGAGTTGAGTTTTTGCCATTACAGTAGCAATATTATTACGGCTTTATTTTTTAATTTCAAACATGAACATATTTCTCAATCTTTTCTAAAAATGACCTTTGGGAATAACAGAAGTCTAGCAATTTTCTTATTTATCGTGCTGCATCAGCTTATGCTTCCAATTAAGAAGAAACTATATTGGTGAATGTGAGGAAGCTCTTCCAAGGCACCTTGTTTAGATGCCTTATTAAAGTCTCTAGAAAGGAGAAAATCAAAAGCTCAGGCCATGATATGACTTGCGGTGCTATCGCTGGAGTATAAGTACCAGGGCCTTCCATTTGATAGAACAACTTTGTGTTGTGTTTTCCCAGGCAACTTGACTTCCTTTGTTTCTGCTTTTGAATTTGATGTCTCGGTCAACATTTAAGGCTAGCATCCTTGAGAGCTCCCGGATAGCAGATGGGAGCTTGTTAATGTAGCAACAGCAAGGAAAGGTGAACACAACTAGTTAAAAATTTGCAGCCAAGTACTAAGACTGCAACAGGGATTCACTCCTTCAGCCTGAATATCACCATGCCTATCAGTTAGAGGTAGATGAACTTAACTGATTTCAGTTTATCCTTTTTCTAATCTTAAGTTTGGTCCTCCATGTATCTACATCAGTTTGCCTTTTTTTTAAAAAAAAAAAGTCCTTGTGAAAATTCATTAACATTTTTGTGCCCAACTTACATATTTTTGAATGCAAGTTTCCCCTAATCAATAAAATTGTGTATATTATTTTCACTATATGCTTTCTTAGGCATGCTTTCTCCTAATACATGCATCTTTGGCTGGGGAACTGTATTGCAAAATTCAGAGAAGTGCATGTTTTGGGGAGTGCAATGAGGTAAGTTTGCATTAAAGGGTGAAATGAGCCAAAATTCTCCTCCAACCCTACTGTTAGCTAACAGTGAGGGATCTCAGACAACTGGTTCAGTTCAGTATCCTGCTTCTTCTCATTGGCTCTAAGCATCTTAGCTCACTCTCATTTGTCTTCTTGAAGATACCTTTCCTGGCCATGTGTTCACTTACCTAGGAGTAAGTCTCATTGAATCCAGTGGGACTTATTTCACAGCAGACATGGATATAATTGCATGGTTAGATAATTCTGGGGCTGTGATAATCACACACACAAAATTGTGGAAAATATGACTTGCCATTGTGAAAAAGAGGATGTTGGATTTAGATGGGCCTAAATCTGGCAAGACTCTTCTTGTATTCCTAATATTTTGAGAACATTATGAACAGCGGTCTTCTTTTTCAAGGATGCATGTGGACAAGCAACTGAAAAACATCAGAAATAGTATCAGAAATATGGTCTCTGATGAGAAAAATGCCATATTTCTGCTCATTTGTGGTTGCAGATCCATAAGATGCCCTTGAGATCTACTGAATTCATTGTGATTTCAGGCAAATTCCCTGGAAGGAAAGCAAACAAACAAAACCCAAAGTTAGGTCCTCCACTGTTGCTTTGCTAATGTGTGTTGAAACCTAATGGTTAAGTTTTGTTAACCCCACAGTGTACCCATTAAAAAGTTCTTGTGTGTCAATTTTTTTTGCAAGGCTCTTCTAAGCCAAATCTGGTTCCAAAATAATACTTTCTGAAGCTGAGACCTTAGCCCTTCCTTGCTGCTCCTGCACCCCTATATCAAAGCAATCATGGCAAATGAAATTATAAGTAGCCCTCTTAAGTATCATGGCACCAGCAGGGCCTGCGAATATTGGAATGAATCTGACCTTTTACATACTAATGTTCCATAGCTGCTAATAATAAAAAAAAGTTTTTTCCCAGAGATGGGAGCTGAAGAAATATTACTAATACTTTAGAAAGATGTATGTTTTCTGCCTGCAATGAAACAAGAAAGGTCAAATTCACTCATCTCTTTTTTTTATTGTCTAACTTCTCACCCCTTTGTTGTACTAATGAAATTTAAGATATCCTTCATGATATAACTGTGAGAAGAAAAGGGGGGGGGCTAAATTACCTTCATCTGGCTTCATTCCAGTATGCTATAAATGAGGTAATTGTCCTTGACTATAAAATCTGCATTTTCAAGACTTAATTGCTATCATTACATCTTTTTGTAATTCTATTAATTTAACTGAATGGAGCGTTTGGTTTTATGGTTAAAAATTTGCATTAAGGCATTGTACATCTAAATAGAATTTTAATATTTGCATCAAAACCTCGGTACAGTTATCCCTCAGGATCTACATAATTTCCAAAGAATAAAATAGCAAGCAGGAGTACTTTAGGTCAACAAACTGGTTTTCTTAGGTGAATATTAATAGAATTTGCTATTACTGGCAGCATGCAGTCATGTGATAAATGTTTTTGTGTTGGTTCCGAGAAATCGTTTGAGCATACCATTCTGGGCTTTTTCTTTTTCTTTTTTTAAAGGGCATAATAATTAGCGGAAAATGCATTACAGAAGCTGAGCTCAGAATTGGGTTGTTGCTTATTTTCCTGCTTAAATTTCAACATATATATAAACAATGCTTCAAAGAAGCCACTGGATTCTGTTTAGGAGGTTCATAGCGCTCAGAAGTAGCCAGGAAGATGAAAATACCATAGCAAACGAGAAGGGTGTTATTTTGTGCTCACCTGCTAGTCAATCCCTGGCTCATTCTGCAAGCTACAAATATAATTCAAGGCTTGTTATTTTCTGTATCTATTATGGAAATGTTTCCCTCATGCTCTTGAATACCCTCTTGGCCATTGCAAAAACATGTGGCTTTTTTCTTAATTGACTTTTCTTTGAATGTGGAACCTTTCTGCAAGATTAACCAAAGTACATTGATGCAGTAAATGCCAGATAATCTTTCACCCAAGCAGTTCCACACTTCTCGCCAACATAAACTTTCCAGGCAAAGAATTGCCCTCCATTTCTTGTGTAGCAACATTAAGTGGCTAAATACAGTTTCACTTGGCCGAACCTGTGTACGATAAGACTGCAAGATATAGTCGTATTTAGTTGTGCTTTAGAACATGGATTCCTGCCCAGTAAACCAAAATGATTAAAAGGAATAATGAGGATTCTGCTATTGTGGGGGGGGGGGATATAATCCCAGATATATAATTTATGAACTCTCCTCTCAAGTTGGGATCAACAGGTGAATGCTTTATGCTAGATTCCTCACCTTGTGAAGTAAAATTGTTGAAGCTATTTTCTGTTTTAGTGCTGCTGTTTAGACCTGTTCCATCATTATCTGCTACCCAGAAGGCAGTCACAACTTGTTTTGAATCAAAAGGCCATTAATGGATACCGTTCACATTTTCTCGGTCCTTTGGGGATGTCCCTCCATCTCCTGCTTTTTATTTTAAGGTTAGGGTTTAGATTTGTTTAATGTAATTTGTGTATTCATAAACTGCCTTAAGCCCAATAGAAATGGAAACTTTTTTTTGTAAATAAATACAAATAACTGTATCTGAAAAGCAAAGTAGTCTATATACAAATACAAAAAATGTGATCATACTGGATCACTTCAACTAACGAATTTCCAAGAAATAAACAAAAATAAAAATGTATGTGCTGCAATCTAGGAAGAAATAAGAATAAGCGTGTCTTGTTGAAATAACAGAGGGTGGGAATAATATGTTTATGATCACACCCATTTACTTAATTAAACTGGAATAGCTACCACTTCCTGGTTCAGTACTCATCATCATTAAAGCAGATTAAAATTCCAACCTCACACATTAAACTGTCCATTTGTCTATCACTTTTTCTTGTAGGGGTATGTGTACTAAGAAGCCTTTTCCTGTGCGTACACCTCCCTAGGTTCATGCTGGAATCAGTGAGAGTTTAATTTGCCCCACAGAATATTTATGAAGAATCTATAACATCATAACAGCTTGTTTGGGTGTTGCCAGACTTGTCATTGCTCCACATTTCAGCCAAGGATACGCTGCCATCAGTCTTTTCTCTTAAATTGTATTACCGTATTTTTCTGTGTATAACACGCCCCCATGTATAAGACACCCCCTAATTTTGGGAACGCAAAATTAAGATAATTGGGGGGATTGCCCAGAGTTGAGCTTTTTTTGGGGGGTGACCCAGAGTTAGGGGGGATTGCCAAAAATCACTCGCCCGCAAAAAAGATCGAAATGCCACTAGCATGCGTCACAAAAGGCACCTATCCGCTGTCCCCTCACCGACAAAAGCAGCAAATCGGCTGCCCAATTGCCAAAGCGACAGCCAATCAGCACCAGCCATTGCCGCAGCCACCAATAACAATCTCCAACTCACGGCAGCAACCAATCCCACGTCCTCACAATGCACTATCCATGTATAAGATGCCCCCTCCCTTTTAACATTATTTTTTACTTTAAAAACCCCCTAGTATTATACATGGAAAAGTACAGAATTTTTGTTACGGCAGCTCAAAGACACTTACAATATTTTAAGCACAAGCAATCTGAAAGACGATTCTGTTTTTAAATAACTACATTAAACCATCCCACCCAATAGCCAAAGGCCTGATGAGAAAGGGATGATTTTGCATCCTTTCAACACTGGATCGTTTAAAGTTCAAGAAGCTTATGAAGCCTCCACAGGGTTGTTGCAAGTAAATATTACAGGCTATACCACAAGCATCTGTGTATCAAACAGAACCAAGACATTTTTCACTCAAGGCGGATTTTTCAGTTGTATTTGAATTATTTCTCACAATTTCCTTCGTTCGTGGACAGACCCTGCTCCATCTCTTCTCAAACTGAATGATCCTTTTCTGTGTGTGGTGGGAGCATAGTTCTCAACGAATGTGTTAACCTGAGTGGTTTGAGATGTGTAACCTTTCAAAAATACTAGAAAATGTATTTGCAGCTATCCAGAGTGACAAAGCATAGCTCGCATAACATAACGGCCCTCCAGAAATCTGAGCCTAGGTGTTGAAAAAGTGAAGGCATAATAGCTCTCACTGGAAATGTTATTTCTTTTGGTTACTTGTTCCGTACCAAAATCAACCACTGAAGCTTTGAGAACAAAGTGGGGTTTTTTTACTTTTTAAATATACCCTTATCTGAGAGTTTTGTTGCTTAAATATGTTAATGTGACATACAAATCTGTGTGGGTTCCTGGGCTCCTTTGGGAGAAAGGGTTGGATATAAATAAATTTTAAATAAACAGAACTGGCAGTTTTCTTGCTTAAATGTATTAATGTTTTACATTTCAACATTTTTTGCAGGTAGCTTCTCAAGCCCTTGGAATTACTTATGAATGGCCTGTAGTAATCTGCTACAGGAGCCAACCAAGGCTTTCATTTCTTGCCTGTCAAAGTCAGAGAGCTATGAAAAGATGAGCCAAATCAGATTTTGGATGCTCTTTTCCTAGCTTCATTTTAGTAAAATACAATAAAGAAGCATGGGTTCATATTCCTTGTCTTAGGTCTACGTTCCAAGGTCTTTGAATTGCTTCACATCCCGGGTGGCATTTCTATGTTGTCCTTTCAATGCATTTTTCTTGTTTGCAGCTGTTCACTCCTCTGCCTCCCCCTCCCTGTGCCTCTATCCTCCCCAATTCTAGAGCATCCTCTTCTCTGTTTAGTGATTAAAAGGCAATAAAAGATCATGGTCCAAAGATTCTAAAGAGCAAACATGAGCGTCACATATTTCTACTCCTGCCACTTCTGAGGGTTATTTCAGATGGAAGCTTAATATTTCAAATTTTCTGTTGGCAACAGGTTCTTGCTGTGTTTTAAGCCTGTCAGGTTTTCACTGGAAAGGAAAGGAAAACTCCAGACTCAATGCAAAAATAACCCCCCCAAGATCTTACTTTGATGTCAGTAAGGTCAGGTGGATGCTGTGAAAAGTCTGCATGCATGAGCATCCTGCACTAAGCACCTGTCTGGACACAACCCGAGTCTCGTGTAAAGGCAGAGAGCCAAAGTGGACATCTCCTTATGGAAATGTACACACCCTCCCATATGGAGACAGAATATGTGCACGTGCGCGCACACACACTCACCCTTTTGCATGGAAATATGCAGGCTCACATGAAGGCACCCAGTGATAGCAGAAGAGAAAGCACAAGTGCCAAGCTGGAGATGATGTCTGGAATGGAGAGTCCTTCACCCCTCTGGTAGCATCAAAGGCAAGAATAGCAAGCAGTTTGTATTTTTATAGTCCTTTTTAGTCAGTCATCTGGTTGCAAGACAAGAATCCATGTCTCCGTACAAAGAGGGATGTTGGCTACTCTGAGACCCGCCTCTTCTGTTCCCAACATCCTGAGCGCCAACAGGAAGTCCCAGGAGTCCCACCCCTCTGCCTTCTCTCTTCTAGGATGAGGAGGGACCGATGGGCCTGTGGAGATGGAGGATCCCCCATACTCTCTAGGGAGGTCTCTGCCAAATGCACTCTCACCTCCCCTTCCTCCTCCACTATCTCGTAGCTAGGCAATTCTTCCTCGAATGGTATAGTATCTCTCTCTCTCTCTTTCCTCCTGAAACTGCTGTAGGCAAGGGGGGGACAAAACTTCCCCTTCCCCCTCCTCTTTGGAGAGAAGCTGATCAGACTGAGTGCACACTTCCTAGTCTTCCTGTTCTGGCCATTCCCTGACAGATGATATGGCAACCCCATTTTTTGAAATCTGTGTCTGCCCCAATCCCAGAAGGATGCCTTGTGGGAGTCTGATCTATAGAACAAAGGAGGATGCAGCTAAAGGGTTCTGAAATTGTCTAAAACCCCTTCATTATCTTCCTGTAATTTGCCCCTCCCCATGTTTCTCCACCCCTCATCCAAGTTTACTACCAGAGCTGATGAAAAAAGCACCCAGGGTGTCATAGCATGGGAAATGAAGTTGTGGGCTCAGCATCACCACTCAGCTGTGCGCACAGATTTTGCTTTAGTAATCACCTACCTGTGTGGGCATAACAAATGTTTTATACATGATTAGAACAGATCTGGGTTTAAACCAATAGGTCTCCTGCCATCACATCTAATTTAACATTAGGGACGGATGACTCTGTTGATTCTGGCTTCTCTCAGTTTTCCAATCTTGAGTTCAGCAGGCCACATGTCTGCATCAGTTTGTGATTTTAAAGCAAAGTTCTCATGCAAATGCGCCAGCACGTTAGTGTGCATTTCTCTTATTATACACATGTTATGCCATTTTGCCTAATATGTGCTTTTTATGCACACTTGTTCCCTGATATGTCCATTTTTGTACACGTATTTTGGCTGGAGAACCGCATCGCAAAATTTGGATTTTAAAGGATAGCTGCATTTCATTTTGTGTATTGTGTGCATTAGAGAGGAATGCAAATCAAACAGATTTATCCACCACCCCAGCTTTGAGTCAGTTCCACTTCCTCTGTTGTAATGTTTGAAGCAACTCTCAGTGCGCAAGGATTTAGGCGTCTGTAGCCTGCCAGTTTAACAAGGTAGAATTGTGGATATTCATGAATCTTTTGAAAAACTTGAATATCGTTGACTATCCACTATGCTACTGAGGAACAATGAAGTGAGACAGACACCAATGTAATGCAAAACATCTGTCAGGTTTAAGAAGACAGTCTCCGTTCAGATGGTATCTTCAGAAAGACATATAAACATGGTGGACTTTGGTATGCAAAAGTGATGAAATGCAATGTAACAACAACCGCTGCTCTTTGTTTAGAGTTCATGTCAGATTTGACACGACTATGAGCAAAATAAATCGGGCTTCCTCGCCTCCTTGCAGATGTTAAGTGTGCGATCAAATGCAGAAAGCAAGAAAATTGCTTCCAAATCTCATCGCACCACAGGAGTAGGAAATCACAAAGTAGCTAGAGTAAAATGTTGATGTTAACTGGCGTATATTTTGTTACGAGCGACATGGTTTAAATGCATATCCACTATATTATGTTAGCGTTCCTCTCCATGACTGGAACTTTGGATGACTGAAATCATGTGGTAAGCGCGCATTGTGCGAGAAGCTCCCACTTCATGTCTCTACCTCACTGACAGGGCTGATGACATAATGTTCTACATCATCTGCACCCGCCACATGATTTCAGTCATCCAAATGTTACAGGGAAGGTCCCAGAACTAGCCAGAAAGGAACAGCAGTTTTGCTCTTGTTATATAACAATAGCCCTTGCAATGCCAATTTGAAAGGGCAACAAGGGGATTACAGTGGTACCTCAGGTTACAGACGCTTCAGGTTACAGACTCCGCTAACCCAGAAATAGTACCTCGGGTTAAGAACTTTGCTTCAGGATGAGAACAGAAATCGTGCTCCGGTGGTGTGGCGGCAGCAAGAGGCCCCATTAGCTAAAGTGGTTCTTCAGGTTAAGAACGGACCTCCGGAACAAATTAAGTACTTAACCTGAGGTACCACTGTACTTTATTCTAGGTGGCCAAATAGTAAGGATTGAGGAGAAATTCGATCCAGTTCTCATCTATAGGCAAACACACCAAATTTGCACTTTCAGAAGCAATATGCAAAAAAACAAACCAACCTTTGAAATTCAGATTGTCATCTAGTTCTCCAGCTAAGCAATGTGTATAAAAGGGCATATACTAGGGTCACAGTTTAGGGTGCTATTCAGTTTTTTAAAATGTGCAGGCAGAATGACTTCCACTTGTACAACAGGACTTCTTGTCCCCCTCTTTTCTCTGTGCATCCCCCTAAGAAAGTGAGCTCTGCTGGACGACAACACAACCTCTTTTTCCGGTAATCTGAGTCACTACGTTTCCTCAACTCATCCTTGTTATACCTTTACCAAGCCCTATTGTTTGGATCTACTTCAGCTGCATTCCCACAGGGCAGAGTGTGTGCTCCATGGCTCTGTGGGGGCTTTGTTCTTTTCCTCCTTTTCGGTGGCCATCTCTCTGCTGAGAATGCATACCAGAAAAGGAATGGAATGGGAGTATTTATAACCCGGAAAACTTTCTGTCTCCAGAGACTAAAACAGCAATAATCTCTCTGGCACTCTGGGTGGACTCTTTTCTACCTCTGTGGGCCCAGCATCTCTGGGTAGCCTTCACAGACCATTGTAGGCCCACCAGCTCACGGTTATGCACCATGGAAGATGAAATAATGGCAGAAGCACTGCATTTCAGCTTCCAGCCAACCTCACGTTCCTCAGCTGTTTTAGTGCCTTCTCTGTAAGTCTGTTGGATGAAGTATCTCTGCCAACTGAGTTTCATGGGCTATAAGAGTTGAACTGTACACTATATAGGAGAACGTGATTCTACAGAATGGAGGGTGGGGCGGAAGGTTTGCTATTGTTCCGCTCTTGCTACTGGAACACTCACAGCTGCTTGATTGTGGCAGCTGCCACTATTTCCATTCCAATCCTCGTATATAATCATCTTTATCATTTCCCGCCTCCTCATTGCATAGTCATTATTGTGCATGAAATAGCTGTTTTTATTGTACTGGCGGTGTTTTTTTGTTTTTTGTTTTTGCAACAGTTTAAAAGTATCACATTCTGCCATACAAGCTAAAATGGAGCTGTGGTTCAGCACCTGCAGATGAGTTCATTTCAAATTCAAATTTCAGATTTATTTATTTTTAAAGGACAAAACTGAAATGGTTTTACTTGTTTGTTTACTTTTGTTGTTGTTGTTGTTAAGGTCAGTGTTTGTATATCACCCTTTTTCTTAAGGGAACCGGAGTCAGTCTGCAAAACAACAACAACAACATACCACCATTTACAACTGCTTTGAGGTCTTTACCCACTTTGAGGTCTTTTCTTACAATCAAGCAGTATATAAATATTATGAAATAAACAATAAATAAATACAACAATTGCAAAATCATCTACAAAAAAGTAAGCCAGTATAGTGCACCAGAACATTACCACACTGCTGGACTCAAATCAAATTTATCTTCCTGCAGGCCATGTTCATAAATATGTCTTCCACTGACACCTAAAAATGAACAACGGTGAGGGGGGTGGACCATAATTCCATGCTGACTAAAAAGATTGTTCAAATTATTATATCTATATCTATATCTATATCATCTATATCTATATCATCTATATCTATATCATCTATATCTATATCTATATCTATATATCATCTATATCTATCTATCTATCTATCTATCTATCTATCTATCTATCTATCTATCTATAGGTATCTTCATCTTTCTGTCTATGCATTACTATATTTATAACCGTATGCATCATAAATTAAGGGGACAAAATCCCCCACAAACAGTCCAATAGGGAAATAGCGCATTATGGAATGTTGAGTGCCAATAGGAAAGGAAAAATGGAAAACACCTGCTGAGATGTTTAGAACCCTGAACATGACCACTTCTGTTAGAAACAGAATAAACTTGCAACATTTTGTGGCAAATCTCCTAAGTATGGCTTTGTTGTTTCCAGGGGTGCCAACTTGAATAAAATATTTTGTGTTTAAGGGTTCTGAATCATGCTGTCTCCTTCGGAGTCTGCTGAATCATAAATGCAAATCCATCAACATCGGGGCCAGCTATCATTTCACTCCTATACACCTTAAAAGTGCACAGTTGCCTTCTGCTTCTAGCCAGCACACAGATCCTCTACTAAAAGAGAATTAATAAATGATTATTCTTTAAAATTGAATATTGTGAGAAAGTTGGTTTAGTTACTACTCCCCGCCTCCACTGGCCTCTGTTTAGGGCTGATCAATTCCCTTAATTCTCCCAGTGCCATAAACTACACTCCTTGGCGCTGTATTTTTTGAAAGGAAACTGCTTACAATAGCCATTTACAACTGTATTCTCTTTAATTAGTCAGCGCTATGCTGCAGGCGCAGCTCCATTTGCTTTCAAGATTTGAGAATGTTAATAGTACAGTAGATCATTTTAATTATTATTGGGTTAATGCTGTGACTCAAAGACCACCACATGCAAACCCCATGGAAATGGCCTGAAGTGACCCAAAGGTTGTGTTGTATCGTAAAAGCTATAGTCCCGTTGCTTCAGTTTAAGGTTTACCTTCTTCAAATGTTACTATCTGCTTTCTCCCCGTAGACCCCAAAATAAAGAGACAAGGCAATTCCGTGGAGTTAACAGAGGGCCACAACTTTATTGAATGCAGCTCTTGTACAGTGGTACCTCGGGTTACATACGCTTCAGGTTACATACGCTTCAGTTTACAGACTCCGCTAACCCAGAAATAGTACCTCAGGTTAAGAACGGACCTCCGGAACGAATTAAGTACTTAACCCGAGGTACCACTGTATTTGCGAATGGAATAATTAATCCATTTATTTTAAATCTCAGTGCCCCAATGAAGGGAAAGAATGGGAGGCATGAACTACTATACAGCTCATTCAGAAACACCAGCACGAAAAGCAATTTCACCTTGGCTCAGAAGTGAGGATCAGATCAACCCCAGTTCCTCTTAAGCACATCTTCTAGGGGCTTCTGAGTTAGTTCTGTCTTTTTCCCCATGCCCAGCCCCTTTCGCAATTGGAGGTGGGGCAAGAGTTAAAGAACAGACTTCTAGGGAGTTCCATTCCCCCACTAGCCCTGGATTTAAAGAACCAGCCCCACCATTTAATGATGCCTTAAGGTGTTCATTGAAATCTCCTCTACCATCTTTTACCTCCAGAAATCCTGTCACTAGTGGCCAATCTGAGTTACATTTGTTATTTCATAACTGACTGCCATGCCCCAACACCATGTGAAACATGTCTCCCGCCCACCACAAAGCTTCCTGAATTTCCCACAATGCCTCAGAGTGACGCTTTGCCAGTGGCACTCCAGTACATTGTAGGAAGTGTAAATGGCAACTCAGAGCTCATTTAAGTGATGCTGTTGCCTAATATCTCCATTCACCACCAGCTTGGCCCCCTGCAGAGAAGAAGGCTCGGCCAAGGGCATTATGAAGATGGTTCTGGTGCTAGACCTGACATTTTCAGTGTCACAGTCCAGGTCAAGCCTGCAGCTTCTTCTCTTTTTCACCAGTTGCGTGTCGAGGTCCCCAAGACACCCCCCAATAAAACACAAGTGACACATTATTTTTGTTTAAGGTTTTTGGCATAATTTTGGCCAGAACTTTATTAAATTACAAGCAATGTGAGTGGTTGCTTAGGCATTGGTTGCGTCTATCTGACCCCGCACGGGGACAGTCTGACATAGACTCTCCTCCCTGCAAGAGAGGGCAGTGGTTGTGGCCGGGAGCCGGACTCCGCCTCAAGCAGGGGGCGTTTGCCCCCTGCCTCCCACTCACCTGGCTGGTGCCCACGCCCTCGGCCAGGCACCCAACCAGGTGCCTTCAAGGGGGCGTGTACAGCAGCCTGAATTGCTGCGGCGCCAGCCTCCAGCCCTCACTTTTGTCGTCCCGTCGCGAGTCACCCACCCTCCACTCCCTGGTAGGAATTTTTCCATTTGGCATTAGACTTTTTGGTTTTTTCGCCTACCTCGTAGCAATCGTCACAACTTTCGTGGTATTGGTGGGTAGGTTAGGCATTGGAATAATGTGTTGTGGTGTCGAAGGGCTAGGTGTGGCCATCGCCTGCGCCTTCAATTTTTGGGTATTCCGTTAAAGGAATCCGGCGGTCGTGTATTCTGTCCGATGCCTGCTTGGAGGGAGGCCATGGCACGACCCTCGGTGACATCAGGGGAGAGCCTATAGTTGGATTAGCATCAACAGGCTCCACCTACTGGTGAATAAACCCCCTTTGTTTTTTAGACTCACCCCTCTCCGAGTGGGTGGAGTCATCTGACATAATCCAATGCCTAAGCCAATACCTTTTCACTTGCTGTAATCAATAAAGTTGTGGCCTTTTCTTGCCCATTAACCTTATATCACGTGTCCTTGTGTTTCATTCCACTGCGCGGGGTTCGGGTCCTCGAACCACAGTCGCATGCCTGCGAAGTCAGAAAAGGGTAAAACACCCGGGGAGAGAGACGGGACTGTGAACCATGCCTCACCTCTCCCCAAATGCTCCAGGGGCTCTTGCGTGGCCCTAGCCCCTTGACAGGGTTCGGACAAAAGCATGGCGAGCCCCTGGGTTCCTTTAACGAAAAACCCTTGCAGCAGCAGCATTTTGGAGGGGCAGGCACAGCCGAATCCATACCCCTCCACCAACCAATTCCTAAACCAATGCCTAATCGCAACCTTACAAGTTGTGATGATTTGCTATGCAGTGGGCAAAAACCAAATGGCCCAGCCAATCGGCCAGATGGACAAAATTCCTACTGGGCCCCTGCCCCAAAAGCAGACGACCCCATGACAGGCATAGCAAGGTCAAGCGAACAGCCTAAAATAGGGAGGGAGGGCGGGTGATCCGATGCACCCAGCGAAAAGAGGAAGCTCAACGCTGTGTGCAGGACATTTAAAGACTAGGGCTGTCAATCAAAAAATGGCAACATATAATTCTCCCCAGCAACAGCCAGCCCTCTGACACAGCGGGGTGTCTTGCTAGCCCCCACCGCAACATGTACTCTCCATGAAGGAGAACACGCTTTATAGGTTTAGGACACATTCTGCAGTTTGTATTGCTGGAGTCGCATTTTGAGCCCTCACTTCCAATTATTCCCCACCACCCCACATGAGTTCCCAGAGTTTATCCAGCACTTTCAAGCATCCACATCACTTCCTGTATATTATCTCAGGCCTCCTTGCAACAACCCCATAATATATTTCACTATGATGGCCCCCCAACAGTTGATGGGAGAACTAAGACTAAAAAGAGATCAAAAGGCCACCATAGGGCCTTTGTGAGATTTGAACTGCGAACTTTCTCACATACAACTTGCAAGGTTAGCTGTGTTGGCTCTCAAAATGGCATGGTTTGCAAAAAAATTAATTTTATTCCACGGAATTCTTTTTTAAAAATGAAGGATTTCCCTCTGTCTGTGCCTTCGGTCAATGCAGAAACTTGAATCAATGAAACCATAAAAGGATGTCAATGTGTGAGAGAAGGGAGAAATTGATGACAGTCTGAGCAAAAGTTATATATTTTTTACTCCCTTTGGTGATGAGTGGGGGCTGAGGGGAAAGGGGAGTGTTGTACAGCCATTCTGCTCAGCTTTAGGCTCATTAGTATCCAGCAAGTTTCTCCTCTAAATGACAAAGAGTTTCACTGTCACCAAAGAGAAATTGCTGCTGACCTTAGACCCCTTTTTGGAAAGTAAAATAATGGAGCGCAGGAGCAGGGTTTGATATTTGACCGAATCCTACACAATTATCATGCATGTGTATATAATAAAATTAATTCTGTGTCTCTGCCTTGTAGCCTGGGGCAAGCGACGTACAATCAGTTTTGTATGTATAATAGATCACAGAGTTGTTCATGAATAATACAAATGCACTGAGCAGATACTGGTGAGTGAGGATGTTTGTCTTTGCTTGGAATCGAAGTGAACATGTAATATTGTGATAATATATATTTGATGAATTCAGGTCTGACTTGCCTTTGCCATAGCCTGCTAATTCCTCGACAAGGGTTGCCACAATAATTGAGTTTCCAATAACATTATGATTATTTCCACATGATAATTTAATTGTGGATATTTTTTTAATATTGTAATATTGTAGATTTGTGATTATTATGCATTTGCATGCAGATCTTGGTGGTGACTCGGAGAACATCCCTACATTTATAACTTAATTTCCCATATTATTGCATATATTTTGGGGGGACAAACTCATTAATGCATACTAAAAAAAGAGAGGTCTTTTTCGTCATTCTGCTTTTATTATAAATGTCTGAAATCCTTGCTCATTTTTTAGACTAGACTGTCGTAAGTAAACAAAAGGCAATCCTAATTCGTTGTTGGATTTGTTTAATGTAATAATGTAATTATCAAACACGGCAGATTTGTCTAATGTAATTGGGAGGCAATCAGGCACAAAAAAATTCTTTATAGGAAACCAAACTTATGAGCCACCAACTTTATCCTGTGTGCGTTTTGTTTCCTCTGTGTGCAAACTCCTTCCTCACTAAGGCCCATTCAAAACCATTTAAGATAATCAAATTCCTATGCCAGGTATAGAGACCAAGAGCTACGTATCTGATAAGGCAAATGGATGGAAAGGTAACATTACGGGGCAACATTTAAATCTGAGACCGTGCAGCACTTAATAATTGGGCTCATGTCTATTGGTCTATCAGCCAGAGATTACTTTGAAGCACTGAGAGCAACTTGTTCACAAATGATGGAGGACCCAACATTTTCAGACAGGTTTTGCCAGCCAGTTCATTTCCATATGTACAATCTAATCCTCCCCACCACCCAGAGTCCTCACATCTTTGACTTTGCTGCCCCTTTGGATCCCAATCCCACTACTGCCCCCTTCCAAAGAGAGCCAGTGTGGTGTAGTGATTAAGAGCGGTAGACTCGTAATCTGGGGAACCGGGTTCGCATCTCCGCTCCTCCACATGCAGCTGCTGGGTGACCTTGGGCTAGTCACACTTCTTGGAAGTCAAATCCAAACTCCTCTTCTTCTTCTCTTACCCATCCGTCCCCTTACTCCTCTCCTCTACAGTCTCTCTTCCTTACATGCATGTTTTTCCCCACAGCATCCCTTTTTCTTTAATCCTGCCTTTCATGAACTCAGTGCCTTCACTACCTTTCTGTCCTCCACCTTTCTAGGCCTCTGCATCTACCTCTCGTCCTTCTCTCAGAGCAGTGCCAGGGCTGCTGTGCTTCTAAAAACAGTGCTGCAGCATCATGCACTACAAAAAGCTCAGGCATGGTCTGATAACATCAAGGCTGCCGATTCAGTGCCCATCCTGGCCATCTGCATATTCCTACATTGCAGGGGGTTGGAGAGATGAACCTTGGGGTCAATTCTACAATTTTATGATTCCATGATTCTATGAATTATGCTATCATTATCACTTTCAACCAGGGATGGTCTCCATGTAATGGTACCTCTTCCTGGTGAATTGTCTCTGCTATAGTTTGGGCTCATCCTAAACTCTTGGACAATGCCATGCCTGCTGATAATGTGGAGGTGAGCTTGTCTCCACCATGTTTGAAGGAAGTGGGCACACCTCTCCTCCAGAATCAAGGGATGGCAGTTTTCCTTGGCTGCTCTGCAGCCAATAACTGGGAGCACTGCATTATCCTATAAGGGTGATACTACCTGACAACTGCAGCTTCTTTTGGCAAGCCCAACTGCATGCTCTTGAGCAACATGGGATCAGCCAGTGGCCCTTGAGGGGGCTGAGTAGGATTATTATTATTTTTTGTGCCCTTTGATTAGCCAATTGGGGAACCCTTTTTCACCCGCTCCATACATCTATGGATTTGGGGTGCATAATGTGGGCCTATTTTTAATATGTTATATGTAATGTTTAGTATATTATTTTAATATTGTTGAAGTCAGGAGTACACTTGGCCCTACCCCTTCCAGTTCTCTTCTCTTAGGCTGCTGCTTCCTTCATGCATCAAAACGGATGGACAATAGAGTTCCGTTCAGCAACAAGCACCCTGAAGAGACTTTTCTGAGGAGAAACTCTTGTGCGCTTGCCTTTTCAAGTGTACTTGGCAAAACCCTCTCCATTTTCATCACCCACAAAGGATATGGAGAATTGTGGAAGGCTATTTTCACTTAGCCCTGAATTCCCCCTTTGAGGAGATTTGAAAAGGTGCCCTAAAACCCCTCCAAAAAAACCCTTGTTAATATGTGTAGGCAGTTCTCTTCCCTTTTCCCCTTCCACACTGCATGACTGCCAGCCCAGACATGAAAAGCTGCTGAAGACATTTGAGCTACAGGTGTTCTGTAAGTACAAGAAGATCTGTTGTGACATCAAACCTTCTTGAGTTGTTGTTTTTAAAGTAAGCTAACCCACTTGCTTCAGGACACAGGAAATGCATATGGGCAAAGATGCTCCCTCAGTGACATGCAGCAGTGGAGTGTGAGGTGGCCAATGGCTCTCAGATAGTGATCTTTGGCGTGAGAATAGAGGTATTCTAAGTAAGCATGATTGGACCTGTTTTGATATGTGAAATTTTGGAGGGTGCACCATGCCCTCCAGCTACCCTGACTCTTGGCTCCGTGTCTTCAGGTGTCTTCCTACTTAGCTATCCAGCCTTCAGCCTCCTTTCCTGACCAGGAGCAGTCCTACCTTGCCTGTTGTTTCCAACAGCTTACAGTTTTGCCCGGCCTTGGATCATGTGTAAGGAATTCTCACCAGCCGGGCTTGTATTTCTCAAAATGGCCTGTTTGTCAATATTCTGTAGCAGTCACTTGTGAATCACAAATCTACACAATTGAAATCACAGTCCTGTTCTGCCGCTGAACCACCTTATACCCAGAGTCAGAACAGTATTACAGAGATAATGTGCACGTGGTATTCTGAAAGCTAAAAAGCTAGGTAGCATTGTCTGTTTATTATCAGCAGTATTGGTAGTAGTATTGCTTCTGAAAACAATACTCTGAGCGGGTGGGATATTGTGATATCACATCAACTTAATGGGATTCCAGTTTGGAGAGGTAAAGCCCAATATTAAGACTTGTAAGGCTGCCTCCCTTCACTGTAGATTCACTTCTATTTTGGTTCCATCATCAGTGCTACATCAAACACAAGGGGTAAATCCAACTGTGCTCCAGAAATGTACAAGTATTTTCTCCTTCCAGACAAGAGCAAAACAAGAGTTCTGCCCCCCATGTTCCCATGTTTGTTTGGTAAGATGAAATTTGAATATATTGACAACGTCATACATCATGATGCCACTGGAAGGAATAACCATACTGGTGATATTTGGGAGGAAATAATTCAAATGTTATTACAGATCCTTGCCCAGTGAAAGAGTTTGGTGGGGGGGAATCCTTTCCCATTCCTTGCTAAGAGCAGAACATCTTCATAAAGGAGGGAAAGGAGAGAGTGGGGAGAGAGAGAGCAGGGGGAGAGGGAGAGAGCAAGACTATTTCCATGAGCTCAAGTGGGATTTCCACCCACTTTTTTTTCTAAAGCAACAGTCTCCTATTCAGCAAATTGCTTTTGTCACCAAGAGTCATTGCATTAGCTCTTTGGGATATGGCAATTTGGGGGTGGGGTCAGCTGTTCAAAGGGGAAAAGAAGGTCAAAAATTTCACTAGGCCAGCACAACCGCCTTGTGTGAGCCTAATGACTTATTTGGATCCCAGTCAATACATCTTATATGTCTCTAAAGTAACTCTAGGGGCTGGGTGTGTCCCTCTCTGGCCAACAGAACCCTTTTATTTTGGCAGTAGGGACAATCCCTTAGGAAAGAACCTGTTTGTGCTTATAGATCATTCTTGCTGGATTGGGACTTGCGTAGACATTTTAATACATACGGCAAAACCGCTGAAAGCATGAAACACAATTTAATTCAAGAGCTAACTTAACAAACAAACAAACTGCCCAATCAGCAGTCCTGTTGAAGAAAATAACACTACTGAAGAAGACGTAAGTGATTTCAATTTTTTTAAAATCGGCAAAACAAAACAACATAGCTGTTGCTGCAGAAAGGATGATTTACACCCTAGAACAATCTTCTGTTCCTCATGGATTGTTCTTCCAGATTGGATCCAACACATGCAAAAAGATAGTGCACTGGGAAGATGGAAAGCCCACCCCCCATAACTGAGGGAAGGTAGCCCATTTAGGAGAAGGAAAACTCTTCCACTGCCTTGCAGGACATCTTCAGGAAGGCTAAGGAGTATACCCTATACAAAATGGGGTCCCTAAGATGTTTGGATGGCATCTTGCATGCCTCCTTCTGGCAACTCCTACAGCCAAGGTAGTGCCAAACATATTGCTCCGCTTTCCTTTGGACCACATCAGCAAGGCCAAGGTCTTGCTATCTGAGCAACCCAGAACCTCCATACCCACTGCCCAGGTTTGCCCACTGGGAGGTCACTTTAGTGCTGCTAACACAGCAGTGTGACTTCACCCCTGGAGGTGCACTCCACTATCTTTCAAGACAGATGGATGCCAATAATGGAGAGCCTGTGTGGTGTAGTGGTTAAGAGTGGTGGCCTCGTAATCTGGTGAACCGGGTTTGCTTCCCCACTCATCCACATGCAGCTGCTGGGTGACCTTGGGCTAGTCACACTTCTCTGAAGTCTCTCAGCCTCACTCACCTCACAGAGTGTTTGTTGTGGTGGAGGCAGAGAATGGAGTTTGTTAACCGCTTTGAGACTCCTTAAGGGGAGTGAAAGGTGGGATATAAAGTCTAAACTCTTCTTCTTCTTCTTCTTCTTCTTCTTCTTCTTCTTCTTCTTCTTCTAATATTTTCTGACTGCCTTTCCTTATGTGGCCAACTCAATACCATCTACACACAACAAGAAGGCATCAGCCAGCTTGGGGGAACATAGGGTTGCCTCCAACTAACCTTGATGAGAAATCTGGTTGGCCCAGTTCAGACATATGCTGGGCTACCTGCGTATGATGGCCCACAGCTGAACTTGCCAGCCAGATCAAAGCCATTTTGAGTTTCTATGGAGACAGCATTTGAGTTGGCACTTCGATATGAGAATGCACCAAATTCTTATAGTGGTAATGGCTAAAAAAAGAAAAAAGAAAAAAGTCACTCACCAGCACAGGAATCTGGAGCCATTGCTTAGGGACCACCAATGTGCAGGCATTGGTTGACATAAAATGTACCTTCATCTAAGTCTGACTCAGCGGTAAGACAGTTCCAAGCATTCCCAGTGTTCACGTGGGTAATGCAACATGTTTGAGCCAGATCCAAGTGGTAGTTATGTGCATGTGTTTGAAGAGTGTTTAACATTTGAAGATTCTTGTCAATTTGTTGGGAAATTCCCAAATGAAAACATGGGGTTCCTTGAAAAGCAACAACAATGGTAGCCTCTCTGTTGTGTATCCCCATTGTCTATCAGGGACGGAGGAGAAATTTTTCATTTAAAGATGAATCTGTGAAAATTGCATTTTATGAAACATAGCCATCCTTTGAAGCTCATATGTTTCTGAATTTTGCAATGCAGGGGGCCAACCAAGTAATAGATGCAAAGATGCATATAACAGGGTAACATGTGTATTTTTATAGTGATAATAATGTACAAAACATGTTATGTTAGGCAGATATTGTATGCGAAATGTATATATTAGGCAAAATTGCTTACAAAAATGTGTATATTAGGAGAAATTTGCACCTTAACGTCTTTGAATTTTCATGAGCAAACTGATGTGAAAATGTGGAAAAATGAAGATTGAAATAAAAATAAGAAACTGAGCAAAACAATTTGGCATATTTGTCCATCACAGATAGAGCAGAAGGTAGATCATGATTGACTGATAGATCACTGGGTGATTTGCAGTAGATCAACAATTGTTTAACAATGACAACAACAGGACTTTCCCTACCTAAAGTAGGGTGCTGAAATGTAGAGAGCAAACCTGGACTATTTTGTGGAAGGACCAGGAGCCCATTTCAGTGCTGATGTTGAAAATGACTCCCTAGGCTCAAAGGCACGCTGTCCTTTAATTCTAATGGTGTGTCCTTTGCACTAGGCTCTGATTCAAGTTCTTGGGTTTCTTGCAAAAAAACAAATAGATCCAACAAACCTGATGACCGTCCACTCCTGTGTTATAGTATTATGCTAGAGAAATAAGCAGACAAAAACAAAACACCCCAACCACATAAAATGAATGGCACAGCTCTGGAGCTGTGTCTCTAATTACCGGTTATCAATCATTGTCAGTTAATTATCATTAAAGCTGCTTTTTAAAACATTTCCCTCCTGAGAGCCAGGCATTTTGTGACCTTCACTTGATTTTTTTTTTTAAATGAAAACCCTAGTTCCTTTCGTTGCTCTGTTTGGAATTTGTGTGTGAAGAAGAGAGAGGGAGACAGGGAGACATCAGACGATGCTGCTCCTTTATAGCAGCAATTGCAATAAGAAACATTACGACTTCCAATACAAAATATTCACTTCACAGAATAACATTGATATGTTCAGTTGGTTCTCTGAATGAGGCCTCTCTCTGATCATCTTTGGCAACTGAAGGCAGTCAGAAGTTTTAAGGGGTACATTTTTTGTGGTGCCAGTTGCCCTGCCTAGAAGGAGCACTGGAGATTTGTATGGAAGAGCACCCACACATACAGGGCTCGTGTCTAAAGCTACATCACAGCTTTCGTAAGCATACAGTATGCAACACTTGCTGCTCTAGTGCTTCACCAGTCTGCTGCTAAATTCAAGGCTTCTATCATCTTTGCTGGGACGTGGGTGGCGCTGTGGGTTAAACCACAGAGCCTAGGACTTGCTGATCAGAAGTTGGTGGTTTGAATCCCCGCGACGGAGTGAACTCCCGTTGCTCGGTCCCTGCTCTTGCCAACCTAGCAGTTCGAAAGCATGTCAAAGTGCAAGTAGATAAATAGGTACCGCTCCGGCAGGAAGGTAAACGGCGTTTCCGTGCGCTGCTCTGGTTCACCAGAAGCGGCTTAGTCATGCCTGCCACATGACCCGGAAGCTGTACGCCGGCTCCCTCGGCCAATAAAGCGAGATGAGCGCCGCAACTCCAGAGTCGGCCACAACTGGACTTAATGGTCAGGGGTCCCTTTACCTTTACTTTATCATCTTTGCTAGTTATGTTTCCCTCCAGCTTCACCACTCTCGAAGGCGGGCTAGTAGCTGCCAGTCATTAAAAGTCGGTAGCCAAAGCACCTTGAGTGATCAGTCATATAAAAGTCTAGAGGTGGTTGTGTCTTCAGTTGATACCTCACAAAACAGTACTTCATCTGCTGTAGGTTCAAAGGCGCTTTAACTACATCCGGAGAGGTGACAGTCTGCAAGGTCACTTTCTGTCCCTCCATCATCCAAAAATGTACAGCCAGTTTCATCACAAATTCTTACATGGAGAAGGGGATTGTGAGGCCATAAGTAGAGCAGAATGGGAAGTGTATAGCTAAACTGACCGAGATCTTCCATTGAGGTGGAAATACTTCTACTACTACTACTACTACTACTAGTACTACTACTAATAATAATAAATTATTTATACCCCACCCATCTGGCAGGGCTTCCCCAGCCACTCTGGGCAGCTTCCAACAAAATATTAAAATACAGTAATGCATCAAACAGTAAAAGCTTCCCTAAACAGGGCTGCCTTCAGATGTCTTCTAAAAGTCTGGTAGTTGTTGTTCTCTTTGACATCTGGTGGGAGGGCATTCCACAGAGCGGGTGCCACTACTGAGAAGGCCCTCTGCCTGGTTTCCTGTAACTTGGCTTCTCGCATTGAGGGAACCGCCAGAATGCCCTCAGCGCTGGACCTCAGTGTCCGGGTAGAACGATGGGGGTGAAGACGCTGCTTCAGATAATATTATTATTATTGCTGCCTCCGACTGCAGAGGCAGAGCATAGCCACCATGGCTTCGATAGCCCTCTTCTCCATTTTTAAACCATGGTTGGTGGCCATCAGTGCCTCCTGTGGGACCAGGTGCCATACTTTATGCATTGCATGAAGAAGGAATCTCTACGCTGAGTTATTCCCCTCTTTTTAAAAAACTGGATCTCTTAAGTTGCATCATGACACCATCACATGTCCATAGATTCCCCACCATCTTCCCTCCAGACAATTTCTTTCCCAACAGAGAAAAATGTATATAATGACATCATACTCGCAAGTTACTAAACTAGCAAATGGCACAACCAGCCCACAATAAAAAAGGATAACTCATCTTTCCCCCCTTTTTTTTCAAAAAAGGCAGCTAAGGAGAAAACCGACCCTACTTCTCATTTACATATGGTGACATTTTACAGAAATATTGTAACATTAGCAGTGGCGTAATGAAATTCTGCCTATCAGCCATGGAAGGAATAATGTTACTGTAAAGGTAACCTGTTCGCAGTTTGTTATCAAGAAAATATTCATGCCAGGAAGCATACATTTTGGAAGGAGCATTAAGACTGTGCCTGTGTGTGTGTGTGTGTGTTTCCCCCTTCTCCTTTTAATTCTCCCCCCCCCCGGGCTATCCATCTTCCCCTACAGATTTACTGCATGATCACTCCTTTTACATGCTAATTATGTGCAGGTCTGGTGAATTTGTTAGTGGTGACACTTCAGAGACCCTGTGGGACTGCAACTCATTATGTAGCAATGTCCAGATATATCAGATATTATTAGCTGTCATTAATCTGCTGTGGAAACATAGAGCGCTCAACCTGAGAGGGACCAGGAAATAGAGTACAAATGAAGTCTGGTGTGGCCCTGGCTCCCGAAAGGTCAAAGGGCAAAGCAGTGGGAGGGAGAGGCAGAGCCCTTTAAAGATCCCTTTGTGATCTTGCCTTATCAAAGAAAACCTCGAGGGAAATCCACAGAAGCACCGCTTAAGGAGGTGATGGGTGGAAATCTGCGGCGATCTGTAAAGAAATGCTGACAAAAAGATCATAGGGGCACAGGCTGCTGGGAACTTCTCCTGCACAAGCTCCATTGAAAGGAATGGGAGCCAGCAGAACTCATATTCCTTTCAATGGGGCTTGTATGCAGAACTTCTCAATGAATTTATGACCCTTATCTGCTGATGGGATGCGAAGTTGCGTTTATTCTGTTTATACATCACTTCCCACACCCAGAGGCACCCTGAAACAATCTACGGTGATAAAAACACTAAGCACAAAATACATATTAAAAACTTAATAAAAATTACAAATATTAAACACTGTAAGTGTTCTTCCGAAGAGTGATGGGATCATCTAAAACAACACAAAATATCTACCCCCAGATGAAGACGGAATAAAGTGGATTTCAAAGATCATTTGCAGGGTTTCATCTCTGCTACTGAGCTATATTACATATATATATATAATAATCGTTAAGCAGTGAGCCAGTGTGGTGTAGTGGTTAAGAGCAGTAGTCTCGTAATCTGGGGAACCGGGTTCACGTCTCCGCTCCTCCACATGCAGCTGCTGGGTGACCTTGGGCCAGTCACACTTCTTTGAAGTCTCTCAGCCCCACTCACCTCACAGAGTGTTTGTTGTGGGGGAGGAAGGGAAAGGAGAATGTTAGCTGCTTTGAGACTCCTTAAAGGGAGTGAAAGGCAGGATATCAAATCCAAACTCTTCTTCTTCTTCTTCTCATCCATGAGGAGTCAAACATTCAGTGTGGCACCACCAAACATTAGGCAAACACATTCATTATACTCTTTTAGACACCTGCCAAAATCTTTTTTTATCACAGTAAGCCTAATCAGACATATAATTTAGTTATGCATACTTGTTTTTTTTTAAATAATTATGTCAATTTGGGGCATTATTCAATTAAACTATTATGCTAGCCATTGACTTTTAGCTGTGCAATGCAGCTTCCCTGCCCTCTCCTCTCCCTGTGTGCCCCCACACCTCCCCTAAATCTGCTCCAGAGGGTCAGGGGAAAACCCCAAAGCAAATTTAGGGGGCACTGGGGGTTGCACAGGAAGAGGAGAGGGTGGGAAAGTTATGTTGCGCAGCTAATAGTCACTGCACTAGTGGACCTGTTAAGGCAAATACCACCCTTTACCTGTTTCGTATTGATAATTCTTTTACTGTTTTATGTGATATATATATATATATATATATATATATATATATATATATATATACTTCAGAGCGACTCTTCATCATATCCGAAGTAAAAGCAGGGTATAATACTCAAAACACAGTCATGTCAAAACAATCACAAGAAGCCTCTTGATGATAAGAGCGGGGGAAACAGACACACTTAAAATGGATAGAAAATTGGGAGTAAATAACTGCGAATGATTATTGCAAAGTAAAAGGCAAAAAGAAACCCAATTGTAAACACCATCTTTAAAGCACAGAATTGGATGTAGCTTCCAGTCAAAAAGGTAACCAAAATAAATGCCCTGTCAATGCTATTGTAACAGTAAGCTATTCACAGTTTATCTCTGTTGTCTTTGTGCTTATGTATTTAGAGTTGATAAGGCGGCATGGTAACCCAGAGTTAAGACATAGTTCAAAGGTCTGCTTCCAGACCTTTATTCAGAATTAAATTGGGCAGTGATTCTTCAGTATTTCAAGGAGAGCGTATCTTATGGTGCTAGTTGTAGATTCCTGGGATCTTCTGCATGCAGACCAGTTGCCCTGTCTCTTCAGTCCTTCTTGCATTTGCCCAGGGGCTACATGGCTGTCCAGCACTGATCCGTACACTTTGTTATGGTCAAGGAACGCTTGTCCGATCAGCTTGGTAGAATGTGGCCAAACACCCCAAAACACCAAGTAGGCTTTCGACACGAGCTGCTAATAAAAATGCTCACAGATGTTGGGAATTACCCTATTCCCTGAGACTTCTTTTTCAGCCTGAAAATAATCTAAGCAACCTTTTGGCATGGGTATCTGGCACATTAATTAAGCTGGGTTCTCCTCCCACCTCAGACCTTGTGTTGAAACTTTGATTAACCACTCCTGCATTTAACAACTACAGCCATTAGGTAAGCATGTCTGCCTCGCAGGTGTGCAGTCCCTCAGTTGCTATGTTCAAAATTCTGGCATTAATCAAAGCTAATGTTGCCCGCTGATGCCAGAACACATGCCCATCTTCAATCACGAGCAATGGGGGGAAGCAATTCTGCCGTGATGTATTACTGATTTTCTACGGCATGATGCTGAATTGCAGAATCTGGAGTTTAGGATATAATCCAGCCCCTTTGCATTTGGGTGTACGTGTGTGTTGTTTTCCTGGTGGCATGAAACCAAATAAATGTCCTTTCCACAAGGACTGGCAGTATTCCTTTTGCCATGGAATATTTGCAGGATTAATTTGAAAAATAAACATTCCCCAGTTCAATGCCACAATGCACATTTTCGCACTTGGACGACTTACATTTTTATATATCTCAATTCCAGGGGGGAAATAAACTAAGGCAGCAACAATATACATACGTATTTCGGAGTAATCTCAGCCTCAGCTGGGCAAAGTGATACTTGCTTTCTTTGTTTAATAAAATGATTTGTAGGATACTGTTGTGCTATTGCTCTGAAATGGAACAAGTAAAGATTCATGATTAGATTGATCACAAGATCTTGGTATCTGGAGGCATATAAATAATATGAGACAAAAAAAATCACACTGTGTACTATGCAACATTATTGATATTGAATCACATCCAATGTTAGTCCTACTCAGAGAAGACCCATTGAAATAAATGGTCATAACGAACTTAGATGCACTAATTTGAATGGGTCTACTGTGAGAAGAACTGTTGGATACAGCTAGGGACGGAAGGCTCTCCATTTTGATTCTCTCGGTTTCTCATTTTTCCAATCTTCAATTCCGTTCTCCACATTTCTGCAGCAATATGCTTTGAGGGGAAAAATCCTCATGAAAATTCTCCAGCATTTTAGTGCTAATTTCTCCTAGTGAGCAGCACCTTTGACTAATGTACACATTTCTGTTGGCAAGTCATCCTAATATAACACATTTTTTGTATGTTATTTTCTCTTACATACTCACAAAACTCAGTTAAAGGTGGAAGCTTCCGTTTTCCAGCCGAAGCACTCTTACTATAAGATGTAAGCCACCTTGGCTTTATTTGGCGTTTAAATGTTGAAAAATAAATCAACAAATCAAAACCACTGGTTCCTAAGCCTTTTCATTCCCACAGAAGTAAAAGCATCAAGGATTCTGATCATATTTGCTGGATTCCCTTCCCTTCTGGATGTAGTATGACTAAGCGAGCACTGGCAATTTCTGCTCCCATTTCTGGTTTCACTTGACTTCTCCAACATCTCTACTCATACGCGTGCAGAGACAGCCTGTATTTGCATTTAGCATAATGTGTGAACTTGCCTACAATCATTGTGGGGTCTTTTCTCCATGCTTTGAATCCTGTTGTGGGTGGCAGGAAGAAATTCACAGATTGCTCCAAACCAAGTTTCTCTCTCTTTTTTTACTTTACTGAATTTTCAGCACTCCCCACCCTCCCCACCGTCAAAGGAAGTGGGAACGAGTGAGGCTGCCAACAGCTCCACATCCCTGTGACCTAAACACCAAACATCAGTGGCTCATTATGAGTAATTCTAGGTGTTGTTTATGTATTGATGAAGCCTTGGCCTCCTCACTCTTTCCTTTGGAAAGCTGACAGAAATCAGGCCAATTGAGTAATTGCTATAATGCTCTTTCCCCTCATGAAATCGGCACTGAATCTTCCTTTGTTGGCACCGCCGTCTTATACACAGAGTCTTCCTAATGCCAAGTGAGCTGTATTTTGCCAGCATCTTCCAGTGGAAGCACTAGGCTGGGTGCAGGAAGAGGAGGGAAACAAAATGTTGTATTAATTGAATGTGCGCACACACCATACTGAAAGAAGCCTAATTGGAATGGCTGCACTCCGTACTAAATATTCAAAACTTTCAATCTCGTCAAAGTAATGGAATAAAGCTAACTTTACATTTGCCTCTCCACCCACCCCCCTTTCAAGCACACTTTAGCTTTATCCTCACCTACTACTTTCCAAGCCAATGAATTGTAAAAGTCCCCTGATGTAGCCATGCAAAACATCAACCTTTACTTCAACGCCATCTTCATCCTTTGGTGCATGAAATTAAATGGCTACTGAAGTTAAGTGAGGAATGAATCAGGCTCTGTAGGATGTGGAAAATGTAAGTCCAAGAAGGGGTGTGTGTGTGTGTGTGTGTGTGTGTGTGTATTAACACACACTGAAGGAAAAATTTCCTTCAAAAGCCCTTTCAGCAAATGATAAAGGGTTGGGCAGTTATGAGCTAAAGGTAAAGGTAAAGGGACCCCTGGCCATTAGGTCCAGTCGTGACCGACTCTGGGGTTGCGCGCTCATCTCGCTCTATAGGCCGAGGGAGCCGGCGTTTGTCCGCAGAAAGCTTCCAGGTCATGTTCCCAGCATGACTAAGCCACTTCTGGCGAACCAGAGCAGCACACGGAAATGCTGTTTACCTTCCCGCTGGAGCGGTACCTATTTATCTACTTGCACTTTGACGTGCTTTCGAACTGCTAGGCTGGCAGGAGCAGGGACCGAGCAATGGGAGCTCCCCATCGCGGGGATTCGAACCGCCGACCTTCTGATCGACAAGTCCTAGGCTCTGTGGTTTAACCCACAGCACTACCCGCGTCCCTAGTTATGAGCTACATATGCTTTTATAAATTATAACTGTTTTTAGGGGATATTCTACTTACAAGTAACCCTCGTGGGTTGGGAAATATCCACCACAAGCAAGAACTTGCACATGAATTGCAGTGAGAGATAGAAGTCACTGGTGGTATTCCACATAACTAAGTTAGGGCTATTAATTTCAGTGGTCCTACTCTGAGCAAAACTTAACTGAACAGTAGTTTAGTGTGAGAACAGGGCTGGCCCACCCATGAGGCAAGAGGTGGCAAGATTCACAAGGGTAGAATATCCCAGCATAGATCTTTATTCCGGTTTGCCTCACGTGTCAAAATGTCTTGGGCCGAGGGGCCACTAGGGGCGCATCGGAAGATGGCTGACAATAACATCTCTCCGACCCACAGGGGGTAATTAGGAGGCTGTGATGGGAGTAAATAGCCTCCCTACCCCCCCCCCCCGGATAGTGGGGGGGCTGCCCTTGCCTGCTGTGCCCTATACCACCCCCGAATTTGAGGGGATGGGGGCACTAGGCAGAATGCCCTCCTGTGGATTTCGGCACTCCTGGACACCGTCTCTGATCCGCGCCGCTAGCTGCAAGAACTTCAAAAGGAACAATTAGGAAGAAGTGAATGCACATATTTCAAGGAAGGAGGGGGAGTAAAGACTGCTAACTGAAGAGTTCTCTGATAAACAAGATGAGTCGGAAGAACAAGAATCAATCTTGAGAAGACAGCCAAGACTCGGTATGGCAAAGGGACTGGATGGGGGAGGGGGAAAAAACTTTCCTCTCTTTCCTCTATGTGATTAAACAAGAACCCCCCCCCAAGTCAGAAATGCCGCTTTAATGACTTAAGCTGTGAATTTACCACTGTGTGGAGATAAAGTTTCTAACCAAAGCATGTTTTAAGAAAAGCGTGGAAAGTTTAAGAGCTCTGGAATGACACAGTTAAAAATACCGTCGCCATATTGGTAAGCTCTGTCGGAGGACTTGAGTCTGGGAGGAGGAAAGAGCTGTTTTTTATACTGTGGGTGAGACTCCTCAGTGGGACTTAAGAACGACAGACCCTGAGATTAATGCTGGAAAGAGTGATGTTATTTATGAAAGTGATGATATGAGGATTGGTCGAACGGAAAAATCCACACAGGATATAATTGGTGTTTATCTGCTTAAGGAGATTATCAGAAGAGAGCATAAAGGAAAAAGAAAAAATGTACGAACAAAATGAGATGTGGAAACAGCAAGATAAGACTGGATAGAATTATGAACTTTATCTGGACTGATTTGGATATGAACTCAGTAGCAAGAAGATGATCGGAATCCCCCTTTGAAACTTGAAATATGGGTCCCCTCAACAAAAATTTAAAATTCGGCTTTGTAATTCAGAATTTATGTGATGTGATTTGATTTGATTGGTCGGTTAATAAAAATTATATTTAAAAAAAAAATGTCTTCGGCCGGCCCTGTTTGAGTGTCACAGAGAGATGGGAAGTTTAGGAATAAGTTACAGAAAATGCCCCCAATGTTTAAGTTTGATCTTTTTGTTGTTGTTTCACCCTGAGACCCCAAAGTTCCTTCCTGCCATCCATCCTCTCTATTCCTTCCTAAATTGGTAATCCTAAATAAATAAATAATTGAACACAGTGAAACCACCAGAGACAACAAACTATTTTTATTATAACATATGCCTCCTATCTAATGTAATTAGAAGTTTCTATATGAAGTGGTAAAATAGAGTAAATATTTTAAAAATATAGTAAATATCTCAAGACGTTTCCACATAACCATGTTCGTTTTCCACATGTCTCAATAAACCCTAACTGGTTATCAGAACAGATGAGGACAATTGATATTAGGACAAGATTTCAAATCTGATTAGGCTAGACCTGGAATAATTTATTCCTTTTTCCCTTTTTTGTGTGTGTCTCTGATTCCATTATAATAACCAGAAGGCAAGGAGGAGCCTTTGGCAAGAGGTTTCAAAGGCATTTCTCTTATGCACATAAAATAAATGTTTATGCTAATTCAGAAATTGGTCCACACCTATAATTTTTTTCTATAACCAAACAAAGCTTTGGGCAAAATTTCCAACAGAATCAGTTTTGGCTGCAGAGTTGTGGTTTCAATAAAAAGTCATAAAAAGAATTTCCATGCGTAATTTTTTTATAGAGAAGTATCTGAAGGCAAGTTGCATGTAAGATTACGGGCAGATTTTAAGTCTATGGTAAAAAGGCTCCATTGCAAGAAAAAAAGTATAGCTAAAAGCAATAAACAATCTCAAGGGCAAATATATTTGTATGGCTTCTATAATAATGTCCCCCACACCTGTGACTGGTCACTTTGTCCTCCTGAATGGCTTGTCAGCACAGATCCATTTGCATGTCTACCAACCAAGGGCAAATAATGCCATATTGGATAGATCTTGAAGTATGGGAAGAATAATCAATGCAACCATATTTTCAGCACCTTTTTATTGTATGTTTCCTGCCTTGGACCTTTGGGAGGAAGGGTGGGATATAAATATAATAAACAGATTAATAGATAATGTGTCAGCTACAAAGGGAGCACTCCTATTGCAAGAGCCTCTGAGCCAAGTGGCTAGGATCCGGGGGGATCTCTGGCTGAGCCAGAAGATTCCAGATGCAGCCAGACCGTGGCAACTTAATTCCCTCATCCTTGGCTCAGCGTCATATAATGCTGGCATATCTCCACTGTCCCAGAGTGAAGAAGAAGAGGAAGAAGAAGAAGAGGAGGAGGAGGAGGAGGAGGAGGAGGAGTTTGGATTTGATATCCCGCTTTATCACTACCCGAAGGAGTCTCAAAGCGGCTAATATTCTCCTTTCCCTTCCTCCCCCACAACAAACACTCTGTGAGGTGAGTGGGGCTGAGAGACTTCAAAGAAGTGTGACTAGCCCAAGGTCACCCAGCAGCTGCATGTGGAGGAGCGGGGAATCAAACCCGGTTCACCAGATTATGAGTCCACCACTCTTAACCACTACACCACACTGGCTCACCCATAGCTCTAAAGCTGGTGCCAAACCTTGACAATAGGGCATTTCTTGGTGCTGTAAATCCAGTGCTATTTCAAAAGGTTTTCCTCTGCTAGGCTTAGGCTGGCCCTGCCGGCAGTAACCTCACTGCTGAAAGGAATTTAGATCTAGTGTAACTTTTATGCTGGTTTAAGTTATGTCGCCTTGCTTTATGCCACGTTCTTTCTATAGGTTTAATCCCTAAGTGATGGTACAGAACATCAGGAAGCATGAACACATTTTCAAAGGATTGGGACCAACAAAAAAACAACAACCACTCATTATGCAAGCAATCAACTGTCTTCAGCTCATGTTTCTTTCCTTACACATTTCCAACAAGTGGCGTCCATTTTGCTAACATGGCCACAGCCGAAGAACTATAGCTGAAGAGAACTGAAGGGAAGTGAGGAAGGAATCAGGAGCCTGAAAGAAAAATACAAATGAAATACAGACATGAGGGTCCCAAGAGATGGGCCAACTATGAGCATATATCCATACACATTAGCACAATTTGGTAAACGCCCACTAGTTATAAATAAATATATTTTAAAAGCTAATTCACAGGGGACACCAAATATTTTTGTTCTCTGTTTAAGTTAGAGCTGTGTATTCCATTACAGATCAGGGCCTGAACCAAACTACTTGCAGAAGCAAAGGCTCCAAGCCATTCATGAAGTGGTTTGAACTGTCAGATACCCTTTGCAAAGCCCAAATGAGTGCTTAGCAAAAGCATTTTAATCTTAAACATTGTTATCTAAGCTGACACTGACCATACTTTGCTGAGCAAAAAAATGGCTTTCTAAAATTTCCCACACAATTTATGGGTGGCTGTTCTGCTGAAGAGGGAAGAGTGATGAAATTATTCAGCAGTTTCCCCCCTCAGAAAACTCTCTTCTGGGTAGTTTTGGATCATTTAATGTTGAACGAAACACTTATGGTTATTTCACATTGCGGACAAAGGAAGCAGTAGGTTAAGAGAGGAGGACTGGAAGGAAGAGAGCCAAAGCCTATTGGTTTCCTCAACAATATTGAAAAAATATGAAATGTGAAATGAAACGGATTTATTAAAACCACATGGGCAGCTGCACTTGCATCTCAAGAAGTGGAGGCTGCGCAGAGGCCTACTAATTAGGGTTGTGCACTAGACTCACCTGAGTCGTAAGCCCAGAACTGAATTGGACCTATATGGGGGGAGGGAGCTCTGTCCATCATTCAAGTTGGAGGGGGGAAGCCCCACATCACTGAAGGTCAGGTTAGATGGCTAGAAGGAGAGACAGGCATCAGGCACAAAACCACAAAAAGGTTGGAAGGGACCCACCTGACCAGCTGCATCTTCCGGGGAGAAGGTAGGAAGTCCTGCCCAGTCTCTCCTTTTTCTTGCCTGATTCCACATTTCCTGAATGCGGTCTTCCCAATCCAGGGGCCTCATATCAGGACCCCATGGTGAATCAGCAGGGGTTGTGCCTGTTTGATCTGATGGACACTTTCTCCCTCTTTTTTCTGAATGTCCTCTCTTTCGAACCAATACTTAAATTATTCACTTTCCTTTTACATATCCAATGAGGCAGATGTTCCATTTACAGTTTGTTCTTTCCTAAGACATTTCAGAGCTTTGGGCCATTGCTTTCTTTAATCTTCTATTTGAATAGTTGTAATGACTTTGGTGGCAGGAAAATAGGAATCAGTGACTACATTTATCTTAAATAACTGTTATCACTTTTCTTGATGATCCTGGAATGTTCCAATACTGTGTGATCCCCTTAATGTAATCTGTATAGACAAGACTTCAGTTGTCATTTTGTCTGAGGAAAGATCACAGCCCTTTTGGATTATATGAAGTGAGAACACAGCTTGTCAAAGGGAAGAAAGCAAATATCACTTTGAAGAGACTTAAAAATAAGATGTCTCTAACTGAAACTGACAAAACAAGAAGATGTCTGTCCTGTTAACCATTTCAGTCCTAAAAAAAACCAAAACTCTAAGGTTTCCTGTCAAAGAAACATGTGGTCACTATGATCCATTTGTGGGCAAACCCCAGAGAATGAATTGAGACACAACTGTTTGAGTGAACTAGGGCAACGATTTATTAGCTACTTATAAAACGATCTACAACTAAACACAACTGGGCTGAATTTTTTTTACTCCCAACATAACTAGCTTCATAACCATCCGGGCTCCTGCATCTGGGAAAATTGGTCAGTACCTCAGAGGCCACATGTTTAGAGGGGTTGTGAGAGGCCTTTCTGATCTACTCCTTTCTTCAGGTCCCACAAGGAACCAATACCCTACTTCGCCCCTGGATCCCATTGACCTGAAACACAAAAATCTCAAATTTCCCATCACTTCCATGTACACACTAGATCTCTACCTATCACTGTCTTTCTCTGCCCAACCCTGCCCATAGCAACCAAGCAAAGTCCATTTGTAGTGGCAGCCTGGCCTTTAGCTGCCGGTAACAAGTTTTGCCATCCAGCCACACAAAGTAGAGAAATTATTAGAGTCAATTCTATGTTCAGGCAAAGATATATATACTCAACCATAAAGCTGCCATGTGTGCCATATCTCAGGGAGGGGGTGCCACAAAAAAAGGGAGAGTGGGCTGCAGGAGTTGAGTAGCACAGGCCTTTCTAGTCCTGTCTCCTCAACCCAACTCTGGCATAACATGCATCCTCGCACCAAATTGTCATACCTTTCCATGCTCTGGAGATGCTCAGAAATTTGCCTTTGACCTCACTATGACAGGCAGCAGAGGACTCACTTTTATATTTATTTTAATTGGGCAAAGATCTGATTTTTTTTAATAGACACGTGAGATAAACCAGGATTTCCTAAACTTGGGTCTGCAGCTGCTTTGGCACGACAATTCTCACCATCCCTGAACACTGGTCCTGTTAGCTAGGGAAGATGGGAGTTGTAGTCCAAAAACAGTTGGAAACTCAAATTTGGAAACCCTGAAATAAAACACTATAAAGCAAGCTGAGTTTCCATGTTTTAAAAAGTGATGCTTTAATTAAAGAGATTATGCACTTATTCTGAAAACCCACTCCTCTCAATGAATATGAACAACTGGACAATTATTCAGCATTCCATGTTCTTCTAGTTCTATCTTATTCCACAAATTCCATATCCCAGTTTCTTAAATTCCAAAGAATAATATGGAAGGGTCACAGCTTAGGCTTACAGCATCTGATCTCCATACAGAGGGCCCTGGGCTCAATCTTCAGCTCCTCCAGGTAAGGTAGAGTTAGAAAAACTACCTTGCCTGAAACCCTGGAGAGCCATGGCAGCCAACATGGCAATATTGAGCTATGAGACTTCCTAGGTTCCTCTGTTGAGCTTAAATAAGAAGGTGTAGGCATTCCAAGTACGTTTGCCTTATTAAGTCTGCGACAACAACTTGCCAGACACATTTAAGACAGCCAAGTGGATCTGATCCAGAACTCTGCCAGTGATCTGATAGGCACATGGATCTCCATAGTGTGTAGGGTTCCCTGTTATTTTCAATGACAGAAGCAGCAGCGTATATGCATCTCTTTGTATAGCAGAGCCATACATTTCAGGAAAGTCTGAACATGAAGAATGGCTGTTTAGCTCCTAAACATGAAACACAGGCTCAGGGTACCTGTCTCCTATCAATACCCTACTATGAGGAACGGAGTTTTCTGAATGTATAGTTGGAGGACAATTAAAATGCCAGAGATACTAATAGAAGTTAATGGATGGAAGTCACCCAATCTCCTAGTCAATGCCCTTAATTCAATGTTATTCCTTTAACAAACTGTGCTGTCTGTTCTCATTAAATTGTTCAATTTGGCACAGGCAAGTTACAGTGCCCTTGAAACCATGCGAGAAGTGCTTTTCATATGCCACTTGACAGTAGCTACATTAAGAGGTTTTGCTTTGTTTTTTTTGGCATAATGGAATTGCTGTTAGTACCTTTCCTTCTGATGTTCCTTCCTGCCTTCAAAAGTCCTGTTGTCTTGTTATTTTAGCTCCCCCCCTTCTTGAATACAATATCAGAAGTGTGTGTGTGTGTGTGTGTGTGTGTGTGTGTTTGCGTGAAGACAATTAATTTTGTTCTGTTCCAAAATTATCTGAATCTTTGGCATGGTGTCTTTCGGATGGCACAAATGAGACCTCTTTATTCGAACACCGTGGACAAAATAAATGTATTATCAGTGGCGTAGCGTGGGTTGTCAGCACCCGGGGCAAGGCAAGTAATTTGCGCCCCCTAACCCGTGGATTTGTGCCCCCTAACCCGTGGATTTGCGCCCCCTAACCCGTGGATTTGCCCTAACCCCAGATGTTGCGCCCGGCCCCCCCTGCACCCCCCACGCTACGCCACTGTGTATTATGCCTATATTCCAAATCACAAAACTCAGGTGTTCTCAGAGTTCATGTTCTCTTTTTCTCTCCCACTTAATTCTAACATCTCACCTCCACAATTCTTCCCATTTATATGACAACACAAGTGAGGTAAGTGCTGCTGTGCTCATGTCCTCCTTGTCCTCCTCCCATTGGCACTTGGTTGTCTATTTTGACTGACTAAGATGCTGAGCTAGATGAGCCTTTGATCTGATCTTGAGTTCTGAGGTTTGGGAATGAGCAAGTTTCCTAAAGTTTCACATTTTCTTCAGAAACAGGTTGCAACTATGGTTGGAAGTGAAATGCAATTATCCTGGCATTTAAAGGTGAAGCTGCTTAATTCTCACTTCCAGAGCAATTGTTGTTTAGTCGTGTCTGACTCTTCGTGACCCCATGGACCAGAGCACGCCAGGCACTCCTGTCTTCCACTGCCTCCCGCAGTTTGGTCAAACTCATGCTGGTAGCTTCGAGAACACTGTCCAACCATCTTGTCCTCTGTCGTCCCCTTCTCCTTGTGCCCTCCATCTTTCCCAATATCAGGGTCTTTTCCAGGGAGTCTTCTCTTCTCATGAGGTGGCCAAAGTATTGGAGCCTCAGCTTCACGATCTGTCCTTCCAGTGAGCACTCAGGGCTGATTTCCTTAAGAATGGATAGGTTTGATCTTCTTGCAGTCCATGGGACTCTCAAGAGTCTCCTCCAACACCATAATCCAAAAGCATCAATTCTTCGGCGATCAGCCTTCCTTATGGTCCAGCTCTCACTTCCATACATCACTGCTGGGAAAACCATAGCTTTAACTGTACGGATCTTTGTTGGCAAGGTGATGTCTCTGCACGGAAACCTAAACTCAGTTGTCCTTCAAGAGTCATAGTTCTCCAAATTTTGCAATACAGTTCCACAGCTGTATGGTGGGGTGAAAAATGTGAGCCCCTACACCCACCTCAAAAAGGTAGGGAAAGTATGTCAAGAAGCAGCAAGAGGAATAAATGGACAATAAAAATATAAAAACACACAATGTAGGGTAGATATTTTTCTGCATGGTTCAAATGTGCTGATTTTGAGGCAGATATTGAAATTGAAGACCATTCAATACAGCTCTAATTATATAATTTCTAAATACAATTCTTGTTATGAGATACACTGTATGAATCAGGAGGACACCAAGTAATTCAAAAGTGTCATTGACTACTTTTTGCTGAAAGGGTGATTCCAATTTAGCCACAAAATCTTTCAACTGCAGTACAGTTTCCTTGTGGACCAGAGGAAAAAAATCTCATTTACTTTGGGAAAGACGCTACACACTAAAAGTAGCAAGCCATGCAGCTTTGAGAGGCAATCTACTCTGGGCATTCTCCATAATAATGAATGTATATCATTCTCTAATTAGCCCCATTAAAATAATTAGAGATTCCCATGTCATCTTCATCAAAGGCAGCATTTGAAATAAGAAGAGAGAAAGAAAGAGAGCCCACACAAGTGACCTGAGTAGTTTGGGGGCTCATGATACCACAGGAAGGGTGGGAATGTCACTCATGATTAAGATTAATTATCATCATTTGATCAAGATTGATTTCCATAGCATTATGTGGTTTTCTTTGATCACCTTTGCCTGGTGAGAAATGCACCTTCTTTAACAGCCGGCAGGTTGGGAAAGGTGAGAAATGTTCCTCTTGGGTGGGGTTTGATGATAATTTCCCTGCACCAAAAAAGCTGCTTGCAATAGAATGTTTTTCTTTAAAAAAATCAGTTGCAGTCAATATGCATGTAATAGATACTAGGTTAAGCAAATGGTTTTAGGCCCCAGGGGCCAAATGTTTTCCTCTGGACATCTCTGTGTGGCCCTTGAGACTGTCCCCAGGCCATGCTGCTGCCTTCTCCAGGCCTGCTCTGCTCCTTCTGGGTTGCTTTTGTCTGGCTGGAATGTATTCTTGAACCTTAATAATGCCTCTTGCTTGCTCGCTTGGATGGATGGATGGATGGAAGGAAGGAAGGAAGGAAGGAAGGAAGGAAGGGTGTGTTTCTAGAAATCCTTGGCTTTTCTGTGACTATATATAGCCTGCTGGAAAGGTAAGAGTTCCATACTTTTGCTCCTGCCTCAACCAACCACCAGCACACAACCCCTAGAGTAAATGGCCCTTTCGGCTGAAGAAACACCACAATGCATTTGCTCGTGATGAAGACAGTTGATCAGGACCGAGTTTTCTACGCTAGCTATGTTGAAATGAGTCCCACTACTTTCAGTAGCTATGAAAGTGGATTAAGAATCAGGATATCATTGTTTAAAATCTAATTTCTGTCCTGAGGCAGAAAATAAGGTAGCCTGAGGCAAACCTACTTCCTTATCAACCTACCCTACAAGGCCACTACTACCATTTTTTCCAAATACAAAAGTCTATCCTCCTAATTGTGCAGTGAAAGAATGGAGAGAGGGTCACTAGATTCCAGTAAAGTGGTCTTGACAAGCTCCTTATTTCACACTGTTTATATTTTATTTCACAAATTCATAGAGGTAAGGCCTCTCATGGAAGTATATGCAAAATGGGGGGGAGGGTTGTGGGTATTCCAAATTGAATTGCGTAGGCTTTACAAAAGCAGTGCATCACACCCTCCAAACTATTAATGTGCAATCAAGAATCAAAGGAGGAAACCAATAGAGCATGCCTGTCACCAGTTGTCATTTTGATGATCAATTCACACCTCCAGCACAATAAGATCAACCCTGCAAGTGCACTAATGACCCCCAATCCCTAAAATGGCCAGAGGATTAGGAGAAGGATAATGTGTTGTAAAGGTGCTAATGAAAAGGAGGGTGGATGATGTGGAGGGAGATGGTCTTGTTTCCCAGGAGGTGGCTACGGTCAGGGTGAAATGAAACTTCCTGCCTTGTTACTCCAATGAGTCCTGGCTCCCAGTTGTTACTTGTCTTCAATACAAATTGCCTTTGTTGCTGTCATTTCAGTTGGGTTAATGTTGGCAAGCCAACAGAGCAAGGGAAAAGCACCAGGCAGTGCACACACAGTTGTACAAGTATATGGCCGATACTATGCTATTAAGTGTCTCTTTTTGGTCTTTTCCTTCTCCATGTAGCAGACTCCTATAGGGATTCTGTACATTCATCAAGAGTGGATCCTGTAAATGATAGCCTGTTTCTGCACATGGACCATTGTTATCTGAATTGTGTAAAAAGTTTCAAAAGCACTGGCTTCTTTCAACCAGCCTTTCACATAGGGACACTGTTTCAGCAGTTCTCCTGCAGCACGATGCTATTGAGATTCAGCATTTGCTGTGAAATTCTCCCCTCTGTACATCTCTTAATTCTGTGTGAAGCCTAGAAGCCTCACCTGCTTCCCCAACACACACACACACACACAATTCCCTTTCACCTCCTTTCTTGATATTATGGTAGAAAATATATGGAGTAATTTTTTTCTGTGTTGCTGAAGTCTGTTCAGATTTCAATTATCCTGTTGTAACATCAGTGAAAAGTCACTAAGAATGTCTGAACTGGATGTACCTTAAGACACTAGCATCCATTTTCTACATTAAAGGGTTTCTCCGATGCATCACACACACACACACACACACACACACACACACACGGAGAGGAAGTCTGCTTTATGCATCTCTTTGAGTCCTGAAACATTGGCTTGTTTTCTTTCACGCTTGCCAGATTGCCGAGCAAAGTTAGGACGAGCGCTGTTGTCTCTGAGGTCACCTTGCTATTAAGACTTCAAATAGCAGAGCGCTAATGTATGCACACATGCAGAGACTACTTTAACCCTCCGCATCACACTGCCACTAAATCGATTCATTGGCTTCTAATAAAACAACACAAAACTGGAGAGCTGCTCCCCCTCCCACCCGTCCAGCTGCAATGGGGTGGAGCGGGAACATATGCCTGCACGAAGAATGGGGTGGAGAGGGGAGGGCAAGGAACTCTCTCGAGTGACCAAACAAAGCAGAAGAAAAATGTCTTTGGCAAGGCATGGAATGACTTAAGCACTCCATTGTATTGACTCTGAATGAGCCATCATTGTACATGCCTAGTGCGAGGGGATGCTCTGTGTCCTTGATTAGCCACCTGATTAACCAGATTACATGGGGGAAGCCATGAAGGTAAATAAGGCCGGCCTTCTGTCACTTCCTCCCTCGGGCTAGGAAAACAAGGTGCCTGGAGCCTGCCCCATTGTCACCAGCTGAAAGAGGGACAAAGCTCAGCATAAACGCTGCAGTTGCAAATGACAATAGGTCTCGGGAGGGGAGCCCGCTTGCCTCAAATAGCGTGAAAATGTCTATCTGGTCAGCCACACAGCAGCGTATGAAAACCTTTTGCCAAAAAGGGCCCTGTACCCTCTCCTTGCTTCACTGTTGTTATTGTGTTGTTATCGAAGGCACGGATCAAGGCCGGCTCAGTGAACTATGCTCATTGAGAGTACAAGCCGAGACATATCTGCCTTTGAGTCTGTCAACATATTAACCTCCCTTCTGCCATTTTTCTCCGTCAGTCGGTTTCCCCTGGCTTTGAATCTTGCTCTTGGAGACAAATTATCTTTCACAGCTAATTGGTTTATAAACAACCCACCAACCGTACTCTGACTTGACTAAAAGTGTTTTCTTTTCTTTTTTTAAAGTGTTCCACAAAGAGAAGTCTTTGTCATAGGCTAACCCAGCATGCCAAATGGCAATATTAGATTGGATTCTAAGGTGCAAAAAGTCACTCTGTGAATGGAAGGGCCTTTGTTCGAGTGGAGACCCCCCTAATGTTGAGAATAGTAATTTAATCCACTGAAATTGTAAATGGTTATATGCTTTATTATGTGTTTAAATATGATTGGTTGGTAACTGAATTCTAGAGTTCTCTAGTAGTTCTCATGTGATTGGCTAACGGTCAAATGGGAGGTATCTAGTGAAGGAGAGACTCTGTTTTATGTGAGGCAAGATTACTGTGTTTTATAATCCACTGTGAATACTGCTAAGTGGAATAGAGTGTCGGAGTGCTTCTCCTGCTTGAAAGAGAGCAAAACTGAAGGAGAAGATGAAAGTGGAAATCTCTCATAGGAGCTGCAAGGTATGGCCTAATTGAGATACAGAAGGCTGAGTGCTGACCTCAGGAAAGAGAGGAAAATACAGTTGTTTGGAAATTAGAAGTTTTTGAATATTAAAGTCTGGACATTGATTTAATTTATTAAGGAGAATGTCATTCCTATCTATCTATCTATCTATCTATCATCTATCTATCTATCATCTATCTATCTATCTATATCTATCTATCTATCTATCTATCTAATCTATCTATCATCTATCATCTATCATCTATCTATCATCTATCTATATCTATCTATCTATCTATCTATCTATCTATCTATCTATCTATCTATCATCTATCTATCATCTATCTATCATCTATCTATCTTTGAGCTTCCAAGCTGCATTTTTGCTACCCTAACTCCAACGCCTAATACCAAATATGGCCCTCTAGGCATCTCTGTCCAGCCCTCAGATATTTCCCTCTCCTCAGGATACACAC
Organism: Podarcis filfolensis; assembly: GCF_964270895.1. Classification (NCBI taxonomy): domain Eukaryota; kingdom Metazoa; phylum Chordata; class Lepidosauria; order Squamata; family Lacertidae; genus Podarcis; species Podarcis filfolensis. The sequence continues at coordinate 29,344,190 of NC_139603.1, read as the reverse complement.
CGAACCAGTCCTGTTCCACATCCTCCTCCAGTGCTTTTGCCTGGTTGGAAGATATCCTTGAACACATGTCTCTTGCTTGCCTGGATGGAGGGTATGGAGGGAGGGGTGCAGGAACACACCTGAATTTTGCGTAGCTGGAATGTAGGCAGAGGTAAGAGTTGCAGCTATTGCTCTACCCAATTCTTACACCTGGCCCATGAGGGAATATACGGTAAAACCAACTCATGGTGGCTTACAGTAAAAATAGAATAAAACACAGTAGAACTTACCTCTGTTCCAGTTTGCACTTTCCAAAACAAAACCCAAATTGAAACATAGCTAGCCTTCATGCACGTATCTGAATTTTGTAATGCCGTTCTCCAGCCAAACAGTGTTTCCAAAAATGACTATATTATGGGAAAGAGTGCAAAAATGGGAATATATTAGTGAAAAAACAAAAACAAAAATGCATGATATTAGGGGAAATGGCTTGGAAAAGGTGTACATTAGTCAAAACTGCATTGAAAATTGTACTTGTTGAGAGAAATTTGTCATAAAATGCTGGTGAATTTTCATGAGGATTTTATTTTTTTATTTTATTTCTTAAAAAGGGGGAATTGCTGTGGTGGTAATGTAGAGAACTGACTTTAAGATTGGAGAAATGAGAAGCCGAGAGAACCAAAATTGACAGATCCCTCCGTCCCTAGCTGCTGCTTAAGTTTTTCATTGCCTTGCAGCTATTGGACACAACAGAGCATCTTTCCAGGCCAAGCATTGACAACCTTGGCATAGCTGTTGATGCTATAGCTCTGGAAAGTTTCATCTATGAAAAAGATGCTTTGCCACCCCACAGGTTGCCTGTTAAATCTGTATTGTCAGGAAGGCTCTAAGTAATACTAAAGCTGACACGGTGCAAGCAAAGAGCTGACAGCTTCACTCCAGTTACAGCTGATTAAAGGCTGCTAAGGCCTGAGGGCCTGTCTCTAAAAGAAGAGGACCAGGCAGAATTCTGCCAGAGCACTTCCAGCTTGCATATTTTACCTAGGATGATGTGGAAGAGCTCCAGGTGCTACACTGGGTAATCACCTGTATAGCCACCCTTGGAACGGATGAGCAGGGAGGCACAAATGAGGCTTCCAAAATGCTCATTAAAACCAATTGTTTTCGCATAAAATGTAAAAAAACAATAACAATAATAGGAATCTGCTTACAATTTGAATGGCATTTATTGGAGATTAAGATCATTTCACAATTAAAACTAAACTTATGAAACCCACACCTTCCAACACAATATGAGAATTGAAATATAGCTATCCTTCACAATTTGCACTTCTATTATTATTATTATTATTATTATTATTATTATTATTATTATTATTTTCTTTGTACCCTGCCACTCTGGGCAGCTTCCAGCATATATGAAAACACAATAACACAGGATGCAGTTCTCCAACTAATGTTAATAAAAATGCATAGATTAGGAGAAAGTGTGCAAAAATGAATATATTAATGGAAATAACATTAAAAATGCAGGATATGGGGTGAAATTGCTTGCAAATATGTGCACATTTATCGAAGCTACATACAAAATTTTGTTGATTAGGAGCGATTTGAACTAAAATGCTAAAGGATTTTCATGAGGATTTGGTTTTTTTTAAAAAAAGAATGATGATGGTGATTATGATGATAATTGGAAATTGCTGCAGAAATGTGGAGATCTGAGTTCAAGATGGGAAAGATGAGAAACTGAGGGAAGAGAAACTGACTTATCCTTCCATCCTTAGTAATGAACAATAACGTGTTTGAAACCAAAGAGCAAAAGCATATGAACACTTCACTCTTCAATGCAAGGCATTCAAGCAAAAGGAAAATGACAGCATCTGTGAAAGAATATGCTATACACACAATTCTGTGTATTGGAGTCATTTGTGCATCACTAAACATGTTTGGATTTGGTAAATAGGAATTCTGTCTGACTTCTTTGCTTATCAATATGAGAATATTGTTTGAACAATATGAGAAAAGGTGAGGTGTAATATTTTAGATATGACTAAATAAACACATGGAGTCCTTTTCCTGACTGCTCAGCTGAACTTCCTCCCAGGTATGTGTATGTATCATTGTGGTCTAATTATATATCTCACCTTTCTTCCAAGGAATTGGGGCAACACAACCACTACCCCATTTTATCTTCTCAACAAACCTCTATTAGGTTAAGAGGTAGTCACTGGCCCAAGTTCACTCAACAGTCATAGTCTGACACTGTAACCCAGACTTTCCCAACCCAGTGCCCTTGAGATTCCAATAGGCTCCCAACCTCTATGGGCACAAGACACCATAGTCAATGGTCAGAGATGGTGGGAGTCATGGGCCAACAGCATGTGGAGATCCCCAAATTGGGGAAGTGTAGCAGGCATCCCTAAGTCTTAAACTACCCTGGCCCTTACTAGTGGGGACGTGGGTGGCGCTGTGGGTTAAACCACAGAGCCTAGGACTTGCCAATCAGAAAGTCGGCGGTTCGAATCCCCGTGATGGGGTGAGCTCCCGTTGCTCAGTCCCTGATCCTGCCAACCTAGCAGTTCGAAAGCACATCAAAGTGCAAGTAGATAAATAGGTACCGCTCCGGCGGGAAGGTAAACGGCATTTCCGTGCACTGCTCTGGTTTGCCAGAAGCGGCTTAGTCATGCTGGCCACATGACCTGGAAGCTGTATACCGGCTCCCTCGGCCAATAAAGTGAGATGAGCGCTGCAACCCCAGAGTCGGTCACAACTGGACCTAATGGTCGGGTCTCTTTTAGCAGGCATCCCTAAGTCTTAAACTACCCGGGCCCTTACTAGTGTGGGCCAATGAGGAAGAAAAAGTTAACTCAAGTGACTAGGTGATTCAGAAAACCAACTATATTGGTACTAGATTTTCTAGGACCCTTCTTTCTTTGACAGCGTTTTAATGATAAGCCTGAGATGTATTTTTCTGCATCTTTACTGACAAAAAATTGCTGTTCCCAATTCACACAATCGCTCCTGGGGATTGGGTAGGTCTAATTCACACATGGATATTTGATTTTGGAAAATCCCTGTGAAGTGACCTGCCCATGAATGCTAGATGTGAACTTCAAGAGCACAAGCAAATGATGGTGGCATCTATGTACTTTTGGAGAACTTCCAAGTGTCAGAATCTATTTCTCCATGTTGACTCCAATATCATTGTTGTCCTTTTGAATGGGCTACAGGCCAGATTTAATGAACCCATTTGACTAGCGAAAGGGGTGCCAACTTGAATAAAATATTGGGGGGACAACAGGTAAGCTCCAACCTGCATAACAGATCACATGATGTGGCACACACCAATTGAATGGCAATGCCCATCTACCTGGGGGGGGAGAGACCTCAAATATTTTATTGGGGTAACAAAGGGACCTCAACCCCAATGCATTGGCTCCTATGACTAGCAGGATCCAGCACAAGGACTCCTGTTAGCACAAATAGAGCTTTCTTCCCCCCTGCCCTGCATGCCCCCCAGTCCACTCTAGAACAGGAGTGGCCAACTTCCAGGAGACTGTGATCTACTCAGAGTTAAAAACTAGAAGTAATCTACCCCTGTTTTATTGGGGTTCAGGTCAAAGTTGCAGAGCTTTTTGTGAGAGGGGAAGTGCCCAGTTTTATTGGGCTACAGGGAAGAAACTTTCGGTTTTGGGGGGTTTGGGGAAAAATAAAGGGGGAAGGGGATTAGTTGCTTAGATCGCTGTGGAAGCAATCTGCCTCACAGCAAAAACTCCGTCTTCTGTTTCAGAGATCAGGAGAAAATGCAGGGAGAGGAGAGAGGCCGGGACCAGGTGCTCTTAGGCAAAAACAAAGGAAAAGGAGCCTGCGATGGACACCCCTGCTCTAGAAGATCAGGATCAGGATAACCCTCAGAACAGTATTGGATGGGGAAGAGAACAGACAAGCAGAAAGTCACCATTGCACATAATAGATTATCCACTGTTATATCTAAACAGCAGTCTGTGCAGGCATGCAAACTTGGGTAATAAATTACCACAGTTATTTTTAAGAAACTTTCCTGAAATAATTAAAGTTTTTCCCCCCATTAATGTAACCAGGAGCTTTCCATTAAACTACACAGGCACAGTTCTCGTCTCCTAAATTTCAGTTCTAGTTTATTAGTGCCGGAGGGCAGATTTTCAAAACTACTGATTAAAATGAGAGTGAGAATATTTTGGCTTAGCACTAATACTTTTGAAAACATTTACCGAAATAGTAACTTGTGGGTTGAAATCGAGAACTTAAAACAGGAGTACAGCACGTCAAAAGGAGAAAATGTCTGTGGTGCCTCTGTGTTGAGTAATCCAACGCTATGTGTTTAAAATGTTGCTCTGAAGCTTTGTATAAAAGGTGATTTCTTTTTTAATTAATCTTAGATAATGCTGCCCTAGCCACTTTGATTTACATAATTGGAAATCAGACTTTGAAACACCCTTGAGGAACACTTACCAGATATGCAGCTACCTGCAAATGAAAAGTGTAAAGGGGGTGAGGATGGGCAGAGGATTAAAAACTTGCTCTTCCTTTGGAAAATCCTTCAGTGACTAACCAAGTTTTTGTATTTTGCTCCTGCCGATCAGCAAAATGTTTTATAATCCCTGTACCCACATCTAGACTGCAAAAGCAAACAATTCGATGTAGAATTCCACACCAGATTATAACACTAGAAGCAAAGGAAAGGCAGACTTCTAATATCTGGCTGGGATGAAAACAAAAATGTGTAGTCATCTGCAAGGAGTTTGCACTAGTCCAATATAATTTTTGGCTTGTTCTCTTTGTCCCCCATGATATATTGGTAGGTATATATTTGGAAAAAGAAGCTTAAATAGATATGTGTGTACATATATGTACATATATGTGTGTACATATATATCTGAATGTGCATGTGTACACACACACACACACTTTTAATTTACATGCAAAGTACTTCTTGCACAGCAATTATGGAAAGGTAGAATAAATTACCCTGACCCATGCAGAAGATTATCGACATATATGGTGATGTGCCCAGTGCTACTATGTAATGATTTTTTTAATCAAAGGAAAGAGAGAATGATCAAAGGTGCAACACGATATTCCAGGCATGGGGAATATTTTGGCACTTCAGACTTAGGAGCCAACTTCTAGGGGCCATGGGGGCTTTGCTGCCCCAATAAAATATTTGAGGTGGCTGCCCCCCCTCAGTTGATGGGCACTGCCATTCAAATGTTGTGTGTGTACCGCATCATGTGATGATTATGTGGGGTGGGGCTTACCTGGGCTCCCACAATATTTTATTAAAGTTGGCACCCCTGTCTCCAGATGTTGCTGAACTACAAACTTCATCGTCTCCAGCAAGCATGGCCACGGGCAAAGTTCTGCAGCATTTGAGGAGTCAAAGCTTCCCTATGCCTGCTGTATTCAGTGACTCTGGCCGAGGGGCTATACGACACAGGGAGCTCTCCTCCCAATACTGGCAGAATGTGAGATACACTGCTCCCATGTTAGATCTGCTGGTGCAATTGTGCAGCTACACTGGCCCATTTCAGCTAGTGAAGAAACCGAAATGGAGTGAGATGTAGGTAAGACAGTTGAGGAACAAAATACTTAAGCCAAACCTTATTCACATTGTGACACTGAGGTGTCCCCCAACAGCTGCAGGACTTCTACCAACCTAGTAGATGGAAGAAGAAGAAGAAGAAGAAGAAGAAGAAGAAGAAGAAGAAGAAGAAGAAGAAGCAGCAGCAGCACTGTTCTCCATTGCTTCGCATCCTACTGTAAAGAACAGATAAATAGAATTGATACATAGCCCAACTGAGTGAAATTAAGCAGTTTTGTCAGATTAAGACTGCAATGTTAAACACACTTGCTAGGCAGTAAGCCCCATTGAACCCAGTGGGTTTACTTCTAAGTAAACATGCAAAGAATTGTGCTGCATGAGATGAAAGGCAACACAAAGAGGATTCTTCTGTAGAATTTCAAGCTTTTATTGAATATTGGAGTATTAAGCATAGCATTATACTTGGTTTTCAATATAGCAAATGTTGACTTTTATTCATTTATTTTGGAGTTCTAGTCATTACAGTGGGGATGGTCCCTGTAGGACCAATTTTGTAAGTTGCTGCTTTGGTGAATCATGGGATCAGGCTATTTGTGAGGTGAGAAGGACTGTGGTAAAAGCATATACAAAAAGTTTCACATTCAGCCCCCTTCCCTTTCTAAAACGGTGGTCAATTGCAAATAACACTCTTCCATTGGAAGACGTACACTATTTGAAGCACAGTTTCCCCCAAGTCCAAGGTAAAGATATTGAATCATAAGATTTCCCCAGAGTGGCTGGGGAAACCCAGCCAGATGGGTGGGGTATAAATAATAAAAATATTATTAAATTATTATTATTAAGAAGCAGATCAATAGCTTCTTAATAGCCCAGCAACAGTTGCTTACCTAGACAGCAGATCCAGCAGGTAATCAACTGGTCACAGTCACCCCACTATCCCGAGATGCATTTTTCTATTTTAATTACAGCGTTCACTCCTCTCCCCCCAAAATTGTGCAGGCATGGCCAAACATGGCCCTCTAGATATTTTGGGACTACAACTCCCATCATCCCTAGCTAACAGGACCAGTGGTCAGGGATGATGGGAATTGTAGTCCCAAAACATCTGGAGGGCCACGTTTGGCCATGCCTGAGTTCTAGTGTATGCAAATTTTGGGAGCACTAGACTAGATGGTCTGAAGTGCAAGGCAATTTCCTAGGAAATTAGTAGGAACGATTCAATATGATTAAGGTTTCCATTCTATACCAACTTTCCTGGGAGCAAGCCCCATTGAACTGAATGGAATCTACTTTTGAGTAGACATGTATAGCACAGCACTGCAAGTGTAGTTTTTCATGGGTGATTAATTAAACAAGAGTGCTTCCTCCATTCAAGAACAGATCAAGAGTGGTTCAGCCATTCAAGAGCATTCATGAAATAAGAACACTCCCTCTCTCCTCCGCCCCCAATGCCTGAGTTCACATGGTATGTTTGGCAGTAGCTTGGCACACATTTACTTTTCTACTCGTCTCCTTTGCCTATAATCTAGATTTATGGTACATCTACCCTTTTCCTTCATCTGCAAGGTCCTGGGACATTCAGGTAGCCAATCTGCCCTTAAAATATGTCTCTGAGGAAATGGTGCTAATTAGTATTGGAATTTACAGCCTTCCATTTTATTGACTTGTCCTACTTTCTTCAATAATTAAGTAATGAGTAAAGTAATGAGCTATGTTAGTCAGTCATGCTGTTCAATTAAACAGCAAATCAATTATTGAAAATAGTTTTGGACAGTTCTTATGTTGTCATGATGTGTTTGACAGTGTGTAGGTCTGCCTATTATTTTATACGGCTGGATTCATCCCCGACGTGTCAGAAGGAGCCAATGCATCTCCCATCTCTTGAGCCTGCCAGTTCCTTTTAATGTCTGCATATAACAAGGAAAGCCACACATAAAATCAAAGCTTAAAATACTTCTGATTATTTCAAATGATCACTGAAAGCAGGCCTATCCAACTTGTGGGCCGCCACACCACCTGTGCTGTGGCCTGCTTGATAACTGCCATGTTTTTTGCAGAACTTGATTTATGGAAGGGAAAGGAGTGCCCTTAGGAGAATTCACAACTCTCACCACTCTCTGACTTGCCCCAATTTCAGCCTCATCATCTTTTCCAAACAGTGGCTAAGAGGACTGTAGCAGGAAATTAGGAGAGTGGGGCTTCTCTACCATCTTATAATAAAACACTGGTCCCTGGTTTTATTTATTTATATTCCACCTTTTTCTCCAAGGATCTAAAAGTTCTTTCCCTCCTCATTTAATTCTGACAACAACACTGCAAGTTAGGTTAGGCTGAGAGGCAGTGACTGGCCCAAGCTCACCCAGTGAGCTTCATTGCTGGGGGGAGGGATTTGAACCCTGAGTTCCCAGGTCCAACAGTCTAACCACTACACCACCGTACATAATCTGCACTCAGTTTGATGAGTCGCAAGCTATGTAGCCCCAAATTTGAATGCCTCCATGCAGTATGACCAATGGGGTATATAACTGGTCCATGGGGTCATGAAGAGTCGGACATGACTAAACAACAACAACAACAACAACATATAACTGGCTGGTCGTCTTCTTTTTCCCCCTTCTCTTCCTCTTTCAATTCATCATCATCATCATCATCATCATATTTCAAGAGGATTTATAGGAAGAGAGTCATCAGAACACATGGATTCTACAAATGGATCCCCATCATGTCAGAAGAAATGTCTACAGCAAAAGGGAAAATGAGTTTGCTGCATCTAGTTTGGCTGGATTTGGCAAAGTGGCCAACGTCTCAGTTCTGAATGGCTTTGTTGAGTACATTCCTAAACATACTGGAGATTACTTCCGAGTAAACACATTCAGAATTGTTCTGCTCAGAAATGCTTTAGGATTTTTTAAAATTCAGTCAGCAGGAAGGGACCTGCCAACTAAGCTTGTAATGGCCCTAAGGTCACCCATTGAGTTTTACAGCTGCAAAGAGATTTGAACCCCACCCTCTCAAGTTTTGTGTTTTAACTATTACACCACACTAGCCCTTCTTCTTAATTAAACTAAAGTTGGAGCTCATAGAGAAAGACATTCAAATCCGTATGCATCTCTGACATCCACATGTCTAGATTTTAAGAATTAGTGGGGTCAAGATGTCTCTCCATAGCTGCAACATTAATGGACAGTTGCATATACTTCTGTGTATTGATTCCTGTGATTATGGGCAACTGTATTAGAACTCATGCATGTGCGCCCAGATGGCCACTGGAGAGCAAACATCAATATCAATTTTATTGAGATCTCCTAGTCCTTGCCCACAAAAAATATTTTAACGCAGGGAATTAGAAACATAAAGGAACATATGAATAAAGAAAATGACTGCGGAAACATTTAATAATTACAGATGCATGCCTAGGTACTTGGACATCTGGTAGTGTGGCTTTTGCACTATGCCAGTTAAAGCTAAAGAAACAAACCAAAATTAAAATGATGCTATAGAAGATAAGAGGGCTGGCTAATGACAGCAGAAGATCTTCCCCCAGGCTGGGTCTTACTGAGTTTTGCAGATACCTTTAGTTAGATGCCTTGGCCTGTCTCCCACATTTGTGAAGATTCATCTAGACAGAACCTTCTGCCATGGTGCATGACCATTGGAGGTCATGAGGAGATGCTGGGCCCATCCACAACATGACGGTGATGTGAATTAGAAACACTCTGAGCATGAATCAGAACAAGGCCTAGAACTGGGTGCAGAACACAAAGATCATTTAAGACAGGAGTAGCCCATGGGGTGCCCTCCAGATGTGATGAGACTACAACTCCCATCATTCCTGTCCATTGACCATGCTGGCTAGGAATGATGGGCATTGTAGTCCAACAAAATCTGGAGGGCACAATTTTGACTACCCCAGACTTATGGTGTTTGCTAGTGGATCCCATGAAAAAAGGCCACAACTAGTTGCAAGCTTGTCCTTACTTAGACACCTAATTCATGTCTTCACAAGCTCGTTGTCATGTGGAATATAAAATGGGAATTGGGCTTCGAAAACACACAGCAGGAAATCCCATTGTAGGTGTTCCACAGCTTAGGAATGCCAGTCACTTCTTTCAAATCAGAACGAATGAGACATGCCGTTGCTACACAAACAGCAAGCCAAAACAAATCAAAGACAATTCAGAAAAGAAAGGCAACATCCCGTTTTGATTTCCAAACAGTTCTAATTCAGCATTTGTGCTCTTAGCGGAGCATACGCAAAGAATGCAAACATGCCCATATGAATTAAATTACAATTTACATATGAATTACATTAGAAATACGAGCCACACTAAAGAGATAATTAGTATTATCCTGGGTTACATGAAGGCTAGTAAAATTAAATAAGAACAATTTCAAAGCCATGTTTGGTTTTGCCTTTTCAACAAAGCTGGTTTAATCAGGGATAATGGATGAAAAATACACTACATATAAAAACGATGAGCAACATATTGTAGAGTATTAAATGCTGTTGCTGAGATAGCCATCATATCTATGTGTGAGAGAAAAAGGGAATGTAAGTAGAGCAGTTAATGTTCATAACAACCGACCATTGTGCACATTCATCAGGCCTCATGGAGAATGCAGACAGAGTCATTTCATGAATTGTGCACATTTCTTGGGCAATATACATAATCCCCAAGAGGACTTGGAGAATGTTCATAAAGCAACTGAATTTTGTAGGTTGACTAAATAAGATTTAAAGGAGCATTAATTTGCGATTCAAGCTGACCAGAAGAGCAACAAAATGGGTTAAACTACAAACAGGAAGCTTTTGATTAGCAGTGGGAAGGCCTTTGTTTCATGGCGTTTACTTGTGAATAGACTTTATTGCAAGATCTTGCCTATATATGTATATATATATATATATATGTCAAAACAAAGGGGAAGGGTGCAGGAGATCTGTACCGCCGGACATCCACGGTTCCCCTTCAGCAGTGGCAGTGGCAGCGGCAGCGGCAGTCAGCAGCCCAGAGCCAGCCTGGTAGAGTAGTTGGCTCTGGCTGCCTTCAGGAGCTGCTCGCTGCTCGCTGCTGTGGCGCCCGCCATTTTCCCTCACCAGAAGTCCTCATATGATGTGTTGCGCACAAGACACATCATATGGGGGCTTCCGGCGAGGAAAAATGGTGGGCCCCATGGCAGCGAGCAACTCCTGAAGCCAGCTAGAACCAACTGTGCTACCAGGCTGGCTCCGGGCTGCTGAGGTTGCCGCTGCCATGTTTCCCAGGGACAGATTTGCAAATTTGGGGACTGTCCCCAGGAACCGGGGACGTCTGGTAACCCTACTCTAGGACAGAAGCTACATAGGCTCCTCCCATGAAAATGCTACAGACTTTCATTATGTGAATTCTGTCCCTCTGCCTTTATCTTTCAAATTTCTAGCAGCAATCTGCTGGACAGAACCAGTCCAATTTTGCTGCCCAGGGTGATGGTGGAAATGGCGTTCCCACCCAATCCCATATAGATAAGCCGATTGACTAGCAGTCAAATCTCACTTCAGTACTGGCAATGAGGCAATACATTTGAGGGCATCCTTGCTGTTGAAACAAAGGGAATCTAAGGAAATTCCCCGAAGGTTAAGAAAAAATGAGAAAATTCAGCTATTTTCCCAATGCGTATGAGGTAATAGTTGGGCTTTTCCCAGCCCTCAGGGAATTTCCATAAATCTTAACAAAACTTTTTTTTTTGTTTTCCTCTAAATCTTTGTTGTTTGACCCAGATAGCTTTACCACCTGACCTCAAAAATACCCGATCCCCCCCCCCCCCCGGTGTCATTGAGTGGCAACTGTACCTGAGAAAGATACCCGGTGATACAGGAATTATGTTTCTCTTCCATCACCTTCACACCAGCATATATTAATTTCTCCAGGTATGTGTACATTTAAATTTAAATGGTCTCTGGCTAAATTTTATCTCCTGTAAATTTTATTTTGTCTACTTCACATTTTTCTCTTGGGTTGTTTCATATGGTTCATGTTTTAATCATAAGCTGCCTTGAGGGTCTTTGATAGAAAGACAAGCAATAAATACCTTTGTAAGTAAATAAGAATTTACACGTTACTACAATCTGACAGGAAACCATTAAACTGGGGAAGAGGAACCTGTTGTCCTCCAGAGGTCATTGAACTACAACTCCCATAATCCCTTCGGCCATGTTGGCTGGGGCTGATTGGAATTAGAGTCCAACAATATCCAGTAATGTCCCCATTCCTGCCTTAAACAGACAAATGGAATAAGTGCTGCATTGAGAGCACACCCTGAGTTGCCACCCATGGTTTGATCCTGAGCCTTGCACCCTTGCTGGCCTGTTTGTTTGGCCATAACTGCCAGGGGCCCAGAAAACAGTTTCTTAGAGTTGAGAAGTCAGCCATACTGAGAGCAACGTTTAAATGCCACCCACCTAAAGGCAGCATACCTGTATGACACAGCATCAGCCAGCTTTTCTGCAGAGCTATGGTTTATGAGCGCCCAGGCTAATGAGTTAAAACTCTGGTGACCATAAAACTGAAATATAATTGTGACATTAAAGATGCCTATATTCGAACTTAATTATTAATTAATTTAATGAGAGGAATAGGAGGGTGGTATAAAACTGCTAATTAAACGGCTCTGTAAAACTGCAGACAGCAGAGGATTTACCCAGTGATGAATCCCACAACAGCATTTCAGCTATATCAATATTCTGCTAATATACTGTATGCAAGAGGTCCTTGGTAATATGCTGCTCACAGTTAAACCAATCGGGCAGGCATCTAGAGCGAATGAAAATGAAGGGCACAAAAAATCCCCAATGACATCCGCCTTGAAGACTTTCCCAATGCCCTCCCCCCCCCCCCCGCCAACCTGGTTTGCAGCTTTTGCTGAAATTGGTTAAATAAAGTTTGAAGTGCAAGGTTTTATTTTATTGTGTTTTATTTTAGAATGAACACAACCTTGCCCTTGCAGATGTAAATGCATCGACAGATGTACCCAACATAGACCGTACTGCTTTTTAGCATCAGTATTCCTACACACTAGGAATTCCTGCCAACCTAGCAGTTCGAAAGCACGTCAAAGTGCAAGTAGATAAATAGGTACTGCTCTGTCGGGAAGGTAATCGGTGTTTCTGTGTGCTGCTCTGGTTCTCCAGAAGTGGCTTAGTCATGCTGGCCACTTGACCTGGAAGCTGTACAGCAGCTCCCCCAGCCAATAAAGCAAGATGAGCACCGCAACCCCAGAGTCGGTCACGACTGGACCTAATGGTCAGGGGTCACTTTATCTTTACCTTTATTCCTACACACACACACACACCAGTGCTGTTGTAGACACACGGCAACACATGGCAACAGAGACGGTAAGTGCCTGTGCTTAAAATATTACTCACATGAGATATCTGCTCATAGTAGCTGTGTAACACAGGCGTTGCGAACTCGCACAAGATCACGGCTCCCCCTTCAGTGAAGAGAAGACTAACAAGTTGCAACACTTTTCACAGAAGAGAACAGAAGCAGTAATGCTGTGTCAGATTCAGGCTGCATACACACCATATATTGAAAGCGCGCGTGCGCGCACACACACAGAATCCTGGCTACTGCAGTTACAGAAAGGTAGCCGTGTTGGTCTGCCATAGTCAAAACAAAAAAAATTTTTTTCTTTCCAGTAGCACCTTAAAGACCAACTAAGTTAGTTCTTGGTATGAGCTTTCGTGTGCATGCTGTATGACACAGCATCAGCCAGCTTTTCTGCAGAGCTATGGTTTATGAGCGCCCAGGCTAATGAGTTAAAACTCTGGTATCTGACGAAGTGTGCATGCACACGAAAGCTCATACCAAGAACTAACTTAGTTGGTCTTTAAGGTGCTACTGGCTACTGCAGTTTGCTAGGGGTGCTGAAAATTGCAGCTCTCTGAAGGGTAAACTAAGTTCCCATTATCCTATCATCTTTTCTCCACCACCTCCATCCCTATCCCCTTTATAAGTCAATGGAGGCATCTCCACTGTTTCCCAAAAATCCATTGGGGTGGGGTTGCTGCATTTCCACCACCACCAATTACCCTGTTGTACCCACTCCAAAGTGATAAAGTCTACCATTATGGCAGAACCACATAGCTATCATTTTGAAAATTGGTGGGCTTCATACCCTCAGATGGGGTGACCATGCTTACAAATTGCATCCATTTCATGCAGAAAAGCCCCCCCCCCGGGATTAATCTGCCTCTGATTTGGCAGGTTCAATCTACCTTGGAGGGACTCCCCCGCCTGTAAAGTTCAACCACTTTGGCCAAAAGTTATAGCCATCTTTTTGCTTCCTCATTAGAGTGAATGGGGAATATTGCATACAAAGCAGTTCTAAACCTGGAGCAGAGATTGAAGTGGTGAGAGCACAAAGTGATTCAGAAACAGATTGGAATTTTTTTAAATGCACAAATATAAGGTGAACCTTGGGGCCTATGCAATCCCCTAATATATACATTGATTTCTGAGCTGATGGCTGTATATACCCCACCTTCAGGTACTAAACACCTGAGTGAACAGGAACATTTTCAGATGCTAATAGGAATGATGGCCAAATAATGTCTGAAACTGTCCAAGGGGGACCACGGATGTGCAGAGGTAGTTCCTTGGATGGCTGCTCTTAGGTAGATACTGGGTAGGAGTAGCATTGTGGGATGGTGTGGGGTATCTGGGTCAGAATTCTGGAGCCTGCCCTACTGAGGATAGGAAAAGGAACAACAACTGGTATATAATTGTTAATGATATGATTGCATTTAATATACAGTGGTACCTTGGGTTAAGAACTTAATTTGTTCCGGAAGTCCGTTCTTAACCTGAAACTGTTCTTAACCTGAAGCACCACTTTAGCTAATGGGGCCTCCCGCTGCCAACGCACCACCGTTGTGCAATTTCTGTTCTCATCCTGAAGCAAAGTTCTTAACCCGAGGTACTATTTCTGGGTTAGCGGAGCCTGTAACCTGAAGCTTATGTAACCTGAGGTACCACTGTATAATTTTAGTATCTTGTAGTTCATCTTTTATATTGTGTTCTGTATTTTATATTGTTTTTGTATAGCGTATTTTTGTATTGTGAGCTACTCTGAGTATTATTGCAACAGGAAAGCACAGTGTGAATAGAAAATCGAACCTTTGAAATGTAATCAAGTGTTATCTTGATAAGTTTGAGAAAGGTGCCATGACATAAAGAGAAATGTGAAATCCAGGGTATCACTCATTTTCAATCCACAAAGTAGTCAAAGGGTTACAGATCAGGGGTTGTATCTAATGTACCACTAAGTAACTTGTTCCATGCACAAGAATCCATGCGCAAGGGAACCTGTCCCCTCCTTCCCCTGTGCATCCACTAAAACCATCCTGGGGTAGCCCCAGTCCCTCAGAGCAGATGTGGTGCTCTGGGTTGTGGGAATGTTGTAGATACTAGGAGTGGATATATTGATTTAATAGTATCCTTCCTAACTCACACTTGTGAGTCAGCAGCAGAGTGTATTCACCAATATATAGCAGGAAGCTAGTTGGTAGATTCGTTTGAATCTCTCTACTTAAGCAATCCAATCTGGTTTTGCAATCCACACTGAGAGCCAGTGTGGTGTAGTGGTTAAGAGTGGTGGACTCATAATCTGGTGAACCAGTTCGCGTCTCCGCTCCTCCACATGCAGCTGCTGGGTGACCTTGGGCTAGTCACACTTCTCTGAAGTCTCTCAGCCCCACTCAGCTCACAGAGTGTTTGTTGTGGGGGAGGAAGGGAAAGGAGAATGTTAGCTGCTTTGAGACTCCTTAGGGTAGTGATAAAGCGGGATATCAAATCCAAACTCTTCTTCTTCTTCTTTTGTCTAGATTGGGTTCTGTTCCTGGTAAGTCCCCTTTTATCCCTCCTAAAAAGAATAAAGACACAACAATCTTCTTTTAAAAGTATAACATTCAGTTCACAGTTGGATCCCTGATGGCAGGCTTTAGCTTAGAATTACAGTAGAGGGTTTGAGTTCATCCCATATGGGAATGAGCCCATGTTCTGGTGGCAGACAGCAAAATACATCAGTATCAGGAGAGCATGGCCTCAAGAGAGAAGAAGGCTGCATGACCGGACCCTTTTATGGGGTCTCCCAGGGTCATGCCCAACTATCTGGTCACACAGGGGGAGGAAGCTCCAGACCAGGTGTGACAGGAAGTCCTCCTGGCTGTGGAGTGACATCCCCTTGCATGTGCACTCTGGGCAAACAGGAAGTGTTGTACTTGACTGCTTATGTTACATCCCACAAGGGTGGGCATGGAAGTGCATGGAAGTTCCAAGTGTAAATGCTTGTGCAGGCCAGTTGATACCAGGATTTGGAATAACTAAATTCCTTAAACATCACTATTAAGTTTCTGGTTCCTACATCACGCAGCCCGCTTGCATGAGTTGATGCCCTTCTGTAGCTTTAGTATCGAGTCAGAGGTATGGTGAAACAATGGGATGTGGGTGGTGCTGTGGTCTAAACCACTGAGCCTCTTGGGTTTGCCGATCAGAGGGTCAGCGGTCCGAATCCCGTTGCTCTGTCCCAGCTCCTGCCAACCTAGCAGTTCGAAAGCATGCCAGTACAAGTAAATAAATAGGTACCACTGTGGTGGGAAGGTAAACGGCATTTCCGTGCACTCTGGTTTCCATCACGGTGTCCTGTTGCGCCAGAAGCAGTTTAGTCATGCTGGCCACATGACCTGGAAAGCTGTCTGTGGACAAATACCGGCTCCCTTGGCCTGAAAGCGAGATGAGCACTGCAACCCCATAGTTGCCTTTGACTGGACTTAACCTTCCAGGGGTCCTTTACTCTTTTACCTTTACCTATGATGAAACAGAGCAAAAATCCCCCCCCCAAGATTAAATGCAAGCAATGCTTTCTGTTTGTGATGGTTGAGTTTTATTTACTTTTAAATTTAGCATCTGCTTTTTGATAAGCTTCCAACAACATGCTCCAAGCGTGTGTGACATTTCATTGCAGCAGCAGGGAGCCCTTGCCCCTCATTATATAGATGAATGTATGCTTGGGGGACAACATCACTATTTAACCTAATTTAGATGAAAATGTCAAAACAATGTATTCAGAAGACTACTTCACCTGAACTGTAGTGAAGTCTTAGTGACCATCAGAGATCTGAAGAAAAAAGGAAGGAGACTTTTCTAAGAGGAGACGACAATCAGAATATACCCACTGAGAAAAATCACATTGCTTCCAATCTCCATTGGCCGCCAACATTTCACTACCACTCAGGTGAAATGTCCTTGCCAATAAATTCCTTTGACATCCTCAACTAAATGAGGAGAACCTTCCAACAAATCATAAGGAAAAGCCTCTGTGGTTCACCTAGCTATTAAGGACCATTGTTTTCTGTACCTACGCAATTGCTTAATTTGGCCAGTTACATTTCAAAAGACGAACATGCCAAATTCCCCCTTGTTAAGTTGTGGGTGAACATATCAGAGGACATAGTGATTCTTCAAACAGCTCTTGTTTATTCACAGGCCAGAACAGAACAGAACTGAAGGGTTCAGCCAGCCTGCTTATATAGAGCTCCAGAACAACATAATTGTAACAACTTTCTGTAACTATCCAATCACTGAACGTCACTTTCGATCCCTTATTTGCATATGTGGATCTACAGTATCCCCCTGCTGGCTCAGGGTGAGAACTTCAGTACATAACACCCCTTCCTCAAAATATTTATTTATTTATTGTGAAGGACAATTGTTAATCAATCCATACTCAGATAACGGAAGCAACTGGATTTGGGTGGGGGTTTTTTGGTCTTTAGTTTTGTCCCACAGCAGTTTTGTGTCATTTTTAAAAATTCCATCTTGCTGAGTTCCTCAGAAAAGATCAGATACATCTACAGAATCATTTAGGTACCCAGAAATATATACTTAGGATGTGAAGCACAAAGTGGGAACTTCCACACTTAAAGGATTTCAGTAAAGGATTTGCACTAAGCATTTTTTTCTTGGTACTTCCTGTTAGTTCGCTATCTGTTATAATATATATTGGAAATACTACAAAATGTCACATTAATATTTAAGTTCATTAAAAAGAATAAATAAATCACTGTTCCATTTCATACAGAATCCAGTGTCTGCTCCACATATTAAACTACTTGCAGGAAGTAGTAGCTCACATAATTTTGGCTATTATGAATCAGCCCCGGAATTATTCCCCAAACAAATATTTTCATCTTGAACTAAATGTTCAAATTATGGATATGCAGAGAGTGGGATGAAATCTGTTCCACATTTGAGCTCTTGTGTCCTTCATTATTCCACATTTTGGGAGTTACTGCTCCTAACCAGAGTCCAGAGATTGGAAAGCATACTTCTGCGTCTCATTTGAAAATGAACTAGAAATTGTTTAAAATTCTATACCAAAATGAATTCACCCAGCAATTATGACAACTACTTTCAGTTTGTTAACCTGCACTAGTTCAGTCCAAGTCCTGGATCAGAGCAATGTTGTATTTCTGAAAATGACAAAAGGTTGAGCTTTGCAGTGCTGAAATAACCTTTATTTCAAGACTTTCATTTATAAACACTGCCATTCTTTAAGAGCTTCTGTCTTCTAATTAATCATGACAGGAAATACAGAAATAAACACCCCCCCAAAAAAGGAATAAAAGGAAAGAAAGTAATCCGAGAAAATGGATGTGTCATTTTATCCTTCCTTCAGAGTTGCAGTCCCCTGCCCCCACTGCCCATTCCTTCTAATCAGATCTGCTTAATTTTTGTTTACAAAGATTTGACTCACTTAGCTTGAGAACTTCTCTTACACCAAAGACAGGAAGGCGGCCATCCCTTCATCCAAATCTATCGCATGCAGAATAGCAAATGGATTTCAGCTACTAAAGCAAACTGCCATGACCTTTGTGGATATTTTGCTGCAGGGAACATTAGCAGATCATTCAGAATGATGTCACCAAGGAAGGTTTTTAGTCTGGTATCCCTTCATGCTTGGCATGTGCTTGGAAAAAAATACAATGTGAGGCTTTTCGTCTGTTCAAAGTCACAAACAGCACGGGCACTATAAATAGCAAGTGTGTCAGTGTTTCTTCTCCCCGAAACTCCAAAAAGTGTTAATCTTTTCCTTGGACTGTCATCTCTGATTTATTTCTAAAGGGAACTAAGATAAAGAAAACTGCTAGACATGTTGACGTTGTTCTATGCCAAGCTATATAACTAAAGTAATTGCTTTTCCATGAGTTCTGCGGGGCCTCCTCATGAATAGGAACGGAACAAAACTAATACCAGAAAGCATCATTAGAAAGTTTTCTAATGTTGTCCACAGTGAATGGTGTTACCTAATACTAGGCATTTCCTTCCAAGAGGGGTCGCTCATATACAATAATACATAAGAATAATAATTTATTACTTACACCCCACCCATCTGGCTGGGTTTCCCCAGCCACTCTGGGCAACTTCCACCGAATATTAAAAACAATACAGCATCAGACATTAAAAACTTCCCTAAACAGGGCCGCCTTCAGTTGTCTTTTAAAAGTAAAATAGTTGGTTATTGCCTTGACATCTGCTGGGAGGGTGTTCCACAGGGCAGACACCACTACCGAGAAGGCCCTCTGCCTGGTTCCCTGTAACCTCACTTCTCGCAGCAAGAGAATCACCAGAAGGCCCTTGGCGCTGGACCTCAGTGGATGGATGATGGGGTTGGAGACACTCCTTCAGGTATACAAGACTGAGGCTGTTTAGGGCTTTAAAGGTCAGCACCAGCACTTTGAATTGTGCTCAGAAACGTACTGGGAGCCAAGGAAGATCTTTCAGGACCAGTGTTATATGGTCCCGGCAGCTGCTCCCAATCAGCAGTCTAGCTGCCGCATTCTGGATTAATTGCAGTTTCCAAGTCACCTTCAAAGGTAGCCTCACGTAGAGCACATTGCAGTAGTCCAAGCGGGAGATAATTAGAGCATGCACCACTCTGGCGAGACAGTCTGTGGGCAGGTACCCAGTACTAGTACAATTCAGATCCAACATTTGAATCTCTGAATGAGGTGGATCGGACAACACCTTTATCTAGTGCTGCTGTGAAGGGTGGGGTTGGGGAAAGATAACAGGCGTTCCAGAAAAACGAATATATTTGCAACCACCTTAACCGGAAAAGGTGGCAGGGGTTGGGGAAGCGGGTGTTGTAATTTCACATTTGAGGTGGTGTCCCCACAATACATTTCTATCCTGCTGTTTAAAATTTAGCATTATTGGTGGTATATCAATAAAAAAAAAGTAGCAGTTCCATAATGCAACAGGTACTGCAGTGTAAAAGGGACTTTAACCAGGAAAACTAACAAAATAATCCCCATGCAGGGGTGTTGACTTGGAGGGCCCCAGATGTTGGGTGCCCAGTAGCAGCCACAATGTAACATGACATCTTTCAGTTTCTACTGGAAGTCATGTTGGAGGAATGGGAGGGCCTTGGATGTCCCTTCTGAGGCCTCACGGGACTTCTGAGGTCACATCCAATGTCTCATGACACCTTAAACATGACTTCCGGTTTCTAGTGGAAGTCATGTCAGAGGCCTGGCAGGAAGAAACTGGAAGTCGTGTTGGAGCCCCGCAGTGTGGGTGTCCAAGACACCCAGGGCCCCCTATAGTTGGTGCCAGGGTCCCCATGTCCAAATGCAGCCCTAGTGTGTTAAATCATAAATAAAAACATTACACCCTTAGCCTTTTCTGCCTTTTTCTTCCTCTTCCTCTACTTCTTTGACTAATTGGTAACATACACCCTTATATCTTAAAGGTAAAGGTAAAGGGACTCCTTTTCCTTATGATTTGTTGGAAGGTTCTCCTGACGACTCTGGGGTTGCGGCGCTCATCTCGCTTTACTGGCCAAGGGAGCCGGCGTTTGTCCGCCGAAAGTTTCCGGGCCATGTGGCCAGCATGATTAAGCCGCTTCTGGCAAAACAGAGCAGTGCACAGAAATGCCGTTTAACTTCCCGCTGGAGTGGTACCTATTTATCTACTTGCACTTTGACGTGTTTCCGAACTGCTAGGTTGGCAGGAGCAGGGACCAAGCAACGGGAGCTCAGCCCATCATGACGATTCGAACCGCCATACAGAATTGAGAGGATGAATACTGTCCTATATTTTTTAAGGTCACTTTTCCTCCCAAGTACCACAGTTCCTTGCTCTCTCCTCCCATATTTACTCCCTACGTCTGCTGGTTTGGGGGGGTCACAAATACATTTTAAAGTCAAGGAAAGCACAGTGTGTTGAATTGTAATAATAATGATAGTAAAACATGGCTCTTTCTTTTTTTGCATTGCCTATTTTTTCTGTGTTTTTTAGCCTCTTCAATGTAGCTACTGGCTTAATGAATCCCTTTTCTAAAAAGAAAGCCCCTGTGCCTATGAGATTATCACTGTAAAATTTGTCATTCTCCTTGTGCTTAAAGTACATGATTAAAGCAGTGGCCCCGCTGAGGGAAATGATTCTAGCTCACAACTAGAAAGGATCAATCCGTGTTTGCTGAAGTCAGACTGGTTTAGTAGACACTGCTGTTCTGGGACGCTGCCAGACCCCTAAGAAATGTGCATGAGCTTTGAAACTCCAAGCTAGTCTTGCACAGAGCACAGCAAGGGCCCCAGAAAAGGCTTATCAACCTCTAATGTACCTTTTAAAGATGCAACAGCTGTGCAGAAAATATAGAGCAAATACATATGCACGATATACAGAGCAAACACTTATTACAAATTGCTCTATTCCAATGTTGGAAGAGAGCAGGGTGGTTTTTATTTTGGTTACTGGGCAATGGCATTCATGGCAGAATTAAACAAAGGGCTGTAATGGCTGACACTCTTCTCCAACGAACATCTGAAGCAAATGAACGAATCTCCTTCATCAAGGCATGGAATAGAAAGTGAGGAATGCCCCATTTTGTGCTTGAAAATATCTCCATGTATAGGGTTGCCGTATTTCAAAAAATTGGAAATCCGGACAGAAAAGGATCTCTCTCTTAAATTCCAGCTCTAGAAATGTTAAATAGCACAGAGATTCGGATTTACTTTTCCAAAGCCCAGGCAACTCACAGTCTTCCATAACCTGGGGAACTATCTCTTAGAAAACAAGGATTAATAACCATGTAGTCTAACAAATGGGGATGATTTGAATGAGAAATTCCAGAGAATTGCCTTTTAAAACCAATGAAGCCAAATGTCACAAACTATAAAGAATTTTATTTGGGAAATAAAAGGAGCAGAGGGAAGGAAGGGAAAGGGAAGGCAAAGAAGCCACACACCGAGAGACTTGCAAATTAAAGCGAAAAGTCAATCAAACTTTATGTAATTGCATCAATGCGTATGACCTGGGTTTCAGTGAATGGGCAGAGTCCTACACAGAAAAGAGGCTTATATATTGATTGATTGATTGATTGATTGATTGATTGATTGCATTTATATGTCATCTTTCTGCCAAGGCACCCACAGTGGTTTACAATGTTAAAGCAAACGAACTTTAAATTCTAAAGCAAACAAGCTATTAAAAAGGCAAAGTTGGACAGGGCAAGGGGAGGGGTTGAACGGGTGCTGGTGTAATGTGAACACATGGGTTAAATTACACACTGCTTTTGCTCACTTCTTGAAGAGTATGTCCCCCATGTCTGGATGTGCTGAGATGAGGATGCCAAGTGTGTTGGGTTGCTATAGCAACTCCAGTGAGGTTGAGCGTATGACTTGCTGATTTATTCACCCTCCTATTGGTTCAGGAAATACGTCTGTGTGTGGAGATGGATATAATGGTCTTCAACTGTGGTGTCCAGAACTGGACACAGTATGCCACGTGTGGTCTGACCAACCTGAGTTTGAAACCCAGAATATCTGCCTGTTCAGGAGCTCCACAGAAGTGCCAAACTGCAGACACTCAAGAGGCACTGTTCACTTAATAGAGGTTTCGTTACAGGTAGTCAAAGCAAACAGAGGCTTTTCTCTCAAGCAGGTGCATTACAACCCCCCCTGAGATATACAATGAAGAGCAGCAGTGCTTTTTTCTGGGAGGGAAATTGTGGGGGAACTCACCACAAAGTTTGCCAATTTGTTTATTTATGGTGGGCCCAGTCACAGTGCCACACCCCCGCACTGGGCAGTGGCTCAATATAAGTTATAATTAATAAAGTGGGAGCGGGTGGCGCTGTGGTCTAAACCATGGAGCCCCTTGGGCTTGCAGATCAGAAGGTTGGCAGTTTGAATCCATGCAACGGGGTGAGCTCCCGTTGCTCTGTCCCAGCTCCTACCAACCTAGCAATTCAAAAGCACACCAGTGCAAGTAGATAAACAGGTACCACTGCGGCGGGAAGGTAAACGATGTTTCTGTGTTCTGTGGCACTCACCACAGTGTCCTGTCACACCAGAATCAGTTTAGTCATGCCGGCCACATGACCCAGTAAGCTGTCTGTGGACAAATGCCAGCTCCCTCGGCCTGAAAGCGGAAATGAGCACTGCACCCCATAGTCACCTTTAACTGGACTTAACCATCCAGGGATCCTTTACCTTTACCTATGATTAATAAACTAAAGCAGACAATGGTCTGGATTATAAATAACCACAGTTTTATTGCTTACAGATATAGATGGAATTTTGGCTCAGGCATTAGGTGTATATCCCATTCCAGCCTTGCCAGACAAAAAAAAAATTATTTAATTTTAAAAAGGTAAGGGAACCCTGTTCTCCTCAGTTCCTGCTCAAAAAACCCCCTGAAGAGCAGTTTCTGTGTGTGTAATAAACAGATCTTTAAGCTATTGCCATTAGAGTCCAGTGCCAGGGAATGACTGAACTATATAATGACACTATCCACATAGTTTATTTTAACACTCAGTTTCTCAGCTGTCTCTCAGGCCATTTCCCATAAATTCTGCATTCTGTAACTATCAGTTGAATGGTTCAGAAGTGCCAGTCAACTGATTACATCTGCCATACAGTGGAGGGCAGACGCACTGACTGATTTTATGTTTTGGTAATTATTCTGCAAACTTTTAATGGGGCAGAGGGTTGCAGGCTGTTCATGTGAAATGGTTCTCTGTGCGAGTTAAGCAGTTTTACAACAACAACAACCACCACCACCACCCCTGGTTATCCCCACAGGTTATGCTGGAGCAGTCAAAACTACTTTTATTTCATATTTTATTATGTATTTTGTGCTTTGATTATTTTTATTGTGTATTTTGTGCTTTGTATACTGTAACTCTGTGTTGTGAGCCGCTCTGAGACTGACTGGTATAGGGCGGTATACACATTTTAATAATAATAATCATAATAATAATCATAATAATAATAATAATAATAATAATAATAGCAGCTGCTTTACACAAACAACCTGCCACATGGAGCTGCTGCCTTATTTGTGTGCTTCCAAACTGCAACCATGATGCTCTCACATGCACCATTTGCCCCTAATTAGGGTGTGATATCCATGGGGGCCCATTCACACATGCAAGCAATCAAGTGATGAAAATGCATGTCTGAACGAGGCCTTGCCTTATGTAGCAATCCTGAATCTCTGACTTAGAGTGGGCTGGGCAGATGTAAAAGAGAACAGGGCTTCTGCTCCTTTCATAGTTTTAAAGAAGAAATGTCAACATGTGTAGCTTGTCACACTACCTACACCTGTTGACATTATCTCATCTGAATGAATACCTGGAAGTCTTCTTCTTCTTCTTCAGCGATCACTTGTAGCCGAGTAAGATTGTCTTCCATGAACACGGTTTTAACAGTGAATCCATAAGTGACTGTGGAGGCCAATTCTGGATCCGCACATCCTTCCACAGTGGGGACATAGGTTTCCAGGTGGGAGTTGATCATGGTGAGGGTTTGCCAAGCATGCCTTCCTCTTAGCACGTTTCTCATAATCGTCCTGAGCTCGAGCATCTTCAAAGTCCATGGAACCTTTGGTAAAGGCTGTTCTCCAATTGAGTGCTTGCAGGCTAGTGTTTCCCAATTGTTGGTGTTTATACTACATTTTTTAACATTTGCCTTGAGAGAGTCTTTAAACCTCTTTTGTTGACCACCAGCATTGCACTTTCCATTTTTAAGTTTGAAATAGAGTAGTAACTTTGGAAGACGATAATCAGGCATCTGCACAACATGACCAGTCCAACGAAGGAGGTAAGACCTAATTGTCAGATGCATGTTCATTATGACTGGTAGATCTCATAATACACCAATTTTGAGAGAGTTGTTAGGGACCTCATAGTTGCATCTGGGTCCAGCTCAAAACCCTGACTTTGACATATATTGCCCTAAATGACTTGGGTCCTGGATACCTGAAATATCATCTACTCCCATGCAAACTAGTGTGGTAGGTCTTTTAAGCCATTCCACCACCCTCGGCAGTTTTGTTGGGCACTGGTGTGCAAGAAGGCCTTCTCTGTGGTGTTACCCAGGCTTTAGAACTCCCTGCCTCTACATGTGCATCTTGTGTCAACTCTGTATATGTGTCAAAGACATGCTGAGGCATGCCTTTTTATCTGAAACCAGTGCTAACAGCATGACAGGAAACGAGGCCACTATCGGGGGTAGCAATGGAACTGACGATTCACCGTGCTAGAGAAGAAACAATTTTCTTCTCCCATTAGATTCACAAAATGTTTAGGGATATGTGTACCCCTGCGTACCCCCAGAAAAAAGCACTGCCTAAAACTCTGAGGAATTCCTAATTTACCCGCCTATGTAATCATAATAGTCTGTGATTTTGATTATAGTCATACCTTGGTTGACAAATGGGATCCGTTCCGGAAGTCTGTTCAACTTCCAAAAATGTTCGAAAACCAAGGCGCGGCTTCCAATTTTCTGCAGGAGCTTCGTGCACTCAATTGGAAGCCATGTTGGACATTCGGGTTCCAAAGAACGTTCACAAACCAGAACACTCACTTCCAGGTTTGCGGCGTTTGGGAGCCAAAACATTCAAATCTCAAGATGTTCATCAACCAAGGTACGACTGTATTTTAATTCTTTGAGGCTACTATTTCCAATTAATAAACTTTTGTTTGCTTGTTATTTTGCAACCTGCCCTGGGTAATATATGTATGTGATAAACAAACACACACATGACAGCTTGCTTGTGTGAATGGACCATCACAGATATCGCATCGCATGCGTGAACCAACTCTTGGCAATTTCCCCCTGAAAACATTGCTTATATTTCTGAGTAAGTATAGCTTGGATCCTGCTGCTAAGCTCCAGTTTCCCTCTAATATATTGCAGCGTTAATTTTGGCTGGTGGCTTCGTGTCACTCTGTGCTTTACGGAACCATCCCGAGTACATTAATCCCACATAAAAAATAAATGACTTCTATGAGAAAGCACTTTTATAGTCGGGTGTGTTAGTACTAGCAGCTGGAGCGTGAAACAGTCAGAATACTTGTGTGCCAACTTTGCATAAACAAACCGTTTCTCGATGCTTCCGCTAATATTATTTGGCTTCTGAGTTCTTGCCAGTTGCGTGTTCAATGGCACTGATGTTCGGCTTAGTGAAGGCTCTTTCACCATGAAAGAAGTGGGGCTGGGGTTGGGGGAGAGCTGAACTGTTTAGGGATAGATACACCTTTTATACTTCCCAACAGCAGGAAATAAAGGAACGAAACAAAGCAGCGATTACAAAGGTTCCTCTCACCTAAGACACAGGCACTTCACTTTCGATCCTTGGCAAACAAAATATTAAAAGCCAAAGAGTTAAAAAAAAAAGTCAGATATATATAAGAAGATCTTCCCATTTTCTCCCACCCACCCCCGAACATATAACATTCACCCCTAATGTATTTTCTGAAAGCCGCCCAAGTAAAACTATTTATTTTAACTAAAGTAATCAAGATTAATGTCAGCAGTTATGACACACGCTGTTTGCTAAAGAACACATAGAACAATTGCTCAAGGCAAGCTTCATTAAGAAATCAGATAAAATTAGTAAAACTGATTATATTTCAAAACTCAGCAGCGGCAGCAGCAGCGGCAGCTCAAATTGCCATTCAGGAGGCTCCAATTAACACAATTGGTCTTGTTCACAATCAGCTTTTGTAATCTCATTAGCCTATTATATTTTAATCATTGGGATAACTGCACAACCAAACTTAACTCTCCTTTTGGTGCTTTTGCACTGATGGTAAAAGAGTGAAAAACACAATGTGCACAGGGTTTTCTCTTTTTCTTTTTCAGAAGATGATGTGATCAGGAGTCGACCTGGTTTACATATTATTGCCACTCGTGCAGAAGCCGTGGTCCCAGGACTCTGGGTGCGGCAGGACTCCACTAACAGCAGGCATCTAATTTGGCACTAATTGAGGAGGGATTCATTGGATGGCTGACATTGCTGCAGCAGCTGAATTAGAGATACGGTTTGGGAAGACAAGAAAGCAACGTGCACTCCATAGACATGCAGACATACACCTATGCAGTGCCACTCCACGGTACAAAGCCTTGTTGCAGAGGTATTGTCCCTTGTTATAACACAAAGCTTTGTGTCCTTTAGGTATCTGGCAGTCTGCAGTACCTTATGGTACCCGTGTTTCCTTGATATTGAGCACTGCTTGCTGCAATGAGATTATGTTCTATTGATGGGAACTGGGGTGTAACGCAGCCATCCACAGAAAGCAATAGGTTGTCCTATTTTCCCGCTGCAAAACACTATGTATTTTTATGAACTGCCTCTATCTTGCACACCAGGAATGCTTCTGTGGCTAAAGCTATAATAGGATTTTCCTAAATGATATAGAAATACAAATATCCTGACGGAGCATTTCGCTGCCTCTCTCCCTCTCTCCATTTATTTAAGCAAGGCAGGATTTTCCTCCCATCTTTTGAAAGGCCGTTTTCAATTTCCTATTTTCCCTTATGAGCACTTCCTGCAAAGGTGTCAATATGCACTAATTGTGTTCTGCTTGGCTCACCGGCAAATCAAAGCAGCAAAGAGAGTAGGCCAATATGCATTCAAATCCCTTTACTTGCCGGCATCAATCTCAGCTGGAAAGGAGACGCAAAAGCAAATATCTATATGCTGGGAAAATCAGGATTTCTTCCTGTGACCTCAAACAGAACTAATGTAGACTGTATTTGTTTGAGGTTGGGTTGTGCTTTTTTTTAACTTTCTGAAATGATTACAATGCAGCTTCTTGCAGCCAATATCCTGGGAGTATTTTGCTTCAGAGAACATAACAAGAAATAATACCACAATACAAGCAGAAGAGTAGATATTATAATCACATTAGGAGGTTGCTCAAGCAGACCTTGCTAGCACCAAAGCAAATCCAGCAGTTCAGTTAGGCCAAAGAGCAGAAAATATGCTCACTGATGCTCTACATCTCAAACCATAGCAAATCAGAACCAATAATTCAGCTATTTAATAGGGGCAGAGCAACAGTCCAGGTCAATCTCTCTCTCTCTCTCTCTCTCTCTCTGTGTGTGTGTGTGTGTGTGTGTAGTGGTGTAAACTTCACCCATCAAAACACCCTTCTCTGATCATGTTGGATGGGTTGCATGTCTCCATCCCCTCCGTGAATTTGGGTCACAGCTTTTCCCACATGCATATTTGTCCATTGGCAGATCTCTGCATTTCTGTATTTTGTATAGTACCAATGTGGTACATGCTGGTTTTTGAGATGCAGGGAAACAAGTTCAAGTTTTTGCTCATTCCTGAAGCCAGAAGCAGATCAAGGACTGGGGGCCCCTTGTTGAAGGCGACCGTCTTTAAACCCCCCCAAATGCAGTGCCTCCAGAAGTTCCATTCTTTCAGAGCATTGTGGGTAAAAGAAAAAAGCATGGTGGATACCATATTTTTGTGGCCGTGGCCATTTTTTACCCACAATGCCCCAGAACAGCTGGATTTTTAAGACACTGAATTTTGAGAAAACTAACATAGTAGACATAACCATGGCAGCCTGACGAAGCAGCTTCGGCTGGTGTCAATGTCCGTGGCAGACCTCACTACTGGCAGTGGTTCCTGAAGCTATCTGATAATGCCAGCTGGTGGTGCCTAGTCTACACAAATATGGAAGAGCAGATATCCCCCATTCCATGCCTTTATTTTCCATGAATTTGTTTGGCTCTGCATTCCTGAATCCTAGCTTAATTTGGTAAAGGTCTAAACATTGCTAAAATCATTTCTGGACTTGCAGTTCACTCAACTTTGTGTCAGCTTTCTGAAGCGATGAACTCTTACAGATAGCTTCAGGGCCTCAGCCAGCGACATAGTATTCATTCAATTAATGTGAATATCCTGCTCACTTTTTACTGAAGTGCATGTGCACATTGGGTGTGTATGGGGCAGAGGAACAGCTCTGTTCCAGTCATAAGTATACCCAATTGGTTGATGCATTTCCCATCAAACCAGCTTCTATCCAATTTGAAAACCTAAGTCCCATTAACTTCTCAGTTACGGTGCGGTGTGTACATTTGAAGAACGAGCTTGCTGCGTTTCAAGGTGCAAATGTGTACATAGCTTGACTGTTAGACACTGACACAGCTAGCGTAAGGCCGGAGACTGAGTTTAGCTGTTTCCCTTTATATATGGCGACAAATGGCATAGAACCGTAGAGTTGGAAGTGGACCCTGCAAGCCATCTGCAATGCAGGATTCTCAACTAGATCATACATGACAGATAGCCATCCAGTGGCAGAGGAAGGGGACCATAGCTGTCAACCTTCCCTTTTATTGCGGGAAATTCCCTTATTCCAGCGCCATTTCCTGCCGCTTCCCGCTGCTATCCCATGTAGTTAGATATCCTGTTGACTGTCCCTGGGACAGGTGAGGCTGCTGATCCCTTATTTTCAAATTTGAAAGTTGACAGCTATGAAGGGGACACGGGGGGGGGGGGTCCACCCTGGGTGTCATCACTGAGGGGGCATGACAAAATGAGTTTTTTAAAAATTGGGCTCACAAAACTTTTTAGGAGTGATGTGGTGGCTTAGGCGCCTGCAGGTTCTGTGCTGCCTGAAACAGCAGTGTAGGACTTGTGTTTGCCTACTGCCTCTCCCTCAGCTGCCCTACAGCTGAGGGGGAGGCAGTGGAGAGGCTCCAAGCGTCGAAGAGGCTCGCCCCACCCCCATGGGCATGGATTGCCCCGCCCCCGGCTGCAGGACACGCCCCTGCACCAGGCACCCAAGTGGCTAGCTACACCGCTGTGGCCATCCAATCTCTGCTTAAAAGTCTCCAAGGAACGAGAGTCTACCACCTCTCATGGTAGAGCCAGTGTGGTGTAGTGGTTAAGAGTGGTAGACTTGTAATCTGGTGAACCAGGTTCGCTTCCCCACTCCTCCATATGCAGCTGCTGGGTGACCTTGGGCTAGTCACACTTCTCTGAAGTCTCTCAGCCCCACTCACCTCACAGAGTGTTT
Source organism: Podarcis filfolensis (assembly GCF_964270895.1). Lineage (NCBI taxonomy): Eukaryota > Metazoa > Chordata > Lepidosauria > Squamata > Lacertidae > Podarcis > Podarcis filfolensis. The sequence continues at coordinate 29,314,267 of NC_139603.1, read as the reverse complement.
GTTGTGGGGGAGGAAGGGAAAGGAGAATGTTAGCCACTTTGAGACTCCTTAGGGTAGTGATAAAGCGGGATATCAAATCCAAACTCTTCTTCAAACTCTTCTTCTGGGAGCGTGCTCCACTGTTGAACAGCTCTTAACATCAAAAAGAAGAGCAGAAGCAAACTTGCCAAACCATCTGGTAAGTACATCCTCCCGTTAGGTTGGGAACCTGCTTTAGAGTATGCCTAGCAAACTGGTTATTTCGGCTTTGTCTTTCAGAGTTAGAAATCTTTTCTTATCTCACCTACATGCTGCTAAATCTACATCAATTTGGTCTTAAAGTTTCCCAAGGGACGTTTGAAGATCCTAGCAAGAGTTTTTCATTCCCCTGCTCTCCCCATTGCGCTCCCCTAAGTGGCGGTGTCCTCTGAATTTACATTTTGTAAAATCACCTGGCAGATTATCCTCGACAAGATCAGACAATACGTATCATAGGGGAATAAGCAGCGGCAGTGGGGGCCATCCAGCACACCTTCGGATCCCATGGTCCCAGTCCTAGCATTCAGCTGGTGTTCCCCAGTTAAGCACCATCAATAGTAATACCTAATAGCATTCTCTAAGCTCAGCCAGGGAAAGAAAATGGGGTTGTTATCTATCAAAGCACATTTTAGTTTTTGACAAGTAAAAAGCAGCATGGGGAATGCAGCAAGGCTGCAATGAAAGCCTAAAAGAAAACTCATATAACATCTGGTGTCATTTATCCCCTGTTGGCCTTTCATAGTGCGATATGATGAGCTTGTTCTGATTTAAGATCAGATGATCTGGTTTGGAAGAGGGGAGAAAGTGTGGCGGGTGGTGGCGGAGGGGGGGGGGAGAGGGATGCAGTCAGTCTGGCAGCAAATGGGGGATACAAAATCTGCTCAAATAATTGGAAACACGACAGATTTTCCTTAACCGATGCCAGTGGCGTCTTACTTTATCCATCTCTCTCAGCTGAATTTGTTAAGTGCATTATCTTATTGGTTTTAAAGTTTTCATCTCACTTATTTGCAGGGGGAAAACGTGAACAAATCAGTCATGATGGATTGCCTAATTTTCCTGGGCTGAATAAACCCAGTTTTATAAGACTGTTGATTCCTGGGTTATTAGTTAATAGAAACATTTATCAATTTCTATACCACCACCACCACCCTTTCTCTCTCACACACACAAACCTCACAAAAATACTACACACACACACACACACAACCAAACAACGCAAAATCAATGATTGCATTAGAAACCTTCCTTTAGTTTTCCACATAATAATCAGCATTGGATATTCTTATGGGTAATTGCATCGTTTTAGGGAGGCTTGAATAAAATTGGTTTCTCCTTCCTTCTTTTGTTATTTTCCCCCCTTTCCTGTACAAATGCAAAACCCAGTCAAAGTGAAAGGATATCATTAGATCAGCAATTACATGGAATGGCCTTTGATCAGGACAGGGTGGGGGGCACAGGAAGGGAAAGACCACTTCCTACCTAGCAAGAATGGTGCTAGTGTGTCTATTACTAGTTACTTGAACTGAATGAGGTGTTAGACCTTGTAACCCTAGCTGCTATTGATACTGAACACAGAACAATTAGAATTTTTTACTAATTCAGTGGGGGGGGACTTTGGAGTGGGGTGTGTGCGATTGATAGCCTTTCTTTTAATTGGTTTGGCCAAATTCCTTACCTTTCTCTTGGGTGACCCCTTGTAATGGGACTTGTAATGGGAAATGATGCAAGACCTCTCGTAAAGGTGACACCTTCTCTGCACAGTGCATGCAACTTATTAAGATGTCTGTCTTACTGTGGTTTATATATACAGTGGTACCTCGGGTTAAGTACTTAATTCGTTCCGGAGGTCAGTTCTTAACCTGAAACTGTTCTTAACCTGAAGCACCACTTTAGCTAATGCGGCCTCCCACTGTTGTCGCACCACTGGAGCATGATTTATGTTCTTATCCTGAAGCAAAGTTCTTAACCTGAGGTAATATTTCTGGCTTAGCAGAGTCTGTAACCTGAAGCATATGTAACCTGAAGTGTATGTAACCCGAGGTATCACTGTATTTTCCATCTCTCTCTCTCTCTCTCTCTCTCTCTCTCTCACACACACACACACACACACACACACAGTGGGTAGTGCTGTGGTCTAAACCACTGAGCCTCTTGGGCTTACTGATCAGAAGGTTGGCGGTTCAAATCCCCTTGATGGAGTGAGCTCCCGTTGCTCTGTCCCAGCTCCTGCCAGCCTAGCAGTTTGAAAGCATGCCAGTGCAAGTAGATAAAGAGATACAGCTGTGATGGGCAGGTAGACGGCGTTTCCGTGCACTCTGGTTTCTGTCATGGTATTCCATTATGTCAGAAGCAGTTTAGACATGCTGGCCACATGACCCGGAAAGCTGTCTGTGAATAAACGGCGGCTCCCTCAGCCTGAAAGCAAGATGAGCGCCGCAACCCCATAGTCGCCTTTGACTGGGCTTAACGTCCAGGGGTCCTTTACCTTTTTCCTGCAAACCCTGACCTTTCTTCTCACTAAAACATGCATGCCGATCTAAAAAGAGAGAGGGATGGAGAGAAGTGAAACACTTAGAACAAAAGGGAGGAGGGAATAAACCAAAGGGCAATAATTTCAGGGCACACAAGATGAAGAAAATGGGCAATGAATGAAGAAAGAGAACAGGGACAGGGAGTATAATATTTGTTAACGTCAGGAGGAAAAGTGAAGGTGTAAATCTCCACCAGAGTTAAGCAAAGTTGTCTGTGTATTGGGTCTTGAACATTTCAAGTTCAGGATATGCCAAGATCTGTTTGATACATGATGACACGACTGATATCAACAGAACCACAATGGAAGCCATTTCAGACAAACCACTTATCACACAACTTTCTCTCACATGGCAGCCTTCATGTGGCCCCTTGCGCAGCAGGTTGCAACTCTGAGCTGGGTCTCACTAGCCAATGAACAACAAGTATACTTATCATAAAGGATGCAAAAGTTATGGTCCACCAGACTGAACACACCCATACCTGTGACTCAGAAACAACAAAGAGGGTTCTGGCATCCTACAGAGTAACAGATATACTGTGGTAAATATGGACAAATTAGTCTATTTTTAGTCTGCATCACTTTGCTTATGTTCACCCATAAGTCACTTCCATCTGCTTATGCATTAATCAGTGTTTGTTTTAATCCTTTGAAAAACATTCATTGAAATATATATTTAAATACATATTTTTAAACACTATTGAAATCAATGTGTCTACTCTAAATTGAATACCACACATTTTGTCCCCAAATTGAACTCCCTCAAAAGCACATTTTAAATTGTATATTGAGGTACATTTTTCAGCCCACAACTGCATTTGGGACATACAAAAGAATCATATTGTAGTCTGTAAGTTCATCTGGGCAGAAGCAGCTCTTGGGCACTCATTATGCTAGCTTCTTGAGAGGTGGGTCTCTGTTGCTTACCAGGAGAGGAAATAGAGGGGAAGGGTGACAGGGAGGTCAGTATAGTGCAAACACACCTGCAGGAGTGTCAGGCTGGCTCTGCTGGTGTGTTTGCACTGCACCTATCTCTTGGTAAGCAACTCACCTGCCAGGAAGCTAGCATAGCATCTCTGCCCCATACTGCGAATTGCTTCTGAGTCTGACAGGTGCAAATCAAATCAGTGTATCCTGGAATTCATAAAAGTACAATTCTGCAAGTACCTTTTATTATCACATAAACTGTTGTGGATTAGACTCCACTTCATCAGATGCATGGTGTATGCTCCTTGGGTGGCAGATGTGTATGTACACATGTGTATTTGCTGTGTGGGTATGTATGCATGCACACACTAACTTGGTGCACATGCACAGGCTAAGAAACTATAAGCTTTATTCCAAAATGCCAGGGAGGTTAGAAATTCTTTTTGAAAACTAAGTGGGCTGGACAAAATTAGAAAGAGTCCCCGTCTTCAGTTACAGAAGGAAATAGGCACCCTAGGAGTCTCATTCAAACAAGTCTGAGTGCTTTACCAACAGAATTATAATGCTGTTTTTATGTGATTTGTAATCCATATTATTTTCTAGGTATTATACTGGAGTATTGTATTTTCCTTCCTCTTTCTTCAAAGTTTATATTATTTTTCTGCAGGAAAATGAAAGAATAATTTTATGTATCATTAGACCAATCAAGTCATTTCCATTACAACAGCGGATCTGCAATCTTTATCTGATCGTACTTTACACCACCCCACCCCGATCCACAGGGTTGCTAAAGTGAAAATCTGAACCTAAATTAGATTAACAAATTACAAGGTACAGGGAGGGGAAAAGGTAATAAGTGAGGTCAAATGGCAATGAAACAAAGGGGTGGGGAAATATCATACTGGCATGCAGTTGTTACAGAACACCTGGACTGCATAAGCAGCTATTTGTAGAGTTGTTTGTGTGATTCACAAACTCACCCAGAGACCACTTTGAAAAACGCTGCAGAAGATTCTAATTTTCTCTCTGTCCTTAATCATGAACTTAGTGTTTATCCATTGTCAAGCATTTATCTCACTCTTCTGGCATAGAAGCATTCCTGGTGGTAGAAAGGGCTGCTATGCCCTGTGATGTAATAGGCGTGCGCACACACAAACACACACACACACACACACACACACACACACACACCCTTCAGTAAAATCTGAGAACAACCTGAGGGTATGCAATAATGGTCCTGAAAAATTTCAGTAGGATCCTAGGGATATGGGAGAAATTAGATTCAACTTGCACTTAAAGGCGAGCCCACCTAATTCACTCTTTCTGAAACACATCTGCTCTTTGAAATTTGCAGTTCTCCAAATTTTGCCGGGCAGCTTTCCAGACAAGTAATGTGTTCAGAATTAATATATTGGGGTAAAGTGTGCATAAATTGTATATATTAGTGAGAATAATATAAAAAATGTGGTATATTAAGGAAAAATGCTTTACAAGAATGTGTCTATGAGGAAAAAATTGCACCCCAATACTGGTGGATTTCAAGAGAACTGCTCTCTCTCTCTCTCTCTCTCTCTCTCTCTCTCTCGGAAACGGATGTGGAAATGTGAAGAGCTGAATTTAAGGCTGGATCTAGACACATCAAAAAATGTTTCAGGAAAATGAGTTGTAAACCTCATAATGGGAAATCACGTTGCCGAAAGATGGAATTCTACAGCGCCATCTGGTGTCACAGTGTTACAATGCATTTAAAATGCTTTTTTAAAAAACAACAACAACTAAAAAACTAATGTAGCCAGGTCCCTAGGAAAAGGATAAACTGAGAGAAACCAGAATTGACAGATCTGTCCACATGCCTAGACATTCTTTAAAATTCCTCAAATGTTTTCTTCTGGAAGAAACTCCCAACTTTGCAGCATATTTTTTAATGGGACAAGGACTTTTCAGATTTGTTGGAGTGAAAGATGCAAAAATATCACCTTTCCTGCAAGTAAGAAGTTATGGCAACAGAATTTAAGAAGATCTTCATTGTCACCCTAATCTAGAAAAGTTTATCCTAATTATGCCCAACTAAAAGCAGACGGTCTTGAGTAAGCTATGGACAATTTGTTTTTATTGGTTTCAGTGGGATTCAGCCACGAGTAAACTTTATTTGGTGATGGGTAAGAAATTAAGTTTGTGTTTTAATGAGAGTCTACTTTTTTGCACTTCTCAAAACAATGTGCAAACAGAAATACAGTAGTTCTTCAAATGATTTTGAAGAATTTTGCAATGGAGCATAGGCTCCCTAGTCATTCATGGAACCTCAGCAATAATGGCTTATGGTCAGGGATGAGAGGAATTGTAGTCCAGCAACTTCTGGAAGGTCTCAGGTTATCCACCCCTGGTTCATAAGGAAAGTGGATATGAGGTGATATGTACATATGTAAATTATGAGAATAATTTCGCAGCCACGAAATTAAAAGACGCCTGCTTCTTGGGAGAAAAGCAATGACAAACCTAGACAGCATCTTAAAAAGTAGAGACATCACCTTGCCAACAAAGGTCCGTATAGTAAAAGCTATGGTTTTCCCTGTAGTGATGTATGGAAGTAAGAGCTAGACCATAAAGAAGGCTGATCGCCGAAGAATTGATGCTTTTAAATTATGGTGCTGGAGGAGACTCTTGAGAGTCCCATGGACTGCAAGAAGATCAAACCTATCCATTCTTAAGGAAATCAGCCCTGAGTGCTCACTGGAAGGACAGATCCTAAAGCTGAGGCTCCAATACTTTGGCCACCTCATGAGAAGAGAAGACACCCTGGAAAAGACCCTGATGTTGGGAAATAAAGGGCACAAGGAGAAGGGGACGACAGAGGATGAGATGGTTGGACAGTGTTCTCGAAGCTACCAGCATGAGTTTGACCAAACTGCGGGAGGCAGTGGAAGACAGACGTCCCTGGCGTGCTCTGCTCCATGGGGTCACGAAGAGTTGGACACGACTAAACGACTAAACAACAACAACAAATTATGAGAGAAACATCACGATGGCAAAACAACATAACCGAGCAGCTCCTTCATGATCTCAAGATTTGCAAGTTACAGAAAAGAATCTCCATTGACTCTTAAAAGATATGCAATCTTTTAGCAGACACAATCCATCATGGAAATACAACCGATTTTATCGTTAATGATTATTTATTTTATTTACACTTGTTAACAAATAACTGCATTGACATTGTTTATGGGGATCTTTTGCCTTTCGTGTTCGGAAATGAATAGAATTTGCATTAAATTTTGGATTTATCTGCAAAGCAATACATTCTACAGCCTAACTGTTTTCTTTTGGACTTCATTTTAAGAAAAACCACTAAATGGGCCTAAATGCTGTGATGTGAAATGTTGAGGGCAGCTTGTGTTTAAAATGACTTGAACACCACATGGATGTTGCTTCCACACACAAAATGGCTACCCATACACAATGATGTTCAGTGGCCATTTGATGTGGCGGCCACACCTGGATAACCATGAAAAGCTCCCCTGATTAGCCACAATTCAGGAATCACAAGCATGTCCATAACTCATTTCTTGCTCTTTGCAGTGCTTTCGTAAGTTCCAGGTAAATGACTTTAACCTCAGTTTCAACAAGATATTTCCTTCAGAACAAAAATGAAGGGAGCTTTAAAAAAAAATAAAAAAAAATCTTTATGCAAGTAGACTTTGCTGTTGAATCTTATCTTTTGTTAGTTCAAAGGTTTCTGAAGATATAAATTCTTCTCAACTGCCCTGAGGTGGTGGGAATGTAAATTGAATACTTTACAATTTGTAGACTGTTCCTGCAGTAATGTGCATCTCCTCCGTGAGCGAGTGTTTGGGGATTTTTCAATTACTGCAGTCGGAAAAATCTGAGATATTCTTTAGGGCAGAAAAAGCTCCTTCTCAAAGTTGAGTCACTGATGTTCAAATTAGCTGCCAAAGGCACTATAATGATCTGTGCTCCAGATTTTACTAAACAGGGGGAGGGGGGGATTGGCCTATTTCATCACAGGAAGGAGGGACCTTTTCCACCATCACTGAAACTATCCTAACCTTTAGCTTCTATTTCAGAAGAATGAGATAAATTACCACCAATACATAAGACCCTGGTCAGGTCCATGATTAAGGGCATAAATAGATGTTTTGAAACAGAGGAGGTTGTCACCAAACCACGTCAAATTCCTCTGTCTTTGAAACGTCTAGTATACTTGAAGGAGCGTCTCCACCCCCATCGTTCAGTCCAGACACTGAGATCCAGCACCGAGGGCCTTCAGGCGGTTCCCTCACTGCGAGAAGTGAGGTTACAGGGAACCAGGCAGAGGGCCTTCTTGGTAGTGGCACCCACCCTGTGGAATGCCCTCCCTTCAGATGTGAAGGAAATAAGCAGCTAACTTATCTTTAAAAGACATCCGAAGGCAGCCCTGTTTAGGGGAGTTTTCAGTATTTAATGCTGCATTGTTTTTAACACTTGATTGGGAGCCGCCCAGAGTGGCTGGGGAAACACAGCCAGATGGGCGGGGTATAAATAAATAAATTATTATTATTATTATTATTATTATTATTATTACTACTACTACTACTACTACTACTACTACTACAATGCTGGTACTTACCTTTATGCAATGGCATCACTGCACAATGCATCTTGTTGCCCTAGTCCACATCACCAGGGCATGTGGCATAATGATGTCAGGAGGACACAAAGTAATAAATAAATAAGTTGCATTGCATATTATGTAGTGGCAGAGGAGAACCTAACAAGGCTGCCATTTTTGCAGTGGCCCTGTGACCTCCCTATGACATAGTTCCTGTCTTAAAAATACAAGAGGAAATGCTAGCATAACAGAGCCGTCTCATGTTAGGCCACCAGGTTTCAGCAACCAGAGACTACTGTTCACAACAAGCCATGAGCTCATTGGGTGAATAATATGTCGTAAAAGGTAGTTGTTCTGAAATTATGCCGAACACAGCGTCATTTTCTTTAAAATGCTACGATCAAGTGGAATGCACAGAAGACTATGAGAGCGATCAGAAATAATGCCAGCTGCTACAGTTTAATGCTTTTAAACCAGTGCAATTGAAATCTGATTGCTTACATTTGAGGATTGAGGTCAATAGCCAATATAATTTAATAGCTAATGAATTTCCAATAAGCAGAAGACCTCGGTGATTCATAAATACAGTTAAAGCCACATTCTCTGAACTTTAGTTATCAAAAATGCCTACTTCTCTTGCATCTCCATGTGATTCTCACAGGTAAAACAAATATGGATAAATATGAATGTTCTTGGTGGAGTCACTGAAGATGCCAAGCATAAGAACCTAAGAAAAGCCCTGCAGGATCAGACCAGCATCTTGTATCCCCAGGTGGCTAACCAGATGTTTCTGGGAAGCTCCACAATGGAGAAGACCACAATAGCCCTTTCTCACTGTTTTTGTCCAATTATGCTGTCTCTGATTCAGGAGGTAGCATGCAACCATCATGCCTAGTAGTCATTGGTAGCCTTTTCCTTTATTTATCTGATTGCCTATGAATTTATCTGATCTCCTTTTAGAGCCATCTAAGCTGGTGGCCATCTCCAAGTTCTGTGGTCAGCAAATTCCATAGTATAACTTGCACTGTCTAAGTACTTCCTTTCATTTGTCCAGAAACTCTATCATGCAACTCAGTGGCACCCATATCAGAAGGGAACACTAACATCTTATTAAGAGTGGGCCAATAATACAGGAGCTGGAGAGCTGGGGAAAATTTCAAAAGGCACCTCATCAAGACATAGGGAGGGAGCCAATTTGCAACCAAATACAGTGGTACCTTGGTAGTTGAACGGCTTGGCTCCTGAACAAATCGGCTCCCCAACGCCGCAAACCCAGAAGTGAGTGTTCTGGTTTGAGAACGGTTTTTGGAAGCCGAACGTCCAACACGGCTTCTGATTGAGTGCAGGAAGCTCCTACAGCCAATCAGAAGCCACGCCTTGGTTTTCAAACCATTTGGGGAGTTGAACGGACTCCCAGAATGGGTTAAATTCGAGAACCAATGTACCACTGTACAAATACATTGGAGGATCTGTTTGGTCTTCGGCTCATTATCCATTTAATTGCTACAGGCACCAATGGGGATAAGCGAAAGAGAAGCAAAGAGGCGGCACTGTGCTGAGAACTGAACACTACAGAGAGCAGTCGGGTTTCACAATATGGAACCTTCAATCTTTGAAATCACTTTAAGCAATTTGCTAGAACGTTTTGAATGAATTAAGAACATCACTATCAGTTATTGTGGTTTATGCAGGATGATATGATTAGAGTTACCTGGAGTACCATTGTGTAATATTAGCTCAATTTATTCAAGGCACCCATTTGTAGATCAGTTGTTGGATGAGTAGCACAAGTGAAAGATGCCAAGCATTTGACAAGAAGTGATTAATCAAAGGGCATTCCCATACCTATAACTAAGTGTGCATTGTCCACAGTGATCCACATACTGCAAGTGTTGGGTACCAGACCAAAGGTTTGCATACTTTGCTTTCAAGTGTGATATTCCATTCACCTCAGCCAATAGTACAGAGGGCAGAGCTAGTGCTATGTCTGACATGGTGTCCTCCAAACAAGATGTCTCTTGTCATCTTCCTTCTCTCTCACCTAGCCCTATTGCAATATGTAGTTCACTTGTTTCCTAATGTGATTTCATCACTTTTTCTAGATCCCAGACGCCCAACTGATGTAAGGGATCCATCTGAAAGCATACTGCACATTAGTGCTGGTCTCATCAACACCCTACACCTTGTGACAACACAGTGTACTTTCTTGTTCAGCACAGATAGCACATACTTTACACTCCAGTTTGGACGCAGGTCTGTTTTTGCATGGCAACTTCGTGTGCGTATGGATGCTAAGGCAGCTCTTGAATCCATAGTAACAGCGAAAATGTCTCACTTGATTTACACCTGCAAACAAATACAGTCTCTGCATTATCCATTTCTGATGAGACTAGACCAAGAGATTAAAATCCTGGTAAAGTACGTAAAAAAATTAGTAATAATCCTGAGTAACAATTCTAGTTATAGGTGGCAACAAAGAAAATATCTCTCCACAATGGTTAATTGATATATGATTTCAATTTTTTTTTGTGTGGTTTTTACTGTACAGTTTAATGTACCTTGGTTGTAACCCACTTTGATATATTTTTATGAAATAGCAGTATAAAAATATGTTTATGAATGAATACATAAAAATTGGTACTGCTACTGCTCCCTAGCACCTGCCTTCTGAATCCATCACATGACTTTGCCTAATGGTAGGGCCGGCAAAAAAATAAGTGGAGGATGGGCTGGTTGGGTGGGGTAAAAGTTGAAGTCATGAGTCAGAAGAGATGTGAAAATAGAGGGTGAACTGGGTGTAAGCTTGTGGAGAGGGCTGATGTAAGAGGTGGAAGATTCAACAATGCAACAATATCTGAATGGGAATATGCATTTTTATTTTTATTTCTATCCCCCAAGCCTTTAGGCTGCCATGGACTTTACATCTAAACAAGATGACAATAATAAACACTCCTGGTGCTTGCACAATGTTTTCAAACCTTCAAAGTGCCTGCAATATCTACTGCAACGTTCAAAGTGCATTTGTCATCTCATTGCAACCCATAACAACAGCCCTGTAAGGTCGGATAGTGAGTTTCAGTCCCTGCATTATGCAGATGGAGTTAGGGGACTCAGAGACTTATGGATAACCAAAGGTGACCTAACTCTTGACAGATGAGGTTCAAACTGAGCTCTTCTTGCTTCCTGGCTCCTGGCCACGATGTTACACCAGCACCCATAAATAAATGAGGCAATGGTCCAAAATGTGGTGCTCTGTGTAATTTCCCCTTTCTGATGTGCTTCTTTCCTCGTATCGAGAATTATTTAGTCACAGGCATTACCTGCCTTAATCCAGGACAGGATTAGGCCACTTTGATCATGCATTCCTTTCCTACCGTGCAGGCACCAATTTTTGTTAACACTGAGCAGTCAAGATTACCGAAGTGCTGAGTTACCCGGTTTCCTGTGCCTGTCAGTTTTTCTCCTCGCCAGCTCCTTGCTTCGCAAAGATGACATAAGCAGTAGCCCTGGCAACCATCCCGGGGTTCTGGAGCTCGGTTCCAGCTGAAAGCCAATTGCAGTCACCCTGCATATTTCCAGTGTATATCAGACAGACATAGGCTCGGCTTTAATCTAGTTAGCACCAATGAGGCAGTTTTCAAATGTTTCGGCAAATCGAATCATCCCTAAGGACCACAAGTTAGAGGAGCAGGGGAGGGGTGGGGGAAGCGGGGAGGAAAAGGATAACCATCTAAGGTAGCATTAAAGGCAATCGCTCTGGTGTGTGTTTCTCTTTACCTGACTGTCAGCAAGCCTGTTCTGCTAACACACTCCCCTTCTTTCTTCCCCTCCTAGCAAGCTCCTCCCGCCTCTCTGCTCTCCGAGCATAGCCAGCAATGGACAGCGACAAATGGAACAGCTCATCTATCTGAGGAAAGAAGCCTCTTTGATGGTTCCCCAGTGGATGTAATTGTGCTCATTACTGCCCATTTACATTTCATCACTCGATTATCACAAATGCCTCATTACTGTTGATAAGGGTTTGCCATCGAGCTGCTTGCTAACTATTTATTTCGGAGCCGCCACTGTCATCAGGCAGGCCCCGTTGGCAGAGCGTGGGGATGGAGGATCGAAGGGGGGGTGAGGAAAGGGGGGAGGTGAAAAGGGGTCTCCGATCAGATTTTATTAAAGGCTGTGATTTAAATCAATATTTAATAAAGTGGCTCTGCCACGTAACACAAGCAATTCCCCAGTGTGGGCCTGAATCATGAACGCGAGGGGTCCCCACACAGCTTGCTTGCATAACTCAATTGGGCTTTGTGCACCAGGCTGGCACCTGTGTCTCTGAGCACGGCACCTCAGAGGTAATAGGTTTATGAGCGGATGAACAGAGCTGAGGGGGCCTAAATGGATTAACTAGGTGTTTGCAAGCCTGGCGATGAATACACCAGGAGGAGGATCATAAATAAATCTAGCCCGTTTAAGCAGAGGACAATAGGGAGTGTAGGCAGACACTACACGTGTCCTGAGCCTCACAGGGGCAAAACACTGCTTGGCTCTGGCCATTTAAGCCCACCCAATATAGTGGGAGAAGTTATAAGGCCAGCAAGGCCTAACAAGCGTGTAGGTGCCGGGTAGCATGGAGGCTGGCTGGCACTCCTTTTGTCACTGCTGAACGAAGGGGAAAAGAGATGGGGAGGGGGACAATTAGCAGCGGATGACGTGGTGGAGTGGCAGGACTTACGTCCCTGGCCTCCAGCATCGGAGTTGTTTACTGGGAGGGAGAGGTGAGGCGGCAAGGAGGTCAGCATGGAGGAAATGCCCCAGCAGGAGTTCTGCAGGTGGATTTGCACCATGCCAACCTCCCCACATTCTCACTGCTCCCCCTCCTGGTGAGCAGCAGCAACGCAGTAGCCGGGAGGTCAGGGAAGCGCTACCACCCCAGCATGCCATTTGCTCCTGGGGACAATGTGCCCAAAGTTATGGCTGGTCTGCGTGTTTTTTGCAAAGGAGTTCCATTCCTATACAGTGGTACCTCAGGTTACATATGCTTCAGGTTACATACGCTTCAGGTTACAGACTCCGCTAACCCAGAAATAGTGCTTCAGGTTAAGAAATTTGCTTCAGGGTGAGAACAGAAATCGTGAGGAGGCGGCGCGGCAGCAGCGGGAGGCCCCATTAGCTAAAGTGGTGCTTCAGGTTAAGAACAGTTTCAGGTTAAGAACGGACCTCTGGAACGAATTAAGTACTTAACCCGAGGTACCACTGTAATGACCGCTCCCCACTTAAAACGGGGGGCGCCCTTTGCGTGGACGCGTGCAGCCCCTAGATCTGGAGCGGCTCCAACAGCATAGGCTTGGCTTTGCCTTCCCTCAGGTGGGATACCTGGAGGTCTCCGCCTACCTCAGTCAGTTGTCCAATCCCACCTGGGGGAAGCGTTGCCAAGGAGACCAGGCCAGGTAGGGGAGGGATTACCTGTCCACACAATAGAGGGAGGATCTTACCTGGGAATCCTCACTTGACTCCAGAGCTTCTCCCACCCTACCCACCCTCAGTTAATGTCTTATTTTGCAGGTTAACTTTTCTTTACAGGTTTTGCAGGTTAACTTTTCTTCACAGGTATGCGGGCGCTGCTACATTAAGGTCGCTGTTAAAGGGCCAGAAAGGAATTTCCCTGCATTGGCAGGTTTCGCCTTTCCCGTAGCAAAACGTCACAACTTTGGTGGTATCAGGCCTTGGGCGGAATCCTTTAGTCCATCTTCCTCTTTGCGGCGGCGATACCAGGGTTCCCCGTTAAAGGGGTTTTCTGAAGGGAGGCTTTGACCGTACGCCGAAAGGTCGTCATTGCTCTCCCCTGTGGCGGCGGCGTAACGGGGGCGGCTATCTCTGCTTGAACATATGTTCTCCAGAGCCGGCCCATCCCCCACACACATACTGGATAACCCTGATGCTCCCTAGGTCCCCGGCTGGGGACTGGGGAGGGAGAACGCCCAATGCCTGAGCCAAGGTCTACCCACATTTGAAATTTAATAAAGTTGTGGCCAATTTAATCCCATAGCACGTTGTCTTGAGTCGTTATTCCACATGACGGGGGGACCGCGCGGGATCTGGGGACTCCGCCTGTCCACGCAATGGCAACATGTCAAGAGATTTGAGCACACAAAAGGGTTGTCCAAAGGTCAGAGGGAAAGCCAAAGATATGGCAGTTCCCAAATGGGCTTAAAGGGCTGGATGCCAAAGTGCTGACAATGGGTACTAGGTGTAATGTAACACACACACACACACACACACACAATAGCAGTTACCAGGTCAGTTGTGTAACCGTGAGGTCTCAAGCAAAGCTTGAGTAAAATATCTGCTACACTTTAGTTAAGGCATGCACCTGATCATAACTATATTTAAAACACTTTTTCTGCCAAGCTTATAAATATTTTTACCATCACCAGTACCTTTCTTCCTGAGCTGTTAGCTTTCTATGCAAGGAACACCTGTTTATGACAACCATCACAGTTGTCTTATCTCTGATTCAACACATCACTGACCCACAGTGGGTAGGGTGGCACTCGATGATCTGACTTTTGCAACTGAGTGGGCAGGAGATGGTATGGATTTTTTTTTGGGGGGGGGAAGGGTGTGATAAGCCCATTGTCACAGTCAGACCATTTCCTGGTGAGATTTGAAATGGTGGTGACAGTTACCTCCTGCAGGAACAATTATGCCTTGGAGACGAATGAGATCTGAAGGATTCCAGAATGCTCTGGAGGGTTTCCAGATTGACAGGGCTGGTGGTCCTGATGAGGCCCTGATCTCATTATGGGATGATGCGATGGAATGGCCCATAGACCCTATCACTCCTAAATGCCCTCTGGAGCTCTGCAGAGCTCAGGAAGCCCCCCCCCCCGGTTCCCTAGGGAGCTTTTGGCGATGAATCAGGTTGAATGATGGCTAGTGCATAAGTGGCACAAGCCGGATTATTATAATAGGATGTGTGATCTTAGAAGCGTGTTTCGTCATTTCTGCAGCTTGTCACCTGGTTTGTGTATAACAGTGCAGAAAAGCAGCATGCAAATTAGAAATGAATAGTTGCAAAGTGAACGTGATCAAACACAAGAGGGAGCACATAATTGTGCTGAAATAATAATAATAATCATCATCATCATCATCATCATCCTTATACCCTGCCCATCTTGAGCAGCTTGCAACAAGAAACAAATAAAACAAAGAGGGGTGCAATAAAACGTTAAAAGCTTCCCGAAACAGGACTGTCTTCAGCCGCCTACACAAATGTATATAGCTATGTATATATCTCTGGCTGAGCCAGAAGATTCCTGATGCAGCCAGACCGTGGCAACTTAATTCCCTCATCCTTGGCTCAGCGTCATATAATGCTGGCATATCTCCACTGTCCCAGAGTGGTGAAGAAGAAGAAGAAGAAGAAGAAGAAGAAGAAGAAGAAGAAGAAGAAGAAGAAGAAGAGAAGGAGTTTGGATTTGATATCCCGCTTTATCACTACCCGAAGGAGTCTCAAAGTGGCTAACATTCTCCTTTCCCTTCCTCCCCCACAACAAACACTCTGTGAGGTGAGTGGGGCTGAGAGACTTCAGAGCCCAAGGTCACCCAGCAGCTGCATGTGGAGGAGCGGAGACGCGAACCCGGTCCCCCAGATTACGAGACTACCGCTCTTAACCACTACACCGCACTGGCTCTCTTTGGCAGTGAAGGAAGGAGGAGAGGCATATATATTTTTTCCTCCACCGCACCTTCACAGAAGCGCCCATCAGCGCTTTTCAGTGTTGTGATAGGTCTATTGAAATCTAGCTTGGGTGGAGGTATGCCATAAAGTTTGCCAGCCTGCTGTAAAATATCTGCAAAGCAGTTCGGGAATAAAATTGCTCAGGGTGGCTCAGATAGTGCAGTTGATGCTCACTGTCTAGATTCGGGTTCTATACATGGGGTCAGTTTCACATGCTGAGGTGTGAGGATGCAGACAAGGTGCTTGCGACTGGCAGCCCCTTTTCCCAGCTTCAGCTTTTCTGGAAAAATATAGCCCAGCTGCAGTTATTTGGATGCAGTAAAGCTTGGCATTTTATTGCCGCAATGCAATGTATGTAGGGCAGCCCTTGAAGACAGAGTATTCCACTCTTCATGCTGGCTTAATGTTTAATTGCACTGTATTTTGTATGATTATATTTTATTATTGGGGGAGTTTGTTATTAGTGGAAATTAGTGCCTTGTGGCACTAAGATAAAAATAACGATCGTGGAAATAGCAGGAAGCACAAAATGCAGCCACTTGGCTTTTCAGCTGAGCGTCTGGCAAGTCACATCACTCTGGTTCGTACAAAATTCCAAAAGGCCTCTTACCTGCCTGCAGTAAATGTCTATTGCAATTAACTCAAAACAGCCATATCAAAACTCAGACATGTCATAAGCGAGGGGTGGCTGTGGCGTTTGCCTCCTAGGTGGGTCATAAGGAAAGGGTTAAAAATGAGTGTGATGTGATTGGCCAGTGGGAATGCAAGGCAGGAGTAAAAGTTAGAGTGGGAGGTTTTGAAAGTCAGTTGAGGTTTGGGAGTTGAAGAAGGAAGAGGGAGGATTAGGTGTGGGTTGTTAGAGTTGTATTGTGAGAGAGTGAGAGGAATTGTTAGGTGGAGTCAGACAGATAGTTGGGAATAATCAGTTTGAAGTTGTTAGGAACTAAGATTAAGAAACTGCCAAGAAAAATTAACTGTAACCATAAGCTTGTTCCTGCATTTAAAAATAAACTTGATTATTTGTTAATGTTAACAACTGACTGGACTCCGTGTGTCCCGTGAGATACGGGGTGGTGGCAGCGGAAAAAGCAATCACAGTGGTGGCACAGGGTCAATAGACTGTCAAACATCCGGGGGGCCTGTGTGATCGCCACAGTGGCCAACTCCCAAGAGACTGTGATCTACTCGCAGAGTTAAAAACTGGCAGTGATCTACCCCTTGCTTGAGGTTTTTTTTTAGGAAGGAAAGCCCTGTTTTTAAGGGGTTAAGGTCAAAGTTGTTGAGCTTCTTTTGATGGGCTGCAGGGCTAAAATGTTTAGCTTTTTTTAGGGGAGCCGAACTTCTTGGGCTTCTTTGGGGGGAGCCAGTGATCTACCACAGACGTCCAGCGATCTACTGGTAGATCACAATCTACCTGTTGGACATGCCTGTCGTAAGCTATTCAAATTAAGGGCATGTTGAAGTAGGCAAAAAGATGGTTGAGGGTGCCAGAGGCCACTTGAGGTGCACCTAAAAAAAGAAAAATCCTACTCAGCCCCCAAAGGCACAGTGTCCCAAGGGCATGATGCTGCAAAAGAGGAAGAGGAGGTCTTGGGAGGCAACATAGCCTTTTATATCACACAGTTGCCCCCATGCTGATTGGTCCAAGCAAACTCCGGGTTCTTCTCCTCCCACTAGAGCCATCAGTTGGAGAAAATTCAGAGAAACAGTAACATTGCATTCTTCTAAGGAGCCCAGTTCTTGTTCACTTCATGCTATCTTCTGATCAAAAGGACTGAAAAAACTGTTGCCTGTGCACTGTAACTGGATTTCTGTAACCCCGAGCAATTCTGCATTTGGACTGCAGTGGCTATTTGTGGCTGATTATCGCGTCTCTTATGGAAATATTTCCCAACTTCAATAGTCTTTAGCAATCATGTTTGCCCTGATGCTGCACATTTGAGACTGAGCAAACCTGTGTTTTAACATACCAAGGAAGTAGCAGTGTGATTTGTTTCTTCTTAATGCTCTTTCTAATGCCGCGTGTGCAGTGCTGAAATCTGTACTCAAGATGTATAGGGAAATTACATCAGATTTATTTACAGGGAGTCGTTTATGTTGAACTAGCAGGTTTCTAGTGTGTCAGCAATTCTCCATTGCATTTGTTTGTTCCTGGGATATCAGGCAAAGAGTACAACCCTATTAAACCTGTACATTACATTTTGCAGAATGGCAATGCTTTCGTTGTTGTTGTTGTTCGGCAAAATGAAAAAGGGAGAGAAAATCCTTTACCACTAAACATTCCCAATGGCAAGGT
The DNA here is from genome assembly GCF_964270895.1 of Podarcis filfolensis. NCBI lineage: Eukaryota > Metazoa > Chordata > Lepidosauria > Squamata > Lacertidae > Podarcis > Podarcis filfolensis. Next base: position 29,296,155 of record NC_139603.1, on the reverse strand, counting down.
GTAAGTGGGCAGTCAGCGCTCGAGACAAAACAAGTTCTTGTTTGACTTCTTACATCACTTTCCATCTCGAAGCAATTGTGCATCTTCCATGATTATATGTTGTTGTTGTTTAGTCATTTAGTCATGTCCGACTCGTCGTGACCCCATGGACCAGAGCACGCCAGGCACTCCTGTCTTCCACTGCCTCCCGCAGTTTGGTCAAACTCATGCTGGTAGCTTTGAGAACACTGTCCGACCATCTCATCCTCTGTCGTCCCCTTCTCCTTGTGCCCTCCATCTTTCCCAACATCAGGGTCTTTTCCAGGGAGTCTTCTCTTCTCATGAGGTGGCCAAAGTATTGGCGCCTCAGCTTCACGATCTGTCCTTCCAGTGAACACTCAGGGCTTATTTCCTTAAGAATGGATATGTTTGATCTTCTTGCAGTCCATGGGACTCTCAAGAGTCTCCTCCAGCACCATAATTCAAAAGCATCAATTCTTCAGCAATCAGCCTTCTTTATGGTCCAGCTCTCACTTCCATACATCACTACTGGGAAAACCATAGCTTTATCTATACGGACCTTTGTTGGCAAGGTGATGTCTCTGCTTTTTAAGATGCTGTCTAGGTTTGCCATCGCCTTTCTCCTAAGGAGCAGGCATCTTTTAATTTCGTGACTGCTGTTACCATCTGCAGTGATCATGGAGCCCAAGAAAGTAAAATCTCTCACTGCCTCCATTTCTTCCCCTTCTATATGTAGCGCAAATGGGTTTCCTCCCCTCTGAACCACCCAGCTGAATATTTGCCCCTATCCTAATCATTCTTAACTAGGAGAAGAATAAGAAATGGCTGTTACCAGCCCAAAGCCAGGTGCAAGGAAGGCTGTCTGATAGTCTCCCAACATCAGCAGCGGGGACTTATTGTGCCACAGTGTGTGGTGTAGTTTGCAGCTGACCACCATTTAAAGTTTTCCACAGTGTGTGAGGGGAAGTAGAAGAGTTAGAGACAGAATAAAATAAGACTAAGAGGGAAAGGGGTAACAGCGTTTTGAATGCATTTAAAGTTTATTTGTGTTTGCAATAAACTACAATCTTCATTGTTAACTTAAGAACCTGACTTAGGCTAAGTAATTTACCAGGGAGGACCTGGTTGGTGGCAGCAGATTAGTGGTGTACGGGTCAATAGTTCGTGAGACGACCGGGGACTCCATACGAATGCCACAACGGTCATCCTCCAAGCTTTTGAAAGCAGTGGAACATTCTATCTTAATGCGGGAGAGGGGTTTGCAGGGAAGGAAATAGTATTTCAGATGTCTGGGACCTAAGTCATCCAGTGCTTTAGACAGCTAGTCCCAAATATCTGAAAGACCTCCCCCTAGTAAATAAAAGGGAATGCACTTTTCATGTGCAAAGGGGGACAGTTAAAAAGTTTTGTTTTCATGTTCATTTTTTTTTATTTTTATGATTACAGCTGAGGCTGAGAGCTCTGTATCACTCCAATGGGAACACATGTTCAAAATGTAATATTTGGGAGGAGAGGGGAGAACTGTGGAAAATACGAAGGCAGACCTCACTCCCCCACCAACATTTCATCAGACTTGCAGCACAATCTTATGCACATCTATTCTGAGTTCAATGGGTTCAACTCCATAATAGTCTGGCATGGCTTGGCAGCCTGTGATGGACCAGGAGAAGGAGGAAGAGGAAGAAGAAAGAGAAAATGGGGCGCAGGAAGTCTGGCACCCAGAGATGGAGGAGAGAGGTCCTCTCTTTGTGACCCTGGGTGCTGGAGACGGAGAAGCAGAGCTGCTGGCTCTCTCCTCCACCTTTCTAGTACAGCACCGATCCTCACTAGGGAGGGGAGAGGACTTTGAGTGGCCAGAGAGAAGGGCTGAGTAAGAGGATGGCAGACCTATTCTTGTAGCTGACATCCAAGCACCATCTTTGTAGATGGAACCAGATGCATAAATCCAGATCAGGCAGATGTGTGCATGCAGCAGACATCTAGGGTGAGTGAGTCCTGAGTGAGCCTGCTCCACCACACCTTAAAAAGTGTGTATTTTGAATACTTTGAATAATCTTTATATACACAATTGTCAGACAGAGAACTGGAAGCTCTTCTCATTCCTTTTCCTTATCTCTCATTTTATTTTTATTTTCTATGACTTCTAATTTTCAGGTTTTTTATCCCTGCTAACTCTATCTATATGTTTTGTTTTGGAGTTAATGACACAGGAAGATGATGAGTATAAGATGAAGGGCCTGCGTGAAGGGGCAGGGTAGGGTGAATCTCCCCAGGTGTGAGGCTGGGGGAAGAGGGAAAATCTCCCAGGTGAGAGCTGGGAGGGCTCACACTCCTTTGCATGGAATAAGGGTTAAGATACCACCTTAACAGAGAACTTTATATCTTCTTTTCCTTCTCCTTCTCCTTCTCTCTTCTTTTGTTTCTTCTCTTCTTTTATATCTTCTCTCTCTCTCTTTTGTTTTTATTTAGATTGGTTTGGCTTTTATTGTGTTCTGTGTTGAAAACTTCCAATTAAAAAATAGATTATAAAAGCTTGGTGGGGAGACGTGTCAACTGCCGATACATCTCTGTAGCTTCTCTTCAGTTATGAGCCTCTTGGCTTGCTCCTCTACCTTGGGATCTTGATTTCTGGACCCTGTGCTTGCTCGCTGAGACTGTACCACTACCAGCCTGATTGAAGACATCTCCCTTACTTGCAAGAAAGAGTTGCCATCATTGTGTTAGGGCAGGGAGCCTCCATGAGGCTGGAGCCACCATTTCACATGGCTTCATGTTTCTTTCTTTTTTATTAAAAAACTTGCAACTCATTATTCTCATGTCTGAAAAAGAGTGGGTTGGAATTATCTAGGCTTAAAATAACCATGTGTTTTTGGTATTATCCATGCCAATTGCTGAAGCCATTTGGAATCTTAAACCCCGTATGGAATAAATAGTTGTGTCAACATGGAGATCACTTGCCAACATATATGCTGTGAATTGTATGTGTTAACATGATAATTGCTTCCATACATAGGAGTAGTTGAGCCAAAGCAGCAGAATATGAGAAAAGAAACCTGCAGGGAGACCAAGCTCTGTTAACATTGGAAGCCGTCTTATACCAAGTCAGACCACCATTGCTCCACCTGGCACAGTGATCTCCACACACTGACTGGCAGAGGTTTCAGACAGGAGACATTTCCCTTCCTAAATGGAGATGTCGGGGATTGAACCCTCCTGCATACCAAGCAGATGTTCTACCACTGAGCTGTGGCTTATTTTGCAAATGCTTGGGATGGAAGGATAAATAGCAGGAAATAAGGCTCACTGCCTTTTAATTCACTCTGCAATGTGTGCAAGGCAGTGGGGGCCGGTCTGCTAGGATGATTGAGACATTGCCCCACCAACCTCAGCCTGTCCTCAGCCAGTCCCCGCCTCCCTGTCGCCTTAGGTCAGTCAGGGGGTGGCTCTGGCTCCACCTACTGCTGATCTCTCTACCTTCCTTTCAATGGGCACCAGCCACTACTGGTGTACACAGAATCGAGGCTTCTCACAAAGCTGTTCAGGCCAAAGCTCTACAGCTTTTCTCCTGCATGACCTTTCTAAAGTTGCTGGTGTATATCGTCGCCTGCAAGTCACCAGTTACCTCCTGCAGCAGCACAAATTATTTATACAAAAAGTTCCGTGAGCATCATTCCTACAAGCATTCAAGTTTTCCTTTTTAAAGGGATGGCTGGCAATGCTGCTGAGCTCAAGAGTGGTGGCTTGCTGAGCTACAAAGGGAGGAAGAAAAGCCAAGGGAGCTGCTGATATCTCCTTGTTTCTCTGTGATTCTGATCGTGGCATCACTCAGTTACCTGAGTGAAGGAGTAGCATCAAAAGATTCTGCTAATTGTTGGTGAACAATTGAGGTTTCGTGCCCACTAATACTCCATCACAATAAGCAATATTTGAAAATTTGGATGGAACTGAAGCCACAACAGATGCCAAGGTAGTGGCCAAAAGGAACAATTCATGTGAATCAAATGTGGAAGGTGAAAGAAATAGTTTTAGGCTTTAGATCTGGCTTAAATACCTGCTACTGAAGCTTTTGGAAATTAAAACTGCCACCTTGCACTGCACCCCAACTTTTGTCCACTACATGTCCCTTATGAGAGAAACTGACCCTTTGAGACTGTCCTGGAAATTCTTACCACCAGTGAAACTGGGGAAAATATACTGAAACAACACAGCTTATTGGGTTGCTTTTAGAAACCCATGTGAGATGTAGCAGGTGAGATATTCCTTAGACCTCAAGAGGCTGTTTTGCTTTACAGGTCAAACCAGCACTTTGCATTGCACTCGGAAAATGTTGTGTTCTTTACTGTTTGTGTTGTTTCTTTTGGAGGACTGACATGTCTCATATTCTTGACTGCTTGCGGTGTTTCTTTAGGATGGCTGATATGAATTGAAGGGGTGCGAAAAACAAAGACAAACAAAGATGAAAACCACAAAAAAACCACCCCACAAAACCACCACTCTTTGTTCCAGGTTCTACTACCCATAAGTTTCATTCCAGTTTCATTTGGGTCAGGTTTCCTGCCAGTGTACCTTAGTTCCAGTGATGCATCTGAGGAATTCTCTGCCATTGGGCAACACTTTATGCTAAGCCAGGGGTCAGCAACCTTTTTCAGCCATGGGCCGGTTCACTGTCCCTCAGACCATGTGGTGGGCTGGACTATATTTTTTGGGGGGGGAAATGAACAAATTCCTATGCCCCACAAATACAGTGGTACCTTTAGATACGAACGAGATCCGTTCTGGAGCCCCGTTCGCATCTAGAAGCAAACGTAACTAGCGATGGCACGTCTGCGCACACGCGCGTCGCTTTTCTCTGCTTCTGCACATGCGCATGACGTCATTTTGAGCGTCCGCGCAAGCGGCGAAACCCGGAAGTAACACACTCCGTTACTTCCAGGTTGCTGCGGAGTGCAACTTGAACGCACTCAACCAGAAGCGCATTCAACCCGAGGTATGACTGTAACTCAGAGATGCATTTTAAATAAAAGGACACATTCTACTCATGTAAAAACACGCTGATTCCTGGACTGTCTGTGGGCCAGATTTAGAAGGCGATTGGGCCGCATTCCGGCCACGGGCCTTAGGTTGCCTACCCCTGTGCTAAGCAGTAGCCAGAAGGTGACAGTGAGTGACAAATAATAATCTTTAGCAATGAGATGAGAACAGCAGTGGGTGAAGGGCTGGTGCAGGAGAATTGAAGCCTTAGAAACAAGAGTTACAAATCACAAGGGCATTTTGTTTTTTAAATCCTCCTATATTTTTCACACACTGCATTTTTAAAAACATAGCTAAAAGGTAGAGGTGTTTGGAAATACATCCAATGGGTGTATTTTGTGACACGTTGATCTGTGCAAAAAATAATAATGGTGACCAGTCTATACCTGACAGTCAAAATGTTATATAAATTACAGAGGGTGACACAACTTGTTTTCCTGACTTTCCCTTTTTATGGAAATCATGGCCAGGCAATGTACTTTAAGAGGTAATTCTTTTCACCAAATCCTAATGCCTGGTCCAGAAGTCTATTTAGCAACACAAACGGACCACCTCTTACAGATGGTAAAGCTGCCTAATAAAAATTGGCAAAACCTAGAGGTGAAAGCTTCAGAGGTATGAATCACAGGAATTATATCCCTAATCCAAAGAGAGATGTAATATTGAAAGCTGGACTCTTTCCCTCTTACAAGCTCAAATTCTCCCTCTTTATGAATAAAATAGATATCTAAATTTGATAGGGTCATGAATGGCTAACAAAACATGTTCCAGTTATCAGATCTGACTTGTAGGCTGTCATCAGCCATTCTGAAAGCTCTAATTTTGATTGCCCTTCTCTCAAACTTTCCCACCTCTACAATATCCTTTTTGAGGTGAGCCAACCAGAACTGGACACAGCATTCCAAATGTAGTTGCACCATAGATTTGCATAGTGGCATTATGATATTAGCAGTTTTCAATTCCTTCCCTAATGATTGCTCCTTAGGGATCTGATCATTGGCTGTCCCTGAATTAATCCTTTCCTGACATCAGCACCTTCAGTCCCCACTCTCCTCCAAAGGGAATCAAGAGTATTTGTCACCATGCAGAATTCGGCCCATTCCTGGAGCCATCTTAAGAGCTGGCCTCATGCCAGCTCTATGTTTTATTGATTTGAGGAATGAGTGAAAATGAGAACAGTAACTGTAAGGTTGAAACGGCAAAGGAACAAACCTAGCGAGTAAGAGAATCACTTCCCCATTGTCCCGTTAGAGCAACAGAACAAATATTGCAGGAAGTATGGAACGTTTCCTTCCTGGGCTAGTTTCTGCTTGATATGTTTACTAGCAAGAGTACCAAAAATATGGCCCCCTAAGTGTTCCTTATAGTACCCCACTGTGGTACCTCTGTTCCAAAGCCAGTCATAATCAAATCAATCAATCCAATATACACAAGCCTTTTTTCCTTCACACATCATCCCAAAGTGCCTCACAGAACAGAACAAAAACATAAACTATAAAATAAATTATACCCAGCACTGTAAATAGGCTATAATGCGAGAGGAACAAAGAGAATCTCAGTGTAATAAGAAAGGCAAAACTCTGAGTCCAACTCAAGCCCCAAACTACTGAATGGCAAACAATTCATATCCTAATTTGACATTGGCTTTGAAATTGGTTCAGGTTAGGTGACGGACCGTGGTTTCAAATATTTATTTATGAATGTTCCACCCCATTTTTTTTTAAAAAAGGAATGGGCTTGAACTGTACTGTTTTTTGTTCAGGGAATCCAATATACCTTTGCAAATATGCTTTTGTTATGGAATACTAATGCAATAGTTAGAGGTAACAAATAACGAATTGGTCTTAAATTCAAGCCAGAAAAACAGAAGTGTGCATGTTCAAAGTGTTTGCAATTACTGCAGCATAATGTGGACAGATAAATGTTGTGCTCTGCTGAAATTTCTTTTTCCATACTTGAACTCAGGTCTCTAGGATTCTTGTGCTGTTGCAAACAATCCCCAGGAGATTGGCTAAAAAAGCATAGCCATGACATCATTCATTTCTGAAATCAGGCCCCTCAACATGAACCATTTGAACACAGCTGGTGTAGTCTTGTTAACTATGACAGATACATTTTCATATATAAGATGATGATGATGATGATGATAATAATTTATTATTTATACCCCACCCATCTGGTTGGGTTTCCCCAGCCACTCTGGGAGGCTTCCAACAAAAGATTAAAAATACATTAAAACACCAGTCATTAAAACTTCCCTAAACAGGGCTGCCTTCAGATGTCTTCTAAAAGTCAGATAGTTGTTTATTGCCTTGACATCTGATGGGAGGACGTTCCACAGGGCGGGCGCCACTACCAAGAAGGCCCTCTGCCTGGTTCCCTGCAACCTCATTTCTTGCAGAGAGGGAACCACCAGAAGGCACTGGACGCTGGATGAATGGATTGTGCAAAAGGATCCAAAGTGATTTATTTATTAAAACGTTTATTTCCCGCCCTTCTTCCGAAAGGGGTCAGGGTGGCAAAATGATCAAGAGTTTCTACATGTAAGAGGGCACCTCACTGCATGAAATGTTAGGCAGGTCACAGGCCACAAACCATTCCCACAATGCATCTATGGAAAGCCAGCTCTGTGTTTCCTCTGTGTTGAGAAAAACTGTGTTGCAATATATGGGGCTCTTTTAGTCATGCTGACTTAACATCCCCATCAACTTCCACAGGCCACAGTTTCCAGCCTGCATCTTCCTGCCAGCTCCCACATCCATTTGAAATGCAGCATTGTCCAACATTTTAATGGAGCAATCTGGCAGGGAAAGAAAGCACAGACTCAAAGCCATCAACTAAACAAAAAACAGAGATATACACAAAGGGAAGAAAGAAAGCAAACATGTCTATGGCTGAATAAAGAGCCAAACTTCTTCCAATCCACAAGCTGGTGCCAACCATCCCTGGGCAGAAAATTAGCCAACGGGAAATTCAAAACGTTGAAAGTCTTCCACATTGCCGCTCCTCCGTGCCCAGGAAGCAGAACTAATATAAACAACAAACATCATCACCCCAGTCCACCATTTGGATTCTAAAGTATTAATAAGCATGCCTGTCTAGTTTCATTCATATGTGTGTGTGTGTGTGTGTGTGTGTGTGTGTGTGTGTACACACACACACACACACACACATATATATATATATATATATATATATATATATATATATATACACACACACTATAGATAGATAGATAGATCCTATGCTTCCATAGCAATAACCATGCATTTATTACTGTCCTCCAATGATTGACATGGCTGAGTTCATTCTGAAAGTTTGGAAATATTCTGCAATATGTGCTGTGACGTTAGGCTCTCAGTTCACCAGATGTATATTTCTGTGGCAGGGCCAAAAGTGGCTTGCACAACTGTAGCCATAAGCCTTATGGCTTAAAAAGCTCCCGATTGTTCTTTGCAAGGGAGGCTTGCTAACAGTGCCAATCAACTTATCAGCTGTGACAGCAAGCCTCCAGCAATCAGCTATGCTATATAGACTTCTCCATCAGGGCGGGGCTTGCTGGAAGTGCCAGCATCTCTTTGCATCGCCGGTGATGCAATGGATCGTCCTTTGGAGGTGCAGCTTAAGCTACACCCACCAAGGAATTCTGTTTTGTTTTGACTCACCATTGTGACATCAGGTGGTTGGCAAGTGGGAGGCTCCTCTGACCTGTCAAAGAGGCCTGCCATAAGGGCTAGTGAGCTTCAGGTCAAAAAAGGAAAAATAACATCCTAAAAATTATGAAGCTGACCAAAATAGGTTAAGGAGTCTAAGGTCACATCCACACCATACATCTATCCCTCTTTAATGGGCATGGCTCCCCCCAAAGAATCCTGGGTCAATAAAGCAAACTTAAAAATATCACCTCTCTGAATTTTACTAATATGCTCTCTAAACACATGCGGCATATATACGCTTGTCAGAAATGCTGCCTTATGACTCATGAGCACCACGACCCACTTTCCAGACTGACCTTGAGGCTGATTTGTACAGTGGTACCTTGGGTTAAGAAGTTAATGCGTTCCGGAGGTCCATTCTTAACCTGAAACTGTTCTTTTTTTTAATCTTTTAAAATGAATTTTATTAGTATTTTCCACACAACACAACACGAAAGCTATCAAAAAATAACAATACACAACACACAAAAATCAACATTCGAAAACTATAAAAAAAAAACAAATCCATATCTTACAAGTTAATATTATAAACACTAAAACAACAAGACATTGACTTCCACCAATCCCACAGCACCTCCTTTATCTCTCATTGTGTCTTCCTGTTTTCCTTTTTTCTTTATCCACTCTATCCTAACATCTAGATATAAATCCTTCTTTCATATCCTTTCACTTCACAAGGTTATTCCAGACTCAGCCAGATTTCTGCCCTTGAAACTTGACTTTTGAGGTATTCATTTAGGTACTCCCATTCTTTTTTTACTTCACTTTTTGGCTTTTGTCTTATTATATCTGTCAATTTGGCTTATTCTAAGTATTCTGAGAGCTTACATAGCCACTCTCCCCTAGTGGGTAACTGATTCCCTTTCCAGTACTTAGCCACCAGGATTCTTGCGGCAGATGTTGCGAATAAGAAAAAAATGTTTTATCTTTTGGGATATCGACATTTAAAATTCCTAAAAGGAATGCCTCTGGCCTTTTACTATATGATATTCTTAATATTTGCTTTATTTCTTCGTGGATCATGCTCCAAAATTTCCCAATTTCGGGGCATGTCCACCACATATGGTAGAAGGTTCCTTTTTGTATCTTGCATCTCCAGCACTTATTATTATATGTTTTATTCATTTTTCCAAGCCTTTCTGGTGCCAGGTACCACCTGTGATACATTTTCATATAGTTCTCTCTTATTAAGTAACATGCTGTAAAATTTATATTTTTGGGGCCACCCAATTGAATATAATGAATGGGAAAGATTATGGACAAAAAATATAAATTTTACAACCTGAAACTGTTCTTAACCTGAGGTACCACTTTAGCTAATGGGGCCTCCTGCTGCCGCTGCGCCACCACCGTGTGATTTCTGTTCTCATCCTGAAGCAAAGTTCTTAACCCGAAGTACTATTTCTGGGTTAGCGGAGTCTGAAACCTGAAGCGCCTGTAACCTGAATCGTCTGTAACCCGAGGTACCAGAGGTACCACTGTACTTGCATTTGAAAGCCCTTTGTGCAAGAGTTAACTTTCACAAGTGATGTTCATGGACTTCTAAGATTATATTGTCTGAACCAAGGCTGCAATCCTCTGCAATCTTAGCAGGGAGAGGATGTCTCAGTGGGACATGTTTCTTGCACTGTAGGCCCCTGAGACGGCTTACGCCAACTCCTTTCCCCTCCCACCAGATGTTGCGAGAGTACAACTCCCATCATCCTTGTCCACTGGCCATGCCGGCTGGGGCTAATGGGACTTGCAGCCCAAAACAATCTGGGCTGGGGAAGGCTGCCCAAAGTGCCTGTCTGTCAGGGTAGAAACGGGGTAGCTATGAAACAAATTATTCAGTACCAGAGAGTGAGACAGCACAGAGAAGAAAAATGCAGAAGGGACATTGAATGCCAGCCATGCTCTGGCATACTGACAGCTTCCTTTATTTGGCATCTCGTAGCATTGTTGTACATGGGGTGTAACCTTCAACCCATTTGCAGAATAGATCTTATCTCTGCCTTTGGCTCTTTCAGTAGAGGACTCTCCCTTCCTGCCTGGTGGATCTCCCAGGGGCTGTCAGAGATGGCTCTGGCTGGAAACAGATGGACACAGGTGGTACCACCAGCTGCAAGCGCTTCGGCTCCTGTTGGCTCTGCTTATTAGAACACACACTGTATATTTAATACATTGTGCCTCGTTGTGCTGAGGCTGGCAAAGTTGGAGAGGGAGGCGAGTGTTATTTCGGTGCTATGGTCTGCTTTCCTGTGAAGGAAAGGGAAGATAAGGGCTTCTCCTTGTTAGGAGTAATTAGAAGCCGGGAGTCAGGGGCGGAAATGTGGTTGTTCAGGCTGGGGAGGGGGAGACACACAAGCCAGCTGCCCTTAATTACAGCAAAATCACATTTTAGGCCCTAGGACGTAGCTAGGTCCAATCTTTGTCGCAGAACACTGAGTGCTGCGGAGTAAAACTTCAAGGTGGAATGTTAAGGGGCTGCATTTTTTGCTTCAGTGACATGGGAAATGAGCTGAAACTCTCCCCACATCCTCAGCAGTCCCAAAACAGAATCGCATTTGGAGATCTGAGGGTGATAAGGCAGTTAGCTTGACTTTGCTCTGTGATTCTTCAATGGTGAGGCGGGTGGGAGAATGTGCCTTCTTGGGACCTGGAAATGGGGACTGCCTGAAAAGGAGACATTTCCAGGTACTTTTGTACTGATTGATGGGGATGGGAGCCAACAGGGCAACTCTTGCTCTCTGAAGCTTGCTGTCGGAGTCCCACCTCTTTCCCACCCCTCTTTCTATTTTCTCCAAGTCTCCTGCATGAGAGGAGACACACAGGCAGGCCTCTCCTTTCCTTCTTGTTACAGGATTTGCCTTTATTTATTTGGTCCCATGTACAAATCGCTTCCCATAACATAAAAAGGTAAAGGGACCCCTGACCATTAGGTCCAGTCGCAGACGACTCTGGGGTTGCAGCGCTCATCTCACTTTATTGGCCGAGGGAGCCGGCGTACAGCTTCCGGGTCATGTGGCCAGCATGACTAAGCCACTTCTGGCAAACCAGAGCAGCGCATGGAAACGCCGTTTTACCTTCCTGCCGGAGCGGTACCTATTTATCTACTTGCAGTTTGACGTGCTTTCAAACTGCTAGGTTGGCAAGAACAGGGACCGAGCAACGGGAGCTCACCCCGTCACAGGGATTCAAACCGCCAGCCTTCTGATCAGCAAGCCCTAGGCTCTGTGGTTTAGACCACAGCACCACCTGTGTCCCTTCCCATAACATACCTCAAAGCAATTTCACAGCAAAAAAAACCCCTGTGGCTTAGTAAGGCTCGTTTAGGCAAAAATGTAGAACTGCTTCTTCATTGGTTTAGGAATGGCCACATGCTTCACTTCAAGAATGGCAGAGCAAGTGTTAATGAGCTTATGGGATAGGATGGGTTTCTTGCATTTGGGGGTCTCATCTTTGTACCACCACAGAAGCTACTACAACACCTGAAACTCCCATCATGCTTCAGTCTCAGTTCTTCCTCCTACCTTGGTTCTCGCTTTTCTTACAACAAGGATGGGGAGACTGTAGCACTCCTGGATTGTAACTCCTATCATCCCCAACCACTGGCCATGGGGCTGAGGGCAGTTGGAATGCAGCAACATCTGGAGGGCCACAAGCTGCCCATCACCATTGAATGAGTAGGGATGTCAGAGAATTCTGACAAAAATGGAAAGCTCTTGCAGTAGAGAAGTAGAGAGAGTCTGTGAAATAGGTCAGATTGTCCCAGACTGATTAGTTGAGAAGACCAGTTGAGAAGACCAAACTGGCTATCCCTGATGTACACTCATACATAAAGTACAAACTGTTTGTGTACTAATTTGCATGTACTTTCTCATCAACTAAATACTACCCCTCAGGCTATGAAAAGTTATTAACCAAAACCTCAGTGATCATGATCAACTACTTATTTTATCATCTGTAGGTCAGATACAGGGTTATAGAAAAAGAAAAGTGATAAACTTAGAAGTGTACATTCAAATCGTTGGGTCATATAATCTTTAGGCTAGCATTCCCCGACTGATGGAAATTGTAGTTCTAAAACATATGAAGGGCACCATTTTGGGGAAGGTTCTGTAGGCTGAAGGTTTCCAATGAGACAATTAACATTTCCTGAAATTAAACCAAGTTGTTCTGCAGCACACAGCTTGATTACTAGATGTAATCAAAGACAGGCCTGCTGTTTTGGACCAGCTTTTTCCAGTCGGAATAAAAACTGTTGTTACCCATTCTAACTTTGCCTTGTTTTCATCTGTTTCACAGGCTTAAAAAAGAAAGAAAGCTCATCATTAAGAGAAGGGGGAAAGGCAACATTTACTGTGGACCTAGCTTCACGTCATGAACTTTGGAATAGAGAGATGTAGATTTTTTGCTCAACAATTTTGGTGGAGCTCAACAACTTTGCGGGTATCAGGAATTTTACTTTTTGAAATATGGCAACCCTAATATAGACAAATCAATCTCTTTCTGGTCTGTGACACTCATGAGTTCTGCTGTGTTCTGTTCCCATGTTAATCTCTTAAATCTGCATGCAAATGCATGTTTAAATACACACTTGTGAATAATAATTTATGAATGTATTTTCTCCCAAAATATCAATTTCTACATTTCTTTTGATATTTAAAAAAAATCTATGTCAGAATATTCAGCAAATGCATCATCTGATGGGTACCGTATTTTTCCCTCTATTACACGCAGATTTTTTCTCCTAAAAAGTAAGGGGAAATGTCTGTGCGTGTTATTGAGCGAATGTGTGGTCCCTGGAGCTGACAAGCGCGAGTGAAGGCAAAAATCAGGCAAATATCAAATCGTCCGGAGAAGGGAGGAAAGGAGGAAGCTGCTGCTTTCCTGCATTCTGCCTCAGGGTCTTACTGCCCACCCGCTTCTGTTTCCTTACTGTGTTTGCTCAAATGGAACAAAGAGCAGAGAAAACCCCTCCCCTCCAGGCAAGCAGAGCGTCCTTCCTTCTAAGCGTCTGGGACTCGAAGGCAACATGCAGGTTGGGGGGGGGGGAGAGAGAGAGCTGGTTGGCTTGTGGGGGGGGGGACTTTTGCCTTCCTTTCCTCCCTCCGGTAAAACCCCTCTCCTGCATTCTTAGCCAGCTGCTTCTCTGCACACCCCTCTCCTTGTCGCTTCTATGTTTTTCCTTCCCTCCCTACTTAAAACGTGGTTCCAATCACGGATCCACATGGATCCTCAGGATCTTTGCATTGAGTCACCCCAAATTCACCATCAGATCACATAGCATGTCCATGGCTACAGCCTGCACCAAAAAAATCACGCACCCACTGTTGCCTGGGGCTGCAATGGTACAAAAACGTGGTTACAAAGCATGGATCCACATGGATCCTCAGGATCTTTGCATTGGGTCACCCCAAATTCACCAACAGATCACATAGCATGTCCATGGCTACAGCCTGCACCAAAAAAATCACGCACCCACTGTTGCGTGGGGCTGCAATGGTGCAAAAACGTGGTTACAAAGCATGGATCCACATGGATCCTCAGGATCTTTGCATTGGGCTACCCCAAACTCACCATCAAATCACATGTCTGTGGCCGCAGCATGAAGCACAAAAATGATACATCCACTGTTTCATTCAGAATTTTTTTTTCTTGTTTTCCTCCTCTAAAAACTATGTGCGTGTTATGGTCAGGTGCGTGTTATCGAGCGAAAAATACGGTAACTAAGTTCTAGTTATACATATTCATCTGAGAGGCATAGACCAGGTCCGTTTGCATCAGAATCTGCAAAGTTCTAATTTCTCAAGCATCCCTAGTAATATCAGGGGTTAACTATGCCATGCAAAAATGACTCAAATTTTAATCTGATACAGAGATGAGGGACTTTAATGCTCACCTCTTTTGAAATGAGCATTATGAGCCTCCAAAGGTTGGATCTAATGTCAGATACAACAAACTTTGCAGGAATTGCTAATAACAATCAAGAGTGTGGAGCAATCAGATCTTCTACATGCATGTATGAACCAGCCCTTCATTTTGCTATTAACAGATCTTCTCTTAGGGAGAACAGCATGTCTAGTCATTCTGGTTTTACCGTCTTCCACGAGTCCATGGGAATAAGCTCACTTGGAAACGCAGAGTTTTTACATTTATGAGAAGATACAAAATCTCAATTTATTTCCCCTTCTCCCCCCACCCTTAAACTAAAGAAACAGCTTTGTCAGTTGATTCTCAAGATAATTGTGGTGCGATTGCAAAGCACCTTCCAGCTTGGCACGACTCTGGAACGTGCTCCGTGAGTTAGATTAGTATGCTTCCATGGTTGTTTGCTGGCTGCTAGGGCAATTATCTCGCTTTAATTTAGGTCACTAATGATATTATAAGCTGGTTTGATGATAATGTAATTTCTTTTGATGTTGTTGTTACTAGATCTGCCAGTGGGTTTTGGTTTTCGATACCATCCTCTGAAGGAAGGGAAGCAAGATGAAAGGGTGAAAAGAGGAGGGGGAAGTCAGTTCCATTCCGTGCTTCTCTGTTATTTGGAAGGAGTGCCTATTTTGGAGCAGAATACTGACCAGACCCTCCAAGTACCCCCATTTTCCAGGGACAGTCCCGGATTTACAGAAGCCGTCCTGGTTTCCAGTCTGATCCTAGAATGTCCCACTTTTCCTTAGTAAAGGTAAAGGGACCCCTGACCATTAGGTCCAGTCGTGGCCGACTCTGGGGTTGCGGCGCTCATCTCGTATTATTGGCAAAGGGAGCCGGCGTACAGCTTCCAGGTCATGTGGCCAGCATGACTAAGCCGCTTCTGGCGAACCAGAGCAGCGCACGGAAACACTATTTACCTTCCCACCAGAGCAGTACCTATTTATCTACTTGCACTTTGACGTGCTTTCGAACTGCTAGGTTGGCAGGAGCAGGGACTGAGCAATGGGAGCTCACCCCATCGCAGGGATTCGAACCGCCGACCTTCTGATTGGCAAGCCCTAGGCTCTGTGGTTTAACCCACAGCGCCACCTTAGGACATCCCTATTTTCATCGGAGAAATGTTGGAGGGTATGTCCTGTTGCCAACAGGATTTCTATCTTGCGACTGTGCTCATCAGTCAGAATGACCACTGAAATCTGGGAGATTGGCCGGCAAGTCTCAATTTCCTGTTGGGTTTGAAATCATTCCCAACAAGCTATGACAACAACCGGGCCTTCACTTCAACTTCCTTTACAAAGGTTGAAGTCTAATTTATAAGATAGATCATTCACATCAGTGATTCTGTCTTTGGCATTTTTTTCAGCAGCAGCTGGTGTCTGAGAGTCTTGTATGATACTCCATGCACATTCCTGTTAACATACACAAGTGCCACATACCCCCCTTTTAAGATAAATTGTTTTCAGCTTAATATATATCAGGGCTGCAAGCTTTCAGAAGTTCACTAGGTTGGTTTGCAGCACAACCCTGTGCATCTTTATGCAGACGTAAGTCTCCCTATGTTTAGTGGGGCTTACATTCTAGAATGTATGCCCAGGATGAGAGCCCAAATTTACTAATTGGTGGCATCCAAATTTCAGTCAGAGAGCTAAAGGCATGTTTCTTTGTTATACTTATTTGGTTCCACAGCTACATATGACCAACAAGATATTTCAATAAGATATCCTTCCTTTTATTTAACAATGTTTTGCGACTTTTATTAGCAATCCTGTGCTGGATACTGTACACAGTTTTCTGAAATGTGGGCTTTTCGTGGATTTCTACAGATTTCCACCACCATCCCATTTTTCATAGGGCAGGATGTGGTTCAATCCCACTGAATACGGATCTGGGGAAAGAATTTTGATTTTCAACAAAAAGTAGAGAAACATCTTCTCAGATGCTAACATTAAAACATCTGAGCTCTGAAGTCAGGGAAACTGGGTTACTAAAATGGATAAACAGCACAAGCAGAGTAATTCTAACTCCTGATTGGCTGTACTGAAGCAGTGGTTCTGACCTTCCTCCTGACTCTGCTGGGCTCGACCAATGAGGGGCCTCCACCTCAGAGGTTCTTACTGCACAGAAGCCAGTGCAAAGCCCTAAACTGAGGCATTATGGAGATATGGAGTGGATATGGAGGTGCTGGAGCTAGGCTGGGCAAGGATCCATTGGATCCTAAATACGGATGTAAGGAGGAAGCATATTCTGTTCCACCCAGTATTAGTTGCATGTGGCATTGCTTCTCTTCCACTACATTTCATCTTCTGCCAAAAAACTACATTATTTGTCTCACTGCCCAGTGTTGTGAAATTATGTAAACTACATAATTATGTAATTTACATAATGAATTCTGTTCTCACTGTATTATTCCACCCCATTCATTTCAGCGCAAAGGAAACACGATGCAAATGGGTGTGTGTTTGTAATCAATTACATATTGCTTGCAGACTGAAAGCAACAACAGCAAATGCCAATCATATTTTCTGAGTTGAATTGTGTTCCAGACATGGGATGAATAAGTGAACGTTGGCAATTCCCGTTTCCGTTTTCACTGGAATTCTCTGGTATCCCCAGTGCTTTCCATGATTCTATGATGTGCTGGATCTGGAAGATTCTGAGAGAGAAGGAAGAGCAGGCGCTTCGTTTCCCCCTCCCTGCGACCTTCTGTGGTGGGTGAGATCCACAAGTGCCACTATACTTGTGGATCTCTGGACTTGACTGCTGGTATTTAGATCTCTTTTTGTTGTAGATTGGGTGACTGATAAGCATTTTTAGCCATTAAATGGAGAATGTCTGTGGGATGCACATAATGTCCTTTTTTTCATCTCTCCCTCCCTCTCCCCGATTTGAGTGGTTCCGAGGTGATGGATGATTGGGCTTTGGAATACTTGATAAATGGCTTGATTATTTTAACAATTAAATATGTAATGAATATTTGGAAAGGTTCCACACAATTCTCATTTTCAGCATGGTTAAATATGGGCTTGCATAATTAATTTTCAAGAATGAGAAAGAAAAGTGGAGGAACGGTGAACAGATACGGGATATTTTATTAAATGCCATTCATGGGAAACTCATTAATATACACAGTGAGGGTAATAATAATCTCACTTAGATGTGAGGGCAACGGTGGTTATTTGCTTGTCAAACCATTCAGCTCAGCTAGATGGTTCCATAATGTAATGTCTATGTGAAGTCCCACAAATCGAATGCTTTGTGCACATTCTGAAAGATGTAATGAAAAACTTAAGCTCTCTGCCATGCGTGCTCAGAAGGCTGAGGACAATAAAGGGTAGAGTTTTAATTGTTCTGGTTGAAAGAAGGATGTATATTTCTATGTAGGAAAGGAATATTTTAGGTTATGAGATCATTTCATATCTTTTGAATTTGGGGACATATTATAGACTAGGTTTCAGATGGAAAAACTGCCAAAGAGTTTCAGACTTTGTGTAATTTGTATTAGTTTCTCATTTGAATCAGTTTCTCACTTTTCCAATCCTAAATTCAGTTCTCCACATTGCCAGAGAAGTTTGCGGGTTGTTTCTTTAAATAAATAATAATAAACCCTCATGAAAATTTATTAGCATTTCAACGTGAATTTCTTCTAATATACACATTTTTGTATGCACTCTTAACTAATATGCACATTTTGCAAGCAATTTCCCCTAATATAATGCATTTCATGTGTCATTTTCACCAATACGTGCCATTTTATGCCCTCCCCTCCTCCCCAACACATGCATTTTTGTACACTGTTTGGTTGGACAACTGCATTGCAAAAACTGAAAATGTCACAAAAACTGCACATTTCGAGGACAATTGTATTTCTGATGACGTATCTGTCTGAGAAGTGTGATTTTGGTAGTTTCTCATGAAAACAAAGCAAACAAAACCAAATTCCTCCCCATCCCTAATTAGCATACACTTGACTAAAAAAACAACAACCACTGTCTTGAAAATGCATATTTCAACGGAAAAAAAATTAGATCAGCACTACCCAGAAGAAAAGTCCCACTAATCTATGACTTACTCTCCTATTAAGGATATCACTTGTTTATATCTTCCTCAGAATGTGGGATGAAGAGAGAGGGAAGGGGTGGGATTTGCCTGCGCAGTGCTGCTGTCCTGCACCCCCTTGCCCACATTTGGTGGAAGGTGTGAAATAGCCCGTGTGCATGCAAACTGCAGGCATGTATTCTCCAGCGCTATGAACAGAACCCATTCCTCAGGCTAAGAGTACAAACAGAGCCTTTGCATGTTTAGTTTGTACACATTGCACTTTTTGATCACACATGTGGGGGGGGCATGCAATCCCATCTCTGTTGGCATGTTTAGAGAAATGCGTGAAAAGAGCTTAAGTGTACACAGGAGTGCAGATGTTCAAAGTGACAATAAGGAATATCAGCAGAAATGTTTAAGGAGGCAAAGATCTTCTGCTCTCTTTGCCAAGTAATGGGTAACAACCCCTGGCGGAGAAAACCTAAGGAAGCATCCACATAATCGCCTGGGATTTACAAACGTTGTGAATGTCCTGTCCTGAAGACACTTTCCATAATGCATCTTCATGTAAAGTCTTGACAGCAAATGAGGGTCAAACTAGATGTTACATTAATTGCATCATTGCATCTAATATGTAGGGTCGCTCTGGCTTTCTTTTCTTTTTAAATAGCTTTAGCTAGGAGGATGTTTAATGACAGGGATTGCAGCAATGTGGAGGAGACAAATTTAACCACTTCCTCCTCTGCTGCAGCCTTTCGGAAAACCCCTCATTTGTTTTGGTGTCGATGTAGGTAGCACCTTCAAATGAGTGGTTTTCAGCAGGATGCAAGGAGAGTAGGAAATGGATTAATTCCAATAACTGCAGCCACCCTCCCTCTGAATGCAATGTACTCCCCCCCCAAAAAAAACACCTTACTTATTAAATGTAAAGATGCACTTAGCATCATGTCTAATTTGGCTCTGTCAGCTATTCTATGCATCAGGGCCTCTCAGTAGCACCTCTGAAATTTGTTGGGGTTTTTTTTGTCATTTGACACGAGGGATGAGAGACTTTGGGTCCACCAGATGTTGTTGGACTCCAACTCCTATAAGCCCCAGCTAACAGGGCTAATGGTCAGGGATGATGAGAGGCCTAGTTCAGCGACCACAGGCAAGACCAACCCAAAACATTTTGGCACCTGAGGCAAGCCACAAAATGGCACTCACACACCCCACCCAGGAAGAAGTGAAGCTCTACATTGGGAACAAGGATGTGCGCCTGAGGGGAGCATCAAATCAACCTCACAGTTTTTATTAAAGGATTTTCCTAGTTAACAAGGACACATGCAACATCTCTGTTTTCAATTCATAGAGCCCTTTCGACAGGTCAGTTGACGTGGGAATGATAGGCTGTCATGGGGGGGTGCTCTGAATCACACCAGGCAAATGCAGACTCCCAGGGCCCCACCATTTCCCCCCTAAGGGTGGGAAGAGAACAGCAGCACCTGTAGAGGCATTTTGGGGGACTGCCAAGGAGGCAGTAGATCTGTCCCCCAAGGATCACTCTGCAACCATTGCTGCCACCGTGGCAATGGGCGATGAGTTCCTTGGAGGTCAGATCAGCTACCCTGGAGATCCTACCACCCAAAGTGATCGCCTCATGGGTGGGCAGGGCTTGAAAACACGTCCTCATTCTTATTTTACATGCATCTGTAATACCACCACTATAATTGGAACCAGAGAAAGCATGTCCTTATATTAGTCATATGTAAAACCAGAATAAGTTTATACAAGCCAATAAAAGATAGCTTTGACATAGACAGTTATTAGCTGGTCCAGACCTAAGCTGTAGCATTGGTCTTGGCTATTCCTTCATCAGGGTTATGGCTTCAGGTTCTTGCCCCAAGGAGCAGATGCTCTAGCCTAACCTAACCTAACTTAAAATATTGGAAAGCTACAGAATGAACTCCATCTCTAGATGAGTTTCCCTGGCTAATTATTAGCGACCGTAAACTCTGAATGGGTTTTTTTATGTTGGATGAAGGGCCAACACATATACAGGAAACTGAGATCACATCCATGCTACCCAGAATGAGAAAGTACACCACAGCAGAGTGTCTACTGACATATACTCCCAGATTACTCAGATAAGTGAGCCAAGCCACACCCTGTGGGTTTTCATCTACATATAATCTACATATTATCACAAAATTCGACTAGAAGACAGCTAAAAACTGAAGAAAAGGTCCAACTTGTGCTCTATCTTGGGCATAACAGTTATGAGTTTTCTTTAATTATGAATATAATTATAATGGATTGTTTTGTGTCTTACCGCGGAAGACGGTCCTTTCAGATCTGCATGGAGATGAGGCCTGTAGCAAAAAGCAAAACCCCACACGGATGTTTTGGGTCCTGCTGTGCACCTACCTGTTCCGTACAGAAACAGGATTTGGCCATGCTGGGCTGTCAATCTGTAACCTTTATGGTCCCTTCCACTCGTCGTGCACACACTTCAGAGAATAAACTATTTGAAACAGAAGGCGAGGCCTTAAATATTAAACATGGAGGGGGAGAAATCATGTGGGGAAAGCTGTCTGCAACTTTGCTGAAGCTATACTGCATGCTACTTTAAAGGAGAGGGAAGGGAAAGTCTCATTGGAAGCAACTTTCCCTGTGCATGAAATATGTTTGAAGAATCTTGAAATCTTGATAGTGTAGGCTAAGCTTGTGGTTTTCATTCTCTCTCTCCCTCTCTTTTAAAAAAAAGAATGCAAGTGTCCAACACTGACATAAGGAGAACTGACCCATAAAGTAATTAGAGGAAGAATTTGCCCTTTCCTCCACCTTTCCATCTCAAAGCCAGAAGAGATTGAAAGGTGAGCTTTGTTTACTTCCTGATCTATCTAATTTCTGTAACAAGGACCATCCCAGACTCCCCAGTTTTGCCGCAGCTGCTAGAAGCCCAACTCAGGAGACTGCCCCAGGCACCGCAGCACCTTCTCAGGATGGCTTGGCCCTAATGGATTAGCTTTTCCCTGCACAGGTGGCGGACTAAACTTTTTACACTTATTACAAGGGCACTGGTGTCAGAAGCAGTGGAAACAGAGGCCAGTGCTCCCTTCTCGCATTTCTTTCCACATGGATGCTTTGGTAGCTGCCTCATTTAGTCCTGCTGCAGTTAGAAACACAGGCCAATTCTGGTCCTCAGGAAGGATGTCAGGAGCATTGGAAGCTGCCATTGGCCCATTTTGCTCAGTATAGTATTGTCTACACTGACTGGTAGCAGCTCTCCAGGGGTTCAGAGAGCAAACTCCTAGCTGGGAGATGCTGGGAAGTGAACATGGGACCTTCTTCAAGCAAAGTAGATAATCTACCACTATTTTCTTCTTTATTTGGAGTTTGATACTTCAATAGATTATCATTCTTCAAGGAGGCAGTGATAACAGTGAAGCTGTTATTAATTACCCAAAGTCCTCAGAATAAGGCGAAATGTCAGTCAAAATAAATTAACAGCAAGAGCCTATAACTTAGCTGTAGAGTACATGATTTGTTTGCAAGTGGTTTGAGGTTCAACCTTTGGCAATCCCAGTTAAAAGGATTCAGTAGTGGGGGAAAGCTTCTGCTCCGGAGCGCTGCTGTCAAACAAAATAGATGGATAAACAGCCTGGGCTGGTATAAGGCAGTTTCTTCTATTCCTAAATCTCCACACCTCCATGAGTTGATCTTTCAGTTCATGGATAGAACTGAGGAGTTACTCCTACACTAACGTGGTCACCAAATGCATCCATCGTTAGCTAGGGATGTAACCGACTGCGTTCACACTTTTAGCCCGAAATTCAGCATACCTTCTGGGGATCCGTTGCTCGGAAAACACCCCCTCTTGGTGTCCAGCCGTCTGTTCAGCTTCTGGCTGCACGCAGATGTTATCTTCTTTCCCTTGGTGCAGAGGATGGCACACGATCCATCGACCGCTCACCTCTCATGCTGATTCCCATGGATCAGATAACCAACGGCTTCTGCTACCAGTTGTCGGAATCAAGCCTTAGTCAGAGGAATTGGCCACTCTCCAGGTGCCTGGCTTGAGTTCCTTGTTGACCTCCCCGTCAGCGACTCCCGGCAAGACAAGGCGAGATCGCAATCGGCGATCCTCCTCAACGTGAGAAGAACACACCACTCCTCCCCTACCATCCCCAGGGAGGGGAGAGAGACAGACAGAAATGTATTTACATGCCTTTATTCCTGTCTTTCCAGCAGTACAGAGAAAACGTGTCTGCACTCTCTTAACATCAACAGCAGAGAGAGAATAACTCCTCCCATGTACTTCCAGTACAGGTCAGATGACACTCTGAGCTAACATCCGGTGCTCAGTGGTGTGAATAGACTGTTCCTTTGTTCCCACGGTACAGTCCCAAAACATCAACATCCTGTTTGGCTTTCCAGCCATCTGGAGCACGTGGCAGCATTGCTCCTTTTTCGTAACATTCTTGGCCTGTCCCATGTTTGTCTCATGCAGCACTGTTTCCATTCTGCTGCAGTTTGTCTTCCTTTAAAAATGACATGATTTGTCTAGCTCTCCACTGTGGAGAAAATACATAGCTTATGTAATTTATGTCACTAATTACACTAATTACACATTACACTGTCATTTACTCTCTGCCTTGTGGGACATCTTAGGAGGCTTAGGAGTAAACCCTACACAAATCTGGAGTAGAGTCCCTAAGACGTCTTGTAGGCCTCCTTCCAGCAACTCCTGCAGCCAAGCTGGCGCCCAATGCATTGCTCTGCTTTCCTTTGGTCCACATCAGCAAGGCTGAGAGTGGGGTCTTGTCATCTGGGCAGCCCATTATCTCCATGCCTAGAGAGGTCACTTTGGTGCTGCTAATGCAGCAAAAACAACACAGATGGCAGCAGTTACAAGTTACCAGTCTCTGCAGCCACAACAGGTGCTGTGATTCTCCAGCGGTTTGACTTCATCCACCGTAGGCACATTCCAATGTCTCTCGAGGCAGATGGATGCCAACCAACAACGTCATTGTGTTTTTCTTCCTCATTCATTTCAGTGTGAAGGAAACACAATGCAAATGGGGGAGTATCGTTTGTGGAATGAAAGCAAGGAAAACCGTGCATACTGATCACATTCAGTGGATCGGGATGAATAAGCGAATATTCACATTTCTTCTCCTGTTTCCATCTTCACTAGAACTCTCTGACATGCCTGTCATTAGCTATAGCAGTTGAATACAGTGTCAGGTGTGTCAGAACCTTTGGTTCTATTGTTTTTCTATTTCTATAGTGAAATGATTCATGGAATCAGAGGACACTAAGTTCTCAAAGAAGTCATAGTATTGGATACATCTTGACCCACGATTTTGTCAGTAATTAACAGTTTTTGTACCCGTGCGGTGCTTTCTGGCTTCCATCATGCTTACTTGTGCTTTAAACTGAGGCAGAAATATAAGAACAAGTAAGATAAATCCAATTATCCAGATAATGTAGTTTCATATTAAGGCAATCCAAAATAAACACCCCTCCTATTCATATGCATATCAGATTATTCCAGTGTTCACCAAGCCACTCTAATACATAAAGTTTTGCTATTAAAATGAAAACCATGAAGCTTTCTGAATCTGCCTGGCTAAACTTGTCCCATAAACTAATTAAAGCCTTGCTTCCATCTGTACACTTCATGTTGTATGTTCCCTTATGACAGATATTTGCAATATCTTTCCTATTAACATTCAAAAATATTCATCTTCAATAATTAAAGTATAAATTAAAAATAATTCCTCATCTTGCTTAACTATGCAGAGGGTAATAAAGCAGAATGTCCAATTCGCAGGCCTTTTTTTTTCTTATTTATACTTTATTAAAGTTTTTCTTTACATGTATTTTAATGATTGCTGATTTAGCCCTTATTAAGGCAGAGCAGTGCATTATGGGCCCCTTATGGTGAGAATGACAAGCTACAGGAAAGTCTAAGTAGGAAAGCTGTCCTCTCTTCCAGGTCGGAGAATGAAATTAAGGAGACCACAACAGGCAGAGCCACCAAGAGGGGGTCACTGCTGGATCAGGCCCAGAGCCAACAGGGGGCTCAGACTCTGAGCTTCCATTTTTAAAAAAGTAAGTCTACAACACTTTTGGAATGAAAGCTATGAAACAAAATGTGGAGGCAAATCAATTGCTTTCTGAGATATATGAGCCTGCTTCCAACTTTCAGAGATTTTAGCCAATGAATGGGCAGAGCTGTGATCAATGAGAAATTTAGAGTTGCATAAGACCAAATGAAGACACAAAAATGACTCATAAATTGGAGGTGAAACTTTCTGGTTCATCCTGAAGTTGGTTGTCTTCTTGGTGCCTGTGTCACTCTTCATTTCCCCCCAAATTCAGACAATGAAGAGGGATTGCCTGGTCCATTTTGAAGCTGTTTTTAGTCTTCCTAGTACAGAAGCTATTGTTGCCCAGACAAAATAATGAAAAAATTCGGAGCAGTATTCAACTACATTGTTGCTCTAGAAGACACTGCAACAATGCTCTTGAGCACCACGGGTCTATTCTTCTCTCCCCACTGCAAACCTCCTGCAAACCTCCTGCCCCCTCTCCAAATCTGCTTTGCGGGGTCAGGAGAACCCCCAGAACAGCACACAAGGGGAGGAGAGGGGAGATTTTTCCTTCAGGAAAGCAGTAAAGCTTGCGCTGACAGAACAATCTCCTTAGTGCTACATCTCTGGAGGAGAACCTGTGGCCCTCCAGATGTGGTTGGACTTCAGCTCCCACACATCTCTGATCACTGACCATGTCAGTGTACCAAGTTTTGTACCAAGTGTACTTTTTGACTCCGTAACTGTATAATGGTTAGAACGTGGTGCTGATAACGCCAAGGTTGCGCCTTCGATCCCCTGTGGAACAGCTGCAGGGGGTTGGGCTAGATGATGCTCACGGTCCCTACAAAAAAGGTGCAAATTAGCTTGGTTCTTTGAAAATGTGGATTGAGCAAAATTGTCCTTCAGGCTCAAATGGGATGGCTTTCATTCCCAATGCAGTAAAAAGAGAGCCTTCAAACAAACATGAGGTCTGGTGTTATTTCATCAGTGAATCCATAGTTGCGGAAAGTGTGCGTTCTCCTCAGTATGTGGGAACTCTCCCATCATATCAGAGGAACAAATCCTGAAGATTTCCTTCTAACACAGAATCCTTTCCTGACTTATACCATGCAAACAAATAAAGTATTTGCTCGTAATTCTCAAAATGTAGTTCTGCGCGGTAAAAGAATGCCCAGCTTTTTAATCTACAGTAGAGATGCTTGACACATCAGGACTGAAGCTGAGTTAGTAATATAGAGACACAGCATTGGAAAATTAGACGCTGAAGCATATTTCAGAACAATCTAAAATACAGTAATGGGTTTATTTAAATGTAGCCTCTGTTCATTTTTGATTTTACATTACATTGTTATTGTAAATTGTTCTGCGAATGGAAATGAATCAAAATATAATTATGGAAAAGAGAAAAAGCAATCTCTGCTCATCTTGTGAAAGATGTCGTGAGTCTGACACAAGTTGTTTAGAACTCACAACAGCTGCACCTAGATCACTCATCTGCCCTGAGTTACTAATGCAAGGCTGAACTGAGTCAGATTGCCCAAATAGCAGAAATGAGCTTGATCAAAAAGCCAGTGGAACATCTCCCTTTCTTTTTATTAGCTTTTGGGCAGGGCCTTATTGCGATGCAAATGTACAGATAAATATTTTTTACTAGATCTCATAGTCTGTTCCGCCAAGTGTGTGGCATACGCTCCTTCCACGTTTAGCATATTCTATTGTCCATAGCAAATGAAAACAAAACGATACCTTGAGGATTAAAATTATGCACTACACTTTCCTGGAGCGGTGTGATATTTAACTTGCGTAATCTACCACTATGTTTCTGAGTTTCGTGCTACTTTGTTGATTTTGTACACCAGGGGTGGGAAACCTTTGGGGATTGAGGGGGCAGTTTGATGCTGATGAAAAGCTGTTGGGAAATTCCAGTAGCGGGAAGTGGCAGACCATAAAGTGGGTGAGGCCAGACTGGCACACAATCATATATCTATGACACAAACATGCATGTGCATGCAGACACAAAGCCTTTTCATGTGGCAGTACTGGCCTATCTTTAATTCTTAATAATGCCACTCAAGTGTCACCTTCCATTTTCTTCATGGGTGGTTTTTTTCTCTGCAAAGCACACTCCTTTATCTCTGGAAAAATAGAAGTACAGTCGTACCTTGGATCCCAAACGCCTTGGTACTTGGACGTTTTGGCTCCTGAACACCGCAAAGTGATTGTTCCAGTCTGCGAACATTCTTTGGAACCCAAACATCCGATGGAGCTTCCGCGGCTTCTGATTGGCTGCAGGAGCTTCCTGCAGCCAATCAGAAGCCGTGCTTTGGTTTCTGAACATTTTCAAAGTTGAACGGACTTCTGGAACAGATTCTCTTCGACTTCCAAGGTACGACTTGGTCCTGAGCTTGTTCCTGCAGGAAGGATATTCCTGACTAAAACAGCTTGCATGCATATACAGGTGTGGATATATATGCACCCTAAGTTTTCTTTTTAATCACATGTACCATTTCTGCTTACGTTAATTTAGTTTGTCTAAAGAACTTCAATGTTTTTTTGAACTTTCAAAAAAGTAGCTGTGCTTGGTATACATTTGCTTGTGTAAACTCTGGCTTGCTGCAGCTGGGAGCCTATTTGAAATTCAAAGCCATATGCATTCATTGACTCAGATTGCCATATTTCCCATGCTATTGTTATCTACTTTGGCACGTAGCTGCACTGCGGTATGTCAATTTCTAGTCAATTTGTTGTCATTGTCACGAGAGCTTGAAGGTTTCGGTGACATCTCCAAAGCTGATTAATTGATCTTCATCAGGTGGAAGCTTAAATGAACACTGTTCTCATTAGAAGTGGATTGCTGTTTCTTTTTTAGTGTCACCCACAAGTAGCAAGGCCTATGGAGACGGGCTTGCAGGGGTTTTGTTTGTGTGTCAATACCCACTGTCCTCTTCTGGCTTCACAGCTGAGGCCACATCTGCACCAAACATTTAAAGTGCCCTTGTACCATTTTAGCAACCTTAATACCATTTTTAGGTGACCCCTGTTCACTGGGAATTGGACTTGATTGTTTAACCACTCTGAGAAGTGTAGCTCTGTAAGAGGAATAGGGGTCTCCTAATAACTCTCAGTAGGGACGCGGGTGGCGCTGTGGGTTAAACCACAGAGCCTAGGACTTGCCGATCAGAAGGTCGGCGGTTCGAATCCCCGCAACGGGGTGAGCTCGCATTGCTTGGTCCCTGCTCCTGCCAACCTAGCAGTTTGAAAGCACGTCAAAGTGCAAGTAGATAAATAGAGTCCGTCACGACTGGACCTAATGGTCAGGGGCCCCATAACCTTTAATAACTCTCAGTGCCCTTAACAAACTACAGTTTCCAGGATTCTTTGCAGGAAGCCATGACTATTTGAAGTGGTATGATACTGCATAGTGCAGATGGGGTCTGGAACATTTGTGTGGTGAGGAAAACTGCACCTGTCTCATTTCTATTTGTTATGTAGCTCTTAGTCGCATCTAATGGTGCTCCAACCCTGTAGATCAGGCATAGGCAAACTTGGCCCTCCAGATGTTTTGGGACTACAATTCCTATCATCCCTGACCACTGGTCCTGTTAACCGCTGTAGATCTTGAACAGTACAAAAACGAAAAATGAAAAACTGGTGGGATTATGACCCAGGAAGTCTCGATTATAATTTGTTTCATGTGTCTACAGTTTATGGAACAACTGCTAAAACTTTAGCCACTGCAATTGGCCAGATTGCTGCCAAAACTCTGGTAGGAAGGGGGCTCTTGATGTTAATGTTTACATTCAGCCCATGAGAACCGAAGTCTGAAGCAAATTTCTTCCCTGATCTTGCTATGCTTAATGACTTCCTCTCCCCGATTACTGAGGAAATCATTAGAAGTAGAAAGTGTGCAAATCTTTCATCGTGCCTTTTTAAACACAAGGGAGGTCACCCAGTGGTAAGTTGAGAAAAGATCAGTTGTTCCAAAGTTTTCATAAGACTTATTATCCTACAATTACTTCCATATCGCTGGACTTGACTTCCTACATTCATTCTCCAGCAGGCATGTAGCCGCGATGCATGCTCCTCCAGGAAACTTCACAAAGATGTGGAGATTTTCACAAACCTGTCAACTGGAGGAGGAAAGACTTGGTTTGTAAAGAACAAATCAGCACCAGAATTCTAGAGAGCCAGTATGGAATAGAGAGTAAAGTGTCAGGCTTGGTGGACTCATATTCAAATCCCCAAGATCATTGGATGGTCTTACATCATTCACCTTATATCAGCTAAACCTACCTCTCAGGTGTGTTGTGCAATAAAAAGTGGGAAAGAGAACTGCATGTGCTGCCTTGAACTCCTTGGGTGAAGGGTAGGATATAAAAATATAACACCAAGAAGTTTAAAGGCATATTTCATTCAATGATGAGCTTCTCCTCATTCCATTTCCCACCCCCATTTGATTCATGTTCTGTATAATTTGGGACTTGTGCACAGAGTTAATGCATGCAATAATTATAATTCTCCCTTACTGCATTATATTTAAAGGTGTAAGCTTCTCAATCTGCCTCCTTTAGGCAAATTACCCCTGAGAGAGCTTCTACATTACAGATGGAGTGAGTATGATCCCATTAATTGAGCCAGGAAAGAGAGCATTTGAATCGCAGACTCCAGAGCATAGCAAAAACCCTTATCTCATTAAAAGAGGAGCTAAAGAGACTTTCCTATAGGGCCGCAACCTTGGCTGTCCCTTTGAACTGCATGCTGAGTCAGAAAGGTGAGTGATGAATAGATTTATCTGCCTCTTGAGGCATTTGGGTGGAGTTCCTTTGAGAACACCTACCTGGCTGTACTCGCCACCCGGATGGAATCTTCCCCACAGAAGCAGATACTCAAGAAGGCATCTGGGACAGCCATAGAAAATGAACCTGGAAGAAGATAACCGTTCCATAAGCTATCGATGTAGGTTTAAATAATTCAGATAGGTACTTATCGCCAAGTTAATCTTGTAAAATGCCCAGGTTTCTTTTTGTTGGAGAGGTGTCATGTAACACAGGGGTGGGCAACCTATGTGGTCCTCCAGATGTCGTTGGATTCAAACTCCCAGGGGTGGTGGGTTTTGTTGCAGTCCAACTTCTGGGCCAAAGATTCCTCATCACTGAACCAAAACACTACCTTTTCAGCATCAGGTTATGGTTATTCAGTGAACCACTGCCAGTTGCAGGCATGCCATCTATGCAGGGCCACATAGGAACTATGGAACATCACACACACACACACACACACACACACCAGGTCGCTGCAGTGTGGGGCAGAACCCGGCATGCCTAGCCTGTTGATAAGTGGGTGTCTGTTGTGATGTCTGTGGGGTGGGGGGAACCCTCAGAAATTCTACTGTTTTTCCCCTCGTATAGCTCTTTTGGCATCCTTTGGTGTTCTGCTTCAGGCTCAGGACTGCAATATCTCAAGGACCGTCTCTTTCCATATGAACCTACCCGGATCCTGAGATAATCTTCTGAGGCCCTTCTTTGAGGCCTCCTCCACATGAGTTCAAGAGGGTGGAAAAAAGAGAACAGGGCTTCTCTGCAGTGGCTCCCTGTCTGTGGAATGCTCTCCCCAGGGAAGTTCGCCTGGCACCTTCATTATACAGCTTTGTTGGTGTTTAGTCGTGTCCGACTCGTGACTCCATGGACCAGAGCAGGCCAGGCACTCCTGTCTTCCACTGCCTCCTGCAGTTTGGTCAAACTCATGCTGGTAGCTTCCAGAACACTGTCCAACCATCTCGTCGTCTGTCGTCCCCTTCTCCTTGTGGCCTCCATCTTTCCCAACATCAGGGTCTTTTCCAGGGAGTCTTCTCTTCTCATGAGGTGGCCAAAGTATTGGAGCCTCAGCTTCAGGATCTGTACTTCCAGTGAGCACTCAGGGCTGATTTCCTTAAGAATGGAGAGGTTTGATCTTCTTGCAGTCCATGGGACTCTCAAGAGTCTCCTCCAACACCATAATTCAAAATTATACAGCTTTCGGCGCCAGGCAAAAACGTTCCTTTTTTAACCAGGCCTTTGGTTCACCAGATTGACATCCTATACCCTTTTAAAATATGGCTCTTTGGGGGAAGGTGTTATTGGGTTATTGTTTTTATTTTGATTTAATATATTGCGATCTTTTCTGTGAACTGCCCTGAGACCTCCGGGTATAGGGCGGTATATAAATTCAATAAATAATAATAATAATAATTGAGGAGGAAATCCCAATTCAATTCAATAAATAATAATAATAATTGAGGAGGAACTCCCAATTCAACTTTAAATTGCTGCTGATAGTCTGCGCTTCATAGACTTCACTGTTCGATATTGCAGGAGAAAGTCAGTGCTGACCTCTTGAGGGATCCTTGGCAGGAGTTCGGGTCCTCCTCCACCATTTCTGGGGTACAGCACACACACAAGCAAGTATTATTGAAGACAGCATTCTCTCCCCTTGGCATGCACAGAGGGTGTTAAGGTGCACATTGAGGCTCTAACTGAGGTGGCCTGATCCCAAAGCTTCACAACTTCATAGGACAGGGGGGCTAATGCCAGAGCCCCAGCTCACACCTTGACACTCCAATGCATCTGTCCCACACTTCCATTCAGACTGCCCTGCAGAAGACCGGCTTCCATTTGGAGGTAGTCCTAACACCTCCAAAGTGGGCCCTTTGGTCCAGTAGCTGGAGAGGGTCCAAAGTGGAGCCACACCCCTAGTAAACACAGAATTCTAGTTGCTGGGTGCTGGAAACATCAGAAACTTCTGTAGGGTATTGTAATATATTTAAATTCAATATATTTGAATTTACAATATTTGAATTTACAATATTATTATTGTAAGAAAGTGATAAATAATAGACAGAGTTGACTCACTAGCAATGAATCCTACAACAGGTGACCCTGGCTATCCTGGAAAACAAATCCATTTCTATAGTCCTGTCAGGAACGGTGCACTACAAAAGAGGTTCTTGGCAGCAATATTGTCTGTTTCCTTTCTTCTCCCAGGCTACATATGAAGTCTTTCCTCTGCTCTCCTCCTCCCTCTTGCCATCTTCCGCTCAGCGTGGCTCCCATGCATCCCCCTTTTTGGTGGTGATACATGCTGTATTCAACGCCGTTGGAGGCTGAGAGTCCTCAGCATGAGCCAGATAAACAGTGTTTTTGTCAAATTTCCTAGACTGACGTACTGTAAAGCCAAATCAATGTGTATTTGAAACGGGAGCTGATCAACTCGGCTGCGGCAAGCTCTGAACAAAGATAGGAAAGTGGAAAGCAGATGAATTAGTACAGCGTGCAAAGGCTTTTAGAGAGATTTCTGTGTGTTTGTGGAAGTGGGGAAAAGATGGGGTTGCTCTGGGCAGGGATGGGATTGCATAGATTTTAATTGAACATACAATGCTCTGTACAATGGTAAAAAGCAAGAATGTTTTGATTGCCATTGAACTACCAAGGAAAAGAAGCTAAGTGCTAAATAAATACACCCAAACACTTTGTGGCAAGGGGGGAAAAATGAAGGCAAAGGTTTCACACTGAATTAACTGGGATTGGTCTATGAAATTACTGAAAAATTGCAGTCAAATGGAAAAGAATTAAATATTATAATGAGAAATTAATTAGATTGCATTTGTCACGGGCACGGAAAGCAAAGTCACCAATATTTGAAATGAAGCAATTTTATGAAAGAAAAGAGTGGAATGAGCATACCCATAAATAGATTTATTTATTTTTAAATACACCTGATAATTTCTAACTCGAATTTGCTTCTAACAGATTAGAAACTGGTAGGACAGTCATTATATTTGTGATGGCAGCCACAAGGTGAAATCCTGAAAACAGTAGCCATGCATGTAGCCTGGCAAAATCCCCATGGCAAGGAAAGTGGCATCTATTCTGTGGTAATCAGAGAGGCTAAAGCACTATCAAATTCTCAGGCGTGTGCCCTCCTTTGGGGGGGGGGAGACCTCAATATTTTGTTTATTTATTTATTGCATTTATGGCCCACCAGTTCCTTCAAGGAGCAATAATAATAATAATAATAATAATAATAATAATAATTTTTATTTGTACTCTGCCCTCCCCAGCCAAAGCCGAAGGCTCAGACTGGCTAACATCATACAAATAACACAGTACACATAAAAACAGGCCTCAATTAATTAAAATACATCTTAAGATTAATTCAGACAAATTAAAATCTGGACAAATGGCAGTTATCAGGTTAATATTGAGAGCGGTTACTACTTGCCAGGACCCACTGTTTTCACTGATCATATAGGGACCTGTGAACAAGGTGGGAGGCCTCCTTCATGCTTGTTCTTATACAAAGGAAACTAGGTCAAACTGCTCCCTGGTCAAAGGTGTACGTACACTGTTTATTCCATCCTCATTTAATTCCACAACAACCCTGGGAGGTAGGTTAGGTGGAGGGGCAATGGCTGTCCCAGAGTCACCCAGTGAAAGCTTCAAAGCCGAGCGGGGATTCGAACCCTGGGCTCCCAGGTCCTAGGTCCAACATTCCAACCACTACACCACGCTGGTTCTCACATATTTTCTAACATTAAAGAATTGAGAGGAATGAACTACACATTACAGAGATTGGAGTGGTGGTGGCGGCTCCAGATGTAAGCCCACAGAAAGGGATGGCCGAAGCTGACATCCCTGACCCCTTCTCTCCACACAGCCTCCCCACTTCAGCCCCACAAAAACCACTCTCCTGGGAGCTGGGTGGATTCTGCTAACTAGGGAGGATTCTGGCGCAGGAGATCCCTCTCCCCCCTCAGTTATTCATGCCTCAGCCCACCCCTATTAAGCAGGGTCTCCTGCAGTAGCAGCCAGTGGGGTGGCATTGCTAACCTGACTTTCCAATGCCAGGAGTCATCCCCTGACACTTCTCCCCTAGGGTGTACATGCTCCCCTCCACCAGGAGGCTCTCACTCTGAGACAGACACCTTGGCATTGTTGCCCATACCAGGGCTGGAGAGACCTCATGCAAAATCCCCACTAAACCATGAAGCCAACTGGGTCACTTTGAACCATTCACTTTAATAAAATTGTAGAGTTGGAAGGGGCCCCAGGGGTTTTCTAAGCCAACCCTCTGCGATGCAGGAATCTCAGCTAAAGCATCCATGACAGATGGCCATCCAATCTCTGCTTACAAACCTCCAAGAAAGGTTCACCTGCCTTCCGAGGCAGTCTGTTTCACTGCTGAATAGCTCTTACTGTCAGAAAGCTTTTCCTGATGTTTAGTTGGAATCCTACTTCTTGTAACTTAAAGCCATCGGTTCCAGAGCAGGAGAAAGCAAGCTTGTTCCCTCTTCCATATGACAGTCCTTGAGATGGTTGAAGATGGCTATCATATCTCCTCTCAGTCTCCTCTTCTTCAGGCTAAATATATCCAGCTCTGCAACTGCTTTTCATAAGGCTTGGTTTCCAAACCCTTGATCATCTTGGTTGCCCTCCTCTGCACACGTTCCAGCTTGTCAACATCCTTCTTAAATTGTGGTGCCCAGAACTGGACACAGTATTCTAGGTGTGGTCTGGCCAAGGCAAAATAAAGTGGTTCTATTAGTTCCCTTGATCGGGACACTCTACTTCTGTTGTTGCTGATTCTTTCATTCAGCCTAACCTACCTCACAGGGTTGCTGTGCCCAACAGACATCACAGGATTGTTGTCAGGATAAAATTGAATTGGGTAAGCATGACGTTCACCTGCAGATCCTTAGAAGAAGGGCAGAATATTTTGTTGTTGTTGTTTAGTCGTGTCTGACACTTCGTGACCCCATGGACCAGAGCACGCCAGGCACTCCTGTCTTCCACTGCCTCCCACAGTTTGTTCAGACTCATGTTTGTAGCTTCGAGAACACTGTCCAACCATCTCGTCCTCTGTCGTCCCCTTCTCCTTGTGCCCTCAATCTTTCCCAACATCAGGGTCTTTTCCAGGGAGTCTTCTCTTCTCATGAGGTGGCCAAAATATTGGAGCCTCAGCTTCATGATCTGTCCTTCCAGTGAGCACTCAGGGCTGCTTTCCTTAACAATGGATACGTTTGATCTTCGGAGACCTCTTCGGAGGTCTGTACTTAACCTGAAACTGTTTTTAACCTGAAGCACCACTTTAGCCTATGGGGCCTCCTACTGCTGCCGCGCCACCGGAGCACGATTTATGTTCTCATCCTGAAACAAAGTTCTTAATCTGAAGCACTATTTCTGGGTTAGCGGAGTCTGTAACTTGAAGCGTATGTAACCCGAGGTACCACTGTATATATCTACCTATCAATGTTTCAGCTATGGTTTGCAATCATACCATTATATTACATCACCAGTGGCGTAGCGTGGGGGGTGCAGGGGGGGCCGGCCGCACCGGGCGCAACATCTGGGGGTTAGGGGGCACAAATCCACGGGTTGAGGGCGAAAATCCACGGGTTAGGGGGCGCAAATTACTTGCCTTGCCCTGGGTGCTGACAACCCACGCTACGCCACTGTACATCACCATTATAATTTGAGGACATTATTTGGACCATGCTTAAAAGAAGAAGATATTAGAAGCCACAGTGATCCTCATACAGAAAAAAACAGAAGATGAATCATTTGCAATGGAAGCCATTAATCAGGAGAACTCAATCAAGTTGTTTTGCTGTTGCTACTCACAAAATGTTGGCCATGGAGACGGAATCTGTCCCGCCCCAATAAACTTGTCATACCTCCTTCAACTGTGAATCTTTTTAAAAAAAAAGAAAGAAAAAGAAAAGGCATAACATTTTACCTATCAGAAAAGAGAAAAGACAACCTATGATTATTTCATGACTTAAAAGGATCACAGTGGGCTTCCACCAATCTCTATAAGCAAGGAGATCAAAGTGAGATCAAAGTGACAATGAGATTACAGGTACCACTTGAAGGATGTTATAAGGTGCTGCTGTTGGCTGTTGTTTCTGTCTCACCCCTGAAGTCCTATTTACAGTTTTGTCTTTCAAAGTGATAGCTTGGTATAAAACCATTGTTTGTTTTTAAGGCATGCTCTTTCTTCCCAAGACAAACGGTTTAGTACCTCGCATTGTGGACATCAATTGCTCTAAGATCATTTTAATCTCATGTGCTGTGAACCTTTGAGTTGGTTTTAACAATTACTAACTAGGCTAATTTGTATGGCAACAATTTAGGAGCAAGGTACAAGAAAAATAGAACACCCAAGCTTTGCCTGTTGATGGGTTAAAAAAAAAAAAGCACCACAGAAGCAATTTTAAAAGTTCACATTTGCCTAATCTATAAAACTAATTTATGACTGTGGAAGTAGGAGAAACAAAGGTTAACAATTAATGGCCTGAGTTATTTAAAAATGACTGAGGTAGGCAGATTTTCCTCCCATTTTGATGACTTTTCACATGCAAATGCTGGCTGCATTGTGCAGGAGTTTACAAAAAAAAGTAATCTATGCAGATGTAGCATTCCTTGCCCTGCACCAGAGGGATGGAAATGTGGTTCCTTTGGAAACATTTTTTTAAAAAAATAAAAATAAATCCAGTATGATAAATCCTTTAACATAGCATGTCTGCTTAAGATTTTGCAATCTTCAGCAGAATGACCTAATTGACTTCATATTGGGCATTGCAACTTGCTTCTCTATGAATTCTGAATTACATTAAGAGGGGCGTGAAATGAGGATTCTGCTTTGTGAAACTTCTAAACCTGTCATAAAATATATATACCCACTGTTTCAGCTATCTTTGGGGGTACAGTTGAATATGTTTTTAAGCCTTCAAGTGAGTGCCATGTGCCAGTTTAAAGACCAACACAAACCAACTCCACCTCTTGATAAAGTTCTGAGTACAGTTATGTGTCTGGAGGAAGTGGGGAAATAATCATAGAGAGTATTGTTCGGCATGAAAAAGATTTTTAGTTTTTGTGGCATGTGGCTTGTCTTTCAGCAGAAACTTCATCTCTCAGCCCCTACATTTTGTCTGCACCACATACAATGGTTGTGTGGATGGTGACACTATGTATATGTTATTCACTAGTTGGCATTAGACTTGGTTGTATCTGGGTGGATTCCAAAGTTTCCTGTTCTTGTGGGAAGGAAATAATAAAGTCCTTGTCTTCTACCCTGACTGGTGTGTCCTCTGAGTCTTCTGTGACAATGGAAACAGAAGGAAGTGGTATATTTCTTCTCCCATTTTTCACCCTGTATTAGCCTGCTAGCTGACCCAGTGGTACCTTGGTTCTCAGACACCTTGGTACTCAAACAACTGGGAACCCAAACACTGCAAACCTGAAAGTAAGTGTTTTGGTTTGCAAACCTTTTTCGGAAGCTGAACGTGCTCTGTTTTGAATGTTATGCTTCCGTTTTGAATGTTACGCTTCCTGTTTAAGTGCCACACTTCTGTTTTCAGTGCCACACTTCCATTTTGAGTGTTACACTGAGGTCTGTCTGTTTTTGCTATTTATTTTGCATTTTTGTTTTTGCAGCGCTTTTTTGTTTTGTTTTTGTGACTGTGTGGAACCCAGTTCAGCTACTGATTGATTGATTGTGTGGCTGCAGTACATTATATATTGATTTCATTTTTATAGATCAGTGGTCTCATTAGATAGTAAAATTCATGTTATATTGCCATTTTAGGGGTTGTTTTTAAAAGTCTGGAACAGATTAGTCCATTTTGCATTACTTTCTATGGGAAAGTGCACCTTGGTTTTGGAACGCTTTGGTTTTGGAACGGACTTCCAGAATGGATTAAGTTTGAGAGCCAAGGTACCGCTGTACTGATCACTAGTGTACGTATAACAACATAATTTTACTATAATCTGCATTTTTACACTGCCCAGCGTTTTGCACTAAAAACCCAAGAGTCTTGTGGGATAAGCTTTCACGGGCCTTCTTTATACATGAGGCCTTCCAAATAACAAAACGTTACTTGCTTTTAATGGATATTTTAAAAGGAGTACAATATTGATTATCACTGTATCTCAGAGATAGTGTGGGAAGGTGGGAGTGAGGGGTGGGGAGTGGAATGAAGAATGCTGTATTTCCCACAGACTCTGGTATGATCTTATACAAGTGATAACAGAGAAGAGGGCGCATGTTGGTTCTGTGAAGATCACTGAATCAAGCTAGAGTTAATTAATCTTATCAATCATCTCAGAATAATCAAATTAACAAAAAAAGTAGTCTGATTCCAGACACAGCAGCTGCATTTTATCATATGAACAAATGGTTTTTCCTTCATATTTTAAATGACTGAAATTTGAAAAATAGATTTGTTAACATCATAAAGGGCAGCAAATGTTATTAAAAAAAGTGGTTGGTTAACTTGTCACTGTTCTGTCCCGAAACCTGGCATAATACATACAGTGTGGTATTGATATAAATTGTGTCTTTTTTAGAGAAGGACAGCATAACGATTCCCTGGGAAAGATTCATTACTGAAAACCCTAAAGTAATTTTCATTTTTCTCCTCCCTCCACAAGATTTGATCTTGTGTACAGCTAAGCGTGCCTATATATGCTGTATTACTGTGAGATCTGTATTACTCAGAGATCATAAAAAATGTGCCATTTTTCATAATACAGAATGGAGACTTTATAAACCCCAAGTATGAAAGACTTTAAATTGTATTGAAGCTACTGGAAACATTCAATGTGAAGTCAGTCTTCTGGTCTGATTAAAGGGCTAGACATCTGGCCTGTAGCTGACATGAGATGGAATCTTCTAACCCATTTGTGGCAGCCTGGAAAAAGTCCAAACAACTTCCTTGAGACAGCTCCAAAGCAAGTGGTGTAAGGCTTATACCAGAAGCTTTTGGGAATATGTGTGAGTCTACACACATAGAATATCTTAATTCCCCAGATGCATTCATCATTTTCATCTGTTGAAGTCAATCACAGTGAATTGTTTTCTAAGGGCACTCCAGTCACAGAAAGGGCTTTAAAACCTGTGAATCTATGCAAGTCAATGGAGAGATCTCTATTCTATCCCCAAATATCCATGCTAGAAGCAACAATGTGTTTGTGTGTGGGGATATTTAAAAGAATATTATTTGTGGTGTGGGAGCTTGTTTATTTTAAGCAAAAGCAATATTTTTATTTTATAGGTCAACAGGGCAATCTCATGCGGTGAGTTCAATTGGACTTTCACTCTGGTAAACATGCATAGGATTTAGGGATGTGTCAATCTGTCGGTTTTGATTTCCCTCCATTTCTCATTTTTGCTATTCTTAAGTTCAGTTCTCCACATCAGTTAACAAACTGTTAAAGAAAAAAAAAAAAGAATCCTCATCGGAATTTTAGCACTAATTTATTTTAATATGCACATTTTTGTATGCAGTTTTGACAAATATACACAATTTCACAAATAAATTTCACCTTACATAATGCAATTCTGCATGTTATTTTCACTAATATGTGCATTTTTATGCACACTTTACCTTAGTATATGCATTTTGTACACATTGCTTGGCTGAAAAACCACACTGCAAAATTTGGAGAAGTGCAAATTTGGAAGTATGGCTCTGTTTCAGTTTGTGTATTGTTTCAGGAAGTGCAAATCAGATAGGTTTCCCTCTAAATGCAAACCAAATTAATTTCTTTCTGCCATCCCTAAAAGAATGGCAGACTTAATGTTATATACTTTCCTTGGATTCTATGTAAAATATTTATTAACTTGACTATATGATTAATATTACTTTTCTACTCCTCTGTTTTAATTTGAACATAAATGATATGTATAAAAATCAATTGGACAACGGTAGAAATCAATGCATATAATAGTATGTAGTGTTAAAATTAATTGACTCAACTTACCCAAAGTGAATTTGGACGCCAAAGCATTTTGCCTAATGTTTTCCTACAATGTAATTTTCTGGATTTGCAGCAAATGATCACATAACCAAAAGATTATAAAACGACGAGGCATAACAGACAAGTGACAAAACTTTGGCACAAAGCCTTTCCCCACTGCAATCCAATTTAAAGCCTAAAATAAAATCAAGATTATATGTAAAGTGATTAAAAGCAAACGTTAAGTAATACAGTGGGATGTCTCGCTATTTCAAAAGCACATGCCATAAAATTAGAAAGGAACACTAATGCATTCATAAACACTAACCCCTTAATCCAGAGTGGGACATGCTTGCGCATAAATTAAATGCCACAGTTATCAGGATCTAGTCGAAGCAGGAAATGTGTGCTATTCAACTTTAATGGCAGCTTCAGACTGAAGAAGCTAGTATCCAGCCTGTTCTTAGTGTTTCCCTTCTGGAAAGTGTTGCACTGCTGTAAGAATGTTCTATACATATTTGTCAGGTCAGGTGTGGCTTCCCCACAATGGCACTGTCAGTGCACTGAACCTAATCCCCAGCTTTCATGAACATCTCTGCGATCCATGGGAGAGCTGTTGGGAGATCGGTCTACGTTGCTGACTTGCTGCATGTAGAACAAAACTGCAGTATGAGCTATACGAAACATCACCTAGCGGGAGCCTTAGACCTGTGCCTAAATATAGTCCTCCAGGCCAATCTCAGAACTCTCTCCAGGCTACCCAAATCCCTCCCCTGGCTACAACCCTCACCAGGCCTGGTCCAAACTCTCCTCAAGTCACTTTCCTATCTGGAATTCAATAAGATGGGAATCCTCCAAGGACAACACCTGGCCAATGGGCCTTTCCCATTCTTGGTCCTGAGAGCCAAGATTAAATTCACTTATTTTTCTCCATCTATGGATGTGTTCAAACATCATGCTCTGGGGGAACTCTTCCAAAAGTTATCTCGTTGCACCATTTGTGTTTTGGAAGTGTCTTGCCTAATACGAAGAACTTAAAACAAGGATAAAAATAAGGGGCAATTTTCATTTTCAATATTTTTTTTTTAAAAGCACACCAATAAATAAAATTAATGTAATTACTGCCTACTGTAGTGAGAAGGGTTTGTTTGCTCTAATCTAAATAATGCAATAAAAATGTGCTTTCCCTAAATGGGTCCCAGCTGCAAACAGTCACAAAGAAGAAAGAAAGTAAATCAACACTTACGATCTAGTAAAGAAAGAAATATTCCAATGTTTTATCTGGAGCGAAAATGAAAACAGCTAACAGATATCAATAGCCAAAATGAACAAATAAAATAAAATTTGGTCTTCTCATGTGGTTATTACATATCTTAGCTAAAACTCCAGAATCCAAATATTAACATATCTAGTCGATGGAGACCAATGTCGTCAAAGGAACAATGTAGTTCTGTTGGTTATCCTGGGGTGCATTTGCAGTTTTAAAGTAATGGCTTTAGATTACCACATAAATTACATTCAATCACCGTCAAGTCACATCCAGTCTGTAGTTTTTTATTCCACCATTACGCAAAACTGGGGGAATGGGAAGTGTCACAACAGGGCAGGTCTTGCTCATGAGAGCAAACCAGTCAAGCACATAGCATAATTTTTACCTTACACAATCCTGTCCCTCTCCAGTGTGTTGACCAACTTTAAATTAGTATGGACAAGAACATCCTATCTCCACACAATTTTAGGGTAAGGGCTTCAATAGCAGAAATAGCATACTCCATCCTTGTCTTAAGTGCCAGGTCAAGTAGCTCCCTAAAGCTTTCCAGGACTGCCAAATCAATAAAATCTGTTATCTGTGCCTAGGTGTTCCATGCAGTGTTAAAATAGATAAAGGCAATCTTAAGGGCAGCAATGGACAGTATAGTGACCTCCTTCCAGCTAAGTCGCTGCAGCAGATGAGGATAAAGAGAGGAAGCGGTGCAGCAGTGGCAAGGTCAGTGCACGTATGCACCATGCCAGCATGTCCCTTCCCCTCTCCATCCCAGTTTGCTGCAGAGACTCAACCAGATGGTGGTCAAGTGAGTGGGACAGCCTCACTGCAACATGTGCTGCTGTTTCATAAGGGGCATCATACCAACTCCGCAAATGGCAGACAAAATTACACTCGTTTATCTTCTCTCACACATACACACAAAAGAATAAATCCCAAATACATACACCTCCCCTCATCAGAAGGAGGGTAGGGAATCCCCAACATAGAACTATACTACATCGCCAACCAAGTGTGCCACATAATCCCATACATTCTAGAAGACGATACAAAACAATGGGTACACCTGGAGAGAGGCATAATCGAAAATATATCCACCACAGCATACCCATTCCTCCCAAACAAACCAAGGGAAATCCCCACAACGCTATACAGGTTCACACAGACCATGCTTAAAGCATGGAAGGAAGAAGCAGGGAAACTGTCCCCATCCCTATACCACTAATCCCTCTGGCTCACCACTCATTCTTCCATCACACAGCACAAAACTTCCAGATAAAAACCTGGCAAGGCAAAGGCTTAAACCGCCTAGCAGCCTTCTACCAAAGTAACAAATCCACATTGACACAAGAATTACAAGGCAAACTAGGGGACACCTAAATGCCCTGGCTAACACACCACCAATCACATGCCTTCTCAAACAATCCAGTAGTAAAAGCAGCAGCAACTAGGCCCCTGACAACCTTTGAAAACCTCCCCCAAACAACAAAGGGATGGTATCCACAATATACAAAATAATGCTCCAAAATCCCACAAACCCCCTCAATGTAATCAAAAAACAATTTCAAAGGCTATGAAATTAACCTCACCCAATGGACTAGAATGTGGTCTAAACATCTCTTTAAATCCATCTCAGCTAAAAGAAAAGAACTCACCCTGAAACTCACTTACAGATGGTACCTAACACCATGGAAACTAGCGCTGATATGCCTAGGAGCCTCACCAAAATGCTGGAGAGGCTGCACCTCCACAGGCACATATCTCCACATGTGGTGGGAATGTCTCCAAAGCCAACTCTTCTGGACATCAGTCATATAAGAAATATGCAAAATAACTAAGCAGGTATTAGAAGTCATCCCAGAACTGGCTCTACTGAACATCTTCCAAGATAATGCTGCCCACATTATAATGAGCTGGTGAGGCAGAGAAGGAAGGGGCCAGAGGAAGTAGGCAGCAGTGAGGGGCTAGCTTTGTGAAAACAGAGGAGGGTTATAGCCCTTGAGATTCATAGAATCTTAGAGTTGGAAAGGGCCCAAAGGTCATCTCGTCCAACCCCCTGCAATTTGGGAATCTCAGCTAAAGCATCCATGACAGATGGATGTTTCTCCAAAATAGAGACCCCTATATCCACACCAAACTCTTAGTTTCAATTTGCTGCTTCTGCTTACCACTGCTTGCTCTTTTCCACTTGCAAAGTCTGTCATAACCTTTATCATAGTTGTGTGTCAAGATTAGGTCACAGTTGTTGAAAGTGGGAAGTTGAAACTGAAGGCCACTCAGTCAAGAAGTCCACAGTGTACGTGAGACTTGCTAACCTGTCTAGTTTGCTAGCCACCAACCCATATTTACATCTTTGCATGTGCTGCTAAAGTTCTGAATAGGATGCTGGGATGTGAAGTGACTTGAAGCAACTGAGTGAACTCTTCAGGGAGGTCGGGTTCATGCTAATTTGAGCTTTTTCAGTAAGTGGTGACCTTGCCCCACCAAACTGGGAAGAACAGGGTTGGACATTCCTCAAAGAGAATGTTCCAACTTGTTTGGATGAAATCAGCCTCCTGATCTTTTCGTTCTTTAAAAAAATTAATAAATAGGAAGAAAGAGAAAAGGAATCCTCAACCAGCTGGAATCTTAATTAAATATCAGTGTATCAAAACAGGAACGATGCAATTTTGTCTGATAGAATTCTGAATTTAGAAGCAGGGTGTGTGTTAAAGGCAGTTATTATTATCAATCATCGCTTCTTTAGAGTGCGGCAGCTGAAAGTTTTATGCCACATAAACTTGTTGGCTCTTGCTGAGCAATATAGCAAGATCTAAGCAACGTCACTCCGTGAATATAAAAATGTTCCTGTAATTTTCTTTTTCTTTTTCAAGCGAGGACATTTAGCGATGCAACATTGCTTCCTGGCTTCATTTTATAAACGTCTGCTGGTTAAATCTCAGAAGGCCTTGCATGCAGATAATTAACCATTCATATCTAATTGACTTAAATATTAACGTTTTCTGGATGGAGGAAACATGTGAAAAGGTTAAATGGCTTGTTGAAGGTCAAAGAAGGATGGAATGGTAGCAAAGAAAAGAGGAAAGAAAAGAAAAAAGCTGATGACAGCTCGGTAATCTCTAGCCCTACTCTACTGAAGAGCTGCACTCTGATGCTTTAGGTTTGCAAAATAAGGGACTTGGTGGCAGTAGGTA
This sequence comes from Podarcis filfolensis, assembly GCF_964270895.1. Classification (NCBI taxonomy): domain Eukaryota; kingdom Metazoa; phylum Chordata; class Lepidosauria; order Squamata; family Lacertidae; genus Podarcis; species Podarcis filfolensis. The sequence goes on along the minus strand of NC_139603.1, from coordinate 29,252,139 downwards.
ATTTCATACCATTTTTAGTGTCCTGTACAACCTCACTGCCTAAATCAGGACTAGGCTCATGCACCAAGTGCGGCCCCACAAGCCTTTCCACCTGGCTCTCAGAACTCTGCTCAGGCCACACACCACCTGACTTCATACCCTAAGTGCTTTTGAATCATGACAATGCCTCTTCCTAGTTTGGATGAAGGCTAGCAAAGGGTGTGTGAGCATCTGTAGAAACCTGCCTACTGCACAAAGGTAACATGAAATTAATATCCATTGCTCCACCGAGTGCGGCTTCTGGTCCCCCACCCCGAGATATGGACCTTGCTCTGAGAAAGATGCCACAGCCCTGCACTAAAATGCTAAATTCAGTAGACACACTTTGTAGGGGGCAAATAAGATTAAGTACTGTGAAAGTTCAGACGGCACAAATGGAATGTGATCTTCGACCTGAAGCACATTTCCAGAGGGGGAGAAACACCTCAAGAATCTGTATACACACATTAAGGGGGAATGGATACTATACCAGTAAGGATGGAGGGGAGTAGGAATTCAATGAAGTTTTCCATTTACAGGTGAACCTACCTAATTTACATGTCTCTGAATTTTGCAACACAGTTCTCTAGCCAAGCAATAGTGTATGCTATGATTAAATGTGCATTGAAATGCATATATATTAGGGAAAATAACATACCAAACTGAATCATATTAGGGAATATGGCTTTGCAAAAATGTGTACAGTTTTCAAAGCAAAATTTGTATATTAGAAGAAATTTGCACTGAAATGCTGGTGAATTTCCATGAGGACTTAAAAAAAAGAAAGAAAGAATTGCAAACTGATGTGGAAATGTGGAGATCTGAACTTATAGGGGGGGGGGGAATGAGCAACCGAAATTGGCAGATTTATCCATTCCTATTTATGAGACCTATTAAACAGACGATGACACTGGAGTGTGATTAAATTACATCCAGTACTCCTATTACTAACACTGCCATAGGTGCCAACTCCCTGGGGCCCTGGGTTCCCGAGCACCCATAAAATTTCCCATGAAGATGCCAGGCACCCACAAATTTCAGTGCCAGGGCCAAGTACGCTGCATGGCACCCACAGCCCTGGGCACCCACACTTGTGGGACCAAGTTAAAAGTAAACTAAAGAGCAGAATGATGAGCTTCCACAGAGATGATCACATATTATTTTGTACTTCTTAAGTGGATCGTTGATCAACAACATAGAACTTCCTTTTATATGCAGTGTTGCTTTTCAACTGGTGGTTTTTCATAGTGGCCTGGTTCTCCTAGATAGGCAATCACAGCCACTTTGCTCCTTAGCCAGTTGTGCTGAGATCCACAGTTGTCACCATTTGTGTCTGTCTGGTAAGGACTGCTGGTTTTTTAAAAGGGTTTCCAGAGGCTTAGAGGCTTTTTCAAGGGCCATTCCCAATATAAACAATTTCACATAAAGGGGTGGTGCCTTGGAACGTAACCCCCGTGTAAATGGGGAGTTGCCTGTATATGTCACTGTGCAACAGCTCCCTTCCTCCTCTCCATTAGAAAGCTGGATATTATTGAATACATATCTAAGATGGTCTAAAGGAGCAATTGGTTCCCTCCCTTCAGGGTGTACCCTGATATATGTACCCTGTTCATGATAAAACAGCAATAAACCAATCAAACATACAATAGTTACCAATATGTAATCTCACTGTATACAAGTTGTACAAGTGACAATAAAGTATTTCAATTGCCCATATCAATACATTGCAGCAGATAATTAGCCTTTATGTAACTAGGACAACATGCTCACTAGAAGAAGGTCACTCACTCATGTTTGACCACAGCCATGCTCCTGATTCCCTGGAATGAAACCGTTATTTTGCCAGCTGCTTCTGAACCTATCTGATCTTGCATCTCATTCATGGCCTTTGATTGAAAAGATGCTATCACCTTTAATGTTGCACTCTCTGCAGAAAGCAAGAGTACAGAGTCAGGCTCTGTTCCCGAGGTTTTTTATTTGTTTTTGTTTTTTAAGAAAGCCGGTTCAATTTAGCCTTTTAAAATTAAACCACATTTTGAATTAAACCAACACATGCATTAGCGAGTGCTTCATGAGATTCTGTTTATAAATGTCTTGGTGATACGATCTAAATTAGATTGTTTCTATTGGAGGAGCCCTTTATGCAGAAGCAGTTGCCATGTCCTACATGGACAGCATCATTCTGCTGAGCCCAGGAAGTTTTGAATCTCTTTCAAACTATTATTATTTTGAATTTTTGAAGTCTATTATTTGATCACACGTTAAAGGAATTCAGAATATTTATTCTGAAATCAAAATAGAAACTGAGAGTATTTTATATCAGCTTGCCAAAGCAAATAGGTGAAGGGACCCCTGACCATTAGGTCCAGTCGTGGCCGACTCTGGGGTTGCGGTGCTCATCTTGCTTTATTGGCCGAGGGAGCCAGCGTACGCCTTCCGGGTCATGTGGCCAGCATGACTAAGCTGCTTCTGGCGAACTAGAGCAGTGCACGAAAACGCCATTTACCTTCCCGCCAGAGCAGTACCTATTTATCTACTTGCACTTTGACGTGCTTTCGAACTGCTAGGTTGGCAGGAGCAGGGACCGAACAACAGGAGCTCACCCCGTCGCGGGGATTCGAACCACTGACCTTCTGATTGGGAAGTCCTAGGCTCTGTGGTTTAACCCACAGCGCCACCTACATCCCTGCCAAAGCAAATAACTTATCCTAAAAACCAAGGGTTTTCATTTTCATTTTACTAAAATTACATTGGTACAATGCATCTCTAGGCCCCATGTTCTAGACAATTATTTGGGGATGGGAAGAATGAAAATGGCTTCAAGTGTGGGAAGGCCATAGCTCAGTAGTAGAACATCTGCTCCAAATCTGCTCCTGGGTTTTATCCCTGGCAACTCCAGGTGGGGATGGGGTGCCAATCATTATGGATAGATCAAAGGTTTGACTCAATATAAGATAACTTCTGAAATTCTAATCATATGGTAGAATTATCACATCTGCTGATATGTGACAAAACAGAGAGGCAACTCCAATAACACAGGGTTGTTTTATATGTGAACAAGAATGCCTTTCTAGAAGACTGTGGCCAGGGTTCAGGACTCACCTTGACATGCCCAGCTGTGTGGTCTTACCCGTGTAAACTCAGTTGAAAGAGTCTTACTACATTAGTAAAGCAACAGTGACTTGAATGCACTATAGACATGCAACACCAGATGGCATCAGAGAGCAGGAAATTTCAAAACGTGGTTTTCCATAGAGATTTTTTCTTTTGTTAAAACATTCTATTTTTTTACTTATTTATAGCATTCCTCCCCTGTGTTTAGATCCACCCTTAATCTCAGTAAATGTGTAGAGAATGGCACCCTAGTGCACTTTTGTATACTTAGGTGGTACTCTCAATCCTTCCCTTCTAGCTACACTGCCTAGCCCAATATTCTGTGCCACTCTAGAGGGTTCTCTTATCCTCAAAAGAGTGTTTGATTGGACACATACCATACTTTTCCGTGTATAAGACTAGATTTTGTTTTTTACTAAAAAAGAATGTTAAAGGGGGGTAGTCTTATACATGGGGGCATTCCCCCCCATTATGTTAATTTTGAACACGGGGGCATGTTATACACGGAAAAATACGGTATATGTGACGCAGTAGTTGGAATGAGAAGCCTGAAGCAACACAGTTTGTAAGCAGAAGGACATATACATCACTTTGGAATATGGATCCTAGCCTGGAATCCTAGCCTAGTTGGACTAGCTAGAAGGCATTTTCCTGGGAGGACTTCCATTGTGGTTGAATCACATATTCAATAGTTAACCAACGATCTGGATTCTTGTGAAATGCCTTGCATTATATTTCTCAGTGTGTGCAAGATACTTTTGCACTTTCGAAAGGACAGTGTGCTGTGATTGATTATGTGCATGTTATAGACAAGCAGGTTAGCATTGCCCTCCCCTCAAAAAACCCCCGCTCACTTTTGTGCATCAATGGCTTAAACTTGCCATGTTAGCATGTAGAGAGATAGAAGTAGACATGTCTCGTGATTCCCTAGGGATAGCTTAGCAAGCTCTTCATTGACAGATGCCAAGAAGGCAATGTAACAGTAGCAAAGGCAGTTTGACTTGATGCTAGGGTTTTTTGTTTTTTGAAAAGTTTGCGTTTACTGATTAACCTGGCCTCCATGCCTCAACTGGAAGAGCTGTGTTAACAACACAGTCACAAGAAGCTTAGTTACAGTTCACAAATGCACACACACTAGGGATGAGGGGGTTAATTTAAATTTAGTTCACATTTAAAGGAATTGACCTCATTTACTCTTTCCTAAACAATATGCAAACTGAAGCACAGTCATCCTTCAAAATTCACTTTTCTCCGAATTTTGCAATGCACATCTCCAGCCAAGTAATGTGAACAAAATGCATATACTACAGTGAACTGTGCATACAGATATTTGTGTGTGTGCATAAGTGAAAATAACATGGAAAAATGAATTCTATTAGGGGAAATTGCTTCGCAAACATGTGTATACGAAGTAACATTGCATACAAGCTTGTGTACATGAGAAGAAATTTGTACTAAAATACTGGTGAATTTTCGCAATTATTATTATTTTATTTTATTTTTATTACAAAGAAAGAGAAGCAGAAGAAAAGAAACCTATCAGCTCACACTGTGTATGCAATTCACCACCAATACATCCACCCACATTTAAACATTTGAATCGACATAAGCCAACAAAATATCCAGATAGGTATCCAAACGAAATTGATTTTTATAAGAAGCGTGATCAAATGCAACGAGGACTTTTTGTAAAAGATCACAAAGCGCCGTGGCAATGCAGAGAACTGAACTGGGCATAAATTAGAAACTGGGAGAACTTGAAGTTAACATATTCATCCAATACACACAGAGACAAACATTTTAAGAATGAAAGCAAAATGACAACCGGTGGATATGGCCTGATGTTGTAAGCTGAGAATGTAGACAAGTTCCAGAATGTGGGGGGGGGGGAGACCCAAAACAAAACACAACAGAAATCCCATAAGCACCACAGTTAGCTTACCGCCATATGCCCGGACCAAAGAAAAAAGAACGACAGAAACGCCAGCAGCAGTGGTGAGCCTAGGGAGACCTTGTGTCATTAGCCCCTAACCCAGCAGCAGAAGAAACTCATTTAGCCCCACGCTGGACCTTCATTAAGACAGACCTGAACCAGACTGTTGCTGTGATTTTGGCACTGCTATCGCAAGCCTCACTGTTGGGGACGCAGCCATATCTCACCTCAGCAGGGATGCCTGGGTCGGACGTTCTTTTCATTGACAGATGCCAAGATGCAGGCACAGTTAACAGTAGCAACGGCAGCTTGACTTTACACTGCCTTTTTTATGTTGGCATATAGTAGCGCTAACTGCTAAGCCTTTATGAGAAGATGGGGGTTTTTGTGTGTGTGTGTTTTTAAATACTTTGGCTTCTGCAAACCACTGGGCAAAGAAAAACACAAGGCATCTGTAAAAGCTATCATTTAAAGCTACAACAAATAACGAACAACCCCAAAAGCTGCTGTTGACAATCATTAATTCAAACCTCAGGACTTTAATAAAAAATCAATGAAGCAAGAGATATCAATATATTCTAAGCTCAAACCTGAGAGTTCAGCCTCCCCCTACTCCCAACCCCATAAATGGGGGAAAGGACACTTTAAAAAAAAAAGTGTAAAGAGAACAAGCCATCACAAAGAAGACACACAATTTTTCCCCAAGAAAAAAATTAATTAGAACATTTAAGTGAGTTATATAGAGAAATGCACATCTTTAAAAATTGGATTTTGGATTGATGTTTGCTTAAAATCTGTAATGGCTCCGTCAAGAAGACAGAATGAAAAATAAGAGCAAATAATCAAGATGGCAAGGTGTTGCGGTTGTTGTTTTTTTAAAAAGAGAAAACAAAAACCTTTGCTTTTGCAAAGAGAGTATTCATGAGTACTGTTCAAATTCTTCCCACTGTATACTTCATTACAAAGCATCTGCTGTGAAAAGACTGTGGCTCCCCACCCCCACCCCACTGCTCTCTCTGATTCATACCTAGCAGCTGTCAATCCTGCCTTCCTAACCTCCAGGCTTAACTATTCTAATGTGCAGCGTTGATTTTGAAGACTGTTGAGAAGCTGCACTTATTGCAAACTAAAGCAGAGGTGAGCTACTGGGCATACAAAGCAGCGTATTATGACTGCTCCGGAATCTGTCTGCACTGGCTTTCCCCCCAACCTTCCAGGTATACGTAGTTCAAGCTACTGTTCCAGTTTGCAGCCAGAAAAGGCCCCGCCTGCCTTTAGGGATTGTTTGTTGCTTTTGTGTTGTTGGTATTATGGCAATGGCAAGAATGCATTCAAGCACCCAGGGCCTTCAGTGATATGGGGAATCAGATTCTAAGGGAGGCAGGCCTCTCCTTAAGCCAGGGGTCAGCAACCTTTTTCAGCCGTGGGCCGGTCCACCGTCCCTCAGACCATGTGGTGGGCTGTACTATATTTTTTGGGGGGAAATGAATGAATTCCTATGCCCCACAAATAACCCAGAGATGCATTTTAAATAAAAGGGCACATTCTACTCATGTAAAAACATGCTGATTCCCAGACCGTCCACAGGCCAGATTTAGAAGGCAATTGGGCCGGATCCGGCCCCTAGGCCTTAGTTTGCCTACCCATGCCCTAAACATACCAGGATCCAGCACGTCTCCCACTATAACTGTGGGTTGTATCTCATTCTGGTCCTACGCAGAACAGAACCATTGAAATTAATGGACACGACTAGGCCTGCCTTACTCCCGGATTTCCCCGGATATTACCGGGATCTCAAAGGTAGAATTGAAATATGGCAACCCTAGACATGACTCACTTGGGTCCATTAATTTCAGTGAGTTGACTCTGAGTATGACTAATGTTATATACAACCCTATATCCTCACCTGATAATGTAAGGAATGTATGTTCATTTCCCCCAACAACCCTTTTTCCTAATTAAAGTTTAGGCTGAGCCAAAATGGCCCCCTGCCATCAGTGAGTCAGGTGGCAAATAAAATGAGGGTAAAATGAAGGTGAAGGTGAATTCTCTCTGTAATCATTTCCTTCCCAGAAGCAACTGGGAATACACTGCTGACATAGCATTGGTCCCAGAGAATTTTTGGCAAATGAAAATGGTGACTGCCATTTTCACCATATAGCCCTGTCTCCGGGGGAAATGGCAGCCATTGGGAATGTTTCTCCTTGCCAGTATTATGAAGCAAAAGGAAAGAGGAAGAGAGAGGAGCAGTTTCACTTCCCTTTCAGTGCCCTTAACTTCCACTCCTGGAACTTCAGCCTCAAAGTTCTCTGCTGATCATCATTTTTGCACATCACAGTAATTAAGGCCAGGATTGTGCATTAGCAATCCTACACTTGCCTGTGCAAAGTCCTATTGTGTTCAATAGGGATCCCTTCCAGGAAAGTGGGTATAGGATTGCAGCCGGGAATGCCTGTGGCGATCACACAGGGTCCCCGGACGTTTCACCGTCTATTGATCCCTGTGCCACCACTTAATTTCTCAATGCCACCACCCAGGCCCTACCTGGTACAATGCTGAGTCCAGTCAGGGTTAAATTGGAACACAAACTTTTGTTTATTTATTGCAGTTTAACAAGTGTGTGGTTTCATAAATGGTATCGGTCAATTACAATCATGGGGTGCCTATCCAGACCTATAACTTCCGCTAACTGCTCTCACTCACTAAACCACCTCTCAGATATTTACTTGTCTTTCTAGCCCCTAACTATTCCTGACTCAGCTTATTTCACTACACTAACTCAACCTACCCACAAACTCTATCCCAGTTCACTCCCACTCCAACCAACCACCCAACTCCCAACGAATTCCTCCCTTTGCTCCTCCCAGAGCTGGTTTTATAGTCCCTCTGACTCCACCCCCTGGGTCCTGATTGGGTAACCTGTTTAACTATTTCACCTCCAGCACTTTCATATGTTAACATCACAACGCCATCGGGGGTGGTCCAAGCCGCCCCCAATTTTCAAGCCAGGCCCCCTCAATATTCTGCAGCCTGCAGTATGCCCCGCCGGGCCTTCCTGCAGCTACAATGGGCCCCACCAGGCTCTCTTTGGTCCCATGTGGAGAGTCTGGGATCTTTTCAGCTGGAGATACTGGAGATCTTCTGCATGCCAAGTAGGCAGTCTACCACTGAGATCTCCCTCTCCCCTTTCTTTTCCTTCTTTCAATACTATTGCCTAGTACCATCAGGCATTTGACATGACGTCTCCACACTCAGAGTTTGCTCTCCCCGCTTCATTTCAGGGCCTGCAGTTTGCATGGGTTGACGGGACACCGTGACACAGTGCTGGTCCCAAGGTATCTCCTGAAGGCGATTGATGCTTTGCCAAAACTAAACAAGTGAAGCAGGTCTGGTCAGTGCCTTCGTGGGAGACTCCTGGGAATCAAACGTACCTTGCCATGGGTTCCATGATGGAAGAAAGGGGCGGGGGGGTTAAATATAAAACATTTTTTTAAAACTCACAACACACATATTGTAGTATGTTACCAGAAAAGACAGGAGGCAGAGGTACAGGGTGTCTATTTTAGGCAGCATCCATATATACAGTGGTACCTCGGGTTAAGAACTTAATTCGTTCTGGAGGTCCGTTCTTAACCTGAAACTGTTCTTAACCTGAAGCACCACTTTAGCTAATGGGGCCTCCCGCTGCCGCCGGAGCACGATTTCTGTTCTCATCCTGAAGCAAAGTTCTTAACCCGAGGTACTATTTCTGGGTTAGCGGAGTCTGTAACCTGAAGCGTCTGTAACCTGAAGCATCTGTAACCTGAGATACCACTGTAGAACCATAGAATTTTAGAATTGGAAGGGACCCCAAGGGTCATCCAGTCCACCCCCTGCAATGCAGGGATCTCAGCTAAAGCATCCATGACAGATGGCAATCCAACCTCTGCTTAAAAACCTCCTGAGGGAGACCATTCCACTGTTAAACAGCTCTTACTGTCAGAAAGTTCTTTATGAGGTTTTGTTGGAATCTCCTTTCTTGTAACTTGAAACCATTGGTTCGAGTCCTACCCTGCAGAGCAGGAGAAACCAAGCTTGCTCCATCTTCCATGTGACAGCCCTTGAGATATTTGAAGATGGCTATCATATCTCATCTCAGTCTCCTCTTTTCCATCTCCTGTCACATCTAGTTCCAGTCTCAAATGTCCCATTGGAAAAATAATGTTTTTTTATAAATAAATAAACAAACGCACATCAGCAATGCAGAGTCTGATTCTTCTTATTCTCCTCCTCCTCCAAAAATAAGAGTTATACAATGATAACAAAGTGAAACCAAGATATGGAGAAGTTCCTTGAGTTGCAAGGAGCAATGTCCCAACATTTTGTCGGTTTAGAGACCAGAGCTCACGATCTGGCAGTATATTCTCACTTGAAGGAGGCTTAGAAACCATGCGAGAGTATTCTTGCAATATTTTTGTGTACAAGCTGAGCCAGTGTACCAGGTGAGCTGTGTTGAAGCGCCACCTACTGAAGCATTGCTACATTGCCCTCGTCCCCCGCAATGACAAGCTCTTCTGGAATTAGTTATATCACCAACTCAATCTGGTTAAACTGGAATGGACATTGCAAATGAATTGTTGTGTCGAGAAGCAGAGATTTCTGTCTACGGGCCCCTCACCCCCATTGCAGATGATGTTGCATTGGCTAGCGTTCTTGTGAATATATATATATATATATATATATATATATATATATATAATCTCATATAAGGGGATCTGGAGGATGAAGCAGCAATGATAGTGTAATTTACAGAAGAGACATCACCGCATTATGGGGTGGAAGGAGGGGGGGCGGGAGGATAAACTAGCCCTTAATTCTAATTGCTTCCATTTGCCCTCTGTCTTGATTTAGAATAAAATAGCTTTAAGTGAATGTGTCCTGACCACAGGAAGGAACAACGTTAAACATTTTAATTATACAGGGAGTAAAAACAAAGCCAAAGCAAAACAATGAAAAACAAAATGTAAAGAAAGAAAAAGCTAATTGATGGAACATTAACATAAGCATTTAATGTAACCAGTCTGGTTTGCAGAACAAGGAGAAGAGGAACGCAGCCCAAACTGAGAGCAATCAGAGCACATGGCCGTCTAAGAGGGTAGGAAACCATTAACCAAGCCATTTAAAGAAAATACCATCTTTTTTGTGCATTCTGCTCACCCCAGAATATCCACCGGGCTTACAAAGGAATAAAGGGAGGAAGAGAGAGAAGGAGAAATTTATTATCAAGCTGATAAATACCACTTTTCATTTTCCCTCTTCAAACCAAGTCACATGAGAATTGAGTAATGTTGTATGCCATAAATGCAATTTTTTGAGCAATCTGTAATTGCCCTGGGCCTTCGCCTGACATAAAAGAGCCATATTTATGCAACGTGACCTCCATATGGGCATTCCCAATTTTGCACAGAAGTGCTCAGCCTGAGAAATCCTAAAGCCCTGTCTGTGTGGGTAGCACAACTGACTTCTGCAAAGGCCTGGTCCAAATGGATATCAACACGCCAACACGAATATGCATCAACCACATTCTGAGAATGCCAATACAGTAAGGTCTGACTAGAGATTTCCATATTTAAAGCCACACGGAACACTCAGAGTTGCCATTGGATTCATCTTGCTCTGTTTGAAGTATCATTTTGTCTTATATCTCTTCATTACATGCCTCAACACGAACATGGTTCCCAGGTTTATGAACTCAGTGAATCTTGGGTAAGACTAACTGGGAGCTCCAGTGCAAAGGGATTGGTGTATTTTTTTAATCTGGAGAACCTATTGTTGTTCACATGCTACACGTGTAAGAAAGCTGTGAAACGTGAAAACTGTGAAACATGAGCAAACTGAGATTCATTCAGGGAACTCACTGCAGTTGGTAGTGTCGAGATGGACACAGTTCAGAACATCCTTTGCCAACCTGTTGCCCCTTGCCAGATGTTTTGGACCACAAAGTCCGTCATCCCCAATCAGCACAGCTCTACTAGCTTGGGCGGATGTGCATGATAGTCCAAAACATCTGGAGGGCACCAGTTTGGCGACCCCTGGCCCAGAACAATCAATGCAAAAATCAAATGAACATATTCTGAGTCAGATTGAGTCTCATCCCAAATCAGAATACGCCTTATTCTGAGGTCACACCATACAATTAAAGTGCTATGTACCACTTTAAACAGTATTGGCTCCTCCCCCCAAATATTCTGGGAACGTCTTTTGGTTGAGTTGTTAAGGAGGACTGTATTCTCCCATAATTACATTTCCCAGAGTTCGCTATGAAGAAGGAACATTCAGGGGTTTCCATGCAGGGCACCTTTACATTTTGATCCATTTTAAACAAAGGAAAAATCTGTATCTTTTTCGTTTTCTGCCACAATTTGATAGCTGCAATGGTTCTCCTGCGAGGCCAGACTCTACCATTTTAGGGGATGTACAATAGAAATCATGGGGTGGGGAAAAGGAGTGGGCTGGAAGAAATGTCACCCTCCAAGCAATGATTCTGTTACCCTAAGGGTCATTGGCAGGTGGGATTATCCCCTCATGGGTTTCTGGGAATACTGCCTATACTCCTTTAGAAAAAGAGACAGCACCAGTTTAGATCAGTGCAGTGGTTCTTCTGCACAGGGCATTGAGCCAAAGGGGCGCAAAACCATCACCATCAAACCTATATTTATACAAGTACTTACTCAAAGTTAGGGGGTGTCAAATCTTGTCCCCTGAAAGAGATCACACCATTGACCTGCATAGGGAAAGAGATCATGGCAAAATAGCCAGGAAAGACTGGGATAGGGGAATAGTCACCTACAGTAAACACTCTAATGCCCTGAGGGTCATTGGTGAGAGTTAGCCTTCTGACCCTGCCATGGAAATTTGGAGATACAATGGAGGTCTCTGTCCATTGACTTTCGTAAGGAAATCATAGAGAGGATGGGGGGAAAGCCCTGTTGCTCAAGCGGAAGTCCTTGAACAGGGATTCCACTGTTGGAGTTCTTGGTGTGCATCCTGCCCATTGTATTTTTTTGCACACGTAATCCAAATTCAAGATTGTAAGCATCAGTTATCATGCCAGATGTCAAGGTCCAAACCTGTTTAGATGGGTGTGGTTGTAATGCAGTCAGTACAGTGGTACCTCGGGTTAAGTACTTAATTCATTCCAGAGGTCCGTTCTTAACCTGAAACTGTTAATAATAATAATAATAATAATAATAATAATAATAATAATAATTTATTATTTGTACCCCGCCCATCTGGCTGGGTTTCCCCAGCCATTCTGGGCGGCTTCCAACAAAGATGAAAAATACACTAAAATGTCACATATTAAAAACTTCCCTGATGTCTTCTGAATGTCAGGTAGTTGTTTATCGCTTTGACATCTGATGGGAGGGCGTTCCACAGGGTGGGCGCCACTACCGAGAAGGTCCTCTGCCTGGTTCCCTGTAACTTGGCCTCTCGCAGTGAGGGAACCGCCAGAAGGCCCTCGGAGCTGGACCTCAGTGTCCGGGCAGAAGGATGGGGGAGGAGACGCTCCTTCAGATATACTGGACCGAGGCCGTTTAGGGCTTTAAAGGTCAGCACCAACACTTTGAATTGTGCTCGGAAACGTACTTAACCTGTTCTTAACCTGAAGCACCACTTTAGCTAATGGGGCCTCCTGCTTCTGCTGGAGCACGATTTCTGTTCTCATCCTGAAGCAAAGTTCTTAACCTGAAGCACTATTTCTGGGTTAGCGGAGTCTGTAACCTGAAGCGTATGTAACCTGAAGCGTATGTAACCCAAGGTACCACTGTACACTTGTTTCCTAAAGCCAACAGCTCTGAAACTGGAATCTCCTGTTCTGTAGGCACAGTTTTGCCCCTCTGCTCAGAGGCTCTTTGGGTGTATCTATTGGGCGGCGGTGGAGTGAGTGGACCTTCACTGACCTACATTACCTCTTTGAGGAAGAGCTGGTCCTCACCAGAAGTGACTTCAACAGGTGGGGTGGATGCTACGCTGGCTTCTCAGCAGGTGGGTTGCTGCTGTTGACCAGAAGAGAGGGCAGGGAAGGGTGAGGTGGCAGGGAGGTCCATGCAATGCAGATGCAAACAGAGAGAGGGGTGTTAGTGGCGGAGAAAGTGAGGTGCGGTTGGGGCGGTCCAGTGTGGTGTAGTGGTTAAGAGCAGTAGACTCGTAATCTGGGGAACCGGGTTTGCGTCTCCGCTCCTCCACATGCAGCTGCTGGGTGACCTTGGGCTAGTCACACTTCTCTGAAGTCTCTCAGCCCCACTCACCTCACAGAGTGTTTGTTGTTGGGGAGGAAGGGAAAGGAGAATGTTAGCTGCTTTGAGACTCCTTCAGGTAGTGATAAAGCGAGATATCAAATCCAAACTCCTCCTCCTCCTCCTCCTCCTCTTCTTCTTCATCTTCTTCTTCATCCCGGGGTGTGTATTGCCACCACACTAATAGGGACACCCATAGGGAAGGGACACGCAGCGCCCATAGGGACGGGGCACACTGCGGGGCCTCAGCTGCCTTATAGCTGGGGGGGAGGCAGCGGGCAGACAGTGGGTGGGATGGGGCATGGGGTGTCCATAGGAATGGGCCATTCCCATGGATGGGCAGCCCTGCCCCTGGGCGCACCATCCCAGGTGCCCAAGAGGCTTCCTCCGACACTGAAGGGGAGTGTGCATTCAGATGTGGGGATTATTGTGTTAGTTCTCCTGCTTACGATGCTAGCACTTCTGTCCTGGTTTCTATTGTGGCTTCTTGAACCGCAGGCTGCCATCTCACGGTCCCCTCAGTCACCTCAGTGGGTGTGGTGTGACACAACAGCGGCTGTCATCAGGCACACCACCACCCTTTCTGCGCAAATGTGTTTCTGATCCCCCGCCCATGAAAACGGCAGGGAAGAACTGTGTGCTGGAATACCACCCCAATTTTTGTCATATATGGCAGGATCCATGAAAACAGCAGAAACCTTCCTGTGCAAAAAGTCCCATGATTTTCTGAGTCAACAGAGTGGCAAGGAGATTTTTTCTTTTCCCCCTGGAAGCAATTAACACAGAAAGAAGCACTAAACTTCTACAAGATTCTGCTAAATTTCCAGAAGTGGCTTTTATCAGAAATTGTCAGGTGTGGAAACATCAAGAAATGGAATCAAGTGCTATCTGAATGGAGGGTGGGGCATGAATGTTGCTTTAATATGAACCTTTCTTTTTCTATTGGATGATAGGTTCAGGGAATGGATTAAAAATGTGGCATGGGACCCAAAATCACTAATGGGTTCTCTCAAATAAAAAGTAAATATTTCAGTGCCTTTAAACCATTGCTTTTATTAACATTTCCTTCTTTCCAATTCCCTAATAAAAATAGTTTAATTTGTATACTCTTCAGGATGTAATGAGGACCTGCCACAAACGGTTCTAATTTAATGTTTTTCTGGAGTTCATTTATGGAAATCTGGAAGGATTTTGAGTGGCTTGTCAGAGCAAATAAAGGTACATCTTAAATGAAATTTGGCAGTTAACATCACCCCAGCTTGCCTGAATGGCATGATTTACAGTAACTGGATAAAGGCTCCAAAAGATCCCCCCCCCTCTCTCTCTTGTGTGTGTGTGTGTTTGCTGTCATTTAGCTTTCCTGTAGACCCATTAAATGAAACTCATTATCAAAACCGAACCTTGATTATGCTGTATCTTAGAAATGGAGCTCAATAAAGTCAACAGTGATCAGAGAGGTTAAAAATACTGTCCTTGGGATACCTCAAAATCAAGGGGACCTACAGGTTTTTAGTCCCTTATGAGCATTACTAAATCATTCATTTATAAGTCATTCATCTTACCCTTTTTTGGAGGGGAAAAAAAATGATAAATTGATTCAGAAGTACCAGTGCACAATTAGTTTCCCAGAGAAAATTCCTAATTATGAGTAAAACATTAATTCATCAAAAAAGCATGCACCACAGGTCATGAAATCAGCTCTACAAGCAAGACCTCTAATGTATCCACCAGGAACACCAGGTTTCTCATTTAGGTGAATGGAGGAAGGGAACAAATTGGCATGGACAGTCAGATCAGATCCTTCCATTTATATTCAGGCAAAGTTGTGCATATGGGTGAAGTGTATGACCCATTTATTTTCCGTGCAAGTATCTTAATGCAGAATAAGAGAACCTTGATTATGCTGGGATGGGGAACCAGTCCATGCTGAACCCGCTGAAAGCACAGGCTCAGAGAAGCTATAACAGCCACTCCCTCATTATTATTACTACTGTTATTAATAATAGTTACTACTACTACCACTACTACTATTATTATTAATAATAATAATAACAACTATTATTAATAATAATAGTAGACACCATTGTTATCAGGAAGAAGGAAAGAAGGAAGGAAGGAATCATAATTTTGGAGGGAAACATTCAGATAGGGTGAAGCCAGGTCCTTTGGGCTGGGGGCAGCTTTTTTTTTGCTATCCATGGCCACCATTTTCTGTTCTGCGATTTCATCAATATATGATTGCTGGCACCTCACTTAAAAAGAAAAAAAAATCAAAAAAGTTATTTCCAAGCAAGCAAGATGAATTATCAGAGTTCAAGAGCACATTCCAGGCTTTCATAAAAACACCCCTCACAGATCCTACCTTGAGTGCTTTTGCCTGGCTGAAGTGTATCCTTTAACACGGACCATTTGTCCTACACACACATTAAAAAAATGATGTGAAAATGTTTTTTTAAAAAAGTTTTGAAAAATACACTGAATTTGTCATAGCTCACTGTCGCCATCTAGTGTCACATTTGTATATTGCCCTTTACAACACACTTAGAACTTTTTATTTGCAGCTGTATAGCTGAGACCCTAGTTGCCTAGATGGAGCTTAGAGAGGGACATATGAATGTGTGTAGAATCAAGCCTAATCTACAGTGGTAGAATAGCCCCACCCACCACTGGCATGTGGCTCTTGGAAATATGGCCCTCAAGCTGAGTAAGGTTCTTCAGCCCTGCAATACACGAAAAACACAGCAGAGACCAACATGTTAGCCAATGATGCAGGAATATTTTATTGAAGTGGTATTTCACTGGCTCATACCTTTTGCCTTTAAGTGCATCTCATTTATCTTGGCTCAGAAGTTTTATTTGACGTCTAAATCAGAACTAGAAAGCTGTCAGGTTATCTCATAATCCTTTTATTCCTTGCTGTTATGACTTAAGGTAGTTGCTTTAACAAATATACTCTTTACTAGTGGGACCAACAATATTTTGTGCCCTCCTAGGTATGCGTGTTGTTTTTTGTTTGTTTGGTTGTTGTTGTTTTTGAGCAATCCAGCTTAGGGTTTTTTCTAAAGCCCCCCCCCCCCCTTGTAAACCCTGCCCCCTCCAACTCCCCATGTTCCTCTTCTGTGTGGGTGGTGTCATTGTGGCTACATAAGGAACAGCATTCAGAAAATTGTAATCATTATTATTATGCAGGAGGATCTTCAGAAGCACAGGTTTCATTTAAAACCAATGCCAGAAAAGAAAGTTAGTGCAATCCATATAGAAGTCTGTCCAGAATTGGGTTCAGTGGGTTTTACTACCATGTAAGTAGGTGTAGGATTGCAGCCTTCGTTCAGAGACAGTGAAATATATTCAGTGCTACTTCTTCTCAGAAGACACTCACTGACATAAATGAACCTAAGTTAGCCATAGCCATTAACATCAGTGGGTCTACTTTGAGTAGGGCTAGCACTGGGTACAGCCCAGTGTGTGACAGCCACACAATTTGTGACTGGTTATTTCCATAACAATGCGTCAGTTTCACTCTTCATCTCACCACCTGGTAGCAACGTGTCAATTTCACCCTTCAACAAGTGGAGCCCCTACAGACAGATATGAAGATTCTTCAAACCCCAGCAGCTCCTGAAATCAGTCCGTTCCCCGTCCCCCCACTTTATGGCTGCGAAGTAGAAAACTGCTTTGTGATGAATGGTTCATGTACCTGAAGACCAAGCAAAAACGAATGAACAAAACTACAGTGGTACCTCGGGTTGAGAACTTAATTCGTTCTGGAGGTCCATTCTTAACCCGAAACCGTTCTTAACCTGAGGTACCACTTTAGCTAATGGGGCCTCCCACTGCCGCTGCCACGATTTCTGTTCTCATCCTGAAGCAAAATTCTTAACTTGAGGTACTATTTCTAGGTTAGTGGAGTCTGTAACCTGAAGTGTCTGTAACCTGAAGCGTCTGTAACCCGAGGTACCACTGTACAGATCCTGAATACATCTATATGTGAGTAGGTCGGCTACACATTTTCTGAGAACTAGCAACTAGTGTGAATGTATCTGCAGCACTGCCTTAATGCAAACACTGCTCTGGAGATCCCTCCTCCCTTTCCATATATTTCCTATTTCCTTATTAAGAAAAAGTAGGAAATATGGTAGCTCCTCGAACCCAAAGTTTTGTTTTCTTTAATGAGCATATAGATAACAGAGAGCAGAGATGGGAAACCTGTGGCCCTCCAGGTATTCTCATAATACGCCTCCCATCATCCCTAATCTTTGGCCATGTTGGCTGGGGCTGATGGAAGCCCAACAACTTCTAGAAGTCCATAGGTTCCCCATTCCTGACACAAATGTTAGGCATTATTATGACATCATGAGTTAAGGGCTAATTGGTATATTTGAATTGTGTATATTGAACAAAACTGATATGTTATTTTTTTGGTGAGTCAGCATAAGATAGTTATGTGTCTCAGTTCAAATCTATGCTGAACCATGAAACTTGCTACTCAGATCAATGACTTTGGATGACTCACTAAGGCTGCAAGTATATAAATTTATCTTGGACTAAACCTTGCTGAACTTACTGTATGTCTAAGTAGAAAGGGTAAGATTGTACAGAAAGGTACAGTCCTATACAAATTTACCTGAGAATAAGCCCCACTGAACTCAGTGAGACATGCATCTAAGTAAACAGATACATGTAAGGTTGCAATCCTGCACCTGCATACTTGGACGTCTCAAATCTCTCAGGTGCTTCTAGGCACAGATTTCACTGTCGTTCTCAGCCACCTGAAACTATTGTTTTGGGGATAAAATGGGACATCTACATGCACACTGCTCTACAGTCTTTGGAGAATAAAAATGTAACAATAAATAATAATGAGCCTGGCAAATTCAAACTGCTGTTTGTGGACATGTCAACCATTTGCCGCCATCTTTTATTTTCAGGTTGTTAGCCATCAATTTTGGGAAAAAAGTAACTTGACTCACCTTGGGGGAATGAAAATCTTGACATATGAACTTAGAAATCACGAGAGTGGGATTAATTTCATTTGCTTGCTTCAAAACATCTCCGCCGAGCACGGAAACAATTCAGCCCGAAAACCATAGGGGTGAAGTGATAAAATGTTCTGAGAGATAAATGTGCTTCAAATAGACAATAATGGCTAACACACTGTACATGTTGCAGCACACATATCTTCGGACGAAAACACTTTTTCACTTTAACACTTAACCCAAGCGCATTCTTTTATTTAAAAAAATGAAAGACAAATCTGATTGGCTGTTCTTCAGACGCCAAGATGATTTCTAATGCTGATAGATCGGCACACTGCCTGGGACACTGGAACTGCGAGGCCACCCTGTAGATTCCAGGCAGTGGGTCTCCCAAGCAGCCTGCGAAGAGTTTGTTCCCGTGTCGACTTAAAGATCTTATTTCCAGACACAAGATTTACCCACTTTGGAAGAATGGCAGATGAAGGTGATGGACTATATGGGATTGGCAGAAATGACTGGCACAATCCGAGACCAGGGAGAAGAGTCGGTGGAAGAAGATTGGAAGAAATTTAAAGATTATCTACAGAAATATTGTAAAATTAACGAATGTTAGAATGATGTTGGATAGAAATTAAGTGGTTTCCAGCTGTAATGCTTTAAGAGAATATGAAAAAAGGGTTATAAATAGGTAAAAACATAATGGCAAGGATTTGCTGAACCAACAATTTGAGGTGGAATACAAAAAAGGGAGGTATGAGGAGGTCTGGGAAACAAGCTAAAGGAAAATAAGCAATGGAAAATTTGTGTGTTTTTAATTATTTTTATTTTGAATTTTTTTATTTTTTTTCATTTTATTGTAATACTTCAAAAAATCTTAATAAATATCTTATAAAAATAAAAAATAAAATAAAGATCTTATTTCCGTCACACTCTCTCCCCATTTCCATGCGCTTTTCTTACTTCCACTTTCTTGTAATGATATTCACCTCCTGCGCACACATTGGAAACGATCCTTAGATCACCATATCATTTTAGTCTACAGATTAGCTTTTCCCCTCTCTGAGAACCGCGTGTCAGGAGGTGTTAATAATGGCGCAAAAGCAATAGCAGTATTTCCATAGGCTGACCTTCTCTTCTGGAGCCCCATTTTCTGTAAGTTCTATTTCAGTTTAATGGCTAGGAGAACAGTCGGCGATGAAGCCATTCCGACGCATAAATTATTCACCAAAAGAGAGGAGGTGAAGCGCGTGGGGGGGGGGGGAATTTCAGTCCCCATGGTTTCTAAAGTCATTGTCTCATTCAAGAGTCAAAGCGGGGCATTCAACTAAGTTTGACTCAGAGTAAACCAAGCCCACTGAAATTAAGTAACCTAACTTAGGGCTCATGAACACTTCCTCTTGGCCCGCTGCTTTCCCCTGGGGAAAACTGCTCTTTAGCACTCCATCAGAGCAAACAGCAGTTCAGGTTTTTTTCTTTGATTTAGTGCTTTGATTTAGTGCTAAAGAGTGGGTTTTCCCTAGGAAAGGAGCAGGACAAGGGGGAAAACACTTGGACCCATGTTTTCTAGGCAAGAGACAAGTGTGGGCGAGCCCTTAGTCGTATTTGTTAATTTCAGTGGGTCTGTTCTGAGTAAACCCCAGCTGAATACCATTCAATATGGTACTGCAACTACTACTACTAATAATAATAAGAAGAAGAAGAAGAAAGCACTTCATATGGAACAGTTTGATTTCTTTGTAATTTGCTTTTGTTTGCATGGCTATTGGGCTAAAAATATTACTGCAGATATTAAAACGAAATAAGAAAGTTTTGTCAATCTTCAGCTACTGAAATTTTCTGTATTCACCTAAGCAGTCTTATCAATTGAAGCATGTGCAATGACTTCTGCTTGCACAATGAGGCTTCCCGTCTCCTTCCTCTGGCTTGGGGAAGGGTTGAGAGAACTACCAGAAGAATGCACAGCTGGAGGCAAGGGAGAATCATTCCCTTGTCTACATGTTTCCTTCTTTTTCCTACAGGGGGATGAAATTCTTCCTGCCCTGTGCTATTCCAGCCTACATGCATGTTGGCCATAGGGCTTACATTATAGAAGGTGATTCTCAGTTTCAAGGGGTGTCCAATGACCATCCTCTGTCCAAGTCCTATCTAAAGATAAAGAAGGGAGAACAGAAGGGACCTTGAAGCTGCCCTTTGACAGCTCCTGGACTCCAGACTGAGCAAGCACACAGATCCTTGCATCACTGTCTCCCCTGCTATGGTGAGGTGTATGGTATTTCTATTTAAATTATAGTAATTATTTCTAAATTTGCATATATAAAATCAAGATTAGGACATGCAAATTTTATGTCAATCTGTGCCCCACCCTTTTGCTATTTTGGATGATGCATAGCACTGTGAGGAGTAAACTACAGTTTCCATGATTATTTTAGGGAAGTGATGCCCTTTAAACATATGGTTTACGCATACCTAAGAGTCAGAAATCAGTAGCACAGTGTATCAAGAAAAGGCGGACTGTAACAATTGAGTCTTCTAGGCCTGTGCTGAACTCAACCTTTCATGGTTCCATAACAAAGGAATTCTGCAACCACAGTGCCACCACCGAGAAGGCACAATCCCATGTGCTTCCCAACCTAACTGACCGCAGTTTGACAGCAGTGTCTCAGCCCAGTATACCTGAAGGAGCATCTCCACTCCCATCGTTCTGCCGAGGTCCAGTGCCGAGGGCCTTCTGGCGGTTCCCTCCCTGCGAGTAGCAAAGCTACAGGGAACCAGGCAGAGGGCCTTCTCAGTAGCGGCACCCGCCCTATGGAACGCCCTCCCATCAGATGTCAAATAGATAAACAACTACATGACATTTAGAAGACATCAGAAGGCAGCCCTGTTTAGGGAAGTTTTTAATGTGTGACATTTTAATGTATTTTTAATCTTTGTTGGAAGCCACCCAGAGTGGCTGGGGAAACCCAGCCAAATGGACAGGGTACAAATAAATTGCTGTTGTTGTTGTTGTTATTGTTATTGAACCCTCCTTGTCTAAAGTGAAATAAATTGCTCTTTACACTCTGTGTTCTCACAGAGAAATAGGTTTCTGTTTGTGTGGGGTTTTTTTTTTGAACTTCAACCTGAAAACTGCTTTCCTGAAACCATCCTAGGAAGATTCCCCCCCCCCCCCATTCATCCATTTAATGAAGGATTCAGCTAACTGCCTCCAGCATCTTCGTTCTGGAGACTTCCTTTGGCTCCATGAATTTGCCTGAAGTCTTGAGAGGACGCCAACCTTCTTCTGATCTCCATTGTCTTCCTGGTGTGCTATTTTCCTTGCATTATGGGACACTTCCTCCAAACATTGCATTTTAAACAATGAATGCCAGCCAAAATAGGCAAAAATCTCTGAAAATCTCACTGTTCACGCTCAGATTAACTAACATTACCCTTTAATGTTCTTTATTTTATGAGGAATTGCATGTGCTATGATATCAGGAAGATGTGTTTTAATGATTAATAGCATTGCACTGGTAGAATGCAGGGCAAAGAGCCCTCTAACTATGTGGCTGTATATTGGAGGTGCCCCATGGCACCTTGGCAGAAAGTACATCCCAGATTCTGCAGCATTTCTGCTAAAGAAACCAAGGCAACAAGGCTGGAAGAGATCTCTGCCTGAGACCACGGACCAAGAGTATGGGCAACATCTTCATATTTAATATATAGGATGCCTATTCTCCCCCTCCCCCCATCTTGTGTACTTCACAAAGCATAAATAAAAGAGATCAAGAGTGATGGGTGTATTCACTATGGACAACAATGCACCTCACATTCTACTTTCAACTAACATCTGTCTTTAGCCAAAGGCGTTTGATATAAACAGAAATGATAATGAATGATATTCAAGCTGACAACTCAATCTTTGATATTGGCACCACTATTTTAGATTTCTTTGAAGGCCCACAAGACTCAGAATTGGTTATGCTGCCTGCTCCAACTGCAAGATCTAAACAACCTGTCAAAACCTACCTCCTTCTCGTCCTTCTCAGGATGAAAAGGTCTTTGGTTCCCCTGGTCACACACACAAGTAATCTATTATTTGTTCATCTTCTGCCCAAGCCTGCTCTAGAACAGAGTATGAAGAGCTATTCACAGCAGCAGCAGCAGCAACAACAACAAAAAGGTTTTGTACTGAATGAATAAAAACTTTTTAAGGCAGGTATGAAATTTAATCTACCTAGCATATGTTTCACATCTAAAAAAAATACCTTTCAAATAACAAATGGTCGGCAAGTTTGGTCTCAGTTTTTTTGCAGAATGGGTCTTAGCCTTGTGCCTTACCTGATTGCTGTTTTAACATGCTGTACCCATGTCTACCACTTAGATTGGAGACTGAGAAATTTTCCAGCCTATGGAATTCTCTTGCGGGGAACCTTCTGGGAGATATTTGTTAGTAGTGAGTAGGTCCAGAGGCCAACGTGGGCAGGACAAAGGATGTGACACTTATCATTGTATAGTAGGCTACATTCTAGTCACACAAAGATCAAAAGTGACTAGAATGTAGTCATACACCGAGGTGGCCTGTCCCATTTCACCACCTGAGATGAAACATAAATGTACCACCCTCTGCCCCCACCACATTTGCCACTGCTGGAATGCAGCCCCTCTCAGTGAACTCAGCAAGAAGGAGGCATTCTGCAAGGCCTTGCTGCTCGTTTTCTCTGCCCTAGGGGCAGGGAAGACGAGTGGCAACATTGTGTGTGGGAAAGCCCCCCTCTCAATCAAACTCAGCAAGAGTGGAGGGTGTTCCGGTGGTGGTAGAGGTGGTGGGGTGGGCAGGGCACCATCTCTTGCACTTCTGGCACCTGAGGCAGCTGCTTCTCCCTGCCTAATGGGTGGGCCAGCTTACACACACACACACACACACACACACACACACACACACACATCTCTTCATCGTTCATCTAAGCAAGCAAGATGCATAATTCACAGATGCATTCCAGCCACTCAGAAGGACTTATGGAGGGCAAAGAGTGGGACCAAAGAGCGTGGTTTGACCCAGGGAGAGTCTTGAGGGCCAGATAATTAGACCTGAAGGACTACATTCAATCTTTTGACCTAAGGTTCCTAATGCTACCACGGTGAATAGGAAATCAACCATTTATATATTGAGCCAATCCCAAACCAATGTTGGCTGAGTGGGAGTACAGAAAACTTCCCAGTCTACCATATAATGCCTAGTACCTTCTTTCCCAGTAGTGCTTCTGTTTCAGCTAAATTTTAAACCATAAAAGACCATGAGCTGTTTTATTGGTTTGTTTCTTTATAAGGCATTTCTAAGCCACCTAGTATTTGGAAAGTCTATTGAGTGGTATGCAAAACCACAACATTAAAACCATGCAGTGCCATTAAAGACAGAGATACAACATAAAAGCCAGTGAAGCAGTTATTATAAAGACAGGATCCAATCTTATGGGTCAGGGAAATCATGGGTAGAAAGATATGTGTCTACTAGACTTCAGAATTAACTTACGGTTCACACGGAGCAAGACCATGGGTTGGGTTCTACATAGGCCTACCACTAACAGAAAGTTCTGCCCATTCGTGCAGGGAACTGCAATACATTGCAGTTGGCTCCCTACATTGGCTCCCAGTACGTTTCCGAGCACAATTCAAAGTGTTGGTGTTGACCTTTAAAGCCCTAAACGGCCTCTGCCCAGTATACCTGAAGGAGCGTCTCCACCCCCATTGTTCTGCCCAGATGCTGAGGTCCAGCACCGAGGGCCTTCTGGCGGTTCCCTCATTGCGAGAAGCAAAGCTACAGGGAACCAGGCAGAGGGCCTTCTCAGTAGTGGCGTCTGCCCTGCGGAACGCCCTCCCATCAGATGTCAAAGAGATAAACAACTACCTGACATTCAGAAGACATCTTAAGGCAGCCCTGTTCAGGGAAGTTTTTAATGTGTGACATCTTTTTTGGTCTTTGTGGAAGCCGCTCAGAGTGGCTGGGGAAACCCAGCCAGATGGGCGGGGTACAAATAATAAATTATTCTTATTCTTATTCTTATTCTTATTCTTATTCTTATTCTTATTCTTATTCTTATTCTTATTCTTATACAGTGGAAGCTTCTGCTTGAAGGTATGAAGGAGGCCATTTTTGTCCATTCCCCCTTCAGTCCATTTGTACCACCACTCCCAGGCTGCTCCAGAAGCTGCCACAACCACCCAGAACAAATTTCCAGAGGGCTGCAGCAGGAAGAAGGGATTGTTCAAAACCAACTCAGCTCCCTCTGCTTGCCTCCACTTCCTCCAGTGGGAGACCACAGAAACTCGATCCAAGCCATTATGAGCAGATCTTAAAGAACGGAGCTGGCTTCAAGGCACAGATTGAGCAGAGGAGGCGGAGGTGCATACCTAAGCTATGCAGGGACTCAGCCATTCGAGAAAGCATTCATTTGCTGTATCCTAGTCTACATTTATTCAAAATCCACACTCACTCACCCAGACAGATTTCCAGAACGCTGCAGCTTGCAGAGGTATATTTCCAAAACTGTGCAAGCTCTAAGTCAAATCGGACAGGCCATATTTTGAATGAAGTGATGGGTTCCCTTTCGGCTTTTTGCCTGCATTTCTGTGCATAACCGAATGCAAGTTATAATTTGTGAAGAGTCCCAGAATAGTAAATGCAGTTCATGTCTGGGCACTTACTGGCTCCTGCACTTTGAAATGTAATTGAACAGGAACAAGTACAAGTGCAATTGAATATGTAGGCTAGAGGCACTAAGCTGCAGCCTCAAAGAGGTCATGCCGAAATGAATTTTTTAAAAGGGACTATAAAATTGCATCTAAGATAGATGGGATGCAAAAGCAATATTTAAATGAAATTGTTATGGATATAAGTCACTTGCCAAGTATTCTAGCCCATTCCCAACATAAAATATGTTTTTGCTTCATATATAAAACATTGTTATTATTCACATCTTATGTCATGTTAACGTATTATAACTTAAATGTTTAATGTATATATTAAAATCCGGTGTCATCATTAACATAGTTGATGAATCTCCTTGAAGGAAAAGAGACTGGGCAAGACATGCCGAGAGACAGATAATTTTTACAATTAGAATTAAAAATATGTGACTTTGAGTGTGAGAAGACAAAGATGCGTTTTTCAAAAGTTCCGCACTTCCTCTCTTATTCTCCTCCCCCCCCCCCACTTTCTTTCACTGCAACCTGAGTGCCATTTGTTTCCTCTTAAACGACATTTCAAATATTTTACCATAAACATAAATCACATCTCTTTTTGAGAAGGCAAATGACAAACTAAATTTCAGGACTGACTCCTGTATTCCTATGTGCTGCCCGGGACCAAAGAGATGAGCAGTTGCTTTATAGATTGTATCTGAAGGATAAACAAAGAGAGGCACTTGGAAATAGAAGATACGGCAGTTGAAACTGACATGCTCCCTCATCATTGATGAATGTCATTCGCAGCCATGTATCCCTTCCCTCTGTGCATGAGCCGCATATCTCATTTCACCAGTTTCATGGTGAAACAGCTTGCAAGTTCAGTAACACTCACCCTCTTTTGCAAATAAAATAGTGTTACATTTTAACCTTCATCTCTGCTTCTTGCTTAATTGAGTGCTTGTTTCCCAACAACTGTAGGGACAGCCTTTCCAACCCAGTGCTGCCCTGGCAATGAGTCAATCTTGACTTATCTCAGTTTCTCATCTTTTCAATCTACAGTTTAGTTCTCCACATTCCCGGTTTGCATTTAAAAAATAAAAAAAGTTCTCGTGACAATTAACCAGCATTAATAAACACATTTTTTGCATGCAATGTTCACTTAATATGTTACTTTTTGTATGTTATTTTCATCAGTATATTAAGATATTCAATTCTATCCACATTTCCTCCTTAATATATGCATTAGTTGAGTGGAGAATTGTATTGTAGTTCTGAAAGATAGCTGAATTTTGGGTTGTGTGGGAAGTTTGTAATTAAATATATTTTTTCATGTTGTAAGCTGCTTTGAGCATGGTTTGAGCATATGGAAAGGCAAAATACAAATGTATGTATGTATGTAAAAAGTATATTTAAAAACCCTGTCAACTCTTTGCTAAAAGTCTGGAAATATTGGAAGGAAAAACTGATGCTTGGCATTTCTCCACTGATCCCCATTAAGGGTTATCCAGATTTCCACCCAAAAGACAAATAGTGTGGATTGGTTAACTTTTTTAAAAAAAGGGCTTCAAGAATCTGATGCAAATTCCCAACCCATACAAAGATACACATGGACAAAGCAAGTTAGAAATACAAATACTGTATAGTGTGGCTTTATTTATCATATAAATGTATTGTGTGCCTATATTTATTATATAAATGTACAGCTAAGTACATTCATTAGATAAGATCATGTTGAGAGGCCAGGGAGTGGGACTTAACTGAATTTGCAAGGCCGGGTCTGGAAAGAAGGCATCATTTTCTCATCCTGGATTGAAATACAACTATCCCGACACCCAGAGCAGCTCCTGCAGTTCCAGCTGACTTGCCTCGCTCCAGCTGCTCTGCTCTGCTCTCCTATAGTTATTCCGAGCATCCTGGACTGGGTTTAACAGATGGCTTGAGGTCCATGGGATGAGCCACTGAAATGGCCAGCTAGGACTGCCAGCCAAAAACTTTTAAAATTACCAATCGTCACAAAAATGTGCATCGAGAAGAGAGGGAAAACATTCCTACGGACGACAGTGCCAGCATATAAAGTAAGAAATAAATTAAAGGATTACCAAAAGCTACTATGAATGAGAAGCTGCCAGGCATGCTTGTAATGTTGGATGATCACAATAAAACTTATTTTCATATGCACTAATGCAATCATATCCGTTGGCGACTTTTTGGTACATGATACAAGGCCGTCTAACGTTGGTTTAGCCAGCTTGTTTATAAAGTTCAACTGGAATGTGCTTTTCTTATTTCCCTGGTAGCATTTTCCAGTCATAGCATTTGCATTTTAACAATCAACCGGATTTCCTTGATATCACAAGGAGCAGCTGAAAGCAACCTGCTAAAGCAGAACGTTGCAAATGTTAGCTGGACCGAAGATTTTAAAATTGGTTTTTTGAACCATCCATAGTGCAGGTAGAGGTGAAACAAAACCCTTCCAAAGATTATGTGAGTGGAAGACATTTCTCTTAATTTTTTGGGAGGGAGGTGCTACGTACTTCACTTAATCTTATAAGATAGCCAAAGTTTTTTTTAACTTAAAAAAAGCCCTGTGATGCTCACAGGGAATTATTCTAGCTCACAGTTCAAATACTTAGACCCCAAATTTTTTCAATTGGTATTTGGTTGCAAAGTCCTAATTGACTTTTCACATTGATTGACTTTTTCAAAAAATATATCAGTCTTTGAAGTGTTAAGATTGTCATTTTTTATATTAAAAGTATAGTATTGTTTCTTCTAATTGTTGGAAGTATGGATCTGTCACAGGTGGTGGGGCAAGTAAATTTAAAATATTACTGCATTATGGATTAAAAACATCGCATCACAATCTTATATCCTATATCATCTCCTGAACATCTGATGGGAGGGCGTTCCACAGGGCTGGCGCCACCACCGATAAGGCCCTCTGTTTGGTTCCCTGTAACATCACTTCTCACAGTGTGGGAGCCGCCAGAATTTCCTCAGTGCTGGATCCCATCTTTATCATATCAGTATATTTGAAAGAACCAGAATAAAAGGAAGGAATTGATGGTAGTAAGGCTGATGCTTCCACAGAATGAGAAAGCAAGCACACATCACATTCTGTTTGAAAATGGTTAAGTATTGATATATGGTAAGTTCTCTGAAACCAATGAAGAAAGACATAGGTGGGGAAACTTGGGTTGTGAAGGCCTCATATAATGCTTTCTCTTTTACCATGTGAAAGAGGAGGCTGTTACGTGAGTCACTTTTAGTCGCAGATCTGCCACAGCACCTCTACTTTACCTTAGTACACAGCTCCTTGAATCATTAAACATCAAATATAATGTAAGTAAATTGGATGCATCCCTCTCACCGATTGTGACTATCTGCCGAGCTGAAATATTTCCATTATGAGCTGTTGTGGACAGTAAACCTCTCTCAATTTCATTCCATCCTGGAATGAAAATATGCCTTTGTAACTCGCAGCACAGGCTGATATTTCCCATTGTGGCATGAGATGTCAGGTTCTGCCAGTCATGTCAGTTGATGTGATGTGATGGGATTTAATGTGAAGGGACTGATGCTCTGCTGAATGTGTGTTGTGTCACTGTTGTGTCAGTGCGCTGTGTTCCTTACAAAGTACCACGGAAGAAACCAGGATTCTTGGGACAAGAACAACTGTATATTTCTGACATGGGAAAAGTGCAGCCGGAATCATGACATGTGTGTAAGATGTTAAAATATATTATTCTTGCACAAAGAATATTGTTGGCAAGTTTGAGAACATTTGAGAACATGCAGTTGGGTACCCCCTCCACTCACAAAGCTTAGCAATGCCAGGAAGCATCTCTCTCTTAGCAAAACAAACATGTGATGAATGATCACTGTGAGGATGCTAAAAAGCATGGAAAACCCAGTTTTCCCCCTTTCCCACAACATTTAAGCACTGCATATATCCTCTCTTCTCTTCACATCAATTGCTATCACTGGCAGAGTTGGGCAAATGCAAGCAACTGAAGTTATGGAGATAATTTATTGTGGGATTTCCATTTTCAGAGGCCCTATGTTGAACATCTAGTTCTGCTCTGAGAGTCACTTTTGTAAACAACAACAACAACGGTTATTGCTTTTTCAGAAGAAAGATCAGATAGACAACAAACCTTTAACAAAGCAATGTAACATTCACTCTCCCCTTCAGGAACAGCTTGTCGTCTTATCTAGTTATGTGAGTCTACAGACCAGGAGTGGGAACCTTTCTCAGCCCAAGGGTGCATTCCTCATGAGCAGCTTTCCGGGGGCCAAATGTCAGTCATCCCTGGGGGCAGAGGTAAAAGTGGGTGGAGCAGCAGATGTAACTCTTACCCTTGTGCTGTAGGAGACATTCCAGCCATGTAATAGTCTAGACCAGGCTTCCTCAACCTTGGCCCTCCAGATGTTTTGAGACTACAGTTCCCATCATCCCTGACCACTGGCCCTGCTAGCTAGGGATCATGGGAGTTGCAGGCCAAAAACATCTGGAGGGCCAAGGTTGAGGAAGCCTGGTCTAGAGGTTTCTCTCCATCTAGGGAAGCAAGAGACATCAGAATTCAGGGCAATATTCAGCTACAAAAAGCACTTAAGAATAGCCTGGATAAGGGGCATAGCATTGGGAGATTCTTGAGACCCAGATAGAGAGGCCTGGAGAAGCTCATTTTGTCCCAGGTCTGCTGCAAACCCATCACATAGTTACACAAAACATTGTTGCAGTTGGTTTTATTGGTCCAGCAAACAAGCTTGTCCAGATATGGACACGAGTGCCTGGAGGTCTTCTGTTGTTGCCCTGTGTGTCTCAGCCACCCTGGGTCTGGAAGGGAGATCTGGTCACATCAGATATCGTACCCCTCTCTTCAGTGGAGAAAGGGAGGGTGCAAGAGAGGGGTACACTCTGACATCAGCAGATAAAGGGGGAGATTACTTCTCCTATGATGTCCTTCATCGATGAATCTAAATACTTCTCTGGGGTGTAACTGAAACTTCTCAAGGTAGCATTGGGCTTCCAGGTGTAAGGATGTTTGGGAGGATCTGAGATAACACAGCTTTTTTAAACAAGTACAAAAGTTTACTAAGATGGGGAAAATAGGGAGGATTAAGGAAATGATATCTAGCCAATTCCCCAATGATGCAAAATAAAGTTGATTAAAACACCACCCACTTCTCCTGAGTTCTCCTTACCAGACTGTTACTCTCAAGTAGCAGCCTTTTATTCTTTGTTTGACTCTCTGCCAGCTTTTCCTTATCATGCTGAGATCCACCTTGATCTGCTTGCCTTCAGGCTCACTACCGTTTTTATATCATTTGTCTATCTGCCTGCTGCCAACCGCATGCCCTGCCCCTCTGGTTAGAGGCTCTGTGAAGTTTGGAGCTTTTTCATTTTCCTGCCCTCAGACAAGAGATCTGCCATTTTTCACGTCCACAATGGTGTTGTACTGCCCTTCCATCTGAGCCCCAGGGCAGATCGGGCATCACGATATAACCCTATACTCTCCAGACAAGCAGACAAGAAAGATTTGCATTACCATATCATTCACAAAATTCCATAAAACAAGGGCCATCCAAGCCGTCCATGAAAGCAAAACCTAATTCCGTCACATCCTGTCTAAAACAGAACCTGATCTGAACAAAACTTTCATTGTCTCTTTGTCTATTCCTTGCTTTAACTTGAGGTGTAAGTTCTTCTAACAGAGCATGTTGCCAGATTTTGGCATCACGTTGATCCATTGTCAGGTTATCAATATCCTTCCAATATGTGCTAATTAGTAGTCTCACAGCTTACCAAATGAAAATGTATTGTTATTGTTGTTTTTAGCATCATTCTGAAACAAAGGTAGTGGAGCAAAACATGAAAGACATAGTACTGTTTCTTGCATGATTGTGTTGATTTCATTGACTACTGCCATCAAAAAATGTTGCATATCTTGGGATCTGCAACACATATGACAGTCAGAAATTAAATTATCATGGCACAGGTGTCATGGAGCTGATCTGAAGGCACATGAGGCAGAAACATTTCTGAAACAGGTCTCAGCTTGGCTAGTGTCTGAATGGGAAAACAACTGGAAACTCCAATACTGCGAATTCCTTGAATGAAGGGTGGGAGAACAAATAAAGGACAGTGTCATCATAGTGCACATTATTCACTTAGAACGCAAATGCAAAACACCAAATGCTCGTGGGCATGGATTTTCTAGAGTGTGACGTATTAAGGAATGCCTTTCTCCAAATTCACATTGATGCATGAATGAACAGTGCAAAAATGGTGTATCATGGGGGGCGGAGAGAACCAGCAAAATCCTACTTTTGCATGCAGCATGGAATGACTGTGTGTGTGTGTGTGTGTGTGTGTGTGTGGACAGGAAGGATGAGATTAATGCATCACTAGATGTAATACCAAACCAGTGGGACCCTTGAATGAGGAAGGCCCGTTATGAGGAAGATTACATTTTTAAAGGGCTCGTTTCCAAATGCAAACCAGCTGCTCTTTTAACTTGGCATGATCAAGCATACAGGATTGTTTGAAGGCAGCAGATTGCGAACCAGCCCGTACATGCATTTAGTCCACGGCAACTTCTGCAGTCATGGTGGTTGTTGCTATTTACGCATGGAAAACAGTCTTGCTTAGTGAGTCTCCTTGATTTATGAGATGGAAGTAGATGCAAAGGGCAGAGTATTGCTGGTGTTTTTATGTTAATCTCCTTAGGTTGTGTGGGAGTAAATTAGCAGTTCTCCCAGGCCACGTATTTGTGGGAGCCGCAATTGTAAATCCAAGTATGCCTTCACTGCTGCAATCCTATGCACACTCGGGGGTGAAACTCATTTCAAGAGGAGCATGCAGTCTACTCCGAGTCAGTACATGGGATTTCGAAATCAATGCTGCTCTTCCTGAAACACCCATGTGCAAAACTCCACATTTCCATACATAAGAGTCATTAATTCAGAACTGCACTTGTAGTAATAATTGCAGGCTTGCAATTTAGCATTTTAGGTGGGGCAAGGTTTCATAATTAAGAATAATGAAGTGAAATTAAGAAAACTGCCTGTTAGCCAGATTGTCAAGAACAGCTTCCTGGCAAAGAAAATCTATCAGGTTATAACACAGCCTTCTAAGGGAAATATCTGAAGCAATAGGGATGTGCAAAGACAGCTATAAGAGAAGGGAAACAGTCCATTTATTCCAGTATTCTGTTACTGGCCAATTGTTTATGACTTATAAATAGCTCACATCATTTGATATCTGCAACATCAGGAGAAGGGAACTACAATTCTTTCCAGCTGAGAGATTGACACAACCATCCATAATGCTCTGGGCCTGGGAAGCCAGGTGATGTGAGGGGGCCAATTGGACTGGGACAAGTTCCCTCAGAACTACTTACTTCCCTCCTGAGGCAATCTGCTTGGCCTGTCCTGTGTGCTGCCATCTAATGGCCTCTCCAGCCCTGTCTGGAGCATACATGCTAAGGTACACACTTGTCTGGAAAGCCTTATACAGAGCTAGAAAATGGCAACAAAAGCGATCAAGGGATTGGAGTAATTGCCCTGTGAAGAAAGGCTACAACCTTCTGAGGCTTTCTAGTTTAGAAAAAATGGCAAGTAACAGGGGACATGATAGAGATGCATGAGATTATGTGTGGGTAGGCCTATCCTGTTATGTCACAAAGATAACCCCCCAGTAAAGACATCTGAGAAGTCAGCAGAGTTGTTTGAATGACCATTAAAACCAGCAACTTCCATTTGATAGTCATGTTGGAGAGAATTCTGAAAGGAAAAGTAGTATAACATCCACTTCTTTTAGAAATAATAAAAAAAGTCTTATTTAAGTATCAATTCTGCTGTGGAGAATAATTTAGGCACTTCTTGTAAATGGCATTCTAGCAACAACAACAAAAAAGGATTGGATCTGGCAGATCCTCTGTGAGTTATGGAAGCTCTCTTTGCTGGTGTTAAATAATGGTAACCTCTCTTTCCAGGGGAATTTTTAGATGTTGTTAAGCATCTGCTACAGTTCATTGAGATGGACAGTCTCTACTGAAGAGAGCCAGAGCCCTTTGTAATTTAATTCTGCATTTGAAAACTCAGTGGGCTGATTCAGACTTTGCATGACATATGTGTTTCCTTTTTTATTTATTGTGTGTGCAGGTGTCCATCTGCAATATTTGAAGGGGAGATGTGTACTACATATCTGCAAATAAATCATGTTATGCTGAGCTGTCCCATGAGGTAATGTGCTATCCGGTGATGTAACACTCCGCTGTGAATAAATAATACAATTCTGTTTTGAACTTCCACAAGGTTCAAAAGAGTCCAAAGTCTCTTTGGAGCTTTCATTCTTTCATGCTTTCCCCCCACCCTTCATCTCTTCATAGCTTTTGTTCTTCCCAAATTCCCAAATTCCCTTTCCTCTTTCCTCCCTTTCCTACTACAGTGGTACCTCGGGTTACATATGCTTCAGGTTACATATGCTTCAGGTTACAGACTCCGCTAACCCAGAAATAGTACCTTGGGTTAAGAACTTTGCTTCAGGATGAGAACAGAAATCGTGCTCCGGTGGCGTGGCGGCAGCAGGAGACTCCATTAGCTAAAGTGCTGCTTCAGGTTAAGAACAGTTTCAGGTTAAGAACGGACCTCTGGAATAAATTAAGTACTTAACCCGAGGTACCACTGTATCTCTCATCCTTTGCTAAGGTGCCTTCTTGGCTTCCATGCTCTGCCCTCAGTGCAAAGAAAGGATGGATCATAGCCTTGGCTAGCCAAGATTACGGAAATAACTTCTGTTGCATCTAGGAAGCAACACAGAATTCAGAACACATTGTACCCACCAGTGTTTTTGGCTCTTTAGTTTCCCTTGAAATTCTTCGCATTTTGCCTAAGGAAGGGGTTTTGCAGGGATGGGGTCCACATGGCCCTACAGAAACTCCAGCAAGCATGGTTTTTTGGGTGGGAGGGATAACTCAGTAGGAGAGGACATACTTATAAGGCAAAAGATCTCTTGTTTAATTCCCAGCTGGGGAACTTCCCTTTCTAAAACCCTGGATGCCTTTCAGTGTCAACAATACTAGCTAGATAGAGCATCTAAGGAATGTGCAGAAGTTTCCCTCTTCCAGGAACTTCACTAATCTTCAAAAGCAGCTGGCCATGGTGGGGCTGAGACATCACACTTGCGCCCTGCAGGTGGGTTGTGGCTGCTTACTGGAAGACGAAGGGTGAGGCAGGGTGGTGCAAATGCATCAACAGAGCCAATCTGTCAGTCCTGCCCGTATGTTTGCACCATGCTTACCCTTCTTGATAAACAAGAGTGATCCACCTACCAAGAAACTAAGATAGCCATCCTCCCTGCCAACAAGGCACTTTTGCTCACGTTCAAGAAGTGCTTTTGGTTTAACTCCAAATTCTTTCCATGCTTCAACTGAAGAGGAACTCTCACATTAATTTCAAATGGTACTTTAGAGGAATTTTGGGTAGTGGCTTTGGTCAAAAATTATACAATCTTGTAGGCTAGCTGACTGAAGAGGCATATTTATAGACTGTTTTGTAACAATGTATGGTTTTATTTTATTTATTGGAATCATGACAATGCCACCTTTCACTTATTCCACATCCTCCTTCCCGACCCAAGTTATATATCTTACACTTGTAGAGATAAATATGAAAGTGTCCTGGCAAAATATATAAACTGATAGAAGTGGGTGAAAAGAAACCAAGAATCATTCCACCTGACATATCCAATATTATAATTTCCACTAGCACCCGTCTATTTTATTTTATTTTATTTGAGATTTTTCTCCTTAGAGGTGGTCTGTTCCCGAATACTGACATTAGAGAACAAATGTCGCTTGTTCAACCAAAGACATTTGGCTTCTGTCAAGTTCATGAAAGTGATATAGAAATTACATTAATTATCTGCAACTCAAACTAAAATTATCTCTATCTCTCTGGTTCTTTATATATTTTCTGATGGGGCCCTTGCTGCCAAGTCTGCATGAGAACCCTTTTTTCCCTTAAAGCCACAGAAATAAATTCTAAGAATGAAGAATAACTGTTGGCTTTTTTTTTTTTTTGCTTTTTTGCTTTTCGATGATGAAAATGAAACCTAAGCATCTTTCGAAACATTTCTTATTGGATCAATATTATATTAAGGACATACTCGCTGAAAACAGAGTTGTGCTCTTTTCTTTTTCAAAAAAGAAAGAAAGAAAAATCCTGCTAATGATGAAAACAAATGAGCAAGATTTATCTTTTTGACAAGTCATGTGGGTGTGAATCCTTAATTAGCATATAACAGGTTTAGACTCTCATTTCCCCCATAGGGCGTGGGAATGACTTAAAGTAGAAAATCCCAGTTCCATAATCAGCAAGGAAAGCCAAGAATGTTATTTTAAAATGAATCTATAATGGTGGAGATAGCAATCTCCCTGCTCGTCAAGGTTGGGTTTTTGTTTTGTTTCTTTTTGGTTTTGTTTTTTAAAAGCAAGTCATTCCATCTCCCCAAAACTCAGTGACCGCGCTTTGATGACAAGCCAGATGGCAGTAGTTCCTCACACCCAGTGCCAAGGCGCCTGATTGGAGCTGCAATTTACCTTCCGTGGTGAAGCGCAGGGCTGGAGCATACCACAGCTGCGAATTTGGCTGCCTCTAGTAGGTATATGTGTGTGCACAGTTGGTTCCTTCCCAATTTGGATTCAGCAGGTAAGAGGCTGCGTCGGTACCCAGCAATTATAAAATTGGCATGCCCTGGATTGTTTACTCACAGTAATATTCCTACTGGACTTTATTAAAACACCATCTGTCGTGGAACGCTGCAGACAAAGAATCAAAACCAGAAACATGTCTTGAACGGGAGATGGGAAGCAATGCATACTTGTGGCAACCCTGGCGCAAGCTCAGGTTAATGGTTTCTGAAAGAAAACCATTCCCAGCCAGCCAGCCCAATTCTCCCTGAAGTGAAGCTTTAGAAGGAGGAGAAGTGGCCGGGGTTGGGGAGGAGAAAGAGAGCTTACATTTTTCTTAATGGATTTCCCTGCTCTTGTGGTACCAGCTAGAAAAAGAAAACTATGGTCAGGCATCAAGCTGTTTTGTCTTGCGTTGTGAGTCATTCTGGAAAAGGAGGTAAATGAGAGGCTGTGGATGGGCAGAATCCAGCTACAAAATTAAACAGGGAATGATTTAAGGCAAAGCCATCCGATGAAATGGCGTTCAGCACCACAGCAGAGTTCTGAATATTTAATATATAAGGTGACGAAAGACAGTTCCAATAAATATTAATAATTATTATAAATGCCATTAGAGCTGGTAAAAGGGAACTAGATTTATATAGATAGATAGATGATAGATAGATAGATAGATAGATAGATAGATAGATAGATAGATAGACAGATACTTCTCTTGCCCCACATTTCTGCTGCTGGTTATTTTTTAAGCCAGTAGCCAGTCATCAGAAGTGGTCAAGC
This sequence comes from Podarcis filfolensis, assembly GCF_964270895.1. Classification (NCBI taxonomy): domain Eukaryota; kingdom Metazoa; phylum Chordata; class Lepidosauria; order Squamata; family Lacertidae; genus Podarcis; species Podarcis filfolensis. Next base: position 29,215,676 of record NC_139603.1, on the reverse strand, counting down.
ATTCTTTTTTTTATTTTTTATTTTTGGTACACTGCAACTACAATTTTTAAAAAATGAATCAGGTAGCACTCTAATAAAATGCAAAATGAATAATTAAATATGCAGATGCAAGGAATAGTGAGACTTGGGCTTGGACACATTTTTTTCAGTTTGCCAAAAAGGTAGCTGTCAGCTTAGGAATCACATGTGAGGAGTGCGCATGCCCACATGTAAACAAGACCCAAATCATGCTGTTTAAGATTAAAGCTGAGATAAAGGGAGTGCAGTGTGAGCCAAGAGCAGCCCCTGGGAGAAAAATCTAAGTGCACTAAAATGCCTGGGTTGCTTACGAACCGGTGCACTGAGATCTCTCTGTGCCGAATGAGAAAGATAGTCTATTTGGGAGACCCATGGGGGAAATGAACACCAATATACAGAGTCACTAGTCTCTAATTTGCTCTTTAAATCCAGACACTGCGCTCAGACTCTTCGTGTACAAGGGCACTCCAACGTCTGCAACCCATGGGATATTTGCTTTCTCCAGGTGCAAAAACCGGCCAATTTTGAGGCTGGAGGAACAAATAGACATTTTACTTTCGTACAGTAGGCACGTTTCTACACACTCGCACATCCACGGTTCATGCGAGAAGCACGATCAGAGTCAAAGGACATGTTCTAGACAGGCAAAAACACTCAGGAAGGGTAAGAAGTAAGGGCTGGGTTTGGCTGTGGCCTGGGGAAGGTGGATGTGACTGCGAAGGGGGGTGTGATGGGAAGAGACCAAAGCACCAGGTTGTTGTTTAGTCGTTTAGTCGTGTCCGACTCTTCGTGACCCCATGAACCAGAGCACGCCAGGCACTCCTGTCTTCCACTGCCTCCTGCAGTTTGGTCAGACTCATGTTTGTAGCTTCGAGGACACTGTCCAACCATCTCGTCCTCTGTCGTCCCCTTCTCCTTGTGCCCTCCATCTTTCCCAACATCAGGTTCTTTTCCAGGGAGTCTTCTCTTCTCATGAGGTGGCCAAAGTATTGGAGCCTCAGCTTCAGGATCTGTCCTTCCAGTGAGCACTCAGGGCTGATTTCCTTAAGAATGGAGAGGTTTGATCTTCTTGCAGTCCATGGGACTCTCAAGAGTCTCCTCCAGCACCATAATTCAAAAGCATCAATTCTTCGGCGATCAGCCTTCTTTATGGTCCAGCTCTCACTTCCATACATCACTACCGGGAAAACCATGGCTTTAACTATACGGACCTTTGTTGGCAAGGTGATGTCTCTGCTTTTTAAGATGCTGTCTAGGTTTGCCATCGCCTTTCTCCCAAGGAGCAGGCGTCTTTTAATTTTGTGACTGCTGTCACCATCTGCAGTGATCATGGAGCCCAAGAAAGTAAAATCACTCACTGCCTCCAGTATTTGGACCCTAGCCCCTAGCTGTCAACTTTCCCCTTTTTTAAGAGAAATTCCCTTATTATGAATAGGATTCCTCGCAAGAAAAGGGAAAAGTTGACAGCTATGCGCTAGCCTAAGATTCCCAGCCCCTGCACTATAAGATAATATTTACACTTGTTATTGCACCATTCATGGCACCTTCAACAGTCTGAGGCCCTTGCTTCCCTCGCTCATGTCAAAAATTGCTATCTTCCTGGTACCATTGGCCTCCTCCCCGCAGGAGACATGGAGGCAGCCATTGCATAATCAGCTTTTCACCTTCCTGGATGAAAGAAAACCTCAAGAAGGGCCCAACAACGCTGCCTACTGTTCTACAGCAGAATGGTTTTTGTGAACCCGAAGTCCATTAGGAATTTAAATGAGGCATCTAATTATGAGAACTAAGCATTCTCTCCCCCCCCCCCCTGCATTTGCACCGCACCAAAACACCCTCCTCAAAGGAAGAGTGCCAAAATATTTTCACAACCATCAAGATCCCTGCTGGTCTCGTGTTGCAACTGCGCGGATGCCTCTGGCACAAGTGTCATTTCATAGCCTACCTGTGCCTTGGCACGCACTCAGAATGGCCTCTCACACTGTGCAAGGCAAACAGGCTCAAGCTGTATAACATCTGTGCCAGCACTTCGGCATCCTTATAAATCATTTCACAGCTCTTACTGGGGCAACAAGGAGGGAAACGCTGGCATATAAATGTAAATCATTTATATTTCTTCTGGAACAGAATAATAATGGGGCTTATTTGCCAGCTCTGCATTGTTCCAGGAAACGGGTTAATGGGAGCATGGGTCTTACGGCTTCTGAAAGGGGAGTGGGGAAAGTGGATTTGCTGAAGCCATGCAAAAGTGATTAGAATAATTAGTAGCACTTCTGACAGTAGGATTCGTGTTCTGTGCGGCCGCATTGCGTAGTTGGTCTGAGATCTACCTTACTGCAGGGAGTAATGCCTTTCCTTCACCTCCTGGTATGTTTGAAATAAGAAAAGAAGCCTCGACTCAACATCCATCTCCCCAACAAGCTCATCAGTGTACAGAAGCTGGTGCTATTCGTCTACAAAAATGGAGGTGTTAAATGACAAGTTGATAGCCGGCAACAGGGAAACACTTTTGCAGAAATACTTTGGGGCTTATCTTTGACTTGGACCTGAGCATCGGGTCCCAATTAAGTGATGATCTGAGTTCTGCCTCACACACTGCACCCAAGATGCTGACACGAGTTGTGCCTTGGAAATTGACTTAGAAGGATAGGGGCCAAGTGAATCAGGAGCACAACTCACAGAAGCACTCATTGTGGACCCTGGCACTGAGCTTGCACCCAGTAAACAGAAACTATTTAAATCTAAGACTAAAGACTAAGACTAAAACTAAAACTAAGATCCTACCCCAAGCCAGGACGCTCAGGAGCAGCAGTCCCCATGTCATAGCTGTCAACTTTTCCATTTTCTTGCAAGGAATCCTATTCGGAATAAGGGAATTTCCCTTAAAAAAGGGAAAAGTTGACAGCTATGCCCCATGTTGGACATACTGTACTGAGGAACCAGCATCCTTGCCCCGCAAAGACCTCACAGGTCAAACCTGTTCACCACAGCAGAGTGTCCAGCTCCAATTAATGGAGTTGCACTGACAACCAAGTGGCTATTCATTTAAATATTTCCATTCTCTAGCAAAAGATTTGGGCTTGGAAGACCAAGTCAGGAATTCTACAGTTTACATTCAGTATGCATTAGAACAAATTGTTTTCCCCATAGGACCTGTTTGGAGAGACCTGTCCAGGGTTCTGAAAGACCTGCCACTGACCATTCTTACTTTCCAATTCCAGTTCTTGGCATTTTGATTTACTGCCCATTCTCTGCCTTTCAGCATCTGCTCTTGCTATCTCTACCAGATGACTGCATGGCCTTCGCACTTGTTGGAACAGGGCAACTGTGCACTTAAAAATGTAACGTATGAACGTAACAAATGTGAGTTTGCAAACATATGTCAAGTTCATAACTTTGCTCTCTCATAAAGCCTTGGGAGAATTAGTTGGTTTTATATTTTAAATCCTGAGCAGGATCCAGCCAAAGCTAAGCCCTTTGAAGGGCCACTCACTTTGATGGGAGCTATTTTAATGCATTAGCTTAACTCTCCTATTGGAATCAATTACATTTTGTAATACTGTTGATATTGTATGTTGTGTTGTAAGCTCTCCAGTGCTCCAATCTGGAGGAAGATCTGGGCATTATTATTATTATTATTATTATTTTTAAAAATTAAATAAAGCAGACTTCAAAGAATTCAGTTTGGGCAGAAACATGATTATTTCATTGCACATGTTGATGGTTTTATTGTGATTTTAAGGAAAAGCCGTTTCATTTTGTTATTTTTTACATTCATGTCCCACTTTTCTTCCATCACGGAGTACAAGACAGTGTGCATGTAGGTCCCATATGGTCTTCCCTCCAGAAACTGGATTAGACCCAGGCCTGCTGAACTTCAGCAAGGTGACAGTCTTGTGTACCTCTTCTAAAAGGCTTGCATAGAAGACCTGGAGATGCCGTACATTGGCCCTGTAGAGGAATGAAAAAAGGGATACTTTCAGCTTTGACTTCACTTATATCTTATGTTAAGCAACTGGAGAAATCACTTGTTCTTGGGATTTAATCTGGGAAATTTTTAAAACATGCCTACAGAAGTAATGAATAGTAATTTATCTAGCAATTTATCTGTAATTTCATTAATAACAGTCTTGCACTTGGATATGTCTATACTTGAATATCCACGTTTGGCTCAAAGACAAACATTTTTGTAACCCTCTATGATCCTGAAGTTTTGAAATATTTATTTACCAACTGTGGATTTCATCACAAAGCCACATACAACCTTGAGCCAACTAGACATAACATTTTTGATGTGGTTTGGCCTTCTTTCTTTCTTATTTTTTTATCAGGATTTGTATCCTGCTTAATCATCCATAACCTCATCATGGCTTGGCAGATTATCTTAACAAATTTCCTAGTGGGAGAGGAGTGAGGAGCCAGATCAGGTCCATGATATGTGGAGAGATTCAACTCTTTGCCCTTGCCACCATCCCACTCAGAATTTCCATATATTGGCATCAGTTGAAGCTGTCCTTCATTGCGCATAACATAACATTGCACATAACAAGCATGGGGGTGATTCATATTGGCATGGACAAAAGATTAAAGTCCCACCCACCCTCTTCCCATGTCTTGGGCCCAAATTAGCTATTTCCTTCTAGGGAAAAAAATATATGGCATCCATTCTGTACCAGATGACAAATGTTGCATCTGATTTGGCCATCGGAACCACTTGGTACACCAGAGAACCAGTCTCCCATCCCACTGACATGAATTGGCGTTACCTACATGTGACTGTGTTCAGACACCCTCCTACCTATGGTCTTTTGCAAGGCCACTGTTTGCTGACGAGCTCATCCATGCAACTATTTCAGAGTCTGGTAGTTACGATATATGGCCTTTATTTACAGCTCTTATTTTTTCCAGATGCACTTGTCCAACTTCTAGCTGTCTTGCTATAAGCTGAGGCAGTTGTATGAAAGCCAACTACTTCCACCTCCTATGTGATGAATCTAAGCTGGGTGGTTCTACATCAGGGGTAGGCAACCTAAGGCCCGTGGGCTGGATGCGGCCCAATTGCCTTCTCAATCCGGCCCGCGGACGGTCCTGGAATCAGTGTGTTTTTACATGAGTAGAATGTGTGCTTTTATTTAAAATGCATCTCTGGGTTATTTGTGGGGCATAGGAATTCGTTCATTCCCCCCCCCCCAAAAAAAAAAATATAGTCCAGCTCATCACATGGTCTGAGGGACAGTGGACCGGTCCATGGCTGAAAAAGGTTGCTGACCCCTGTTCTACAGGCACAAGCCTATATTGGATCCTGCTGCCCCCAGGAAGGAAGTTCACCTCCAGAGACTGATATTCTGCTCATGTCAGTTGACCCTGGGTGTGATCAGACTGGCAGGAATTTAAATTCTGTGCACGCTGTAATGCAAAGACACTATTATGTTTAATCTGGGAATCCATATCTCTGTTTATATGCTATCATTTTACTTCTTGAAATACACACCAACATTTCTCCTACAAGCAGTAGACCAATGTGTGCACAGTGACTGAGAAACCAGTATCCTGCTCCCAATGTAGGAATTATCCTGCATGATATCTGCAATATTTACAACACTTGTGCTGCTACTATTCCCCTCCAATTCAATTCTGTCCTCCTGCAGAGGTTGGGCTGCATGCATGTGTAGTCTACGATACGATACGATAATCTTTATTGTCATTGTCCCATACAGAACAACGAAATTGAAAAAATCTACATCAGACATTCAAACACCAACAAGCCTGCTATCCCAGCTATACCAGCCTGGTTAACCTCCTAAAAACTCTGATACCCCATAATTAAATACAATATACTCCCATAGAGACTACCTTACACTGCATTTAAAACCAAAATCGCATTTGGATAAAAACTGTTTCTCAGGCAGCTAGTCCTAGTCTTTATAACCCTGTACCTTCTTCCAGAAGGCAGAAGCTGAAAGAGATCATTTCCGGGGTGTGTACTACCCTGCACTATCTCTGCAACTTTCTTATGACACCTGGAAGCATAGATTTGATCCAAGGTGGGAAGAGTACACCCAGTTATTTTCTCCACAGTCTTTACAACCCTGGACAGCATTGTTTTTTCCCTGACCGTGCAGCTCCCAAACCACACACACAGACCATAAGTTAATACACTCTCAACAGTACTAATTATATGCTCCTCATTAATGCTAGGAATAACAGCAACTGCAGGGACCTATATAAGCCCCACCAAGGACCAGCCAGTAGCATGCACAATTATATCATAAAACATCTGCACCACTGGCTCTAGCAAGCGGCGTCTCATTTTGGGTGACTCACACAGGCTCAGGCTTGAAACAATATTGCCACCTTCTTCACCCACATCTGAAGGTTAAGTCACGTTCCTGGATTCAAATTATACTTTCCAAAGCAAGCCCTGCTTTTCGCCCTGCTGCACTGAAGTCCTTCCCTGTCTTCCAGGATAGCGAGAGCTTAGAGAAATAAAATGCAGTTGACCTGGCCATGCCTTGAGTGTTTGGCATGCCTGTTCGGCACCCCTCTTTACCAGGGTTCCCTCAGGAAGCTGAGCAGTTTTCCTCCTCTCTGCCGCGTGGCTTAGATGACTTATCTATTGCTCGGGGACAAATTGGCCACCTCCACTCTGCTGAGCACCACGCTGCCTTCTCACACAATGCAAGGGGAACGAAACCTATTCAAATCAATGATGTTACCTGCAGAAAAACCATTGCATCTAAGAAGATTAATCTACACCTGCCAAGGCTGCCATCCGGTACATGCTTACTTGGAAATATTCCCACTGAACACCATGGGACTAAAACATGCATAAAATTACCACCACCACCACCCCCAAAAAAGATAAGAACAGTCTTGCAGCCTAGGCCAGATTTTCAGTCCAACCCAGAAACTGAGACAATCCCACTTGGTTTTACCCATTCCTGGAATGTACCATTTCAGATTGAAGCTTGGTGATTGCCATTCTCTCGTTTACCTCCAAAAGTAGCATGAAATTGTGAAATCTAGCCCACAGAATCTATGATTCAGGGCCCTTCTTGACATGCTAGCTTTCCTATGACAGTTTTGATCCCACTGCAGCTCTGGGTATGCCTCCTTCCATCTCCACTGACTTATTCTTCCTGATTTTTTTAAAAAATAATATTTTTTAAATGATATGGGGAAAACAAAGAGGTGCACTCAGGGATTCCCATAGAAAGAGGGATTAATATTGCCCCCCTTCCATCTCACCTCTGCGGTTCACACTGAAAAACGGCGTCCCATTTAAATTTTCCCATGAAATGAAGCAATGGAGAATGAAACCCAGTCCTTTCTTTACATAAGCTTGCCCTCCAAATCTGCATTTTCCCTCTCTGAGTTCTAATTCTGTGTCATGCTCTAACATGATAGACTATGTGTGTGAAACATCTCCAGATGTTACTGAACTGAAACTCCCACCAGCCCCACCAAGATTGACCAGTGGCCAGAGGAGCTGGGAGTTGTAGTTCAGCAGTATCTGAGCCAAAGTTCCCCCACACCAGTGTTAGAATGTTGAGGACAGGATGTGAGAAAGGGGAAAAAATGGGAAGGGGTGTGTCTGTGAAACCACATGCTGTTGGCTCAGCGTGGGTTGCACCGCAGGACAAATTTGATGTATCCTCCATTTAATATTAAGATGAAGTAAAAAGCATAAGTGGTAAAATCATTCCTTTGCAGTCTACAGCATTACAGAGACAGATACACAATTTCCAGATGCACAATTCTACTCCTCGGTTTCCATCCAGATGGGAAATTCTCTGACGCTGATGATTCCATGCTGCAACTATTTCTTTAATCTCCATCCCAAACTCTGCCCATCTTTGATATTGACCAGATTTAGCAGCTTTATAGAAATTCATTCCACCCTCTGAGCAGACACAAATAGCTGTAATAATACATAAGGTGCTGAGGCAGACGAGTCTTGGCATTTAAGTAGAATTTATCTCTCTTATCGGGGACATAGTGCCGAGATTCAGAAAGGGAGCCAATCCCCTTTGCATGCAATTACACCAGAAAGTGTAAAACAAACAAATAAAGGGCCATCTGCATTGCACAAACAGTGAATCTTCGATGACGGGAAGGGTTATCTGAAATCACTGTACAGCTTTTTATGGGTGACATCTCTCAGTAGAGAGATCCCTCGTGGAGATTTTAAAAAAAGAAGTGGAGAGAGTGTGTGATCCTCATCACACTAGTGAACTTGTTTGCAAGATTGGAAGAGGGGGAGAAGCAGGGGGAAAGTGATAATAGACTTCTTTGTCATCAAAGGGTAAAGAAATGTGACAATCCAGAAACTGGTTTTAGGGCCCCATCTGCTAAACCAGAGAGAAATCAAGATTTTACAGTTCTATAAATATTTTAGTGTATGCCATCATTTATGAACTCTGGCAGCTATCATAAAATCTCTCTGACTTTTGTTACAACTGCATATAAGGCCAGAAAATTGCATCTCATGGTAAAACATAAAAACCTAAGTAAAAGCACCATTCCTTCCAGTATATTCTAAAAATATACAACCTCCCTGTCAGTACATGGCAGGGTAGTTACTATCCCAAGATGCCTGTTTCTCTCCCGTTTTCCTTTATCTGATCCTGCCCTGGTCTTTACAAACCTTTTTGTATCCTTTTATGTTCCATAAATAGCGGCCATCACAACAGAGCAGCCAAAATAGCTTTTACAGTGTCACAACATAGCTGTAAGTAAGAGACACTTAGGTGATGATAATGCTGCAGATATATACAGGGGGAGAAAAAATAAATGTACACTGACCTTTTGTCTAATTACCTTTGATATCATTTTTATCATTCCGTGGAAAACTTATTTAGCACACTAGGGTTGTGGGGAAGAGACTAGCCTCAGAGAAGATTCTCAGGACTGTAATCACCAAGGAGTGAAGAACCCAAGGCCGTAAGAGAGGAAAAATAAGGAATGAAATATACTCCAAGATTAACACCCCACCCCCACCCTGTTAGCCTATAACATGCCTAACTCTGACTGAGGTTTATATGCTTTCCCAAATGGTCTGATCATCACACACCATTGGGAATTATAGTCCTAGGCAATAATTTGAAAAAAGCCAATCTCCACATAAATTATATTCTTGTACTATGAGAGGTTGTATTTATTCACGTAACCCAACCGATGTCTTCTCTGAAGTACATCCCGCTGAGTTTAATGAGACTGCCTCCCATGTAAAGGTGTACAGGATTAAAACCTAAAAAGTCTGCAGTGTTAAATCTATAGCAGGCACCCCCAAACTTGGCACTCCAGCTGTTTTGGGACTACACCTCCCATCATCCCTAGCTAACAGGACCAGTGGTCAGGGATGGTGGGAATTGTAGTCCTAAAACAGCTGGAGGGCCGAGTTTGGGGGTGCCTGATCTATAGCTTCTCCCATTCTTAGGCCTGGGTCAGATAACTGGTTTTTAAGCATTGCAAATAATCTGTATCTACCTATATACAAACACACATTTTCTAAATGGGAAGGCAGGTAACAGATCATGTCATATGATGTACTATCCTATTATCCAGTCACAGTTCAGTAGCAGCTCTCAAACTTGTAAAGTACCCAGCAAATACGTTCAGTTCCTACTAGCACTTTATTTAAACATTGATGTAGCCCTGGTAGTTGTTGTTTGGCACCAACATGTGTCAGGGTAATAGAGGCTATCAAAAAGCAAGTGGCAAGTGCAAAATATCACACAATTAGCTTTCCAAATTTTGAATATTATTATTTTATTATTTATTACATTTATGGATGACTTCACTTGATGCATCGTGAAACAATTTACAATATACTCACAACATACTGAGTGAACAATTAAGTAGAACTATACACACACACACACACACACATATGAAATACAAAAAATAAATCTATACGTGTTTGTATAAAACAATGCAAAAAAAAACCATTCTAATGCATCGCAAAATAATAATGATAATAATTTAACAGCTTAAAACTAAACAGGAGAGAATAGCGCTTAACACAGAAATAAAAAAAGTAGTTTACAAAACACCCACTCATTCCAGATGATGCATCTATTTCCAATACTTTTCTAGACCACTTTTCGTTTAACACAACCCCAAAGCAATTTTACAATGAAGCAATAAATCATAACAATACAGCAAAAAAAAAATCAAGGTTGCAGCATAGATGTTGGTGAAAAACTGGCATCAATGGTCTGGGAATGGCCAAGCAAAAAAATGTGTTTTTAGTAGGTAGAAGAAACATGCCACCATTGATGTCTGCTATGTTGCAGGGGAGAGTTCATGCTATCAGGTGAGGGCCACCCTGTCAATATGGAGTTCTGCAGCTCATGGGATGGCCAGCAGGAGATGTAAAAGGAAGCTGTGGTCAGGGTATCCAAAGAGCAGGCAACACGGGAGGAAGAGAAACTTACTTGATGGCAGGAGGTTCAGATGAGCCCATGCACATTTTCAAAGCATGAGTGGAGATACAGGGCTTTGTGGTTTAGGCCTGCCACTGCTAGCAGGGCAGCCTCCTGAGACATCCTCCTGGCGCATCCATACATTTGACTCATGTCATTAGAAGATGTAAGCAAATATTGGCATGTGTACATAACTGCTTCTCCATTCCATTGAGATCCTGATTTGACCAGGATTGCCCCTCACAGCCACTTTTGCTTGAACAATCCTGGCATCCTGGGGACAGAGAGCAGTCATGCACAGTCTCTAGCACACTGGATAGGGCAGCCCTCTGAGTTGTGGCCCATTAGGCTATAGTTTATCAGACAGTTGTATCATGCATTTGATACACACTGCTGAGCAGCAGCCCAAGAGCACAGTCCATTGAGTGCTATTTCTACACAACTCGCACTGAAATGCGATGGCATGGATCTGCAAGGCAGTGGAGCTTGTCCATTCCCATTTATTTCCTTTTTTCAATGAAGGAGTGTCAGGTTGGGGGATGGGTTAAAAGGCAGCATGCTAACATCATTGCATTAAAATCATAATTGCTTTGTGTGTTATTCCTCACTTATTAATGTGCCTGTTTGACAGTGTCTCTAATAAACCCCTCTCTCTCTCTAATGAGTTTAGTCCACAGAGGGTATCCTTCAGCCTCAACAAGCCACCAAGCAATTTAGGTCTGTTGGCAATTTCTGCTTAAGGTAGGTCACAAACTGGAACAAAAATTAACGCTGTCCATAATGATGGTACTTGTTCAAGCAGCTTGGGGTCACACACAAGTTTCTTTGCATTGTGTGCTTTGAAGACAATGCAGAATGTTCCTAAGAAGCACAGAAGAGAGGCTCAAATTGAATGGAATCTTCATTTCATGTCATGTCCCAACACAAAATTGAACTCAGACTGGCTGCAGAAAATTTACACTAGAATCAGGATTACTTCCCTCAGGTTGTAGCCTCTTGAAACTGTAGCCTCTTGTATATTGCAAGGCCACATCTCTCATCATCCTTGACCACTGACTGTGCTGGATGAAGTGGATGGGAGTTGGAGCCCAACAACCTCCTGAGGTCCACAGGTTCTCCATACCTGCCTTAGGCCGAAACTCAGTGCCAGCTTTGTACACAAACTAAGTAAGCTATGGTTTAGGGTCTCAGATTGCATAAGGTATTTTTAAAAATCCCTGCTCCTCTAAATTTCAAATGTGGCATAATTGGTTAAAAATAAATAAAGGAAATGGGGACTCTAAAACAAACATTATTGTTTAGATATGACCAAAGTATGCTTAATGGTTGTGTTTATAAATCTGTTCATAAATAACCGTAATTTATCTTAAAAAAATATATCATTAGGTCAGATGTCCATAATTTGTGAAACAGTGGCAGGTGAGGTTTGGTGTTTACACATTTTGGGGATAACACTATGAGGCCTCTTAAATTTGGCACAGTTTTGGACCTCGGCACATCTTAATCCCACCCTTCCAGACTACATTTTATTTTTATAACATTTTTGGGTGCCTGGTTATGCCCTGGTCACATCTTTTTAACTGCCAAAAATAAAAGAAGGATACACTTTTTAAAAGCTACAAAGGAACTGTGTCATATTATCTGGAGGCATCTATCCATCAAAAAAACATTGAAGTCCATCAATGATTCACCTTCACAAGAACCACTCTGACAATGGAGGCAACCACTGTTTCTCAAACTTTGGTCCCCAGCTGTTTTTGGACTACAACTCCCATCATCCCTATCCATGGGTCCTGCTAGCTAGGGATGATGGGAGTTGTAGTCCAACAACAGCTGGGGACCCAAATTTGAGAAACACTGACTTAACCAAATGCCTGATGAAGTATATGGGATTTATGTGTGTTTTGCAGAATGCCTGTTCAGAAGTTAGTCCAAGTGAGTTAGAATTACTGAATCGGAACAACATCAATCCATAGAAAAACCAATTGACATTTGTTCTGATCTATTTGTAAGCAGCAGATTTTCCCAGGGGAAAGTGGTGAGACAGGTGGAAGTGCTCTTAGTCATCTTTTTGGTGCCAGATTGAGACATTTTTGCTCTGGGGTATTTTAAAGGTGAACCTAACTAATTCGCTGTTTCCAAAAACAATACATGAACTGAACCAGAGCCATCCATCAAAATTCGGAGTTCTATGAATTTTGCAATACAGCTCTCCAGCCAAGCAATGGGTGCAAAAATTCAAATCCTAGAGTAAAGTTTGCATAAGATGAAAATATTAGTGAAAAGAACATAGAAAAATGCATTAGATTATGGGACATTGCTTTGGGAAAGTGTGATATTAGGGGAAATTATCATTAAGATGTGGATAAATGTTCACAATTTTTTTAAAAAATGGGAACTGTTATGGAAATTTGGAGAAATAAATTTAAGACTGGAAAAAAGAGAAACTGAGAAAAACCAAAACTAACAGTTCCACCCATGTTTACTGAGATGGTACCTACATGGGAGAATACTTGAGAAGGAATCCCAATATATATTAGAACTGGCAATACATATGATTGAGCAGAATTCTTCTCTTTTGCGTTACCTGCAGGCTAGAAAAAACTTCTCCTGCCGAATTCCAGCCTGTCACGCAGCTCCAACAAAGCAAAAACTTGACAATACATCCTGTAAGTTAAAACACTTTCATTGTTGAGCCCTTGAAGGGACACTTAACAGAACAGCAAAACAAGTCTCGGACATCATTGCATTGTAATGGTAATGACTTATACGTAACCACTGGCATAAATATGTCCCAGAGACTGGTAGAATCACGTTGTGCAGTTATCTAAAGCAGAAAACAAAGCAGCCTATGGAACGAGTTGCTTTTCTCTAATAGCATTTTCTTTCTTTCTTTTTTTTACTTTCACCACACGCAGTCAAGTCTTTTCGAACGATCAAAAAGATGTTAACACTTTCCAAACGCACTGCTATTAAAATATTTTGTCACTACTTCAGTACATCAAATGATGCAATGCCTAAGCTCCCCAGACAATGCACAGAACATTAGAGAATTAGCTTAACATTCTGACAACCTTGCGATTTTATTTAAACAAGTTCTTCCCTCCCAATTCCCTACGGAGGCACGATTGTGTCTTTCTGTTGATTGTAGTGGACATATCGCAGATTCCTAACAACTTTCCCAATGGACCACCCACAACATCCTTTGTACAGTGCTACCACTGCTGGCCCTATTCAACACCCCCTACTTTCTACTTTATTTTCTTTCTTTCTCTCTCTTTTAAAAAAAATGCTAACACTGTCTTCAGATCAGCAGAGACTTTGGCCTGCCATCTGTGCCTTCGTGATGCAGTGCATCCTAACCAATTATTCCCAACGTGCTTTGGAGTAAACAAAATGTCGACCATAATAACAAAGAAGATTTAAAAGTAAAACAGCCCTGGAGAACTTTTGATGAGAGTTGGTTAGAAGGCCAGCTCCAATTAGACCTCAGTATTGGGGGGAAACATTCTGAAGTAATGGATCATGTAGAGCCAAACTACATGTTACAATGCAGCCATGTGCAACATGTCTTAACTACAAAGCATGTTAAAAGGTAGAGGGACCCCTGACCATTAGGTCCAGTCGTGACTGACTCTGGGGTTGCGGCGCTCATCTCGCTTTATTGGCCGAGGGAGCCGGCGTACAGCTTCTGGGTCATGTGGCCAGCATGACTAAGCCGCTTCTGGCGAACCAGAGCAGCGCACGGAAACACTGTTTACCTTCCCGCTGGAGCGGTACCTATTTATCTACTTGCACTTGACGGGCTTTTGAACTGCTAGGTTGGCAGGAGCTGGGACTGAGCAACGGGAGCTCACCCCGCCGCAGGGATTCAAACTGCCGACCTTCTGATTGGCAAGCCCTAGGCTCTGTGGTTTAACCTACAGCGCCACCCATGTTCCACAAAGCATGTTAGGCAAGTGCAAATTTACATGCACTAGGAAAGTGTTCTGGGTGTGAGGGTTAGCTGCTTAGGTGAGTGCTGCAATTTCTAGGGGACAGTAGTAGCTTTGAGAGTGTCCACTCACTCCTCAAGTTCTCCATTGCAAAGTGTCTTCTGTTGAGATGCTTTACAGTGGAGAAATGGACACCAGCCTTATATTACCTGCCATTGCATTGTGCCACATGCTGCCAGTGCTTTAAGATCAGCGCCGGAGACCCTCATTGGTAGCCTACATTTAAGATGGGTTTGATTGGCAGGGTTTTTCTAGTGGTGGCCCTTGTCTTATGGAATTCCTTCCCAAGAGATGCATGGTTAGCCACTCCAGTTGTAGAAGTAAAAACGAAAACAAAAACCCACCCATTTCAATTAACTGATGTATCTTTTGGACATGCTATTTGTATTTGTATTCTTTATACAGCTATTTCAGCGGTTTATTGCAATGATTTTGGAAATGGTTTTATATTGCTTGGTCTAACATATGGCTGGTTCTGTGGTTTTTGAATTGTGAGAGTTTTATTAGGATAGTGCCTTTTACAGTTGCATTGTTGTTTGTCGCCTTGGGTGGACACAGTTCAAAAAGGCAACTTATTAATATTTAAGAGAGATTAATAAATTGTTTGGTCAGGACCAAAAACAGCAAACTCGCATATTCTTCCCCTCCACTCTGTCCTAGAAGTTCCAGCGAAGCAAAACTTCCCTGTCCTTCCATGACTGGAGTGGGAACTCAAAAATCCACATATTTAATCAGGGACTCGGTGGTAGAAAACACAATTTCAGGTTGTCCACAGAAAGACCCAGGTACATAGGGAGCTTGCATGGACAGACAGAGCAACATTGGGGGGGGGGGAGTTCCTAGGACTAAGGTGAAACTGTGATGCTCCCTGCTATTTTTTGCTAATGGGTGCTGCATGCTCTTTAAGTAATCTTGTTATATTTATAGCATCGAAATGTGGTTTTTGTTGTTTTGTCATGTTATTATGAAATTGTTTTTGTAGTGTTTATTTGAAATGCATCCATTTCTTCATTGTAAGCTACTTTGAACGTGTGTGTGTGTGTGTGTGTGTGTGTGTAAGCAGCATACAAATAAAATGGATGAACGAATGAATGATTTCCCAACAGGTAGGTCACTATTGCTTGTCAGTAAGGAGGGCAGGAGATAGCAGGGAGGTTGGTGCAGTGCATATGCATCAGCAGAGTCCATTAGGTGTTCCTACCAGTGAGTTTTCACTGCACCAGTCTCCCTGCCATTTTGAACAGTAACTCATGGCATGGTGAGGTGCTAACACTAACCTGATCTTCAATCGGTCATGTTGCCGTTGCTCACCAGGAGGAGGAGGGGGAGGGACAAAGTGGTGGCAAGGTCTGCAGGGTGCCAACGCACCAGTGGTTAGTACTGGATTTGTCCCGCTGATGTGTTTGCACAAACCAACCTCCCTGCCTCCGCCTCCTGGTAAGCATCAGCAGCGTGACTGATCAAAGGTCAAGTGAGCCGCTGAGGCATCTGATCAAGACTTGTATTTTAAAATGAGCTTAATATATATATATATATATATATATATATATATATATATATATGCAGATGCTTGTGTGTTTTTAATGCCAGGCAGAAGACCAGCTGTCTAAAAGACTTTTGGCAGATGTTTATCCTCCTGGACAAGGGCCCCCTGATTTATAGCAGGAGCCAAAATTCTCAAAGTTGTAAAAAGGGAATTACAGGCTGAGAGCAAAGGTTACTAGGTTACTGACCCTACAGAATACAATCAAGCTGCAAAAGCACTAATTAAGAGTTGGTAAATAGTAGGATTCATTGTTTAACAAAATATAATACCATGTGTCTCCCATTAGAGACTTGAGCCACAGGTTAAAGGGCAAGAGCTAATGGGAAAAGCAGCTGGCCAAGAAAGGGGGTGTAAACTGAAGAAGTTTTACTTTGAAAAGGCCTTTGCTTCTAAAAATCTATATATGTTATGTATGAAATATATTGGCTTAAATGTAATTATGCAAAGGATTTAGAAAGTAAGAAATGTTAGATTCTTATGTTAGATTCTTATTTCATAGAATCATAGAATCATAGAGTTGGAAGAGACCACAAGGGCCATCAAGTCCAACCCCCTGCCAAGCAGGAAACACCATCAGAGCACTCCTGACATATGGTTGTCAAGCCTCTGCTTAAAGACCTCCAAAGAAGGAGATCTTTCATTGATGGTGTGTGAGAATGTGAACCCAAGATCTCTGACCTCTGTTTAAGATAAAAATTTAAAACCATTAGCCATCTGTTTTGGAGGGCAATAGGGCAAGGAGGGCAAGAGGTGATCTGGTAATTAAGGTGCCTTGTTGAGGCAAATGTAAGATATATGGCTACTTGTTTGCATTTATAGATAGAAGGAAATATAGCTCTTTGTCTCCCATAAAAGGTAATAGGAAATGGGTGTATCTTTTATGATTGGTTCTAGTAAACAGCCAATAGAAATTTCAACCAGGCTGATTGGACAGAGGCAGCCAAAGGAGGAGCAAGGGGGCTGGGCTGAGGAAATATACGTGCTGACCATCAGGGCTGGAGTGGGCAGAGCTTTGGTAACCATATACCACTGTGTCTCTCATTTATTTGTCTGACAAATAAATTATTATTTTAATTTCTCTATTGCTGCGTTGAATATTTCATTCCAGCTAAGCGTTAACCACAAGCAGGGTGCTACACCGCAGTTTCACCAAACTACACCGTCTGCTACAACAGGAGAACAAATGGTGAGGGTTGACTTATTTCAATTTAGTTAAGTCAGAGATCTCTCAGTCAATAGCAACAGGCATTTCCAAGTCTTTCTTTACCTCAGGTTTTGTTCTTTTGCCTCAATCTGATTCTGGGAGTAGAATGGCAAAACAACTATTTTCTCGCAATTTCTGTGCTTTAGTTGGATACCTCATGGGTTTCTCCAGAAGAATTTGCCAGACTGGGTCCAAATGATGAAGTGAGATATATCCACTTTGGTGAATATCCCCCAGAAGCAGAAACAGGTCACCTGATACCTGTTAGGCAATCCAAGGACAAGGTGTGCAATTTTTCTGGTTTGTGCCTTCTACAAATGTTAAACAACTTAGATTTGGTGATTCTGAGGGAGATAAATATGGTGAATTTACATTGTAATTATTCAAAGCCGGCATTGACTTTGAAAATAAATAAATAGATAATATCCGCATCTTGCCCCTCCCATTTGTTCATAAGTTATTACTGATTTCAAATGTTACTGGGTTCTCTCTCCATCTCTCTAGGATATGGATCCCTTATAGGCTATTTTCAAAGAAGAGTTTTTCCCATGTGTTCACAGCGATGATGAATGACTGGAAGGCAACAACAGAGCTTTCAAACAGTTTCTACTACAGCTCATTTAGGGCCCCTGAGAATTCAGAAAAGCTTTAAAAAATAAAAAAGGCTCCTTTTTGTTACATGATATCAATTAGGCGTTTAATAGTTACAATGGGAGGCGACTTTCCAATGGAATTTTTAACACAGTGGAAACAAATTACCTCCAAGATGCTTATCATTCATAATCCTGGCGGTAATGAAAACAAAGTCATGGCACAGCACGCATCTTGTCCAGAGCTCTGGCCACCAACTAGAAACGGACCGCAAGGCAGCTCTGGTTTGAGTCAAAGGAGGCCTGGCTGGCTTGCCTCTGACAGCAATAGGAAACCCCATGGGAAAGCAGAGCGCCTGCAAAGGAATGCTGGCTGAGGACAACGCATTGGACAGATGTTGTTTTGAAGTGGGTATCTCAGCGCTTTGATTCATCTCAGAAGGGACTTATACAAAGGGCTGGTTCATGCACTCTCTTGGCTGTGGATCTTGCTTCACATGGTGGAGGAGCGGACAGGCACATGCTCTCTCTCTCTCTTTCCACCATGCAATAAGGTAGCGTGTAATGTAAGCACTCCATGCATAGAGAAGCGCTGACATGTATGCACATTCAGCAGGGGTGTAGCATGGGTTGCTGGAGCCCGGGGCAGTGCAGGTGTTGCACCCCGGTGGACTGGGCAGTGCTCAGTCCCTTCAAGAGCCAGCATCTAATCAAGAGAGCCTCACCTTTCAAACTAGCCCCAACCTGGGAGCAGAGATAAGGCAGAAAAACACAAAGCCATGGGCACCATCTTGTGGTCTCCTGCACATGGCTACAACAGGGCTTTCCCACGTTTCTCTTCCTCTCTTCTTCTCAGCTAGCCCGGGGATGGGGCATGCACCGCCATCCCTTCGCTGGCCAGAGGAGGAGGCACCGCTGCCACCGCAGTCATAAAGGTCTGGCCCAGATATGACTTGCTTCCCTGAGGCTCCAGCCTCAAGGAGGGAGCCTGTTGTGGGGGCACCTGGTTGCACCCCCTCATGAATTTGCTCCTGGGGCCACGGCCCTCTGGCCTCTCCATGCTACACCACTGACATTTAGAAAGTAAGAAGAGCCTGCTGGATCAGACCAGTGGCCCATCTGGCCATGGTATCACATGCTGCCTATGGGAAGCCCCCAAGCAGAACCAGAACGCAATAGCACTCTTCTCTCCTGTGGTTTTCAGCAACTGGAAGCATACTGCCTTTCCCGTGGGCAGACTGTGGTAACAGATTTTCAGGCCAGGTGGGTCTTTCCACCATCCATCCAAGACCAGTGGTTTTGGGGAAGGAGTTATGGATTTAGGTTAAGGTTGAAAAGTGAGGAAATAAATATGGGCAGTATCCAACAATGAGCTTCTGCAATCACAACATAGAAGTCAACTCCTAGGGGCTGAGGTCCCTTCAGCCCTCCTATTAAATATTTGAGGAGGCTAGCCTCCCATTGATGGAAGTTGCCATTCAAATGGTGTGTGCGTGCTGTGTCTTGTGGTTGATTATGCAGGGGGGGGTGTTACCTGGTTCCCCCAATATTTTATTCCAGATGGCACCCCTGGATCACCAGGACTTCTGCTTGTACAATCACAATTCCCCTCCCTCTCCTCTCCCCATGTGCCCCCCATGCCCTCCCCCAAACTGTTCAGGGGTGTTGGGGGTGGAAACCCATTACAGATTTGTGTGTGTGTGTGTGTGCGCGCGCACAGCATTTGCACTTCATGGTATACTGCCCAAAGTAACCCTTGATTACCATTGGCCAGCATATATTTACAATTGGTGGAAGCCACTGAGACTCTTGCATACCCATAATGCAACAAAGGAAGCTGCATTCAGAAGCTTGAGAAGATCTGGCCCTGCAGAGCAGTGTAACAGCAGTCCTTGGGAAGCACAACTGGGCCACCAAAGAACAGCTGCCAAAAAATAAACAACACTGACTTCTACCCTGACTGACTGAGAGCCTCTCTGAGTCCAAGCTGTGGTGGAAGGGCAGTAGTTTTGGCTTTGCATGCATGTTGAAACCAGTGGTGATTGATGATTATTGGTCCTGGTAGGGCAGAATGTAGGGAGCCAAACAGTAGGTGGCACCAGAGCCAGTTCCTGTGTGAGTGTCTGGAGGCGGTTGGAGGATGGATGGCGGCTAACAAATTGAGGTTGAATCCTGACAAGACAGAAGTACTGTTTTGGGGGGACAGGAGGCAGGCAGGTGTGGAAGACTCCCTGGTTCTGAATGGGGTAACTGTGCCCCTGAAGGACCAAGTGCGCAGCCTGGGAGTCATTCTGGACTCACAGCTGTCCATGGAGGCACAGGTCAATTCTGTGTCCAGGGTAGCTGTTTTATCAGCTCCATCTGGTACGTAGGCTGAGACCCTATCTGCCCGCGAACTGTCTTGCCAGAGTGGTGCATGCTCTGGTAATCTCACGCTTGGACTACTGCAATGCACTCTGTGTGGGGCTACCTTTGAAGGTGACCCGGAAACTACAACTAATCCAGAACGCGGCAGCTAGACTGGTGACTGGGAGCGGCTGCCGAGACCATATAACACCGGTCTTGAAAGACCTACATTGGCTCCCAGTACGTTTCCGAGCACAATTCAAAGTGTTGGTGCTGACCTTTAAAGCCCTAAACGGCCTCGGTCCAGTATATCTGAAGGAGCGTCTCCACCCCCATCCTTCTACCCAGACACTGAGGTCCAGCACCGAGGGCCTTCTGGCAGTTCCCTCACTGCGAGAGGCCAAGTTACAGGGAACCAGGCAGAGGGCCTTCTTGGTAGTGGCACCCGCCCTGTGGAACGCCCTCCCATCAGATGTCAAAGCGATAAACATCTACCTGACATTCAGAAGACATCTGAAGGCAGCCCTGTTCAGGGAAGTTTTTAATATGTGACATTTTAGTGTATTTTTCATCTTTGTTGGAAGCCGCCCAGAGTGGCTGGGGAAACCCAGCCAGATGGGCGGGGTACAAATATTCTTCTTCTTCTTCTTCTTCTTCTTCTTCTTCTTCTTCTTCTTCTTCTTCTTCTTGTTCCCATCTCTCTACCCAATGGACTGGATGCAAGTAAAAAGGCAGGTAGGTGAGACCAGGCTAAGGTTGATGGGGAAGTGCCTCATTCCCTCTAAGGAACCATCCTCTTCTGGTGGAAACCCTCATGCTTAATCTTATGAGATGCTGATTCAATGGGGGGGGCGGAATAAGGCTGGAGATTGGAAATGAAAGGGGGCACCTGTACTTGCGTGGTGAGGCCCGCAGTTCCCCCCAGAAATAAACACACAGACATGAATATGTTGGGTTAATGGGATAAATTAGGCCACAACTTTATTGGTTACAGATGTGAGCGGTTGGACTTAGGCATTTGGGTGAAGCCAGACTATATCCTGACTCCTGCCCATCTACAGGAAGTCTCTGAAGTGTCAACCACTGATAGGGGGAGCTCTATGATATACATTAATTAAGAGCAGCCCCAGGGTCCCCCAAGGGGTCATGGCATGGCCCTAGCCCACCCCCAGGCTTCGGACAGGAACCACATCCCCGGATCCCTTTAATGGGATACTCTTAACGAGGAGGGGCAGTCGGAGGCAACAACCTCCCCTCCCATAAACAAGGCTTAAAGGTAAAGGTAAAGGGACCCCTGACCATTAGGTCCAGTCGCGGACAACTCTGGGGTTGCGGCGCTCATCTCACTTTACTGGCTGAGGGAGCCAGCGTTTGTCCGCACTCAGCTTCCAGGTCATGTGACCAGCATGACTAAGACGCTTCTGGTGAACCAGAGCAGCGCACGGAAACACCGTTTACCTTCCCGCCGGAGCAGTACCTATTTATCTACTTGTACCTGACGTGATTTCAAACGGCTAGGTTGGCTGGAGCAGGGACCAAGCAATGGGAGCTCACCCCGTTGTGGGGATTCGAACCACCGACCTTCCGATCAGCAAGCCCTAGGCTCTGTGGTTTAGACCACAGCACCACCCACGTCCAATGCCTAAGGCTGCAACTTGGAAATGAAAGGGGGCAACTGTACATAAGTCAAAGGGACTGTACTTAAAGGGATTGTGGCAGTTGAAGGCAATTTATTATTAAGTGGATTGAAGGCACAACTGAATTATTTTGATGGCATAGGATCAGCTTATCAGTCTAATAATAATAATATTTATACCCCACCCATCTGGCTCAGTTTCCCCAGCCACTCTGGGCAGCTTCCAGCACATATAAAAACATAATAAAACATCAAACATTAAAAAAAAAATCCTGATACAGGGCTGCCTTCAGACATCTTCTAAATGTTGTGAATAATAATTTTGTTATTTATATTATTTATTATGCAAAGAAGGTCAGACCAAATGCTGCCCAATGAC
This sequence comes from Podarcis filfolensis, assembly GCF_964270895.1. NCBI lineage: Eukaryota > Metazoa > Chordata > Lepidosauria > Squamata > Lacertidae > Podarcis > Podarcis filfolensis. Next base: position 29,193,535 of record NC_139603.1, on the reverse strand, counting down.
AGTTTAAATCCCTGTCTTTTAAAGCTGACTAATCTGTTTTGGAAGGATTGTTTTAAAACGCCCACGGTTCTCTATGGTGGTGTGCATATGTATGGGTTATTGTGATCCCCAGACTTCTCCCCCCAAGTGGTCCTCGCAAGGCTTCCTGATCCCTGTTAATGAGAAAGGAGAAGGTCCAGGGAACAAAGGAAGGACATAAGCTTTTCCCCAGCCACCCCACTTTTTGCTCATTTGATCTGGTGGGGCAACTAAATGAATGAGCAGGCCTGTGAATGGTTGAGGAATTAAGCACAGTAGGGTTTGACTGTTGCTAGCTTCCTCGAAGCGCCCCTGTTAATGTTACCTTTGGGCCGAAAGACCACAAATAAAGGTCAGAATTCTCCATTAACTTGGTTTTGATGTCCTCATTTCCCTCCACTCCACCCCAGCGCTCTCCTTCTTAATAGCCTCTTTTATTTTCCAAGCACTACATGGTCAGCTCATCGATTAGCGGGCCCATACAAAGCGGCCTAATGACGGGTCATCCTTAATGAGAAAAGTGGCTGCTCTTGAAGTGGCGCAACTTGGGCCAGCTTCCCCACTGAGTGCCGGCATGTCATGCTTAGCCTCGCCTTTCGAGTGCAAGAGCCCATGGAAAATCGACAGCGAACAACAGCCAGGCGCCCCTGAACAGAATGTACCATGTGCGTGGCTATTTAGCGCTGTGAAAGAGAGAGCGCTTCCACAATTGGGAATGAACATAAGGAGTCCTTCAGAGGAGAAAAGGGGCCTTGGCAAATTTATAGACTCCCCTGAAAGCAAGCGATTACAGATCATTATCCAATTGAGGCAGATTGATGGGACGGGGTCAAAGTAATATCGCAGAGCTCGCTGAAGGGACAATGCCTGCCTGTCAGTGGTGTCCAGGAACAGAGAGAGAAAGAAAGTCGCCACACACAGAGAGCAGAGGCTGAAACTTGTCTCGAAAGGCTGATTATACATCACTGAGCCTTGTGATACTATCAAATAAAAATTGCACGATTGGTATCATTGGGTTAAAATCATGGTTGGTAGCAAAAATTCGAGATAGGTAGCAAATGTGTGTGTGTGTGTGTGTGGAGGGAGAGAGAGAGAGAGAAAGAGAGAGAGAGAGAGAGACAGAGAGAGAGAGAGAGAAAGAGAGAGAGAGAGAGAGACAGAGACAGAGAGAGAGAGAGAATCAGGTCCGTCTAATTCACACATCCTAAACAAAATGTGAACCAAAACCCACTTGTCCTTCAAAATTCACATGCCTTCAAGTTTTGTGCTGGAGTTCTCCAGCCAAAAAAACTAACTGCACAAAAATGTGTACATTAGGAGCAAAAAACATAGTATTTATATATAATAGAAAATGCATTTTATCAGTGGGAATTGTTTGTGTGTGTGTGTGTGTGTGTGTGTGTGTGTGTGTGTGTGTGAGAGAGAGAGAGAGAGAGAGAGAGAGAGAGAGAGAGAGAGAGAGGTCTGAGTCTGAGAAACAGCACCTCTGTGTTTCATAAGATTAAGGAGATTACTTGTAAAGTGGAAGTGAGCACTAATTAAAATCTTGAGCAACCAGCCAGCCATTCAAAGGGGCTGTAAGTTTAGCTATTCTTTGCTGGAGAGAAACATCAAGAAGCTTACTGCCCACTTCACCATTTATCAGCCACATATCATAGGCAACTGCTGATATGATGTGGCGAATGGCCACAGCTAAGGAAGGGAAGATCTCTCGATTTCAATTTTTTGCATTTTTTCATTTTATAAAATTCTAATATATTAAGTTTTATAAACAAGAGCAGTAACACATTACAGGTAAGTTACAACAGAATTATTGCAAGGCCTTGAGCACAGTGTAAAGTCACCACCAGGACTCATTTTTCCAATCTTAAGTTCACTTTTCCACATTTCCACATCAATTTGCATTTCCTAAAACAATAGCCCTCCTTAAAATTCAGCAGCATTTTAATGTGAATTTTTCCTAATATACGCATTTTTGCAAAGCGGTTTTTCTTAGTATAGTGCATTTTGCCTTTAAATACAAGCTGATATGCCTTTAAATATCTCCATTTTGCACTTGAGAGAGAACATTCTGTGACAGTAACCTTTATCTTTATTGTGCTAAAGAAACATAGTCTCATCAGTCATCGTATTGTGACAGCCATAAAGGCTTCACAGGGCATTTTATTAGTTTGTTAGATAAACTTAATTTTTTCCAAAAAAAAAAAAAAGAGAGAGAGAAGAAACCTCTCAAATGAATTGCAACCAGCTTTCAGAATAACAAATACATTGTTTACAGTGAAATTAACTCCATCTGACATCCACAGCCACCATATGTAAAACACCCATTATTTGTCCTATCCCTTTGAAAATCATTTTATTGGAATGTATCAGTTAAACTAAAACACATGACCTCCCTTCTTGTGCCATGAAAGAAACCACTGAAGAGAAATTATTTTTCTTAAAAAAAAAAAAAAAGAAATCTCCATTCATACAGGACCTCTGGGAAAGGATTTTTATCGGTGACTCTGTAATGGCAAGTGTATCACATGCATCCTGCTCCATTAGCTGCCTGGCTTTGGAAGAGTTTGGTCAACATTCAGGAATTTACTTGATGAAAGGCTGGCCTATGAAAGTGCCACCGGCTTTGAGAGCTGCGGGAGTCGCGCTTCCTAACTTCCTGCATTAGCGTCACAAATGACGCAGTGCCATGCGCTCATGTGATGGAACACACATTGCAAACTTGGATTGTTGTTACATCCAGGAAAAGATACTATCCATAGCAAAACTTAGGTGAAACCTAGCCTATCTATCATCTATATCTATCTATCTATCTATCATCTATCATCATCTATCATCATCTATAATTATTGTTGTTGTTATTGTTATTATTATTGTTGTTGTTGTTTAGTCGTTTAGTCGTGTATGACTCTTCGTGACCCCCCCCCCCCATGTACCAGAGCACGCCAGGCACTCCTGTCTTCCACTTCCACTGCCTCCCGCAGTTTGGTCAGACTCATGTTTGTGGCTTCGAGAACAATTATTATTATTATTATTATTATTATTATTATTATTATTATTTACTTATTATTTATACCCCGCCCATCTGGCTGGGTTTCCCCAGCCACTCTGGGTGGCTTCCAACAGAATATTAAAATACAATAACCTATTAAACATTAAAAGCTTCCCTAAACAGGGCTGCCTTCAGATGTCTTCTAAAAGTCTGATAGTTGTTGTTCTCTTTGACAGCTGGTGGGAAGGCGTTCCACAGGGCGGGTGCCACTACCGAGAAGGCCATCTGCCTGGTTCCCTGTAACCTCACTTCTCGCAGTGAGGGAATCGCCAGAAGGCCCTTGGCACTGGACCTCAGTGTCTGGGCAGAACGATGGGGGTGGAGACGCTCCTTCAGGTATATTGGACCAAGGCCGTTTAGGGCTTTAAAGGTCAGCACCAACACTTTGAATTGTGCTCTGAAACGTACTGGGAGCCAGTGTAGGACTTTCAGGACCGGTGTTATATCTATCTATCTATCTTAATACAATTACAATCTTATACACGTTTACCTTAGAGTAAGCCTCAGAGACCACAGTGAGATTTACTTCTGAGTAAATGTGCACTGGGTTGTGCTTTGAAACTCTGAAGAGAAGGATAGCGCATCAGCACTAGGGAAGATAAGCTGAGCATCTAGAGAAACAAGGCAACTGAGCAGCAGCGACCCAAGTCAATAGCTTTATAGGACCAATTGGGATCCTACTGGCCACTTCTATCACCTGACTGCTGTTGACCTGGCATGTACAATAGCATCTTCTCCTTATCACCAATGATGGTGTGGCATTGAACAACAACAGGGAACATCCACCACATTGGCTCATCAACAGTGTTAAAGTAAGATCCAACCGCCTGTCTGGTCATAGAATGGGAGAGAGAGAGCACAATCATATCCTTTGCTTCAGGCAGCGAAATGTCTTGGGTTGGCTCTGATCCATGAAAACCACTTCTTGTAAGCTCTCATTTCGGTCTTGGATGTGACTCCCTAATTCCAATTGCAAAACAGAGTTGGACTGGCCCTTCTGCCTTAAGGCCAAGTAATCTTGTACTTATCGCTCCTTGGTACCATTCAAGGGCAAGGTGGCTCACTTTGTGATCCAGTGCACCAGTCATGTATGGCACCACACCAAGGGATCGATCCAACTTTCTGGTTTTGCTGCTCGTTGGGTTGACTGGAATGTTTATGGAGTCATGAAGTCAGGGAAGCTCCCGTTAGACAGCCGCCACCAAGCCAGAGCTCCTCTAACCTAACATACATATACCCAAAAGACTGTCATATGAAAACAAAGAGTGGTTTAGGGCAGAGAAACAGAGGACAAGAGCAGAGTGAATCAGAAAATTTAATTTCCCCCACTTCCAATCCACCAAACTCTAAATCCAAATGCACAACTATATGTCTGGGTCATCTTCAGATCTGATTACTGCTAAGAGCCACAACACAGAAGTCAATCTATGAGGGAAAGCATACCAAATACATCTACCATATTATACGCAGAGAATGTTCCCATCCAAGTGAAGTAGAAGCCTCTGTAACATGTGCTTAAGACATCTCATGAATAGCTTATGACATTATATTAATAATATTAAATTTAACACTAGAATAAAACAGCAGACAGGGAAGAATTCCAGCTAAGTAATTCTCCAGGCTCCAAGAGCTGAGGTTTATTTCTTTTTTAATTGTGTTTTTGTTTTCCAAACTGATTACCTACTTAATTCCTAAAAATAATTACACTTACTGTCTTTGATCTGTAGTAAATGGCTAAATAATACCTCCCTGCAGGCAGAGAAGGTGCCAGCTTCTTCCAGAGGAATTGTGGTTAGACCCGGGTTCCTTTCTTAGCATTCACACCAATTACACTGCTGTCTGTAGTGTCTGTGATCTTCTCGTGTGTGAGAGGGTGATACAAATTTTGCAAGAGGAAAAATAATATTCAATCACTATAGCTTTCTGGAGCTCTCCATAGTACAATAACTTTTTCTAGTGTGGTTTTGAGCCCATCCATTCATGACACTTATCCAGTTGTGCTTAACCAACTGATTGATCAACTTAAGACATAGCTATGAAGTTTGTTTACCCATATAAAATGTATACAGTGGTACCTCAGGTTACATACGCTTCAGGTTACAGACTCCGCTAACCCAGAAATAGTACCTCGGATTAATAACTTTGCTTCAGTACGAGAACAGAAATCGTGCTTCAGCAGACCGGCGGCAGCAGGAGGCCCCATTAGCTAAAGTGGTGCTTCAGGTTAAGAACAGTTTCAGGTTAAGAACGGACCTCCGTAACGAATTAAGTACTTAACCTGAGGTACCACTGTACAGTTTAAAGTGTTGGTTGTATTGGGGTAAGATTGCTCAGAATTCTCTGTTAGATTTTTCTACCTCTGGTCACTGAGCTACAGATCTCAGAGATCCCTGAGAAGAAATAATAATAATAATAATAATAATAATAATAATAATAATAATAATCTGGAACAATTATGAAACCAGTTGGGGTTTGTGGAACAGATGTACCCTCACTGATAGGAGAAGGAAGACACAATACTGCCAGAAGTAGCTGGGACGTCAACAACATAACCCAAGTTATTTTGCAGTGAGCAAAACCTCAGGTTAAAAACCACAGAATTACCCTCACAGGGCCTGGCTGTACAAGAGCACAACCATGGGCTTAGATCTCACTAGGGCAGGTGTGGAGAGCCTGCTGCCTTCCCCATATTAGTGAACTACAATTTCCATAATCCATGACCACCAGCTAGGGCTGAAAGGGGGTCCAACATGTAGAGGACCACAGGTTCTCCTTCTCCTGCAGCAAGGCAAACTAGTGTTGAGCCCTCTTGGTTTGAGGTTGAGTGTCCCAACCACTGGTGGCACCATTCACCAGCCTGTTTAGTGAAACACACCATCCTCCAAGTAACGTCTATTATATTCCCTATTCAGAGGTGGCCTCGGGGCAGCACAGCCAGTTTCCCCCCAGAGGTGCAGGGGCCAAGACAGGGGCCTTCCTGCCTCCTTCCCAAAGCTCCTTAAGCACTGGGCTTTGGGAAGGAGGTGTGAGGGCTCTGACAGGATCCTAGAGGACCAAAGCCTGGCACCTCCATTACCCAGCTTTAGGAAGGCACCATGAGGCCTGTGCAGGCCTGTCAAATTTTGGCCTTGCACAGGGTGCCATATTAGCAAGGTCCGCCCTGCCTTATTACTACTTCATGGGGTGTCATCCCCTCCAAATTGGGGAAGCAGGGACACAGACGAAAAAGGAGAAGGAGGGGAAGGTGTGCTGGTTAATGAATCATAAAACACGGTGTTTTATTGATGTGAAAAGAAGAAGATGCACTTTTTTTCTTAGTAAGGCCTCCAGAAATCCAGAATCAATGGTTTGGAACTTTTGTTTGAATTGAGCCTTGAGAAGGCGCCGTTGTGATTTGCATGCTAGTAAACACCTTACAATTCCCCCCCCTGTTAACAGAATGGATTTAACTGCTAATTAAAACTAGTCTGTAAGCACTATGGAAAATTAATTAAACCATTTAGCAGAGAGATGCAAATGAGGCTCAGCTGCTGCTTGGACATTAGTACAGGAAGAGTCACACTCCTGTTCATTAGCAAGTCCTGTCATTTTCCAATAGTGCATGGTATGGATCAGTAACTGGCAGCCCCTGGGCCAAATCCGGGCCTGTGCTGCCTGCTTCCCCACCCCCCACCCCAACCAACACGTCTCAGTTCCAACCCAAAGTGAAATAAAGATGTGGAGGACTTTTGAAGTTTAAACAGTGGTTGTGATATGAGATTGCTTCAAAGCATCCTTATTCCCTACTCAAGGAGGTCCTATAATAATGATGATGATGATGATGAAGGATGTACCAGTAGATGGGAAGCCTAAGGAAGGCTCTGTGTGGTAAAAAAAAGTAAGGGGAAGTAGAAAATTTGCACATCTCCCACATGGTAGGTTGGTAGCAGGAAAGATACTCAAGTTCACCCTTTGAACATAGCACCAAAGCATAAAAAGTAGGAAACTTCAGCTGGTTCACAAAGGAGACGCCAGCTTATTGGTGGGTGAGAGTTCATGGAAGTGCTTTGCTCATTTCCAGGTGCTGATTTTGACAAGTGTTGGCCAACCCTAGCAATGCTTGAGGAATTATTTGTGAATTCTCATACAAAAGGATAAATATGCATCTGCGCCTGAGGGTCCCCCAACTCTTTGGAGCAGATCTTAAAGGTGTGTGAGGGGGTCGTAGGCAAGAGGAGAAGAGAAGGATGGTCTGTGGAAGTCTGCTGCATGAGTGGAACAGCAGTGTTGGAAATGATCCACACTTCAAAAAAAAAATGAGAAGCAGGTTAAGGCACCTGGCCTTAATTTCTCCACCATGTAAGCAGCAAACATGTGGATGGTCTCACATATTGTAGTCACTTCCAACGTAACCTCATTGCACCCACATTTTCCTGTGGTTTTTTAGCCCCCTTCTTCCCATGAATGGTGGCTTTTGAATTGCATCTCTCCCTTTTCAGGTTCTCCACAAGGATTCTACCATGCACATAAACCAACACAGATTGACATGGTATCACCATGTGATAACAATCTATTATGATAAAAAAAATTGCAGTGTTGCAATGGGAATATTTATAAACTGCAGGAGTTCCCCCCAATTTTCAGTCTTCACTAAGACAAAGAGGAGACATGAGAACAATTTGAAGCCTCACCCACATGCTGTGTGTTTCATTAAACCACTTCATTGCCAAAATATGTTTTAAGAAACCTCAGGTTAACGATAGGCCCAGGCTTGTCTATTTCCCATAAAATATCACTTTGCTAGATAGGATCATGCATGGAGTGGAATAATGTATAGAATTTTACTACTCATTGCATTACAGCAAGAGTACAGTCAGGGAAGGGCAGAATGCGTACTTATTTCTCTAGCCAGTCTTTCCCTTTTCCAAATTATACTCCAGGCAGCTTTTCTCCTCACAGGATACTCCGTAGGAGGTCGTGCACCTCTCTCTCTTTCAAGCCAAGAGAAGCAACCTCTTCCCACAAGGAGGCATTTACCAACGCCCTGGACTCACCAATCAACATTTTTCAACCAGCTTTATTTTTTAAAAAAATAATAATAATTTTTATTTGATTTTACAAATACAAAATTATGACAAACCAAATGCATATCCATATATAGAGATTCCTCTGAATCTCACGACTTCCCCCCACCCCCTCCGTGGGTCTTATTCTCAACATTTATAACTGCATATTATTGCATAATCTATATTTTATATCGATCCACATTATCCATGGTATTTGTTACATTACAAGTGAGATTAAAACCCTGCTAATGTTTCCGTCTGCTTGCAGTGGTCTCCTAAATAACTTATAAATTTCCCCATTATTTTTTCAAAGTTTTTGTCTTCTTGGTTCCCGAGTTTTCCAGTCAGCTTTGCCATTTCAGCACAGTGCATCAGCTAAACCTTTCATTCTTCTCTGGTAGGGACTTTATCTTCTTTCCATCTCTTTTTCAACTAGCTTTAAGATTCAAACTGGCTAAGGGTTGAGAAAGCAAGCAGCAGTCCACACTCATTCAAGCACTTCATTTACTGTACATCCTCAGCCCTCAATAACTAAGACTCACTCCAAACAACATGGCCAGATGGAGCTCTGGATGCCTCAGCTGAAACTGAGCCAACTGTGACATCAAACTCAGAGTGAAAACAAGTGACTTTATCCTCCAAAGGCAAATTTTTCACAGTGGGCCTCAGAGGGTGTTGATACTCCTGGCTGTGACCCTTGACCATTCTGAAGAGCTCTTCTCGACAGTTACAAAGGTGGCAAAGACATAAGCTTATTTATGTATACCTGAAGGAGCGTTTCCACCCCCATCGTTCTGAGGTCCAGCGCTGAGGGCCTTCTGGCGGTTCTCTCACTGCAAGAAGTGAGGTTACAGGGAACCAGGCAGAGGGCCTTCTCGATAGTGGCGCCCACCCTGGGGAACACCCTCCCAGCAGATGTCAAGGCAATAAACAACTATTTTACTTTACTTAAAAGACAACTGAAGGTGGCCCTGTTTAGGGAAGTTTTTAATGTCTGATGCTGTGTTGTTTTTAATATTCAGTTGGAAGCCGCCCAGATTGGCTGGGGAAATCCAGTCAGATGGGCGGGGTATAAATAATAAATTATTATTATATTATTATTATTATTACTATCCCTGCCACGGGGTAGTGTATTTATTACCTTGTACCACTTGCACACTAGCTGGCTTCATTGTCAATCGCTCCTGGGAACACAGAGGACCACATCAGTCTCCTCTGCACTGGAGAGCCATCTTGAAGCAATCACATCAGTGGTCCTTCCCATCTTACCATTCTGTAACAAAACCAGGCACTTGATAGGAGCACTAGCCATGCCAACTGGAAAATCCCTCAGAGGAAGTCTGGACCTGGATCTAGACACATCAAAGAAACATTTCATTTTAAAGTATTGTAAATTTAAACAGGGAAAACAGGTAGAGAAAAAAGGGACTCCACATCGCCATCCGGTGGGGCACAATGTTATATCGCACATACAACGCATATAAATCGCTTTTTCTTTATCAGTGTAGCTGAGCCCTGGGATACCTTGCTTTAATCCATTCTGCAACCATGGAATCCATTTTGGTTTATTTTGATTGTGTGTGTTCCTTTTTGTCCTCAGTCTCTAACTGTGCCTGCCTGATGCCCCTCCTCTTTCCTTTTCTTTCCTTAAAAAACCCCCATCTTTTCCCTTTCAAAGCGGTTATAGCGCTGCTAATGCAGCACATCTCAGGCCAGGATGTGACATGACCTCCTTGTATGTCATGACCCACTAGCTGAAGACAAATGATATAAATTTAGCATCTTGTCTTGCGCTGCAAGAAATGAGTATTACCGAAGAAGAGAACTACCGAAGAAGGCAAGCATAATATGCTCCCTATCCCGGTGATACAGAACAGTAGAGGAGCAAAATTAGCAGGAAAGGTTTTCTTGCTCAAATATTGCTGATGCTCACAAGAGAGATTCAGGTTGCAATTGGATCCATCTCTATAGCAGTCCAATATACTGTCATAATTCCAGGGTTTTTTTACTGCAGAGAATGAATCGAAGTAGTTGCATGACAACAAAAGTTTGAATGTAAACCAGGCATTTGTAGATACCTTCATTCATTCCCTCCCCCACTCTCTCTGTGTGTGTGTGTGTGTGTGCATTGCTGCTGTTCAAAAAAGCACCAACTTCATGAATATAATTTGGACCTGCTCAGAGATTTGGCCTCATAAGAATGAGGCCCTCGGACCCTTGTAATACAGCATACCCTCCTTACATTTGTCCGATGAAAATAGGGATGTCCCATTCCATAATGATATTTTTGCTATTTATACCCCACACATCTTACTGAGTTGCCTCAGCCACTCTGTGCAGCTCCTAACATGTATAAAGACATAATAAAACATTAAATATTAATAAAAAATGAATTCCCTATACAGGATTGTGTTCAGATGGCTCTGGGGTCAGATAACTCCATACCCTCCAACATTTCTCCAATGAAAAGTAGGACATTATGGGATCAAATCAGAAAGCGGAATGGCTTCCCTAAATCAGGGATATCCCTGGAAAATAGGGACACTTGGAGGGTCTGATACAGCATGCAGGTATTCTTTGGTAACACTTTCAAGCATTATGTTAATAGTTTATCATTACAACCATAAACACAACATTATAAGCTCTAGAGGCCTGTAGCCAATTCTATGGCAGGTAAATGCTAATGCATACATCCCTTCTCTCCCATCTGCCAGCAACAGACACAATATATGCCCAGTCTCTCTTTCTCCCCCATCTTTTTCTAGCACACAATACCACACTGGTTCCCTTTGGACTGCAAATGTCTCTGGATCTGGTGATTCAATCATTCTAGGCTCAAAAACATACCAGCATGCATACGTGTTTATGTGCCAGGATAATTTTTTTTTTTAGAAATGCATAGAAATATTTGCGGCTATATAAATATGGATTTAAATATGAATTTTCATTTGGATTTTTAACCCACAGATTAATGCAGAAAAATGCAGGTGCAGATCTCTCTCTTTGTTGTGAGCCTCTAATACTGGGTGTCAGACCTTTAAGACCTTGAAGTGGACGGTACTCAGATCCAGGGGGCAGAATACTGCACTTCAACCCTATCCGAGCTATGGGCTTCTTAAATTGTCTTGGATAAGGTGGCAGCTGAGCCTCCATTTTCCCCATCTGTGAAATGGAAATGATGGCACTAGTAAGTGCAAATTAAATTGCCAGAGCAAGCTAAGTATGAAAATAAGGAGGAGATAATCCTAGATGAGGAAGAGATCATTAAAGAGGTTCATTCATTCGGAATGAACACATAGGAAAGTGACCCTGATCAGAAATCAGGGCCATTTTTCCTTCCCCAGTTGCTGCCAAGTAGGAATTCCAGGTGCAAAAAAACCCCAGGGCATATAATTTCCAGAGCTCAGGTGCCCTAGGAAAACTTTGTTTCCCATGGTCTGGGAGCCTGGCACTGCAGCACCAGGAAGGGAGGGTGACGAGTTCCGCCATCCCTGTTTACGATCCAAAACAGAGAATAATTTTCAGGGTATACGGTGCTCATTTTTGGAGCAAAGCATAGCACAAGGCTGGACAATTTTGCAATCAAAACCAGGTAATTGCAGTGGCGTCACTAGTCTCTATCTGTGGGCACGTCTGTCTGTCACCTCTGTCTGTAACTAATCTCTTTCTGTTTGGTGTGCTTGTCTGTCTCTTCACCACCTCTCCCATATTCCCTTGCCAGCTTCCCTCTCTCACACACGGTGCATTTTCACGTCTCTCCGACGCTGTCACCCATCTTTCTCTCACGGCTATCTCACCTGTGTCACTCAACTCCTTCACCCCTTCCCTGACGCACGTGCTTCTTGTCGACATTTTTCCCCGCCATGAGTGAAATGCAAGATAAGGAAGCAGAATGTTAGAATCCATAAATAAAGCCAAGGAAACACAAATAAAAAGAATTGCGTAATACCCGAGTACAAGATGTGCACATACCTGTGAGGAACATGATGTACATCTGCGTGTGGGATCAGATATATGTCTCTTTTTAAAGCTCAGGAGTGGCAGCCTCTTTTAAAGTTAAGTTCTGCACAGATCCTGTAATGCAAGAATTGTCTTAGACTCTCCTATACAACTTCGCAAAGAGCAGGTTAAAGCAGCACTGAAGATGAAGAGCAAAAACGCTTAACTTGTAACCAACCACAGAAACGGAAAAACAGGATCCCATCGAATAGACTCGACACGAACCAAAGTAATTAGAGTTGGTGCTCTCTTTGCTAAACACCGAGTAGTGAGTTTATGAAGCAATAAAATGATTGCACCTAGTTAGAACTGGGAAGACTCGTTGATTCCCTTCATATGGCATCAGGGACATGTGGTTTTGCGGCCGGCGTGCTTTTGCTTGACCCGAAGCCAACTTCAAGGAAGCCATCGGATGAGACTGCCAGTCACAACAATTGTTTCCAGTGACTCAACAATTCCACAGCAGAATCTTTTCAAGCTGTTTGCAACATGGAAAAAACAAAAAAGGAGAGGGAAAGGACCACATAGCTCATGGAAGCCACTTGGTACAATGCTACTATCAACTACCATATAATTTGGGGGTTGCCAAATAATAATAATAATAATAATAATAATAATAATAATAATAATAATTGTACCCAACCCACCTGACTGCTTTGCCCCAGCCACACTGGGCGGCTTCCAGCCTATACAAAAAAACACAATAAAACATTAAACATTAAAAACTTCTCTGTACAGGGCTGCCTTCAGATGTCTTCTTAAGATTGTATAGTTACGTATCTCCCTGACATCTGATGGGAGGGCATTCCACAGGGTGGGAGCCACTATCGAGAAGGCCCTGTATAATAATAATCTCTGTGTGAATCTTGTTTCTCTGTACAGTTCTTTTGCTCAGCATCCTAACATTCAACATGCAGTAAAAAGAACTTCACATTCACACCATTGCCTTACAAAACATTGGTTTGAATCATCCATTTTGCAAATAGTGAAAACTATAGATTCCCCCCTGCAGCTGATCAGTCTAGGCTTCCATAATGACAGGGTAGCCAATGTAGTGCCCTGCAGATGCTCTTGGACTAAAACTCCCATCAGCCACGTCAGTAGGGCCAGTGGTCAGGGATGATGGGAGTTGGAGTCCATCAGCATCTGAATGGTATTGGAATATCTGGCCTGTGGCTTAAGACTTGACAAGAGTGTTGATAGTCCTTGCTGTTTTGCTGATGTGTTTTCATGGGGACTAAGAAAGCTAAATAAAAGTCAGAAAATAGTCAGGGGACAAGGGCAAGGTGTAAATAACAATATACTGCCATACACTGATAAACACTGTGTGTGAAAATATCAGTTGACTGCAGTGTGAGCCAGAGCAAGAGACTAGGTTTGGATTTGTTGGCAGCTGGCTAAACAACAGACAGCATGACAACTTGAGATTGCTCCATATTTATGCACTCAGTTCTGTAAGATTTTTTTCATGCCACCACTCCTTTCTTAATAACTGTGCTGTACATCTTATCATCTGCCTTCAACAGTGCCTGGCAGTCTGTCTCTCTTTGTTATATCTCACCTGTAGATCAACATGCTTTTAACCTCACCATGTTTCCACCGGTACATATCCACCTCTTACGGATCATAGGCAATGGTCACTACCTTGCATGTTGGAGATTTTTTAAAAAAGTGATCTCCACTCTCATTGGCTTGTAGGCATTTTAGTCCTACTCCAAGTGGACCCATCAAAAATAATGAACATAGTTCATGCCAGCCTATTACTTTCAGTGGGATGAGCCTCATGCTCTCCCATGTTATCATACATGAGGGCAAATGTGTTTGTAATACCCACAAGAGTCACAAGAGACTAGGGCCGTGCAGGACTTGACATCTTTCCACAGGGCCGGCAAGCCAGAGCTGTTCCACCAGGCCTTTGGTCAGGGCACAGCCTGACTCCCTCCTTTGGCAATCTTCACAGAACTTTAGTCCAATGGTTGCCATCAATTTGATTTGAATTAATTTTATAATGAAATGATTTTAGAATGTTGTACTACTGTATTGTTGTTAGCTGCCCTGAGCCCGGCTTTGGCTGGGGAGGGCGGGATATAAATTATTATTATTATTATTATTATTTCATTATTTCACACATTAAAGATTGCTACTTTAGGGAGCTAAGGAAAGTCAAAGTGGTGGAAAGGCTGGTAGGCTGCAAATGTATTGGCAGGAGAACCAGGTTGGTTCCATCTGAGCTCTGAGCTCCGCCTCCCCTTACCCCTCCCCTTCCTGGTATACAACAGCACCCCACCTGCTGGGAAGCTGGCATAGCAGCTCTGCCCCACCAGGCAATCGGCTTTCGCCCGCCTGGCACCAGGGACTGCTACGTGTGAGCAAATGCATTTGGAATGGCAGTCTCAGCCATTTAAATGCGGCTTGCATTGCTGAGTTTCTGGCATCCAAATGGGATAATTTGTGTGAGTTCCATGTTGCTCAGAGTTTCCATTAGTAGTTAAAGATGCTCTACATGCCAGATTTCTTTTGCCTTGAGCCAGTTGCTGTATGGAACTGCAAAGAAGAAAAAATTGTTTGGAGTTTATGATTGCCGTAATGCCGTAAAACTTGAGCAAGGGCACATCTACCCGGCTTGGTCCACCCGAGGATAATTTCTGTTGCTGATTCCATAGCTGAATGGTGTGCGCCGTCATTAAATTTCACCAGGGAATGTCTTCTATAACCACACACTGGCACACAAATGTCAGCTGTGGGTATTTTGCCACTGGTACTTCTGCAACTTAGCAATAATTCATATGAGCGCATACTGATGTGCTGGAAGTATTTTAAGTTAAAACACTTTGGGTGATGAATAATTATTTAAAAAGAAGATATCAAATCCAGTGTGGCATCTACAAAATTGCACAGGTAATAAAAAAAAAACCCTCAATGTGTGCACAACTACTTACTATAATAATAATTTATTATTTCTCTGGGCAGCTTCCAACAGAAGGTTGAAAATACATTAAAACATCAGTCATTAAAAACTTCCCTAAACAGGGCTGCCTTCAGATGTCTTCTAAATGTCATATAGTTGTTTATTTCTTTGACATTTGCTGGGAGGGTGTTCCACAGGGCGGGCGCCACTACTGAGAAGGCCCTCTTGGTTTTTCTTTTATTATGTAAACCTTTGTTCTTTGTAAAACTCTAATAAATATCTTTTAAAAGATATTTAAAAAAAAAAAAAAGAGAAGGCCCTCTGCCTGGTTCCCTGTAAATTCGCTTCTCACAGTGAGGGAACCTCCAGAAGGCCCTCGGCGCTGGACCTCAGTGGCCAGGTTGGACGATGGGAGTGGAGACGCTCCTTCAGGTATACAGCACCAACACTTTGAATTGTGCTCGGAAACGTACTGGGAGCCAATGCAGATCTCTCAGGACCAGTGTTATATGGTCTCGGCGACCACTCCCAGACACTTACACAATACCATGCCTCTTTTGTGTGGGTAGACTTTTAATTTAAATGAAAAATGGCAGCGATGCTGTAGGAATCAGATCAATTCACTTTACCAGAGTGCACTGGGGCAGATCTGGATCAGCCCAAGTCAGACTGTGCCCACCTGAAGCAATATGGGGCCATCAAAATTGGGGGGGGGGGGCTGTCTGGTGGCAAGGAGAGGGGTGTGTGTCTCCTCTTACCTCCCTCCCGATTGTATGTTTAATTAGGAGTTTAAACCCTAATTAAACACTGCGCAAGGGCCCCAAATCAGTCAGCCCCATGTAAATACTGCTGTCATTCAAACAATTTTGCTGTGCTCGATTACTTTAGAGGACTAATGTGAACTAAAAGCTGTAACTGTACTGTCACTGAGACATTTTATTATATGCAGTATCCCCTGTTATCGGAGTAGGTTTCTGTTGCATTTCCAAGCGAGGACACATTCGGCAGTCATTTGATTATTTTTCTCCCGAGAAGGAGAGGAAAGTGTCTCTCGTTTGCTGCCATTCACTGAGTCCCCTGGAGACACGGTGTTATGGTCAGGCATACATCTCAGAAAGCTTCTTCAGCAGTATTGCAATGGCATTTGAATTCTTACAAAACTATGCAATTCGAGGAAAAGCCAAGCTGCTGGCAAAAGTAATAAGCCAGCACTCCACACCTGATTAAGCAGCATTGTTTCTTAGCCCAACAACAAACCAGGTTTTCCCCGTTGCTAGACACACTGCACAGCACCAGGAGTGCAAAAAGCAGGTGTCCCCAGCATGGAAAAATGGGTGAAGCTGTGCACATGTGTGCAATCATTCAACATGGTGGCCCTGATGGTGCCGTCACAGTTAAGTTCCAATGTATCAAATACAAGGTGACAATCTGCCACTCAACTTACAATTTAGTTTACAGTCATACCTCAGGTTACAGGCTGCGTTTTTTTGGGTGCGGACTGCCAAAACCCGGAAGTACCAGAACGGGTTACTTCCAGGTTTGGGTGGTCGTGCATGCACAGAAGTGCTAAATCGCGCTTTGTGCATGTGCAGAAGCGCCGAATCACTACCTGCGCGTGTGCAGATGCGCAGATGCAGGTTGTGAATGCTGCGGGTTGCGAACGTGCATCCCACACGGATCACGTTCGCAACCCGAGCGTCCACTGTACATCATTTAGTTGCTGAGCAAAGTTCTGGGCATATGAATGTTTAGAAACCTGCTGCTCCATGGTTCTTTGGATAGCCTGCCCATAGCATGATCTACTTCTGATTAGGAATGCTCTGATCTGTCCATCTCAGTCAAGTGTGGCAATTCCACACTTGCTTAGCAGGAGTCTCAGCACTCTGAATATTGAGAGGGCAGAGGAGGCCCGAACACCAAGCCAAGCTCACCACAGCATCAACGGAAGGCTGCGCCCTCCTGTGCACACAACCTGCACAGCAACTCCAGACACCACGCAGACTGTTGCAGCCTTCCACTAGACCACGCCGGTCTGGCCTGCATGGCACTGGAAGATGTGTGTGAAATCACACAACACGTGTGATGTCACAGATGTGCGACAAGTGCCGGCCTCGCCAATCTTGGGGTCAACCCTGTGTCTGAGATCTCAGTTCTCTTGTTTTCTCGGTTTCACAATTTGAAATTCAGTTCTCCGCACTTCTGCCGCCATTTGGGTGTGCGTGTGATTAAAAGCACATTTTTGCATGCCTTTCTGAGTAAGGTACATATTTTTTTGCAAGTCATTTCCTCATACGTTTTTGTAGGTGTGTTATTTTCACTACGTTTGTTTTTAATGCTTGTTTCCCCAAAAGATATGCATTTTTTCTCAACATAATTTGCTCGGAGAACAGCACCACAAAATTTGGAGAAGTGCAAATTTTGAAGGGTGCCTGTATTTCAGTATGCATATTGATTCAAAAAATGCAAATTTGGCAGGTCCCTCTTTAAATGTGAACTGAATCTAATTTCTGCCCCACCACTAGCCACCCACATCCAACTGCAGCCTGATTGGTTTAACATAATGTTTTATGATGCTTTTGGGGGTTTTCTTTGTTGATTTTATCTTTATATCTTGTACTCTGCTTGCTTATTTTATATATATAAAAGTATAGATCAGTGTTTCCCAAACGTGGGTCTCTAGCTGTTTTTGAACTACAAATCCCATCATCCCTGACCACTGGTTTTGCTAGTGAGGGATGATGAGAGCTATAGTCCAAAAACAGCTGGAGACCCCAGTTTGGGAAACTGTGGTGTAGATAATAAATTTGTAAATGAATGGAATAAAAAAATTAGCGAGAGGTGCCAGGGATTGCAGCTGAGCCACAACATATGTGCTCTATTACTGAGCCCCGATATGAACTTCTCTGTGAGGTGAGTTAGCCACGAGGGCTTTGAAATTCAAAGCCTAGCAGGTGAGCTTGCCTAAAATTTCTAGCAAAACCTTGGACAAGTGTGTGATTTCCCAAAGTTCATACGATATGCCTCAAATTTCTTAGCGCACATGTGAGCTGGGAAAACTCTGAACTCAGTGTCCTTCAAGGAAAGGACTAGAGTGGTTTTCCAGTGCTCCTCTCTGTCGAGATGACCGTGATAAATATTGTTCCCAGAGGATAAGAAAGCAGGGGGAATTGAGCTCCAGAAATTTGTTGTCTGTCCTTTGCCATGTTGAACGACAACAAATGACATTAAGTCTCCAAAACTTAAGCGGAGGAGAAAAATCACCAGGGCATAAAGTAAGAAACATAATAAGTAAACAAGTCGTCATTCCTTTACATTCAATGAAACCTAGCAAAATTCCTCTACTGCCAGGAGAGGTTTAGTACAGCATGTTTTCCTTCTTCTTCCTGAATCAGAGCAGGGCTATTTAAATCCCAAAGGGGCTGAAAATGTAAATAAGGTAAAGTGAGCCTTTAAATGATCAGCGCACACATTGCTGTACCTACAGCATTTTGGGTTGCTATGCTGACTCAAAGCAGCTGCCAGTTCCCCCTGCAATTTCCAGCGACTTGCTAACTGATCTGCAAGTCCCCAAAGTGCGTTATCTTTAATGTGCCTCTAATTTTGCTACAAGCTTGGTATTTATAGCATCTTTATTTATTTACAGCTAATTAAGCTGTAAAAATAAATTCTGATTTTTTTAAAAAAGCTTTTTTTAAAAAAAAGGTACATGCAAAACTATTATTGATGAGTTAAGAAATTCCCGGCAAAGAGCACACATTTCCATGTTTTGCAACATGTAAACAAAGCTCCCCAGCCCCACATTATTATATCTAATTAGACTTGGAAATCTGTGACAATCATAATTATTCGTTTGCACAAATAGCTTACAGTGTGTCTTGTTTTTGAATTCCCCGTTAAAGCGAAAGATGGCAAACGTGAGGAGGGGGTTGGAAAGGGATTATAAATGCTGAATGAAACTGTGCTACACGTACAGTTTTTGTTTTTGCAAAGCTAATCAGCCATTGCTGCAGAGATGAAAAATAATTTAACAGCGACGTATAATATGCTGGCAGGTGGCAATCTATCCAGAATTTCATCATGAAAATGAAAGGCATCATTTTCTGTGTGTGTATCCTACTTCCCTTCCAAAAAAACATACTACAAAAATCTTGAATGTGTTTCCTCTGCTAGTAAAAATGTCAATTTTCAAAACGACAAAGAAGAGTCTGCCACCACCATCAGGAGCATAGCTGTCAACTTTTCCCTTTTCTTGCGAGGAATCCTATTCGGAATAAGGGAATAAGGGAAATGTTGACAGCTATGATCATGAGCAGAGGTTCCGCCCTATGAAACAGGGCTCCCTTTCAATGCAAAAATACATGGAGCTTCATACTTGGGCAGAACTTCAACTCATAGCAGCATCTGTTGCCGATGGGCCTGTGGAATTGGAGCCACTCCCGTATCTAAAATTTATGTCACCCAAGGCTGTATTTCAGATCTTTCTCATATCTCAGGGAGTCGAGTGTGGGTGGGTGGCATCGATTCAGGCTCCTCTTTGCATGCCCACACAAAAGAATATGTTTATGCTGTTGAAAGCTGCTCAGGTGAATGAGATAAGGGAAGGTCAGGGAAAGGAGCCGGAAATCCATGGAGTCTGCTGGCTGCAAGAAAATAAAGCATGTACAGTGGTACCTCGAGTTAAGTACTTAATTCATTCCGGAGGTCTGTTCTTAACCTGAAACTGTTCTTAACCTGAAGCACCGCTTTAGCTATTGGGGCCTCCCGCTGCCGCAGCCCCGCCAGAGCATGATTTCTGTTCTCATCCTGAAGCAAAGTTCTTAACCCGAGGTACTATTTCTGGGTTAGTGGAGTCTGTAACCTGAAGCGTATGTAACCTGAAGCATATGTAACCCGAGGTACCACTGTAGAAGGTTATCCAAGTGAGGAAATGCAAAATAGGCTGCAACCAGACTGGAGGGTAAGCAATGGAAGCTGAAATGGGAAGGATTTGCATCTGGCAATAGTAGGTCTCAGGGGCGTCAGTTCCTGGGGGCCAAGCCCCTTTTGGCCACCCACTTTTTGGGGTAGGGGCTGCCCCCCCATCCAAAAAACATGGAGGCAAAGCATGGAGCCAAGCATGGCATGGCTCCCATGGCTGACTCCTTTTCCTTTTCCTCCTGCCCTCGAGGGAGAGTTGAAGCAGCCTCACTGGTGATGGCCCCAGGAGGAGGCGAAGGAGGAGCCACCCGCCATTGAAGCTACACAGCTGCTGCATTCGGCTCTGTCCCAGGCTCCTCCCAACGTCGGGACATTGATGTCATGCATGATGTCATGTGTGCGACGTTGGCCTTTGCAAGCTAGCGCCTCTGGTAAGTGTGGGGCAGGCCCAAGACATTTTCCTGCCCCTAATGTTGGTAATCACCTCTGAGAGGCAAAACCCAGGACCACTTGGAGAACTACAGAAGATGCTGAGGAATCACAGGCAGATACGCGCGATTAGAGAGGTGAGAGCCAGTGTGGTGTAGTGGTTAAGAGTGGTAGACTCGTAATCTGGTGAACTGGGTTCGATTCCCCTGTCCTCCACATGCAGCTGCTGGGTGACCTTGGGCTAGTCACACTTCTCTGAAGTCTCTCAGCCCCACTCACCTCACAGAGTGTTTGTTGTGGGGGAGGAAGGGAAAGAAGATTGTGACTACTTAGGGTAGTGATAAAGTGGGATATCATTCCAAACTCTTCTTCTTCTGTGGGCATTTTGCAAAGAATCTGAGGACACCTCAGCCACAGTTCTATGACTGCATGCTACTTTATGGGTCCTCAGAAAAAATGGCACTCCTAAGGGAGCCACCTGGGTTGCTGCACGGTTGAGCTGGCCCTGGGGCCGAAGCCTGGGGGAAGTGGATACTTCCCCTAGGTCCAGAGGAGACTGGATCACAGTCAAGACCCATTACCAGAGGCAGGGACAGGATGTATGCTTGGGGATCATGCGTGAAGATGTTTCTGCAAACTTTTTTCTCTGGACCTCCATGGGATGTCCAGGTGTTGTAATGGTTTGTGAGATTCCCAAGAGTCAATCGGAAGGAGTGTTGGAATGGAATATGTAACATTCTGGACTGTGAGCTGCTGGGCCAGGCTGTCTTCTAAAAATGAAAACAAAAGAAAGAAGTTGGTTGTACAGAAAACACTTGGACTCATAGCTTGATGACAGAGAGGAGTGTGCCTGCCACTTTATGTGACATGCTCACTCAAGAACTGCAATTCCGAAAGCTCCTACCATCATTCCTCATGCACTTTAGCTGACAGCTGTTGGGAGGGACCAGTGCAATCACATATCCACCAACATTTCTCCAGTGAAAACAGGGATATCCTATTCCATAATAAAAATAATAACAATAATTTTATTAGTTATACCCTGCCCATCTGACTGGGTTGCCCCACCCACCCTGGATGGCTTCCAACATATATAAAAACACAATAAAACATTAAACATTTTTTTTTAAAAAAACACTTCTCTATACAAGGCTCAATATGTGAATGGACTCCATTGCAAAATATGGCATCTGATGTGACATGGGAAGATATGTGATGTTGGCTCTATGATGGCTCATTGGTGTGAGCAAGTTAACATATGATGCTGCAGGCATTGCAGATCTGCCCTAAGTGTTACTTAGTGATACTTTAGCTTACTCATTTGATGAGTCAATATTAAAGATTTATTTCCTAAAAGCCAATATTTATTTTAAGTAAAGGTAAAGGTAAAGGGACACCTGACCGTTAGGTCCAGTCACGGACGACTCTGGAGTTGCAGCGCTCATCTCGCTTTATTGGCTGAGGGAGCTGGTATACAGCTTCCGGGTCATGTGGCCAGCATGACTAAGCCACTTCTGGTGAACCAGAGCAGCGCACGGAAACACTGTTTACCTTCCCGCTGGAGCAGTACCTATTTATCTACTTGCACTTTGACATGCTTTCGAACTGCTAGGTTGGCAGGAGCTGGGACCGAACAATGGAAGCTCACCCCATCGTGGGGATTCGAACTGCCGACCTTCTGATCGGCAAGCCCAAGAGGCTCAGTGGTTTAGACCACAGCGCCACCCGTGTCCCAGCCTTATTTTAAGTAGTAACTTTTTAAAAAAAGAGAAGTAAGAGAAGAATGTGCATTATTGTTTTGTTTTCGGTGACACGTTCATGCACAGAGTCTGGCAAAGTTCTGAGCAGAGAAAGAACTGCAACTTACCTATGAAAACGCAGTGGTATAATTCACAAGGAAGTGTACAATTTCTCTGGTTTGAAGTTTGAAAACAAAACAAAACAGTGATTTGTCATGTTTCATATTTCCAAAGCAGTATGTGGTTTGCGTCTTGGGCAGAGTGTAGAAATAAAATGTCACATTGTTTATTTCCGTGCCGTTTACTTATCTCAAAAATAGCACAGGGTTTTCGTAAGGATCAGATCTGTCTTTAATAACAGTCAGAGGCATTCCTTTGCTGGGCACTGGTGTTTTTACATCGGCCATGTGATCTGGAAAGAAAGGAAGTTAAATCCCTTTTGACAATTTTGTCATAACCAGGGGAAAAAAGTCATCTGAAACAGCAGCCTTGTTCCCTAATAAAATAAAGAAATTCATTTTTATGATTTCAGTCATATGCCAACTTTTTTTTAAAGGCACCATTAGATGAAAAGGAAAGATAGAGACAGACAAAAAGCATCTAAGAATATGATCATAAGCTTTCACTTAGAGACATGAGGAAAACCAGCTTGCTTATGTCAGCAACTCAGCCTTACCTCCCCAACCCCACCTTCATTGTCAAATGTGTGATCAAAGCACCGTCCTATCTAAAAAGCAAGCTGAACCGTCAAAAGTTTTCCCCACTATTACAGACCTGTAAGGCCCAATTTAAAAGAATAAGGACCTAATACCTTGACTGATAAAAATCTTAGCACGTCAGCAAGAATTTCTGCTTCACATATACTTCTGCTCAGCTTCTAATTTTCAAAGCAAATATTGGTAATCAGTAAATCCTGTTCTTGTTGTTGTTGTTTTTAAAGAAAAATCAAGATAAAACCAAAATGGTGACATCACTAACATTTAATCTTCAGTCATGAAAATATCCTTTTTATTCCCTTTCAGTTCTACTTGCCTGCTACTCGTTGACAGATTCTGTTAACTGTTAATATCATTTCTACAATTTTTGTGCAATACGTAGCCCAGTGATGGTTAAGTTCCTAAGACTGGGTTGGGTTTCTCTTGTCCATAATATTACAACCAGGCTCTGAAACATAGGCAGGATAATATGATATTTTTAAAATAGGAAAATCCCAAGATGCTATAGGGCATGAGTTTCCAGTGGATGTGTCACACGACAAACTATCGACATCAACTTAACTGGAATGGCTTCCTCCCTCAAAGAACTCTGGGAATTCTAGTTTCATGAGAGTGTTGATCATTCTCTGTTAGGCTTCTTGGGGTTCTCAGTGGAGCCAGAATGACTATTACACCAATCTTCACTGTGTAATCCATAGAAACCTGCACCGTGTTGCTGTTGTTTTGTTCTTTGCTAAGACTGTTCGCAAGAGGTTCCTCTCCCCCATGGATCCTCATGCCGTTTATCACCTGCAATGCATTCTGTGGACTTGGTCAACGTGTGCTCAGGTCCCCAACCTCTGAGATTTATGATCTCGTCACCTAGCCTCATTCCTATAGTTACCACCGAGCTTGTACACAGGCATCTTCAGTGATGGCATCTTCCAAACAGTTCCTCTGGACTTTCCAGGTCTGCTTATGCTTGCCTTGGAGAGGAGTCAAAGTGGTGTCCACACCACACACATCACCACCAGCAGAGGAAAATAGTGTGGTTGTGCATCCATTCTGTGCCAGCTCAGAAACCCTGCTGTAATGTTTCTCAATTTTTTGAGATGGTATTCAGCTCTAACAGTCATGCCAGCACAACAACATTTAGCTGTGCAGTGTAACTTCGCTACCCTCTTCTCCCCCAGTACACACTCCAACAGTCCCTCTTTTAATGGGACATTCCTGGAATTACAGAAGCTCTCCCAGCTTCTGGTTTGAGCCTGCAATATCGCAGGGATGAGCCGGCGCTTGCAGCTGGTGCTGATATTTGCAGTGGTGCCACTGGCTTGGGCGAGAGCGCGGCAACCAAAGATGCACATATTTTGGTGTCGTGCGAGTCCGCAGGCTTGCGAGAGAGTACAGAACCAAAAGACACATGTATTTTAGTGTCGTGCTCTCGGATCCTGATTTTTGTCTGGGGAATGTTGACTGGTATGCCACTGTGCCCTCTAAATCTGCTCTGGGGTGCTGGAGGAGACCCCAGAACAGATTTAGGAGTGCAAAGAAGTTGCATGGGAAAAGGAGAGCCATTGCACTAGTGTCCCTGTTTAGATGATATACAGTGGTACTTTGGGTTAAGTACTTAATTCATTCTGGAGGTCTGTTCTTAACCTGAAACTGTTCTTAACCTGAAGTACCACTTTAGCTAATGGGGCCTCCAGCTGCCAATACGTCACCGTCACACGATTTCTATTCTCATCCTGAAGCAAAGTTCTTAACCTAAAGCACTATTTCTGGGTTAGCGGAGTCTGTAACCTGAAGCGTATGTAACCTGAGGTACCACTGTAGTCCATATTTTTTTATATTTATACACTACTTCATAGCCAATCTAAGTTTCTGGCTGGCTTTTTGAATTTTAAAATTGTTGTTTGTTTGTTTTAAAAAAATATCAACACACACCCCTTGCTGGGTTTCCCTGGACATTTTGCCAATTTGCCGAAAATCTGCACAGATGCCATTTTCCTGCCCAGTTCCTGGACATTTGGCAGCCCTAGGATCGCACAACTGGTACTCCATAAGATATTCAATTATAACTAAGTATCTAGTCCTTATGGCTGAGAACGTACATTATCAATAGAAAAAAACTGAGGTGGAGGAAGGAATTTCTGGTGGTCAGGGTGTGACTTTTCAGTGCAGAGCTTATTGCCTCATAGTGACTAGCAGTACATAAATAAGGCTATAGGTTCTGTACGCACAAGCTGGGAACAAGCTCCATTCAACACAACAGGGCTTTCTTCTGAGTAAATGAAGCGTAATTTTTACAGGTTGCAGAACAAGATCTCTGATACACAACTAAATTAATTCCCAGGAGTTTATGCCTCTTAAAAACTGTAAAAGTTACTTTGTGCGGGGAGAGGGGAATGAGTGCCAGACTTAAAAAGAGCTACTACTGGAAAATTAAATAGGTTCTCAGGCTACCTAATCATAATAGTCTTTCAAATATGGAATAACTGAGGGGGAAATTTGTATGTAAGAATATTAGTTATTCCACCCGCTAGGAACAGCATTCCAATGGAAGCCTTCTGCTCTCCCACTGAGAAAAAAAATTAGGCAAGATGCCTTTGCTTACTTTTCTAATCACACTGAGCAAGGCTCAGCACACACACACACACACACACGAGATAAATGCCATAAATACAGCTTCAGCCATATTAATAGTGTTTTAGTGTTTGGAACTTGCTTAATTGTTCATAGAACAAAATATTGGAAGCAAAATGCACGGCTTTTCAATTAAACATGTAACGGGAAGATTGTGTGAGCTTGGAGTCTTTTTTTAAACTTTGCCAAATAATCCAAATACTTTGGAAATCTCTGCAGGGGTGATTCTGTTCCCATGTGTCACCTCCCCAAGGTTTTGCTGATGTGGGCACCCTTTATATATTTTTCAGACAGGACTGGCTCACTGATGAAGCAAGGTGAGGCTGCAGCCTTAGGCAGCAGGATCCACAGGGGCAGCAGATCTTGACGTAGATCTTTATTCTCCCTTCATTCCAGATGTCAGTCTTCACTTCCTCCCTTCTTCCTGGGAGGGAGGGAGAAAGGCAGATATTTTGTGGTTCGCCTCAGGTACCAAAATGTCCTGGGCTGGCGCTGTTTTCAGGGATTATCCTTCATAACATGGGGAAAACATAAGATGGGAAGTCCTGTTGCATGGATCTAATGCAAAGGTGGATCCTTGAGTCCTGCTGCTACAGAAGCCTGCCTGGGGTAGGGGCCAACCATGATTCTTCAGAAGTCAACTTAGTTCTGAGTAAATATGCTCAGCATCCACTTCAGTTTAATATGAAAGGACACTGGTTCCGGCAGCAAAGTCCTTATATCCATACATCACTCCATCTATATTTAAGGGTTCTGATACTGATTGGCTGAGCTGCTGTGATGCTCAGAGGGTTCACCATCCATCTTCTGTGAAGCAGGACAGTTGGGGTGGATCTACACAGAGGAAAACCCCGCTATAAATAAGTCAGAAATTAATTCATTATAACAAAAGATGAAAAACACTCTCTAAAATGGCAAATAATTTATTTATTTTTTGCTCTCCAGCACCGTCTGGAGTTGCATGTTTATAACGCATTCAAAGCTCTATTTTTGAAGAATACTGGACCTTGGTTCTCGAACAAAATCCATTCCAGAATTCCATTCAACTTCCAAAACCAAGGCGTGGCTTCCAATTGGCGCAGGTGCCCTGGAAACAATAGCCGACAACTGCATCGGACGTTCAGCTTCCGAAGAACGTTTGAAAACTGGAACACACACTTCTGGGTTTTTGGCATTTGGGAGCCAAAATGTTCGAGTTTCAAGGCATTTGAGAACCAAGGTTCCACTGTAATGTAGCTGAGTCCTCAGTCATATAGGGTGGGATTCAGTGTTGCATTCTCCCAATCATTCTGTCTGCACAAGCATTCCAGCTTGCAAGATAAAACAGTACCTCCTGCTCTCCTGTTCTGGGGAGGTTCTCCTGACTCCCCTACCCATCAATTTTGGGGTACATGGTTGAAGGAAAGGAGGAGGAAACCCCATTGTGCAAGCAGAAGTCCTTGCATGCGGCTTCCACTGACGGGGCTGGTTCGGTGAATCCCAATCAGAGAGGGCCCCAGAAGATAGGGAATTTTAAGAGGAATTTTAAGAAGCAGTGAGCCCAGAGACAAGGTGGCCAAGGCAATGGGGCAGAGCAAGCAGCTGACCAATATATGGCAGAAGCTTGTCTGTTGAGAGTGAATGGGACACTGTGCCACCAACTCCTCCTTTGTCTCAGTGTGGCCCTTGTAGAACTCAGCAGGGAGGAATATGGTAGCAAAAGTAGAATTAATTGGCTCTGGCTGTCCTTGGCTCTGGCTGTACCTGTTGTTGGGAGTAACTGCATTCTGTCCAATTAGTCCCAGCCATTGCTGGTGATGTACATCACCTTGAGGAAACAGCAGGTAGGAAGAACAGAGGACAGAGGAAGAAATGTGCAAACTGGGAACCAGAGAGCTTGAAGAGATGCAGAGAAGGTATAATTCTTTCTCTCACCTATTTCTGCTACTATCCCTGCAGCACTGTGGGCGTTAAGGGCGCAATGGGGATCTCTCTCTTTTTTTAAGGAGAGGTATGGGATACTGAATTTTATGCATTAAATTGAATTTACAGTAAACCTTTCGTTTTCAGGTCTTACTACATTATAATATGCATTTTTAAAAATGCTGGCATGTTTGTTGCCTCTCATCGATGAGAATTTCCACCTTCCCATTCCTCCCGATGAGGAATTCCATGTGACTCAAAAGCTTGTGTACACCGCTTACCGTATTTTTCCGTGTATAAGACGCCCCCGTGTATAAGACACCTGCTATTTTTGGGGACTCAAAATTAAGAAAATGCACCATGTGCTATCTGTGTATAAGATGACCTCTTATTTTAAACTTCAAAAATTTAGGAAAAAATAAACATGGAAAAATACGGTAATTCTTAAAATGAAAGGTGCTTGGATCGAGTCCTCTGATGAGAAAGCCTTGCTCCCTATTCCTAGATGTGAGGGAACAGCTGTTAACTTATCTTAGCAAGGGAAGGCACTCTGTGCACACTCAAGAAACACCACAGTTGCTACCATTAGATGTATTTAAAGACAATACATTGCTTCTCTTTTATTCTCCAGAATCTGCACGCTGCATTTAAGGCCAAAGATAATAACCTCCTCTGGCTTACTCCTTATGAGCGAAATAGACCCCATGCAAACTGAAAAGCCCAAACCCCTGACGATTATAGCCATCACACAAGAGTTTGACAGATGTTGCTAAACGGGATAATGCAAACAGTCTGCCCTTTCAGACCAATCCACATCAATCTGAGGTAATGGTTTAAATGCTGTAAATATCCATTTGATACTTTTACCATAGTATAAACAATTTTTAACCATTCTCATATACTTATGAGGTTTCCAAAAGACCATGAGGATTTATTTACTTCCTGTAAAACAACAGGAATTCTTAATCCTGTCAACAGATTACAGAACTGTTTTCTCTTTGGAGGTTGGGTGGAGGGGGGGGGGAGGGAGAGGGAGAGAGTTCTTTGTGAAATGCTGCCATCTATAGGTGCTTTGGCAATTTAGCAGGCTCATAGGATACAGAGGTATCCGATGGCTACCTCACAACACAGCTTAATAAATGAGACTATTCTTGATCAATAAAAAGAAATATGAATCGCAGTCTTGGCTGGAAGAGAGATGTCATAAACAACAAGCTGATATCAAGATTCGAGCTGTGCTCAACTTGTGTTTGACAAATGTGTCACAAACATTTTTCCAAGCCCACAAAAATGCCTTCTCCTTTATTTATCTACTTGGAAGGGAAAAAAGAACTTTTTCAGCACTCCTGGTGGAAATATTTGCTCTGTTCCTACTTGTGTTCAGTGACACATCATCACATAAACCCAATATGGTCGGGACTGTGATGCCATCCTACTTATTCACTGCATTCTTGTAATTGGGTGGGATCACCCATGTGACTAGTCCAGGGAAAAGAAAAAGCTGGGTTTGGGTGCATAGCTTGGATGATCTCCAACTAAGTTCTACTCAAAGTAGACCAGAATTAATGGACCTAAATTAATCCTGCCCATTAGTTTCAATGCATCTGCTCTGACCTACAACCCTTAAGTGATTCTCAGTGGTGGGGGGGGGGGATATTTGCACCTCTGAAATCTAGGTTCTTTCTCCCCCCCCAAAAAAAAAGTTGAAATTGAGGATCACCCAGGGCCATACTAGTTGAGACTGCTGAATAAATGAAGGAGGTGGGGGAACCTTGTTATTTAAAGCAGATTTGATGAGAGGCCTTATTTCTTTGAGGTCTGTAGCTACTAGCATAGTACAATTAACTCTTTTAAAAGTAAAAGAACTCATGTAAGGTCCTGCTTTCTGGGTCGTTTTTTTCTCTTAATCAGCAGCCCTAATGAGAAAGTCATTCTAACCTCCCACTACTTAAGACCATTCTGCCTAGGAGTCCATCATGTGTTCAGCTCCACCGGCAGAATGCTGAGCAAGCAGTTTCTATATAAACAATCATTTTGCTTATTTTATCTTTAATTTCAAAGCAAATGTTCTAAATTAACACCCTACACCTTCAAACCCCATAGTTTATAGGAGAGGCTCTTCTCTTCAAAGAGAGGGTCTTCTTAGTGGTGGCACCCCACTTGTCAGCTGGTTCATCTGACACTGCTCTTTCAGCTCCAGGGAAAGAGTGAAATCCAGCATTCCGTTCTGTTCATAAAATAGCTGCTTCTCTAGTGGAGGTATCTGCTTATGTAAAAAAGGGGAGTGATGTGATTTTCTTTGATTTTCACCTCCACCACTTTTCCCCATGCTGTTCTGGAGGCTCCGACAAATCTGTAAACAGATATTTAGATGGTTCAGAGAATTACAGCAGGCAGGTTGAAAATCATCTGACCTTCTCTTGTATTAGTAGCTCAAAAAGCATTACAGTGGTACCTTGGGTTAAGAACTTAATTCGTTTTGGAGGTCTGTTCTTAACCTGAAACGGTTCTTAACCTGAGGTACCACTTTAGCTTTTGGGGCCTTCTGCTGCTGCCGTGCCACAGCCGCACGATTTCTGTTCTCATCCTGAAGCAAAGTTCTTAACCCAAGGTACTATTTCTGGGTTAGCAGAGTCTGTAACCTGAAGCATCTGTAACCTGAGGTACCACTGTATACAAGTAGAATAACTTCTTTGGATTTCTTCGCTTTTATATTTTCTCAATGCTTTAGAAGCAATTTCACCCAGCTCACAGTTTCATACTGCTTTTATTATTTTGTAACTTTTTGCTTATAATTATTTGTTTTGTTTTGTTTTGGTATTTATATTTTAATTGTTTTATTCTTTTTATATACCCACCTGGGAATACTATTGAAGGGTGGTGTAAAAATACTTACAATACATAAAATTAATTGTAAACAAAAGAGTGTTCCCAGGGCATTACCCATTAAAATTAGGTATCCAAAATACAATTTAGCACATGTGAAATGACAGTACATTAATTCAGCCAAACAGCACTTAAAATTCAAAGAACAAGGTGGAATAAAACACACAGTGCTACCATTGGGTTTAAGGGTTTAAAAGGACCCAAGACAATTTTGAAAGATTCCTAAATTACATCACTATAGGCACCAGGAAAATATCCTGCCCTAATCCATCATGATCTCTGTGATAGAGAGGAGGCTATGGCCCAGGTGAGGTGGAGAAAGGTAGGCTTCGGGTTCCATGGCTGATGCACTGTTGTGGCAAGTTCAGGGCCTTGGGAGGGGTCAGAAGTCCTGGCTCAGAGCTGAGTAGCTGCATTTCAATTCCATAGGCAGCAATCCTGTAGCTGAGACAGAAGGAACAAGCTGCCTCAACATGGAGCAATTTATTAATCTGATCTAAAGGGTCAATACTAAAGCTTTGCCCTTTGAGTGATGCATCTGGTGCCTTTTTATACAGTTGCTGGCCTCTTCTGGGCAACTGAGTTTTGAGTTGTGGGGGATCATTTGGGGAATGTTCCTTAGAACTTTCCCAGTCCTCCAAGGTAAAAGTTAAAGGTAAAGGGACCCCTGATCATTAGGTCCAGTCGTGGCTGACTCTGGGGTTGCGACGCTCATCTTGCTTTATTGGCCGAGGGAGCCGGCGTACAGCTTCCAGATCATGTGGCCAGCATGACTAAGCCCCTTCTGGTGAACCAGAGCAGTGCACGGAAACGCCGTTTACCTTCCCGCTGGAGCGGTACCTATTTATCTACTTGCACTTTGACATGCCTCCAAGGTGTCTGATGTCAAATGTTTGGCATTCAGTGGGGAATCTGGTAGAGGTATTTGGAAAGTAGGTCAGATTATATTTTGGACAAAAATCCTGAAACTGCATTCTCACTCTTAGCACTTGGAAAGGGAATGACATCTTAAATTTATTAACGGTAAAGGTAAAGACCCCTGACAGTTAAGTCCAGTCGCGAATGACTCAGGGGTTGCGACGCTCATCTCGCTTTAGTTAATGGTAAATCATAGAATCATAGACTTTTAGAGTTGGAAGGGACCACAAGGGTTATCTTGTCCCAATTTATACCCCGCCCATCTGGCTGGGTTTCTTCAGCCACTCTGGGCGGCTCCCAATAGAATATTAAAAACACGATAAATACATCAAACATTAAAAACTTCCCTAAACAGGGCTGCCTTCAGAGCTACTACTGCTTGAGGATTCTGCCTCCAATGCCCTCTGGTCTGGAGCCATAACACTATCCTAGGGATACTGGTCAAAAGACCAGACACAAACAATGAAAACGTCCTATCTCTGCTGTTGCCACCTCAGAAGGTGGGGGCATACAGAGAAGACTATCAGATGAGAACCTTAATGGGCTAGTATGGGAAAAGTTGGTCCCACCAATCTTCCAGATTAGCAGTGGACAGGTGTATGTTGTGCCTTGCTATTATGCTCCCATGTGCAGCTGCCCACATTTGGCTAACAGCATCAACAGAAGCATCTGCCATGTACCTGCATTAGGAATTGCACATGGACCAGCAGGAAGAAGCCCAGAGGTGTAACATCTTTTCCAACAAAAAGCCAGAAAGGACTCTACCTCTTTAGGTGAAACTGTAACCAACTCTTTCATACAAAGCCTATATACTAGTCAAAGTTAAAAATCTATCTTTAAAAAAGAACGATTCAATAATATGATGGATAAAACAATTGGGAAGTTACTCTCATATGTGGTGGTTATGTCCTTCAGCACAGAAATACTGGGAAATGATTCCAAAATTAATATTACGTTATGAAAACAGGATAAGATCCCTTGCTACTGTTGTTTAATTATACATCTCAATCAGTAAACAGAGAATATAGATAATTGATTTCTTATATGGTAGTAGCAGCAAGATTGTTGTTTATTGAAAAAAATGGAAAGCTCAAATCTTACTGGAGAGCAGTGGTTATATAAACAAGCTTTGGAAACTAACTCTGATGTCAATATTAACATATTAAGATCAAAAGAAACAGGATATGGATGGAACAGATTTCTAGATGCTTTCTATTTATTTGGTATTGTAAAAAAAAAAAAAGTGTTGCCTCCTGAAAATTCAATATGGTTTTGATATATATTTTTCTTTCTGTTGTATATTAATGTGAATATATCTGACCTTTTTCTTTAACAATGATTCAAAGAATACACTGTGTTAATCTTGAAATGTTTAACAGGGCTTTCATAAATTGTAGATTTATCAGTGTTTAACCCTGTTTTTCTGTTCCTTTTAACTTTCTAGAGACAATGATGTAATGACACTATAACTATAACTAAAAATATTGTGATAAGTTGTAAAAAAATAATAATAATCAAGTAAGCAGTTTAAAATTGCTCTGCTGCCAACCCTAAGGATATGCCCTTTCCTGAATTACTCCCTTTTGTTTGGAGTGTGGGCCTAATATGATTGAAATACAGTTTCCTTCTGCTTGTGACCCTCTTAAGACCAATGCGCAAAGCAGCATCACCCTTCACAAGTCCTGCTTTGTCTGTCTCCAGCCACAAAATCGGACTACATCCAGCATTACGAATTAAGATTCCCCAACTTGTAGTTTTTCCTTCTAGACATTCAGTGACCAGCAGGAAAAGAACGTGACTCATTCTACTTCAACTCCCACTGACTGAAAACTGAGTTCCTTGATGTGAAAACTGGGATAAAAACAACCCAACAGCAGTAGCGCGCACACACACACAAACCCAAAGCAGAAAACCCCATGAAAACCAGAAACAACATCAGAAAACAAACGTTCAGACAAGGCCATTTTGACCTATTGCTTCCCTGAAACCAGTCAACAGGATGGTGGCATTTACTTGACCATCTCCAGCACTGCTGCTGTACCAGGAGGAAGGGGAACAAGGTGGCAGAGAGGTTGCATCATGAAAGCATGCTTAAATGGGAGCAGTGGAATGGTTTGCCAGTGTGTTTGCACCACACTGACCTTACCACCACCTAATCCCCCCCTCCAGTAAACTGCAGTATCACCAATGACAGATCAGGTAAGTACTGTCTGCCATTACTGGCAATGATGGCTTGATCGCCCATGGCAGTGTGTTTTATAGTCTAAGGGCTGCTCCTGAGAGGTTTTATGCTTCTGAATCCCAGTTTCTGGGGAACACAAGTGTGGTGCATATTATTGTGGGGGAAAATGCAACCATTTCCGATTTATACTGTATATTTGCTGTATACAATGCTTATGATACTACATATAACATACAGTAAACCCTCAGGTTACGTTACTCTAGAGTAATGTAAATTTTGGGTTGTGAAAGTGGCAAACTCAGAAGTATCTTTCCAGATTTCACTGCTTGCGCATGCGCAGAAGCGTTCTGCATGCCGAGTGCAGAAGCGGTGCCTCTGGATACGGATTTTTCAGAGTGCGCATGGACCCCTGGAACGAATTAAATTCGTATCCAGAGGGTCCACTGTATACTATACATGTATGTGTATTATATATATTATTCCATACACACACACACACACACACACACACACACACACACACATGATAAATATCTTAAAATACACTTTTCACAATGAATTTTATATGTTTTTTATTCAAAGAGCTATATCGCAAAATTCGGAGGTGAGCAAACTCCAAAGGATAACTGCATTCCAATCCACATATTAGTTTTGAGTTAGGTGGGCTCGCTTAAGAATGCAGACAAAATGGAAATCTCACGCATCCCTCGGTGCCAGCCTTTCACAGCCTAATTGCAAGTACACACCTTAGTCCATTGCTCTCCCATTGCATGTTGGCTCAGCCCTCTGTGTTGCCTGCAACAGCGACGTTGGGAGTGGACAGGTAGGGATCAGAGAGGAGAGGAAGATTATACAGTGATGGAAATATGGCTACAGTTTCATTGGCATAATCCTGGTTTAATTCCTTCCTGCAGTATGAGAAAAAAATAATACTAATCAAGAGGAAGCAATGTATATTCACCTAGCATCGAGGACATGGAAAGTGACAGCATTAAGCATTTAAAGCATGTTAATAGAAAGTGACTACAATATAGTCTTTGGCAACTGTGGCTTTTGCTGATGCTATAACACACGCTGACAGCAAATATCAATTCTAGGTAAATCCAATTAAGCCCAGAAGCAAAACAGCTGGATTAGCAGTTCCCTGCATAAATTATTTTTTCTCCTTCCATTTACTTTCCCCCTTTTTTGCAAATGAGCCTTTCAACATGGAATAAAAAACCCCAGCTATCATTTTCTCCATTGCTTATTAATTGCGGGTCTAAAATAATACACTCCCACAGATACAAAAGCTCTAGGACTGTTCTGCGTTGCTTTTGATATGGTTAAACTATCTAGCTGTCCCTCAAAAAATATGTGTGCAGTTTCCTTGAGATGAGGTCATCTGGATTATATTACCTGCAAAATCCTCCATCTTCTCTTTCCAGATATTTATTTATTTAAGAAAAGTATATGTTGCCTTTCAGAGCAAAGGCTTCCGAAGGCGGCTTACAAATATAATTGATTAAAAATATAAAAAATGATTTAAAAACAACAACACAACAGCATATGAAGCAATCCAACTGCAAAACTAAAAATGTCAACAGTTAAAAGGCTTTTTAGTAAAGTGCATATGGAAACAAAACATTTATCAGGTCAGTTTAAAAATTAGCAAAAGTGGAGCCAAACATACTTCCTTTGGGAGAAGGTTCCAAAGATATGAAGCCACTACAGCCTGAGGAACTTGAAGGCAAGCCTGCAAGCAGGTATTTGGAGGTCAATCTTAAGACTTGGACTGATGGGTATTATTGCAGAAAGTCCATCAAGTAGGAACACAGGAAACTGCCTTATACTGAATCAGACCATTGGTCCATCTACCTCAGTATTGTTTCCACAGACTGGCACTGGTTTTCCAGAGCTTCAACTGGCATCTTTCCCAGGAATCAAAGCTGGGATGTTCTGCATGCAAACTGGATGCTCGACCGCTGAGTTTAGGACCATTCCCCATATAATCTGGTTCCAGTCAGCTTGGTCCCAAACAGGCATTAGAGCTCCAAGCCAGGCAGTGTAACTAGTATAGTATCAGTGGAATCTGTTCTGAATGCCTGGCCCCACAAACATTGTAGTGACTGCATCATCAGATGGATGGATGGATGGATGGATGGATGGATGGATGGAAGGACAGACACATTCAACATTCAAGTCCCATCAGCACAAGGATTTTTCCTCTCCTCCTTCTCTCTCCACACACCCTGCACCCTCCCCAGATCTACTCCGGAGGATTAGGGGAACCCTTGGGACAGATTTAAGGGGCACGTGGTGGGAGGGGAGGGAAAGAATCTTCCAATGTGCAAGCAGAAATCCTTGCACTGATGGAGCAATCATGGAGCCCTACATTGGATAGCTCCATCAATAAATGACACTCTCTAGGCCAGCTTCTGAGTCCAGATGAATTTTCTCAATGGTTTCTTGTAAGATGTTAATAATGAACATGAGGCTGAGGTAGAGGCATAAGTGCAGCAATAAATGTGCACTTATGGTCACATTTAAGATGGCGCAAAGGAGTGGCCCAGGAGAGCGAATTCTCCATGGCAGCTTAAGATGTGAAACTCCCTGCCCACAGAAGTGCATCTGGAACCATCCACGAGTGGGCAGTTTGGTGAGAACCACCCCTTGTTCCTTCAAGTTTCTTCTGAAAATCATTTTGTTTAGACAGGCCTTAGGACTCTCCTACAGGCAAATATGCATTGGATTCCTTAGACATAAAGGTAAAGGGACCCCTGACCATTAGGTCCGGTTGTGACCAACTCTGGGGTTGCGGCACTCATCTTGCTTTACTGGCCGAGGGAGCCAGCGTACAGCTTCCGGGTCATGTGGTCAGCATGACTAAGCCGCTTCTGGCGAACCAGAGCAGACATACTTGGCATAAAAAAATTGGTATTATACAGTAAATGCCTACTTTTACATCCTGACATATCCTGTGTTGGTTTGTGGCTTCAAGATAACTATACCAGGGGCTTTACATTCCACAGGTACACTTACCCGATTGGCCTCAGTATGTATCAGCCATTGATACTGTAGAAGAATTTGAATGCACACAGTTAAACAGCCATTTAAGTAGTATATCTATTTCTTAGTGCAGGAAATGACCTTAAGTGGCCGCACACACTGCCATGATTTCATTACCATTGATTTGCATGTGTTCCACTGTCAAGTCAAAAAGGAAGCAATGCAAAAATGTGCTTGATAACAGACTCCAATTTATTTCTAATGGCTACAACGTGCCCCTGAAAAACAGCTACAGCCAGCATAATATAGCTGGATCCTTAATTTAATTATTTATACCTGCAATGTGCACAGAATCTCAAAGCACTTGGTAAAGAAAGAAACTGAGTACTGCATTAGCTGTGGGGAAGTTTTGCAGAAAGTCGAAAAGGAGATTGTGTGTGCGCACACACACACAAGAGAGAAAGCTTGTGTTCAGATGTAATGCTAAAACATAGTTTGATATTAAGAAAACAAGTAGGCAATGGCCTTCACTGTATATAGATATGAATTTATTAGTGTAGTTTTTGT
This sequence comes from Podarcis filfolensis, assembly GCF_964270895.1. NCBI lineage: Eukaryota > Metazoa > Chordata > Lepidosauria > Squamata > Lacertidae > Podarcis > Podarcis filfolensis. The sequence continues at coordinate 29,156,644 of NC_139603.1, read as the reverse complement.
TTCATTTAAAATTATACTTTGTGATTGCCTGGAAACCAGGCACTTGGAACTGTAGTTCATATGTTCAGATGAAATAGTTTGTTTGCCAGAGACCAGGATTAAACATTTCTAATTTCTGCATACAGGGAGTAGTATACGAGCCTAAAGTAATGACACCATACCATAAACGCAGTGCTATTTTCCTAGAAAAAGAGGCACCAGAACTCACCACAAACACCTCCCTTGTTCTCTTAGAATGGCAATGGCAAGCACCTGAGATGTGCCAGAACTGAGTTCCGGCTGGGGGGGGGGAGGGGGAAAGCCCTGCATAAATGGCAGACATTTGTTTTTTTCTCTTTGGGTGGCACTGCTAAAGAACACATTCAAAAAATTGACGGATGCTGTGGGAAAAGATACAACCATGTAAGGCCTCCACTGCCATTGTAACATTTCCCTTCTGGCATCATTCCCACACTTCTTTCTAATACGCCTTGACCTATCTGACTGCTCCTCAATGTTCTTATGGTTGTTCTTCTTCTCCACTCATGGAAATGGCTTTGTTTTAGAAGAGATTGGATTTGATATCCCGCTTATCACTACCCGAAGGAGTCTCAAAGCGGCTAACATTCTCCTTTCCCTCCCTCCCCCACAATAAACACTCTGTGAGGTGAGTGGGGCTGAGAGACTTCAAAGAAGTGTGACTAGCCCAAGGTCACCCAGCAGTTGCATGTGGAGGAGCGGGGAATTGAACCCAGTTCACCAGATTATGAGTCCACTGCTCTTAACCACTACACCACACTGTTTTAGACAAGAGAAGAACATTGCAGGGCTGATATGTGCTTCACCATTTCAGAACTGCTTTGTTTAAATTCGTTGAGTTAAATCCAGTGCCATAGGATTCTGGGAGCAGAGTTTTCAGAAAGAGTAATATATCTGAAAGAGACAGATGGTTAAAAGCTTTGTTAAACATACATAGGCAGTGTCATTTGTTTTGGATATGATGGCATTTAACAGCCGTTTTTGCGGCAATCATCAAGAGAGAGAGCTTCCATTTTCCTCCTCCGTCATTACCTACATGAAAGTGGCCTAGAAGATTGCCCACTTGTATATCACTATAATGGGCCAATCCTTTTTAATCACTACGCCAGCATACAAAGTCACACCATAGTGCTTGGGAAATCCATATGTTAAATGGCACACTCAGATATAGAGCTGTTTCTTTCCACCCTCCCTCCAACGATGGGTTGCAAAGACCTAGAGATATTTAAATGTTTCTATCTCAGATATATGTGGGAAAGAATTGCGATTTCCATCATAGATATGATAGAAAACCCTTACACTATGAGGAAAAGACTGTTCTCGGGACGGGAACTCATTATATTTTTAAGACAGACTAACTTTTGAAAGGTATTTTCCCCCATTTTCGATGCCTGTGTGAAACAGAAACATTCTGATCATACCTTACACCGAGTGAAAGCATTTGTCCATTTATATGACATCACTATAATATCATTAAGCCCAATACAATTTAATTTGTCTAGGAAGTTCTTTTAAAGTTCTGGGCTGTTTGTCTTCTGATTATCTCAGGGAATGCCTTATCCCACTTCCCAGGGCTTAAGATATTCTGAAATAACTCTAATGCAATCCTTTGAGGAAACTGGGTTGGTGTCCACTAAGAGCAGGCCTTTCTCTAAGTCTGTGAAATTCTCTAACAAGAGAGATCCACAGAACCTTCTCAAGGTTAATTCTTTCCAAAAACAGGCAACATTTATTTATTTATTTACTTATTTACTTACTTACTTACTTACTTACTACTACTACTACTACTGGACATGGGTGGCGCTGTGGGTTAAACCACAGAGCCTAGGACTTGCCGATCAGAAGGTCGGCGGTTCAAATCCCCGTGACGGGGTGAGCTCCAGTTTCTCGGTCCCTGCTCCTGCCAACTTAGCAGTTCGAAAGCACATCAAAGTGCAAGTAGATAAATAGGTACTGCTCTGGCGGGAAGGTAAACTGTGTTTCCATGCGCTGCTCTGGTTCGCCAGAAGTGGCTTAGTCATGCTGGCCACATGACCAGGAAGCTGTACGCCAGCTCCCTCGGCCAATAAAGCAAGATGAGTGCCGCAACTCCAGAGTCGTCCGCGACTGGACCTAATGGTCAGGGGTCCCTTTACCTTTACCTTTATTACTACTACTACTACCACCACTATTTTATGTTAAATGCTTTCTTTTCTGGTCCTTATACAGATTTTGCTGCTTCTATTTTTGGCTGTTTTTCTGCTTTTGTTGCTAGGCTTATGTAGATGGTATCGTTTTATGGATCGGAAGAGCAGGTGCTCCCTTATAATGAGACAGGCCATTGGGCCTTAGAGCTCAGTATGTTCTACATCAAATGTGGGTCTCCAGCTGTTTTGGGACTAGAATTCCCATCATCCCGGAACACCGGACCTCCTAGCTAGGGATGGCATGTTTGGCAAACCCTCATCATGATCAACTCCTGCCCAGAAATCTATGTCCCCACTGTGGAAGGACGTGTGGATTCAGAATTGGCCTCCACAGTCACTTAACAGGACTCACTGTTAAGACTGTGTTCATGGAAGACAATCTTGCTCAGCTACAAGTGATCACCAAAGAAGAGTTCCCAAACAGCTGGAAATCACGGTCTACATTGATTGGCAGTAGTTCTCCAAGGTTTCAGCCAAGAGTCTCTCTCACACCCCTACCTGGAGACACCAGAGATCAGGCAAAGCATGTGCTTTATCACTGGCTAATATTTTCCAATATTTTATGGAGGGAGGGGTTTCTAGTTTAGGAACAGGGTGTTGTTGTTTTTAATGAAGATGAAAAAGCAGCACATGAATGTTTCGAGCTTAAAGAATATAAGCAACGCTCTTAACTGACAGTTTCCAAAGCCTTTCCTAGCACTGTCACATGTGAGCCTTTCAACTGGAGATGCCACCATACTACCAAGCTTTCCCTAAAAGGTGCACAGTCCAAGACTGTAGCTCAGTTGTAGAGCATTTGCTTTGCATGCCGAAGGTCCCAGGTTCCATCTCTGCCATCTCCAAGTATAGCTGGGAGAGAACCCGGACTGAAATCCTTTCAGTCAGTGGACAGTACTGAGTTAGATGGAAGAATGGTCTGACTCAGCATAATGCAGCTTTCCAGCTTGCTGCCCTCTAAACATGGCAAATTGGAACGTTCCAAGTGAAAGCACCATTCTTAAACCACCGACTCATTGGGGGCCTCCTTTGTTGGAAAAAAAAGTGGGAGTGAATAGACCAGGCATCCCCAAACTCGGCCCTCCAGCTGTTTTGGGACTACAACTCCCAACATCCCTAGCTAACAGGACCAGTGGTCAGGGATGATGGGAATTGTAGTCCCAAAACAACTGGAGGGCCGAGTTTGGGGAAGCCTAGAATAGACCTTAGTTTCTCCTCCTCATTGGGATAGGAAGAAGAAAGAAAGAAAGAAAGAAAGAAAGAAAGAAAGAAAGAAAGAAAGAAAGAAAGAAAGAAAGTTGCAGGGAGAGGCAACTACAACCATTCAATACGATTCACTCTTTCTTGATCCATATTACAAGGGCACATTGTAGGAAAACCTCTAGAAATATTATAAATAAATGCATGAGACGTTTAACTTATTACTAAATGAAACAATACGAGCAGGAAATATACTTACATTATACACGTACACACATTAGATAATGAATACTAATGAATGCTATGAGTGATTGCATTTATTTATAGCACATGGGGAATTTAAAATTAAATTGAAGTCACTAATTCTCACTTCCCTAAGCTGTGAAAGCAGTAATTCTCACAAAATAACCCCAGATCTCACTTCGGTTCTATCAGAGGTTTCATTATTAATTGTAATTGTGAAGAGTTACAGAGTATTTACTAATGTACTATGATGGATTCTCTCACAAATAATTTCAGCTAAACAGTCATTGCTATACATTGTAAAATATAACAACCAGGTGGCACGTGTGAAGTGTCATCGCTGTATCATTTATTTGTGAAGTTCTAACATCTATGTATTAACCGCTAAAAATTAATTAACAGCTAGTTTATTGCACACTCTTCACAAATATTTTAATATTCGTATCAATTTACATATTAACTTAGGTTTGGGATATGACTTATTGACCAGCCAAATTGTGTAATTAATTCAGTGCACCAGTAATTAAAAAAAACAATAGCATTGCTACACAATCTCCGTTAATTGTTGTTGTTTTTTAATGGATTTAAGGTGAACATGACATTGAAGTTCCACAGAGTTTTGCTACTTATAGAAGTGGAAGTGCAAATGTGATTTATTGGCTTCTACAAAAAGGAGGAGATGAGATGTAGGGTTCTTTTCAATCTTATCCTATTTTTTTTTTACTCTCAAATTTGTTTTTTTAAAAAGCTTACTGCAGCTGTTGAGCTCCTGTGAGTTATCAATGGTGTCTCCCAAAAATTTTACACATCACTTGGGAAGACAGGCGAACTAATGCCAGTGTACTGGAATAAGCAAAGTGTTGAAGCAATGATTCTTCAACATCAACTTCGTTGGACTGGTCATGTTGTGTGGATGCCTGATTATTGTCTTCCAAAGCAACTACTCTATTCCAACCTTAAAAAGGGAAAGTGTAATGCTGGTGGTCAACAAAAGAGGTTTAAAGACTGTCTCAAGGTAAATTTTAAAAAATGTAGTATAAAGGTAAAGGGACCCCTGACCATTAGGTCCAGTTGCAGACAACTCTGGGGTTTCACGCTCATCTCGCTCTATGGGCCGAGGGAGCCAGTGTTTGTCTGCAGACAGCTTCCAGGTCATGTGGCCAGCATGACTAAGCTGCTTCTGGCAAACCAGAGCAGCGCACAGAAACACCATGTACCTTCCCGCTGGAGCAGTACCTATTTATCTACTTGCTCTTTGTGCTTTCGAACTGCTAGGTTGGCAGGAGCTAGGACCGAACAACAGGAGCTCACCCCGTCATGGGGATTCAAACCACTGATCTTCTGATTGGCAAGCGCTAGGCTCTGTGGCTTAACCCACAGCGCCACCCGCATCCCACCATAAACACCAACATATAAACATATAAACACCAACCATTGGGAAACACTGGCCTGTGAGTGCTCCAATTGGAGAACAGCCTTTACCAAAGGTGTCATGGGTTTGAAGACACTCGAACTCAGAACTCAAGGGAGAAATGTGCTAAGAGGAAGGCACGCTTGGCAAATCCACGCCATGATCAACTGCTGCCCGGTAACCAATGTCCCCACTGTGGAAGGACGTGTGGATCCAGAACTGGCCTCCACAGTCACTCATGGACTCATTGTTAAAACTGTGTTTATGGAAGATAATCTTACTCAGCTACGAGTGATTGCCAGAGAAGAAGAACTCTATGGTTATATAACATACTTGCAATGAGCAGAGAAGTTTCCTGCATGAAGCAGGAGAGATGGACCAGAAGCCATCCAATACCCGCTGCTGCTCTATGTGTCAAAATATATTAATCTCAACATGGGGTAGCTTCCCCAAAAAATAAAAAAGGCATCCCAGTGCTGAGTTCTCTCTCACTCTTACCATAACATGTACAGGTGTTGCCTCATGTATTTCCATACCTGTGGATGATGAGGCAATGATGTGCAGTGAGGAAAGGGGAAATTGCAATGTGATGTTGTCACAATGTGAGGAAATGCCACATGCCATGTTATGGAATTCAGCATGAAGATGTAATTTGCAGTGGCAGCTCCATCTCAAGCATGAGATGTTCTACCACCTGGGTAGACAGCATGGCTATAGAACGTGGTTCCTTGTATGCAAGGAGCTCCACAAAGGGTGATTTTGAAACACAGTGGTTGAATATAGGAATATAGGAGGGGAAATTGTGTACACTTGGAAACATTGGCAGCATTAAGATAAATTCAACAGTGTAAGTAAGTTTTGGTGGAAGTAATAATGGAATACTGAATGGTTTAGTTTTTGTAAAATATGCAGGGATTTATGCTATGCAAAACAAAACATGGAAAGAGAAGAAGGGAAGTCATTGATATTTTAAGGTTGTCTAAATGAACATTCTACTTTGTAAAACATAAAATTTAATTATACTCTCTCTCTCTCTCTCTCTCTCTCTCTCTCTCTCTCTCTCTCTCTGAATATAGGAAGCTTCTTCAAATTATGTTCTTCAGCCCATTGCCAACTGTGACTGACAGCAGCTGTCAAGGTTTTTAAGCAGAGGTCTTCCCTTTGCCCTGCTACCTGATCCACTTCAACTGTAGGTGCCAGAGATCCAAGACCCTCTGCATGAAATGAATGTGCTCAAGCATTGATCTGTGGCCCCTCCGCACTTCTTGGAGGACCACCAGGTTACTAGAAACTAGGGATGATGAGCAATGCAAGACAATAGACCACATCAGAGTAGAGCTTCATTACCAAGATGTGGAATGCAGATACAGATCTGCTAGCTCAGGCATGGGCAAACTCGGCCCTCCAGAAGTTTTGGGACTACAACTCCCATCGTCCCTAGCTAACAGGACCATTGGTCAGGGATGATGGAAGTTGTAGTCCCAAAGCAGCTGGAGGGCCAAGTTTGCCTATGCCTGAGCTAGCTTGTCCTCTTATATATATATACATAAAGTTTCAGAACCGATGGTAGAAATAACCTCTATGTTCCATATAAGATAACTATTATTGTAGATAAAATTTACCTTCTTTATATAGCATGGCAACTTTGCCAAGTTATATTTTTAAAGAAATTTTAAAGAAAACTTGAGGCCTTTTTTTCCCCAAAAGGTATTGTGAAGACATCTTGGTTCTTAAAAACAAAAGGGACTGTCTTACATTCTAGGCCTGCTCCAGTTCATGAGAGTTCTCCACTGAATGCTATGGCTATTTTGAATTGTTTGTTAAATATGCATATACCAGTTGGGGTAGCCTTTGCTTTCCATCCATATTTATCCTTGTGCATTCTTTTTTCATGTCTCTGTGCCAAGAAATCTGGTTAGTGAAAATGCCAGAATCTTTGATTTGATTTTATTTGATTTCATTAGGGACCGTCAGCCGAGCTGCTTAAGTGCCTGACTACTGTTTGCAGTTAAACATTCATTAGGGAATCCCCAGTGGGTTCATTTGTTTCGCTGAGGTCCAATTACAGTGCCACAAATGCAGTTTTTGCAGCAATTAGCTGATTTTTCCTGTTTACGTTCTGTCTCTTTAGGAAGAGGACTAGTTTGTAGGGGTCAGATTTTTAATTAGGCGCAATTTAGGGCCAATAAGAAAACTGATCATTTAGTAAATGGATGTGGTGGTCTTAAAGCTCAGAGGTAAATAACACAACAGGGATACTAGGAGCATGCCCTCCTATGGTGTGGTATTCAAAACCCTATAACATTGGGGACAGATTACAAAATAACCTGCTGCCACAGATTATTTCTAGGTGCACAGGGCACCAACGCTGTTTCTCAAAGAGGCAAGAGGAAACAGCAGCAAAATACAAGCAGGAAGAAGTTAACGGTTCACATATTTTATGTACATCTTCAACGTGGTTGCAAAATTAAAAATATCATTGCTGATTTGCTGAGTAGCCAGAGGGCAAAGATATCACTGAGTTTACTGTGTGCACACTTAAATCACAAAGGGTTTCCATCATCAACAAAGGGTATAGGGAGATGCACACCCACATTTACTTTTTTTAAAAAAAAACCCTGAAGCTATAATCCCCTGCACTCTTAATTAATAGTAGGGATGAGGGAGAAATTAGCTTCAGTTTGCATTTAAAGTTATCAAATTTACATCTTCTGAAACAACATATGAACTGAAAAGTAGCCTTCAAAATGTACACTTCTCTGAATTTTGCAATGCCATTCTGCAGCCAAGTAGCACATACCAAAAAATGGAGAGGCTATGCTCTGGTAAAGTGTGCATATAAATTCACATATTAGTGAAAAATGCATTATCTTAGGGGAAATCATTTGGCGAGAATGCATACGTTGGGCAGAATTGCATATGAAAATAAGTACTGAAGGAAAACTTCACCCAAAATTGTCGATGAATTTTCATGAGGACAAAAATAAATGAATCAAATAGTGATGTAGAAATGTGAAGAACTGAAGATTAAAATAACTGACAGAAACCAAAATGGACAGATTCACCCACCTCTACTTAAGTATAGATGCTATGATTATGAGGGACTTGGAGCCTCTGCAACTTGCCACATTTTTCTTCTCTTCCCATTTGTGGACCCGCCCTGATCACATATCAGTGGCTACTTGCAATAGTGTGTAGCAATTCCTAGCACAATGATATTACATGATACATTTTAGATTTTACAAGGGGTAGAAAAAGAGAATGGCAATGGTGCTGTTTCTCTCATAATGTGTAGTTTTACTCTCAGTAAAGGTTACCTCTGAATAGGCTCAGGCTGCCAGATATCCCTTCTCAAGCAGAGAAATCAGTGACAAAACTCCCACTGACTTCAGAATTTCCTTCAAGAATTTGCCAGGCAATCTTCATGAAGCCAAATTTTCACGTTCCCTTTTCAACAATAAATCACCAAGTTTCTCTCTCTCTTCAAATTTCAAAATACAATGGGGAAGTTATATAAAGAAGATACACTGGTTGTCAAAAATGCTGCCTCGTTTCATATAACGCCGTTGAATTCGTATTATATGAATAGCCTCTGAAAATATTTCAGATTTAGTGGGCTTTCTCCTCATTGGTTTCATTAGGTTCTTACGAAGCTCGAACAAAGGAAGATACTGAAATAAAGTTAAGCTATGCTCTTAGCCAGTCCTGTCTCCATGTCTGGATACCGTTTGGCAATTGACTGCAAGGTCAAAGGTTGTTAAAAATGCGGCGACCCTCTGACCTTCCATTCCCATTTCCTGCAGGAGAACAACCTTTCATCCAACCTACAAGTCTCTTAAGAAACATTTGTTGTGATTTCATGTCTGAACTCTAGGATCAATGAGATGGGAAGGTGGGGGTGATGCTTGGGATATTTTTTTACAGAGGCTTGAAATCCTTCTCTCCTGAAGCATGTGTTTGCTTTTATAGTTCTGTTTCATTTAGCAAAATATGCTACCGCACAGATGTATGACAGCTTAATTTATGGTTAGCAAGATACAATTCCATGATAAAAATAGGAATTGTGTGTGGAAATTGCTAAGTGGTCTGATCTGACATTGCCACTTACCATAGTGTAGTGCCAGTAGTGTAAGGAGAGGCTGGTACTGCTGCATCTGAAGTAACCTCCTAAAATAGATACATTTGGCAGAGAAATCATACAACACAGTAGAATCCTGCTGCTAAGTGACTCCAGAAAATGATCTTATTAGGAACTGAGCTTTACATTTTCAGGACAGTAATTAAATATTAAGTTTTGAAGTCATTCTAAAATGTCATTCATAAAGCATATGGTATCAGATAACAAAAAACGCTAATGCTAAAGAATCAACTTTCAGAATGCCATCAGTAACCTAAAAATAAATATTATGTGTCCTTTATATTGCATAGCAATTTATCAGGGCAGATCTCTTTAATTCTACTTTTGACAACAAGCACCCAAGACTTTCCTAATGTCCAAATCAGATTTAAATTTTCCATTGGGGTGTGTTTGGAATTATCAGCTGGATGCCCCAACTCTGCAGGTCAGAGGAACATGGGCAGGTGGATATGCAACCTGATCTAAGAAAAAGCTTAGATGTGATTGGATGTGCATTGTCTTTCATAAGCCAGGAGAGCTGGATGAAAAGGATGCAAAGAGCAGCACTGAAACTGACAAACACCTAACCCTTAGCCACAGTTAGGATCGGGAAGGATTTTGACTTGCCCTGCATTTCTGAGCCAACTTTCCCATGTTGGCCCACTCAAACCCATGTGTGGTCTGGAACATAGATCTCTGGGCCCCTACTGCACTTACAAGGTGGTCTCATTCTTATGCATTCAGTTCCATCATATTTTCCCACCATAGTCACATTTATTTAGGTGAACAAACAAGGCTGCCCCAAAGGGCTGTGCACAGAGCCCCACATACCATAAATCCACCACTGGGTACTATCAGTGGGTGCATTTCGCTCAGTAATTGGCCGTGATGAGACTCTGTGCATTGTTCATGCATCTGTGAATCAGCCTTACTAAATTTCACTTCAAGGAATATTGAATCATCTCACTGTTTTACAAGTACATTTGTTGAAGCGGGCCTTCAGCTGGAATAATGCTTTCGTGGCATCTTTGAAAACGAGCTGTGCAGGTTTACTGCAGCTGAAGAGTTAATGTGGTGTTAATGAGGCTGGAGGACAGGGGGAAAAACCTGCCTTTTTAAAGCTGTAAAATCAGCCTTATTTATAATCTTTGGCTTGTAACTAAAAGATAATAGTTTTCATTTGCAACCAGATAAAGAAAATCTTTGTAGTGTAAAATGGTTCTCATAAACTAGAAGGAGATTAAAGGTAAGTCTGTATAAGGAAAACATCTATCAGTAAAACAAAGAAACTGGGTTTTTATTTTTTCAAGTCTAGAATTATTTATTTAAGCATTGACATAGTTCTGGGTCCGCTACAAAAGTGCCTCATCTCTCTTGGTTCTTGCTGCCATGGAGTGGCATGGCTGATCTCAGCTGAGGGAATTTTATTACATGTTTATAGCTGGTTCTGATTATATTTCAGCTGCTTCACACTGAAACAACTGCTCACACAGAGCACTAATAGTTCACAATCAAACACATTTGCGAAACTTAAGTTTTGTGACAAAATCAGAGGTGCTTTACGATCTAAAAGGCAGAATGAGATGATGAAATACTGATATGGTAGTTTAAAGTGTTTACTCCTCATTTCCCCGAGAATGCTTTGGCTTTTAAATGTAAGCACATTGACATGGGAATAAGTCACACGGAAATCCACAAGATGTGCTTTCCCAGTCGGCACACTTTGGCTCAAACTGCGCAACAGCCAAACAAATTTAGATAAGCAGAACTGGTTGTGTTGTGGAGAAAGTTGTTGGGTACTCAGCTCCGCAGCCCAGCTCTGATGAAAGGGATTTCAATCCATCAATACTGCTTATGCAACAATAAAAGTTAGACTTTAGAGACCTTAAATGGACCAGCTTTCTAATAAACATCTGAAAAAAGACAACCAGGCAAGTGATAAGCAACAGGAATCAGAATCCTATTAGAAAGGAGGGAGAACCAGCTTTGGGTTTTAATTAACCAAAATCAGTCTTGGATTCCTTTGCTGTGGCAGGTTCCATTTTAAGTCCAAATTCCTTCATACACCTGCCATGATGTGCTTACTTCATGTACTTCATAGCTTAAACACTTGGGTGGGGGGCAGTGTTACCCTACAGCCAGCCAGCTTCCCCAACAGAGTCTTGGTAGGTTTCTCAAGTCTGCCCTTTTGAAGATCATCAACACGCTTCCCTTGTGTAGAAGTCAGAACCTCTAATCTCTTCCTGACATGCTGGGCCAAATCCTCTCAAGCAAATGTTGAGTCAGTCAAGTCCCTTTGGCTTTCAGCGTTTAAGGAGATTTACACCACATGAGGGTCTGGCCTCAATTAGATTGCATTGCCTTCCAGCACTTTCTGAAATTTTAGCTAATGAGTTGAAGGCTCCTTGAGTTTCGGGAACAGCTGGAGAATACCCCCCATCCCCGTGGCCTTACTTCTTGGCAGGCAAGGATGGCTCCGAGTAGCACTCAGGAGTTTAACACGCAAAGGCAGAGAAGCGTTCTCGGCATGGGGTGTTGCTGCTGTGCTGGGAACCAACTCCCAGCCTTAATTCTGATGGTATGGAAAGGAGCACATTAGGAGTGTATCTCAGTGCTCCTGCTTTCCTTTTTGGCAAGCTCTGCTACTCAAAGCCAGCAGGTGTTTAATGCTATTAAATTTATGGGTAGCAAAAGCTGTTGAATGTCTGGGTAGCAAATTAGCAGAAAAGAAGTGGTACATGCCTAGACATTTATTTGGAAATCTGTAGAAGTGCATTAGTAAGTTTGAGGAGAATAGGCTTAACCATGCTCAAAGTTTTTTTGGGGGGGGGTTGTTGGTTTTTTGTTTTTTTAAGCAAGGCACCTATGATTTAGAAATTATTTGGTTTTGGGGCAAGAATAGAGATCCAGCGTACATTAAACCAAAAACTCTCTTTCCACATCTACTTCTGTCCTGGGAAGCCAAACCATACTCTTCACCCCACTGTCTCTCTCTCAAAAAATAAATAAAGACCACCTTATCATTAAGAGGTAACTGATTCTATACTTGTTCCTCTTCATCTAATATCTGGATTGCTCGCCCTGCCAAGCCCATACATTTTCTTGATCAAGAAGCCACATCTGGTGTACTCATGTAGTTCCATAACAGTGAAATCCAGAATTAAATGCCACAAATAAGTATTGTACAAGGCATGGTTCAATTTTATGGCCAGTTTGATGTTATGGATTTGCTCAGCAGGGTTGCCAAAAAAGAAGGGGAAAGAACCAAGCTAGTTGCCCGCCCTGTTTCTGTGCCTTTGATAGAAGTTAGCTATGCAGAAACCAGCAGACAAGCTTTTCATAGCGAGGAGCTCAACATTATCACCTACTAATTGTGTGGATCAAAGTGGTCAGATGGGACAGGAGTTGCCATAGTGAAAGAAAGAAGATTCTTTCCGAATATTCCCCTGCACAGTAGTACGATACTTGAAACAGTCCTTGAGAGAAGAACTTCTCTGACTGAAGACATCAGAAAATGCTAACAAGGTTTTAAGTGGTTGAATTTCAGAAGCACTCATTAATTTCTTTTGGCTAGGGTTTCTTGACCAAGGACCTGTGCTTTTAACAACACAGACATACAACAAACGGTGTATGTCTTCATCATAGATGTGGAATGAAGGGCAAACAACAAATGGCAGCTATAATCTTTGCTAGTATTCAAGTATTTCCATTGGGGGAAAGCAAATTGGATAACTAATCTATCCAAGACTTTAATATTAGACCAAAGATGGGGCATTATAGAAATAACGAATGGCGCTTAATTAAGCCAGCCCTGCACAACCAATGACTTACCAGGCCAAAAGCATCTGCCTAGACAGCCACAGTGGCCCACCAGGTGTTTGCCAATCTCATCAACCTTCTCTAGGTTGTAACCAGGTGATATGACAAGCCCCTTGTGGGCTCCAAATAGATGACTGGTTGTTGTGTTTGGCTTGGTGAAATCATAAATTGAGCATATAAGGGCTAATCCAGGAGCAGCCAACTAGGGATGCACCAATGTTGTAGACTCCCATTTCCACCATCCCTGGCCATTGGCCATGATGGCTTTTAAGCTGCGGTTGTCTCACAAAATGAGTTGTGAAACTTTTCTTTGTTCTTTTGAAGCACCCAAATACAGTAAGTCTCATTTACAAGGATTCCCACACACTGGGACAAAACAATCAGTGCAATCTAACCAACGGCTAAAATGCTTGATATTTTTAATACCTTCTACTGCAATACCAAGTAAAAAAGAGTGCACAGTAGATAGAAATAAATGGAAAGACTTTGAAGCAAAGCGACATAACGCAAACAGGTTGCAGTTGCCTGAAATTCTAGTTCTGAAATCGATTCATAAGGCAATCTAAGAAATCAATGAGATCCTGCTGAAGTAAGGGAATGCAAACCTCTTTTTTTGCATCCCCAGTTGCTGCCATTCAACCATTTTTAATCTAGAAAAATAGCTAAGTATTTGCAGGAATGAATTGGCCTCCATGTCCATTGCTTCCATTTCCTCTGCTCTTTCTATGCCACCTGCACTTTTTGGCAAAGGATGGTGGCCAAATATAGCCAATATGTGTATATCAACATTCCTCACCAACAGCCCCTGAACCTGTCTTTGCAGCTGGATCATTAAATGCCAGCACATAGCATAATGGGGCTGGGTGTCGTTGTTGTTTTAATTCAGAGTTTTACTTTGCAATGGTCTTGGTTATGAAGAAAGTGAAGGCTAAAATTACCCGGCAATAAATAACGCTTTGGGCCCTGCACACAATTTTCATTAGTGGGCTTGGGTGCCCAATTATCCTTACCATAATAAGGTTCAAACTGCGGCTTACTCCGTCATGAAATTCCACAAGACAGAGACTACAGCCAAGTCTTAGGTCTTGAAATACTTGGCACCTGATCCCAAGAAAGGCCTTTGAAAGTACCAGCCAGACACCTTTCTCCAACGTAGCGCATGGAGAGACAAATCATTGGTTGACATGCACATTTAATATGGTTGGTTTTGCTTATGTTATCAGTGGGATGTGTTGGGAGGCAGCTCATACATTACAGAAAATCATCCTCTCTTAGTTGGGGCTTGCCAGACATCTCAGATCCCCTCCTCTTAGGTTCCTCAGTGACAAGCTGACAATATAGCCAGCAGACGAGGAGGAAGAGATGACTTTGGGCCCTTCCGTCAGCACTGCCTTTGGTTGACCCACGGCATAATCAATCTGCATCCAGCCATTTAAGTGGCAGGAGCAAAATGAGTGACAGCCAAGCCTTGACGATGAGCTCAAGCCTTGAGCTCAGTAGTGGCCAATCCACCCTGCCACTGGCAGAAGCTGGGGATAGAGGCCGCAACACCCTATCACTGGCAGGGGCATCGTTTTAGGATTTCAGGGAGGTGATAGGAAAGTAAGAGTCACAAGAATGTTCAGTTGTCCTGTTCTGTGGGCCCTGCTGGCATCAGTAGGTGCTGGCTGTTTATTAAAACAGGTTTTCCTTTTAATAAGTATAAAAATGGGATATATAGAAGATAACATAAATAAAGCTTTCCGCGCTCACCAAAGTTTGTCTGGAATTTTGCAGGAATCTGTGACCTTATGTGGGCAGCCCACTTTCACAACCATTGAAATTAGCATATCAGCAATTAAATAAAATGTAAGAAGTAGTGTTTGGCCAGAGTTTTGAAAAACATGGATAGGAGAATTCTCTCTGTGTGTGTGTGAGAGAGAGAGAAAGAGAGAGAAAGAGAGAGAGAGAGAGAGAGAGAGAGAGAGAGAGAGAGAGAGAGAGAGAGAGAGTTTTTCCGGAGGCTGTTTCATTTCAGAGATATCCACTGGCTGTGTTCTTTGGCCATTTCTATTTCCAGTTGCGTTTAAATATCACCCTGATGAGTGTTTGCTTTGATAAGGCTGTTCAACAGTTGGGAGTCTTACCCACTTCCCAAATCCTACTCAAGATCACACATATGGCACTGGGACTGTTATTTCTGTGGCCTCTCTCAACGTATACTTGCCAGCTTAAGCTGTGAACATTCAGAAATCATTAGCGAGGTGTGTGTGTTTAAAAGTGGGTTTCTTTGTTTTTTTGTTATGTCCTTAGGGTAGGAAAGTCAAGACTAAATCATGAAAATAAAATGTGTTTTATTCAGTTATAACATGATGCTCTCTATTCTGCGTACTTACGCCCTCGTAAGTTTCTGAATTTGATCCTGGGGAGGGAGTTACATCTTGCTTTTACAAAGCAACCACAACATATCCCTATCTGCACATGGAAACCTGGAACACCAGGGAGAAGAGTTCAGACCAGTTCAATGCAGCTAGAAAACTTGGCGCTTGTCTTCCCATACAATTTCCTTTCATGATGATAATCTTCCAGTGGGTTGATTTGAAGGCACCACCTCTTTAGGGAGAGAAAGTAGTTCTGCAGGTCCCCAGGCTCCTGAATCACATGCTTTTTAGCTATTTTATTACCTCTTCAGCATATCAGTCACTGCCAATTGTAATTAAAAAAAGTTTCTTGGTAATGCAAACATAGCTTTGTGTTCAGTTCTCTTTCCAGCTATCTATGCTCTGTTTTTCAGATGCCACTGAATAGTGACAGTGATTAGGGATGGGCAGGAAATTTCCTGAAACCATATGTTAACCAACCACAGCAATACATTCAAATTTGCACACCTCTGAATTTTATGATGCAGTTCTCCAGCCAAATAATGTGCATAAAATGTGCAAATTAAAGTGTATATAAAAAGGCATTGTATTAGTGAAAATAATGTTTTAGAAGGCATTGTAAGGGGAAATTGCTTGCAAAAATGTGTATATCAGGCAGAATTGTATACAAAAGATGTGTATATTAGGAGAAAATTGCACTGCAATGCTGATGAATTTTCAAGATGACTTAAAATACCGGTAAATCAAAAACCATTGCAGAAATGTGGAGAATGAAATTAAGATTGAAACAATGAGAAAGCAAAATTGACAGATTCATCCATCCCTAATGAAGGTACATAATAATTATTTTTGTCCTCACATTATGGCCAGATGGAGACACATGGAAGCAGGCCCTCTGCTGAACTATATACTCTGAGGCGCCACATATCTCAAAAACCGGTCTGACTGCATCACATTCACACAGAGATGCAGACACACAAATACTTGCAGAAGCTGCATCCAATTGAATGGGGGAAGCTATGAAGCGCTACATCCTCAGTTCTGGCTCCTTACTGAAGTGAAGACTAAGGTCAATGGATTGCCAGAAATTAGACAGCCAGTTCTTTGCTTAGCCTCTTCAGCATCCACTTAAAATATTTGCTTCCCAGTAGCACAGAGATACAGCCACATGGACAGAATGACCATTTGTTTTCATATAAAAAAAAAGCAAAGGTTGTGTCAGATTCAGATTGTAATCACTATTGCCATGTAACAAAATGGAACGCATTTGCATACGTAGCAGACCAGCCAATCATACAAGTCATGCATATTCAGGAGCTTGTTCAGTAATTCAGCAGTCGGTGGCAACTGATCTTCCATTTCTGAAGTAAAGTTTATGAATAAGGTAAGGGTAAAGGGACCCCTAACGATTAGGTCTAGTCGTTAGGTCCGACTCTGGAGTTGCGGCGCTCATCTCGCTTTATTGGCCGAGGGAGCCGGCGTACAGCTTCCGAGTCATGTGGCCAGCATGACTAAGCCGCTTCTGGTAAACCAGAGCAGCTCACGGAAATGCCGTTTACCTTCCCACCGGAGCGGTACCTATTTATCTACTTGCACTTTGATGTGCCTTTGAACGGCTAGGTTGGCAGGAGCAGGGACCGAGCAATGGGAGCTCACCCCGTTGCAGGGATTCAAACCGCCGACCTTCTGATCTGCAAGTCCTAGGCTCTGTGGTTTAACCCACAGCACCCCTCGCATCCCTCAAGTTTATGAATAGCCAGTACTTTTTTCTTTAAAGCATATATCATCCTGGCTTCTAGACATATTGGAATCACTGGTGGAGGAACAGGGGATGGGCAGAGTGCACCGCCCCCAGCACCATCGGGGAGGGGAGTACCATCGTGGCCACCCCCCGGACACGTGCCACGCACCCCCCCACTGCCCTGGGCACCATGCCCCCAGGACACACGCCACACCCCCGCGGGCGATGTGCCATGCCCCGGGACATGCGCCAGCCATGCCCCCGCCTGCTCTCCACCCCCCGTGCCAGAGCATGCAGCTTCGCCACTGATTGGAATGTTCCTCGTAGGTTGAACATATTGTGATGATACGTTGATAATGTTCAAGCACTTTAAGAAAATATTCTTGTCCAGATTAGATGACACTTCTGCTCTTAAGTGTAGTGAGGGAAGGTGAACAAACCTGTCCTCCTCACCAACGCACCAGGCTGTATTTGCTTCCACCATCTCTGTGCAGGAACAATAGCATCTGTATACCACCCATGTGATTAAAGCCTTCACCACATCTGGACAAATTCTTTTGTAGCATATAATCCAGCGGTTTTTTCGGGGGGACGCAGGGGGCGCATGCCCCTAAACATTTTGTGAATCTAAGTTTTGCTTCATTGAGGGGCAGTATTTCAATATAAGTAGGAAAATGAGAGTACCCCTAAACATTTTTTTTAAGAAAAAAGGCACTGATATAATCTCTGCAATTTTGGAATACATGTGTAGACCACATGTTGTAGGGAGGGGAAGGTAGTGCAGAGGTATGTTGTAACATAGGACTTTGCACGTTCTGAGCTTGCTAGCCTTATTTTTTATTTTATTTTTACAAATCCACTCTACAGCAACATAGTAGATCAGGAATCAGGCCTACTGTTCTTTATCTTGTGTTGAGGTGAAATCCATCATTTTCTTCAAGTGGTGGCATTTCAAAGGACATTGATTTTTTGATATATATTTTTAAAGCAAGCTAAGCAATCCAAAGACTCAGCTTCTCAAGGATGTTAACTCTGTAACTTCATGAAAAGCATACAAAATGAAGATGTTGGCATTATATACAAACAATGACCATTGACTAATATGGAACATGTTGTGTGAAGCGCCCCTGAATCAGATGGTAACCCACCTGAGAGATGAGCAAAATATCCACACGGCTAGTGGACACACATATAAGCATTGGATCCAAGCAAGAAATTTGAAGGAAGAAGAATTATATACTTGGCTCATCTGACAGCAGAAAAAGTGTCTATGCTTAATTAGCCATTTAACTGCCATCACAGGCATAGAAAAATGTAGCTGCTTCGCTGTTCTCTAAAAATATATATTTGCTGGAAATACATAATGTCTTTGCTAAGACACAAGACAGGTGATGCCTTCATAAATTATACTCCAGTGTAGGTATTTTTTCCCAGTTTTCCATGATGGTTGGCATATGCTAGAAATTGTATTCCTCTCTTAATCCCTGGATTTTACCTATAGCCCACATGCAAGTGATGCACATTAGTCAATTAATAGGCTGTTAAATGACAACAGTTCCAGGCAATTTAATTATTGTTGGTAAAATACAAAATGAATTATTGCTTGCCAGTAACTAATTTCGGCTCCTTTCCTTGGAACAGATTAACTTTGAACATAATGACTCCTTTCTTGCAAATACAAATGCTGAATCATTTATTAGTGGGACTATGGAAGAGCATGCCATGCAAATGTTGGACCTCGACCCCAATGCTTTCATAAATGCATAACGTATATCAGCACTTAGGATATGATCCTATCTCCTGGATAGCAGCTGTGGAGCTCGATGGACTGGTGAAGCCAACACTGCGTCCACAGCCCTGGGAAGGTCAGGGAAGTAAATGCCCATTTGTTGTACCAGCTCCCAAGCTGGCATAGCAAAGAGGCCTGGATTGGGTCCATTGCTATCGTGTGACAGCAGCAGGCCCAGCTCAGGATCCAGCAGTTACTAGCTGGCTCTGCTCCCAACTATTCCCCACTCCTGAAGCACCCTACTTTGGGGTTTTCTGCTGGCTACCATCAGTGGCAATAGCACCAGCCACAGCTTCCACCCACTACTTGAGTAGAGTCATTGAGGCACCTCTCACTGGCCAAGATTCCCCACCAATGGCAGATCTCCTCTAGCAGCCGAGTTTGGAAGGCTGGGATGTCTCTGCGCCATCCAAACTCTCTCCAGCACAGAGGGTTGGGGTTTTGATTGCTTCAAAAACTAGCACTGATGCTTTTTCTGCTGAATGAGACCCTGAACTTCTGCCCCACTGTCCTGCCCTGATGGCTCACAATGTATGGAATGGCCCAAGTCAAACTGGGCAAAAAGGGTGGTTTGTCTTACACAGATACTGGAAGATGCTGCTTTGAGCTTCCTGGAGTATAGATGGCCCACTCCTAATCTAGTAGCAAACCATCTCCACATTTGATTGTCAAAGATGTCAACTGTTTGATAATGAAATGCATCTTGCCAAGACGCAGTGTCTGTCTGAGTCCAGGGATTAATCTACTTTCATCCTGGGAACCCTCATCTTCCCCAGCCTCTGGCACATCTACCATTCGCCTTTTGAATTAGCTATTAGTAAAGGAGACTTTCCAAATGCTTTCCAAGGCAATGTCTGCCTTCCATTTTCCAACTCATAATGAAGATTTACAGTTTAGTTATCTATTGTGAATAATTAGTTTCCCAGAAATTGCTTGGGTAACATTTAAGGTGACATGGGTTCACCATTCTGTTCTCATTCCATAATTCAGAGTTTTATATTGTAGCTCCCCTTATGACAAACCCTATTAACCAAAACCTTCCAGGCCTTACTGAAAATGTCAGGCTACACACACACACACACACAGCAGATAAGAATCGTCATTTTGCAGCGCTGGCACATAGTTGCTGACTCAAGATCTGGCAGCGCACTGCATTTCCAAAGCCATCGTTCATCAGCTAAGAGAAGAAACAATCAATTGCCATGGCAGTAGGAGAAGAAAAAGGAAGCACATTGCGACTTGTTTCCAGTTGGCTCCATTCAATAGATGGAAGCCATTTTCACATTCACTGTAATAGAAGCACAATACACACAAATATGAGTTAATGGGGACATGAGTGGCTAGAGTGCTGGGTTTGGATGTGGGAGGCTTCTTCTTGATGTCACCATTCAGCCACAAAGGCCAGTGACTTGTTCACAGTAGAGTTGCCAATCTAGCAAGTCACTATGTTATGGCAGGGGGGAGACAGACCTTAGGGAGTTCAATGCAATCACATTTTTTGCTTGGGTATAATTACAGCTTTTTTTCTTGATTAAATATAGAACTTGGAAAACAGGTTGCCTGTGTCTAATAATCGTATCTACACACAATGTGTTAGCCTGTTTTTCAGCACAAAAACCTGAAGTCTAGTAGCACCATAAACACTGACATACTTGTTATAAGATAAGCTTTTGTGTATAGAGCCCATTTCATCATTTGATGCAACAGATGATGAAACAGATGATGAAATTCTTTCAGAACTTATGTCATAATAAGCTTCTTTGTCTTTAAGTTGCTACAAGACTCCTCAGAGTTTTCAGAGTGGACATGAAATGCAGACCTGGTTCAGATCTAACATTCCTTATACTCCTTATTTGAAGGAGTAACCAACAGGGGGTCCTACAGATGTTGCCAAACTCCAGCTCCCATCAGCTCCAGTCAGCATGGCCAATGGTCAGGGATTATGGTAGTTGTAGTCTATCAACATCTGGAAGACACAACACTGGCTACCTCTGCATTAAACTATGGTTTTGTGTCATGTCCATGAGCTTTTATCTCAAGCCTTCCTCCTTCTTCCTCTGGTCTAACTGTTATCACAGGATCAAAAGCATGCACTTCTAATTTAAATTAACCACAGTTGTTAATTTCTTCTGATTCAGGAAGTGTGCTTAGTTTTTACTAAAGTTTCTCTGAACTAATCAAGATCAGAAGTTATTGTTTGATCCGGACTTGTTTTGACTAACCATTGTTTAAATGAACCACGGTTTGTCCTGGTTCAGACAAAATGACAAACTGCAGTTAGTTTGAAATGGAAGCTTTCATTCACACATGATTGTGCAGAAAACAGTCTACTACAGTTTAGTATCACATCTGAATTCTCCAACTCATTCAACACAGTGGTCAGCACCAGGGAACCTTTTCTCCCCTGAGGGACATGGGGAAATTGTTCGGAGTCTGCATGCCAGCAGTGGGTGGAGCCAGCACCAAAAGTGAGTGGGGCCAAGGATAGCCCACACAGCCACACATCAATTCACATACGCACATGCATGTATTCTATTCATGCATTCTTTTGCTTGAACATGAACAGGCAGCTATCAGGAATGAGCCAGCTCCGAGCGAAGGTTTGCAGCCAACTGCTGAAAGCAGCCAGGAACAGAGAAGTGTTGATGTCAATCAGACAGGGGAGAGCCGAAGTCTGCAGCTGCCAGCTCTTCCTGACCTTTATGGACCAGCTGATGAGGCAGTGGCTGAGAGCAGGCTGGACCACAGCCAAAGCTCTCCAGAAGCTCAAATAGGTGTGAACAGACACAGGGAGAGTCAATCAGAAACGGAAGGGGTTGGAGATGATCCAATCAGTCCAAGTGTGCTGGTCCAGAGGGTTAACCGTGCAGCGAGGTCCAAGTCCAGTCCGAGGTCGAGGGTGCGATATGGAGGCTGTCCGTCAAAGCTGAAGCTAGGTCCAAGGCAGGGAGTCGGGTGAGGTCAGGAACTCTGGCAAAAGAGCAAGACAGGGTGCAGGCAGGAACAGGCTACCAACAATGTTGCTCCCGCAACCTGGGGCTGGGGCTGGCTGGCTTTTATCTGCCCCAAGGCATAGGGCGGCCCCGGTCCACAGGTGACTTGCCTCTCCTGGCCTGGAGGTGAGCACTCCTCCTGCGGGAACTTAGTTCCCTCCACCTTTCTGCCCTGAGCCTCTGCAGCTCAGGAGAGGCTGGAGGGTTACCGGACCCAGAGGCAACCTCAGCTTCCCCTGACAGGGCTGAGAGTGGAGCACCTGCAGGCAATGGGTCCTCCATCACCACAGAAACCAGAGCAGACTCAGCTGGTGCCTGCACCTGAGGATCCAGCACAGGTGAGGACCCTTCAGGCTCATGCCCCAGCCCCGGCTCAGCTGGTTCTGGAGGCGGGGACTCCTGTGCAGGCTGGGATTCCTCAGGTTCAGCCTCTGAGTCCAAATCCCAGGCTATCACACCAAGGAGTTGGCGGGAGGGCTTCTAGACAGGAAGCAAAACAAAAGACGTAAGGTGCGAAAGTTCAATATATTCTGTAGTCACAGGAAGCAGTCTTCAGAAGGGTCATCTTGAGTGATAATGCTGGCAGCTGCATTAGAGCTGTCCGAAGCTATCTGTTTGTTTCTGCAATAAATCCTCACCTACGCTTACTGTGTTATCAAGCTGGGAACTTGGACTCCGGACAGCAGCACAAAATCACTTCCCACCCCAGATCCTTTGCCTTCAATGAATCTGTTCCTCCTCCATGAACATCCTTTTGCCCTTATAACAACTTTTAGAAGATGTTTAATGGCTTGTTTTATTTTGTCTTTCCAGGCATTCCAGGAGCTGGGAGGCTATGCTGAAGTCCCTTGCCGCTGGTGCTGTTTCCTTGTAGAGAGCTTTTCCCACCCTTGGGCTTATATTGTTTTATTTTGTCTTTGGAATTGTAAGCCTAAGGGTGGGGTCAGCTGGGGGGGGGGGGGAAGCAGGATGAGGAGCAAGGCTCTTTGATGCTGGCTCTTATCTGCCACACTTCCTTAAATACTTGGAAGGAAAAAGTGTGGGTGGCCGAACTGCTGCGTCAGAGAGCTTTGTAACATGGCAAGTAGTTATGTGATACTCCTCTTTCCCCAAAAAAGAAAGTTTATAAACCAAAACAGTCAGCCATCTAGTAAGCAAGTGGCAGGGCCCAAGAAGAGGTGGTGGAGGAAGGCTGGTTTGGGGCAGAGTTAAGCAGAGGGCCAAGGTAGAGCAAGCTAGATATGGGGAAGTATGGGGAAGTTTTGTGGGGAAAGCAAAAAGTTTTGTTTAAGAATGGTGGAATTTTTTAAGGTGGGGCATTTCCATGCCTCCTCACAGGCAACAAAAAAACATTGTTCTGAAGTTCTAAGAGGGTAATTAATGAGCCAGGTCTATTGGGAAAGAAAACTCCCGACCTTTCTTACAGGAAAATTTAGCGGTGATAACTGCCGCTTGCCAGATAGCACAAGTGATTAAGGCCCAACGCTGCTTTGTTTTTAATCAGTTCCTTAATCAGTCTGCCCAGCATGAACTGGTTTGACTCAACAGACTGAGTGGCAACACATTTCAAACCAGAGCAGAGTAATAATAATAAAAAATCGTACCAATAAATCACAGGAAAGCGATACCACAATTCCTTTTATTTACCCCTTTGCTTCTATCAAAGCAAGTTAACCTCGGTTCTCTTCCATTCATCTTTTTGTTGTTATTGCTAGGAAATTTAGCATTTAGCTCTCAATGTTTCGCATGATGAATTATTAAAAATCTTTAACTCCTGGACAACCTTTGAGAGGTAGAGGTTTTTTTCCCCCCTAAAAAATTATCCCTGCTTTTTGCTGTGAGGAGAGGCAGCTAATGAAAAATGGCCTGGAATTATTGTGAAACAATTGTCTGTAGTGTAATCAACTCTGTTTTTGCCCTCCAACTACTCTAGGATATAATGATACATGTATCATTAAGCAGCTGCTATGGATGCCTGAGGAAACTGGTAGAGATCTGTACCTATTGTTTTCCTTTCTCTTTCCCCTGCCCCCACTTCTTCTCTTCTGTTATATTCTCTTCGTTCACTCCCCATTGCACTCTTCAAGAGCCATTTGCGGACAAAGGTTGTTCTATATTACACTTACGCACACAGTTTTGGTCCGCTTTTGCCCTTGGTTAAAACGTGGCAGTGCCCAATGCTGGGGAAAGCACAAGACCTGTATTCTGAAGGCCAACTTAATGCTTAATGAAGCCGTTCATGTTGTAAGATGGAGGGATGGGAGGGGGCAAGGGATTTTATTTTTTTTAGGGTTTCAGTTTTTAACAGAGGGCAAGGGAAAGTGTGCGACTAACGTTTAATTAGAAAGGATTTGCAATAAAACAATTGTTTGTCTAATGCGGCATAATGAAATGGGGGTGGTGGCCTAATTCTGGTACATGAGATTTCTTCTGCATGCGTAGTTTTTGGTTATCAAGTGATTTTTATACCTAGCCCAAGGCAACATGTGCATAGAAGATCTCGTACTGGCACTCGGAAACGCTCTCTAGAGGTAACTATATCTTCGTCTACGTTCTGCTCAATGGCTATTAACAACAGCATTAGCAAAAGCAACAGTAGTCATAAGTAGAAATTCAGCACCACCCAACTTTCTTAATGCAGAGCTAAACAGAAAAGTGTCCTACGTTACAAAAAGAAACCCAGCTAATTCTCACCGTCACTGAGAAGCCACCACACTAACTCAGCTTTGGAGTTTTGGAATGAATTGTCTCTATTCCTCAGGGATTATTCCTATTTTACGTGCCTCTGGCTAGATATTGTCCCAAATTTGCCTTGGGGAGATGTTGCAGAAGTTTTTGTAAATATTACTATTGTGCAATGCGCATACGCATTACAAGTTACAGTTCTACAGGTTTTGGCCTGTGGCCTAAATTTCTCAGCAAAGGGCGTGTGCCTCTTTCTTGACATGCATATGCATATAAAGGAACTCACAGAAACACACAATAACCTTATATGCACACCCAAAGGGCGGAAGGGGCTGTCCAACCCAAGGCCAGTTTAAAAAGAAAGAGGGGAACTGCATTAATATCAACCGCCCCTGGCATCTGCTGCTGGTGGTCTTGCACTGGTAAATAAGATTCAAAGGGGTTATAAACAAATTTGCAGCAATTAACTTGTTAATGGTTTGGACTTAAATAACTGCACATGCTACCAAATCAGTATAGGTGCCATTTGAGGTACTGGAAGAAATGTACGATAGCTTTTAGTTACTGAAACTAGTGTATTGTTTTGTTTTGTTTTCAGGAGGTACTCAAGGGGACATAGTACCGGCACCTCTGTTGTTGTGTAGCATTTACTGTAACAACTTCATGGTGAGTATCGGCACTGATATTTCTAGGCGGGTGGGAACAACTGACTAAAATGTAAGTTGAAAATTGTTAAGAGTAAAGCCCAAGTTCCTTCTTCTTGATTATAACACCCCACAATTAAAAAAAATCAAGTGTGCCCTCAGCCTTACCAATTAAAATTTGGCTTTGCTGGTTATAATTGGCTGTAATATCCAAGGCAACACGATGACCAAATACAATGCTACGATATCAATACACACTCTTTATATAATATGAAATATATGAAATCACATAAACAGACTGAAAGTCTTTGAAGACTATGAAAGTCTTTGAAAGAAGCAATGTATCAGATTCTTATCTGGTGGAAACAGGCCGTAAAGCTTTGTTTATGGCGTCCAACGCTGCCAAAGTAGTTCGCAAACAAACGTTGTGGACAGTGATTCCGGATATGCCCACCGTTTCATGGAATTCTTCTTCAGCACAGCAGAAGGATACAGAAATGCTTCATAAACCCATCTATATGGTTAATGTGGAGCAGTGGTCATAAAGTTATGTAGTCACTGTAGGTTATAATTGACAGCTACATTTAAGTAACTAAAGTTACGGTGGACAAGTCCGCTGATTTAATCTTCCAGCCACATAGTATTCACAGCACCTTGCAGATGAACCAAACTGGGAAGGAAAACACACACCTTTCATCACTGACAAATTATTTAAAAAAAGAGAAATTGTATCTAAATCAAGCAAGGCAAAAGACTCAATCAAACTCAGAACAGAAAGCGCAGGCTTTTGTGTTCTCCCCATAATCAATAAATGCAGTGGGATGCCTAACTTGGAAGTGCATATTAATCTTGCACTCAGCCTTGGCGTCTCGCTTGCAGCTGGAATTATTCATCGAGCAGAGTATATCGGAGAGATTTGTTTCCATTGCATCACACATCCCATGTACAGCTAAGTACAAAATCAACTTCTGTTTAACAAAGTGAGCTAACAGTGTGAAGCCTCTCCTCTATACCCTGGAACCCTTTTTAAGAACACTGGGAACGGCTGCCGCATGCCAGTATAAGAAAACAGTCATTGGAAATTTAGTTTGTAGTGAAGTCATGCAGGTTAGACAAGGCTAACAAATGACCGCAAAAAATTAGGTCACAAGGAAAAACCCACCAGACTCCTGTCTGAGCAGTTCAGTAAATAAACGTCTGGCTGAAAGTCTTCTGTTGTCTCTGCCCGACTTCTGTGCAATAGGGTCTGTGTCGCAGTTTACGATGACAATGCAACTAGCTTCTTTGCAGGTAATGGAATGAATCTCTATTGTTAGCCAATATGAGTGGAGGGAGGAAGCCATGAGCTAAGAGAGGAAGCCTGGAAGGAGCTGGGATCCTATGTCTGGGTTCAAAGGGGCCTCGGGGACACTGGCAGCATGGAAATCTGCTGGAGGGGTCCTTCATCCCTTGGCCCACATCCAAGGAGACCCCGGGTTCCATGTTTGAGCAAATCTGAACCTTGACACCTTCCTACCCTGGTGTTTCTGCCCATGGAAGTGAGAAGAAGTCATACTATTTGTCTGCTCTATGTAGTTCCTTCCCATAAAAAATAATAATATAGACATTACTGGAGCAACATAGGATCCAGTAATAGCTCTCACCCTGTTCCAGTTGTGTACGAGTGAGCCCCAAAATAGGTGCATAGCGTTACTAAGTAATGTTGGGTTATCAGAAATGCACATCAGGACTTTCTGAATGGCAAGCTTGGGGAAGTACCTATTTTACATCTGTTGAAAGGAAGCTCCCTTTATCTCTGTTATGAAAGCATTCTGTGCTTTCATAAATCTCCTTCACGGAATCCATCAAGACCACAGTATTCCCTGAAGCTACCCAGCCTTAGTTTGCCTATACCTATTCTATGATCTCACCAACTTTTCTCCAACTCATCCTCGCTAATTATTTACTTTAACGTGTCTATTTTGATGGATTGGTGTGTGTGTGTGTGTGTGTGTGTGTGTGTTTAGTATAGTCTTGGCCTCCATACTGACTCCATCCTGGTCTGGTCCCTTTTGGGATAGGCTGCATCCGCTAACAACCCATGCGAGATATATGTGAGACCCTTGGTGGCAAGGTACCACTGCTGAGTGGGGGCCAAAAATACAGTTCACATTGTGCATGTATCGTAGTCTGTGCAGAAACAAGCTTACAAGGTTTATACTTCCACAGGCCCTTCTCTGTGTTTCCCCACCCCCACCCCCCAACCATTGACATGGCCAGTGATTGGTAATGTTAGTTAGAAAACGCACCTATGGGCTGCACCTAAGCAAATGCTTAGCAAATCCATTAAGTGAAAATATTGAGGGAGTGGTTTCAAGTTTAAGTAGAAAAATAGCAGAAGGGACTACTACCACACACCCACACACCCAATTCCATCTGCTTTTTGTTCAAGTTCCACTTGTGCAATTGGCTTTTCCCTTGCAGGGTGAAGAGTAGCCAGGTGTTATTTTCAACAAAAACAAAAAATTGCTAGAGGGAAAAGATTTAGGCTTGTGGTCGTCGTCGTCATCCCCCCGGCCCACCCTCCCCACATCATTCTTCTACTTAAACATTAAGCCGCGTGAGGCTACTTTTCATTTTTAAAAGTGAGGAGAAAGTCGCACACCACTGCGAAACATCTAATGTCAACTTAAGCCAATTACAATAATGGATAATTTTGGCAATCTGGTTTCAGAAGAAGATGGCAAAATATGGGGTTTTTTCCCCCGTGGTTCTCTTAACGCTGTTACAAAAAGTTCACATTATCTGTGTCACATTATCTGCCCCACGCACACCCCTTCCATTAGTCTCTCGGAAAACTTCATTTATTCAATCAATGGCCTTGTTGCCATGGAAGGCAAACAGGAGCTTCCACTGATGATAACTTGATTTCCTTTTGCATCTGAAGTGGGGAAAGGGTGGAAGATGGACTAAATGAAATCCCATCCATCTTAATGAAATACAATTATATTCTCCTTATTAATCATTTAAAAATCAATATGTCTCCTCTTAGTGAACCTCGCCAGAATTTGTCATTCCATGCCAGGCCTCAATACATCTTCTCCTGTAGTGATTTTTATAAGTTCAGTCACCTGTGTCCTAGAGTAAATAACTGGGTTTCTTTATGCCATGGAGAGCAGGCAAAACATTCTCTCTCTCTCTCTCTCTCTCTCTCTCTCTCTCTCTCACACACACACACACACACACACAGAGAGAGAGAGAGAGAGAGAGAGAGAGAGAGAGAGAGATCTAATGGAATAAGGGAGATAATAAAGATGGCCAATATGCTTCAAATTGTCAAACATGGCTTACCCCCCCCCTTCTTGTGTATAATTTTGTAAATTACTTTAAAAAAAAATAAGCAGTGAATTGTCAGGTAACACATTCATTAAATATCATATTGGTGACATTTGTCAATTAAAAAGAAAAGTGGGAGAGAGGCCCTGCATTGTGTGGTAC
This sequence comes from Podarcis filfolensis, assembly GCF_964270895.1. NCBI lineage: Eukaryota > Metazoa > Chordata > Lepidosauria > Squamata > Lacertidae > Podarcis > Podarcis filfolensis. The sequence goes on along the minus strand of NC_139603.1, from coordinate 29,127,964 downwards.
GCTTACTATCATGTGAATAATCTTGTGAGATAATAATGAGGTTGATGGCTGATCAATCATGTTACAGTGTAAAAGGCACATACTGGAATGTGCATAAAATGCATATTTTAGTGAAAATAAGATACAAAAATGTATTATATTTAATTGCTTTGCAAAAAATTGCAAATGAAAATATGTGTGAGAGATTTATATGAAATGAATTGTGAATAATTTTGATGAGGATTTATTTTATTTTTTTACCGAAAAAACTAATATAAAAATGTAGAGAATTGAACCTAATATTTGAGAAAATGAGAAACTGGGAGAAACCAAAATGAACAGATTTGTCTGCCCCTAGTTTCAGGAGTGGGCATGAGGTTGAGGAAGGCCAAGCTAGATCATGTACCAGAATTTTTTTTTCTGGAGTGTAAAACTAGGCACTGAAACTGTGGTGAGGCGGGGGAGGGGGGAGAACAACTCCAGGGAAGTGAAAGGATTCTCTGAAGAGAATCAACCCTCTTTCCATTGAAGCTCCCTTATGTGTGACCCCCCCCCCCCCTTGCATTTCACATTGTAGGAAAGGAGATTCCAGCTAGACATACAGAAAAAACTTTCTGACAGTAAGAGCTGTTCAACAGTGGAACAATCTCCCTCAGGAAGTTGTAGACTCTCCTTCCTTGGAGGTTTTTAAGCAGAGCTTGGAGGGCCATCTGTTGGATGGCCAGGTGGAACGTGTGCAAAGGAGGGCAACCAAGATGATCAAGGGTTTGGAAATCGAGCCTTATGAGGAGCGGTTGCAAGAGCTGGGTATATTTAGCCTGGAAAAGAAGAGACTTAAAGGAGATATGATAGCCATCTTCAGCTATCTCAAGGACTGTCACATGGAAGAGGGAACAAGCTTATTTTCTCCTGCTCTGGAGGGTAGAATGCGAACCGATGGCTTCAAGTTACAAGAAAAAAGATCAGGAAAACCTTTCTGACAGTAAGAGCTGTTCAACAGCAAAACAGACTCAGAAAGTAGGTGAACCTTCCTTGGAAATTTTCAAACAGAGGTTGGATGGCTATCTGCCATGGATGCTTTAGCTGAGATTCCTGCATTGCAGGGAGTTGAAATGGATCCAAGGGTTATCTAATCCAACTCTATGATTCTGTGATTTCCTGTTCACTTAACAAAACTGGATTTAGGATCACATGTTTTCCAAAGTAATGTCTAGATTGGCGACTCGGTTCCAAACTGATTTACCATATGGGATGTGTTGGGAAAGACTTCTCTTTGAAGAAAATCCTTTGGGGCAAGTTACACAGTTCTTAGTTTAGATTTTTCTGGCATACAAACCTCAAATCACACCACTAGGTCTCTGCACTGCATCACCTTACATTAATATCCTCTTCAGGCAAGGAATATAACTATCAAGGTCATACGAAAGCACTAACACAAGCCTCTTCTATTGCTTCCAGTATATTCACATAATCGATATTTGCCAAGACAATTACACTCTTCAAAGAGTTTGAACTAGAGATGGTTCCCCCCCCTCCTTAAAACTAGTTTAAAAAGAAAAAGAAACATACTACTACTACTACTACTATGTTTAATATTTATACCTCGCCCATCTGGCTTGGCTTTCCCAGCCACTCTGGGTGGCTTACAGCACATATAAAAATTTGTAAAACATCAAACATTAAAAGTTTCCCGATACAATATTACCAGCCCCTTTTAACCAATTACTCAAATTTTCTATCAAATTATTTGTTCATGCTAGCAAAGCCCTGCAACAAAACATTGCAGTGTAGAATGTTTCTGTTCAAGGTTCCAGCCACTACATTCCCTTCACCCTCAGCCTGCTTTTCTTCACCGCCACAACCCCCTCCCTCCATGAAACGCCAGTCATTCAGCATTCCTTGCCCAGTGAACGTGCTCAGTCCTTATTGGGCTGTTTTCTCCAATATGAGTTTTTTAAAAATGGGGTGGGGTCGGGTAGGGAGAATGGCTGGGTGAACACATTTCCTCCCATCCCAGCTGCATTAAATTGTTTAGTTTTTCAATTTATGTCTATGGACAGCTCTCTCTTCACTCCCCAGGGACATTTAAAGTCGTTTTCTCAGTGTTAACCAGATGTCCATGGGGCTAGTGATGATATTGGCATAAGCCCTGGTGGTCCTCCCAAGCTATGTAGTTGCCACCGTGTTGAGGGTGATGTAGTCTTGGAATGTGATGTGTATTTTGTGTTTCTGCATATTGTACATTACCCTAGGGTCCTTTGGGTGGAAAGGCTATCTAGAAATTTCCCACTGAGTTCGCCCCTCAAGACCCATTTAGGTGTCCACGTGTGGGCTTAGAGTGGCAGAGACCACTCTAATGCAAATTCCCCCATACTCCATACACGTGGACGCTCCTCTGTAGGTGGTTTGCATGCTTAACATGAAGATCTGCCAAGGGTTTTGAATCATGTTGGGTTGAGCACACTTAGAAACCTCCCCACAATCAGAAACCCTGCCTCACAAGAGGTTGTTAAGTCCATTAAACTGAACACACTTAGAGCACACTCCACAAACCTTCTGACTAATTGCACAAATGCCTAAATAGGAGCTTACATGCCTGAGCATATTGGGGGTAGAACTCTCATGCTCATCCCTGCCTGTGTCTCTGTTGTTTAAGACCTCAGATGTTCAGGCATTTGCCTGAACACCCCCTCAGCCTCTCAACATTCCTTCCTTAGAGTTCTATGGGGATGTTCTGTGGCTCTCACCTTTTAGGGTTTCCTCCATTGCAGATATTTTGAACTTATGCACCACATGGCTACCTCGAGTCTGTCAATATATCTCTGTTGTATATGGATTACTTTTCCCCCCTTTCTGTTCAGGTTTGGCCATACAAGCATGAGCACAGGAAGACTCAAATCAGTATTAGTATACCACAGTTTTCCTAATCCATATAATAACATTTTTGAGATATGAAAGGAAGCATGAAATATCTTACAATTTATCAAGAAAGAAAGAAAAATAAGGTACCACTCATGGTCAGAAGGAAATGCAATCTAGTCACATTTCCCATTTATTCCTTTATTCTAAACACCAAAACCAGAATAGCCTCAAAAATCAGCTACTCTATATAGCATGTGTTCCCTTAACTCACAGTCCCACCAATTAAACTTGGACACTACTGATTTATCAACTAAACCTTTAGTTGATCAACCGAGTAAACCAATTAAAGCCTGCAACCTTAAAGACAGAAAAAAAAATTACATTCCTTTAACCCATACTAAAAGCCCCCATGCAATCTCTTCCCCCCAAATTTGTCCACTCTTATGATCCTTGTTTTATAAAGGAAATGAAATTTGTCACGCACCATACATCATCCATACTGTGGTGCAACGTCCCATCTGTGTGTCAAGTACAAAACAAAAGCATTTTGTGAAAAATTGCTAAAGTAGTAATGATTTTTGTCCTCAACTCTTTGTTTTGCCTTTCAATAAAGAAGGCGACAAGTGCCACAAATGATGTATAGTTGTTTAGGCACAAACCCTAGTAACGCAGTGCATAACCAAAACCATGTTTCACAGCCGAGAAACTATAGTTTACTGCCCCTGTGGCTCTGATGAGAATGTGATGTTCCACAGTTTATAAATGCTTGGAGGTCAATACATGATTTACCCCAGCCTGTTCATCCAATGAGCAGGAGGTCCAAAAATATATCATACTATTAGACAGCCCATTGGAAGCTTGGCTGAGCCCCCCAGTGATGGAAAATGTTCTATGGTAGCCTCTCTGTCAGCTGAAGATGAGATAATTAGATCCAGGTAATACATTGAAGTCCCGTCAGGGAGCAGGACAGCAAACATGTCATCTTTATGGGTCTTCCTTGTTCTCCACAGCAACGCTGGACTGCGATAGTAAAAATTGTGAAAGATGCATCAGTGCAGCACAATAAACACAACAGTGGGGTAATCAACCTATCATCTTTCTACCCTGCTCATCACCTAAGAGACCCAGTCGACGTCCTGTACAAAAAGCAAAAAACAAGCAAACAGAAAGCACTGAGTTTATGTCAGTTTTATGTGCTCTGGGATATTGTGACATGAGCCTAAAATTTTGCTAAATTTTTCAGCAGCTTGTGGTCATATAGGCTGCAGCTATACGCTAGGCTTCTGTGGTTAAAAAAAAGCATGTGATTCTATAGGGCTGGTTCACCCAGCCATGCCCATCACTTTAAGATAGCGACATGTAGTTAGGACTTGCTTGTGTGTATGTGGTCTTACAGCTAAACCAACCCCTTTGGAAACTCCCACGTCGCTCCGATGCATTGCGTTTCAGTGGAGTTAGTCATCCACACTCCTCTAGTTCTTGCTGAAACTTGTGTTGTGGTTCCACCATTTTACATTACAGGTAGTGCCTCTCTCACACACAAACGTCTGAAAACTAGATGTCAGCGGCATAGTTCTTACGTCAACATCAAAAACCAGATGTGGGGGGTATGACTAGGTATCTCCCCCATCGTTGCTGGGGGGGGTTGGGGGGCATTCCATATCATAAAAAGCATTCCCAGTTCAATTATATGAGGCGCAAAATGAATCGGGGGGGGGGACCACAATATGAGAGAATGTATTGAATTATTGGGAAAAGGAAAAATTATTCTTAAAAACATGCACTTAAAAATGAGAACACTTTAAAAAACTGAGGAAGGTCTATTATAATATTATTAGGCAACACGGATATGGCAAAAAAAAGAAAATCAAATGAGAAGAAGTAGCAAGAACTGCTTTCTGCACATCTGATTCTTCCATAAAGCACATTAAATAGAAATAAATAGTAATTCCTTTTCAGCAGAAGCAACGTCTTCCCTTGAAAAAGAAACACTACATCTTAATATATATCTCAAAAACGTAATGAATACTAATCTAGTTTTCCTGTTATTCTAGAACTGCCTTTAATGCGATTGCTTAAGATTATATCTCAGTACTGCTTTGTTCATTTTCCTTATATATTTTACTGTAAGGTATTGTCTAGCATTAGTACTAGTCACACGAATTTAATTATATCTCAGATGGAGAACAAATCTTATTCCCTACTATCATGGAAGATTTACATGTGTAGGTTTTGCATATAGTACTGAAACGAGGCATCTGCTCAAGCAGTTCACTTGGAAAGATGCAAGACAATGGGACATCAGAGTAATAAAAGCTGTGGGAATGGAGTTGGACTGTGATACTTAAAGTTCTGCCCTCCTTACAGCCTTCCTTATACTGATTCTACAACCAATTTAATGTCTACGGTTTCATCCTCATTCCTTTATTTGTCCTATGTCTATCCAGAGTAAACATCTCATTCCTACCTATCTGAGTCTATCTGAGTCTACCTGGCATCATTTTTTATTTTTCTGTCCTGGGATCTTCAGATGAAGGGTGGTATACTAATACTACTACTACAGTGGTACCTCGGGTTACTGACACTTCAGGTTACAGACGCTTCAGGTTACAGACTCCACTAACCCAGAAATAGTACCTTGGGTTAAGAACTTTGCTTCAGGATGAGAACAGAAATCATTCTCTGGCGGCGCGCCAACAGCGAGAGGCCCCATTAGCTAAAGTGGTGCTTCAGGTTAAGAACAGTTTCAGGTTAAGAACAGACCTCCAGAACGAATTAAGTTCTTAACCTGAGATACCATTGTAATAATAATACTAATAACAATAATAATATTGAATAAGTCTCTCTTGGAATCCTCTATAAAGTAGCAGAACTTCAAATGAAGCCTGACCCCAATAAAATAACACCTTAGCTAAACTTTAAAAAGAGAGAGAATGGAGGCACATTGGGAGAGAAATATTGAAAAGTAGGTCAGATTATATTTGGGACAAAAATCCTGAAACTACCTTCTCACTCTTAGCACTTGAAAAGGGAATGACACCCTAAACGTATTAAGTAAAGGTAAAGGGACCCCTGACCGTTAGGTCCAGTCGCGGACGACTCTGGGGTTGTGGTGCTCATCTCACTTTACTGGCCGAGGGAGCCAGCATACAGCTTCCAGGTCATGCGGCCAGCATGACTACAGGTAAGCCGCTTCTGGTGAACCAGAGCAGCGCATGGAAACGCCGTTTACCTTCCCGCTGGAAGGTACTACTTCTACTTGCACTTGACAAGCTTTCGAACTGCTAGGTGGGCAGGAGCAGGGACAGAGCAACGGGAGCTCACCCCGTTGCAGGGATTCGAACCGCCAACCTTCTGATCAGCAAGCCCTAGGCTCTGTGGTTAAATCATAGAATCATAGACTTTAAGAGTTGGAAGGGACCACAAAGGTTATCTGGTCCCAATCCCTTGCAATGCTGGAATTTTTCGCCCAATATGGGGCTCAAACCCATGACCTTGAGATTAAGAGTCTCACACTCTACTGACGGAGTTAAATAAATTTAGCCACAGAGCACCACAAAGCATCACTTTCATGTCTGCTACCTACAAATTAGATCCAGTCCTGCCTTCTATACCTATGCCTAGGAACCAATTCCTAGAGAAGAGACGCAACCCTATTGTTTCTCCTTGACTTGTCAGTGACTTTCGATACCATTGAGCAGCTTCTGGAGCAGCTGTCCGAGTTAAGAATGGGTGGCACTGCTTTGCTGTGTGGTTCAAGTCCTACTTGGATGGTCACTTACAGAGGGCGATGCTTGGGGACTGCTCCTCAGCCCTGTGGAGACTTCAACGTGGGGTTCCTTGGGGTTTAATTTTATCCCCTATGCTATTTAATATCTACATGAAACCACTAAGTGGGGTTATATGGAGTTTTGGAGTCTGTTGTCAGCAAGATGCTGACGGCACACAGCTCTACTTCTCCTTTACATTCACTGGTGTAACAGTGGATGTTCTGGACCATTGTCTTGCCTCAGTAATGGACTAGATGAGAGCCAACAAGCAGAAGCTCAGTCCAGATAAGACTGATGGGAGGTTGCCTGCTCTTGATGGGGTTACACTCCCTCTGAAGAAGGCCACGTAACATGGGGTTACTTCTGGATCCTTTGCTGTTGCTTGAGACTCAGATGGCCTCAGTGGCACAGAGAGTCTTCCATCAGCTTCAGCTGGTGGCCCAGCTGCACCCCTGTGTGGACAAGGATAGCCTAACTTGTGTCATCTATGCTTTGGTAACATCTAGGTTAGACTACCGCAGTGCATTATATACATATATAATGCCTCCACGTGAGGTCCAGAGGGCAGCAACACGAGAATGGGCCTTTTTTGCAGTGGCTCCCCGTTTGTGGAGCTGGTTCGCCTGGTGCCTTCATTATATGTTTTTAGGTGCCAGGTGAAAACATTCCTCTTCAGCCAAGCCTTTGGCTGATTAATATCCTACAGCCTTTTACATGTATCTGTGGGAATGGGGTCGGGGGTCGGTTATGTTTTGTTGTTTCGATTTAATTATTTATTTGTGTTTCATCTTGTATTTTATTCTGTGAACCGCCCTGGGATGTCTTGATGAAGGGCAGTATATAAAATACATATATATACATACATACATACATGATCCAGCCATTTTAGCGATTCCCCCCTGGATTTGTGTAGGGTTTACTCCATAGCCAGTGTGGTGTAGTGGTTAAGAGCGGTAGTCTCGTAATCTGGTGAACCGGGTTCGCATCTCCACTCCTCCACATGCAGCTGCTGGGTGACCTTGGGCTAGTCACTCTTCTCTGAAGTCTCTCAGCCCCACTCACCTCACAGGGTGTTTGTTGTGGGGGAGGAAGGGAGAATGTTAGCCACTTTGAGACTCCTTCGGGTAGTGATAAAGTGGGGTATCAAATCCAAACTCTTCTTCTTCTTCTCCTGAAGATGTCCCACAATTACACTGCAACTACATAACAAATCTGTAAGCACCTCCATATATCAGAAACCTAGTGAGTGCTACACATGCCTACGTGCTTCAGCTTCGACCGTGGGGCCAACTCCTAAGGGCTGAGGTCCCTTAGCCCCCTCCCCATAAAATATTTGTGGGTGCCAGCCCCTCCCCCCCAGTTGATAGGCATTGCAAATTCAAATAGTGTTTGTGTGCCACATCTCAGAATCGATTATGCAGGGTGGGGCTTCCCTGGGTCCCCCAATATTTAATTGAAGTTCGCACCTCTGGCTTCGACCTAGAATATATAACAAAATCCATTGCCCACTGTGTGGGTGGAGAACCTTAGACCCGGCTCTCTAGCACTCTCCATTTCCAGTGTGAACCTGCTGAATTAATACTTAACAAGGAGTTCAGTTCCATCTCCTGTGACTTGAATCTAGATAATTTTATTATTACTATTATCACACTACAGATGTTGATTAAATTTCCCAAAGCCAGGCTGTATGTATTTTTATCAACATTGCCTTGTGAATGGTCACTATATTAATTTCACATTTAAGCTTTAACACAGTTATGAGATCTGCCAACTAAATAGGCTTTAGTCCGTTTTTAGTCCAATGCAGCTTGTTTGTTAATCTTCAAAGCACCACAGCACTCTTTGACATCGCAACAGACTAACATGCCTATCCCTCTGGAAATCTTTGGTTGATGTCAATGGTACTGTCCAGTCAGGCACAAGTGTCAGGTAAACGACAGCCATCTTACACAGAGCAAAGGAATGTGCTGACACTCACCTGGAAGGTGTGGTGCCCGTTTCAGCACCGAGAGAGAAACAGGAGAGATGTATCCTGAGCCACAACCAAAGGTTTCTGGGGTGTGCTAATTTCTCACAAGAAGAAGAAGAATCTGTGCACAGCTTGACGCCCAAGAATCTTTCAGCCATGTGAAATCGCGATATCCTTGCCCCCTTTGTTCTTATTAGAAAGATCTAAAGGAGGCCATTTCCTAGTATTATCCCTTTTTTCTTACATGGAGTTAACATATTTAGCCCTGTTTTGGATGCTTTTCTTTCTTTCTTTTCAAGGTTGATACTTTAGAAGAGTGTATATACTGTATTCATGTTACCATATATGTCTCAATATATTTTTTTTTAAGGAAAGAGGAAAGGAAAGGAGGGGAGGGGGTGAAATCATTCTGTTTCAAATAATGAGCATGTGCACCTTTTTGCCTCAGGCCTTCATACACAATTTAGCCAGAAAGCCAGGGCAGATCATGATTTAGCTTTTGACATCTCCTGCCTTCAGGCCAGTAGAGACTAATACAGATTTCTGACTCTGAGCACACCACAGGAAAAAAAAAGTGAGGGAGAGAGGCCTTTTATTGACTAAATGATAAAGAGGTTTGTAATGATAAATAACAGTCATTTTATTGTGGAATTCCCCAGAAAAGATGCATTTTCAGTATCTGAAGAAGTCGACGAGCCAACACTGGTTCCCCGTGGATCTGAACCTGCTAAGCTCCAAGTCTTCCTGTGCAAAAATGAAGGTCGCAAATTGCATAAGACCCACCCTATTAAAACTGCATAAGCACAATACATAATCATGGCTCTATCCAGGCCAGCTGGAACTGAGAGGATTAGCTGAAGGCAGAGTCTGGCCTTGCATTCCCTCTCAGGCTGTGTGTCTGACACAGTCAGCGGTGCATCGTCGGCACCCGGACTGGACGAGCCTTTTTCTTTCTTTCTGCCAGCTCTGATCGATAGTTTAATTGTAGACTTTGGGAACAATAATGGATAATTCAGCCTGAACCATCCTTTATGAGCTACGTTGTCAAGGATGGAGCTTTCAAAATTAAACAAGAGTTGGGTAATATTATTACATTTGTACAGCTCACATACAGTTAAAATCCACTTACAAATACTGTCTTGACAACTCATGGAGTTCAATAAACATTGGCTGAGGTAGGTTGAGAGATGCGAAGGGAAACAAGAGGAAAGAATTGGCGCCGATTGCAATATTTTTTTCTGGGAGGCCTTACATTTACCTCAGGAGTAGTAAAATGGCAATATATATCTGAACTAAACAAGAATGGCAAGGTGAGGGGAGACTCGGTAAATAACTAGTATTCTGTAGCCAGGCATAGTTATACACACACATAGTCTATGGAGACTATAGATATTAGTTATTGTTATGAATGCCCTTCTTCTCCTCCAGCGATTGGAGGAAATATGAAGTCAGTTTGGCAAAAGGACATACCTGGTAAAGTCTAGAGATTTCATGAGCAGTATGCTGATGGAAGTGGGCTAGGGAGATGAACATCCAGGATTTTGAGAGCTTTAGAGGCTCTGAACTACACATACCAGTTCAAAACAACCGGCCATCAAATATTTGACTGGAAGTCTCTGGTGCTTGTGTCCTTTCTGCACATGTACATTGCCATGCACTTCACAGAACCAGTAAAACACGCTCGGCATTACTTGGAACCAGGGTTTCATATCGTATCAGTGAAAACTATTGTGGTACAACAAGATGCTGGGAAACAACATGCAAATTAAATGAAACCATGGTGAAATGCACATGAGAAGTACAGAGTGATTTGCTGGTTCAGTCTTTTTTTTATGGCATTTATATCCCACCTTTTTCTCAAAGGATACATTAAACCATGCAGTAAAAACCATATAAAATTTAAAATCAGAGCTCAACCAACTAGTATTTTAATGGCCAGTGAAAGCTTGGGGGCATAGAAAAGTTTTCAACAGGGCTTTAAAGGTTAAAGCAGAAGGTGTCTGCTGACTGTCTATTGGTAGAGCATTCCACAGGCAATAGCACTAAATGATATATAGCACCAATGATATCATATATCACTTAACAATAGCAAAAAACCAGGTCACCTTGGACACTGAGGGCGGATCTACACTCACGGTTTATAAAGTAAAGAAAGGGTTAAAGAATAGTTTTCAAAACCGAGGGACAAATGACACATTGCTCTTAACGTTCTTAGCGCATTGTTAAAATGTGGCACCAGAGGACACTACAGAGCAATCAGAAACCAGAGAGACAGCGGAGAAACAGCAAGAGAGAACATTTCCTGTTTTGACGTTTTAGAACGGTATTTCTAATATCGTTTTAATAACGCTTAAAAGGTCAGCCTAAGTTAAGTCTCTGATCCATTTGTTGATGCTGCCAATGCTTATCTTGCTTCTCAACAATTAATTCCGTATCTGTCGGTTGCTGCTCATCTAGCGATCTCTCAAGAGTGGAAGGACGCAACTTGTTATTCTGTGGTTCTATGCTTTTAAAAAGTCATGTTCGTTGCCATTTCTGAAAAACCGACTCATAAAAATACATGCTACCATCTTTTTTTGTACTTAAAAAGTAGAGACATCACCTTGCCAACAAAGGTCCGTATAGTAAAAGCTATGGTTTTCCCAGTAGTGATGTATGGAAGTGAGAGCTGGACCATAAAGAAGACTGATCGCCGAAGAATTGATGCTTTTGAATTATGGTGCTAGAGGAGACTCTTGAGAGTCCCATGGACTGCAAGAAGAGCAAACCTATCCATTCTTAAGGAAATCAGCCCTGAGTGCTCACTGGAAAGACAGATTGTGAAGCTGAGGCTCCAATACTTTGGCCACCTCATGAGAAGAGAAGACTCCCTGGAAAAGACCCTGATGTTGGGAAAGATGGAGGGCACAAGGAGAAGGGGACGACAGAGGACGAGATGGTTGTATAGTGTTCTCGAAGCTACCAGCATGAGTCTGACCAAACTGCAGAAAGCAGTGGAAGACAGAAGTGCCTGGCGTGCTCTGGTCCATGGGGTCACGAAGAGTCGGACACGACTAAACGACTAAACAACAAATAACAACAAGAGACTTTTATTTGCTCAGCCATTCTAAAATGTTTTTATGGCCTCTTGTTGTCCTACTGCTCTCTACTCAGAGAACAACTGAAATTAATTGGCTTAAGTTGCTCGTGTCTATTAATTTCAGTGGATCTACTCTGAGTATACCAAACATGGACTTACAACCCCTTGTGCCTTTCCGTTTTATTGTTGTTTTAAGGAATCACTTTATTACAATAAAATGTTTTTTAACTGTTGTTGCACACCATCCAGGCATCTGTTGGATGAAGGGTGGTTTAGAAATGTTTAAAATACATAAAAGAAACAGAAATTTTCAAAAGTTGCCTGTTAAAATAAACAACAATATTGTGAAGTGTTTTATATCTCAAGCTGTATAATGTTCTTAAGAATCATCCAAGATCGCTGCCATAACTTTTGTTATGAAGGAGCAATTATATGGAACTCTCTCTCCATAGAAATGAAGTGGAACTTCTGTTTGGCCTAGAAACCACTATGAGTGGCATATACTTCAATCCACTAAATTGTGTCCTGTTGCCATAAGTCATTAACCTGCGCCTTGCATCACTGAAGGAAGTGGTCCTGTCCATGGTATCCTATTTAATAATGCTAAGTTCTGTTTTCCTCCAATACCTGAGAATTAGATTAAGGGAAGAATATAGTGTTGGATTAAAATCATCATAAGTCACAACAAGCAAGGTCCTGTCCTTTCACATTCATTTTACGATAAACTGATAGGCTTACATGATACAAATTCACACTGAGAGAAAGCCTTGGGCAATTTAGCACCCTAGGGATATCGATATCAATATCAATATATAGATACAGTAATACCTCGGGTTAAGCACTTAATTCGTTCTGGAGGTCCGTTCTTAACCTGAAACTGTTCTTAACCTGAGGTACCACTTTAACTAATGGGGCCTCCTGCTGCCGCCATGCCGCCACCACGCAATTTCTGTTCTCATCCTGAAGCAAAGTTCTTAACCCAAGGTACTATTTCTGGGTTAGCGGAGTCTGTAACCTGAAGCGTCTGTAACCTGAGGTACCACTGTATATGCAAAGCATTGTGGTACTTTCCCTTTAAATATGACTTCTATAGCAGAAGTTGAATCAAAAAGCACACAAGTTCATTATCATGGAGAGATGGTAGTACTTTCAATATTATGTCTGAAAAAACTCAAGGAAGTAAGAATAGTTGCTTATGCGGTACCTCTGGGCCACACATGCAATGATATCTCCCAATGTATGTCCTTACAGGGTGATTCATGCATGTACGCTCAACACTTGATGACAAAAGTGTCAACTGGCGAATGGCATGTGTAAAAGAAGAGGCATCCTATCTCAAACACCACAGATGGAACTTGCACCTCAAACACACCACTTTTTTTTCATGGATTCAGTCCCCCTCATTCAGCCATCATTCATCAAGACCGAACAGTACCTTATCATGGTGTGCAAAAATTAAGATGTTTTGAAAAGTTATCAGAGATCTAAGGATGTAGCCTGCAACTAAATCCAATTTAGTTTCTTCTTCTTTCTTTTATAATTTTTTAATTTTTTTGACAATTTTATACATATTTAACATAACCATTTCAAACATTAAAATACAAGGTTATTTTGAGACTTCGGACCTCCTTCCCTCCCTTCCATGGGTTCCATGTTTAAAATTAAATTTGCTGCATCTTTTACCATTATCCATCTGTTATATAACCATAATTTTCATAAATGATTCCAAATTACAAGTGTCATTACATCCCTGCCAAAGATTTTAACTGTTTACAGTGGTCTTTTAAATAAATTACAAATTTACTCCAGTCTTTAGAAAATACTTGATCTTCCTGGTTTCAGATCTTCCCCGTCAGCTTCGCCATCTCTGCATACTCCATCAGTTTCAACTGCCATTCTTCTTTTGTTGGTACTTCTCCTTCCTTCCATCTCTGGGCTAGTAGCATTCTTGCTGCCATTGTTGCATACATAAAAAGTATTTTGTCTTCTCTTGATAACTCTTCATCTTTTATACCTAGTAAAAAGGCTTCTGGGTTTTTAACAAATGTAATTTTAAACATTTTCTTTAATTCATTATATATCATTTCCCAGAAAGCCTTTACCAATGTCCATGTCTACCACATATGATAAAAAGTACCCTCTTTCTCTTTACATTTCCAACACAATTTTGAACTTGTTTTGTACATTTTAGCAATTTTACTTGGTGTTAGCAACTAAATTCAAGTTTCAATGTTACTAGGTCATATTGGCTAGCACACAAAGGAAGACTTTTGGTATTGCAGTTATGGGTAGCAGCTTGGATAATGGTAGCAAAATCCTGGAGAAGAACTCATCTTCTCAAAACTGCCCAGCGGTTCCTCAGCAGTGTGGGACATCATGGTCATGAACTTCCCTTCACTTGTCAGCTTCTACATCAATGGTGTCCATAGTGTAGGACTTGTGGCTAGGAGGCCACATGGGACTCCCAATATATTTCTATGCACCCCTCCGGGATTGTAGATCCACTCTTGTTTGTAACTGCTTCTTCTTTTCCATGCAAGAGGCAGCGAAAAAGAGATGGGGAAAGCTATTCAACCCTGCAAATTCCACCCACTTTTGCTTCTGGTATTTCCCACCGCTGGCCTGTAGCCCCTAACAGATCATCTCATAGGAATATGGTGTTTGTCAGGAGGAGGGGAAAAAGCTTCTCCACTCCTGCAAGATGCATTGGCCCTGTCTCCTAATAAGCTACTTAGATTTGTGCATTACATCAAATACATCACACAAAAATATAAATATAGCATTGATAATAACCTATATGTACAGAAAGTGATGAACAGTAACATGGTCATGGAAGAACTGAGATGCACAAGATGAAAATGTATCATACCATAGCATCCATAAGCATATCAAGGTTTCTGCTCAACACTGTTCTTGGGGATGTATTAATTTTGATACTTAATCAATGATGCCAACTCCGGGGGCTCCTAGGTGCCCGGGCACCCACAAAAATTTTGTTGTGGGTGCTCAGCACCCCCTCTGCGGACCTTGGACATGACTTCCGGGTCTCGTACCTTGCAAGGAACTGGAAGTAACGTTGGAGGTCGTGTGGGGCCCAGAACGCCAGTTTAAAGGCTCTGCGAGGCTTCAGATGCTGTCTCCGGGACCTTGGAGGCCTTGGAAGTGTCATCCTAGGCCTCGCAGGGCCTCCGATGCCACTTCTGGGGGTGACATAACATAACGTCATGATGTCACATTATGTCGGTGCCACTGGGCACCCATGATCTGGGGCCCAAGTCAGCACTCCTGTACTTAATGATATTGGTAAGGGGGATTTTAAAATAAATGTTTAGGCCACACTTTTCCAGTGACTAAGGACTCATTCATCCTCAATATTATGCCCGTTTTATGATTGATTTGCACAAGGCCTACCAAAGTATACTTTACAAATCTCTCCTCCCCCCCCCCAGCTACAATGCTTTATGTGTACACCTAACATGCAAAGTGTAAATGTGACAAATGCATTGGTGTATCATGCAAGTTCACTTGCACTTAGATTGTGTGGCTCCCTTAACACTCAGTGAGATCCGGCATTTGCTGCAGTATCATGCACAAAATGGGCTTCAGTGAATTTATGGTACAGTAGGTGATTTCATCTTAGGCTAAGACAGTTATTATAACCGCTCTAAATGTAGATAGGCAGCTCTGTATTTTTTTTGGCTCCACAAACAGGCCAAAACCTATAGCCAGATGCAGGCTCTGGCATGTAAGTATTAAAGAAGAAGGTGAAAGTTGTCTCACGTAGCTCCTATGGCTCATCTTCCTGGGCTGCTGAGCCACAGACTGCGTGAACTGAGGGAAACCTACTCAGAGTATTCCTACCACAAGCACAATTTTGCTCACTGGGATTAGTATCTGTACCTCTCCCCGCCCCTGACCTTTGCACTTCGCTTGATAGCAGGCTGATTGATTTTTCAAGTTGATTTCCTTCCTAGGGTATTTCACTCTGGACTAATTTCATTTTGCTAAATCCGATAAGAGATTAAAAACCACACACATTTTTGGTAGAGATAATGCATTCACATGGGCACCCAGCCATCAAGTTCAGAAAGAGGGGGTGGGGAGGAGAGCGAACGGCTTTATTGCAAGCGCTTGAGATTCCTGTTTGTAACATAACTTCTTGGCAGATGCTTCTTAATTGATATGCACATTTCCAAGGTCACATTTAACAGCACAACGACTTTCTCTTTCTACTCCATTTTCAAATTCATGCGCTTCCCCAATGTTGATATCTATGAAAACAAACCTGTTCTGTTTTGAAGGCTGGGGACACAAATCAGCCTAGCTCTTTAAACGCTGCAAGGAAAACAATATTGCAAGTTCTTGCAGAGTCAGGGCCGGCTTACCCATAGGCGCTAGGGGTGCAGGGCACCCGGGTGCCGGGCTCTCAGGGGCGCCAGGCCGAAAGTCTGGGGCCAAGATTTGGAGTCCGGGGATTGAAGAGCCAGGCCAGCTGACAGCCGCTCCTGAGCGGAGCAGAGCCTGTCAGAGCACCGCAGGCTTTTTGCTGCAGGCGCTGAGGCAGCTGGCTGGCTCCGCCCTCCTGTGCACCTGGAATTGGCAGGCCATTGAGAGGCCCAGCCAGCACATGCATGCTGCTCATCCAAGGCACACAGCTTCCCTCCCAAGCCTCTGCGGGAAAAGCTCTCCTCCCACAGTAGCATGGGAGAGACTTATGCACCTGCCACCCATATGGCTGGAGGGCACGCAGCTTCCCTCCCAAGCCTCTGTGGGGATTGCTCTCCTCCCTCCACCTGCAGCAGCAGCATGGGAGACAGTTGCGTGCCCCCCCCCAAAAAAGCTCAACAACAAGTGGGGGTCAGCAGTGGTAGACGCAAAGGAAGATGAGGGGTGATGGTGAGGCAACAGAGCTGCCAGAGCTCTTTCACCAGCCTTGCCTCCTTGCAGTCCATAATTATCAAATGCACATTTATTCGGGGGGAGGGAGTTAGGAGAGGGGTAGTCCCTCTGGTGGTGGACATCCTTCTGAGGTAGTTTGTCCACCTTTGGTCCCCACCCTGCACTCAGCTCTCACCTGTGGCTCGTAGAAGCTGTCAGCATACAATAGTTGCCACATCCCTGGAACAGCTTTGGCTGGCCAGCTAAAGCAGGTGAGGGCAGCTGATGGGTCTCAAACCCTCAGTGAGTTAGGGACTTCCCCTGCACGTGAAGACAGGCTCCAGTGGACGAGACCAATAGTGGGTCCACTGGTCAAGAAGGCAGCTACTTCACAAGCTG
The DNA here is from genome assembly GCF_964270895.1 of Podarcis filfolensis. NCBI lineage: Eukaryota > Metazoa > Chordata > Lepidosauria > Squamata > Lacertidae > Podarcis > Podarcis filfolensis. Next base: position 29,111,028 of record NC_139603.1, on the reverse strand, counting down.
TAGACGGAAGTGAGGGGCAGATGGAGCTCGTCAACCTGGGAAGGTAGCTCATCCAGAAGGAAAACTCTGATCTTGAACCTCCGTTGCCTTGTAGGACGTCTTTGGGAGAAGAAAGGGCTAAGGAGTAAAGTTCCTAGGGTAAGTTCCTAAGACGGTTGGATGGCACCTTGTACATGTGATGGCCAGGGAATCTGATTCAGAGGCTGAACCTGAGGAATCCCAGCCCGCAGAGCAGTCCCCGCCTCCAGGGCCGGCTGAGCAGGGGCTGGAGCTTGAACCTGAAGGGCCTTCACCTGTGCCGGATCCTCAGGAGCAGACACCAGCTGAATCTGTTCTGGCTCCGGAGGTGATCGAGGACCCATTGCCTGCAGGTGCTCCTCTCCCAGCCCTGTCAGGGGAAGGTGAGGTTGCCTCTGGGTCCAGTAACCCTCCAGCCTCTCCTGAGTTGCAGAGGCTCAGGGCAGAGAGGCGGAGGGAACTAAGTTCTCGCAGGAGGATTGCTCGCCTCCAGGCCAGGAGAGGCGAGTCACCTGTGGACCGGGGCCACCCTATGCCTCAGAGGAGATAAAGGCCAGCCCGCCCAGTCTCAGGTTGCGGGAGCAACATCGTTGGTTACCTGTTCCTGCCGGCACCCTGTCCTGCTCTTCTGCCAGAGTTCCTGACCACGCCCGACTCCCTGCCTTGGACCCCGCTTCAGCCTCGGACCGGACATGGACCACGCCGCACGGTAACCCCCCCCCCCCGGGACCAGAACAGCACACCTCCTTCCAACAACTTCTGCAGCTGGTGCCAAACATATTGCTCTGCTTTCCTTTGGACCACATCGGCAAGACTAACAGTGGGGTCTTGTTGTCTAGGCAGCCCAGGACTTCCATACACACTAACCAGGCTTGTGCCCTGGGTAGATCACTTCAGTGCTGCTAACACAAGTGGTTTGACTTCATCCCTGGAGGCACACTCCATTTTCTTTTGAGACAGACTGATGCCAACATTTACTCAGAATCCATCTTTAGTCTCAACTTGATACATGTTTTTCCTCATCACCACCATAAATCCCAAGACCAAAAGGTAGTATTATCCATCAATGTAAAGTAAATACAAAGAAATATGATTCATTTTAAGATTGCCCCGGGGGCCTAGTCTTTATTCTGGGTAAGTTTATGCGCCATGATGTTGTCGTTAGCTGCATCCCATAAACAGCTCTGGTTTCACCAAGCTTTGGTATGTGAAACCAGAAAGATTACTCCTGAGGGATTGTTGCCTTCCCTGGTTATATATTATTATCACTAATTCCTTTATTTATAAATAAATATTTGTGTGCTGCTATACCATAAAAATATATCAAAGCACCTTAGAGCAATTAAAGCATAAAAACATACAGTGGTACCTCAGGTTACATACACTTCAGGTTACATACGCTTCAGGTTACAGACTCCGCTAACCCAAAATAGTATCTCGGGTTAAGAACTTTGCTTCAGGATGAGAACAGAAATCGTGCTCCGGCGGCACAGCGGCAACAGGAGGCCCCATTAGCTAAAGTGGTCTTCAGGTTAAGAACAGTTTCAGATTAAGAACAGACCTCCAGAACGAATTAAGTTCTTAACAAAAATGTACTTGGTGAAGCTTCACCTATCACTCTATCTCCCAGCCTAGAAATGTTCCGCCTGTTACATGTCTGATAATCAAGCTGCTTTTAAGGCAAAGGAGATGGGTCAGTAAAAGAGTTGGCAGCCCTAAGCTTTCAGCCGAATCTTGATAGGGTACAAGTTTTTTCAGGAACATAGACAAGGAAGGTTTTCCCAGGAGGAGACTGTGATTTAAGGAACCATTGAGGAGAAAGGATGTGTGTGCTAACAGCATCTTCAGGCTCTAAAAAGGCAACATCTATTTACTAGGGTTTTTTCTCTCTGTAAAATTGGAAATTCTACTCATTTAAGGGCTCCAGGGATTCTCCCACAAACAGAACTGGCAACTTCACTTCCTTAAGGAACACAAACACAGCAGGGTACAAGAATGGAGAAATAAGAACAAAACGAAGTTACAGAATTACAGGGCCATCAGCCGGTTTTGTTTCGTTTTTAACAGCCCCAGTTCTTCCGCTTTTAACACTAGCTCTGAGCAAATGGCCTCTCCATATCCTTCACCCTACTGGTGGGCAGAAAAATTTGGAAAGTCAATTTTGCCATATTTTTTCCAGGATGAGACATTCTCTAATATTTTCTATAGGGCAGGGCTCACCATTCAGTACAACATCGTCTTTCTTTTTTCCATTGTTGTTGTGTTGTTGTTGCTGAAAGAGGCAGCAGAGACCATTCTGGTGGCAGCCTGACTGCCATTTTGCATCCTCCATAACACCCCGGGCCTAACATTGGTCTGGGGCATTGTGGATAGAAATGGCGGCCACCACACACACAAAAAAGGAAATATTGAAAGAAAGTTCTGCCACAGCCCAGCAGAATTGCCCATCCATTACACACAAAATGTCCCATTTAGCCTTTGGCATCTCCAAGCAGATCAGAAACTGGTTCCTGTCTGAATTCCAGGGGAGCAGCTGCTCATCAGTGTAGACAATACTGAGCTACATGGACTAATACTTTAACTCAGTATAAGGCAGCTTCCTATATAGTGGGCCATGAAAAGAATCACTACTTAAAACCCCATATGCATGAACCAGAACTTACAAAGTAAGGCAAAGTTAGAATCCAACAGGAGCAATATCGTGGAAGAGGCAACGTAAGCAGAAACCCACGTGGAGACTGCACAGCAACAGCAGGGATATGGCCTGTTAGACAGGTGAAAGGGCAAGCTGTAACCACAAAACTGATAGGCTGCCTAATCAAAATTCAGGATAAACCTGGCCAATCCAGCTAAGTCAGGTGTAGATGGTTAACAAGCTCAGAGAAGGTCATCGTGGAGCAGGCAAGGTCTCAGCCCAGGCCACTAGATAGCTCCCTGTGGACTGCCTGTGCCCTCAAGGCTAACTGTTGCCAGTTTTATTTTTAAGCCTCCGCCAAACCCTCTGCCTCTCCAAACAAAGAAGAGATTCCCCGCTCTGTTAGTCATAAGAAATGTTATCTACATGCTCTTTTGGCAGGTATGATCTCCAAGCTCATCTTCAACCGACAGCAAACAATTGGTTGAGGAAAAGCTTGAACTCACTAAAATCAGTGTTAATCTTGCCATTAAACTCAGTTGGGCAAGGTATCACCCAAGGGGGATTAAATAAATATATATATATTTAGAGATGAATAAGCAGAATTCATAGACACACAGAAGCCTAGTGTGGAAACAAGGGAGCCTCTGAGGACCAGTTTTCATAAATAATTACCTCATGACACTAGTTTTGTAACTGGCAGTTCTCTGTTACTATCTGTAAATAAGCGGTATTTCTTAAGGTCATTGTTTTATAGCTCATGAAAGGTTTTCATAAGGTGCACATTCCGTGCGCCTTTCCATTTAATTGCACGGGTCACTGAATTAAATAAAATAGGGTTTCTGGTTTGAAGCGAGGGGTGGGTGGGAAAGGGGAGAAGGAAAAGATTCTTATTTCTTTCCATTACTCAAGAAAATTATTACAGCCCAGCTCACCAAACACAAATTGCAGGCTTTATTGGTGTGTTCTGTGGCTACTTCAGTAAACCACAAAGTGTTTACATGTGCGGCACGCATACACTTTGGGTTTTTAATAGCTGGTTGACAAGAGATTAAAGGCAGAAATATGGCATTTTATTAAAGAAAACATATCAGCATGCCTACCATGATAAAATGGTCTAGTTTTCTTCAGACACAAAAGTTTCTGTTGAGTGATACCTTTGAAATTCCTTGAGGGCACCCTATTATTCACTTCCCTCAGCAGAGAGCAGCTGCAAATGGCCTCCAATTTTCAAAGAGTATTGCCTGGTCATTCTTTACTGTCAAAATGAAGAAGAGCATAAAAGTTAAGTCAATAAAGTAATATGAAATGCTTAATATAAAAATTCAAGAATGAATGATTAACCATTAAAAACTTACAGTAGCTATTTCAGCCTAGGAAAAAAAAAATTAACATTTCCCCTGAAACCTATTAACACTCCTTGTAAACAATATTCTTTCTTGAAATATATGGCTTTCCCCCCATTCTCTCTCCGTACCCTTGGCATTTTTCTTACATCCACTTTCCCACCACAGATATGCACTTGAATTCCTCAGGAGAAGGGCCTCGGAGGCCCCTTGCTTTCATGAACTGGAAAAAAGGAAAAAGGAAGGGTGGGGGAGAAGCCTTTTTCTGCTCCCCCCCCCTTTTGGGGACTAATAATACACTTTCAGGTTTCCTAAACCTTCCATAACAATCATACTACCTGTTGTAGCTTCTGGCACACTCCTGTATATACAAGTGCTGCATCAAGTGTTTTCTTGCTCTAAACTATTTTATTACAAGATGAAAATGCCTGATGTCATGCAACTCTTGGGTGAGAGAAAGAAAGAAAGAAAGAAAGAAAGAAAGAAGGAAGGAAGGAAGGAAGGAAGGAAGGAAGGAAGGAAGGAAGGAAGAAAGGAAGAAAGAAAGAAAGAAAGAAAGAAAGAAAGAAAGAAAGAAAGAAAGAAAGAAAGAAAGAATTATCTTTCCATGAATTAAGTTTTAGGCAAAGGTTTATATGAATGTTTTCATTTAAATTATGCACAGATCAACTATGCATTATATGTTCTAGTTCAAGGCAATCTTTACACCAATAAGGGATTTGGTGGCTGGTATGCTATGCACCTTTACTTAGTACTAGACTAAGTCCAGATTAACTCAGTGGGACCCCTGCTTCTGAGTAAACATAGATTGGGGTGTGCTGCATGCGAGGCAAAGTATGGGGAAAGTTCATCAACATTATTATCTATCTATCTATCCATCCATATATATATATGGAATATGGCAGTTTGCTTTGGCTACCTGTCTCAGCTTTTAGGGTACAGTCCACCGCAAAGCCACATAAATTATAATTGCTATTACATATGTGTCTGCATCATTTTTTTGTTGCATTGTTTGGCTTTTAAAATGTGCCAGCCCCACAAATATTTATCCCACAATTTCCCCCCTACCTTCAAGGGTTAATTTGAGGAGAAGACAAGACTTACCCTCCCAGTAGGTTGTATCCAATCCTACTCAGATTAGACCCATTAAAATTAATGGATAATTTAAGTTCATTCATTTCGGTGGTTCTAATCCGAATAGAATGTAGGCCCTATCTGCACTATACATTTTTAAAGGCTGTTGCTTTAGCTCTCCTCTGCTCAGCCAACCATTCACTCATCCCCTCTGGGCAGGGCTAGCGCCTTCACACAGCTCTGTGCTCCCAGGGATGCTTAGAGGCAAGAGAGCATGACTTATCCCTGCCAGAAATGGCTTTTGCAGGGGCAGCTGGACAGCCCTACCAAATGAAGGGGTTCCTTGCTTACTTTATGCCCCTCCCATGTGGAAAGATCCACCACAGACCTTTCTTTCTGACCATTTCAGTGCTCATTGCATCCACAAAAATAATAACTTCTCACATGTGGATGATACATTTCTCTGAGCTGGAGTGCAACAGGAAATAAAAGAAGCTCTCAGCTGATTTCAGCTGATTACTGGCTCTGATATACAGTAGATATAACTTTTTTCATATTCATGTCTTGTTATACTCGTTCAAATGGGAAAAAAACACACATAGGGTGGGGTTGGTGGGTGAAAAGCTACCTAAGTTGTGTTCCCAAAACAATATATGAACAGAAGCGTAGCCATCGTTTTCTGAATTTTGCAATTCAGTTTTTTTAAGCATGTTCATGTGGGAAATGAATATATTACAGGAAAGTGGGCATAAAATGCATATATTAGTGAAATTAACATATAAAATGCACAACGTTTGGGGAAATTGCTTGCAAAATGTGCATAGTGTGTACACAAAGGATGACTATCCGTAAGTACTTTTTAAAAAATGCAAACTGATGGCGAAATGTGGCAAGCTGAACCGGGGAAAATGAGAAACTGAGATAAAATGAAATAGGGCATCAGACCAATGAGAATCCTCATTGTATTCTCTCTCCTTCTAGGGCTGGTAGTAGAGTCTGTCCAGGGTTAGGACAGAGGAGCCACAGTTAGTTCAACAGACCGATATCAAATACTCAATTAAAAGTTTCCATTGGTGAAATGGGATAATATAGTTCGCTATGAGAAGATTGGGTCAACAGGATGCTATCAGAAGGTCTTCTAGTAATCCTTAACAAGGCTTGTATGTTGATTACCTTTCTGAAGATGTTTGCCTTCAAAAATTAGATTGTTTAGGTGAAATTAAATTTAGCCAAACAATGCTACCATTTGTACCCACATTATGCTAGAGGTAGGCTACAATTGATTCTCCATTACCACAACTAAATTACATCTGGCTACAGTTTAACAACAGGCTGGTTCCTGTCTAGAGATAAATGCAGCAGTCACCTCTTAATACAGTAATGATACAGCAAAACATTTTTGGCTTGTTTGTTTACATGTGCAGAACTTTCCTCAGCACTGGACTTATTCATGGGATAGGCCTTATTCATGCAGACATCCATGAACATACTGCACACTCAAGTCAGTGCCCTGGGAAAGCAGTGGTCTTTCCCTTTCAGGTGAAGGGTATCCATTAAAAGATGGGCAATGCTGCTCTCACACCCTTTAGATCAGATTTTGAGCAGAGAATTTTTAGAGCCAGTTACAGATCAGACTGCCTTCTATGGACATGCCATGTGTTGTGAATAAGACAACCATAAAAAAAAACAACTGGAGTTGCAACTGCTGCAACTAAAATACATGCAGGCTGTTACAGCCACAATTTACTATGAAATAATGCTGCACTCAATTTTCTTGATATTCAGCTTTTTATGCCAAAGTTTCCATTTCAAAGGCTGTGGAATAGTCTAACAAAAAACAAAAAACATACACACTTTCACCATTTCTGCACCAGATTTGCCACTGCCTCTGTACCATTTTTGTTTTACAGTGGTACCTCGGGATGCGATCGGGATCCGTTCTGGAGCCCCGTTCACATCCTGAACAGAACGTAAGATGCGACTGCGCATCTGTGCATGCACGAGTCGCGTTTCGCCGCTTCCGCATATGCGCATGACGTCATTTTGACTGCCTGCGCAAGCGCCGAAACCCGGAAGTAACACGTTCCATTACTTCCAGGTTGCCGTGGAGCGCAACCCGAAAATACTTATCCTGAAGCGTATTTATCCCAAGGTATGACTGTAATTGCAAGAACATTGCTCACACCTCTCTCTCAGTCTGGCTGATGTGAGCTGATCTGCATAAATGCCTGACTTTGAGCAACAATTTCAGAATTAAAAGCCTTTATAAGCCTGTTGCTATGTGCTAAGGCACAATAAAACTTTTAAAGCCCCAGTGCTGCACACTAGCGTACAGAAATGCTTAGATTTAAATAAAATAAAAAACTTGAAATCATTCTGCAAGCATTTTTATGCCGAATGCCACCCTGAGGAAAGAAAAAGCCAACGATCGAGGCTGTTTTTCGAGGGACACAAAATTTAGCAAAATTCAGCCTTCCTGGTTCAGCCCATTTCTACAATTTTCTACCTTTCTATTTCATTTCTACCTTTGCTATTTGTTAATAATAATAATGTTGTTATTATTTATACCCCACCCATCTGACTTGGTTGCCCAAGCCACTATTTGTTGCCTAGTTGGAATTTTCTTTTCCTGAAGTTTTATTATGCTTACATGCATTCTGGTTTTAGGATTAATTATAAAGGCTTTGGCTGCTCATGATCAAAGCGGAGGTGGTGGTGATGATGATAATAATGACCCTGAAGGCCCCTTTCAATCTCCGAATCTTACGGAGCCCCGATTACAATTTTCCATTTCATACTTAAGTGTTATATAAAGGTAACAGCCATAAAAATCCACAATTTTGGAATGTGATTTATTTTATATGGACTTAGTGTTATATATGTTAAAAGGCACAATTGCTTCCAGGTGCTTTGGGCTACCTGGTTGCCAAGAGGTCATGGTACTAGTTAAAAAGTAAGTCACACTCTCTTTTCAAGCCACTGTGTGTTACATAGCACAATGTAGCACACACACACACCTTTTAGAATTCCTGGGGAACAACAGTTCAGACAGAGGAGCAGCTTTAGCAAACGTCAAGATCTCACAAAAGTAAGCAAGGCTGAGGCACAGCAAAGGTTAGCACCTGTACCAGAAAAGTCATAACACAGGCCCTGGCAGCGAGTGAGGGAAAGGATTAATAGGGGGGAGAAATAGGCTGTCACCAAGCCAAAGAGCAGAAGTGACCCTAACTCTAACCTCAAGACACCTCTCGAGATTTCGTTCATTCACAACATCGCTAGACGTGTTAATCAGCAGCCGATCCTGCAAAGGGACACCTCTTTTTCAGGCCTGGGTTTATGCCATTAAAAATGGTGGACATGATACCATTTTGCACTTTCCTTTTTCAGATGTGTTTATGACAGGCAGCAGTGCTGCTGACAGAATGAAGGCATGAGGATGTATCTTTAAATGGCTCGTTCCATCACAATAGATTGTAAAGAGCTGGGAGGGAGGGGGCAGGAAATCAGACAAGGAGGTACGTTCACAAAAGGTTTTCCATTCCTAAGGTGGCTACATCTTGGATGAAATAAGCAGGAAGGCAGGAATCGCATGACACCTGCACTTACTGTTGCCCTTCCAACAGTGTGGCATCTGAAACCAGTCATAGTAGAAAGAGGGAATCACAGAACCGTGGAATTGTAGAGCTGGAGGGGACCTGGAGGAACATCTGGTCTAATCTCTTTGCAAACTCCAATTTTGGAGATTTGGGGAGTGAGGTTATTACCCCTCTACTACTATCCATACCAGGTTGCTCAACCATTGCTACTAGCAGATCAAGATAATAGCAAACAGTGCAGATCAAAATAATAGCAAACAGTGCAAAAAAAAAAAAAATAGCAGGGGCAATTAGAATAAGATACAGTGGTACCTCAGGTTACATACGCTTCAGGTTACATACACTTCAGGTTACAGACTCCGCTAACCCAGAAATAGTACCTCGGGTTAAGAACTTTGCTTCAGGATGGGAACAGAAATCGTGCTCCGGTGGTGGCGCAGCAGCAGGAGGCCCCATTAGCTAAAGTGGTGCTTCAGGTTAAGAACAGTTTCAAGTTAAGAACGTACCTCCAGAACGAATTAAGTACTTAACCCGAGGTACGACTGTCTATTATTTGATTATTGATGTAAACCTCCAGAATGCACTTTGTATAATTAAGTTTTTACCTATATCTTCATTTTATTTTATTTTATTGCTACGGCTAGTGGCTGATGCAAATAAAGATTCTTCTGATTCATTCTGTCCCATAAGGGGATCAAACCTGCAATGTTGGCCTGGTCAGCACCATGCTCTAACCATTCTAGCATAGGAAGGCATACACTCCTTCTCTTATAGGTACTGCAAATGCAGTCCATATAGACACGTAATCTGGTTTAGATTGCTTCGCTGGGAGTAGCAGTAATATGAAGTGATCAGAGGCAGATTTAGGGCAGCACGACTGGTTCCGCTGCACTGGATGCCAAGCCGAGGGGGCATCACAACTGTGACATTGTGAAATGAGCAGAATGGAAGGCGGGAGGCACCAAATGCTGGCCTTGCACAGGGTGCCACTGAAATATGAAAGACCAAAGTCCTGAAGTGATACAGTGTCTAGTGCAAGGAGAGAACATGAAAAACTCTGCCACTGAAATAAGGTTACCAGATGTCCCTGTTTCCTGGGGACAGTCCCCGGATTTACAAATCAGTCCCCATACAAAATCAATTGAAGTTGAAAAGTGTCCCCGGATTCATTGAAAACAATCTGGTAACTTTATAGCAAAAGATTAAATGAAACAAGAAAAGGGAAGCAAGGCGATATGTATTGGGTTGGGCCCAGATGTAGTTAATTGGAATAAATGGAATAAGTTGAAATATATGGAACAAGTTAGTCATGACTGGACTTATCTCTAATTAATTTCAATGGTAGCTTTCAACTATCTTTCCAAGCCATTGTGTCCCATGTTACTGTCAACCATCTTCAGGAGCACAAAAGTTGGGGCTGCTTTCCATGAACTCTCAGTGGCTCAAGAAAGTGCTAATCTCTTCCTCCTAATAGGGTGAGTGACATCTTGGTCGTTCATTGACCCACTGTATTGCACTTCTGATCTCAGAAATCATAAGTGAAAACCATGCCCAAGCTCAGTAGTCCCTGAATTCTTTCAAGACAGCTCAGCGATCTGCAAAGTGCGAGTTAGAATAAGTTATTACAAGAGCCTTCCTAGAGTGGCTGTTTTAAATCAAGTGCTGTCAAATAATTTTTAACTTTCTTTGATCTGCGCTCCATCTCAGCTTTACCTTGCTGACCTATATATAGCATAGCCTCTCTTAGCCTTCCACACCTTTTTTATTCCCTGCCTATAAACTTTTATTTCCCCTTTTTATCATATACGTGTTAGAATATAAAAAGAGAGCCGTTCCTAGTTTGGATGCTTCAGAAGATTATATATAAAACCCGTAAGTGTGTTAGCAACCCAGAAAGAAATGAGAAAGAGACAGGAAGGTAAATAATCACGCAAGAGACAAAATTATGATGTTCGGGACTGCGAAAGTATTATCCCTCGGGTGGTTTATGGCTTATAAGAGACACATTTGAGGAACTTGGTATCAGATGCCTTCTTACAATATCTTTTATAGGAGTAATGACTATAATTTTAAAGGCTAGGAAGGAAAGGACTCTGAACAAAGACTTGGGGGTGGGTGAAGAAGGAACTTTAATGAAGACAAATGGATGTAAGAAAGAGAGAAAGGCACAGCAGGAGAGTAAAACCAAAAGAGGACAGGTGGAAAATTAAGACTCAGCATCAACTCAGACTGTAGATATTAATGCGGAAGGGCATTAGTGTGCCAGTCAATTAAAGAATCAAGTCAAAATCTGGGCAGGTGGCAACTATCAGGTTGGAATTGCGAGTGGTTAATACTTGCCAGGACCAACTGTTTCCACTGATCATACAAAGACCTGTGAGTGGGTTGGAGGCATCCTTCGGGCTTGTTTTATACAAAGGAAAGTAAGTCAAACTGCATCCTGCCCAAAGCCCTGGCAGAACAGCCCCGTCTTGCAGGCCCTGCGGAAAGATGTCAAATCCCGCAAGGCCCCAATCTCTTGTGGGAGAGCAGTCCACCAGGCCGGGGCCACGGCCGAAAAGGCCCTGGCTCTAGTCGAGGCCAGTCTAATTTCCCTGGGGCCTGTGAGCTTCAAGGTGTTGTTGTTAGCAGACCGTAAGGTCCTCTGTGGGGCATACCAGAAGAGGCAGTCCCATAGATACGGCGTTTCTGTGCGCTCTGGTTTCCGTCACGGTGTCCTGTTGCACCAGAAGCAGCTTAGTCATGCTGGCCACATGACCCGCAAAGCTGTCCGTGGACAAACGCCAGCTCCCCCGGCCTGAATGCGAGAGGAGCGCCGCAACCCCATAGTTGCCTTTGACTGGACTTAACCATCCAGGGGTTAAGGGTTGTTGGTTTTTTTAATTGCATAGACTCTTATGTAGGTGTATGTAGGGTGGCACCTGGAAAATGTGCTTTGCTGATTTGCCATATGAAAATATATTAGTAATAGAGTATGTAATCATAGTCTATAATGATGAAATTCTATCATCACAATTACCATCAGTGTATTGCCCCTTCGCTGATAATGCCAAGCTCTCCTTTTTAACTGGTGGCTATAATATCCAAGTCCGCAGGCTTTTATGTAAGCAGAAAAGTGCAGGTAGCAAGGGATCTGTGCTCTCAGTGCAATTCTTTTTCATCTTGCAGATTTGATTCCCTAAGACTTGTCTTATGAAAGGCAAATTTGCAGTTATCATTGAAGCAATGAAGAGGCTATTATTCATCCTTGCACTGCTGAAAACTGAACAGTCTGGTCTGAAGCTACCTGGATTTCTATTTTGCTTCCCATACTTCTCTCTTTAGGCATTCAAATTGACAAATGCTCTTGTATATAGTTTTTAAACCCTGTCCATATCTAATGCATCAGCATCTTGTTATGGAGCCTTTGATTTCATTGTTTGCAAGGCTACTATATCAGCAGTGTGGAATTGCCAAGGCACTAAGAAGCCCAATTTTTCTTTAATTTCTCAGGAAATTGACAGCTTTATGAACTGTCTCTTTACCTATGCCTCATAAACATGTCAGGCTGTAGGAAGCCATTCTAATTAAATCCCAGGAGAACTGCAAAGGAAGATTAGAGCTTCCTGGCAGATTATTAAAAAAACAGTTGTTCATATATACACAAGTATCTGTACTGGAACCTAACATTTGATAGAACAGCCACAGAATTAACCCCACTGGCAATTCCAGATGACACCTACAAAAAAGAAAATCTCAGGGGAAAATATGCTAACCATAATGTTTAAGTGGTGTTTTGTATCTTCCCAAGTGAATATCGATTCAGGGGGGAGGGGAAGGCACCCCCAAAAAACCTTCCCAAATACAATTAATTCAAATTAAGATCTAGGAGTTTCACCTTTTACCCTTGATTACAAGAACCTGATACAAAATGAGGTATGAATATGTCTTCAAGGTTAACCCTGGAATTAATGCATTCAATGGCTTCAAGTTACAAGAGATTCGAAAGAAGACCTTTCTAACCAAATAAGAGCTGTTTGACAGTGGAACGGTCTCCCTTGGGAGGTTGTGGACTCTCCTTCCTTGGAGGTTTTCAAGCAGACGTTGGATGGCCATCTGTCATGGATGCTTTAGCTGAGATTCCTGCATTCCAAGAGGTTGAACTACAGGTAGGCCTGAGGTCCCTTCCAACCCTACCATTCTATGGCTCTAATATTATAGGGGGAATAGTTCACCGGGTAATACATGGTAACAAGGAAACTTATAGGCCAGTAATATGTTTCAAACTCTGCTTGATATTTAGGAGACTGAGCATCCAACCATGTGGCTTCATAAGGGTTCGGTGGAAAATAATAGATATGAGCTCAACAGACAAATATTGATGAGGTTGACTGGCCTCCCTTTAGAGTTGATCATAAGAGTCGCGAAGAGGAAGAGGAAGTGCAGTGGCCAAAGGTACAGCTGTATAATGTAGGTACAATGCAGTCATTGTGATTTTATTTTATTTTATTTTTATAAATTTTTAATTAAGTTTCCCACAATTATAACAAATATCGCCTAACAAACTAACAAACAAAAACAGAAACAAAAAACAACAAAATACATCAAAGAAGAAAACAATACACAAATAAACAATAAAAACAAACATAGTTCTTTAAAGATCCAATCTTATAAACATATTATTGACTTCCCCTAGTCCCTCCCTTCTGAGTTTCCTTGTATCTGGATGTAACAGCTTTCCAATATCATTATTAAGCAAAAATATTTCCAATTGTCATCTAACTTATTCACTTTTCTTACTGTTGTAAATCCCATTTATTAAATTAAATCCTAATTTGATCCTAAGCCAATTTGGTACTTTCAAGTAATTTCTAATTTTTTATATTACAATATTTATTCAAATAGTCCTTAAATTTCTTCCAATCTTCTTGGTATTCCTCTTCTTTCTGGTCGCGGATTCTTCCAGTCAGGTCAGCTAGCTCCGAGAAGTCCATCATCTTCATCTGCCAATCTTCCACTGTTGGTATTTCTTGTGTTTTCCAATTCTTGGCTATTAAAATTCGAGCAGCCGTTGTGGCTTACAAAAATAACCTAACATCTTTCTTGGGCAGTTCCAAACCTGTTATCCCAAGAAGAAAGGCCTCTGGTTTCTTGATAAATGTATATTTCAACATTTTTTTCAATTCATTATAAATCTTCTCCCTGAAGTCTTTCACCTTGGGACAGGTCCACCACATATGGAAAAGGGTACCTTCTTTTTCTTTACATTTCCAACAAAGATCATCACTATTATGATAAATCTAATTTTACAGGGGTTAAGTACCACATTGTGAATTTAAAGATGTTGTTGGGTGTAAGCTATTGAAAGGACCACTGAAATCCCTAAGCCAGGATACACATTTGGGGTGACCATGTGCCCTGCTTTACAAAAGACAGTCCTCTATTGGAAGAGCTGTCAAAGGACACTTCTCCATTTGCAGGTGTCCTCTAAGGGATGTCTGGTCCCAAGTCCCGTTTAAAGGCAACAAGCCACAAGAAGGAAGAACAGGCCCTTGGCACTGCCTATCAGACCCGGACAGCAGACTGAACCTGTCTGGTCACAGTCTTCTTCAGTATGGTAGGATGTATTGTATTTCTATTTAAATTATGTTTCTATATGTGTGTATGAAAATGCTATGGAGGTCTCTTACTTTTTTTGTCATGTTTTTCAGTTAGGCATTTTCCCTGTTTTGGTGAAGTGCAAGCAGCCACTTGATGCACACTTTAAAATGAGTGTGTTTGGTGACACAAAGCAGTTACATCCTTTGCCCTCCTAAATAGAGCCTGCCCCTTGCTATGTAGTTCCTCAAATAATTGAATTATTGGGCAACTACAGTCCTAGTTACAAAGAAGTATTCATTAGGCAGAACGGCCCACTCTGTAATTATTTGCTGGCCTGCCGAATGTATTCGTTCACTTTTTGAAGAATTTTGTCGCCAGTCACTATATAACAGAAGTGACTTTAGCAGTAATTTTGCTCTTGCACACTGTTTCTCTGTGTCTGGGAATCTAACCAACTTTCCACTGAAGAAGACTTCCTGAAGACTCCAAAAGAAGCAGATCTAATAAAACATATAAGCTTATCTCTTTTATTGCTCTTTTCTAGTGCCTTAATATATTCATGTTTTAGCAAAAACAGACTCCCCTTGTCTCATTTGTGCTTTATCCATGAAATCAGAATCTAAAAAAAATTAAAAATGTGCTGAGTTGCTTGATATGCAAATCTACGTTTAAAAGACCATCTGGGTTTACTAGCTTTATCGCAAGATGTCGACTAGCAGAAGTGACTAGGAGTGTATAATTTGAAAGCACACTGGACAGTCATATTGTTGTGCTGCAGTAAAGTCACTGGCTTTTATCATTTTCACTTATGGCCATGAAGTGTAAGGGAGGGTAGGCATACGCCATTCATCATAAAACCTATATACTGCGTCGCCAGTCTGTGTGAAGGCTATTAGTACCACCAAACCAGATGGCAAAAAAAATGTCACAATGATGATCTGCTACTAGCCACTCAAGTTCTCATGCCAGACATCAGTTGAAAACGAAGACTATACAGACCAAAGCCCACCAGGAAAAGACTGGATGTCAAAGCGCAGACAGCAGGACGTGGTGACTGTTCCTTGCCAGCAACAGAAAAGCACAGCCACCACTGTCTGTTCGTTCACCAGCTCTCCCTCTCAGGCCAGCTGTGAGGAGCGGATCCTGTGATCTCAGTCCCCATCACCACCCAGAGAGAGAGGTGGGCACTTTTCCATGAATGCCTTGTTCACCTTTGGGCTCTGGGTGAGCAACCAGATGATGCTGAATAGGTAGAGCCACATGGGCCACAATGCACTGAAGGAGGCTTCCAAGGTCATTTCAAGCACAAACACTTACCAGGTAGCCAGAATTCATGGTTACTCCCTATAAAATGTATACTACTACTACTACTACCACTACTAATAATAATAATAATTTATTTATACGCTGCCCATCTGGCTGGGTTTCCCCAGCCACTCTGGGCAGCTCCCAACAGAACTAAAACTACACTAAACAGGGCTGCCTTCAGATGTCTTCTAAAAGTCATATAGTTGTTTATTTCCTTGACATCTCATGGGAGGGCGTTCCACAGGGCGGGCGCCACTACCAAGAAGGCCCTCTGCCTGGTTCCCTGCAACCTCACTTCTCGCAGGGAGGGAACCACCTCGGAGCTGGACCTCCTTGTTTGGCTGCAAACAAAAGTAAAATGGCCTTAAGGAATATTCTTAAAGTAGAACAGCCCAATGGAACATGGTGGGGGAGTCTGGGTTGGGCTGCTTGCCTGAAGCCACTCATTTTTATTTTTAAGGAGAGTAGAATTGTCACCTCCACAGCTGTCCAAGCCCCTCTTCCTGCATGGAACCACCAGCTGCAATGCTTTCCCCACCCTGATCTCTTTTCCAGAATAATGTAAGGATGTGTAATTTGCAACTTATACATTATATACACAATCTGGGGGGAGGAAAGGGCAGAGGCGTTTGTCTGAAGAGAAAGATAGTTAAAATCCATAGGATAAGCCAGTGATGGGGGAGTTAGGGTTTCAATGTGAACTCACCTGATTCACTCTTTCCCAAATAATATGCAAACTGAAAACACAGCTTTCCATCTCCAAATTGCGTGATGTAGTTCTCCAGCCAAATGGTGTGTGTGTGTGTGTGTGTGTGTGTGTGTGTAGTGTC
This sequence comes from Podarcis filfolensis, assembly GCF_964270895.1. Classification (NCBI taxonomy): domain Eukaryota; kingdom Metazoa; phylum Chordata; class Lepidosauria; order Squamata; family Lacertidae; genus Podarcis; species Podarcis filfolensis. Next base: position 29,094,641 of record NC_139603.1, on the reverse strand, counting down.
CTTAAACTATAACATGCATTATATTATGGGAAATTGCTTGCAAAAATGTATATGTCAGATAAAATTGCATGTTAAGATCTGCGCATTAAGAAAAATTTGCACTAAATACTGATTAATTTTTATTTCCAAAAAAAATCTCAAACTGATTCGAACATGTGGAGAATGGGAGACAGGGAAAATAGAGAAATGAGAGGAACCAAAACTGACAAATCCATCCATTCCTAGGAAAATGTTAGGAGTATTCCTTTAATTCATACTCTTAAATACTTCTAGTGCCATTAGGGCACCATTTGTGCCTTAAATCAAAGTGTGTCTATAGTGGTGGGGTCAGTTACAGGGAAATGAAAAATAAACAGTTCAGTTGAGCACCTTTTTCAGAGCAGCTTAACTCCAGTCTCATTCATTCATATAAATATTCTTATTAACACCTGCAGTAAGCCCAAATTTCCTGACAGAGTTTTTGCACGCAAAAATATCCACTCACCCTTGCCACAATATGAATGTTATAAAAGTGAACAAGGTTGCTACTGGTTTAGAATTTAAAGATTTTTTTTATTAAAAAAACACCCTTCCACTCACCTTAGCTAGAAGAAACCAGAATCATATTATTAAAAGGAATTTTTGTACATATAGACAGTACATATGTATGAAACCAATTCATTTTTATTTTAAAGCAGGCCTGCCTGTTTGTCATGTGCATCACAGACAGTAATAAAACTGACAGCTAAATAAGGACAAATGGCCTAAATGCTGACATAAAGTAGAACTTGGCTCTTTCACCTTGCATGACAGAATCACAAGTTCTGCTCTTCCCTGAAGTTAAACGTGATGCTCTCTTGTATCAAATGGCTGGCACCTTTTTCTCTACGGGACTTTCAGTCACAGCAGCCCCAAATGTAATTTGAGTTAATATATGAAGCGTGTTTGGTAAACGGATACTTATTGCCTGCAAGATAAATAGTCAAAATATATCAAATCTTGCCATGTTTTGAGGAGATGACATTATGGTTGTTTAGCGGGATCACGGGAATGAAATGAATATACCACTTCTCTCTTTCTTTCTTTTTTAAAAAAGAATTCGTCTGGCCCTTAGGAAAGCACGATCTCACTGAAAATAAAAGGACAACAAACTTCTTTGGATTTATACAAGTTAGGGCAAAGTCCCATGCTCAATTTATGCCAGCCAGAACACCTTAGGAATTGGCTTTAAGCAATGTGCTATGGTTTTCCCAGTAGTGATGTATGGAAGTGAGAGCTGGACCATAAAGAAGGCTGATCTCCGAAGAATTGATGCTTTTGAATTATGGTGCTGGAGGAGACTCTTGAGAGTCCCATGGACTGCAAGAAGATCAAACCTATCCATTCTTAGGGAAATCAGCCCTGAGTGCTCACTGGAAGGACAGATCCTGAAGCTGAGGCTCCAATAATTTGGCACCTAATGAGAAGAGAAGACTCCCTGGAAAGACACTGATGTTGGGAAAGATGGAGGGCACAAGGAGAAGGGGACGACAGTGGACAAGATGGTTGGATAGTGTTCTCGAAGCTATCAGCATGAGTTTGATCAAACTGCAGGAGGCAGTGGAAGACAGGAGTGCCTGGTGTGCTCTGGTCCATGGGGTCACGAAGAGTCGGACACAACTAAACGATTAAAAAACAACAACAATGTTGACTGGTGCCCATCGACACAGGTAGGGAGGAGAGCAAGGGACCCAACAGCAGATGGAACCAGAACCAATGAAAGGTGGACCAATTCTAGTTTTGTGTGAGGACCCAAATGCAAAGCACACACCCCGTCTCCGAAAAATATGTCTGGGGCCAACACCCCGGCAGCCTCCCTCACACTTACGCCCCTGGAAGAAGGCAGAGGGTGGTGGTAGTGCAAGTGCAGGAGGCACACAGCGGAGAAGGTCAGATCTGCCACCTTTCCCAGCTCCCTGGAGCCTGCCACCTTGTGGACCAGCCATAGACCTAACTGTACCTCTGCCCCTGGGTTAGCAGGTCTTGGGAATATGCCACCACTGATTACATTGTGCTGGCAGAAAGTTATGCCAGGATATTTCCACTGGCAAGAGGTGGAAAATAGGTAGTGTTGAGGAACACAGTAGGGGGGAGCAGTCCCAGTGTGAATTCTGCACTCCCCCAGACTCCACACATGGCCCCCACATCAGATGCACTAGCAGAAGCTTGTTGTGGGGCCTGCTAAGTGCAGATTGAGGCTGGTGGGACACTGCCCCATTCTCCCTAATAGCCCACTTTCCACCAGGGGTGTCAACTTGAGTAAAGTACTGTGGGGGCCCAGGTAAGCCCCGCCCTGCATAATTGATCACATGATGCAGTGCACATGCACCATTTGAATGGGAATGCCTATCAACCTTGTGGGGGGGTCCAGCCCCCTCACATATTTTATTGTGGGGGGCTGAAGCCTCCACGGCCCCTAGGAGTTGGCTCCTATGCTCTCCACTGCCCAGCAGGTGTTATTTGACACAGGTAGTACATTGGAGGGGCAAAATAGCGTGGGAGAGGGACAATTTCAGTGGGAAAATGGCAATGCTTCCCCCTCTCTCTATATGGATCAAGGTGACCCCCATGGCTGCCTTTTGTAAAAGAAAGAGCTGTCACTTGTGAACAAATACTCTGAAGCAGGGGGTGGGGGCAGAAATCATGCTTTTTGACTTGAATCTACTTTGTTTTTTGTTTTTTTACTAGAATTCTGAGACATAAAGTTAGAATTGAATAATGAGGTGTATCTGTGTGCATTCTGAGCCCACGTTTATTTTCAGGACCAGAACTGAGCTGAGGTCACAGTCCTTTTGCACAAAACTAGACCCCTGTGGTTGGCTTCCTTCATTGCAGCGACCTAATTTAAGTGGGGGAAGTTGTTGCTATTGATAAAACAGTTGTGCTTCAGAACCCCTTGCCGATTTGCTGTCAATCACCCAGAGAGATCTACCAGAAATCTACCAATGTACCTCTAGCTGCATACGCCTTCTTTAAAGGGTGTGGGAGAAATTTATTGTATTTCTTCACAGATTTAGAAACCACTTTGCAACAACAATGAAAGCTGCCGTACAATAAGATAAAACAAGATAAAATGCAAAAGATTAGAACCAATAAACTAAAAATCAAAAAATCATTTCTTCTGTTGTACCATTCATATTCCATAAAATGACTAGATCACACATTTCAGGGAAAGCCTAAAAGGGCTACTCTCTCTCCTCCAGTAGTACTTAGTAGGCAAGGACAATACACTCTCCCTCCCTGCGAATGCTAGCCAACAAAGAGTTTACCTCTGAAGATGATGACGTCGTGTCATTGATCATGAACTATTTCCAGGGAGACTTGGGGATAAGACACAGGCTGGTACAGTGGTACCTCGGGTTACAGATGCTTCAGGTTACAGACGCTTCAGGTTACATACTCCACTAACCCAGAAATAGTACCTCGGGTTAAGAACTTTGCTTCAGGGTGAGAACAGAAATCGTGCGGCGGCAGCAGGAGGCCCCATTAGCTAAAGTGGTACCTCAGGTTAAGAACAGTTTCAGGTTAAGAACGGACCTCCAGAACGAATTAAGTTCTTAACCCAAGGTACCACTGTATTAGGCACTGTAATGTCTTGTAGTGCATAATTTGGACCTTGTAGGTTCTGGTGTGTAGAAGGTTATGCTAAAGCTGAACGAATCCTGAAGCTTTTTGAAATTTCTCCGAATTTCTTCGCTGAATGACTGCATGGCATGGGTTACTTAGGGTTCTGTCTTTGTGTTTGTGTGTGAGAGAAATGAAGGTTGCTTTTACAAGGCAGCCTTTCCCGAGGCTTTGAGAGATGCTAAGGTTCAGTGGCATCTTGCATAGCTCTGAATTCACGGAGCAATTGCGGAACGCCTAAGTTCTCCTTTAAATAGTTCTCTGGCAAGCTGCCCAATCCTAACCATGGGTCCTTGGATGCAATTTCAGTGGATTTCAATGGGCTTTACCTAGTATGCTTAGGAGGACTGCAGCCTTTGTTTCAGGGGCAGGGGGAAAGAGCACTTGTTAAACAATACTTGTGGGTTGCCCATCTTTAGGGAGAAGGAGGCTGGCTGCGACTAATGGCTTACTTAATAAATGCTTGCAAGTCAAAATCTATTTTTATTCGGCTTGTTTCCTGTGAGAGGGGAAGCGGGCGGGTTTGTAATCCACACTCTCACACTGCCATCTTCTGGCTAAGGATTCCTCTTCAGCAGCTGCGTCTCTGTGTCAGCGGGCAAGAAAGGTGCCTTCCCCTGCCTTGTTTTGACAGACAGGATGCTCAGGCTGTCGCACCTTGTTCAAATAACTTGTGTTCTCCTTTCCCAAATCCCCAGCTTCTCTGCTAATAAAGATGGATAGTTCTAAGGAAAGGCTGAGCCAAATTCAATATGCCTATTTTGTAATGTCATATGAAATGCATAAGGAACAAGCCACGTTGCTTTGACCTCGTGTAAAAAGCAGGGCGGGAAAGGAAAAGGAAAACAAAGTTACTGTTGTGGCTTTGAAATGAGCAGAGTCGCCTAATAACATCCAGAAGGAGGAAAATCATTTCTGCACAGCTGGCCAAGGGTTATGGCTGAGATGTGAGAATCGTGAAATAACCTCCCCCCACCCCACCCCCCAAAAAATATCCTTTTGCCTCCGACTGCACCTGATTAAAATAGTGTGGCACTAGCATTTTATATCTTACTCTAATACAGCTTGGCAGTTCCTACCGAGTTTAAGTAAATAAATGGTCGTGCAAGGATCATTTTCAGTTCACCGTCAAATATGGCCTGAAATTGTATTTATTTTCAAAAGACAACTATTGATCCATGGCGGCCATTCCGTTATGACTTGTACTTCCTCAAATGCCTCTTAGATCATTTTCACGAGTCTGTATGCCTTCCTCCGTGGGTTACATCACTTGGCCCACTGCCAGTCTCGTAAGGTTTGCCTTTAACCCTTCGGCCGCTACTCGGGCCACAGTGTAATCTTGCAGTGTCACCTTAATGGCAGCAATGTTTCACTTGAATCAATAGAATGTCACCTGAAACATCCAGAAGCACATTCCAGTGCTGACCTGCACCTTGTACGGTCATTTATACTATCTGCCTAATGTACTCATAGGAGCAGAGAGATTCCCTCTCTCTCTTTCTCTCTCTCTCTCTCTCTCTCTCTCTCTCTCTCTCACACACACACACACACACACACAGTTTATACATGTCGCATAGATGGGTTTTGGAAAAAGAAAGGCTACCACCTTCTTCATAAATGCATTCTGCTTTTTTTGTATATATTATCCCCCGCTAAAGGAGATACTGGTTTGATTATGAGGTACTGATCTAGAACACTGGCCAGCTTTGTGAAAGTTTTTTCACCTTAGGATTTAGGAAAGAACTATGGGAGATCATTCATATATATATATATATATATATATATATATATATATATATATATATAAAATTAGTTTTTTAACATAGCATTGTCAACAATTACTAAACATACTTTTATATCTTAAACAATTTTTTGACTTCCATCAATCACATCTGAAAATTTTCCAATCTTTTTCACTTAATTTACATTTCTTACTTTCACTATTACATTTAAATGTCATAATTAATATCTCTCTTCTTTCTCTTCTTTGTAATATTTCATATATTCCTCCTTACAAAACTTCTTGTAGTCCTGCTAGCGTAATTTGTTGATTACAGTTGCTCTTCAAATAGTTCGTATATTTCTTCCAATCTTCTGTAAATCTCTGGTCCCGCAGGTTTCGAATCCTTCCTGTCATTTTGTCCAATTCTGCGTAGTCCATTAATTTTGTCTGCCATTCTTCTGGGAGATCTTATCATGGGAAACGTGGGGAGGGAGGTGTGTGTTTTATTTCATTTACCAGATCATCTAAATATATTTTCTTGCAAATCAGCTTTTTTAAAAAAAAAATCAGAAGCAGACTTTGAAGCTATTCTAATAATAGTTCTTTGCTTTCCCTATATGTTTGAAAATCCTGAAGAGCCACGATATGCTAATGGACATGGACAACCCAAATTCCCATGAAAGAGAATACAATATTTTTGCCTATATACCAGGGCAAGATCCAGCTTTGCATAAGCAGAGCCCTGTTGGATCAGGTCAAAGGTACATCCAGCATCCTGTTCCCCGAGTGGTCCACAATATGCTTAAGGCAAGCCTGCAAGCATCATATGAGTGCATGATCCAACTGTGCTCCCCGGCCACTGGTATTCAGAGGCACAACTGAACACAGAGGCTCTCTCAGTTCATTGAAAATAAGCAGCCCCACTTACAGCAGGTAGTCCCAGCTCCTCTCTCCAATCCCTCTGTCCTATTATTATAGTCCAGTTTCAGCAGACAACTGGGATCTCCTGCAAACAGCACAAAGGAAAAGGAGATGACAGCTGTGGCACAGACAGAGAAGGAAGCAGAAATTGTGTGGGTGAGGCCAGGACTGCCAATGCCAAACACTTTGCAGCTGGTTGATGGTGCAACCTGGTTGAAACCATGCACCTGCAGATACAAATTTAGCGAAAACAAGATAGGTATTCAAAGTGGTCAGCTCAGGAACAGTACAAAGGTATGCTGTATTTTCCATCCCACTGACATTTCTGTAACCAAAAGGTATTGACCTATAAACTCCTAATAGTGTAATATTTGCAAGCTTGGCACCACATGTTACTTACAAGAGATGTGGTGCTAACATTTTAAGGTGGGCAATTTTATCTGCATGGCTGTTTTTAGCTGTAGTCAGCAGATCATACAATTGAGGCCTCACCACCACCATTTGTATGGCAAAGACGTATCAGCTGAGAGAGAGAGAGAGCAATCAGTCAAGAAGGCTTATGATCTAACTGGAATATTAGTTCTACATGCATAAGAAGACCTTGTTCTCACTGATACAGAATACTGATGTCAAGTTCAAGAGTCAATGGAGTTATATGGGAGAAAAATGCATAGGAGAATTGGAAGAATTTGAGTTTTGGTTTCAGGTACACTAATGAAAATCTTGAACTAGCATTTAAATGTTGGTTCAGCATTACAGCCGATGTAAATAGCTAAAACGGGATCTATACACTTTCATAACAAGAGCCATATTGAAATGAGAGGAGAGCAGAGTTGCTCTTTTTCAAAACACAGGCACAAAAAGAAGACATTTGGATGTTTCGCTCCACTTAGGAAAGTGAAACAGCCGCAAAGGTCAACTCAAGGCACTCTACACATGATCTGAAATAGCATGTATGCTAGTTTTTCAACCTTACAGAATGGAATTTTAACTAATGACCCCAAATATTGAGAGAATGGGATAAAAAGAACTACTTCACACACAGAGGCAGGGAGGGATTCAAGTGTAGCATCTGGATGTGCAAAATTAAGTGAATGGTTCTTGGGCTCCAGGCCACTGTTTCAAGTCTCTGAAAGTACATTTCGCTTTCAAAGTTTGTGAAGGAGACCTTTAGGATATGTTGGAAACTTAAATGTTACCACAGAAGGAGGTAAAAGGAAGATAACTTGGGATTTCCACTTATGGCCTTTACTGTGTGGAGTTGAAACGACTGAGAGTGACTTAAAATGCATTAATTCTCCACTCCCCACAAAAAAGGCTCTTGGAAATACTTTAAGCTTCCCTCAAAATTCCCCAAATGCCTTTGCTGAAGTAGAAGCCTCCATATTCACCTATGAACATCGCCTGAGGTGAAATTCAGCACATCCAAGGAAGGTTCTCCGCTTATTATTCTGAAATGGCTCCTTTGCCCTCTGCAGATGTCAGGAAAGCAGAAACTCAGTTGGCAAATCTTTACCAAGCAGGCATTTGCCAGGACCAAAAGTTGGCAATTGTAGAATTGAGACATAAGATATTTTATCACACAACCCATGTTAACTGGCTTACTAACGTCACAATATTTAGATTATCGACAGCTGCGTTTTTTGTGACGGCCCTGTGTTAATGATGTAATGATCATATCTGTACCTTTCTGTATTTCATTTCCTTTTGATGCCATTGTTTGTTTGTACAAATGCATAGATATGTCCTGAATTTTGACTCCAAAATGCCTGATGATGTATGTATAATTGCCTCCTCATCCCAAATGGAACACTCTTGATTGGTTGTAGAAATACAGTGTGTAATAGAGGGGAAATGGACATAGGTGGTTGAATAATAAATGTTTAGTGTGCATATAAATATTAAGTGTGCATTATTTTAATTTTGTCTTTCAGTGCTGTTTGAAAGAACATATGCAGGATATACATACTTGGTAATTTCCTTCACTCCGCAGGAATAGTCAGCAACAAGCTATTTTGTCAGCCTTCCAAAAAGGGAACAATATAATCATTCACCGACAAGAGGGACTGTTCCTGCATATGATCTCTGCCTTTGGGCTTCAGGACGATGCCTTTTTAGTGGTATTCATGCAGAGCTTTGCTGCAATTAGGTGTCTAATTTGCAGGACCTTTCAGTTATAATATACAGTGGTCACTGGACTGAACAGGATATTCAGCCATTGTCTTGTTATGTCTTATTTATAAAAAGAAGCCATTAAAAAAACCAGGGTAGAACAGGTTACTCAAAAATGGACTGATCAGTTATATTCTCAAATTATAGATATAAAAATATACTGCAACAAATGCTGCACATCAACATCCAGGGTGGGGAATACAAAAAGTAAGGTGTGAATGCCCTTTCTTAATGCAAGATCTAATCCCTTGCTTTGTGTATGGAAAACATGGAATGGAACTAAATATGCTCCAACACTTTGAAGCCAAAATATGGGATGCCATCTTCCCAGATGCCATCTTTCTGTTTTTTTTTTTATCATGGCATCCATTTTGGTTGCTATGATTTTGCACCAAAATTACCACACACACCCTCAAAAAAAGCCTTTTCTGGGCACGGTGCGAAGTAACACACAAATTGGGGTGCCGCACAAGATCACAGTCCTGAAAAAATGCATTTTGGGCGGGGGGGGAGGAATTGTGTGTGAAATCATGCACTATCCTGGCAACCAAAATTGCCACCGTTCTCTCATGATAAAAAACAGTCGGGATGTCCCAATTTTTCTGGCACACTTGTGTGATATGGAACTAATGCTAAAGTATGTCCAACAAAGTTAGTGTCCACCATCAATATTGGGTTCCTCTCTTGTATACAGAGAGGGAAAAGTGGGGGGGGGGGAGAGAGAGAGAGAGAGAGAGAGAGAGAGAGAGAGAGAGAGAGAGAGATTGTAATTGTGGCACCTTCCCTTTGGAATACTATGCCAAAGGAATAGTGGGCTTGCCTGTTTTCCAATTTACAAAAATATATAAGTTTTGTTGCCAACTTGGCTTGTAAAAATTGCCGATTTATTCTCTGTTTCTATTCAGATGACATCATTTGAATTAGTTGTCAATTAGTATGGCTGTTTACATGACACCTTTGTCATTTGAGGTTTGTTTCCTTTAAAATGGCTGTTTCAGGAAACCTCTGGCCTGGGAGCCAAATGAGGTCCTCCAGAGCTCACCATCTGGCCCTTGAACCTCTCCTTGGGACATGCCGCCTCCTTGGTTTCTCTCTCCCCTGGCCACACCCCTGACCAGCTGGAATGTGTCATTGAATTCTGATCATGCCTGAATTGAAGACACACTCTCTCTCTCTCTCTGTGTGTGTGTGTGTGTGTGTGTGTGTGTGTGTTGTGTGTGTAGAAGCTAGCCCAGGCTTCCTCAAACTTGTCCCTCCAGATGTTTTGAGACTACAATTCCCATCATTCCTGACCACTGGTCCTGCTAGCTGGGGATCATGGGAGTTGTAGGCCAAAAACATCTGGAGGGCCGAGTTTGAGGAAGCCTGAACTAGCCTAATGAAAAATGGTAGCATTTATATTTATATGGATTTATATAGCATTTATATTTGTTGCATTACCCACTTTTGGCTCTCATCCCTCTCACCAGAGGCTTGTGCCCCCTTGATGGTTGCCCAGATGCAACCCTCAGTCAGAAAGGGGTTCCCCAGCCATGCTTCTAAGTTGGAAAGGTTACTCTGAAATGTTATAAATGAATGGTGGCAAAGGCCTGGGCTTGTTGTTGTTTAGTCGTGTCCAACTCTTCGTGACCCCATGGACCAGAGCACGCCAGGCACTTCTGTCTTCCACTGCCTCCCGCAGTTTGGTCAAACTCATGCTGGTAGCTTCAAGAACACTGTCCAACCATCTCATCCTCCGTCGTCCTCTTCTCCTTGTGCCCTCCATCTTTCCCAACATCAGGGTCTTTTCCAGGGAGTCTTCTCTTCTCATGAGAAGGCCTGGGCTAAGAGACGTCAAATTTGGTACCTTGTAAGCTTTCTCTGGAGGGGCAGTGAAAGATGGATCAGTGACAGACTAGAACTGGTGAAACTCAAAATCCCCATTCAAATGCCCATGGACACCCTGTTATTGATCAGCTAACCTACCTCACTCACAGGGTTGCTATGATGATAAAATGGAGGAGAGAAAAGAACAGCACACTCCTCCATGGGTGAGGTAAAAATGCATTAATACTTCCAAGTGAGCACTGAAAAGTTGGGAAGAATGTGGCAGGGACAATACTGGGGAGAAGCTACGGCCAGGTAGAAGCAACTTTGTAAGATTGTAGGTTTAGTTCCAGGAATACATTTGCCAGGTTCTGCCTGAAGTTGTGTGCACAGATTCTGAAAAAGAGTGCCTGATTTGAATCCACCCTAGCTCGATTTTGGAAGCAGGAAGAAAGAAGAACTTTGCACCCCGAAACCCAGCCCACGGGAAGTCACTCAAAATGTATAATTGGCTGTATAATTGATCTATATTTGGATGGGAATGGTAATTTGATATTGATAAAATGTGGCTGTTACTGGATTTTAATAATTGAAAATTAATAACAATTGTTGTTGTTGTTGTTGTTGTTGTTGTTAAAAAGGAATCCATCCTAGCTCAGCCGAACACAGTCACCAGGTTAGCCTTTAACTCTTGCCTGACTTTGGTCAACTTTTCCTTCCCTCTGAGGAAGTTTAAATCCAATGTATAGAAGCTGTTTATTAGATATTTTGCAGACAATTACATTGGATCAATTTCTAGTTATTGTTTTGTTATGCTTTTAAAATAAAGCACGGGGTGTTTCTTTCTCTCTTTTATTTTACAACCAGATTTCATCAGAGGAAATAACAATGCATTTATAATTTTTGAACATGAATGCTTCTGCTTTCATTTTCTCATTGAACTCTCCCCCCTCCAAAAAAAAAAAAAAAACCAAAACAGATTTTGTGCATGAGTGTATTTATGTTGCATTGATTTCTGAATAAGCTGCTAAGGTGAGGTGTGATCAGTTATACAGACAGGCTCACCACACTTTCTTATATCAGAAATATCCCTGGAGGCTTTCAGCATTTCTCAGTATCATTATCATTCATCTTTATAGACCCAAAGCCTAAAATTACAGCACAGTTTTGTGTTTATCTGCACAAGGTAGCAAGGACCCTAGGCCTAAAGGGCCTTACTTTAAAGGCCAATGATGTCAGTATCTACTATGAATATGATATAATGAAATCCTCAAATCAGCTGTACTTCCAAAACAAAGATTTCACTGAAAAATGTGTGTTGTGAGTAGGAGTCCTGTTCAGGTATTCTTTCTCTTGCACACACATGCATGTGATGACTATCATACAGGGGTAGAGAGTGGGGTGAGGCTGTTGGCCCCCATCTCCTCTATCCCCATTGCTGACATTATCACCTTCCACAGGCTGGACTCCCAGGGTTCAAAACTGCACAGAGCCCCGCCCCCAGGAACGGAACATGGTCCTTGCTCCAGACATTATCCCTCCAGCCAATAGATGTCTGCAGGAAGGGAAAGAGCGTTGTGGTGGAAGGGGATGGACCATTCCTCTCACACAATGTATTAGTTGGGTGCAGAGGATTGACGGAAGGAACCAGCTGGGGAACCCCCAATGGAAGAAGGTTCAGCGCATGGGGATTGGTGGTGGGATGATGATGAATGAACAGAGAAGACAGAGAAGACTGGGAGAAGGAGGTGTCAGAAGCTGAAGCGGTAACAGGGCTTAGTGAGCTGGGAGAGTCTGTGGCAGAGAGAAGTCCAGAATCAGAAGCAGGAGAGGGAGGCCAAGAAGCAGAGATGAATCAGGCTCGTGGAGAGTCACAAGTGTCTCTCCCTCCTGCCACAACAAGCTCCACTCTCCCTGTTATGTACTGAAGTTCTCACCCTGGGCCAGCAGGGGGATACCGTAGATAGTTTTCACTCAGGTCCACATATGCAGATAAGGGATCGAAAGTGACGTTCAGTGATTGGATAGTTACAGAAAGTGGTTACTATTGCGTTGTAGTGGAGCTCTATATAAGCAGGCTGGCTGAACCCTTCAGTTCAATTCTGTTCTGGCCTGTGAATAAACAAGAGCTGTTTGAAGAATCGCTGTGTTGTCTGATATGTTCACCCACAACATAACACTCCCCTTGTATCCCAGAACCAGAAGAGGCATGGAAAGGGCAGAGGAAAGTTTGGCTTCACACAGACACAGTATTTGCTTGGGAAAAGTTCTAGAGAGGTAGGAACTTAGACGGCTGTGGGGAGGGGTGGATTTCAGTTTCAGCAACTGACATTTAGATGTCTTTGAAACATAAGGAAGTCCTTACACTGAGAGTCAGACAATTAGTCGACCTAGTTCAGTATTGTCTACACTGAATGGCAGCAGATCTCCAGGGTTTCAGATAACAGTTTTCCACAGCCCTCCCAGGAGATCCTGGGGATTGAATCTGGGACCTTCTGCATGCAGATCAAATGCTCTGTCACTGAGCTATGGCCTTTCTCTGTTAGTATTTTATTAGAAGAGAGTGTGCTGTACTATGCATTTAGTACCTGCAAAAATTAAGCATGATGTAGCTGATATTAGGAGGATCTATTTGACAAAAAGCCAAGAGTAAATATACCCCCCCCCCAAAAAAAGCAGAGTAAGTATTCGTAGCAAAACAAACATGTCAAAAGTTCTTGCATGGAAATCATTCATTTCCCAAGGAATAAGAAACATGTTTAGTGGCAGCAGAATTTTAACAACTCTATCAATCCAAGTATAAATTTATCATTGTTGTTTTTTAATGCCTAATGTGAAAACATGACACTTCGAAGAATAAGCCCTATTTTGTTGCTACTCTGCCAGAAACTATTTAAAGTGGGGAGGCAAGAGAGAGGGAGAAGCAGAAGTGACAAAAGGGATCTTCCAAACCATAAATAATATTCTTGCTGTCATGCTTGTGTCCTTAGTCCTGAAATCAATTTACAAAACAATTGGTCAGGGCACCCTGGGAATACAGAATCGTTCACTATTAGCCTTTGTGTGATTACTTAGTAGTCTAATTGAAAACATAACCATTTTCTCTTGCTAGTTTTCTATTGCCAGGAGATTACATCATGAATGGCACAACATATTTCCAAGGGAAGCTCTATCAATGTCATGCTGGCTGGTGATAAACAATCGGGGGGGGGGGGGGGAACGGACTGCCAAAGCAAAACACCAAAGACTCCATGGTCATCATCTTCTTGAGAAGAATGCAATGCCACAACTCCTACAGAGATAAAATCATAAGTAAAAAAAACCACACACACGCCCTGGGAGGTAATTTGTTTAAACAAATAAAGGAGGCTTCATAAAGACATTAACTGGTTTAAAATAATTGCATTCATATGATATGTCTAATACAGTGGTACCTTGGGTTACAGTTGCATCAGGTTACAGACGCTTCAGGTTACAGACTCTGCTAACCCAGAAATATTACCTCAGGTTAAGAACTTTGCTTCAGGATGAGAACAAAAATCGTACTCTGGCGGCGCGGCAGCAGGGGGAGGCCCCATAAGCTAGAGTGGTGCTCCAGGTTAAGAACAGTTTCAGGAACGGACCTCCAGAATGAATTAAGTTCTTAACCCGAGGTACCACTGTATCCAAAATGCTTCATATGTTGCAGCAACCCTGTAAATCAGCCTGATCCCCTCTAGAAGCTTTGGACTACAACTGTCATGCCAACACAACTGATGGAAGTCATCGTCCAAAATATTTGGAGGGCACCTGCGTTAGGAAGGCTACTGTTCAACATGACCTTTAAGGAACGTAGGTTGCTGCTGAAAGGTTATTTGGCCAAAGGGGTTCAACAATCTGAAGTCAAGCTTCTGAGGGATGGGTGTAGGAGTATAGGAATCCCCAGACCAGAGACCATCAGCCAGCTACCTTAATCAGAAAGAAGTAATAATAATAATAATGATTTTATTATTTGTACCCAGCTCATCTGGCTGGGTTTCCCCAGCCACTCTGGGTGGCTTACAGAATATATAAAACATAATAAAGCATCAAACATAAAAAACTCCCCAATACAGGGCTGCCTTCAGATGTCTTCTAAATTTGTATAGTTCTATATCTCTTTGACATCTGAAGGAAGGCTGTTCCACAGGGAGGGTGCCACTACTGAGAAGGCCCTCTGCCTGGTAAACTTACCTGAGATGGGCTCTCAACTCACACACCCAAAGCATGCCTATTTCTTCCTTTTCATGCTCCTGCTGACTTAGATATTTACACACTTAGGCCCTCACATGTACTGATGGTTCTATAGGCTGTGGGAAGTGTGCACGGGCACCTGGGAGATGGATTTAAATACACCTCTGTTATACAAATCTTATTTACCTGGATCAAGTAATTCTATTCACTTTGCTTTCATCTATGCTGGCTGCTTAAACATCACTGCAAAACAGGAAATGCATCACTGAAAAAGCAGAAGAAGGTGAACATGTACTTGCATTAAAAATTGCATATCCAATGCAAATGTATAGAAGCAAATTTAGACATAATAGAAATACCATACCTGTCACCTGCTGCCAAGTGACCTGTGTGCCTGCATAGTCTGCAGTCCAGGTGCTTTTGTGTTGATGAACAAACTCAAGTTCTCTCCTCTGCTTTCTTGTGGTTTATTATCTTCTAACTGGATCTGGACCAATCAGCCCTTCATCTTTTAACATCCTTTCTAGCAGAGGACCATCCCTTGTAGAGTAGGACACAGAGCCACTCTACTTCTGACAGGAGCATTGCATACCCTCATGGTGAAAGCTGCAGGTGCCCACTGGGTCAAATATGGAGATCTGCCCAGAAGGTCTATTGTAAAACAATTGCTCAGGCATCTGCCACATAAGATGATGGTGAACTCACACAAACAAAGATCGCAACACATTTTTCAAATTAAGTGTTCCATAACATAAAATGTTTCAGCAGTAGTTCTGACTGAAAATAATTCACAGATCTGTACAAACATAGGTTATAATTTCTTTTTGTTTTGTTTTGTTTTTCCTCTAGTTCTTTCTCCTTGAAAGGGAAACCTTTTATTACCAGATTTTTATATATATAAAAAAACTTATTTGCTTCCCAGATGCCTTTTATAGAGTTTCCTTCACTGTTTTCAAAATATCAAATGATCAGAACAAACGAGATTATCTCCTCCTAAGTTGTCCAGGTGACCTACCGTATAAAGGGCTATTTTCTGCCTATAGTCCTGTTTTCACTGTGGAAAGCTATGTCAGTCCCATTAAAATACTTTTAATCTATTCGGTTTGTGATAGCTGAAGTGCCGGAGCCTTCTGGGCTTTGTAATATAATAGCACCCCCTTTATCACATTCATTGGTTTATTGGAACCAGCTTGTACAGATGATTTAGTTTATCATGGTGAGGCCACTACCACAGGGCTCAGAAGGCTCAGTTTGGGGACTCTTCTGTCATTTTTTTAATGGTTGAGAGTTTGGGAGCAGAAGGCTGCTTGCCTTTTCCTGCTTTTTTATTTGTTTTGGGTTTTTTTATTGTTCCTGCTTTTTTATTTGTTTAGTAAAGGAGGGTTTGCTTGATTGCATTCTGATACAAATTCTGCACATGATCTGCTAATCTCTGGGTCAACTCAGACATTCTTAAACCCTTTATGCAGAGGGAACACTCCATATTTGTTGGACTGCAGTTCCCACCATCCCTCACAGGCTGGGACTGATGGGAATTGGAGTTCCCATAGCATGCAGGTTGGAGACTTTTAGTCCAGTGCATCCCTCATGAATGCAGCATCAACCCATGAATTCACAACACATTTGTGCTCACATAAATATATGTCAGGAAATGATGCATTTCAACCTGGCTGGGCCAGGTCCACACATCTCCATCAATACAGACACTTCAGGTGAGGAGGGTTCCAGAGCATCTGAGCCACCTCTCATAATGCACAAATAATTCCAGGGACATTTTACACCACAAGTCTCCTCTTCAGTCAAACTACCATTAGGTTCAATGGCTTTTGTTTACTGTCTGCGATTCACCTGACTCTCAAACTACCAGCTTAATGAAAATAATGGGATCACTCCCATCTCAGATGTTTACAATATGGAGCAATCACCAGATCACTAAAGCCAATATTCCACAAAGCAGGACCACGTCATGGTGAATGAAAGATAGGAGAAGATGTAGAGGAAACAAAATAAGTATGGGACTACTGGTTTTGAGAACTCTTAGTAGAAGCTCACCGATTGACTACAGTTGTCCTGACATAAGAAGAACATAGATTCCCTGCTAAATGAGAACTGAGGTTTAGGAGCCGGTCAGAATCTGATTGGTTTGTAAAGGAGAAAAGATGTAGGAAGGATTGTATTATTTCCCTTCGAAAAGTTCATTAATTTGGAGCAGGATGTTGCACTATAAATCTTATACGGAGCTATATAAATAAATACAAGTAAAGATGAATTGCTCATGAACCAAAACATTAGAGAGGAAATCCAAAAGCTAACGGTGTTAAAATAAATCATTTCAACAAGTGTTCGTACAAATGAAAATATAACTCATTGCAGTGTTACCAAGATATATGTTACGGCTGATGCAGTCTGTTCTGTATAAGTGCATAAGTTGTTTGTTGTCTCAAATAGTTTAATATTTAAATTCATGTTATATTAGAAAATATAGCCTTTCAAGTTCGCTTGATCTGTTATATCCAGGGGATGCAAACCAAGTTGGACTATGTCAACTTTTGGAAGCCTTGTGTAATGTGGACAAATTTGTGTTGGTGACATATTGGTAACTGAATCTACCAAATGGATTACTGTAGCCAACTCCAGCTTTATGTAAATCCAGATTCACAGAAGGAAAAAGACAAGTACATAATTCCACTTGACCACATAGCCTCAAGGATGGAAATTAGATTTGGCTAGTCCTACACAACAGAGCTATCAGATGAACTGGTGAAACATACCATAAGAAATCAGATACATCAGCCTGAAGTGAATTACAGCTGGTTTGCCAAATACTATAAATACCGATTTGTTGACTTAAAAAAATTATCCTTGCCAGTTACCCAATTGTGGGAAATTACAGAAGAATGCTAGCTCATGGCTCACATACCGAAGTGCTATACTTCCAAGTTAAAGCATATGGAAATTATTATGGTTTCAAGCCATACTTTATCCATTTTTGTCCCTAATCTGCAAACCACAGAATATCCTATAATATAATATTCTTTTTAAAGAAGTAATTGCTGAAGACACCAACACTTCTAATGTATCATTTCCGATAATTAGTATGTAGTTATCCAATGTAAATGCTACAAATACCCCACACACCCATATAAACACTCTGTTATGCACTGCCACCTTCAGGGTTCTTTGTGACTTATATGAAGAAGCTGCCTCTATAGTCACTGTCAGTATCATGGCTATAAGGTGCCAAAGACTCAGGGTGATTGCTCCTTGAAACCAATACAAAATCAGCTTGGGGTAATGACCAACAGGACAATCCTATTACTCGGAAGTAAATCCCATTGTTTGCAGTGGAGCTTAGTCCCAGATTAAGTGTGTGCAGAACTGCCGCCTAAGAAACCGAGTTGCCAACCAGGAAGTCCGCCATTTAAATTTTGTCTTAACCAACCATGAACTCACTCAGAGCAAACCATTATGGCTAAGCCTCAGCCCCTAATCTCCCACATGGGAAAGATGGAAGCCTGTGACAAGTCTTGAACCGGTAATCAGAGGGAGATAGATGGGAATTCAGACTTTACACCAAAGAACCCACCAAAGAAGGGAGCTGCCAGCAGACCAGTTACACAAGCAAGATAGTTGGTGTCCATCGGGACTGGTAGGGCAGAAGGCAGAAAGACGAATGGTAAATGGGACCAGAACCAATGACAGGCAAAGCCACCTTGTAACTGGTTGTAAGTAAGGATGCAGGCAGATGGGGACAGGCTGAGGTTGGTGGAGCTCCCTAATGGGACCAGCCTCCCATGGAAACCTCTTTTCATTGATAGACCCCAAAGGGTCAGATTATACCCCCTGGCACCTTTAAAAGCTATCAGATTGATCAGGCTATCAGGCTTCTCGGAGATACTTGATATAGCTGTCTAAAGACCCTACGCCTCACAGCACTCTGGGCTGTCCAGGAAGTGGATCTGACACATTGAAAGGAATGCCGAGATGCCCTATATGAAGTGCTCTGAACATCCTAACATGATATATAACTGTGACTCAGCTAGGAGCCAAGCTCAGGCGACTCCATGAAGAAGGCATTCCATCTAAATTCAGATAATCACCAGAGGAGCCTCATATTCTGCTACTGTCATCTTCCTCCACTGGCAACTGTCTTGGTATAGGTAGAGTGGCAAAAATTGATTAATTGCTTAAACCAAAATAAATTAATGATAAATTTGGAAAATGGAAAGGAATGGGCAAATTTTTTTTTTAGTCATTTTTGATACATGTAGTTTAAAAAATGCAACTGGCTGATGCCAGCTTAGGAGAGGCACATAATTTAAAACAACGAGTCACTTTTTGATTGCTTGGAAATATAAGGCAGATTTAACTTTTAAATGTGCAATCCTAACCATGTCTACTCAGAAGCAAGTCCCATTGAATTCAGTGGGGCTTGCTACAAGGTCACTGGGGTGAGGGTTGCAAATGTGTCTATAACCCCCAACCCCACGTGCCATTAATGAACTCATTTATCTCTTATTGGGTTACAGCTCTGCTGAAAATGTTGCTAGCTTTGTCCTCAACGCTTTCCACAATTACTGTTGCTGTGCCTACGTTCTAGATGATCATCTCTGAAATGAGCAGTCATCTCTCTGCTGCTTCCAACAGCCTCGGCAAGAAGATCTCATCCCCGTGAAGCTGATGAGCATTGTTTCCACTAACTTCAATGGGTTTTGGATCATGCCCTCAAGCTCCAAGCTATTTAAAGGGGGCTTTTGGCTGCCGGCCAAGGTGAAAATGACTGGGTAAATAAATCGCTAAGGGGTCCTAGGGATTGTGAGTTGACAGGGCTGTGCATAAGGATCCCCCCAGATTCCCAATGGCAAGAGACTCGCCTTACAGTATAATTGTATAGTGTCTGGCACTCAATCAAAAAGCGAAAATGCAGTTCATTATAAGTTGCTATTTATCGTAGCTGCGCTATTATGCCTCGTTAAAGTGTCTGACTTTTCATCTCAATTGAAGCAAAAGCTTTATCGCCAGCCGAAATACTCAGCTAATGCAGGTTAAAATTCCTTCTCTCTTTTAACGCTCTTGAGGTTTAACTCTAATGTGGTCTGTTATTACTTTTCAGAAGGGAAATGAATTGTGATGTCTCGGAGAAAGTGTATCGCCTACGATCACTTGATGTATCAAATCAGCGCTTAAACAGAGACAATAGCACTTCATGAATAAGGAACGCCACCCCAGTTGAGGCATTCTGCATTCGCTTAAATGAAGAGATGTCAGAAAGATAATCATTGTTCATTATGGATTATTGTGGGTTTTATGTGTGTTTGCGAAAGAGCGGGAGGGCGGAAAAGGCATAAAGATGGGCTTCAGAGAAGGAGTAATTGAGTTTCAATTTGAGATACCTTCCAGATCTATTATTCTGAACTTTTCATGTGTTCAAAATCATCAGATACTTAAAAGTAAGCAGCTTACCCAGTGGTTTTAATATGATACTAGGGCAGGGATGGGGAATGTGTGGACTTCCAGATGTTGTTGGACTCCAACTTTTCTCAGCCCCAACCATCTTGGCCAACAGCAACATTGGGAGAGCCACAGGTTCTCCGCCCATTATCAGGACTCCTTAGAAGCTGATTAGGTTTTTCTCTGTTAGAATGCAAGGTCCAGTGTGGTGTAGTGGTTAGAGTGGCTGGGAAGAGCCAGGTTCAAATCCCCACAACCATGAAGCTCAGTACTCACAGGGTTGCTGTAAGGATAAAATAAGTGAGGGGAGAATCCTGAGCTCCTCAAAATGTAATAAATGTAATAAATAAATACACAAATAGTGGTCAAGCTTCCCTGAAAGACAGATTGCCAACCTGTCTCTGCAGTGGTGTGTCAGGTTCTTCTAGAGCAGTGCTTCCCAAACTTGGGTCTCCAGCTGTTTTTGGACTACATTTCACATCATCCCTGACCACTGGTCTTGCTAGCTAGGGATGGTGAGAGTTGTAGTCCAAAAACAGCTGGAGACCCAAGTTTGGGGAACACTGTTCTGGAGCATGGGTAGGAAACCATTGGCTCTCCAGATGCTGCTGGACTACAGCTCCCATCATCCCTGAATGTTGGCCATACTAGCAGGGGCTAATAGGCATTGGACTCCAATAACTTCTGGAGTGTCAGAGGTTACCCAACTAGGTTTTACTCAGAGTAGATCCACTGAAATAAATAAAAATGAACACATGATGTCTATTAACTTCAATACGTCTGACCTGGGTAAAACTTAGTTGAATATCATCCATTGCCTAGCACTTCTCAGAACAAAATGTCTGCCTTGGAGCTATCCATGGTCCTGCAGACTTGTCCAAGGGATGCTTTGTGTTGATACCTGCGCACCTGGTACTTTGCCCTGATCCCCTGGCCTACCTGGGAGCCAAACACTGTGCCAAGACCAAGTTCAAAATCCAAGGGTCGATGCAGTCCAGCATCAAGCCTGAAATAGAAACCCATGGAGGTCCAGGAGTATCCAAGACGAGGTCCCTCAACATGGGCAATTGAGCAGACACAGCACCTTAGTACTACCTACACCAACCTCTCCTTTCCCATCCCCAGTCAGGATCCTCTTCCTCCTCCCTGAAGTCCTGCCAGTTCATGACATACTTGCTCTTTCTAGCCCTGCCTCTGGCCACTGGTTTCTACTGCCTGCTACCTTCTGCCCCTTTGTTAGACTCCTTGCTGTCCCCAGCAGATGTTATATCACACCTCCAGACCGCAGGTAGCCAAGATTATACCAATGCCCCATGTGAACTGAGTGTGCACCACCAGAAAGGAAAGCTTTACAAGTTTCTATTCTTTGTCCATTATAACTATTCACACAATCACAATGTCCTGATCTTGATTTCAATGCTAAACGATGCTTATTGAATGACACTAGTACATCCCTTCTAATCCTTATGGGGTCTGAAAGTGGTCCCATTAGAAACCTCACATTTTTAGCGAGATTGTGGAATTAATAGTTGCCCCACAACATAGCACACCTGGATTGCTGACAGTAACACTACATTCATGGCTTTGGTCGATGATCAATGGCTAGAAAGTAGCAGAGAAAACTGTTTCCTTTTGGAACTATTATCATTTTTGGCAGTTTTCCCTACCATTGATAATGCAACATGAAAGAAGACAGACAGCTAGGTACTATTCTTGGGTGGTTCTGATCATTCCTGGCAGGGAGGCCGCTTTGCTCTTGAAGATTGTGACTGGGTCATATCAGTGAGACTCAATGGAGGAAGGTCAAAAGGAGCACATTGCATCACTACCCCAACATCTGTTCCATAGTTTCCCAGATTTCAGTGAGTTATTTTTAACCTATAAAGACCCAAAGATTCAGGACCTTCGTTCCTTAGAAGCTACCGCTCTCTTCCCTATGATTTTCAAGGAAACAGCTCACACATTTGAATAGTAATAGGAATGCATCTTTGAATCAAGACTAAGCAAGGGAAGAAAGGAAATAAGAGAATGTGAATTCTCCAGAAAGGGGGAGGGTATTTACAGTGGGAAAGAAGTTGCACCCAGGTATATTTGCCTTAATTCTTCATTATTTTGAGAAATGTGTCAAGTTACCTAATTTGGGGGAAGGATCCAAGAAAATCTTGCCCTAGTAACTTGTGATATATGCTTTCTCAGCAAACTATATAGAACAGCAAAACAGAAACTCTGAAACTAGGTCATCCTTCACAGTCATTCTTCAGTGAATTAATTTTAGTGCTTTAAGCTGATGTTAAAACATACTTCTTTCTAACATGAGAAGAAAGATTTTGTTTCTGTCCTTTGATAGGGCTGCCAAGTGAGTGTAACTGATACGTCGCAACAGCTGAACTCTCTGACCTCTAATAACACAGGTTCCGATGTTTTGAGAACTATGGCTTCTCTATTAGACAGGTGAAAACATCAAAAATAAGATCAGGGTGGAAGTATCTGGCTTCACGTTCGGGAATCTGGGGGACATGACATTAAATTTGTTTAATTCAGCTATAGTTTAATATTTATATCCCACTTTTCTATTAAAAAAATCCAAGTGGCATTCAGCAAAACTAAAAAAATACAATAGGACTGAGAAAAGAAAGTTTAAAAATAACATATAAATAACAACAACCAAACAGCAGCAATTAAACATTAAGAGCAGATATAATTAAAAGTTTAAGATAGCAGCTCATACATTATTATTATTATTATTATTATTATTATTATTATTATTATTATTTAAAAATAGCAGCTCATATATCCTTTTAAAATGTAAAGATGGACAAAGACAGAAGCCTGTAGATCACACCAGGAAGGAATTCCACAATTTCTCTACCATCACCAAGAAGGTCCATCTACTCTCACAGGTAGACAGGATAGAGAACAGGGGCTTCAAGCTTGGTTATAACAAACCTCTGCTTTATGTATTTATTTTATTATGCCTTTCAGGATTAGAATCTTCCAAAGCAGCTTGGAAGTACAGTTGGACTTTGGAAGTCAAACAGAATCCAGTCCGGAAGTCCATTCAACTTCCAAAATGTTCAGAAACCAAAGCATGGCTTCTGATTGGCTGCAGAAAGCTCCTGCAGCCAATCGGAAGCCTCAGAAGCCTTGTCAGACGTTCGAGTTCCAAAGAACGTTCACAAACCAGAACAGTCACGTCCGAGTTTGCGGCATTCGGGAGCCAAAAAGTCCTAGTACCAAGGCATTCAGGATCCAAGGTACGACTATATCATCAAAATTCACCATCAAAAGCTACGATTTAAAAACCAAAACATAAAGAGCCATCAGGATCCTACTCATGTGGCGTCTGGCTCTGTGAAGGAAGGGTCTGCCCAACTGGAGCAGATTCCTGTTCTTATCTTTACCTGCCTCTCTTCTTTCTCCTTGAATCTGTCTCACAGGGCAACTAGTGGCAGAGAGCCCTGTCCGTCAGTTGAGCTCTGAGGTCTTATTTGCCTGCATGTCTAATTTCTTGAAGTGAAGGACATGAGGCAGGAGTTGATAATGCAGGTAAGCTGCAAGCAAGCTGCCGGCCAGCTCTGTGGAGCCTCCTTTTATTGACACAAATATGCAAACGCAGGCAGATACATTTTGGGCTGTGACCTTTACACATCTTCCAGTCCCCAGATCGTGGGGTGGTACAAAGTTATTTTGGCACCTGTTTCCACCGCGTCATTTTCCCCTTGCACAGTGTATGACGAAGGAGACAAAAGGTCTCAGAGACAAAGGTCACAGACAGGACACCGCAGACTACTGAGACCGCAAAAGGTTAGACAGAGGGCACAATGTTCAGACAGCTGTGGCTTTGTCTGTGAGGGGGAGTGTGCCCCGCACCCCAAGGTCACGCGTGCAGGCAGACAGAGGCTGCCTGCGGGTGGGGAGTGTGCTCCGGACCCAGCGATCATCCCTACATTTCTTAAAGATTTCACAGTTTATTAGGGAAGGAAGTCCCTGGCTTCAGGGGTCATGATCTTCAAGGTTTTGCTTCTAGTTGTGACCATCCTCACCTGACACAGGGCTTGGAGGGGCAAGCAGTGCCTGTTGGCTAGATCTCAGCTATCAAGTGGCTTGTATGGAGACAGGTATACCCTTGAAAGTCCCAGGAACCATATGTAACACTGCAACACCATGTTGGACGACCAACACAGAAACTGTATTATCACAGAATCTTTATGTTATTGCCATTGACTCTAATTGCCTGTATGGAATTGTGTTCCTGACTTGCTGCCCAACTGCAGTTGAGATAAACAAAGAGCTGGCAACTCATTACAACCCAACATCTTTTTGGAAGAGAGTCGGACAGCACAATCCAATGGGCCCACCATGCCAGCAACCATCCTAGGCCAGCATCCTAGGCCAGCACAGCTTAATCAGGACCCTATGAACTTGCAGCAGAAAAGTTGAGAAGGAAATGACAGCACTGCAGAAAAGAGAACATAGCAACATTCATAGTCGCCCTTCAGCCATCCATAGAAAGAAATACACGAATCACGCAGCAGCATGTTAACCACACCCCCAACACATCAGTCAGGTGCTGAAGGAGCAAATACGTGTGTGGCAACAGTGAATCACCCACATGTCACTCTGTATCTTGGGTGAGGAACCTCAGGCGCAGGGGCCAAATTCAGCTCTCTATGCCTCTCTGTCTGGCCCTTGGGACTCTCTAGGCTACAACACACCTCTAGCAGCACAACCGGATGCCTTCATCAGCTGCAACAAAGCATGTCTCTCCCGTATCGGTCTCTATAGCCACAGCAAGCTCTATATACAGCAAGCGCCGTAACTTTCCAACCGTTTGACTTCACTGCCAAAGGCCCACTCCTCCATTGTCTCCTGATACAGAAGGATGCCAGAAGATACAACTTTGGCTTCCCCCAAAGAATCCTGGAAGCTGTAGTTTGTTAAGAGTGCTGTGAGTTGTTGTTGGAGATCCCTATTCCCATGCCAGAGCTACAATACTCAGAGTGGTTTAACAACCAATCTCTTTTCACAGGGAACTATGGGAACTGAGGGCAGATGGTGCTGGTAAATATGCTCCTGTATATGAACAATACAGTGGTACCTCGGGTTACATACGCTTCAGGTTACAGACTCCACTAACCCAGAAATATTACCTCAGGTGAATAACTTTGCTTCAGGATGAGAACAGAAATTGTGCAGCGGTGGCGCAGCAGCAGTAGGAGGCCCCATTAGCTAAAGTGGTGCTTCAGGTTAAGAACAGTTTCAGGTTAAGAACAGACCTCCAGAACGAATTAAGTTCTTAACCCGAGGTACCACTGTAGTGGCATCTAATGGAGCCCAAATGTAGGAGGGGAATCTTCCTCAAGTCACAAACACACTCCAACACATGCATGTTAAGAAGGATGGGGACACTGGCTAAGTAAATTGGGAGGGAGGGTTGGATAAATCACACACACACACACCTTTTTTGCTTGTTTAAGGCAGCTGTAAGTGGGTTAATGTAAGAGAAAGCCAAGGTATAGCAAGGTTATCATCTTAAACAGATTTAACGCAAAGCTTATAATCAGCAGGACACTTGGAAACACAAATAGCCTTGAAGGGATAATTGCTGTTTGGAAGTCAAGTTGTGTAAAACACGTTTCCTCCTGTGTTAATGCTTCGAGTTGTTTGATTGCACCTAGTATGTGTAAACACCACAAAATTACAGAATCGTCACCCTTCCTGGTTTAGCCTCTGTTTGTTGTAACAGCTACATAGCATTCTTAAGGGGTTTTCTTGCCTCCTTCCTTTGGTCTGTCTTCATGCAGGTAAAAGCTGATAGGACTAATGTAATTGAGAGAGGGTGAAGAAGCAAGCAGCTAGCAAAATCACTGCCAATATTCCCCCCCCCTTCAATATCAGACGCCAATAGTGTTGGCACCTACTAGTCATTTCCTAAGCAGTCGGTCCAAATTTATCATCAAAGGATGGAGCTAGGCATGCAGATTGCACACATATCTCCCTCAAAGGAGAAGCTTGCCAACCTAGATAACTTCACAGTAGCACTTTCTTTTAAAATGCAGATCAAATGAAAGGAAGGGAGGGGATGGAATCCAACAACCAAAGAAACACTGAATCTTATTACAGTATTAAAAAAAAAGTCGCAAAGCTGTATTTCTCTTTTGTATTGTCGACGATATCTGTAATAATAATATACAGGATAAATCTATTTTGTTTCTGCCCACTTGCAAACTAAATTGAGTTATAGTAAAAGTTCAGAAGGAAAAAAAAGTAGAGACATCACCTTGCCAACAAAGGTCCGTATAGTAAAAGCTATGGTTTTCCCAGTAGTGGTGTATGGAAGTGAAAGCTGGACCATAAAGAAGGCTGATCGCCGAAGAATTGATGCTTTTGAATTATGGTGCTGGAGGAGACTCTTGAGAGTCCCATGGACTGCAAGAAGATCAAACCTATCCATTCTGAAGGAAATCAACCCTGAGTGCTCACTGGAAGGACAGATCTTGAAGCTGAGGCTCCAATACTTTGGCCACCTCATGAGAAGAGAAGACTCCCTGGAAAAGACCCTGATGTTGGGAAAGATTGAGGGCACAAGGAGAAGGGGATGACAGAGGACGAGATGGTTGGTCAGTGTTCTTGAAGGTACCAACATGAGTTTGACCAAACTGTGGGAGGCAGTATAAGACAGGAGTGCCTGGCGTGCTCTGGTCCATGGGGTCATGAAGAGTCGGACACGACTAAATGACTAAACAACAACAACAACAAGTTCAGAACTAATAAACCCTACTTCAAAATTTCATCGCTTTCAACACCACCAATAGCCTTCTTCAGAAATTGCTTGTGCACATACAGCATGCAGAAAAGGCTATGGGATCATGCTGCCTGCCCCTGACACCCATGCACTCAGTGTGGGTGTCTGCAAAAGAAAAGCATGGACACAATGCTGCAAGACTGAGAACCCTCTTCATGTAGGGTTTCCAGTCGTGTGAAAGCATATTCACATAGTTGATGTGCCTATGCCCATCTTTTACAGATGTGGGCATTGGAGGCAGGGCAAGGAGAGATGAGCAATTCCATGGCCAGGGCAAGGCATGCCGCTCCACAGGCCCTTCAGAGCATAGAGACTGGGTGGTTGCCAATCGTCATGGGTTTGTATGCATCTTGTACAGTAAATACATATTTATTTAGTTGTGAATTTGGTTGGTTGATAGCTCAGTTGGTAGAGCTTGAGACTCTTAACCTCAGGGTCATGAGTTTGAGCCCCGTGTTGGGCAAAAAGATTCCTGCATTGCAGGGGGTTGAACCCTATAGTCCCTTCCAAGTCTACGATTCTAGGATTCTATACCTGGCGGATGTGGTGTAAATTTAACTTATAGTTGTAGTGGTTTCCCCCCCCCCATTGTTCTATTACGTACAGTGGTACCTCGGGTTACATACGCTTCAGGTTACATATGCTTCAAGTTACAGACTCCGCTAACCCAGAAATAGTGCTTCAGGTTAAGAACTTTGCTTCAGGATGAGAACAGAAATCGTGCTCCAGCGGCGCAGCAGCAGCAGGAGGTCCCATTAGCTAAAGTGGTGCTTCAGGTTAAGAACAGTTTCAGGTTAAGTACGGACCTCCGGAACGAATTAAGTACTTAACCTGAGGTACTACTGTACGTTTTTCATGCTGCATGCCACTTTGGGATTGATTTTAATGGAGAACAAATTGTAAATAGAATGAGGGGTCCATTATTTCCCATGAAACCATTCTAGAGCTGGCCACACATTCCATATCTTCCACAGCCCCTTGACAATTCCAAATTTAATTTTACCCAAGACACGGAAGATCTGGATCAATGCAATGCAGTTTGGAGTAATTTTGAGAGTACAGTGGTACCTCGGGTTAAGAACTTAATTCGTTCTGGAGGTCCGTTCTTAACCTGAAACTGTTCTTAACCTGAGGTACCAATTCAGCTAATGGGGCCTCCCACTGCTGCCATACCACCGCCACACGATTTCTGTTCTCATCCTGAAGCAAAGTTCTTAACCTGAAGTACTATTTCTGGGTTAGCGGAGTCTGTAACCTGAAGCGTTTGTAACCCGAGGTACCACTGTATATAGTGCACTGTTTTAGGGATTACATGTATGTGCTTGCATGTGTGGACATGAGTGTGAAATGAGACAGCCATGCATTCAGTTAGACTCCGTATCCAGAGCAAGGTAAAGTCAATACCAACATGTCTAGGTAAATAAGTGCTGTCTTTGGTTAGGTATGTTACCTATGGAGAAACTGATCTATCTACAGGTCCTAAATTCAGAACAGTGTGAAGTCAGAAGCATTCCATGATTATCCAGTTTGTGACTTATGTAGATATGCCAGATTCACACATGGGGAAGCTCTGTCCAGAAACCAGCAATTGTTTTGTATTCACAGAGTCAACAAACACCCCTATTGCCTCATTACGTGAACCATCTTTTGAGCACCACAACACATATGTAACTAGCTGTAAAGTAACATAACATGATACGTATACCCCTTTTTGCAAGAAGTACCAATAGAATAAACCAGCTGCAAGTTTTCGGCTGTTCCAAAAACGTTCATGGGAAAGTGTGACTAGTTTTGACGCAACTCCAGTTTGTAACCCTGGGCCCACATCCGTCGATATACTGTTGATATCAGTTGGCTGGGGTGGAAATGTCAATTAAAGCCAATTCTCTCTTGCTCTTGTTTTTCCATGAGATTAGCAGGATTTTAAAGGAGAAGGATGGAGAGAAATACTGCCCAGCAAGTTCCATGGAATCAGTCCCTCTTGAGGTTAGTCATCTGCTAGCAAGTTTGAACCAGTTGACAGGTTTTTAAATTATGAACTCCTTTGGGTCACATTACTTAATTATAAAGTACATTCAGGGATATGCACATGGGTCTTTTATGGTAAATGATATGACTGTCTTAAAAACTCATTAATATGTCATTAACCAAGCAGACATTTACTAATTAAACAATTAGCTCTTTTCTCGTATTCCTTTGTTCCTCCCATAGATACTCAGTTATAGAGATCATTAGTTTAGGGCTTCTGATTCCCCCCCCCACAACAAAACCATACATTTGTCAGCTCAAAATTGGATATTTGTAGTGAATAGGTATATATTCATCAAATGTAGCTGATAGTCATGATCTGCATTCTAATACATAACATTCTGATTGTGTACATTTTATAGATACCCATCTCAAGGTAAATTCCAAATTCAGTAGTAAGACAATACTGTCACTAAGCCAACCAAAATGTTACAAAATAGTGAGCAAGCGTTCAAGTTCAATCACTCTTCATCAATCTGGGTGCAAAACAGGAAGTGGGAGAGAGAGAAAAAGTTGGGTTTAATTGGAATTTGGTATATATAGTAGCAAAGTGCAGAAATATAATCTGGTAAACTTGCTGGTTGAAAAAATAAAGAAACTTCAGATTTTTTTACTCCTGGCAAACAAAGCCGTTCTGAGTACAGGCTTATATGTGGCTATCATGGAGTTAATAAAAGGAAGGTTCGACACTAATTGAAAAAAGAAGCAGGAAAGAAGCAAAGTCTGAGAGAAAACAATCTATAGGTAGTTACTTAAGAAGGAATCGGCAATGGAAGAATGGTTTACCTTTTTGTCTATCGCCCCCTTTAGTTCAGGTAACTTATTACAAGCATTGTTGCATTGCTTCCAACAGGTTTCAGGTTATATTGAGGGATGCTGGGGGCAAAAAAGCACACAATGGCCAATCCCTCATGTTTGAAAATATCGTTCTAGCATGTGAGTTTTGAGCCCTGACAACTGAGAGCTGAAACACAGCTCTCAGTTGTCAGGGCTCAAAACTCACATGCTAGAACGATATTTTCAAACATGAGGGATTTGCCCCCAGCATCCCTCAATATGCTGGGGTGTAGGCCTATAACCTTCCAGTTGGACACTTGCAGTTGCCTGTCTGACAATATGGAATGATAATGATGAATGACACCGTGCTGTAAATACGTCAAAAGTGCTTCACTTGACTGAAATGGCTTTATGCACTCCATTTCTCCAGAGCATTGTTAAGTTGATTTGTGTCCATATCGCCTGCATTTTCACAAAGATGAATCAATTTAACGTAAATTAAAAGAAGCTGAATTATATCAATTAAAGCAAATGATGTAATCTGGAAGAAAAAACCTCAATGAAGGCACATTAATTAATGTGAATTAAATCATTATGCAAATCCAAGCTACGGAGGGGTTAAGTTGTTAATGCCTGAAAGAGGTGATGTGTAAAGAGGGAGGGGAGTCAGTGTGGTTTCTCGACATTTTCAGGTTTGAAGGCTCCAGTATGAGAAAGGCAGCTGTGGTGAGGCCTGGTTCAACTAGCTCCACAGTTGTCAACTAATTTATCCATTGTGCAACTGACAGGAACTCACAATCCAATCCAGAGAGCCCAGGCCAGTAGGGGTGGGGTCCACGTTTCCCTTCAGACTTTTGTACAGATGTAGGCATGTTGTCTTCTCCACTCATGTTTCTCTCAGCGGTTACTTCACGGTCACATAACTCCTCCATCTTGATGGAACTCACGTGGACCAGAGCTATTCTGGGCCAGCCCTACTGCTAGGCAGAATGAGTTGGCTGCCTCGGGCATCTGAATCTTGACTGTCACGAAAAGGATGAAAACCGTTAGTTCTTTAATGTACTATTGTTATATGTTTCTTGCCAGGGAGGAAGAGAGGCATGTGGGATTTTCTACCTCAGATGCACAAAGTAACTTAGTGGGCCTTTGACATTCTACGCCTTGACTTGTCAGAACATAAGGGGGTACTTGTTGTGCACTGAAGTTCTCACCCTGGGCCAGCAGGGGGATACTGTAGATAGTTCAGGTCCACATATGCAAATAAGGGATCGAAAGTGACGTTCAGTGATTGGATAGTTACAGAAAGTGGTTACAGTTACGTTGTACTGGAGCTCTATATAAGCAGGCTGGCTGAAACCTTCAGTTCAGTTCTGTTCTGACCTGTGAATAAACAAGAGCTGTTTGGAGAATCGCTGTGTCGTCTGATATGTTCACCCACAACTTAACAGTACTCTTTGTTTCTCTGCCTCATGCACCAAAATGTTGTGGGCTGGCCCCCGAGCTATGTGCCCCTGCTTGCTCAGGCTCACAAAACCTTTTGTCAAATGATGTTGAGAACATTACAGCATTAGAGTCCCTCCAGATTAATTCAGGCTTTCATGCGGCAAGTTTCCACACACTGCTCCACTTAATGTCTACATCGGAAGTGTTTTTTGGATCAGGCAAGTGATGTCATGAATTCCCACCCCAAAATCACTCAGAAGACAGCCAGCACCAGCATTGGAAACAATCTTATCAGTTGCCAAGAAATAAAGAAACAGAACTTCCGGCTTCCATCAGATTATGCAAATATTCAAAAACAATTTGAAAAGGCAAAACCTCATCTTTGTCTCAGTCCTTTGTTTCCAGGAGAAAAAATCAAGACAAAGAAGCAATTCTCCAGCTGAAGCCCCTAAGCTCAGCACAAGCAAGGAGAGCCACTGTCCAAGGTTTGGCACTGCAACTCATCGCATATCCACCAGCAGAATCTTCAGTTTTCTTCTCTCACGCATATGTGTGCATGTGTGTGATTATATTCACCTGCGAAAATGATTGAACGCACACACCCCGTTCCAATAAAGCAAAATTTCAATATGCAGAAATCAAAGGCTGGAAAGTGATCGTTATGAATCACTGTATGAAGTTATACTCCAAAGGAACGCACTGTATTATTTTATTTTATTTTTGTCTTTGATACTCAAAGGATTTTTAAATAATTTTACTCACTGTGTTTTCTGATGATAAATTACGCTTGATGATATTTGATGTGTTTTAGCTGGATTCTAATACGACAATTCAAAGAATAATTATCAAGGATAACAGACAAGGATGTATAGCAAAAGACTTTTCAAGTGGGGAGAGGAAGAGAGAGGGAGAGGGAGAGGATTCCCAAAGACCTCTCTGGGCAGGACAAACACACATGGAGCAACAAACATGATGCTTACCTTTGTATATTAGGTTGCATTCCAGACAAGACAAAACCCAGAGGTTTCTACACAGAGAGAGAACTCTCCGTCTATCTGTGCAAGGAAAAGGCATTATTCACAATCCGAGGATACACTCCAGCACACAAAGGCACACAAGGAGAGCAAAGAGCAGGATCAATGAACAGTGTATGGCCTAGGACGAAGGGGATGTGGTCTTGGGAGAAGAGGGTGTGGCCTTAGGAGAGTCCTGAGGGCCAAATATAAGGTAAAGGTAAAGGGACCCCTGACCATCAGGTCCAGTCGTGGCTGACTTTGGGGTTGCAGCGCTCATCTTGCTTTATTGGCCGAGGGAGTTGGCGTACACCTTCCAGGTCATGTGGCCAGCATGACTAAGCCACATCTGGCGAACCACAGCAGTGCACGGAAACACCGTTTACCTTCCCGCTGGAGTGGTACCTATTTATCTACTTGCACTTTGACATGCTTTCAAACTGCTAGATTCGCAGGAGCTGGGACCGAGCAACGGGAGCTCATCCCATCACGGGGATTCGAACCGCCGACCTTCTGATCAGCAAGCCCTAGGCTCAGTGGTTTAACCCACAGCGCCACCCATAGAGAGCCTAAATTTAGCCCATGGTCTGGAGGTTCCCTAGCCATGTTCTATAGAAAAGATAAGCACAAACTGTTCCTCCACTGTATGTTCTTAGACTGAAATTGCACACATCTTTTTATGTTTTCGTCCACATAATATAGGGTCGCTATACATCCGTAATTTGCCGGACATAGCCAGAATACTGTAGTCGGAAGCAGTGTCCAGACAGAAAATCCAAGAAAATCTGGACAAAACTGACAACTTTGGGGGGCCCCAACAAAAGCTCAACAACTTTGATGTCTAGATCTTCATTTTTTGAAATATGGCAACCCTAACATAATATAAACATAAAGATAGTATAGCTATTTATTAAGACTGTAGGCTTTAATTGGTATGCAGAGCATTCTGTCAGTACTCCCTGGTAAATTGCAGCCTTAATTGGTAGATGAATCAATTGAAACTCAACCGTGGAACAACATCTTAATCAATGAGTCTGCACTTCATGGGCACATTTGTGGTTTGCGGGGTTTTGTGGGCTTTTTTTTTTTTTAAAAAAAGCTATATTGGCTTTGGTGAGCTACTATCATAGGAACTGAAAAAAGAAAGCATTAATCATGACATTTCATTTAACAAGTGGCAGATTTTGTTTTATGAATTTCCGTTTAGGTCCCACTTCTTTCAATATCCACCCAAATCTCCTGTACGGAGTTTTGCAGGATATCCTTATTTTAAAATAAATAAATAAGTAAAATATTCCTTCATTTATTAAAAAGAAGGGGGAATCAATCAAATTTATCAAGAACAATATTAATCATTAAATAACACTAAGATGTGCAAAGGCATTAACTCCTAATAATCCCATAATCCATTGTGGATTCCTCCACTGCAAGACTCAATTTGCCTCTGAGGAAAAACCACCGAACTCAATGCCCAATTTGTGCATCCCAGTAAACCATAGTTAATGGTTTAGCATGAACACACCAATCTGGTATGCTTTGCTCTTCTCTGATGGTGCACAAGAGAAACAAATCATGACCCCTGCCTTAGCACTATGTCCAAACTTGAAAATCTTTGCTTCAAACATATTCCTTGTTCAGATATATTTTTCCATACCCCTCCCCAGCCACACTTCCTTTCCTTAGGCTGTGCTCTTCACAGGCCCTGATTTGTAACCTCCTTGACTGTTTTTGGCTGGCTGGAATGTTGTCCTTGAACTCTGATAATGCTTCCTGCTTGCCTGCATGGAGGATAAAAGAAAGTGTGCTTGGTTGGCTGTAGAACCTAACCTTTTATACAAAGGTAAATGTTACATTTGGTGCACCATCTGCTTTCACCTCTAGCCCACACATCACAGCACGTGAATCCCAAAAGGTTAGACCAGAAGAGAATGCGAACCTCAGAGTAAAGAACATTTCCACCTCTGGTTTTTCAACAGTTTTCAAATCTGCATTCCAGGTGAAGCTTACAACAGTCTAAAGGTCCTCACACTGCAGATGATGCAGGAATTCTGGCTTATTGCATCTGCCTGGAGAGAGTGTAGCAGAGGCCAGCTTTGAGTTGGTGCTAGATAGATAAACTTTATTCGCATTAGCCAACGGCCATAACAACATAAAACAAGCAATGCATACAATTAAAAAGACAACAATGAGTAAAAAGAACGATCAAATGACCAAGATTATTGTTCAGATAGTGGCCCTTAATCTCATTGCACCTTTGATAAACCTAGCAACCTTTGCTGTTGCCTGGTCATTTTGATATGATAAATGAAAGAACAATGTGGGCAGCGTGGGATGGTAAGTAAGAGTGGGGTGATGATCTCATTCCTCAGATCTTTATAAATGGGACAACATGAGTCACTGTTTCCAGATTGCCATCTCCACAGAGGCAGAGTCATTTCTCAGTTGGAATCTTTTGGTTGTTGTTGTTTAGTCGTTTAGCCGTATCCGACTCTTCGTGACCCCATGGACCAGAGCACGCCAGGCACTCCTGTCTTCCACTGCCTCCCACAGTTTGGTCAAACTCATGCTGGTAGCTTCGAGAACACTGTCCAACCATCTCTGTCGTCCCCTTCTCTTTGTGCCCTCCATCTTTCCCAACATCAGGGTCTTTCCCAGGGAGTCTTCTCTTCTCATGAGGTGGCCAAAGTATTGGAGTCTCAGCTTCAGGATCTGTCCTTCCAGTGAGCACTCAGGGCTGATTTCCTTAAGAATGGATAGGTTTGATCTTCTTGCAGTCCATGGGACTCTCAAGAGTCTCCTCCAACACCATAATTCAAAAGCATCAATTCTTCAGCGATCAGCCTTCTTTATGGTCCAGCTTTCACTTCCATACATCAATACTGGGAAAACCATAGCTTTAACTATACGGACCTTTGTTGGCAAGGTGATGTCTCTGCTTTTTAAGATGCTGTCTAGGTCTGTCATTTCTTTTCTCCCAAGAAGCAGGCGTCTTTTAATCTTTTGGTATCTGCCCTCAAGTATGGCAGAGGGCATCACATTCAATCTGGACAGTGTGAAGGCACGTCTGTATTTTTGGGATGGGTAATTTATACAAATATGGTGCCAGGGAATCAAACTGAGAAGGGGGGGGGAGCATACCAAGGACAGAGTTTCTTTATAATGGCCAGATTGTTCTGTTGCTCTAAGTCCTTCAGACACTGTCCAGTTCTTGAGTTGGTGACTTCCTGGCTCACAGCTCACTCCTTTGGCCATTCCATTACACTAGCTCTAGAGTCTTAAGGCTCTAGCCTACAGTGATGGTTGCATGAGAAGACAATGACCCACCTCTGCAACGTGAGGAAAATGGACGAGCAAAGTGGTACTTGCGTGAGAAACATTTTCATACAGGAAAGATCAATCCCCCCTCCACTGTCTGAAGAGAAAATTAATTACTGCAGTTGGCAGAGGATAAATGCTTTCCATTTACAGAGTTGTGTAATTATAGCAGCTGCAGAGTCAAAAACTAGCTGCTAACTTTGAACCTGCACCTCAACATGACATATCTTCCTTGCGTTTAGTTCTGCCACTTGTGTGCGTGTTGAAAGTTTTCTCGCTGTGTCTTCATAATTATACCTTGGTTCAGAAATAATCACCAGCTCCCGTTGCATACGTGAAACCTTATCATCTGGTTAGCAAAAGGTATGCTGCGTGATCTTTGAAGTGTTGAAATCCCCACAGTAGAAAATTTATTAGGAGAAAGTGGTGTTATGGCAACACAGTTAATTCTGCCACAACATGCCGAATTAACAACACTTTTTGGAATTAAGAATTCAAAGAAGAGTTCAAAAGGAGCCCAAGTTATTGTGTGTCAAACGATGAAGTACAACCTTTGGGTAAAGTCTAAGCACAAACTATTTTGAAGAGGAATTTCAGCTGGCCATAATATTAGATCCTTAGAGAAGAAATAGTTAAGGAAAAGGGGAGAGTTCGTTGGGCAGTTTTCCCAGTCAGCAAAGGAGGTTTGTGTACAGAGAATTCTCTTCCCTTTTTGAAGCCAAGAGGAAAGTTTTAATCTCATCTTTAACTTTAATCCTTTAAAATATGTAAGAGATTTAGAACTGAACAGGGTAAACTTGGCAGAAGATCCTAGTTATGAAAGTAAGGTGATTTCTTTCAACTGCTGGTTGCCAAGGGAGTTCAAAGCTTGCCACCTAAACTATCTATCAGTTCCAGATATGAGCTTCCTGCAATGTAATCTTTCCACATTTTCCTCTGTTGATCAAAAATATTTGGAGAAGTCAAGCTCCAGATGCAAATGAGTGAGACAATGTATTTTTTTAAAAAAAAATCCTCTACGCACAAACACATGCACACTTCAAATGTGAAGAAACATTTTGAACAATTAAATTTTATTTCTAATGATATCATACTACTGTGGTGCTTGTTTTTTAAATGATGTATACTAGGGGGGGACCCTTTAAGGAGGGGACAAACCATGTGGCATGACAAGAAGGGGCACAATTTTAGGTGGAGGGATGCAAATCTGTTCCAATAGTGGTGCATGATTCAAAAGCCAGCTTTCATCTTAAACTGCAAAAAAGTGACACATTGAGAACATTTGTGTGTTTTTTTTGTTTTTTATTATTATTTTCTTTTTTCTTTTTAAATGATATTTATTAAAATTTCAAAAGAAGTTACAAAAGTAATAAAGAAATAGAAAAAAGAAAACAAAAGATACAAAATACAGAAAAAATAAAAGCAGTTAAAAATAAATCCATCTTTCCATACCTTGCCTTTCATTTACTTGTTTCCCTGACCTCCTCACACCTCCCTTTTTTGTATTCCAATTCGAATGGTTAATTCAGCAAATCCTTTCCCTCTTTGATTTTATCTTAATTCTTTATCTTAACATATTATAACTTTATATTTTCATCTATTAAGAATCCATTTTTACATACTCCTTTTTAACATTATTGCTAAAACCGCTTCATTTCATTCCGACATCATTTTAGCATTCCTTAATTTTACAATGTTTCTGTAGATAATCTTTAAATTTCTTCCAATCTTCTTCCACCGACTCTTCTCCCTGGTCTCGGATTCTGCCAGTCATTTCCGCCAATTCCATATAGTCTATCACTTTCATCTGCCATTCTTCCAAGGTGGGTAGATCTTGTGTCTTCCAGTACTTTGCTATAAGTATTCTTGCTGCTGTTGTAGCGTACATAAAAAAAGTTCTATCCTTCTTTAACACCAATCGGCCGACCATGCCCAGAAGAAAGGCCTCTGGTTTCTTCAGAAAGGTATATTTAAATACCTTTTTCATTTCATTATAGATCATCTCCCAGAAAGTCTTAATCCTTGGGCATGTCCACCAAAGGTGAAAGAATGTACCTTCGGTCTCTTTACATTTCCAACATTTATTATCGGGCAAATGGTAGATTTTTGCAAGCTTGACTGGTGTCATGTACCACCTGTATATCATTTTCATAATATTCTCTCTTAAGGCATTACATGCCATAAATTTCATACCTGTGGTCCACAACTGTTCCCAGTCAGCAAACATAATGTTATGTCCAACATCTTGTGCCCATTTAATCATAGCAGATTTAACCGTTTCATCCTGAGTATTCCATTTCAACAGCAAGTTATACATTCTTGATAGTATCTTAGTTTTGGGATCTAACAATTCTGTTTCCAATTTTGATTTTTCCACCTGGAAGCCAATTTTTTTATCCAGATTGTAGGCCTCCCTTATTTGATAGTAATGAAGCCAGTCTCGCACTTTATCTTTTAGTTTCTCAAAACTCTGCAATTTCAATTTGTCTCCTTCTTGTTCCAAAATCTCCCAATATTTCGGCCATTTGGCCTCCATATTGAGCTTTTTCTGAGCCTTCGCTTCCATCGGTGATAACCACCTTGGGGTTTTGTTTTCAAGTAAGTCTTTATATCTTATCCAGACATTAAACAATGCTTTCCTGACAATATGGTTTTTAAATGCTTTGTGTGCTTTAACTTTGTCATACCACAGATATGCATGCCACCCAAAAATGTTATTAAAGCCTTCTAAATCCAAAATGTCTGTGTTCTCAAGAAGCAGCCATTCTTTCAGCCAGCAAAATGCTGCTGATTCATAATAGAGTTTAAGGTCTGGCAGGGCAAATCCACCTCTTTCCTTTGCATCGGTTAGTATTTTAAATTTTATTCTGGGCTTCTTGCCCTGCCAGAAAAATCTAGAAATGTCTCTCTGCCACTTCTTGAAACAGTCCATTTTGTCCAAAATTTGCAATGATTGAAACAAAAATAACATTCTTGGCAATACATTCATCTTTATGACAGCAATTCGACCTAGCAAGGAAAGCTTCAGATTTGACCATATTTCTAGATCCTTTTTCACTTCTGACCAACATTTCTCATAATTATCTTTAAATAAATTTAAGTTCTTAGCGGTCATATTAACCCCCAGGTATTTTACTTTCTTAACCAGTGTTAAACCTGTCTCCTTCTGAAACCTCTCTTTCTCAATCAGTGTTAAAAAATTTTCAAGAACCTTAGTTTTTAACTTGTTCAACTTAAATCCTGCCACTTGACCAAATTCTTGAATCAGTTCCAATACTCTTTTAGTACTAGATTCTGGCTCCTGTAGTGTCAGTACTAAATCATCTGCAAAAGCTTTCAGTTTGTATTGCTTGGCTCCGACCTGTATACCTTTAATCAGATGGTCCCTTCTACTCATATTTAGCAAAACCTCCAGGACCGAAATAAAGAGCAATGGGGAGATTGGGCAGCCTTGTCGTGTCCCTTTCTCTATCTTAAATTCCTCTGTCACCACATTGTTAACAATTAGTTTAGCCTTTTGTTCTGAGTAAATTGCACCTATACCATTTTCAAAGCCTTGACCAACCCCCATCCCCTGAAGATTTTTCTTCATAAAACTCCAAGAGATATTATCAAAAGCTTTCTCCGCATCTACAAATATTAAAACTGCTTTAGTATTAATATTCACTTGCAGTTTTTCCAAAATGTTAATTATATTTCTCGTATTATCAGACAAGTGTCTACCTGGGAGAAAGCCAGCTTGGTCTTTATGTATCTCCTCCACTAATACTTTTTTTAATCTTTTAGCCAAAATATCTGCAAAAATTTTGTAATCCACGTTAAGCAGGGATATGGGGCGCTAGTTCTTAAGTTGTGTCTTAAGAACATTTGTAGGGGGGTCATTATACCTCAGAACAACTAAACATAAGTATGGTTAGAAATCCCCTTCAGACTTCTCTACTGAGCATGCAAAGTTCAGAAGAAGAGGAACCAGACACACTCATGAATGCCCTCTATTCCACTTGAAGAATGCTATAGGTGCTTCTGAGAAATCATAAGATGTGGATCTTGAAACACAGGATGGGAAACTCCCCCCACCCCCGCCACTGCCTAAATGCATCCCTGAGAAATAGCCAAACCCTCAGGGTTTTAATTTAATGAAAAACACAGTACTATGTGCATAATTTTTTGAGTGTTGACACAGTCACTTTAGGATTTGAAAGAGCCATTTTGGTCACATCCATGCTATATATTTAAAGCACTGTTATGCCACTTTAACAGTCATTACTTCCCCCAAAGAATGCTGGGAGCTATAGCTTGTTATCGGTGCAGAGAGTTGTGAGGGGAGACCCTTATTCCCCTCACAGAGCAACAATTCCCAGAGTGATTATTAAACCACCCTGGGAATTGTAGTTCTGTGAAGGGAATAGGGATCTCCTAACAACTCTCAATGCTCTTACCAAACTGCAGGTCCCAGGAATCTTTGGAGAAAGCCATGACAGGTAAAGTGTTGCAAGACTGCTTTAAATATATAGTGTAGATGTGGTCTTAAGTGAAAAGAAGCAATCTGGGGGCCACATTTACACTGCTATAGATTCAATCATTTCAATTAAATTGTTCTGAGACTGAACGAAGGCATTACAATTCATGGCTTATGCGAGTAATATTTCTTCAATTAGCATTAAAAATGGGGTTTCAGCTATTTCAACACAAATGTTTTAAATCATTCAGTTCTATTAGGAAAACCAATTCAGGAAACCAGAGCAGCTGAGTCTGAATTGTACTTAGGCGTCTGTTCATTCCCAAGTTTGCTGCTCAGATCTTGAAATGTACATACAATATGGCTGGAAATATGGCTTGCTTGTTAATTCAGAGAACTCAGTTCCTTCTCAATCTTCTTGAAGATAATGTTTTGGAAGATGTGGAGAGTCATACATGCAGACATGAAAAACTTGTGACTCTTCTAAAAATGCTGATTACATATATAGATCTATAAATATATCTATATCGTATGCAGATCTAAGAATGCCATCATTCTTAATGTCCATGATTGCATAGCATTCAACAGTCCCGATTCAAGCGGGACATTCCAGAATTACAGAAGCCAATCCCAGCTTCTGATTGGATACCAGAATGTCCCATGGGGGTTTTTTGGTCCAGCGCTCTGGCGCAAGTCAGGGTGCCAGAACAAAAGCTGATTTTGGTCCCCAGGTTGTTGGAGGGTATGTGATTGTTCTTATGATGCAAACACACCACAGGCCTGACGCATGGGCCTTGATCGGAGCCTCTGCATCCAGCACTCAAGGCTGCATGCACAACTCCTGTCATTACACTGAGACCCATGCAAACATCACCACAGGCAAAGGTAAAGGTAAAGGACCCCTGGATGGTTACGTCCAGTGAAAGGAGTTGCACCGCTCATCTCGTTTTTAGGTCGAGGGAGCCAGTGTTTGTCCACAGACAGGTCATGTGACCAGCATGCCTAAACCGCTTCTGGTGCAATGGAACACCATGACGGAAACCAGAGCACACAGAAACGCCATTTACCTTCCCACCACAGTGGTACCTATTTTTCTACTTGCACTGGTGTGCTTTTGAATTGCTAGGTTGGCAGAGCAACAGGAGCTCATCCCGTCACAGGGATTCGAACCGCCGACCTTCTGATTGGAAAGCCCAAGAGGCCACAAAGCCACAAAGACAGCTTGGATCTGACAGCTCCTAGAAGGGTGAGGTGTGGGTTTAAAACCAGGCCCCTTTTCAGAGAGGCAGGAAGGGGACATCTAAAATTAAAATGGCCAAATGTCTGCTCAGATATGTATGCACAGCAATACATGCTTAATGTATTGCTTTGTAAAGATTTGCCCTATTCACTTGTTCACCTCCATGCAATTATTATAATAAGCAGCTCCTCACTTGCTGCACTCTCTCTACCCAATGAAGATCTTTGGACATTCAGGGTTCAAACCATGTAAGGAGCTTCCTCTAATCTCATAGGGAGTCTATGTAGGCTTTTCACTACAGAGATCCAGCTCCTGAAACATGGAAGGTGACAGGAAAGGGGTGCTCGTTATCTTTAAAATAGACTTGGATCAGAAAGCCCATCAAAAAGAGGACTGCCATCTGTTAAATAGGACAGGTAGCCACTCCCCCAAAGCACGAAAGCAATAATGGATGCCATTTGTCCATGGCCTTTTTTTTGTAGGGCGCAGGGGTTCTGCGGTTG
This sequence comes from Podarcis filfolensis, assembly GCF_964270895.1. Taxonomy (NCBI): domain Eukaryota; kingdom Metazoa; phylum Chordata; class Lepidosauria; order Squamata; family Lacertidae; genus Podarcis; species Podarcis filfolensis. The sequence continues at coordinate 29,053,131 of NC_139603.1, read as the reverse complement.
TGTTTCTAAGAAAGCAGATTTATGTCCCAAATCTATAGCTCTACAGAACCATTGTAAAAAATATACAGTTCTACTAGCTTCAGTAGTTAAGAACATAAGAAACCTGGATTTAGCCTTTAAGCCTCTCTGTGTGTGTTTTATTTCATTATTGCAACACATGCCAGAAGTGTTCTGTATTACCCACTACTAAACACTGAGGCATGTCGTCGTGCTATGAACCGCAGCAAATATTCATCTGGTACTCTTATGCTGAGATCCTCTGGAGTGCTAAGAAGAGGTTTTTGTACTTAATAATGCTTGCTTTCCAGGATACATATATGTTGGATGTTGAATTATTATTATTATTATTATTATTATTATTATTAAACAGTTCAAACTCGCAAAGGGTAAGATGGGAATGTCACACTCACTTGGATTCAGGTCATCCTCATGCTGCAAATATAACACTCTGCAGGTCTCAAAGAGAGACTCCTTCTCCATTTTATCACAAGTTCCAAAAATGTCTCATTTGGAGCAGGGGTAATGAAAGCATTGGCAGCTATACCAAAAATGCTATGAAAAGAAACATTTTAAAACTCACAACGCAAATTCTTATTGACTTCGGATTTCAGCTCTACAGCGCCACCTGGTGTCACATTGTTATATAATGCATTTATAGCGTCATAAATCGATGTGTAGATGAGTCCCATGACAATTTTAAGTATAGATCTGCCTACTTTGCAGTCTGAAGTGGCAATGCGTGTTAGAAAGACACATGCACACAACATCATTCTCACTGAAAGTTAATGTATTGTTGGCACAAGCTGCATATTCCAGGCAAATGCATTGAATAAAACCTCCAGTGTTGTTTTGCTTTGTGGTTTTTGTTTGTTTGTTTGTTTGTTTGTTTGTTTGTTTGTTTTTGTTTACTGAAAAGCTGCCTCTGGGTGCTATCATTCTGACTGGAGGGGCAGCATGTGGAAGGGGTAGACTAACTGTTTCTCTGTAGGCCATTGATGGTTGTTATTTCCCCTGCTCAAACTCCCAGATGTTTCCCCCCCTCTCAGCATTGTTCCTGAAATGCATATTATTTACAAGCGTAGATATGCATTTGGTCTCCGACTGGATTCTAATGAGATCTGCCTGCACACAGCATATTCCATGAGGCATTTTCAGCTCTTTAAAACCAGGCATTTCAGCACCTGAAAAGCTGGCTCCGTGGAGGCCCAGCAGCTGTGAAAATGGCATTTACCTCACACAACATCTTGTGTCGCAGTCTCCCTCTCACAAACACACACAGGCAACTGCTGGGACCATCTAGTGGCTGCAGAAAGCTTTTGTAAGAATGTAGGCATAATCCTAAAAGCTGCCCCAGAGCTAAGATTACGGTGAAATGTATGCAGCACCTTAGAAGATGCTGACGTTCTTGAATTTCTCGTCCTTTTCAGAACAGGGGGGAAATAAAATCTTGAAATCAAGTCTTGCCAGGTACCAGGTATATTTGCTTATCTCAAGCGCTTATCCATTAATGCCATGGGCTCTCGATCCAAAGGGCTGTGGGGTAAGCTTTGAGTCTCTGTGGCCTCATGTCTTTCCACAAGAACCGTAAACCATGCTGTGAGCTCACATCACAGCATGCACGAAGATCCCTGGTCCAATGCCCAGGTAGGGCTGGGATTGTCCCCTGCCAGAAGCCCTGGAGAACCACGTCTGGTTCCAATAATGCTGAACTAGATGGACCAATAGCCAGTCTCGGTGTAGAGCAGCTGCCCAACCAGGTGAGACTGCAGCAGGGCATTCACAACAGAGAGCTGGAAGGTTGCTGGGATGCCACATGGGAGTTGTAGCTCTCTGAAGAGAACAGGGGTCTCCTAAGAGATCTCAGCACCTTTAATAAACTATAGTCCCTGGGATTCTTTGTTGGAAGCAATGACTGTTCAAAGTAATTTTATACAGCCCAGTATACCTGAAGGAGCACCTCCACCCCCATCGTTCTGCCTGGACACTGAGGTTCACTTCCAAGGGTCTTCTAGTGGTTCCGTCACTGCAAGAAGCAAAGTTACAGGGAACCAGGCAGAGGGCCTTCTCAGTAGTGGCGCCCACCTTGTGGAACGCCCTCCCGCCAGATGTCAAGGAAATAAACAACTATCTGATTTTTAGAAGACATCTGAAGACTGTTTTTAATGTTTGATGTTTTATCATGTTTTTAATATTCTGTTGGGAGCCGCCTAATAATAATAATAATAATAATAATAATAATAATAATAATATGGGTAGTGCAACTGGAGCCTGAGCCTTACCATCACCCATAAAGAGCAAAACTATTTGCTCTGGCTATCAGTAGTTCTTCCAGCTAGAGAGGTCTGGATTGTTACCTGCTTTTGTTGTTGGTGATGATGTTTTTAATCATGACGTTATAGATGCTGAGGACTGAAGCTAGTGCCCTTGGCATGCAAAACATGGACCCTCTCAATGAGCTACGTCCTCTTTCCTCTTACAAGGACACTGCATGGGGAGTTTTGTCACAAAGCCAAGATACCCAACAAGACAACCACCACCACTGTGGATAGCTCTTAATCTCAGGGTTGTGGGTTCAAGACCCAAGTTGGGCAAAAGATTCCCGCCTTGCAGGGGGTTGGACTAGATGTCCCTCATGGTCCCTTCCAACTCTACGACTCTGTGATTTTATGATTCACTTTGGCGAACAACTCACTGGAGTTCTTTCCAGATGTGAGAGATGTGCCCAGCCTCCCATAGGAAATGTCACTAGGCTTAACAAAAATCATTTGCTCTTTCAAAATTCCTCAGATGTTTCTCTCAGTCTGGAACGCTCAAATTTGCGGGTGCGGCTGGGGGAATCACTTTAGGTGAAATTTGGCGACAGGCCTAATACAAACTCATTGCACAGAAGCCAGTTCCAATTAAGTTGATGGCGGAACATCCACTGATTATATCAGGAGGCAGACAAGCCAGCTCTTCTGTGTTGTTGCTTATAAGGACTGCCCTTCTGCAGCCATTTGGAGAAAGGAGGGCATTGCTCCAGAAAAAATAAATGCCTTTGAAATCCATCTCGCCATCCCCAGCCTTGACATTATTGCCTTCCCTCATCAAACTCATCTGTGAGGTAATCTGTTTCCATGCCCTTCTAGAGTCTTTCGCCCATCCTTTATCCACAGTAAACAGCCTGAAACTTTAATAGGCTGCAGGACTTTTTATCTCTTGCTCATTCTATGCATTTCTGGACAAAACTTTCTCTGCTTGTTTTATGGTCTAACACCAAGGTGTTTTGAAAACACGATTGTGGAAAGCCGGAAAGCCATCAGCCTTTAAGCCACATTATATGCATATGAGAACCTAATGCTATTTAAACCACAGTTAAAATCACAGCCTTTCAAACAGCAAAGCCATCTATTAAAAACATTGCCCCAGGCAATGTCGTGAGGTTTAGACTAGCTTTTTTTTTGCATGATCGTGTAAGGGACAAGCAAAGTTGGGTCATCAAAATGAATGCATTTCATTCCTTTTATCGCATGTGGGATCACACGTTCTTCGTTTGCTTGTTGTTTTTTAAAAAAACATTTTGCAGGCAAAATATTCTCTCAGTGTCTTATTTTATAATGGAAGTCCATATAGCACAGCAACTTTGGAGGCTGTGGGGCGGAGGGCGGGGGGAGAGAAGGGAATGCTACACGGAAGACAGAACTGCAAGTAAGATATTGTGATTAATTTGATAGACTTCCAGTAGGAAGTATTTAGTTTATCGGCACATAGTAAATGAATATTAAAATATGCATGCCCTGAGGCTGTCAATGAAACTAGATAACAGCTGTTGGTCTAAAATGTGGTTTCATTATGCAGAGATTGGAATAAGCTTGTAATTATGAATTAAAGTTAGATCAGTTCTGGGGAAAAAAGAAAGGAAGGAAGAAAAATACGAAGATAGGAAGAGCGCTAGTTCAAATCCATTGCATTTGGAACAAGTTTGTTGCTGCTGGAATGCCGCTGCCATCAACTCAAATGAATATATAGCAGCAACAGGCATCCTTAGGCTCAACTTTTATATTGGACTATTAAGGACATGTTCTGAGGAGTCCTACAGAGGTTAATGAAACTTATGGAACAATCTGTGCAAGTGGAGGGGTTTGGGTGCTCCAGAGGTTTCCTTCCGTCCAGCTCTGCTGAGGAGAGAGGGCTTCACCACCGCAAAGGTCCTGCTGTGCTTGTGGGCAGCACAGTCTGTTGACAGGCTACAGCTGGCCCTGTATCCACCACAACAGGCCCTCAAATCAGGAGAGGTGGCAATAGGCAAGAATCTGCTATAGCCTAAGATGGTCTAGCAGCCAGAGCTGGACCTGGTTCAGGCTTCTCTGCCGCACCAGCTGCCTCCCTTCCACCCTGGTCAAGGTCTTGGCTGGTGGCAGTAGCTCCGCTCCTCTGTTCAGACCTGCTTCTTCTAATCAGGAGCTAGGAGGGCCCTTGCTCTCTGGTATGTGTGCTTAGGACTACAACAGTCAAGAGCAGAAACGTAAAAGGCTACACCACCAGCCCAGGACTTACATTTTCTTTAGCTCATAGCAGACCCTCCAAGTGTCCCTATTTTTCCAGGGACAGGCCCGGATTTATAGAAATCAGCCTGGTTTCTGATTTGATCCTGGAATGTCCCACTTTTCCTTAGGACATTCCTGTTTTCTCCTATTGGGGGTGTATGGAGGATATGGAGGTGGAATCTAGACACATATTTTTTTAAAAAATATGTGAAAATGCTTTTTAAAAAACATTTAAAAATATATATTGAATTTGCCATTAAGCTCACCATCGCCGTCTAGTGTCTCATTTGTATAAGGCACTTAAAACACACTTAAAACGTTATATTTGCAGCTGCATAGCTGAGTCCGGAGTTATGTGACCCCTAGTCAAGGAGGTAAGTAATTATACAACCTTTAGAAAATATCTGAAGGCAGGCCTGTATAGAGAAGTTTTTTAATGCTTAATGTTCTATTATGTTGGAAGCTGCCCAGAGTGGCTGGGGCAACCCAGTCAGATGAGTGTGGTATAAATAATAAAAATATTATTATTATTCTCCATTTTCATTGAAGAAATGCTGGAGGGTATGTCATAGATTGTCAGATTACACTGAGGTTTGTACAGTGGAGGAGGAAGCAGTGTCACACAACCTATTTTGCTGTCTTTGCACAATTCGCAAGAACATAGAACCAATAAGCTGGATTGGTGGAGGCTGGTGAGACCTCTGGGTATAGGGCGGTATATAAATTCAATAAAAAAGAGTAAAATTTCCTCTAGGGGATGTAGAAAACAATAGGATGCAGGCAACTCTCCATTTATGCAGGGGTTGCATTCCAAGGTACAGAGCATGCCCAGCGCATGCTTAAGCTTTCCCTGCCCTGTTCTGCTCCATTGTGCCCCATTCCGTTTCTCCATCCAAAATATTCCCACTCATCCTCAACATACTGTTTTTTAAGCTAGATTGATTCTACATCCTACATCCCACAAAAGTAGGTGTGGTTCTTTGATATGGGTCTGAAAACCCTCCCCTTGGTTGGGTTAGGCTTCCATCCCTGCACACACACCCCAGGGGAATGAAGAAGGAAGTGGTGATACACCTGCCTACAATGTCATTGCGCAGGTGCAGACACACACACACACACACACACACACACACACACACACACCGCCATTGCCAGGACCATTGACATCTGTTTACAAACAGACACATGGCAAAGTAATGCAGACTCAATGTGCAAAGAACTTTTATTTTCAGAATGAAACCAGTTCCCCAAGTAGCACTTTTCACGGGCAATAGATCAACTGTTGTGTTAACTAAAAAAGGTAAAGGACCCCTGACAGTTAAGTCCAGTTGCGAATGACTCTGGGGTTGTGGCGCTCATCTCGCTGGCCGAGGGAGCCGACGTTTGTCCGCAGGCAGTTTTTCCGGGTCATGTGGCCAGCATGACTAAGCCACTTCTGGTGAAACCAGAGCAGTGCATGGAAACGCTGTTTACCTTCCCGCTGGAGCGGTACCTATTTATCTACTTGCACTTTGACGTGCTTTCGAACTGCTAGGTTGGCAGGAGCAGGGACCGAGAAACAGGAGCTCACCCCATCACGGCGATTCAAACCGCCGACCTTCTGATCAGCAAGCCCAAGGCTCAGTGGTTTAACCTACAGCGCCACCCACGTCCCGTTGTGTTGACTACACAGGGGGCAAAAACAAGTAAAAATGTTGTGTGAATGCAGCCATAGGGCTTAAAAGGCATGGAACTGGGAGGCAGACTGGAGAGGCTTTAAGGAGAAGCAAAGATTCAGCCATGCCCCAGGCACAACCAAGGAGTTTTAAGCAGGACCACGTGACAGATTACTTCATTCCCTTCCTCCTCTCTTTCTAATGGGCTTCTGGGAAGGTGGAACCAGGAAAATCAAGCCGCCTAACTTGAGCTGGAACTCAAGTAGCCTAAGGTGGAGCAGGATGGAACTGAAGAGATTTTCCTGAGGGAGTAGACCTATCTTCGACTTTCTCCATATATATATTATGTGACTTTTCTCATGGATATTTCCCCAAAAAAATATTTTCTGAGTCTTATATCCAACTCCAAGCTAATTGCCAAAGTAGAGAGCACCCAGACAAACTTTTAAATTAATTCTTTCATTTGTAAAGAATGTAGATAGATGATAGATAGTTAGACAGAAATAGAAATAGATATTGTATTATTATATAGCTTCTGCAAATGTATGAACTGTATGTGAAAGCAGACAAGTTGATCTTTACTGATAAACACAATCAATTAGCGATTTTTTTTCTTCGGGACTGGAAAGTTTGCTCTATTGGATTGTTCTTTTCCAAATGATTGTTTGATTAAGTTTTCTGCAACAGAAAGGAAATACAGTGACGGGGAATTAAATTACGGAAAAGTTAGTAAATCTTCACAAGTATTTTACAAAATACCACTCTTTACTTAATAAAGGGCACGCAACATATTTTATGATTTCCGCATTCATTCGACAAAGCTGTGGTGTTTGTAATTGGGTATATAAAGCCATTCGTCTTCTAGCACCGTCTTTTAGCTGAGCGAGCCCCAAAGCATCGTCCATTCTGCTGCTGCTGAGATCTGATCAGCATCTTTATAGTTTATCAGCCTTGGGGTTCAATTTTGTTTTGGATGCTTTTATAAATGAGCACAATCACTGGTGAATCTGTTCTTTCCAGATTGCAAAGAGAAAAATTGTGAGAGGAACTTTAGTAGATTACTGTGTCAGTGAGGATAAAGTACAAGCGCAAGGCATCAAAAGTCGTATTACAGATTATTCTAGTGGATGTACATTTTCAGTTTTTATTTCACTAAAATTAGATGATTTGCCTTAGTTATTATTGTTTTTGAAGCTATACTCTCTCCCCAGGCTAGGTGTATGATCAATGCACTATTCAGAAAAATCAATTGTTTCCAAAGCACCATTTATTTAAAAGAGCGGGGGTGGGGGGGAACAGGAGCAATACATAGCAATATGAAGTTGATTTTGGGATTTTTAAAATCTTGTTAGAAGGAGAATCTTATAGTAAAGGCATTCAGATGGCCCGGAAGCTGCCCAGTAATATAGAATTCTTTGTGCTTTGCATGGTGCATTGTGGATTCTTGTACTGGGATGTGGGTTCAAATACTTATTGAGTCACAAAATTGGTTGGCTGGCCTTGCAGCAGCTGCTATTATGCCTACTCCAGCACACAGATCTGGCTTGGTCAATCCCAAGTTGTGCAAGTCTTGCTTAGACAAAAGGTGAAAAATAACTGGGGGAGGAGCCAAAAATCTGCCATTGGGGGGTGGAGGGGGTTCTAGAATAAATGAACTGTTAAGAAAGATCAACTGGCCTCTCTAAACAAGCTCATGCATTCCGTTTCCACCAGTCTCCATTCTTTACTTGCCTTCCACCTCCACTCCTTATGGTCTATGCACCTTTCAATGACCATGAAGAACAGAGTACTTGTCAGGGAATCAGACCCCCCCCCCCCGGGTAGGCTGCCAGGAATAGATAGCCAAGGAAGGTTCTTACCAATGTCTTTTATTCAATATTCACAGAGAGAGGCTTAGAGTAATGGCATTGCTCCGAGTAATCTCCACCCCAACCTCAGTCATCAGCTTACGATGGCCACTTAGGGCCATTTGTCTCAGAGCCCTTTGCTCTCCTGCTTTCAATGCTTGCCATGTTCTGGGAGAACGGGGGTCTGGGATGCTTTCTAGTGGTGACATGTCAGCCAGCTACTCCTCCCCCCCCCCCATTATTCATCAACTTTGCCCCTCATCAACCTCTGAACTGTGATTTCCCGCAAACCACTGTTGTAAATCTATACTGTCTTCCACTTCTCTCGAAGATTCAGGCTGGGGAGGCGGTCTCCACCATTTCTCCTCTGTCCAGTCCCTGACAGTACTTCAGGAAAGGAGCAGGGTGAGATGATGGGGGTGTCTAGAACAGAATGGGAGCTGTGGTCCTGATAACTATCCACAGTAGAAGAAGAAGAGTTTGGATTTGATATCCCACTTTATCACTACCCGAAGGAGTCTCAAAGCGGCTAACATTCTCCTTTCCCTTCCTCCCCCACAACAAATACTCTGTGAGGTGAGTGGGGCTGAGAGACTTCAAAGAAGTGTGACTAGCCCAAGGTCACCCAGCAGCTGCATGTGGAGGAGCGGGGAATCAAACCCCGTTCACCAGATTACGAGTCCACTGCTCTTAACCACTACACCACACTGGCTCCCCCCCACTGGCACATGATAACTTTCCAGCACATCCCTCTGTCAAGATAAATGTAACGAGGATAATTCAGAGACAAGATTATTTATTATATGTTTATCCACATTTTAAGACAAGAGTTACACCCCAAAGCAGCTCAGTTCACGGGTCTCCCCCTTGCTTGTGCTTACACAGATAACTGGGGTTAGAGCTCTTTCCGGCAAGGAAAGAGGGAAAATAATCCACCTGTAGCTACCGGATCTCTGGACAACGGTAATGCCAGGCTGACTTTTTCCCTTGCAGCAATATTCTTGCTAGGAGTGAGAAAGCGTGACCTGCATGCTAGTGGTTCTTAGTCCTCTGGTCAGTGACAGAGGCCAGAGTGGTCTTCCCCTCACTTCTGCTATAATAGACCCTCCTCAAGGTGGAATTCCGAGTCGTGAAAAGCCAATAGTTGGCGCTGAAAATGGCAGCCCTGTATCAATTCCGTCCCCGTCATATTAGATAATACAATGTCTTGAAGTCATGGCACTGAATGTTTCTCTGCTCCCACCAGTGATGTGCAGGAAGGGCAGGGAAACATGAGGCATTGTGATGACAACAGAACAAAGAGGAAAGTTGTGTTGCACAAGAAGGCAGGGGAGGGGGAGAGGAACTTGACATGGTCAGCCCCTCCAACTGTCCCTATTTTCCAGGGACAGTCCTGGATTTACAGAAGCAGTCCCAATTTCTGATTTGATCCCAGAATGTCCCGCTTTCCCTTAGGATGTCCCTATTTTTATCAAAAAAATGTTGGAGGGTACAGAGTTATGTGACCCCCGAGCCAAGGAGATAAATAACTATACAACCTTTAGAAGACACCTGAAGGTGCCCCGTTTACAGAAGGCTTTTAAATGTTTAATGTTTTATTATGTTTTTATATGTGTTGGAAGCTGCCTAGAGTGGCTGAGGCAACCCAGTCAGATGGGTGGGGTATAAATAAATAAAATTTGTTGTTGTTGTTGTTGAATAGGACATCTTTATTTTCATCAGAGAAATGTTGGAGGGTATGCTTGGTGCTGCTATATTCAAAAGCATCCCTGCATTGTAACCTAATGGCAGCTTCACCCATAGGTCCTTAACACCTTTCTAGAATATAGAGGTAATCTGTATTGTTTCTGCTCCCCACCTTACCCCAAAAAGCCTTCCTCTTGAACAACAGTTGGGACCTGTATACTTTGATTATTACTCAGTACAGTGGTACCTCGGGTTAAGAACTTAATTCGTTCTGGAGGTCTGCTCTTAACCTGAATTTGTTCTTAACCTGAAGCACCACTTTAGCTAATGGGGCCTCCCGCTGCTGCCGCCGTGCCGCCATCATGCAATTTCTATTCTCATCCTGAAGCAAAGTTCTTAACCCAAGGTACTATTTCTGAGTTAGCAGAGTCTGTAACCTGAAGCATCTGTAACCTGAAGCGTCTGCAACCCGAGGTACCACTGTATTAAGTTCTTCTTCAAAGAAATACTGAGGTAATTTTGACCAGTAGTTTGAAAAAAATAAGTTTTACTTGAGCCAGCTAGTTAAGCTCTGTTTGCATCTGACCCTTTGGAAACAACTTTGCTTCCCTTGTCATCGTTGCAGACTGATATGTGTGTATCTAGCATTATTGCCATGTTTCCCTGGTTCTCAGACACAAAGAGGGGGTGGAAATACAACTCGGAGCCCCCACTCCAAAGCAGGATGTGAAACTTCTGCAAAGGGTTCCTTTTTAATTGGCTACGGTCACGCTATCCAAATAGGAAGAAGTCTGCTACACATTATGCATTTTCCCCCTAGTCCCAAGAAATTAATTACATTTTGAAGCCATTCCCACTGGTGTGTGTGTGTGTTCCCCCTCTTGGTTTGGGAGATTTGACTTTTTAAAAAATATGTCCAAACAATGGCGTGGAAAGTCGATTTCCATGGGAAATGTTCAGAAAACCCCACCCCCATCCTACCTGAGGGTTTTTGTTCTTTCATGCCATTGTAAATGGGCAATTTGCAGAGCAAACCAGGAAGGGAAATCCTAGCTTGAGATCCCTGTTGAAGTAAGTTCCATAAAACTAGGGGATCCCTGGGTGTAGAGGTAAGCCTTATCAAGATTCAGATGAAGTTAAACACTTCTAATTCCTGCTTATTTCAATGGAAGAGAGTGAAGAAGACATGTAAAGCTCCCATTGAAAGCAGCCTTGGGAAACTGTGCTCTTAGGCAGAGGAGGTTGCTTAACACTCCCCAATCTGGCCATTTTCCCATGCAGAATTGCTGCCTTCAGCTGCCCCCTCTCCCAGTGCATAGGAGAAAAAATACTGGAAGAAAGCAGGTGGAGAAAGTGATGTGTAGGAGTTAGAATTACAAATTGGCATCCTTCTTCCCTTGGTGAAGGTTCAGAGCCTGGGGACTGGTGCTGGGACAACCATGAGTGGTCAGAGGGAGAAGACTGGGAGGAGGAGATGTCGGAAGCTGAAGAGGTAACAGGGTTTAATGAGCAGGAAGGAAGCTGTGGCAGAGAGCAGTTCAGAATCAGAGGCAGAAGCGAAGGCCAGAGAGGAGGTAGAGATGAGTTGGGCTCAGTGCCAGATTTATGTATAGGCTAAGTAGGCTGAAGCCTAGGGCCTCTAAATCTAGGGGGCCTCACCAGCCTGCCCGCTCCCCAGTGCTGCAGTCTCCCCTCTCCCAAAATTGCAAACCCAAGACTTCATGCAAGGGCAGGGCAACTCAGGCCCAGCAACTATGAGACTCAGGGCTACCCAGTGGGACTCTGTTGGCACAAAGGTCACATTTCTGCTACTGCTCGCTGCTCCCTTCTCTATGACTGCCTTTCTGCCTGCTTAATCTACCCTTGTCAGTGAGGGAACGTCTATGACAGGTGGCAACAGAAAGCAAACTAAAAGTGCTTTTGCAGTTCATCAAAACTATCCAGCAAGATCAAGTTATAGGGAAAATGGTGCCATTAACACTAATCCTTCTAGTTGTTTAATTGGTTTGGTAACTTCAATATATAAGTGGCTAACTCTGAAACTGATTCCCTGAGGAATAGCCCCATTGATTCAGAGCGACCAGTTTCAGTCTGGCTGGCAGACAGCAGTCTTAAACACTCTTCAGAAACTGGGCCTTGCTCCCCAAACCCTCATAACTATGGGCCTGGGCCAAGCTAGATCCGTGGTTAGGCAAAGAATCATGGACATAGAGAGACAACAGGACTGTACAAGGGTCCCCGATTATAAAATAATAGAAAACGGGAGATACGTAGCCGCTCCAGCAACATATCTCTATTTCCTCACATCCAGAAACGCATGAAGGGCTTTCACTCTTGCTAGAAGCTCGGCCTTGCCCTCACCGGTTCTGAAAGGCTCCTATGGCAGAGTCCCGTACGCACAGAGACTTTGCGCCTGCCCATTAAGGGAAATAGGAAGCCCCGAACATATATTTTTAGATGTCCTTTTTAAGTTGAGACTCGTAGAGACACCATTGATCCTTTGCTAAAGAGGCTCGCCAATCTTTCAGACAAGCCTAAACTTAATTCTCTCCTCTTAGGCAAAGATCACAAGACAACCTGGCTGGTAGCCAGATTCTGCGCCCAGATTTGTAGGCACAGATCATCCTCTAGAATAAAATAGCTTACTAGGGAAATGCTGAGTCGCCTCAGGGTCAATTTTTTATGGTAGCCCAAATCTAAGTTATATGGGTGTATGTATATATCTCAATTTTAATTCATGAGCTATTGCTGCAATCTGCTCCGATTGTATATTTTATCTTTATGAATGCTGTTTTTATTGTGTTATGTTATGTGAGCTGGTCTTTGACCATAATAAATTATCTATCTATCTATGGTTCGGCAACTTCCATGCACATAATGTGTGATGCTTAGGGCTTACCAATTGGAAGGTCAGCGGTTCGAATCCCCACAATGGGGTGAGCTCCTGTTGCTCGGTCCCAGCTCCTGCCAACCTAGCAGTTTGAAAGCACATCAAAGTGCAAGTAGATAAATAGGTACCACTCTGGCAGGAAGGTAAACAGCGTTTCTGTGCGCTGCTCTGGTTTCGCCAGAAGCAGTTTAATCATGCCGGCCACATGACCTGGAAAAACTGTCTGCGGACAAACGTTGACTCCCTCGGCCAGTAAAGCGAGATGAGCGCTGCAACTCCAGAGTCGTTCACGACTGGACTTAACTGCCAGAGGTCTTTTAACCTTTACCTTTTTACAGTTGCAAATGGCAACAAAATATCTGTGAAAGGAAGAGGAGCAGGTTTGCTGAAGTGCGTTGCAGGTAATTTTACTGTTTGTAATGAAGTGAGAGCAGTAGTTTACTTGCTCGAATGAACAAATAAGAAAGTTTTGAGAATCTACATGCTAGATTAAAATTGATTTCTTCATTGAGAAGGGGATTGTAAGAAAAACACTGGGGCCTAATTTGAATAGTAGAGTGTCTGGTATCTGGTGGGCAATCTCATCCTTTATTTCCACACTGTGGCTTCAGACCAAATCACCTGTCAGGAGAGTTATGAGATTCAGGTGAGGGTCAGCAGGTATATAAGAGGATGACCGCCCTGGCCAGTCTAATGCTATATTGACTGTGCCTAAGATTTTTAAACAAACACTGAGAAGTAAAAATGTGAATGTGATAGACAGAACTAGGGGAGGGGGAATTCATCATGCAGGGTAACTTGTAAGGATCTGCACACACTTTAAAGATCTGCACACTTGATCTGCACAGTAGCAAGCCCAACTTTGTTGTTGTGTAATGGGTGTGAATTGGTCCCTAGGGTCCCTCTCTCTCTCTCCAAGATCCCAAAGTGCATAGGGACACAAGCAACTTTTACAACATACCAGAGAAGGCTTTCTTAAGAAGGGGATAGTGTCATAATGAAGTCCAGCTTCCCAATGTAAGAAGTTTGAAGGTGCACAAAGCCATGCAGATCCAGGCAGTAAGGCTGGGTGGCTCTTCCAGTTTCAGTTCTCTGATTCTCCATTTTCTTAACTTCGGTTATCCACATTTCTTCAGCAAATTGCAATTTTTTTAAAAAATCCTTGTGAGCATTTAGTGCAAATTTCTCTTAACAAACAAATTTTGTATTTAATTTTACCTAATACACACATTTTTGCAAAGCAGTTAGTCTCAATATAGCACATTTTCACATGCTTTCTTCACTAGTACATGCACATTTCGCACTACTATGTGAACTTTTGCACGCTTTACTTGGCTGAAGAGCTGCATTGCAAAATTCAGAGAAATGCAAATTTGAAATGCTTATGTTTCAGTTCACTTATTGCTTCAGAAAGCACAAGTTTTGGCAGGTTCACCTTTGAACGTGAACTTAGTAGAATTTCTCCCCCACTCCCTAACATGCAGGGATCTATATCCCGCTTGCCACTCCTCCTGGAAAACTAAAGAATATAATTGGTGCACAAAAGGGTGGTTAGAACAACCATTGTTTTGACTAAATTTGTATTTTGGAAAATCTGGGGCTGCTGCAGACATCAACACAACATGGAGAGAGTGAGAAAGAAATGCCAGAAAGCTTGAAGGTTTGACATGCTTGCAAAATGATCACATTTGGAAATTTCAGTTACAAGATTACTTATGAGATTAAACTTTTAAATGTGTGTGTGTGTGTGTGTGTGAGAGAGAGAGAGAGAGAGAGAGAGAGAGAGAGAGAGAGAGATTTTTTGCAGGAATACTATGTATCCCATAACTAATCTTGTTCCATCACCTCCTGAATGAAATTTTTTTAATTTTTATCACAGAAAACTTCAAGAACAAGAACGCTCTCTCAAGACTACCTGGACAATCATTTATTTATTTATTTATTAAAAAATTGATGGGCTCAGGTGATACAAGCTGTATCCTGGGAAAAGTAATGCCATAAAATCACTTCATCGTAGATGCTTTGAGAGGTGGTTTGGGACAGAAATGCTCCTTTTTCAATGCCTTAATGATAAATGAGACTGTCAATAAGGCCTATACAACCTTATTAGGAAGGGGTGTGATGGGCTCAAATATATGAGTTTCTTATACGGAAGGATTTGAGTATTCACATTACAGTGGAGGAGGTGACACCTCTAAGAAGTGGATTGATTCTGGCAATCTATTCAAGTACCAACAAATACCTTTATTATTGCCATAGCATTGCCATAGAAACAAACTAATGTGATAGAAGCTATCCCTAACCTATTGTCAAGACCATCAGATGATTTGTAACTGGCTCTGACACAGACATCTATCTGTCTGTGAAATGTGATGAGCTAGTTTAGACACTGTTGCCGATTCCTTTCATTGGGTCAAGCAGTTATTAGCAAACTGTTAAATTAGCAAGTCTGCAAATCTGCCAGACCCTTCCTGAAAGAACTGTTATGGATTTGGAAAGATGTAAATAGGTTGTAAAACACAAGGAATAAGCCAACCAATCTGTTCTCAAACAGTAGGGTGGGGAGTCCAGCCCCATCCCACCAAATCCTACCAGGAAAGAGTAGAAAACAACATCAATTTATTTTTTATAAAATAAAAACTTCCACCTTTCAGTTGTTCTGAAACTATACAGAAAGAGGAGGGAAGTAATACCTGAAGGAGCGTTTCCACCCCCATCGTTCAGCCCAGACACTGAGGTCCAGATCCAAGGGCCTTCTGGCAGTTCCCTCCCTGCAAGAAGTGAGGTTACAGGGAACCAGGCAGAGGGCCTTCTTGGTAGTGGCGCCCGCCCTGTGGAACGCTCTCCCATCAGATGTCAGGGAAATAAACAACTATCTGACTTTTAGAAGACATCTGAAGGCAGCCCTGTTTAGGGAAGTTTTTAATGTTTGATGTGTTTTTAATATTCTGTTTGGAGCCACCCAGAATGGCTGGGGAAACCTAGCCAGATGGGTGGGGTATAAATAATAACAATAAATTATTATTATTATTATTATTATTATTATTATTATTAGTCAGTTTTGGAAAGAAAAAACCCCCCATAATTATTAATTGTTCATATACCCTGCTCTTGCTCCTGCCAGGGCAGTTATACAATATTAAAACACTATACATGTATCCTAAATCAGTAATTAAAATTCTCAACAGATGAATAGCACTCTTCAAAAAAAAATAATACAGTGAAGAATAAACTGTTAAAATGTGCAACCTAAATGCCATGAGGTCAGACAGAAGGCCCCAATGATGCTCTCTTGTAGTGGTTCTGTAGGCAAGAATGGAAACACTGATACACAGTGCTTCCAACCCAACTCCAGGAGGACACCATGATCAGTAGTATCCAATGATGTCAGGAGGTTGAGCAGAATCAACAGGATAGCATTCCCAATGCCTATCCTCATGAAGGTCATCAACAAGGGCAACCCAAGCTGTTCCAGTGCTGTCCCCAGGTGGCATGTCAGATTACAATGCCAGCTGGAAGAAACTACTGCCAAGCTCAATGGACTCCTCAGCTAAACCAAAAAATAACCAACATATCAGTTCAGACTGAAATGGGTCTAGATAATCTGCTTTATCCAGGAATGCCTGCAGTTGACCAACCACTAAACTCTTGACCACATTGCCCGCCAAAAGAGATTAAATTCATGCTGTTAATATCCCTCCAAGTTCTCCATTTCTTTGAATTGAAAAAGCTGAATGGTTTCCTTTTAAAATAGAAGAAAAGGAATGAGTGTCTGATTCCTAGGGCTCCTGCAAATGTACACATCATTTTAAGAGTTAATGGGTTTTTCTCACTTTCACACACACACACACACACACACACACACACACAAATGAAATATTATTTGTATCCCAGGAAATCAGACAAGGGAAAGCCCATTTTAAGGCCATCTCTAAAGTGTCAAAAACATGCTGAGAGCAATTCCTTGTTAAAAATTTAAGTCCTGAGAAAACAAAAGACTCAAACATGCAAAACATTTCTAACATCACAGGCAAAAGAGCTGGATGGAGCAGGGAGGGAACCCTACAAGATATTAGACAGGGTTTGGGCTTCATTTTAAATATAGAGGGGAGAATACAAATGTTGGCCATAGTTATTAGAAAAGGCTAATCAGTCAAATCCATGAGCCAGAAAAGCCAGGCTGTGATTTAAAACAGGTTTAAGTCCTGCTGATGTATACTGAGCTGGTACAAAAAAGGAACAAGGAAAGGAAAAAATCCTGATTGCAGTACAGTGGAACCTTAGTTTTCAAATGTAATCCGTTCTGGAAGACTGTTCGACTTCCGAAACGTTTGAAAACCGAGGCACAAAGGGCAGTCTGCAAATTTACAGGGGAAAAATACAGTGGTACTTCAGCGGAAGCCATTCAATTTCCGAGGCACATCGAAAATGGGAGCATTTACTTCAGGGTTTGCGGCGTCTGAGTTCCGAAACACTCATCAACGGAGGCGTTCAAAAACCAAGGTCCCACTGTATCTTCCTAATACAGAGTCGCTGTTAAAGATGGCTGCTCTGTTTTTCAAGGTTCCTATTTTGGTATCTGCAGAAGTGGAAGAAAGCACAGAATGGCACATGATGGACTGATGTGGGCTAAATATAGGTGCAAGGTGAAGCCACTATAAGCTTTTCTTCTAATAAAAAGTTCCCATTCTCAAGAAGTGCAAACGTGCTTCTTTAGCCCAAACATGCTTTTGGGGATCAACATTTTTAGACAAGGTATATTTGTGTGTTGGTAGAGCTGCTGTAGAAACCCACCTTAGGTCAGGCTGTTACCCTGTTGTGGGTCCTGACTGATGCTGGGTGGATAGTGGGCAGAGAATTAGACAACACTAGGGAAGACCCAAGTTCAAATCTTCATTTAGTTGTCAAGTTCCCTGGGTGGCCTTGGGAAAGTCACTCTCGGTTGACCTAACCAGACTCCGTAGAGTTACTGTGAGGGTAAAACAGAATGATGTAATGCACAGCATTCTCTGAAGTCTCTCAGCCCCACTCACCTCACAGAGTGTTTGTTGTGGGGGAGGAAGGGAAAGGAGAATGTTAGCCGCTTTGAGACTCCTTCGCGTAGTGATAAAGCGGGATATCAAATCCAAACTCTTCTACTCTTCTTAGGGGCAGAGGCGCCAGCTTGTAAGGGCAATGGGGGGGCGACATCATGTGTGGGACATCCTGACGTCACGTGTGTGAGCATCCCACCTCCCTCCCTAAGCTGGGCAGAAGCATCCTTGGTCTTAGGAAGGAAGGTGCTACACTTAAATACCTTAATACTCTAATTTACAGTGAACGTTTAGGGGGGCCCTAGTCCACTGACCACACGCTACTGCTCCTTCCCTATTTCTGTTCAGGTAAACAAAGAATATTCACTTGGTCTGCTCACACAGGTCTTAGCAGCTTCTAAACCCAAGGGTAGGGAACCTCAGGTATCGCTGTGTGGCCTGCTGTGGAATGGTAAAAGTCACATTAATTGTTCTACTATTTTTGCCTCTGGCCACTTCCACCCCTGGAATGCAGCCCCTGGAAGGTTGCCTATGAAGAAAGCCTACGAAAGATTCCCCACCCCCGTTTTAAACCTAGAAAAAAGTGACTGAAGCTCCCATCCCCCCAAAATTATTGCTAAAGCAGTGTACAACCAGGAACAATGTACCAGATTATCCATGGCCTCTTGTGCATCTTGCCAATCTTCTCTCGTTCAGCCTAAAGCACCGAAAGGGTTACTCTGCCGTTCCCTGGTCTGCATTTTCGCAGTGGTCTCTCTCCTCCCCAAACATATTTAGAGGGACTGCACTGCTTGCTGCCAGGTGCACAATGTCCTTAAGCAATGTTAGATCACGAACAACTGCAAATGGTTTGTGGTGATCTCCTTCTTGGCCAAGTTTAAGGAGAAGCATTACAGGGGAAATGGGGTGATTCTGGTTTGCATTTCAGTGTTTGGGTTACTCATGTTTCCGAAATACCGCACGAAAGTCACAGGAATTACAGCTGAACTCCACTTAAAAGACTGTATGGTGCATTTGCCTTCAGTGAATTCCATCTCCTCTTATAATAGGTCAGGCTGCTCAATACACACAACACACAACCTACTGAGCCCTAGCATTTGTGATCCATTGCCATTTTTGTATGGCTGCTCCTAAATAACCCCAGAAGGGGCAAGTCACCTATATAAACCAAGGAGGTTATTTGAAAAATACAGCTGAAAAAGAATTAGAGATAGCTGTGGATAAATTGTTAACAGTCCAGTCCAGTCCATAATTTGCTAAAAATTGATAACTTGGATTGATTGTTACAACAGACTTCGAGGGTCCTCAACTGGTTTAAATCATGCTATTGTAGCTTAACAAGTTTTTGAATTAAGCTCTAAGGATGCAAAATGATGATGACGAGCAGGAGGATGAGAGGATGGGGGTTTTTTAAGTGTTTACTGCTCTATGAAAAAATGAAACAAGCATCTGATCCTGTCCGAAATCTATGCTCCAAATATGGAAACGAATGTACAAAAAAAGAGATAGAAGAAAATGGAGGACAAATCTACAGCTTGGTTAAGCAACAATGCTACAGTTAATTAAGTTGCTGGGATCAAAGTAGAGTCAAGAAGTCAGTCAGTGTGATCCCTTGTACATAATTGTCAGAAAATAGGGAACTTGGTAAGATACTGTCATTTACTGTGGATGTAATTATGGTTTCTGCCACCACGGATGCTCCTCCAGTTGATGACCACTCTAGACATGTTTTTGATACACTCCATCTTTGAAACCATTGGTGTTATTGTTTAAATGCTGGGGCACCAGAGAAGATGGCTACCTTGTCAAAAGCCCACTGCCACTGAAAAATCAGCAACCTTTTAAGCTCAATAATGATTGGATCCAGGATGAATTCTCTGTACCCTGGTCGGGGACAGAGGGTGGAGCTTGGGGGGGAATTATCATCGCGCCACTCCTTGGTGTGTGGAGTGCCTCAGGGTGAGATACTCTCCCCAATGCTTTTCAACATCTTTATGCGCCCCCTCGCCCAGCTTGTCCGGAGTTTTGGGCTGGGTTGCCATCAGTATGCTGATGACACCCAACTCTATCTGTTGAAGGATGGCCATCCTGACTCTGCCCCAGACACACTGACCAGATGTTTGGAAGCTGTGGCTGGATGGTTACGTGGGAGCCGGTTGAAGCTAAATCCTTCGAAGACAGAGATCCTTTGGCTGGGACGATATGGGATTGGGGGGGCAACTGCCATCTCTTGCGGGGGCGCAATTAGTGCCAGCACCGTCCGTTAAGAGTTTGGGTGTAATCTTTGACACCTCCCTTTCCATGGAGGCACAAATTGCAGCTATAACAAAGGCGGCATTTTTTCATCTCCACCAAGCTAAGCAGTTGGCTCCTTACCTCTCTCGCCCTGACCTAGCCACTGTGATCCATGTGACGGTCACCTCCAGACTGGATTATTGTAACTCGCTCTACGTGGGGACTGACTCAGAAACTCAGTCTACCTTGAGACTGACTCAGAAACTCCAGCGGGTGCAGAATGCCGCGGCGAGACTCCTTACGGGGTCCTCGCTGCGAGATCACATTCACCCGGTGCTATACCAGCTGCACTGGCTCCCGGTGGAGTACAGGATCAGGTTTAAGGTGCTGGTTTTAACCTTTAAAGCCCTATACAGCCTAGGACCCTCGTACCTACGGGACCGCCTCTCCTGGTATGTCCCACAGAGAAACTTACGGTCTTCAAATAAAAACATCTTGAAGGTCCCAGGCCACAGAGAGGTTAGGCTGGCCTCAACCAGAGCCAGGGCTTTTTCGGCTGTGGCTCCGATCTGGTGGAACGCTCTGTCACAAGAAACTAGGGCCCTGCGGGACTTGACATCTTTCTGCAGGGTCTGCAAGACAGAGCTGTTCCACCAGGCCTCTGGCCAGGGCACAGCCTGACTCCCTCCTTCGGCAATCTTCGCGGAGCTCTGGCCCAATGGTTGCCACTGGTTTGAGTTGAATCAGTTTTATAATGAATGATTTTAGAGTGTTGTGTTGTGTTGTACTGCTTTATTGTTGTTAGCCGCCCTGAGCCCGGCTTTGGCTGGGGAGGGCGGGATATAAATAAATTTTATTTTTATTATTATTATTATTATTATTATTATTATTATTATTATTATTATGTTCCATGTTGGGAAATGGCTTTCAAAGGCTATTACAATTTCCAGAGCAGTTTAGCAGTCAATCTCTCTTTCCAGGTAACTCTGGGAATTGCAGCGCAACTCTGGGAATAGAGGTCTCCTAACAAATCTCAGCACCCTTTGCAAACTACAGTTCCTAGGATTATCTGATGGAAGCCACGCGTGACTATTTAAAGTGGTGTGAAACTGCTTAGAAAATGAGTTAGCTTGTTAGGATATAGACTTCTCTCTAAACCTTTGGGAGATCCCTCTTGGTTATTATGTTTTTTGTGCCCTCCCCCTCTTTTCTTTTGAAACAGTCCCAAGCACAAGAACATTCAAAAAATGATAACAATTAAGTAATTTTCATAGTTTCACTAGTTTTCTCCCTCACACACACAAAAAAATCTCAATAAAAATCAATATTATGATTTAAATAATTGAAGATTTTCTCAAATGTATGAATGCAATAGGCAAAGGGAACATTTGTGTAATAGAAATGGTTAGCTGTATAACAATAAGAGGCATATTTTACATTGCTTCATTAAACCTTGCCTCAGGTGTGTTCAGCTACTCGAGGTGAGTATTAATGGAGCAATAAAAAAACCCCGGGGCACCTTAGTGCTAAAATGCTATGGCTATGTAAGTTTAAATTAATTTTTTAAAATAGCTTTTAAAAACAATTTCCCATCATATTTAATATCTCTCTGCTACTGAAGATCCTGAACAGAAAAATGAAAAGAACTAAGGGGGGAAATAGTAGAATCACTTGTGTCTTTTTAGAGTATATTTCAGTAAAATCCAGTCTCCTCCTCCTCATTCAAGAGACTTTCAGACAGGGGCTTATGGTGGAATCATTGCTGGTCATGCACAAAGGTGAAAATTCGGACAAAAAGGTTGAAGAGCTTTTTTGGGCAAAGCTGTTGAGCTTCTCTTTTCTGAGGGGGGAGGGTAAAAAAAAGAGAAATTCCTCCCCCAGCCCTGAATCCCGGCTATGTCCAGGAAATTCCAGATATAAAGGTAAGGACAGATTCGGAAGCTGAGACTCCAATACTTTGGCCACCTCATGAGAAGAGAAGACTCCCTGGAAAAGACCCTGATGTTGGGAAAGATAGAGGGCACAAGGAGAAGGGGACGACAGAGGATGAGATACTTGGACAGTGTTCTCGAAGCTACTAGCATGAGTTTGACCAAACTGTGGGAGGCAGTGGAAGACAGGAGTGCCTGGCGTGCTCTGGTCCATGGGGTCATGAAGAGTCGGACACGACTAAACGACTAAACAACAACAAAAGGGACCCCTGGCCATTAGGTCCAGTCGCGGACGACTCTGGGGTTGTGGTGCTCATCTCGCTTTATTGGCCGAGGGAGCCGGCGTACAGCTTCCGGGTCATGTGGCCAGCATGACTAAGCCACTTCTGGCGAACCAGAGAAGCACACGGAAATGCCGTTTACCTTCCCGCCAGAGCGGTACCATTTATCTACTTGCACTTTGATGTGCTTTCGAACTGCTAGGTTGGCAGGAGCAGGGACCGAACAACAGGACCTCACCCCGTTGTGGGGATTCGAACCGCTGACCTTCTGATCGGCAAGTCCTAGGCTCTGTGGTTTAACCCACAGCGCCACCCGCGCCCCCAATTCCAGATATATGGCAGCCCTAATGAAGATGCCAGCATGTGTTTTTTAAACATTCAAGTTGGATTTCCTCTTTCCATGGAAAAGCTGTTAAGCAAGAATGACCTGGTCAGCAATGGTGTGGAAGATCACCAGCACCTTTTTGTGTGAGAGCCATTTAACACATGTAGGGTGATATTTCGGTGAGTGACCTATACCGCTGTGAGCCTTTTTCCATCTGCTCCTCACCTGAGCACAGCCCATTTTGTCTCCTGCTGTGCGCCCACTTCTACCAATTGCCACGTACTACACGTGATAGGAAGACCTCTGCTAAACCCAGGTGAGCTGCTGGCAACACTGAATTATGTTGGCATGATTCAGGTAGGAAGCATAAGGGGGTTTCCTACAGGATTGTGGAACAGGAATGAGAAGGCTTCAGGTTTGCAGGGTCTGTTTGTTTTTCACTAGAACACCAAGGACCGCCCACCAGAGCCAGGTTCCAAGCAGAAGGCCTTCTCAGTAGTGGCACCCACCCTGTGGAACGTCTTCCCACCAGATGTCAAAGAGAAAAACAACTACCAGACTTTTAGAAGATGTCTGAAGGCAGCCCTGTTTAGGGAAGCTTTTAATGTTTAACAGATTATTGTATTTTAATATTTTGTTGGAAGCTGCCCAGAGTGGCTGGGGAAACCCAGCCAGATGGGCGGGATCTAAATAATAAATTATTATTATTATTATTATTATTATTATTATTATTATTATTATTAACGTAGGGTCCTTAGGCAGCCCAAGCAATTGCCTAATGTTCTCCATTATTTAAATAGTGTGATGAGCTTCCCATGCAAAGACAAATCTACATCTCTGTCTTACTAGAAATCAGGAATTTGAAAAGCCTAATTTAAGCGAAAGTGAGGGGTTTTTGTTGTTGCTATTATTAAAACTGGGAGGCAGAAACCCCTGCCAATATACTGCAAATCACTGAGCAAATCTATAGGTTCCCATCTACCTTCCACTCATCTATGTTATGAATACCTGAAACTCAAGCACATACAGGAATTTTTACTGGGACATTTGCATTTACAGACTGGCAGTCATAGAAACTGTGGAGGGCAATGATGAATGGGGAATTTTGTGCGTACGTATGTATATGAATACACACACAGGATTGATTACAACTACCGGTTTGTTGCAGCAGAAAACTTGTCCCGAACAGATTAAAAATTTGCTAAAGAGTTTCTATAAAATGCTTTGGGAGTCGTAGCTACTTTGGCAGCAATGTCTTTTTTAATCTGTGCCACATGTGTATGCAATAAGACATTTTTTTTTTGAAAGTCGCCTTCATGATCTCTCCAAAAAGAAGAAGAAAATTTGGTCTAACCAGGTCAGGTAGCAATAAATAAGCACAGTTAGAGGAGAGAGAGGGACTCCGTGCCCCAGCCAGTATGGTCAGGGATGATGGGAGCTGCAGACAATTGCAAATCTCATCTGTTGTTTTATTGAAGTTATTGCAAAGAATGAAGTTTCTGCACCTTAAATAGATGTGTAGAAAAGAGAACTTCAGTGGTACAGCTTGCTCTTTTGCACAACTCTCTGGAGCACGGTGACCCTGTTCTCTTTGCTTCTTTCTAGCCTAATTGCTTTTAACCTTTTAAGCCACTTCGTGTGTTCACAGACAGAGAAGCAATATGCAAACCCAGACACAGCCATCCTTTGAAATTTGCACTTCCCTGAATTTTGCAATGTAGTTCTCGGAACAAGTAATGTGCACAAAAATGTATACGCTGGGGTCAATTATCATTTGAAATGTCTCTATTTAGAGCAACCCAATGATTTCTGGGTTAATTATATCAGAATGAAATATGCCAGCACTCCCGATTTCTGCCTCCTAGCTTTTACTGCCATGTCCCATAAAGCGATCCCACAAAGAGCTGTATTTCTGGTGCAACCACTTGAATTCACATTAGATTTATCTCATCCTATAAAAGCACAATTCATTAAGCAGTCTGATAAAACTGGTCTGTTTAAACTAAGACAACTTTATCACAGTCGTTTCAATTATTTAACAGCACTTTCTTAAATAAGTGCTTAAGACTTTCTTTTGACAAGCATGCCTCTCAGTTGTTTCAGTTGGTATTTTAAAGAAAGAGGAAGGCACGATCTGCGAAAATATCCACGTTACCAGTGATGGATGGTTTCAAAACATTGTTGTTTCCTAGCTTTAACCTTCCAACACTTGCGTAAACATTTTGCTGGGGGTCAAGTAGACACCAATTAATTTGTAGCTTATAAATTGTCTGCTTTAAAAATGAAGAACTCCATATCGGTTAGGGTTCAGCACGAATGTTCACTTCTATTCCACTGAGTTTTTGCAAAGCGTGAAATAATTCTGCTTCATCAAAAGTCCAGAGTTGATCACATAAGTGGAAGTAGCCCTTTTAATTAACCTGTGGATCCACAAGAAGATCTAGGATGGCTAAACCTTTGCACATATGCCCAATGATCACCTGACAAGACAAGGGAACTGTGGTGGCTGGGAGACAGAACACTCTTGCCAATGGTTTGAGCTGATTGCTTGCTGAGGAATCCTGAAATTAAGTTGAGCCCACAAGTCTCCCATTCCTGCTTCAAAAATCGCTACTGCGTTGTGAAATGGGTGTCTGCATTATGTCAGGGTCATTTTGATTCCCCAGTCTCTTAGGAACACAAGATGAATCCTGCCAGTTTAGGCCAATAGTCCAGCATCTAATTTCAACAGAATGACCAACCCGATGCTTCTAGGATTCTGATTTAAACCTTTCTGGAAATATTAAATTCTGAAGAGGAGGGGACAGCTTATTCGCATTGGGCTAATCATCCCACATGCCAACCAACCCCCTCAGGTTTTATACTAGAACCTGCCTCTCTGTGTGAGCACCTGTTTACCTTTCAAATAACATTGTTTCCTGCACAGAAAGGAGATGTATAAATAGAGCTAACTAGAAAGAAAGACTATTTATGTCCCATTGTTTATGCATACCATTTGTGCGCCATCAGTGAGTGATATACAGCCTTTGAAAAAGAAATGGATTTATTGTCATGGCAGCCTGGGCCACTTGTGTGGTATAAATATACATACTGTTAAATATACAGCAGCACACATGCACAAATATATATATATATATATATATATATATATATATATATATATGCAGTAAGTCTTAGTTATATGAGAACTAAGGGGAAGACAGTGCCTTCTGGCTTAACTGGGAAAAAGTAATTTCTATAATGAATGGTTTGTATCCTTAATACCTTAGACCAAAGCAGTTATGCAGAAGTTTTGTAAAAGAAACTGGGACAGTGGTCATATCATTAGCAAGGGAATGCGGCCCCCCAAACAAATGAGTGTTATATAGTCCAGCATACAATGAAGGCACACAATTGTTGCTTTAAAAAACAACAACGCACCACACCATTTTCAATGCTCATCAGTAGCCCAAAAAAAGAAGAAGAAAAGAACCACAACAAAACAGCCATTAGTTTTTATTGATGATAACGAGATATGCTTCCGTTAGTAATCCTAAGCTTGCCCTGCAATGCTAATGTTTATTATTACACTTTGTAGCTTTAGGCTGCTGAAAGCCTCGTATGTCTTAGCCCTTATATCATCATTTTAAAAAGATTAATCTTTAGACAATGATCTCCAAATACCATTAATCTTGGTCTCGGACTTGTTTGTTGTTCTTGCACAGTAATCACAAGAGTGTTTGGGGTGGGGGGAGGCTGCCCCACAGGAGATGGAGACAAAGGGCCACTTTCAGTGCTGACTGACTTCAAACTTGGTATCTGGGAGACCGAGGCAAAGTGGGTAGAAAATCATGTCTCCAAGTGTCCCTATTTTCGAACTACAGTCCCAGATTTACAGAAGCCATCCCGGTTTCTGATTTGATCCCAGAATGTCCGGCTTTTCCTTAGGACACCCCTATTTTCATCCGATAAATATTCAGTAGGATGTCTCTGTTTTCATTGGAGTAATGTTGGAGGGTATGGAATAGGATGTCCCTATTTTCACTGGAGAAATGTTGGAGGTTGTGGAAATCAAGGATCATGGCACCCACTCAATGGGTTGGAAAGTTATCTCTAGAGGCAGCTTGAAATGTGAACTCTCTGCTATGCAGAAGCTGGTTCCACATCGTGAAGCAGACCCGATTGTGGCACATGGGTGTTAATCTTATTATTTATTCAATTTGTATACCGCCCTATACCCTCAGGCCTCAGGACGGTTTCAACATAAAACCACAATATAAAAACACAAAAAATGAAAACAAAAACAACCCAATAAACCCCCTCCCCCACACATTTCAAAAGGGCATCGGATGTCAATCAGCCAAAGGCCTGATTGAAGAGGAACATTTTTACCTGGCACCTAAAAGTGTATGATGAAGGCACCCGCCGAACCTCCCTCAGGAGAGCTTTCCACAAATGAGGGGTTCCTGCAGAAAAGGCTCGTTCTCATGTTGCCATCCTCTGGACCTCTCCTGGAGGAGGCACAGCAAGAAGGGCGTCAAAAGGTGACCTCAGGGTCTAGGTAGGTTCCTATGGAAAGAGGTGGTCCTTGAAGTACTGCAGTCCTGAGCTGGATGTACAGTAATACCTCATGTTACGTTTGCTTCATGCTACGTTCTTTCAGGTTACGTCCTGCGGCGACCCGGAAGTACCAGAAAGGGTTACTTCCGGGTTTCGCCACTCATGCATGTGCAGAAGCACAAAATGATGTCACGCACATGCGCAGAAGCGCCAAATCACAACCCATGCGTGCGCAGACACGCCGCTGCAGGTTGCGCTCTTTTCCCCCCTCAATTTTCAAAATTAATTTTTCAAATTTAACACAACACAGAATAACAAACAAACATATAAAAAATAAAAACAAACATATATTCAAAACTCCTTACAGTTAAAAATCCAAATTGCGTTCCATTATTGGGTGACTTCCTCAGGTCCTTCCGAACTGATTTTCATTAAATCTCATTTTAGCAATTTTCCAATATCCACTTTCTAATAAAATTAACTTGTTGCTGCAGGTTGCGCTCTTTTCATGTTGCGGACGGGCCTCCAGAACGGATCCCATTCACAACCAGAGGTACCACTGTATACCAGTGTTTTACAGTGCATGTACATTAAATATGCCTGCCTCATTGCTTTAAGCACTCGAGTAACCGTCGGCAGGGTGCAGGGTGATGTCATTGCACACCTGACTCCCCAGCACAAAGGTTGCTGCCGTATTCCAGATGAAGGAGGATAAAGCAGTGGGGAGATCTGTGCAGTACAGACACAGCAGCAGCAGCAGAACCAATCAGACGTTCCTGCTGGGATGCCTGAACCAGCCTCCGCACTGCTTCCGCCTTCCCCCTCCATTACCAGCAGCAACCTCCACAACTGGGATGCCAGGCAAACAGCAAAACCCTGCTCTGCCCTGCCAGCTATTAAAGACACGATCTGGTGATCTTGATAGGTTCTCAATGGAAGTACAATAAGTTTGTGAGTCGAATCTAGTATGTTTGTAATTCTCTAATGGCTTTGATCCAAGAAACTTCAATTTTTCCATAATTCAAGCCGAGGTTGACTAAGTCTAAGAGATCGTCTGTGTTTTCTGCACCTGTATGTGCAGCTTGTGTGGGTGAAGGGGGAAGATGCTTGCAAGCATAGTGTTATGAGGGAGTCTGGGGCTTTTCGATACCATTTCCTTCTTTCTCTTGACTTCTTTAAAACGGTTAAGGCCTCTCTGAAAGGCTCAAATGAGCAGCTCCTGTCACATGCTTCAAAACGGAGACGGAAGATGGAAAGGGGGTTCATTTAGTGAACTATTTCCAGAGCTGATTGTGGGAGGGGAGAAGAAGGCTACCCCCATGTGAAGATGTGTTTAGGGGGGAATCCTCTTGTTTCTCATACCCATTTCCAGGGACATTTTCCAACCCTGTGATGAAAGGAGCCACACTTCCTAGCCTTTCGGAGCAGTTCTTTCCTTTACAACTAGTGGCAGACGAACTAACCCTGTCATAACTGGCAATTTGCTCACCATGTTATAGATGCAGTGTTACACATTTGGGCATGAGTTCCCTGTTCATATGATGTTTTGAAGTAAGGGTCCTTAGCCATGTTCTTCCTTTTATAATCCTGCTGAGTGAGGGGGGGAGGTACTTCCTCATGCCTTCGCACACAAGAGTTCCTAGATGCTGCTGTGATTTTAAAAAAACAAAAACAATTATTTATATTTAACACAGTCAGGAGCAATGCCCCTAAAATAAGAATTACCAAATCATGGAAATAATCAAAACCAAGAGAGACAAGCTATTCTTATTGTAACAACCCCAGACAAAGTTGGGAAATCCAAAGAACAAAATGACAAGCTGTCTTTGAGAAGTGCTTTGTGCCCTGTAAAATATTTCTCTTATCATTTTAAAGATGGAATGCTGTTGGACAAAAACTTCAGTTCCAAGGTGGTTTGATCCAATTCCTTTCTTCTGGTGCTAGCGGAAAGGGCCTAGGACAGAGAGATGCCCCCGCGGGATACTTCTTGTGGACTTCAGCCCTGCTACAGAGTTTCGTCGTTCAAGACCAAGAAAACACACTGCACCTTGGGATGGGCTCTGGACATTCTGCATCTCATTTCAAGTTCGTAAAAACCAAGCAAAACCCACTGCGTCTTGCCTACTGGAATGTCACGTGTTTCCATGGTGGCTGCATGACAAGAGGCTTCATTGCTCTGACTCTTAAAGGTGAAGTGGGAATCCTGAGGCATCCAGGGCAGAAGGTATAGAGTGTAAGCAGCCTCTGCTGGACAGTGGACTGGTTTATTTTTTCAGTGATACACACACACAAAGTACCCCATTGAAGCAACTCCCTCTCCATTAGCGCCCCCTCAGCTCCCTCCCCTCCAGCCCCCATGCCGCTTACTGTTTTTTTATTTATATATTTATTTAGACTTCCTGCCTCTACAAGAAGCACACAATGACGCGCACACAGGACGAGATTCGTTTAAAACAAACAAACAAACAACTAACTACAATAAAAACCAATTGCAAACATCCCATAATTAAAAACAGATAAAGTATATTAAATATGTACAGCCTAGGGCTTTATTTTCATAATGAATCGAAGAAGGCATGGGTGGGGCTTAAAAGGCCTTCATTTGGATTTATTTATTTTTTAAAATCTCAAATATGAAAACTATGAATGCTCCAATCTGAGTGGATTGCTGTCCTTTGCTTATCATACTGTCTAATTTAATCTGATTAGGCTGCAATCCTATGCACATTTACCTGTGAGTAATGGGACTTGAATCTGAGTAGATATGAACAGAATTGGACTGTTGAAGGATTTCCTTTATGGGATAAATCCATGGTCACAATTTTAAACATGCTGAGATGGAAACAACACAGCAATATTTTAAGTTTCACAGAACTTCTTTTTCTTCAAATGAGAGTGAATGAGCTCTCCAGTAGTCATGAAATGATCTGTCCATTTCAATTTTCTCAAGTTCTCGTTTTTCCAGCCTTAAATTCACTTCTCATTTCTGCAGCAAGTTGAGAATTTCATTAAAAAAAAAAATTCACATGAAAACTCTTCTGCATTTTAGTGCAAATTTCTCCTAATAAATACATTTCTCCTAATATAATGCTTTAAGATTATTTTTACTAAGATATTAATTTTTATGCACACTTTTGCATAATATATCTTTTTTGTTGTTGTTGGTTACGTAATATATCTTTATATCATTGGATTGGTTGGTTGGAGAACTGCAACACAAAATTAAGATAAGTCTGCATTGCAAAGGATGACGGTGTTTCAGATCTTGTATCGTTTTGAAGAATTTGACTTCAAATGCTAACTGAACCCAATTTATCCCCCATCCCCACTCTCCAGTGCAATTTCCATACGATGCTAACAAGCATTAGGAGGTAACTAGATTGGGACCTCGACCATAAAAGATGTGTCCTTAAAAATTTGTTAGAAATGTAACTGTATGGCTAGATAGAAAAACGTAGCTGGAAGACAGAATGCAAATGCTGCAGGAGGCCCCATTAGCTAAAGTGGTGCTTCAGGTTAAGAACAGTTTCAGCTTAAGTACGGACCTCTGGAACGAATTAAATACTTAACCTGAGGTACCACTGTAAACCTCCTTGACTGCAGTGAGCTGTATCTGATTAAACGGTAGAAGTGTTTATTGCTCTGTTCCATTTCCTGGAGATACTCAAGGATGCTTGCATCTTACAGTTAAAACCTGCACAGGCTCTTGAATGAGAATTGCCATCAGGCCTACTTTAAGACAGCATTCGTTGTTTCTTTGCTTTTCCTTTGTTTTGCATCCCAACCAATTTTTTAAAAAAATTGTTCAAAACTCCAAGTTGCGCTAATGAACACATTTCAGAACACCTATTCACCTGAATTCTCCGTTCCCCAACAGCCATTTGCCGCTTCTACAGGTGCTGCACCATTCCAGTCCTTACCTAGAACTGGAAGTCCATGCACATCACTGATAATGACATGGAATGGTCTAGTATTGTCCTGCATCTGCAGGCTACTTGTGCCTCAGGTTTTGTGCCTCTTTGACTCATACGGGCAAATATCAGTGTGTGCTTCATCACATGTGGCTTAAAGAATATGGAGAAGTGCAGCAATTACTCTTCATTTTACTCCGTAAAGTAGCAAATCTATATTAAAGAGATGTCAGTGGTCTAATTGTTTTAACAACCTAATTCAAGCTAATATAAAATGAGCGAAGTCCGTAAGCCCAGCGCTTTTATGAGGGCACAGCTCTGTAAGGAGCCTCTGTAATAATCAGATGCTCACGTCTGGAGGGTTTAATCTGAGCAAGCACTCAGTTCCAAAACCTAGGAACTCAGCTTTGGAATCTAGACCAGGAACTCAGAAAGTAATACGAAGAAACAGTGGAATCCTAAAATCACGTCTACTCAGAAGTTAACTGTGGTTTAATGGGGTTAGAGTAAAGCCTAGAGGAGGTTCTCTGAGCATATAAAGAGCACATTTCCCTGCCTCAGAAAGTTGGCTGATAACCATTTGAATGTGGTTATCTGCCATCTTTCTTCCCAATGAATCACTACTGCTTGTGTATATTATAAGAAAATGTCTATTACAAGGTAAAACCATGCCAGTCTGGTGCATAGCTGTCAACTTTTCCCTTTTCTTGCGAGGAATCCTATTCAGAATAAGGGAATTTCCCTTTTAAAAAGGGGGGAGTTGACAGCTATGGTCTGGCGTTTTTAATGGCCAGGCTATCAGGTACCAACTGTACCCATCACCTTAAAAAAGGAAAATAAAGGTCTTGGAACTCTCCACATGTATGTATCCAACTTCTGCCAATGTACAGCCCTTGCTGCAAATTTTTGTTTTTATTTTTAGACCCTGTTATAACACTTCTAAACTGTGCAAGCAATGACTTTGGCAAGAAGTAATCGTGATATTAAATTTTATTGAAATTTCCCCGGCTCTGATTTGTGTATGAGCTCCCACTCCAAGTTCCCACGAAGCTGTAAAACGTTTAAAATACTGTCTGTGCAAATGCAAAATTTATGAATTCACACATCTCTGGTTGATTTATGTGAAATAATAATGCACTATTTAATGCTTAAACATGGCTAGGAGCAATGCTAGGCTATCAAGATGTACAATGGAATAATAGATTTATAAGACGGATAACCTTCCTGCCTAGAGAAGCTTGTTTAAAGGTGTTGTACAGATATATTAAACTATATGTAATTTTATACTAACTTAATGCTGTAGGCCTATACTGGAAGCAGTAAAAGATTACTGCCACGGCATTTGCAATAATAAAATGAGCTGGCTATCCAACATAATGGCGTCTGAGGAGTAAAAACAAAACAAAAACGGGGTGGGGGGGAAGACCCGGAAAAAGTTGTTTTATGATTGCAAACTTTTTGCTTGCTCCTGTCTAACATCTTAATAGCTGTCCATATGATCGTGTAAAGGCTCTTTGTCATAAGCTATGATTGAATTTAACAAATTTTGTTTCTGCCTTGTTCCTTGCAGGGTCAAATTCTATCTTCTTTCCGCCAGTACCCCTCAGGTTTCTTCTTGAAATGAATGGGACTACATCTGGGAGTTGATGGTTCTCAAGAGAAGCAAAGCTATCAGAATCTGACTTTTATGCTGAGCAGCAGGGTGAGTGTCAAAAGTCAGAATGAATTGTTGGCAGGCTAATGCAGTTCACATGCTGGTGAAATCCATGCAGCTGGCGGGCTTCTGGGTAGAATGGAGCTGCCTTCACTACCAGGTAAGGAATGGAAGAAGGCATCATTTTTCCACTCTGTCTGATGTTTGACTCATGGTCCCTTCTAATTCTACAATTCTGTGATTCTGCTGACATGCAACATTGTTCCAGTTCCGCTGCAGCACGTCTTCTGCCAAAAAAAGGCATTACTCATCTCACTGTCCACTGTGGCAAAATTAAATACCATACTTTTCCATCTATAAGACGCCCCCATATACTGTAGGAGATAAAAAAATTTCTTACCTGCACTGATGATGGTCATTGTTTGGATGGGGGGGCTTTTATCCATTTCCGCAGTCACACAATAAATCAGTCAGTAGCTGAACTGGTTCCACACAGTCACAAAAACAAATTAACTGAGAAAGCCTCAAAAAAAAACACAACAACGCAAAATAAATAGCAAGAACAAAAGCGCCAAACTTAATCTGCTCCCGAAGTCCGTTTGACTTCCGAAATCTTTGAAAACCAAGGCACAGCTTCTGATTGGTGCAGGTGCCCCAGAAACAATAGCTGACAGCTGCATTGGACGTTCGGCTTCTGAAAAACATTCAAAAACTGGAACACATACTTCCGGGTTTTTGGTGTTTGGGAACAAAGGCGTCTGAGTACCAAGGCTATTGAGAACCAAGGTACCACTGAATGAGATAGTTACACAGGCATTTTTACTGTCAATGTTTTCTAGGAAAAGAATAATAAATGAAATGAAATAAACGAGCTGTATTCAGATTGTGATCCCTTTCCCCCCGGTTGAGTACAACAGGATCCAGCCTGGGTGCTCAAATCACTGGATTTGGCCAAAGAAAGAATCCTGGTCTCACTTACCTGGAGCAAGGAATTTTGCACGATTTTAACAGTGATCAGAGAAAGAAGTGGTGTGCTGTTGTTGTTTACTTAACCCTTCCAAAAAGTGATTTTATTCCCTCTTACATAAATAAAAAAAACTGCTGAACTTTCCGAGAAAATGTTCCGTTAGGGTGTGACTAAGAATGTATAGTTTCAGAAGCTCAAAGGGAATTTTGCAAAGTTACGAGCAACTGAGCATTTAAACATTTCCACTGCAATTAATTGTCCGCCTGAAAAACATGCAGATAATTAAACACACTCAGTACAACATTTTAAAATTATCATAATATTGAGTGCAACTCTTGTTTCCCCAGCCCCCATCCCAGTATTTTATTTCTCCCTTTTAAAGATTACATTCTACCATTTTTTGTGGGGCAAGCTGACGTCGCGCGGCCCCAGGCCCCCTCAGGCACAGGGGCAAGGTGTGGCTGCCATGGTATCAAACACATTATTTAAAGAAGGTATTTAGAGCGCAAATGGGCAGAAGTTAGATTGGGATCAACTAATAGATCTATGGGTGATGTACAGTCAATTGGCAAAGGTTTC
This sequence comes from Podarcis filfolensis, assembly GCF_964270895.1. NCBI lineage: Eukaryota > Metazoa > Chordata > Lepidosauria > Squamata > Lacertidae > Podarcis > Podarcis filfolensis. Next base: position 29,019,072 of record NC_139603.1, on the reverse strand, counting down.
TGCAATGGTTTAACAATAGCATCAGAATTATTTTCCCCACGTGAAATGAAGAAAGCTAACTGGGATTGGACTTTTGTGTGAAAGCTAATTTCAGTTCACCTGGCTCTGGTTGATAGATCATAGGGCTGTAGTAAAATGAAAACAAAGAGGAAGTCTGCCCATCTCCAATTTAGAGCATTGCCTGATTCGGTTCAAAATCAAAGTGAAAGCTGCACATACTGTGATTTTTAAGAATCTGGGACCTGCCGAGCTGGATCAGACCGATAAATAATTCATCCAGCCCAGCACCCAGCCTCTGATGGCAGCTGGCTGGATACCCTGAGGAAAGCCATAAGTAGAGCAAGATGTCAATGGCCATTCTGCATTGTTTGTCAGAAGCATCTGGTAAACAGAAGTATTCCGTTTCTGAACAGAGGGGTTCTGTTTTGACATTTCACAGCCAGTCACCATTAATAAAACTATTATCTACAATACTGTTTAAATGCTGGTCGTCATCACAACATCCTGTGGTAGTGTATTTCACAGGTTAGTTATGCATCTTGGGAAGAATGAATTGTACAGTGCCCATGGACTACAACAGGGTTTCCCAAGCTTGGGTCTCCAGTTGTTTTTGGACTACAACACCCATCGTCCCCAGCTAGCAGGGATGATAACTGTTGTCGAAAAACAGCTGAAGACAGACCCAAGTTTGGGAAACCCTGGACTAGAACCCCAAAAAGAGAGAAAAATATTCTGACGTTACTTTGAGATACCACCAAAATCAGAACAAGCATTTCGCCTCCTATGGACATGACAGAATAAAAGACCTGAGAATAAAAGACCAGAGTTGCTATCTGCTGAACATCTTCACTGAACAGGATGAAGAGTATATTCTTGGCTGTTCCTCTTAAGGTATTATATGTTGGAATATTACAACCCGTATTTGCACAATACGTTCCAAAATCTCCGTGTTCAAGAATGCCTAGTAGTAATTTATACTTGCTAAGGAATTAAGCCATGTATCTGGAAGTCTCTTGTTTAAAACAAGGGTGATCCAACTTTTAGAGACCATCAACCAACTTCCATCTGGTGGGCTGCCTCATAAGCTAGACTTTTTTTGTGACAGTGGGAGCCCTGAACAACACTGGATAGTGGGTCACCTTTCAAATTACCCATAGCACTGCTCTGGGGCATTGAGGGAAATCAAAACGCAACTGGGGCCTGGTGTTCATCAAAGCATTGGAACTCCAGGAAACTACTTGTTTATATGAGGGCCCGGAGTTGAGCCTCCATGGTTGCTCAAGGATACTGTGTGGTGATCAGGCTTGGTTTGAATGTTGCCCTTGCCATTAACCCAACAGCTGGCCTTAAGCAAGCCATTTTCTCTCTGCCTCACTCACTTCCTCCTTCACAGCGTGCAAAAAAGAACGCTGATTTACCTTGCAGGGCTGTTATAAGGCTTGCAACCAGAGAAGGTGTAAAAAACCACACTTGCAACACTTGAAATGTGTTGTTTAAATGCTTGTTGTTATTTCAATCTGATCCTTGGTGTCTTGTTTTCCTTACTAGGGGGTGTTCAGGCACCACACTGTAAGAGATAAGGAGGAATAGGAGAACTAACTATTCTTTCCACACTCCTAGTATTGTGACAGGCAGTGAATGTGGCCTCGCTCACTCCTCAATTTTTAGAAAAAATCCAGTAAAGGGAAGAGTATGGAAAAGTGAGAATGAACAGGAAGCTCTCACCTGTGGTTCCTAGAAGCTGTCAGCACACCCCAGGAAACGGCTTCGACTGGCCAGCTAAACCAGGTGAGGGTAGCCAATGGGTCTTCCCATCAAGTTAGGGACTTCCCCCGAACGTGAAAACAGGCTCCAGCAGATTGAGCGGATGAGACCAACAGTGTGTCCAACAGCAAGAAGATGGTTTCTACACGTACTGTAGAGGGAAGAGTGGGGCAGATTGGGCTTGTCAACCTGGGAAGGGAGCCCATCTAGTAGGAAAACTCTGGTCCTAAGCCTCTGCTGCTTTGCAGCCATACTCATTTGTAAGAAAGGCTTCGTTCAGGAGTAAACCCCAAGGAAAAGGCTTGTGGGCCATCTTTGGTGGAAGAAAAGGCTAAGGAGTAAGCATGACACAGATCTGGAGTGGAGTCCTTAAGACAGTTGGATGGTGTCTTGTACGCCTCCTTCTGGCAACTCCTGCAGCCAAGCTGGTGCTTTCTTTTGGACCACATCAGTGAGGCCAAGAAAGGGGTCTTGTCGTCTGGGCAGAGCAGGAACTCCATAGACACTGCCCAAGCTTGTACCCCAGGGAGGTCACTTTGGGGCTGCTAACGCAGCAAAAACAACGGAGGAGGTAGCAGTTATGAGTTTCCAGTCTCTGTAGCCACAGCAGGCGCTTTGATTCTCCAGTGGTTTGACTTTACCCCCAGAGGCACACTTCATTGCCTCATGACAGAGACGGATGCCATCATAAATGCCCTTTGGTCCTCAAGGGAGAATTCATAGTTTTGGAAGAATGCTAGAAATGCAAAAGCAGTTATTCTTTGGGAAAGGCATACAAAAGAGAGGGTTATTATTCTATTACTAAATTAGAAATGTATGTCCCACTTTTCTTTATAAATTTAAAGCAGCTTACTAAACAAGCATTCACAAAATCACAGAGTATATAAAACACATCAGATAGATAGATGATTGATAGATATCCAAATTATGAAAAAGAATGACCTAACTGCATTTTAGGCCAATAATGTGCACATAATCCATATCTAGTTTAAATGCAATTGTTTTAAATAGAGGAAATTCATCGCACTTTGATTGTGTAAACTTTTAATTTCCATACCAACAGTTCAAATATGGGTTGCCATATGTCCTCTTTTTCCAGGACACATCATTTTCTTCATGGGTATGTAAAATGAGAGTCGTGATAAGCAATCCATAGCTAAAAGTAGAAGTCGGCAAATGTGTCCTCTTTTTTGCTCTTCAAAATATGGCAACCCTAATTTCCTTATGCATTCCTACTCAGAATTAACTCCCATTAAATTCAGCAAAACTTACTCCCATAGAATTGCAGCCTAAAACAGAATTTGGATGAGGATTTTTGGAATGAATTTTTTTGTTACCTATAATAATTGGGTTTTACCAGGCATCTTACTGTTCATTTTCCTCACTTTGAGAGATGCTTAACTTGTATTGCACAGCTGTTTATCTCAGCTCATTGTCTTGAAAAAATATTTGTATCCTCTGCACACCACATTTAACTGTTGGTTCCCTTCCTAGATTGAGTGAGATAAAATAGAAGAAATCACAGTACTTGTTGGGGGCCCTTTTATTTACATCTCTCTGCCTGCCTGGTGTCATCTCCAAGACGTTTGTGTGGTGATTATGAGATCTTCCCCTCAGGGAAACTCACCTGGCACCAACTTTGCTGTCATATTGGTGCCAAGTGAAAACTCCCCTCCCCCCTGCACCTCAGGCTTTCAATTAAAGTTGTCTGCTGAAGGTTTTCATTCTTCTTTTATCATGTGAGTTTTACTATATTTTATACCACTTTTGTAAGCTGCCTCAGGAACTCATTTGAAGTGCAGGATAAAAATCCCTGTAAAAATAAATACATGATGATTGTGGTAATTTGGGGGATCCAGTCCTTAGGCACTTTTGACCTGGAATAAGTGGGGCAAGCAAACCAATAATCCTTTCTCCATTGTGTCTATCTCCAGACCCTCCTCCTCCTCCTCTCTGTCCCTCAGATGCAAACTTTTGATATGGTCTTCAGCGAGATACTATTTTCTACACCCCAGGGCCAAAGCTGCACGCCATATTGTTTTGCTTGGGACTGTTATGCAAAAGCAGCCTGCAATCAAGTGGTGAGAAAATGAAGTACTTCATTCTTAGTATAACTGGGACGGCTCAGCTGGGGTGTGCACAGGTACATAGACCACACAGTTGTTGAACGTTGCATGTGTAGCTGTATCACAGTACAGCTCAGCTGTCTAAGCACACAAATCATACAGCCGTTGGCTATCACGTGTGAGCATCCTTTTTTGAAAGCTGGCATTGGCGCATCCAGTGCTTTTTTTCTGGGGGGACACATACCCCTAAACATTTTGTGAAACTAAGTTTGGCCTCATTGAGGGGCAGTATTTCAATATGAGTAGGAAAATGAGAGTACCCCCTAAACATTTTTTTAGGGTGGGGGAAGAGCTCTGGGCACATCCCTTGCAAAAGCAAAATGCCTTTGGCTGGCATTGCTCACACTTTGCTGTGGTGCATGTACCGTACATTTTGGAGGTAAGTACATATTAGTGGCTTAAAATGCAGCAAGCTCATCCCATCCCACCCCCGCATTTCAGGTCGCATAATTACGCTGCTGCACACACCAGAGAGAGTCTTTGCTTGATGCACATTGCCTGATTGTTTTCCTGCGCCTGCAATCACCGGAAACTGGATTACGGCTAATGTCATGTGTACTAGGCTTCAAATGCAAGCACTGGAGCCATAGCAAACGGTGATGTGTACACAACCTTTAATTCATTATAATTGTTGTCATTGTAGATGCGTCCTTTGCTAATACGAAGTTTTACACACTTTTTAAACATCACATATTAGAGCAGCCCATCTTTTAAGCCTTATATTTCTTTGCTTTGTCGTATGTCCAGCTAAGAGTTTGTAAAGTTGAGCTGGAATTGAAAGACCTGTGCAAGTTGCAAAAACCTGTAGATGTCGATGTAGTGGAGGTGCCTCCCTCTTCTGGTCGAAGGTGGAAAAGGCTGCCATCTTCTCTACGGCTGAGGAAATCTGAAAGCACTTTCAAATAACATAATTTTCCTCAAGGAATCCTGGGCATTGTAGTTGGCTTGCTTGCTTGCTTACAAATAAAGTTTTATTGATTTCCAATATATAACAATTACAAAAAAGAGAGGAAAAGATGCAAAATCAAAATCCCAACTCCCCTGCTCTCCACTCCACAATGGATCTATCTAGTTAAGTTTGCCCAAGTCCAATCTGTGATTTCAGTAGTTGCCAATTCTTCAGGGTTATCAGTAAAGTGTTTTATAAGAGGATGCCATATTTCAACAAAATCGTCTACATCATTTGTATTTTTAAATGCATGTAATCTCCTAGTTAATTTTTTCTTATATAGCAATAGACCATACATTCTGTTTCCAATGAGAGATATGCAGACGTTCCAATATTTTCTAATTCTATGCCACCCGTAGGTGTGTCGCTACTAAAAGAAAAGTAATTAGTGCTTTATAACAAAGGTCAGATATTGTAGTTTGTAGTTGGCATTGTAGTTTGTTAAAGGTTGTTTGGAATTGTAACTCTGTGAGGGGTAAACTATGGTGTCCAGAATTTTTTAACGGAAGGTGTGTGCTTCGAATGAATTTAAAGCTATAGGACACAGCCTTAGTTTGTATAAAGTCAACTGAATAAACACAAATCCAATAAATTTTCCCATTGTGACGGGATTTTTTTTTTTTTAGGGAAACATCACCCAACTTCTGCAGCAGCCTATTCACCTATGCCCCTACCACTATTCACAGTATTAACCAGAAGAAGAAGAGTTTGGATTTGATACCCCGCCTTTCACTCCCTTTAAGGAGTCTCAAAGCAGCTAATATTCTCCTTTTTCCTTCCTCCCCGACAACAAACACTCTGTGAGGTGAGTGGGGCTGAGAGACTTCAGAGAAGTGTGACTGGCCCAAGGTCACCCAGCAGCTGCATGTGGGGGAGCGGAGAATCGAACCCGGTTCCCCAGATTACGAGACTACCGCTCTTAACCGCTACACCACACTGGCTCTTCAGCTCTACTTGAAACAAGCCTGGGGAAAGAAGATAGGAGACTGAAGCATTCTAGCACAAGAACAGAGGACCAAGAACCACTGGAAGTTTAACATTTCCCAGAAAGAACAGCATGGCAAACAGGAGTGAAAGCTTGGCCCTGTGGCCATGGGTGCCTGGCGCCGTGCATGCCATGCAGCATGCATGGCCCAGGCACTGAAATTTGTGTGTGCCCAGCCCCTTCGTGGGGAATTTTGTGGATGCTCAGGCAGGTAGTTGGCACCCATGATAGCAAAGGACAGATCAACCTGGCTCCAGCCATCAGCCAAAGAAGGAGCAGCTGCAGGGAGTTTGCTTCCTACCCTTTCTCCCTGCCTGAACTTCTAGTTGCTCTGGGACTGCAGAAGCAAGGGGAAAGCACATTCCAGCTCTATCCACTGGCCAAGAGAACAATAGCCACCAGCTGCTAGTCAAACAATAACTCCTGCTCATGACTTACTACTTCATACTGCCCTTGAACAACTGCTCTTTCTCCTCTGTATCCCCTCCCTTTCCTTTCTGTGTCTTGACTTTTTAATTTGTAAGCTTAATGGCAGAACCATTCTCTCTCTCTCTCTCTCTCATTCATGCTCTCTTTTTATTATGCATGTGAGCCACTATTGGGAGACGATAATAGTCTGAAAAGCAGGATAAAAACATAGGAAGCAAGCAGATAAATAGTGCACAGCTGGGCCAGAGATGCTAAAGCAATAGTGTTACTCACCTCGAACCAACAACCCTAGCCTACAAGCCAGAAACACAGCTATACATCCGTGAGACTTCAAAGTATGTCCATCACATGTTTCATTTGACGTGTGTACAGTCTGTGCATCTGTACACAAACAGCTGAGCAGTTGTAACGATTACAATGATAATTACTAGTAATGTTCAAGAAGTGTGTAATCTATGCACCCTGGGTCCAGCAGGGCTTGCCAGTACGGCACCTCTGTGCACCAGTACCTCAAATGGCATCCGCAAAACATCATAGTAAACAATCCCTCAAAAATTCCAATGCATGGGAGTTTTTTTTTGCTGCGCCTTCTCATTTCCTGTTTGTACGGGGATCATCCTCTCCTACACTGAACACACATACAACCCTTAAACATATCCAAATTTCACTGGATGCCAGAGTTGGACACCTACTCTCTTCCTTTCCAAAGTGAGAAGTGTAAAGAACATCTCAATATGAGTGAGCATGGATAGCTATGGACAACTCATGCGAAGAGTCACCCATTTCTGGTAAACTATATTCCAGATTGGACAGAGGGAGATCAGCAACACCGCACAGAAAGGATGTATGCGATGTATATGCTGACATTGGAAACTGGACCAAAATAAGGCCTAGATCTGATTAGGTTTTCATATTAATTAGTATTAATTATCTCACAGAAATCATCATTCAGTTTGGGTACCTGAATAAAAAATTAAGATACCATGAAAACTGTCTTTACAGTAGTACCTCGGGTTAAGAACTTAATTCGTTCTGGAGGTCCATTCTTAACCTGAAACTGCTCTTAACCTGAAGCACCACTTCAGCTAATGGGGCCTCCTGCTGCCGCTGCGCCGCAGCTGTGCCATTTCTGTTCTCAACCTGAAGCAAAGTTCTTAACCCGAGGTACTATTTCTGGGTTAGCGGAGTCTGTAACCTGAAGCGTCTGTAAACTGAAGCGTCTGTAACCCGAGGTACCACTGTATTACTGTTATTATTATTTCATAAAATCTATATGTCACTTGGTTGATTTAAAAAACAACAACACATCCTCAAAGTAGTTTACATTTATACTAAATGCTGGGTATTTGGAGTTTAAGGGTGGGGAGAAAGCGAAATGAAGAATTATAGAAACAGAAGCATGCCGCAGGTCTCCCTTGTACAAAACGATTTAAAACGTGGATTGAATTAACATAAGATACATACCCCATATGTGTATTTCTAAGGCATGTTAAAGCAGTCACTCAGCTTCCTTTCATAACCATTTCTGTGGGAGACTTGGAGGTACACATCCTAAAGGAAATGGACTGTTTTGACTTTTCCGTTTGTGGATGGGGCAGGAAACACCAGCATCCTCTCTCTCCTCCAAAGTCATATTAAAATGATCTATTGTGTTCCTTAGGAGATTTCATTTCACCATCTTTTTAACCTTATCAGCAAGACACTAGAAAAAAAGATGTGCGCAGGGCAATTTTCTCGGTACACCATATCTATACCTCAGAGTTATCCAGATCAGAGGCATTTACTGAAAACTATGATGTCTTGTTATGGAACTTCAAAATACACTGCATCAATGATTTGTGATTGGATAGAACAGTGGTAGCTGCACTTTGCAACAAAGTGCATTTTTGTAGGACTGGTGGTGATGCAAGAGACACAGATAGTAGTTGACAGAACTCCTGTGTGCATGTTTTAAGATAACAGATCTTAAAGGAGCTGTAAGGCTGGTGGAGCTGTAAGGTTATTATCCCAAACAAACAAACAAAACATTACCGTTTTATTAGACTTTCTGAGTTTCATCAAGTTCGTACTAGTAACGCGTACTGGTGGCAACCATTTTAAATGTGTCTGATTGACGCATGAGTGCCAACGTGCAGGTCCTTTTTGACCCGGAAGAGGGAGGAATGGGGGCAGGATGGGGGTTGGCTTATGAAGGCCCCACCGATGCACACCTTGACTCAGAACGCAACCCCCAGGGAAATGGGGAGTTTTCTGTAGTCCCTTGCATATGTTTCTGGCTGAGAGTTGTCCTGCACTATGAGTTTTCTTGTAGGGATATTTCACCGTAAGTTTTTGGAAGAAGGTTGCTGCAACTGCCAATCTGGTGGTCAGAAGCATTCTCTGAATACACGCTTTCAGCCCTAACAGTAGTAGTAGTAGTAGTAGTAGTACTAGTAGTAGTAGTAATAATAATAATAATAATAATAATAATAATAATAATAATAATAAATTTGTACCCCATCCATCTGACTGAGTTGCCCCAGCCACTCTGAGCGGCTTCCAGCATATATAAAAACATAATAAAACATTAAACCTTAAAGAGCTCCCCTATACAGGGCTGCCTTCCTAAACGTTATATAATTACTCATCTCATCTGATGGGAGGGCGCCACTACCGAGAAGGCCCTCTGCCTGGCTCCCTGTAGCTTCCCTTCTTGCAATGTGGAAACCATCAGAAGGCCCTCAGTACTGGATCTCAGTGTCCTGGCTGAACGATGTGGGGTGGAGACACTCCTTCAGGTATACTAGGCAGAGGCCTTTTAGGGCTTTGAAGGTCAGCACCAACACTTTGAATTGTCCTCGGGGAAATACTGGGAGTCAACATAGGTACAGTGGTACCTCAGGTTAAGAACTTAATTCGTTCTGGAGGTCCGTTCTTAACTTGAAACTGTTCTTAACCTGAGGTACCACTTTAGCTAATGGGGCCTCCCACTGCTGCCATACCACCGCCACACAATTTCTGTTCTCATCCTGAAGCAAAGTTCTTAACCCGAGGTACTATTTCTGGGTTAGCGGAGTCTGTAAACTGAAGCATCTGTAACCTGAGGTACCACTGTATTTCAGGACCGGTGTTATATGGTCTTGATGGCTGCTCCCGTTCACCACTCTACCTGCCAATTCTGTATTAGTTGTAATTTCCGAGTCACCTTCAAAGGTAGCCCCGCATAGAGTGCATTGCAATAGTCCAAGTAGTACTGGGAGCCAAGTGGAACATGGAACTGTTCCAGTTAACCGGCTCATGACCACAATCCCTCAAGGACCGCTTCTCCCCATATAAATCAACCCAAACTCTGCGATCATCATCAGAGGCCCTTCTTCATGTGCCTCCTCCACCAGAGGTTTTGGAGAGTGGCAACATGAGAACAGGCCTTTTCTGCAGCAGCTCCCCATTTGTGGAATCCTCTCCCCAGGGAGGTTTGCCTGACACCTTCATTAAACATCTTTAGGCACCAGGCAAAAATGTTCCTCTTCAACCGGACCTTTGGCTGATTGGTATTCTACAAACCTTTTAAATGTGTTGGGTGTGTGTGTGTTATTTTTTTGTTTTGCTTTGTTTTGTTCTAACTATTTATTTGTGCTTTTATCCTGTGGTTTTTTTTTTTTCTTTTGAACTGAGATATTCGGACGATGTATAGTATAGAAATTTAATAAATAAAAATATATATATTTAAAAAGTGAGGAGCTCCAAAACTGCCCAGCCTGCCCGCTCAATTAGCTCTGTCCTAAGGTACACTGGCAACACATCCCAGCATTTAAAGCACATCCAACACACATTTGAAGCACAGGACTCTCTCCCAAAGAACCCTGGGAACTGCAGTTAGTGAAGGGTATTATGAACTGTAGGTCTGTGGGGAAGGGAACTACAATTCCCAGGATTCTTTGGGGGTAAATCATAGGCTTTAAATGTGTGTTGAATGCACTTCAGATTAGCCCTAAACCCGTGATGTGTGTATTCAAGCTGCCCCAGTCCTTGCTAGCTAGCCCACCTCCAACATTGCCCCTTCTCTACATTTTTCAGTCTAGGCACCTCTTAATCACTTTCCTATGGGCACCAGCAGGGGCAAATCCTGTGATGCCTCTTTTTTTTGGACCAACACTGTCTCAGAGTAGAGCTTCACTGTGCCACCTTTTGTGCGGTAGTTGTGTGCGCACACGTTGTTTTTAAGAGCACGCTATTTTTGGCAAGGGCTTTGAAATATACTCAGAGTCGCAAAGTGATTTCATGCTCTTTATTCAGCTCATAGTGGTGAGGAGGAATGAATGAATGTCCCCTCAAAGTATCTGCTTTATATACATTATTTACACAATGGGCTGCACATGATTGACTAATTCCGGAATTCTACTGTAAGCCAATCAGGTTGTGGATTCACTTCTATCTGGAGCATGATTGGGTGGTTCCTGCCAACCAATCATACTGCTGCATTGTTCTAGGACCAATCAGACTGCTGCATTCTGAATCCTATTGTTCTAGGACCAATCAGACTGCTGCCTTTTGGATCCTATTGTTCTAGGACCAATCAGACTGCTGCAGTTTGGATCCTATTCAACTCAGTACATAACAGGCTTTTTCCTCGTTCCCCTTTGTCAAAAGATATTGAATATTGGCGCAATGCAAAATCCAAATGAGGAGCCACTGCTGGCCAAATAACAAAGGGCTACTGTGCTTGGGAGGTGCAATGAATATCTGTCATCATTGCTTAAAGAAATGTGTTCAAGCCCTAAGGACAACTCTAGCTTTTGCCGCAAGCGAGGCAAGTCTCGGAATCTGGTGAAGCAATGATATGGTAAAAAGATGCATTCGTTTCCCTTCCCTGAAGGCGTGCTGAATTTTTACGGACATTTATCTGACCACTAGGCTGTGTGTGAGAGAGAAGGAGGAAGGTGGGCACAGTACAGGAAGGTGGAGTTATGAAGGGAAGGATTTCAGAGCAGCAGAGTCACTGAGCACTCAGTTAAGTCTTTGCCATTTGTTGATACGAGCAGCGAAGTACTAAAATGCCCCCACAGAGAACTACGGGAGGGGTGGAGAGTGATTCAAACTCTTCTATATTTGTACAGTAGACAAATTATTGGACAGTTCTGCTTTATTGCTGACATTCTGCTTTAGCTGAGGGTAACAGTGCCGCTGTTAAGACTTTATGCTTTGCCGTATCCAAGAGGTCCTCCCTTCCAGTTCTACGATTCTGTGGGGGGGAAAGGCCTCCGTGGCTGACTGACATTAAATTTGGTGTCCTGTGAAGAAACATTCCCTTGCTTTGTGTTACGGCTCTCCTTTTCTCATACCTACAGAATGCCAAGAGCTTTCAAAATGCATTACCATGCAAATATCTTGGGTCCCTTTACTACACATTTATATTGCAGGGTAATCAATAAATTATTATTTCAATATTTATTGGAATCCCAGAATAAGAAAGAAGACAGATTACACAAATCCATCTCAGTTGATTAATGGCTGCTCCAGCAACAGGCATACACTGATGGAGTGGGTCAGTATGCAGACTATATTACTGAATATTTCAGCTGGGTTGTAAATATAGTATCTGTTTCTCTTAGGGACTGTCACACTGAGTGCAGTATAAAAGGCTATAAATTTCAACAGATTAATTAACTCTTTGGTTACTGGGGCTGTGTGTCACCTATCCTGGCACCTAATAAAAAATCCTTTAATGCCACGACATAAAGAAGGGCCTCTTTGGAAATGAGTTATTAACAGCATTTTGTGAATAGATGGAGAAATTGTAGCCCAGCCATTTAAGTGTCATAAAGTGCAGCGAGGGCTGCTAGAGGCCTCAGAGGGATGCCAGGCAATACCATAACAATCAAATCTGAGATGGAAGAGGGATTGAGCTGTCCACTCAGAATTTTTATATTGTCAAAGAGCAGCGAGGAAATAATGTGATCAAGAAGTGAATTAACCTTGTGTGTGGAAGGAAAGGGGATGATCTGATGGAAAAGGCAGTAAAGTAAAAATCACTCCATAATGTCGACATTGCAAGCTGGCCATCAGGGGCTCCTAATGTCTGCAGGCTCTCGGAGAACAGATCCAATCCTCTAAGTACCATAAACCTATTACCTACATTAGGTGGTAATTGGAATCCATTTATTCATGCTTTTTAAGTTCTTAAGGGGTCCTGCTGTTGTACACCCGTAACACATTAATTTCAACAAACAGTTTATCTTTTTTTAGAAGAAGAAGAAAAAACCTTGAAAAGACCGCAGTAGGCATTCTATGGGGGACAATTAATACTCCATGATGAATGAAAGAATTATGTACAGAATAAAAATGTGAATTCATTAGCCTATCATACCAGAGGATTTAATCCAGGTTTGTAGGCAACATTGCTCTCCATGTCCACCTCTCCTGGCAATAAATCCTAAAGGGCCATTACTGTGATTTATTTGATAAATCTTTATTTGAGAGCTGTATCAGGAGGAACAACGTTCACAACTCAACCCTGTGACACGGAATCAGTTTTGGCGCTTCTGCAAAACAAGTAGGATGAAGCCACACTTGATAAACAAATAAGGAGATGCATTCAGATGTCAGCTCATTAATACTTATTTATGTATGAAATTTCTTAATCATCCTTTACCGTAATGTCCCAAGGCAGGTTACAACCATGACATGCACAACTAGAATATAATTCCGACCATAAAACAAGGTAAAAGCAATAAAGAAATCAGTTCCATGTATAAAACAATTCAAATCAATTGCATATGTAAAAACAGTTAAAACAGGTCCAATACAGATGCAGGCTGGGATAAAAATCTCCACTTAAAAGCTTTGTTGGAAAAGGAAGGTCTTGAGTTGCCAAAAAGCAACAGAGGCAGCACTTGTCTAATGAGAGGGAATCCCCAAAGGGGAGGTACCAACACGCAAAAGGCCCGATTCATATGCCATATGTGTTATGTACTGAAGTTCTCACCCTGGGCCAGCAGGGGGATACTGTAGATAGTTATGCAAATGAAGGATCGAAAGTGACGTTCAGTGATTGGATAGTTTTAGAAAGTTGATACAGTAACGTGGTACTGGAGCTCTATATAAGCAGGCTGACTGAGCCCTTCAGTTCAGTTCTGTTCTGGCCTCTGAATAAACAAGAGCTGTTTGAAGAATCGCTGTGTCGTCTGATATGTTCACCCACAACATAACAATATGGAACAGACCTCCCAATAACATGCTATCTGCAGGAGGCCCTATTCTGCAGAGCACACTGATCAGTTGGATATCTAAAGGATGATACAATATTTTAGGTAAAGAAACTTTTAGGTGTGCCCAAGCTGTATAGGGCTTTGTACACTGGTGACAGAACCTTGAACTTAGCTTGGTATCTAACTGGCAGTCTTATTCCTGCATCGTATGGAATGGTCCTTCTCATCAGATGGTATCAGCAAGAGGCCCTCTCCTGTGTACAACTCTAACATGTTGAGTCCCCAAACCAGGGCACGAGTATTCCCGGCTGTGCTGCTGTGGAGGTCACGTGACCCACGTGAAATCATGTACCCCAAAAGATACACTTTTCCAGGGCCGTACATTTTGGGGCACCATGCGAGATCGCTGCCCCGAAAAAAAATGTGCTTTTGGGGGAGGCCAAATCTTGGTGCAAAATTGTGCAAGATCATAACACCCAAAATGGCTGGTTACTGCCAGCTGGACTTAACCATTATTCCCAAGCACGCTGCCTTTCACATTTATAGCATGGACCCCAGCTGGTTGGACAAATGAGTCAGGCTGTACACAGAGATACCTTTAAAGCACATTTTGCACCTCAAAGAATTCTGGGCATGGTAGTTAGGCATTGCTGAGAATTATAACTCTGCAAGGGGTAAACTAGCGTCCAGAATACTTTCAGAGAAAAAATGTGGTTCAAATGTGCAGTGACCAGAGGAGAAATGACCGCTGGGAGGAGTGAAGAGAAAAGAAAGGCCATGGTACACCTGCAACAGCACAAGCAGATACCTTCATCTGCCCCTGCTGCAACAAAATATGTCTCTCCTTTATCAGTCTCTACAGCCACAGCAGGCGCTGTAACCTTCCAACAGTTTGACTTCACCTCCAAAGGTACACTTCGCCACTGTCTCCCAAGACAGATGGATGCCAGCCGTTCAAGAGTAAGGAGTAAAGTGAGAGCGGTTAAAGAAAATAAATGAGTGATTTTCCTAAGGTCCGTATGATGGTTTGGTGACCATAGTCAACAGATGATCCTAGCTACTCAATAAATTTACATAGCAGAGCCCCCACTGACAAATGTGGAACTTGGGATATATTTCTGAAACCAACATCAGGTGAAAGGTGAACCGAAACAAAAGCATGTTCAAAGCTATTTATTTTATGCCAGAAGTTCCAGAAAGGTGGGGTAGGCTGGCATGCGGGAAATAGGAATTTGACTGGGTCACCTCCTACATATGTATGACACAGTATGACACCTCCCATAGCTGATGGAATAACTCTTGAGAGGTGAAAACCTGAGGAGTTGCTTCTCTTCCTGATAGATTGCTTTTGGAATTATGGGGGTAAGAGACTTGGTCGATGGTGGGGCAAAAGAGCCTATGGCACATAATGATTTCTTCAAAGGCGATTATGAATATTATTAGCTGTTCTCTCAAATCAGAACCAATATAGTACCATCATTCCCAAGTTCTTTATTCACTTTCAGATATGTTTATCACCCACCAAACCAGACTTTGACTTTCATATTGTCACATAACATCTTTTTTATACTATCTACTTCCCACCTGTTCTGGAGCATCCAAGGACAAGAGAGTCCCTCATAATCCCATCGTATATTTGTTTTCTGGCCTATAAATGTTTACTTCCTTTTCAGTCTCTGCAAAATATCTAGATCCAGAAACATTAGACTTTTGCAGGGTTTCAGTTACACCTCATATTGCAAACTTTGGCTTACGTTCAAAGAATCCCATTCTTCATTGTTTGAAAACAAACAAGACTCTGCCTGGAGGCTGCAGACATAGACACCCAAGAAAGCGAAGACTCGACTGCTAATAGCTTTATCTAGTTCTTCTACTGAAGAGCCAGAGAATGGACTGAATGCTTAGTTTAGTTCCATTTCCAACATGGAATACGACCGTACACAAATGGGCGACATGCTAGGAATCTCAACTATACATCTTGAAGCTCGCTGAAGGAAGGGTAATGTGGCAAATGTGGAGTCTGAATCCAGAGAAAGTTATTTCTTCTTTCCCTTGCAAGTATGCCATCAATTCCATTAACTCCCAGCCCATTCAATGCTATGCCATTTTCAAGCTGCACATAACTTTGAATTCGCCGTTTTGCTGCTATCTAGCAAAGCAGCATAGAATCACAGAATTACAGAATTGTAGAGTTGGAAGGGACCCTGAGGGTCATCTGAGAGTCATCTAGTCCATCCCTCTGCAATGCAGGAATCTCAACATGCGGTCCCCTGTCCAAATTGAAACCGTACTGCACCCCAGAGCTGTGGGATGCAGGGGACAGCATGTTGGCGAAGGCTGCATGGAATAATTGTACAACGGGACTTATTTCTTAATGCATACACTTGCCCTGTAAGATGGCGCTTCAAATTCAGTGCAATGGTTTCTCCAGTTGTTAATTAGGGTTGCACAGTGATTGAACAATCATATAAATTCACTTATTTGGCTCCGTTTGTGGAATGCTCTCCACAGAGAGGTTTGCCTGGCGCCATCATTATACACCTTTAGGTCCCAGGTGACCTTCAACCAGGCCTTTGGCCAATTGACATCTGTTGCCCTTTTAAATATGCTGTGGGAGGGAGGGGACTATAGGTTTGGCTTTGTTTTTATTATGTATTTTGTGCTTTTTACGGTGTAATTCTATGCTGCGAACTGCCCTGAGATCCACCAATGAAGGGCGGCCTGCAAATTTAATAAATAAAACTAATAATAATAAACAATGATTTGTCCAGAATGACAAGTGACCTTGGATGAAAAGTTCAAAAGTACGAATGATATAAAACCACCGACTGCCCCTCACTTTATCCAGAATGGCAAGTGACCTGAAAGGCATCCCAGGAGAAAGAAATGAGCCTGGGTTCAACAAGACTTACTCCCAGGTCAGGAGGCACAGGAGCCAGGGTTGGGCAACTTGCATAGGTGGAAAGCTATTCTGAAAAGTTTCTTCTGTGACGTGCAACGCATTTCAGTCCCAGGAGCAATCAACACAAACCGTTTAGCCCCAGGGACATGAATAATAATAATAATAGAATCCTAGAGTTGGAAGAGACCATAAGGACCATCTAGTCCAACCCTCTGCAATGCAGGAAACTTTTGCCCAACTTGGGGCTTAAATTATGAGTCTCATACTCTACCAACTGAGCTAGGCTGAATTGTTGTTGTTGTTGTTGTTGATATATATACCCTGTCCATCTGGCTGGGTTTCCCTAGCCACTCTGGGCAGTTTACAGCACATAAAAAATCGTAAAAACTTTTTTTTTTTTGTTAGCCCAAAAATAGAAAACAAGTAAGTCCCAACCAAAGAACGGCAACTTAAGCTGACAGAAAATGCAACTTAAGCCTATATAGAATAAGAGAATAAGAACATACGTTCAGAGAAGAAATAACTGCGTACACCTGAAAACGTTGGCAGCATTAAGCTAAATCCAACGGTGTAAATTAGTTTTGATGGATGCAGTAATGGAATATTGAACGGTTTGGTTTTTGTAAATTATGCAGGGATTTATGATATGCAAAAAGAAGGGAAATCACTGATATTTTAAGGATGTTAAAATGAGCATTTTAAATTGTAAAACAGAAAATTTAATAACAATTATTTTTATGCATGTGTGTGTGTGTAGTAAAACATAAGGCATTAAAAAAATGAAGAAGAAGAAGTCTAGACAACAAGGTGGTGGAGAAAGATGAGGGAAGCATGCCCAAAGCAGCGCCTGGATCCCTCGAAAGGTCTCTAGCTCGGTGCGCGCAGCAGCGCCGACGTGGCTCGCGCCCGCCCGCGCAAGGCAGAGGCAGCGCCAGCGCCGCCAGCTCCCGCTTTGAAAGGCCGCTTCCAAGCCGCGGCGAGCGGCGCCAGGCGGAGCCACAAGAGCGCCGAGCAACTAACCCGACGCGCGGCGGTGGCGGCTCGATAGCTCGGCGCTCCCCGCCATTTTGGCCGCTGGAGGGGGAGCGGCGGCGGGGGCCGGAGCGACGGTGTCCGGCTGCCTGCACTCCTCTTCCCCGCCGCGGCCCCATCCAGCCCGCCTCTGCGGGTTCAGGTACTGGCATGGGCGCGGGGGGGGGGGAGGAGGCGGCGACGGCGCGGTGGGAGGGAGGGCCGCTTCCGGGAGGGCATCTCCCGAAGTTGGGCGGGGAAGGGAGAGGCTGAGCCACGCCTGGCCGGGGGGGGGGCGGGTGGTCCGTGGCTGTTTCTTCTTGCGGCTTCCTCCTCCCGCGGCTGCCCTAGAATCACAGACGGGACCCCCAAGGGTCATCTAGTCCAACCCCCCTGCGATCCTTCCCACCGCCGACCCTTGGTGGCCTCGAACCACCAACCTTCTACTTTAACAGCCAGAGGCTTTCCTCCCTTTCCACACCTTTTATTTGCAAACAGCATTTGTTTTGAACCATTTGAAAACATTGCATTTTTAGGCTTCAGCTCTGAAAGAGAAGCGATTTCTTTATTTACAAAGTGTGAATCACGTTTATTTTGTTTGCTTGAAGGTGTAAAAGGATTTAGCATTGCATTTTCAGGCTTATGCTCCGAAGGAAACGGAAACAAAACGGGTCTTGCTCCCGTGTGGCTCCTCTCCCTCCCTGCAGTCCGGTTTCCCATGGAGAGATTTGGAAAGGGGGAGAAAGGCAGGAGGGGTTGCTTCATTCTGGAGATGGTTTCTCCAGCTGCTACCTCTGTGGACCTTCCCTTTCGGGCTTAAAGGAAGGTTGGCTGATCAGATTTAGTGTTGGGGTTAGGAAAGTAGAATCATAGAATTGTTGAGTTGGAAGGGATCCTTAGGGTCATCTAGTCCAACTCCCAGGTGCGCTCAAGCCATCAACCTGGCAAATAGCTAGGTGTACTGACCCATAAGTAGCTTATGCTCAGAGGAACTTGCGCCAAATGGCTCTGGGCTGCCCCTTCTATTGGGAAGAGTTGAGGAAGCGACTTTCGGTTGCCCTAATGAAAAGGTAGCAAATTGGTTTGTGATTTGTTGTTGTGTTCTTACTGTCTGAGTGGGAAAGTGATTGTCATTATTATTATTATTGCCTAGGCATCAAAATAACTTGCCTGGCTGTGCAAGGTTGGCCGCGGAGACACCATTTGCCGCTTTGCCTCAGGCAGCAAAATGTCTTGGGCCAGCTCTGCAGCCACTTCTGAAACCAGGGTGCATATTGCCTTCTATGCAACACTTAGCATTTCCTGTTTCATAATTTCATGACATAAATTTCATTCCCTTCCCAAAGCTGGTGCAAGGAGAGGAAACTGCAAAGCGCATAAAAGATGGTGCTTTTTTCCTGTGGATTGAGAAGACCAAGAGCACCACCCCTTGCCTGTCTGCATGGCAGCGGCAAGGCAAACCAACTAGTTTTTTTAAAATTTTGTGAGGGGTGGAGAGACCGTTGGGCGGCTCTATCCTCCACCTGTCTGCCACATGGCAGCAATGTCCTCTCTGCAAAAATGGAGTGGGTTCCTGGGCTCCATCCTTCAGCCACCCATTCAGGTGTGCCTTATTTCTTTCTGAATGGGTTGGGGGAGAATGGGACTTTCATTCCCTCACCCTCGCTGTATGGCAGCTGCAGGAGGCAAGGCCAGATGTCAAAGGAGAAGTGGGCTAGTCAGAGTGGATTGGGGTGGTGCGGTGGGCGGGAGAGCAGCAGGTAGCACCAATAAGCTTCTCTTTCTTTGAAAAGATGGGATGCAAAGCAGCGGCAGATACGCTTACAAGTCGCTGTTGTTGCGTTACTGGGTTTGCACCACCGCCAGCTGATTCTGAGTGGGCCACACACATTTTGCGGGTTGAAGAAGTGGGGAGGAAAACAACCTGTTTCCTTCCAGTTACCGCATTTTCTTGCATCCTTCCACCTATGCGTTTGCCCTGAAATTTCCACCTGAAATCACAGTGCCAAAGCAAGATTGGAGCAAAAAAAAAAAAAAAAAAGGAGGGGGGATGCGGAGATAAGAGGAAAACAGTTTGCTCCTTTGCAAAGTGTGTGTGACCCACCAGGATCCATTAGTATTGGAGAAATGAAATGCCTCTGATATCCCTGAGACACACACACACACACACACACACACTCACATGAAGTCATGGTTTAGCATTGCTTGACCTGTGAACCAGCCCATTGTGCCTTTTAACAACACTGTAACAGAATGAAATATGCCCACTGCTACATATTATTGTTGTGAAAAGGCTCATTCTTTTCGGCTGTTAAAGCAAGGAATTGTGTCGTGGTTGATGTGTTTGGCAATCCTAGAGTCATTTCTGCCTCGCCACAGTATAGCCACACCAGATTGAGACGTTCCTGTAACAATGGAAGGACAATAAGAACTATGTGTGTATAAAACTCTTAATGTGATGGTGGAGGATATTTTGGTGAAAACATTCGTTCCAAATTACCTTTAATGGAAAATGCATATTCAAGATTTGCTTGCAGCCCAATCCTAGACACTAAGAAATGACCTGCGAGATTGAGTTCTATGAGAATTACTTTCAGATAAGTAAGAATTGTAGCCCAGTATTGATTTCTTCGCCCTTGTGCACTTTACACTACCCATTTGTACTTACATTTACATTCTTACCAACGACTGTTACATGTATATGGGAAAACATTGGGACAATAAGTTTTATGTTGCCACTGAGCTGCATGCCTCTCTGTTTTCTTTAGAATGTTTTTTTTTTTTAATCAAAACATTTTCTTGCCACTTTTCTGGGCAAATACCCATCCAAAACAGCTAACGACAAAAGACAAAAAGAAACAATATTACAAAAAAAAACCTGTTAAAATTGTATCTCTGTTTAAACATGTTTCACCTGTTGTTGAGAGACAGAACACAGAGTATACAAAGAGCTAGCATCCTCTTCATAGAATCTTGTAAAGTTGGAAGGGATCCCCTTCAATGCAGGGATCTCAGTTAAAGCATCCATGACATATAGCCATCCAACCTCTGCTTAAAAATCTCTAGCAAAAGAGAGTACACCACCTGCTGAGGAAGTCCATTCCACTGTCAAACAGCTCTTACTATCAGAACGATCTTGGTGTTTAGTCAGAATCTCCTTTTTTTGTAACTTGAATCCATTGGTTTGGGTCCTACCCTCTGGAGCAAGAGAAAACAAGTTTGATCCATCTTCCATGACGGCCCTTTAGATATTTGATGCAGCAGCAAAAAATAGCTAATGCTATTCTAGGCTGCATCAACAGAACTATAGCGTCCAGATAAAGGGAAGCAATAGCGCCACTCTATTCTGCCATGGCCAGACCACACCTGGAAGACTGTGTCCAATTCAGGACACCACAATTTTAAGAAGGATGTTGACAAGTTGGAATGTGTGTGACCAAGGAGGGTGACCAAGACGTGTTGTCAACAGGTGGTGCAGAGTTTGTACAGAGTCCCTGCCACAGAAGTGATTTGTGGTCAACTCTCACAGGGAAAAGTGTTCATTCCTATGCCAGACACCTTTTCCATAATAAATTAGTTGACCCTTCTCGGGCAAGGGTCTGTTAGGATATTTCCGTTCCACCTTAAAAGGGAGCAGGATGTTTGTGTCACAGCCTGCGCGTTTCCTGTTCACAGGATGTTTATGTTTTCTCTTGCTTTCGTTTTCTCTCTTGGTGTCGAAGACACTGAAGCAGGCAGTCATGTTTTTTTGTTCTGATCAACGCTGAATTAAACTTGTAAATATGCTCTCCTGCTGTGCATCTTTCGCTGTGTGCATTATCTGCTGATAGAGTGTGCATGGGCTCAGGAATGTGGCAATCTGTTTCTGGAGCTCGTGTCGCTAATTGCTGATACTGCGTGTCTACGGGAGATCGATGGACGTCCGGAGACGACGTGGAGGCAGTGATGGCCTTTGTCTCCCTGGCAGTATCCCAACAGGGTCATTGGTCAGTGGTAGAGCACCTGCTTTGCTTGCAAAAGGGCCCAGATTACATTTCTCGACAGAACTGGAAGAGAACCCTTTCTGAAACCCTGAAAACCCGTTGCCAGTGTAGACATTGCCAAGCTAGATGTACCAACGGTCTGACTTGGTGTAAGGCAGCTTCCTATGTTCCTATCACACACATCTTCAAACATGTATTCTCTACTTTTTATAAAAAAAAATGTGATCAGACTTGGAAGATTTTTAACCCTCCATCCAAGATGACAGGTATTCTGATTTTTTCAATCTGAAGCTATGCCCAGTTTGGCACATACAGAGAATTTATCTGTTTTTGAAGAGCTGCTAGCCAGACTTCAGTAAGCACGCTTGTGACAAGGACAAAGGAGACAAGTGAAAAAAGATTTTGGGGGAAGATTAAATGTGTTGATACATGTTCTATTAAGATGTGTGCTCATTTCAAGAGATCCATTATTTAATCATCAATGGCAGCTGTCAGTTTAACACATCCGCAAATGAAAAGGTCGATGTTCCTTGTTTTTGAAAGAACAGCTGAGGATTTGTTTGGCAACTTGTGATCTTAACTCTGGAAAAAAGAAAGGAAGAAAGCATGGGGAGGAATAAGTAGAGCGGTAACGCATTCAGTTTGTAAGCATTGTGATGTCAACACACGCTGAAGACTCACACAAGCTTTGTGCAGGAGCAATCTCCACTTGGATCCATTTTATTGGGGGAAGGCTCTCTCAGGTGGAGAAACACTTACCACAAAGTAAAGAACTATAAAGGGGATACTTCCATAGATAATCTCCAAATGCATAAAGTTGCATTTTACTAGTATATCCAGGCAAATGAAAATTAATTACTCCTAGCTAAGCTGCTGATAGGAACTTTTAGAGAGCATTGACTGAACAGTATGTTTAGCCTGAAGGTGCAAAACAGAAAAAAAAAACTTGTCGTGTAACACAGTTAGCAATTACTGTATTAAGTGTTTTGAAGCAGTGTATGACTGACAAATCCAGCTAGGCATTCTGTTTAATAAATACATTTTTATTGCATATATAGTTCCTTACTTTCTAACCTGTTTCTTTTACTCAAAACACCTTGCAAGAAAGGTAGCATACAACAATGTTTAAATTCTCATTGTTTATCCTGTAATTCACATATGGGAATATGCACATCGTTTTAGTTTCACAAATTAAGATTGCCATTTTATAGTAGCAGAGCAGGGAACTGTCTCTATCCAGCATCTATGGAGGCACATGGGATGCCCCTGCTGCAAGTATATTTAACAGAAAGATGGCTGATGCAGCAAAAATTATAACTGATCTTAAATCTACCCCCACCTTTTTAGTGAATCCAAGGTGGGTGTGCTTCAATTTCAAGAAGAGGGAAGTGTGCTGGTTTCACATTTGTTGAAGCTTGATTTTTAAGCAGCTGTGTCGAGTTTAGCCAACAAAATTGGGAATTGTCAAATTTCTTATCTATAGTCAGTCTTATGTTAATTCTGCTGCCTCTGTAGAATCAGGATCAGAGATTTTAGTCATATAGAAAGTATGGTGCATGCTTGTCTACTTGGTTTGCATGGTGGTTTCCATAATAATGGAATTTTAAAAATCCTTCTACAAGGATATCAAGAAGATTGATTCAATTAAAATTAAAATTGTGCTTGGAATATGGGACTGTCGTGGTTTTCATTTGAATGCTGTCTTGATTCAGTCTAAACTTGTTTCTTCCAGCTTTCAAACAAACATCAAAGATTTCATCGCCACCGAATGCAGCAAGCTAGGAATCATGGATCTGAAATTCAATTCCTCTCGGAAGTATGTTTCTATCAGCGTACCTTCAAAGTCCCAAGCTATGTCGCCACACATCAAATCAGTAGATGATGTAGTTGTCCTTGGCATTAATCTCAGCAAATTTAACAAGGCTACCCAGTTTTTCATTTGCGTTTCTGGAGTCTTTCTGTTTTATCTTATTTATGGATATCTGCAGGTAAGTGTTGTAATTCACTGCTTATGGTAATGTTTGTGTTTTCTTCTTCAGAATAACGTATTACTCAATAAAATTCTATTGTAATCTGTAGTGGCTTGATGCAGATATGAGGGCTTATTTTCTACTGTTACTTAATTTATTACCTGTCCGTCACCCAAAGGTTTCATGATAGGCCACAGCAGTCTGAAAATGCAATTATCGAAAAAAAGCTTAAAACAAATTACAGCCACAAGAATAGGGTGGGTCCTAAAAATGTCAAAGTGTCAGTTGTCAAAGTCCAGGGTAAAAAGGTGTGTCTTCGTCATACAACAGAAAGCATATAAACAATATAGTGGAGATGCCACACACAACACCTCTTCGGGGAGGCACTTTCACAATTTAAGCGCTGTTAGTGAGAATGTCCTCTCCCAGACTACCATCATCCTGAATGTCTTGAGGGCAGTAGAACCACGAGATGTCTTCCATCTCGCCGGACCCAGATCTTAGCTTCAGCTGGCAAGACACAACTTGGGACCTGTTGTCCTGTCTTCACATACACAGTGATGGGGTCTGAACCAGCCGTGAATAACAAGAATTAGATTTGGGAATCTTGGTGTATGGAATGGAAACATCAAATGGGTGTGCAGCTTCAGTAAAATCTCCCAGAGCCATGTCTGAGATTATTAGGGAAAGAGATTTAAAAGAAAACACCAGTAAAATGTGCCCATAACAGATTGATATGAATAACACACTGAATAATGTGTACGGTTCTGGTTGCCACATCTCTAAAAAATATGCCATCGGCTGGAAAAAGGTGCAGCAAAGGGTAATGAAAATAAATAATAATAATAATATAATAATAATAATAATAATTTATTACTTTTACCCCACCCATTTAACTGGGTTGCCCCTGCCACTCTGGGCAGCTTCCAACAGAATATAAAAGAACACACGATACCTAAGACATTAAAAGCTTCCTGCCTTCAAAGGTCATATAATTGGTTTTTGATATCTGATGGGAGAGCATTCCACAGGGCGGGCACCACAACTAAGAAGGCCCTCAGATGGCCTTACCATCTTAGTAAAGTTTAAAATGATTTAATGCTTTGTAGTTGAGGGGGGAAATATGACTAGGGGATGGAGGGCATGATAGGAGTTTATAATGTTATGAATGGTGTAGAGGAAGGACAAAGAAAATTCTCTTATAACACTAGAAATTGGGATCACCCAAGGAAACAGGTTGATAAGAGTCAGGATGGACTAAACGAAGAACACAATGCATAAATCATACAGGGAATTCTCTACAGCAATGATAGCAATGGCCAATAACTTAGAAGTCCAGAGACATAAATGGCTACATGATAGCCAAATGGAAGCTCCATGTTAGGAAGCAGTCTGAATCTAGATGCTGAGGAGCAAAGTGTTGAGAGTGGGCCTTATTTGTCTCACCAGTCTTAGAAATGGAAGGCAGGCCTAGATGGACTCATCAAGTAGGGTTTTCCTTATGTACTTATGTGATGCTGGAGTCTTGCACAAGAGGTGAGTAGATGAAGGGGACGTTTCTCTGACTTTAAAGCCCACCCAATGTGCCAACAAAATAGGATATCTAATGCTGGTGCTTGTTTTTCACACTGATGTTCAAAAACAAATTACATGAATTAAAAACAAGTCAGAAAGAGTATTCAAATTAATACCAAGTCTTAACTTGACAGGATGGTTAGCCAGATTCATTAAGCTAATGATAATTCTGTTCAATATTTTTAAGCTGGGAGGCAAAAAAACGTTAAAGCAAATTTCTGAGTAAGTCTAATTTTAAAAGTAAAAATATACAACATGGTCACATAGGCAATGTTTTAAATATGTTTCTCTGTTTTCCCTCTTCTAGGAACTGATATTTTCAGTGGAAGGTTTTAAACCCTTTGGGTGGTATCTTACATTAGTGCAATTTGGGTTTTATTCCATTTTTGGACTCATAGAACTACAGCTTATTCAGGACAAAAGGAGACGGTATGATATTATCTATATAGTCTTACTTTTTCAGATTATTATGTGGGTTAAATTTGATTAACTATTTAACCAGAAATTTGTGAAGTTGAATTGGGGCAGGAATCAGTCAAATATTATTTCTAAACATTTTGTCTGATTTAGTGAGATTCCATGACAATGCCCATGGTGTTGACTTGTGGAGCTGTCAGCCCAATGAAAAATGAGCATTGAATTTCTCTCCCTCCCCTCTTAATGTGGGGAGGTACTTTAAGATCACTTAATTGGCACAAATTTTAAAATTAATAAAAACATAGCAACAGATGCATACATTTCTCGTTTATTTTATACTGAAAAAGAGAATCATTTTTCTTTGTGGCTTTTATAATCTGTTCACATCACATGCTAGACGCCAGCTGATTCCCGAGTTTCTGAAATATTTGAGTCGTGTTACAATGGAAACTCCTGCAAAAAGGCTAGGATCCAACGGACTGTATGGGGAGCTTCCATGCATGAAGCAGACCTTACTGATCACAGATCTCCCATCCAGTAACTCCTAAGAAGTTACTCCTGAAATCTGGAAGACCTGAAAGAGGAGCCTTCCAGTCCAGTCCAAAGGCCGCTCATAAAAGAATGTGGGCTGTTCATATCCCAACTCTTCTTTGGGCATTAATTTTTTTTTTCTAGGGCTGTATAATATACAGAGTTCAGGGGTTTGAGGTTTTATATTATCTGAACCTACAGGAAGTCAATATTCTCAGGACAGTTATTTTGGATTAATCCCACTGATTGGTACAGAATATGTTGTATTCTGCATGTCTGTGTAGGGCAATGAATGAAAGGCATGAAATATCATGCTTTTATATCTTCCGTTGTAAAACAGAATAAATCGCCAACATACTGGCAGTAAATGATAATACAATAGTTAAGTTTTCTGGTTTATTATATCTAATTAAATAAAAAATAAATTCAGATTTCAGCACTAATTTAAATTCCATGAAAAGTCACCAGTTTGCTTATTAATCTTTACTTGCCACAATATTAAAGCCTCTCTTTTAGTGTTGACATTTGCTCCCCAATACAGAGCTTCATTTATATTTTCCAGGATCCCAGGCAAAACCTACATGATAATAGCTTTTCTAACAGTGGGTACAATGGGTTTATCAAATACCTCCTTGGGATATCTGAATTATCCTACACAAGTAATCTTCAAGTGCTGTAAACTGATCCCAGTTATGATAGGAGGAGTCTTTATACAAGGTATGCCTTATTCTTGCTATTGAATGCTATTCATTTCAGAAAATAAACTTGTAAAGACCCAGCAGTGGTTTATTCCCTAAACCCTCTCTATCCATTGCCTCCCTATAGAGGTCTTAAGTTACTTTGAAATCCTGGATTGATTTTGAATTTGAGTCAATAACCAAAATGAATCAAAACAAAACTGCAAAGGAGGCCTAGAAGCAGCTTGTAGGATGGAGAATCTTAGAATGTGATTGGGAAAGTATTTTTTATGCATTCCTGATTTAGACTGTCCAAAATGTAAATAGCTGGTAATTGAGGCAGAATTATTATCTGAACTTGCATTGAGTGTCTCTTGAGACCTCCATTACACTCTCTCTCTCTCTCACACACACACACACACACCCAGTTTGGTGAAAGTGGGTGTAATTCTATTGTGTTGAATTATTTTTGGGGAGGAGAGGCAAGTAAGTCAGTCTTTGTGTTTCTTTAAGGATATGAACAGAGCCTTCATTTTTTGTGCTGATCATGCTACACCTCAGCCACTGAATAAAAGTTAACACTGCAGGGTTGAGTCTTGTTAATGCTTTTGTGGAGGCTCGTGGTGGTGGCTTCACTTTGAAAAAGTTTGACATTTCTTGCCTGAGCCTAGAATAATTTATCTACTAACTCCGTTCATGAAATCCCCAAGGTGCTACTGCTTTCATTTGATGGAGAGAGGCTCACTTATATGGGTTATTTTTACTCTATGGGAAACCTAGGAAAACCGCCCTTTGAATTGGCATTCTTGTTGCTTTTAGTGAGTGCAGCTGGCTAGTTTTTTTGAATTTGGTTATGAAGTGAAACAGCTGAGAACAGTAGTAATAATTGTTGGTTTTCTTAATGATAATGAAGTTAGATTTCAGAGATTGATTTCAGACTTGAAATCCTCTTTAAAGGCTGTTCTTTAAACTGAACAGTCTAGGTTCAACACTTCTTAATACCTTTGAAGCATCTAGAATGGGAGGTGAAACATACCACCTGCAAAATTTCAGTATCCACATGCCCCAAGATTTTAGACGTTGTTACAAAACTATATGTTAAAAAGTTTCAACTAGCAGAAAATGTATCTGTAGGCCACCTATTTTGATACTAGGTGTCAGGATATTGCCACTGAGGGCTGGTTCATATGTTCCTCCAGTGGCATGGTTGCTGCCTCTGCATTGCTACGTCACACAACAGTCCAGCAAATGTACGTAACCATGGAGACAAAGGATGCTTCTCATGCCAGTACAGTTGTACCTTGGAAGTCGAGTGAAATCTGTTCCGGAAGCCCGTTCAACTTCCAAAACATTTGGAAACCAAAGCGCGGCTTTGGACGTTCAGATTCCAAAAGAAGGTTCGAAAACCAGAACAATCACTTCCAGGTCTGCGGCGTTTGGGAGCCAAAACGTCTGTGTTCCAGAGCATTCAGGATCCAAGGTGTGACTGTACTCTGGGCTCCCAAACGCCAGAGTGTAACTCCATCCATGCTTTCCATTGGTTCTTTTTATTATATATCTTACTGCACCAGTGTGGAAAAAGACCACGCTCAAGCAGCAACAAGGTTGATAATGAGATTTAGGATTTGGCCCCAAGAGCTTGAGTTAGGCGGTGAATTGAATATTTGTTTACTTGCTGTGTACTCAGTACCAAATGAACCAAAGAATTAAATCTTCCATCATTGCATGGTGTCAAATTCTCCCTTTTTTCCTGCACAGGAAAACGTTACAATATTGCGGACGTTTCTGCTGCAGTGTGCATGAGCTTGGGCTTAATATGGTTTACTCTAGCTGACAGCACCATTGCACCGAATTTTGACTTAACAGGTAAAATATTTAATGGAAATTTGTACTCTAATAGGAATTGATGTGTTTTTGGAGAAGAAAACTGGCGTATCTCCAGCGGAGCCAGGCTGGGGGACATACAGTGACATAGCTGAGCTGGGAACCTGCTTGGCTGAGCTGGAGATCTGCCATGTCCTAACTCTCTCATCCCAGTGGATCTAGGATTATGGATCTAGGATTAGGACTGTGCCCTAAGAGCCACCGAGAAAATTTCTGTAGAGCTTCTCGGTCCAGTATATCTGAAGGAGTGTCTCCACCCCCATCGTTCTACCCAGACACTGAGGTCCAGCGCTGAGGGCCTTCTGGCGGTTCCCTCGCTGCGAGAAGCCTAGTTACAGGGAACCAGGCAGAGGGCCTTCTCGGTGATGGCGCCCTCCCTGTGGAACGCCCTCCCACCAGATATCAAAGAGAACAACAACTACCAGACTTTTAGACAACATCTGAAGGCAGCGCTGTTTAGGGAAGCTTTTAATGGTTGAGGCATTACTGTGTTTTAATATTTGGTTGGAAGCCACCCAGAGTGGCTGGGGAAGCCCAGCCAGATGGGCGGGTTATATATAATAAATTATGATTATTATTTATTATTGTGAAGGAGAACCTCCTTGTTGGTTTTACCAAAGAAAAAGAAAAAGCTGTTTTCACAATGGTTGAAGAGGTCAGGTTTGGAACCCATTCCCCTGAAGGAATGCCAGCCAGCCATATACCCCTTTGCATTCTGCTCGCAATATAACAGAATGCTGTACTTTTCCATATTGCATCCTAGCTTTATTTTTTAATTAAAATTTCAATTTTAAATTAGACTTTTCCTGATTATTCAATACTTCACTTGCAGTCAGCCTGGGAATATACTTTCGCATGCAATTTTCAATGTGGAAAATAAAAACTAAAAAGACAGGAAAATGAGTTCTGCAAAGCAGAACCCTTTGCTGAATAGCAGTCGAACTCCACGACCTTTACAAGATGCATACTTAATGAAGCAGGAGACTATGCACTTTGAGGGCAAAGCTGATCCCATATGTCTGTTTCAAAAAAAAAAAATCTATGTAAAGCCATCGCTTTCCTTCAGTGCTTAATATTATCGCTGGTTTCTACATGTGTGTATTTGCTGTACAAAAAAAGAGATGTTGTTTAGGACTCTGAGTAATTATAACCAGGGTTTTACTTTACTGCCAGAATTTGGGCATGTAATGCCACAGGCTTGTATATTTCTACTTTTATCAGTATTATTATTATTTTTTAAAGAGAAATGAATTGTCAATCCATTAGGAGATGGAAGGAAGAACATATAATCCATAGATCCGTACAATAAAGTAGCCTGAACCTGTAGGGATGGTGCCAGGTTTCCTTCCTTTTTTCTGAAGTTTTTGCTTTAACCCCCACTCTTCATGCCCAACTGCATTTGCTCATATTTCTTATGTTGACCTTGGCTTCCCCCTTCATCTGTTTTGCCACTGTCCAAATTTAAATTCCCTTGAGATAGGGAGTTGGTTTTCTTTCTTCGCTTGTGCTTTAAAGTATTGTGTACATGGATGGTAGGATGTAGAACATGGGTAGGCAACCTAAGGCCCGGGGGCCAGATCTGGCCCAATCGCAGTCTAAATCTGGCCCGTGGGTGGTCTGGGAATCAGTGTGTTAGTACATGAGTAGAATGTGCCCTTTTATTTAAAATGCATCTCCGGGTTATTTGTGGGGCCTGCCTGGTGTTTTTACATGAGTAGAATGTGTGCTTTTATTTAAAATGCATCTCTGGGTTATTTGTGGGGCATAGGAATTCATTCATTTTTTTCCAAAATATAGTCCGGCCCCCCACAAGGTCTGGGGGACAATGGTCCGGCCTCCTGCTGAGAAAGTTTGCTGACCCCTGGTGTAGAACAAATAACGTTTACACTACAGCAGGAAATTCAGTCTGCCAGTTCAGATGTCACAGTAAAGCCAGGGTTGGGCAACCACCAGTCTGTGGGCCAAATACGACCCACCAGATCATTCCCCCTAAATGGCACCTACCTGCCCCCCGAGGTCATATGTGGGGCAGGTAGAGTGGCAGCTGGATTCAGCTACTTGACCAAGTTCCTCGGCTGATAGGTGGCGAGTTCAAGCCTGCTTGGTTTGGCTGCAGAAGTTATCCACTGGGAACCTGTGCATGCAACTTATCCCCACAGAAAGCAGCCTTGAATTCCCTCCCTCTCAGCTGATGGGCGATGGAGTTTAAGCCTGCTGGTCGGCAGCACTTTGAAACACTGTGCAAACCTTCTGTAGTGCCGTGAAGTCACTATTTTCCCGCAACCCTGTGGACCACCTTTAACAGGTGTGTGGGATAACTCACCTGATGTCATTATGATGGGTGGAGATGCCCACTTGTCAAAAGTGGGGGAATATGAAGAACCTAAAGGTTATCCACCCTTGCACCGACTTATAGTTTAGCATGATATGAACAAATCAAAACAAGCCTTAAGGCTAAACTCTGCCCTTTGTCCCTCCTCCACAAGGAATTCAGAACTGTTCAATTTTGTTTCTGCTTAACTGTGGCTTATGGCATTGTCAACGGTGGCTAATGTTAACGTCACAAGTCAACATCAAACCTAAGCAAACACTTCAAAACTCTTCTTTGTAATTGTGTGAGCAAGGAGCACAGAAGGCAGCTTGATCTCATCACTAAGCTATGGTTTTGTTGACATCCCAGTACGGCCGTTGTGTTCAAATTTGCCTTGGGTCCTGCTAAAAAATTATGTGTCTCGAGCAAAATGTTTTGCTGTCATTGTACTGAAATAAAGTTTTCATAAGTCAGTCACAATGTCAAGTTCTTAACTTGCCTTGCAGTGCATGCAGCCCTATTCCTGGTCACTAAATAATATTAGATTTCCTTTCACTAGTTTATAATCAAATTGTTGTGGAAGCATTTACACTCAAGCTTGTATTATTCTTAGCTGAAGCATTTTTTGAGTTGCATAATTTAATCAAAATTCTTTAAACATTCACATTGTCAAGGGCAAATCTATTTACATGTGACAGCTTTTGCCCAAGGAGACAAAACTGAGCTTTGAGGTTAAACGGAACTTGTAATTTTTGCTGATACAAATGTTAGAAACATAAAAACTGAGTGAATTTAAAGTATCGGCTGTGAGAACAGTATCACCCATATTGTGTCCATCAAAGACTGGAAAATTAGATTTAAGGCTCTTTTAATAGTATTGAAGAACATGGTAAGCGATGTTGTGTAAAAATGGGGAAATACAATAAGCCTAAATATGCAGCAATACAGATTCTGTTAATTTTATTAATTGATTGATTTGATTGATTTAAAATGTTTAAATGTTGTTGCACGTCAAGCAGTTGTTGCTTTCTTTGCTATCTGGAAAGAATATATATTGCAAAGTGTATCCCTCCAAATGTTTGTCTTCCCTTCTGCTTTTCCCCCCTCAAAATGGAGAATATGGTTGCTTTTGTGTTGTTCTTTGCATCATACGTAAAAAGCAGGTCTTACCCAGATTTTAATAGTGCAGAGAATAAGAGAATGTATAACCCTTGTTTTCTAAACTCCAATCAGGAGTGCCAAATTGGCCCCATGGCCCTGGCACAGAATTTTGTGGGTGCTCGGCCCCTTCATGGGGAACTTTGTGGGCACTCAGACACCCAGGACCCCAGGAAGTTAGCACCTATGATTCCAACAGGTCTACATCAGAAGAACCATGGGCAATATTTATTTGTGGCATCCCACTTGCACAAATGAGACAACTCCAGTTTTGGTGAGGAGGAGAGAGAGTTTGATCTGGCAAGCAAAAACGCTTGCACTGACAGAACAATTGCCTTAGTGCAACACTGAATTCTATCCATAATGTTAGAGTATGTGCCTATTGCTTTATTTTATGTTATGTCCTTTTCTGATTCCTTAAAGGTGTGGTCCTTATATCCCTTGCCCTCTGTGCAGACGCCGTTATAGGAAACGTGCAGGAAAAGGCTATGAAGTTGCACAATGGCTCCAACTCTGAAATGGTAAATGTTCCCCTTCTATAATTTTATTCAGTTATGGGAGCTGTGGGGCAGAGTTCTGTTCTATTTCTGTCTACTGTTTTATGTCGGTCAGCCATGATTAAAAAATGTGCATTGCACTGAACCCAGAAGTGACTTGAAAACATCACAGAAACGTTGAGGAATGGGGTGGGGCAGGGGCAGAACAGAGTGTTTTTAGGCTTTGTCAATGGTGTTTCAAATATACGCGATTTCACTTTAGCGTACGGTACCTCGGAACATAACCCCCACGTAAATGGAGGGTTGCCTGTACAGGAATAGTCCTGTCTGGTTGTTGCCAATAGTAAACATTTATTGCTCTGGCCTAAGTTAATGGCAAGAGAAATTGTGAATTTAAAAATAAGAGCGTAACTTCAGACAGAGTTTTATTAAAAATTAAAAGATTTGTCTTCACAGCCAGCAACTACTGCTGTGTAAATTCGGTAAGGCCAATGCACGCAATTGCCATTTAATTCATGATAACTGTAACTATCATTCAGAACAAGGCTGTATAAAACAGCAGATCTGTTAACCAGAGAATCACCTTGTAAGTGTATATTATATCAATTGCCATTTGAGGCGTGTTTATCAAGCAAGTCACTCAGAAGCTAATATCTGAGGTTATTGCCTGTATTATACTTGAAAAACGTAACTTTCAAAAGAGATTACATTCTTCCAGCAAAGAGATGTGCTAATAGAGCACACACTATATATGGCGTTTTAAAAATACCACAAGATTAAAATAATTTGTTTTTGTAACTATTCCAGGTTTTGTATTCCTATTCAATAGGTTTCCTGTATATTTTATTGGGACTGACATGCACTAGTGGCTTAACCCCTGCAGTAACATTTTGCTCAAAGGTAAATATTTTTTTTCCATTTAAAAAAGTGTGATCGCCCCCCATTCATGTGCAGTTAGATTATTTTTGGCCAAATCACATTACTAGGCTTTGCATTCCTGCTTGAACATTTTTTTTATGATGCTTTGATGATTTTCACTGCACTTGATACTTTTCTTATGAGTTGGTGGTTTATAAATACTGCAATAAATAAACAAACAAACAAATGTGCATTAAAGTTGATTCTTTGATCCATTGACTTGGGTATATGTACCCAGCCTCATCAGAAATTACTTTTATTCTTCAAAAAGTCCAGGAGTAATTTTTTTATCATTTCATTATGACTTTCCTCAATTTTCCAATAAGAATAAATAAAATTGTGAATGATTTAAGATTTTGTTATTTTGGTTCGGGCAGTTGATTAAAGGCATTTATTTCATTTTGCAGTACCTCGGGGTTTGTTTTGCATCTTCCTCCGTTTAATATTTTGTCTTGTTCCTGCAGCACCCAGTTCAAACATACGGCTACGCATTCTTGTTCTCCTTGACTGGCTATTTTGGAATCTCTTTTGTCCTAGCCCTGATTAAAATCTTTGGAGCTCTTTTAGCTGTGACAGGTACAGTTCATTTTTTTAGTTCATTTTTTAACAGAAGAATTGAATAAAAAATCCTGATTTGGGATAAAGCTTGTACATTATTTCTGCTCCGTCTCCTGTTCTTTTGTTCTGTGAATGGTTTAATGGGTTCATGTGGTGAGGGGTAGCGTGTCTTAGGTACGTACCGCTTTTTTTGTTTTGATCCAGTGCTTCCACCTACCAGACTGCTTGCGCAAATACATAGATCATTGCATCAGAGGTAAATGTCACCTTCCACACATTTGCAATTCAAAAATGCACGGCAGATATGTATTAAATGGAAAAGAAATGTGTATAAAAGCAAATGAGGTAGAGAAAAAGAAATGATTAAATTATAACATCTCTAAGCTCCTTGACTGTAAATTGGGGAGGGGGGGAGTGTCTTTCATTTTTCCTTACTTCAACAGGATTCCAATTATATACGAATAAGAATTCTGTCAATTCAGTAGCATTAAAGCATTACATTCACTGCTCAGTTATACAGGCATGACAAATATGTTCTCAGAATCAATACTGGAAATAATTTGGTGGTGGGTGGGACCAAATATTAACCTTAGAAAGGGGGTGGGGTGAGAAGCTCTAGAAGGATCCTAGACCCATCTATCAAGCAGATAAAAGTCTTGGTTTGGTTAAAAAAAAGAGGGGGGATAAGATATTAAGCTTTATCTTTTTCTCCATAAACCTTAATAAAATTTATTTTAGAAAAATACATCAAACTGACTTCTGGGGCTAGTCTTTGTATATTAGAAGCATATGTTGCCTTACTTTAAATCCACATCCAAGAATTTTCCCTGACAGCATAGTAGACTTGGGGAGAATGATCAAATGACCCACATTGGACAGATAGCCTACTGATGCACTGATGAGGAGATGGGTCGTTCGGCCTTGTGCCCTATAGTCCAGCAGGGGGGGCATGTTTCCACTCCCCTGGAAACATTTCCAGGCATCTTTAGGTCCAACAGGCAAGGAGTCTGTGTCTGCACTAGGACAGAGAAGGTGAAAAGGATCATTTACCCCCCACCTCCAAGAGGTTGGGCTCCAAGCCCCCATCAGCCCCTGCTGTCATGGCCAGTGGTCAGGGCTCATGGGAGGTGAGGTCCAGACACATCTAGAAGAGCCACAGGATCTCTAATTTCTGCACTAGGGTCTTGGTCCTAAGCCTTCCCTGGAAGCAGCTGTATACGCAAACCCATTTAGAGAGGAGTGTGTCAGCAAGGATAGAAAGGGTTGCCATCTGCCTGGTGGTTTCTGAAAGCTGTTGCGGTCACTTTGACTGGTGCCAGAGCCAAGCATGCTGCAGTATAGTTGTTTAAATGGCACACAGGCCAGTGCTGCATATTACTGCTCCATTTGTCCAGCAGAGGATGCAGTTTTGGCAGCTATACAAGTCTCCACTTTTATACCACAGCAGCTAAAGTGTGAGCTTAGGCTGCTCAATTGTCGGCCTTCATTGAGCCCTGCCATTAGGTAAATGCAGTTAAGCGACCTGGAAAAACGATGCTTTTTTATTTTTAAAAATTGCATAAATAGGAGGAACAGTCTCCTCCTCCCCAATTAAAGTCAGGCTCCCCTTTTCATTCTAGCAACAAACACCCGAATAACCTTGGACAAATCACTTCACCTTCTCGTGCCTCCATTTTTCATTTTTTATAAAATGGGAATAAAATATTTAACACATCCATAAAGAAGTGCTTTGGCTATCCATTGAAGAAGAAGGGGGGGGAAAGTTCTGTGTTACTGCTGCGTATTATTTCATTGCAGGGGATTGTGGCAGAATGAGACAGATATACGGTATGGTGAAAGGCTGATAAGACGCCCTATAAAAAAGGCTTCATAACTACAAAATCTTCTGCTCAAGCCGAAGACTGACAGGCAGCCTGAGCAACATAATTTGCTGACCTTGTTGTGCCTGCAGGGGAATTCCAGCATGCACAGTCATAGACCCTGTGAAGTCTGCTTGGGTGTATAGATGCCTAAAGGTGCTGGGGATGAGGAGCTTGCCATGGGCTGGAGCTGCAATAACCAGCCAGCAATGCTGCAAGATTTATTAGAGCAACCGATCCAGTTGATAGATTGATCATCTGCCTTTTTCCCAGTTAATCAGTTGAATCGGTTAGACAGTAGGTGCCATTTTGAGATACCGAAGGAAGGAAGAGACTTGCAGTTTACAGTGGTACCTCGGGTTAAGTACTTAATTGGTTCCAGAGGTCTGTACTTAACCTGAAACTGTTCTTAACCTGAAGCAGCACTTTAGGTAATGGGGCCTCCTGCTGCCGCCGCGCTGCCAGAGCACGATTTCTGTTCTCATCCTGAAGCAAAGTTCTTAACCTGAAGCACTATTTCTGGGTTAACAGAGTCTGTAACCTTAAGCATATGTAACCCAAGGTACCACTGTATTATAGAACCAAACCTTACCACTCACAGTTAGGCAAACTACCTTTAATGCATTAAAAAAAATCTATAGCAGTAATGAATCATGACCAAAACAAGCGTAAAGCATAACTGGAAACCTCGCCGATGACAGTGTACTCTTCTCAATTACAATTGGTTCTCCGTTGATTAAGCAACAAAACCTTTTGCTGACTGATCCACAAATTTAAAGCCCATATTATGTAGTTAGACACAAAAGATCTCATGCAATGATTTTGGTCTCTCTGGTTCCTTTTCTTCACCACCTCTGGGCGACCATGTATCCAAAAAATTTGGGACCCCTTTAGAAGCACCTTCAAGCATTGCACATCATCATGCCAGCTGAGAGAGCCAGCCATGAGAGCTTTCTTCCAGCATTGGATCAGAGCTCTAGATCAAGCAGATTTTTTGTGTGTCTCTTTTTTAAAAAGAGCCTGTGTCTGTAGCCTGGTGAATGTTGATAAAGTTATTATTGGAATAACTTTACATTGATGCTTTGCCGTTACATAGACCGCACACTGTGGCAGATGTAAAGCAGCACCCATGTGGCCACCACCCCTCTAAATCCAGAGAAGATTAGTAATAAACCAGATGTGAAAACAGTAGAATAAGTTGGTGATACCTAACTTAAATGCCATTCATTTTGATGGAGCTGAAGTGCAGCTAACTTTCTCTGTATTGGGGGCCATGATGTCAGTTTATTGCAAGTAAATGCAAGCTGCAGTAAGGCGTGAGGTTGTGATTACCGCGTTTGCCATCCTTTGCATGATGCTTCTGTTCTGGTGCATTGAAACTGTATTTTAGTTGGGATGGAACTAATGTTTTAACGGACTTGTTTTCCTTCAGTCACAACAGGAAGAAAAGCCATGACAATTGTACTTTCTTTTCTGTTTTTTGCAAAGCCATTTACATTCCAGTAAGTATCCATCTACATGTATTGACTATAATTAATACACCTAATGTATATAATGTTGTGATTTAAACGTAATCACTGAACGCATCCTATAATTTTTTTTGATAATTTATGGCCCACCTGCAGGGATTTTTTATTTATTAATTATTTGCCACTTGTATCCCACCTTTCCTCCATGGAGCCCAAGGCAGCATAGATGGCTCTCCCATTCTCCATATTGTCCTCACAACGATGTTGAGGGTTAGTGACTGGCCCGAGGTCACTGAACTTTCTGGTCAAGTGGGGATTTGAACTCTGGTCTCCCAAGGCCTAATCCTGCATTCTAACCAGTACACCCCATAAGCAAGCCTATGCTTTGCTACACCCACAGTGGGATTTCTGTTTTTGTTCCGTCCTTGACTTGCGTGGGGTGCATGAGCTTAAGACATGAAGAACAGAAGCAAGAACAGAACTAAGGGGCACTTGGATAAATTAATTTGATACATGGCTACAAGTGGGAGGTTGTTACATTGTTTGCCCGAAACCCCAAAATTATATGACATCACAAACGTAAACAGACTTTTAAAATGAATTAAGGCCCCACCCAAAGAAGATGTGTGCTTTGTTATGTGTTCGCGAGCCAGCATGGTGTAGTGGTTAAGAGCGGTGGACTAGTAATCTGGTGAACTGGGTTCACATCTCCGCTCCTCCACATGCAGCTGCTGGGTGACCTTGGGCTAGTCACACTTCTCTGAAGTCTCTCAGCCCCACTCACCTCACAGAGTGTTTGTTGTGGGGGAGGAAGGGAAAGGAGTTTGTTAGCCGCTTTGAGACTCCTTAAGGAGAGTGAAAGGCAGGGTATCTTCTTCTTCTTATCTCCTAATCAGTCTTCACCAGGGTTGATAATATTGTCCCACCTCTCCACCAGGTATGATTGGGGGGGAGGGCGCTCAATCGCTCTCCATACAGAGATGTAGCTGAAGAGGCCGCCCCCCATAGGGAGCTGCCTCTTTTTGTGTGTGTGGCATCCTTCCTTCCAGGACCCATACACAGAAGTTGGGATGCTCAGAAGGCAGGCAGTGCTTATTGTCACTAAGAATAAACCTTTATAGGTATAACAGCAAAGTGTTCACCCAATTTTTAGAGCAAAAACATGTCCTAGCACTCACGAAATTTGGAAAACGCACATTTTGTAATAGCAGTGAACTGACTTGTGAAATAAATGGAAACCTTGGTTTCGGAGACAATACAAACCCGTCTTGCTATATGGAAATTAGAAGATGCATTATAAATCTTAGAATCATAGAGTTGGAAGGGACTGCGAGGGCCATCTGGTCCAGCCCCCTGCAATGCAGGAATCTTTTGCCCAACATGTGGCTTGACCCACAGCCCTGACATTAAGAGTCTCAGCTGTACCGAGGCAGATGAATACTTATGGAAGCTAATTTTTTCGGTCTACCATATTCCTCCACCCCTTTACAAATTCAATTTTAAATTCTGGGACTACCGCTTTGCTTCCTACAAGACCCTTGCCATACATCCATACAGTTGCTAATGTGTTGTTCCACCCCTCTTTCTCCATTTTAGGTACGTGTGGTCAGGCTTGCTGGTTGTCCTTGGTATATTCCTCAATGTTTACAGCAAGAACATGGATAAACTCAGACTCCCTTCAGTGCGCAGTCTCTGGAATAAATGTACCGAAGAAAAACAGACAAGGACGTTGTCCCAAACGGTGTAGACAGTGGCTTGCGCCATGTGTTGCGCTGGACTGTTTGTTTCTGTTACTTCATTGCAATAGTCTCCAGCTGACTCGTTTTCCAAAGGGAATGACACTAAAACCAAAGGAGTCAATGGCATTTCGTCGACTTGCAGATGGCGGACATCAGCGTCTCTGTGAAAACCCTCTCTTGGAAGCTCCCAGGTCTCATCCTGTGTGGGGGCCCGGTCTGGATAATGGCATTTGACGATGGGCTTTAAGGGACAGTGGTTCTCGTGTGAGCTGTTGAAATCTTCACTCCAAATAGGGCACATAGGAGAGGGGGTGTGTGATTAATTTGGGCATTTTAATTGCTGCTGCTCTTGAAATCAAGTGGGTCTTTTGTGTTTTATTGTTGGGATCAGTTTATTTAAATGTAACGCTGTTTTGAAACAAGATAGAAACTAATCAGAACCTGATTGACTAAACTGAAAGGTTAAGCCAGCGAGGTTTTAATTATTATGCCATAACTTTTTTTATTTTTGATTTTTTAAAAAAAAAAGTCTTAAAGCTTCTATTCCCATTGTTTTTTGAAGGTTTTCTTCTGAAGGAAAAAGCAAAATGAAATTCTCTTCAAGTGGGTGGCTTTGAGACACGTTTAAAGGAACCAGCCTCCTGTCTATGCATTTTCTCTCTCTCGTTGATTCGTAAGGAATGGTACTTCACATTAAAGTATCAAGAAGGTCTTAATGTACCGGACAACTCATTTCCTTGCTACCTCTCCATATTGTAATGAAATGAGTGGGACCTAGGAAAGTAGCTAAAAGAGTGGAGGAGGGATTACTTTGATTATTGCATATTGTAATTAGCTTAGAAATGGGCTCGTTCAGTGGAGCGCTTTCTATACTGTGCACTTTAACAAATTCTGTGCCATGAAAAGCTGAATTCCGCAACGTGAATAAATTCTGCACATGTGTGTATTTGCTTGTTTTACATTCTTCCTTTTGCTTCTGCAAATCATGGGGAACTACAGTTATGTAGAATGTTCGTGCCAAACTTTTACCTGCTACTTAGCTTTCCCTTTTAACTTCTTAACACATTTAAGCCTATATATAGACTTAGGAGCTAGAAGTTTCTTTTAAACAAATTGTCAGGGTGCTGAATGCTGCACATAATCCCGGTTTTCACTTCCTTGGGTTGCAACTGAAAAATATAGGCAGTCCTGACATTGGTTTATAATCTCATGAGTTGTTACAGTCACTGCTGTACTGTATCCAGATATTCAAAACAGGTATGGTTTTGTCTTTTACCAGATTCTTTTCTTCTTAGCTTATGCCAGAGATGAGGAACCTATGGCTATCCAGTTGTTCAACTACAGATCACATAATCCCTCACCACTAGCCATGCTGGTAGGGGCTGATGGGATATGGAGGCCAGAAAAACTGGATAAGCCACAGATTCTCCAACTCCAAAAGGAGAAGATGACATTTTGTGTCTGCATGAAGCTACATGAAGCTATTTACATAGATGTGCATTCGTATCAAGGTGCACTAACCATCTTGAGAGGTTTTTTAACTCCTAGAGAGAAGTGGGAGACTCTGAAACCTGAAGAACTCAACTGGAGGCGTGTGCAAACCAACAAAAGGTTTTACAAGGCACCCCCAACACCTCCACAAAAGAGGAACAAAATAGAAACAGATGTATTCAGAACAGACCCTAGAAAAAGTGGACATTTGAAGCACGATGTACCAAAACAAGCACATATATTGTAACCTTTTATTGATCCATCTCCTGCCTTCAAAAGGTTTTGATATGTAGGTATTTGCAAAGTGAAACAGCCAGAAATCTCTAAATATACACAGATAAGAACTACTCGCCGCTGTGCATTATCTACAGTACTTCTCATTATGTAGGGCTTAGGCCTTTAGCCTCAGCTGTCACTGAATGGCCTACTTTTTTTCATATAAAAATGTAAGATGTTCGTTCCCAAATTGTAATTCCCAACACACGTAGACTTGTAGTAGCAGAGAGCCAGGAATGACTGCAGTTCACTGGGATGCCTACATACAGTGGACAAAACATGCTGAATATTGAATGTGTGATATAACCCTTACTATTTTCTTTACCTAGAAAAAGGCGGCGGGGGGGATCATCTTTAAAATGGCAAATAAGACTAGGTCCTTGTGAAGAAGATTCAGACTGCTACATTAAAACACTCTCTTTATTCCATCCCTCAGTTGCTGCCTTGCCATGTCCAAGGACAAATAGGGAAAGCTTGTTCCTGAAATAATGTAGGTAATGGATGGGCTGCCAGTCCTTCCTGCTGTGGCAATTTTGAGAGGATGATGTGTTATACAGCACCTTATTTGCTGTTGTGATGAGCTTTAGACGTCTCCTATTATTTATTGCACAAGACGGAGGAAATAGTAGAGGTCACCCAAATCAGATGAAGGGGCAAATGGGAGGAGAGAGAGACAAAGAATATCAGGTATTTTCAATAACGGGCTAAAAAGCGAGGGGAAAGAAATGGTAATAGACTAAAATCATAACGTTGCACCACTATCTCTTAAAAGTTCTTTTTAAGATGAGAAGGATCTTTAATTATCTTTCCTGCAGCAGATACCCTGCCTACCTGCCAAGGTGTGCTCTTTAGAATTTTGAACAGAGGAACTGGTGAAATGGAAGTTTGACCCCAATCAATGTAGCTTTTTAAAATAAAGAGTAGGGAAATGGACTGTTTGCTGGCGGGGTGTGGGAGACGGGAGAAGCTTCCATTTTGTTTTTATATGGAGTAGATGGTATGAAGTCCATCGTTCTCTGACAGTTTACTTACCTGTATCCAGGTCCAGCTCGGCAACATAGTCTGGGCTGATGTCTTACAAGTGTGAGTGGTCCACTGTAAATCTATTGTTCATTGTAAATCTGTTATCACAGACCTTTCCTAATGATCTTTTTTACTGAAACCATCTCAAATAGCAGCCAAACAGAGTGTGTACAGTTAAGAAGTCTTAAAAAAAAAGTGATGTACACACATGCAGAGAAACCGCCCAGTTAATGTTGCTATAGGTGGAATTTAACTCCTGGAATAAATATATATACAAGTATAGCTCGAATTGCTAAGTGTTTGCCACTGGATTCTTCTACACTCCCTCCCACCCATCACAAGTCACTCATACCTTGTGAATTGTTCAGCTGTGAACCAGTTTTGGGTCTGCAGCAATTGAAGTAAGAGAGCCTTCTGCAGTGGGCTCAACTACTTGTTACACTGATTACTAGACCCTTTGGCCATTCCATGCTGGGCTGGATTCCTTGTGGTGGCTCTTTGGCAAGGGTAGCCAACGTGTATTTGTGGACTAGAGTTATCATCAGCTCCAGCCAGCATGGCCTCCCATCTTGGATGATGGCAGATACGGTCCATAGTTTTAGGAGAGTACAGCATTGGCCACTCCTTTTCTGTGACAACTGAGCCCATGCTGCACAAAGGAGCAGCTGTTGAGCATTGAATTCAGCCCTCTCATTGTTTTTATGATGTTTGAAATAAAATAAAAATACCACACTCATCTGTGAGGGGAGACAGTTTTCCAAATGTTAGAAATCCAGTTTCTATAGATATCTTGATTTTTCCTGTGTTGATTATTGGCTATGGTGCTGGTGGTCCTGAGGGTGGGGTATTCTACTGCTTCATAGAAAGAGAGGAAGCTTTTATATTTTGCTAAGCCAAAAGATAACACTTAGCATTTGGCAGCTCATGCCATTAAGAGACAATTTATTGGCAGGGGGAAGAACACTACCTTCTCCCTGTCAGCAGTTTGACTATACATGCCATGAAGTTTAAACAGATCAGAACTGATGAGAAATGTTATGTTCCTCTTGCTTTAAGTGGAGGCTTTCATGTACGAAAGATGAATGAATATGAATATTCACAGTTGGAGACACAAACACCATTTTTCATTTCCACTAATAACTTTGGATCCACAATGAGGATGGGTATCAAGAAATCCAAAGGTGGCCTCTGTGGTGGCAAAGGAGTCGTATTGCAACTAAAAACACAGCAAAGTAATCTTAGCATGTTACAAATCTGTGAAAAAATGTTTAGCATCCAAATCTAAAGAGGCTCAAAGTTTTGAGTGTTGAAGCAGAAACTGCGGTAAGACTTGCAAATGATTTATGTTTTCTCGATAAATATATATAGCATATCCTACTGTTACTTAATAGGGACGTGGGTGGCGCTGTGGGTTAAACCACTGAGCCTAGGACTTGCCAATCAGAAGGTCGGCGGTTTGAATCCCCGCTACGGGGTGAGCTCCCATTGCTTGGTCCCTGCTCCTGCCAACCTAGCAGTTTGAAAGCACATCAACGTGCAAGTAGATAAATAGGTACTGCTCCGGCGGGAAGGTAAACGGCGTTTCCGTGCGCTGCTCTGGTTCGCCAGAAGTGGCTCAGTCATGGTGGCCACATAACCCGGAAGCTGTACGCCAGCTCCCTCGGCCAATAAAGTGAGATGAGTGCCGCAACCCCAGAGTCGGCCATGACTGTACCTAATGGTCAGGGGTCCCTTTACCCTTTACTTTTACTGTTACTTAATAACTAATTAATATACTGAGTACTACCAAAACAGGCTTTTAAGTGGTTGACATGTCTGAAATCCAATGATGCAAGCATGAAAGTATATTCATCACCCATTACAACACATAATAAAACAAGCCCTGTAAGGTGGGGGGAGTACATAGCAATTAAGAGAGTCAGATCAAGAGTCAAGGGAATGTAAACAGGACCATTGTCAAAACCCGATGGGATGCCTATGCAGATGAGGCCTCTGTTACTTCCTCAGGGAGTGTATCCCATAACACTGGTGCCAGAAGTGGAAAGGACTGCCTCTGTGTCACTACAAATATTGACCATCAATTGCACTGAGAGAGTGTACTAAAGTTTGTCCATTGATGTGTCGTGTTCCACCTAGAAGACTTTGTTGCTAGTCTCCAGGCCTCATCATCCTTTACAATTGACCATGCTGGCTGAGGCTGGTGGAAGTGGAGTTCGGCAGGATCTGGAATGCCTCAGATCCCTCACCTCTAATGGTCTGTAAAGACAAGGAGTCCTTACAGAACATTAGCTCCAGATGACTTTTGCCCACAAAATGCCCACTGAAACGCTGGGACAATTCTTGCACTAAAGACAGCCGATTATTTTGGTTTTGGAAAATAGAACTGTGCAGTAGAACAAGCTGACTAAATAAAAGCTCCTTATGCAACTTTACTGAGTCTGTGAACTGTATTTCAGTCACGAAAGTTGTGTTGGTTGCAGAAATGGGACATTTTTTAAGGACGTAATTCTAGAGCACCTGGTCTCCTTATTCTGATGTCAGGAGTGAGGAACCTGTGACCTTTCGGACATTATTGGACCCCCAACTCCCCTCAGCCCCAGCCAGCATGTCCAATGGAAATGGATGATGAAAGCTGTGGTCCAAGAAAACTCAGAAAGGGCACTATCAAAAAGAATAATGTGGTTCTGAGTAACTTCAAATGCTGTCCATCTGTTTAGTTTGTGGAGTTTCTGTTGCGTCTAGAAACACACTTCTGTCAGAATAGCAGGTGTAATATTTTGCCATTGACTACACCAGAGCCAGCATCTTAGACTTGAGTGTTAGCGGAAATATGACTTCAAGTTTAAACATACCACACACAACGAGGGCCCAATCCACCTGTTATGTCCTTCTGCACAAGCCCCACTGAAATGAATGGGACTTTCTCAGGAGAACTTCCTGCCCTTGAAGATTTACCAAGAGGTTTGGAAGCC
This sequence comes from Podarcis filfolensis, assembly GCF_964270895.1. Lineage (NCBI taxonomy): Eukaryota > Metazoa > Chordata > Lepidosauria > Squamata > Lacertidae > Podarcis > Podarcis filfolensis. The sequence continues at coordinate 28,974,411 of NC_139603.1, read as the reverse complement.
ATATATGTTCTTTTTCATGTTTGCTCTGTAAAAATAAATAAATAAATAAAAATCCACCCTTTCTCTCTTTCAGGTCAGTTGCCTTGTCAGGCGCGCACAATACAAGCCCACAGACAAAAAGGGCTGAAGGCAAGGCGGGGGTGGGGGTGGGGGAGGGAGAGGGAGAGAGAGAGGAAGAGAGAATGAGTTCTTCCATGCACTTCATTCATGTCAGAACTCAACAACTTTAACAGCACAAATATTCTGCAGTCAGTCATGAAAAGAAATTTTTAATAATAAATATCTAACAATTAATGGGCTGGTAGCTGCAGTTGTCTTGAGGGCATAATATCTAATTTCCTTGCAATGTCTCATATCCTTACTTTTCACGCTGCAACAGTCTATCATTAAAACCGAATGCAGGTTTCTATCACTTTTATTTATTTTTCAAATCAACTTATAAATCAGTGCCAGGCCTTGTTACAGATGAGTTCCAATAAATTATCGGCGGTGGACAAATTCTGAATGTTAAACACTCTGTTCTCTCTCTCTCTCTCTCTCTCTCTCTCTCTCTCTCTCTCTCTCTCTCCCCTCCCTCCTCCCTCCCCCCTTCCTGCCTCTTTTTTCTTTCTCTTCCTCTCGTGCTTCGCTGTAGCCCTCTGGGCTTGGAATCATAGCACAAGCTGGATTTCCCTCTCCAGCAGCCAAGAACCTTGCGACTTAATTACATGCCATTTAAATAATGTAAAAGGGCATTTGTATTTCTGTAAAAATAAATACATACAGTAACAATTTGAAAGTCCAGGAACAAGATTTACCTTTTTTTGAACTTAGCTGCAGGTAGTCTTTTTTTCCCCCCCTCTCCCTCCCTTCATCCTGCTGTTCTTCTTGCTGTTGTCATAGACTCCTAGCTTCCTGCTGGCAGGGGGAAGGTGGGGAATCTTGTTGTATATTTACCTCAGCAGCTTCTCCCAGGGCAAAAGGGGAGGGGGTGAGTGAAGTCTCCCTTCTTTTCTCATACGCTTCACACATCCTGGGTTTCTTCTCACAATTATTTACTGTGGATTACTGGCACGCAACGGATGCTTCGTGTTGCTTTGTTCTCGCATCTCATAGCTTCTGTGCTTGGCTGTAATACATACATCCTGCTCCCCTCAGGTGTGACTTTTCTATGGAATCAGAATTCAAAATTATGACAGATTATAACCGAGAATAGGGATGGGGCAAAAAAAAAAAAAAAGGATTCGATTCAGTTCTCCTTTAAAGGCAAATTTATTATCTTCCAAAAACAATGAGAATTGAAACACAGGCATCCTTCAAAATTCGTAGTTATCTGAATTTTGCAATGCAGTTTTCCAACCAGTGTTTTCAATAATATATGTGCTAGGCAAAGTGGACATAAGAAATGAAGATGTTACTGAAAATAATATACCAAAATGAATTATATTAAAAGAAATTTCTTGCAAAAATGTGTACGTTTGTCAAAGCTGCATACAAAAACGTGTTTATCAGGAAAACAACTACGCTAAAATGCTGAATGATTTTAATGAGGATTTTTCTTAATAATAATAATGGCAAATTGCTACAGAAAGGTGGGGAACTGAATTTAAGACTGGAAAGATGAGAAACTGAGAAAACCTGGAAATTGACAGATCCTTTCATTCCCAATTCAAAGTATTTGTCACATTTGTAACCTGTCTTTCCTCAAAGCAGCTCAGACTCTAATGAAGTTATGCTATTTTTTATTCGAATTACATCTGCAGGGTAAGTTAGGCTTCCTTGTAGTGATTTGCCCCACACCACCCAGTAGCTCAATTACTGAATGGAGCTTTAAACTGGGTCTTCCACATCCGTGCTGGGGCCTCCCTAAATTTTCACACGGTTGTGTCTCTAATTGGGCAGGCAGGGGAGTGTTTGGTAAATGTCCAGTGCTCTCTCATTTCTTTATGATATTTCTACCTCACCTTTCTATTAATAAAGCTCTAGATGGCTAACAACAATAAAATCCTCAGCATTAAGCCAATCCAGTGAAATAATAAGGCGTTTCCACAATCAACCTGTATAAAAATGAGGTATGAGTTGGTTAATATGCTTTACTGCAAACGCCAGCCACTTAAAAACAGAATTTTACAAATGCAGATTAAAACACAGAGTGGTAGAGAAAAACTGAGTTTTTTGCCTCCTAGTGGAAATCCAGCAGTGAAACAAGTCTCCCTTAGTAGGGAGTGCCAAAATCTGGGACTTTCTGGAGTTCCTGCCAAACACAAACAGGCACAACCAGGAGGAAGGCTCCTCTGTAGGATTTTAAGGGCAGAAAGTTCTCAACTATTTCTTGATAGCCACACTGGGCGGCCTCCTCCAACACATATAAAAATACAATAAAACTTCCCTGCCTTCAGGTGTCTTCTAGAATAATAATAATTTATAAATAGCTAGTTTTTGTTTGAATGAGTGGCGTTCCTCCTCCTCCTCTTAACAACACAAGCTGAGCCCTGCTGGATGAGGCCAGAGGCCCACCTAGGCCAACATCCTGTTTGTTCATTGGCCAACTGGATGCCTATGGCAAGCCCTCAAGCAGGACCTGACGCAGAACTGGTGTGGGTGGTGGGGCAGAGATGCCCTCCCAACACAGCATTGGTGCAGCTTCCCCGGATGAGGTTGGGCTGTGGTGGCAATGAGGTTGGGGCCACCACTGGCCAATCGGGCAGCCCCAGCGGTGCACCTGCGCATAGACCCCACCACCCTGCTTCCCACCCCTTCTAGGTTAGCAGCAACGGTGTTGGGAGGGCAGCTGTGCCCCACCCCATAGGCCACCACTGGGAATGCCCAAGTGGGAGATCATTTGCCTCTCTCTCTTTTCATCCTTAAGGCCAAGCATGCATGTTTACTCCCATGTCAGCATTTATGTACAGTGGTACCTCTGGTTACGAACTTAATTCATCTGACCTCTTGTGTTAGTAGCTCCAAAACCATTACAGTGGTACCTCGGGTTAAGAACTTAATTCGTTTTGGAGGTCTGTTCTTAACCTGAAACTGTTCTTAACCTGAGGTACCACTTTAGCTGATGGGGCCTCCCGCTGCTGCCGCATCACCGGCACACAATTTCTGTTCACATCCTGAGGTGAAGTTCTTAACCTGAGGTACTACTTCCAGGTTAGTGGAGTCTGTAACCCGAAGTGTTTGTAACCCGAGGTACCTTATCCTTTGCCCCTTGTTGCCCTGCAAAGAGGATCCTTGAAACCTATGCATGGAATCAGGGCTGGAAATTCCAAGGTTGCTGCTCCAGCTACAGCACAAGCTCCTACAAAATGGTGCTGCTTAGATGTGAAAAGTCATGTCTCCGGGGAGAGTGGTTTCTGTTTCCAGCGGGCAAAATTCTCTCCCACCCACTCCTTAACCTTCTTGTTGCAAACAACTTCCTTTATGGCATGTATAATTAATTTGCAGAAGCATTCAGTAGAGTGTGTGTTGGTGAAAAGCAATGCATTAACCATTTACCATTATTACTGGTTCACATAAATCCCCCACTCTCTTTCCCTTTGTGTCTTCAAGTGGTCTCCCTGTGTTTAGCAAAGGGCTGCATTCAAGATTCCTAGACACAAGCTGTATTAACATACAAAGGAGCAGGTCACACTGTTATTAGAGCAGAACTCTTTAGCATGTTAATGACGAATTCACACCAGTGGCTCTTTTTGTTCTCAGAAGTAATATAGGATTTGGATAGCACTTAATGAGAAGGAAAGTGGCGACACAAAAGTCATAGATTGAAATGTAAGATTAATATTGGCACAAGGGATAGTATCAAAGAGACAATGTACATGGACTCACCTTTTCATTGGTGGCAATTAATAAAGGTTAACTATTTGCACCATAGTTGGGAGCCTGATTTTTTTCCAACTTCTCACTCTTATACACTCATGTATAATAACCAAATATAGGCCACTCAAAGAAGCAGTGTCCATGCATAATATAAATGGAGCGATATTAAATATGAAAGGAAATCAGCTTGGTAAAAGCACCATATGTGCCCGGTTTTTTTCCTCATAGAAATATATTCACAATCTTTGAGCAAAGGGAAGACATATCAGTACCATGCAACCACTGGCGGAGGAAGAGGCATGTGGGGGGAGCACACTGCCCCCCGGCAGTGCGCTCCCAGCAGGGTGCCATCGCGGCTGCCCCCCCGCCTGCGCTGGGTGCCCCACCCCCAGGACACACGCCAGCCCCCTGTGGGCAGTGCGCCCCGCCCCCAGGACATGCGCCAGCCCCGCCCCCGCCTGCATGAAGCTCTGCCACTGCATGCAACTGTGGAATATTTACAATGCAGTCAAACCAACAACGCATGTTTCCTAGATAGGCTAGGGGGTGCTATGCGTCTGGATTTTCCTGGGCATGCTCTCTTTTTCAGGGCTAAAATGTCTTTCTGGGTGGATTTTTAAAATGTCTGGGTTTTGGCAAAATGTCCGCTGCTGGCCCCCTCCTCCTCGCCAACAAAGCTCTAGGAAATGTCACCTCAGACAGCCCCGTGCTAGCTTCCTTCACTTCCACTGCTTCCCTTGTTAACTCCTCCTAGTCCAGGGGTCAGCAAAAAAATTTAGCCGCAGGCCAGTCCACTGTCCCTCAGACCTTGTGGCGGGCCGGAGAAACAGCACAGGGGGGGAGCTGGAAGAAGAGGTGAGGGGGACAAGTAGTCCTCCTCCTCACCCACCGCCAACCCCAGCCCCAGCCACTGTGCTTACCTTCCCAGAGGCTGCCGCTGCTGCCGCCACTGCTGTTTCATGGGTAGGCAGAGGAAGCTCGCCTGATTGGGCATCGAGCAGCTTTGGGGAGGAGCTGGTTTTTGTCTTCAGTCATTGTCCTAACATGCAAACTAAAACATTACAAACTATCTGGTTTGAAAAGCATAGGATTATAGTTGATCATTTTCAAAAAAATTTGCCTCGCCTTATAATCTTAATGAGGGATTTAATAAAATAATAATGCACAAGCGCTACAACAGAGGAAAAATGTACCAATCTAAACCTAATTAGGAAGCTCGCTAGAAATAACAATCAAGGGGGGGGGATGGCTATTTGAACAAGAGCATTAACAGCCTATGCCAGTAAGACATCTACTTATAAATCACAAGGTCCAGTCAGATGATTTTCACATATACCGAAAGCTCTGCACTTGTTTAGAAATCCAGTAAAACCAGATGTGCATGACTTCGAGGCAGACATCTGTAACGTTTTTTAAACAAATGATGAAATGACTCATTAAAGAAAGAAAAATCAAAACACCATTAGCTGTAACATAAAAAGGTTCTTTGAGCAGAATTTTGACTTCACGCTATTAGGCTCAAACTACGTGTTGTAGTGGCAGAGCCATATGCTTAAAGATCTATTACAGTCGTGTCTGGAGCAAGGATTAGGTTCTAATTTAAAGAGCAAAAAAAAGGTGCTCCGCTGAGGAGTGTTCAGGCTTGCACACCCATCCAGACCCTCTACCCCCAACAAGAGCCCTAAACTGCCCTGGCACCATTGTCCCAGCTAATCTAACTCTTTCTATTAAAGCCCAGCTGATGGAATAGTGGTTTCATTGCGTAGACTATGGCTGTGTACACATTACCCTTTACTTTGGCTGCAGTGCATACACACCATTGGTGTTTGCAACCATGTACACTTGATTATGGGACACGGGTGGTGCTGTGGGTTAAACCACAGAGCCTAGGACTTGCCGATCAGAAGGTCGGCGGTTCGAATCCCCACGACGGGGTAAGCTCCCGTTGCTCAGTCCCTGCTCCTGCCAACCTAGCAGTTTGAAAGCACATCAAAGTGCAAGTAGATAAATAGGTACCGCTCCGGTGGGAAGGTAAGCGGCGTTTCCGTGCGCTGCTCTGGTTCGCCAGAAGCGGCTTAGTCATGCTGGCCACATGACCCAGAAGCTGTACACCGGCTCCCTAAGCCAATAAAGCGAGATGAGCGCCGCAACCCCAGAGTCGGTCACGACTGGACCATGGTCAGGGGTCCCTTTACCCTTTACCTTTGTTGTTGTTGTTGTTTAGTCGTTTAGTCGTGTCCGACTCTTTATGACCCCATAGACCAGAACACGCCAAGCACTCCTGTCTTCCACTGCCTCACGCAGTTTGGTCAAACTCATGCTGGTAGCTTCGAGAACACTGTCCAACCATCTCGTCCTCTGTCGACCCCTTCTCCTTGTGCCCTCAATCTTTCCCAACATCAGGGTCTTTTCCAGGGAGTCTTCTCTTCTCATGAGGTGGCCAAAGTATTGGAGCCTCAGCTTCAGGATCTGTCCTTCCAGTGAGCACTCAGGGCTGATTTCCTTCAGAATGGATAGGTTTGATCTTCTTGCAGTCCATGGGACTCTCAAGAGTCTCCTCCAGCACCATAATTCAAAAGCATCAATTCTTCAGTGATCAGCCTTCTTTATGGTCCAGCTCTCACTTCCATACATCACTACTGGGAAAACCATAGCTTTAACTATACAGACCTTTGTTGGCAAGGTGATGTCTCTGCTCTTTAATCCTTGAGAAATGCAGCTATTTGGTGGGTCCCCCCCCAAAAAAAACCCTGCTTCCACCACATTTGAAAACGTAGGTTGCATTCACTTTGCAGTTAATCTGAGGGGAGTACATCTGAGACAGCTGTTGCACATGCTCAGGTGAGAGGAGTTGGGAGGAACGGGGGTACAGATGTGGAGAAACCAAATCAGGTGAAGACAATCCCATCCCCTCTCTGGTGTGTACAGCAACATGCACATGTGACTTGAACGCAGCTGCAGGGAAATCACCTCCATGCACCAAAAGCCTCTAATGTGTACATAGTCCATGGGAGGATAAGGTGCAAGTGGGGGAGATTCAGCGCACACTGCTTATGTGCCCCTTTGCTTTTAAAATTGGACACACAGACGCAGTGATTGGTACGCGTTCAGGTTTAAAGACGTGAGTCTATTGCCGTCATCTGTAGTTTCAGCCTAAGGCTAGCTTGTCTTCATGAAAGAAATTTGTGTAATCCCTCCTTTATGGACTCAGTCTTACTTTAGCAGAAAATACTAAAAGTATGTGTGTTCTGGATCAAACTCTGCCTGAACAAATGGATGCGTTTCAACAGGGGGAGAAATACCCTGCACAGTTATCTTCTCCTCGTCACCCAAAAAGCAATTTAACGCACCAGCAGCATTTGCCTATTATTCAGGAAAGGGGGGGGGGAACAGGAGTCTAGGAGGGCGGCTTCAAACGCAGGAGATAGTGCTATTATGTATTGCTTGCAAAGTAAACAAGCAACATCCATGTAGTCATTTTCTAATTACAGGGCTATTTCATACACCGTAAATGCTAGCATGGGAGAGGTAAATCATAGCAATTTAATTAATAAAACCATTTAGACAATTAAACCCATATGTGCACATCTTAAGGCACAACATCAATAATAAAAGCTTGCAGGCATATTTTGGAAAATTTTATGCAATCGTTTGTAGATCTTGGAGTCAATAATTGGTACAAACAGCTTTAACCCTCCTGTTGCCTTGCCTGAGATGGAACATTATTGGTGGCATCATCGTCACCATAGACTCGGCTAATGGATGTTGCTACTGTTATCACAGACTTTGCTATTGTGTTATTTTTACATTTTCTGGCCTTGGGGGTGGGGTGTGTGTGGAATATATGCCTGGAGAATACTGCCTTCTAGTATATATGTGTGTGGTTGTGTATTATACATTCCTACAGGTCCTATCTGGGTGACAATAGGGGCTGGAGGTAGTGTCACAAGACACAGACCTTGAGCTCTCCATCTCAGGAAACTTGAAGTCAGTAGCTGAAGCTTTGACCCTGAAGATCAAAAGCTTTGAGCCTGAAGTCCAGGCAACTGCTAAAGGGTAGCCCTTCTGGCAATATTTGTATCAGGCCTGGCTAATCAATAGGTTAATGGTACCTGCCTAATGTTGCAGACTCCCATAGGAGCCAACTCCTAGGGGCCAAGGGAGCTTCGCCCCCCTCCCCCGTAAAATTTTTCAGATGGTGGGCAAAGTTGATGGGCATTGCCATGCAAAGGATGTGTGTGCACTGCATCATGTGCTCGATTATGCAGGGCAGGGCTTACCAATATTTTATTACCAATATTTATATTTTATTGGCACCCCTGCAGACTCCTGTTCTGCATCTAAAGAGGACTCTGTATTTTGAGCATACAGACAAAGGCTTGGTTTGCACATCACTTTAAACCATAGCTTAAACTACGCTGGTAAATCACTGGTTCTCCTCTCCCAGTCTTATTTGCTGCCATGCAGCCAGTCTGGCTTAACATTATGTCTAAACCTAGACTCATGGCTTGTTTTCCCCCCAAAACAAACCACAAGGAGTAAGCCAAGAACAATCTATGATTGTTACCACTCGTCACTAATTTGGAGATAAATAAGCTCTGAGCCAGGGTTCAGTCATAGTGCTAAGCAGACCATGCTTGTTTCCTCACAGTGCGGCAGCAGCAAAAGAGAAGCAAAGCACACCCAAGATTTCAGCAGAGCGCACCAGTATGCTACATGTTCACATTAAATTATGATCTAAAGTGGTGTGCAAATGAGGCCTCACTGGGCTAGGGCCCCTCAGCTTGGTCCTCAAGACCTAAGCATCTTGGTCCTGGAAGACCTGCTCCCTGCCTTGTAGGCCTTATTTCCACCTGGCCTGGAAGGGTTGGGCCCTGACTGACTCCACCTACAGAAGCTGAGGCGGCTGAGGAGACCCTAGCTATGTCTTAGCTATATCTTAGCTATCTTTAAGTGCAGACCCAGGTCATTGAGCCTGTGCTTCCACAGCCACCATCTGCCATGACCACCACTGGCATTTTTTCTTTGACTTCCTTTAGGAATGTTTTTATTTTTATTTTTGAAATCTTTAATATTTTAGTTTCCTGTCAATTATGTTGCTTTGAATGTATCCTTGACTTTCTTCTGTAATGTTTTAATCTCAATTGTTTTATTTGATATTTTAATGTAGGCTGTAAACTCCTTGGAGATTATTAATTTTTCTTAAAAATATAAAGTGGTATAGAAACGAAATGAAAAATAAATAATAATAACAATAACAATAACAATAACAATAATAATAATAATAATGAAGCACTGCTGTTCCTGACAGGGACAGATATCTGTTTAACTACAAGTCTGGGGACTGCTCTGAACATCCTCTTCTAATATGTACTGAGTAGAGAACACTCATGCAATGTCCATTTGCAGACAATCCACTGTTACTCTTTTAATTTCTTTTTCTTTAATCTAAGGAGTTAAGGCGACCACTGATGCCCAGTTGCACTAACCGGATGAGCCTTTCTGAGGAGGGCACTCCACAACCAGGGCGCCACCACCAAAAAGGTGAAAATCCAATCCACCCTACCTCCATTTGGTAGAAGCACCCCATACCATGATTTGGTTTACTCATTTCAAAAAGTCTGTAGGATTCAAGTAGCAGTTGCAATTAGGAAGCTGTGGCATTCCAGGTTTTGTTGGACTCCCAGCAGCTCCATCCAGAACAGCCAATGTCCAGGTATTATGGGATTTGCAATCCAACAACATCTGCAGGGCTTCATCCCTGCGATAGAGGGTAGCAGGATGTTTCAGGCATGTAAGTCTCATATGTAGGTTGTAGACCAGACTTAGAAAACTGTTTCGTATTATTGGAAATTATTAACATTTATTCTGTTAATTACCTAATTGCTGTATGTTTCCTGCTATCAATATTGTTTATGTTTACCGCTACGTTTATGCTTACCATTCTGCACGGCGTAGCAAATTGGCTTTTAGTTTCAAACACTGTAGGATGGAATTCCAATATTCTGATTCTAGTCACATTTGGCCGGAACTGCAGCGGCTGTTATCAAGTAGACAGCCAATAAATAACGACAGGTGTTTGATTCTCTCCTTCCCCCCTCAGCCCAATTCCAAACAGTAAGTGCAGCTGTGATTTGGTTTGTTCCCTTTGTCATAACATGGAGCGGTGTCAACATGAGTAATGTTGAAGTGGCTACGGGCAGAATGTCATGTCATGTAACGCTCTTACGTGACGTTGTTAAGATGCAAATCCTGATTCCCTTCATCAGGGTTTCTACCTCTTCTTATAGTACTTTGCAGGCTCTGATAAATCACCTGGAGAGGTTTCTGGTGTTGTTACTCCTGTGAATCTTAACATCTTAACTAGTCTGCTCTCATTAGTTAAAGATTAATGGACACCCCTGCTATAATGTTCCAACGCCATGTAGCCCTGCTAGCAAAGAGTCGTAATAAAGCTGCAACGCAACTGTGCTGGGATGCACAGACCTTTTAAATAGCTATTAGGGTGGGCAGTGTGTCCTATACACTAGGCACCAGCAAAAGGCTAATAATGTAGTTGAAAAGGCCACCCTCCAAAGGCCATGGTGCACCCTTAATTTGGTAGCTTTCCAGTAAGCCCTGAAATATGTGCTCACAGGCCTATTGGGGCTGCCAAAATTGGAGACTTTCAGCTGCCCTGCATTTATATGCATTAAAAATATCAAAAGTATACCTTTTTGATTCAAGACTGATTGCTGTGTGGTCCCGTGCACAACATGATGAAGGCAAGCTTGGAGGGTCAAACCCCCACCCTCCATTGTGCTACTGGTAAGATACTAAAAATAGGATGGGGGCATTAGCAAATTAAACAGAGGTTAAAAATAGTACTTCCCTTCCAGTAATTTTTCCAAGGGTGCCTTCAGTCCCCTGTAGAAAAAGCAAGATTATTTAGAAACGGGTGCAGCAGGCAGGGAATCCCTGACCTGGTTCTCTTGACAACAGAGTAGACAACAGCCAGGATGAGGTTTCAGGGTGAGGTCTGCCTTTGTTGGCCCTTAGTGACATCATCACACAGCCATACTTGCGTGGTGTCATGCTCACTATGTGTTCTCTGATTAGCTGGGATCACCCCAGAAAGGAGGAGAAGCCCTTGAAATTGGAACTCGCCCACCCTGTTGAAAACACACATTCCTCCATCTTCATTATGGTGCTACCCCCATTCCCTGTCTCCTCCATCCCCAGCAATAGCACATGAAATTCCAAATCGGCAGGATTGTCGGTGGGAAGAAGGAGACGGTCACATGGACTTCAGCAATGAAAATCAGCTGACTCACCTTGAATGCCCATTGGAAAAAGATGATCTATAAATAAGCGAGGTAATCAATGCACACCACATCCCATAGGATTAAAAGTTCCCTCTTGATAGAAACCAGGACAACAAGCAACATACTGGACTATAATATCTCTCTCTGCTAGAGGAACATTTAAAAGAACATTAATATGGGGGAATATTTAAAAGACAATGGTCACTTACAACCCAAAATGGCACAGTCCACTCCACAACCTCAGGATTCTACTGCTTCACCATTCTGCTCTAGACCAGACCTTGTAAAAGAACTTCAAACTTTTTTAAAAATTGTAAGTAGGGATGAAGGAGAAATGCATACAGTACACATTTTAATGAAAACCCGCCTAATCTGCATTTTCTGAACCAATATACAAACGGAAACACTGTGATCTTCTGAAATCCACATTTGTTTGAATGTGTACAGGTGTACATGGATTAAAATAACATACTAAATGTGTTATATTAGGAGAAACTGACTTGTGAGGGAGCATGTGTTAGGCAAAGTGCAACCAAAGACATGCATATGATTTTTTCATGCAGATTTGGGGCAAACAAACTGGGAAAAGGAGAAAATGAAAGAAAGAAAAGTTGGCAGGTATATCTATCCCTACTAATAAGTGACATTTCCTACTGCCATGGGTCACTTTTCAGTAGCAAACAAAAAATTACTTCTGCAGCGATACGTTACTAGCAAGTGCAGACAAAGGAAATGCTATTATTCTAATTGTGAGTGTCTCTGTTTCCCTGGAAAATAGCACTTCCTATTACGGCATTTCTCTCTCTTTGCCCCTCCTCCAACCTTAATTAGTGCCACTAATATCTTGTGATCAGCACTGAGGACCATCTGCAAAAATGGACTTTGATCTCCCTAACTAGTATATAGCCTTGGATACTTGCGCTTAACTGCTGAAATAATACCCTACAGCTCAAAACCAATTCATATAAGGTTATTAAACTGAGATTGCCATGCTCAATCAACTTCATAAATACATATTGTGGAATTTTTATCCTCCCCGTCACTGCCTTTGAGGATTAGATTTTTATTGAGTTTGATTTGTAGCAGAAAAGCATCCGGCATGATTTAGATCAGGGACAGCAGAGCAATGAAATGGAGAAACTACTGTCACTTGTGGAATGCTAATGGGAGCTGTGGAACTGGTCCTGTTGTATGAATGAAGCTGTCTTAAAACTGGGTGAATATAGCCATTTCCCAATGGGCAGCCTTTTTTGCAATGGCCAAGTAGAATCCACAGTGAGCTGAGCAGAATCTTATCACCACACTCATGATTGCCAGTTTTCATTCAATATGGGTGTGTGGTAAAAAAGAAAGTTTTAAGCCGATGGATTTAGATGGCAATGTGTCTTTATTGCTTCAGTTACTTCAAAACATAGCTATCTAGGAACCCTCCTGCACATTCTGCCAAGTGAGGATCTGGATGTTTGCCCCAAAGGTTTGCACCAATGACCCCACTGAGAATACCAGCTCTCCGTGTGGTTGAGAGCTCATCTGTATTCAACCATTGCACATTCTTTGATCATGGCCAATTCTGCTGTTTGTTCCTTTGTTTTGTATCACATGTATAGAAGTTGCAGATCTACAATTGGAACCAGAAGGTTATCATGAGATGTGGGGTGGGAGCCAGAGAACCTTTCAGCATCCTTCATCCCAAATCATTTGAAAGCCCTGGTTGCAACAATTACACTGCCAAATAATTGTGATTTGGTCTCCTTTTACTGGTTCTGGAGAGCAAAGCAGCCAGCCAGCCAAGCTTCGTGAATATCAGACACTTTGCACTTGATGCAAACCCCTGACCCCTTTGACATCCGCAGTAACCATCTTCCAAAATCGCCATAGGTTTCCAGTGCAGTGAAGAAATAAGAGCAACATTAATGTATGCAGTCCCATGTGACATAATAATTAGGTTGCCTGGAGGCTCTTCAATGGTTATGATGATTCAGTGGAAAGAAACAGGCAATTAAACACAATTTAGGGGTTGAGTTGTGTGCTCTCATTCCTAGGCAGTCACCCAAACTGAATTCAAAGAATCCTAGAGCTGGAAGGGACCTACAGGGTCATCTAGTCCAGGAATTTGGAGAGGTGCAAATACAGAGATTCAGATGTGTCTATAGTTGAAGATTCAGACATCACCTGGAAATATAAAGGTAGAATAAACAATGGTGTCAGCACTTCCTTCTGAGCAAATCCTTTCAACTCAGAAGGACTTACGCAGAATTGGATTGCCAATTCCATTGACATCAAAACGAGTTAACTAGTTTCTGAAGAAAATCTTTTTTCCCCCTACATTTTTTAGCTTCATGATACCACATATAATCATACACAGTGGTACCTCGGGTTACATATGCTTCAGGTTACAGATGCTTCAGGTTACAGACTCTGCTAACCCAGAAATAGTACCTTGGGTTAAGAACTTTGCTTCAGGATGAGAACCGAAATCATGCGGTGGCGGCACGGCAGCAGCAGGAGGCCCCATTAGCTAAAGCGGTGCTTCAGGTTAAGAACAGTTTCAGGTTAAGAACGGACCTCCAGAACGAATTAAGTACGTAACCAGAGGTACCACTGTATCATTGAATATGTGTATATCGGATGCTATACTTATCAGTAAGGGAGGAAGGGAAAAAGCTGAAATAAAAGTTAATAGGGATAGGAAGTATGATTAAAGAAATATCTTCAGCCATCCCTCAGAAGGAAGCTGTTATGCTAACCAGATGAGAAAGGCAGGCAGTAGGACACTGGACTGACTGTTTGGATTCAGTTGGATGCCATTTTGAATCAAGATGGTGGACTGAACTTTTCAAAACAGCACAGATTTATTTATTTTTATTATCCTGGAGCAAGACCACATATGGTGCCGCTAGCATTAAATATACTAGCACTGCCCTTTTGTTATCTAAACCCTGATATCTGACAATACCTTCATCCTGGGTGCTGCCTCAAGTCATTGCAGCCCATCAGGTTTTGTTTTCATGCAACTTCAGGCTGCCTGGATCGTTTGGTAAAGGGGACAAATATAATTGTTTGAAATCATGCCTAATAAAGTCAGAAAGTTGTTTTTCTTTGTACTGTCAAAATCCCCACTCTTGTTGTAGATTTTATTAAATTAACACACACATTTTTTTAATGCAACTTACCAAAAAGCTAGTTGTTTTGCAACAGCTACATGGCTTTGGCTATCTCTCTCTGTAAATTATAATTTAATTTCCAACTATTTAAAGGTCATTCTGAATAATATATATATACTGCTTAATAATCAGTTAATAGAATGGCAGCCATCTAGAGCAGTTTCCTCAGTGTGGGGCAACATTTGATGTTTTCATTTGTCTGGAGATCATAGAAGTGAGAGAGGGAACACTTGCTTCAAAAAGCCCAGCTCCACAGTTCTTCCTGTCCCCTTATTATGTCTTTCTGCCTCTTCCATTTTTAATGGGACAAACAAAAATCAGGGATAATCTCTGCAAAGGTCTTTTCATTTCAAAATGTATAAGTGTTAATTAATTACATGCCCTCTGTATAAATTAATCTGATTGATGAATGGCAATGAAGACTATGAATCTATCTACAGTATCATCTATCATCTATATCTATCTAGCTAGCTAGCTAATCTATCTATAATATTCAATATGAAGATCCCTCTGGAAGAAAGAAACCTAGGCCTGGGAAAATCATTGCTTGATTGGGTTACTAATAAGAAAAAGGCTATTAGGAATGCTCTTGGCTACATTCGTCAAGAAAAAGGATTTGGAATGAACATAAGGAAAAAAACCTATTCACTGTATAAGCTGTTTGATAATGGAATGGTCTGCTTTGGAAGGTGGTAGACTCTCATTCATTTGAGGTTTTCAAGAAGAAACTGGCGATATTTGATACATCTTTCGAGGATGCTTTAGTAGTGGGTTTCATTGGTGGCTGTTGTCCATTGGCAGATAGGGAGGCCTCCAGTATGCATAGCTGGAACCAGTGGCAGTCAGAGCCAATGATAAATGGAAGCAAATAATTCTAGTTTTGTCCCCATCCTCTTCCTTGCTGACTTCTGCAGGTGCAACACGGAGATGGCAGAAAAGGAAGCAAGCAGCTAGTGCCACTCCCTGGACTGGTTAAGGACAAACTGAGGATGGCGGGGCAGTGCCCTGTTTGCCTTAATGGACCCTCTTCCCCAGTGTGTTTCCTACATTGACAAGGGGGCTGGTCTAGACATTTGTGGTCCATTCTAGCTCTAAGAATCTGATATTATGCACCCCACAAGTCAGCTCGCCTTAGGCAAAGAACTCATTAATCCCCTTCGCTCTCCAGCATGGACAGAAGCTCTGTCAGAAGCATCTCAGCTTGACTGACTACACAAGCAAAGACACAGGGCAGCGGAGCCACTGTAAAGTGATGTTTCAAGTGTCAGAATAAGTTTGAGGAAACCCTGATTGAATCCTTACTCAGCAATGAAGTCCACTGGTTGACCTTGGGCTGGTCACTGTCTGTCAGCGCAACCCATCTCACAGGGTTTTGGTGAGGACAGAAATGGAGAAGGGGAAACCTCTGTACGTGACCTTGAGTTGCTATGAGGAAAGGCAGGATATGAATGTCTTAGGTAAAGGTAAAGGGACCCCTGACCAGTCGTGACCGACTCTGGGGTTGCGGCGCTCATCTCGCTTTATTGGCCGAGGGAGCCGGCGTACAGCTTCCAGGTCATGTGGCCAGCATGACTAAGCCGCTTCTGGCGAACCAGAGCAGCACACGGAAATGCTGTTTACCTTCCCACTGGAGCGGTACCTATTTATCTACTTGCACTTTAACGTGCTTTCGAACTGCTAGGTTGGCAGGAGCAGGGACCGAGCAACGGGAGCTCACCCCATCATGGGGGCTCGAACCACTGACCTTCTGATCAGCAAGCCCTAGGCTCTGTGGTTTAACCCACAGCGCCACCTGGTTCCCTCATGAATGTCATAAATAAATGCAATAATAGTGAACTATTGAGGTACATCAGAGAATTCGCACCAGAGAGGAGTGCCCTTTGCATCTCTTGGCTCTCACAAGAATGAATCGAAGTCTGGCAGAGCCAAAGTGGTTGGTGCTTCAGCACTTGCTAGTGTGGCCCAAGTTAAACATTAGCTGGTGACTTGGCTGTAGTCAAAAGCTCATCTGACCAGGCTGGAAAATAAGGAGTGAGCCGACAGTGGCAAAGTATATCACAAATCACAACCATTATGCTTGGGGGCAGGGGTGTGTGTGTAATGTTGCTATCAGGTTTCTGCCTTTCCCATGCCTTCTCAAGGTTCACTGCAGTTTCAAGGTTGCCGCTGCCTCTTCCTAGGTGTCCCTAATCAGTATCCAGGAGAAACCCCAGATGTTGCTGCCGCTGTGGCTTTAATTAGATCTTGGGCTGTTCCAGTGGCAGAATGATATGCAATTGTGACTGACAATTACTTTACGTGATGCATTAGCATATTGCTGGTAGGGAAAGGCAGAGGAGGACACTGGTAGGCGATGACAAATTATCTAAATTAACTTCTAATTTAAAGGCCTCTTTTCTTATTATAAACTGTTCTGGTTAATCAAATGTTAAATTCACCTTCTCGGTGTACAAGGACTAGTGTGGAGCCAGATGTGATAGCAGGGGGGTTTTTGCATCTTGTCAAGTACACACACACATGTAAAAATATAGCCAAATTATAAGATAGGGTTTTCCTTGCTTCAGGAAATAGATGGTATATAGAGTATGAACCGCTTTCTCAGTGACTTGAGAAATCCGTGATCACAGCAACATTAGGGCTAAAGACAGAAGGCAATCACATGTAACAATGTCCTAGCTGGGATCTTTCAAAGCTATTGAGTTTCCATCTATGGGAGAAAGAAAAAAAATCACCACCCTAGTCCCAGAGGGAAGATTTCCTTAACCACCAACAACTCTCCAAGGTCTCAACTTAAGTAATATTGCAGTTCTGGTGCTGCAGAAAAGAGGAGACAGCCCTACCATTCAGCAACAAGCTTAACGCTGGTGGTGGAGATGGTGGAGCATAAACAAAGACAAAAATTGGTACCCGAATGGTACCTATATTAAGTCACCCAAGCTACCACTTCATAGCTTGACAGGGGGCATCAATGAAACAGTTCAAATTGGGGAGTTGTATCACAGCATAAATTGCAAGGGGTCCTGGGGCACTCCTGTTGAATGGAAAAACCAAAGAAACTTGTATTGATTGCACTTCGAACTTAAAAATATGTTGAACCAGCCCTACTATTCAGCTTCCAGTCTATTTTATATGAACCATTTGATTTAAGAACATAAACTATGAAGGAATATTAATAGCAGGGAGGGCTGGTCCTATCAGGTTAATGAGAAATGTACATTGTGTGTACTTCCGCAACACTTTTTTCAAATTCTGGTATTTGTATATTAAATGGTCCAATGACTGACATTGGTGCCTCAGAAAGTATCTGTCAAAAATTTCCCAAAGCTCTTCAGACAGTGATGTATTTTCTGCCTGGTAAGTCTTTCCATAAGGCACTCAAGATCTCTACTCCAAGAGAGACAAAAGGACAAAATCAGAACAAGCTCCCAAATTCCCCATCAATTAAGATTTTAAACATATTTTCTTACATTGCAGGCATTTTATTTTTGTTTTAATCTGTCGATGTAAAGTGCGAGTCATCTTTGGGAACAAAATGAGTCTGACACTTTTGTGTTGGTGCTTATATTTTCCCATTACTGACTCTTTTCATCTTTGTCCTGGAGCAAAAATAAATTTCCCTTTTTAAGCTTTTGAGGATAAAAATCTCATCTGTAGCCTCATAAATGATCCTTTATTATCTATATTAATAATGAATAAATGTCTGTTGAATACCCCTGATCCTCACATTATGTATTATGGATAACCTTTTGATTTAGCAGCACAAACTATGAAACAATATTAAATCAGTAAAGAACTGATCTTATCAGAGTCGCTAAGGTCAGAATTATAATTTTCCCTTCTTCATTTTTATTTGTAAATTGACCTGTATGCAACATGAACAGCTATCAATAATATTTACTTGTCTCACAAAAACCTAATGGAAGTAATAATTAAGAAATATACCTTGCACAGACTTTGCCTTTTCATTTCTATTTTTTCACTCAGCCTCATAGAGTCCAGCTTCTAGAGTTATATATAGTTCAGAAATCTTTCATAGGAGCAAGATCTCTTGGAGCTGTATAGATATCTTCCTATTCCAGGAAGGGCATAGAAGTACAATAGTGGGATATTTATTTCTAGTTTCAGAGGGAGAAAAGAAGTCTGATGAGGTTTTGTTTTGGGGTTTTTATTGTCACTATTGCATTTATTTATTTATTTCAGCTCTCTACTTGAAGTGTTTTAAGCTTTTTTTTCCCCTTCCCTATATACCTGCTATGTGCAAGGGAAGCTTTCACTTTATCTCTGGTTTTTTTAAAAAGTTTTTATGGTTTTATTTAATCCCCAGAGAATGAGTTGTGAAGTCCTGCTACAAATCTTTTCTCGCAGCCATGTGGTTTCATGCTAGCTGCTGCCTTTGTCTCTCACATCACCTTTCTTCCAGAGTTGCTGTCATGATATTTTAATATATCAACATGGTTAAGTGAGGAGAAGTTGGTACCAAAGCAAAACAAGCCCCACTGATCATCTCTTGCTTCCATGTTTACGTGTTGGGGTCCGTCTGAAAAGAAAGTATCTAAAACAGGTTAGGCCTAGAGCAGTGGCTGGAGTCTACCTTGGTCACCTTTGTGGACAATTTATGCTTGAAAATGGATGAACAGCAATGTGACCCTATTGATTCTCCCAGACCTCTCAGCAGCATTTGATAAAGTAGACCATGGGTAGGCAAACTAAGGCCTGAGGGCCGGATCCGGCCCAATTGCCTTCTAAATCCGGCTCGTGGATGGTCCGGGAATCAGGGTGTTTTTACATGAGTAGAATGTGTCCTTTTATTTAAAATGCATCTCTGGGTTATTTGTGAGGCATAGGAATTTTTTCACCCCCCCCAAAAAAAAATACAGTGAACCGGTCCCCTGCTGAAAAAGTTTGCTGATGCCTGATGGAGACCATGGATGCATACTTCTGAGGTTCCATGTGGAAATGAGTTTTTTTGGTTAGCATTTGTTTGTTCGCTCAATACATTCCCCATCCTTTACCATAAGGTCCCATGGTGGGTACCTTATGGTAATGAAATACACCATTATGGTAATGAAATACACAATTATAAAACAACAACAACTGTAAAACAAGAAAACTGTAAAAATAATTACAGGAACATAGGAAGCTGCCCATTATGTGTGGCAGTGGTTCCTTGTCAGGGACTGGCTGGATGATAAAGAGTGGTGGAAGACACCAGCCCAAGAACTCCCCCCAGGGATGGCACAGAGGGAGAAGACTTAGACCCAGGACAGTGGTGGTGGGACACCGAGGACTGGCCTGTGGAAGGGACAAGCTGGGAGGTGATAGAGGCAGGAGATTTGAGTGAACATGGGGAGGGGGCTTTCAAAAGAAGAAAGCTGTGCAAGGACAGGGCACGGTGCTGAGGGTCTTAGTGTGAGGTCAGACTCTGACAGAGAAGAGCCAGATGGACAGTCCCACTTTAGCTAGCTGTCCTCCTCCACTGACACCTGGATCATGAAGAGCCTTGTGAGTTGCTGAGCATTGAGCCAGAAAGGCCCAGAGCTTGCCGCAGTTTACGGCTGCTTGGGAGGAGTCCAGAGGGAGAGAGCTAGAGAGGGAAGCAGGAGCCAGACACCAGTCCCAGCAACGTCTTCAGATGAACTAGCCTAGATGAATTCTGTTGTGTTTTTATATGTCTGAATAAAAGCTGATTGTACTTCGTGTCTCAAGTCCTCTTCCTGACCTGTGGATGAACCTGCGCTCCTGACAGCCCCTTGACACTCTTCAGGATCTGGATTTCAGACTGGGTTCTCTCTCCACCTGGAGATGTGGAGGATATTGAACCTGGGGCTTTCTGCATGTGAAGCTGATACTCTACCACTGAGCTACAGTCCTCCCTCTTGCACAAAATATTTAAAAACAACTCCATATATGAAAAAGTAAAAATAGTTCTCATACAAATGCAGACTTGGATAAAGATCTCCACTTCACAGCTCGCTGGAAGAGGATGGTCTTCAATAGAGGCCAAAAAAACCAAAACAGAGATGGAGCCTGAGATGTACCCAGAAGAATTTCCATAGGGTAGAATACCCTCCAACTTGTCAAGATGAAAAACTGGGACATGTGTCTTCCGGGGCTGCATTCCTGTGTGAGCTACATGACCCATGTGAGATCATGGTCCCCAAAGATGCATGGTTTTTGGTACCATGTTCTCACATGAAAAAACAGAGTGCCCCAATTTTATCGGGACAGTTGAAGGATATGGGGTTCGTGCCACCACACTAAAGGCAAGACTCCTATATTGTATGGCATGGACATACAGTAGGCCCTCACCTGCACAGCATAGTGATTGTCTGGGCATATAAGGGGGTAGAATGATCTTTTAGGCATTTTCCTCCACCGCCTTTTGGAACCAGCATTCTGCTATACTAATGTAGCTACAATTGTCTCTAGAAAGTAGGTCCCAAAAGGCAGTACAGGAGAACTACTGCTAAGCCCTTTAGACTTTGGCTTATGAACTTGCACTGAATTCAATGCAACGTATTTAATAACAAAAGTAAATGTTAATAACAAAAATAAGCTTAAAAATCCATTCCTTCCTTGGCTTTTATCTTCACATTTCTGCCGCCATCCACAAACATTTTAATCTCCTCCAAAGAATAAAATATTAATAACGGCTGAAGAATAAAATAATAATGGTCTATACAGAGGGTGAAAAGAGACACTGTTTGTTTCCTTTTTTTAAAAAAATGAAACAACATCCTCTGCATGTATATGTCTGAAATATTGCCGAGCCTGCGATAACCCAGATGCTGCAGATGTATGCGTATTTTTTCCCTGCAAGAAAAATTGGATTAGTCACAATCTTGTCAACTAATGAACACACTCTGTGATCTTTAGAGCTTCATTTCCTGGGTTAATAGTGCTTTGCCTGAGTTCCTTTGCGATAGTTGGGGGGTGGAGGGAGGAGGAGGGACCTGTAGGAAGAAATATTCTGGGTGCAGTCCACAGCCACTGACACGAGTAATATCGTATTCATCACAGACAGACCTCGTATCTCATTACTGTTGAAGAGTTTGCCCCCAAGGCAACCGAGCGCAGTCAGGCCAGGCCCATCATGTGGAACCGTTCAGGTATATTGTGAAATGATTTAATGTGATAATAATGTCCACTTTGTGAGACAGATTATGTTTTTTATAGTGGCTGATGGTTAATGAATGATACATTAGCAAACATCACTAAAACATTATTGGGAAAATGCAGATGAAGAGATAGCCGTAACTCTCTGATTCCTCTCCCCACCAAGTCCAGCCTACCAATTCCTTCCTCATCATATAAAGATGAAAAGGAACTAAGGGCAGGAAAAACTTTCTCTCTCTCTCTCTCTCTCTCTCTCTCTAGTTCATGTCGCCAGTTCATGCAGCTTTTCCCTCCCTCCTTCCACCTCTCTCCAAGACGATACTAAAAATGTTGCAGACATAAACTGAAATATCACTTCTTAAATCAAATGAGAATCAATGAATGTGTAAACTTGAACAAATACATTATATGTTGACCCAGTTTATTAGATGAAGCCATTTACCCTGATTTGATTTATCTTGCCGTACGCTGCTCAGCTGTGAAATGAGATAAGAAGAACCCATTCACCTTATTTACTACATCACAGGGGTGGCTGTTAACCCAGCTGTGGTTAAGGGTCTCCCAAACAAGTTCTTCTAAACATCACTTCAGCTGTGTGGTGGGATCTGCTTTTCCTCGAGCAACTGCTGCGGCAATCTTTAAATTGTTTAGCAGTGCAAGTAGGGAAGTGGTCATATGGGTCCTTCCCCATAGAAATGTAACCCCCCCCTCAAGGTGTCAGTTCTGAGGCTAGGACCTGGCATGTCCATCTAACTATCTTTACATACCAAGGCTGAGAGACTGCCCATTTTCCACTACGATAAACAGAACCTCCAGTGTGAACTTACTCAAAGTGCTTTTAACCTTTGAAGCCCCAAACAGTTTGGAGTCGGGTTGCCACAGTAAGATCTCCTTCAGAGACCCTTATCAAGGTCCCCCACCAAATGAAGTACAGTGGTACCTCAGGTTAAGTACTTAATTCGTTCCGGAGGTCCGTTCTTAACCTGAAACTGTTCTTAACCTGAAGCACCACTTTAGCTAATGGGGCCTCCTGCTGCCGCCGCCTTGCCGGAGCACAATTTCTGTTCTTATCCTGAAGCAAAGTTCTTAACCTGAAGCACTATTTCTGGGTTAGTGGAGTGTGTAACCTGAAGCGTATGTAACCTGAAGCGTATGTAACCCAAGGTACCACTGTATAATGGGTAGCCACCAGAGAAAGGGGCTTTTCAGCAGTGGTACCTCTACAGAGAGGTCTCCCTTGTACTGATGTTATCGCCTTTTCATTGCCAGATGCAGGCCTTTTCAATTCTCTAGGTGTTTCGAGATCCTTTTAAGATCTTCAGCATGTTTTTTCTTCTTTTTTTAGCTCTACTGTTTTAAGTCCTTTTGTTTAGTTCTTGCTGCTGATTGTTTTATTGAGCTAGCTTCAAACTGAACTGTAGTTTTATTCTGTTTGATTTTTAGAGTTTGGCTTTTTCAGGGTTATGTTTTATTGTTGTCTGCCCAGAAGATATTGTTAATTGGTGGTATACAAATGATGTTAATGAATAAATGATAGCCAGGGCCAACACTCAGAAATGTCATGGCCCAGCTTTCCCATTTTTGCATGGAGTAATGTGAACAAGGACCTTTCTCATAATCATTTACACACAAACGCCTCATTCTAAAGCAATATTCTTTGACCTTAGATAATGGCCACAGACACTAAGAGCTGTAATCCAGTAGTATGTGGGGACTTCAAGGCTGAGGAACCTTGTCCTCGAGGTTCTACAGTGAATCTATACATAGCATAGAAAAGCCACTCACATACATGGACAAATAACACATAGGGGCACAATATGAGAAACAGGGGTGGGGAGCCTGTAGCCCTCCAGATGTTGCCAGACTCCAACTCTCATCAACTCTCATCCAAAGGTCAAGGATGATAGGAGCTGTAGTCCACACACATAAAAAAATGGGTGGCATCCAATGTAAAAGACAAGAAAAAGAACTGATTTCAAGCTCTCCGTTTCTGGAACTGAGACGTCATACACACAGAGAATTTGCCCTTGTGAGAAAAAGTGAGAATTTACATCTACTGAGAAACCATTACAGATTATATGCCACAGACAGAACTTTCACATTACTTCACCTTAAATATTTTGAAACTACTGCACTGTGGTTGGTATTTAATGTTAGTTCTACTCAGAGTAGACCTATTGAAGGTAATAAACATGACTCACTTAGGTTTATTGATTTCAATGCGTTTACCATGAGTAGGACATAGTTGAATGTCCTACTCATTTCCCAGTATTTCTGTTTAGCTGACCATCAATCTAAGTTTGATGTCCCTGATTTTAGACACATTGGTCACAATCCAACGCTGAATCAGGCATGATTGACACTACTGAAATCAACAGGTTTAAGCATGCCTGAAGTCTTTGCTCTGAATTGTTACAAATGGGTATAATGGCTATTGACTGAAGTCATGTGGAAATATTATTGTTCGACAAAGACAATGTACACATTATATACACTATCAAGTGATGAAACATTGCATTATGTTTTTGAATGATACGCTTTCACATGGGAAACACCTGAAGCAATGACATGTTTGGTTGTAGCTTTGAAGAAAGTGTTTGAGGCTGTAGTCTTAAGCCCACTTACCCCATTGAACTCAGTGGGACTGACTTCTAAACAGAAAGGCATAAGATTGCACAGTAGTGTTTTTTATAACAATTAAAACATGGATTGTCTAGCATCATTTTTGCTGTGATCACAGTACAGTGAAACCTATTTCCAGTCCTACCTACTTGAATGTAATTATTGCAAATCCACTACCAAGATTATGGTTGGGATGGTTTACTGTAATGCTCTAAGTAACATGCTTTTCTGACTTCATCAGGCTTGTTTTGTCTGGAAAATGAATTATGTAAACCTTCACCATCTGAAACTGTTTCAAGTCAATTAATTGTTGTAATTACTTAAGATTTCTTTTTAATGAATACGACTCTCTGGAGATTAGATGATATCCTGTCATCCGTAGGCCTGATAAATGAAATGTGATTTGTGACTCTCTGTGAACACTGAGCAACCTTGTACGTGTTCCTCCGTGTTCATGAAACTCCGCGAACAGCGAGCAACTTTGTATTTGTCCCTTCATGTTCATGAAATGGAAGAAATGTCCTTGACAGAGGAAGAAACATCTGTTACATGGTTATTCCCAGCAAAGCTTGATGCTGAAGTCCAATTCATACCGCTCTAGGTAAGAGTTAGTTGCAGGAAAGCTGTGTGAAAATTTTGCATGTGCTGCATTTTCACATGTTACTAAGTGGTTGTATCATTTGTTAATCAGGATTCAGCTTTGAACATGTCAGCAAATGTGTCCTTTGTTGTGGCTTGCCACAAACTGTATCATATGCATTGCACACAACTGGCTGCCATTAGGGTCTCATGACCCCCCAGTTTCAAGCTCAGATGAGGAACAGAAGTCAGCCGGGCACATGGCTGGTGGGCAAGTGGCTGGTGAACTGGACTGGGCTCCTGGGGGCTAGCCTGAAGCTGGAGGTCAGGAATTGTCTGAGCTTGGAATTGGCAGACAGGAAGAAAAAGAAGAGGAGGAAGAGGAGGAGTTTGGATTTGATGTCCCGCTTCATCACTACCCTAAGGAGTCTCAAAGCGGCTAACATTCTCCTTTCCCTTCCTCCCCCACAACAAACACTCTGTGAGGTGAGTGGGGCTGAGAGACTTCAGAGAAGTGTGACTAGCCCAAGGTCACCCAGCAGCTGCATGTGGAGCAGCGGAGACGCAAACCCGGTTCATCAGATTACGAGTTTACCGCTCTTAACCACTACACCACACTGGCCCAGCAAACCACAGCCATGACCCTCATGAGCACTTTCTCCTGAGCTCAAAGAAGCAAGTGCCTCCTCCACTTCTGTTCCTGTTCAACTTCGCAGGGAGCAGGCCACATGAGAGGCCACGGAGAGAAGAATCACCTGTCTTTAGGCCTGGGAGTTGGCCCTTTAAGAAACTATATTCTCCAAGCAAGGGGTGGACTGAAGACAGGGGCCTCCACCTCCAGCCTCTATTGGAGCAAGCTGTTTATTGTGCTGTAGCTACCAACCAGCCTTGCTTACCATGCCTCATAGATAGATTAGAAATGCTACCATGCACATTGAGACTGCCCAGCTATGCTATGGTGAGGTGTCTCTGTCTTAGCCAGTCTCCACCCCCATATGGCGGAGAAACTCTTTTTTTTTTAATAAATGTTTATTAGGATTTTACAACACATAAAAATCAAACAAATACATATCAACACAAAAAACAAAAAATACACACTTAATAAAAAAAGAAAAAGAATCCACTTTTAAATTTCAAGGTTCTATATCCCTCTTTCCTGACCTCCTCACATCTCCCTTTTTTGTGTTCCTCTTTATTCCGTCAAATTCAGCAAATTCTAACCCTCTTTCGCATCTCGTTTATAATTTTGTACTCCCACTTGTTATATCTCTAATTTCCCCTCTTTTTTAGATACCATTTTTTCATACCTCTTTTAACCATATCCCAAATGCCGTGTTACCTTTACATCCCACATCATTTTAACATTCAAACAATTTACTATATTTCTGGGCGGAGAAACTCTAAGGTGCTACTCTAAAATACTCTCGTCATTTGGAATGTTTGCCCGTAGCCAGTCCTTTTTCTGGGGGGTGCAGGGGTACACATACCCCTAAACATTTTGTGGATCTAAGTTTGGCCTCATTGAGGGGCAGTATTTCAATATGAGTAGGAAAATGAGAGTACCCCTAAACATTTTTTTTTAAAAAAAAGCACTGTCCGTAGCTACAAGTATGATGCTGCAGAGGCCGACGCTGCATGTATGGTGGTGACGTCCTAGAGAGTCTACTACAGCTAGCAGAAGATTAAGGAGAAGAATTGCAGGCTGAAGGTACCAACAGTAGGTTATGTGGAGAAGAGTGAAAAGGAAGAGTAAGGAGGCAGGACCTATGGTCTATAGTAATTAATGTAATCATGAGGAAGTGGACTCTTTTCTTTAGCTCAGTTGCCAATAGCCACTGGTCATGTTACTGAATCACACACAGAACAAGATCTTCTTGTTCCTTTCCTCTCCTTTGCAGCATAAAATTAAAAACTACTCGAGCTAAATGTGTTGCCTACTCTTTGCCATTGCTATTAACTTAGCAGTTGCCTCTTTCATCTTCTGTTGCATTCGCTGAAATGTGAAATATTAGCAGTCCATCATCAGTGCAGAGGAAAAGCCTGTGCTGTAATGATGAGTTAGTTGTTTTTCTTCTCCCTCTGTCGCTTTCCAGATGGCACTGTCATGTTTCACAAGTGTGACATTGTCCTTTCCTATTTTGTCCACCTTGCCTTACAAGACTCCTTGAGAAAAAGGAGCTTTCTGTTGGTGAAGATGGAGAGATCGCACACACACCCACAGCCATGGACCCTGCACTGAATTCTTATAAAGCAGTACCATCTTCAGCTAATATCCTATTACTAGCTCATGACAATATAATCACCAAGACCAAGTTAGAGGGAAACAAGTGGGGAAGTTCTTTATTTAAATGTTAACCTTTTACTGGAGATTGATCAGATACCCCCTGAATGTAGTAAACTCCATTATGGTGAGTGTGCTAAGCTCAAAAACCAAAACATAACAAGTTTTCTTCTACTACAGGAATATCTCTCAATATGCTTATAGACATGTGTCTTAAGGACAGCACTACACATGGCATTAAACACACCTTTGCATCTATTACACAGAGTTCTTAAAAATGCAGAATACAACAGGTGGAGGGGGGGTAGCTGAAAAAGGACCACTTGACTTATATGTTTACCCAACCACTGAGGTCTTGGGGGATGTCACTGTTAATGGGACTACATAGATCAGATAAACTGCTCATGTCCACCAGGTTCAGTATTGTGGGCCCAATTTTATGGCACTCCCTTCCCTTTGTGGTCAGACAGCCCCATTCCCTACTGAACATCCAGCACCTACTGAAGACTTCTTTAAAAAGTTCAGTAGGCATTTTAACTAAATTTTGATTTTATATTTTTAACTGACTTTTATCATTATTGTATTGAGTCACTTGCTTAGAAACGATTGTCATGAAGTGATATATACATTGTTGAAATAAAATAAGCAAAATAAAAATAATTAATAGGATTAGAACATTTTGGGGAGAGGTTTTAACATTTCCTACAATGCTGCGGTCCAAAGCGGCGGCGGCGGGGTGTGTGTGATCTCTGTTCTGCAGCTATTTTTTGCACTGGGATGGAAATCGCCCATTGGCTCCCAAGAGGCACATTTATGGGATAAAAATGAAATTTTAGAAAACCAATTTTGTTCTGATTCCACCCCCCAGAATTTATTAGAATGGTTGTGTTTGGACTGGAGTGTAGGCGTGTCACGAGAATGAGATTATTAAGCAAGAAAAGCCGCTAAAACACTAGAAAATATAAATTATGTACCCTGCAAGCTGCTATAATATTCCACCTATAACAGGGCGGACAAAGGGAGGCCTGAAAAGAATGTGAGCTGACAAATGTGTCATATGTCAAGAAGATGAAGTAGATAACAAGAACTGACACGTCGAGAAAGAGCCTTTGTCAGAATGCAAAAAAAAAAAAAAGAGTTTCAAAGCTGAGGGACACCTTGCTGACGGCAGTTGAGGTTAGGGAAGATAAATATCTCATCCCCACTTGAAAAGGTCAAAGCTATGAAAATACCACCACAGCTTCCATGAAAACTACACTGAAATAATTGTATTGCTATCCCTTACTGCTGAAAAGAAGTGCTTAGAAAACACAGATTATTAAAGGTCTGTTCTACTGTATTTCACCATCTAGTTTAATGAAATCCAGGAGAGTCTCGTCCTCTTCATAGCTCACAGAAGCGGCCATGTTGCTGGTAAGAGTGGTAACTGAATCACTGTTCTGCTTTCAAGAGCTGGTTAACTTCTGTGCAGCTACTATATACATCCTGAGGGTCAGAGGATCATCTCAATGGGTTTGGACAACTTAACCCCACCAAGGCAAGCACAACCCACCAGCGAAGGCTCAATTACCCTCCTCTGAATTTTGTGGTGGGGTGGTTTATGTTGGCATTTCTTGAAAATTTTGTTCTCAGGCAATCCTTTTAAGAATAAAATCATGAGCGACTCCAAACTACCTCCAGCAGAATGCCCAAGGCCATATTTAAAACATAGTAGGCTCTAAAATGCAGGGTGTTTGGGGGGTTTTTTGTTTTTAAAAAAGTTATTTTAAATGATGTCCCTTGAAGAAAGTCTTTAAAAGTGCAGTATCTATTTATATAAAGCTCTTTCCAGACATAAAATAAAAGGCAGTAACATTTATTATTATTATAACAATAAAGACAATGCGTGCTTTCCAGACAGTGCTTAAAGGCACATATTTTATAGTATACAGTAAGCATTTAAAATCATGTGTATCAATAATTAAGAACGGGGTGGTGCTTCTCTTTTATTTGCTGTTAGATTTTCTTTAATGCATTCTGAGTCCAACAACAATGCTTATTTTACAACGCTATTCTATCATGTTTACTTGGAAGTACTATTGCTTTCAAAGGCTTACTCCAGAGTATGTGGGTGCAGATTTTTACACACTAAACAGACACAGTGGAGGTTAGTTGGCTGATATTAATAAAGTTTTAAAAGGCATAAATAACTCATTCTTATATATTTAATTGTGAGTACCATTCACCCTGGGACGCGGGTGGCGCTGTGAGTTAAACCACAGAGCCTAGGACTTGCCGATCAGAAGGTTGACAGTTCGAATCCCCGCAACGGGGTGAGCTCCCGTTGCTCGGTCCCTGCTCCTGCCAACCTAGCAGTTCGAAAGCACATCAAAGTGCAAGTAGATAAATAGGTACTACTCCGGCGGGAAGGTAAACGGCGTTTCCGTGCGCTGCTCTGGTTCGTCAGAAGCGGCTTAGTCATGCTGGCCACATGACCCGGAAGCTGTACACCAGCTCCCTTGGCCAATAAAGCGAGAGAAGCGCAACAACCCCAGAGTCAGCCACGACTGGACCTAATAGTCAGGGGTCCCTTCACCTTTACCTTTACCACTCACCCTAGTGGAAGACTGTAGAAGGAAAAAAGCTGCTGATTTTTATGTGAAATATTTTGATACCTGAAGTCAAAATCACCGTCCTACCTTTCTTCACCGTTTTCTCCTTTCAAAGAAAGTTCTCCCTTAGGAGATCTATTTCGAAATGAGTCCCATTAAAGTTAATGAGATTTGCTTCTAAGAAACTGTGTATATAGGATCAGGCCACACAAATAATCTGTATAGACACTCTGAAATAAAATCAATATGGCAGATGCATAATGCATTGGCCGTGATGGTTGAGGCTGATGAGAAGTGGAGTCCAGTAATGTCTCAAGGGCACCATATTGGCTGCCCCTGTGGTATGCCATGAAACAGAGATCCCCTTTACACTCCATCATATATGCAGACCTTGGTTCAGTACACTGTCACTCAGTCCATTTTCAGATTATTTGTGGTGGATTACTGAGTTGTGGATTTGTTTAATGATTTTCATTTTTATACATTTCAATAATTTTACAATCATTTTAGCATTTCAAAACTTGACTTCCTTCCCCCTCTTTCTGCGGTTCCTTAAATTTATTTTTAATATTTTCTGCACATCCAAATTAACTTAATTTGTTCATTTATTCCATCTACTTTAAATATATACTCTTGTAAAACTGCAGGTCATTACAATAACCCTGCCAATGTTCTTATCTGTTTACAGTTTATTTGTGAATATTCAATAAACCATTTCCATTCTTTTATTAAAAATCTTCATTTCTTATTTTTCCAGTGAGTTTAGCCATTTCTGCATGTTCCATAAGCTTTTGTATACATTCTTCTTTTGCTGGGACTTCTTCTTCCCATTTTTGGGCAAGTAACATTCTTGCTGCTGTAGTCCCATAGATGAATAAATTTCTATACAGTTTGAATAGTTCTGACCCTATAATTCCCAAAAGGAATACAAAAGAAGTTGTGTGTGTGTTTTACCCCATTGTGGGTTAGGAACATAACACTATAGTGGGACCCATGTGGGAGGGGGGCACTGGATTCAGTATCTAATGGTCTCCGGTGCTATTTTACTTTGAACAAGCTACAAAAATGTTTGTTGAAAGTGTCAAAGCTCATCTGGCAGGGGAAATTCCCAAAGTCACTATGGAATGGGTCGGAGGAGGAGGAGCTCCTACAGTAGGTCTGTGCAAGTTGTGATGCATTCAATGAATTGGCCTACCAACCATATGTAAGTCCACAAGGAGCTCACAACTTCCCTTCCCACCTTTCTTTTTTCATTTGCTTCATCCTTGGGGCTCCAAAATCAGAGGGGCTGTCCATCACAGAGCAGGTTACAATATAAAGGTGGTAGTCTGCATTCAGTTTAGTGGATCACAAACTGTTGCGGGCCTGACCCAGAGATAAAACATTTTTATTTAGTACAACTGATATATATATATTTCCTGCTAGAAAGCTAGGGAAAGCTATCTGCAGATGTCTGCCTGCCCCCTTTAGAATTTGCTTGTTCCACTGAGTTCCCTCTCATCACCATAACCTCTCTCGGCTAGGTGTGAAGCCATGAGCATATGGAACCCAGTCATGCAGGTGTCTTTCATAGCTATACCTGCCACACTGTGAACCCACCATGTCTCTGGCCCCGAGGAGAAGTTCTCTTTCCTTGCAGCAAGATTATGTTTTAAAAAAGCTGACTTTTAAACCTCTTACTGAATTTTTTAATGGATTAAATTCATCATGTCACCAGCTGCTGTGCAGCTAATAGAGCCATAAAACACTGTATTAAAGGATTACCCATGCAAAATTTCCTCTTGCGCTAATGTGAATTTTAATACTTTTAACATTTAGTTGAGATGGGAATGTCCAAGAACAGCTTGTTCAATAGGTTGTTCTATAAAATTAAGTTCCTCAGCTCATCACAAATGCCAGGACTCCATTAAGTTAAAATTTTACGGAGAGGCTAAGATGATTCACTGTATAGCATTTGCAGGGAGGATGGGAACATCTGCTTCCCCGTTAATGCTATTTTTATATACATATATAGAAAAGAAGCAAAACACACATGAGTATCATAACTTTAGCAGATCAGAGCTTGAACAAACGAGAAGGGCTACCTACAAATTTGGTGGTCTGTATATACACTACTGTGTACATATGGGACCTTAACGGGAACACCATGAAATATTACTCCCAGGCTACCAGCCACAAATCAAGGTTTGCTTTTCTCTTTCTACTTCACTGTAATATAAAACCAAGAACAATTCCACTGTAACAAATGGAAGAATATGCGAGTGACAGCAGACAAAGGCTAAATTATGGGGATTTACTTCATTCAGAACAGAATGAAATACTCTTGATTTGGATATTGGGATGGAGAAGCAAGTTGGCATGTTAGCAATCCCAACCATAGGGAAAAATTCCAATTTAAGGCAGCATGGGTCTTAAAACAAAGAATTCTAGCAGCAGGTCGCAGACACTACATTCTCTGCTCCATCACGTCACTAGAGGAAGCAGCAAGCTCTTTACTGAGTTTCACAATGGCCAGGCTGGTGGCAGTGTAGCTGGCACTTAAGCAGGTGTCTATTGGAACAAAAATTAGTCTAAGGAGGAGGACCATAGCTCAATGACAGAGCATCTTCTTTGCATGCCAGGTTCAATCCTTAGCATCTCCAGGTGGGGCTGAGAGAGAACTCTTGCTTGAAATCCTGGAAAGCCACTGCCAGATAAGGCAGAGTTGGAATGGACCAAAGGTGGTGGTCATAACGTTCCATCAAATATCAAAATATTTATGTTTATCAAAATATGTACACCTATTTTTCTAGTGCCCATGGATATTTCAGTATGTACACACAGGCAAACTCTTACAGTTTTCAAAACAGGGTGGTAAAAATGTCTGTCGGCATTAAGAAAGCATGGATTTAGGCTTGCACCGACGCAATTACACTCAGCTGCTTCCTCATGTAACCAGTGTCCATGCTTTCACCCCACATTGCCTGCAAAGTTCCTAGAAATCATGTGAATTTTTTCCTCAGTTTAGTCATCGTCATCTGAAAGCACCAGTTGGTAGAAACTCTTCCGATTACCCATGCATCTTTTTTTTAAAACTGTTTTATCCAACTCTTTATTAGTGAAATAGAGTCAGAGTTGATATGCCCCCTTGTATCCTTACGCAGTGCAGCCCTATGCAAAGCACTTATTCATCCCAACGTTGTGGATGATGCCTTCAACCCAAGGCTGTTCACATGAATGAAGATAGACAGCAACAATATATGAAAAAGAGAAATGTTCACAGACAAATAGGACAGTTAGGTGCCCAGTCTCCATTAACTTCTAGTGTGGTGCCAAATCTCCCCCTTAAGCAATAACATCTCCACATGATGGACAATTCTAGGCTAGTTTACGGGGAGTGCTATCCTGTATAATTATGTTACCAAAACAAGGAATATGTTCTTGTTTGAATAAAGACAACTGTATGGTTGGGGAGGTGTAATAGGGACACTGTTGTGCCCCTGTTCTTTGCCCCTCAACTGAATTTCCCCCACAGCCCCATATTTTGTTCTCCATGTGTATTACTGTTCTGAGAGCCTGTCATTTCTTATCAGAATGAGAAAGGCTAAAGAGATAATATTTCAATAACATACTGGCCTGATCATAAAATAACTCAATGGAAATATGTAACTGCCGCAGGCAACTCAGCAGGATAGTCAGCAGTCAGATGATTTCTATTCTGTGGTATTTTTTTTTTATAGTTACATTTTCTGTTAGATCAGACATACCCTCAAGTCTTAGTTATGCTTTTATTCAAAGAGGAGAGCCACAAGTATTAAGAGCTACAAAACTTATTATGATATATTACTATAAGGAAATAAAAGTTGGTGCCATGATAGCATATTGTTAAGGACAGGCCTGCCACATTAATTGACCTTCTTCCCCCTCTACCAAGGCCGAGGCCACAGCATCCTTGTTGCTAAGAAACAGGGTCACTGCTTTCAGGCCTTATATCCACAAACATACAAAGAGGAGCAGAAGCTGCAATGTTATGAAGGAAGGCAAATGTTTGTCAGAAGAAAAGACCCATTTGCTAGTTCCTATGCACAGAAAGGTTGGGAAATGATTTTTTAAAAAGATAGCAAAAGAGCTATTATTTTGAAGGCACTGTGGCATATTTTGTTGAGACCCTAACGCAAAAAATACAAGTTCACTTTCCAAACTCCCAATGTAGGCATCGTGAAGAATTTACAGACACACCACTGAAGAGTTTTTAGGGACTCAGGGGGAAGCGAAGGGTGCTGTTTTCTATGCAAGCTTTTTTACATTCTATCATAAACATTACTGCTTGCCGCTGTGTTAATGACAGGGCTTGAGGCAACAAAATGGCTCCGAAAGGTCAAAGCCGAGAGAAGTTGGTTCCCTCTTTCCTCATTGTGAAGTATGGAAAAAGTCGACACTTAATAAAGGCCACAGAACAAGGGTGTATATCACTGCTTGAGCAGTAACATTTGAATACTTGGTAAATTCATTACATTTAATCTACATTTGAGTCCTAGGACTGAGATGTGAATTCTTAGCTTCATAGTTTTTAAAGGACGGTTTTTATTGTCATGGGCAAGTGGCTAAACTATTAACCCTTGTATTCTTTCTTCCCTCCTGATAAAGGGAAAACTCACATTTTGCAGCATTCAGAGTTTAAAGTTAGGGCTAAAGCAAAATGATCATATTTTTTTACAGTAAATGTTATACCCATGGTATTTAACTCCATATAAAGTAAGCAGAATATATCCAACAGTGTGAAGTAACTGCTGGAAATGTAATATAACCCATAACCACGGTCTTCCTTCTTTTCTAAATTGTTGTGTATAGGTCTGTCTATTGACCGCTTGCTTTGTTGTAGTCTGTTGCATTTCAAAATACAATAGAACTGCACACATCACAATATAGGCATAATGTATTCTTATTTCAGAATAGTCTAAGAAGAGCCCTGCTGGATCAGACCATAGATTTACTCCATTCAGAAACCAGTTTCCTACAGTAGCTAACCAGATGCATATGTAAAAAAAATCCTGGAGATAGTATACAACCATCATGGCTAGTGAATAGTTTTATCCTCCATGAATCTGTAGTGTAATGTCTATAAAAAGCTAAAAAGTTGGCAGCCTCACTACACCTTGTGGTAGCAAATTTCTTAGTGTAATAGTGTGCTGTGTGCTTCCGTGAGTTTGCCCTGAATCCCACCAAATCCCCCCCCCCCAAAAATTGACATTGAATGACCCCTCTGCTGCTTCAGTCTATACTCCTCAAGTATGATCATCAATGGCAGGAAAAGAGCCCACGGGGGAATCTACATATTTGTTGCTGATTCCACCCCTTCCCTGTTCAGATTTGCTTCAAAATATCAACGAAAGCAAGTTCAATGATATTCATTGCAAACAAGAACAGTTAGGATTCATCACCATTCCTTTCAGCTGCTTGAGCTAAGCCATCAAACACCTGCCTGAACCCAATGTTAATGAGTTGTAGCAGGTAAATTAGCACATCTGAATCTGACCATGTAGAATCCTGAGCTCGATGAAGTGTTTAAGCACCCCCTTTACCTCCAACATTAAATGTCTTTTGACATTCACACAGAAGACAGAAAGAGAGTAATTAGCAAACCTGTTTCGCAGATGACAAGAAAAAGAATGAACAGCTACCAATAACAGACTTTGTGCTAATATGCATTTTCCATGTCTTGCATGTATATCTGCATCTTACACTAACGTTTTGCTTAGAATGCAGAAATTATTCTTAAGGAAAGCTGACCTGCCTTTAAACCATGGCATCCCCTATTTGATAAGCCTCTATTCTTTGGCAAATGCAAGCAGTACAATATTGTTCACAATTAGTTTATAATCTAATTCACAATTTGAATGCTATGTTTCTTGTTTGGAGTTCCCCTTTCAAATACTTATTTTCTTCTTCTGAGAAAAAGCATTTCTAATAAGGGTAGGGTGAAAACCTGAAAAGGCAGTGCTCTTGCACCTTCAATAGTTGTGTTGTTGTTGTTGTTTAGTCGTTTAGTCGTGTCCGACTCTTCGTGACCCCATGGACCAGAGCATGCCAGGCACTCCTGTCTTCCACTGCCTCCCACAGTTTGGTCAAACTCATGTTTGTATCTTCGAGAACATTGTCCAACCATCTCATCCTCTGTTATCCCCTTCTCCTTGTGCCCTCAATCTTTCCCAGCATCAGGGTCTTTTCTCTTCTCATGAGGTAGCCAAAGTACTGGAGCCTCAGCTTCACAATCTGTCCTTCCAGTGAGCACTCAGGGCTGATTTCCTTA
This sequence comes from Podarcis filfolensis, assembly GCF_964270895.1. Taxonomy (NCBI): domain Eukaryota; kingdom Metazoa; phylum Chordata; class Lepidosauria; order Squamata; family Lacertidae; genus Podarcis; species Podarcis filfolensis. Next base: position 28,938,667 of record NC_139603.1, on the reverse strand, counting down.
AGAATGGATAGGTTTGATCTTCTTGCAGTCCATGGGCCTCTCAAGAGTCTCCTCCAGCACCATAATTCAAAAGCATCAATTCCAGCTTTCACTTCCATACATCACTACTGGGAAAACCATGGCTTTAACTATACGGACCTTTTTTGGCAAGGTGACATCTCTGCTTTTTAAGATGCTGTCTAGGTTTGTCATCGCCTTTCTCCCAAGAAGCAGGCATCTTTTAATTTCGTGACTGCTGTCACGAATAGTTGTGTAGAAGTGGACATTTCAGTATGTATAGCTTTGTCATTCAGGCTGCAGAAATACCGTCTTCTACACAAATATTGACGGTGCAGGAGGCCTGTGTCCTCTTGCATCTTTTCATCTTGCACAAGGGTATAACTACCGTAGATGTTTCCTCAGAAAACATGTGTCCTCAGACCTGTGTTTGACAAGCTAATGCAAATCTGGGAGAGGTGCTGAGGTCTGAATTTGTGCAAGACAGTCAGCAGGTTGGGAGATGGATACTTAACTCTTCTCCTGCCTGCTGATTCTACCCTGAAAATGCCCCCACATGTTTTCTTCCATCAAGTACACACACACACACACACACCACTGTGGAGAAATCAACAGAAAAATGACCAGGAAGGCATGTTTAGAGGGGAGAAATTGTTAAGCTGATGGTTCCCTCCAAATAACTCCCTCCCTACATTGTCATTATGAAGCAGACTTTGAGTTGGAAACCGAAGGTCTTCCTTGCAATGTGTAATGTTGTCCTTGCTAAGAACTATTGATGCAACCACAGATTCACTGACTGATTCAGCCTTTGAAAAATTCAGCACAGAAAGGTTGTCTTCTCAGTTCACAATATTTTGCCATACTCTCTTCCCTTCTCCAAATCCTAAAGTCCAAGGGATGTAAATTTTGATGCAGGAAGAGAAGCCTCTAGATTTTTAATTACACACTTTTAAACCAATACAATGATTTGAGGAGATGCAAATTTTGCACATTTAAAAAAATCTTTTGAGTTGACAATACTAAGCATTTTTGGTCAACCCCTATCAAAAAGAAGCAGCAGACGGGATATTTTCACAGTTCTCAAGAAATCAATTTTCACCTTTTCCAGTTGTGTTAATACAATACGAAAAAAATGCCTCCAGTCCTGCTACTTATGCTAAGTTACCTATTTGATACTCCTGCACTGAACAAGATCAACAGTTTATACAAACTGTTATGAGCCAGAGATCTAATAATTTGCATGACTATAATTGTGCAATGAACCAAAGATGTGTCTCCCAAAAACTCTGATAGCAACCAAACAATGTCAAAATCCCTTGTTTAAAAAGGAACAAGTTTGGCGTACTCAAGGTTAGTTAACAGAAGTTGCAAAAGAAGATTTAATGTAGTCAAGGTTTACAACTACTTCACCCAGTTTAGGCCCCCAATTTTTATTTCTGTATATCGAACGTTCCATCTGTAGCTATGATTTTAAAAGAATCTTGAAGAGAAAACGTTGTTAAATCTCATATTTTGCCTTGTGAGATCTGAAAACCAAGTTGATAAATAAGACCTGACATCAAATCAATAAATGCAGGATTTCCTATCTTCCTGATGGGGTCTGAATTGAAGGAGCTAGTCTTTCTGTTGGGAGGAGTCTGGTTGCAGAATTCAAGATTTTCTTACCTCTAAGATAAGCTTGATTTCTCCTGTATTGAAGAGAAAATAAACCCAGGCCATAATCCAGTACTGAATATCCAACAGTTGTGGAGTCTAGGTGGTGGAAGCCCCATAATCTCAGCTGCCGAGGGCCTTCTGGCGGTTCCCTCATTGCGAGAAGCAAAGCTACAGGGAACCAGGCAGAGGGCCTTCTCGGTAGTGGCGCCCGCCCTGTGGAACGCCCTTCCAGCAGATGTCAAAGAGATAAACAACTACCTGACATTCAGAAGACATCTTAAGGCAGCCCTGTTCAGGGAAGTTTTTAACGTGTGATATTTTATTGTATTTTTGGTTTTTATGGAAGCCGCCCAGAGTGGCTGGGGAGGCCCAGCCAGATGGGTGGGGTATAAATAATAAATTATTATTATTATTAATAACTCGTTATACTTCCACCACAGCAGTTATACTACTAAAACATCCCACATAAACTGGTGGAATGGCTGAAATGGAATGGAGATATGCACATTTATGCTGTATCCTATACTTTAATCCATGGACATGCCCCTGTCAACAGCACAAACCACACAGGAAATTTCAAAAATAGCTGAAACCAGAGCAACACCCACCCTGCTGGCATCTCCATGATAGAGCATAGGATATCAATTAACTCAGCACCCAATCACAGTTCACTACCATCAGGTATGTCAGGAAACCATAAGTAGGATTTGGTGTTGAAACTGGAGGCATGGCGTATATCATGGATGGGGAATCTCAGGCCCTGGGATTATATGTCCCCTGCCCCCCGTCTTTCTATTTGGCTCTTGGGACTCCCCCAACATCACATCTCTCTGCAGGCTACACGGCTCTCCCCAAGCCACAGCTTCACATCCTCTTTGTATGCTAACACTGTACAAATGTTGATTTTCCATTTCCAAACCTGTCCATGCCATTCTTTCGCTTGGCTGCTGCTTTGTATTTTGTTTCTGGATTAGTCATATAGGTGACCTCCACCAAATCAGAATTCACATAGGACTGAAATTCACTAGGGCACATGAGGGCATTTGAAAGTAAGCACGAGTGAGGGCACTCTAAGAAAATAAGTAACCATTTCTGCAAGGTATGTAACACATAAATTAGTGAGGAAAAGGAAGCATTTTTTCAGCACTGCTGAAAGCAATAATGAAAAACAATGAGTACTTTCACCACAGCCCCAGCCTAAATCTACAAAGCCTTTTAAAGTGAAATGCTTTTCTTCAGTCGCCCCAACAAGTGAGAGTCTTTCAAAGGTTTGCTTCGGACATCCATACTCTGCACGTGAGATGAACTTTTTACCTTTTCTTTGTGCTTTTGATCTGCAGTCCACATGAGCTCATTAAGAGACCGTATTATTTAGCTTAAACTTCAAGCACTAAGCATTTCCCACAGTAGCCCCGGGCTTGGAGTACTGTGTAGTACAGCTTGTGCAGTCTTTGTGCCATGGCAACATGTCATAAAATATCTACCGGGTTGCATCAGTAAAGGTAAGGTTGAGTGGTTCGAAGGATGCAACACAGATGCTCAGACACTTCAGAGCGGCCTGCAAAGAGAGGTCAGTGCCTATCAACTGATAGGCTGAATTCTAATTACTCAGGAATGCTCAGCATGAGTTGCTTGAAGAGGACTGTAATAAATCTTGTGGCAGGCATCAAGGACACCTGGCTTCTCATCAAAATGTCTTTCACAAGACCACCTAAAAATCCATCATCCTTCTCACCCTTCCTTTCGCTAATCTCTGTCGCAAGGATGGAGACACAAAGACAAAGACAACCAGGCAGGTGATCCAAACTCTATAGTGATGGGCAGCGGGTGCAGAAAGTAGGCAGAGAGGCAAAGGATGCAGCTTTGCAAACCATAGTAAATACTTTTGACGTCTCCCTTGAAGTGTAAAAAGAGACGCTTCTTTATGAGTTGGTAGGCATTTCATAAATTAGATTTCACCTGATGGCATTTTTAAAATGGAACGAGCTTAAAGTCACCAGGTCTGTCAGTTGAAAGGTAGGCTGCAATCCAACTCCCTTAAAGGTAAAGGTAAAGGGACCCCTGACAATTAAGTCCAGTCGCAAACGACTCTGGGGTTGCGGCGCTCATCTCGCTTTACAGGCTGAGGGAGCTGACATTTGTCCGCAGACAGTTTTTCCGGGTCATGTGGCCAGCATGACTCAGCCCCTTCTAGTGAAACCAAAGCAGCGCACGGAAATTCCGTTTACCTTCCTGCTGGAGCGGTACCTATTTATCTACTTGCACTGCATGCTTTCGAACTACTAGGTTGTCAGGAGCTGGGACTGAACAACGAGAGCTCACCCCATCGCAGGGTTCGAACCTATGACCTTTCAACCAGCAAGCCCAAGCGGCACAGTGGTTTAACCCACAGTGCCAGAGGAAAGCCCATTTAAGACAACAGCCCTTACTTCTGAGCAAATATGCATGGGATTACATCACCGTGTGCTGCATTCTTTATGAGCTGCTCTGTGTGGAAGTTTCGGCTTGTGCAAAACATTCTAACATTGCTTCAAGTGCTATCTTTGCACTAAGGATGACTTACAAAATGTTAAAACTGAAACTAGTGAATATTGGTTCTTCATGAAAGTGAGCCAATAGACACATATTATAGTACTGTACTCCAGTGGCTTCTTATTTTCATCCAAGCACAATTCCAATTTATTGGACAATAAACTAAACTTTAAACAGCTTGGACTCAAACATATCTAAAACACAATTTCCTCCTCAACGTCTCATTATATTGTCTACATTGACTATGAACTCTAAAATAGATTGTGTTAATATTACTATCCACATATCTGGGCGCGCACACATATGCAAGTGAACTTTCCATAATGCAATACGTAAACTTTTGTATGCTATTTTCATTAATATAAATACCTTTGTGTGTACATTGTTCCCTAATATTCACTTTTTGGTATGCATTTTCAGCTGGAGAACTGCATTGCAAAATTCCTAAGAGTGATACTTTCATAGGTTATCTGTGTTTTGGTTCTGCTGTGAGGTTGGGAAGTGAGAATTAGGTACGTTCATCTTAAAATGCAAACTCAATAAACTTCTCCTCATGGTTACTTGCACCATAGCTAAAATTTAGCTCACCAAAATAATTCAGTGGCTTGGGTACTACCTACTGAATCATGTTCTCACAAATCAGTAAGACTGAATCCCCCCAAAATTATGTGCTTAGCAGTAGCTTCCAAACCTTAATGATTTGCAAAGTTCCTACCGAGGGCTCTGAATTTCCACACCAACCACAACGTGGGCTGCGCCTATCAGCAGCTCATTGTACAGATCGCTCTTGTAATGATTCTCTTGGGTGTTTTAATTGATGTATTCTCCCACTGGAATATCTTGGCACAGTATCATAACACACTCAAATCAACAGGAACCTCTGGGGGAAAGTCACAGTAAATTAAGTACAATTAGCAGAGCAAACATCAACACTACTAGCCTGCTAGTATAGTAATTGTTCAGTCAGCACTTATTATATGGACCATTTCTCAAATCAGTGGTCTTTGAAAGGGATCATCATGATCCTAAACTAGGCTAGGAAAGAAGGGTTTTCAGGCTGTTCTTTTGAGCTGCTGCACTGGAATACTACTGGCTAAAACAAAGAGTAGTGCAGCAGGGCACTGTCAGAGAAGATGACAGTCTGCAAGGGGATCATATATCTTGGGCCTGGTCCTCACCAACAGGGAGGAACTGATCAATGAAGTGGAAGTACTGGGAACCTTGAGATGAAATGATCATGTCCTCTTGGGATTCATTACACAAAGGCAAGGGAAAGCTGAGTGCAGTCACACATGCCAAACAGGCCAATTTCTAAAAGCTTAAGGAACTACCGAGCGAGGTCAGAAATACTCAGTGAAAAGGGAGTCCAAGATGGATGGGAGTTTCTTAAAGCTGAAATACTGAAGGCCCAAACGCAGGCAATTCCAAGCAGAAAGAAAAGTGGGAGGCATCTAAAGAAACTGATATGGCTGCATCAGATTTAAGAAGGGTGTATGTATAAGAAATGGACAAAAGGGGAATGGACAAAAGTAAAGTATACACAAGTAGCCAACAGTTGCAGGGAGAAGGTCAGGCAAGCCAAAGCTCAGAACGAACTCAGGCTTCCAAGAGAAGTTAATAATAATAATGAAGGTGTGATTTATCAGACAAGGCAATGCTATGAAGTACAGGATGAAAGGATCCCTTTAAAAAATGGTATTCAGGCCAACCCATCATTCATCCCGAAGGTCAACTCCCTGTTCCACAGGTCTCGAGACATTGTTTTGCCGTCCTTTTGTCCCAATCCAAAGTCAGAAAAGAAAAGGGCTTGGCATTCCCTTGACATCCTCGGGGCCCTCAGGTTCTACCTTGACAGGACTAAAGCCTTCCATAAATTGGAAGCTCTCTTCTCCATTCTTGAACGAAATAAAGAATGGAGAAGATAGAGGCTGCAAGGTTTCTTCCTCCTCCATATCAAGGTGTCTTCACGGTGGCCATTTCAGAAGCCTACCTAGCTTTAGGGAAATCATCCACTGTAGGGCTGATAACACATTCCCTTAGAGGGGCAGCTACCTCAGCTGCTTGTAAAGGAGATTTTCCACTAGTGGACATTTGCAGGACAGCCACCTGGGCTTCCCTGCACATTCTTTCCATTTGATCAGTTTGTCGCCGGAGTGTCCACTCCCTGTGTCCCTGGAGTCCAGAGTCGAGATGAATTGGCTTATTTTGGTGCTTTGGGGTGTTGCAAACAGGCCCATTACTAGCATCCTGTATCCTTACGCTATCTGCAGAAAGACTTGAGGGTGAAGTTGCCACTCCGCCTCGGAGCCGTATCTGTAAAGGTGTTTTCATCTTAATTACCGTATTTTTCGCTCTATAAGACGCACCAGACCACAAGACGCACCTAGTTTTTGGAGGAGGAAAACAAGAAAAAAAATATTCTGAATCTCAGAAGCCAGAACAGCAAGAGGGATAGCTACGCAGTGAAAGCAGCAATCCCTCTTGCTGTTCTGGCTTCTGGGATAGCTGCGCAGCCTGCATTCGCTCCATAAGACGCACACACATTTCCCCTTACTTTTTAGGAGGGAAAAAGTGAGTCTTATAGAGCAAAAAATACGGTAGTTTCAAACTTTTGAGCTTTAGTCATGCTGTGAATGTGGGACGCGGGTGGTGCTGTGGGTTAAACCACAGAGCTTAGGACTTGCCGATCAGAAGGTCGGCGATTCGAATCCCCGCGATGGGGTGAGCTCCTGTTGCTCGGTCCCTGCTCCTGCCAACCTAGCAGTTCGAAAGCACGCCAAAGTGCAAGTAGATAAATAGGTACCGCTCCGGCAGGAAGGTAAATGGCGTTTCCATGCACTGCTCTGGTTCGCCAGAAGCAGCTTAGTCCTGCTGGCCATGTGACCCGGAAACTGTACGCCGGCTCCCTCAGCCAATAAAGCGACATGAGCGCCGCAACCCCAGAGTCGGCCACGACTGGATCTAATGGTCAGGGGTCCCTTTACCTTTACATGCTGTGAATTGGGTAGCAACCAGCTTTAAACATTGTTTTAAAAACCTGCTTTGAAATTGCTTTATGTGTTTAATTGCCTTTTGCAAGCCGCGAAGAAGAAGAAGAAGAAGAAGAAGAAGAAGAAGAAGAAGAGGAGGAGGAGGAGGAGTTTGGATTTGATATCCCGCCTTTCACTCCCTTTAAGGAGTCTCAAAGCGGCTAACATTCTCCTTTCCCTTCCTCCCCCACAACAAACACTCTGTGAGGTGAGTGGAGCTGAGAGACTTCAGAGAAGTGTGACTAGCCCAAGGTCACCCAGCAGCTGCATGTGGAGGAGTGGAGACGCGAACCTGGTTCCCCAGATTACGAGACTACCGCTCTTAACCGCTACACCACACTGGCTCTTGGGAGGATTTTGCCCTGACAGGTGGCACAGAACAACTTTCAGTAAATAAATCTTAAAAGGAAAACACAGAGACACACTGCTGCCCCCCTTCTCAGCTCTAAAGTCCAGGAGCAAAAGCTGAAAGCAACAAAAGAAATCGGAGCAATACTTCAGATAAATTATTTGTTACATATAGGATACACAGATCCCAGATGTCCAGATATACTTGTGTGCAAGAAGAGATGTACAGGCCAAGATGGCGGGGGTCCTCACCTACATTGTGTGGTGCAAATGGATTTCTCCGTGCTGTTTCCACACACCTATTTCCTGCTTTGGACTGAGGCAATGGCATTGTGCTAGAGAAAGCTCAGGAAAACATTGTTGTTTAAAACATTGCTGTCCTACGTATGTCTACTCAGAAGTAAGTTCCACTGGATGCAGTTGGATTTTCTCCCAGGTAAGTATTTAGGATTTCACCCTTAGTCACTGTATAGAATCAACACTGGGGGTATTTTTGTGCAGGGCAAAGACGTGACCTTATGAAAACATGATTTTGAAACCATTTTTTAAAAAACCCTCCTTCTGAACCTGTTTAACTTCATCCTGCCCGTGTAGCCATCAGGTCTCTGCCAGAAAAAAGCAAGACTCCCAAAACCAAGCGGAATTTGTGTCCAATGCAGATTCTACACGCAAGATTATCTAGTTATTATTCTCAACTCTTTCTTCATCACGCTGGATTTATTGCGTTTCTAAAGGACGATGTGTTAATTAACTAACCTCAACGAGCATTTCCTTTTCGGCATAAAAAGCTATTTTTTTTACTTAATCATGTGCAATGTCAAGCAGCTAAAAAAGAATATGTCGAGAGGTTTGCCCTTGATTAAAACATAAAAATGTGGCCATAAATATTTTTTTATTAGCTGTAATACCTTTGCTTTATTAGGAGGATAACAGACTGCTGGTTAACTGATCATGAAATATTAATTAAAAAGAAAAATATATGGGAGGGAGTTATTTCTGTTGTGTCTGGCTTCCCCCCCCCCCCTCAAATCTTTTCTTTTATCATACCAGAAGATAACTTTTCTTTTTTTCATTTTGTTCCTCATGAGCTTATATGTATGGCAACTCTACCACTGTCTTCCCTCATTCTAAAACCAACATGGTAGTCCGATGAGGACTCTAATAATGTGGGCAGTGTGGTTTCCGGTGTCCCTCCCCACCCCAGTGATGTCTCTAATTTAACTTTTTTCCCCCACTGCTGACAAAATTGATGGGATATTGAGGCCCAGGGAAAAAAACTGCTTGGGGGAGGACCAAATCAGATTCCTAAACTGAGGGTTAGCCGCTCCCATTATAAATATTTGAATAGTCTCCACATATCAAGCTGTATTGTATCTCCACGTGTCAAGACGTAACTGAATTTAAGCATATACCAATAAAAAAGTAGATCTGGTGCTATTTTTCTAGAAAAAGAGGTGCCAGAACTCATCCTGAACACCTCTCTCGTTCTCCTAGAATGACAATGGCGCACACCTGAGAGGTGCCGGAACTGAGTTCCGGCAAGTTCCATCTGAAAAAGAAACCCTGAATAGTGCCATGTTTTGTCCTCTGTCTCTGAGGAAATTTCAGCATGTAATCCAAAAACTCTCTAAGATTTGTTATTTTTTTCAAAGTGCTTGCAATTCGTTGTTTATATCCAAACCTATAAAGAAAGAGCCGTGTTTGCAGAGGCAAACGCCGCAAACACAAGAGGATAGTGTGAGGTGAACGATCCCTGAGGTAATATGACTAAGGTGACAACGTTTTGTAATCTCGTCCCCTTAATTTGTAAGGTGTTTGTTATTTATTTATTTAATGAAATTTATACACTGTGGGATTGGTTTGTTTGTTTTTTTTAAAAAAAGTCCTCAAGGCGGTTTTCCCCTCAAAGGAGGAAAAAAATCCACCTCTTACCCAATCGCCCAATTTAATTTTTATAGCTCTAAGAAACCGATTGTTGGGTGTGCCTAATAAAGAGGGCTTCATTTCTGACATTTGGAAGCAAACAAATTGCGGAAGGTGGAAATCTGAAACAATTTCAAAAAAGCTTTATTTCCTCACCAGCAAAAGCATTTGCATACTGCTCATTCTGAGCAAAGAACATGATTAAATGTTGTTGGTAGTATGTGTGTGTGTGTGTGTGTGTGTGTTTCCAGAGCTGTATTTTTAAGCTCTGTTTGTGTCATAGAAATGACCATTTTCTAAACCTACTTTTGATTTAAGAAAGAAAGGGGAGGGGAAAACCCTATTACTATAAAAAGTCATTACTCCCAGACCTCTTTATGTAGTACAATGTTAAGTACACTGCAATGTTGAGTCCCAGGTGGAACACAATACTGTAATTCAATTGAGAGATCCTGCTAATGTCCCACACTGTAAGAATATAGCTTACGGGTTTGGGTATGTGGTAGTGAATCTCTCAGCCTTGCGACTGAATTACGGCCTCACTATTTGGTCTGGCTCCCTTTGCAGTCGCTTGTAAGGTACAGGACTCCTTACAAGTTGCTTGTAATGTTATCTGTAAAACAATTATTAATATAAGAAAGGAAAGGTAGCAGAACTATAAATTACTGTTCGTACAGGAGAATAATATTGTTCAGGGAAAACCAGCACTACAGCAGGCATGATACAAGAAACGTCTATATAGCCCAGGCAGCACTGGTAATGAAAACAGCAGAATAAAAATCTAGTGCTATTTATCGACATTAGTAAGGGCTTTTAAGAGAGAGAATCCCAAATGCTCAGTTAACTCAGGTCACTGTGGTTTTATTTTCTTACAGTACTGTAATTCAACTGAGAGATCCTGCTAATCTCCCGCACTGTGAGTAGTCATTTTGGCATAAAAGCAGTTTATAAATTAATATTTATTTATTTGTTTGTTTATTTATTTAAAATCCATGAGCCCATGTGTTATGTACTGAGTTGAATAGGATCCAAACTGCAGCAGTCTGATTGGTCCTAGAACAATAGGATCCAAAAGGCAGCAGTCTGATTGGTCCTAGAACAATAGGATGCAGAATGCAGCAGTCTGGTTGGTCCTAGAACAATGCAGCAGTATGATTGGTTGGCAGGAACCACCCAATCATGCTCCAGATAGAAGTGAATCCACAACCTGATTGGCTTACAGTAGAATTCCGGAATTAGCCAATCATGTGCAGCCCACTGTGTAAATAATGTATATAAAGCAGATACTTTGAGGGGACTTTCATTCATTCCTCCTCACCACTATGAGCTGAATAAAGAGCATGAAATCACTTTGCGACTCTGAGTATATTTCACCATGGATTCTAGGAAGAAGAAAATACTAGGACATCCTTCAAACAACACTAAAACTGTGAGGCAATAAAAATACAAAACTGTTAAGCAGAACAATGGCTATGAAAACAGTTAAAATGCCTGGTCAAATTAAAAATCCTGGTGCTCAAAAAAATCCAAAAACCTTTAATGTCAACTCCAGCCAAGCCTCCTTGGGGATAGGAACAGTCCAATCGGACTATTTCTGTTTCTCTCGGTTTCTCCTTTTCCCAAGCGGTTCAGTTGGCTACATTTCTACATCAGTTTGTTGTTGTTGTATTTAAAAAAGTCCTCACAAGAATCTCTCCTGCTGAGCTCTGGCATTGTGAATGCGCAGCTCTTTACTTTCCCATATCCAGCTGTCAAAGTCTCTCTTGCCTAGTAGGTGGGAGCAGAAGTAGCTTTAAAGGAGTGGGACAGGTTCAGCTGAACTAGGCGTGGTTCGGTAGGGGCTCCGCAACTCTGATTTAGAACGGAGCGTGAGAAGCAGAGGGGTGCAGGATTTTGGCATCACACGGGGCGCCGCTTAAATTTCAGAGCCCAAGATCTGCCACTGGTGGGAACCAGAGGTGTAGCATGGGAAGGGCAGTGGGGCCATGTGTTAAGTTGTGGGTGAACATATCAGCCGACACGGCGATTCTTCAAACAGCTCTTGTTTATTCACAGGCCAGAACAGAACTGAACTGAAGGGTTCAGCCAACCTGCTTATATAGAGCTCCATTAGAACTGTAACAACATTCTGTAACTATCCAATCACTGAACGTCACTTTCAAGCCCTTATTTGCATATGTGGACATGAGTGAAAACTATCTACAGTATCCCCCTGCTGGCCCAGGGTGAGAACTTAAGTACATAACACCATGGCCCCAGGCGCAGATTTTTGAAGCAGTGTGAGGACAGCAGGCTCCCTCATCAAGGCTGGAGCCGTGAGGAAGCACGTTAAGCCATGCCTGGATCAGGCCTTCAGGGCTGGAGTGGTGGCAGCGCCTCCTTCTCTTTGTGGCCGGCGATGGGACGCCTGCACACACCAGACAAGATGGAGGGGGAGGGTGCTGGCACTGCCACCCCAAAGAGAGGCAAGGGTCTCTGGCAGCTGCCGCCTCCTTCACATACAGTGCACCACAGCCTTCAAATCTGCCCTCCTCGCGAGTTTACTTTGATCCTCTTTCTCCCTCCACTTGCTTCGCATTACTCTGTGCACACCGCCAGGTCTCCTCCATCTCCTGTCAGACTGTTGCAGTGTGGGCTTGGGCTGGCGCAATCCCCCCTCTGTGCCCCATGCCCCCACCCCATGCCCCCACACCTCAGACGCTGACAACCCATGCTACACCACTGGTGGGAGCGAAAGGGGAACATCAGGAAAGATGAAGGACATGGACATTAAATGCCACCAGAACAATCCTGATACCAGATGGAATGTGGTTATTCTTGTGAAAATGTGAAAATCTCTTATAAGCTGTGTTGAGAGCCTCTCAAAGCTATAAAGCTGGATATAAGTATTCTAAGGAATACAATATAATAAAAGCACTTGTGGTGGGGTTTTCAGGACTTTGGCTATTTTGCATTCTGTCTTACATTACTAATGGAACTATTATAATGAATCATTTTATCTCTTAAGTTCTTCAGCAGTTCAGTGCACCTTACTCCGAGCAATTATTAGTACTATAAAATCTGAAATACCAAAAAACGCTAAGAGTTCTTGGTTGTCCTAAGTTCAGGATGCCATTTGTGTGGGGTACATGAAAATGGAAACATTTCTACAGTGTAGCTCTGAGTTCTCATAACCCATCACCACCACATCCTCCCTGCCCCCAAAACTCATCTATATGCTAATTTATCAGTGGCTAATACTGCCCTGAAATTTAATGATACTAACGGAAGGAGAATGTGAAACGAAAATTTTGCTTCCTCTCTTTACAAAGCGTGTGTGTGTGTGTGTGTGTGTGTGTGTGTTTGGAATGAAAGGCAACAAAAATATTGATTTAATAAAGGCACAGATTGTAGGTAGGGCTAGCATCTCCTAGTTCTATTTTTACAACCCCATCAAAGCACCAGAACCTGGGTGAGCTTGGAGCTTCCTCACAAAATAAGTGCATTAGCTATTTCTCTGTCCTTTCTCCACCTTCACTCTGATGCTCTTAAGGTGAAAACAGATGGGACATTTTAACATTGGTCACAGGTTTACTACTTCTGGCAGAATGAGCCATAAGATGTCTAGTACCTGTTAGAAGTCAGGTCATGCATACATCCTACAAAGCAGGGGTTGAGATGCAATTAAAAATGCCAAAGGGGAGAGGTCAGACATGCTGTCCACCTTTCAAAAATACACCTGTTCTGGTGATTGTGGAAGGACATATGTTGGTGATGTCACAGGCATTAGCCAGTATGTGCCTTTCACAACTAAACTTTGGCCAATTCTAAGTCATATATGCTTGATATGAATGTTGTAGCAAAATAGACAGTGTGGTGTAGTAGTTAGAGTATTGGGATAGTACATCAGAGACCAGGGCTCAAATCCCCACTCATATATAAAACTCACCTCATAACCTTGGGCCAGTTACTGTCTCTCAGTCTAACTTACTTCACATGGTTGTTGCGGGACAAAAATGGAGGGGGGGGGATCATGATTGCCACCTTGAGCTGCTTGGAGGAAAATTGGGATATAAATGTAATGATAAATAAATTAATATTGTGAGGATGATTTCACAGGAAATTCATACTACTCTTAAAATCTTTATTCATTCATTCATTTCATTTAATTTTTAATCCACCATCAGACAAATAATCTGGAGTTGGGATGTGTCAGATATAAAACCAAGCAATATAGTTAGCTAACAGAACAATATAAAATCTGCCAGTATAACCTCTCCTTAAAAATCAGTGACCTAATACATCAAGAATCCACCACACAAAAGGGTGCTTAGCTAGTGCCCAAAATTTTGGTTACAGTGAGCTTTTAGGAGGGAGGGCATTCCAAAACTGGGGAGTCACCATTGAGACAGCCCTATCAAGTGTTGTAGGAGTATGAGCCTCACTTAGCAATGGATTAATAAGTAGGGCATCCCTATCTGATCTCAATGCCCTCCCTCCTAAAATATGATTCAGTGAGAGGTGCTCCTTCAGGTAACTGGGTCTGAGGTCAAGCAAGGCTTTATAAGTCAGCATTAAAATCTTGAAGCAAGCTCAGTAGCATACAGGCAGCCAGTTCAGGCTCTTCCAAAACGGGTGTTCTGTGAGCTCAACTAAACACCCCAGTCAATACTCTGTACCAGCTTCCAAACCTGTTTTCAAGGACAGTCCCATGCAAAAATGGTTCTTATAAGAGCATGAATTGCTGTAGCTGAGTTCTCTCTGTCCAGGAACCTCCAGAGCCGGTAGACCAGCTAGCAATAAGCACTCCAAGCCACTTCCTGTGGGTTTCCAGTGACAAAGGTGATCAATCCCATCAGAAGGAGTACAACCCCACCCAGAACAAGCCATCTGCAAGGCTGCAGCAGGGAGGTTGGGGCTGTGCAGGAACAGCAGCAGAGCCAATCTGGTGCTCCTGCCACCCCACCTGCCCTGCGCTAACCTCCCTGGTGCCTCACCCCATCCCCATCCCTTCACCTCTCCCTTTCAGTTGCCAGCAGCAACCTCTGCATTAGAAAGCAGATGAGCAATGTCAGCGTACCCTGCTGACCACTACAGCCTCAGTTTTTAGCTCCTAATTCAGCCCCTGGCAGCCTTGAGACATCAGTCTAGCATTTGCACAGCCTCTCCTGATTCAGAAGATATGGAGAAAGGCACTTGGGTATCATCAGCAGTCTGGTGATACTGTTCCTGAAACCCCTTGATGCCTAACAAGTTGTGCCTGTCTTAATCTTCCAAAAAATAATAATAATCAAATGCAGCAGCAAGCAGATGAAACTGAAGAGCAGGATGGAAACCAAAGTAAAAAAAGAAAACAAAACAGGCCAGCAAAGAGAACAGTTGCTTTCAGTCAACATCAACAAGTTGCCTTCAGTTTTCTCTGCCTTCATTTTCTAGCACAAAAGGGGGGAAGAATGAAGAATATTAGCATAAGAGTCCTATGGCCATAATCAAACTGTAATTGGCCTCGGAGATCACTTACGACAATCAGGGAAGTAATAAGGTATCTGAATAATTATGAAAAATTAGGCACATTTATGAATAATTACACTCTTAATAACTATCTAACACATCTAATTTTTAAACTGTAATTCGCGTCATTATTGATTGGCATATCATCAGTGCACACCAATTCCCTTCCTTTCTTATAGCCATTATTTGATTTAACCATTAGGCCCTAATTGGGAGCTTATTCTCAGACATAGGTCAAGAAAAGTCATAGAGGCTTGTCGTGATGCTAAAGGAAGAGAAGCCTCACCAGTAGAGTAGGATGCAATAGGATTACTTGCAGCGGCAATGGCTCTTTGAGAAGAAATAAACCAAAACACAGAGATCTGCATATTAAAAACTGATAGAGGCGAAGGTTGAATAAGAGACTTGAGAGGGGCTATTTTCTTCCTGTCACTTTACTAGTCCCACCCCCTCCGATAATTGATGCGCAATATCTTGGTGGCATGACAGAAGTATTAGAATTTTTATGATAACGTCTCCACAGGTTTGAAACCATCTTTATAAACCATACTTAGCAAAGCTAGTTTGTTCCACAGTTAGGATCTTTTGTGGGGGCTTGGGGGGGGGAATGGGGAAGGGAACATACTGGAGACTTATTCATTTTTAACTAGTGTACAGGGACCTATGGAAGATAAATTATTCTGTCTATCTGGAATGCCTCTCCCAATATGAACCTACCCAGACCAGGCTTTATTATCTGAAGGGTAATGGCAAGGGAGAGGGCCTTTTCAGTAGTGGCTCCCTGTCTATTGGAATGTTCTCCCTAGAGAGATGCCTTCACTGATATCTCTCTTCTCCCAGGCCTTTGATAGACTGAGTTCAGTCTGCTTTATTGTTAGCCTGCTGCCAAGCTTCCTATTGCTGATGTTTTGGTTTTTTATATGTTGTATGAAATGTTATAATGGTGGTTTTTTTAATCTACCTCTATAATATTATGTATTTCTATATAAATGTAAGTCACTTGAATACAGTTTAGGTGGCAAGCAACTTGTAAGGTGGTGGTGGTAATAAATAATATCTTTTTCTTTCTTTCTTTCTTTCTTTCTTTCTTTCTTTCTTTCTTTCCTTCTTTCTTTCTTAAAAGTTTCTGGCTGGCAGGGCAAAAATTCCATGAATCACAGAATGAATTAATGGTACACATTGCCACTTGATGGTGTGCTCACCATTAGAATAGATTTAATCATAGATTTAAGATTCTTTGTTATCAGAGAGAGAGAGAGAGAGAGAGAGAGAGAGAGAGAGAGAGAGCGAGCCTCTTTGTGCTCAGACAGTATATCTCTAATTACCAGATATTAAAAACAGCCAAGAGGTGATAGCTATTTCTTTCCAGGAACATATTGGGGTCACAATATAGAATTACATGGAACTTAGCACATACATAGTCGTCATTCATACTTGCTAATAGACATGAGTGTAGGAAGAACACACTCTTGTTCTGGTCCTTAGCCCAAAGACCTGGCACACCACAAGGTAAATTACAAGCATCAAGACTGAGAGAAGCTTGCACATCTCCTCTCTCTGCCTGCCTCATTCATCTCACTGCATGGCAGAAGTCTCCCAAACAAAACAATTCCAAGGTTAATTGAACACGGATCTCCCTCGATCCTGGAATTGAACTTGCTTGCAGATTCTGTCTTCAACATCACAGGAAGTACCTGTGCTTAAAAAACAAACACAAACACAAACATGCATGGGACCTCCCATTTGCAATGCAGCATATCCGATGAGCATTTTGACCAACTCTCCAGTTCCACACCAACATTCATTCCTATGAACGATGAGATGAGGTGGAGGAGCAGGGATTTGCCAAGTGGCATGCACACACATAAGGCCGCTCTTTGATTTCACCAGGTGTAGGGGTGTGGGCTGCTTAACATATGAGCAGCTCGGTGGTTAATGCAAGAGTGTATATTACAGCATTGGCTCCACAATTCCCTCTTGGTCTCCTGGCAATCAAATCCTATCTATCTTTCGCTCAAAAGCTCTATGATGCCTAGGGGCAAGGAGATGGGGGCGGCAGGGATGATGTTTTATTTTGCCGTTTTTGCAATTTACCTTCTCTATTTTGGCTTCTCCTGTTCTGCCAACTTAGCTGTTTTCTTTTCCTGCCCCAGTTTGAATCCTCTCAGAGCGGAATAACACATGTTGCCTGTTGGATTTAATAGGTGACTGTCACTGAAACTGGAAGAAGAGAGCAAACAAATGGGGGCTGATTACAAGAGTGATCCTCTCCAGGGGTCCCGGAAAACCTGCACACATGCGCTCCTCAAATTCTGTGACTAAATATTAACAGGTCTGCACAGTACAAACGATGTCTTTTTTCAAAGTACTGCTGTCTGCTAGACACACGGGAATCTGCAAAAGCAGAATGTTTTGCATATCCAAGGGAAAAAGTTGTGGCTACGTTTTGTTTTTCTAAGAAAAGAGTCCAAGGTTTAAAGTTTGGTGATACAGCTGTTGATTAGCCCCCACTGTAAGAATACAAGGCAGCAGCATGTAAGAAACAAAGAACTATCAGCCTGGCGGAATCTATGTTGCAATACTAGACATACTTATCAGTGAGTAAACATCTCACTAAAATTAGTGAGAATGCTTACAAGGAAACAGGACGCCGTATATAAATTTGATATAAACAAATAAATAAGCATGTATTAGATCAAGTTGCACCTTGCATGAAGGGCTGTTTGTATTGATTTACCCCTTCACCAAAGGAAATCAACCATGCAGTTTTCTCTTATGCCTGCTGAGCTGCAGCTGCATGGGTAGCCTTCATATGTTGCATCCTTAAATGCAGAGGATGTTAGAGGCGGGGGTGAGATTGGTAGAGATTGGTGGAGAGGAATAATGTTCATTTGTTCCCCTCTATGTGACCAGGCTGAGTGAGGTGTATTGTCTCATCTGACACTGATTCCCACCCGTTCCCCACTCCAAATGAAATCTCAGAATAGATCTACCAGGTCATATCAGGAAATCTAACCTGGATTACGAAAGTTTCCAGAATCCAACAGTAAATCCAGGGCACTTCCATATGACCTGCTTATTGATCATTCATCCTGATGTGTTTGCAGGGAGATTAGAAGCAGTCGGCTATTTAACGTGCATTCATTCTTATTTGTTTATTGGAAGGTTTGTATCAAAGCAAATGCCACCCCACACTTTCCTGTGCATTTCCCCATTGCTTTCCTTATTGTAAGCAGTCTGATCTTTGGGAGGAAGCGGGTTTGTTGTGCAAGGCCTCCCAATGAATTATAATCACACAACCTGAGTTTTCCAGAATATGAATGAATCCCACCCAAAAATTCTGGGTGGGAAATAGATAGATAGATAGATAGATAGATAGATAGATAGATAGATAGATAGTTGAGAGATAGATAGATATGGATCAGCTGTGTTTTATGCATGGTTTCTTATTGTGAATTGTCAGTTTTTAACTGTCTCTTTACACAATAATGTAACCAAACATTATATTACACAGTAATGTAACCAAACGCTTTTACCTCCTAACCATAACCCAACTACTATGTGTCTTTATAAGCAAACATCATAGCTAAGGTATCATTCAGCGTGTACTTTACTCTCCAGCACTAACGGAAAATACCGTACCAACTTTTTAAAGCTTAGTTTTCTTCTTTTCCTATCTAAAACTTCATTGCAAAAATAATAAATAAATGCTGAGTACTAAGACCTCTACCGCCCCTACCTTGCAATGTTTGAGTGTGTCAGGAGGTTTGTATGACAGACTATTGACTACTTTTCAGAAATTTGTTGACCTAAATCTTGCAACTAAAGACAAGCCAAAGCCCTTCTATTCCTCAGCACGCATGTCAGCTGTATGAGGTTTTGCATGATTAATGTTCTTTAGAAACCTTACAAAATCAATAAACAGGCTCTAAAGCAGAAGACATCTGTATCCAAAAGCCTTGCTTTTCTTTTCTTTTTTAGTTACCTCTTTACCCTGGCCTTTGACACCTGAGATATGTGTTTTTTAGGACCCACCCTATTTTTCTGATTGTTACATTGGCCAAAATAACTTTAGCAAAATATAATGAATCTTTCCCTTCTACCCTCCTCAATTTAAAGTTATAGATGATGATGATGATTTATTAAATTTCTATACTGCCTTTCATCCAAGGATCACAGGGCAGTTTACAATATAAATCCATGGGTGGTGCTATAAATCTACTCCCATCCCAAAACTGGAGAAGTTATCCACACTTTGTTTTTATCTCACAGGATAGTTATGTTTGACAGCAGTTGTGATTGCCAAAGTGATACAGAAATTGATAAGCTAGAATGACAATAAAAAGTGGAAGATGAATAAATCTTGGCCTGTAGATGAGGGCAGCAAGTATACATGTGATGGGACTGAAGAACAGGTTTTCTCATATATATATATATATATATATATATATATATATATATATATGTATATGTATATGTATATGTATATGTATATGTATATATATACACACACAACCAAAAAACCCAATACCACAAAACCAAAGAGGGGGCAGGGGTAAGAGGAGAGAGGGATGCATTTTGAAATGCACAGTTGAGCCCTTTGTGCTGGGGAAAGGAGAGCCTTGTTTTCTTTCAGTGCTGGCAGCTGAGTTAGTGTTGATGCACAGAAGTAAAACAAGAGCATTCAGACAAGTGGAACACGATCTGATAAGCCTGGAAATGACTCTGCCAATTCATCCAGCCCAAATGACATCTCTGCCAGTGCCCTTTCAACACTTCTGATTTGAGCACAAGATTCCCAGGGGAAGACTTTTTCTTACACACTCTGTCCTGGTTCGCCACCCTACACAATTCAATGGTGGGAGAAGGGGTCAAAGAAGCAGAGGGGGAGGGAATAGATGGGTTGTATTCATTTTCTTTTAGGGAAACAGTGTTTTTTTCTGTTATTTCGCTTCTGTAATCCTTCCTGTACTGTATTCTGTTCTATGCCAAAAAAATGTCCCTTTAGGAATCATGTTTAATCCAATCAAGAGGCCATAAAATATCTATCTATAATATAAAATAAAAACATGCATGCTCCGCGTGTCCATGCTTTGCTAGCTCTGCAGCTGTCCAGGGATTGATAATACTCAAACCTTGCTCAGATCTTCTAACTAAGCTTGTACAGGACAAATTCTTTCTGGTCATTTAATTATAACAGGTGGGTTTTTTATTGCATCCATGATCCAGTTCAATACTAATTTTACCTTCTTCTTTTTTTAAAGGAAAGGGTCTTATTATAGCAATATAAGTGCAGCACAATTTGTGGCTGCAAATCCTTTTACCCAGAACCACAAACTGATAACATTTGTGCTCTGCAAATTTTCAAAAAAAAAAATATTAATATAAAGATTTATGTTCAGATCATGCATTTTAGGTCTTAAATTACCATGATTTATGAAGCAGCCCTAGTAGTTGTATGAATGTCATTAAAATTATCCTTTCAGCTTAACTGTGCTGCTTCTTCATGGGAGGTAATTTTGCAGAATACCAATGATCTTTTGGCTCCTGAACACTGAATTGCACTGCCTTAAATTGCTGCTTTTCCACCACCCCTTTATTTTTCAGAGTAGGAAGGACACAGAGCTCCATCTAGCAAAAATAGACTAAAATGAACTCTCCCACCTACCCACCCCAGTTATAATTTTACTTACATACTTTACCAGAAAATACTTTACTTTACTTTGGAGTCAAATAAAGGTAAAGGGACCCCTGACCATTAGGTCCAGTCGTGGCCAACTCTGGGGTTGCTGCGCTCATCTCACTTTATTGGCGAGTGTACAGCTTCCTGGTCATGTGGCCAGCATGACTAAGCCGCTTCTGGCGAACCAGAGCAGCGCACAGAAACACCGTTTACCTTCCCGCTGGAGCGGTCCCTATTTATCTACTTGCACTTTGACGTGCTTTCAAACTGCTAGGTTGGCAGGAGCAGGGACCGAGCAACGGGAGCTCACCCTGTCACGGGGATTCGAACTGCCAACCTTCTGATCGGCAAGTCCTAGGCTCTGTGGTTTAACCCACAGCGCCACCCGCATCCCTTCCAAGCAACATTATACTCACAAGTTATAGTCAGTCCACTATGGCTTTTGTCCCTGGAAAAGCTTTACCTATAGAACAAGGACTGTTCTCAGGGTGCATTCTATTATCTGAACAATGCGCTGGTGTGTGATATTGCACAAATATCCCATAACTTGTTGCCATTCAGTACTGAAAATTTCACAGTTGTGGATCATATGTACTCATACCCTACAACATTTCTACAATGAAAGTAGGGACGTCGTATTCCACAATAGTAATTTTTAGGACTCTGAAGTGGGCCCAGGGGGGTAGAAGGTTCGAAAACCTCCCTGATCTGACATAATCCATAAATGTACACACATTTGTATCTGTTGTGGTGTCCCTAAGTACATAGACCCTATTTTCCAGGGACAATCCCAAATTTTAAAAAGCCGTCCTGGTTTCTGATTTGATCCTGGAGTGTCCTGGTTTTCCTTAGGACATCCCTATTTCCATCAGAGAAATGTTGGAGGGTATGGAGTTATCTGACCCCTGATCCAAGGAGATAAGTAACTATACAACTTTTAGAAGACTTCTAAAAGGCAGCCCTGTATAGGGAAGTTAAAAAAAAAAAAAGTTTAATGAGAGAGTGAGCGAGAGTTTTGGAAGCCTCTCAGAGTGGCTGGGGAAACCTAGTCAAATGGGTGGCGTATAAATACAGTGGTACCTCGGGTTAAGAACTTAATTCGTTCTGGAGGTCCGTTCTTAATCTGAAACTGTTCTTAACCTGAAGCACCACTTTAGCTAATGGGGCCTCCTGCTGCCGCCGCGTCACCAGAGCACAATTTCTGTTCTCATCCTGAAGCAAAGTTTTTAACCCGAGGTACTATTTCTGGGTTAGCGGAGTCTGTAACCTGAAGCGTCTGTAACCTGAAGCATGTGTAACCCGAGGTACCACTGTAGTAAAATGGTTGCTGTTGTTGTGGAATGGGCCATCCCTATTTTCATCAGATAAATGTTGCAGGGTATGGTGTACAGTTGGTTTCACAGTAATTTCTTTACAGAAGGTTCAGAGCCTGAGGTAGCTCTATGTGGTCAGAAAGTTGGAAACTATTGAGGAGAGAGAGAGAGAGAAGTGTCACCTGAGAAATATAAAGGCTCCTCTGTGTGTTGCCTTTTCCCAGAATGTGTACTTGTATCTTGAATAAGAAATAAGAAGACGGGGGGAGTACACTTAATTCAGTGGAAATACTTAATCCCTCTCTCTTAAGACATCTCCTGCAGCTGCAGGTATAGGCCCTTTCACTATAATCTTTAGCAGTGCAGAAGAAAGAGAGCCTTCAGGTGAAAGGTTACCTACATTTATAATGTCAGGCACTAAGGCTGGCAAGGTAAAAGGTAAATGGTAATTTTATCATTAGCGTGCCTGACCCTTTGGCCCCAACCATATCTCATGGGAGACGTTAAGAACAGCTCACCTGTCAAGATCCAAACACTTAAAGGTCAATGCGCACAAAAAAATCTTGGAGAGCTTACTACTGAATTGCTGACACCTTTTATTATCACCACTTAAATAAATGATTCAAGCGGCAAGACAAGGGAAAGACCAGCTTAAGGTCAAGATTTATGCCAGAAATTGTGGAGAGCTTTATTTTCTAAATCTACACACACATGTGTACATACACACACACGCACACCATTAGAAAAAAATTGGCTTTCCCTTCCTTTTGGAAATGTGAAATCAAATGAAGCAGGTTTCACATAATTCATGGGAGTTTCCTTTTGCATTGTGCATTTGGCTCAAAGTCTTGAGTTAATCCAGGCTAAATTTCTGTGGGATTGAGATCCCCCAGTAATTAGGACTCTACCACTCAAGCAGGATAAAGACGCCCATTGAAAACTGACCCTTGTTTGGGGATACAGTGGTACCTCAGGTTAAGTACTTAATTCGTTCCGGAGGTCCGTTCTTAACCTGAAACTGTTCTTAACCTGAAGCACCACTTTAGCTAATGGGGCCTCCTGCTGCTGCTGTGCCGCCAGAGCACAATTTCTGTTCTCATCCTGAAGCAAAGTTCTTAACCCGAGGTAATATTTCTGGGTTGGCGGAGTCTGTAACCTGAAGCGTATGTAACCTGAAGCATATGTAACCCGAGGTACCACTGTAGAGAGTTGTCTTTCCACTTTTATTTTTTTTTTCTCATCCTAATTTAACCACTTGCTTTGGCACCCTTAGTTTTTTTATAGTGGCCAAGAAGGAGCACTGCAATGCCAGCAAAATTCGCATTAAAATGCCAGATTTTCAGTTCCGAGGAAGGGTGGTCTGTGATATAATGCCTTCCTCAGATTTATGACTGATTAGGAATTTTGATTAGCACTTCCTTCATACAAACCCAACACACTGATCAGGCCAGTTTTAAGACAGGAATTTGAGCAGGAACTCACTTGTTCAGAACTTTGCTCAGGGATATCCAATATGGAGTCCTCCACATGTTGCTGGACTCTAGTTCTCATCAGCCCCAGCCAGCGTGGCCCATGGTCAGGGATCATGGGATCTGGAGTCCAAGGGCGAGGCATTTGCTAGCCCTGACTTAGCTTGACTCTCCATGTATTTCCATGGTTTCGACTGTTAGTTTCTGTTTGCCACTGTGCAGCTGCTTAGAGTCACAGGACTCTGTTTACATTCCAGAGACAGTCCAGGCTGTTGGAAGTCTCACTGAAGACAGGAGACGGATGTGACGTTACTGTTTCCTGTTCCTTTGTTTCAGTTGCTCTCTGCTTTCACAGAGAGAGGATGTATTTTTTTTTTTTTTTTGCTGTCTGCGTAGTAAGAAATAAAACTCCTAGCATGTAGCTCATACTATCTCATCCTTCCGCATGCTGCTGGAAACTCTGCTGAATGGGATGTGCCTGGAGCCTTATCAGAGGCTCAGGTCGTCAATCACGTCGGAGGCGATTCCGAAGGACTCGGCCGGAGGAAGATGAGCTTTATCAGCTTGGCCAAGCAGAGATCCTGACATCAATTTCTAAAAACACACACAGAAGTCAGGGATTTGGGCAACCGAACTATGGGGTGGGGTCAGCAGCAATAAAATCATGCCAAGTGGATTTTACCAGCTCCCCAGTCTCTGGCACCAATTACATGCCAGAATGTAGTTTTATTAAGACCACTAAAATAACGGGCCATCGTCAAAAACACTTCTTCTGAAATGTTTCTTCTGGGACCTGTTTGTCCCAGAAGGACTCAGCTAGACTGGTAAAGAAATAGTGATTCATATGCATTGTATGTGTGATATAGCATTGTGCCAACAGATGGAGATGTGGAGTCCCATTTTTCTCTACCTGTTTCCCCTGTTTAAGTTTACAACGCTTTAAATTGAAACACTTCTTTGATGTGTCTAGATCCAGCCTGTGTGTGAGCAAAGGAGGAGTTTGGCTTTACTTTTTAATCAAAGCCTTTCTGTTGCTGTTGAAGTTTGCCATTAACTCCATGGTAAACTTCTCATGGACTTCTAAAACAAGTGGATCAGCTCTCAGCTGCAATAATTAGAACCTGGGGGGGGGGGGAGAATCAGAGTTTTCTTTCCAAATGTTCCTTTTGTAGCGATGTCTCTTCTCTACGCTGTGTGGATTTTGCTTCTTCTTTGTCATTTTTTTTTAAAAAAAAAACCAACAACCTCTAATTGCTGCAGAACATGTAATTTTGATTTAAAGGCTATTTTGTCCCAGATGTACCATTGAATCATGCTCTTCATTATGGGAAGGCACTGCAAACTGAAGACAACCAGGCAGGGTCTCACTGAGATGAACCAAAACAATTGGAAAAGAGGGAGGGGAGCCGTGGCGGGGGGGGGGCTGATCCTGACAAAAGCCCACAGGTGCTTTTCCTTTCCTCCCCTCTGAGTCGGAGTCAGCATGTTTAGATAATACAACTTCTCATTAAAGGCAGAGTGTGACTGGGGACAGCAAGGAGATTTCTGTGGCTTACTCTCTGATCTGTAATAATGCTTCATTAGAAGAAATGCCCGTGTTTTCCACCTTGGTGAACAAAGGGTCACAACTGGGACAATTATGGGGGAATGCAGTTTTAGAAGAAGAAGCACTGCAGAGAAGTTTAGCGTAGCTGATAGCTCACCACCTACCAAAGGTGAGGTTTCTTTCCTGCCTCACCTGAACTCCGTCCAGACTTATTGCAGCACGGGGGCAGAAGTCCTCAAGTGCCTTTGCCATTCAACCCATCGTCATCATTGCTATTGCCATAATTGTTCTGCTGAAATCAAAGGCAGCCCGTGCATCTCAGGGGAGAGCTGAGGTCACTAGCAATGGCCACTCTCTCGGAGAGCTTTGCTTGGTTCTCTGTAGTGAAATCCTAACAGCCCAATCTATGTCAAACCCAAAGTGTACCTTTCGCTGTCTCTTGCCCTAGGCAGTTTTACTATTTAGTTCACTGGAATGCAGGCTGCGGCTGTGGCTGACTGACTCAGGAAGACGTTTCTACCTATTTAACCAAGCTAGCCTAACGTCCTCTCTTCTATGGCAATGAATTCAAGTGGACTCAAGCAGTTGTAATATAAAAGGGAGATGGGGAAAAAATCAAGTCTTACTGCTCAAAAATATTAGGACCCGAACGCAGTGACCTTCTTTCTACCGCAGACCTGACCAAACATATAATTTTAAAGCTGGAAAGGAACGCTCCTGTCAGCACCATTTCAACAAAAGGAAGTAATTTCTCCTCAGGGCAGACTGTTTACTGGCTCTGGGGGATTTTGGCTCTGTCTTGAGCATGCAGTTTGGCTTACTTGCTTAAGCCATCTAAAGTCACTTCCAGACAACCTGTTTGTTGAACATTCATCCTGAACTGTCTGCACAAAGTTTGCAGGGAGCTTAAACGATGATGTCTATTTACTGAGCATTCATTTCTGATTTGTTTGCAGGGAGGCTATATAATGTTGCACAAAAGAACATGCTTTCTAGTGTGCTTTCCTGTTTCTTTCCTTATAGCAAAAAGTCTGATTTGGGGAGGAAGAAGATATGTTGAGCAAAAACTCCAAAGCAACTTTATTGTTCAACCTGGATTTGCCAGTATGTGGTCAAATCTCACGTGAAAACAGGGACAGTCTGGAAATGTACAGAGTATCTATTTGAGACTCGGAGACCCAAGTTCTCATGAAAACAAGGCTCACTTACAATTTATTTATTCATTCATTTATTTAGAATACTTTTTGTGGTTTTTCCATACATCCAAAAAACAAGACATTGCCGCCGCCCCCAATCCATAACCTTAGATAACTCACAGATTTCTGCAGAAGTATCTATTGATTTAATGTTTGCAAACCCTTTCCTTCTTCAGCCTACTGGCAATGCTTTGCTAAGGCGTGCCTGACACCAACAACAGCTGCTTTCTCTTTTTGTCGTCGTCTGTAGAAAACTGTCTTGTGGGGCAGCCAGTACTTTTGTGATTCTGCTTCTCCCAGCACAGCGAGTGAGCACTGGGGAGGTCAAGGAGGGCTTTGTATCCTGAACTTCCCCTGTGGCCAATGATTCCCTGGATAATAGCCGCAGTGTGGTCATTTGGAAAGTTCCACAGTTGGCATTTCCCTTCGCTTTGGGTTGGTTTGTCAAGCATAAAATTAAAACATTAAAAAGCTGATACCTTCTTCAGGAAGGGGGAAAAATCTATTTTAATAACACTGCATTTTTAAATGCATCATTAGAATATTTTGTTGCCACTTCAGCTTTTAAAAAATCGTAGGGTGGTGTGGTGGTGATCCGTATCTCTGCCAAGCTGTTTTCCTGGGCTCCATCTGCTGCTCCCTTTTGCTATATGTGACATGACCTTCAGACGCTCTGATGAGGGTCTCAGTAGTAAAGGTGAAATAGTTTGACTAAGGAATCCATAAGCCTGCCAAACCTTTGGACTTGGATTTATGGCATTGTATTGCCTGGTTGTATTGTGCTCAGCTGAACAGGATAGGATATGATGGTATCCTTGCTGTAGTGCTATAACTTGGCCCGATTCCTGCGTACTGAGGAGCACCAGCCATTGGCAGTGCTATGGTTCCACTCAAGAGAAACTACTGCACTGTGTAGTTGTGACAAGCCACAGGGTGCCTGCAGGTGAAGAAGGGAAAGGGTGCACAAGAATGGCGAAGACACTTGAACCACATCCTTAATACTGCCATAGTAACCTCATTATCCTAATGATGTTTTCCTGGTTTGCAGTCACAGGTTTTAGAGCGGGGGGGTTTTCTTCATAAAAAATGATTGAAGCCTTTTCATAATACAATACAATAAAAAGCAAACTAATCTAGATCAAAACAAAAAAGAAAGAAAGAGAAAATGCAAAGTTCCTCTCTCAAAGGTAGATCTGAACTAGGATTTCCATTTTCCAAAAAATGAAAATCCGGACAAAGTTGTTGAGCTTTTCCCATACATTTTTGCCGATTCAACAAAAATCTGCCCGGACGCCATTTTGGCAGTGCATTTCTACGATTCTGTGTCTGGGTATGAGGATTAGATATGTGAACTGCTCTTTGTGTGTACACCATGTGCAATCCAATCTATAGCCATATTTTGCATATACAGTTTACACACTCCTTTTTTGTGGTGCATGGACCACTCCACATGAGTGCATGCTCATTTATGGCATATCCCATATATGACATACTGATATGTTTTTTTGGCTAAGCACCAAGCTTGATGTCAGCATCTGGTTAAAAAAAGGTGCATTTTTTGAAAAAACAATTTTTTCCCTGTAAAAAGATGAGTTTCTAATCTATGGTACACATGTTGTTGTTGTTGTTTAGTTGTGTCTGACTCTTGGTGACCCCATGGACCAGAGCACACCAGTCACTCCTGTCTTCCACTGCCTCCCACAGTTTGGTCAAACTCATGTTTGTAGCTTGGAAAACACTGCCCAACCATCTCGTCCTCTGTCGTCCCCTTCTCCTTATGCCCTCAATCTTTCCCAACATCAGGGTCTTTTCCAGGGAGTCTTCTCTTCTCATGAGGTGGCCAAAGTATTGCAGCCTCAACTTCCGGATCTGTCCTTCCAGTGAGCACTCAGGGCTGATTTCCTTAAGAATGGATAGGTTTGATCTTCTTGCAGTCCATGGGCCTCTCAAGAGTCTCTTCCAGCACCATAATTCAAAAGCATCAATTTTTTGGCGATCAGCCTTCTTTATCGTCCTGAACACAATTCATTAACATCATTCCTTGTCCTTTAGTCAGTTTATGGTCCTTCCCTTTTCACAGTGGATCTGTACTTCTGGTGTGTTTGAACAACGCAAATGGAGCCACCGCAGTACATACACATCAAATGTATTTTTTTATTTTATTTTCTGGAGCTACAACTTGTTTGTGAATGATTGTGCCATGTATTCAATGAAGGCTTGAAAGAAAATAGCTCGACCTTTACAAATGTATCTGTGATGAATGAATGGTGAAATCAGCTGAGTCAGTAATCATTGGCTGACTGTACAAAATACATATCGCTAGGAATTCAATAAATGGATCTTGTTTAAGAAATCATTTCTTATTATAAATGCTGCTCTGCATGCAGGGTATTGAATTCAGTCAAGATGAAGTCTGCAGCTAAATTATTCATTCGTTCATGGTTCGTGTAGATTTCTATTTTCTAGACACTTATATTGGGAGAAAGTGTATGCACTGTTGCTGTAATTAAAAAAAAAAATTCATGCCTTCAGCACCGGACAAAATGATGTCATCAGACTTTGGGGAAAAAATCTAGGCCACAATTCAGCTGTGAGGTGTCCAGTAGCCAAGCCTGCACCTGCACAGCTCTTGCAAAATAGCAGCAATCACACCAATAGGTGTTTGATGGTAAGGAGGGGGCAAGCACATCTCTCAAGGCCCACTGAAACCCTCATGACCAAGAGCCAAGCCTGATACTTTATGTTAGGTATGGAATGTATGTGCAGCAGGTGTGTAGACAGATGGTTTCTAAAGGGTCACCTGGCCTGTTGCTTCCAAAGGGTTAACTAGCTGCGTTTGCCCATCTGAGTCTAAAACGACACTGCCAGTGGCATTTTTGAGCCCAAGAGTGTGGATCTATTTAAGAAATTGTCTTCTAGTAATCCAGCCCCTTAGAGGCATTTTAGGTGATTACAGTCATCCCTTCTGTAATTTATATAATTATAGAAAATGTGATTCTTCTCAGTCATCGGTTTCATTTGTCTTACGGTGCCCAGACAGGAACAGAATAGAAATCAGAGATTTCATTTGTGCCACTGGTTATTATGTAGCTCTATCCAAATTTCCCTTAAGGTTTAACTAGACACATCAATCTCTCAAATTTACATCTCCTCGGAAGGGACGCTGCACTCTCAATTCCTTGCTTCTCATCTTAAAAACATTTCCGCAAGCCTCACATTCCAGATGGCTGAGGTATCTGCACAGCGTTTTGTGCAGTTAAGCTACAGTGAAGTTCATCACATAATAGCAGCTCAAGTGGTCATCCATTAATTGTTTAAATTCCCCGACCGGCCATCAGTTTTCCTGACAGGGTTAGGGACCAAGATTTCAATCGCATATAGTGGCCTGGGGTTTGTCCACTCAACACCCCTCTAGGCAGGGCCGGCCCAAGACATTTTGGCACCTGAGGCGAAGCACAAAATGGTGCCCCTCTCTCCAGCAGGGAATAAGTGGAGAGTGAAAATCAACACCGGGAACAAAGGGGAAATAAAGTTCTACATTGGCGTCCCCTACCCCTATGGATCCTGCCGCCTGAGGCGGTCGCCTCACCTTCCCTTTCAGTGTATTGTTACTGGGTCCATTTAGAACTTTTATTTGGTGGTTACAATTGTCCTTCTCAATATAGGGCAGCCTTTCTCAACTGTGGGTCCCCAGATGTTGTTGGACTACAACTCCCATCACCCCTAGCTAGCAAGGCCAGAGCTCAGGGATGATGGGAGTTGTAGTCCAACACCATCTGGAGACCCACAGGTTGAGAACCGCTGATATAGGGCATAGCCTTTCCAGAGGATTTACAATCACAACAGTTCCTGTGTCTTTATTAAACTATATCCCCCCCCCCACACACACACACATTTCAATTGATGTTTGCATACCAAAATAGACCCTGTTCTGTTGAAGATGTAGAGGCTCCTCATCTAATTATAGGCTCCTCATCTTTGCCTCCTATTATTTCTTCCTCTATCATTAATTTGCTCACATATCACTCTCTTAACATGCATCCAGGCAAGCAAGAAGCATTGTCAGAGTTCAAGGAAACACATGAGCCAGGCAAAACACTCATGGAGGATGCCAAACGGTAATGGTGTAGGCCATTGCCAGGAGAGAATAGGTGGGCTGGAGAGGGATGTGGCTTGGGGAGAGTCCCAAGGGCCAGGTTGTGAGCCCTGGAGGGCCACATTGAGACCCAAAGCCAGAGGTTCCCCATCCTTGCTCTATTTTGTGGCATCACCCCCATTTGATTTATTTTGAGGGCATTGTTGCCCATTAAACAAACAAGCTTCCTATTGCATCTTTCCAGATGTTCTGATGGCACAATTTGGTCTCACCTACTCTGATTGTGCAGGGGTGTCATGTTGCCCTTTTGGTCCGGCTACATTTTCTCTCATTTTATACCTGATTTTCACTGTGTCCACATTATCGGGTATATGGTAATATAGAGGGCGAGCAGACTAAAATCCAGCCATTGTTCCGTTGTGGTTTCGGGCATTCTTACTTAGTTTTGCTAATGCATTGGCAAAGGTGAGACCAGCATGCAACTGAAGTTGATCTGACAGTTTTGTATGTTTTTTTCCTGCAAATGTCCTGTCACTTATAGGCTCTTCTTTTCGTGTTTCCATAGTTACAATGTTGAGCTAGTGAATAAAGGCTTCTGCAATTTCCCCCTTGATCCTGGCACCTCTTGCTAAGTGTTGCTCTTTCATACATGACCTTTTGTCTCCTGACAAAAGGTTTCTCAAAAAGCTCCTTTCACTTCTATGTAAATCTTTTGGGCTTCTGCAGTAACAGGTAGGCTGTATAGGCAACAATACCATCTGCAGGGTCCCCTGTGGGGGGGGGGGGGAAATGAGAGCATTGAGTTGGTGGTCTGTTCTCAGCACCAACCTGGAAACAATCCCACCCATCCCTCTCTCATCTCCTAATCCTGCTGGGCCAACTACTTGTTTTCAGAAAATCTTGGTAGATGTTGGGTTGTGATCCCTGATCATCGGCCATGCTGGCTGCGGTTCATGGCATTTGGCATCCAACAAAATCTGGAGGATACCACCCTGGTTATCTATCCTTGGATATATCCAGCACCCCAGCACTGAAGGGGAGGTGGTTGGAAACACTGTGTGCAACTTTGCTCAGAACAATCTGTGCAGAATAATCTGTGCAAAGTTTAAAAAGCAGCCTTTTCAGTCACCCCAGTGCAGCACTAAAGTGGGAGATACAGGGAATAATTATTGTATCTCTCTGTGTGCCTCATGTGTCAGGCTTCAGGGAATCCGCCCCCCGCCCCCCTCATGTCCAGCTTCCAGTAATGGAAAGACAAGAAGCTCTTACCAAGGTATTTTATTCAATATTCACAGAGAGAGACGCAGGATGCCGTCTCAAGGATAATGGCGTTTCTCTCTTAGTCGTCAGCATCTCCACCCCCTTTACAGTGGCTGCTCAAGGCCTTTTGTCTATTCGCTTTCTGTTCTACCACTTTCACTGCCCTTCGGGTCCTAGGAGAAGGGGGACGGTCTAGAATGCCTTCTAATGATAACATGTCAGCCAGCTGCTCCAACTCTGCTGCTCCCCACCAGCACCCTCTTCTTCCATCATCTCCCAGCTTTGTCCCTCTTCTGTCTCAGATTCATGGCTTTCTGCAAACCACCCTTGTAAATCTATACCGTCCTCCTCTTCTCGGGAAGGTTCAGCAGGAGGGGGGTCGGTCTCCACCATTCCTCCTCAGTCCAGTCCCTGACAACATGTGTGCTGTGAGAACATTATGTTTCAGTGGGTACAGGTTTGCCCAGCCATGAACTTAGCAACTTTTGTGGTGGATAACTGAATACATAAAAGCACACCTTAGCAAGCTGAAGCCAGTTTTTATTCCTTTGCTTAAACACCTAATCTTTGTATTCTAGCCTTCTTCCTTCATTGTGCATCAAACTCAATTCATAATGTACTTTTGGGGTTTAACTGAAACTGCTTTTCCTCCCCATTTGTACCCAGATACGATGTTTGCACACAGTGAAGTAGTCACTGGCCTGCCACACCACAAAATACGTATGTGTTGATGGTGCACTAAAGGAGTAAATCTCTGCTTTGGGTGTACAGTGGAACCTCAAGTTGTGGACGTAATCCATTCTGAAGGCATGTCTGCAGCTCAAAGCATTCGCATCCAGAAGCGCCGTGTCTGCGCACACGCGTGGTGCAATTTAGCACTTATGCGCA
Source organism: Podarcis filfolensis (assembly GCF_964270895.1). Taxonomy (NCBI): domain Eukaryota; kingdom Metazoa; phylum Chordata; class Lepidosauria; order Squamata; family Lacertidae; genus Podarcis; species Podarcis filfolensis. The sequence continues at coordinate 28,906,241 of NC_139603.1, read as the reverse complement.
TACACGAGCGGTGAATCCCAGAAGTAACCCGTTCCAGTACTTCCGGGTTGCTGCAGGACAAAAGATGAAAACATGCAACCTGAAGTGGACGCAACATGAGGTATGACTGTATTGGCTATTTGTGAGTTGATTTATTCATAGAGCTATCTGCCATGTCTACATTGAAGCCATGCCCCAGGTGGGAGGAAGGGGCAATTTGCATAGCTGAAAGGGAGCCCTTTCTAAAACTTCTCATGTTTGGTCCTCAGAAACAAACAAACAAAACCATGGAGGGCAAAATGGCTAATCCACTGAAGTCAATTTATTGAAGCTGAACCTGGCCCCAGGAAATTAGGGGTGCAGTTCATCCTCTAGAATCAGTTTAAGTTTTGAAAGTGCCTTTGATAGAGATCAGGCTTGCACTTTAGGTGTATTGTTAAAAATTGTTGTCTTTCGGTGGAAAAAATAAGAGAAAACAAATGTTGCAGAGGCCATCCAGAATTGGATTGCTTTTCCTACTGACGTGCTCATTCCTGTTTACATCAAAGAAAGAAAAATCTAGCGCAATCGAAAAGTTCAGTTGCTGCAGCATCCTGCAAAAAAAAAAAAGCTGGTTTATGCTTAAAGCCTTTCACTGGCCGTAATCCTTTAAATCCCTTGCATGCCATAGCAAATTGAAATTCAGCTGGGGCTGTCCGGACTTGTAAAGACAAACCATCCTTCATCAAAGAGGCATCCATATTGATAAATTGCTCCCTTCGTAGTCATGACACTATCTCTAAAAGTGATTTGTGTACATTAGCAGAGCAGTAAAAAGATGAAACGAAAAGCCCTTAAGAGTAAACTTAGATGCAGAATGAAAATGATGACTTGTAGCAGTCAAGTGGCTCTTTATGGAATCAGATTTGGAAGGGAGAAAAAAAGAAAGACCATTCATTATGGCATGTATAAAACAGAAGAACAATATACAGGGCAAAATGGACCCAGCTCTTAAGACCCAGCATGGGACTCCTTCTTGCGCTGTTCAAGATTATCATGGAGACAAAATTCATGAGGGCATAGATGCTAAACAAATGGAATAGATTCCTCAGGAGTCTGGTTGGAAGTAATTTGATCACAAGTGCACTTATTCCCTCTTGTTTGATGCAAGGGGAGCATAATCTTTGGAAACGACAGTACTATTGGATTTCCACAGCAGTGCTGCCATTAGATACAATTTAGACTGGTGCTGATGTGCCTGATTCCCAGTTTGGACTCCCTCGTGAGTTTTTCACATAGCATGGCTCCATCACGTGCTCTTATGCTGATATGTTTGCTGTTTCTCAGGTCAGACGTGACGGTGGGCAGAATTCAATGAGGTGAAGCCACTTCTTTTAGCGCAAAGGGCAGGCTCCACCTTCCATGCTGCTCCAAAGAGTCCCTCAAACCTCAGGAATTGGCTTTGGGGAAGGAGAAGATGGGAAATCCCATTACACATGGAACTCTATTTACAATTCTTTGGATTCCCATCCTCTAGGTCCATTCAGCAAGTTTACGGGTCATTCCCTCATTCAAGGGAACTGTAGTTCACATAGAGGAGTACGGATTTTCACACACATTTTTAGCATTCTCACCAAATAGTCATTCTAGGCTAAGTCATGACTGTCAAGCAGGTGAAATATATGTTTGTTGTTTAGATTTATCCTCAGAGAGCCAAAACTAGGGATCAGGGGAAACCTGGGCTACCTAATTCACACTTTCTGAAACAGTATGTGAAACGAAATTCACACTTCCCCCGAATTTTGTAATTCAGTTTTCCAACCAAATAATGTGTGTAAAAAATACATACATTAGGGGAAAGGGTACATAAAAGTGTGTTTATTAATGAAAAATAACATAAAGATGAATTATATTAAGGAAATTAGTTTGCAAAATTGTGTCCATTAGGCAAAATTGCATACATAAATTTATACACCGTTAGTGTGATAATCTCATTTGCTAGCTAACTCTTTCCCACCCACCCCTGATGTGCTAGGTAGACCTTGTGTAGGAAGTGGGTTCGTTTTGTTTTAGATGTGGTGGAACATTCACCCATGCAATTGCTTGCCTTCTTCTGAGACAGTGGAACTTCTCACACACAGATGTTGGGAACAGCCCTTTGTATGACATTCCCTAATACTGAAGTGAATGCAGCCACCCTCCTTGCATAGAATTTCATACGTATATTGCAGACACTTAGTGCTTTGGACTGCACCTACTGGCTGTGGTCATGCATCTAATTGCAATAAATCTTTTGACATCAGCCCAATGTACACTTAACACGCAGGAAACTAGATGCGAGTTTGCAGGTCTTGAGCTGGAAAACTCAGTCTGCATAGACTCATGTGCACAGAGGAATTTGCATGGGGTGGTGGTGGTGGGGATTTTTGCTAAAACCATTTAGCAATTAACCAAATACACAAAAGGCTTCGGAATTCACCTAAACAACACCCACAAAAGGAAGTCAGAATTCATGTGTGGAAAATTGAATTAAGAGGAAACAGTTGAGGCACATCAACTTGGAATGAAGATGGTGTCAATCACTTTAATTTAGAAAGGTTTTCCTCTCTCCCCCCCCCCTCAACATTTCGCACAGAATTTAACAGTACAGGTTAAATCTGTGCAGATAGCTGTATTGTTCAAATAACCAGAGGACTTGCTTACAGGACATACCTCGAAGGAACTGCAAATACATTTGCCAGCCGATTTCAAAAAGGAATGTTTCATGTAATCAGCCTATGTTGGAAGACAGCTGAAAAAGATTCGGATAAACCATTGAATGCTAGGGCTGAGCCAAAGGGTTGGATGGGAGATTTTTGTAAACAATTAGAGGTGCCTGCTATTCTATGTGATACTGGTTGACAAGCCAAGCAGACTTCTTAACAATATAGATGGCTTTCCCCCCTGAGAAATAAGAGAAAAAACTTACGTGACAAGTCTGACTAATGGCACACTCAGGTGGGGACTTCAAGTCCTCGCAAGTGCCTCATTGGGGCAAGACCTGCTGGGAAAAGTTGCTGTGATCACTTGGCCTGCACTGTTTCTTTGAATAAAGAGTTAACTTCACTTACACCAGTGGGGTTTTTTTTATCACCGACCTACTACTGGCTCCGGCTCCCGACAGGTGCACTAGATAGCACATCATTTTCAGAACTAGAAAAGACCTAGGTTTGAAAACCCATTCACACCAAAAATTTCAGTGTATGGCCTCTTAGCTGGGGGGCGGGTGTCCCTTATTGACTCCTGTTCACAGGTTGGTTGCCATGTGCAAGGTTTCACTTTTGACATGCCAATTCAAATGATTGGTATTCAGTGCTCGTGCTATAGTGCCAGTGGCCAAACTCTGTGCTTGGCAGCCCATGCACTTGGGTAGTTGCAGGGGCTGGGAGACAAAACAGACAAGGGTCTACTCCGACAGTGCACACTCAACCCTGAAGCTAATTAGGTGGCCCTGTGCAACTTTTCTCCCAGCATAAAAGGTAAAGGGACCCCTGACCATTAGGTCCAGTCGTGGCCGACTCTGGGGTTACGGCGCTCATCTTGCTTTACTGGCCGAGGGAGCCGGCGTACAGATTCCGGGTCATGTGGCCAGCATGACTAAACCGCTTCTGGTGAAACCAGAGCAGCGCACGGAAACGCTGTTTACCTTCCCGCCGGAGCGGTACCTATTTATCTACTTGCACTTTGACGTGCTTTCGAACTGCTAGGTTGGCAGGAGCAGGAACCGAGCAACGGGAGCTCACCCCGTCGCAGGGATTCGAACTGCCGTGCCGACCTTCTGATCGGCAAGTCCTAGGCTCTGTGGTTTAACCCACAGTGCCACCCGCGTCCCATTCTCCCAGCATAACCTACCACAAATGGTTGTTGATAAGGAAGTAAGAACTGCCTCTCTCATTCCTCTGCTCTCCCCACTGTTTTAAACCCATGCATTTCCCTCCTTTTGTTGTCTGTCCATAGATTGTAAACTGTCCAGAAGGACCTGCCTTATTGTGCTTCTTTTACTTGGTAAACTGAAAACAGGTTAATGTTGCTGCATAAATAATAAAGCACTGGGTACATTCTTTTTTTAAAAAAAAAATACACACACACACTGGTACCCCGGTTTACCAACTTAAATCTGTTCCAGAAATCCGTTCTTAAACTGAAACCATTCTTAAACCAAGGCGCGCTTTCCCTAATGAGGCCTCCCACCGCCGGTGCCCTTCCACCTTTCGGATTCTGTCCTTAGACTGAGGTAAAGTTCTCAAACCAAGACACTACTCCTGGTTTTGCAGAGTTCATAAACCAAATCATTCATAAACAGGACTGTTCTTAAACCGAGGTACTACTGTGTGTGTGTGTGTGTGTTGGCACACCTTCCAGATTTTGAAAAGTTTCCATCTGACATCCATACGGCTCTCCTTTCTGCAGAACGCATTCCCTAATACGTTGAAGCAGCGAACAGTTTGCATAATCTCTTTGCTTTTCCCTGACTGCCAGTAATGAAATGCTGCTCTTTCTGAAATAATTTCCTGACTATTTGCTAAGATTCATCTCCGACATTTCATTAAATATGATCATTTAACTGTACAAGTACAAATGTATTTTTAATTTCGCTTACTGCAGATATTACAGATGTGGGGGGGGGAATGAATTTGTATTGCTCTAGGACAAATATATCGTTCACGTGTGCACACCACTGCCTGCACCCACCCACCCACACGCAGAAATATTAAAAATTACTGAAACTTCCACCAAGATTTATACTTAACATTTCCATTTTCAGTGTTGCCAGTGAAACATATTGTATGTCACTCAACCATACATGATGCTATGAGGAATGAGTGGGTGATTACAGTGGGAGGGCTTTATCAGCATCTCCAGCTTTCGGGCTTAAATATCATGCCAAGCTGTAATTTGTGGCTTTAAGACGTAAGGTGAATTGGACAGGGATTTGAGGGGCACGTTTTTAAATTATCAAACAGGCCTTTAGCCCAAGGATTTGCCACCATAATAGGTGAAAGCAGATACTGTCATTAAAATGTATTTGGAATTAGCAAACCACAAGCTGCATTTACTCCACCGGCGAATGTTGTGTCAGGCTAACGTACACCAGAGTGAGCCAAAATCTCCACAGCAGAGGAATAACAAGTCTCAGTGTGGAAGATACCCCCCACCCCATACTTAATGCAATATTTCTGTGGCCGTCAATAACACGTTCCAATTTTCCACAAGGATTTCATTTCCACCTCAGACAGGCGCTGAAAAATGCATGCATTCCAACAACAGACTTCATGTGATATTAACCGACCAGCACCTCTGACAGTTACAGAAAGAGACCGACACCTCTAACCGTAGTGTGTTAAATAGTACATTTAGGAAAACTTTCCTGAGGTCACACTGCTAAGAAAATCTCCTGAGCATTAGTGTATGCGCACTGAGGTGTCATGGTATCTGTCCTGCAGGGTCCCTTACTGACAAGAAAAAGAGCCATATTCCATATGTATTTCCTCTGTATGTTTCTTTAATCCTTTATTAAAAAGCAAAAAAAAGCAAGTTTCTTTCTTAGACCAAAACATACAACCATTGTGAGACTTCCTTTCCACACCACATGTCACTTGTGGGTAGTCATTTGTATGCACTAACTCCTCATACAGACCAGGACATTTTCCCCAGGCAGTGACAGACATATGGGCTCTACTGAGGTATGAGTACAAGTGGGAGAGCTGCTATAAAGCCACAGAGAAAAGGCTCCCATGTTAATATATGAAGCTGTGAGCATCATGGGTCCAAGATACCTTAAGGACCTCCAGATATCCCAGCCCAATCACGGAAAACATTTGGTAGAGGGCTGTTAGTTGCCCCCCATGTTACAGAAACCCAACTGGCCTCAACTAGAAACCAAGCTGGGCTTTTTTTCAGCTGGAACTCTCCGGAACTCAGTTCTGGCACATCTCAGGTGGGTGCCATTGACATTATAAGAGAATAGGGAAGGTGTTCGTGGTGAAAAATAGCACTGAAACCGAGCATTTAGTGTCAGTGGTCCCATGTTTCAGAATATTCTTCCAGCAGAGATTTGGCAGGCATCTGCTTATAAACTTTGTTATGCTGACAAGGCCCATGCAGTTGTTTACGACTTTCTTGAACGGCCAGTCATTTTGACGATTGTTTTGTGCTGCTTCAAATGATTTCCCCCCCCCCCAGCAATTTATATTGCTGCACCCTACCCTGATATTTTATGAGAGGGTGGTTCATAAATGATTTTGTAAATAAAATTGGTTCTGCTTCAGTGAACCGTTAGCGGGGGGCGGGGACTCACTGGTGGTTGACAACTAGCGTGACGTGACATTCACCTGGCAGCAACTGTGCAGATTTGGGGGGTCCATGAATATAAATCGTACCACAAGGACTGGCAGGAAGAAAAATCCAATAAAGTTTAATCTGCAGATCAGTCAGCCATTTTACAGCAGGACCAAAACCAGTCCAAGACATTTTGTTGCCTGAGGCAAAGGACAGGATGCTCCTCCCACCCCAACCTGGCTCCATGTACAGACTGGAAATCTAATCTTACATCACAACACTGCCAAGGGAACAGCATCTTTCACTGCATCTGAGGGTGGTAAGCTAGCTGAGGAGTCACAAGGCAGTCTGCTTTAGCCTTCACGTCATGGCTGCCCTCACCCCATCCCACCTCACAAGGGTAGGGCCAACCCTGCTCAGTCCTCCTTCCTATTCCCACAGCCTCATGTGAGCTTATGGCGTGTCCACAAACCACCAACTTTTAAGAAGAAGAAAACTGACAAGTGGGGAATCATAGCTCGGTGGTTGTGCATGTACATTGCAGGCTAAAGTTTCCAGGTTCCATCACTGGCATTTCCACTCAAGGGCTGGAAAAGATAGCCATTTTCATTTTAAATCTTCATTAATACACATACATTTTTCATTTCTGTGTGAACTGAAACTATTATAGTTAACAAGCGGTACCTTCTGCTAGCTTCACTTCAGGCTTCCTGTTCCAGCCCTTCAGGTCTAGATGTATGGCAGCCCACAAAGACACTGGATCATTGTGTCTGAATGTAAGGTTAGCATAGTTAACAACAGATATCTCCCGCCTAATGCAATGTGACTTCTTTTTTTTAAAAAAAAATACTACTTTTCTAAGCACCTCCAGCACAATATGCTATGTCGTCCTGTTAGATGTATTTTCTCCCTTTCGTTACTCTTCTGCGCTTTCAAACATCAAAAATACCCTATGTGTAGTATTTGTATATTACATGCGCTTGCTTGATTGCAATTTGTTATAAAGCACCCAACAGTTTTATACCCCACTGCTATAAGTGATTTGAAATGTTTTTGCTCGCTGTGTTCTTTTAAAATATAGGCTGTTTTCAAAAGTTATTTCCTTCCTTTCGACAGAGCTGGTGGAAGAATTGGCTTGATATTTTGACCAAGCAAATTACACCAGCTAGTAGGTGCTTTAATTTGTGTGCCCCAGGCTTAAACAATGCCACTTCCAGTTAGAGACCCAAGTGTTGCTGCTCTGCTGTGCTTGTAGTTAGAGATCCAGAATCATGTGAGCGTAAATGTGTGCTTGCATGAACTGAATGAGAGTGTGTGCATGCATGTGCATTTTTTAATCTCTCCAAGTGATGTAGCAGAGGTGAAGCTCCCATTAGAAGATACCATGCATTTGGTACATGTGAGAGAGCCAAACGAAGGATGTCCCTGGTGATCAAAAGTTGAGGTGTATAATTCCCGCTAATTCCAACTGATCTTGAATGCAGTATGTCAAAAGCTTTAGAAAGAATAAGAGGACAACACTAGATCAGTGTGACACAACATACAGCCAGCTACAAAAGACTAGCTAAACAAGCTAACTCTGGATTGTTTATTTACTGGAACATAACATGCACAAAAAAGGACGGCTCTTTTAAAGCAGTGTACTTCATTTTCCTGCTCTACAAATTTATAGGCATACATTCATGAACAAATAGCGATCAAATGAGTTTGATTAGTTTGAGGTCCTGTAGCCCTAAGGGAAGCACAATTAAGAGTTCCCCCCCCCAAAAAAAAGATCAGTCATCTTGCATGCTGAGCTCAGTCACTGTGTACTCATTAAGTTGCTGCAGATACCACTAACGAAGTGTTGCATCCACAGAGAACGTCCAGGACAATGTTTGGGACACTGAGAGTGTACTGTGCATTCTTGTGTATTTCTCCAAAATCTGGAACCTGGTACAAAATTTGACTTCCTGAAAACAGAGTTCTCACCTGCCTGATTTTCATCTAGGCAATATGAGAATCAAAGACTTACTGTCAGTTGTCCAGATCTGGATGAGCCACACACAGAGATGGCTTGGTGGGGAAACAGATTGGCTACAACAATGTTTACTTCACTCTTCCCAAGCTATCACTTGATTCATTCCTGATGGGCTTCATGCTCAACTCCACTTGGAAGCCTGGGGAAGGAGAGGGAAAGAGCTGTGAGTGGCAAAGAAGGGAGAATATTGGCTAGAATGGCTTTTCCCAGCACAGGCCTCCATGCTGTTTCACTTGGAAGCTGAGCCTAGACCTGTGTTTAGAGGGTGGGTGGGGGTCGCTCCAGCACAAAATCCTGGGTGTGTCAAGTGACAGCAAAAGATAGAGGAGAAACAGAAGCAATGGTGTCTCCAAAAGCCCTGTAAGATCAAACCACGTGTCCATCCACTCAGCATTGTGTTTGCAACTGTGCCTATAACCAGATCCCTCTAGGGCAGGGATAGGGAACCTATAGCCCTCCAAGTGTTGTTAGACTACCACTCCGATCACCCTGAACACTGATCATGTTAGCTGGAGCAGGTGGAAGCTTGTGCTGAATGATATCTGAAGGGCCACAAAGCTCCTCATCCCTGCTATAGGGAAATTACAAGAAGGAATCAAGCTACTGTCTGAGCTGTTTGTGCCCAAGAGTAGATAATTATATATTATAATAGCAAATACAGGCCTGTTGTTGTTGTTGTTGTTTAGTCGTTTAGTTGTGTCCGACTCTTCATGACCCCATGGACTAGAGCACGCCAGGCACTCCTGTCTTCCACTGCCTCCCGCAGTTTGGTCAAACTCAAGTTAGTAGCTTCGAGAACACTGTCCAACTATCTCATCCTCTGTCGTCCCCTTCTCCTTGTGCCCTCAATCTTTCCCAACATCAGGGTCTTTTCCAGGGAGTCTTCTCTTCTCATGAGGTGGCTAAAGTATTAGAGACTAAGCTTCAGGATCTGTCCTTCCAGTGAGCACTCAGGGCTGATTTCCTTCAGAATGGATAGGTTTGTTCTTCTTGCAGTCCATGGGACTCTCAAGAGTCTCCTCCAGCACCATAATTCAAAAGCATCAATTCTTCGGTGATCAGCCTTCTTTATGGTCCAGCTCTCACTTCCATACATCACTACTGGGAAAACCATAGCTTTAACTATATGGACCTTTGTCAGCAAGGTGATGTCTCTGCTTTTTAAGATGCTGTCTAGGTTTGTCATTGCTTTTATCCCAAGAAGCAGGCGTCTTTTAATTTCATGACTGCTGTCACCATCTGCAGTGATCATGGAACCCAAGAAAGTAAAATCTCTCACTGCCTCCATTTCTTCCCCTTCTATTTGCCAGGAGGTGATGGGCCCAGTGACCATGATCTTCGTTTTTTTTGATGTTGAGCTTCAGACCATATTTTGCACTTTCCTCTTTCACCCTCATTAAAAGGTTCTTTAATTCCTCCTCACTTTCTGCCATCAAGGTTGTGTCATCTGCATATCTGAGGTTGTTGATATTTCTTTCGGCAATCTTAATTCCGGCTTGGGATTCATCCAGTCCAGCCTTTCACATGATGAATTCTGCATATAAGTTAAATAAGCAGGGAGACAATATACAGCCTTGTCGTACTCCTTTCCCAATTTTGAACCAATCAGTTGTTCCATATCCAGTTCTAATTGTAGTTTCTTGTCCCTGTAGCTTGTGAATTTGTCTAATTCTTTTTAAACATTGTCTAGCCGCAGATTTCCTCAACCTGATGCCCTCGAGCTATTTTGGACTACAACTCCCATCAGCCACAACCCAGTATGGCCAATGACAAGGAAAATGGGAACTGGAGTCACAAACACCTGGAGTCCATCAGGTTGGGGGAGAATGATCTAAGCTAAGTTTTCCTCCCCCCCAAGATATTGTCATTGCCTCTATTCAACCAAAACAAAGACCTCCAGTCCAGAATCCCTCCCAGCTGACTGATACCATAATGTTGCTTGCACTTCAGAATATGACCCTGAAGCCTTGACCTTGTGGGAAGCAACAGATCTCACAGCAACAGCCACATCTTCTTGACAATCATGAAAGCAGAACAAATGCCTTGAATAATCTGTTGCATTCAGTGTTTGATTCTGATTTGGGGGGGGGGTTCATCTACACAGCTGCAAATAAAACGTTTTAAATGTGTTGTAAAGTGCAATATACAAATGTGACAGCAGACGGCGAAAGTGAGCTATGAAAAATTCAATGTATTTTTCCAAAAAAAAAAAAAATTAAGCAAACATATTCACAGCATTTTTTATGTGTGTGTAGATTCCACCTGGGTTTTGTTTTTTAAAGTGATGTCCATGATAGTCATTACTAAAATGTCATGTGAGGAGGATAAGTGGGGGAAGTGACAGCTTGAAAAAGACAGAGATGACTCTGAGTCAAAACTTTCTGAGGAGCAGCATTCCGGTTATGGAAGACCACCCCCAAAGAGATTCATCTAGTGGCAACACTGCAGTTACTTAGGCACCAAGCAATAACTTTTTTAAAAAATGCCCAGGCATTTTCATAGAGTTTCTGATTTAGTTGTGCAAGTTTTAGTCCATTTTCAGAGTATTGTCTGCTGTTTCCCTCTTGTTCTGTGTATTTGTTTTAAGCTATAGAAAACTTTTGTGCAGCTGGAATGTAGGCAACTGATCAAAAGTTTTAGAGCCGCAACTGTTGCTCCAGCCACTTGCTGCCTCAGGATTCATCTGCCACTGGCATGCATGTTCACACGTTACAGAAGGTTTCCTCTGAGAAAATGCGGGCTGCAAATAAAGTTCACCCTCCCCAATGCATTGTTCCTTTCAATGCAAATAGCAGCTGCGGGGAGGGAGAGTTTTTTTGTCAGGACCACAACAGGAGGGGAGGGGTTAACATGAAGATGATACCTTGCATTACAATAGTTTCCGTTTTGAAAGGGGAAGTGAAGTGCTCCTATATACACAAACCCATTGTGGAGGTGTTCACTTAAATTTGTAAAGTTTAAATGGAATAACATTTTGTTTTGTGATGGAGTTGCCAGCATTTGTATTTGTAGTGCTGCAATGCTCAGCTTTTAGAAAATTCAACAATCACTGAAGTATTCACCAATCACTGAAGCAAACATTTAAATCAGTCTGAAAGACATTCTCGTAGCCCCACATTCCCTTCATCTGTTGCATACTGGGTAGCTACAAATCTACTTTTACTTTGAAAGCAAAACAAAACAGGCCTTTATCTAACAAAATGCCTCTAGCAAGTAAATAAGCATCTTTTAAAAACTATTAAACTTCCTGTGGCAAGCGCCCTTCAGGTCCTCGGCATCATGGGAACAGGTAAATTGAGATGACAGGTTCATTTCTACGGAGCATTTTAGGGTGTATTTATTTTGGCAGAGGTCTCCGCTTGTCATCTTATAGAAAAATCCAAACTTAGCTCTTAGATTTATTTATTTTTTTATCTGTCTCGCTGTTAACTTATAAACACTTGCAAATGCCCCGTAAAAAAATGTTCCTCTATGCTTTTTGCTACAGAAACCCTGCATGTAGGAAATGTAACACACACACACATCAAATGAAGTAAGATAGATAACCACCAGCAGGAGAGGACCTTTTTAGTAGTGGCATCCCAGGTATGGAATAGCCTTCCCAAGCAGGCTCACATCATCTTTGTGGGGCAGGTGAAAAACTTTTTGTTCACGCATATTATACACTCACACACGCGTATATTATACATACACACATGCATATATACTCATACACAATCACTTTCCAGAGGGGTCGCAGTGTTAATCTGTTGCAGCAAAACCTAATGAAGAATCATGTGGCACCTTAAAGATGGTTATTGTGCCATAAACATCTGTGTCATATATATGCCATCTTTAAGGTGTGCAGTATATGTCATAACTTCTGCCAAAAGAGAGAGGGTGGTGCTGTGGTCTAAACCACTGAGCCCCTTGGGCTTGCTGATCAGAAGGTCAGCAGTTTGAATCAACACGACGGGGTGAGCTCTCATTGCTCTGTGCCAGCTCCTGCCAACCTAGCAGTTCAAAAGCACACCACTGCAAGTAGATAAACAGGTACCACTGCGGTAGGAAGGTAAACAGCGCTTCTGTGCACTCTGGCTTCTGTCACGGTCCTCTGTTCGCCAGTAGTGGTTTAGTCATGCTGGCCACATGACCCGGAAAGCTGTCTATGGACAAACGCCGGCTCCCTCAGCCTGAAAAGTGAGATGAGCGCCACACCCCATAGTCACCTTTGAATGAACCACCCAGGGGTCCTTTACCTTACCTTTTTTACCATAACTTCTGCCATTGTTATTATTTTCATCCAGACCTCAGGAAGGAGCTTCACCCAGAATAGAAGAATGGTGGGCCTAGTATCATGCTTCCAAAATAACAAAAATATTCATACTGGATCAAAATATGAGTTGTTGTGGCATTTCTCTCACATTTGGATACCGTTTTTAAAAACTGATTGGCGTTGTCTTCTGTTAAAGCTTCCCTAATTATAGGTACTGTATGTTCACCTTTCAGTGGTAGAGGGATGTGAGAAGATAGATTCAGAATATTGCTGCAAAATTATAAAGTGTTTCAGACTGTGTGGGGAAGGGCAGAATTACTGCTAGGCAACTAAGTGTGATAAAAAAGAGAAAAATCAAGTTGAGAGATGGGGATGGCGAGTCCACAATAATTGCTAGGAAGTAAGTTTTTCTGAGTATTACTCTCAACTTGAGCACATACATAAAGGCAGAGATGACAACCAATAATAATGTTTGCTAAAAAGGCGGGTCTAGGTCATTTCTGTATCTGGGCTCTACAAATTTGATTGACTGTGACAGACAGTGCTGAGTAATTGCTATAATCATTCTAGGAGGCACTGTACCTTGGCCAAGCAAAAGAAAGATGCAGTAAATGGCATCAGAGGATAGCCACCCCCTCAACCTGACATCTTTGACAGCAGCGCTTTGATCTTAATGGGAGGGTTAGTCAGAGTTACTGCCATCCCCACAGAAGGAGAGATGAGCAGGAACCCGGCGAGTCCCCTCCTACGTTAACCAAAGATAAGGGCCTCATTAAATTGCACAGGGGTGCTTATTTGCAGGTTGACTTGCTGTGGCATTCAGTTGGTGGAGAGTTGCGATAACAATGAGAAATGCAAAAGCATGTCAGACGGAATCGGCTGCCGTTTCCCGGCTCCTGGAGAGGAGCAACAATTAGGATGGTGTGTCTTCAAAACTTTCATGTCAATAGGGCGACGCATCCAGTTTAAATGAGACACAGTCAAATCTACTTAAAGCAAACCGCGGTAGGAAGGGTTCTTCCAAACTGCACGCCACTTTTGAGTTACCCAATTGTTCTTGCAAGTAAGCACAATGGGGGGAGCCCATTTCACCCTAATTTGCTATTTCCCTTTCATCCATTCAATTTCCTCCTGTGTCTTAACATGCTGCGTTCTGATACCATCAACATTTTTTAAAAATTAAGATCTCCTGTCGTCGCTGGAAAAGGGACAAAAAGTGGTCAATGGCCTTGTAATGTTTCTGTTTCTTCCTCACTATTGAAACACTAATGGAGGTTTTAAGTGTAGCATTGCCTTTATGGAAGTATTGTTTGGTGACTAAAGGATCCTGCAAAATCTGAGCATAGCCCACCTGCAAAAACATAGGTTGGTTCTGGAGCAAAAAGAGGTAAAAGCATGCTGAATACCCTCTATACTTTGTTGAAAATGGCAGGCATGTTAACTCGTTGATAAACTCAAATTTCTGCCCCAAGACATCTCTCTTTATTACTCACTCACTTGATGAAGAAAAGAAACATTTTCCTTGCTGGAATACTCTACTCCTCAATGTTTCATTTCACAAACGTAGGAAGAATTGGCACAGGAATATAAGCCAAAATGCAATTACGTTCCAGGTAAATTGGAAAACATTATTAAATATGCATATAGAAGAGCTAGACTTGCTAAAGAAAAATCAGCATAAAGAAAAATCAGCATGACTTCTCCAAAGCTAAGCCGGGTCTCAACAATCTTTTAGAGTTCTTCAAGCATGTTAATAAACATGTGGATGCAGGTGATATGATTTAAACTGTATACCTGAACTTTCAAAGTCATGGGATAAAAGGACAGGCCATCTTAAGGATCACTAACTGGTTGTGTGCCCAGGTGCTGTGAACCCACCCCATCATGACATTACAGTAAAGCCAAAAACTAGAAAACACCATTAACATGGGTTAATATTAGGTCACAGCTTTATCGATTTCAGATGTCAGTGAGTTCAGCATGGCACTGGGTTAACTGCATTGGACTGGCTGCCACCACCAGCAGCCCACCTCCTTCTTTTTTTCTCCTCATTTCTCCTCATTTTTATATGCAATTGTGCCTGATATACACTGTTTTGCAACACCATTTCCCCTAATACAACACATTTTTCTACGTCCATTTTCGCTAATGTATGTATTTATATGCACACTTCCCCTTAGTGTATGCATGTTTGTGTCGGCATCTAGGGGGTCGAAAGGCCCAGCTGGCTCAGCCCCAGCTGGAACGTCTACTTCTCAGCCTTACCGCTATGAAGGTTCATCAACCTCTGCTCCGATGTACATCAACGACTCAAGCTTGCACAATTGAGCACACTTTACTCAGCAGTGTATACTGCACAACAGAAGAGGCTTGAGGCTGTAGATACATACTAAACTACACATTTATTTTACATAAATCAAGACAAAGAAACATGTCGTCTCTCCTTGCCGTCTTCTCAGAGAGAGAGTAAAAACAGGAAAAAACCAGCTATACAGAGCGGAAGTTCTACTTACGCCAGCAATCTGTGCTAGAATGTAAACAGACATGTGACACACAACAATCCCGTGTCTGCAGCAAAGGGTGGAATGGAATCCCAACAGTTTGTACACGTTACTTGGCTGGGGAACTGAATTGCAGAATTCGGAGAAGTGCGAATTTGAAAGGATGGCTGATCAGGATTCAGAATGTGTGAATCTAGGTACCTTTGCCTTTAAATGTGAACTGATCAAATGTCTCCCCCATCTCGACATGTGAGCAAAGCATGAATAGGGCTTGCAAGCCCAATACTTGCAAGCATTTTCTATTCTCAGTTGGAATCAGGCAGCCTTCAGAGGAAGGGGAAAGACAGAGAGGCAGAAAGCATCCACTGCAGCCAACGGTGCCAGCATCACCTGTGAGAGAACAAGGTGTTATGCAACTGGGAGACAAGTTGCAATTGCCTTCCATCAGAACTGTTACAAGGAAAAGTTAAACTAGGATAAATGAAATTGACATGCATTTTACTGAGGCTAAGAGGAGCATTTGCAGACTACCGGGAAGAATCACTGCACTACTGTAATGGCAACCGAGAGTGAAAACGCTCTCATGTCTTAGCTTGGCTCCTTCTGCATTTTTCTTTGGCAAAGTGCTCCACGGGTTAAGGGGGAAATATTGGGCAATTCACACATGATGCCTATCAGAGTAAGTTTGTCAAGCAGACGAAAAGAGACAGGACTATTAGTTCAAATGTATATTGTTCCACCCTGTATGTGTGTTTTTTGGGGGTGCGGATTAATGTAAAAACTTCTTGCTACAGATGCTTGCATGTTTTCTTACTCTGTTTCTTTAGATGATGGTAAAGAGAAATCTGAACTCTGCTTTCATCTGCCTATGGGTGGAATTTTGTCCTGGAACCTGATACAGTAATAGAGTGACCCTGTGGGTTGCCAGTATTGCCTGCTCTCTGTTTATCTTTTTATATATATATATAATGATATTTATTAAAATTTCAAAAGAAGATTACAAAGGTAATAAAAAAAGGTAAACAAAAGAAAACAAAAAAATACAAAATACAGAGAAAATAAAAGCAATTAAAAAATAAATCCATCTTTCTATGTCTTGCCTTTCATTTACTTGTTTCCCTGACCTCCTCACGCCTCCCTTTTTTGTATTCCAGTTCAAATGGTTATTTCAGCAAATCCTTTCCCTCTTTGTTTTTATCTTAATTCCTTATCATAACATATTATAACTTTATATTTCCATCTATTAGCAATCCTTTTTTTAAAAAAGCTTAAGACTTAAATCTTATTCATTCCCATTTCTCATAACCATAGCACCTTCTTACATAATTCTTTTTAACATTTCTGCTAAAGCCAAATAGTTTCATTCCAACATTTTTCTAATACTCATTAATTTTACAAAGCATTCCTGAATAGATTTTTATTTTTTTTTCAGTCTTCATCCAACGTCTCTTCCTCCTGGTCCCGGGTTTTGTCAGTCCTTTCTACCCCATCCAACTAGTTCATTAACCTGGTAACCTTATGTCCGAGGCCCTTAAGTCTCTTCCATGTCCCTTCCGCAGAACTTCTTCATATTTATACCTGTACTTTACTTTGTCTTCTGCTCTTTTCACTCGCGGAGACTCCAGCTTGCTAATATTTTTGACCCTTCTCGACAGATCAGCCCCTTTTCCATAGTCAACACTGAACTTCATGTGATATTTAAAAGCATATTTCAAAGTCCCTCCAACATTGAGGACCCCCACCACCCCAAACTCCTCCTGACCCAAAGCCAGACCTGAAAAGTCAAGACATCCCTGCATAGGAGGGTCTATCCAACCCCCCATCTCCAAGCCAAGCACAACTCTATCTCTCCAAATCTGGCTTTTTCCAGGTTCATTCATCGGGTCCAACAACTCATGTTCCTGTTGAGCCACAGCTCCCTCCATCTCTACCTCCCGAAGTCCAGCCACAGTCCCTTCCCTTATCTGATCTGTCAGAGCAGACTCCTGGATTAATTCCTGAGTGGGTTCTGTATAGATACCCACTGCCTGTCCAAAGTTTCTGATCGCAGCAGTCATCAAATCCATCTTCTCATGTAACTGTTCCAATATAGCACTTGTCTTACAGAAAGCACGCACCAGAGCTTCCGAGTACATTCTTATACAAGGTCAAAGTCTGGTCCCACGATCTTAATCTGTTGCAGCTGTGAAGCTCCCCAGTTCAGATTTAATAACAGTTTTACCAGCTCCCTCTAGGGGAAAAGCTTCTATTTGTATCCATCTCTCTCTCTTCTTTTTTTTTTTAAATATAGCAACTCTAGCAACAAAGTTTCCTTTTTCAGATATTTTGTCGAAATTTTGTTCCTTTTAAATACGAAAGGGACCACTGGAGTCACTATGTTTCTCTTCTTTTAACTATTTGTCAAAAGCATTTGTCTATAGTCAATGAACTTCCCGAAAACATCCATCCTGACACCCCGCTCCCAGGTTCGAGACGGTGGAAAATTCCTTTTCTTTACACTCTCTTCTGCAGTTTAAACAGTCCAGAAAGAAACAACCCCCCTCTTCTCCTGCTTCCAAGGGGGGTTCAGTAATTTTAAATGATGAAAATTGATCCTTTACAAACGTTCTTCTAAACTCTAGCTTGCCGTGTCTTTGCTT
The DNA here is from genome assembly GCF_964270895.1 of Podarcis filfolensis. Taxonomy (NCBI): domain Eukaryota; kingdom Metazoa; phylum Chordata; class Lepidosauria; order Squamata; family Lacertidae; genus Podarcis; species Podarcis filfolensis. Next base: position 28,888,550 of record NC_139603.1, on the reverse strand, counting down.
TAATCTATCTACAAAAAGCGGAAGGCTGACTTCCTGTTTGGACCTTACCGCTTCAGTGCCAAATTAGAAGAAATTTCTTTCCGATTTTCCACTTTGCTCACTAGTCATTGTTTAAAGTCCAGTTGTCTCCTTTATTTCCGAATTTAACCTACTCACGGGTAGTTGTTTTTGTAGCCAGATTGTCACAGGAAAAAGGCAGCGCTCTCCGGTAACGGCTGTGCGGCTTCGCCCCACGGAAGAAGCAGTTGACTCTCAGCACCGCACCGCTTCCCCGCTTCGCTCCGGAGCCCACAATTGGGTTCCTTTACGGTCACAGGCTTCACCGCCTGTGATTTTTTAAAGGGTCCCCGCTTCGCTGTAGCGGAACAGACCCAATTTCTGTAGAGCCGGTCCCTCCAGATCAGAGGGAGTCCGCCATTACCGATGGCGCCACCCCGGAAGTCCTCTCTGTTTATCTTTATCCTACTAAAACGACTCTTCAGCCAGAACTGATTTTCCCAAGGCCGCCAGTCTCACACATAAGCGGTCTAGTCTTCCAATCGAAACGAAGTCTGCTTCTAAAGAACTGTGACTATGAACAAATAGGTGAAATACCCAGCCTTTTCAATGATGTGGGCACATCAGAGACACAAAACAACACAAAACTTTCATTCAGCTGGCAACAACAACAAGCCAAGTGAATCATATTTTGGGGAATAAAATATGAGATTTGTAATGCTGCAATAAATATTTAGACTTGTGCTACATTTTTATTGAACTGATGAGGGAGAATAAATGTCATTTTTGACACCAGATCTATCAAATTCTGATTCATTCACACTGGGATAAATGTCTAGTAAATCCATTTAAGTGACAATATAAAGTATCATGACAAGCACAGTCTATATTGGGGCTTGTGGCACAAATCCTATGACGCTCATTCGCTGAGGAGGCACACGGTGGCACAGAATGTTCTGTTCTCGGGGATGCTAAGCCATTTGAGGGTCAACTTCAGTGATGGGAGGGAAAGTTCTCAGTTGAGCTGCAAAGTAAAGCACCACAAGAAGCAAGCTTGTGGGAACAAGGAAGTGGTCAAAGGACATAAGGAATGTAAGAGAGAATGGAATTTGGAGGCAAGCAACCTAAAGAAAGAGTGCAGGACAAACAGTATATTGATAAAAAGGAAAGTGCAGGAAGGTTAGGCGAATAAGGTTTCAGGTAAGAGGCAAATGAGACAGGGAAACTATCAAAATGGGAGAATATTATTGTGGCCCCATGTCCTATGCAGACCCTCCAAGCGTCCCTATTTTCCAGAAACAATCCCTTATTTACAGAAGCCATCCCAGTTTTGATTTGATCCTGGAATGTCCCACTTTTCCTTAAAAGGGTAAAGGTAAAGGACCCCTGACAGTTAAGTCCAGTCGTGAACGACTCTGGGGTTGTGGCGCTCATCTCGTTTTACTGGCCAAGGGAGCCGATGTTTGTCTGGAGACAGTTTTTCCGGGTCATGTGGCCATCATGACTAAGCCGCTTCTGGCGAAACTAGAGCAATGCACGGAAACACCGTTTACCTTCCTGCCAGAGTGGTACCTATTTATCTACTTGCATTTTGACGTGCTTTCAAACTGCTAGGTTGGCAGGAGCTGGGACCGAACAACGGGAGCTCACCCCGTCGTGAGGATTCGAACCGCCAACCTTCTGATCGGCAAGCCCAAGAGGCTCAGTTGTTTAGACCACAGCGCCACCCGCATATCCACTTTTCCTTAAGACGTCTCTATTTTCATCAGAGAAATTGTGGAGGGTATGGATGTCCTTATTTTCATCAGAGAAATGTTGCAAGGTATGCTTCTGAGCTTCCCAAAGGCATCAGGTTGGGCCACTGTCCAAAATGAATGGTTGTCTTGAGAGGCCTTTCGGGCAAGAAGATGCAGAAGGGCAAATCTGGTGGGGAAATCTGGTGGAGTGGGGTATAAATAGTAAAATTATCATTATGGAATGAGAAGTCCCTATATTCAGCGGAGAAATGTTGGTGGCTATGAAGTTCACGTAAGGCCCAAAGGAAGAAGGGATATGCTTTATTGACAGAAATGAAATGAATAGGCAATGAAGGTTTGGGGGATGGGTCACAGAGCGAAGGAAACAGCATTGGTAGGTCTTGATCCAAGACGCGAACAAGGGAGTTCTGTCAACCGAAGCTTCTCTTAACAATTCTGTGGGGACAAGGGCCAAAAAATGTCAGTAGGTGCTGAATGCCTCATATTGATTTGACCTAACCAGCCAATTCTCTGGCTGCAGGCTTCTACTTTGGTGTAAATCCGCATAAGTGGTATTGACTGTCATGTATACCACCTGAAGATTAGGCTCATGAATCTGATGGTGTTTGTCCACACTCCCGCCCACCGGTGTTGAGTCATATTAAAATCCCAGCCTGATCGGCCTGTGAATCAGTTACGGTTTTAATTGTGGGGATTTACTAGCCAAGGAACATTGTGCTTGAATCTGATTATGACCTGCTTCTACAAGTGTAACACTCGGCAGGAAAATCAATCCTGCTTCTGTAATGAAGAAAAACAAGTCATTTTCCAAAAAGAAATATGATTATACATTCACAGTTTGGGTTGAAGAAACAGGAGGCAGGCTAATACAGAGCAGTTTTGCTCAGAGGGACTATCTGCTAGCTGAGGCCAGCATAACAAGATTCGATTCTAGTTTAATGTGGCTGCGGCTCAAATCCCATTGGAGAGTTTGTTTGACAATCTGACAAAGTTATCTCAAGAAAAATAGGTTAAAAAACATAAACTTGACTTGGGTAACTGCATTTTCTCCTCAACACATGGAGTATTTATTTTTTTATTTTATTTTATTTTTTGCCTGGAGGCCCTCTTAGCCCTCAACCCCACAGGTAATACCACTTTGTGCCTCTGCATAAACCAAAAATGTTTTTAGCAAGCGTTTTGCTCAAAGGAACGGCCTGTGTTGTGATCTTAATATGGAAAAAGAAACTCGCTTTTTAGATACATTTCTGTATAAAAAGCAGGGGGAATGAGCGAGGGAGGTATGAAACACAATTTGCCATTGCTGGGGGTCCACAGATGCTTCTTGGGTTATGTTATGCTGATCCCCTGGCATGCCTCAATGTGATGATTATAACAGGATAGTCATCAGATGTTGTTGTTGTTTAGTCGTTTAGTCGTGTCTGACTCTTCGTGACCCCATGAACCAAAGCACATCAAGCACTCCTGTCTTCCACTACCTCCCACAGTTTGGTCAAACTCATGCTGGTAGCTTCGAGAACACTGTCCAACCATCTCGTCCTCTGTCGTCCCCTTCTTCTTGTGTCCTCCATCTTTCCCAACATCAGGGTCTTTTCCAGGGAGTCTTCTCTTCTCATGTGGTGGCCAAAGTATTGGAGCCTCAGCTTCAGGATCTGTCCTTCCAGTGAGCACTCAGGGCTGATTTCCTTCAGAATGGTTAGGTTTGATCTTCTTGTAGTCCATGGGACTCTCAAGAGTCTCCTCCAGCACCATAATTCAAAAGCATCAATTCTTCGGCGATCAGCCTTCTTTATGATCCAGCGCTCACTTCCATACATCACTACTGGGAAAACCATAGCTTTAACGATAAGGACCTTTGTTGGCAAGGTGATGTCAGATGTTATTTATCCATAATTTTTCACCCTTGAATCTCAAGAGAACTATGCAGAGGTGACAGCATTGTTATCCCTGTATTACAGCAAGGGAATTTATGGCGTGTCCATAGAGGAGTTTCCTGCACTCCAGTGACATCATCTCAAAAGTGGTGTGTTGCACGGTCGTATTGAATTGTGTGGGTCACATCCTTATTTTGGGCCTACTGCCCCATAATTCCTTGGTCTAGTGCAAGAATGGGGAACCAGCCCTGTAGTCAAGGTGGGGCAAATGGGTGCACTGGCTCCCCCAAGCTCTGCTTCAAGCCACCACACCCTAACACAAGTTTTGTATTTCTTTAAAAACAACCACAAACACCTTGTGACATGATAGACAATGACACCCTCCATTTAAACAATGGCAGCTTGCTTTAAGAACAGGAGTTTTTAAAGAATTGGATTCTCTGAAAAATTCAGTGAATAAGGCAGGGCAAACTAATACCAGAAGTCTCATCTGGAAGAGCCCCCTATAGACTCTAGGAATTGCAGGTGTGGAGATTAAGAATTCTGTCAGAATTCCCTTATCAAAATACTATTCCCAGGGCTTAATTGGAATAAAATCTATATATATTTGCAGTGTAGATGACATCCTTTCTGGTTCCCTGGCACTCATGCAATAGCTTCTGAGACTAACATCATTTTGTGCTCGATGAAGTTTCAGCAGTGAAACCTGTAAGAGATTTCATGTATCCTTAGGGACCACCTGAGCCCTTATATCCCAGCTCAATCACTTGAGATTGTCTTTGAGAATATTGCTGGTTGTCTTCCAAGTCAGCCACCTGATGTCAACCGGAAACCAAGCCTTCAGTGTCATTGGCCCAGTCCTGTAGAATGCTCTTCCAACAGAGATTCAGCAGACTTCTATATGTTTGCTGAAAACACTTTTCATAGAATTGTAGAGTGGGAAGGGACTATGAGGGTCATCTAGTCCAACCCCCTGCAATGCAGGAATCATTTTGCTCAACATGCAGCTTGAACCCACAGCCTTGAGATTAAGATTCCCGTGTTCTATCAACTGAGCTATCCAAGCTATTTTTTTCATAATACTGTAGCTGGTGCTCTGTGTGTTTTTTATAGTATTTATGTATTTTTATTGTATGTACAATTGTTACAAACTGTTTTGATATGTTTTATGAAATTACTGTATACAAGCATAAAAAGGTAAAGGTACCCCCTGCCCGTACGGGCCAGTCTTGCCAGACTCTAGGGTTGTGCGCTCATCTCACTCTATAGGCCGGGAGCCAGCGCTGTCCGCAGACACTTCCGGGTCACGTGGCCAGCATGACAAGCTGCATCTGGCGAGCCAGCGCAGCACACGGAATGCCGTTTACCTTCCCGCTGGTAAGCGGTCCCTATTTATCTACTTGCACCAGGGGGTGCTTTCGAACTGCTAGGTTGGCAGGCGCTGGGACCGAATGACGGGAGCGCACCCCGCCGTGGGGATTCGAACCGCCGACCATGCAATCGGCAAGTCCTAGGCGCTGAGGTTTTACCCACAGCACCACCCGCGTCCCTGTATACAAGCATATTTATAAATAAATAATGCATTGAAATATCATTGACTCAGGAGTGTGTAACAACCTTTGAAAAAGACAGATTCCATCTGGAAATTGCACTAGAAAGGTTGGGTCGCTGCTTAGCTTCACTGTGATTTCTATCCCATTCCAAAAGACTGGGATAAATTAAATAATACAGTGTATTCTTACCATATATTCGCAAACATTCAAAATTCAGATTATTTTTCCAGTTTAGGTTTTGAATTAACACTTCCAAATTCATAATTCAACTCTGCATTATCCATGTGGTATGCTCACCTCAGCATTTGGATTTTAATGTCTGTGGCCGCAATCTTTTACAAGACTACTCAGAAGTAACTCTATTTTAATTCAACGGGGTGTAACCCCAGTTAAGTGGATAGAGGATTAGCACATCATGATGTTTTGGTAGGCTTCAACTATGAAACTTCATGAGCTGCCAATTGTCAATGGGTCCTATAGCTAGCAAACGGTTTTCAAATTTTAATGAAAACATTCATTAAAACGCTCAGGCAAATTAGAAGGTCTTAGCTTGGCATCTAAAATTCAGCAACCAAGGTGCCACGCAGAAGTCTCTGGAGAAGCACTCTACAAAGGGAGACTTTCAGTTGTTAGTGCCTAATTGCTTTCAGATTTTTAAAAAAGTTCCTATAATGCACAGGTGCAAGGGAAAGCTGGGTTTGTTCTAAAGCACACTCTTGTTTTACAGTGTGCAATGGTGAGGCTCAACAGTGAACTGAGGAACATGGACCAGAGTCTACCATTCAGACTCGGGTAGGGCCCTACCATTAGGCAGAGAGATACAGCCACCACAGGCAGATGATGTTGCAAGCATCCTGTGCCACTCAGTTTTCCCTTCCTCCTGAGGAACGTGATTCCTACTCGTTGCTGGCCTTGGCTGGTTGTAGCTGTCTTGCTTAGTTGCCTTCTCCCAACATGTCACAGTCAATGCTGTTGAGAAAGGTCCCATACCAAGAAAGTAGGTAGAAATACAGCCAACACAGTCCGCTTACTTCAGCAGGTGTCACACCTGTGCAATCATTTCTCTAAGCTAGCCTGCTGCCTTCAGGTGTGTTGAAGGAAGCTATCCAATCTCCAGCGTTGAAGTAAGAGTCAACCATCATTCCAATCAGCTTCTATATATGGAACCAGAAAGGCGTCATCTTGTCCTTTGCCTCCAGCTGGCCCTGTTCAGACATGACCTATGACAGATGTGCAGCAGTTCTTTGACAGACAAGTTCATTGAAATAGGATCTGTTAAGGAAGAAAGTTTGAAAACTTGGGTGATTTATCAGTGGTATCAGGTGCCAGCATAGTTAAATACCAGACTGCACGTCAACTCTCAAATACTGTCAAACGTCAACCATTGACACAGAATATCGTTGGGTATTAAATACAAGTACCAAATATTCAGACACTGTTTAGCAAATATTATAGAATTCAGAGGATTATCAGGGGAATGCACAACATCAGCATCAGCAAAGGAGAATTTTGGAAGCATATTCATTTCAGCTCTAGCTTAAAGGTGGGCTCTCCCCTCAGCCACGCAAAGCAGAGATCAACAAAATCATGTTGACATCCTACTTTGCACACTCGAGAACTGAGCTCCGACACTTGAGGTGAAGAAGTTCCCAGGCTGAGTCCAGCTAGGTCAAGGCTCCAATAAATGACAAGCTCGTCCTCAAAAGCTGATGCCATAATGAATCTGTCAGGCTTTAAGGTGCCACAAGTCTCTTTGCTGTTTTGGCTATGGAGAATAAGCAACAGTGAGGCACGAGGATATCAAAGAATGCCTGCTTAAGGCTTGCATACTGATTAAATTATGTGACCCAGATTAGCAGTACTTCCAACATTTATCTTTAATAACAAATGCAGTAATGAAGAAAGTTCATTCTTTTCTGTAATTAATTAGCTAAACCAGGGCAGATTTGTGTTTGATTTCATTCTCATGTTTCATCTACAGCTCACGCAAACATTAAAGTATAAGAACTGAGAGAATTCTTATGCTTGATTTGCCCTCCTCCACCCTTCCATTGTGCTTGTATCTTCTTTGTTTAGGCTGGGATTTTAACTCGTTTTTGTTGCATTAGATGGCCCCATCCGTTGTGAAAGGTAAAGACTTAGGTCACCATCTCTGCCTTTTGATTAAGCACGTATTCTAGTTTTGTTGCAGATCTGCAGCTCATTTAACTTCATCACTTCTCAGGCGGGAACTTAAGAAGCCGCCGTATACAGAGTCAGATCATTGTTCCTTCCACATAAATATTGTCCAAACTGAAGAAGAAGAAGAGGAGGAGGAGGAGGAGGAGGAGGAGGAGGAGGAGGAGGAGTTTGGATTTGATATCCCGCTTTATCAGTACCCCGAGGAGTCTCAAAGCGGCTAACAATCTCCTTTCCCTTCCTCCCCCACAACAAACACCCTGTGAGGTGAGTGGGGCTGAGAGACTTCAGAGAAGTGTGACTAGCCCAAGGTCACCCAGCAGCTGCATGTGGAGGAGTGGAGACGCGAACCCAGTTCCCCAGATTACGAGTCTACCGCTCTTAACCGCTACACCACACTGGCTCACTTAATGGCAGTTCTTCAGGTTTCAGATGGAAGTCTTTCCCAGCCCTACCTGAAGAGGCCAGGGATTGAATCTGGGCCCTTCTGCTTGCAAGTCATTTACTCTACCAGTGAGCTATGGCTCTTTCCCATACAGAATTAAACATGAACTGTAATGTCTGTACCCTGCTAAGAGGAGGCATATTCATAAGCAGCTGGCCATAGGCGGAGCAGAGCACACACACACAAGCCAGAGAGACAGGTAGCATGAGAACGATCTTAAGACTCTGTGAGTTGCTATCTTGTTCAGAAAGAGTTCAGTTGTACACATTTTGCAGTATAGACAGGATGTAAATGGTAAGTGATAGTACTGTGAATGGTGCACCAATTATTATTGCCAAAGTTTATTTATTTTAAGGAGTTGTACTCTGCCATTCAGTACAGTCATACCTTGGGTTGAAGTAGCTTCGGGTTGAGCATTTTTGGGTCGCGCTCCACGGCGACCCAGAAGTAACGGAACGCATTACTTCTGGGTTTTGCTGCTCGTGCATGCACAGACGCTCAAAATGACATCACGCGCATGCGCAGAAGCGACAAATCGCGACCCATGCGCACGGGGGGTTGCGTTCGCTTCAGGATGTGAACGGGGCTCCGGAACAGATCCCGTTCGCATCCAGAGGTACCACTGCAATTCCATATGTCAATAAAAACTCTTTAAAAAACCAAAAAGGCACTAAAACAACTGAAGACTATGCAGCATAAAAACCTTAAGACTCTCTTTTATAAATAACCCAAAATAAATAATTTTAAAGCCTAGAAAATTTTTTAAAAGGTGTTTTCTTCACCCAAAAGACACCTGAGTAGGAACAAGGGGAGTCTCCCTGAGGAGATCATGCGAGAGATGAGCTGCTACTTGACAAACCCCACTCCTCTCATGCATGCTTTTTACCATCTAATAAAAATTAATTTGAGTTCTTTTTATTGTAGGAAGGGAGTTCAGTGAAGCTCGTAACCCAGTTCTTGACTGTACTTCCCATCCATTTCCTAGAGAAATACTTAAAAGTAGAATTAGAGATTAGAAATGTATGTATCTTTCATTAATATTTTATTAAAATAATTTCAGTTATAGAAAATAAAGTGATGAAAAAGAAGGGAGAAAAAAGTGCAAAAATACATTAAGAAAGAAAGATATAGTAAGGTGCACTAAATATAACCAGTTACATTTCCATACATTATTATATAGATATATAAATAACATTATTGTCCTAATACGTTAATGATTATTAATTAACTGCTATGTTTCTGGCTGAATCTAAGTGCTAGTACAGTACTGGCCTTTCCAGTGGCCCCCAATGTTCTGTGACCAGGTTCCCTTATGAATCATTTGCTTCTTTAGACCTGCCTAGACTTTAAACCTGGCCTCAGAAGCATTGCCTACTATGCTGCCTCTGAGAAGGCTGTAGGGCCTTCTCAGTGGTTGTGCCATAGCTGTGGAATACCTTCCAAACAGAATGCCTGTTAACGTTTCATTGTTTAAATACTGCTCTTGCTTTACTTTTAGTCAGGGCTAAACGTGACACGGATTATGGAGGCAGGAGGATAGATGAAGGCTGGAACTGGTGTCTGATACCCCAAGAATTTATTAAAGCCTTGGCTCTGACGGTGCAGAGAGGAACCATTTGGGCTTTCTGCAGGCAAAGGGGATGACTGCCATTTGGGTTCTGCACTAGCCAGCAGAATGTCTTGGGCCAGTATTGGCTTTTCTCTTCATCTCAGATGTCTTTTGTGGTTTGAACTGATGCCTTTGATTCTATAGGACTCCTGTTAATTGCACTGCTGAATGCCACGTTTAACATTTTGTTATTAATTTTACTCTTTCATATATATAAACTGCTTCATCGCCAGAAGTTACTGAACTTCTAAAGACAATGAAACTAATTCTACCATTCTACAATTAATATTCCATAAAACATCTGGCTCGCACATCAGGGAAAGTCTCCTTAAATATGTTTAAGTGGTCTGATTATGAAGGTAGAAGAGTGGGGTATAATCTTTATCAACGCCATCATTTGCTCCCTGCTACCGGGATAATTTTATTTAACCACAACTCCCCCCCCTAAAAAAAAGCTACATGTGAACCAATTGCCTCTTGTAACAGCAGCTTCTGTTCAGATTGGGTTTAAAACAGTTTCTTGTTTGGGCAAATGAGACCTAAGGGTGTTTCTATAGAACACAGAATTGAAAAATATAGTTGGATTGAGGTGAGGGGAGAAAATATGTTCAATTTTAGTTGCTTGTGTGCGCGCACATCTAATGTATATGTTCCTAATTCAATTCTCCTCCCCACCACCACAAAACATGTACACATGAAAATCCATCCTTAGTTTGTAGTACCGAACAATTATATTGTATTCATTAACTCAATCAACCTCCCCTTAACAGTGTGAGTTTGATTGCTGTATTGCCTACAGGTAAATCTCCATCAAAATTACAACCGTCAGTTAGTCCTCTTTTTTTTATAAACTGAGGTAAAGATTATGTTGCTATTGCTCGTTCCTCCACTAGCAAGGTGCTTGCTTATCGTGTTCCTTTTTCTTTTTCTTGTAAAGGATGTGTTTTCTGAGATAATATGGTGCCACAGCGACCTCAGGTGGCTAAACAAACAGGCAGCATCAGGAAGGCGGAAGGATGAAATGGCAGCAGTCACAATGACAGTATATTGCAGAACAAATTCTAAACAGGGCCTGGTTGCCATGTGAAGAAGAATAAGGTGGGAATGACGTGATTTGGGTGTTAAGGTGGCAGAATGGGCTGTACCACTTCAGACTGCAGGAAGGGGGTGACATTTATGAATGCTCCTCTTAAATAAGAAAGAAACAGTGTTTGTGCTTGATATTATTATTGTCTGACTTCCCCCTTCACATACAATAGGATGCGCCCATAGCAGCAAGTGGGGCAGGAAAGAATTTCCCCCCTGATATGCTGGGTGCTTTACTTGCAGGAAAGTTAGCTTGCTTTTAAAATGAGGGCACTTTTTTTTTTAAGGTGCCTCTCATTTGCACCCTCTATTGGTGCATTCCGCTCCCACTAACACATTCTGCTGCACGTATAGTCAAAAGTCTTGTGTGGTGTGCATTATTTCTCTTAGGCAAATACTCCTTTGGGGGAAAAACAAGTGTTCTTTGGAAAAAAACAGGGTGTTCCAGAATACAATGAGGGGAGCTTGGGACCCTCTGGTTGTTTCAGAGGACACAGACAATTCAGAATACATTGATATGATATTTAGATACGCTGGTCCACATTTCAGTGTTGTGAAGTCACATAAGATGGTTATTATCGTATATTCCAGGGCTGTCCAACAGGTCGATCACAATCTACTGGCCGATCACGAGATGCCCCTGGTGGATCCTGGTCGATCGCAGGATCCTCAACAACTTTGGCTTCCCTAGAAATAGCTCAACAACTTTAATGAAACTTTCCTAGAAAAAGCCCAACAACTCTGGTCAATCCAATGGGTAGATCACTGCCAGTTTTTTTATAGTGTTTGTAGATCACAGTCTCTTGGAAGTTGGACAGCCCTGATATATTCCATTGGCTGTAGGCCATAGATGTATTCTTTGCAAAGTCTAACAACTTTTCCTATCTACGTTACAGAAATACATGGTGTCTGTTTAGTGCCTTGAGTTGTTTACTCTTTTGCATAGACTAAGCTGGAACCATCCCCTGTGCTTCACCACTTCATCTCAACACTGTGGCTTGTCTGGTTGGGATTGGTGAAGCCTAGTTGACGCAGCATCCTTTGAAGGCTGCTCCCTGGGCTGTGCTCACCAGCAGGGGTCAGGTGACCTGGCTAGGTTTAGCTATTGGCTTGCTGTGCTTTGCTCCCCACCTTATCTCTTGCCTAGAAGGGATTCCATAGAGGAGGGGTGGTACACCAAGACGTCAATTCACCAATACCCGGCCTTCCTGAGTGGGTCTGTACTTTGGTGTGAAGTCGGATGGAAGAGAGAGGATAGTTAGGGAGGGATGAGACATTCGTTTTGGTTCTCCTTTTAACACAAACATACCTAATTCACACTTCCCGGAACTATACCCAAACCGAAATGCAGCTCTCTTTTGAAATCCGTACTTCTCTAGATTTTGCAATGCAATTCTCCCACCAAAATAAAGTGACAAAGTTGTATGCAACAATGTGTGAATTAGGATAAATTCAAAGGCTGATAAATTTTCACTTTATAAAAAAAAGAATTGCAAATGACACAGAAATGTAGTGAACTGGACTGAAGAATGGACAAATGTGAAACTCGTAGAAACGGAAATTGATTAATTTGTCCATCCTTACGTGTAGTAAATGGGCAAGAGAGGTTTGGGATCTTTGGATGTTGCTTAGTAAGAGATACCATGTTCTTTGCAGGGCCCTTAACCCTCCCCATCCATAGAACAGCCTTATGCTCAGAGACTCTTATAGGAGAACTACTGTTTGCAAAGCCCTTTAGCATGAATTGGTCTTGAAACTCCATGGCAAGAATGGCATGCAGAACTGTAACTTTTATTTCCATATACCAGCTTTGTAGCATCTGACTCCACGTATCCATAAATTTTCTCTTGTCTGCCAAGTCCAGCTCTGAGGTATTTAATTTCACAGTACAATGAGCAAGTCATATTCGTGATTGTGTGTGTGTGTGTTTAAAAAAAAAATCATTTAGAGACTTACTGTTTTAGTATTCGCATCATCTGGAGAACTGGAGAGGATCCAGAGGTTGTTGATGTGTCAGAAAAAATCATTTGCAGGCAAATCCCACCCACTGCTTATATGTAGAAAATAGACATTTTCCATTCTACTCGCAGCCCGGAGTCAGTTCCATTCCATGTGCTGTAATGTGTTTCAGAACAGCCAAGTTCCCCTCTCCCTTGTTTCTCCCCCAGAGGACTGGATCGTGGGTTATTGGTTAGGGAAGGTTGTCTAAATCATGGCAGTGGAAATAAAAAACCCTGACAATAAAAACAGTAGAAATAACAATGCTTTTCTTTCGTTGATAAGTGAAAAGAACATGCTTTCTCTACCACTCTTGAGGTACAGAATACCTGACATGGGATGGTGTACAATATTTTTTTCAATTTTGCGAGGGTTTTCGGTGCATCGCTTAAGTTAGTGGTGACACAGCAAAGCAAAACACGGGCTGTCAGGTAGAAGACCGTCAGAAATGGGCCGGATTCTCAGCAGCTGGGAAATCACCCTCCCTTCCTTGAGGTTGCAGCCTAGTACTGATGTAACATCGTATGCATTATCTTTATTTTTATGCGCTTATCCAGGTATAAAGCCATGGATCTTGACTGCTGTGTGTGATTGCATCTGCATATTTCCAGTGCAGCAGGGGATCCAATAAGGCAGCAGCAGGAAATATGGCAACCTGTAACAGAGCGATGGCTGTCCATTTTTGGCCCAATGGACTCATTCATTCTCCGTCAGCTCCCTGGGAATGCAGTCCAGTAGTGTGTGTGGCCAAAAGTGGGAGTGGTCAGCCCACACTCCTTCATATATACAAAACACATACACAGGTTATGTCCAGGCACACAGCCACTCCTCTCCATCAGCTGAGATCACCCTTCCCCATATATCAAGATCTGATTACTAGCGCAGAGGTGATTTACATCCCCATCAGGGTATGTAGGAGAGATGTTTAAACTTCCTTACCCTCAAGTGCAGTGTCTACTGTTACGAGTTTTGTGGGGGAGGTAGTCTGAATGCCTGGACCCCCCCCTTCTAATTCCTGGACCCCACCCCCTTCTAATTCCTGGATCCAGCATGGATTCAATTGCTGGAATAGCTGGGCCAGCCTTGGCAATCGCCTGGGAGACGAGCCATTAAGAAAGACAATGGGGAAGGTAATGTCCCATTCAGAAAGCTATTAAGAAGGCAAAGACTGTGCCAGATGGCAAGTGGATGAGGCTCCCTCTGCTCAGAGTTAGTTAGAAGAACAAAAGCCAGGGTTTGGAGTGTGGGATCAGCTGAAATGTGACCTGGAGGGGAAAGGTTGCCGTCTGGTAAAGGTGGCAAGCTGGGAAGATGGTCTGATTGAATCCACAGCTGTAGATATGGGAGAAGCAACACCCTCTTGGGGTGTTGTTGTTGTGAACCCCCCCCCCCCAGCATAGTCTCAGGACGTATATATCTGTAAATAAACCATATATCACAAAGTCACCACAGTTTCCACTGCGTTTCATTTCCAAAAGGAAACACAAACCTGGAAGCCCTGGAATCTCGCAGCACTCAGAAATTGGGGTGGCGTGCAACACTTCTTTATTTCCCTTTTCTCCACCCCTGCCAAAATCATTGGGTTCTTGCGGGGCAGAAAAATTTGCTTGGAAAGCCAATCAGTCCCCAGGCTCTGGGGTTAGCCAGCTGTGCTGTAATGTATCAATAGGGCCTTAGAATACACTGGAATAACAGGCTATGAACACACCATACCCATTTAAAACACATTTTTTCCCCTCACCCAAAAAAATCCTGGAAACTGTCGTTTGCTAAGGGTGCTGATAATTGTATTTCTGTGAGGAGTAAACTAAAGTCTCCAAGATTTTTTGGGAATTATTTGTACGCAGCCTATGTGTGCTTTTGCTCTTCCAAAGCAATCTGGGTCTATTGGATAGAAAGGTGCTATATTCAATCATCCAGTTGTATTTTTCCTTCCTAAGGCTTTATTGTGCATCATCCATTCAAAGTTGAAGCGAAAGGACAGTGACATAAACCTGATGAGGCATTATGTGGGTTGCTCCACCTGGACCTAGACTTTCTCAAAGAACAGCCTTTAAAAAACTTGGCATGATTCATGCTAACCTTCCTATTTTCATGAATGGTGGAGCCTTAGATGCCAAGAGTGCAGGTGGAACTGCAGGTGATGGAAGAAGGTGGACAAATTAAGGAACCAGCCATTTCAGAAAAACCAGGAATATAGCAGAGAGAAGCTCTGTATTAAGTTTCAGTGAGATGGAGACCAGAGGGGATGTGGGGAGGATAGAATCCTCTTTCACTGGGAACCTTTCTTCCTTTTTAACAGGGTTGGGGAGTCTGTGGCCTTCTATACATTGTTGGATGGCAAGGTTGATGGCAGTTGATCTCGAATGGAACGGTTTGGAGCCAATTTCCCCCCATTTATTGGATTATCCCCATATCAAGCAAACCCAAATTTACAGGGGAAAGCTATGAAAATTAGATGGGAAAGTAAACAGCTGCAAACACGCAGACAAACCCATAGCATTTTCTCTCATTTTATTCCCACAGCAATCCTGTGAAGAAGAAAAAGTGACTCTCTATTTGAAATAAACGCCATTCAATGGTGCTCAATTTTTGCTGGATTTTGCCCCACGTCACCAAATACTGACAGAGGCTGGTATTTTTCTAAGGGAACTGTTAATATATTCATTGCAGAAATGAGCAACTACTAACGCCAGCCTATTCATTCAAAAGAGCAGGTTATCGTCGTTCTTGCTGTGCTTGACAATTCCTATCATTTCTGCTTAATTTTAATGTCTGTGCAGTACTTTAGATACTCTACTTTCCATGAGAAAGATAGAATAAGGAGGTCTCCCACAAATGAGATAATCTGTTTGGAGAGAGCTGACCTAAGAAAGAGATAACAGAGATGAAAATTTCTTGACATTTTTATGAACTCATCATTTCTGCCATTTAATATATATACTGGGGAAATCCTATTTCCACTGATTGATTACTTTAATGAATAAATGTACTGCTCTCTCAATGATTTGGTGTGTCGAGCAGATTAAATTCCCTTTCCTGGCAGAAAATGAACTTGCATGAAAAAGATTTGAAGACATGTTCCTATTCTACACGCACATTTAAAAAAAAAAAGAAATCTCAAAATGCTTTGATTTGTACTTCTTTTCTAAACTATTACCAGTTATCTTCTCAATCTGGTGTATTCACTGCATAGTTAAGTATTATCAATAACTTTTTTATAAGTGACTAGTATATTAATTGTGCAATCTCATACATAACTACTTCATGTAGGCTTAAGACTGCAGTTCTGTGCACACTTAGGCTGCCATCATAACTCCACTTACCTGGGAGTAAGCACCATAGAATTCAAGAGGACTTACTTCTCAGTAGACATTGTGAGGATTGCAGCTTTGCTAGTAAGAAGAAGAGTTTGGATTTGATATCCCACTTTATCACTACCCGAAGGAGTCTCAAAGTGGCTCACATTCTCCTTTCCCTTCCTCCCCCACAACAAACACTCTGTGAGGTGAGTGGGGCTGAGGGACTTCAGAGAAGTGTGACTATCCCTAGGTCACCCAGCAGCTACATGTGCATGAGCGGGGAATCGAACCCGGTTCACCAGATTACGAGTCCACTGCTCTTAACCACTACACCACACTGGCTCTCAAAGACATCAGAAAGATAATACTGCATGTCAAGTAGAAATCCTAATCCAGCCCTCCAAACCCATTTTCAAGGAGCTATGGAGAAATGTGAAACATGGAATATATTTGAAATTTCCCTTCAGGAAGGAGGCATCAGAATGAAAAGCAGGATGCACATTCAGTGAGGAACCTCAACTTGACACCCCTTCGCTACCATTGCACACAGCAATTCAAAGCTAAGAAATGTTAAACAAAACGGAAAACCCAGTCCATTCGCAACACAGTCTTTTACTCCCAACCATGGTGCATCACTAGTTTTGTTTTTAATCTGTTTTTTTAAAAAAAACACGTATGCACCATTTTTTCATCAAGAGATGTGCGAGGCAGTGCATGATAATAAAACAGAACAATACAGTTTGTTCAAAAACGCAGTCCTGCTCTGTGAAATGCAATTGGCAGAAGCACAGTGCAACCCTAGGCAGGTTCATTCACAAGTAGGTCCCATTGTGTTCCACAGGGCCTGCTCACTAGTAAGCATATTTAGGACTGCATTGGAAGCTGCCTTGCACCAAGTCAGACTATTGGTCTATCTAGCTCAATACTGTCTACACAGACTGGCAGCAGTTTTCTGGGGTTTCAGGCAAGTTTTTGGACTGCACCCTTAAGCTCTGAATTCATAACCTTTGTGGACCTTCTTGTTCATAAGCCATTGTTTGCCTAATCTGCTGAGCCACCATTTCATGGCAAAAGAAAGGAAATAGTAGTAAAAGAACAAACTGCTATATATTTCCCTTCAGTTGATCCTCAAAGAAGCCATTCTGCCCAATGCAAGGCTCTCAAGAAATAAAGGATTTTCTTCGCCTTGTGCTTCCCTTTTCAGTTTGCCATGCAGTATCACATTCTGTCCCCAAAATGCATCATACTGTATGCATATGCTGATGTCAATAGAGATGTTTTCCTTGGCTGCGGTTAATGTCAGCTTGGAAAAAGAGCTTTGACAAGCAGACGCAGTCTTAAATTCATAGAGAGAGACACAAATTCAGTTGTCCTTATGCAAGCTGATAGATTAAATATAGATTTGCACATAGCGATCATGTCCACTATGATGTTTTTCGGTTTGAGAGAGTTGTTGTGCTAGGAGGTTATATAACAACTAGCATGGGCCAAAATCTTGAGCTTTTTTTTTTTTTTAACCCTCCTGTCTCTGTGGAAGAATAAAATTACTTTGCGGTTTGATAATCCAAACTGCTCTTTAGCAATTTACAAAAACTCCTGTTGTATCCTGCAACTGTAAATTACGAAAAGCAACATCATAAATAGAGCTCCCATGAGACTGCGTTGGACTTGGGCCTGGGAGATGAGGGCTGAAACCCATATATTGCAGCTCAAACTAGAAACTAATCAAAAGACGACAGACATTTTTTACCCCAGTTTGGTTTGATGGTATCGTTCATACAAATATACAATACCTTTCCAGATCCTCACCACCATTGACAATTATGACTGGTGTAGATAGTCAACATACCCTCCAATATCCCACTGATCAAAACTGGGAAGCTAATTTTTTGGTCCTGAGCTCTTGCGGGCAAACCAATATGGAACTCATTCTTCAAGTGTTATTTTTCTAGAAAAAGAGGTGCTGGAACTCTCCATGAACACCTCCCTTGTTGCGTGTTGAGTCCCACAATGCCACCCCCCAAAAAATTCACACTTCACACATCAATTTTTGTTTAAGGTTTTTGGCATAATTTTGGCCACAACTTTATTCAAAATACAAAAATGTGAGTGGTGCTTAGGCATTGGTTATGACTATCTGTCCTTGCCCTCAAGGACAGAGCTGGCCTTCCGGACACCAACGGAAGCCAGCGTGGGAAACAAGTATTGGGTGAGAAAATGAAGCTGAGCCACAGACTCTCACTTCTCACCCTCATGTTCCTGTGGGGCTTGCACGGCCCAAGTCCGACTCCGGGGACAAGGACGAAAAGAATGGCAAGCCCCTGGATTCCTTTAACGGAAATCCCTTTCCGCATCATTTGGAGGGATAGGCACTTACCCCTCCAAGAACCAATTTAACCAATGCCTAACCGCCAACCTTACAAGTTGTGACGATTTGCTACGCAGTAGGCAAAAACCAAATGGCACCAGCCAATCAGCCAAATGGCAAAATTCCTACCAGGCCCCCGCTCCAAGGCGGACGACCCCATGACAGGCATAGCAAGGTCAAGCAATCAAGAAAAACCACCCTATAAAAGGGAGGGAGGGCGGGTGATCCGGCGCAAAACGGCCAAGAGGACGTCCAACGTCTGGCCCCTGTATTTAAAGACTCTGACCCCTCCTCCAAATTGGCAACAATCAAAACTCCCCAGCAACCCAAATTTAACCACTTAAAGGCTTGGGTTCCTTACCAAATTTGCCTAGTCACTGCAGGGTGGCCTGTTCCCCCAACCGCAACACGTGCTCTCTGTTAGGGAGAACACGCTTTCTCATATAATGGCAGTGGCACCCACCTGAGAGATGTCAAAACTGAGTTCCGGTAAGTTCTGGCTGGAAAAAAAGAGCCCCTGGCTACAGCTTATATGGTTGTGAAGTGAACCTAGGGAGAAACCAGCCAACACAGGTTGACGACCTGGTTCATACTACACAAGGATCGGATGCACTGATAATAGTGTGTATTTCTGATCCCCTAAAATCTAGGGCTATGAAGAGGTCCCTTAAATGGATTTTGAAGCACTTGTGCAAACAAAACTAAGGCAAAACTTGAGGCAGAACCCAATCACTCTGCTGGTATCCGGAAAGCCATTCTCAAGCAGTCCTCACTGTAGTGGTCACATGAAGCCTATCACATGAAGAAAACTGGCACACTTTAGGGTTAGAGCATGAGCTGTGAGGGGACACGGGTGGTGCTGTGGGTTAAACCACAGAGCCTAGGGCTTGCCGATCAGAAGGTTGGCGGTTCGAATCTCCGCGACGGGGTGAGCTCCTGTTGCTCGGTTCCAGCTCCTGCCAACCTAGAAGTTTGAAAGCACGTCAAAGTGCAACTAGATAAATAGGTACTGCTCCGGCGGGAAGGTAAACAGCGTTTCCGTGCGCCGCTCTGGTTCACCAGAAGCGGCTTAGTCATGCTGGCCACATGACTCGGAAGCTGTACACCGGCT
Organism: Podarcis filfolensis; assembly: GCF_964270895.1. Lineage (NCBI taxonomy): Eukaryota > Metazoa > Chordata > Lepidosauria > Squamata > Lacertidae > Podarcis > Podarcis filfolensis. The sequence continues at coordinate 28,869,272 of NC_139603.1, read as the reverse complement.
CCCTCGGCCAATAAAGCGAGATGAGTGCCGCAATCCCAGAGTCGGTCACGACTGGACCTAATGGTCAGGAGTACCTTTACCTATGAGCTGTGAGCAGGAAGTCCACACCCATGTGCTCAGTGGCCTTGGGCAGGTCCCTTTCCTTCCTTCTACCCTGCTGCGGCGGTGGCCCTACTTGCAAGGTTGTTGTAAGGAAGACTTACCGTATTTTTTGCTCTATAAGACTCACTTTTTCCCTCCTAAAAAGTAAGGGGAAATGTGTGTGCATCTTATGGAGTGAATGCAGGCTGCGCAGCTATCCCAGAAGCCAGAACAGCAAGAGGGATTGCTGCTTTCACTGCGCAGTGATTCCTCTTGCTGTTCTGCCTTCTGAGATTCAGGAAAAAAAAAATTCTTGTTTTCCTCCTCCAAAAACTAGGTGCGTCTTGTGGTCTGGTGCATCTTATAGAGCGAAAAATACGGTAAATATCGAGCACTTCTGAATTCTATGTAAGACTTACAAATTATTGTTATTAAATTAAAGCCTAATGGGGGGCAGGGAGACCAGTGTATTAGAGAATGGGTGCTAGTATTGCATGTTCAGGCAACCCCATTTTAAGGGGCAGCGTTGAGGTCACCCCTCTTCCTGGGGCAAATTCAGAACATCAGAAAGACATTCTGTTGCAAAAATTTCACGACAAGCTGCCATCATCTCCCGTGGGGCAAATCCAGGAGCCTCCTTGCTGCTGAAGATGTGCCAATGGACCCTGCCTCAGGTGCTGACAGCACTTCTTTAACACATCCGCGTCTCTAGCACAAGTCTCGTTCACAACAGCAGCTGCTACTGATCTAGCTGCTTGCTGGTTAGAAGTCTCTCCCTCCCTCTCTCTTGGCTAAAAGGCTTTCGGAGGCTTCATAGACTGGTTTCCTATATGGAGAGATGTGGTCCGCTTGCTAGTATGCAGTGCACATTCAAGATGCCTTGATCTCAGGATAAGGATCTCAGGTAAGACAAAACTGGAAGTGAAAGACGTCTTGTCATCTGGCGGGCCCTTCCTTTCAACATTACGGATTAGATTGGGCTTGAATTTATTTGCTGCCTTTCCACAAAGGGAATCATGTTCAAGGTGGCTCACAAGGTAAACAAGGGGCAATAAAAGCAGTTTTTAAAAAAGCAGTAAGCATGTGTGTATATCAGCAATATACATAAAAATCAAATAATTTATTCAAATAAATAATCATTAAGCAAAAATGTTGTTCTAGAAAGGCAGGTCCATAGGAACCTCAATGATTCAGTCAGTTCAAGCAAAAACTGCAGTCTTTTTCACACACACCCAAGTCCACATGAAAGCGAATAACAGCAATATCTCTGTGTTTAATTGTATGGAGGTTGAGGCTGCAATCACACACTGACTTAACCTAACACAAGCCTCATCCACAATGAAAAGCTTGAGTAAATATGCAGAGGGGAACAACCACAACATCGTTTTTAAAACATGGAGGTTTGTCGGCTGGAGAGCAGAAGTGAGAGATGCAAATTATTCTGGGTGGGCATTATAAACATTGGGGTTGTGGAAAAAATAAATTAATAATAACAAATAAAAGGGAGGATGGAATGGGGCTGTGTGTATCCAACTGCTACGGGCCCTTTTTAAAGCTGATTTCTAGCCCCTTCTGTGCAAACTTGAATTCACCTTTAACCATGCCACTGTGGCATCAGAGATTAAATATGGTACAAATGAACATGGGAGAATCAGCCTGGGCTAAAATGGCTGGAAGTCGGCACCAGCTGTTAATTACATTTGTATTCCCCACTTCCATCTTTTCCTCACAACGACCCTGTGAGGTGGGTTAGGCCGAGAGTGTACAATTCATGCTCTCTCCCACTGCCAAATCCAGCATTTTATTTATATATTTGGTTGCTTTGGCCCCCTGCAAAGACTGAAATGCTGGTTATGAATCACTACTAAGATGCTTTTTAGAAATCTCTGATCCAGAAATAACTTGCATTCCCCATGCATACCTCTCCGTGGAAAATACAACACAGAGTAGAATGCATAATCATAGCAAGATAAAATGAAGATTTCCTTCTATAGGGGGACTTGAACTCATCCCAATGGCAAAGGTTCAAGGGTTGTATTAGCAACAGGAAAAAGATTTGCCCTAATGTATTAGTTTCGAAAGACTTTCCTTTCATATGCCATCCAACTTTGTATTCTTGATTTATAATTAAATCTCCAATACCCAGTGCAAACCGAAAGCGCATGCAGGCAATATCTAGCTGCCTTGTTTAGCTTTGGCCTTAATTGGCGAAGGCTTCTGCAATGTTTGAGACTCAAAGCTACATTGACAAAAAATTATGGTACAGCTAACAGCAAGATGACACACTCAAAAATGCGCTGGCAAGCAAGGCTCATTTTAACAGATCCTACAGTGACATCCATAAAGCTGTCAGGCTTTCTCCGAAGGACAGTCATATCCGCTTCATGTTTCATGCGCCAAATTAATTGTTTCTGACGTTTAATTTATAACCTAAGGTACTTTCAAGTTAAAACTTGACTATGATAACAGTAGATTAGAGTTGCGCTCTGTTTGACAGAATAGATATTTCAAGTTCTTTCCACTGAGACTGAGGGTCCTGACATGGGTGTGTGTTGCACGCGCATGAACCCATATAGCAAGCATGCTCACAGAACACTGATCCCTCTAAGCAAAGTGTAACTGCACCATCACCCTCCCTCTGCAAGGCATGTTGCCATCACCATGCTTTAATCATGAAGCTCCATCTACTGGAAGAAAGGAGAAATGCACACCAGAAAAAGCTCAGGTGCATGCCTGCATAGTTTTGCAGTCCAAAGAGAGCATGCTTTTAACATGAATAGGTGGAAATCCAAGAAATAAGTCGTCTACATTGCAAGATACATCATGCTGAGCAAAATGTCAAATGCGCTATTTATTGGGGGACTGCATGATATAGACATGGCAAGCAGGATTATTCACAAAAGATAGCTACATGGCAGTCAGTGGAGAATTTGACGCTGACTTCAGGAGCAGTGGCATTTAGATATAGATATATAGATATAGATATTTCTTGATTTCCACTTATAAAGATTTCCTATCTAAACAGCAAAAAAAGTCCCTAGAAATAGTAGGTGTATTAATAATAATAATAATAATTTATTATTTATACCCCGCCTATCTGGCTGAGTCTCCCCAGCCACTCTGGGCGGCTCCCAATCGAGTGTTAAAAACAATACAGCATTAAATATTAAAAACTTCCCTAAACAGGGCTGCCTTCAGATGTCTTTTAATGATAGGATAGCTGCTTATTTCCTTCACATCTGAAGGGAGGGTGTTCCACAGGGTGGGCGCCACTACCAAGAAGGCCCTCTGTCTGGTTCCCTGTAACCTCACTTCTCCCATTGAGGGAACCACCAGAAGGCCCTCGGCGCTGGATCTCAGTGTCCAGGCAGAACGATGGGGGTAGAGACGCTCCTTCAGGTATGCATGACTAATCAGCAGGTCTGTTAGATGCTAAGCTCCAAATATTTTTGAAAATCAAAAGAAAGATCTGCTACACAATATATGACCATGTTTTGATGGTGGCAGAATAGCAGGAAATTGTGCTGGACTGCAGTGTTCTTTTGGCATTTGGTACCAGAATATGGGGTCATGGGGCATTCATGTAAAAACTCACATTATCAGTCAAGGCTCCAAAAGAATTTGGTTAAACTGGATTGCACATGGTTTCTGCGTACTTCAATAATTATGATGATGATGATGATTAATAATAATAATAATTTCTTCCCCATAAGGTTCCAGGGTGTATTACAGTGTTAAAATAGTATTAAAATCAGCTAAAATAATTAATATTAACAAACCTACAATATAACCAATAGCCCATCATGTCTTTTTGGAAGACAAGTTGGGATTATTGCATCTGAACGGGGTCAGCACTCACTCCTTGACCTAGGTGGAATCTACACACATATAAAAAAGCTCTGAAAATGCTTTTTTTAAAAAAAAAAAAATAAATAAATTGAATTTTGCATAGCTCACTATCGCCATCTAGTTTCACATTTGTGTATTGCATTTTACAGCACATTTAAAACATTTTATTTGCAGCTGTGTAGCTGAGTCCCTAGTTCACATCATCACAGTAAACCCTAGCCCAAGTGAGAGCAACAAGCCACAATCACTTGCCTAGTGTTACATCTGAACCAGGGATCATGGTTTGTTTTGCTCAAGCAAACCCCAATGGATATTGAGTAATTGAACAATGAATAAACCTTGGCTTCACACTGTAGTCGGTTTGGATCAAAAAGGACATTTCCAAGGGAGGAGCATAGGCATAGTTGGTATTTATGTTAGATGGGCAGGATTTATGTTGGGGGGGCAGAACTGAACTATTTGCGAGGTGATTGGTCAGTTAGGTTTTTTTTACTTACTTGGGGCAGCTGCCTCCCTGGCTACACCCATGGTCCAGAGGGTATGCAAATTTAATAAAAGAAACCACCCTGTGATCCTCGGATGGAGGTATAGAAATTAAACAAACAAACAATAAATAGTCTACAAGGCAGAGTCCCCTCCTGCTGTTGTTCCCCCCAAAAAATAGGAATTCAATGGCATGCTGCATTTGATTCTGAGAGTTTCTATACAGCCACCAGGAGTGGCAGCAACTAAAACCACCTTATGCAATTAAAGAGAATAGCCAAAAAAATGATCTACAGGCGGTAACTGATGCTCAGTAAGATTGCAAAAATGTGTGAGAAGATCAAACTTATGTTGGAAATGTCTGGAAGTTGAAGGATCATTAATACACATGTGGTGGCTATGCAAGCTTGCAAAGAAATTTTGGGGGATGGTTTACAAGGAATTTTTAAAAAGTTTACTTTAGATTTACAGGGGATCTGACAGATGAATGGGAGATACGGTTTGTCAGTATTAAAGGACAGCTAAATAGAAACTTAACCCCAAAAGTTAGGACCAAGATTCAAATCCTGACTGGGTAACTTTGCTCACTAGTAACATTGAACCATGAGGACGAGATGGTTGGACAGTGTTCTCGAAGCTACCAGCATGAGTTTGATCAAACTGCGGGAGGCAGTGGAAGACAGGAGTGCCTGGGACAGGTGAGGCTGCTGATCCCTTATTTTGGCTGCAGATTCCTTATTTTCGAGGCTGCTGATCTCTTATTTTCAAATCTGAAAGTTGACAGCTATGGAGAGGAAAGGGTGGAAATTTATTTGGGGATGCAGCAATCCAAAGAATATGAAACAGAATGTCAGTGAAAGAGAAGATTGGGACAGTCTGCTCACTGACTGGGCACGTAAATCCATGCCTATACTGTAAATGTGTGCAATTTTAAAAACGAAAACAAACAAGCAATCTTCTGAGGACGAGGAGGAGAAAGGTCTTATGGCATGATCCAGTTCCTTCGTGCAGCTCCTTCCAGATATCTGGCAGCCTCTCGCTGGAGAGATGCACGCTGCGTTTGCTGCCCCAGCACACGGGACTGCGATGGATACCGCTTTAAACCGGCAGCATCCTCTTGGGCGCCAAGCAGGCTGGGCTATCAAGGGGCGCGCGCGTGTGTGCCCTCTCGCGCATGCGCGCCAACGCGCCCGCCACCTTGCTCACGTCAGTCCTTCCCCGGCGTTTTCTCCCATTCGGCCGGGGAGAGAGTCACGCCTCGCGAGGGGCGGGACTAAACGAGCCTCCCCCAATCGCGGCGCAGGCCGCTCGGCTGAGAGCGCCCCACCCCCTTCTTCTTCCCTTTCGCCGAAAGATGGCGGCCGCCGTCGTGGGGCCTGGCCCGGCCGCCGAGGAGCTGAGCCTGCTGGAGAAGTCCCTGGGCTTGAAGAAGGGGAACAAGTACAGCGGGCAAGGAGAGCGGAAGGTGAAGACGGACTGGGGGTGCCGGGGAGGGAAAAGGGGGCTGGCGGTTAATGGAGGGAGGGAGGAGCTGGCTGCCTTCGCCAGGCAGACCGACCGAGGCGCGTTTGAATGGAGATTCTCCTCAGAACTGGCTTGGAAGGGGGATCCCCAAAGCTCATCTAGTCCAGCCCCCTCTGACAGATGGTACTGTGGAATGGGCCGGTGCCAGGATGTTTTGCAGCTCTAGGCAAAGCTAACTGCATACACAAAATAATTGCGAACTTCGCAGGTGTCTCGTGGGGGGGGGGGGAGGGAGACCCGAAAAGTACAGCGCTTGAAACTGGAAGAATAATTAGCAAGAATAAGTAACCCGACTATACACACACACACACACACACACACACATATATAATTTTTATTTATTTTCCATTTAATAATATAAATTCACATCATTCTTATCCACTTTGCCTCCCTGGCTCTTTAGATCCTATCGAATTCCTTCCCTCCCCTCCCGGCTCATGGCTTTCAAAATTAACCTTTATATCATTGTAATTTGCACGTTTTCCGATTCTAATTACACTCATTACAAAATGGCTCAAATTTTAAATAAAAATAGAAAGGTATAAAAATTCTCATTAAAAGTCTTCAGGCAATCCTACTGATGATGTTAACTGCTTACAATAGTCTTTCAGATCTCGTATAAATTTACTCCAGTCCTTTTGGGAATACTTGATCATGCTGGTTTCGGATTTTTCCTGTCAGCTTTGCCTGTTCTGCAAAGTTAACCCGACTATTTGATTGCCTTTCTCAAATGCAAAAGAAAACGCTAAGGCACACAAATCCTTTTGAATAATCTGTGAGCCTCTAAGGTCCCTCTGGGGTCTGCGCCCTAGTTAGTCTCATGATAACACAGGCGCTGGTTATTAGCAGTTTATTTTGGGGCTGCGATTTGCACCCACCCCACTGAGCGTGATGGGACTTGCTTTCTGCCCAGACGTGCACGAGGTTGCGCTGGAAACGTTGGCAGAGGCTCCGCCCGCTCTCCCGTTGCCATTCATTTTAAATAAAAACTAATCTACACGATCTTAAATCTATACATGAGCACCAATGGATGACTTCTCATGCATCTTTCTCTTAACTGCTTCCTTCTCTTCACTCGGGCATAAAAAAACAACAACATATGTTTCTGTTGTATGGCTAGGCCTTAAGAAAATGTCTCAGCTTCTGATATTACAACTTTGGAAATGAAACATTGGTTTAGGGCTGTGTCTGGGTTGATTCTCTCCAGGTTGGCTTCTTTGGAAAAGGGAGTGAACGGGTGTGGGTTATTGATACACATTCATCGGATCTGAGTATTGCAGTTAACAATTCCATTGAAGGGGGGGGTGTTTTAAATGTCGGAACACTCTTATATTGGAGAAAATATGGTCTTTTGTGAACCCTTCTCCAAAATATGTTAGGTTGTTTTTAGTAAATTATCTCAAACTTTCATGTGCATACTGAAATGGTTCTTTCTGGGCAACCCTTAACCATGTGGTGGTGCTGGATGTATATGAACTTGAACGTGGTTCTTGCTGATAACCCATGAATGCTCCTAAAATAATAATAAATAACAATAATAATTTTATTATTTATACCCTGCCCATCTGGCTGGGTTTTCCCAGCCACTCTGGGTGGCTCCCAACAGAATATTAAAAACATGATAAAACATCAAACGTTAAAAACTTCCCTAAACAGGGCTGCCTTCAGGTGTCTTCTAAAAGTCAGATAGTTGTTTATTTCCTTGACATCTGATGGGAGGGCATTCCACAGGGCGGGTACCACTACCGAGAAGGCTCTCTGCCTGGTTCCCCATTACTTATTTTGTAGGAAATCAATAGCTGAAATACTCCATACTGGACCCACTTGTATTTGAAATATTATGAAGCAAGGCTTTGGGCCCCTTGGTGTTATTTCTCCGTTCAGTTTTTCAGCTTTCTTTGTGTGGGTGTGTTCTGCTCAAAATGATAAAAAAACGCCATGTGTAGAGGGTTATAAAACCGCATTTCTTCCTGTAATCACTTGAGTCTAGTCTTAATTCATTTATTAAATGGGATTAATTTCCAAGAAATTTAGTTGGATTTTTATTTCACACAAGGTAGCTTTTCTTTTATAAAATGGAGTTTGACAAGATGCCTTGCAGCAGAAGTTCAAATATTGTTCTACATCCGAATAACTGAATTGGCTTGAATTCCTTCTCTTAGACTCCTGTACTACAGATGAACAATGGCCCCAGTCTGACAGGACTGACAACTATAGCCATCCATCTAGTCAAACAAGCAAAGAAGGAACAGCTGCTTGGGAGCACCGCAGAAGAGAAAGCAATAGTTCAGCAGTGGTTAGAATACAGAGTAACGCAAGTAGATAAACAGTCCAGTAAAGAAGATATTCGACTAATTTTGAAGGTAAGAGTAACAATTTCTCACACTGAAAGTTTGGATCTCAAGGTAGCATAAGTGCTGGGTTGTTTCCAATTAAGTTTTACTCAGAGTAGACACACTGAAATTAGCAGTGTGCTTTTTTTTTTTTTGCAATATGGACTGAATTTAACAAGTGACAGTTCATATATAATATCTCTTAAGGTATTCATGGTAGTTGACTATCCCATTGAAATCAATGGGATTTAAATGTGCGCAGCTTCGGCTGCACAATGCTCTGTGCTTAGTACCAAATTTTCAGTCTGATTTTACAGTCGTTCTAATTCTTAGTTATTGGATTGTGTGACTGTCCTCTTGAAAAGAGCTGTCATTCACTGGTAACCAGTGGAAGCTGCCCATTGGAACCAGGAGACAGACCAACAATAGGTAGGGCCAGAGTCAATAGCAGCCGGAGTCAACTAGTTCTGGTTGTGTCCCCCTCCTCCTCTTTGCTGAATTCTGCAAAGGTAGCACGGAGACTTGAGAAGGAAGCTGACAGCCAAGGCCACCCCCTGAACTCATTGTAAAGAAGGAAGGAGGCAGGTGGGAACTGGTTGAGAGCAGTCTGAACTTGGTGAGGCAGTGCCCCATTAGCCCTTATGGATCATCCTCCACTACTTGTCTTCCATCCTTAGTTCATGCCAACTATTCTGAGTAAGGATACATTATGCCTATACAGTGGTACCTTGGGTTAAGTACTTAATTTGTTCCAGTGGTCCATTCTTAAGCTGAAACTGTTCTTAACCTGAAGCACCACTTTAGCTAATGGGGCCTCCTGCTGCTGCCGCTGGAGCACGATTTCTGTTCTCATCCTGACGCAAAGTTCTTAACCCGAGGTAATATTTCTGGGTTAGCGGAGTCTGTAACCTGAAGCGTATGTAACCTGAGGTACCACTGTATATTATAAGGAACTGTTGGGAGAGGAATGGAACAACAATTTTCACTCTGTATTTTCAGTCCCTGTCTGCTTTGGCACCCTGAGTCAGCATTGAGCAGAGTGGAAGAACTGGTTGAGGAATTGGGAGACTTGCCCAGACTACATATTCAATTACTCTGTAGTGATTGTGCATACATATAAGCCTATCAGTCGTGGTGACAGTATGTGGAAGAGTATATTTTAAGTATTTCTCCTTTTTTGAAGTGCATTCATTTTGTTTCTTTCTAGGACCTGAATTCATACCTTGAAGACAAAGTCTATATTACAGGACACAATTTTACTTTAGCAGATATTTTAATGTACTATGGACTGCACCACATCATAGTGAGTACAAGCTTGTTACAGCTTTGGTTGGGAGATGCCTTTCTCCTTTCAGAATTTGATTTCCGTTCCTCTGTCAATAGTAACTTCAGAAGAAAAGGGTCATAACGTTTCAAGGTTTTCCCATTATGTTAGTGTAGAATAGAAAAACGTTAGGTGTTTTCCTGACTGTATTTCCATAATATCAAGGTTATCTGTATCTTATATACCTGGAGCATGAAAGCACAAATTGGGGTTCTTCCCTCCATCTCTAATACTTCGGGGTGGAATGGGGGCAAAGGACCAGTCCAAGGTCATCCATCTTGAAGTTTACTCCCGCCCCCCTTAACCTTTGAAAATGCTGTTTCCATATTTTGCAGCTATTACATTAGCAAATAGAACAATAAGCACAGAATAAATTGTATTATTTGAATATTGGGGGTGGCAAAGTTAACATAAGTAACATATCTTGGGTTAGGCCAAGTTTATGTGATAGCAGAACAGATGAAACAAGAACAATAAAATAACTCATGGTTTTTTGTTGTTGCATAGGACAGAGGATTGGATCATGGTGATAAACTAATGAAGAATCTTACTTAGTATGAAATCAAATGCATGAGCCATACTTCCACAATTCAAATTTTGAGACCTGATTTAACAGGTTAATGGACACTCTATATTGCTGTTAATCATAATATGTGAAACTTACTTTTTCTTCCATTATTTAGGCCGACCTTACAGTGCAGGAGAAGGAGAAATACCTTAACGTCTCTCGTTGGTTTAATCATATTCAGCATTATCCAGGTATCCGGCAACATCTGTCTAGCATAGTCTTCATCAAGAACAGACTCTATAATACACATTAAGTGCTGTGTTAGGATTTCCTAGGAAGTGAAAAACGTCCTTTAGAACGACTAATGTGCAAGCCTTGGTTTCTGCCATTTCCATATGTGAAGCTGAACAGTTGGTGCCTAAAGTAATAAAGTTGCATTGAGTAGCTGTCTAGAAATACGGACTTCATTAAAACAGTTGTTTTGGCAAATTTCAACAAGTGAAATGTGAATCAAGCTTCTTAAAGTAGAACATTTATTTTAACCATACAGATACATAGGAACTTAGCTTTTATCGTATGGAAACGTATAGAACTTTTACTGCAATATGTCAGCTGTGCTATTGGTCTGAATTGTATCATGCATAGTACTCCCTTGTATTTTTCTCCTATGAATGTTTACACTTGTTTTGTAAAAAGTTAACTATGAAAAAATATATTGTGCCAATAATTTTGAAGCAGAAGCCAAATGTATTGGTAGCAAATCATATTTATGTGATAAATTATTTTAAAAGCCCTTGTTTTTATTATTTATTTCTGGGGTTGGGGAAGATAGAAATTGATACAAAAGATTAAAGTATCAAGGGTGAATGGAATAAGGAACTTATCTTTTAAAAACAAAACTCATACTATCTTAGTTCCGCAGAAACTTCTTCATTATATTTTCTGCTATTTTCAGGTTCCTGCCTTTTGTGCCTTATTATTTTCAGGCAGCAACTTATGCCCAGTGCAAACAAATGTAGGTGGTCTTCTCTCTAGTTTAGGCACATTCCCTGTTCAGTAAGAGGAGCTGGTGTTTACATATTACAGTACATTTAGGAATTGTTGACCTGCAGAATTGTTTGCAGGCATTTGTTAATAAACACATCTCTGTTGGTAACCTGACTGGTACCGGAATAGGAAGGTACCCAGAAACTCCATGTGTATCATTCCTGACCTCCTCAAGAAGGGTAATTACACAGTGGGTTGCATCGAACTGCATGAATGGAACAGACTTTATCTCCTGCCATTCTAACAAGTGGAGGCCAACTGTATCATTTTGCGGAAGCTGCTACATACATAGTGTCCATCATCATATAGTAGATAGCGTGAGACCCGCCACTTTATCCCTTTCTTAGCTGCTATTATTGTTTTATTTAGAAGAATTGCACTGGCCAGCCCCATTTTAAGTAACAACAAATATTCTGCTTTGCTTTTATGAGAGAGCACCCACCCCCCATAGTTGGATAGAATGAAGAGCATTAACCTAACCTGGGGCTTTAAATCACTGTTCACGTTTGATGAGAAATGTATTTATTTATTCCTCCTTAACTTTATCCTTACAGTACTATGTACACCGGGATGAAATGATTTTCAATTCATTGTCAGGTGATTTCCCACACCTTGTAATGGGTTCAGACATGTGGCAATCTGTCTTGGTTCCGTCTGGTATGAAACACTTTGTTTTAAAGTGGGAGAAGAATAAGAATCTTGCTATGCACAGCAAGGGATATGGCAGTGCCATGGAAAAGTATGAAATTCAAAGAGTGATCTCAAGGTGTCCTATGAAAGTACCATTTATATATTTACATACTGTTGGGTAAATCACTGCCTTTCAGCCTAACCTAACTCTCAGAGTTGTTCTGGAGATTAAATGAGGGAGAGAACTATGTGACCATCTTGAGCTCCTTGGGGGAAAAGGTGGGGGGGGAGGAAATATAATAAACTTAAATATGCATTTATAGCCATGCAGTCTCAAAACAGGTTAGCTACTATTACCATTAGTAAGATAATACTATTTCTTTGATTTAAGCAGTACGGATACAACTTTGCCCTATACCATCACTCATAGGAGTTAAGTCATCAGAAAACAAAAGATTGGGAAGAAAAGTTTTAAAAGGTTTTTGCCTGCAGGTAGGACAGCTGCTATCTCTTATCTTTTCTAGTGATAGTTTCCATTAAATTTATAGGGATCTATTATCCTGCTTTAAATCATCCTTACTCTGGACTGGCCATATTTCACTTTTTATCTTTTTTTGTCATAGAATTAAATACATATTCAATCCTTTCTCATTTACATTTTAAACAATAAAAGAAAAACTGCCTCCCCTGTTTCTATGGACTTTTAACCATCAATCTAAAACTTGTAGAAATATGGCAGTTTAATAGATTGGTTGCTTTTTAACTTTTGCCCTTTGGAGAGCAATATTTCTTCTCGGCATCCATAATTAGACAAGCCTGCTGTTCTCCATTATCAGAACACTCCATTTCATATATCCTCCTTACACTTTAAACACTTTCCTGTGCATTAGGAACCATAGTGCTATACTTCTGATGTAGTGAAATGAAATTATGTCCTTTCACTTTCAAATAAATCGGGTCAAATCTTTATCACAAAGCATTTATAAGAAAGTACCCCTGTTGTATATTCGTATGCTTTTTGAATATACAGATTCTTGCAAGCACTGTCACGTACACAACCTTCGCATTCTACCACTCCATGTTGTGCGGTGGATTTATATCATTAGCTATAGCCCCCCAAGCTTTAGAGTAATGTGGAAAGAAGTTAAAGATTGGAGAGGGAGCTTGATTTTGTAGTGATTGCTTGTTACTGCTTTGCCTAGCGTTTCTGCAGGCGTAACTTTTATTTCCTGTATGGGTAGTGACTGCAATCATTTCAGCTGCTGCTGAAGAGAGCCTGGCTCATCCTTCACTCCCCAGAAAAAAAGGGGGAGGTTGGTAATTTTTTATTGTGGTTGCATCTTAAGGATTCCCCCTTTTCCATTCCTGTGTTACCTTGGCCCCCTTTAGGAAGATATGGAGCCATTAAACTTTCCATTTTATTGGATGAACTAAATCTCTTTCAGCTTTTTCCAGTCTCATGATCTAACGTGACAGCTCGTCGGTGATGTCTATTCCACTTCAAAGAGGCAGGTAGCCTAGGGCCAGCCAGCTGTATTGTGGATTCCGTGGATTTGGCTTGCTGTTCCTGCTGGGTGTCATCTGTCTTCTTAGTCTTGCAGTGGGTAATTTTTGTGCTCCCCCTAACATCATCTGCCTGAGCAGTTCCTGCCTGGCAGGCCTGTCTGTCCAGGTTGAGCATCAAATATGGTAACCGTATGACTAATCTGACAAGGCAACTACTCCAAAAAGTGCAGCCCCAGGCTTGCTTTGACCAGGATCATCATCACAGCCCACAAACTTCCAACAATCACGACCATGGTCTCAGTCTTCCATCACAGATGCTGCCCATGGACTTATTCTGCTCACGCAATGTATGTCTCCCTTTCTGCTCACCCCTCCAACCCCTCTCTTAAAGGCTGTCATTCCAAATCTTTGTGTGTCGTGAGAAGTCTGCCTCAACAGGTTTGGGTTTCCCTGCCTGTTGCCAGCATTTGACTCAAACACCGCCACTTGGATGAAACAATCCTTTAGTGGATTATCATTGCTAGACAGCCTGTGGGAAAAATGACAGGACTTGGCATGTTAATCCGAAGATTTTACAATCCAGAAAGCCGCTAACACTAATCATAAATGGCAAGATGATCCCTAAAAGAGAAAGCGGGTTCCCTAGCAAGGCAAAAGTGACACAATTTGTTTAGTAAATCTTCCCCAAAACTCTATATGATGACTACATATGTTGATTTTCATGCTCAGAGCCATAAATATTCCCAGAGCTTTATGACTTGATGACTCTATCGTATGAACTGACAGGTACAGGATCTGCAAACGCTGCCTTTTTATAACTACTGCCTGCTTTCCTTTCCATTAGAAAGAAAAAACCGCTTCAGTGACTAAACTGTGACAAAATTATGTGACCATACAATGCAAAAAAGCAACAACCTGAATTGTGCACCTGTGCACCAGACCCTATTTTATGAAAGCAAAATTTGTGGCTTTGAAGGCCACCTGTTACAAAACTGGCTGCCATTCAGTTCAGTTCTGTAATTCATACATTGCATTTCCCCCCACTGCCTAGAAATATCTCTATAGAAAAAGGCATTTAGACCATCATGTATGAAATGTAGCCTGCATGTTTTGTTGTATGACTGCAGGAGTCATACATTTTTGCCAAAATAGCTGTTTTGCTATCAGAAACATATGTGCTCTTTCCTGTAGGAAAATTATCTCTGTGCAAGGGGTAGGGAAACAGATATGAGACACCTCGACATCTGACAATTGGTTGCAAGGTGAAAGTCCTGTCTTTGGATATGAACTGGTGCTAAAATCTTATCTGGTGATTGGAGCGGATAGGAAGGAATTCTCAAAGCAACACCTGGAAAATTATTGACACTATATTATTGGGGGTGGGGAAGTCAAATGATCAACAACATTATGAATAATCAGTGGATAGTGCTGTGACAAAAGCACACTACAGAATAGCCGTAGTTGTGGGCAAGTAGCCAATACCACCTGCCTACCACTCCCCTCCGATGCCTGTTTTTGCTAAATCACTTCACAGCTGACTCTAGTGTACCTTTCTGACAGCTGCCTTTACACCTTGGTGCTCCCTCCTCTATGGAGGGAAAAACATTGGTATAATACAGCTTACAGGGCCCTTCTGTGCAGTCCGTGCAAATGTCCAAGACAACACCAGCACCAAATTTTCTTGCTTCCTATTGCACTTCCCTCACCATCAGAATTTCACTACCCTCAACCTAAAGAGATGCTAGCTACATAAACCATGCTTCCTCTGTACAGCTCATTGGGTTAGGTGAAAGGGAAGTTTGTGTAATATTGGTGTTTGTGTGTACAGTGGATGCTCGGTTGCGATTTGGCGCTTCTGCGCATGCGCCGAAACCCAGAAGTAACCCGTTCCGGTACTTCTGGGTTCGGTGTGGTGCGCAACCCGAAAACGCACAACCTGAAGTGTCTGTAACCCGAGCTTATGACTGTACAGTATTTGGCTTTTTTTACAGTTGTTCTTGATGCTCTCTCTTTATGGTTCTGATGTCCCGGTGTGTCTGAGGAAAGATGGAGAAGGAGGTGGCTAGGCAATCAGTCTACACCTTAAATGTTTTGAGCGACAATCAAAACAATCAACAATGCTTTTTATTTTATTACATGTTTTTACCGTCTATCGAGGGCAGATTCACACCATACATTCAAAGGGCACTCAGAGCACATTTAAAGCACATGAATTACCACAAATCATTCTAGAACCCTATAGTTTTCCCCTCACAGGCCTACAATTTCCAGTACTCCTAATAAACTACAGTTCCCAGGGTTCTCTGGGAGAAGTTGCACATTGTAAATGGGCATTCAATGTGGATTGAGTTTAAAACTCTTAAAAGGCTTTCAAGCCACTTAAAAAAAAACTGGTAAAAATTTAAAATACAAAAACAAGCCAGGTGCACTATCACCCATCAACAAAGGCTGCAATCCTAAGACTTAAAGGTAAAGGGACCCCTGACCAGTTGTGACCGACGCTGGGGTTGCAGCACTCATCTCGCTTTATTGGCTGAGGGAGCTGGCGTACAGCTTCCGGGTCATGTGGCCAGCATGACTAAGCCGCTTCTGGCGAACCAGAGCTGCGCACGGAAATGCCGTTTACCTTCCTGCCGGAGCAGTACCTATTTATCTACTTGCACTTTGATGTGCTTTCGAACTGCTAGGTTGGCAGGAGCAACGGGAGCTCACCCCGTCACGGGGATTCAAACCGCCGACCTTCTGATCAGCAAGCCCTAGGCTCTGTGGTTTAACCCACAGCGCCACCCGCATCCCTAATCCTAACGCTTTACCAGGGGGTAAATCGCATTGAAGTCAGTGCGACTTACTTCTGAGTAGACAGGGTTAGGATTGCACTGTCAGGCATCCGAACAGTTAGAAAACTTGCATTTAAAAAAAATATATATGCCGCCCCTCCAAATTAAAAACAGCATTTTTACATAAAAAGTCGGGGGGGGGGGGAGAGATAAATTAGTACAAAAATGTAAAAGTAAAAAAAATAACACACTCACACACAAACACAAAGGGATCTAGCTATTTTATCCCAGCTGGAGGCTGGTTTCTTTTTAACTCTTTAACACTAACCATCATGACAGCACTGAACGAGCATATAGGCTTGGGTGACGTCACAGCGACCTACTCTCCCCCCCCCCCGCACTCGGGCGGCGAGCTTCCCCGCAAAACGAAAGCGCGCTCCTTGCGCATGCGCCGTACTCGCAAGGCTTCCCCGCCCTGCTCTCGCACACACTATGGCAGCTGCGCATGCGCTATCCAAGCATTGAGCCCAAAGTCAGCCCCTCCGCGGCGGTTGCTGGCAGTAAGGAACGAGATGAACGGTGGGGGTCCCGTGACCCTCAGCCCAAGTAAAACTGGAGAGCCGCCCCTGTCCGGCGGCGCTAGTAAGAAGCGAGGCTCGCTGGGGGTATCGTCCTCACATCCTATATTAAAGGGTAAGAAGGGCTCGGATTTTTAACCCTCAGTGAGAGAATAACAAACGCGGGTGGTGCGCATGCGCAGCATCGGTTTCTCAGGCTGAAAAGTTTTTTCCTAGAGCGCATGCGCGGCATAGGTTCTCAAGTTGGAAAGGCGCCCCCTGGAGCGCATGCGTGAACGGGTCCTGTTTGAATGGGCTTCTCTAGTTTAGGCGGCTGTTGCAAAGGTAAAACTTACAAACGTGCCCGGAATGGAAAGGGGCGCTAGAGCTGGTGAAATTGGATAACTCGTGAGGAACTCGTGAAACCGAGTTCAGCGGTGCTTTTTAAAG
The DNA here is from genome assembly GCF_964270895.1 of Podarcis filfolensis. Classification (NCBI taxonomy): domain Eukaryota; kingdom Metazoa; phylum Chordata; class Lepidosauria; order Squamata; family Lacertidae; genus Podarcis; species Podarcis filfolensis. Next base: position 28,852,203 of record NC_139603.1, on the reverse strand, counting down.
AAGTGTGTAAATAGGATTGCAGAGTCCAAAAAAATGGTCATGGCCGTTTAACTTGCATAACATTTGATCATTTGGATCCTAGGTAAGTTATGCATCTCACTGTGAAAAAATTCTGTGGAAGGAAGAGTTTTATTTGAAGAGGAGATCTACTCTGTTAGTATGAACAGTGGAAACAAATAAGAGCATATTCATAAGAAATTCCTTATCTGCTCTCTTCCACATAATCATTGAGAGAATATACTTTTAAATGGGCTGCTGCCCACCCTTTTTGAAAAGGTTACCAAAAGTTGAGTATAAAATAAGAGTGATATACCAGGGATGGGAATCTCATTCAGCCTGAGAGGAGATTTTAACGTGGACAGTTTTCCAAGGGCCACATTCCGAGGGTGGGTGGAGCAAATGACAAAACAAATAAAACAAAACAGGCCAACATACATGCTGGCAAGCCAGCAGAGATTCCTCTGCCTGACTTTTAAGAGTAACTAGCAAGTCATGACCGTGTATTTTCTAAATTCTGCCAGTTCTAATAGTGTTAAGCACCTAACAGCAACAATAGCCAACCACTGTGCCTCGTTCTGAGGCTGCAATACTATTCCTGAGAGTAAGTCCCACTGAACTTCCTTTTGAGTATCCAGCAGTGTTTGTACTGCAAGTTATTCCATTTTCTTAAAACGTTTAAAAGTTGCCAAGTGTTTGACTCTCCATGGATTTGGAAGGCCTTGCTGCAAAGCCAGACCTGGAACAGCTCACTGCCCTGGAACCTCCAGCACTTTTCTGGCCTGAGAACAGGGCGTACTTTGGTAATATGGCGCTCTGAGCGAGGACAAAATATGGCAACGCCCCCTGCCCAGATAAATATAGGTTTTATTGTTGGAAGGTTGCAGCACCTGCTGTGAGTGTGATATGAGAAATACATGCTTTGTTGCAGCTGGGGCAGATGCATAGCTGTCAACGTTTCCCTTTTTTTAAGGGAAATTCCCTTATTCTGAATAGGATTCCTCGCAAGAAAAGGAGAAAGTTGACAGCTATGGGCAGATGAAGGCGTTTGGTTGTGCTGCTGCAGATGCACCACAACATTTCTTCCCTCTGGGCTCCTCCCAGAGGTCATTCCTGGAGGTGGCAAAGGAAAGGGAATGAAACTTAGACAGGTGGGATACCTTTCAAATGCCATGTAGATCATTCCACTTTTTACTGTGCTTCCCAGTGCTGTGTAATACAGACTCATATTATTAACAAGGGACTTTTGGCATGGTATTCTATACAGTGTGCTGCTTGAGCAGCAATCGAGTGGTGGGGGGTAGGATTAGTATAGTGCTGCTTGCAAACAAGGGGCTGTAATGTGGATTCAGCCATAGTCAGAAGAATGTTTGGGTACAATATTCCCTGCAAATGTTTCCTTAAGATTTTGCATATAAAAGTGCACAAAAATTGTTACTCCTTGGTACACGCCTGATTTCAGATCCTTGGAAATTGCTTAGAGATTAGCGCTGGGATCCTCAAATTGCTCTGAAAAATTCCTAACAATCCAGGCCTATGCTAGGTTATACATGGGTTTAGGTACAACTAATTCTACATAGATCAGGTTTTTAAAATCCCAAAAATTATGATTGAACTGCAAGACCTTTCAGCTTGGAGAGTGGTGGCAAATGTTGAGAGGCTTGACAATGTCAAAGATGGAAAGGGTGCAGACTGAGCATAAATACCCCAGTGAGTTGAATGTTAGTTAGGCCTCTTTTATTTCTTTAAAAATGTGCTACTCCAACTATTTTATAAAACATTAGAAAAAATTTCATTAATCTCTGTGTACAAGCTTTAAAAAGCTCAGTTATTTCTCTTAAATATTATTCTGTCTACAGTTCTAATTGCCTTTTTTCCCTTTAGGAAGCATAGTATGTAGTATTTGGATAGTGTAACTTAATGTTGCAAAGTTATGTGCCTATCCTTTCATAGTTAAAAGGCCCTTTACATGTTTGGCTGCCTCCTCTGTTAGCCAAGGGGAAGGCATTTAAGGGTGATACAGCCCAGGCTTCGTATACAGTGGTACCTCGGGTTAAGTATTTAATTCGTTCCAGAGGTCCGTTCTTAACCTGAAACTGTTCTTAACCTGAAGCACCACTTTAGCTAATGGGGCCTCCTGCTGTAGCCGCCGCGCTGCCGGAGCACGATTTCTGTTCTCATCCTGAAGCAAAGTTCTTAACCCGAGGTACTATTTCTGGGTTAGCGGAGTCTGTAACCTGAAGCGTATGTAACCTGAAGCGTATGTAACCCGAGGTACCACTGTAATTCATTGGCTGTTTTACTGCACTCAAACTTTGAACTAGGCCTGGGTGATATAACCATATATCACCCAGGACTGATATTAGGGGCAGACCGTGATGACGAATATTATTATAGTGAAATATAGTAAAAGGCAGCAAGTCTAGCAAAACTATTTCATCATCCTGAAGGCTGTTCCCTCCATGTAGCTAATGGAAAAACAGTGAAAAAGATAAAGTACAATAGAAAGGAAGAAGTGGCCTGCCAAAAGAGGAGATGGAGTTTGGGGGTTGGAAGAGAGAGAATATCGGAGAGGCAAGAACCACCACGATTTCTTGCAGGTCCCTGATAATGCATACATGTTTTATTTATCATGAACATGTCTCGTTACTTTTCTTATAGATGTTGGAGAAATATATTCCAGACTTTTGGATCACAGACCAGTTATTCAAGGAGAAATTCGTTATTTCATTAAAGAATTTGAAGTAGGTTTGATATTCTATATTTTGAAATAATTTACCTTGTAAATGGGGGATGGATAGTTCTAAAGTACAGTCATCTTAAGATTTCAGAGAAATGTTTCATGAATGGCTGTTAATCTTTTTTATAAATAATAAACCCATCATTTTGACAAGTAAATATTTTTATAAATTACAACAATTATTCAATCAGCTTGTTAACATTTCATACTCCCGACTCCTTCCCCCTCTTTCTGTGGTTCTTTCGATTTCTTTCCATCTTCCTGCATGCTCCAAATTATCTCAACATATTCTGTTATATATTCTCATATATATCTCATATATATATTGAAACTGCAGGTTTTTACATTAATCCTGCCAGTGTCTTAATCTGTTTACAATTTGTTTGTAAATGCTCAATAAACCATTGCAATTCCTTCAAAAAAAATTGTTATCTTGATTTCTTATTCTTCCAGTAAGTTTTGCCATTTCTGTGTAGTCCTTAACTTCTGTATCCATTCCTCTCTCATCAGGACCTCTTCTTTTTTCCATTTTTGGGCAAATAACATTCTTGCAGCTGTGGTTGCATACATAAATAAATTTCTATACTGTTTAGGTAGTTCTGATCATATAATTCCTGAAAGAAATGCTTCTGGTTTTTAAAATAAATGTTATCTTAAACATCTTTTTCAGTAAGCTTTAACCTTATTACAAGACCACCACATATGAAAAAAGGTACCTTCTTTCTCTTTCTCCAACACATATTCGATTTGGATTTATACATTACTGCCAATCTACTAGGTGTTAGGTACCATCTATATAGCATTTTCATATATTTTCTCTTAAACTATAACCTGCTGTAAATTTTATATCCACATTCCATAAATATTTCCACCCATTTCTATATTATTACCAATATCTATTGCCCAATATACCATTGAAGATTTCTTATTTCTTTCGGATTTTCCACAACTCTTATCTCCTACATTTATTCTATTAATGCAGGGTTTTTCTTGTTTCTTCTTTATTTTCCAAGCCAATAATTTCCCTGACTTGTTCAAATTGTTTCTGCTTTAAATATTTAATTTTCCACTCTATTTCCTGGTTTATTATCATTGAAGATTCCGTTTGCAACATCTTGATATCCTGTTTCATTATCTCTTTTTGAGGGGAATTTATTAATTCTTTTCCTTTTTATTTCTTGTAAATTTTCTTGTTTTTTCTGCCCTCTTATCTTTCTTTCGTATGCACTTTTTTGGCAAGTAAATATGGAATAGATTATCTGCAGCTTTTGGATGTTTGCATTGCTCATGACTCTGTCTCTTGAAAATGCCAGCTGTTGACATTTGGGGACCAGATCTTTAAAAGCATGAAAATCATAATTTGGCAGTGTTTCAAAGCATCTAAAACTTGAAGTTTCATTTACCACCACAAAGACTATTAGTGTGATTTTTCTTTGTTTTTTACTTTTTAATAAAAGATCAGATTGTACGGCTTCTGGCCTTACTGTTTATCTGCCCTTTAAGATCCATCCAGATGGAAAGACTCACCTCTCCTTGTCTCCTGCCACTGTCTTTAATACTATCACTGCTGCTGTTTCTAATAGAAGAAACTACCACAGTAGTTTTCTCTCTCTTCATGTTTTCATGAAGGAACAAATGATAGCAGTAGCAGGAAAAGGCCAGCAGGGGAGGAGGAGGAACTGGTACAAAGAAATAGGCATTTGAGAGCATTCATGGGGAATCTCCTTCCCTTACCTGCAACATTTAAAATTATCCCAAGGAAATAATACTAAGTTCTTGATTTTCATAACCTGTCCGAAAAATGAAAGCATCTTTTAAAATTACCCATAATGTAATCAAACCTATATTTTCCCATTTTAACTAGATACCTTTGGGGTTTTCTTGTTTTTAAATGTTGAATATATTTTCCACAAGATGGCAGCAAAACCTCAACTGAATGGCCAGAGCAGAGGTGTATGTGGACCCTGAATTTAGTGATAGCTTCCAATTGGTTTCTGTTAAGGATTTTTGATGAAATGAGCAAAAGCAAAACTTTGGGTTTTAATTTTTTCGTTTTTGAAAAATGAGGTGTGTTAATAATGAGGTTGTGCTCCATAAACATTTGGAAGCATTAAGTGAGAAAGGTCTAGATATCCTGTACTGTTTAAAAACATTTTTAAAGGGGGGGGGTCCATTTACTAACTTAAAGGTAGTATCTAAATAACAGCAAATGAACCTTGTGGAATATATAGAAATGCCCCCTTTTTAACTTTCTCAATAGGAAAAACGTGGTTTCCGAGAAGTGCGGGTTCTTGAAAACTTGAAGAACACAACTTTTGAGACAAATGACCAAATTCTGCCAAAGTGTGAACAAATGATGCAAGGGAACCTAAATGAAGCTCTCGGGAGATGTAAGCTAGAAATTATTGGTTTATTCTATGCCTTTTACAAAGTGTTTGAATTCTTAGACAGACACTAAACAGCTCCACATAAAGTAGCCATCAGATGGCCCTTTTATTCACACCATTATGGGCCATATTCAAAAGGAGATAAAGATGTGAGTACAGTGGTACCTCGGGTTACATACGCTTCAGGTTACATACGCTTCAGGTTACAGACTCCACTAACCCAGAAATAGTGCTTCAGGTCAAGAATTTTGCTTCAGGATGATAACAGAAATTGTGCTCCGGGGGCGCAGCAGCAGCAGGAGGCCCCATTTGCTAAAGTGGTGCTTCAGGTTAAGAACAGTTTCAGGTTAAGAATGGACCTCCGGAACGATTGAAGTATTTAACCCGAGGTACCACTGTATTTTCTTCCTGAGCTTTCCCTGATGTTTTAATTGTAGAGGGAAACTGCTGTTTTGTTTTAAAAGCACTTTGCTTTTTCAGCAGTAGGAGATACTGCCATGTAAAGAAGTCTTTGACTTTACAAATTGTCCTCCCTATCCCCTCCTTGTTATGGCTGTTAACACTTCCATTTCCTGTAAAAACAACAACAACATTCCATTATGAGCAAGGCTAGCAATGGGTGGACATGTCAAATGCTGCATGAATTCGGTGCATCATAGTTAGGCTTGCATGGCTCTAAGGCAGCAAGATGGGATCTGGAAGGAACCATCCAAAACACACACACACACACACACACGGTATGGTTGAAAGGTACACTACCTTACTGATGCTAGGAAGTCTGGGTCTGGTTAGTGTTTGGATGGATGACCACCTGGGAACCATGTGTATGCCACCCTGGGTCCCATAATGGAAAGAAGGCAGGATATAAATGTAGGAAAATAAAAAACACTGTATGAAGTTGCAAGAATAATATAGCTGGAGATATCCACAGGCAGCAAAACTTGGGAGATAATTCTATTCCTCTTTAGCCATATATTTGTAAGTTGCCATGTTTAAAGCAGAAAATGGTTGCGGATATTACATTTTGACGCAGTGTTTTTCAGCATCCTGCATAGATCCAAATGTCTCAATGACTAGCAGAAAAAGTGTTATGCAACATAAGTGAATATTTAAATTAATAGAATATGTGTAGGCACAGAATTTAGACTACCTTGATTCAAAAATCTCAGTGGCTCTTAAAGTTCACCCAGTCATGTCAAAAATATTATGTATATATTATGTATATATATATATATATTCCTTTATATATATTTTGACAAGGGCATCCTGGCTGAAACTAGACCACAGTATGGTTAAGATCCACAGCTTCTCTGTGCAGTGAGATTAAATATCTCTTGTCAGAAATGTGTCCCTTAAGATGAGCCAATGAAACAATTGTAACGTATACATTTCAGTACAGGTAGCCAATGAAATGATCAACAGACTCCAGGGGAGAGAGCAGGAAGAAAGAAAGGTAAGGATTAATAAAATAGTTAAGAACTAACTGCAAGGTATTCTGGTGATATTCTACGTAGTTTTTATGTAGTTTTTTCCTTGCACCAAAACACTGTGTGGTTTCAGAATAATTGTTCTGCAGCCTTCAATCTTCCCTTCTCTACTTTTTCCTTCCCTACATCTACAGCTAGTTAGGTTTTGCTATGGTAAACGGGATTTTGTGGTTTCTTTTGTTTATTTGTTTGTTCGTTCTTACTATCTCAGCAGCAAGTGTTCTGCTGCTGAGTCTTTACTTTATATTATAATACTGCATTCAACACAGCATATAAGCCAGGGAGGAAACAACTAGCTGTGAACCAATTAATGAATGCTTTAGCATATGCTAAGTAGTGGATGCCTTACGGTTAAATATTTTTGTCCAGGTACATACCAGCTCTCTTGTCACTGAAAAAGCATGCTAACACACAAGGGGAGCTGTGCTACCTCTGCCCCGACCACCATTCTGCCTTTCAGCTTGTTAAGGGCTACTCAGTGAAGAAAAGGAACCTCTTGTATTTGTGGAGGCTCCCCCACCCTCGCATTCTGGACCTTTAGATTTTCTTGGGTTCCAAAAGTTTCAGAGAGCCTCCATGACCACAAGAGGCTCGCTTTTTCTCTAGGTCACCCTGTGTAAGATGGAAGGAGACAGCAATGGAGGGAGCTAGCACCCTAGTCCCCACAGCCTCCTCCTCGTGTGTGTAACACACTTTCCAGATGACTGAAGGGTGCTACTATTAATCCATAAACTGCAGCAACATGTTGACCTGGCCACTTTCTAACCCAGTATGGCTTTTAAGTAAAGCTATTTAGGAGTACAGTGGTACCTCTGGTTGCAAACGGGATCCGTTCCGGAGGCCCGTTCGCAACATGAAAAGAGCGCAACCCACAGCAGCACGTCTGTGCACGCGCGGGTTGCAATTCGCCGCTTCTGCCCATGATGTCATTTTGCGCGCATGCGCAAGTGGCGAAACCCGGAAGTAACCCTTTCCGGTACTTCCGGGTCACCACGGGACGTAACCTGAAAGAACATAACATGAAGCGGACGTAACATGAGGTATGACTAGTTTGTAGTTTATTGCAAACACAACTAAACTTTAAATGCATTCGAAACACTGTTACCCTTTACCCTCTTAGTCTTATTGTATCCTGTCTCTAACTCACTCTAACTCTTCTACCTCCCCTCACACAAGAACCAATTGCACTAACTGTCTCTCTATTTTCAACTGCATTTTCCCAACTGTCTAAACCTCTGGCTAAGCCTTTTAAAAACAGGTAGGCTCCGCCTCTGGGCTTTTCTATTGGTCTACCTATTAACCCTTTCTCTCCCCCGTACAGACATTTCCAAAAGAACGGGCAAACCCCACACTGCCAAACGGTAATGTGCAATAAATTTGCAGATTCCTGCAGTGCCTTCAGTAAAACAAAAGTTGGTTCTAGAAGCTCACTTTCCTTCAGAATAGCTGCAAAAAATGTAGAAAGAGGTTGAGGAGAGCCGCCATTAGTAAGTCTTCAAGAAGCACTATAAAAATAACGGAGTTACTAGATCCTCTTCCACTTTCTCGGTATGTGGAAAGTTTTTCTTAGAATTTCCTTCACAGCTTGAGAAAGGGAAAGAGATGGTTAAAGAAACCCAAATCCCTATTTTTTGTGGAACAAAAAATATCCAACAGAATGGAAATGTAAATCTTTCCTGCTTAGTTGAAAACACTGAATATATTATGAATACAGCTTATTGAAATGGAAGTGTTTCATACTTGTGGATGTTATTTAATGAAAGGCCATATTATAAGAACATGTGACTCACTGGAATCTCTCACATGGCTGCACATTGCTTGTTTGTAATACAGATATTCTAAAACCTCAGGATTAGGAAAAACTGTGCAAGAAGTTAATTCTCCATGTTAGTTCTATACTTCACTATTATAGGCAACCTGTTCAGCTCTTTAGCCTGTAATAGAGCTGCATTGTAAGATGGCTGCAGCTACAGTCAATGTCTCTATTTGTATATGAAAATGATGGATAACAGTTAAATGATATCAGACATAATATGGATGTAAAATTCCCAATTTATTCAACTTAGCTAAAATATTGGGAGTCTACCACAGGTACACACATTCCCTCCTCTTCGCTTACACACGAATTCTTTCCTTTAGCCATGATGCAGTGTTACATCTGCACCAATGTATACCTTTACCCACTTCAAGCGCTGGCGTCGGCCACTAGTTTGAACGTAACCACAGTTAAAGTTAATATTGATGCAGATGTAATACAGTACCATGGTAAGAAAGCCCCAAAGAGGTGGTTTCGGGTATGGCTGGGCAATATATTGATATGTCATCTCAAATCAGTTGGAAGTCCATGTGGTGATATCAGTTTCATAGTTTTTGACCTGGCAATATATCACAAATCATGATGTGCATGTGTGTGCTATGCAAAAACCACAATGTGGGGGGAAACATGAAGCCAGCCAATGCCTCTACATAGCTCCATCCTTATTTCAGACATGATTGCAGACACTTTCTGTCAATACATGTGGTAGCAATTTATTCATATATCTGTTAGATTTATCATGGTGATGGCTGTGTGAAGACTATAGGAGATCCACAGCCTGGAAGATTTATGATGTTTGTGTATAATGTTCAGAAATAGCACAATAGTGAGGCGTTAGTATTGGCTGGGGTAAATGTATGTTGAACATAATGCCCCAAACCATAGAATTGACCATGCTCTTATGCCAGTCTTATCTTGTATCACTTTATGCCTTAATTGGAAAGGACTGCTGAAAAATTCTTTAGAAGCAGCTTTAGTTTGCTCACCAGATTTCCCTTCCAGCCTTTGCACCATCCTGGGAAAGCTGAAAATTATTATTTATTAATTGATGGCATTCCCTGGTTTATGTGCATCATTGGACAGCTTAATTCTACATGAACAAGACAGTCCTGTGTCCTGACTATGCTTCACGCTTCTTATGTGTGTATATCTTAAGATGGAGGGTGACAAATACTAAATACAAGGTTCTTGTGATCCAGGGTTACTTTTTATTTTTTAAAGGAGCATATCACAATCAGTGGTTGCCATGCTGTATTTCATGCATTTTGCTGAAGTTAGCTATCAGCACTGGATAAGAGAGGTTATTCAATTGAGTTGGCACTGCTTATTAAACTTTCAAGTTAAATATTGAGCGTTGCCAGTCCAGAGTATAGCCAAGCACTTACTGTGTCTGTCTGGGTATTTATGTTAAAACAAAAACAATTTAAAGTGTCTGATAGGATGATTTTAAAAAGACAGATTTTGCTTTGTTCATTTACTTAAATTTTCCTTGTTCTGCAACAGGACCCAAAGCAATTTGTCCACAGCACTGTAGAACAGGCAACAACCATTTTGCACAGGGGTTACATTCCTGACCCTCCCGTGTGTTGGCGGAGTACATGGAAGCCCCTTTCACCCCCTGCCCCCTTTTCCAACCACTTCTGGGTTACGGCGATGTGCGCATGCGCAGTCATGCGTTAGTTGTTGCCTGTATACAGTTGCACATACTACGGGAAAAGTGCTAGAAACAGCACCATCCAATTTACAAATAGCAGCAGTGTAAGAAAAAAGGCAATAGTGCAAGGGGAAGCCACAAACTAGATTTAGCTGATAGCAAATAGCAATTGTGGTGGGGAGGGGATAAATCAGAATGAAAGCAAGCCGCAGCAGGGAGAAACTGAACCAAAAGCATGGTTGGGCAGTTGTTTTCTCACCCATGATGGTGGCAAAGTATAAGGGCCCCTGTTACAGTGAAAGCTGGTTTCCATTCTTGCCTTGTTAACAGTGACACCAGGTCTGCCCTGTAAACTACTTGTCATCTTTTTTGTTATATTTTTGTACCACAAAACCTAAACTACGTGGATGTTTTCTTTTGTAACTTCCTTTTCCATCTCAGCTTCAGACTGAGAAGCTAATGGCTGGTGAAACACGACGCAGAGCTCTGTGGGAGGAGTTTGTGAAGGAGCAGCAGAACGCAAAAGCAGTCGTGGACGAAGAGCACATCAAAGCGATGGAGCGCCTCAAAGAGCAGTATGCCGCAATGGAAAAAGACCTCACCAAACACACTCTTTAAGAAACTCTCATGCTCAGTAAGACTGCTCCTCATTTGCAGTATTGCTTTTCTTCTTATTCCAGCATCTTCCAATTTCAGGGTTACCAAGGAAGTACCAGAATTCAAATAGCATAGCAGGAATAACAAGGAATTGGGGAGGGAGGGGCTCTATAACTACTGTAATTATTCTTTGGCACTGATACTAGCGTCATTCAGATGATCAAGCCTTTGCTTAATAAGCCAGGATATTCACAAGCTCAGAGCCATCACACTCACTCCCTTTGCTCCCCATTTCCTTTCAGTGGAGAAACAAACCAGGAAGCCACAGTTAAGCATAGCTTCCTGTTGTGTCTGAACTGGGAAACCATGCTTAATAGCTCCCAAATAAGTGAGAATTTGTAAGCCAACTTTAACTCCATGGACATGGTTTATTGTGGCCTGGCTTGCTTGGTAGCCATTAACCATAGTTTCCTGGTCCAGACATAGCTGGAAGTTTATGGTTAACTGAAGTTTCCTGGCTTGTTTCCCCACTCGTATGAAGAGAGGAGTGAAGGGGCGCTATACAAGTACATGGAACATAAACTGGAGTTTACTAAACTAATAGAGGATTTGATTGTCTGAGGCAGGTATTTATGTTAAGTGTTATTTTTTAAAAAAAACAAAACAAGTCTATGTAGGAACATAAACAGTATTCTCCCTTGATAATCTAAATTAGTTTCTCTGTTTCTATGTACATCTTGTAAATGCATCCTGTTCTTCATGCAGGGAATTCAAATGATCTCTTTCACAGTTATACCTTGGCTTTCAGAACAAGGAAGATGGTGAAATTTTAGTTTGAGAAATCCTCCAAAGCTACAAAGTTATGGAAGTACAAAGCCCTGAGCTTTATGGACAGACTTTTTGCTAGAAAGCTCACCACAAAGAAATCTGAAAGATCTCTCAGAAGAACTGATATTTAAAAAAAATATAAAAATAGAATAGCAAGAATGGGTGACAACCTGAGATTTTCAAAAGTATTATTCCTCCTGTTAATCCAGCATTATAGGGGACAACTACTACTTTTTTTGAGCACTGCATGTGAGCAACTTTTGCTCGAGAAGAACAACTTCACATATCAATTTGTGTTCTTACAATGAGATGGTATTATGGAGCGCGATGAGCTCCTGTCTTCACTGTGATTAATCTGCATTAAGTATTAGAATAACGGAGGGAAAGTTCCTTGATTAGTCCTTTGTAACCTAACTTTCAAAGAATTCATTAATAACAGGATGAAAGCCAAGGCAGGCTAAGTGAGGAACAGGAAAATCAAGTGTTATTTTAACAGCTAGGCAGTGCATAAAATAGGAACATGTAAAACAAAATTACTCATTATCTGTGTTGCAACTGCAGATGGCCAACAATGGTTGCCTGTGTGAATGTATGGCTTAGTGTCAAGGCTCCATCCTGGCAGCCTGTTGATAATGTGATTAAAGTGAGCAGAGGAGATGGAATAAGTATTTGTGATTTCTTTCAATAACACTGAACTTCTGCCAAGCTGCTCTATCCACTACCGTAGGGCTGACAGCTTCATCAATCATCATCAGGTACCTGGGCTGAAAAGAGCACTTGCCAGCAACTGAGGCATGCTGGAATGTTGTGAATTCTCTTGTGGATTGGGGGTGGGGGGCAGGAGGGGAAATGGATGACTTTAAAGCATTTCACACGCTGCGAGGGGGGCGAGGAGAACCTCTAACAAAATTGATGCAAAGCAGTTTTTCAGATGTCTGTGAACTCACTGATGTGGTGAAGTAAATTAAGAATCTGCATGGCTTATTATAGAATTGAATTTGAGGCAGTTCAGAAGGTTGCTCTTGGTTTTTAACTCTCTGTTGGTCTTCAGAGCAAATGCCAACTTTTTGTAACTCGGATATTGGTGTTTTTTTTTTTTTAAATAATAATTTCTTCTATTGAAGTTAGCTTAAGGTATGACGCCACCTTTGTGACCCTTTCATGGGTTTTATAGCTCTGAGGCAGGGGTCGAAGGAAATGCCTAGTGCTGTGCACATCTGGGTTCAGCAGAAGCAGCAGAACTTCCCAGAAGATGTAGCTGCTAGTCTCTCACTATCTGGAAATGGCTGCCTTACATCTCGGCTTCACAATTCTCTAACACCCAGAGCCTCCTTTTCCTTCCACTCCTTGTCTGGTAAAAGCTCACAGCCCCTCTTGTGCCGAATTTGGCTGCTTCCCTTGTCCTACTTTCTTCATGACCACTTCCACTGCTCATTGCTTTTCACCAGGGGCCAGCAAACTTTTTCAGCAGGGGGCCGGTCCACTGTGTCCCTCAAACCTTGCGAGGTGCCGGACTATATTTTGCAAAAAATAATAATGAATAAATTTCTATGCCCCACAAATAACTCTGAGATGCATTTTAAATAAAAGCACACATTCGACTCATGTAAAAACACCAGGCAGGCCCCACAAATAACCCAGAGATGCATTTTAAATAGAAGGGCACATGTAAAAACACGCTGATTCCTGGACCATCCGCGGGCCGGATTTAGAAGGCGATTGGGCCGGATCTGGCCCCCAGTCCTTGGTTTTCACTGTTGATTTCACCCCTTTGCCATTTCCATCCTGCCTCCTTCAGCCACTCTAATTATTAACCATCCAGTTTCCTTACCTGCGTAGTACTTTCATATTTCGTGTCAGTAATATACACCAGGGGTTGCAGGACAGTGAGTTCAAATCTTGAGCTTCCCCCTCACTCCTGCCCTGGGCACTTCGACAGGTAGGTGTGGTTGCCCACCCATCAATATACATTACCATGACATCAGATTACCCCCCCCCCTTTGCATGCCCAGGTTGGATTCAAATCACACCTGCAAAGGAACTCCGCTGAACCCACTTTTTGGCATGGATCAGTTGTACTTTAGAGTTCCTGGGTGGATGAAGGTCACATTTTAAAAGCACCATATGAAAGCCCTGCTTTCAAGGAACAACTGTGGGGCACTTTAATGCTCTCTATTGTTCCTTGGCAGCTGCAGATTTACCCGACATCATATATAAAAGCAGGTATATATGATGTGCCCAAGGTGTGCTCAATTAGGACCCCTTCCAAGCATAATTTATTTCACAGATTGGAGGGTCTCCATGCCTGATACATACATTTTCCCAACCTAAATCAATGATATATGCATTTTCTTCTACCTACGTCATATTCCTGCTTCTTGCGAGAAAAAAAAAGTTACTTCATCCATGGTTGTTCTTTAGGAACCTCGTTCATTTCATTAGTCATTTGTTACAATCGTGTTTGTTATTAATTTGCTGTCTCATTTGTTTTCTTCCCTCCCCCTGTTACTCTCAATGGGAGTCCAAGCTGCTTTTCTTCTGCCTGTAAGTGCTGTGTTCTCTGTCCAATTGGCATTGGATTTTCAGACATTCTGCTACCCCTCCAAGGGATCAGACCTGCCAAATTTCAGACAAATAGGAAAAAGGGCCCCCATTGTTAGGCTATGTCTATGTCTGTCTAAAGTGGCATTTATTTTTAGTCCAGGTCCTGGACACTTAATAGCTACTCACATACAGCAAACTTAATTCCTCCACTCCCAGGGAATATTAAGGCTTTAGGAACCAATGAACAAGCCTAGGGACACTCCATGTATTACAGGAAATAAGCTGTACAGTTTGGGGCTTGTGATGAGATTTTAGTTTGCTTTATGTGAGCAACAATTGACTTTGACTAAAAACAGATTTAACTAAGAGCTGCTCATTTGCTTTTTTCACCCTTCCCTCCTTAGGTAACCTCCACCAGCATGTATTCCGAGTTTAGAGAAAAACAAAAATAAATGAGTAACAAATTAATATGTGCCAATTTGGAATTCATTTGGCATTTATCTTGTATTTCAATTTTTAATCAGTTGCCAAAATGAATCCGGTTTTTCTAGCATATGCTGTCTTGGCCTTTGTGCTCCCTGCTTCACGTCTTTCAAACTTCCTAGAACCTCTTCTCATCATTCCCCTTAGTCTGCCCGTACCAGAAATAAAGTTCATCCCGTCTCTAAAGGCATTTTGTCCAAGAATAGCCAAAACAGTCTTTCACTTCCCTCACAAAAGCCAGACAGCTTTTGAAAATTCTGTTGTCTGCATTTTCATTCCCTCAGTACTTAAAATGCTTGTGGACATTCAGCGACAGCACAGAGCTCAGCCAACCATTGGCAGAGATTTTAACTGCCATGAGATCTCATGGCACATTACAATATGTGTGTGCAAACTGACAAGAGTTCTTATGCCGGCAACATCTTTGGTATCAGCAGTCATGTTAAAATGTTAGGATGAAGAGGCCAATGTTATGTACTGAAGTTCTCACCCTGGGCCAGCAGGGGGATACTGTAGATAGTTTTCACTCAGGTCCACATATGCAAATAAGGGATTGAAACTGACGTTCAGTGATTGGATAGTTGCAGAAAGTGTTACAGTTGCGTTGTAGTGGAGCTCTATATAAGCAGGCTGGCTGAACCCTTCAGTTCAATTCTGTTCTGGCCTGTGAATAAATAGGAGCTGTTTGAAGAATCGCTGTGTCGTCTGATATGTTCACCCACAACTTAACAGCCAACATTTAAAATGGGTCAAAATTGACCACCCAAGGTTGGTAGAATTTTCAATGGAACCTAACAGACAAGGTTCTCTGTCCTCATTTCTTAGTGTTAACACAGGTTCTTTGAACCCGGTGCCTGATATAACTTCCAAGAGTGTTTGATACTACACCCTAAAATATACATAGCATGGTGGATTTGATTTAAATCAAATTGATTTAAATCACGATTTAAATCACTAGTCAGTAAGACTTGATTTAATTATTATTATTTTTTACAGAAAGACTCATTCTTGCTGGTATAATCTTAGTATTTACAACCATATGAAGGTTTCGTTTTTTGGAGTAATAAATGTTCAGAGTAGTTTTTAGTTATATCAAAAATTACTGATTTGGTTATGCTATTAGAAATACATTGACAGATAATTATGAAATTATTGTGAGGTTTAATAAGTTAACTGTTTATATTTGGACAACTTTTCTGCTGTACTTTATTGGAAGGAGAAAAATAACCATTTCCTTAATAACAATTTAAACAATTTATTTAACTAAAACAATAACATTGTAGCATATGTATCCATGCTTGTTAACTGATGTGGTTAAACAATTTTTTAAAAACCTTAGACTGAGTTTTAGCACACATGAAATACTTAAAACAAATCCTTATTTCCTGATGAATAGCCTTTGGACTATAATGTAGCTTAAATAGAAAACTATCTTCAGAAAGATTTTTCCTCCAAAAGCATTTTATTGAAAAAATCCAATTTAAATAAAAACAATCCAATTCAAATAAAAAAACATTGATTATATTTCACTATCAGTCCCCTCTGAACTCACCAACTGCATTTGCTGTGGGAGGGAATGGTGCTTCTACTGGGCAAATGACCCTAGATGAACCGTGTCCTTGTATTCTGTCAATAAAGTCTAGTATTTCATTGTGACTTTTACTGGCAGTGTAAAGGAAGCTGTTTCTTGTTTTGTTATTGTTTGCTCAACACTTTCTATGCAAAAACCAGAAAAAATATGAAGAAAACAGACTGTGATCAGTCTGCTTGTGAAAATTGCTCAGCCTGCTGACATAATAGTCAGTCACTTGATATCATTGTTATATGATTTGTTGCTCACCAGCAGGTGTCAGTATGAGCATTGAAGGTACTATGTGCATCTGAGATGTACTTATCTGCATTCACACCAGTGCTAACATCCCAGCCTTCAAACATTACTTAGAAGCAGTGCTTCTCTTCTAGAAAATGAAAAAGGTGTCGGTACTGCATACCCTTGAGTACCCCCAGGAAAAAAGCACTGCTTAGAAGGAAGTCCCATTTCAGCTTCCTTTTAAGGCCATCTTTATACCATTTTGGGGGTGCTTTTTGTCTTGAAGTAATCTAGCATAAGGTTAAGTTTGCCTGTTGTTGCTAACTTTAGTCTTCAGTTATTTGGGGATATTGTGCAGCCTGCTTTCTAGACCTTGTATGAGAGACCCTAGAGAAGCAACATGTGAAGAAAGAAGGGATTCTGCTTACTAAACCCAGCATAAAGAACCAGAACTCAAGTGTCTTTGATGGTGTGGATTGGTAGCCTCTGGCCAGTGAAGAATGTCACTGAGAGGTGATTTGCTTGTTTGTACTTCTGACTGTTTCTCTACATCATCCACCTACAGTCTGCAGTGGTGTAGTCTATGGACTTTGCCATCTGGCTCCTCCTCCTTACTCTGCATGAGCTGTTCTCAAATAATTGTTTTCCTTGTTCCTTTCCTACAATATCCGTGTTCATTCCTACATTGTTCGCAATGGAAGGCTTGGTAAAAGATGTATTCCCCATCCTTTCAATATCTGTTTTTCAGCCAGGGATCTGTGAGCATCCTGGAAGGGCTCGGGGGGGGGAGCCCCAAAAATTGCAGGGAGGCTGCAATTCTCTGCCAACTTATTTGGGAGTGAGTCTTAGTGAAACCTATGGGACTTCCTTCTGGATAAAAATCTACAGGAGCAGGATGTGAAGTGGTTACCATTTGTTCACATGACCACAGGAGACTAGGGATAGACACATCACAGAGTTTACTTCACTTTAACCCACATTTAAGATTCTACCAATTCAACACTAAAGAAAGCTGCTTACTTCTTGAGGGGGATTTGCTGATCGCTTAGACCTGCTTCTGCAACATTGAGAAAATAATGCAGGAGTTTGGTTACTACTACAGTGGTACCTCGGGTTGCATACGCTTCATGTTACATACGTTTCAGGTTACAGACTCCGCTAACCCAGAAATATTACTTGGGGTTAAGAACTTTGCTTCAGGATGAGAACAGAAATCGTGCTCTGGCGGCGCAGCAGCAGCAGGAGGCTCCATTAGCTAAAGTGCTTCAGGTTAAGAACAGTTTCAGGTTAAGAATGGACCTCCGGAACGAATTAAATACTTAACCTGAGGTACCACTGTACTCTTTGACAAGCACCACATATTCATGCACTGTTCTTGCAATGACTCCTGTCACAGGGCCAGATCATCCAGTTTCTAATCTGAAAAAAACTTTGGGTTGTATTCAATCAAGTTATCCCATTAACAGAAGGATTTCCACTTGTGCAGCAGACATTCCCCTACTTCTACCCCACCCCGTACACCCCTCAAGTATGTTCTGAGAGTTCCCCCAACCCTCCAAAGCAGATGGGGGGCAACAGGGAGAGGAGAAGAAGGGGAAGTTCTATTGCACTAGCAGAAGTTATTGGATTGATGGGAAGACTTCATTGGATACAGTCCTGCATATAGTGGATCAATCAGCTTCACTGAGTGCATGACATAATGCTTTATGTGTGGAATGGAGAAATGGAGCTGGGTGTTAGCACCGCAGTATCATACTGCACCAGAAAGTAAGGCAATGCTGGCATGGCAAAGAACTGCAGTGTGGGCTCTTTCCATGTGACTTGAGGCTCCTCACATGGAAAGGAGAAGGGAGGAGGGAGAAAGGTTGTTTTCTGCTGCTCCAGAGAAGCGGACACGGAGCAATGGATCCAAACTACAAGAAAGAAGATTCCACCTAAACATTAGGAAGAACTTCCTGACAGTAAGAGCTGTTCGACAGTGGAATTTGCTGCCAAGGAGTGTGGTGGAGTCTCCTTCTTTGGAGGTCTTTAAGCAGAGGCTTGACAACCATATGTCAGGAGTGCTCTGATGGTGTTTCCTGCTTGGCAGGGGGTTGGACTCGATGGCCCTTGTGGTCTCTTCCAACTCTATGATTCTATGATCTGGTACAGGAAGAATTCAGTAGCCGCTGTACCGCAAGAATAACATCACAAGACTGAGCGAAATCAGTTTTCTGATTTAGATGACCAGCTGACATGCCATACAAAGTTACCCAGCTAGAATTGAGTTGTTGAACTATAATTGTCCTAATGTCCCTACTGAAATTATTTTCCTTTAAACTACCCATGAAAACGATTTTGCACAATTGTCATTCTTATTACTCATAATGTCTTTTTTGTTAGGATCACATAGAAAAGTTCTGATTTGTCCCAGAGGCACGTTCTGGTTGTAGCTGATATCCCATTGTATAAACGACCTTTTTAAGTCTAATATAATAGGTTTTGTTTTGGGGGTGCTTTTTCTTTTCTTTTTTTTTTCCTGTTGCTTGCATGCCGTCTGAAATACTTTCGGTCGCATGAACAATTTGTCTGGGACAAAGTCTTATCTACAGAAAGTCTGATTCAGCTTCAGAGACTTAAGACTACATGGTCTTGTTGTGTTTGTTTCTTTTTTAAAAAAGAATACATATGTGTATGTGCGCCTTGTTAAAAAACATTGCTGCCCCCATCTAGGAACAATACAACACTCACATCATTTCCTGAAAAACGTGTAGAGTTGGAAGGCAATTATCTACTTACCAAACAAGCTAAAACAACAGTTCCTGATATTCTTCTGAAATATTTCAACTTCCCAAGAATCCGGAAAAAATAGTTCCATGAGATGGTGCTATGAATGAAGGTATGACATTTCAGTTTCCTTCGCTTGGAATTTGACATCTCAGGGCAATAGATTACTGTGTATTTGGCACTGGTGAGGGAGGAGATATCAAGTGAGGTGTGGGCAGAGTGACTGCAAATGACACGTTATTTTTCTTCAGTACAGGAACAATGAACCGTTTGTGTATGTTTCTCTCTTATAGTCACAGGCATATAGCTTCTTTCTTGGTGGCCTTTGAGCAACATCATCTGAACCGCCAGCAAGAGAAACAGGAACCACATGATGAAATAGTTCAGTAGCAATAGACACCCATCTTTTGTTTGTATCTCCATAAAGTAAAATTACTAAATAAACTGTAAACTGAATATAGTGGAAAATAATTTGGGGAAACAACATTAAGAAGACAGATGGTTTTCTTTTTGTTTCCTTTCTAGCAGTTCAACAGCATTCCCTTTGTGATATTATAAATGTGGCCCTCCATCTGTGGTTGGGGTGGTCAGGGGTGATGGGAGTTGTGGCATGCCCAAAATTGTTGGATTACAAGTTCCTCAGCCTTGTTACAAAGTAAAATAGGACAGCATGGTATAAATACTGCTTTTACAGTCTCACACATGGCATGTATTCTCAGTCTTTAGAAATCATTAGCTATTAATTGAAACTGCAATAGTATTTTGAGTGACGCTCTTCTACAATGGACATTCAAAGGGAATGCAAGGGTGATTTGCAAAGACGTCTGCTTCAAGCTCAGCTTCTCTGTTTCCTTATTAACAACTTCCTTTTTGTATCTGTGGAACATGCCCTTGCTAGACTGACATCCAAGAAAAGGAGAAGGTCAGATTAGTTTACTGGGTACAATATTTGGCTTTTGTGGGTTGCATTGCTGAGTTTTGCTTAACGCTTTGTTTGCAGGCCATGTGCAGCTCTAGAACTTGCCACTGTTGTTGGCACCAGTTGGTCCTTTTGGCTGGCAGATTCCTGGTAGAGAGTTAGGCAAATGAAGTCTGAAAGAGTGAACACCTTGTTTGCTGCAGATGGTTTTTTAAGGTCATGTTTGACTCATGTTGCTTCAAACCTTTTGCTTTTCCTACATGGAAAGCACTTCAGTATGGGACATGGGTGGCCAGCCTTGGCATGGGCACCACCACAAGTAGCAATAATTTAAAATATTCAGAGTATTTATATCTATTAATAGAGCAGTCTTTTTATTGAACAGTACTGTTCCCCACCCTTTTATTAATACCAACTTCCTGGTTAGCTCGGGTGGAGAGGTTTCCATTGAATTATCTACAATGGCTTTTTAAAAACCCATTTACAGTTACATTATCTACACACTAGATAATAATCTTGGTAATAAAATAATTGCTTTCCACTATTCTGCACTTCAACCGTGATAGTCTTCTTTTCCAAATTTTTGCAGCACCCTCCAACCCTCATAAACCCTTTTGCAAACTAACGAAATATTTTTGTTGTTGTTTATCCAAATATTTAAGCACTCCCACCAGTCTAACCTCATGCAAAATCCATTAGTAAACATTGGAGACACTACCAGCCTTACTGCAGGCCAGCAACTGCAAACTTTCTAGCTTCAATGAACCCTTTCCACATTGATTTCTTTGCCAAGGAAAAACAGCACATTGGTCATAATATCTATCTATCTATCTATCTATCTATCTATCTATAACATGCATCATCTTGCCATAGGCACTTTGCATGTTGCAGAGGATTCAGAGGCATATTTGGGGATGCACAATCAGTTCATACTCTGCCTCACCATTGTTCCACTTTGGACTGCACCCAGTATTGTTCTGTGGCTGCATGTTTTGGGGGTGTGATTGCTAATGGTGGGCTGTTTCACAGAAGCCTTTCCATCATTACTGGTCTCCTCAATGAAGGACCATTGACAAGCTTCCAAGAGCCCTAGGACATGGGTTGAGAACCACTGCTATAAACATTTGAGAGGTGGGGAATACTCCTCAATTAACTGTGTTTAAACCTAATTAACTTCCACTTCTCCTGTGCCTAGAAAGCAGGGGTCCAAGTGGTTTTCCGTTTGTCCCCATGCTTTCAAGGCATGGGCCCAAGCAGTTTTGTCTTTGCCCCACTGCTTTGACTTAGAAAACCCACTCTTTAGTGCTAAATGGGAGCAAATGTCAACCCAGAGAAAACTCAGTTGACATTTGCTCCAATTCAGCAGTAAATGGCAGGAAGGCGGTGAGGCAAGTCAAAGAATACTCCATTTCCAGCCTTCCCCTTTAGAGTCTTCCATTATCATGCAAAAGAAGTGAACAGATCTTTTTCATTTCCTTTAAAAGAACTCAGCTGTTCAAGCTCTGATTTAGGACATGCTGAAAGAAAACACAGGCGGAGGCAGTCAGAGTAAATGAGGAATGTCAGGACTCAGAAGGCTACGTTGTTTAGCCTGAAGGGCAGTTGGAAACTGAAGTGAATGAAGCCAGGTTAAAGGCCTGGATCAATAAGCGCTTACGGTAAGATGTCCCAGGAGTGAGCACACAAAGACGGCTGTAGTACTCTCAGCCATTTTCTTGCCCATACCAATATCATGCCTTCTGGCGAAATAGGAAGCCAACCACAGTCACGAACCAAAGGTGTCCTAAAGGAGGTTTCATATTCTCCCAGGGCAGAGGCTGCAGTTGTAGCCCCTGCCAACGGCTTGTGTTCAAACCAAGCCATAAAGGCAGAAAAAGGAAAGGCTCAAGAACACCCCAGCCCACCTAGGTGCAATTAAACTAAATAACTGAAACAAGTTGGCTGCTGCCGGCCCTTTTGGTGCCCTGGGGAGTTTTCTGTTTTGGAGCCTCAATTGCGGTAACGTGTAGGACGCACAAGACAGCGGAACCAGCCAACCGGATGGGCCTGCTGTCCGCTAATTGGGCTCAGTCTGCTCCCATGTCCGGCCACCGGACGACAGGCACAGCAGCCCCCGTCGAGCACAGCCTCCTGGAAATTGTCGCCACCAAATGAACCACTGACCTTAACTGAAGGAGCCACATATATCTTGGGCAAGGGAGAAACTAAAATTAAAAGGGTATTTTTTTGTTTTTCCACCCCTGCCTTCCTTCTCCCCCATCGTTCCAGAGTTTGTCATCCTATCACACCTATCAACAGTGCCAGCCTCGAGACATTTTAGCACCTTGCGTCGAGTGCCAAAACCCCCCTGAAATGACATGCTATCCCCCTGCATACTTGAAAAGCTGCCATTCTTTCCCCCTACCCTCAATAAAACTCACAGAATCTGAGCTGAATTGATTCAATTCAGGGTAGAGGAGAAGCTAGAAAAAAAGAGCCCACAGCAATATTGTAATTGAGGTGATATTAGACTTACTTTGCGCTCCCCCTCCACACGCCCTCTTTAGGTGTTGATGGGTATTACTTCACTTACTTCAAAACATGGCGGCAAGCCAACCTTGCCACTCTTGCTCCTGAGTTGGGGCCCTGGACATTTGCCCTAGAATACTACTCTGATGGGACTACTGGCCCATGGTCATCCCCTCCACACTTCCAAATTAATGAAGAATAGAGTCCCATAGACTGTATGTCTGTGTAAATTGCTGTGAGTATGAGGCTCAGCAGTTTAGCAGCAGGGTTGCCACCATTTTTTATTGCTTGGGGTGTGGGGGGGTATGTTGGTGGCATTTCTTTATAAACACAGGAGGCTGCAGGGGTTGATTAAAAAACTTGTTGATAGATGAAAACGATGCATCCGGCGGATCAAGCAACTTTCTTTTTTTTAAAAAGAAGTATTGTTAATTGTTTTTTATACAAGAGCATGCACAAGCATGGAGTGGCAAGCATCATCTTGGAGGAGGGTAAATGCCAAGTCTCTCATGCACGAGGGAATGCCTCTGTGAAGATGGTGCCTGCTGTCACTGGCATGTGCACAATGTATAATCTATAAACAACGAATCCTTTTGTCTCCAGGCGGACTATTTTATTTGAATGCATCTTGTTTGCAGGTTCTGTGGATAGATCTGTTCATTGACTGGAATTAATTCACAATCGACCTATTAGTATTTCCTTAGTTGAGTGACGACGGTCCTGCCACTTGTGAGGAGTGTTTAAAGAGCACTACAAGATAATAAAGTAAGGAGGACATTTACAGCCCTATAAATCCAGAGAATGGGCGTGGATCCAAAGAATCATAAACTAGTTCTGTGAGCCCAAGGAGGCTTTAGTCTTGTTTTTCTTGAACATCAGCCCACTCACCTCTGCTGCATGGCAAACCTAAGACACACATCATGCAGTTTTTCATTTTTCTTCTTTTTTTTGGGGGGGGGGTTAAATAAGTGGATGATGTTTGTATCTCTGTTTGTCCACATGAAAATCCAGATTCCTTTAAAAAGCAAAAAATATCAGGGTTGCATAAGCCCCACAGCAACACCCTTCATTTCAAGAAGGTGGGTCTTTGTAAAATCATCATCTTCTCCCCTATGCTGGACCTCATAGCTCAGGACTTGCTACTCCCTTAAAAGGGCAAAGAGGAGATCATGAAACACTGTAAGACAGCATGGCCATTCTCTTCCCAATTTGTATCATGATCATGGCAGAACCACATTCCACACAGCAGTTGTAATATGTTTGCACCATCTAAGCAAAGAATAGTGGACTGCTGAGAAAAATAGATATCCCCGCAATGGAAGCACTACCGTAAAAGAAAGATGTCTTGAGATTGTACAGTGAATGAGCAACAGCTGTGCATTTGTTGCATGGAAAAATGGGTTTGCGGAAAGGCCTTAAGATCTGGAAGATCCAGGAATTTGCCTTTCCAGATTGTATAGAAGATCCTTCTCAAGACATTAATGCAAAAACAGTCCAGAATCTTAACTCAGAAGGACTGAGTATTTTTATATCCATTGTCTAACTACACAGAAATACTCTTCCCACCAGGCGTCCTGAACTTGGTCCTGAATGCTAACAGATCTTTAGGCAGGTCTCCGAGCAAAGAAGTGCAATCAGAGCCATCTATCTGAGGTAGGGTTCAGAGAGGTTTTGCCTTGCTGGGCAAAAAGCATAGGCTTGAAGCAGTTGGGATTTTGACTACAGACTGCCAATTTGGGGTTTTAAGGTGCTGGTGTTACTTTTGGGATAAGCACTATATTACTGTTTCTGTACTCCTCTAGGACCTGTTTTGCCTGTAAATGAATTATGGAAACAGCACACATTTCCAATGTTCTGTCCTTGAAAGGAAGCTTACAATTAACTTAACCGCTTCTCGGGCAAATGGGGAAATAACCAATCAGTAGTTGGCCTATTCAGTAGTTGGTATATTTAAAAAAGTAAAGTGATTTTTAAAATGAAATATTTGCTTGATCTACATGGGTTGTTATATATGTATTGGCTGCTGTTTCTACAACAGCATGCTGTCAGAATAGCAAAAGTCAACAAAATACCACATGCTAGCACACAGTCACTGGTTGGCATCCTCAGTTTTCTATTTCAGCATACAAAAAAAAACTAAAGATGTTTCCACTGAAAGTGAATATGCATACAACATAAACCTCATGGTCAACAGCCCCCAGTGTATCTGTTAAACCAGCAAATAGCAAGTTGAAAAGGAAAGGTGCCAACACACAGCTATGGCGGGTGCCAGTCTTGATATAAAATTTCTCCATTGTTTGCCATTTGTCAACAGCATGAGTCATAATGCTGGAACCAATATGAAAAATAGTGGCCAGGTTCATGAAGAATTCAAGAGACTGTTCCAGTTTATAAGGTCAAACAGTTGCAAGATTGACAGAGAGAGAACAGGTCTTGGAGGTTTTCTTCCAATGTTGATCTTTGGGTGATATCCTGTGCTTTGAGGACTTGATGACAACAGCCTTGGCTTGGGTGCAAAGTTCAGGCTAGCATCTTAAGACTAACACAGTGCTGAGCAATGTAATTTTAATGTCACATAGCATCCGATCCTCAAATGATACAGTGACTAAGGAGACAATGAGTAGCCTGAGTAGTTTTGCAGCTTGTCTTTTCTAGTGTTTGTTGAATGGAGGCAGGACTACTCAGATATATCATGGAGATTCAAAGAATGGCAGAACAGCTCAATCACTCTTGTCTTTCCCTTTTCTTGTGAGAGTTATGCCTTCATCACAGCAAGATACACCAATATGTAGATGGAAATGTTTAAATTGTTTGTTCCAGTATTTCTTTAGTTAATAGATTGTCCTCTCTTTCATAATACCAGAATGTCAGTGAAGCTGAATGCTGGGAGATCCAGGACAGACAAAAGGAAGTCGTTCTTCACACAGTGCATACTTAAAATTATGGAAATTGCTCCTGCAAGATGTAGTGATAGCCACTAATTTGGATGACTTGAGAAGTGGATTAGACCAAAGCCATGGAGAATACCACTATATTGACTGGTACTAGTCACAATGTCTTTATATTAGTACCTCTATATTGGAGGCAGTATGAATACCAGCTGCTAGGGAAGGCAAATGGGAGACTGCTATTGTGTGTGTCTGCGTTAGGTTTCCCATAGGTATCCAGTTAGAGAGAACATGATGCTGAATTGGATGGCTTTCAGCCTAAATCAGTAGGGCTCACCATACATTCTTTAAAATGGTGCTCACCTCTAGTATAATATTGACTCTAAAATTAAGATGCATAAAAGGCTTACTAGACTCCCATATTAAATTTATATTATGATGCTAACAAAAACCTTTTTTAAAAAAACGATCAAGTTTAGAAGATGGGTGACGTGATAGAAATATGTAATATATTATGTGTTATGTATTTTCAGTTGATTTGATCTCTGGTAACTGAAAAGGGCACACGTAGGTGAAAATCGTTCAGCTATGTTTGAAATCAGATGTTGGTTAAAGTTCTTCTGTCACTGAAAAACCTTGAAATGAAGTAGGTTTTAGAAACCCCCTGATCTCCATCTTTAAGGTTTCTTACAGGAAGCACATTTGTTCCCCCAACAACACACACTCACACAGGATAACTTTGTGCCATCAGGATGCAAGTGTCTAAACCTGTGAAGCTATTATTGTAGGTGATTGTGTACATTTTTTACAGAGCGAATGTGGCCATGCATAAGGAGGTTAGATGTTACTGTCCATAAACTAGTATTTGGTCCCAAGACCAAAGATACTGGCCATCCTTGGTGTAGAGCAGGGATGGGGTACTGTGGCCCTCCAGATATTGTTGGGATACAACTCCCATCATCCCTCACCATTGGTTCTGCTGGCTGGGGCTGATGGAAGTTGAGGTCCAACAATAGCTGGAAGGCCTCAGGTTTCCCCATCTCTGCTGTAGAGCAACGACTGGCATTAAACAATGGTAAAAATATTAAATGGGCATTCCTGAGCTCCACCACCCCCATCCGTGAAAATGCTTAAAATATTTTCTGTGCTATGTAAGTAATACATCAACACTGAGGCTGATTAAAATTTGATAACCATTGACCTCCCCACTCCATTGTTAGGAAGACTGTGAAGCAAGATAAAAAACAGTGTCACAGCTATGAGGACAAACAGCATAGCATCCAATAAACTATTTTATGTACATATTTTGTTAAGACTGGTTCCCATTTCCTTGTTTGTTAATGAGTTGACTCATCCAGATTTTCAAAAGCCTAGTTTCCAACACCAGTGTGATAGGTTTGAATTTCTGCCAAGTGGGATTGGAGGCAGAGATAACAGTCAGCAACAACAATAGTCTTCCTTGGTCCATTTGCCAAAAACAATTGGCAGAAAAGGCTTGCCTTCTAACTTATCACTCAGTGCGGTGAGGACTCTGGAGTTCTGGAAGAACACAGATAACTTGTAGGATACAAGGAAGAGGCAGGCTCACACAAGGGACCATTCTTACCTGAGTTTCCACGTCTCACCATTAAAGTTGTTTATTTATGTTTGCAAATGTGTACCCTGGACTATCCTCATTCTAGGATCTTAACAACCCTCTGTCCCAGTAGTAGGCTATGAATGATCCCATAGGCTGCATTTCTCCAGCCTATGTTCTCCTGTTCCCATGGGAATCCCTTCCCTTGCACAAATTCTGTTTACTGTTTCATCCCTCCACTGTGCCGATCTTACTCCCTACTCCCTGGACCATCTAGTCCAGCATCCTGTTCTCACAGTGGCCAACCCGATGCCTGTGCAAAGCTAGTAAGCAGAACCCAAGTGCAGCAGCACTTTCTCACAGATTTGCATGAAATGCGCACATGCTACAGTTCAGAAAGACTAGGTGACCTATGTGCCTGCTCAGTCCACTGTCAAGACCTCTGTATTCTCTGTTCTTATTGTTCGTCTTTAAAACGAACTTGGATCTGGATATATGGCAACCCAAGTCATTTACCCAGTTACTCTCTGACATTAGTCTCTGCCCCCAAAACTAAAACCTTGAGCCACCTACAAACAGCCTGGTACTCTTAAAAGTCACCATTTCTACAGGGTTAAGACAGAAGATTATAGAACAAGTTCAAATATCAAAAAGCAAATACTAAGAATAAGTACTGGGAGTGTTTTCTGGAGTGCGGTCCTTTTTCAGAACACAGAGCGAGGCTTCGAAGCACACAGTGCGTTCCTAAACATGTCCACTCAGAAGTAAGTAAGTGGGAGTTACTCACATGTAAGTAAGTTTTGCACTGCAGCCATCTTGAATGCAGTGAGGCAGAGCTCCCACGAATCTATTCATAGGGTTATACTATAAAAAAAAATTATCTCAGAGGCATGGGGAGCAGGGAGTTTATATTTTGTTTTTTTAACTAGGTTTGCTTTAATTTAGTTTACAAATGTTTGCTTTTGAAATTTTATTCCTTTTTACAAGCTGTTTTGAGCTGCCATACTGTAGCAAGAATGATGGGGTATAAATGGAAAAAATAAATTTAGACCAGTAGTAAAAAAAAATGTCAGTGGATTGGTGGTCTGGAAAAACCATCCGATTGTTTATGGGTTATTACTGTCTTGGCAGAGACCTGCTCTGCAGTCCTCCGAGTTTTGAATGGCTGTGTCTAATATTGAAAACGATGTTGTTGTCTTCAGATCTACTGTGATGGGGTTTTTTTGTTTTTTTAATCCCTGGGGTTTCTGGCAGTATTATTGTCACTTATTTTTGTGTGCGATGCACTTTCAAATTACAGGTGGAAAACATGTAGCCTCTTTCCACAATAACTTACGGTGTAATGCTAAAAGAAGCATCACAAGTGGAAGAACAAAACAGCATAATAGGATGGCAGATAAAAGAAATACAATCGTCATGTGGTTTATCACTATGTGGTCCACAATGGTTTTTCTATATTCAGTAATTGTCACAAAAGCAGTCATATATTTTCCAGTGCGCATTGCTCTCAGCACCAGAAAACACAACCATCAATAGTTGTGCTGTGGTGCAGAGTCCTTGTTAACATATTCCAAATTAGAAGGCACATATTCCAACTTTTCACCTATTATAACGGGCAGGGTAGCTTTTTAACCCTGGGGGGGGGCACATTCCCTTCTAAGCAACTTTCCAAGGTGCGGTGGATGGGGCCGGAGGCAAAATTGGGCGACTAATGTAAATTTTACCCTCTTTTGTAGGAGAGCTTCTCCACACACATCTCTAGACTTGTCTAGCTCAGAGGACATCCCTCCAATACATGCAGCCATGCCATAGGAATCAGCAGTTACAGAATAGGGCACTGGCCCTTTACAAGAACAGAGAAAGCAGGGCCAATAGGAAAATCAGGTCAACCAGCCTTCATAGAAGCTCAGAAGGTTTCAGCATGTTGCTGAAGCAACAGCTCTTCCTGTGTGGCCAGATCTGGGTACAGTGAGCTCTCCAGGGTACTGACTGACATGCTACCTTGTGCTGGTTGGGATCTGGCAGTGCTGTTGGGGTCATGACCTCTGTCCCATTGATGGAGGTCCTGTGTTAACCTGGCGTCGCCAAGCAGGACAGAGCTTAAATCTGCCAAATGGTTAAAAACATACTTATCTGAAATAAAGATTATTTGGGTTTGTTGTATATTTGGTGCTATTTTATATATCTGAGTATTGTTCTTACAAAATTCAGTGTCATTTGTGATTAGTGCAATTGGTTATATTAGCGTTATTGGTTATATATTAACTTTATTGCTGTGGTTTTGCATTGATTATTGATTATATGTGGACCTCCAGGCTTCTCTGGCCCTCAGAACGATTTCTCCTCAGGCTACACTCATCACGAACCCTGTTCTGCACACTCAAGTGTTTTTGCCTAGCTCCACAGTGTCCATGGCAATGTCTCTTGCCTGCTTGGATAAAAGAAGGAAAGATGTAAAGTAAGTACATACATACAAATATTTTAAATCAAGCACTATCTGTTAATGTTAAAGAATCCTTTCACATGATCTCATTGTTCCAATCGTGTGTTTTCTGAATACTAAGGCAGGTTTGGGGTTTAAAGCTGTCACTTCAGTAAATTTATTATTTTGTTGGTACATCTAGTAGATTTATAACAAGCGTTTTTGCCCACCACAGACATTACACTCCAAATACTTAATCACTTTGAACGAGCTGGTCCTGGAACTCACCTCCCGTTATTTATAGCAAATTGTGGCTTACTGTGCAATCAGCAATCCTGTTAAGTCAAAGTACTTGGATTTAAAATGATTAAGATCTATGAAAGGGCTAAATGTCACAAATATGCATTTCATTTACAAGGCTGAAGTAACACTATACAGTCCTTAGATTATTCTTTTTATAGACTAATTTTTTTTCTTCCTCCAAAGGCTAATCAGATCAAATGTCTGCTTTTACAGTTTGTCTTCCACTGCTGTGAAGAGGACACTTGTTATTGTACAGCTCCCATTAATTTTAATGACAAGAACTGTGCAAGAGAATGTGCTATTTGTCAACTAGTGCAGCAAAGTTAAGTGGTAGTATGTATACTACCGTTATCTTCAGTTTAAGTGTTTGACATAAGAGCCCTTGGGACTGCAATCCTGAACTCAGCGGGACTCACTTCTGAGTAGACATGCACACGATTGCATTGCAAGTCAACTGCATATATTCAGGAACCAGTATCAGAATACCAATCTAGAGCAAAGCTATCGGCCGCCCAGCCACTTTAGGAGGACTAGGAAGCAGCATAGTATTTCTACCTCCCCCTGTTCTTCATTCCGATATTTCCCAGGCTCTCAACTAGTTCCCAGCATGGCCTTCTAACTGTCTGGGGGCCTTTATATGAGCTTAATGGGTTAGTACAGCTTCCACTCCTGGACATTTTGCTGGTAACTAAGGGCCTTCTAGTGCTGCATTTTCTTGGCAGCAGGCCAACAGGCAATGTGGATGCCAGTGCAAACATCCCACATAGACATCTTGTTAGCCACTGTGGAAACAGAATGCTGGGCTAGATAGGGATTTGGCCTGGTCCAACAGCAGTCTTCGTATGACTGAATGTTTTTAATGGGAGAGAATCGCAACAAGTGCATTGTGTTTTTTAACAGCAGCAGCAACGTACCTATGACACAGAAAATTTGTTTTATTCTTGCATTGCAAGCATTAGGCCCATCGGAGTTGTAAAGAAAAATATGAACCAGAGATTTCTCATAAAGAGAGTAAAGTTTCCAGCTCTGCTGTTGCATCCTCACCCCAGCACAGCACCGTGCAGCGACTGATCCACAGGATTCGTGGGACCAAGCTGTTTCCGAAAGAAGAAAACGTTCTACCCACTCTTCCATCTGTGCAATAGCCCAGCAGAACTCATTACGCTGGCTCTCCTGCAAGCACGTTTACTTAATGGAATCTGGCCCTCAGTTAATAGCTTAATGGAAATGTCAAGTGTGTGTGGCAGTTGTAAAAATGGCAAATTCCTTGCTAGGGATTGTTGGGAATCAGAAATAAAAATTCGAGTGCTGTAATGCCCTTATACAAAACTATGCTGTGGATGCATTTGAAACACCGTGTGCATTTTGTGGTTAGCCCATCTCAAAAAAGATACCTTAGAAAAATGACATTTTAAAACGACAAAGTGATGAAGGGGTTGGTGCACATTCCCTGCATGAAAAGGCTAAAGGGTTTTAGCTTAGGAAAGGACAATTAATGGGGAATATGATAAAGATTTACCCAGTTATGTGGAGAGTGGATAGAGGTTTCTCGTCCATTCCCGTAATACCGTAACTTGTGGTCACTCAAGGGAGCTGGCAGGCAGTAGATTCAGGACAGATAAAAAAGAGGATTTCTTCATATGTATCATTTATGGAATGCACTGCCACAAAATGTGATGATAACCATTGACTGAGATGGTTTTTTAAAAGGGATAAGACAAATTCATGGAGGATCGATCTATTAATGGCTAATGTCTGCGCTAGCTAAGTGGAGGCTGGATAAGCCTGGAAGTCTATTGACTGAAGTGCTAATGTCATGGCCTCAGAACTTTGCAGGACATACCCTATGTTACAGAGAAGCCTGGGATATTCCACCAATACCCACATTCCAAGCAGAGTGAATAGATCTGTGTCATAGTTTTCATGGGACAAACTACTAGTGCAAAAGAAAACAAAAGCGTTCCGTTGACTGTCAGCAACCTCTAGCTTAAGAAAAAATGGCTAGAGCAGAGATGATCATATCTCAGAAAGTTACGAAAGTAACCTAGCAGCATTTTTTCATTTGTTTTACACTTCCCCAAAGTTGGTTCAATGAGAGATGATCTCAGCTTTCAAGATAGGAAACCAACAGAACAGCACCTTGAGCCAATTCCGCCCAAGCAGCCAGTGAAGGGAAGTAACTGTTGAAACTGGTCTCTGAAACTGCATAGTCAGGGTGGTCAGGAATCCACCGGGTGATGGTGAATAGCTAATAATAGACCTGTGGAAGTTGCAGGTGCTGTGTGCAAAGTAGAATTAGTATGCAGTGTTCCTTTTTTGAAGGAACTGTGCTCTTCCTGCACAACTGAAGCCCACAGTTAAAATGCATAGAACTCCATTGCTCCCTTGCCCATCTATGTACATGGCTGACAGGAACCAAGGGGGGAAATAATATGGGGCACCTGTCACCATGCAGCTGTTCTTGAAAGCTTACCTGGTCTACTGGATTGTTGAAGACTTGAGAGGGTGGTGGTGACGATGATGCAATCCATCAATATACACGGTACTTTCATAAGAACATAAGAGCTTTGCTGGATCAAACCCAGCATTGAGTCCAGCATTCTGTTCTCACAGTGACCAACCTGGTGCCTATAGAAAGCCAAGTAGGATATGAGCACTCTGCCAGGACAACATAACTGAAACACACAAAGCCCTGCCTCTGGGAGCTGACCAGCTAAATTCAAAGGATGGGGAGGGAGAAGCTTGGGTAATGAGATGGATACGAGCAAATGCAATTGTCAATACTTAACACAGCTTTGTTTCAGTTGAGTGGTAGACTTCACAGGAATGGAGTGTTTTGAGGAGGGGTTTTAAAGGAGGAAAGATGGCACACGTAGTTATTCTGGACGGGTTTCAAGCATTGGAAGCACTAGACTAGACAAGACATGGGGATCAGGTTACTTTTTAGATGGCTAAGATGCAGCAGTGGGGGGGGGGGTCATGCAGGGCCGGGGAGCTTTGGGTCTTTTTTCAGTGCAGGAATGAGGGACAGAATCTGCAGGAATGCCAGGTCAGAGCCTTCTTGCTCTGGCAAGTGAATGAAATGCTAACAAGGCTTTCAACATGAGTTCAGTGGAATTAGTCTTAGGAAACAGGACTGATCCTAATAAAGTTTGTTTCAAGCTGCTCTTTGGTACCTCTGTGCATAATAAACCAACACATCTGCCAACATCTTTGGACTCCCTTTGGGGGCATGGCTATGGAAGCTGCAGCAATGAGCTCCTGAAGTTCAAGGTTTGGCTAGACAGCAATTAAGTATCTCCACCCAAACACACTCTGAGTCGAGGGCAAAAAGTAGAGTAGGGGTACAAAGAAGATTGACCTAGCCATTCTTAGGATTGTAAAACTGTTCTGGAGTGGGGCAGGGAAGCAAAAAAGTATCCACTTGTTACGAGATTGTACTTTCTGACTGCTCTTACCATCTCTTAAACTGTCATACTGCATAATGTTTTGTGGGTGGCAAAATTATGTCATTTTATTCAACAGCTTGTAGAAGTTTCCACTCCCAGCCCTACATGAGAGGTACAAATCATTGAAGTAATTGGGATAGACGCTTACAGATGGCAGAATCACTTTTTCCCTCTCCACTGAGATTATAATATCCTTCCTAACCAATGACAATTGGGCTGTCATGAAAATTACATCACATTATCTCTCTGGAGAGACCAGTATTTCAGTCAGACAGCTGTCAAAATAAAAAACTACTATATTTGGGAGACTTGAAGAATCTGTGTCCTTTTGAAGACTCTCTGAATTGTAGGACAAATTAATAGCAAATTCTCAATTGAAATTGTTCATTCAATTGGCTTGTTATAAGTCAGCTGTCTAACAAATGTTACATTAACATTGGTAGTATTTGTTAAGAGGGTTTTGTGTGTGTGTGTGTCAAAGTTAGGCCTGTGGCAAATAGCGGTTCCCTTGATTCAACTAACTGATATATTTCTGTCTTACAAAGTCAGCTCTGGTTACAGGTTTTGCCTAGCTACTTTATCCTTAGCTATAAAACAGGCTAGATGAGTGTCATAAAAGCCCAGCTCAGCTTTTAGGTATGATAGACACAGGAACACAAAGCCCTGTGTCCACTAGGTCCCTTTCTAATTTGTCCTAAACTTACATTCTACATATGGTACTCCCCAAATTTATATCTATATATTTATATGATTAGCTGTGCAATGCCTTTATGACATGGTTAGGTCCTCTTGTGTCATCAAGCTAGGAATGGAAGAATAATACAAGAGCAAAACTAATTTGTCTTAAGAACGTAAGAGCCCTGCTGGATCAAAGGGCCATCTTTTCCAACGTCCTGTTCTCATAGTAGTCAACCAGATGCCTGTGGGAATTCTGCAAGCAATTGTACTCTCTCAGTGTGTGAATCCCACTATCGCTATTCAGAGGCACGTGGCTCAGGTTCAGCTCTGCTTCCAATACTGGATGCGAGTGGTTAGGTTCTTCGGCATTGAAGAAAGCACACCTTGCAACAATTGCAATCTTGTGATTGATTATGCGGGGCAGGGCTTACCTGTGTGCGCACACCTTTCAATATTATATTAAGTTGGCTCCTATTCCTGGGAACAGCCCCCCCTCCCCCACGCGGTCTAGGCACGTCTAGAATTGCGTTGTAAATAAGTACCCCTAGTTAAAACTATGGTTTTCCCAGTAGTGATGTATGGAAGTGAGAGCTGGACCATAAAGAAGGCTGATCACCGAAGAATCGATGCTTTTGAAGCAGCCAGTGAAGGGAATTATGGTGCTGGAGGAGACTCTTGAGAGTCCCATGGACTGCAAGAAGATCAAATCTATCCATTCTGAAGGAAATCAGCCCTGAGTGCTCACTGGAAGGACAGATCCTGAAGCTGAGGCTCCAATACTTTGGCCATCTCATGAGAAGAGAAGACTCCCTGGAAAAGACCCTGATGTTGGGAAAGATGGAGGGCACAAGGAGAAAGGGACGACAGAGGACGAGATGGTTGGGCAGTGTTCTCGAAGCTACGAACATGAGTTTGACCAAACTGCGGAAGGGAGTGGAAGACAGGAGTGCCTGGCGTGCTGTGGTCCATGGGGTCACGAAGAGTCGGACACGACTAAACGACAACAACAACAGTTCCTTAAGAGCGATA
The DNA here is from genome assembly GCF_964270895.1 of Podarcis filfolensis. Classification (NCBI taxonomy): domain Eukaryota; kingdom Metazoa; phylum Chordata; class Lepidosauria; order Squamata; family Lacertidae; genus Podarcis; species Podarcis filfolensis. The sequence continues at coordinate 28,817,322 of NC_139603.1, read as the reverse complement.
TTCCTTATTAGAGACCTCAGAGCCGGATGCACGCGCACGTGCTTAATGCGACTAAGTTGAGTAAAACGCGCTGCCCAACAGCAGCGGCCCTGAAGGGGGGTCCCCTCCTTCTCCGCTCCCCTGAGCCCCCGAACCGCTTCTCTTTCGAAACTTAACGGGCAGCTTCCTCACAGGCGCAACTTTGCTCCGAGCCACGAGGGGGAAAGAAGCGCGCTTCGGCGCCGCCGGCCTTTCCCTGCCGGCCCCTCCCCGTCGCCCTTTGACTCCTCCGAGGCAGGCGGAGCGGGGGCGGAGGCTGAGGAGACGCCGCCCTCGCAGCGGGGGGAGCAGCAGCAGCAGCAGGCGGGGTTGGCCGGGAGGGGAGACGTGGCCCGGGCCGGCTTCTTTCTTCCTTCCTTCTTTCCTCGCTCTCTTTCCGTTTGCACCGCCGCCATGGCCGCTGCCTCCTCCTCCCGCCACCACCACTCCACGGCCTGCCTGGCCCTGCTGCTCGGCTGCCTCTTCTTAGGCGCGGGCCCCGCTCGGGCCGAGGGGACGGAGGCGGGCGGCGAGGCGGACCCCCACGCGCGGCACCTCTACAGCGCCGAGATGCTGCGCCATGGCGCCCAGAGCGCGCCGCACTTCGTCATGTTCTTCGCCCCGTGGTGAGCGGCGGCGGCGGCCTGGGGAAAAGGAAGGGGGTGGGCGCGCGCCGAGGTCTGCTCCTCCCGCTGACGTGGCGGGCCGGAGGGCGGCTGGGTCGGGGGGTCCAGCCGGCTGGGGTGGGGGGCGGCGGAGGCTCCTCCTCCTCCTCCATCATCATCCTCCACCCACTGCCTCCCCAAACGCGCACACGCGTCCAAAGGGGTCTTTTAAAAAGTCTCTATTTGTGGAGAAGTTGGCGGGATCTCGCAGCAGCAGCCCCCTCTTTTTGGAACAGCTGCATCTTCCTGCACGGCATCGGGTTGGACTAGATGACCCCCTGGGTCCCCTTCCGACTCTGCAATCCTATGATTCTGTTAATCTAGCTGTGCTGCCTCTGCGCCCTATCATTATTCCTGGGTGCGGTTGGGGAGAGAGCAGGTGCTCTACCACCTCAGGGGCAGAAAACCCTCAAGGAGGTTTTCTTTCCCTGCAGAAGTAGCTGCTGCAGCCTGCCCCCACTTGTGACTTTTACCCTCTGTCCCCAGAGAGAGTTTAATGGCATTACCGTAAGCTGCCCTTGGCCCATGGGACCCAGCAGGGTATAAATACTAGCCATGTTGGTACCTGCACTGTCTTGAGGCAGTGTGCTTCTGAAAGTGGGTCGTTGGGGTGGATGGGCAAGTCAGGAGAGGGCTATTGGCGCTCAGGTCTTGCTTTTGGGCTTCCCATGGGCATCTGGTTGGTAAGAAGAACAGGATGTTGGGACGAGGTGGGCAGGGCTCTTAGGTTGCTAAATGAAAAAGTTCATGGGGGCAAGTTATGTCAGATCGATTGGTGGTCGTAATACCCGAAGTAGCTCATCACTTATCTGTGCGTGCATTTTAAGTGCAGGTGTGTTCACGTGATGGCCAGCACAGAAGTCAGGTAACTGCGCGCACACAAATGAGCTATGCATGTGAGCAGGGTACATTTTGGAGTGGAGGCACGCAGAAGATTGCAGAGACAACTTCTGTGATTAGAAAAATGGCAACTTCAGGGTTGCAGATTAGTTCACACATTGCTAGCCTACAGAAAGGTTTAGTAGTTTGCCTACCAGTACATTATTATTTTTTAAAAAAACTTTGCTGTTTTTCAAGTGTCTTTAAAAAGAAACTGAAAAAATATGTATCTAGCCTAACATTAAATAGAGAGTAAAGGGAAAACTAATGGAGTATTTGTGCCTTTTAAAAAACTTTGATATACTTTTTTTGTTCGAATTTTCATAGGCATACAAAGGACCCATAGAAAAATCATTTCCATTGTTGCAGATAAGTCTGTCATTGCTGGATCCCATTCACAGGTCCTAACTGACCAAGGGCAAAGCAAAAAATACATAACACACCCTAAGTGGAATCTAAACAAAACAGCAGGACATAACATGTTAACCTCTTTCCCCTCTCCTCCCCTCCTTTAATTTGAGCCTAGGTCTACTAAGACTTGGGCCAGAACTTGGTCTCAGACCAGCTCTATCATTAATAAAATGCCATTTTTTAACTCACTGAAAATTCATAAGCAGTGTTGCATAGTCCTCAAATAAAGCCCATGCAAAAGTGGTTTCCAAGCTATTTTCTCTTAAGGCAGCTGAAGCTTCTGCAGTAAATGCAAACAGCTAATTAAGAATTCACATCTTTCCTAGGTCTGTGCCTCAGGGCAAAGAAAAAGGTAAATAGAAAGAGCTCCTTCTGAGACAGAGTCTATATGCACAGATAATCTTGCTCTGAGATGTTAATATAGGAAGTGTTGATCTGTGCAGAGCTCCTGGCAAGGCAAAGCAGGAGACTTCTGGCGTCACCCAACCATCTTAATAATTGAGAAGTGTTCAATCAGCACTGAACTGACTTTAAAATTTTATTTTTAAAGGGGTAGACTCCTAGTAGGAATTGCGCTGCAGATCAGGAGCAGAGTCACCACTTGGGTTACGTGGGGGGCAATTTCAAGTAGCTAGCAATGGCCTAGTTAGGTTGCCCCCTTTAGCTCCAATAGTATCTCTGGTCTCCTGCGTGTCCCCACTTCAAATGTGAATTTATAGTTAGAAAGATAAACGGGGGAAACTCCTAACATGAAACATCAGCACAGGCTTTCTCCTGGTGCTCCCACCCCCGCCCCCTTCATCCAAATGAGGGCTATGTTGAGTTAAATAATCCAGAGGTTTTCAATTCCTCTTTCTGCAATACAAATAGGCATCTTCTGTGGGTGTCTTCACATATACAGCTCATTGTTATAAAGGCAGAATTTGAGCATTTCTTCTGCCATGAGATGTGCAATCTGGGTTTCCCCACCTTCATCATAGGGAAATGTCCCTTTTAACATGGGAAACCAGGGAGTTGGACTCCCAAGTCCTATTAGGCCCCAGCTATCATAGCCAGTGGTCAAGGATGTTGAGTTCAGCAACACCTGGAAGGCCACAGGTGTTGCACACCTGCATTATGTGTTATACATGAGGCATGAAAAGATTCATTATCCTTTGTCTTTCTCCACACATGCCTTGTGGTAGCCAGAGGGACACTTGGTGGGGTGGGGGTGGAATTTCCCTATGTATGCAAGTGATCCCATACTGATTGTAACATTTGCAAATAGTCACCCCAGTCATTGAGTTCATGGTCTTCCCTCTTTTTCCAAGATGCTTCTGGGTACACATCTAGCTTGCTATTTCTGGTCTCTGACCATAATTAATCAATTCATTCAAGCTAGCTTGCTAGAGGGTAAATCATAATGTGAGTTTTGGCCTTTGCAAAATTACTCTGAAGGGGACAAAGGAACCCTGGGAAATGAATGAGTGGACCATACATCTCTCTAATGCACAATACAGTAATGCCAGACTTGTGTGGTCTTGCACCAATCAGTGTGGAAGTAAAACAGGCCACCTATAAATAAAGGGATGATTTCTGCACACTTGGGGCAAGTCTTTGAAAATGGATACTACTTTGTAAAATAAAAGGAAATGTTAGGAAGCCCTAAAGCAGCTCAATTTTGACTCGTGGAATGTTGACAGTATATCAGTTTAAAAAATAGAAGAAAATGGAGGGAGATGGAATTGGTCTGCTTGAGCTCCTAAACACTTATAGATATCCCGGATTAGCGTCAAGGTGATACATATTGTGAGGTTAAAGAAAAGTGCCTTTCCCACCCTACATTGGGAGGTTTTATAGAGTATACCTGATGCTTCTTGGATTGAACTTCACATCAACTTGATGATTCGGTTTTCTGCAACATTCACACTGTTTGCTGTTGTAATGCAATCTTCTTATTCAAAGCAGCATATTATGTTTGTGATCCAAAGAGCTGCTTTAGACACACTCTTTATCTCTTTGAACAACTAACTAATGTCAGAACAAATGCTTAAAACTCTGCTGAGTGTTTGTCAAAAGTAATTAGTAATAATAGTAGTAATAATAAGTGTTTGAGGCACATTAGTTGCTAGATACAGTGGTTGCATACTTTGCATATTTTGGGAGTCCTTTCCATATCAAGTTGTGTGCAGGAAAACTGCTGTCTCTCATGGAATTCCTGCAAGATGCTGAGGTTTCTGGGATGTTCTAGGCTATATACTCATTTCACATCACTGTTAACTCACGTGAACTAAGATTGCATCCAGTACACTCCCTTGGTGGCACACCATCAGTAACAGGAGATGAGAAATCTTTTAGAGAATCTTTCCGGCCATTATTGAAATTACCGATAAGCTTCCAAGGAACCTCAGTGTTTCCCCAGAACACGGTTTGAAAAACATCAACTGAAACCTGAAATCAGACCAAAGCCCAGCTCCCGGGCTTCTGCTAGACGATAAGTGTGGTTGAAAATGGAGATTCTAAACCATTTTCTAAACCATGTAACAAAGGAAAATGAATTCATTAATCTTCTTTTTTACTCCAGGTGTGGGCACTGCCAGCGCCTGCAGCCAACATGGAACGATCTTGCAGACAAGTACAACAGCATGGAAGATCCACAGGTCTATGTTGTCAAAGTGGACTGCACTGCGGATACGCCACTGTGTTCCGAGTATAGTGTCAGAGGGTACCCAACGTACGTTTAAAGGAGCATTGCGTCTGTTAATTGTTCTGTGTATCTCCCTTAGGCCCATGCCAGCATGAGGGGGGGGGGCAGTTGCTTTTGAGTGCTTATAGCGTAGCATTGTGGTGAAATGCTAAATGTCAGCAGGCTCGTCTTTTTTGCCAAGTGCATGGAATATACTGTATTGTGTATTATACATTAGATTCTGTTTTGCACCTGGGAAGGTCCAGAATCCTCTTTTTCCCTGTTTTGTGAACAGACCTTCTACCTAGCAGCAGCCCATGTAGCAATCACATAGTGATTGTTTTAAAAAAGCCCTCTTAATATTGTTTCTTTATTTTCTTAAATTAATATCCTGACTTTGTTCTGTTATGGAACTCAAGGCAGCATTTATGAGGTTCTTGGGAAATCTTCCATCTAGGCACTTAGGCCAGGTGATAATATCAATATATCGTCCAAAACTGGTTTGATGTCCATATCGTGACATCGGTTTCATAATTTTTTGACCCTGGCAATATATCTTGAATTGTGATGCGTGTGTCTGTGTGCTATGCAGAAATCACAATGTGGGGAACACTGTGAAGTCAGCCAGTGCTTCTCTCAATTCCTGTAGCCCTTGTTAACTCTGCAGGCTCAGCTCTCACCTGCCTTATTCAGGGGACAGCGAACCACAAGAGCAGGCAGTGGCAAAAATCATGATGCAGGAAAAAGTGTGAAGCCAGCCAATGCCTCTCCTAGGCACTGCCCAGACCTAGCTTCAACATGGTTTGTGGGTTTATGTGCCCTTGGACTGTGCCATGGGATTATGTATTCTGAAGCGATACATATTTGCACAAGGAAATAAAAGCAACGGGCTGTATTCAACTACCTTCTGCTCAGAGTGGACCCATTGAAATTAATAAACCTAAGTTAGCCATGCTCATTAACTTCAGTGGATCTAGACTGAGGAGTACTAGTGGTGAAAACCTTCCAATATTAGATGTGCTTTCTGTTTCCTCCTTGCTCCTCTTGGGTTTTAATGAAAAGTGCAGTGAGCACATCCATATGTTTGCCTGTGCGTGGATAAGAGGAACAGCTGTGCAAATGTGCCACGGTGATGCAAAGGTTTTATAGCTAGCAGAAGGTGGTTGAATTGCTCCAGTAGGTTGGGGTGAGAGGACCACACCTCATCTGGTATAGTAATTACTGATCATTTCCTTCTCCACGGCCCGTGTTCATTTGCTAAACCAGGAAGAACGACACCCTGGAAGCTTCTTGGCAAGGGTAGCCTGTTAGATGATTCTGCAGATATAGCCTCTCTTTGATGAGCTCTTCCCTGTTGTGGGGCATGTATACCCACAGCCTGGGCAGGCTGAATTTGCATGAGGTCAGCAGGTTCTTGATTTCATACTTGCTGTGAATTATCCAACGCTTTATTGGCAAACGGCAGGTAACCAGGACTCCTCACTCGACGTGTATGGGCAGATAGTGATGAGCCTCTGGCCTAAGTTTCTTAACATTTTTTTCACTTTAGATTTCTTAATATGCTGATATAAAATGTTTCATAAGAAGACAGGTGTAACATTCAACAGTAGTCATAATGGGCTCTTTACTTGTAGTGTGAGAACCTAGCCTTGCGGTTGGGCTTGTAATACATATCTTGCAAGTTTAAACATGCGATTGGCTCTGTCCCTTTATGTTTTAGGCATGCTGTCCTCAAATATATACGTGTGTATATAAGCAGAGATTATATTAGTAAAAGCGGGTGGCACTGTGGTCTAAACCACTGAGCCTCTTGGACTCGCTGATCAGAAGGTCAGCAGTTCGAATCCCCGCAATGGAGTGAGCTCCCGTTGTTCGGTCCCAGCTCCTGCCAACCTAGCAGTTCGAAAGCACGCCAAAAAAGTGCAAGTAGATAAATAGGTACCGCTCCAGCGGGAAGGTAAATGGCGTTTCCGTTCACTGCTCTGGTTCGCCAGAAGCGGCTTAGTCATGCTGGCCACATGACCTGGAAAAAACTTGTCTGTGGCCAAGCGCTGGCTCCCTCTGCCTGCAAAGCGAGATGAGCGCCACAACCCCAGAGTCGTCCGCAACTGGACTTAACTGTCAGGGGTCCGGTACCTTTTTTTGCCCTTGACATTACCAATAAAAAGCAACACAAGCAATTTTAAAGCAGTTGCAGAACTGCACCGTGAATTGTTTGGGTGGAGGTGCAAATATGCTAGTGACGTCACAGGCGCTAATCTATAGACCCCCACATCCCCCAGCTTTCCCCCCAGCATTGCAAATAGTTTGTTTCGGGTACAGAAGGTGGTACTGTTCCGTTTTCACGGCAGTGAAAAGGCATTCAAACTATCTCCATCACAGTTAGATTTGAAGCTGTCTTCAGTTTTTTAAGTCTTTTTGAAAGTTTGCAAAGAAATTGTGGCCTTGGGAAGCCTAATGCCATGCTACTGAAATCAACACAGCTGTGAAAAATTAGGATTAAAGAGACCAGCCTGAGGAAGGTTCTTTGAGATGGGACATGATGGCAAAAGTACAGTCATTTTCAGAATGTTTCGGCATTGCATGACCTTAAAAACATTTGCATTTGTTGTCTTCCATTTGCAGCCTGAAACTGCTCAGACCAGGCCAAGAAGCTGCAAAATACCAGGGACCTAGAGACTTTCAGTCGCTGGAGAACTGGATGCTGAAGACACTAAAAGAAGAACCTGCTGTAAGTGATCAAAGTGTCCTTCCTTCTTTCAGGAGACACAAAATAAAATGCCATTCAAATTGTTTTTTGTTTGGTTTTAAAAGAGTGCAAATACAGCATATCAGTTACTGAATTATAAGGGGAGCCCATAGAAGGCCAGAAGGCCATATGTTTTGCATTTACCCCCTTAGATAATGTGTTAGAAAATAAAGAAGGGACGTGATGTGGCTAAAATTGGACAAGATGAAGGTCTGGGGCCTTGTGCTATCCTACCTCTTCCTCTAATAATTTGAGCTGGGCAGTGATGAACAGCCATCAATAATGTCCATGTTTTAAAAAACTAATGCCATTCACATTGAAGGGAAACGGTAGCTGAATGTGGGCATTATCATTTTTTATCCTTCATTCCTACACTGAACCAAATGCAAGCTCTCCTGGTTAGGTGTGGGCTAAGGAAGTAAAGGAAGTAAAGGGACGCAGGTGGCGCTGTGGGTAAAACCTCAGTGCCTAGGACTTGCCGATCGCATGGTCGGCGGTTCGAATCCCCGCGGCGGGGTGCGCTCCCATCATTCGGTCCCAGCGCCTGCCAACCTAGCAGTTCGAAAGCACCCCCGGGTGCAAGTAGATAAATAGGGACCGCTTACTAGCGGGAAGGTAAATGGCGTTTCCGTGTGCGGCTCTGGCTCACCAGAGTAGCTTCGTCACGCTGGCCACGTGACCCGGAAGTGTCTGCGGACAGCGCTGGCTCCCGGCCTATAGAGTGAGATGAGCGCACAACCCTAGAGTCTGTCAAGACTGGCCCGTACGGGCAGGGGTACCTTTACCTTTACCTAAGGAAGTAAACTGGTTTAACTTGGATCTCTACACACACACACACACACACACACTCAGCCTGCAGCCCCACAACATGCCCTCAGTGCTGCTTCGTCTGCTGCCAGCATTGCTTTGTTTTTTTTCCTTGAAAGTTGGCTGCCTCTCATTTGTTGCTCTAGGAAAATAAAATTTATTGATCTGCAGACATAACATACATTATATACGTGTGTGTGTGTGTGTTTACCTTTGGGGGAAAATAATTCCATGCAAGAAGTAGCTACATTTGGATGGATGGCATGAGTTGTGTTACGAAGGTGTATACAGCACGGTGGCTTATCGGTGTATGCTTTTATCTGAAAATGCGAACAAGTATTGTCATGTTTGTAGTTGTGAGTATAACCACAAATTTATAATTGCGGTTTCATTATGCATACAGCTATATAACCAGCTGTGTCTGTCTTGAGATACAATAGCGTTGTTAATCTAATTTTCCTTTGTATGATAGGAGAAAGATTCTGAACCAGAGTCTCCCAAAGACCCGGAATCGAAGCAGGGTCTATATGAGCTCACATCGGCTAATTTCAAAACGCATATTGCAGAAGGTAACTTGATAGTTATTGCTGCAAATCCTTCCTTTAAAAAAAAAAAAAGCTCTTTATATTTAATAAATTTATGTAATGGTGGTACAGTGTCCCATAATGAATAGGCTATCTAATGAATCTGTGTAGCAGAAATGAGATTTCATCTTGAGAGTTCCTGGGTCACAGCTCAAGCATTGCAAACTAATGACACTTGCCATGTTTTGAATGTTCATATCCCGAGTTTTGAAGCTGAGTTACAAATCATCCTCATGCCCTTTGCATGTAGCCACTACAACTCCTCCTTCCACGTAGGCAAGTGAACAAATGACAGCTCAGTTGGTAGAGCATGAGATTCTTAATCTTGGGGCCGTGTGTTTGATCCCCACTTTGGGCAAAAAGATCCCTGCATTGCAGGGGGGGTTGGACTAGATGACCCTCGTAGTCCCTTCCAACTCTACAATTCCATGTTTCTATGAAATCAGGAAGGTTTTAGTTAATGGTTTCAGAGCAAGCCTGAAACTGTGGTTGGAAGTTGGCATCATGCCCTGCATGTTCCGAAGCTATTAACCATAGTTTCCCAGTTCGGACGCAACCGAAGACTTCCTGACTTGTTCACTGGTTTGTGTGAAGGGGAAAGCGAAGAGGCTGTGAGCACCCAGGTCCTCCTTGCAAGCTTTCTATAGGCATCTGGTTGGCCACTGTAAGAAAAGAATGCTGGACTAGATGGGTCTTTGGGCTGATCCAGCGTGGCTCTTTCTGTGTCCTTATGGAGGCGGAAGGCCTACGTTCAGCTTACTAAGATGAACTGTAATCCTCAGAACTCGGCTGTTAACCCAGGACCTGATGCTTGGCAACATACTTACAGGGCAGGTGGAGATTGCTCTGAGCCTTCTTCAGACCCAGTGAGACCAGAGGTTTAAGGAAAGGCCTTTTCCCATCCTTGTTGTTCTGGCACCTCCAATGAACTTTCTCCACTGAGAACTCGAAAAGGCCATCAGTTGCTGATAACCTTTCACCTGCTGATAACCTCGAGGCTTGCAAGACTCAGAGGAGATGACATTTTAGAGGAAACATTTTGGAATCAAGATGCTTTAGTAGCCTTGTGGCACGGGTGGTGCTGTGGTCTAAGCCATCTAAACCACTGAGCCTCTTGGGCTTGCCAGTCGGAAGGTCCCGTTGCTCTGTCCTAGCTCCTGCCAACCTAGCAGTTTGAAAGCACACCAGTGTGAGTAGATAAATAGGTACTGCTCTGGCAGGAAGGTAAATGGCGTTTCCGTGCGCTCTGGCTTCTGTCAAGGTGTCCCGTTGCACCAGAAGTGGTTTAGTCATGCTGGCCACACGACCTGGAAAGCTGTCTGTGGACAAATGCCGGCTCCCTCAGCCTGAAAGCGAGATGAGCTTTGTGACCCCTTAGTCACCTTTGACTGGACTTAACTGTCCAGGGTTCCTTTACCTTTTACCTTTAGTAGCCTTGTGTGAAAAAAGAAAAGTGCTGCATAAAGTTTTTGAGTGCAGTGTAGTAGAGAGGGTATTGGGGAAGAATGCCAGGCAAGGTTACCTTGCTTATCTTACCAAGGTTTCTAAGTGGCTATGCTTGGGGACGTATAGCGCAGGTGACTGAGAGCTACAGGTGGGAGCGAGACCCCTGTTTCACACAGAGCAGCTGTGTGATGCTGGGATCAGGATCCCCACCTCTTGAGAATGGAAACCCAGTCGTGGCAAAGGGTAGCAGTACACCTTAAAGTGTTGTTTGTCTGCATAAAGACAGACACTTAATCACTGCTGGAATGAGTGAACTGAGTGCTGTTTCTTTACTTACGCCTTGTTTTGTTTTGTTTTTAGGCAATCACTTTATCAAATTCTTTGCCCCCTGGTGTGGCCACTGCAAGGCCCTGGCGCCAACTTGGGAGCAGTTGGCCCAGCACCTTGAAAATTCGGGGACTGCCAAGATCGGCAAGGTAGGCTTCGTTTATGAGGTCTTAAATTGAACATTATGTACTTGGACAGTAATATCTATGATGGGAGAACGCTGTTTGCTCCATTAACCCGCAATTAACTTCATTTACTCTGCGGTATAATACTCCTGGCAGTCCATTTGCACATCTTGGTTTTTTAAAAAAATTCTGGTGCCTTGCTTGTTTTGCTGGAACCTGCCTACAAAATATTTATCTTACCTGTGTGTATGTCACAGGGAAGCTTATTTACTCATTTAAAACCTTTGTACCCGGCCTTTCCACATTTAAAAAATAACATAAAAATACAGTGGTACCTCTGGTTATGTACTTAATTCGTTCCGGAGGTCCGTTCTTAACCTGAAACTGTTCTTAACCTGAAGCACCACTTTAGCTAATGGGGCCTCCCGCTGCCCCACCACTGCACGATTTCTGCTCTCATCCTGAAGCAAAGTTCTTAACCCGAGCTACTATTTCTGGGTTAGCGGAGTCTGTAACCTGAAGTGTATGTAACCCGAGGTACCACTGTAAAAATCAGGACAGTTAACAGCAAAATCAAACAAATTATCTGTTACAGAAACAGTAAGTAGCAAAGTGCTTACACAGGAGGGATTCTTACTCTTTGTGGGCAAGTGAATGAGTGGTTAATAGGAATATAGCCATACCAGGGCCTTGTTATTTTAAAGAAGGAAAAGGCAGGGTCCCTACAGCTTACTTTTATGATGATGGAGCCCTTCTTTCCATCTTCAGGCAGATGTGTGTGGGTGTTGGAACAACTTCAGCTAACTATAAAAACAGGAGTGTAGTCATATTGTTAGCTTTCTGGTGGAAAAGATTGCTCTCCCAGCCTGAAATGTTCAACTGGGTGCACGGTTAATAGTTTAGACGAAATAAAGTATTCGGGGTCTTTTGGGAGACAAACTACACATGACATTGGAAGGAAAGTCTGATACTTATTTTTTGTTTTTTTAAATTAAATCAATATTTTCATTTTGTTTTTCCTAACCAAGAGCAGGTTTGGAAGGGGGCAAATGAATGCTTGTTGAAACCAACGCGGACAAGTGTTCTGCCTGCCTTCAAAAATATTGAGATGGATCCACACCAAGCCTGTTACACTTTAAACCCACTGAAATCAATTGGATCTAAACTTGCCAAAACTTAACTGTCCTCATTGATTTCAATGGAGCTACAAAGTGTAATGGATTTCGGATGTAATCCTAACCCCGTTTACCTGGGAATAGGCCCCATTGAGTTCCATTGGACTTACTTCTGGGTAAAGTCCTGGGCAGGATTGTGCTGTTAGTCTGGATCCAGGCCATTGTGCGAAGTGTTTGCAATTTTGCTTTTCAAGGGTATTTGGACTGCTGTTCTCTGACGTCTCCATTTCCCCACCCCTTATTTCACGCTGGTTAGCTGGTAGTGTTGCTCTCAGTGCTGGCCCTACTGCATATTGCCCTCGTCATCCCAATTTAGTTTAAGTTCTCTGTCATGTTGTTGTTGGTTTGCCTTGATTATCATTCTCATTTACTTTCCTGCAGCTATCGAATAAGCCACACTACTTGGTTTCTTCCTCTGAATTTTCTCTCTTCTTGCTCTTCCAGTCTCTCTCCAGTTGACTGCTGCCTTGCATGCTCTTCCTTAAGTCATTCACTAGTCTTTTCTCACTCCTCCCACCTTGAAGTTTGTAGTGGCAAGTCATCTGTTCCCATCTTCTTGCTTGCTGCAGATTCTTGATTTCCCCTCTTCTAATTCTTTATCTTGTTTCCAACATAAGAAGAGCCAGCTGGATCAGGCCAGTGGCCCATTTAGTCCAGAATCCTGTTCTTATCATTGCCAAGCCTGTGATAAAGCCACAAGCAGAATTTGAGCACATGAGCACTCTCCCCTCCCGTGGTTTCCAGCAACAGAGGCAGAGCATAGCCATCATTAGTAGTCTTTGATATCCTCCCTGAATTTGCCTAATCCTCTTTTAAAGCCATCTAAGGTTGGTGGCCACCACTGCCTCCTGTGGCAGTGAGTTCCATAGTTTAATTGTCTGTGTTCTTTTCACTGCTCCTTTTAATTTGTGGGCTGCTGTGATTTATCACCATCCTGTTCATCCACATCTGACTTTTGAGTACAGTACTGGCTTACTTTCCTCCTTTCTTCCCTTCCAATTCTTATTCCTGTTGGTTTCACTTTACAAATTAACCCTCATTCTGATAAATTTGCTCGGCATTTTCTCTGTCTTCAAGATTCCCTCCTTCTGCCACTCTCACTTCTCGCATCTCCCATCCATTCTGCTGTTTGCATCTTAGACCTTGTCTAATCATTCCCTACGAATGGCTATGAATGCCATTGCTTATGCCGCCAAAGCAACGCCACCCATGCACAGCTTTTGATGAGGAAAGGCAGGCAAACAAGGGGTTTCAATAAATACATAAATCACCCTGCAATAGCTGCAGGTTTAGGGAAACCCTAAAAGGGGACTAACAGCTTACATTTGTTGCTTAGTAGGCAACAAATGCTGACTGATGGGAGAAAACTGAGTGAGACGAGGGAACAGAGTGGAAGAGGGCCTGGCTGACTGAATGGAGCAGTGAACAGGAGCTGCTCTCGCTGCAACGTTTACCCCAGGCATAGGCAAACTCCAGCCCTCCAGATGTTTGGGACTACAATTCTCATCATCCCTGACCACTGGTCCTGTTAGACAGGGATGATGGGAATTGTAGCCCCAAACTTCTGGAGGGTTGGAGTTTGCCTATGCCTGGTTTACCCCATGCACCTTAGCCTTTCTTCTCTTCCTTCTCATGCTCCTTTTGCTTCTGGGTCAGAGCTCCTGGATGCCCCTGGGCCAAATTTGACTTGATTAGCATCGGGTTTGCTACTTCATGCTCATCATTATCCTTCTCCTCTGCTGTCCCTTCATCAGTTTCCTGTAATAATTTTGTCCAACGGCGTATTGATTTGTGCTCTTCATTCTTCATTACTCTCTAGTTCTGGCTGTATTCTTCATCATCATTATTATCATCATCACTATTTTTTACCCATCTTCTCTGCTTTCATTTCCTGCTGTTGCTTTTCTTCTTCCTTCAGTCCTTTTGACCCAGTTCCCCCTCTTCCTTATTTCCTTCCTTTTTTCCACAGCAAATACTCCATCTGTTCTTTCCTCTCTAATTCTATTTATACGATCTGAAGAGAAACCAGAGTATCGTATGAATCTTGTTCTATTTTCAGCCTTTACTTTTCTTCTCACCATTCCCTGTTGTGCTTTAAACTTGCTATGTCTTCTCCCAATGCCCCCAGAGCCTATTTGAGGGCAGGACAGGAGGGGGGAGCCCAGTTGCACAAGTGCCCTGTTGCTTCCTTGCTCAGGGCTTCCACTGATAGGACTTGTTAGGTAAACCCTGCCCCGTGGTTCCCCATTTTTATTTTTAAAATAAAACCCCTCACCTCCTTTCCATTTCTATCTTTCTTTTGTTATCCAAAGTACTTGAACAACAGCACCCAGGTTTTCTTTTTACAACAGTTCCTTTTCCAGGCTGGTATTCAACATCTGCATTCTATTGAGACGGCCCTATATAAAATCCTCTTGCTCTCATTGATCTTGCCTCATGTTTTGATACAGTTGATCCCTCTCTGCTCCTTAGTCCTCGGCGTTATTTGGGGTAATGGCACTCTTCTTTCTCAGTTTCCTCTCTGAACTGGTGTCTGCTGAGCTCAGGCCTTAGATCCTTTCCTTGGCATTTACTCTTGCTCTTGAAATTCTTTCGTTACACGGTGCCATCCAACTCTGCCTTTCTCTTCCTTTCTTTCTCGCTGTGTTCCTTTCTCTCTCTTCCCCCTTACAAAAACACATCTCAAGAGCCTTGCTGGGTCAGCCTGAGTGTTCATTAGCCCAGCAGCCCTGTTTCCAAGAGAGACCAGCCAGGTGCCTTCAGGAAACCTAAAGCTGGCCGTGAAGGCAAGGACCCTCCCTTTGTGCTTCCAGCACCTGCTTTTCAGAGCCAATACTGCCTCCTAACTTCAGTTTCTCTAATGCTTCCAACTGTCTTACCACCACCTTCTGCTGGGATGTTGGATCATTATCGCAAACACTGTATACAAAGGATGGAATTTGTCATGTTTCCCCTTAAATCACCTTTCCCCTTCTCTTTCTCTTTCAGTCAGCAACTTCACTCTTCCGTCTTCTCAGCAAGTTAAGAGGCTGGGCATTGTCTTTGATCCTTCTTTCTCTTGCTTGGCTCACATTACTGCTCTAGCTGAGGTCTGTCGCTTCTCTCTTTTATAATACTGTTTTTAAAAAGCACCACCCACACACACCTTCTGATCAATTGGTTCTGCCTAAGCCCTTATACTCTCCCTTTTACGTTGCAAGGGTTATTGTAATGCTTCCCTCACCGATCTCCCCACTTAAAACTCTTCTCTCCATTCCCAGCTCTTCTGCTCATTTAACTTTTTGTTTGGTTGTGTTTCAATCATGTTACACCTCTGTATATTTCTCTCCTGTTTTTATCTTCACTGGCGTCGTCTGTTGGCCCCATGAGTCTTATTTTGCGTCTCTTCACATTTCTACTCCTGCTTTCTCTCTGTTTTCCTCCTGGGTCCTTCCATTCATCGAACCTATTAAGCTGCCCGTTCTAGCTATGTACTTTGTCTCTCTTACAGCTTCTAAGGCATGGAACTCCTTCCCCGTTACATATATGACCTCATATGTTTTATTGCATTCCCCTCCCCCAAATTTATTTCCTTTGATTATATTTTTCAGGTTTTATTATCACTCCTTTTACTTCGTTTTAGTTTATAGCATTTTTTCATCTCTTCATCCCAGGTCCCTTCTTTTGTTCCATGGTTTTTTAGATGCAACCCCAAGGGCAGGAAAATGTGCCGTTTTCAATCATGTGCCATGCCCAGTATGTTTAGCTGCTTTATATAAGTAATCATGGCGACACCCTTCAGCAGTTGTGTCTTCTTTTTGCACAGCAGCGAGAGTTAAATATTTCAGCACACCTGCTGACAGATTATACCTTTACTTTGTGAAATTCACAATGGCTTTTTTACTTGATACTTGTGTGGTGTTTCAGGTGGATTGCACACAACATAATGAAGTCTGCTCGGAAAACCAAGTGCGCGGTTACCCAACCCTCCTTTGGTTCAGAGGAGGAGAGAAGGTGAGGTTATTACGAAGCTTGCCCTCTTTATTCAGTTTCCTGTGTTTATGTGATGGGATCGATTACGTCACTTTCAGGCCTGCCCTGGAATGGACTGTGAAAGCCCGATGGTGTAGTTTGTGAAACTGAATCTTTATGTAGCCACAGGTCATAGGAGCTGTGAAATGCCGAGTAGAACAAACATGTCACACAAATATAATGCAAACACACACATATGAAATACCTCCAGCTTCCACTACTGAGCTCCCGCTTTCACAGAGGTGTAAACCATCATGTGTGTTGCCTTTGGACAAGGCTGCAAACGAGAACATGCTCCAGTCAGTGGAGCATTGAGTCCTTGTGGATCTTCCTCCTTACCGGGGTCAGGCGGGGTGGGATGATGGAGGGCATGCATGAGCATCAGGGGAAAGAATAATTACCTTGCTCCCGGAATGTGTGCTTTGGTTTCAGAGCACTTGCCTTAATTCCTGGCCCTTCCTGTTCAGTTATTGCTCACTTGAAGGGGCGACACAAGTTTTAAAAGGAGCTGAAGGCAGAGGGCCTTCTTGGTAGTGGCACCCGCCCTGTGGAACGCCCTCCTGCCAGATGTCAAGGAAATAAACAACTATCTGACTTTTAGAAGACATCTGAAGGCAGCCATGTTTAGGGAAGTTTTTAATGTTTGATGTTTTATCGTGTTTTTAATATTTTGTTGGGAGCCACCCAGAGTGACTGGAGAAACCCAAGCAGATGGGTGGGGTATAAAGAATATTATTATTATTATTATTATTATTATTATTGCATGGATCATGCCTTTAGCACTCCCTCAGTAGTTGCACAGCTCCTTTCAAGTTCCCTCGTGTTCAAGGCCTCCTATACTCACGGAAGCTCCTCACACCTTTTAGAATCCTGCTAACTCAGGGCTCTAGACAGCGATGTGAAATTTCCAGAAATTTTGAAGCTGCTTTTTCCTCACAGGGTGTTTTTGTTTTGTTTTGTTTTGTTTTTTGTGGACGGGTAGGTGGAATTTTTTGAAAAAAATAGGAGGGAAAAAGCAAAGTTTTATATTCTTTTTAAAAGGAACTCTTAACTTACTGAAACTCACTTTGTTACTCAAAATGCATTAAGATTTGCAAGGATCTCTTTCTTGGCAAAAAGCAAAAAACTTAAGCTGTGGAATTCAATAAACCAAGCTAATGAATTGGTAGGATGATATAGATATGTAGCAATGAGTGCTTAAACGTGAACAACTTCAAATGGGGATTCAAGAAAGGTTTGTTAAACTAAATGATTCACATGTTGTCGTTGTTGTTTTGTAGGTTGACCAATATAAAGGAAAGAGAGATTTGGACTCTTTGAAAGAATATGTAGAATCCCAGCTAAAAGACGCCAAAGAAGCCTCAGGAGATGCTAAACCTACAGAAGCACCGTCACCACCTAGAGAAGCAACTCCAGAAGAAGAGGTAAGTCCTAAATCAGGGGTCAGCAAACTTTTTCAGCAGGGCGCCAGTCCACTGTCCCTCAGACCTTGTGGGGGGGCTGGACTATATTTTGAAGGGGGGAATGAATGAATTCCTATGCCCCACAAATAACCCAGAGATGCATTTTAAATAAAAGGACACATTCTACTCATGTAAAAACACACTGATTCCCGGACCGTCTGCAGGCTGGATTGAGAAGGCAATCGGGCCACATCCGGCCCCCAGGCCTTAGGTTGCCTACCCATGTCCTAAATAATACCTCTTAAATGTTTTCCCCAAACTCTAAAAATTATTCTTGAAATTTTGCTGTCGCACCTCCGCTAGGGTTCTGGTTATAACACTCAATCAGAATTTGCAATAAAGCTGTTGCTGCTTTTTTAAAAGTGTGCGTTGACCACTGTCACAGAGCTGTGCATTGATGTAAACGTGCACATACATATGTAGCTATGCTGTGTATATCAGGTTTGTTTCTGAATGAAATGGTTCCTGGCTGCTCATCCTTTTGTGTTTAAAGATAATATATGGATAGATAATATATGTAGCTAAATAGAGAGGTGTCCCCTTCCTATTGGATGGTATATGTTACATTTCCTGTAGCCTCTTTCTCACTTAAGTCACCATCCTTGTGACATCACAGCTTGTTGCCAGGACAGAGGTAGTCATGATCAGATTCTGCCCTGTTTTGGGTTGGCACAGCAAGAAGGCAGGGAACAAATGGAGGGGGACGATGGGACTACAATAAAACAGGAGGTGCTGAACAAGGAATTTGAATCCAGAAAATTAAAACGATAGCGATGTCCATTTAGGCTGCAGTACTCATATGAGGGATTTTCAAGGAGTGCTTCGCAGATTGCTTTTAATTAGCTCCTCAGTGACTGTAGCTGCATATGTGTCTCTGAGTGCCACCCTTTCCCCCCTTCCAGTGGCTCTCACCTGATGGTAGATGAACTGCAGGGAAAACAATTGGCCTGGCCCAGCAAGGGCCAAGATGTTCAAGATGTATTGAAAAGCCTCATGTATTGGGTGGAGGCTGGGAAATCTCCACACTGCGGCATTTGGCATATGTGTGGCATGGCTTCCTCTATGCACCCCTTTTTCTTAATACAACATCATAGCAGTGGCAAGAGACTTGTATCACTTCCAAGTACGCACTTGGCATGTTTGCTGCCGTTTGACTTTCACCTCCCTTTCCTTTGACAGGGCAAAGTCCTTTCCCTCTCTGAAAAAGACTTTGATAAAGAAGTGTCTCAGGGAATCACCTTCATTAAGTTCTACGCTCCATGGTAAGTTTTCTGCATGAGGATTTTATTGATTACTAGATCAACAAATGAAGTGAATAGATAAATGTTTTCAACAGAGAAAACATTTGGGATTGCAGGCATTTGAACTTTTTGTTTCTGTGCTGTTGCTGCTGTTGTTCTCCTCACTTACTTATTTCCGCCTTTAGAGTGGGATAATTGTGACTTTATTTACCTGTTGGTAGCATTTATCCAGAAGTGAAAACTAGTTTCCATCTGGGAGCTATTCTTTGCCTCCGTGTCTTGTTAGAGATGAGCTGGAGGTACCCCTGGCAGACCGTTAATTTGCTGGCTGTTTACAGCAGGAATGGTGAGTCTACATGCTAAATCAGGCCTAGCAAACTGCATGAAGAGGTCCGCCTACCCCTGTCAGATTAGCCAATGGCAGCACCTCTACCTGTTGCAGAAGGGCTTCTCCTCTTTCTTTCGTGCTGCAACTACTGGGAGGTCTTACCGGTCAGGAAATGGAAAGGACTTTGCGCCTAGCAGTGGTGGTGCGCAAGAGGAAAGAGAGGCGCCTTTGAAAGTTAAGCAAGGGGATATATTCTCTATTAGGGACACGGGTGGCGCTGTGGGTTAAACCACAGAGCCTAGGACTTGCCGATCAGAAGGTCGGCGGTTCGAATCCCCACGATGGGGTGAGCTCCCGTTGCTCTGTCCCTGCTCCTGCCAACCTAGCAGTTCGAAAGCACGTCAAAGTGCAAGTAGATAAATAGGTACTGCTCCTGCGGGAAGGTAAACGGTGTTTCCATGCGCTGCTCTGGTTCGCCAGAAGCGGCTTAGTCATGCTGGCCACATGACCCGGAATCTGTACGCCGGCTCCCTCGGCCAATAAAGCGAGATGAGCACTGCAACCCCAGAGTCGGCCACGACTGGACCATGGTCAGGGGTCCCTTTACCTTTACCTTCTCTATTGCAATGCCGTGCTGCAAAGATCCTCCCCTCCTGCAGTTGCACAGGAAAACCACTCTCTCTGCTCTTCAGAGATGGCTCCCTGAAATGCAGAGAAAGCACTGAATTTCCACTGGAGAGGACAGAGATATTCCTCTCCTGCTAGCGCAGTGTTGCAGTGGTAAGAGAAATGGCTGCCTCAGCACTGTAGTGATTGCCAGAGAGGTTGTTTTCCTCCCTTTCCTCTCTACTGTGCTATGCTGTGGTGGAGAGGAAAGTTCTACTTTCCTTGCCCCTCTTCCCCTTCTACTTTTCTACTTTGATTTGTGTCTCAAATCTTTAAAAAAACATTTTACACGTGCCCAAATCCTGCTGAGATTGTCCTCTTAATGTACTTGTTCCCAGGCCTTTGTGTTGGATGTATTCGACTCAGGCCATAACAGTCTCAAGATTTTGCATGTATGACATTTTGTATGTCTTGCTTTATAACATACAATCTTGCCTAAGCTGGTACTAAAAAAGAATTCTGCTGTTCATGCTACATAGAACCCCAGAGGTTTAAGCATGTTTTATTTGGGGGGGGAGGGATATCAGATCTGATTTAATTGCCATAGGTACACAATCAGTACTATGAGGTTGGGGTCTGGTTCACATACATGTAAGTCAGTTTCACAGAGCTTCATTATACTGAAAGTATGAATTGCTTATATTGAAAAACATTGAGTTGGCTCCTCAACTGATTTCACCCAGTCTAAGAATGACACCGTCAAGAACCAACCCGTTCTGTCTGATGGACTAAAGTTCAGTTGTTAGAGTTATACCCCACTTCTCCACTCACATCACAGCAAACAAAATTGCTAGGCAAAAGTTCTGTTAGATCGGTGGTGGCTTACTGACAGATGTGTGCTTTCTGTAGTCATTGCGTGATAAATATGGTGTGTGGATCGGCTCAGAGACTGGCTGAAGACCACCTAGTGACTTGATGGCCAAGCATGGATGTGAAAATTTATTTAACTACGGAAGTGGTTCGGTTTTTGATCTCATGCAGTGCAGTGCTAGCTCCCAGGCTCCTGGAGACTTTCCGTCTTCTTATCCTATGCTGTTGCTGATAGTAGGGAAACCTGGAGTTTGGGAAAGTTGTTAGCAATATGACACGTAGGTGGTCCCTATGCAATTCACCCACCAAGCCTGCCACTTAGCAGGTGGCACTTAGATGAATGGCATTAGGTGAAACTGGCCTGGTCCTAATTATTTAAGGTGAGAAGGATACACGTGAAAGAGAGGAGATACCTGTAGAATTCACTGAGCTCTTCTGCAAATCTTACAGCAGAGCTGCATTCCAAATATAGCTTCCATTCTCTCCTGACTTCATTCTAAAAAGAGCCATGCCACAAGGATGCTAAATATCCAAAAGTGAGGGCTGCGTTAAAGATATTCTAAATGCCACCTGACCAAATCCACTCTCATTTGGCAACAAGTTGTTTCCATGAAAAGCTTCAGTTCAGGCTAATGTTTACTACACAAATAGCCAGTAGCCTATTCCTGGCCAGCTAAATTGTGTACACAATTATAGTTCATTGTATACAAATTGACCTTTTTCTCTTGCATGTCAGCTGTTTTATGTTTGGCTAAGCAACCGCTAGTTCTCTGAGGTCTCCTTTTGCCCTTTACTTTGTTTTAAGTAAATATTAACATTAAGCTGAACGACAAGTAAAAAGCCCATCTCATCTTAATAGTTTTCAGTACATATGGTCAGTAGCCCTCTTAATACACACCCTGTATATAGTAAGAGACCTTAAAAATGATTCCTTTTGTTTCCTAAGGCAGGGAGCAGGTTTTTAATATTTTTATAAGTGGTGCCTTGAATCAGCTACTGACTGGGAAAGTAGTGCGGAACTTAATGTCACAGCAGTGATAGATCGAAAATTGATTTACGTGCATAGGCTGATTTCAGATTGATGGCTGCCAGTTTTCTAACATCTACTTTATAATAACAGGGATAGTATATTCATGCACCGAGTTGGTTTGCAGGTTTATTCCAGTGCAGCTTACTGTGGACATGCTGTGGCCACAATTTAGTAAGTGTTTAGACTCTTTGCAGTGGAGCATCAGTGGAGCATCAAAGTGCTTCTCTTGTGATCGGATTGCATGCCATGTTGTTACATAACACAGACTGGGTGTTCCACGGGAAGCAGGTCTTTTTGAAAGCACAGTCCTGCATCTGCCCCTGTGCAAATGTGACTGGAACATTACATGGGCATTTGGATTGGCAGAAAACATTTAAGTATCCCAGTATTTGCCTGGTTATTCTGCTGCATCATAAGATAATTCTGTTGCTTGCCAGGTAAGTTATGGGATGCAGGGAGGAAATGAGCAAGCCAGCCACTTCCTCATATATAACCTCACAATATTTGGCCCCTCTTTGGTTTATGAAATTTATGAATCTGTTACAACAAGAACGGACCAGCAACAGAGGAATAAATCTTAGGTTTTTCTGGCGAGGTAACTTAAAGGGTTGGGGCACTAGCTGTGCTCGAGTTGTGATTTTGAAATAGACCTACTTCTAGAATAGCAAAGCCACTCCTACTCCTTCTCTAAAAAACACCACCATCTTTTTTGAGCTAGCGGGAGAAGTGATGGATAGTAGCATATTTTAAATTTTAGCCTCAGTGTTGTATAAACAACATGTCAGAGGTGGAAACTTTGCTTTATTGCTTTCTGAATTTTAGGTAAGTTTGAGGGCTGTGGCGTGAGGACATTTTGCTTCACTGATTTCAGCAAGAACCTACTTAGCAATAGGTGGGTTTAGGGCTGTGGCTTCAGAAGCGTTTGTTCAAATGGTACGTTATTTCCTAATTTGATGACTATGAGACATCACCTCCAACTTTAAGGAAACCTAGGTTGTTAGAGGAGGGAACATTTACATCACATCAGAAAAAGATGAATTATCAGTGGGGTTCCCCCCCCTCCTTTAAATTGGTAGCCAAAATTAAGTTTATTGCTGTCTCTGTCCCTTTCACAAAGCACTTGGAAAGCAGTAGAGTCTCGTGCTGCTCTTCAAGGAGACCTGCACCCTCCTAAGGAATGAGGAGGGCAGGGGCTATTCCTGACCTTTTGCCGAGCCTTGCCTCATCAAATGTGGGACAAAGTGTTATTTGTAATTTTTGGATGAACTAGTGCTGCCTAAGAATGGTTGAAGTAGATACAACTCAATGTTTTTTGGTGTCGTATGGCTATTGAAAATGATCCAATGTCTCATGCGGTAGGATTGATTTTTCTTAATTTGTGCTTTTTATTTGAGATTCTGGCTTGAAAAGTATTGCTTTGTACTTTAAAAATGTTACTTAAAAGAAACAAACCTTTGTTATATATTGAAATCAACATGGGGATTTTTTATTTTTTAAAAAAATGTTATATGCTTTCATTCTAATCCCTCCCCCCAGGTGCGGTCATTGTAAAAACCTGGCTCCCACTTGGGAGAATCTCTCAAAAAAGAACTTTCCGGGACCAGTAGATGTCAAGATAGCAGAAGTCGACTGCACCATGGAACGCAATGTCTGCAATAGATTTTCCGTAAGTATGGAAGCTAAATGACTTTACACTGCGTTTGTGCTTAATTGTTGAAATTGTAAGTGTGTGGCTGCTTGGTTTACAGTTAACTCTCCAAAGTAATTAGTGTCTGCTACGGGGAAGAATGTGTACAGAATCTTTTCACTATGGGTTGTGTAAAAAGACATGAGCTAAAGCTGAGGAGTTTCTACATAATGTGCTGGTTGTACCTGCTTAACCGCACTGACTACGTGTGGTCAGATGTCGTTCTGAAACTACAGTGGTACCTCCTGTTGCAGACAGGATCCGTTCCAGAGGTACGGACAGATCCCAAGGTTTCTGCAACCCGAGGACCGCTTCTGCGCATGCGGCAAAACCCGGTAAAATACTTCCGGGTTTGCCACTTTCGCATCCCGAAGTTTACATAACCAGAGGGTTATGTAACCGGAGGTACTACTGTACTGAATTTAGGGCGTGGCTTTTGGGACGCTTTGAAAACGGAGGAGGTAATCTCCAAAGCCCCACTGCACATACAGAGTTCTCAGTGTAGCCTTGATCATGACCAAGCTCCTTGAATACATTTCATTCTGACTGTGCTTGGCCAGAAACCTTTTCCTAATTAAACTACAAAGTGATGGGGACCACTTTTCTGGCAAGGCTGGGGGAGTTGCATGCGTTCTCTGTATGTTAAAGGTATTTCCTCTCTCCTGGCTATCTCCAGCTGTTATTTAACTTCAAATTAAAGCACCTTGCAATCCAGTTGTGTTGCTGAGAAAGGAGGAGGGGGGAATCAAATCAGTCCTGATGAGAGGTTCGTGGGAAGGGAAGCAGGAAGCAACAAGGAAGGGGGAGCCTTCCTGCTGTATGGAGATACCTGCCGCCTCCTGCTGCTTTTTTCTTTTCACAAATCACTGACACCTCCATGCAACAGGGGTTCCTCCTGCCGGAGGAGGGAGGAGAATCTTGGGCCACATGCACACTACACATTTAAACCAGCACTGGCACTGAATTGGGCCCCAGATTATGGGTGCCCAGCAGCGTCTGGGCCTGGGAGCCCCCGCCCCCCAGAGCCTTAAGACACGACTTCCATGGCCCCCGTGAGGCTGGGTGCCAAGTACCCATAATTTTTTTGTGGGTGCCTGGGCCCCCAGGAGTTTGTGCCAGTGTAAACCAGTATGATAACCTTAACGGCTTCCCCCAAAGAATTCTGGGAGCTGCATTTTATTTAAGGGGCTAAGATCTACAGTGGTGCCCCACAAGACGAACGCCTCGCAAGACGAAAAACCCGCTAGACGAAAGGGTTTTTCCGTTTTGGAGGCGCTTCGCAAAACGAATTTCCCTATGGGCTTCCTTCGCAAGATGAAAGCCCATAGGGAAATCTCCAGGACAGCGGGGAAGCGCAGCGCATCTTCCCCACTGTCCTCGGACCTCCTCCGAAGGCTGGCGGTGGGGCGGAGAGACCTCCTCCAGCCGCCAGCCTTCGGAAGGCTCCTCCGAAGGCTGGCGGTGGGGCGGAGAGACCTTCTCCCCGCGCCAGCCTTCGGATGGCTGTCCTGAAGGCTTGCGGTGGGAGGAGGGCTTTCCTCCCCACCGCCAACGTTCAGAATGCTGTTCTGAATGTTGGCGGTGGGGAGGAAAAACCCTCCTCCCACCGCAAGCCCCGGGAACAGAGGAGAAGCGCTGCGCGCCTTCCCCTCTGTTCCCGTACCTGTCCTGAAGGCTTGCGGTGGGGAGAAAAGCCCTTCTCCGCACCGCCAGCCTGGCAAGCGGTCTCCATAGGAACGCATTAATTGATTTTCAATGCATTCCTATGGGAAACCGTGCTTCGCAAGACGAAAAACTCGCAAGAAGAAAAAACTTGCGGAACGAATTAATTTCGTCTTGCGAGGCACCACTGTATTAGGAGATCCCTATTCCCCTCACAGAGCTACAATTCCCAGAGTTCTCTGTGAATAGGGATGGAGTGCTAAGCCACACAGGGGAACAGGGGTCTCCTAACAACTCCCAGCACCTCCCAGAATTCTTTGGGGGAAGCCGTTAAAGGTTTGAAGTGGTATCAGAGTGGTTTAAATGTATATAGATAGTATGACCTTTGGCGAAGCTTGAAAACAGAAGGAAGAGAATAAATCCCGATTTGATACTCCTCAGCAATACGAGCAGTTCTTGAGGTGCTTTAAGCTAAAGGTGGAGAATGTTTGGAGAGAGAGATTATCTTAATTTACAGAACAGTTGGCATAAGCATACCTTCAACTCAGGAGATTAAGCAACCCCAACTACTCACTCTGTCTTATTACAGGTCTTGTGCTATTTGCTCATGTTATGAACATGAGGGCCACCTGTTGAAACTCCCTTCCGTCCAGCAGTGACATAATATATATAACAGATTGTTTTAAGTTCTCAGCTTTTCTAAAGAGGAAATCTGGAGGGGGTGAGGGAAGTACAGGTTGGCAAGGATGGTGTGTGAACACCACAAAAAACATGAGAGATTCCAAGCAGTGCCATGCCCACTATAAACTGGCCATATGGAAGAGCCTTTTACTTTTGAGTCAGGACATACAGGATTGCAGTTGCTTTCTCACCTACATTCTTTTCTCTCCTTTTGAAGGTTCGTGGCTACCCAACACTGATGCTTTTCCGTGGTGGGGAAAAAGTCACTGAGCACACTGGAGCCAGAGATCTTGAAACACTGCACAACTTTGTCCTGGGGCAAGCAAAGGATGAACTGTAGAAAACATGTCTGTTTGGGTACTGCTCCTCAAGCTGTGTCTGTCCAGTAAACAAGGGAGTTGAACCAAGGTGTGCTGGTACCAGATTTCCAATAGTGGTCATTTGGGAAACTGAATGTACTAAAATGTGGTATCCCTGTGTGTGTTTGTTTCCTCTAAAGCCCTACTGTGCTGAGCTTAAGGTAAGCTTACAACAAGCAATCATAGTTCAAATTGGAGTTTTCATTATTAGTTGTGTTAATGAACTTCCATTTTGTCCTGGTAGTCAGTTGCCTTTTTGTATCTAAAACCAGTAAGGAAGGGTTGAAATTAAGGGGGGCTGGTAGATGATGGCAGTTTACACAAGTTACAAACTTACTAGATGCCTGGACCTTTGCAAAACTGCACATTGTAAACCTTATTTCTGGCAAATCAGTGCTTTTTAAATGTCTCATCAATAGAAACGTCAAAGGAAAACAAACACACAAACACACACACTTTGGAAAGACACCCCTGACCGCTGCTGTCATTTTGTGTTCTCTCATCATGAGGGATGTACAACAAAAAGCAATGGTACTATGTGTGCCTGCATTTATTATTGAACCATGCCATTTGTCAGGTAGTTTTTGACAGCTCAAAGACACAATAGTTCAGTTCAGCCATTTGCAAAGAAATTTGGCTCCTTTTGTGCAGACCTAGATCATGACCGGCCATCCTTTTTTTAAAAAAATAAATTTTTAAAATTCTTTTAAAACCTAGAGGTGGGTTATTTTTGTTACTTCAGGGGCTGTAGTTTATTAATCATGGTTAAAGAGCCTCTTTCCAGGTAATATAAAAAAGGAACAAAACCTACCTATAAGTTTTTCCAGGTGGTCTTTCATTCTGAGTAGTTTCTCTCCAGCCAGTCCCCCTCCTTTCCAGTTTGGTATTCAATATGACAGACTTAAAGCCAAAGAATTTCTAGTGCAGGTACTGATAGACACTTAAACTACAGCAGCAAACTAGATGCTGGGGGAAAAAAATCTGGTTTATATATAAACATTTATTGCCATTTTATTGGGGGAGTTTTCAGGTATGTACATAGGCTAGATGTTTTCTCTGTAGAAAGATGCTGTTGCCATTTGTTTGTTGCAGATGGAGCAATGCAACTTTCATTAGCCATATCTACATTTCTAATTTTTGTACTGTACTTTTGCCCTTCCTATTGAAGGCCAGGAAATGTGTCCAGCACAGATTTGGGGGTGGGGGGATGTAGAGTCAGGGGGTACATAACAGATAGGAAGAATGGAAAGGGTTAATTGAGATATGGCAGATGTATCAGATCAACACACATGTTTCTGCCTTAAAGGGAGCCTTTATTCAACATGGTGACTTTTAAAAACCTAATGAAGCACAATCATGAGCAGGCTGAACTGCAAGTCATGACTCCTGTAAAAATCAAGTGGTACAATTGTTTACACACACAGTTTCTGAATAAATTTTTTTTTACAAAAAAAAATAATCTTGGTCTTGCTAATAGTACATCAAAATTACTATATCGGACAGTTGCAATAAATTATCATTTTCATTTATTTACAAGAGCAAAGTAGTCAAAGGGAAGTGCACTTTTCCTTGCCTTGGGGAAACCTTTCTCTTACATTAGAAATAAGTATTGTATATACATTTTAAATTCATGTTTTTCAGAAGTGAGAGGTGCAAGTTTATTCCTGACCAACCAGATCACAATCTGAAGAGTGCTTTTTAATTGGGTCAGTGAGACTGAGTAACTTGCCATCTGCCAGTTCTCCTGCATGGTCTGCCCTACAGCCTCTACCCCCCCCCTTCCCACACACCTCTTTTTCCTCTTTAGTCAGGCTTTCAAAAGGAGGGGAGGGATCAAAACTAGCAAGAGGAGAGCTGTGGAATGTAAGCATAGAAATTGCCTTTAGAACAAATGTACAAGCTTCTTCCTGTTAGCCTGATGGGACAATTTAACCTCTAGAACACTTCCTTTTGTGATAACTATAGGGGCACATTGCCAGTTATGTCCCTGTTGAAGGGCAAGGGACAAAACTTGCTTTTAACGCAGTGTGTGTTGCAGAAACCTAAGTGCAGCAGTTCATACAAGACACTTACCTTGCCGATCAACCTTCTCACCTACAGTTTGCAGGCCTTTAAAGTTAAGCAAGGAGAGCTTGGTTTGGCTACATGTAAGAATGGAGATTTTTGCCTTGAATAGTGCATTTCATTTCTTAGCTACAGCCTCTGTTTTTTCCTTGTGGGCATCGCCACCAGGATTTGGCAGGTGCCTGCTTAGAGAAACGGAATTGAAGATTGAAGCAGCGCGCAGGTTTTTGTCTGTACCTTTGCTGCTTCAGCCATGGTCCATACTTTATAATCCTCTTTGGTGTACTTAGAAATTAGAAGAACCAAAGGCTACCATTGTGCAAATACTTTAAAAGGGCAAGTAGTATTGGAGTCCCCTGCTTCTGCTTAAAAACAAACAACAACCAAGAAAATCCTCCTTAAGGCACAAATACAGTCCTAGAAGCTTCAGGTTTTTCCCTTTGAGGCACTGGATGGAAGTTATTTAGAATGGCGCACCAGATCTTTCTGAAGAGAACTTTTTGTCAGTGACATCCACAAGCTCTTACCACCATGTTCCTGTATTTTTTCAAAATGACGTTGGAGTTGTCATCAAAGTAGAGAACTGATATTGCGTTCAGCTTCGTAGGGGCACAACATGGCTTAGGAACGTTCTCTGGATTCATTAGGTGAACCTGTTTTAAGTAAATTAACAAACATATTTGTAACTTCAGCCCAACTTGTTAATCTATCACATTTCTGAGCCTGACTCCAAGCAGCTTGGGGCAGTGTCTAGCTCTTTTTTATCTCCATGGCCAACTCTGTGCCCTAAAGATTAGACTTCTCAATGTATTGTTCAATTACCGTATTTTTCGCTCTATAGGATGCACTTTTAGCCCTCCAAAAATTAAGGGGAAATGTGTGTGCGTCCTATGGAGCGAATGCAGGCTCCTTGGCTTCAGCGATAGCAACGTGAAGCCTCTGAAGCGCAGAGGGAGCGCTCCCTCCGCGCTCCGGAGGCTTTGCGTTGCTTTTGCTGAAACCTGGAGAGCGCACCGACCCCTCTCGCTCTCCAGGCTTCAGAGATAGCTGCCTGAAGCCTTTGGAGCATAGCGTGAGTTCCCGCTGTGCTCCGGAGGCTTCAGGTTCCTTTTGCTGAAGCCAGGAGAGCAAGACTCTCCTGGCTTCAGCAGAGAGGGAGAGCTGCGCAGCGCCCCTTCAGCCAAGCGGGAGGTAAAATGGAAGGGGCTCCGTTTCTCCTGCCGCTTCGCTGAAGGGGCGCTGAGCAGAGAGGGGGAGATTTTTTTCCCCTTGTTCTCCCCCTCCTAAAACAAGGTGCGTCCTATGGTCGGGTGCGTCCTATAGAGTGAAAAATACGGTAATCCTCCTTATCCCTTTGTCTCATGGTAGATTTCCACTGATGCCAATGGCAACTTTCCTGCAACCTAAGGAAGGTTAAGCAGTTTTTCTTGGCATTGTGGTAGGGCAAGGAAATATTAAATCCCCCCACATGCAACATGATCCTAGTTGCCGCCTACCTGTTAGAGATAAATATTTATTGGGACTTGGAAGTGGCATTTTTAAGCATCAAAGGTGTACTGTGCCCATAAGCTGCATGAAGGCAGTATTTTGAAAAGTGAAATTACGTTGTATGTCAATGGTCTCTTAAAAAACTCTGCTTCCTCTCACCAGCATGAGAATCCCAGATCAAAATCCAACTCAGTTAGCCAAGTGTATTAGACTAAAGCAGCTGCTCTCAGCTCATTAAAGGAAAAGTTGGATAGAAAAGGTAATGGGGCTAATTTCTAATCCCGGAGTTGCTTTCCTCTCCCATCCTGCAAGTGCAATCCCTTGGCCATCCTCATTTACCCAAGACCCAACCACAAATGCTGGATGAATTGCTCACCCCCACAACCCAGTCTTACATTTTGCCACCAATATGAAAGAGACAAATTGGAGCCTCTTCACTCCCCCAAACCACGTTAGTGGGGAGGAAACCAGGCAGGGTGAACTGTTTTACAGCATCTGTGAGCTAAGCCAAGGCCTCTACTTACCAAAGTCTGCACAATGGCATGGTTGGTGGCGTTCATATGAGCATTGAGTGGGAAAGAACATTCTCCATCGCAGTAGTTTGCCGGATAGCCCTTGGGTGCAATTATCCAGTCCTTTATAAGAATAATATTACATCTATGAAGCATAACTATTGCAAATGCATACAGGTTGGTCCCTCCCAGTGTCAGACTACAGAATACTTGTTAGAAGAGTCTTACCACTTCCTTATACACAAGCTTCTTATGTCCTGGCTTCAGTATTCAAGTATTGGCTGTAGGTACAGAGTATTATAAATCTCTATGGAGCATGCTTCAATGCCCTGTTTAATTCTCTCTACACCCTGCTACACATATGTTCGTATCTGCCAGCTCCTTTCCCATGTGTAGAGAGCTTTGCATGCCAAAAGCAGACATAAACCAGAACATATTCTTAAAATGCTTACCTGACGACATTATTTTTATAATCAAAGTGTATGGTTACTGTAGCTAGTTAATACACATTAAACCATGGTTGTGGTGGGTTATACACTTGGTTTAGCTCATGATGCAACACATTATGCTTCAACCCCTTTTTTAAAGGTGTTTCAGGGCATGGGCAATCTGGGCTTGCACAAAATTGTGTGCAAATCTACTGAAGCTTCCAAGTGTTTTAAAGAGTTGGAACCATTTAACATGTGAAACCAGTAACAGTCAACCACTGGTTGATACTAGCATGTAAAAAAAACCCCTGCATTTTTAGCAAGAACCATGCAGCACTTATAAGCTGTGTTCAAAAAAGTCTTATGACTGGACTAGCCAACACACATTGTGTTAAACATTATACCATAAGTATGTACATTAGAAGACACATGGGTGCAATAGAGCAAAGAGGATAGAAGAAAGAGATCTCATTCTCCATGACTGCTATAGTGATTTTGGCTGCTAAACCAGCAACATAAGCCACATAAATAGAAACATTTTTTTAAAAAAGGTAGTTTAAAATGGTGGAAGCCAGCTTTAGTGACAATTGTGTGAAGCTTAAAAACACTGATGGTGAGCCTATGGAATTGTGCTCTACATACTAAAATGTGATTATCTACTTAAAGCTGAATACAAAATAAACATCTGAAAGAAAAGGTAACTCAATGAAAGTAGACCTTCACCCAACTTTCTTCCAAGCTATGCTAACACAGAACTCAGTCTGGTGGGGGGCGGGAATCTACTTTTGTGTTCCGAGCATTGTTTTCAGAGCATGTTTATGGACATAGAAACACCACATACCTGCCATCCCAAGTCTTGGAAGCTAACATAAAGTTCATGCTTTCTGCAAGCTGTTTTTAGGTCACTGCTGTTGTAATCTACGAGGAAGTATATGGGGGGGGGGAGGATATATTTGAAACAACAAATTAAAAACCATATCACCATAATGTGGCAGAGACATTTTGTGGCTTTAAAGACTAATGCAGATCCAAAGGAAATTCTCTCTCGCTTATCAAACTGCTATTTGAAATTAAAAGAACACGCACAAGGTTTTTGCCAGCACCAACCTGGCCACAGAGGTTTACATCATATAGGGTGCAGTGCTTCAGTTATCACAACCTAAGTCGTGATAGTGCCAGCATCCTCATTATTATAGTTGGATGCTTACAAAATTTTGTTGCAGCCTCTTGACACCTGTAATCTGCAAGGCTGCAGATATAGAGGCCCTTTGTTAACTGACTCAGTGCCACCAGACCGCAGAGAGGAGGACACGGGCAGCTTTCTAGATACCATCTTCCTATTGAAGTTGTTTGCAATTCCTCAGGGTCTCGAAGGAAACTTCTTTTTTTAAAAAAATCCAGTATTTACTTAAAGGGAAAAGTACAGTGCTAAAAGCACATCAAGCGATCATAGAATCCAGCTGGGGCACAGTGTTTTGGCGTCCCTCTGCCTCAAAATAAACCTAACCTAGAAACCACAAGAGATTGGGAGTTGTTTTAAAAAGAGAACAGTGTAAGAGCTTGGGGAGTGTTTCTTTTTTTATAAAAAAAATTACATCTTAAGAATTGCAATTTCAGATCTTGACTCTACTTGAATCACAAATTTAATCAACTTGGCAAAAGATGGTTAGCTAGTATAAGAATGCACTCCCCATCACTAGATGTTTTTAGACAAGCCGTTGGCTTTCAAATCAAGGCCACTTCTGCTTGACCAAAAGTGGAAAGCATTGTTAAATGCCTGCTTCTTGTACTTCCAGTCCAAGCTAGCAGCTGGAAAACAATCAGGAGAATCGTGTGGTGCAGTTTCAGGCCACATTTTACAGTTTTGGCCAACCTGGAGCCTTCCAGATGTTTTGGATAACAACTTCCACTATCCACACCCAACACTCGTCCATATTAAAACAACAACAAGGAAAACAACTTATATATATAAAAAAGCAGCAGTTAGGCATCAAGTTGTAGCAGAAAGAAAAATAAAGGCTGGAAATGAGCAAAAATTGGGTTGGTAACTATCAGTCTAGAAATCAGCATTTTTACATTTTGCACTGTTAAAGCACTGCAGACCCCTGTACTCAGCACAGGAATTCATTTGTGCAAAATACAGGATTGAGTACTGTATTGGTACCTAATAATTTGTATGTGGTTGGTTCTGAACTAGTTTTTAACTTTAGTTTCAATATCAGTTAATGGAAAAGTTTAAATTTGCATAAAAACTAAATATTCAAAGTTTACACAAATATAAATAGGTGCCACTCCTCCCCCCACCCCAGCCCAAGATGTGGGGAGCACCTTGGAGCGAACGTCCCTCGAAACTTAACCACAAGAAAGGTTTGTTCTAATGTGAAGTTTGGCATTTCCGTGGGCTGGACTTAAAATTTTTAAAAGCTTCTCTCCACTGAAAGTAGGTAAGCTATATTTATTGGCGCTAATCCTTCCAAAACACATGAACTGCTCCTAATGAGCCCATTCACCAGATTCCACAATGTAATTAATATCCAGGATACATCAACATTGTTTTGAAAGAGATCTCTACGACTCTCCTTTTCTCAGGGTTTGCTTTAGCAGGCGATTGTTTTGAAGGATACAGCTGTTGTAAACTGATTAACCCACTTAACATAAAAGGAGTCGGCTTAGGAGAGATAATGAAATGCCTTGCTTCAGTATACTCTCATATGCTGTACTTTGGCAGTATACACAAAGAAGCAAGATGCATGCAACTTTAGACGCCTGTTCCTGCTGTTCCTTCTTTCCCAAGTTCTCTGGCCAATGGTGGAGAAAAACTTACGTCACTTTCAAATTCCTCTGATGAAAACCACAGAGGGCCGCTGAAGGTTTTGGAATGGGCACAAGGCCTTAATATCCTGAAATGTGTGATCGTACCATGGCATTATCAGTTCACCAGCAGTTTGCAGTTAACTCAAAAGGAATCTGTGCTGCCTCAGACATCATCAACACAAGATGTCAGTCAAGTTACAGTTCTGTCATAAAACCCTGGACTGATATACACGTTGACTGAACATCTTTTACACCAATGATTTGAGAAAGGAGTAGGCTTCCATACTGAGAGCACGAATCTATTGCTATAGTTACTGAATAAGCAAACTGACCGGCGCTGTCAGATAACCGAAACAAAATAAAAAAATGCTTCCAGTAGCATCTTAGAGACCGACTAAGTTTGTTATTGGTATGAGCTTTCGTGTGCATGCACACTTCTTCAGATACCACTTTTTTCCTCAAAGCATTGGTGTAAAAGATGTTCAGTAAATGTGTATATCAGTCCAGAATTTTATGACAGAACTGAACTTGACTTCATACCACTTCATACCAATAACAAACGTAGTTGGTCTCTAAGGTGCTACTGGAAGGACTTTTTTTATTTTGTTTCGACTACGGCAGACCAACACGGCTACGTACCTGTTGTCAGATAACCGGTTGCAAAGGTATACCAAACAGCTGTTTATGCAGTTGAATCAAGGCCAATGCTTAAATAAGCCATTGCAGCAAAGGAAACTTAACTGTCTTAAAAGCAAAACAATTCACTGTTGTGTGTGTAGGAGTGGCACAGGGCTTTCTCGTTGTTGTTGCCTTAGACAAATTAAAATTCTGTGCCCGCTCTCAATGATCCACTGAGTAGTGTTAACAATAGCACAATAAATAACTGAGTAGGATGTTTTTACTGCCTGCCACTTCTTTATTTCCTCCCCGTTACAAATTTGTTGGAGCTCAACTGCTGTGACCTCAGCTAAAGGAAGCTCCTCTGACAGTGGGATAGGTTTAAACAAAGGCACTCCTAAGCCGTCCCTGGGTATCTCCTCTGAACAGTTCAGACAGCAACTCATTCTCTCTTCCCAAGACAATTGCATAAGTGAAGCAGGTTTGCACCCTGGACAAATGCTTAGTTTGCCACTTTGGGCCTGGACTTGTATACATGGCTTATTACTTACTTGTCAAGTGCAATAGCATTAAACAATCATTAAGGTAAAGGGGCCCCTGACCATTAGGTCCAGTCGTGACCGACTCTGGGGTTGTAGCGCTCATCTCGCTTTATTGGCCGAGGGAGCCGGGGTACAGCTTCCGGGTCATGTGGCCAGCAGGACTAAGCCGCTTCTGGCGAACCAGAGCAGCACACGGAAACGCCGTTTACCTTCCCACCAGAGCGGTACCTATTTATCTACTTGCACTTTGCTAGGTTGGCAGGAGCAGGGACCGAGCAACGGGCGCTCACCTCGTCACGGGGATTCGAACCGCCAACCTTCTGATCAGCAAGTCCTAGGCTCTGTAGTTTAACCCACAGCGCCACCCGCGTCCCTTAAACAATCATTACTAGGCAGGTAATTAAAATGTGCGTTTTTAAGGCATTTGTTTAGAAGGACAGTAAGTTCTGGACTTTAAGGACGAAAGAAAATGAGCTGACTGAAAGACATATTCAGCAATGCTTGGTTTGTTTTTTGTAGATCAGAGCAGATACTAAAATAATAATAACAACAAAAGCGATTAAGCAAACAATTTTTCAGTTTTTCACACGTTTCAGTTTTTTATCACAAGGCTGCAGGATAAGTTTGGTCAGCTACCTCACCCTGCCTAATGGTAGGGCTCCTCTATCAACTTTGCCTTGATAGAGCCATCATGATTTTGAGTGATGTCCCACTCTACACAAACTTGCAGAACAATGAGTTCCTGCTACCCAGGGAACAGATCCTCCCTTGGAGGGTCATCTAAACTTTTGTGACCATGAGAAAGAAAGAAAAAAGAAGAAGAAATGAAACACTCGAACGATGAGAGATGAATTCAAAGCAGCTTCTGAATGTAAAGTGCTTGGGAAATGAAAGCTACAAAATAGTATTTTTTCCCCTTTTCATTTTCACATAATCCAGGAGGCAATGAAAAGAGGTTACCTGTGATACTGGATACCCTGGAAACATCTTGAGGCTGAGTAGAGCGGTTTCGACTCTGTTCCCTCCGCCTGTTGGAGGCTGACCTAGCCGTCCGAACGTGAACCTCACTCACTTTGAAAAAAGCCACCATGAAAGGCTGTTTGTCATAAGGGCCATCCCGACCTATTAGTCCTGCTTCTCTAGGGTTTATACCGAGACCTATAAATTTAAAAAAAAAAAGTGGTGTGTCATATAAAGAGCACAGTGTTTCTGAATAGCTCTTTTGAGCAATGCAGCTGCTTTCCTACAACTAATGTTCTTCTGACCCCCCTCTTTAGTTTCCCCCTCTCTCCTCCTCCTCTATAGCTGATATCATAGGATACTCTCATTTTCAGTAAAAACTTCGCAAGCTTCTTTAAGGCTCCAAAGGCCGCAAGTATACACAAGTGCTGTAAGAGGTACTTCACTCTGCAAATTTGCAAATTTAGGAGGAAATGAGTGGACAATATTTAGGAACAGGTCAGGGTTATGTGTACTCCATATAAAAAATAATGACAACTCTGGGACCTGTGCAAAAATGGCAAATTAATCAAATTCAACAAAAATTATTTTATCTCACAACTCTTCTTATCTCGTAGCGTTTATTCTGGAGGGTTTATTATTTTGAACCATCTGTTCTAATTGCTTTAGCAATGGGGATGAGTGATGATCCTTCTCCACTCTCCAATTACCGGGCTTCAGAAAGCAATTGTGAGCCAGACTAGATGCTGAGTATAAAGGCAGCTTTGCATAGGAGCCAAATCCTAGGGGCTGAGGTCCCTTTGCACCCCTTAAGTAAAACATTTGAGCCCTCCCTCCCCCCCAGTTAATGGACAATGCCATTCAAATGGTGTGTGTGCTGTGTCTTGTGATTGATTATGTGGGGCAAGGTGTTATGTATTCAGTGGTCTGTGTTTGCCTGAGCTTGAGTCTGAACTAAGGATTCTGAGTTTCTATGTTCTGTTTCCATACATGGTGTTCAATCACAGAACATTTCAGGATTAGGGTCTCTGTCATTGGCCCTTGAACTCTGAGTCTTGATTCGCAGCTTGGAAGTTTAGACAGCCAATCACGGTGGGAGTGGGAGTGGCTCAAACTTCAGAAATGTATATAAGCAGTTTCTTTGCCCCCGTTTCCCAGTTATGTACCGTATTTTTTGCTCTATAAGACTCACTTTTTCCCTCCTAAAAAGTAAGGGGAAATGTGTGTGCGTCTTATGTAGTGAATGCAGGCTGTGCAGCTATCCCAGAAGCCAGAACAGCAAGAGGGATTACTGCTTTCACTGTGCAGCAATCCCTCTTGCTGTTCTGGAATCTGAGATTCAGAATTATTTTTTTCTTGTTTTCCTTCTCCAAAAACTAGGTGCGTCTTGTGGTCTGGTGCGTCTTATAGAGCGAAAAATACGGTAGTTCAATAAAGGTTATTGCTGTTATCGCTGTGTCTTGCCTCATGGCAATCCACCTACACTTCACAGGGCTTACCCGCCCCCCACTTCCAATATTTGATTCAAGTTGGTACCCTTGTAGCTTCATATGCTCTACTGAATTCCACCAGAAAGTGAAATATATTATGTCAAATTCTGGGGCTCCAAAGGCCCCAAATTATCTGTGGCATGTTGCAAAAGGGAAGCATGAGAGGAGAACTCCCCAAAATTTAGCACAAGTTCCTCTCTGTAGCTGCATCAGGAAAAGAGGTTGAAACACTGAGGAAATGTTATGCACTGAGGCATTTCATCAGCAGACAAGTAAACAGAAGGCCTCTTGGTCCAGTTGAAAGATACACAAAAATTGAGTTGAAATTGAGGAGTTCACATCACCCTCCCAGAAGACACTTCCACACAGAGACCTGTGGGTATTATTTATATTTAAGAAAAACCTTGCTGTAAGCACCTTCCCCAACCCCCCGCATCCAGAAGTCAGGCATTCCCAAAATTTCACAGCCACAGACATAGGGCATGCAGCCTAGAGAGAGCAGCTTTCCAATATGTGCAGTTGGATCCAGACCCCGACCATCACATCACAGCTGTGTGCTTGGCTACATTAGCCAGATCATCACATCACAGCTGAACACTATAAACAGAGCTTCCAATTAATGACTAGGACATTGGCCAGATGTTTAAAGTATGTTGGCCTGTTACCTACCGTCCCTGGTCACCACGCTCATCTGGAGTCCCAAGTTATGCTGAGGGTTTATCACCCACATGTTGCTGGTGGCAGTGATGTCAAACTCCAGCCAGCCTTCTTCGGAGGCCCATACTGCTCTGGTGTCCAGCAAAAACAGATCTGAATCTCTGAAGAAGAAGAAATGGGAGGGTGGGAGGGAGGAGAGGAGAGCATTTTACTATTATTCTGGTCCAAATTTCCCATTTGCTTTCACAGCTTCTTAGCTAGCAGGAGGCAATGTTAGAAACACTTCTCAGCTGTCACTATAAATTTAAACACAGCCTTAAATCCTGATTTTACATGCATTCAACTGTTCCCTGCACAATCATCATCATCATCATCATATTAATATGCCACTCATCAAAGGAAAGAAGTATCCAGTCTCTTCTTAATTCGTTTCCTCATTCTCTGATTTCCTCTACACCAGGCCATGGGCCTAACTGGGCCTGCCAGGCCTCTTAAGTTGTCCCACAAGGCTGTTTGGGAAAACCATACACACCTGGCCAATCACGTGTTGTCATCAGATGCTAGGCAAGGGACAGTTAAAAGGATCTCTTATCCCCAAACTAAGCACCACAGAGCTGTGCTTTCCTGCACTCCCCTACCAATACACCACCATACAAAACTCAGTGAGAACTGAACCACTGAGAACTGAACCATTTGCAGAACTGAACAACACTTGCATATTCCAGCCTGTTGCTTTCTCTTCAGGAGTTTGAAATGTGTGTTTGCAGAGGGAAACATATTTGGAACTGAGGAGGTTATGATTTTTTAATTTTTTTTTACAAAGCATAGAAATGGCACATGGAAAAAGTGTTACGCTCACACACACACAAGCAAATTCTCCTCGCCAGATCAAGGAGCAATCACACTTTTGTTACGTATGCGTGTGTGTGTTTTGTTTTAGAAATGTGAAGCTAAACCCTACAATGAAGACAATGACCCTAGTTTAAGAGCCACTCTGCAAAATGACGAAATGTTTATACAAAGGGGCGATAAGGGAGTCTCTGAATTGGAGGGAACATTTTTTCCTCATGGGAAGATAGAACTTGATAAAAACTTTTTTTTTTACCCAAAGTCATCGTTTCTACGTCCATTCACACAAGCATACAGCTTATCGGGAGCAATGTGTCAGTGGCCTGACACATCAATCTGCTGTTTGAGTCTGTTAGCCCAAATTCAGTGGACTTACATGATGGCATTGGGAAATCCTATACGTACAGGAATGCCACAACCTGTCCCACTAATACTTACGGTTTTCAAACACTAATTCGCACAAAATGTGTTATTCCCTGTTCACTGGCTTACCACTAAAAGCCAGATGGATTAAATTAACATTTAAATCACCAATGGAGATGACTCATAGAAATCTTCACACAGCAAAGTCCGTTCTGCACTTTGAACCACCTTTCAGCAGCTCTGAATATTTAGACCTTAAGTTCGAAACTCCACCACTTTAGCCACAAGAGCAGCTGCTATGTATTTACAAAATGACTGAAAGCTCTGCCTTTTCAAGTCAGGTGCAGATACACAGTTTCCAAACTGATTTCCAAAACAGCAAACAGGTCCCTGAGGGACTCGTGGTAAACTTTCTTAAGTACACTGACTCCTTCCCAATTCAGGTGTAAATACACACATTCTGCAAGCTGGTCCCCAAGCAGAAACACAACCCCCACCCCCGAGACCCACACCTGTTTGTTTGCAGTAGAATACAAACTAGAGGAGAAACCGGACCACACATACTCTAAAAACTATGCCGCTCTTTTCTGAAACAGCTGGCAGCATGCTGTGTTTTTCATGCCCGATTTCCACTCCTCATGACGACCTGGCCTAACCTTTCTTCATCACCTGCAATACAGAAGAATTGTCCTCTTGCTAAGAAAGATCCATCCATTCATAGAACCTTGTCTTGGTTCCTCCTCAAAAAAATAATCCTAAGAACTGTAATTTTACCCCTCAAAGAGCTTCAATCTCCAGCACCCTTAAACCACAGTTCCCAGGATTCTTTGGGGGAAGCCATCTAATTTAAACATAGTGTGTTGAGGAGACATGTTTAGATGGCAAACCGTAGAGTTGGAAGGGACCCCAAGGGTCATCGAGACCAACCCCCTGCAACGCAGGAGTCTTTGGCCCAACACGGGACTCAAGTCCACAACCATGAGATTTGAGAGTCTTAAATCTGAGCCATCTCCATTCACAAAGAAACACAATTCAGATTTTGCTCGCCAGGAGCCGTTCACAGCATATATGGGTTCGCATCCCCTTCCCACGCAATCTTAGCCTAACCTACTTTACAGGCTTGTTGTAGCGATAAGAGTGTGTGACTAGCCCTCCCCGATTTATTACATTGGAGTAGAAGAGACATCTCATTAATGACTGGAGAAAGGCCAAAGAACGTTGGATATCTGCTTGGGAGGTTTCTGACGCAGTATTAATTCAGCAAGGAGCCAGGAGTGAAACCGAAAGTAGACTGACCAGCTAGCTGAATCAAATTATATTGCTATGAGGGGCGGGGGGGTAAACCTCTAACATTTTACTCTATGATAGTTGTACTTCCAGTTTACTTGGTAACCCCCCCGCTGCCGCCGTCCACCTGGGAAAAGCTAATGTTTGAATAGCAGCTGGTTAAGGAACAACACTGGGCAGACGCCACGATTTGATTTTATCTGGACTATTTGCCAACATGGCAACTACCTGCAGTGGAAGTCTCCTGGACTGATTCGGCAGAAACACCAGTTTGTGAAAAGAGGATGTGAATTTACAGAGGGGAATCCTGGTCTACAGATTTGGACTATAAAGAAGAAGAGTAAATACATAAAATCCACACAGAAACATTTTATTTGGACTTAAACTCACTTGCAGAATGAATGCAGAGGCTGTTGAAAATAATGAAGGATTAACATCAGAATGTATTAAGGGAATTATTGTAATACTTCGAAATGCAGTAGACCTATGAGATTATTAGGATTCCCTCCGATCTCGAAGCATGGGAAGTCAGCTAAAAAATAATAATAATTTATAATTAGGCATAATATTGGGGTTGTTTATTGGATAATTTGTATAATTTTGAATATATAATTTGGTTTGATTGGAAAATTTTAATACAGTGGTACCTTGGGTTAAGTACTTAACTCGTTCCGGGGGTCCGTTCTTAACCTGAAACTGTTCTTAACCTGAAGCACCACTTTAGGTAATAGGGCCTCCCATTGCCGCCACCACACGATTTCTGTTCTCATCCTGAAGCAAAGTTCTTAACCCGAGGTACTATTTCTGGGTTAGCAGAGTCTATAACCTGAAGCGTATGTAACCTGAAGCGTATGTAACCCGAGGTACCACTGTAATATGAGTGTGTGACTAGCCCAATGTCATCTGCTGAGCTCCATGATTGACTCAGGATGTGAACCAGATCTCTTCAGTTCTAGCCTGGGCATTTTAATGCTGCTATACTACTCAATCAAAGAGAATATGGGAGAACAGCTTCTTGGGCATTGCCTACATACATATGTTTATGTACGTATGTATTTGTGTGTGTACACACAATACACACAATGTTTTTATTCTTCAGTAAACCCCTTCAAGAATAAATAAGGCCATCAAACACATGAGCTAGAAAAAAAGAAAGCAGTGACCAGGACTACCTAAGCAATATGGACTCTGTTGCTGACACAGAAATCATTTATTTCTGGAATTTCTATCCCACAAGGCTCTTGAGAACGGAAAAATTAGCTTCAGCTTTTCGAGGAAGAATGTCCATTTGCTATTTTATAAATATCGCCTCTGAGCTACTATTCTTAAACAGATACGTCCTGACACCTATTTAGAGCATTTGCAGGACAAGCACTTTTGCAACTGAAAATGACATTTCCCATGAAATCTAAACATTTCTTTTACTATAAAACTAAAACTTCTTTCTTTGGGCAAGAAGCTGGAAGATTTTAATTCATTCTAATCATTTATCTCAGCACCGATTATATTATAGAAATTTACGTAATTGGTGAAGTAGCTACTGGTTTTGCTTCTATATTACTGAGGCAGCCAGATTAAAATAATTTTTCCTCTCTTCCTTGAGCACACATCACACCATGGAGCACTGCCACAGCAAAACATCAGAGCTATAAAAAGCTATATTTCATATATACGTGTTTTTTTCTCAACATTGCCTACTTTCCTACACTCTCTATCCAGCCCTTCAGTTATGTATTTTTTCAACCAGGCATAAATATCCCTGAAAATGCAGTGAGAACAAACAGAACACTTTCTTCAAGCCATTGAATTTCAGACAGGGTCCTCTTATTTTAATTATGGTTCTGAGGACCACAGTTTTTGGCCTGTCTTCAAAGGTCAGCATTACTCAGGTTCTTAACAGGACTATTACACATCAGCAGCCATTTACTGAGCCATTAATTATCCCAAACTCACTAAAAGGTTCTTCATGCCGAACTTCTTCTTTTTTCGTTTGTTTACTATTCTTCAACAACACGTTGACATAGCAGTCTAGACTGAGCACAGTGGTCACCACAGGAAGGATATTTTTTTAAACTTAAGTTATGAGAGCGTTTGTGGGCACAGGCTACTACTCTGCATTTAAATGCAAGCCGTATATATTAGTATATCCTTCCTGAGTTGGGTGAAATCTTTGACCTGCGCCCGGATTTTTCTGGACGTTTTACCGATTTCAGCGCGGACACTGCTGCCGACTGCGGTATTCTGAATATATCTGGGAAATCCCGGACGTACTGCAACCCTATTTTGGATTAGAAACTCAGGCACTGGTTTGGCTCAATTTCCTGTTGGGATGGGGGGAATTTAATACTGTTAAAATTTAATACTGTTAATACTGCAGGGACCAAGCAACAGGAGCTCACCCCGTCGTGGGGATTCGAACCGCCGACCTTCTGATCAGCAAGTCCTAGGCTCTGTAGTTTAACCCACAGTGCCACCCGCATCCCTTACTCACCCTACTGTTAATCAGCATTAAATATAATAAATATAATTATAATATGTGGTGCAGTAGAGTAAAGAAATAGCAACAGTAGAGTTCCACCCTTTCTTCTATATTTACTTCTGCAACAACCTATACACAAGCACCAGGCCGCCTTTAATAAACAGTTCCCGTGCAAAAAGAGCAAGACAAACACTACCCATTGAGATGGAGTATCTCCCTTTGATCATCATCTCATGCCACAGACTTGTGGTTTTTAATAGACTACTTGTTTGGACAGTGTAGGAGGATTTGGGGGGGGGGGAGGGTTGAGGAGGGGTGAGTTAACAGGATATTTACCTTTGAAAAAAATAATCAAGCCCAAGGCTTTATATATTTGATCAGCCACAAAGTTTCAGTCCTGTACTTCTGACCTGACACCTCAAGGGGGTAAAGAAAATTTCAAAGTTTCTTTCTATATTATGTAAACAACCGCTTTCTAAAAATAAATTCCATTTACTTCCCTCTCACTTTAAAGGCCTCCCTCCTTCCAAATGAATTACCTCGTTTCCAGAGAGATCTAACATTCAGCTGCTGTCTTTACCACAAACTCAACACTTTTTTATCTTCTAGTCACAAGGATACTAGCTTCTTGACAATCATGTCTGGAAAATTTACTACAAACCTTTGCATTTGATAATGAACCAGATAAGACATTGGAGAAAGAGAGAGAGATGGAGCCCCATTTTGGCCGTCTGTCAAGGCAGACCCAGGATCTGCCAGGCTATGGTCACTTCCAAGGAGAGCAGATATCAAAGGCCAACATACTTCCCTTATAATCTGCTGCAGATCCTGGTAACTGTTCCAAGTTTCAACCCTCAGTGGCTTGCAAGGGACCATACTTTTGTCTGTAGCCTCACATTCCTACAGTGAAAACAAAAATTTTTTTTTCCTTCCAGTAGCACCTTAAAGACCAACTAAGTTAGTTCTTGGTATGAGCTTTCGTGTGCATGCACACTTCTTCAGATACAGTGTGTATCTGAAGAAGTGTGCATGCACACGAAAGCTCATACCAAGAACTAACTTAGTTGGTCTTTAAGGTGCTACTGGAAGGAAAAAAATTTTTTTGTTTTGACTATGGCAGACCAACACGGCTACCTATCTGTAACTATTCCTACAGTGGTCAGCAGCTTACAGGTGGATCTGTTGTCCCTTAAGGCAAGGATTTGCAGGGTG
Source organism: Podarcis filfolensis (assembly GCF_964270895.1). Taxonomy (NCBI): domain Eukaryota; kingdom Metazoa; phylum Chordata; class Lepidosauria; order Squamata; family Lacertidae; genus Podarcis; species Podarcis filfolensis. The sequence goes on along the minus strand of NC_139603.1, from coordinate 28,773,770 downwards.
AATGAGATCTTGAACAGCTGGTGACTGGATTCCCTAGATGAGCCATTCATACAGGTGGTCTATATTACTGTTTTCAGGATTTCAGCCCAACCACAGGCCAGTCTTGAGGCTCCTGCATTGTTGCTCTTTCCTTCAAAGTGTGTAGACTCCATCTGCCTAATTTGGATCAGTGCCTCTCTAGTTGATAAGAGCCAGAGATGCAACATCTTTTGCTTTCCCTGCTCCTAGTCATTCTACCAAACTTCCTTCTACATCTCCAGATTCCTGCATTTTCTATGTGAAACAATTTACACTACCTAATGGCAGGATTACTAGTTGCAGATGCTTCAGAAAACATGGTAGCTCATCCTTTGGACTCTTTTATGACTGGTGCTTCAAAGTCTGCATTGACCTTATATCCTTCTGAATGTATAGTAAAGGGTAAAGGGACCCCTGACCATTAGGTCCAGTCGTGGCTGACTCTGGGGTTGCGGCGCTCATCTCGCTTTATTGGCCGAGGGAGCCGGCGTACAGCTTCCGGGTCATGTGGCCAGCATGACTAAGCCACTTATGGCAAACCAGAGCAGCGCACGGAAACGCTTTTTACCTTCCCGCCAGAGCGGTACCTATTCATCTACTTGCACTTTGACGTGTTTTCGAACTGCTAGGTTGGCAGGAGCTGGGACCGAGCCACAGGAGCTCACCCCGTCTCGGGGATTTGAACCGCCGACCTTCTGGTCGGCAAGTCCTAGGCTCTGTGGTTTAACCCACAGCGCCACCCGCGTCCCGTCTGAATGTATACTTTTGCACAATTTCCCACTCACTTCACTGGGCTGTCACAGGTGTGTTTCCTTTCCTAGCCATTTTACCTTTAATTACTGCCAAATTCAAACAGATTTTTGATGTGGTGCTGACATGGTTTAGGCACAAGAAGCTGAAAGTTAGCCTTTAATAGTGCTGTGCTCTTCTTTACTAGATTGTTTTCATAATAATAATAAAAGTTGTTGTTGTTACCTCACCCATCTGGCTGGCTTTTCCCCGTCACTCTGGGCAGCTTCCAGAAGAATATAAAAACATAATACAACATCAAACATTAAAAACTTCCCGATATAGGGCTGCCTTCAGATGTCTTCTAAAAGTTGTGTAGTTCTTTATCTCCTTGACATCTGATGGGAGGGTGTTCCACAGGGAGGACAGTACCACCGAGAAGTAATTATATTACAGTTTAATTATTTTTAAACTATTTTCTCTTATACGTTATAAATATAACAACAACAACAACTGATAATTGTAATTTGTACAGTCTTACACATCCTCCAAACTACTCACAACTTGCTGTATCATGGAAAAACTTCCAATATGAGCTTGGCAGGTGTTTGATAAGCCATTATCTGCGCTTACACTGGTGCATTTTCAACAGTCTTCAAGCAAGAAAGAATTTTTTAAAAAACTGTATTATTTCTACAAATTCCTGTGCCCTAATGATTTAAGAACTGTCATTAAATCAGGGAAGAAATAACTCATGGGGAAAGAGGTAAGAGAATGTTGTGGTTTCAACTTAGATGGTTCCTCTTGAAATAAGGTCAAATGTTACCATCATTTTCTTTTACTAGGGTTATTGCCTTCACAAACAATTGAAGAAAAGCTGTGTAATTTTCTCCAAGGGATGCTAAGGTTGGCCAGAAACCTGACCTACCTTACAAGAATATCATTAATCTTTCCATTATGTTTTGTTAACAATGCCAGCGGTTTTCGTAATGATAAAATGTGGTCTGCAATGATGATGTGATTTAAAACCACTACCACAACTTTCCCCCTGTATTATTATTATTTTTAAGAGCCCTAAAAGATGGAAAAGGAAGCTTCATTCTGACTATTCATTAAGACTTTTAAAACCCTCCTTTTTTAAAAAAGAAAAGATGTGCCTAAATTACATTAGGCTGAATGAATTTTATAATACCGTAACAATTCCACAAGCACTATTTCTACTTTTGTGTTGCCTTAAATAGTAGCAATACAATAATGTTCCCCTAAGACACCTTGCTAGTTTAAGAAGTACTTTGGACATGCATTTAAATGACGATACATTCAAAAGTTATATTCAAGTAATTCAAACAGCACAGCAGCTCGTTAAGGTAATGGGTTAGATCAACATTGTGCCCAACTCCATCTGCTTTTGGACTACAATTCCCATCATCCCTGACCACTAGGTGCTGCTAGCTAGGGTCCCTAGCTGTTTTTGGACTACAACTCCCATCATCCCTAGCCTAGGGATGATGGGAGTTGTAATCCAAAAACAGCTGGAGACCCAAGTTTGGGAAACACTGGATTAGATGATCTTATCTATTTGCCACTTCCCCATTAGGTAATTCTATCTCTGCAAAATCATTACAAGTCAAGGTTTTGCCTAATAAGCCCCAATCTATATGCAAAATTAATTTTTTTATGATACCTCATAAAATAAACTAAGTATCAAGTACCAATGTGATAAATAAGTAAATACAATTCAGAGGTGCCTGACTCTTGGCCATCTCTACAACATGGCAGAGAAGGGTTTGGCAAAAGAGGTCTTTTTTTTAATGTTCCCCAACTTAAATTTTGTCCATGGAGTTTTCTTGGCAGGGATACTGGAGTGGCTTGCTGGTTCCTCCTCCAGGTGGATCACATTTGGTCTTAACTCTCCACTATGACCTGTCCATCTTGGGTGCCCTGCTCGGCATAGTTCATAGCTTCTCTGAGTTATTCAAGCCCCTTCGCCACGGCAAGGCAGTGATCCGAATAGTTAAAGCTATGGTTTTCCCAGTAGTGATGTATGTAGTGAGAGCTGGACCATAAAGAAGGCTGATCACCGAAGAATTGATGCTTTTGAATTATAGTGCTGGAGGAGACTCTTGAAAGAAGATCAAACCTATCCATTCTGAAGGAAATCAGCCCTGAGTGCTCACTGGAAGGACAGATCCTAAAGCTGAGACTCCAATACTTTGGCCACCTCATGAGAAGAGAAGACTCCCTGGAAAAGACCCTGATGTTGGGAAAGATGGAGAGCACAAGGAGAAGGGGACGACAGAGGACGAGATGGTTGGATAGTGTTCTCGAAGCTACCAGCATGAGTTTGACCAAACTGCAGGCGGCAGTGGAAGACAGGAGTGCCTGGTGTGCTCTGGTCCATGGGGTCACGAAGAGTCAGACACGACTAAACAACAACAACTTAAATTTTCCTTTGTGTGTAACAAACTGGACACATTAGGGAAGTGGGCATGCTACACATGTTCTCTGATGTACTGCTTTGCTACATGCAGGTCACTGTTTATGTGGGAAGGTCTGTAGTCTGAATTAGTAAAGTCCAGGATTCTACTACCAAAGTCTCCAAAAACTATCGTATGGTTTTAGGTTCAATTCACGCTCACAGCCTCTAATTTTTAAAACTATTGTGAGGCCTGACATAAACAGTCTGGGATTTACCATGTCAATGCTGTATTGACTTTGCCCTCAAACTAAACAAACAAACCCAACTCAAAACTGCTCATCCTACTTCCAAGCGGACAACAGACCAATCTCTCTTTGCTTCAGCTTCACAAACTCTATAGATTCATAGTTATTGAAAACCATCTCATCAAATGTTAAGGAACATGTCATATTTGCTCACATCATTAGTCTCAAAGAAAAGACTGAGAAGTCTGTAGTTTAAGTAAAAGGCAGCTGTTCACTTTTGGCTTATATGGAACATTTTCTGGAACTCGGTGTCTTAGAAACTGTTGCTGGCTTGTGTTCTTTTTTTCTTTTCCTTTCTTTTAAGTAATTTTGTCCTTCTCTCCACTCTTGAGCCTTAAAGGACTGTTCCCAATAGGAAAGCAATATATTCCAAATGAATCATCAACACAAAGAAGCAAAAAATTAAGAAAAACATGTTAGCTACAACTTGTGCAGAAGTTCTCATTTTAAATTAGCAGATGGGGCAGGAAGAATGATAAAGAGATAATAAGGGGACAGAATTGTTCCAAGCAAATTTGGGTCCAAATTATTCAAAGAAGCTACAGTGAATTATGTTTTTTAAAAAAACATGCTTATGAGATCATGTATGGATTCATACTTTGGGCTTTCCTGGATATGGTGCTACTACTGCATGGCCCAAGAACAAGTCCCTGAGGTAGAAGAGTTTGAAGAAGAGTTTGGATTTGATATCCCGCCTTTCACTCCCTTTAAGGAGTCTCAAAGTAGCTAACATTCTCCTTTCCCTTCCTCCCCCACAACAAACACTCTGTGAGGTGAGTGGGGCTGAGAGACTTCAAAGAAGTGTGACTGGCCCAAGGTCACCCAGCAGCTGCATGTGGAGGAGTGGAGACGCGAACCCGGTTCCCCAGATTATGAGACTACCGCTCTTAACCACTACACCACACTGGCTCTGAGGTGTGATTCTGGCATCACTGAAGTGAATGGCAAGTCTCCCACTGGCTTCAGAAAAGCCAAGGCTTCTTCCCTGGTGACTGCTGGAGTGTTTGTATGAGATCTAAAATGCACCCATGATGAGACCAATGCAGAGCACACATTTGAGATCAAAGCAACCTGAGTTTATGCATTTGGTCACAATGCCTATTTTAAAGCCTGACATTTTCAGTTTGTGGAATTTTCATGAAATAATCTCAGAGTTGGCCCAGCGGGTGTTTAATACCATATATATATATGTATATATATGGCAATCCTTGTTTTGCACGGGGGTTCCGACCTCCACGAGCGTCCACAGAGCACACAAAAGCCCAAACCAGCCCCTTCTCATGACATTATGGGGCTATTTCCCACAGGTTCAGCGCTGTGCATGTGTGTGCGGCCGTGCACCATTCAGATGCTCCTAAACCAGGAATTGCCTGTATGTTAAATAGCGTTGCAACGATGCTTGGAATACACACAGACAACTCGGTTTGGCACAACTTGCAGATGGGCTTTCATGCCTTCTTAGCTAGCCAAAATGGAAGGGTCCATGGAAGCAAGTGTCAAATTATCCAATAATCAGAAGAGATCAGACGCACACCAGTTAGAATGCATTTCTGTTGCAAAGCGCGACTGAAAGTTTTCCATGAATTGGAGGGGGGGGGTTGTATACAGGGAACCCATAAAAACACAAGGGTATTTTCCCCCTCCACCATACCCTTTCTATACCTATAATTATATAATTAGCTATTACACAAACACCCACCCACCACAATATACATGGCTCTGCTTCCATTATATGCAAGCAGATTAGCTTCCTCACAACTCGACACACACAGCTTGACACATCTTCAAACTCCTCATCTACAAGTCCTTCATATTCAGCCCTGTTCAGCCCTTTAACTTACAAAATCTCATTTGTTCACTTTATCAGTACCACCATACATAAGCATATTCATGGTATAATCTAAAACAATGCAATTGTCCAAGAATGCTACATAGATTCTTATAATGGCAGTTCTAATTTAGTTAAAAGTACAGTGGTACCTCAGGTTACATACGCTTCAGGTTACAGACTCCGCTAACCCAGAAATAGTACCTCGGGTTAAGAACTTTGCTTCAGGATGAGAACAGAAACCATGCTCCAGCGGCGTGGCAGCAGCGGGAGGCCCCATTAGCTAAAGTGGTGCTTCAGGTTAAGAACAGTTTCAGGTTAAGAACGGACCTCCGGAATGAATTAACTATGTAACCAGAGGTACCACTGTACATAAAACTTTGGTTTCCAAATAGCTGGCTTGCTCAGTCTTTATTTTAGGCACCGCAGTGCAGCTCCCTGAGCAACTTTCTTGGTGCAGTTGTGTTAATGTTGTTCATATCCAATCACTGCTATTGAAATACAAATCATAGATATCAGCTATGGAACAGCTTCCCTCCAGAGACTCACTGAAATCCCAGCTGGAGCCTATTTCAGAAGCCCCCTAAAACCTCCTTATCTGGGCTGACTTTGAGTGAATGATGGGCTTTGGATTTTTAGCCAGGAGGAGTTTGGAATTTTAGGGTGGTGGTTTTAATTACCTTTATTTGGCCAGGTCCAACCTATTGGGATGGAACATTAATAAACAGTACAATCTCTCATACAACAAAAAATAATATTTAGAATATACTGGACCCCATTACATTTGTTTAAAAAAGGATCTATCTAAGGTATGGAGATGTTGGAGATGCGATAGGGATAATGCTTCTCTAAAACATATGTTTTTTCACTGTCTTATATTGAAAGATTTCTGGCAGAAGGTAACTGAAACCATCAACAGAACTGTACGGAACAACCTTACATTTACAGAGCAAAATATCCTCTTGAATTATATACCCAGCACATGGAACCTTACAAAAGGACAATATGACTGGACTCTCCGTGCCCTTACTACAGCAAAAAGACTGATACTGATGAATTGGAAAAATAAAAATGCGGCTCCCTTCTACAATTGGATTAAAGACTTATACCAACTCGCAACATATGAACAACTTGCATATAAACACAGACTTGCCATGGACAAATTCAATGGTATTTGGAATCCATTGTTACAAATACTGTAATCGGTGAAGATCTGGTGAAGAACAGTAACAAGCTTGTAAAATATACAGTTTCGGGTCCCCCCCCCCCTTTGTTTCCCCTTCTGCATGGATTTTATTTCTCTCTTTCTCTTTTTTGTTTGCATCTCGCCATGTTTGGTGCACATATAGTTATGTGCTTTTTGAACTTTCAATAAAGATGTTACAAAAAAAGAGAACCATATTAAACAGTACAATCCTATATATGTCTACTCTGAAGCTGTCCAAATGAGTTAAATGGGACTTATTTTCCCAGCCAACTTAAGTGTATCCAGTAAATGATTCCTGCCAACAAAAGGGGGGGGGGAATTAAGTCACAGTCTCGCTCCCTCCAGGTTTTACAGTTTTAGCACTGAAAGGCACAAACCTGTTCTGATGTTCTTTCAATACTTGATAGATGCTAATCAGAAAGGTTTGGTTTTTAAAGCCTCCGAAAACACAATCCTTGTAGATTCGGAACTCGGCAGCGGTAACAGCCTCTCCTTCTGGAATCCGAGACAAATTAAACTTGAATTCCTTGTGGTGTCGCTGGTAAGGTGTGAACTCCTTGTCATATTCAACTGTTTAAAACAAACAAGACAATTCAATTTAACTGTGATTTCTCCACATTCTCCACTTCTCACTCTATTTTGTTTCAAAAAGTGCCCCAGAAAATGTTCAACCTTCAAGTATTTTATATTAAAAAGCAGCTGAAATTTCACAAGAAAGCCTGTATGGAATTGAAGCAAGTGAGATCTTTCATTCACCCATTCAGGGGCGCCTTCCCCATAGAGGCCAGTGGCGTGGGGTGCCAGGGCGCCAAGTTCTGGAGAGTGCCAGGGAAGAGGCAGAGGCTGGACGCAGTGCCTCCCGGGATCAGCTCACCACCCTCGCCTGCCTCCGCCATGCCACACCAAAGCAGCGCCGCGCCTGGAGCCTCCATCTGCCATGACCACCACAGCACGAAGTGGCCAGCTGAGCCGGGACGCGCCACATCCAGCCTCCGCCTCTTCCCCGCCGAAGGAGCTGCCCACCTCCTCCAGCCCTGCCGGCAGCGCTGTCCTCCCTAAAAAACTCTGGGCAATGGGGGGTGGCGCCGTCGGGAGCTTTGCACCACGGTGCCAGATATGCTTAAGACGGCCCTGGACCCATTCATACTTGACATAGCCACATTTTCTTATCTCTCTTGACATGAAACGATTAAAAGTATTTGTTACATTTATTTCTTGACTTTTCCCAAATAATGTGGATGCAGTGTGCATGGGAATGCCATGCCATCTGAAACTCCTCTTACTTATTTTTCAGAGATGGAACTACATTAGGCACATCAGAATACAAGACCAGGGCCATATACTCTGACATTTTGTAAAGAATTTGTTATTGCACAGGCATATCAAACAAGCTTATAACCCAAATCCAGTATAACCCAGTGAAAGCTTTGCCACTGAGTTAAGTATCAATAGGTCTTTGATAACGGGGATGCATTACTTATGTGGCAAAATTAATAGGTGTGCTTGAAAAGTATAGCATGAGTAGCTCTTGCTCTCGAAGTTTTAAGTCTTGTTGGCGCAACTCCCTCCCTTCAACTCTTAAAGCTGTACCAAAACTACACACTCTACTCCTAAAATCAAACAGTTGGAACACTGCTTTTCTGCTAGCAGCTACAAGAACTGTATGCTGTAGGGTAGAGGAATAACAGCTAATTTTGTTTTGTTTTATTATTATTATTGATATTATTATTGTTGTTGTTGTTGCATTTTTCCATTACATACATTCATTTTTTCTGTGCTATTCTAGTTTTTCTTTATCACCTCTTTTAAACATTTAATACAGCATCTAATAGAATAGTAATTATCTATTACAGCCATAAAACATCTATCATGTGAAGACTTCCCAGCCTATCTTTCTTTGACATCCTAGATTTTCATCTAATTTTGCTGCCATCTCCTTGGTTTGTATTCCCTCCCTTTTTTCTTTCCCCCCCTGTACATATCCTTTTACCCTTTTTAAACTGGTATTCACAAATCTATCCCTGCTTGTTTATTTAACACTACTCCACTCTTTTTAAAATATCTTTCTAGTAATACCCACTCACTTATTATTTTCTTGTCCGTGTTCCTTATTATGGCCATCATATTGGCTAATTCTATAAATTCTATTAGTTTGAACAGCCACTGATCTTTTGCCAGGATCGCCCTTTCTTTCCACATTTTCACATATGTTATCCTTGCCACTGCTGTTGCATAGAAAAATAGGTTTTTCGTTTTGTTTGGGCTATCAGGAATGCTTCTGGTTTGGGGGGAGATTATCATTGGAGCATCTTCTTAAGTTCTTCATGTATCATCCTCCAAAATTCTTTTGCCCTTTTGCACTACCACCCACATGTGGATTAACATGCCTTCTGCATCCATACATTTCCAGCATCGGTTGAATCTTCTTTTGTTTATCTTTCCCAATTTGCTGGGTGTCAGGTACCACCTAAAAACCATCTTTAGTATATTTTCTCTAATTGTATAGCATGCTGAAAATTTAATTGTATTGTTCCTTAATTTCTCCCAATCAGCCAAGCTCTATATTATATCCAAATTCCTATTTTTAATCCAGGTTGGTTTTTACAGTGTACCCACCCACCACCTGTCCCATCAAACCAGCTCTCAGGACCAAAAAAGCTATGTTTCTGTATATTCAATGGCCCTTTAGACCTACAATTTCACAGCAAACCATGTGCAGCCTCTTCCAGCACCTCCAAGCAGCTTCACAGTATTACAGGAAGAAAAAAAGAGAGACCAAGGTCTGAGTACATCTCATAATCCCATAAGTACTCCTCATTTTTGCCGTTGTTTTTGTGACACTTCGTATGCACAGGCTCTTAAGGATTTTCCCAGGATTATCCTAGAAAAGCAACACATGAACAGGGTGGGATGTACTGTACTTTAAGGTGTCCACATTCAGAAATGGGAGAGAACAGGCTGGGATGGATTTGTCCATCCCTAGTTGGAAGTGCTCCACTGCAGTCACTCAAATACTTAAGACTAATCCTGCCAATCATACTTCATGTGTTGCCGTTGCTTATTATATCAGACCATTATTTACCAAGGAAAGCCAAAATCTAAGGCAATGTGTCTTACCAAGCTTGGCTACAACACAGCACAAGATAGCTTAAACCAAGCAGGTAAACTCAATATTATTCTGGGTTTTGCTTTATGTCACCTACCATAATGCACTTATAAGTTTCATGTTCTTTTCCATTTTCAAGCTATTCTCTACAACAAAACACGTTTCAGAAAGCTGACACTGGCTGCAGCTCCATGCCAGTAAACCTGTGTACGATTGTGCTGTTCCCTATGCACTTCTTTCTGTCTAAATACTTTGTTTTGCAAATTTTCTTCTTATTAAAAGATCCGGCTTCTTAGAAACCTTGGCAGACTTGGACAGGCAAACCCCCTTTCTGTTCATTTCCAGGACATAACCAGCTTGCACTGTTCTCATGTTACACTGCAATAAGTGACCTTATTATTGAAAGAACAGACCGTGTGCGCAAAAATGAAAAGCAGCCATGTTAAGGAGAGGGTCCTTGCTCATTCTACCTTCCAGTCTCTCCCCACCAACCTGCAATGTGATTTGGTTCAGGCTGGTCTGAGTGCTAGCTTATGGAAACCAATACTAAGCTATAACCAAATGTATCTGTGTACACCTCTTAATTTTACAAACCAATGGCATGTAGGGAGGGATGAGGCAATCAAGCAGTGTGGGGCTACGCTTTTCTCAGATATGCTTGGCCAACATTCTCCTAATGCAGAAGAACATGACGGTGTTCAGTGGCTGCTTCTATTTTTTTTTAATAAATTTTTATTGATTTTACAACATATATTAAAACACAACACAACTAACAATTAACAACACATAAACAAACAAACATATAAACACATATAATTTCTTAACCTCTCTTTCTTGAACCTTGTTTCAACGACTTCCCCATACCTCCCTTTTCTGCATCCCTGTTTTAAACTTTTCCAGCAACCCCTAATTTCAATACTTGTAATTCAGTTTCTAATCTTTTTCCTCTTACCCAATTATTTATCACTGCAATTCTGTTTTACATTACCCATGACATTTTAGCACTCATTAATTTTACAACAGTTCTTAAGATAAACTTTAAATTTCTTCCAATCTTCTTCCACCGTCTCTTTCCCTTGGTCAGGCTGCTTCTATTAATAAATATGATGAATTATTTCTCAAATTACCATGATTTCAAAGATTACCTGACACTTGCCTCCGACTGCTGATGCTATATATACATCTCTCTTTTCTTTGGTACGCCACCTTTCCATAGTGAACACCTTCCAGGTGTTGTTGAGCTACAACTCCCATCACCCCTGACTTGGAACTGTAGTTCAGAAACATCTGGAGGGCGCCATATTGGCTACTCCTGATCTAGCAGCTCCTTGATCAGTGGCTAATAACTTTAACATCTACCTGTTGTAATAGCTGATATACACTAATAGGTGTTTCTAGATAAGCAGACGTCCATGAGCCATTACAGATATAACCAGCTAAGAGCTTGTGAGTGGACTACAGATTCACATGCTCCCTGTACCTCTCAGGGTCTACTGGGAACAAGTTCTTGCCCCACATCTTAGACAGGCTTATGCCACTACCTGAATTAATAACAATCAAGACTAGAATATCCATGTTGGCCTGACCTAGAAGTTCTGGAATCCATTTTATTGTTGCCTTCTGTGACAGGGCTCCTATGTCTCTTACAGCCGTACAATAAGCTGAATACAACCACAGCTTTTAACAGTATGGAAATCCAATGCTGGTCAAAGCCACATCTGTCAAATTACCACCGGCCAGTTGTCTTGCAAGTCGGGGGAGAGGGAAATGGCAACCCTAATTAGTTAGTACACACCAATGTATCTTTGGTAACAACAACAAAAACGGTGCAATATATAAATGTTACAGAGTTATTTCTCTACCTGCCACTTTCCTTCTGGAAATGGTGTTTAGAATTCATTTAATGTTGCTGGTGAAAATGAATTATCAATTCAGTTGATGACAACAGATACAAATTCAATGATTCTGCCATGTAGTTTACAATGCACAGTAACATCACTGGGAGATTCTACTCCCCTTTACTGATGATGAGTAGAAAAGCAGGAGGTAATGGTAATTCCAGATCAGCAAATCTGAGATAAATGGTTATGAACCTGAACGTTGCAGGGCAAGCTCTGACCATCTGCACAGAGGGTTCGGGTTTTTTAAAACCCAGTTTCTAAATTCTCTCTCTACACATACGGTTTTAAAATTAATATCCCCTGATGGTTTAGAACATACTTGGAATGCCTCTGTCCATCTGATAAAGAGATTGGATGCTGCAGTTCAGTTGCAGATAGTCTTACTCTTAAAATATGTAGCTTCCATTTCTGCATGAAAACTTGCTGTAATTTTAAACAGGAGGGTGCAAAAGTCAGGGAAACAATACACTGGGAATTAACCAACAATCTTGGTGGAAAAGCTAGTGAAAAAGATTGTTCCAGTGGGAGGGGACAGCAGCTGAAATATGAACAAACAAGATCTGAAGAGTCAAAAGAGTTGGCTTAATTCTGACACAGTAGTACAGATGGATAAACCAGCTTAATAAAATATGAGACAGAGGCAAAATCAGCTGCGCATCGAGATCCCGAAACCACCCCCTTGTCAATGAACGAGACACAAGGACACGGATATTAGGTTAATGTTACTGGGCAAATTTTGGCCACAACTTTATTGGTTACAGAATGTGAGCGGTATTGGCTTAGGCTTGTGCCTCTGTTTAAATGGGGCCTGGCCATGCCTCCCCAGCCAGCAGATTGGCTGGGTGGTGGCATGGCTGGGAGCCTCCGGGTGACACAGGACTCTGTCCCCTGCCCCCGGAGGGGAGTTGGTGGCCACCTGGTCCACCGCAACTCCTCTTCACTGTTAAGTGGAGCAGATCTCTTGCCAAGTCATGCCAAGTCTTACAGACACTGAATTCTACCCCCACCCCCATATTCCATTCAGAACTCAGAAGATTAAACTCAAAAGCTTTTGCATAGGGTATGGATTTGAATAATATCAGTATGCAAAATTAATTGGAGAATGTCAGGTTAGCTTACTGGTGCAGCTAAGCCAGGGCTAAGCCATGAGGCAGAGCTTCTGGATTCCAAGAAGATCATGCAAGAGCCCCATGACATCGCACGAGAGTCCCGCAAGATCCCACGACATCTCACTGGAACCTGGAACCTGCGGCAGCACAACCCCAGTAAGTGGGGCTTCAGTGGGGCTAGCAATGGGGGGAGAGTGGAGGGCGGTGCATAGTGCAGGGCAGCACCTTTTGCCTCGGGCAGCCAAAAGGGCTGGGCCAACCCTGAGCTAAGCTACTTGCAGGCAGGACTGCCCAGAAACCATATTCACGTAGCTCTGAACAAATACCATAGCAATACAATAAAGGACACTTGGAACCTTGCAGTAAGAACCAGTCATTCATAAGCAAAGCTCTACTAAACCAGACCTAGGGGTTCACCTAGACAGCTTCTTAAAAAGCAGAGGCATCACCTTGCCAACAAAGGCCCGTATAGTTAAAGCTATGGTATTCCCAGTAGTGATGTATGGAAGTGAGAGCTGGACCATAAAGAAGGCTGATCGCCGAAGAATTGATGCTTTTGAATTATGGTGCTGGAGGGAGACTCTTCAGAGTCCCATGCACTGCAAGAAGATCAAACCTATCCATTCTTAAGGAAATCAGCCCTGAGTGCTCACTGGAAGGACAGATCCTGAAGCTGAGACTCCAATACCTTGGCCACCTCACGAGAAGAGAAGACTCCCTGGAAAAGACCCTGATGTTGGGAAAGATGGAGGGCACAAGGAGAAGGGGACGACAGAGGACGAGATGGTTGGACAGTGTTCTCGAAGCTACCAGCACGAGTTTGACCAAACTGCGGGAGGCAGTGGAAGACAGGAGTGCCTGGGGTGCTCTGGTCCATGGGGTCACGAAGAGTCGGACACGACTAAACGACTAAACAACAACAAAGGGGTTCACCAAGTCCAGTTTCTAACAATGGTCAGTCAGAAGTTTCCCAGGAAAGTTAAGAGCATGTTGGTTGGTTTGATTTTGCTAAGTGAAATGCAATATATTTGTAAAACCTCATTGATTTAGAGCAGATCCATGGCTTTAATACATTATGAAAAGGTCTCTATAAAAAAAGGCACTCAGTGCCCACAGTCAGTATTCAACACATGTAACAGCAAACATTTCATAGCTAACACTGCAGGAAACGAACTTATTGCAAAATGGAATTTATGTCAACACCAGTCACTGTTAGAAACATCAGTCCTGAAATGCTCTGGAAACTATCGAAATATGCTTTTGCTGCTGGAGGACAGTGATAATCTACTCTTGGAAAAAGTTCGCTGTATCGTAACTGCACTCTCCCAGAGCATGTTAATATGAAAAGCCCCTCAGGACTGTAAATAATACAAGTCATATCACATTACAAATGTTTCCTATTTAGGCACAAAACACTTATTCTGTAATTTCATACTCACATTTATATTAACAAGATTTGAAATGGAGAACAAAAATTTGAAGCCTCCAACGAGTAGGTGTATAAACAAACAGCCATTTCTGAGCCATTCCAAATCCTTGTGGTTTTTAAATACCCAAGGAAAAATTAGCAGAACAAACTAGTCTAGACCACAGATTTTTTGGCTATTTTATGCTACTTTAATATAATCAAAAAGAATGAACTTCAAGCTTTGGTTTTTTTAAAAAAACAACAACAACTATGTCCATGGAGGTCTGCCTATGCTTTTAAAAAGGAATTTGGAGAAGAAAATGTGCTTTCCAGTCGTCACCGCTGGGTAAAATCATTTGATTTTCAACATGTCAGCATTCTTCCATTTCTATTCTACTTCTTTGGTCTAGCCTTTCTGTCCTAAAATAGTTCATTAGGTTATATTACATAAACTCACTCTGTTTCTCAAGTTCCAAGGGTATTTAGCATTTAAAAAAGAAAAGGGGGGGGGAGATACTACAAAGTGGAAAATAAGTTGTTCAACTGGCAGGAAAACAGCTACTTACAAGCAAATTAACTATCCCCAACTACTACATGACTGCTCAGTTAAAAGTAATCTGTTATGGTTCAGGCTTTGCCAAACCTCTGGAGGTACAGCATTCCAGTGATCAAAAACTGTGAGCCAAAAAATGTTCTTGATACCTTAAACATTTGGTACAATTAAGTGGCAGGCTCTTCTGAAAAGATTGTGATGGGATGTACAAAACAGAGCACTGATATCCATGCTCCTTAGTGCTTCCATTTTAAATACATTTTGAAGTATTTAAAAACAAGGAAGGCCTCCAGCGAGAGAATGCTTAAGGAATCAGAATGCTATAAATATTCCATTATACGTGGAATTCTAATGAGATACCACCTGTCACCAGGGCGAATTGCTGCCCTGATAACAATCTGCATGGCATGAATAGAGGGAGGTCTTTTCTCATACCTGTATGTCATTGCATGATTTCACAACCCTCCAAAATATGCTATCAGTTATGAACTATACATTGTTAAGAGATAATAGCACAATGAACTCATTTGTGATACTGAGTCTACCAAAGAGGGGAACAAGTCAGCTTCTGAACTTTGGTTTCACCTTCTGGGTTGTGGGAAATGGTGCTGAACAAAATAGCTGACATGTTTTAAGAATCCCTGCGTGGAGAACTTTCCCTATATATGAGAGTTATAGAGAACAGATATGAAAGAAATAAAAGAGATTTCAGCCTGAAATCAAACTCTGGATAAAAGTCGCCTCCAGACTGTCAGCATTTTGGAGGAAGAGATTGCGAAGCAAACTAGAAATTCAGAATCCCACCATTAAAATGGCTTAAAGCGCTCTGTCACCCGAGCACAACAAATTCAGAGTCAGGAAAATGATGGGGAAACACACAGAAAAGTGTGGAATAAAACAAAAGGATTAGCAAGAAGACATATAAAGACTGTGAAGGCAAATCAGCATGAATGCACATTATAACTGCAGACAAACTCACTGAACACCAGGGGCAATCCAACCTCTGTGTAAAGCACTTTACAAGCAAATGCTTGATAATCAGGTAATCAGGAGTAGCTCGAAGCTTGAAGCTTCCAATTCCACTCTGCTTTAATGGAGGCAGTCCCCACAACAGTGGGAGATCGTCGGTGAAGGAAAAACAAGAATGATTGAGGGTAAATCATCCTTGCAAATTCCCCCCAGGGACGGGGGGAACAGGCTTCACCCGCAGTTCGTCTCTGTACCTCATGGAATGCGGGGGGGGGGGCAGGAGGTGCTGAGTGCAAAATCACTTTGCCTGCCGAAAACCCTCCAACGCTGCCATTAAGAAGCAGAGGTTCTCCCGTTAATTAGAGCTTAATTGGACTAAAGTGGAGGCACGTGCTAGAAGAGATGAAATCACAAACTGCAGAACAAACCAACCGCAAGGACTTTAAGGTTTGAATTTGAGATAAAACTTCATTTGGTGCAAAAGACGGTGGGGAGCCTACATTTTCTTTATTTAAAGTTCTATTCTCTACATTTATGATTCGGCAACCCTCCTCTGAATGTTAGTTCAAATTATATTTGTACAAGTGAGGATGGAAGAAATTGGATTATAAATATGGAATATAACATCAAATGGAACTGGGGGGGGGAGGAAAAAGGGAGGAAAGCTCTATTTTGCGAAAGGTTTACAATAGAAACTTAGAGCTGAGTCTTCCCCATCCTTTATTATCTATGAAGTGAACTGACAAATGCTAAGAGGACTTGGAATTTAATTGGAAGGATAATTGGCCATATATCTTCAGCTGGAAGGAAGGATTAAAGAAGTTTGGGAGCTGCCAAGGAACTAATGAGGTTCTTTATAGAGTCATCTGCAGTTCGACAGACCGCTCTTCTTCCCAGGCTGAGAGGAAAAATTGTGACAGCAGTTTATTTACTAGGAAAAAGCAACTTTTGCAGCTGTTGTTAAAGTTATCAGTGCAAAACAACGAAGCACAGGACGGAGCAATGGAGAAATTTATGGAACAATGGGATATCAGCACCACCCAAGGCATGGTGGATAATAGCAACAACCGGGGGGAAAGAAAGACCTCTTACAAGAACAGGAAGAAACTCCATGGGCAGAATAATTGCCACACACAGGAAGAACAAGGATATAGTTTGAGTTCCTCACTTGAAGTTTTATAAATAATTTAATGTGTCAACACGAATAGAAGTTATTAATATTGTAGTTGTTGTTAAAGGGATTATTATTATGACCAGAATGTAATTGAAACTAGTAAGATTCTGGAACGCAGAAATAAAGAAAATCATCAAATCTAGCACGCAGGGGGCCACTTTAACTAAATTATATAATTCAGTATTTGATTGACTGGTATCAATAACTGTATTTATAAATTGGCATTGTTATAGTGACGCTATTAGTGGACTGTAATTGAAAACTAATAAATTATTATAAAAATAAAAAATAAAAAAGGAGTAGCTCAAAGCTTCATGTAAGCAGGGGCTTCTCTCCCAACCCCATTTTCGTGTCTAGGAATGCTGTGAACTTATAACGAGCACCAAGTGAAGCACTACTTGGCACTAATATAAATGAGGGAGCCACGACTTGTACAGAGCTCTGTGTTCACACACTAGATCATGACTTATGAGGCACAACCTTCGCTCAGCAAAGACGAGACTGACTTACAACATTAACAACTCTTTGGTCAGTGTCAGCACTAGAAATGCTGTTTTACCAAAACAAGCGTCCTAGAAACTAGGACTAATCTCAGTGCTATTGCTGTGTTTGACTTTGCAAGCCTTTCGTTCAATCATAGGTCTTCAACTGGTCCTTTGGGGAACCCTCTACCACGTCAAGGTCTGATCTAAGGTGGGTCGCAACAGCAGCACGACCACCATGCAGATATATGCAGTGGGATGAAAAAACAGGTCCAAAAATGCATGTTTGGGTTAAAGCTGGATTCCAGGTCTGAAGAAGTTGAACACTACATCTTGCACCACATAATACAGCAGCATGGTACTGGACAGCCTCTCTCAAGCATGGGAGATGTAAATGTATTTTAGAAACTGTATTTGACATTTGAGGTAGTGAGCTGTGAGCAAAGACACTGAGTTTGGGATCAGATTTTTGCGGTCACTTGTTTGGAACAGTGGGCTATCAGCTCCAAGGCAATTCCTAGGTCATTTTAAAGAGCCAAGCATAGGCTCTGCCTATGCAAGATAAAAGCTAGATACCACTAGAGAGGTACTATATCTCCCCAAGAGTCTTCTTGGCCCAGGACAGTAAACTAGAGCTATTTATGCTTCTTACCGTAGGAATCTCTGTGGATGGTAACTTCCCTGTTCCCTCCATATTGTGTTTTGAAATGTTGCAGGCTTATTGTTTTATAGGGAAAAGATGGTAACTCGGAGCTTTCAGCAAATGTTTTTACAATTAGCTCAGATTGTGGAATGCCGACGGCGTGTATGTTTTCGAATGCTTTCTCCACAATATTACCAGACTCCTTTCATTTAGTCTTCATCACTCTTTCATCGGTGGTTAGCCATGCTTATTAACATGACTCAACAAGGAAATCAACAGCTCGCTGAAATATTCGTACACTGTGAGCCTTTTTTTTAAAAAAAAAACTGGCCTTACAAACTTACTGATAACTCTTAAACTTGCAACTGTTCTTAAGAAGAGCATTCAATTTCCAAACACCACCTTCAAAACAAGTTTCCAAAGCAGTCAGATATTTCATCTGCCCTAGACCAACTGATTCAACCACAGCATTAAGAAGATTCTTTGCAAGTAAAACAAATAAACTCTCATATGCATTTGCAAACTGAAGCTTATCAGTACTGACAAGGATGGTTCAACATCCAATATCCCTGCTCAGGTTCTTCTTTTTAATGTGTTGATAATATAACGATTTGTCAATACACAAGGCTACATAGCCCCGGAATTAATTGCAAAGGTGAGAGGGCCATGTTATTCATTTCCTGAAATCCCAGCTTTTAACACATTCCTCTAAAAACCCCCAGTTTCAAAACGCTTCCTTTACACTCCCTGCTTGCTCAACTGCATGATGAAATGTGTTCTATGCATGAGGTTAGCTGGGTCCAAAAAAGGAAAGGCACATTTGTATGAGGTCAGCAGCCATTTACCAGTTATAGTGAGATGAAGCATTCGACTATCTGTGTGCATGCCCTGTCAGTACTTAATTGGCATAACAGAATCAACCAATTAGAAGCTGGGGAAAACACAAAAGGGAACACCTACTGGTAATGAACAGGAAAGACTTAAGCTGCTCCTCATATACAGATACAATTACATATGAGTGTGAATTCCTACTCCGGTCTCATGTAAACGGAGGAAAAGTGGATTAACAGCTAGATAAAGCTCAGGGGACGCGGGTGGCGCTGTGGGTTAAACCACAGAGCCTAAGGACTTGCCGACTGCATAGTTGGCAGTTCGAATCCCCGCGGCGGGGTGAGCTCCCGTCTTTCGGTCCCAGCTCCTGCCCACCTAGCAGTTCGAAAGCACCCTTAAGTGCAAGTAGATAAATAGGTACCGCTTTATAGCAGGAAGGTAAACGGCATTTCCATGTGCTGCGCTGGTGCAGGCTCACTAGAGCAGCTTCGTCACGCTGGCCACGTGACCCGGAAGTGTCTCCGGACAGCGCTGGCCCCCGGCCTCTTAAGCGAGATGGGTGCGCAACCCTAGAGTCGGTCACGACTGGCCCGTATGGGCAGGGGTACCTTTACCTTTACCTAAAGCTCTAATGCAGCTGTTCTAACAGGTTTCAGCTCTAGCACCCATCAGCCAATACAGGACAGAGTCAAAGCCTGCTTCTCCTTGCCAATGAATAATCAGGAGTGTACTTTAAGGTTCCTGATTGGGCATTGGCAGCCATACACCAAATGTGAATACCAGGTGAGCCAAGTGTGGCCTGTGTACCAGAGGTTCCCCTCCCATGCTGTAAGTGAAGACTAGCTGCCTTGCCTTTCTACGTTGGAAACTTGGCATTGATTCTGAGGACTCAATTCAACACACTGATGTTTTGCTGGGGACAGCAAAAGACAAGAGGATAACCACTGCCTTGTCAGTTCTAAATTATTCTTTATAAAGGTAAAGGTAAAGGACGTGAACGACTCTGGGGTTGCGGTGCTCATCTCACTTTACTGGCCGAGGGAACCGGCGTTTGTCCACAGACAGTTTTTCCAGGTCATGTGGCCAGCATGACTAAGCTGCTTCTGGCGAAACCAGAGCAGCGCACGGAAACGCCGTTTACCTTCCTGCCAGAGTGGTACCTACTTATCTACTTGTACTGGCATGCTTTCAAACTGCTAGGTTGGCAGGAGCAGGGACCGAGCAACGGGAGATCACCCCGTCACGGGGATTCAAGCTGCCGACCTTCCGATCGGCAAGCCCTAGGCTCAGTGGTTTAGACCACAGCGCCACCCGCGTCCCAAATTATTCTTACAATGGCTCGAATCATTGGTTTTTTTGATGAAGGATGGCTATCTTAACTTGATTCGAGAACTTCTCTAGGGTTAACATGCATGACCAAATTGTTTCAGCAATGCTTGTACTTACCACATGATCACCTAGACACTTGAAGCCAAGAAAAATGAAATTTTCATTTCAGGGCACTCTTGGGAGCGTCAAGCACTCAGGGAACTAGGAGCAGACAAGCCACTGCCTGAGGCCATATGTTTCTTGTTTTGGATTATCCTTCACAATGATTTTAGGGGGTGGGGGGGAAGATTATTCACAAAGCAGAACCATATTTATTTGTGGCATTTTTACCCTGCCCTTCTTCCAAGAAGTTCAGTGAGGCATGGATTGCTCCCTCTCATTTTATCTTCCAGAAAAATCCATGTGAGGTAGGTTTGGCTGAGAATGTGTGACTGGCCCAAGGTCACCCAGTGAGCTTCATGGCTGAGTACAGATTTGCACCCAGGTCTCCCAGGTCATTCTCCAACGATTTAACCAGTACTCTACCTTGGCATCCTGCCATATTTGAAATTCAGACACACTCCCTTCTCAAGTATTTATGGCAGGTAATATTTTAAGAGTGAACACATATTAATAAATTACCTACCCTGAACACATATTAAACAAGCATTAAAATAGAGAATAAATACATGCTTAAAATATATCGCTTTCCCCAGGAAATCAGAAAAGTAGCTAGCTGTCTCTCTGTCCGTCCACCCCCCCCCCCAAAAAAATATACTGTGGTATCTCGGGTTAAGTACTTAACTCATTCCGGAGGTCCGTACTTAACCTGAAACTGTTCTTAACCTGAAGCACCGCTTTAGCTAATGGGGCCTCCTGCTGCTGCCATGCCGCCGGAGCACGATTTCTGTTCTCATCCTGAAGCAAAGTTCTTAACCCGAAGCACTATTTCTGGGTTAGCGAAGTCTGTAACCTGAAGCATATGTAACCTGAAGCGTATGTAACCCGAGGTACCACTGTATACTGAAGTTTTAATAGATATTTGAGTCATTTTCAACAACCCCGTTTCTTCATCTCAATAATCATATCATATTTTACTATAATTCTGAATGATCAAAGCTGGCACTAAAGTTGCCTCACTGTTTGCAATTCCTAACGGAGCCGCAGTGCTGTGAGTTATGTGCCTGTCATTTATCATAGAGGCCACCAGTGAAAAGATTTCTCTTGGTGATTGCCAAGCAGGTGCAGCTGATGTGAAAGGCACACGTGCAGACAATTTAAGGCTGAAGCTGCTCCTCCGAGATTTTTTCCAGATTACATCTCATGTTTGGGTAGAAACTATTTCATCTGATTCAACAAACTAAACCAACGCTGTAAAGAGTTAGAGAGTAGAGAGCGAGGAGATTCCCCACCCCACCCCAATTCTGATGGAGCTCCTCAAACATTTCTAGAAACCAGACGAGCGCATTAAAAGCAAGCCAAACCTGTGAGAGAAGCGTGAGCTGGCACCAGCTATCTGCGCTCCACCTTAGAATACGCTCATCCTGGATCTTAAGTTAACAAGGCCAGATTCTCTCCTGTCAATATACACACACACACAACTCACACTGGCTTCAGGAGAGTCGCCTACGCACAGAAGAGGGTATAATTTAATCCAAAAAGGAAATGATTCCCTATTCACTGAAATTTGTTTCTAATTAAGATTCATGTGGATCCAGACAGGCGTGGTCCGTAGCTGCAACATCACTTCTTTCTTGCAGGACTGTCTCTATCAAGTTTCAGTGAGTCAGATGCTAGTTATGAAGAACTTGATTTAAGTGCACAAGTTGTTACAATTTGAGGAGGAAGGAGAAGAATTGGGGGGGTGGGTATTGAAGCTTTAAGAATAGCAAAACACAGCGGCACTTGCAGCATTTGCAACACAGAAGTGGAGAGGTCATTTTTCCACAATCCATTTTATTCGTTAATTTATTTAAGGTGTTTTATATAGTACCTTTCATCATATTTATCTCAGGGTGGTTTGGAATGCAATTTTTTTTATTAAAGAAAACAACAGGACAATGAGAAAAGATATAATAAAATAATAAACATATCACATAATTAGCTCAATGTACAAATTGAACTGGGATGTGGGTGGCGCTGTGGGTTAAACCAGAGCCTAGGACTTGCCGATCAGAAGGTCGACAGCTCGAATCCCCGCGACAGGGTGAGCTCCCGTTGCTCGGTCCCTGCTCCTGCCAACCTAGCAGTTCGAAAGCACATCAAAGTGCAAGTAGATAAATAGGTACCGCTCCGGCGGGAAGGTAAACGGCGTTTCCGTGCGCTGCCTTTACCAGAAGCGTCACCAGAAGCGGCTTAGTCATGCTGGCCACATGACCCGGAAGCTGTACGCTGGCTCCCTCAGCCAATAAAGCAAGATAAGCGCTGCAACCCCAGAGTTGGCCACGACTGGACCTAATGGTCAGGGGTCCCTTTACCTTTACCTTACAAATTGAACTAGCAATGTTTTTTAAAAATCCTTCATTTCCAGTGCTTTTGATTATAGCATCCTCCTCTGGGTACTATACTAGGGCAAATTATTCTTATTTATTATTACAGGCCAACATTTAATCCAAATCTAAGTGACTGCTTGGATATAATTAGATAGGAAAACTACTTAAGTTGGCAGTCCTATGCCTTCCTCCCCCCCCAACTCACCCACCTACATGTGGAATTACCTAATCACACACAAATCAGGGTGACGTAGGGACAGCTTCTCCACACTGCTCCTTTGACAATTCTACATGCTTTTTTCGATTCATTCTTTTTCTATTCTCATTTAGACCACGATCCTCCTGCTTAGACTGGCAACAAAACTTCCCAGGAACAGTGGTTTCTTGACCATGTTGGCAGTTCTCCTAGAAACCGGACAGAGACCATTGATTCCACAGTACACACCATCACCTTCATGGGAATGTGTGGGTACAAACATTTAAAACTGGAGAACCAATTCAGGACATGGCTCCAAGCAACCAAAAAAAAAAAAGATTAATATGTGTCAGAAGAACTTTGCCCCCTGCAAAGTTCCCCCTTCACTAAAAACTTCTAGCCTCCAACCAGTTCTGTTCTGGTAACTCAGTTGCTCAACATCACACATTTTCTAGTGCTGCAAAGGCATGTATGATGTCCTGAGGAAGCTCACCAGACACAAGAAAATTTACTGCCCAGCAGTAGTCATGGCCCATCTTAAAACTTATTTTCACCTGTGCAAAGGCTCACAGTGTTAGGCGAGCCGACATTCTAGCCACCAGAACTATAGTATGAATTGTTTTGAAGTACACTAAGCCTGCAACCTACAAGGGGGTTACATTTCGGGGGCCGCACCTAAAGCCAAAATCATGTATAGTCAAAACACAATGTGTGCAGTGGCGGGTGGGACTGCCAAAGTCAGATGCTCGCCCCCTTTTTAAAATTATTTTGCTAAGAGCGTAAAGCTAAACATGCACAAGTTAAATGCACATAAGTTATGGTACCGGCTGACTATAAATCAGGCATGGCCAAACTGGGCCTTCCAGCTGTTTTGGGACTACAACTCCCATCATCCCTAGCTAACAGGACCAGTGTTCAGGGATGATGGGAATTGTAGTCCCAAAACAGCTGGAGGGCCAAGTTTGGCCATGCCTGCTATAAATGCTTATTACCAGGGCTGCCATTTAGTGAGGACAGGGAGAAGAAATGCACCCCATGCTTGCCATGTTTCAGACCACATATGATCGCTTAGGAGCTCCTAGTTTTCTAGTCAGCTTACTGGTTCTATATACACTGTGCGTGTTCACTGCTGTAAACAATTAAATGGACACCAGGTACTAGGGATATATGGCTCATATGCTTAACAAAAAATGGCTGGCTGGTTATTGTTATTATTCATCTATTTATTTATACCCTGCCTTTTTCCCTGGCTGGATTCAAGGTTGCTTACAGATTTTTAAAAATCTCTTAAAACTGAAAAAACTATTATTATTATTTTTAAAAAACAATTAAATATTACTAGAATTAAAACTATATACATGTATAAAATCTGTTTAAAACCTACAAATAATTACAATAAAGGTTAATTCCCAAAATCCTGGTGGAACAAGAAAGCCTTCACCTGCCAACAGAAGGTCAACAACAAGGAGTGAGCCAACACAGGAGAGACCTGTCAGGAGTAAGCCTGGACTAATGGTATCAAATAGTATGGGAACAGCCTTATTAGAAAAACTAACCAACGGGAACAAACAGAAGAAGACGCCTTCGCCCTGGTTTGGTTCTCCTTTATCACATACACAGCCCAACCAGACAATAAGAAGAAACCGCTGACAGCATACGAATCAATCTGGCTAGCCTGATTCAAAAATACACACTCACACCCGCTCACACACAAAAACAATTCTCACTACAGCCAACCAAAGACAACCAACCACACCCAACCTCTCTCACCACCAAGGAAATATAACAAGTGAATAGTAAGAGAACCCATAGGATGCGGGTGGCGCTGTGGGTTAAACCACAGAGCCTAGGGCTTGCCGATCAGAAGGTCAGCAGTTCGAATCCCCACGACGGGGTGAGCTCCCGCTGCTCGGTCCCTGCTCCTGCCCACCTAGCAGTTCGAAAGCACATCAGAGTGCAAGTAGATAAATAGGTACCGCTCCGGCGGGAAGGTAAACGGCGTTTCCGTGCGCTGCTCTGGTTCGCCAGAAGCGGCTTAGTCATGCTGGCCACATGACCCGGAAGCTGTACGCCAGCTTCCTCGGCCAATCAAGAGAGATGAGCGCCACAACCCCAGAGTCAGCCACGACTGGACCTAATGGTCAGGGGTCCCTTTACCTTTACATCCAAAATCTTGGAAGAAGCTTGCCCTCCACGTTGAAATGACACCTCCATCATCACACCAATATGAGAAATAGTGAGCAAACCTCTCAAGTTTCATAGGCACATATATTTTTACCCTTACACTTACAAGCCAGAAATCTCTGCATATTCAATTGTACGCTTCATAAAAGTCTATATATTCCTTAGAGTGTCTTGAACATTTTGGAGCAGCAGTTTGCACATTCAGAATTTTTATAGTTGACACCTAAGGTTTTCTTAACTAATTGGGATGGATACAGCCCAACATAAAAAAGGTTCTCGGCTATAAATCTGACTTTAATGAGATTTTGGAATCAAAATGTTTAGAGAAGGATCTTCCAAGGCAGTATTTAACAAGTTGCAGTGGATTCAAGAGGGAATAATATTTTTCTGTTCCAATTTATATATTTAATTTAAAAAAATAAAAAAAATACTTTTCCAGAAAAAACCTACAGAACACTTTTTATGTCGCTAGGCCAGAAGTAATTCACTGCTAAGTTTTCATACTTGGTATTCTCAGACTAATTCTGTTATGGTTTAAGGCTTGGCCAAAATAACCCCAACTGAAGTAAAATTAAATTGCAAGTTTACATGTGGTAGTATTTTTATAAATTCATGAAAAGTAAATATTGAGGGCTATGGGATGAGAGTGTGCAGAACTGCCGCTGACCAGCTGTCCAGGTTGGGGGAATTCCACAAGTAGAACATTAAAAGCATTTTGTTTTCCAAAACAGGGTTGTATGTTTCTCTTTCTTTCCTTTATTTTAAGCGAAGCATTACAAACATCCTGCCAAAATTAAAGAGAAACTTTTAAGTTCCTGCTGTTGGCTTACTGATAAACTAAATGTAGGCATTCAGCCATTTATGCAAACTGTACAGCTTTGATCAAACTGTTCAGCAAGTGCTAAGTATTAAATTAAATGATCAATATTCTTGGAAACTGGAGATTATTTTTTTTAAGAAACACTGAAAATTTCCTCTTTAAATTAATGTCAGTGGGAGCAGGAGTCTGATGTTTTCACATATTCGTTCATTATTTCTTCTCTTTTGTCATTGCTTTGGTGGAAATTATTAACAGATAACATTGCTTTAGGGAGTAATTAGAATGGAAGGAGAACTATGGAAGGGGATTAAGCAATATGCTAAATGTCCATCACTAATTAATTAGCAAGAGGTAGGTAAACTGGCAGACAGTAGGTGTATTATATATCACTGTTCAGCCTACCACCTGTTCAGCTTCCCTCATTCATCAGACTACTGCCTACAAAAGGTCCTGGCAACATCAGACCAGTTAGTTTGCAAGGTGCTTCTGTCTCCTTATCTTAATGAAAATCTTCT
This sequence comes from Podarcis filfolensis, assembly GCF_964270895.1. Classification (NCBI taxonomy): domain Eukaryota; kingdom Metazoa; phylum Chordata; class Lepidosauria; order Squamata; family Lacertidae; genus Podarcis; species Podarcis filfolensis. The sequence continues at coordinate 28,747,573 of NC_139603.1, read as the reverse complement.
ATATCACTGCAATGAATAAACACCTCTTTCTGGCTACAGTTTGAAACCCCGCCTATCTATACATTAAAAACCTTGCCTTGATAGTACACAATATCATGCTGATGAAGAAACAAAGGAATCTGCCAGGGCTGGCCCTACCATTAGGTAGAGTACGGCAGCTGTCTCAGACACTCAGTGCAGGGAGGAGAGAGATATTTGCAGAGAGTTATGTGTGACACTGAGGGACGCGGGTGGCGCTGTGGGTTAAACCACAGAGCCTAGGACTTGCCGATTGGAAGGTCGGCCGTTCGAATCCCCGCGACGGGGTGAGCTCCCGTTACTCGGTCCCTGCTCCTGCCAACCTAGCAGTTCGAAAGCACGTCAAAGTGCAAGTAGATAAATAGGTACTGCTCCTGCGGGAAGGTAAACGGTGTTTCCGTGTGCTGCTCTGGTTCGCCAGAAGTGGCTTAGTCATGCTGGCCACATGACCTGGAAGCTGTACGCCGGCTCCCTCGGCCAATAAAGTGAGATGAGCGCCACAACCCCAGAGTCGGCCACGACTGGACCTAATGGTCAGGGGTCCCTTTACCTTTACCTTATGTGTGACACATGGCCAGCCCTGTGGCCCCTAACCTAACCTGCAACTTTCAGATGTGACCAGAGGATGCTGACTTAATATTCAGCTGCCAGCCACGTTGGCTTCTATATCTGTAATGGGACAGAGGTGATATCAACTTCTCCTTCGCCTCAAGCAGCAAAATGTCTTGGGTTGGCTGCAAGTGACTACCATCAATATCATTTTGTGCTTTGTGTTAACAGTGCCTATGAACTAGAGATTTTTTTTGGGGGGGGGGGAATTCATCTGGTTTGCATTTCAATTTGAATCAAATTTGCACTTCTGGAACCAATAAGTGAACCAAACCACACCTCTCATTCAGACTTCAATTCTCCAAATTAATGGTGCTTTTCTCCAAGCAAAGAATGCATACAAGTATGTGCATATTAATGGGAATTACATGCAGAAAATGCATGTATTTGTGAAGATAATACACAAAACAGCAAAATAGAGAAGTTAGAATTCTAACTCCCCTTCTATTTTCAAAATTGCTCATATTTTGTGGATTCCCCTGCTCCCCACTCTCTTTCTATTTCACCAATAAAGCTGTCCTTTGCATGTATATTAGGAAATGTAATTAGATAATGTAATTAATCATAATATTTACTCACTGTAGCATATGTTTCATTCTAAGCCACAGAGTTGTATACAAATTCACAGAAAATGTTCTAAAACAAGTAGTGTTACCTTTGACTTTCATCTTACTCTAAGCTAATTGGATAAACTGGGCAGCTCTTAACAAAAATTCAGAGTTGGCAACTGTGAGCATTTGTCACACAGAATTTGGGTCACCACTGGTAGGAGAGAGAAAAAACCTATTAGTTGGTTTGAGCACATCTGCTTTTCTGGAATTCTAAGCTGTAAGCTTTCCTGTTTACTGCCTGCTCCTGCTCGAAAACAAGGACAGTTGTTATGTGCATATTGCAAACAACAAATCCAGGCTTCAGCAATAAAACCTCAAAACCAGTGTTTACTTGTTTCACTGTCAGGAAAATAACTCATCTAGATTCTAAATCTCCACTGCCTACCCAGAAGCAGTAGAAACCAGAAATAAAGAGCAATTTCTCAGGGGGATGACATGAGCAGGGCTGCCATTTCTTGCTCAAGGCTGCAATCCTGACCTCGCTTAACCTGGGTGTAAGTACTTGCTGGACATGGTTAGGATTGGGAGTCCTAGTTGCAAGAAAAATTTGTAGAGAGGACAGGTTAAAATCGTTTTGAAGGCCAACCCACACCACCAGATTGGAGTCCGGTTTTCCCTCTTTGGAGACTGTTCTCCACTGCCAACCCTGAGGTCACAGTAGGCAGAAATACTGCAGTACTGAAGCAGCGATCAGAATGCCCCATTACATGCTCAGTTCTCCGTTTTTCAAACATTTCCAATTCTGCACTAAATTGAAACTTGGGGCCACAGTGCAGCAAATTTGTGTGTGACCACTTCAATTGCATTTTTTATTTAGGGCAATGGGGTAGAGTCTATGATAATGTGGCATGTTAGCCTAAGAGTCCATTCTGTAAATCCATTCATTCATTCATTTTTTTAATATTAAAAAAACCTTACTAAAAGCAACAAATATTTTGTTGCATGTGCTCTCAAATTATTTCATATGTAGACATACTTATGTAGTCATATTTCTTATTTAGTTTCCTCTCTAAGCATCCAAAACATCTAACAATAGCACAATAAAACATGAGAGAGAGACCAGCCTGGTTCCACCCACTGGACAGAGGGCGAGCAACTGCTTGCTTCTTGCTTCTGCCAGAAAGAGCACTCTGCTCCAGCAGAAGGTTTCCATGGGACTGAAGAAGGGAAAGGAGGCACACTCTGGCTTCTGCCACTGGTCAGGAGACCAAGGGCTTCTGGGAAGGTAAGAGGCTGCACACACTGCCTTCCAGGAGGAACATAACGATGAGGCAGAAACCAAGACAGCCACATCTATTAGCCAATAAACGAGCAGCTGCATCAATGTTTGCTTTCCTCTTCCCTCCCCATTCCTTTTTCCTTTTGTGCTGTGTCTCATTAGATTGTATGCCTGCAAACAGGGACTACTGTTAGATATCTGCACAGCACTTGGAAATATTAGGCAATTTATTCAAAAAGCATTTATATTGTATATTTTATTTACTCATAATAAAATATAACAAAACGTGTGCAGAAGATGCCAGGCAGCCAAAGCCAAGGTTATTGGAAATAAAGCAGTAAGAACAGTGTGTGATTGCTGGAGGCAGGAGTGAAAGCATGTCAGGGAATGTTCAGAGTGGGCCTTCAAGTGGCAGGCCAGGGGATTCAGCCTGTGCCCCAGCACATATTTTTGGCCCAAAAAGAAACAGCAGCAAGACCAGCCACGTTGGCAAGGAAACATTTTTTCACCAATTGAACAGGTTAAGTGATATTCCCTGAAACTTCATAGAATCATAGAAATGGAAGGGACCACGAGGGTCATCTAGCCCAACCCCCTGTAATGCTAGAATATTTTGCCCAATGTGAGACTCGATCCCACGGCCCTGAAATTAAGAGTCTCATGCTCTACCGACTGAGCTACTTATCAGGCTTGCTGTGTACGAATAAAGGATATTGGGGTGGGTGGGGGTGTCAGTTTATGGAAATAACAGCAAGGCAAGATGGGCAAAGCCTTTACACAATTATCTGTAGCTCACAGTGGAAGATTCGTAGGTTTTAGTGAAGTTTGTACTTAAATCAGAGCTTTTGAGGATCAAGCTTCACGTCACTGGTGTTTTCTTGTAGCTGGTTCCCCACTCCCTTCCATTTGAGCTCAACAATAAAAAAAAGTTATGCCAACAATGAGGTGACAGCAAGTCACCAGTAGAGCCTTAAAGATGATACAAGAGAAACATTCCAAGAAGTGCCAAGGGCATTATTTATTGGAGAGCGGCAAGGGTTTATGTCAGGCGCTTTCCAACTCCAGACAAAGCCTGTCTCTAGTTACTGCCATCAGTTTACAGCCTGGGTTTTCAAGGTCTGCACGGATACTTGACTCCGAACAGGAATTCAACGGAATTCCGGACAAAAGTTCAAAATCCATCTCCAGCTAAACAGCTTCCCTCAGCGATACAGCAAAAAGCAGAGTCGCCCTGGGCGTACCTGAAAAATCTGTTAGGTTTAGTTTTAAATGCAACGCAAGCGTTTCAACATGAGCAGAATTATATATCTATCTAATGGTAAAAGCAAGCAGCTTTTCCAAAGTAAACTCTCCTGAATTAAGAAAAGATGGTGCTCCCGACATGATCGACTTAGCAAGTTACTCTACTCCTGTTCCTCAACAGCTTTTCTAATTATATCATTAAACATGTCAGAGAGGTCAATTGCAGCAGAATCCCATGCTTGCTGGAACAGGGGCTGAGTGCAAGGCCAGCCAGTAAACTTCATAGCTGAGCAGCTAACCTGCCCCTTTTCCCACCTCTTTGGCTCTCTAAGAATGTGGGAACAATATAAAATCGCCCTTGCAACACACACACACACACACACACACACACACACACACACACACAAAAGCTCTTCTTTAATTATTGGGTTTAAATGGTTGTGCTGTTTTCTCCTCACATGAAGGGAGCAGAAGTCTCATTCCAAACCAGGTTGTTTTTAAAAGTAGCCCACAACAACTCAACACTTCTCAGCTTTTTCAACCTCTCGGCACCTGGAAAACAGGCAGTACTTTTGCCTAGTTCTCGGAGCCGATCTACATGAGATGCAAGACAACTGTGATTGGCCCACAAACAAATATTTAAAAAAAAATAATAATGCAGAAGAAGCTGCAGGGTTCTCGGGATTAGATGGGAGCCACAATGGCATTGGAAGAGTGGGTGGGTTAACCATTTCCCCACACTCAGTATTCTCCATAGCTCCGTTGCTTAGAGCATTTGTGCTGATAACACCAAGGTTGCAGGTTCGATCTCCACATGGGACAGCTGCAGATTCCTACAATGCAGGGGGTTGGACTAGATGACCCTCAGAGTGCCTTCTGACTCTACAGTTCTATGATTCTATAATCCCCGTGTCCATCCCAAGCTGCTGTTTATCTCAATAGGGTGAACAAAAGCTCTGTGGGAAGAGCAAAATGGAGAAAATTGAATATATTTATATATATATTTTAAAAAATAAATCCCTGCATACAGAATACTAGCATATCAGGGAGAAGCCTATGGTAGAAACCTTCTCCCTGATATCAGGTTTTCTATGTGCAAGGTTTTGTATACAGGAGAATCCAGTTATGCAGCCCCCTCCAAGCACCTGGCGCAGTCAACACACAGGTTTATCACCAGGGTGAGAAGTGGACTTTAATCAACTGCATGTCATCTGTCACAAGTTTTCCTATTTAATGAGTTCCAGGAGCAGTGCTTACCCGATTGCTTACCATAAGGACAGATGACTTGAAGCTTGTGCTATTTGCATTTACTTGCACACATGCAAATTTTAGCATATGAAGAAACAGAGAGCATAGTACTTCCTACAAGCAGCAAATCCATAGTTTTTCACAGTTCTCCAAAGAAGCAGCTCAACACACACACACACACACACACACACACACACCTCTCTCTCTCTCCCCTCCCCCCCCCCACTGCCCATTGTTCTGGTCAGTTACAAGGAATGATTATATTTATTCCTGGAATGCTTTGGCCAAAGTGCATCTCCATTTTTAATCCAGGAAAGCAGGGGCCCAGGTATCAAAAGTTAGGGGAACTTATGAGATAAGCCACCTAGTTAAAGCTTTTAAAATGGACTGCCCTTAAGGAAAACCTTGGCTTCGATTTCCCTGTGCAGGGGTTTGGGGCCTCAGCCATCGCTCCACAGACCAAGAAGCATTTTCTCCATTTGCGAGTGAGTTCTTTTCCATCTCCTCCTGTGTTGTTTTATGGAATGCTAGATATGTCAGGCGTGTCGCTGGGGGATGACAGCTCTCCGAGGCTGATGGAACCTACAGAATCTTCACACATATGCTTCCTCACTCACACGCACACAAACCCCCCTACGCACCCAACAAAAACAACCTGTTAAATCTATAAACCTACTGTAGTAACAGGTGCTACTTGTGAAGCAATATCTCTGTGCAGCTCTCAAATACTTTCGGCCGAGGAAACAATTGCCAGAGTTCCAAGCCAAGGGAGCCTTCCCCAAGGGATTTGATAAATAAGGGAAAACAGACGAAAGAAAGGGAAGGCAGCTGTTTGGAAACGAACTGCAAAAACATCTGTACTGCGCTCCTGAGGAACTTTAAAGGGATATGGCTTTACAACGAATTTCAGTCTACTGGAAAGGACACACTCAGACATGAAACAAACTTGCAGGAAGGAGGTCTGATGCAGAAGTGTGCCCACACTGAAAACCTTCTTTTACAGGCATTGAAATATACAAACTGGAGTATTCTTAATGGGTGTCCTTGAACGTTTTTGGTTTCTTTCCCCCTTGTTATATGTAATAAAGTATTTGGGTTTTGTTTTTGCAATCTGAATGGCTGTGGACTAGCAACTTGAACCTGATTAACAAACTGAAATTGGGAAAGCTATTAATGGGCCCATCTACACCTTGGCTTAACACGGATTTGTCAACCCCTTAAAAAAGGGTAAAGGGACCCCTGACCACTAGGGTCCAGTCGTGACCGACTCTGGGGTTGCGGTGCTCATCTCGCTTTATTGGCCAAGGGAGCCGGCGTACAGCTTCCGGGTCCTGTGGCCAGCATGACTAAGCCGCTTCTGGCGAACCAGAGCAGCGCATGGAAACGCTGTTTACCTTCCTGCCAGAGCGGTACATATTTATCTACTTGCACTTTGACGTGCTTTCGAACTGCTAGGTTGGCAGGAGCAGGGACCGAGCAATGGGAGCTCACTTTGTCGCAGGGATTCGAACCGCCGACCTTCTGATCAGCTAGTCCTAGGCTCTGTGGTTTAACCCACAGCACCACCTGTGTCCCTCCCTTGCGTCAAACCCTTGCCCTCCCTTTAATTCCCCCTCACCCATGCATGGTTCTCCTCCAACTGATGTTGTTCCACAATCTCTCCTCCAAAAATCCAGAGACTCCCTATGCAATAGATGTAGCGCTCCTATTCAGGTTTCCAAAGCATAGGGAAATTCCACAGCCAAACAGGGAAGGACAGGAGGAAGAGGAAAAAGGAGGAGGAGGAGAATCAAGTGGCCTTGGTGGACGCCAAGGGGGATGTGGAAAGGTGCTGTGAAATTAATGGGTTCCATGCTGGGGACCCAATACAGATTACAGCTTCCAAAACCCAGCCAGATGGGCAGGGTATAAATAATAAATTATTATTATGAAAACATCAAAGGAAGGACAAAGTATGCTGAAGGCCGCACTGCCCCCAACCAGATTGTGAACTCTTTGTAAGCCTGCTGCTAGAAAAGGTGACCTGAGGAGTTTATTTTCAAGTAATTCCTATGCTGCTCTTTGTACAGGTGCGCATGAAAAGCAGCGCAGAATGTGAAAAGACCGTTTTCCCTTTCATGTCCCAGGTAGGAATGTAAAAAAAAACAAAAAAAAAAACAGGGAGAGTTTTGCTTATTTCTTACATTTCTATTCTGACTTTCCTCTATGGACTCCAAGGCAACATGTACATTAAAGTCCCAGGTGGTCTCCCATGCAGATGGCTTGGCCAGAGCCTGATGTACTTGGCTCCTGCAAAGTTGTGGCATGATGTGCCTTCAGACTATGTCCTGGGAGCTACGGACAGTGCCTCCCTTCTAGAAAAAGCCTCACATTTTACATGCCTTGAAGTAGATTTAAATGCATTATATGTATTATCACCATGTTTCTCAAAGGCAGGGAGGACATCCTTTAGGAGGTGAGATGTGAACGTCTTCTCCATCCTTCAGAGCACAGCTGTCTGTGTGAGCCACATAACATGTGCTAGTCAACTTAATGCTGATTGGCAGCACTGGGACCAGCCTCCTATTCTTCCAATTATTCTCTGGACGTGTTCCCTGCGGAACACTTAAAATATACTGGGGTCACTTGTGTGTGGCCTTATTCCACCACTTTTAGGCTGCCTGGAGTTGGGAGTTGCGTGAACACCAATGAGTGGTCTTCTTTTCCTTAGTTATTATCTAAGGAAAACTCAAAACACTTCCCCCATTTCACCATGGACCAACAATACCCAGTACTTGTATGTGCACTGATAAAGCAGTAATTTCCTTATGTGGGATTAACCTAAATGCGCAATGAATACCGGGACGCGAGTGGCGCTGTGGGTTAAACCACAGAGCCTAGGACTTGCTGTTCAGAAGGTCGGAGGTTTGAATCCCCGCGATGGGCTGAGCTCCCGTTGTTCGGTCCCAGCTCCTGCCAACCTAGCAGTTCGAAAGCACGTCAAAATTCAAGGTACCACTCCGGCGGGAAGGTAAACGGTGTTTCCGTGCGCTGCTCTTAGTCATGCTAGCCACATGATCCGGAAGCTGTACGCCAGCTCCCTTGGCCAATAAAGCGAGATGAGCGCCGCAACCCCAGTCGGCCATGACTGGACCTAATGGTCAGGGGTCCCTTTACCTTACAATGAACACCATAATGCGCAATGCATTATTCCTTCATTATTTGCCTAGATCCCAGTTTGTTGCTGCTAAAGGCTTCCTATAGCCAGTCACTGGCAGCACTGTTATTTGCGTGCCCAATTTTTTTTGGGGGAGGGGGGCACTGGATAATGAAAAACCATATTAGAAAGGAGATTCCAACCAAACTTCAGGAAGAATTTTCTGACAGTAAGAGCTGTTCAACAATGTAACGGTATCCCTTTGAAGGTTGTGGACTCTCCTTCCTTGGAAGTTTTTAAGCAGAATTTGGATGGCCATCTGTCATGGATGCTTTAGTTTAGACTCCTGCATTGCAGGAGGTAGTATTGGATGGTCCTTGGAATGCCTCCCAACTCTTCAATTCTACGATTCTATGTTTTAGTTCACACCTGACCAGGTGAGTGCTGATCTGGAAAAAGTTTTGAGAACTCTCGAGACTACTGTGCAGAAACTGCCGTGCTACTCAAAGAACGGATAATATGTGTGACCCAATTAGCTAAATTCAAGGGTATCTTTTAAACTCGGTTCTGCCTATGAGCTAAAGACTTTGGATCAGAGGACAGGCTAACTTCAAGGTCTAAGTAGCACAATTTATTTTTCAGTAACTAAGTTACCAAAAACTTGTAGCAAGATTGTATTTATTTTCTGAAGGAGTATCCAAGTTGGCAAAGAGGTCTTTGGAAGTACATATTTCTTCACGTTCTCTTGATCTCAGTGTGTGGAGATTCATTTAACAGCTGTTTTATGTACAAGTGTTTTTTCAGGCACAAACTCCTGCCCCATAAACAGATTAAAAAGGGAAAGGGGGGGGAGGGTCCAAATCCATTAAAAAATCAAAATGGAATTAAAACAAACTGCTACAAATCTTCTCTTCTGCTCTTGTAGAAAGTATGGGCCGTCTTATAAAATGTGTGTTTTCCATAATGCTGAAAGATGCAAAATGCCTAAAGGCTACACTTCCATCTCTCTCTCTCTCTCTCTCTCTCTCTCTCTCTCTCTCTCTCTCTCTCTCTGTGTGTGTGTGTGTGTGTGTGATCACACACACACACACACACACACACACACACACACCAATTAACCCTGTGCTACTATAACAAACTTCTTTTGCTGCCAATTACTCTACATGGTCGAAGAAAGAGGCAAGCTGTACAAGTGTTACACTGTTAGACATTAAGTTTATTTCACTTATACTTTCCAAAACACTTTTGCAAGCACAAATTCTACTGTCATAAACACCCTTTGCACTACAAACATGGGAGGGAAACCTACGTAATGCTCACTGAGGGCCACCTATTAAGCAATGGAAGGCTGCAACTAATTTTTATACTTATATTTGCATGCGTGGCATAATTTGCATACCATCTGCATGGACATGGTGTATGCCAAGACACATCTGGTTTGTCTGTTGCACTTACTGTGGAATTTATGTTCTGGTATTGTTTAAAATCCTTCAGCTGCCCCTTTAAAAATGGGCTTAGGAATAGAGACTGTGGAAGCAGGAATGAAAAAGAAACCCAATAACATCTCAGACTTTTAGGGGACCTTTTCCATGCCAATCCATCTGCTGCAGAGGGTCTGCCAACGAAACCGTCTGCGATGGAACTGCAGTGTTTTGCAGAATATTCTGATAGGTGGGCCACTCGCCCACTTGCTTTGTTGAGCTTCCCTGCTACCCTGCGTGAACTGAAAGCAAATCCTAGAACAAGTCTAAAACTCTCCTATGGTCCCCCCATCAGAGATGGGTATCAATACTGGAGGCATTTGCTGGCCAACGCCTATTCTCTTGCCTCTTCCTTTGCTCCATATTCTTAAACCCACCACCCAGTTTTCTGTGAGCCCCTTTGCTTACGCTCCCCTCCTCTGCTCCCACCACCACAATGTTTAAGGTCTTTGTTTTTGTTAACTTGGCTTCTTTAAATGTGCATTCTGTAATTGACCCTCCTTTGTAATTTTTCATTTTGAAAGCTTTAGTTTCCTGTTAATTATGGTTTTTTGAATGGATAACTATGTTTTACTTCCTTCTGTCATGTTTAATCTGGGTTGTTTTATTTGATGCTTTGATGTATATTGTAAACTGCTTTGGTATTTTTCCCCCCTCTTAAAAATATAAAGTGGTATAGAAATGAAATATATCATCATCATCATCATCATTATTATTATTATTCAGGGTTGCATGCCAGCAGTTAGTAACATTAGGTCAGTTGAGATGTACCACCAAACTACTGTTTGTAACTACACAAAATGAATCCTGTGCTCACACATTCCCTCCCTCAACCCTCATGCATTCCAATTTCCCTTCTCACATCCAGTTTAGCATTACATTCAAACAGGGCAAGTATGATTTGTTCAAACCATAACTTGCCAGTTCAGGTGCTAGCAGCAAACTATCATTTTCCATTATTTCAGATCTGAGCACAAACTGGGAGAATTGGGAACATATGAGTGCAGAGTTTGTTCATCTATTTCCAACCTGTGGTCTGGAAATTCAAATGACCTAACCATATTGATGAACCCCTGGAAAGCTCCCAGGATCCTTGGATCCTTGTAGCAAAGACTACAAATCACTAGTAGCTTGACCCGGACTTGCAGGCACAAAGGGTTGGGAGCCAGTGGCAGACTGAAGAGGCATCGAGCCTGAGCCAAAAAGCACAGAGTTCCTGATTCTGCAGTCCTTGAACCTGATTTTGTCGAGGGGTTGGCCTTCTCACCTCCAAGGGCACTGAGCCTGCCTGCCAGCAAAGGCAACATGACCAGTAACAGACTGGGGAACTGATAAAGAGTGCCAGATTCCAAGGCAGACAGCTCCTTTTTTCATGATCTCTCCACCCCTGCAGACCAGAAAGGAGTAGTCAGGCCCAGGACACACAAAAGTGCTCAGCTGAGACTGAGCTCTCATTGGAACAACTCTCCTGTTTCCGGGGCTCTGTCCAGGGTCCTGAAAACCTGCCTTTGGTCACCCTTGGTACTAGAATCCTGATCTGTTTCAGACTGTCCTTCCACCTCTTCCGGCGCCTGCACTCTCCCAATCCACCTATAAGTTCCACTTCACCAGAACTGGACACTGGCAAATATTATTGCGTTTTCTTAATCAACCATCAACAGTATCATTTGTTATTTAAGCAAAAGGCTCAAAAAGAGTATAAAGTAAACCTTCAGAATATTAAAACAAAAATTCCATCCAGTTTTTTTAATTAAAAATGTGATTAAGCTATGATCCTTACAACACATTACACTCTTGAATATTTTATGTGCTGCAACAGCATATCCAGCCGCTTTTATCATAAAAGCATAAAACCATCCATTCTAATTTAGACCAAAGGCCCATCTAGTTCAGTATCTTGTTTCCAACAGTGGCCAACCCGACACCTATGAAAAGTCAAAAAACAAGATATGAAGGCAACTCCTGCTGTTGCTTCCTGTTCCTGGAAGCAGTATAAAGCCGTCATCCAGCCAGTGGGTATAGGCCACTATTTGGTGAGATGAGACAGGACCTTCTCTGTTGTAGCAGCCTTCCTTGGGAATTATCTCCCCCAGTAGATGTAGATAGTTTTGATATTCCACCACAAAGTTAGAACTTAACTTCATCTAATGTCCTTTTTAAGGTTGGCAGCCATCACTACATTTTATGTTAGTGATTTCCATAGTTTAACTATGTGCCATGTGTCCTGTCTATCCATCCCAAACCTTGCACTATTCATCTCATAGGAGCCAACTGCTAAGGGCTGTGGGGGCTTCAGCCCCCACAATAAAATATTTGAGAAGGAATGGGCATTCCCATTCAAATGGTGTGTTTGCACTGCATCATGTGATCAATTATGCAGGGCGGGGCTTACCTGGGACCAAAGGCCCATCTAGTTCAGTATCTTGTTACCCCACAATATTTTATTGAAATTGATCAGGACAGCCCATGAAAAAGGTTGTTCAGAACCACAGTGATTAGCTAGAATGTATGCCATAAATCAGGGAAGGTACCAACCAACCTGAGATGATACAAATGTTCTAATTCGTCAATTAGCTTCCATACACATAGCTAACTCACTCTGTAGCTTATAACTAACTTCATCTTTAGTATTAATTGTAGTGATTGTAACAGTTGCTCTTTTATTGCTACTAATTGTATGGTTCCTCTTAACACTGTCATATGGTTTGTCCTTCTATAGGACAACCCATGAAACAATCAACAGTGTCTGGGCATAATGGTAAGCCATGGTTTATCATGACAAGAATGTGACTGTAAAAGCCTTGGATTAGTTGCCATTTCTGTTTTAGATTAACCGCAGTTTGGTGTTACGCTGAACTAAAAATGGTTGTATAGGTTAACTATGGTTTGTTGAAACAAGTCAGTAACATAAACTATGGTTTAAATACCAGACACTCTGCTTTCATTATTTTGAAAAGCATCTGGCTGGTCACCATTGGAAGCAGAATGATGTACTAAGACTGACACAATCAAACATGGCAATTCTTGTTTTGTTCAGGCTCACAGGAAGTCATTCTGAGCAGTGGTGACACAAACCATTTTCTGTGCTGTGAAATATTTTCAAATCACCAGAACCCAAGTATTAGTGACATAACTTAATCCTATACAGTGGTACCTCGGGTTAAGTACTTAATTCGTTCCAGAGGTCCATACTTAACCTGAAACTGTTCTTAACCTGAAGCACCACCTTAGCTAATGGGGCCTCCCGCTGCTGCTGCGCCGCCGGAGCACAATTTCTGTTCTTAACCTGAAGCACTATTTCTGGGTTAGCGGAGTCTATAACCTGAAGCGTATGTAACCTGAGGTACCACTGTATGTGCGATATTGAGTTTATTATGCAAGGGAGGGTTAGACTGAGAAAAACAGGAAAATGGCTCTTCTGATGTTTTGTTAATAGCATGTACATACAATGCAACTTTGACCACACCCCCTGGTACCCATCACCGCAAACACATTGCCAAAACACACAAGCAGACACAGGACTTGCCTAGACATCACTCATTCAATGCTCCTTATTAATTCTTCCACATCATTACTCATCTGCTCAGGCTCAGCTATTCATCCATTCTGCAACATTCTTGTGTCTCCTACTCATTTTACTCATCTGTTTACCACTCCTGCCAACTCAAACATATAACAGAGAGAGAGAGATTTCCCAGTCACCCACCTGGGCTCCAGATCCAAGCTTCTAGGACAATGATGCTCTTGTCCTGGCTGGTCATAGTTTTCCCTTATTCTTATAAGGAAGGGGAACCCTGCTTGTGTTTCTAAGGACAACATCTGTATGGAAGTTTCCTGCGTGGGCAGTTTAGTGTGGTAGTGCACAACTGGGAGGGCAGGAAGCAACCCTGAAAAGGGTCAAGTCTCTTTCCCCTCCAGAATGACTCTGCACAGATCCAAGGAAGTTAGTCATGTAGTTCAGCTGAGCTAGCCCCACCGGCTCCCCTTTTAGCTGCACATAATAGGCTGAGCTATGACACAGATCTCTGTCCACAAGGCTATGCTGGTGCTGTGCTTCTCCAGGGTAGGTGTTTCACCTGCAGAGGGCGCTGTGCTGCCTGAGGCAACTGCTTCACCTCGCCTCATGGGTAGACCTGGCCTGGCTGCACCTAAACAAAAGAAACCTTTGCTCCCTCGAGTTCACCTCTTCCTTTGAGTCAGCATTTAGAGTTAAGAATAACACAGGTGACTAAACCAGCCTGGCTTCTTAAAACACCGACTTCTGATTTATTGTGCTACCCAACCTCCCACACTTACCCACAACTATGTACCCGTTCACAAAAACAGCTGCTTGTTGCTTTTTCAGACACATCCAGACAAAAAAAAGGAATGAAGTTTTGTCTCTAAACTGGGTTTGATAAATAATGTTGATGATGATGATGATGATGACACAGAAAATTACGAAGGATGCCAGCTTGCTTTTGCTTAAGGGGCACTGGTATGATACGAAAAGGACTCCACTGGTTTCCTCTCTGCATTAGCAACATTGGTTTTATAAGCTTTAAGACACTACGATGGTGCTCATTGTCAAGGCAGTAGCAAACGTGACCGTGAAGTAGTGGATGTTATGAACAGCCAGAGAGTGGAATAACTTGTCAGCATCCTAATAATCCCAAGTATTGCATGTCCAGATTCACATGTCCTCTCAGTCTGTGTCTTACACAAGTACCGTATTGGCCCAAATATAAGCCGCACCCACATATAAGCCGCACCCTTAAAATTCAAGGTAGTAACTCAGATGTAAAATTTAGAACTCCCTAGTGTGTAGGTAACAGTAGGTAACTTCCCCCCAAGTGGCGGAGCTTCGTGTTCTGGCACCGGGGGGCGGAGAGCAGGCGGGGGCAGGACTGGTACGTGTCCCGGGGGCGGGGTGCCCAACTCGGGTGGGCAGGGCAGTCACGATGGCACCCACCAGGATCGCACTGCCGGGGGTGATGCGCTCCCCCCGCACTCCTCTTCCTCCACCAGTGCTTCCCCCTCAGCCACTGCTTTGGCATCTGTGTGTATACACATGCGCGCGCACACACAGAGAGAGAGAGAGAGAGAAAGAAAGAGAAAGAGAGAGAGAGAGAGAATCAACCATTATTCTACATCTGACTGCAGAAGATGAACCTCAGGATCCTAGCCGTACAAGCTCCTCCGAAATTTGGAGTTTAATATTAAGGACTATCAAAAAAACCGGCAGAGAGGAACTGAGAGAGAATTAAGAGCCTCGGACGTGAGATCTCCAGGCTGATAGAAGATTAAGACTGGACATTTGTTGGGGATCGAAACCGGGAAAGGGGGTGGTGGGGTTTGAGAATCCAAAGGGTGTATAATTATGATCTGTCTTATTTTTTTTGTTTGGTTATTAATATGAAAATTGGGAAATTCGTGGAATGGAATTAGGGTCGACTTTAGGAAAAAGGTTTGTGTATTGAGGTACAAATATTGATGTTTATAAGTTAAAATAAGTTTTTAAAAATGAATTAAATATAAAAAGGTTAAAAATTGGGGATAGAAACTTGTTGAACAAACAACTTGAATTGGAATGCAAGAAGGGGAGGTGTGGGGAAGTCTGGGAAATAAGGTAATGAAAATATGGAACTGTAAATTTTATGTGTTTTTTAAACTTTTTTTTTCTTTTTGTGTTGATATAAAATTGGAAAATCTAATAAATATTTATATATAAAAAAAGGATCCTAGCCGTACAAAAAAAGGGGGGGGGGGAGAAGAGGGCAGATGTGGGGAAGGGAGATAGAGAGGAGATATAACCACCTGCTTTTCAGCTACATCTCACTTTCCCACATATCCCCCCTTCCATAATAAGCTGACCCAGTTTGGGAGTTTCTATCCCTTTCTATATACTGGCGAAAGCATGAAGATCCAAGATAAGCAGGAAGAGGATAAAAGGGAGGTAGAATCATCCATATTTGGTACATAAAGGTAAAAGTAAAGGGACCCCTGACCATTAGGTCCAGTCATGACCGACTCTTGGGTTGCGGCGCTCATCTCGCTTTATTGGCTGAGGGAGCCGGTGTACAGCTTCCGGGTCATGTGGCCAGCATGACTAAGCCGCCTCTGGTGAACCAGAGCAGCGCACGGAAATGCCGTTTACTTTCCTGCTGGAGCGGTACCTATTTATCTACTTGCACTTGGTGTGCTTTCGAACTGCTAGGTTGACAGGAGCAAGGACCGAGCAACGGGAGCTCACCCCGTCGCGGGGATTCGAACCCCCGACCTTCTGGTCGGCAAGTCCTAGGCTCTGTGGTTTAACCCACAGCACCACCCGCGTCCCATTTGGTACATACATGGTTAATAAATAACAGGATCCATAAAAATGTCCACACATTTCCCTTTTTCCTTAAATCACCAGCTCCTATCATGTGTGCCCCAAGAGAACTGCTAATGTGCAATGAGAAATGAGCTGAATAATCAAAGGCTCTAATAGAGGCCTACTTGCCATCTCCATGCATGATTCACTGCTCTGGAAAGTCACAGCAGAATTGCCCTGTTCCGAGAGGTATTTGCCAATGGTGTCTCTGGATTACAGTCTCGGGTTCACCTCTTTCCAATTAGAAGGCGTGGCCAGAACATTGACTCATGCAGTAAAACAGGGGCCTGACTCTTCTGAGGGCAGGTCACACTTACCCTTACCTCGGCTGAAAGAAATGCCTTTTTTTTTATATACACACAACCTATTTTAATTCAGAAAGTAAGTGTGCCTCAGTTGTGGCAAGTTTGGGGACATTCTGGCTTAAATAGTTCCATGAAGCCTTGGGCTCCTGTGCCAATGAAATGTGAGGTGGAGTGAACGGACTGAATACTTACACACACACACACCAATAAATATGACACAAATAACCAACCCAACCCAAAGCATCCTTTTACATTTACACAGAATAAGACATCTGGCTGACAGCCGTGTGTGGCCAGCCACATGTACTAACTGCACCAGTAAAAATTATAGAGTTATTCAAACTATTCCAGTTGGGGAAAGCCGCAAGCTGAGACTGGCTCCCATAATGAACTCTGTAAACGTTTGCGGACATTTTGGCCCTTTTCTTGGCAGAGTTCTCCTATTGTGTTGGCTTCCCCACCCCCCCTTCTCCTTCGCAGACCTCCAGCATTCTCCAGGAGGAATGCTGGGAGGCCCATAAAAATTCCCAAATAGTCTCAATGGACAAAGTAGTCTTCCACACCCAAGTTTAGTCATGTCATATTATATATATATATATATATATATATATATATATATATATATATATATATATACACACACACACACACACACACACACACACACAGTCTGTTATTAAAGAATGATGCTGTATGGCAAGAACTGTATTAAACCGGCATTTAAAATTGCTGTATATTTTTAAATGCCACTCAGCAGAGCTTTTGCCCAAGACTTTTCTTTTTCTTTTTTCTCAGTCTTGAAGATTACTCAGAAATTCTGGCCCAGCAACAGAGGACCGGTGACATACGCAGAATAACATAAATGAAAAACGATGAGGACAGAAGCTTTTTATGTCACATGTTAGGTCGAATGTACACAAAACCAGATCTTCATGAAGACCTGCAAATTCTTTTGCTGCAGTCTCCATGGCGAGTGCCTGTCCCCACCCCTTCCACTTCTCCCACTGAGTGCAAAAAGCTGAAGTTGACAGCGATGAGATCCTGGCTCCCCATGCAGCAGTGACCCATGCAGGAGCATAGGGAGGGCATGACCACTCTGTTGCCTTCCAAACACTGTGCATCACTGGCACTTACTAGAGAGGTGCAAGGCATGGGGAGCTCATGGCAAAGCCAATCCAACACTCTTGCTGTTGCAGCAAGTTCGGTGCACCTTGCGCCTCCCCCTGTGAAAAGCACTAGTGATATATTGTGTTTGGCAGCCAGGAGAGCAGCAGTGTCCCACCATTGGCTGCTACTGGTCCCAACTCCTTGCACGGGAGCAGGGAGGACAGGAGCATTTATCTCTCTGTAAGGCTTTGGGTGGGGGACACACACACCCCCTGCACTAGCAGGTGAAGGGTGTTTGTGGATTGCTCTGTCCCTCTCGAGGGCGTAGGTTTAGGACTCCACTGTTACAGTGCAATACTATACATGTTTACTCAGAAGAAAGTACCACTGAGCTTAACAGCACGTACTCACAGGTGACTATAGAATTGCAGCCTGAATCTCTTTCCATTTCTGAGAAACTGACATTTTCATTGGTGAATAAACACTTGAATATTGTTTAACTGGTGATTGCACTTGCCCACTAAAGAAATATTGGCTGATCGCAAAAAATAAAAAATAAATAGTAACTAGTTCAGTTATTTTTTATTAATTCTTTCAAGCTGTAAATATTCTGCTCAGCTAGAAAAATTAAATTCTGCATTAGATACAGAAATCTTTGCACTGACTGACATTTGGAGTGTTGATGGATGTTGAGTTTACTGAATAGCAACTCTAGAAACATTTGACATCCAGCTCCTTTTTGGGTTAAAAAAATAGAAGCTTGTTATCAAACTCTAATTTTATAGTGTTTATCTTGGGTAGCACACACATGCCTGGCTGAATTATGTGGTGACAATTGCCTCAGGTGGTGGGCTTGGCGGTCGGCAAATTAGAACCCTCCAGACCCCCCACTTACTTGCCTCAATACTTGCCCAGGGAGCAGCACAACCTCCCTTGAGAGGTTGTGGATTCTTCTTCCTTGGAGGTTTTTAAGCACAGGTTGGCTGGCCATCTGTCATGGATGCTTTAACTGGGGTGGCTGCAATGCAGGGTTAGACTTGATGACCCTTGGGGTCCCTTCCAGGATTCTCTTTCTCCTCACCTCTGCCTCACATTTAGAAAGGTTCGGGGGCAGTCCTTCTTCAGAGCGATGCCTTCTGGGCAAGGTATACTGCAACTTGCATAAATGCATACCCTCCAACATTTCTCTGATGAAAATAGGAACATCCTATAGGGACGTGGGTGGCGCTGTGGGTTAAACCACAGAGCCTAGGACTTGCCGATCAGAAGGCTGGCGGTTCGAATCCCCGCGACAGGGTGAGCTCCTGTTGCTCGGTCCCTAATTCTGCCAACCTAGCAGTTCAAAAGCACGTCAAAGTAAATAGGTACCGCTCCGGCGGGAAGGTAAACAGCATTTCCGTGGGCAGCTCTGGTTCGCCAGAAGCGGCTTAGTCATGCTGGCCACATGACCCGGAAGCTGTACGCCGGCTCTCTCGGCCAGTAAAGCAAGATGAGCGCCGCAACCCCAGAGTCGGCCACGACTGGACCTAATGGTCAGGGATCCCTTTAGTCAGGGAGTCTGACTAAACTGCGGGAGGCAGTGGAAGACAGAAGTGCCTGGCGTGCTCTGGTCCATGGGGTCACGAAGAGTCGGACACGACTAAACGACTAAACAACAACAACATTCCATCATAATAATAACAATTTTATTATTTATACCCCACCCATCTGACTGGGTTTGTCCCAGCCACTCTGGGTGGCTTCCAACATATATAAAAATATAATAAAACATTGAACATTTTTTTTAAAAAAAAGAAACCTGCCCTACACAGGGCTGCCTTCAGATGTCTTCTAAACGTTGTATAGTTACTTATCTCCCTGGCTCAGAGGGTTGCAAAACTCCACTCCCTCCAACATTTCTCCACTGAAAATAGGGACATCCTAAGGAAAAGCGGGACATTCCAGGATCAAATCAGAAACTGGGACGGCTTCTGCAAATCTGGGACTGCCACTGGAAAGCAGGGATACTTGGAGGGTCTGTGTACATTTAAGCAAGAGCTACCAAATATATTGAATATTATTTAGCTATTGGTTCCCAGACTTTTTTTGCCTCTGTCTTTATATCCAGTCCAGACCTGGCTTCTCTTAAATCTTCTTTTAACACACATGGAGTATTCCAGTTTGTTCCTTGAAATACTTATTTAACAAGAGAACAAGCAATATTCTGCTGGTAAGCTTCTTTTAATAAGGTCATAACAAGAGAAGCATATGAACATCATTTCCTTCCAGGCAGTTGTGTCAGACTTCCCTCCCAGACACCTCAGAAGAGAGTCCATTCATCAGCTGCTCATGGAATAGACCAGAAAACATGAAGGGACATTACCCACAGTTCCATCTCCATGATACAGGTTCATTAGTCTGAATGAGACAGCTGTTACATCACTACGTGGTGGGAATATAACATACCTGTCTGGATAACTAATCCTAAAAACATTTTAATAACCCTCCGTTGTGCAAATGTTTCCCAGTTAAATAACAACATGGTTGAGCACGTATGGTTCAATTTGTCAACTTGCTGTGAACTTCACAGGAGTATGTCCATTCCTTGCTGGGGGTGGTTCAGGACGGTGGAGCTATACCAGCATCTGTTAAAACTTGGTTGTTGTTTCCACTCCATTCCAGGGTTTCACGGTGTTAGTACAAAATGTCCCCTTAACCAACATGTTTACTTCCACAATGGAAACCCGCTTAGTGACCACTATCCATTGCAAGTCATGGCAGTACTATAATCTCAAATGCAATCTTCGGAGTGATAAAATTCCTTCTGTATATTGAAAGACCAAGTACTAGCTGAGGACACTGAATCCGAAAGTCAAAATTCAAGCACTGAAGAAGTACCATATAAGTTGAGTACAAAGTATTTTACCTATTTGTGATTTATTAGTTGGTGTTAATTAGCTGGTGTGGTGGCTTACAGTGTGAAAAACAATTTAAAGCAGTCATCATCCTGATAATGTCTGAAAAAAATATTTCTACTTTCTCATTAACTACTCTCTTAAGCAAACAAAGGGACGTGGGTGGCGCTGTGGTCTAAACCACTGAGCCTCTTGGGCAGGCATAGGCAACCCCGGCCCTCCAGATGTTTTGGGACTACAGCTCCCATCATCCCTGACCACTGGTTCTGATAGCTAGGGATGATGGGAGTTGTAGTCCCAAAATATCTGGAGGGCCGAGGTTGCCTATGCCTGCTCTTGGGCTTGCTGATCAGAAGGTCGGCGGTTCGGATCCCTGCAACAGGGTGAGCTCCCGTTGCTCGGTCCCAGCTCCTGCCAACCTAGCAGTTTGAAAGCACACCAGTGCAAGTAGATAAATAGGTACTGCTCTGGTGGGAGGGTAAGCGGTGTTTCCATGTGCTGCTCTGGTTTCGGTATTCCTTTTGCACCAGAAGTGGCTTAGTCATGCTGGCCACATGACCCGGAAAAACTGTCTGTGGGCAAACACCAGCTCCCTCGACCTGTAAAGCGAGATGAGCGCCACAACCCCAGAGTTGTCTGCAACTGGACTTAACTGTCAGGGGTCCTTTGCTTAAAAAGGTAAAGGTAAAGGTAAACAAAAAAGAAGAGTCCAGGGGACATTCTCTCTCTTTTTAAATATTAAATGGGATGGGATAAATTAAAGCAGTGCCTCCTGCCACTTAGACCATAGGAACTATTCCTGTTATTAAAAGGGGAGTATAGAAGTTACAGTACAGAGCATATACCTTGTGGCAGTGTGGCTCTGTGAACCAACTATCCTCAAGGGTGTCAAAACCTGTCAAATGGGCTGCTGCAAGATAAACTGGTGCTGAAGAAGTTTTACCAATGACTCTCTTCTTGTGTCACTAATCTTGCAATGTGCAGTAGTTTTTAAACGACATATTTGCAAAGATTTAAAGGAACAGTTACCAACTCTCCGCTGGCGTAAATAAATATTTCATCAGGGACATATTAGGAAGGCACCTGCCTTCCAAAAAGGGAGAGCACATATGAACACAGACCCTTCAAGTGTCCTTATTTTCCAGGGACAGTGCCAGATTTACAGAAGCTGTCCTGGTTTCTGATTTGATCCCAGAACGTTCCACTTTTCCTTAGGGCGCCCCTATTTTCAGGACGTCCCAATTTTCTTCAGAGAAATGTTGGAGGGTATGGAGTTATACGACCCCCCAAACCAAGGAGATAAGTAACTACACAACCTTTAGAAGACAAGGCAGCCCTGTATAGGGAAGGGGTTTTTATATATATATAAAACTGTTTGTTATATTATGTTTTTTTATATGTTGGAAGCCTCCCAGAGTGGCTAGGGCAACCCTGTTAGATGGGCAGGGTATAAATTATAAAATTATGGAATAGGACGTCCCTATTTCCACTGGGAAAACACTGGATGTTATATGAAGATACATCTGACCAAATGCTTGTAGGCCATTTCTCAAAGTTTAGCATTATCAGCGCAACAGCGCTTAACATTCTGGCTGGCTTGTTACATGAGCTGTTGGGGAATGAGAACGATTTACTCATGTTAATGTTACCCTACAGTCCCATAAATATATGAGCTATATAAACACAAATGGCCAATCTCAGCCGAAGATAGCCTCTAGTCCTGACGCAGCCTCGTGCGTTACATATTTTTTTCTGCCGTGATCTCACTAGCAACGCATCACCATTTTTACCGCTCTTATTCACCGATTCTACACTCAAGCAGCTGTGTTTGTTTACAGGGCTAGGAACTGACTCAGGATAAATGGCCTTCATCCAGCAGATTTTTGGGGCATTTTCCACTACACTTCACAATATATTGGTCCTCGTAGTCCAATTAGGCATTCGTCACTCGCACTAGTCAGAGACCTCGGTTAAGGCAAGGCTCTCCAACATTATGTGCGGAAGCTTTTTTTATGGCTTCAACACACACACACACACACACTCACAAGCTCATTAACAATTAACGTATGGCCTAGCTAACTTACTTTCGGAAAAGCCATTATGGTATTGTCCACACTTGACTTTTTCACCACAGACATAAAGAATGTCATCAGAGTCCATCCTGCAGCCTGCACAGTGCCAGTCTAGTAAAAGTGATGAAATCCAGCAGTATTTTATAGTTTCAGAGTCTGCCAGTATCCTCCACACATATTATAATCCAGCTCAGAAAAGCGAATGCTGAAAGACCATAAACCAAACTTTCACACTGTGACATGTCAGCTCTTTAAAAAGCTTGCCATTTAAAGTCTCCACACGGGTTTGAAGTAGAATCTAGGTAATAAAACATCTAAATTTAAAAAATGAAGGTCAGCTTAAGACAGCCTGTGGGTTGTTGGGTTTTTTTAAAGGTGTGTGTGTGTGTGTGTGTGTGTGTGTGTGTGTGTACGGTATGTATGTATGTATGTATGTATGTATACAAATACAGACCAAGGTTTGCCAAAAAACCCTGTGCTCAGTCTACTAATTGAAAAGTGTTTTGTTTTTTAAAATAGCAATTTTCATAGCTAATAGCTTTTGAGAGTTATATGCTCTTCTCCAACACACTGTCCACCTGCATTTATCTTCTCACACTAACTTCACCAGATTCTGGCATTTTCATAATAGTGGAGCATGTCTCTTCAAATGGACCTGTTTCATTCATGTATTCCGATAACCTCTTTCAGGACATCTTTCAGAATTACGAGAGTGCAAACATTTTAGCATTTGAGAGATAAGACCTCACAAATTGTGTTTTTTCTTAGTGTGACATATTTAAAGTGGAAATGTGTGTGTGCAAGACATTTTGCAGCTTACGGGGAAGGACAACATGGACACACAAACACTACCTGGTCCATATACTGTACTCCAAATGCCACCTGAATCTCACTTTACTACTGGTGACAAGAGAGTCCTTCACTGCACCTGAGACTGTTTAGGTTTCCTAAGACAGTTTAGGGGACCCAGGACAGGCCATATAGTATACATATAGATCTGGCGTCCCCTTGAGAGTGAACAGCAGTTCAGGAGGAACAGCAGGGTTGGGGTCTGCTGATCAGAAAGTCGGCGGTTAGAATGCCCACAACGGGGTGAGCTCCCGTTGCTCTGTCCCAGCTCCTGCCAACCTAGCAGTTCGAAAGCACGTCAATGTACATAAGTAGATAAATAGGTACCACTGTGGCGGGAAGGTAAATGGCATTTCCATGCACTCTGGTTTCTGTCACGGTGTTACGTTGCGCCAGAAGAGGTTTAGTCATGCTGGCCACATGACCCGGAAATCTGTCTGTGGACAAATGCCAGCTCCCTCGACTTGAAAGCGAGATGAGCACCGCAACCCCACAGTCGCCTTTGATTGAACTTAACCATCCAGAGGTTCTTTACCTTTACCTTTTTACCTCACACCGTCTGTCACCTAACCTAAAGCATTCACATCACTCTACTGAATGGTAGACCAATCTTGTGTACATACTGTTGTGAGATATATAGTGTATGCTCTTGCAAGATTTACAGAATGGCTCAAATCCAAAAGCTGTGAGGTAGGGCTTTATTATATGCAGGCCAATCCACATGCAAAATGACATGACCATGAAGGCTACCCACACAATTAAGGTGAATGGGAAGGCTTGAGTGAACATGACAATTATATGTACACATCAGAGCTGCCTTTTGCACATATGGGCTGATAGGATCTGGGCAAAAGTCATTAAAGTCCTTTAAAACGAATTGTGCCAGCCGTTATAGCCTATTAAACCAGCATGGGGCCACTTCCGGTCAGCAGTCATCTCATTCCAGTCCAACAGAAGCCCAATTAATGCAGGAGAATGGCATGATGTTCTCCTTTTTAGAAAAGCATTGCCTCGGCTTTTGGGAAGACTAATGTTGGCATCAGAAATAGCCTTCAATGTTACCAAAGCAATGCAAGAAGTGGACATGACTCAAAGGCTTCCAAGCCATTGAGGTAACATTTGTAGGTATCCTTTCTGATCACAGCTCCTCATTTCCACGCCACAAATATATTTGCACCTATCACCTACACAAGCACAGAAGACCTGACATATATCAGGAGACTAGCTTATAAACCTTGCAAATGCATTCCTCAGTTGCAATAAATAGGTACTGTACATATATGTAAATTATACCCCTGTGCACCTCCCCAAAATATTTATTTGGAACATCTACACCATCTATTAATCAGGATTTTGATGAATGTGTACACAATAGGTTAAGAAAGGTCTTTCCCAAACGACATGCAAACAGTTGTGCTGCATATTAGTCTTGCAGTTCTGAGTAGTGGTGAGATAATGTCAAGAGATCACAATAAGGCACATGGAGAACGCTGTCAAAGTAATTTATTGTGCTTTTCTGTGTAATTATGTTATGTTGGAGCAGAGTGCTGGAAAAGTTCGTATAATCATTAGCAGAGTGGTGAATGTTTTGATTGTCAGACAGGTTGTATATGATGCAAATATATGACTCAGAAATGATTTCACATAAACATTTTGCTTAACAGTAATCTGACTCATAACCTCCAGCATAGAAAATAACAAGCCTCACAAAACATCTGTGCGCTACAAGTATTCCAAACTTGTAACAAGCCTTAATAAATATTGCACAGCAAAATCGAGTGAAGGGGTGGGGATGGGGTGGAGAAGGAAAGGGTGGTTTTCAGCCATTATTCTTGAGAAGGTCTGAGGACCTCAGCTACATCACCAACTTTGTTCCAATCAAATTTAATGTTACTTGAGAGGGGGGGTGAGGAACTCTGTCTCAAAACACCCCAAGTGCCAGAGGCACCCACTTAAATATATCTGGTGCAACACACAAGCCACACAGGGGAATGTGCCGATTGTTTTCAAAAGTCTGTCCAGGATCTAGCAAAGCATAGCGAAACACAGAGCAGTGACTACAATGCGGAACCCGGTCTTCCTCACGGCATCCATGCCGCTTCAGGTTTAATGCTACAGTATGAAGTCAGAGGGACGCGGGTGGCGCTGTGGGTAAAACCTCTGTGCCTAGGACCTGCCGATCATATGGTTGGCGGTTCGAATCCCTGCGGCGGGGTGAGCTCCTGTTGTTCGGTCCCTGCTCCTGCCCACCCAACAGTTCGAAAGCGCCCTTAAGTACAAGTAGATAAATAGGTACCGCTTTCCGTGTGCTGCGCTGGGGCTGGCTCGCCAGAGCAGCTTCGTCACGCTGGCCACGTGACCCGGAAGTGTTTCCGGACAGCGCTGGCCCCCGGCCTCTTAAGTGAGATGGGCGCACAACCCTAGAGTCTGACACGACTGGCCCGTACGGGCAGGGTACCTTTACCTTTTTTTATGAAGTCAGAGATGGGTTTAACTACTTCTCAGAATGGAATTGTTAAGTTGTTGCCTTACAAAAAGTAAATGTAGCTGTGTAGGCCTATAATAAAGGTAATTTCCCCGATACAGATTTTGCAACTTTACAGAATAAACCCGCAGTTACTAGCCCCTCATAAACCCTAGTCTGCCAGTCCATATACATGTGGCCTGAAAGAAAAAAGAACATTTTGTAAAGTTTCCCTGCCTAGTTGGCCTTAAAGTTATTCTTATTTGCTGCAGGTGACCAGGTGAGCAGCTATTTCCAAGATTTGGATTAAATCCCTCTTTGGATCTGAAAGTATACTTTCTATAAACCACATTTAGTTTAGATGGAGTTGGTCTGGATTGTGTAGACACCTGACATTTGTTTTGTAAAAGCCACTCATGGAATTGCTTATTGCGAAGATGTCGTCTTACCTAATTCAGTCTTCAGACTCAATTCTCCTGACCCTTTGCCTTCTCCTTGCCCTTCCTTCTCAAAATATGAGTACTTATTTTTCTTGGGAAATGGGTGGAACTTTTAAGGAGGGCTAAAGAGCTGAAGACGTGGGGGGGGGACTTAAAACACTAAACATACAACAACAACAACCTCTCAGCTTGAACACTGGAGCGGCCCAGTTGATTTTAGCGATGGCTTACTCCACTGTGATGGCTATGTGTGTGTGTTGTTGCTTCATGCTTCCTTCAGATTTGAGCGCATCTGTAGGCAAAAGCACATGGCCAGTAGAATAAGTTAGACCATGTGCCTTAATTGGGATGGAAAACTGATGAACAATGGCCATGTTCCCACATTTACCATGCATAAACAGCATACTGGTGCATGAATTACAGGCATTGCCTGTAGCCATGCAAATTAGAAAGGTTCTAGGTTTATTTTTACAGAGTATAGCAACTTACGCCCTGAAACTAATTTATCCAACCCTCTCTAGTCTGTTGTTGGAGTATACTATTAATGTGGAAGTTTTTCAGCATGCAATGATTTGTAATTTATTTATTTTTAGACACTGGGTAGAATTAAACATTGCACTATGATGAACATTCCATCTGCACAAGACTTCTGTTTGCCAGATGGAATGATTCCCCCCTCTACCCCTCTCTGGCTGTGCTGGGGGCTCTCCTGACTCCCCCCCCAAGCCAGTTTTGGGAGTGTGCAGGGGGAGGGGGGAAGCCCTACTGCACAAGTGGAAGTTCGTGCACAAAGCTTCTGCTGAATCCCACCCACTGGATTTGTTTTTGTGCCCCCATAAATGTTGAAGTTCAGTTTTGCTATCATTTATGAGAAAATCCAGATACCTCTCATATTCCAAAACTGAAGAATTTATGATACCAATGAAGAAATCATGCTTTCATCTGCTTCTGCCAGTGTAAACATCATAGTTGTGCCTTGAGATTTTCTCCATCGGGTTTTACTCATTTCAGCAAAATGATCAAGTTTTCCACATTTTCTCCATTCTTTCCCACATTCTGGGCAGACCACACTTCTAACAGGCTTCGGCCAGCTGGTGCAGAAGGATCACACCCATGGGAGTCGGCAGGGGGAGGGGGGGAAGGCAAACACGATCATCTCTAACAAGCGTATCATTCACATCTCCTTTTTATGTCAGGTGAAAGTTGCTTCATTTTTGCTTGCATCAGGTGCATTGCAACCCTCCCTCTATTTCTTACATCTCTTGGAACTGCCTTGCATCCAACTCCAACACAAAGAACTAAGCCAGCTTTATCTTTCGGTCCTTTGCATTTCTGAGCATCGCACTCAGTTTCTCTCTCTTTGACATAGCTGTCAAGCGTCCCTTATTTGGCGGGACAGTCGCTTATCCCAGCGCCTTGTACCACTGCTGTCCCTTATTGATGATGTCCCTTAAATAAGCTACTGAAGGTAATGGGGCCCTTTCTATGTCCAGCTGTGCTTTGTCAACAACAAATTGTTGCTGTTTTTTTGAGTTGAATATATGCTATATAGTAATTTATGGACCTAATAGGTATCTAAAGCCATTTGCACGCAACAAAATATGTATTTTATCCAAGTAATTGTTGATCCCTTATTTTCGAGGCTGCTGGTCCCTTATTTTCAAATCTGTAAGTTGACAGCTATGCTCTTTGAGCCCTTCCCTGGCCAAGGGTCCTCTCTCTCCAAAAGAGTGTTGCTAAGAGTAACTGGAAGACTCAAGCTAACCGATGTTCATTTCTGCAACTTCCAGTCTTCTTTAAGGCAGTGGATGAAATAGAATCAGTCTGCCAGCAGTGGTATCCTCAAGGTACATGGAGGTTTTGAGTATAATTACAAATGTAAATTATCAGTGGACCTTCCAGCTCATGATACATCTCAATGTGACCTTAGCCTCTTGCGGTAGTGAATGAAATATGAATTATTGACTCAACAATTATGTAAATAATTTGTTAGGAATTTACTCCCCCAAACTCCCATGTCTACCTCTTGGTATTTTGTTTGGCCTGAAGCATCCCTTTGGAATGATCTGAATTAAGACAGGCACTGTACCAAATATATTCACTACTTTAACCTAAAAAAGAGCCTGCTTTATTGTGTTTTTATTGTTGTTCCTATTGCACACAGTTATGGCAAAGGACACCAGCCATATTTAAAGCTCCCATGCACATTGCTTACAACTGTGGTCCATGCCTGGTTGTGTAAATAAGAAATGTTGTGAGCACACACTGTACCAATGCACCCATTTTGTAATACTGCACCAGAAATAAATTGCTAGGTGTTTTATTATTAAATTGGCAATATTTGCAAACTGTGGCTGTTAATTCCAAATCGACTACTATTAGCGTTGCACAGCATATTGCCCGCAAGGCCAACAACAGCTAGATCACTGGCAGTCAGAACTTTTTTCCAACAAGGACCTTCACTCCCACAAAGAATGAATCTATGCTCAAGGCTGTCAGTCGCAAGACTACCAAATGTGATTAACAAAAGCCTATAAGGTAAAGGTAAAGGTACCCCTGACCATTAGGTCCAGTTGCAGACGACTCTGGGTTTGCGGCGCTCATCTCACTTTACTGACCGAGGGAGCTGGCGTTTGTCCACAGACAGCTTCCGGGTCGTGTGGCCAGCATGACTAAGCTGCTTCTGGAGAACCAGAGCAGCACACAGAAACGCCATTTACCTTCCCGCCAGAGCGGTACCTATTTATCTACTTGCACTTGATGTGCTTTTGAACTGCTAGGTTGGCAGGAGCAGGGACCAAACAATGGGAGCTCACCCTGTTGCGGGGATTCGAACTGCCGACCTTCCGATCGGCAAGCCCTAGGCTCTGTGGTTTAGAGCACAGTGCCATCCACATCCCTAACAAAAGCCTATAGCCCTGCTAAAAACAGAATATAACTCTGAAGTATCAGTCTTCTCATCTTGAAAGCATTTCTCCAGAAACATAGGAACACTGCAACATGGGAACAACACAGCTACCAGCTTAGTAAAAGCTGCTGGCTTCCTTGCATTGGCTGCCAGTTGGTTTCTGGACCAGGTTCAACTGGTGCTACATACCTCCCAACACTGTTTCCCTGTATGTCCCAAGTTGAGTATTAAGGTCAGGAGATGGGGGCCTGTTTTGCATCCCTTTTCCCACAGTAACATCTGCATGGGAGCAGAGCAGCGCTCCCTCTGTACCTCCTGCCTACCAGAGCAAATCCTATTGCATTTTCCTGACCAAAAACACCAATTTATGTAGGCATCACATGCTAATGCTGTGTAGAAGCCACATCATCTTAGTTGGATGCTGCTGCCGCTGCTGCAGACTGTTTAGTTTTATTGGATTGTTATGGCTTTATTTTATGATTGCATGTTGAATCGAGCACTCCTTGGAGCAGAATTGCAAGTAAATTTTTATTAAGTTAATAGTGCTGCCAGGAGACCCACACCCCAGGCACTTGTGGACACCCACATAAGAAATCTGCAATGGGTGATGCACCCTTCCAGAAAGGCAGCTGCCATTGCCAACCACCACCCCCCAAAAAAACCCTGTACCATTCAGTTTTTCAAAATTTTATCTTGCAGATTTCCCAATTGTTTGGAGAGTGGCAGAAAAAGTATAATATGGACCAACTCCCTTGGTTCCCAAGCACCCACAAAACTCCCCATGAAGGGACCAGGCACCCACAAATTTAAGTGTCTGGGCAATGCACGCTGCATGGCACCCATGGCCCTGGGCAACTATTGTCACGGGGCCAAGCTGACACTCCTGATAGCGATCATACTGCAAGGGAAGCAATGAAAGCAATGGATTCACACAGGAGGAGGGGAAAGTGGAGCGTTGCACCAAAGGCATTGCTCAGCAGCAGTTGTTGTTGTTGTTGTTGTTGTTTAGTTGTTTAGTCATTTTCTGACTCTTCGTGACCCCATGGACCAGAGCATGCCAGGCACTCCTGTCTTCCACTGCCTCCCGCAGTTTGGTCAAACTCATGCTGGTAGCTTCGAGAACACTGTCCAACCATCTCATCCTCTCTCGTCCCCTTCTCCTTGTGCCTTCAATCTTTCCCAATATCAGGGTCTTTTCCAGGGAGTCTTCTCTTCTCATGAGGTGGCCAAAGTAGTGGAGCCTCAGCTTCAGGATCTGTCCTTCCAGTGAGTCAGCAGCAGTATCACTAGTCCAATCCTATACACTTCTTCCCAGTCAACAGACAGAAGAAAGTATTTAGATCTCCCCTGGATCACAAGGCCCTTCAAACATCCCTGTCTCTCTCTTGGGTATGACTTCTAGATCAGAGATTTAAAAAAAAAAATGCAGTTCTGCTCCATTGGGTAAATTAGTAAAGCTAATGACAACTGTGGGTTCATAGAACAAGGCTGTTGAAGACGTGACTTTAAAGAATTTCCTACACGATTTCAAACCCAACTTCCCTGGCATCCACAGGCAATTAACATTTTATCCATTGTGATTTTAGGTATGTATAATTAATGCTACTCTATTCTATAGCAAGTATTGTTATAAAGCTTTTAACTTGTCTCTCTCCCATTTAAAGTCTCTCCCTTCTAAAAATGCAATTTCCACACTGTTTTTTGTCAGATAAGTGTTTGCAAAATAACTTCACCAAAAAAAGTATCACGAAAAGGTATATAATTTACATTTTCCAATTTCTAAACAACCTGTGCACTATAGAATGGAAAGTTTTGTCTAAGCTGCTGTTGCAGTCATTAGCAGTACAGTGACGTGACATGACGACTCCTAAGTGAGCCCTGTTGTGTTCAGACTTACTCTCAAGCAAATGTGCATAGGATCTAAGTATTTAAAACAAGGAGCAAAAGAGGAATAATCCTCTACTTTGAGCCCTCTTTCCTTGTAGTAAAAGGTTGTAGTCTTTCATTTTAACAATCCCAGTAAGCAAAAGAGTATCCAGTTTAAAAATAGGAAATTGCACATCCCTTGTTGAAGAAAATGAGAAAGGCAAGGGAATGACATTCACTAGAGCTTATTCAGTATGCTATACTGAATGTTGGCATGACATCCATGTTTATGCTTTCCTTGCACTGTTTATAACAATAACTTAAACAAATCATTATCTCTATAGCCACTGCTCATTTGCTTTGAAGTAAAATGAAAGGGTTCCTCCCACCTCAACAATTAAGAAACTGAATATCTGTCTTGCACTGGGAGGTGAAGAATGGTTGGTGGGGAAAGAGAGATTTCCATGACTGCCATGTGGCTGGGCTGGCTTCCCTATTTACCCTTCCTCAAATCAATATGTGGGACAAATAAAAGGCTAACAATTTGCTTAATCTCCACCCCCAAAAAAGGAATTGTGGAAAAGGCTGAGGAAGCAGGGGTGGAGAGCATATTGCAGAAAATCTGGTATTCAACCATTACTTTTTAAGTTAAGCATTCTAGTTCTCAGTTAAAACTGGGATTTCCATCACTTTCAAATGTGCTCATGAAACAAAGATTAATGGCAGATTGATTATATATATTCAGCGGTTAGTATGCACAACAACCAGCAATTGTGCACATTTACCAGGCCTCTCCCATGAAGAAAGAATTATGCACATTAACCAGCCAATATACATAACCCTCAACAAATATTGGGACATGCACCTATATCAAGTGAATTTTGTATATTGTCTGGGCAGCATGTGCTTTCTCCAGTCAGTACACACAGTCTCTAAGAAACATGCCCCCTTTTCTATTTTTTCTGTTTCTATTGTTGTTGTTAAGCAGTGTGCAATCTGTGCTCCTTGGGCTGCTATTGGCCCACCAGCCAAGCAGCAGGAAGAAGTGGATCAATTTATTTTTAAACAGTTTCTCCAAAGGAGCCCTTTTTTCTGCAGTCTAGCCCCATTTCCACCAAGAGCCAACCAGTTCAACAGCACAAGGAAGACTGAAAGGAGAGGGGTTTTTGATTTTTTTTAAAAAAACCTATTCTCTCCCTCTTACAACGCTTATGGAAATCCCTCCCATTATCTATTAAGCATAGGAAGAATTAGCTGGGGCAATTAGAATAAGAAATATTCTAGGAAGCCAGTGTGGTGTATAGGGAGCCAGTGTGGTGTAGTGGTTAAGAGCGGTAGACTCGTAATCTGGTGAACCGGGTTCGCTTCCCCGCTCCTCCACATGCAGCTGCTGGGTGACCTTAGGCTAGTCACACTTCTCTGAAGTCTCTCAGCCTCACTCACCTCACAGAGTGTTTGTTGTGGGGGAGGAAGGGAAAGGAGAATGTTAGCCGCTTTGAGACTCCTTCGGGTAGTGATAAAGCGGGATATCAAATCCAAATCCAAAGATCCACTATTTGACTATTGATTCAAAACCCTAAAATGCATTTTATATAATCGATTTTTAAATTTCTATTCTTTGTATATCATATTGTTGTTTTATTGCTATGGCCGATGGCTGATGCAAATAAAGATTCATTCATTCACAGGAAGAAGCTTAATAGCAGCACAGGCCCAATTATCATGAGAACACTGCAGAGGAGGTACAGTTTATCTAGCTGAGGAGGGGTTGCTCAGCAGGGAAAAGAGGACTGGGAGAGAAAGCGTGAGAAGTACCTCTGATCTTAATTTTTGGCCCCACTCACTGCTTGCAAATTACCTCCCTCCCTGCCTTCTCACCCTGCATAAAACATTCTCAGTTACACTAACATTTAGGGGGAAACTCTATATTACTGTGTATGTTATAGTTTTCATAAATGGATGTAACGTTTTGCCCACATTTGCTCTCTAGCTGGATGTGGGATTGGGGGCCTTGCCAACAAGTATGAACTGCAGCGACGAGCAATCCCTAAATTCAAGCGTTGTGCTGATGTGCCTCCAGCAATGTTCCCCCTGCCCCCAGTATCTCCATGCTAAAATATAAACATCCCAATATGCCTAAGAAGCCTTGCTCTGTATTCAATTAATCCTTGTTGCCTAATGGGAAAGGTGCCTTTGCTTCAAATAGACGTTATGTCACTCTTTCGCCGTTGGGTAAACAGAACATCTAACCTCTTTACAAGCAATACCCTCTAAGCAACCATAATATTGAAAATGACAAGATAAGTATTTTTTGCATATGCACCTGTGTGGGGCAGTTCGCTAAAAACATATGCTTTTATGGCTGAGGATTTAAATGATGAAGCAACAGAAAACTGCAAATCATGATTCTTTAATAATGAAATTAATGAAGAATCTTAAACAAAACATTTATTTTGTTTGCTTAAAAAGAATTGAAGGACTGACTCCTAACATACTATGGCAACAAAAAAGCCATAATCATGATAGCCTGGATGATTTTCACAGCTACTCAATCTGTCCAGCATGTTGACTTGCTATATGGTGTTATGAATTTGTGTGTGCCAGGCTCCCCTAAATCCCTGGGTCTAGTAGGTGTTAGAATTTAATCAAGATTTGAGGTGTTAAATTATATGCCAGACTTCTAATTCTTGGACCAAGCTTTCCATGTTCAGGAGATCACCTGGGAGATGGGCCATTAAGAAAACAAAGGAAAGGTAATGAGCCATTAAGAAAGCAAAGGCTCTGTGCCGGATAACAAATGGGTGAGGCTCCTTCTCCAGGTCTGAGATAGTTAGAACAAAAGCCAGAGTTAAGAGCTGACCCTGATGTGAGGGGAAGGGGGGAGTTACAGGCTGGTAAAGACAGCAAGCTGAAAAGCCAGAGTGGCAGAGCCGTGCCTGATTTCTCTTGGAATCCAAGGCTGTGGCTATGGGAGAAGCAAGACTCTCTTGGGGTTGTTGATGCTGTGAACCCCTCCATCGTTGGCTCAGGTTGTATATATGTGTCAATAAACCATATAGTCTAAAGGTACCAAAGTGTCCGATGTGCCTCATTTCCAAAAGGGAATATGTAAGCACCCGGAGCCTTGCACTGCTCAGAGAATGGGGTGGCTTGCAACAATATATTTGTCATCTGGCTGCTCCTCATCAAGTGTAGCAAACTTGACTTTGCTGCTGTCTAATAAAATGCAATTCTAGAACTCTAAGGAATACTAAAACATTTGCATAAATAAATGTGAAGTATCAAACGTTCCAGTACGTATATACTATAAACAAATGTTTGAAAAATCTAGAGGGAAACTGAGTTACTGACCTGCTGGGCATCAGTACACTACATAGAGCAGTCACGTTAAATGTGAAGATTAGCATTCTTGCAAAGTCACTTAGTCACTATGTAATACATTATTTTTGTTTTTAGTCTCTGGCCCCAGCAATAGAAACAAGAGATTATGATTTACTAATATGAGTTTTTTAAAATATATTGCTACTCCTGGGAAACTACTCCTGGACCTTTTGCACCAACTTGTGAACTTGATACAGTCTAGTGCAGAGGAAGAGCCAGTTGGCATACACTAGGCCAGGAGATTTCTCTACTGCAGGGGTGGCTAAGCTTTGGCCATCCAGATACTGCTGGAGTAAAGCTATCACCCCTGACCATTGGTCATGCTGACCAGGGATGACAGGCATTAAGAGTTCAACATTTTGCCACTACTACACTGGTATTTAGGGACGCGGGTGGCGCTATGGGTTAAACCAGAGCCTAGGACTTGCCAATCAGAAGGTCAGCGGTTCGAATCCCCGCGATGGGGTGAGCTCCCGTTGCTCGGTCCCTGCTCCTGCCAACCTAGCAGTTTGAAAGCACGTCAAAGTGCAAGTAGATAAATAGGTACCACTCCGGCGGGAAGGTAAACGGTGTTTCCGTGCGCTGCTCTGGTTCGCCAGAAGCGGCTTAGTCATGCTGGCCACATGACCCGGAAGCTGTACGCTGGCTCCCTTGGCCAATAAAGCGAGATGAGAGCCACAACCCTAGAGTCGGTCACGACTGGACCTAATGGTCAGGGGTCCCTTTACCTTTTACACTGGTATTTAGGCAGCTCAAAGTGGGAGGCTGTGGAAGTGCAGAACATGGGCTGGGGGAAATAAAAGGTATTATACATTCCTGCTTAGATAATAAGTTAGAGAACTTAGCTCATCAGCAGTTTTTGCTTCATTCAACCCCCTCAAAGCATTCCAAGTACAGTATTGTGATCTCTTAAAGGTAAAGAGACCCCTGACCCGCGTCCCATTGTGATCTCTTACATGCACCATAAAAACTACTTTTGCATGACCACTGTAAGAAAGACTGCATAAAGTGATCGTTCAAATATTTAGTACCAAGAACATGCTAAAGCACTGCACGAAGCCAGAAACACAAATTCACAAATTCTTTAGACACCATATCACCATCTATGTAGGGGTCTCCTTTTGATCTGCAATTTCAAAACTACCCTGAAAACATCACTGGCTTAAAAAAAAAAAAGAAGTACTGCAGGTACTTTCCTTTTCCCCCAATTTCAATTCTTTCAATTTGGAGCAAAGCTGGGTGGTGGTGGTGGTGGAACATATCAAAATGCAAAATGCATCACAATGCAGTATTTCAAAAGAAATGACAGGATAGATACAGGATATGGGTTGTGGCTAGCATCATGTGTACTCTGCTTCTCTAACCAGCAGTGGGAGTGTACTGGGTACAGAGTAAACAGGAGTGTGTACACAGGCAGTTACACTAGACCAAAAGAGCTATGAACTGTGTGTTAAAAGTATGTTGCTTAATTCGGACTTTTATTTCTTTGTAACATACGATTGATAGACTAAGTGCCATCACCATTCTGATTTATTGGGGGGGGGGGAGTGAAATATAGGCACCCTGAAATTTTGTCAGTACCATGCGTATTTGTAAAGACCACCCCACCTTAATATTCCAAACAGGCCATGTTCTCTACCTTTTCAGAATAGGACAGATAAGCCTATCCTTGCCAAAAGCAAACTGCCTACTTAAGGCCCAATTCTCAGTTTCATGGCATATTGTTCTGCTTCTTTGTAAAGTTTCATTTTTTAAGATAAGAACTGTAGTACACTACACTAAGAATAGTAGGGGGGAGAAGACAGAAGTCAAAGCAGCAATTACCGTATTTTTTGCCCTATAGGACGCACCGTCCCATAAGGCACACCTAGTTTTTTGGGGGGGAAATAAAGGGGGAAAAATTATTTTTCCCCCCCCAGGCGCGGGGCTGGGGAAGCCCGAGCTTCCCCCGACCCCAGCCCCCAGAACAGGCAGCTCTCTGCAAGCCATGGGAGCCCAGCGCCGGCTCCCGCTGCTTGCTGAGAGCTGCATGAAGCCTGGACGCGCTGAGCTCAGCGCACGCAGGCTTCAGCATGCAGGCAACTCTCCGCAAGCGGCGGGAGCCCAGCGCCGGGCTCCCGCTGCTTGCGGAGAGCTGCGTGAAGCCTGGAGAGCTAGAGGGGTCGGTGTGCACCGACCCCTCTCGCTCTCCAGGCTTCAGCGAAAGCCTGCATTCGCCCCATAGGACGCACACACATTTCCCCTTCATTTTTGGAGGGGGAAAAGTGCGTCCTATAGGGCGAAAAATATGGTAACTACATCTGGTTAAAGCCTAGTTCCAGTTAAAGAATTGAAATGCATCATTGAGGCTTGTAAGCTGGGTGCTAGTGAGAAGTTTCTGGTGTTGATTCATATTTCCTGGTACTTTATCCATGACATGACATGATTCAGAATTCTTCTGCTGTCTGTCTGTCTGTCTGTCTGTCTCTCTCTCTCTCTCTCTCTCTCTCTCTCTCTCTCTCTCTGGAATTATACTTCTCACTGTCCCTCAAAAAGAAGACCTTAAACCAGCCTTTCAAAGGGTTTCCCTTGCACCAAGTCATCTACAAACACAAACCTCCATTAGTCACTTATGTCACAATAATGGACTACAAAGAAAATAGATTAAAATTTCTTTCAGGTGATTATCTGCCCAGCACAAAGTCTTTAAAAAAATAGTTTTCAGATAAATTAAAAGTTTAGAAAAGCAAAAGGTCCCCAAAAGTAAAATGCAAAACAAAACAATGTAACAAAAAGAAGGGTCATAAACATATTGTCCAGCTTTCATATCTATCAAGGGTGTTAACAAACACCAGATGAATTACAGTGTGCTCAGATGTTCTGAAAAAGTAAGTGTCACATATTCCAAACATCCAACAAAACAGGTGGCAAGGATTGTTTTAATTGTTCTACAGTGGCATGTGAAGCAACGTCCCACCATGCAGATTGAAGTAAAGCCCAGCTCTTATTTGCCATGGGTGACTGGACATCTCTAAGCATGGCTTTAACTCACTTTAAACTCACTTTAAACATGGAACACAAAGGCAAATTAACATACTATCTACCCTCATTCTTACTCCTGGCTGCACATCCCCAGGCAAGGGGCTGGTAACCAACTGCTGAGCAACAACCTGCAGAGCTCAGTGAAGTGGGAGGCCAGAAGATTATCTGAGGTGTACTTGCCTGGAGGCAGAGTCAGCATGCAAAGTCAGGTCCAGCCCTATGGTCAGGCGAACGGCAATCCAGGGGTCAGGGAATCCGAGGGTCAAGGGTCAAGACAAGCAGGAAGCAGCAAGGTAGGACAAGAAACTGTAAGCGTGGTTACCAGCATCTGACTGCTGCTGGAAGCTCTGCTTAAGAAGGCCGAAGCCAGCTGGTTCTCATCAGTGCCTTCTCCACTGTGTCCCTGAAGGCTGATCAGCTGCAGGTGGAGTCACTCTGCCTTCTCCCCCTTCAGGCTGCTGTTCAGCAAGCAAAGCTGACTCCTGCCCCATGACAAATTGCTGCATTAGCAGCAATGAAGTGACCTCCCTGAGGTGCATGGAGGTCCTGGGCTGCCCAGTTTACAGAAGAGGTAGGACCAGGTAGATAGCCTTCTCAGCAGTGGCGCCCAAGCTGTGGAACGCCCTCCCACCAGATGTCAAAGAAATAAAGAACTATATGACATCTGAAGGCAACCCTGTTTAGGGAAGTTTTTTATGTTTGGTGTTTTTAATATTCTATTGGGAGCTGCCCAGAGTAGCTGAGGAAACCCAGCCAGATGGGCAGGGTATAAATAACAAATTATTATCATTATTATTATTATTATTATTATTATTATTATTATTATTATTGCATAATCATCATGGTTAGTAGCCACTGTTAGCTTTATCCTCTAGGAAAGAATATCCTTCATTAAAGGATTTCCTTTATGAAAGATTCAGTCCTTTGAATCTTTCTACGGTTCTTCCCCCAGTGAAGTTTCCTTCCCCACAAAATCTGAAATGGAGGAGTTTGCCTTACATATAGATGCCACCACCATCAGCAGGTTAGGATACAACTAGGTTAGGATACAATGAAACATCTTGCCTGCTTTTAGTGTGTAAATTTGGGGAGGGGTGGGGGGCTTAAGATTCCATATAGCAAAATGCAGTCTCTACTGTTTAGGTTCTTTTGAAGAAACTTATCCAATATAATTTAATGAAATTAATTAACCAGACTTCTTTTAAAATATGTCTTAGCAAAGTGTTCATTCTGGTTCCCATACTTCTGTTGCCAACTGGGAGTGTTTTGAAAATTGATGTAAACATATCGTTGGACTAGAACTGAAAACATGAAAAATGTTCAGCAGGGTATTTCAACAGCGCAATCATTAAAGAAACCATTTCCTGCATAGTTATCGTAGTTCTACTGCTTAGCTTAATGATCAACATCATTTATCAAAACATCTACATATATATATATATATATATATATATATATATATATATATATATATATTAAATCCACAATGAACTCAACATACCAAAATTCTCTCACGATCTCAGAATTTCATTGTGCATGCTGAAGTTCATTTTCATTATTCCCCCCTCTCAAATGGCATAATATTTCAGTTCCAAAAATACTCTTCAAATGCCATCATCTTTTTTAAAAAAGAACTATCAACATTTTAATCAAGCCTGCTTTAATACTTTATTCTTCTGTACTCATCTTTCTACTGCATTCCAGCTGTCAGTCAGTATTCCTTGGAGAAGAGAGAAAAGATAATTCTCATCCATTCTGCATTATTCTCTAAGATAAGAATCACAATTGTGCAATGTACTTTCATCCAAGTTAAGCACATTCCCTATAGCTGGAAACAATTTTTATGGGCTTTCCCTCATTCTCTGTGTTAATGGACTACCAGAAGGATGAAGTGCATTTATAGCAAGACCATGTACTTACACACACACAACCTAAACAACTCTGAAGTTCGTGCAGACTGTACAGTCATTTGTGGTCCTGCACCACTTCACATTGACTAAGAGGGACAAGAATGAGATGTGAACACTGAGCACATCCATGCTGTGTAGCCTAGAATTGCAGGAACACTGCAGCTTAGGACTGAGCTACACAGCTGCAAATAAAACGTTTTAAGTGCAATATACAATGTGATGCTAGATGGCGATGGTGAGCCTTATGGAAAATTCCGTGTATTTTTAAAAACACTTTTTAAAAAAGTATTTTCAGACCGGTTTTTATATGTGTGTAGATTCCACCTAAGTCTTTACATCGCCTTGCAAACATTCATTGTACTCATAGGAGACCATTACACCCAACTATCAAAGCACAATTCGTCTTTTGAAATCGTCTCACCAAAATGCTCTGCACACAACACAGGGTTCACCAAAGCTTTTCCCCAGCCCATGGGCCCCAGATATATCTGCTCAACGTACGCATGGCATCTTTTAAAGTATTTGCTTCTGCACAACACAAGTTATGTGTGCTTCTGGTTTGGTTTTGTTTCACTTATCTGCAATATTTAAACTAGCTCTTAAGGTTTAGCCACACTTCCTCTTCACTTACTGCTTCTTCCCTCCAGGAAAACTGCTCTTCTGTGCTCAATTGAAGCAAATGGCAACTCTGGTTTTCTCCTGCTAAAGAACAGGTTTTCCTTAGAAAAGGAGCAGGCAAGGGGAAAACTGTTCAGACTCGTTCTTAGAAAGCATGGGCCAAGCAGACAGTGTGGACAAGCCCTAAGTAACTGCCACTTTTTTGGGGGGGGGGGAGCAAGTAGTAAGCTCTTTCCGATAATAAATAGTTGAAGAGGA
Organism: Podarcis filfolensis; assembly: GCF_964270895.1. Lineage (NCBI taxonomy): Eukaryota > Metazoa > Chordata > Lepidosauria > Squamata > Lacertidae > Podarcis > Podarcis filfolensis. The sequence goes on along the minus strand of NC_139603.1, from coordinate 28,707,564 downwards.
AAATCAGCATGTTCTGTAAGGGCTTTAAGTACCTCCCTTTCCTAAATCAGAAAAGGGGTGGCTTTTTTTATTTTATTACATTTAATGTTTGTGTCTGCACCTAGCGATGCCTTTTATCAGCATATACACCAAGAAGCAACTCACAAGGGATCAGAGGAATTATGTGCATTTGGGAGGGGTATTTGGGGAACGAGTTGCTAACCTGCGTCCATCCATACACAGGAAAAGACAGACCCTGTTTTCCTAGACGGTATGTCAGACTTTAACCACACAAACTCACAGCCGCTGAAGTTTTTAGTGCTTTTAATATCCAACATAAATTAAGGGACTGGAAAGTATAAAATGCTCTGGAATATGCTGGCACGTGGTTTACCTAGGAAGATAGGACATCTGGAAAGAGGTCATAATTTTGGTAGTAGAGAATGTGTTTTACATGCTGGAGGTATCAGGTTCAATTCCTGGCATGAAAAGGATTTTGGGCAGTATACCTGCTTGAAACCTAGGGTCAGGAGAGACATGGCTGGGCAAGATGGAACAGTGATCTGATATTACAGTGGTACCTTGGTTCTCAAACTTAATCTGTTCCGGAAGTCTGTTCCAAAACCAAAGCGTTCGAAAACCAAGGTGCGCTTTCCCATAGAAAGTAATGCAAAACGGATTAATCCGTTCCAGACTTTTAAAAACAACCCCTAAAACAGCAATTTAACATGAATTTTACTATCTAACGAAGCCATTGATCCACAAAATGAAAGCAATAATCAATGTACTGTACTATAAAATAAGTAAGACAGTATTGTAGATGATAAAAATTAAAATTATTATTTTTTCTTACCTGCACTGATGAAAGTCATTATTTGGATGGGGGGCTTTTATCCATTTCTGCAGTCACACAATAAATCAGTCAGTAGCTGAACTGGGTTTCACACAGTCACAAAAACAAATTAACCGAAAAAGCCTCAAAAACAAAAACGCAAAATAAATGGCAAAAACGAAAGTGCCAAACTTAATCCGTTCCAGAAGTCCGTTTGATTTCCGAAATGTTCAAAAACCAAGGTGCAACTTCCAATTGGCTGCAGAGGCTTCCTGCAATCAAGTGGAAGTTGTGTCAGACGTTCGGCTTCCGAAAAACCTTCGCAAACCGAAACACTTACTTGTGGGTTTTTGGCATTTGGGAACCAAGGCGTTTGAGAACCAAGGTACTACTGTATTGCACACACACATTCACACAAACATGCACAGAGAAAGAGTCTCTGAGTGACTAGACATCACCTCCAGCCAAGGAAGTGGGGGCAGGAAAAAGAAATGCCCCCTTCCAGAAGCGTCTTCAGCTATTTTGTTTCTCTGGCAGCACACTGCATAACTAAATAGATGGCTAAGTATCGGTAAAGGCCCGTTCCACAACAAAAGAGAATATGTCCAACTGATATTAACCATTTTCTGCAGTCCTCTTCTGGCAAACACTGATATTACCATTAGAAAATCAAACGGCTACCAGGCAGCCGCAAAGGGGGGCGGGGCGCAGAGGGTGCCCTCCCACGCGCCACAGTTCAGGGTAGGAGAGGGGTGGGGAAGCTGTTGCTCACTCTCCTCCTGCTCTCCACAGCTGGGTCAGACACACACCCTGCCACAGCTGAGGATGGCTGCTCTCTGCCGCCAGGTCAGAAGAGCTGCTGCTGTCGGGCACCCTGGGTGTCAGTCATGACACCCAAGGCAGACCGCACCCCCCTGCACCCCCTTCCTATGCCTCTGCTACCAGGGACCCCGAAACAGCATCTATTGCTACCCCAAACCTGTAGCAGTATAAATCAGCTTCGTTTGTTCAAAGAAGCAGAGGTTAATGTTATAGGTGGCACTCATCAACCCTCCAAGAAAATGCAAGGGATTAACAAGAGCAATACTATGCAAGTTTATTCAGAAGGAAGTTCCACTAAGTTCAATGGATCTTAGTCCTATGTATAAGTTTTTAGCTGAAGAGTTGTAGCCAATGTTAGTCCTACTCAGAAAATAGATGACTGAAATTAAGGGGGGGTAAAGGACCCCTGGACGGTTAAGTCCAGTCAAAGGCGACTATGGCATTGCGGCGCTCATCTCATGTTCAGGCCAAGGGAGCCGGCGTTTGTCCACAGACAGATTTCTGAGTCATGTGGCCAGCATGACTAAACTGCTTCTAGCACAATGGAACACCGTGACGGACACCAGAGTGCACAGAAACACCATTTACCTTCCCACCGCAGCAGTACCTATTTATCTACTTGCACTGGTGTGCTTTCGAACTGCTAGGTTAGCAGGAGCTGGGACAGAGCAACGGGAGCTCATTCCGTCATGGGGATTTGAACCACCAACCTTCTGATCGGCAAGCCCAAGAGGTTCAGTGAAATTAAGAAAGGCTTGAAATTAAGAAAGGCTTGAACTGAAGTTAATTTTAATGGGTTTACTCTGAGTACAACTGAATTGCATACAACGCTAAGTGTTTCATCACTGCACAGGTGCTTATTCCAGTGAACAAGCCTTTGGGTTTGTTTTCAGTATTGGATGGGCATACATGCTCATGACCTAAATGCAATGTATGTTTGAAGGAAACAGACCTCTGGTATCATACTTAGAGTCAGCTATCCTAAGCCAGCCAAAGACATATGGAAACAGTACCATGGTCAGTACCATATGTTCTGCAATAGGCATAGACAGCGATCTCTTCCAGATGACCTATTTATTGAGCATGCATTCAGATTTGTCTGCAGAGAGATGCAGTGTCAATCAACTGTTACACCATACTTTCCAGAGCATTTTCTCATCACTTTCCTTATTGCAAAAAGTTCAATTATTTTGGAAGTGTGTTTGTGGCACAAGAGCACCAGATTCACTTTAATTGTGTAAGTTGATTCTGCTGGTATGTGACTGAATCCCATCCACAAAAGTAGTGAAAGCCTGGGGACAGTCAGTGGCTACTTGAGGTGACTAATGAGCAAGGGATGTGCAGCAACGAAACTGTGCAAAGTACATGATGCTATTCAAAGTCCTTATTAGCACAATTCTGAATTAACAATGGCCAATTTAATGGTTGGACTTCACCCCCAAAGGAGCGCTCCTCCGTTGTCTCCTAAAACAGATGGGTGCCAACCAAATTAACAATATAACTTCACTGGATTGTAGAAACAAGCCCTTTATTTATGTTGCACCCAATAGGTGTGATTTCATATGCCACAACCACTACTCCATCTAGCCCAGAGCTTACTCTAGTCATCAGCAGCTCTCTAAAGCAGAGATGTTCCTGGGCTTATGTGAATCTTTGATACCAGGGACTGAACCCAGGATCTTTTACATGTAAGTAAATTTCCAATGTATGGAATCAGGAAACTTTTGAGGTATTCAAAATATTTGTTTATGTCCCATACAGCTAAAAGCTCCTCTGATATGAGAGGAGGCTTTAATCCAGGCGTGGGCAAACTCAGCCCTCCCGATGTTTTGAGACTACAATTCCCATCATCCTTGACCACTGGTTCTGTTAGCGAGGGATGATGGGAGTTGTAGTCCCAAAACATCTGGAGGACCTAGTTTGCCTATGCCTGCTTTAATCAATTAATATTGATTGTACAGATGGAGAGCTGAAAGGCTCCTGCTGCTTTTGAGTGGTCCAATCATAACTACCAAATTGGCTGTTTGGCCTGCACACCCAAATGTGCTTTTTAGACACTTCCACCATCCCAAGAGATGGGTACACACACAGAGACACACACATCTACATACGTAGGTACATACATACATGCAGAGAGGCTGGCAATAATTCAGTAAATGGGCGTAGCCAGGGGGGCAGTTGCCCCCCCATCAAGTGAATAAATAAATAAAACCTTGACTAAAAGTAAAAACCGTAGAAAGATTTTGACAGGTTTTTCTGAGCACCTGGGGCCAAAAGAAAAGTAATTTAAAGCAACTCTTGTTGAGACATTTCATTCCGAATCTGCCAGACAGAGGATGATGACAGATGGGTGTCTTGTTCCCCCCCCCTCCCCACTCCACATAAATCCTGGCTGCACCCATGCTCCAGTAAGATCGCTTCTCGGGCTTCGTATGCACCTGCCAACTTCATAAAATGGCATGCAAATCATGTCATCTGAACGCAACTCAACTATGCGACTTAAGATTTGGGAGCTCATTTAGTACGTGAAATTGGCGAGGGGCGGTTGCATGTGGGTGGCACTTTTTTGGCGCGACGATAAACCGAGATATGCAACTTTCCAAGAAAACGAGAGAGAGAGAGAGAGAGAGAGAGAGAGAGAGAGAGAGGGAGGAGAAGAGAAGCAAGGCGGGGGTAGATAGAGTAAGCGAGAACCATAAATGCACCCCCACCCCACCCCACGCGCGCACTTCTTGTTTGCACGACAAGTTTCTAGCGCGCGCGCGCCACACGCGCACAGGCCGCCAGGTGTTAGCGAGGGCTACGCAAAGGCTCCACCCCTTTCCTCCTCCTCCTCCTCCTCACACTCACCCAGGTTGACGAAGCTCATGACCATGTCCGCGTCGCTGAGGAAGGCGCTATCCTGCGAGGTGGCCAAGGCTGGGGAGCCGCCGCCGCTGCCGCCGGAGGATCCCGGGTGGTGGCTGAGGAGCGTTTTCCGCTGCAGCGGGTGCGCCGTCGGGGGTTCCCGGCCGCTGGTGCGCTGCTGCTGCTGCTGCTGCGTCCCCTCTTCGTCCTCCTCCTCGCTGGACAGGGTATTGTACAGATCCAGCATGAAGAGCGGCGCCGAGTTCAGCCTGCCCGGAGGGGGCACCAACTGTTGCTGCTGCTGCTGCCTCCGCTGGTGGTGCGTCGGCGGCAGGGGAGCCGCTCCTTGCTCCTCTTGCCGCGCCAAGCCGTGCGCCGGCCGGGGCCGGTGCGGCAAGCCCAGCACCGAGAGGATTTCCTTCTGCATCTCCCGCTTTTCGTGAGACTTGAGGCGCCGGTAGAGGAAGCCCGCCGCCGGGGACGACGACGAGGAGGTGGAGACTGGCGCCTGGGGCTGCTCTTGGCTTCTGCTGGCGCCCTCGCCGCCGCCCGCCAGCAGCGCCCCCGCGACGGGCGGCAGAGGCAGCGCAGGCGGCGGCGAGCAGCAGCCGCTACTGCACACCAGCGCCCACCACCAAAGCCAGCGCAGCCTCGCAGGCATCGCTCCTCCGCCCGCGCGCGCGCGCGCCTCGCCTAACCTGCTCGCTTTTTCGCCCTCGCAAGCGCTTCTCGAGCGCGCCCTGAGTCTCCTCGCTTTATCTACCCCCCTCGGGGGCTTAATTCATTGAAAGGGGACGGGGAGGGTTGGGAGACTCCTTTATAGTCGTTAACCTCATTCCTCTCCCTGGTCAGGTGCGAATTCCCCTCTATATAAAGCGAAGAAAGGCTCGCGGAAGTTCCGCGCCCGCCGAGCGGGTCTCAGTTTCGCCCGGCGTCTGTTCTTTTTTCTCCTCAGCCGGCCGTTTGCTTGCGCGTCGAAGAGCAAAGTGAGAATGGAAAGCGGCGCAGCGGGGGAAAGAGCAAAGCCCCCGTTTCCCAGAGAAATTCCCTCGCAATTCGGGCAAGGAAAAGAAGACGCGCTTCTTGACAGAGCTGGGCGAGGGGTGGGAAGGACCCAAAAAGAAGGACCCCGACCTAAAATGCCGAAAGTAAAAAAAAAAATGGGGAAAAGAAGCGTTCCTCCCACGTCCTTGCTTTCTCCCCAGGAACCAAATTCCTTGCAAAAATAATAATTAAAAAAGCAAAGCAGCCCAATTCCCAGCCGGGTTCCCTGTCAAATTCGCCTTGCGCGAAAGCCTGAGGGCGCTTTTCAAGGCAATCCCAATTGCGCGCGCTCTCCTCTCGCCAGCTCGGGCAGCCTCGAGTCACTCATGTGAGCGGCGGCAAGTTGCTCGCAGGTACCACGACCCAGCCGAGGGAAGCGCCCGCCTCCTCCTCTCCTTGATGGGCAGCGGAGGCGACGATTAAAGAGGCTCCGGGTCCCTGTCTGTCATGGGCGAAGCCTCTCCTCCCCGGGAGGGGGCGTTCCCTCCCGCAAACTCCAGAGCTCGGCTTCTCTGCTTGTTTCCCAGAATAAGATATAGGCGGATAAGGATTAAAACAGAGAAAGGACATCGCCGGAATGGAAACATGCATGTGCAAAGGACGAGGGAGGAATGCATTTGATTTTCTTGCTGACCCCGAGCTAAAGAATTAGATTGGTTCTCAAGCGTTTGGCGCGGGCGGGGAAGGGGAGAGTCCCTTCCAGGATAAAATCCAGATGTTTGGACCATGCGTTTCCTATCATACCTGACTATAGGCTCTTGTTTGAAACATCTGGAGGGCACCAGCTTGGAGAAAGCTGCAATAAAATAATGCCTTCGACGGAACATAGGCGAGAGGATTTTTATTTTATTTTTTCCTAGCGAGGTTTCTGCAGGGTATTAAAATTTGTTAATGTTTCTTATGGTGAAAGAGAAAAAAAGGAAGCAGTGGAGGGGGGGGAGAGATCAGGGAGGCAAAAGGAGAGAGATAATTTGGAACAGAAGTTAAGTTATGTGTAGGAATTGGTAGCTTATTCAGATACCATCCCATTCTTGAAGCACAGGCTAATTCTGTGCATGCTTTCCTTTTGTGTACCTCCCTATCCAATATAATGGCTTAGTTCTGAAGAAACACATGTGGTATTGTATAGTATAGTGTATTTTAAAATGGGGTTCAGAGTTTTTAGGGGTTTTTGAATGTTTTATGTAGTTTTTATGTAGTTTTATGTGGTTTTTCAATTTCATTGTTCTACATGGGACAATGACAATAAAGATATCGTATATCATATATTGGCCTAAAATCCGCTAGGCGAACTCCACTGAACAACTCTGTGCAGACTTCCAGATTTCAAAGAGCTATTTAAAGCAAAAAAACCCTCTTCTACTGTAGGTGTGGCCATGGAAGCCTCATTCCTTAAACCTAGAAACATAGTTGAAGGATACAATCAGGTGCCCTAGCATGGGTTTCTGTAATGGCCTCAAAGAAGGCAGGCACATCTCAGCTACATGCACACCTATGCTTACAGTTTGTCTAATCTAAGGTTCACAAGCAAGTAAAGGTCATTTGGGAGCCTGGAACATTATCTAGAGTAGGTATTTCCAACCTTTTCAGACCCAGAACCCACTTTTAATCAAAACAAGCATTTGGGGACCAATTTATTAATATTTTACTATATATCTGCATGGTCAAATATATAATTTACTATGTACTTGCACTCTTGTAGCAACCCACCTTGGATCAGGCCACGACCTGCTAGTGGGTCCCACCACCAGCTGAAGACCAGTACTCTGGAGAATATGCAAGGTGGACTTGGAATAGCAGGATGGTCCTCTTCATCTCCAGATGATCAGAATGAAGCCTCTTTGTAACGGCACATACAATAGTATAATTTACACCCTATCCATGTGTGCTTATGCCCATGACTTTTCTGTTATGAAATGAGGGCATATGGAAACCCACCTAGAAACTATTTAGACCAGCAGCTATTCTAACCTTATTTGCTTGGCCTTGTGTTTCAGAATGAAGATGTCCACCACATTACAGGCTCAGTTGTCATATCCATTATCAGTTCTTTTCCTGTTATTCCACAGGACAGTAGCTCTCCTCCTCCTCCTCCTCCTCCTCCTCCTCCTCCTCCTCCTCCTCCTCCTCCTTCTTCTTCTGAAAGCAGGTGCCAAGTTTAGATATTAAGTTTTAACACCACCCTGAGCTCCTTCGGTAGGAAGAGCGGGACATGAACTTTTTTTAAAAAAAAACTGATGTAAATTAACAACGTTCTGTAACAAATTCTACCCTTTCTAAAGAAAGAAACCACCAAAAAAACCACCCTAATATAAAACACCTCCTATCTAAGAAGTCCAAGAGTATGCAAAAGGCACTTTTCACTAGAGAACTGCGTTAGAAATTGTTCCAAAGTCTTGCTTCCACAAAATCTGATCACACTAACTCCATGGAAGCCAGAGAGTTTCACAGGGGTGGGGAACCTGTTGCCCCTCCTCCTGATACTACTGGACTACAACTCCGATTATCCTCAGCCATGGACTGTGCTGGCTGGGACTAATAGAACTGGAGTCAAAAAACATCTCGAAGGCCACAGATTTCCCCACCTTTGGTTTAGGATATGAACTTGTCTTCATCCACCACTCCTCCTATCCCCTGATACCATATCAGCTGAGCTAAACACTTATCTGGATCGAGATAGATTCTATTTAAATAAAAAACTTGATAACCTCAACTTGAAAAATTCTCTCATCCTTTTTAACAGCGAGTTTAACCTCCCACCCTATGCCATACTTTGTACAAAGGTTCTTACTTGAAGCTGCTTTGGAGTGAATGACTTAGTGAATGCAGCTTTTCAGAATAAATTTTCTTAAGTTCAGTGGGTCTTGTTTAGAATTGTCCATTGCAAACAGGGTAACTAACCAGCTGCAACAGATGAAGGCAGCTGGGGTTTTAAAGCAGGGGTGGGAAAAAACTGTGGCCCTCCAGAAAATGGACTCAGACTCCCATAAGTACTAGCAAGCATGGTCAGGAATTAAGGAGAGTTGCCATCCAAACAGAATCTGGGAGGGCCCTAAGTTCACCATCTCAAAATGTGCAGCAATGGGACGTTCAACATAGCTGCTTCACAGCATAGTGCTACAAGAGAGAAGTTGCATCTGCTGAAATTCCCCCCTCATCTATACAGCTATCGAAGGGCAGAGCAGCCCTGTCCTCCTTCACACGTGGCCGTCCTAAATTTCCACGTCAGTACACTGACTTACATTGGGGCGGTGACTATGCTTTTTTTTTTAATGGATCTGTATGGATCTTAAGGATCCAAGTCCATTTGAAAAGGGGTCACAAGAACAGGTACCCTTGCTGGCTGCCGAGCATGTAATGGAAAAGAAGTTCACAGATGATCAGATGCAAGTTTATATACTCCCATGTGTTTCCTCCTCCCTTCCACGACTTATTTATGGAGGCCTTCAAACCGAAAACAACGTATCTTATTTCACAAGGAGAGTGGTTAACAGGAAGTATAATAACCTGTGAGTAACTTTAACAGGAAGTCCATGAACTTAGAACAGGGTTGTTGTTGTTTTTTATAAACTAAGCAGTTAATCTTTGTTCATTCCAAAAGATCCTTTAAGATAACAGGCATAGTTGCTTTTTGTTTTGCCTGACAAACAATCCAAGCTATAAAAAAAAGAGTGGGTTGTGTATTAAATTGTACATGTTTTAATAAAAACAATGCTACTTAGAGCACTACATAATTAAGTGCTGCAAAAAAACCACCACACAGCCCAATGTATTATTCAGCGTTTTTACAACCATACAAAGGCACAGCACTGTTATAGCTCCCGTGTTACAGAGGGGAAAAGGCCAGCACTGAGCCTGGGAAACACGGGCTTGTCTAAGGGAAACCGAAACATTATGGCTCAGACAAGATTCTCTCTCGCCACCTATAAAAACAGAATTCTTTTTAATGTGTTCACCTTTAAGGTAGGGATGGGGAACCATGGGCATAGCCACGATTTATATGGGGGGGCAGGCTTTATGTTAGGGTGCGGAACCTCAGTTAGTTAAGTATTTTTACTGATTTTTATTGATTGGTGGGCAGCTACACCCATGTGAGGAACATATGCTCCTCCAGATGTTGCTGGACTACAATTCCCACCATGCATAGCAATGCACGCTAAGGCTGATGGGAGTTGGAGTCCAACCATGTCTGGAGAGCTGCACAGCTACCCCATCCCTGTTTAAATGTAAAGTATTTCACCACTGCAGGACATTAGTAAAGGAAGAGGGAGGAATGTACAGAAAACTCATCTTATTATCTCCCCTCCTACCACCTGCAGGGAACCCAGAGGGATTTTGAGGAGGTCTCCATTGATGCAAAGTTGACACAACAGTCCTAAAAACAAAATCATATTGTGACAGCATTCCCTAGAGATTAGCTATAGGAGAAACAGGGGCTGTAAAATATATAAAGGTAAAGGGACCCCTGACCATTAGGTCCAGTCACGACCGACTCCAGGGTTGCGGCACTCATCTCACTTTATTGGCCGAGGGAGCCAGCGTACAGCTTCCGGGTCATGTGGCCAGCATGACTAAGCCGCTTCTGGTGAACCAGAGCAGCACACGGAAATGCCATTTACCTTCCCGCTGGAGAGGTACCTATTTATCTACTTGCACTTGACGTGCTTTCAAACTGCTAAATATAAAATATGTAATATGTAAAATATGTAAATATGTAAAATATATAGGCTATAACATATTAGCATAACTAAAAATTAATTGCTACAGGTGAGGTCCCACAACAAAACATCACAAAGGGTAAGATTCTCTCTCTTCTCCCTCTCTCTACCCATACTTTCTGGTTCTACAGGCTGAGTCACTCCTAGGGTTGACCTGGGAATGTTAACTTTGTTGTTGTCTTTTTACTCTGAAGCCAATGAGAGGTCTCTGGGGAAGAACACAAAACGTCCTCTGAGCTTATGGTACTCAGGCTTACACGACAGCATCTGGGGCAAAAACTGTGCGAGCGTGGTAGGAAACTTGTTCCACATAATACAGCTGATCATTTGAGGGGGGGGTTCAAACGCAGTGCACCCCTCTTCTCAGCCAGCTCCTCATTACTTCGGTCACTCAGTCCTCCTCCCTTAACGTTCCCCCCCTTCCTCCTGGCTGAAAGCTGCCACTGGACTTCCTGCCTGCACACCTCTTTGACCAAGTTCCCCTCCCAAGCTGTCAAGGGGGATGGAAGTATCACCATGAGCACAAGGGGATTCAGAAACTGAGCTCTGCAAATATATGCTTGATCATCTGCATCCCAAAGGGCCAGTTCTTTATTTTATTTACAGGGACGCATATCATTTGTTTAACTGCAAGCATTTCCAAGTGGTTTACGTAAAATAAAACCATACGGAATAAAACCATCATGCAACCAAACAGAAACCTGAACGCTACCTTAAAATGGCTGGTGGAGTAAGAAAATTTTTGACATGCTCTTGAAGTTCAGCTTGAAGAGCGCCTGTCTAATTTCAGTTGGGAGGGAGTTCCACGGACTTCGGCCCGCAACACTGAATGCATGGCTTCTTCCACTACCAATTGCCTCAGGCTGAATGCTGTACTCCAGCCAAATGACTACTTAGCCAGTGAGGGATGGGCCCTGGATCCTGCTCTCTGCTGTCCAAGTTCCATGGCATCATGAGGGCAGGTTGCATGTCTCCAGGCGGTTTGCTGGCTTTTTTCTAACCAATGTATTGCAGACCTCAAAGAAGTCACGCACATAGGTTGGGGCACCTTCTCCCAGCTTTCTCCCTAGTCCCAATTTAACTGGGCACCCTTCAGATTTGCATGGAACATACCCATTTATTAAGAGGCAGAGCAATATTTACTTAGAGGCAAACCAATATATCTTCAGCCAGACCTTATTTACACTTGCACATTTGGAGAAGTATGACCCTGGGGAGTCAGAGCTCAATATTGCAATGTTTCCATTTGGATTCAGGTCATGTTACTTTAATTTAAAAAAAACAACAACGTCTGGATGCTCTACAACTGTCAAGGAACTGATGAGAGGAAATGTGAATTTATACGTACATATATGTAAAATGAACATTTTTCCATTTGAAATTTTAAAGCTTTTTTTTTTAAGGGTACAGAAAATTATTCCTTGCTGAACAAAACGTAAAGGTGTTCCATGAGGTCTCAGGCTACAGAATTAAAACACCAATACTATTAAAAGAATGTTTCACCTCCTAATATTTGCTCTCTCTCACTCTCAAACTTTCCTTTCACTGTCCTGTCTTAGAATGTTATGAATGCAGAATACAGAATATCATATTTTCCTACTCATGGAGGACACCTGGTGGCGAACCAGAGTTAGCTTTCTAGAAATTATTCCATACAGGAAAAATGGGCAAGTTTGCTTTTTGAATTAGCTCCTTAAAATTCTTGCCCTAAAGCCAAGGTACTGTCTGTGCTAGTACTCAGAAGGTGTGTCACCTCTTTGTCAGTGATGTGCTGTAAATACACTCATGAAATCATCACCAGAGGAATCTAAGATATAAAAGCATTTATCAGGGAGAAAAAAACCTAAAACACTGCACTTAAATGTATAATTTATCTGTCACCTTATAATCTCATCTTCCCTCCAAAAATCTCAGGGTGGTATAATTGAAGTTATTTCATCTACATAAGAACCCAATGATGTAGGGTTGTATTGCAAAAATGTCTTTTTCAAGACCACCTAGTGTCGTTATTGCCTCAGGGTTTCAATCTGGCCTTTTGAATGCATAGCCAAACTTTGTTCCCTGTCACGAAGATTTCCTCTGGCAGCTTTAATGAGTAGGACAAAGGTTCCCAAACTGTGGTCCATGGACCACCAGCGGACAGCAAACTTCATTCAGGTGACCCGCAGCAAACCCACATTATATAGCCGTTTTGATTTTTAACTGTATTTTTATTGCTTCTTTTATTTCTTAGGCTCTATTTTATTACATTACCATTGGAACTCTATGTAATTCAGTAATTGCAACGGACTTATTCCAATAGAATGGAATTTTCCCCATGGAATAAGACAATAAAATACACTGCAAGAAAGAAAAGAATCAAGGAAAACAATGAAAAAACATACAGCATCTAGCATTGAATATTGCAAGTCCAACAAGAGGCAGAAAAATATTTTAAGTGGCCGAAACCTTCGGCAATTTTCAAGTTGGGTAGGCCGGGTCTAGGGCTGAATCTACATATATATTGAAAAATGCTGTGAAAATGCTTTATACACACACACACACACACACACACACACCATAAATCTTATCTGTCTGTCTATCTATCTATCATCTATCTATCTATCTATATCTATCTATCTATCTATCTATCTATCTATCTATATCTATCATCTAATTCTAAGCCCACCTGTGCCATCTAGTGTCACATCTGTATAATGCACTTAAAACACGATTAAAACATTATCTTTGAAGCTGTATAGCTGAGTCCTAGGTCATAGGTAATTAAAGTTGTATAACTCATTCCTGGCCCACATAACAGATATTTGAATCTTTAAAAAGCACACTTGCTGGCATGTACAGCACTGTGGCGCACCCAAGTGCACATATCAAGGCCCTGTGTTTGCACGCTCTTCAACCACTTTAATACAAGGGGAAGCACCTCCCTAGAGGAGCAAACGCAGAAGCTACTGTGTTTGAAGACAATGAGCTTACATATGAGAACAGCAGTGCCGACCTTCGGACTATTAAACTAAAGAGACTTCCGCGCAATACAAATGTTCTCAGAAAAAAGTAACATTGGAACTTAACTACCAGGCAACTAAGTACAGGATTGCAGCTTCATTAACTGACTATTTTGGAAGCTATTTCCTTAGGGTTTCAGATACACATTAGTGACTAATATTTATTAGGGATCAGAAGTATTTTGTCAACAACAACAACAAAGGTAAGTATTTATAGGAAGAAACATTTTCAATGAAAATTATATATATGAGATATATATATATATATATGATATATATATATATATATATATATATATATATATATATATATGATATATATATATATAATTTTCAATGAAAATTATATATATGAGAGTTCAGAAGCAATAATTAACACATATTGTCATGGGCACATTTAAAAACACTAATAGAGCAGTCCTATATTTGTCTGCTCAAAATAAATCCTATTGAGTTCAATGGGACTTACTTCCGGGTAAGAATTGCAGTGATTCTGTGACCATTTTAGGCCTTAAATATGCAAATAGCTGGCAATTCTTAGCTACGTTTACATTTTTGAAAAATATAGCCCTCATTAGCATTAGTTCAAGTGTGGATTTTCTATAAAACATTTTTAAAGGCTGCATTTCAGTGGGATATGCATATATACTGCATGTGGCTTTTCTTATTTTGCAAGTGCAACATAGATTTATTTCTATTATAAAGCAGGCGTTCAAAGAGAAGAGCCATTATATGCAACTGCTACAACTTTGCCCCACCACGCCCGTGCCCCAAGCTGAACTTGTTAGCACCAGGAACAGATTCTTCTAATACCACCTTTACTCCAGTGTCGAACTCAAACTGCATGGCTTCTGTGAAGGAAGAGGCATCAAACGCACTGTAGTAAGCAGAATTTCTGTCTGCGCGCATGCAGTGCTGGGGAAATGCTGAAATTTGTTCTGCTAATTCAATGGCATGCTGGAGGCCTGGAAGAAAGAAAAGGGAAACACAACCATATATTAAAATTAGGGAAAGTGGGCCACAATAATAATAATTTTTTATTTATACCTCGCCCTCCCCGGCCAAGACCGGGCTCAGGGTGGCTAACACTGAATATAAATACAGTAAAAACATTAAAAACAAACAGCCCCACCCCCAAAAGCAGTTGATTAAAATATAAGTTAGAATACAGTTTAAAATGCAGCTTAAAATGCAGCCTCATTTTAGTGATAGCCTATAGATCAAAAAGCAGAGACATCACCTTGCCAACAAAGGTCCATACAGTTAAAGCTATGGTTTTCCCAGTAGTGATGTATGGAAGTGAGAGCTGGACCATGAAGAAGGCTGATCGCCGAAGAATTGATGCTTTTGAAGCAGCCAGTGAAGGGAATTATGGTGCTGGAGGAGACTCTTGAGAGTCCCATGGACTGCAAGAAGATCAAACCTACCCATTCTGAAGGAAATCAGCCTTGAGTGCTCACTGGAAGGACAGATCCTGAAGCTGAGGCTCCAATACTTTGGCCACCTCATGAGAAGAGAAGACTCCCTGGAAAAGACCCTGATGTTGGGAAAGATGGAGGGCACAAGGAGAAGGGGATGACAGAGGACGAGATGGTTGGATAGTGTTCTCGAAGCTACCAGCATGAGTTTGACCAAACTGCGGGAGGAAGTGGAAGACAGGAGTGCCTGGCGTGCTCTGGTCCATGGGGTCACAAAGAGTCGGACACGACTAAATGACTAAACAACAAATGGATCAAAGTCATAAGGGGAGAAAACGGCAAATATTCACCAGGGCCAACTATCCATGCTGGTCCTACATGGGCCAGCAAAAAGAGCCGAGGGGAAATTTATATACAAATCCCATATAAGGGGTTCCATCAAAAAAATAAACGAGAGGGGGTTTGAACTGAGTCCAGCCCAAAGGCCAGGTGGAACAGCTCCGTCTTGCAGGCCCTGCGGAAAGATGTCAAATCCTGCAGGGCCCTGATCTCCTGCGGTAGGGCATTCTACCAGGCCGAGGCCAGAGCTGAAAAGGCCCTGGCCCTGGTTGAAGCCAATCTAACGTCCTTGGGGCTCAGGACTTCCAAAGTGTTGTTATTTATGGACCTTAAGGTCATTTCCAAAGCAGAGGAATTGCATTTTCTTACAGGATGTGGCCTGTTCTATATCTAAGTCCCAGCTCTGGGTTTGCCTCCTTTCAAATCTTCTATATTTATTATTATTATTATTATTATTAAAACTATTTTCTTGCTTTACAAAAGTACACGCTTTGTCTCTTTTTTCAAGTTGTACAGTCTTTTCTACAGATCAGTTACATTTGTTATGAGACATTAGTGTTGAGTACAGTATAAGGTCAGGAAGAAAAGGGAGGGGGGAATCTTCTATACTTATATACTTCTGCAGAAATACAGCAAGCCGGCTTCTCATGAGAGTGAATAATTCTCCCAGACTCTAAAAGCAAACCTCTTTGAGGGGTAAGAGCAAAAAGAGGTTCTCATTTTAATTCAGAAGGTAGGTGAACTTCAACAAGTTATGGGAACACTATCATGATCCACTGACCCTGATTTGTTGCTTAACTTACGAGAGGAAAAGCATAATCTTCATGCAAAAATCACAGCGGCAACTTCCATGAGCAGGAAGTCCTGGTGGAGTGGAAGTCCTTGATCATAGAAATTTTTATTGCCATCTCTAATCCCACTGAGACTTTGCTTCAATTATTATTTCCTGTCTACTCTTCATTCTCACTCTGCTTTGTACCACTTTATTGGTGCAGTGATTCCTATGTATTAATCCAGTAATTCCAAAACAGTGAGTCAAAGCTCACTCATTAGATCACAAATTTCCTGCTCTATATGTGTTATGCTTTTCAGTATGTTAGATAGGCTTTTATGATGTATGTATCATCTTCATTCTTTCCAGACAACTCATTAAAATGAATTCACACATGTTCTACATTTCATGTAATGCCTTCAGTCAAGCCTCTAAGTACTAGCGCTATATTTTTTATATATATAAACTGCCTTTACATTTCCATAACCTGGAACCTTTCATTTCCTCAAGGTAATGCCAGTCTCTAAACACCCTCAATGTAATAGGAATCCATTGCAAAGAGTAAAAGGGAGGGATGAATGCTTGGCTTAGAAGAGAATATTCTGCTACCGAGGAAGACACAACAGATGCCAGGAACTTCAGCACAAGACTTTCTGTTTCACAGCTGCCTGCATATCTTTCTGCGAGAACATTTGCTGAACACATTGCAAAACAAAACTGGCGGAAGACAAGTAAACACATTTCAAAGCTGAAGATTCCAAACTGCAAGAAACAGGTCCCACCCCTCTGCTCCATACTGTGACCTCGGTCCAGAGAAGAAGACCAACAGCAATGCATAGTGGTGTTAAGAGGATCAATGTCTCTCTGATAATCTGCTGGAAAGCCTGTGGTCACAATAAACAAGGCTGTGAAATACAGAGCAACTGATCCCGCGATAGCTGGGAAGAAGGAGAGCCTGGGAAGAAGATACCATCTCTGGGCAACATTGGCAGGGCCAAGAACTCTGCATCTATGGAAGAGCATGGAAGAGCCATCTAAAAATAAAAAATGATGTCTTTGCCCTATTTTCTTTCTTTCTTTTTCAAGTGAATGCATATTTTAATGGAAGACATCAAGCTGTGGGCATTTAATGAGAAACAGCAACACCTTGCTAATTCACACAACTAGCAACCACTCGCTTTTCTTTGCCCAGAAATATTTTTCCAAAAATATCGCACGGATCTCCCAGATCAAAATCTTTGCGAGAGAGAGAGAGAGAGAGCAATGGCTGTGGTGAATAAACACTGATTAATTCAATAACAACATCACTAAGAAACCAATATTGTTTGTTTATATAAACATTTGAAAGCGATTTAAAAAAACACACACAAAAACCTCATACTTATGATTCTGCACATAATCACAACTTTGTTTGAATATCCATGTCCACGCTTAACCCAGTGTAACTTTATTTGTACTTCCAATACATCCCAATATAGAAATGTACACATATGCGCCAAAAGCTAAGTGTCAAGCTAGATAGCAGCAGTTCTGTGCATTTAAATATAGAACTGCCTCAAACATGCAGAAAGACGGGTGTGAGGTTGTGGTCTGATTTTAACCAAGAAGGCAGGGCATGGGTTGGGGAGCTGATAACAATTTTTTACTTCTCCAGAGCCATCTCCTCTAGTGCTTTCCACCCAACTGAAGTTATTATTTTTTTCTGTACTCGGCTGAGAAGCGCTTGGGGAGAGGGTTCTGTACTCCTTACCCTTTTACTGTTAAAGTTAGAGTTAGAACTCACCCCTCATCTCCTCCTTCTGTGCGATCAAGTGCCTGAGAAATTTTTTCTGTGTCAATGTCTATCATTGAATCTCCGGACATCTGCCATGGGACCCCTGTGTCACAAAGGATTATGGGAGTGTGTTTTGAGGCGCATGTTGCGGTGCACAGACTAGGTCTCATAGGCCTGGCCATCACCTGATGTGAACTGAATGTGTCCACTTGTCCACTGGCAGCTGCATGAGAGGATAAGGAGTGATGGGCAACCATCTTAAAAAGGGGAAATTTCTCCACTGTTACTCACCTTCTAATTAAGTAATTCCTAATAAGGTTCAGTTGTTAGAACACCCCTGGCCTCTTCCAAAAAGAAATAGTAGTCATACCTCGAGTTGAATGCGCTTCGGGTTGAGCGCGTTCGAGTTGTGCTCTGTGGCAACCTAGAAGTAACGGAGTGTGTTACTTCCGGGTTTCGCTGCTCACGCATGTGCAGACGCTCAAAATGACGTCACGCGCATGCGCGGTAGCGGGGAAACGCGACCCGCGCACGCGTGCTGTCGCGTCTTGCATTCCGTTCAGGATGCGAACAGGGTTCTGGAACGGATCCCGTTCGCATCCCGAGGTACCACTGTATGTGCTTAAACAAGTGCTAGGCATGATGTAGAAATTATATACCGTATAAAAGGGATGGAATCTTTACCACCTAAAACAAGACAGTGGGCAAAGGGCAGAGGACATGAAAGGGAAGGGAAGGGAAGGGAAAGAAGGACAGGCAGAGAAGACGGCCCTACAGCCAGGGGCAGTGCATCAACGAAACATGAAGGTGCCATTCTGCTACTGCCGCCTCTTTACCTGGGCTGCACAGCAGCACCTGCAAAGCGGCAGTGCCATATCACAACAAGATATTATGCAAGATTTTGACGAGATCTCATGAGATTTTGATGAGATCTCACCAGAACCTGCAGCTGCCGCTTCACCAACAAAACAATAAAATACAGCTAAAACAATAAACACGCCCCCAAAATGTCACAGACAAAAACAGGGACTCTCATATATTTACCCTTTTTCTCCCACCACATGCCATCACCAAAATAGAAACCGTGATTTGCCACGGACAAGCAATACAAAATAAAAGAATTCGTTTACTGGAATTTATCACACATTACAGAAGGCTCTTCTTCTCCATCAATTGTACAGAGCTTTGTTTAAGTTCTGTGATTGAACTAGTTTCTGATGCAGTGTGCTAATAAAACGGCCACAACACTTTCTTTTATAACAAACTAGAAAACAAACCCAAATTTAAGCATTCTTTAAAACAAAACAAAAAACCCAAAACTTAAGGATCTTCTAATTGATACAGTTATATTTATTATGGAATAGCTGAAATACATTCTGTAACATTTAGTATCTATCTTGATGAGTAAGGAACTGTGGGACAGACTAAAGCCCTATTCAGGCACAGTGAGGACAAGAGTGCGAGCTCTGCACACACACACACTTCACCACTATCATGAGTTGGTGGAGGCTGACCTTTTGAAGTGGGGGGGGCCTCCTGTACTTCTGGAACACCCCTGGGGTTCTAGAACCTGGATTTTCCAGGATTCTATAACACACAGGAAGCCTTCACAAATACTGCTGCCTCCCCATTTCAGAAGACAGTCTTCTGCAAGTTGGAGAGGGATAAGAATGCAAGTGGGGGTAGCAGAACTAAGACACTGGTCCCCGGACTGCCCAGGCCCTTGTGGTTAACTTTTTTACACTTATTTTGGCAATGTCTACAAAAGGCTAGAGAGGAAGTAGCCACACTGTCTTTAGACAACCAGAAAAGAATTAAGTTAACAACCACAGCCTGGGACTCAGATGACTTTTAAAAAGCAAAAAAAAAAAATGCATTTTATTAAAAATTCTCCCAAAATATGGTTACACTTAGCAAGTTCAAAAGCACAACCAGCTACAGTGTGTACAAATGTCAAGCTGTACCCCTGCTTAGTGACTCTGTGTCTAGGCACACAGCATCTGTTCACACACACCCCAATCCTCGGGGGTATTTAACTTTTGGGAGCTGGAATAGCAACTTAGGTCAATGTGCAAATATTATTTAGAGCAAATTCTCAAAAGCCTCCCCAAATACAAAAATATGGGCTTTGCCATGGACAAAGCAACAAGAAATAAGAATTCACCTTAGGAAATAGGGGCAGCAGGGGTACATGCTTAGGTGCAACCTGTCGCCTATGCTATTTTTTATTTCATTTAAAATAATAAATAAATAAGAAGCACAGAAGTGCAAGTCTGTTCTTGGTCTATGTTGTAATCAAGAACTGTACATACAAATTCTGTCACTAAGAACATGTGGCTTTTTACATGTGGCTTTGAGTTTATAAAAAAAAAAAGGTGTTTTGATTTTCAGTACACACATACCACAAGTATAAAGACAGAGAATAGGAGTAATCACAGGATATGACATTTAATAAATTTAAGCCCTAATTTTGCTTCCTGGTGATTCCAGGAAGCAGACTTTGGAAGGCCCACCATGGCAAAGTACAAAGTCCTATGGCCTTCCAGTTGTTCAACAGCAACTTCCATCATCCCTGACCATCTTCCATGCCGGCTGGGGCTTACAGAAGCTGAAGTTCAACATGTTCCCTATCCTATGGCTTTAGAAAGGAGCTGGCAGACTTCTATTTCCTTGGCAGCCACTCTGTATGCCAACAATTGTTTGTGAAGCTGGCTAAACCAGGTGAGGGTAGCTGATGGGTCTCAAATGCTTGGTGAGTTAGGGACTTTCCCTGCATGCAAAGACAGGCTCTGGTGATTTGAGCAGACAAGACCAATAGTGGGTCCAATGGTCAAGAAGGCAGTTTCTGCGTGTGCCATAGAGGGAAGTGAGGGGCAGACGGGGCTCGTCAACCTGGGAAAGTAGCCCATCTAGGAGAAGGGAAACTCTGATCCTAAACCTCTGCTGCCTTGCCTTGTGGGACACCTTTAGGAGAAGAAAAGGCTAAGGAGTAAACCCAACCCAAATCCAGAGCGGACTCCCTAAGACAATTGGATGGCGCCTTGTACGGCTCCTTCCGGCAATTCCTTCAGCCAAGTTGGTGCCAAACGTATTGCTCTGTTCTGCTTTGGACCACATGAGCACAGCCGGGGGTGTGGGTGTCTTGTCATCTGGGAAGCCCAGGATCTCCATACACACTGCCCAGGCTTGCATCTCAGAGAGGTCACTTCGTTGCTGCTAATGCAGCAGTTTGACTTCACCCCCAGAGACACATCCCATTGTCTCTCGAGACAGACGGATGCCCAATGCCCCTGCAACTGTTGCTCCTAAGCAGTAAAGCAATTTCCAGTTATATACGGTGTGTGTTTTAATTACTATTACATTATTATTATTATTATTATTATTATTATTATTATTATTATTATTTTATTTAACATTGTTATGTACTGAGCTGAATCCTAGAACAATAGGATCCATAATGCAGCAGTCTGATTGGTCCACAGGAGCCACCCAATCCAGCTCCAGGTGGAAGTGAATCAGCGACCTGATTGGCCTGCAGGAGCAGCCAATCAGGCTCCTGGATGAAGTGAATCAGCAACCTGATTGGCCTGCAGGAGCAGCCAATCAGGCTTCTGGAGGAGGTGAATCCACAACCTGATTGGCTTACAGGAGCAGCCCGCAATTAACCAATCACGTGGGGCCCATTGTGTAAATAATGTATATATAGCTAGACGTTTTGGGGAAAGCTTCATTCATTACTACTATGAGCTGAATAAAGAGCGTGAAATTCACACTCGACTCCAAGTATATTTCAAACATACATATATTTATAAAATCCAGAGATGCCACATTTAGTGCATGTCTATGCTTGTCTGATCAAAATGAATTCCCGCTGAGTTCAGCAGGACTTGCTCCCATCCCAGCCCCAGGTAAACCTCACACTCAGTTTCTTGTACTTGAAAACATTTGCTATTTTTCTCACAAGTGAAACAGTATGAAAATACATCTCCAATTAGGTTTGGAAGGGCTGCTAGAGGGAGACAGGTAAATTTTTTTGGGGGGTGGATCTGGTCCACAGGGGGCTCCCACTTGGACATCCCTGGCTTATGGTAAACAAAACAGGGTTTCATTCATGTTTGTCTCAAAAGATACGTCTCCAGATGCCAACCAAAACAGCCATATTTTTAAAAAGGAATCCGGATATCAGGATGCACAGAGCACATGGGCAGAAAGTCTGTGGAGACGTTAGTCACTTCTTGGACCTGAAGAATGGCGGCAGCTTCAGGAGGGATTGAATAACTTACTGTGTTATTAATGATCTCCCTCACCCCACCCCACCATTACACTTCCACGATCAAAATAATCTAAATTTTAACACACCCGCATGCACAGAAAGCCTTAAAAAGAGAGAGAAACATCTGAATCTGTACCTTTTTTGTTATGGCTAGTTGACTCCTACTTACTTCCTTTCTAAAACTCTGCTACAATACGGATGTCTCACCCCACCAGCTATTTCCAAAGCCTGTTTTGCATTCAGATATGTACATGCTGTCATCGTTTTGTTAACAGGTCGGGGTGGGGAGGAGAACAGCAGCCCCACCAGCTTAAGCTGAATCAAAGCAGCTGTTGCTGGTCATTTTTTTAAGCCAGCTTCCATGCCAATTCAGAATGAGGTAAAGCCTGATTCAGAAGGGTCTTCCTTTTTCCTTCTGCAGGAAACCTCCGGAGTCTAGTCAAGAGAACTGCTGTGTGCATTTACCTTAACGGAGGTAGTTCCCCCCTCGGTGGTGAAAGGTTAGCAGCAGGAATGTGTTTTCGCGATGGGACACACCCTTGTTATTGGAAGAAATGTATTTCCATGTTGTCAAACCCGCGCTCTAAATTAAACAGAAATCAGGGTTCTGCCTTCTGAATGGAATGAAAGTTCGCAAAGAGCTGCCAGTTGCTGGCTACAGAAAGGATGCTATACGTTCACATGCGACATATGTGTTCTACGTGGCTCTGAGAAGGGGGGGAGGGCATCCTGCCTAGCCTCTCCCACCCATCCCATGGGAAAAAGGGGGGGAAATGCTGGAAAGCTAGGCTTCCAAATTGCTTTTTGCCTGCTAGTCTATGGCCAGTAAGAACTTCTCTAAAGCAGCCTTTGCAAACCCGGCACCCTCTGAACACTTTGGACTACAACTTCCATCGGCCATGCTGGCTGGGGCTGATGGGAACTGTAGTCCAAAACTCGTGGTGCGCACCAGCTCAATGAAGGCTTCACTACAGCAGATGCCAACAGGGCCCTGCAACAGATTAGACCAGGCATCCCCAAACTCGGCCCTCCAGATGTTTGGGGACTACAACTCCCATCATCCCCAGCTAACAGGACCAGTGGTCAGGGATGATGAGAATTGTAGTCCCAAAACAGCTGGAGAGCCAAGTTTAGCTGTGCCTGGATTAGACCTTTGTGCTGCACCAGCCTATTGGTCCAATCTTGACCAAAAGTCATCTCCCTATCTAAAAACATGACTCAGCAAAACAAAGGCTGTAGTCTTGCATCCCACTAGGTGCATTTAATTCCATTCAGGTTGAATGAAACTGAAACACGCAGGGTTGCAGCAGCCCAATAATACATTGGATTTGTCCAATCTTATTTATTTACTTGATTTATACCCCATCTTTTCTACAAGAAGGTACACGTGATTCTCCCGCTCCCCAGTTTATCCTCACAACAAACTCTGTGAGGTAGGTTACGTTGTGAGACTGTGACTGGTTTTAAACCCAGTTAATAATGACATGCTGCGAAAGACACCTACCTTGGCCACTGGGAACTATTCGATTAGCCAGTCCAAGCTGAAATGCTTCCTGCGCACCAACAGGCCGCCCAGTGAGAATGAGATCCAGCGCACGTGAAAGGCCAATTAGCTTTGGTAGTCTAACAGTGCCACCATCTATCAGCGGAACACCTAAAAAAAAACCCAACCAACAATAGTTAAAGGGGGGGAACCCCACTCAAATAACCATTTTTTAAGCAAACTGGAATGTTAATGTCTCTGAAACTAGGGTTGCCATGTGTCCTCTTTTTCTAGGACACGTTCATTTTTTCATGGGTATGCAAAATGAGACTCATCAAATGTTAAAGTCGGCAAATGTGTCCTCTTTTTTTGCTCTTCAAAATATGGCAACCCTAACACATTATACTCCCATAATGTGGGATAAAGGCATGTATAATCCTCATCTACCATCCAACTGCCTTCTTATCATGAAACACATGGCCAAAAGGTAAGCAATGAGATGTGTCCTACAGAGACTCTGGCTATGTTCACAATCGCAGTAAGTCATAAACCATGGTTTACTGTGCACAAGCCAATCACATCCACTTTGTTCCTCCCTGGGGAGAAGCAAATTGTTATATTTGAGCTTAGGGTCGTGTGCAAGCCAAGCACCGTGGTTTGATTCACTCCTAGCAAACCACCCTAAGCCAAGGTTTGCACTTGGCTTATCAATCATTATCTGTTTGAGCAGACATCATGCGATGCCAAAGATTGTTTCTCCGCAGCAAGAGCAGGGCACAATCAGCTTACTGTGATGTGCAAACAACACGGCTACTTCCAACACTCTGAAAATCCAACAAGCAGGAGACAAATGTACTGATACCAGTTGTATTGATCCCAGTGCAATTTGAGCAAATGCCTCTTTACTAGGCGACAAAAAGATACATTACCATAATAGGAGTTAGTAGCTCCTTTTGAGTAGCTAAGGAAGTTACAAGAGATGCAAGCAATTTCTGATTCTTTTAAAACTGATTTGCTTGAAACACGTTGCGCTTAATAACGTCGGCGTCAATGAACCTGTCTCCCGCACCTGTTGAATTTCCATCTTTTCCTGGTCTGCGGTGGTTCCCTTTTCAAATGTTTTGTACCCTTGGCTGACTTTAACTAGTGCAAAATGAGTGTAATGAGCAAGGAAACAACTGAAGTTAGCAATTTGTCTGAAATGCCAGAGAATAGCGGCCGGAGAGTAAGGGCAGGATTCAACTGTCCTGAGGGGTAGCTCAGTCAGTACAGCATGAGACTCTTAAAGTCAGGGTTGTGGGGTTTAGCTCCACGTTGGGCAAAAGATCCTTACATTGCAGGGAGTTGGACTAGACGAACCTCGTGGTCCCTTCCAACTCTACAGTTCTATGAACTGATAAGACCCATCAGTGGAAGCCCTGGGCAAGTGCTTCCATTTGTGCAATGGGACTTTCCTCTAACCCCAGCTTCTCTGAAATTGGCTCTGGAGGGGCTATGATAAACCCTGGAACAGCGTGTGGGTTGGTGGTGGAGAGGAGACGTCGTTCCATCTGGCAAGCCAAAATGCTTTCCCTGATGGAACCATCAGGGCAACACTGCATTCCTCCCTATGTCTCCATTGGGTGGGACTCAGCGAAGTTCTGCTCAGAGTAAACACATTGAAATTAATGAACACGACGTGCGCTGCAAAAATATATTCAATCTGAAGATGAAATGGCTTTGCTCTCTCCACTGAGCCAAACTGGCCCAACTTACTGAGTGTACTACATACACTCAGTAAGTCAGCTGTGCAGATCTCTTGGTATTTTATACTTTTATAGCCTACCCCGTTTTAGCTTAATCAACTAATCAGAGGCCATGTGCTGTGCTGACCATAAAGATACAGGGCGCACACACTTTTTATACCCATTCAAAACCAAACTCCATGCAATTCACAAAACATACCGAAACGCCTACAGAACACTCCAAAGATAGCGCTTTCTTCTACCACACGCAAGTCAGCCAAGAGGGACAGCTCAAGCCCACCAGCCACTGCATATCCACTCACCGCAGCAATCACTGGCTTAGAAAACTTCATCCGCGAAGGACCCTGTAACAGGTATTGGAATTGTGTTAGAACTATTATTCAATAGGACTAGAATATATTCCAAACAGTATTGACCCAGAGACAGTGCATTAATAATATTCACAGTGATGCAGAGCATATACCGTATTTTCCGGCGTATAAGACAACCCCCAACTTTTCCAGTTAAAATATAGAGTTTGGGATATACTCGCTGTATAAGACAACCCCTCTTCCAACGCACACCAAATAAAAATTAAAAAACCAATCTCCAGTCGGGCTCGGAAATCCGCTCCACTTCCCAGTGGCCGGGGGCTTCTGGGGCCAATTTTCAAGCGTATTTCTGCTTCATCTAGAGAGCTTGTTGTCTTCTGATTTAATTTGCTGTCGTTTTATCCTTTGGTGGGGAGTTGCTGCAGGAGCTGCTGCTGTAGCGGGCGTATAAGACGACCCCCGACTTTTGAGAAGATTTTCCTGGGTTAAAAAGTAGTCTTATACGCCAGAAAATACAGTAGTCAAAACTAACGTGCGAAGTGTGCCCAAGGTAGCTGGAAATTACAGGATGTTACCATGTTCAATGCCAAGGGAAAAGAAGTTGATCGAGTTTTGCCCATCCCTTAAGCAAGAGGCCTACCATCTAGGGCAGCCTTTTATGTCCAAGTCTCCAGAAACCAAAAAATATATTCAGGCATTTATTGATTGTATCCATGGAGGAGTTGTGTATGCTGCCCTTCTTCCCACGTTGAGGGGGAAGGTCTGACAGGGGTTGTAAGCATTTGGGTAGAAGTGGTTACAGTCCTTCCTATAACTGGAAACCATATTCACATGGTGTTCCCAACCACTGGGAGGAGAACATTTGGTCACTTTCAGTTGAAATCCAGCTTCAGAGGAACGAAGGGGCACACACAATGATCCCCCACAGCCCCTTCACACATTCAATTAAATAAAGACCCAAATAGACTTCTGAGACATCTCTGGAAGTTAGCGTCCTATACCGTCCATTCGGATTACAGGTATAGGTAGGCTTTGGCTCAGGCATTGTGCA
This sequence comes from Podarcis filfolensis, assembly GCF_964270895.1. Taxonomy (NCBI): domain Eukaryota; kingdom Metazoa; phylum Chordata; class Lepidosauria; order Squamata; family Lacertidae; genus Podarcis; species Podarcis filfolensis. The sequence goes on along the minus strand of NC_139603.1, from coordinate 28,681,154 downwards.
TGTAACCTGTATTAGCCTTCTGGCTGAAGGCCAATAATCGAACAGGGTTGCGCCTGGGTTAGGACCCACCCCCCATAAAGGCCATCATTGGCCTTGTCAGATTCAATTTTTGTCAGATTCAATTGGAGGATCCCAATAGCCAGTCACGAGGGAGAAAATATTTCCCGCATCCCGGGGGAGCTGTGCCAGGCCGCAACCACTGCCCACCCGGAATTTGGGTGTTGGTGTTGTTGTTTAGTCGTTTAGTCGTTCCGACTCTTCGTGACCCCATGAACCAGAGCACGCCAGGCACTCCTGTCTTCCACTGCCTCCCGTAGTTTGGTCAAACTCATGCTGGTAGCTTCGAGAACACTATCCAACCATCTCGTCCTCTGTCGTCCCCTTCTCCTTGTGCCCTCAATCTTTCCCAACATCAGGGTCTTTTCCAGGGAGTCTTCTTTTCTCATGAGGTGGCCAAAGTACTGGAGTCTCAGCTTCAGGATCTGTCCTTCCAGTGAGCACTCAGGGCTGATTTCCTTAAGAATGGATAGGTTTGATCTTCTTGCAGTCCATGGGACTCTCAAGAGTCTCCTCCAGCACCATAATTCAAAAGCATCAATTCTTTGGCGATCAGCCTTCTTTATGGTCCAGCTCTCACTTCCATACATCACTACTAGAATTTGGGTAAGCAACCCTTATCATGACAGGGCTTTTAAACTTATTTCAAAACTAACAGAAACCCATACTTCATGGCACCTCTTCTCACATCTTTTTCGTCTTCTCTGAAGTCATTTAAGAATATAATCCTGATGAATCAGTACAAAGTGGCTAATCCAGATGTTCCCATCAGCCCCAGGCTGTGTGGCCAATGGTCAGGGGAGCTGTAGTCAAACCACATGTGGAGGGTCATGAGTTACTCAGTCTTGTCCATTGAGGCCAGTAATACACGAAGGAAACACAATGTGTTGTGTGACTCATGAGCAAGCAAGAAGCAGCACTGCAAATTAATGCTGACGTAGGCTGGATCACGGCTTTCCCATCCACACTGCATAATTTACCTCTGCTTCCATAGGTACCACAACTGCACACTCAAACACCTAGTTCACATTATATAAAACACAGGACAGAGTGCTTGATTCCCACATTTGCTGGGAGTAGACAACTTACAACTTTTCTTTTGGGAAAACAATCCCATTTGGTTTGAGTTACTTTCTGAGAAGGGAAGATTCCTCTTTTCTCTCCCGCTTTTTTTTTATGTCTGTAACTTTAACTGAAAAGTGCTGTGGTTTCCATAGCGAAACAAAACACTACCATGGAAAAGGGCATCAGTTTTTCAGAAAATCGTCAGGATTTCCCTCTGGAACATACCATGGGGCCAGGCGTTTGGGTGACATCTTGTTCCAATTTGATAGAGGCTGGGGCATGCACCAACTCCTTCAAATCATAACCAGCACAAAAATTGCCACCTAAAAGACACACACATAGAAGAAGACACACATAAAAGTTTAGATTATGGAATGAAGAAAAAAGTTTGGTTTCTATTCAGCCTTTTTTATTGTTTGGCTAGGTTCTTGGTTATTTGAGCCATTCTAGATGTTCTTCAATGGGATAGAGGCATTTTCATGGAATGGCAGAGTTGGAAGCAACCTTCGAGATCCAAGACCTGCAGAGCGAGATGAAACTACAGCATCCTTGACATATGCCCATCTAGTCTCCATGTACATATCTCGAGCAAACCACTGCCCAAGGCAGCCTTTCCCACGGTCTAACAGCTCCTACCATCAGGAAGTTTCTGCTAATGCTTAGGCAAAAGCTGATTCCCTGCAATTTCCCCATTGGTTCTAGACCTGCTTTATGGAACCACAGAAAATAAGGCCACTCCATCTTCTGCATGTTAGCTCTTCGGCTGTTTGAAGACCACTATTACGTCCCCCACTTACTCTTATCTCACCAGGCTAAACACACTGGGTGGTAAAACTAAGTTTTAATCAGAACAGACCTACTGAAATAATCATGTCCATTAATTTCAATGGGTCTCTGAGTAACATGTATATGAATACCACCCATGGTGCTTTTTCAACAGTCTCTCATGGGACTATGTTTCTGATGAACTCTGACTATCCTGGTTGACCCCCGCTGGATGTACTTCAGTTTGGTGGTGTCCTTCTTAAAACGTGGTGTCCATAATTGGATACAATACTCCAGATGCAGTCTGATCAAATAAAAAGGGTAAGGACCCCTGGATGGCTAAGTCCAGTCAAAGGCGACTATAGGGTTCCAGCGCTCATCTCGCTTTCAGGCCGAGGGAGCTGGCGTTTGTCCACAGACAGCTTTCTGGGTCATGTGGCCAGCATCACCAAACCGCTTCTGGCACAACAGGACACCTTGACGGAAACCAGAGCGCATGGAAACGCCGTTTACCTTCCTGCCGCAGCGGTACCTATTCATCTGCTTGCGCTGGCGTGCTTTCAAACTGCTAGGGACAGAACAACGACCTTCATCGCGGGGATTCGAACTGCCGACCTTCCAGTTGGCAAGCCCAAGAGGCTCAGTGGTTTAAACCATAGCGCCACCTGCATCAGATGCAGTCTGACCAAATGCAGCATAGAGTGGAACTATCACTTCTCATAATTTGGACACAATGTGCCTGTTAATGCAGTCTAAAATTGCTTTTGCCCTTTTTTGCTGGTTGGTCTGCAGCTTGTGATCAACTAAATTAAACTTTGCAGGCCAAATCAACCAGCTTCTTCTTCTTCTTCTTTATTAAAGTTGCATACCGCCCTATACTCGTAGGTCTCAGGGCGGTTCATAACACAAAGTTACAATATACAAAGCACAGAATTAAAATAATCAAAATTGCTTTTCATCCTAAATCTTAAATTAGAACAGCCAAAACCTGAAATTGGGGTGGGGGGATGTAAGTGTATCAAATTCACTCCCTTTTAGAATGGCATTTTAATAACTTCCAGTACAAAAACCTAAGAAGGGCACATCATTCCCCCCCTCTGCCCCCGAAGAAGCATATTAACCACAGCCAAGAATTTCATTCAAAGGGTTCCTGGTGGCATGTATACCGGCCAGAACATCCTCCACGTCATCAGCAAAACCGTGTCTCCCTACTCTTCCTCTACCGCAGAGGCAGCTAATTCATGCCTTTTCTTGATCGGCGGGAGAACCATGACTTCTTGTGTGCATTGGAAGCAGAAGAAAGAGCTGCTGTTGACTGTACCACCATGATGAAAACCAAAGCACGAGTGCCCGCAGTATTTACTTTAAGATCCAGCTCTGCAACTGTACAGTGAGGGGAGGAGGGGAATCACTCACTTGCTGAGCCCAGCACATTAAAGGCCACAAAGCAGGCATCACCCAGATATGAGCTTAACAGATGGGACCACTGTTCTCGGCTCAAGTCCCAACACTATAATTTTCTCAATCAAATTGATGGTCTAAAAATAACCTTATGTATACACATCCTTGGGGGACAAAGCCCTTAAAAAAACATAAATATACATAAATCTTTCTTGTTTTAAAGTTTCCAACGGTAATCTCTATCCTTTCCCCTCAAGACTACCAATAATGCAGCTGGTTCTGATTCCACTAAATACTGTTTTTCTTTATCTCAGCAAAGTAAATATTGTAATTATAGAGCAGAATTGTTAAGTAGACCATCTACTGAGGAAGGAGAGATGAGGAAGAGAAAACCAGGGCTCTGTTTTGCTTTTCTCTGAAAGCTTGTTATGCTGTCATGCTGATAGCTGCAACTATCACTCGCTTACCGTATTTAAATGTGTGATTCATTATCACATATCACAATGGCCAATTTTCTAAAGGTTGTGCCGAGTGGGTTGCCCATTTCAGTTTTTTGGTTCAAAGAACTGCTTTCAGAAGGCCTGGAAAAATTTAAGCCTCACTGCAAATAACCACTCCTCCCATTAAGAACATTCATTTTTTTTTGTGCCTGTTTGTGGCCATTGCTATTGCCAGCTCTGTTTTCCTTGGTTAATAACTTAACTTATCCTTCACAATGTGATTCGGGCCAATCAGGGTTCATGTTATGAATGAGATGACATCGTGGTTGTGTTCACACATCACGGGAAGCCATGGTTAAACCATGAACATGCAGACTGCTCCCACTTCACTCCCCTCCACTAAAGCAAGTGGGAGCTACAAACCACAATGCTTGGCTTAGTGCTGCATCCAAACTGGGGATCATGGTTTGTTTCTCTCCAAACAAACCACAATCAGAAGCCAAGGTTTGTTCCATGCTTACCAACCATGGTTTCCTTGAAGTGAAGAAAACCACAACCTGCAGCTCAGATGGAACGCTAAGCCAAGGATCATGGTTGCTCCTACTCACTACCAGGGAAAACGAAGTGGGAGTAGTCTACACGTTTGCCGTAAACGAACCATAGTTTACTATGAAGTAGAAACACAATCCCTAACTATTACAAACCTGGCACCATCCTTGACACAGAGCAAAATGAAGCCTGAAACTTCAAAGTGAGCCTTACCTGAAGTGAGGCATATACAAGTCATTTTGTAGGCATGTATGAGTTCTGGTTGCTGACGCAAGTATTCCAAGCCACGGCAGATAACTTATTTTAAGGCTTTTATGACACACATACACACCCTTCATACCTTTTGCATCAATTTGCTCTTGTGTCTATTCAAATATTACAGTTTTAAGTGTACAGTAGGCCCGCAATTTGTGCGGGGGTTATGTTCCTTGGATTGTGCTAAAAGTCAAAGCCACGTCTAGTCAAAGCCCATTGGGTTCAATGGTTGGTGGGATTGCCAAGGTTATTTTCCACAGAACTCTGCCCACTTTTCATTCATTTATTTCTTTTGCTATGTGCCTAAAGCTGAAAGTTCACAAATTAAATGTGTGGAAGTTCTGGGCTTACTGTATATGCAAAACACTGGACACTGCATGGAAAGGGGCTGGGTTTCAAATGAGAGCACGACTGAAGAGTATTGTTACAGGCCACCCCAACCCCTGTAGAGCCATGCATGGAGTTCCAGGGTCTCTGCTCCTCTGGAGAATTGAAGAGGTGGCAGAGGTTGCTGTAGCTTTAAGAATATTATTTATTCACATATTTACATCTGAGTTTGGAGGGAGGGAGTCCAGATCTTACAGCATGGTCATCTCAAGAGGCACTTGTTTCCCCACAGCAGTGCAGCACTGGAGAGAGCCAGGCATCTTTCCCAGCCCGCCTTCAGCCAGCCTGCCCCAAGATGGATCTCCGCCTTTGTGTTCTCCCCCTACTTCTTCCCAGCACACCTTGCTAAAGACACTCTTTACCTGTCACCTCACACCCAGTTACACCCAGTTTCTGGGCAGGGGGAAAGGACAGTTCTCTTGCATTGCCAATGGCACTGAATGGCCATTGCATAGGCTCAGGAATGGCCCAGGAATACAGTATAAAGGCCTCACCCAACCCATGAAGCACAGCCACAGTCAACGTGCCGTTCTCTTCAAACGATCTGAAAGCCTCCACCAGCAATCCTGCAGTCTCCTGGTTCACAGCATTCCTGGCTTCTGGCCTGTTGATGCCAATTGTCATTATGGTCCCTCGGATTTCAGTAATTACATTCCTTCTTCCTGAGAAAACAGAACAGGTCAAATAGAAACCCTGGTGTGTGGCTATTAATTCTTTCTTTTCCTTTTTAGAGTCACCCGTTAATATAAGTAAACTACATTTTGGAAGACTGGCTGAAGGGGTTGACACGTGAAACGGTTACTAGGTAAAGCTAATACTGTATCATGTTTACAATGTCATCATGAACACAAGTAACACTATGGGCTGGATTCAATCTGTTTGCAGTTTGTCGTTCCCTGTCCACTCCCTTAAAAAAAGACAATAGCCAGAGACAGAATGTGAGGCAGTTCATCATCAGGCTTGGATACAAGGAATAAAATTAAGACACTGGGCATTTCCTGGAAATTAATAATAATGAACAGCTGGGTTTTTTTATTTTAAAAATGGGCTGAAGCACAGCAAGAAATAACTGAATTGAGAAGGAATGTCTTAGGTTGAAAAATGTTTTAGACGAATCATTTTAAAACTTTGTTCTCGACCCAAACTGTTAGCCCCCAGATTCCAAATTCCTCACTTTTCTTGCTATGAATTTCTTTTTTTCAGCCCACGAACTCCAAACTTTTGGGAGCTGAGCAATGTTGCCTTAATAACACTTAAGGCAAAGCAACCGTTCTCACTTTCACACCTCTTTTTGATGTCCAAAATAGAACTTGGGTGCATGCCACCTGCAGCAAAATGTGCATGCTTCCAACATGAACAGCCTGTGCATCTCACAAACAAGGGTGGGGGGAGCACAAATTCTACTTTAAATCAACAAAGGACCAGAAACAGCTCAAATAAGCCATGCATTTCGTTTCCAGTACATATGAGGCAGCGGAGTTATTTTAATTTAGTACTCCAGATAGAAATCTCTGTCTAATGGACCATAATGGTTCTCCATTGTAAGAGCTGTTCAACAGTGGAACGGTCTCCCTCAGGAGGCTGTGAACACTCCTTCCTTGGAGGCTTTTAAGCAGAAGCTGGATGGCCATCTGTCATGGGTGCTTTAGCAGAGATTCCTGCATTACAGGGGGTTAGACTAGATGATCCTTGGGGTGCCTTCCAACTCTACAATTCTATCATTCTATGATTCCATGATTACAAATCTTGGGCAATGGCTCTCCAAACAAGTGTTTCATAACATTCAAAAGCTGGTTTCCATCCAAAGTATAGTAAAGGTAAAGAGACCCTTGACCATTAGGTCCAGTCGTAGCCGACTCTGGGATTGCGGCGCTCATCTCGCTTTACTGGCCGAGGGAGCCGGCGTACAGCTTCCGGGTCATGTGGCCAGCAGGACTAAGCCGCTTCTGGCAAACCAGAGCAGCGCACGGAAACACCGTTTACCTTCCCGCCGGAGTGGTACCTATTTATCTACTTGCACTTTGACATGCTTTTGAACTGCTAGGTGGGCAGGAGCAGGGACCGAGCAACGGGAGCTCACCCCGTCACGGGGATTCAAACCGGCGACCTTCTGATCAGCAAGTCCTAGACTCTGTGGTTTAACCCACAGTGCTACTTATGCAAATAACAAATTCTTTGTTGCTTCCTTCCCTTGGGGAGAAAATTCGGGGAAATTAGCTAGAGGCAATTAACTCATATTTTCCATGCCCCTGTCCCACACCTTCCCCAAAGTCCCTCCCCAACTCTCAGCAGAATCCAAGAACTCAGGTGGAAAGTTCTCCCTGAGCTAGGCCTGCTTTGAATGCATGTACTACAACCCCTTGTTTTTACTGAAATATCCACAATACAAATTAACTAACATTGGAGTTATTATAAATTATTAAAATGGAAAATAGATGTTCAGTTTTTTAATGAGTCATCTCCCAATATCAGTAACCCTAAGGAGGACAGAACTTGCTCTTACATTACTGACCTTAGCTAACTATGAGTAGACTTGCCATATGTCAGGAAAATTCCCAACATGTCCTGGTTTTCGAGTATAGAAATGGTGTCAGAGGGGAATTTTGCAGAATCAGCAAAATAATGTCAGGGAAAACCCAGATGTATGGCAACACGATGGAAAAAGCAACAGAAACAGCTCCAAAAGCTTAAAACCACTATTTTGGGGGATGGTTTCCCCCCAGAAACCTCAACAACTTTGCGGGTGTCAGGAATTTTACTTTTTGAAATATGGCAACCCTAATTATGAGACACTTCTTTCTCCTTTAAAGAACAAAGAGAATTAATTCATGTGATGAGTATTTTAAAACCAGTTGTTATTTTCATGCCTACAAACATAATTTGTAACACTGCAAGTTGCATAACTAAATTCATTTCATTGTCTTGTTTTAAACAGCCAGGGTAAGCAAGTTTTTAATGGCATATTTATTTGCTGATGTTTGCATAAATAACATAAAGCTCACGAGCCAGCTTATAATTGGTCTCAGCATGCGCAATAGGTACTACTACCACATGAATTGGTAAGAAAGACCACCAGAAAATAAAATATTTTTTTCAAAAACGAGGCTACAGTATGAAGGGTCTTTAGTAATGCTTAGTTACTCCTGAAATGCCTTTCATTTAAATGTAGGCACAGGGTGGCTTGATGGATCAAAGTCTATGTGTATCACAGCTGTTTACTTGGCCTACTCAAACATGAAGGACTTCAGTCTCTGAACAAGTTCCTTCTCACTGCGCACGAGAGCATGCTTAATCAAAGCACAATTAGAGCCACTTCACACCCTGGGAAATTACCTCCACCTTGTATTAGCAATGTGCGCCATCTTTTATTGGACTGCCTATACAGTCTGCAAGGAGGCACAGTCAGCTCTAGGATGTCTTATACCTAGTCTAGTTTACCTCGTTTCATATTTTTAAAAAGGAAGGGGAAAGTGACCCAATTTTTGATGAAGCCATGAGAATGTTGGCTTTCACATTTCATGCTTCTAGGCCTCAAGGTTACGGGCAAAAATCTTTGGTCACCCAATGAGCTTTATAGCTGGGCAAGGGTCCAAACTTAACATTCTAACCCTAATGTGGATTTTCATACCAGAAGGCTCCTTAGTTCAGATCCCCAAAGAGCCACAAACTCACTACATGGCCTGAGCACGGGAACCTCTTAGCCTAACTGGAAGTCTGCCACATCCTAGCTCCCTCATCTCTGCCAATCTAGGGTTAGGATTGTGTCCTTAGTTATTCATGACAGCAATAAAGGGTGCCATCTTTTTTCCTGGCAGTACTGCACCTAATTCCAAGCACTTGAAAGAGCACTCAGATCAGCAAATGAGGCACTCCTAATGGTCCCAGTGTTGGAGGAGATCCAACACATGGGGCACAGGGAAGGGCCATTTCTGTGGTGGCTCCACACCCATGGAACTCCCTGCCCACTGAGGTCCATCCTACTACTTGACACCATTATTTCGGACAACAACAAACATTGCACATCCTTAGGTGACGGGTGGATGAATTTACTTTTAATTGATCCTATAACTAGGTAGCTAGATAGTTTTAATCCTATTAATGTTTAATTGTTTTTAATGAGTGGTTCCCCTGATGTTGCAGCAGTTATTTTATCAGCAAGCCACCTGGAGTCTCCGTCAGAGAAAAAGATGGGGTATAAACAAATATGCAACAACGACGACGACTTTGATGAGTGTTCCCATCTTGCACTGCTCGTATTTCTGATGTTGCTTTCTTCTCTTGTTGGAATTTTAATCTGGTCCAGTTTCCATTAAGTTTAATTTGCTTTGTTTCTGTACACCAACAGTGACTGTAAGGTTAAAGGGGGGTGTATATATATTCAAATAAATAGATGCATTTAAAAACCACAGCCTTGTGCTGCATACAAGTCGAAAATCAGAAGGACTTCTGCCAAGCCAGCAGCTGATGGGGGGTGGGGATTGGGGGACTCGACCTGCTGAATTTCTGCTTGGCGCATTTTCCTTTCCTTTCTGCAGCGCTGGAGCTTGACCTGCAGGCGTCGCCGCGCGGCTGCAGAATAAAAAACCTAGCCCGGCCCACCACGGCGCCGAGGAGGCTCGCTTTTGCGCCGAAACGAAAAAGTTACGCGCGCCCCCGTGCTTGCCAAAGGGCTCTTCGTCTTCGCTCGCCAAAACCGGAGAACTACTAACCTTCTCCGGGCGGCTCTCCGGCACTCGAGCTGGCCGAGCTCGCCTGCATAACGACGGCGGGGGTCCCCGCGGCTGCTCTCGGACTCCGGAGGCCTCGGCTGAGGAGAGGCGCGCACAGGAGCCGCTGGGCCATTTCTCCAGGGCGCGCAGTTGGAAAGGTCAGCGGGGCTCCAGTGACGGCAGGGCTCGACGGCGCCCGCTATGGCGTCGAAGCGGAATGAGCGTTGTTTACTCGGCCCCGAAGTCCAACTGGGATGGCACCGCGGAGCTGCTGTCAGCCCCTATATTTGCACAAAGAAAGCCTCTCCTCCTGCTTTGCGTACGTGGCTGGGGACCATGAAGCCTACTCGGGAAGAGAGGAAAGCCATACCCTCCAACATTTCTCTCATGAAAATAGGGGTGTCCTGTTCCGTTGTTGCTGCTGCTGCTGCTGTTTTACTCTTTATCCGCTGCCAACCTGACTGGATTGCCCCAGCCACTCTGGACAGCTTCCAACATATATAAAAACAATATATAAAAAAGTAAACTTTCCCTATCCAGGGCTGCCTTCAGATGGCTCAGGGGGTCGGATAACTCCATACCCTCCAACATTTCTCCAGTGAAAACAGGGACGTGCTAAGGAAAAGCGGGACATTCAAATCAGAAACCGGGGAAGCATCTGTAAATCCGGGACTGTCTCTGGAAAATAGGGACACTTGGAGGGTTTGCCATGTGGAAATCTGCTTCTCTGTTCCTGAAGGCAATGACAGGGGACACACCCTCCCCTTGGTTTCCCAACCATCGCCTAGGCCTCCATAGTTTTAGGGCTGTGGTGGCAACTAATAGCGTGCAAATCGTCCCGGAGTTGGAAGATCTCAAGGGGCTATTTTCTTGCATAGGAACCAATAAAACATCTGAGGGGACCAGTAGCCCACCCACCCCCCAGTTGATGGGTAAGGTAAAGGGACCCCTGACCATTAGGTGCAGTCGTGGCCGACTCTGGGGTTGCAGCACTCATCTCACTCTATAGGCCGAGGGAGTCGGCGTACAGCTTCCGGGTCATGTGGCCAGCATGACTAAGCCGCTTCTGGTGACGCTTCTGGTAAAGACAGTGCACGGAAACACCGTTTACCTTCCCGCCGGAGCGGTACCTATTTATCTACTTGCACTTTGATGTGCTTTAGAACTGCTAGGTTGGCAGAAGCAGGGACCAAGAAATGGGAGATCACCCTGTTGCGGGAATTCGAACCGCCGACCTTCTGATTGGCAAGTCCTAGGCTCTGTGGTTTAACCCACAGCGCCACGTGCGTCCCACCCTGTCGCAGGAATTCGAACCGCCGACCTTCTGATCGGCAAGTCCTAGGCTCTGTGGTTTAACCCACAGTGCCACCTGCGTCCCCAGTTGATGGGCATTGCCATTCAAATAATGTGTGTGTGCCGTGTCATGTGATTATGTGGGGCGGGACTTACCTGCCTCCTACATATTTTATTTAAGTCGACACCTCTGTTTTCTTGGCATGCAGCTGGCTGCCCTCAGTGGGTGGTGTACTGCTGTTTTATATTCAGTGTTAGCCCAATTGATTCCTGGTCAATGAGATGATAGCACTTTCAAGTCTCGAGTGATGTTTAAATGGCTAAATAGGAAAGTGTGACACAGCTCTGCATTCTTGTAATGTGTGTGATGCATTACACAACTACTAGGGTGATGATAGAGCAGCAGCCTTGAGAGTCTGTGTAGGGACCAAGTTTGCTAGGGCTTAGTGCAGAAAACCTTAGTGTCTTGCGTTTAGTCAGTGCATGAATGGGGAGCTGGACCTCACTGCCCTGCCCTCCAATATCTTTACGTGTTGTCTGAAGTAGGCTATTGAGGGAGGCCTCTGTGCATGGAGCTGTACACAGGAAGGCTGTGATGATGGTGCTGTAGGCACAGCCCTGCTGCTGTTTGAATATGTGGGCATAGCTTCCAGTGAATAATCAAGAGGACCCCTTCACCCTTGATGGCAACAACTAGAAAGATGCTTTCGGGTTCCCACCAGTGTAGTTGCAGTCCGTCCCTTCTCTTTTTCATTCAGGCGGCGCAAGGCACTTGAGAGTGTAAGCAGCCTGCTTGTGTAGTTGTGCAGTCTGCAGACTCTTGCTGGTCCTATTGCACAACCTCCTTGAATGTTGCGTGGCTGGAATGTGTTCTTGAACTGTGATAATGGACCTCGCTTGTCTGGATGAAGAGATGTGTTGTGTGCACTCAAGAAACCTCGTTTGCTTGGCTGGAATGTAGCCCACTAAATGAAGAGAGTCCTGTATCTGTTGCTCTGCTCAGTTTTTGTCCAGCCACCACTGGCATGTGGTCCCCATGATACAATGCAGCCCTTGGGCTAAATGCATGCATGCATCTCACTTGATATCTCTACTCTTGATCATGAGCAGCTGAATATTTTTTAAAGGCAATGTGATATGAAACCTCTATGTCATTGTATCCACACATGTAAGTTATCACGTGATACTGAAGTCGTCAAATGATGTCCACACACACATTAGCAGAGTATAAGGCAGACCCTTATAACTGAGTTTAGACTCTTTTAGCAGTGCAGTTCTCATATTATTGCCATCTGAACAGGCACCACTGACGTGCTGCATTGGGTTAATATTTGGGAAAAAATAAATGCAGTTACTCTGCAAACAGGGCAAACCCTGTGTTGATTGACTAAACTAGTGGGACTTACTGGGCATCCTGGAGCTAAAGGGGCTGATGGAGACAATGCTAAGGACCCCAGAGCTTTTTACTTAACCATTTAAATCATCTATTTCAACTCATGGAACTTTGTGAGATATGCTTTTGCTATCTAGGAGGAAATGGGCAGAAAAGTGAATGGAGAAAACTAGGTTCAGGCCTCCCTGGACCTGGTAAGATTCCAGAGTTTACGAGGCAAATGTCTAAGTGTGCTACTCCATTTCCCCATTATGTTCAACTACCTTCTGTGAAACTCTGCATCCACTTTAGAATAAAGCAACCAGACCTAACCACAGCTGTTTTTTGCAGGCAGCTGAGCCAACCATTTTGGCCATTGTTTCCCAAAGCATCCTTTGTATATTTGTATACTGGCTGATATGTAGCAGGTCTGTCTTGGGGTATGTAGTCTGGACAGAGGTGCATCAGTTTCTACACAAAGGCATATTGTGGCCAAGAATACAGGTTAGTTCTCACTGAGGTAATAAATCGAATGCCTTATGGCATTCCATCCCAAACCTCCAAGGCTGTTGAAAGGATAAAATTAAGATAACTTTGTTTTATTGATTTCATTTATATCCCACCCTACCAAAGGAGACAAGGATGATTGCATATGCCATATTTTACTAACGTAAATAAATGGCTGAATATTCTTTCACTTCGCACTCAGAAACCAGGTAGCAGGAAGGATGACCCTGTTAATTTCTGTTTCTTCATCCAGGATTTCTTGGCTATTCTGCAATTTGGCTGTTCCAAAATTGGCTATTCCACTAGGCTCCCCTGGATATAGTGGTCCCCCGGGTGTTTCTGGACTGTGAGAAGTAAGACTATGGCACCCACCCTCTCATCCTGGATTAGTAAAGGGGTTGCCTATTTATAGAACATTCAGTTGGAAGATTCTGCTGACATGTGTTGGAACACTGCAACATGAGATTATGATAATTTGTAAGTAAAAATGGCAAGTGTCATTTTTCCTCCTGTCCCTAATTTCTACTATATGCATCCTTGTCTAACTTGCGTATTGTCAAAGTGTGCTGTCTCTCCAAATCACAGGTGTATCCCCATCAGGTATAGATAAGTATCCACTATAAAACAGCCACGCTAACACGGGTTCCTGTGCTTTGTTCCCCTGCTCTTTCCAGCAACGCTGTTTTTTGAGTAGAAGTTCTTGCAATAGATGGATACATAAAGGATGCTTTAAATGGTGGCTACGATATAAGCCACCCGTGTCTTGCTTTTCCGAGAGAAAAGAAATTTGTTCCCATGCTAAACTCACTGATGGTTTGCCACAGAAGAGAGCTAAGAGAGATACCATAGCTCAGGTGTAGAGCATATGATGTAGCAGGTCCCAGATTCAAATCCCTTGTTTTTGAAGTATCAGATGGTAGGTAATGGAGAAGACCTCTGCCTAAGACTCTGGTGATGGAAAAGACACTTCAGCCAGTCAGAGCAGTCAGTATTGGGTTAGATAGAACAAATACTCTGGTCTGATATAAGGCAGCTTCCTATGTTCCTATGATCAAGTAAGTTTTAAATGAATGGATGCAGTTCTCCACATCTGTACTTCAGCATTTAGCAATGGAGGTGTAGATCTAGAAAACTGCTCACCAGTTACTTCCGATAGGAAACCAGAAGCAATTTGGAATGTACTTGGCAATGGCTTCCCATCCACTTCCATGGTTTCTAGTGATCATATTCCCACCATGAATTTAAAGTGCATGTCTAATGCCTAGCATCCTTGACAACCACAGATATTTACAGCTGAGATCTGAAGCAGCCATTAAATGTGAGACTAAGGGAACCTCCACTTCGCAGTACTCACTATGCAGTCGACTACTGCAGCTAGTTTAGCCACTGCCAAGAACGCACACAAAACAAACACTTAATGTCAAGATATTTACCACAAAGGAATCAAAGGTGGTTAATTATTTTTTTTATTGCCAGAATAGTAAATGTTACACAGATGGGCCTGCATGGTATTACCCGGGTTACAAGCAAGCAAAAAATGAATAGAAATGTTTGGCCACAGCAAAAGAAAAGGCACATTCTAATAAATCTGCCCTAATAAAAGCAGTGTGACCAAATGAGAATATAGCATAGCACAATTGGGTATAACATTTGTTGGAGAGGATTTTCAGACCATCACCGTTGTGCAGTGCAACATCCACATTGATAAAAAAGTGGCTTTAAAAACATCAACACTGATAAAAAACAATATGAAGCCTGGGATAATAGTTTGTGGCCATGCATGACTATTTGAAGGGGACAAAAGCAAATGCTAAATACATGAGAAAAGATGCTTGCACACCAACATCAGAGAGAGAGAACTTGCCTCCTCCATTTACTATGAGAAGTCTGCACCCAAGACATTTAGAAAGCATGCACACATGCAAGTGAGTTGTATATATATATACATGTATGGAGAAGCACAGCATCCCATCCAGAAAGATTTATTTTATTGGCATTTGGGTTTGGCTTCTATTCTGCAGCTTAACTATTTCACCCAAGCAAGTGCTAATATCACCAACAACCATTTCTTTCTGTTTGTTAAAACAAAGAAGGAATACAGATCCCAGCAGATGCTTCCCCTGCAAAATTCAGATAGGCTGGCTAGCTAATGACTAGCGCCCAAGCGAGCTGCTGCTGCTGACGGTTGTATAGGAATAAGAATACGAGGCATTCGTGTTTGCATCAAAGCTTCCTCTCCTGGATCCACTCCGCGAGCCTGAGCGGGATCCACTGCGTGATCCACTGCGCGAGCCTGGTGCTGAAGAGACGTTGTATGGGCTGGAGATGCCTTTGGATGAAACCGAAGAAGCTTCCAGTAACCGGAGCCCAGTTATGTCTTCCACCATCGAACGATTCATTGCATCTCTGAAGGAGATTTTCAGCTTTGTTTTGGGACAGGTCAAAATCTTCGCATAGTTGCTGGTGTCTTGTAACCTCTGGGCTGTCCGGCCATCAATCAACCCTTTTCGAATGGCTTCTTCGGTACTTATTCTCCCACGAACTTCGGGGTCAATGAGACCTCCGGTGATAAACTGAAACTCAAGGAAGCGCTGGCCAGCCTCGTAAGGGAGCCACTTTTCCTTCACAGCCTCTGCGGCTGACATTCTGTTTCGGCCCTTGATGCCTTCAAACCCTATGAAGGCTTTATGAGCTGGCTTCAGCCGTGTTGACATCTCATGATCAATGAGGCCTTGGGTGACCGCTTCCTGAAGGGAAAGTCGCTGTCCTGTGACGGGGCATATTATGCCTCCAGTGCAAGCTTGGGCTTCCAGCAAACGCTGGGCAGTAATGCTGTCAACAATTCCCCGTTGCACGGCTTCTGAAATGGAGATCTTCTCCAAATTTTCTGTGTCAAATATGGCTGCGATTGGAGTAGTTTCCTCGAGGGACTCAGAAAAGGAGCCCGAGCCCGAGCTGCTCTTTAGCTTGATAGATGAACTCTTGATACTCAGTACCGTAGGGGAACGAATGGACTCGTGTCTGAAAACTTCATCACCGCCATTCCTGCAAGCAATCATGTCTGCAAACTGAGTGAGGCTTAATGACCCGGAACGGTATTGCTCAAAAAATTTCTTGTCCACAAGGCCTTTGTCAATGGCATCCTGGATGTCATACTGGTGGCCCGTTTTCCTGTCAACAAGCACTACTCTTGTGCTCCCATCTGAACCTGTTATAGTGATTTCTTCCCATTCGCATTCCTGGTCAGAAAGCTCCAGGTAAGTGTCATAGTCTATGAGGCCTTTATTGTACGCTTCCTGGACGGACATTTCCTTATTTGTGTCTGGATCTACGATGACGACCCTGCGCTTCCTGAGGGTGTTTTTTTGCGAAGTCTGCACCACTTTCTTCTTCTCTCTCAGGGGCAGGAGACAGAGCCCACTTCCTTCATCGACTATGCACCTTTCTTTCAACTGCAAGTAGGTCAGGTTTTCTTCTGTGTTGGGGTCAAAAAAGCCTTTGGTATCGTCACTGGGATCAGAGAGAATGTTATTCAGCTCTTTGTCGAAGTAGCCACGTTGGTATGCCGTGCCGACTGGCAACCGATGACTTTCCTTTGGGTCGATGATCCCACCAGTGGCTATCTGGGCCTCCAACAAGCGAATCCCGTGGCCTCTCTCAATGAGTTCCTTGTTCATTGCTTGGAACAAGGAGATGATGTTTCCTGTTTCTGGATCTTTGTACCCAGTGACTGCTCTTTCAGCAGACAGGAGTTTTTCTTTAAATTCTATTCCAACTAGGCCTCTTTTGTAAGCTTCTTCCACCGTGTGTCGTGAATTGTTCACAGGGTCCACAACAAATCCAGTGGCTGCCTGGGCTTCCAGAAGCTCAAGAGCTGTTCCTGGTCTAACCAAACCTATTTTCATGGCTTGGTAAATGCCAAGCTTCTCTCTGGTGGCCTCGTTATAAATGCCAGCTATGCAGCTGGAGCCCTGGAGGAAATCTTTGATTCGGTCACTGACTTCTTCAACCGTGATTACCCCACTTTCCAGATCATTTGCCGTCGACTCCCGAATGATGCCAGAGTCTACTAACTCAGAAATGTCAATGGGCTTCCTGATGCCTTGGAATGACATGCTTCTCTTCTGCACGGGAAGGAGGAGCAAACCAGTGTGTGGTTCGATTCTGCATTTCGCCCTCAGCTTCGTGTAACTTATGGCCTTCTTGGTGATCGGGTCAATTAAGTTATTTAAACTCTGAGGTTGGTTCAAGGATCTGACCAGGTCTCGATCAATCAGCCCACGAGCTAAAGCGATGTCTTTCGGCAAGAACACACTGTTGATGGGGTCAACGATTCCTCCCGCAGCCAGCTGAGCTTCAAGGAGACGTATCCCGGTCTCCCTGTCGATAAGCTGTTTACCGATGGCTTGTGCCACAGGCACGGTTTTCCCTGAGAAGGGATCTTTAAATCCGGTGATAGCCTTTTCAGCGGTGTAGATTTGCTCCCGGTCATCAAAATCAATCAGGTCTCTAGCAACTGCACTGTCCACGCTGAGAAGTTCGTTGCGGTGGGGGTCAATCACACCTCCGGTGGCTGCCTGGGCTTCCAAAAGGAAGACGGTGTTCTCTGGGCTGAGAAGCTGCTTCCGTTTAGCCTCCACCAGGGAATACTTGTCCTTAGGGCTAAGAGAGGCCCCAGCTATAGCCCCAGCTCCTCTGAGATAGGGTTCGAGATCAGCAGCAACTTCCTCCACGGACTTCTGCCCCCTCAGCAGCTTATCCAGGGTGGACTTGTCTATCAGCTGGCATTCGTACAGCTGGACAGCAGTTATTTTTTTCCGCAGGCCATTGAAGAGTAATTTGGAAGGGTCAATGGCAAAGTCATCTTCCGTCTGGGTGACTCTGCTGGCCACATATGGGCGCTGCTTCAGTTTCTCAATTTCCCTTTGCAGCCTCAGGCGCTCAGCCTCCATCTCCGACTGGCTCTTTCTGCTTGTCTCTTCCAAGCGGCTGCGGTACCTTTCTTCGATTCTCTTCATCTCTGCCTGCAGCCTCTCAATTTCTATCAGCAAGGCACTCTTCTCCCTCTCGCTCTTATCTCGCTCGGACTCAATCTTCCGGATTGTCTCTTCCTTCCGGGAATACTGGCTCTTCCACTGATTTAAGTCGTTCAGGATTTGTTGCTTCTCATTCTCCAGCCGCATTTTCAAGCGGGATTCTGACTCCAGTGTGCCTTTGGCCCGATTCAGCTCTTCCTCCAACCTCAGCAACCTTGCTTTGTCTTGTTCCAAGGCATTAATTTTTATCAGCAGCGCTTCTCGTTCCTGCATAATATGAGTATACTGGGATTTGGATTCTTGGATCCTATGGGATGTCTATGGTTTTTTTTAAAAGAAAGAAATAAACAAGGAGAAAATTAGTGCCTCTTCTTAATATCCTATATTCCCTATATTTCAACCTATCCTATAAGGGGTACTGGATAACTATGGCCCTGAGTAATAAATATGATGTTTTGGATGCAGCTGTGGATTTGTTTTATTAATACAGGATAGTACACTGATAGAAATGGGCTAAAAAGAATTCTAACAGGAGAGTCTGGGGCATGACCCAGCAAACTGGGGTCCTGCCAGTTTCAGTGGAAAGATTAAGCATGTGTTTAACAGCGCAGTCCTACACGTCTACTCAGAAGTAAGACCCGCAGAATTAAATGGGGATTACTCCCAGGCAAGCGTGCATAGGACTGCAGCCTTGTGCATACAGCACAATCCTATCTCTTCCCTTTGAAATCAACAGGAATTAAAAATACTTAGCTTGGGGTGGATTGCACTGTCAGTGCTTAATATTTTCCATTTCTCACCTGTACATATATACGACATGCAGTCTTAATTTTGACAGTAGTCTAGTAGAAGCTAAGTATTTTGGGATGCCTGCACTTCAGTACTGCCTCTGATAAAATCTTGTGTCTACTGAAAGGGGACCTTCATCTTGCTCTGTTTACAAAACATATGTATCACGACATCAAATCCAGACTGATCTTACCTGGAGCCGATTTACCCACATTAACAAAAAAAAACCCAAAACCAAAAAACTAATTACTTAATTCCACAATCTTTTTCTTCTTTCAAAAAAGCGCTTATTTTGAGACTACAACTAGACTAATGGATAAAGTTCCATCACGTATCTTATGTGATGAATCTGAGTGAATGAAAGTACATAGATAATAATGTGCGTGTGAATTACAGGTGTGGGGAGGGGACAATGAGAGCAAACAGATACCCCACTGAGGAAAATACTGCTTGTGGACCAATCTTGCACTAGCAAACCAATATAGTTCAGCAAACATTGCTTAAGGTAGGCTCTCCATTCATTTCAATGAGTGAATTGATATGAATCGAGGCTGAACTGTAGCAATGCCTGATGGGTTGCTCCTAGTAAACAAAGACAGGGAAACATAACTATCATTTTACTTGAAAATTATGAGCCCAAGCTACTAGGCAAAATGGCCAGACTCCAACACAGAAGAAAGCACACTTGAGGCAATGTCAATAGGCTTAAGTATGCTCTACTCTGTGCAGGATTGTGACTCATAGATTTCTTTCTTTTTTTAAGAAAGAAATGAAAGCAGTGACATGTATAGCATGCACACATACACACACACACATATAATTATGTATAATGTGCATTTTAGACAATATACAGGTACATAAACAATAAAATGTATACCAAATATACAACACCAGTATAACTGTGTATACACTTTTGCATATGTACACTTTTTAAGGTATACATGTATGTATTTATGTATATACATATACTACCCTACAGCAAAATAAAAAATGAGAAGAGCAAAGGAGATAAGGATAAGCTCCAATATGCAACTTCAAGAATAACATATTGTATACCCCTCTTTGGGGGTTGAGATGTCAGAGTAACCGAACTTCAGGGGGTAGCTTCTGTAAGAACAGGTTTTGGAAATATGGCCTGGTCTTCAAAGTCCTGCTCCTTTCTAAGGATGATGAAGAGTTGACCAATTTTCCATAGGAAAAAACGCTAAATTCTATTGGAATGACATATCACCCAAAGATTTTTTTAAGCACCAAAGGTAACAAAAGCAGGTGCTAGGTAAGATTTATATCTCCTTTGCACTAGTCTAGAAGTGACCCAAATCTGGGCCTACAGCTAAGAACATAAGAACAGCCTGCAGGATCAGGCCAATGGCCAATCTAGTCCAGCATCCTGTTCTCACAGTAGCCAATCAAATGCCTGTAGGAGACCTGCACTTAGAAGCCAGTTGGAATTTTTATATCAAATTTAAAAAGGAATCAATTAAAATCAATATACATAAATTTAGGGTCCAATGATTGGTTGGAAATGCATTTGGTGTTGAATTATTTGAGGGACAGTAAAGTTGTGATCAAATATTTGTGAATACCTCCATAGCCTGCTTTTGGAATTTCTCAATTTCCTGTCTCAAATTGTCCCTTTCTTTCTGTAAACCATTTATCAGACCCTGAAGTTCCAGGGTATGCTTGCTGCTTGTTTGTAGTTGACTCTTAAGTTCAATAATTGTGGCATTTTTTTCCTCATCCACTTCACTTCTGCCCCTTCTTAGATCATCATACTCCAATCTCACATTACGCAGCTCTTCCTCTAACATCAAGTGTTCTTTTGTAAGGTTCTCGGTAAGAGACTGAAGTCTTTCAATTTCTATTTTGCACTCATTGAGGCTTTTGCTCTTGTCCTCAATAGCCTTTTGCAAGTGCTCGTTGCGCATGTGAGCTTGCTTTAGATTCTCTTGCTCTTGGACCACCTGGCGGCGCAAGGTTTCGATCTCTGAAGTGTACTTCCTTATCTCCTCCAAGTATCTCTGCTTTTCCCTCATCTGACCATCTAGCACCTCTCTCTGGTGCTTCAAGTCATCTTCACTCCTTTTCTTGACCATCGAGACCTCCTCTATCTGCTGAGTAAGGTTTGTGATCTTGACAGATTGCTCTCTGTAAGACCTCCTCATAGATTCTAACTCTGCTTCCACTTCCTTCCTCTTGGCAGTTTCTTCTCCTATGGCTCTAGCCTGCCTACTAAGCTCCTCCTCCAGCTTGCGTTTCTGCTGCTGCAGCTCTTTCATTGTGCCCTGCAGCCTTGTGCTTTCTTGATCTTTCCCCTTTTTGTCCTGGGCAAGCCTCTCGTATTCGCTTTTTAGCCGCCCCAGTTCCTGCTCTTGGACTTTCAACCTGCTGATGGTCTC
The DNA here is from genome assembly GCF_964270895.1 of Podarcis filfolensis. Classification (NCBI taxonomy): domain Eukaryota; kingdom Metazoa; phylum Chordata; class Lepidosauria; order Squamata; family Lacertidae; genus Podarcis; species Podarcis filfolensis. The sequence continues at coordinate 28,660,130 of NC_139603.1, read as the reverse complement.
TGTGGCATTGATGTTTACTTTCTCCAAATCGTACTGGACTCTTTGCAATCGGATATTCTCCTCCTCCATAGATTTCCTCTGGTTTGTTTCTGCTTCCAGCAACTTTCTCAGCTTTTCAATCTCTTTGTTTTTGTCCTTAATGGTCCTCCCAGCATCGTCAAGAGACTGCTTGTAACGCATGGTCTCCTCGGAGTATTTCTGGACAGTCTGTTTTAACTCAATCTCAAGCTGCTGCTTCTTTTGCGAGATCTCAGAGCCAATGGCTTTTTGCTGGTGAGCATTTTCTTCCACTTGTCTAAGGTTCTCCGATGTCTGACTTATAGTGTTCTTCAGTCTCCTAATTTCCTCACATAAGCTCCTATTTTCTCTCACGACATTGTCGAGCTGTGCTCGGTAATTACTGGATTCCTCGTCCTTCTGCAGTGTCACCTGATTTATTGTGGTCTTTGTGATATTAATCTCAGTCTCATATTTGTTCTTTAAACTAATAATTTCCTCGTCATAACTGTTCCTTACCTTAGCCAATTCATTCTCAAGTTCCCATCGGCTTTTAGCCTCTTCCTGCAGCTGAATCTTTACTCTTTCAAGCTCCTTGGTTTTGTCCTGGATGGTCAAAGCAGCATCTTCAAGCGCTTGCTTGTACCTCGCGTTGTCTTCGTTGCGCAGATGAATGATCTGTTTCAGCTCCAGCTCGATCTGTTGCTTCTGCTGAGCCACCTCCGAGCCACAAGCCTTCTGCTGAAGAATGTTTTCTTCTGCTCTCCTCCGCTGCTCTGTAGCATCCAAAATGCTGTCATTGAGCCTGATGATCTCATCCTTCAGATCTCTGTTCTCTCTCTGCAGCTTATCGATCTGGGCTCGGAGGTTTTTGGCATCATCTTCTTTCTGGGATGCTATCTGGTGGATGGTGGTCTTCTTAATGTTAATCTCGGTTTCATACTTGTTCTTTATATTACTCATCTCCTCATTAAACTGGTTTCTTACCTTAGCCAGCTCATTCTCATATTCTCTCTTCCGATTCCCCTCGTCCTGGAGAAGCACCCTTAACCTTTCTATCTCGTACTCCTTCTCCTTGATGACTTTCTCAGATTCTATCTTTTGCCAACCAAGGCTTTCTTTCTCATTCTGCCTTGTCTTCTGTAGTTGGTCAAAGTCAGTCTTCTGCTGGTCATATCTGTCCTCCAATAGCTTCCTTTTCCTCTTCTCGTCTTCAATCTCATAAGTCAGCCTTGTTATTCTGTCATTCAGATCTTTTATTTGAGCATAGCACTTGTCCAAGTTTTGTTTGGCAGAGCCACCATCCAACTCTGCTTGCCTCTTCATCTCTTCCAAACCCATCAGTTTGGCCTTCAGCTGGGAAATTTCCAACTGGTACTTCTGTAGGTTTTGCTCCAGGAATTTGTGCTTATTGCTGTTATCGGAATTGGCATCTCTGGCTAGTCTCAGCTCTTCTTCCAATAGTTCTATTTTGGTGCTTTTCATCTGCAGATTCAGAAAGCATGAAAGATAAAAATTACCTATCGCAACCATTTTTGACCAACAGCATGCTACTCATTCACACACACACCCCAAAAAAATCACCACTCCACAGCTAATTTTAATAAAATGCCTTTTTTGCTGTTTGGTTGTTTTATTTCATTTTTTTTAAAAAAAACTTCACATTCTCTTGTTAACCATAATGGACAAGACTCTTAACATTCTCAACGAGGCCTTTTTAATATTTCATGGTTTTCAGTGCAAAAGTCCTAGTGCACCAGAAAACATTGGATCTGGAGGAATATATGCTACTCTATGTCAAGCTCTGAAAGCAGACTTAAACCAGAGCTCTGGGGTTCATTTTTCTGGTTTTTACACATCTGTTAGCCTAGGAAAACATTTTTAAAGGCATGATATAAAATGTTTCTTGAAATAAAGAAACTCGTTGATCACATATCATGTCTGAACCAATATTGGACCAAATAGAAAACAACTGTACAGAAACCAGGTGTCTACAAACAGGCTACTTTATGCAAAAAGGAAAAAGGGGAAGGCGCTAATGCTCACAGCGGCCACTAAATACTATTCTCCCTCTTGGATGCCCTGCACGCTGATCTCAATATGTGAAGGAAAACTGGTTCCTTAACGGCAACTGAACATTATTCTGTACATTCTCAGTTTCCTGTTTTTATTGCTTCATGTGTTCAGTGGCCAAGACTGGGCATCCAAAGCCATGCTTAAATTCAGGTTATGCCCTATGTAAAGCTGGTGGCAAAACCAAATTCAGGGGTCCTGAACTTGAGGGAGTGACGACTGAAGCTAAAATGAAAAATCTCATCTACTCAGGGTGGATTTCAAATTGATTTAAATCACTAGTCAGTAAGACTTGCTTTAAATCACTAGTCAGTAAGACTTGATTTAAATCCTTTTTTTACAGAAAGACTCATTCTTGCTGGTATAATCTTAATATTTACAACCAGATGAAGGTTTCATGGAAAACTTAAAACAAATCCTTATTTCCTGATGAATAGCCTTTGGCGTATAATGTAACTTAAATAGAAAATTGTATTTAGAAAGATTTTTTGCTCAAAAGCATTTTATTTTAAAAATCCAATTTAAATAAAAAAATCTGATTAAAATTTTTAAAAATCTGATTTTTTTCCATTTAAAAAAAAATCAATTTTTTTTATCCACCCTGCATCTACTATAACAGGAATAACTAGGAATCAATCTACACAAGCAACAAATCATCTGATAGTAGCTCATTCTAAGCTATTACAACTTCAAACTGCAGATGAGCCCATCACTTGCTTGAAGGATGCCTCATGGGGGAAAAAATCCTCATGCACCTAAACAACTAACATATCCAGGAAAGCTACTCTAAAATCTTCCTAATATGCCCATTTTTAAATGTGCAGGGAGCGGCATTTGTTTTACAGGAAGCAGTGTTCAAACAAGGAATCAGCTCTATCTGCAGTCTAAACTGGTCTAGTCCACAAAAAGCTGTATTGTATGAGTCTGCTGAATGCACGCCTCACATTTAAGACTAAAAAAGCTGAACCGTGTATAGCAAGAAAGTTTGGTTTCCATTGTAGAAGTGTAGCCTTAGAATGTTATTTATTATTGCATGAAGGTATTATTAACAGCATCAGAAATATTTACAAAGCACCCAGGAACCTGACAATTCACAATACAAAAAGGAAGAGGGATATTACCTTTAAATCTTCCAAGCTCTTTAACATTTCACTCAAAAACTTGTAATAGTCTCCTGATTTTGTAAGAAGTTCAATGTAACGAGACTGGATCTCAGCAGCCTGCATGGAAAGGGAGGGAAAAGCAATCTATTGTCAACCTATCCCAAACGCTATGTTTCGTCTGCATCAACAGGCTTGGGGTTTTGCGTTGTTATTATTTTAAAATAAAATGCCAGCCTGATCCTAGATTGACTCTGACTTAAGTATACAGGTAAAGGCAAATGACCCCTGACAGTTAAGTCCAGGTTGCAAACAACTCTGGGGTTGCAGCACTCATCTCGCTTTACTGGCCGAGGGAGCCGTTTGTCCGCAGGCAGTTTTTCCTGGTCATGTGGCCAGCATGACTAAGCCGCTTCTGGTGAAACCAGAGCAGTGCACGGAAACGCCATTTACCTTCCCGCCGGAGTGGTACCTATTTATCTACTTGCACTCTGACGTGCTTTCGAACTGCTAGGTTGGCAGGAGCTGGGACCGAGCAACGGGAGCTCACCCTGTCACAGGGATTCGAACCGCCGACCTTCCGATCAGCAAGCCCTAGGCTCTGTGGTTTACACCACAGTGCCACCCATGTCCCTGACATAAGTATAAATGAGTTGAAATGGATTTAGAGCTGATCTACAAATAGTGGAACGTCCCGTGGTGCAGCCCTTTCTAGATTTTACCACTTTAGACTACAGTAGTACCTCGGGTTAAGTACTTAATTCATTCCGGAGGTCTATTCTTAACCTGAAACTGTTCTTAACCTGAAGCACCACTGCCGCGCCGCGGGAGCACAATTTCTATTCTCATTCTGAAGCAAAGTTCTTAACCCGAGGTACTATTTCTGGGTTAGCGGAGTCTGTAACCTGATGTGTATGTAACCTGAAGCGTATGTAACCCGAGGTACCACTGTATAAGCCTAGGGGGGAGTGTGTCATGCTTAACAACTTCTCTGTGTTTGAAAAACAACCACCACCCTAAACCACCCTGCCTGCAGAAAAACAGCCAGCAAGGAGGAAAATTAGGCTAGAACACACCAACTTTTGATCGCAGAGGGGTTCTGACATATCATATATATACCAAGTATGCAATTCCCCAATCTGCATTCCAAAACACCACCCCGTGCTTTTCTGGAACACCAGTCTCTCGTGTGGTTTAGCAAACAGGTTCCTGCCCAGGGCTACAACACCATAGATTTCCTTCAGAACTGTGTGCACACCTCCTGACTTGGTTTCACCAAGCAAGAACATTACCAATTATCATGAAAGTGCACTTTATTATCATTTACCTCTTTCAGAATTAGCCCTGAAGGAGACTGGACCATGCTGCGCTTAATGGGGATGTTCAGCAAAGTCTCCAGTCCTGAGCAATAAGCTGCAGCCTGCAATTCATAATCCTGCAGAAGAGAAGAAAACACAATTCATTTTGTAAAGACAGCCAACGTATGCCTCCTGACCTGGATTTTCAGAACTGCAGGAAGGCAATAACCTACTCTTTCAACCTTTTGACACCAGCTGAAGACCTGGTTATCTGCCCAGGTTTCTGATGGAATTTTGGTGCCAGTGTTGATGTTTATTTTAGCTGGCTGGTCGTAAATACCTCCCTTGTTTTTAGTCTCTGTGTGATGTATTAAATTTGCAAGCTGCTCTGGAACTGCATTTGTAATGAAGAGTGTGTTTTAGACAGACAGATAATAAATAAAACCCCAAATCCCGATTTTAAGAATCAGTATGGTAGAGGGTCAGAAGAGAGAGTAGTTGCTAAAAAGAAGAATAAGAAATGCATTTAAAACCAGGCATGCCGGAAGTAAGGTAGAGAAACTTTTTTCCACAACTTGCATTAAAAACTCTTTGAATGAAAGGCAACAAAAAAGGATTGATTGTACAAGCAGATCAATGGGGTTTAAATGACATGTCTTAAACTTCAAAAAATCAGCCCCACGATTAACCCAGACAGGGGTATGACAGAATGATTTGGGAATAAGACCCACTGATTTTTTCTTTTTCAAATGCTTTCTAGAAGTATGCTCAGTACTGCAATCTGAACAGAACTACTAGAAACACAAAAATAAAAATAAAATCACAAGATAATCCTGTGTGTATTTTCTTTCCCTTGGTGTAGCCACCTCAGCTTGTTGTCAGCATTTGTGCTTTTCCAAATTTGCCCTGGAAGTTTTGGACCAGCCAGACTATCATGGATACACTTGCAGAAATACAGAGGCTGTCAGTTGGTCTGTATCTTGTAAACTTTGGTTTGCCCAAGAACTGAGCCTATTGTGCTGAGAAATGTGAGTGTGTGAAGAGTGAGAAGGATTTAGTCTAGGATTAAGAGGAGAGAAGGGAGCCTTGCAGGATTAAGCTCTTGTAGGAAAAGATATATTTGTAGGGGAATGTTCAAAAATAACAGTACCTTGATTGCAGCTGAGCACACCTCTGCATTCTTCATCACATCTTCCACTCTGTCTCGCTTGCTTGTTATTTCAGCATGTAAGTTCTGCAAAAAACAACAACAACCCCACAATATTAATTTTATCAGATTTCTAGCCGTCAAGTCTTCTTTTGGTTCAGGAGAATGGCAACACTTGTCAATCACTCCACTGATGATACTATATCTCTCATGGTGATCCCAAGAGACAATTGTGGTGACAAAGATGTATAAAGCAAGCTTAGCTGAGGTGGGATTTGAAATCAAGACATCAAGCTCATAACTTGCACCCTTAATCATTATTACATTAGCAGGGATTCTGACACAAACTCCTAATACTTCACTGAATCTAAGTTGGTTTCACATCAGCCAAATTACTTAGGGGAAACACTTTGCAACACTGAGTGCAAGACAATACCTTTTGCTCCTGCAGATATCTCATGACAGTGCTAACATCTCCCAGCTTCATGGCTTCAATAGTTTCCTGCCGGCGCCTGGCATCACAAATCCATTTATTCAGAGCCTGGTAAAGATCCCGATAGGTTTTCAGCTGCTTCACCTGTTTTTCTAAATCCCAGGTCCTGTAAGACAAAGTAGCAACACATGAAGCTGCCTTAAACTAATTCACATCACTAGTCTATGCAGCCCAGTGATGCCCGCTATGATTGAAAGCAATCTTCCAGATGTGAGATAGAGGTCTTTGCAAGCAGAATTAATCCTAGGACCACTACACAAAGCATATGGCCTCCGAAGAACAGAAAGAGATCCACTTTGCTACTTCAAAAAGCTCCAAGTTAATGCACGCATCATGCAATATCTGCAAAATCTGCATACCATGCAACAGTTGCAATATAGATTGACATATGCCAACATAAAAGCCTTCTGCTTTAAAAGCCACCAGTCAGTAGTGGATAGCGCAGTGAAGCAATGGCACTCAGCTGACCTCCCACCAGATGAATTGCTGCTGCTTACCGGGAGGGAGAATGTGAAGGGTGAAGTTGCAGGGAGGTCAGAATTGTGCAAACACACTGGCAGAGCCAATCCAGCGCTCCTGTCAGTGTGTTTGCTCCACACTGACCTGCATTCTACCTCAACCCCTCTCCTTTCCCGTAAACAGTGGCAACTCAGAAGGTCAGGGAAGTGTTACCTCCTCCAACATTCTGTGTGACATTCCATTCTAAACATAACATATAAACTGGAATCTTCATAGAAGTAGCTGTAGTTTCCTAGGGAAGGACGTTTTCAGCTACTACGATCTCAAGTCAAACACTCATCAGTTCAGTCTGGAAATGACTTGGTGTTATGTATGAACCCAGCCCAGTATTGGCTTATTAAGTTACAAACCATAGGTAATGTTAACCTGGACCTCCTTAACTATGGCTAAAGAGCTGGCACAGCCCCAAAGCTAGAGAATGATGAGTCTAGAGCAGCAAAAATGCAAACCACTCTCAAGGCTCAGCTGATCTCCCTGGTGCCTTTAACTATTACAGGAACTAGAAAGTCAAGTTTTAAATTATTATTTTTGCAAGATGCCTCAGTTTTAACTATTAACTATGGTTAGCATTGATGGGTGTACGAGGTCTACAGCTTACTGAACACCTGATTTGAAGTTTACTCTTTAGAAATCACAAACAAACCTGTCATCAATCTGCTTATCCACCCTTTGCCAACGGTCTGTGAGGTGCCCGACTTTTTCAGTGAACTTTCCAAGATCTAAATCGTGGAGAGGATACGACTGGCAAGACTGCGAGTGGACCTGGTGAGCCCTCTGCAGCTCTGCCTCCATGGTACCAAGCAGCGACTTCTTCATACTAAGGTCTCCTTTCATTTTCTGGAAAAAATAAGCAACAGAATAATCTATCTTCGGTATCCCAGATCTCACTAGAAAGTAAACACAACCACAACATAATCCAGACAGCTGCAAGAAAGGGCAGAATAGGTTGCATATGATCAAACTTAACATATCTGGCAATATTTAGAGAACGCAAACAAGCATAAACTGTATTATTTTTTCATAGGAAATAGAATGTGTTAATTTATGAAAGCAAGACCAAATTATAAATCGTAATATACAAATCTATTATAACATTAAGCTTTCCCCCCCTATATTTAAAAACAGCACAAGGTCTTTAAGACATTGTGAGTAACCAATTCATGGCTCAATCTCCGATATATACATAAAACCCTCTCTCTTACCTTCAGGCAGGCTCGATAAGCTTCCACCTTATCTGGGTCCAAAGAAAGAGTATCCTCTTCTGTAAGTCTGACTTCGAACACTCGGATCACATCTTCTGTTTGGAGAATTGCCTGGAGCAGGGACCTCAGCGCATTCAAGCTGTAGCAAAACAATGCCATCAGAAAGTCATATGCAGGGTTGGGAAAAGATCGTTTGCTTTCAGTCTCTTTTCTCTCCACCCCTCATTGCTTGGGAGTAAGTGCCACTGGACACAGCAGAACTTAATTCTGAGTAATAGGCATAGCATTGCTCTATGAAGTTGGTTTTGGTCGCCAGTCGATTCTAAGGAAATTTGAGCCCACATGCAAACTGTTCCACATGCAAACTGAGGAATATGTATAGAAAATGAAACTGGACGCCTTCATCTGCCCCAACTGCAATAAAACATGTCCCTCTCCTATCAGTCTCCACAACTACAGCAGGCGTTGTTACGGTTTGACTTCACCCCAATGGCACACTTTCCCATCATCTCTCGAGATGGATGGATGTCAACAACAGTATAGAAAACTAGGCATCTGCATAAATGACGCTGCTTGGTACAGCTTATTTTGCTGAAGAAGTTGGACCTCCTTGGTTAGAGTTACCTTAGTTTAAAATATTAATAGTTACGGGTGTATGTTGGATTTAAATCCTTAAAACATGCAGTTGATTAAATAAAAGCACTAATCACTAAAGAATAACAACAAAGCACACCTATAATATGGATAACCATAGGACTGCTTGTCTATTTCCTTACCTGTCCAAATAACCAGCAGAGACCCCATTAATATTTTCCAGTTTCTGAAACAAGGTACTTATTTCAGACTGCAAATAGAGATACTTTTCAGAGCCTCTAAACCTGGGGAGATAATCTTTCTGCCCATTGAGAGCGACCGCTATTGCCTGAGAATCATTTTGTATACCCTGAGAGAGAGAGAGAGAGAGAGAGAGAGAGAGAGAGAGAGAAGAAATGTTATTTATTCTCACGCACTTCTTAAGATCACATTAACAACCTGCAATTGATGTATCATCTATCTTGCCCCACGAACATGTGTTTCATGTTTAAGAAAATAAAAGGACTGAAAGAGATGTTCAGACACTTTTCTCTTTGGTATGCAATCCCATAATAAGCAACTTCTAGTACAAATCCCCAAAAGGTTCCTACTATCCTTCCAAGCTCTCTGCACACACATACTGTTCAGGGACCAGATCCACCAGCTGTGAAAGATGGCCATCTTTGCAAGCTAAGAAATTCTGATTGGATGAGATAAATGTGTATTTTTTAAAAGTCTGCCAGAGAGTTGTTAGGACTGACAGGGGCAGGGTCTTCTCAGTGACTGATATTAAATGTGCTGCGCTGCTTATAAACAAGTGGAGTTGATGGGTGTTTTATTGTGATAATGTTGTGTCCATCTAGTTCAGTATTTTCTAGTGACGGGCAACTGCCCTCCAGCTCTCAGGCAGATCTCTTGTGTCACATATTAGCTGATCCTTGGCTCTCTACCACTGAGCTATGGTCTCTCTCCTAGTAGCTGCTGTAATACTTGCTCTAGCATAGATAGAAGTCATCTCATGACCTCACTGCACAACAGATTGGCCACAAATGCCACCAGTGTTATTATACTAGTGATATCAATTCATCTTGGCACTGCTGGTGCTTCTTAAGAATATGAAGAGTGGAAAAAGAGAGAATCAAGAGGATTTGGGAGAGTTTCATTCAGTCTGAACCACACACAACCATGCTACGCCTGTCCGGTGCAAATCAACACGTACCTCTAATTCGTTGATTCTGACGGACAAATTCTGGGAGGCCCCTTGGTCTGGCTGAAGGATGGTTCTCTGCGCCATGCGGAGCTCACAGTTCTCGATTTGGCGACGAAGCTTCTGGAGTTCCATAAGCATCCAGGCTTCATGCTTCTCTAGCTCCTGCTTCTGATTCTGGACTTGCTGGGATGAGCCCAGGTGAGTGACTTCAGTTGTCACAACTGGTATAAAAAAAGGGGGGGGGACAACCAGTGAGTCAGTTTTCGTTTTTTTGGAAAATTAACCCCTGTGAATTGAGGTGGTGTGACGTCATGGCAAACAATGCGCTGTGGATAGGGAACAACTTGTATGCACTGCTGAATAAGTCTGCCTTCATTTCTCCTGCCCCATCACCTGGCAAAAGAACATGCAAGCAATTGGGCGTGTGCCAGGTGAGGTTCTAGATCGGGGTCAGCAAACTTTTTCAGCAGGGGGCCGGTCCACTGTCCCTCAGACTTTGGGGGGGAGGACTATATTTTTGGGGGGTAATGAACAAATTCCTATGCCCCACAAATAACCCAGAGATGCATTTTAAATATAAGGACACATTCTACTCATGTAAAAACACGCTGATTCCCGGACCATCCATGGGCCGGATTTAGAAGGCGATTGGGCGGGATCCGGCCCTGGGCCTTAGTTTGCCTGCCCATGTTCCAGATCAGCAGTTCTCAACCTGTGGGTCCCCAGATGTTGTTGGACTACAACTCCCATCATCCCTGAGCTCTGGCCTTCCTAGCTAGGGGTGATGGGAGTTGTAGTTCAACAACATCTGGGGACCCACAGGTTGTTCTAGGTGATTAAAAATGTGCTTGCCTATAGCGGTCAGCACCCATTTACCTACACACAGACTTCAAGTGTGCTATTATTTGGTTTAGTGTACCCATTGAGCCTTTTAGTGAAGCAGAGGCCTACCTATGAGGAAGCTATGGGAAAGGGCTATGGTTCAGTGGTGAATCACATGCTTTGTGTACAAAAGAACCCAGGTTCAGTCGCTGGCATCTCCAGGTAAGGCTGGAGGAGAACAGTCTCAGAAACCTTAAGGTTCCTGCCAGTCAGCACAGACCATACTGAGCTAGATTTGAAGCTCCCAGAGCAGCTTACATAAACTCAGTAATGAACAAGGCAACCTGGCCCTCAGTCTAAAAGGCATGACACAAAAGGAAGAAGCGGTGAGGAGGGAAGAGGACAACAAGCAAACTCAGGCACCATGGACTAATTGTCTGTCAAGTTACTATGTGTCAGGCTGAATGCAGTTCACCAAGTACCTGTTGGCCCAGCATGTATTTGACATTCCTGTATTTCTGCAGTCCCAGGCATGGAAGAGGGACACACAATTGACTGCAACCTTGGTGAATTGCATGCATGGTTGGTGGACTGCATTTGGCTCAGTGGGTCGCAAGTTGTGCAGGCTTCCAAGGTGAAGCACGACTACACCCTGCAACAGACGGTGCGGTTTCTACCACTCTTGTGGAAAGCTGACCTTGATTTGGTTGCTGCGGACGCTGCTGGTGTTGGCCTGGCAGCTGGATGACCAATGTTTGGTAGTGCTTCTGAGCATCCGAGAACTGAGTCTGGATTTTCCTCTTATCCTCATCTGCAAACATCTCCGAGCCCTGGCTGTTCCTGATGAATTCTTGATAATGAATCTCCAGGTCAGCTATTACTCTCTGGTAATCTTCTCTGCGCATGGTCTTCAGCTGAAATGAACAGGCAGAAACAATTTAAGGAAAAGCAGCCAAAGAAAGCTGATGCAATCCTCCGGAATGATGACTACAGAAGAGGGGCATTCTGGAGAGTTATTTATATTTGTAGGATTAACAATGACAAAATGAGCTAACCGTAGAGGTTTACGTTAGAATGAAGAGCTTAAGGTTGCATGCAATGGAATGAGCCCATAAAAGAAAACAGGGAGAGTCTTGGTCAGCAAAAGCAAGAGTTGACTGCAGAATTGCCAGTCATGTTATCAGTACAAACAAGGCTTGAGAAAAGGCAGACAGCCCCTGTAAAGTCTAGAATGCATATACCCAAGTCTTCTTATATATGTGCTCAAAAGTTAGGAAAAGTGCACATTTGCGAAGACTATGACAGCTCCTGGTCAAACTTTATAGAAGTCATTTCAACACCCACCTTAGCAATAGTCAGAGCCTTTATCTTCTCAATGTCAATCATGCAGTAATGCCAAGACACCAGGCTTTTCATGTTGATGTAGAGTTGATTCCAGAGAGCCATAATGGCCTCATAGTATTGCTCAATCCTAAATGGCAATGAATGTGTTAACTCAGGTTCGAAAAGCAACATCAGTGTCTCCTAGTCAACCAGAAGACGAGCGTCCTGAGCAGATAAGGGCTCAAAACCCCAAATAGGAAAACGCAAATGTTTTCAATATAAATGTGGACTTTTTTCGATGCAGCACATTGAGAGCTAGAAGTCTGCTCCTTGTGCAATGATTCCAAAACTAGGTGCTGCAGGGCTAAAGTGTGTTGGATACCATATTGGATACATTCAACTAATGATGTGACCTCATTTAACCCAAAAGAATACATAAATAAATATGAAAGAACCCTATTCATATTTAGCCTGTACTGAATAACCACAAATTAAAATGAATCTGAATTAAATTAAACCAAAAATTTTGTTTCCGGTCAGAATTAGCTTTGCTTAGAATCTGGGAGAAAGGCTGCAAAATGGGCTCTTGAGGGGTGGGGAAAGCCCACCCTCTAGAAAGGTTTCTTGTTGCAACACAATGGAGACTGACCTTCTATAGCAGGGATGGAGAACTTCTGGTCCTCCAGATGTTCTTGAACACTCATTCCCATCACCCAACATGGCAAATGCTCCTGGATGATGGGAGTTGGAGTCCCACAACACCTAGACGTTCCCCTTTCCCTACAGACTTGCTCACAGCCAGCACTTCCCACTCAAAACACAAAATTAAATTTTTGCTCGCTGGCTTTGAGTTCCTTAAATAATATATAGATGGGTGCACAGAGTCCACCCAGTCACACTGTTATATGCAACTGGGCTCTTTTCTGACCCAATCAAAGATACACAACATACAGAGCCAGGGAAGAACTCACACTTTTTTTTCAAGCAATATGGCTTCAGGTTTTATGAATAACTCACTTAGTCGCCAGATCCACAGCTAATGGATTAGGGGGAGGGATAATGAGACTGACAGATGGCACCAGCATATCGACTCCTCCTGGCCCAGTCACATGCCACTTGCTACGTTCGCTGTTGTCTTTCAAAATGCACTCGTCTCCTTTGCGCATGGTTTTCTATGGAAAAGGCAGGAGAAAACGATTGTAGGCGTTAACACACTGGGACAACGTAAATACTTATGATGTAGTTTTCAGTTGATGTAATTAGGACCCTAGGACTAGACAACTTTTAGTCATAGGTCTGAATACACATATAAAAAAGGCTTGGATACCCAGAGGCCAAGATGTACGGGATTGAAGCTGGCATGCATTCCTATTAACATGCAACTTTATATATACGTATGCATAAAATAACCTCATGGAAAAATTGTTAGGCTAAACTACTGCAATACACTGGGGTTGCCCTCTGTGCCCAGTGATGTGATGCAGAACACCATAACCTACCATTTGTTGGGTCAATCACAGGGTGTTCTCTGTAGTGCTTAGAACACATCATACTTCATTCAAGCATGCCGTTTCCCCAACCTTCAGGAATGGCATAGTCCTATGAGGGCTATACCATGCCATAGATTTGAATGGAGTTCAACTCCATGCATCTTTGGAAACATTTGAAGACATTTCTACCTGAGCACCTGCTTAGCAGCTGCAGTAAAGAAGAAACTAGAACAGATTATTTATCATCCAATACGTTTGGTCCATTTTAAGCAGATTTTAACTGAAGCTACACAGTAGCCTGCCTCAGGTGCTTGGGATGGGATTGCCAATACATCTAAAATATATACGATCAATGACTGAGTGATTAATCAATAGCATGATTCTTACCAGATCTTGTTTGTAGTCACACAGAGCCTTGAGAATGATTGGCTTATTGCTCTTGTAATCAGGGTTCCGTGGCTTTAGCTGGACAATCTTCTTAGACTTATTCACCAAATTTTGCACTTGTCTCTTGTATTCCAAAATTTTCTCTCGCTCACTCTAGAAAGACAGAGAAAGTTTGTCATGGCAAAAAATACTTATAAACAAGGAACCGCATTCACTAACACAGACCCGCATTTGCTATCGGTCAAATCTAGATTCTCTTAAAATTTAAGACAAGTATCTTGGTAGACTTCAGTGATAACATTTTGAGAAAATCAGAGTTAATATTTTAGAGTTCTATAAACTCTTAAGAGTTATAAACTCTAAAATTAGGGGTTCTGCAATCAATAACAGAGGAAAAGAAAACTAAAAAATCCATCTGAAGTTTCTGACGTTCTGCTTGAGTACATAAAATGCTGCAGCAGTCCCAAATATATGAAGCATAATATACTCGGTGAAACAGACCAAAGCAGTGGCTGCTCATTTTTAATCGCATCAGCGTGACAAGAAAGCCTGGAAATTGCAATTTCCCCCAGACCTTTTCCTTAACACCTCTCATTTCCCTCACCCAATAGCTTCAAACAGCCACCATGAGCTTTCATGTCGCCTGTCCTTCAAACACAGTATCTTTCATATACAAGGAAATCTGCCCTTATGGGCTTAGTCCTGCTGAAGATGAAAGAAGCTGTGGGATCTCAAAACAAAGTGGCAACTATACCTCCAACTCTTTGATCTGCTCCAATAGAACTTGCAGGGACATATTCTTATCACAGATGAACTTCTTTCTGATGGAATCCTGTAGATTCTTCAAATAGCTCTCAGTTGACTGGGCTTCCTCAAAAAACTATGCATAAAAAGCAAACAGACATATGATTATCTTTATCTAATCACACTAGTGGGGCATAGTGGTTGGAGTGTCATACTAGCACTTGAGAGACCAGGACTCAAATCCCTATTCAGTCATGAAGGTCACTGGGTGACTTTGGACCAGTCACTTTCTCTTAGTCTAATTTAACTCCCAGGATTGTTGTGGGGATAAAATAAAGTGGGGAGAACCCTCTATGTTGCCTTAAACTCCTTGGAGAAAAAGCCAGAACACAAATGTTGTAAAATAAATTAAAGTTGTGAAGTGTACTTTTTGTACATAATGATTACAGTGGGCCCTGAATGAGATTTCGGTAGTCTTGTAGGATCCAACAGACTTTTAAGAGATTAGTAATGCTGAACTCGTAAAATCTATACTGGACTAACAGGCATTAATAGGAAATGCAGCACTTGAACATATGAATACAATCCCCTTTCAAGAGCATGGGTATATGAAGAATAAATGAAGGAAACTAAACTAAAGACAGCCTATTACCTTCAATCCAATTTCAGATGCTTTATTTAGCAAGCCTTCCTTACTACAAGCTAAACTCACAATCTGCTGTTTCTTACTTACTAATAATTGGAGTGCAAGATACTGCATGTTTGTGAATCCTCTCCCCCCTCCCCCCAAAAAATTATACAACCAAACATAGAGTTTAAATGCTGTTGCTTGGGATTCAACTTCTAATATCCGTTATGACTGCACACACCTGAAAGTATGCTGCATTCTCCTTGAGATGAACATCAATGCACTTGGTGATCTGGAGAATCCAGCTCCACTGAGTTTGCAGTGTATCCATGTAGGCCTATATATTTAAAGAGTAAATAAATCACAGTTCATCCTCCATTCATTCATTTCTTTTACCTAGCTAGCAACAAAACCTCTCAAAACTTCCTAAAACAGCTTTGGAGTGAGGAAGAGACGATAAACAGGACTTGGCTTAAAGGAACTGGACTTGCTTAAAGGAAAACCGACAGGAAAACTTGGCCCTCCACTTCAAACACCAAGAGTGGCCCATCATTAAGCGTAGTTGTAAACCAGGGCTATAAAACGGTCACTCACACAACCAGAGCAACCAGCCTTTGAATCGTCACACCTGTGGCGTGATCAGCATGCAAGTCGTCCTGCATTGTTTCTAACACTGACTCTTGTTGATCAACCAAAAATGTCAAGGTTCAAGATCTGATTTGCAATACCTTTCACTTCTGTATCTCACCCTCCAGAAAAAAGAGCAGAGCAAGAATGTAGGAAGTTAAAAATATACCTCGATTTTGTCTGAGGCAGGATGCTGGTTGACCACCAGTTGGTCACATTCTTGCTTCAACTTGTTGAGTTCTTTTTCCTTAACTTCCAGTTGGCTCATGCGTTTCTGTATACAGAAAAGGAACAAGCATTAAGGCCAACCTTAAAATAAGAAGGACAGTAAAAGTTCAATGCATATAAGGTCATATCACCAGCATACAGTGGTACCTCGGGTTAAGTACTTAATTCGTTCCGGAGGTCCATTCTTAACCTGAAACTGTTCTTAACCTGAAGTACCACTTTAGCTAATGGGGCCTCCAGTGGCTGCCACCGCGCCGCCAGTGCGCAATTTTGGTTCTTATCCTGAGGTAAAGTTCTTAACCCGAGGTACTATTTCTGGGTTAGCAGAGTCTGTCACCTGAAGCGTATGTAACCTGAAGCGTATGTAACCTGAGGTACCACTGTATAGTAAGATTAGCGGGTTTGTAACTGAATGAAGCTAAACTAGTCAAGCCCATTAATTTCATTGGGACTTATACCGAGTACAGTCAAGAATATTTCTACCATGGCATAACATTTATAGGCCTGCAAACCTTTTGCTTTATATTAGCAAAAACAGCCTTACTGACTTAAGCACTCAAAAGATCCTTCGTACCTTTTTCCTACCACACAAAGTATTATCATCATCACTGATTCATTAATTGCCTTCTGAACAACTGTCTCAAGGAGAATTACACCGAAGATAATTAAAAACAGTTCAAACCCCAGGCCAGCAAATACATTTTTAAAAAAGACTGAAACTAACAAGGTAGACACTCATGGCAAATTTTATTTTATTTATTACATTTATGGTAATGACCCCTTTATCCAGCTGGGAAAGCTGGTCGGAACAAAGACGTCTTAAGTGTAACTTACAGAGAAGGCCTCCTGCTTCCGGGCAATATCGGTGTTCCTGTCACTCCAGTCGTAGAGAAGCTCCTCCTCCTCACAGTCATTGATCCACATGATTTCTCTGCTAGTGGCCTGGATGATGTTTTGCAGCTGGCGCAACTGATCCATTCTCTCAAAGGAGAATCTCTACAAAACATCAAAGTAATGAGCTTCAGACTTAAGGATCAAAGCTTATTGTGCAAACAAAACTGTGGAACAAAACAGAGGGATCAAGACAGAGCTCTGGAAAGCAAATGGCTACACACCCAACACTCTTTTGCCCCCATTTGGGCTGGGGATACTTTGCACTTTAAAAAAAAAAAAAGAGGGGAAATCTGCATTCTGCTCCATGACATCATTTTTTAAAAATGCAAATGCAGTTGTACCTTGGATCTCAAATGACTTGGCTCCCTTACAAATCGGCTCCTGAACGATTGAAACCCGGAATTGAGTGTTCTGGTTTTCCAACATACTTTTGGGAGTCGAACGTCTAAGGCAGCTTCTGATTGGCTGCAGGAGCTTCCTGCAGCCAATTAGAAGCCGCACTTTGGTTTCTGAACATTTTGGAAGTCAAATGGACTTCCAGAACAGATTCCGTTCAGCTTCCAAGGTACAACTGTAATGGACATGGGTAAGTTGCCATGCAGAGATACTTCAGCAAGTATTGTCCACAAGTTTCTAGATGCAACTTTATAATTAAGGATTAATTGTTGAAATAAAAACTAAGAACGGTCAAGTTCCACCATGACTGGGCTGAACCTGCACTTTTCATCCTCATGGGATCCATAGTTGTCTTCCCTGACTCAAAGGATGCTCTACTGCTAAGAAGGCAAAGCACACATAACAAGGCCTTCGGAAATTAAGTTGCTCTTTAGCTTACCAGAAGATATTCATATTCCTCCTCCAGCTGATGAACAGCAGCCTTCTCACGCTGCGGACAAAAGAATAAAAAGAATAAAGATCTTCTACAGCTTACAAATTTGACCCATTTACCAAGGGGGCCTTTGCAGAAACAAAATTTAAGATGGATGAATTTGTACAGTCAGGTTCCTGAGGAGCCTCTTTATATCACAAATAACCACAATCAATGGCCACATGCCTCAGCAAGAAGGGGCAAGGGAATGCTGGCAACCAAAGGACAAGCAGAAGTGGCAAAGGAGACCGTGTTGGGGCTTGACGCCAACCTGAATGGGAAACACAGCGTGCTTTAGATCAGGGATGGGGAACCTGCGACACTCCAGGTGTTGAAGGACTCCAGCTTCCATCATCCCTCACCACTGGCCATGCTGGTTGGAGCCAATGCGAGCTGAATTTCAACAACATCTGGAGAACAACAGGGTCCCCAACCCAGGAAGTGTCCAAAAGAGAACGGAGGCAGAAAGAGTGCAGAAAGGAGTGGATGTAAATATTTAAACATTTTGATAGAATACCAAAATGTGTAATGGAGGCCCCTAGATACATTGCTGCTGACCCCAAGTTAGACTCATTTACAACCATACAAAGTGTAGGGGGGCGAGAGAGAGAGAGAGAGAGAGAGAGAGAGAGAGAGAGAGAGAGAGAGAATGCTCTTTCATGCACCAATACTTCTGAATAAGCAAAACACAGCAGTGCTAAAACAGGGCTCTTTCAAATATTTCACCAGATGTGAAACCGGTTAGCAATTTAAAACAGGCAGTGATGCAAAAAATCAAGGAAGCAGAATCAGTATCTTACCAGGTCGGTTTTGACTTTGTCCAAGTGCCAGCGATAGTCTCCAATGGAATTATGGAATCTCCTGTGGTCAGCAATTTGTTGCTCAATAGCTGCCGCATCAAATCCCCATTTTACTAGCTCCATTTCAGACTGAAAGGAAGAATGAGCATCTTCTTTAGTGGTTTATTTATATAGGTGCCAATGTGAAGCAAAATTAAAACAATGGTGCACAAGCAAAGGTATATAGAGCTGCTTTGCAAGGAAGACAATGGTTCGGCAGCTACCAGGTGGTTATCCTTGCTTGGGATATAGTTGCTTGGGGTTACTATTTCACAGGAGTCGTGCAAATCGGAAAAGACTAAAGCCTTCCCCAATGTCCCCTTCTGCTCCACAAAGCAGGGGAGAAGGTAACAGAATAAAACTACCTTAGGTGCCACAGTAGAACAGGCACCAAAGAACTTCAGAAGGCATCTACAGGTAGCTATAGACCAGCAGGAGCCAAGTTATCATGCCACCTTTTTACAGGGAAGATTGATTTCCACCCAGCCACCCTTTCCAGCCACATTAGTGAAGCAATCGCCCAAATACTATTAAATTTGTGCACCATGTCTTGTTGCTCTGCAGCCCTCAGCTCCATGCACACCATGACAGAAAAATGTTTGCATTTTCTAAATGGTAAAGTTAAGAAGGTCTGTAATAATTTGAACTTGAAACTAGCTCTTTCTACACACACACACACACACACACACACACACACACACACACTCCTTGCTAGCATGTGTTACCGTTGCTTTTAACATGTGAAAATTAAAGATGACCAGCCAATATGTAAGTACTGATAACATACGAAGTATTAAGAAGTGTGCCCTATCCTGTTCTTTCACATGCCAACTCTTTCAGATTCCCATTTTGCAGACAGTGGACTAAGGAAGGGAGACACTAAGCAGCCTTGGGAGAGCTGAGCTGCATTTGAGAAAATGCTCTGCCCATTCAAATGGTGTAGGATATTTCTCTTCTACCTTCAAAATCAGGTATCAGCTGCTATTTCTTTAAAAGAACTAATTATGATTCAGCACAGCAATAACGCTACCACAGACACCACCCTGAGCCACACCTGTGCTTAAGCGAAGCTGGAATGGCTCCAGCGAGCGAAGCCATTTTAGGCTGTCGGCCATCTGAAAAAAAGAACTTTATTCCTTCTTTTTTTCAGCTCACCGTGAGCCAAAGCCATCAAAGCAGCAGCGAGAATGAACGTTTGTCAATGTGTGTGTGAACGAAAAAGGTGGCTCATTTCCAGCTCCCGGCCCCACCAGAGAAACCCAACCCAGGTCCGAAGCCCACGGCTTTCCTATCTCCAAAACGACAGGGAAGTAAAACAAAACACTTTCAAGAAAACAAAAGCTACCGGCGGGGCTTCCCTACGTATCACATTTCTTTGGCATGCTGTAACTTGGGCTCTGCAGACAGAACGCAAAGCCAGAGAAGGTCAAGGTAAGATAAGAAAGTTGGAAGGCAACTAGGTAAGGAAGCCTATTCACATTGGGCTGACAACACGGCAGGTATTTGGGGAGGGACTTAAAAGGGGGCCCCATCTCCCCTTCTGTACCTGCAGAGTATGTAGCAATAGTGTGATTGTGTGTGTCATCCTCTCCTGCTTCCTGCCCTATGCAGGTGACGTTGCTTTGTTTGGAAAGCGCATTTCACATTTATGGTAGGTAAACTGTGATGATAGTTGGACTCTGGCACAGCTGAAACGCTGCAAAGGCTTCCTAGGCGGCGGCTGCTGCTATAGGAGGGGTGCCTGTTCCCTTGCAGAACAGGTAGGGAAATTACGCTGCCATTCAAACAGTCATCTTAAAGAAAGCCACTCCACAAAAATCAACTGCAAGCCCCTTTAGCAAATGACTTATTGCCGTATCTGCAGGTCTCTTGTTTTCCTTTCCATTTTCCAATTTGCCAGCCAAATGAGATCTTTCATTAGTTTCTTTTCCTGTCCACTGTATTATTTTTTTCTTCAGTTATTGTCTGAACCATTATTTTTCCCCACCCCTTTTCTTTATGCAGAAATAGGATGACTGTAGCAATGCACTGTGTACATAGAGTTAATCTTTGCTGTGCTTGGGTGAATGTTCTGAGCTTGCGATAGGTGCGTCCAGAAGGTTCTAAAACAACACAGACTCAAGAGAAAGGGGCTGGCTTACTTTCCCTTAACTCCTGCTGATATTTTATTTTGAGGCTGCAAAGTGCCGTGCCCGGGAGCAGACAATGGGAAGGGGACTGCCTCTCCGCAGTCCTGTCGCTGTGGCTTACCGGGAGGGACACCTTGGCAGGAGCAATGAATTGGCTCTGTCACTGCGTCTACACTGCACCAATCTCCCCACCTCACCCTTCCCAGCAAGCCACAGTAACGTCGGCAACGGGAAACCAGGGAGACACCCCTGCCACTCCCTGAATTGTCAGCACAAGAACTGGCTGGTGTGGTGTTGGAGGGGAGAAAAATGCAGTTCCATTTTCTCAACAAAAGCCAGAACACGAAGCACGCTTTACCTTCTGTTGCCTCATCCAGTTCAGACATTCTGTGGTGCAACGCCTGGTGTATTCGTCCCATCCCGATCCACTCTGGGAGGTAAACGCACCACCTTTGGAGCTAGCCCTACGGGCACGAGGGACACTGATCGCTTTGTAGAGGGCGCGCATCTGCTCCTGAAGCTGAAGCAATCTGAAAGGACAACGAAGGGGAACAACGTCAAGGGGCTATAAGATGAAAGAGGTGGAGCAAAGGAGGCGGAGGTGGCTCTGAGCCACCATAAGTTTGTAATGTAAAATAGGGGGGGGGGGGAGTCCTCCAATGTTCCCCATCACTATAACTTACTGGGTAACATCCAGTAATAGCAATGGTGGAATATAGGGATAATGCACTAGATGCCTGATCCACTAAGATTGTTCATTGCAGTTTTGTTTTTGTTTAGTTTTTGAAAGACAAATAAATAAGTGCAATGAACATGACATTCCTGGCTTGAAAACAATAGGAATGGAAGGGAAAAATCCATGCTTTGTGTTCCACAGAATGAAATAGTATTAAAAATTCAAGGTACACAGTCTCATTAGATGAGCAAGAGTCCTGGAGGAGGAGGAGGAGAAGAAGATTTTTTATTTATATCTCGCCCATCTGGCTGGGTTTCCAGAACATAAAAAGCACAATAAAACATCAAACATTAAAAATTTCCCAATACAGGTATGCAGCACCACTATTTACTGTAGTACTGAATGGCTTGCCATTTGGTACGCCTGACGAAAAGGACCACTTGACTCCACCAGAGCACATACCTGGTACAAACCTCCTCGTATAATTCATGGGCATCTATTCAACATGAGGCAGAGTCAAGCGCCTGGACTACGCTAAGTGTAAACTGAGGTAAGCCCACATATGATAACTAGAAGTCTGAGGGAAAAGGCCAGGAGACAAAAACAGATCGGCGGTACCTTTTCTGGTACAGCTCACAGGGCTGCCCCATTTGCCTCATCTCTCTGATCAGCCCATCGAGGATGTCCATGTGCTCATTTGCCTGAGCAAAGCACTCCTCCAGCTCTCGGTTCCTGCTAATCTGGATACCATCCCCATACTTCAGCTCCTAAGTGAAAGGAAACAAACAAAAAATCACCATATTTGGTTCAAAAGCCCCACCACCACCACAAAAATAATGTGATAGCAGGAGGCAACGTGTGTAGGATGTTCTAAACTCCAGATTTTTTTAATGCTGCAAGTTTTCTGTCGGTAATGCACTGAAACCCATGAAACAGCTAATATTTGAAATATATGTGGCGTATTATTTATCGTTGCTGTTATCCATTATCATTATGACTATGCCTAAACTACACCAGGTATGGAAACAAGTGACAAGCGGGGTCTAAAGAAGGATCTGCTGGGTACAATCTCCTGGGAAGCTGTCCTGTGTGAGCCACTCAGGTGCCTGGGAGCTTTTGCCCATTAACTCTTGGTTCATTCCTGCCTTCCTTTCAACACCAGGATGGTAGCACTGCAGGGAAACGCCATTTGTTAAAGGCCTAGCAACATCTGAGGCTAGGAAGGAGAATGAACAAATTGCACTTGCAGGTTTCATAGCAAGGCTCTGTTAAATAAGGTCTCACTTTCAGGCCAGTGGTAATAGCCGCTCAAAAGCAGCTTGGCTAAGGCAGCGCTGGACATGACCTCCTTGGAGAATTGAGGCCTATCCAAGTAGAGAGCAACTGGCCAGATGGACAAGTGGCAATCATTCCCCCTGAAGAGTCACCTGCAAGATTGGGTTATGTTTTATATACCAAGTCAATCCCAACCTTATTCCCTGGTAAGTGGCCGCTTGGATGGCCACTTCATTCCTCCTAGATTTGTTTCTGAGATTATGTTCTACCAGCTAAGAGGGCGTTTTCTTAATAGGCATTTCTGCAAACAACCTAGAAAGCTGTCCTAGAAAGTGTGAGCTGTCAAAACAGTGAATCCCGAAAAAGAAGAGGCAGAGCACCAGAAGCGGAGGAGCAAGCAAGAAGGCAGACCTCAACATGGAGCTGAGATTGTTTATAAGATGTGTGTGTATACAGGAACCAGTAGGCATTAATATGCTCTTCCTTGGGATGAACTGGGGGAGGGTGTAAATAAATGTACATGCTATTATAGTCATACTGCCTACTTTCTCTCCCTCCCTTTCTCTCTCTCTCTCTCTCTCTCTCTCTCTCTAATATTCGGACAGTTAGGTATGTTTTTTACAGGAAGCTGCCTAACACCAGAACATACCATTTGTCTATCTAGCACAGCATTGCCTAATCTGATAGGTATCAGCTCTCAAGTGTCTTTAGCCAAAAGACCTACATCTCTTGCTAGCTCCCTCGTAACTGGAGAGACCAAGGATTGAACCTGGAACCTTCGAGTTTGCAGAGCAGGTGCTGCACCACTAAGCTACAGAACCTCTCTTCCTTCCTTCCTTCCTTCCTAATAAACCAGGGGTCACCAACATGGGTGCAACAGAACCCTTGAAGCATCCTCTTGGTGCCCACAAAGCCCCTGAGCTCCCCGACTCCCAAATACTCCTTTGATCAGAAGATCATACTTTTTCTCCTTGAACTGGAGGATGACACTTTCTACTCTGGTTAATTCTACTGAATTCTACCTTGGAAAAATGAAACTACATTTGTGTGCACTTGCCATCTTTTCCCATCTCACAAGAGTGCAGCTGATCCGGGGGAGCAGGGAAAGAAGTGACCAGAGGGACTGGTACCCACAGAACTTATTCAAAAAAGCCAGAAATGCACACAAGTCTTAAAAAGCAGGTGATGTCTGTAATAAACTGTTCTGCAGCACTTTTTCCGAGTTCTGCATTTTCGCTTGCTCATTCAGAACGGGGAAACAGAATCTCCCAGGTTAGCATTCATATAGGTTCAGGGATGGAACGAAACTTACAGGCTGCACTATGAGTTCGGCACGCATGAGGCAATCAGAGCAATTTTGCAGAAGGTCTTGAATGGTGTTTTGACGCCTGGACATTGTGCCGGTTCCATTGTGGCTAAGGAAGGAGAAAGAGAGGCCGAGAATTAATCACACAGATGTAATTAATCATGGATTTTAAATGCATTTTCCAAAGGCAAGCAGCACACCTTATTCAAATTAAAGTGTTGTAACCTGTGCAGCTTCACAGAGATTCTCCTTGATACACTTGCCCCTCCTTTGTGTGTGTGTGTGTCACAAAAGAATTACAATGCTGAGTCTGCAGCCTCATAAAAACCACGGTGGGAATGTGAGCTAAGTAAAAAATAAATAAATACTGGCTTGTGGTTACCATTCTGCCAATGAAACAAACACAAGGATGAATGGTGTATGAAACAGACATTCTTAGTCTAGCCTAGAAACACACAGGAAGACCAGGACAGCTGGAATACTCAAGTGCAAAACTGCTCAGACCATTCTCCCTTCTAGCCCATCATTCTGTAAATTCCTCCAGAATTATATATGATACCAGCTGTCTTCCTTCAAATCCCTCCTTCTTCTGTGAAATCTGGACTAAGATCTCATTTCAAATGAAGCCAAAGCACACACCACTGTATTTGATTTTATACCCATCCCTTGTTATCCGTGGCCAACTCCTCTGTTACCTCCTCTCTGAACTGTCTAAATTTAGGCTAAAAGAATATTGGGACAGCGGTTCACTTACATTGTACTACAAAGCATTAAGAGCACTGATGGTGGTGATGATATGATGATGATAAATGCTCAAGCTGAAGCCTGTACCTGATATTCTGAACCTGTTATGCATATTTAACCAGACAGAGAATACAGACCTTGCTTTCTCAACCAATCTACAAAACAAGATACTATTCCAGATTCATATATGTGGCATCTTGGTGAGGGTATTGCCAACCAGCTTTTATGTAACAGCGCCTAAGGGCCCAGGCATGACAAGGTTTTGTAATAAGAAAGAAGAAGAAAGCAAACACATAACGTAAACTTCTGCTGCTACTGAAGTTTTATCCAGAACAGTATTCCCAAGTAAACTGATCCTGTCCTGAACAAGATATTCAGAAACAGTTTGGGAGCTTGGGATTATATACGTCCAAGGAGAAGGGATCAGAGTGGATTCAGAAAGCCGGTTTGGAACCCAATAATGTGTTTCTTTCCATTTGTAAGTATTCCTAAGAGCTCAAAACACATTAAGTATGATCAGAGGATTTCCGTACCTGAGACTTAATCTGTCTTTTTAGACACAATGATTCCATAGTGGTGACAGTCCAAGAAAACCATCTTTTGGAATTCTGTATTGTCAACTGGAAGACTGAGCTCCGTCAATAGAGCAGGAGACTCTTAATCTCAGGTTCATGTGTTTGAGCCCCACGCTGGGCAAGAGATTCCTGCACTGCTGCAGGGAGTGGGACTAAATAACTCTTCAGTTCTATGATTCTATTACTTTCAAGGCAGAAAAATACATTCTGGAAATCATGCTTCTAACAGGAACAGCTTAGTAATGTAGTCTGCTTAGAAAATCTCCTTTTATGTAGGTAAAATGTACCAGTACAGTAGAGAAGAGACTACTAGCTTTGGATAACCTTTTTTTTAAAAAAAAAATGTATGCTACCAGGTTGGGAAACCTCTGGCTTGTCTAATGTAGCTTATCAGACCATTTCCCCCAAACAACCACCAGCTGACGTCACTGGTTCTGTCAGCTGATGGGTGGAAGGATAGGGTTTAATCCTTCACTCCTCTGTTCCCAGCAGCGAACAGGATCACAAAGCCTAGACAACAGGATTTCATCTTTGCTCATCAACCGATGAGCAGAGATTAAAGTCCCTTGCCTACTTATTTTAGGGGCAGCAGGAGGGAGATGGGGGCTCCCTCAACTCCCACCCCGCCACTGCTGCAGCCTGCTAATAGGAGAAGAAGAACAAAGTGCATTTTGAAACAACCTCCCTGTTAAAGGAAGGGGTGTTCTGCTTCAAAGGGTGCTTTATATATAATATACACAAAGGATAGCTGTGTGAGAGAGGCTGCTTTGCAAGGGTTTGGTCACACTGCGTTCAGCCACAGGTGCAAGCCTGCACTAGTTGTCTATGGGTGAGGTGCTGCAAACTAGGAGCCACACCTCGCTGATGGCATCAGAGCTCTCCCAACAAGCTCAGGCATTTCCCAAATCGAAGCACCTCTATTAAAACAGATACTTTAGTAAACCAACAAACTTCCAAGCCTAATCCAGCTGGCTAAGTACATTCACTTGTACTGATTATTTTCTGCAGCGTAAGCTAAATTCTATCCTGGGCACTCAGATTCAAGAGCTCTTTCATAACAATAACAATAACAACAATAACAATAATAATAATTTAACGCGTGAATTATTACAGTCAGCATGCATATTGCTCACCTAGCGACTTCAATGCGATTATGGATTTACATGCAAGTTCATAAAGCAATGAATTAAACATCAAGTGACAACTGGCAATATTCAAAATAGCCAATGCTGTTCAAATGCACAATACTTTTAATATCTGCCAAACTTTGCAGCCTGTAAATAACTTACTTCGTATGACAGCAAGGGCTGCCCCTCCAAATTTAAAGTAGGCTCTTATGTATGATCGAACGAAGTAAAGGAGTAGGAAAAAAGAAAGAGAAATTAAGTGAGCCATGTTCATTAATTTCAACAGGTCTACTCGAACCAGGGTGGTGATTTTCTAAAAAAATTAATAAAATCAGATTTTTTTAAAAAAATTAATCAGTTTTGATTTAAATTGGATTTTTTTATTTAAATCGGATTTTAAAATAAAATGCGTTTGGAGGAAAAATCTTTCTAAAGATAGTTTTCTATTTAAGTTACATTATTAAGTTACAAAGTTACAAAGGCTATTCATCAGGAAATAAGGATTTGTTTTCAGTTTTCATGTGTGCTAAAACTCAGTCTAAGTTTTTTTTAAAAAAAATCATTTAACCACATCAGTTAACAAACATGGATACATATGCTATAATGTTATTGTTTTAGTTAAATAAACGTTTAAATTGTTATTAAGGAAATGATTATTTTTCTCCTTCCAATAAAGTACAGCAGAAAAGTTGTCCAAATATAAACAGTTAATTTATTAAACCTCACAATAATTACATAATTATCTGTCTATGTATTTCTAATAGTATAACTAAATCAGAATTTTTGGATATAACTGTAAAAACTACTCTGAAAATTTATTATTTCAAAAATGAAACCTTCATCTGGTTGTAATTATTAAGATTATGCAAGCAAGAATGAGTCTTTCTGTAAAAAAAATGATTTAAATCGAGTCTTACTGACTAGTGATTTAAATCGTGATTTAAATCAAATCCACCCTAACTCTGAGTACAACTAGCATTGAGTGCAACCCAAAATCATTTTCACGTGCTGTTACACATGCATATGTAATTCAGCCTTGAACTTGGAAAGATGTTTATAGTCATTTTTCCCAAGGCCTGGCTTTTCTACATCAGTTTTGCACTGTGACCATTTCAGTGGGGTGTGCCCTTTACCAGGGGAACTCTAGCATTTACTATGTTGCTGTGGGGGTATTTTTCAATAGATTGCTCTCATGTGGCAAGTTCCAGATTTAACCACACATGGGTGTGCGCAAATGAAACCCGCGACACAGAGAACCGATACAGCAAAGTCACTACATCAAAAAAAAGGGTGTGAATCATATGAAAAGAAGTGTCTTCTAATCTACTGTCACAGATGCCAGTGCTTGCTTTCAGACATAGTAATAAACTACAGGAAAAAACATTCGACAGCCCCAGGCTAGCACAGGCCTCCCCCCCCCTTCCTCCTCTGGTACAACCATGAAGCGATAGAAGCTTCCACTTGCATTTTTTATTAAACACAATTTGTCATAATGTTCGAATCCGGAGAAAATCTGGTTTGCTGAAACACTTCAATTCACATCTTGGGCAACAAAGCTGCCAAGTTTCAACAAACCATAGTTTTGAGTGACTGACTTTTACGGTTTGGACGAAACACTAAACTGCAGCTAATCAAATACACAAGTGAAAGCTTCTGATCTCCTCTCAGCTAGAAGAGAGAAAAGCGGAGGAGTATATTTACTTGGAGTTCACTGCGGCTTATTTCTGGTGCCACAGTTAGCCATTACTGTACAGTTGTACCTTGGTTCTCGAACGCCTTAAGACTCAAATGTTTTGGCTCCCGAACGCCGCAAACCTGGAAATGAGTGTTCCGGTTGGTGAACATTTTTGGGAAGCCAAACATCCGACGCAGCTTCCGATTGAGTGCAGGAAGCTCCTGCAGTTAATCGGAAGCCGTGCCTTGGTTTTCGAACGTTTTTGGAAGTTGAACGGACTTCCGGAACGGATTCCGTTTGAGAACCAAGGCACAACTGTAATTCCAAAGCCACTATGAGTCTGTTGGGTGTGTGAGTGTGCATTGGGTGTTTCCAGAACTAGCCAGCATAGATTGTAAAATCAAGTATGGACAGCTATAGAAAGAATAAATAAGGTTGGGGAAAGGTGAATAGGTGATGTTTCAGCAACTGCTAGGTTTGACACTTGCACTCAGGCTTCAAAATTAGCATTTTGCGCCTAAAGATTCTCCATTTGTGAGCACCTTAAAAAGTTTGGGTGCCAGTTTTTGCGCCTGGCTAGCACTCAAGGATTACTGAAATGTATGTGCTTTGAAGTCTCGAAGTATATGTTAAGGATAGACAATATGTTAAAGAGTTCAACAATAAAGAGCAGAGTGTTTTGAAAACTTAAGTACTTTACCAATATTTTTATTGTAAACACCAAATTTATGCTAAAAACGCTAACAGTTTCTGCTAAAAATATGATATTAACACCACCGTGTTCATGAATATCAAAAGTGTTGCTACCCAACCGCCCCCCCGCCTCCCGTGGCGACTTGACATTCTGTTTCTGTGCCCACAACCCAGGTCCCAGAAGCCCTCTGGCTCCTATCTTTTCCATGCCAGTTTCTAACACTGCTGCATTGTTGCCATGCAGGGCGACAGAAAAAGGAACCAAACTCAGAAACGACATATTCAAGCAGGGTTCCTAAATCTTCCAGATTCTTCTTTTGGAACTGGATGTCGTGGCTTCACCTGTTCCGCGCATGGCATCGTAAGATGCCAGGTGAAGCACAGGTGGGCATGGCTCTGTCAAGTCTGCGTTCCAGGCCAAATGGAGAAGACTTCTAAGGAGAAACATGGCACCTATGTGACCTCATGTACGCAGAGTTCCTGCTGATGCCTTCTCCAGTCTATATGCTTCTCGTGCCCATCCTCCCACTTTAGACAAAGCCCTTGAAGTAGGCAGAAGAGAAAAAGCAGAGAGGTGGACCCCCAAATAAGTCTGTGAACCCCCAAAGAAGTACAAGCAGCCACCTATTTTCTCCCATGGAAAAGTAAACTCTACCAGCATCCATAATGCACCTTGATGCCACTGTGAGCCATAAAGTGAAGTAGATTGCTCGCAATTATTGTCGAGGAAACTGTGTTCCCTCCAGCTCAGAGTAAGGGCATTCTGGGAAGGACCACCTATATTTGTTGATCCAGCATTCAGATAAGAGACTGGTGTTTATTGGCCCAGAATTCAGGTGAGGGACTGGAAGAAAGCAAAGGAAGCTTTCAATTCATTTTGTGTACGTCCCCTCCTTGAATGCACGGAGGAGCCAACAGTCTCCTGCACTGTGGGGGGGGGGGGAGAGTAAATGAAACATCTCTGCTGAAATAATGAAAATATTCATTTCCTACCATTCTCCCTGCATGCATTTTCGAATTGCTAGGTGTCATTTTTTATTTGCAACAACAACTTTTGCATACTTTCAGCAACAGCCACCAATCAGATTTTTCATGTCCCCCTTTGTAAACGGTCCATGCACCCCGAGTGTCACAGAGAAAGAGTATCACAAAAAAGGACTGTTTTTTGCTCCACACTTGGGCCTAACTCAGCAAAGTGCTTTGGGCTTACGGCATGAGGCAGCTAACATGAGTGTGCATAGCCCAATTCATTCAGCTGGATGTACAGAAGTTGTCCAACTTGTATGGAAAGGTCAGAGCAAAGTGTGCGCAGGTGAGAATGCATGCCCAGATATGCACAGATGTGATACAGTTGCTCCACCCTGAGTGGAGTCTGTTTTGAGTTTGAGGTAAATGGGAATAAGGACTCCTCTCATTTTTTACGCTTTCACACAAAGGCTGATCGGTAGCTGGCCCTAATTATTATTATTTAGATTGTAAACTCTTAAATGGCTGCCTATGAGCCCTACCCAGACACACACCCTTCCTTGGATGTGGGTGGGGTGGGCAGGCAACTCTACACCACCCTAGGAAGAAACCTCAGAGCAGTATTACTCAGGTGGGGCCCCACAAGCAAAACTCTTGACTACTATTAAATTTTAGGAATGGTTAAAAACTTCTTTTAAGTGTTGCTTTTAGATAAGCTACGTACCTGTGTGTGTGTGTGTGTGTGTGTGTGAGAGAGAGAGAGAGAGAGAGAGAGAGAGAGAGCACGTGCATAACAAGAATTAGTTGCGACTTCTTATTGCTCATATTTAAATAATTAAGCAATTCTCCCATGTGAAAAAAGGAACTGTGCTTTCTATTTTCACCTCCCAACCAACCTGTCTGAACAAGCATAGGATTACAATGAAAGGCACGCTGGATAAAAGAAGTCAGATGCAAGGGGGGGGGGAGGGAATACTGTATGCCATGATTAAATCATTGAGGGACTTTGTACAGTCACTGATGCATCACTTGGAGATAATGCAGGCAACAGTAACTTCTGACATTAATTACACATGGTAGCCCTTAAAAAAATAATGCAGCCTATGAGGCGTAGGGGAAAAGGGAGTTGAGCTGTTATTATGTGCATTAATTTTTCTGTATATTGATGCAACGTATTACCACTGTGTTGAGGTGGGTAAATATATGAGATCAGAGGTACAGAACATTTCAGGAGATGCTCTGATTCTGAAATGAATAGAAATAGCTGGGGGAAACGCCATGGATCACTAAGGATAGGACTCCTCTCTCGTCAAGTACCATACAATGTACTCTGTCCCACTGCGAGGCTCTAAGGCAGGCACAGGCAAACTCAGCCCTCCAGATGTTTGGGACTACAGTTCCCATCAACCCTAGCTAACAGGACCAGTGGTCAGGGATGATGAGAATTGTAGTCCCAAACATCTGGAGGGCTGGAGTTTGCCTATACCTGCTCTAAGGTCTGCCAAGATTCTCCTCTAAAGTACCTGTCAGACACATCTGATTAAAAATTATCTTCTGATGATAAGAGCTATTCGATAGTGGAGCAGAACTAGGCGACCCTGAGGTCCCTTCCAATGCTATGATTCTATGCTATGGAAGAAGGCAAATCCCATTTCAATCAATCCCTATCTTTGCCACGTTTCCTACCCACACTCCACCGGTCTAAATCACCTGTGATACCTACTTCAAAACATCTGCTGGTGGAGATGTTCTGAAAGAGTCCCAGTTATCAATTGTTCACAGCGCCATGATCCATCACACACCTATTATCCTTTTTTAAATCCCAAAGCGACCTTAAACATACACAGCTGTGAACTTCACTGCCCCCACAAGATTGGATACTCCCCCACCGAAAAGTTTAAACCCCAGAATAAAAATTTGTTGGCATTTACAACTATGGTTGAATGCAACTTGCACAGAAATGAAAATCAAGTGTAAATCTACACCACTAGTAATTACTATTTTGAAAGAGTTCACACACCCATTCCCCATCAGCTGCAGAATGCTGCTATGATTGGGTTTCCATTGGTTTTGTTTCTTAAACTTTTAAAAGGTTAAATGGCACAAATAAGACAGATCCAATGTCTGTCCCTTTCAAAACTAACCCAGGAATGTGCCAAGCAGCCTGTTTGCTTGTTTTTTTTAATAGGTTGAAGGCTATTTGGATAATTACAAATTTTATACCTTTTATACATTGCATACCACTTCAAAAATAATGAAGCAATTAATAAATTGCTCAAATAAATAAATAAGGCAAACCTGTCTCTGCAATCGTAAAGAACTTTACCGTACTTCCTTTTTAAAATGCTAACAAGAGCCTGAGGTCACACAAAACACTGCCCATTCCTAGCTTTGGAGAATTGTAACAGCAAAACATTAATCTTCCCAGGGATTATCCAGTGACATTATCCCCCACTGTACGTTCCCTGCACTTTCCTAGCACAGTCACTCTCCAGCATTAATTCCCCTTGCTTTGTTCTCCTTAACCATGGTTCAGCATTACATGCAAACCATCGCTAACTATAGTTCAAGTCTTTCAACCAATTCTTGAAATGAGAGTTAAAGTCAGCACGCAAGACCTTGATCAAGAAACAACCTTTTTAAGTGTTCACCACGGTTAGCAATAGTGCGTAGGTAATACTGAATGGTGATTAGAAGGAGGATTATACAAGCCCACAACCTACTTCTGATCCATTTGCCATGGTTAAGAGAGTAGCAGACTAAAAATCTGCACTGGGCCCGAAATAGGGATTTGAACACAGGACTTGTTGTGTTGCAGCCTTTCCACTATGACACATTGGCTTCACTCCTTTAGGACTATGTACCCCATATCATTTGACATAAAAGAGAATCATCACACAGTTAATGACACAATATTTAGGCATCAAGCATGCTGCCTCAGCACACCCAACTTTTGGGCAATGCTTCATGTGCAACTCTCCCAGAGTCTGTGGCAAAGAGGCCTCGCCCATTTTTCTAATGAAAGACTTATCCCTCTTGTAGTTCCTCGTGACTAAAGATTCACTGTGTTGCAGCACTATTTGCTTCTAGTGGGTTTATTTTATTATTATCATTTCTCTCTCCCTCTCTTGAGCTAACCCACCTGCAATAATTAGCTATGTACAATTGAAGAGTACTTGGCAAGCAGATTCTGCTCTCTGCTTTTTATCGTGTGATCATTTCATTAGTCACGGCATATACAGGACACTCCTAACGCACAACTTGGGATATCGTGATGGGGTGGCAGCCTTCCTTTATTAGCAAAGAAGAGACTTGGTGTATTTATTCACACAGGGCAGGGCTCTGGAAACGGAGACATAGGAAGATCCCAATTTCTTTTTCAAAAAATTAAGCTGCAATTCTGGTCTTTGCATGACTGTTCAGTCTGCTATTCCGACTTGCCTGTGCAAGTTACATCGGAAGGACATTTGCTACAGCAGATTTTGAAGCGGCTGTTATGATCGTAAGTATCAATGCAGGTACCATAGACTTGGAAACCTTACGCAGGCCAACTTTAAAGGAAACAGTTACCGGGGGTGTGTGTGTATTAAACAGTGGTAACATGGTGACTGAGAGTGCGAATTGTGAGGCAGGAAATCCCCAGGTAAATATTGCCACGAACTCTCTAGGTAACCTGCTGCAAGCTACTTAATAACCTTGACCTCGGTATATGTCACTGGTAGAATTTCTAAGATAACGCATGCAAATTATTCTATAAACCTCTGTACCTCCAAACAGCATGATGGAGAAAACCCCCTGGCTGAAGATGGCCATCCTGTTATAAAAGCACCAGATAAAGAGATCAAGAAGCTACATGCTGGAATTAGGCTTGAAAATAACCTTCTGCTGGTGGCAGTAGACAGATGTTTTCAAGCCTAAATGGGGGTCTGGGGTGGTGAGGAGGAGAAGCTGTGAGAGGGATGTAGTGGTTAAGAGTTTGGACTTGAGAGACCCAGGTTCAAATTTCCACGCAGCCAACAAAATCAATTGGTGACATTAGGCCAGTTACTATCTCTTAGCTTACCTTGCAGGGTTGTAGTTAAGAGAAAATAGGTGAGTACTCTGAACTACATGGGGCAGGGCAGGATTTATTTATTTTTAAAGTACTGTACTAAGTACAGAATCATAATATTTTCAGCAGACATGTTTTATCATCATAATTATTCAATGCTCTATCACAGTGGTACCCAAGGTTTTCCCCCAACGGAGGCCTGGAAATTGTTGATGGTCTTAGTGGACCTCTTAATTATTACAATGGTGTGTGTCACAAATGTAATGTGCTGTGCCAGATGCTGTGCATTTTTAAAAATTGTCTTTTTATTGCTCCTTGCATTTTATTGTATTGCAATTTGCGTTCCATAGAATTCTAATTTCAGCACCATTAAAATGCATGCAACGTTAAGAAACGGAAGATGTTGCAGAGCAGAGGGGGAAATACAATTAAAAAACAATACGGACATTGAAATGAGGACATGCCACAGACTTCCTCAATGATGCTTGTGACCCATCAATGATCCATGGACCACAATTTGAGAACCCACACTACTCTACCACATGGTGCACCATCATTTTTATCTCATTCAGCATCACTGTTGTGGATCCTGCATCAAACTGGCTAAAGTTCTGAGCAAAATAAATATGTGGACCGCCCCGCCCCCCGTCAACACACACCTGTACAAATAGCATAGTGCTGCGGATGTTCATCGAGTAAATACTTGCAAAGACTGTGTGTCGACAGGAGGCAACCACCACCCTGTAGTTACAGAAGCCAACACCACTAGAGCAGGCATAGGCAAACTCGGCCCTCCAGATGTTTTGGGACTACAACTCCCATCATCCCTAGCTAACAGGACCAGTGGTCAGGGATGGTGGGAGTTGTAGTCCCAAAACATCTGGAGGGCCGAGGTTGCCTATGCCTGCGCTAGAGGTATATAAAGACCTTTGGTTTATCTCAAACCTACTGGGAGTAGCTTTAACTACTGTGCTCTGCAGTGTACACAATTCAAAGGGATTGCTGGTTTAAAACAGTGCTAAGGGTGTTATATATAAAAAAAATTAACTGAATTGCAGAAACAGGCTGGCAATTGAGGGCAGCAGTGTAATTCCCTGTCAATTGAGGTTCCACAGAAACCACCCTCTTCCTCAGTTCCCAGGGTTACAGAAGCTGGGAACATTACAGAGACAGCTTGCTCAAGCCCTCAGGGCAGGGAGAGGCTGGCAATGCTACCTGAGCAAGGTACTAGTTAATAAAATGAACAAAGGGCGACAGAATAAGGCAGGACAGAGACTCCGCCCCAAAGGTAACTATGCTGAAACTCAGATGGAAGTATCGTCACTTTTGCATTTAAATTTCCATATTTCTCTCTCACTCACTCACACACAGAGAGCAGTATTTCTGTTTGAATGCAGTTCATAAAAAAATAATAAATGGGCTAAACGCCTGATCCTCAAGACTCATATCCGAGAAGTGTGCAAGGTTTCGGAAGTTTTTGCAGGCAAAAAGGGAGCAAAGAGAAATAAAGAAAACATGCACTGAATTCTGTGTTTAACAAGTGCTCCTCTGAAATGCTGCATGCTTTTCAGGAAAATCACTACTTGTTAGAAGGATAGGAGTTATTGTTTTTACAGCCTTCTATTGCCTCATGCACTTCCTCTGCTACCAGGTTTACTAATCTAATCTGAACTAATTTCAGCAAGGGATGAATTCATGGATAAGCTATGCTGTCACTAAAGACAAAAGCAAGGTTTCTAGTCCTGGGTCTATCTTGAAACATTCTTCTGAGGTTACATAGGATAGTAATTAAATTGCTGGCAGCTTTTGCTGGGCTGACAAGGGTGTAAATCTGCCATGTAATCAGACTCCAATTTGGGCCCAGATAAGGTTTAACCTGTGAAATACAAGAAAGCAAGACATTGCAAAACTTGCAATACTATGTGCAGTTCTAACTAGTAAATCACTGATTAACAAACAAGTGGGCAGATCCTTTTGAAACAATACAGAGCCAGCATTCCTTTATGAATTTAGGCACCAAATTATACTCACAAGTAACTCAACTTTCTGAAATAAAGTTCTGCAAGACGCTAAATTTTTGGAAACCAGCCCTAAACTTAGCCTCCAGTTCTGCAACAGAAAAAGTACAAAATTATATAAATAGTTTAGCATATCTACTTGTATAGCAATTTATTCAGGGATTCAAACTGGGGTCATAATGAACCAGGCACATCTATTGCATACCTTCAGTTAGGCTGCAATCCTAACCATGTGTATTCAGAAGCAAGTTCTATTGAATTCAACAGAGCTTATTCCACGGTATGTGGAGTTAGGACTGAAGTCTTATTTATCAACAGACTTGTATGGTGGCCCTGTTCAGACACACAAGCACAAAGGAGCTGATCTGCAACAGCAGCACACTGGAAAAAATGGCGGAACAGCTCAGAGCACCTTGAGTTGTTCAGTCCTACACAAAAGGAAGAGTAATAATGAGATGAAGAACCGTGACTGCTAAAGTCAACCTATACTTATAGAGCCCTGAACTTTTCAACACCCATGTAAGCATCATGGTATTAATTCCAATGGAAAGGGAAAGTTCCTGGAATCCTGTGTATGGTTACCAGGTTTAATTCCTTCAGGGCTCCTGTGCACTTAACAGCTACATGACAGGTAAAAATCCAACAGGTGAAATTCATCAGCCTGGCAAAATATTTAACCTACTGCATTGCTGCCATTTTCCACATCCACAAGAGTGCCTGCCCATGATCACAGACTGTACTACATATGCTAAATACTATCTTGCCTCTGCATAGCTGTTGCTGAGCTAGCCTGGGGTGGTTGAATGTCCAGATATGTAGGAAATCCTATTCACATTTTCCAATGTGAAGAAGTGTATTCTTCAGATACAGGGATTCAAACTAGGGTCATAATGAACCAGGCACATCTATTGCATCTATCGTATCTGAAGAAGTGTGCATGCACACGAAAGCTCATACCAAGAACTAACTTAGTTGGTCTTTAAGGTGCTACTGGAAAGAAAAAAAAATTTTTGTTTTGACATTTTCCAAGGTCATTAAGGCTTAATTTTAGAAGGGGAGAACTGGGCCCAGAATGCTCCAGAATTGTACCACTAGAACTGGTGCACATAGCTTATGTACTTAATGTATGAACTGATTCCACTGAAAAACATTGCGTTTGTGGTGATGTAACATATGAAAACTCTACCCATGTGTTCATTTGTGAGATTTCATTCACACGGGCAAATCTCCCACTAGATGCTGCTGTTATCAAGAGAAAGGCATGATTGCATGAAGCATTCTTCAATAGACTGGGAACTTAACCCCATTTATCCTCACTCAGTACTTTTAACTCACTCAGTGAGTACTTTTAAGGCAGA
This sequence comes from Podarcis filfolensis, assembly GCF_964270895.1. Taxonomy (NCBI): domain Eukaryota; kingdom Metazoa; phylum Chordata; class Lepidosauria; order Squamata; family Lacertidae; genus Podarcis; species Podarcis filfolensis. The sequence goes on along the minus strand of NC_139603.1, from coordinate 28,623,075 downwards.
TCTCTTTCAACCTCCATTCCCCATCTGTAAAATGGGGATTAACCATTTTGGATGAGTTACAGATAGGTAGCCGTGTTGGTCTGCCATAGTCAAAACAAAACAAAATTTTTTCCTTCCAGTAGCACCTTAAAGACCAACTAAGTTAGTTCTTGGTATGAGCTTTCGTGTGCATGAAGAAGTGTGCATGCACACGAAAGCTCATACCAAGAACTAACTTAGTTGGTCTTTAAGGTGCTACTGGAAGGAAAAAAAATTTTTTTGTTTTAATTTTGGATGAATTAGGTTATTTGTCCCAACCTGAAGAAGAGTTTAGGTTTCTAGCCTTAAGCAAATACATTCTGAGTGTACACCACTGAGACAAAACTTCTACTGGAGTTTTTACAAGACCAACAAATGCTCATTCGATTTGCTTCCACGCAAAAATACACAACTGCAACTGTTCTGATGTATGACGTGGTTCAAACTCGATATATTGCACATGAACAATGTATGTAAAATCTCCATTATGGTCTTTTCAGCATCAGGTGAATACTTTATTTTCCCAGGCTTTTCAATCTGAAATATAATTTTAGTCCTTTTCAAATCACTTGTACTGATGTTATCCTCTGCTGCTATAGTCTGTTTTGGATTTGTTGTCACTTTGCATTATTGTATGCTTATAAGCCATACAGAGAACTTTTTTTGTCATTGGGTGGTATATAAATATTGCACATGAATAGGTAAAATATATGTGAAGCTGCCCTGCTAAGCTGCCTACACCCAGTTTCTTGGGGGAATTGGGGGGGGGGAGAGAGAGACAGAAGCAATATATACAAAGCAGAAGAAATAAAGTGCCGAGGGTTATGAGGCAGGGTGGGGATGAGAATGGAATGATTCTTCAAACACAGAACACATTAGGGGGACTTGAAAACAAGCATGCTGTTTTACCAGCTGCCTCTGGATACACGCCCACACAGAAAGTGCAGCCCAAGTTCCGAAAAAGTAAACAGCTGCGTTGCAAGGTGGACTGTGAACTTGTATTTTTATCATTCATGCCGACAGATCAACTCGTCCTTGGTTTCCTATAGCAGCTTATCTACATTCCTCTGGGAATTTTTACATTCCTAGAACACCACACACCAATGTGGCACCATTACTGGAATAGCTTCCAGGTGTCATTTTTACTGCACATTCATGATGATTTGAGCTCATGGTGCTAATCAGAGCAGCCACATGCAATCTGGATTTGTACCAGCATAGCAAAGAGAGTCCTCCCCCCACCTTTTGTGGCATTTTAGCTCCTGCTGAGAGCATTGAAGTGGTAGCATTTGAGCTACCGATCCATGAGTAGTGCATGATGATTGTGTCAAGAGCAACAATTCAGTAGTAAAACACGGATCTGGAGGTGTCCATGGTGCAGAGGAAAAGTCCTTTCTGAGCTGTCTAACAAACTACAACCCAGCTATTAAAAAAAAAAATCTGCTGAAACTCATTAAGAAAAGCAGTTGGCCTTTGTTTAAAGAAAAGGAGAAAGAAATTTCTGTGAACTTGAACTGCAAAACACATTCCTCAGAAGTTGGTAACTTCTAATCTGCAAGTAAAATGTGTGGGACGGTATCAGACTCAGTAAAAAGGGCAATGCTCAGAAGAGCACTCCCATCACAGTTAGTCCATCTCTTCCACAGCTGAACCACACCATTGAAACCACATTATGAGCCACAGTTAAATGAAAACCAATCAAATGTAAATAATAAAGCAAGACAAAGGAATGTTTCACACGTCAATGTTTTCCTTCTACAGAATGCACTTCCACGTTAAGAAATAACACAACCTGCATGTATGTGCACCGTTGAGTCACAAATGTCTACAGCTTCCCACTACTGTACATGCATGTTCACTGAACTACACATGTGAAGGACTGCACAATTCACAAGACGCTGAGGCCAGTCACTGCTCCCTGATAAATCTGATACGCTTGTTTGGAAAACATTTGTGGCATACCTTTTGGGTGCACTTAAAAGCTTCATAGGAAATGTAATGTGTGAAGTTGCTCACAGGTGCATGTTATCTTGTAAACAGCAGTGCCTTCTGAACAGGAAAACAACACATTTTTCTTTCTGGGGTAATAAATCAAAAGTCTTTCTCATGGGAAAGCTAGCGACATTTAATTATCCTTCAGCAGTTGTATCACTTTAAAGAACTGGGTAAGGATGAAGACGTTCTCAGCCTCGATTTTTGGCAACTCCCACTCACAAAGGAAGTCTCTTTTACTGCAAAGAATCCTTATCTGGGAAAACTTAGCTGGAACTCATCCAGGAGGTTATCAGCCAAAGGCATGTAAGAGATAAGGACAAGAGCCGCCATGAAACTTTACATTTTCAATGGGGCTGAGATAACTGGTAGAAACCCCCCAGCATTCCTCCTCCCCACCCCCCACTTGCAAAAAGTTCTCATCAGCCCCTTCTCTCCCCACCCCCGCTGTAAAATCCAACAACAAACAACAACTGAGCCAGACTTCAAAACACAGAACCTGCAGAGAACCAGCAACAAAAAGTTCTCAACTTCGCCGCGCGCTCACTTTTTTTTTTAAAGAGGCCCCCGAGGAAATAGCTTTGCCAATACTCCAAATGCAACCACTATCTTCTCCACCAATAAATTAAGTGCAATGTGGAAAGTGGGGAGGGGCGGCATCAAATGAATGGATGGATTTATTATTCACATTCAGAGAGCTTTGATCACAATCAAGGGTGGGAACCATTCCATAAACCGCTTCGGATTAGCAACAGCGAGCTACAAATGCGCGCCTTAACGCGTGCGTCTGTTTCCAACTGGAAAATACGAAAATCAGGATGGTAGAGCTCTAGACTGGTTGGACTTACGTGTAGCCTTCCGAGCTCATGTCCCCGTAGTTTTTCTGGATGTAATACATCTTGTGAGTGTGGGTATGGCTGCTTCCCCCTCCTCCTCCTCCTCCTCCTCCTCCGCCGCCGCCGCTCAGCATCGCATGGTTGTTAATATCATAGCGCATATCCGGCCCGGAGTCGGTTCTGACCATCCTCCCCACCGTGTTGATCCTGGGGTGGGATCCGTTGATGCTCATCTTGGCGGCTGGGCTGGCTCAGACTTGGGTGCCTCAGAATCAGAAAAGGAAACCCACACAGATCAGAACAAAAGCATGAACTTCTCTGGCGGGCGAAAGGCTGCTCCCCTCTGGCTCGCTCTCTCGTGCGCTTTCTTCCCCTCCCTCCAACGCCCGGCAGCAAGCGGCCTTCGCAAGGCGCAAGTCCTCAAGGAGTTAGCTCCCCAACCCCAAAAGCGACAGAGTCCCAAAAAAAAGAGAAAGAGAAAGCGTGCAAAGGTGGTGAGGCAAAATGGAGGTCAAAGGCCGGGGTTGGGCGTTAAAGAGGGGAAGGGGATCTGAAGGGGAAGGGAGGGGTCTACGAAGAGCAAAGTAGGAACTTTTAAAGTAAAACAGAAAGAAAGAGAGAGAGAGAGAAAGAGGCAGGTGTTGGTGGTGCTGAGCTACAGCGGCGGCGTCCAGGTGAGGAGGCAGCCGAAGGCGCGGCGCTGCTGGAGATGGTGGCGGCGGGCGGGGACTGGGGAAGAGGAGGAGACCGGCCAGTCCCCTCCCTGCTGGCACCGGAGAGGCCAAGCCGCACCTTGGGGGATGCTTCGCTCAACTTGCAAGCCTGGGCGTGGAGCCGCCGCCGCCCTCCGCCTCCCCCCCCCCCAGCCCTCGCCCGGCGACTGTGGGACACTCATAAGATCGCTGCGTGTCGGGCCGCCCTCCCTCCTGACATCTCTCTCTCCGCCTTTACCTGGGCCCAACCCAGAGGCGAGGGAGCCGACGCCCGCCTTGCTCAGGCGTCCTTAGCGCGCAGGAGGAAAGCAAAGCGCCGAGGCCCGGCTGGCCCCACCTTGGGCGGCGAGGAGCCTGGGGAAGGTGCGCGGAGGGGGCTGGGCTGCGCCCGGCAGCTCCGTGGGAGAAAACCTCCCTCTTTCCCGACCGGTCGGCGTAGGAAGCCAACTCCTAGGGGTCGAATGTTCGAGGGGACCGCCCCCCCCACAAAGTTTTTTTAATTATTATTTTATTTTTCGAATTTATACGTTTCACCGATTTTACAATCCTTTTGACATTTCAAAACTTGACTTCCTTTCCCCGCTTTCTGCGGTTCCTTAAATTTATTTTTCATATCTTCTGCATATCCAAATTAACTTTTGTTAATTTATTCATCTTTTTATGAAGCTGCAGGTTATTGCAATAATCCTGCCAATGTTTTTATCTGTTTACAATGTATCTGTAAATGTTCAATAAACCGCTTCCGTTCTTTTATATAAAAAGTTTGTTGTCTTGATTTCTTATTCTTCCAGCAAGTTTTGCCATTTCTGCGTATTCCATAGGTTTTTGTATCTGAACTTCCTTTGCTGGGACTTCTTCTTTCCATTTTGGGGCAAGTAAAATTCTTGCCACTGTAGTCACATACATGAATATATTTCTATACATTTTAGGTAGTTCTATCCCTATAATTCCCAAGAGAAAAGCTTCTGGGTTTTTTAAGAATGTTATTTTGAACATCTTTTCATTATATATCATCACAAAGTTGATGAGCATTGCCATTCAAATGATGTACATGTGCCACATCATGTGATCAGTTGTGCAGGTTACCTGGCCCCTACCCCAATACTTTATTTATTACATGTCTATCCAGTCCTTCCTTCCAAAGGAGGGGAATATGGACCTTGACCTTGACCAAATACCATTTACTGTTCCGGATCAGGCAGCTAAGGGTCTTGAACCAGCCCTGGTTATTCTAGATAAAATAATGCAGATTACCAGGTTGTGTCGGGGGTATATGCATGGAGTGTGTGGTTTGTTTTAAAATGGTATGCTTGACCAGGGATGCCCCACCCCGTTTAAAGGTAAAGGGACCTCTGACCATTAGGTTCAGTCGTGGCCAACTCTGGGGTTGCGGTGCTCATCTCGCTTTATTGGCTGAGGGAGCCAGCGTACAGCTTCCGGGTCATGTGGCCAGCAGGACTAAGCCGCTTCTGGCGAACCAGAGCAGCGCATGGAAATGCCGTTTACCTTCCCACCGGAGCAGTTCCTATTTATCTACTTGCACTTTGACATGCTTTTGAACTGCTAGGTTGGCAGGAGCAGGGACCGAGCACCGGGAACTCACCCCGTCGTGGGGATTCGAACCGCTGACCTTCTGATTGGCAAGTCCTAGGCTCTGTGGTTTAACCCACAGCGCCACCTGCGTCCCTCCCACCCCCTTTAGCACGTCCAAATTTATGCCTTAAAGTTTCCTTAATTTTTAATAGTAGCAAAAAGAAGTAAAATCACAGTGCAATCATTCGAAAAACAATTACTTCCTATGAACCGATGCACACATTTTCTTATACCAACTATTAAAGATCTCTTAAAGACCTTTAAGGCCAAGTAAGTCTGAGCACATCAAGTTAAAGCCAAATGGGCTCAAAAAAAGTCATTCTCTGTGGTTGCCGATAATATTGTAAAAGATTCCCTTTCCTGAGAAGACTGTCAGATTTTTGAACCTTTGTGGAAGAGCCGTTAAACTTTTCTCTTTATACTGGCATCCAAATCCTCGGCTTAATTCTAAGTGAATAATGTTCATTTAATTGGGTACCTGCCTTTGTTGTGTGTGGTTTATTTTGTTTTGTTTTCTGCTGGTGTTGCCTCCCTTGACCCCTTAGGCAAGGACCGTATTAGAAAACTGAATTACTAAAGTGCAATGTTCAAGAGGCCTTGCTTCACAATAGAGGTAAAATGACTGCAGAGGTTGAGCTGGTGTTTACAAACAAGGGTTCTTCCAGACTGAACTTTGAATGCTGCCCAGCCCTAACTCTTCCACTCTTAAGCTACATACAGAATTGCAGCTGAATTCACATTTCAGCTAGCATAGCAATTCTGTGTGCGTGTTCCATCCTATGTTCTGTCCACCCTGACCATTAGGTCCAGTCGTGGCCGACTCTGGGGTTGCGGCGCTCATCTCGCTTTATTAGGGGAGTGAGGGAATTGGCGTACAGCTTCCGGGTCATGTGGCCAGCATGACTAAGCCACTTCTGGTGAACCAGAGCAGCCCACGGAAACGCTATTTACCTTCCCGCCAGAGCGGTACCTATTTATCTACTTGCACTTTGACGTGCTTTCAAACTGCTAGGTTGGCAGGAGCAGGGACCGAGCAACGGGAGCTCACCCCGTCACGGGGATTCGAACCGCCGACCTTCTGATAAGCAAGCCCTAGGCTCTGTGGTTTAACCCACAGCGCCACCCGTGTCCTGTCCACCCTAGTGAGACATTAACCATTTTGCCTATGGACACAATTTCACCAATGTGGGGTTTTTAAAGTCAGTTTTTTAAATTGTGCTAAAATTTAAGCACTATTGCTATTTCATTAGTATTTTAATAATGGTTTTAAATTGTGTGACATTGACTAGAAAGGTAGTAGTTAAGGTGCATCAAAGTGAAGAGCCAAAGGAGTCTGGCTATTTGGCATTCTTCCTGGACTCCTTGAAAATAGGTGTAAGGACCAGACTGGTGCTGCAATTTAAAATGCAGAAAGCATGTGCAAACTGCTTTCCTATGACAGACTTCAGCCTGCCTCACTCAAACATCTGAAATTACCGTAGTCAAAATGAGAAGGGATTACTTCTAACTTGAATTTGAGAATAGGGATTACTTCTAATTTGTGTTTGAAAATAGACAAGTCTCATTTTAGAAATTAAATTCCGAATGCCACTTTTGCATCTGTAGATGTGAAATGCCTCTACGATAATTTGATATGTAAATGAAATGATAATAACATCTTTTAATCAGTGAGCTAATTGCCCACTATGAATACCATGTAGCATCACTTGCATCTGACTAATTACATTTTCAAGTAGGAGTATCAGTAAGAGTACAAAGAAATCAGAGTGTCAGTGGTGAAACAAGTTAGCTAAAACGGCTGATAAAGTGTGTGAATGCTGATTATGTTATTTAAATGTTAAGACTACGAGCTAAAGTAGATATAATGTAGTTGATCCATTAACCCATAGACATTAATGGCAGACACTGGGAGAGGGAGGATTCAATTAGGACGTGGAGTTGGAAAAGGGAAGGTTTAACTTTTCGCTCCAAAAAGAGGCACTGCATTACACAAATTTAAATAAAATTTGCATGCACAGATTTATATGGATAGATGCACTTGAAGAACAAATAACTAAAATTAAAATAAAAATACACTGCATCTCACTACCATGTGGATCACTATAACTAAGTGGCCTGGGTACCTGCCATATGCTGATTGTTGACAGACATCTTCGAGGTCTCCATTTTCCCTTCTTATGATTCTTTAAATTGGACAGGATGACCCTTCAGATAGAGGGCTGTCCTCTGTAAAGTTGAGCATCCTTTCAGTCACTAACTGCCTTCATATGTGCTTCCACTCTGTTCTTTAGTTCATACATTTGCCGCTGGAAGAAGGGGAGCATTGAGAAAGCACAATGGATGGGGAAATGTGCAATGTTCCTGCCTTACACTCATTTTTAAGAGGGGAAATTTCACAAATAGCATTGCTCTATTTTCATGAAGACCTCTACTTACATGGGAAGTTATCTTCTACTAGTTCCACAACTACCTCTTGTCCCCTCTTCTATATACCTGTCCTATTCCAGGTTCATTGGTTAGACTAGATTAGACTAGAAAGGTGGCCACCCCGGAGAAGGCCCTTTCAGTGGTGGTACCACAATTATATAATGTCCTCAGGACTGAAAAATAGTAAAACATACTTTCAGTACAACCCTGTTAAACACAACACTGAATTTCAATGGAGGAGACTTAAGGATGTAATCTCTCCCACTGAAATCAATGAGAGTCAAAAGTGTGTCTTTTTTTAAAGAAGAATCCTGCAATTTCATTACCCGTATTTTTGTTCTAGTAGATACAGCTGAAATAACTTGTCATTTGTCAGGTTTACAGAGCAGAAGGCGTGTGCATGGCAATGTTTTCATGGTGGTAAGAAAGGCCTAACAACTTTACTAAACAATGCTGATCTTCCTCACCCAGACCACCTCAGAATAAGTCTTTCTGATCCCCCTGTGGAAGAAATTTGGGTGTCAGGATCCAAGTCAGATAAGCGAGCAAATTAAGATTTCATCCGGTCCTTCTACATCTTAAGTACGTTCAGCGAGGTGGCTCTGTCCATAGCTCCTTCCCAAATACGTCATCCTTGACAAAACTATTCTAAGTACTTTGCCCAGGACGTCTTCAGTTATGAGTTATTTCGCACAAGACAAAGCACATTTCAAAAACCTTTATAGGACTGCATGCCTGCTTCCATGAAGCGCCCAGAATGTTTCTCACAGAGGGTGTGGTGAGTGAAGTTTCAGTCTTGTCAGACCTGATGGACAGCTCAGCCGAAAAACTTGAAATGCCTAAGCAGTTTTGCTTCAGGTGGAGTAAGGCAGCGCAGCTGGCACCACAGACAATAGACAAGAGTGGATCATGTTACTTGCCTCACACAAGGCTTTTCTGACAGTGAAATAGCAGGCTTAATTACTTGCTGTCCTTGACATTTTATTGAACAATTCCCTGCATTATAAATGCTGGACTCTGTCACAGTCAGTGGGAAAAAAAAATACATTTAGAAACATTGCGATAAATGCTTGTTAAATCACTGTGGTACAGGCCATAGGCTACTGAGAATTAGACAAGATAAGCTGTGGTCTACCTCATAAAAATGAGGATGCGGGTGGCGCTGCGGGTTAAACCACAGAGCCTAGGACTTGCTGATCAGAAGGTCGGCGGTTCAAATCCCCGTGACAGGGTGAGCTCCCGTTGCTTGGTCTCTGCTCCTGCCAACCTAGCAGTTCGAAAGCACATCATGTGCAAGTAGATAAATAGGGACCGCTCTGGCGGGAAGGTAAACGGCATTTCCGTGTGCTGCTCTGGTTTGCCAGAAGCGGCTTAGTCATGCTGGTCACATGACCCGGAAGCTGTCTGCAGACAAACGCCGGCTCCCTCAGCCTATAGAGCGAGATGAGCGCCGCAACCCCAGAGTCGGTCACGATGGGACCTAATGGTCAGGGTTCCCTTTACCTTTCCTTTTTACCTCATAAAAATGTACAAAACAAAGGAAATTAGGGGAGTTGGAGCCATCACTTGGCCATGTGGCTGTGTGTGTGAAGGAGGCTGTGGCATATTACCATAACTGTTTGCGGATCTGACCGATTAGGAGGGAGTGCTTCGGTTCAAGCTTCTGGCTGCGGAAGGGGAAGCTTGAAATAACTTCTCCTTCCACTGAAGCTATGCTTTCTTCCTTCCCTTTGAAGGGGGCTTTCTGAAACCCTCCTTTATTATAAACATTACCTGTACTGGCAGTAACAGCTGGTAGAATCCTAAGCATGCTTATTTGGAAATTAAGACCCACTGTGTTCACTCAGGCTTTCTCCCAAGTATGGGTAGCTTTATAAGCTTTGAACTAGAAAGTCCCCCATTCAAAAATCTTCTTTCTGTCAAGACCTTACTTTCTGTTCTTAGACAAGCCATAACTACCTCTTCCGTAAATGGAGGCAGGAGCAGAACCACGTATTGAAAGCCACTGAGATGTCTAGGAGAATGAGCAAAGTCACTCTCCCGCCATCTTTACTGAACAAATGTCATCAGCCAGGATGACCAAATCGCTTTCAGTGCCATGACTGGGCCTCAAGCCAGACTTAGATTAGGTCCAGACTTCAGATAAGCACTTTCCTCCAAGCATGCATGAAGCTAGACTGCCAGCATCTTGCCCAATGAAGAGATGATCGCCACAGGGCAATAGTAGTTTAGCACTTCTGGGTGCAAAAAAGCCCACTTAAGGAGATAGTCCACCACTGCCTCCTTAAAGGCAGGTGGAACCTCACCCTCCTCTGATTAATCACACTCTGGACCCACCCAGTTAGTCGTCCAATTGCTAGCTCTAAGAAGCCAAGATGGGCAGGGGTCAAGGGGGTAGATGGTTGACTGTGCTTCTTCACGTAGCTTGTTCACATCCTCAGGCTGCAATAATTCTGCAGCTATTCTCTTGGTATGGTGTGACCCAATGCACCCTGAGTCCAGTTCCTTTTCTAGGCAAGTGCTAACCCTCAGATATATTTACTAAATTGTTTGACGAAGGATGAATTTCTGTGCTGTAAAATCTAAAATATAATAATAAATAGACACGCAAGAATACACTGCTGCCATAGGTAGCTATGTGGCTTTCTCCAGTGGTGCAAAAAGAGTGGTGTCTTGGAGTGGCCCCAATGGATCAAGGCAGTGACCTAAGGAAATGGTTAACTCCCTTCCACTGTCCAAGCTAGCAGGCTCTGCAAATACTTTAAAGAAAAGAAATAAAAATAATCTGATAACAGATCTACCACTTGGTGCTTACTTTGGCCATTTCGTGCCTGCATAGGCTCTCTAGATGCTTTTTAGCTGACAGTTTCATTTCACTCTTCTTTCTTCCTGCCTGTACTGGATTCCTGGCAATTCTTGTCTAGGGGGTGGAATTTTCCCATCTATACACAACCTCTTGCAACACCTATGTGGATCAGAGACTGCAGAGATGGTGCCAACACAACAGGGTGTGTGTGTGTGTGTGTGTGTGCGCGCGCGTGCAGCATGGTGCTTTCCATTCAGGAAGATCAGGAGGTTTGGAGAAGATGCATGCAATATAGTACTGCAAAAAAGTGTTCCTAGTGAATAAGAAGAATTGTGGATCGGTCCTGCCTAAGAGGCTTTTACTCATGCTGGAGCCATAGTGAGAGGTTTCCCTAAGAATACCCAAGGATTGCCAGGCCTAAATCCTTATCTTCATTAACATCAAAGGCATGTGTACACGCCTTTTTTGTGTAGCTTTTAATTAAAGCGAAGTGTGTATGTATGGGAAGGTATGGACCTATTGCAGGCTAACCAAGTTGTTAGTGGATAGATGTGTAGAAATGATTGCTTTTACAAAGAGGAAAATCTGGACTACTCTACTTTGAGTACTGCTTTGCAAAGTTGGGATCTTCCGATTCCGGGTCACCACTGGAAAATTAAACAGCGCTGGGGTGCCAACTTGAATAAAAGCTCCACTCTGCACAACTGATCACAAGACATGGCACATGCACACAATTTGAATGGCAATGCCCAGCAACTTGGGGGGGTGTCAAATATTTGGGGGGGGGGTTGAAGGGAACTCGGCCCCTAGGAGTTGGCGCCTACGAACAGCGCCCATGACTTGTTTCATAAGAAGTTAAGAAAAGACTTGCTGAATTGAACCAAACATCCATCAGGTTCAGCATTCTGTTTCTGACAGCCGCCAGGCAGATGCCTCTGGAAAGCTCAGAAGCAGGGCATCAAGACAACAGCCTATCTATGTCTTCAATAAAGGGGGATCAGTTTGTGACAATGTCGTTTTCTCTCTCAGTGTTGTCTGCATTCCCATTTTGGACTGCCTCTGTTTGCAGAGTGTCCAAAAATACACTGGTGACTTTGGGCATATTTGTATTTTATTTACAAGTACCGAGCCAGTGCATATGGAGGCAAACAGGCAACAGATCCCCAGTGAGAGGCCCTGTAGCTCAATATGCTTCTCTTTCTGCCAACTCACAATGCTCTCCCTCCCTCCCTCCCTCCCATTTTGACAGCATTAACTACTGTTTCCCATCACTCATCTACTGGGTCTCTACTCCACCCTTACGGGTGAATTGCCTCGTCAGAAAACAAGTCATTAAGAAATATTAATGTTGTCCAAGTCTCTGCCGCCTCCTCCTGGGTGTCACTTGCGGTCTGGCCACTAGCAGAAACAGAGCAATTGACCCATTCACATTAATCAAACAACAAAATCAGTGTGTGTGTGTGTGTGTGTGTGTGTGTGTGTGTGTGTTCTACTGGCAGAAATCCACAAAGCTGCTTGTTCAAACATGAACTTGGTATCTTTCGCACAGGCAATTTTCTGTCTGGCACTCAGAACCTTTTTCCAAGAGGTGTGGCTTCTTCTGGAACAAAAAGACTTGGATGAGTCACACCCATTTTAATACTCAAGCTGTGCGTCCTACCCTAAGGAGTGTCAATGCTCCTGTTTTTTCTTCCTTTCTTGCCTCTCACAGGCCTTAACTCTCTTTAGCTAAGAAATCATGCCCAAGTCACGAACACTTAAACATATATTCTACGCAGCGCACTGCCCGTAGTTTCACTATCGTTCTTGTTGTTCTGGTTGAAAGTGTGAATACTCTCTAAATTTGTTGCTGCCATTGCCCAAAGGGTTTCATTTTAGGATCAAAGAGATGCGCAGCTACAAAGAAGTGTGAGATAACACCTGGTCTTAAGTAACACTGGTCTACCAATTGATCTATGGCATTGTTCCAGTTTTAATTAGACATTGGGTGTGCCTTTTTGTATTGATAAAACAGCAGGGAGTTTAAACCAACTAAGCCAGAAATGGAATCCTCGGCCCAAACTTGAGCTTTCAGATCCAAAGGAGCCTTGAAGAGCATCCAAGAAGTCCATGAAGCTGCACCCAAACAAGGGTGAAAAAAGAAAACACAAGAGGTAGATTGAGAGTGAGAAGTAAACCAGGGTGGGGGTGGGGGGTGGACCTCAGGCCCTCCAGGACTTCCTATCTGACACTCAGGAATAAGGATGGGGAAGAAATCCGATTCAGTTCACATTTAAAGGTGAACATACCTAATTTGCACTTCCTGAAACAAGTTGCACACTGAATGAAATACATGCATCCTTTGAAATTTGCACTTCTCTGAAATTTGCAGTGTAGTTCTCTAGCCAAGTAATGTGTAAAAAAAAATGTATATGCTAGTGTAAAGTTTGCATATAAATGCATATATTAGTGCAGAGCTTTCCCAACTGTGTGTCATGACACATTAGTGTGTCAGCTGCAGTGTGTAAGTGTGTCGCACAAACACTCCCCACGTTCCTCTTGAGGCTGGAAAGGGGTTCGTTTAACCTCCGGTTTGCTAGTAAAACTGCATTACGGTGACGCAAAATGATGCATGACTAAAAAGTGTGTCACCAACATGAAAAGTTTGGAAAGCTCTGTTTTAGTGGATACACTGTACAAAAATTAATTCTGTTATGGAAAATTGCTTTGCAAACACATGCGTATTGGGTAACATTGTAGACAAACGTGTCTATCATGAGAAATCCACACTGAAATGATATTGAATTTTCATGAGCACTTAAAAAACCCCAGAAGCTTAAGACCGGAAAGATGAGAAACAGAGAGAACCAAGTTGATATATTTGCCCAGTCCTACCCAGGAGTCAGGAGTCTCCCCAGGCCACCCCCCCCCACCAAAGCCACACTTTGCACGGACCCCCCCTTTAGTGTTTTCGCCTGGTAGGAATGTGTACTTGACCCCTGCTTGCTTAGATGGAAGACAGAGAGGGATGTTGTGAGTGTGAAGAAACTAACCTACTTTGCAAAGGTAAAAATTAACAAGATATTGCTCTGCTCACTTTTGCCTCTGGCTCCACCACCACTCGTAGAAGACTGCTCTGAAGGAATGTGTCCCTTCCGCTGGAAAAGGTTCTCCACCCATAGGGATCCCGGCACTAATCTGTAAAATTTACCGAAGTACTGTGTTAACCAAAGGGACATGGAGAAAAGTCAAATAAAAAAGCTTGGAAAAAAGTATAAAGATGAAAACATCTTTGTTGTTGTTGTTGTTAAAAGGAAAAACACAACCAGCTCCAGACACCCCGCTCCTCCCCCCTCAAAAAAAATCCCCACCAATTTTGGGGAACACAAATGAAAAGGAAGAAATGAGATAACACCAAACAATTAAGCAGGGTGGAGTTGTGAGTGGATCCCCAAATGCCTTGGAGATCAGCCTCTGCAATTAAAAGTGGAAGGTGCGAAAAAGCTAATAAAGGTACAAGCAGAATGGGAGAGGCATGATTTACAGTGACACCAAGGTTCCAGCAAAAATGTGGAGGGTAAATTTATGGGATTAGGCTAAATAGGAGATCACCAAAATAAAATAAAAATTTGCTTCCCCCTGAAGGTTTGAGGCAGGGTGTCGCCATCGTGACAAAGGTGCGTACATGCTATATACTTTTCAGCAGTGGCGCTTCTGTGAAGGTTGCACTCCTTACATTTGCCATCTTCTCCTCAGGACTGAGCTTGGGGAAAACCATTCCACATCTTTGGGGCAGAAACCAGCTGTGCATTGTACTGATTGGCCAGAGACCTTTGATGCCATGATCCATGAAGCTTTGATGCCCTCAACTCATTCCCCAAAAGCAGGTTGTTGTTTTTTTTACATTGTTCAAAAATGGAGGCTGAATGCGCAGTCTTGTTTACTCTGCAGCCATCACATCGCCACAGCTCGTTTGGGAAGCAGGGTACACACAACACTACAACCCACATCTACCCTGTAATTTCTTTATCAAATACTGTGCTTTGATGCATTTCCCCCCCAAACCAGCCTCGATCCAAATTAAGAAAAATAACATCTTAGGTGCATTTTCAGCTAGTATAGTATGCACATAGCCTTTCAATTGTTGTTGTTGTTGTTGTTGTTAATGTTATAACGATGATGTACCCAAACCATTAAATGGCATTAAGGTGCAAGCAGTACTTTGAGAAGTTATCTTTCAGACAACTCTGCCTGAAGGATGGCAGAAGGCTGGATACATATGCTTTCTGTCAGTGCCAATAATTATGTCTGCCAAATAATTGTGTAGACATTAAGAAGCCAGGTGAAAAAGACATTAAGAAGCCAGGTTAGCCCCACTGGGGTGAGGGGGACTTCACTGAGTCCTCTCTTTAAGATATGACTGTATGCACAATATATAGTCACCCTTTTCAGCACCGACAGTTAAAATAAATTTGGTTACAGCTCAGCATGATCTGCACTTGTGGGAACTGTTCAGAAACACATCCCTCATCCATCACCTGTTGTCTGGTCCAAACACAGATCTTGGCCATGCACTTATTGTAGTAATGTTATATATTTGATGGCGCTGTGGGTTAAAGAAGGTCGGCGGTTCGAATCCCCGCGACGGGGTGAGCTCCCGTTCCTCGGTCCCAGCTCCTGCCAACCTAGCAGTTCGAAAGCACGTCAAAGTGCAAGTAGATAAATAGGTACCGCTCCAGCGGGAAGGTAAACAGCATTTCCGTGCGCTGCTCTGGTTCGCCAGAAGTGGCTTAGTCATGCTGGCCACATGACCCGGAAGCTGTACGCCGGCTCCCTCGGCCAATAAAGCAAGATGAGCGCCGCAACCCCAGAGTCGGTCATGACGGGACCTAATGGTCAGGGGTCCCTTTACCTTTACCTATATATTTGATGTTAGCCGTCCTGAGCCTGGTTTCGGCCAGGGAGGGCAGGATACAAATAAAAGTTTATTAATTATTATTTTTATTATTTCCTGTTTGGTTTACCAGAGAGTAACAAAACCAGGAACGTTAATTCATGAGCTTCAGCCAGTCTAGATTCAGCAGACACTGAGATCAGCATATGTCATTTTATCTGTGCTGACATCATAAAACAAACATTTGCCCTTGATGACAGCATGACTCTCTGTGAGCAACAGAACCTCTAAATAATAAGTGCAAATACAGTTTATGCCCTATGGGTCCAGCTTTGTCCTATATTCCATCAATTGTGTTACTCAGAAATGTGCAAGCACATGTGGCTCAGTAGCACAGACAAAGTAAACATGGGTGTGCATGATCAATAAATGATTTGCCTCTCATTTCAGGCAGATGCATGCTCTACATTTAAAGCATATTCAACACACATTTTAAAGGGCGTGACTTTCTCCACAGAATCCTGGGACCTGTAACTTGTTGAGGGCACTGCAAATAGTAGTTTTGTGTAGGGGGGAACTATAGCTCCCAGGATTATTGGGGGAGGGGGGAGTAATGCACTTTGAATACAGTTTAAATGTACGGTGTGCATCTGCCCATAGGAAGCCAACATAGACAGGGTGACTGTACTTAAGTGCTGCATCAAAAAGAAGGTATCTATTTCTGCTTCTCTAGTGGGGATCGCCATGAAAATCAAAAGGGTCTTAGTAACAGGGCCTTAAGGGTAAAACCACCTGCTTGTGAAATCCTGACTGGTTTGCCCCTGATCCTGTTTTTTGGGTCCGAGCTCAGCTCTAAAGTGTGTACATATTGATTAAAAAAGTGAAATATATCTGAGCACATGTGGCTTCTTTTCCAGCACTACTGTGTAAACACAGCAGCCATTCCACACTGAAAAAGAATAGCTACGCTAGCAGACATCCTTCATTCCAGGAAGACTTGAGCCTTCTTCCCCCATCAGCACCTCTGATTTTGGAAATTAAGCAGCAGGCCCCACCCTAGCCTCAGATTCAACACCGGTAGTACAGCAGCTGCAGTTGGTACAGCTGCTTTTCTTTCCCACTGCCCTTTGGCCCTCTCTGGGGCACAGATGTGCCATGAAAGGCTTAAGGGCCAACCACACAAGATGATCAGATATTTTGGAGTTTTCTTTCCCATTTTAAAGCAGCTGTGCTGGATTTTGATCCGAGCAATGATGCCCTTTGCCATTTCCCATATCAAAACCTCCCACTCTGAAATATTTATTTTAAAAATGGGGGGGGGGGTATAGACATGGTATAGGTAACTGCATTCCCCCCTCTGTTTCAGAGCAATTCATGATTTTTGGGAGTGTAATTTACATCAGGGAAATGGGTTAAGTACTCCTCAGAGCCACTTCTTCAGTCAAAACTGAAGCCCCTTGAAGCGGCTTTAAATTAAGCAAATGAAAAACAACATCACTGAAGATCTAATCGTGGATCTTCCATGTCTGGTGAGGTTTGGCCGTCAGGAAATTTTCCTGGAACAGGGTAAGGGTTCCTCAGTCACTTAGATGAATTTCACACTGAAATTCCACACCTGGATTCACACCGACTTTCCAGAGGTGCTTTCTGAGTTCAGTCAGCCAGCGAGAGCAACCACACCCCAGGAATGGCTTCTGGAGAAGAAAAGGCTACATAAATCCAGAGTGCCTTGTATGCCTTCTTCCAGCAACTCCTGCAGCCAAGCCGGTGCCAAACATATTGCTCTGCTTTCCTTTGGATCACATCAGCGAGGTCGAGAGAGGAGTCTTGTCTCCTGGGCAGCCCAGGACCTCCATACACATTGCCCTGGTTTGCGCCCCTGGGAAGTCACTTTGGTGCTGCTAACACAGTGGTTTGACTTGCCCCCAGGAGGGCACTCCTTTTTCTCTTGAGATAGATGGATGCTAACAACAAAAAGTCTGTTTATGTTGGTGAGATCCTGGCCGAGCAGGATATAAAATTAAGCATTTAATAAAGGACCTTGTATATTGTGACCTTGTATACTGTTCATTCTTTCATGTAATTTAAAGTGAGAGGAATTGCTCGGGAAAGTATGGGGTAGGTAAATGTAAAATTAAACCAATCGGTGCTTGTTCACTTGTACCTTTCATCTTCCTTCTCCCTGAGGGTGTCTGAATAGTCACTCCGACTCATCTTGCAGGTTTCCAAGTTATAGTATGTGTTGATGCTCAGCCTGAAGCAGAGGCAAGGCAGATGATCCCTGCATTCCATAGAGATGTGCCAACTTTTTTGACCACAAGGTACTCCTGTATCCTTAATAGCTGCATCGCAGGGAGACGTTTGATGGCTCTGCCTCTGTGGATCACAGTTTGGGAACTCTGCTTTTACATCATAGGAAGCTGGATTCCAACAGGTCAAGCTATTAGGGTGCAACCCCAACCCCTGGCTGGCAGTGGTGGAGCTTGATGGAGCACAGCAGGCCTTGCCACACCTACAGCCCCGGCACTTGTACAGGTCAAGGCAGACTGTGGAGGGACAGGAAAAAATGCCCTGTTGCTCCCAGGCTGACACAGTGAGGAGACATGGAACAGACTCACTGTCATTGTAGGACGGCATCAGGATCTGTCAAGGATCCAGCAAGTCCTTTGGTGCCTGAACTGACAGCAAGAATGCCACTGACAGTAGTTTCTCCCCACTGTTAGGGCAGGCTCATTGGGGTGCTCCTTGGTGTCAGGGCTTCCCTACCTATGGTAGAGCTCCCCTGCCGCCAAAGGCTTGTGGGGCTGGAGAAAACTGAGCAGAGGCACCTCCTCTCCGTCCAAATCCCTTTGGCACAACAGAGCAGGGGTCTGGATTGCTCTGTTAGGCCATGTAGTTCAATATTGTCTACTCTCCAGGGTTTCAGGCAGTGTTTTTTCCACATCAAATCACCTTCGCTATCCAGTCCTTTTAACAAGATATGGCAAGATAGAACCCAGGACGTTTTGCATGCAAAGTACGTACCCTCCCATGCTCCCCCTTTGTCTTGCTTCAATGCTTCCTGGTTGTTATATGAAAAGCATTGCTCCCGTTTCCTCTGCTCAACCTCAATGTGCTCATTCTTAACTATTCCCCAGACCCTGGATTGTGTCTGTCCAATAAACAAGGTTGCTAAAGTTTCATTTATTTTTGGGGGTGATTTATAACCCACTCTTCATTAAAATTAATCCGAGAGTGGAGTACAATATAATGCATTAATAAAAAAGCAATCTTTTAAAAATAAACTCAAACCACAGTGACAACAATAAATCAAAGTTGCATCGCAGCGCCAGAGAGCAACAAAACATCTCCTCCAGTCAACTTAGCCAAAAGCCTCAGTAAATGACAGTAGCTTTTTCAGACAGTTAAAACCCATCAATGTTGGCGTCAACCAAATCAGTGAAGGTGTTACACAACTGGAGTGCCATTGCAGAGAATTCCATTTCGCGTGTCACCACCATCCGCAAATGCAACACAGCTAAGAGGGAGTCTTCCCTTTATCTCAAGGATGAGGCTCATGTAAAGGGGAGTAGGTGGTGGCAGCCTAGCAAATACCTAGGTCCTAAGCCTTTAGTTGTGCCTTTAGTGGGAGACCAACATGCATAGACTGAATATCCGAGCAAAGTTGTTGGTAGCATGGAGATAAGTGGTGGGGAGAGTTTCACCTGCTAATTGTGGGCGTGTCGAGCTGTTGCTAAAAGCAAAAGGGCAGGGCCAAGTGGGGAAATTGCAACCCTCACAGTGTCATTTGTGTGTTCTGTTCAGCACCTGCAAACACTGGTACTGGTAAGAGGCTGGGGAAAGGTGGCACCAGTAGGTGCCTGCTTGCTGATGCTATCACATCTCATCTTTAAAATGAAATCTTCCCAAGGCACTTGGCTCAGGCACTCGGCATTTCAGGTTGGTGAGGTGAGGATCTCATAACCAACTCACATTCAGATGATTTCATGGAGAGGCCCATGGCAGCAATGATCATACCTGACAACACATATTGTGAGCAGAGCACCCAGCAGGGTTTGGAGGGAAGAAAGATGGGAAAGAGCAGTTTTTTATATGGTCAACAATAAAATCAAACCATTGGTCCTAATATTCTGTGCTCATGCAAAAGGACCAAAAGTCCCATGGGCACTCTTGCATATTGACCACCAGACAGAGTAGTACAGAGAACTTATATTTTTTTTGAAAATGAAGTGTTTGCAATTAGTTCCATTCTTTGAAAAATGTGTTTAAAGACCCAGGCTTTCTCTGGTCAATAGTGGGAGTAGCTGTAATCCAAATGAGTAATATATGTGTCAGTCTGCAAACAGAAAGATGTGTTAGGGATTCCTTTGATGCACCCATGAAGTAGTCTGCTTAATCTCTTCTGCCTCGGCACTGCCTGCTCTCTGTGACCTTTCCTACATAAACACAGGAGAGCCTGAGAATGAGATTAAAACCATAGCCCATTCTAGTTAACAGTCTCAAATCAAGACACGGTGGCTACTCAGAAACCTGAAATTTAGGGTGATGTTTCATGGGGTGAATTGGGGATCAGTTTCTGCTGTCAAAATGAAAAATAGGGGTTGGGGAATCAGAGCATGACTGGACCTAGACCTAGACACAGTTTTCACAGACTGAAAGGAGCAATTAGCTATACAAATAGATAGCTGGTAAAAAGACAAGAGTTTTGTGCCACTTTAAAGACTAAAATATTTATTATGGCTTAAGTTTTCAGATGCTAGAGTCCACTTTATCTAGACCACCTGCCGGTAAGCCCCACTAAAGACAACTGGACTTACTTCTGAGTAGACATGTCCAGGACTGCATTGCAGATCTGTTAGTCATTAAGGTGACAGAACACACCCTTTTACTCTCTGCCTTTAGTTTCTTCTAAGCTCTCCTCTTAGGGCTGCTCCATAACATAATTTTAAAAAACATCCAACACATATTTAAAGCACAAAGACGTCTTCCAAAGAATCCTGGGAACTGTAGTTCCCCCTCAGAGAGCAACAATTTCCAGTACCCTTAACAAACTACAGTTCCCAGTTGGTTTTATACATTTTTATTCAAGAAGTTTGCCTTCGTCTAGGCCTAATCCACACCATATTTTTAAAGCACTCTTATCGCACTAACAGACATGACTTCTCCATAGAATCCTGTGAACGGTGAGCTGGGATGGGATGGGGGGGAAGGTTGCAATTTTGTAAAGCTGACAGTTTGTAAAACGCACAAGCTAGAGAGAGGGTCAGAGCTATGGCTGATTAAAAAAATAAGAATAAAAATCCAGGGCTGCAGCTATGGGAGAAGCAGGATGCTCTTGGAGTGCTAATGCTGTGAGCACCTCCATCGTGGGCTCAGGTTGTATATCTGTGTAAATAAACCAGCTATCATAACAACACCACAGTCTCCTCATTTTCCAAGAGGAAACACAAAAACTGGATAAGTGCACCTAGAACCCCTGTAACATCACCCCGACAGCTCGAAGATTGGGGTAGCATGCAACAGCATACACTAATCTCACAGCAGCCTTTTGATAGCAGCACCCAGCTTTTGACAAAACGGGTTGCTGCAATCTATTTAGCATAATGTGACTTGTGCAGAACTAACTTCCTAGTTTGCTCCAGTTGTTTTAGAACAATGACAAACACTGATTGTGCCCATACTTCATTCTTGACAAATGACACTTTTTAAAATTTGATGCATTTGGGCTTGCAAAAGACCTTGGTGCTGTTTCCTACGCCTGCCTCACTTACTGGGCTCTGTGTCAATGTGGGAGTAGCATCCCACACGCCCATATTTACTGCAGTCACCAATTTTCCCCAACACAGATTAAGGTCTTATTGTGTCGGCCTCAGCCACTTTACAAACAAGTACACAAAAGCTAGCTGTTGCTGCACTCTCAAGGAAACAGCTTTTGCTGTCATTTGGCTCCCCTGTCGAGAAATGAACAGGCATCCATTTAGATGTGTGATAAAAAACCTAATGTGTAGATTTCCTGCTATAATAGGCTTGTTTATTACTTATGGAGAACTATAAATTTTATTTATGGGGACAACATGTTCATGTAGCAAACATCAAGAATGGTGGTTGTTTACGGAAAGCCCACACTTTCAAATCTCTCTCCTAGGACTGCTTGACATGTTGCACGTCAAACAGCATGTGCTTTTGTCACCAGTAGGGAACGGAAGCCAAATCCAGATGCCTGGTAGGTGCACTTGTTAGAAACATAGGTATGGAAACAGGCCTGCTGGCATTTTATAGAAACAAGTAAAATGGCTTACTTTTTAGAAATGTTATTTTTACAGTTCTATACATTTAAATCAGGAAGATCGTAAGAAAAACAAGCATGTTAGCTATATTTGGTGGCAACATAACAATCTGCATTAAGAATACGGACTATCTGTTTAGTAACTCAGTTCTTTACATATGTCTAAGGTGCAGAAAATGTCTGGGGAATAAAAATATTCCCAGAAGTGGCACCCCATCTGTGGAATAATCTGCCCTAAGGAAGAACCCACTTGGCAGTCTTTGGGTGCTATGCGCAGACCTTTATATTTTCCCCAAACCTCCTTAAACCTTAGTTTAAATCGAAGACCTGTTCAATCTATTTATTGCTGTTGTTGAAAGGTTTTGTTCTTGCTATACAGTCATACCTTGGATCCTGAACGCCTTGCGAGTCGAACATTTTGGCTCCCGAATGTCGCAAACCCGGAAGTAAGTGTTCCGGTTTGTGAACGTTTTTTTGGAACCCAAACGTCCAACGCAACTTGTGTGGCTTCCAATGGGCTGCAGGAGGCCATGCCTTGGTTTCCAAATGTTTTGAAACCCAGACTTCCGGAATGGATTCCGTTCCACTTCCAAGGTACCACTGTACTTATTTTCTGCTTGATATATATTTGTGTATTATTTTATGGTTAAGTCACTCAGATAATTTTGTTATTGGGCGGCATATATTGTTATGTGCAATAACTTCATAAGTACACAGTGGTTTCCAAACCTAGCTGTGGTGCATTTGAGTGCTTTTCATAAATCAAAGTCTTTGCAAGCCACATAAGGAGTGTGGTGTGGGATACACCTTCCACGGGTGCTCAGGCTGCCTTACCTGCTCATCCAGTGTTGCCCAAAAGCAGTTAGGTGGCAACTTTCATTTCAGCAATTAACATAGCTGGGGGCACGCCTAGGCCTGGAGCTCTGCACAGTTTTGGGTTATTCTGATGAGTATGTGGCTAAAGCATTGCAGAGGGGAAACCTATTACTAACATGATATTCCTGCAAGCTCACGTTATGGTGACTTTTGCAACCCAGGAGTTTGAAACAGCCTCTCTAAGCCTGGGATGGTGACTATAAAACAAGGAGGAGGAGCCTATGGCTTTGCAGATGCCTGTTGAACTACAGATCCCATCATCCTTGTTCATTGGCCATGGTGGCTGGGAGATGGAATCCAGCAACACAAATATTAATAATAATAATGCATTGTATTATGCAACATTGCTTACAAAAACGCATGAGTTAGTCAAAACTGCATGCAAAAAAAAAGTGTATAATAGACATCTGCACTAAAACGCTGTCAAGTTTTGATAAGGGTTTTTATTATTATCACAAATTGTTGTGAAACTGCAGAGGACTGAATTCAAGGCAGGGTAAACCAGAAACTCGGAGAAACAAACTTTGGCAGATCCATCCATCCATATTAAGAGCTGTATTGCACCAGCTCCTTCCGTCGCAATCAGAAAAAGTCAATGAATAAATGAACAGAGACTGTCAGGTATCTTTTCACAACAAATGGAGTGTGTGTGTTTGTGTATTCTTTGTAGAACTGACAGGTCTTGGCAAATCTCAAAACACTGAATAGTTGGATCCCGAATACATTCCAGTAGATGCTTCCATACTGGGGGTTGTAGTCACCTAATACTGTAACATGAATGGACTTGTTAATTTTAATGAGTCTACTCTGAGTAAAAATTTGTTTGAATAGAATTCCTAGGTGGAATTCTTCCACTTATGGTTATATATTTGGGATGAAATTTGCCAGATTAGTGTAAAGCCACCTTTGCAAATTATGAAAACGTTCAGTTCATATCACCCAAGTACGGAGCTACACCAAAGCGTTGATGGAAAAATAGGTTTCACTTTATATAGGAATACATTTCCCTCCCTCAGACTTGCCTGTGCCTGTCTGAAGAAACTAACAACCTGCTGGGAACACGAAGATCTGGAAAGCGGTCCAAGATCGTAGCTCACACCCAGATCTGAGGGAGTCAGAAAACATTTCGGAATACTCTTCCAGTGGACCACCTACAGTCTACTGGTTGCTGGGGGTATTGCGAACCAATACTGGACCCTGGGCTGATCCAGCAAAGCGCTTACGTCCTTCAGGAAGAGTTCATACTCAGGATGACTTACTCCCAATTAGTTACCAGTATGCTTTTACGTATTGAGACTGGTAGGGCACAAAACGGAGGGGCCAATTGTAGGTGCAGCCAGAGCCAGTGACAGGCAAAGCTGTCTAATGCTAGTTTTGCCCAGTCCTCTCTACTGAGTTCTATAGTGGCAAAGGCTGAGACTTAGAAGGAGGAAGCTGATAACCAGTGCCACCTCCTGGATTGAAGGCAGGTAAGAAGGCAGAAATGTGGAGGCCACTAAGGGCAGACTGGGGCTTGTTGGAGCACTACCTCATTTGCCAGAGCAGGCTAGTCTCTACTGTTTGCTCTTGTGTAATCCTGAGTGTGCTATGTCAGCTAAAGAGGAAAACACCTTAGCCTCCATTTCTAACTTTCAGAATGGAGCTGAGCAAAGACAAGGTTTTCATACACACACAGCCAAACAGGATATAGCTAGATGTTGTTTAATCACAAAAGGAGTGTGGCAAAGGTGAAGCATCTCTCTCTCTCTCTCTTTTTTTTTACAAGTCCACTTTTTCTACACTTGCGGCTACAGAGTCCACTCCATGTGAGAAAAAGGGGAGGGAGGTACACATAATCTTACTATCTTGGCAGATACGCCTGCTAGTTGAGACAAGAGATCTAATTCCTCTGATTCAGTTCCAACTTCCTCTCTTGCCTATCGTGTAAGGAATGTGATGATTCTTCAGTTTCTCACACGGAGGGAACGGTTTATTAGACAATCTCAGTGTTCCACCAGAGTACAGTGGTACCTTGGGTTAAGAATTTAATTCGTTTCGGAGGTCCATTCTTAACCTGAAACGGTTCTTAACCTTACCACTTTAGCTAATGGGGCCTCCCGCTGCCGCCGCACGATTTCTGTTCTCATCTTGAAGCAAAGTTCTTAACTCAAGGTACTATTTCTGGGTTAGCTGAAGCGTCTGTGACCTGAAGTGTCTGTAACCTGAGGTACCACTGTATTCCTTTGAAAGAAATATGAGGCGGGAAATTACTGAACAGCTTAACCAGTGCTATTTTTCTAGGAAAAGAGGCGCCAGGGCTCACCATGAACTTCTCCCTTGTTCTCCTAAAGTGGCACTGACTCCCACCTGAGAGGTGCCAGAGCTGAGCTCCAGTGAGCTCCGTCTGAAGAAGAAGAAAAAAGCCCTCAACTTAACAATGACTCCCCACTAATAATGCAATCCTATGAATATCTACTCAGAAATCAGTTACACCAAGTTCAGTGGGTCTTACTCCCATATAAGGTATACAGTGGGGATCCAGGGCTCTCTGTCTGAGTGGTAGACAGAGCGGGGCATTTGAGTGTATGTAGAAGAGAGGAAGACAACATGGTAGCCTTCCAGATTTTGAGGCCTACACATCCCATCAGCCTCAGCCAGCATGGCCAATAGTCAGAGATGGTTGGAGTTGTAGCCCAAAACATCTGGAAGGCACCATGTTGGCTAAACATGGTGTAGAAACTAGTGTATTGTACAAAGGTCAATTTTGCATTTGTTGTTCTGTCTACCTTTGCCTCTGATTATGCTCACCCCTGGCATGTGGCCCTTGGAAAGGAAATACAACCCTTGGGCTGAAAAATATTTCCCACCTGTGGTGTACAGGATCACAGCCTAACACTGTATTTATATGCTTCTAAGCCCCACTGCAAGGGATGCCGGTGGCGCTGTGGGTTAAACCACAGAGCCTAGGACTTGCTGATCAGAAGGTCGGCGGTTCGAATCCCTGCGACGGGGTGAGCTCCCGTTGCTCGGTCCCTGCTCCTGCCAACCTAGCAGTTCGAAAGCACGTCCAAGTGCAAGTAGATAAATAGGTACCACACTGGCGGGAAGGTAAACGGCGTTTCTGTGTGCTGCTCTGGTTCGCCAGGCCTGCTGTACGCCGGCTCCCTCGGCCAATAAAGCGAGATGAGCGCCGCAACCCCAGAGTCGGCCACGACTGGACCTAATGGCAGTGGCGTAGCGTGGGGGGTGCAGGGGGGGCCAGCCGCACCGGGCGCAACATCTGGGGTTAGGGCAAATCCATGGGTTAGGGGGCGCAAATCCACGGGTTAGGGGGCGCAAATCCACGGGTTAGGGGGCGCAAATTACTTGCCTTGCCCCGGGTGCTGACAACCCACGCTACGCCACTGCCTAATGGTCAGGGGTCCCTTTTAAGCCCCACTGCATTGGCCGTGGGTCTTGCAGTCCCAGGTCAAGTGAGTAGAGGACTGCAACCTGGATCCCCCCCCCCCTACAACACAGGGTTAGGGCTGTCATCTTTGGCAGTGTCTCCTTGGGGTTCAACAGCAAGTCTAACAAACAGAAATGTAGAGGTGCCACCTGCTATGTTTCTGTGAGCCTGGCTGCTATTAAAGGTGCAGCAGCCATAAAGAAAGAGATGACAAACAAATGAAGCGGTCTTATTTCCAGTCTACAAAACTTGGACTTTGTATTGTGTTTGGCAGAAGTTGAATGAAGAAAGGAAGTCATAAAGGGTACGTATCCTCTGGTGAGAGTTGCCACCTTTTCCTGACAGGGCCCCTGAGCACAACAAACACAAATTGAGCAGTTCTCCCTGACAAGAGAAATTAGGTAGGTGAAAGTTTTCTTGTCCTAGAGATACTAGCAGCAGTGCCCGGTGCTGGCTGGGAATTCATAGAAACCAACAAATATTGTGATTTTTAAATGGATAATGCAGTTTGTGAGTTTGGATCTGTCACATCAAAGTCATGTTTCGATCCACCATCTTGATTCAAAATGACAGCCGATGTCCAAATGCCATTGAAGACTACTGCCCCTACCTCAGGAACCATCGTGCTGAGTTTTGGTGATGATATCCCAATAGGCGTCTAAACTCATAGAGTACAGATGGGCAGACAAACCAATTCTCAAAATATATAGTTGACAGCAAAGAGATAAATCTACCTGCTGAGGTTATGCCACCCATACAAATGTTGTAGGCATAAGAGCCATGTTGGGAGCAAAAATATCACAACATTTCCTCAGGCTTGGGAGAGGCACATGTAGCTCAGAGGCTGCAGCTTCTCAAATTGCTCCAACATCACTAATTTTAGAAATGAACCAATGATCTGCTCACACTTTCATTTTTATTATCTTCCTCCAGAGAGAGGTATCGTCTGAAAATATTAACCTATCCTGACATTCATCAGTATTCATTTCTATTCTTTACTGTTATTTAAATTGCAAAAGTCAGGTCTTCTTAAGACCAGCCCTTTTCATAAACCAAAAGAAACAGGACAGAAGACCTGAGAGAGAGAGAAAGGAGAAGACAGAAGACCTGGGAGAGAGAAATGAGAGGAGCAAACAGATGTTCATCACATATGCATAGATCAATGGAAAAAATAACTCAGCCAAAGCATGTGCTGTCATTGCCGTGGGGCAACAGCTTTTTCATATGCCAACAAATAACTTACTTTTTGTCCGGTTTTTATAATCTCTGCAGTTAGTTGCCAACTGTCATGGGATGGTGTAAGCCCTGCAATGTCTTAGGCTAAAAAATTAAAAAATTAAAAAAAGATGAGGAATTAACACATTATATATATGAAATATCCAACAGGTATCAGTACCATTGCAACTCTGCTTATTTTGGAGTATTGCTTTGCTTCTCATGCCTGCTTCCTCTATAAGTAAAAGGTGGCTTTAAATCAAACCATTGAAGTCTATGAGTATTAAAATGCGGCCTTCCAGAAACCAGGTAACCAATTTCAAGCGGCACATCCTAATACATTCATTTGGAAAGTATAAAGTAATTGGTTTACAATGTCCAGGAGGTCACCAACCTTTCTGGGCAATGGGCGCATTAGGGATTTTGAGGACACCAGTCCCAAATGGGCTGGTGCGAGGGTATGCTATAACATAAAATGGCTGCTTTGGGGATGTGGAATAACACGAAGCGGCTGCCACATAAGAGTGGAAAGAGAGGGCCACAAAACTGTGAAAGCATCCCCAGCCAGTGAGCCAGAGTCACAGAGAACCTCTCCTCGTTCCAAACAGACGGGATGGTGGGTGCTGAATTCTGGCATCCATTGAAATGTGGGCCTGTTTATGGGGCCATGTTCAATGTTGAGCCAGCGCAAACAAGAACCGAGCAGAAAAAGCAAACAGTCTCCCATACGTTGTGAGTGACCAAGGGGCTATTTAGTGAGACCTTTTTGTAGGCACTGGTGGACACACTGTTGCTTGCATGGTGCTGCACTGGCAACCTGTCATGGAGAAATACGTGAACCGGCCTAAGTTTTTAAAGTTGCCTTTTTGGAACTGGGCCACATGACACAAGAGGATATCTGTTGCAGGACCCCAGACTCTCATGCTGGAAGGAAGGTGTTGAAACTTTTGTCTGATTTAAAGTCAGGCCTACCCAGTAAACAATGGAGAATCATGTCAGCCACATCAGGAGAGCATAGAAATGCAGGCAAGGGGTTTAGCAAAGATGCAGAGCATGAGGCAACACAGCCGCCATCTTGTTATGGTACCTCAGGGCTCTTGCAAGTAGAGGCAACAATTCTGGGCGAAGGCCAAATAAAATAGCTATTGAATCCTGCTGTTAGATTAGTAGTAGCGGATACTGTACTAATTAATAAGGAAACTGTAATCAAGAAAAATAAAATAAAAAATAAAACAAAATACTAAGCCTGAAATCTTAAAACACACTAGGGAGTAAGCCCTATTAAATAAGGTGGGGCAAATGGTTATATATTCTTTTCCTTTCTTTCTACAAAGGACGTGCCATGTCAAATGTTTTTTACATTAAAAGTAACCCTCTTTTATGCCCTCCTTATTTGGTACCTTTTTATATATTATTTTTCAAAAAACTTACTAATCTCAGTATCTATTTCTAGTCCTTTTTGTCCTATGAGGATGAAGTTGAGGCTCCCTCTAGAGGCTGTGAAAAGTATAGCTGATAATTAAAATGTCTTCTCCCAAGCATGGCTTGTAGGGGTGGGTCACTTTCCCCCTCATTCGCTAGCCTAGTTTTTGTGCTTGGCTGCAGCAAAGGAACAGATCGCTCTGTCCCTCTTCCTGCAGCAGCAGCAGCAGCAGCAGGCTTGGTTTCTGTGCCGGCAGCTGAGGAAACTTTATGTTTCTCCTCTGCCAGTGCAGAAACGCAAAGCAGGCTAGCAGAGAAAAACAGCAAACCACCCCTCTTTTCTTTGCCCACAGTATTTCCATGCCAGCCTGGTTGGAGGGAGCTTTATACTCCCTTCATGGCCAATATACAAATCAGGCAGTTTTCCTGAAGTGGGAAAGAGAGAACTATTCCTCTTCCACCAGACCTACTTATCTAGAGGACATTCCATATACAGTGATACCTCGGGTTATAGACGCTTCAGGTTACAGACTCCGCTAACCCAAAAATAGTACAGTATCTCGGGTTAAGAACTTTACCTCAGGATGGGAACAGAAATTGAGCAGCGGTGGCGCGGTGGCAGCAGGAGGCCCCATTAGCTAAAGTGGTACCTCAGGTTAAGAAGAGTTTCAGGTTAAGAACAGACCTCCAGAACAAATTAAGTTCTTAACCCGAGGTACCACTGTACTCCTCTGCAATTCATTCCCTGTAGCCTATGACAATCAGGTAAATTGTTAAAAAGTTGTCGTTGCTGAGGTGAAGAGGAAAAGTGAATAAAAACCTAGTTTAATTCTAAGAGGGGGCTGAACATTCAAATGATGCAAACTGTTTGCAACGCTGTGTACAATTAAGTGCACACATCGCATCAAATGAAGTGAGGCTTAGCAACGCGGAAGTACAGTGGTACTTCGGGTTAAGAACTTAATTAGTTCTGGAGGTCCGTTCTTAACCTGAACCTGTTCTTAACCTGAAGACCACTTTAGCTAATGGGGCCTCCCGCTGCCGCCGCGCGGCACGATTTCTGTTCTCATACTGAAGCAAAGTTCTTAACCTGAGGTACTATTTCTGGGTTAGCGGAGTCTCTAACCTGAAGCGTCTGTAACCTGAAGCGTCTGTAACCCGAGGTACCACTGTATATAGGATCAATGGCACTCCGCAAAACACAAGTTAGAACACGGAACCAGTGGATTCCAGGAACATGACCTGAGCTTTGTTTTCTACCCACAGTTCTGCGAGTATTCAAAAGAACCGAGTGAGAGATGATCCTGACATTTTTATCTCCGCTCTCTGAAATTAATGCTTTTCCTCCAAAAGCCTGATTTAATAAACAGTCATATAATAAACAGCAATAAACAGTCCTGTCACCATCTATTACTGGCTCAGAAGGCAAGTCTCTGCTGATTGCAGGTGAATTGCATACCAATTGTCAGCTGTACATCATACAGAGGCACATTTCTCTGAAAAGGCTCAGTACACGCAAGACTAAAATAGTATGTGTGTGTATATCTCCAGGTTTGAGAAATACTGATTTAAGACCACTGACACATGTGTGAACACCTTGCTTCCAATTAAGCATTAAAGCAAACGCTAGATTTTTATTCAAAAGCCAGCAAAGCTAGTTTTGTGTGCAGAAGCTGGTGACGATGCAGTATTTTGATGAATGAATGCTACATTAAAAAGGATAAGCTTCTTTTACTGTTGGGAAATGACTAAAGTTTGCTTCTGGCACCTATGAATTGGAATATCACACCAAATATGCATGAAAGTGTAGACTGTGACACAATCCATTTTACTTCAGGACAGTCTCATTGAAAACATTGCAACTTCTGGAATATGTGAACAATCTAGTCCATGATGGTACTTGCATTATTCAAAGGTTTTTAGGCTATCTGTTCTGCAATTTATTTTTTATTTTAAAAGTGGCGTAAACTAATGTTATTGGGCTCAGCCCTCATCTCAGAAGCAATTATTTTGTTTGACTTCACAACTGCAGTGTTATTCATATTTTACAGCAAAACAAAGAGGGTTTTTTTTTAAAAAAATGAACATTTATTGGGATTGAATTCGTTATTGGAATCCACAGTGCAACTGGTAGCCCATGAATTTATTTAGCCCTCTAATTATAGACTCAGTACCCATACATAGAATATTTTCAGGTTTATTTTAAAACAGAAGGGCACCATCGGTAAGGTATATAAAACATTATTGTGTGCAGCTGTTTGAGCACTCTGGCTCCTTAAAAGGCCGAACCAGATAAATATACCACTGTAGTTATAGTTTGCATTGCATTTGTCTAGCCTAAACACTGTAGGCACATCTGCAGAATTGTGCCCCAAACAACACAGCAGTGCTTGTTCTCTGAACTCTGATTTCAAATATTTTGAAAACAAATGGTAACACTTGCATAATAAGATCCAAATAGATTATTGCTCTTATGTATCACAGATCTTCAGTCTGCACGTATCCACTCTCACTGAAGATGGAAAAAGCTGCTCTTCCAAGTTTTACCATTTCAACAAGTACAGTGGTACCTTGGAAGTCGAATGGAATCCATTCTGGAAGTCTGTTCGACTTCCAAAATGTTCAGGAACCAAAGCGCAGCTTTCGATTGGCTGCAGGAAGCTCCTGCAGCCAATCTGAAGCCGTGGAAGTTGTGTTGGACATACGGGTTCCAAAGAACTTTCGAAAACCATAACAACCACTTCCGGTTTTCGATCGTTCGGGAGTCAATACGTTCGACTCCCAAGGCGTTTGAAAACCAAAGTACGGCTGTACTTCTAACAACCAGGAAGCCGAAGGAACAAAAATTTATCACAAAAGAATTAAACACAAAAGCAAGTATCACTGGCCCAGTTTGTACACAATACTAAACCAGATTAGCACAAATGCTTCACCATGAATGATCAAGTCAGAAAATGCTGGCCATTTGGCCTCCTGTACAGCTGCCATGCTATCAGAAGCAAAGCCATGGTTTGCCAATAGCATTATATTCAAGCCTGAACTCATGGTAGTTTCTCAAACAAACCAAAAGTTCCTATGTAACACTAAGCCAAACCATGGCTTACTTCCTGGTAGTGCAGCAGGAGCATGGAAGATGTCATGATTTTCTCATTGCATCAGCACACCTTATTTGCTTGTGCTACTGTAAGCTATAATTTGGCTTACTGTTATGTCCGAATAAGGTCACTGAAGTGTCACAAGCCGATCGAGAAATAAATGACACATTTCCAAAAGAGAAGGCGAGGATTTAATTTAGCTGTCCAGTTAGTAGAGCTTTGCTGGTTTTCTCCCATCAGGCAGGAGGAGGATCCCCACTCTTTAACCCTTCACTTGCTGATGAACGACAGGAACGAGGTACTGCAATAAGCACTGCTGTTCCTTCCCATAGTCCATCCCATTCTAGGCCAACACAAATCCAGACACAGCCAAGAGTGAGGATGATCAACCACCTTTCCAAGCTTGGCTGTTTTCCTTCCCTACCCTCTTCCAGCACACCATCAATACTGTGGATTATGATGAATGGGTAGACAATTTTCATCGCTGTGCACGAGACAAACTGCAGCAGTTCCAATGTAACGGTTAATTTTAATTCATGAGTATGCATATTCCTCCCTATACACATTATTATTTACATATGCATGTGAATCTGCTTTGGAGCATGAAAAAAGAATCTGGCATTGCTCTGGCTGTTCACACTACTAAACTGCAAACTATAACTTGCGTAAATTTCTCTGGACTGGCCAACTGCCTTAAAAGGATTCCATTTGTTTTTATTTATCCACCAAGAAGACTTTCCTGGTGTGAGCTATAGACTATATGCATGGGTACACAAGCAAATCTCGGTGACTGGTAACAGTATGTCCCTTTCACATTGTTCCTTTGGTGGCCACCAAAATAAATGGCCCATGGGGTTTATTTTACTATCGAAACAGCGACCCATTAAATCACGAATGCCTAAGGCTGCCCATTAGAAATGGCAGCCATTATTTATTTCCCCTTTTTCATCTTTGCAGTCTTCTCTTTCCGTTTCTTCACGTGCTTTGGGGTCTTGTTTTTCCTCTTCTCTCTCTGAGCCTCTTTGGCTATCTTCTTCCGTTCCTGGAAAAAGAGAGTATTGTGAATAATAGGCCTAAGTGACCAAGTGGACTCATAGAATATTACAGGTTTTATTTATGAATGTTTATGTTTTAATGCTGCGTAATTGGGTTTTTAATGCCACTGGCCCCATCCAGCCCAGTATTGTCTCAGCAATGGCTCTCCAGGCATTTAGACGAGGTTTCTCCCTCACCCTAGCTACAGATCCTAAAGACTGAACCTGAAATCTTTAGCACACACAAAGCACACACTCCACCAAGGAGGATGCATCTGAACAACTAACCTTTTTATCCACGCTGGTTTCAGCAGGTCGATCTTTAGGATGGACATATTCTTCTTCCTGCTCTTTGCAGCCCAACTCGGAATGGTCAGAACTATCATTGTCCTCTGAATCAGATTCTGCCTCCTCTCTATTTTCAAGGAGAGCAGGCACCTAAAAGGCAGACAACATAATTGTGTCGTTCTAGTTCTGGACTTCAAAGTGTCAAGAAAAGCTCCATAGGAAATAACGCTGGACGCACTACAATTCTAGAGAATTCTTCTTCGTTCTCACTTAAACCTAATTGTTTTTGTAAGTTCACAAAGGAGTCGATGTATGTTGCTGAACTCTCTCTTTCTACACGTATTGTACCTATTTATACAATTGCTGTACTTTTCCCTCAGAGAATACACACACACACACACACACACACACACACACACACACAGAGCCATAGTGACCTGGAGCCCTCCAGATATTTTGGACCGAAACACTCATTATCCCTAGCCATGCTATCAGGGGCTGATGGGAACTGTAATCTAAAATATCTGGAGAGTATTACATTGGGGAAGGGTACTCTAAGCCAGGGTTTCCCAAACTTGGGTCTCCAGCTGCAAGCTAGGATTGATGGGAGTTGTATTTCAAAACTAGCTGGAGACCCAATATTGGGAAACCCTGCTCTAAGCTAACCCTTAAGCCAGGAATGAAGAATCTGTGTCCCTCCAGGGCTTGTTGGGCTACGATTCCCATAAGCCCCAGCCATCATGGCCAATGGTCAGGGATGATGGGAACTGGGAGTCCAACAGCATCTGGAGAGCCTCAGGTTGCCTATTCTTGCCTCAACAGCTGGTTGAACACATGGAGCACCAATGAACCATCACAAATCTACCCTCACAGCCAAGTTTTTGTATCCGCTCACACTGCCTCAAACACAATGATTTTTTTCCCTGTGAAGTCATCAAGCATAAAGTAATCAAGTAATGAACATGAACAAGCAAACTAGGTATTGTATATCATCACAAGAAGAACTGTTCTAGTAGCTAAAAGACCACTGTAAAGACAATATGCAATTTGATTCTAGTGACAGCAAAGCAGCCTTAGGATGGAAAGTAGGCAACCATTTCTAAACTCGGAGATTACCGTATTTCTCATCCCATAGGACGCTCCGTCCCATAGGACGCACCTAGTTTTTTGGGGGGGAAATAAAGGGGGGGAAATTCCCTTTATTTCCCCCCCAAAACCAGGTCGGGGAAACCAAACCAGGTCGGGGAACAGCGGTATGGCGGTGCTCCGCCTCCCCGCTGTCCCCCGAGCTTGTGGGGCTGGCCGATGTCTGCCCGGCGTGCGGGGTGCTCTGCTTCAGGGCGCCCTGCGCGCCGGGCGGCAGGCTGCTATCCGCAGCCTAGGGAGCCCTGCAGGAACTCCCGCAGGGCTCCCCAGGCTTGCTGATAGCTTCCTGAAGCCTGGAGAGCGAGAGGTGCGCACCGACCCCCCTCGCTCTCCACGCTTCAGCGAAAGCCTGCATTCGCCCCATAGGACGCACACAGATTTCCCCTTCATTTTTGGAGGGGGGAAAGTGCGTCCTATAGGGCGAAAAATACGGTAATTAGGCAAGGGTACAACCTGCTCAGGAAAAGCTGGAGATTTGGAAGAACAATTCCAATATCAAACTAGGGAATCCTGCTTTTTATGGACGAAGAGGCTAGATAACCCACAAGGCTTCTTCCAGTTCTACAATGGCATGCCAATTCATGGGGAAAGGGAGGTTTGCTATGGTTTGGAAAGATGTCTGAATTTACAAACTACGGCTTGAAATGGGTTTGTAAACCATTGCTAGTCAGTGTCACTCATTTGTGACAAATCACAAACCACAGCCCTACCTCCAGAGGTTGCTGCACCATGGAGAGGAAAGTATGGATTTATGAAGCCAAGGGTTGGGAAAATGAAGGCAGACAAACAGATCTAAGCCATCATCTGCTGATTGTGTATTGTTTGGTATGATGTTTGACATGAGCTTATGATTCCATAGACTAGGATATTTCAGCTAATAGAAACAAAACATTCCATATTTCCATATTTACCCAATACATACATACAATGCAAATTCAATCTTGTGAGAAGCTTCAGACAAAGTGATTTTTACACACGGAAGAATACAATCTCAGACTTACCTTCTGGACACCTGATAAATCCTTCTTTAACCCTGTCACAGTCTGGTAGAGAATCTGCATAGGAAATAAATATAAGAAACTTAGAATAAACGCTTGCATTTATATAGCACGTTTCAAATGTCCAAGGGCTTCATATATATTATCCTGGTAATCCTTCTCAATGAGCCTTTTGGGGAAGCAGCAATATGAAGTTGGGTGTCTCCAGTCTATGTCCCTCAGCCTACCCATTACATTACATTGGCTCAGTTGACACAAAGCACTGATCACTGCGTCAAGTACTCAGTGTGCCCATTAACACCCTGCTGTTCTGTGAATACAGGCATTCATTCATGCAGGCATACAGATTTATAAACTGATTCATAGCCTCAAGCCATGGAAGCAGTGTCCAAATGAGATAAAACAGACACAAAAATCACAAAGTCTTTATGAAAACTAAAGCAATTTCTACAAAGAAAAGCCTTTTTACAAGATAAACAAATAATATTTGATTGTGTCACCCCTTCAGGGAATGCTTTCATAGACAAAAAAAATGTTTGCAGTAGATGTCTGAACGTAAAGATGCTAGGCGCTTGTCTGATTTCAATTGGTAACTTATTCCAGAGGGCTGCAGGGGGAATGCTAAAAGCCCCCGTTTCTAGTACAAACTAAGCATAACTCTGGGGCACACACTACTCTCAGCAGTGCCTTATCTGAGCAGCAATTACCAGGCAGGGATATATAGTATGAGGCTGTCCCTTAGGTATCCCAGTATTTACATCATGACCATCCCTTTTAAAGTAATAATCTACCATTTCTGAGACCAACTGAGGCTATAATTGTAGTACTATAAATAGAGGAAGAAAAGAATGAGAGGTTTCCTTTAGGAACAGTTTTATTACACACTTGCTACCATCGTTACAGTGTATCGTGGTATTCTGGTCAGTATGTGCAACCTCAAATTCCAGATAGTCCAAGGATACTTACATTATCTTGCTGCACATTTAAGGCTGTCTCTTCTTCCTTCAGCTTCATCATTATGTCAACATCCCTTTCATAGTTCTTAACTTCAGTCAGAGTTCTTGGGATATATGCTTTCTTGAACACCTAACAAGGCGAAATAACCACAAACATCCATTCAGTTCTGCAATGTCAATGTTTTAATAAAGGGTATATGACTAGGACACGAAAGATCGTGAACCTCTGACATGATGTCTAGTTTGGTTCTCAGGTATATGTTTACGTGGACAAACAACATGGAAATCAGATGGCCTAGATTTGGCCAGTAGCAATTGTTGTAATTATGTCAACATATTTAACAGCTGGCAGGATTAGAAACCTTATCTGTGATCACTGTGTTCCTACACTGGTCATATTCCCACATCATGCTAAGCCATAGTTTACCACAAGCTGCAGCAAACCCTGGTCTCGTGTGCCCTATTCCTTCTCCTTCTCCTGGAGGAGTTCAGAAGCTTTCACCTCCAGTTAATGACAGCTTGTAGTGTTATCTGGATCCAGAACTGTGAGTAACACAAAGTATGGTTCGTTTTGACGACCCAACCTGTGGTTAACGCTGGCTTTTGTGAAACCAACCATGGTTAGTGTTAAGCACTTTGCCATACAGACAACAACATGAGAAACCATGGTTTGGCATGATGCGGGAACACTGCCATCGTGTAGTCCACATGAGGGGCCACTTGGGAACAGGTGGAAACACTCAAGTGTAGAAAGAGAAAGACTGCAAGGCCAATAATCTCACGGACATTTAGATACTGTAAAAACATTTATAATAAAGATACTGCAGAACATTGTCAAAGTACTGATGAACATTTCACAGAAGAGACACAACAGATACAGAAGACGTGGGGAAATCCAGGCTCTGGCTTACCTCTTCATCCACATTATCCTGATTGGACCTTTCCTCCTCTGTCCTCTCACACGATATTTCCATTGCCTATAGGATATAATGCAAGACTTTTAACAGTGACTTAAAGCCCACCAAGACCTAAATGCTCTCTATGTAGCCCTAAGAAATAGTTCTTCCTATTTCAGTCACCGCTACCACTCCCAGAGGGGCTGTCCCTGTCCCAGAATAGGGTTTCTACAAGGGACTGCCTTTAAAAACAGATGGGAAATTTGAATTGGTCCAAAATATGCAGGCCAGACCTTTGTCCAGAGCATGTAAACTCTTTATTCTTTCTCAAATTCACTGGATGCTTGTTTCGTCTGGGCTCAATTAAAACTGCTAATTTTGCCCTTCAAAGCTCTAAATTGTCCAGGTTCTGGTTACCTTAACAACTCTCACATCCGATACAGAACTTCTCATGCATTAAAATCAGCTTTGGACGTCTTAATACATGTCCTGTGGAAACACATTATTCTCTGTGCCTTCTTTTCATTGCTCTATTCTTTTTTTTTACAGACTTATAATCCTTTAAAGGTTTGACTATTGC
The DNA here is from genome assembly GCF_964270895.1 of Podarcis filfolensis. NCBI lineage: Eukaryota > Metazoa > Chordata > Lepidosauria > Squamata > Lacertidae > Podarcis > Podarcis filfolensis. The sequence goes on along the minus strand of NC_139603.1, from coordinate 28,585,598 downwards.
TGTCTTCATATTACATTTGTGTTTTTTTAACTTTACTTATTAGCATTTTTAATGTACATGTTGTACTTCTGTTGTGCATTTTATGTTGTAAAGCCACCCCATATGCCATATGAGTAGAGGAATACAGCACAAATAAGCAACTGACTGAATTGAGTGGTTAAGTCTTCAACCTTATATAGCTCCAACGTCCCCAGCCAGGTCAGGGATAATTTGATCTGTAGTCCAAAACAACAGGAGGGCACCAGTTTGGGGAAGGTTAACTTTGAGAATTAGTGTAGAGTACTAGACCAATAATGCAGACGTTATAAGTTTGTGGGAAAGGACCGAAACAGACACACTTTTTTTTCTCCCTTCATATTTCATCAGCAGTGTATGTGTATCATACTTCCGTATCTATAGCAGGATGCAGAAACCTTTGCAAAAACAACATCGTTGCTATACACAATAGCTAAATCAGCTTTCATTTATAAAAAGAGAATTGTAAGAGAGTTGAACCAATATCTTCCCTCTTAATGCTTTCCCATAGAGGCAAAATCTCTAAAGCTTTACCTTTTCAAGGTAAGCATCCATGTTCTCGTTTGTAATAGATGGATCTGTAACGAATTCAAAGAGTTCTCTCACCGTCATCACCGCAACATTGTACTTCCGGAAAAAATCTGCCAGAAAGGACCAAAGGCGACATAAGATATTCGCACCTATGCAAACCAAGTGCAGTGTGGAATATCTGAACTCTTGTAAAATAAAAAAATTACTAGAATAACTCTGCTATTTGGTGGAGTCCTCAAGAGTTATCCTGGACAGTTGATGTTGAAGCAACCAATCTTCAAAGCATATCAGAGTCGAAATATCATTCGAGATAACTCAATAATAATTTTAATTTGCAGGAAAATCTATACCAGTGCCCATTCAAAACTGTATGTATGAGCAATCGGGATCAGATCCATGCATGCAAATCTGTCACGTGACAGGGGATTAAATCATGCACACAAAAATATTCAAGATATCCAGGATGTTGATGTTTCTTGGCTGGAACTCACCATTGATGTTAGAGCAGTCTTTCCTCAGGAATTCTAAAGCATGTGGGTGGTCGTGTTCCACCGACTGGGACACGTCTATGATGTATACCTCACCACTGTGATACCTGGAGAAGTGGGAATAAGCAACATGATGCTATTGTTAGTACTGCTGTTTCTGAAAGTTTACTAGGGACTTTTTATGGAACATTCTACCACTTAGGGTGAAAGAGGGAGGTCATTAGAATTTCAGCTAATGTAAAGCACAAGTCATTTCTGTGAAATAAGGCCACTGTATGCCCTACGACTGTTTTGTTTACTTAAATTAAAATGCATTTAAGGATTATTATTTTATTATTTTTTTCTACTTGAAAGCTGAGGGCAGATCAGAAGATACAAGGCTGATCAATGTGTTTTAGCTATTTTCTTAATCTCATTTCTTATTTCTCACCATAAGCCTGCGTACCAAGGAAGGCGAGGCAGGAGAATCTAAGCGCAGATGCCAGAGGTGTCTTTAAGATCCATGAAAAGATGGATATAGACTTATAAAAGATACCTGACCAAGGTTTTAACTTTGGAAACAGAGACGAAGGAGCATGTCAAACACCTGAATCTTAGGATGGCAAAAGATGCTTGATCTAAGTCCAATTGCATCTCTTGCTCTACATACTTATTTTTATACTGCAGAAAGATAGCCAACCTTCACTGAACCCCCATAATGGTTTTAGGGGAAAAAGGAGAATAGAAGCTCATTTACAATTGACCTCATTTTGTAGGATAAATTCAGCTTTCAATTTTTTATTTTGTTTCTTGGAAACGGCACCAATTTTTAAAGAGCTCTTGTGTAACAATGACACAAATCATCTTTCAAATTCACAGGCTGTGGAGTCAGGAGGACCACACCCTGGCTCCAGGGCAGAGTTGTGCAAGGTAACATATACGGATGAAAGAGGGATCAACATTCAGCTTCTTTAAGACATACAGCATGTTAAATTCACTGAGATCTGCATGAACGAGCTTGGCATCTTGGTACATTCTTCTCATGTACTGTATGACTTGCAGATACAACTCCCGAGCTTTGGATTCCGACAACTGGGTGTTTTTCAACAATGGAGCAGGCCTTGGATCAAAAGGAAAAGGAGAGAGGGAGAGGGGGAAAAACAGAATATAATCAACAGTTGTCCTCCTTCTTCTCCAATACCATACCCACTTTGGCTAACAGAATGTGAGCTCTGCTGAGTCAGGCCAAAGGCCCATCGAGTCCAACGTCCCATTTCCCACAATGGTCAACCAGATGTCCATGGGAAGCTCATAAGCAGGACCAGAGTGTTACAGCACTCTCCCCAATTGCAATTCTCAGAGACTGATATTCGGAGGCATAAGCTATTGGAAGAAAGGGTCAAAGACAACACCTCCCCTTGTAACCTATTTTCAAATACAGTGGTACCTCAGGTCACATACACTTCAGGTTACACACTCCACTAACCCAGAAATAGTGATTCAGGTTAAGAATTTTGCTTCAGGATAAGAACAGAAATCGGGCTCCGGCGGCACGGCGGCAGCAGGAGGCCCCATTAACTAAAGTGGTGCTTCAGGTTAAGAACATTTTCAGGTTAAGAACAGACCTCCAGAACGAATTAAGTACTTAACCCGAGGTACCACTGTACCTGAATGGGAGGCGGGTGGCGCTGTGGGTAAAACCTCAGTGCCTAGGACTTGCCGATCGTATGATCGGCGGTTCGAATCCCCGCAGCGGGATGAGCTCCCGTCGTTCGTTCCCAGCTCCTGCCCACCTAGCAGTTCAAAAGCACCCCTAAGTGCAAGTAGATAAATAGGTACCGCTGTATAGCGGGAACGTAAACGGCGTTTCCGTGTGCTGCGCTGGTGCTGGCTCGCCAGAGCAGCTTCGTCACACTGGCCACGTGACCCAGAAGTGTCTCCGGACAGCGCTGGCTCCCGGCCTCTTGAGTGAGATGGGCGCACAACCCTAGAGTCGGACACGACTGGCCCGTACGGGCAGGGGTACCTTTACCTTTACCTTTTTACCACTGTACCTGACTTCTGAATAACTCTCCACTGCATTATACACACATGCACACACACACACACACCTATTCCCCTCCCCTCCCTTACCTTATTTTTTTCTTCTTTCCTTTTTTCCCTTCTATGGCGTCTTCTATCTATTACAGTTACTATTATTATCACTATTTGTTTTATTTCAGTAGACATCTCTCTCATTTCCTTTGCGCATGTGTCATTTGTATTTGCTTATACTAATGTAATTTCTAATGGGTGGGGTAAGCTAATCAAGTATGTACCTCGGTTTTCAAATGTCTCTTTTGACAAACGTTTTGGTTTTCGAATGCCGTAACCCCGGAAGTAAACGCTTCAGTTTTCTAACACGCCTCAGAAGTTGCTGAGTGCATATGTTCTTTTTCTCATATTTATTAAATTTGCAGACCACCCTTTGCGCCTCGGTTTTTGAACATTTCAGAACTTGAATGGTCTTCCAGAACGGATTACATTAGAAAACCAAGGTACCACTGTATTCACATCTAACGAATTGTATCAGTTATTCGCATCTAACAAATTATATTATTTTTCTCCCCGTTTGCTTTCAGATTTTCATTATTTAGGCTCCCCCCCTCCCAAGCAATGATGAGATGACCCTGTCTGAACTACAGGACAATACAAGAGCATTTTTTTGAGATAGATAGATAGATAGATGAGAAAACTCACTAACAGAGCTATGGACTTGCTTCTGACTAGATACAGGACTGAATTGCTAATAAAGTGATTTCTTTATATAAAAAAATACACAAACACGAACAAAGTTTCTGAGTATACTTACATGTCATTTTTGCCAATAAAACTCATAACGAGAACATGACTTCTGAGCATAATAGGTTCTGGGCATGGAATTTGGGCTGTATGTAACCTACAAAAAAAAGCCCCCCCCCAAATGATATTATCCGGCATGAAGGGTTTTTTAAAAAACACTTGTAACACTTACTAAAATGTTCTAAGTTTTTTTTTTTTTAAAGGCCCATTAATAGTTATAGCACAAAAAAGACTCCATTTATCTGTCAGAAAGGTAAGCATGACTTGCAGGGAAATGGGAATGTTCATCTATGGGAAAAGGGACTGGGGTTAGCAAAATTCTCGTCTCTTCAAACCCTAGGATTCTATTTTAATTTCCCAAGGGAGCCCATTAAAATGTTCATTTGATCCACTACAAAATGGAGCATAGCAGGCTTTGCAAAGGTGTTCTGGACTACAACTCTCTGTGCCTGATGGCTGTTGTAGGCTGGAACAGCTGGAGGGCACAAGGTGATGAAAGCTGGCGTATGGGAACAAAGTCTTGGCCAAAACGTTTGAAAAAGGTCACCTTGTTAAATTCCTCATTTCTTTTTCTGCCCACGTCTTGACCATTTTTCTTGGGTTTCCTTTACAGTAGCCATGGCGAAACCTTGAGATAAAAACAACAGGCAAATGTAACTATTAAAAAACCCAGCATGGAAATTATTGTTATGGAAAATGTCAAGTAAGCCTGCACACATAAGTAAAAATTAAAATCTCAGACTCACCTGAACTCTCCACTCACATACTTATCCCGATCTTTAAACATCAGTATAGACGTTTTATAAATCTTTATGGCTCTGTTCTCTCCGTTTGCTGTGTTGGCATGATATACATTAGCCTAGCAAATTGCAAATAGGCAAAACAAAAATGTATCATCTGATCTTTGTTCAAAGATAAGGACCCTGTTGCTAAACCACCCCCCCATAGTTTTAAGATTACAATCCAAGGAGATCCTATACTACAAAAGTCTACTTAATCCACCAAGCTAAAGGCAGCCCAAGAAACTAATAGGTCAATACAGTGGTACCTCCAGTTACGAACTTAATTCGTTCCAGAGGTCCGTTCTTAAGCCGAAACCGTTCTTAACATGAGGCACGCTTTCGCTAATGGCGCCTCCCGCTGCCGCCGCCACACAACTTGCGCTCGCATCACGGGGCAAAGTTCGCAACCTGGAGCATCTACTTCCAGGTTAGCGGAGCTCGTAACCCGAAGTGTTCGCAAGGAGGACGGTGCATAACATGAGGTTCCACTGTACCTGTGCAGCCCTATTCCAGAAGGCAACTGCGCAGAACCACATTTCTGTTTACATTTTCAGTCCCCAAACACTTGGATCATGAACAGAAGAGGCAGGTGGGGGTATACCTGCATACTTCTGCATGTGTGTGCAAACCATGGCGCCAATGATGCACACAATTTGCATGAAGCACACAGAACAAGATTCCTTTCATGAAAATAATAAAGATGGATGTAAAGTTCTCACGAAATGAATCCTGTTCTGCTACACTGCTGTACATACCAAACCCACTTATTACCGTATTTTTCCATCTATAAGACGCCCCCTATTTTGGGGGACTCAGATTTAAGAAAATGGGGGGAGATGGCCCCGTGTATAAGACACCCCCTAATTTTTGACATTTTTTTAAAGGAAAAAAACCTAGTCTTACACACGGAAAAATACGGTAAATAAGATCAATCATCTAGCGCAGGGACTTCTAACTGGCAGCTTGCAAGCTGGACCTGACTCCCAAAAGGTAGTTATTGTTAAAGCTCAGAATTCACAGGCTGGATTACATTATGTTCTGTGTTACAATGACCAGGATTCAGCTTCTAATCTTCTCACAGCATTGATTGAGGGTAGAAGGAAGTAATCACACAACTGCAGCTCACCATCGTAACACTAAAACATAGTGTCATGTACAACCTCTCCATTGTCTTTGCATGCTTATACTGTATAATTGTCTGCTGCTTGAATTTGAACTAATATGGTTTTTATTTATATTTTGAAAATGTGTTGTGTGTTTAATTGGGACCCTCTTTTTGGTCTAAAACCATTAGACTAAACAGCTTACTATAGCTGGCTCTTTTTGCTGTGAAACCAACCTCTTTTCCTGTGCTGATGCAGCCATTGATCTCCGATATGACACCTCTGGTTAGCATCTTGAACAGAATCATTCTAGTCCTTGGATCCAGAACCTCAGGAAAGCAACAAAACAGCCCTATGAAATGGCATTATTTGGAACTCATGTCCAGAAACTTTTCTCTTGCATTTATTGGTCCTGTCTAAATTCTTGCATATAAGAGATTATATAAAATAATAAAAACACAAAGAGAGCTAAGAGCATTGGTTTTTTTAGGAGCTAAGTGTTATGTTAGTCCAAGCAATAAATCACAGTAAAAATGGTTGATTAAAATGGAGTAAGTAAATACCAATATTAAGCAAAAGTGAAAGACAATAGCACACTAAAAACTAGAGCTATGGACACCCACCAAATAATTCTTCAGGACTTACTTCTGAGTAAATGTGGTTGAATCATTTTATTACGTCAGTTAGCTTTTTAAAAAAGGTGAGGACTCTTGATTTTTATTTAAATGGAGATTTTTTTTTGCAACTGTCTGATACTTTGTGTGACTTACTTGTTCCACTGTCGCTCGGTCTGACTTGTCTTTCACCCGGTACCTAGTGGAAACAAAGGAATTTCATGATCCACTACACTTCATTTGGATAATACTGAAATACAAATGGGTCATCCTCACTACTTACATTTCTGCGTCTCTCTGCCTGGACTTCTCAGTAACTTTATTTATAACAGAGTCAGCAAAGTGTAGCCTGTCTTGAAGAGGGGAAAACACATACATATAAGGAAATTAACACCAATACATTCCTCTTTCGCCTATCCGCACCTCTCTATTTAAAACTAGCTTCTGACTCTGCAGCCTGAAAATGCGTCACGCTCCTTATCCAAGACACATCAAGAAAAATGTCCTTGTTGCAATGTCTGTAAAATAAAGCCATTACCCACAACAAAGGTACTACATTCAGCTTCTTTTTAGTACAAAAATCATTTAAACGCAAATACAGTGGTACCTCGGGTTACAAACACTTCAGGTTACAGACTCCGCTAACCCAGAAGTAGTACCTCAGGTTAAGAACTTTACCTCAAGATGAGAACAGAAATTGCGTGCCAGCGGCGCGGCGGCAGCATAAGGCCCCATTAGCTAAAGTGGTACCTCAGGTTAAGAACAGTTTCAGGTTAAGAACAGACCTCCGGAACTAATTATGTAACCAGAGGTTCCGCTGTAGTTTCAGGCCTGCTATTTCGGCAGAAAGTGAAGAATACAGAGAACTAGGCCAGACTCTCAGAGACTCCTCCAACACTCTTCTAAGGTTTCAGACAATGGCACACAAAAGGGAAGTCTATTACATTGCTCTCACATAGGTATGGATATACTGGGGTGTTGAAGAAGAAATCTGGTACGAATAATGTCCTTCTCTCTCCCTGTGGCCAAAGGAACTTAAGGTTAGCTCCAGAAGTAACTAAGGGTGTGCTGTGGGATGCAGGACCTCCAAATGGTGGAGGGTTCAGTGATACCTGCCGTTGTGCAGACAGAGGAGAACGGGCTGTATCAGAATGAGAGAACTTGTAGCTCTCCCAACACTGATCTACCCTATCCAGTGTAACCAATCATCAGGGATGACAGGAGTTGTAGTCAAGCAACATCTGGAGGACCACAGCATCCCTGTCCTGTGACAGCCATAGTGTGCCATGTGCTACACAGAAAATATGATTAAAAAAGAATAGCTTAAAAAGGGAAATATCAAGTTAATCCCCCCCCCCCCACCCAATGGTTACCATTGCGGTATAGTCTTCCCAAGTAGGGCTGGTTTTCAGCATTGTGATTTATCAGCAGCTAAATACCATGATATGCTGATATATTTCTGACTCTGGAATGTGTCTTGACCGTTTCTGCCTCCCCACCAAGACACATCAGCCAGCCCTACAGCTGATCAAGCCCTGTGCCCCCTTGCGTGAGCTGGAGGCAGGGTGTCCTCAAAGGTGCAGGCACAGAGCCTGAGAAACACATTTTCAGGCTGTGTGTGCCTCTCTGCAGTTCTTAAACTCATGCTGATGAGTTACATTAGGGAGTGTGACACACGTGGATTCACCAACTTCAACCCAGCAAATATGGCTATTCGGCACGGTCCTTAACAAATACCTATTTCTAGTAAACGAGAATGACTGCTCTTACCTAGATTGATTTTATTCTCAAACTTTCTTAGGGCCTTGTCTGTAGGAGTGGACATTTTGGCCGCGTTGCAGCTAGGAATTTGCTTATTGGCCTGAAACAAAAACACAAAAAAAGAAACCCTGTCACACAATCGTACTCTCGATATCATAACCAGAGCTATACAATCCGGACATCATGCTTGCACAACCTATCCCTTCGCATGCAAATTTCACAAACCATCCACCTGGGTACAAAAGCCCAATCAGCATGTGAAGTCAAGCTCTGATAAACACTTTAACTATGGTTATGCCTGGGAGGGAGGGGTATATTTGCACCAGAGGAAGAGGGACTGTGCGATGCTGCAACTCACTCCAGATCCCTCATTAAAGAGTTACAGAAAATGGGGTTTAAAGGAACCTTGGAGGTTATCCAGTCCAGGCATAGGAAACCTGCTTCCCTCCAAAGGTTGTTGGACTACAATTCCTATCATCCCTCCAGGTGTAGCTAGGATCTAAACCTGAGGCCATCTAAAAATTCACTTAAGAGCAACAACAAGTTGGCACCCTCAAGCCACAGATTCCTTGAACATACCTGAGGGTTTCTGCCTGCAGATAACGGATTTCGCTTCGTGAGTTTCCCCATGGCATCGTCCCAGTCCCAATCGCTGTCGTCCTCCTCCTCGCCACTCTCATCCAATTCACCCTCGTCTGCTTCCTCACACAAACGTGGCTGCTGCGTTATAAAGACCGCCTTCTCCTCTTCAGCTACTTTCGAAGCCTGTGTGCGCTCGCTAACGTATGTATTTTAAAAGCACGTATTTAGTAAAATCATGATAAACACATCAAGTTGCGCAAAGCCAGCAACAAAGTACAACTAGCTCCCTGTCGTCATCATAATCATCAGTATTATTATTATACTGAAATAGTACCTTGGAGCACAGATTAATTGCTGCTTTGCTGTTAGCCGTCCCAGGTAAGTTCACTGACTATCTTCCAAGCTTCCTTGAGGCTCAGTGTCACACCTGGGAGATTCCCCCTTGCCCCTCTTGTGTACAAGAAGGGGGACAAGTATCAAGGTGACCTGCAAGCCTTTCCAAGGTTCATGCTCAGCAAACCCTGCCCCTGGAAGACTGTGAGGGAATGCCTCTGCAAGGACTGTAAGGCTCAGTGGTACAGCATCCGCTTTGCAGTTCAATCCCAGGCATCTCCAGAAAACGTCCCAGTTTAAAACCCTGGAGATCTGCTGCTGTTAAGTGTAGAAAATACTGTGATAGAGGAATGAATGATCCTGTTCAGTATGTGGCAGCTTCCTATGTCCATGCCTCCAATGCCCACATCCGTAAAAGATGGGCTTAGGCACATCAACTATGTGAATATGCTTTCACACGACTGGAAACCCTACATGAAGAGGGTTCTCAGTCTTGCAGCAATGTGTCCATGCTTTTCTTTTGCAGACACCCACACTGAGTGCATGGGTGTCAGGGGCAGGCAGCATAATCCCATAGCCTTTTCTGCATGCTGTATGTGCACAAGCAGTTTCTGAAGAAGGCTATTGGTGGTGTTGAAACCGAAGAAATTTTGAAGTAGGGTGTATTAGTTCTGAACTTTTACTATAACTCAATTTAGTTTGCAAGTAGGCAGAAACAAAATAGATTTATCCTGTATATTATTATTACAGATATTGTAGACAATAAAAAAGAGAAATACAGCTTAGCAACTTTTTTTTTTTACTATAATAAGATTCAGTGTTTCTTTGGTTGTTGGATTCCATCCCCTCCCTTCCTTTCATTTGATCTGCATTTTAAAAGAAAGTGCTACTGTGAAGGTGGGCACTTGACTACTGGGAAGGACAGCATTGGTGGCAGTTACGTATTTTGGCTACTTATCCACGCCGGTCTAAATTTCTGTGTATCTTCCTTATTGATAAGTGAATTAGCTGAAAGTCTTATAAATAACGTTATCGGATCATAGATACCCCTCTCTGTATGAATGGAGATGCACGAGAAATCCAGCAAGAGGAACTGGGAACAAAAGTACAAGCACGATTATTAGGCCTTGAATACTGTAAACAAGATATGGCAGCTTTTGTAAAAACTGCCTATAACTGAAGCCAACCCAGCAAGTCCATACCAGAAACATACTCTTGACAAAATCACATTTTATAATGTGGTACATTATGGAAACTGGGCCCAACCTACGACGGGTTAGGAAAAGGAAGGAAAAAATACCCCCAAATGTTTTGCTGATCTTCTGTGTCAACATCAGATTGCTACTCTCTTTTTCTCCCCATACTTCAAACAGCCTCTCCGGAAAGATGACTATGTGGAGCTCTGTTCTTTCACACCACCTGAAAATCACTTCGACAATTCTATTGTTCCATTACCTGTCTGAAGATTCCGCATCATCAAATTGCCCCGGAACTATTTTGCTCATAATTTTCACCCTGTAATTCATTGCGGCTAGTAGAAGATCTCCAATGCACGCAACCCTGATCCACTTCCTGTAAAATATATATGGTACAATAAGACAATGTTTTACACACTATATATTGCGAGTGGGTGGGTGGTGTGCATGCTGTACTCATCCATGTAGTAGGCTCAACCTGTTACAATATTCCATAACTGATTGTTGTCCGATTGTTGTGTTAAGGCTGTTTTATTATGATTTTAGCATTGTTAGCTTTTTATTATTGTTGTAAGCCATCCTCCCTATGGGAGGAAGGGTTGGTTATAAGAATGATGAAATAGTAAATAAATGAAATAAAAACAATTGTTCTTGTTCTGGAAGGAAGGATTCAAGCACATACTGGGAATTTAGGCTTGAACAATTAAAGCGGATTGAAGGGCTCCGTCCAATCCCTTAAAAACAAAAACAATATTTTCTGAGATTAGGAAAAGGATGGTGAAATTACACTGGGAAGTGTGAGGTGAACCACTTCAATGGGAAGACGTGTAAATACTCCAGAAGCAAATTAGAGCGAATGCTCATCGTTGCAGAACTGTTAAGAAGCCAGAGCAAATACTCCATAACTCGGAATAATATTTGCGCAAGCAAATCAGTATAAACAGGTCATCTGGAGGTGGTGCCATTAACGAACTTGACCATTATTTGACCATAACCCTTTTAAACCAGTCAAATACCCATCTCCAGGGTTTGACAGGCTGAAGATTAGAACACTTACCCACCATCCCTGACCGCTGGTTAGGGATGACTGGAATTGTAGTCCAACAACAGCTAGGAACCCAAGGTTGAGAAACGCTGTTCAACTAAGTCTATAGAGCACAGAACCAGGAGTGCAACAACTATTCCAGATGATTTTACACGGCACACTTGACTACAACCCCGCCTGGGGACTCGCACGAAGCGTGGAAATTACCGGTATACGTCTCAGCAGAGCAACATCCTGCGTGTACATCCTACAGAAGATCGCCCAGGCTAAACTTCACCACCGGCTACTCAGGAGGTAGCACAAACCATAGGAGGCGGCCTGCCTTTTAACCAGGTCCGAAAATGTACGCGCCTAACCCCTGTAGGCTCTACTCCAGGGTCCCCAACGCGGCGCCCGCAGCAGCCAGCAAGGGAAGAAGCGCAAAAGCGCACTCGCTGCCCAGGCCTCTTGCGGGGAGCGCTGCTTTCGGACAAAGGTTCACGCCAAGCCCCGCTCCGGTTTTGTGTCTCCCCTTTGGCCAGACCTCCTCTACCTTTTCCCCGGCGCCCTAGCCGCTGTTTCTTTCCTCCCACCGCCCGTTTCCTGCTGCCCGGGCCTACCTTTCCTTCCGCCGACACGCTGCCCGGCTCCGCAGGGCTCAGCCCAGCCCTCTTTCTCCTCCTCCCCTTCTCCCTCGCGCCAATCCGGGCGCCCGTCGCTGCCGGCGCCTGCCCAATCGAGGGGAAGGGGAGGATCGCGAAGAGGATCGGAGCTGGCGCCGGAGCAACGGAGGGAGGGAAGGAGTTTCGCTTCGGCGTGGAGAGGGGTGGATGGAGAGCCGGGCGGACGAGCGCATCGCATAGCCCCTGCACCATTTGCGCAAGATGCGCTTCGATGCAGCAAACGCATCCGGAGTTAGGCAGATGCGCGCTCTAATAAGACCCAGTCCGGCTCCGGGTTGAATCTTTTAATTTCTTTTCTGAACTCAAGAATTTTTCTGCACGTGTCTGCTCGGAATCCGTCAGCCAGGGCGAATTCAGTGGGGCTTACTCCCGGGTAAATGGGGTTGGGATTGCAACCGCCCTGAAATCTTTTGATGAAAGGCGGAACAACAACAACCTTAGACTGCTGGCCGACTGCTTGCAGGTTTGCCGCAGGCATCCACTTGGCCACTATGAGACCAGAGTGTTGGACTTAGATGCGCCATTGATCCAACAGGCTCGCTTTATGTTCTTATTATTCCGCTATATGGTCGGTCTCTACCCTTTCTCGGCACCCAAAGCCCTGTGTCGATCCTAGGCGGCTCGTCTGAGCGCAGGGACTGGCAAGGGATCCCATGCTTCGTTATTTTTCCGGAACTGACAGCTTGGTCCTTTCCACGTTTTCTCGGAATTCAGTAGGTCCGTTTGCATACTTTACACATGGGGGGTGGGAGCCTAACTTAAGGACTTCCAAGGAAGCATAAGGAGGATCGGGTTGCGCTTGCATACATTATGCCCGGCGAGAGAAATGCGGTGTTTATTCTTAAAACTGCGCGCTCCTCTTTGCAAATGGAGCGGCTGCGGGGGCTTAGGATTCTTTGTGACGTAGGCGCGCCTTTGGCCACGTGCGCTTTTACGAACAAGAAACTGTCAACAGCCCCTTCAGAGGAGATCGGGGCATCGAGGAAGCAAGTTGCAGCCTCCTCTCGGGAGAAACCTGGGGCGATCTCCATGGATCCGGGAAACTGTGAGCAATTTGGCATTTAGACCTTTGCTTTGGTTGATTTCTAATTACTTCTGCCTGTCCTTCATTGTTGTGGTGGCGCAGCCCAGTGCGAATGAACCGTTGTGCAATCGTAAAATCGCCTCTGCTTTGTTTTATGCCTTAGTAGACATGCATAGGTTTTACGCTGCGTATGATGCTTTAACCGTGTCTAAGGTACTGAAAATAATCTTATGTTTCTTTAGGAATCGGCACATCAGAGGAGGATTTCTTTTTGCACCTGGGAGCCTTTAACTATCATGAGTGAAGTAGTAAACCCTGTTCCCACCAGCAACATTTATTTGGACCTAGAAAGCTGCAGCACAGCTCCAGAGATCTCCCAAGTATGTGCTCTTTGAATCATCGCTTGTACTCTGTCTTGGCAGCTTAGGAATGTAGTTGTTTTGGCTGTTGATATGCTAAAAGTCTATGAGAGGAGACGGGGGGGGTGGCACATGTATGAAAACCAACTGAGCAGGTCTCAAGTTTGAGTAAAGCGGGGTGAAGGCCAGTGGCGTTGCAACAGGGGGTGGTGTGCCCTGGGTGCCATGTCTGCGGGGGTGACAAGAAGGCACCCCGTGGGGGCTCGCGGGGGCACGAGCAGCCATCGCATGTGGAGGACCCTCCGTTCGCAACTGCAGCTGCGAGCAGAGGATCCCAGCACCGGCGGCAAACCGTTATGTTCAGTGTATGTGTGGCGTCGCACACATGTGCTGTACATAGCGGTTTGCCACTGGCACCGCTTGAGTGCCGTACGGATGGCGGTGGCAACCCTCCGTCGCCGCTACAGCCGCGAACGGAGGATCCTGGCACTGTCCGTATGGCGCTGGAACGCCACCATCGGCAAACCGCTATGTACAGTGCATGTGCTGCGTCGCTACATACGGCGCATGCTTTGTACGTAGCGACGCCACACATGCGCCCTAGATAGCGATGCCCCGCCCCGTGTTTCATGGCACCTTTGTTCGCCCCTGGTGAAGGCTCACTGAGATGAAAATGGTGGTTTTAAACAACAACATAGGTTTGAGTAAAGCAGAGATGGAACGCTGGGTTTGGTTTGGTTTGAAAAACAAATACCGTATTTTTTGCTCTATAAGACTCACTTTTTCCCTCCAAAAAAGTAAGGGAAAATGTGTGTGCATCTTGTAGAGCGAATGCAGGCTGCGCAGCTATTCCAGAAGCTAGAACAGCAAGAGGGATTCCTCTTGCTGTTCTGGCTTCTGAGATTCAGAATATTTTTTTTCTTGTTTTCCTCCTCCAAAAACGGTGCGTCTTGTGGTCTGGTGCGTCTTATAGAGCAAAAAATACGGTAACTTTTGACCAGTAGAAATAGCAGAGACGAGTACAACTCAGAAGCTGACATCAAAAGGATAATGCAGCACGGCATCTTCTTTCTTCTGAACTCAAACTCTGTTTCAAGCTTCCACACTCCCCTCAGTGTCACACCCTGCTCACTCCACCCAAACCTCTGCCATTGTTTAAAACTGCCGCTATTTTTCCTCTCAGTGACTCTTCACATCCTCTTTACTCTCAACTTCTCAACTTCTGCCATTGTTTCTTTATTATCTATATTTATTATGTATGCATTATGCTGTTTTATGTAAGTGTGTATGCGTGTGTATGATTTAATAAAGTTTTTTTTAAAAAAATCTGGTCAGTGCATTATGAACTAGTTGAAGATTCTGAACAGTTTTTAAGGGCAGCTCATTTTATTGCTGTTGAGGTCCTGATGTCCTAAACCTCGTGTCAGTTGCAAAGGTTATTAATGATTCTTAAAAAAATTATTCCAGAATGAACTGCAGGATTCAATGAGGAAGAGTGGACTTGACTGCACACTCTACAAAGAAGACCATCATTCTGAGCTGATGTTTGAAGATTTCACATATGGTATGTCCCTTTTTTAGCTATATCAAATGAAGCAATAGGTGCTTGAACTCTTGAATGTCTAGCCTGATCCCTTCTTTCACATGACACAGCAGGTACATGAGCACTTTTGGTTATGGAAGTATTCTTTTATACATGACAGTGATTATTAGCATGGCTAATATAAGAGGTGAGTCTTGGTCATGTAAAAATTTCTGATATGTACCACAGTGCTGAACTGTACTGTCTCAAAAATGATTGCAAAGCATTGCTCTGTTAAGATAGTCCTCCTATTGGCAAGAGTAGCTTGAGCATTTAATGTAAGATTGCTGTTGGCAACCCAAATAATACCACCGTCTTACTTGGCAATATATCTCCTCACAACCAAGATCCTACTATAGTGTCCTATATTTTAGAAGTCTTCCAGTGTAGTCTCTAAATTGCCCATCAGTTTAGCTCATAAAAAGTTGAATTTAAAAAAGAAAAAAGCAATTGTTTTGGCTCCAAAGAGAAAACCAATAATTATCCTTCTTCGGCAGGGAAATCAAATAGAGCAATTAAAGGCCAATTAAGGTCAATTCAGTAATGCTGCATCCTTTCCTGGAAAGGAAACAATTACTATTGTACAAGCTGTGAAAAAGCTTCTAATTAAAGAGGCACTAGTACTGCAAAGCCTCAGTAGTTTGTTACTAGTCCACATTGCTCAACCTAGCACTATTCTTTAAAAAAAATTTTTGTTGTAATCGTGCAGATTTTGAAGATGCTTCAGAGAAACAAATGTCGCCATTGAGGACACTAAGAACTTGCCCTATAATGAAAGATTCCTCCTTTATCACTGAGTGGAAGGAATCCAGCGAGGGGTTATTGGACCAAGGGGAATCAGAGCAACAGTGCAGGATGCAGGGTTGGCCGGAGGAATGGTACAGAACGGGGGAAGAATCTGATCCAGAAGATTCACAGGAAGTCACAGCCGAAAATGCCATGCAAGCGGAGGAGTTACTGGTGGAAACATCAGATGTGCCTATCATGGGAGAGTCCTTATTGGACTGCATTGTTAAGGAATCGCCCATTGTGTCAAGTTTTCTCACACAGCCCACAGGTTCTTTACTGAAGACAGATGTGTGTGCGGCTAATGAAGACTTAATTGTCCAATGGAATGGCTCAAATGCGATTAAAAAAGCATCAGATGACGGAAATACGGTACGCCTTCCTTTAGCTGGGCTGTAGATGGGAAGGATGGTGGTGTCAATTCTTAAGTCCAAAAAAGTAGATACCCTAACTACCCTTTTCAAAGAATGCTGTCAGATTTCACCCCTTTCCAGGATGTACAAGCTCTGTACTCTTTCTATGATCTTTTATAATGAGAAATACGGGATGTACATACAGTGGAACCTCGGTTTTCAAACAAAATCCATTCCG
This sequence comes from Podarcis filfolensis, assembly GCF_964270895.1. Lineage (NCBI taxonomy): Eukaryota > Metazoa > Chordata > Lepidosauria > Squamata > Lacertidae > Podarcis > Podarcis filfolensis. The sequence continues at coordinate 28,569,324 of NC_139603.1, read as the reverse complement.
GAAGTCCATTCAACTTCCAAAATGTTCAAAAATCAAAGGGCTGTCGGCAAAGGGAATGGTGAAAATGAAAAAATGTGCTGCGGAAGCCGTTTGACTTCCGAGGTACATTTAAAAACAGAAGCATTCACTTCTGGGTTTTCAGCGTTCAGCTTCCGAATTGTTCGGCAGCCAAGACATTTGAAAACCGAGGTTTGACTGTAAATTTTTTGACTTGGAGCTTTGTGTCTGGCAAAGATATGGTTGTAGTAGTATATTTTCATTCCGATACAATGAACCAGCTTTGAATCCCTCTTGTTGACAGATGGAGACTGGGCACCACAACGAATCAACGAAAGATTTCCAGGACTCTGAGCTCACGGTTTTGCCAAATGCTGTGGATGAAAACCTAGATTACATTCGCACTCTGGTGCAGTCAAATAGACATTTAAAAGAACGTCTCAAGAGCAATATAGCATGTTGTATCAGCGAAGAGAAAGTGGACGATAGCATACTTCTACCAGAAAATGTAAGGTTTTAAAATTTATAACGTAATAAATATTGTAGAATTGATGATAGAAAAAGCAGCCATGAGAAGTGCCTGCAGTATCATAATGCATCAATCAGCTTCATCAGTTAAAAAAAAAAGGATCTAATTTAAATGAGAAATGGTTCTATATTGACGTTCATCACTTGATGACTTGAAAGTACGAGTGAGCAATAGCTGATGTGACCCCACAGATGATCACATCAAATATTATGGCTTTTGGTGGAGTCATGTACACATGATTGGGTTGTGGCTATAGTTTAATAACAGAGGGCATGATTTGCATTCAGAAAGTCTCAGTTTCAATCCCACTTAAAATCCCCCCTGCAAAAGGATGTCAGGAAGCAGGGCTCAGAAAGAACTACGTTTGAAACCTTGATGAGCCATTGACCGTTGGAGTAGACAATACTGCGCTAAATGGATTCATAGACTGACTCCGCAAAACACCTTCATGTGTTGTAAATCAAGGCAGCAAGCACCCAGGGGAGAAAGATTCCCCACCCAAGGTCTAAATTATGATATGTAAAACATGTGTGAAGCACCTTTTAGTACTAAGGCACTGCCAAGAAATTAAGTATGAATTTGTTGGACTTTAGATCATGTCCACCACAAACAATCTGTACAATTGCCCAGCTTGCATACCTTGGTAGACGAAACTAAGGAGTGTGTGAGGGCAAGTAGAATCTACAACAGTTTACAGTACATCAGTCTGTTTGTTACAGAAAGCAGATCTCATAGAAATTACTTTTCACCCATGACGTTTTGACTTAAATCTTTGCTTATCACGTGATCTGTTTTAATACAGGTTGAAAATGTGTCCGAAAGAGAACATAACACTGAGCCTTCACCTCTCCATTCAGAGAAGTCCTCCTTCGTGGCAGAAGAAGTTACACAAGGGGACAGAGGCGACAAAGCTCTTTCCTCAACCCATTCAACAAAGAGCTGCTGCTTGAGTCCTTATGGAGCTTCAGGCAAACTCTGGAACACCCCGGAATTTAGTCCAAAGCAACTGCTGCTTCAAGAAGGCGATATGGACTTCAGCAAGGTCATTAAGGACTTAGAACTGGACCAGCAGAAGCACCTGCCCCATATCTTGGGTCTTCAGTATGGCAGTATATTTTCTGAGAAGACCAAAGAAATTGAGAAGCTCCTTCTTGAGGAAGGAGATACGGATTTGAACAAAATCATCCAGGCACTAGAGCAAGGCCAAAAGAGGCAACAGATGCAAGTAATGGACCTTTATCATTGTGATGTTTCTTTGGTGAAAAGGTTTAAAGAGCAGGAGGTGGACTTTTTCATGAAGCACGACTTCATTGACACCATCAGGAAGCTGAAGGAGAACACTGCTGATCTCATAGAAGCAATGGGCAAAGTCACAGGGAAGAAGGAAGAGGCAGAGGGATGCCCAAAGTGCAAGATGGGAGCTTCAGGAAACACTAAGGATGATCTCCAGGACTTTGAGTCTGAGAAGAAAGCTCTAGTGCTGCAGTTGGAAAAGCTCAGTGCAGACTACAGAGTTCTTCAGGAAAAGCACCAGGCAGAGGTAGAAGAGAAGGTCAAATATATGGCTCAGTGTAAGGAGCTGGACTGCACTCTCCTCAAGAAAGAGCAAGAGATACAAGAACTGAATCGTGTCATACAAAAATTGGAGCGTGAAGCCAGCAGCACCACATCGGCTCTGCACAAACTGAGGGGAGAAAGCGAGGACGCTCAGAAGCGTTCCTTGTCCTTGGAGGCAGAACTGCAGAGGCAGAAGGACGAGAGGCTGGCAGAAAGGGAAGGGCTGGGCTGCAGATACAATACACTGCTTGCTCAGATTAAACTCCTGCAGGCGGAATTTGAGAAGGAGAGGGCTGAGATGGAGAAAATGCAACAGCAGGTCTGTGCATTCAGAACAGAGACAAGCGGGCTGCAGGAGGAGATGGCAAAGAAGAGAGAGGAGAATCGCTTCTTGCAGCTGGAGTCTGCCAGGTGGAAAGAGCCATGCAGACAAATTAGAGAGCCACAAATGCTGAAGGTATACAAGGCTATCTCGAAATCATTGAGTAGCCCGTAGTTTTTGTGTGTTTGTTTTTTTTAAGGTTTGCACATACTTTTAAAGGAGCAAACAGGCTTTCTCTTTCTCACTCCATTCCCTGTGACAAGATTCACTGCTCCATCTTGTTCCTGTTACAGGATCAGGGCTAGTGGAAGTACACTGCTAATATGAGACGTAGGTATTCCAAAATGTTGATGGTCTTGATTTGCTCTTAGCTCAAAATTACAGATGCTTCCACACCAACCCTTTCCTATGGAATTATCATCCTTTGTTCACTCACAGAGATCCAATTAATGTTGCCATTATTATCCAGCTATGATTGCAGTCCAGTGTTTTCTACACCGTCCTTGGTTTTCCTTCCCAGATCTGATCTTCTGGTTTTTTTAATCAAATGCAATTGCAGCATTAATGTGGGCAATTGGTCAAAGCATATTAAAAAAAATTATTCAGAGTTCTTAAGTTAACAGTTTTGTATCTGTTTGTTGTACTTAATTGCTTCCTGTTAATTGCTGAGGTCAGTAATGAATAGCCCCCTTTAACATGTCTGAATGGCCACAGTGTCACAAGAAAAAGGTTAATTAGTGATTTCCTCTCATTATTCCAGTGCAGGGAAATTAAAGCCTTCCCAACTCCAGGATCAGAAACTAACATTAGAGTAGTCAAAAGACTATAACTTAATTCCCTGAGTGTCACCAATAAAAGGCAATGAAATGAATGGGACTAGAAAACAGGAAATGTTTAAATAACATTGGAAAGGAACCATTACAGAATGGGACTTAGTTGTGAGTAAACATTATAGAAGGATGTTGGCCATAGGGAAAATTCAGGTACAACACAAACCTGCTTTTATTCTCCTCTGTAGGGAAGAGGTCCCCCCCGCCCCCAGGTCACATCATTCCTAACAGTAACTCTGAATGTGAAGATTGACAAATTATGAGTGTTTGTTTTCAGGAATATTCAAATAACCTAAGCTAATGTTCTTGCACTCTCTTCATATTAGGAGCAGCTGCATTCCCAAATGATCCAGATTCTCAGATATGAACTTGGATTAAAGAGGGAAGAGTTGAGAAAGAAAGAAGAAATAATTGAGTGGAGCATGCACATTCTGGGAAGGTTTCTTTTGGTATGCTCAGTTTTATACCATTAAGGGCAACACCCCTGAGCTTTATCATTACTATTTTGAATTTTTGTCTGAGTGCACGTGTGGGTGCTTTCAGCCTTCAGTTTCTGTCAAAACTGCACCCTTTTCCAAATGGAAGTAATAAGAATTGCATTCTATTTTAAAAGAAAGCAAAAAAAAAAAAAGAAGGATGAGATATTAGCCTATTTTCTCTTTTAAAAAATCACAAACATGCATTTAAACTGGAATGTCTTTTTAAGCTCCTGGAATGTTTACTTTTAAGCAAAACATACTTTTGGAAAGGTTCATACAATTATGAACAGTAAGCGGCAGTTGGACAAAAGATGGCAATGATTTTGGAGTAGCTTATTGTATTAAAAATACTTATTGCAGAGATCTTTATATTTTTTTTTTCTTGTTCTGGTGTTTGTTTTAAATAAAATATTGAACTTAGGGTAGGAGGAAACACAAGTTTTAAGCTTAAGTCCCCGTCCCCCCATCCATAGCTGTAGGCCAGGCTTCCTCAACTTCGGCCCTCCAGATGTTTTTGGCCTACAACTCCCATGATCCCTAGCTAGCAGGACCAGTGGTCAGGGAAGATGGGAACTGTAGTCTCAAAACATCTGGAGGGCTGAGGTTGAGGAAGCCTGCTGTAGGCAATCAAAACCCCATAATATATTTTGCTTCCATAGTGCTTTTTAATAGGTTTACAGTGTCGATATTCTATGTTCAACCTGTTTTCACATTTCTTTTATTATAATCTAATGTACCTCACTGTATCCTCTGTCAAAACAGAACATGAAGTCAATGCATTCAGCTTTGTCCATCAGAGATCTCCACAGTGAAGAAGACCATTTCAATTCTCCTTATGTCCAGAAAGCATCTCACCTCTTGTCAAAAATCTGCAGTCTTCTGGCTCTTGCAGAAGGATTACTTACCTGCCAGGTAATGCAAAATACCACAGCCCTTTTCAATAGCCACCTTGATAGCACCTAAAACATGAATTCTATGGTCCATCCAGAACAACCCGTCACCCAGTATACACTGTACTGTATATTTCCAACAAGATTGAAATAAAGGATCTTTCAACTCTGCCAGTAAAACAAATCAGTCTTTATTATGTTTCCCTTCCCTCCAGCTTTTCTTCCATCACCATTATGCAGGCAGATCACATGGATGTTACTATTTAGGAAGTAGCACTTCTCTGGCTCCTAAACCATTAACTATCAGACATGACACAAATGCAGCATTCTCTGCCTGGGTTGTGGTTTTTGTTGTTTTGTTTTGTTGGAGGGGTTCAGAGAGGGTGGGAAACTGAACAGTGGCCTGCACGGGTAGCCTGTCCAAATCAACCATGATTTTGTTCACACAAGTACATCAGACAGAAACAGTACTGACCACTTTTGTGTTATATTGTGTGCTCTTCCTTGAGTCCTTGGATAGTGCCTACGCAGTGATTGTGGTACGTTTTAATGTGCCTCCCAGTTTTAAAAAGTTGGACACCTATGGATCACATAGGAAACACCCGGTTATCTCCTCCTGCTCTCTCCGTGGCCAGTGGTGCACTTTGAACAAATAACTAGCAAGGTATACACTTAGGTTTTAATTAAATGTCTGCATGTGTACTTGCGAGTTTCCCCATCCTTTTTGTATACTACCCACTAACTTTTTGTGCTTCATAAATGCCAAGGTTCCATCCCTCATTATTATGAAAATACCTTTGCAGGCAAAGGGCTAGTTCAGGCAATCATGACAAGGTATCTTTGTTAGTGCAGTGTATGGTACTTTCTTCAAATGTGTAGCGTAATCTCTGGTGTGGACTGGGCATGGGTGTGCTTTTATATTTTGCCTGCAATGGTACAGGCAAAGTTATATAGTACACAAAGCGATAGCTTGCATTAAAATTACATTAAATTTCCATGAGCATCGAAGTCAAGCGTATGGGAAAGTCTTTACAATTCACATTTCCCACAGGACTAAACAAGGGGAAGTATTTAATGCAGAGCATCAGTTGCTTATTAGCGTCTTTGGTGACATATTCAAATGGCAGGGTGCATCCTGACATTTTGCCATCGTTTTATAAAAAAACTTCAGAAAACATCAAGTCCCTGTTCTTTCTAAACCAGCTGAGTAAGATTTTTTTCCAGCTCTGAAAAGAATGGACTCACAGCTCGCAGCAAACTGAGTAACAACTCTTGAGTTCTGTTGGAGATACTTGGATAAGAAGAGTGCCATGCTGTACCGTGTTGTAATGTTCAGTAGCATTTCTCTATAGGAAATAGTGTTCCTTACATGGTACACCACCCATGCCTCAGCAGTCAATGAATCTGATTCCTTCCAAGGAATTATACACCCTGGTTTACATGTGGCTACATTCTTCAGTCTCACATAGGAATCAGTGGAAAATAGGAACTTCTTTTCCATCGGGTTATGTGGATCTATGTAACTCCTCAGAGTGCTTCTAGAGAGTCACCTCCCCTGGCACTGGTAGCACTAAACAGGAAGTGAGAGAAGAAGTACTTCTACAAAGAGGTGCACTCTCACCTGTTGCCATTGCTGGTTATCACCTCACCTGTTGCCATAATGCTTGGTGTGTCCGTTGTGTATATCTTGCTAGTTGATTTGGATTCCCAGTAGTCAGAATGGGGATCACCATAATCCATATGTGGATTGCCAGGTCAAGTACGTCTGGAAGTACGCTAAGGAAACAAACAACTGATGAGTGAGCGAGTCTGAAAAGCAGTGGGGAAAGAACAACCGCCTTCCTTCTAAAGACAAGGCTACTCGCTGCTTCTCCCTGATAGAAATGGCTACCCAGTCTTGCCTTGGTTTTGTGCATGTGTTAAGCCATCCTAAGAATGTTTGCTACGGAGCAAATTTACTACTCAATAAAACTCTTCTGTTGAAAACAATGGCTGAAATGTGCTTCCTTTTCTCTGAATCTCACCTTTTATTTCCCTGCTGTCTTCAGTGATGTTTACAAGCTTTCCCCTGTGTTTTTTTTTTTACCTATTACCTAAACTTCCAATACCTGAGGCACACATCAAATCTGATTCAAACTGTGAGCTGCGCTTCATCCTTGCCCACAAAAGGGCTTCTTTTTTTAAAGGGGTGTCCCTACGAATTCCTTTAAGCATTCAGTGAATGCTTGAGGGGAATACAAGGAAGGCCCTCACTGGCTATCCTCCCCTGAACTTAACATGCCTGCTGGCCATGCCTCTCCAGCAGCTGTGTCTTCTGCATTAAGAAAAAAGGGAGCCTGTGCAGGACCAATTGTGTTGGGCTTCTCTGTGCAATTTTGAGCCATGATTGTCCAGGACAGCTGGTCAGTTGAACATGTATACAGGCATACACATGTATGTCCCGCTTCTGGTTAATGTCAATGTTGCATTCCCACTACTCCTTCATGTGTCCAGTAAATGCAGGAGCAGGTTCATAAGGGCACCTCTTTAGTCTGTCTATGAGTAAGAATCACTTTACTCAAAAGAGCCCATTTTGTCTGTTTCTGCACGAGCATCTAGCCATGTCTCCTACCAGGAAGAAGGCAAGACCAGGGGAGCGATTTGTGTGCAGAACAGCTTCCTGTGGGGTCGAACTTGAATTATTTGGATTGACTTATTTCTTGAAACGTGCAAACCGTTTTCTCACAGTACAATGGCTTCCTCTCCAGCACACAATCGGGGAATTGCTGCTCTACAACCATCATGATTAGAAATTCACTTTATTACAAGTGATGCATTAATTCTTAGGAAACTAATTGGCGTCCATTTGGAGTTTAAACAATGTTCGTTTTATGTCACTGTTGTTTGATAGGACACAGATAACCAGGCAATTGCTGAATGTTCCACAGAAAGTGAAACTGTTATTGAAGTGAAGGGGAAAATGCAGCGCCTGTTATTTAAAAAGAAAAGCTTGGAGAAAGAGGTAGGGGCACTGGTTGTTTTCCCTCCCAGTTACATCCTGCTTTTGTGTTTGCATATGTAAGAACACTCCTGTCGTCCTTAACCCTCATGTCAAAATAGCTAATTATCTTCTAAATGTGCTGTATTGTGAGACTTTGTATTTTTGTTTTGTGAACCACCCTCAGTTCTTTTGATGAAGGGTATATAAATCTAATAAAGAATAATAAAACTATAAGATAGCTTGGAAACTGCAGCTGGGGCAGAATATAGCGGCAAGACTGCTGACAGGAACAAAGTGTTATTTTTAACCTGCAAAGCTCTATATGGCTCAGGACCCCGATATCTATAATAATAATAATTTATTATTTATAGCCCACCCATCTGGCTGAGTTTCCCCAGCCACTCTGTGCGGCTCCCAATCAAGTGTTAAAAACAGTACAGCTTCCCCCAACTTAAATATATCCGGACCCTGTGTTCATCACTCGAGGCCCTCCACCAGATGCCCCCTCTGCAGGGCCAGCCCATTCATGAGGTAATGTGAGGCAACCACCTTAGGTAGCAGGATCCACCAGGGCAGCAGATTCAGCTTCAAGGAATAAAGCACCTGCTGCTGCTGCTGCCACTGTAGCAATGGCAGCGACGGCTGCGGTGTGCTCCTTGGAGCCACTCTGAGATTGATAGTTATGTTCTGAGGAAAAGCTCTGTGGTCTGCATACGATAGAGAATATATACGGTAAATCCATAAAGTACCACTTATGAATTCAGGGCACATACAGCTATTCTCGATGGGAGGTTGGTCTGTACGTCTGAGTCTTCTTCATGAGAATGCTGTGCAATGGCAGGTGAACTTCATAAGGATCCTATGCATTCTGTCATATGGACAAAAACAACACATTTCAACCATCAATCCCTATATTTCTTACAAAATAAGAGATAAACTGAACTACATGCTCTACCACAAGTACAGGAGCAGTCTGCTGGGATCAATTAATGTGCCATTGCAAGATGGATAGTGATTTAACATGAATAAAATTTACGGCTTCTTGAATATGTCAGTTTTGCTTTGGGATAAATGTATAGCATATAAGAAAGTCTGGGGAGAAGCAAACACAACTGAATGAAATATGTTCAATTTTATCTCTCCCTCTCTCTTGCCTATAATTCATCACTATATTTAGTTGAGGAAACACAAGGAAAACATAGCAGCCATGAGGGAGTTGATAATTAATGAGAAGGTGTCTGAAGACCCCGATACTGAGGTGAGTTCAGTATTATGAAAAAGAACAGAAATTAAAAGAAAATCAGAAAGAGAATTGGATTTCGTGTATTATGGAGCATTAATTTAAAGCAAGAAGTTCCATTAATATGGCTGCAGTCCTATATACTTAGGGGGACTTAACCATGGGGTAAATACTGTAGACTTGCTATGTATACATAATAAAGGGCTGCTATTGCTAAGAAAAGTAGCAAATATGGGATACGTTCCTAAACAGACTTATTAGGGAGTAAGCCAAATGGAAGTAAGCAGGACTTACTTCCAAGTAAACATACTAGTGTTACGCTGTTAAAGGCTAATGCCTTGTTCTGAATGGGTATTTATTCACAGGCTACAGAAGCTGGCGAAGAGGAATCAGAAAATGGTGGAGACCTGCCTGATCTTCTGAGAACAAAACTGAGTGAATATCACAAGCAAACTGATGAGCTCCAAGCTGAGGTGAGTAGATATGAGAGAAAGAGGGATCAGGAATCATTTCCATGAAATTGCTTCCATTTCCAGAAAACTGGGATTCCTGTTATCGTTGGCAAGACCTAAATCCTTGGAAGGTTTTCAGAAGACATCCATGGGACTTCTGTTCCCGATTCTGTTACATGCCTGATGGTTGCCCCCCATGGTTGTCCAAAGGGATCATTTAGCCCTAAACAGCAACAAAGGAATTAGCCCTCATAATGGATAGCTCCGTTGGTTAGAGTGTGAAGCTGATAACGCCACGGTCATGGGTTCAATCCCCATGTGGGACAGCTGTATATTCCTGCATTGCAGGGGGTTGGACTAGATGATCCTCAGGGTCCCTTCCAACTCTACAATTCTATGATTCTGTAAGCAAAGAGCCAAGAGAATCTTGCTTTGAATAGCTCCTGGGTGCACTTCTAGAGGCACTTCCACACAAAATAGTTTCTGAATGAAACAAATTGCCCTATAAGCACATGTTTGTATGGGGCAATTGTCTTTCCTGTCTTAGTCCATTACTTCATTGATGAAGCATTCATTTCCCAAGGAAAAAAAAATGGGCACACTCCTGGGATGATGTGTCGGTTGTACCAGCTGCTCCCAGGATGTATCCCAGGAAAAATAGTTGGTGTTGACAGGCTTAATCTATGGCTGAACATGACCAGCACTAGTAATGTGCTAGGCACTTTGGAGAACACAAAAATAATGGGTGGTATTCAATGACCTTTTACTCAGAGTAGACCCATTAAAATGAGTCAACCTGGCCAAGTTATATCCATTAATTTTAATGAGACATTCTTTCTTTGGAAAGATTAAAGCACTGGAAGCTAATCTGGCATCCAAAGAAGAAGTATGCAAGAAGCTCACTGGAGAAATTGTCGAGCTTCAGAAGGACTTGGGCAGCTTGACATGCAAGGTATGAGTATGAGCTGACAAGGTTGAAAAACTCAATTCACTTTCAAAACATAATAACTGTAATCTGGAGTTGTCCTAACTCCAGTAGTACTAACTCCATTGCTAGATTGGGTGCAGGTTTATTTTGTTCAGCATTCTGCTCCCAACCATGGCCAGATGTGTCTGGAAGCTCTTTACTGAGCTACTGACATCCCTGAAACAAAGCTCCAAGAAACTTGGTTAGATTTACACCTAGGCTTCATCCACCTTTGAACAAAAAATGCTTAGGCTAGAATAAATTACAGACACTTAACTTTGCAAAGATTTTACTCACAGAGTTTTCAGAAGTAAGAGCAAGCAACTCTCCATCTATTGGCAGTAAAATAAAGAATAAAATGTTGCAAATGACTTAAAAGGAAATAACTTGTTTTCATTACAAAAAGAATGGGAAAGATGCAGGCTGTAAAAATCTCTTTTTGGAGAGATGCAGTTCACTTGCAGGATCAGATGTGCTCCACCCTTGTCATAGTGCAGAGTGATAGTGTAAACATACCCATAAGATCCACCTCCAGGCCATTTAACTCATTTAATTACCCCAGTGGATTCACTGGGATTATATGCAGTGATTTTAAAAAATGGATTTCTGTATGCAGTGCTCATGTGGATGACGTTCCATAGATCAGTGATAATGCTGATATTTATGTATTGCTATAATGTTGCAAAAAGACAGGATTTTCAAGTGTACTCAAGGCAGATCACAATTAATAAAATATCATATACAATCAAAGATGTGATAATATTATGCTTTAATTGAGATTTCACTGGCTGTTTTCTCTTTTGTACTATGCTAAATCATTTTCTGATTTTATTTTAAAAGGTGACATCATATGAGGAAATCATTGAATGCGCTGACAAAAGGCTTGAACAAGCCAATTCAGAAATATCTGAGTAGGTATAGCACTGCTTATGGATTCTTTTCTGTTGTATATGTTCCAGAAACACATAGTAAGATTCCTGCACTTGGAAAACTGAGTGAAACCTAAATGAAATTTTGTAATCAGGTGTTTTAGCACTGCAGTATTTCATAGAGCCACTTCAGATTAGGAACTCTCTAACCAAATGCTGGGCTGATATTAAAGCACATGGCTGCACCCATTTGATACAGTTTTGGTGGCCACTAGAGAGATGTGTGGAGTCACTGCTCTCTAGCTAAATCAAATAGCTGCTCTGCTTCTTGAGGAGGAAGTCTGTTCAGTTCAATGTTCTCTGGGGTTGCAAATTAACCTGGGCTGTTTTGGTGTGAAAGCAGCCTAAAGATGCGATCTCAGGGCTTAGTCCGTTCCAGGTTCACACCTGACCACACCGCTATTTTCAGTGGCAAATGATGCATGGCACGACATCCATGTGTAAGGAAGCCTCAGTAAGAAGGGGGTGCTTTTCACCAAAGTAGAGTCACAGATAGATCAACACTTTCTTTCTCCCCACCCCTTTTTTAATTCTGCCACTGTTTTGGAATTTTATTAACCTCTCAAATGGGGGGTCTGAAATCCCACAGGGATGAAAACAAGTGTTGGCTAGTTTCAGGGGAAAACAAAATGGAAGAAGCAGCATTAAGCAGGCCATTTCCCCATATTGGAGGGTTGGAAACCTCAGGCCTGAGGGCCAAAGGTCGCTCTCCAGGCCCCTCTGTCTGCAGTCACATTAGCAATGGCCAAGGATTGATTTTGGGATTGAGTGACAGGAGGAAAAATAACGGACAGAATAATTGTCCCTCAGGACTTTCCCTTAGCCGCATTGTCCTGGGTCACACTTCACGTCATCCTCGGGTGCTTTTGTGTGACAAAAAGATCCTTGCCCTGTTCCTTCTCTCACACAAAAGTGCCCCACACTAAGGGTGCTTTATGACAGAGGAAAAACCAGAGAAGACAGAGAAAGAGCCTCTCAGTTTTTTAATCTGTGTTTTAACTTTGAGAATGTGGTTTTATTTCTGTTTTCTTTATGCTGCTTTTGATTTTGTGGCTTTGTGCCTTATTTTGCCTTCCATATTTCGCTTCCATATTTATTTATTTGTTAAACTGCCAGAGAAGTTTATGTTATATGAAGACATACAAATGCTGACTAATAAATAAATAAATAGTAAATGGGAGTTATTCGTTAATTTCAGTATAAAGGGTAAAGTATAAAGGTAAAGGGACTCCTGACCATTAGGTCCAGTCATGGACGACTCTGGGGTTGCAGCGCTCATCTCGCTTTATTGGCCGAGGGAGCCGGCGTACAGCTTCCGGGTCATGTGGCCAGCATGACTAAGCCGCTTCTGGCGAACCAGAGCAGTGCACGGAAATGCCATTTACCTTCCCGCTGCACTTTGACGTGGTTTCAAATTTATCTACTTGCACTTGATGTGCTTTCGAACTGCTAGGTTGGCAGGAGCAGGGACCGAACAACGGGAGCTCACCCCGTCGTGGGGATTCAAACCGCCGACCTTCTGATCAGCAAGTCCTAGGCTCTGTGGTTTAACCCACATTTCTTCCTACCCAGAAGAAAGTGGCAAAGTCAGGTATTTTGTGAATGGTCACAGGCAAATTAAGAGTCTTGGGGGGTGGGAAGTGAACTTTATACATGTACAATCCACAGCATTAAATCGAAACAGCGAAGGCATGTAGAGGTGATCTTATGACTGTCCCAAATTCACTTCTCTTGGGGAATCTTTGAAACTTGAACCTAAAGGACTTTCAGGAAGTGTTGCAACACCTTCTTCTGTAGATGGGCTTTCAAGGCACGCGTTTGGAGTTTTCACACATTTAGTGCAATAGTTTATATTTTCTATTGGGGTTTGCTCAGTGATCATTTTTTAAATGTGATGTTGCTTTCAGCCCTTAGGAAAGGCGGGTAAGAAATCAAAATTATGACAATTCCATTACTATTTCAGATACAAATTTCAGACACATATGAAGAAACTCTTTTTGGATTGAAAAAGTGAAATTGCAAATCTATCTCCAAACCAAGAACTTTAGCTGCCTGTTTTTTTAAAAGTGTATTTGTATCCCGAGTCTCAAAACATTTATTTATTTTTCTTGGACGCAAACTGCATTGACATCAATTGGACTTATTTCCAAGTAAATGTGTTTCAGACTGGAATAGCAGTTTGCAAGTCGTCATTGCAGTGACAGCCTATATCTTGATAAATTCTAGAGAACATACTGCATATAACTGAAACAAATGTACCAATCGGTTAAATTGTCTCTTACTGGCAGTTTAGAGAAAAGAAACCAGGATTTGGAAGATTTAATTAAGAAGTTCAAAATGAATACCAGAAAGCTGAGGTAAACTTCATATATATTTCACGTTCAAGAAGAGGAGGGTTCTGAAAGTGCTCACATTATTATCAAACTTACGAATGTCTTCCTTTACATACAACTTGCACAGACAGGTAAACATAATCTTGAAGTGCTTCTTATAAAATAATAAAATGTGGCCACCACCTAACTATAGCTCCCATCTTCTAATATTGGGGGGGCCCTCTAGAGCACAAAAAAAAGGAATTCTCATAATTTTTGCTCACGAGGGTATTGGGACAGTTACACATACCTTCCAACATGTTGAGTCCCAGTACCATCACATAAATTTCAGGCTTCAACTATCAGGTGGATAATATGCCTGCATTTGTTCTGTTATCATCATCATCATCATCATCATCATCATCATCAACTTATTATTTATATCCCGCCCATCTGGCTGGGTTTCCCCAGCCACTCTGGGCGGCTTCCAACAAAATATTAAAATACAATACTCTGTTAAACATTAAAAGCTTCCCTAGACAGGGCTGCCTTCAGATGTCTTCTAAAAGTCTGGTAGTTGTTTTTCTCTTTGACATCTGGTGGGAGGGTGTTCCACAGGGTGGGTGCCACCACCCAGAAGGCCCTCTGCCTGGTTCCCTGTAACTTGGCTTCCCGTAGCGAGGGAACCGCCAGAAGGCCCTCGGCGCTGGACCTCAGTGTCCAGGCAGAATGATGGAGGAGGAGACGCTCCTTCAGGTATACTGGACCAAGACCGTTACTGTTACTGTGCATATGTATTTCATGAAAAATGCACCTACGATTATGTTGCCTGAAGTTTCCCATTAAACCCATAGTGGCCATATACTTGCACATATCAGTACCATGACAGCCATTTTAAACAGGAAAAGATGCTGCCAGGAGGACAATCGGACTAGGGAAAATAGAGGAAGGGGGACTGAACCTTCTGCACTTGCTGTTTCCTGTTAAAAAAAAGAATATTTGAGATTATATTGCCTGCATTTGCCTGTAACATCTAATCTAGTCCTCAGTGCTGTTAGCCCTGCGTACTTGTGGGTATTGATTCAATCTTGGGCAGTTACTTTACTCTCTGCTGTCTGTCTCACTCCCCAAGTGAGCCAGAAGTTACATTTTCAAGTGGGGAAGCATTAAGTGAGCACTTTCTTTATGTTTCCACAGGCAAGGGTGGTCTTCATTTTTCCCAAAAATGTGGATTCAGGGGGTAAGTCAAGATATATTGCCCTAAATAAGGATCAGCAACTGGAGACCAGGGTCCAAATTTTGCTCCTGAAAGGGTAATGCTGGTCCCTTATCAGGCCAACTAAGGTTTTTAATGCCATCTGTTCCCCGAACAGCACTGTCATAAACTACTCTGCTTTAGTGTAAGGCAGACTGCAAATGTTTAAATAAAGAATTATCATTTTTATTCAGATGTTTTAAGAAAATATAGCATATTATGTGTGGTTGTATTATATTGGACACAGTCCAAAGTTAAGCACTTATCTTTCACTGATTTCCATAGAAGAGTCAAAAACATACTTAATTCTGTTAACGGCATAAGACAAAACAAAGCACTTTAAGTTCCTTTGGATCATTATCTGTAATCTCATGTTGCAATTTGCAGCATTACACATCAAAATTATATAAACAGAGAGATATATAACATTGAGTCTGTAATCCTGTATAATTTTCCTGGGAGTAAGTTCCATTGAAAACAGTGGGGCTCTCTCTTTTGCGTAAGTTTGTACGATTGCACTGTTAGGCCTTCTCGGGGTATACTCACTAAAATAACCGGGGTTGTTACTCCATTAATTTCAGTGGGTCTACTCTGCGTGCAACATAGTTGGGTATCACCTTTAGTGACATAAAATTGAAGGAAAATCTGAACTGTAATATTTTTCCTTCCATTTTCAGGATTTTCAAAAACTGAGTGGAACCCATTTAGTTACTAAAGGACAAACAATTAAATATGCCAAGTATGATTGTCATTGTCACTGCAGCAAAGTAGGTTTACAAATGACATATTAAAGTTGATTAAAAAATAGAAACCTTCTTCATTTTTTTCTTGGTTTGTGAGTATAATTTTCTTTTCTTATTATTAGGAGACAACAATTTGAAGTGTGTTTGAATACAGTGAATTCTTTTTCCAAAGATGCTGCTAAGTGAATTAAAGAATGAACCCTCTTTCATGTAATAACACATAATTCAGGTTGAGATATCTAACCTTGTTTGATCCCAAAATTTCTGATTCTTAACCTACCCAAGTACATTGAAGTTTTACACCTTCTACTTCCCAGACACCAAGATCTGCTTCCCAATATGCAGTATTATATCCACATAGATTCTGCTGTCCAATAAGTTCCAGTGCTAGAAATAATACCTAGTTAGAAAAACAAGTAATGCATTTACTGAAATGTAATCTTATGCCTATTAACACAGAGGAATGACCCACTGAGTTCAACAGAATTTACACCCAATTGGGGTTGAGGCAAGTACTGTGCAGTTATTTATTTATTTAAAGATTTTAAAAGCCCAGTCTTCAGCCAAAAAAGGCTCCTAGAGCTTACAGTTCACTAAAAAGGTTTTGCAATCGAGTTTGCAATTGTAAAAGTCAGGCCCATTCAAGTTAAACAGGAGCACTCCCAAGTAAGTTACTCTAAAGCTGCAATTGTGTGCACACTTAATTCACTGCTTGCATTTCAGGGACCTCTGGCTGGGAAGCTCTATTTAGTTGCCCCACTGAATTTTTATCCACAACAATGTGTGTGGTACTTGTTCAGGAATGCATTTGAAATAGTCTTCAGCTTCTTATGAGTTATCAAGGGCGCCATCTCCAAGCACCCACAATTTTTTTGTTGTGGGTGCACTGCAGGGTTGCCGACGCAACTTCTGGTGCCTCACAAAACACCAAAAGTCATGTCCAAGGCATCGCAAGAGCTCAGAGTTGCTGTCTGAGGCATCCATAATAACCTGGGGCCCAAGTCGGCACCCCTGTGAGTTATACCTTCCCAGGGACTTGTTGGGAAACCATGCAGAATTTTGGTGATTGGTTCCTGACCGGACCAATTTGAAAGACAAAGGTTGAAGAATGCAACTTTCCGTACTACTTCTGAAAAAACCCTTATCATTGTACTATACTTTAATTTCAGAAACAGTCGGACAGAGTATGCCAATGTTGGTTTGGGGTTGTTTTAAAAGGCAATATTTTCTAAAATGGGCCAATGTGGAAACATGGAAGATACTTTGTTGCCATAATAATAATAATAATAATGATAGTCAGTCTGGCCCAGCACTTCATTTTGGCACAAGACACTGTTAACGAAACCACACCTCTGAGCCCCACAACCTGTTTAAGGGATTCTCACTTTGTAAGAGCGAGATGCTTCTGTGTCCTGTCATACTGAAGAGGATTGTGTGATGGCAGTAGTGGATATTTTCCTCATTCCTCATTCCCGGGTGCAATAAACCACTCGGTTTACAGGGGGGAAAGGGGGGGATCTCTTTTCCGCTCATATGGGAGCTTCTTTGACGTAAGGAAGCACCCGCTAGAGAAACCCCATTATCTCACTCCCCAGACTATCATCACTGGAAGGAGCTTGTTTTCCGGCTTGTCCCACATGCATTGCACACCTCCACAACAGGGAAATTTAAAAGCTGACAGGGGCCACGAGTCTCTCTTTTTTAAAAGACTGCTCAAGTGAAGCAGTGGGAGTGGAGAACGGAGAAAGAAACCTGTAACTGACTGATCAATTAATTAAAAGTACCACTGCAATTGGACCAAGCAGCGGCCATGAGTCTTGCTTAATCCCAAAACCCATCCCTGGCCATTGCTAATGTGGTTGCTGCGAAAGATCCATGACTTGAAACCCTAAGGAGCATGATTTTTTATTTTTTTATTTTTTTGCGTGGGAGGGAATCTTCCAAATATTATTTTGGGATGTACACATCCAATGCATTGTGTCATCAGGGGCATCGCGTATCAAAACGTTGCGGAACAACAATGGTTTTGATTATTGCGGATCTTGAAAGAGGCAATCCCACGGCCGTGTCTTAAAAAGGTCGCCGGTTGAGGGTTGTATCCCTTTCGTACTGACACGCAACGAGACACGCTAGCGTCCGCATGTAAAGTCAAAGGTACTGCACGATTCCGCTCGTCTGTAGGATTCCACGCATGCGCTCCAGAGAGCCCATGGTTTAGGCGCTCCACGCGGTCAAAACTTTTCGCGCCTGCGCTCTGGAAAGCAAGCCTGACGAGGAAAAGGTACATAAGGAGCGGTTGGTCGCGCGGAGCATGCGCGCTTGAAACCAGCCAAGTTGCAGTCACGTGCCCCTCCTTCCTCCTTCCAGGGGAAGCCACGTCCTCCGCGCAAAGCTGGGCGGTGGGGAGGGGGCGGGGCAGGAGAGGGGCGGAGTCCGCGGGCCTTGCGTGACAGGGCGGTGACGTGAGGGCGCCGCGGGGTTACGGTGGGCGGGACCTGGGCCGGATGAGCTCCTTTCGCCATTGCGTCGCGGCAGGAAAAAGTAGTAACTGCCGCCGAGGGCGTTTAGTCGGCCCGCTACCATGAGGAGGTCCGTTCCCCAACTGCTGCTGCTCGTGCTCCTGGCTTTCCCCGCCGCCTTGCTTCTGGGCGGCGCCCGCAGCGGCCCAGGTGAGGCGGAGCGACAGAGAACGAGCGGGGGCTCCGCTTTATCTCCGCCTCGCGCGCGTACGCGAGGCGGCGGTTGAGGGGCCGGGCGTGGGGGGGGGGGGAGAACGTTCCTGTGCTTTTTTGAAATGGAAGCAGCGCGTGAGGCGGCTTCGCGCGCGTCGTTTCGGCGGGTGAATTCTGAAAGGCGGGGGCGGAGGCTTCTGAGTGGGGCGGGGGGCTCCTTTTGCGCTCTCTCCCCCCTCCCCTATTCGCTAGGCTGACGTGTCAGTCCAGACCTCCGATAGCCACATGGGGCTGGCTGGTCGTAGCTTCGTTTATTTTTACGTTTCTCTTTAACCTCCTTTTTGAGGGACTCGAAAGCTGACACGTGTCAGCAGCCCGAGGTTGTGCGAGGAGTTTCGCTTTTTTACTCCTGCAAACTCTTACCTTCGGTGGGAATGGAGCGCGCAGCTCTTCACGTCGCTCATGTGTCTCCTCCGGTGCAGCTGTGATTCCTTCTGGCTGCTGCTGAAGGGGAAGAAAGAGGAAAATCACACATAGTTCCTCTTATTTCGGCACAGCGTTCAGGTTCGGCCTCTGACCCCACCTGGGGACGTGCGAGCCGAAAAGCTCGGTACGCTTTGGCAACCTTTGCCAAATGGACAGCTATCGGGAAACCAGTTTCTCTTGTTCCCTTTAAAAGAGGGAGAGTTGAAGTACAGGCAACTCACACGGAAGCATAACATTTCAGGTTCTTGTGATCAACTTGTTGCACTAGTGTACAAGCTGCAGCTTTGAGATCCTTGCTTTGAATGGGAAAGAAAGAGCTAACTCGTGCCCAGAGGAAACTTGTGCCGGATTCATAGGGGCTCAGCCAAGTTTCCTTGAAGGAACCTTGGAAGTCTGTAACTGAAGACAGTTTTCCCCAAACCTGTTGGGTTCTGTTCAGTAGTGATTTCACAGCTGATAAAATTGTGGAGAGCTTGGAGATTACTGATCTCAAAAGTTGGGTGTCTGAACTGGTAGAGGTCTGCTGAACTGTATGAATTGAATCAAATTACTTTCCTGAGTTTATTTGACAACTTAGAACATATCCCTGTGGTTGTCCACGGTCAGGGTTGAGACCTTCATGTTTTTCTCTGAGTAAAACCAATAAAAGCATTTAAATTGCATTATCATACAAATTACTTGCAATTTCTTGGATGTTTCTGCAGCAGTACAAGCCAAGGTCAAGTAAGTTTTGGGAGGGCCTTGCTCAAGAAGCTTGTCGGTATAAATTGAGACCAGCATAGATTTGATTTTGTGTATCATACCAACAAATGAGTTCAATTAATGTTTAATTAAGTAATTAATCAACATATTCTAAACTCAACCAGATGGTGTAAACGTAGATTGTTTTCGATTTTGAAACAATGTTTGTGGTTGGGGTTGTAGTTGAGTACAAAATGAAGGAACACAGGGCAGCTAGTGTAGAATACAAGTTTGTGATCTTATGTAGGGCTATTATTGATATGCAGGTGTGATCAAGGTTATGGGGTAGGTATACTTCACAGAAAATATTGCACGTGCTTTCCAAGGTTAATTATACAGGGTGCGGTAACACATCTGGAAGTCTAGGTGAGGGTTATGTGTTTAAAAAGCATGCTGTATTTGCCAGTAACACTTGTCTCTTCAAACCTCCCAGCACGAAGCCTACTCCTGGCAGACCACTGGCATTATTTCCATTTAAAACATAAATCCAGAAATGTTGTGCATTTGAATTGTTAAACATCCTGGAACAAAAATCACATAAATTATAAAGCTCAAACATGAAATAAAACATTGCTGGTATTATATGCAGATACCATAAAGGATGGGTGATATATATGCCTTATGCACATATATGCATTCTGATATATGCCTTGTGCATTAACCACAAGGTGAATCCACCTTCAAACAGCATGAACTTGCATATCAGAACTGGGGGAGGGGGTGGATTGATTCCACCCATATACAGTGGTACCTCGGGTTAAGTACTTAATTCGTTCCAGAGGTCCGTTCTTAACCTGAAACTGTTCTTAACCTGAAGCACCACTTTAGCTAATGGGGCGTCCTGCTGCTGCCGTGCCACCAGAGCACAATTTCTGTTCTCATCCTGAAGCAAAGTTCTTAACCCAAGGTAATATTTCTGGGTTAGCGGAGTCTGTAACCTGAAGCGTGTGTAACCCGAGGTACCAAGCTGTGCTTAGCATTACAATGCTGCCAGTTATTTTCATTTATTTCCCCAGTGGTCCCTCACATGCCAAGTACCTTCCACAGCTGTCATACATTGGGTCAGCATTTTCATTGAGCTGTCCACCACAGACCCAAGATGTTTCCTTCTTAGTAACTGCTAGTTCAGACCCCACCAGTGTTCATTTGAAAGGGTGGGGGGTTGCCTCATTGTGCATCACTTTACACTTTGAATTATATTTGCCTCAATTGGAAAGATCCTTATAGTTTTATGGATGACCCTTCTCATAGTAACAACACAGACATCATTTGGGCTTACTGGCATAGGCTTATTAGTTTCAGATTAAAACTAGCGCTCTTTTAATTTCATTTGCAGTGATTTTGTATTACCATTTTTTCTTGTACAATGTCATAGATACATGTGTGTTTTCTCTTTGGTTTTGTGACCTAATCAGTTATAACATAGCTCTTCTGGAGATTTTGCATGTCTCTTCTCTTGGCTCCAATTCAGTTTTCTTGAACCTCTAGTTAGTGTTCTTTGTTCTGGAACAAAGTCAAATACCTACATTCCTTGTTGAATGGGAGAGAATTTATGCAGTTGCAATAGCATGTGCTTAGTGTTTTTAGCAAAGTGTTCTGATTGAGAGCTGGTTCCACAAATTAATTGCTGTGCATTTCCACTTTTGTCCCCCATTCAAAATATTTAGATAAATTCAGGGTAGCTCTCTTTCAGCATTAGTAGTTTAAGATAACTGGAAAATTACACTTCTCAGTTCTTGGTAGTTAGCTCCTGGCTGCGATAACAGATGTTGAATACACTCCCTCCTCTCCACTATAATGCCACATCATCATTCTTTCTCAAATATATAGGAGAGATCATGAAATCTTGAAAGCATGCTACTGCTTGGAAAAGTTTGTGTGGTCTGCCATAGTGCTTTTAGCATAATGAACATTTCAAGGAAATCACTAAAGAATCCTAGTGATAGAAGTCTACTATCACAATTTAAGAGATTTAGTTTAACGCTTCTGCTCAACAGACAGCTAAATTAAACCAGTATGTTGATCTTAAGCTCTCTTGAAGTCACTTGAACTGAGTTGTAATGAAACTTTTGAGCTGTGGTTGCTTGATGGCACTAAGACCTTTCCTTTTGTAACATTCTGAAAGGAAGGGAAATTTTATTTGGAGTCTTCCCCGTGACCAAAAAAAGAGGGGTTGCTTTTGCCATACATTTGGAGGAGGTGTCCTAAAATCCTTTATTTCAAGCTCTTTCATGCATTGTCATGCTCTATTTTAGCAAATAGCTCTTTATGGGCTGTGATTGTGTAACTTGGTGTGGGCTGATACAAACTAGCATACCTCCACATTCCAGAGTTCTTAACCTTAATAAATCAAAGTTGCTAGCTTGCCATAGTGCAACTTCAGTTGTAGCTTCTGCTAAGATATACCTCACTGTGAGGTAGAAAATATTCTGCATGATCCTAACCTGCTCACTAGAGGTCCTTTTCCTTGCCAGGTAGATACTTGCTACTTTTTAGCTGGATTAACATGCCCATACTTTAAAGTTCTGTTCAGGGTGTTAGTTGTGGGATGACTTCTGTGTGTTTGCAATAATAGTTTTTTTAAAAAGACCTTTGTGAGGAAATCTTTATTTTAATTATTTCTGTCCCGTCTATAATGTATTTTGGTAGGATTTAAGCCAGTGTCGTTGGCCTTTATGTTTCTAATCTGTATGGTGCCTAGTGCAATATTAGGTGGTATTGAAAATTAATATTGACAACTGCTTTATAAATACCAGAGTAAACTCTGGATCTTCTTACACTGAACTTCTAGTGATGCTTTTCACTAGAGACATGAATGCAACTCACAACTTATCTAAACTGATAACTTAGTAAGTGTAATGAAAGCTTTCATAAGCAAAGTTAAACACGAGAATAACTTTGCCTACATTTAAAATAATTTTTCATTTACCTTGTCTCTAGGTTCTAGTTTGCTGGTGGCTGCCCAAGATGCCACAGAAGATGAAGAAGCTATTGAAGATACAGTCGTTGAAGATGAAGATGATGAAGCTGAAGTTGAAGAAGATGAACCCACAGAATTGGTACATCTACAAGTATTTGTTTCTGTTTCACAAGCTTATGTTGTCCATTATTACAATTTTTACAGCAGATAACCTGTTATCAAGAGTACTCAGTTGTCAGAGTCTACCCAGGATGTTTTGCTGTTGAGGTAAAGCATAAAATGCCACTCCTCTCTCTCCTCATCTGCATACCTGCCATAGCCCACTCACAGGGGGTGAGATGGAAAGGAGGCTGGGAAGAGGGGGGCAGGTGGTATGCTCCTTGGAGGCCAGTTCTACTGCTCCTCCAAGCTGTCCTTAGGCTGCCACGCTGAGAAATTGGGCTGGCCCTGTTAACTGCCATAGTGAACATCCACAAATCATAATGCTTGAGTTGCTCCAACTGTAAGTAGGATATAGTAAAAATGGACCTTTGCTAAACCCAAGGAGCTGTACTGCTGGTCAAAAAAATGTGTAGCAGGGATAGAAATGCAGCAGTATATTGGGGAGGGGAATATCTTTTGAGTGGTTGGAATGACCACATGGGCAGTTGTGGAGGGAAGAGTCACACTTTGAAAAATCTGCATTAGGCTTATGGTGTTCTCTTTCCTAAGCCTGCCACTACAGGTCTCCCTCCTCCAGAATGGTTCCCTCTTGTATATCAAAAGCCCCAAAGGGACGTACAATGCTTGATGACCACAGTTTGTATTACTGCCACCAAGTTGTATGCAAATCTTACTGAGGGCTATATTGCCATCAATACACCAATCCTAGTGAATATTACAACAGCAGAAGGCTGGTTTTGATTATGTATAATATCACTGCCTAGACACAATTATCAAATGTGTATTTGATAATTTACTTAGTAACTCTAAGCTTTTCTATACTTTGTACATTTGACCACTTCTGCTTTTCATGCAGCTGGCTGTTCTTAGTTGTGGTTTGGTGTACAAGCACCTATTTTGGTGCTTTGGTAGCTGTTTTGTAAGGTTGTGTATTGGCCTCCTCTTGTTACATGATAATATGAACATTAGCTTTCTGATACCTACTATATTTACAAAAGGTAAGTTGCACACCTCTGATTTGTTCACCTTCCCCACCCTCTTCCCTCTCCATTCCTGGAGTACATAATACATGCATGCATAATTTTATTTGTATGTCGCACTTCCATATTTCACACCATACTCAAGGCAGCTCACAACATGAAAAAATACATAATTGTCATGGACAAAGATGGAGAAACCAAGTCTAAGCAGTCATGTTGCATTGAGTGGTTGCACTTCTTTCTGCTTCTCTCAACTAAACAGAAAGAAAGAGGAATCCAGCTTGCAAGCAAACATCCTTCCAAAGGAGCCCTGTTAGACATAGGCAGCACATGGGGTTTTTGCTTTCTTATGGAACTTGCTTCCAAACAGACACACAAAGGATTGCGCTCTTAATAATTGTTTTCAAGAAATTCCAAATATTTATTGCAACATTAATGTTTTTGCATGGAAATGCTTTTATGTGGGATTTTGCAATAGTGGTCTTACTTCAGATATTCATTGCTTCACTGTTCGTCATAGGCTTTTCAAAAACATTCTCTTGTATTAGACAGAAGAGAAAGAGGAAGAAGATCTATCGGGAGAACCGAAAGCATCCCCTAGCGCTGATACAACCATCTTGTTTGTGAAAGGAGAAGGTAAAAAATGGCCTCCTTTTTACCTCAGACCAGCACACTTTATCAGTTTAGTCTAATTATAGTGCAACATTATGCAAGTTTTGAGTTGTGCACACAATTTCAGCTTAACCAGTTTTCTAATTTCCTCCTAGATTTTCCAGCAAACAACATTGTGAAGTTTTTAGTTGGCTTTACTAACAAGGGTACAGAAGACTTCATTGTGGAGTCTCTAGATGCTTCGTTCCGGTACCCTCAAGATTACCAGTTTTTCATTCAGAATTTCACTGCTCTTCCTCTGAACACGGTTGTTCCACCACAGAGACAGGCCACATTTGAATACTCCTTCATTCCTGCGGAGCCTATGGGTGGTCGGCCCTTTGGACTGGTTATCAATCTGAACTACAAAGACCAAAATGTGAGTGACAGCCTGGAAGCTTGGCAAGGTTTCCTTAGTGTTAAACTAGGGATTTGCTGATGTTATCCAGGAGTATTAAGTGATGTTTATCCAAGTGTGCCATTTTTATCTTGCTTAGGCTTGGGTATCTATTCTGCAAGTTCTGGTATAGCCAAATCCTTGATAGTATTCCAATATGATAGTCTAAGGTTTGTGATGAGTGGTTTTGGAAGGAGACATTAGAGTTCATGTCTTGGACCCTGATTTGAACAGGTGCAGTCTTGCTTTTTAAAACACTGCCTTTACTTTTTGTAACTCTTCACAACAACATTATACACTCCTCAATATCTGAATGTTCTGACACTCTTTGAATCTGAGTTGGTCTTTTTTGTTCTTGTTTTGGTCAACATATACTATCTTTATGATTTTGCCACCTCCTCTCTCTCCCCTCACCTTCCCAAACCCAGGTAAAAAGCTTCATCAATCTCCAAATGTAACTTTATTTGTCCTTTTCAAAAGTTCTAGACAAACTCCACTTTGAGTGGTCGCTTTTCATCCCTTAGTTGTGGACATTTTCTCCTAGTAAAGCTTTGAAAATGTATGTTGACAACCTGAGGCCTACAAGACACTGAGTCCTGTAAGCTAGCTTTCTGATTATTGTGATTTGCAATGTGAGTGGAAATTATAGACAAGAACGAAGCGCCGAGAAGCAGTTCATCCCTGGAGGTATATACAGTGAAACCTTGGTTCTCGAACTTAATCCGTTCTGGAAGTGCGTTCAACTCCCGAAACGTTTGAAAACCAAGGTGTTTCTTCTGATTGGTGCAGGCGCCCCGGAAACAATAGCCGACAGCCGCATCAGACGTTTGGCTTCTGAAAAGCATTCAAAGACCAGAACAGTTACTTATGGGTTTTCAGATTTTTGGAGCCGATTTGTTTGTCAACTAAGCCATTCAAGAACCAAGGTTCCACTGTATTAACATTACTGCCACATACTGGCTTGAATCTGTTATCTTGGGCAGCCTTTAACGTTGCTGAATTTTTCATTTTAGGGAAACTTCTTTCAAGATGCTGTTTTCAACCAGACTGTTACCATTATTGAAAAGGAAGATGGATTAGATGGTGAAACGTAAGACTTAATTTCAATAACCTATTTATTTATTAATTCTTTCATAGGCTTTTATTGCCCCCCTTCATCATGCAGTCCTAGAACAGGTTATCTACTGTTAATCTTAAATTAAACTGTGTAGCATCTTCCACCCCCAAGGGCCTGTGGAAGGTGTGTCTTGACCTAAAAACAAAACATGTATAGTAATGAGGGTGGGCACACCTCAGAGGACAAGGCACAATCTAGAAGGCACCAAAGAAAATGCTCTCTCAAGCACCACCGTCCCACTAACTTCTAATAGAATCATAGAGTTGGAGGGGTCCCTGAGGATCATCTAGTTGAACCCTCTGCAATGCAGGAATATGCAGCTGTCCCGCACAGGGATTGAACATGCAACCTTGGCATTATCAGCACCATGCTGTAAACAGCAAGGCATCTTCTGCTGATCTCAACACCGAGGCAGGTCTATATTATCTCCTTTGTTGATTTTAGAGTAGTAACTCATAAGTGGTTTGCAGTGCTATGAAAGACGAGGATTTTTTTGTTTCCCACACATAGCTCCATTAGGTACATGTTTTATTTGCAGGATTTAAGATTTAGCAGTAATTTGGATCATTCTTAATTTCTTTTTGTCATCTTGGCTTGGGGTGGGGAGAATTTATCTAGATGAGAACTTAGCTGTCCCACCAAAGTTATTGAGTTGAAACTGGTGTCCCTTGGTTGGCTAATCTGACTCCTCCTATCAAGAGATGAGTCCTTCATAAATTGTTCTACAAAGTATAGTTGGGGTTGATGTTGGGATGGGTATATGAGTGTGTGTTCATTTTTAGGACAGCAACTGTCTACTTAATCTGGTAAAGGTATTCAGGGATGATTTGTTTAGTTTTCTTCTATTTAAAGAAATGAAAGCTTACTGGACCTCTCTTCTCCTTTTTCTAAACAAGGATTTTTATGTATATGTTCCTTGGTGGACTTAGCCTGCTTGTCATTGTTGGTCTACACCAGCTGTTGGAATCTAGGAAGGTAAGAAATTCTGCAGGTCATCTTTCCGGTTATAGATGCTACTCTGGACCCAGACTGTGGTCTCAAGACACTGTGTTAAACTAACTGGCTCTCTTTAATATGTGGATGGGCTGGTGACTGAAACCTGTACACACTGCTATAGGCTACCTGGAAGGAAAGATCATGTCATATATTAGAACATTGCTTTCCTTGAGGCAAGCCTTAATCCAAGGCAGTTTTACACAAAGATCAAACTACCATGCAGTAGAAGTGTAGCTAATATTTGCTTTAGAGACCAATTCCGTAGGCCAATTCCTGTTTATTTAAATGATTTTTTTCATGCAGTGGTATTCTCTTTGCACCTGGAGGTAACTTGATTGCATCTGCACACACTTCCTTATAAACAGAATGTTGTAAAATGTGATCAGATGTTGAGTTGCTGTAATAGAAGACTACATAAGCAAATCTTAGCCATTGTTGAGAGTGAAAAGTGGCTAAAATGCCATTTTTCATTTCATCATAAAGATCAGATACAAGTGCAGCATGTGACGCTTGACGTCTTGCAAGAGTTCCACATGTCAGGCCTATATTTGATCCTCCCAACATGTGTTTTTCATACTCACTTAGCTTAACCAACTATATTTGCCACGAATACGGGACTATAACTTCAAAAATGGTTCATAGATTATGGCTCACCCTAATACTGATTCAATCAATTAAGTTGAAATTATCTGTGTTATGTTGAATTTTATCACAAATTAGGATTTTTACCTTTAAATATTTGTAAAATATGCACACTGTTTTAAGAAATTATTGATGCTCATGCCACCATGTATTAGAACTGCTGCTAGAATGTAAAGCCAGCAGCTTTGGGTTTGAAGTTAACCGCTGTTGTGATCACAAAAACATGCTACAAGTTGAATGGCTTAAGTGGAGTTCAGTGGAGTTCTTTCCCTTATTAAATCTTGTGCTTAATGTTTCCAGAGAAAAAGACCAGCTCAAAAAGTAGAGATGGGGACATCGAATCAGAATGATGTTGACATGAGTTGGATTCCTCAAGAAACTTTAAACCAGATAAGTAAGTATCCATATTACCATAGGTTGTTAGTCCATTAATGAATTTCTTATAAAAGGATAACCAACATCTTCCAGATGTTTGGATTCCAACTCCCATCAGCACTAGTCAGAATGTCAGTGGTCAGAAATATGGGAGTTGTAGTCCACAACATCTGGAGAAACAATGTTAACTGCAATGTTGAATATGCCTGCCTCTAACTGTTTAGAAAAGGGATTGTTCTAAATGTTCCTTTTTTTACTCTGCCAGATTCACTTGAAATTATTTCCAGAAATAATTATTCCTTTACTATTAGATTGTTTTATAAACTTCAATGAGACTCCAACCAAAAATTGAGAATGCATATGAATTTGAAGAAGATAATAGTATTCAATAATATTGAAATCAGTGATGAAGTCAATAGTGAAATCACTGACTGTTTCTTATACTGGTTAGAAGCATACTTGCCGAATCTATACAGCATTAGGTGAGGACAAAACTGTAATTCTGTGACTAGTGTACAGGGTTTTTTGTTGGGTTGGGAGCTGTGGAGCTTTAGCTGTATGTTTTGGTGACTTCTGATTTCAAAAATTAGTCCAAATATGTTCTTAGATCTTTTAAATGCTTGTGGACTTTTCTAATATCTTTACTGTCTCTTCTGTTTTGCTTTTCCTGTGGCTTCAGTGCAAAGTAGAAGAGGTGAGACACTTTATTGGGTTGAGGCTTCTGAAATGTATATTGTGCACTAATTAGGTTCTTAAACATTGAATCCATTTCTACGTAGTTGGTACACTTCACATAATTGCATGTGGTGTTAAAGTAATAAGGTTTGGAGGATTTCACTAGTATCTTGAAGATGCAACAGAAGTCTGGAGTTAATCCCACTTGGTACATTTACTGTTGCATATCTTGGGGGAGCTGATGTTCAGATACTAACTTAGTTACACTATTAACATGGTCAGTCACTCAGTGGTATCTGCGCTTACTGGGATGTCATCTACTTTACATGCCTGATTTCCCAAAGGAAACCGTGGCTACATTCTTCAGATTGCCAGAAACAAGATAGACCACCAACAATTTTCACAACACGTGATAGAAAATTTAATTGTCACATCACTTGTTCCATAGCATAGGATACTAACTATTGATGCTAAACAGCAATTTGCATAGAAAAAAAGTATTAACACATTAGAGGACTTTTAAAATGCATTAAGATTGCTGCTTGCTTGGACTTCATGATCATGGTGCTTTAACTGATAAAGGGGCAAATAGTTACTAATATATATTATACTGTGTTGGTGGCAGTGAAGCCTCTGACATTGACTGAGTTGATGTGGTGGAGTGCAATATCCAGCTGCTGTAGGAGCTAAAACGTTAGGCCAACCTCTGTGAGTGCCAAGGAAGTTGCAAATGTGCATGGGAAATAAAAGGCTACACAGGGACAGGCTATATTCTGGGAAGATAGGTGACGGATTGCTGAGAAAGAAGGATGCTCAAGAAAGATTGCAGTGTAGGGAGCTGACTGAGAAGCAGAACCAAAATGTCTGAAGAATGAGGCTTAGAGGATAAAGGTGACAGGGAACTGAGCCAAGCTAGCTAGATGGAGAAGGGGATCTTTTTTATAAAAAAAGAAACGTTATACTACTTAAAGTGCAGAAGGGCTGCCTGCTATGGGGGTGAGGGAAGGGGGCAGAGGGAGGCTCAACAAGAAACTAGCTAGAGGAAATGTTGCAAAGTGGGCAGAGGCCTGAAAAATGGGAATGTGAGAAAACAATAGATGGTGGAGACATCGAGTTCAAGAAATGAGCCCAGGGGAAAGTAGGACTCAGACAAAACAAAGGTTGTATACGTGGAAGGGGCTGTGCGAATAGATAGGAATTCATTAGAGAAGCAAGGGAGGTTTAGAGGATGGCCAGGGAGCTGAGAAAAGATGTAAGGTTGCTAGGTCTAGAGTTGGAACCCCACAATTACATTCATTCACTTCTGCTTTGCCCCATTAAGGTTGTCTGTATGCAATCAAGACCAAAAGGTGGTTCGAATCAGTGTGCAAAATTCAGTCACCACAACTAATCAGCCAATTACTTGTAAACCATCTAGAAAGCTGAATACTAATTAAATATTGAAGATTAACACATTTATTGTGGCTTATTACTTATTGTGGCTTTTGCTAAAATGTTAGTGTAAGGTGCCATAGTTCTCTTTTTGTTTGCCCATAAGAGACTGATATCGTTACCTTTTGGGGGATTTACTGCCTGAATACTTAGCATTCTTTCTACTTTGTATGATTTAGAATTCTACAGATACTGAAACTTGAGCTTGTGAATGTAAAGATTAGTTTTTGATTTGGCTGTCCTTAAGGCTAGAGGGAAGTAGGGCATGATGTTTCCTTCATCCTTAGAACAGATACACACCTGTTCTATATTTAGAAACTGAAATAGAGCAAAATACTCTTGCGCAAGCCACCCATTGTCATCACAGAGCTGAGATTGAATGCTTTGATCCTGCATTGTTTTAGGAACATCTTTGTTAATAGCCTACTAGTTGCATGTCCATAACTGAAGAACGTATATAAGATGCTTATCAGATCTGCCTTTTGCATGATCGTTCTTTGAGGGAATAAATTAGAAAATAATTTTCTCCCCCTGGCCCCCAAAATATTTCATTTAACTTATCCCATTGAGTAACTTTTCTTCTTCTTTTCCTTCAGACAAAGCTTCCCCAAGACGGCTGCCCCGGAAGAGGGCGCAGAAGAGATCAGTAGGATCTGATGAGTAAATACTATTAGTACAGTCAGCCTTTATTAACCCAGCCATCCAACCCCCTCCCTTTTGTTTTTGCTTGAATTGGGAGTTGTGCTGAGAAGCCATATCGACTGAGGAGAATACTATGAAAAACATTTGGACTATAAGCATTTGGCTGTGTTCAGAGAACACTGCTTACAATGCACTTCTTATTCCTTTTAAAGAAACAATTAAGAATCATTGTGCTATCTGAAATGTGCCTTTAGAGTCTCTTCATTATGCTGATCTGTCATCTGCACACCTTTTGTTTCTGACGTCGTCAGAAATGCAAATGTGTCGTTTCCTACCCTATTCTGATTGTATCCTGTCATAAAAGAAGGTCTTTATGCATTTTCCTATCTGTTACTCAGAGTCATCTATCATATTCTTTGCTACATGTATGCAGCTCCTTTTTGGTACGCATGTTGGAACCTTTCATGAAGCACTGAGTCGCATTTTTGTGTAGCTAGTATTCTAAAGGCACAAGCCGGTGTAACTGCTTTTAGCAGTATAGTGTTCGTTTTTTTACAATATTGCTGCTGCTGTTTGACATAAAGCGCACACTGAGTCTGAGATCCCAAATGTTCTTACATGTGTGTCAAATAAGGGATTTCTACAGCAGCTGCACTTGTGAAATATGAATTGTGTGCTCACTTTGGCATTCATCACCCCCTTTTTTTGATTGCAATATAACTACATCTGTATAAATTGTTAGTAGTTTGACTTGGTCAGCAGATCTGGTGAATATAGCAAGTTGGGTAACTTTTGAATGCCTAGATCAAATGGTTGCAAATTGGTCCTCACCACTGGCCTGGTTTGCATGACACTCTTAAGTCAAAATATGGCTTACTAGGAGCAGTGGAACAGGCAGGCTCCTAGAAAGTAACTTGTAGCGCGCGCGCACACACACACACACACACACCCACGGGCAGGTATGTTCTTGGCCATAGTTTCAGTTGGCAGGAAGAAAGCTTACCCACAAGGCTTGGTTCAGACAATAAGCTAAGCCTAGTTGAGCGCAATATGTGAGTGAAAAAGATGCAGGAGGAGCAAAGAGTCTGTAAGCTCCTCTCCAGGAGCCTGCATGTTCCTCCAGTCCCATTAAGCTATAATTTGGCTTGGCGTGTCATGCAGACCAGGCCATTATAATTGTAGAGACTCTTCCACCATTTGAAACCCAATCATGGATAGAAAAATGCATTGAATTTCTTAGATAAAGCTGGATACAATGTTTGACTTTCATGAACATGTCTTTGGGCAACAACTTACAACCTGTACAGTGGAATTG
The DNA here is from genome assembly GCF_964270895.1 of Podarcis filfolensis. NCBI lineage: Eukaryota > Metazoa > Chordata > Lepidosauria > Squamata > Lacertidae > Podarcis > Podarcis filfolensis. The sequence goes on along the minus strand of NC_139603.1, from coordinate 28,537,640 downwards.
TGCTCTTCTGTTCCCATATTTGATTGTATACAAAAAAATAAGTTCTAAAATGACAGTAAAAACATAAATTAAGTTTGGCTTTTTTTTAGTCTTGTGCCTTTTTCCCTTTTTGAACTCTTATTGGTGTCTTATCTGTTTAAAGAAATGACTAGCGATAAATTCAGCTCTGCATTTTGCTCAGAAGGGAACCCTCCAACTAGGATCAATTCCATTATTAACCTCAGTAAGTTTGACTTGATGAGAAACTAAAAGTATGTTAATTTCCTAATTTAAAGTCATGTTGATCTCTTTGGCTTAACTTGCAATTGTTAATAATGTACATCCAGTGGTAGCCTGAAATGCAGCAGCTGAAAGTGGACTGGAAGATTGGAAACAAAGGTGTTGTATACCTTCAAAGGCCTCATTCGTACATGAAATTCAGTTGTCATTTTCAGTTGACTTTCCTCCTTGCATCAGAAAATAATTATAGCTTGATTGCCTATGATGCATATCTAAGCCAAAGTCATTGGAATACTTGCACGTCACCTTACTGCTTAAGTTTAAAGTTTTTTTTATATATATTTTTTTTAAAAAGGAAAAGTCATGTGCTGCCATTTACATTTAGGGTTCCCCTTCACCAAAATAGTCCACATGGAAGGGATAACTTTTAAATACTCAGTGTTTACATTTGGCAGTATCATTTTGCTCCTCTTTCAGCTTATTAAATGGAGCTCTGAACAGGAAACCATTATGTTTTAATTATTATGCATTAGTAATTAATATGGTATCCCCCCCCCAAAAAAATACATGCCCCAAATATCCTGTTACAAAGTTTTATTAAACATTGAAAACATCAATTAGCAATCTTCTAATTTGGATTATTCATGCTTGTCACATTCAGCAAACAGGTAATGGAGGGTATACAGAGTTAAGGATGTATTTAATCTTTGGGATGGGGGAAGAGAGGAATCTGTGACTGGATTAATAGCTATACACGTCACCTTTGCATTCTGACTTGGGCCTTATGACAGGTATTTTACTATATTGTTGTTGATTACACTCTAATTGTCTATAGTATTTGACTTCATGTTTTCCTTCCTACCCAAGAGATTGGAATCCTAGGAAGCTTTATTCTGGTTTTGTACATTACCCTGCTACTGCAAGTGGGAATGTTGTTCAGAACTCTGAAAGTCAGTTTGACATTCTGTCCAAATGAGTCTTGCTGCAGTTGCTCAGAACTACTTCTGTTGTCTTCCATCCATTCAGTGAATGAGCCGCATGTCACACAAAAAAGCTGGTAACTTTTTTCCATATTAACTTTTTAAAGCACAATCGCCCCACTGCAAGGCAAATCAAATAAATGTGTGAACAGCACAATTCCTGTTAATAGTATGGTGACTCAGAATTGTGGGTGTGGCCTAAACTTGCATGGACTTATCTAAAGCACAAATGACAATTATTTCAAACTAACTTTATTGTAGCTTGAGTATTTACCTCAATTTTGTTTCCCCCATTGATTTTGGATGATGCTTTTAAAAAAAAAGAAAAAAGAGATCTGCACATAAAAAAACAAGTTGGGAAGATTGTAACAGAGCCTTTTTCCTTGATGTGCTTGCTTTCTATTTATAGAAATTTTGAGGGGTGAAGAAGAAAACACTCAGCCTTCATTGCACTCAGAAGTAATACATGCAGACACAGGTTTACTTCATCTACTGTTTTGAGGAAAAACTCCACAAAGTTTAAGAGAATAAAAACAACATTCTGAGGGAACTTGAGTTGAAGTACCTTGCAACTTGCAGGAATGTCAAAAAGCGCATTATTAAAAATACTTTTGCCAAAGTGAAAATGAAGTCTAATCTATTTTGTTCTGTTACTCCTTTTAAGAAAGAAAGAAAGCCTGATGCTGAACCAGCAAAAAGCCACGTTCAGCCACAGTATTTTAATACCCTCCGGGCAGAACCCACATCTATACTAACATAGAATCTTTGCATATAATAGCTATATTGTCAAACATCAAATATCAAGAGACTGGGTTCCTTGTGAAGAAGATGGCAGCTCCTCTTGCCTTAGAGTACTAGGAACATGTGCAAAGTTGTAAGATTCCTGGAACGTTGTCGGCTGTTAAAAACGAGGTTCTGAAACTCAGGATTTGCTCCATTACTAGTAATGTATTTTTGTTAATAACTGACAAAAAGTGTCAATCTCTACTTTTGGAGAGTAGAGGGAAGAAATGAAAAATTCCTATTTCACAAATAATTCACGTCAAAATCTAGTTTGGGGGAGTGATTTGTCTGTGCCATCTGTTCTCTATAGGTTTGGCTGCTCTCAAGATATCCTCGCTAAATTTTGCACAAGGGGGTGGCAGTCAAGATTCAGGTGGTAGCTGCCATTTTGAATCAAGATGTCACTTTCACACATCTTTTGGCATCAGTTCTGCTACCTCTTGAGATATTGTTGGCAAAACTCGCATGAAGGTTCCTGAGTGACGGAAATCCAGCCGTCATGAGATGGCTTAGCATAGAAAAATGACACAGAAAGCCAGCTATATTTTCATGATGGTATGAGCAGATCCTCTTTCTGCTCTCCCCCGATTTATTCTCCTTTGTTCTCTCCAGCCGCATGGCCGTTTGCCAATGTCTCACGTTACCTCATCCGGTCAAGGCTTTTATTACACCCATCGCCATATAAGGTCATCACTGCCCAGAGGAAACACAACTCCATTTAAGGTCAATACATTCCAATACATTGTAAAGCTCAGAGTGCTGGTCACGAGGTCAGGAGGTACCCTGCAGTCTTACAAGCCTCTGCCATGACTTTATGACTCCCACACCTGAGGTGGGGGCATCAGACTTCATCACAATTTGAATTCTGAGTTCTTCCATCTTATAGCAAGGTTGTGGATCGAAACACAACTTCAGCGTCACTTTTTAAGAAGAGGTTTGGTCACGCCTCAAAGATATTGTGGCCAAACCTGGCATGAGGTACAGTGGTCTTCATTAATGTAACCAAATTTCCAGGCGTACTGATCATTAAAATTCCACTTCTGTTGATAACAAATTAGCCATTTACTAATGTGTGCTGCACTGAAGTAGAATACGTTATTTACAGCAATCTTGATGTCAATGACATTGTAAAACTTGGTTTGATGAGGTAGACCCACCTTCCCTGTCATTTACTAAGCTATGATACTCTGTGTTAAACTGTCTTCTAGCTCTTGCTAGTAGCATCCTACGGTAATTTATAATGACAGGTTGGTGGGATTTCTTGCCAGAAGTGCAAAAGGTGCTCTCATTAGTTTGGATATCTGATAACCTGAATTCTGCTGCAACTGATACATAACTACATCTTTCTATCTTAGTATTACAGTACTATGAAAACCATGCCCTGTTCAGTTAAGTTTGTGTAGTCTTTTTCCAATAAAGCATTGGTATATAATTAGAATGCTCTGTTACTGTGCCAGTTATGTTGTAAGTCACAGTAAATGCTTAGGTTTTTGCGGCGACGTTGAAGCTGAAAGTATTACGATTCATAATTGCATGTGAAGCTAACATCTCAGCTAGGAATATATGTAAACGGCAGGGGGAGAGGAGCAATACTGTTCAAAAGACCATTTATATATAATGAGCTTTTGGGATAGTTTTTATACCCCTATATCATCAAATCTGGGTAGCATGGTGCCTGGCTAATTAAAAATAAAAGTTTAAACAGCTGCATAGGTCTATTGCCATGAAAAAGTCTTCAAGAGACAACTGAAAGTCAGAAGCAAGGATGTCTGCCAAATCTCTGCTGGAAGAGTTTTCTTACAGCACTCCTGGATCATTTCTTTTTTAAAAAAATAATATTTATTACTTTTAAAGATTACAGAAAAGAAAAAGAAAAAAGACAAAAGACAAAAGAGAAAAAACAAAGAAAGAAAAAAAACAATACAATACAATATATAAACAATACAAAACACAACCTAAACACATTAAACTAAACTAAACAAAGGCCTAACCCACCTTAACCCTAAACAAAACAATAACCATTTAAAAACATACATCACACCTTTTCCATACTCTATCTTTCATTCCCTTGTTTCCTCGACTTCCTCTCACCTCCCTTTTTGTATTCCACTTCTGTTAATTGTTTCAGCAAATCCTTTCCATCTTTCTCTATTTTCTGTCATATTATAAATATCTTAACATATTTTTTATCATTAAAACTAAAATACTTATATATGCTTAACTCCTTATAACATTTCTGCTAAGGCCATAAAATTTCTTTCCACCATTTTTCTATCATTCATTAATTTTACAGTATTTCTATATATAAACTTTAAATTCTCTAATCTTCTTCCACCATCTCCTCTCCCTGGTTTCAGATTCTGCCAGTCCTTTCCATCAATTCCATATAGTCCATCAACCTGGAGATCTTATGTCCGAGGCTCTTAACTCTTTTCCAGGTCCCTTCTGCAGGTCTTCTTCATATTCTTTAATGCCAAAGAGCAGATCTCGGGAAGACTCTAACCTAACAATGCTTTTATTCCTTCCAGGCAGGTCAGCCCAATTTCCATGGTTGAAGCTGAGGTCTATAAGATGTTTCATGACATGTTTCAAAATTCCTCGAAATCCAAAGGCCCCCAGAACTCCAATCTCCTCCAGACCCAAGTCCATGTCCCAAAAGTCGGTTAATCCCTGCATAGAGGGATCTTTCCAACTTTCCTTCTTCCGTCCAATCCTCAAAAACTGGCTTTTTCTAGATTCAATAATAGAAGGCCTCAACTTGTAATCCTCAATTTGCTTCTGTAAGACTGAGGATCCCGCTTGTATTACTTTAGGCTCAACAACCACAGCTTTCTCTTTCTCCTCCACAATTTGTCCTGCCAAAGTAGATTCTTGTACCAAGTCCTGAATTATTTCTGTGTTGGTGCTCACTTTTTGACTCCAATTAGTCACTTTTTGATCCAAGCTGTCAATTTTAAAAGACATGTCATCCGTCTTCTTATGAAGCTGTTCCAGCGAGTAGCTTATCTTGCATAATACCGTCACAATGGCTTCTCCTGTCAACATTTTGAGTGGTCCAAGGTCAATCTCTGGTTCTCACAATTACTTATCTTGCAGCTGGTGATTCCCCAGTTGCACTCCTGTGACAGTTTCAAAGACTCCCTCTAGAGGGAAACAGTCTCCACTTGTATCAATCCTTTCAGACACAATTCAAGCCATAAAAATAGTTTCAATTTCCAGTTACTTTTCCTCCTTTTTAAACGCAGAAGAGAACAATGGAAACAGTATCTTTCTCTTATTTAACTAGCTGTCAAAAATGTTTTGGAAGCTAAGCAGGGTCAGGCCTGGTTAGTACTTGGATGGAAGACCTTCCCCGTTTCGGTGCCAGATTAAAGTATTTAAAGATCCAATTTTCCGTTCTACTCACGGGTAGTTGTTTAAAATCCAATTGTCCACAGGAAAAAGTCAGCGCTCTCCGGCAGCAGCAATGCGGCTTCACTCCGTGAAAGAAGCAGTCAATTCGAAGCACCGCGCCACTCACCCCACGTCGCTCCGGATCCCCGAAACCGGGTTTCCCCGCGAGTAGGGGAGGCGCAAAAGGTGCCAGCCGAATCCCAGGTTCACAAGATTTCAATGGGTCTCCGCCTTCGCCGTGGCGGTCAGACCCTGCTTTTCACGGAGCAAGTTCCTCCCGATCGGAGGAGCTCCGCCATTGCCGGAGACGCCAACCCGGAAGTCTACTCCTGGATCATTTCAATGACAGAGACCAGATAGAAAGGCTCAGGTGGTGCTTGAAGCAACTTGGGCCCAAGTTCAGGGCTTTGTATATCAGCTCAAGAACCTTGAGCTTGACCTAGTATAATGGGCAGTCAGTGTTGATGTTTTAGCAAAGTGGTTGCATGCCCTTTTAGCAGTCTCACCACTGTTTTGGTGCTACTGGTCCAAGCCCAAGGGCAGTCCCACACAGAGCGTGGAGCAGTCATCCAGGCTTGAGGTTAACCAGTGCACGGACTGTAGTTGCCGAATGACCCCAATCCAGATGCCACCATAGCTGGAGTACCAGACAAAGCTGGTAAACGGCACTCCTAGTAACAGAGACCATTTGGTCCTCCACTGACTGGTGTATCCAGGAGTACTCCCCCTCCTCTAAGTGTTAGAGGGTGTGTCCCATTCAGAACAGGCAACTAGCCTGTCTTCCAAACATGGGAACCACCTAGCCTCAAGAATCTACATCTTCCAAGGATTCCAGTTTACTGGTCCATCCATCTGGTCAACCAGGCCTAAACTAAGATGTAGAAAAGCAGTGTCCTCTAGTAATGGTTCTGCCACCACCTCCCCCCCCCCAAAAAAGGGTGTTTGCAGCTGGCTGATGGCACACCAAAGGTGGGCTTTTTAAGCAGCAGCCTCACCACTGCCTCTTTTAAGTGTGGCTGGCACCACATCCTTGCACAATGAAGCGTTTACTGGTCCCCTCATTTCAGCTGATTTTCTAACCAGCCAGGAAGGGCAGGGCTCCAGGGGAGCACATGGCTGGACCCACCACTGTAAGTATCTTGTCCGCAACATCAGGCTGCATCAACTGCAAATGGCCCCAGAACACATTAAAAGTAGACTCTGAAGTTCTTGTCAGTGATAGAAATCCTAGACTCCAGTAAATCTTAGTAAACAAAGAGCTTGACATTGGAAAACAAATAATGCAAACCCCTGAACCAGACCACTCAAAAGGCCGGCCAAATATGTATAGGAAAAGCTTCTATATACACTGCAGGTCAAATGGCGACATACTTATTTGGAGAGAAAAATACTACACAATGGTAGTGTTGAACCCACAGAATAATTGTAATTTTGATGGTTAGTGTTGGTTTTTAAAACAGCCTTTCTGTAACACTGCTGTACTTTGGAACTATTTATTTTAATTGCTGGGGGAGCAATCTCTTGGTACTTTAGGTTTTAATGAGCCACAGGTCTGTCGCCTCTGTTAGAAATTAACACCACTATTCCTCTGGAATCCCTCACTTTTATATTTGCCATGGTAGTATGTGATGATGATGATGATTTGCTCAAATCCTGGAAATAATCCGCTCCATATGAATTCTAATAAACATTGGACAAGCACGGGGAAAAGTAGAGAGTCCATTTTTGTTATTTTGATTCTTTTGCATTTGTGAAGATTTCCCCAGTAATTCTGAAAACATTGACTTGTGAGGCAGGTCTACAGTAAGTAGTGTAGATGTCGAAAAGTGTAAGGCTTCCTGGTGACTTCAAGGGACTTTCTGGCTCACATTTCACTTGAAATCTATAGAAGGTAAACTGGAGTACGTAACAGTAGTGCAAGTATATTTAAGCTGGAGGCACAAATGCTGGTTTGACTTGCAAGCCTGACTTGCTTCATTTTGCAATGCCTCTTTTGCAACATACATCCTCTGGCCGTTGTTGCATATGAGCTACTGGCCAGCTGGGTCTTTTGATCTGCTGACACTTGCCATCTAATTCCCTTAAATGTAGAGACCTTTTCCAGATGATTTTTCTCCCCCACCCTGCCGTAATTGCCATTGTTTTCATAAGATCCAGATGTCCTTTCTTGAAGGCCATGCTTCTGGAAAGAAACCAATCCTTCCCAACATTGCAGCATGGATTCTTACGAACCCCCCCCCCCAAAAGCACCATCAAATCACAGATCACCTGTACTCATGAGTGCTTTCTCTAATTTGTTGGCAGTTTTGTTGTTGGCCTATGTGAAAATCATGAGGGTATGTGCTTTGAATCAGTGTTTTTGTGGTGTTAGGAAGCACTGGATCTGCGATTTTTATTATGCAGTCTACGACTGCAAGTGTTAATCTGCAGGTGGTTGGGGTGGGGGTGGGGACACTGTGTAAAATAATGCAAATTCAAGAGGATCCATTTTAATTCTGCTGGATCTGACTCAGATCCCTTGGAAGTGTGTGTGTGTGTGTGTGTGTGTGTGTGTGTGTGTGTATCCAGACAACTTTTAATACCAGGGTTGTGGGGTGAGAGGAATTGATTCAGGGTACAGTGGTACCTCAGGTTACAGACGCTTCAGGTTACAGACTCCGCTAACCCAGAAATAGTGCTTCAGGTTAAGAACTTTACCTCAGGATGGGAACAGAAATTGTGTGGCGGTGGTGCGGCGACAGCAGCAGTGAGAAGCCTCATTAGCTAAAGTGGTACCTCAGGTTAAGAACAGTTTCAGGTTAAGAACGGACCTCCAGAATGAATTAAGTTCTTAACCCGAGGTACCACTGTACAAGGAGAGCAGCTGGTGGTTGTTCACTCATCACATTTTTATATGTGCACACATACCCAAAAACAGATCCTGAAGCTGAGGCTCCACTACTTTGGCCACCTCATGAGAAGAGAAGACTCCCTGGAAAAGACCCTGATATTGGGAAAGATGGAGGGCACAAGGAGAAGGGGACGAGAGAGGACGAGATGGTTGGACAGTGTTCTCGAAGCTACCAGAATGAGTTTGACCAAACTGCGGGAAGCAGTGGAAGACAGGAGTGCCTGGCGTGCTCTGGTCCATGGGGTCATGAAGAGTCAGACACAACTAAACAACAACAACAAACATACCCCAAAAGTTAGTGAGCTCTGATGTAGGGTAAGAGCAAAAAGGAAGACACCTATTCACCGTGCAAATACTCCTGTGAGGGTTCAGGATCAGAAATAAAATACACTGTTTCCTTTGTAACTGTAGCAGTAAGTCAGAAATGGAGAGGAGAAACATGCAGAAGTTCCCCTAATACTAATTAAAAGGTAAAGGCAAAGGGACCTCTGACTGTTAGGTCCAGTCGCGGATTAGGTTTTCTCAATTTCTGCTATAGATACTAAGCAGTGGGACTGACAGCATTGTGTTTCCCAGAGTAGAGAGGAACAGCTCTTCTAGCAGAATAGAAACAGCACCTCCAACACTAAAAAGAGGCCACAAGAAGTGGCAAAAAGGCTTGCGAACAGCATTTTGCAGAAGCCATTAGAAAACAGTAAATTATCAGAGGTTGCCACAGAGTGGCGCCATCTGGAAGCAAATTACAGTTCAGGAAAGGGGCAAATTCAGAAAGAGCACCTGCAGTAGCAAAACAGAATAAAACAAACTATGCCACCCTAAAAACACACTGAGGTGCTTAGCCTGTAGAGACTTTGGGCAGCACTTCAAAGCAGCCTGACCCTAAGAAGACCCAGCCTAGGCACTCAAGCCTACACTGGCCTCACGTTCTTCATTAACCAGAAAGCCTAAACTTGCAAGGCATGAGCTCAAACATTCTGGAGGTTCTGCCTGTGGCCATGATGAAAGTGGCATGGCAGGAGTGTGTCTTCCCAGAATCAGGTTGGTTAGGATTGCAGGACACGTATTACTAATGACTAAAATTACTAATTTTAGCATATTTTTCTGTTTTAGACAAGTGCATATTTAGATCCACAACATGGACTAAGATGGTGAAGATGGGTATTTCAAAGAGTTGTGACATTTATACCTAGATCTAAGCTTATTATAGGGTCAGGTTTAAAGCCCAGTGCAGCACCAACTAATCCTGCAGCCTTAAACTCCCAGTACTTTATATCTTCAAAGGTTCTTAAAGTTTTATTATGCACACTTCTTCTTCAGTTTCCTACTCCTACACAGGGGCATAAGAGACCCTTGGTACCAGCACTAAAACAGGGTGTTAAGAAAAATCACACACGGACTCTGCTGCTGCAGCTATTTGTCAAAACTCTGCCACAACGAGCCATTGTTAAGTACTCTCCAAGTGGCAGCTTGAGAAATGCTGCCAGCCTGAGCCTTCAGAACAGAGAAGCTGCTGGTTCAAAAGAATTAACTTTATTTTCCTCCACAAGTAGCTGCATTTACCAGATGACAGCTGGTTGCAGATTTTGGCAGAAACTGAAGTGGACTGGGGGAGGGGGATGTACACACATGCCTAGGCCTCAATGAAAGTATCCACAGACCCAGACAGAGGCTCGATTCAGATGTAGTATTGTGAATGATGTCCATAAATGTCCCTTTGCTCTGTTTCTGTAGATGCACCCCTGATAAACTGCAATAGTTCTTCATGGACTGTTGCTCTGGTACCTGGATATTCTGGTGTAGAGGGTTGAATCGACTCAGTTACATATGAGGGAGTGGTTCAAATCTCCTGCCACACATTTAGTAGGTAGGTAAGTAAGTAAGTAAGAAAGTAAGTAAGTAAGTAAGGGATGTGGGTGGCGCTGTGGGTTAAACGTACAACTTCCGGGTCATGTGGCCAGCATGACTAAGCCGCTTCTGACAAACCAGAGCAGCTCACAGAAATGCTGTTTACCTTCCCGCCGGAGCGGTACCTATTTATCTACTTGCACTTCACATGCTTTTGAACTGCTAGGTTGGCAGGAGCAGGGACCGAGCAACAGGAGCTCACCCCGTCATGGGGATTCAAACCGCCAACCTTCTGATCGGCAAGTCCTAGGCTCTGTGGTTTAACCCACAGCGCCACCCACGTCCAAGGGTCAAAGTTACATGAGACCAAAACAGCATTTTGTGTCCCATTCTCTGCTGCAAGTCTCCAAATGTTTGGCCAATCAACTCAAACCATCTCAGTCTGTCTGATTCACACACTCCCAACCCATATTATCTGGTAATAACCATTGTGGCTCATCTCCCCTCCGCATGCTACCACTTCCCCAGCACTGATGTTCTTTGTCTTTATTAGCAGAGTGTATTTCTTTAACGATGAGACCGTCAGACAAAGCTTAAATTGTATCGAGAAGCTTTCCTGCCAACTTCCCTGCCATCCCAGGAACAGCTAGAGGGACACACAGCGCCATTTGTCTCCGATCCAAAAGCTGTTGCTTTTTAAAAGGACACTCTTGATTCATTGCCCTGCTTAAGTGACACAAGTTTCTTAAGCAGAGACCCGACCTGTTTAGCAGCTCTTAGCTGACATCAGCTGCTGTGTACAAGGAGAGGGAAATGAGAAACACGGGGAAAAGAGGGAAGGGGCAGGAACAGGAATCTTATGGTCTAGTAACAACCAAATGCCTTCTCTTTCTCTCTGGCCAAGATTCCATCTAATTACCTTGTTTCCTCTGAGCTGATTGGAAAGTGGCCTTGTCTGGACCAAAGCGCTAAGCATCTTACATGCATCTGTTCTATCTAATCCCCAATAACTGGGGCCTGTGTTTCAGAAGCATTGCAAGGAGGGGAGGCGGAAAACACTGGCGGAATTTCCCTGTGTGCTGCCTTGTGACCAAAGGGAAGGCTGCGCAAGCAGGAATATCATGCACATAGCTGCAATTATGGGATGGGTGGGGTGCATAGGATTGCACAGAAGGAGCCCTTCCCATGGATTTTGCATGGTGCGATAATATTCTTATAAGGAACAGTAGCTCCATGGTTTTGGATCTGTTTTCTCATTTTCTTTCTGAGAATCTTTTGCTTTTGCGTTATACAGAGAATTCTCTCTCTAGGTGCTGGGAGCATTGCGGTTAAGTGAAACTTCAAAAAGGAGAGTCAGGTATGAATCAGGTACTTTGGATGGCAACCATGACAGTCATTCAGCTGCTTGGATGAGACCATTCAAATCCAGTTAGCTTCATTCCACACTCGGCTGAGTTCTTGGGTGAGCTGAGAAAGGATGTCTCCTCTTTTGCTCAATGACTTGCACCCTCTCTTCAGTGGTGGGCATGGTCTTCTGGAGCCTGCCCACAAGACTCTTCAGTGTATCCTGGTTCATCCCAGAGGCTGCCTTTGAAGGAGAAGTTGCCTGCAGCTCCTTCAATGGTGGCACTAGCTGTGGCAGAGCTTGCAGCTGACTTTGCTGTGCTCCTTCATCAGGGACCCATTGAGGGCTGCCTTGATGTTCAGGGTCTTTCAAAAATTCATGCTCCAGGTCAGCTTGCAAGTCTTCTCCCAGGGCGCGCCAGGATCCTCACCCCCATCTCCTCCATCCTCTGCCCTTCCATGTCAGCCACCGTGCAGAAACCTTGCTTCACCGTTTTGTGTCTGTTATCTCCTGGAGCTTTGAAATAAGAGACAACTCTTTAAATCATAGAATCATAGAATCATAGAGTTGGAAGAGACCACAAGGGCCATCGAGTCCAACCCCCTGCCAAGCAGGAAACACCATCAGAGCACTCCTAACATATGGTTGTCAAGCCTCTGCTTAAAGACCTCCAAAGAAGGAGACTCCACCACACTCCTTGGCAGCAAATTCCACTGTCGAACAGCTCTTACTGTCAGGAAGTTCTTCCTAATGTTTAGGTGGAATCTTCTTTCTTGTAGTTTGGATCCATTGCTCTGTGTCCGCTTCTCTGGAGCAGCAGAAAACAACCTTTCTCCCTCCTCTATGTGACATCCTTTTATATATTTGAACATGGCTATCATATCACCCCTTAACCTCCTCTTCTCCAGGCTAAACATGCCCAGCTCCCTTAGCCGTTCCTCATAAGGCATCGTTTCCAGGCCTTTGACCATTTTGGTTGCCCTCCTCTGGATACGTTCCAGTTTGTCAGTGTCCTTCTTGAACTGTGGTGCACAAATAAGGACAACTCTTTAAGTAAGGACAACTTAGCCTGCAATCCTACGCATGTCCGCTCAGAAGCAATTCCCATTTCATTCAGTGGGATTTATTATCAGGTCAAAGCATGTCGGATCAAAGTGATACGCAAGAACAGAATGCAAAAGCTGCTCTTCTATAGCGCTAGCAAAATCGTGGGAAGAACTGTTCCTAAACATCATGTCTGTTCAGACTTTGTTGTAATCCTGACTTAAATCTTTTCATAGCAACAACCAAGTTCTGAAAGCAAATGTTCCAGTCTCTGCCGTGTGTTATATAGAAAGTGCATTTTAGAGACAGCAGCAGGGCGGTTAAGGAGTTGGGGAATGAATGGAGGTGGAAAAAGCTTATTTTATACACATCTGGCTACATGGGGTGGAAGGAAGTTTCAGCTTGTTTTAGTAGCAGGGGCTAATTTAGTGCATGGGGATAAACAGGTCTGTTTGCCAGCAGAGGGATTGCCACATCTGGAGTTTCTACACAAGATTGGGAGCCATTATTTTGTTTTGCTCACACCAGGTAATAAAACATGCTAACCTTTTCAATAGAAAGTGTCACATGCCTGATCCTGCTGGTTCCACACAAAAGAGGGTTGCTTCTCATATTCACTCACTGACACAGTGAGTGGGGACACGGGGAGGGGGCATAACTCAGTGTCAGGGCACTTAAAGGTAAAGGGACCCCTGACCATTAGGTTCAGTCGTGACCAACTCTGGGGTTGTGGAGCTCATCTCGCTTTACTGGCTGAGGGAGCTGGCATACAGCTTCCGGGTCATGTGGCCAGCACGACTAAGCCGCTTCTGGAGAACTAGAGCAGCGCAAGGAAATGCCGTTTACCTTCCCACCAGAGCAGTACCTATTTATCTACTTGCACTTTGACGTGCTTTCAAACTGCTAGGTTGGCAGGAGCTGGGACCGAACAACAGGAGCTCACCCCATCGTGGGGATTCGAACCGCCGACCTTCTGATTGGCAAGTCCTAGGCTCAGTGGTTTAGACCACAGTGCCACCTGTCTGCAAAATGTGTCAGGTTCAATCCCTGCCATCTCCAGCTGGCTCGTCTGAAACCCTGGAGAGCTGCTGCCAGTCAGTGCAGAGTAAGGTAAAGGACCCCTGGATGGTTAAGTCCAGTCAAAGACAACTATGGGGTTGTGGCGCTCATCTTGCTTTCAGGCCGAGGGAGCTGGTGTTTGTCCACAAACAGCTTTCCAGGTCATGTGGCCAGCATGACTAAATAGCTTCTGGTGCAATGGAACACCGTGACAGAAACCAGAGTGCACAGAAATGCCGTTTACCTTCCCACTGCAGTGGTACTTATTTATCTACTTGCACTTCTATGCTTTTGAATTTCTAGGTTGGCAGAAGCTGGGACAGAGTAATGGGAGCTCACCCCATTGTGGGGATTTGAACTGCCAACCTTCTGATTGGCAAGCCCAAGAGGCTCAGTGGTTTAGACCACAGCGCCACCTACGCTGAGTAGATAATACTGAACGAAATGCACATAAAGCAGCTCCCTATGAGCTGACATGTGTGGCAACCTGAGCATGCCATCACTTTCCAGTCTGCTGTTTGCCATGTAAGCACTTTCAGGCAGGGAAGGATCTAGTTGGAAAGTAATGAAGCTCAAGCTTCGGGGCCTCTAATCCTGGAGGGGCCCCAGAAGTGACTTTAGTCCACATTAACAAATTTGGGTCTAGCAAGCAGACCCAATTTGAGTCAAACAACTCAAATCGATTGATTTGTTGTTGTTGGATATATTTCAGCAATCCCAAAGTTTGAGAGTCAGTAGCACAGGTGTAATAAAATTGTGGCCATCTGTTGTGGAAGGACTCTGTTGAAGAAGATAACAGACTCCATGGCTGGATGCAAAGGGGGGCCCATGACAGTTGAAGCTTCAGGACCCCCAAAATGTAGGTCCACCACTTTTTGCAGGGGAGCTCCACACTTTGGTGATGGGCACTTCCAGGCAACTTGTTGACCGAGCATTCGTCCTGATTTGATTGTGGGGAGGTTAGATGACATCAAAGCCAGTGTTATCCCACACATTCCGGTGCATTTTCTTGCTCCTTCCCTTGTTGCAAAAGTTCAACTGGGATCTTAAACCAAATTCCTTCTAACTCTCTTCCCTTCCACCCCCAGTCTCCACAGAATTATTTTGTTTCCTCTGAGCTGATTGGAAAGCCCACTCTTTTGGGAAGTATCTGAAGAAGTGTGCATGCGCACAAAAGCTTATACCCAGAACAAACTTAGTTGATCTCTAAGGTGGTGCTACTGGATAACTTGTTTAATTTTTAATTTATTTTGGGAAGTGAGTTCATCATATAAGGCCTCCCAGTCAGCAACAATTGTGCAACCTGAATTTGCCAGGATGTGATTGAATCCCAGATGAAAATAGCAACAGTCTGGAAGCACCCTGGATGCTAGTCTGCATCTACCCAATAATCTGAGGTGTGTCTTTACATTCCTTGGCAGAGCAGAAGACGGCGCAGCAGCTGCTCTTGGTGATGTGTCCCAAAGCATTTGCAAACATACTGTGCTACACAGCAGCACTTGAGGAAAAACCTGGGAAACACTAAGGCATCTGCATTGCCTTGCATGATGTGAAATGGCTCCCATGGACCCATTCCCCAGTCAGCCAGCAAGTTCCAGTCCTGAAATCACAAATGCTCTACTTAACTAATGCTCTAACACATGGGTAAACAAACTAAGGCCCAGGGGCCGGATCCAGCCTAATTGCCTTCTAAATCTGGCCCGTGGATGGTCCGGGAATCAGCGTGTTTTTACATGAGTAGAATGTGTGCTTTTATTTTAAATGCATCTCTGGGTTATTTGTGGGGCATAGGAATTCGGTCATCCACCCCCCCTCAAAATAAATATAGTCCAGCCCTAACCTGATCCAAAACACCCACCCACCCCACTCACACATGAAAACAAAGATCACCACAGTCAATCACAAACAAACAACCACACTCTAGGCCAACCCCAACCTCTCTCACCACCAAAGGAACAGAAGTGAACAGCAGAGAACCTGCACAAACAACGCTGACACCAAACCCTACATACATTAAGCAAAATAGAAACATCGCCACCCCCACCCCTCCCCCCTTTTCTTCCTAATGTCTCAACAAATGAAACTGATTTGTAAAAATGTTACATGGAAAAAATACAAGAGAGAGACATTACACACACTTCTGTAAATCAAGAAAATCTTTAATAAACATACAAATATATAAAGTCCAGCCACCCCACAAGGTCTGAGGGACAGTGGACTGGCCCCCTGCTGAAAAAGTTTGCTGACCCCTGCATTAACAAAACACCCAGTGCCACAAAGCCTTCTTCCGTTACTAGAGCAAATGCGCGGGGTGTAGCCACGACTGGTGCACGCACAAGCTGAAGATGCAGAAGCAGGAAGGGAAGTTGGGGGTTTAAGAGGTTCTCAGTGGACATCAAAGTCGCAATTGACAGTTTGCAGGAATCAAGGGAAGTTGACACATCACCAGAACCAGAGATGCTCCCCCCATCTCCGTGAACACGATGGGCTCTGAGGTGCCTGGCCCAGCAGCAAGTACGCTTTAAGAGATTGAGGCAGGCGAGAGAACACAGCCCAGCTTACTAGCCTATCAGGTGGAGATCACGAGACTTGTTGGGTCTGGGAGGAGGTTTGTGGTCACTCAGCTTTTTTAAGCTGGGGGGGGGCAGGTGACGATCACATGCTTTGTTAAGGGGCGAGACACAGCTACTCAGTTGGAGCAAGCTCAGGTGCATCAAACAAGATTGCGGGGGAATAAAAAGAGGCAAAGGCCCTGAACATTGTCCAGTAGTGAATGTGGTCCTCAGGCTATAAAAAGATACCCCTTACCCCCTGCGCTAAGTGATAGCATCCTTTGCAAAGTCGGGGCCCCTGCCCATTCCTCCTTTCCCGCCCAGAGCAGAAATTTTCCAACAGCTTGATCTGACTGGGTTCAACTGAATCTTCATAAACAAAGAGCAACACTTTTCAAGGTCTTTGCTTTCCAGGTTCCTTAAAGGAGTTCGAGCAAAATAAGACTGTTGAAACCACAGAGGTTGTGAATTGCAGAGCCTGTACCCAGAGAGGTGAGTGTAGAGAATGCAGCAGCAGCAGCAGCTGGTTAGGGAAGGTGGGGGCGGGAAGTCTTTGCTCTTGAGGTCTTAAAGGTAGAGAGAGAGAGAGAGAGAGAGAGAGAGAGAGAGAGAGAGAGAGAGAGAGGCCCCTTCTAGCCTGGCATCTGTCAACTCCAGTTATCACATCAAAACACACATAATTCCCATTCCTTTCAACAGCAATTGCATGTATGGGGTTGATAAGCATGATCAGACACAGCACTGCTGGCTCCTGTGATACACACAGACCCCACAACCCACCACAAGCAAAAAGGAGAGAGGATAACTGGATTCCCCTCTGCCTACCAGCCAGCTTAGGGAATTCCATCAAAAGTGCTTTTTCACATGTTTTGTATTCAGCTGAGATCAAGCAAAAACAGTGGACTGCAGCTCAGAAAGGTAAAATACCTGAGAGCCATTCAAAATTAGTTCCTGAAGGAGTATATTCTAGCCCAGGGGTCAGCAACCTTTTTCAGCCATGGGCCAGTCCACCATCCCTCAGACCATGAGGGAGGGCCGGACTATATTTTTTTGGGGGGGGATGAACGAATTCCTATGCCCCACAAATAACCCAGAGATGCATTTTAAATAAAAGGACACATTCTACTCAGGTAAAAAGAAGCTGATTCCCTGACTGTCCGTGGGCTGGATTGAGAAGGTGATTGGGCCGCATCCGGCCCACAGGCCTTAGGTTGCCTACCCCTGTTCTACACCTACAGCCTCATGCGTGTTTGCTTAGAAATCAGTCCCATTGTATTCAATGGAGCTATTTCGCAACAGAGGTAGGATTGCAGCTGTATACGCTGTGCCTGATCTGCGTTTATCAGAGGTTTGTTAGGACACAACGCAACTTCGGTAATAAATTTCCTCTCCATTACTCTAGAGCTGGCAGAGGAAATTACCAGCAACCTTACTCCTCCAATACTGACAAAAAGATTTTGCTACAGAAATAGTATTTAGAGCTAGTGCAGATGACAACCTGGAGAACCTGTGGTGTCTTAAAACAGGGGGCTGTGGAAGAGGATAAAGCTACGGCTTCTTCTGTCTCACCCAAATTTTTATTTATCTCATCACACCCCACACCTCCCCACCACTTTCCTAGGTCAGGGTTGGGCCCTTCAGGTGTTGCTGGGCTGCAGTGCTCATCAACCCTGACCATTGCAGACCCTCCATGTGTCCCTATTTTCCAGGGATGTCCCTGATTTAGAGAAGCCATCCCGGTTTCTGATTTGATCCCGGAATGTCCCGCTTTTTCTAAGGATGTCCCTATTTTCATTGGGAAAATGTTGGAGGGTATGGAGTTATCCAACCCCCGAGCCATCTGAAGGCAGCCCTGTACAGGGAAATGTTTTTTTAAAAAATGTTTAATGTTTTTAATTTTTTTTATATGTTGGAAGCTGCCCAGAGTGACTGGAGCAACCCAATAAGATATGTGGGGTTTAGATAGTAAAATTATCATTATGGAATGGGACATCCCTATTTTCATTGGAGAAATGTTGGAAGGTATGCCATTGGCCTGGAAGAAGAGTTTGGATTTGATATCCTGCCTTTCACTCCCCTTCAGGAGTCTCAAAGCAGCTAACATTCTCCTTTCCCTTCCTCCCCCACAACAAACACGCTGTGAGGTGAGTTGGGCCAAGGTCACCCAGCAGCTGCATGTGGAGGAGCGGGGAATCAAACCCGGTTCACCGATTACAAGTCCACCGCTCTTAACCACTACACCACACTGGCCTATGCTGTCTGGGGATGGTGGGAGTTTGGAGTCCTTCAACTTCTTGAGGACCTTTCCACTCTATGCTATAGCATGGAAGACTCTTGTTATTTTAACCTTCACAAGGATGGGAGGGAGAAGCAGGACTGCAGAAGCTGTATCTTTCTCAGCAGCTGAGGACTTGCGAAAGTGACAAGAATCTTTGGATTGTGTGACCTGGCAACTTCTGTAGCCTGAACACTCCCCACATCTCTCTTGATTCCCATATATTTTCTTGACAGTCTTTGGTCTCCAAGTCCGTCTTTCTAGGCTAACCCTACCCCCCCCCCCACAAATCTAAAAACAACAACAACATCAAAAACCCATTGTTTTAAATTAAATAAACATTGCAGCATTTTATTAATTTGCATTAGTCATCTTGAAAGCACAATTGGGGAGTTCTTGGTGTTGGTGCTTTGAAAGAGTTCTTCTTTCCATTCATCACCCCTTCAGATATATAGACTGGTAAAGAAAAGGCGATTTACAGTACAGTACTGTATATAAGTACTGTATATAAGGGACGCGGGTGGCGCTGTGGGTTAAACCACAGAGCCTAGGACTTGCAGATCAGAAGGTCAGCAGTTCGAATCCCCGCAATGGGGTGAGCTCCCGTTGCTCGGTCCCAGCTCCTGCCAACCTAGCAGTTCGAAAGCACGTCAAAGTGCAAGTAGATCAATAGGTACCGCTCTGGCGGGAAGGTAAACAGTGTTTCCGTGCGCTGCTCTGGTTCGCCAGAAGCGGCTTAGTCATGCTGGCCACATGACCCAGAAGCTGTATGCCGGCTCCCTCGGCCAATAAAGTGAGATGAGCGCCGCAACCCCAGAGTCAGCCACGACTGGACTTTACTGTATATGTGTTGCATGTGCAATATAATATTGTGCCACCAGATGGCGATGTGAAGCCCCATTTTTATCCACCTGTTTTCCCTGTTTAAATTTACAACTCTTTAAACTGAAACACTTCTTTGATGTGTCTAGATCCAGCCCTAATCCTGTATAATATTATACAGCGTATATGTAGTTAGGGTGCCAACTCTTAAAGCTGTCCCTGTCATTTGATCTACGGCCTCTATTTAGTGGGTGTTCATCCTCTGATCTGGGAATAGCTTCACCTGCTCATTTCTGCATATCAAAACTCTGTTCACTGGGCTCAGAAGCAGACCAGGTTGCAGTGGGTTTCTTTTTCCTTCTGGCCAATTATTGGCAAGAGCAGCCTGAAATCAAATCCCGATATCTGACCAATAATGCAGCCAGCATTTTAAGTTACTAAGCAATCAGATGAATTATAAAGATACCATTCAAAAGAAAGCTGTTGAATGGACAGAAAACTCCTTGCGCTGCATATGAAGACATGTGATGCCTTTTTCAGATCTGCTACAGGAAGCAAGCAAGCAATGTCCCAATTCATGTTTGCTTTATGGAGAAAGGCCCCCTAGATGAGGAGGAAGCAAAACAATAACTTTATTGTATGCCATAGCAAATCAGCCAAGAGCCCTCTGTTTCTTATTCTGTTTTCATTAAAAAGCCATTATTTTATAGGATGAAACGCTAATGAATGTTCAGACTTGGAAGCAGCTGCTTTATATTTCAAGAGACGAATTCCTCAGTTTGCATAATTTAATCTGCTTTAGCTAATCATGGAAAGGGGCATTGCTCGTTCACTTCCATGCATATTCTTCTAGTCTTGAGTGCTGGAAACCTACTTTAAAAAAAGCAAAAAAGAGGCTAAAATTCTCAGGAAGAATTCGGTAGCTCATTCAACATTCTGCACTTCCCCATGTGTTCTAGCAGGTGACATCACTGCTCATAAAGAGCCAGTGTGGTGTAATGGTTAAGAGCGGTAGTCTCGTCATCTGGTGAACCAGGTTTGATTCCCCGCTCCTCCACCTGCAGCTGCTGGGTGACCTTGGGCCAGTCACACTTCTTTGAAGTCTCTCAGCCCCGCTCACCTCACAGAGTGTTTGTTGTGGGGGAGGAAGGGAAAGGAGAATGTTAGCCGCTTTGAAACTCCTTCAGGTAGTGATAAAGCGGGATATCAAATCCAAACTCTTCTTCTTCTTCATAGAAGGAGGCAGCAATGCTCAGCTACATCCCTGATGGAGTATATTTTGTGGAGCAGGAATTCCCATTGAGATACAACTTGCACCTACTACATGTATTTTTTTGAAACAATTGGGGAGGGATTTTGTTTCAACAAGCTGTTCCAGCTGCTTTGGATATGGATCTGTAATTCATATCTTTAGCTGTTCCTTGTTTTTTTCTTAAATTGTTCTTATCGTAAATTGCCTTGAAATTTATATATAAAGCGATTCATTGGGAATAGTAAATATCCATCTACGTATGTTCACTGTCTGGTAGCTGTTAAAAACATTGATTAAGTTGTGGCTGAAGCTCCAATCCATGCATTTACCAGTCCGAAATACACAGGCCTACCATGGTATGTATGCTGAAGTATTAGGGTTGGCATACGTCTGGAATTTCCTGGACAAATCCAGAATATGGCAGTTGGAAACAGTGTCTGGGAAAATCCGGATGTATGGCTAATCCATGTCGGAAGTCTAGATTTTGGCGATTTCCCTTAAAAATAGCTAAAGAACTTCTTCTTCTTCTTCTTCTTCTTCTTCTTCTTCTTCTTCTTCTTCTTCTTCTTCTTCTTCTTCTTCTTCTTCTTTTGAGATTTGCCAGGGGAATAAAGCTCAACAATTTTATGTGACCTGATTTTCACTTTTTGAAATATGGCAACTCTGTATTTGATGCATATCCACAATCCCTGTTACTGGAAGCCAGTGCAATGAGTCCAGCTAGTGCAATGGGACTTTCCCCCTACACCCCCCCCCCGCCCTCTCCAATTCTGCTTGGGAAGGTCAGGAAAACCCCGAAAACATGGCATGGAGTAGAGGAGAGGAGAGATTATCCTGTCTGACAACCAGAAAGGCTTGTGCTGACAGACCGGCCATCTTAGCTGATGTTCAGGGGTCGGCAAGGTTTACCTTGCCTGGGCCAGTTCACTGCCACGGAGCCCCCTCTGTGAGCTGAATCGTGTGTGTGAGTGCATGCACCCGCGATTTACAGCGTCTGTGTCTGCACAGACACGATTTCCGGCACTGCAGAAGCGAGTGCCGGTGCCGTGCTGCACTGGTTTAGCGCAGCATGCAAGAACTCGCCGAGCAGGCAGCTCATGGGCCGGTTAAACAACCCCTCTGGGCCACTTGTGGCCCATGGGCCTGAGGTTGCCTACCCCTGGTGATGTTGAATTACACCCCACAATCCTTTTTTTTAAAAAAAGAAATTGGATGGTGTGTGTGGGTGTGTGGATGTTGGGAGCAGCATGCATGCATCTGTATGCGCATACTTTCCATGTCACACTGAAGTCCCCAGAGATGAAGCCCGCCGACATTAGGCTACAAAGCTGGCCGTTTTTAGAGCATTCTTCAGGCAGATGTGTTTGGGTAAATATTTATATGCTGAGGTTTGGGTGTTCAAACCCTTAAAGGGCCCTTATTGCTTTGAAATACCAGGTAATTTAAAGCAAGACCCATTTCATGCAAGAGGAAATGCACAGTATTTCAAGATGCTGGTTATTGCCTTAAGACTTCAACTGCTTGGGACCAGGCTTATCCAATGGGCCATCTTCTTCCTTCCAGGAGATGTACCTTCCTCTTTGTCGTCTTCTTGGTAGCAGTGTCCGGGTTATGAAATTTACCACGTTGGGAAGTCCCCAGGTCCCCTCACTCAACATGTCTAAGGAAGAAGTTACAACGGTGTATATTTCAAGTCTTTTCCTCCCTGCTTGCTTTCTGGAGATCGCCAGTTGGATGCCGCAAGGGCTATTGGATCTGTCACATGGAAGGGGGCAAAGGGTTGACCTCTGCTGCCCCCAGAGGGCAGGAGGGCTAGATCTAATGGAGGGTCGATTTTGGTGAAACATTAGGAGAAACGGTTTGATAGTAAGAGCAGTTTGACAATGGAACTATTACCCAGAAACAGAGTGGACTGTCCATTTTTAAGCAGAAGCTGGAGAGCACATCTGTTGTGGGTGCTGAACTGAACGGCTTACTAGGTCCTCTCTGAGTCTAGAATTTTGGGAATAGTTTGAATGCCAACCTGCTTTAAATTGTCACCTGGTATTCCAAAGCTGAATTGCTTTTTGCATCATCACCACTATTATTTTAATATGATTTGCTATTTCAAATATGCTGTGTTAGCTACTCTGGACCAAATGTGTAGGATATAACTATAAGTATTGAAAATCAGCCAATAAGCTATGTTTGCTGTCAAATATTTTTCCCTAACTGTGCATTGACCTTGTTGTTGTTATTCCTTTGGAATTTTTCTTATGAGCCAAGAAGGCTACATTTATTCTTAAAGTCGTGAGCCTCCACAGAGCCCTCAGGCAGGCTTGTGACATCAATTAATGATTAAGCCTGGATTTTTCAAAGAAGACAACTAGCTTGATGTTTGTTTTCCCCCAATCCTAAACACTTTTGCTTTGGGTTCCAGATCAAACCTATAATAACAATTCATTATAATTAAGCAATTAGTGTCTTTGTCATGAATATATAATATAATTAGACCCAGAGGGCAAATCATAGGATCCCTGCCTGCTGCTCTTATCTTTCCAAGGGTGTCGTAGGCACCTGCAAAATGTAAACCTCTTTGCTTCTGCGAAAAACATGCTTTCTTTTAGTTCAACAAGATTAGTTTGCCCTGGTGCTCTTCTGGAGCAGAACAGTAAGAGATAATTCAAGAAATCTAGAGGCTTGCTGCCTTTAAGTTACCCTCCCCACCTTTATATTTTTCTTTCCTGTGCATCAGGCAAAGAAGGACACAGATCTGTACTTCTAAAAGTTGTCCAGAAGGAGGAATCTTGTCAAAAGCTGTTTGCCATTCAGCCTGTCTCAAATGGCAGATATTGTGATAACATTAGAGGACCATTTGTCAGCTATTTAATGGGATTGTATCATTGCCAGAGGCCACTTGGACTTTCTGCCTCAGGCACAGAAATATATTAGTTCTCCTCCGGCTGAAATTTCCTCTTCTGTGCAACCGTGGAAGATATAGGAACCCGCTCCTTCACTGCATCCATTCAACCCAGTTCACAATGATGACAATGATGAAATTAAATGGTTCAGATAAGCATTTGAAGGGAGTCCTTTAAGGAAATACTTTCTGCAAAAACAGCACTTTTTGTGTGGTCTCAGTTTCGCCTTTTGAACTGATCGCTGTTCAGGAACTGTGATCTAAACCGAACATGCCAACCGCACTGAGGCCATTTGCCTTAATTTATAAAAGGGCAGTCCTCTTATCTGAAGGAGGCATCTATTGAAGGTCTAATCCAGTTTAAAGATAACTAAAGGAAAGCACAACAGGGGCCTTGGAGTTGCCAGCATCTGAACAGCAGATTGAAAAAATCCACAGCTTCACCGTCTCTCCCACCACCTCTACTACCATTTAAATAGAAATACAATATGTCTCCCACTTAATGCATGTTTGACTTGTGCAAAAAGGTGGTGGTGGGGAATGACCCAAAAAGAGTAGGAAAACTGCAAAAAAAATGGTGGGGAAAAAGCAGAGAAATGGCTAGCAATCCCAGGAGCCCTTGCACGGAGGTTAGAGGGTGTTCATAGGCTTCTTAGATGGTGTTCCCCACTATATGCGATTTCACATATAAGTGCGGTACCCAGAAATGTAACCTCTGCCTACATGGGGAGTTGCCTGTAATCATTTCTAAATAGGCATAAATTAGCATGTGCCCATTTTATGCAAATCAGTGCCCTATTTTGTCCAGTTTTGGGGGACATCGTATTTCTTCTTAAGCAAATGCATAACTGGTCACGCTACTGATAAATCTAGCTGAAATCCTGTTGCACATAACACAGGCACAACCCAAATCTACAGCTGGTTTGCATTTGCAAAAGCAAGACTAGACAGAAAAAGCTTACAGCTGTTCTGAAAGACTGTTTGTAACTTCATTTTTGTTTGTTTGTTTGTTTATTATAGAGGTAGAGCAGACAGTTCTCCTTCCTCATTTTAGTCAAAAAACAACCCTGTGATGTAGGTTGCTCTGAACAGTTATTTTGAACCTAGGCATACCTGATCCTTCTCTAATGCTATAACCAGATACTTACACAGTTGCCAGCTCCAGAGCCTTGGGAGACTCCTAACACAGTGGTACCTCGGGTTAAGTACTTAATTCGTTCCGGAGGCCTGTTCTTAACTTGAAACTGTTCTTAACCTGAAGCACCACTTTAGCTAATGGGGCCTTCTGCCACCGCCGCGCCGCCAGAGCACGATTTCTGTTCTCATCCTGAAGCAAAGTTCTTAACCCGAGGGAATATTTCTGGGTTAGCGGAGTCTGTAACCTGAAGTGTATGTAACCTGAAGCGTATGTAACCCGAGGTACCACTGTACCTCTAAACAGTTGCATGGAAGCAAGAATTTCACCAGTCCACCTTTTCTCATGACAGTACAATGCTTGAGTGAAGGGGAAGCCTCCATGTTGGGAAAAGTATTCTGCTGCTTATTTTCTGCAGATCAATGTACTGTTCAAGGCACACAAGCAAGCCAGGCCACTTTCCAGTGAGTTTCATAAGCCTAGCTGTGCCAATTTTTCAATCCGGGCTTTACAAGCATGCTTTTAGGAGCAGCTTGATACGTAGTAGTAAATAGATGGTGCTTTTCACATTATGGAGATAAAAGGTATCATGTGCTTATGTCTGCTGTTGCGAAAGGCTCTACTTCAGAGACTAACTGAAAAGTTGGCAACCCTCACTAAATGTCACCACGGGCCGGGGCGCATTTGGAAATCTGTTGCAGGAACAGCAAAATACCCATTTCACCAATGCTGCGCAGAATGTGCTTTATAAAAGGAATGTTCCCCGATAGGGAATGAACTCAAACTTTCATTTAAAAAAATTAATCATTTTATGTAATAAAGAAGTACTATGATATATTTTGACATCAAATGTGATTTGGGGGGAAATTAGCACTTGGACTTAACAACAGTTTTCTCTATTGCAATTAGACCGTTCTCTGAGTTTTCCATCCTGCTTCCAGGCATGCAGAAGTTCAGGGACACATTCCAGCCAGGCAATGCAATCAAGGCTGCGTATAGCCTTGGGGCAGGGTGGAGGGCAGTTGTGGTCTGGGAAAGGGCACAGCCTGGGAAGAGTCCATTTCTATAGGCTTCCCTTTTTGCATTTCTTTTAGCATTTGGCATCACCGTGCCTGCGCCTCGCTCTCTCAGGGCTCCTTGGCTACAGATTCGCAGTGCCATCCCTAACCACAGCGCCACAGAAGCAAGTTAAGTCCTGTTGAAATCAATGGGGTGTACTCCCAAGTATGCGTTGCCAGGACTGCAGCCCTAATCTCACAACTTCATCTCACTCCCTGCTCTCGCATAGAGGAAAAGAAGCACAGACAAGGGTTGCTTGCAATCTGGTTGGCTCATGTATTGTAGTAAAACCTCCCTGCTAGCTTTTAGGGCAGCCTGAAGTATAGCAAGACCAGCTTGCAGGGTGTCAGAGAGCTACAGACACACTGGACCGCTTCATAATCTGTAGACGGGGTGGGGAGAGGAGAGGGGCTTGACAAAGGATTCAAGGAACGCAGACTGTGTGAGAACCCCCAAAGTAGATGAAAGCAAGCTGCCTCTCTCCTCCTTTTCCCCTTGATCTCCAAAGTACGCTCTTATTTATTATGCATTTAGCAAGGCAGGGCTGGATTCTTCTTCCCCCTCTGCCCCATCCCCTTGCAGAACCAGGAACACTACAAAAACCTGGGCATGAAGAAATTTCCCATTCTTTTTCTGCCCCCTTCCTTCCTTGTTGTAAAACAAAAGTTATTCAAGTGGGCAGCTTAATAACCCTTCCAAGGTTTCACCATGTTTTAACATTCAAGCTTACACAGAAAGCAACAACCTCTGCAATGCCAAAAATTATTATTATATTTATATTTATTTATCCCTGGAAAAGACCCTGATGTTGGGAAAGATGGAGGGCACAAGGAGAAGGGGACGACAGAGGACGAGATGGTTGGACAGTGTTCTCGAAGCTACCAGCATGAGTTTGACCAAACTGCGGGAGGCAGTGGAAGACAGGAGTGCCTGGTGTGCTTTGGTCCATGGGGTCACAAAGAGTTGGACACGACTAAACAACAAAAACATACCCCACTACTGATGGGACAGACTCCTGTAACGCAGCAGAGGAAACAGGCTGGTGTAAGAGGTGCAAGGAGTTGGTGTGTTTTGGTGGTGGGCAGCTGGAATTCAAAGAATAATTCCCGGCTCCCAGGCCCCACTTGCACTATAAATGTAAAGCAACGTTACAGCACTTTAAACCGCAGTCTGGGAGCTGTAGTTTAAAGGTAGCAAGAATTGCTGGGTGACCCCCATTCCCCTCACCAAACTACAATTCCCAGAGCCAATCTCTCTTCCCAAGGAGCTCTGGGAATAGTAGCTCTGTGAGGGGAGCGGGGTGTGTGTCTCTTAGCATCCTTAACGAGCTACAGTTCCCAAGATTATTTGGGTAAGCCATTAAACATGTATGATACTGTTTTATAATGCAGGTGGGGTCTCAGGTGTTGTCTTTGATTGCATTAGGGTGGGGGACGCTGCACATCTGAAAGCTACTTGGCCTGAGGCACAGAGTGTCAGGATTTTCTCTTTTCCATGTCAATAGAGGGTGGTGACTGGGCAGCTAGCCCTTGCATAGCTTCTTGCACCAGTCAGCCCTTGCCTGCTGCCTGCCATGGATGGAGACAAAGTGTGTATGCAAGGACAAAATGAAGGGGAGCGGATGCTCTTTAGAGTTCCCCTACTTCTTGCAATTTTCCATCCCCTCAGGCGATGCTTTTCACAACAAACGAAATAAGGAATAAATGAATTATGAGAATTGAGAAAATGAGAACGCAGGTTTCGCATGTGCTGATGAGAACCCTTGCAAGATATGATTTAGCTGAGATTCCTGCATTGCAGGAATGGCCCGGGGGGTGGGGGTGGTTTCCCTTCCAACTTTGCAATTACATGAAGATGTGGGAGGGGGGGTCTGCTACAGTCCCACACACACAGCAGTGTTGCCCGTCACAAAAGATGGCATAGTTTCTTGTGTGGGAGCTGAAATCATACATGCTTCTGCCTTTGAGTCAAAGGGGAGTATATCTTGGGTGCTGATAACACCTGCCAACATGAATGAGTCTTCTGGTGCGTGCTCACTCAGTCACCCCGGCCTTGACTATCGATGGTCAGTAAACTGGATCTATTTTGGGATCATGACCATAGATGACCCAGGCCCTTGTGAAGTTTGAGCCTGAGCCTGCCAGCCAAGTTGCAGCTTCTCTCTCTGTAGCTGCAGCATGCCCTGATGGGTATTCTCAGCTCAGTGCGCCGCAAACTGCTTACATGGTGGTTTGTTTTTTTTACAGCCCTGGAAGAATGGCAGCAGCAGGTGCCCAGTTAATTCAGTAATAGCCTTTCACATGCTGCACTCCCTTCCCTCCCTGGAACCTTTCCATTCGGGTGGGGGAAGAGAAAGCCGGGGGAACTCCGCCCTGCCTGCCTGCTTTGCTAGAACATCCCAATCAGAGCGACTCAGACACGTTGCACAATTTAATTACCACTTCACAAGCCCTGTGATTATAAGTGACAGGCCAGCTCACGCTGTGGGAGTTTGCAGAGGGATTCTCTGCTAAATGCTTCCCCACTGAAAGGACAATAAAGACTCCCCTCTTACTCACAAAGCAGCCTGGAGGATGAGCTGGTCCAGGTTTTTTGTCTGCCTGTTTGTTTTTGCTGCAGAGATGGAGAACCACTAAGCTCATCAGGGCTCTGTCACCGTTTCCTGTCAGGCAGGAAGCGGCTTGGATCACGTCTCCTCCTCCGAGGGGGCCCTTCACACGTCTCAGCACTTCCAAGGACAGAGTTCCCTCAAACTGTAAAGTTTGAGCCACAGATGTGCTCTTTTAAGACCTCGCATTCTTTGTGGAAATGAGGGTCAAGGAGCCAGAGCGAAGCTGCGTTCTCTTGGCAGTGTGCTTTCGTGGGATGTATTTATTACTAGAGCAGTCAAGTACAACATTTTCCTGTTATCTGGAATGGGCACATAGAGGAATGTGGCTCCAGACAGGGAGGACTTCATTTCATACCTGCTCTGGAGTTTCCTCCCCTTGTGTGTGACCAGGCAGATGGGTGTGACCCTAACTGACCGGGTAAAAGGGCACAGAGAGACAATTAAAGGATTCTAAGAAATCATCAACTTGCTTCCAATATGTTGCAAAGTGAGTGAGTGAGCAGGGATAATATCAAAACAATATATTCTCTTCTACCTTCCTTAGCATTCCCACTGTCAGGAGTGCATGACCAGTAGAGCTTTGCAGGACTGGGGCCTTCCTAAGTTTGTTCTGGAGAGGCAAGGTGTGGCCACACAGGTGAGGCTGCTTAGTAACTCACTGCACCTGGTGGCAAGAGCTGGGAAGGGATATAAGGTCAGCATTTCCCTTCAGCTCTTTGCCACAGCAACACTTTTCCTGCCTTGCTGTGTTTGGCCTCTTGCTTCCTGATCCTCGGACCTCGGCTTCTTGACTCCTTGCTTCTCGACCCTTGGACCCTTGACTTTGTCACTCCCTGCTTCCTGACCCTCGGACCCCTGGCTTCTGGACTCTCATTCCTGCTCCCACCCCACCATCTTGTCCCCGGTTCCGATGTCCTCAGCCGGGACTTCAATCACCTGTAGACCGGACCATGACACCCACAGTTTTCAGGGCGTTTGAGAGCCCATCCAGTGGGAGAGCAGTGTATGAAAGACCTTGCTTTGGGTAGAAGGGTTGGAATAGGCAACTTTCTGTTTTCTTTCTGTCCTTGCCACCCTGCTCTACTATGACCTTCTGTGCCCTGTGCAACATGCCATCCCTTTGGCCAGAGTCCATGCATGTAATAACAACCCACAGTGCCTGGAATGTATGAAGCCACAGGCTTCGTGGGAACTGTCACTTACCACCACGCTTGTCGGACAAATTTGGTCTCTCTGTGCACACTGTCGTTGCTTGCTTTATTTATATTTGTTGTTAGAGGTGTAATGCAAGGATCCAAGAGCCACACAATAACCTCTCTCTGTCATGTGAGCCGATGCTATGGCTGTGCCATGATGCTTATGCGCATCTTGCTTTTATTCCAGCCACCTGGGAGGCTGTCTAGGTAAACTCCAAGCAACTGTTGGAGAATTATAAAATGAGAGGCCAGTGGAAAGTCACACATTCTGACCTGCGATGTGGGTGATTTCTAGTAAATCGTTGAGCAGAGCACTCTGCACATGCTTCATGCGCAAGGGCACGCTCGCATCATGGCAAATGATGCACAGAATAACTCAGGCTAACAAATTGAGTAAGGCAGATAGGGTAAAGGGGGAAGAGAAAGCTTGATAAAGAAAAGAAGAAGAGGAGGAGTTTGGATTTGATATCCCGCCTTTCACTCCCTTTAAGGAGTCTCAAAGCGGCTAACATTCTCCTTTCCCTTCCTCCCCCACAACAAACACTCTGTGAGGTGAGTGGGGCTGAGAGACTTCAAAGAAGTGTGACTGGCCCAAGGTCACCCAGTAGCTGCATGTGGAGGAGCGGAGACGCGAACCCGGTTCCCCAGATTACGAGACTACCGCTCTTAACCACTACACCGCAGAAGAAGCCGTTTTGCAGACCGTGTTCTTGGGAATTCTTGGATGTTTTTTCAGTGGCAGCCAGTTGAAAAGCACCCCAGAAAGTAAGTTTGCTTGTCCACTGCTCCCCTTGCCCTGCAATGTGCAGCTGCAAAGGCATGATGGGTGTGTGATTTAGGGAACATTGCCAAGGGTGCAAGGCCATGAAGGCCTTGTACCAATGAATCAAGCAGTGGAGAAAATGAACAGGCCCAGCACTGCCTATTGTATACAAAGGGAGAGAAAATCTGGACAGTTTATTCGTGCTTAGTAAAGGCGGAAGGGTACTTCCACTCCTGTTGCTAGGTTGGGAATCTAAATATTAGCCATGCACATGTCACAAGGGCTTTCGACAATCCATTCCAGAACTGATAAACTTTAATCCATTGCGTGGGTTTTACATTGCAAATACAAGCACGTATATTTGGGCCAGGGACCTTTTGGCCATGCAAATGCTGTTGTCCTAACCATTGGCTGTGGTTGCTGGGAGTGATGGGATTCCAGCACAGATGATGCTCAAATGAATTGGCTTCTCTATTGCAAGCCTGTCCAAGGCCATTGGGGTGCACTTACTGTCTTAGGTGAAGTGGGTGATGAGAGGCTTACAAAGGCCTTCCTGGTAGTGGAGTGTTCTCCTCAGTGAGGTTTCTCTTGTGCTTGCTCTGATACCATTTGACCATTTGATTCATCTGTTCTGTTTTACACTGCTAATATACCTGCAGGTGGGACTTGTCAACCTGGGAAGGTAGCCCATCTATGAGAAGGAAAACTCTGATCCGAATCCTCTGCTGCCTTGTGGGACACCTTTGGGAGAAGAAAAAGTAGACCCTACACAAATCCAGAGTGGAGTCTCTAAGATGGTTGGATGGGGCCTTGTACGCCTCCTTCTGGCAACTTCTGCAGCCAAGCTGGTGCCTAGCCTATTGCTCAGCTTCCCTTTGGAGCACCTCAGTGAGGCTGAGAGGGGGGGTCTTGTCGTCTGGGCAGCCCAGGACCTCCATACACACTGCCCAGAGAGGTCACTTTGGTGCTGCTAACTCAGCAGTTTGACTTCACCCCTAGAGGTGGACTCCATTGTCTCTCGAGACAGATGGAGGCCAATGACAATATCTGCTGTCTTCTGGCCTTGTTCTACTTTATTATATATTTTATTCCAGTGTTTGTTGTTTTACTGATAAGCTACCCTAGATTTTTTTTAAAAAAAACACCCTGAAAGATGACCTACACATCTTTAGAAATAAATAATAAATAAATAAATAAATAAAGTACGCAAACCTCCTGTCACTCCTATTTAGTCAAAAGCTTTGCTGCAGGCCCACACAGGTGTTTGATTGGGAAACAGGTATCTTGAGGCAGCTGCCTGTTTAAAAGGTCTCCGGCATGCCCTTTCTCGTTTTAAAGTCTTTCCCAGCTACGGATTTGTACAAACCACACAGTACAGTGATGAAATAGAGTTGGCCAAGTCTCTGTCGTTCAAACCCCAAAATGGGGTGGGAGGTGGGGATGGAGCAGGAAGGCCTGGGGCAGAGGTAGCCAACGTGGTTCTTGTGACGAAGCAACGGCGGGTTGTGGGGAAGAGAGCTTTCCTCACTCCCTTCGTTGCCCGACTGCAACACAACAGCCCTGCAGTGCTGCCAGTGGGTCTTAGAGTCCAGTGGTTGCTGCTACTGCCACCCTCCCACTTACTCCTGCAACCCCAGCTCACCCTGCACCTTTGTGGTTTACTCAGCGTAGTGTTGGATTTAGGGCAGTGTGAGCGGTTCTCCCACATAGGGCACCGAGCTGAGGGTTACCCAGCCGCTCTGGGTAGCTTCCAACAAATGAAAGCCCAATACAGTGTTTAGACAGTGCAACCCTAAACACAGCTCCCATCTATGCCATACATATAAAGCACATGACTTTCCCCCAAAGAATCCTGGGAACTGAGAGTCCCATGGACTGCAAGAAGATCAAACCTCTCCATTCTTAAGGAAATCAGCCCTGAGTGTTCACTGGAAGGACAGATCGTGAAGCTGAGGCTCCAATACTTTGGCCACCTCATGAGAAGAGAAGACTCCCTGGAAAAGACCCTGATGTTGGGAAAGATTGAGGGCACAAGGAGAAGGGGACGACAGAGGACGAGATGGTTGGACAGTGTTCTCGAAGCTACCAGAATGAGTTTGACCAAACTGCGGGAGACAGTGGAAGACAGGAGTGCCTGGCATGCTCTGGTCCATGGGGTCACGAAGAGTTGGACACAACTAAACGACTAAACAACAAGGGTACTGGGAATTGTAACCCTGTAAGAGATAAACTAGAGTTCCGAAGACTGACTGGGGGAAGCCATACACTTTAAATATCTGGTGTTACTAAGAAAAAGCCCCACTGAGTTCAGCTGAACTTACTCCTGCATAAACAGTTATAGCCTTGCACTGTGTATACTTATTGCATTATAGCATTTAATCATATTTTCACACTTTTTTCTCCTTTTTCTTTTTCTTTTTCTCCTTTTTCTTTTACCACTTTAGTTTTGCAGCTGAAATCCTTCTAATAAAATATTTTTTATTTTTTTAAAAAAGAGTAAATCGAGAGCGAAGAAGTGAGAGATGCACACCCAGAGGGATTTAGAGGGAACAAAAAAAGGGGGAGGGGGCTTCTAATGTTCATGAACACTGGCGGAGCCAGTGTGGTGTAGTGGTTAAGAGCGGTAGACTCGTAATCTGGGGAACCGGGTTCGCGTCTCTGCTCCTCCACATGCAGCTGCTGGGTGACCTTGGGCTAGTCACATTTCTTTGAAGCCTCTCAGCCTCACTCACCTCACAGAGTGTTTGTTGTGGGGGAGGAAGGGAAAGGAGAATGTTAGCCGCTTTGAGACTCCTGAAGGGGAGTGAAAGGCAGGATATCAAATCCAAACTCTTCTTCTTCTTCTTCTTCATGAAGATATAAAGTACTCTGCTCACATGTCTGTCTGTCCTATATACTAACAGTAAACTCCATCTCTGAATGTTGATCCTTATGTAGCCAAAACAGCCCGCACAAAAGGGAGTATCAGTGGGTGGAATCCTCAGGGGGAGGAATTGCAAAAATAGCCCAGTGAAGACTAAACACACTCAGTGGGTGGTGGAACAGGGGAAAAACCGATGGTGAAGTAGGATAGAACGGAGTATTCTAGAAGGTGTGGCTGATTAGTTGGAATCTGGAACAGGAGGACTTCAGTTAAAATGCTGAAAAAGGATAAGGATGGACTGTGAGGATAATCATCTGCCCCTTTTCCTTCTGGATCCCATCATGAGATTTTACTGTTTTGCTTCGAGATTCTGAAGATACAGCAGTAGGTCCAGAGATTTGGCAAACTTAGTCCAAAATGAAGGGCTGTGCCTGAAGTAACGGGCACTGCTAGTTATAACAACACAAGCAGTTGACATTATATCATCTTTCAGCAACGGCTTAACAATTCAATAACACACAGACACACTGAAATAATAGGTCATAGTGCCAACTCTCCTTGCAGAGCCTGCAACAACTGTTTACAGATGACAGTGTGAAAATGAAATTAAAGATTGCCTCCAGTGATTCTCCAAGGTTTCTCTGTTTCAATCTTGTTCTCTTCATATTTCATTTGAGAAGTCAGCATTTGATACTACTATGGTAATGTCATCGGCCTTTAGATACGCTGACTCCTGCTTTCATAGCTGTGCCCATTTTGTAATCCAGGATTTACAATAGAGCAATTTATTTACACCACTGTAATCGCTTTTTGCTAAAACATCCAAATTGTGTTCGCAAAATGCTAACCAGAGCCATGTGGAACATATTAAAATGCCAATACAATCAAAGCCATAAAATTATACTCAAAATGCTAATAACAGCCATTAAAACACTGCAATTAAAACATCCATAAAAGCATCCACAACTTCAGCAGTAGAAAAACGAACGAGATCCAGACATCTACAGTCAGTACTATGTGCCTTCCCAAAAAGTCAGGTTTTAACCATTGAAATGCTACATTGCTGGGTGGGGGAGTGATATTGCCTGTTTGGCCTGGGTTTTATTTGTTTGAGGGTACGTAGATAGTTTGCCTGACTTTTTTGGGTATAGGGTGCGGGTGGGGTTCAGATCATCACCAGCTTTTCTTCTGCAAAACGCGATTTTGTCTTGGCCATTGCAGTTTCTTTGCTTTCTTTTCATCCAGGTCTACCTGCAAACGCCAAGGTGTTAGCTCAGGTAGCTAAGCAGCTGAAAAGTCAGGAAGACTTATATCCTGCTTTGGCCACCTCTAGAAACTAGAAATATGCTTCCATGGCAATATAAAGCCTGAAACCTTGACTGATGTGGATCCATCTTTAATGTCGAATTCCTTGACTTGCCCTGCTGTTTTCCTGTACCAGTATAGATATTTATACTAGCAGAGATTGTGGATGAGACAGAAACGAACGAAAGGGGTGAGATGCCTTTCATTGCTGAGTCCTCAAGTTGCTTCATGTCATTAGAAAGGTAAAGGGACCCCTGACAGTTCAGTCCAGTTACAAACGACTCTGGGGTTGCAGAGCTCATCTCGTTTTACAGGCCAAGGGAGCCGGCGTTTGTCCGCTCCGCAGACAGTTTTTCCGGGTCATGGGGCCAGCATGACTAAGCTGCATCTGGTGCAACAGAACACTGACACCAGAGCAGCACAAGGAAACGTTGTTTACCTTCCCGCCGGAGTGGTACCTATTAATCTACTTGCACTTTTTGGGGTGCTTTCAAACTGCTAGGTTCGCAGGAGCTGGGACCAAGCAATGGGAACTCCCCCACTGCAGGGGTTTGAACCGCCAACCTTTTGATTGGCAAGCCCAAGGCTCAGTGGTTTAGACCACAGCGCCACCCACATCATTATGATGGTGCAAAGGCTGAAAATTGGGACATGAGGAGCTGCAGGTCTGAACCGCAGCGGTGGTAGTGGCAGCAGTTCCTGCACGCCCCTCATAGCATCTTAATGCATGATTGAGTTGGACACTTGAAACAAAACAAAAAATCATTAAGCGCGTATTTATCCATGCCATTAAAATGCTTGCATTGGTCTGCCTTGTGCCTTTAATGTGCAGTTCCGCCTCCCTTTCCCCCCACCTAAACCCTCGTGTGAGATGGTTTGAGACAGGTGGTCAGGCTATTAGATATTCAGAAACTCACCAGGTCACCCACATGGCTCTATGACCCCCATGCATCCCATCTAACAACATTCCTGTATATTCAAACTGGCTTTTCCAGATAGTGTAGATGTCTGGCCAGGACCATGCAATACTTTAGAGGTGCCGTTAAAAAAAGAAATTTAAAAAGGAGGAGCGGAACAAAGCAAGTGGTCGAAGAAGTAGAAAGGGGGGGGAAAGGAAAAGCAAACCCTCCAGGTATCACTCATTCTGTTTTCCTAGAAAACAAGTCAAAATTCATCAGGCTTGCAAAAAATTCAAGAGAATTTGTCCTTGTGTATTTAGAGGGGTTTAATTTTCCATTACAAAAAAAAATATCCCATGAGTTCTGTAGCCCCTGGGGCACTGCTGGCAACTATAGCCTTCAAGACCTTTCACACACTGACAGTGAAATGGGAAGAATGTGCCCATGAAACCGATACTTGTCCAACTTGTCTATGTGTTATCTTCCTTCCCCTAAGCCAATGATGCTACGAGGGCCAGGGCACTGGGCTGCCAGGAGCCACTCAATATCCTTGTGTGCTTGTTGTCTTCCCAGAGTTCCACCATCTTCACAAAGCTATTCCTATCCATCCCGGTTGGTATTTGCAAACTTCACCTACCCCTTTCATCTCATGATGTTTGGCTATTTTCGTGCCCTCTATTCATCCCTCAAGTCCACCCAGTAAATCAGTCTACATGAGGTGCCTTGGAATAACACCTGCTTTTCACTTTTCACCCCAGCACACAGGGCCCCCACCATGGGTCACATAAGGGCAGCAGCAATTTACCACAGGTTTTTAAGGACCATCCTAACCTTACACTGGCCCAGTGTCCACGCTTTATTGCATGGCATTGATGGGGCGATGGAGGGAGGGGTGGAATGGCTAATGTTGCATGCGTAAGCAGTACCGTGCGCAATAAAAAAATACATCTTGCAATAAAATGCTAATAACAAAAAGTAAAAATATAAAAAGCAGCACCTGTAACACACCCATTTCAATTTCAGAAGAGGAGTACAAAGATATTTCAGTGGGAAGAACAATTCACAGCAATACAAACAAAAACCTGTTCTTGGATATACGGTAAAAGGTAAAGGTAAAGGGACCCCTGACCATAAGGTCCATTCATGACCGACTCTGGGGTTGCGGTGCTCATCTCGCTTTATTGGCTGAGGGAGCTGGCGTACAGCTTCCGGGTCATGTGGCCAGCATGACTAAGTCACTTCTGGTGAACCAGAGTAGCGCACGGAAACGCCATTTACCTTAGTGCCGGAGCGGTACCTATTTATCTACTTGCACTTTGACGTGCTTTCAAACTGCTAGGTTGGCAGGAGCAGGGACCGAGCAATGGGAGCTCACCCTGTCGCGGGGATTCGAACCACCAACCTTCTGATCAGCAAGTCCTAGGCTCTGTGGTTTAACCCACAGCGCCACCCGCGTCCCTTCTGGATATACGGTAGTTAACATTAAATTTCAAAAAGAAACACACACACATATTTTGAGAGCTTGGATTGTGTCTGTGAATTTTTAAAGCTTTGTGAGATGAAAAATAATACTAGTGACTTTATATAGCCCGTTTCAGACACTTTTACATGCACAATCTCAGTAAATTCTTACAACAGCCCTGCAAGGTAGGCCAGTGGAAATTATTATTATCCCCACTCTGCCAATGACATGCTCAGGGTGAGGAAATGACTTGTCTAAAGGCTCTGCATTTCTAGGTACAGGTCTGGGCTTTCCCCCTGCAGAAACCTGCTCTGGAACCTAGAAAGCCCAGGGCAAAAGTGAAGTGTAGATAAGCCTAAACCCACAGGGATTTTTATAAGAAGCAAAATTTGGACAAGGGTCTTCCCGACTTATTGCTCACCTTTTTAGTTGCTATACAGCACCTTTTGTCACCCTTCTTTCCTTCACAAAGGGATTTGTAATCCTATTAGGGCACAGGCCCACTTAGGTGGTCGCTTTACTTTTTCTTTTTTTTGAGACATTCTAGTGGGAAATAAATATAAATAAACAAAACCAGCAACTGGATATTGGCCAAAATCAGACCGGTGCTTTGTCCAATGATGCTTAGGCACCTACTGAATACAGTGGTACCTTGGGTTAATTCGTTCTGGAGGTCCGTTCTTAACCTGAGGTACCATTTTAGCTAATGGGGCCTCCTGCTGCCGCCGTGCGATTTCTGTTCTCATCCTGAAGCAAAGTTCTTAACCCGAGGTACTATTTCTGGGTTAGCGGAGTCTGTAACCTGAAGCATCTGTAACCCGAAGTGTCTGTAACCCGAGGTACCACTGTACCTATCCGTTTAGGAAGATTTCCCCAGTCATTTATGGAAGTTTGGGGGGGTTGTATTTGGTGAAATGCTGTCATTGTTTACAGAGCTGCAGTGTTTTAGAGATCACTGAATTAATTTTCTTTTTCTTGGTGCTTGTGCTTCTCCTCTTTATTCTGGCTTTACCTTGTACACCATCATATCGATGGCTTTATGCTGCCGACCGGTCTACAGATTTGCTTGACAAATAAGTGAATAATGAATATTGTGGCGCTTCTGAGAAATGACCATGCACGGTCTGAAACTCAGATATCCTCCCTGGCCTTCTCTAAGTGACAGCCCCGGCCAGCTCCTGCCTATGTATGCTGAGCTCCTTAAGAAGCAAAATAATGTCTAAGGTTACCAGACGTCCCTGTTTCCCAGGGGCAGTCCCTGGATTTACAAATCAGTCCCCATACGGAATCCATTGAAGTTGAAAAGTGTCCCCGGATTCATTGAAAAAAATCTGGTAACCTTAGTCATAACATTATTACAGAATTGTAGTAGCAGTAGGTCAGCCAATGCCCAACAGGATGCGAGTACATAGTGTGTGCATGATAGCAAATCCTGTACACTTATTGCATTCACTTCTGGGTTCAGCCCAAGATGTTACAAATGCTGCTTAAGGCCCCACATTGTTTTCAAGCGCAGCTCCTCCTGAGATGCTAATTCCCCTCTGTGCCCAGCCAGGCAGCTCAGATCAGCCAGAAGGCATGTCCTGCCAGTAGCTAAGTTTCTCACCCTCCATATTTAACAGTGAGGATTTCCTTAGATGACTGACAGTGCTTGTGCCTTTTGGGTGTCCTCTCTTGGCAGTTGGTTCACTCTGTGCATCTCAGCGACCTTAAAGCACACCGCATGAGCCTCGTTCATTTACTTCTGGTTCACTTTTCCTGGTTTGATTTAATCACTAGTACCGCCTAGGGCTTGCCGATCAGAAGGTTGTCGGTTCGAATCCCCACAACGGGGTGAGCTCCCGTTGCTCAGTCCCTGCTCCTGCCAACCTAGCAACGGGGTGAGCTCCCGTTGCTCAGTCCCTGCTCCTGCCAACCTAGCAGTTCAAAAGCACATCAAAGTGCAAGCAGATAAATAGGTACCGCTCCGGCGGGAAGGTAAACAGCGTTTCCATGCGCTGCTCTGGTTCGCCAGAAGCGTTTTTGTCATGCTGGCCACATGACCCGGAAAAACTGTCTGCGGACAAACGTTGGCTCCCTCAGCCAGTAAAGCAAGATGAGCGCCGCAACCTCAGAGTTGTCCGCAACTGGACCTAACAGTCAGGGGTCCCTTTACCTTTACCAGTGTGTTGAAGAAATACAGCACAACCTCTCTATTGCACGTACAGAATCTGTTTTTTCTTATTCCTTGTACCTGCTGCTACTTAGAATACCGTACTTCATACCTAAGAGTTTTTCCTGGTGATCAATCAAAACATGACACCATGACAGTTTAGCCTTTGCGGTATGGTTTATGCATAGTGAAAGAACAAGAGAAAATAAGGAAATGTCTGTAAAAGTACTGAAGATAATCAGGTTGAACCAGAGCTCCTTTTGAAAGCAGGGCTGACTCCAGGCGACAGAGGGGGAAACCACAGTTACAAAAACTTCCAGAGGGTAGCAGTATTAAACCTGCTGCAACAAAAGCAACAAAATTATTTTAAAGACTAACCGGAATAAGCTTTTTGTGGAGCAGCGCCAACCACTTTTATCAGATGCACAGAATGTCAGTTGGTGTCAGCTGGAAAACTAGAAAAGGTCGGGTGAAATGGTAACAGCATGCAAACAGGACAGCCTGTGACAATTCAGTGGGAGCTTAGATGTCTGCAAAGTAAGTACAAGTGACCGTTCGCAACAGCAGTACAGTAATTGGTTACAGCAAAATTGTCTTAGCAGTGCTGAATCAACCAACATCTGCAGAAGGTCTGAAAGCGATTGGCCCAAAGGAACAGAATCAGATTTCATTATTAGTTCAAAGAACTATACACAAAGTGTCTCTCCCCCCCACCCCCCCGCAAGGTTTATGATGATCAGCCGGTATAAGATGCCGGACAGATTGTTCTGGGAAGGCCAGCAGGGTGGCAACCAGCATCAGGAAGGCCCAGGAACTGAAGGCAGGAAGCAGATAAGCAGACAAGACTGGAAGCAGAGCAATAACTTAACTCAGGCAGCAGGCAGAAGGAGGAATTCCAGATAGGGGACCAGGAATGCAGGAAAGCTGCAGGACGGACTGAAAGAACGAGGGGGTCAAACTGAACGCAGCTTAGAGAGGGGTTTCCCCCCTAGTGAACCGCAACCATAATCTCATGGTTGCCTTTCTGCTGAAGTGGAACCAACGTTATAAATGAACAAAAAAATGGTGGGGGGGGGGACTGTTCAAAATAAGTGGCTTAATGAACAAAAAACTCAGGAGATTTACTTTTTTTGTAGGGTGGTATGAAAGCACCTCTCTCTCTCTCTCTCTCTCTCTCTCTCCTCCAATCTTAGAAAAGGAGACAAAAGAGACCATGTAATTATTGGAAAGGAAAAGATATGCAGGAGAAGGAATAAAACATCTTGTGATTGGTAGTTTTCCAGTTCCAGTTGCTCTGTTTCTGAGCCTGTTTGAGGGGCCGTTTGGTCTAATCCTGGGTTAAACCGTAAGAAAGGATAGCAACAGCCTTGAAGTTGCCCATCAACAGCACCTGAAGAGCAGACTGAACAGGAACACAGGTCAGCTTGACATGGCCTTCCTCATTATAGTGAAATGTCTTATATTTAGATTTCACTGTGACTTTTCTTGTATTTACTGTATTTTAATGTTCTGTTGTGTAAACTGCCCTGGGGTTTTTCCCTCTTTAAGGGCAGTATAAAAATAAAAATAATAATATCTGAATTATAGTATTTTCTTTTTTGGTAAATTACTGGGCATACAAATTAACACCTGCATGTGTTATGGAAATCTGTTCTCCTTTGTCTGAGTGCGATGCAAAACTGCCTACCCTACTGCAAATCTTCTGCATTTACTTTGGCCCCAACATATGAATTGCTTCATTCAGATGAACGAAAAGGGCCTTTTCGGTGAAGGCTCCTTGTGTGTGGAATGCTTTCCTCTTGTCTGCTTTGAAATGGTAGGCAAAAACATTTTTATTCACCCAGGTCCTCAGTCCCTCATTTGAACTGTAATTAGTTATATTTGTAGCCTATTTTTGTGCTCATCCTTTTAGTGGGGTGAAGTTGTCCTTTATATATATATATATTTATGGATGAGCATTTTACGTTATTGTTCTATTGGTGCTTTTACGTTTGCTTTTAATGCTTGTTATTTCTGTTCTCCGAGAATCGCTTTAGGACAGTTACTAATAATCAGACTAAACTAGTTTGAAATGCCTGGAGCTCTATGTTTTCAATTGAATAATGGAATGCAACAGGTTCTGGCTAATTCAAATTATAGCTTTGAGCTACTCCTCAGATGGTTCAGAATGCCAATAAAACAAGAGACACTTGGTGGGAGAAAGGCATCCAAGCATCTTGGTTCTTTCACCAGCAAATGTTATATTAGCAAAAATAAAAATAAGAACGTCGCAATCGCCTTGCACGGTCTGGCAGGTTCTGCTCACTGTATCTATCAATTCCAAGTTAAATGCCTCTAGACGCTCACAAACAAAGCATTGTATGATAGCCATTCTCTGTTGTTTTGTCCTCAGCGTGTATGCACACACGCAGGTATATTGTTCCTGAATGTGGAGGTCCTAATTTGCTGCCGCAACTAATAGCCATTGACAGATCTGTCTTCTTTCAGTTGCTTTAATCCTTTTAAAAAGTCACTTACGCTGGCGTCCTGGGAGGCAAGGGAAGGAAAAACCAAATGCCAGCGAGATGCAGGAGGAAGATTTGAATAAAAAGGATTTGTTTATCACTTCTATTATGAGTAGAGAGTGAAAAAGCAAATATAAAAATGAGGACAATGTTCCAGATGAGCTTAAGTTCTAAGGTATTGGCTGCTACAACAAATAACTCTGATTGGATGATGATGAATGCAAACAATCCTGAAGCTTGGTCTGGTCATGTGCTCCAGGCAGCGAAATTCGGCCAGCACTGTGGGTCGGTGTAACTAGAGGACATAGTTCTTGATCTTTAATAGATGTAAATTCCAGAGGAACAGCTGTGTTAATGTGTTTTATGAAGAACAACAGAGAATCCTTAAAAACTAACACATTTATAGTGTGGTAAGCATCCCTGAATGAGATATATGACAAAATGGGCCTTCTCTCATGAAAGTTTCTGTCACAATAAACGGGCGAGTTTGTGAGGTGCTGTGGGAGTCAGTGTTGTTTTTAATTGTCAAGTAGAAGAGGAGATTTCAGCAGGTGCAGCTTGTCACAGAGACTGAGGAAAATTGCACCTGCCAAAATTCACTGAAAGGCACACACTCAAAAATTGCCCCCCCTTTTTTGTACCTGGTCACTCCAGTTTCCAGCCCACAAACTCAAATCGTTCTGATTTCCAACTCATTTGTACTCCCCTGCCCCAAACAAGATTTTAGTAACTTTAAATATAGTCTAAACAATAGTGCAATAAAATCTGAGAGTGTAAACTGTGTGGCTGACTCTTATATTTACACCTGAAAGGGCTGCTACTGTCTGCTGCTCTCGCACACCAAAGGTGTTGCCCACAGGGCCTGCTGCCAAAAGCCAATAGCTGTTAAATTTCAACAGTCAATTTATTAGAATATAATTAAAGCCCTGGGAAAATACTGCAGAAATAATAAAATATGGATGTGTGTTTTATGGGAGCATTAACAGAGTTGCTTAAACGGCAGAAAGGAACAGGTGATTCGGAGCATTAAAATTGGGCCCATCTTGATTCACTTAAAAATAAATTGAGCACAGCGATGGAAAACAGACTGCAGGCAACAACCTTGCACTTTATATATGGGGGAAGGGAGATTAGAGACTGTAACGCAGTAAGGCAATGATATTCCCCCCTCATAAATTCTGAAGAAACTGACGGCAGCTGAAGGTTTTATAATGGATGCTTTCAGGGTGAAAAGTAATTATCCGCCATTTTCCTTTCACTGTTGGATTCACAGCAGCATGATAACTCTTGAGAATTTATACCGAACTCGCCAAAGTCCTCGAAATGTTTTAGCACCTCAGTCGGGTACAAAATCCATAATCACGGCATTGTGGTTGTGGTTTTTCCTCATTTAAACACCTGTTTGGCCATTCTGTCCCCCAGGTCTAGCCCAAGGCATCTCATTGCCTGAAGCAACGGTGCTTCCCCCCATCCCATGCACCAGCCAACAAGACTGAAACTTACTTGTTGTTGTTGTTTAGTCATGTCCGACTCTTCGTGACCCCATGGACCAGAGCATGCCAGGCACTTCTGTCTTCCACTGCCTCCCGCAATTTGGTCAAACTCATGTTTGTAGCTTCGAGAACACTATCCAACCATCTCGTCCTCTGTCGTCCCCTTCTCTTGTGCCCTCCATCTTTCCCTTCATCAGGGTCTTTTCCAGGGAGTCTTCTCTTCTCATGAGGTGGCCAAAGTATTGGAGCCTGAGCTTCACGATCTGTCCTTCCAGGGCTGATTTCCTTAAGAATGGAGAGGTTTGATCTTCTTGTAGTCCATGGGACTCTCAAGAGTCTCCTCCAGCACCAAAATTCAAAAGCATCAATTCTTCGACAATCAGCCTTCTTTATGGTCCAGCTCTCACGTCCATACATCACTACTGGGAAAACCATAGCTTTAACTATATGAAACTTACTTAAACCCTGGCAATTCCACTGTACCTGAGGGCGGTAGGCTGGCTTAGGGGGTGGAGGGCAGGCACACACAGTCTACTGACTAACGGTAGGGGCGGCCCCACTGTACCCATTGACATTGGGTTGTTTTGAGATTCTCTTCCATTAGGGTCCTTTCTTCTGCCAAA
The DNA here is from genome assembly GCF_964270895.1 of Podarcis filfolensis. Lineage (NCBI taxonomy): Eukaryota > Metazoa > Chordata > Lepidosauria > Squamata > Lacertidae > Podarcis > Podarcis filfolensis. Next base: position 28,494,217 of record NC_139603.1, on the reverse strand, counting down.
ATATGATTTGTAGTTCTACAAGCCTTGGGATTCCCTAAGCCTGCTGATACCTCCCTCTTAAGCGTGAATGCTCCCATTTTTTTGGCTACCTAAAGATTCACACTTAAAAATGAGTTCGCTGTTAGAATACATCAGGAATGGAGAACCTGTGGCCCTTGGGATCTTGTTGGTGTAATGTTTTATTATATTTTTATACGTGTTGGAAGCCGCCAAGAGTGGCTGGGGCCACCCAGTCAGATGGGCAAGGTACAAATAATAAAATCCTCATCATCATTTGACTTCAGGAAGATATCAGTCCCAGTTAGCATGGCTCATCACCAGAGATACTGGAAGGCTTTCCAACTCTGATATATAAAATTGCAGAGGTGAAGTCAACAAATTGCCTAATGCCACCTACAGAATTTGTGGTCGAAATTTCACAAGGGACTTCTCAACACGTAATTTATGCTTATCTAATTTCTATATAAGCTCCAGCAGCCAAAATTCATTATCTAGGCAGGTGCCAGCTATAAATTTAATAATAAATTAAATAAATATCCCACCCCACTTTGTGATAAAAATGTAAACCCAGGATGTAGATAAGATTCTTAGCAGCTGGTGTTACCAAGGTCAGGGGCAGTTTAATTTCATGCCAGTAGCATCCCAAAGAACACCCTTTTTTACCTTCACCCATATTTAAGTGAAATGCTGCCATCCATTCTTGGGGGGAGGGGGAATTGAAAACTGTACCAAACGGGAAATTAAAAGGATGGCAGTGGAATGTTGATAGTGACAGGGCAATTGAATTATATACATGTCTACTCGGAAGTACCACCCCTTGGGTTCAGTGTGTTTACTCTCAGGTAAGCAAAGTATAGGACTGCAACTTGCATGGCCCACTCCCAATAACAGGAGTTATAGTGTCGCTTCTGGGGAAGGTGTGTTTGTGTGTGTGTGTGTGTGTGTGTGTGTGTGTGTGTGTGTACAAACATGCACAAACTCATGCACTCAGACAGTGTTGCATACTAAGCTCATACACTGTAATTGCTAAAAGCTGGACCCATTGGAAAGGTCAAAAATGTCTCAAAAAGTCTCCTGGACAAATCTTGTACTGACAGCTCACAGATGTTGTTGTCAAAAGGGCATTTTCAGTCCCTCTCTCAGAGGTGCTGGTGGAGGCAGTCTGTTAGACCAGGAGATCTTCTCAGCTCTCAGTTTTTTAACATGGATACATTCCTTTGGTTGGGTGGGGCAAGGAAAGAGGAGGATATGAAGTGAAGGATCGTGAGAAAACTATCCAGGCGGAAGCCAATATGCCTGCAGTACTCCTGAGTCAAGAAGCAAGTTGTTTGCATTCCCTTTTCTGAGGACGGTCTCTTCTTGTAGCCTTCTTTTACCTTGTGATACAACGCAGGCACAGAACCACATCATGGGACCATACAACCTCATGACGCGGCAATAACGATGTTATAAATAGAAAAGCAGAAGCAGGGTGGGGATGAGAAGAAATGGAATAACTGAAAAGCAGGGCTGGGGAGGGAGAGGAGGATGCCAAGAACAAATCCAAGTTTCTTCATGAGCAGCTGTTCCCATTCCACAAAACTCTGAGAGGAAAGCTTGTGAGAACAAAACCAACATTTCTGGCATCCTTTGGATGAAGAAAGTAAACTCTGGCTTGGAGTCAGAGAAGGGCTAGCAGCGTTTTGGGGTTCTCCACTTCCTTCCTGCTTCGGTCCCTTGAGCGCCCCCACCGCTACAGTGGTACCTCAGGTTAAGTACTTAATCCGTTCCGGAGGTCCGTACTTAACCTGAAACTGTTCTTAACCTGAAGCACCACTTTAGCTAATGGGGACTCCCGCTGCTGCTGCTGTGCCGCCGGAGCACGATTTCTGTTCTTATCCTGAAGCAAAGTTCTTAACCTGAGGTAATATTTCTGGGTTAGCGGAGTCTGTAACCTGAAGTGTATGTAACCTGAAGCGTATGTAACCCGAGGTACCACTGGACTTCAGAAGACTCTCTGTAATGGTGCAGAAAGGACGGGGCTACGACTGAGGGAAAGAAATCGCAGTGATATCAGAGATACCCTCATTCAGTGTGCAGAACTCCCTTGCTGGATCAAATGTAAAAATAATGTAGAAATACGAGGCTTCCTTTCTTTCTAGTGTGCCCTTATTCAAAAGATGTAGCAGGGTGGGGAGACGGGAGACGAGAGGCACACTTTAGATTAGGACCAGATGTGGTATGGGGGGAGGCGGGGGGGGCAATAAAAGCTTGATGGTGCCAGCGCAACATTGGGGGGGGGGTATTTTTATGCTTTGGCATGAGATTTGAATGTACCCATCTGAAGCACCACATGTTGGTGTTAGTCACTCAGATGACTGCGGCAATCTCGCAGCGTCTTGCTCCTGCCAATGTGGGAAACTGAAAACAGCCTCATCCATCTTGTTTTTCCTTATAAACACTTGGACAGCAGGCAAATGCCAACTGGAGCACGTCTTCAGAGCATCCTCAAAGCTCCCTGGATAAGCCTTACCTTGGCCAAAGTCCAAAAGTCCACGCTTTATTACCGTTCTCATCTCTGCTCTCCTCTATTCCCCTTCAAGATTTTAAATCGTGTGGTATGCACTCGTCGTTTTTAAATCGTTGCATCATATGTACCTTTTCATGGCTCACATTCCATGAGATTACATCACAACCAGTGTGTGAAAATGTCTCCTCACCACAACAATGTTAGCGGACCAAGGCAACTTTTGTCAAGGGCAAGTTCTACGTCCCTGAAAAGAACATAAATGTATCCTGGCTAGTTCTGAGAGAATAACTATTTCCAGAGGGGCAGCCACTTTAGTCTCTTGCAGCCAAAATAACAAAGAGCCTTGTGGCACCTTAAAGACTAATTTACAGTGCAATCTAGAGGTAAAATAGCCTCTAGGTGAAAGGCCGTTCTGTTTAATTTAATCGGCCTTACTCCCAGGTCCATGGGATTTGGATTGCAATTCACAAAAGTGTATGCCTTAATACATCTGTTGGACTTTAAAGTGCCACAAGACTGTTGTGCTGTTCCAGAACAAACTAGTGCATAGCTCGGCAAACATAATTTCAAATCCCCAGTTGAGCTATAAAGCATGTAATCTGGTTCAACCAATGCTATTTTCCTAGAAAAAGAGGCACCAGGACTCACCATGAACACCTACCTTCTTATAATGGCAATGATGCCCACCTGAGAGGTGCTGGTGAGTTCCGGCTTTAAAAAAAAAGGCCTGGGTTTAACTGATTTTTATATTGTGGTTGGGCTCAGCTAATCAGTTCCTGCTAGCGGAAGCCGGTGGAAGGACTTCTGCTAACGTAACAAAGCTTCCCCTGTCTCTCCCCCCATGACCCTTGAAATTGGTGTGGGGTGGGTCACAAGAACACCCAGAATACTGAGCAGGGGGGAATGTGAAGGACCATTCCCTCTGGCAAGCTGGAAAACTTGTGCCAATTAAACAATAGCAATAGAGCTATGTTGAATTCCTCCTTGTATTCTTTATAGCATTGCATCTCACCCTGGAGCCTTATGGGGAAGGGTGGGTAAAAATCAATCAATCAATTAACAGTGACAGTAACAATAATACCAAAATGCTGGGGGAGATGTACAGTGGTACCTCGGGTTATAGACGCTTCAGGTTACAGACTCCGCTAACCCAGAAATAGTACCTCGGGTTAAGAACTTTGCTTCAGGACGAGAACAGACATCGCATGGCGGCAAGTGGTACCTCAGGTTAAGAACAGTTTCAGGTTAAGAACGGACCTCCAGAACGAATTAAGTTCATAACCCGAGGCACCACTGTATAACCTTTTCTGAAGGACCCTGCTTCTGTGCCTTTAACAGCAGCCTGAAACACAGACATGTAACAGGTGGAGCAGTTTCCTAGCATAAGGATAAAGTGATGCAAGACTTTGGAATCTTTTCCTTGCGTTTGTATCCAATCCTTCCTCCAGGGTCACACGCGGGATTAGCCCATTCAATCTCCAAAACAACCATGTGAATAGGTCAGGCTGAGACACTGACCGGCCCAAGGTCACCCTGTGGGGACCTAAAGTCAGGTTTCCATAGCCCATGCACAATAATGCCAGCAACAAGAAGGCACTGGCTTTCAATGGCTGTAGGTTAGTCAATGGCACCTCTCCCTGCGTATAATTAACCCACGCTTCCCTACTGCCTCTCTGTTAAAACTGATTGCGGACCTTATTGGTAATGAATTACTGCGAGGAGGAGGCCACATCCAGGCTGGTCCGTTTGCTTTCTTTACTACTCATGGGTGAGATCCAAATCAATCTTGTCTCGCTGGTTATTCAGTCAGCATATTTAAATTAGTGCTGTTTTTTTTTCTGCTTCACTTGATAAGCACAAAGAAGGGAGGGTCTGGCTGCTGAGCCCTATCCAGAAACATCCATCTGCAGAGCAGATTAACGGGAACTTCTCAAACTCACCAGAGTTTTGCAGCAGCCAGAAAAACAGGGAGCGCAAGGTTTTCCTGCAGAGAAGACAGCGGTTCCTTGGAGGAGGAGGAGATACACAGGAAAGAGATGGGGTGGGTAGGGGGACGTGTGTAGGAAACCCAGATTGGAGATAAGAAATTTTGAATCGCCATCTACTATGTATACAGTCCTGGTTAACGTTATAGGAGCAAGGGAGTTGGGAGCAGAGGGGTTATTTTGTAACATGTGCTGAGATTTCTGGGATTCTGGACAAAGGCTGGCTTTAGGTTTGGAATGCTCAGCCGAAAATGAAAAGGAAGGGATGTCACTATGGGAGATGCAGAGGAGCAGCTGCTCACTATCATGTTACTCTGGGTAAAACTGAACCGAGGAAGAGCTGAGAAGGGGACCAGCAGCACAAAGGCCCAGATCAGCCTAAGAATAACCATAACTTTCTGAAAGCTAAATTAGCATAGCTGGAGGAACAAAGATTTTTGCATGGATTTTTCCCCTCTCAATTTTTTTTTATAATAAAAAAATACAATCTTTATAAGCAAGCCACATTGAGCCTCTACACAACTCGAGTCCATCACCGATAAGGGAATCATGGGCAAATTCCGCCAACTGTCCACTAAAAGCAGGTGTGTGCACATGTTGGAGGTGATTCAGTTAAGATGCTTTTCTTCCTCTGGGGCGTCAGAAATATTTGGACTTGGGACACATTGCTAAATTCTTAACGTTATATTCACTTTAAATCTATCTGTCAAGAGATAGATGCTCTTGATCTCAAAGAATCATAGAATTGTAGATTTGCAAGGGATCTCAAGGGTCATCTAGAGTCCAACCCTCTGCAGTGCAGGAATCTCAACACATGGCTACCCATCCAAGTTGAAACCACAATGGACCCTGCTTAGCTTTGCAAATGTGCTAGCAGTTTTATTGCTGCACCATACTGAGTGCTTCATATCAATTTATCAGATGATGCACCGCTGATAACAATAAATTGTTTAATAGAATAGGGACACTCCAGCAATATTCCAAAGGGGTAACTGTGCTAGTCTGTTGCAGCAAAACCAATGCAGACTTGTGGAACATTAAAGACCAACATATTTATTGTGGCACGAGGTTCCTTGGACCATCCTCTGATGATGCATAAAGTGCTGTTTTTTGTTGGTGTGGTAGTTGGTCCAAAAGAAAGCCAGCAAGGGGGTGGGGGACAGAAATATTATTACAAAATGTGGCCAGAAGGTTCAGAAATGCAAGTATGTTATCACCAATGCAAAGCATGAAAGAAAAACCAGATCCAATCAAGAGAATGGCAGATCCAATCAAATGGGGTCTTGTGATGAATTAGCAAAGCAAGAGGAACAATGTATACACTAAAATCTAAAGGAGGGCAATCACTTTCTATCTTGAACCACCCACTCCCGGTCTTGTCTGAGTCAGATTGCGTCAGATCTCCAGATAAATCCCAGCTCAGCAAATTCAGGTTGGAAATAACTTCATCACAATCCATTGAAGTTAGTCATGACTAACAGCCTCTAGGGTTGCCATACGTCTGGCATTTTCTAGACATAGCCGGAATACTGCAGTCAGAAGCGGTGTCAGGGCGGAAATTGATTAAATGTCCAGGAAAATCTGGACGTATGTCAACCAATGTTGGAATGGGGGGGGGGGAGGGAGCTCAAAAACTTTGGCAAAGAAGAAGAAGAAGAAGAAGAAGAAGAAGAAGAAGAAGAAGAAGAAGAAGAAAGGCTCAACAACTTTTGCATCCAGATTTTCACCTTCTGAAACATGGCAACTCTTACCTATGCATGCTCACTCAGAAGAGATCAGTGCAACTTAGGTTGCTTCCAGAACCATTTGATCTGGGTTTACCCTTCTTGGAGAAAATCCAATAAATTAAAAAAACCTGCTGCCATTTGCTATATCTGAATGGCCCATTTGCAATATTAAGCCCTCACTTGGGAACAGCCATACTGCCAAAGGTGCGTGCAAATCATTGCATCTAAAACCTAAGGCTGTAGTCCTGTGTACACATAGGGCCAAACTACATGTGACTTGAGAGAGATGGCTCTTCTGGTGACTTCTTAAGTTTCCTAAAATACGTTGCATGGTGGCTCTTTGGACTGCGGCTGTGGTACTACCACAGATGTATTTTTTTATCCTTTCTGCTATGCTAATCCCCCAAATATATGGGTACTTATATTGCAGTTGCAGCCGCCCCTCTCAATAATGAATTGATAAATCTGATGATTATTTTTTAATCGTGCATGTAAGTCACCTACAGATGTTTTGTATTAGGCAACGCGCAATAATACTTACCCTTCCATAATTCAAGCACGAGCATGTAGTTTGGCCTATATGTGGGGAAATGTTTACATCCTTAGATAACTCAGTAGTCTTCACTATTATTTGTGTCTTAAATCCTAAGCTATCTTTTAAAAACACTTTATGGCATTGCAAACCCTAGCAAAGCTCCCGGACCACTTTAAAATATTTAATCGTGACCTGATCAACATCCCATACCTTTTTAAACTGTGGCTCTTTTTTGGGGGGGTATTATTGGGTTATTATTTTTATTTTATTATTTTATATACTGTGATCTTTTTATGTGAACCACCCTGAGACCTTTGGGTATAGGGTGTTATATAAATTCAATTAATCATCACCATCATCTTCTTATTACTTTATTTGTAACCCATTCTGTTTCAGGAACACATTACACAGATATAAAAGATAAAGGGCCAAAACTGAGATGGTAAGATGGGACTTTGTTTTACAGGTCATCCCATTTTATAATGAAAGAGGTCATAACGTATTTGTCCCATACAGGACATTCAAAATGGTCACACATCTGTGGTTATATCTACATAAAGAGCTACACACACTTTACAATTTCAGTATGATTATGTACATATCTATCTATTCATCTTCCCCTTTTCTGTGTGCGTATCTTGGTGAATTTACTGTTATCTACCTGTATGAGCCTGTCTCTGCTCCATTTTGTGTTATTTTAAGGAACCCAAAGCTCAAAGAATAGTCTATTAATCATGAGAGGAAACACCTAGATACAGGAAATAGGGACATCACAAGTGCTTCACACAGACATCAATAGACCAACAATTAAGGCTTGCACTGGTGGGGTAACTTCACCTTAATATACATGATTGAAGATTTTTTAAATTCTGGGATGCAAATCATACTCCATAAAGCATGGGTTATATTCTGTTATGAAAGAGCAGAATGTTTTAAATCACCAATACATTTATCTGAATAATTGTAGAGAGCTAGAGTACTGTTTAGGGGTTTTTGTTGTTGGGGTTGCTGCTGCTATTGATACTATTTTTTATTGTCTAGGTCTACTTTTGTTGCTTGTAATTACGTGATATTTTGATATGTTGTTAGCCACCTCAAGCATGGTTTTAACTTTGGAAAGGAGGCATACAAATAAACTGATTGATAACGGTGGGGAAAATTTGCAAATAGTCCACATCTTTCTGCTGAAGCTATCAAGTTCATGTTGGAATCATATTTGTGAATGGGGTTTGATTTACAACACATGAACTGACAGAGAAACCATAGAATGACTCTTAATTGGCACCTTTTTAATATTACAATACTAGTTCTGCTTGCCAGAACCCTAGTAACAAATGGCCATATTTTCAGTGGCCTTTCAGGTCTCATTCCCCCTCCCTCTCTTTTTTAAAAAAGGGAATTCAAAGCCTGACTAATGGAATAAAATGTGTGGTCTTTGGGTGATATGAAAGCCAATAAAGCAAGTTAGTTGCTGGGGAAGCTCATTTTTGCGCAAGTGATAGAGCAGGACGCCCAGAAGGGCATGATTCTTCCCTCTCAATGTGCTCCTTTCAACACATTGGGCAACAGGCCATAGGTAACATTACTGGAAAGAGTACAAGAAAAATGTAATTAATAAAATCAGCCAATCAACCTCCCATGCCAATTTTGCACAGTGTTAGAACAAGCATAGGAATGAGTTGAAGCTGGTATCTAAAAGTCATTAGTGGTATGAATAAAAGTTTCTAGTCTGGCCCACGGCCATCTTGATTTTGCAGTTCACACCCCCAACCTCTGGGAACCTCATGCACTGGCAATCCTCAAGATTGCTGCCATTGTTAACAGAAGAACATTCTCTCCCTTCCGAGCAGTTCAGGGAAGTCTGTTTAGGGTTTCGCTCCAGAAGGACATCCAAGTTTGACCTGATTCTTAAATGACAGAAGCACAGTGCCGTCTTCTACTTCCCTACGGCAGTGGTCCATGCTGCTCCCAGTCAGAGCAAAATGTAAGAAAGCAGGTGGGAAAGTGGGGTAGAAACGTTGGGAGATGCCCTATAATGAGTCAGACCACTGGTCCATCTAGCTCAGCATTGTCTTCATTGATTGGGAGCCAGTGTGGTGTAGTGGTTAAGAGCGGTAGTCTCATAATCTGGGGAACCGGGTTCGCGTCTCCGCTCCTCCACATGCAGCTGCTGGGTGACCTTGGGCTAGTCATACTTCTTTGAAGTCTCTCAGCCCCACTCACCTCACAGAGTGTTTGTTGTGGGAGAGGAAGGGAAAGGAGAATGTTAGCCGCTTTGAGACTCCTTCAGGTAGTGATAAAGCGGGATATCAAATCCAAACTCTTCTTCTTCTTCTTCTTCTCTCCAGCGGTTCAGAGGTTCTCTTCCAGCTGTACCTGGAGACACCTGAGGCTGAACCTGGGACCTTCTACTCTATCACCGAACACCTGCCTTGCCAACACAGGAGAATCACATGAGAACTGTGCTGGCATCACAAGCCTGACCAGGGGAGTGTCATTACACTTGAGTTCTGACTCTTCTACATTATTTCTTCATATGTACTCTGCCACGGTGTATGGGGTGTTAGGGGAAGGAGTAATACTTCTGGGGTAGTTTGCCCATCTTTGGTCCCCACCCTGCACTCACCTGTGGCTCCTAGAAGCTGCCAGCATGTGACAATGGCCACACCCTGGGAAGGGCTTCGACTGGCCGGCTAAACCAGGTGAGGGCAGCCAATGACTTGTCCACCTCGGAAGGTAGCCCATCTAGGAGAAGGAAAACTCTGATCCTAAGCCTCCACTGTCTTGTGGGGCATCTTCAGAAGAAGAAAAAGCTAAGGAGTAAACCCTACAAGATCCAGAGTGGAGTCCTTAAGATGCTTGGGTGGTGCCATGTACACATCCTTCCGGCAACTGCTGCAGCCAAGCTTGTGTAAAACATATAGCTCTGCTTTCCTTTGGACCAAGGCTGAGAGGGGAGGTCTTGTCTCCTGAGCATCCCAGGACCTCCATACACACTGCCTAGGCTTGTGCCCCAGGGAGGTCACTTCAGTGCTGCAATGCTGCAGAGGTGCCCTCCATTGTGTCTTGAGACAGATGTGTGTCAACTACCCTGACAGAAGCAGCATTGAATCAAGTGCAAGGAGAAGGAAACATACTGCTCCCATAATATAAGAATTGGGTTACCGCCTGTAAACGCAAAAACAATGAGGTGTGCCTGCAGTGTGTTGGGTTTTTGGTTTGCTTTTTTATACTCAGGATTAGTTTCCATCAGCATGGGAGATTATTTGAGTCATGCTTTTGTGGAAACATGTTTACAGATTAAGAAGAAATCAAAAGCAGCTGTTCAAGTTGTTATCCCCTGAACATAATCAGTGTGAACCCCAGACCATGACAAGCTGAGTGGTTTATAGGCTGCTTCTTCCAACAGCCCTATCAGCTAATTCCGAACTATTTTGGGGAGGGCGGAGAAACTGCAATGATCAGGTTTGATCTCTCAGAAGCCCTCTATGTTCCATGTGACTGGACAGCCAAACAGAGTTGTAGGGGCTGTCATCAGCACAAGAGATTAATAAGAAAGGTGGTGCTTCTAAAATCTTTAAAATGCAACGCTAAGCCAAACCATGGCTTTAACTATGAACAAACAAGTGTGCACAGGGAGAAAATTGTGGCTGCTTTGCTCCTTCCCTGGTCCTGCCACACTCCTGGGAATCAAGCCATGGTTTGCTTAGCATCACACCCAAATCCTGGCTCATAATTTGTCTCCCACAAGCTATGAGTGGTAAGCCAAGAACAAGCCTTCATGACAACACATGGTTTGTTTAGAATGAGAGACACCATGAGCTCAGGTTGAGGCATAACAGTAATCCAAAACGTGGCTTAGGTCACAGCAGGAATGGTTGCTGTTGCTCTATGAAGCCAAACCAGTTGTCAATGCCTTGCTCCTGTCTCCAAATTTAATATGAGGATGCTTGAGCAACTTCTATGAATGCAACCTGGGACACACCAGAGATGGCAAAGCTGTGTCTTGGCTAGTTTACTCTGCTACAGAAGTGGAGTCTCAAATGGTCAAATGCAAAATAAAAAATAATCCCCATCACACAGAAAACAAGTGTGCCAGTTTGCTACATGCAACAAATTTTTGTATAAAGAAGCATCCCATCATATGAGCTTCAACCTTTGCAGCGGTCCAGCCCATGAGTGAGAAGTAGAGCTAGCACAAAGCCAACGGAGGGAACGTGGAATACACCCCCTATTTCTTCCGGGTGTGACACATCTGCATTGAGCCCTGTGCCCATGGCCAGGTTAGTCCTGCAGTTCCAATTCATTTGTTCTTAAGGCAGCAGAACTGGGCTCAGCTAGACTATGTTGGCCACGCACCTGAGCAGAGAACAGCCCCACCTGCTACTGTTTTGTGTGCAAAACCAAGAAAGTGCCTCTTGGCATGAGCTGAAAAAGCCAAGAGCTCCCATTTATTGTGCACATCTTCCAGGAAAGAGCATTTCCCTTCTCAGGCCACACCCTGCTTGAAATGCACGGAGGCCATTGACGTCATTGCCGTAGCGGCACTGCCTGGGCAGGTTGGTGCTTGTGACTCACTGCCAAGCCTCGGGCAGAAAGCACCGCAGAGAAGTTGCCCTTTGTCTTGTGATTCCATGGTGTCAGTTACGATAAGCACCTAATTCTCTCTTAATGATTCTACCCATGGGTACCAGGCAGCAAGTTGTGTCCTCTATCGCTGAACCGCTTGGGAGGGGTACAGGATATAGCCCTCAATCCACCTCTGTCACTCAAGGCTCAAGTGTCTTCTGCAGCCAGTTCTTTTTCCAGCTCTGGCTAATACATCAGCGGCAACCATCCCTCAACCACTACTGCCTGACCACCATTTGTAACCTCATGGCTTGATTACTGTACTATGCTTTATGTGGGGCTGCCCTTGTTATCTGGCCCAGAAGCTTCAACTAGCACAAAATGCAGCGGCTAGGCTGCTCATAGGAGCAGATTCCTGGCAATAGGCTACTCCACTGCTGAGAGAGCTACACTGCTTGCCAGTTTGCTACCAGACCAGATTCAAAGTACTTGTGTTAATCCCCAAGCCAAAAGTACCTTAAGGACCATCTGATTTCTTATGTCCCACCTCAATGACTGAGATTCCCTGCTAGAGCACTTCTGGTTCCCCACACTGCTGGGGTTCAGATGGCCTTCGGTAGGAACCAGGCTCTGCTCTGTGGAACTCCCTGCCTGTGGAGTTTTGGCAGAAATCAGCTCTCCCTTCTTTCAGACACCTTTTGAAAGCTATACAGGGGTACCTTGGTTTGCAACTGCTTTGGATTACAACCGTTTTGTATTACAACCACGTCAAACCCAAAAGTGCGTGTCCCTTTTTTTGGATCACAACCCATTTTTTTCTGGATTACAACCAATTTTGGGAGGGAGGCCCCATTGGCGAAAGCCGCCTTGGGTTACAACCTGTTTTGGTTTACAACCGGACCTCCGGAACGGATTATGGTTGTAAACCAAGGTACCACTGTATTGTTTTGATAGTCCTTTGCAATATGGATTTCTCCATTTTAACCAACCACTGTTTATTGATGTTTTGTTGATGTTCTTAAGCAGGCATAGTCAAACTCGGCCCTCCAGATGTTTTGAGACTACAATTCCCACCACCCCTGAACACTGGCCCTGTTAGCTAGGGATGATGGGAGTTGTAGTCCCAAAACATCTGGAGGGCTGAGTTTGCCTACGCCTGTTCTTAAGGTTGCTTTTTGCTGATTTTATTCTGGTATGTTGTATACCACCCTGAGGGTTGTGTGTATGTGTGTGCACGCGCGCACCATATATATGTAAGTAGTTTAATAAATAAGTACTGGGAGGAAGAATTTCAAGGAGGTAACAGAGCATCAATTTTAGTCTTCAAAGCCATGCCACAGATCTTCTTGGTTCTTGACCTGACCAGACACCATTGACCCCAATCGCTAAGAAGGCATGATCTGAATGATGGGGAGATGATGGTAGGGTGCTGTGGTAATAGTATGGACTTCAGATTGCAGTGAGGTTTCATGTTTTCCCTTAATGCTCCCCACAAACTCTCTCTACTAATGCGTGTCCTGTTGCAATTTTCTCAGACAGCCTAATATGAATGAGTTCTCTCCCCCCCCCTTATAGCAACCAAATACAAAAGAGGCATTTAATTGGATTATGTCAAGCAAGATGAAAAGCCAAGGAAAATAAGGAAATTGAAACATGTGGCAGATAAAAACCCTGCATGTTAAAGAATCGTGGAGCTTAAAGACACCACCCCCTTCCACCTCGTTTTAAAATGTTGCTGACATTTACATGACTTTGATTTTTGTTTTATCTTTACTCTAATGCATTTCTGGGGGGAGGGGAACCTGTGCAGGAGCAGGTCAGAAGGTGCTAGCGACAGCATTCAACTAACCGTGTTCTAAAAAGGACACTTTCCTGACTGAAATAAGTGTTTTAGGAGTGGCCTAGTTTTTGTTCAAGTTATGAGAGATTTATGGCCACTTTGTTATAAGTATAGGGGAAGAGCATGTTGGAAGCAAACAGGCACCTAAAAGAAGGCAGCTCAACTAGTAACCTTCCAGCAGATTCCCACAAAACATTTCTTGCAATTTATTCACCATCCCCTACTTGCATCCCAGTTTGGGCTGACTCCAGCTCAGAACTCCCATCGCTTGGTCAGTAACCTAAATTCAAACTCTTGTTTCTCTGCCTCTCCCAGCAGCAGGAGGCTGTAACATGAGGCTAGAGAGAATATTCCAGCTATTAAAGAACATTAAACCTCTTTGCTTAACCTGTGATCTCTACTTAGGTAGTATGCTGGGCAAATCCATTCACAATAATCCAACAGTGGAATCTTATACATGTCTATTCAAAAGTAAGCCCAAATGATTTCAGTGGGACTTATTCCTAGGTGAAGCATACGTAGGACTTCAGCCTAAACAGCCAAATTTGTAACAAGATGGTCAATCCCGTGTCACAATTTGGCTTATATTTATTGGTTTGCTTATAGGGGACTAAATACTTCTGTAGGCAATGCTCATCTTGGCATCAAGCTGTACCCAACAAACTAGACAAGGGACTTGAAAGATGGTTGACTTCTGTAAGGATAGTAAAGGTAAAGGGACCCCTGACCATTAGGTCCAGTTGTGACCGACTCTGGGGTTGCGCGCTCATCTCGCTCTATAGGCTGAGGGAGCTGGCGTTTGTCCGCAGACAGCTTCCGGGTCATGTGGCCAGCATGACTAAGTCGCTTCTGGCGAACCAGAGCAGCACACGGAAACGCCGTTTACCTTCCTGCCGGAGCGGTACCTATTTATCTACTTGCACTTTGATGTGCTTTCGAACTGCTAGGTTGGCAGGAGCAGGGACCGAGCCACGGGAGCTCACCCTGTCGCAGGGATTCGAACCGCCGACCTTCTGATCGGCAAGTCCTAGGCTCTGTGGTTTAACCCACAGCGCCACCTGTGTCCCTTTCTGTAAGGCTATTTCCCCCTTAAAAGGATATCTGTAAATTTGACTGGCTCATTAGGTACTATGTTTTGTTTATTCCCCCTCCTTGTAGGTCATACTAACCACAAAGAGCCTCTCCTTGGATAGCTGAGTTTTGTCAAACAGTAATAACTACCTTGCAAACCAGAGGAAATCAAGCAGACAAACGAACTCACTGTGCCCAGACTTTGCCCTTCTTTCATACTGTGCAGAGCAGCTTATTCCACTGTTGTGCTTAATGTTTACCATCCTTGAGCTTACATCCGGCTCCACTGACAGACAGGGAGTAGGCTGTGGTTAGCCTGTTGTGAGGAAAATGCACTCTGCATGTCCTCAAATGCACTCTTCGCTGCTACTTCCAATCTCACAAGACTGAGGACAGGCTTTTAGGCAGGGGTGGACACACTTAAGGTTTCAATGATCAATTTTGCTGGTGCGTTTTTACTAGAGATTCTAGGTCCACCAACCAGAGCCTGGTGGCAGAATAACAGCCAAGGCAGACACACAGTTGGACTGAAGGAACTTGAGTGGCTGTGTGAGAACAGCACATGTTCAGCTGAGGAATTTGTTTCTGGCACCAGAAATGAGCTCCTAGTCTTTCCAACCCCAAACTCCACTCCTGGTTCCCTGAGAACCAAGTTATCTTTGTTTTAGCAGCCTAATTTACACACCTTGTTATGGTCAAGCTATCAGTTTGACCCAGTTCTCTCAGGTTGCGATCTACTGGTAGACCTCTATCTTCCAGGCTAAAGGGTAGAGCCCAAAGGCAGTAAGGGGATGGGTAGAGATTCCCGTTAAAAGCACCTATGATTCCCCCTGAACTACATATTCTTGTGTGCAGCTTTGGGCATCTGGAGCAGCATTTCAAGATCTTTGCATACTTAGCTTTCAAAGAGATGGTTGACGCTGGGGTGAGAGGGGGCAGCAGCAAGGAGAGGACTGGATGGTGCAGTAGATTTTTAAAAGTTCAAGATACGCTGCCTTAATCACATATTTGAGACCTACCCCTTAGACTACTTTGGCTGCAGCATTGAAGCCTGCCAAGAAACTGGACTCAAGTGCTACACAGAGTTTTGCTGCCTTTGAAAAGAAATATTTCATTGATTAAAGGTAAAGGTACCCCTGGCCATTAGGTCCAGTCGTGACCGACTCTGGGGTTGCGGCGCTCATCTCGCTTTACTGGCTGAGGGAGCCAACGTAGTTTCAGAGTAATGTGGTCAGCATGAATAAGCCGCTTCTGGCGAACCAGAGCAGCGCACGGAAATGCCGTTTACCTTCTCGCCGGAGCGGTACCTATTTATCTACTTGCACTTTGACGTGCTTTTGAACTGCTAGGTTGGCAGGAGCAGGGACCGAGCAACGGGAGCTCACCCTGTCGCGGGGATTCGAACCACCGACCTTCTGATCGGCAAGTTCTAGGCTCTGTGGTTTAACCCACAGCGCCAGCCGCGTCCCCATCTCATTGCTTAGCTCAAGAGCAAATCACTAATTTAGATTTACTGATTAGCACTAGGCAGCCCCACTGTTGTTTCTGCCTTAAGCTGCAACAGGCTGCATCCATGGGCTAGACTTCCTTTTGGGGGGCAGGTGGGAATTGCTTGATACTTTCCAGATACAGATGTTCACCTCCTGTACCTCTCCAGGTGAAGGAAGAATTTAAACATTCCAATAAATGCGGAGCACATGCAATTTTAAATGCATCAATATACAACAGATTAGACTTTATGCAGCCCCAGGATTTAAAAAACAAAAGCAACCAACATGTCCCTCCACCACCTTCATTTTCCCCAGCCACAAAGATAGCAGACAACCTATCATCTTGAAGTTCCTATGAGCAGACTGGGCTTCTTCTTGGTACCTTGTTAGGAGAGCATGAATACAAGACTTTGCAAAAGCTCCTGCAGGAGCAAGATCCTTATCCCTGACCTGCAGAGCAATTCTCACTGATTGCTTCAGGCTTTGTGGAATAATTCCCTCCTCTTGTCAGGCTGGGGTGGAACATGCTGGGGGAACGTTAATGTTCATGCCAAGGAACATTAATTACATTAACTGTGGGGGAGTAAGAGGCGTGTGTGAGATTTCAGCTGGAGAGGGAGACGCTAAGAGCTTTTGCCCAGAAGCCAAGAGAAAAAGCTTTTGTTGGATTTTGTATTATGAACCTGCATGGCGGCTCTACTAAACAGGGACACAGCCGGTCATCTATGAGCAACTGGCCTCATGTCCAGGCCCCCATCTTCCCTGATAATTTGCCATTCTGTTTGGAGTTGGTGGGAGCTGGGAGTTCAACATCAACTGGAAGCCACCAGGTAGGGGAAGGTTAATCTGTATAGCCACGGCGCTAACCTAGTGCTATCAAACTCACCATTTCCAATTCCACAAGGGGCGGAAAGGTATTCAAAGTTAGCAATTGCGCACAAATTAGCGGGCAATTCCCTTTTCGCACAAAGGTACATTCTCCAGTGAGGCAGCCATATTGTTAAGTTGCAGCAAAACAATGAAGTCCCATAGCACTTTAAGGAGTAACAAACAGATTGAAATAGGCTTTTGTGGGCCACAGACCATTTTGAGACGTAAATAATGTAAAGTGTACACACAGAGAGACAGACAGACAGACACCGAGAGAAGGTACCTTATTAAGGTCAAAAGATACCTAGCAGAAAGTGTGACACATTATTATACAGAGATCAATACACAGAAGCCAACCAATTTTTATAAACAAACTAATTAACTAATCCTAATATTAAGTCAGCACACATCAGCTGATGTACAATATAACCCTTCTTATCCTTAGCAGGGTGATGCAAACTGCAAACAGCAAATTCTAACATGCACTGGTTGTCATTTACTCAATGACAGTCTGTTCCCACTCGTTTACTTTAAAGCCTATTCCTGGTTCTCTGCTCAGAGCCCACTGTTAAGAAGTTTCCCACTTCCTTCTGGTGTAAAGCTTTGCAACTTGATGGTATAAGGAAGACAAGATGCTGCATGGCTTTTTGCTGAGCAACCAGTAACAGCAGAATCAGCACAGGGCATTCTGTTCATTGGGGATACCTTGTCTTCCAAGTGTGGTGGAACTTCGTTGTTTTCCTCCACTCTTTTTTTCCTGCATCTGAGTTTATGATTAATGTGTAGTACTTTCCCCTCCAATGACTGGCAGCTGTGCTCCTGAGACTAATTCAGAAGTGGACAGAAGAGGATGAGGAGAAACAGCACAGCCCACTGCACCAATTGGAACAACTTCCTTTCCCAGATATCTCCCCTTTGCCAGCCTTCCCAATTGGGCATGAATCATTTACTTGTTCCTGCATATGCTTATCCCCCCCCCCCAACACGTTTTTCCTTTTGTATTGTGTCTGTTAGGCCTCATCTGCACTAACTATACATTTAAAGCAGTATCATGTTTTAACCAGCAATGGCTTCCCCCCAAAAGAATCCTGGGAGCTATGATTTGTTAAGGATCCTGAAAGCTGTCAGGAGATCCCTATTCCCCTTCACTACAATTCCCAGGCTGATTTAACAGCCAATCCTTCTTCTCAGGGAACTCTAGGAATTGTAGCTCAGAGGGGAATAGGGGTCTCCTAACAACTCTCGGCGCCCTTAAACTATAGCTCCCAGGAATCTTTGGGGGAAAGCCATCCCTGGTTAAAATATTAAGATACTGTTTTAAATGTTTAATGCAGATGGGGTCTTAGATTGTGGCCTGTGAGCAGGGATTGTGTTACTTTCTTAATAGTGTCTAGAAAACTTCAGGCCGTTTATAAATATCATCTTTTATTGATACAACTTAAAGTCTTTCACAAAATAAAACCTGTAGAGTTTTCTGTTTCTGCTCCCGAACGCAGCAAACCCGGAAGTGACTGTCCTGGTTTGCTATTTTTGGAAGCCAAATGTCCGACGGGGCTTCTGATTGGCTGCAGGAGCTTCCTGCAGCCAATCAGAAGCAGCGCTTTGGTTTCCAAACGCTTTGAAAGTTGAACAGACTTCCGGAACGGATTCTGTTTGACTTCCAAGGTACGACTGTATATGGTTACTAAACCACCAACTGGCTATTAAGGTTGGGTTACAGAATCATTCCGTATTCTCCTTCCTCACTCTGGGGTATCCTACAGTGTGTTCTAGGAGAGGCATTCACAAAACTCTTAGGACGATTTTACCAGCTCTTAACTAGTACACACGCTCCATTTCTTTGGTGATGCAATTCTTTCAGTTACTACCCTAAGATATAGGAATGTGACCGCAGGGATGGGCATACATTTGACAACAACACCCATCGCACGTATGTTTCATCAAAATAAATCCCACCCATTTCAACAAATAACACTTTTAAGCAAGGGAGTTTAGGAATGCAGCCTTAAATCTCTTACAGTTCAAAAACAAAAATAACATGTTATTTATTTCGGAAAAGTTCATATACCACTCAATTGTTTTTAAAAAACTCAAAGTAGCACAAGTATAAATATAAATAATTTATCAGTAATAGCTAAAACAGTTAAAAACATAAAAAAATCAACAATAAGCTAACAGCCTGATCAAAACACAGGCCAACTTTCTACATATCTGAGTAGGCATTGTAACATACAATTTATGTTTCACAACCGCAGCTTCCGCACATTTATAATAGTTCAATAATTTGTTTGTGCTCCATATTCTGAAGTGTTTTTTTGTTTATTGCAAAATTGGTGGCAGGCAAAGACCTAGCAATCAGATTCTAAAATTTCTGAATAAAAGCTGCCATGAAAACGATATCCCATTAGTTAAAAGTTTCTGTTACCTGCTAACAGTTTTTTTGTTCCCTAGGTATATGGAGCCCATTTCTAATCTATATAAATCTACAAGAGAGACAGATGGCCAAGCCTCTGAACTACAGAATATGTATCTGCAATCTGCCAGATATCACTGATGACTGGGGACGCCCATCATCTCAAGGCAAGCATTGCTGGTGGCCCACTGACTACCCTGTCCCTGGCTGATGAACCACTTCAGGGTGGGACTGCAATTTTATTTTACGTCCTGGTGGTTGGTAGTGCGTTTGCTTGGGGTGCCTTCTGCTATTAAGAGTCGGAGATGCAGGAAGACTCAACACTGGAGAACTTCCTGGTATGCAAACATAATTATGAACACCTTGAGATCTTCACCATCAAGGCCAGCCCAAGACATTTTGGTACCCGAGGCGAGCCACAAAACGGTTCCCCCCACAATCGGAAAAGAAGGGGTGAGTGAAGATCTACATCAGGAACAAGGGTGGGAGGAGACCAACAGTGCTTCCTATTCACCAAGAGGCCGCTGTAGAGGCAGATCGGGACTTCAAGCAGTGCGCCACAGCCATTGTTGTCACCATGGCTGCGGCATTCCTTGGAGGCCGGAACCATTGCCCACACTGCCTCATGGGTGGGCCGGCCCTGTTCGGAACTGACTATCCACTATACTTAACATCTCTTTCCCTTATCCTGCAGATTCACCGCATTATGAACTGCCACAATATAGCTATGCGTTCCTCAAGCGCAGCAGGTGACTATTATTTAATATATCTATAGCCCATCTTAACTTGTAAAACACAAGTCATTAAAAAGAAGATAGTTAAAATACATTGCAACACATTTAAAGCAGTTAAAATGAAACTTGCATGAATAACCTATTTTCATTCTGGAAACGGGGCTGTGATGGTTCAGAGCTTATACTGAAACTCTAACCATTGCTAGGTGAATGATGTACGGAGAGTGAAATGGACTGCTGTTAGGATCCAGGAACCCAACTCCTGGGTGAACATACTCTGGGCCTGCTCAGCTCTGAAGAATAATCATTCTTCGTAAGAATAATAATATATAGATCTGGCTAAAATCACACTGCAGACTACTCCTTGGTCCACAATTTGTTATTCTTTTGTTTAGTTTGCTATTAAAATCCATTTGTTTATTATTATTTAGTGAAATAACCCTACAAAAATAGTTTTTAAAAATAGTATTATCATTAAAAACAATTATTTTAAAACAATAATTAAAACCAAGAATAGCCTAAATATCAGATTAAAACACATTATCAACGTTTTACATAGGCCACATAGGCTTGCTGAAACAAACATGCCTAAAACTGTATTTGTCCGTTCGTATTTTCAATGCGTGTTCAGAATCACGGAAGATCCCTTTCCACATGGTGGTGCTCCACTCACCAGCTCTAATTTTTCAGAAGTGCTTTACACGTGGTCCAACCTGAGGCAAGTCTCCCAAAGGATGGAGTTCGATAGTGTCGGAGCAGGCACCGAAAACGCCTCTCTAGATGCCCTGCGACTTGGGACTGCAGATTATGGTACCATCAAGAGGGTATTATTATTGGTTATCACGCAGCTCCAACTTATGCAAGTTTACCCAAAAAATACGTGCCACTGTGTCCAAAGGAACTTACTCCCAAGTAAGAGTGCATAAAATTGCAACCATAACAGCAGCAATGAAACATGAGGAGAAGGTAATAGCTTAGAAAGGCACAGAAGTTTACACAGTCCTAGCAGAGAAGTGAAGCTGCGCCATCTTTGATTGGTATCTCTCCAGAAGCTGGTAGAACATGAAGATGGAAGACTCCTCCATTTTCCAGTTTCTCAGAAGATCTCCATCCATGGCTCGGTACCTTCCGGTGACAGATCAAAATAATCAACAATAAATAGCAGATCAGGCCATCTACGCTTAAGGCAATCAAGGCACAAATACCTGTAACAGTTGAACTCCTATCCTACTCAGAAGCAAGTCCCAATGAGTTCAGTGGGGCTTACTCCAAGGTAGGTGGGAGACAGAATATGCGGTCTACGTTTCTTTCACACTAATCACGCCATATGTGAAATGCTATTCATTCAGGATTAAATGTGGAACAGAATTCAATTGTATACTGTAGTCAAAGCAGGCTTACACATTCTCACTGTAGAGTGGTTTAAAATAAAGCTGATTTTAAGTTTCACATGAGAGACTCTGTCCACACAGCCTGATCCTTAATTCTCTGCAAATATGCTCAGAATTGTGCTTCCTTTCCTCCCTTCAAATTCCAGCTGCAGTTTCTCTATCGAAGAAATTCCTTCTTATCAGCGGAGGTTGACAGGAGCCTGGTAGATCTGTGTAACCTGATGTCACAAGTCATGAGATCAGCTTAAAAATAACGTTCTTTGCTGACATGGTGCATTTGGGTTTTGCTTTTTGCTTGCCCAAATATTTGAAAACTATTTGAAATATCAAGTTTTTCTTCGCAACCACCATGGGGGAAAGCCAGGGAGCTTTTAGCTGATATTTAGTTTAAGACAACAATTTGGATTATAAAGACATAACGGCAATATTTCTATATTTCACTTGTATCCCATCATCCATCCAAGGAAATCTGGGCAACATACATTAGTTTACAAATATATTATCCTTATAATAACTTTGTTTGCCTGAGAAATAGTGGCCGGTCCAAAGTCACCCAGCGAGCTTTGAGATTGAGCAGAGAATTGAGCCTGTGCTTTCCTAGTCAATGTCCAACCCAGGGGTCAGCAAACTTTTTCAGCAGGGGGCCGGTCCACTGTCCCTCAGACCTTGGGGGGGGGGGGGCCGGAGTATATTTTGAAAAAAATATATGAATGAATTCCTATGCCCCACAAACAACCCAGAGATGCATTTTAAATAAAAGGACACATTCTACTCATGTAAAGACATGCTGATTCCTGGACCATCCACGGGCTGGATTTAGAAGGCGATTGGGCCGGATCTGGCCCCCGGGCCTTAGTTTGCCTACCCATACACTAGCTCATGCACTGTTTATACACTTCTAAGCACACGTGAGTCTTGCCCTTGCTGCTATTCTAATCAAAACGATCCTGAAAAATGGGTTGGACATTGGTCCTGCTTCTAGGAATCTCTCACTACCAGAAAGAGAAATTCAGCGCCACTCCCTGGAAGCAAAGCTTCCCAGAAACAAGCACACACACACAATCTGCCGAGTCAAGGACTCTTGCTGTGCCCAATGCCCTCTGCATCAGGAGCAGGCCATTTCTCTCTCTCTCTCAAAGGCCATATTTCCTATGGGCAGTGTTAGAAACTCAGATATACAGTGGTACCTCAGGTTACAGACGCTTCAGGCTACAGACTCCGCTAACCCAGAAATAGTACCTCGGGTTAAGAACTTTGCTTCAGGATGAGAACAGAAATTGCGCGGCGGCGGCGGCACGGCAGCAGCGGGAGGCCCCATTAGCTAAAGTGGTGCTTCAGGTTAAAAACAGTTTCAGGTTAAGAACGGACCTCTGAGGTACCCCTGTATAAGGTAGGTGCCAAATGGCTCCTTCAAACAGGGACACAGTTGCCAAAAAAGGAATGCTGCCTAGTTGCCATGGGGGGGGGCAGACAGCTTGAAAGTTGTGTTTTTCAATACAGTACGGCTTTTTTGTTTCCTGAAATTCATTCTTGATTGTGCAGATAAAATATAACAGATAGAATTCTACAGGCTGTAGTATTAGTGTGTGAAAACAGTCGAGATCTGAGGATCCCCAGGAATGCACCTCCAGATGGTGGAGATGTCAGGTGTCATCCTGACACCTGGGCATCTTCACTTGGTCACAAGTGGCCAATAGCCACGTGCAAAATGTGCCTGGCGAATTTCGAACACAGCCTAAGGGGTAATCCATTTGTCAGGGGCTGCATGATGGTAGAGGCCAATACAGTGGTACCTCAGGGTAAGAACTTAATTTGTTCCGGAGGTCTGTTCTTAACCTGAAACTTTTCTTAACCTGAGGTACCACTTTGGCTAATGGGGCCTCCCGCCGCCGCTGTGCGATTTCTGTTCTCATCCTGAAGCAAAGTTCTTAACCCGAGGTACTATTTCTGGGTTAGCGGAGTCTGTAACGTGAAGCGTCTGTAACCTGAGGTACCACTGTACCAATTTCTCATACTAGATATAAGTATAGATCTGACACTCTTTCAGTGAGGATACAAGAATGAAGAAAGAGAGACACTTGAGGGTCAGATTCCAAGGGTCACCATGTAAGACCAGACTGGGGGGTATATGTCCCCCTGCCCCCCAAGCCAGAGGTTGCCCGCCAATGTAGCAGCTAAATGTGAAAGAACAATAGTCTGGAAAAATACTGAATGACTTGGCTAAGGCCACAAATCCCTTCCGTGGCAGACTGCGGAAACTGTCACCTGGGCTCAAGCGAGCAGCTTTTATACTAAGACCTGGGCTCCTTCAGAAGGAGGGGCAAGATAGAAATTTAATAATATAATAAAATAAATATTCTCAGCATCAGTTCCCTCCACTTTTGTGGCACCTTGTGGCATTCCCCTCTAGTGATGAACAAGGCCCATTCAAGCCCACGTTAAGAGTTAGTACATGAGAAACCTCCACCAAGTTCCTGTCTTCATTGCTGTAAATACACCATACTTTTATGTGGAAACATGACAGGCCACAGTTAAAGCAACATCATTCCTTCTAATAGCACACTCAGGTGGTTGAGTGCCAATCAATTTGGAAGAAGCAAAGGACCACCTAAAAGAAAACTAGCTGCTTCTACACGCCCAGGGGGAAACCCTAGGTACATACCGTCGCTGTGAGTTAATTTAAATTATTTTTTATTTTTTAAAAAACCACAACCCAGAAAGCACTTAACAGGAACTTGCGAGCTGACAGAAGGTTGATGACAGTTGAGCCTACAAGAGAAAGAAAGTGAGGGTCTAAAGAAACCAGTAACTACGCAAACTATGGAAGTCAGTATAGCTCAGTTGGTAGAGCATGAGACTCTTAATCTCAGGGTTGTAGGTTTGGGCAAAAGATTCCTGCATTGCAAAGGGTTGGACTAGATGATCCTCATTGTCCTTTCCAACTCTACAATTGAGAACAGTTTGATATATGGAATGTTTGTGCGTCTTATTGTGGGGCTGAAGAGGGAGAACACAGAGAAAACCGACACGCTCAGGCCCTTGAAGTGTTATAGTGCGTATGAATGCGTGGGCACAGGCGGAGACGTACCACAAAATTAAAACATTCTAGAACAGGATGCCCGGCTTTCCAGCCATGACAGCAGGAACAGGTAATCTCACGGGCAGTTTATAAAAGAAGTATGTGTTACTAATTGAAAAAAACTGCAGCTCGGACCTCTCCGGCAGAGATGACAACGGGCTTCAAAGACTGAAGGGCGGGCGCCACAGAAATAGAATTAAACCTCAGCGCACACCTTGCCGCCTCTGCGTTACAACACGAACCGCCCCCCGCCCCCAATCTTTAGCAGGAAAAAAAGTTCAACAGGGGAAGCCTTATCCAATGGGCGCATTGCAAAACCGCACCCGTTGACTTACTGCGTCGGGGGGGGGGGAGAGGTTGGAGAGGATCGGGAGCTTTGCATTAAGCTGCCATCCCATCGCCTTTCCCTCGAGACATGAGAAATGCGGAAAAATGCGCGCGCGCGCTGCTCCTTACCCCGGGCTGGGCCGTGTTGCTGCTGCTCCTCCTCCGGTGGCGAGGCGGAAACCGGATTCCCTGCAGCAGCAGCAGCAGCAGCTCCTGCCTGCGCCTCCGCAGCAGACTTAGCCCGGCGCCTTGCAGCAGCAGCAGCAGCAGCAGCCCGGCTTCAAGCGCCGCTGCCACCCAACCTCTGTCCCCCGGTCTACCAAGAAGCGGGTCCAGTGGGGCGCTGCTGAGCATAAGATCAGCAGCCTTAATCCGGCTTGCAGGAGGAACCACAAGCGGCGGCGCCTTTGCTCAGTTGTCTCCTCGTGCACGCGTGCGTGTGTGCAAAGCTGGAGCTCTGGGCGCGCTTCATGGAGCGAGGAGGCGGGCGAGGAGCCCGAGCACAATAAAGACCAGGCAGGGACACGTGGCTCTCCAAGGGGGTGGAGGAGCGCAGCGCGCAGCCGCCCAGCCGAAAGGAGGGGAGGGGGGAGAAGAGGGCGCG
Source organism: Podarcis filfolensis (assembly GCF_964270895.1). Classification (NCBI taxonomy): domain Eukaryota; kingdom Metazoa; phylum Chordata; class Lepidosauria; order Squamata; family Lacertidae; genus Podarcis; species Podarcis filfolensis. The sequence goes on along the minus strand of NC_139603.1, from coordinate 28,469,073 downwards.
ATCCGAGCTCTCTGCACGAGTCGGAGAACCAGCAACCCAATTTCCTCGGAAGTAAGGCCCGCATATTATCGAGACTTTAGCGCGCAACCCCGCGCGTCTTTATTGGGCGGCAAGTCCCGCTGCGCTCCAACCGGGTTGACTATTTTCCTGTTGTCAGGATCGCAGCCTTAAGTCCAGATTAAAGAGCTGCTGGCTTTGCAGTTCCCTTCCTCGGATCGGGAGTCGGCTGGCTTCGTTTCTGGTTTGCTTATTCCGAAGCAAACCCCACCGTCTTTTTAAATTGAGTTGGGTTTTCAGCAGTTTATAGCCTTGAACTCGTGCAGCCCGTTGGTTTCAGCGGCGGGTTTACCTCGCTCTGCGTAATTGTCTTGCAGGGCAGATCTCAATAGTTTCTGTTTATGCAGGTGGGGATCTCACGGGGTTGGAAATCGACGCTTTGGCAAGTCGGAGAATCAGCCGCCTCTGGACCTCTCCCCATCACAACACAGACTAGGGAGGGGGTGCAACGTCCACCCCCCCACCCCTCCTGACCATGATCTTGGTTTCTGGATCCTCCTAACGCCCTAATAACAGGCAGAAATTCAGCTGCTGCTATTCACAACCCCACCTTAGGAAAAGCTTCACAAGCGGAAATTCTGTCAGTGGTCCAGAAACCCCACCAGCATTAAAGAAAACTAAACAAAAAAGTAGCCGATTGCAGACTTTTGATAAAAAACCATTTCTGTCGTGTCCTTCCCGAGTTTTGATTTGCGGCTCAGCGCGGTTTATAAATTTTCAAGTGCCTCTGGATGCGTTTCCCTCGTCTCTTGAGGCTCTCCCCCCCCCCCACCCTCGGCTAGCAATGAGACTTTACGGCCCAAAGCGCGCGATTTCTAGGCACCTTTTGGTTTCGAAATGCAGCAACGTGCAGCATCTTTGCTCTCCACTTAAAAACGCGTTTTGCAGACTCGCCTTCCGCAGAAGGAATTGCGGGAGAACGGTATTGCATTTGCATGCGCTGAAAATAAACGGGAGCAAAATGACTAGCGTGCCCTGAAACTCGCTTGGGGAATTATTAGACTCTCCCTTGTGGATCTAAAAACGCTTGCAGAGATGGAGATTCTTGGTGACATTTCCCCAGCAAAATGTCCGTTGTGCTCTGTTGCTGTTTAAGGTGGCAACCCTAAGCTTAATGTTTGATGTGGAACAAGATTATTTTTTATCCTGGAGGGTAACTATTTACTTTTCTGTATCCAACACAAGAAGAGGTATGAAAACTAGGAATTATGTCAAATCTCAAAACGTTGAATTTGAGGGATCAGTCAATTCCCCCTATTGCTTCATGAGTAGATTCCCCCCCCCCAAAAAATATGGGAGAGTATTTGGATTTATTAGGCAAATGCCCCTCTCAACGCAAGAATTGGCACATAGTTTAGTTTTAATGCAACTTCTCCGAACTTCTATACAGCTTGCTGGCAATGTAGAAATCCCCAAACATTTGCAAAAAGTGTAAAGGAAACAGCTCTGTTTAACCAGTAGCAAGGGAGGTAAATAAGACTTCAGTCCTGCACTCACTTACCTGGGAATTAGTGCAATAGAGCTAATGGGACTTACTTCTGAGTAGACATGTGTAGGATTGCTTCCTAAGTGTATAACGGATCCCATAATTACATTTCCCTAAATTAATGTACATGAAAATAATTTTAATTGCCTACTCTGAAACAACTGCATATACAGTGGTACCTCGGGTTACATACGCTTCAGGTTACATACATTTCAGGTTACAGACTCCACTAACCCAGAAATATTACCTTGGGTTAAGAACTTTGCTGCAGGATGAGAACAGAAATCGTGCTCTGGCAGCAGGAGGCCCCATTAGCTAAAGTAGTGCTTCAGGTTAAGAACAGTTTCAGGTTAAGAACGGACCTCCGGAACGAATTAAGTACTTAACCAGAGGTGCCACTGTATAAGCAGACTGTTTATTTCACCAAGCCCAAGCCCAGGGCTTCTTGTTCATAAATTACATGGAGTTAGGGGTGGGCAGTGAGATGGCCAAGTTTGCTGATGATGTCAAATTGTTCGGGGTGACCAGTCACTGGGAATCACAAGTGGGGGAGCATGTAATTTCTCTCAAGTCCTGCTTGCGGGTTTTATGTATGTGTCTGGTTTGTCACTGTGAGAGCAGCATGCTGGAATAAATGGGCCTTTGGTTCTTCTTACGTAAGGCCAAAAAAGGGATTGTGGGGAATTCCAAAAGGATGTCTCCAAACTGGATGAATGCTGGGGCAAAAAAAATCAACATAGAATGGGGACTGAACTGGTGATGACTGACTAGAAAAGGGACCTAGTCAGTGGAGACTGAGAGGAAATATGTTAGCCAACTTCAAATATCTTAAGGGCTGTCGCTTGGGAGATGGAGCAAGCTTGTTTTCTCCTGCTCTGGAGGGTAGGAGAAAGGAGATTCTGACTAAACATCAGGAAGAACTTTCTGACAGTTTGACAGTGGAACTGTCTCCCTTGGGAGGTTGCGGGCTCTCCTTCCGTGGAGGTTTTTAAGCAGAGGTTGGGTGGTGATCTGTCATGGATGCTTTAGCTGCGATTCCTTCATTGAACGGGGTTGGACTAGATGCGGGTTATGGGACATGGGTGACACTGTGGTCTGAACCACTGAGCCTCTTGGGCTTGCCAGTCAGAAGGTCGGTGGTTCAAATCCCCGCAACGGGGTGAGCTCCCATTGTTCTGTCCCAGATCCTGCCAACCTAGCAGTTTGAAAGCACGCCGGTGCAAGTAGATAAATAGGTACCGCTGCGGTGGGAAGGTAACAGCGTTTCTGTGCGCTCTGGTTTCCGTCACAGTGTCCCGTTGCGCCAGAAGCTGTTTAGTCATGCTGGCCACATGAGCCGGAAAGCTGTCTGTGGACAAACATCAGCTCCTTTGGCCTGAAAATCGAGATGAGCGCCGCAGCCCCATAGTTGCCTTTGACTGGACATAACCGTCAAGGCTCCTTTACCTTTTACCTCAGACCCTTCAGGTTCCCTTGCAACTCTACAATTCTATGATTATATAACCTTGGCATCATTGAAAATGTTGACCCAATGTGTGGCATCCTCTGGATACCATGGCTGTTTGCAAAACAGATTTTTTTGGGGGGGGGGGAGGAACCAGTATCCAAATGTATTAGAACAACACAAACAAAATGCAGAAAGCAGAACACAGTAGCAGGCGTAAAAGTCACTCATTTATCGATAGAACTTGAACAGTCTAATCACCTCTACCCAAAGCCTGAGTGAACAGATGTCTTAACAGGATGTGGGAAGCCCAGCAAAGAGGCCTCCAGCGCCTCCAGGGAGAGGGAGTTTCACAATCGGGGATAAGGTCCTCTCTTGTGTCACCGCACAGCGAGCCACACAGGCAGATGGAACAATGAGAAGGGTCTCCTTTGATCTCAAGGCTGGGGTTGGCTGATATGTTAGGGATCGTTGAGAAAGGGGTTGAAAATAAAACTGCCAGTATTATAGTGCATTTATGCTCATCCAGGGTGGTGCGACCACCCTTAGAATACCATGCATGGGTTACTGGTCATTTGCCCCTCAAAAAAGACATTGGGGAAAGGAGCAGAAAAGGACAACCGACACAATCGAGAGGCTTGAGACACTTCCCTCTGAGGAAAGCTTAACTGGAACAAAACGGCATGGGCAGATAATACTGGTTTGGGACTGATTGCACTGACTGCCAGTTTGGGCTCGTCCCCACTTCCCCTAGAAAGTGTGGGTCCAAGCTGTTTTCTGGTTGTGCTCTCTGGGCACAGGACTGAGTGGTTCTCTGTTTGCCCTGCCGCTTTCCCCAGCAAATCCTGCTCTTTAGTGCTGAATCAGGGCAAACATCAATCTGCAGAAAACCTGATGGACGTTTGCTCTGATTCAGTGGTAAAATTGGGTTTTCCCGGGGGCCCTTTAAAGCCTTATACAGCTGAGGATCCCTATACTTAAAGGACCGCCTTTCCCCTATGAACTGCCCAGACACTGAGAGCATAATTTGAGACCCTTCTCTGTGTGCTACTGCCAAGGGAGCTCCAGGGGGTGGTGACAAGAGAACAGGCCTTCTAAGTGGTGGCCCCTGATCAAGGGAATCTTGCCCCCAGAGAGGCACCAATATTTTCATTGTTCTGTCACCAAGCAAGGTCGCTTTCATTTTGCCAGATGTCTGGGCAACACCGAGTATATTGTGCTGAATCTGTTTTCATTTAATAATGGGATTTTGCCTCGGTATGGTTCACTTTGGTTATAAATCACTTTGGGAGGTTTTGTTATTTTAGTGGCCGCATTTAAAATAAACTTAAAAGACTGAACGATCACCCAAAAAGTCATTTTTGCACTTAACACACAAAGCTTGGTTTGTGATATTTACCATATCAACAGGCCAGCTTTCCAGCGCAGACCAAGCCAAACAGCACGTCTGATGGGATGCTGAGCTGCAGGAATCATTTTGGGAACTGTAGCTTTTCAGGGGAATGTAGGGGGGTTCTCCTATCAGCTGTCAGCAGCCTTAACAAACTACATCTCCCAGGATTCTTTGGGGGAGGCTACAACTGTTTAAAGTGGTGTCATAGCGCTTCAACCATATGGGGTGGCTGCGGCTTTGATGAAAGGGTTTGCAGGGAGAAGCCTTTGTGCCGATTCCGTTGCTGAAGAACTGGGAATGAGAAACCCGGGTGGATCGAATAGCGACCTCTCCGCATCCCTGCAATCTGCTCGGGTAGAACCGATCAACCCAGTCCCCCAGCCTAAAGTTTGCAACAATGGCTTTTCTGTTGCAGGTGTCTCTCCGTCTTACTTCTCTTTCTGAGAAAGCATGTTTTGAGTTGAGTCATAGCTGAGCAAGAAACTGTGCGGAGACAGGAGTCAGTTGGCAGGCAGACGGCTCACACCCTGCGCTGCCTGGTAGCTGAAGGTGTGCTGCTTCTTGTAAGCGGAGGCTCCTACTGGCTGCTCCCTCAGGGGGGAGGAGGAAAAGGGAGGGGATGGGAAAGTGGGTCAGGAATGTAACTAGACTCTGCTCCCCCCACTCCCGTCTCCGACACAGGCCGCAGCGCCTTAGCGATGGAAAGACTGTGTTACACCATGGATGTTCCCCAACCATGCTGGCCGATGGTTACCAAGGGATTCTGAAGGACGTGTGTACGCTGTGACCTCTGGAGAAAGTTGGGGGGGGCGACTCGGTTTCCTCAGCAACCAAGTTTAGCTTGGATGCAATGGTGCAGTAAATATCCTAGGTGAGCTTTTCTAAAAGGAGGAGGAAGCAGGGTGCAGGCCCGAAGCAATACTGAAGCTCTAATGCAAGAAGTATTCTGCCCAGCAGGCCTTAAAGCCTTGGCGGCACCTGAATTTCCCCACTGCCAGATTGAGAATTCACCCTTCTCCACTTCCATGCCACGGATGGACTGAATTCGAAAGTAGTTTGCAGAAACGAAGTGCCATTTTTTCCATGCCCTGTAGACACACCCTTGGAGTTGGCCGAAGGAGCACATTATCTAGGCATTAACTGGGCCCTGAGCATTTCTTGAAAAGCTGGTTAGGCAAATCGGCTTCACGTTTGCTGGGAAGGGAAAAGAACAAAATGTATACTTTGAGAAGTCCCTCTCTGGCTTACTGCTGTAATCAGATCTCTTTCTAGGTTTGCCAGAGAAGCCCTCGGGTTAATAATGAATGCACAGGAGTTGGGCTGGGGAGGCAGGGATGCAAATCTTCAAGGCAGAATCCTATGCAGGTTTACTTTGAAATAAATGGTAAAGAATTCATTGGCAAGGGCGCAAGATTGCAGCCTAGGTAGCCTTAGGCAAATGCTGTTTCTCAAGCCATGCCTACCTCAAAGCATTCTTGTGAGCATAAAATGGAATAATCCTGGGGATGCTGCCCTGAGCCTGGAAGAGTGACAGGATAAAATGTAATAAAAACTAAGTGGACACCTATCTATAAAGAGGGAGAATTGTCTTTAATTGCAAAAGACAACAGCAAACCTCGGAGACAGAAATTGTAGACTCCTTTTGTCTCAGCAAAGGAAGCAGCCCAGTTCTGTGCATGTTTACCCAGAGGTTTCCCACTGAGTTCAATGGTGTTTGTTCTCCATTAAGTGCACTAAATATCGCAGCCTTAGATTTTGGGGAGAAATCACTCTGTAATAAGTTATAACATTCTCATCTTTGTTGCATCTGTGGTACATAATTCATGGAAGAGCCAGCCACCAATGGGCTACTAAAATGCACTCCATCATTTCTAAGCCTCTCTAGACCTCGGCTTCTTAGGAAATATACCCTTTACTCTCCAAACTGTCCCCTAGCTATTTGTATCAGATACTTTGACCACTGTTTAGCTATGCACTGGTAACCGCCACGCTGATCTATGCCAATGTGCTCCATGTGGGTCTGTCTTCTGAGATTGGCCTAGAAGCTGCAGCCAGGGCAAAATGCAGCAACTGAATTACTCACTGGGACAGACTGTCACCATCAGGACAGGCTGTGGGGCTTAGTTCAAGATGTTGGTACTGGTGCACAGAAGATAAACTCACCCCTTATGTACCCAACAGATCTCTGTGCTCTGCAGGTGAGAGCTTCCTGCAGACACCATTTCATCAGGACATCTGTTTTGTATGATATAGAAACCAAGCCTTTAGAGAGGAGACCCCTATCCTTTGGAATTCCCTTCTGCTACATATAAGACAGGCACTTCCTCTGTTGTCCTTTGGGTCCTATTGAAGATCTTCCTTTTTCATCAAGTGGATAGTTTTACCCAGTGTTAGAAACTGAGAAATGAAAGTTAGGAGCTAAATGGCACCTTAAACCTAGGTTATGGGCACAACAACGGAATTATCTAGGCATGTTTTTTTAAATAACAATACAAAGCTGAAAATGAATGAACTGCAGCTAAAATGTTATGTTCAATTTTCACATGGTCCGGTCCTTCCCCTGCCCACCCAACTAATGTTCTTAAGAGGGTCTCTTTTCCAGTTTCCAGAGAGTAGCTGGAAGTGGGGAGGCAGAAAAAGGTCCTCCTTTCCTTCCACTCAGCAGTTTTAATCTGAAATCTTAGGCACAGTACTGCGCCCAGAGTTCAGAAACTGTTAATGAAATTCCCTGTCGCAAAATGCGCCTAAAACAATGGGAGTTTCGAACACTGGTTTTACTGCAGTACTGCAGTTTACTGCAGTACTGCAGTTTACCATAGAAGAAACCTTAGACCAGGAGTAGCCAAAATAGCATCATGGAATTATAGAATCGTAGAGATGGAAGGGACCCTGAGAGTCATCTAGTCCAATGCAAGATTCTCAACTAAAGCATCCATGACTGATGACCTCTGCTTAAAAACTTCCAATGAAGGAACCTCCTGAGTGAATCCGTTCTTACTGACAGCTCTCACAGTCAGAAAGTTCTTCCTGATGTTATTCAGAATCTCCTTTCTTGAGTCCATTGATATGTGTCCCACACTCCAGAGCAGGAGAAAACAAGCTCGTTCCATCTTCCATGTGACAACCCTTGAGGTATTTGAATATTTTTTTTTAGACTACAACTCCCAGCATCCCTGATCACTGACTGTATTGAGTGGGGCTGATGGGAGTTGTAGTCCAAAACATCTGGAAGGTACCACACTGGCTACCCCTGCCTTAGACAAGTGCTCTTGGATGTTTGGATCTGGTGCAATGGTCTGTACCTCAAAACTTAATTCTGCTTGCCTCGCCAGGCCAGCACACTTCACACCACAGGGGAAGCTGTGTTTGAAATGTGGGACATGGCATGGGCTGTTGTGCAAGCGTATCATCACATTAATATCCTGCCCATCTCTAAATAGCAGGGTTATCACATTTTATCCTCGCTTGTTAGGTGAGGCTGAGGAATAGGCTATGCTCTCAAAAAACAACCACCTAGTGAACATTGGGGCTGAGCAAAGATTTGAATCCAGGTGCTTTTCTCCCTACTCTACACAGGTCACTGTAAATTTTGAAAGCCCTACATGCCCAGTCCTTTGAGCACAGCTACTAGAGATAGTCAGCTTGTGCTTATTGCATCAAGAGAGGGGTTTCCCCCTTTCCCTTTTTACTGCAAACTAGTTCTAACATTACACTTTCTGCATCTGGCTGTGGACTGAACAAGGTTTAGATGCAAATCCTTATTATACTAGTAAAAAAATGCCAAGGATGGAATACCCAGACTGGAGTGCTTCCGCAGTATCACAAAACATGATATTCAGATTTTCCAGGCACAATTAAAATTGTGGGCGATGCCAATCAGCTTTGCATTTGGAAACTCAAGCTAGATTCTTCTCGGCCTGTCTGTCCTCATCATAAAACAGACTGGTTTTTGTTTGGGGTAGTGTGGTTACCTTGGCAAAGGGCTCACCAAGTTTCCTGGTGGGTCATGGCAAGCACTTTAATTTCAAAGCTGTTTCTTAATAGGATTTTGGGGCAAATCATTTTAATGGCCTTCATGAGTTCTCGCATGAGCTGTGTCTATGGCATCGTATGTAAAAGAAGAGGGGCTGTAATTTACCATGTCTGCATTGTGGATGCTCTGGAGAAATACAACTTGTATGATTAGAGACCCTTAAGGAAGCTTTAACTATTCATTACTCCCCAATGTACTTTAATCAGTTTTAATGTGTGTACGCAGCCTACAGACCAATTACAGAAATTCTTCAGAGTTCACCAAACATATTTCAGTTAATTTTCTACTTCTCTCATTGTTACTCAATTTCTTATTGCCTCGTTCCCGTGTAAGTGTGCCTAGGATTGCCGTCCAAATTGTACGAACAGGTTGAAAAGATAACAGCTTGCCCACTCCCAAAATAAGCATATGCAGGGACTGTGAAATCTATTATTCTATTTATCCCAAGTTTAAAGGCATTTTGCAGTGTTAGCCAAGTTCAGAAAACCATGTAAGTGGTTGAGACTCTCACCTTTAACAGCTTACAATACAACTATTTGTCTACCTGATTCTCAGACTGGTTAACACAGCATCAAAGGCGCTCACAGTTGAAGATTCAGTCCCTCCTGGTACTTGCAAAACGGGTTTAAAGGCAGACATTAAAAGGATGTGACACTGGTCCAGATAACAGTATGTGAACTATTGTGAAGTGTTTCTAATCGCATTAAAAATGGGTGTATATTAGTTCATGAGAATAATGTGTCATTGGCCCATGTTTGAACTTCGCTGAATAGAAAATCGAAGGAAATGATTATTTTGCTCCTGTTTCTCAGAAGCACTTAAACGAACTCCTGCTTATCAGTCCTGAAAAGATGTCTTAAAACCAGTCGGGTTGCTTTTTCATAACACCCATCTGCTGGAGGGCTTTACAAAACGAGTTTTGTAACAACAACTGAACCTCTGAAACAGAAAATTTCATACAAGAGCAATATTCACGAAGCATGTTTTCTTGAAGGTTTTATTATTTTAGTGCCCCCCCTTTAAAGTATTTAATTATGGTTTATAACTCCTCTAAAGAAGATGCTTACAGACATCTCAGAATACTTGGTTTGTGCAAGTGAAAACTTGCTTAAAGTCATTTTTTTCACATTCAAATGATCTTTGTATTTTATAGATCCAATTTCAGAACTGGCTAAGATTCAGATTGAAGCATCTCAGGTTATTCACACAGCTTTGCAGATGCATCCCTCATGACTGGTCACACACTCAGTTCCCATTAAACACCCAAAAACACTTTTTGACTGCCAGACCCATTCCCTGGATTCATGTATTCTCTCCCCACTGATACTTTCACCATCTCTCACATCTGGGTTTAGCCAAACCACAAGTTTGCTATTGCATCCTAACTGAGTAAACTATGATGTTTTCCTATTCGGATTTGGAGGCAAACAGTGCTCAGTGGCTGAAATGAGACAGACACCATCTCCCGTTATTTTCTGCCTAATCTATGCAGAGTTAAGAGCAGCCTTGTTCAAAGATTTAAATTTCCCAGTTGAGAGATCAATTGGGTATCTGATTAACTTTTTTATTAAGGGACAGGTCCCGGTACACTTCTGAAAAAGGGCCTTCTGGCGGTTCCCTCATTGCGAGAAGCAAAGCTACAGGGAACCAGGCAGAGGGCCTTCTTGGTAGTGGCACCCGCCCTGTGGAACACCCTCCCATCAGATGTCAAAGAGATAAACAACTACCTGACATTCAGAAGACATCTTAAGGCAGCCCTGTTCAGGGAAGTTTTTAATGTATGACATATTAGTGTATTTTTGGTATTTGTGGAAGCCGCCCAGAGTGGCTGGGGAAACCCAGCCAGATGGGTGGGGTACAAATAATAAATTATTATTGTTATTATTATTATTACACTATGCCCACAGCATTCCCCTGGTCCACCAAGCTCAATTCTCTTTCAGCCAAATCCCAGCAGTGTTTCACTGTCCTTTCAAGGGATAGTATGCATGCCACCATGGGTAGTTCAGACACCATGTTGACTAGCGTCCAGGTCAGATGATGCAACTATGGCGATAGGTTATCACCTGCGACTGCTGCTGTGCTGCATGCCATCCATGACATATGTAATCAGCTCCTGGGGCACAATGTCATATGCCCCCTTTGGTGGCAGCAGCTCTGTGCATGGCCTGTCAATACCATCCCACTGAAATAGTACTTTTGACCAGCTTCAGAGCTTTCTGGAGAAGCTCACTGACTATTCTACCTCCTTTTATAAAATGAGGATGTCATGAAAAGAGAGAGGCTGCAGAGTATTGTATGAACCAGCACTTTGGTTGATGAAGCTACTGGGTGGCTTTGGTCATGCCATAGTTTTTCCACCTAGCCAGCCTGCACAGGATAAGTGGGACAAACCTTCCATGTGCACCAGCCTTAAGCTCCTGGGAAGAAGGGTGATGGCTCAAAAAACAAGAACAAGCAGTTAGTTATATCTGCCAAGATAGAGCTAATCAGCCACCCTTATGCCTCAAGGCAAAATAACAAAACCGGAGACTGAAAGATCTCTCCCAGCTCGCTCCATATCTTTCCACTGCAAATTTGATGGTGTGTAGCGTGAACTAAGCTTTCAAAACAAGAAACGGCATAGTCAAGCATTAAATACACCAGCAAATAAATGGCTTGCTTATCGTTTTGGTGTTGTTGCAAGATTCCAAGACGTAAACATCCAAGATGGGGAAATATATATTCAAATGAATCACATCTCCCTACCTGCATTTTTTAAGGAAATGTATAGAAAACAGGTGCGTGGAGTGAAAGGGGAAAGGATGGAATGGCTAAGAAGAAGCAGGTGGGAATTTCTAAGGTTTGGACATGCCCTGTGACTCTAAAGGTCATTGCCAAAGTTGAGCATGACTGTCTCTGGCAGGAAGATTTGAGAGTAAGATGTGCATGTGTGTATTAAGCCCCTCTGCGCACATAACTTGGGAATCTTAGCCCAACCAGGATTCTCTGAAGTTTGCATAGGTGGGCTTTAGAGATGCATCAATCAAGATGCTATTATTCAGAGATAATCGTTACACATTCATTTTATACTACCAATGGGGGCTCTGACTGCTTGTATAGATGAAGAGGTAAGCTGTTTTTGATTAAGTTTCTTTATTTATTTTCTACTTTACGGTGCTCTCCCTCCTTGATCCAAACTGTCCTGAAGGGCCTTGACACTTTTAGATTTTAAACTATAAGAATTCAACAATTTAAAAAAGCAACTTGTTGGCTGCAAAGGTAAATCCAAGTGGAAACTTCCAGCTGTTTGACTTTTCTCTGCGGCATATCACTGGTGTAGAATCACTAGCGATTTCCATGGGGTATTTAATGACATTTTCTGTAGCCAGTTTGTTGTTCACTTACGAACCTTCATTTGTTTTAAACAGATCATGCCATGCAGAGGGAAGAGAGGGGTGGACATTCAGACATGCAAGGGCAAATCCTTGTGTTAATGGAACAAGAGATTTACCACTACTTTGGATACAAGCCTTTGCCGTTGTTGATGCAACAGGCTAACACAGCTTTGGAAAACATTAGTATTTGTACTTCTAAAGCAAATGGTTAACTACCTTGAATAGCATTTATAATTGAATGGTTCATATCTATGTAAGGTTTACATTTATGGTTAACTTATAGACACAAGCAGTGTTAGAAGGTTTACTGACCAGGTTTCTGTTATTAGGAATTTGTCAGCTCTCTTTGGGCAGAAAGAAAGGCACTCATTCCCCGTTCCTGTCCACCCCACCTTTTCTGGAAGCCAGTCTGGCAAAGCTAATTTGACTGAGTCACTTAGCAGTATTATTCCTTGCCTTACAGGCACCTTTGCCATAGTACGCTGAGATCACATGTATTCATTGCTTTTGTCAGGCTATAACCTGGATACTGAGCTCAATATCTTAGAGGTGTTCATGGGCGTAGACAGGGGGGCAGGGGGGGACAGCCCCCCCATCAAGTAAAATAACAGAAATAATTAACTGACCAATCACGACAGCTCTGCTCCCCTAACAGAGTCCTGCCTCCCCCCACAAAAATCCTGGCTACGCCCATGGAGGTGTTAAAGCTCAGAGGATACAATTAGGGGTCAAACCAAGCAAAAATTCCAAAAAGAATGGGTAAAATATAGAGAATATCTTAAAAAGCAGCGCCCTCAAATTAATACTTGGACTTGTTTCGATTGACTTCTGCAGAATAATTTATGGTACTTACCGATAAGTTAAGTACCATAAAACCACAGAGCCTAGGGCTTGCTGATCGGAAGGTCGGCAGTTCGAATCCCCACGACGGGGTGAGCTCCCGTTGCTCAGTCCCTGCTCCTGCCAACCTAGCAGTTCAAAAGCACGTCAAAGTGCAAGTAGATCAATAGGTACCGCTCTGGCGGGAAGGTAAACGGTGTTTCCGTGTGCTGCTCTGGTTTGCCAGAAGCGGCTTAGTCATGCTAGCCACATGACCCGGAAGCTGTACACTGGCTCCCTCGGCCAATAAAGCGAGATGAGCGCTGCAACCCCAGAGTCGGTCATGACTGGACCTAATGGTCAGGGGTCCCTTTACCTTTACCTTTTTCTTTACCTTTACCGGTAAGTTAAAAACATAAATAAAAAGGGGTAATAATGAACTAAAAAGGAGACAGTTTACCAAAAACGGGGGGGGGGGGGAACCATGTTGATGATGAAGGAAGTCAATTAGAAGAAAAGAACTGAAATGTGTGTGTGTGTGTGTGTGTATAAAATATGGTATATGTGTGTGTGATTATTTGTTTTGTATAAGTTTTCGTGCATTATCATGTCTTATTTGTATTTTTTTTTGTTTTGTTTTGTTTTGTTGTTGTTCGTTTCTCTTTTGATTCTGTACTATTATTTTCATGTTTAGTTTGACAAGTGTGTGTATGTGTTGTAAATAAACTCAATTAAAAAAAAATAAAGCACGGAGGATATTTTGGAGATCAGACTAGATACTGATCTTCTCCACCCTTAAAAAAAAATCTTGCATCAGATTCAAATTCCGTAGGCATCATTACATTTGCAACTTTACTTGAAATGCCAGGTGTTCCCCATCTTCATTTTCTTACTGGCTGGCATTCAACTAAGGTTTACTCAGAGATACAATGGAAATTAATGGACCTAAGTTCATTCATTTCAGTGGATCTACTCTGAGTAAAACTTAAGTTGATTACCAGCTGCTGTCTCTATCCCTACCCCAGGTCAGAACATTGCTTTGGATCAAAACTACAGAGCTGGATCCAAAACGGCCGGGAATGGAAGGAAAATACCACCATTCCTAAAATGCTCAACAGTGTATGTAGTATAGAATCATATAATTGTAGGGTTGGAAGGGACCACAAGGGTTGCCTACTCCGACGCCCTACAATGCAGGAATTTTTGTCCAATGTGGGGTTCAAAACCAAGAACTATGAGATTAAGAGTCTCATGTTCTATTGGCTGAGCTATGCTTCGGACTGTATGTGTTGCTGGACTACAGCTCCCATTAGCCCCACCCATTATGGGCAATGGGTGTTGGAGTCCAATAACATCTGGAGGGGCACCGATTTCCCCTCCCTGATGTGGGTGCTATTGATTTTAGAATGAATTGATTTTAGAATGCTGTGTTACTTTTATTGTTGTTAGCCGCCCAGCTTTGGCTGGGGAGGGCGGGATATAAATAAAATTTTATTATTATAATTATTATAAGTGGAACAGTATCTTTGGCGAGTAATGCAACCAATCCTTCACCCAGCAGAGACATTCCTTAAGTGGACAACATTACCATGAAGGTCTTTGTGCCTTTTAAAGTTAGCATTGCTTTAGGACATAGGAAGCTGTCTTATACCAACTCGGAGCATCAGTTCATTTAGCTTAGAATTGGCAGCACTGGCTGCCAGCAGCTCTCCAGAGTTTGAACCTGAGACCATGCACATGCAGAAATATTGTGCTACAATCCAGCTACAGCCCTGGTTTCCTTGCCTTGCCTATTCAAAGGCATGCACTGTATTTGTAAATATTTGCACACTATTGTTTGGGGTCTAAGGCAAGGTGCAAATTGCATCAAGAACACACAGATGGGCAGAAGAAAAGCCCCTGCCCTCCAGAAAGCCCTCAATGTCACCCCAAACACAATCACATCTTTTATCCCATTGATTAATCCCAAAATTTATAAGGCTATACAGTCATACCTCATGTTATGTCCGCTTCATATTATGTTCTTTCAGGTTACGTCCCGTGGCGACCCGGAAGTATCGGAAAGGGTTACCGGAAGTACCGGAAAGGGTTACTTCCGGGTTTCACCGCTCGCGCATGCGCAGAAGCGGAGAATTGCAACCCCCGTGTGCGCAGATGTGCTGCTGCGGGTTGCATTCTTTTCATGTTGCGAACGGGCCTCCGGAACGGATCCCGTTCGCAACCAGAGGTACCACTGTATACAAGTTCTGCTTGCACAACGATATCGCCACTCCACATGCACGCTGTGTGCCCTCCCCAAAATCTGCTACGAGGGTTAGGAGACCCCCCCCCCAGAACAGCCCAAGGAAGGAGGAGAGGGGAGGTTGTTCCAATCTGCTTCGAAATAATTTGCGCACAATGCAGGTACATCTGTGTGAAGGGATTCAACAAAGCGCTATGGTAATCGTCACATCAGTGTATGCATTTCAGCATGCTAGACAGAACAATTCCCACCTCCGCCTGCTTGCTGTTCTCGGGGTTCTCCTGAACCCCCAAACCTTAATTTGGAAGGCGCGAGGGGCAGAGAGAGGGTGGACAGCCCTGTTGCGCTAGAAGAAGTCCTTGTCCAGACTTCCCCTAATAGGACTCCTTAGCTGAATTCAGTGCTTTTTTCTGGGGTACGCACACCCCTAAACATTCTGTGAATCTTCATACTTCTGTCCATTTACTGTATTTATTTCCCCCGATTTGAACTATAAAATGGTGACTTTCTTGAGTCAAAATGAGAGTACAGTGGTACCTTGGGTTAAGTACTTAATTCGTTCTGGAGGTCCGTTCTTAACCTGAAACTGTTCTTAACCTGAAGCACCACTTTAGCTAACGGGGCCTCCTGCTGCCGCTGTGCCGCCGGAGCACGATTTCTGTTCTTATCCTGAAGCAAAGTTCTTAACCTAAAGCACTATTTCTGGGTTAACGGAGTCTGTAACCTGAAGCGTATGTAACCCGAGGTACCACTGTACCCCTAAACATTTTTTAAGGAAAAAAAGCACTGGCTGAATCTGGCTTACGGATTGGAACTGCTGCGCCAAACAAAACATGTCTTGAAAAGGAGTTCAGGAAAACCCTGTCTGCCTACTTTTTAAGCCACACTGATTACGTGTGAATAGATCCTATAACTGCATCAATATGTAAATACTGATGAGTGGATTATGCTCTACCATTCAAACTTCACCTCAGGCATATCCATCAGGTACCATGTATAAACAGAAGCCAAAGGAAAAGAGAGAAATGGAGACTTAGGAATCTCTGTGAAGGAACATGCAACCAGGCCAAAATCAGCTGGAAAAGGCGAGGAACTAAGTACCCATTTTGCACAAGGGAACACAGCATATACCAGTAGCTTCAACCAGTTGCTCACTTGAAGAAGCTATTAGGAGTAGACAGGAAAGTGGATGGGGAAAGGGTTAAGCATCTTCTCCACTCAAAACCACCCTTCCCGAAACTGTTTTGAATCTTTAAAAAACACGAACATTATAGGGACTTCATTGCATACATTTGCACATAACCTGAAGTCAGTCCCTCAGGTAAGGAACAGGTGCAAAGAACAGGAAGAATAAGGCAAGGGAGAGAAAGACAAGCCAGGCATAGAACAATAGATATGTTCTACAGCAGCATCTTAGGTAGCCTTCACATTTACCAGACACGTCCTGTTTCCTGATTTCCTCTTATGTATTCCCAGGAGGCCCAGGGATACAATTTGGCCAGGCAAACAGACATAACAAACAACTTCTGCAAAGCAGAGCTTGCTGCATTCTCTGTGTAGGACACAAACCTGCTGACAGCTGTTCTCTGTGGTAATGTACACAGAAATCGGCCTGCGACCTTACAGTTTTAGGTTTTGGAAAATCTTAGCTTACCTTTGTCTAAGTCTCCACTCTCTGTTATGGATCACATTTGAATCTCTTTTACTGAACTGTGTTTGCGCAATGTTCCTTTGTCAAGGAAAATGTGGAATTGTCACCCGAGGAATTATGTGTATGTCCATCTGCGCAATTTTAAAAAAATAAATAAATCTCAAACTATGTTTATTTCCACTTTCTGTAACTGCTGTGAAGAATTAATAGGCGCTGCTCAATTTTAAGGGGGTGCTAATTGAACCGCCTTAGATGATGAAGATGATGGTCTTATGAAATTGCTATGCACTACCTTGGCAGGAGAATTATATCCTGAAAGCTGGCTTATAAATTAGTTCATAAAAAAGTAAGAAAATCACTGCACCTATTTTACTTATTTATTCATATTTAACATATTTATATATTGCTCACTCAGCAGACAAACTCTAAGCGGTTTACAAAGAACAAACTAAAATGTTCATTTAACTGTATCAATAAAAGCAAACTTATAAACAAATTAACATAGAATGTTGTCAATATATGGATTAAATCAGCAATTTCAAAAACCATTATACATAGTAACATTACATGTTAAAGTTACATGCCTGAGTGGCTTGCCAGAATAAAAAAGATTTTTCAGAAGGCACTGAAAACAATGTAGGGAAGGGACCAGCCTAATATTAATGGGAAAGGCATTCCAATATTTATTTTATTTATTTGAGAAAAGTAATTATAGGATAGTACAGAAATTCAAGTAAATAAATAGTATATCATTGTATACCTAGGATCTACCGTTTATACTTGAAACATCGCCTATAGATCCACTCTGGACATTCTTTCAGATATAATAACAAAAGAACACAGAAACCAATATAAAATGTGTCAGTTGGAATATTGGTTTTGTGGTTGAGTGTATTTGCATTTGAGTGTTTTAAAAATATAGTTTTTTAAAAAAATAAATCTAAAATTGGGCATGTTACATTGTCAAAATATCAGGAGTGGTGGCAGGTTTGGGGTTTTTGTTTTGCTTATACAGCCACATCAGGTTAGCTGGGGCCAGGATGAATTCATCAAATTTATTTCCATTTGCGTCCTTAATCTGGACTGGAATCCAGGTTCCTAGAGGTAAAAAGGCTAGGCCTGATTCCTAATCCACTGGGCCCTCAGCTTCATAAACAACCCCCCCCCCCATCTTGCAAGAGGCTTCCCAGTCAGCTCTTACATTTTCCGCATTTATTGCTAATTTTGTCAGAGAATATAATGTTATTAAAAGGGGGCTCTGAGGTTAATCTTTATCCATACGCGAGAAAGACGTGACACGATGTCACCCAATAATTGGGATCTTATCAGTTCAGAGTATGTCAAGAAGAAGAGGAAACAAATCAGACCACAAATGGAAATGGAACGTGCCTATGCATTATTAGCAATTTGTTTTGGGTTTTTTCTCCTTCCCTAGCAGAAAGGACTGGTGGGTGAGAAGATTTCACAGGCAACCCGGTCTATGAGACAGAAATGATGCTGTGGTGGAGCCATTACTAGCAACAACAACACAATGCTTTTTCTCTGCTGAGGCTAACTGTGCCAAATATCGATCTGTTATTTTATTTTTTTTAATCCTGCCTGTCCTCCAAGGAGTTAAAGGTGCTGCTCCTGGTTCTCTCCCTTTCATTTTATTCTCACAATGAGCCTGGGAGGTAGGCTAGGCAGGGAGAGAGAATACTTGGCCCAAGATCACCTCAGTGAGCTTCATGACCGAGTGGGGATTTGAACCGTTTATCATATGTGGTGGGATTGTAAGGTAATTTAAAAAATTTGGGAAATGATATACAACGAACTGAAGAAAATGTTCCATTTAACATTTGTTTAAAAACCTGAAGCATTTTTATTAGGGATTGTAGGGAAAGATCTGCCAAAAAAGCTGAAAAACATATTCATGTATGCGACAACGGCCGCGAGAGTTTTAATAGCACAAGGATGGAAGACTGAAGAAACCCCAACAAAAGAATCATGGCAAGAAAAATTGATAGATTATGCAGAACTGGCAAAACTGATATACAAGCTAAGGGACAAGGATAACTGTGACTTTAAAGATGAATGGGAACCCTTTACAAAGTATTTGAAAACATAACAAAGCGAACTGGACTCCTTGGCTGGTTTTGAATAAACATCCACAAACTTTTTATTGATAATAATCAGCTAAATAGTTTGAGGATCTATACAACTGTGTAACATGCAGAAAACAGCATTTTTAGAGAAATCAAAGACTGGAACTGAGGGAAGTTGGGGGGTGGGGGTGGGTGGGTTCTGTGGGGGGAGGGAGGGAGAGGGAGGAAAAATGGGGAGGGGAATAAGGATGATATGTATCTGGATAATATGTTTTTTTTAAATTTTGAATAAAAAGTTATTTAAAAAAAAGTAAAAAAGTGGGGATTTGAACTGGGATCTCTCTGGGCTGAAGTCTAAATAACAACCATTCTGTCAATTAGAGCTGCCAACTGCTGGTTTCAAGAACTCCGTACTTCCCCTATAGCAGATGTGGGGAACCTTTGGCTCACCAACTCCCATCAGCTGCAGGAAGCATGGACAATGTCCAGAGATTGGATTTGGATTTGATATCCCACTTTATCACTACCCTAAGGAGTCTCAAAGCGGCTAACAATCTCCTTTCCCTTCCTCCCCCACAACAAACACTCTGTGAGGTGAGTGGGGCTGAGAGACTTCAGAGCCCAAGGTCACCCAGCAGCTGCATGTGGAGGAGCGGGGAATCAAACCCAGTTCACAAGATTACGAGTCTACCGCTCTTAACCACTACACCACACTGGCTCTCATGATGACGGGAGTTGTAGTTCAGCAACACCTGGTGGGCCAGAGGTTCCCCACATTGGTCATGTAGTCAGGGCCTATATTGATTTGACTGCCTTTTCAGACTCCATTACTACTGTTTTACTGTTTGGACCAGTAAAATGCTAGCTGGTTGGCATTCTTAAGTGCAGTTAAGTAGCCTGGTTGAATCCAGGCTCATGTTGGATTCAAAATCTCCAGTACATAAGGAGCACTGGCAGTGAAGCTTTCTGCTGTTGCAATGAGAAGGTCTTTGACTTTGGGCATCTCTCTCTGACTTTGAGCAAGGAGTTCCCTGGTATCCTATAGCCCCCCTCCAACCACCCTCCCAGGGGCTACAAGATTGCTCCCTAAATCAAGGTAAGATTTATATTTCTCATCCACAATTCATGTGTATCACCTGTTCACCTTTGATGATGTTTTTGGCTCCAGATATAATTTTACCAGGCCTTTACGTCTAATCTGTTTTAATCTCATCTCCATCACTACACCAGTGTGGTGTAGCGGTAGTATCGTAATCTGGTGAGCTGAGTTCATGTCTCTGCTCCTCCACATGCAGCTGCTGGGTGACCTGGGGCTAGTCACACTTCTCTGAAGTCTCTCAGCCCCACTCACCACACAGAGTGTTTGTTGTGGGGGAGGAAGGGAAAGGAGAATGTTAGCCGCTTTGAGACTCCTTCTGGTAGTGATGAAGCGGGATATCAAATCCAAACTCCTCCTCCTCCTCCTCCTCCTCCTCCTCTTCTTCTTCTTCAGGAGAATTTTATGGTCAAAGGTAGCATATAACATAAATAAATAAGATGGCTTTACGATGCTGCTTTTAGATTTACTGCTTCTAGGATTTCGTTTTTGTTTTTGAAAACCTATTTTGTAAACCGCCCTGCAAATGCATTTGAAGGACAGGGTAGCGATCCCTAAAACAAACACTTAATTTACACCTCTTTGGAAATTTGTTTCCATACTGTGGTGGCCAAACACTGTGGCAGCACTTGGAACAGCTATGCGAAGACTCAGGAAAACCTCCTGGCCCAAGCACATCAAGTTCAATCAGCCCATAGGTGTCAACTGGCGACTTGGGCAGTGGGATTGGCAAATTCCCTGCCTGAAGCTATTGCTATTCACCTTAGATGAGTAGGCAAAGCTAGAAGAATGCATTGGTTTCAACTCTTCTCCTCCTTTCCATGCTAGGGGGGAGGAAAGAGCAAGTTTCCAGGCCCTCCAAGTGTCCGTTGGAGGGCAAACTTCCAAACCCTCCAAGTGCCCCTATTTTCCAGGGACAGTCCTAGATTTACAGAAGCTGCCTTGTTTCCAATTTGATCCCGGAATGCTCTGCTTTCCCTTAGGCCACTGTTATTTTCATCAGAGAAATGTTGGAGGGTATGAAGTTATGCGACCCCTGAGCCAAGGAGATAAGGAGATAAGACATCTAAAGGCAGCTTTGTATAGGGAAGATTTTTAAAATGTTTTTTAAATGTTATGTTTTTATATTTGTTGGAAGTCATCCAGAGTGGCTGGGACAACCCAGTCAGATGGGTGGCGTATAAATAATAACATTATTGGAATAGGAAGTCCCTAGTTTCATTGGAGAATAGTTGGAGGGTATGAATTACTGGTCCAAAAGTTACTATGCAAGCTTATTCTGTTCTGCCTCCCAGCCACTGCTATGAGACAGTTGAAAAGGCACTATGTATTTACCTGCTTCTCCTGATCATTCTGGAAACAATTTGTGGTAGAAAGTGGGCAGTTGGGTGATGATAGAGGGAGAGTCAGCGTGATATAATAGAGAACGGGTTGGACCAGGGACCTTTGGGTTCAGGTCCAACTCAGCCATGAAGCTACGTGATATTTCACCAGTCATTTTGCTTTCTCTGTCCTGAATACACCTCGCAAGTTTGCTGCAAAAATAAACTGTCAACTACATTGAGCTTTGGGGTGGAAAATAAGGATACAGAAACTAATGCATTTGCAACAGGTATAGCAGATGTAAATGTGTGTGTGCAGGTTAAGAACTGAATTGTGATGGAAGTGCTATGGGGGTGTGGCATGTTTGTTTAAACTGATATTGCACTTTGCTGCGTTATGCGCCCACTTAAACCAACTCAGTTCAGAGGCCCACCTAAACAATAGCATTTTTATTATTGGCTTGCAGAAGGTTGTTGTGGAAGGAGCTGAAACGGTTCTTCCTGCGAAGCGAGTTCCAGAGCCTGGGTGCAGACACTGAAAAGGCCCTCTCCCCAGTTGCCACCCAGATGTTGGCAGGGCTCGAAACTCAGGTAGGTTCATATGGGGGGGAAAGCTGCCCTTCAGGTAACCTGATCGCAAAGCATCTAGGACTTTATCGGTCATAAGCAGCACTTTAAATTGTGCCAAGAATCAAACACGCCGTCATGTTCAGCCTCTCCCTCTCCCTCGCTCCTTTTCCTCTTCAGAGGGTACAGGTAGTGGATTGTGGGAGAGGACACAGGTATGAACACTTGTGCAAGTCTGCAGGCTCAGATAGATTGGATTATTTGCAAAGGTGTTCAAGGCCTATGGAATATGAGAACCACTTATCTAGAGATGGTTTACACAGGCCTCAGCACACAGCTTCTACCACCGTACCGGATTGCTAGAACCAGCCTGGATTAAGTTTACCTTCGGTTAAGGGTTCTGAGGCTCACAAGTGACAAAGGAATTTCTCCACGCATCTCGGTCTGAAGTTCTATATGCTGGTGGTTCCCACCCTGCACCGCCAGTCTGCTTGAAAAGTACTGAGGGTATTAGCGGACCTTTAGTGATTTATTTATTTTTGCCTGTTGTAGCAATCTTAATGCACTCTGTAAGATGGCATTCTTATTGCTTCTCCTTACCTGGGAGAAGCCAACTACAACTGAGCTTACATCCGAATTATATGCATAGGATCAGGCTGACAGTGACATGGGTAAAGCATGTCTGTTGAACTTATCCCTGCCACACGTGTTTTAATTATCTGCTTTTTATTAGCTATCAACAATAAAGTTATTTAAAAACTGTTCAAAGGAGCTATGATGCTTAGGAAAGACTCTGGTGACCCAGATCAGGAGAAAGTCATGTTCAGACATCAAAAAAAACAAATAAATTGCTGGATTCCTCTTACTATAAAACAATGGTGTAGTAGAGGAAAGAAAAGCAACAGGTAAAGGTTCTCCTCCCATATTCCTGTGGTGATGGAGGTTAAAACTCTACCTTTGCACAACCTTTATTTTAAAAAATAATTGCACAAGAAGCTTCTTTCATATTAAAATCTGGCTGCAATCCTGTTTATAGTCACCTGGGCAACTGTATTTGTTGGGCTTTCTTCTGAGTAGACATGTATCGGATTAGACTGCCAGTTATTTCCCTGCCCATCACCATGAGCAAATGTGGAAAATACCTTGAGTGTTACTCGAGGAAGATTAAATGCACTCCCCTCTCCTAGCAGCTGCCAAGGCCACACTCCTACTGTGAGTTCTGCCTTCTTTCTCCCTTTAGTGGTTTCCACATGCTTTGCCCTTCTCGCACAAAACTACCCATGCACATTCACTCTTTTTCCTGGTTGCTGTCTCACTTCCCCCCAGGCCTAACAGACACAAGCCTTGCTACTTCCTATTTGCTCTTCTCTCACAACTTCTTCCTTCTCCTCTTATGACATGATGTAGAATTTAGGAGTATGGGCACAAAGGCTGGAGATGAAAGGTAGTTGTTTCCCTTTCCGCAAAGGTGAAAGTAGCAACGATAAAGCCCTCTGTTGTCTTCTCACTGTATTCCTTGGTCAAACAGGCCTTCTAGATTTTCGCGGTGCATCGAAAGCTGCCAGACCTGCTTGAGCAGAAATGATAGTGGAACAAAAAGGAATAAGTGTGTGCATGCCTCAGATAATAATAGCTCTAACATGTCACTTTCAGCTCTCTAAAACAGCACAGATCAGGAAGCTTTGACCTTCCAGATGTTGTTGGATTCCAATCAGCCCCGGCCATTATAGTCAAAAGACAGTCAAGGATGTTGGGAGTTCTAATCTAACAACATCTGAAAGGCTACTGGATCCCCACCTCTGCTCTACAGTCAAACAACATGCAGTCGTCAGAATTTGTCTTCCTGGATCAGGATATCAATTCTTTGGCTCAAGTAGTGTCTTTATAAAAACAATGATTGTCAGAAGTCAATGTGATTTAAGTCCTAGCCATTCCCTTCAATGCAAATCTAGGATAATTTGTGTTATTGTCAAGTTGTTACTTCTGTTGTGAATGGGGGCAGCGCCTGGCTAATCAACTACTGTCTCCCCAAAGTGATCAGCTGGGCCTGGTGGCGTTTGACTATCAAGAGGATGCCAGAGATAGCCGTTCACTACAATGCAAATCTAGGATAATTGCGTTATCACAATGTAGTTCCTGTTGTTGTTGATGGTGGCGGTGCTTATTCACCATACATTTAACTGAATGTCACAGAATGTGCTTTTTACATTTCGTGAACATTTGATTCCACTCTCTATATTTCACCCCTATATGCCCATGTAAACCCACTGGCTGAAGACAAACATTGTGCATCTTATGAAGCAGTCTGTAGCCCACAAAAGCTTAGGCCCCCTGATACAGAGGTAGTCAATGTGGGGGCTTCCAGATGTTTTTTGGGGGGGACTCCTCAACTCCCATCAGCCCCAGCTAGCATTGCCAGTGGGTGTTGCAGTCCAGAAACATCAGGAGGGTACCACATTGCCATCCTTGCCCTGTGTGTTGATCTTGAAGGTGCCCCAAGACTCTTTGATTTGTTGCAACATGGCTACCACTCTGAAGTTGCTTTTTGGTATTCGATATTCAAGCACATAGTTCCTCACATTATGGAGGTTCCACTTGTGCCAATAGCTTTTGGAAGAACCAACAATCGCTCCAGGTTTTGACAGGTCCTTGGGCAAGATGCCCTTAGTGGGTCCCCTTCCCGATTGGAGATAACCGTATCATGAAGTAAGTTCCTTCTCATTGTAAGCTATTGTTCTTAGAAGACAAAGTGACACCGCCGATTAACCTCTTGTGAAAGCTTCGGTTAACCAGATACACTATGACAACTGTAACTATCCCTTGGATCATCTGAATACACCGTAAGCAATTATTTAAAGTCTCTCCTTTTGCCTGACACTATAATTATAATAATTGCATCCTGAAACTATTACTGGATGCAGAATTGTGTAGCAGAATTAAATATATGACAGTATATACCAAGCAGTTAATCTTTAATCACCTGCCCCTTTACTGATGAATTTATAATATAATCAATCTCTGTTATTTTCCCCACACTATACATTTCCCAAACAATATATATGGCGTCTGTTTATAAGATACTGAAGCAAATATAAGCTAACCTGCAGCTGAATGTCATGTTTGGTGGGTGCAAGGCTCCTGCAAAATTCAAGGGAGCAAGAAATTGTAGGAAAACCACCCGGTAGCTAAATGATATGTACCGTATGTGAACCTTTGCCAAAGAGTAGTGTTGGATGCGACCAATGGGAGTTGTATCTCAAAACACGTTGAGGGCACCAGGTTGGAAAAAGCTGTCACACACCATTGGATTATATTCCATTAACTGCTGCTTCCTTGTACATTCAGAAACTAAGTGTGTGCTTTGCTGTGCTGTCCTAGAAGATAATTTAAATACTAGAACTGTCAGCATGAGCTGGCCACTTGAGATTTTTTTTTTTTACATGGAACTTTGACACAGTGTTAGCAGCTTGTGTTTCAGTGCAGCCGGTCAGAATTGTGTTTATTTCTGTCATAGAATTTATACAAACAAAACAATGAAATTTAGAAAATTATTAAATTCAATGATACGGGCAGCAACCGTTTTAGGGGCATCTGATTTGTGTGTGACTGTGCTGAACTCAGAAGAGACCCAAAAACATCCCCAAAAGGGGCGGAATGGGGTAGGGTGTTTTCAGACTTTTCCCAATGTTGTTTCAAATATACGCAATTTAACTTAAACGCGCCGCGTCTTGGAATGTAATTATGTGGTGTAGGAGGTGTCCTAATAACATCCCCAGCTCTAACTTTCCTCTTGGCAGATAAAGAGAGAGGCATTTCTCTTTCCATTCGCACACCCGGGCCTCAACTTCCCTTCTTGCTCACCTGTTTCCCTTCCCTTAGAAGCGAAAGACAAGCACCTGCTGCTTGCGAGAGAGGAGGGACCAGGGACTTCCGTAGCACTGCTCAGTTTCCTTAGGAGGGAAAGTGCAGCCATCCCAGGTAACAGCATAGCCGCTCCCTGGCATAGCCCAGGCTTGGCTCAGCTCCCCGTGCAGTTTCCTCAGAAGGGTGGAGGACGGGATACACACTGAATCATGCCACAGCAAGAGGAAGATTCCTTTCCTCCTCTCCCTGGTACTGCCTGGAAACTGAGCTCTTTTTCCTCCTGGCATCCCCAGAAGGAATTTAGGCAGGAAGGGAAAGAATGGAAGCCCATGGAGATATATTTCTGCCCCTAAGAGCAGTTTTTGTCAGCTGGGAGGTTTGGAAGGGGAGCAAGCAGGTGTGATAGCGGCAAAATGTGTATCCATAATAAGAGATAGTCTATTGTGCTCCTGGACTATGTCAGGCAGTAGGAGAATCATGCTGTTACCTGAGATGCCTTCACTTTGGGTGCAAGACTAGTAAATGTGGTCCCCTCCAGATGTTCCGCACTCCATCTCCCATCTGTCCCAGCCAATTTGGCCAATGGTCATGGATGATGGGAGTTGCAGTCCCAAAAAAATCTGGTATGCCCTCCCCCTTTGGCTACCCCTGCCTTGGAAATAATTCTCCACGAGTTGCTTCCGTTTCATGGTCCAACCTGCTCCGATTCTTTCCTTTAGGAGGAATTTCAGTGTGAGTTGCTTCCTGTTCCAACCACTAGTCAGAAAGGCACATGGAAAATTGGAAGCTGCCTCCTATAGAGGCAGGCAGACTGTGGATCTAGCTAGCCCTGTCTTGCTCGCTCAGGCTCTCAGCACATCAAAGTCCCTGAGGCCTAAGTCTGTCCCAGCTTTCTTCCAAAAAAACCCATCTTAACTGGAGCTGCTAGAGAACAAGCCTTCACTTCTGTCATTGACTCTCCACTCATACTTGCCTCATATTCTGAGCACAGCTGCTCTTAAAGCATCCAGAATCGGCCGTGGAAATATTCTATATACCAAGAGCAAATTCATTTTCTGGAATGTTTCTGGCGAAACAGGGCCAGAAGGGGTGGGGGAATGAAAAGGAATGAAACATCTGGAAACCTGAACAGGAACACTCCAGACTGCAGCGTTTTGTCAGACATTTTGTAAGATGGGGAACCTGTGGCCCTCCAGATGTTGTTGGGTTTACAACTTCTATCAGCCCCTGCCAGCATGGCCAACGGTCAGGGATGATGGAAGCTGCAGTTCAGCAGCATCCGGACCCAAGGAAAGCTGTTAAATGTAGCACTCAAAGTATAGCAAAAATGATATTAAAAACCAGAAATAACAATGCTTCTGGGGCTGTATACCTGTTTATATAGTAATGCAAAAACTAGAACTCAAGGTCACCTCCAAGAGTGTTTTGATTCAGAGGACCAAACAGTTTTCTCTGGATGAGCACGAAGTGATGGGTTACTTTTTACTTGCCTGTCAAGTATAGCAGGGAGGGGAAATGTGGAAGCAAAGAACGAGCGGGAACAAATTCCATATTTTTCAATGGTCTCAAAGCCAAGTTAAGGCCACAGTCCTCTGCATATTTATTTGGGACCAAGACCTATTGGACTCTGCATGGGAGCAAATGTGCTTAGGATTCTGCTGTACGCTTGGAGATTAAGTGTTTGATCATATCCTCTTACAAAAATAGCAGGGGCGATGGACCACCCTGTGTTACTGTAAAACCAACCCCCAACCAACCAGAAATTAATTTGATAGAGGGATTTTATTTTTTTTAGAAATCTGACTTTAGGGGCTTTTTTTTGGGGGGGGGGAGATGGCTGGTACCAGATTTCTTAAACAGAGGGGGGGGGGGTTTAATCCGCTAGCATCCTTCTCAAAATATCCAGAAGTCTGGGCCTACCTTATGCCTCAGGAGAATTATTTACAACCACCATTGTCTGCGTTTTAATTGCCAGGTGTTCAATCAACCTAAACCTAGGAGGGCTGCGTGTGTTTGTGTAGGCCTCCCCGCGCCTCCTTCTTCGTCTGGATGGTGAAGCAACTGGTGACACGGAAGGGATGCCCGCCGCCGCCGCCACCCAGGGCTTCCATGCCTAAGGTTGCAAGTGTATTGCTAATTGCTGGGACTTGTTGCTCCATCCGCTCCAGGCTGGAAGGCGGCAGCAGCAGCAGCAGCCACGACGTGGGGCTTCTCTCTGCCTTTCTCGTTAATTAGACGGGGGAGAGAGAGCTGAATGCGCGGCACCTGGTTGACAATGGATTAAGCAGCTCGAGACAGGCAGCGGGCGATCCCTTCAAAGACGATACTGCACCGTCTGCATCCCTAGCGCTTTATCAGTCCCTAACACTCAACTGCCTCTCTCTGCGCAGCGGCGGCGGCGACGGCGCTTCCTCCTTGCAACTGCAAGCCTGTAATGGAGGGGAGCAGCAGCAGCCAGATGGTACTTTACCACCGAGAGACTTTCTAGTCTGGAAACTTCGCTCTTTCCACCATCCTTTGCGTGCGTGTGTGTGTGTGTGGCGGGGGGGGGGGGAGAGGAGGAGGAGAGCAAGCGAGCAAAAGAGAGGGGTGGGGGGAGTTATTTCTTATTGCAAGATTAGTTGGACTTTTGTCCCGATGGTTAGCAAAAAGTTGCTTAAGCGAGGAGCAGCAGGAGGAGGCTGAGCTGGCTCCGTGCAACTGGGAGGAGGAGGAAGGAGGAAAGTTTTTTACTCACTTCTCTGCTGCGAGGAGCAGAGCCCCTCCCAGGCGAGGAGAGGGAGCGAGCGAGATAGGGATGCTACCGCTTGCAAGAGGCGGCGGCGGCGGCGGCAGCAGCAGCCTGGCTGAGTAACACGTCCCCGGGAGCCTGGCCGGAGCCACACGTGATGCGCCTGCCTCGGAGGGTGAGCGGGGGCGCGCGGTGCGGGGTGGGGGGACTGGGGGCACCGTCGGGCGCCGCTGCCGGGCCGGAGGGCTCCTCGGCTTCGCCTCATCCTCCTCCGGGAGGGAGGAGAGGACGAAGGGAAGTTCTGGGGGAGTTGATGAACTTTGCACATCCATCGAAACGCCATTTTGAATTCGGCTGCTGCTCGCTCTCCCCCCTCCTCCCTCCGTCCCTCCGGAAACTTTTGCTTTCCTTTGGTAATTGCGCGTCCCCGGCCTTTCCCGGTTATTATCCTTAACTTTTTTTTTTTTGAGTGGCGTGCGGGGGGGGGGGGGTCGGGAGAGGGAGGTGTGGGGGGCGGCCGTGCATCATCATCATCATCCTCATCACCATCCTCGCCGCTTTCCATCCTGGCTCGAGCCAGGCAGCCCAGCCCGGAGCAAGTCCGACGTAAGTAGGCGAGGCTGATGCCAGGAGGGCGACTTTCTACCTGCGCCTCTTGGGAAGGAGGAGAGAGGAAAAGCGCAGCTTGGGAGCGAAGCTGCCCGGGGGAGCTTCCGAGGCGTGCAAAGAAACTTTTTTCCCCCTTCCGAACGTGCGGATGGATGGGTGGGGATGAGGAAGGAGGACACTTGCGGCGAAAGGTAGAAAGTGCCCCCCTCCCTTTTCAAGCGGCGCGACTCTCTTGCTGGTGTTGCAAATGTAGCTTTTGGGGAGGGAGCGAGAGGTGGCCGGGTGGTTTTTTTTTGTTTGCTTTTTTTGTGTGTGTGTCGTGGAGGAAAGTTTCTGAAAAGTTGGTTGGCAGTGGTGCTGAGCAGATGCTGCTGCTGAGTTGGGGCAGCGTTTTCTCTCTCTTTCTCTCTTTCCCATCCCCCGCTCCTCCCTGCCTCCCCTTCTCGGCTCCCCCCACCGCTCCTTCCGTGTTGCAAACTGTACCAACCAGCAACACCCGTTGCAGCCTGTTGCCTGCAGGACCTGATGCTCATCCATATTAAACCGTCTGAGCTCAGGAATTCATCCAGATCATCTCTCTCCCTCCCCTCCTACTGCAAAGTTTATTTTTAACCAACGATTTGGATGGGCCTGCGAGAAGGAGAAGCATCTTTTAACCCAATTGGCCTCCGCTCCCTGCAACTACATCCTCCTCCGGCTCGCTCTCATCTTCCTTCTCCAGCAATTTTTTTGTTGTTGCGTTGGGGTTGTGCGAGAGAGGGAAAAGCTTTTATGATTTGAAGATGATGGGGAGCGAAGTAGCACCCCTCACGTTACGTTGAAGTGGAGCCGACTCTCTCTCAAGGTACAACTCTTTTCTCCCCCCCCCCGACGCTTTGGTCTCTTTTTCCTCTCTCTTTTGGGCATCTGCTAACTTTTCCCCCTCCTTGTTCGCAAGGGCGGTTGCTGGAAGCATCTGTGTGTGTTGTTTCTGTCGCTCCTTTTTAATATATATAATTGTACTTTGGTACTTCTCGTTCCCTTTGCCCTCCCCTCCCCTTCACCCTCGGGGGTGGGGGGGGGAAGAGGGAGAGGTTGGAGCCTTCACAAGATCAGTTCTGCTTCTCTCTCTCTCGCTTGGCCTTCAGCAAAGGTGCACGCGCGTCATCCTTCTCCTTTCCTCCTTGAATACTTGGGAAGGGTTCGGCGTGTTTTATGGTCCTTTGGGGTATGTGTATGCGTATGCGCGGGAGGGTATCTGGGCTTCCTTTTCTCCCCCCCCCCCGTTGTACTGGGTCCGAGGGACCTCTTTCTCTCCCCCCACCCCTTCCAATGGATTATAGGAGGAAACGCACACACGCATCGTCACGAGTACAGGAAGGAGCCCCGCGTGCGTCCGAACCTAGGAAAATGTGTCGCGTGTCCTATTTACTTCTGTTTTCTTCTTTTACTTCTGCGTCGAATTCTGAACTTAACTGGTCCAGGTCTCTCTCTTTTTCTGTTGTTTTTTTTTTTTAAAAAGATTCTTCTCGCATCTCTTTTTAATCCTTTTAATCGACCCTTTCGGATTACGAACAACGACGACGCTATTAACTCTCCCACCCCCTTCTATCCCTCTATCCCCCCACAATTGCTGCATCCAAAACTTCTCTAAAAGCACCTCCCTCCCTGCCCCCCCCCTCTTCTCTCCGTGTTAATGCAGACTAGTCGGGACTCGTCTCTTAGGAAACTGCGACCTTAATCGTTGCTAAGAAGCAGCGGGGGAAAGGTTTCTCTCTCCTCCGCCCCTGGTCGAAAGACGTATTTCCCTGCCCCGCCACCCTCTCCCCCCCCCCAGTTTTTTTCCTTAAAAGATTGTGGATGCAAAAAGAAAGAGATGATGTTTCTCCTTTCTTTGGGAACTTAAAAAGAAAGAGGGGGAGAGGAAAAAATAAACACCCACCCGATCTTTTATGACCTCCCCACACCCATGCAAACATGGAGCGAGTTTGCAAAAAAAGAGAGATTTTCTCGCCGCTCTTTGCAACTTGATCAAACTTTTTTTCTGCCCTTGCTCAAACTTTTCCCTGCCGTTGGGTTCGCTCGCTGTTGCCTTTATTTAACCGAGAGAGAGAGAGAAGGTGCTTTTTGTGTGTGTGGGTGTATGTGGGTGAAGAGCAGCCATGGAAAACGTGGTGGTTGCTCTCCTCCGTCCTCGGCCAAAGTAACTTCCAGCTTTCTAGCTCGCAGTTGTGCAACAGGCAAAGAGAGGCATCTCGTTGCCGGGCAGAGTAGAGCAGCGAGAGAGAGGAGGCTGGAGATGCTGTGAAAACTTTCGCAGAGGGAGGAGGAGGAGGAGCCGCCGCTGCTGCCGCTGCCGCTGCTTGTTGATGGTGGAGGTGGATTGAACTTTGTCATGTGGGTTGATAAGTTTGCTCTGGCTCTGCCCTCCCCTCCCTCCGGCTCTCTCCCCCCCACCCCCTCTTCTTACCTCTTCGTTACACTATCTGTCTCTCCCTCCTCTCCCAGTGCTCTGCAATGCATCCTTGATGGGTTATAAAAGAGGAGGGGAGAGCGGTTTCTCTTAGCTCAGCACATTTGTGCTCCTTTGCCTGGCGAGGAGACGGAACGAAGAGCCCAGGTCCCAATGGACAGTCCCAAATTCGGCAGGGGCTTCAGAGCAGTACCCAAACTGCACTCTTCCTGGGGAGATTGTGGGGGGTTTTAGGTTTGTTTTTTTCTTGGGTGGTGGGGAGAAAATAACTCATTAAAATGCCATTTCCTTGACTTTTAATGGTCTGACTTTGAAAAGGATGGCGGAGTTGCATTTCCCTTCGTTTTCCCTCTTGAGATGGAATTGGTCCCTTTTCTTTACAGTTTTTGATGCTAAGTGGGGGAAATCTGTAGCAGGTATATATTATCATAAATCTGGTGTCTTCAGCCTGAGAAGGCAGTTAAGTTAGTTGGTTGATTCCTGGCAAGGGAAAAGTGCTTGAAACTTTACATTTTCTGACTGCCTTTTATGTCTTGCCTTTTGGACAAGGTCACTCGTGTTTAATGTAGTTTTTCTCATCCTTTGCGCAGGAAAAAAATTGCCCGTGTGATAGGGGGAATCTTAATTCTGCTTTTCACACCGATGCTTGCATCTTTTAAGATAGCTGCTTTTTCAGTAACTCCTGGAATTGTGACCCTTCCACTAACTATTGGCTGATATCTTTAAAAGGGTATGGTGGCATGAAGAATTGGATGCAGTTTGGGAAGGGTTAAAAAAAGTTGCCCTCAGCGGCTTGGTTCTCTCTCCTCAGATGAATTTATGCATATGCGCATGCAGGGGGAGATAGACATGGACCCAGTGACTCATGGTCACGCAAGCCATATTTGTTTTAGGGTTTTATTTTCCCTTTGAAGGCTTAGGGGTATAGACCTCCTCTTGATGTGTCTGCATAATGCCCATTAGCATTAACTGGTGTTGCAAGTACATCCCTGGGAGAATAGACCCCTTTGTGTGTTAGAAACTCAGAAACAGCATGGCTCCATCATCCAATCAATCAAGTTACCACAACACTTCTTTTCATCCTTCGCTTAAGACACACCTAATGGCTTTAATTGTTTCAGGGCAATTGGCCAGAAACTGATGTCTTGTGTATGTGTGTGTCTGCCTCTTATAGCAATCCCAGCCATATACATGTGGTGTATGTTAAGTTTGGGTTAATGTAAAATTTTGCAGACTTTTTAAGCTTAGGGGAAAGCTACCTGAAATTTGTTCCCATTTAATAAAACTGTCCCCCCTCTTATAATTAGTTTTTAATACGAAGTTTTAAAACCCGGAACACTTCCGATTATTGAACTGCTCTGAAAATCAAACAATTTGATGAGACCTCACTCTTATCCTGTTCAATAGCCAGATAGATGACACCCATCCTTGCATCTTTATGTCATATGATGAACCTTGCTTGGACTTCTGAGAGTCTCTAGAGATTGCTAAAGTAAAACCTCAGGTGGGAAAATCTCTTGTGACTTAGTAGTGGGTTTAGCAAACTTGTTTTGGCCTAAGGGCAGACAGTGCGTTTCAAAATTCCCCCTCCCCTCCTCTTCCAGGCCTTTGCAAAATGTCCCTTGTAGCCTTATGGGTTTCCTGGATTTCTTCGAGATGATTTATGTACTCTAGATGCATTTCTGCATTTACACTCAGCTTTTCCGTTACTGAAGGTGTCATAATTAGAGATGCTCTTCCCTGGTTTTTTCTTTTTCTTTCTTTCTTTCTTTCTTTTTTTTTTGCTTGTAGTAAAAGCTGGTTTTTCCATCGGCTGTCTTACGCTGCTAGTCAAAACTGGCTATCGTTGCTAGCTCTCTCAGGTTATACATGTTATCCCTTGCGAAAGTAGGTGGTGCGGAGAAGGTCATAGGATAAGTGTTGCTAAGCAGCTAAACAGAAGGATGCTAAAATTAACCCAAGTGCATCTATCAGGGATTCATCCTCTTTCTCCTTTCCTTTTGTAAATAAAATAAAACCACTTTTTTTCTCTTAAATTACCACGTTGGGTATCTCGAACTTAAAATCAGACTAAACTTTTGTGCTCAATGTCAGAAATATTTTCATATCACATTCTTAATATGTAAACTCCTGTATCTTACGTATTTGTAGAATTATGACCTGCGTTCCCTTAATGGATGCTTTCATAGAGTTGAGAAGTTAACAGCACATGACATCATGAGCTTAATAATCATTACTCAGAAGCAAGTCATGTTGAATTTGCTCCCTGCTAAGTGTGGCTGGGTTAGTAGGATAGAAGTCTTGGTTACAGGTAACTTTCAAAATGTGATGTGCTTCCATATAAGTCTTGTTTTTTTAGGGATGATGGTGGCAATTTATCAGGAAATGTCCTGAGAACATACTTGCTTCCAACTTGGTGTTTATAGAAACTTCTGCAGCAGAAATTCCTTTTTCTCGTACCTCCTGCCCCCCACCCCCCAGTACTGGCTGATGTAGTGAGTTGAAACACAGGTGGAATGCAATGTTTCTGCCTCAAACATCAGATAGATTTGTGTAGGAAACAAAGAAGTCTATTACAGCACAGCTGGAGTCATGGTGTGTAACTTGTGTGCTGTTCTCAAAGCTTGTGTCAATTCATTTTATGTTGGGGAAAGCTATGTGACATGCTACCAGATGAATAATGTTGGTTTGGTTTTTTTTTTAAAAATATATTTGCATCACTTTTTAACTTTCTGGATACTGGTTCACATATTTTTTTCCACACAAAACACTTAGCTTAACTTTTTATTCTCTTTTCCCTCATTACAGATATGAAGTGCATTTCTGAAGAGCTACCTGAAGCTTAGAAAGGGGTAGGAATTAATTTACATTTTCCTTCTCTCTTCTCCCCCACCCCTCTCCCTTTTAAAATACCTTTGCCCTCAAGCTTGCAAAGAAGCGTCTTTGGATAGCAGATAAGTGCTGACAATGGCCCCTATCTTATTAATTGATAGGGAAAACCCTGTTAAGGCTAGGAATTCTGAATTTGTAAAGTGGCTCAGAAATCGTGGCCTGCCCTGGAGTCTCCAGCAGTTGTGATAAGAAGTAGGTTTATCATCCCATTTTCTGTGGGCCTTTTGTGTGCAGCAAAGTCTTGTCAGAAGCCTGTGGTTGCTAGTCCTCACGGTTGTGGCAGGAACAATGAAAACTAAATTTGAAACAAATAGTGCGGACGGAAACATGTCAGGGCAGAAATATACACTGCTTTTCAAGAATCGATTCTTAGCAAATAAGAAAGTTGTACAGTGTGTGTGACTCACTAATCTGATGCCTGTTGGGTTCATGGAAAAATAATGTGAAGATAAGTATATAAATTAGGTGGTGTTCTGTGGCTTATGAGTGTTTCTCACGTATCTCTTTCAAGCAAATTTGCCACCCTGACACCTGTACTGTTTATGGATGCTCTTGTCTACAGAGATACCTATTCTTTAAATGAAATTGTTCACTTACGAAATATGACTTGGCTCGAATAGGAGAAAAGTGTGTTTTCCGCTTGTATTCATTGCATTTTTATTTTATTATTAAATTTGTATACCACCCTTCATCTGAGGATCACTGGGTGGGTTACAATATAAAAACAGAAAAATGCATAGCATGGTAACAAACAAAAACAATACCCCCCCCCCCCAATTTGAAAGGCCAAAGATTGCTTAATAAGCCAGAAAAGAGGAATGTTTTTGCCTGGCACCTAAATACATGTAACGAAGGTGTCAGAGGAGCATTGCTGGGAATAGCATTCCACATGCAGGGAGCCACCGCAGAAAAGGCCTGTTCTCGTGTTGCCACCCTCTGGACCTCTTGTGGAGGATTATTAGTATCCTGCCCTATTTGCCTCACAGCAGCCAAGGGAGGTAAATTTGGCTGCAAGATGGATAGTGGTGGGTCATCCAAAGTCAACTAGCACTATAGCTGAGCAAGTATTTCAGTGTGGATTTCCCACAACCAAGTTCCAAATTGTTCCTGCTCGCAAACTAGGATTGGTTTTTTTTTTTGTAGGATTCTTTCACGATCACATTCTGCTAAATGTACTGCCTGGTTGAAGCGTTGCACTTGTTTTGGGGAGCTATGTTGTGTAAATTTGCTACCTTGGGTGGTCCTGGCATCTTCTCTATGCAGGTTTAGGGAGGTTATGTGTCTTCTCTCGCACCTCTTTCCAGGCTGCGTTGAGTGTATGTGTGTGGGGTTGAGGGAGAAGATGGTTGTTTTTAGGACACAAAGGAACTGGGGGAATTTGAGGAGATTAGCCTCATGTGTTTCATTTTGTAACAGGTGCTAAATCTGTGCGTTTCTGTGCAAAAGGTGCTAAATCCAGTTGTTGGAAATGAGCGACGGGATGAAACGATACCGTTCTGGGTAGCAGTAGTGTGAAACAAAGGATGCCCATTTCTATGTTACAGAACGTTATTGCCCTGAAATATAGGCTGTTGAAAACAAGGGAGTACCTAACCTAGCCATAGATTCAGTGGAGAAATTGAGCACTTGTACCTTTTCTAATACAAAAACAGGTTTAAAACATTCCCACCTTGCAGCCCAGTTCTGCTCCTTGTTGGCATTAAATAGGGCAATGCTTTTGCAGGTAGGTCATACATTATTTAAGGCAGCAACAGGTGTTGCCAGAAGAAATAGCCAAACTGAAGCATCCTTGCTTCTTTCTTGGTGTGAATCTTAAGGATAACACGGATGTGATGTGTTCTCTTGTAGGCCCAATTAAAAGCTGTACCCCGTGGCAGTTGCTTTTCTGTGAAATGCAAAAGAAACGTGACTTTTTGGTGTGCTGTTTTAAAATGGCTTTTGGCTTCCTCAGTGGGATATATGGCCAAACAGCAGCTCACCTGTGAAGGGCAGGGGCCTTTTAACCAAACCTTGCAGAGCTGGAATGAATATTGAGTTGCTCCCCATCGGTTCAGCAGAACAGCCTGTAGATTTCGTTGCCTGCAGCAGGATGCAAGCCATTCTAGTGCATCTTGTTCTCTGTGCTACCTCTCCAGTTTTTCATGCTAACCGGCCTTGCAGTCAATAAAGGTAGCTCTCCCTGAATAGGTGCTGTAGACAAAAGAAGTAGGTGATGGGTGGGGACTGTTTATTCAATGTGATTCAGGTAAGTAATGCTAAGGGAATTCAAAGGCCTCTGAGACAGGGCAGCTGAATAGTTTTAAGGAGGATTCACCTGCAGATTTTCAAGGGGTCTTTACCAACAAGGCGGAGGGAAGCAATTGAAACCCCTATCCAGGCATTGTTATGTTTAAAGGGGATTATCAATTGCTTTGAAGATCTTGACTTTTTTGTAGTTGTTGTTGTTCCCCTTTGCTTTAGACCAGTGGGTCTGCATTGTATCCTTTCCTTAGTGCAAATTCTCTAGCGCCTTCCTTCAGAAGAAAAAGCCCCTTAGGGTAGCACCTTTAAAGACTGGCAGATGTATTGCCTAACTTACCTGCAGGAGAGAGCCTGCGTTCCATTCCGAAAGCTCACGTTCTGATTTGTTGGTGTGTGTTTTTTAGTCTTTAAGATGACACAGGACTCTTGGGGCAACCGGTTAAAAAGAAACGTGTCCCTTTCTGGAATTAGAAGCACTACAAGGTCTTGTGTGGTTTCCAAAGGGAGATTTGAGTTTTCTCTCTGAAATGCCATTTTACATCAAGCATCGCTCTTGCAAGTGCTCAGGGGGTTGGCTTTCAGTTTGGCAGATCTCTGGAGTGAATGTTTTTCAGTGTGAGTGAACATCTATACAAATTACTTGGGAATTTCTTTACTACTTCGGTAAATACAAAGCAAAAAAAAAAAAAAGTGATTCTCAAGGTCACTGGTCACACAGTCTTCCCCATCATTTGCTACCTGGTCCAGTTAACTGGTGATGTCAGGATTTGAACCTGAAACCTTCCTCATGTTAAGCAAATACTCTGCCACTGAGCTACGGACCCATGATTTGGCAGTCAGGAACATCTTCTGGGTTTGCATGCCCCTCTTTGCTCTCTTTAAACCCCCCCACCCCAGCATACACCTTTTTAATTTGGGGTTCTGGCTTGTGCTCATGACATGCTAATGATAGCTATCTTGCACTGAAAGGGAGAAGAGGCAGTGCCTGAGCCAGTGGGGAGGAGAGGTATGCAAAGACATGGGTTGCTCCCAAGTTGCCAAACCATGGCATTGGCAGTGCTGGCTAGTGGGTGGTCCTTAGCAAAAAAAAAAAAAAAAAAAGGGTTTTGTTTTTGTCCTTTTTATTTTATTTTAAGTGGAATCTTTGCTTCCTGGGAATTAATGGGCAAGCCCGTTAATTTATTAGAGTTATAATTGCTGCTCAGTTAAGGATTGTTTATCATTTCCTGATGTTGGGCTTTAAAGTATGTGATTAAAGGGGTGTGGAGAATTCTGCACAGACACCTTTTCTACATGCAGCCGGTTGTCATCAACAAACTCTGCATACAGTTTGGATTTTCCATGCAATTTGGATTTTGGGGGCACCTCTTGTCATTTTAAGCAAGGCTTCGTAGAAACAGCACTTGAAGCATCCTAAAGTTCTGCAGCTGGTTGCTAGGGAATGTGCCACACCCTCCCTGTCCCCTCTGAGTCCAGATTTTATGTATGATCCAGTTTGCACTTGTCTCGCTCAGACCAGAATGTCGACTCAACTTTTCTTGGTAGTTGCACAGAGGGCTGGCTTGGATTGCTCAGAGAAAATTAGCTGGGTAACCTCATATTGCTGAAGTTCGTCACTCTGAGGCACATGCCTCTGGAATCTTAAGGACTCTGCAGGCTTCTGTGGCCTTGCTCTTTTTTAAAAAAACAATAATGTGTGGCTCTGCTCTTGAGACTCACAGAAAAACTAGCGCTTCAAGGCAACTTGCTCTTTTTGACAGGAGTGCTCTTCTTAACCTGGTAGTTTTGAAAGGCTTGGTTTTTAAAGCAGTGCAGCAGCAGCTGATGTTTCTCTTTAGACTACAGAGGGCTTGAATCTTAATCTCAGAATTGTAGGTTCGAACCCAGTGTCAGAAACTCAAGATACATAATCTAATTGCCCAATGGCTCCATAAACCTAGGTTATGGTCGCCACAATGGAATGTCTAGGCGCCCCTTTTTTTGCATTGGGATTTATTATTTTTATTAATTTCATTTTCTGTACTGCTTCGTATTTTAAAGAACAAATCTCAAAGCAGTTTGCAACACATTAAAACACCAAATAAAACAGATCCAGTGCAGGCCAGCCAGCACCACAAAAGCATTGATGCAATATAAGGATCCTAACGGATTTTCAAGGCTATTTTTACATAGGGTGACAGCGAAACTAACAACAAACCACAGAGCATCTCTCTGGACACAGAGATGTGATGGTGGTTTTGAGGAAGATCAATTTGGACCTGTGATTGGAATCTATGTTGTTGTGCCGTGACAGCTCTGGATCCATAATTTGTATGCTTCATTCAATGGAAGCAGATGGGAGCTGTGATTTGGTTGGGATGTGTGAGGAACCTGTCGAAAAATTACGCAACTTCCAAGAGGATTCATTTTACTGTATCTGATATGTCTCGTTGCCTTCTCTTCTGTGGCACCCCACTTTCTCTCTCTGGTTGCTACATTTTCCTCCCAGTTGCCCATATCGGAACCGCCCCCCCCCCCCCCGATTTCCCACCTATCCTTCTCACCTCTTATGCTTTTTGGTCGCTTCGCTTTCCGCTCAGGTGCCAATCCGTGTCTTGAAAATGCACGTAGAGTTGAAAGAGGGAGTGGGAGAAAGTGATGCTTTCACCTGTATGCTTTCCCTTCCTCTTTCACCTTTGTGTATTTGAGGGGCTGGGGGAGAAATTGTAACAACCCTCCCCACCACATGACAAAGGGGTGGGGGGCATGTAGGCTTCATGGTTGCCAGGGGAAGCCACATTGCCTCCTCTGTGACTGGCAGGAGGACTTCTCCAGGTTTGGAGATGTCTTCTAGACCTGTTTTACCTGATGCTCTGGATTGAACCTGGAGACCTTCTGCATGCAAAGCATGTATTCTCTAACCGAGCTATAGTTCCGCAAACTTTATTGAAACATGACTATGCCGCCATTTTGGATCACCAGCCATTTTTCTGCTGCAAAGAAGTGTCAGGTGTACTCTTGGCTATACCCATGGTACATGTGGGGTGATGCTAAAGCCTGATAGGCCTGGTCAGTGTATGTGACCCACATGACTTGTCTGTGCCCCAGAATCCTCTTCAGGGATTCTTTTGGAAATAAGTCTGTGTGGAAAGGGTTACTTAGGGATCAAAAACACTGAATACTGCTGGACTAGGTGGAGCTGCCTAGCAGGTAAATTTATTGCATTTTAAGGAAGTGGTTGAAGGAAGTATTCACTCCTGATTTTAAGACACAGGTCTCTCTCTCAGGGATGGGAAACCTGTAGTTGCAACACCTTCCGGAGGGCTGCAACTGCCATCAGTTCCAGACAGCATGGCCAATAGTTAGGAGTAACTGCAGGTTCCATGCAGTGTTCGAAATTAGCCAGGCACATTTTGTGACTGGCATGGGTCCAGTTATGTGGAGATCTCTGGTTGCCAGGTTGGCAACAAGGGAAAGCAAAATGTCACCTAGAGAAGGACCTGAAATACTTTCCTTGAAGCTTGATTTTGTTTTATTCTGGATTGTTTTATTTGATGTTTTAATGTGTTGTATACCCTTATTATTGTATACCCTTATTGTATACCCTTATTATTGTATACCCTTGTTGTATACCCTTATTAAAGGTAAAGGTACCCCTGCCCGTACGGGCCAGTCGTGTCCGACTCTGGGGTTGTGCGCCCATCTCACTTAAGAGGCCGGGGGCCAGCGCTGTCCGCAGACACTTCCGGGTCACGTGGCCAGCGTGACAAGCTGCATCTGGCGAGCCAGCACCAGCGCAGCACACGGAAACGCCGTTTACCTTCCCGCTAGTAAGCGGTCCCTATTTATCTACTTGCACCCAGGGGTGCTTTTGAACTGCTAGGTTGGCAGACGCTGGGACCGAACGACGAGAGCGCACCCCGCCGCGGGGATTCGAACCGCCGACCTGACGATCGGCAAGTCCTAGGCGCTGAGGTTTTACCCACAGCGCCACCCGCGTCCCCTTATACCCTTATTATGTTCCTTATTATTATTATACTGCTTTATATTATTATTGTTATTGTTATTGTTATTAATAGTTCAGTTGCAAACCAACCAACCCTGACACCTATACATTTCAATTGCGGCAACCATAACCCAGGTTTAAGGTGCCATTTGGTGTTTAGTTTATATATCTGAATTTCTAACACTGTTTTCATGCTCACAACCTTCTTGGCCTCATGCCTGCTTTCGGCAGTAACCCGCAAAATACTCATTGGGTTGATTTTTGCTGCTGCAGAAACCCCACAGAAACGAATAAGACGCTGCAGTTGTGCTTGGTTGTCTTCTCCTTTTGGCAACAGTA
The DNA here is from genome assembly GCF_964270895.1 of Podarcis filfolensis. Taxonomy (NCBI): domain Eukaryota; kingdom Metazoa; phylum Chordata; class Lepidosauria; order Squamata; family Lacertidae; genus Podarcis; species Podarcis filfolensis. Next base: position 28,428,389 of record NC_139603.1, on the reverse strand, counting down.
CTTTGCCTGACACATATTTGGCTTCAGAGAGACTTGACATTTCTAAGTGAAGGTGACCAGATGGGAAAAGGGAAGACCAAGTTCTGATGACCCTTAAGGTTTACGTGGATGGGGGAATTCTGGCTGTGCCAGCGGTTGCTCTTCTGCACAGCTCTTAAGAGAACACCAGAGGTGTGTTGTCTTTTACATCTGGCCACCCTAGTGGAAACGTGCTTTGAGCCCTGCTGGAGCCAGGGACCTAAATATGGGTAAACGGATCCAGCAGAGCTCAGGCTGTGCTCTATTCCGCAATTGCATGTGGAATTCTGCTGTGTCAGTATGTGAAGTGTGGCTGTGGCCTTTTACTGAGATTGCTCTCTGTGTTTGTGCATGTCATGTGCTATGACTACCTCTTAGTTCTCTTACTCATATTGGTATTCTAGGAAGTGTCTCTAAAAACAACAACAGAAGCCTGCTGCTTGCTGTGGCCTTTGTGCATAGCTCTCTATTTGGGGGCTTTAACTGGGGTGCTAGCTAACACATCTACAGCAGGCATAGGCAAACTCGGCCCTCCAGATGTTTTGGGACTACAGCTCCCATCATCCCTAGCTAACAGGATCAGTGGTCAGGGATGATGGGAATTGTAGTCCCAAAACATCTGGAGGGCCGGGTTTGCCTATGCCTCATCTACGACATGCACAGAAGTTACAAGCAGTGTTAGAAGCTCAGATATGTAATCTAATCACCAAATGGCACCTTGAACCTGGACTGCAGTCGCCACCATGGAATGTCTTGGTGCTGTGTCCCCCCCCATGGAATTTATTATTACTATTATTAATTCCATTTCTATACTGCTATATATTTTAAATAACAAATCTCAAAGCAGTTTACAGCACGTTAAAATGTCAAATAAACCAATCCAATTTAAGCTTCAAGGAAAATATTTCAGATCCTTCTCAAAGCGACATTTTGCCAACCCGGCATCCAGAGATTTCCACATGGTCGCAACTGGACCTGCTCCAGTCGCAAAACGAGCCTGGCTAATTTCGAACACTGGTTACAAGAGGCACGAAATAAAGATGGTGGAAATGTTTAGCTCACAAAATGTGGCTAATGGAATATGTTGGTGATGCCATTTTTGGTGGTTTCCAAGGCAGTAGGCATAACTTTAAATCAGATTTGACTACAGCTCCTGTCATCCTTGGCTGCTGGTTCTGCTGGCTGGAGTGGGTGGTCTCTGAGAGTCCCATCAGCATCTGTAGGGCCGCAAATTCTCTTATCCCGCTGCTTCAGTATCTGGAAAGTATTAAACTTGGGTAAATGATGCTCAGCACTGAGAATGGTTTGGGTTTTTATGAGTATTATTACTTGCCAGGGCAAAATGAATTTTTAAGGAGAGAGAGAAATCCCACTCTTGTATGCTGAAAAGTCTTTCTCTCCAGAAATTTAAGGAGCGTAGTCCATCCTAGAAGCCTTTCCCATTCGCCTAGAGCCACTCTGGTTGCCCAGTGACAGTAGAAATTCACTCTTCACCTGCTGAGTAGTGCAGTCCATCTTTTCTGCGATTGAGCTGTAGCTTTGAGAACAGATGCTGGGGCTGAGGACTCTCACAGATTAAGCCCAGGGAAGTGTAGTCAATGGTTTCATATAATTTGGTATCTTGGCTATTTGGGGTTACCCGAAATACAGGAACGCTTATAATATTTCGTATTTTAGAATGTTCAAAGTGGCTGCTACCTTACTGTAATCATTACAGAACACCTGAAATGGTAGACCCATATTGCTGTTCCCGTGTTGTTTATAGAGCGGGTTTTCCTCTAAGGCAAGGTTTCCCAAACTTGGGTCTCCAGCTGTTTTGGAACTACAACACCCATCATCCCTAGCTAGCAGGACTAGTGGTCAGGGATGATGGGAATTGTGGTCCCCAAACAGCTGGAGACCCAAGTTTGGGAAATCCTGCTCTAAGACACATTTATTGCCAAGGCCAGGGGACTTCCCCAAGTGGTCATTCGGTCTTTTAGCCTCTGTGATGCCAAAAGCATGCTGACAAAATGAGATTTGCAAAGATAACATGGAGTTCCTAGAAACACTTATCTTTTCTAACCCCTGTGTTTTTAGGACTCCTTACTGCTGGGCTTGCCTTAATGGCTGTGCTGAGTTTTTTCTCTTCTTAGCTGACTCCCAGCGGCACACATGCTGTTTCCTGTTCTGCGCCCCTTCACAAACAGCTCTGTGCGCTGTTGCAACTGCTCCCCAGCCCAGAAAGTGTACTGACATGTGTGTGTGGCTTTGCTTATTGGTATTGATGAAAAGACAATTGAGTCTTCCATTTGGGTGGAGCTCGTACAAGAAAAGAGAGTGGGAGCAGGACACCGATATACAGTGGTACCTCGGGTTAAGTACTTAATTCTTTCCAGAGGTCCGTACTTAACCTGAAACTGTTCTTAACCTGAAGCACCACTTTAGCTAATGGGACCTCCTGCTACCGCTGTGCCTCCGGAGCATGATTTCTGTTCTCATCCTGAAGCAAAGTTCTTAACCTGAAGCACTATTTCTGGGTTAGCGGAGTCTGTAACCTGAAGTGTATGTAACCTGAAGCGTATGTAACCTGAAGCGTATGTAACCCGAGGTACCACTGTATATGTGAAAGAATATGAACTCTTTCCCCCACCCTAGGGAAGATCCTTTATTTACCTGTGTGTATGCCTTTCCTTTCCCTCTTTTGGCATCCTTGCAATTTAGTAAGCAGCCCGCCTCGACTGGTTGCAGAGCCAGGCGCTCTGAAGACAGTGGGCAGGTGCATGAAATGTTAAGCAACCCGTTGCGTCGAGGAGTGTGATTCGTTACTCGACACCCTGTGGCTGAAGCAGCTTTTTTGCACGTACCATTGCTAAACTTCATTTGTGGGTGAATTCATGTTTCCTGCTCACTTTTTTTTAAAGAAAAGGCCAACTAGTCTTTGGACCACAAATACTTTGGAAGGCAGTGGATCCATACAGAGTTTTTTCCCCTTATACACCGCAACAAAATGTGTATAGGAGAATACAAACCCTGAGCAGTTCCCAGGAAAGCGAAGTCCATAGTCATCTGGGCATCATCTCTTTTTTTTTTTTGCTGTGTAAGCACACATTTAATCATTTTCTTGCATTTAATTGTGCACAGAGAATCTCTGCTGCTTGTTCACTCTCAGCAGGCCGCGTTGCAGACTACTGAGATTCACATGGTTTTTTTTGTGAATCCTGAGGCTGGGAGAAAATACTGAATAGAGATGTGAACTATGATTTTTGGGAGGGGAGCTACAGCATTCCCGTTTATTTCTTCTGGGTGTGTTAGCACAACTGAGCCCTGTTGTGACTCGCTGGCCTGTAGTGGTGTGGCAGATGTGAGGCCAAAGCCACTTATATTGTAGAAGGCAAGAGGGTTGATGTGCATGTAAACAAGCAACCGGGCCTCATTATATCTACTGCCACCAGTGGTATGTGGCCTGGCTTTTCCAGTGTACAGTGGTACCTCGGGTTAAGTACTTAATTCGTTCCAGAGGTCCGTTCTTAGCCTGAAACTGATCTTAACCTGAAGCACCACTTTAGCTAATGGGGCCTCCTGCTGCCGCTGCGCCGCTGGAGCACGATTTCTGTTATCATCCTGAAGCAAAGTTCTTAACCTGAGGTATTATTTCTGGGTTAGTGGAGTCTGTAACCTGAAGGGTATGTAACCTGAAGCATATGTAACCTGAGGTACCACTGTAGTTGTGTACTGACTAAGGCTGTCTTTGTTGCAACAGGCCAAGTTTGGCTACTGCCCCGTAGTTGATGGCTGAGAAAAGCACTATTGCAACCCCATATTGGCTGTGTAAACACTCCTGTGCCTTTTGATGTAGAAACATACTGTCCTGAGTATACATGTGATCTTTTACCCCATAGTACTTTGTTGTGTGTCCAAAGCCATGATGGTTTATGCTGTCATGTTTCTAGCGACTTAAATAATATATAGATCTGTTAAAAGTTTTTTGTATGCTGCTTTGATATTTAAAAAGCCCTCAGTTGGACACTGATGCTCAGAAATATGCCTGTTTCATTCACTTGAAGCAGCAATAGTAACAATTGGGTCTTGAAAGATCCAGTATTGAGATTGGTTGATCAAGCTGCCCTTGTTTAATGTTAATTGAACACCCAACTACTTTGAGCCACAGTATGTCATCGCCATAATACTGTATGTGGCGTAATTACTAAAATCTGAAGTGTGTTTGTTTCCTGTGCATGTTCTGTGTACACAGTGGGTTTTTTTGTTTTTAAATTCTTTTATTTGATGGTGCCTTCCTAGAATTCCCAGTCTGCTCTTTTTAAGTTCTCAGGAGTTCAATTAACACACACACTCTCTGTGTATATATATATTATATATGCGCCTTGTTAATGGCTGCTCTGCTTCTTCGGGTTCCCTGTTCTATTGACAACCTTCCATAACCATGGAAGGAGACCCCATTAGAACAGCAGGCTCCCTGCCATAGACAGTTGCCCTCCAGTTCATTGGAGGGAGCAAAGTAGACCAGCACATTCGCCCCCTCATCCCCTGAGGAAAAAGAACACCTGAATAGGTTTTATGTTGTGCACTGTTTGCACTGGGAGAAGACCAGCTTGTGGCGCTTGTGACAAGACTTTTGTACATGGTGTCTTGTCAATAAAATTACATTGGACCTGGCATGCGGCATAGCAAAATGGCCATGCCCACTTGCCTTGCACAGGATGCTATTTTGGTAATAAGCTGTCCAGTGTGCTGTTGCTGATAGGTGTATTTTTAGAAGTGGGGTGCCAGGTTATTAAATCCTGTGGCTGAAATAATTCTCAAGAGTGCAGATGCTTCTTGCTCCTTAGCAATTTTGTGTGTGTGGTTGAGGCTCCTCTTTACGCAATGTGCATGACTCAAAACATACCTCTACAGAAAATTAAGATTTTGCTATAATGTTTATGCAAAATAACTTCAATCCTCTGAATACTAAATTGAGACCAAATCAACTTGAGTTTTTAGACCTATGGGATTTTTGCAGTGATGTTGTATATGTCTGTGAAAGGACAATGCCCAATGAATTGAGCTGAATTAACATTGCAGCCCTTTGCAGTCTTCTGGAGGGTAATTCTGTTGATGTGACTTGGTCTTCTTCCCAAGTATGTGGGTACTTGCTGCAACCTTAGATGGTTTGTCATCTGTTCTGGCTGCCAGTGTATGCAGTGCTTTATAAGGCTCGTGGCATCTTTCTTTGAAACAGCTACGTCTTTCCTAAAATAATCTTTCAAATGTGATCATTGACTATGTATCGAAAGTGAACCTTCCTGAAAACAGAAAATGGATTCATGCAATTGAATTGAACGCCTGTGGACATGTATGGTCATGTTTGCTATCTCTAGTGCTCTTGAAGAGAGCAGGAATGGATTTTTCACTGCATGATCTACATAATAATTGGTGACTTTTAGACAGGTATCTTAATTCAGTTTTCCAGGTTTTTGGACAATTGGGCAATCCAGTAAACTTACCTTGGAGTAAGTATCCTTAAACTCAGTGGGGCTTACTTTTGAGTAGACCTACATGGGAGTGTGCTGTATGGGTTGATCTCACACAAACATATTTAATGTTTTCTGTGTTTTTGATGACCTGCATCTACTGATATAAGTTTGGGAAATGGCTTTTGCTTTGTGTAGATTCGCTAGCCATTTAATCAGCTCTCTGGTCCGCTCAAATCACTATGTAAAAATGGACTAGGAAATTGTCTGTTTCGCTTCCTTGGTTTCATAGCCAAGTGGCATTAGTACCCCGGGGAGTTAACTGATGCTTATCCCATTAAGATAGAATGGTGCAGTATTTATTTTGGGTCATGGAGTAGTGGTCATTTTGTTGAGAATCTGGCTCTATAATTGTAGGTGGATTATGGTAATTGCCACTAGGTAAGTTCCTCTACTGTAGGAGTTGTGCCCCCAAAGCAGTAGCGTGGGGTTAAAATTGGTTTAGGGTACATACTCTGGATCACAGTGCTTCTGGGTTGTTAGTGTTAGAAGGATGACATTTACTTACCTCCCCAATGATGATGCACATGATATTTCGATAACTAGCTGGAGAATCCCACATGTGCTGTGTAAAATGTGCTGTGACTCAAAGCGACTTACAGACGCAACAGAAATTCTAAAACCAATTACACTAAGCACAGTCAATAAATAACAACAACAACAACAACAACAACAACAACAACAACAACAACAACAACAATTTGTTATTTATAATAAATCTGGCTGTGTTTCCCCAGGCACTCTGGGCAGCTTGCAACAAAATATTAAAATACAGTGGTCTGTTAAACATTAAAAGCTTCCCTAAATAGGGCTGCCTTCAGATGTCTTCTAAAAGTCTGGTAGTTGTTCTTCTCTTTGACATCTTGTGGGAGGCCGTTCCACAGAGTGGGTGCCACTACTGAGAAGGCCCTCTGAGAAGGCCCTGTAACTTGGCTTCTTGCACTGAGAGAACCGCCAGAATGCCCTCGGCGATGGACCTCAGTGTCCGGACAGAACAATAAAGATCTACCCCCCTTTACATTTACACAAAAGTCAGGTCTGTCTGTCTGTCATCTATCTATCTATCTATCTATCTATCTATCTATCTATCTATCTATCATCTATATCCCTAGCCACCGTATCTATGGCATACGGTGGCTAGGGAGATTTCCCAATCCTTTTCTTTGGTTTCCTGCATGACACTCCTGGCCACTGAAGGCAGGAAGTGGATGAATAGCTTCTATTCTCTAGTTGTTGGGAAGTTGCTTTCTGTTCTTAATACATCATGGGTGTCCTTATCTAGGGTGAACAGGTTACCATAATAGAATTTTTTGATTTTTTTTAAAAATGTACATATGAATGTAATCAAAAGGTATTATAGGAGGTTGGAATGAGATTCTTAATCTCAGGGTCATGGGTTTGAGGCAATCTTGGGCAAAAGATTCTTGCACTGCAGGGGATTATACTAGATGGCACTTGTGGTTCCTTCCAGCTTGCCACCCTGATGGCTCCGACTTCTTCTGCTCTGCATTCCATCTCACCTGTTTCCCTCTTCCTGCTGGCGCTTTGGCTGAGGCAGTCAGCTCTGTCTCCATGTTCCTTTTTGGAATCCGGGGAGGTAAGTACAGACATCAGTTCTCCCCCCACCCCACCCCCTAGATCTGCTCTAGGGTGAAATGTAGGGTGGAGCCCCGGAGTGTTTTCCCCTGCATCTGGGAAGGTAGGCCTGGCACTCGCATGCGGGAGGCAGATGTTTGAGCATTCTGCGATGCTGGAAGGTTGGCGAGTTGTTGACATTCAGGTACCAGCACTTAGATTAAACCAAACTCTGCATTCATTCAAGCAAGGCTGTTGTGAAGACTACTGATGGGATTCTGTTTGGTGGTGCTGGTCTTTCATAATTTTTTTTTTTAGGGGCTAGATATATTTTGCAACAATATTGGTATAAAGTTAGATTCCTTCCAAAATCCCTAGGATCTGCTTGGAAGTTCCGCCTGGCCTTTGGCTTGAAACCAGCCTGATCCCCTTCCCCTCTTTCCTTTTCCTTCTGTGATGGAACCCCTATTTGGGGACTTCCCTGGCTTTTTTCTGGCCCACGTAGGACCAGTCTGGATAGTTGGCCTTGGTGAAGATTTGACTTTTTCTCCCCCCATACAGTTTTTGATCTGGGCTTCTACTGAAATGAGGCTGCATTTTAAGTTGTATTTTAATCCTGTTTTTAAGTTGTATTTTAATCAATTGTTTTTATACCTGATGTTAGCCGCCCTGAGCCTGGTCTTGGCCGGGGAGGGCGGGGTATAAATAAAAGTTATTATAAATATTATTATTATTATTATTAATAGTTGGTATGCTCACTATAGATGCTGTGGAATGTGTGGATGGGAGAGTGTGTGTGTGACCTTTCACCCTGGAAGTGTTTTTTCTTGTGGCAATGATGGAGAATCTCTGGTCTGACAGGGGCCTTAATTAGGCCTTCAAGCCCCTTTTCTCCAAACTGTGCTCACCTGCCCAACACCTGATGTCACAGGTAACATTAGAATGATGTCAGGTGATTGACAGGTCAATCAAAAAGGCAGGGTTTGGGAGATGGTATTCATTTTTATATTACCACCTGTCAAGAGTTGACCTGCAAGGAATAGGGAAGGAAAGATTTGGCCTTCCAGCGGGATCCAGTTCCCTACTTACAGCCTCAGTTCATCTTGAATTAAAAATGGTGTCTCATTTCATATTAAAAAATTGGACTCTTTAAGTCTGCCTTGAAATCTGGAATCGCCACAGGCGCCATCCTGAAGCAGCTTAGAGAGCAGTGAAACAGGAAGATGGTGAAGGCCGGCATTGTGAATTAAAATTCCTTGAAATGCAACAGGGGTGTGTGTGTTTGAAACCGTTTCCACCATGTTTGGCAGGTCTCTCTTGCCTTCACCCTAATAGGACATACACTGTGTGGCAATCTCTCACTGTCCGAGGAGAGTCCCAAACATTTTTTTTGCTGCTAGCCTCTTTACCAGAAATAAGAGCAGATTTCTAAGACCCTGTTAAGCTTGTATCCTTTGTATTAGCCACATGCAAAGATACTGCACCCATTTAATAAAATGAACACCTTATATTATCTTTTGAAGTTGATTGGTTTTGTTTTGCTTAGGAGAGAAGTGACACGATCAACACTAGAACTGTCCTTTTCTCGTTTCCTGGTGCTTGTTGTTGCTGGTGCCACTTCAGCCTGTGTTATGTTTTGATTCTTCCTGCTTGTAGATCATCATGCAGACAAGCAAGTGAAGGAATTTGAATTGTGGAAGCACGGTGCCATCGTGCCACAATGTCACATGATATAAACAAGGGGCATAAGAGTTCTCTTGGCATTCACAGGCGTTGAGTCATATGACCCAGCACTATCGAGGGGAAGTAGACCTCTGGACAAGTAAACCCTATTAAAAAATGTGTGAATAAGTCTGGCTTAGTATTATTGGCAGAGGATTTGTATTGAGCCCCTTTGAGGTGGAAACGTATGGGGCAGAGATCCTTGTTCTGTTCTGAAGTTTAAAAGTCAGTTTGAAAACGAGTGCAAAAAGATGCACACTTTTTCTGTATATCACTTCGTGCTCATCGGGATGTAAATTGGTCTTATGTGTGATGAGACTTGGTCAACCTACTTCTGTTGTATGGTTCCTGTTACTGAGATAGCCTTCCTCCTTTGCCAGTCAAGTTCATAGAACTTCAGTGTTCTCTAACTGGAGATGGAGTTTGTTGGCAGAGGTCAGAATGTCCCTGAGCTCCTCACATCCTGGTACCAGGATCTGCCACTGAATATTGCAAAGGAGATGGGAGGCATCATCTCATTGCTATGTTGTTCCCAGTTGCCTCCAGGTAGCAATCCTCTGAGCATCTGTCTTCAACGAACAGATGTTGGATGAGTCATGTCAAAGTAAGCTCTTATGAATCATTCTTCTCCCTGTCCATCACGGCTTTTCAGTAGACATTTTATGGGAGATGAGTGGGTAGTGATCCTTGCATCTAACCAGGCCTATGTGCGGGTACCAGTATAAGGAGAGTCTTGCTGAGCCTGAGGGCCTTGTTTCTGCCTCTCTCCACCTGGCCCAGGGTGGGGCCTGACAGGCTTCAAAAGGACTGCTGCTGCCCAGCAAGAGAGTACTGCTTCTTCTTTTAAATTGCCTTTAAATTGTTCTTTAACTGGGTTGATTGACATCCTATGCCCTTTTGAAGTGTGTTGGGGGGTTTGTCGGGTTGTTTTTGTTTTGATTATGTATTTTGTGGTTTTGTGTTCTGATTTTGTGCTGTGAGACCTGCAGGTATAGAGGCGGTACAGTGGTGCCTTGGTTTATGAACTTAATCCGTTCCAGAAGTCCGTTCTTAAACCAAAACTGTTCTTAAACCGAGGCAGCTTTCCCTAATGAGGCCTCCCGCTGCCCTTCCACTGTTCAGATTCTGTTCTTAGACCGAGGTAAAGTTCTCAAACTGAGACACTATTTCTGGTTTTGCGGAGTTCATAAACCCAATCGTTTTTAAACAGGACTGTTCTTAAACCGAGTTACCACTGTATATAAATTCAATAAATAATAATAAATAATAACATAAGTAGCAGGTTTAGGATCACTTTCCATATAATGTGAAAATGGAATTATTATTTAATTCTAGCATGGAGATGAACCTTAGCTTGGGGAAAAAAACTTTTAAGAACACTAGGAATCTGATACGTATTGCAGCTCATTGTTGTGAGATGCTGGGCCTCAAGTCAGGGTGGAAATGTTTGCATTGGCTTCCTATGGAAGCCACCTTTTTCCCTGGTCCACAGTGTCAGTTGCCTGTGTGCTTTCAGTGCTTAGCGAAAGTCCTGGTGCCCTTGCATAGGAAATCATTGGTCTTTATTGCTTCTTCATATGTTTCAGGGTTGACTCCCTGCATTGGAAAGAGGTCGTGGAGCTGAACGCTGGAACATAACTGTTAAGATGAGAGGCAGAATGGACTTCCCATATCTGCTCATATGGCTACCATGTGGATAGCACTGTGACCTTGGTGTCGGGAAGGAGAGTTGTTTTTGTGTCTCTGTCATGGGAAATGGTTATCACTTGTTTGGTGTCATGTATTGAAATCATAGAATTGTAGAGTCGGAAGGGATCATGAGGGTCACCTAGTCCTAACCCACTGCAATGCAGGAATCTTTTGCCCAATGTGGGGCCTTGAACCCACGAACCTGAGATTAAGAGTCTCACGCTCTACTACTGATGGAGCTATATGTGGAGATGCAGCATTGTACAGTGGACAGGGAAGTGGAATTATGAGTTCAAATTCCTTGTCATCCATGTGGATGACTTGGGGAAGTTTGACATCTCAGCATCAGGTTCCATGTCTATAGAATGGATGTAATAGCTGTAAGATCATTAGCAGGAGCTATAAAGCACTGTGTTGTTGTTGTTGTTTTAAAAAATTGTATATGAATTGCCAATAATTCATAATAAAGGTTTAAAAATTAATCTGTTAGATGAATTTCTAGTGTTTACAACAGCATTGGACAAAACCGGAAAATAAAATGGGGAAATAATTTTTTGTTAGTAGCAGCAAAACTTTACTTGTTAAAACGCCCTGTAAGCCAGCTCTGAGCATTTTGAGTGCAACTTTGGCTTGTGTGGGGGTACACCAAACTTAATGAACCTTGTTTATATGATTGTTGTGATTAATACAGCTGTAATTAGACACTGGGGGCAAAGTTTGGGTTTTCCAGCAGTCATTTATATTTAATTATTGGAGTCAATCCGTTTTGTTTAATGGGTTCTGATTAATATATTTCTGTGAGTAAGTGGTAAGATTGTTTTGGTGATTGCCGTTGCATGGATTTTATAATAATTTGATCTACTGAGAGATACAATTTTTTAAACCATTGAATCTTTATAATAGCACATTGATGGGTGTAACAAGTGTTCCTAGTCCTAATGAATTTGTGAGAATTCACCACAAATCAATTGCATTGCATCTAGATAATCCATGCCGGCTTCAGGGGTATGTGTGTGTGTGTTTAGCGGCCCTGTTAAACAGACTATTAATAGGTTTTCTATAGAGTGGAGAAGGTTCGGAGCTTTTTAAAATTAATCTTAGGTGCGCAATACTCTGGCTCACGCTAGATAACTGAACGTTCTTTTATTGCTCTCTTAATTTAAAATGAGTTGGTTGTTAAAAAACAACAACCCAACAAAACCTGTTTTATACATGGTATGAGGAGGGATAGCTCAGTTGGCAAAGCGTTAGACTTTTAATCTCTAGGCTGTGGTTTCGAGTCCCATGTTGGGTGAAAGATTCCTGCAATTGCAAGGGGTTGGACTAGATGACCCCCGTGGTCCCTTCCAACTCTACAAATATGTGAATCTGTATATGGATACATAAGATAGAGACAAATTTGTGAACTGGAGTAGCTTGAGCTTGGTGACAAAGAAAGCCACCCCCCCCCAATTTAAACGTCTCATCTTAGATGACTTTGAGCAGTCCTTTCTTTCATCCTTGATTGTCTATCAGCAATCCGGGCCTGCTACTGGCCTACTTTGCAGAGTTGTCATGTTGGTTACCAAGAGTCTTGTAGAGCTGTTGCTGTATAAAAAAGTGACAGCCTTAAAAATAAATAAATTCTGGAGCAGTTTCAATATCAATAAGTGCTTTCCACTTGTATCATGTGCTCTAACTATGTCATACTCTGGTCAGCTGCTTATGTTGGAAGAAGATTGAGCATTGGATCAAAGTGAACTTTGTAAAAATCAGTGGAATATGTTATAGTAGTGGCTTTTAATAGTGATGCATTTGCTACCTATTTATTAGATTTACACACCTCCCTCCATTCATCATAAGATCCCAGGACAGTTCACATAATAAAATACAGGAATAAAAACAAGTAAATAAACAAAACAAAACAGCAAAACAATAACCCCCTGTTTCTCACAGACACATTTAAAAGGCTGTAGGGTTTTAATCAGCCAAAGGCCTGGTTGAAGAGGAACATTTTCTCCTGGTGCCTTAAACACACTCGTACTTCCGCTTACGTACGTGCTCAGGTTGTGAACGAGATCTGTGCGGGATGTACGTTCGCAATCCGCATGCGCGGGTTGCAATTCAGTGCTTCTGCGCATGCGCAAAGTGCGATTTAGCGCTTCTGCACATGCGTGACCGCCGAAACCCGGAAGTAACCTGTTCTGGTACTCGGTGTTTCGGTGGTACTCGGTACTCGGGTTTCGGTGGTCTGTAACCCGAAAAAACGCAACCTGAAGCGTCTGTAACCTGAGGTATGACTGTATATATAATGAAGGCGCCAGGCAAACCTCTCTGAGCAGAGCATTCTGCAAACAGGGAGCCACTACAGAGAAGGCCTATTCTCGTGTTGCCACCCTCTGGACCTCAGGTGGAGGAGGTACACGACGAATCACCTCAGATGATGAACGCAGTGTCCAGAGCAGTTTATATGGGGAGAGGCGGTCTTTCAGATTTGCATATTTGTCACGGGCAACAGTGGTCAGCCGCATCTCATTTTAGCCTTGCTGACTGTCCTGTGGGAGAGCGCTTGGCCTGCTTGTGTCTTTTTCCCACTGCAGCAATCTGTTCAAAAATTGGTACCCAAATGGAGAGGGATGTGGTCATCTGCTCTGTGACACGCGCAGCTGCAGGAGCTGGTTGAAAAGTTGGATAACTCGACTTACACCGGCTGGAATGAGTTGGCAGGAATATACATAAAGTAAATGAGGTGCACTATACTGATAGACCTTTGCTTTTAGTCAACAGTGTGCCACCCCACTTTAAAAATAAATGGTTGGCTGGCAAAAGCAGCTACTGCAAGTTCTGCTTCACTTTGTGGAACATAAAATGACTGTGGAAGGGGGAAGAGGAACTGGAGCATGACTGTGTGATAGGAGTATAGTGTACTTCAGTTTGTTTTCCAGCCTTGGGATGGTACTTTCCCCCCTTGTAAAGGCTCCTGTGTCTTTAACCACACAATCAAAATTGGAAATCATCTTGGCATTGATCTGCAACAAGGATGGAAGAAGTGTTGGTTACCTTCTGCGTTTCTGCATGTTTAAATAATACAAGCTGGGCTTCAGTTCCAAGCACGCTTCCATCCTGATATTGTGGATCTTGACCCTTGTGTCCTCTTACAGAATTGCAGTCTGATTTGTAAGCTCATTAAATTGGAATTGGTGTGTTCGGAACTGGTGCTTTGGGGTTTTTGGGAGTGAGTGTTTCACTTTTGCCTCCAATGTGTAATTTCAAAACTGATCTAGAGAGGTAAGGTGTGTTGCAGGTGTGAAGAACACAATCCATGGAATTGAATGCTACCTTGTGGGCTCTTTTGCATGGTAAGAGTTGGACAATGCTGGTTTGCCAAAGATGTCTTTAAATTTTATTTTTTATTTTTGTGGAAAGCCATTGAAGAGAAAAGGTGTAGCACCTATGGTTGCCAGCTGACCAGAAAACAATAGCCTATCCTGTTTCTATGCTTGACAGCAACCTGACCTATTTTTAAAAAAAAATCACTTGATTTCCCAGAACAGAGAGGGATGTTGGCAGATCAAGACATTGAACCAAGGTCTGGTTAAAAGGAGAAAAATAATAAAGTTGGCAACCGTAATATCGCCTCTGCAGTCTTTTTAAAGCATGGCTTCACACTATATATTTTTGTGAGGTAAATATTAAAAATGACAAGAGAACCACTTTGTGAAGGAAGAGAAGCTAAGTGCCTCTGATAATTCAGATTTGAGGAAGACTATGCCACATTGCTTGCCAATTCCCTGTCAAAATCGTGCAGCGGGTAGACACAAGCCTTTTTAGCCAGAAGCTTGTACAACAGTTTTTGGGTTGCTTAATAGAGGAGTGGAGGTGGCTGGGATGTGTTGGGGAGGCAAAGGGTTTTATAACACACACACAAACACACACACACACACACACACACACAAGCTGCAGATGTTTATTGTTTTGTGTGCAGCAGTATCTTAACTGGCTGGGCAGAAGCTGGGAAGGGTCACCAAGGCTTCATTTAAAATGTTATTTATTAGCAAAGGGCAGCAGGGACTAAGTCACCCAGGAGGGGTTGGGTGGGTGAGGCTGCTCATCTCTCTCTCTGCCCCCAGCCCCCTGCAACTGAAAGAGTTTTGTCCTGAAAACTTGTGATGGGGAGAGGGAGAGAGATAGAGATAAGAGATGGATTTGTTCTGCTGCAACTGTTCTGCTTGCCTGTGTTTGTAGTGGAGGAGAGGCGTTTTTTCTGTGGGTGCGGTTTTTGAAAGCTACCGATAACTTTCACTCTTCGTTTTGTTTGTGCCTGCACCTCTGCCTGCTGCTCCTTTCTGTTTCCCTCAGCAAGATGGTCACGCTTAACCCCTTTCTTCCTTGGCAGTTGCTGAATAAGCTCACAATCTCCTCTTCCTTCATCCTTGGGCAGGGAGGGGGCTTGCTTACTCTTTGAGTTTCCGTAGGGAGAAATAGTGCTGGGAGTGGGGGGTGGGAAAGGGATGAGGCCCGAAGTTGCCCCCCTTTTCTTTCTAAGTTCCTTAGAAGGTGCAGCATGTTAACATAGGAGCAGCATCCTCGAGACATTTCTGCTTCCAGTCATGCGCTCTCTTTGTGTGCCGCTGTTATTAAGTGAGCAACAGGTCATTGTGAACCATGTTTTATACATTTTTAACTCCTTCTTTGCCTCTCAGGCTCTGCTAAGAGGGGGAGAGGAAGAACGGGATTTAGCTTTCTAGGGTTGCAATAATAAAGGCAGCTAAGCAGTAGTATCTTCTGCTTTAATGCAATTAATATAAACAGGCGTTTCCTATATGTAATTGTTCTCAGGAATGTAGCCAGGATTTCAGAGCAGAGCTGTAGCTGGCGATGAAGCACAGCGATGGTCCACTCGGAATGCTGTTTTTTCCTTAATCGTCTTAGGGTTTTGTTTCCTTCTTTTTGATCAGCTGCTGGGGTTGCCAAAGGGGAAACCAAGCGAGCATCACACAGCTTAACATCGTTTTCCAGGGCTCCTGTGTTTCTGTGTCAGATATTTTTGTATACTGAATTGCTGGTTAAATTGGTTGCTTGAACAGAATTCTGGGTGTGGAGTTCACTGCTTGCACCACAGCTTAAAACATTAAATGATCTGCACATCTTGAGCTTTGACAAGTTCAGTTGACCGTGTGCAAAGAGAGTCCCAGCAGTTTTTGACATTTTTATATTCCTGCTGGTATGAGAAAGGACTACTAGATACTAACTGCTGGGTGCAGAGGTGCAGTGTATAGTTGTTGACATAGTCATGGTGGCTAGAGTAGCCATTGATACTTAAAAAGCCATGTTCAACCTCCACTCTTTGAGGTAGCGACCTTTGAGTACCACTGCACTGTTGGAAACTGAGATTTAAAATCTAGGAGCCAGATGGCACCTTAAAACTAGGTTATGGTCACCACAACACTATGCTTTGCCCCCCCCCCTTTTAATAAAAAAACCAAGATTACAAGGCAAGTGGTCTGTGGAGCACTGCAACACCAAAAGACCCACACCAGCCAGCCAGATGGAGATGTTAGGCACCAAACTTGGCGACCAAACATCTCAACTTCTTCGCAAAAGGCTGTTTTTTGCCTGTTGCAAAATGTGCCAGGCGCTCGGCTGATTTTGAACGCTGAGTTGTTGTTGGGAATCACATTTGGGGAAAATGTTGTTGCGCTAGGGTTTTGCTTGAGTTCTTCCCATGAGCATCTGCTGAACAGGATTCTTGTACTAGAAGGGCGCTTGGCCTGATCCAGCCAGACTCTGCTACTTCTCATTCCTTCTATGCAAAGTGGTGTCGCTGGGTGTCAAGCTTATAGTTCTCTCTCTCCCCCCCATAGGATATCTTTACATTTGCATCCCTATAAGCATAAGACCTTTACTTTTTATGATAGGCTAAAGCGCTACTGTTTTTAACAGCTTGTTAGTTGTTTACTGTGCAGAACCATATGGCCAGTCTCTCTTAAAAAACCCAACAACTTTTTGAAATTAGCATTGTGAGCTGAGTGCCCTGCTTCTGTTTGTGTATTCAGGTTGAGGTGGTGACTTTTTATAAATCACCATTTTTGTCTGCTGAATGCAGCATTCTTTTGAGGCTGAGACCTGGGTCCATGATGAGATGCCTTCATGTTCTTCCATAATTCTGCACCCAGTTTTCAGGGGGAAATAATAAACACCTTTCAGTCACAGAGACGGCAACCCTAAACATTGTCATCTGGTGGGAAGCATTTGTAAAATTAGTGGAATAAAACATATGGATGCAAACACCTATGCATTTTATGCGTTCGCTCCTTTTTCAAAGTTTGCTTTGGAGGGATGAGCTAACTGCTTTGCTTTCTCCACGAGGCAATTAAAATAATTGTCAGGCTTAACTGCGCAGCGAAGTTTGCCACCTAGTTGGGAGACTGGGCTGACCTCACAAGATTGTCTGGCTGTGGTTTCCAGCCAAAGATTCACTCTTTGAGAGAGTCTCACTTCTAGTGCTGAACTATTTTTTGACTCTCTGAATGAATGCAATATGTTAACACTCCTGTAAGCCCCAGGATTGCTTGGCTGCCCCATGCCTTGCCTGCTTCATACTGGCTGAAAAGGTACCATTGTTTGTTCTGCAAACACTGGGCAATGTTTGTTTCCAAGGTGACTGCCTTTCTGTTGCTGCTGTGTAGGGAAGAGCGGGGGAAAGTTGGTTTAAACACCTGGGAGAGCATCTTGCTTTACAAAAAAAGTGGGGGGGGGGGAGAGAGAAAAGAGCTGCTCTTTGCAGAGTTCAGATTGAGTTTTAATCCTTATGCACAAATATGTTAACATAATTAAAAGCCTTCTTTCCATTGCCCTTGATGTGTAAAGAAGAAGAAGAAGAATGGAAAATTTATCAGATCAAATCATGGTGATGGCTTACAATGCACTCCCCCCCCCCCCCAAATCTGGGTCAGAACAATGACTGTGTGGAAGAAACCATTGAACCAGCAGCACAAAGCGATAGCTAATCTGTACAAAATGATAGCAAGCACAGTGATAGCCTGGAAAATTTGGGAGAGCTCTGTTGATGTCCTGAGGAAGGTTGGCTGCTGAAGGCTGGCAGGACCAAAGTAATAGATTTATTCTGGCACCCCCAAACCTTGGCTTTTGGCTTCTCGCTTTGCGAAACCGCATCATGCCGCCTCCGTCACAGAAACCTTGTGTTGTAATGTGCAGCGGCATAACTGCAGGCACTGAGTTTAATGGGATATTAGGTCATGCCTGTGCACCTGAATAGGAGTCCGAGGACAGGGATGGGTAACCTGTAGCCGTCCCAGATGTTGCTGGGCTGCAACTCTGGCCATTGGCCGTGCTTCTGAGGCTTATGGGAGTTGCAGTCCCAATAACATCTGGAGGGTCACAGCTTTTGCACCTTTGCCTTAGAATAAATGCCAATATGTTTCTTCTGACAGCTTTTATTTGCTAACCTTGTACACATGTGATGTGATCTTTGGTTTCTCGGCTCCCTGCTGCTGCTCCTTCTGTTTCTGTAGGAAGCAAACTTAATGGATCCTTTCCCCAGACCCCAAGAGGCTGGTTTGGTACACATCTTTGTGTTTGGGTCAGCTGCTGTGCAGGCAGTGTAGAAATTCTTTCTTTTTTATTTCTTGTTCTGATCTCTTGCTGCCTGCCCTTCTCTCCTCAGCCTCTCCCCCACTCCAAAACTACATACAATTTATTTGAAAACGGTTTGCTAAAAAGTCAAAATGTGTGCAGCTTTTTTTTAATAAAAAAGGTCAGAGATGCTGTTAGCAGAACGTTGCCTTTTTTCCTCCCTATCAGGTTTAGTACAGTTCATGCGCAGGTTTCAGTAAACATTAACCACTTTTATCAGGGCTCGCAGTGTGTGGAATAGTTAGCAAAGAGAATGTGCTGAAAGACACCGACAAAATGAACAAGTCCAAGGTCAAAAGGATGGAAGACTTTTATTATTATTATTACTACTACTACTACTATTTTTTGGTTTTAAGTAAGGGGATGTAGGGGCTGGAAAGCAAATCTATGCTCTTCCCTTCCATGCTTAAGGTGTAACTTGCAGTTAAAAAAACAGCAGAGAGAGAGGCCATGAAGCTTGAGCAACGGTCCAAGAAAGTTAAACCGTCCAGTCTCACACAAGTGTTTTTGTCAGGGGTGATGTTTGCAAATTCTTGTGCATCAAAAAGGTGCTTCTAAATTGTGTCCTTTGAGGGCATATGCTGCATCAGCTTACTGCCTGAACTTACTGCCTGACTGAAAAAAAATACCATATTTTTTGCTCTATAAGACTGACTTTTTCCCTCCTAAAAAGTAAGGGGAAATGTGTGTGCGTCTTATGGAGCAAATGCAGGCTGCGCAGCTATCCCACAAGCCAGAACAGCAAGAGGGATTGCTGCTTTCTCTGCGCAGAGATCCCTCTTGCTGTTCTGGCTTCTGGGATTCAGAATATTTTTTTTCTTGTTTTCGTCTTCCAAAAACTAGGTGCGTCTTGTGGTCTGGTGCGTCTTATAGAGCGAAAAATACGGTAATAATGCCAATTTCTGGCCCTATCCTGTCTGCAGAAAGTCTTGTGCTTAGCATCTCCCACTTTGGATAGCAACAATGTTGGAGGAAAATGGTCTGGAACTGGACCTGATCTTTTCCGTTTTCAAAACGTGTATCGTTTTCAAATCTTGACATACAAATGAATGCCCTCCCCGATAAGCGTGCAGTAAATTCTAGCCATTACTGTCTATTCTGTTCCATAACTAGGAAATTATATTGGTGAATTAATCTCCAGTCTACTTGCATGGCCTTCTCTAAACCAACAAAGCTTTGCTCCACTTTAAATGAGTAACTTAACCCAAGAGGTCTTGCCTGTAAAGTGCCATGAGGATTGAACTTTTTTGATCTCAAAAGTAAAGCACAAATTTAGGGTAAACAGATTTGCAGGTCACTTTGTTCTGTCTGAGCACGCTCTGTAGCCTTGCTGCCATTGCGTCATGGTATTGCTCATGAATGAAACCGATCGGCACTGGCAGTGTGCAACCCTGGTTAGACCAAAGTTTGAGAGATGGTGTGTTACGTAGTTCTAATTTGAAATGTTCTGGGGCTGGCTGTGGCTTTGCTTGGATGACACGAGTTCTCAACTGCGTAACGTGATAGGCATAGCTGTCCTTGTGCAAACTGAGCAGTTGTGAGATGTTAGTTTTGGATGTGAAAATAGTAAGAGGCTTTCAAGGTAGTAAATGGGACATGGAGAGAGAGAGAGAGCTGTACCTGGTCTCTCTCGCTCGTACTTTATAGATGCCTTCAAATCTCTGGCCCTAGCCCTAGGTTAAAATTCCCAGCTGTCATTAATCCTTCAATTGCTGTTCATAAGTTAAGAGAGTTATAAGATAGGGAAGTGCAGGCTTGATGGGAAGAATTAAGGGATGCACTTGACAAACCGTTTACTTTGCACTTTGGGGATGTGGGAATCTCAGCTCAGGCAGCGGGATTGTGCCCTTAGCTGCTTTTTTGCAAAATTTCTAAAGGAAAGGGGAGAAATGTTTCTTCTCATACATGAAAGCACAAAGTTAACTGTGAAATAGAACTACTGAACTCCTGAGCTTGTTCAGTTATACTGTGGCACGTATGCACATGCGAGGGTGCATGTAGTTGGTGATTAAAAATAGACTCTGTGTAGGGAAATTAGAGGAGTCTCCACATTGGAAATACTAGCTGCCTCATTCGATAAGCATTTTGCATGCCCGTGAGTCTTTAGTAAAGCCAGTCTTCTGTCATCTGGGCATATATTATACGCTGTCAGGTCTATTTCTTTCTTCTGTTTTTTAGCAGTATCATGCCACCCATAGCTCCTAAAGGTTCAGGAGAGGCAAATGTAAGGTTGTGTGTGCTACACAATGTTGGACGAACAATGCAATGGCAGGGTGTTTCAGATCCTTAACAAGTTGTTTGTATGCAGAGTTTATTTTTTTTTTTGCAGTGGCTGAAAACCATGTTATAACAAGAAGTTTTTAAAGTTTTTTTTAGTCTGCTTTTGGGTCTCTATCTGTATGTGTGCATGCATTCAAATCGCACCCCACCCCCTTAAAATGAGAGAAAAGAACAGGGTGTGGAAGGAGAAAATGCAGGTGTTAGGATGGATTTAAGATGTCTAAAGTTTCTGGTACACTGAAAAGCTCTCTTTCTCCAGTGATGGATGACACCTTCTGCAGTAACAGTGCACTGCTGTCAGTCATTGGGTGCGGGGAGCAGAGCTGAACAGCTGGGTGGAGCTTGTTGATTGGTCCAGAGATGCCACATGGGGTTAGGGAGGAGGTGAGCCTCCGCAGCAGCTCCGGTTGGCTAATTTCCCTTGCTTGTACTTTGGCCTGCATCTTCATGCCTGTAGCTCTGGAAAGGGACCGAGAGGGGAGTGGAGAGAGATTACATTGAGAAGGCGGTATTGCAATTGCAGCCTTCGCATGGCTTACAAACACAGCTACCCTGCTGTTTCAGATACTTAAACATTATTGACGTTGATAAACTCGAAACCAGGAGAGAACAGGGAAGAGTTTAAAAGTTTTCTTTTGAGAGCATCAGAATTCCCAGGACGCTGGCCACGCTCGTGATACTTTAATTCAAACAATATTTTTCCCAGCAAAAACCCTCCTTCTATTTCTGCAGTTGCTGTGTTGCGGTGTCCATGATCTGGTGTGTTTTTGAGCTCTTTCCTGATTCTGGCAGGGTTAGTTCACTTCGACATAACAGCAAATGCTATGAAAATGAACAAGCCAATCTAGCAAAAAGCTAGGTTTAGAAGCGGAAATTATAATACGAGAACCCAGATTTTCAGGCTCTGTTGGCCCCCTAGGTAAGTCGCTTGTGGTGTGTGCATCCCTGAGGTTCCTTAATAGGTGGCAAGCAGAGCTCTGGCCCCACGCAGTCTGCATTTATTTCCTGGCACCACCCTGTTAAGGACACCGGCATTGCCCTTTGACATGCATACGTCGTTGGTGGAACTGGCATCGTAAACTGTGTGGTGCCAGCTAGCACATGCACCCTGGTCAGGCCCAAAGCAGCTAGAACCAGGTTGCCCCCTTAATGGCCTACCCACATGTACTTGGCTGGCGCCACTGCTAAGACTGTCAGCCCCAAGTGTGGTGTATGTATATACTCTCTTTGTGTAGGGGTGCCAGTGCCATTAACAAGGCGGCACCCATGCCAAGGGGATGGATTTCTGCTTGCCGTAGCTGCCACCCAGCAGAGTTGCATTAGCTGATCTGGTACCAGCCCTTGGTCTTTCCCCCCATCGTGCAGGATACTGGCACCATGCCAGCATGAAGCAGCAGGATTAAGATTGTTATCTTAAAAAATTGGGGAAATAAGTCTTCTCCAAGCCTCCAGAGGATAATAAAATAGGAACCAGGCAAGCCTCTGCTCAAATCTCACCTGCTCTATAAGCTCACACGGAAACTTTCGGCAAGTTGATATGTCTCAACCTCTGCCTCCAACCTGCAGTAGGGTAGAATGCTGGTCTACTTTACAGGGCTGGTGTCAAGAATACTATGCGAAATATGCCGAGCCCTTAGAAAAACAACAACAGAATTTAAAGTTTTGCTTGCGTTACAGCCAAAGTGTGGTTGTCTTCTAAATGTAGTTTAGAAAAGGAGCACTGCAGCTTTTCAAACAGGTGGGGAGTAGCATCTTCCAAACCCTGACCAATCCCATCTTTAACTTTTTACTACTAACGCTGCTACTTCTTTCTCTTTCTTAATAAGTACGTTCCAAAGATTTCCTTGTGCTTTTCTTATCACTAAAAGGCAATGTCCTTCCTGTCCTCTGCTTGAGTGCACCTGTTACTCCTTAAAACTAGTCCGTGGGACCAAAATGTTCTCAAAGAGTACCCATATAGAACTTAATAATTTGGGGGTTTGTTATCTTGTTAGAAAAAGCTGTGCATTTCCTATATGTTGCCAGGAAGAGGAGGTTTATGTTGCTGTGGAATTGACAGCCTGCCATCGTTCAGGAAAAATAGAACACCTCTGAATATTCTTTTCCACATTGAAAAGGGGGACCCTCGTTTTGGGGCTGAGAGTACAAACCAGTTAAATTTGGGGTGTCTGGAGATGATGTAAGATACCTGTTGGTCTCTTCAGGGAGGTTTGTGAAGGCTAGAGACACAACTTGGTTGGAAAATAAACAATTTTACTTACTGTTTCAACTCCCAATGTAACCCAGGAGAAGATTTGTGGACAAGCATTTGCAAAATAACAGGGACATCCCCTCCCCACTCCAAGGACAGCCTTGAAATACCCTTTTGGTCAATTATGAAGGTCACATGTGGACTGATCTCCTAAAATGAGACAGAACCTTGCACATATAAATGGTTTGTAATCCTTGTTTCTCCGTTCCTGTTTCCCCTCCTGCAACCCCTCGACCTCCAGCTTGCTTGATGGCTTCACATACTGATCAAACATTGACATAACTGAGGTATTCTGAGCTCAGCTGGTTTTGTCTCAAGCAAGAGTAACCATTAAGGTGTGGGATCTGCAAACTGCTGTTCTGCCATTTAGGCAGAAGGCATGGTCTACCTGTTGAATGTATGGACTGGGGTTCTTTATCACCCTGGTATCACTAAAGGGATACTGTTTTGTGTAAAAAGCCTCTGGCTGAATAGCTCAGAACTCATTGAAACATTTATAAGGGGTTGGACTACAATGGCAGTTAGCACCAGATGTTTCCTTTTTCTGGTGCAAGTGTGGAAATGGTGTAGCTGCTATTAGGAAAGCAGACTAGGTGCTCCTTTTTAGTTGATGAAAATGCAAACTCTGTATGTTGGAGTGTCAAAATGCCTTATTTTCCCGTTTTACTTATAAAGCGCATAATGCATAGTCTGTCTCTCCGCCCCCCCTTCACTCAGCCTCCTCTTTGCCATTCCTCCTCCCCAACCCCAGCTTTCCATATATTTTCTATTATACTGTTCATTTTGCCTTGGGGCAACCTTTTCAGTAATGAGTGACAATGCTCAACAGTAGCTCTCATTCATTTTCAGCGTCGCATGTGTGTTTATTTTTAATTGATATTCTGCATATAACATTTTCTGCAGCTGAGGCATCTCCCTCCCTCCCCCCGAAACACTTTTTTTAAAAAAACACTCCCTCTGAAAAGCGTCAGCAGTGGATTGTTTCATTTGCAGAACTTAAAGCCCCAGAACAGAGGCTCTTCCAGTTTTTATGAATGCCCTGTTTGTTGCTGGAAGCACAACTGTTCGATATAACTGGCTGCATCCCACTCTGCTTGGGTCTAGTTTGGTCTGCAGAAGGTCTTTTGCACAAACCAGATTTCTTGGGTGTGTTTGAAGCAACATCATTTTGTCTTCTGGCAGTTGAGTTCTTTTTTATCCCTTTCCATCTGCAAAAAGAGTAATGCACCTTTTCCTCCCCATATGCAGTCATAATCAATCAATCAATCAATCAATCAATCAATCAGTGCAGCAGAGAACTGCAAAACTGATATTTAGCGGACCTTCTCAGGTGGTGATGGCTGTAACGTTTCTTGCTTTCTGTATATTTTGGGGCTTGTCTTAGTGATCCCTTGCAGATTTGCAGAGGTTCCTCCGAATGACACATTGATTAATAATAAGCACCTGCTATGCCCCACCTTAGAGCAGAGAAGGAGCTGCCTGGCCCAACTGGCAAGGTTGACGGCGCTGTATTTCAACCTCTCTGGCTTGGCTGGCACTGCAGGTATTTGAACATTTGCAAGAGGCACTTGAGGCTTATGATGCCAATGCTTTGGGTGGCTTTGCAGAACAGGAAACAGAACACAAGTGGAGGTAGTAGTTATTTGGGTGGGCTGGAATTATTATTATTTTAGTTGCAAACACCATCTCCCTTACTTAATCTGGATATCCAATCAAGTAGGGGCAGTGGGGTGACTGGGAAAATAAAAAAATGGCTGCCCCTCGTTGTGCTTATTCAGCTTGTGTGCATTCTTATTGATGAGAAAAGTCTTCAAACACAACCTCAGGACGCTGCTTGTTTTAAAGAGGTGGATGGAGGAAGTTTCAGTATGTTCACCATCTCATACAACAACGAGAGGAGTGGTCACTATAGGAATTCCAACCCCTGCAACCATCGGAAGATGCAGAAGTCTTGTTCTCTTTTGCCTCTTTTTTGCAGAGCAGGGGTCCACAAATGTCCTTGTCACCTTGCCACTGGAAACTGCGTGTTGTAATTTGATATGTACAGCATCAGGAGAAGATATACAAAATTAAAAGATTTCCAGAATGGAAGCTGTTAAACTGTTGTAGCCAAGGCCCAAATTCAGATTGATGTGAGGAAATTATCTCGAGGGAGGGTTTCATAGGGCTACATTGACCCTGTCGGTTTGGGGTATTGCCTTGGCTCAGCACAACTTTTAAGCAGATTCTTCTTTGAAACAAGTAAATAAAATTTATTCCAAAATATTCAGGCTTATTCAAAGTGGAGTATCAGCACTTTGAGGGTACAGTGTTAAAGCAGCTGGTGTTTGGCCTGTTCCCTATTGTTATGCTAAGCCAAATGATGGTTTAGCTGGACTGGCTTGTGGGTTCTGGAAGAGGCAATAATGGTCAGTTCATTCCTCCCTCCTAGTTTTGCTGCTGTGCTAAGCCAACAAACCATGACTCAGAAAATCACAGGGCAAACCTTGGTTACAGCTTGTGGTTAGCGCAGAGAGAGCTAAATTGTGTGATTTAGGATTGGATCATCTGGCACTGTCAGTGTGGAACGGCAGTAAAAGGACTGCTGACGAGCAAAGCTGCTGTGATCTCCTTTCCAGGAGCTCACGCATTTGTTCCAAACCATGGTTCAGCTTAGGGTGACGCCTGAACTATGCCACTATGAGATTTACCATGGATCTCACTTCCAAGATTTTCAGTTCTTGTTACACACACACACACACACACACACACACACACACACACACACGAAGCTCTGTCTGTGTAGGGCTTGGACTGCTGAAGCAGCGTCCTGGATCCCAAGAGACCCTTGTCGTGCTTTTCATTGAAAAAACGATAAAAGGAGCGAAAGGGCCTCAAGCAGTAAATAGCTCTTGGCGAAGCCATGCACACCTGGAGAAAGGGGTAACTTTGCAGAACCGTGGGGCTGTGTTACTCCAGATTCTGTGTTGCAATGCTGGGAATTGTAACAAAGTGGGTCTCAGAAACTGGGCCTCAGCCTGATGGGGTTTGAATGGTACTGAGGCTTGCTTTTAGAACTTTGTGCCTAGCTTTCTGTCCAGCTCAGCTTTTGCACTGAGCATCTCTGAAGTGCATTCAAATAAGGTTACTAGGCTTTGAGAAGCCTCTTTATTTCCTACCTTCCTCGTTCCTCCTTCTCTGCTCTCGGTTGTTGTTGTTTTTTTTTGTTTGTTTGTTAACTGCTCCCTTGCCATGATTGATGTCAGCTGCTTAACAGCTGCTGAACATCTTCCTCTTTCCATCACTAGAATGCCCTCTTTTCTCTGCTGTTGTGTCCTGTGGTAAAGTTTAGCAGTTTCTTGTTATGTAAGCAAACCTCTTATTTTCCCCCTCTCCTTCCTTCCATTGACATGCATGTGCCCTTGCAATGCTAAAGGAAAAGTTTGTTTTCTTTTACTGCATGGGAGGCAGGGTGGTTTGCAAGTTCGGACTGGCTAGACTTGTTATATTTATTTGTTGCTTACTGGGGAAAAAAAGTCTCAAAGCGGTGTACAGCTTTTTAAAAAGGTTTACTTTGAAAAAAGGTGTTTTATTTGAGAACCTTCGGTTTTCGCAATAGGAGAGGTGGCTAAGAGGGATAAAGGAACTTATGAAAGCAAAACGCTCCGAACAATTCAGGGCTACAAAATATAGAAGTCTTATGCCTTAATAAACATTTGTGGCAGTCTGATGGGCTTCTTTTGAAATGTCACTTTAACACAGCGCAGTCTCTTAGAAATGTGTGAAAGAGAGAGGAGGAAAAGGGGCTGCGGATCTTCTTGCCAAGAAAGGACGGAGGGAGGGAAGGAAAGAAAGAGCACAGTTAAACAGTACATACCACAAAACAGGTTAGGCAGGACTCTAAATCTAGTTATGAGTCTGCTCTGCCTGCTCTGAGGCATCTCCAGTAAACCTTCCTTCCTCCACCCCTTTAAACAACTACCCTCCCTCCAAAAAAAAACAAACCCCTTTCTTTTTTGGATCTGTTATGAAATAGTCTTACAAAGGTCCTCTCTTGCCTGTGCATGGGGTGGGCAGAGAGCGCCGGTGCTCTTGGCTGTTCCCAGCTGTTCCTTAAAGAAAGTCGATGGCGCACTTGTCGGTGCTCGTCAACCTTTGGAACAGGCAGCATTCTTTGCCGTATGTACTTTCGTGCCCTCTATGGGGTTGCCTTGTGAATGGGGCAGAGAGGAGGGGCCGCAGCAGCAGCAGTAGGCAGGGGTGGAGCCGAGCCAGCAACTGTGGAGAGCTCGGCAGATAGCTGCTCTTTGGTACAGCAGAGTGGAACTTCCTGCTTTCGAGAGGCTTCTCAAGAACCCTCGGCTCGCATGCCTGCAAGGAATGATGTGAAGCCACTTGGTGGCCGACGGCAGGTCGTCAGGAAACTCTGGATCTGAACTGAGACTTCTGCTCACCGTTGTCTTTTTTTTGGTAACCTGTTTATGTCAGATCGTTGGATAAACATACCATATATAGCCTGGGATTTTGCTTGCTCCAGCATCCCACTGATGTAGGTTCTTCAGGAATACAAAGCATGCTTGCATCACCACCACCATATATTTGTACAGAGGGACTTGGGTGGCGCTGTGGGTTAAACCACGGAGCCTAGGACTTGTCGATCAGAAGGTCAGCAGTTCGAATCCCCGTGATGGGGTGAGCTCCCGTTGCTTGGTCCCTGCTCCTGCCAACCTAGCAGTTCGAAAGCACGTCAAAGTGCAAGTAGATCAATAGGTACCGCTCCGGCGGGAAGGTAAACGGCATTTCTGTGCACTGCTCTGGTTCGCCAGAAGCGGCTTAGTCATGCTGGCCACATGACCTGGAAGCTGTACGCCGGCTCCCTCAGCCAATAAAGCGAGATGAGCACCGCAGCCCCAGAGTCGGTCACGACTGGACCTAATGGTCAGGGGTCCCTTTACCTTTACCTCAGGTTAAGAACTTAATTCGTTCCGGAGGTCCGTTCTTAACCTGAAACTGTTCTTAACCTGAAGCACCACTTTAGCTAATGGGGCCTCCCGCTGCCGCCGCCTCACGATTTGTGTTCTCATCCTGAAGCAAAGTTCTTAACCTGAGGTACTATTTCTGGGTTAGCGGAGTCTGTAACCTGAAGCACCTGTAACCTGAAGCACCTGTAACCCGAGGTACCACTGTATACCGCCCTATACCCACAGGTCCCAGAGAGGTTTGCAATATGAAACCACAAAAAAGGAATCACACAAGGCACATAATAACAGTGCTTTTTTCTGGGGGAATGCGGGGGTATGCATACCCCTAAACATATTGTGAATCTAAGTTTGGCCTCATTGAGGGGCAGTATTTCAATATGAGTAAGAAAATGAGAGTACCCCTAAACATTTTTTTTAGAAAAAAAGCATAATACAAAATAAAAACAAGAACAACCTAGTAATCCCCCCAACACATTTTAAAAGGGCACACACTAACGTACCCTGGGTTGCCAGGACACACACTCATTGGTTTTCCAGCAAACGGAGATGTCAACAGTGCTTTTTAAAACGATGCTATGTTGCCCTAGATGTATGCTAGCACTGGGAATGCATGCTTACTGTCAAAGGTTAGCAGAGTCAGGCATCTTGATGAGGCCTGCAGACCAGCAGGTGACATGCCACTGACTGGAGCTTCCAAAAGGCTGCTGCAGTTGCCAGAATTGTGGAGTTGGAAGGGACCACGCGGGTCGTCTTGTCCCAACCCCCTGTGATACAGGAATCTTTTGCCCAACGTGAGGCTCAAACCCATGCCCTGAGATCAAGAGTTTCAGGCTCTTGTCGACTGAGTTGTGATGCTGAACTGTAGGCCCTCCTTCACGATACTCTCCAGATTCCTGACAGTGGACAGTTTGGCAGGCAAGGCAGGCTTCCACGGCCACTTCATCAGATCTTATCTACGCAGAGCACCCCAGTTTTGGAGCAGCCCTGTAAATATAATACATATGTGTTGGTATATGCAGATAGTGGGCAGTGTGTGGGGAGCACCTTACACTTCCATAAGGTCTGGAGCTGGCCTTCCTGGAATGTGAAATAACGCATGATATTTATCATGACTGCACCTTTTCCCATTCTCTACTAATCATTTCCTTATTTGTTTTTGTGGGGCTGCTTGGATGCAAAGGGGAAACGGGACTTTCTGAATAGGATGCAAAGCAAGAGCGGTTTGTTGGGGTGGGTAGACACCACCTTCGCTATGAGTCCTGGAAGGTCTGCTCCCTATCTTATAGGCCTTTTTCCACCTGGCCTGGACAGGTGGGGCTCTGACTGACTCCAGCTACAAAAGCGGAGTGCTGAACAGACTCATGGATTTGGGTCTTGTTTAAGGGTTTTTGCTGAGGTGGGTTGTTGATGGTTTTAATTTTCTGTATCTTTATTTTGTATCACATTGTTCAGTTTGGTTGTGTGTGTTTTTGACGTCTTGTTTATTGTTTGACTTCTTTTGCTATGCTTGTAGTGATGCAATTTTTCGTATGATAAGCTGCCTTGAGCATGGCTTTAATTTTTGAAAGGTGGCATGCAAATTGGATGATTGCTTGATTGACTGATAATCTTCATAGATATATAGTGAAGAGTGAAATGGTTCAGGGCTGGCATTTTCCAGATAAGTACTTCATTGCTGAAACTGGCTAACTTGAAATACTCTCAGGCTTACGTCATGACTAGCTTAGGGTGAGGTTATACAGCTGCCATGGGCTGACCACTCTAGATTAGGCCGCTGATACATGGTGAGCCATTTTCTGGTGAAGTGTTTTCCCCATGCAGATGATGATGTGAGCCTAACTTTATGACAGTTTGAGGTGACATGTGGAAAACTGCCTGATCGTTGTGGTGAGCCACTACAGGCATGCAGCTCACTGCATAGCACTTCTTGCACATGGTGTAATTTTTAAATGGGGCCCTTCGCACTGGCTATAATGCTAAACAGACAGAAGAGAGAGGGAACTGCGGTTTTTTTGTTTTTGTTTTAATACAGAGCAATGATCTGTACTGAGGTTGAAGTATCCCTGTAACTAGTAACAATTACTTTAAATCCAGGTCAACAGATTTTAGGTGGAAGAGTCACAAGGCCTGTTCTTGTACCATGAGAGCTGATGAGTTTGGGGCTTTTCAACTTTTTATTTAACCCATGTCTCTTTGCTGTGGGATCTTCAGATGGAGGACAGCATACAATTTAATAAATAATAATATAGGCAGCTTCGTGTTTGCACAGGGATTGCGTTCTAGGTCATTTTGTCCAATTCTGCCCCCGTTGGGGGCCAAAAGTGGTACATGTGTCAGCCATCGTGTGTCAGATGTGCGCAAAATGGTCACTGCCTGTAATAAACAATTGGTTTTCCAGTATCTGGTGAATACAATATTATAGTTAGTCTATGACAAGTCAGAACACACAACTAGTTTAAGTCTGTTCTGTGTCAGTTTCACTGGCACTAACTTATAGCTCCATTTTGTTCCTGTTCTTTGTGGACATAATGAAACAGCACATGAAAAATCTGTATGCAAAATGCATCCGGTGCATGCATCCGGTGAAATGCACATTTTTTAATGCATCCAATTGCATTCCAACCCTAAAAACACTTAACTATGCATGCCTTTTTAATGTGAAATAATATTTTTGAGCACACTTCCTTGGGCGGAAACGCCATCAGAAAAGATCAGGATCCTGGCTCAAGCTGCCATTGCTAGTGTGCCATTGCTACACACTAGATTCACGGGATCTTGTTGCTAGGAGGGGTCCGCTGCCTTTCAACAAGAGTTCTGACATGCAGGACTCTCAGCAGGTGAACTTTCCTCTAGTAGAGATGGAGTCAAAGCAATGGAAACAGATTTGTGTCACTAGGGCTTGTACAAGAACAACTCTCCCATGGATTGTTTCCCTAGGATGATCAACGTACCTATGACCTCTTGACGTAGTTGGGGAAAGTTGTAGAAAAGAGTGGGCAGCTTAACCGCCAGCAGGGGAATGTTTTGAGTGTTGTATAAGTGGCTGGGCCACGAATTTTCTCCATCTTGTCTTCTCTCATTGGCCTCATCAGAGTGAATTACGTCTGACTGCTTGGTAGTTAATTGGAGCATCCTTCCCATTTCCTAAGCTGATAAGTCCCTCTCTGTCTGCCTTCATCAAGCTTCTTTGTTTGAGAACTTACTAAAGCTGCTGCAGAACAGAATAACCACTTTCCTATTTGCTGGACTAAATGAGGGCACTGTGGTCTCTTTAATAGCTGCATCTTTGTGCGCACAACATCCTCCAACGTCTTAGCCTTTTCCAGAAGATCTTCCAAATCCTCCTCCACTGTCGTCGTCTTCTTCTGCGGATTCTCTTAAAGCAAAACGGCCAGTTTAACAAACAGATGAAGTAAAGGAGCAGTCTGGTGTAACAGATACGCATGTAAACACATCCTTTCTTGCCTGCTTCTAAATGCTCATTTAATTATTAGGGCTTGAGCACTAGTAGAAGAACAAGAATTTTTAGAGGCTCTCATCTGAATGGCATTGATTTTTTGGGGGGGAAAGATAGGTTTACTCAATGCAAAGAGAGAGACAGTGTTGGGGAAGGAGGCTTGAGCTAGGTCTAGTGAGCTTCTGTGGACAAGTATCTAGTTCTCAGGACTTGGACCCTCCTTTGGGTGCAAAATGGCTCCATAGCAATGGCCCCTGCAGTTGGTAGTCTGTAGGAAACCTCTGGATTGGCCAGGACTTTTCTAAATACAGGGAGCCTTTTGCCTGATCAGCCAACTGGAATTTTTTTGGGGGGTGGGGGATTGATGGCATTCTAGGTTCAAGCATCTCTCAGTCAAGCCCTGACTCTCTTACCTCAAGGATTCTGTACTGGAAAGACCTCCAAGTCCTGATTTGGATATGGCTGCTACATACTCCTCAACTGTCCTGATTTGACTGGGACCTCCCAGAATTACAGATGCCATCCTGGCTTCTGATTGGATCCTGGAATGTCCCCTTATTGTTTTTTGGTCTTGCGCTTTCCCGCCAGACCAAAAGATGCTCATTTTTTGGTCTTGCACAATTGAGTGAATCAGCTGGTTGCCATGAGAGTGTGGGACAAACCCCCCCCCCCCGAGCATCCCAATTTTGATCAGTGGGATGTTGGTGGGTATGCTACTAATAGACTCAGCCAACGTTCGAAATTCGCCAGATGCTAGGCACATTTTGTGCCCGGCTGTCGGCCACTTGTGACCAAGTGAAGATGCAGGGGCAGAGGAAGGGGGTGCGGTCCGCCCCGGGTGTCACCACTGAGGGGTGGCACTCACCGCGGGTCCTACAGCATGCCCAAGCCACGCATCTCTCCTGGGAGAGATGAGGTGGTTTGGGCGCATGCAGGTTACATGCTGCCCAAATTGTCTGTGCGCTGCCTCCTCCCTGGCTGTAGGGCGGCTGCGTGGGAGGAGGCAGGCAGACTCCGGAGGCCCCGCCCCAGGGGCTTCTCGCCCCACCCCTGGGCACTCTGCCCCAGGTGCCTGAGCAGTTTCCTCCGCCGCTGGGCACCAGGATGGCGCCTCCATCTGGAGGTACATGCCTGGGGATCTTTGGATCTTGACTGTTTTCACACACTAGCAACACATCCTGTTGAATTCTGTTATATTTTATCTGCACAATCGGAATGAATTTCAGGAACCAAAAAGTCATATTGAAAAAATATGACTTTCGAGCTGTCTGGCCCCAAAATGGCAACTAGGCATTCTGTTTTGGCGACTGTAACCCTGGTTTAAGGAGCCATTTGTCACTTAACTTATATACCTGAGTTTCTAACACTGGCTTTCTAACACTGGCTTCAGCCCTACCCATCACAGTTGGTAATTTGTGCCTTTCAGCAGAGGTGTAGGAGTGTGATTTTCAGCCAGTGCAGCTTGTCATGGAGGGCTGAGAAGAGCTGCAACTGCAGAAATCCCCACTCCAGCACTGCTGTTAAAGGTAAAGGAGTTCACATTGGCAGGGTGTCAGCAGTCTCCCTGTGTTAGTAGCAACCTGGGGATTCCACACCTCCACCTGCTTCCTCCTGGTCCTGTGTGCTGCTCTTCAGCAGTTTTCTTACCCCTTTCCCAACAGTCATGTGGGTGTGCAAGTGGTGGAAGAGTGCAAATAGTTAAGAACATGCGTAGAGCCTGCTGGCTCAGGCCCGTCTGGTCCAGCATCCTGTTCTCACAGTGGCCAACTAGATGCCCCAATGGGAAGAAGCCTATAAGCAGGACCAAAACACAAGAGCTCTCGCTCCTCCTGTGGTTTCTAGCAACTGGTATTCAGAAGCATGACTGACTGTGGAGGCAGATCATAGCCGCGATGTAGCTATGGATAGCTTTATCCTCCATGAATTTGTCTTTATTGTCTTTAAAAACCAAATAGTTTGGTTCTGAGCCCACCAAATGGGACTATTTTTAGGCAAGTGGTGATGGAGAAAGCCAGGCAAAATGTGATATGAGGAGGAAGGGAATGATCGTCTGGGAGACCCAGGTACAAACGTCAACAGGAAGGACTCTTCTCATTCTCACAAGATACACCTCTTGAAATTCCCTCCTTTGCCACTCTGAAAGCCTTGTGGTCCTTTGCACCTGGTCTCCTAAGCTTCATCTCCTCCCTCACACTTGGCTTATAGTGGCTGTCACTGAAAATGTTCCCTATTCTTTTGGGGTGGCTCAGACTGTCAAGCCTGTCATGATGAGGACTAAAAATGCACTTACTGAATGTAAATGTCTCTTGATTGACAGACCAGTATAAAACATACTTATAACAGTGTGGCTGCCTGTATAATACAGTGGTACCTCAGGTTACATACGCTTCAGGTTACATACGCTTCAGGTTACATACGCTTCAGGTTACAGACTCCGCTAACCCAGAAATAGTGCTTCAGGTTAAGAACTTTGCTTCAGGATGAGAACAGAAATTGTGCTCTGGCACAGCGGCAGCAGCAGGAGGCCCCATTAGCTAAAGTGGTGCTTCAGGTTAAGAACAGTTTCAGGTTAAGTACGGACCTCCGGAACGAATTAAGTACTTAACCTGAGGTACCACTGTATGCGGGTTTTGAGTTGAAGCTACGCTGTTTGACGATATGCAGACTCTGTTTGTACCACGTGACCCTGGATTTTAATATAGATCAATTTCACACACATCCCTGTTCCTGTGTTAACATCAAACGTCAAGGTTGGAAGGTCACTCTTCCAAATGGAAAACAGTTTGTTC
Organism: Podarcis filfolensis; assembly: GCF_964270895.1. Lineage (NCBI taxonomy): Eukaryota > Metazoa > Chordata > Lepidosauria > Squamata > Lacertidae > Podarcis > Podarcis filfolensis. The sequence continues at coordinate 28,394,499 of NC_139603.1, read as the reverse complement.
TACCCCCCCGATAGACACCCCTAAAACCGTGGTAGTACATTCACAAAACAAAGATTATAAGAGGAAGCTAAATTAATTTGAGCTGCCCTTGTATTCCGTGTTTTTTATTACATTGAATGTGTTCTAGCTGCTTTGTAATTAAAGTCTGTGCGAATGTTTCTTGAAGCAATGTCTAGTTGTAAGCACTTGGGGGAAGCACTCAAAAGAGAATTGGAGAATTTCATTCCTTGATTGAGGGAATTCACGAGAACGAAAAGGGAAAAAAATTGGCCTGTGCAGTTCTTGAATCAAGTTCCATCCCACAACGTTAATGATTGGGGTTCTGAGCTTCAGCGGCTGATTATAAACTGCACCTGGCTTAAGAATTTATTATTATTGTCTGCCTGCTATTAGTTTCCAGTTGCCTCTTGGCTTTTAAGGTGCTATGGAAAGGACAATTGAGTCCTGGCACAATTACAAAGCAGCTGTTAGCTGCAAGTTAGCATTTTCCCCAAGCTAGTTAAGAAAAAATTGGATCACTGTGCAACAATGGGGTTGATACCTGTTAGCTTTTGCAAAGGGAAAGAACTTGCTAAAAGTTATCTGATGCTTGCCATGTCCTGTTCTAGAGTTGTTACAATTCGTAACCCTGCAAGTTGTCGGATCAGTGGTAATTCTCCTGGTGAACAGGTGGTGTAGCATAACCACTACAGACTGGGAAGCCCTTTGAATTTTGCCCATGCTATGAACTCAGAGCAGGACGCGGGTGGTGCTGTGGGTTAAACCACAGAGCCTAGGGCTTGCTGATCAGAAGGTCGGCGGTTCGAATCCCTGCGACACGTTAAAGTGCAAGTAGATAAATAGGTACCGCTCTGGCGGGAAGGTTAATGGCGTTTCCGTGCGCTGCTCTGGTTCGCCAGAAGCGGCCACATGACCCGGAAGCTGTCTGCGGACAAATGCCGGCTCCCTCGGCCAATAAAGTGAGATGAGCACCGCAACCCCAGAGTCGTCCGTGACTGGACCTAATGGTCAGGGGCCCCTTTACCTTTATGAACTCAGAAGGTGGCCCAAAGGCAAATCAGTCAGTTTAGTCTCTCTCTGTTCCGCCATCTGCATGTTGAGGGATGTTAATCCTAATTTGCATTACAGGGTCTTTGCAAGGTTGGCAGCTAGATAATGCCTGCAGAACGCTTGAAAGCTCTCTACAAGTGTTTGTTTCTTAAATTAAAATAAAAGATAGACCGTTTAGGAAGGCGAATAATTTACTTATTCACTAAACATTCTAAGCACAGTGTACTATGAGAAAATGCTTATCAGTTATTGTTACTGACACACACAGAGTTAGCTATATACTGTAGTCAGCCTGCAACCATGCATTCAGTTTAGTTGCGAGAACCCATTTTTTGTTGTTGTTGTTTGGGGCATCCTTCTGTCTTGAAAGACAATGGTAGAGTGCATCTTCGGGGGTAAAATCAAACCGTTGGAGAGTTACATTGTCGGCTGTGGTTGTAGAGACCGATACGGGAGAGACATGCTTCATTGCAGGTGGGGCAGGTGAAGGGGCCTAGTTTTGCTACTACAGGTTCACCATGGTGTTTCTTCTCTTTGCTCTTCCCAGTGGTCATTCCTCCTCTAGTCACTGCTGTGTATACACTACATGACTGTCGTTCTCCAAGAGTTTCCCAGGGATTTAAGGGGCCATAGTAGGGTCGCAGCCTTTATACTGGCATAGTACAGTGGTACCTCGGGTTACATACGCTTCAGGTTACAGACTCCGCTAACCCAGAAATATTACCTCGGGTTAAGAACTTTGCTTCAGGATGAGAACAGAAATCGTGCTCCGGCAGCATGGCGGCAGCAGGAGGCCCCATTAGCTAAAGTGGTGCTTCAGGTTAAGAACAGTTTCAGGTTAAGAACAGACCTCCGGAACAAATTAAGTTCTTAACCCGAGGTACCACTGTAGTGTTTATTCAGGCAAAGTATTGCTTTCCTTTAGTTCTAATTATTTTTTACTTGTCCTTAGTATGCGAGCAGCTTCACGTAAATTTTAGCGCTCTTCCTTACAACAACTCGTAAGGAAGAATATTGTCCTTATATTGCAGAAAGAGGACCGGTGGTGACAGGCGGTGTGGTTTGCCTAAGGCTGCTTCGTGAGTTCCTGTCAGCGGGAACTTCCTGATTCACAGCTCAGCGTCTGAGCCATACTTCCTGGTGCTGGGATCTTCCTAGGTTATCTTAAAGAATAATTCCCACTGTCTCTAATTTTCAACAGGTTAAGTTTAACATTTCACCTGTGTGTGTTGTACCTGGTTCAGAAAGAGCCCTCAGGGGCCAGAGAGAGCTACTTTTGCGGGAGGCTGATCCCAGGCCTAGGATTGATCCTGGCATCTCCAGGAATAAAAGGATCAGGTAGCGAAATTTCTGCCTGAGACCTTGGGGAGAGGCATTGCCAGAGCTGCTAGATTGACCAAAGATCTTGCTTGGGTATTGGGAAGTATTGTGGGATTGGCGATTAACACGCTTCATCAAGGGACACACACACAGCCTCTGTGAGACAGGGAAGTTTTAACCTTGCTTGGTAATCAGCCGAAGCAAGGAGTGGCTGTGCTTTTTGGAGAGAACAGGGTGGGGTGTGAGGTGGGAAGAACCAACTTTTAAAGCACTGCGTTTCCCCTTTGGAAACGCTTTAGAAGGAAATGGAAGCAGTGTGCTGCTGTGGTGGTGACAAACACACAAGTTGCACGTAGCTGCTGCCTCGATGAGCTTCAATTGAGAGTCTCTGACGGCGCTGTCTAAAAAAGACTGGCTAAATGTGAACCTGTCATTTTGGCTGGAAGAGGAGGAGGAGAACGTCTTTTGCTGGGAATGCTGCTACAGAAATGGATGGGAGACTATCCTGCGCCTCCCCACAGCTGTTTTTTTTTGGGGGGGGAATGTTTCTCTGGACTTTGCAAAGAGGAGAGTGTCCGAATGCGACTGCTCTGTGTTCCTTTGTGCCTTTCAAATCCTGCTCCGACCTAAGGGTTTGCACTCAAGATCACTTTACATGGATTACTTTGGCCCTTTAAAAGTACAGTGGTACCTCGGGTTAAGTACTTAATTCGTTCCAGAGGTCCGTTCTTAACCTGAAACTGTTCTTAACCTGAAGCACCACTTTAGCTAATGGGGCCTCCAGTGGCTGCCACCGCGCCGCCAGAGCACGATTTCTGTTCTTATCCTGAAGCAAAATTCTTAACCTGAAGCACTGTTTCTGGGTTAGCGGAGTGTGTAACCTGAAGCATATGTAACCTGAAGCGTATGTAACCTGAAGCGTATGTAACCCGAGGTACCACTGTATTCTTTAGCCGCACTGATTAAAAGTATATTAAGGATGCACATTTTTTGCAAACCCTTTCCCCTCCGCCCACTACTCCATCATTTTATGATTATATATCAGCCTTGTAAATAAGCAAGAAGTTACTAGCTTGTAATTTTTCAAAATTATTTTTTACTACCCTTATAAGAAGCTGCCTTTCCATGCTAGCCGTTGAAGCCCAAAGGAGGCCACTTGCTTTCATGGAGTTCCATATCTCTGTTGACCCAGGTGAGTTGTTTACCACAAGGCTCTTGCAAATTTGTAGAGTAGCAATTTTGATCTGTGGCAGTGACTGAACACTATTCCAGAAATTATGGCTATTATAGAAATAAAACAAATTTTCTCCCCTCTTTCGTAAGTGCCTTAACAGAACCGAAGAACAGTATCAGAGAGACTCATGTGATGGACTTAATGTAAACTTTGGTGTAGACAACAGGCAGACAGGCCACAGATCAAATGTGGCCTTGAAAGCTACTTACATTTCTGCCTCCTCCTGAACTTTCTCTCCTGGTACATATTTTCCTAAGGATGTCATCACATTGCAGTTTGCTTGGCTGCCAACAGGTGGCACTGTGAATTGCAGTGTGACAGCAAGCCGGGCTCTCAGAGCTGTTTGGGCCATGGCAGCAACTTTGGAGGGCAAGGTGGAGGGAACCACAGATGGTGTGAACTATGTGTACAGCATACTGCCTTGGCTTCCATGACAGAAGGTGGGATATAAATGTATTTATGAATGAATGGATAAACATTGTGCTCCATACCTACGAAGCCCATGCTGCCAGGTGAAGCTAACTTTGTAGAATCTGATCGTCCGTGGGCATGGTTGTTTCAGGAGCTTACTTTGGGAGTCAAAACAGTGTCCTTGAGAGTGTAATTCTGAAGACAAGAAAGGAAGAGTGTCTTTAATTGCTGTGCAGCTGGAGATGCAACAGGCAAAGGAGCTGTATCCTTCACATCAATTTAAACACGGGAGTCTCCCCCCCCCCCCACGCCCAGCTGGGACTTGGCAACCAGTAGCTTAACATGCTATTTAATGGGTTATATAATCGAGCAATCAGACGTGTTTCAAACTGCCTCGTTCGGCTATGGGCCTGTTTCTATTCACTTTTGAAGGTAAAGTGGGTTTCCCCACGTTTGCCCAGAAAATGTGCATCTTTTGATGCTCTCTACACCCCTTAAGTAAAACTTGGGCATGCCTTGGAGAGTTTGTGTGTGCCTGTTTTTTGTTTTTTTTTTTGCCTTAAATATCAAACTTCAAAGATCTTCATCTGCTCCAGGTTTTAATAAAAACGTTCAGAGGGAGAACACAAGTAAGAAGTAAAGTTTTCCCACATTCTGCACTTGCGGAACAGGATCTAAGAATTGTGCAGCAGGTGTCTTTTCATTCTCTGCTCCCATGAGTGAATTTCTGCTTCATCTGAGCTTTTTTCGTGCATAGACATTTGGATACAGGGCAGCTCCATCCTCAATTATAGTAATAATTGAGATCTATGTATGTATGTGTTTGTCTGTCTTAGCTATCTATGTAAAATCAGTTCTAATGCTTATTCCTCCTGGGAATGAACCATTCTCAAGTGTTTACATGACTAACCATTAAGGCAGTGCCATGCTGACAATGAGTGATGCTCATGGCACTGTCCAAAAATCTGCTAGATTCCAACTCCCATCAGTCCTAGCCATCAGTATGCCATGCTCAGGAATTCTGGGAGTGGTAGTCTAAGAACATGCTGGTCACTACTGGGCTTATATAAGCTTAGGAAGGGGTGATTGAGAGAGCAGAGAAGTCTATGATTCAGAGAAGGTTTACTCTGAAGCCAGTCTTGCTCAGTTCAACAGGATTTGTTTCCTTGTAATTATGCTCCACATCGGAGCACTGGTGTGCTTTTGAATATGGCCCGAAATGTGGTCTTCTGTGTGATCCAACAACAACCTCAGTGATGCGTTTCTGCCATATCTGCTTGCCTCTTCCATGGCACTATGAGGCTCAGTTCTGTATTATGGGTAGCGTATACCATTGAAAGCGGCTTTAAAGGCCCAGCAGGCTTGGGACAAGAGAAGATTTTACAGCATTGTAAAATGTGGTAGGGCTTTCTTCCCTTTCTGACATTTACCTTCATGGTAGGGGAGCTGCAGTATATTTCCTTCCCACACTGTTCTAGCCGGAGAAGCCCTGGGCCGTTTGGAGGCCCTACAGCTTGTTCCTGTGCCAACATTTGCCCATTTCTACTGTGGAGAAGACTCACAGCTCCTTTTGTGTGGCCCGGGGCTTCTGACTTTCCTGAGCATTATGAGCAAGTTAAAACATAGAGGGTCCTAAGGTTTAAATCTGCCTGTGCACCAGAATGGGTTCCTTGCACCACTTCAGATGTGAAGAATCCACGTTTTTAATGCTTCCCTCCACAAAGCATTTCCTGCCGTGCCAGTTTTCCGACTTGTACACAGAAGGTTGAGCTAGAACAGGCTTCCTCAAGCTCGGCCCTCCGGATGTTTTTGGCCTACAACTCCCATGGTCCCTAGCTAGCAGGACCAGTGGTCAGGGATGATGGGAATTGTAGTCTCAAAACATCTGGAGGGCCAAATTTGAGGAAGCCTGAGCTAGAACGTTCATATTCTGTTTGCATATACAGTGGTACCTCGGGTTACATACGCTTCAGGTTACAGACTCCGCTAACCCAGAAATAGTACCTCGGGTTAAGAACTTTGCTTCAGGATGAGAACAGAAATCATGCTCCGGCGGCGCGGCAGCAGCGGGAGGCCCCATTAGCTAAAGTGGTGCTTCAGGTGAAGAACAGTTTCAGGTTAAGAACGGACCTCCAGAACGAATTAAGTTCTTAACCTGAGGTACCCCTGTAGTTTTTAATGTAGGGCAATGCTCAAAAGCTGTAATTCTCTCCTCACCCCCAAAATGATCCTTCTCAGTGATCCCTCACGTCAGTGAGTTGACTTTGCCACCTCATGTGGGGATTATCTGGTCCAAGCTAGAAGAGATCTCTGCATCAGTCAGTACTCAGGACTGCCCTTGTTGAAATCCTGTTTTCGGGATGTGTTTCTTGGATTGCATCTGCAGTCTGTTTTGCTTGACTGTCAGTATCTTTATTGAGCTGCCATCTCTACGCACCACACCAATATTTACCTTCCCCTTCTACACAGTGGGAATGCTCAGAAAAAGGAATGTGACACACCTACAAGCTTTGAGAGAGATTTCTCGAGGAAAGCTTGCATGGCCGTGGGATCTTCTCAGACAACCAGCCCTGTTCTGCCCCTCCCACTCACCCCCTGGATTCCCCCCACCCCCACTGTTGAGTGAGGAATATAATAGTGGTTGTTGATATCGTAGGAAGTGCCAGGAATGGAAATGGAGCTGGGAAGGCCTGGTGATGCTAAAATTACAGGTAACCCGTGAAAAAAATTGGCTGGTTTTGAGTGTCTCTAAACAAAGATTAAGATTTAGTAGACTTCAAGCTACACTCATGATGATTGGCTTGTTTGTCAGGACTTGGCAAGTGTCGTCCTGTAGAGATCAAGTTTGTTTTCTGCAAAGAGAGCCCTTAATTCATCTTGGGAGACTGGAGCTGCTGAGCTGCTGTTCTCTCTTAACTCGCTAATTGACTGTGCTCATTGTAAGGCTGAAGTAATGGGGGAAAGTCCTTTTGGCACCACGATGCCTTTGGCCAGGTGTCCTTACATAGTCGGCACATCACATTTTATCGCACCGTATGGTTTTTGTGCATGTCTCGGAAGATGCAGCATTCAGGCCGACAACGCTGCCGTCCCACAACATCCCACCGTTCCAAGTTATGCAGCTGGAATACTTTCTGCAAACAGAGGAGATTCCGTGCATTGTTAATTGCTTCACGCCATTATAGAGGTGCAGCTTTTCGGAATCTGTAACTTGGCTTGCTTGTATTATGTGGAGTTGCTGGAAGAGGGAAGGGTAGAGATTTCTAAAAAGGTAGAAGCTGTTGAATTAAATTGTTGAGCAAAGCTTCCCACAATTGCTGCCCTGGGGCCCTTGGCTTTATTGCATATAGCTCCTACCACATTGGCCCAGGCTGCTAAATTTCTGGATATTGTGCATAGATGCTCACCAGTTTTGTGAATCAGCCTACAGAAGTCAGTAGCTTGCAACAGTTTTTTTCCTCTTTTAAACTGGCCTGCTGCAGGACTAATAGAAGAGCAACACAAACTTCATTTCTGTGGTGGGTGTGGACGAGGGACAGAGTTCTCCGTTCCCCTGCTGCCAGCTCACTCATTCGACCTCGTGGGAGTCCAGGGACTTTCCTGTAAAAAGCTCCTGATAGCTTTGACTATTGTGTTAGTGCTTACAGTACAAGTCTGGTGTGCATATTTATGCAGTGTGTCTAATAGGGCGCATATATAGGGGAATACAGGAGTCCTGACATCCGCCAGAGTCAGGGGGGAGAAACAAAAGGACAGCATCTCAGGAGGCCCAATGAGGTGAATAAAGAAATTTATTGTGCTTCCTTTTTTGCCCATCAATAGCAAAATCCTAATGCACTGCCCCCCTCTTTTTAAAAAAATCTGGTTCAGCTTTATCATAGAATCATTGGAAGGGGCGGTGGGTGTCATCTGGTTCAACCCCCTGCAATACAGGAATCAAGTGCCTTGGCACCATAAGGCTAGAAACATGCATTTTGTTTAAGAAGAGATTGTCGGGATTCTCTTTCAAGTCATTGTACACAATTAACTTGGAGCCTGTGTAAGAGCGGGTGCCAACTTGGGCATGTTGGCTTTTTGTGGGAAGAGTTTCCAGAGTGTGTCCACACAGCAAAAAAGCCCACTTGTACTATATTGTTCGGTACAGCAGCATGACAATGGGTTCCATATGATCTCTTACCAAAGAAGGGTGTTTTTTAAAAGGTGTGAAAAGGTCCTTGGTATTCAAGCAGATTTCCATAAATTATGAGTGTCGAAATTTTTGTTTTTCATACGAAATCAAAATGGCTTCTATAGTTGGGATTTAATAACTGACAACAAAAGGTGTTTCAACAGTTAGGTCTGCCCAGTGCTATTTTTCCAGAAAAAGAGGTCCTGAAACTCACTGTGAACACCCCCCCTTCTCTTATAATGGCAATGGCGCACACCAGAGAGGTGCCAGAACTGAGTTCCATTGAGTTCCAGCTGGAGGAAAAAGCTCTGGGTCTGCCCCACTGTTTTCCTGATAAGATTGTAGTTAGTCTGATTTTTGAGGGTAGCTGTGCATATGTACATAGCTCAGAATAGGAATAATCATTAAAAATTTCAGCCATGCGGAAGTTACAGTCCTGTAGTTGGTTTTGTTTGTTGGTAGGCACATGTCTGGTTGGTGTCATTGTATTAACATTGGGCGGATCCGTACTATACACTTAACACACATCTGATGCACATTTAAAGCACACAAACTTCCCCAAAGAATCCTGGGAATTGTACTGTCCCCCTCACAAAGACTCCGTTCCCAGCATCCTGAGAAAAACTACAGTTCCCAGGATTGTGTAGGAAGTCAGGGGCTCTTAATGTATGGCATGGATTTACCCAAACTTTTATTTTCTTTTTTTGATCTGTGGTCGTGGGGAGACACTGAAACAATCCTTACTGAGAAAGTGGCGAGATAACATGGAAGTTGTGAATTAATTTCACTCTTGTTAGCCACAGGGGAATCCAGAACTGGCGCTGTAGCTTTTCCTCAAAAGTTTTCAGAGAAACTAGAATGATTTACTTTCAAGAGCCCAATCAATAATAAGGAATACTGGGACCTAAGTGGACTGCGCAGTCTAGGACAGTAGTGGTTAAGAAAACAAGAATGAATGAATTTTGAAGCACAGGATCTCACATTCTGCACCAAGTAGAAGAATACACAGTAATTTTCCATAGCCTGGCGTTCATTGTTTACTCATTTCTAGTGCCCAAGCTCTTAAATTCTGTTTTCACTATAAAATTCTGCAATTGAGAGCTTCAGTGGCAGAAACTTAGAAGATGCTCTTAGTTTACCTATAGTTGGCTGATGCTGATTTCATATATTTTTCTCTTGCAAGGGACAATTTCTTCCATCGTGGTTCTGAATGGCATTTGTGCGAACCTTTCCAAATAGGTCTCTGTGCAGAAATTTAACGGTGTGGGTTGCCGAAAGTGAACCTTGGTCCCTACATGGCTTGGTGAGGCTTTTTAGGATGCTGAATGGCTCCTTCTGCTTCCTGTGGGCTGAAGTTTTCAAGCCCCCCACATCTGCACTGACCTTGGTCCTCTGTTTCTGTTCCAGGCAAGTGGTGTGAGAGTAGCTAGCGAAATGCAGTGTTTCAAAAGGAATGGCAAAGCACAGCTTTTGTTTTGGTCTTGGGCTGTGGGTGGTGGGTGGCAGAGATTACATTTAGAAAGAAACAAAGCAAACTTTTGGAAAGCAGGATGGAAGGAAGCACTTTGCAAAATCCACGAGAGATGAACTTATCTGTTCTGATACACACATCCATCTTTCTTTTTATTAGCATCAGTTGAAGCCTGTTAAAAGGGCTGCAATTTCTTGTTCCCCCTTTTCTCTCAAGGGCAAAGCTTTTGAAAAAGGCTCCCTATCAGTGCTGAGAAGGATGATTCACGGAATTTGCAGAACATGAGCTTTCTTCTGATGCAGGAGCTGGCTTGCAACACATTTCCTTTAAGGGAGCCCAGTAAGCAGGTTGGTGTCAGTTTGCATAGAGAGCTAGATGCACGTTTCCCAGATGATAAACTGAGCCTGTGATTATCCTGGTCCTTAGCAGGCAGGGCTGCTAAGTGCTGAGTAGCTGACTTGCATTGGAACAGATTCTGTTTATGGAAGAACTATGACTGTGTGGATGTATAGCTTTCGGAAGGAACCATTTAACGATCAGACTTGACCACTAGCTTCCCAAGGCTCCCGTCTGTATTTCTGGGTTCTTAACTATTAAATAAAAACACGTCTTTTTCCTTATGGCTGCAGAGATGAAACTGAACCAGTGTTTACATATTCTTTCCCATGTTTTGGCATTTTAGGGCCACAGGTTATCCAAACATCCTATTAGGAATAAAAGACTTAGCCAGATAATTTGGCAGAGAGGTTTGCCTATTGTAAAGACGTGCTTTTTCTTCTATAAATACAATTAAAAAACAACAACACCCCTTCAAAATCCCTCCAGCCTGCACATTGCTAATAAGCAACTATCACCTTTGCTGCTGTTGTAATATAGTTACACTCTAGGTCACTGTTTTACAAACAACCAGTTGTAGCTGAGATGAGTATGATTTGCCTAAGTGTTTCATAGCTTAGTAGGATTTGAACCCCAGTCCCAAGGCTATTTCTGGCGAGTTGCTGGTTTCTCATATTTTGTGACCTGGCTGAAAGATCTGCCCGAATTTTTTCAGCATTTTTGTTGTCTTGGAAGAATTAGAAACGTGGGGAGCTGGAATTAACTTGCAAGACTTGAATTCTGCAACCATTCTGACTGTGCTTGTGATCTTAAAGTAATGAACTAATGCTAACTGTACACATCTGTTTAGCAACAATATGCCTGTTTTCTTCTTGGCAGTAGCTCAACCTGCTAATTCGAATGTGCTGATTTTGAGAATTGAAAGTCAGTGCAGATTCAAGAGTCAGAAGCCCTCCCAGCTTTGCAATAAACTGTGGCGTGTGGAAAGAGGCTAGGTCTTCCAAAAAGAGAAAATAAATGGAAGACTGTCCAATATCTAACCGCATCAGGCCCTTCTCAGTGAGGCAGAACATAATGTGTTGTGGAACGTAAGAGACCTGTGCAGTAACATTGCTTGGGCAAGGCTCCAAAGGTCTCAATGCAAGCAGTATTTACTTAAGTTGAACCAACCCCTTTTAGGAAGGCAGCAGGAAATCCAGCTGCTGTTGCGTGGTCAGCAAAAGATTAAAAAACACACAGACATTTGCAGCTGTGTGTAGGGGGGACGGACTCGCTTGTGCTTGAGGATGGCAGGCTGAACCGAAAGGACAGAACAGGGGCTGCCCTGTTGTGGGTACTTCTTATGAATTCAAGACAGAAGAAGCGAGGCATAAGCTGGACGGATGCTTGACTTGTTAAGTGTTCTGGTGCCTGGAATAGCAGGATTCTGTTTCGCTGCCCCTTTTTAATGTGGCAGAATAGGCTGCTTTGCATAGAAATCACACATACACACCAATGTTCTTCCTCCCCCTCCTTTCCTAGCTTATGGATAGAATCTCTTTCTTCAAATGGCACCAGATAGCGCTAGGTTTTAGCCCCACCACCACCCGCAACTGAATCCAGACAACACCCTCTCCTTTAAACGTTCTGCCTTAAAGCTCCCAGTTGATTATAGGCTGTGTAATAATTACAGCAGTTTGCAATAACTGAATGGAGCTACTATTTGAAAGTCATCTGATCTATATTTATTGCATCCTCTCTCTTCCCCCTCTTTACCGCCCCCCGCCCCCAGTTTTTCTCTTCGCATCCATAGTTGCTGACGCTTCACCCAAAGGGAAGGGGCGAGAAGCTCCAGAGCATTTGTTACCAATTAAGCAGCAAGTACATTCTCGTAGGTCTCCCGAGTGCTGTGTGTGTGTTTTAGTCAATGGGTGAGATTGTAAAGGAAGAAAAGGGAAGAGGCGTCTCCCGTAATCTGGTGTGATTCAGACTGGCACAGCCGTTTTGTTTTGGTAAGCCAGTTAAGCAATTAGGCACTCCAGGGAATGGCCTTATCATGAACTAATCGCTCCCCTGGGTGCATAAGGGTATGAAATACAGCCAGGATGCACGTTCTTGACATCCTCCAAAACGCAATAATCCCCAGAATCGAGCCACGCTCCCTTGAGCCATCTTATTGCTATTTTAAAGCCCTTTTGTTACTTCGGAAAGGAAGATAACAAATAAGGGTTGCCAGATCAAGATTTCTGAAAAGGAGGCGACACTGCAGATACTGTTTCTGAAATTAGGGGCATCATTAGGGGCATTCTGCTCAGGCATCTGCATTAAAAGTCATCAGACTTTTATATATATCTATATAACGATAGATATATACATATATATATAACACGTCATGTTATATTATAAGCCAACATGCATGGAGATGTTGAAAAACAAGCTTACTTCTCTTTATTTTGAGCCCATTTGGGATTTAGTATAGCTTGTAGAAGAATCTTAGGCGCTCTGCTGTTTAGATGCCTAAGAATTTGTAGAACGTCAAACTAGGAGCTAGAAACATAGAATTGTGAAGTTGGAGGGCATCCCAAAGGTTCAAATCCCCACTCGGCCATGAAGCTTGCTGTGTTTTCCAGTTTGCTCACTTTCAGCTTAATCCACCTTTACAGGGTGGTTGTTGTGCGGATAAAATGAGAAGAACTATGCACACTTCCTTGAGCTCCGTGGAGGAAAAGCGGGATATATAAAAAGAATAATGCTGAAGGACAGGAGCTTGAGAAATTTCTTCAGTCCTGCACAGACAATCCTCAGAAATAGTTTTTGGATAATCTGATGCTAGCCGCTGAGAATGCGGAAATACTGTGGTGCAATGAAGCCCCATTGAGTTTGCATGTCTTCCCCTTCTTTCTTCTTGGGAAGGGCTGTAGTGGTGGAACATATTATTTGGATGCAGAAGGTCCCCTGTTCAGTCTCTGGGTAGCGTTGGGAATGTTCCCCACCTGAAACCCTGGGGAGCTGCTTCCAGTCAGTGTAGACAGTATTGAGTTAGATCCCCGGAGACTTGGGTCTCCAGCTCTTCTTGGACTACAACTCCCATCATCCCTAGCTAGCAAGACCAGTGGTCAGGGATGACTCAGTGTAAAGCAACTGCCTGTGTTCTTTGCACATCAAATCGCCTTGAGCAAGTAGTTCTTCCTCTGTCCCAATTCCCAGCAGGCAAAACAGAAACTTGGAAATCCACACCAGATGTGATACCAGAACCTTTTTCTGCCTCTGCCATAGCTTGTTGACAGGGAGTGGGGCTCCCTCGCTGCTGCTCCCTGTTTCGCAATTTAGACATTGATCCCAGGAAGCGAGCCTGTGTCAGCTGTGGCTTAATTCTCGATAGGTGAGTTCTGCCATCTGGTTGCCATCATTAAGATTCACTTAACCACTTTCCCACATGTCGTACCGAGTCCCTTATTTGGGAGTGACTCCCATCTCTCTCACCCCCTTTGTTTTAGCACGTTGTTAAAGCCAGCCTGGCGAAGAAGTCAGTAAAAGTGACTGGCCCACAAACATTTTTACTAGCCTGCTCACTCTCGCAGACCTTTTGTGTTAAGCCATTGGTGACGTGAAAGGAAGGGTGGTGGTGGTGGTGCGGGGGAGACAACAAAACAATCATGACTTCTGGAACGTTCCTTTGTCTACTCACCTGTGTTTTTGTGTTGTGTTAAGTGTGATCTTTGGATTTAATAAATAATAATAAGCTGGAGAATTGCCCCAGGTGAGTGGCTATTGAAAAGCAGTTTTGAAAAAATCCCTTGAGGTAAAAATCCCTTTGAGGTAAAATCCCTCGTATAAACAGGTGGGATGGGGTTCACCCCCTGCAGTTGCACTGAGTATCAGAGGGTGCAATGCAACTATAACAGCAAAGGAGCCTGACGGCAACCACACCCAACTCCAAGCTGTGGAATAAAGCTGGACAGTTTTGGAGGGTGTGCGTGAGGGGACCATGTAACTGGGAGACCCCCGTCAGCCCCTTGTGGAGGAGCAGCACAAGGTCTGGGATCAAGTAGCCGAATCCTATTCATCTCTACTCGGGAATAAATCCTAATAAATTAATGGGGATGATGCCAGGTTAAGGGTGCACAAGGCTACTGTTCTGAAAGTGAGCCCTTTTGAACAGAGGCAGGACTTTTCCTCTGAGTAGCATTCATCTCATTTCTGTACCACCTTCATCTTACAAGGTTCTCAATATGGTGCACGTGGTTCTCTCCCCACCCCCCCCCAGTTTCATCTATGCAACAACCTTGTGAGGTAGGTTAGGCCAAACATGGGTCTCCCATTTTTTTTAAACTACAGTTCCCATCATCCTTGACCACTGTTCCTGCTAGCCAGGAATGATGGGAGTTGTAGTCCAAGAACAGCTAGTTGCCCAAGTTTGGGAAACCATGGGTTAGGCCATAGCTGTCACTGTTTCCCTTTTTTAAAAAGGGGAAATTCCCTTATTCCGAATAGGATTCCTCACAAGAAAAGGGAAAAGTTGACAGTTATGGGTTAGGCTAAGAGATGGTGACTGGCCCAAGGTCAGCCAGTGAGCTTCATAGCTGAAAGGGGATTCGAACCCTGCTCTCTCAGGTCCTAGCCCAACATTAGTAATCATTACGCCACACTGACTCTTGTGCACAGGCTTCAGGTGTGATAAGCACAGGGCAATAATGCCTTTTGCTTATTGAAATGGAAGGCGACTTGGCAAATATTTTTGAGCAGTCGAAAACAAGAAGAAAAAGCAAAACTAGGGGAGAAAAAACACCCGGCACATGTTTCCGCTAGGATTGACTGCGTTTCAGTGGAGTTTCCCCAAGACTCATGGCTGAAAAGATGGAGGCTTCTGTAATATAAAAATGGCAGCCCTGGGTCGTTGTGAACCTAGAAGGGAGAGTTCCTGTGTTTGACTGGAAGCATAGGACAAGAGGATGAGAAAGATAAGCGGTGGGGGTGGGGGTGGAGGAGACAGCCAAGGAGATATTTGTTCAGGAGAGGCCTAGTTACTAAAGCCCTCTGAGCAAAGAAACCCCTGCTGATAACACAGCTGAAAATGAGAGGGTCTGTTTCTCTCTCGACTCCAGAGGAGTGGCACTCTGTAATAAATGACTATGTGGCAGCTGTCTCCCAGCTTCTTGAGTCTGCTTGGACTTAATCCTGTCAGCGGGGCCTGCATCCTGGAAAAGAGCAGCAGCCAGGACTGCAAACGCGGCTTTAAAACTAAATTCGTAGGGGCTGTATTACAATTGATCAAAATCCATGCTGTGGAATGTGATTTTTGATTATTATTTTTTAAAAAAATACTTACATCCTTCCTCAGTCTTGATCTTTCTTCAAAAAATTTTTTTTTCTTTGCTGGCTTTTATTTCGGGGAAAAAAACACACACAAAAAAACACACAAGAAGAGGCACCAAGGATGCAGTAGACATAGGCACCATTAAGAAAGCTTCTATGTGCAGAGGAGAGTGTTGTTGGGTTTTGCATTGTATAAAACAAATATTAGTTGGGTTTTCAAAGGATGAGATCAGGTGATCCCTGGAACTATGAGTAGCTGCTAGTTGGAACTGCGAACTTTTATTTCATGGCAGAACTTTGTGCCTCTTGGCTGCGGCAAAAAATTGGACCTCTGAGTGGCTATTGTTGCACACGGGTAGCAGTGTAGCTAGCCATGGGTCACTTGATTCCTGTTTCTATTTGCAGCCGGGAGGTGGGAGAGGCGTTTTCCACATTGCTCATGAACCTGAGAATGCCAAGATTTGGGGAAATTCTGCTTCTCACTGATAGCTTCCAAGTGAGGTGTTGTTAGCAGCAGCAGTTTCTACTTAAAGTGCTATCACTGGAAGCGTTTCCAGTGGGGAAATGGTAGAAGGATTTGTTGCCGAAAGGATGGGGAAGTCTCTGAGATGGTTGAAGGTCATAACCAGGGCAACCTGGCGGTGAGCATCTTTCCACTGCTTCCTGTGTATGAACTATGCTGATTAAATTCTCTTCTGTCCCCCATCTACCCCCCTTTCCACCTTGCTGACGGAACGAACAAACTGAACATGGGCAGCCAGTAAGAAAACACACATATTTATATACACACATCCCAGAGTTAAAAGAGAAACTGCTGCATAAATGTGCACTGACCAGATTAGCTTTCAACCGTTTCCTTTTCAAAGCGTGGAGGAAAGCACATGTGTTGCTGTGAAGATGAACAGAGTAAATGTATTGTTCCCAAAGTTTTCAAGAGCTGTGGCATGCTCTGGTTGCGCCTGCCAGGCCTGTAAGCTGGAGGCTGCGAGGGGAGATTCCCTGCCCCCCCCCAGCTATAACAGGTGCAGAGAGCAAATGCCCACAGAGAGTTCTGACATCATTGAATTGCAGCTTTTCCTTCGCCGCGGCATTACGGCTTCTCTGGTTTCCACCGTGCCTTAATAGGAACAGCCAGGCCTGATTGCTCCTGGCCTGTTCATCATGGCGTTGCATGCCTAGGCATCTGCATGACCAATTGATGGGGGGCAAACGTCTCCAGTGTGCAAACTGGTATCTGAAAACGGTAATTTGCAGCAAGCCTCTTAATTAGGCTGCCTGCTGCAGTCCCAGATTGCCTGCCCACAGGTTTGGTTTGACTTAAAAAATAAATAAGGACCAGCTGTAGCAATGAGCGTTATGCTGCGACTTACGTGGTTCTGCTTCCTACCGCTGCAGTATTTCCCTATCATGTAGAGATAGCCCACTTTCCATCTGGGATGAATACGTTTTTAATTGACAGCTTAACTCTGCATTTTAAAGATGCATCATGGAGATGGAGGCCTTGTAGGGGAAGCTAAACCTCACTGCTGTTTCTTGCAAACATGGAAGAGGTGGTAAAGAAAGAAAAGACTAAACTTTCTGCTGAAAGAATATGCCTAATCTGACCCAACAACACACACACGCAAAAGCAAACCACACTGCAACCAACTGAATGCAACAATAAAATAAATAAATGTACAAATTAAGGACCTCCCCATGTGATGATGAAACAACATACCCTACACAAGCGCTATGCAATAGAATTAATGAATGTTTCCCTTTGTCTCTTCCCTCTCTTTCATGATGATAGTGTCTCATACTGAACGTAAACGAACTGTGAAAATGACTTTAAGAATCAAAAATGGAGATGCTATATGTACTTGTTTGCAACACAAGAAAATATTTAATAAGATTAATTAAAGCGAGAGAGAAAGAAAGAAAAGAAAGGTTTTTCAGACTTGAAAGCTTGTGTTCCACATTTTAAATATAGAGTGGCCCTGTTAGCTGAATTGTTTCTTCTCTGTTATCTAACCAACATGTTGAAGTCGTCTCTGGTCCAGCTTCTTTGCAATACTTTAGTGGCCTTGAAAACTTTCCACTTCATTTTTTAAAAAAGCTAGATGCATTTTGCTTGTGTATTCTGAAAGCAAATTTCCTTCTGCAAATGTGCAAACCTCAAAGAGCACAGTGGCTACTATTTTTGTTCATCAAGGCTGGAATATTATTCAAGAATGGAGGCTGCATATGTTATGTCCTGGTTTTTAGACCTGGGATAAGTTCTAAATATAAGGAAGATTATTTTGGTGAAACACTCCTGAAAAAATACTCCTTTAAAAAAAATATTGGTAAGGAGTTGGAGGTAAAAGGGGAAAGAAATTGTGTAGTGTCCATCTGATTAAACTTGCTCATCTCCATGGAAATCAGAAACCTGGTGTGTGTTTAAATTTGAGGGTCTTGAGAAACCATCTTTTGTGCAGCATATTTAATGCTTGTACAGACCCTAACTTGCACAGCAGCTTGTCAGTTGTATGTCTGGGATGAGTGCAGGATGGGGAATAATTTTATTAAGCGTGTTGGCCTTCTGTGGCCCAGTAAATCAGCTTTCATTCCTGGAACCTCTTGCATTGCATCTTTCCTTCATTTTCCCGTCACCTTGCTTTTGGCTTTAGCTCCTGTCTCCTGCTGCCTTCACAGTTTAGTCTTTGGAGCTGAGTGGCTGAAACAGCTGCAGATCTCTCTTGGCTGTTTTGAGTTTTCTTGGCACCATTGATCCCAAGGAACTGTTGCAACCACAGATGATGAGTTCAGATGGCCAGGAACCTGTAGTCCGAATGAGGAACTCTTGCAGTGGTCATGAGGATTTGGAGATGCAGATTAAACATTCTGTCGTATCCGCAGTGTGAGATTAGGTCCCCAAACAAGGAACACTGTATTTTAATTTTTGCTTGTATGCTGCTCAATAAAATAAAATAGCAGGGGGGTGTCCAATATAAAATAATAAAATGCTGTAGGATGCAAATGCAGTCATACCTCATGTTACGTTTGCTTCAGGTTGCATCCCATGGGGACCCAGAAGTAATGGAAAGGGTTACTTCTGGGTTTTGCCACTTGCGCATGCGCAGATGCGCAAAATGACGTCACGCGCATGCGCAGAAGCAGCGAATAGCGACCCACGTGTGCACAGATGTGCAGACACGGGTTGCGTTGTTTTCAGGTTGAGAACAGGCCTCTGGAATGGATCCCGTTTGCAACCAGAGGTACGACTGTAAAGCATTAGTATAAATTTGATCAAAAGCGTCAGTGGTTGGGTCACATTTCAGGGAAATCCTTTTTAATAATCAAAAAATGTTTTAAGCACTTGAGAGCTAGCAGCATTACTTTTTTAAACCCTTAATGGGAGAATGAATCATTTACCAAACAGAAGAATTTATAAGGGCAGGCGTGGGAGGTGAGCTTCAAGACTAGCCAAAAGTTGGGATGTAGCACTGCCAATGAATGAAGGCAGTCAGGTGTGGTGTGGGTACCCAGTCTCTCATATCTGAGCTAGGTTGACTACAGTATATAGAACATGATCCAGAGGCTTGGAAGATGGACTGCCTAGTTGCCAGCACCCCATTCTAGCAAGGTGCCTGAGAGAACATAGGCAATATTTCAGGCATGCTTTGAATGAAGCCGATTACCACAACCCATTCATACTGGTTTCAAGCCCGATTTTGGTACGGGCTGCTACTTTGGTTGTTTTGATTCATCACTTTTATTGGGAGAGAAACTTGCAAAGTGAGGGACCTGTTGATTCTCTTTGCTGGCTTGCAGAAGTCTCTCCTCTTACAGTGGCAATGAATAGATTTTCCTTTTGGAGGAAGGGTGGGGTGCAAATCCAATAAATCAGCTTGTGAAGATGCAAAGCAAGAGGTATCATGAATCAAAGCTACCACCTCAAGTATTACAGGGCGTGTTGCAACAACCCCCTGTTTCCCAGCTACAGAATAGCACAGCCTATGCATGCCAATCTTGCAGGGAGAAGCAGGAATCTCTATGACATGGCTGCTCAAACACATATGCACGCACGCACTCAATTGAAGCCGGAGATTCATTCACTGACACTTTTAGGTTGCTCCTTTAAGCTGTCAGTCTTTGGGATGCATGCAGAGTGGTGGCTTGCAAGTTCAATCTAGGGAACTCTTGCTTTCAAAGGAGGGACAAGGATGCCTAGTGACTGTTGCCTGTTCTTTTTAAGGATGACTCTGGGAATATATGTATCTGGTTACCGTTACAACAAAGTAGCATCTCATGGGTAGTGTCTAGTGGTTACGGGAAAAGCTATCTCCTTATGTGCCCTTCTCGTTGCCCAAAGTGTAAGGGGCTGAATGGGAAATGCTTGCTTCCAATTTTCTCAAGTTGTTGCCTGAAGTGGTGGTACGCATTTGAAATTGCCCATGTTGTTCTGACTTGCGTAGCCAAAGATGCTGCTAGAAGCTTTTAGCAAAAAAAAGTACCTCTTTGAAAATCTTGGTTTCCAGTTTGCCTGGACATGTTCTCTGAAGCCTCCTACAACAGGCCAAACCCTTGTTTTCTGGCATTCTCTTAGCAGACGAGATAAGCCAGACAGCTGATTGAACAAAAAAGGGCTGTGAGGCAACATGTTGAGGGAAAGCAGCCCTCCCTGTAGCATAGAATCAGATGACGGGCTATAGCACCATGGTGCACAGGGTAGGTTTTGCATAGATAAGGTCCTTGATTTAATGCAGTTGAAAGGATCATGAGTCTTGGAGCTAAAATCAATCTTCTTGTGATTTTGTAGAGATGTTGCTATGCTAGTAAGGTTAGGCTAAGAGTTGGGTTAGCAGGATAATAAATATCCTTGAAAACTGAACAAAGGCAGCTTTTTACAAGATAACTTGAGAATTGCTGTTGAGAGTTGGGGACCAGTTTGTTTCACTTCTTGTTCCCCAGCTCCCCCAATTTGAGACATCTATGTATAAAAGCCATTTTCCAGGGTTCCATGATGCAAATATTCCACCATGTTGTGGTACCCCAGAGTTGGCTATGCATCAGATATGTGTAGGTTGACTCAGTGGATACTGTTGTAACGTGTAGGGCAAGTGGACTGTCCATAATTTGGAACACAGGTATATGTGCATTTCTTTTATTGGGCAAGTGACGTCAATGCTTCGTGCATTGAAGGGGTTAGACTAGATTGGCCCTTGGGTCCTTTCCAGACTTCACAGTTCTGTGAGTCTTGACACCTGCCCTAGGCATTGGAGCTGCAGGTGGCAGGTTTGGCTTCCAGCCTAACAGTGTACTGGGTGAGCACATTTGCCGTTTGTTCCAGGGAGTGACTTTGGTTTATTCTTAGTTGGGGGCAGTGTTGCACTGGGTGCAAAATCAACACAGTGGGCTCTTAAGTGGTTCGGGATCCCTCCTCATCTGGGAGGGTGGGTGTTGCAGTGTAAAGAGTGTGTCACACCATTGAACCAGCTCTGTTACTGCAACCTCACATGCCAATATTTGCTAACAAACTTTTAAAGTGGGGATGTAGCTGATTTGCCAGGGTGCTCTTTTAAGCAGATGAGCGCAAGGAAAGCTTTTTTCACTCTTACGTTATGTTCAGACAGGCGTTTGCAAATATCTTAAGATGTATCTGTTGATCTGTTGCTCAGTGTTCTTAGTAGCATTTGTAGTTTATTTGGTATTGATAGGTAATTTCTCTCTCTCTTTAAAATTCCATTTATTGTTTGCTACCAAGAGGGCACTTTTGGCATTGAGGCAGGATAAAAATGACTCAGCCAACTAGAATTTAGTTTTAAAACCTGTAGGGCAGAGAATGAAATGTTCGGTTAGGTTTTTCGAAGGAAACGAATTATTTTCTCTTTCTTCCAATGCGTAGAATTTTCTGAAAAGTTTAATCTCTAGTTAGGAGAACCATAGACCTTCAGCCCTGCCTATATTCTTAATTCCAGAAAGGCAGTGCAGTGGCTGATTCCTTTAGCTGCTCATGAACTGAGCCAGTTGTGAAAGTTATGAAAGTCAGTAAAAAATATTTTGGGGAATTAGAGGCTTGCACTCTGCTGACACAAAATGAATATGCCAAGTACCAGGCACTGACTTCTCAATCCTTTGGCTTAGGTCATCAAGTTTTGTTTTCATCATACGGAAGAGTCTGTCCAAAAGACCGAGGGCTTTTCTGTTGCTGCTAGACATTTAGATTCCACACCATGAATCTTTACCGCCAGACCTACCGTATTTCACAAATACGAAACTCATTGAGCCAAACTGGATGCATGCATCAGGCAACCACCAATTTAGTACATTCTGCAGGCTTGTGTTCTAAGAATGCCATCTTTCATTTAAAATACAAGTTTCTAGTCCTTATTAGGAATGGACTGAGCAGTCTAATTCAGTCCTGTTCCAGTTTGGTGCTCAACCATAGGTGCATTCCACCCTGTTGACAAAGGTATATGCATTTTGTACATCAAATGCACATTTTGGTGTGTACTTCTTGCACACCAGAACTACATCACAGTATCTGGCTGGAGGTCTCAGTCAGGTCCACAAGCAAGTTTGGAATTGCTGTATTGGGTTGGCTCACTGTGAAACATGTGCCAAATAAATTCCTCTTCAGTTCCTAGTCTTCACAGAGATGTTCAAAGTGACCTATATGCTTGAATATGAAAGAGTCCTCTTTGCTCCAGGATTCCTTTATTTATCGAACTGTCGCCATTTAAAATATTTCATTTTGAACACTTTTATCCTACTCCTTGCCAAAGGAACTTAGAGTAGCATACGTTTCCCTTGCTTTTGCAGATTTCCTCGCAATAACCCTGTGAAGTAGGTCATGGCAACAGGCCCCAAATCACCCAGTGACCAAGAAATGCAATGAAGAAACAACCATAGAAAACTGCAGTTGGTAAAGAGCTTTAATTCTTGCTTTTCTTTCTTCTAGGTAGTTTTGTACTAGTCCTCCAACTGTGCTGACACAGATCTGACTCCTCCAGTTGCTAACCTTCCACCAGGGTCCCATTTGCACCGGCATCTTAGAAGCAAGAGCAAACCCAAAACTTTGAAGGTCAGTGGCTGGAGAGAAAGGAGTGCTCAATGCAAAGGCCTGTCCAGAGAAACTCTGGCTTGGGGAAACTTTTTCTGCAGAAGCATATTGATGACAAGTAAAACAAAGACGCTAGCATCCTGAACGCCTGAGGTGGGTGGGGGATGGAGAGAGAGAGGAAAAGGAAAATGAAAAGGTGGCCTTTTCCTCTTATCATTCAGGAAAGAAAAGATGCTGTAAACATCCATTTACTGCGACCCCCCCTTGATATTGCAAATTTACAGGGAGTGAATATCGTCTGAGTTTTCAGCATGCAGTCAAATAGCACTTCAGAAAAGAATTGCAAAGGAGGAAATAGATTTAGCAAATGTTTTCCTGTTGAGACTGAATGGGAAGCAACCTACTTTAACTTCATTTCTCTCTCCCGCACCCCCCCCCATCACTTTTGTTTTAAACTCCTCTTTTGGGATGTTTTTGGCTGACTACTGTGGTATTGCTTCAGGGCTGGCCTTTGTCAAAAGCCAGCCGTTTTCTTTTGCTGCCCTGCAGCTTCTGATAGCCTGTTTATGTCTGCAACAGATCTCCCAGCCTACAGTTCTGGTAGTGCCTTCCCACCCGCCCCCACCCCTTAAGAGTGCCAGCATCAAAATGGAAATGGTGGAGCCTTCCTGCGAACTTTAACCTCTGCTAATACTTCTCGTTTTTACCCTTGATCTAAGCGGGTCCCTTTTTTTCATAGCGTAGCTGGCCGTTTTCTGTGCAGCTTTCATCAGACGTACACGAATGTCCTGGGAACTCGCTCCTTGAGGGCAAAGGTCAGTTTCCTCAGGGAAGCGTTTCATGAGAATACGGCCATGAAAACGGCACTCTTAGCTTTCCATCGACATTTTGAGTGGCGGAAGATTCCCCTGAAGGTGTGAAGGCAGGGACCTTATAGGCAACTGAGCACGTTGTGAAGGGCCCAAGGCCTCAGAAAGACTTCTAAGCATTACAGATTCTTGAAACCAAACCTGTGTGCTGCATTACATTATTGTCAACTGCTATTTTTCTGGGGGGGAAAGAGGTGCTGGAACTCGCCACAAACACCTCCCTGATTCTCTTAGAATGGCAATGGCACCCACCTGAGAGATGCCAGATCTGAGTTCCGGCAAGTTCTGGCTGAAAAGCGCACTGGATTATTATCATTATCATTCGTTTGTGTCTCAAGACAGTGTGAAGAATGCAATAAAACCAGACATCTGGTTGGCTGCTTTGAGTGAACGATGCTGGCCATAGTTGGGCCTTAGGTCTGATGCAGCTCTTACGGGTGGATTGTGAGGAGCTGACTGAAAAGACAATTAAATTTTCAGTTGTTAGTCTGAAGTGGAGGAGCGCTTATAGTTCCTGTATTAATGCTTTTTTTAACCTGATAATATTTTGAGGCATCTCTGTTTCCCCCGTAATTTGTTGTACTCTCCCAAGAATGAGACATTGTGTGTTTGTGTGTGGAGACAGCCTGTGTGAAGCCTTCATCTTTAAAGTTTTACCTAGCTGAAAAAGTTTTACGTAAGAAGAGATCCGTTGTCTAATCCTTTGTGCTGCTTTTGCTTCTGTTTTCGGCAACTGAATATGTACCAAATTCTCTTTTTTAAACACTACTTCTCAGCTTCCCTCCTTGAAAAAATATAAAACTTAACCTATTCCCTTTTTCTCTTCACTCGTTGCTAACAGGTGCTGCTGAGGAAAGGCTCTCTTCTGGATTTAGGTGGTCTTCAGCTTGTTAGGCAAATACCGAAAAGCAGCACACAAGGAAAGGAAGCTTCACTAGACAGTGTCAAGAAAGGAAAATGAAGGTAATTGGCTCTGCTAGAATGACTGGTTTAAGAATAAAGCTATCCTGTAAATATTTATGTCACTGTTGCTTAAAACAGTATGTCATTGTGGATAACTAGACAAAAATTGATATTCCTTTAGCACAAATGGTGATGTGTGGAAGTTCTGTTTTTCTTCATACATTAGTTCCGCAGTTCTAAACACTCGAGTTACTGGGAATAAGTGCAATTAAATAATCTAACCCTAAGCAATGATCACTCCAAAGTGTCCTCACTTTGGAGTAACTATACATGGGGTTAAGTTGTACATGTGCTTCAATTTAACATGCTTTTAAGAATTCCAGTTCTTTAAAAGTGAATAATCCACAGAGGTCTTCCTAACCAGAATAACTGAAGGCCTGGTTCATGCATTAGCGTAGAAGGAATTTATTTTGCATTGATGCGTCTCCATGCAGTGGTTATAATGTCTATAATTGGCTTCCAATATGGATAAGCCAGATTGTGTGGTCTGGCCGTATATCACTGATTTCTGGTGTGGAAATTTTGCAATTGGACCAGGTGGATCTTGCTGATTATGCATCGTGGAAGCATTTTCAGTGGTAACCACACCACCATGTTTAATGCAGGGATGTTGAACTTATGGCACACTAGTAGTTCAACAACCCTCATCCTTCTTGACCCCTGGCCATGCTGGCTGGGGCTGATGGGAGTTGGAGTCCAACAGCAACTTGGGCAACAGATTCCCATTCAAGATGTAATGTACTGTATGATTTGGAATTGCTTTGTGTGTACAAAAAGTCAATAGTGTATACCTATCCAGGCCTGGCTGCCCATTCTAGCTCTTAGTGGATTTGTTGCTCCCATGACCGATCTGGTTCTCCATCTCAGAAATTCACCACCCAATTTGTTTCTGTTTACAGCTCCAGAGAATAAACTCGGAGGCTTAAAGCAGTTGCACAGCGGCACCACAGTTTCCAAACTGTTTTGAAGGCGCAGATTTGCTGCGTGTCGGCGTCATAATGGCAGCTGTTATGAGCTTGGGGAAGATCGCTGAAAATGGCACCGCACCATCTCAGAATGCCAAGTCCCCACCGAAACCTCTTGCTCCCAGTCGGATTGGCAGGAGAAACCAGGTAAAGAATCAACACACTTAACTTTGATATAAATGAATGCCATTTCACATGAAGCCATTTTGAGGGCACCGACCGCACTTATGCGCATGGAGAAATTGGGCGGTATCCAATTCCCATTAGCATAAGGATTTCTGTTTGCATTGCAGGACTTCTCCCTCTGCGCCCTCCCCAAATCTGCTCTGGGGGTTTGGTAGACACCCAGAACAAACATAGGGTGCACAGGGGAGAGGGAGTGCAAAATCCCATTGTTCACCCAAAAGTCCATGCGCCAGTTGGAAGCTCTTGGTTGGATACCACCCGTTACGTCATGAACTAATCTGAATGCTGAACTAATTTGCATGTGATCAGAGACCAGTTTTCAGTATCATGAGCTGAAGAAAGAACACATCAAATGGTCAAATGTAACTGTCAAGCCATTCAATTTTTTAATTTAAAGACCTGCCACTGTATTCTAAAACCCTTATCTTCTCTATGTGAACCAGAAACAACAGCCCACTAGTTCGTTGGGATTAAAATAAAAACAAAAACGAATGCTGCAATTCTTACGAATCTTTTTTTAAGAGTTTGTGGCAGGACCAAAATTCCTTGGGAACTGAGTGCAGCTTGGCAAAGCATGTGTTTCCCGCCACTGACCTGAGGTGGCGGGCTGGGATAGCTGGGATAGCAGGCTGGGATAGCTGGGATAGCAGGCTTGTTGGTTTTTGAATGTCTGATGTAGATTTTTTTCAGTTTCGTTGTTCTGTATGGGACAATGGCAATAAAGATTATTGTAACCCTGGATAACAAGAAATTTTTGATCCCAGAGATAGTCAGATTGTTGGATACTCCGCAAGGGGCAATGACAATAAAGATATCGTATATCGTAGTATAACTCACAGAACACCGTGTGTGTTTGCATACCCTGTCGGGGGCTTCTTAGCTTGATTCCTTCAGGGAGGACAAAATTTCGCAGCTCAGCTTTGGAACAGGGCGGGTGGTGAAGACCCTACTGTACAGCTGGCTGCTGCAAAAGCATGAAGGGTGGGTGGGTTGGCTGTGTGTCGTTTTTTGCTTGGAGCCACTGACCTTTTAATTCCACCAGCCGTTTCACTGGGCGCTGGATCAAGGGAGAAAATGTGACGGGATTAAGAGAGATACTTGTGCTATAAAAATAAATAAATAAGGGAGGAAGGCCAAGAATGGCTTTCCCTGTAGGTCAGCACAGAAGTTAGCTACTAATTAGGTTTTACTGTTGAAACCATCCTGTGATACCTAGACAGCATGCAGGCAAATGAGCCCCATTTTTTTTCCTGGGGAGCTACCCGCCAAGGCTGTTGCAGGTTGGGTGAAGTGTTTTCACCAAACAGCAGTCCCCTCTGTCTAATTGAAGGGAGTGGCAATTGCAAGATTGTGCATAAGAAATCTCTGGCATGGTGAGAGAAGTGGGAGCAGAGAGAGTGGGGGGGAGAACCGTGGATTGTTTGATTTCCGGCAATCAGTCTTACTGTGGTTGTTCTGGTACTATTGGTCATGTTGTGCGGATGCCTGATTATCGTCTTCCAAAGCAACTACTCTAGTCCGAACTTAAAAATGGAAAGCGTAATGCTGGTGGTCAACAAAAGAGGTTTAAAGACTGTCTCAAGGCAAATCTAAAAAAAATGTAGTATAAACACCAACAACTGGGAAACACTGGCCTGCGAGCACCCCAGTTGGAGAACAGCCTTTACTAAAGGTGTCATGGACTTTGAAGACACTCAAACTCAGAACGCAAGGGAGAAACGTGCTAAGAGGAAGGCACGCTTGGCAAATCCACACCATGATCAACTCTCACCCGGGAACCAATGTTCCCACTGTGGAAGGACGTGTGGGTCCAGAATTGGCCTACATAGTCACTTACGGACTCATTGTTAAAACCGTGTTTATGGAAGACAGTCTTACTTGGCTACAAGTGATCGCCAAAGAAGAAATAAGAAAATTGGTCTTGATAGATGTCGGTGGCCTTTTAGGAGCTGCGTATACACGTTCTTTTGATCAAATTGCGGGAGGCAGTGGAAGACAGAAGTGCCTGGCGTGCTCTGGTCCATGGGGTCACGAAGAGTCGGACACGACTAAACGACTAAACAACAACAACATACACGTTCTAAAAGTGTTTCGGTGGCCACTTCCATAGAATGTAGAACCAGATGAATTCCTGCCCCAAATATAGTAGGATTTTGGATTATTTGGGAGCTGCCTTTTGACTATTCTTCTGGCCAATTGACAGTAAAACATTTAGTCTTTAGCTCTTAAAAATCCACCATATGTTGCATCACCTTTTCGTGGAAATAACTTTTTGGTCAAGGTTTCATTAACCATTTTAATTTCTAGTTCCTTCATTAAGTGTGTGTTGTGACAGACGACTTAGTTTCTGGTTAGGATTATATCCTGTTGAAAATCACACCATGTTTCCTCCCCTCCTTTAATCTGTGTCACGAAATGGGGGCTCTTTGACTCTTTCTACAAAAGGGAAAGTGGAGTAACATAACACAGAATGCCTAAAGAGATGTTTGCTGCTAGCGGAGGAGTGTCGGGTCACTTTAATAAAGTCAGAGTTGTTATCAAATTAGCTGGTACTTTTGTCTCTTAACTTGGGGAAGTACTCTTCCGTCATCGCAGAGCTGCATGTTAAAATTCTCTAGCCCAAGCTGGAGAAGTTATGCTAAACTGTTTGTGCTTGAGACTGGGTCAAACAAATCCTCTTCCTTGGACTGCTGCTCTCTTGTCTGGTTCACTGCTATTATGGTATGCAACCTGGACCCTGAGTGAGTGCTAGGAAGAGGTTTTTTGGGGTTGGGTTAATATTAAATCTGAAGGCTTGCACTAATCAACTCTGGCAGTGTCACACTGTGCATGTTGCTCTTTGCTTTCAAGGTGAGAAGTAATCGCCCTTTGTTGATTTGCCGATTTCAAAGGGGGCCATTGTCGAAAGCAAGGCTTCGAAACAATTAATAGCATTGCACTGAGAGATAGCTAGCTCCTTCCTCCAGCAAGGAGAACCGTAGCCTGATTTCAGAGAATAGCCCTGGGGATTAAGCACTGAAATGGTCAGCACAGCTGCAAGGATTTTCCTCCCAATATTGTTTGTGCTCTCGGCTCTGAGACAACATTTAACAGGGCTGCAGTAAAATTGGATCTGAAGGCTGTTCCTATAAACTAACATGAAAAGTCCTTGGGAGGAGCTGTGTGCAGGGTGCACAGGAGTGTTTGGATGCGAACATGTGCACGCACAGAGGTGCGTTGGGCAAAATATGCATCATAATAATAATGGCAGTCAAGGGGAGGTGGGTGTCTCCTGTTTCAGACCCTTGAAATTCGTTAGGCAGCAGGGTTCAAGACCAGCGAAAAGAAATTGCTTTACCCGATAATCTTTAAGCTTCAGGGGACACGCAGCTAGAGGAAATGGCCAAGGCTGGAAATATAAATGGATTGAAGGATGGGTGAGGAATCTTAATACCCATGCCCATAGTGGGTGGAGTCAGAGGCAAAAGGTGGGCGGAGCAGCTGTTGAGATACTACTTCTGCACAGTAGGCTGATCCTCTCACTGATGAAAGGAGCTGATTTACAACCACCCTTTTACTGATTGGCAGTGATTTTCTTTGGAAAGAATAATTTTTAAAACCCTGATACGTGAAAATAGCTTAATGCAAAACAAGATCGATGGAAATAGTTGGATGCATTTGTATATCTGAGTGTTACGGAATCTCATAGGAACAATGCAATGAGTCCAAATGGTCTCCGGGAGAGATCCCGGGCCCCGAGCAACAACCACATCAGAAAACTTAGAGTTTTGTGGTAACCTGTTAAATAGCAAATCGTTATGGCATGAGCTTCAGTTCTTCATCAGATGCATTCAATGCTATCCTGAGCGGACATGTCTCTCTATATGCATGGTTGGAGAGGGAACAGCCTTCTCCAACATAATACCCACCAAATGTCGTTGACTCTCATCATCTCCAGCCATTACTTCTGCTGGCTGATGCTGATGGGAGTGGTAGTCCAAAACATAGGCGCATAACTTTTTTCGTGCTGCTTGTGTGTCATTTCTGTGTCAAGATAATGCCAACTCGGGGTCTAAATTAATCCCCTTAGGGTGAAACTTACTCCTGAGATCCAATGGCCCCTGATAGCCCATTGAGATAGTAGATAGCTTTTGCACATGTGACTGGACTACAACTTCCATCATCCCTTAACCGCTGTCCATGTTGGCTGGGCCTGATGGGAGTTGTACTTCAAGAACACCATATTGGCTGTCCTTGATTTAGGTTAATGTTGTGGGGTCCAGACGCTTTTCCGTTACCAAATCTTATTTTCTCTGTTAAACTAGAGTCATTTTGAAATTGGTAATAACTGCTAGGAATTCAAAGGGGATTTTTGGACCCCAAACACAGGTTGATAGGGAAGAAAAAGAGGATGATGAAGGCAGCTGGGTACCTGCAGTGCTATATATAACATATGATGCAACTCTTCGACTTTTAGTGACTCTTGAAGCTTAAACACCGGTTCAGCCTTGTCTTCAGAATGGAAATGATGTCCTTGTTCGTAATGGAGTAACGAAAGCAGAGTAGAAACAAAACAAAATTTTTTCTTTCCAGTAGCACCTTAAAGACCAACTAAAAAAGCAGAGTAGAGTTAGGAGAGAGGCAGGATTCTTTCGAAACAGGAGTGTTTGAACTTTACTGATAAGGCAGCCTTGTGTTTAGCAATCACCAGGTTCCTGTAGGCGACCAGGAGTTCTGTGCAGGTTGAGGAATCCAGGAATATCCTGTGCTCAACCAGTCTGCCTGCCTTGCCTTCCTTTTCCTTTTGCTAGCTTGCCATGATGCTCGTAGTCTGTGTTCCCCTTCCTTGTACTGCCAGCAAGGAAACAAACACAGGTTACTAGCTTCTTGGCTGGCCAGTAGCTTTTATGGGCTTATCTGCAAGCCTACAACAAAGTGTGGGAAAGAAGTGCCCCATTCTGTGGAATGGGGGAAAAAAATCATGCTGCCTGTTTTAAAACAATTGGGCAAGAGAAGACTTGGTTCAAGCCAAAGGTTCCCATTCTGTCCTTGGTTGGAAAGGCTGGTGTCTGACTCAGCCTCTCAAGGGCATCCTTAAAAAAACACACAGGGTGTTCTTCTCTTACATGCGAGTAGATTCATTTTAATTTCTGATTGCAGCAGCTCTAAGGAAAGTGTCAATCATGCCTACATCCAGCCTCTTTATTTGAATGCAAATGCCACTCTTGCTCACCCTACCACCCAAAGGGCACGATGAGCTTATTTAGGATTTCCTTGCAGCTTTCAACAGTGAGACTAGATCTCCTTCCAAGGGAGGGAAACTTGGGATCCTCCAGGAAATGGGGCTTACTGCCAAGTGGGTGTGGCTCGTACTTGGGGCTACAGGTGAAGACGACATTGGAATGGCTGGTGCTGAGGGTGGAAGCCTACTGCTTTGTCATAGAGGTGTGATGCAAAGCCTACACTTATGCCAGGGGTGTGTGGGCGACTAGTTCTCATGAAGCATCCTGTGGGCAACTTTTAAAAGAAAAGAAAGGGGGAAGATCTCTTCTGTTAGCACAAACATCCTGGCCAAATTGTAGCTGGGGAAGTTTCAAACTGGCCAACCTTTCAGCTAGCTAAGGGAATTTATTTCTTCCCTTGTACTATTGTTGTAATTTTCTCTCTCCATCCCCCCAAAACTCCTTATTTTTAGCTGTTCCTATTTTTATTTGTTTTTAGTTCATAGCATTTCCTTTCCCCTTGTAGTCCCCCCTACACCAACGTGAGGGATTATCGGAAGCTTATTGGAGGATCAAGAATGTTTGACAAGGTCATTTGAATTAAGAGAGACAGCCAATCTCTCATCATTGAGCTTCCCTGCAATTGCAGGGGAATGTTGGGTGCGTTGTATGTGTGAGGGTGGCAGCTGCCGGCACCCTATATGGATTGAATTCCCTTTTGCAGTGGAGTGCAGCGCACAAATTAAAGCAAAAATCAATTTGTCCCGTGCAGAGAGGAAACCTTGAAACCACCCCTGCACCCAGTTCATAACCATATACAGGTATCCAGGTGCAAAGGGACCTGTGGTCCTCCGGTGGAGGAGAGGAGGAGCATAAAGAGAGAGAAGGGGTGTCCCTGCTCGGTGGGAGAGCTTCCTCACCTCTACCTTACGTTTTTGAGGTGGAGAAACCAAGGTGTTCCATGTTACTTGTTCAGATGCCATCTGGTGCAGTTCCAAGACTGGGCATTATGCATGTGTAGTGAAAGTGCATAGGGTGAGAGGAAGTTTTCCTCCCTCTCTCACTATAATGAAGCTAAATGGTTGTAGATTATAGGATAGGCAAAAGGAAGCACATACTTCAAGCAGCACATTGCATGGAACTCTCTCCCTCAAGATACGGTAATAATGGGCAACCATAATGGCCAACCGGTTTGGTTGGCTTAGAAAGGACTTGAAATAAATTCATGGAGGGTAAAGTTTATCAGTGGCTGTTTTACTAGCCATGAAGGCTGTGGGCTGTTTCAAGGATAATGCCCCTGAGTGCTACTCCCTAAACAACAACTGTTGAAGGTGTGCGTTGCCGTCATGTCTTAGCTTTCAGGTTTCCCAAAAAGCCATCTGGTCATCCACTGGGTTGGATTGTGTAGACTTTTGGCTGGATAGACCTAATGCTTGATGAAGGATTAGGTTCTAGCCAACACCCTGCACCACACTCAATTTCACTGACACTCAGACTGTGATTTCAAATTTCTTTTTCTAAAAAGGGTCTCATTTAGAATAATTTCCTATGTAAATGTATGTTTTGCTGCTGCATGTGCATTCTCTGCATGAATGGGTGAGGGATAAAAACCTCAAGTCTGTAAATTTTTAATTACTTTTAAAATGTGTGTTATGATCGATTTCTTATTTAAAAAAATATTTTGTATGCAGGAAACAAAAGATGACAAGTCTTCCTATACCTGCCCTCTTTGTGAAAAGATTTGCACTACTCAGCATCAGTTGACAATGCATATTCGTCAGGTAAGCTGGTGACTTTTTAAAAACGTTTTTAAAAAAACCATTGAAGGTGTCTTCCTTGGAGACAAACAGCTTATCAGTACAATAAAATACACAGACATTGTAGTAGGCTATCAGCTTGTTTCCTTCTGCTTTCTTCCCTCGCTCCCTCAACTGTACTTTTGCATTTATTGTCCTTCCCATATTTTTTTGCCACTGCTTAAGGTTCCCTTCCCCCTTTGGTAGTATAGTAAAATAATCAGAGGTTTTACAAAGCTACTCTGCCAAGGAAGAAATGGTCTGTAGTTTCAGCATAAGCCTTTCAGGTCCCAAGCAAATTTAGCCAATTTGGTGCTTTTCACAGTTTGGATACGGCATACCTATACCTCCCTGACCCACCCCATTTCTGCCAGTGTTTAGGGGGGCTTCAGGTGACATAAGCATCGTTTGCCTATGCACCTTGTTTCTCCACCAGCAGAGATGCACCTAGGTCATGTGCTAAAAAGCCCCTCAGCCAACTTTTCGGGGAGTACGGAATTGCACCGTTACCCAGATATGCCGTGCTAATTTTTTAAAAAATATATCTTTATTAATTTAAAATAAATACATTTATGAAAAACAGACATACATACAAGTAAACAAACATACAATCAAACAAATAACAGAAAAATCAGACAAGCCACCACACTATAAGATATAAGAAGATTAATATAATTATCATCATATATACGCCTGGTATTGAACACAATTATAAAATTTATAGAAAAGAAATTTAAAACTGACTTCTATTTAATCTCACTGTACTTTGTCTATCCATTACTTTATATACCGCACAGTTACATATTTCTTATATAATTTCTTTTTACCTCCCTACAAACTTATATTTATACAATACAGGGATCAGTCTAATTCTGCCAAGATGTTTCCTTTTATTCCATAGTTTTCTAAATATTCTTTAAAGATTCTCCAATCCTTATAGTCTTTTTGTTTTGGTTGGCCTCTTACTCTTCCTGTTGCTTTCGCTAGCTGCAGATATGCCATGCTAATTTTAAATGCATTGCATTAAACCTTCTTAGATGATGATGATGATGATGATGATGATGATGATGATGGTTGCAGTTGACTGACATGTCGTTGAAGCTGCACAGGAAGAACTCAAAACCAACAATCTGTTGCTTTCTTTAGCATAACACGGACACTGGAGGGACAGACCATTCCTGCAGCATCTGTGGAAAGTCTCTGAGCTCCGCAAGCTCCCTCGACCGCCACATGCTGGTCCATTCTGGCGAAAGGCCTTACAAATGTTCGGTGTGTGACCAGTCCTTCACCACTAATGGAAACATGCACAGGTGAGAGCTGGCCATGAGGTGACAGTGTGGGAAAAGGTTGATAAATGTGAGAGTGTGTGTTGGTGACCGTTTACTGCATGCCCTGTTCCACCTGAGGGCTGCAATCCAAAGAATGACTTCTTTCTGGCCTCCTTCCAGCAGCTCCTTGCATTTGTCCCTTAGAATCATAGTCATATAATCATAGAGTTGGAAGGGCTATCTAGTCCAACCCTCTGCAATGCAGGAATGGACAGTGTGTTTGGTGGTGGAGATTTGAAAACCCTGCATACATCTGTTTGTGATGCCCATGGATCGTGGCGCTTTTCTCCAACAAGTTTCCTAGTACCAATAATTTACTAATACTCAACAAGGTTCTTGTCATTTTTAAAAAGTAAAGGTAAAGGTACCCCTGCCCGTACGGGCCAGTCTTGCCAGACTCTAGGGTTGTGCGCCCATCTCACTTAAGAGGCCGGGGGCCAGCGCTGTCCGAAGACACTTCCGGGTCACATGGCCAGCGTGACAAAGCTGCATCTGGCGAGCCAGCGCAGCACACGGAAACGCCGTTTACCTTCCCGCCAGTAAGCGGTCCCTATTTATCTACTTGCACCCAGGGGTGCTTTCGAACTGCTAGGTTGGCAGGCGCTGGGACCGAGCAACGGGAGCGCACCCCGCCGCGGGGATTCGAACCGCCGACCTTTCGATCTGCAAGCCCTAGGCGCTGAGGCTTTTACCCACAGCGCCACCCGCGTCCCTCTTGTCATTTTTAGGACCCAGCTAAAAATACAGTCATACCTTGGTTTGCGAATGCCTTGCGAGTCGAACATTTTGGGTCCCGAATGCCGCAAACCCGGAAGTGAGTGTTATGGTTTGCGAGCGTTCTTTGGTACCCGAACGTCCGATGCAACTTCCACGGCTTCCAGTTGGCTACAGGAGCTTCTTGCAGCCAATTGGAAGCCACGCCTTGGTTTCCGAACGTTTTGGAAGTCAAACGGACTCCCGGAATGTATTCTGTTCGACTTCCAAGGTACCACTGCACTAAAATACAGTGGAAGAAATTTAAAGATTATTTGCAGAAACACTGTAAAATTAATGAATGTTAAAATGATGCTGGATTGGAAATAAGTGGTATTAGCAACAAAGTTAATAAGAATATGCAAAAATGAATTGATAATGGATGAAAATACAGAGTTATAAAATGTTAAGATATAGAGCTAAGATAAATGAAAGAGGGTAAGGATTTGCTGATTTGATTATTCAAATGAGAATACAAGAAGGGGAGGTGTGAGGAGGTCAAGGAAACAAGCAAATGAGTTTTAAGTTATGAAAAATGG
This sequence comes from Podarcis filfolensis, assembly GCF_964270895.1. Taxonomy (NCBI): domain Eukaryota; kingdom Metazoa; phylum Chordata; class Lepidosauria; order Squamata; family Lacertidae; genus Podarcis; species Podarcis filfolensis. The sequence goes on along the minus strand of NC_139603.1, from coordinate 28,359,590 downwards.
AATTGTTTTTAATTTTTCTTATTTTTTCTGTGCTTTTATCTTTATTTTTCTTTTTTCTTTTATTATATGTTTTTGTATTTATGTTAACACCTCTTGCATCACAGCTGTAATACACGTAAGGTTTGGTACTCTGTGCAAGGAGCAGTATGAAATGAGATAGGGATCTTTGTAAACCGATTGCTAATCACAGAGCGGTTTGTATTAACTTCGTGTCTCTAGGCAGATCTTCAGATGTGAGCTTTAAAGCACAAATTTCTAGGGAGGCAAGCCCAGAGGGGAGGGTGATTTCCCTGCCACCCACCCCCTCAAGAGTTTTATAGGACGCTCTGTTTCCCAGGATGATCATACTTTATGCTAAAGAGCCGAGATGCATTCCCAGTGATGCAAAATGAAATGCATGCAGATGCAGCTTGAAACATAGGCAGATGCTTTTCTTGCACCCAAGAATTTTCAATTATTTTTTATTTTGAATTAGATGCTTTTTTTTTTTTGGCCAGGTAGAGAGGTGCAATGCCAAAATGAGGGAGAGGGACAGATAAGTGAGCAGCAAATGACCTTTTTCAGCCTGGTGGCCGTGTACTTTCATTGGGAGCCTTTTGGGTGCCATAAGCTGCTAGTTTGCACAGCGGAATGCAACATTGGGCAAAGCAATGACTGTGATTCTTTTGTACAGTGGGCAAGCCCTTTATCCTCCCCACCCCTCACACAACCCTTTTCATCTTCTATCCAGGCAAGGAAGAGGCAGTATTGCACTTCAGGTGACACATTTAAGCTAGGCAATGTCACTCAAGGAGGGGAGTGTGGGGCAGAGTTGATCAGAAGCACAGTTTGAGGAGCGGGGTCAGCCCTGAGAAGGGTGTGTGGCCTTCAGAGGAACACTGAGGGTCAGGCGTAGAAGGCTGGAGGCCCCTGGGACTGAGATGTCTCCCCACCAACTCTAGCAGTACTTTTCTTTATGAAGAAAGCACACAGAATTTGATATAATCAAATGCTTTCTTCTAGTAAGCTCTCAGATATAGCCTCAGATATAGCACCATATAGCCTCCTGGCATCTTGGTTTCTTAAGAACGTCCAGTCAGATGCCTTCAGGAAACCTTCCAGCAAGGTGCTAAGGTAGCAGTGTGTCCCTGCTTAACATTCAGCGGTGTTCTTCTCTTGCACTTGGAGGTTCTCTTTCGCTGTCCTTGGCTAATGACTTTTGCTTTTCCAACTCCATGAATTCGTCTAGTCCAGCCTCCTCCAACCAGGTGCTTCCAGGAATACAATCCCTACCATCCTTGACCATGGACCATGCTGGCTAGGGCTAAGGGGAACTACAGTTCAACAACCCCTGGAAGAGAGTCTGGCATGGGAAAGCTGGTTTAATCTTTCCTAAAGCCACATAGATAGTGGATGTTGCTGTGCTGTATAGTCGTTCAAGGAGCAAACCACGGTGTTGGTATTTCATCGCTCTCCTTAATACTTTTCCATGCACTGACCCTGCAAAATAGTGTCAGGTTGACCATGCATCTTCCCTATCTTACAGTTTAATGTTATGGAGAAGCCCAATATAAGAGAGAGGCAGCAATGATGTGTTTGCAGAACCACTCTGGCGAGCTGTGCACCTCGGGAGACAATGAGCATAGAATTTATGTTGACACCACTTGCCGTATCTTTCTGCTCTGCAGGGCTGCCCATTCAGATTTGCTGAGATGTGTGCCTTAGGTAGGATCTTGGTAAAATGGTCACTGCCTTGCTCCAATGCACCTAGCTACTTTTGTCCTAGCTCTTTGCACAAACCAAGCACTTTTTATCCCAACACCCCATGCTGCTGCTTCCTCGGTCACATGGGCAGAATCCTGCAGCTTCAGTTATCTGACACGTGCTCACTCCTGATCGGAGAAACAAGAAGAACGCTGCTCATCTCCAGTGCATCTTTCCCAAGACACATGTTGCCAACTCCCTAGACACTATGTATGAAAAAGAGAAGAGGCCCAGAGAGGAGGAGATGTCTTAACTGCTTCCCTAAATGCCTTACCTTGTGCAATCCTTGAGCTATTCTTTTTTAAAAAAACAACAACAACAGATTTGCTGAGGCTTAGTGTGAAAGTTCCAAATAAGCTATTGAAATCCCCCCCCCCGCCAATTCCTTCCCCATTTAAAACTTGAGACGCCTGTGGAATTCTGGTCAGGTCCAGAGGGCAGTGCTGGAGGTGCTCCCATGCTCCATTGATAAAAGTAAATACGAACTTAATACGTGCAGGTTTGCAGTTTCCTTCTCGAGTCAAAAACCGGTGCCAGAAGACATCCCATTCCCTTGAGAAAACAGTGAGCTTATCCTGAATCAAGCAAAGGTGGGGCTCTTTGGGCTGAAATGTTTCAAGTTGCTGCGCTTGAGTCATATCTGCAAGGGCATGCCTTGTGCCACGCATGTTAATAACATGCCTAGATTTCTTTTTCAAGAAAAAAAAGCCCATTCCAAATTGCAGTTCCTTCAACCATTTTTGCTCAACTTCCCCAACTTACTTTCCGTGCAGGTGTTCCCTGTTGACCTATCCTAGTTGCATCTTGCGGCATTGTCCCAAAATACAATGTGTGTTTCAAGCACAACAGCTTGGCTATTAATTCCATCTTCTTGGAAGCTTTGCTTGCAACGTAACAGGCCGCAGGAGAGAAGGCATTGACATCGATTAATGATGCATTAACTTCTATTAACAAGTGAGGGCCTTCTGGGGTTGGTAGCTTTCTGCCAGGGTGAAACGTGTACCTTGGACAAAACCGCATCTATCATTCCATCACCCCCACCTTCAGCATGGTTAAGTGGTTAAGTCCTCCAGCGTTGTAGACTTTTTGCTTTTTAAAAATCTAATTCTCTAAAATAAGAGTATTAAAAAGATGAGCTAAGTAGGGGGGTGGGGATTGGATTTCGCATACTCCTATGGTCCAATGGTACTAATTACCTTGGGTCTATTCCTCACTAGAGGTCTTTAGCGAGAGGCTCCATTGGAGATGCTCTAGCTCTAGATTGCCTGCATCATTCAAGGGCTTGGATTAGGTGGCTTTCAATTCTGATGCTTCTCTGAACCTGCAAACTCAAACGATCACATTTAAGAGGCAGGGGTCTTTTTCTTTTTACACAAAAAGAGAGACAGACAAAGTTCCAGTCTTTTGTACATGGTACATCTTCTGAACTTTTCCTTCCTATGCCTAATCCTCATAAAAGGCAAACTGGTTTAGACACGATCTCGCTGATAGCATCTTCCTGAAGTGCCTGTTTGTTTTCTCACCTGGATGGTCTAGTTTCTGTTGTCAGCCTTAAAGATAAAGCCTCAAAGGGCACACGGAAGTTTTCCTGCCCAAACCTCTTCGTAATGAAACGGGAGTGTGTTTTCAGTGGGGCTTGCGCCGGAGAACATGGATTCCTCCCGTGATCTTCTCTCGAATTGCTCATAGCTTCTGCCCCTTTGTTGTCACTCTTGGGACTAAATTTCCCTGTTGTGCCAATTCTGCAGGACAGAGCTTGAACAGAATGTCCTTTAACAAGCTGCCCTACTTACTTTAGACTGGACTCTTTCATCACACTGCACCTTGCGTTTTAACCTCCCTTTAAGTACCTGTTTACCAACACAGCTTATTAAATAAATGGCCGGCGTCCTAGCTGCATGGTGTTCTCTACAGATGATGGCTGACTCCAGCTCCTATCAGCCTCAGCCAGCATGACCTGTGGTTAGAATTTGGGAACTGTAGTTCTATATCTGGAGGGTCACAGGTTCCCCGCCGCTGCCTTAGCCATTAGGCTGGCATAGCAGCAGTCATTGGCTCTTCTGTGCAGAAGTGCTGAGCCATGAATTCAGGGGGGCAGGAAGTAATAGTGCAGAAGAAATTACCCCCAGCGTTGCATATTGATGGCTTTGAAAGCAGCCCTCATCCCTAGATATGTTCCAGCATATTAGAGTTGCAAGAGAAGGGGTCGCTTGACTGCAGGTTCTGTCACATGATGTGGAGCTGGGTTCTGTGGCTCATCCACACTTGCTCACTAGAACGTGGCCTGTGGACTGACCTTTGCATGTTGAGAAATCAGGCTTATAGATTTCCTCAGATTGCATGGCGTAAGACTGCATAGCTCAGTAGCAGGGGACAGGTTTGCATCCTGCAGTTCCCAAATCCAATCCCAGGCTCAGCTCCTGTTCAGAAGAATCAGGTGATGGCAAGGTGATGGGAAAGACTGCTGGCTGAGATCCTGGAGACCTGCTGCCAGTCAGAATGCAAAATGCCAAACTAGATAGGCAATTAGTTCAACCTGAGATAAGATAACTTCTGCCAATATTCTTCTGGGTTATATTAGGTTTTGAAGGGGTGTGTGTGTGACAACAACCTGAGCTCACTTTTAAAACTCTTCACACTGGTGAGATGGATACTATAATGTGATTTCTTTCCTTGTGTGGATTGGTCTTTGGTCACCTCTGCTTGCACCATAACAACGTAATCTGTAGAAGCTTTGTTTTCCAAACCATTCTATTCATACCTATATTTTTGAATATCTGCATATGTTATGCTTTGAGTCTCCTTAAGTAATTTCAGAGGCAGAAGAAATAAATATGGTTTTGGTGTCCGAATTAGTGCATTTAAACCAAACAGAGCACATGAGCTGCCACAAAGCAAGTTTGTGCTGCTCTCAGGCACTATGCATGAGAATCCTAAGAATGCAGTTTACAACGATCAAGGTTGTGGAGATAAGCCTGGAGGCCTGGTAGTGATTCTTGATGAAAACTCAACACACTAGTAAAAAAATGCCCACTCCCAAGAAAGGACCAGTGTCCATCTGTTCCAAATTCCAAGATCCTTTTGTTGCCCGTAGTCTTGCAAAAAAAGGGTCACTTTTTAAAAGTTCACTTTCGCTCGTGGCTCCTCCTCTTCTTCCATCGCATTTGCAATGAACAATGTATTCTTATCTAAAAATTGTTAATCGGCCATTCCTTCATATCCATGACATGCACACAATTGCTCTCCATTTTTGTTAATTATGTGCAATGGAAATATGCAACGTGACTGTACCTTTAAACTTTGTTGTGTGGCATTTTCGTTTTTAAGAAGTTCTATATTGGGGGGGGGCATGTTTTGCTGCTTTCTGTGTAAAGTTAGCTGTGTAAAGTTAGCTCCTCTGTCAGAAGGATAGCGCCAAAAATCATAGGAAGCAAAAGAGAGAGGCAACGTCTCAAAATCATGCTGGCAAATTGATCTGTAATAATAGTCCTAATATTAAAAAAAAGTAAAATGCCCAGCAAGCATAGCTGTCAACTTTTCCCTTTTCTTACGAGGAATCCTATTCGGGATAAGGGAATTTCCCTTTAAAAAAAGGAAAACATTGACAGCTATGCCAACAGGTTGCAGTTTATGGCTCGCTTTCTCGGAGGCAGAAGAAAAGTGTTCTTCTGTCAAGGCGACGCATGTGCAAAAAGTATTTGTCAGTAGCGTTTTTAGGTTTCGCCGTCCCTTTCCTGTTGCTTGGTGCCTCCTTCGTGTCTCCTTTCCCCCGAAGCACATTGCTCAAATAGCAAGGCTTGTTAATTTTCTTTCTGTGACTTACACGTCACCCCTTAATCTTTTCAAACCCAAGTTCATGCACTGGGTGTGGAGGTTTGTGAGAGAGTCCCCATCCATGAGTCTTCAGATGTTTTGGGAATTCTGCTCTCCAGCTTTGATCTTGCCCTGAGCCTAGGCGTGGGTTCTCCTAACAGAATTACTGTATAGTAGTTTGTGTTATATGCAGAATGTATCCCTAGAACCTAAGGTCTTGGAACAGATTGGATGCAGTCTAAGGACATGTTCACAGGATTATTTGTTTTGGGGGTTGTGTGCAATGCAGGCAATGCATCTCGCCAGCACAGACCACCTGCGCTGTTGCATTATTCCCCTCAGATACCGAGGAACTGGTAGGGTCTGCATATCCTCACTTATTACCATGAAAGGGAAAATCCTAGGAAGAAGTCACAATTTATTCCTAGGGTGCTTATAGTTGTGACCTACGCAGCACCAAGAAAGGACTAAAAGCAATGGGGCAACTTGTTGAACAGTGGCATGTATAATGGAAAAATAATAATAATTCTGTGTTCCTTTGGGAGCGTTTGCAGGTGTGCCCTGAATTGCTTTGCATCAGATAATTTAAATATGGGATTTCAGAGCGACCGTTAGAAAAGCCCTGCTGGCTCAGGCCCAAACACCCATGTAGTCAAACATTTCATCTTCACAGTGGCCAGCTAGATGCCCATGGGGATCCTGCAACAGCAACTTTCTCTGCACTTGTGATTCCCAGCAACTTGCATTCAAAGGCATGTTGACAGCGAAGACGCACAACTCCGTGGCAGAGGGATGGAAATGTTTTCAGTTTAGTTCTAAGCGGTGTAGCTGCTGATCTTTCTCTCTGCAGGAGAAGTACAGCTTAATGCTGATCTTTCTAAGTCATTCTTTGAGAGCAGTTAACAGACATGCTTTGAATGGAATGGAGCAATAGCCAATCCTAGCCCCTTTAGAGTTGAGTATGAGAAAGAGAAAGTGAGATGTTTGCAAGCACACATACCTTAATTTTTTAAGTGTGCACTTAAAAAAGTGATGTGGTCCCTTTATATTTTTGTAATGTTATATTTACCGACCTTGGGTCAGTTCTGTGTTAGCATAGGCACCATTTCTGTAAGTGGTGAGTTTGCTGACTTTCTCTCCCTTTCCCATATGGTTTATCATCAAGTCTTTACGTTACAATTGTCCAGGACATAGAATGCTCCCAGTGTCATGTTATTCTGCCTTGCATTTTGTTATGAGCATTGACAGCCAACTTCTTATGTATGGTTTACGCTCTTGATCATTCGAGTCTGCAGGCAAGTTGCGTGCAAAATGAGAAAATGGGAGGTGATGTGACAGGCAAACTCCCATGCTGAATTTCATTTTCTTTGTCTTTACTCCCCTTTTTTTTAAAAAAAAACACACACGAAAAAACAGAATAAAATTGGTGACAGTTTCTTGGTCTTGTTTAAAAGAGAGCTGACAAGAAAGGTACATTCTGATATTTGCTCATTCTTGCATGCCAAAGCAGAACCAGTTGGGCAAGTTGGAGTGGGTGGGAGTTGAATCTAGCTGCTTGTTAAGGTGGAACCAGAGCAGCAGTTACCCAGAAGCGCATTTGAGAGGAACATAATCGAGTGATTTGTTTTCCTCATTCTCTTTGTAATTTCGTGTACTTCCTTGTGAAACCTAACTTAGCCCTATAGAGCGATTATTCAAAATGGAGCACATTGATGCTCATTCAAGCATTTATCTTGTGCACTTAGTAAAGCCTTCTGCCTGCTGTTTTATTTCATATGTACTAATTGTGAATTGATTCTCCAAATTTGGATCTTTACGTAGTCAAAAACGGCAGAAAGGTTAACTGGTTATCAGGCCCAAAGCCAGCAGGGGAACCAGACTCTGAGCTTTCCTTTCTTTAAAAGGAAGGCAAGTCTCTAGCCCTCCTACAAAAAAAGTTAGGAAGCAAAACGTTCAAGTATCTATCTAAGTAATTTCATTAAGATGAGCCAACTTGGCTGCTCCCACCACTCAGTCTTTTTAGACAATGAGTGACATCAGAGCTGTGATTGAATGTGAGTTGTTTGGACAACTGGGGTCTGTCCTGAAGATCAGTAGTTTTCCGTCCTCCTTCTCTTTAGTTAAAAGTCTAGTTAAAAGATGGAGCTTTCTGGAACTGTGTGAATGGCATTTCTTCTTCTTCTTCTGATGTTTGTGGACTCTTTAGTGCAACTGGATATCTATATTAATGTTTTCCCATTGTGTGATCATCTGTCCTCCTCTCACCCCGGGGATCTTGGAGGGAGATGATTGTGCTGATGTCCTTTTAGATTTAGGGTGTGGTTAAAATGCCCTAAAGAGACTGAAAAATTCCTCCTTGCTACAAGGAAGAATCATGAGAATCACTGCTATCTTTCTTTTATTTTTTTATATCATGCCTGTGAGACAAATGGAGTGAAACTGGCTTAGGAGAAACTCACTAGCTGTAGCATATATATGTTACGAAATGATATATAAGGTATGATATACATCATAGGCAGGAAAAATATAGGCATTTGTACTTGACTGGCACTTTGTCAGAAACTTAAAGAGCTTCCTTGTAGGAAATAAACAGAAACCATGATGCTGCCATGTTTCTTTTAAAAAAACCAAAAACTCACACATTAAGAGTCCTTGCTTTTCTGTACTGCTTAATACAAATTTCCCATTCTCCATAGTATTGCACCTCTCATTATTTGGAGAATGTGTGTGTTTTGATCTCTGTGTCATTAATTCTCTGCTTCAAAAGCTGTAATGAATTGCCCTGTGGCTGATCATCTGGTGGGGTCTGGAGACTATTTTATCTGGCAACTGATGGTGAGAAAAGTAGCGTGTAATCATATATATCTACTCAAAAGTTCCCTGTTTATGGAGGATAGGATTGTATCCTAGTTGTGTTTTTAATTCTGTATTCTTAAAACTTCATATTGAATTTTGTAATACAGGAGAAACTGATTATTTTTGCTCAGGTTTACTTCTGCAAATGGGAAATAACTACAATGATTTTTTTTAAAAGATGCACTAGTAAGATATGTGTAGGGTGCCTTTTAGGGATTAAACTTCATTGCATATCATTTTTGAGATGAGCTAAAATGTGTAGCTGAGAGGGGTTTTTTTGCATGCTCTCTGTCAAATATCTGTTGAAGGCAAGTCTGGGAAAAGTGAAAGGTATCTAATCTTGCTAATTAAGATTACACTGTAAAAGCACTGCAAAGGGCCAGTGTGGAAAGAACTGTTCGCATTGTATTTTGTACCGCAAAATCTCTGGTATTGCTAACTCCATTAATCTCTGCCCTACCCTTATTTGAGGGGGGGGGACCTGTTGAACTTGTAAAAAGAATAAACCCATTTACTGTACTGAATAGCAGGATCATTCTAGAATATACAATTTCCCCAGTTATTACACACAAAATTCCAATGTATCCTTCAGGTTATAATACTGGTCTGGGGCAGCCCATCCCATTTTGCCGCCCCCACTGAAGCCTTGCTTACTGGGGTTGCGTGGCAACAGCTTCTGATGAAATCTTGTTGAACTCCCGCGAGATCTTGCCAGAATCCACTACTGCTTCTCCAGTGATGGGTAGGGCGTCAGCAGGGGTCCCGCCCCATGGGATTCCACTGCCCAAGGGGACTGCCTAAGTCCACTTCCTGGTCTGACCATGATACTGGTAATATCATAATATAACATGGAAATTGAGGTGTCTTCTCTTGTTGCTGTAGATCATCAACGAGGGTTGTTTCATTGTTGACAATTAAGCTTTAATATAGACAATCAGCTTACCTCTGACATAACCAGATACAATTTATGGCGCAATATATGGGTTAAAGGCACACTATCGATAAGTCACATGAATTAATATAATTTAATTATCGTCATCATCGTCTTCTTTTTGGTTCAGAATCTATAGTGGAACAGCCGGCTCATTTTTTATATATATTCTCTTCTCTTCCCTTTCCCACCTGATTTTAGACATATGAAAATCCATGAGAAGGATCCAAATGGCACTACTACAAGTACAGCACCTGCCTCCCCACTGAAACGCAGGCGGTTGTCCACAAAACGAAAACACAGCCTAGAAACCGAGGCAGACAAAGAGGAGCGAATTCCAGCCAAAAAGGTTTTTCTATAATGTTTTCTGCAAAATTTCACCATACGTTGAAAGCACACCCAACACACATTTGCAGCACGTGACTTCACCCAAGGAATCCTGGGAGATGTAGTTTCCTCCTCACACAGCTACAGTTCTCAGGATTCTTAGGGGGACGTCATGTGCTTTAAATGTTTATGGGATGTGCTTTAAAAGTAGGGCGCTCTGCCCGAAGTTACATTCTCCTCCCTCACCCTTTCCCTTTATATCTTTCCATTTATTCCAGGGATGGGGGAACCCGCCACCCTCCTAGATGTTTTTGGACTCCAACTCCCGTCAGCCCCAGCCAGTGTGGCCAGTGGTCAAGGATGATGGGAGTTGTATTCAGACAAAAATATGAGGGACTGCAGGTCCCCCTTCCTTGATTTATGCGAGGGGTGGGGGTGGGGTTTGAAGAAGAAGAAGATGATCAGCTTAAAATTAGACATTAGAAATTCTCTTCATCACATGGCGATGGAAGAGAGGAGGTGGGGACATTATAATAGGCTTGTGGTTGCCAAAAGTTCAAAAATGTAGGTGTGTATGTGTGTGTGTTGTACACATTCATTTTTATGAAGTGACATGTGCTGTGATGTCACCTGTAAGGAATTAGGATGCTTTTGAAGGTGGTTTGAAAGTAATGCACGCCCTATATCCCTATATGCATCAGACCTGCCCACTCAGTCCCTGAGCTGGGTCTTTCTTTTGCTGATGAAGGAAGGTCCGGTGAGGGCGTTTGCCTGAATGGGAGTTGACCCTTCCATGCAGCTGGGGGCGTTGCTTTGTCGGGGCCTAGAACCAAGTGGAGAGTTTGATTCGTGTTCAAGCAAATGCAAGTCAGAGCCTGCCCCCCCTCCATGAACCTCCCTTATGGACCTTCCTTGCTCAGTGCAGGACGATCAGGGCCAACGCACACAAGATTTGGATGTGCCTCAAGGTTTTGCGGGTGGGACTTGGTTGCGTGCCTCTGTCCTGTCGTGGCTTTTAACCAGGGCACATTCAGGCAAGTTTATGAGCACAGCCTTCTGCGTTGCTTCAGCCTGGTGCCGTTTTAATGCAGTACAACGTTGGGCAAGTGTGAATGAACCTGACAGATGGCTGCTACTGTGCAGACAGACACAAAGGAAGTCCAAAGGTCCAAATGATCATCTCCATATCTGCAGTGGCTGACCTGAAAAGAGGATGTCACGAAAACATTGAATACAGCGTTTTTATGTCTGCTGTTCTTATAAGACTGTTGATTAAAAATATTGTTGTTTTTCTCAGAATCCCTCAAATTTCATGGCTGGCAATGACCCTCTTCTCGGAAAGCTGTTTTCTTTGATGTAGAAACACATAACAAGTCACCCTCCTCATCTTATGTGTTCATATTCTGTATGGTGGGGAGTATTTTGTCTTGGGCAAAACAATGGGAAGGTTCAAAGCAGCCCAAAGAGGCTGGAATCACACTCCATGTGAATTTGTGTGCTCAGTCAGGTTTTTGCGTGAGAGAATTCTCCCTTCTCTACCAAACAGGCCGTGGAGGAACTGCAAAGTGGTGAAGCTGAGAAGAAGGCCGAGGATGAAGTTTATCGTTGTCCAGTGTGTTTCAAGGAATTTTCGTGCAAGTATGGGTTGGAAAGCCACATGGAGGCGCATCCAGACACCTCACTGAGGTAATAAAAGAGCACGGGAGATGTGGCTTGTTGTAGAAGATGGTTGTTTGATGCAAATGTATGTTCCAACACATTTTAAGCCCTCTTGAATTCAGTGGGACTGAGTAAATGAGGTTATTTATGTATTAAACCTCATTTGAATCTGGCTTGAGGTTATGTTTATGTTAAAACAATTTAAATGTTCTTCCAGTTGCTGTAAGTTTTTGACCAAGTGGCAAAAGCTCTGGGGGTTGGCATGGTGCTGATGGGATTTTTGTGTTGGCAAGTCGTGATGAACCATTGTAGGGGAAAGGCTATGGTTTCGTAGTTGAGCCATCTGCGTTGCATGCCAAAGGTCCCAAGTTCAGTTCCCGGCAGGGCTGGAAGACACCCTCATCCTGAAACCATGGAGAGCTGCTGCTGCTGCTCGTAGTCTGGGTAGACAGTACTGAGCTTTGACAGACCAAATGGCCTGATTCAGTACAAGACAACTTCCCACGTTCTATGTAATCCGCTTCTTGCAGATGAGATACCAGAGTCCAGATGCACTCCGTATGTTAAAAGCACATGTGAAGAGACTGCATAGCTAAGCTCCCCCATCAATGTGCCTGATGGTTGCGCATTTGGCAGCAGTGGGAAGAGGCCCTGCATGCATTTTAATGTATGAGCATATAATGCCTCCGTGTGGTGGGTGTTGAAGGGGAATTCTTGGCAAACAACAAAATTCACCTTTCTCATGGAGAAGCTCAGCATGCATTGATGGATGTAGTTGAGTTCCTAGGATACTCCTTTTATCAGGGAACTATTCATGCTGAGCATGTTAAAATCCAGGATTTGGGGGCTGGAGCAAGTGTGCAGGACTTTTACTAGGAAAGGTAGCACATGTTGGGTTTTGCTTAAAACAAAAATCCGGTTTAATTTTATTAGTTTATTAACTGGGTGAGTGTTTCTTGGCCCCCTGGCATTTGTGCTGTGAGGTTCCACAGGGTTCTGTTCTTTCCCCAATGCTGCTTAATAACTATGTGAAGCCATTGGGAACGGTCATTAGACGTTTTGGAGTGAGGTGTCACCTGTATGCCGATGACACACAGCTCTGTTTCTCTGTAACATCAGAAGAGGCTGTGAAAGCTTTGGACCTGTGTCTGGATTCAATGTTGGTGGCCTGGATGAGGGCCAGTAAACTGTGTTTGAATCCTGGGAAGATGGAGGCTCTTTGGTTGGGTGGCTCCCTTGTTCAAGAAACTGGCAAGTTACCTGTTCTGGCAGTGTTACCCTCTGAAGGAGCAAGTGCATAGCTTGGGCTTTTTCCTGGGTGCGTCCTTGTGACTAGAGGCCCTAGTGTCATCTGTGTCCAGGAGTGCCTTTTACCAGTTGATTTGCCAACTGCGGCCATTCCTCAACAGGGATAGCTTGACCGCTGTAGTCCACACATTGGTAACCTCAAGGCTGCATTACTGTAGTGCTCTCTGTGTGGGGCTGCCCTTGGGTCTGGTTTGGAAGCTCCATCTGTTGCAGAACGCTGTGGACAGATTGCTGATGAGAGGTTCTGGTCGAGAAAGTGTAACACCATTTTTAAAACAACTGCACTGGTTGTCCATCTACTGCCAAGCCAGGTTCAAGGTTCTTGCATTGACTTGCAACTCCCTGAACAACTTAGGTCCAGGCTATCTCAGGGACCACCTGAACCCTTCCATTCCAGCTTGATCACCGAGATCATCTTCAGGAACATCTCTGATTGTTCTCCTAGTTGGCGAGGCTCATTTGATGACAATGACAAACCGAGCCTTTCATGTCATTGGCTCGGTCCAGTGGAACACCCTGCCAATAGAGATTATGGGGGTGCCTTCTGTGCCAACTCTTAAACTTTTCTATTCTGCCAGGTCTATGCAGGCAATTAGGGGTACATCCGCCACAATGGTCTACTGAAGTTTTTAATTCTTTCGCTTTTAACTTGTTTTCAACTTGTTATAAATTTACTACATGGTTTTATATTGTTGTGAACCACTGTGATATATTTTAAAGAAAGAGCGGTATATCAACAAACAAACAAGATTTTTTACACTGCCTAGTAACTAATGTTCTCAGTAAACAGTACAATTTAAGAACCTTTAATTAAAAAACAAACAAACAAACAAACAAGAAAAAGCTTCATCACCATAGAACGCTTCTCATTGATTTTTTTTTTCTCCGTAAGATTTGGGTGACCTGGCTTGGATTGGTACAATGAGTGGGCATGAACTAGTGACAGCCCGCCCCCGCCCCCCCCCCCCCCGTTCTGGTATTACCAAATGAGCAACATTCATCCCAGGGCAAAATAAAATCAAGAACAAAAAATGCCTGGTATTACCTTGGATTTTGGTATCGCCTTGGTGAGTGAGCCCTATTATCTTCTGAAATACAAAAGTCTGGAGGACTAAGGCCCTCCTTTGTTTACCCACCGAAGGAAAAACACATCCTTAATCCATTGATTAGGTAAGAGAGACTCTTCCCCGCCTCCCCCCCCTTTAGGGCAGTCTCTTTTGATGATTTAAAGCCTTTACATTATGCATCTTTGCCAGATAATTATGGTAAGGACAAGTCTCCTGGGGGAGTGGGAATAATGGGACCTTTTGTTATGTTAGACAACTGGCTGGAGCTGTGAGGCCTCTTGCCATGGAATTAACTCTTCCCATTGAGCCTCTCCTCCTAGTGAACTGTCCTGAAGTTACACCCTAATTAGCTGCATTAGCTAGACAGAGCAAGGCCATCTCAGGGATGTCTCCTGTGAGGGACCATTATTATCTCTGGCTGGTGTTAGAGGCACAACACTATCCTTTTCATCCTTGCTCCCCTCCTGCTAGGGCTATTTAAAGGCAACAGTTTACTCTGCAGCCTGCCCCACCAGAGAGGCTCCAGCTATTTCGGTGCGTTTACATAGGAATGACCGATATAATTAGCAGAGCAGGGAAATGCCGCACAGCCAATAGGGCAAACAAGAAGCCGCCTCGGACTTCTTCTCTCAGAGCCTTTTTCCTTGTGTGCGGCTTTCTATTCCTGCCAAGGCTATAAATCTTCTCCTAAACTGCTCATCAGCTTCAGAGACTCAAAACACCGTTTTCTGAAAGCTGCAGGGCCGATACATTTTAAAGTTGTGTTGCCTTCTTATCCTGCCTTTTTCTCCAAAGGTTCTCCGCTTTGTATCACTGCCCCACTTCTCAATTTACCACAGTTCTCTCGCATGGTTTCAGCTAAGGCTGAGCAATGTCTAGTTTTCAACATTGTGGTATAACCCCAGCTAAACACCGCAAAATACCAATAGATCACAATGTCTGAAATAAGGATGAAACTATGTACAGTGGTACCTCGGCTTAAGAACAGTCCGGTTTAAGAACGATTTGGTTTAAAAAACGCCACAAAAATGGAAATGGTGTCTTGGTTTGAGAACTTTACCTCGGTGTAAGAACGGAATCCGAATGGCGGAAGGGCCCCGGCGGGAGGCCTCATTAGAGAAAGTGCGCCTCAGTTTAAGAATGTTTTTGGTTTAAGAACAGACTTCCAGAACGGATTAAGTTCATAAACTGAGGTACTACTGTAAAGGCAAACAGGATAACGTCTTGGCAACTGCTACTACTTAAGAGGTCTAAAACCTGTACGTTTTTACTTACCTTGAACACATAGTTACAACAGAGCAACGGGTGGCAGGAATCACGAGAGAGGCGATGACGGGCTTCGTGATTTCCCCCCCACACCATGATTTTTTACATAGCACACACACACAGCATGATTTGTGATATATTGCCATGTCGGATACAGTGGTACCTCGGGTTACATACGCTTCAGGTTACAGACTCCGCTAACCCAGAAATAGTACCTCGGGTTAAGAACTTTGCTTCAGAATGAGAACAGAAATTGTACTCCGGCAGCGGGAGCCCCATTAGCTAAAGTGGTCTTCAGGTTAAGAACAGTTTCAGGCTAAGAACGGACCTCCAGAACAAATTAAGTACTTAACCCGAGGTACCACTGTATTGGGAAACAGTTACCACAATGTGGACTTCACACTGATAATGGGTGATGTATTGATACCTCACCCAGCCCTAGTTTAGGCTGAGAACCAGGTTTGATCCCTAGCATCTCTAGTTAGGGCTGGGAAGGACGTCTGCAGAGGCGCTCAGCCAAGGAGGTGTGAACTGGTTGCTTGTGCCCTCCACCACACCATCTTTGTTGATCTGCCTCCATCCCCCCCCCCCACCAAACCCCTGGCCTTTCTCTGATTTCCTACCTCCTGTATGAAATTAGGTTGAGGATTGTCAGTCCCATCCGAAACACTCGTTCCATTAGTGCAAGAGCTTCCCCTCTCCTCCCATGTTCCGTCTCCAATTTTGCTTCTAGTGTTGTGGGAACCCCAGAACAGATTTAAGGGGGTGCATGGGAGGAGGCTATTGGAGGGGAAGTTGCGTTTTCCAAGCAGAAATCCTTGTGCTGATGGAATGTGTTGCTTAGCACTATATTGGATACAGGCCTAAATATTTAGTAATGGCGCTAGTCCTTTTTTATTTTTTCAGGCAAAAGGGTGGTAATAGCTATAAGCTATCTTGTTGGTCCAGCTACACACACACACACACACACACACACACACACACACGGCAGGGGAAGCTTTTTAACTTTGGCTTCTTCCTTGGACATCACAGCGGCTCTTGAGAATTGCCACTGTGCCTTTGCTCTGCTCACCGGCAACTGCGGAGCAGCTGTTTGATGATGCTGTTTCTCCTCCTCAGAGCCCATGTGTGGAGAGACAGAGGAGGGTTTTGTCCCGAAAGGAGAGCAATGTGGCAAGCTGGCTGGTGTTAACAGGGACGTTAACCAGTGCACATTTTGACAAGGGTGAACAATGAAATCCTTTCAACAAGGAATAAGTCTCTTGCTTTAAAGTGCTAACTGGTGTTCCTTCTTTTCAAAGCTGCTATATAACTATGTTAAAGAACAGCATTCCTCTCTATGCTTCCCTCCTGGAAGCCAGTTTGATTCAATTTTGTTTTCCAAACAAAGTAGCATTTTTGTAGATTTAAGAAAATGATATTTGTTAACGACCAGTGTGTGCTATTTCAGTGTAAATGATTAAGCCTTGCATTGGGTCAGTGCAGCTTGGGTTAATTTTTTGTTTTATTACAGTGGCTAACATCTACATGATTTTTTTTTAAAGGTAGTATAGGCCTAGGCACGAACATTGGGCACATTACAAAGTTTGGTATTTCTGGATTGCTGTTGGCTTTTACATGAGCGAAGTTAACTATGTGCTTAAACGCCCATTGAAAATAAGCAGAACCTAAAAGGCTTGATGTAAAATGGAACAGAGTTTTGTCTTTGAAAATACATTCACATATGGATAATCAAAGTGCCTTTGAGCATGTACAGAATGCCTTTCTTTCACTGCTAAGAACCTGCAAGCAAGGAATGCACAGTAACGCAAAAAAGGGATATAAATGCAACCCACCCACCTTTTTCTAACATAAGCTCAAAGTGGTATATATGGTTCTCATTGCTCACAGCAACCTTGTGAGGTATGTAGGTCACTCACAGTGTTGTGTGGCCAAGTGGGACTGCCTTGCAAGCATAGCATCTTCTGCTGTCATTTGTCGCTCTGCTTAACTCCTTCTGTCTCCTTCAGTCTCTGTGTTACGTAACACAGCCCTTCATTATTTGACTTGACATTCTGTGTGGGGTATTCTTATTAGACTGCAAGCTTCTCCCTCCCTCTCTTTTTTTGACATCATCACGCACAAAGTATTTCCATATGTTTGTAAAGCTTTTTCAGTTTGAGGTGTCCAGCTCCTTGCTTTTAAATAATGCTCACTCGGAAGCCATTAAACAGAAGAAGAAAAGTGTGTTGTTTTTTTAATCTACTTTCTTCAGCACCTATAAATGGTTTGCTCTTATTGTGTACTTTTCCTCATGTAGTAGTAGTAGCAGCAGAAATTAGGCCCAAAAATGTGAAAAGAGTCTCACTATATTTAAGCAAATATTTGTTTATTTTTCTTACCCTTTATTACAGTTAGTGCTAAAGCGTTGAGAGCTTATTGTTAAGCTGATTTAAGTGTATTCTGGTGCTCAGCTTGGCAATGCCAGTCCAAGAAACTGGCTTCCTGAAGCAGAGGCCAAATGGTACCTTTCCCCCTCACAGAGTTACTATGCCCCTTGCAAGCTGTTGTCTATGGTGCCTCCCGGTTGCTACCTATCCATCTTGAAAAATAAAGGCAGGACTCTTCCTTTTACTGATGTACGGTAGTTGCTGGGGAGCAGCAAAACAACTCGTCAGCTGCCTCTGTGTTGGCTCCTTTTACACCACAAACAATGGCATCCATAGTGGTAGGAGGCTAGTCAATTAACAAGCAAATGTTGTGGACTAGTAACTTTTGACATTTGCAAGACCACACTGGGATGAGATGAGGTCTGCTACTCCTTGACGCGGGTGGCGCTGTGGTCTAAACCACAGAGCCTAGGACTTGCCGATCAGAAGGTCGGCAGTTCGAATCCCCGCGACAGGGTGAGCTCCCGTTGCTCGGTCCCTGCTCCTGCCAACCTAGCAGTTTGAAAGCCCGTCAAAGTGCAAGTAGATTAATAGGTACCATTCCAGCAGGAAGGTAAACGGCGTTTCCATGCGCTGCTCTGGTTCGCCAGAAGCGGCTTAGTCATACTGGTCGCATGACCCAGAAGCTGTACGCCGGCACCCTTGGCCAGTAAAGCGAGATGAGCGCCACAACCCCAGAGTTGTCCGCAACTGGACCCTAACGGTCAGGGGTCCCTTTACCTTTACCTTTACTCCTTGAGCTGCTTGAGATTTGCTCCAAAAAGCCCTTGTTGTCCTCCCTTTCTGTTGTCCTGCCTCCCTGCAGTACCAGTGAATTATTGAGGTCAGTAGCAGGGGAAAACATGAGAGTTTGTTAATATTTCCCTCAGCCCTTGCCATCTTCCATGGACTCAAGTGGTTTGCTAAATAATAGTATCACTGCAGCGTGCGAATTGCAAGCGTTTTTGAGAATCCCAAGTGGGGTTTGCAAATCCTGGGAGACCTTGAGAGCTGAGAGACTGCACTTACAATGACCCTCATTGTCTTTCTGGAGAGATTTAGAAACAAGGTGCCAGAGAGTAGGTGGGAGGTCTTGGGAAGAGTGGTGTGTTGAAATCAAGAGTGTCTGGCTGATACAGGCTGTTTCAAATGTTTCTGGGTGACTACTTTCCCCTGCTGGCTTTTGCTTCAGTTTTCCATCTGCAGTCATGACAACAGGTGTTGAGTGTTACTTCAAATGCTTTCTGGCCTTGCGGTGATTCTGTACTCACATTATATGAAGTAATTCCAAGATACCTTCTCTCTCTGTGAAGCGTTGCCTATAAATTTTCCCCAGGGCTCTGAATTTGCAGTGGTCTGTGTTGCAGTGGAAATGCTGTTGCAGTAATAGTAATAGCAGCAGCAGCAGCAACAACAACAATAACAAACAACAACTACGTCAGCCTGCCAGCAACGCCTGTAAAAGGAAAAAAAGTGGAAAGTGAGGTGTTCCAATGGGTTCAGAAGCTGTTTTTTTGAGAATTGCAGTGATACCAATGTGCTATGAGGATTGGACAAATGACTGAGTTGAAGCAGTTGCAGGAGGCAGCATGTCAGCATATTCTGGAATAAGTATAAAGAAAAGGGAAAGTAAAAACAAAACAAAAACAGAACTTGAAAGGCAATTGGAAAGCTTTTTGTGCTTGATTAAACTGCTTCCTGCACCCAATGGAGTCGTTCTCTTTGCATTTGGACTTGTGGTGCTCACTTATTCAGTATGATAAGTAAAAATTTATGTATTTATGTTACAAAATAAAAACAAAAACGCTATGCTTAGGAAAAACCCAGTTTCCAATGAAACATACCAGAGCACTTTCATTTACATATTGCACCAGAAGAAGAGGACTGGAAGGGGACTCCAAATGATAACATGGAAAGTTATTTAGATAGTAAAGATTTTAAAAAATCCATATATTCCAAATGTCTGAGGAATGGTTGGCTTGCTGCCATATTTGTATTGTGTGACCAAAGAAGACACAGTGGGACACAACAATCTCAAGGACCAGGGAGGATGGGCAAGGATTTGCTGCTGGGACAAGGAACTCCAGGAGCTGGTAGTGGAATGGGGGTGGGGAGGGATTTGAGATGTCAAAATGCCAATGACCAGTCCTTTGGACATACCTTCCCATTGTATGGCCTACCAGGCTGGGTTGTAGCCTACTGTTTATGCATTGCGGTATAAGTATCTGGCCTTTGTTGAGGAGCCAGGAGTCTTACTAAGCTTGTCAATATGGCTGGTGAGCTGCCTGCAGCTTGGGTTATAAGCTGGCTGTGCTGACTTTAACTGGAGAGTTTCTGGGATGTGCTTCCTTTTGATGCAACTCTGAAAATACTAACTCAAGTTTGGTACATCCTTGTGTTGCATTCCCACACTGTCACAATCCCCTCACGCTCTTCTCCATGACAGTGGTACGGAGAGCTGGATCTGAGCCTCTGTGTATCGAGCCAAGGGTATATAGCTGGCAGACTTTTCCTTCTTGTAGCCTCAAAGGACTGCTGACCTTCTAAGACTAGAAGATGGACAAGAGTAAGAAAACAGGTGCAGCTTGCCCTTAGGCAAGTTGTAAAATATAAACTGTTGGTTTTGGTAATGTACTGGTATTATTTGATAAGTAGCTAACAGAGTAGATGAAAATAGATGGGTGTTCTGTTTTCGTTGGGGTACTGAACATTTAACCAGGTATGTGACATGGTACTTTAAAATTCTTCATAAGTTCTTTTTCTTCTCCTCCCTCCAGGTGTGACATCTGTTGCCTTTCCTTCCGCACGCACCGGGGTTTGTTGCGGCATAATGCGGTTATTCATAAACAACTTCCAA
This sequence comes from Podarcis filfolensis, assembly GCF_964270895.1. Taxonomy (NCBI): domain Eukaryota; kingdom Metazoa; phylum Chordata; class Lepidosauria; order Squamata; family Lacertidae; genus Podarcis; species Podarcis filfolensis. The sequence goes on along the minus strand of NC_139603.1, from coordinate 28,339,355 downwards.
GGGACCCACTGGGAAAGCCTTTTATTCAGAATAACCCTTCGATTCCTGCAGGCTTCCACGATTTGGGATTCACAGATTTCTCCTGCAGGAAATTTCCTCGCATTTCTCAGGTATCTGCCCCATTTGGCTTTCTTTCTTTCTTTCTTTCTTTCTTTCTTTCTTTCTTTCTTTCTTTCTGGGAACAAAGCGTTTTTTTGATCTGTGATTTTAAACCTGGGCTGTTTTTATACTGTATCTGTTGTACTGAAAGGTAGTTTTCTGGTTTCCCCCCCTGAATTTATTTTCTTTGGTTGGTTCTGATCCTATTCTGTTGGGGGGCGGGGGTTCAAATAGTGTTTTGTTTGTATGCTGCTCAGGGAATATATTTTTTACGGGTGACTATAAATTCAGCAATTAATTGTGTACAAGGAGTATACAAGCTAGCCGCTCCAGGAGAGTAGATGTTTTCTCCTTCACCTCTGGCTTCGTGACGTTTATTTGCGTTCTCGTGTGGTGTCTCGTAGGTCTGGTGTGAAACGAACCTGCGGCGATGCATCAGTGAACATCACCGGTATGTCTGTGAGGTGTGCAACAAGGCGTTCCCCATGCGCTCAGCACTCAAGCTGCACGCAGAGACCCACGCTGCGGATCAGGAAAGAGACAAGCACGAACTGCCCTCGGAGGATCCGGACCGGAAAGCTTACATGGCATCCTTGGGGCTGCAGCATACCAAAGACGTTGAGCCTGCCCAGCAGGAGGAGCTGGCTTCAGATGAGGCCCAAGAAATGCAGCTCCGAACACTGAAATGTAACCTACCTCAGGAACCTGGTAGTGCTAACCAGTTGAACATGTCTCCTCTGGAGGCTGCTTCTGTGGGAGGGCCGTTCTCTGTCCTCGCCCCCACGAAAGAAAACATGAAGCTCCTGTCACTACAGCCTTTCCAGAAAGGCTTCATCATTCAGCCCGACACTAGCATTGTCGTCAAGCCCATTTCCGGCGAGCTGGCGGACATCCAGCAGATCTTGAAGATGGCTTCCTCTGCGACGCCGCCGATAAGCCTCCCGCCCCTCTCGAAGGCGCCTCCTGTCCCCTTGCAGTCCCTCTTCAAGCACATGCCTCCGCTGAAGCCAAAGCCCTTGGTGGCGCCCAGAACGGTCGTCGCAACTTCGACGCCTCCTCCGCTGGTCACCACTCAGCAAGCCTCGCCCGGCTGCATCAGCCCAAGCCTTCCTCCGGCGCCACCCAAGCCGCTCAGAACCTCCGAAGAGTCGACTTTGGCCTCTCACCTTCCTCACGGTAAAGCAGGAAACCAACCCAGCCCTTCTCCCCAGGCCAAGGCGGAGCCTTTGAGCCAGAGCGAGATGAAAACGCAGCTGGAGCAAGACAGCATCATCGAAGCCCTGCTGCCCTTGACGATGGGTGGGAAGATCAAGCAGGAGGTCATGGAGCGGGACTTCAAAGCCATGATTGCCGGGGCAGCAAGCAAGAAGGCCCCCGCCGTGAGGAAAATGACGTTCCCCTGTCACTTGTGCAAGCAGGTGTTCGCATTCTCCGGGGTCCTGAGGGCTCACATCCGCTCCCACCTGGGCATCTCCCCGTACCAGTGCAACATCTGCGACTACATCGCCGCCGACAAGGCGGCGCTGATCCGGCACCTGCGGACGCACAGCGGGGAGCGGCCGTACATCTGCAAGATCTGCCACTACCCTTTCACGGTGAAGGCCAATTGCGAGCGCCACCTGCGGAAGAAGCACCTGAAGACGACGCGGAAGGACATCGAGAAGAACATCGAGTACGTGGCCAGCAACGCGGCGGAGATGGTGGACGCCTTCTGCTCTCCGGACACGGTGTGCAAGTTTTGCGGGGAGGACCTGAAGCACTACCGAGCCCTGCGCATCCACATGCGGACACACAGCGGCTGCCAGAAGAAGAAGCCGTTCGAGTGCAAGGAGTGCGGCACCGCCTTCTCGGCCAAGCGCAACTGCATCCACCACATCCTCAAGCAGCATTTGCACATCCAGGAGAGGGAGATCGAGAGCTACGTGCTGGCTGTGGACTGCACACCTCCCGAGAGCCAGCCGGGCACCCTGCTTCTCGAAGACAGCGCCTACCTAGACCGCAAGCCCATCGCCCCCTTCCTGGAGTCGCAGAACGGCTTCTTGAGGGGCGCCCCTTCTCACGCATCGATCAAACTCGAAAACTCAAGCAGCTTCCCTATGGAATTCGACGAGCCTCTGGACTTCTCGCAAAAGAACAAAGACCTGAACTCTGTGCTGGTGAAGCAGGAGAGCCCGTTCGGGTCTTCTGTTTACGACGGCTCTATGGAGCCCATAGACTTGTCAATCCCCAAAGCTCCAAAGAAGGAAAAGGACGACAGCGCCCCGAGTCAGGATACGAAGGAAGGGCATGAGGAGAATCTCCACAACGGCCAGCAGTCTCCTCCAGCTAACAGTAACCCGGAAAACAAAGCTCCCGGACATTCCCAGCCATTGAAGAGTCCACTGCATTTGACAGTCCCAATCATTTCTCCCTCCCTCCTGGGAAATGCTGCCTTGCTTCGGCCCTTGAGGCCTAAGCCACCACCCCTCTTGCCAAAGCCCCCCGTGGCGAAAGAGCTGCCACCCCTTGCTTCCATTGCGCAGATTATTTCGTCCGTGTCGTCTGCTCCCGCTCTGTTGAAAACGGACGCCGCGGACTCTGTCCCCAAAGCAGCTGCTGGCCCTGAGAAGCTGGGGACCCCAAAACCGAAAGCAGCTCCCGCGGCTGCAGCCCAGGCGGACCCCATCGTTTCCACTGACTTGACGCCGCATGCATGCAGCCCCAACGGGCCCCAGAAGTCCACCACGTCTGGGTCTGTGAAAAAGAGAGGCCGGAAGAAAGGGGCAAAGAACAAGCTGAAGGCAAGCAGCAGCAGCAGCGTGGACCTGGAGTCGAGCGGGGAGTTCGCCAGCATAGAGAAGATGCTGGCAACCACAGACACCAATAAGTTCAGCACGTTCCTGCAGTCGACGGAGGACTTCAAAGAAGCAGCGGCTGACCCAAACGGAACCAGTGAGGAGGAGAAAGAAATGGCCGAAGACAAACTTCTGCGGGGAAAGAGAAACGCCTACTCAAATTGCTTTCAGAAAATCAACTGTCCTCATTGTCCGAGAGTTTTCCCCTGGGCGAGTTCCTTACAGCGGCACATGCTCACTCACACAGGTAAGAGAGTTTTTGTTGTGAAATGGCCTTGGGGACCCATGCAACGGATGCTTGCTGTAGAGCACATCCTTATAGATTGGGGGTGGGGTGGGGTGTCATTCTGGCCTAAGGGAAATTGCCAGGATGAACCAGCTTTAGTACACAGAGCCTGGAAGGGTGCGGTGGGGTTGTTCAGAATGATGTGAGTTCTTACCCAGTTAACCATCCAGCAGGTCGTCTTTGAGATAAACCTACTCAAGTTTTCAAGTGCGTGTTCATACGTTGTTGCATAGGCCATTTATAATGACTGACACTAGATGTATTGGGTCAGCATGCATGTAATGCTACAGGAATATAAGCTTGCACAACTAAACCATGGTGCTTTGGAAACCAAGAAGGAAGTGATGGGAATGGAGTTGGAGGGAACACACATGCAAGCTCGGGGATTGTCCCCATTCTGCCCCAAACGGCTCAGTGTCATGTGCGAACTGATCCCATAGCATCTATAAGTGCTGTTTTGGTTGAGGGCTTTCTTATGCCCTAATGCAAAACCTGAAGGACTTCTGGAACAATGGTTTTGCTTGAGTGTTCAGTGTTCAGGATCCCTAGTCGGAAAACTGATGGGCTGGGAAACATTCCTGGCCAACTGCCTGGAGGATCCCTGCCAGTGTGGGTGGACTCTACTGGATTAAATGGATCTTTTGGTTTAGGCTACCTGCCACACTAGTCTGAGGAAACTGCTGAAAGGGGATGAGTGGAAGGGGATAAACAGCAGAGGGAGTGCTGCTCAGTCCTGTCCCCCAAGTCCATATCTCTGCTTCAGATCCCCCATAGTAGCTATTCTCCCTTGTGGGATGTTCAGTGCCCTTTTCCTCCACGTTTATAATCCTGAGGATTAGAGAAATTTCTGGGGGAATGGTGGGATTTGGAAAAGCGAAAGAGCGTCCCAGTTTTTTCACTATGCCTCTACTTCCATCTGCCACCACCAAAAGTGGCTTTTCTTACCTTAAACAAGCTGTTGAGCTACCGTTTAAAAGAGCGTTTGCATGTAACACATAGTTTGGGCCTTACTATAAGCCTAATTCTTAAGTCCTCTGAAATTTTAAGACTGCTGTGAATGTTGTGTTTGGCTGCAGCTCTGGCCCTCCTCTACCAATCCCCAGACACACCATAATAACCAAACAGACCTCCTTTCTTGCAGTGGATGGCCATAGTTGGTGGTTCTGTTTTCATATCTAAGCTCATGGTGTTTAGTTGCGCGGTTCAGAGGCCACAGCTGCTCTCAAAAAAGAAAGGCAGAGCAAAGGACAAAATAAACTTGAGCAACTATCACAGTAGCATATTTTTCTCCCACTGGTTTGCTACTGAAAACTCATTGTGCTCATGGTAGACATCTTGAAAGTGAAGTGGTGTTACCGCTGAAGGATCTCAAGCTTCCCTGGGGAATTTTTCCTCTTGAGGTTCTCTGGTTCCAAATAAGATATTTGTAGTCTTTCCAGTCTGAAACAGTTGGGAAGTTTTCTCCTTCAAATGTAGCACCCTGCATACTTCCACATTTGTTGCAGGGAGCAAGGGTCAACCTCTATAGAGTTTTCCACAGCACAGAGCTTACTTTGCAGAGGCATCCTAGTGAGTGGGATACAGGAGCAGTTTTCTGCTCACCTGAAGCGCATCTTATCCAGGTTCTTTCGGATACATGGCTTGCAAAATGCTGGGACACTCGGGTGTGCAGATACTGGTGGCATTGCTGGGTTACCTTTTAGCTTTGCAAGGAAGGCGGGTGATGAGAGCACACTGAAGCTTTATTGACAGAAATGAGGTAAACTTACTGTTCTCTGTAGCAGTACACCGTAGTGAGGAATAGGCCTCAAAATTGGGGGGGGGGGGAGATTGCATATTTCAGATTCATGTAAACATAGCCCCTGGTTAAATTGTTGAACCCAGGGGTGCTTCTGAAATAACATGGTTGGGGATTGATATGAGCTCCTCTCCATCACCTATGCTCACACGATTTCCCCACAGTCTATAAGCATCAGCTAACCAACTGTTAATTTTTATTTATTTATTAGGTTTACATACTGCCCTTCTTCAAAAGAATTTCAGGGCAGTTCACAAGATTAGAAATACATATAAGCAGATAAAACAAAACCAACAAACTCCCACTGACACATTTAAAAGGCTGCAGAATATGAATCGGCCAAAGGCCTGATTAAAGAGGAACATTTTCGTCCGGCGCCTAAAGATATATAATGAAAGCGCCAGACAAACCTCCCTGGGAGGAGAGCATTCTGAAAAACGGGGAGCCTTCTGAAAACTCAGTGCATAGCATACCTATATAGCTTATTCGTTCATTGCCCTTTGCAACTTTAGTATTGACTGTTCTACTTACACATATACAGTATTCAAAGTTAGTTTTCAGATCATTAGCAACAAAATACATAAGAGAGTAAAGAACATAATTCCCCCCCCAGTCAATTCAGCTCCAGGGTAGTTGTCTCTGCATCCCCCTGCCCCTTTGACATTGTGAACTATCAACAAAGTAAAAATAAATAAAAAAGGAGGCTCGGAGCAGTCCTGAAGAGCCTTAACTCTGCTAGCCCAGAGTCTGAAGCCGCTCAGAACACCATTGGAAGTCTCCACTGGCTCTTGCCTGTGCTGTGGTTGAAGCCACCAGCACTAAAATGTTGATGAGTCATTTGCTTGTGCAACAGACTTGGGGTAGATGGGGAAGGAAGCAGATGACAAAATGTGAACTTCTGCTGCATTCCTGAGATGTGACTGCTCCCAGGGAAGATCCCCCCACAGTCGTGACATTACATTAGCAAGATGCTTTCCATGTTAACAAACGAAAGGCTGAAAAGGGAAGGGGAAAGTCCTTGCTCCTGGTGATTGCTCTTAACGGCACCCTCACTGCCTTTAGTGCAGCCCACTTCTGCATATATACCTGGATCTGTTGCAGAGCTCGCAAAAGAAGTATTTATTTTGTGACACGGCGTATGGAATGTATTTTTGAAGCCTGTGTGTGTGAAAACAGTGGGTGTTCGCTCATCTTGGAAATGAGCAGCGGCTGGAGTACTCTTGGGAAATTTGTCAACAGGCTTTCATGTTTTGGTGCTGTATTCTTCAGACATCACTGAAACTCATTTCACCATCTCTGATTTGCCACCTCTCTACTCAACGTATATTCTTACCCTTCTGTTCCTTTGGGTTTAAATAAAAGCAGGACTTAAGCAGTGATGAGACGTTGCTGTATTCCTGTGTGAAATATATAGTTGCTTTTGATTTGCACTGGCTTTGGTCAAGTGCCACAGAGGGCAGAGTTCCCTGCCGCTCCGAACTACTCCTCTGCAAAATGGAAAGTTAGCCCATTTTCACTTCAAGTATTTTCTATAGGTTTACATCAGTAATCGGCATCGATCTCTCCAATCTGAAGGAGTCGTTTTTTCGCTCTTTGTTGGCAAGAGAAAGTCACTATTTGTGTAGTAAAACAAACAAAAACAACACCATGTGAACCATCCCAGAGACCTTCGGAATGGTAACCTTAAATTAGCAAGACAGCCAACAAGTCTTCCACTTCCAGGTCTCTGCATGTTGTGGAAATGATTTAGTGTGTTTTTTTAAAAATAATAATCGTGTGATCCTTTCAAGTTCAGATTCAGATTTTAAGTAGTGCAAAAGCCAAGTTTGGGTGGAAGATCAATGTGACAGAAACATCCTTAAAGCCTGCATTGTGCTTTGGAGAGGCAGTAGTAGCACTCACCCTTGACTTTCCTATAGCAGCTGATTCCTCCTTGTCCTATTCTCTCGCCATTATTTTTTGCATCCTACTGGTGTGTAGAGATCAGAGGTTGCTGTTGGCGCTGTGTTAACGTGCGAAACGGCAGACTCCCTTCCTCCTAAGGTCATTAAACTTTTTGCATCTGAAAGAGAGCTTGGCTGGGGAGATATCTGAGCTTAGGATATTTTTAATGGAGCAGAGTCATAGTTGTTCATCAGAGTCCACATTGTGTTGAATAGTACAGAATCACGACAGCTGCACTGACATTTCAACTTGGATTCTAAAGTGTGATGAACTTGTTTGGAACGCCAGATGGCTAAAATGGGCTCTGCAAGGCGTTGGCTCCTTGCAGCAGCTGGAACAGCAAGGAAGCTCCCTTATCAATAGTGTCTACCCTGAATGTCACAGGTTCCTTGGGGCTTCGAATGAATGTTTCCGTTGTACTACCTGGTGAAGCCAGCAATTGAACCACATGACTCTTTGAATGCAAAGTGTGTGCTCTATCACTCCGCTGCTGCCCTTCCCCCAAACATGACTTGCCATGTGCTTCTCAAACATCTCCCAGAGAGAGAGAGAAGGGTGTCTTTGTGTTTTTGCCAGACATTTCTGTGGTGGTTAGATGTATGATGTAGAGCACACGGAGTCCTTTCCAGCCAGCCTCTGTTTGGCATCCATAATGCATTCCCACCCTAATCCCCCCTGCTCTTCCTAAGTTCCCACCTGTTTCAGCTGTTTTCCTCTGGGTCCAGCTCATTTTGTAGCCCTGATGCCCAGTTTTGCATGTTATCTTGTCAAAAATTCACAATGTGACCAGTCTCTCTTGGTGCTGTAACATACTCTACTGGGAAAAACATCCTACAAACTATATATAGTGGTACCTCGGGTTACAGACGCTTCAGGTTACAGACGCTTCAGGTTACAGACTCTGCTAACCCAGAAATAGTACCTCAGGTTTAGAACTTTGCTTCAGGATGAGAACAGAAATCGTGCTCCGGCGGCAGCAGGAGGCCCTATTAGCTAAAGTGGTGCTTCAGGTTAAGAACAGTTTCAGGTTAAGAACAGACCTCCAGAACGAATTAAGTACGTAACCAGAGGTACCACTGTAGAGATATGTCCAATGCAGATGTGTTTCAACACCAACAAGGGGAGGTCATCCAGTGAAGACATCTCTGCGTGATAAGTGCACTACTGCATAAACCAATCCAGAAGCAGATATTAAAATCCTCCACAGTCAGCTGGCTAAGCAGTTTCTTCTGGATTCGTCTGGTTAGCGCAGAATCATGGCGTCTGAAGGGCAGGCTGTGTAATACAGTAGTTAACTCTGATACAGTTGAGTTTTCTTAACCACTCTGCTTCTAAATAGTTGCTCTGCTTTTTTAAGCCCGTAAGAGCTTAAACTTGAGTCCTATTGTATAGGACACTTCTCAGGGGGCTTGAATTTCAGAGCCTTGATATTCAACCTTCCTAATTTTATTTTATATGTGAGTTGACTTAGGCCACAGCTGCAGTCTTAAAAGTGTTGTTTGGGAAGTAATTCCCCTTTCTGTTCTGGACTTCCTTCAGAGGAGGACTGAGCTGCTATAACTCAGCCGCAGTTGCGCAAAGCAAGCAGAGGGTATAGAGAGGCACGCAGGAGTTCCTGTGACACTTTAGAAAGAAGATAAATGTGTTTTTTCTCCCTGCTCCATTCAGGTCAGAAGCCCTACCCCTGTCAAAAATGTGATGCCTTCTTTTCCACCAAATCTAACTGTGAACGCCACCTCTTACGCAAACACGGAGTTGTCAACTACTGTCTGAGAAGAAACGGGCTTATCCCCCAGTCTAAAGAAAGTGATGCTGGAGCTCATGATAGCACAGGTAGCTCTTTTAGGTTGTTCCAGAATTTAAAACAAAGTCGTGTTTCTTTTTTCCTTCGGGCCCCTCAGATGAATGACTGGCTAGGTGTCACAGCAGCACAGACATGTGTGATTAAATGAGGGGTGCCCTCTTTTAGGAAGATTATATCAAATCGGGCCACTGGTCCACCTAGTCCAGGGTTTTGCAAACTTCGGTCTCTAGCTGTTTTTGAACTACAACTCCTAGGACCAGTGGACAGGGATGATGGGGATTGTATTCCAAAAACAGATGGAGACCCAAGTTTGCGGAATACTAGCCCAGTACTGTCTACACTTGATCAAAGCATTTCAGCTTGCTCCTGTTCGATCACTCTTATCTTCCAGGGTGATTAAATAGCCAGGCCATCTGCCTATCACCAGTCACCACATAATTATCAGTGGAGAGCCAATAGTGAGATGGTCAATCCGCCATTCCTTCTCCCAGAAGTCCCCCAGTATTATTTACACTAACCGGCAATGAGTTTTAGCCTGGGAATCTTTCCCAGCCATGCTGGGAAGCGAACTGTGCAAACTTCAAACCATCAACTTTGCATGCAAAGCAGATGCTACACTGTGCTGCAGTCCTCCTCTGTTGTAAATGCCCTCCAGCTACCTTAAAGTCCAGTGTTTATAGGTAGAAAAGGCCCTGTGTTAAATCCTGCCCATGCTCCTCCTGACGCAACCTGCTGTTTTTTTCCAGGTGGGGCAGCCAGAGCTGGAGAGAGGTAGTTTCAGAACAAGGAGGGAAGCATTCATTGTCCCCTCAGTCTGGACATAGATGGCCCATCCATGCTTCATACGACATCACCAAGGCTCACAATGTGTATTACACAATAGCTGTGCTTCTGTACATCCAGCTTAGCCCTGAGAAGGGAGTGGGTGCTGAGTAAATAATGACCTGATAGCACCCAGGGTAGTTGTTGTTTTCATTGTTTCTAGTTTGATTAAATAGGTTAAGCAACCTAGATACTTTTTTTTTACTATCGTTACAGCAAGAGAGCTTTGCCAGCAACACTGCCTTATTATGACCAAGTTCTGCAAATTGTAGTTGTGATGAAGTCTAGTTTGTTAAAATTACAGACATACAGTGGACGCTCGGGTTGCGAATGTGATCCGTGCAGGAGGCACGTTCGCAACCCGCAGTGCCACATCTGCGCACGAGCGGGTCGCAATTTGGCGCTTCTGTGCGTGCGCAAAGCGCGATTTAGCCAAAACCCAGAAGTAACCCGTTCCGGTACTTCCAGGTTCGGCGCGGTGCGCAACCCGAAAACGCACATCCTGAAGCGTCTGTAACCCGAGGTATGACTGTACTGAAAAAGGACACACTTGTGTGCTGAGGAAGTTTTTGATTAGGTTTGACCCAGTTTTTGTTGAACAGCTGGTTGAACCAAAATGAAATTAAATAGCAATTGGATCTCCTGAGTTAGTCTTTGCAGCGGGGAATGTTTTGATCACAAAATATACAGCCACCTTACCAAAGATGCTCCCAGTTTAAAAGTCCAGATTGTGTAGAACTGCATCCCCAAATCATCTCTGATCAGTTTTCTCGTTTCTCAGATTTGCCAATCCATTCAGAATTTCACAGCAGTTCAAATTCTAAACTAAATTGGAATTTTCAGTTGTATGTAAATCAGATTGTTCTCATTGATTAAAACGATGTGCATGGTGCTTCCCCCCTGAATCTGAAGACATAGGACATGTTTCTAGCGATGTGAGGAATTTGCAAAAAGACCATGAAACTTCTGATATCCTAAGAACAACAAAAAGTGTTGGTGCTTTGGTTGTGAAGTTTTAAAATTTTGCTTGGGTACCAGCTCAGCAGCTGCTAACACTGCTGTGCAGGTAAGTTCAGAATAGGTAATTTAGTAACTTGAGGAGGGAAACCTGAGGTTTGGTGTGTGTCCTGGAATTTACCCTTATGGTTGTTTAGTTTAGGGAAAAGTTGTCTTCTCCTCCTGCCACCCCCCCCCCCCCCGGATAGGTTGGAGTTCCTTCCTATAACAGATGGCTGAATAAAGGACAGCTTGTGACGATGGTGAGGCATTTGTTACAGGTACCTCTTGGAAAATTCAGACATGAAACGAGAAAGGTCTCTTTGGTGAATCCTTCTATCTGTAAGATTCCTAGCTTACCAAAGTGTTCCACCTAGTGGATGCTGTTTGAGATTGGAGTGTGGTGATGGGGAGGGGGTGGAGATCCCCAAACCAACCTGGCTGTTCTGCAGAAATTGAAAGTTCCTATAGTGGATCTTCACTATTTTTCCATAGGGCTGTTGCAACTTTAGGGGTCAGTGCAGCACAATGCAAGTGCCTTGTGTAACTTCTTTCTCATTGCTATTGCATGCATTATTTGCCTCCCTCAGTACAGTGTGTGTGTGTGTGTGTGTGTGTGTGTGTGTGTGTGTACGCGCGTGCATTCATGCATAGAAGCAGGTGTTAACTTCGGCCTTTTCTGGTCCTCCCCGCTGCTCCTGCTGCTGCTGCCCCTGGTACGTGACTGAAAGAATGAAAAACGAGTCCTTCAGAGGACCCAGAACAGTAGCTTATAACTGAAATCCCTGGAAGCTGGCATGCTTGCGTTGCATAACTGTCAGTTATGCAAATGATATAGTCCTTTATCTCTCACATTCATATGTAGGCATTTCAGTTAGACCTGTTTTGGGGTTTTTTTTATACCTCGGAGGCTCCACCCAGTTAGTCTCTTAGATTTCAAGGTTTTAAGTAGTGAATTCCAGTTTCTGCCCCACCCTGTAAAGAGTTCCTCCTTTAGCCATGACAAGAATGCACTGTTCACACTTTGCTTCCTAGTCAGCAGTTCTTTCACAAAAGCCAGAAGCGTTTTGCCACCCTTAAATAGGCTTATAGGGACACTACATGCAACAGCCATGTATTTTTTAGTAACAATAACGGTTTTTATTTTTGGAGTGTGTGCACGCTAAAATAGGTCCTGCTGTTGCTGTTGTCATCCATCTGTCTTGAGAAGCAATGGAGTGTACTTCCAGGGGTAAAGTCAAACTGTTGTGTTAGCAGCACCAAAGTGACCTCCCCAGGACTCAAGCCTGGTCAGTGTGTATGGAAGTCCTGGGCTGCCGAGACAAGACCCCCCTCTTGGATTTGCGGCTGTGGTCCAAAGGAAAGCAGAGCAATATGTATTGCTAAATAGGTCCTCTCTTTCAAGGAAAGTCAACAAAATGTGATAAGTGAATACTAAAAGGTGGGCAACTTCCAAGAATAGGGAGTCTTGGTTGGTCCTGAAACTAAGCTTGGAACACACAAAAGATAATCCGGCTGGAATAATTCCCACATTCTAGTATCCGAAAATGATATTAAATACCCACTCAGAACACCATTTTATCCTTGCAGCAACCTTGTAGGGTAGGTTATCCCATGGTGCAGGAATGAGAAACTTTTGGTCCTCATGAACTTCATAATCCATTGGCTATGCCTGCAGGGGCTGATGGGAGCATGTTCCTGATCCCTGCCTTAGGGTGAATAATTCACGCAAGACCACCATTTGAGCATCATTGCAAGGGGATTAGACTAGATAACCCCGGGGTTCCTCCCAGCTCTACAGTTCTATGATTCTAATGGTGATTTGAACCTGGGTTTCTCATGTCCAAACTCAGGATTGTAGCCACTGCATCCTATTGGTTCTGCTACCTGAAGCAACCAAATTTCTGGATTTCCCCCCATGCTATGACAACGGTCAAAATGTGGTTGTCCCTGCAGGAGGTTCTTGGTGTGGGTGGATGTGCTGCATTTTGCTTTTCTTGAGCTTAAACTACTTAGCTGTATGGATGCTGATTAAAGGAGGAGTTGATAAAAGGGGAACTAGGAAGCTGCTGTGGTTGTAAGAAAAAATGAGAAATGCTAGCAAATACAGAATGCAAACTTGTGATTTCAAGGGGAGATTCCGGGATATTTGCCGCCAGAGACAGTTAAAAAATTATTGTGCTTTTGCTTTTGCTTTTTTTTTGGGGGGGGGGTTAACTGTTGTTTTCTACTGTGTGTGTTTGTATGTAACGTGGTAAGTGATGACTCCTCTTTCTATAAAGGAAGGATAGGGTTAAAATATTCTCTCCCACTGAAAGCCACTTAATAGCTCATGTGATCAAGTATTGCTGATTTGGTTGTTTTACAGACTGAATTGGCTCTTGGGGACTTCCCTGCCTTCCATTCTGTGCTGTAGGTTCTTGGGCTCATAATGCCACCTCTTGAGCTGTAACCTAACTGCTGTGATAAATTCTGAATTACAGGAATGTTGTGATGAAGCTGTTGCCAGCCTGGTGTGATGAATATGGTTATATTCATAACAATCTTCTCTGTTTTGTTCCTGGGGATTAGCTATGTTTGCCATTTTGTCTCAAAACGCTGAACATTCCTACCGCTAAAAACGGTTAGCTCACAAATGTGTGCATTGTGGTCTTTGTGCGGTTCCACGTGGCCTCTGCACCAGTCCAACTATCCTCATTTTCTCCCATTAAACCCAACATCTTATCACCAGTCTGCTTTAAAACATCTATAGCTTGTTGATTTCTGTCCGTCTCGGCCTTGAAAGTCATCTTCTTTTCCAAGGACCCTCCCTGTCTTAGGTTTTGAGGTTCTCGTTCATAAATACGTGCTCTGTGTGTCAGCATGAAAGGAACCTAAACATTTCTTTTTATCAAGAGTTTGTAAATCCCCCATAGTTACTCAGCAGCTGTTAAGCATTCATGAGTTGAAGGATTAGACTTGTAATCTGTAGCTTTTGAGCCTTCTTGTGCTTGTCGTGTGTAGAAGGCCTTCTCAAAAACTCAGATGCGTGCTAACCATACAAGGTGATTGAGTTTACTCAGGACAATATATCAATAGATGTAATAAAAAAACTAAAGGATGCTGTGTTGCTCTGTTAAAAAACAGTAGTAGCCCAAAATCCATGGTCGAGCAAAACCTATATTAGTGCCAACCAAAATGTCACAAAAGCGAACAAGCTTTTGATTTCTCCAGAACTTCAGAGCCACCAATTTTGCATTTAGTTCTTAAGAACTAAAGATACGGTGTTCATCTACTGCTTTGGCTCTTCATGAAAGAAAGAGGAGAAATGGAATGGCCATTCATTGGCAGCAAAGGGGCAACAGTTTTAAAATGGTTGCCCTGATCCAATAGAAGGACAGGAAAATGCTGAAGGGATCTCATTTCCACAGCTTTAAAGCTTTTAACAATATGTCAAGATCTACTCAACAGAAGGATGGGGCCCTCTGTGCCCCCTCCCAAATAGATACCCCATCAGGGGTACTGAACACCGTCATGCCCTGCCCTGCTCTCAGGTCAGGCATGGAGGAATCATATACAGTGGTACCTCGGGTTACAAACACTTTGGGTTTCAAACTCTGCTAACCCGGAAATAGTACCTTGGGTTGAGAACTTTGCCCCAGGATGAGAACAGAATTCATGCGCCGGTGGCAGTGGGAGGCCCCATTAGTGAAAGCGCGCCTCAGGTTAAGAACGGTTTCGGGTTAAGAACAGACCTCCAGAACAAATTAAATTCGTAACCCGAGGTACCACTGTACACAAGATAGATATCCTTTCCCTCATGTTAGATCAGGGTGAGTGCATTTTGCTAACAGGTAGATCTGTCTTTAATTTTTCTTACATTTTTAGGCTTTGTCCATCTAAGCACATGCCTTTTAAAATAAAATTGCCAACTCGCCAAAAGTAAAAACATGCAGTTTGTTTTTTCTTAGTTGGAAAACAAAATGTGGAGATCCTTGTTGTACGCACCAAATCTTGTGCAGATACAAGTTTCTGTGTCTTCATGCTGGCTTTGTTCAGCTGTCAGCTGTACCCAAACAGTTAATCACATGGAACAGATGCTCAGGGGTGCTATGCCAGGCACGGCCATGCTACTGTTGGGCGTGTGAGTTGGGCTAAAGTGTTTTGCACCAAGGTTGGCTGTAACACTATTGATTTGACTTGGAGGTCCAAGAATAATAGCTTTTGTTGGTGAAAAACACACATCCAATCATGCCTTCTGATGTTATCCTTGACCAGGAATGTGTTGGACCCTGACTCAAAACAAATTTATGCGTGGGTGGCGGTGAAATGAAACTTTGTGTGTGTGTGATGATTCCTGGTGCTTTTGATTGCTGGGGAACTTCAATGTTTCTCTTGTTTTCTCCTGCAGACAGCCAATCGGATCTGGAGAATGCAAGTGTGGGAAGTGAAGCGTTAGACTTGACCTCTGGCGAAAGAGACCACCTAGAGGAGGCCGCTGAGCTTCCAGACCCTGAGCAAAGTCCCAAAGAGGAGGAGAAGATGGACACATCTCAAGGGGAAGAAGATGCACAAGAGAAACTCAGCGAGGACGAAGAGGGGCCAGAAGAAGACTCTGCCAGTAACAGGAGCCTTGACCTCAATTTTGCTAGCAAGCTCATGGACTTCAAGCTGGCTGAGAGCGACCAGAGCACTGGTAGCGGCATTCAGGCAGAAAAGAAGCACACCTGTGACATTTGCGGGAAGTCCTTCAAGTTCGCGGGCACTCTCAGCCGGCACAAAAAGGCTCACGAGCGCGACGACAGGAAGGACGAAAAGAGCAGCGAGGACGAAAGCAAGAGCGTCCAAGGCGGAGGCCATGTTCCTATGGCTCAGGAGGAGTCTTCTCCTGAGCAGGAAGAGCCCACAGGAGACCTAAAGGCAGCAGAGTCTCCCATGGACGGCGAGGCCACGGGGAAGGAGAACGAGGAAAGCGAGAGCATCTCCGAGGGGGAGAGCACAGAGCGGAAGTCTTCGGAGAAGAGCGACGACGACAGGAAGCCAAAAGCGAACGGCGGGACTAAGAGCGAGTCAAAGGCAGACAAGAGGAAGAAAGTCTGCACAGTGTGCAACAAGCGATTTTGGTCTCTGCAAGACTTGACGAGGCACATGAGGTCCCATACAGGTATGAGGGCATTATTCACAACAGTATGACTGTGAGGAAAGGCTGTAGCCTGGCGTCCGAGCACTGTGTGGAGCAGCTCCTAGGTTCGTTCCCAACATCTCCCCTGTCTGAAAACTTAGAGATCTGCCACCAGTTTAGACAATCCTCAACCAGGAAGGCCACTGTTTTGACTTGTCTATTTCTGTAGACAAGCAATAGGCAAAGGAGGGAAAACAGCCTTGCATCTCCCACCTTGTATATACGGCTAGAGTGCTTACTATGTTTCTTTTCAAAGAGGTATTCTGGTGCTCTCTTCAACCCTTATAAGATCCAGAATCCTTTAGCTGCAGCATGTTACCCACTTTTAATTTTTTGCTGTAGTTTTTTAAAAAAACTTTTTCTTGCCTTCCTTTTTTAAAAAATGAAAAAATAAAATAAATTACCCAGTCTCCTTATAGCAAAGCGCAACCATCAGGAAATAGAACTCAGTTCATTCTCCCTGTGCATTACTTTATTTGCTCTTCGGTTGAAGGTTGAAAAGGAAGTGCTGATTCATGAGCTGTTGGGCTGTTTTTCGTGTTCCTAGGGCTGTATTATGCCAATTGGAAAATAAGTGAAAATTTGGCGTGTGTTTTTCCCTGAAAGAGAAGGAAGCCTGTTTACACTGCAGAGGGAAAGTGCTTTGTCACTGCTGCTGGATGCATTTCACGAAATTTCTGCAGAAAGCACACTAGCTGAAACGTGAAGAATGAACACCTCGTAAATCGCTCACGTTGCATGCAGCATGTCAAACTATTTTGGCCTAATTCTTGCTAAGAGCATCTCTCTAGCCATCTATTTGCAAAGTCAAAGCCCCCTTGGAAATAATCTTTTTGTGGCACTTAACTATGGTTGTAGAGAGACTAACAAGAACAACAATAATAATAATATTATAATAATAATTTATTATTTATACCCCGCCCATCTGGCTGGCTTTTCCCCTGCCACTCTGGGTGGCTTCCAACTGAATATTAAAAACAATACAGCATCAGACATTAAAAACTTCCCTAAACAGGGCCGCCTTCAGTTATCTTTTAAAAGTAAAATAGTTGTTTATTGCCTTGACATCTGCTGGGAGGGTGTTCCACAGGGCAGGCGCTACTACCGATAAGGCCCTCTGTGTGGTTCCCTGTAACCTCACTTCTCGCAGCAAGGGAATCGCCAGAAGACCCTCGGTGCTGGACTTCAGTGTCCAGGCTGGATGATGGGGGTGGAGTCGCTCCTTCAGGTATACTGGACCAAGGCTGTTTAGGGCTTTAAAGGTCAGCACCAACACTTTGAATTGTGCTCGGAAATGTACTGGGAGCCAATGAAGTATGAAAATAAAGTGCAGACACACAGATCTTCAGAAAAGTAACTGGTTTTGCCAGGTTTTACTCCCAAGTGTCAGGGGTTAAGCAAGCAAATGAAAACATGGAGTACATTCAGACTATGGTCCATAGAGTTTCTTGTTTTGCTGTAAAAGCTCTTGCTTTTAGTATGCTGTGAGTGGTTAGATGGGGAACCTCCCTTCCTCCAGATGATGGGTTCCCAACTCCCATCAGTGCAACTCTATATGGCTCAGAGGTCAGAGATGATGAAAGTTGCCGTCAACAACAACAACTGGAGGACCACAGGCTCCCCATCCCTGATCTCATTGAAATCCGATGTCCCTTTTCCTTAACAATAAACATGATCAGTTGTTACTGAAACCAACATGAGCTTTGATCCTGGCAGAATCACCTCTTCCATGGTGGGAAATCAAAGTTCACGATATTGCTGACGTTTTCATGGTCTTGACAGATGAAAAATGCAGGGTTGCCGTTTTATGAGGGGAAATATTCTAAGAAACCTAAATTTGCATTGCTATATGGCACAATCTCCTGCCAACCTAGCAGTTCGAAAGCACGTCAAAGTGCAAGTACCGCTCCAGCGGGAAGGTAAACGGCGTTTCCATGCACTGCTCTGGTTTGCCAGAAGCGGCTTAGTCATGCTGGCCACATGACCCGGAAGCTGTACGCCGGCTCCCTCGGCCAATAAAGCGAGATGAGCGCCGCAACCCCAGAGTCGGCCACAACTGGACCTAATGGTCAGGGGTCCCTTTACCTTTAGCTTTATGGCACAATCACTTGCCTTCTGCCAGCTTCTGCTAAATTGGTTTGTGTTATGTGGCAGACTGCATTCCAACTCTGGAAGGAAGGAAGGAAGGAAGGAAGGAGTTTGTAAACCTTTCTGTCTTGATTTTATCCTAGGGGAGCGACCTTACAAATGTCAAACCTGCGAACGGACCTTTACTCTGAAGCACAGCTTGGTTCGCCACCAGCGTATCCATCAGAAAGTAAAGAGTGCTAAGAACCACGAGAAGGAGAGCGACCGAGAGGACGGCCACTCTCGGGGTGAGGAAGAAAGCGAAAACGAGTCTCTCCACAGCAGCACCAACCCCATCTCGGAAAACGAGTGCGACTCGCTTGTGGGGCTGGGAAGCCATTCCCCAGTCACCAGGAGCCGCAAGGAAAGCCTTGTCAATGCCACAAAGGAGGCCGTTTGCAAAGAAGACAAACCCACCAGTGGGAGTCGGACGGCAGGCTCATGTCCTGCAGAGTCCAGCAAGAACGCCCAGAAGCAAACAGAGTCCCGAGGGAAAGGTGATTGCGGGAGCCCGTCTGGCTTCATCCAGGACTTGCTGGAGATTCACAACAAAAAATCTTCCATGAGTCACATTCTCGCCTCTGCAGAGAGTGCACCTCAGCTCTTGGGAGTCGAATGACGGCTGCAGAATCATCAGCCGCACCCCCAGCGAACTGACCCAGCGTACACGGAATAAAGTTGACAATGCAAGCTTTTTTTCTTTTTCTTTTTTGAGATGCTGAATTGGCCTGCTGTCAATTATGCAGGAATGGGCTTGAGGGCTGGGGAATTGGTGGGAGTGGGAAGATGGCAGTCTGGATTCAGTGCCATAAGTCTTTCAGTATAAAAAAAATGCAAAAGACTACAGTTATATACTGATTTGAGTGCCTTACTACTTTATTAGGTCTTTTGGTATCATAGGTTTTTTTAAAAAAAAACACACATACAAACAAAAAGATGATTTAAAAAAAATATTAATGAAAATTATTTGGAGAGGACCTTTTTCCTTTGAGCATTAATGTTACCTTTTGTATTGGGGTGTGTGAGCTTGTTACTGTATATCTGTGATAGCCGCTTTTGTGTGTTCTCTGAGCTGGAAACAAGGAGTCACTGGGGCAAGGAAGCCCTTGGAAACTTGCAGCCGATAACTGGAAGAAGATTTTGAGAAACCCCCAACAGAGGAACTAGAAATAAGGTGTTGATTTTGTTTTCCTAATCTTGATTTGCTACTTTTCTTTTTGTACTTGCCACACGGGGGGGCGGGGGGAGAGTCAAAACCAGTTCCAGGTGTAAACATGGTTGATTAAACTTGGTCCAAGCCAAAAACCAGGAAAAGCAAAATGTTCAACCTCACTGACTTCTGCTTCTCTGCCTCTCCCCTTCCGCATTAGCGATGATGATGTCCTAGCTACTGTCCTTTTGTAAAAGGCTCTTTCTGGCCCTTGTGGACTTAAAGACTCTACAGAAAGAGTTGCATAGCGACTTAAAAAAAAAAAAACCTATGGAAATTATGCACCCACTTGTTATATATATATGTTTGATTTGTGCTTCAATATATTATTGTTATTTTAATATTTTATAAAAAAATTTTTTTGTCAGTTTGCTAATCTCTGCGTTCAGCAGAAACCAATGGGCAATATTTGCCCACGGAAATCTACAACGCAGTTTGGATTGCCTGCTTAAATGTTTGTGATCTAATCTCTCCCCGACTCTCCCCCTCGGGATTGCAACTCTTCTACTGTATTTACACGGAGTCCTCTGATCTAGAGAATCAAGTGTAGGCCAACTCAAGCCCCGTTCACACAACCAGAGCAGATAGACTGAACGAGTGTTGCAGGGAGGGAGAGAGTGGGATTGTAAGGGGAGGAAACCACCACTTGTGCCCTATGCACATACACATTGTACATGTGTGTGTATGCGTCATTTTATTCTTCAATTGCAGGATCCCTGGTTGTATGGACAAGTCCACATGCACCCAGGTGGCATGACTGTAGGGTTGTTCACATGGTCATCTGAGCACTGCTGCTATCCCACTCCTTCCTTCCCGCTCTGCATTCAGTTTATCCAAGTTGGTTGCATTGACGAGGCCGTTGTTGAAATTGCACGGGGCAGGGGGCATTTTATGGGTGAACAGTTCATTGCGAGTTAGTGAAAAGGAGAAGGATTGATGGAATTAGCAGCAGGCTGGCGCGGAGAGAAATGCGAGGGGCAAGGAGGTCCTCCAAATTGCATGAGGAAGGCACTGCAGGATTCTGTGAAGTTGTTCGAAACTGCAATAGTTGCGTTATCAATTTTTTTTTACGTTAATGAGCACGATGATTCAGTCTTCCAGATTAAATGTAGAAAAGAAAATTGCAAGCCTTAAATGATGCCGCTACCTTACTGTGCTTTAAAGCAAAATAAAGAAAATACTACCGGCGATAAAACTAGGGATTGACAAAATAAATTTCCTTCCCAAAATTTTCCATGAAGTTGGGAGCCAGGATTAGACTGCATATCCTGTTGCTGGCAGCAGGAGCCATTGCAAGTCAACCACATTAGGACTGTGACCCGCAGACCAGTTAAGCTGGCATGCTGGGATGTAAGCTTTATTTTCACCCTGAACCTATTTATTTAGAGGGAGAACAACAATCCATTAGTTTGAACTTCCTTCTCTTGAATCACATGATGAAGATTGCCTGTGTTGTTACATTCCTTCATTTGCATTTAAAGATACAGACACAGAGTTGGATTTAAATTGTGCCTCTCGGTCATGTTGCTGCCATCACGCTCTGCAGAATGGCTCTCACAGATACATTTCATGAGTTTTCCAAGGTCTGTGTGTCATGCTCTATATTCGACCTTTCCAGCTTGATGGAAGCACACATCTTTGATGGTTTTACCAATTCTGTAGCTTCCTTTTTTAAAATGTTGGGAAGTAGCATTGGGCTTGTCCCTCAGTTCCATTGGCCGTGAGTTCAGTTCTCATACATTGACTTCCCACCTCTCCTGTAAGAATGGAGCCTTTGAAAGTGGGCAATGGAACTGTAGGTGTGCGAACCTTCAGAACTGAAAACGGAACAGAACCAACTTCTGTAGGATGGGCTCTGCTGGGTTTTACCTGTTCACCAAATTAGACCCAAATATTTTTGTTCAGATTGACTTGTGGATCAAGCATAAGCATTCTGCCTCAGTAGCTGGGCATTGTGCAGAAAGCTCTGGATCAGGGTTTCCCAAATTTGGGTCTCTCCAGCTGCTGTTGGACTACAACTCCCATCATGCCTAGTTAGCAGGACCGGTGGTCAAGGATGATGGGAATTGTAGTCCAAAAACAGCTAGAGACCCAAGTTTGGGAAACGATGCTCTGGATGGTATCCAACTAAGTCACACTCAAATGAGACCCGCTGAAATCGGTGGACTTCAGTTAGTCATGGTTAACTTCAGTCCCACTAATTTCAGTGCGTCTTAAGAGTAGAATTTGTTGGGTACCAGACTTGCCCCTTAGTCTTCTGGGATAAGAGGGAAGTAAAGTGTTTCTGGAGCCCCTGCTGTTTTTCTTCCCTGGGCCTCTTTTTCTTCTTCTTTTTCTTCACACTGCTAACCTCTCCTGCCCTCAGTGAGGCTCCGTACCTCAAGTGATCTTGCACAGCCGCACCCCGGTATTCAGTTTGGCAATTGGAAGGACAAAACCCAACACCGATTATCTTTTTAATGTCTGCTGCTTCTTAGCACTTCGAATCAGACTGCACAGGAAGAGGGTAGAAATCATTCTGAGCTGAAAATAATAAATATATAATAAGAAGCAAGGGGAAAGGTGTTGAGGTATAGATAAGGTTTTGTTGTCATTGAGGATTTTTTTAAAAATGTTTTGAAACCATTCCTCCAGATTAGTAGAAAATCAGTACCAATGATTCTTTTTACAAAATCCCTCTGTTAAATGAGTCTTTTCATCAAAGCCAATTTAATGCATCCCTTAATTTTTAATTGCTATTGTATTATTATTATATTATAATTATTATTATTTGGGGGTATTTTTGTTCTTGGGCTGGTTTTTTAAATATATATATATATATAAATTTGCAGCTCTCCACATTAAACTGCGCAATACTGTGGGGGAGAAGCCATTAACTAAACCAGGACTGTCAAAAACTGCTCCCATCCCACCCCAGACTGTGTGGGTCATTCCACGGACATGCCAAGTCTCCTCGCAGGCCAATTCACATGGTTTCTGTCTTTTGGGGGTGGGCGGGCGCAGGTTTGACAGACGTGAACTAAACTCTATGCTGCAGGAATAATGTGGCAAATATTTTCCCAGCACCCTGCCGGGACATCTGCTAGCAATAATCACTATTGATTTAAAGCTTTATTTAGCCTTTATCTATATCCTAGTAGATTATAAAATCTTGCCACATTTTATTGATGTTTTTATTAGTCGCGTTCGATGGAGGAAGAAAACCCCTCTGTTCTTGTTTCCCTCCCCCTTTTGTTGATTGCCCCCCTCCATCCTCCTCACATTCACACCCCCCCCCATATTAAACTGTGAAATTTATAACGTGTTTAAACTATGGGTGAATCTTAGGCTTAGTTTTGCATGTTCAGCTAATTCGTCTCTACATCTTTCTTTCTTTCTTTCTTTTTTTTTTTGATTCCCTCCCCACCTCCTCTTCTCTCAGGGCTTTTTAAAACAACATGTCCCCTCCACCCCTTTCTGAAATTCTCTTGTTGGATTTGCAATGGAGCAAATACTGAAAATTCAAATCACTACAATAAGCACCTGACTGTGAAAGCAATACATACGGAAGAACGGAAACAAGGTTTAAAAGAGGCAATTGACGTTTGCAGCTGTAACTGCATAGCTCAGGCTTTCCCTGGCCTGGCAACCTCAAGATCCTTTGGATAGCAGCCTCCACCTGCCCCAGCCAGCATGACCAATGGTCAGGGCTGGTGGAAATTCTAGTCCAAAACCTCTGGAGGGCACCAGATTGGGGAAGGCTGACAAAGTTCATCTGGAGCTAGCTCTTCTGCTGATTTAATTACAGCTTCGCAATGATGTATAAGAGTCTTTTATCTTCTAGCACCCAAACCCCCAATTCTCCCATCACCCTAGAGCAGACACTGGAGTTACCTCCATGCCCCATGATGAGTCTCTGTGTTGCTACCCCCTGTGTTGGTTGGATCATGAAACTGTGGTGAGATGATTTCTGAGGACAGAGCAGGACACTTGGCAGTAGATCCACTAGTGCATCGTGGGGAACCTGCAGCCCACCCAGGTGCTTTTGGACTGCATCTCCCATTCTCCCAGGCAGTTGGCCATGCTGAGTGGTGCTGATGCGAGCTGGAATCAGGAAGATTTTGAGGGGGCGTCAGGTTTGTCATCCTTGTTCTAGCCCCTCGAAGCGATTAAGGGAAAAGGTCCTGGAAAGAAAATAAGGTCTATACACTGAGGTGTTGTGGTAAATCCTTGCCTTGTTTCTTTTAGCATCATAATAGTTTTGAGGAGCCAACGTATCCATTGCAGGTTCTCCCCCTTGCACTGTCCCTGGGCTGGTTGAGTCAAGTTTCGCTAGAGATAAGAGGATGGGGCGTGGGCTGTCTTTTTGGTCCCTCCCCCCTTGTCCCCTCGAGAAGGAAGTTCAATCATTAAACTTTCAGCCTGTGCAAGGAAACAACAATTAGTGTGTAGAATCCACATGCAGATATATATAATATTATTTTTTTTCTAAAGGGAACTTCTTAAAAAAAACTGCTGCTACAAGTTATGTACAAGACTGGTTTATGCCACATGAACAGAGAATCACGCGTTTTGTTTGGTTGTTTCTATTCCTCTTCTCATTCATTTGTATGTTACTTCCAAATTCAACATGATGAAAGTAATTGCTGTTCTGTATCAAACAATCTTCGCAATAAAATGTTATATTTAAAAAAACAACAACAACCTTGGAGGTCGCAAAATATGCATTAATTCTTTTTTGGGGGGTGTTGTATGTGATTATATTTTAATCCAGTGTGTTGCAAGTGACATTTCTAAATGAAGCATGTGCTGAGGGATAGTGCACATTTCTTTCTGTCCTGCCAACTGCAGCTAAGTAAATTTTCTCCCAAACATAAATACCGTATGTGTGTTTCACTACTAATTTCCGGTGAAGCTGCAGTGTTAGTCTGCTGCATCAAAATCAACAGCAGTATTCTGTGTGGCACCTTTAAAGGCTAGCAACTTTTGTAATGGTGTAAACTTTAATGGGCTAGAGTACATCTAATAAAGTAGGCTTTAGCCCATGAAAGCATTATGCCATTATAAAAAAAAGTTAAGTTGCCAAAACACTATGTACAGTGGTACCTCGGGTTACATACGCTTCAGGTTACATACGCTTCAGGTTACGGACTCCGCTAACCCAGAAATAGTGCTTCAGGTTAAGAACTTTGCTTCAGGATGAGAACAGAAATCGTGCTCCGGTGGCGCAGCGGCAGCTGGAGGCCCCATTAGCTAAAGTGGTGCTTCAGGTTAAGAACAGTTTCAGGTTAAGTACAGACCTCCGGAACGAATTAAGTACTTAACCTGAGGTACCACTGTATTAAGTAGTGGGTTGACAAAGCAGACGAGACAGGGATTTCTCCAAGTGGTTCTTTATAGTAAGCTGGAACTGAACTGAACAGCTCAGCTGGCCTGCTTTTATAGGCAGCCGGCTGTCAACACTAACAACAATATCCCAGGGTTTCCCGCCTAAATTAACTGACATGGACCTGAGTGAAAACTATATACACAATACCCCTGGTGGCAAGGGTGAGAACTTCAATACATAACACTATGTTTATTAGTAGTGATTTAAATTGGTCATGCTTGCTGTTTCACCTCTGTTGAATTATTTGATCATTTATTTAGTTGCTAGGCCATTGGAATAGATAATATCCTAATTACTTTCCCTCATTCCTCTCTGAAATTTATGCCACCAAAATCCAACTTAGAGGAACAGTGCCTTTGCCTGACTAATAATCAATAAAAAATAATAGCAAAAGGGAAAGGATTTTGAGTTCTTATATGGGAGGAATTGCTCTTGGTCATGTCTCTTTCTTACCACTGGGAGGCACACTTATAAGGACAAGCAACCCTGGAAGAATATCGGGCTTCTTTTAAATTCTCTCACACGCTGACACTTCCTTGTAAAAACTGGCCACGGACACTCATAACCCCCCTGGAGGCAATTAAATTTGACACACACAATAGAGGAATAGCAGCCAAGTTTCCATGTGCAGAAGGATTTGAAAATAAGAACAGGCAGTCCTAGCAACATTAATGTTTGATTTGTGGTGTCTTTTAATAATTTCTTCTTCTTGGGAACTGTCTTGAATGGGATTTTTAAAAAGTATTTTAAATAAGCTGCCCATTTTGCAATGTGTGTAGATGGAGTTAGGGCAGAGGAGGAGGTGGGTAGCAAGGCTTTTGAGATGCCTAAGGCCCTCATATATAATTTTGCAATTGATGTGGAGACCGTGGAACTTGGCCCAGGGAGAGCCTGTTTCTCAAGGAAGTGGGCTGCCAACATCTTTCAAATTTCAGGTGCTGAAAGAAGGTCTGAAGCCAGATTGAAATGGGGCAAAATTATTGGCTTTCTAAATTCTCCCTAGGCCATAACGCTCACCAGGCCTCCTCTGCACCAGACTAGAGTTTGTCCTTGAAATGTGGCAATGCTTCTTGCTTTCCTCTTTAGTTTTTTGGGGGGTTGGCAGGGGATAGGCAGTTTGTAGCATACTGTTGCTCCACCCACTAATGCCTCTTGCACCACACCACAGACATGCTTCCCATGGAAAGTTGACCCTCAGACTGAAAACGTTTCCCTGCCTCTGTTCTAAAGATTTGCCAACATGGCGTGGGTTTGCATAGCTTGAGCTTTCGTCACCTTGATTTGTGCGGGAGGCTCTTCAAGCCTGCATCAAGTTTTAAATGTTGTTCCACACCAACCTCCATGAGCAGTGTGAGATGCCAGGGGCACGTACCGGGATCTGTGTTCCCTTGGGGGGCAATTAAGACACATTAGAGACTGTGGTGTCTTTATGAGATATGATTTATTTACACACGCATGCAACCTGCACCTAGATGGAGGGGATGCAGAGCATTCGGTTGGGTTCAGAGGCATCCTGTGCACCATCTCCTGTCTCTCTGTCACAGCCTTCACCAACCATCCACTGTGTCGGCTGCCCTGTATGGAATTCTGCCCACTTCCTCTTCCTTCCCAGCAGCACTTGATGAAAACGGCAACTCCCTGTCTCCTTCCAGCATCCCAACCTGGTCACCCTGGCGACCCCTCTTTCCCAGGCCCATTGCAGAAGACATTTCCCTCCACTGTTCACATCAAATACTGCCCAAATTTGGAGACCCAAAACTGGGATGCACATCTTCTGGGACATACACTCTGGCAAATCATGTGGCCCTCACTCTCTTCCCCGCGCCCAAAAACTTGGCCCTGCAGAAAGCAGTTTTTCAGGGGGTGAGCCCAGTGAGAGATTGTGGCACCCAAAATGGCTGCCACAATGTCCCGCTTTTTCTGGGACATTTGGCAGTTATTTGGCAGAGCCAGTGTGGTGTAGTGGTTAAGAGCAGTAGTCATGTAATCTGGGGAACCGGGTTCGCGTCTCCGCTCCTCCACATGCAGCTGCTGGGTGACCTTGGGCTCTGAAGTCTCTCAGCCCCACTCACCTCACAGAGTGTTTGTTGTGGGGGAGGAAGGGAAAGGAGATTGTTAGCCGCTTTGAGACTCCTGAAAGGGAGTGAAAGGCGGGATATCAAATCCAAACTACTCCTCCTCCTCTTCTTCTTCTTCTTCTTCTTCTTCTTCTTCTTCTTCTTCTTCTTCTTCTTCTTCTTCTTCTGACATCAGTAGCCCTTCCCCAAAAGCTACTAGGCCAGAGGGTCTTCTGCTTCACCCATGGCTTACCATTATCCAACAAACCAGGCCATTCTCAGCCTTTTGTTTCTTCAGTGACCCAGTGAGCCATTGCCAGCCCGACCTCATGAGGGAGATTGCCACTATTATTTCCTAGCCTTTGTAAATTTATAAGTTTGTCCAATTTCTAACCCTTCACTGAATATAGTGGTTATGTAGTGGTCGGCCATTTACAACTCATAACATCATGATGCCTGTTGCTTATTGGAGGAATGGAATAATTTCTGATATTATTTCATGTCTATTCCAGCTTTCGCCCAACTTGCATACATGATTCTCTGTCTCCCCAGTTTTATTCTCACAATGGCCCTGTGAAATAGGTTAGGCTGAGAAGCACTGTCTGGCCCCAGGTCGCCCAGTGAACTGCATAGCTGATGAAATATACTCAGAGTCGCAAAGTGATTTCATGCTCTTTATTCAGCTCATAGTGGTGAGGAGGAATGAATGAAAGTCCCCTCAAAGTATCTGCTTTATATACATTATTTACACAATGGGCTGCACATGATTGGCTAATTCCGGAATTCTACTGTAAGCCAATCAGGTTGTGGATTCACTTCTATCTGGAGCATGATTGGGTGGTTCCTGCCAACCAATCATACTGCTGCCTTGTTCTAGTACCAATCAGACTGCTGCCTTTTGGATCCTATTGTTCTAGGACCAATCAGACTGCTGCAGTTTGGATCCTATTCAACTCAGTACATAACAGCTGAGGAAGGGCCAGAGTTTGAAGCATCTGTTGTTGCAAGTTCTAATTCTGTGGCTCTCAAGACTGTCGATCCTTAGTCCATTTTTTTCAAGCAACTGAAATAACTCTGCCTTTGCTTTCAGGGCGTGTGGAGTGCTCAGATGCATAAACCAGGCACGGAGAGTGCATGTGTGTGGCTCCTGTGTGTGCAGCTTTGAAAAGCAGACCACCCAAAATTAAGCGTGGGGTGTCGTCATATCTCTGCACGTCTTCCAAAGCCACTTCTGGTTCTTGTTTGAAACCTCTCCAGTTTCAGCTTCTGCACCCCTTCCAGGTTTCGTAATGAGGGCTAGCGTGAGCTGCTAAATAACAGCTGACAGCCTGCCGTGGCACTCAGGATGCATAAAAGCTCGAAAAAGACCCAGGTGTGCAGTGGAAGCTTTGCATCAGAATTGCCAACAGATGCCAGCATGTCTCTTGCTGGCAGTTTGAAAAAAAACAAAACAAAAAAACATGCAAGCAAACAACATTTGGCCATCATTATTCTTGCTTAGTTTCTGGTACCTGATGACAAATGTGGGAAACCCAGCCTTGGAAACTGAGCCGTAAAAGTTAGTAGTGCCCCCGCCCCCCCGAATCCTGCCAACTTGCCCACTGTCTTACTCATTGGTGGTTCAAGAGCAGGGGCTGCAAAGGAATGACACAACACTCTCCCCATTTTAAGGAGGCTTTTCTGCATGGTCCCTTAGGGGGTGAGGTTGATTCTTGCTTGCCAGAGCTAACCAAGCAAGTGTTGTTTACAAGCCCATACAGCTTGGAAAGTGAACAGTTATTGTTAATGCAGCTCCCCGCCCACCCCGTCCCAGTATTTGCTGACAGTCGGTACATTTACGAGTTGTTGGAAGGTATCTGTTTTTGTAAAACGGCACTGCAGATTCTATAAAGTTTGTCTGAGCCCCATTTGGGGGTCCCTGGGTCATCTGCGGTGAGGCAGGGCATGACTTGCTGTGTTGCCTTTGAAACTCTTCAGGGAAGGTCAACTGGGGGTGTCTCTGAAATCCTTTCAGTGTCACGTGAAGACTATTGTTTTTATTTTGTTGTTGTTATCCAGTCTGTTATTTGCATACATCATTATTAAATACTATCATCATTGCCCCCGCTCTATTCTATATTTTACAAACACCCTGGGGAAGCTGTACACCTGAAAATTAAAATGTGGGTGCTTAAAATAAAACGAACAATTGGTTTAATTAGAATGCTTCCAGACAGGGATCACAGAACTGTAGAGTGGGAAGGGACCCTAAGGGTCATTTAGTCCAACCCCCGGCAGTGCAGGAATCCTGCTCACAGTCGAACCACCAACCTTCTGGGCAACAGCCAGACCCATTGCGCCATAGTAAGAATCAGTGTTGCACAGGTATACATGTTTTTTTCCTGCAGGATTCACATTACATCATCATCAAAATGCCAACCTATATATTTGTGTGTGTGTGTCTCTGTGTATTGTACTAATAACCCCATTATACAGCCACTGTCACTCCTGATATGTGAGCTCATTCATGCATCTCCCCCCCCCCTTTGGTGGATGGATTGGTATGTGTGCAGTGATATTTTGGTGGGCAGCCTCTACCACAACCCCTCGCCTTCCATTTGCTCCTCACCCGAACACAACCAAACCATTTTATTTCTGGAAACCCAAATGGTAATGTGTGCCAGTTGCAGCATGCCTAAGGTGTACCATGGGATGAAAGGGTTCATACGCACACTGCAGTCACAATTGGGAATAATAATACAGTGGTACCTTGGGTTACATACGCTTCAGGTTACAGACTCCACTAACCCAGAAATAGTACCTCAGGTTAAGAATTTTGCTTCAGGATGAGAACAGAAATCATGCAGTGGCGGCACAGCGGCAGCAGCGGGAGGCCCCATTAGCTAAAGTGGTACCTCAGGTTAAGAACAGTTTCAGGTTAAGAACGGACCTCCAGAACGAATTAAGTTCTTAACCCGAGGTACCACTGTAATAATAATAATAATAATAATAATAATAATAATAATAATTATTATTATTATTATTATTATTTATACTACCCTTCATTCGAAGTTTGCAGGGCAGTTCACAATATAAAAATAAAATACGGGAACACAAAACCCATAATAAAACAAAAACAAACCAATAATGTCCTCCCACAAACACGTTTTAAAGGCCATAGAATGTTAATCAGCCCAAGGCCTAGTTGAAGTAGCCACCTGCTCAAGAACCTTGCCCAAGAAGGGGAAACTGGCAACTGGCCGGTAGTTACTTAGATTTTCCGAATCCAAGGAGTGGTTTGACCTCTGTCTCCTTCATGGACCACCCCCTCTCGCAGGGAGACATTTACCTCCTCCCTGTCCCCTCCCTGCTCATTTTTTTAATCAGCCAAGGGTGGCAACGGTCCAGAGTGCAAGCGATCCAACACCGATTCTCTCCTCACACCCCACCCCCAAGCTGCTTTTAGTTAAGGAAAAATGTACCCTGTGCTAAACGCACAAAAGGGAACATACTACTAGAGTTTTCATCCTCAGAAGAACCCTGTGAGGTAGATTAGACATTTTTCTCTCAGGCAAAGAGATGGGTTTGCCCTGCAGCTCATGTAGAAACTGCTCTTACCAAACAGGAGCTGCTAGGCACTGTGGAACAGTGCACTGGAGTGATTTTGCACATGGGGATTTGTTTTAAATAGCATTTCCTCTCCAATCTCTCATCTTTTTTTAACATCCATGATTGATGTGGAAGTCTGAAAGTTTGACTCCTATAGATGTGTATGTGCGTATGCATGAGAACTTCCTTCCTTTCTATAAACGGTCCCCTTTTGTTGCTGTAGCAGGGTGGTAAGGACTCTTCTACTGTCGTCCTGGTTCCTGACCCTGACAGACTCCCCTGAGCTGCTTGAATGGATGTGGAAAAGTGGCTCACGCAGAGTTCTGTGAAACCTGACAAGCCCAACAGCTTCTCCTCTTGTTTCCCTCTCTGCTCTGTGAGGAAGGAAAAACCCAGCAGGCTGTTAGCAAGGCAGCTTGATGCATTCGGTATCTGGAACGGAAGCAACCGAGTGCAAAGAGCTTTTGAGACAGAATTTGAAATTAACAACGTTTGGTGAATAGTTGAGCTTCTGTATCGGCTGCCGTATTCAGCGAACCTAATGACAGGCCTCCATCCGTTCTGGTCTAGCACGATGCAATGGTACTTACAGCTTCACACACACACTCCCCAATTTTCCATTTGCTCAGGGAAGCATCTGAGCGTGAGCTCCATTGTTTTCTTGGCCTCCTGTAGCTTTCTCCAATGCCTACTTAAAAAAAAAAGGAAGAAAAGTGTTCAGTTACTGGTTGGGCCTGGTTAGCCTTCTGCGTTGGCAAAGTAATTTTGTCTACGTTGTCAAAACACAAGTGCCAGATAGGAGTGAATTGAGGTGTCTTATCTGGTGTTGCAGCATTTTACAAGTACACCGCATCCTTTGCACAAAGTCACAAGCGTAATTTCTTGCACTGTGGGCCCATGCCTGACCAAAGAAACAAATAAAAATAAAATTTGCAATGTTGCCTCCAGAGGTCAGTTTTTGCTGGTAAAAAAAAAAGGTAAAGGTAAAGGACCCCTTGGTGGTTTAAGTCCAATCAATGGCGACTATGGGGTTGTGGCACTCATCAGAGCGCATGGAAACACCGTTTACCTTCCCGCCGCAGCAGTACCTATTTATCTACTTGCACTGGTGTGCTTTCGAACTGCTAGGTTGGCAGGAGCTGGGACAGAGCAACTGGAGCTCACCCCATCGTGGGAATTCAAACTGCCAACCTTCTGATCGGCAAGCCCAAGAGGCTCAGTGGTTTAGAGCACAGCGCCACCTGCATACTTTGGGCAGATGTGTCACAGTTGGCAGTCAGCAGTGACTGGAAGTTACCATGGGCTGGAGCCTAGGTGGCGAGGAAACCCTACCCAATCTCCAAGCGTCACTAGCCTTATTTAGGTCTTCAAAGGATACATCTGGTATTCTTACACATGGAGTAAGGAAGTGTCTCTGCCCTGATCTTCCCACATTAAGTGGAAACCTGAAGGGAACAGACATAATCCCCCAAAGGCCAACAACAACAAATGGGACTTTAATCAAAAACCCCTTGCATTGGCAGGGATTTGCCACAGAGGTTCCCCTTTGAATAATACAGTACCAGGGTATACTAGGCAGATCTGGTTTTTAAAAAGTGCTTTTTAAAATCAGTAGTGAAAAAAGTGAAGTAATCTACATTGCCATCTAAGGAAGGTGGCCGTGTAA
Organism: Podarcis filfolensis; assembly: GCF_964270895.1. NCBI lineage: Eukaryota > Metazoa > Chordata > Lepidosauria > Squamata > Lacertidae > Podarcis > Podarcis filfolensis. Next base: position 28,307,595 of record NC_139603.1, on the reverse strand, counting down.
GACCATTAAATAAGTTCAGCATCTAAAATTACTTAACCACGCCAGTGCCTGAATGTGACCTGGTATGTGCGTGAATCGCTCTTGCTTAAACAAACAAAAATAAAGTGGATTTGCTCAAGTGAATCTCCTTAGATGCCCACTCAGGTCCATTTCAAAGATTTTATCAATAGCATCATGGTTGCCCCAAATTGCCCATCTCACCTGCAGCTTCCTGTGGCTGTAAAAACATTCCCCCACTGTTCTGCCTGGTCACACTAGAACTTCCAATGCCAGTTTTGCAGCTTGGTGGGAAAACTTCTGGTGTGATTTGCTTTTAAAGAGAAGATTTGAAAGTTGTCCTAGATCCCTGCGGACCTCAGCTATGCAGCAGGGTTTTTGCGTTTTTAGCTAGCAACACCACCACTGATCTTTAAATGGGACCCAGTGGATTTTAATTCAATGAAGCTAAAACAGTGGTTCGCAGATCGTTCCATATGTGAGAGCTTCTACAGAGTCGAGCTTTAGTGCATTACTGTGGCTGACTTAACAATGTGATGGCATTGTTGCTGGAATTAATATCACATGAATAAACTGCCTTGCAAATCTGATAGTTGTGTAAGGGCTTAGAAATTTAATTCGGGCCAGATACACCCTCGGGGACTTGGATCCTAAAATACTGTTAACTTAAAGATGCTTGTGGAAGGAAAGTTTTCCATCTCCTCCTCGCCCTTGCATCTGCCTGCAGAAAAGAGTCTGGAGCCTTTTGGGATGGAGTTGAGTGAGTATAGAAACAAGCTATGGTTTTCCCAGTAGTGATGTATGGAAGTGAGAGCTGATAAAGAAGGCTGATCACCGAAGAATTGATGCTTTCGAATTATGGTGCTGGAGGAGACTCTTGAGAGTCCCACGGACTGCAAGAAGATCAAACTTATCCATTCTGAAGGAAATTAGCCCTGAGTGCTCACTGGAAGGACAGATCGTGAAGCTGAGACTCCAATACTTTGGCCACCTCATGAGAAGAGAAGACTCCCTGGAAAAGACCCTGATGTTGGGAAAGATGGAGGGAACAAGGAGAAGGGGACGACAGAGGAAGAGATGGTTGGACAGTGTTCTCGAAGCTACCAGCATGAGTTTGACCAAACTGCGGGAGGCAGTGGAATTTGTTGCTACACCCATCCATGCCATACGGCCCTCGGAGGATTGCTCAGAATGGATTGCGGCCCCGATTCCTGTATTAAAGGCTGAAACTCAACAGCCTTCTTTTGGAGATTATTTTTCTCAGGCCTAGATGGCCTGCTGCGCCTCTGGTTCTCTCTGTGAAAACATCCCGAAGTCTGCCTTAACTCTGGAGGCTTCCTGTCCTTCTTAACCTCTTCTCCTCTACGCAGCTTTCTCCACTGCCAGGAAAAAAAACGCTGCACTCGAAGCCTCCCAACTGTCAGGCTGTGGGCGATCTGAATTTTAACAGCTGCCGTGATTCCTTTGGCGTGGCTTGCAGAATGGGCTGGCATTTCCCAGCCCCTGTTCAGGTCCTGGAGTAGGTTCAGCAGAGGAGAGTCCGAGCGAGCAGCTCACACAGGTGCTTGCATGTGTGGCTCACAGGTGTGCGGCTCGAGCATCGCACGGTTTGCTCCTGGGGCAGAATATGCTTGGCTGCTTCTGCCAGGCCTGTGGGTGGGCACTTAGGCAGCCGAGGCAGTTTTGAGGAGCTGAAGCAAAAAAAGGAAGGGAAATTGCAGACTCTGACATCCGCTGCTCCCTGCTAGGCTCTTCTTCTGTATTTTGGATACAAGAGCAAACAAAGAGGGGTCCAGAACCATTTCGCTCTGCTTTGCTGCATTTAGTTCCTCTTTGCAATCCAGGCCATTATGGTGCATCTTTACTTTTTTTTTCTGCACACCAGGAAATCCTGCTTTTCCTTAGAGTTATATAATCTGCAACTGTCATTGATGGTGTTTTGTCAAAAAAAAAAAAGTTTGCTTAGGAAATAAAGGGAGTGTCCTACAAGAGCTGTCATTCACGTACTGTTGCATAACCGGCCTGAGCAAAGCTTCCTTAAGGAGACGGGGCATTTGATAACAGAATCGAGGCAAGGAACCTGTCGCAATGGAAAGGTGGAGTTCCTCTGGAGTTGAATGCAAGCACAAAGAAATTGTTGAGGGCAGTTCTTAGAGTGCACTGCGCTGTATCTGGTGCTGCCTTTATTTATTTTGCTTCTTCTAATTATAGCCTTCCTTCCTCCAAGTGGCTCAGGGTGATTTATGTACAGTTCCCCCCTTTCTGTTCTCACAACCAGTGAAGGGGGTGGGGGAAGGATTGGAACTCAGGACTCCTAGTCTGACACTGATGGGGTGGTGGCGGCTAATGGTTAACCCTTGCCCAGTCACCTGGGTAGGTGTGGCTGGCCCACACACACACACACACACACACACACACACACACACACACCCGGCCTCTCTCTCTCTTCACCTGGTATCAGCTGAGGGTGTATGTGTGTTATTTCTCCTACCTGATAATCAGGCAATTGATCTGATGACTGGGGAAGGGATACTTCGCATCCTCATCAGGGCACTGGGCTGGGCAGAGAAGTTCAAACCTCTTCACCTACCCCAGGGCAGTGTCATCCTTTGTCGTTCCATTTGTCCCTTCTGCCCAAATTTGTGTGGGCCTGCTGGAGGGCATGGGGCGTGGAGAGCAGCTGGATAACATCCCTGGGTCTGAGCTAGCCAACCCTGCTCTAGACTATAATATAGTGTCAGTTGGCCGATTTTATCGGTAATTTTAAAGTACATGTTATGTAAAGTGCTTTGAGATGTTGATAACTGAGCTCTATGTAAATCCTGTTTGATGGTAATGATGACGACAATTATATAAGTGACAGTGATTTGCAGGTGCCAGGAACTATCCCTAGTAGATAGGAGGAGTTAGAACTATGGGCTCTCCCTCCATGAAGATAGTCCAGAAAGTCCAGAAATGTATCTGGGATAGAGGAGTTTTTAAGGTGCTTTGAACCAAGAAGGTGGTTCCGTGGAAATATTTCAATATTTACATTCAGGGCAATTTTTTTATTTTAATTATTTTTTGCAACAACCATTCTAAGACCATGTTTAATTTAGGTGTTTTTCATATCCACTGCTTTCTTTGATCTCTTCTCCCTGGTGCTTGTACAACACCAGATCAAAGAGAAACAGAGGCCTTTTTTTGTGTCTCGGTACTTCTGCCCTTTTCCCTTTTCTGTGTGTTTCTGGTAAAAATAAATAAATAAAGCACTTTTTTTTTTTTAAAAAAAAGAAGCCTATTAAGCTAAGGAAGAGATTGCAAAGCATTTACTTCCTTCTCCCTTCCTACTCTGATTTGGAAGGAACCGAAGGGTTTACACTAACTGGAACGAATTGTGGATACAGCCAATTCACATCAAAGTTGTCTTTGTTGTTACATATTACAGAGGATGAAGGAGACTTTCTGGTGAAACCTTAACAGACTAAACCATTTTTTGTGGCTTAAAGTTTCATCATGGGTAAAAATCCACATTGTCACATGCATAAACTGTTTCCTTTAGTTGGCAGAGATCTATAGGTACAGACAGCAGCCTCTATGAAGTTGCCTCATTCAGAGTCAGAGACCATTTGTCTCCTGGCGCAACTGTTTAGAGCAGGGAGGGGGAACCAGTGGCCCTCCAATTGTGGCTGGACTTCAGCTCCTCCCAGTATGGCCAATGGCCGGTGTGGCAGCAATGGGTGCCTGTTTGCCTTGGATGGGTGGAGGATAGGGACAAGAGGAATGTTTATGCCTGGTGCCTAAAATATATATAATGAAGGCACCAGACAAGCCTCTCTGTGGAGAGCATTCCTCAAATGAGGAGCCACTGCAGAAAAGGCCCGTTCTTATGTTGCTGCCCTCCGGACCTCTTGCGAAGAACACACACAAAGAAGGGCCTCTCATGAAGACTGCAGGGTCCATGTTGGTTCATATGGGAGAGGCAGTCCTTGAAGTATTGAGGTTATGAGACGTTTAATAGGCTTGGATGGGGCCTGCAGGCTACCATAGGACCTCTTAACAGGAGAAATCTGGAGTGAGTTGTTTTTGGCTTCTTCACCAAATCTGCTCTGAAAGGGAAAAAGAAATCCCTGTTCTTGAGCTGTAAAAGATGATCTCAATGTTAGGGCAGTAGCCCACACCCATTTCGATTTAAATGGCTTGTTTTCCTAATGCTTTTAACAAGCAGTGTGGCTTGTAGAGATGTTGAACGTGGCTCACGAGCTCTGTTCCAAATCACAACATGGGAGGCAGCTTTGGGCCCCGTGTAGGGTTGCCAGAAATAAAAACCTGGACACCCCTGGCTCAGCCTTTTTAAGGAAACCACTGGAGTTGTTGAGCTTTTTACGAAGGCATAAAGATACTAAGATCCAGGACAAAGCACCACCCTTTGGAAACTCCCCCTGGGTGTCAATTCTGCTTTTGAAATCTCAGTAATGTCCAGGACAATCCAGGCGTCTAGCCCCGTGGGTCAGGTGTTGCTTTTTCAAATGGCCAGACCAAGGATGCCTCTGGCCTGAGGAAGAGTGTACTCTTGCAGTGCTTAGAGCGCTTTCGCCTCCCAGAGATGACACAGTCGAGAGAGCCTTGGCTCTCGAACAGAACAAGCACAAACAGCTAATTTTGCTAGGGAGAACTGGCAGGCGTTGCCGTTTTGTCAGATGGGAGCGGCGGTGGAGAAAAGAAAAGTGAGACCAGATGTTTTCCCTTAAAGTTGCTTCATATTTATGTTGGGGATGGAGGGAAAGGACTATAAAAATGTCACAGCCCTTGATCTTAAGCTTCAGAATGCCACTGTGAAACCCAGCACCGTAAATCCCCTTTTCATTTCATACAGCTAACGATTCTGACAATAGCCACTTGTGTGCATGCGAGCAAGTGCTCCTCCATTCATATAATACGTTTGGGAACTGGGGCAGAAAGGACCTTGGAGGTTAAAACTGATCCAGACATTATATGGTTCTACTTCATCTGTAACTTTGGTGGGGATTAAATCAATAAACAGGATTGATGCCTTTGAACATCTGGATTGAAAAGGACCTGGCTAGATATATAGACTGACAGAGCAGTACAACTACCAGGAAGGTCATCGTTTTGAGATGCACTTAAGCTTTTATGTTTAGAAGTACAGAGACATGAGTACAGACTTAAGAGCCTTCATAGGTGCTTCTAGGTGAACATCATCTCATGGAGGCAAATGAATTGCATCAGTTGCACCAATAAAAATGTATTAGGCTCTACAAACCCTCTCACCTCGAGGGCATCCTTGTATTTCATATTTGAAATGGCACTTGGCAGGTTCCTTAGCTTGGGTCCGTGGCACTCTTCTTGGTCCACTGTGCTTCCAGTTCCTTGGGAGGGTCTCTTGCATCAGACCCAAACTGACCACTGCTGCCTTAAACTGTTTCCATATGAGAAGCACAAGCTGGTTCCTGAGGGTTCCCCTTAGGTAACCCTCTTCCGTCATAAAGCTAGTTTTTAAAAGAATGGAATTTCCTCGCTAAGCAATCATCCCCATGGTTCCTTGGGGAAATTAGTGCAGTTTAAATCAATTTAAATGGTGATGTGTTATTGAGCAGGAATGAGACTCCTGCTGGTTATTCTGTTATATTCTGTTTTTCTTTTTTCTAAATAAAATAAAAATCCCTCCCCCCTTCTGAAATATGCAAGCGGTTGTCCTGAATATGCTGGAATATGAAAGCTTTTGCTGTGGCAGCCCGGTTAGCTGCGATGAAAACAGGGGTGGGAAAGGGATGGAGGAGGAAGCACAGGGTTCCTTTCCTTTTTACGGAGAGTGATGTATCGCTGTAGACCCCATTAATCCGGCGCCTGCTCTTTTCTACAGAGTGATTTGCAGACTGCTTCCATTTGTTCTCAGCTGGGCCTTTCTGCAGTTGGGGTGGACACTGGGAAAGAGCATCACTTCATTATTGATTTGTGCTTTGGGATCAGGCAACGCAAGCTTCAAATTTGTCATTGTGTTGCGTTTCCGTTGAAGTACGTTAACGTCACACTGTGTTTGGGGGAGAGAGCAGAAAAGCTAAGTTCTTGCACGTGGGCTCTATTGCCTGCTGTAACGAGAATATTTGGGTGAAGTTCAATGTTGTGCTATTGCAAATGTTTCCTCTATGCAAGCATATCACCTTGTCAGAGGGAACGTCCTCGTCCTCTCCCTGAACTGTCCTTGAGGTCCTCTCAACTCCCCCTGAGCCATTTTTTTAGGGGGGGGGCACGCAGGAAGCAGGGAGATATCCCTGTTGCACAAGCAGAAGTCCTGCTGATGGGGTTCATTAGATGAATCCTGCTCGTTGTGTTTATAATTGCATGTACAAAGCTATTTTCTTCCTTGGGTGAAGATCCTGGATGGACTTCAAAGAATATATGACCCAAGCCAGGGGTCAGCAAACGTTTTCAGCAAGGGACCGGTCCATTGTCCCTCAAAGCATGTGGTGGGCCGGACTATATTTTGGGGGCAGAAATGAACGAATTCCTATGCCCCACAAATAACCCAGAGATGCATTTTAAATAAAAGGACACATTCTACTCATGTAAAAACACACTGATTCCCAGACCGTCCGTGGGCCAGATTGAGAAGGTGATTGGGCTGCATCCAGCCCAGTGGCGTAGCGTGGGGGGTGCAGGGGGGGCGGGCCGCACCGGGCGCAACATCTGGGGTTAGAGCAAATCCATGGGTTAGGGGGCGCAAATCCACGGGTTAGGGGGCGCAAATCCACGGGTTAGGGGGCGCAAATCCACGGGTTAGGGGGCGCAAATCCACGGGTTAGGGGGCGCAAATTACTTGCCTTGCCCCGGGTGCTGACAACCCACGCTACGCCACTGATCCAGCCCCTGGGCCTTAGGCTGTCTACCCATGATCTAAGCAGTGTCCTGATCACGAAGCGGAAAGTCAGCAACCTTGAAGAGTCCATTTAATAGAATCATAGAATTGTAGTGTTGGAAGGGACCTCAAGGGTCATCTAGTCCAACCCCTGCAATGCAGGACCCTGGTTTGAATGGATTGGAATGGATTGTCTCCTTCTCAGCCTCCTTCTCATTCTACACCTGTAGATGGCAGGACGGCTATTCTTTCCAGCAGAAAACCCTGGGCTTCATTTCTATGACAGCTGCCCCCATATTGTACCCCCAGCTGCCTATTTAACCCCTGAGCTGCCTGGTCATCGTTAGTCCTAATTAGCTGTACTTTCTCTCTTTCTTCCTCTCTCTGCTGAGTCCTTCACCCTTCAGGGCTCACTGTGGCCTTCACTGGGTCACTGTCAACATCCTTATCTGACTTTGAACCCAACCCACCAAGGATTTCTCCTGCATCACAGACAGTAATAGAAGATGAAGATGGTCGGAGGTGGGTGGACCATGCCCTTTATTTATGACGAGTTATTATTTATCTGTCCCCATCATCAAATTTCTCTTACTGTGCTAAACCACATCCAAGGCAATTTTTCAGCTCAGGGTGGAAATGGAAGGGAAAAAATGGCAATGTTGAAGTTCAAGGATACTTTGACCTTGTTGCATTTATTACAAACAGATGTGATCCTTTTGATTTAAAGGCAAGAGTCTTTCATTCAGAGTGTGGAGTGAGGGCTTCAGAACTGGCAGCCGGATGCTTGCTAACCTTGGGCAGGGAACTTTTAATGTGGAGGAGGGTTCAAACTTGCTATCCACCTACGTTCTAAAGTGGTACAGTCCAGAGAGGGCTATGTCATGAGAGTATTCAGAACATGTAATTTGGCTCCAAGATTCATGGGAGTTAAGTTTCTGCTTTGCTGAGATTGTACATTGTGTTTCTGGCTCAGCATTAATAAATCTCTTGATTTCACCCTTGAATGAAAAGTTCCATCAGGGTGTGGCTTTCACTGGCACGATTCAGATCTCTCCCCCCCGCCCCCCATAGTCGATCTCTCTAGCATTGCCAACATTCCCCCCCACCCACTAGTCCTGTGAAGTCTGACATACAGAAATTTATCAGGGGCAGCTTTTTCCTGGCATGGGGGTAAAGTGATGGGGAATCAATTCACCTGCTCAATTTCTGTGCCTCTACTAGCTGGTGTAGGGATGCGGGTGGCGCTGTGGGTTAAACCACAGAGCCTAGGACTTGCCGATCAGAAGGTCGGCGGTTCGAATCCCCGCAATGTAAATGTTAGCAGTAAAAGGCTGCTAACTTGTTTGTGTGTGTGTGTTTTATTTTTATTCAGTTTGTTCAATTGTGCAATAGGAACCCCCCCCTTTTGTGAGGAGAAAGAGGGTGAGAGAACAGCTTGATATAAATTAGCTGCTCAAAGCAGGATGGTGCTTTCCCCTGACCCCCCAGGTGGAGATGGGGGAACCGCCGCCGCTTATAATCTTGGCAGTTTGCTGTTACGCTCTTTGAAGCGTGACGCACATCTTCGGCAGCCAAGCTAACATTTCCAGAGTCTGATCACCCGGGGACTGAAGATTGTATCCAGGTGGCGAGATCGAGTTTCACGGCTCCCGCCATGCCCGTATAATGTCCACAAAACATCTGCATGCCAAGCTGTTTCTGTATCCTGAGAGGTGAATTTTAGAGTGGGGTGCCCCGCTGAAGGGCGATCCCCTCTCCCCCTTCAATCAACAGACCTATCTCATGCTCTCAAAGATTGCGGGGTGGGGGAGAGAAATAACAGCAGACTCCAGGCTGCCAACCATTGTTTTGCCTGATTAATATCTGCACATATCCCCTCCACTGCAATAAGTACATTCAGGTCACATCCACACCCTAAAGCACATGGCTTCCCCCAAAGAATCCTGGGAAATGTAGTATGCCCCTTACAGAGCTCCCAGCACCCTTGGCAAACTACAATTCCCAGTGTCCTTTGGGGGGGAAGCCTTGAAATGGATGTGACCCTGGTTTTATTGCTTATCTTTCTCTCACTGCTTAAACGTAATACAGTGGTACCTCGGGTTACAGACGCTTCAGGTTACAGACTCCACTAAACCAGAAATAGTACCTCGGGTTAAGAACTTTACCTCAGGATGGGAACAGAAATCGAGCAGCGGTGGCGCGGCGGGCCCCATTAGCTAAAGTGGTACCTCAAGTTAAGAACAGTTTCAGGTTAAGAACGGACCTCCAGAACAAATTAAGTTCTTAACCCGAGGTACCACTGTACGGAGCCTCCTCTCAACCCCAGCTCCATGCTCCTAATCACCATTTCGGCAATCTCATGTGAGGGTATTTCCCCCCTCTCTGTCTCTTGCCTGAGTGAGTTTGGATTCAGGGCTTGGGGGATGAGCACAATGGCCGTGATTTTCTCTCCAGGTACCCTCTCATACTAACTCTGTGTGAGAACCTGGTCCCTGGCTGCCTCCATCTTTCTCTCAGCCCTTAATGCCTGTAACTCGTGGAGGCTTCCCAGTCACAAATGTAAGATTCCTGGCATCAGATGGTTGAAATGCAGAGCTGTCAATGTTTAGTTGATGACTCCTCTGTCTTTTAAATCATTCCTTGGCTAGTTACATTTAAATAAATGTACATCTTTTGATACCTGTCTGCAAAACGCCTCTAGGAGATTTGAAGGAACGGTAATGTAACTATACAACCCATTGAACAGCAGAAACAGAGACCAGTGTTTCCCACTTTCCCAATTTTGTTCCCTATTACGGTGGCATGACAGAACAACAACAAAAAAGGCGACAAAATTAAATAAGTTTGTCCTTCATTTGAGTGAAAATTAACCCACCTTAAACTAAAACTGCAGTTGCCTGATCTATTGGTTAGTTAGATAACTGAGATAAGAATATTATCTGGGCAATATTATTAATTAATATTAAATATATTTTTATTTTTTAAAACACACACACACACACTGTTATGCTGGGAGTTTATTTCCTTTTCGTGTGTGGCTTTTTAAAATTACCTCTTTTCTTCTAGCTGAGGACATTTTGAATGGAAGCGCTGTTTAATTTGTTATATATCTATATTAAGGGCATGCTGCCCTCTTATGGCTAATCTCTCTGGGTGCTGTCGTACTTCTATACCTTTGTACAGTATCAATTTCCAGAGAGGCAGCTGCATTAGTCTGCTGCAAACAAAATCAGCAAAGAGTCTGGTGGCACTTGGAAGACTTACAAATGGCACAAACATTTCTGGACTAGAGTACACTAGAGTACACGTCAGGTTTCATTAGATGAGGCATAATCCTCAGTTGCAGAAACACACACAAACAACCACACACACACAGAGGGAGGGAGGGAGGGAGTAGTAAGGCGGAAGAGCTGTAAGCATTGAGATCAAAGGGAAGTGGAAGACAAGAAGCACAGATAAGTAACAATTCAGCTAGAACCAGAATGTATGCAAGATAAGCCCTGTGAGCTTTTACAACAGTAGTCTGATGAAACAATGCAACTCTGCTATGCCGTGTTAATTAACATCTGCAATGGGAAAGGAAACCATTGTCGTTATTCATATCCAAAGGAACAGAAAGGAACGTCTTGACTCATTGTGATCCAGCAGATTGTAATCAGGCCGGAGCCTCCCTTTGAAATTCTTTTGTTAAATATGGTCACCTTAAAACAAGTGGCAGAGGGTACCCATGCAGTGGTGATGACCCTTGCGCCTATCAGGCTAGTTTGTCTCCAGGGGTTCTGCCTCATCTTGACTCCTTCCTTTGGAATGATGCCATGAGGCCTGTACATTGACAGTAAGGGGATTTTCCTTTCTCTTCTTGGGCCACATGACCTTCTACAGGAAGGAGTGATGAAAAGACTACCTGTGCCCCAAGGCTCTTCAGTTCCCTGCCCAGTGTCTCACAGTCCCTTGCTATGTGCTGCAGGCTATGTGTGGCAGTATTATTTGTACCCACATGAATCAGAAAGAAGGGGTAGTGGTCAGTGGGCTTTATAAGACCTGTCAACTTCTCTGTCACTCAGTATCACCATAATTCAGCCCCACTCTGTGTGTTGATTCTGAAAGGAAAACACCAGTGGGCACCTTGCCTTTTGGGTCACTCCAGGGTTGAGAGACCATCACCCCATTATTTTTACACCTTTTTTGTTATTGGAGCATTGTTGTTCTTTAAGGGAGATGCTTCTTACTGAGTTTTGTCCTGATTGATTGGCTTGAGACACCCAATGCTGCGGAGAAAAGACCTGGTTTATTATTGCTAGCAAATCCCTGTGATTATGATGGGAAGGTTGGAGAGTCAGCATGCAAACTGCAGGAATCTTGACGGTGTGCATGCCACACAGGAAGCAAGCAAGTAAATAAATAAATAGACACGAAAGATAGCAAATGGTTCAACATGTAAGCCAGTAAATTAACTGAGTGAAAGGGGCTGTTGGATTTGAACCAGGAATTTGATGGCAAGAACCAGGGCCAGTGCTATCTGCACAACTGTGGCAGCTTGACAGAGGAGGGAATTGCTCTCAAGAGCCCTCACTGCAGATGGCCAAAGGGCAGAACTGCAGCTTCTAGCTCAGACCTGAGGTGATCAGTGGGGTTATATATCTGTCTCTAAAAAGACTCTGTCTCTGGCCTGAGTTGTCACCAGGCTGTCTGCTGTTGCTCCAGAACTTGCTGGTTCTATCTCGTGCCACAACTTCCAGATTTGCAGCCCCTCACAGCATGTGGTCTGACATTGGCCAGTTGAGGTCCACCATCCTGCATGACCTGAAATTTGTTCAGTAAACAAACACACATTTTCTGCCTTTGAATCCATTCTTGCCTGGAGTTCAAAGAGTAACTTCCACATCTGTAATTGTGAAGCTTGTACGGTTGAGAATGAGTGATCTAGCTGGATAATATTTAACAGGTGGTTTACTTTAGCAAAAAACCTTTATTGTAAGAGTGAGCCAGTTTCTGAACTTCTGTTTAGTTTATAACCGGACATGTCACAACTCCTGCCCTGTCCTCAGGAAGCTAACTGTACTCTATCTGACTTGAGCAGGACCGGGGTCAAGCACCCCTCTCTTGGCTGAAGAATTTGCACCTGTTGGGAGTAAGGTACGATGCCTTACCTCCAAGAACCAACTGGCATTTCTTTGTGGTGCAAGGGAGTGCCTCCTCAGCATTGCAGGGCATGTTCTTTTTCTTGGCAAGCCCAGGAGAGACTTTATGATGTCAAAGTGATCTAGGCACAATGTAGAGTGAAGAATACAAGGGGGAGTGGAAAGGTGGTGTTGGGTTAATGACTAATGAAATGGAGAGAACAATTGCAAAATATAATCCAGTCAACTTTGGCAGGGAACCAAGTATGTTGCTTAGGACAAAAATTCAGGGCTGGAGGAAGGATGATAACAAAATGGATGAAGGGCATGATTAGAGAGCTGGTGTGTGTGGTGTGTGCATTGGACTTGGACCAGGAAGACCTGGGATCTGTGCTCAGCCACCAAAGCAGCCTTGGGCAACTTACCATCTCTCAGCCTGAATATATATGTCAACCAGTGCTCTTCAGAGGAATTAAACCCTCCAGGTTTAATTCTCTCCCCTCCCCCAGTATTTTTTTTTATTGAGTTTTAATATGAACAAACAAATTTCAAAAATAAAAATAAAGACAAAACCATTAGGGGAGAGAGAGAGAGAGAGAGAGAGAGAGAGAGAGAGAGAGAGTCAGTTGTCACAATTGCCAATAAAGAAGTGTAGCATTCAAGGTGTGCAATTTACTGAGTTAATAATATATCATACCAAGAGGGAAAGGATGTGTGGTCTATAATTAGTGGAACCTGACACTCTTTGTATATAAAATGAAATTCAAACAAATGGCAAAGAAGTGATCTCAAAAATATTGCCCCCTGAATACTTCTAGATTATGTGAGATTCCCTGCCCCCAGAAGGACAATTTGCCAAGTCTTGGAATACCAATAATCCAGATTACTGAGAGCAAAATTTCCCATCTGGCCTATGAGACTATTTAAGCCCATCCACCTTGAACTCTTTGGAAGATAGGTAATATAGATGCATTAATAAACAAATGAGCAAACAAATACATTTATTTGAGCTCAGCATCTGCTAATTACAGCTGGCATGGTGCACTGAAAAACAACACAAAATTGCTGACAAGTGAATCTGCTCATACACCATGCTTTTAAAGCACACCCCACACCCAAAGAATCCTGGGAATTGTAGTTTGTTAAGGGTGCCGGGAACTGTAGCTACAGTTCCCAGGATGCTTTGGAAGGCGTGTGTGCTTTAGATGCTCTTTGAATGAATTGTGTGTATGCAGTGGGGCTCTCATTTCCTTTGCTTGGTTAGCTACAACAAGTCTGGGACAGGGCACAGAACATAATTGCCCTGACTTTCTAAAGGCACCCAGAAGAAATGCCCTCCTATCTTGCCAAGGAGACTGGTGGGAGTAATTAGCTGTGTGCAAACACTGTGTGGGGAGCGGGGGATGACGACTCACTGGCTTCTTGCCTCTTGTCCTTGCATGACTACGGAGGGGAGATGATGGACAATGAGTAACACTCCTTTGCCGCTGTGCTGTTTGTTTCCAGACGAACTGGTTTGTTTTTTAGCTCGCTCTTGCACACGCTGGCATGGCCTGCCCTCCCCTCCTGCAGCCGTACTGTGTTACCTGCTATTATGCGCGCCCAGCCCTCACCGCAAACAAAAGGCAAGAGCCGTCTAAATCACTGTAACACAAAGACTATAATTAAGAGGAGAAAACATTCAGATGCCCACCAGCGATTCAGATTAGCTGGAGCAGCAAATCACTTGGCAGTTTGCTAGTGGCTTGGACGGAGCTAAATGGCTATTTTGCTGCCTTTGGCCAAGATTTGGTGATGTAGTTGGAATATTACTGTCCAAACACAGTTCCCAAATAGCTGTTTTTATGTTTGCATGGAAGAATGCTGTTGTTATTTTTATTTATCGGTTGCACTGACTCGACGCTTTCCTTTCACAAAAAGTAACCCAAAGCAATTTACAAAATAACACAACAGTGGAATAGGATTCTTCCAGTGTCCCCACCGGAAAACTCTCTCTCTCTCTCTCTCACACACACATACACACATGCATGTACCAAATTGGCAAACAGGGCCCCAAGAGTTTGATGCACTTCAACTTGTTACAACCTCAGTTTTATCACAGAATGATTTGCTGGGTTTTCTCTGAAAGCCTGCAGTTCCAAAAATTCTGAGAATTTTGGCTTCTATATTAACGGAAAAGGGATGGAAGTAATGTCGTTTCTGGGCTATCAAAACCCATACATGCTCCAGATAGAGGGCAGGGCCAGCTCACACAAACTATACAACCCTATGCAAGTTGTGAGAAATGCTACTGTTAATTGATTGTGACATACATAAACACTATATTTTTAAAGCAAATTCAAAGCACATTTCCCCATTCCTCAAAAAGAATTCTGAGCACTGTAAATGGTGACGGCTTACTGGGACTTGTAAACTCTATGAGGGGTAATCTACAGTACCCAGAATCCTCCGAATTTAGCAGCTTAGGCACGTGAAGGAAAAGCCCTGTCAGAACTTCTGTTTCTGTTCAGTAACTAGGATTTTAGGCAGTTTAGCAATGACTGTCAAGAAGCCTGGAAGGTGTGTGCTTTCAAAAAAAACACGGCAGATTATAGCAAAGCCATAATGCTGCTGCATGTTTCAAAAATTCCCATTTCTGTCATTTAACAACAACAATAATAATGAGCTTAAGTAGCCCTTTCAATGGCTTTCTGGTCAGTTATAACCGGGCTTCCGGCCAAAAGATTATGGCTGCCTCAAGGCCGTGTGACTTTTGACAGGTTAAGGCTGCCACCTGCTAGTTGGTTTTAAGGATTGTTGTTTAAGCAAGAGCCAATGCAGAGCACTAAAGGCCCCTCCAGACTGGCATTTTCTTCTCCTTCTTTGCAGGTGTATTCTGTAAAATGTCACTGATGCAATAGTAGTGCATTTGTGGTGGTGTTAATCTATTTGATTGGTTGTCCTGCAATGCTTCCCCCAATGTCACCACGTGATTGTTGTTTGGAGGGGTCCTCTTGCACTCTAAATCAAAAGTGTATGAGATAAATTGAAGTACAGTGGACGCTCGGATTGCGAACGTGATCCGTGCGGGATGCATGTTCGCAACCAGCAGTGTTCACAACCTGCGTCTGCGCACGCGCGGGTTGCGATTTGGCACTTCTGCGCATGCACAAAGCGCGATTTAGCGCTTCTGCACATGCGCGACTGCCGAAACCCGGAAGTAACCTGTTCCGGTACTTCCGGGTTTTGGCAGTCCGTAGCCTGAAAAAACGCAACCTGAAGCAGCTGTAACCCAAGGTATGACTGTACAGGGCTAATTCGCACAGTAACAAACCATAGTTTGACACTGTACCTGATCTGGTCTCTGTGCAACAGCTGTATCTAGGTAGCTTGAAATGTTTGCAACATATGGCTGCTTTGCTCTTGCTGCTAGCTTGTAAGCAAGATATTCAGGAATGTGACTGTGTACTGAGGTGCCATTTGTGTGAAGTATGGATGGGCCAATAATGAGGTAGAAATGAATCTCAGTAAGAATTTGAGTGCCACTGTGTTTGAGATTTGCCTCCTATGGGATCCCTTCTTACACTGAGTACCCAGTTCTGTTCAAGCTGCATACTTAGCATCTTTCCCCCCCGGAAGGTCCAGGGATTATACACAAAAATAACTATACCCCAAACTACAGGCCGTGAACACGTAATCTACACGTAAATTTCCATAATGATAATTTTTATCTTGTAAACTGCCCTGTGGTCCTATGATGAAAGGTGGTACAGGAATAATATACATACATACATACATACATACATACATACATACAATGCATGTTATGATGATGTTTATGTGACCATGCAAGTTTGGTAATATATGCATAATGCAACGTATTCCCCCCAAAAAGGTGGGACAAGGAAAATGGTCAAACCCTAGCAAAACCTGTTAAGTAAAAGAGTATAAGTATAAGAGTTGGCTATGAGGGCTGCCAGCACTAGGTCCCAAATATCTACAAAAGAGGTGGAGAGCCTTGGGGACATTGCTTCAAGATTCATTGATAAAGTGATAACTTCCACACAAAGGTGTTAAAAATAAAATCACTGCATGCTGCACACACCCCTCCTCCAAGGCTCCTTTTGAAGACAGTCAAGCCTTACGCTTTGGGGGGGAAAACCCCAACTTCAAAGTTGTTTCCAACACACACAGATCCTCTGAGAAAGCTTTTGAGCAAAGAACCTGAGCCTCTGCCTCTCTTGATTTTCAGGAAGATCGTGGGCCTCCTTGTTTCTCTAAAAGCATCTTCCGCCTCCTCTCTGGAGCTGTGTGTCATTGTAGGATGTTCTTTTCGCTCAGGTTATAATCGGGATCTGTGAGGTTGCTAGGCATAGCTGTGTTTGGCTCTGCAAAGCTATTTCAGGCAGCCAGATGCAGTCAGTTCTAAATTAGGACAGGACTTCATGCTACCTTGGTAGGCGTGTGTCCACACACCCACGTTTGCCGAGACAAAGGTGAGGCAGGGACAGGGTGCTTTGCAAAGGAAGAATCGGCAGGTGCTTAGCTTCATTTGCACTTGCTGATCTCCCCTGCAAATGGTTGTACAGTGGTACCTCGGGGTCCGTTCTTAACCTGAAACTGTTCTTAACCTGAAGCACCACTTTAGCTAATGGGGCCTCCCGCTGCCACTGCACCACCGCCGTGAGATTTCTGTTCTCATCCTGAAGCAAAGTTCTTAACCTGGGGTACTATTTCTGGGTTAGCGGAGTCTGTAACCTGAAGCGTCTGTAACCCGAGGTACCACTGTAACTCCAATCTCCTGCTCTGATATTGCCTCATCTAGGCTTACTTCTAGGCTTTGTGTGATTACAAAATGTGTAGAGAGAAAAATCTTCCCCTAAAAATGAGGCGTTTGTGCTGCGTTTGCAGGGCATTTTAGAATTCCTTTATAATTTTGATAGTTATACGGTTGAGCTTACTTTATTGTTATGAGGTGGCCGAGGGTGGTGTGTGCATTTTTCTTTCCATTTAATATTTATTCAGACCCCTGCAACCCCCTGGCTGTTACCTCATGACATCATGTTCTGGGCTTTAACTGAATGTGGGAAACCACGGAGGCTCACTGGAAGCTTGATGAAAGTCCAAGTACACTATGTACAGTATTGCAAATCACCTCTTCCTATATGCTTGTTGACACTCTCAAAGAACTCTAATAGGTTCATGAAACAGGACTTGCTCTTGCAGAATCCATGCTGGCTCTTCAGCAAGACTTGTTCTTCCATATGCTTTACTTTATCTTTAATAATACTTTCCACCAGTTTCCCTGAGACAGTAGACTTCCTGATACAGTTTTCCAGTTAAACAATGTTTACAAAAATGCATATATTAGGGGGAAATTGCATAAAAATGAATATATTCGTGAAAATAACATACTGAAATACATTATATGATGAGAAATTGCTTGCACATAAGTGTATACTAATCAAAACTGCATATAAAAATATGTTTATTAGGAAAAAGTTGCATGAAAATGCTGAAGAATTTTCATGAAGATTTTTTTTTTAAAAAAAGAGGATTTTGCAAAAAGCAGCAGAAATGTGGGGAACTGAATTTCAGACTGGAAGAATTAGTAACTGAGAGAACCTCAATGTACTTATTCTTTGATTCATACTCTTGTGTTTAAACAATACACGTAATGAAAGGAAGCAGAGTGTTATAGGAAGGAAAGCTGAATATATTGCATTGAACCTTGCTGGGACAAATTGGCATACAGGGATTTTGTACTTTCTTTAGGCCAACAGAATGTAAACAGCAATTGCAACTAAACCTGCGTGTTACATTATTTTGCTACACCACATCTGTCAGACTGCAGACAATAGGGTTTCCAAAAGTAAAACAAGTCCCTTCTCTAGTTCTTGGTGCCTTTAGTCGTGTCCCATAATGACTGCATTAAAAATAGCAACACCCTTTCAGTGACTCTTAACAGTGAAATTAGCACAAATAATAGTGTGATGATCTTGATTTAAAAGCTCCACCTTTACATCAAGGTCTCCCTAGAAAGAAAGAAGAGGAAGTCATTAGATCAGAATAACCCTGCAATGATTGGCTAGCCCCTTTTGGGGGCATGTTCACTTATAATGTCATCACTGCCACTGGTGGTTTTGCTACTCGAATAATACTTGTATTTCAGAGGGCAAACTAGAAAAAGCCTACCTGAGGGAGCTCATGGAATCCCAGCGAGACAGGCCCTTCATAGTAGATTAGTTCTGCAAAGGAAATAAATCAGTAGCAAGTGAGAGAGCCAGAAATGATTTTACAGCTAGGTAGTGTACTGTCTGTGCACATAATACCCATGGTTATAATGGATAACTCCAATATCCTGGAAGAAAACTAGAAATGAAATCCCTGCTCAGAAATGAACTGAGATCCAGAGTTGCTGTTCCAGTAGATGTCTAATGTGCTTTCTCCAGCTCGCTCCTTCCCTGGTGCATTAAGAACATACAAACTTTTCGGACATCTAGCAGTTTATCACAGTGACCGGGACATATGGGTATTTATAGCTGTTTTAACTGAGTGTGGGCAGTAGGACTCCTCCTGTATACCAAATAGATGCGGCCAGTGCCAACAAGACTGGAACCAAAACAGGGCCAAGAGACAGAGATGGCCATTCATTTCCAAAGCATGTCTTGAAGACACATGAAAAGGGGCTTTCTTGCTTGTTGCCTCCATGTTGTGGAATACTGTTCCTTGCTCTAGACCAGGGTGGGGAACCTCTGCCTCAGGGGGCAGACTTACCGTATTTTTCGCTCCATAAGGCGCACCTGACCATAAGGCGCACCTACTTTTTTTGGGGGGGGGGGATAATTCAAGGGGGGGGGAAATTATTTAAAGGGAGCGCTGAGCAGAACCTGTATGCATCCCAGACTCTGCTCAGAGCTCCCTTTCATGAGCCACGTGGAGCGTGTGTGCGGCGCTTGCAGGCTTTTCCCCGAGGAGGGAGAAGGGCAGCCCATCACTGACGGGTTGCCCTTCTCCCTCCTCAGGGAAAAGCCCCCAAGAGCTGCACACACGCTCCGCGTGGGTCTTTAAAGGGAGCGCGGCTCTTGGGGGCTTTTGTGGGAGGTGGGGTAGTGAGAGAGCCTCGCTCTGTCCCTTCCCCCACCTCCCGCAAAAGCCAGGGATAGCCACGTGAAGGCTCCGCAGGGCAGCGGGATGAAGGCTCCCCTGTCTCACTTCCTGTCTTACTGAGGATTTGCAAACCCCCAGAAAAATGTGGCCTTCTGATTTAACATGTGCACAGCAGTTTGTGTTGGGACCCGCGATGGACTCCAGTACTCTCTAATGTATTTTCTACAGGTTCTTATTAAGCACTTCATCAGAATAAGGCAGACTGCCAGGAGATCTGTGGGTGCCTTTATTCTTCTTCTCATTTTTCTTCAATTCAATATACAATTGAGAGAGAGAGAGAGAGAGAGAGAGAGAGAGAGAGAGAGAGAGAGAGAGACTTGGAATGTAATGTTTCCATCAGTCCGACTTCAATAATTTGCATGATTGGTTGCTCATGTAGTATTTGTCTATTATTCTGTGACATATTTTTTAAAAAGTGCTAGCAATTCCTCCGAGGCCATCTTAGTAGATGAACTGTTGCGTGGTCATGAAACTCACAGCGCGGTGTTTATTATGTTTCAGATTGAGATGTGACTGCAGCAGAGAAAGAGCGACGGGGGCCTTTGCACATGATTACCTTATTGTGTTATCAAAGCACGTTTCTTTCTCATTTATTGCACACTGTCTGTGTGTGCGCTATCTACCGATAGCAGAGGGCTGCACAGCAATGAGCAGTATTCGATGCTCCACCAAGCAGTAGCATGTTCAAACTGCCCTCGTAGTTAACCTGTAAAAACCTGCTTCTGTGGCTCAGCCGTTTCCTGGGCACTGACGCTTGACATTTTGGGTCCCCAAATTCAGTGGCAGATGTTGGTCTTTAACATTTCGACAGCACCCTATACAAAGCCAAAATTTGGCACCCCCCACCTCTCACCTTCCGTTCTGCTCAAGTCACTGTGTTGTAGCTGAGAAGCCCTGCAGTGCCCTCTAGTGCTGGTGCCCAGTGCAGCAGAACTTGTTGGACGCCAAATTCCAGGTAAGTGTATACAGTATATAGCATTTCAGGCTTAACAAACGAACGTGTTAATGGCGGATGACCATTTTCCTCCTGATTAATTGTTTTTTTTAAAAAATAATATTTATTAAGGGTTTAGAGATTACAGAAAAAAAGAAAAATGAAAAAATGAAAAATTAAATACATAAAAAACAAAAAACAAAAAACAATACAGTAAAACAGAAAAAAGAAAAACAAGCATTTAAAAACACATCCAATGTTTCCCTATCTTTATCTTTCATTTACTTGTTTCATCGACCTCCTCACACCTCCCTTTTTTTGTATTCTAGTTCAATTAGCTGTTTCAGCAAATCCATTCCATCTTACTCAATTTTTGTTCCATAATTTATCTTAACCCAATTTAACCTTAAATTTTCCACTTTGACCCATTAACAATCTATTTTTACTTAATTCTTTGTAACCTTTCTGCTAAAGCCATGTAACTTCATTCCAGCATCCTTCTAACATTCCTTAATTTTACAGTATTTCTGTAAATAAACTTTAAATTTTTTCCAATCTTCTTCCACCGACTCTTCTCCCTGGTCTTGGATTCTGCCAGTCATTTCCGCCAGTTCCATATAATCTTTCCTCCTGATTAATTGATAGGGCCCACAACGCTTAAAAACCCTGAAGGACTTCTCACGCTGCAAGTCAGGCAAATGTAATTCCTCCAAATGTCAAATCTGATGATCGAGAAAATTAAAATATGCCTTCCCCTTATTGTCTTTATTAGAAGCTAGGATAAAATGAGGAGTTATTTTAAATAATGTGGGAAGGAAGCTTTAAAAAGGCTGTTTTAGTATGACTTTGCAATAGGACATTATATTTATGTAAAATTCATTAGTGAATTGTTCCGAGCAAGGCAGCTGATTGATTGATTGATTGATTGATTGACAAAACTTTAATGAATTGATCACCCTGCTTACCAGTTATGTATGCCAAGAATGCAATTTGCTTTACCCCTATGGTATACAGCTGTGGAAATGCATGTTTGGCAGTGGGAATGTTGTTCATTATTGCAAACACTACTGATATTTTCTCAGTGTTGTTGATGTGTCCAATACCATGCATACCAGTGTAATGAAAACAGCGCTACTGCATATGTACTGAATGGTAGCTGTGTGTTTTGCAATTGCTCCTTGCTTCTTGCATAATTTAACCCAGCCATATTTCTACTTGTGGACATTTTGCTGTAATC
This sequence comes from Podarcis filfolensis, assembly GCF_964270895.1. NCBI lineage: Eukaryota > Metazoa > Chordata > Lepidosauria > Squamata > Lacertidae > Podarcis > Podarcis filfolensis. The sequence continues at coordinate 28,286,302 of NC_139603.1, read as the reverse complement.
AGGAATGAATGGTAGTAGGATTGATCCGTCTACCATAGAACTGTCTTCATTGACCAGCAGTGGCTCTCCAGAGTCACAGGCAGGGGACAGTCTTAGCCCTACCTGGAGTTGCCAAGGATCAAACCTGTAACCTTCTGCATTCAAATCAGGTGTTCTACCACTGAATTACTGCCCTTTCCTTGCTAAAGGTGCTGTGCTTCACTTATCCCTTGGGCTTGCGTTTATTTAAGATGTTTGTGTCCTATGTTTGCTCATCCTGGAATTCAACAAGACACCCATGAGCTTTCCTGGTAGTCTTCCGTCCATGCGCTTACCAGACCAGAGCAACACCTGTCTACCTGTAAGCTTTGTATACCTTCACATTGTGCTCTGCCTTGTAAGTAGAACCTCCTACAAGGAAATTCTAGCACATTGCTTTTTGCAGGAAAAGATTTTGACATGGGAAATTGTTTGTGTAAAATTAAACAGGCTGGCCAGATATTTCCAACCTGGTGTGTTCAACTGACACGGCACCTTCTCCCTGCTCACTACAGCTGCTAGCCACTGAACATTTAGCATGTTATTCCTGAAAAATTAATCACCTCCTTTCTTCTTTCCGCAGTAAAGAAACTGTGGGTGATCCTCTTCGCAAAGTTCCTTGGAGTAAAACGGAACGCTCGCCCCATGCATGCCAAGAGTTACTTCCACAGACAGTTTCCTGATGCTGTACCCTGTAGAGAGAGACAGAATATAAATCTAATGAGCAATTGTATGGAAATCAGAACATTGTTGCCATGTTAGGTTTTTGTTTTTTTTAAAGAAGAGGGAGGGAGGGAGGGAGGGAGGGAAATCTTGTTCTTTGTTTACATAATTAAACCCATTATGTAATTTATTATTACATATTACTATTACTATTACTATTACATATTACATATTACTATTACTATTATTATTACATATTACTATTAATTTATTTAAAATATTTCCTATTTGCTCATCATTGCCAAGACAATCCCAGAGAGGGTTACTTTAAAATAAACGCAAAACACATATTTAAAACAAACACAACGAACAAGCTGAAATCAACAGTATGAACAACAAGTTCAGCTTGGCCCTGAAAACCCAACGAAGTCCATGTCCAATGAAACTGAAAAGGGAAGGAATTCCATTACTGGGATGCTGACGCCAAGAAGGATATCCTTCAAATTTATGCATATTGAAGAGGACCTTGGTGACAGCAAGATGTTATGTGTTTCTGAGTGTAATAAATAGTGATGGTTTCCAAAATTAGGCAGCTGTCTTATACACACTTTTTGGGGAGTAAGTCCAACTGAACACATATGTCCGCAACGGCCACATTAGACAAGTACATGTTGGAGGAAAGGCCTATTATCAGGGCACAGTTTGGCCGAATGTATCTAGACACACACTCAGTCTTGCCCCGCTCCCTGGGTACTGATCTGGATTGGACTCTTGCAAGGGCAATTCGTCGCATGTGATTTGCTATTACATAGATAAAAACAAGTTTGGAAGTAAGGAAATTGGAGCGTTGCTTCAGCACTGGTCTGAAGTCGATGGGTGCATTATACAGACTGCCAGAGAGCGGTCAGGTTGAGCCCCCCACTTCCCTGGCAGGGGTCTGTTTGGAAAATATAGGTTATGTGTCCTGTTACATAGGTATGTGCTATGACATACTTGAAAGATACCCTGCAACCCTTGTGTTTGGTGCGGTATAGGAAGAGAGCGTTTTTAAGCTGATGGTAGTTCAGGGGAGGAGTCATCTGAGTCAACCTGAGAAGGAAGGAGGGTAGAATATCCTTTTCTGAGACCAGGGATGGAGACCTCATTGTCTAGGGACATCGCCTCTTGGGAGCTTCAGGGACTCAGTCACCCCGATCCTTGGAGGTATCATCTGGTTGCGGTTGAGTTCTGAGGACTGAGGATCCTGGGACACAGTCAAACACGTTATACTTACTTAAAATGGTTGCTATTCTGATGTTAAGAGTTTCAGGCACTACACTGGAGCAGGTGTCAATGCTAAAAGCCAAATCTTGCAGTGGATCTGTGAAGAAAAGAAAATGAAAGCCACAGGTGAACCAATTTTCTATACATTACAAAGGAGACTTGATTTAGGAGCAAGTGGACCCCTAAATGGGAAGTTTGGTAGAGATATCAAGAAAATATTGTTCTACTAATCTGGTGGCTCCACTGGATATTCATTCATGATGATTTGATGCTATCAGAGTGGACACACACAACCCCCCTGCCTGCAGTTACACAAGTTCTGGGCTGGCCACACTGCTGCATTTCCAGTCAGTACCATTGCTGTAACTTCCCGCTGAAATTGTCTCACTTTTTAGACCACAAATGTTCTGGTTATTTTTGTCCTGCTTTTGTTGGGCTATAGCCCCTTTGGACGGCAATAATGTGGTAGCATTGGGAAAGCATTACAGGACAAAACAAAGTAGAAGATATCTCCCACTAATGCACTAATTGCATTAAGAATAAAACCTGCAATAAAACACCAGTCTGGAGGGGCCCTAAGATCAAATGTCCTATGAAAGCGCCACTCTGAAATGAAATGTTGTAATGAGAACCACTATTTTGGTCTGATGATGTGCTGTTCCATTTCTCTATGAGTGCCACCACTCTTCCTTATTCTATGAACTCAAGGAACCTCAAAACCTGCTGCAGTTACAAAGCAGCATAGGAAGCTGCCTTGTTCTGCTTTGGGTACAAAAGTGGTATATAAATAAACTTTAGCATAGCATAGAATAGAATAGGATAGCATAGCATAGCAATTGCCCCCAGACCCTGATGTCCATATTAATCCAGAAGAACTTGTGCAAGAGGAGCCCACAATGCCTGTACTCCTGAGGTCCGAGGAGGTCATGCTGCCCTCCTCTGACTTTGAGGGTTCCAGGTCAGAAACTCAAGTGGGACCACAGCCTCCCCATCTCAGTTGAAGTTGATGATTACTAAAGCAAGAATACAGATCCAGCTACTCAGATTTGCAGTTCGTTTTGGAGGCTCATTCTGAGGCTGACTAGTGCTGAAACAACTTGTATGGAGTCTCCCACTTGAGCTCTGTACGGAGCTGTCCAGAGCTGTTCAGGGTCACCCAGAATTCTGAAACCATTGTATTGCACCCCTTCGTTCCATCTAGATTTTATTCAAACCTGAACTCTTTTTGGGAGTCAGACCCCCAATACTGCTGAGATGGCACTTGAAAGAGAGCAACCCCCCCCCAATAACCTCATAGTGTTTTCCTCTGCTTTCATTATGTGCCAGGAACTACTTTATGGGCACCAAGGACCACTGGTGGTTCCCAGGCCACAGTTTAAAAGCCAATGCTATAGAAAAAAGCCTGCATTTTCCTTTGTTCTTCATTCACTGAAGGCCAGCCCTGACTTATGGGGCAATTACTGAAATGGAGCCCTACTTTTGCCCCTCACCATTCCTGCTCTTCCTCTTTTCAGTGGTTGCATGTCAAAGCTAGCTAGGCTTCAAGATTTCCCTACTGGTTTTTGAATATTGCAGATGTGATCTCCCAGCATTCGTGTTTCTCTATTCCCTCAGTCTTCTTCACTGGCTGCCTTTTGTGCGGGGTGCGGAAAATGCCAACACAGTTGAAGCCATGTCACACATTAATTTCAGCCAATGAGACAAGCACCCAATCATCTCCCTTTAATGTATGTTGGGAACTTGGCAGCAATCTTTTTCTTCTTTTTTTACACGGTTACTGTTAGAATGTTGTTTGGTGTTTTTTTTCATTTAAAAACTTCTGACAGTTATTTTGTAATTGTATTTTCGGGAAGGACCTACAAAACCAGGTTGATTTTGACTTCTGTTTTCAGTGTTTTCATTACCCCTTTCCCATTTCCTCCTCGGCCTCTTCTGGATAATGGTAATTTGACTTCTGCAAGAGAATGTTTTACTTCTTTTTATTTTTGTGCAGAAGGTCAGGGGTGGGGGGGAGAGAGAGACACTTCCTTCCTTCTTCAAAATGTTGCTTGTATGCTAAAAAAAAAATAATGTTGCTTGTATGCTGCACAAGTCACAGATCTGAGAACAGTAATTCTTCTATCTGTGCATTGTGCCTTCAAGTGTGGATTAGTTTTGCACCTGCAGTGGGGAGAGATGTACAGCAGCTGGCATTTTGTATTTTGTTTCAGATGTCATGAAATATCTCTCTCTCTCTCTCTCTCTCTCTCTCTCTCTCTGTGTATATATATATATATATATATGTGTGTGTGCATGTGTGTGTGTGTGCGCGCGTGTGTGTGCGCGCGCGCGCAATCCACAGAATGGCAGATTGGGCTAATTTCAGTAAATGCAGCATTTTTTCCTATCCTCTACAGCAGGCATGGCCAAACTTGGCCCTCCAGCTGTTTAGGGACTACAATTCCCATCATCCCTGACCACTGGTCCTGTTAGCTAGGGATGATGGGAGTTGTAGTCCCAAAACAGCTGGAGGGCCAAGTTTGGCCATGCCTGCTCTACAGGGTGCTGCAGGCCATTTAAGAAAACTGTGTAGCTTGGGATACACAACCTAGTGGGTTGTGCCTGGGACAGCCAATTAACACGGCCCTGATCGACACTGATGCTCAAAATAGCCTGGGTCCCGTGTCACCTAACTGGCTTGTCTGTCTGCTGTTTCTGCGCTCCCCAGGTTGTGTGGTGGGGAGGCTGTTGGTGATTATTCAGCTGATAAAGGAAAGGTGCTGTATATAAGGTGAAAGGCATGCTTGTCTATATTGTTTCCCAAGTTTTGATGCCGAGCTATGCTTTTGAAAGCAGATTCTGGGCTTAACTCCAGGTGAGCTCTGGCTCGGATTAAGCAGTGCACTGTGGGAGACAGCAATGCTTCTGAATACTCATTGCTAGAAACCACAGGAGGGGAGAGTATTGTTGTGCTTTTGGGCTTCCTGCAGCCATCTGTTTGGCCACTGTGAAAAATGATGCTTGACTAGATGGCCCAGCAAGCTCTTCTTACGTTGAAATGCACAGACTGGGAAAAGAAGCCCAGCCCAGTTTGCAGTCCTGACTGAGGACCAGCCTTCTCCTTATTTCACTCAGGGAGCCCCATTCATTCACCCGTCCAACTGCAGGCTGCAAATGTACACATCCTCAGTTCTCACAGAGTCATAATGTTTACCCTTCTTTCCTAGGAGAAAATGACACTCTCACTTCAACTTTTCACGTCGCTGCCACATTCTAGAACAAGTGGCACTGTTGAATTCACAGTCTTCCCTCCACCCACTTTCTCCAATCTGTTCTCACTCGCAGAATTCAAAGTTTACTCGTCACACTTCATCCTTTTGATCATGGAATAACTGCATATGCACCATGTGGGAACCAATGGGAAGCCGCAATGCTCCAAGAGAAAGGGAAAAAATGGTGAACTGGACCCTAGCTCTGCGAACATCCTCTGAGGATGGAATATTGTTTCCAGTAGGGGTTGACTGCTGTGCCACACAAACTCTGCACGCAGAAAGTCCCAAGGATAGCTCCTGGCATCTCCAGGTAGGTTTGGGAAAGACCCCAATCTGGAGAACACTGGACAACACCGAGCTGGATAGACCTACAGTCTGACTTAGTAAAAGGAAATGAACTCCTGTTCTGAAAATGAAGCTTGCTGAGATGTGTGCATGCGCAATGACGCCCTATCAAAAAGGCCTTCAGCCAGGGAACAGCTTGGGTAAATACTTGGTTAGCTGCCTGTCCAACTCTGTACAGCGGTACCATGGGTTAAGAACTTAATTCGTTCTGGAGGTCAATTCTTAACCTGAAACCGTTCTTAACCTAAAGCACCACTTTAGCTAATGGGGCCTCCTGCTACCGCCAGAGCACGATTTCTGTTCTCATCCTGAAGCAAAGTTCTTAACCTGAGGTACTATTTCTGGGTTAGTGAAGTCTGTAACCTGAAGCATCTGTAACCTGAGGTATCACTGTATTATTATCTCTTTCATCCCTTCAGCCAATAATCTAAGCAACCGGTTGCTCTGTCCCAAATAATGAAGTATCTGATGCTCCTATGACCCACTGGGGAGAGGAGACCCACCCAGCATTTTGGAATCACTAATAGAAACATGCTACAGTCCTATTCAGGTGTTCAAAGAAACAGGAGGGAATAAAAGCAGGTACCAGCTCTCCCCCAATGCCCCTTTTCTCCACCTGAACCAACCCAGATCCCCTGAAGATCTGATGGTGGTTCTTTGTGTGGCTGAGCATGCTTAGCCCCTTCCCTGGGCTCAGGAACCCTGGGTGTGCAGGGATCCTGATTGCCATGGGAATACTAAGCTAGTTCAGCCAAACGCATGGGATGGGATTCAACTAAGGAGCCCCGAGAATTTCCACTTACACAACAAGCCTTTCCTCTCCTTTCCTTGTGCATCCTGTCCCCCTGAAATTAGCTCTGGAGGGGGTCAGGAGAACTCCTAGGAGGAAGGAGAGGGGGGAATCGCTTTGCCTGTCAAGCTGCAATGCTTATGCAGAGTGAATGGTCAGAAGAGCGCAAAGTCGAATTCCTCCCATAAATAAGTCCTGTTCAGGCATTTAGCATTAATGAGTGAAGGTTGGGGGCGTAGCCTACAGGGACATCGGGGGAGGAGCTAGCATCCACAAACTCCTGCCCCTTCCACTCTTTCTCCCCTTTTGAATACCTGAACAGGGATTTAGAATTATTCCATCACCTCCTCCACCCATAACCTCTTACTGCCCATGCATGATTTGGTTCAATAACCCTGAACGGTTAGTGGATAATTTTCTAACACATTATTGCTTTAAAATATTTTTTGTAAAAACAGAATCCTGCAAATCAATGGCATGGGTTTCTACTAAGGCATTGATCTGGCTGAGTTCATGCAGTTCTTAGTGGTGTGTGTGGGGAATCCTTTGGCCTTTCCGTATTACACTTCTGGGAGCAGTGAAACAATGGCAGGGCAGTGAATTACTTTAGCTCACTCCCCACACACCATCCCCCAGGTTCACACTAAAATAGAGCAGGAAGGAAGCTGGAAATGAACACATGAATGAATAATTCTTAACACTTACATAGTGCTTTCAAAACCCTTAAAAATACACCCTCTCATTTAATACTCCCAACAGCACTGACGAAAAAATGATTGCAGGACATTTTTTAAAAATCATAGTTAAACGTTTTTGCCAAACGCAGTGTTTTCCCAAACTTCTGACAGCTGATGCAAGCTCTCCCCCTCCTTTCAGCTTTACACTTGCATAGTTGCAGAAGGTCATTAAAAAGAGGTCTGCCGCACTGTGAACGCACTTTGGGCTTTCTGCCACCCCACTTCCTGCTGGGGGATGAAACAACCCCCCCCAACAATTTGCCTGAGAAAGGAGGAAGTTGTAACATTTCAGGCAGTCAACTGGTTATGAGGCATGTGTGCCCCAACACACCCAAAGGCTTAGGATGCAAGGCCACTGGGCAGAGTAAACGCTTTTCTTACAGATTTCAATCCCTGGCGTCTCCAGGCTATTGCTGCTGCTGTTTTCCTCTTAAATATCTCAGATAGCAGGTGAAAGGAAATACCTCTATCTGAGACCCTAGAGAGTCACTGTTGGCCAGAATAGACAACCCATGTCTCTCAGGAGCACCTGTTTCCCCGCTCTAATTCGGCATACTGGCATTTGGTTCAGGTGTCACAGCCAAGTCATGGTTTCACGCCTGCATTTCTCCTGACGTGCTTCCGTTGTCTCCTCTCTCTAATTTTCTGGCTGGTGAGAACTCATCTTCGCTATAACAACTGAGTAGGGCAAACTTTGATTACTGCAAACCATAGTTTGCCTCCGGTATGAAGACTATGACACATTTGATCATGACAGACTCAATCTCAGACACCTGGGCTTTTTAGACCAAGAATGAAGCGTGTGGCCCTGCACACACTCGACTTCGGTACTTCTATTGTGGCTTGTTAAACCACAGTTTCTTGAGGCACTGTAACAGGGAAATGATGGTTTGATTTCCCTTTGCAAACCAGGATATGCCACCCTCCCAAGCAGTGTTCTTATTGAAATGTGTGAGGAAAAGAAGGAGGGTAGGGGAGGAAAGAATACACAGGCAAAAAACTATGACTGATTAGACTGAGATTAGACTGAGTGGGTGGCATGGCAGTGATGCCCTGCTCCACCATGTAGTGTGCTCTGCTGCCCGCCATGTGCACCCTGGTTGCTTCGCTGGTGATGCTCATGATGGGTGGGGCAGTGAGGTCACAGGAGCTGCCGGTGAAGTACTGGCACCTCCCCCCCCCCTTGGAAAAGAAACACTGCCTGAGCATATGATGGAGGGGCTCACAGTGCTCACAGCATTAACACCCCAAGAAGGTCTTGCTTCTCCCATTGCCTTGAATTCCATCAGAAATCAAGCATCTCTCTCCCTCACAGGCTTCAGCCTGCAGCCTCCTGCTTCTAGCACACACACACACCTCAACTGAACTCTGGATTTTGTGCTTTTTGTGCCATTATCTCACCAAGAAACTGGCCCGGCTATTCCAGCAATTAAATCCTTGCTTTGATTCAGGAACATGAAGGTAGAATTGCCATATTTCAAAAAGTGAGCTTTTTTTAAAAAAAAGTTTTGCCCAAACATCTGGGTTGCCATGCGTTTGGAATTCCCAGACACTGTATACAAGGGCTGAATCCTGGATATGTCTGGGGAATTGGATGTATGGCAACCCTGTAAGGGAACTCAGGCAAACAGCCCACCCCCCAGAATTCACAACAATAGGTTTTTTTTGCGGTTTAATCTTGGAAACATCCAGAAGTGTTTAAATCCAAGTGGTGAATTTTGCCTTTCCCCCTCTCCCTTTGCCGAGACCTGAAACGGTTCTCGTGAGCCTACTTCAAGCAATATAACTTGAACTGCTTGGTTGAGTGTGAAGGCATCAATATTTGGCCCTCAAGGAAAGGACTGCCAATACTGCAGTGTCTGTCTACCCAAAGAGCAGAGCCTGGCTGGGACCAGCTCATGTCATCCTGTGCGTCAGGTACCTGAGTGCTTTATAAGTCGCCCTCTATTGACATGCCCTGATTTGTGCCTCACATGATCAGTAAAACCATCTGGCGCCTAATCTGTCTTTATTGCTGAGTCTCCTTAAGCATGCACTGGGGAGCCATTTTGGTACCTTGAAGCTTAGGGATATTTTTCTTCCTGCTGCCACGGTGTTGATTTCTGGAAATAGCACCGGGTTATGCTTCATGTTAAATGACAGAGTTTAATCTAAGCCCACAACCTCTGGGAAAGACAAATCTGAAATGTACTGGCTTCTGGGTTTGTTTTTTTTCTTGATCTCTTGTCACGATGGTTGATGAGCCTGGGTTTTAATTTGTCAGAGTGACTGAGAGAGGGGTGGGAACAGTACTTTGGCTGTGGAGAGAGAAAAGTGTGTGTGTGTGTGTGTGTGTGTGAGAGAGAGAGAAAGAGAGAGAGAGAGAGAGAGAGAGAGAGAGATCCTTTTTCTCCTCAGGTATGAACTTTTTATTTTTTAAGAAAAGCTCTCTGTGTCTCTGCCCGCTAATTTGTTACTAAGGAAGCACAGAAATTCAGACAGACCTAATCTTCCGAATCACATGCTTTCGATTTAAGCTCTTTTGAGAAATGAACTGAAGAAACTGATTCATGAGAGCCACAGCTGATAGAGGGCTGGATGTTTAATCCAGGTCCAAGCCCTTATTCAGCCATAAAACTCACTAGCCTTCAATCTGTCGCTGGGGGGCAGGGACCAATATGCATAACCCTGCTCCAATATGGCTGCTTCCCCCCCCCAAGAGACGACACTTCAGGAGCGTCCCATTTTGATCAGAGAAGTGGCAGATAACCTGCTGGATGGGCAAAAATCTATGCTCTTGGGGTCATAGATTTGGTCCAGAGGCCCCCATTTGCTAACCAACCAGAGTTAATTCATTTACTCATCCATTTGTAAGGAAAACCAAACATTCAAGGGAATTGGGCTGGCTAACACCTTTCAAAACCATGTATAGCATTGAGTTAACCATGTTTACTCTGACGAAAACCTCATGGGTTTCAGTGGAACATGCTACCAAGGTATAGGATTGTGTTTGCTAGTCAATGTTTGTGGCATGAACCAGACGGTATAAAGTTTGGGATATATATAGGAAAATACTTTTTTTTAAAAAAAACCTGTCTGCTTATCATGTGTGTGCGAGAGTTTTGTTTCGTTTTATTGTATTTGTATCCTGCCCTTCATCTGTAGATCTCAGGGATGCTCACAACTGGCTTTTACAACTGGGTTGTAAAAAGTGGCTCATCTGTTGACAGTCCCCTGTTTGCAGGACTCTTCTATTTTAAAATCCAGTTTAAAGACAGAAGAACCACAAGGTTTCCCATCAATGGCGAGCAGGACCTGAACAACAGACTGAGCAGTCACCCTGGCCACCTGTTCCCAACCTTCTCTGCAGTGGTGGGATGCAAATTTGTATTTCTATTTGAATTCTAGTAATCATTTATAAATCTGAAGCTGTGCATATAAATTACCTCATGGGTTTTAAAAATGCAAATACCCCCTACCCCATGTGTCTAGACTAGAGAAAAGGCTCACATGTAGCAAGTCTAGAAAAGCTGAGACTGGCAGGACTGGACTACCAGTAAGAGGGCATCTGTGTGTTTTTCCTTTTCTGAAGGGGCAAAACAAGCCAGTTTCATAGCGCCAGTTCTATTTTCCTATTACAGGAGGGGAATCCGCTTACAATACCTGAAAGCTAACTTCGTCTCCTAAGAATCGGCTGCTAAAAGATTTCATTCCAAATATTTATTTGCTCCTCGTGCCCCTCACTGGTTTTATTTTAATGGATGTGCAAAGCTGCGCCTGAGCTTCAGGGGAGGGGAAAGCAGGGAGGGCAGCCTTTGTGCTGGGATAAATTGGAAAAACAAACGCTCAGATTCCTCCTTTGCCATTAATCACTTTTCACGTCACGTGCCTCTTATGAATGAGATGCATATGAAGCTAATTCCCTTTGTCCCCACTGCAGGGCGCATCAGTGCAGCGCAAGGCCAGCCGAGGCGCCGAGTTGAAAAGGAAGCACTGCCAAGAGGCTGCCTTTCCATTCATTTCGGAGCAGCTTGTTTCCCTTATTCTTTCCAGCAGATCTGAAGAACAAACAAGCCCACAGTCCATGGGAAATGCCGCCGCGAGGAGCAGCCGCCGCATGGCTGAGCACGGCGACAGCTTTGGATAACATGGCTCCTTCTGAGCAGCACATTAAGCCTCATGCCAGGTGGAATGGAAGGGTGTATGAGTGGAGGTGGGGGAGAGAGAAATCCAGAATTTGCACCACTGTGGCAGGCAGCCTTTCAATGTCTACGCTACAGAGAGAAAACAAATTGGTATATAAACATGTATGATAAAATCTTCCTTTTTTTTAATGTTACGAAATTGCATTTTCCCAAGCTATACCTATTTTTTTGACTGCTCATGAGTCATCTTTGCAGCGGGCCTGTCCTTGCCTCCTTGTTGATTTTATTAGAAATTGGTTCGAAAGCCCAAATTCATGCTGAATTGGTGAAAAGACATATATTAGGGACTTTTCTTCATTATATCTCTGCAGGGGTGCCAACTTGAATAAAATATTGGGAGGGGCAGGTAAGTCCCATCCCATGTAATTGATCACAAGATGTGGCACACACACCGTTTGAATGCCAATGTGCATCAATTTGGGGGGGCAGGCCCCCTCAAATATTTTATGGGAGGGAGCAAAGGAACCTCGGCCCCTAGGCTTTGGCTCCTATCTATCTCTTTATTTTATTACAATTGTTTTTAATCTTGACAACTGAAAGTTTCATCATGCACAGTTTTATCTGATGCAAAGCTTCCATGGCCCAGTGGAAGCAGATTAAGAACACAGAATGAATGATAAACTGAATGAGACTATTGATCCACCTAGCTCCACATCGTCTACACAGACCAGGAACAGCTCTCCAGCATTTCATACCGGAGTCTTTCAAATCAGTGCCAGGATAAGTCAGGAATTGAACGTGGAACCTTTTGTGCGCAATGCATATGCTCTACAACTTATCTATGGTTCATCCCCCCAAGCTATGGTCCTATGATTAGGCTGGAAAACAATTGCTCCAATCTAGTGATGAGTTCTAAACAGAGGAATACTGATGTATGCAAGAAGCTCCTTGCACAGAATGGTCTCTCCATTTAGTTAAATGGGAGGAAACAATCCACACACACAGTGTATTTTTGTATCTGGATCATTTTTGTATGTCGATCGGGTCCCTCCATTGAAAAAAAAGATGGAGATTCTTGCACATGAAAGGGATGCACACACCCACACCCACCCACACATAAATCTCTGGACTGGGATGAGTGACTGTTCTAGATTAACCCAAAACCTTTTGTGGCTGAATGTGGTATCTGCCATGGGTCTGCTATGTCCAACTCTAGCAAGCCACCTACTGCTCTGCAGCTGCCTGTTTTCTGCCAATCAGGAAAAGTTAAATGGAGCTAAAAGATCTCACCACAGCTTCTGTAGTTTACCTCCAGCCGATCAGTCTTGCAGAGGAGGTGCGTAGGCCATTCAATGCTGGGGGTGGTATAAACCAACAAAAAGACAAAGGAAACAACTTTAAACATCTTCACGCTGAGGAAGAGGGACTGTGTGCTTGTGTCTCTATCTTGAAAACAGTCTGTTTGCCTGCTTCCTCCTTCTAGTGAATGTGGCAGCTCCAAGCCACTACACAAACTGCTTACACAAATGTTAATCCAATAAGGGCTCGTGCCTTGAGATGGTATGAAAGAGTGAGCAACTGGCTAACCAGAGGGGCGGTGTTCTTCTTTTAAGGTCTCTGGGCTGTGTTTCCTGCTACTGTGTGCTAATAATGAAGGGTCCAAGAATGAGTCACTCGCTAAACCTCAGTTCCATGCGGCAAGAACACTCATGCTATCGCCCATGCAGTCCCCAAAAGCCTTTATAGCACTTTCATGCTTCATCAGGTTACAAGCAAAAGTCCAACCAGTTTTGCAATCTCATACATAATCCACTCAGAAATAAGACCTACTGACTGAGTTCAATAGGACTTACTTCTAAGTAAGGGACTCTCTGCACTTTCCATTTAAATAATGGGATAGTTGCTGTGTGATGCAATGCTTTTAAGAATGAATATGAAGCTGATGGTCTGCACCTTTGGTTGAGTATCCCTGTTATTAGAGAGTGAACACAGAGCTTTCTTTTCCAGACTAATGGCGGGTTGTGTCTGAATTGAGAAAAGTTATGTGGCTGTAGTCTCATCCCTTATGCTCACGTTCCTCCAGCCAGTAAATGTTACAGTTAGGAATGTGCACATAGGAATAGCCCTTCTCTGCTATTGTTTTGCTTTGTTTATTTAAAATATAATAACTTATATTATAAACTTGCGGGTGTTCAGGGGATGAGAAGAGGTGAGAAGAGAGGAATTACATGTGTCAGTTTAAGCTATGGCTTGCCCTGGAAGTCTCATCTGTCTGTCTTGAGAGACAATGGAGTGCACTTCCAAGGGTGAAGCCAATCCGTTGCATTAGCAGCACCAAAGTGAACTTCCATGGTGTGCAAGCCTGGACAGTGTGTAGGGAGGTCCTGGGCAGCCCAGACAACAAGACCTCTCTCTTGGCCTCACTGCCAAAGGAAAGCAGAGCAATATGTTTGGCACCAGCTTCGTTGCAGGAGTTGCCAGAAGGAGCCATACAAGGTGCTATCCAACTGTCTTAGGGACTCCACTCCGGATTTGCATATGGTTTACCTCTTAGCCTTTTCTTCTCCTAAAGATAACCTGCAAGGCAGCGGGGGTTTAGGATAAGGGGGGGGGGTCAGGATTTAACCTCCTACCGTCGGACCTGTAAGACAGAGCTATTCCGCCTGGCCTTTAATTTGAATTCAGCCTGATCTTTCATTTCCCTTCTCTTCCCTCCCCCTCCCCTTCTATGAAGATCACCCGCTCTGAGACCCCACAGCTAATTCTCCCCTGGCCTCCTCACTGGCCCAAGTAGGACCAATTCAGCCAGCTAGCCCTGGGGATTATCTAATTGATTTTTTATTTTTATTGTTATTCCTGTTTTTATACTGTATTTTATGCTGCTGTTATAATTAAGTGTTTTAAATTTGTTGTTAGCCGCCCTGAACCCGGTTTTTGAACCGGGAAAGGCGGGATATAAATAAATTTATTCTTATTCTTATTCTTATTCTTATTCTTATTCTTATTCTTATTCTTATTCTTATTCTTATTTGATTTATTCTTCTCCCTGATGGGCTACCTTCCCAGGCTGACAAGCCCCACCTCCCCCTGCACGTGTAGAAACTGTCTTCTTGACCAATGGACCCACTATTGGTCTCGTCTGCTCAATCTGCCAGAGCCTATCTATGCATGCAGGGCAAGTCCCTAACTCACTGAGAGTTTGAGACCCATCGTCTTCCCTCACTTGGTTTAGCCAGCCAGTTGGAGCTGTTTCTAGGATGTGGCTGCTGTTGCATGCTGACAGCTTCTAGAAACCACAGCTGAGAGCTGAGTGTAGGGTGGACAAACTACCCAAGAAGGAGCATAATGTGCCCCCTCACCAGATGTCAGATTTTGTTTTGCAGTAGCTTGATTTAAAAACCAAAACCAAACCCCGGACCATAAAATTTCCCTGCCCTGGGTTATAGTGAACAAGTGCTGAGTTTTAAATGCTCTCAACCACGCAGCAGCTATGTCATACCCACTGGTGTTGATGACACACAGAAGAAGCGCAAAGGGAAGGCATGGAAAGTCAATTCTACTTTTCCTTGTAGAACATCAAACAGAATAGTAATGATTGGGTAGTACTAAGGACAACCCTTCTAGAAGCAGCTCGTCTGGAGTTTTAAAGGTGGTGTTTTTGCCCTTGTGTTTCATTTTCCTGGTCTGGATTTGGAAGTCTTTAATGCTGCCATCTTAAATTTAATGTATCACATAAGAATTGCATATTTTGATGTGTTTAATTTTTGGTTTGTTTTTTTTAACAAGAGCAAAATTATATACCTGATCTGTCTGGGAATGGATCCCCATAAAATGGGTATGTAGTTCTGCCTTGAGTGGTCCATTTTATTTCGATAGAACTACTTGCAAAGCAAGGGGCTAGCAGACTAATGGAAATGAGGATACTGCAGAGACATGCATTAATGAAATTAATGTTTTTGAATGGATCTACAGCGCAGCTTCTCACTCGATGAATTGATTGCATTTAAACACATTCACAGATTGAAAAACGTCAGTGGTAATGCTGTGTAAGGATCCTAGGGCCAGAGGAGAGTTATTCTTATGTGCTGAAAAACGTATAAGGATAATCAAAAGTTGCCACTGTATGCAAAGCAAAAGCCATCATCATCATCATCGTCATCACCATCATTTCACTTTAAGCTTCAAAAACATTTCATTTCCCCCTACTGCAGTGACACACCAGAGCCCAAATGACTTCAGAAAAAAAGCAAGCATGAGGTCCATCAATACTGTGAAAAATCCCAATTTAAAAGATGTGTTGATATTGATTTGTCAAGTGAGCATTGTCAGCTTCGGGTGAGGCAGAAATGATTGCTTCCAGAGGGCAATGGGAGCAACTTCTCCCTGGACGCTACTCTGGCGCAAGTTCTTGAGAACTTTATCAGCGTGAGGAAGGGAGGGATCTCACTACAAGGGAAAAAGCCTCTTCCTGGTCTCCTTTTAAAGACATTCTTCATGCGACTGATACATGCAGGGAAACAAGGAAGTGGCAATGTAGTAAGTGGCTCCACCCTCAGTTATGTGCAATCATTACACGGTTGGCTTCTCATTCTTGTGGAGAAGGATGCTGTGGTTGTCTGCATAGCAAATATATGAGAGGGGCTAGGGTTTCCCTACTACATTGTTGTGGATATTTCACCAGTATAGTTCTATGATGTGAGAAATGGACTATACCAGATCACAAGAAGTTGTTTTTTATTAAAACAACAACAACAATGAAAGGGAATATTATTGAGTGGCAGAACATGGAACCATGTGCTTCAACCTCCTTTGAAATCGTTCAAGGGGTTAGCACAAGAACTTACTCTAAATACTCAGGTTGCCCACAAGTGCAGCAACACTTTCTCCACTTGTTATTGTCAGTTTGCATTTCTAAGTGGAGAAAGTATTGATCGGATGTGTAGAGATCTTTCCTGTTCTAATTAGTTCAAGAGGGTTCTGGAAGCTTCTCTGTGCGAAAGAAACAAGCAGAACGTTCCTGATGTTTGGGTCATTCCTTCTGAGAAGCTGAGTACAGCTGGATTAAACTGGTTCTGTTATCTCTTCTGTCAAGGTCATGCTGACTATTATAAGAGGCCTGAAGGAGACGGGGTTTTACTTTCTGTCTTTTTTACTTCTGGTGTGGTGTTCTGTACATAGCATGCTATAGTGTTAAGGTTTAGTCTTATTATAATTTATTGTAAGTTTAAGTTAAGTCTGCTGCAACTGGATTTCTTATGGGCAGTGCCAATCCTGAATGTACACTGATACCTCAGTTTTCGAATGCCTCTGCTGACAAACAATTCGGTTTACAAATACTGTAAACCCGGAAGTAAATGCTTCGGTTTTTGAACACGCCTCAGAAGTTGAACATGCCACGCGGTTTCCACTGAGTGCAAGATCCTGAGGCCTAGCTGTCAGCTGTTGAGTTTTCGGTTTTTGAACGTTTCAGAACTCGACAGTTTTCCGGAAGGGATTATGTTTGAAAACCAAGGTACCACTGTATTGGATTTGTGACCATTATGCTCATTTGTCTTCAGTAGCAGTAAAGCTCTGCTGGATGAAATACAATTGCCTCTGGTCTATTTTTTGGAATTCCTGCAGCATGTTTATGTTTTTACTCTGCTAACTATATGCTGGAATCTGCTCTGGATCAATATTGAGTAGAATTGCATGACAGTTATTCCTAGCAGGTCTCTGACACTGGTGGCATTATATACATATTGTGGCTGGTAGCTGTTGATAGCCTCACCCTCCAGGATGGTTTTCAGAGCCATCCAAAGTTGGTGGCCATGGCAGCATCTTGTCGGGGTGAATTCCATCACTTAACTATGAGCTGTGTGAAAAAGTACCTCCTTTTGTATGTCCTGAAACACTGAGCTGCATTGTATGGCACTGAGTTCTAGCTTTATGAGAGAAGGAGAATCATTTCTTCCCCATCCACTTATGGTAAGCCACGAATCATTTGATACATCTCTCTCATGCTGCCTACCTTTTCCTTTTCCCCCAACCTACTGCTTCCATAGCATTCTATTTTGTGATGACTTGATATTAGACTAGTGGTTCCCAATTGGTGGGTAACCCACCCAGGGGATCCATGGCAGCATTCAAAGATCAAAGGGACCTGTTGAGGGTCAGCAGTTACGGTGAGCCACTTGCCCATCTAGAACTGAGCTGCAGTGCAGATCACGTAAGTTGGCCCAGGAAAGGGATAGCAGGGCCATAGATCTGTCTAGTTTGATCAAACAATTGATCAAGCAAACCAATAGCAATGTCTGGTTAAAGCAAGAACAATTATCCAAGGGAATGTGAGGGAGAAGGAGTGTCTGGCACTGGCGGCGAATGTGCTGTATTTAATATTGACAAAAAGTTCCAGCTGAGAATTACGTGCGAGTTCAATTTGGATGTTAGCTTGCAAAGTCAATTTTACACATTCTTTCTCTGCTGACCTCTTACCGCCATGCGTGAATTCATATATTTGGCTTGTAATCCCCATGGAAATCAATGGGATTCACCTCTGAGTAGGCCTGTGCTGCTGTTAGACAGTAAGCTGCCACAATTAGCAGTTTGGGAAGAAAAACCACACGCACTAGCAAGGACAAAATAATTGAAATAGATCTACATTTAAAATTGGTACTGAGACAAAGCTTCCTTGTGCATGTGTGAAATCTCACCCAAGTAGCAAAATGATTTTTTAAAAATTTTAAATTGACCAATGCCACTTCAAAATTCAGTGCACTAATTGTATGGAAAATCTGAGGTAAATGTGCAGTATTATGCTGTATAGGAAGATCCTGCTCACAAGAGGCAGGAGATACCCAGATCATTATGGCAGAGAATCTGGTTTGCAATGCAGCCTGGCTTAGTCAACTATGCCTAGAGGAAACAGAGAATTTCAGCATCCATTTTTGGCGGCTTTTAACGGTGACCTGTGCCTGCTTTGGGTTGCCACTTATAATGGAACACAGGAACCCCATTGCCCCAGAGGCGGAGGCTCGTGCGATTGACTGACCTTCCAGTTGTACGGTTTGTCACAGATCTGCTCAAGCTGACAGCAGCACTTGCCGCTATGGTGGTACAAATGCAAATCGTGTCTTCCGTCATTTTTGTTCTTTGTTTTTCAAAGACATCCGCACTGGAAGCTTTCGCTGGTAATGTTAGCACATTCTTATCTGAAAAGAGGCATGTGTTACTCTTCAACCCTTTCCAGATCCAGGGCCTCCCCGAATCTGCATTTGGGGACCCACATATTTTTAAAATCCTCTAGATACAATTGTTGTTTACCCTTCTTTCCCATCTAAATTAAGGATGGGAACCACAGGCCTTTGGGGCCAAATGTAGCCCTCCAGGGCTCTGGGCCAGGGGTCTGGGACTCTGAGGAAGCCACACACTAAGGAGAGCCCCATAGCACATCCTTCTCCACTCTCTCCTCAAGTACTTCTGCCTGGGTGAGGTGTGGTGTTGAACTGAGATAATGCCGTTTGGCTGCCTGGTTGGAGATTGGGGAGGGGTATACTCCCCAACTGTCCTGATTTTCCTAGCACAGTCTCATAATTGGTAAAGCCACCACAGCTTCTGACTTGAAATCGGGGCGTCCTGATTTCAAGGCTTTGTTTTCCCTCCACCCCTCACAGCACGGCCCCAGCATTGAGTGAGAGAGTGAGTGAACGCAGCAGCAGATCATGGAAGCCACATGGGGCCTGAGGCTCACCTGCCATCAGCGTGGTGGACTGGACCATGGGTAGGCAAACTAAGGCTCAGGGGCCAAATCTGGCCCAATCGCCTTCTAAATCCGGCCCGCGGATGGTCTGGGAATCAGTGTGTTTTTACATGTGTAGAATGTGTCCTTTTATTTAAAATGCATCTCTGGGTTATTTGTGGGGCATAGGAATTCGTTCATTCCCCCCACCCCAAATATAGTCCGGCCCCCCACAAGGTCTGAGGGACAGTGGACCGGCCCCCTGCTAAAAAGTTTGCTGACCCCTGGACTGAACTCTCCAGTGTAGGTGCTTCGGAAACAAGCCACACAGATCCTGCCTTGCAGCATGGCGGTCAGCTCTGAGCTTGGTGGCATACTCTGATGATGTCAATCACCAGGGTACCACTGAGAGCTGAAGGCAGAGAAACAGGAGCCTGGTCTTCAAAGGGCCACGGTGCAGATTGGAGTCAGCATGGGTAGTGGGTGAGTCTTAAGAGACTAGTAGGATGGGGGAGATGGGGCACCACAGTGGGGAGGAGGGGGTCAAAGTCCCCATTGCGTTAGTGGGAATAGCCAACACCCTCTGGGTGTTGTAGACGACAACTCCCACCCGCTCTAGCCAGCATTTCCAATGCCCAGGGATGATGGGAGTTGTAGTCCAAAACATCTGCAGGGCACTATGGAGTGTTCAAAAGCAATTATTGTGGAAATGTGTTTGCTCCAGACAGTTCCCCCTTCCATTAGCCACCAGATGGTGCTGTTTACATTCTAATTTCTGCAAGCCACCGCTTCATTCTACAATATAGTATTGACCTAAAGACAAATCTTCTCAATGTGAAACATTTAACATACATACATACATACATACATACATACATACATACATCTCTCTCTCTCTCTCTCTCTCTCTCTCTCTCTCTCTCTCTCTGTGTGTGTGTGTGTGTGTGTGTGTGTGTGTCTGCCAGTATCTCACCCTGCTGCAAGTGCCAGAGCAATTAATTTTAAACTCTTATTTCAGGCCTACATGTAAGGAATGATAGAGGGGAAACCAGCTGGACGCAGATGCCTCTGCTTATCTCAGAATACCAACATCTTTCTTTTTTGGCAGGTTTCTGAAATGGTCTTGTACACACTCGAGAGTGGAACATTCCTATACGGGTACCTAACCGTCAGCAGTGATGCACTGCAGAACTGGAAACCTCCTTGAAAATTTCACCGCCTGCATAGTGATGATGACTTGAAAGGGAAGAGAGAAAACCCACCTCTTTTCTCAGCCCCAAAAGACAAAACCAAGGAAATGTGGAAGTTCCTACTTACACAATCTGCATCCTTGGACAGGTTCGTGTTTGGAAATGTGATATTCCAGGAGTATCTGTAATAGTTCTTTTTGGGTGGGGAGGGTCCCGGAGGAAGCAGTCCTTCAAAGAGCTGGCTTTCCAAATAGGAAAGATTGCAAGCTATAGAACCGATCTTGCAGAACTGCAGACCTGTTTTAGAAAGCCACTTCGGAGCTGGAGAGGAGGTGGGGTTGTGGGCTTCACGCCCTCCCCACGTGCACGGGGGCTAACTCACAGCCCCTGTGAGACTGGGGAATCCTTGGTCGCGTCATCTCCCCGGCCAGCCAATTGGCTGGCCCAGGAGGCGTGGCCTGGCCTATTTAGGGCCGGCGTGACCGAGGATTTCCCTCTTTCTGCACTCCAGCTGACCAGGTTTTCCCACCCCGCCCACCCGTTAGGTTTGGCTCTCTGACATTGCTATGGACTTTGGTTGGTCGCCGTCAAGGGGCCTGGTAGGATTTTTTTCCACTTGGCAAATTGGCACCAGCCATTTGGTTTTTCGCCTACCTCGTAGCAAATCGTCACAACTTCCTCGGCACTGGCAGTTAGGCATTGGTAGGGATATTGTTATGCAGATGAAAGGGGGGGGGGGAGGAAGCGCCATCACCTCCCCCCAAATTGAAGGGTAGTCTGGTAAAGGATTCTGGGGGGCGTGGCCCTGTCCTAAGCCTATGGAGGTGTGGGCCTAAGGCACGCCCCCGAGCGGTGACCCCGGGGGAGCTCCTAGTTGATGTGCATCAGCAGGACTCCCCCTACTGGCGGTTAACCCTTGCCAGTCTTCAAGCAATCAGGCTGAAGCTGGTTAGTCGATAGTACCAATGCCTAAGCCAATACCGCTCAATTCCTGTGATCAATGAAGTTGTGGCCTATTTCGCCCATTAACCTAAAATACTGGTGTCCTGTGTCTTTATTTTCTGAGGGGGGAGGTGGGAACTTGCCACGCAAAGAACTGAATGCCTAGCTCTGTATCCTCTTCCCATGTAAGGCAAAGGCAGCCTTTATCTTATAGGGCCTCTTGCATCTTTTCAGTGGCGTAGCGTGGGGGGTGCAGGGGGGGCCGGCCGCACCGGGCGCAACATCTGGAGGTTAGGGTTAGGGGGCGCAAATCCACGGGTTAGAGGGCGCAAATCCACAGGTTAGGGGGCGCAAATTACTTGCCTTGCCCCGGGTGCTGACAACCCACGCTACGCCACTGCATCTTTTCATTACTATTATAATAACATACTTGACACAAACAAGGCACTTTTTAGCGTGATGTGATGAAAACACTTTGTTGTCTTCGGAAGGGCTATAGCTCAGTGGCAGAGAATCTGTTTTGCATGCAGAAGGCCACAGCTTTGATTCCTGGCATCTCTGTGTAGGACCAGAGGGGATCTTGGTCTGAAACCCTGAAAGCCAATCGGTGTCACCAATACTGAACTAGACAGATCCACAGTATAAGGCCCGCTTCCTAAGTTGTCTATATCCTTGACTTATAGAGCTCACAATTTCAGTTTCAACAGAGGTGCCAAAGGGAGGGAGGGAAGAGAGGAGGTGCAACTCTGGCTCGTCCATCACACAGACTTCCTTTCAGGTGCCAATAAGTAGGCGCCGAATGGGCTTTGGCGGCCTGCACAATGGTGAAGCAGCCTGGAGGTGTGTGTGTTTAGTGCGGAGAATAAAACAAGGCCCTCTCTTTGCCACAGCTATTTTCTAGGCACATGCGTTCCTGGAGATGCTTGAGGAGCAATCTAGTGCTGGCAGCCCCACCGATGAGCCTCTCCCAGGTAAACAGGTGTCCTCCTTGTTTGTAGCTCAGTGCCAAGACAGTGGCTCCACACCGGCAAATCCTTCTGTTTTTGTGTTTGCTGCTTTTCAGCGCCGACAAAACACACGGGTTGTTTGTAGCTCCCTCGCTTCGTCTGGTTCCTATTCCATTTTAATGCGGGTGTTTCATCAGAGGTCATTTACTCAGTATGTTGCCAGGCCATTTACAAATATGAGCTGATGAATATTTCATCGTGTTCCCTAGGAATCCCGTCAAAAGTGCCGCTCCGTGGCAGAGCATCCACGAGCAGCGTGCTCCACCTGAAGCAGGTTGCCACATGGCTGCTGTCTTCGAGATGTATACTAATTGCTGGCGCGGCAGGTGGCAAAATATTTTGTGTGCGCCTATTTTTAAAGGCTGTAAGTTTTATTTCATTCCACCGCCACCTTTCTCTGACTGATGCCTATTCCCTCAAGACTTTTAGAAAACCGGATTATTAAAATGAGAAGCGGAGGCTATTTCATTAAAGATCAGTGGCCTGGGGAACAATCTGGCTTCTCCTTTTATGTCAGGGGTAGGAAAGCATTTCTAGGCTGAGGGACACATTCCTTTCTGAACAACCTCCCAGAGGTAACGTGTTAGTGCTGGGCAGGGCCAGAGGCAAAATGAGGCAGAAAAGGACATTTTTCTTTGGGCAGAGGTGTTTGGTCTGGAGAGATTTCTAAGGATCAGGTTGTTGTTGTTGTTTAGTCGTTTAGTCGTGTCCGACTCTTCGTGACCCCATGGACCAGAGCACACCAGTCACTCCTGTCTTCCACTGCCTCCCACAGTTTGGTCAAACTCATGTTTGTATCTTCGAGAACACTGTCCAACCATCTCGTCCTCTGTTGTCCCCTTCTCCTTGTGCCCTCCATCTTTCCCAACATCAGGGTCTTTTCCAGGGAGTCTTCTCTTCTCATGAGGTGGCCAAAGTATTGGAGCCTCAGCTTCACTATTTGTCCTTCCAGTGAGCACTCAGGGCTGATTTCCTTAAGAATGGATAGGTTTGATCTTCTTGCAGTCCATGGGGCTCTCAAGAGTCTCCTCCAGCACCATAATTCAAAAGCATCAATTAGTGAAGAGCAGTATTTCAAAGGAATTGAATCGAATCTTTCCTTCTTGTCATAGAATTGCCCTCAGCCCTAGATCTTGTGCAACATAAGCTTGTGGTGCAAGTACCTCTCAGGCCTGAGGGCATTACAGTCTCCTCTTCTGACTCGGGGGACTCCAACTGCTAAAGGAAGGCTGGGTCCTTCAAAATGATGAGGCTCTGCTAATCAAAGGTAGAGATAGCACCTGAGATAAAGCTGCTGCTCTTGCTTAAGGTGCAGTCGGCGGCTGATTGCTGCTGAAGCAACATCTCAGCTCTGGTTTTATAGAGGCTTCAGCCTAAATCTTGCATAGAGCTGTCCATGGTACTATAAAAGTATCACCAAAGGCCATTGTTCTAAATCGTTCTCAAACTTGGGCCCCCAGCTGTTGTCGGACTACAACTCCCATCATCCCTGACCACTGGTCCTGCTAGCTAGGGATGATGGGAGTTGTAGTCCAACAACTGCTGGGGGACCCAATGTTGAGGAAAAACCAATTCTAAATAGAACAGGCTGGGCAACAAGAAGCAGTTTGAGATGAGTCAGAAACTGGGAATTAAGAGTCATGTGAAAGGTTATTGGTCATTAAGACATGACTGAGGGACACATCAAGAGGTCAGGGCCTACCATTAGGCAGAGTGAAGCAGATGTTGGGAAGCAATGAGACAGACCCACAATCCATTTCCTCCTGAGTTCCCAGGCCATTGCCCCCTGCTGCGTGTGACATAATACCCCTAAACTAGCAAGCTGTGCTCAGGTACACTACTGGAGAGCACCAGTACTGAATTAAGATTCATTTGCTAGTCCAGTCAGCTTTGGTGCATGGAATTCGCACCCGGAGGAGCCATTTTGTCCTTTGTCTCAGGCAGGAAAATGAATTGAGCTGGACCTGTCGGAGCAAGGCAGAAGTCAGAACCACAGAGGAAATACAGGAACATACCAGTGTGCTCAGAAAGACCTTGTTGCTCAAGCAAGAGTAAGCTGAAAAACAAAACCCTTTCTTCTACTTCCTACCCGGAAAGATCCAATGGTTGGGTAGATGAACTCAGTCTGGAAGCTAAGAAGGCTTCCACCTGTAATTCACTATATGTGGCAGCCACACACAAATTTCCATAGCTCCTGGCCCTGCTACACTCACCGCTGCTGTGCTTTGTGGGACGCCTCCAGCACAGACAGCAAATTATTTCAAGCCTTCCATGCCTCACCAAATTGGATGTGAAAATGCCCACACAAAGCTCACTTGACCAGCTTCTCTCAGCCTATCCCAAACCTGCATTATTTCATCTGTCCACGCAGCAGCTGAAAGAACTGTAGAAATAGGAAGGGGGAAAAAAATTCAAATTCCTGAAAACTAAAAACAAAAAAATCACCTTCAATTTAATAACTCCAGAATTCATACCATCATCTCCCCCCTTTATTTGGGAAGCCACTTGAGACCTCCCCAGGCGCTATACATTCCCTCTTTTGTAATTATGAATCTCCCTCTTGAACTTCTTATTCTAGTTATGGTGAAATGAAATCAACACAGAGAGAAACTTTTCCTTTTGACCTTTTTGGACTGTACTTTTCCAGTCCAAAAAGTCTTGTACAGAACATTTAATCATCGGTCTATAGCTAGGCATTAACCAGTGTTCCAACTGTTTCTAATTCAGAAAACTTAATAAAATGCTTTATGCTCTTCCCAGTTCAAGGGTGAGATTCCTGCATTGCAGGGGTTGGACTAGATGACCCCTGGGTCCCTTCCCTATGATTCTACGATTCTGTTACCCTTGACGGCTGAGGTGAGTTGTGTGCTCAAACTAGGGGGCTCAAACGATGGCACCCATTCCAGTCTCAAAAAGCTGCCAGAGCAGGCTGCGTGCCTTTAAATTCAGATTTCTGAGTGTTAAGGACTCACTGGGATCAGACACAGAAGGAAGTCAAACAGAATTCAGTTTCACAAGCAAAACTCTCATTGACTTCTATTAGTGGGACTTTAGCACACTTGACCTGAGCTCAGGATTGTTGACAGTGCAGGCAAGTTCAAATATTTCAATGGATGCTTTTAAAATTAGAGTGCTGACCGAACTTTGATCATCTAAAGAGGAAAGGGCAGGGTTTCTATGCAGGGTTGGCAATTTTGCAGCTTGAACCTGACGTCAATAGGATTTACTTCCCAGTCCCTTTACACAGGATTGCAGCATTGATATCCTGTCCTTTTAATGGGAGAATTAAAAAAAAAAGAAAGAATTTTTGCTGGTGTGCTTTTTCCGTAGTAATAGAGGAATGAAGGGAGAAGCTGCATGCAATGAGATTTCCCCCGAAGAGTTCAGGCACCCTCTTCTGTACTGAAATAGGTAAAGGGTAAAGGGACCCCTGACCATTAGGCCCAGTTGTGACCGACTCTGGGGTTGCGGCGCTCATCTCACTTTATTGGCCGAGGGAGCCGGCGTACAGCTTCCAAGTCATGTGGCCAGCATGACTAAGCAGCTTCTGGCAAACCAGAGCAGCAAACGGAAACACCATTTACCTTCCTGCCGGAGCGGTACCTATTTATCTACTTGCACTTTGATGTGCTTTCAAACTGCTAGTTTGGCAGGAGCAGGGACTGAGCAACAGGAGCTCACCCCATCGTGGGGATTCGAACCACCAACCTTCTGATCAGCAAGTCCTAGGCTCTGTGGTTTAACCCACAGCGCCACCCGCGTCCCATCTGTACTGAAATAAGACATTCTAATTCTATGTCCTAAAGCTGGCAGCTTCTAAAAGCAAACACGCCCACTGTTGCAGAGATATACAGTCAACTGACTCAAGGCAAAATCAAAGATATATCCCCCTGTGCTGTTTTTCCAGGGTGCGTTAGTACACCTCTGTTTAAAGCCCTTGCCTTCTAAATCTTATCATCCTGTGTAACGAGACAGCTAGGTGACATCTTTGCGAGACAAAAAATCATTAACCCAGGCTCCCATAAACGTCATAACTGTTAAAGTGTCCATATTGGCAAATAAGTCTGGTGTCTAATTTCCAGGTGTCTGCCGTGAATAAAACGGCATTTTCATATGGTGAGTGCAGTTCCCAAAATGGATCCCTGGCCCACTCAGGGCTTGGGTAATGCACACTCTGGCTGGTCATCATCATGCAGAGCCCAGACCACATTAAACAGTATCTTTGTATCTCCAGTCTCCTGGGACATGATGGAGACCAGCAGTCAATACAGTTTCCCCTAGAATTCTAGAACTAGAGCCAAGCTAGACATTATCTAGGCAAATGGGTATCATAAGAACTTAAGAAGCCAGAAGCCATGTATATACAGTCATGCATTAGTCCCATAAAGGACCATAAAGAAGGCTGATCGCCGAAGAATTGATGCTTTTGAATTATGGTGCTGGAGGAGACTCTTGAGAGTCCCATGGACTGCAAGAAGATCAAACCTACCCATTCTGAAGGAAATCAGCCCTGAGTGATCACTGGAAGGACAGATCGTGAAGCTGAGGCTCCAATACTTTGGCCACCTCATGAGAAGAGAAGACTCCCTGGAAAAGACCCTGATGTTGGGAAAGATGGAGGGCGCAAGGAGAAGGGGTCGACAGAGGATGAGATGGTTGGACAGTGTTCTTGAAGATACAAACATGAGTTTGACCAAAATGTGGGAGGCAGTGGAAGACAGGAGTGCCTGGCGTATTCTGGTCCATGGGGTCACGAAGAGTCAGACACGACTAAACGACTAAACAACAAAACAACAACAACAATTAGTCCCATCCTCAGTGGAAATTAAATCCTAAAAAAGAATAAGAGAATATTGGGGAGAGGACATTGGCAGGGAAGGATTTGAGGAGGAGTGCTTGCATACTCCCTCCTGTGTTGGCTAATTGTCCCCAGCAAACGTCCCACCACTCTAGGGAAGGAACAGACAGGCTCAGTTCTGATTTTGCAAACTGGTGGAAGAGATGGAAATCAATGAAAAACAGATGGGTGAGGGGGATATATGTAGGGGGAAATCTGTCTATCTCTCTCATCCTTCCGCAGGAGCCCAGGGTGGTGAATGGCTTAAAAATACAACTTATGAAACAGAAAAAAACAAAACTAAAAAATACATTTCCATTCCCCTGAATCCCTACAAATGCAGCTCAATACACCGAGAATAGAGGAAGCGTTTCCTGGCTTGGAGAGAAGTTGTCAGGAAAGCTAATTTTTTTTTTCCAGTGTGTCAGGATAAAAAGCAAGGACAGGAGCTGAGTTGTCAATGTTAGTAGCAGGGGCATGGTGAAGAGCTGAGACACTGCAGGGCTGCCCTTTGACCAACAGTCCAGAACTGGCACAGACTCTGAAGGAGAAGCAGCATCAGGGGAACATGACCGTAGCTGGCATTGCCAGGTTGCCAACCCAAGGTTGCACTCTTACCTTCAGTGTTGCCTATTCAGCAGGAAAGGTCACTACTGTGCTTTCTGGTCTGGTTCTCCCCATTGCTCATCATTGTCTCATATGCTGCAGGGTGCGGATGGGAAACGAAAGTGCTACTTGCTTCAGCTGCTGAGAGAGGAGGGTGAGCGATGGGAAATGGAAAAGAACAGGGCAGGATTATGGAGCAATAATCTGCCCATGGGCTGGTCCTACAATTGGGCAAGGGATGCAGGTGGCGCTGTGGGTTAAACCACAGAGCCTAGGACTTGCCGATCAGAAGGTTGGCGGTTCGAATCCCTGTGACGGGGTGAGCTCCCGTTGCTCAGTCCCTGCTCCTGCCAACCTAGCAGTTCGAAAGCATGTCAAAGTGCAAGTAGATAAATAGGTACTGCTCCGGTGGGAAGGTAAACGGCGTTTCCGTGCACTGCTCTGGTTCGCCAGAAGCGGCTTAGTCATGCTGGCCACATAATCCGGAACCTGTACGCCGGCTCCCTCGGCCAATAAAGCGAGATGAGCGCTGCATCCCCAGAGTTGGCCACAACTGGACCTAATGGTCAGGGGTCCCTTTACCTTTAACTTTAAGGTGGCCACCTCAGGCAGCTGATTTGGGATGTCAAGGAAAGTTAGCAGATGGTTAACTAAACATTCAGTTTTCAACAATAACAATAACAATAATTGCAAACCTTGGCTGGGTGGATGGAATTGGTTCTGCATAGCTGAATTTCAACTTGCTGACTCAGATTAGCACAGTCAGCTTCCCTACTGTCATTGGCTTTTCTCTCTTGTGTATATGCCATATTCAATAATGTGAACCGGCTTGCATTTGTTCACTGGTGGCTGAACCTTTGCTTTAAAAGCCTTTGCTTTAAAAATATGCTTAGGGGTGGGGAGGTGGGAATCCTTCCTTAGAAGATAGGGCATCTTTTAAAGTTAGTTTTTCCTTTATTTCCTGCTTTTGCTCAAGTTGCAAGCTGGAATGTTTTTCATGCCCCCCAAAGAACAGTATCTTTCGATTCCTGGGCTGAGTAGAATAGAATAGAATCATAGAGTTGGAAGAGACCACAAGGGCCATCGAGTCCAACCCCCTGCCAAGCAGGAAACACCATCAGAGCACTCCTGACATATGGTTGTCAAGCCTCTGCTTAAAGACCTCCAAAGAAGGAGACTCCACCACACTCCTTGGCAGCAAATTCCACTGTCGAACAGCTCTTACTATCAGGAAGTTCTTCCTAATGTTTAGGTGGAATCTTCTTTCTTGTAGTTTGGATCCATTGCTCCGTGTCCGCTTCTCTGGAGCAGCAGAAAACAACCTTTCTCCCTCCTCTATGTGACATCCTTTTATATATTTGAACATGGCTATCCTATCACCCCTTAACCTCCTCTTCTCCAGGCTAAACATGCCCAGCTCCCTTAGCCGTTCCTCATAAGGCACCGTTTCCAGGCCTTTGACCATTTTGGTTGCCCTCCTCTGGACACGTTCCAGTTTGTCAGTGTCCTTCTTGAACTGTGGTGCCCAGAATTGGACACAGTACTCCAGGTGAGGTCTGACCAGAGCATAATACAGTGGCACTATTACTTCCCTTGATCTAGATGCTATACTCCTATTGATGCAGCCCAGAATTGCATTGGCTTTTTTAGCTGCCGCGTCACACTGTTGGCTCATGTCAAGTTTGTGGTCAACCAAGACTCCTAGATCCTTTTCACATGTACTGCTCTCAAGCCAGGTGTCACCCATCTTGTATTTGTGCCTCTCATTTTTTTTGCCCAAGTGCAATACTTTACATTTCTCCCTGTTAAAATTCATCTTGTTTGTTTTGGCCCAGTTCTCTAATCTGTCAAGGTCGTTTTGAAGTGTGATCCTGTCCTCTGGGGTGTTAGCCACCCCTCCCAGTTTGGTGTCATCTGCAAATTTGATCAGGATGCCCTTGAGTCCATCATCCAAGTCGTTGATAAAGATGTTGAATAAGACCGGGCTCAAGACAGAACCCTGTGGCACCCCACTAGTCACTCTTCTCCAGGATGAAGAGGAACCATTGATGAGCACCCTTTGGGTTCGGTCAGTCAGCCAGTTACAAATCCACTTGAGTGGTAGCATAGTCAAGACCGCATTTTACCAGCTTCTTTACAAGAATATCATGGGGCACCTTGTCAAATGCCTTGCTGAAATCAAGGTAGGCTACATCCACTGCGTTCCCTTCATCTACCAGGCTTGTAATTCTGTCAAAAAATGAGATCAGGTTAGTCTGACATGACTTATTTTTCAGAAATCCATGCTGACTATTGGTGATCACAGCATTCCTTTCTAGGTGCTCACAGACTGTTTGCTTAATGATCTGCTCCAGAATCTTCCCTGGTATTGATGTCAGACTGACTGGGCGGTAATTATTTGGGTCCTCTCTTTTCTCCTTTTTGAAAATAGGGACAACATTTGCCCTCCTCCAGTATGCCGGGACTTCGCCTGTTCTCCAGGAATTCTCAAAGATGACTGCCAGTGGTTCTGAGATCACATCTGCCAGTTCTTTTAATACTCTTGGATGCAGTTCATCTGGCCCTGGAGACTTGAATACATCTAGACTAGCCAAGTATTCTTGTACTATCTCCTTAGTTATTCTGGGCTGTGTTTCCTCTGCTGAATCATTTGCTCCAAATTCTTCAGGTCGGGCATTGTTTTCTTTATCGGAGAAGACTGAGGCAAAGAAGGCATTGAGGAGTTCAGCCCTTTCTGTGTCCCCTGTTTGCATTTCACCATCTTCTCCTCTGAGTGACCCCACTGTTTCTTTGTTCTTCCTTTTGCTACGAACATACCCATAAAAGCCTTTTTTGTTGCTTTTAACCTCTCTAGCAAGCCTGAGTTCATTCTGTGCTTTAGCTTTTCTGACTTTGTGTCTACACATGCTGGCTATTTGTTTGAATTCCTCTTTGGTGGTTTCCTCCCTTTTCCATTTTTTGTACACATCCTTTTTTAATCTTAACTCAGTTAAAAGTTCTTTAGATAGCCACCCTGGCTTCTTTAGGCACCTTCCATGTTTCCGTCTCATTGGTATTGCCTGAAGTTGTGCTTTTACTATCTCCCTCTTAACAAACTCCCAAGTAAGGAGCCCTCCACACAATTTCTAGGCATGGGTCTGAGAAGTTTTTCTTTTGTCCCACGTGTTTCCTCGGGAAAACCTGCTGAATTGGAACAAAGTCAATCTGCAGAAAACCCTATTGATGTTTGCTCTGATTCAGCAGTAAATGGATGAGCTCTAACTGAAGTTCACAGGTTTTTCTTCTTCTTCTGGATTTACTTATCTGGAAAATCATCAGAAAGGTGCTTAATTGTGGCAGGTTGCTGGATGTGCACAGGAGCAAAGCACAGGATGCAGTGGGAAATGGAAAAGAGCAGGGAAGGATTGTGAAGCAATAATCTGCACTTGGGCCGGTCCTACCATTAGGCAACGTAAGATGGTCCCCTCAGGCAGCTGATTTGGAGTGTCAAGGCAAGTCAGCAAATAGTTAACTAAAAGTTAGCTTTCTTTAATGATAATAAACACCAATTGTCTTGCTCTGTATAAGGCAGCTTCCTCAGTCTTTTTACTGGGCTGAGGGAGGCCAGGGTTGAAGGGAGTTGTAGTCCTAAACATATTAAGGGCACCCGGTTGTCGAAGACTGCTCTAGATGAACCACTGGTGGTTTGGTCCATGAACTTACTCCTTTGGTAGAGTTATACAGGCTTTTGAAAGCACACGACAGCTTTCACGTTAGGCTTGGTTCAAAGAGCCTTTACACATGTGAATCTCTTTGAAAGTGTAAAATTTCAATGTGATGTCTTTCCTCCAAAGAATTGTGGTAATGGTTTCACAAACTGTTGGGAATGCGTAGTTAGGGAGATCTAGGGCTTTTCAAAGAATGGTGAACAATGACTAAGCAGGTTTATTTTCGGCTAGCATTGACGAACACCCTTCCTGTCACCAGGTTTCATAGCTACTGTCACTTAGGTCCCATCTACCTTATTGTCAAGCTTCAGGGAATCGAAGGATCAAACGAAAGGAAGGTTTTACCAGTTAGAATCTTTAATAATCACAGTGAGAGAACAAAAAACACATCTCGTAGAATGCGGTACTACCAATTAAGGATCACGCCCCCTCCATTCCTATTAATTTACGTCACTCCTACATCTTGTAATCTGAGCTTGTACCCTCTACGCTTTCTGTTCTGAGACTTTCTGAGCTCTTCTTAACCTTGGGGAGAGCGGAGGAATGCTGTCCAGCGACTGTGAATCTGTTAACCCTCTCTCTTCCCGTGTTTCTTTTCCTAGCTGTTCCCCACCCAGTATTTCCCAGCTTCTACCTCCTGAACTATGCCCCTCTGCAAACCACTGTTCCAAATCTATACTGTCCTCCTGCTCCTGAGAAGATTCAGGGTTAGGGGGAAAGGGCAGCTCCCACCATTCCTCCTCAGTGCAGCCCTCCTCAGCACGGTCCCTGACACTTATACATTTAAAGCAGTGCTATACCATTTTAAACAGTTATGAAAGAATCCTGGAAGCTGTAGTTTGTTAAGGCTGCTGAGAATTGTTAGGAGATCCCTGTCTCCCCTAACAGAGCTACAATTCTCAGATTTCTCTAGGAAGAGGGTTTGATGGTTAAACCAGTGTAAGAACTGCAGCTTTGCGAGGGAAATTGGGTGCCTCTGGATAACTCTCAGCAGCACCCTTAACCAACTACAGTTCTCGTGATCCCACTTTAAATGTATAGTGCAGCTGAGGCCTAACAAAGGAAGATTCTTGTCAAAGGGGCATTTTAGCAGGATTCCATGGAAGAACCTTGTAAGAAGTTAAGCTGTTTTCTTGTCCTGGAGTTCATTATGCATGGAGTTACCAAGTCTGTCCACCTATTTGATTTCTAGGCATTTCTAGGTTGCTTGCTAATGCCCTGCCTACACAAAGAGCGAAGGGGATGTGCCAAAAAATGATATTGCTGTTTGCACCCACTTCTTTCCCTAAGAATTTGTTTTCTGGCTCTTCACTCAGAGCCCTGTTTGCTTGTAATATAATGGAGGATAGTTCTGATTTATTTCAGCTTATGTCAACAGTGCTTAAGAGGACCATCTTGTGGTGTGATTAAAGTGATGCCATCTCGAGAGAGTTTGTTCCAGGCTGCTATGATACTTTCCAGTCCCATTCATTTCAGATTACATAAAATGAATAATTAAATACAGTTCCATTCTCCCTGCATTTCATTCCCTTTGGCTTGAGCGTTACTGAGAAACAGCACCTAGCCCTTGAAGGAATCTGAAGGGCTGGAGAAGGGAAGTTTTGAAACAAGAAAACAAGCAGATCAGGACCTCTTCCCATCCTGTCCACCCCTCAGTGTGACAGGAGACAGGTCCCTGGAGAAGACAAAGTTTCATCCTGCTTAGATAGCTCAGCACCCTTTCCCCTCTCAGCACATAGTTGAATTATGGAAGTCTTGCCAGAGTGGTGCATGCTCTGGTTATCTCCCGCTTGGACTACTGCAATGTGCTCTACGTGGGGCTACCTTTGAAGGTGACCTGGAAGCTACAACTAATCCATAATGTGGCAGCTAGACTGGTGACTGACAGTGGCCACCGAGACCACATAACACCGGTCCTGAAAGACCTACATTGGCTCCCAGTACATTTCCGAGCACAATTCAAAGTGTTGGGGCTGACCTTTAAAGCCCTAAGCGGCCTCAGCCCAGTATACCTGAAGAAGCATTTCCACCTCCATCGTTCAGCCCGGACACCGAGGTCCAGCTCCGAGGGCCTTCTGGCGGTTCCCTCACTGCGAGAAGTGAGGTTACAGGGAACCAGGCAGAGGGCCTTCTCGGTAGTGGTGCCTGCCCTGTGGAATGCCGTCCCATCAGATGTCAAGGAAATAAACAACTATCTGACTTTTAGAAGACATCAGAAGACAGTGATGGTAAAATGGGCCCAGGATTTAGGGAAAAATATTATGATGAGCCAATGGGAACGGCTGTGGAAAAGAGATATCAAATTTATGGCATGCTATAATTTAAAAGAGAATGTAATGAAAATGCAGCACAGATGGTACCTGACCCCGGTCAGACTGGCAAAAATGTATAAAAACTGTAGTGATATCTGTTGGAGATGCAACAATGGGGCAGGAACCTTTCTACATATGTGGTGGGAGTGCAAAGAGATAGTGGGATTCTGGGAAAATATCTATAACGAATTGAAAAAGATGTTTAGATTTTCATTTGAAAAAAAACCAGAATCCTTTCTCCTAGGCATCATGTCAGAGGAAATAAAAAGAATGGTTAGGCCAATATTTATGTATGCATCTACGGCGGCAAGGTTATTGATTGCCAAAAATTGGGAAAGCAGCAGCGTCCCAACTAAAACAGACTGGTTATCTAAAATGCTGGAATACTTCCATATTGTCAAACTAACAGGGAGTATAAGAGGAGATATGGTACAAAAAGTGAATAAAGAGTGGCCTATCTTTAAGGAATACATCAATATTTATGTGGAAAAAGTAGAATTTCTGACAGATATTGAGTGAATCCAGAAAATGATTAGAGTGAAAGGAGAGTAAAGTTAAGATAGAAGAAGAGATTAAAGAAATAATGAAATGCGTTTAAGCTAGTTGGAAAAATAAAGTAGCGTCACAAGAACGGCTAGAAGTCAAGTCACTTGGTGGATGTCCGTGTGGGGTAGGTGTGTAGGTATGTTGATATGTATAGTATAGGTATTATAGAGTAATGTAAGTAAGTTTTATGTTATGAAAATTAGGTGGTGTGTTATGTACGTGTATTGTGTAATTGTGTAAATGTATATGTTATATGTTAATAAAATTTAAATAAAAAAAGAAAAAGAAGGCAGCCCTGTTTAGGAATTTTTTAAATGTTTGATGTTTTATTGTGTTTTTAATATTCTGTTGGGAGCCACTCAGAGTGGCTAGGGAAACCCAGCCAGATGGGAGGGGTATGTATGTATGTATGTATGTATGTATGTATGTATAAATAAATAAATAAATAAATAAATAAATAAATAAATAAAATTATTTCCCCCAGGAGGCACTGATGGCCACCAACTTGGATGGCTTTAAAAGAGGATTAGACAAATTCATCAATGACTACTAACTCATGCTCTACCTTCCTCCACAGTCGGAGGCAGCAATGCTTCCACATACAGTACCAGTTGCTGGAAGCCACAGGGAGGCAGAGTGCTCTAGTCCTCATGTTCTGCTCCTTGGTTTCTCACAGGTATCTGGCTGGCCACTGTGAAAACAGGATGCTGGACCTGATGGACCATTGGCCCGATCCAACAGGCTCTTCTTATATTCTTATATGTTCTCCTCTGTCCACAAGGCGGGCATTGTCAACCTGTCTCCAGGTGTTTGGGACTACAACTCCCATCAGCCCTAGCTAGCAAGTGCTGGGAGTTATGGTCAAAAAACAACAGGAGGACTTGAGGTTCGCAAAGGCTACTCGAGAGGTACCAAATGTGATCTTAAAAGTCTAACTCATAACTGGGTGGCGCTGCAAAACTGAAAGTGGGAGCCAGAGTATGGCTTGCTCACACTTCTTGAATACATCATTTGTTTAAAATGGGGATTGAGGGACCTGCAGCCTTTGAGATGTTGCTGGAGCTCAGCTCACTCTAACCCCTTTTGTGTGCGGAAATTTTTAAAAATGAAATATTTACTTATTTTGAGGTGCAGCTTACTGATAAGTGCAATGTCTGTTCTCCCTGTAGAAATGCAGAGCTGTTCCACATAGCTTGGCCTACAGAGCAAACGGAATGTGTTGTGTTATTCTTCAGTGGTGGAATGGACTGTATCACATCAAATCGTGGGCGGGAAACTTGTGTTGTTGAATGTTCCCTTACATAATACCAAAAGCATCCCTGAAGGTATAAAACAGCAGAATGGGAACCTCTCTACATGAAGTGCTAGATTTTACATGCAAGGAGTTTACATTAGGGCTGTGCACTGGATTTGAATGAGTCCTAAATCAAACTGGGCTGATTCGGGGGAAGCTGGGTCTTGGTTTGGGCTGAGACAGCCCTGGATCGCCTTGGGTGAGACTGGGCAGCCTAGAGTGATCTGGGGCTGGTAGGGGAGGCATGGGGGTCAAGCAGGAAGAAGGAGAAATGGCTGCTCACCGCTTGCAATCCATGAGGCAATTCCCTGCCTTTTCTTCTTCTTCAGTGAATGCAAGCAGTTTTTAGTATTTATTTACAGTGGTACCTCAG
The DNA here is from genome assembly GCF_964270895.1 of Podarcis filfolensis. Taxonomy (NCBI): domain Eukaryota; kingdom Metazoa; phylum Chordata; class Lepidosauria; order Squamata; family Lacertidae; genus Podarcis; species Podarcis filfolensis. The sequence goes on along the minus strand of NC_139603.1, from coordinate 28,250,580 downwards.
GTTACATACGCTTCAAGTTACATACGCTTCTGGTTACAGACTCTGCTAACCCAGAAATAGTGCTTCAGGTTAAGAACTTTGCTTCAGGATGAGAACAGAAATCGTGCTCTGGCAGCGCAGCAGCAGCAGGAGGCCCCATTAGCTAAAGTGATGCTTCAGGTTAAGAACAGTTTCAGGTTAAGAACAGACCTCCGGAACGAATTAAGTACTTAACCCGAGGTACCACTGTATTTAAATGCACATGGGTTGCTGGGGTTTTTTTTGTTTGTAAATATTTAAACAATGTGCCAGCATATTGTTTTTCTGGTGGCTTCTTCAGACCACAGCAAGAATCGCTTACGGAGTACTTTTTTAAACCGCTTGGCATATCTCAATGAGACAATATCTGTTTGAGGTAAGGGAGAACAGTGGCAACCAGGAATGGCTTTTTCTTTTTCTTTTTTGGGAGTGGGGCGGCGGCGGCGGCATTATTTTATCTCTTGTGGTATTTTGTCACTTGTGATATGAGCAGGGCCTCCGTCAGGCTGGAAGTGCCATGGGGCTACAGCACAGAAATGCAAGATAACCTCAACAATGCATTGCTCTTTGTATTATCTTGCATTTTGCATTTCCCGCAAAGATCTTTGAATGTCATACATGGATATCTTTCCTTATCTACAAATGTAACTCCCTGTTGACCAATTTTGGTCATGATGGGAGTGATCCAGTTGCATTGAAATCCCCCTGGGAAAGCACCCAGTATAATTATTTTTGTCACAGGCTGGCTGAGTCAGGATTGCCAAAAATCCAGTAGGATGTGGGGCAGTGTGCTGACAAGGATCCTGAGGTTGGGGTTGGGGGCTCCCTCAACTTGCTCTCTTGTCTCATCCATTTTGGTGTTCCCCTGCCAGTAGAAGGACAATAGGGAGGGATCCAGTCTAACTTCTCTAGGGAGGGAGCTCCAAAGTCTGGGAGCAGCCACCGAGAAGATCTTAGGTCCAGGATTAGCTGAAAGAGAAAGGAACAGAGGGTTCCACCGACTGGTGTATCAAGAGATTACAGAAACACTTAATTCCTATACATAGGATAGCAAAGGGGTGTGGCAGTGTTGGCTCAACGTCTATAACACTTTGACAATTAGAGTAGCTGCCTTTGTTGTATGGGATTAACCATGTGTATTGCCTGAAGTGCCTTAAACCAGCATTTTAGTCCCAATGAAGGAATCCCAACGCCCCAAAACAGGACAGGCCCAAGAGATTTTGCTGCCCGAAGCAAAGGACAAGATGGCGCTCCCCTATTTCCGTATCTCACTTCAACACTGGCGACAGGACATCATGCCCAAATGCAGCAGCATCATTATGGGGATGTAGAACGGACAGTGTGGCAAACACCTATCTGCCTCTGACGTCTTGCTGCTGCTCCCTGAGGCAGCTGTCTCGCTCTGCCTACTGGTAGGGCCGGTCCTGTCCCCAAGCTGACGCTTGTGCATGATACTGGTTATTCTTGGAGGCAGTATGCCTCAGAATACAAGTTGTTGGGAATCGCAGTGCTGTTGAACTCCGGTTCTGCCTTTGGGCTTCTCACGGACATCTGGTTGGTCACTGTGAGAATGGAGTGCTGGACTAGATGGGACTTGGGCCTGATCCAGCATGGCACTTGTGATCTTTCAAAAAATGAGTTCACTCCTAGCTCAGGCGACATCGATGCAGCAAATTAAGTGAATACCTTGCTGTAGCGTTTCAAATGTTCCTTGCGTTGTTTTCTTTTTCACCAGGATGAAAGTTAGCCAAGCGTCTGTGGAATGCTTATCCAAATGGCATTATTATCCAGATAAAGCACAGGGACATCATTTCTTTTTAATACTTCCCCACCCTGCCCTCCTGGGTTTTTTCTTTTTTCTTAATCACTCCACAACATGCAACCGGCTTGAATGGTATTGAATTTCTTTTTTAGCCTGTAGAATCTAAAAGGCTGCCTGCAAATTGATGGCTTGTTTTAAGACCACAAGAAACTACTTGTCATTATCTGTTAACAGCTGCTTTTCTAGCTTTCCCCCCATTTTGTCAACTTTAGAAAAGTAGATGATGAAGCAAAAAGGTTTCTCTTTTGTTTGTTTGTTTGTTTTTTAAGAATGTGGCCTGCCAGTTGATTCCCTCGGGTGCAAAAATTGAATTATTGAACACACCCTCTTGCTACAGCGGGTTCTGTGCATATTATCAGTGCCTTTGTGCAATCCCATTAAACAATTTTAGGCTATTTCATACATGGTGTTTTCCATTCAGAGAGGGACTGATGCTTTGCACAAGAAACTGGCACAAAGCAAGTTAAGCTGCCATATAGTTACGCCAGATCCAAATGCCGTTCAGCAGTGAGTGGCGAGTCTTTCAAATAGTGCTCTATGCCAAGTCTCCAGGTCATGTGACTGAGCTGAATGGGCTAAGTCCCCACTCTCTGGTCTAGCCCCCAGAATGCTACTCTTTGGGGACTTAAACTGGCCTCGGCTCTGTCAGCTTCAGCTAAAGCTTGGCTGAGCAAGTTATGCCAGTGTCATCTTCACCTTAATGTTGTCTAAGTGCAGCTGAGCCAGGGACTTCCTGGATCAACCGGAGATCCACTGCATTCTAAACTGCTCATCCAGGCAGATCTTGCCATAGATTTTCCCCAGTGTCTACGAAGCAAAAGAAACACCCAGTTGAAACTTCTCATGCAAATTCAGATATATATATATATATATATATATATATATATATATATATATATATATATATATATATATTAAAAGGAAGGACCTGTAGTGAGATGGATGGAAGTCACACTTAAAGAATAGAAGGTTATCTATCTGTGATTTAATGTATCAGCGACATATGATGTTGAATTGATTTTTCCTTTTTGTATCTTATTTTATTTTGAACAACAAATGGAATAATTGTAATACTTAATAAAATCCATAAAGAGCCTGGGGGGGGAGGTAGTTGGGGACCTTGGTGTAGTTCCCAGAATAGGGCCCCTCTTCCCTAAGAAAGCAAGGCATGAGATAAAGTACCACAAAATCAGACTTGGGGCACCTTATTATGGCATGAAGTTTCATGGACTCCAAAAATAAGCAGACACTGAGCATGCGCCAGGCATGCCGGGTTTCGCTCAACATTGAACGTGAGGTCACACACTGGAAGGGGCCCTCGTACACCCACCGAAAGGCCCAGTGGGGCCTGCCACGGCTGCGACGGGCTCCGTTGGGCCCTCATGCTGCTGCAATGGCTCCAACGGGTGGCGCTGTGGTCTAAACCACCAAGCCTCTTGAGCTTGCTGATCGTAAGGTCAGCAGTCCGAATCCACGTGGCGAAGTGAGCTCCTGTTGCTTTGTCCCAGCTTCTGCCATCCTAGCATACCAGATAAGTAGGTACCACTGCGGTGGGAAGGTAAATGGTGTTTCTGTGTTTCCATCATGGTGTTCTGTTGTGCCAGAAGTGGTTTGGTGATGCTGGCCACATGACCTGGAAAGCTGTCTGTGGACAAACTCCGGCTCCCTTTGCCTGAAAGCGGAGATGAGTGCCACAAGCCCATAGTTGAATTCAACTGGACTTAACCATCCAGAGGTCCTTTACCTTTACCTTGTCACCTGCATCGTCACAAGTCTCGGCAAAATCTGCTCTCTGCTTCTTTTCCCTAACTGTGGAACACCCACGTTCTGCAAGGAGCATGGAAGAAAAATGGCTAAGAACTTAGCTAGACCGTTGGTGTATCTAACCAGGGTTTTAGACAGGAGACTTTCACAGCGCTACCTGGAGATACCATGGTAATATCTGGTTGTACTTGAGAAGCAGAAGTAGCCCAGGGAAAGCTTTGATTGTGTGTCAAGAAGTTGGGCACCTTGGTTGCTTGTTTTGGACCTTTGGGTCATCTTGCAAACAATGAGAAATGGCATCATTTGCTGGCACAAATGCATTGCAGGTGCATCTTATTGGTCAGACGCTATGGGTAGTCTATTGGTCCTACTCACACAGGGAAGTTTTGTGCACGCGGTGTCATCTTCATTAATATGCCAACCATTATCTCTTCTCCTCCTTTTAATCCAGACTGACCATTTCCACTGGTTTGTTTTGTTTTTTTACATCAGATTTTCCATGGAAATGGTCAATTTGAATTACATGGGGAAATAATACGGGATAGCATTTTGATGAGAGTGCTGTGCAAAGCTCCCATGCATCATTATTGTTACTGTTGTTGTTAAATTTATATACCACCCTTCATCAACACATCTCAGGGCAGTTCACAGAATAAAATACAAGATAAAACACAAGTAAATAATTAAATCGAAACAACAACACAATAATACCCGCTTTCCACAGACACCTTTAAAAGGCTGCAGAATATTCATCAGCCAATGGCCTGGTTGAAGAGGAATGTTTTTGACTGACGCCTAAAAACATATAATGAAGGCGCCGGCCCAAGTGAGTCCCCACTGCGGAAGAGAATTCTACAAACAGGGAGCCACTGCAGAGAAGGCCCATTCTCATGTCACCACCCTCCAGACCTCATGTGAAGGAGGCGCACGAAGAAGGGCCTCAGATGATGAACGCAGAGTCCAGGACAGTTTACATAAGCAGCACAGAGTTCCCAATAAACTGCCACGTCTTTCGTTTATTTTTCTAGGTAAATGACGCAGAAGCATCTCCCTTTGGGGAGTCATTTAGATTGCACGACACAGAGGTGCTGCTGAGAAGAAGACATCACGTTTTAAACTTTGTGTCACAGTCACATTAATCCTGGGAGTTAAAAGGAGGGAACCTCCCTTACAATACGGTGGAGTGAATTTTGCTCCATAAAAGCAATTCTTTTAGGTATGCCTTTAAAGAATGGTTTTTATAGTCACATTGGATCTGAGAAGCTACGGTAAGGGAGCTGATGTGCGAATGAATAACAAAGATGTTATCATATGTTTCTTTTCGTTTGTTTGCCTCTCCTGGCTAGGCATACAAATATTTCCTTTCCCCCTTTTCTGTAAGGGTAAAAATATGTGTGTGCACATATCTAAAATAGGATTTTGCTGGCTTTCTTTCAAAAAGCAGCAGGTCTGTGTGTGGGTTCCAGTTGTGAAGAATGCCTTTGTTAGGCTCAGGCTTGAGTTGATGCACTGAGGAGTATTTGATTTTGCTTTATGAAATATAAATCTAGTAAATCTATCCTTTATGGCAAGCCTCCAGCCCTGTTTAAATCTCAATTTTCTAGCAGCTAGGCAGAACAGGACTGGAATACAAGACAAAATAATTTTGAGAGCATTTCTGGGAGAAGCTGCTGCTGATGCTATGTTAAATTACCATTATCTCCCTAATGCAACCGAAAGAACCAAATTACATATATACTTCGTTGCTTCAGTTTCCGAAGGGATGCTCAGCAAACTTTATATTACGGCTGCAAACATTTCATAGTTTCAATCACAAGATGATTTCTGCTGTTTTTACATGTTCTAACTGCTGGAAATTCTTCTGATTTATATTCTTTTCTTTTCTTTCCTTTTTGCATCTTGTGTTAATTATGAACTCTCGTTTTTTTTCTTCCACCCTCCCATCTGCAGTTATTGCAGTATTTTCATTTAGTGCAAATCACTTGGTTAAAGTTCAGTTTTTATAGAAAGAGGGAAGAGGAGAGAGTTAGAAATTCTTGTCTCACAACTTGAAGGTGTTGAATCTCTTGCCCAGTGCTTTGGTCAATTCTTCAGCAGTCATTTCTCAGTTGGACGGTATCTCAACATTAGAGGTCCCTTGTCCTGCGTATCTCTTATAAAGGAGCCTGTTCTCTCTTTTCGGAGGGGGCGGAGAGAGAATAATAATGTACAGAAAGATTAAACTGGCTGGCAAACTCATAACCAAACTTGATTTTGAGTTGTTTCCAAACACATCCCACCTGATCGTAAAGTGTTCAGAATGGCGACCCAACAATTCTTACAATACTTCTGGTTAAAATAAAGCTGTCTGTATAGCATACCAGATGAGAAGCTGCTTTTTGGCAAGGAATGATCACAGCTAGAGGTCTCATGATTCAGAGAGTTCTTGGCATGTGCATTGGGACAAGCCTAAAACAATAGCTAGGGATGAAAAAAATGACTTCCATGGGAAAAAACCACACTCATGTCTTCTCAGTGGGCAACGTTTAAAATGCTTGCTGCAGTTCATGAGAGGTAATAAATGAGGTTCTCTCCAGATGTTTTGGGCTACATTTACCACTGTCTCCCGATAGCATGACCAATGGTCGGGATGAAAGGAATTACAGCCCCAAACATATGGAGGGAATGATATTGATCTTTCCTGGTCTATAGCACACACAAAGAACAACAATAACCACAGGATGCCACTCCCTCATTAGGGTTAAATTAAAATCCTCGTCTTGATCAACCACACCTGCTGGTAAAAGTAAAAATTAACCACATCACATTGTAAAAACTCTTCTTTTAGTTACAGAGCATACCCTCCAACATTTCTCTGATGAAAACAGGGTTGTCAACAACAACAACAACACCTTGGCCATCTGAGTGGGTTGCATAAGCCACTCTGGGTGGCTTCCAATATATATAAAACATAATTAAACATTAAACATTAAAAAAACTCCCCTATACAGGGCTGCCTTTAGATGTCTTCTAAAGTTTGTATAGTTACTTATCTCCTTGACTCTGGGTTGCATAACTCCATATCCTCCAACATTTCTCCGATGAAAATAGGGACGTCTTAAGGAAAAGCGGGGCATTCCGGGATAAATCCAGGACTGTCCTTGGAAAATAGGGACACTTTGAGGGTCTGACAAAGGACTCTGAAGCACCAAGTTCTAGACAGAAGGCCAGAATAAAGCACAGCCCGTAGTTATTATAGCTTTAGTTTTACAAGGGGAAATTAGTCCAGGAGAGAGCAAGGGTTTTTTTTATGGGTGCTGGAGTGAAAGATATTCCTGGAAAAGGTCTATAAAGTCTTCCAGTAATCGTCCCCAGTTGTGAATTGCTTGATTACTGCTTTTGTGTTTTATTTCAGACAGTGAATGAAAGGCCCAGAAGCGGATAATTGTTTCAACAAACTCAGAGTCACATTGCAGCTAATTCCTCCTTGCCTTCAGTTTGGGCTGCCTCCACTGATGTCGACCTGGTTATTATAGAGCCAAGGGAGATGAGATGCAGGTTTTGATTGGTGTCTCCACTTAGGGTACCATAAAGACAACCCTCTGCCTCAGTAATCTGTATGGCAAGGTGTGAATAGCAGTGCCAATGCCTAATTAATTACAATTATTTATATGCCTGAGAACAAAACCTTGAAACCTGCTCTGACACTGCTCTGACACTAGGAGGGGATGACCTAGCTAAGCCTGGCAGGACAGCTTACTCTATGGTCTTAACCTCTTTCATGCATTAATTATAGGAGGCTGCTTACCCCACAATGATTTAGACCATGGCCACCATAATCCTTGACCTGCTTCCTGGGCTTGATGGGTCCCAGGACCCATCAACATCTGGGAGGGCACCAGGTTGAGGAAGGCTGGTGTAAACAAGACTAAGCTGGACCTGGAAACAGACTATGAGCCAGTGCGATGGTTGATGGTATCAAAAGAAGAATTGACATGGTCACACTCCTCCTGTCTCTTCCCCATCAAAGGGCATCCCACAAAGTAATCAAGGCAGTTTCCATCCCAGAACTGGGCCTGAAGCTCAAATGAAATGGATCTAGATAATCTGTTTCATTCAGGAATGACTGCAATTGCCTTGCCTCTGCTCTCTCAAGGCACTTGCCCAAGAAGAAACACCACCCTGTAGTTAACATATTCTGGGGGCAGTTTAGGTTTCTTCAGGAAACCTAACATTTTCTCTCTTGAGAATCACCCCCTTATTGCTAGAGTTAGTAGATCAAGTACAGAAGTGTTTGGTTGGACTCAAAAAAGCACTTTGTCTAAAGTCCCAGTAACTGAAATTCACCCAAGAAAACTGAACCGGACAGTGCTTGGGACCTCTTCACTAATGACGCACTTGTTGTTGTTTAGTCGTTTAGTCGTGTCCGACTCTTCGTGACCCCATGGACCAGAGCACGCCAGGCTCTCCTGTCTTCCACTGCCTCCTGTAGTTTGCTCAAACTCATGTTAGTAGCTTCGAGAACAATGTCCAACCATCTCATCCTCTGTCATCCCCTTCTCCTTGTGCCCTCAATCTTTCCCAACATCAGGGTCTTTTCCAGGGAGTCTTCTCTTCTCATGAGGTGGCCAAAGTATTGGAGCCTCCGCTTCAGGATCTGTCCTTCCAGTGAGCACTCAGGGCTGATTTCCTTAAGAATGGATACATTTGATCTTCTTGCAGTCCATGGGACTCTCAAGAGTCTCCTCCAGCACCATAATTCAAAAGCATCAATTCTTCAGCGATCAGCCTTCTTTATGGTTCAGCTCTCACTTCCATACATCACTACTGGGAAAACCATAGCTTTAACTATACGGACCTTTGCTGGCAAGGTGATGTCTCTGCTTTTTAAGATGCTGTCTAGGTTTGTCATTGCTTTTCTCCCAAGAAGCAGGCGTCTTTTAATTTCGTGACTGCTGTCGCCATCTGCAGTGATCATGGAGCCCAAGAAAGTAAAATCTCTCACTGCCTCCATTTCTTCCCCTTCTATTTGCCAGGAGGTGATGGGACCAGTGGCCATGATCTTCGTTTTTTTCATGTTGAGCTTCAAACCATATTTTGCGCTCTCCTCTTTCACCCTCATTAAGAGGTTCTTTAATTCTTCCTCACTTTCAGCCATCAAGGTTGTGTCATCTGCATATCTGAGGTTGTTGATATTTCTTCCGGCAATCTTAATTCCGGCCAGGGATTCATCCAGCCGAGGCTTTCGCGTGATGAATTCTGCATATAAGTTAAATAAGCAGGGAGACAATATACAGCCTTGTCATACTCCTTGACACACTACATGGCACTAATTTGGGCATTTGTTCTTTCTTTTCCTTAGACAGATCTATCAGAACAGTGTAAAACACAGCTAAAGGTATTTGTGTTTTAAGATATTATCAGTCTTGCTAACAGAAAAGCTTCCCTTTTCTCTTGAATCAGGTGTACCCTTTTAAGTCTGAAACTTGAAAGCGAATATATTTTTTAAGTCCCAAAAATGGAGCCAAGCAGAGTGGCGCAATTGCTTATTGGAGACATTTATCCTGCTAATGAGAAACTAATCAGGTTTGGACAGAAATTTGTTGGAGCTTTTACAGTTTTACACACTGGGAATACTGGCTGAAGCTATTTTAAAGGAATTGGACGTGGAACCGCAATTGATTTTTGTAAATAATAATAATAAAATCTTGAAAATATCTTAATTACTTTTGGCTACAGTTCCTTCTTTTCAATATGCCTTCCAATAGTAATTTACTCCCCTTTGAAATTTCATTAATCTTTTTTCAAAAGGACAGGACAAACCAAATCTTAAGGACTCTGCTAATTCCTTAGGCGGTTTTTTTTTTTTTTTTTTAAAGCAGCAACACTGCTTCCCATAGAGATAGATAGATTTGTTTTTCCTGAATAATTGTTACGTGCAACATTTCTCATTCTCATTTTGGGGGAGCAAAAATATCCAGAATCCCCTTCTTATGTCCAACCCACAAAATAGTGAGCAAGGAGTCTTCATGAGGATGAAAATGTTAAGCAAACTCATGGGTAGATGGGGAAGTTGGGAGGTGAGGAACTGACTTGGTATTGACGCCATACTGCCTGCATTGGTAAAAAGTTACTTTTTCTTGTATAGCCTTAGAAGGGATGAGGTTATGGGAACCTGGCTATGGCAAGTATATACACTTCAAAATTGACCATGGCACCACTGGTCATTACAAATTCTAGAAAGCCATTCTGTGACCGGGAGCAGGAATCTGTAATGTTAAATATGGAGGGCATTTCATGAACAGCTGGTTACACTAAAAAGAGAATGGAGACACCCCTATTTGGGTTTCTTTGTGTTCAGTCACTGTAGAACTACAGTCATACCTCAGGTTACAGCCACTTCAGGTTGCGTTTCTTCGGGTTACTGACCGCTGAAACCTGGAAGTACTGGAACGGGTTACTTCTGGGTTTCGTCGGTCGCGCATACGCATAAGCGCTAAATCATGCTTTGCACTTGCACAGAAGCGCCAAATCACTTGCAAAGCATTGGAAGACACAAGATCTACCCACCCTGGAAGAATGGCAGATGCAAGTAATGGACTACATGGAAATGGCAGAAATGACCAGCAGAATACGAGACCAAGGAGAAGAGCGGATGGGGGAGGATTGGATGAAGTTTAAAATCTATTTACAAAAACACTGTAAAATTTTTGAATGTTGATGACATTGAAATGAAATGAGGGGGTTTCAGTAAGCAAGGATTGGGGAAGTATAATATGTGAGGGAAATTATATAAGGACAAAACTAACAGAATTAATTTGCTGATCAACTTCGAAGTGGAATACAAGAAAGGGAGGCGGGTGGAAGTCAAGAAAATAAGGTGATGAATGATAAGAATTTGAAAAGAGGTCTTTTTCCTTTTCTTTTTTCTTTTTTTTCTTCTTTTTTCTCCTTTTTTTTGTTAATCTTTTTAATATGTATTGTTCTTCTTTGTATGGTTTTTTTTGCTTTTTCTTGTAAAACTTAATAAAACATCATTTAAAAAAAAAAAACAGAAGCGCCAAATCACAACCTGCGCGTGCACAGACACGGGTTGCGAACGCTGTGGGTTGCGAACATGCATCCCACATGGATCACGTTTGCAACCTGAGCATCCACTGTAGTAACTTCTTCCAAGCATCCAGTTTATGAAGCCCCTAACACAGGGATCAGCAACCTAAGGCCCATGGGCCACAAGCGGCCCACGGGGGTTGTTTAACCGGCCCATGAGCTGCCCCCGAACTGAGCCGCCCACTTGGCAAGTCCCCGCCGCTGCTCTAAACCAGCACAATGCAGCGTGTGGACTCGCTTCCACAGTGCCGGAAATCACATCCGTGCATGCACAGATGCTGAAAACCACACCTGCACAGACGCAGATGCCGGAAATGGCGGGCGCATGCGTGATCCGGCCCATGGAGGGATCTCCGCTGGGGTGAACCGGCCCAGGCGAGGTAAACTTTGCCGACCCCTGCAACACTATGGATAGGTTGATTGAAAATTCAGAGCCTTGACTCTGGTTTTGGAATTGCTTCACAAGACCCTTAAATCAGACTCTTAGCTCATGAGTTCCTTCCCCTTCCTGCTTAAAAAAAATCCCTTATAGCTATGGATTCGTTTATTTCATTCCCTTTCTTATTCCTGTGGCTGACTATCATGTTCCAACTTCAGGAAAAGATAAGCAAATTATCTATTCCAGCCCTTGCCCAGAGCTATGATTCTGAGTGGTTTAACAGTCATCAGTCCCTTTTCACAGGGAACCTGGGAATTGTAGCTCTGTGAGGGGAATGGGGAGGGTCTCTTAGCAACTCTCAGCACCCTTAACAGCTCCCAGAATTCTTTGGGGGAAGCCATGACTGTCATAGTGCTCTAAAGGCACTGCAGGGGGTGGGCCTCAGGGTCCCTTCCAACTCTACGGTTGTATGATTCTGTGATTAAAGTTCTTTGGGCAAATAAATACCCATCTCTCATCAATGACAGTTCAGGCAAAACCAGGGTAGTAAGAGACTGGTTCAGAGCGCCAATCTCACAATACAAAAATGTTCTGGTATACCTTTAAACATTCAGAATGCCCTTCATACAATAGGTTACTAATTATCATTTTAAGGAAAAGGAATGAGGCACCGTCTGAAAACGGGATGCTGTTCTTACAAGAACAGCCAATTCTTCCACCATCTCCTCCATCATCTCCCAACAACTTCTCAAGATATATTTGACTAAGCATGGATTGCAAATCACACCTTAGTCAAATAATGCTGTTTGTTGGACCATTTCCATGCTATGACCCCTTTGCCACAGCAGCTTAATGACAAACAGATGAACATCTGGATGCTTTTGTGTTCAGGCAGAAACGTAAGAATGAGCATTTTATCTATGTTGCTTGGGATTTCTTCGCCATAGTCTTCTTTAATGCACATGTACAAGTGAAGGAAAATCTCTTTTCCTTTTCCTGTTTAAATACCCAAATTAATCTTCTCAAACTTAACGGATATCAATGGGGGGAAAAACAGGTGAAATTAAGACTTCAATCAGAGCTGTTTTCCACATGCTTGCAGCCAAGTTTCCCTTGTTTTTAATTGATCTAATAGCTCTGTCTGGTGTAAAATAAAGGCCCTCTGGTTAATATTTTACACTCTGGAAAGGTTGGGATCAATATATCTTACTCCATCCTTTTAAAATTTAATTTCTTCTGAGCCGCTCCTTTATCAGGGACGCCAATATTCCTTTACAGCACTACTGACCATTGGAGAAGAGTGCTGGAAACTGGAATTGATTTGTCTCTCTCATTTTTTATGTTGAAATTTCAAATATATTTCAATGAATCATATAGGGACACCAGGTTTGTCTCAGAGATTCTTAGTGGTGAGGAGGAGGCTATGGTTGTAGTCTTGGGCTTCTTAGCAATGCATGTATGTTTACCTGGTTGCCTGTATAAGCATTAATACTCTGGAGAGGTGTCCAAATTATTGTTTTTAACTGGATTATCCTGCCATGATTCACATGTCTGTGCAAGGAACTTTTCTCACAGTGATGTTGTAGCTTGCTTGCTTGAAGCAACCTAGATACCCTTCTTTGTCTTCTAGGGAACGACAACTCCACCAGTAAAATTTATAGATCTTGACCTTCAAAGAACTTCATAATGACTAGGAGATTTGAGGGAGAAACTGTCTGCATACGTTGAGATGCTCTATATAGAGTTCCTTCTGTAGGTACCCCCTCCATCTGAAGTGAGGGGGGGAAAGGATCTTCTTAGTGGTGGCACCCTAATTATGGAACCCGCTTCCTAGAAAGGTCTGTCTGGCACCTGCACAGATGTCCTTTTGGTGCCGGGCAAAGAGCTATTTATTTCCCTAGGGTGTTCTGCATTAATTGGTAACACCAGTTGTTCCACCCACAGGACAGAGAGTGTGCTCTGACTTCAGAGAGGGTTTAGAACTAAAGAAGAGCTGTTGGATCCCTTCCCTCTGCTGCTGCTGCAGCTCTTACTCTGCCATCATCGGAGCTCCGGTATCAGCACAACTGAAAAGAGAAGGGAATCATTCGGATCTGATGCCTTCCCAGTCCTCTGTTATGTTCCCAAGCCATGGACAATATGTTACACCATGGTTGTAGTTTACTCCCAGCTGAGAAGTCACCAACTTTGGGCTGTTTGTCTTCGACGTTTTCCACTCCAGGAGGTTATTATAAGAACTTGTAGCCAGGAACTTGAACCTGAATCTGCTTATTCCCTCCACCCTCCCATTTCCCTTTGGTATCATATCTTTAGAGACTGAAAGCCTGAGTGCAGGGACTATCTTGTTTGCACTGATTTAGAAGCCTTTCTTCACTGCTGCTGCTGAAGAAGAGTTTGGATTTGATATCCCACTTTATCACTACCCAAAGGAGTCTCAAAGTGGCTAACAATCTCCTTTCCCTTCCTTTCCCATAACAAACACTCTGTGAGGCGAGTGAGGCTGAGAGACTTCAAAGAAGTGTGACTAGCCCATGGTCACCCAGCAGCTGCACGTGGAGGAGCGGGGACGCGAACCCAGTTCACTAGATTATGAGTCCACTGCTCTTAACCACTACACCGCACTGGTTCTCAAGATGGTATAGCAATTCTTTAAAGAAACAGATAAAAATATCAAGAGCCATGCTGCATTGGCCCATTGTATCTAGCCTTCTGGGTGGCGAATAGAGTTCTAAAAATTCTCAACATCCTAATAAAATACAATTCCCAGGTTTCTTGGGGAAAATCCATGACAGTTTAAAGTGGTATGCTGCTGCTTTAAATAGTGTGTACAGGGCCAAAAATTGTGAAGGCTCTGGTTGCTCCAAACATCTGTAAAGTTGTCATTAAAAATGGCAAGGCAAAAGGATGTAATGTCGAACATTTGAAAAACGTAAGCCGTAACTCTCTAATTGTGAGACAGGTACTGCATCATTATTGCAAACAAGCCCAAGAGGCAATGCTGTAAAAAAAACGAAAGGAAAATGGATTTGCATGTTAGGTGGAGCTCCACCTAACATGCAAATCCATTTTCTTTTCTTTTTTTACAGCATTGCCTCTTGGGCTTGTTTAACTGTGCAAATTACAATATCTTAATGGAAGAAATGGTTGCTTGTAGAGTGTTTTTTTTGGGGGGGGGGTTGTCAGCACTGTGACAAGTAGTCGTGAGAGAGTATGGGTTCAAGACTTGGAATAAAAGGATGTTGATATTAGGGGTTGGAGATGCCTGCCCTAGACAGTGACACTTGAACCCAGTCTTGATTGCGACTGAAGAATTACCCACATTAATTTTATACCACTTTAAGTATTTTAGATTCCATCTAAGAACCCTGGGAATTGGGATTGGGGTGTTTATGTGTGTTGTGACTTATTTATTTATTTATAACTGATAAATTTATAGGCTGCTTACAGGATAAAAAAAAATCTCTTAAGTGGCTTACAGTAGAAGTCAATGTCGAAACATTCAATAAGGCAAAACCAGTAACACAACACCAAAAACCAAAGCTATCTTAACTCCTCACTCTCCCCAAGTATCACAAAAACAGGGCAATGTGATCTAGTGTTAATGGCTAGGGAATGCCTGAGCAAAAAGCTATGTTTTTAACAAATGCCAGAAGCACACACCACAGTTTGGGTCTCCTGAAAATTTGTATCTGTGATGGTGGTGGTGGTGTGCGGGTGAATATTCCAAGGAATGCTGTTTCTAGATTGCCCCCCTAGTGAGAGCCCCAAGGTACCTGAGAGAAATGAATGGCTCCTAAAACCAGTTTAAGTCAGCAGTACAGATAAGCCCAGTGTGGATAAGATAAAAGTTCTTATTGCATGATGTCATGCTGGTTGACATAAAGTGTGAAAAGAAGCAGAAGTTGATCCCCCCATGTGGAACTCTTTCTTTCTTAGCCTCTTGGGGATATAAAATGGGAACAAAATCCCAAACTGGCCAGAAATTGTGTTATTTGGCTATATTCTATGCTAAAGGGATATTCCTCTATAGATAGCATTGATTAAGTGCTATATTGACGTTTTCCAGGCCTGGAAAGTATGCACAAACAGTCATACACAGCTGAATTTAATTCCTATATTTGATCTTTTCGGTATTCAAACAATGTGCAAATGCAGAAAAATAAAATAAAAGCAAGTATCGGGTGGACAGAGAGGTTTGCTGGATTTCTGTGAGATTCTTTTACAACAGGGTTGGTTAACCTGTAGCCCTTCAGATATTGCCGGACTCCAACTTCCATCACCCCTGATGAGTGGTTATGTTGATGGGAACTGGAGGCCATTAATAACTGGAGGGCTGCAGGTTAGCCACCCTTGGACTGAAGAAATAGCCATTACACAAATTGAACTACTAGATAAAGTTTACCAAAGAAGGCTGCTGGGATCTGGTTAATCCCCTCTAGTCAAATTAGGTAGTTAAGGGTGCTGTGGAAACCAAATGGGAGTAATGGATGAGAGAGTTTTGACTCAGCAGACCTTGGGCTTTCACAGCTCAGGTGGTATAAGTCCCCCCAAAAAGGTTATTCCAAGTGGGTGTGAAGGGTGTATGGAGTGGGCAGGCAGTGGCAGACTTTGGGCTCACAAATGTCAATGGACCCCTGCGTGATGCTAAAATGCAGTGGCCCCTGCCTCTTATGCTCTGTTGTATAGCATTGTTGTGGTGCCCCCTTTAGCGCAGCACCCAAGGTGGCTTAACCAGTTGCCCTACCCTAAAACCGCTTTTGAGGCAGGACAGGGCAAGAAGAAACATAAATCTGTTTCAAACTCAATTCAGCTTGGTCGCATGACCTAGTAAACCAGTGGAACTAAGCCAGCAAAAATTCAAATTTCTCCTGAACAGAGTTTGGAATAGGGGGAGCTTACGCCGGCTTTCTATAGCAAGGAGTACTCTGTAAATCTCATCTGACAGAAAACAATATTCTCTCCTCTTCTTTCCCCCATTAATTGGCCTGCCATACATCTGGGATTTCTCGGATATATCCAGGATTCGCCCTTCAGAAATAACGTTTGGGCGGAATTTCCAAAAACAGGAAAAAATGTCTTGGGCAACCTATGTTGGAATTTCATTTTTTGGTGAAATTCCTCAAACAACTCAACAGCTTTTGTCTCTGGATTTTCGCTTTTTGAAATATGGTAACCCTACCTAGTAATGTCCAGATAAAAAATAATTTTAAAAAATTGTCCAGTAGCACCTTAGAGACCAACTAAGTTTGTTCTTGGTATGAGCTTTCGTGTGCATGCTCATACAAAGAACAAACTTACTGTAGTTTGTCTCTAAGGTGCTACTGGACAATTTTTTAAAATTATTTTTTTATCTGGACATTACTAGGTAGGGTTACCATATTTCAAAAAGTGAATTTTATTATTTTTATTTTTATTTCTACTGCGTCAGACCAACATGGCTACTTACCTGAATCTAATAATGTCCAGTAATGCACAATTACCGTGATATCAATATGAAGTTGTTGTGCTGTTTTAGTGACCTTAACTTCAGGGAGTGAGGAAACGCAAGGAAAAGCCCCACCTTGCCATTCACTTAGCATTATTAGGCCCTGGAGGGGGGGGACGGGACAGGTGTGCAGCAGCACCCCCACCCCCACCGCATGTCCCTCTTTGTCTGCCCCGCACAAATGGGACAGACCTGCATTTAACGATGTGGATTTGCCAGTATCATGTGCAGTCTGGGCCTTGGCCGTCACTCCGTCCTGGTATAAGCAAGAGTTGCAGATGTAAATCTCCAGTGTGATCTAACTTTAAAAGGAAAAGAGAAGACAGTGAGTCTAGCTGGGTCCTGTGGTGGCCTGGACAGTAATGAAAACAGGAACATGTTTGACACCATTACTTCTAAGACACCCTTGGGATTTTAAAAAAAATGTGCCCTTTTTATGGTGCCAGTAAATTTGTCAGTTACACAGGGAAACATTGTGAAAAACGACCAAGTTTTACTGCATTTGGGGTGATTGCACCATATTCAGGGCAGGATAATGGCCAATAAAAGTTTGCGGTAGATGATCTTGTTGTGCATTTCTGGAATACTTATTAAGCGCAGTATTGGGAAATGTTACAAGGTGCTCCAGAAGTTATGCATTTAACTTTTGGAGACTCAATACCTGCAAGGTGTGACTGTGGTCCCAGCAATTAAATGCAGAATTAGTTCCTGATGATCCTGCTGTTTGTGTGTATGGAACAAATATACATGCAATATTATTCATGGCAGTGTTATTTTTATGGTGAGTTTTTATGATTGCTGCATCTAATAATAGGACTGCATGAGACGCAGAGCAGCCCAAATAGGATCTCGGGTCCGCAGTGGCTCCAAAGGGCGTTTTTTATGAGCGATGCTAAGAATGCTTTCAGTCTGGAATGCATGTTGTTGTTGAGTGTGGTGGATGCAATACAGAGTGCAGAGCGGAAGCCATTTTGTGCATGCTGGTAGATGTGGTGCTCTAGTTTTACGTGTAGGCACTGGAAATTTGGATACCCATTTTGGAGTCATTTGGGGGAATACAGTTGTACCTTGGTTCTCGAACGCCTTGGTACTGTCGACATGCAGAGGGTCGCAAGGCCAGCTGGCTAGCCCCAGGTGGGCCGTCTCCTTCCAGCCATCCCGCTGCGAAGACCCCTCGCCTCTGCTCCGACGTAAATCAGCGACCTGGGCTTCAAAGCCAGGGCACACACCATCAGCAGATCAAACTGTGTACACAGAATAGGCATGAGGCTTGTGGAAGCATACTACAACTACAGATTTATTAATCATAAATAAGGACAAAGAAACATGTCACCTCTCTCTCTCGTCGGAAAAGCAAAAGCTATACACAACAGAAGTTCCCAGCAAGCTGTGCTGGAATGTAAACAGACATGTGACATGCAACAGTTCCACACGTCTGCTCCTTAAGGTGGAATGGAAATCTCAACAGGTGTGTGTACGTTTTAGCTCCCGAATGCCGCAAACCTGGAAGTGAGTGTTCCAGTTTGCTAACCTTTTTGGAAGCTGAACGTCCGATGCGGCTTCCACAGCTTTTGCAGCTTCCGATTGAGTGCAGGAAACTCTTGCAGCGAATCGGAAACCACACCTTGGTTTTTGAATGTTTTCAAAAGTCGAACGGACTTCTGGAACAGATTCCGTTCGAGACCCAAGGTACGGCTGTACTCCAAAGGAAGTGTGGAGACTTTGGAGACATGGACATCATATATTTCCCTGCCCACCTCCATTAAACCCAGTTGCTTTGCTCATAGATGTACAGAACTCCTTTTAAGGTGATGTGCAGCTGAGAGGAGGATCATACCTCTCACTGAAGAAGATTTCCAGGCAGCCTCTCAATCCCCTGTTGAACTGATAGGCTTGCACACCCTGCTAACCAAATGCCAGACTTTGGACATGAGACTAACAGAAGCAATGATGTCACAGACACTAGCCAAGAGGCTAGTGGCAGCTCTACAGCACTTAACAAAGTGATAAGTGGCAATCTGAGAAGGTTTCTGGATGTGTTGGGTTTTTTTGTTTGGAATGTTGTTTAGGTGCCCATTCTTCATTCTCTCTCATAGGCACCCCATTATAGGGATGCAGGTGGCGCTGTGGTCTAAACCATTGAGCCTCATGGGCTTGCCGATCAGAAGGTTGGTGGTTCGAATTCCCACGATGGGGTGAGCTCCCGTTGCTCTGTTCCAGCTCCTGCCAACCTAGCAGTTCAAAAGCATGCCAGTGCAAGTAGATAAATAGGTACCACTGCGATAGGAAGGT
Organism: Podarcis filfolensis; assembly: GCF_964270895.1. Taxonomy (NCBI): domain Eukaryota; kingdom Metazoa; phylum Chordata; class Lepidosauria; order Squamata; family Lacertidae; genus Podarcis; species Podarcis filfolensis. The sequence continues at coordinate 28,231,731 of NC_139603.1, read as the reverse complement.
AAACAGTGTTTCCGTGTGCTCTGATTTCCATCACGGTGTTCCATTGTGCCAGAAGTCGTTTAGTCATGCTGACCATATGACCCAGAAAGCTGTCTGTGGACAAACACTGGCTCCCTTGGCCTGAAAGCAAGATGAGCGCCGCAACCCCATAGTCGCCTTTGACAGGACTTAACCGTCCAGGGGTCCTTTACTTTTACCATTACCCCATTCATCTCTCTGATGGATTAGTCACCTCTGCAATCACACCTATAAAAACCTCTGGCCTTCCAGGTGTTGCCAGACTACAACTCCCATCATCCTGAACTATTATGGGTCATGCTGAGAGCTGGGGTCCAGTAACACCTGGAGGGCAACAGCACCCCCCACATTCCTGCCATAGACAATTGAGGTGCATAAGAAGCGAACTCTGATGAACCCAACCTTAGGAGGTTGAAAGGAGATCTCTTGCATGTGTAACCTGCAAGACTGGGGGTCGGGTCCTAAATGGTAAGAGTAAACCAGAAGTGCACTGCTTGGAAGTTGAACTGAAAATTTATTGTTGAAGTGAAGGAGGGGAAAGGAGGTGAGGTGGGAGTCGACTGCCCCTGAATGCATCTCTGGGGGAAAGTACAAGGAACCCTGTTTATAAGCAATTATAAGGAGTGGTTTAGGAAGTGGGGCAAATCTCTCTTAAGATGTTCCCCAAAGCTCACAAGATCCAATTTAGATGTTAACATCAGATTTTAACAGGAGCACGCAAGGGTAACGGAAAATAGCTCTTGAACCCAGGATAAGTCATTGATATAGAATACGACCAAAACAAGGCATAAAGAAAAGTATGGATGAGATCTTAGTTCAGATGTGAGAGTGACTAAACAAATATTGCTAGCTGCTCTTCAAATTATTCCTTCTTTTGTTTTTAACATAATCACTTGCACAACCATGGTCAGGATTACTCAGGCTTCACAAACAGATATTCAGATGTCCAGGCGAAATGTATTTTTATTGCGGACTTCCGGGTTAGCGCGAACGGCTAATGGCGGATTCCCTCCGAGCTCCGGAGGGAATCGGCTCTTCAGGAGCGGGGTCTTGCCGCTGCGACGACGCGGGGACCCTTAGAAATCACAGGCGGGGAAGCCTGTGAACTTGGTGACTCGGCGGGCACCATTTGCGTCCCCCCCGACCCGTGAAGAAGCCTTTTTAAAGGCTTTGGAACGGGGAACGGGGTGAGTGGCGCGGTGCTGAGAGTCGACTGCTTCTCCTGGGGAGTGAAGCCGCGAGCCATGGTCGGAGGGCGCTGACTTTTTCCTGTGAACAATTGGACCCTAAAAGTAACAACCCGTGAGTAGTACGGAAATTGGACTTTTTAAGGAAATTTCTTTGGAATTTGGCACGATCGGGGAAGGTGCAAACAGGAAGTCCGCCTCCCCGCCTTGTAATAAGATCTAAAGCAAGGACTAGTTAACTAAAGTCGAGAGTCGTACCTTGGGTCTCGAACGGAATCTGTTCGAGAAGTCCGTTCGACTTTTGAAAACATTCGAAAACCAAGAGAGAGAGACTTGTCTTTTCGATAAAAGATATCAATTTCACGATTTGGCGATACAAGTATAAGTAATTGTGCTGGAGGATAAGAGTTAATTTTGAGAGTTGAAGTTCCACCCCCCCCCCCAGACCCGGGAGTGATTCGCGAGAGAGCCTGCTGAGGAGACATAGAGAAGTTTGACAGCTGTCAAATTTAGCTGTCAAAAAGGAAAAAGAGAACTTTGTTTCTGCTGTCTCTGCTGGATACAGTTGCTGCAACCTGGTTATATTTTGTTGAAAATAAGTAAGAACTGATACAAATTAACCTGACTTTTGGATTTTAACTGGAAAGAATACTAAGTTACTAAATCCCTCTAGAGGAGGATTTGGGACACTGCAAGAATGGCTGGAAAAGGGAAAATTCAGGCTGGGCTGGACAGAATATTTGTTCTCCTGGGAAAGTTACAAGGCCAAATTGAGGTTTTGTCTACAAATGTAACAACCTTGAATTTAAAAGTAAATAACATTACGGAACTTGATAAGGACTTGACTCAGGAAGCCCATGCAGCTGGACAAAAAGAGGACTTTGAGAATTCTGAAAGTGTGGAGAAAGAGATATATGTTGTTCCTGAGGAGAAGGAAGGAGGAGCTGTAACTTTGCAAATGACAAAGGAGAGCCAGAGGCCTGACATCATGCTCACAAAGGGAAACAAGAAATCAAACCAAAGGCCTGACAGGATGATTACAAAGGAAAATAAGTACTGGATGATGAAATTCTGGTTTAAATTGGTGAAGGAAGAATGGAGAGATTCCTTTGTGTGGAGACCGGAAGATCTATGGATTACAAATCTGATTAAAGTGGAAGCTGGAGTCTTGGTGACAATTGGACTTTTGGACCTTGCTTTTAAGTATGGAGGTCTGGCTGGAAGAAATTTGGATCTTATTGAGACAGAGCTCCTCCGAAATTTGGAGTTTAATATTAAGGACTATCAAAAAAACCGGCAGAGAGGGACTGAGAGAGAATTAAGAGCCTCGGACGTGAGATCTCCAGGCTGATAGAAAATTAAGACTGGACATTTGTTGGGATCGAAACCGGGAAAGGGGGTGGTGGGGTTTGAGAATCCAAAGGGTGTATAATTATGATCTGTCTTATTTTTTTTTTTGTTTGGTTATTAATATGAAAATTGGGAAATTCGTGGAATGGAACTAGGGTCGACTTTAGGAAAAAGATTTGTGTATTGAGGTACAAATATTGATGTTTATAAGTTAAAATAAGTTTAAAAAAATGAATTAAATATAAAAAGGTTAAAAATTGGGGATAGGAACTTGTTGATCAAACAACTTGAATTGGAATGCAAGAAGGGAGGTGTGGGGAAGTCTGGGAAATATGGTAATGAAAATATGGAACTGTAAATTTTAAATTTTTTCTTTTTTCTTTTTTTGCATTTTTTGTTCTTTTAGATTTTTTTTGTATTGAATTTGAAAAATCCTAATAAATATTTCATTAAAAAAAAAAGAAATATATTTTTATTGCATTTTAAGATGTATTTTAAGGGACGCGGGTGGCGCTGTGGGTAAAACCTCAGTGCCTAGGACTTGCCGATCGTATGGTCGGCGGTTCGAATCCCCGCGGTGGGGCGAGCACCCGTCATTCGGTCCCAGCTCCTGCCCACCTAGCAGTTCGAAAGCACTCTTAAGTGCAAGTAGATAAATAGATACCACTTTATAGCCGGAAGGTAAACGGTGTTTCCGTGTGCGGAGCTGGTGCTGGCTCGCCAGCTGCAGCTTTGTCACACTGGCCACGTGGCCCGGAAGTGTCTTCGGACAGCGCCGGCTCACGGCCTCTAGAGCGAGATGAGCACGCAACCCTAGAGTCAGACACGACTGGCCCGTACGGGCAGGGGTACCTTTACCTTTACCTTTAAGATATATTTTAGAAACATTTTGCAATCTCACCCCCTGCTCAAATCAAGTGAGCTGAATGTGCAGTTTACTTTAGATATCCTGTCATGTCTGCTCTCAGATCAGCTCTACTGTGACTAAAGTTTAATGGAGCCCAAACACGTGTAACTGAAACAACTGCATATCCTTTTCCTGCTGACATCTGTCTAGTGGTGGCAAGGTGGCAGAAACAGTGACCAGGTGAAGCCAATGCTAATGACAGGCAGAGCCCACTCCCCCCAGACTTTTTGTAAAAAAGAAGACAGGCAGGCAGTGACTGATGGAGGGCAGACAGAGGTTGGTCTCTGCCCCATTTGCCCTAGATAGCAGGCTTCTGCCTGCCTCTCCCCTGCTGTTCCCCACTCCCTGCGTTAAAATTATATAGCAAGCTCCTTGGAGCAGGGACCTGTTGCCTTTGTATTTTGTAAAGTGCCATGCGTGTTGATTTGCGCATCAACTAACTAAATAATGCTAAGGAAAAGAAAGTTCCCCGATACATTTTACAGCAGTTGTTCAATGTACATATTACTTGAAATTCTAAGGAAGGAGGAGAAAAAAAGCACGATGGTTTGGAGGTTGCAGAGCTAGCACTTTTGGTTTTTATGGAAGGAACAGTGCCTGACAGCTCCTCTTTCCAGTTACACTTTGATCAATAAAGTTGTTGGCTGCAAGAACCCAACAGCAGTAAAACAAACTAAAATCTCATTGAACGAAAAGGCATATACATAATCCAAGGAGAGGTGTAAATTCTAATAAGCGCAGCAGTTCTGAAAAGAGAGTTTTTGACATACCGAAAACGCTTCTCTTTTCTAGAGCGTAGGAAAAGGTGTTCCCGCCACCTCAGACTCGGAACTTTGTGGGTACAAATGCATTCAAACTAAAGAATGGCTACATAAATGATGGGTTTTAGTTCACAACCATCCAAGGGACAAAAATTTCAGATCAAGCACTTAACACAAACTGTCAAAAGCATATATTCTAGGAGTCTGAACAGGCTTTAGGAGTCATCCTGTATCTGTACATTAAAATAAAATAAAATTCCAATTTGCTTCTGCATTGTTTTGTGTTCTGTATGCTTTGATTTGTAATTTGACACCTGAGCTTCTCTGTATAAATTGAAGTTATATGTTCCCCATTCACTATAATGGGGATTATCTATCTGTCTATCTATCTATCTATCATCTATCTATCTATCATCTATCTATCTATCTATCTAGGCTATAACTTTCTGCCTAGGGTGTTTGATGTATGCTTTTGTTGTTGTTTAGTCGTTTAGTCATGTCCGACTCTTTGTGACCCCATGGACCAGAGCACGCCAGGCACTCCTGTCTTCCACTGCCTCCTGCAGTTTGGTCAGACTCAAGTTTGTAGCTTCGAGAACGCTGTCCAACCATCTCATCCTCTGTCGTCCCCTTCTCCTTGTGCCCTCAATCTTTCCCAACATCAGGGTCTTTTCCAGGGAGTCTTCTCTTCTCATGAGGTGGCCAAAGTATTGGAGCCTCAGCTTCACGATCTGTCCTTCCAGTGAGCACTCAGGGCTGATTTCCTTCAGAATGGATAGGTTTGATCTTCTTGCAGTCCATGGGACTCTCAAGAGTCTCCTCCAACACCATAATTCGAAAGCATCAATTCTTCGGCGATCAGCCTTCTTTATGGTCCAGCTCTCACTTCCATACATCACTACTGGGAAAACCATGGCTTTAACTATACAGACCTTTGTTGGTAAGGTGATGTCTCTGCTTTTTAAGATGCTGTCTAGGTTTCCCATCGCCTTTCTCCCAAGGAGCAGATGTATGCTTAGCTTACCTTAAAATAAGATGTGGCTAAGTGGTGTGTATTCCTGTTTTGTTGTTTTGTTTTTTAAAAACCTTTGCATCTTCCTGTGTCCTGAATGCCTTACAATGTGTAGCTATGCTGCCTGTTTGTTTGTTTTTGTTAAAACATAGCAACATTGGATTAAAAAACAACAAGTTCTCAAATGAAGCTTGTAACTTAAAAAAAAATCTAGTTTGTGGGGTTCTTGATCTGACTTGGGGTGTGTGTTTGTTGACATACATCAACTCAGGACAAGGGAAAGACCCCCAAATTACTTTAATTTGCCTAATTATTTGGCTACCCTACAGAATTGATACATTTGACCAAAACAAAATGATTTTTTTAAAAACCAACCTAATTACACGTCACTCTTTCATCGTGTTTATGCAGCTATGACACATTATTAATGTGGTTTTCCCAAAAATCTTACCGGTTGTCACATTTAGTGGACTAAACATATGCCTTATTCTTATTCTTATTTAGTGTTACTGGGCCCTGTATAGTGGTGACCCTCTGTGAACAGTTCATATCGCTAAGCTACGCACTACGGCTGGGGCAAAAGTCGGAGGAGGTGCTGGTTCTGAAGCCAACCAAACCACCAACTAGTGTAGCTCAGATGTCTCCGGTTTTTTTCAGCCGTGAGGGAAAGGCACTTTTGCACGTGGTCACACCAGAGTTTCCCAAACTTGGGTCTCAAGCTGTTTTGAGATTACAGTTCTCATCATCCCTGACCGCTGGCTCTGCTATCTAGGAATGATGGGAGTTGTAGTCCAAAAAAAGCAGAAGACCCAAGTTTGGGAAACCCTGTGCTGGACATTCTCCCCACTCATTCTGTCACATGACTCTGCCCTGATGCTGAGCACAATTTGCATGCCAAAGGTGCCAGGCAGGGTCTGTACAGAATCGCAGGGCTTCTCTGTGCTCTCTCTCGCTGCTTTCATAACTCACCCATGCGCTGAAACATAATGTTCCTATTGTAAACGAAAGTGCTCCATATGCTGCGAGAGGTTCAAGTAACAGCTGCTTTGGGGACCATAACTCTGAATTCCCTGATCCTGGGTTTTTGTTGTTGTTTTTGTTGTATTTTTAAGCAGCACATTTCTTTGCATATATTTCCTGCGAGGGTGTACGGCAGCGCTTCGCACTTGCTAAGAGGCTCTGAAATTTTGTTATGATGGATCAGGTCCCGGTCTGTTCCTCACGATCCTCTTCCCTTATAATGTTTTCGGAAGTGTTGCAAATATACAGAACACTCAGCTGACCATGTAGAGAACCAGGGACTTTTCCCCCCTCAGCCAGAACTCAGTTCCATCACCTTTCAGGTGGACGCCATTGCCATTCTAAGAGAATGAGGGAGGCGTTTGTGGTGAGTTCTGGCACCTCTTTTTCTAGAAAAAAATACCACTGCAGAGGCAAATCTTCTATCGGAAGGGCTGCCCATGTCTAGTTTCAAGACAAAGTGCTATAATAAATGAAAGCAGGGGCCCTGAATTTCCCAACAACAGGTAAGCATTTGGACAGCAGCCTGAGCAGCAGACTGGTCACAGTTTACCCGACTATGGTGAAATCCATTGCATTTTTATTTAAGCTATAGATAATATTTCCAAATGTGCTTCTATATATACATTAGCACATGCATCACCTGCCCACCTGTCCCCTCTTGTGTGTGTGTGACACATTTCCTTCTTTCTGGCATTGTGGACGGGATATATTCCGATGAAGATACCCTGGAGCTCTCTGTAACATGCCCATAATTGAAATATAGCTGGGAGGCATGGTGCTTTTATGGCTCCAGAGCTGTGATTAAGTACGGCATCATCATGTGGCATAATTACCAGTGCAGGCCCCATGGCAGAACAAGTCTTGCTTTTTCTGTGAGATGAGTAATCTTGCTGTGCGGCACCGAGCATAGAAATCTTGCACTCTTACCCTAGATATGCAGCTGTGGTGTCTCAGAAAGGAGAGAAGCGCTCCTTGCCTGCAGATGGAGGACAACTCCCGGCTGAGGCATTTTATTGCATTGCAAACAGATTCTACGGCTGGGAACACACAATACCTCCAAACCACGTTCTTTCCTTTAGAGAAACCTGGATGCTGCAGTTTACCCATCACAGAGTTATAGTTCCCAGCAGGCCTTGACAAACAACAGTGCCCAGAATTCTTTGAAGGAAAGAATGTGCTTTGAATATGCTTTAAAGGTATAATAATAATAATAATAATAATAGTAATAATAATAATAATAATTTATTTGTATCCCGCCCTCCCCTGCCAGAGCTGGGCTCAGAGCAGCTAACATCATATTAACAACATAATATACATAAAAACAAGCAATCAATCGATTAAAATGCATCCCAAAATTAATTCAAATAAATTAACATTAAAATTAAACTAAATAAATGGCAGTCCTCAGGTTAAATTGAAAGCGGTTAATACTCACCAGGACCAACTGTTTCAACTGATATTATAAGGTCCTGTGAGCGAGCTGGGAAACCTCCTTTGTGCTTGTTGTTATACAAAGAGAAAATGACTCAGACTGAACCCTGGCCAAAGGCCTGGCAGAACAGCTCCGTCTTGCAGGCCCTGCAAAAAGATGTCAGATCTTGCAGGGCCCTGGTCTCTTGTGAGAGAGCGTTCCACCAGGCTGGGGCCATGACCAAAAAGGCCCTGGCTCTAGTCAAGTGTATTGTGTGCTCCCAGGCTAGGCTGCCAGAGGCCTGAGCTTGCAAAGCCAAAGCAAACCACTTTGCAATACCATCCAGCTCCTTTGTGAGTGCTCCTTTGCAATCTGTAGCGGATTTGAAATGACATTAATATCCTAGCTGGCAGGTTCCATCTGCCCAGCTGTTGCTCTCTTCCCATTAATTTCAACGGGGATTGCACAGGAAGATGTCCTTAGTGATGGGCTGTAGCCTAATAGTCACCCATGACTTTAGCAACAAACTCCACACTTTGGAAGATTGAGGAAGGTCAAATTGGTTGCCAGAATGTGTTAACGTCTAAAATAAGAACGGGCTGCTCTCATGCTCTAATGACTGAACCTGCTGCAAGTCGCAATGAAAGTAGCATTGCATCAAGCAGTTCACACTTTGTCTTGGCTTCCTGTCTCACATCCATGCCCACGGAGGATACAAAGGAAAGTCTGTCTTTACAGTTTTTATTATCTTAATTATGAGCTACCAAGAGCAACGAGGTGTGTGTGTGTGTTTATATATATATAATTTGCCTGGAAAACAGATGCATCAGTTCATCAACATTTCTAAAGACTGAAATTGCACAGAAGTGACACAGAATGCTATAAATAGGGACATTCCTTTCCTTCAGCCTTCCTTTGCCTTGTGTTCTTGTGCAAAATGTTTTAGAGCCATTCTGCAGATACTAAAATATTTCCCATACCATATGATGATTTGTTTTTTAATACCTCATAACATTTTTTGTACCATTTTTTTGGCCCTAACAAGCTTCCCTCTTCCTGCAAAAAGAGATTTATGGAACAGAACAGAACCAACCAAATCACCAGCAAAGGGGCCCAGGGGATTTTTTAAGATGAGGAGCAGGATCCAAAGGCTTTTGAATAAATGTTGCTGTGAAGAACATGACTGCCTTTTGGGGTGCCAGCTCTCAAAACATGAACTTCTGGATAAAACTGTTATTACAGAAACATTGAAAGTCTCCAAGCCCTCTGGCCTAGCTGACCTGTTAAGTTGCGCTACCTGAAATGTTGCCTTTATATGAGAATTGAATCCAATTTCCTCCTCTTCCCTCTTGTTGTATCACCTCCCCTCAAACAAATCAGAATTAATGCTCAATAAAGGCTGGATCTAATCTGAGCTCCGGGTGAGCTTTGTACAAGCAAATCAGGATGAATGCTCAATAAACAGGTTGGCTGGAAGAGCCCTCAGTTCTCCCCGAGCAATATGAACTCCCAACCTTTCTCCCAAAGCTTGTTCAAGCACTTTGCACCCCCTCAAAGTACTTGTCTTAGGGGGATCTCATCCACTCCTATCACTAGTGTGGTAATTTCTATGGGGCAAAGTTTTGTGCTTTGTGCTTCTGTCTGAGAGTTCTTCTCCAGGCAACGTTAACCCTTGTTTTCACAGAAGGTGAGCGAGGAACATCGTGGTGGAACCAAGCCTTTAATACCCTGTTTAGCCGAGAGCAGAATTCGTATCACCCACCTCCTTGAGTGTTTCCTTTCCTCCCGTGAACTCCCTGCGAAGTGGATTGAGCAAATCCCAAGTGCAAATATTTAACACCAGAGAGACAGTGGCTTCTTATAGTCAACTCCGCAGTGCTGCTAAAATCCAATTACCGGAGAGTCAATCACCGCACATGTTCCACTGTTGTGGGTACGGCAGCTTTTGGGCTGGCTCTGTTGGTTTTTTCCATAGAACAGATCTGAGGGCTTTTGTGGGGTCTAATTGGCTGTTAGATCTTTGGTATTCTGTCTATTTGCTAGGATGCCTGTTGGGGGCATTTTCAGTTGGATGCAAAGCATCCGAGCTCCTGAGCTGCATTTATGAATAATACCAAGGCTTTTAAAAGAGGAGATGAAGGTTCCTGGATCGTCGTTTTGAAGGTATTCTCAGTTGCACGCACATACCTTGGTCTGTACAGAGGGACATACTATGGGCTTGGCCTTTTCCACCATTCTACCTGCCAAGTCAATTGACAGGCCATCTTAAGGCATACTGTGGCCCACTGAGCTGATGCAGTCATTAAGGAACATATCAAAAGCTCCTTATATGCTAGATTAATGGTTAAGCAAAATCAGCAATGCCTATCCCAGCTAGCAGCGACTTTCCATGGTTTCGCCCTCCCAGTTTAAAATGAAGTGCTAAACGCTGCTGCCTCTGACTGCATAGCTCAGTCAGTAGAGCACGAGGCTCTTAATGTCAAGGTGGTGGGTTCAAGTCCCACACCTTGGGCAAAAGATTCCTGCATTCTATGTACAGATGTCTTGGAAGGAGAGGGGCAGAAGCAGTAAGGTCAGGGTGGCTATAGAAGAGGACAGAGAGGTATAGTGGGCACTGAGCCAAGTTTGGGCAGGTACTAACCTGACACAGCCTGACTTGCAGCAGCAGAGCCAGGATAGGTGTGTATTTTAGGGTCTGAGAGATGAATGCTGGCACTAACACCAAGGTCAAAAGAAGTTTTCAGCTCCTAAACACCTTACAGTGGTACCTCGGGTTACAGACGCTTCAGGTTACAGACTCCGCTAACCCAGAAATAGTACCTCGGGTTAAGAACTTTGCTTCAGGATGAGAACAGAAATCGTGCTCTGGCGGCAGGAGGCCCCATTAGCTAAAGTGGTACCTCAGGTTAAGAACAGTTTCATGTTAAGCATGGACCTCCAGAACAAATTAAGTTCTTAACCAGAGGTACCACTGTAGTTTGTTCCTCAGATCATGTCTGTGTGTTTTCAAACAGTTGTTTATTTCACTTGATGCAGAAGATGGAGACAAATCGGGGTCCTTGCCAATGTTTTTTTATTGTGCATTCATGATGGTTTGTGTTCATTATGGTATCTGGGCTGTTATGAATGATCCTGCTTTCGATACTGTCTGAGCATGCAAAGGTTCAGGGATGGACATACTGTTTCATTTCCAATCAATGCTTGCCGCATAACTTACTGCTGAAATCCTGTAACTTTATTGTGGTGTGTGTACGTGTGCCCAGCTCTAGTTGTGCTGTAGTGCAAGAGCGCCCCTGTAGATGGCAATAATATGGTAACATTGGGGGAGAATAGCAGAACATTGAATAAAGCAGAAGGATGTGTGGGCAGCCCAGTATAAATCCAGCACTGATGTGCTGTTACTGCATCAGTGACTTGTTGCAGAATACAGTACACCTAAAAACAACAACCCTGGAGGGGCCTTGAGACAAGTGAGAAGCAAGAAGAGTCATAGGCAAGCTGTGTTGTACCAAGAACTTGCAGGAACAATATGTTCTCCAGACTTCTAATTTGGGATCTGTAGATGCTCTGCATTCTGCAACTTTTGAAAGTTCCGGCATCAAGTTCTGTTTAGCATGCACTACAAATCTGTCCCTGTTTTGTCATGTTCCCATTTGTGACTTCGGGGAATGGCTTGTGAAAGCGCTTTCTTTGTGAGTTGCCAGAGTTGCTAAGCAGCTCTTCAGTCTTTGGCTTCCACCCCAGGGTCTCCAGAAGTCAAATTTCCATGTGGAGAAATAGATACCATATTTTTCCATGTATAGGACTAGGTTTATTTTACTTAAAAATTATGTGGAAAACTGTGGGTCGTCTTATACACAGGGCAATCTCCCCCCCCTATTTTCTTAAATTGGAACCCCCAAAAATAGGGGGCGTCTTATACGTGGGGGCGTCTTATACACGGAAAAATACGGTGTATCTCATTTCTAGTGCGCATGCATGCACACACGTTAATATGTGAGCAGGAATACTTGGGCACTTGGCTCAGGCTCACTTTAAGCCCTGTTTTTAAATTGTTTCCAGGGTCTCCTGGGTGTGTGTGTGGGGGGGTGTCTTGGAAGCTGATTAGGAGTTCCTCAGAGATTAGTGGATGAGTTTTTCCTGCAGTATATTTAATTTGCCAATACTGAACTTCCCTGGCAGTGCATAGCTACAACTGTATTGTCAGATTTACTGTACAGTGGTACCTCGGGTTAAGTACTTAATTCGTTCCGGAGGTCTGTTCTTAACCTGAAACTGTTCTTAACCTGAAACTGTTCTTAACCTGAAACTGTTCTTAACCTGAAGCATCACTTTAGCTAATGGGGCCTCCCACTGCCGCTGCGCCGCCAGAGCACGATTTCTGTTCTCATCCTGAAGCAAAGTTCTTAACCTGAAGCACTCTTTCTGGGTAAGCGGAGTCTGTAACCTGAAGCTTATGTAACCCGAGGTACCACTGTAATTTTGTGCAAGGTAAAAAGGCAAAGTCTCAAAGACCACAAAGTGGCCCTGAATCCTTTGCAATGTGCTTGAGTTCTGTAGCAGATGAGTTGGCACTGGAGTTCAAACGTTCCCTGAATGCATAAAATGTGAAAACCACTACTCGGGGCTCTTCTAAGCATTAATACCCAACACAGTCCTCCTTTGTTTAAATGAATACATGGTTGCATGCCAGGGATGGGAAACCTGTGACCCTCCAGATGTTGTTGGACTCCAGAGCCCATCAGGCCTAGCCAGCATGGCCGATGGTCAGGGTGATGGAAGCTGTAGTCCAGCAGCATCCGGAAGACAATACTTTCCCCATCACTGCTGCATAATATTCTAGGGTAAGGGACCAGATGTCAAAAGATATTGCTGGGCTTTAAGCATTCAGCACTGAACTCAATTTAAAAATAATTATGAGGCTTTTCACAAGCAGCAAAGGACATGTCTGAAGCATGACTCATATGTTCTAAAGCTGGATCTAAGCTCTGTATATCATTAAGCTGGTGTTGTGATGATCAGACTTTTATCATTAAAAACTTTTCCAAAAGTGTGGGATGAGGTTTTTTTGCTAAAAATTCTTCTGATCTTTGGAGATGCCCCTGCCCACCAGCTAGTACTACCATTGCTGTACGGTTGCCATCTGAAATACGGTTGCTGAAGTGTCATGGGCACCTATTGGTTAGTGCATGTGACGTCATGGATGACTGGTGAAAGTCTTCTTCCCTTCAGTCATAACAATTATTTATTATTGATAAAGAACTACACAACTTTTAGAAGACATCTGAAGGCAGCCCTGTATCAGGAAGTTTTTCAATGTTTGACATTTTATTATTTTTTATGTTATGCTGGAAGCAGCCAGATAGGTGGGGTATAAGTCATTCATTCATTCATTCATTCATTCATTCATTCATTCATTCCCACGCCATTCTGAAATGTTCTTCATAGGAGGTTGAGCGCTCTTCATTGTAACACTCTGCAGGAAGTGCACAAGTAGACCAGGGGTAGCTAATATGATGCCCTCTAGATATTGTTAGACTGTAATGCCCATTATCTCTGCCCATTGGCCACACTGGTATGGACTGCAGAGAGTTGTAGCCCATCAGCATTTGAAGGGCACCACGTCGGATACCCCGATGCAGTGGCGTAGCGTGGGGGGTGCAGGGGGGGCCGGCCGCACCGGGCGCAACATCTGGGGTTAGGGCAAATCCACGGGTTAGGAGGCGCAAATCCATGGGTTAGGGGGCGCAAATCCATGGGTTAGGGGGCGCAAATCCACGGGTTAGGGGGCGCAAATTACTTGCCTTGCCCCGGGTGCTGACAACCCACGCTACACCACTGCCCCGATGTAGACTCTGACTTTTGAAACTTTGGTTGCTTCCAGATGACCTGCTTACTGAGCAGTTGTTGCAATATGCTTCCAGAGAAGTTGAATGAGGATGTAGGTGGTGCTGTGGTCTAAACCACTGAGCCTCTTGGGCTTGCCAATCAGAAGGTCAGTGGTTCGAATCCATGCGATGGGGTGGGCTCCCATAGCTCTGTCCCAGCTCCAGCCAACCTAGTTAACCAGTGCAAGTAGATAAATAGGTACTGCTGTGGTGGGAAAGTAAACAGCGTTTCCATGTGCTCTGGTTTCTGTCACAGTATTCCATTGTGCCAGAAGCGATTTAGCCGCATGACCCGGAAAGCTGTCCATGGACAAATGCCGGCTCCCTCAGTCTGAAAGCGAGATGAGCACCTCACCCCATAGTCGCCTTTGACTGGACTTAACTGTCCAGGGCTCCTTTTTTATGAGGTCGTGTCAAGCAATCACAATCCTGCACTTTCCAGTGCATGTTCCCATCACTTTCCTTACTGTAAAGAGTCCCATTTTTAAATGCTTTATTTTTGTTTTTGTGCAGGAGACCAGATCCACTTTAATTGCACAACCTGAATCTGTCAATATGTGATTGAGACCTGCCTCCAAAATAGGGAGAGTTTGGAAGCACCTAATGAAACAGTGATTACTGGCAACATGAGTCCATCCATCCTTTTCATGGCACCATCTCTGTCAGTTTTTAGGCACCAGGCTAAGACTTTTCTGTTGACCATGGCCTTCACAACAACAACAACATTGTTATTCATACTCCGCCTATCTGGCTGGGTTGCCTCAGCCACTCTGGGCAGCTCCCAACCCATATAAAAACATAATATAATAAATCTTCCCAATACACGGCTGCCTTCAGGTGTCTTCTAAAAGTTGTGTAGTTCCTTATCTCCTTGACATCTGGTGGGGAGGGTGCTCCACAGGGAGCGTGCCACTGCTGAGAAAGGCCTCATCTTTTTTTGGAGTGGGCAGGACTTGGCCCTCGTTAATTCATTTTTGGACGAGCTTTTTACATCTCTTGCACTGTTAGTGTTTTAAATTTTCTCTGGTTTTGTTTTTATATGCTGTATTCTTTGGTTGTAAAGTTGCTTTGAGATTTTTGCTGTGAAAAGTGACTGATAAATTAAATGCATAATAATATGAAAAACCTCTGGTGGGGAGCCATTTCCAGTCAAAGTAGACAGTACTAAACTACCGGTAGGTGGTCAATGACTTGCTGGTAGGAAGCACATTTTGATGGAAGTCTCGGGCCAGGCATCTTGCTAAAGTCCCGTAAATGCAAGGAGAGGGCTTGTTTTCTGGCCTGTTGTTATCTCCAGTCATAAGGAAATCCAGGTGGCTTCCAAGTAAATAGTCTCACTAGTATTAGGAAGAAGTAAGGGGCACCAGGATAACAGAAGCCTGAAATAGTAAAAGAATTGTTCCCGTGGTTTCCTCAAGCATGTTCTTGTTTCTCGCAGTGAAGATTGCTGACTTGGAGAACAGGAAGTTGAACCCGCTTTTTCTTCCTGCCTAGGACAAAGTTGCGCAATAATCTTTGGCGCAAACAGGAAACAGACCCAAAGAAAAACATGCTGAGTTCAAGGAAAGTGAACAAACTAGCACATACTGGTTATGAAAATCTTAGCAATTTCTTCTCACAATTCGTCTGACTCATGGATCAAAGGTTCACCAGCTGGATCAAAAGTTTACGGTTTGTGGAATAACTGTTGCCCAAGTAGGAAACCACATAGAAGCACCCAAGCAGTGCAAATCAGTCATTTGTGGATGGCTGGGGACTCACTATACAGTGGTGCCTTGAGTTACAGACGCTTCAGGTTACAGATGCTTCAAGTTACAGACTCTGCTAACCCAGAAATAGTACCTCGGGTTAAGAACTTTGCTTCAGGATGAGAACAGAAATCGTGCGGCGGCAGCAGGAGACCCCATTAGCTAAAGTGGTACCTCAGGTTAAGAACAGTTTCAGGTTAAGAACAGGCCTCCAGAACGAATTAAATTCTTAACCCGAGGTACCACTGTATATTTAAAGCATATTCCTCCTCTGAAAGAATCTTAGAAACTGTAGTTTACTACAGTTCTCAGGTTCTTTGTGTGTGTGTGTGGGGGGGGGTGAACTTTAAATGTACATACATTGGCTGGCCCAAGACACTTTGCTGCCTCAGGCAAAGGAAGGATGGCATCCCTTCCCCATTCTGTTTGCAAAACCCCAAACCAACGGGCAGTAGCGGTGATGGGGGCAGCATCCTCCACAACACTTGAGAGCAACAGACTAGCTTAGGTTGTGCTGGGCAGGTTGCACAGCACACATGGTTATGACTTCCAAAAACTCGCCACTACTTCCTGCTCTCTAGCACTTGGTGCAGCTGCCTCACTCTCTGAAATGGTAGGGCCAGCCTTGAAATGATAGCATCATTTTGCGCAGCTGTCATGGATCCCTCTTTGAAGAAATGCCCACTTGTTCTTTAGTTAGTTGCTATGCTGCTTTCTGGCACAGAGCAGAGGTGGCATTAATTATAACTGTTGTTATTTTATTTATGATTACATTTGCATTGTGCCCTTCCTCCCAAGGGAGCTTCCTCCTCCTCGATATCTTGTCTTAGGTTTCCCTGTCTACATGGATTAGTCTGCCAAAGAATCCCTGTATGACCATTGCAGCTATTGTGGTCATTGTGCATTGCAGAGCATCCTGGGGCATGTTCTACATGGAAAGCTGGCCATGTCTTTGGGAGGTCACACCATTCGATGCTGCACCTGTGCATCCTTCTTCTTGAGCAGATCATAGGAAGTTACTTTTGGTCAGACTATTGGTCCATATAGCAGGGGTCTCTCCTAGCCCTACCTGGGGACACCAGTGGTTGATCTAGGAACCTTCTGCATGCAAAGCACATGCTCTACCCCTGAGCCACAGTCTCTCCCCAAAGTGGATGACACAGATGCCTTGTGACATCAATTTGCTCTCCTCTGTCACTTGCCTTCCACTCCCATGTCAGCAGCAGAACTGAGTCATCCATCCATCCATCCGTTGCTTTGCAGGGACAGGAAGCACTGCTCAGCAGAGTCTAATAGACCAAGCAGCTCCACTGCCAGGAAGACAAAGCCACAAGGGGGAAGGACGACTCTTGTCCTCTGGAGTTGTCAAAAGAGTGAGCGCGCGCCAGTCCATTCCCATCACAAAATAAATAAATTAAGGGCAAGGGAACATGAGTCTCCCAGGACTCAAAGCCCTGGAGTTTGCTGCTGTTTCTCGGAGTGGAGTTTGGTTCCTTTGTTTTCAATTGTCATTGTCAGATTCTGTGAAAGGCTCCCTGGTGAGTAGCTGTGAATGTGCACAGAGGAGCAATTGTACATGACGCATGGCTAAGCACAAGGGACTGTATGCGATTGCGGTGTCTTGCCTAGCCCCCTTTCTCTCGGTGTGTCCTGTCCTTAAATGAAACTCCTCCACAACGCTTTCTTCACGCTGAAAGCTCCTGGGGGGAGAAACGCACGGCTTCCTCCAGAGGTTGAATTTTGCATTTGCTCAGAAGGCCAGTGATGGGGTCACACTTTTAAACAAACGTTATTTGATTCTGAGTCTCTCTTTGTGACTATGTGTGTGTCATATATCTGGAAAGATATTCAAGGTGGCTCCCGAAT
This sequence comes from Podarcis filfolensis, assembly GCF_964270895.1. Taxonomy (NCBI): domain Eukaryota; kingdom Metazoa; phylum Chordata; class Lepidosauria; order Squamata; family Lacertidae; genus Podarcis; species Podarcis filfolensis. The sequence continues at coordinate 28,214,560 of NC_139603.1, read as the reverse complement.
TTACAAGTCAAAACAAGGAGCAAACATTGAAACAGAAGCAAAACTAACAACATTTTAAATAAGCAGAAGTCAAATAAAACCAACAGAAGCAGTCAGACAAAGAAATTATTCCATTTTAGGAGGGTATCACAGACTTGCTGGAAAAGCACAGCTTTCACCTGGTATCTAAATGAAACAAAGAGGGTGGAGTAGGATTCTTCAGAGAGAAAGCTCCACAGACTTGGCGCCACTGTTGAAAAGGCCTTGCCCCTTGAACCTACCAGTTGCCCATGATTACCAGTGTGCTCACCAGTTCCTCTTATGGTACCCATGAAAGGTCTCTGTAAATATCTCTTCAAAAATCTATTATGCACAAGAGACTGTTTGCTCTTCTTGCTCCATTCCTGCTTGCACAAGCTCAGCCTCTCCTATTGTAAACATACTTACAGGATCCCTCCCTTCCATCCTCAACAGAGGGTGGGCAAAGGGTTTATTTCTGTGTGTGAGCATGGTGGTGCTGACATAGGTGCCTTTCCCCCTCCCAGTCATGTGGGGGGGTGCCTGTTGGAAGTGCATCTCCAGGTAGGGCTGGGAGATACCTTCATCTGAAACCCTGGAGAATTCCAGGCAGCGGAGACAATCCTGAGCGAGATGGACCAATGGTCTGATTCGGTACAAAGCAGCGTCTTATGTTCCCACATAACCTCTCTCTCTGTGTGTGTTTGGCTAGCCCGCTCTCTCTATCCTCCATGCAGAGAAGAAAGAAGCATGATCAGAACTCAATGACACATTCCAGCCAAGCAAAGGCATCCAATATCCTGGATGTCAAGACACAAAGAGATCCAAGATGCTGGGCCAGTACAAGGTGTGATTGGGGAGGAGATAATGGGCTAGAAGGAGTCCTAAGGGTCAGACAGAGATGCTTGGAAACAGTGGCGCCTGCCTCAGCCAACCCCCATCTCTCTGCCTTTCTACTTGCACCCAGTCCAAAAGGTAGCATTGCCTGTCTTCTTTCTCCTCCCCAGTCTCTACGCTGTTAGAAGAGTACATAGACTTGTGGTTTTCCACACCGGCTATAAAACCAAAGTCTTTGAGGAGTAGAACCCAACCCCCAGACTGTCAATACTCCCAGCAACTATTATGTCTAAATTGGCTGCGCTAGGCTTGCTTGTTTGTTCTCTCTCATTCAGTCCATCCCTGACGCAACTCTTATTCAGAATTTCCATTGCCTCCCCAAGACCAGATAGAAAAGAGAGACACCCAGAGAGCTGGGTGTCATTAGCATCCGGATGATGCAACACCCCAAATTTCTGCATGATCTCACCCAATTAAACCTTGCAACAGAGTTTGGAGACTGAAACTGTTTGAGCACGTGAATGCCACGGAATCAGAACTTGATTCAAAATGCACTGAGCTGAATTAGATGCAGTTCGGCACAACTAGAGGTTTTGAACCTTTTTTTTTTTTACCACACTCAGAGGCCTTTCTCACCTTTGCTTTTCAATGGCATTAAAAAATGGCGCTGAGAAATTCAAGAGAAATAACAAGTGCCACACTCCCCTTTCCATCTGCTGGCAAAGGTCATCCAGTATGGTGATCAAATCAGCCTCTAAAACCACGTCAAAAGATAGATAATGATGGCCCCTGTTTCATCAACAAGCTGGTTAATGATTCTGGTATTTTGGTAGGTTCTCCAGTTTTCTAACTAACCCCTTTATACCATAAGTTGACTACAGTCAGGGCACCACTCATGTCCTGAGTTCGCTATTAGAAGGAGTGGAACACATAGTGTCCTCTTTGTCTTTATATCTGCTGTTGGCTTGTCTCTCTATTGAATTTTTCTTCCTGTAGGATTTTCTTGGGTTTATGCATAAGCCAACTACCAATTTTTAGGAGCATTTCTGAAGGAGGTGGGAAGGCATGCATTGAGCTCCTATGGCCCCAATTGAAGGAAGGGGAGTCAATTATCACCCCCTTTCTTTTTCCTTCCAAGTAGGGATAGGGGAAAATTTGATTAATTTAAAAGCGAACCTACTTAATCTGCACTTTCTGAAACAATATATGAACCGAAAGAGCCATCTTACAAAATTCATGCTTCTCCAAAATTGGCAGTGCAGCTTTCCAACTAAGTAATGTGTACAAAAATGCATATACTAGGGTAGGGTGTGCACAAAATGTATTAATGGAAATAGCATATAAAAGTGCATTATATTAGGAAGAATTTCTTTGCAAAAACGTGTATTTTAGGCAGCGGCAGGCTTGGGTACTTGTGTTTCTAGACCAATGATTTAGAAACATTTTGCCAATTTTTGTAGCCTAAGTTTTGCTGCCTGTGCTTTCTGACTGTTATGTGGAAAAGCACATGAATCTGACCTTTGAAGAGTTTGTAAGTAAAAACCAATTTTAACTTACCAAACTCTGTGGTCTTTTTTGTGCTAAAGAGGAAGCAAAAGGGATATTTTAAAGATCTAACAACCTATATTTCAACGTTTCCTTTTGCTGCATGTTCTATTATTTTAAATCTCTGCTGGGGTTCTCTCACCAAGAGAATATTTGCCCCAAACCTGAATCTAGGAATTCCGAGAATTCTCATTTTATTCTTCATTAAACTGTTGAATAACCCACACTTCTAAGCTGCTCAAGGCCTTATCAGTCCACAGCAAAACAATAAACTTGGTTCAGTAGTAAATTGAACCCAAGTCCTGTATATGTTTTTTAAAAAGAGCGTTTGCCTATCTTAGGTGGAAAATGTGGCCCCACAAAGCTCAGTCAAAATATAGTTATATTTTACTCCTCTGTTTTGGGGGATTTTATGTTATCTCTGTCACTTTTAAGAATTTCTTTTGTTTTGCCTTTATATCTTTTGTGTATATGTTGTGCAAAGTTTGGAACATCAGAGTGTTGTTGTTTTTACATATATTTACTAATACGTATACCTATATATCTGGGACATGGGTGGCGCTGTGGGTTCAACCACTGTGCTGCTTGGGCTTGCCGATTGAAAGGTCGCGGTTCGAATCCCTGCAACGAGGTGAACTCCCGTTGTTTGGTCCCAGCTCCTGCCAACCTAGCAGTTCGAAAGCATGCCAGTACAAGTAGATAAATAGGTACCACTCCGGCGGGAAGGTAAACACGTTTCTGTGTGCTGCTCTGGTTTCACCAGAAGCGGCTTAGTCATGCTGGCCACATGACCCGGAAAAACTATCTGCGGAAGCGGACAAACACCGGCTCCCTCAGCCTTTAAATCAAGATGAGCGCCACAACCCTAGAGTCGTTTGCGACTGGACTTAATTGTCAGGGGTCCCTTTACTTTTACCTTTACCTTCTACCTATATATCTACTACTACTACTAAATTAGATAGTGTCTAACAATAACAAGGTAGCCAGCATTCTAAATTGCATTCAAATACTTTACTATTCTTAACACTCTCTCTCTCTCTCTCTCTCTCTCTCTCTCTCTCTGTGTGTGTGTGTGTGTGTGTGTGTATTTGTCCTTAATAGCAACTTGCATGGTTAAATTCTGTACCTCTCTGATGTGCTGTGATTCCAGTTGAGAAAGTTCACACTTAATACTCTGAGATTCTGAATGAATTACCATCTAGCTCTGCAGGTATCACAGAGACATCGTTCCCAAGGACTATTCATTATATTTCTTGTCAGAGGATTGCTAATGATATGACAGTCCTTGCTAATTAATTTCCAAAATGTAATTCTGTCTTTAAACCTGATGACAAAGCCAAGGCTTTAAAAAAAAATTTCGCTTGCAATCTTTCATTTATTTCCACCCAAAATTTCACTGATTCAGATTTTTTTATTGAAAAAAATCTAATTGCATGACCCCCCCTCTTTTTTTCTTTGTTCTTTTTTTGCATGGAGAAGCAGGGAGAGGGGGGAATAGAGGGGCTTATTCAAACCCATTCAAACTATGCAGCGAGGTTTCGGTGTCTTGACAATGCTCTCTGGTTCCACAAGGACAGAATTAATCTTATTAAGTGTCTGTTGCAAGACTAGGAAAACATTTTGCGGTCGAGTCAGTGAGCCAAAAAACGAGGCACACAATTGTAACATATCATCAGAGGAAAGCAGACTGCTAATGACTTCTGCTGTTCTGCGTCGCATTTTAATCATTTGATGTCGACTAATTCAGCTTCCCCTATAGTTACACAGTGCCTGTGATTAGCTGATCTCTTGGTAATGGAAACCACGGGAATTATCGTCAATTGTTTAGTGATCACTATTGGTGAGATGTCAAAAACCCATGCAAAATTATCATTAATTTGTTTTTATAAATATTTTATTAATTTTCCAGAAAAAATATAAACGGAAACAATACAAGCGTTTCTCCCTTGCCCCGCCCCCAAAACAGAAGACTAATTGTGTCAAATTTGCTGACAAATCTATATGTGTGGGTGCCAGTCATCAGGATGTTCACTGGAATATTTTATAAAGGGGTGCCATATTTCAACAAAATCGTCGGTCTCAAATACATCATTCAGGCTGTGGACTCTCCTAGTTAACTTCTCATGTAAAGTGACTGTTATCGGTTAAGGTAAATGGACTTCCCTAATGACCTCTGACAGGGATGTCTCTGGGTCCATTAGGGCAATATCATCAGCAAAGAGGTTCAATGCTATTATATGTCCATTTCTTAATATTCCTGTTATTTTCTTATAAGCCAATGTTTCCATTCAAATAATAGTGGTGATAAGGGGCATCCTTGTTCGGTGCCTCTTCACATGTTTAGGTATTCTGAATCCATTAACCTGAACTACTACTGTGCTATTGCTATACAATTTTTAAAAAAACAATATGAAGGGATTTCCAAATATCAATTTAGATAAGAATTGGAATTAATGTTTCCATTCAACTTTGCCAAAAGTCTAGGTATTCCTAAGGCTTTTCCATAGTACACAGCATTGCATATAGGGTCCATAATATGTCTATTTTTTAACAAATCCTGTTTGATTGATCCCGTAAAAACTATCAAATCCAGTAAAATTAAATCAAATCCTGTAAAATTATCCAGAGTGCCTACATCCCTGTAACTGAAATGAAGGTAACACTTCTGTTCAGAGCTTTAGACTTTTTTCCCAATACAGTGGCACCTCGGTTTAAGAACAGTTCTGTTTAAGAACGATTCGGTTTACGAACTCCGCAAAACTGGAAGTAGGGTCCCGGTTTGTGAACTTTACCTCAGTCTAAGAACGGAATCCAAATGGTGGAAGGGCACCGGCGGGAGACCTCATTAGGGAAAGCACGCCTCAGTTTAAGAACAGTTTCGGTTTAAGAACAGACTTCCAGAACGGATTACGTTCATAAACCGAGGTACCACTGTACCTAGTTTTACTATGTGTTATCATTAATTGTATACCAGCAGAACTGATTTTAGCATTTCCCCAAATTGCAAGGAGGACAAAAGAATACATCAGCTTCACCCGTCCCCAATAAGCATTCCGATGACGTATCTCCATTGTCAGCCCTTCCAGTGAAGTCACCTGACGAAATCGTTATGGAGTCAGTGGGCTGTATTTGATGTTGCTGTTCTGTTCAAGCAACAGGCTCCCATTTGTGCTATGGCGCGCCACCCTCCTCTTCCATTCCCTGCAGCCAGTGGAGGCTGTTGCGTTAGGCAGTGCCTGTTGGTGGGGTGAGACAGGTAGGATGAGGTTGCTCACCTGCCTTCTGACAGACAACAAGACCCCCTTCTCTTGGCCTCGCTGACGTGATCCAGAAGAAAGCAGAACAATACATCTGAAACCAGCTTGGCTTCAGGAGTTGCTGGAAGGAGGTGTACAAGACCCCATCCAATCATCTTAGGGACTCTGTCCAGATTTCTGTAGGGCTTCCTCCTTAGCCTTTTCTTCTCCTGAAGGTAGCTCACAAGGCAGTGGAAGTTTAGGGTCAATTTCCTTTCTCCTCGATGGGCTACCTTCCCAGGTGGATGAGCCCCATCTGCCCCTGTGTGTAGGAAGGCAGGCAATGAAGAGCAAGCTGTCTTTGGGATGGATAAAAATTACTTTCCCCCCCCCAACCCCAACCCCCCATAAAAGCAGCAAAATTGATTCATAGTCTCTGGGGGAAGTCTGGCTGCCATTACTGATTTTCTCATTCCAAAGAATCCATAGTTCCCCAAAAGACACTTTGGAAACTATCACTGTTTCATAGTTGGCAATACTGACTTGCAATAGCATTTGCTGACAGGCACAATATTTAATAGCTGACGTTACATGTAATGCTATTTTTTAAAAAATAATAATAAATCTGGCAGCAATTGGTAGATAACATGCAGTGCAAATTAGTGTTTGACAGCTGATGCCTTTATGAGATGGATGTAGTGGCTTAAACTGAATCTGATCATTAATCCAGACTTTTTGTTAACGGCTTGCCTGGTAGTCATAGGTGAGCAGAAATCACATGCAGGCGAGTGAACGAGCTAGTGGAGAAGGGAATGATCACTTCTGTCCTCCCAGCCTGCTTGGCTTCTGGGCTAACCATAGATGAAGGAAAGTCTCTCCCTGCACAATCAGCAAGAAGCAGGAAAGAGTGATATGACCTTCCTCCACCAGTCAATCAAATTATAGGGTGGCTAATAATAAAAGACTACCATGCACAATGGGGGAGATGTTAGCCAATGTGTTCTCTCCATGGATGGAAGGAATCTGGGCTAACAGACACAATTTTGGGTGATTTCCCCTCTCCCCTGCAGCCCCCTGCTTCCCCCTAAATCTGCTCTGGAAAGTGACATCAGATTTGGGAGGAGGGCACAGGGGGCTGCACAGAAGGGGTGGATGAATGACAAAAAGGCCTCTTTCCCCAGTTTTGCTGATGGATCCCCCTCATTAGCACATGGAAAGCCATAGCTGCAATCCATTAAAATAGCCAGCATATTATAACATGCTTAAAAGTTGCACTAAAATAATATACAAAGCAGAATAAGAGAGAACTTCCAAAGGTGAAACACCTGGGGAAATCGAAAGGCAATAGATTCAACAACGTACTATCAGCTAAGGCTCCAACCCTGAATGATGGCCTCTTCAACATTTTTCATTACCTGCCAAAATCAAACTATCAGGGGATTCCAGCAAGCCTAAAGCAGCTGAATTTCAAATTCTCAGTCAAACAAAATTTCACGTTCAAAATGCAGACTTTTGGATCCGAATGGTGAAAATTCATTCATTGTGTGAAGTTTTCAGTGTACGTTCAATTTTCTATTTGGGTAGCTGCTATGAAGTACACGAAACTATCCTTGAAGGTGCAGGGCATTCATGCCAGATTCATGAGCAGATACTTCCAACTCTGACTTAACTGGAAAATGTTTTGGTTCTTGCAGGTCCAACTTTTGGGATGGTCCCATCCCAGATACTGTGCAGCATCCAGCAGGAACATGCAGATTGTTTTAATGGTTCAGAACGCCAACTAACTCCCATTGTTCTTTGTATTTTAGCACGGCCATACTCTTTATTTCCCAGGCACACCCCTGAGGTTTGGGACTAATTTTCCCACTTGGGAGACATACCAAGGGATTTCCCACCAATTAATCTGAACATTCCTTTTCTGTGAAGGCAGGGCAGATTAGCAAGGGGGTGAGAGCAAAGCAAGTCTCAGCTGCAGCTGCTGGTATCTGATGGGAGCTGTCCTGTTACAGGCGTGAAGGGGAGGGAATGGAGGGGGTGGGTGGGGGAAGGCTGAGGCCATATATAGCAATTGCTCAAGGATATCTTACGTCAGAGTTTGCTGTACTTGTGAAACGGAGGAGAAACTACACCGAACACAAGGTATCTCTCTTCTAGCTGACTGTATGCCTCCTGTTATTTAATTAATACTTGGTAAAAAAAATTGCTTGACTTGGGGCTTCAAAGTAGTTGAGCTGCTCTAACCCAAAGCATTTTGCGAGCAAGATGTTCAGGCTCTTTCTAGGAAGTGTGCTCTACACATGCACATGTCTGTTCTATTAAGAGGGTAATTTCTAGTAAGTTGTACTATATGGGGTGTGTGTTTTAGTTGGGAAGGATTATACGTCCAGGTAGACAAATTTTTCATTTCACCTTCCAAATGTCATTATTATTATTTTTTTAAAAAAATCTGTTGCATGGGATTTTTTCAAAAGTTTGGAATTTTCATTTCCCCCAGATGCTCCTCGAGTTTTGAAAATGTAGATATCCTTTCCAACTTTGCACCAATCGCCAGAGGAACTTGGGGGAGTAATATTCTGACATTGGTCTGAAGCTGCTTTGTTTTTTGATATATTTTTGACGTCCTCAAAAAACCCTCCTAACTTGGTGGCATCGCACAGTCGGTACACTGCTGACTCGCTCACATTTCCCCTTTTATCTCCCTGCTTCCTCCCTTTCAAGAGGATATCAGAGACCGAGTTGCAATGACGGAGCCAACGGCCGCAGAGAGGCAGAAGAAGAAAGGGCTTCCCACAGGTCCAAGTGGGAGAAGAGCTCTCCCACCCAATGTCTCCAACGCAGAAGAAGATGAAGTTCCTGAAATGGAGACGATCGGCTTGGTGCCGAGAGGATATAAGCTGCAAGGTATGGCAAGGAGCCTCACAGTTTAGACAGAGCAAAACGTGCTTCCCCTGAGACCTGCACCCAGGTTGGGCATGTTGCCAAATGTTGAGGTTCAGAGGTAATCCATTATTTCCCCAGAATGCATCTGAAAGAGGAACAACTGCATTTCTCCATATTGCATGGGGTTGGACTAGATGATCCTCAGCGTCCCTTCCAACGCTACAATTTTATGATTCTATGATTTTGCAGAAACCTGAAGTCCAGGGTGAGGTACTAAAGGAAAACGTATAGCCCTCTGCTCCTGCTGCAGTGGGAGAAGGGGGAATTAGAGGTCCTCACTTCTTGCTGCAGGCTCTTCATGCTCCTGCAAAGGTATTATTGAAGGCCAGGGGACTTTTCCGAGTGGCATCCAATACAAAGTAAGGTCCAAACTACCTGCTTTCAAACAGGTGTCACAATTTCTCCTTTTTAATGAAGAGAAAGGCAGCTGTGGGTCCCAGATCTGCCGAGGGTCAGGGTCCACGGCTGTTTTTTTCTTCGCAATAAAAGCCTTCAATTAAAAAGCGTGAGTCGTGTTTCGCGTGGCCTCAGCCCGGAGAGACTGCAGCAGAGGGAGGCAATGAGCAGAGCTTTCAAGTGTGCAAACAAACTCTTAAGTGCTCCACAAGCTTTTTGGGTTGCTGATCCAAGTTTCTCCTTCATTGTTAGTCCATTAAAAATTGCAGGGTGTTGTAATAGTCTTATGAAGTCAGAAGCCTATCCCCATCGTGTGCTGTATCTAAGCTGAGCCAGAACAGCTGCACATTGTGTCCCTGCATCTCCTTGCTTCCACTTCCTTCCTTTCCTTCTGCTTCACCCGTTTCCAATTTTAGGGACCGTTCGTCTGCTATACTGCAATGCATACTGCTCATGGACTGCAAATATCTATCTATATATAATAAATAACAAATAATATGCACATCATGATGATGGCCTTCTTCCTCTTTTACTTCTTCATTTCATCACCACCACATTAATAACCAGTGTTAAAAAATTAATTTTATTGGTTTAAAAAAACACAAAAACCAACAACATTCCAAAGCATAAGCAGTGCAAAGAGAGAGACTTTAAACCCACCCCCCATCCTGCAACTTTGGTTCACATACACAGAAGAAAAAAGCCATCACAATTTTACATATCTGCGTATATCAGTGTAAGGAGAATTAAGGTAAGTTGTCACTAAATGAAAAGCAGGTGCCCAGAGAAGTGAAAATATGTTGATAATTATTAGAAGGGTGAGATCTGCATTTGAAAGCTCTTCTCAGTTTTGCTTATGGGGCTGAAGTATTGACACCCTCCCCACAAATTCAGTAGTACCTCGGGTTACATACGCTTCAGGTTACATACGCTTCAGATTACAGACTCCGTTAACCCAGAAATATTACCTCAGGTTAAGAACTTTGCTTCAGGATGAGAACAGAAATCGTGCAGCGGCAGCACAGCAGCAGCAGGAGGCCCCATTAGCTAAAGTGGTACTTCAGGTTAAGAACAGTTTCAGGTTAAGTACGGACCTCCAGAACGAATTAAGTACTTAGCCCGAGGTACCACTGTACACGTTACCCTGATCAGCTCTGTGTAAGTGTACTCCATTCAAATAAGATCTTCTGCTTTTGGGTTTCTGCATTTGCCCCTGGCATTTTGCCTGAGCTGGCATGGAGGATGCAGGAGGGAATTACTCCTGCCACCATCCTGGTAGAAATCCCTGTGGGGGTTTCCTCGCATAAATTATCAACATTCATGTCGTGGGGGGGACGGACGTTGTTGTAAATTGGCTGCTGGCATGCGTACAAGGGAGCAAGGGGAGCAGATGGTCCCGTCGTGAAGAATCGGTGGGGGTGTGATTGCGAGGAGAATCAGCTGCCATGGAGATGGGGAATATCAGGGAGGGCTGGGCCACTGGGGATGCTGAGCTGAACGCATCCCTGACTTGCTCCGTGACCTCCTGGCTTCCCGCCCCGCCCCCTCCCGTCAGGAGGGAGTTAACATTTCAAGGTGAGGTGGCTCATGGACTCCCAGGGTCACATACTCGGAGCTGTGATGAATTTATTAGACAGCGGTGCTGATTGATTCCATGCCTTGCAAGAACTTTTGCTGGTGTTTCACTTGGAGGCAGGTTGAGATGTTAACATGAGACATGGGGCTGCTGCCAGAACTGGAGTCCTCCTTCCCCTCCTCCGTAGCACACAGTACATAGGAAGTCTCTAATAACAATAACAATAACAATAACAATAACAATAACAATAACAATAACAATAACAATAACAATAACAATATTACAGTGGTACCTTGGGTTAAGAACTTAATTTGTTCCGGAGGTCCATTCTTAACCTGAAACTGTTCTTAACCTGAAGAACCACTTTAGCTAATGCGGCCTCCTGCTGCCGCCACAACCGCCGGAGCCCGATTTCTGTTCTTATCCTGAAGCAAAGTTCTTAACCTGAAGCACTATTTCTGGGTTAGCGGAGTGTGTAACCTGAAGCGTATGTAACCTGAAGCGTATGTAACCCAAGGTACCACTGTATTATTATTATTATTTCTACCCTGCCCATCTGCCTGGGTTTCCCCAGCCACTCTGGGCGGCTCCCAACAGATTAAAAAAACAGAATAAAACTTCAAACCTTAAAAACTTCCCTAAACAGGGAATGCCTTCAGATGTCTTCTGAAAGTCAGATAGTTGTTTTTCTTTGACATCTGATGGGAGGGCGATCCACAGGGTGGGCACCTTCACCGTGACGGCCCTCTGCCTGGTTCCCTGTAACCTCACATCTCGCAGTGAGGGACTTTTAGAAGACATCTGAAGGCAGTCCTGTTTAGGAAAGTTTTTAATGTTTTATCATGTTTTTAATATTCTGTTGGGAGCCACCCAGAGTGGCTGGGGAAATCCAGCCAGATGGGCGGGGTATAAATAATAAATTAATATTATATCCTTCTAGGTTCATTTTGAGTCTATCATTGCAGACCTGATCCTGATCCCCCCTAGCACAGCGGCATGGTGGAGAAGAGCCCAAGCAGGGATAATCATATATAGCTACACCTTCTTCCTCTCAGGACACAAAGGGGCGTGATCTCACAGAGTTCTCTCTAGCAAGTTCACAGGAAAGCTCTGTGAGCCTCAGCCCTTTCTGGCAAAACATGAATTGTTGATTTGACTGCATTTAACATTCTACAGATACTTGGCTCGCTAAATAAATAGCCTGACCTGGCATGAGAAACTGCAGTTCCTGTGACCCCACTGAAATCATTGGGACTTCCTCCCAAGTACTTGTGCATAGTGCCAGCGTGGTGTAGTGGTTAAGAGCAGTGGACTCGTAATCTGGTGAACGGGGTTTGATTCCCCGCTCCTCCACATGCAGCTGCTGGGTGACCTTGGGCTAGTCACACTTCTCTGAAGTCTCTCAGCCCCACTCACCTCACAGAATGTTTGTTGTGGGGGAGGAAGGGCAAGGAGAATGTTAGCCACTTTGAGACTCCTTAGGGTAGTGATAAAGTGGGATATCAAATCCAAACTCTTCTCTTCTTCTTCTTCTTCATAGGAGTGCAGCCCTAGTATAATAAACTGAGGGGTTTTTTTAAGCCCAAGGAACTTAAAAATCAATTCATACCCTGATCTAGGCAGCAGAATGAAGTTCAAATCATACTTTTAACGGCGTGGAAACGGTCAACCGGGAATAGGTGTTATGGAGCTGAAACCAGCTTTCAAACGTGGTTTTATGATGATGATACCACATGATTAACCCTCCGGGAACCTATCAGCCTGGCTTTCTCTAGTCGGCCCAAGGACAAACCTTATTAGAGCACTCCTGTAACGGGAAGCAGCATACAGGGCAGTATATTTTCTCAGGGCAGCCACAGGGCTCTTTTGTTTGACATTACAATAAGGGCGCTCAGCTGTTGCATTAAAATTTGATTTGGAGATAGTGGGGATTGCCTCCAGTATGCATTACGGGCCTTCAAAGAGGCTGCATCATTCATGAGGCCTCATTTACGTCCTGTAAGGTCAGGAGTCAGATGTTCAGAAGTTGAGAATGGGAAATTCAAATGACTTGACTGGAGAGGGGCTGCCGTTAATAAGGGCCGTATAATTGCCTGCACGGTGAGCATGTTTACTGGTATTCCCCTTCGCTATTAAGTACCTCCCCTCCACGCCAATGTATTTAGATAATAGTTGTTCATGCAGAGAACTGTCCTTGCCTACCATAAATACTGACAGGAAACTTGCTTCTCCAAGAACCAAGATGGCACCAGCCACACAGAAGAGGGAGTGAGCAGTAGGCTCAAAGTTTGGCAAATCATTAGAAAAATCCCTTAGGTAGCAGGTGTGCGTGTGTGGAATCCAGGACAACTCAAAGAGAATTGAGTCTTTTCAGTGGGCACAAACTGCCGACGGAGGGCTTGTCCACACTTTTGCTTGTGTGTGCTACTTTACCCAGGGAAAACCTGCAATTTACCACTGACTCAGAAGAAACGTCAATGGGTTTTTCCTGCAGATTTAAGTTTCTTCTGGTTCAGTGGTAAACAGTGGATTTTCCTGGGTAATAATAATTTTATTATTTATACCCCACCCATCTGGCTGGGCTGCCCCAGCCACTCTGGGCAGCTAGGACAAAAATAAAAAATAAAACCCAGAAAGCATGGGACAAGCAGAAAACCTCTTGGACCCATGCTTGGGAAAATAGAACCCAGTGGGAAGAGGGAATGGAACAAGGTATCTTGAGGAAGGCAAGACTGGCCGGAACTCTGAACGGGAGCACTCTGCTCTGCAGCACTTTATTGCAGTTCACAGCTGAAGCTTCTAAATCCAATTCATCGTCCTGAGATCCATCCAGTTTTGGGAATCTAGAGCAGCAATAGGGCTGGGCTCCTGGGTTCGTAAGCAAAAGTGAGCTCATTGACGTGAAATGGTGCCTTTTACGCTTAAAGCGTTGATGGTAATGTTGAGCAGGCTTCATGTCTCTCAAGAGCCTTTCTCCAGTTTTCTAACAGAAATCTCTTAACTGAACATAACAACAACAAAAACAAACAAACAATGCAATGCTATACACGTCCTGAGTTGAACAGACAGTAGTGATAGCTAGAAAAGTCACACAATCAAAGCAAGGAGCATGGAAAGAATAATGCAGTCAGGCTTCTAAAACCAAGTCAGTCTGTAAATAGTGGAAGTTTCAAAACTTAGTAATCTGAAAACTCTCTCATTAAGGAATCTCTCCCCCACCCCCAGCCACCATTTCGCAGACCCCAGAATCACCCTTACTTTATGTGGCATCTCTTTTGCTTCCTGCCCAATCGTTAAAGCAAAATGTAAAAAATACATATTTTGGGGGGGCTCAATCCTATCAGAAAGCAGCCTGGTCCTCTGCTGACAAGTCTCAACTGCCCTTTAATGAAACCTCATCCAAACACTTGCACAGTATTCCATGGGAATTTCAAGTACTGCTTATATGGCTTTAGTTTCCTTCCCACCCCAACCCCCTGCCAAATCATGAGGTCTAGAAACATGCTGGATGCTCAGCATCCCTTAGCAGCTACTAGATTTTGCCTCAAAAATCACAGGACAATCCTTTGGGTGAACATTTCTGGACTCCTTATCTAAATAAAAACTGCTAAAACAGATTGTTCGAGACTGAACTGGTTACATTATAGAAAGATGCTAATCCTAAATTAAAAGCCATCTCCTAGCATCCATTAAGCAAAAGGGTCACTTTAACCAGCACTGTGTCTAGAGCCAATATCATAAAAACAGCAATGTGTTGTTGATTTCATCTTCATTCCAGTGCCATATTTGTTGTGAAATTAAAAACAGATATCAAAAAAGCAGCCAATTTGCATCATGTGCTAAACTTGAAGCACCCTTAGACTCCAAAAAGAAAAGCAACCCCTATTCTGTCACGCAACAGATATTGATGCAATATCCTTTTGAGCAGGGATTTGGGAGGTAATGACAAATATGATAATACAATCTATTGAGTCCTGTTTCTGAATGCTAATCACTGTGGAGCAGCTGGGGGGAAAACACTTCCTTCCCCAGTACATAGAATCTCTACGTTACACAGCCTGTAGGGAATTGAGCTTGTCTGGAGTTTTCAAGTCGTACTGGTAATCCCAGTGACATGCATTATCTGATGAAGCACAGCTCTGCCCAATACATAATGAATGGCAGGCAGAAGAGAACTGGTGAGAAAGCTCCAAGCATAGGCAAAATTAGACCTGGTAGGGCTTAAACAAAAAACAAAAAAGCTGTGTGCCTATGAACTGGCATTCAATAGCACTTGCAAATGTCACAAGGACCTGGAAGACCTGAACTGGTTGTCAGAGGCCTGAATTCAAACTGCCACTTTGCTTGTGCACGAGCCATGCCCCTCTAGTACTCCTATTCTTCTTTGACTTCTGATCTTCGGAAAAGAATGAGGGAAAGTTTGAACCTATACAGCTCAGGACTGCTACCTCTCATATCGACATGCACAATGATGAACTCTGCCTTTTGAACTTCTTCTCAGGAGCCACACCTGTGTTGGTGTAAGATGGGGCCTTTTTGGTTGTGGCACTCCATCCTTGGAGCATATCCCCAGGCAAGTGTGCCTGAGGCCAATACTGAAGAACATAAGAAATGTTCTTGTTGGATAAAGCCAAATGTCTATCTAGTCCAACATTCTGTTTGCTCATCGGCTAACCAGATGCCTCCGGGTAGCCCATGAGTAGGACATGAGAACACATGACCCCCAACAGCTGGTTTTCAGAAGCACACTGCCTCTGATACCAGAGGTAATAGATAGCTGATAGCCATTGATATGATAGCCATATCTTATATGAAAAAGCCTTATCCTCCTTGTTCCTTTGAGGGACCAGGTGAATGTTTGCCTAGGCTCTTTAGATCATTTGCATGGTAACGCTGGATGCCTGCTGCTCAATGAGCTTAATCTTTATATTGTTGTTGTTAGAATTTATTTACCACCCTTTACCTGGGGGTCTCAGGGCGGTTCACAGAATAAAATCAAGATAGAAAACCACAAAATACATAATAAAAATAAAAACAACAACCCAATAGCCTCCCCCCCCCCAAAAAAAATTTTTTTAAAAGGGCATAGGATGTAAATCAGATCAACCAAAGGCCTGGTTAAAAAGGAATGTTTTTGCCTGGCACTTAAACATGTACAATGAAGGCGTCAGACAGGGAGCCACTGCAGAGAAGGCCCGTTCTCATGTTGCCATCCTCTGGACTTCTCGAGGAGGAAGGATATAAAGGATGGCCTCAGAAGATGATCTCAGGGTCCAGGTAGGTTCATATGGAAAGAGGCAGTCCTTGAGGTATTGCGGTCCTTGAGTTTGATTTAATTTATGATTGCCCTGCAAGTGGGTTTTTTTAATTTTTATTTTAAAGAATTCAAAGGCAGGGTCTGAAATTTGTGAGATAAAATGGTAAAGGGAAAGGAATTAATTCTGGGAACCAAGTGACAAGAAGGAACTAAAAATGCCATGTTGGTCATCTCTTTGTGCACCTGCAGATGTTCTGGAAGTGCAGGAAGTCCATTTGTTCAACCGTGAAGATGACATTAATAAGAGAGAACACCACACGGAGCGATACTACAACCTCAAGCTGATTGTGCGCCGAGGGCAGCCCTTCCACATCCAACTCACATTCAACCGCCCGTACAATCCAGAAAAGGACCATTTCTGGATTGAGTACATTATAGGTAAGTGTCAAATGGTGATGTTCACCACCACCCTTCTCTTCACTGGATTATTATACTAGACAGGGGGGCAAATGGATGAGATGGGAGTGGAGGAGGGTGTCCTTACAGATGGCAAAGACTGCTAGGTATGTAGAAGATACTGGTCTTTGTTTTGAAAAACAAAAAATAAAGCAAAAACAAATTATTTCTCAGTGCTTCAAACTGGGGTGGGTGGGACTGTGCATTTACATTTGAAATGAGCCATGGCAGGAGACAGAGAACGTTGAGCAATTTGCTTATTTATTAAATTTGTATGCCGCCCATCGTCCGTAGATCTCAGGGTAGTTCACAGCATAATAATGTGAGATTAAAAACACAAAATACATAAAGGTTTGTCCAGGCAGGAAGTGAGTGGAGTGAGTTCCAACACAAATGAACTTCAGCCTCCGTAAATCAGTTGTTAACGCCTCACCTTTCCTAAACACTATGGGGAGGAAGGGAACAAAATGGCTTGGTTTTAGACATAGCCATAGTTTAGCATTACAAGAATGAACACCCTACATTTCATGCGAGGAGGATACCAGAAGCTTCCACTTTCTGTTAGAGCTAACCACAGTTCCCTGTGCCACCCAGGAAGAGGAAAGTTCACACGAAGAACCCTTTCGATAGCCAGAGATGAGTCAGATTGGGGTAATAAGGAAGGTTAAAAGAAGGTCAGGGGATTCAGACACGGAAATGACTTGCCTTGTGTGGGAGGAACAGAAAGAAAATGCTGGATCATCTCTTGAATTTTCACGATTAGTCGAGGGCCACAGCTAGCCTTGAATGTTCCAAAAAGGCTTTTGCTGTTTCAGATCATCCTTCTGCCTGTCAAAGTAGTGGTCCCATTCTACGCAGGCAGCCGGCGGTGGAGAGCAGGGGGTGATGCTTGGGCTAATCATATAATCATTGATTCTAGGGTCAGATTTCAAACCTTCCTGATCCTGTTATAAAATAGAAAAACCTTCTCTTTGGAAAGTGCCTCTCCATGGGGGAGTCCTGCTGACTAATCCCAAAGAAAATAGCAAATCGCATTCCCTGCCCATCAAATCTCATTTTAATAAGGTGCCTTGAAAGAGGATGAGCTTGGACCTCTTCAGAAAATGCAAATGGACGCTCATTGCAAGATATGCTTGCCAGCTGGCAACTGTTTGCTCACAGGGAATGATGAATGGCCAAATCCTAGGTGATGCTTGCATTAGATCTGGCACTGGGTTCAGGGGATTCAATTATGCATATGCAGCCAGTTCCTGGCTGGCTGGCTGGCATGTATTTGGATCAGCTCTGGCCTCAACAAAGGGTCTCTCACTCACTCTCTCTCATCACAATGGCACACAGCAAAGCTAAGTTGCACACAGCCTTTGAGCATGTACAGAGTTCCAGCCAGAGCATCTCAGTAACATGAGCACCTGGTAATCATTAGTATACTGATCTAAAGACTGAAGTTCCATTTAACTATCATGGATTATTGCCATTTTAAAAAATCTATCCTCCATGAACTGTCACAATTTTTACAACCATCCAAGCTAGTGGCTATTGCTACATCTTTTTGGTAACGAGTTCTGTGTGTTTTTATTGCACAAAGAAATAGTCCTTTTCTTCCTTGGTTGGTTCAGAACATGCTGCATGTTTCATCGATTACTTGCTGATTACTCAATGCTTGATTCGTAATGGAAGAACAGTCTGCTTATGAAAAACATTTGTGCTGTGTTAAAGTTGCTGTTGACTAATAAGCTAATTCTGTGTGCTGCAGTTATATAGGGCAGTATTCAACCACATTTTACCTAGAGTAAATCCACTGAAATTAAGCTTACATTTGCATTCTCTTTCTGCATCTGAGTGCCTGCGAACTACTGAGTCCATGACATTTGTGGCAAATTTACTATTCAGTCTACATGACTTACTGATGCAAATCTTTCTCCACAGCCGTCTCCCCTACTGTTATAAACTCTTTGAGAATTATTTTTGATTTGACATTTAATTTGTCTTCCTAGGAACTAGCTGTATTTTTGCATTTGTATTATTGTCTGCCCCCCCTTTCTGTTGCTGCACAATAATCGTGTAGCCATTTATTAAATCTGCTAGTTAGGAATTAGCATGCATTTAGCTTTTTCATTTCTATATGGTGATAAGGTGTGCCTTTTCAGGTTTTCCTTTCAGGTTCTTTTTCATTTTGAAGGAAGGATAGTCCATGTATGTTTGGATAAAATCATTTGCATTGTCAGTTAAATAATACAGACGGAGTCCAGAGAGAAAAGAAACTCCGATAAGACTTTACTGAGGAAGACTGAATAAAAACAGTGTATAACTCGAGGAGAATGAAACAGAGAGGTTTTGTCTTTCTTACTTGTACATATCAGGGAGACATTCAACTAAACATACAGAGGGAAACTCCCGCAGAAGTATCTAGCCAATCAGAGCACATGCCACCTCACGAAAGATCATGCCACGGCCTAGGTGCTAAGCAACACCTCCATCTCGCCTCCTGGCTAGCTGACTTACTGATAACAGAAGTAACCCTTAAACTAGAAACTGAATGACCCCTGCTGTTCCACTTTCAACAAAAGGAGGTTGAATCTTGGGTAGTATTAGAGAAAACGCAATACATAACTGGGTTTTCACCATGAATTCCTTGGTGAACTACCCATCACATTCCATTCTTCCCTATTCCCGTTCAGGGCTCAGATCTGGTAACTTGAGTCACCACCAAACAGCTGCTAAATACGGGTAGGAGGCATGGTGTGCTTTGCTGCTTTGCAGGAATGGAGAGAAGTTGGAGGCATGGAGATGCTGATCCCACCTGCCATGTTCTCCCTGCAACCTGCAGGACTCACAGCAGAGATAGGAAACCTATGGCCCTCGAGGTCTAGTTGAACCACAACTCCCCTCATCCCTGACCATTGGCTGTGCTGGGTGAGGCTGAAGGGAGTAGAAGACCAACAACATCTGGAGGACCAGAAATCCCCCATCTCTGATCTGTAATTTAGCCTCATCCCTTGGACACTCTTATTCCAGTGCATACCTTACCCTCCTACTGTTGGGCACAGAGCATACAGATCCCCGTCTGTTGAGTATATCCATAGCAGGTGATGTTGTGTCAGTTCCATATCCTTATTGAAAATATGAGTCCTCCTAATAATGGCTTGTTCAAAAGGCAGCTAAAAGATCACATCAATCTCCCCTTTTATTGTGTCTTCCTGGGTCCGACATTAAATCTGTTGATAAATTTATACGCCACCTCCTTGCATTAATGATCTTTTTCTTACAGCTGTAAATCTTCGGATCCATTTGAACTCTGCCAAACTGGCTTCTTAAAATCCATACATATTGGTCTAAACGCCCTAAACACTTTTGTTATAAGCCAATTGACTGATATACATAACAGCATCCATAAAAGAGCTCTTGGGTTAAAGTTGGCATTTTCTTGGCTCCTGTATTCCTGTAAATCCATGGATTCTTGGACAAAGATAACTTTGCCTTTCTCTTCTTCGCTCTGGTACTCAGTCCTGTTGCTCTTTATAACTGTGCAGTCAAAGCTGTAAAGAAAAGGTGAGGACAGACCTATCTGGGCTGGGTGGAATAAGAATTCTCTTCCACAGGCAGGGATGTAAGAAGGCAGCATTTTTATTTACTCCTTAATATTTGTCATAGAATCCAGATTGCGGCAGCTAGACTGGTGACTGGGAGTGGCCGCCAGGACCATATAACACTGGTCCTGAGAGATCTGCATTGGCTTCCAGTACGTTTCCAAGCACAATTCAAAGTGTTGGTGCTGACCTTTAAAGCCCTAAACAGCCTTGGTTTTGTATACCTGAAGGAGCTTCTCCACCCCCATCGTCCAGCCCAGACACTGAGGTCCAGCGCCAAGGGCCTTCTGGCAGTTCCCTCACTGCGAGAAGTGAGGCTACAGGGAAGCAGACAGAGGGCCTTCTTGGTAGTGGCGCCCGCCCTGTGGAATGTCCTCCTATCAGATGTCAAGGAAATAAACAGCTATCCTATTTTTAAAAGACATCTGAAGGCAGCCCTGTTTAGGGAAGTTTTTAATATTCAATCCTGTATTGTTTTTAACACTTGATTGGGAGCTGCCTAGAGTGGCTGGGGAAACTCGGCTAGATAGGCGGCGTACAAATAATAAATTATTATTATTATTATTATTATTATTATTATTATTATTATTATTATTATTGTATCATAGAACTGTAGAGTTGGAAGTTACCCTAAGGATCATCTAGTTCAACCCTCTGCAATTCAGGAATATGCAGATCTCCCATATGGGGACTAAACCTGCAAACTTTGTGTTATCAGCACCACGTTCTAACTGACTGATCTTTCCATGACTCACATGAATCACTGTTTCAGTTCCACCCAGTATTTACTCATCATGTTGACCAGCATGGCAAAATTGCATAACTTAACGTAATTTACATTGTAATTATGATATTCCACCCCATGCAAAAGGCCGCCCGTTTCACTGCAAAGGAATTCCCGTGCAAGTGGAGAGCAATAGCAATCCATTGCATATTGTTTGTGGACTGAAAGTAGCAAAATCCAATAGGAGTTTCTGAATTGATTTCTGCTCAGGACATGGGATGAATAAGAGAACACGGGCAATTTCCACTTCTGTTTCTGTTGGCAATTTTCAGCATCCCTGGCTGAAGGTAAATTAAGATCTACTGGGAGGCCTCTGGGCCTTTTGTAGTCTATCAGCAAGGGCGTTTGACTCCCAGGCATTGCAATAGCAAAACTACCTTCCCCGATGAGGCTGTTGAAACAAAGAAAACTAACCAGGGCTGAGTGGACTTTTGTGTGAAAGGACTGTGAGCTCAGGTCAGTTCTGCTACCGAAAACAAATCCCTAGGTTTAGAATGTGCTCAGGGGCATCTCGCTCCTTAATTCTGACTTTGGGTGCTTCCAGGCGGTGACTATTTTTGGGTTGGGAGTCAGTCAAATACTGACAAATTCGGATTGTGCTCTTATAGTCAATTGGGAGGTTTTGCACAACAAATTCACTTCCCCCAACGACTGGACTTCCTGTGATATGGAAAGTGATGGAAAAATGCACTGGAAAGTGTGGGACAATTACACTTGTTGGATCAGGATGAGTTTCAGAATTGCGTACAGTGGTCCTAGCTTAGCAGCTGGCACGCAACATTTTTGGGGGGGAGGGGGAGTGAGTGTGGTTCACATATTTTAGGAAACAACGATTCAACAGTAATAAATAACAGCTTTTTCAAAGGGTGGAGTCTTTTGCAGAGTATGAGAACAATATGGTGTCACAAAGACCACTATTGAATTAATGAGTCTCCTCCTCCTCCTCCTCCTCCTCCTCCTCTTCTTCTTTTCATTTAACAGAAACTTGGGAGTTTGATTAATTAGCCATGCAACACTTAGCTGCAAATGGCACGATGTGAAAAGCACATTTTTTCTTTAAAAAAATTGTTATAATGAGTAAGATGTGTGCTGGCTGGTGCTGAAGGGACTTCTGGTTCAAAACATCTGGAGAGCTCCACTGGCAGAGGAAAGGGGGGTGCGGTGGGGGTGGTTCACCTCGAGTGTCATCCCTGAGGGGGGTGACATCACCATGCCACCCCCCTGGGACGCTCGTCCCGCCCCCAGGTGCACAGCATGGGCTCTGCTCCTGGTGCTGGAGCAGCTAGCTCCGCCTCTGGAGACCACTAGAATGGCAAATACTAATAGCTGTTTGACACCATGATTCAGAGCAATTGTGACAGCAATTTCTATACACTTTGACAAAACAGAGAGAGCTGCGATTGTGCCAGGGGAGGATCAGTCTCAGGTCTTCAACCTATCACCCCACAGCTGAGACTTATAGGTACAGCTGCTAAAGGCATTGTGTATACTTTGGTTCTTCTTGCAGTCCCATGAACTGCAAGAAGATCAAACCTATCCATTCTGAAGGAAATCAGCCCTGAGTGCTCACTGGAAGGACAGATCCTGAAGCGGAGGCTCCAATACTTTGGCCACCTCATGAGAAGAGAAGATTCCCTGGAAAAGACCCTGATGTTGGGAAAGATGGAGGGCACAAGGAGAAGGGGACGACAGAGGACGAGATGGTTGGACATTGTTCTCGAAGCTACCAGCATGAGTTTGACCAAACTGCGGGAGGCAGTGGAAGACAGGAGGGCCTGGCGTGCTCTGGTCCATGGGGTCACGAAGAGTCGGACACGACTAAACGATAACAACAACAATACTTTGGTTTACTTCTCTGGTTTTATTTGTGGAATTAACTGGGTATTTTCTCTTAAGAGAACGGTGGGAAACTGCAGACCCCCCAAGTGTTCCTGTTTTCCAGGGACAATCCGAGATTTACAGAAGCCATCCTGGTTTCTGATTTGATCCCTGAATGTCCTGCTTTTTCCATAGGATGTCCCAATTTTCTTCAGAGAAATATTGAAGGGTATGGAGTTATGCGACCCCATAAAACAAGGAGATGAGTAACTATACAACCTTTAGAAGACATCTGAAGGCAGCCCTGTACATGGAAGTTTTTAAATGTTTAATATTTTATTATGTTTTTATGTATGTTGGAAGCTGCCCAGAGTGGCTGGGGCAACCCAGTCAGATTAGCGAGATATAAGTAATAAATTGATGGAGATGGAGATGGAGATTATGATGGAATAGGACGTCCTTACAGTGGACCCTCCGGATATGAACTGAATTCATTCTGGGGTCCTCACATACCCTGAAAAGTCCAAAACATGAGGCGCTGCTTTTGCACATGCGCACAGTGCGATAGAGTGCTTCTGTGCATGTGCAGGCAGTGTGCAGAGCATTTCTGCACATGCGCGCGCGGCAAAATCTGGAAGTATACACTTCTGGGTTTGCTGCGTTCACAACCCGAAAGTTATGTTACACGAAGGTAACGTAACCCGAGGGTCTACTGTATTTTCATCAGAGAAATCGGAGGATATGGAACTGGATGAGACTGGTGGGCCAGATCCTTATCTGCCTTACCCAGCCTCTGCCCCTGTGGGCCACTCTTCACAAGTGAATGGGTGGCCCACCTGTCATGCACCTGACATCAGAAGGACATCAGCTGACGTGGACTTTTGTTGGGACTTCAAAGCACGTCACAAAAAGCCCTGCACAACTCTGAAGCACCGACAATCAGCTGGTTGCCTCGACTTCAAAGCGTCATGAAGGACTCTTTGCAAGGAATAATGGAATCCTAGAGATGGGACCATGAGGATCATCTGCATGCAGGAATCTTTTGCCCAACATGGGGCTCAAACCCAAGACCCTGAGATTAAGAAGTTTGCAAAAAGCATTGTGCTGTGCTTTGAAGGTCTGCCGGCCAGGTGATAAATGATGCTTCGGAGAACCCTTTTGACCCAGCCCAGCTTATTTTTACCTTCCGACACTGGACGTCATCTTTGATGTTAGGTGCTTGGCAAGTGGGTGTGGCTTGACAGAAATGGCCTATTAGGTCCAATAAGGAGGCCCAGCATGCCCCATGGTCAGAGGTTCTTCACCCCTGTATTCATAGTATCACCAGAGGGTGGCAACACGAGAACGGGCCTTCTCTGCAGTGGCTCCCTGTCTGTGGAATGCTCTCCCCAGGGAAGTACACCTGACACCTTCACTATATACCTTTAGGTGCCAGGCAAAAACATTATTTTTTTAACCAGGCCTTTGGTTGATCTTATTGACATCCAACACCCTTTTAGAATGTGGCTTTGGGGGGGGGTGTTATTGGGTTGCTGCTTTCAGTTTGATTTTATATTGTGTTGTGAACCGCTCTGAGACCTTCAAGTATAGAGCGGTGTATACGTTGAATAAATAAATAATAATAAATAATATTAAAAATGAATTTTGGTGATACCCCCTACTCTTGCCCTCCTCGTAGCATACCCTCCAACATTTATCTGATGAAAACAGGGATGTGCTATTCAACAACAACAATAACAATTTTACAACTTATACCCTACTAATCGGACTGGGTTGCCCCAGCCACTCTGGGCAGCTTCCAACATATATATATATATAATAAAATAAAACATTTTTAAAAACACCCTTCTCTATACGGGGCTGCCTTCGGATGGCTCAGGGGTCAAATAACTCCATACCTTCCAACATTTATAACTTGGCTATTTATAACCCTGTCACAATTATTATATTTCCTGGACGTGCCTGGAAGCCAGTGATACGGATGAAGGGTCAAATAAATAATTAAATAAAGAGAGGGAGAGAGCCCTGTCCTTGTTATCTATCTGATCTGTGGTGGTGGCTGGGGGGGAGGGGCGAACACCCTCTGCATTCAAAAATACTGCTTGAAGGGATGGAGAGGAATATCTGGAATGGGAAGCAGCAACCAGGAAGCCCGTATACAGCTGTTGTTTTGAGGCTTGCTTGCTCCCTCTGCTGGTTGCATGGGGCCAGGCACCCTTGGTTGCTGAGCTTGCTGTGCACAAAGGCTGGATTTGAGATGGATGAGATTGAGGATGATGTAATTGGAACCTTGTTGCTAGCAGATGGTAGCAGCACCGCTGTCCCTTTTCATAGGTTCTGAAGGATTTTTTGTTTTTTTGTACTGCTTCATATAAGCTTGCAAGCTTCACCAGCAGGGATGTAAGAAATATGTGTGTGTATTTGCCCTGTTAAGGAAGTGATTAATCTGCTGTACCAATGCTCAGGCAGGGATTTGTTATTTATTTGTTTATTTGTTTCATTAAATAAATACCGTCCTTCATCCATAGATCTCAGGGCAGTTCGCAATATAAAATACAAGATAAAAACTCAAAACGCATAATAAAAACAATGGCAATGACAAAAGCCACAAACCAAAAACGCCCCTCCACGAGAGCCAGCTTGGTGTAGTGGTTAAGAGCAGTGGACTCATAATCTGGTGAACCGGGTTCGCTTCCCCGCTCCTCCACGTGCAGCTGCTGGGTGACCTTGGGCTAGTCACACTTCTCTGAAGTCTCTCAGCCCCACTCACCTCACAGAGTGTTTGTTGTGGGGGAGGAAAGGGAAAGAAAATTGTTAGCTTTGAGACTCCTTAGGGCAGTGATAAAGTGGGATATCAAATCCAAACTCTTCTTCCTCCTCCTCCTCCTCCCACTCCCACAAACACATTTAAATGGATATAGAATGTTAACCAGCCCAAGGCCTGGTTGAAGAGGAACGATTTTGCCTGGCACCTAAAGGTGTACAATGAAGGTGCCAGGCAAGCCTCAGAGAGCATTCAACAAATGGGGAGCCACTGCAGAAAAGGCCTGTTCTCGTGTTGCCACCCTCCAAACCTCTCGTGGAGGAGTTGCATGAAGAAGGGCCTCAGAAGATGATCTCAGGGTCCAGGTAGGCCCATATCGAGAGAGGCGGTCCTTGAGGTATTGAGGTCCTAAGCCATTTAAAGCTTTATAGGTCAAAAACAGCACTCTGAATTGGACCCAGGAGCTAATCAGCAGTCAGTGCAGTTGGGTCAGGATCGGTGTAAAGTGCTCAAGCCATCTTGTTTTAGTGATCAATCTGACTCCTGAATTCTGCACCAGCTGAAGTTTCTGCACCACCTTCAGAGACAGCCCTACATAGAACACATTGCATTAATCTAGCCAACTAGATAGCAGAAGTTAGACTATCCCTGTCCAGACAGGGGTGGAGCTGGGCCACCAGCCAAAGCTGATGGAAGGCACTCTGCGCCACTGAGGCCACGAGCCTCAAGCGACAGCAAAGGATACAGAAGTACCCCCAAGCCATGTACTCCTTCCTTCAGAAGGAGTGTAAGAGCAAGTGCAGGCAACCTCCCAGCCATCTGGGCTAGGGAACCACCCACTAACAGTGCCTCAGTCTTATCTGGATTGAGCTTCAATTTGTTGGCTCTCATCCAGTCCATGATCAAGGATAAAGACTTGTCTCTGCTGCCCCCAGAGGGCAGGAGGACTAGATATAATGGTGTTCAGTTGCAGGCAAGTAGATTCTGGTTAAACATGAGGAGAAACGTGTTGATGGTAAGAGTGGAGGCAATTACCTAGGGATTGTCTTTGTTGGAGGTCTCTGAGCAGCCATCTCTGTGGGATGGTATGGCTCTGGGTTTTTTGCCTCAAGCAGGGGAGGTGGCCTGGAATACTTCCAAGGTTCTTTCCAACTCTAGAATTCATTAATAGTTGCAGTAGAATGGTTGTTCTGTTACACAATGTGATCATGCTTTGTGTTGAACAGGTTCCAAAGTAGCATCAGTGTTGTTCGAATTGTATTTATGCAAGGTGCCTTGGAGATCCATCTGGTTCAAAAGTTAGGATAGATATAAAAATCTTGATGGAAACTGGGAATAGAAGAGAATTTTGTCCAGTCTGTGTTGTAAAACAAACCGACCCAATTCACACCTTCCAGGCTACTACATCAATACAAAAACAATTCTCCTTTTGATTTTGCACTTCTCCAAATTTGGTGAAATATTTCTCAGCTCAGTGCACCAAAATGCATTCCTCTTTTAGAAGAAAATGTGTTTAGGAATGTGTACATTAAGATACTCTATGTGTTAGATTGCCATCAATGGTGGAGGGATGGAGTCAATCTATGGTTTTAAAGGCTGTTGCTTGTTTAATGGGGTTTTATCTGTGATAGTACATTATTGAGATACAGAAATTACTGTTTTAAATTGAGTACTTTATTATGTTGCATCCCAAAAAGGTATTGGTTTTTTTGAGGAAGGCCATGTTAGAAATATTTTAAGTGAATAAATGTACACAAAACTATTATCTTGATCTACATATGTAGTTTGAGTTCAGAATTCACTGGATGCAAATAGTAGCCTAAAGATCAATGAACAAATGATGATGAAAAGCTTGAATCAAGAAGCCCTAATTATGCAAGGCTCTCTCTTTTTTACGTTCTGCTTGATTCGGCTTCAAATTACCCCGTTTCTAAATATAAATGTCAAAGATTAAAGCAACCAAAAGGGGCTGTGATAACAAGCTGCATAAACAAACGTTTCAGATACGCTTGTGCTTTAAATCTGTATCATTTTTGTGGCACTGAATACTGAGCAGGCACTTTGCAGTTTTAAATTGTTCCCACAACCCTCAAGTACCAGATATTTATCTGTGTATTTGCTCAGTGCCATCAAGGCGCATGGCGTCTTACAGAGTGCATGAGGAGAGTTGTCTACCCCAAGGAGCTTCCAGTAATCTCAGATCTGACCAGAGGAAATAGTGGAAGGGGAGGGGAAGGAGACAAGAGTAAGCACAGAAAAAAGGTGTGATCCAATTACAAGTGTTAGGCCTTGTTACAGCCTTTGCTGTAGCAAGGAGGTGGGACTTAGGAGGTTGAGCGAAAGTCTTCATGATACAGGTGGGACCTGAGAGGTGTGGCATCATTCAGGAAGGGAGGCAAGTCCTCCACTGCAGGTGGTTGGACTCGATGAGCCTTGGGACCCTTCCAACTCTACAGCTCCATGATACAGGGCAACAGGAGAAAATGGGCAGAGGTGTGTTTTTTTTTCCTGGACTACAGCTCCCATCATCCCTTATCACTGGCCATGCTGGTTGGGGCTGATGGGAGTTGTAGTCCAGAAGCATGTGGAGGAGGCCATGCTTATTATGCCTGGACCACATAGCAGTGCTACATCTCATATTGATGCCTGTTGTCTCTGAATGCATGCATGCTTCCTAACAAGTCCATAAGAAGAAGAGTTTGAATTTGATATACCGCTTTATCACTACCCGAAGGAGTCTCAAAGTGGATAACATTCTCCTTTCCCTTCCTACCCCACAACAAACACTCTGTGAGGTAAGTGGGGCTGAGAGACTTCAAAGAAGCGTGACTAGCCCAAGGTCTCCCAGCAGCTGCATGTGGAGGAGCGGGGAATCGAACCCGGTTCACCAGATTACGAGACTACCGCTCTTAACCACTACACCACACTGGCTCCCAATATGTTCATAAAAATATGAACTATGAAAGAGAAATCAAATGCATTCCTCACCCACAAAAAGAGGACATTAGAGAGGCCTCCTTCTCCTCCTCTTCTTCCAAATATGCAGGTTCAGCAAGCTGATTTTTCTCCTGGCATTTCACTTTCTTTAGTAGTTGGGTTTCCTTCTGGGCTTGGCTTGCCATTATACTGTAGAGCAGAGCTGAAGCTGAGCCCCTACTGTAGAGAGAGGAAAGGTCAGGCCCAGCCACCGTTCAAAGAACGAGTCGGCATTCAACTTGCTGATCCCATTGTTAGCTGCCACCGGCCTCTCATCTTGGTTGCCTCTTTAGCATCTCCCTCTCCACCTGATTCCCTTTGAAGCCCCCTTTTAAAGCGTCCTTTGCTCTATCTTCCCAAATGTGCTATTGATTTGGCTTTTCTTTCTTGTGTTGCTTCTTTTGAAGGCCTCTTTCTTCTTCCATAGGGCCCAAATATTCTGGGTTAGATGGAAGGTTTCCTGAGTTGTGTCAACCAAGGCCACAGGAACCAAAATATAAACTAGAATTGCACTGGAGATTAAAGTAGAAGAACCCTGTCAATAGAGATAAATCCAGGGCTTTATAGGGGCTGTATCTAATCTCTAGATACACCACGTTCAGTGCCAAAGTTCAGGTCCCAAAAATGTATTTCTGCAATTATGTCTCCTGCTAAACCAGGAACATATCCCTGTCTTTGCTCTGTGCACCCTTCCTGAGCACAGCAGTTCCTACTTTACAGGAATATGCGGAGTGGGACAGTTCTAGGGTATTGGAACCTGCATTATACCAAGTTAGGTCCATGTAGCTCAGCATAATCCAAGGATGATGAACCTTTGGCCCTTCAAATGTTGCTAGACTACAACTCCCATAATCCCTGGCAATAATACCTCACCTAGTTCATCCCGCCCCCAAGTGCAGGGCACCTGAGCAGCGAACTACACTGCTGCCATTGGCCAGGCTGCCTGGGACTGATTGGAGCTAGTGTCCATCAACATCTGGAATACCACAGGTCCTCCACCTTTGATATACAAGTTGGTAATCATGGGAGGACAACATGCCCACCTGCGCAATTTATATGGGTGGGTGATGTTTGTAGCTAATATTGGGGAAGAGCCCACTTTGCTGGCTATTTTCAGATAGCTCCCATTGGTAGCTAATCCTAACATTTGTAGAATTTAATATTGAGGCCTGGAACCTTTCTGTGACTAGGGCGGGGTGGCAAATTATCTCTTTTTTCCCCTACTGAGGGCTGCATATGCTTGAGGGCAATCTGTGGGTGGGTGAAATGCCTGAGCAAAACATTGGTCAGATCCACCCCTTCCCCCCCTCTCTTTCTGTCTCTCATTCTGACACCCCCTTCTCACTTTCTGGGCCGATCTGCACCGTGCTTTAAAAACACATACAACATACATTTAAAGTACATGACCTCCCCCCAGAAGGAGCTGTTGTTTCCCACCACACAGATACAAGACCTAGCACCCTTAACAAACAAAAGTTCCCAAGATTCTTTGGTATCAGTCATGTGCTTTAAATATGCATTGGATATGCTTTAAATGTATGGTATGGATCTGCCATGGAGAGCCAGTGTGGTATAGTGGTTAAGAGTGGTAGTCTCGTAATCTGGGGAACCGGGTTCGCATCTCCGCTCCTCCACATGCAGCTGCTGGGTGATCTTGGGCTCTGAATTCTCTCAGCCCCACTCACCTCACAGTGTGTTTGTTGTGGGGTAGGAAGGGAAAGGAGATTGTTAGCTGCTTTGAGACTCCTTTGGGTAGTGATAAAGCAGGATATCGAATCCAAACTCTTCTTCTTCTGCCCGGCTCTTTCTAATGCCCCATTTCTCTCCCCACCTAGCAGGCTGCCAGAGGAGGGACACATCACTCTTGTCAAAAGTCTGAACTGATTGCTTACAGAGGGCTTTTGCCAATCCATTTTGGCTCCCACCTGTTCCCCACTGCCTATGTCCTTGCCAAAGCTCTCAATTGATTGTTTTCAGGGGGCTTTCCCCTTTCTTTCCATTTCTCACAATCTTTTGGCTTTTCCCATTTTTACCCCCTAATTGCTCTCCTTCCTTCCTTCCTTCCTTCCTTCCTTCCTTCCTTCCTTCCTTCTTTCTTTCTTTCTTTCTTTCTTTCTCTGTCTCTCTTTCCAGGCTTCCCTCCCTACATGAAATTAGGTAGAGGGCCACAGGTTCTCCACTCTAATATAGGGAGACCTGCAAGGATGTTGGTGATTAGAAGATTCTTCAGTGTACTCAATGAAGGAATTTGTTTACAGGGTATTTTTGTGACTTCCAAGTCTTGGGTTCTTTTGTCCCTGTTTTATGTAAACAATGCAAACTTCTGCAAGTTGGTTTTAAGGAGCAAGCAGATGTTAAAGATAAAAACGTTGACAAGAAAGCTAAATTATGCAGACAGTATATATATATAAAAGCAGTAAATCTACTGTAATCCTACTGACTTCCGTTGGGCAGTTCCCAGCCCAGATTTTGCTGCACCATCAAAATGTAAGACAACGATTCATCCGCTGCACTCATACGCAAAACTATATTTCTGCCTCTTCTCTTCCCATCTCTGCAGGGCGATATCCACAACAAAGCAAAGGCACATATATCATCGTCCCTTTGGTTCAAGATCTGGAAAGCAGCAAATGGGGTGCTAAGATCACTCACAGTGACGGAAGTTCTGTTGGCCTGAATATCATGCCAGCTGCTGACTGCATTGTGGGGAAATTCCGCATGTATGTCGCCGTCTTGACTCCGATTGGCATTCTCAGGACAAGGAGAAACCCAAACACAGATACGTACATCCTGTTCAACCCCTGGTGTGAAGGTAAGGAATGTGCAGAGGATGTGGGGAGGAGGATTGCCCTATTAACATATTTGGTATTCAACAGCATTAGCAAAAACCCTGCCTCAATATCTGTAGGCTGTGTACACTGGACACTGAGGTCCAGCGCCGAGGGCCCTCTGGCGGTTCCCTCACCGCAAGAAGCAAATTTACAGGGAACCAGGCAGAGGGCCTTCTCGGTAGTGGCACCCGCCCTGTGGAACGCCCTCCCACCAGATGTCAAAGAAATAAACAACTATCTGACATTTAGAAGACATCTGAAGGCAGCCCTGTTTTGGGAAGATTTTAATATTTGATGGATCATTGTATTTTAATATTCTGGTGGAAGCCGCCCAGAGTGGCCGGGGAAACCCATCCAGATGGGTGGGGTATAAATAATAAATTAGTATTAGTATTAGTATATACACATTTCCATTTCCTTTGGCTCCAGTGCACTTCCACCACTGGGGTTTGAAGCCATGTACATGGAAAATTAGCCACAATCCATATCTATCCTGTAGTTTCTTGAGAAATTCTCCTGTTCGATGCATTTTCCCTCAAACCAGCTTCCATCCAATCTGAAAATGCAAGCCACATTTACGTTGCAGTTAAGCTGAAGTGCGAACATTTGTGGGTTCAGCCATTGCACATGCTCAGGCGATAGCGTCATGAATAGGAGTTGTGGTTTGTGTGTGTGTGCATGGGAAAGCAAACAGGTAAGGGTGCATCAGACAAAGACATCCTCCCCCCCCCCCGGTGTGTACAGCAATGTGCAAACGTGACTTGAAACACAATTCAGCAGGGGTGGGGTAGGAACCTCACTGTATTTTAAGCTACTAATGCATACATAGTTGTATAAACCCAAAGTTTTATAGGGGGTGGAGAGCTATCCTCTATACATAAAGAATACGAAGATGAAGAGCCATATACATTTTTAAGCATCGTGCCAAACAGATTTCAACAGATTCTTTTTCATGTGTTCACTGGGTGGATGCAGGCAAACCAAAAAACCACCCCAAACGTCATGGGGCAAAAGAAATTCTCTGATTTTTACCTCATGCTTACCCTTACAAGATGGCCAAGGGTTTTCAGATATTTTTTGTTTCTTGCTTTAAAGAAAAGCTTTTTAAAAAGAGGCTTTCCCCATAGCTTCCCGCCAGCCAAAAATGACTTGGAAGTGATATTGTTTCGTGTTGTAGCACATCACTCCCAAGGCATTTGGGAATGTGTGGTTGGCAGGAAGTGGCATGAGGCTCTCTCCACAGGTTTCCATGGACTGAACTTCCCACTAAGTCCTAGGACAGGAAGTGGCAACCACCTCCTAAAATTCTCCTCCACCCCAAGAAACTGGCCCCAGTTTTTACAAGGGAAGAACATTTTCAGGAAACTGGTGTGTATGTGTGTGTTCAGGGCTGTACTTCAGTGGGAGAGCATTTGTTTTGCATACAAGAAGGTTCCAGATACAGCCTCTGGCATCTCCTGGTAGGGCTAGGAATGTTACCTGCCTGAAACCCTGGAAAGCCACTGGCAGTGCTGGGCTTGATGCACAATATAAGGCAGCTTCCTCTGTTCCTATTCCACCACTATTCCTATTACTAAAAGAGCACATAGGTAAAAGGTAAAGGCCCCCTGGATGGTTAAGTCCAGTCGAAGGTGACTATGGGGCTGCAGCACTCATCTCGCTTCAGGCTGAGGGAGCTTTCCGGGTCATGTGGCCAGCAGGACTAAACTGCTTCTGGCACAATGAAACACCGTGACAGAAACCAGAGCTCATGGAAACACCGTTTACCTTCCCACCACAGTGGTACCTATTTATCTACTACTTGCACTGATGTGCTTTTGAACTGCTAGGTTGCCGGAACTAGGACAGAGCAACAGGAGCTCACCCCGTTGTGTGGATTCGAACCGCCGACCTTCTGATCAGCAAGCCCAAGAGGCTCAGTGGTTTAGACAAATATGACAAGGGGAGGAATGTTCATCATGAAGATTGTAGCTAGATTTTAGCCTTTTGTCTTTGACTATAATTTGTTTATCAATAAGCCAACACACACATGACTTAACAGAATCAACCAACAGGCTGATTTAACGTTTGATAAGGTTGTGTTGTTGTTGTTTTTAAAGAGAAAGAAATGTGAGTAGAACCCAAAATTATTTCTCCCTTTGTATCACACATTAATTATCTGGTGTGCCTCACAAACACCACTGTGCAGTTGGGTCGATATTTTCCTACATTTTATAGATTGAGGAAAAGGCTGTCTCTTGAGCCCATAATGTGTCAAATGGATCATACTAGCACTCAGATAAGCTAACTCTCTCTCACACAATCTTATAAAAAATTCCATTGATTTAAGAAAAGCATGGAAGTAGTGGCGTAGCATGGGTTGTCAGCACCCGGGGCAAGGCAAGTAATTTGCGCCCCCTAACCCGTGGATTTTAGCACTGATTTTAGCACTGCGAGTGCGAGCGCGCGCCCCCAGATGTTGCGCCCAGTGCGGCCGGGCCCCCCTGCACCCCCCACGCTACGCCACTGCATGGAAGTATCTCTTCTCATTAGCATTCATATGCATCCATTTGGTAGATCTAGAGACAATTCCATGCTTAGCCATAAAAGTCACATGGATGACTTTACACAAGTCATTATGGGGAACGGACTATAGCTTGGTAGTAGGGACCATTCCTTCTATGCATAGGGCTTCATTTGAGAATTAGATCCATGAAACAGTTCCCCTACATCAGTAGCAGGGCTCCATCAATGCGCAGCAGCTACGTGTAGGGAACTCGCAGTCAGATTTCTGGATTTCTTGCTCAACCCAATCTCAGTTGCCGTAATAGCTGTCAGAAATCAAAGGCCTTGTTTTCTGGAGCAGTCTTCCCTTCTTGGGGAGAATTCAAAGACCTGTCTCTCTCTGTCTTGGTCTCTTTCAACCACACTTCACTGAATACTGAAAAACTGAGTACCTTTGACAAAGAAAGGGAAATTCATTAATCTCTACCTCATTTCACAAATATTTGTGAAGCGGGGGTTAGCAATGAAAAGCAAACTTGATTGAAAACCTCTAATATTTCCTGAGGAGAAAAGAAATATGGACAAAACAAAAAATGCACCACAGCGGGAGAAGGATCGTGGATATCAAGCAAATAATGTATTTGCCCACAGACCTTCCCAGCTCACTTGGCCTCTGCTGCCTGCTGAATTTACCACCATACCAGATATGTGGACTGGCTCTTGCAGTTTCCTTTTTTGAAATTCTGCTTCTGTGATCCCAGATATAGCAACTAGAAGGGGGGAAACCCGTCTGCTGAACTCTGTGGAATTGTGCATGCAAACAAAGATAAGACATTAATGTTTGTGTGATGGTGCCACATAATACTGATGAACACAGCTACTTTTTGCATATGTCTACTTTTGCATCATGTCCCCTGTTTATATATTCAGTGCTGGCTTTTATCATCTTATCATAGGGCCAAAAAACCCATGGCACCGAACACATTGCATGCAATCATACCAGATGAAAATAAATGAATAGTAGGCACCAGAGAGGCATGCGGGGAGGGGTGTTTTGCCCTTTGCTCCACCACCATGGTCATAATGAGAAATCCCCCTCCTGTACAGCTGCGATTCTTGGTGCCAAAAGAGGCTTCCTTTCTGGAGTCAATAGCTGCTTCAGGGGGTCATTTACATCAGGACTGTGGAAGAAGAGGAAAGGGTTAAACCTGTCAGTTTTCATTTTTTGGTACAGAAAGTATTGGTAGAGATCTTTCCTATTCCAATTAATTCAAGAGAGTTCTGGAAGTTTCTCTGTGTGATACAAACTGCTGCAAACTGAAAGTTTCTAGCTGACATGTAAGTTTCTGTTCTGCCGAGAAACAAGCAGAAGGTTCATGATGTTTGGGTTATTCCTTCAGAGAAGCTGAACAGCTGGGTTTAAACTAGTTCTGTTATCTCTTTCACTCAAGGTCATGCTGACTATAATAATCGGCCAGAAGGAGCCTGGTTTTCACTTTCTGTCTCTCTTTCCTTCTGGTGTGGTGTTTTGT
Organism: Podarcis filfolensis; assembly: GCF_964270895.1. Lineage (NCBI taxonomy): Eukaryota > Metazoa > Chordata > Lepidosauria > Squamata > Lacertidae > Podarcis > Podarcis filfolensis. Next base: position 28,179,544 of record NC_139603.1, on the reverse strand, counting down.
ATATAGTATGCTTAAGTGCTAAGTCTTAGTCTTATTATAAATTATTGTAAACTTAAGTTCTGCTGAAACTGGATTTCTCATGGACAGTGCCAATCCTGAATGTATTGGATTTGTGACCATTATGCTCATTTGCCTTCAGTAGCAGTAAACCTCCGCTGGAGGAAATATTAATTGCCCCTGGCCTATTTTAGGGGAATCCTGCAACATGCTAAGTTTATTTTATGTTGCAATCGGCTCTGGATCAATTATGAGTAGAATTTTTTTTTACAAAACCTCCCCTCTCCCCTGCTGTGTAGTCCTGACGAAAATGGTGCCCCTGCACTATTTTTTAAAAAATGTTCTGGTTACAAACTCATCTAGTCAGGCCCTGAGAGGAAGACTTGCATACAGTGCAAAACGTACTGAGAAGCAGGCCCCATGGAGTGCAGTGAGATCTAGACTCCTTGTACTGCTTATTGGGAAATCCTGAATTTGAGATAATTAAACGCAGATTGTTAGACAACGAATTTCAAGAACTTAGTAGCCAAATCATGAATAGTGTCTGTGCAAGTCTGGGGGTGGTATGATGTGGGAAACCAATGGCAACTTACAGTGGCGTAGCGTGGGGGTGCAGGGGGGGCCGGCTGCACCGGGCGCAACATCTGGGGTTAGGGCAAATCCACGGGTTAGGGGGCGCAAATCCACGGGTTAGGGGGCACAAATTACTTGCCTTGCCCCGGGTGCTGACAACCCACGCTACGCCACTGGCAACTTATCCTTCCCATTTGAACAATCTGAATCAACGCAGGCCATACATGCTAACAGGACTGAATGTGCTACTGAGGGCATTCCAGAAAATTCCCCTCGCAGAGACGCTATCCCTCTGTGGACAGAGACAAATGGAATCAGTAGTGTATGTTTTTTTGCCCTGTCCCTTGTATCATTAAGTTCATTAAGCCGTTAGCAGGGAATGGCGTTCAGGCGAATGTAAAGTTTGTTTACTCAGGATGCAGAGAGGATGGTGATAGTAGCCAGGTTTCTGCAGAGGATTTGTGAATATTATCCAGCATTAACTTAAACGTTAGATACAGGTTTTGCTGAGTCATTTTATTGTACTGAACCTTACTGGACTCTTGTCTATATGCCAATAAAAGGTTTGTGAATTTGAGTTCTTGTACAAAGGATTACAGGGACGCGGGTGGCGCTGTGGGTTAAACTACAGAGCCTAGGACTTGCTGATCAGAAGGTCGGTGGTTCGAATCCCCACGACGGGGTGAACTCCCGTTGCTCGGTCCCTGCTCCTGCCAACCTAGCAGTTCCAAAGCACGTCAAAGTGCAAGGAAATAAATAGGTACCGCTCCAGCGGGAAGGTAAACGGTGTTTCTGTGTGCTGCTCTGGTTCGCCAGAAGTGGCTTAGTCATGCTGGCCACATGACCCGGAAGCTGTACGCCGGCTCTCTCGGCCAATAAAGCGAGATGAGCACCCCAACCCCAGAGTCGGTCACGACTGGACCTAATGGTCAGGGGTCCCTTTACCTTTACCTTTACAAAGGATTACAGCCTTGCTAGCCTGTCTGCTCACACCTACCTTTATTACGGCATATTCACACAGCCTTTTATTTATGTCTTGGGAACATTGGCATGCTGCTTGTGCCACAGTCTGGTGTAGTTGCTGATCGGTGCTTCACTTCAGGGTTAGTTGGGAGGAGGGTATGTAAAAAAGGAGCTTTCTCCGTGACGATCTACATGATGTCTGAACAGAGACAGTGCGCAGGGGAACTTAGATCTGCAGGCTGGGAGAGCTTCAACCACCTGCTTGAAACGGAGCCCTTCGCTGCTGACAGCTCTATTGCAGCCATGCAAATCAAAAAGTGCCTGAGGCTTGAAACAGATTCTTACCATCCACCCCCACCCTCAGCAGCTGGAAGGAAGCCTCCATTTCAAAAGAGAAGATGGAGCTGTCCATAGGGATGCTTGAGGAATTTGGTTTCTGTGAAATCCGTGGCAAACTGGGGGAGTGCCGTAGCTCAGCAGCAAAACATTTACCTTGCATGCAGAGGATTCTGGGTTCAATCCCCAATTTCTCCAGGTAGGGCTGGGATTGTCCCCTATTTATAACCTGGAGAGCGGCTGCAAATCAGAAAGCTTGGGTGCTTTCTAGGTTCCTGACCTTTACTAACCTGTGGATCAGACTGTATCTTATATTTCTGTTTTGCAATGCATTTTTTCAGCTTGAAAAAATGGACCAGAATGCATTAAAAAATATATCTTTTACAATAACGTGCTTTAGAAATGCAATGAGTTCAAACACATATTGAAAGTACGTGTTTCAATAACATTTCTGTGCAGGTTCAGTCCCCCCACTATCCCAAATCTCCATCTGGAGATGGGGCAGAATGGCGTTATGAATAAGCACTTGTGAAACTGACACAGATCAGAAACAGACTGATTTGATTAAGCAAACTGAGGCTTTGGGCTTCTTACTCAATTAGATTTTGCTGCTCTTGTCTGCAGGCAAAAATCACACAGCAGCAGGAAAATGTTTTGGGATGAGGAGGGATAGCTTGCCTCTCCTCCTCCCTGAAAGAACAGGGTTGGGGGTTGGGGGGTAGGTGTGCAGTCTCATTCCCATTTGTTGCCACAGTCATAAAACTTCCTTGCCTAGTCTCCTGACATCAATCCTTAGTCGTAACATCAAGTCAGGTTTCAATACGGGGAAAGGGAACCTCAGAGAGCCAGTGTAGTGTAGTGGTTAAGAGCAGTGGACTCATAATCTGGTGAACTGGGTTCGCTTCCCCGCTCCTCCACATGCAGCTGCTGGGTGACCTTGGGCTAGTCACACTTCTCTGAAGTCTCTCAGCCTCACTCACCTCACAGAGTGTTTGTTGTGGGGGAGGAAGGGAAAGGAGAATGTTAGCCGCTTTGAGACTCCTTCGGGTAGTGATATAGCGGGATATCAAATCCAAACTCTTCTTCTTCAGGCCTGGGGCCCTCTCAGGATGCAACCCAAGCCACACCCCTTCTTTCCAAGCCACACCCCTCACTGACCTTGTTTCACAATTTCATTGGGTGTTTTTGCCTGACTGGAAGGTGTGTCTTAGATAGGTGTGGAGGATAGAGAGCAATGTGTGTAGAGACCAGCCTACTGTACAAAGGTAACCTTTACAGCTGTTGCTCCACCCACTTTTGCCTCTGGCCCCACCCACCACCAGCATGCACCTACCCTTGAAGGGGATGTGACTCTTAATCTGAAAAAAGTTCCCCGTCCCTGTGCTGTTATTTACATAGATCAGTGGACCACACCCTCAGCCTCCTCCAGCATCTCTCAACTCCAGGGCACGCTTTTCCCTTTAAATCTTTTGACATTGACTCGCTCTCTGTCACCGATTAAGAAGTTTCAAAATTGTTCTTTGATCCGCTATGCAGATGCCTAATTGCATCACGGCACTCTGGACTTCTCAACTTAGCGATGCAAAATCATAAAATGCTTTATGAGAGGTGACATTTTAATCACGCTTTACAGATCCTGCTCAAAGCAGTGCAGATTTGCCTTCCTCCCCCCTCCCCTTTCCTCCTTTTAAGTTGAAGAATACCTGGCTCCCAATTACAAGGAATTGTGCGAGGAAGGAAGGATATCCTACTGCTCTGCTTGATGAACAAAAACAAAAAAACAAAAAAACCCAGCCTTTTCATTAGCGTCATATCATTCTGCAGTACTAAATGCTGGCATCTATTATAAGCAAAACAACTGTATTGACGAGCTTTCACACACAACGTTTTGTTGCAGAGGATGCTGTGTTTCTGGATGATGAAAAGCAAAGGCAAGAGTATGTCCTGAATGACCTTGGGGTTATTTTCTATGGAGAGCCTGATAGCATAAGATCCAGGAGTTGGAATTATGGCCAGGTGAGTTGTTCTGAATGGACATGTTGGAAGTTCTGCCACTTATGCTGCTGTCCTAAGATCTTGTGCGCCAGCAAATGAACACTTAAGATTGAAGGTGGGGTAGTGTCTGCTGGGCCAGGGTGATACCACAGACCACAGTGGCATAGCTGTCAACTTACAGATTTGAAAATAAGGGACCAGCAGCCTTGAAAATAAGGGACCAGTAGCCAAAATAAGGGACCTGCAGCCTCACCTGTTCCAGGCACTCCAGTCTTCCTGTCCTCCTGCAGTCTGGTCAAACTCATGCTGTGTAGCTTCGTGAACACTGTCCAACCAACTTTGTAACCAGAGGTTCAACTGAATAGAATCTGAATCGCATGCACCACAAGGCCTATGCAGCCTCAACTTAAGATGGCTCCCCGGCCTGGCTTTGCACTGCAAAGTTTGCAGCAGCACGTGCAACAAAATGGCGTCCAGCATTCAAAAAAACCCCTCAGCTTGCATTAACTAGCCACACACAAGGCATGCAAGCTCCACCCCCCAGTCGTTCTTAGACTTCTTATTGGGTGAGCAACACAGCCAAGCAACACAGTTGGAGCCTCCCTCCTCCCTGGCCAGCAGGAAGGGAGGGAGAGGAGCTGCTTCCTTTGAAATTTAAGGGACATTATTTAAGGGACATTTAAGGGACATCCATCAGTAAGGGACAGCAGCAGGATATGGCACTGGAATAAGGGACTGTCCCTTCAAATAAGGGACACTTGACAGCTGTGCACAGTGGTGTTGTGTGACATTACTGGAACCTTGATCTCTCAGGCTGGTGCAATTTTTTTTAACGCTGGGGTATTACGCTGAAATTCTTACCGCAATTGTTTGGGTGGCAACCTGCTATGTTCAACTGAATTACTCCACACATAAGGGCTCACAAAGCCTGACCTGCATCTGAGTCCTAAGCATTTGCACCAATGTTCTCTGTAGATATTTTCAGACACCTTTTTTGACGGGTGCGCAACTGATGCATAAGGATAGGACAGGCAGGTAGATAATATACAGTGGTACCTCGGGTTACAGATGCTTCAGGTTACAGACTCCGCTAACCCAGAAATAGTACCTCGGGTTATCAGGAATCAAAAGTTTTGTGTCTCTTTTGTAGGAAATGTATACTTTTTTGTGCATTCTGCAATCTTCAGGGTGAGAACAGAAATCGTGCGGCGGTGGCAGCGGGAGGCCCCATTAGCTAAAGTGGTACCTCAGGTTAAGAACAGCTTCAGGTTAAGAACGGACCTCCGGAACAAATTAAGTTCTTAACCCGAGGTACCACTGTACGTTGATTCTTCCATATGCGCTTCTGTACGCTTTGATCCACATATGAGTGCTTTCAGTTTTATGCTTCCCAAAGCTAGCTTGATGCTTTGCATCCACCCTAGTGGGCAGTGCTTGATGAGATTATTGACACTGTGTGTCCTGTCCCCCTACTTCCCACTCTCCAAAAGTTCCAGAAACCTGAGGTATCGGTTTGTGTGTGCACACCTCTTTTTTCTTCTTAAAGGGGGATTGCCCACCTGTCCATCACTTGATATTATTATCACATCAGGCGACAACTTTATTATGCTAGTATCCATCCTGGTTGGTTAGAGCATGGTGCTGATAACGCCAAGGTTGCAGGTTCAATCCCCATATGGGACAGCTGCATATTCCTGCATTGCAGGGGGTTGGACTAGATGATCGTCAGGGTCCCTTCCAACTCTACAATTCTGTGATTCTATGATTCAGCTCGTTGGTGGGCAAATGACATCAAAGGCCTCCTTAAAGTCCATTAGCAGATGCAGGTGCGTTCCAACCATTTGAATGCAAACCACACCCCCAATGGACATTTCCCCTCTCCATTTGCAGATATGGTTTGAATCAGAGCACATGTGCTCTTTGCTCTCACTCATTCTTCTCATTCACAAACACACAGCTCCCTTTCTCTCTTCCCCTTCTGCTTCTGGGCCGAATGGGTACCCTCTTACCTGGCGTGAACAAACAGAAGAGCCAAATCAGGACACAGAGGCAGCTGTCTTACTCTTGCCTCAATCTTTGCATTCCTCTTTCTTCCCACTGGTGCTTCTTTCAAGCCAATAGGAGATGGGAGAGGTGTAGGCAGCCTTAATTTTCAGGAGACAGGCGAAGGGGCTGGAAAGGCAGATGTTGTAAGAGTGGGTCATCTGGCTAGATAAGGCAATGGGAGGATTGATCTCAAGTAGCCCTGTGACCTACTGGCCAATTGCAGGTAGCATTCTGCCAGCCCTTCACATTATTAGGATTTCCTACCAGCAGTATCTCCACCACGTCCAGATTCAATTTCATCCTGTTTTAAGAGCTCATCTATTCAACCACAGCCTCAAGACAGTGGTTTAATACTGAGAAAACTGGTATTGGATGCTTCATTAATGAAATATGGAACTCGAGGGAAAGCGTATTGTCTAATTTATGACACCCACCAGCAAAGCTCTGGATGGTTTTTGTCAGTAGCTTCCTATGGGTGATAGATGTTAAAAGGCATCAGTGATAAATATCAAGCCATGTGGGACACAATAAGTCAACTGCTAGAGGGCTGAGCTGGGATCACCAGTGATGACCACTGAGTTCATTCTGGGGGGAAAGGAATCACTCGACAGTTAGATTTGACATCCCCGCAGGCTGTTCAAGCCAGGCCAACAAAATTTAGTGAACTGCTGCCACTGAGACATCCAAAATCATTGAGAAGGGAGAATGCCTTGTCAACTTCCAGACGCAAGTAATCTGTGAAAGTTGCTAAAGGTGGAAGTCAGACTGAAATGGACCCAGAAGTGATGTGTTATCCAGTTATTATATTAATCTTTCTCCCTATTCTGTGTTTCCTTAAAAGTGAAGACCTGAAACAAGTCTAGGAATGGTTTTGTCAGGAGGGTCCCTTCCAAAGTGAGATGTTTGCTATTTTAACCAGCAAGTCTCAAGCTCCTCTCAGTTGGTCTTAACTAGCCAAGATAGACTATTTGAAACGGGCATCACCTTCACAACCCTAGTCAACCAGTCAGCATTCTTGAGAGAAAGCACCCAGGCTGAAGCGATCCTAGTGATTGAAAAAAGTGGCTGCTTCTGACTGTTCTGGTCTACGCTTTGTCACAAACAAATCAGACTGGATCTGAACATCTTCACCATCTTCAAAAGTTATCTCAACAAGCAACTCATGTCTCACTCGCCAGCAAATGCCCATTTTCAGTGGAAAACTGAAAATTGCTTGGAACAGCCTCTGGAACACAACCCTACAGATGCAGTTGTGGCAGAGAAGAATGTTTTCCCCTTTACCAACATTGCTGTCGCCTTCTAGGCTTCAAAATGGGCTCTTGACATACATGGGCAGATTTGCCTTGTGCCCCAAGTGAGCTCTTATCTCCTCTCCATACTGGGTGGCTAAGGTCATTTGAGATGGCAGCAAGGAAAGCGGGCAAGCAGGGGTTGACAATGTTTCTTGCTCCAGTCGATCATTCATTCCAAAATGCCTCTGAAGCATAAACATATTTGCTGCTGGTATCTCCTCTATATGCCCAACATCCATTAGTTTCTGTAAGTCTCCATGGGCAGAGCATTTTAGTGGGCCAGGCAGCCTTTTCCTAATAGGCCTTGACCAGGTAACAATCTAACAATGATGAAGGTCTAATCTTAGTACTTCCTATTGCCAGGGGATTGCTATACCTGCTGAGGGTACACTCAGAGGCAAACTCAAGCTTGGTACTGCACAATGTGCGGAATTATATTTTGGGTATAATTTCTTACGGTTATCACCCTTGGAGTTTGGCCAGTGCTGCAGAGTTCTGATAGATAGTCAATGGAATATGGGGAGGAATAACCAGGAGAAGCTGTAGCTGCATCAAGGAATGTAAAGGGCACCTGCCATTTCGATATTGGGCACTGCCAGATATTGATGTAGTTATGATGGATCACTGGTTGCTTGAAATGAAAAGTCCTTCTTACACTTATGTGATCAAAATGAAGTTCTTTGTGTAGCATTAAAAGAAAGAAAGGTAAAGGACCCCTGGGCGGTTAAGTCCAGTCAAAGGCGACTATGGGGTTGTGGCGCTCATCTCACTTTCAGGCCAAGGGAGCCAGCATTTGCCCACAGACAGCTTTTCTGGGTCATGTGGCCAGCAGGACTAAACCGCTTCTGGCACAACGGAACACCGTGATGGAAACCAGAGCGCACAGAAATGCTGTTTACCTTCCCACTGCAGCGGTACCTATTTATCTACTTGCACTGGCATGCTTTTGAACTGCTAGGTTGGCAGGAGCTGGGACAGAGCAACAGGAGCTCATCCCATCATGGGGATTCGAACCGCCGACCTTCTGATCAGCAAGCCCAAAAGGCTCAGTGGTTTAGACTACAGCGCCACCCACATCCAACTGGGAGAGCATTATTAACCCCTGGTGGCAATAGTTTTGGTGCAAAGTCTGTACTTTATTCACCGACCTTGCATTACTGACAGCAGGAATGACTTGATGTTAACGAAATCTGCCTCGCTTAGACTCTGATGAAAGTGGGGCAGACTAAGGACTGCCTCAACCAACAGCACAGAGATAAACAAAAACTTTTATTTGATGAAGCATGTGGCAAGTATGGTGAGCTCAAAAATGGATCCACATCCCCAGTTGTGAAAGGACCATTTTTCAAGAGCTGCTACCAAAGCATTTTTCTTACTCCAGGATTGTTTACACCAATGAACTCTTGTACACCATTGAGATTTATGGGCCAATTCCTAGAATAAACATTCGGCTTTTTGGAGATGATATTGTTGCTGGAAGCATCTCCTTTGGGAAAGTGTTGACCTCCACCGCGAACCCTGTTTCACACTATAGGATTATAACTCATTATTTAGTAATGAGCTTCTGTTCCATTCCAAAAGAGAGAGAGAAAAGTAATGCAATTATAGGTAACAGAGCCAAGGAGATGAATGATGATAAATGTGTCATGTCCAACCTGGAAGCAATTGCATTAGATAGTTCATCGCCATGTCGGTATGTTAACTAATCAGTGATGCAATCAATTTATTGTTGCTATTTTTAACCAACTAGCATTTTTTTTGTTAAAAAAAAGAAAAGAAACAGAGGCAAACCCGAACGCATAAAGAAAAGCTTCAACAATTGCGATGGTCCAGCTTGCAACAAAAATATAATCTGCTCATTTGTTTACCACCGCTTAGAGAGGCTCATAATTGAATTCATGTGCCTTTGCCACCATCTCGGCAATTGTTTTCCAAGGGACAGTGTCATTTTTTGGTTGCTATGCAATTTCTTCTGAGCAAATTGGACTGTATCACAGGGCAGGCTCTTTCATAATGAATTCTGCTCTATTTAGGCACTTCTGCCCCCTATTTATTCCTGTCCTTGTTGTCATTGGATCCCAGAATTTAGACTCCTTTATTAGAGTTCATTCTCGAAGACAGTTTCAGGCCACTTGCTGGTCTCTCTTTGCAAGGCTTGCTAGGCCCGTCAATAATCAGAAGTACAACTAGTGGCAAACTATATTTGGAGTGGCAGTAGAGAGAGTTTAGAATAGATTTAATTTGAGCTAGGGCTAACCAGTGCTATTCCACCACCCACCACCCGATGTATTTTAAAGTTATCCAGAAGCTGAATACTGGAACATGATATTGCATTTGAATATTTGACATAAATAACCACACTTCTGGAGGCTACCATCTTAGTTCAAAATGGCTGCTGCTGCTTTGAGTTGCCGCAGGTGTATTCTGCAACATGCCACTGATGCAATAATTTTGCATTCACGGCGGATTCACGCATCGTTCCGCTTTGTTCATTGTTCTGAAACGCTTCCCCGGTGTTGCCACATTATTGCCATTTGGAAGGGCGCAAAAGCAGGGCACGCTTGTGAAACATTTGTGGTTTAAAAAGCTACAGGATTTCAGAAGGAAGTTAGGGAGTCATGTACTGATTGGTGACAAAGCAGTATGTCTGGCCTGAAACTTTTGCCAGTGCAACAGTATTGAAAGCAGGATTGTGTATAATTGCCCTGATAGTATCATGAGCACAAATCATCACAAATGCACAATAGAAAGGGCATCTGGAAGGGCTCCTTAGAATCATAGAAATGTAGAGGGGTCCCGAGGGTCATCTAGTCCTACCCCCTACAATGCAGGAATCTCAACTAAAGCATTCATGACAGATGGCCATCCAGCCTCATCTTAAAAACTTCCAAGGAAGCTTCTACCTTCTGAGAGAGTCTGTTTCACTTTGAACAGCTCTTAAAGTCAGAAAGGTTTTCCTGATCTTCTTTCTTGTAACTTGAAGCCATTGGTTCAAGTTCTACCCTTCAGAGGTAGGATAAAATAAGCTCGCTCCCTCTTCCATGTGACAGTCCTTGAGATAGTTGAAGATGGCTATCATATCTCCTCTCAGCCTTCTCTTTCCCAGGCTAAATATACCCAGCTCCCTCAACCGCTCCTCAAAAGGCTTGGTTTCCAGACCCTTCATCAACTTGGTTGCCCTCCTCTGCACACATTCCAGCTTGTCAAAATCCATCTTAAACTGTGGTGCCCAGAACTGGTAACGGAACTCCAGAAGAAGAGAAGAAGAAGAGTTTGGATTTGATATCCCGCTTTATCACTACCCAATGGAGTCTCAAAGCAGCTAACAATCTCCTTTCCCTTCCTCCCCCACAACAAACACGCTGTGAGGTGAGTTGGGCTGAGAGACTTCAAAGAAGTGTGACTAGCCCAAGGTCACCCAGCAGCCGCATGGGGAGGAGCGGAGACGCGAACCTGGTTCACCAGATTACGAGTCTACTGCTCTTAAGCACTACACGACACTGGCTCCCCAAGTGTGGTCTGACCTTATTCAACAGAACAACTACCTATAGGAAAGAGGCCGAAAGGGCATTCTCCGTGTGTGACTCTTGTGTAAAACAGCCAGAATCTGCCCTTGCGAGTTTGCATGGGTCTGATGTGCAGCTGACTTGCATAAGCCACCTTTGAACTGCAGCACTATGCCTGTCTTGTCATGCACCAGTGGCAACCATGGCTTAAAGCAGTGACATACTCTGGAGCCACCTTTAAGTCTAAGCTGGACAATCCCACCCACTTTAATTTTTATATATTTTCACCTCTACAATACATGTCTCTCCCCATGTGAACTCTACCACTTGTGAGCGGCAAATTGGACTCTGCTCCATGTTATGTACAACACAGGAAGTGACAGCGAACTGGTATTCGGAGGCAGCTTGCTTCTAATCGTGGAAGTAGTACGTAGACTTCATGATGGCTAGCCATTATCTTCATCTTTCTAGTTTTTGGAGAGCTTGCACCCTCTCTTTTTCAGAAAGGCCTTTGGCTGCTGAAATTTTTAATTAAAGCTTTGTACTACTGCTGCTGAGATATGTTGGTTTTGTAGTATATTAATGGGGGGGTGCTTAATGATAATTTTTATTGCAGTTTTATGGTTTTATATTATCATTGTAAGGTGCCTCAAGCCACAGAGAGGCGAGGTTTCAATGGCTAAGGATTGTTTGTTATTTGTGTAAAGATTTATATCAAACATCTTCTGGTGTTTTGATCTGAAGTGGCACAGCTGAAGTTACAATTCGTATATAGGAAAATTGGTGTTTCCTACATGGAATTGAAAAAAGAATTGTACTCCCTCTTTCGAAGCAAAGAGCATTTGTTTCCCGTTTGTTTTCTAGAATGAGCACTGAATCTATTCTCTGTTTCTTTCTTTTTTCCTCCCTTTTATTTAGTTTGAAGAAGGTGTTTTGGATGCATGCCTATACCTGATGGACAGAGCACAGCTGGATCTCTCAGGCCGAGGGAATCCGGTCAAAATCAGTCGCGTTGGCTCTGCAGTGGTACGTAATGAACATATAGTGGATGCAATGTGTGGAGTTTAATGAACCATTTGCTTGTTACTTGGCTTAGGTCAATATGCCCCCATCAATCTCAATTGCTCGCGCTCTCTCTCTCTCTCTCTCTCTCTCTCTCTCTCTCACACACACACACACACACACACACACACATACACACACACACTTCAGTTTTAAAGCACCAGGGCTGGCTCTACAGCTGGGCTAGAGCAACAGATTGTGGAGTGCTGGATTTACGTATAAGCTAAACAAGCTACAGCTTAGGGCCCCACTCTCTTGGGGGGTGCCCAAAAAATTTAAAGGGGAAAAAAAGGATGTACATTTCCAAAACATAAGATAAAAAACAAATAAAACAAAAACCTACATACAGCAACAGTGTTTTGTGTTGTGTAGGCTCCTATTTGTTATGTGCAAATGACTTTAGATACATACCTATTAGGTCCATAAATTACCATATAGCATATATTCAACACAAAAAAACAGTGGCAATTTGTTGTTGACAAAGGACAGCTGGACATATAAAGGGCCCCATCATCTTCAGTAGCTTAGGGCCTCCTCAAACCTAAATCCAGCCCTGCTGAAAGGCAGCGAACTGACACATGAGGGTGTCAATGCCCAGTATTTCATTTTTGGTGGTTGTACTCAGTTGTGTAGTGGCAAATATAGGTGGCTTACAAAATAATAATAATAATCAATGCAGATCTCCATGCATTTCAGCTAGATTTACTATTTTCTGTGCATGTGCCTGGCCAAATGCTTGGGAGTGCTCCGATATCATAGTCCATGTAGCAGAAGCTGCACACTATTTTCTTGAAACTAAAGCCCCTTGTGTTTTCAGTGTTCCTCAGTGCTTAGATTTGGAGCATACAGAACAATTTCTCCTTGGTGTCTTCTCCCGAGTCAACCTAGGAGCCAGGGGTGCCAACTCCCAACGGGCCTCCCAATATTTTTTGGGGGGAGTGGGTCCCCCGTGTTCAAAAGAATCAGGGCCAAGCACAGGGCTGAATGTGGTGTGACTTAAGTGACCGGTTCCTTCTCCTCTTCCTCCTCCTGCCATGGAGAAGAGGGGGAAGTAGCCCCCAGCCCGTGGCGGCAGCAGCAGGAGGAGAAGCCACTGGCCATTGAAGCTATGGTGCCACCATGTTCAGCTTTGCCTCCTGGCTCCTCCCGATCTCCTGACGCCACATAGGGACTTTGTGTGCATGACGTCACACACTATGCCACAGGCATGACATTGTGTCGCAATCTCAGACCACTACACCTCTGACTATGCCACACATTTTGATACAGGCTAGAGAGAAGTGCATTCCGTAAATTCAAGCCACCAGGATCATGACAGCAGTGCAGTTTTGGAATGCAGCGCAGTGATTTTCCCCTTTCATTAATGTCTCACTGTTTTGGCCTAGAGGAAATTTATCGACTTTTCTTTAAAATTAGGACTACAGTGATAATTAGACTTTTAAAAAAAGAAAAAGAGGGGAAGGGAACGGGGAGGTAGTGTGTCCTGGTAAAAATCAGAAATAGCCTGAAATGCTTTGGAGCTTGAGGCAGACAATTCAAATAGCATCCCCGCTGATAATAAAAAATAAAAAACCAAATTTTGCTCACCCACAGCTTTGGACTGTCTCCTAGCTCGTTTTAGATAAATTAGGTAATTGATACTGTAATGCCTTTTATCAGCACCTCTCAAATCTACACCCTGAGGCAAGCTGCGTCACCCTGGATCATGGTAGATCCAGTTCTGTCTAAAATAATAGGGTCTCAAAAAATAAAATAAAAGTGGGTTAGGTTCCCCAAAAAGTCTAGCAACAGAGACTACAACCCTAATCATGTCTACTTAGAAGTAAGTCTCATTCCATTCAGTGGTGTTTACTTCCAAGTAAGTGTTCCAAGTAAGTGTAAGAGACTGAGCTATCAATCAAGAGGTTCTCGGATTGATTCTTGCCTATATGTAGGCTGCTTGTGCATCACCAAAAGAAAGGGTGAAAGAAGACAGATTTGCATATGTAATGGTTATATGGGGTTGCTCGTGCGTAAGTTGCCGCCACTCTTGGCTAGGTTGCCTGGTTAAACCTTTTCTGGCTGGACAGCCCTTCACTTCGTGGCTGTTTCAGTCGCTAGCAGAATCCGTCAGTGGGCGTTTCTTGAACTTCTTCCAGCAAATAAGTTCTTTGACGCCAAGTCTACGCCTACCTTCCTTGCACGGAAGTCTTCTGCGCAGGGTGGGTATGGGTAGCGGAGGACCCGTGCTCTCCCCGCTGGTCTCCGGCGAAGAGTCCTGGAGCCCCCTCTCCGATTCCCCCATCCGCCCCCCTTTATCCCTGGTGTTACGCTGATTTCCTTCCCCAGCCGATGAGTCCCCTCTCTCCCTGCTGGGCCCTTCTCCGGCATCGCTTGGGAGCCTTGCCTCCACTCCTGGCTCCGATGTCAGTTCCCTGACAGCATACGATAATTTGTATGTATATATGCAGAATTTTTGTGGGGGAATCTCTGTGATTTAAGTAGAAATACAATACGTCTCGCTGTTGTGGTTCCCCAGATGACCTGTGTCAAAGTCCCTGCTCTCCTCTTCTGCTTCTTTATCACTCTCCTTCCTTGGAGATTTTTAATCAGAGGTTGGATGGCCATCTGTCACAGATGCTTTAGCTGAGATTCCTGCATTGCAGGGGGTTGGACTAGATGATCCTTGGGTCCCTTCCAACTCTATGATTCTATGAACATCCCTTCAACTAAAGGTAAAGGTAAAGGGACCCCTGACCATTAGGTCCAGTCGTGGCTGAATCTGGGGTTGTAGCGCTCATCTCGCTTTATTGGCCGAGGGAGCCGGCGTACAGCTTCCGGGTCATGTGGCCAGCATGACTAAGCCGCTTCTGGCGAACCAGAGCAGCGCACGGAAATGCCGTTTACCTTCCCGCCGGAGCGGTACCTATTTATCTACTTGCACTTTGACGTGCTTTCAAACTGCTAGGGTGGCAGGAGCTGGGACAGAGCAACGGGAGCTCACCCCATTGCGGGGATTCGAACCGCCGACCTTCTGATCGGCAAGTCCTAGGCTCTGTGGTTTAACCCACAGCACCACCCATGTCCCTTCCCTTCAACTAGAGGACTGTTAATCTGTAAATAACATGGCCACTCTACCTCTGCCATGAGCACACTAGGCTGGCTTTAAGCAAGCCATTCTCTCTCTCAGTCTGCAATATAATAAGTGGATTCTAAGGGGATAATAATACAGTGGTACCTCGGGTTACAGACACTTCAGGTTACAGACTCCACTAACCCAGCAATAGTACCTCAGGTTAAGAACTTTGCTTCAGGATGAGAACAGAAATCGTGTGGCGGCAGCGGGAGGCCCCATTAGCTAAAGTGGTACCTCAGGTTAAGAACAGTTTCAGATTAGGAACGGACCTCCAGAACGAATTAAGTTCTTAACCTGAGGTACCACTGTACAGACTTAACCTTACAGGGTTGTTTTAAGGATGGGCTATGCAAAACCCTTTGAACACATGGAAACACCATACAAGTGCTAAATATTAATTTTTTGCATTCTAAGGTGTAGACGATTTGGTGTTTAATTTGGAAGGCTTTTAATTATTATTCCAGGCGTGAGTGGTGGTTTGTGGGGGGTTTTCTGCAAGTTGCAGGGAACCAGGCAGAGGAACGCCCTCCCGCCAGATGTCAAGGACATAAATAACTATACAACTTTAAGAAGGCACCTGAAGTCAACCCTGTATGGGGAAGTTCTTAATGTTTGATGTTTTATTCATAGAATCACATAGTTGGAAGCGACCCTGAGGGTCATCTCGTCCAGCTCCCTGCAATGCAGGAATATGCAGCTGTCCTGTACGGGAATCAAACCTGCAACCTTGGTGTTATCAGCGCCATGCTCTAACCAATGGAGCTATCCATTTGCTTATTGTGCTTTTATGTTTGTTCGAAGCCACCCAGAGTGGCAGGGGCAACCCAATCAGATGGGCAGGATACAGTTGTTGTTGTTGTTGCTGTTGTTGTTGTTGTTGCTGTTGTTGTTTCTGTAGCCCCTTGCTAGTCCAAGGATGGGGAGCCTCTGGCTCACTTGTTGATGAACCCCAACTCCCACCAGCCCCCACCAGGATGGCCAACAGTGAGGGATGATGGGAGCTGTAGTCCGGCTACATCTGCAGGGCCACAAATTTGTCTGCCAAATTTGCCTTTTGGCAGGCACAGTGTGTTGGTTTTCCCCTGGTTTGGAAAGTGGAATGATACTACCATCCTGCCTGCCGAATGCCTTTTTATTTCCTGGCGACGGCCGCTCAGGGTCTCGCCCTGAAACCCCTTTAGGTCTGCTGCTGAATGCTTATCTCAGGGTTCACAGGAAGTCGATTTTCTAATTAGAAACCAGTACTTAATCCAGCCAAAAGCTTTTCAATGAGAGTCGTGATTTATTTGGCAAGAATGTAGCGACTCGGTATTAACATAATTACAAGGTACAGAGCAAAAGGAGCTTTTCCGCATAGCCTCCACTGATTTGGTTCAAATTGCTGGAAGGAAATGTATTGCTCACTAATAGCTATCCATTTAGTCATTAGTCAGCAAAACTCTCACTCCATACAGCCTTACCCCGAGCAAAGTTAGACAAGCAAAATCTTTCTTGTTCTCATGATGGGCACACGGTAGACAGCCTATTTCCACACACACACACACACACACACACACACACACACCGCTTACTCAGGATAAATTATATCAAAACCATTGGAATTGCAAGGGAGTCAAACAGAAGTTTTCTATTCTTTTTCTTGCAAAACAGGTCAAAAGCTTTCTGGGACACGTTCCGTTTCCCACTAAATGCTAATAAGTTTGGAGCTGAATCATACAACCATTTTGGTGTTGCTGAGGGGTTTTGGGTGTGTTTGAAAGCTTGCACTTTGAAGGCACACTAACCTCATACTCTCCAATTTTTCAGGAGCATGTACCCTCCCAAAGAATGGTCACTACTAGATCCCCAGCTTCCCCACATCAGCTCACTCAAATCAGACCATTCCTTCAAATTTGCCATTAGTGACCAGAAGAAAGTCCTTTTTTAGCTTTCCTCATTCATACAGATCTTAGAACAACTTGTACATGTGTAAATATAGCCTGATGTAGGCCTGGCATTCACCCAATGAGCAGTGGAGGTGATCTGAGGATAGAATCACATTATGTATCTTTCTCTTCTTTGGCGATCACTCATAGCCAAGTAAGATTGTCTTAACAGTGAGTCCGTAAGTGACTGTAGAGGCCAATTCTGGAGCCACACATCCATCTGCAGTGAGGACATTGGTTTCCAGGCGGGAGTTGATCATGGTGAGGGTTTGCCAAACATGTCTTTCTCTTTGAACGTTTCTCCCTCTCGTCCTGAGTTCAAGCGTCTTCAAAGAGAACCAGTATGGTGTAGTGGTTAAGAGCGGTAGACTTGTAATCTGGTGAACCGGGTTCGTGTCTCCGCTCCTCCACATGCAGCTGCTGGGTGACCTTGGGCTAGTCACACTTCTCTGAAGTCTCTCAGCCCCACTCACCTCACAGAGTGTTTGTTGTGGGGGAGGAAGGGAAAGGAGATTGTTAGCCGCTTTGAGACTCCTTCGGGTAGTGATAAAGCGGGATATCAAATCCAAACTCTTCTCTTCTTCAAAGTCCATGACAGCTTTGTGTAAAGGCTGTTTATGAATGAT
Organism: Podarcis filfolensis; assembly: GCF_964270895.1. Taxonomy (NCBI): domain Eukaryota; kingdom Metazoa; phylum Chordata; class Lepidosauria; order Squamata; family Lacertidae; genus Podarcis; species Podarcis filfolensis. Next base: position 28,162,108 of record NC_139603.1, on the reverse strand, counting down.
GCATTGTGGATCATCCCATTATGTGAGAATGCATTCTCACATAATCCTGCCTGTAAGAATGCATTCTTAAGGGGCACCCTCCTCCCACCCCCGCAATACACAGCCTTGACTCCCCACCTCCAGAACTGTTGTTTGTGTGGGGAATTGCAGCCAAACATAACTATGCACGAGTGGTAGTTAATGCATAAACTGGGGTTCTTCTGTGTGGATTGTGACTCAGATTCAAATCCTAAAGAATTTTTTTTTTCTGTGTGAATTTAGGACCCCTCCAGATATACCTTTTGTGGATGATTGTGCTCATGATGCTATCAGGGCAGTCAGACGTGATCCTGTTTTCAATATTGTTTGTGCCTGCAGTAGTGCTGCCCATTGCTTTGCTTCCAAGCAGTACATATCTTGTAACTACCTCCCGAAATCGCAAAACTTGTTCTACCACAAATGTGCTGGTTTATTAATTTGTTTTATCCTGCTTTTGTTGCACTGTAGCTCTTCCAGACAGCAATATTGTGGCAGGGCTAGGGAAGCATTGCAGAGCAACTAATAGAGAAGAATAAACGCACCTTTTACTGTGTCAGGAACATGGTGCAGAATGCACTCTCAATAAAGCACCCGTCTGGTGGGCCTCTCACTGGCTTGTTCTCCCTCCAGATCAATTCTAAAGATGATGATGGTGTGGTGTATGGCTCCTGGAACAGCGTTTATGAATACGGAGTGCCACCCTCCTCTTGGACTGGAAGTGTAGAAATTCTGTTGGAATATCATAGTTCTAAAGAACCGGTGCGGTATGGTCAGTGCTGGGTCTTTGCCGGAGTCTTCAACACTTGTAAGTATGAGATAAAATATGCAATGAATCTTTTGTGGCATGGACACTGTTTCTTTTTCACGTTGGAATGAACCAGAGCCCTTCCAATACCCTTCTGAGATTGCATTGATGCTTGCACCGAATAACAATAATCTTGTTGCACGCCACCCCAATCTCCAAGGGCTCCAGGCGCTTACCAAGGGCTTGGTTTCCTCAGAATGGGCAACAGTGGACACTGTGGTGTCTTTATTATTTATGGCTTGTTTACACATACATACAACTTTCTCCAAGACATAAATAATTTTATAAACTTCTATCATAGCACCTCTTATGTGCCTTTTCTGTAAACTAAAAATGGCAAATGCTGCAGTCATAGGGGAGTCATTCAATAATAATAATAATAATAATAATAATAATAATAATAATAATAATAATAATATATTTATACCACACTCATCTGGCTAGGTTTCCCCAGCCTCTCTGGGCGGCTCCCAACAGAATATTAAAAACATGATAAAGCATCAAACATTAAAAACTTCCCTAAACAGGGCTGCCTTCAGGTGTCTTCTAAAAGTCAGATAGTTGTTTATTTCCTTGACATCTGAGGGGAGGGCGTTCCACAGGGCTGGCGCCACAACCGAGAAGGCCCTCTGCCTGGTTCCCTGTAACCTCACTTCTTGGAATGAGGGAACCGCCAGAAGGCCCTCGAAGCTAGACCTCAGTTTCAGGGCTGAATGATGGGGGTGGAGATTCTCCTTCAGGTATACTGGGCCGAGGCCATCCCCTTGAACATTTTCGTTGCCCTTTTCCAAACCTTTTCCAGCTCTGCAATGTGGTTTTTGAGGTGACCCTGCCTTACAAGGAGTGATGACCTGCGACTTTGTGGTGAACAGTGGGATATACATGCTGAAAGCAAATAAACCAATATTCCCATCCACTAACTCTCTCAAATGAAAGGAAACATTATGTTGCTGAAATGCAGACAGCAGCAGCTGGGCACTTTTGGTACTGTTGTTGCAAAGCACTTAGCCAAGTGATAAATAGCCAAGACATTAGCCTGTGGTGGTGTTTTGTTTTTTGAAAATGGAAGATGTTGGAATGTACATCCTTGTTTAAACATATATTGCCATATGTAGAAGAGACGCAAACTGTAACAAACATCCTGTTTCTGTCGCAGCTGGCAGAACTCCAGAGCAAAACCTATCTTTCCCTTCGTAGTCATGCCAATATAAATAGATATCGCCAGATATAAAGAACAGCTACGCATTAAGAAACATCCAATTTATCCGCATCCACTTTCATTCCATGGGAGACGCCTTTATGAATCTTTATTAAGAATGTGGTGAGAGTGGATTTTACGCAAATGCTGTAAGGACATATTAAAGTAAACCTTGAGCCATGTTCCGAAAAAGCACCACATGTCTGCAAGGAAATTAACATTTGAACGCTCTGAACTCGGTACATCTCTAACACAATTTACAGAAAGCATGCTCTACTTGCTACTCCCAGGTTCCCTTGCTACAGGGGCTCAGAAAGGCAAGAACGGATAAGTAAAATACTTTGATATATATCCAAAAGAAGGACTGTATTAAGGCAGTGGAGTCTGATCCATTAGGACAAATGGGGCACTGCCCGACCAGCCCCAATCTGCCTGCCTTCTTACTTATGAACAGCCCAGGGGTTAGCACTATCTGCAAGCTTCTTCCTCCCTTAGCCTATGTAGAACTCAGTGGGAGTAGCTGGGCAAACATAGTGTCAGGGAATCAGGAGCAGGAGCACTGGGGAGAGAGGAATTGGAGAGCGAAGGGGAAGAATCCGAGGGCAGCGTAGGGGAGTATGACAGTGGCCCGAGAGATTCCATGAGCTTCTCCAGCGAATCAGAAGATTCCCAGAAGGGGGCTCCGATGGTCAGGGCAAGGGGGGTCCCAGGGGGGACGCACCAGAAACAAGGAGCCAGAGGGGAACCCCAAAGCAGCAGTGGAGGATCAGGACCGTTTTCCCCACCAGAGCGTAGTGGGGGGGAAGAGTCACATGTGTCAGGGCCAGCGTCTCCTCCGGAGGGGAGGGAGAGTAAGTCAGGGCTGACCACGCCTCCATCAGAGAGTGGGGGAATGGAGGGGAGGTCAGTTGCAGCTAGCCCACCCGAAGGGGGAAGCAGTGACAGCAGCAGTGAAACGGTTAGGAGGAAAACTGCTGGCTGGGCGTGCGCGCCAAGTTCAAATGTGCAGGCGCGCGGAACAGCAGGAGACCCGGATGGGGAACCAGCTCCTAAAGCCCGCCGGAGGGAGGGAGAAGGCTCAGGGGAATCAGCGTCAGGAGAGGCTAGGAAGGGCGAGACCCCGGCGGGCAGGCGGACCCAGAGGAGGAAGGAGCAGCGGAAAAGGTGGAGCAAGGCGAGGGTCTTAAATTGGTGTACAGGGGGAGGAGATTCAGAAGGGTCATCAGCGGTCTGACAGTTGAGACGTGGGGCTGCGCGCTGCGGCTCTGGAAGTGAAACTGAACTTCAATAAAGACTTTGTATTTAATAAGAAAGCAGCGTTGGTCCTTTGTGAGCTGGGACCTTGGGCAGCCTTGACACATAGACTTTGTTGCCTCTGTGACTCTGGCTCCACCTACTGTGGGCCTCCTGCTTTCTGCCCTGCTGGTTTCAATGGGCACCAGCAGCCACCACTGTTTGTGAGAATCAATAGTTGTGAATGATCACACATAAACCCCATCAAAAACTCTCCGAGAGGCCCATGAATTTGAGCTGAAACTTTTGCATTTATTTCAGGCATTTGCTTTCCCAAAGCTCTAAATGGTTTGCATTAAAAAAAGCCCAACCCCAACAGCATTTACAATCACATATAAAATAAAAATCACAATAATTAATTACAATTCCATTTTAACAGAACTCTAGGAAAAGTTTCCACCAATAAAACCACATCCTATGGCAATCACATTCATCTTTTAAAACACACACTCTGTGTTTAATATGCACAGAATTTAATTTCCAGCTATTTAGGGTTTCTAATGCTGTATGGGTGCAACGATTCAGCTTCCCAAGGTTACCATATTGAATATTTTGGGACAGTCATCTGTTAAAAATGCTAAAACATTCTGAAAAAGAAGGAGCAGAGCCATTAATCTTGAAATTGTCAGCTGAATTATTTCCAATGAGCCTTGATGGCTTGCACACTCGAAGTCTGGGAGGGCATTCGAATTAAGCTTAATCAATAGGTGCATATGGCATTGGAGGAATCCAGGCAATTTGTCATCAAACCATTAAAATGAATGCACTAGAAACATTACTCTTCTGCATGAAACACTGCAGCCACCTTAGGGCTATAGAATATGAAATACGTACTGCAGGAGTGTCAAAAATGAGACCTCGGGTCTTATTAGGTCTTTAGGGGCCCCCGATGTGGCTTCTTCTACGTAAGAAGCTGCATTAGACTGGTCCACCTAGCTCAGTATTGTCAACTGGCAGTGGCTCTTCACTTGAATAATAAACTGATATTAAGATGAACGTGTAATGAAAAATTCAACCTATAATAATGTACCATACAAATGTGTGTAACAAGCAATAAGAGACCTGTGTGTCAGATAGATAGATAATTTATTACGGTCCGAGACCAGCTTATAAAACACACTTGGGGGTACAGTCACAGAAGAAAAACAAACAATTAAAACAATGTACAACAATAAATTTAAAAACAATGTGCAACAATAAACCTGTGTGTTAATAAAAATGCAAAAAACAGATCCAAGTCTCAGCAAGATTAAACTACCAATATCAATATACACATCAATGAAATGAGTACCATATATATTTAAATATATTTAAAATCCATGCATCTGTAGAGATAATGTACAAATTCTGTGGAGAAGTACAATTAATGTCGTTACGTACATATAAAAACTCTGCTTCTGTACTTCCTTAGCCTTTGTGAAGGCTGCAGGTGAAGTCTTTACATTTCAATGGAAATGAAAAAAGGATGAAATTGAAAAGGTGGCAACTTTTGGCTGCAAAGGAAGGAATCAGGATCACACTCTAAGCACACCCTCAAGTCTTCCTCCTGAGGATGCGAAGGAAGAAAGGAAGAATTGGGGGTGCATTTAGAGTCTTCCTTTTGGAGGATTCTTCCCATTGGAGTAGAGTCATCTCATGTTCTGGGGTGTCAGGTGATTGACAGTTGGGTCATGATGTCCACCTGTCAAAGTGGCCCATGGGGGGTGGTCTTGGGAGGGTTATGAATGCAGGTCAGTGGCCAGTTCTAGTTTGTCAGCATTCACTATTCTGACAATTAATTTGCCAGCTATGTTTCTTAGATCTTTTATGACCACCCTAAAAAACAACCAAAAAAAACTTAGTTTCCATAGTTTATTGATAGATTGTCCTTCCTACAATACTCTCAGTAACCCTCAAAGAGTTATATCTGTTTAGTCTCCTGCAAACACCACTGCATTGACTTGAACATTTTTCTTGAAAAATAATCTCCTCTTCTAATAGTTTTGAGGTGCATAGGAATTCCTGCCAGGGTTGTCACCAACTATTCCTCAGCCCACGATAACGATGCCAATCTGCAGCTGGATGTCTTTGTTGATGAAGATGGAAAGGTGGATTCCAGACTCACAAAAGATTCAATCTGGTAAGGTATCTGGAGCAATGGAGGTTGTGTTGACTCTGAAATGTTAAAAATGTAATGAGACTAACCAATACTTCCCTTCTCTCCTGAATTGAACGCTACTATTTTATAGGAACACAGGGAGGGTGCAATATTAAAGACCAGTGTGTTCCCCCCCTAGGGGTACACAGGGGTACGCATACCCCTAAACATTTTGTGAATCTAAGTTTGGCCGCATTGACGGGCAGTATTTCAATATGAGTAGGAAAATGAGAGTACCCCTTAACATTTTTAAAGAAAAAAATCACTGTTGAAGGCCATAGTATTAGCAACATATAGGTCACTGAGGGTGTGATTCTGTAACTGCTTCCCAGAGAATGCACCACATTGAACTCAGTAGGACTTACTTCTCGTAGATATGCATAGAATTGTGCAGGGGGAGCCCAACCTTCTGCATATAAAAATGTAAGATGCTTCCCTGTATCATTGTTGCATGATTGCATTGTTGCCTGCAATCTCTGGTTGGTAATGGAGGAGTACGCCTTTGGAGGTGAGGTCAAGCTGTTGGAAGGTTGCAGCACCTGCTGTGACTGTAGAGACTGACATAGGAGAGACAGGTTTTGTTGCAGCTGGGGCAGATGAAGGTGTTCAGTTTTGCTTCTACAGGTGCACCATGGTGTTTGTTCTCTCTGCACTGCTCCCAGTGGTCATTCCATCTCTGGTCCCTGCTATGGTTACAATACTTGGCTGTTTGTCTCCAGGCACTGCAGTCCAGGCACATGGCAAGGTTGAAGCTGCCAGCCTTGCAGACTTCTTTGAACCACAGAGTTGGTCTGCCAATGGGCCTGGTGCCAGCTCCCCTTAGAGCACATCCTTGGGGATCGCCGCCATCCCCATGGAAATCCCTAGGGAAACCGTGCAAAAGTGCTCAGATAATTCACATCACTATTAGACAAAGACTCTGTTCTTATATTGTTGCTTATAATTTCCATAAAATTGAGACAGTTCCAGATTTTGCATTTCAAACCCCAATCAAGGGCCTTATAAACTTTCCATTGGTATTATTCTTTGTGTGTGTGTGTGTGTGTGTGTGTGTGTGTGTGTGTGTATCTTCGTTATGGAGGATGTACATACTGACCCTTTGGCTATACTGTAACCAGAGTGGCGGAAAGTGGGCACAACCCACAGGGAGCATAAAGTCGATATCAAAAATGATGTAGTATACTATTGATTGATCTCATAACTCAAAACTAATTCTACTTTCCAAGAGGGTGGGATAGAAGTATGTGCATACAAGTGAGCACAGAAATATAGTGCAGTTACTTATCCACCCTAGTTGCAACAGAAATTAACTTTTCTTTATGATTTATGTGTATTGATATACTGTCCTATAACCACATTGCAACAGAGCAGATCAATCACAAAATATACGAAAGAAGCATAAAAACAACTGGAAAGGAGAAAATGAGAATGGATGAAAAGAACTAGGAAAACTAGAAGTGGTATTTACCTAGCGTTGAAATAAAATCAAGTCTGGGGTGCCACCACCAAAAAGGACATTTTGCAGTAAACATCTGCTGCACTGTGCTTTCCAGGGCACCTGTTTCTAAAATTATTTTATTTACAGTGGTACCTCAGGTTACATACGCTTCAGGTTACATATGCTTCAGGTTACATACTCCGCTAACCCAGAAATAGTGCTTCAAGTTAAGAACTTTGCTCCAGGATAAGAACAGAAATCGGGCTCCGGCGGCACGTCAGCAGCGCAGCAGCAGGAGGCCCCATTAGCTAAAGTGGTGCTTCAGGTTAAGAACAGTTTCAGGTTAAGTACGGCCCTCCGGAACGAATTAAGTACTTAACCCAAGGTACCACTGTACTTACTTTGGATTATGCCTATAACCCAGTCTTCCTCCAAGGTGCAGCTTACACATAGTTCTTTCTCTGGTAGTCCACCTCACCCCCCATGTAGGCAAGTTTCAGGGTCAGACCTTCTTAGCTTCGGCAGTGGAACTGTCCCATGTAGCATCAAGCAAGCCTCCCCCACTCTTGGGCCCCCAAATATTGTTAGACGACAACACACCCACCCCAGTATCCCCAGCCAACATGGTCAATGTTCGGGAAAGAAAAATTCGAACAACATCTGGGAACCGGAGCTTGAGACAGGCTGTTCTAGGCTGTAAGGGAATGCTTTGATCTCGCTCCTCCCCTATATATATCTAATGCTTTCATATACTTTTCATTTCATGGAGTCATTCATTGTCCAGCGATTCTCTAAAACCTAATTCAAAATTAAAGTAAGTGGAGCTTTGCAGATCTATAACAATTGCGGGTAAGCTCCGGAGTGGTTTAAATCTTGCTTCCTTTTGGGAACTTGATTACATTTTTGAACTCCCCCTTTAATCTTCTCTCTCCATGGTATATTTATTGCTACATGATGTGCACAACCTCCTGGGTCATACATTAATTTAACCTATAGTTCTTTCTATTCCTCCTCTATGTCTTTTCTCTTCATTTGTACCACTCAGTGGAAGCTGTACCCTAAATTGTTTTGTATCCTAATTTTGATGTGATATTAATGTGGTCCTTTTTTCATTCAAAGCCGAATTTAGAATATTTAAAACCATTTTAAACATATCCTGCTTCAGGAAAATGTATGCTGCTTCTATGTTGCATTACACTTAAGTGTTTTAAATTTGTTGGTAGCCACCCTGAGCCCAGAACCGGGAAGGGCAGGGTATAAATAAAAAAATATTATTATTTATTATAACATCACAGCATTCCCAGCAGTGTCAAAAATTCAGGCAGTGTGCATCACTTTCCTGGAATAATTCCCACACACACACCCATCCCATCCTGCTTCATTAACTCACCTAACTGACAAGTTTTCCCCAGCTTTCATTTCCACTTTGAAATGTCTCATTAAAGCAAGCCTCAGATTCACACCAATGCAAACTACTCGCCCCTCTTTCCCTCAGCCATTATCAATGAAACTGGCTGAGCTTAACGATCCTTATATTTTCCTAAGACATTATTGCTAATATTATTGCATTGAGTATCTGAGACAATGGCCAGGGTTATGTAATTATGCTTTTCATCTACTGGGAGGGAGCGGGTAATTTTTATTTTTTTTAAGGAAATTGCTGTATTCCCCTCCCTCCTCAAATCTCCTGAAGCTTGTCTGAAAAGTGTCTTCTGAGAGGCCTGTTCTCCCTTATTTGCACTCTTTCTGGAGCCTTATTGAACCAGTAGAATGAAAATGGCATGGCTATATTTTGGTTTTTTTTGTTTGTTTATGAAAGTTTGAAATATCCTGGACAGATTTCAGATGGGATGATGGCCCTGTGGTGTTTCTGTCAAGGCCGAGCTGAGAAGCCAGAATGTGAGGAGGCCAGGGCCAAGGGACGAGCCTGTTAGTTGGGCACAATCCCAGCCGAAGTCCTTTGCAGCCCTTCCTGTCCAGGAGGCCCCAGGAACCTAACTAGATTTGTGCGGCCAGACAGGAGACTTGCATACCATAGATTCCAGCGTATTAGATGACTTTTGAACCCCGGAAAATCTTCTCCAAAGTCGGGGGTCGTCTTATACGCCGGGTATGGTTGTGACAGGTGGCAGCGGCTGGCTTGGAACGGCAACGGGCAGAAGGATGGTAAAAGCCACCCCCACCTCCATCCCATGCCGCCTCCCGAAGCAGCGAGGTGGTGCGCGGCTTCGGCCGGGGCTCACCCTCCCTGCCACCATGGGGACCGCCGGATTCCCGGAGGGAGGGAGCCAGGAGGGAGGGAGGGAGTTCAACCCACCAAACGCCTTGCCTCGGGCTGTTGCTGCTGCTGCGACGGGCAGAGGCAGCGGAGGGGTGTGCGCTGTGCCCCTGGCGGCACTTGGCGGGCGGCCAAACTATAATTTAACAGCAAAAGTTGGGGGTCATCTTATACACCCAGTCGCCTAATACGCCGTAATCTACGGTATACAGTGGTACCTCGGGTTAAGTACTTAATTCATTCCAGAGGTCCATTCTTAACCTGAAACTGTTCTTAACCTGAAGCACCACTTTAGCTAATGGGGCCTCCTGCTGCCGCTGCACCGCCAGAGCATGATTTCTGTTCTCATCCTGAAGCAAAGTTTTTAACCCGAGGTACTATTTCTGGGTTAGCGGAGTCTGTAACCTGAAGCATATGTAACCTGAGGTGCCACTGTATGTCACTGCTGAGAAGGTGTTCTGAGCTAGCTCACCACACAGGGCAGCCACTCTCAGCTCTGAAAGTTCCTAGGCCCAGCTGCTCTTGCTGGTGACTGCTCCAAAGAAAGGCTTTCAATACTCAATTTATAGGGCCTATTTTTTATTAGCAGTTGCATGGAGGTCAGCTCCAGAATCTCATTCAAGTAGTGGATTACCAACTGGTGCCCCTCCCTCTAGCAGCTGCCGAGTGTGCAAGCAATAGCTGTGCCTGTCAGAGAAAGCAGACTGTGTGCAGGGTGCTTTAAGTCTGGCCACTGAGTTTATGCATTATTTAGAACTAGCCAGCCAGTTCTAGGATTCAGTTATTTCCATTAAATGTCCATTAATGGAACAGCCATAATAAAGATGCCCCTTAGGTTTGGTACTGTTTAATATGTGAATGTTATTCTTTTCTTCTCTAAAGGAACTACCATTGCTGGAATGAGGCTTGGATGACCAGACCAGACCTCCCTGTAGGTTTTGGAGGCTGGCAAGCTGTGGACAGCACCCCTCAAGAAAACAGTGATGGTAGGCATATTTCTTCCCTGCCACACAGCAAGGTAAAGGTAAAGGCCCCCTGGTCCAGTCAGAGGCAACTATTGGGTTGTGGTGCTCATCTCGCTTTCAGGCTGAGGGAGCCAGCGTTTGTCCTCAGACAGCTTTCCAGGTCATGTGGCCGGCATGACTAAACTGCTTCTGGCACAACAGAACACTGTGACGGAAGCCAGAGCGCATGGAAACGCTGTTTACCTTCCCACCACAGCAGTACCTATTTATCTACTTGCACTAGTATGCTTTTGAACTGCTAGGTTGGCTGGAGCTGAACAGAGAAATGAGAGCTCACTTCGTTGTGGGGATTTGAACCACCGACTTTCTGATCGGCAAGTCCAAGAGGCTCAGTGGTTTAGACCAGTGTTCCCCAACCTTGGGCCTCCAGCTGTTTTTGGACTACAATTCCCATCATCCTTGACCACTGGTCTTGCTAGCAAGGGATGATGGGAGTTGTACTCCAAAAACAGCTGGAGGCCCAAGGTTGGGGAACACTGGTTTAGACCACAGTGCTGCCCAGTCCCTTTGCCACACTGCATGATGGTAGGAATGAAAAAACCCCAACCAATATCTGATTCAAACGTAGAAATATGATGGGACATTTCCATTTCACGTGCTAAGGAAAATAGGCTTGGAAGGGATAGAGTTTCTCTTTTTCGCCTTTCAGAGAAAGGTTGACTAGTTACCACAAAAGTTGTTAAGAGTTCTTAAAGGGCGATGGAATGACCCTTAGCTAGGCAGGGTGAAGGGCATACCCTCCAACATCCTAACAATACAATTCCATGGAACACAATAGCCAGTGTGGTTTATATAACTCTCTATGAAGGTATAAAAGAGGAATTACTGAATGGCCTTTTTGAAGAGATTTCATCTTTGTATATATCGCTAGTATGACAGCAGCAGATTGAGTAGCATCTATATTCAAGAAAGCCAGAGAAACATTAAGAGCAACTTCAGAGATGAGACAGAGGACTAGACCAGGCATCCCCAAACTTGGCCCTCCAGATGTTTTGGGACTACAACTCCCATCATCCCCAACTAACAGAACCAATGGTCAGGGATGATGGGAATTGTAGTTGTCTGGACTAGACTATCTGGATTATACTGGAATCAAATCTTTTAAATCTCAGGAGCATTTTGGTCGAAGAATCAAGACTGGCTGGCCACTAATGGTTAGACAATTAGACCATTTGGACTCCAAAATAACTCCCACCTTCACTGTCAGCAGGGATAATTGGTAATACAGTATCATCCATTTCAGAATAGGAGATTTGTCAAGTGAGTTCCTAAGAAAAGCAACCTAAGACAAATGCTGCCGAAATAGACCAAAGGTCCACGGAGTCCAGCATTCTTTAACAGTGACCACCCAAATGCCTCTGGGAAGGCCACAAGAAAGACAAAAACGTTATAGCCTTCCTATATTGTTTGTCCCCAGTTGCCAGTATTCAGAGGTACGCTCCTGAAATAGAAAGCCCTGATCTGTTTTCATGACTTAGTAGTGGAATACTGGTTGCACTGTAAACATTTGGCCCAGGCAGTTCAGAGACCAGAGTCACAGTTTCTGAGCACCCAGTGCTTGCCATCAAAACATACAGTATCTGCTTCAACCTGCCCCAGTCTGACAGCATTCATTAGGGAGCATATGGGAAAGCCGTAAATTATACGCTTGATCCTGGGAAACATCCCTAGCTCCTTCTGTGCTGGTGATCGTAAAGGGCACAGCAAATTCTGTGGCAATGTATTAACTATTGTTAACAGCAACAACTACTTTTTAAAAAAAATAATGCTTTGGGCTTCTGTGCATTTTGGGATGATCAGTTTGAGATTATTCCAAGAGGACTTGGAGGGTTTTATTTTATCTAAAGAGGGTTTTATTATTTTTTTGGCTAGGAGACGCAAAGTTGCATTATATAATCTTTTGGTAACTTGGCTTTTCGTAATGGTCTCTGGCTGGCAGCTGTTCAGGGCAGAAAGTATGGAAAGATCTGACATCAGAAGTAATTTTGCAAGCAGGAGTGGAAGGGTTCAGGTGGCACAGCAGGAGACTCAATACATGTTTCCCCTTTTGGTTCTCCACATTCAGGCATGTATCGGTGTGGTCCAGCTTCTGTTCAAGCCATTAAGCATGGCCATGTCTGCTTCCAGTTTGATTCACCTTTTGTTTTTGCAGAGGTATGCATCCGTATTCTTCTTTACATGGTCTTAGTGAGAAACATGATGTAAATTCAAGTTAAGCTATCCACTTCAATTATGTTTGGGTGTTATTTATAGATCACTTAATGCCAAAATAGGCTTCTAAGCGGTTTACAAAGTATAAAAGCCTACTACACTAAAACTAACATGATAATATAAACATCTGCAATAAAACAATCCCATTTCAGTGGTACCTCGGGTTACAAATGCTTCGGGTTACAAGCACTTAGGGTTACAAACTCCGCTAATCCGGAAGTAGTACCTCGGGTTGAGAACTTTGCCCCAGGATGAGAACGGAAATCGTGCACTGGTGGCGCGGTGGCAGCAGGAGGCCCCATTAGCGAAAGCGCACCTCAGGTTAAGAACGGACCTCTGAAATGAAGTAAGTTTGTAACCCGAGGTACCACTGTAAAGCAACACCACAGTTAACACAGGCAACTCACATTGAGAAATCATGGGAATGTCTGTGTAAGCAGGTGAATCTATAAAAGACGGCAGAATGCCAATACAGATGAAACCTCTTGGATTTCACCAGGGAGTATGTGGCGGAGGAAGAAGAGTGCGGGGGGAGCACACCGCCCCGAGCAGCGCAATCCCAGTGGGGTGCCATTGCAGCTGCCCCCTCACCCGTGCTGGGCGCCATACCCCCAGGACACAGGACACGCCCCCAGGATGTGGGCCACACCCCTGTGGGCAGGACACCACGCCCCCAGGGTGCGCACCAGCCCCGCCCATGCCTGCTCTCCGCCCCCAGGTGCTGGAACATGAAGCTCCGCCACTGTATGTTCCATAACACGCATGCCACCAATGAAAAAGTTTGCCTCTGCATCATCACCAACTGATGATCATTAGGCCATGGAAAGACTAACCATCTTGATCTTAATGCCCTTACCGGGCAATGGCATTTAATAGCCTTTATCAAGATAGTCAGCGCAAAGAACAGAGAGGTGGAGAAGACCTCATAGAGGACAAGAGAAGCTTGGCAGCAGAAAATGAAAGGCTATAATTGGTTAGCCAGAGCTTAGTAAAAGAAGGGTTATTGAAAAGGATTTGAAGGATGAGAAAAGACTGAATTAGCTCACATGGAACAGGAAGTTTCCTTGTGGCATGCTAGATGAGCAGAAGGCATGATGGCTGGAGTGGGGGAAAGTAATGAAGTGAAGCAGCATGAGAAAGTGAAAATGTGAATGGAAATAAGGGGAGAAAGCAAGATGGAGGCAAGATCATAGAAGTGATTCATGAAGTGACCCATCAGGCAGCCTTCCCCGCAAATTTATGCTTTGGGCTCATGGAAGTCTTTATACATTTGTAATTAATCTATTTCTTGTAGCACAGTTGTTGTTCTTTAATGGCCCATAGCTTGGGAATTAATGATCAACTGACTCATGAGATAGCCAGCAAATGGCTTCACGCTCTGCCTTTGCTTCATTTTTAGGTGAACAGTGATGTTGTATACTCAAAAGCAATGAAAAATGGAACTAAGGTGGTTCAACATGTTGACAAGACCCAAATTGGGAAATTAATCGTGACCAAAGAAGAGGGCGGGGATAAAGTGAGGGACATTACTGAGCTCTACAAATTCAAAGAAGGTAATTTCACAGCAAAACTCACTAATTACCTGAATGAAGTTTCATTTCTATCAGTCCACAGATCCACAAAGCAACTTCCCCCACCCCCGCCACCTATTGTCCATTCAAAGCAACTTTCCCCAATGATTACATTTGGACAATAGCACCACAGCTTAATAAACTGGGATATGAGCAAGTCTTATGGGTGTTCATGCAGCCCTTGAGCTCCTCTTTTGACAAGAGCAAATAAACAAGGAAACTCTTCAACTAACGAGTTCATCTGATTAATCTGAACCAGAAAGCTGTGGTTCAGAAGCTGTCTTGATAGTCCAAAGCTGTTAACTACAGTTTCCAGGTACAATGAAACAGGAAACTATTGCTAATTGGAGAGTTCCAGGTTTGTTTGTTTGTTTGTTTGCATGCACATGCAAAGAAAAGAACAGAGGGATGGCATGCACACCCACAAGGCTAGTTCATATCTTAGCAGGCTTATAATTTTCTGAACCTGCTGAGACACCAGGACTGGCCCAAAGAGACCTAGTGATTTGAACCTGGAACTCCCAATATTTAGTCTGACATGCTAAGACGCTGCTGACTCTGATGAGGCACCTGAACAACTGTCAGGTATGTTTCTTCCAGCAAGGGCCAGATTTAGCCTATGGCCCACCAACTGCTGAGTTTGCTGCCCCTTTTTGCTTAAAACCCCTTCCTAACCCACTTGCATGGTGCCTAGCTCTTCTGTGAATCTTCACTCTAACTCTTTGTTTCTAACTTTAAAAAACTATATTTATATCACTGTACTTCAACATATCTATCTCCTATTATCCTCATGTCTCTCCCTCTTCTTTCTCCATTGCCTCTGGCATTTTTCATCCTTAGATTTTCTAGACCATATAAATATGCTTTGAGTGATAAGAGGAGTTTGAGAACGTTGGCTGCCACTTTTAGTTAACCATAGTTCGCCACATCATCTGGATCTGTAACTGTAGCTAAACTGAACTAAGTTTCTTTTCAACAAGCCAGCTTCAGAAACTATAATTTGAAGTTGGGCTTGTTTATAATTAACTCGAGTTTAGTGCTAACCACAGTTTATCATAGCAAATGGCACAGCAAACTGCAGTTAAGGGGAAAGAGAAACACTTCTCCCAGGGAGAAGGAGAGCACATGAGTTCACTGTGGTTCTTTATTGCTCATGGTTGAGCATGATGTGGGAACACGACCAGTGGTTCACGTGTTTTTTAAAAAAACCTATTTTCCATTTGTTTTGCAGGCACAGATGAAGAACGTCTAGCCCTGGAGACTGCCCTGATGTATGGTGTTAAAAAATCTCACACCCAGGATGTTGTGTCTACCGCAGAGGTAGACATGGACTTTTCAGTGGAAGACTCAACAATTGGCAGTGACATCACTGTTAACATTACTTTTCGAAACAACACCCCAAATCTGTACACTGCTACATCTTACCTTTCTGGCAACATTGTGTTCTATACTGGAGTCCCAAAGGCTGAATTCAAGAACCACAGTTTTGATGTAAAACTGGAACCCATGAAAGGTAAGGCAAGAATATGTTTCTGCATTTTAATGGTGTGTCATTAATTAAAACATGTAGCTCCACCCCTTTTTTTCAAGGCTCACAGTAGAACATGATGCAAGAAACCAAAGGAAAATGTTTTATGTATTTAAAATGTTCAAAGCATCTTACAGCAACTGTAATATAATACATATGCTCTCCATAATGAAATACTTAATATATTGACAACATGTAAAAATTCAATTTAATTAAAGGGTTTTAAAAAGCTCAGGATTAGCAGCAACAGAAGGGAAGCAGCAGCAAACAGTAGAGACAGACTTACACAAAAGCCAGTTAGAACAGAACAGTCTTCATCTGGTATAAGGCCAGCCCTACCATTAGGCAGAGTGCCTCAGATGCTGGTGCGAGGCAGGCAAGGGGTAATAGTAACGCACTGAAGAACAGAAGTGTGTGTCATGCAGCCTGACCTGCCATAGGCATGAACAGCACATTTCATTAGCGTGTGCACCCTACATACTTGTACACAAGGGACATTATTTTTATTCCTCAAACAACAAATCAGCAGCTTTAATCTTTAATCAGTTAATGAGCTGACCCAAACTGACCCAAACAGTTTAAGGTTTCTTCATCTTCCTGCCACAAAAGCAGCCTCTCACCCAGACAGATCTTTCTCCACGGAAGGTGAAGAGTGGAGCTCAGATGGAGACAGAGCCATGAAACTGAGACAGATGCAGGCAGAAGAAAAAGGCTAGAATGGATCTGCCTCCGTCTTTCTCTGGAAGGAGTATTGGGGTGATTGGCTGCAGCAGCAGGGAGAAGGATTCTTACAGCCACTACTGGAGCCAAGCATCCCACTGCCACTTCCAGACACAGGCAGAAGCTCAGGTCCATTCATTCCAGGTTTTATGTTGCCTGCATCTCTCTCTGTCTTCTGCCCTCCTCCTCCTCAGTTCGGCTACCACCACTACTCCCGGATCATGGCAGCTAAAGGAGCTGGGTTTCCACTCTGTGTTCTCTCCTCCATGCCACGATTCCCAGTTTTTTAATACATTAAAAAAACCTGATGCACGTCAGTGCTAACTTGCATCTAAGTTTGCCTTCTGCCCTCTGATGTAGTGGAGTGCCTCTATGGTGACCTATGGGGGACCTGGTGCAATATTATTATTATTATTATTATTATTATTATTATTATTATTATGGAAAGCAGCAAAGGCGCTGGGGATTGCAGGCTATTGTGGGGATGTCCCCAGAGTTGTGCACCTCTGAATGGGTTGAGGGAGTGAGCCTTAAAATCATGATGAAATCACATGGGTTGGACGTACTCACATCCACAAGGCCTTGCATAGGTGTCAGGCTTCGGGGGATCGGCTTCTTTCTCTGTGGCAGTAAATAAGCAGATCAAATGAAAGGAAAGTCTTACCAGTTAGTTTCTTTAATAATCACAGTGAGAGACAAAAGAAAGCGTCTCCCTAGAATGGTGGTGCTCCCAAGTAAGTCTCCCCTCCCCTCCATCCCTATTAATCTGAGTCACTCCTGCATCTTGTAATCTGAGTTTGTAGCTTCTGCACTTTCTGTTCTGACACTCTCTGATCTCTCCATGTCCTTGGGGATTGTGAGGGGGGAGGGAATGCCGTCCAGAGACTGTGAATCTGTTAACCCTCTCTCTTCCCGTGTTTCTTCTCCTAGCTGTTCCCCATCCAGTATTTCCCAGCTTCTGCCTTCTGAACTATGCCCTTCTGCAAACCACTGTTCCAAATCTATACTGTCCTCCTGCTCCTGGGAAGATTCAGGGTCAGGGGGAAGGGGCGGCTCCCTCCATTCTTCCTCAGTGCAATTCCTCCTCAGCATGGTCCCTGACAATAGGTATCAGTTCACATAAAACGTTTCTTTGCATAGAGGCAGAGGGTGCTGAAAGCCAATGGCTTGGATTGCTCCTACAACTTACCCACTAGTATAGCCTATGCATGGAAGGCAGAGTTGAACAACCTGTCTTGTTACATGTTGGCCAGACTTTTTGATAAGGTACAAATGAAGAGGAACCCTACAGTGATCTATGTGCATTTGGGTACAGTCACACACACACACACACACACACACACACGCACACACGAGATGATAAGTGCTGTTATGGAAAGAAAGGAGCAAAGCACATTTTCAAACAGAAACTGAGCACATGGTCTTCCAAATCATGATTAAAGGCATTGTGTAGGTGGAAATCAAGTTTAAGATTCTGAATACTTCAAATGTCTTCAAAGGGGCTATCAGTTCTGTTCAGCTAAATTTAGCTTTTTAAAGGACAGTAGGCACACAGGCACTGCTCAGGAGAGAAGGGGGGGTCATTCACTTTCCCCACAAGGGAGTCTTTGTCAGGAATGCCTATCTTTTTTCTGGCAACTCTCAGATTGTACGTTATGAAATGGCCTTATGGAGTTTGAGGTTTCCCTGGGGTTAAAAGTGACTCTTTGACCAGTATCAATATGATTGTTAGCTATTGTGAGATATATAAAAGACAGAAGAAAACCTAACAATTATTCTTAAAAATATTTGGCTGTTTTAAAAAAATTATCACTGAAAGCAGCCCTTTAAAAGTTGCTAAGAATCTTGCCCCTCTCTCAATGGAAGCTCTTTGGCCAGTCTCAGACAGGGCCTTCTGGCGGTTCCCTCACTGCGAGAAGTCAAGTTACAGGGAACCAGGCAGAGGGCATTCTCAGTAGTGGCATCCGCGCTGTGGAACGCTCTTCCACCAGATGTCAAAGAGAAAAACAACTAACAGACTTTTAGAAGACATCTGAAGGCAGCGCTGTTTAGGAAAGCTTTTAATGTTTAATAGGTTATTGTATTTTAATATTCTGTTGGAAGCCACCCAGAGTGGCTGGGGAAACCCAGCCAGATGGGCGGGGTATAAATAATTTATTATTATTATTAGTATTAGTATTAGTATTAGTAGTAGTAGTAGTAGTAATGGCACTCCATTTGAGGACACTTGTTGTCTCTCCTGGCTTTCCCAGTCCTAAGCAGAACTAGCAACTTCCTGGTCACAATCCAAGTCTCCTCTACATGTACAGTCCTATGTGGCCTGTATTGTATTTGCTGCCATTTCAGTATGGCATACTTCTGTTGCAGATATTAATATTGTGCAGTTTGAAGCAACTGGAAGCATAAGAACTGACTCCTTTTGGGATTGAATCATTGTCCAGCTCCATAAAAATAATATTCAAACTTTTACTGGCAGAACTCTTCAAAAAGCAAAACATAAGCATCAAAGATACAACACAAAATATCCATACAATGTCTTGTGCTGTCTAGCACAGACTCGACATCTTAGAAAATATGAAATAATCCAAACAGACCTATAAGCAAAGGTCTCTCCCTCTCTCTCTCTCTCTCTCTCTCTCTCTCTCTCTCCACAGCCTGTATTCCAGCCTCCATTGGAGATTAGAAAGTGCTTCCAGAGATATTTTAAACAATTATATACACAAGGGCCACAGAAAGAGACTGATTTAGACCAATTTTTAAGAACAAATGGATTACAAAAAATCTCTCAAGAAAATAGGATAATGTTGAATCACAAAATTACAGAACAGGAGGTTGAAGGTGCCATTCAGAACATGCAGTTGGGTAAATCTCCAGGGCCGGATGGTCTAACCTCCAAATACTATAGATCTTTGAAAGATTGGTTAATTCAGCCACTAAAGGAGGTCTGTAATGAAATTTTGGAGGGGAAAAAGGCGTCAGAGTCATGGAAGGAAGCTTACATTACACTTATACTGAAAACTGAGTCTGAAAAGGCACAACTTAAGAACTACCGCCCCATATCCCTGCTTAATGTGGGTTACAAAATTTTTGCTGATATCTTAGCTAATAGATTAAAAAAGGTACTAGTCAAAGAGATACATAAAGATCAAGCCGGCTTTCTCCCAGGTAGACATCTGTCTGACAATACGAGGAATATAATTAACATTTTGGAGAAGCTGCAAGTGAACATCAATACCAAAGCAGTTTTAATTTTTATAGATGCGGAAAAAGCTTTTGATAATATTTCTTGGAATTTTATGAAGAAAAATCTTCAGGGAATGGGGGTGGGCCAAGGGTTTGAAAATGGTATAAGTGCAATTTACTCAGAACAAAAGGCTAAGTTAATAGTTAATAATGTGATGACAGAGGAATTTAAGATAGAGAAAGGGACACGACAAGGCTGCCCAATTTCCCCATTGCTTTTTATTTCAGTTCTGGAGGTTTTGCTGAATATGATTAGAAGGGACCATCTAATTAAAGGTATTCAGGTCGGAGCCAAACAATATAAATTGAAAGCTTTTGCAGATGACCTAGTTTTGACGTTACAGGAGCCAGAATCTAGTACGAAAAGAGTATTAGAATTGATTCAAGAATTTGGTCATGTGGCAGGATTTAAGTTGAACAAGTCAAAAACCAAAGTGCTTGAGAAAAATTTTACACCAATTGAGAAAGAGAGGTTTCAGAAGGAGACAGGTTTAACATTAGTTAAGAAAGTAAAATATTTGGGGGTTAATATGACTGCTAAGAACTTAAATTTATTTAAAGATAACTATGAGAAATGTTGGATAGAAGTGAAAAAAGATTTGGAAATATGGTCAAATTTGAAGCTTTCCCTGTTGGGTCGAATTGCAGCTATAAAGATGAATGTATTGCCAAAAATGTTATTTTTGTTTCAATCATTGCAAATTTTGGACAAGATGGATTGTTTCAAGAAGTGGCAGAGAGACATTTCCAGATTTGTCTGGCAGGGCAAGAAGCCTAGAATAAAATTTAAAATATTAACTGACGCAAAGGAAAGAGGTGGATTTGCCCTGCCAGACCTTAAACTTTATTATGAATCAGCAGCATTCTGCTGGTTGAAAGACTGGCTGCTTCTTGAGAACACAGACATTTTGGACCTAGAAGGTTTTAACAACGTTTTTGGATGGCATGCATATTTGTGATACGACAAGGTTAAAGCACATAAAGCATTTAAAAACCATATTGTCAGGAAAGCATTGTTTAATGTCTGGATAAGATACAAAGATTTACTGGAAAATAAAACCCCAAGGTGGTTGTCACCAATGGAAGCGAAGGCTCAGAAAAAGCTCAATATGGAGGCCAAATGGCCGAAATATTGGGAAATATTGGAACAAGAAGGAGACAAATTGGAATTGCAGAGTTTTGAGAAATTAAAAGATAAAGTGCGAGACTGGCTTCATTATTATCAAATAAGAGAGGCCTATAATTTGGATAAAAAAATTGGCTTCCAGGTGGAAAAATCAAAATTGGAAACAGAACTGTTAGATCCCAAAACTAAGATACTTTCAAGAATGTATAACTTGCTGTTAAAATGGAATACGCAGGATGAAACGGTTAAATCTGCTATGATCAAATGGGCACAAGATATTGGTCACAACATTATGTTTGCTGACTGGGAACAGTTGTGGACCACCGGTATGAAATTTACGGCATGTAATGCCTTAAGAGAGAATATTATGAAAATGATTTACAGGTGGTACATGACACCAGTCAAGCTTGCAAAAATATATCATTTGCCTGATAATAAATGTTGGAAATGTAAAGAAAATGAAGGTACATTCTTTCACCTTTGGTGGACGTGCCCAAAGATTAAGGCTTTCTGGGAGATGATATATAATGAAATGAAAAAGGTATTTAAATATACCTTCCTGAAGAAACCAGAGGCCTTTCTCCTGGGCATAGTCGGCCAATTGGTGCCAAAGAAGGATAGAACTTTTTTTATGTATGCAACAACAGCAGCAAGAATACTTATTGCAAAGTATTGGAAGACACAAGAGTTACCCACCCTGGAAGAGTGGCAGATGAAGGTGATGGATTATATGGAATTGGCGGAAATGACTGGCAGAATCCGAGACCTGGGAGAAGAGTTGGTGGAAGAAGACTGGAAGAAATTTAAATACTACCTTCAGAAACACTGTAAAATTAATGAATGTTAAAATGATGTTGGACTGAAAATAAGTGGCATTAGCAACAAAGTTAATAAGAATATGCAAAAATGAATTGATAAATGGATGAAAATATAGAGTTATAATATGTTAAGATATAGAGTTAAGATAAATGAAAGAAGGTAAGGATTTGCTGATTTGATTATTTAAATGGGAATACAAAAAGGGGAGGTGTGAGGAGGTCAAGGAAACAAGCTAATGAGTTTAAAGTTACTAAAAACGGATTTGTTTTTTAATTCTTTTTTATCTATTTGTTTTTTGTATTTTGTATTTTGTATTTTTATTCCTCTTTTTTCTATTTTATGTATTTTTCTATGTTTTTTGTATCTTTTTCTTTCTATGTGACTTTTTTCTATTTTGTAAACTTATGTTTTTGTAAAATCATAATAAATATCTTTAAAAAAAGCAAAACATAAGCATCAAAGATACAACACAAAATATCCATACAATGTCTTGTGCTGTCTAGCACAGACTCGACATCTTAGAAAATATGAAATAATCCAAACAGACCTATAAGCAAAGGTCTCTCTCTCTCTCTCTCTCTCTCTCTCTCTCTCTCTCTCTCCACAACCTGTATTCCAGCCTCCATTGGCCTTTGGCTGTTTATTCTCCCTTCATTTGCATCCTTTTATTCTCTGTCCCTGTTGTCTTTGTCCATGGAGTTTTCTTGGCAGGGATACTGGAGTGGCTTGCCAGTTCCTGCTCCAGGTGGATCACGTTTAGTCAAAACTCTCCACTATGACCTGTCCATCTTGGGTGGCCCTGCATGGCATAGCTTATAGCTTCTCTGAGTTATTCAAGCCCCTTTGCCATGACAAGGCAGTGATCGACAGAGGACAGGATGGTTGGACAGTGTTCTCGAAGCTACCAACATGAGTTTGACTAAACTGCGGGAGGCAGTGGAAGACAGGAGTGCCTGACGTGCTCTGGTCCATGGGGTCACGAAGAGTCAGAAACAACTAAATGACTAAACAACAACAACAACATTCTCTATCCCCAGAGAAATACTATCAAACACCACCCTTTCAAGTTGGTGAATTTGCAACTTAATACCTTTGTCACCTGATCTAAGGTCACAACTGTTTAGAATAATAGAAAACTATCAACAGTTATTCATTAACCCATTAAGGAGCTCAGAATCCTTTAGAAAACAACCGTGGGGAAAACCCCAATGTTAGCAATACACATTTAGCCATTTTTCATTTTAAACCTTCATTAATACACATACCTTTTCTCTCTGTGTTCAATTAAATCAATTATACTTAACAACTTCTTAGGATGGTCAGGTTTGCAATCTTCTTCTCAGACTTCCAGAGGGCTATTCTTCCGAGTCTGCTGTGCCAAAAAACAATAAAAGAGGCTAGTAGCCACCTTAAAAATGGACAGATTTGTTTTGGCATAATATGTAGCCTACAAAATCTTATGCTGCAATAACTTTGTTAATCTTCAAGGTTTCACGAGACTCCTTGTTGGTTTTATCTTGAAATGTTTCTCCCACTCAATCTTTTCCAAAGTGTGAAAAAATAAGATTCGCTCATGCCATAGCAAATCTACTCCCCCCCCCTTTTTTTTTGGTGGAGGCAGGGCGTGTTAGACATGACTATTTCTAAGTTTCATCTAAGGTTAAGACTTAGAGGGGTATTGTGTAATTCCTTTGCAGCAGAGGGGCCACATCAAACAGCTCCTGACAGGTCTTGGAAATCTAGGTCAGATGGTTGCCTGGGAATAGTGATAAGAATGAAAGCAGGGGCTCCATTTTGATGTGGGTGGAACAAAGAGGGAGAATCAGCACATCTTTTTCACATGGCAGCCTCAGTGTGAAGGGTTAGGATTTTTGTTACATCTGGAAATGTAGCTAGAGGTCAGAAGCATAGTTCTGCTCTTTGTGGCTGCTGACCAGCTCTGCAACTCTGAAAAAAATCCTATCCTATTATCATCCTAAGAGACGGAGGTCTAAAAACAAAACCCCCCTCTTTTATAGGGATTCAAACCTCACAAGAGTATGGATGGGGGAGAAAGTTGATTAAGTTCACATTTAAGGGTGAAACTACTTAATTTACACTTTTTGAAACAATACGCAAACAAAAAACATGCGATTCTCAGAATTTTGCTGTGCGGTTCTCTGGTCAAGCAGTGTGTGCAAAAATTCACATACTGGGGTAAAGTGTACACATAAATGCATGTATAGTGCAAACAGCAATAAAAAATAAAAAAAATAGTAGAAGCTGCTTTGCAAAAATGTGCAGACTAGGCAAAATTGCATAGAAAAATGTGTCCATTGGAAGAAACTCACACTAAAATGCTGATGACCTTTTAAAAAAAGGGAAAGGGGAGGAAATCACAAACTGGTGTGGAAAGGTGGAAAACTGAACTTGAGAACAGAAACCGAAATTGCCAGTTTGACCCATCCTTACACAAGGGGAAAGTGCCTCTCCAATGAAATGCCTTCTGCGTCAGGGGCTAACTTCCTATTACCGAACACTCCTAGCTGCAGAAATAGCTTTATTTCCATGGGTTAAAAATGATCTAAATCTACATTGTATTCCCCCCCCCCCATGTCACTGCTGTGTTTAGATCACAACAAACAATCCGGCAGTTCTACAACTGGAAGCTTCTTTGTGCCTTTGAAAGCTTTGACCCTCCCTGTGAGCAGCATCTTTATTGCATCTGATGGCCTATGGGTAATACGACATCAGCAGGACTGGAAGTAATAACTGGCAACTATATTGCTTTCAGGCTTCAGTTGTGTTTTCTCTGTTTGTTTGTTCCTCTTGTCAGCTCAAACTGTCGAGGTGCTAATCAAGTCGAGCGAGTACATGAGCCAGTTGCTGGAGCAAGCCTCCCTGCATTTCTTTGTCACAGCCCGCGTCAAAGAAACGGAGAAGATCCTGGCCAGGCAGAAGAGCACTGTGTTGAAAATACCCCAGCTGCTCCTTAAGGTCAGTTTCAGGGATGGCAACAGGTTGCGGAGGACGGGCATCGATTTGATTCAGGTCACATTTTTAAAAGGACAACCTAGCTAATTTGCACTTTCTGAAACAATAAGTAAAGGTAAAGGGACCCCTGACCATTAGGTCCAGTTGTGACTGACTCTGGGGTTGCGGTGCTCATCTTGCTTTATTGGCCAAGGGAGCCGGCGTACAGCTTCCGGGTCATGTGGCCAGCATGACCAAGCCACTTCTGGAGAACCAGAGCAGCCCACGGAAACGCCGTTTACCTTCCCACTGGAGCAGTACCTATTTATCTACTTGCACTTTGACGTGCTTTCAAACTGCTAGGTTGGCAGGAGTTCTGAAACAATACATGAACCCAAAACACAGCTGTCCTTCAAAATGCTCCAGATTTCGCAATGCAGTCCTCCAGCCAACTAACCTGTATAAAAATGCATATCCTGGGGTAAAGTCTATTGGCAAAGCCTATTGGTGTTTCGCAACTTTCTGACTACAGTGGTACCTCGGGTTAAGTACTTAATGTGTTCCGGAGGTCCGTACTTAATCTGACGCACCACTTTAGCTAATGGGGCCTCCTGCTGCTGCTACGCCGCCGGAGCACGATTTCTGTTCTTATCCTGAAGCAAAGTTCTTAACCTGAAGCACTATTTCTGGGTTAGCGGAGCGTGTAATCTGAAGCGTATGTAACCTGAAGCATGCGTAACCCGAGGTACCACTGTAGTTGCAGGACCTTAGCCAGACCTAGCAGAGTAAACGCAGAGTTCATGAAAGCAATTGGCAACTTGGCTGCAGACAGGATGGACGAAGCAGGAACCAGGAACTTGTAGTTAGGTGTTTATTATATACAGTGGACTATTTACAGGAACAGAACAGAACACGGATTTTTAGCTAGCTCTCTCATACACGACTCACAACTCCTGAACTCGAACTTGTACTAACACACATTCCAGTTAGTAGGCCATTAATCATTATTCCCGTGAGAGAGCTTGACCAATCATGGAGCTGTCTCCATGCCTCTGTATCACCAGGCAGACTTACTCCTTCATATTGCCTTGGCTGTTGGCCAAACTCTAATTGACTCTCTGTGTGTAGCTGCACATATGCAGATTCCCAACAAAGTCTTCATGAAAATTAATATACTGGTGAAAATAGCATACAGAAACGCATTATGTTTGGGGGAATATGTGTCTATCTGGAAAGGCTTGCACGAAAATGCCGGTGGATTTTCATGAGGACTTATTTAAAAAATAATAATTCAGAAATTGATGTGGCAATGTGAAGAAATGACTTTAAGAATGGAAAAAAATGAGAAACTTGGGAGAAATCAGAATTGACAGATTCACCCATCCCCAGCAAAGAGACCAGTGCTGCTGTTCTGATTCCAGATGTATTCTGAGTCTCTGTTCATCTGCCCATTGGGGCTTGGTATACTAGAAGATAAAGTGAGATGGATAAGGAAGCTCCAGAATCTGATAGGGGAGGGAATATATTATTCATTTTGGTTGCATATCCTGTCTTGCTTGCATGATGGAACCCAAGATGGCGTCCAAGTGGTTATCAGGTAATCACCCATCCAGGCACTGAACAGACCTGGATCCACTTCAGCAAGGTGGTGGCCTCATATATGGCAATACTTTGGTTTGGTAACCTATGGGCCCTCCAGATGTTGTTGACTCCCTTTAGTCCCAGCCAGCATGGCCAACAGTCAGGAATAATGGAAGGGGATATCCAGCAACATCTGGAAAAACACACAGGTTCCTCAACCGTAGCTTGAGAGGGCACGACAGAGTGACTATAGCACTTTTTCAGGCAACAGCCGTACAGGCTATGAGAAGCATGCATGCACCAAAAGAAGCACATTATGTTCCGCAAATACAAGCTCAGAAAATCTTGGAAGTTTGATGGGAAACGGCTTCTTCTCATCAAACACCAAGGTTGGTTCAAAACTCTCCTCCAGCCTCAGCCTTTGTGTATCTAATTAGCCTGGACAAATGTTGATCGGCAGTGTCCTCAAATGATATAGTGTGTCTTTTCCGAGCATTTTGCCGAGGAAGCCAATAAGTCAAATAAACTTTGCTTTTGAGCTTGTATCTTCAGTAACCACATTTTAAAAATGTATAATCCTTTCATTCATTCATTTATTTATTTATGGCCAAAGCTGAACGGCATATATCATCTTCCCTGGGTTAAGCCTCCTAGATTCCTCAGGCCTCCCCTTCTGCTGTGAATAGGAATAGTAAACTTGCTGAATGGAAAGCAAAATCCAAATAAACACACCATTGGACCTACCTGGCCAGCTTTGTTACCCATCATTACTGCACTTCCTTTGCTTTCTGGAAGTCTTCTTCAAGCACGAGGGCAAGGAATCAATGGTTAGTGGAGAAAAGAAACCTGACACCCCTGTTTTCTGTCAAAAGAGTATCATGTGTATCTGAGTATGAGGGGAGGAGAGGTAAGAAATTCTGAATACAAACTCAAATTGGTTCCTTCCGTGGAGCAGCTTGCCGTCTGATTCAACTGAGAGAACATGATCCCTCTCTTTAAAAAAAAGAAAGAGAAAAAAGACCAGGGAGGAAGAAATGAAGGTTTAATATAATTCATAAAGCCGTAACAAGCATAGGCTGAACTGACTTATTCTCATGTGCTAAGATAAATGTGACATACCACAGATGTTGCCATGAATTATGCATTGTGCAGCGTGACAGCATTTTTCTTTCTTCCCTTTTTATTTCAAAAGTGCTAATTCCTTCTGTCCCTGTCAGACGAAAGACTCGCCAGACCACAGGAGGTATTGCCAGGGTGAGGTCTAAGGGTTATCATCCTGTGCCAGGGAGTCCAATAGCAATCTTCCTCCTCCTCCTCCTCTACCACACAGGCGTTTTTGTGAAAGCCAAAATGAGCCATTTGGTTGGATCAATCACTGACAGCCAAATGCAACACGAACCACCATTCATGTTAAATATACATTAATATATACTTGTTTACATATTTAAGTTCATCTGATTTTTGATTTGCATCCTTTCCACAGGTTCCTGGGGAAAAGGTAGTTGGCAAGGAAATGGCAGTGATAGTGGAATTTGCCAACCCACTGAAACAGAAACTCACTGACGTCTGGGTCCGACTTGATGGGCCTGGTCTACTGAAACCAACCGCAAAGCTGTTTAGGTAAGAAATCTGTGGTTATAGCATTGGCTGCCCAACCTGTGTTTTCACAGGAATATTAACACTTACAGGAGGGGTATCCAAACTTTTTTCAAAGAGGGCCAGATTTGATGAAGTGAACATGCATGAGGACCGACCAAAGGGCTGACCAAAGAGTTTTTGAGGGGGTTTTTTGGATTTTACCACAGGAAATAAGCTGCCAGGGGCTGGATTAAACTGACCGACAGACCCCCGAAACAGACTTTGGACATGCCTGACTTACAGTGACGCAATTCATGCCAGTGCAATATAAAACATAACACTGTCATAGTATCTCCCTGAGGTAATCTAAGGTTGCAATCCTAACTGCATTTATCTGGGAGTAAACACCATTGAATTCAACAGAGCTTACTTCTGAGCAGACGTGGTTAGGCTTGCAGACTAAAACTGCGAACTGTGATCCAGGAAGTGCACTGTTTAATATGTCACCTATCAGCACAATCCTGATCATGTCAATTCAAAAATAAATCCTATTGAATTCAGTAGGGCTTAGTTCCAGGCTAGTGAGGTTAGGATTGCAACCTAACTCATGAACCCGCTAGGAAAACTAGTATCTCTTGGTCTCTCCCCCACCAACTTTAGTATGAAGATAGTTATACTAATTTACCTTACAAGGTTGCAGCGAAGGCTGTTAACAATGTTTATAAAGTGGCCTGACTGTTATAAAGGCTGCTGTATAAATGCTATGATGGTTTTCTTTCATAGTGATTTGACAGACTTGATGGACAAGTCTTGTTTTTACACTCACCAGATTTTTATATTAACAATAAATAAATAGTTCCAGTAGGTTTCTGGATTTGGGCAATTGCAAGATCTTCTCCGAAACCATGAGGACTCGAAGCAGCCTTTTAGAAAAAGAAGTACCCCTCTGAAAGCTGGGGTTCTTGGGCTTGCATAATAACACATAGTGCTGATTGAGTTCTCATTTGGCTTGGATAGAAGCTTCAAATTATACTTAGAGAAAACAAATCGTAGCAGATTATTTAAATAATAATCCCATTTGTTTCTGTGGATGGAAGATGATAAATGACCAGTCAGTGTTGATGGCTTAGCACATTACTGAGAATCATCCATCACTAAGGTTACTCCGGGCAAATGGAATTAGTGAAGTTTTATTCCATTAGCCAAAAAAAAAAATTAAAATTAAAATAATCCTTTGGGATATATCGCAGGGTTTTTAAAAATTATCTCCGGACAAGGTCCTGTTGGAAGTGCACCCTCCAGTCTTCTATAACATTTTTTTTAAAATGATATTTATTGCTTTTAGAAATTACAAAAAAGGAAAAGAAAAGAAAAGAAGGCAAGAGAAAAACAAAAAACAAAAAACAATACAGTACAATATATATAGACAATACAAAACACAACCTAAACACATTAACCTAAACACATTAAACTAAACTAAGCAAAACCCTATCCCCAACCCTAACCCTAAATAAAACAAAACAAAAACATTTTTAAAACATACATCACACCTTTTCCTTACTCTATCTTTCATTCCCTTGTTTCCTCGACCTCCTCACACCTCCCTTTTTGTATTCCACTTCTATTAATTGTTTCAGCAAATCCTTTCCATCTTTCTCTATTTTCTATCATATTATAAATATCTTAACATATTTTTTAACCTTATTTTTCATTAAAACTAAAATACTTATATATGCTTAACTCCTTATAACATTTCTGCTAAGGCCATAAAATTTCTTTCCACCATTTTTCTATCACTCATTAATTTTACAGTATTTCTATATATAAACTTTAAATTTTCCAATCTTCTTCCACCATCTCCTCTCCCTGGTTTCAGATTCTGCCAGTCCTTTCCGTCAATTCCATATAGTCCATCAACCTGGAGATCTCATGTCCGAGGCTCTTAACTCTTTTCCAGGTCCCTTCTGCAGGTCTTCTTCATATTCTTTAATGCTAAAGAACAGATCTCGGGAAGACTCCAACCTAACAATACTTTTATTCCTTCTGGACAGGTCAGCCAAATGTCCATAGTTGAAACTAAGGTCCATAAAGTGTTTCAAGACATGTTTCAAAATTCCTCCAAATCCAAAGGCCCCCAGAACTTCAGTCTCCTCCAGACCCAAGTCCATGTCCCAGAAGTCAGTTAATCCCTGCATAGAGGGATCTTTCCAACTTTCCTTCTTCCGTCCAAGCCGGGATCCGATCCTCAAAATCTGACTTTTTCTAGATTCAATCATAAAAGGCCTCAATTTGTAGTCCTCAATTTGCTTCTGTAAGACTGAGGATCCCGCTTGTATTACTTTAAGTTCAACAACAACAGCTTTCTCTTTCTCCTCCACAATTTGTCCTGCCAAAGTAGATTCCTGTGCCAAGTCCTGAATTATTTCTGTATTACAGTCTTCTATAACATATTATTATTTTCGCTGCAAAATGATATTCGGGGGGGGGGCACTTTTATGGGATACTGACCAGGTTATTTTTTGTCATCTTGCTAGGGTTGAGATATTTGAAGGGTGGTTTTCCCCTGTTAGATAGAACACCTTTCCAGAATTGCTTATAGTTAAGTCATATAACAGATACCACACTTCTTCAAGGAATGGATTTGCCCCATCTTCATTTATCCACAAAACAACCCTGAGAGGTAGGTTCGGCTAAGTGACAGGGACTAGCCCAAAATTACCCTACAAGCATGATGGCTGAGTGGGGATTTGAACCCTGGTGTCAACACTCTCATCACCTTACCACACTGCCTCTCAGTTAACTTTAAACAATTCTCTTCTGCTTTGGGTTGTCCACTTTGCCTCTGAATTACAGCTGTGAATTCTCTAGGGGTGTTCTGATGTATCCCCCCCACCTTTAGGGCAAAAAAAACCCCTCTTGCGATAGGTCGTTTCTTTAAAACATAGGTTATCTTTTCTATCACCAAGATACCTACTCATGTATTACAGTTCAGATTTATGGCCCATCTACCACCATGTTTACACTATTCTTTCTCGCTGCAGAGAAGTTCCAAGGAATTCAACCTTGACCTGGGAAGAAAAATGTGTTCCAAAGCAGTCCGGCCCCCGAAAGCTGATTGCAAGTTTGAATTGCGATGCTCTCCGACATGTCTATGGCGAGCTGGATGTTAATATTGAAAGTGCTGTGTGAAAGCCTTTCTCCTTCTTCTTTCATCCCTACAACCCCCCCGCCCCTGCCCCACACATTGTATTTCAGAAATTTCATTACCGGGAAACATAAAGTAGAAGTATCTACCCTAATCCGAATTAATTCATAATCCAAATGTTGTATGTATACATTGTGTGTGGCTACTTGCATGGTTACTTCTTATTTTGCAGTTTCCTTTTGAAAAGCTATCCTACAAAAACCCTGAAACCACACTCTTTAAACACCCAGACTTTTAAACAACATGCATTGAGAAATTATCTTGCGCCAACATAACTTAAGATGGAAAAGAGCAGCACAATAGCAAAATGGGTCTCTTCCACACCTGTGCACACCTCTCGCTTTTCAGGCGAGAAATGTGGTGGTAAATTTCATTTGCATCCTGCTGGTACTCCAAAGAGTTCAGGGTTGGAATTATGGTCCCCTCCCCCTCATTTTATTTAGGTTAGACTGAGGGGTCATGATGGCCAAGGTGAGCTTCATGGGCTAGCCTATTAAAAGGCCTCCTGCATTCTATTCCAACTCTCTAGCCACTATACTACAGTTGTACCTGTCCTAGCTTCATGCACACTGTTCTTTTATGCCCAGATCTGGCACTGAATTGCCTATACAGTGGTACCTCGGGTTACAGATGCTTCAGGTTACAGACTCCGCTAACCCAGAAATAGTACCTCGGGTTAAGAACTTTGCTTCAAGATGAGAACAGAAATCGTGCTCCGGCAGCGCGGCAGCAGCAGGAGGCCTCATTAGCTAAATTGGTGCTTCAGGTTAAGAACAGTTTCAGGTTAAGTACGGACCTCCAGAACGAATTAAGTACGTAACCAGAGGTACCACTGTATATATATCCAGTGATGGAAGGTAACTAAACATTGCCACCAGAGGTGTAAGCTTGTGAGGGTGATTGGGGGCTCAACATCATGCACATGTCATCAGGACATCAGGAGGAGATGGGGCGGAGCCAAATGCAGTGGCCACATGGCTCAATGGGTGGGGGCGCCACCTCCTTGATGCCGCCACCAGGGGCAGACTGCTTTGACCCACGGCAGGAGGAGGAGAAGGAGACGGCCACTGGAGCCACTGCACTTTTGGGATGGGGGAGGGCTGACCCCCTACCCCCAAAATATAGGGGGCCCCAAAAGGGCACAGTCCCCAGGATCCAGCGCCCCCGATCTCCACCCACGAAAAATGTATTTCAAAGTGCATAAAATTATTCAAGATTAGATTAATTTAGGCCAATGAAGCTGTAGGCCATATTCTTCCTGCTTGTTCATATGTAATTATGGCCTCTTACATTAAAGCCAGGCAAATTTTAAGAGGTTCCAGTCTCTGGGGTACTTTGAACTTTAATTTTAATTAAGGCTTGATATTTTATATTTTTAAAAATTCTGCCAAGAGTAATAAAATGGCCTAAGTAGATACTATCCCGGAACAAGCTTGTCCGAGCACAAATTTGGAATTGATGCCACAAATAAATTTTGAACATTTCTTGGCACCTTCATGTCCAATACGTTTCCTCTGAACATTTTGAAAATGGTGGTCAGTGTCAGGACTGAACAAACTGAAGGGAGTGGGGTCTGGGGAGTCATGTGACCTGTCATGCAAATTCTTTAACACCTCACCAGACCATAGTTTTTCTAGATAACCACTCTGAGAAAAGACGGAGTG
Source organism: Podarcis filfolensis (assembly GCF_964270895.1). NCBI lineage: Eukaryota > Metazoa > Chordata > Lepidosauria > Squamata > Lacertidae > Podarcis > Podarcis filfolensis. The sequence continues at coordinate 28,129,718 of NC_139603.1, read as the reverse complement.
TAGCAGATCAGAGCTGAAATATGCATCCCTTATGCTGGCCTGCCAGGATATTCTGTTGCAATGACCACTTGGGCCATCCTCCTGTCCCTAACACAGCTGCCATTCCATGGACCAACATATATGGCTGCATTGACAGAGAATCTGGGGTTGAATTAAAACATTGTGTGGGTGCCCTGAGACCCCTGTATTCAATCCTGCAAGCTGCTGCTCCAGTGAGTTAGGAGATAAGATTGAAGTTGTTATTAAGCCACGTCAGACAGATCTTTGATGCGCCATGAGTCTCTTTCCTGAAATATTATCTAACTAAAATGTGTGCTGTTGATGAACTGCATTTGCTTAGAAGCTCTGATTCATGTTGCTATAATGAGCTGTATCACCTGCTTTCCATTTGTCTGAAGGACAGCCTTCTGAGGCTCAAAAGCTCACATTCCTTCCAGTTTATCAGCCAAAATGTATGCAATAAAAGAATGAATTTTCCTGGGTGCATCTCTCCTATGTTGCACAGGTTCCTGCCTGACTTTTTCCTTGCAACCCCTACAAGCGAGGTACAATATGACAACTTCAGGATTGATGCACAGCGATGTTTTCCTCAAGGTTCACATAGTGTGCTCAAAACCACACTGAGTGACAAGCAAGGTCACAGAGGTCCCCGTCTGACAATCATGTTTGTTTCAAAGGTTATGGTAATTTGTAAAGCCTTTTGTTCTGGGATGCTCAAATTTCACTCCTACAGATGCTTCCCCTCCCTCCCTTTACAACTGCAATGAGATTTCATCGTTTTATGTTGTAATATTCTAAAAGGGTTGTGTCTTCCATCTTCCAGTTTCAACAAAATGTCTTCACATATTTCCCTGTTAAGAAACTGCTTGGATGCAATATTTAGAAGAAGGTAAAAGCAGCTGGGCATATATTTGAAGTTAGTATTCTTATGGATAGAATGCCAAATGTTCTATCCATTCCGTAGGAGCAGAGTGCAGATTTCAGCACTAACATTTTTATGCTTTTCAGTTAAAATTCCCAGCTTTTATTATCTAATTATTTTAAATTAGGTGTGCGTTTACTGCATAGTGTATTAAAGCTGTATTAGTTTTGCCTGGCACTTAAACTGAAGACAGGAAAGGGGGAAAATATGCATGTATGCATGTACATATATATAAGGCCATAAGAATATGGACCTACCAGCTTTGGAGGAGAAAATGTTCAGAAGTTTCACCCTCAACCATTAGATTAATGATTGTCTAGGCTCAATCTGGTTTGCCTGCTCATCCTTTTCCAGAATTCAAATCCACAGAGACTTGAACCTTGTTTCTTGTTGGTAACAGAACACTCCTCTTCTGCGCATTCTTTCTGAGAATAAACTCTGAGACTGTGCATCAAAAAAATGTCATATATTTTACTTCACAGTAAATATATTTTACACCACAGAGATCACTGGGTGATTGCTTTCCTATCACTTGGATACCAAATTTCTGCAAAGTGGAAAAGGACTTTCAGCTAACATTTTAAAACAGACTTCCTCAACCTCGACCCTCCAGATGTTTTTGGCCTACAACTCCCATGATCCCTAGCTAGCAGGACCAGTGGTCACGGATGCTGGGAATTGTAGTCTCAAAACATCTGGAGGGCTGAGGTTAAGGAAGCCTGTTTTAAAAGTATTTTGGCATCCTTTGTTTTGCCAATCAGCAAAATTGTACTACTGACCTTTAAAAATTGGGGAAGCCATAGCCAAACACTGAAGCATTCTGCTTTTTCACGAATAGCCTGTGCGGCCAAAGACCCCTCCAGTGCACTTGATACCCTTCTTTACCTGAAACTAAGCATCTATAGGTCTGACCAATACCTGAAGGAGAGATCCCTGGGAATCCTGTATAATGGGGCACATCTGGCCCTCCGGATGTTGGACTCCAACTCCCATCGTCCCTGTTCAATGGCCCTGTTAGCTGAGGCTGATGGGAGTTGGAGACCAACAACATCTGGAGGGCCACAGGTTCCCACTCCTCTATGAGCTACTTTGAGAGGGACAAGGCAGACAGGCAGATGTTGATGTGATTAGAGAAACAGCTGCATGATCGTCACATGACTTAGGGCTTTACTGCATATTAATCCCAAACTCAAGTAGCAGCCCCTCTATGGAGACAGAACAACTTTGGGAAGGGGCAGTTTGATGTGGAGAAGCAGTGGGAGATAGGATGCTTATGCTCTCAGCTGTCATCTGTTGGAACAGAGTTTTCCTGTGGTGAGCATGCACATTGCAAAGAAATGCCAATTAATAGAATACTTCCCTCTCAAAAAAAAAAAGAGACGAAGGTAGAAATCAACAAGGAGTAAACATAACACAACTTCGCTGCATGGGGTGCCTTTTCCTCCACCACATGAGCTCTTACAGCATTGGTGACAAGCTGGAACCAGGCCATGATTATGTACCAGTATCAATAATATTACATAGCCAACTCCGTTATCCTTATGTAGCCAAAAGAGCACCGCCCATGCACAAGAGGGAGGTATCAGCAGGGGCCCAGAAGCATCAAGATTTGGAGAAATACAAAAAACAACAACATTTAGGGGGGAAACTATGGAACAACACCTCCCACCTATCCACCCACCTGCAAACAGCTGAATATAAGTCACCATTACACACTCAATTTGCTTTGCTTTGAATATTCTGCATCGTAGTTTGATGGCAAAATAACATAACAAGAACCTGCTGGATCAGGCCTCTGGCCCATCTAGTCAGCATCCTGTTTCTCCCATTGGCCAGTCAGGTGCCCACAAGCAGGATCTGTGTGCAACAACACTCTTCCCTCCTGTGGCAACTGGGACCCAGAGACATCCAGTGTAGAGAGAAGGTAGCCATTGTGGATAGTTGCTGTTGAGACATTTAAGGTGGGTGTTTAATTGTCTAGCCAAATGCAAATCTTGAATGGGAAACCATATTCTTGCTCCACACTGCATCCACTATGAAATGATACATTTTGCAGTGGAACAGACGCCTGCTTTGTGTTGCGGAGTTTAAGCATCTATAGCATAATGGAAATGCCAAGTCTGGTTAATGCAGAAGACTGGCACTCTTCTTGTCTAAGATGATGCCTTTCTAAGTGCTTTCCCCTGCTCCCACCACACAGATTGCTCCCACCACATGCAAACCTTACAACAGAGACTCTCAAGCAGCAAAACTGCACATTTTTCAACGTGCATCTTGCTCTTTGTCCTTTGCATCCGTATCTTCCTCCCAGACCTACAGTCTGGGACACGGCATGCAATGCAACCTGAAGCAATTTGCTGAGAAATAAATCCCACTGAGTCCAATGGTGTATTCCCTAGTACGTGTGTTCAGCTACAGCCTTCGGCTGCATCTAGAATTTGGAGAACTATGCTGATGTCATTGAAAACAGCAGCTCTCCATCTACTCCTCCTCGCAGCAAATCAAAACATGTGATGCGATGTCATCTCTGAAATCCCCCGCCTCCTCCACTTCGTTGGTTTATGCTCGGTGTGTGTGTGTGTGTGTGTGTGTGTGTGTGTGTGTGTGCTGAAAATAAGAGCACAGTAAGTCCTCACCACATATTTCTCTTTACTACACTTTATCAGGGAGAGGAGGAAGAGAGACAGACAGCCTCATGTAACATCCAGTTTTATTGAAGCACTTAAAGGGGGAAAGGGGCTATTTCACATCAGTGCTGTGGTGTTCCTGGTCCACACAGGTAATTCAATTAAAATGGAAGCATCAGGTGGTATTCAACCAAGTTTTACTCAGGGAAGACCCACTGAAATTAATGAACATGGATAAATTAGGTGCATTAATTTCAAAGGGTCTACTCTGAGTAAGAACTAAATACCGCCCATGAGCTGGGATGCAATTTCCCAGGAGGAAATTATTTTTTTTTTAATTAAGTGCTAGGAAATGTGTGTGATTGTTTTGTCTTTGACGAGTGCACAAGGGACAGATGGAAGCTATGGAATCCAGTCCCAATTACACAATTACCTCAGTCACAGAACGTTTCACATTGGCCACAAAGCCAATTTGACTCCTCTGATATTTTCCCATCCTGACCCTTTGCACTGGAGCTCTCCTCAAAGTCACAGAGGGGATGCCATTGATTTTCACAAAGGAAGGGTTTTGCATTAGGTGATTTTATGTGAAACTTACAGGAAAGGCAAAAGCTTAGTCTAATGAGCTCAGTTCTTACCAACCTACCAAAGCACACAGGCAATCTTCTCCTGCGCAGGAGCTCTGGAGCCAAAGCAAGGCAGTGTGTTTGTTCTGAAATGTTCACTCTGCAGCCAATTATCCCAGACTTCTATTGAAAACACTTGCTTTGTATAATTGTTCTTCCCTTCCTCTCTAATCTCCCTAATTGCGTGTGCAAAATGAGGCTGTGTTGAGAAGCAATTTTATTAGATGAATATCATAGTTTGGCATCTCTTTTGACCTCTTCACACACAAGGGTTTCCTCTATATGGAAATCATCTCCTTGTCAGAAACACCTTGTTATTCTAAGGTGGCTTATCCTAGGCTTGAGGCAGCTAAGCAATCAAATAATAGCCAAGTTACAGAACAAAAAGGAAGTGACAGACCCAACAGGCAAAACTAATTGTTGCAAAGCAACTAACTTCCCCTGATACAATGCATTTTTGTGTGCTACTTTCACCAAAATATGTATCTTTGTAAGCATTACTTGAAGGGTGGTGCTGTGGGTTAAACCACAGAGCCTAGGACTTGCCGATCAGAAGGTCGGCGGTTCGAATCTCCGCGACGGGGTGAGCTCCTGTTGCTTGGTCCCTGCTCCTGCCAACCTAGCAGTTCGAAAGCACGTCAAAGTGCAAGTAGATCAATAGGTACCACTCCGGCAGGAAGGTAAATGGCATTTCCATGCGCTGCTCTGGTTTGCCAGAAGCGGCTTAGTCATGCTGGCCACATGACCCGGAAGTGTACACCGGCTCCCTTGGCCAATAAAGCGAGATGAGCGCCGCAACCCCAGAGTCGGTCATGACTGGACCTAATGGTCAGAGGTCCCTTTACCTTTACCTTTACCTTTAAGCATTACTTGACTGAAGAAATGCACTACACAATGCAGAGAAGTGTATATTTCAAAAGCTGGCAGTGTTTTGGTTCAAGTAACGTTTTCAAAAGCACGAGTCAGGTAGGTTCACTTTTAAATGTGAACTGAATCACATTTCTGCCCCATCCCCATCTCAGAGTAGGCCCGTCCCTTGAAATTCATTTTATGGCTTGGGAGGCCATTGCACTAAGCAACTTCTCCACCCGCATGCTTTGGGCAGATATCATACATCAGCCAGACCTACTGCTTTCTGAATTGAGAGGAGTGAGTTTCTACTTGTTCTCCAGTTGTTCGGGGAAGGGCTGTGCCTGAGTGGAAGAACACATGGCTCCCATGCAAAAGATCACAAGTTGGGTATGAGGTAGAACTCCTATCTGAAACTCTGCAGAACACCTGCAAAGAAAAGCCTGAGCTAGAAAGAAGAAGAGTTTGGAGTTTGGATTTGATATCCCGCTTTATCACTACCCGAAGGAGTCTCAAAGCGGCTAACATTCTCCTTTCCCTTCCTGCCCCACAACAAACACTCTGTGAGGTGAGTGGGGCTGAGAGAGTTCAAAGAAGTGTGACTAGCCCAAGGTCACCCAGCAGCTGCATGTGGAGGAGCGGGGAAGCGAACCCGGTTCACCAGATTACGAGTCCACCGCTCTTAACCACTACACCACGCTGGCACACTAGGAGATGTTCTCCTAGTATTTTGGACTATAGCTCCTACCACACTTGCCTATTGGCCATCCTGGCTGGGCACTGGGTTGGGGAAGGCTGGTGTATGGCAACTTGCACAGGGCATCTGGACCGTGATACCCAGCTGTTCAGAGATGCAAGAAAAGGATGCAGCCTGATTCTTATTCCCTGGGGTAGTCAGGAAGTCTCAAACCCAGTGCCATAGAGGGTGTGCACAAAGAATTTGGATCAGCGTTTCTATAGAGGGGCATGCTTTGCATGCAGAATGCCCCAAGTTTGATCCCTGGCATTTCAGAATTAGAAGAGGATCAAGCAGCAGGTGATGGGAAAGACCTTTACTTGGAGGAGAGCAGCTGCCAGTCAGAAGAGACAAGATTAGGCTAGGTCAGGGGTACGCATCCTAAGGCCCGGGGTCCAGATGCGGCCCAATGGCCTTCTCAAACCGGCCTGCGGATGGTCCGGGAATCAGCGTGCTTTTACATGAGTAGAATGTGTGCTTTTATTTAAAATGCTTCTCTGGGTTACAGTGGTACCTCTGGTTACGTACTTAATTTGTTCCGGAGATCCGTTCTTAACCTGAAACTGTTCTTAACCTGAAGCACCACTTTAACTAATGGGGCCTCCCGCTGCTGCTGTGCCGCTGCCGCACGATTTCTGTTCTCATCCTGAAACAAAGTTCTTAACCCGAGGTACTATTTCTGGGTTAGCGGAGTCTGTAACCTGAAGCATATGTAACCTAAGGTACCACTGTATTTGTGGGTCATAGGAATTTGTTCATCCGCCCCCCCCAAAAAAATATAGTCCAGCCCACCACATGGTCTGAGGGACGGTGGACCAGCCTGTGGCTGAAAAAGGTTGCTGACCCCTAGGCTAGGTGGTCAAATCACCTAGCCTAGGGTATGAGGTAGCTTTTTACTATCCTAAGTGCCGCTCGGTGTGAGCTAAGGCAGTTTCACTGAGCCGACTTTTATATTACAAATTATGTAGCACAACAACCATGCCCCTAACATTGCAATCCTAATCACCTCATTGCAGGTTACTTGAAACCAAGAGTCCTTAAGAGGGTTAGGATGAGACCCTGGTGTTTGTTAACTGACAGGATTGCTTATTTGCTTGCAAATCAAAGTTCCCATTATTGCAAAGGATCCTGAAACTTCTATAATGCTCAAAAACACTTAAGGGATATTTTTGCCCTTGTTTCTAGAAAACGTTGATTCCCTTTCAGCTGATAAAGATGTCCCTGGTCCTCTGTGCTACAAGATCAATAAATACAGAGAAGGTCTTTTGTTGTTGCTTTTTAAAGCATGGACAGAGTTTGTGTCTGCAAGGGCCTCCATATTGCAGGCCCTTGGTTCCGAGATGGGAGTCAGGTGGGGAGCTTGATATCGGCATATATAGGTCACACCGGGTGATTGCGGAGATGCTTTCTTGGCCTCTTGCCTCTAGATGGGGCTAAAGAGTCTCTGGCCAAATGACAGTAGCTAACAGGCCAGGCTGTGCACAGGAAACCTCATTTTGCAGGCGATCAGGAAATGCTGATTGCAGGAGGTCTTCACTCCTTGTTGTAAACCCTGTTGCTGGATAAACTAGTTCTGCCGGCATGTGCCCTGCAAATAACAGCTGACGGCAAAACCCAGCTCTACCCCCTCTTTGGGTTACAGCTAATCTTGTTTAATTGGACAGGGCTTGAGGTGTCACAGCTGAGCTGAGACACAATTCATTTATGTCTCTTCTGCGCAGTGCTCAGATTACCAGGTGGGGCCTGCTCCCACTTATCTTGTGTGTTGTGCCCCATAGCTGTTGTTTTCAGAAGGCTACTGAGGTGGGCACGGCTCAGTTAGAATTGGGCAGAGTGACGGGTTAGGGCTTGTGGGTTGCATCAAGAGTCCCCCATACCTTTCCTTCTAAAATTCAAGCACTGATAGTGTGCTGCAGTTTAAAACGTTGCATTTTTCGTCTCGCTTTCTTGCTACAGACTAGTTTCTCGTGTGACTTCATGATACCGATTCTAAGAAAATCACAGAACTCCGGGGGAAATTGCTGCTGCTGCTGCTGCTCAATGGCCTTCGTTCTCTGTCCCTCGGCTGGTTTCACAGGCATAGCTGCCAATACAGGGAGATGCAGCTATATATATAGAACAGAAAATTGGATGGACCTTAATGAGGGAGCTTCTGAACTCATATGGCTTAAGCATAATAGCATGCAAGAAATCACAGGCTGCTCTTGCAGAACGCAAATGCCACATGCAAGGGCGAACCAATCCTTGGTTTCCTTTGTGCTCTTGCAAAGCTACTGTGCTTGCTGCCCCAAATGCATATTTAGCAGCCCTGCTCTCAAAACCCTGTTCCTTTCATCCCAGACCAGCTTAGAAATAGCCCGTGCAAGTCTGCCCAGAGAGATATATGAGCAAGCCCAAACATACATCAGAGTTAAAATTCAGAAGGAACAACCAAGATTCTTGGGGACCTTAAAGACTAACAAAATTTATTATGGCATAAGTGTTCATGGACCACAATCCACAGGTAAGTGTGTATACTATATAGGACTGCAGGTGTAAGTGGCAATCCTGCACTCGCTTACCTGGGGGAGGGACCCACTAAACTCTATGTATCTACTTCTGGGTAAACCGGCTAAACCAGGTGTGGGTCTCAAATGCTCGGCACATTAGGGACTTCCCCTGCATGCAAAGGCAGGTTCTGGTGGATTCAGCAGATGAGACCAAATAGTGGATCCAACTGTGAAGAAGGTGGTTTCTGTATGTGTTGTAGAGGGAAGTGAGCGGCAGATGAGGCTCGTCCACCTGGGAAGCTAGCCCATCTAGGAGAAGGAAAACTCTGGTTCTAAACCTCTGCTCCCATGTGGGATATCTTTAGGAGAAGCAAAAGGCTAAGGAGTAAATCCTACACAAATCTGGAGTGGAGTCCTAAGATGGTTGGGTGGCACCTTGTACGCTTCCTTCTGTCAACTCCTGCAGTCAAGTGTGTGTGTGGGGGGGGGGTGTTCAGACATATTGCTCGGCTCTCCTTTGTACCACATCAGCGAGGTTGGGGGGGGGTCTTGTTGTCTGGGCAGCCCAGGACCTCCATACACACGACCCAGGCTTGCACCCTTAGGAGGTCACTTCGGTGCTGTTGACATAGAGGCTTGACTTCACCACGCCCTCCCCTGAGGCACACTCCATTGTCTCTCAAGACAGACGGATGCCAACAAAAAAAATATTGTATAATATTGCTCTCCTAGACTGCACTCGTAGATTGCATTTGGAAAGGAATAGAGTTTGGATTTGGATTTGATATCCCACTTTATCACTACCCGAAGGAGTCTCAAAGCGGCTAACATTCTCCTTTCCCTTCCTCTCCCACAACAAACACGCTGTGAGGTGAGTGGGGCTGAGAGACTTCAGAGAAGTGTGACTAGCCCAAGGTCACCCAGCAGCTGCATGTGGAGGAGCGGAGACGCAAACCTAGTTCCCCAGATTACGAGTCCACCGCTCTTAACCACTACACCATACTGGGATGAGGTAGGCTGGGAAATAAGAATATGAGGGGAAAACTAAGATGTGGTGCAGACCTATTTAATTTTTATCCCCCACCCACTTATATTTGCATCCTGCTTTTCTTCTTTCATTGATTCCAAGGTTTCAACCTGGTCACCCATCTAGGTCTCGAACCAGTTTCAGTAAGGGTGTGGGCCTCGTGCACCTTCCGACTGGGGATGGGTGAAGAGGTTGCTGTTAGTTTTACTCCCTTTCTCATTTTTCCAGTCTTAACTTCAGCTTCACACCTTTCTACATTACTTTGAATTTATCAGTTTTAGTGCGCATTCCTCCTACTAGGCAATTTTTTTGCAAGCATGTTTTTCCAAATGTGGTGCATTTTGTCTGTTGCTTTCACTAACATTTGTGTCCTAATGCCCACTTTTCCCTAATATGCCTGCTTGTGGAACACATTTTTTGGTTGTAGGCTGACACTGCAAAATTCAGAAAAGTGTAGGTTCGTATTATAATGCAAAGAGGACCAACTCCCCGCCCCTTCCATTCCCACCCAGAGCAAGAGGGGTGGGGAGCAATGAAATGGATAGTGAACATTCTGTTGTTTTGAACGAATAGAAATGTAAAAGCGATTTCAGTTCTGCACCTCTGGCTGAAAAGCCAGATTGCTTTTAAACGTCCTTGGCTCACGTGAAGGATAAACCAGCCTCTCTCCTCTTTTCCCTTTTTCCAAGTCATCCGTGGCTCTACAGTGCTCTCGCCTCTCCCCTTCCATTCATCTTATTTTGCAAGAGATGCTCTGCTGAGTCAAAGCACTGAGCTTGCCTTTCCTCCTTTACGTAGCAGTTGCATTTTTCACAAATGTCAATGATCTTGTATTTCTGCTCTTCTTCTCTTCTTCCTTTCTTAGCCATGCTTGAAAAAGCCCTAAGGGGGACAAATGAAAATTGAACCTGAGAAGGTGGCTAGGGAACGAAAAGTTGAAACATCTAAACAAAAAACAACTCTTTTTAATTTATTTATTTTTTAAAGAAAAAAAATGGCAAAAACTTGCCGTTTAGGACTTGGTATTGCCGTGAGATTATCATCACAATCCTATACCTCCTCCCAAGATGTAGGATTTCTGCTAATGACACATTGTGATATAATGAGCATTTCTAGAGAAGGGACTGTATTTCATTGCTAGAATGAAAGTCTTCATAGTCTTGGCATTGCTACTTTGATGGATCAAGTATTTGTCAATGTGGAAGACCTCTGTACATGAGGCTACACTCTGGCTGTGCAAAATCCAGAGGCTTGGACACACACACACACACACACACACCGAGGAGTGTGTCTTGCAGAGGGGATGTGGCCTAGAATGAGTCCTCAGGGGCCTAGAGGGACCCACATTTGGCCCCTGTGTCTGTGGTTCCCCAGTCCTGCTCCAAAGGGCCAATCAGGTCTGCACCCACTTGCAGCACTGCAAGATGTGGTGCTATCAGGGAGCTGAGATTGGCTCCAGGTTCTTGCACAGCTTTATTAACCACGAGCCACGAAATTTGGGATCCCCTCCCAAGTTCCGTACCCATTTTGTACCGTGAATGACATGTTTTGCACCCTGCAAACCGAATAATATCACCATCATACCAGGTTTTGTAGTTAGCACCCCAAAATCCAACAATGTCTGATTCAAGCCACACTTTTGCACCGCAAAACCCCACATTTTGAGCATCAATCACTCTGTTGGGGAGGTGATACAGAATGTGGGGTTTGTGGTACAAAACTATTGCATAATGTTTGACACAGGTTTGGAGTGAATGTTGGGGTTTGGGGGCAGGATACCTGTGACCCCGGGTTTGAGTATCAATTACTCCATTTTGGGGGAGGGTAAAAAACATGAGGTTTGCAGAACAACTCATTTTGTAGAAAACGGTACAAAACAAGTGCAAAACTTTGGCACCAGTTTGGAGGGGATCCCAAATTTCGTAGTTTGTAGTTAATAAAGCTTTCTCGTGGCACCCCTGATGGCAACCCCAAGTTTGCATCTGAGTAATGTGCAAAGTGGCCTTGAAACCCAGCCAGCAACTAATGCCAGAAATCCCTTTGCCTCCCATGGTTTCGACGTCCTCTGGATTCCCATGCTACCCCTTTGTTAGTTCTGGCTCAAAATGCAAAGCACAATCCTTTAAAAGCTTCAATGCTGGAACATATTGAAGGCCTTGATGCACCAACCTGCGTTCCCAAGGACGTCTGAGTATCTCAACAAGTTCATGCCAGGTCTTATTTACTGGCCCAAAGCAGCTAAATGCCAGAAAACACGTCTCTGCTTTTGATTTGTCTGCAATCAATAACTGGATGCCTAAACTGTAGCTTTGATACAGCTAATCTGATTCCAAGTTGCAGGAGCTCAGCTCAGACACTATTGGGTTAGAGCGGACTCAGAAAGTTTCTCTTGTCCAGCTTGGCAGTTTATCATCAAGACGCCTAAAGAATATCGAAGAATTTGGCATCTGTCCCTCTCCCCCCCTCCCCTCCCCTCATGGTCTCCTATTAGTAATTAGCAAAAATGAAACAAACTTAAAAAAAAAAAAACCATTCTGCCTGCTCATCAGTTACACTCAAATATGTTTGCCAGTTCCCAAAAATCTTAAAATGGGTGCCTTTTCAGCAGGGGTGCCAACTTGAATAAAATATTGTGGGGGCCCAGTAAGCCCTGCCCCACATAACTGATCACATGGCTCCTATGCTTTTCAGAGTTAGTGAAGGAAATGTGAAATAGCTTGCAATGAAAGAAGCGAAAATTTACAGTGCGTTTTAAAAAGGCATGGACAACTTTTTATTTTCTTCTATGATATTATACCAACATAGCTTCCAAACATAGTTTCCAGACATACCTATTGATGAATAAATAAAACAAATAACAAAGTAGAGCATATGTGTGGGAAGAAGAATTAGATCTCCCTCACTTTCTGCTTAGCATTTGATGTGCCCTGAGAGACTGCTTTATTTTGGTGGAAACCACACACACATAAAAAACATTTTGAAAAGAACATTGAATTTGGCATAGCTCCCTGTCACCATCTAGTGTCACATTTGTATATTACACTTTAAAGGTAAAGGTAAAGGGACCCCTGACCATTAGGTCCAGTTGTGACCGACTCTGGGGTTGCGGCGCTCATCTCGCTTTATAGGCCGAGGAAGCCGGCGTACAGCTTCCAGGTCATGTGGCCAGCAGGACTAAACCGCTTCTGGCAAACCAGAGCAGTGCACGGAAACACCGTTTATCTTCCCGCAGGAGCAGTACCTATTTATCTACTTGCACTTTGACGTGCTTTCGAAATGCTAGGTTGGCAGGAGCAGGGACCGAGCAACAGGAGCTCACCCCATCACGGGGATTCAAACCACCGACCTTCTGATCGGCAAGTCCTAGGCTCTGTGGTTTAACCCACAGCACCACCCACGTCCCTATTACACTTTACAACATACTTAAAATGTTTTATTCACAGCTGTATGGGTGAGTCCTTTATTTATGTTATTTGGATACTGATTAATTTTTGAAGTTTTTAAGCAATTACCTATAGTTGATCCTGCTCTCTGGGCACAGGCGATAGCAGGGCCTCTTTGGAGAAGATCAGAAATATAACATGAAGCGAGGCAAGTTCCTGCTGATCTAAGATGATAGAACGCACTTTACCACTTCACCATGCAGGGAGGAGAATCACATTTCTGAAAGTTTCTCTATGTAAATTAGACAACACCTCCTTGCAAGGAGAAAATCAGCACAGTAGAGAAATTATCCTCTGATGTGCTACCTTTCCTCTTGCAGGGAGGTGTTTAAAACACACACACACACACACACACACACACACACACACACCACCTGCTTCCCTTTGTAACATAGACAAAATTTCCCTGCAAGGAGAAAATCAGCAGAGTAGAGGAAAAATCCCCTGATGTGCTACCTTTCCTCTTGCAAGGAAGTGTTTAAACACACGTGCCCCTCCCCCACCTTCAGTCTGAAGTGGCACAAACCACATTTTGCCCTCAGGATTCTCCCACCTTATTCTGCTGCACATGTAGACCAGGATCAGGGCAGGGTGGCAGGGGCAGAGTTTGAATTCTCATGGCACACAGAATGCCTGGCACAAAAGAAGAAGTTATGTGGGAGGAGAAATCTCTTCAGGGGCTTTCTTTGTTTGGTTTTAAAGCAGCTGGGGGGGGGGCTGATTTGGATGAAGGCCAAACACTTTGCCCCTTCATCTGATTCCCCAGCTTAAATCGAATATAATCTCTCACACACCCTTGAAACTGCTATAGGATAGTCATGTGTCATTTAGAGAGGACTGACGGTTATCACTTTGAAGTGTAGTCAGAGGATAGTCCTCTGTTTGAAAGACTGTCCAGTCCAGATCCAATTTTTAACATAAAGAAACAACAGAAGGGAGAGCAGTCAAGACTTTGAAGATGCCCTTCAACATTTAGAGAATAAACTGAGCAAGCACAGAAGTCACACAATCTGCTTAAACAGTATATCTTTACTCTTCAAGGCACATTTCCACCCTCAAAGAATTTTGGGCACTGTAGCTCACTCCTCGCAGAGTTACAAGTCCCAGAGGCCTTAACAAACTTATTGTTTGTGTCACATTTGTATATTACACATGTGTAATATACCATTACTATAGGACATGCTGGCAAGTCAATTGAAGCTTGCTGGGTCAATCCCAGTTTATTTTAACCCACCCAAGTTATTGGGGTAGAGTGAGTTTAGCTAAACATATGATCCTTAGGTTCTGCATGTTGGGTAACTAATGGTCATTTTTGCTAAAGTCCTTTTCAGAATCTTCGTAAAGAAATGCTACAAAGAAATGTTACAACTTAGCATCATACCAAATTGCCTTTCATTAGAATCTTTTTCCGAGTATTAGCAGTTCTCTAATGGGTCTGGCCCATCAGCGTGTTCATGTAAAGGTCTTGCCAATTGCTTTGTTTTTCTTTTAAAACGAGAACTTGTTATTGATTTGGAAATATTAATGCATACCAATAATATTTTTCCCAGCATAGAAGCAATTTCTTTCAGTACATTATATATCATATATGCAGAGCATTAACCGTTGGCCTGCCAAAGATGCAGCCAGGTGGGAACTCTCTAAATTCAAAGCCTAAGTTTGTAAAGGAAAATATGGTTGATAAATGTAACATTTTCTAAAACAGGCACTCATGAAATCTGCAACTAGAGCATGGTATAAGGTTGAGATGCACTAAGTGCACGCCACATTTTTTATTAACTGATGGGTTCCTTAATATATATATATATATATATATATATATATATATATATATATATATATATATATATTAGTTTAAAGAAAGCTAAAAAAACCCCAAAAAAACCCATACAACTTTGTTCTAGAAGGCAAATGGCAGGCCTACAAAACCTGCCATTCAGCCAGCCAGCCAGTAGGTTACTGGTTTAACCACTTGATTGTAGTTATAGACCAGGGTTCGGGAACTTTCTCAGCCTGGTAGACTGAGAGCTTTATCTTCACAAGCCCTGCAGGCCAAGTTTGGCAGATGGGTGCCAATCTCCTGACTTCATAAGGATGTCAGGTGGCAACCGTGCCTTTGAAGTGCGTTTCCAAGAGATTTCTCTGGGAACTGCTTAGAAATGTACTCCACAGTGAAGCCACACCTTTACCTATCTCCCACACGATGACACACATGATGTCAGGGGTAGAGCCAGGTGAGTGTTGTTTGGGGGAAATGGCCTCACGGGCACCCCTTCGTATGGGCTTTTTAATTTTCTTTTTAAGGTAAAAAAAGAAGAAGCAGAAACGCCCCACACATGCAAAGTTCTTTCCAATCTAATCTGTCCTCTCTGCTGATTCCAATAAATTGTAAACGAAGACCATTATCTGCCAGATCCATTAGTCAACAAGAGCCCGTTCTTCTATAAAGATCCTTTTAAGAGCTTCACAGCTCTGCCTTTTTAGAGCTTCATAGCTTGGAGAATTTTAGCAGTTTTCCTCAAGTGTTGAAGGAGTGGATATTCAGTAATTCCACAGAGGCCCAAGACTGTAACAACAGGAACATAATTTAATTTAGTTATTAGATGCCTCTTTTCTTCCTGGTAGTTATGTGCTACCCAAAGGGATAATATAACTGTTTCCCTGCTCCCCCCCCCCAACCCTTCAAATTTTAAAACAGATTTTCTAAATATAGTTCCAGTTCCTTTCTTTTGTTTTGATTATTATTTATTGTTTCTAGACAATGGCTTTTGAGAGGGAGAGCGGGAGAGAGAGAGAATTACTGATTTAAAATGAAACATCTTTTTGGAGATCTGTATGTCTCCAAGTGCATTCAGAAGCACTGTTAAGTACAGAAAGCATGACTTTATAATGAGCAGTGCTCAGGTACATACACACACAGGGGAGGGAGGGATGCTGGAGAGAGAGAGAGAGAGAGAGAGAGAGAGAGAGAGAGAGAGAGAGAGAGAGAGGCTTTTGGATTGATTTGTTATGAGATTCCCTGAGCAGGCAAGACACACAAATGACTTCTCCGGTGTGGCACTGCCATGGGTGAATCTGTCTCTTTGTCAGGCTGTGATCACATCTTGATACAATGAGGCTTCCTCTTCCTCTAGTCTACACGGAAAAGAACACTTGCACTACATTGTATTTAGAATAGAATCCACATGGGAGCGACCTGCTTTTGGAGGAGAGATTATATTTTGCTCGCTATTATTTCAGCTAACAGCTCACTCCTGTGCTATTCTGGCCCAGCCACCTGCTCAGAAAAACCCAGCATGCCGCTAAGTGTCACAGTACCCTAAATCAGAAGCCGAAACTCAGCCAAGTAGAATGCAGCAGCAAAGCACTAATGAGCTTGCCACGTAAGTTTATTTATTTGTGTGCAGAAATCTCAGCGACTGGTATTAGCGTAACAGCACACGGAGAATCTACAAAGCTGGCTAAATGCAGAACAGGGTTTCGTGTTTTGTTTTGTTTGTTTTTTCTAAATCTATGAATATTCTTTGACATTTGGAAAGGAAACAATGCTCTATTCTGATGAATTATCATTTGCTAGCATGTACAAAAGGTCTGGTCTCAATATAGGCTGAAAATGCCTCCTAGAAACCATGGATCAGACCAATTATTTGGGTGACAAAACATGTAACATTTTAAGTGTGCGTGGTGGTGGGGAGTTGAAAGTGACCCTGGAAACATGTTCCTTTTTCTGTCCTGTTTCAAATTCTGTGGGGAACCCCAGGGTTTGTGTGTGTGTAAGTTTTCAGCTTGACTAAAGGTAAAGCTATAGGGACCCCTGACCATTAGGTCCAGTCGTGGCCGACTCTGGGGTTGCAGTACTCATCTCGCTTTATTGGCTGAGGGAGCCGGCGTACAACTTCCAGGTCATGTGGCCCGCATGACTAAGCCACTTCTGGTGAACCAGAGCAGCGCACGGAAACACCGTTTACCTTCCCGCTGGAGCGGTACCTATTTATCTACTTGCACTTTGACGTGCTTTCGAAATGCTAAGTTGGCAGGAGCAGGGACCGAGCAATGGGAGCTCACCCCGTCGTGGGGATTCGAACCGCCAACCTTCTGACTGGTAAGTCCTAGGCTCTGTGGTTTAATCCACAGCGCCACCCTTGTCTAAGTAAAGTCAAATGTGGCGGCTGCCTATTGGCCCATATATGTCACATCACTAACTTCCCACCCACCCCAAATCCAAATTATTTACAAATATTTGTGATCCTGGCAAAAAGGAGAGCTAAAAAAATGATAGTCCCATAACACAACAGGTACTGCATCATAAAATGAACATTGGAAACTAGGACAGAAGTACTAACATTGTAACCAGAAAATTAACAAAACAATCCTTAGATCCAAACGCACCCAAACAGGCCTCTTTTCTCAGCTCTACCTGGAAATACCAGAATTTGCATTTGGGATCTTTTGTACAAAAAGTGTGTGCTCTGCCACTGACCTGTCTCAACACCTTTTGTGAGTGCAGGACTGATGCACCCTAATTACACATGAAGATAACTAGGCTTCGGCTAATAGGATTTGTGTGGATGCATTTTCCAAAGCACTGAAAGGCTGATCTAGAGAACAGAATACCTGCTACTCCCATCTTTTTGAAAGTGGATAATCTTGCCCTGGAACTGCAGGCCCTTGGCACCCGTTTCAAAAAGACATCAGAGTAGGACAACCAGAAGGATGAGGAAAACATAAATGCAGCTTGTACAAAATGTCTTACTGGAAAGCACAGGTGGCTCTCTGAAAATAATCTCATTTCAGTTTTCTAGCACGTCCAGAACCTATATTGTAATAGCATTTGCACTTGCTGTAATTGAATCTAATATGATTTTGGAAGATTCAAAAGGGCATAATTACAATAATCAATACATCATAAAGTGGAATAAAAGCGTAAAGTAGAATTCTGATTCTCGAAAGGGGGAAGAGGTCTCATGAAACCTCAGCTCCACTTCCAAGCCTCTTTCCCCTTCCCTCCTACAGTGTTTCAAACTGGGATCACTTTACCCACTTACAGAGCAATCCTAAATCCTGGCTGGGAGCAGTAGGTGGAGTGGAACGGGGCATCTGCTGCCAGGCTGCAGAATGGGATGGGTTTGGGTTCATTTTTCACAGGACCAGTCAATCCAAAACCACAAGCTTTCCACCTCCACCCCATTTGGGGGTTTTCTGCTGGCTACTACCAAGTGGAAGAACCACTGGCTGACTACCAGGCTGGTTTTACGTGATACCCAAAATCAGCTACCTGAAGTGACGATCCTTGTAAGAATAGGGCCAGCTCTGACTTGCATCTTGATGAACCCTAATAATTTTGTCCACGTCAGCAAATGTGAATGTAATCTGCATTTGGCAGCATTGCATCTCCAGGATTTAGCCTCTCAGATTGATTGATTGTGTTGGTGTGTGTATGTAATGAACAGGTGTACAATACCAACTATATAAGTCTTTAGAAACTGTCTAAGATTGAATATCTTAACTACTGAAATGTTTTCCCCCCCTTCAGCAGTATTTTCAAATCTTTAAAGGCCACTCGCTCTTTCCTGCTTCCCTGGTGCAAAGGTAACAGCAACAGGTGAGCACTTTTGGAGAAGTCAGCTGTCTGAAAAGGCTATGCATGCCAGAGACTGGATCGCTGTCTTCTTTGTCTTGTGGTCATAAATTAGACGTGAGGGGAAGCCCAAAGGCAGACAGTAAAAGTGTATGTATGCATGTGGGATTTTGAGCACAGAAATGGCCGCATGTGTTAGATCAAGCAAACCTTTGCTCTTCCAACGCTCCCGGCTGCATTTATCACAAACCACTGAGCCTAGGGCTTGCTGATTGGAAGGTTGGCAGTTCAAATCCCCGCAACCCATTGCTCAGTCCCAGCTCCTGCCACCCTAGCAGTTTGAAAGCATGTCAAAAGTGCAAGTAGATAAATAGGTACCGCTCTGGCGGGAAGGTAAACAGCATTTCCGTGTGCTGCTCTGGTTCGCCAGAAGCGGCTTAGTCATGCTGGCCACATGACCCGGAAGCTGTACGCCGGCTCCCTCGGCCTGTAAAGTGAGATGAGCGCCGCAAGCCCAGAGTCGTCCGGGACTGGACTTAATGGTCAGGGGTCCCTCTACCTTTACCTAAATACAAAACAAATACAAAACACTGTTGGAGAGTGGGGAGAGATGTTTGACCCTGAGAGGCCAAAGAGGTTCAGGTGGGTGTCTGAGCTTGTCCAAATATATGGTATGATTTGGGGGGATTTGGAAATCTGCATACGGGGGAGAGCGGGGGATCCTTCTCTATAAGCCCATTTGATTTCAATTCTCCACCCATCCTCTACCAGCTTGAACACTAGTTTGTATGTGGTTCCTGGTCACCGATGATTACCAGGCTAATGATTAAATATAGTGGTACCTCGGGTTACAGACGCTTCAGGTTACAGATGCTTCAGGTTACAGACACTTCAGGTTACAGACTCCACTAACCCAAAAATAGTACCTCAGGTTAAGAACTTTGCTTCAGGATGAGAACAGAAATCGCACGACGGCGGCACAGTAGCATCAGAGGGAGGCCCCATTAGCTAAAGTGGTACCTCAGGTTAAGAACAGTTTCAGGTTAAGAACAGACCTCCAGAACGAATTAAGTTCTTAACCCAAGGTACCACTGTACAAGGCTGTAGTAAGAACTAATTTGATCAGAATCCCAGCAGCCTGTGAAGAAGTTTTCAAGGGAAAGCACTATAGCAGGGGCCGAAAAGTAATGCATTCTGCTTTATGGTGTCCTTATTGATCCTGCCTGAAGATAATTTCTATCGGATCCCCGTGCTCATATTTCGCCATAAAGGCTTCATGTTGATAGGGAAATGAAGCTGTACTACTAATTGGAAATGGGGCATTGGTTACCTGGGCAAAATAAAACCCAGCCACGGCTTTCATTCATAACAAATGCCGCTCAACTGGCTGTGCTCTGCCTCTTTGTCTCCTGAGAGAGTATTTAAGTGCCACTGCCTTAACTCATTTACAATCCTGAAAGCTAAGCCAAGGGTAAAGCTTAAGGTAAGTTTTAAAAACCAACTATAGATTTAGCTCCCTGTAGGTTAGCTATAAATTTAGTTCTTCGTGGTAGGATTTTTGTTCCTTCAAAAAGCAGGTAATAAGACTCTGAGGGCCAAAGCTGACGTGACAGGAAAGATCCATGAGCAAGATTTCCTGTGGGCCATTTTGTTAAAGTGAAAAGCAGCCATGGGGAGACCCAGAATCAGACGGAAGCCAGGATTGGTGCTGAAGGTGGGGAGGGCTTAACCCTTTCCAATCACACAGTTTCCCTAGCCAACTATATGTTTCCAGGATACTAAATTCTCCCCTTGCAGGTCAGTTAGCAGCTTGAGGGACTCATTTTGCTAATGGAAATGAAGTGGTGGCAGGGGGTGGGGATGATTAAAACTCCTCCCCTACAGCCAGAGCCACAATCTTACCCACCCCTGCTTTTCCCTTTATAGGGAGGAAAGTCTACTTTGTTCCTGAAACAAGTTTCAAGTGCTGAAAACTTAATAATACCACTGTGTTATATATATACACAATACAGTTAAAGCACATCCACCCCTCAAGAATCATGGGAGCTGTAGTTTATCTCCCTTAGAGCTTCAGTTCCCAGAACCCTTAAACTACAGTTCCCAGGATTCTTGAGGGTGTATGTGCTTCAAATGTGTGTGTTTATGTGTGTTTTCTCTAGAAAAAGAGGTTCTTGAACTTACCACGCTCTTAGAATGGCAATTGCGCCCACCTGAGAGGTGCCAGAACCCACCTGAGAGGTGCCGGATCTGAGTTCCAGTGAGTTCCAACTGAAAAAAATGCCCTGTGTGGCAGTAGTGGTGTAGTTCAGGGGTCACCAACCTAAGGCTCATGGGCCGGAAGTGGCCCACGGCGGTAGTTTGACCTGCCCACAAGCCGCCCTTGAACCGAGTCGCCCGCTCACGCACTTCACTAAACCAGCACAGCGCGGTGCAGGGACTCACTTCTGTGACACTGGAAATCACGTCTACGCACGCACAGACTCCGAAAATCGCAGGCGCGCTCACACGCGATCTGGCCCACAGAGGGATCTCTACGGGACTGATCCGGCCCAGGCAAGATAAACCTTGCCGACCCCTGGCGTAGTTAGTTTCAAACTCTGATGGGTTTACGGAAGGGGTTTGACATACTGAGGGCTGCTATCTTTTCTAGGCAATTTTTGAAGAGCCACATACCAGTAACAGGTGGGGTCTGCGGTAATAGCAGGCAGAACACAAATGTACATTTTACCTTACTGCCAGCAGGCTGGTTTCGACGCACACAAGCCCTCTCTGTTCCTGCAAGCAATTATCAGAGTTCAAGGAGACATGTCAGCGAGGCAAAAATACTTGGGGTGAGGAGTGTGGCCTGAGGAGAATCCCATGGGTGAAATAGTGAGTTTCTCCACTCCTACTTTATGGGAACCCCCTTAATGGACAATGGGCCCAGATGGAAAGAAGATAAAGTCGCTACCAGAGAAGAGTGGAAAATTAAATTGTTGGACTATGCCAAAATGGCAAAATTGACCGGAAAGCTCAGGAACCAAGAAGACCAAACCTTTAATAAGGAATGGGAAAATTTTATAATTTATCTTGGAGACCACTGTAAACAGGTGAAAACATTAGCAGGATTGCAAAAACACTTGTAATGTAATGGGCATTATAACAGAACCCATGGAGGGTAAGGTTAAACAGAGATTCGGAGGAATCTCTTAATTGTGGATATGCATTATGTTATTTTTATAATTTTATACTTGTAAAATCAAATAAAGAATACAAAAAATAAAATAAAAATAAAACTATTTTAAAAAATGTGCAATGGGGCCCTCGCTCTTTCCGTTGCGTGGGGCACTGGGTTTTGTCCCCAATGACACCACCACTCTGTGGAGGGAGCACTTAGTTCTACGTTTCGTCCTTCAAAGTAGCTTTCTCTAGTCAGAAGTAGTTTGCCAGGTGGGACTGAGCTACTAGTAAGTCACTGCTGGTTACAGAGAGGGAGGAGCGAGGAGGCAGGGAGGTTGATGCAGGACAAACACACCGTGCATCATCTGGGCTTTATTACTTCGCCACTATCACAGGGTCTTAGGCATGGTTCTTCCACGACATTTTATGAATTGTGTTTAAGAGGTAATTCCAGGCACTTTATGCTGGTGCCATATAACCAGGCAGCCATGATGGCTGCAATCGAGACGTGGAAAATATGCTGCATGATTCTTAAGAAATGAACTCTCAACCACACTGGACTGCTTCCCTCTGCTCAGTTTTCTGTGTATTTCCCCTCCTTTTCTCATTACCTCTTAACATTGTTTGCTTTTATATTGCATGCCTTAATATATAGTATTTGTATCTTGATTATTAATTTTATGAGGTGACTGTGGCAGGGGAGTTTGTATTATTGTTTGCATGCTGAAAAATTAATAACAATTTTTAAATAATTAAAAACTAACTTTTCAACAGCCTGTTCATTTCATACGGACTATTTGCTTACTTCCCCCTGCACCACCCAAAAAACAACAACCCATTGGCTATGTTTCCAGAATAAAGCGCTCCAATTGGCTTGAAAGTTATAACAATGGGCCTCAGCATTAATGTTCATGTAATTTCAATGATTAGCCCAGGATGGTGACACAGAAGGAAAAACGAAGTCTGTAACTGTGTCCTATGGTTGCAGGTTCTGATTAGGAAGAAGAGACCTTAACCACAATCCCAGATTCAGATGACATGCTAAGCCAAAATCTGGTTCTCATTTTGCCATTATCTCATCAAGCCATTTTCACTTGCAGTAATAAGGACTGCTTTCAATCCAGCTTTTTGGATTGCAACTGCCCCCTGGAAGAATCCAGAAAGTAGAGTCTTTCTCAGCCACGTTCCTCACAAAGTGGCCTTTCATCTGTATTAGCATACCCTCCAATATTTCTCTGATGAAAATAGGGATGTCCTATTCCATACCCTCCAACATTTCTCAAATGGAAATAGGGATATCCTAAGGGAAAGCAGGACATTCCAGGTTCGAATCAGAAACTGGGATGGCTTCTGTAAATCTGGGGCTGTCCCTGGAAAATAGGGAAACTTGGAGGGTCTGTACTAGTCAATGACCGTAGAATTCAGGGCTGAAAGGATATCTGCTCTGTTCACTTTCTAGCTTCAGTTTGGTTAGCTTCACTGTGTGATTTTTGTGCATTGGTGCACTGCAGAGGTGTCTGAGTGGTGAGGCTCTGCAAGAGAAACTTGGCATTAAGAATACCAATCCCTCACATCAGTTGTGCCTGCTATAGTTTGTTAAGCAAATATTTCCATAAAGCTTTCAGTCTGGGTACATGCTGTATCGTTTCCAACAGCAAATGTATGTTTAACTGGTAAAGAGCACTGAATAGTAGCTTCTCAAGGTTCTCAGTATATTAATTGGATCAAGTGGAAAGGAGAATACAGGG
Source organism: Podarcis filfolensis (assembly GCF_964270895.1). NCBI lineage: Eukaryota > Metazoa > Chordata > Lepidosauria > Squamata > Lacertidae > Podarcis > Podarcis filfolensis. Next base: position 28,106,514 of record NC_139603.1, on the reverse strand, counting down.
ACTTTATTTAAAGGCCAGAACCAGCTCAGGTTGTGCTTCATTGCATGCAGCCAGTAGTCCCAGAAAGCAGGGGTTGCCTCAGCTTCTGTATCTGTGACCTGATTCACAGGTGCATCCCACTCCACAGACGAACCCTCACATCCCTTTGATGCAAGTTTAAGTAATTGAACACTATACTTTCCAACAGAAGTAGCTCACCTATTTGGCTGTGAGCTTCCGAGTAACATCAAGTGATGAGATCCCAGGTGATGCACGAGTGTGTGTAAATCCATTCAGACACATCCATCCGATTCAAAGGGAGATGTCTGCATGTCTGTATCAACTATGCAATTAGATCAGGGGTCGAGAGCCTATGGGTCTTCCAAAGTTGCTGGACTGCAACTCCCATCATACACGACCACAGGCCACACTGGCTGGGGCTGATGAGAGTTGGAGTCCAACAATATCTGGAGGGCCACAGCACAAAGTTAGATCACATGATTAAGGGGTCGCAGTGTTTTCCCAGAAGTGTCCTTCTCCAGCATTGCTTTTAAGCCTTGCGCACCCTCTTCAGCATCCTCTTAAACATCCAATCAGGTCAACCCAATCATTTCCCACTAATGTCCAGCCGGCAGCTTGCAGAAATGTCATTTAAAAGACATAAGACATCTGTGGTTTGTTGAGCCTGTCAGCAGGTCACCGCTGTGACTGAAGTTTATTAGCCAGGCTGACAAGGTTTTTCGGTCCTGTCCAAGCCAACAGCCCATTTTCTAATTCAAATTATTTTCTTCTTAATTATCAACAAACCATTCTTTGTGCTTTTATTTGTTGGTTTGGTGGAGGGCACTGTTGATCTTACACTGAAAAACTCACGGGCAGTTAATTGCATCCAATTTCTGGGCTCGGGACCACTGGAGAACTGCTGTACATGTATGTGCTGAGAGAGAGAGAGAGAGAGAGAGAGAGAGAGAGAGAGAGAGAGAGAGAAGGCTGGCATGGAAGAGGTTGGGTTTCCCTGATCACTTTTGACTGGCCTCACTCACTGCTAGTTTTGGTCCAGCATGCACTGCCCCTTCCATTATCCACAAAGGGAATGTGGCATAAGAAATATTGCCCCCCCCCTATTCAGGAAGAAACAATGGCTGCTTTTATGGGCCCCCAGCACATAACTAGTTGACTGTGAGGGTCCCCAGCCAACAGCATGAGCAGATGCCCTCACATTTACTTATGTGACAGAACCCCTGAATGCTCAATTGTGTATCTTTTCTGGGTAAATAAAAGGTTATAGAAAGGAGGAAGGAAAGGTTATTTGGAAAGAATGTGGTGACAGGGACCCATGGGACAGGTGTTTTCCTGGTGACAAGAGCACGGGGTCTCCTTCAAGCTGCACAAGAAATTGGAGAGGAATGACACAAGCAGATGCTGGCTCTTGGCATAGGCAACATTACACAATGTCAGGTGGAAAAAAACAGGGGGAAAACAGCTACTCTTTATAGCTTTTAGTGTTTGATTAGCCCACAGCTTCATCTGTTATACGGGAGAGAATAAATGTGTACAGAATATATAAATTCTGCATAAATGAAGGACTTCCAAACTGAAGTCACCTTTGAAGTTTTCCTGACTGGAAGCGAAGGGGGAAATTACAAAACTGTAATAGCAGCCATGGGGGTCAGGAAGAGAGTTTCCCCCAAGATGAAATGCAGATTACAGTTGCATACCATGATCTTGTCATTTGCCATACAAACCTCAAGGGACCCACACCTGCTCTTACTTGCTTGTAATCCCCCATACACTTTCCTATGACAACGAGGGATGTGGGTGGCACTGTGGTCTAAACCCCTGAGCCTCTTGGGCTTGCCGATCGTAAGGTCCGTGGTTCAAATCCCCACAAAGGGTGAGCTCCTGTTGCTCTGTCCCAGCTCCTGCCAACCTAGCAGTTCAAAAGCACACCAGTGCAAGTAGATAAATAGGTACTGCTGTGGCAGGAAGGCAAACAGCGTTTCCATGCGCTCTGGTTTCCGTCACAGTGTCCTGTTGCACCAGAAGTGGTTTAGTCATGCTGGCCACATGACCCAAAAAGCTGCCTGTGGACAAACGCCGGCTCCCTCGGCCTGAAAGCGAGATGAGAGCAGCAACCCCATAGTCACCTTTGACTGGACCTAACTGTCTAGGGGGTCCTTTTCTCCTATGACAAAACTTCCACTGAATAGAGTTCCTCCTCCACCTAACTGGTTTTCCAACCAGTTTAGACTATCATAATAAATTATATTGTTCGTATCCGATATTCTTTTGACTGTGATACAAAGGGTTATAATCCATATCATTCTGGCTGTTTCACTGAAATAAGTACATTTTTTCTGTCACATTTTATCTGAAGATGTCATGGTGTATTTATTGGTTATTTTTATTTCTAAGCTCTGAGACACTTTATTGTTTTTGCGAAGTCTGTCAAACTGTCATCTTTACTAGGGGTAGGGATTTGAGGAGAAAGTGTCAATTATATTAAATAGCATATATAGAGAGTGTGTGTTTATACTAAATAGCATACACACACACACACACACACACACACACATCTATCATCTATCTATCTATCATCTAGCTATAGTGTGTGTGTGTGTGTGTGTGTGTGTGTGTGTGTGTACACATGCAAACATGTGTGTGAATAGATAGAAGTGTTTTTTTGGCTTTGGAAATATGCATGGTAACACATACAGTCATGATCAATGCAAAAACCATTACAACTTTCACCAAGAGTGACCCTCATTAGGAAGTAGGTTTCTGTGTATGCGATTTATGTAGATTCTTTATATGTATGCATGCATTTTATTGCATTTAACAAATAAAAGCAATTTAAAACCAGAAAAAATTAAAAGAATGAGAACTACAAGCTACATAAAATGCTCATCTAGTAAAGATTAATAAGGAAATATCCTACCCATCCCAATAAAATACAAGCACCACTTCTCTGCCTCTAACCTCTGTCTCTGTGTGCCATAATTAAAATAATGAGCTTTAACAAACTTTAAAGAATGGAGGGAGCAGTTAGACTCTTTGAGCGCAAGTAGCAATGAAGGAGAAATTTGACTCTGTTGCTATTTTAATGGTGAACCCATCAAATTCGCACTTCCTGAAATAATACACAAACCAAAACACGGCTATTCTTCACACATACCGATTTAATAAAGAAATAAAATGAATAAATAAAACACTTCTAATTTTGCAATGCAGTTTTTCAGTCAACTAATGTGTACAAAAATGCATAGATTAAGGAAACGTGCATGTATATATTTGTGAAAATAATAAACAGGAACACGTTATGTTGGGGGGAAATATTTTGCAAAAATGTGACTGTTAGGCAAAAAGCAAGCAAAACTCTATCTGTTAGTAGAAATCTGCAATGCTGATGAATTTTCATGAGGTGGTGTGTTTTTTTTGCAAATTGATACGGAGATGAGGAGAATGGAACTCAAGACTGGACAAGAGAGAAATGGAGAGAAACTGAAACTGACCGATGTAAAGGTATCACTGCCTTGCCGTGGCGAAGGGGCTTGAATAACTCAGAGAAGCTATGAACTATGCCGAGCAGGGCACCCAAGATGGACAGGTCATAGTGGAGAGTTTTGACCAAACGTGATCCACCTGGAGGAGGAACTGGCAAGCCACTCCAGTATCCCTGCCAGGAAAACTCCATGACAACAGGCATATAAAAGTTATGACACTGGAAGATGAGCCCCTCAGGTTGGAAGGCGTCCAACATGCTACTGAGGAAGACAGAAGTGCCTGGCATGCTCTGGTCCATGGGATCACGAAGAGTCGGACACAACTAAACGACCAAACAACAACAACAACAACAACCCTTGACCATTAGGTCCAGCCATGACCGACTCTGGGGTTGCAGCGATCATCTCGCTTTACTGGCCGAGGGAGCCGGCGTTTGTCCGCAAACACCTTCCGGGTCATGTGGCCAGCATGACTAAGCCGCTTCTGGTGAACCAGAGCAGTGCACAGAAATGCCGTTTACCTTCCCGCCAGAGCAGTACCTATTTATCTACTTGCACTTTGACATGCATTCAAACTGCTAGGTTGGCAGGAGTAGGGACCGAGCAATGGGAGCTCACCCCATTGCGGGGATTCGAACCGCCAACCTTCTGATTGGTTTAACCCACAGAGCAACCCGTGTCCTGTAACTGGATTTCGGAACATGATTTTTGGTCTCCCAGTGCAGCATCTCCAATGCATCTCACCCTGACCTCCATGGCACCTTCCCCACTGCTTGTCTTCTATGAAGACCTGCTTACTGTAGCAGCCCGGTAAGGAGAAGACACGTGATAGGACTAGGGTTAGGGAAGAAGCAGAAGGATGGAGCGTGTCTCCCACTGTAGTGGGCGGTTTAGAGGCTTGGGCAACCCTAATTACCAGTTGTTGGCAACTGGTAAAGTGACTTTGTAGTGTCCTTCAAGCAAGGCTTTTGGTTGATGGAGAATACCCAGACTCCCATTACTGTCTTAGCTGTGTGCTCAGGGATGCAACTTGAAACCACTTTCCTGACGAAAGGCTGTAGCTTCCAGCTTCCATGCAAAAGGTCCCAGCTTTGGTTCCCGGCATTTCTAGGTAAGACCTGGATAGCTCAGTTGGTTAGAATGTGGTGCTGAGAGCACCAAGGTTGCAGGTTCGATGCCCATATGGAACAGCTGCATATTGCTTCTGCAGTGCAGGGAGTTAGATTAGATGGTCCCAGGATGATCTGGTTCTGTGATTCTATGAAACTCTAGAGTGCTGCTGCCAGTCAGTGGGGACATCACTGAACCAGATGGACCAATGCCCTGACTCAGCAGAAGGCCATTTCCTATATTCTTTCCATTCCAAGGGAGAGTCTCCTGGGGTCAGTTCAACTTGTTTTATGGCCATTTTACACTGAGAATCACAGCCCATACTTAGCAGATCTCTAAACTTGTGCTTAATAAGAGCCTGCAGGTTCCCAGGAGGCAATGCCTCTTCCAAAGATTTGCCTTAGGAGCAAAAAGAAAGAAAACCAGTGTTTTTTCCAGAGAATCTATTACTAGGCTGAGACTGTGACTTTCCCCCCTTTTTCTTTTGCAAAGGTTTGGAGTGCAGTACTGCTACCATTTTTACATCCCTGTGTTTTTGGAAGGCTGGCAAAACTATCATTTTATTACTTTGTGTTTATTTATTGGATTTTTAAAAAAATGTCTCCGATTCAATGGCTTGAGGCGGTGCACAAGAAAGCAGAACGATGCAGCTATATATCAAACCAAACAAAAAAGCAGATCACAATAAAATCTGAAATCCAACACAGACACAGAGACAGAGACTCAGCACAGACATAAATATCCACAAAATACTGGTGCAAGGTATACTGTCCTCTTCTGCAAAACCCTGCAGATTTAACCTGCTTGAAACCTAAAATATCCTCTCTTGATATCCAGATCAGAAACCGCTGTTTCCAGGGCACTGGGTCAATTAGAGTTGGGCAAGGCATAGATTCATGGATTCATAGAACTGTAGAGTTGGAAGGGATCCTGGGGATCATCTAGTCCAACCCCTTGCAATGCAGGAATATGCAATTGTTCTATACAGGGATCGAACCTGCAATCTTCTTGTTATCAGCACCACACTCTAATCAGCATGAATGACATTGGGCATAGGAGTGTAACAACTATACAGAGAATCCCAAAGGGATAAGTGCAAGGGGGGGTGTTCAATTCAGTTCACATTTAAAGTCGAATCTCCCTAATTTGCACTTTCTGAAATAACCTGTAACACAGCCATCCATTCTTCAACATTTGCCCCTTTTCTGAATTTTGCAATGCAAATCCCCAGCTGTGGAATGTGTGCAAAAATGCACCATGTGTGGTTAAATGTGGATAACAAAGCATATATTAGTGAAAAGAGCGTACATAATAATAATAATAATAATAATAATAATAATAATAATAAAAAATACATTACAGGGGAAATTGCTATGTGTATACAACACTGTATACAAAAATGTGTGTGCTGGGAGAAATTTGACTAAAACGCTCATGAATTTTCATGAGGGCTTAAAAAAAAAAATCTGCAAAATCACGTGGAAATGTCGAGAACTGAACTTACAATTGGACAAATGAGAAACTGAGCGTAACCATAACTGACAGATTTACCCAACCCCAAACCTGAATCCGCAAATGTGTCAAACATTCTGTGTTTGACAGGAAATTGAGTAGAAAATACTCACCAGTGTTTTGCAAGGTTGGGGATCTCTCTGAATGGCATTTGATTCTTTTAAAGCCAGTCTAAGCCAAACCTTTGCAATCGAGACCAATACGTACTCAAGCTCATTACACTTCAGATTTACACTTCAGAGAGTTCCTTGGGGTCACTTCACACATTAGACTTTTGAGAAGAATACGCTGAAGAGATTATAAGCGGAGCGCTAAAAGTAAAACTATAAACTGTGAATGTGGAGTGGGGGGAAAGTTTGAAAACACATATAATCAAGGAGTCCCAACAGTTCTGTGTTGAGAGTACGCATGGTGGCAAAGCAAGATCCACCTTTTGTAATGTGTGAAATGGCCCTGATGAGGCTCCCCAAATCGTGTTGTTACAAGGTGTCAAAGGCCAGTGACTCCAAGACGGGGAACTTAGATATGTTTATACACGCCTGCTCTCGCAAATCTTTGCTGCATTGATTCTGCATGCCAAGATGAGCAACAGGTTCTGAGTGCATTGTCTGGGAATGGAAGGACTGGAGAGCAAATCCAGGGCGTTTTTCATTCAGTTTGCTGTGATTCAGAACCACTTGTGAGAGGTTAGGGTTGTGATCACTCATTTGCGAGCATGGCTCATTCATTCTAACCCACACAGTCGACCCCTCTGGCAAAAGGATGGAACTTTGCTGCCATGTGTACACAGGGAAGGACATTTTTCCTTATGAAAACCAATGAGCCAGGCTCTCTAATAAATCTGTCATTGACTGGGCTGTCGTTGAGTGGGTGGAAGGCAGCATGAAGGGCAGCCCTTAGAATGAGTCAGTTTATTTAGATGTCAAGGACCTACTGCTGCCATTTTACACGTCATTAATTCTTTTCACCCCTCGAAAGAAATCCCAAGGTCCAATGGATTCTGTACTTTTCCCCCTACACTTTTGGCTGCTGTCCAGAGTGCTGATTGGGAAATCTAGACTTGTGGTATGGTATTAATATGAAGCCATTCACAAGCTGCACCTTCACAATGGCAGCCTGGTCCTACGCCCGTTTACTTGGGTGTAAAGTCCTACTGAGTCCATGTGGATTTCAGCCTAAGTGGGACTGCAGCCCTGGTGGCGGATGATATGGAGTGGGGCACACGGGTTCAGATGTAAGCTCATACATAGATTCCCCCTGGATGGTGATTCGTCATGATGCTTTTTAATGGAATCTCCATTTACAGAAGCAGATTGCCACTGGGTGCCAATTGGCACTGAGCAAGAGTGAAAGAGGGCTATTACCTTGAGGATCCTGGCTGGGCTAAATCAGATATGGGGAACCTTGAGTCTGTGAATGAAATGTGGCCCTCTCAGTCTCTCTGTCTGGCCCTTGGGACTCACTCCAGGCCACCGCCTCTCCCCCAAGACCCATGCCTTGCTTTGCTGCAGAGGGAGGGCACAACGGGCACCATAGATGGCACACCTGGTGTATTGTGATGCTGCTGAAATACTGCACATTCTGCTCCTATCAGGAAGCACACATTCTCTTGAAGGAGCACTGCACCCAGTCCTTGCCATTAACATCCATCCATGAAGCCCTGATCTAGTTATGATTGGTTATGGATTATTAAACAGCTGCCCTCAATAAGGGAGCAGTGGTCCCTGTTCTATGGAACACTCATTAGGGTTCATTCCATTAGGATACATTCTCCTCTCTTTGCATCCATGTGATCATACCTTTTCACGTCATCTCCAGCAATTAGATTAAGCAAGTTATTTTTGCTCCTGTTTTGTTTCTTCTGATGCTATTTTGATTGCCCTGCTGTTGATGCTATTTGCTTAGGCTTTTGTCTATTTGGATTTCAAAAAAAGAAGAACCACCACCTAATTGTTGTAATTATACATTGTCTTAGCTTCTTTTTATCATAAACCACCTTGGGAGCCATTGTAGAGGAAAGGCAGTGTATAAATAAATAAACATAATGGGGAAGCGAGTTCCTTAATGAGAAGTCCTTTCCTGGTTGTAGAGCACTCATCAATGAGTTGACCTGGGATGCAGTGCAGATTCCACATGCCTTTCCCAGATGATATCCCAGGAAACTGCCTGATGCAAACACGCTTTAAGAAAAGCCTCCGAGGTGTATGCCGCCCATGTCTGGGTCCATCCTATTACACCATTATCCTACTGATTCACTCCGCAAAGCGAAAAATCCAGACACGAACCTTGGAGGCTGCCAGACGATTTAGATAGATGACAGGTTGCTGAGCGACTCTTGAAATTTCTGCCTGCCACCTCCTGAGCAGCAGCTGTCGTATTTTAACCATGGCATTTCCGTTAGCCACGTTTTATCCAGAAACAATGGTATTAATATGATGCGCCTAAAACAGATTAAGAATGTGACAAGAATCAGCAGAATATATATCTGTATGTATACACCCACACCCACACATACAGACATATATCTCTTTATTGGCTGTCGCTGGTAACAGAGAATTGTTCGTTATATGTTGCAGTGGCCAGGATGGCATCGCAGCACACCTTACTGTGGAAGTGCAGATCCATGCTACAGAAACTGAACACTGCTATAGTCACATGCAAGGCTAGCCCAAGTCCTTTCTGGGCCTGAGATACAAAACCCAAATGGCATTCTCTCCGAAAGATGAATCATAGGGACTTTCTTCAGTGAAAGCACCTCGTTGAAATGAACAAGAGCTTTGGGTGAACACTGCTGTCCTTTCGCAAAACTCCTGTCAATTCCAATGAGGCTTCTGCAGAAACTGTGCTCCGTGGAGCAGCCCTCAGTTCCTTGTGTCTCCCACACTGTTTTCCTCAATGAGGAAAATCCAAATCCACTGCCTGAGGCTACCACTTCCTTTTGGTTTGTGGCAGAACATGGCTGGGGGTATCCAGAGAGAGACAGAACATTAACATCATAGTTTCCACTTCAGGATGACACCCTGAAGTCAACAAGAGGCAAATCTGTGGCGTATTGCTGTAAGCCACCATGGTCTTTGCATGGGATTCAGCAGGGTGTATGTCAGTGAAACACCCTGTAACCCAAAGATGGGGAACCTCAAACTCCAAAACTACAATAGGGCAAAGTGATGGAATGCAGATCAGCTATTAGTGTTTCTTTGTCCAACAGACCTCTACACATCCCAAAATCTGTTGGCACCTAGATTGGCAAATTTTGCATTTGTTTGTTTGTGTAAACCACTCCTAGGACTTGATTTAATGGCTGGTAGATATGCATAATAAGTAAATAAATACTATAAACAAAAACAATCTATGCTTGCAATCCTATACCCAATTACCTGGAAGCCCCATTGAACCCAATAGAACTTACACCTGTGCAGCCATGTAAAAGATGGTCCTGCAAGCCTGCAAAACTCCTCCGAGACTCTGACTTACACTAAAACAAAAAGAGGTAAAGGTAAAGGACCCCTGGACGGTTAAGTCTAGTCAAAGGTGACTATGGGGTTGCGGCGCTTTTCTCCACTTTCAGGCTGAGGGAGCTGGCGTTTGTCCACAGACAGGTTTCCGGGTCATGCAGCCAGCATGACTAAACCACCACTGGCGCAACAGGACTCCATGAAGGAAACCAGAGTGCACGGAAACGCCGTTTACCTTCCCGCCACAGCAGTACCTATTTATCTAATTGCACTGGCATGCTTTCGAACTGCTAGGTTGGCAGGAGCTGAGACAGAGCAACAGGAGCTCACCCTGTTGCACGGATTTGAACTGCTGACCTTCTGATTGGAAAGCCCAAGAAGCTCAGTGGTTTAGACCACAGCGCCACCCCCATTGAGTACTACATATGCAGACTTGGTGCCTTTAACACTATGCCTGCTTTCCCCCCCCCCCCGTCCTTCATACATGACATCCAGCATGATTAAGAATTCAAAACTCGAAAGCTTGACCACCTTCTTGTGACATTTGGTCTTCCTTGACTGTAGATTTTTCCAGTTTTAACTAGACTGAGAAGTTCATGTGTGGATGCACCGCTGAAGAATGAGAAAGTGGCAAACGAACATTTTAAAAGGGAAACAAGTGCTGTCAGCAAGGCGGCTAGTATTTACTAAAGCTCTCTCTGTCTTTGAAGTTCACCTCCTAGAAAGAACAATACTGACCCCTACAAGAAAACTCAGGTTGAAGTTTTCAAATATTCATTTTTAGCTTTTACTAGAGTTCGATAGTGGCTCTGGCAATAGGTGCTCAATAAATCTATCAAATAAATGAATGGTTCAGTTTACTGATTACTGTTAAAGGCCTTGCCCCTTGAAAATGCAGTCAATAGATATTTTATCGCCACAACTCAAGCAGCTGCAAAGCAACATGTATTCTAGGAGCTGTTATTAAGAAAGCAAAATTTGTTAGCTATGGAATATCTGGTATGCCTGTCCCGGACCTTCTGAGTTCCCCCCTCCTCCACATCCCCCACCACACACACAAAATTGGTATCAATTTAGTTTATCCCTCATTGTCTGTATTCCACCTGTCCCTTCAACTGGTACTCAAAAGCACTCTGCCTCAGACTGTGGAAGCAAATGGCTAGTAGCTATTGATCGCTTTATCCTCCATCCATTTGTCAAATTCTTTTTTTCAAGCCATCGCTACCCCTTGTGGGAATGAATTCCATAGTTTAACTAGACACTGTACCATGCAACACTCCCAATGATGCTTTGCTCCCTGCTAAGCTCCCTGCTGCTTGTCCCTCCCCCTCTTGGTAAGTGGCAGCAGCACGTGGTGCTGAGAAACCAGAAAAGTGTCACAGCCCCACCTGTACCCCTGCACCGAGCCTCTTGGGCCTGCCAATCGTAAGGTTGGCGGTTCAAATCCCTACGGCAGGGTGAGCTCCCGTTGCTCTGCCCCAGCTCCTGCCAACCTAGCAGTTCGAAAGCACACCAGTGCAAGTAGATAAATAGGTACGGCTGCAGCAGGAAGGTAAATGGCATTTCTCTGCGCTCTGGCACTCGTCACAGTCCTCTGTGCACCAGATGTGCTTTAGTCATTCTGGCCACATGACCCAGAAAGCTGTCTGTGGATAAACGCCGTCTCCCTTGGCCTGAAAGCAGTGAAGAGTGCAGCATCCTGAAGTTGAATTTGACTGGACTTAACCATCCAGGAGTCCTTTAACTTTACCTATCTATGCTGGCCATACTGGTGTGTGGTTGTGGGTGTTGGAGCTGTATGAATTTGTTTTTGTTTTGTTTGAATTTGTTAGTGGCACAATCTATTAATGTTTATGTCTTCAAATGTGCTGTAAGTTGCTTGGAGACCTTTGGGGAACAAGCAACTAACCAGTCTAATAAATAAGCAAATAAACGATGACTTGCAATGCCCTTAGTCCCCACTTCTTCCCACCTCTCTTGATGCAATGTCTGTGCAAGCTACAAGCTGCCCCCCTACACTAAAAAAAAAAAACAGAAATCACAAGGGTGCTATGGACATGTCTCTTGTCAGCCGTTACCTACGAAGAATTATTTCACATATGCCGGCAAGGCAAAAATCTATGTGGCCAAGGTTCCAGAAAGGTCATGTTGCACTGCACCAAAATAGGTAAATTTTAGTAACTGTTCTCTGCCCAAATATACAGGAAAAATGCCTTGTAAGCCATGATACAACATTTGCTAATCCTGCTATCACAGCAAAAAAAGGGGGGGGACTTAACGTGAATGTGCATTCTAGCCAAAGTCAACGTTACATTCAACTTTTGAGTGCAGGACCTGTAGAAAATGGATGGTTTGATAAAATGGTATTACACAGCGCTATTTTTCTAGAAAAATTGGTGCTGGAACTCACCATGAACACCCTTGTTCCCTTGTTCTCTTAGAATGGCAATGATGGCCACCTGAGAGGTGCCAGAACTGAGTTCCTGTGAGTTCCCCCTGGGGGGGAAAAGCCCTGGTATAACAGTGCATCTTATGTACGTTTCCTCTGAAGTAAGTCCCGTTGTTTCCTATGAGGCTTTAGACATGTTTGGGATTGCAGCCTTATAGTGCAATCATAGACACGTCAGCTGGACAGCTCAGTTGGTATAGCATGGTGCTGATAATGCCAAGACTTGCAGGTTCAATCCCTGTATGGGGCAGCTTCGATCTGCTATTTGTTTTCCCTGTCATTCAAAAGTCTCCCTTCTTAAAATAAAAGAAACAGAACAAAACAAAACAAGCTCCAGCCCCCCTTTTTTGGTCCATCTAGTGCAGGGATATATTGTTTGGCACCCTCTCTTTCTAGAGTACAACCACTTCATTATATTTACTCATCAGAAGTACAGGGGCTGGCAAACAGCAGCAGCCTCATATTACTCTCAAAACCTACAACCTGCTGCTTAAGCCATGGGATTTGAGTGAAGGGCAGTAATTATCTGTGCTGTGTTATGCAGCGAAGGGAGGAGCTGACCACACAGGTGGTAATTTGGTGGTAGGGAAATAGAAGGAAAGGGGGTAATTTGGTAGCGTGAACCCGGAGGGAGAGCACTTGTGCTGTGGCGGGGATAACTAGGTAATTGCTGGTAAGGACATCTGAGGAAATGCATGCAGCCGGGCTATGCTGGCATAGAAAAATGTCTGGATGCAGCAGAAAGTGGAAAGCAGTGACATGTGGAGATAGGGTGCTATAAGAAATTGAAATTAGGGGTTGCTGGAAAGATTTAAAACAGGGATGCAGAAAGGGGAGGTATGGGGAAGTCGCTGAAAGAAGGTCTAAGGAAAGAAAGGTTAAGAAATTATACGTGTTTATATGTTTGTTTGTTTATGTATTGTGTTGTATTGTCTTTTAATATGTGTTGAAAAACCAATAAAAAATTTATAAAAAAAAAAAGACATGTGGAGATAGGGAGCTGTCTTAGACCAAATCAGACTATTGGACCATTTAACACAGCCATGTCTACACAACTGGCTGTGGCTCTCCAGGGTTTCAGGCAGGCGATGCCAGGAACTGAACCTGGGGCCTTTGGCATGCAGAGCACATGCTCTAAGGCAGAGCGCAGGATTTTGTAGTGTACAGTTCTCCATAGCAAAGTGAGTTGAAGAAATCTCCTGAGACATTTGGGTGCCAGCCTGCTGCAGAAAGCATCTATAGAAGCACTGTTAAAGATGAAACTAAGCACCATCACCGAGATCCTCACTTTTTTCCTCCTCAGTTTTATTACCTGCCCTACCTGTTTTATGGGATGTTAGGTAGTACCTCTGGTGGAGGACATGTCATGCTCCTTCTGGGGTAGTTTGCCCACCTTTGCACTCAGCTCTCTCCTGTCAGCATGCGACAGTGGCCACACCCTGAGAACATGTTTGACTGGCTGTCTACACCTGGTGAGAAGAGCTGATGGGTCTCAAAGCCTCAGTGGGTTAGGAACTTCCTCTGCATGTGAATGCAGGTTACAGTGGATTGAGTGGAGAAGACTAATAGTGGGTTTGAAGGTCAAGAGGGCAGTCTCTGCATGTGCTGCAGAGGGGGAAGTGAGGAGCAGATGGGAAGCTAGCCCATGTAGAAGGAAAATTCTGCTCCTAAACCTCCACTAGGGATGTGAGTGGCGCTGTAGTCTAAACCACAGAGCCTAGGACTTGCCGATCAGAAGGTTGGCAGTTTGAATCTCCATGATGGGGTGAGCTCCCGTTGCTCGGTCCCTGCTCCTGCCCACCTAGCAGTTCAAAAGCATGTCAAGTGCAAGTAGATAAATAGGTCCTGTTCCAGTGGGAAGGTAAATGGCATTTCCGTGCGCTGCTCTGGTTTGCCAGAAGCAGCTTAGTCATGCTGGCCACATGACCCAGAAGCTGTCTGCAGACAAATGCCGGCTCCCTCGGCCTATAGAGCGAGATGAGTGCCGCAACCCCAGAGTCGTCCGCGACTGGACCTAATGGTCAGGGTTTAAATACCTTTAAACCTCCACTGCCCTGTGGGATATGGTCAGGAGGAGAAAAGGCGAAGGAGTAAACCCTACACAAATCCAGAGTGGAGTCCCTAAAGTGGTTGGATGGGGCTTTGTACGCCTCCTTCTGGCAACTCCTGCAGCCAAGCTGGTGCCAAGCCTATTGCTCAGCTTTCCTTTGGAGCACATCAGTTGGGTTGAGAGGGGAGATCTTGACATCTGGGCAGCCCAGGACCTCCATGCACACTGCCCAGGCTTGCACACCATGGAAGGTCACTTTGGTGCTGCTAATGCAGCAGTTTGACTTCTCCCTTGGAGGCACACTCCATTGTCTCTCGATGCAGACAGATGCCCCAACCTGTTTCAGGTGACAGCTCACAACCCAATAAAGTTGAAAAGAGGCATGAGGGTGGCAGGATGGATTGCTCACTTCCTCTTGACAGATGAGCAGCATTCCTAACAGAGCTGAAAAAATGCCTGGGACCTCAGTTCCCAAATTATGTGCAATCCCTTTCCCGGTCATCAGACAAGTTCTTGCAAAGGCAAAACCAATCCTGGATGTTTGGCCACCCTGCTGGGTACATAATCAGCAGCTGTCTATCTCCAGGACCTCTTAGCTGGATTCCTGGGCAATCGCAGTGTGTATTGCCTATGATCTGGTACTGGGTAATAAAAGATTCTACCTGAGTAAGCAGCTGAGAAGCCAAAGCAAAGAATTCTAGTGGGCAGGAAAGATAAGGACTTTTTGACCATTGTTGCAACTAGCAGCCCTTGGTTTCTGTTCATACTTTTAATTCATCTAAAATCTGAAATGAGTTTTAGAAGCAAATCCAGTTATGCGGCAGTGAGCAAATCCACAGTCTTTATTTGTATTTTTTTAAAAAGAAAAGCATTGGTGCAACTGGTTTGCCATGAGAACATTTGGATCTCAGATGGCTTTTTTTAAAGCGATGTCTCTTTTGAAGTAAATAGTAGGTGCAAGTGACTCCCTGACCTGAATCAGGACCCTCAATGGGGTTTTTGAGGGATTTAACCCTTTCTTCCCCCTGTGGTTCTGATCCATTTGTGGGGGGGAGCACGCTGCTATTTGCAATGAAATAAAAGCTCCCATTTGCAATGGAAGCTTCCAATGTAGTCAGTGGCGTAGCGTGGGGGTGCAGGGGGGGGCCGGCCGCACCGGGCACAACATCTGGGGGGGGCGCACTCGCACTCGCAGCTCTCTGCCCCTACCTGGCTCACTCAGGGTTAGGGGGCGCAAATTACTTGCCTTGCCCCGGGTGCTGACAACCCGCGCTACGCCACTGAATGTAGTTGCTGGTTGAGTAAATGGCATCTTGTCTAGTTGGGGCCTCAGCAAGCAATCTTATAAGTGGGTTAGGATCCAATGGATTTACGACTAAGCTGGGAGGTTCCTGCCACAGCTGGGCTTTGCCAGCTTAACTCATCCTCAGCTCAGCCAGAGATATGCCAGCCTATCTCCCCTATCCTGTCTGAGCCAGGACTCAGCTGGCTGTGTCAAGCCCTCCAAAAGGGGAATTCTGGGTGCAGAGGGGCAGCTTAGGCTGGATCCTAAAGCCCTTTCTGTTCCTTCATGTGATCTGCCAACCTGGTGTAATTTAAGCCAGCAAAAAGGATGGTGTACCTCGAAACACCATTTTAGAGGCATGTTTGGCTTCTGCCAGACTTGCGCCAGTTCAGCCAGCAGCAGCCTCACAGCTGAACTGAGTTTGAATCTGGTGTAACTTTACACCAACTTAACTTACACCGGCTTGCTTTACAACAGCTTATTGTATTTAAGATTGTGCCTTAAGTTACCGTCCTCTATTGCAAAACTGACAATGCACAATGGGTGCAAAAGAATATGACACCCCCCCCCCAGACTAGCCTCTGGGATCCTCTTTCTGTAATTCTGTGAGTGCGAAGAAGGAACATTTGCATGTGTGCTTGACCCCCCTATGCAAAGGATCATAAGGTGGTTGCAGGACAGATGTGGGAGGAGGACTCAGTTCCTTTGGGGCATGAGTCAGACCTGTTGGGATTTGCTGTTGCCCCATGCAAATGGAAATGGCTGCCCTGAATATGCAACTGTGCATTGCAGAGGGAGAGCTGTTCTAGACAAGCTGTTTATGAAGCATTTAGCCTGAATGGTATCCACCCCATTCGTGTGGAAATTGCAGTCCAATTTCTTTGATTGGTTATATGTCGTCCAACATCACCATTAACAGTCCCACACTTTCCAGTGCATTTTTCCTGTCATTTTCCTTACCGCGGACAGTCCACAAGAATGCCAAATCCAATTTAACAGTGCAACCTATATGACTGAATCTCACTTGCTAGTCAGCAAAACGCTGGAAGTGGCCAAAGTCATGACGGGCAAGCTCTCCTTCAGGGCCCCTGCTGCGGACCATTACTGGTTTTTGTTGTTGTTGTTTGAGCACCAAGAGAGGTCTAGACTCTCGCTCAAGGGCTCACAACCAAACAACGAACCTCTGACAGAAACAAGATGGCTGCATCCCCTTTCTGCTCCTGAGAGAACTTCCTGTTGCTGCCCTGTGCCACTTCCATGCCAGGCAATTGCTCCAGCCCTTTGGGGAAGGAAGGGACAGGATGAAACCCGCTCCTTCACCCACCTGCCCACCTCTGTGGTTCACCTAGGCCGCATCATGCAAGAAGACAAGGGACCTGCTGAGCCAAACCTCAGAACGGCAGAGCTAGAGAGGGAGCAGCAGGCCCCTGTAAGGAGAGGCCTATTAAAATTCTGAGCAGGCACCAGATCCGGGACAAACCAGCTCTCCCCTCCTGCCACTTGCAGGTGACGTCATAGCTAAAGGAGTGTGGGGGAGGGGAGACTCCAGAATCCTCCTCCTCCTCCTCCTCACTGCAGGGGATGGACTTGGACAGATCCACCAAACGGCAGGCACCAGCCGCCCCCGCAGCTGCTGCGGAGAAGTGGGGGTGGGGGAGGGAGAGGGAGGCGGGGGAGGGGGATTCTACCGTGCTATCCCCACCTAGGCGATGGAGGGAAGGACGGGCGGTTGCTCACGCTCGTGTTCCCCACCCCACCACCCCCTCCCCTGTAGCTCCTCTCCATCTTTCTCTGCAAAGCCCCCCCCTCCCCTCCGTGATCCCCCTCCCCGAGGCGCCTCTAGGAGCCTCACCTGATTATAAAACTCCGGCTGCAGCTCTCACATTCTGCAGTGGTGCTGAGAGAGAGAGAGAGAGAGAGAGAGAGAGCGCTCACCGCCAGCACGTCTTGTCCACATCAACACATTATCGCTAGCTTGCAACGCGATCAGACAGATAAGCACTCAAATCCCCCCCTTTGATTTGTAGACACGGATGTGGGTGGGTGCGGGCACACAATTATTATTATTATTATTATTATTATTATTATTATTATATTATTATTATTATTATTATTATTATTATTATTATTATTATGCGTCTCCAAGGGAGACCCTAACCCTTAAAAAAAGGAAGTTCGGGCGCGTCCTCCCACCCAATCCAGCGCGCAGGTTTACTCGGAGCCGACTGAGACTGCAGTCCTATAGACCTCCACTCCCACCCGCCGCCGCCTCCCCGAGAGTAAACCACACTGCGCTCAAGGGGGCACATTACTGCTGAATTGGCAGGCGCTGTGGGTTTGCTCTCGCTCAAGTGAACTGCCCTGACTGCAACCACCTGACCCCCAGCTGCCCCCCACCCCCAGCAGGAGCGCAGCCAAGAGCGTGGGCATTACGACTGGTATTTCCCCACCTGGGCGCTGCTTTTCCGCATTACATAACCGGGCGGCGGCAGATGCAGCCTTTCAGAGTTAGCCAGGGACACACGGACATGGATGAGAACCGGGAGATGCGTGGCTAGGCACGTTTGCGCGTGTGGACACAAATAAACTTAGCTGGAGAGGGCGTTTTGCTTTGGGTATGGTGTGGTTCATCCCTAAGGGGTCCATCCGCCGCTTTCCTCTCTCCTTCCCCATGAATGTAAGTGTTGCTCCATCTTTCCACTGCACAATCAGGGCAATCGCTTGCCGGGCAGAAATCTTCAGGGGGCGCCCGTCCCGTCCCCCACCTCCCCACCCCCCACTGCCTTGCGCCCTTTTTGCGCCTGTTGCTCTCCTCCTGGGACCACCTTTCTCTCCAGGCGCGCCTAGTCCCTGGCCTGTTTGCTCGCCAGGAGACCGTCTGGCCGGCGGTGGTCGAGAGAGAGAGAGCGCCCCCTGCAGGCCTGTCTGGAGCCTCGCCCGGCCAAGAGGAAAGCAAAGGTGGGACTGCACTAAGATGGGGAGAGCGCAGGGCCAAAGGGGCCTGGACCAGGCGAGAGGAAGAGGGTGGGTGCTGCTGCGCTTTGGCGCCCGCCAAGGTGCGCCCGGAGGCCCACGCGCTCCCTAGAGGTCTTTCGGGGTCACTCGGAGCGCGGCGACTGCAAAAGGGGAAACCGTAATAACGGAGAGGAGAGGGGAGAGCTGGCTAAATCCAGTTTGCAATGTCTATAAATGGCGTTTCTCTCTTCCAAGGTGCACATTTTTTATTTTTGAAAAAAAATATCACTCAGTGTCATCCCTCACGTCAGGGCTGTTTGTGGGCGTGAGGTTGTACTTCCTCCGCCCCCTCCTAATGGAGTGAACCATTCCCTGCTCTGCCTTCCCTCTCTCCTTCTCGGTCTGTTTCTGCCCCCTTTCCCTCGATCTCTCCTCTTCTTCTTCTTCTCCAGCTCGGTGTGCGTGTCGGTGTGTTGTAAGAGGAGGAAAGAGGGAAAAGAGGAAAAAAATAATTTAAAAAATAAAAAAGAACAGGGCAGAGCAGAACAGAAAGGAAAGGAAAAGTCTCTCGGCTGCTCGGAACTAGTTGGCAATGCCTGGGGTGCAACGGCCCCCCACATTTTCCCAAGTCACACTTTAAGGAAAGAAAGACAGGGAAGAGAAAGAGACACGAAAGATCTGCAGTCGCAAATGGTTGTACTCAATATAGGATGGGACTTAAGTTGAACGGCAGATACATTTCTCTGGTCCTCGCTGTGCAGCTAGGTAAGTGGACTCACACTTTCTTATGGAAGCAAGGGATTGGGGGGGGGGATGATTTTGAAAGGGGGGGTTGCCTTCAAATGCACCAAAGTATGCATGGAGAAAGTAAACAAAAAATATATGCAAAGCAACCCGTAATAGGCAAATTATTGCTGGCCAAAGATTGCCATTAATTTGTGACAACAAGACTCTGCAATACGAGGTCTGCAGCGCCGAATGTCTCTCTTCTCGCTTTTGTTTGAGAAAACACAGTTTGCTGGTTGCTTCAAAATCTCCCCCCTTTAGTTCCCTTCCCCCTGCCTAAAAAGACCCCTTCCTCAATTGCACTGCTGTGTTGCTTATTTCTGGCCCCAAATATATTCGCGCGCGCGCGCAAAAAGCTTGCATCTCTGGAGGGCTGCATCCTATTTGTCCAAAGCTAAATTCATACCCCCCACCCACCCAACCTCCGGGCCGAAAAATAATAAGGAAATAAATGGAGAGGGAAGAGAAATTAAGAGAGATTGGTACAAAACAATGTAATTCCACCACTTGGAAATCCGAATTTGCAAAAGGGGAGAGAGAAAGCAAGAAAATCAAAAGGCAGTTTGAAGTTTCTGTCCCAACTGCAATCGTTTTACAAAAGTATACTGGAGAGGAGGAAGAGGGAGCCTCTTGTATCAAAAGGTGAAGAAGGAAGGAGAAATCAAAGCGATCTTTGGCTAAGGTGGCTCGGGTTTTCTGAGCCTCTCTCCCTAAAAGATTTGTTTTAAAATACTTATATTTGGACGGGGGTTTACTAAAAATAGCACGGACTTCATTGCGCGTTGGGGAGAGGGACCCGGGGCTCGGTTTGTCCCTGGTTTTGTTTGATGTGCTATTCAAGGGTCCTCATTTGAATGCTGTTGGGAGTTTATGCCTCGGAGGTTCCTTGGAAGTTAAGCATCACTTCGGGTTCTGCATTGAGCAACATTTAGAGGCGAAACCTTCTTGTTTTGCTGCGGTGGTAGGAAAGGTAAATTTGACTGGCAGCTTAACTGGGAAGCGTGCCCTTCTACGTTTGTCGTGGATGTAGATTTAAAGAACTGCAACCCTCCCCCCCCTTCGGAAACGCTCCCCTCCCCTCCAGCTCCCTGTCCCAAATCTGCAGATCTCGGGTTTATTTCACTTTCTCTCGCTCTGTCGCCTGTCTCTGCAGCTTTTGAGAAAGAGAGGCGGCTGGGGAGCGGTGGGGGAAAGCGATCATTGTCGACTCCTGGAATAATAATAATAATAATAATAATAATAATAATACAGACGAATAAATAATACGATCGTAAAAATAGAACCAAGAATGGAATTAATTGCGGGCAGGGCCATCCTGGGAAAGTGTGTGTGTGTGTGTGTGTGTGTGTGTGTTTGTGTGTGTAAAGCTCCCCTAAGGTTGTGTCTTGACAACGTTGGAATTTCACTTCTGTTGCATTTCCATATTAAGAAATAGCCTCTACCTCTATGTCCGGCTAAGGTTATTTTCCAGGAAGAGACACGGCATTTGCCCTTGTTCTCGAAATGAATTTGTCCATTTGTTTCTTTCACCATTTGCAAGTCAGGATTGGAATTAGGAAGGCTTAAATCGGAGAGGGACACGCACACGCAAATATATGTATATTGTGTGTCTGTGTGTGTGTGTGTGTGTGTGTGTGTGTGTGTGTGTGTTTGTATAGGAAAGGCAGCTATGGAGATGGACTGATTGAAAAACAAAGCAGTCTTTCCGGGATCATTTTTCCCAGAAGGAATTTTGATTCCTTCCCCCTCACAACATGACCATTAGACAATCCAAAATCTTGCCTAGTATTAGACAATAACATAACATTGGGCTTTGAACATCTGGATATCGTTTCTATCGGCAGAGTGCTGGAATTTGGGTTTGGAAATGGAAAATACTATGAGTTAAGGATGTGTGTGCGCTTCAGAATATATGCCCTCTTTTGCGTGTTGATCCTGGTGCCTCGAATGTGCCTGAGACGGGTGACCTTTTGGGGCAAAAAAAGCTTGCTGAATGAGAGAAGGCAGGAAAAATAGCGGGGAGATGAAGACCTTCTGAAAAACAGAAACAGACCTGGGAGGTGCAAAAAGAGTGCCCGCGCACACTCATACACACACACACACATACACACACACACACACACATCTACACACGTGTCTGTGTGTCTGCCACACATTCTTCACATCTACCGTTCTTTTAGCTTCATTAAAAAAAAAACAGCAAAAGGAGACCAAATCACGTGTGCGATTTGTACGCTGTTGTGAATGAGGTTTTGTCAAGCTTTCATAAGAGCAAACGACCCTACGTGATGGGCAGGAGAAGAGGCGCTCTCCAAGGTGCTGGTGGTTGTTCTAGCGGGGCAGCAGGATGGTGGTCAAATTCAGGAGCAAAATGTTGTTTGCTACACGATCCCTTCTCTTCCTGTGGCAGCTACTACCAGGTCAACTGAACAGGTGGGAGAGGAGAGGCGCTTATTCTTAGCACTCCTCCGGTTAGCATCGTCATTGCCACCCTTCACACTTGGTTGCAAGGCGGGGGGTGAGGAAGACCGTCAAATACGTGGGCCGAAGACTTTCCTTTGGGAACATGCCCTTTCAGGATGCCTCAGCCGAGGAGAGACAGTTTTAAAACGCGAGGGGTGTGTGTGTGTGTGTGTGTGTGTGTGTGTGTGTGTGTGTGTTTAACAGGACGCGCTATACTTTGGGGATGGTCTCCTATGTGTGTTATTTGTTTGTAGGTTCCAGTGTGTGTGGCAGCCAATGTCTGCAGCCTCTGCGTGTTTTGACGTGCTGGGGAGTGGGTTAGAGAGGGAGGGAGGTGGTTACTAAATCAGGTTAGCCATAAATCAGTGGGAGGGAGGGAAGAGGGGGGTTTCCACCGACATTCAGCATTGTGGACAGGACCTCTTTTATTCCAGAACCGATTTCCCCTTACACACACACACACACACACACACACACACACACACCTTTAAATGGTTCGCTTTGATCCTCTCTAAAGGAGTAAAAAATAAATAAAAACTCTCTCTTCCACTTGCAATCTCTAATCTACGCTGTAAATGTCCCCGAGGCTGGGCAAGCGCACTAAGCACACGGCGGAGGGGAAATGGACATTTTTCCCTAACCCGCTTGCTTTGGAAGGCTGTGGCGTTGGGCAACGAGAGCCGCGGACGGTTTGCTGGGGATCAAGCCAGTGATCAATTAAACCAACAAGACGCTAATTCCCTTTCATTTGCTGCAGGATTGGTAGGGATAAAGCCCCCGTATGCTCCTCGCTAGCAACACACCTGCTCCTGCAAAGCCAGAGACATTGCTGCTGCTGCGGCTGCTTTTGATATGTGTGACTTTGTGTGTGTGTGTGAGAGAGAGAGAGAGAAAGCAATGTAGTCAATTCACCAGCGCGCAAGCAAAAATGACTCAACTACTCCCCACGCCGCTCACTCACACACTGACAGAGAGAGAGAGAAAGAGCGCGTTGCAGTGATGAAGAGAGAAATTTCATCACCAGTGCAATATCTGGAACCATTATGATCAAAGAGCCTTTTGCCTTGGTTTGGGGATAGCTTCCCTTTGGGAAAGCGTAGAATGAACAACGAAGTCCTTCAGATTAGTAGGTCCCCCCCCCTTTGATTTGATGTCTGCTGCACCCAAAAGAGACGTCAGGAAGCCGTGTCCCCCCCCCGCCCCCAGGGAAGGGTCTCCAGGCTTCAGGCTTCAGGCTTCCTGCAGATCTTTCAGAGCTACTTGGGGATTTCACTGCGAGAGGCAGAAGATGGATAGTGGAGAATCAGTGTTGATGATGTGTGTGGTGGATAGAGACAGCAGAGCAGACGCTCTTGGGGTGGCGGGGGAGAACTCAGCCAAGGCGAGTGGTGGAGAGATTAAATGAGACAGGGTGAGCCCAGAGGATGTTCTCCTGTCTCCACTTCAGTGGAAGAACCTGAATGGGGAAGTCGCGGGCGAGGAGGAGGAGGGACCAAGAGCAAGGGATTAAGCATGCACCGAACATGTCAACCTCCCTTTAGGTTCTCACTGATGCAAGTTACACATTAATAGGAATTCACATGCGACTAAGCAACTCACTGTTCTCCCCAGTGCATTGCACTGCATCCGCTATATCGCATTTCCAAAGGGGGCGGGTCTGTGGGTGCCCGTTCTTGACACAATTCTCACCATGCAACAGGGGAGGAAATAGGAGGAAAGGTTTTCTTGCAGGAAACAATTTGTTGAAGAGAAGACCTACATGTATGCCTGGTGATTTCTATTCCAGACTTTTTTCCTCCACCAGCTCCATTTTTCACCATAAAATACCCACCAGCTTCAGTTTTTGAAAGGCTCTGCAGATTGCTACAACCTACTTGAAGGTTAAGCGTAATGATTATTAACTACCGCTAAACTGCTGAAATAAATTTGACGTTTTTTGAAGTTGACTTTTGCTTTTAAAAAGTAAGCGAAATTTAGAGAAACGGGGGAGGGGAGAGAAAGATTTTAAACTCCACTCCAAATAATTCAAAACAGTGTACCTTTAAGAGGATATTATACATATAGATATTATACATATATATGGAACAACTTGACAGAAATGAGGTTGCTTTTATTATAAGTGATGCAACTGCATTTTATTTGTTTATTTAAGGGACACTTTAAAAAGAAGTGTCAAAAGACGGTTTGATATGTGTGATCTCTATTTAAAATATATCCGGTCCAATTAAATGATCCTGAAAGGGAAAATGACTTTTGTGATGAGAACAAAGCAAAGCAGATCCTCTTCCAGCTTTGAGACGCGTGTGCGCGCGCGTGTGTAGATGCGTGCGTAGACGAAGTGTGATGGATAGGATTGATCACAGTTCTCTGGAGTCGGAATTCAGGGTTGGGTATCGCGCGCTGTTTACCTTGCTAGGAGCTGTCCAGTTGATGTGGTGCTGATCTGTTCCCCAGCATACCTGGTGCAAGCAGTCAGAGCAGCGGGCAAGTGCGATGCGGTCTTTCAGGGCTTCTCGAACTGTGTGCTCAAGATGGGCAATAAGATTGCCACCTACCCTCAAGACCTGGACGACAAGAGAAATCTCGAAACAATCTGCCGGTAGGTGCACCTCTTCTTGTTATGGCTCTCCACGGTGATTCTTTACTTTATAACACTGTATACGTGTGTGCGTGTGTTTTGCGGGGAGTGGGGCTTTGACTTTTTGTTGAGATCTCTGTGCTACTGTCATGCGAACCTAAAGCTCTGTAGCCAGACAAAAGGCTACCAGCTTGCCAGAGGAGTTGTTCTTTCATGTGTAATTTGCTTGCACGCTGCACAGGCTTAATCCTCAACAGACTGAAATGCTAAGCTAAGTTTAACTATGCAAAGCACGCATGGATGTTGGTTGCAGTCTTCACCCTGTTAAAGCAAATGGCAACAACCTCGTCGTTTTAATACCCCGATGTTAAGCACCTAGAACTGAACGTAAAGTCCGTCAGAATTCAAAGGGATTTGCTTCCTAATATGTGTGCATTTCATATCTCGGCTCTCACTAGGCCCTGTTACAATTAGGAGTTTTCAAATTATTGTTATTATTCTGTTACATTGTGCGATGGTTCTTTTATTTTCCTCCTGATTTCTTTTTGCTAGTAACAATAATCAGCAGGACAGTATTCACGTCCCTGCCTGCTCAATTAATAGCGTCATGCACATAAAATGCATAGGAACAACAACTTTGCTTCCACCCCCCAAAAATTTGGTATTGTCCCTGTGAGGTTTGAAACGATAGTTTTCAGTGCCCGAGACAAGGCTTGCAGCAGAGGTGTCCGGCTCTATTGTCTCCTTAGTCCACTAGGAAGTGCTTTTAATGGAATGGGTTTATTCTATCTGAAGGTATGATGAGGAATAGCTACCCAAAATGAGAGAAAGGGGGTGGATAATGCTTTAAAATGCTCGCGAGGGCTGGTAAAGTTTTAGAATGTGATGTATAACTGCGATGTAATCTCACAGTGCAGCGCACTATAATTTCAGTACAAATGTCTGCTTTGTCATGCCATGTGATCACTTACTATAGTGTTGTTTTGTGTGTGTAATGTAATGGAATACAGCCCATATTAAACTGAATCATGATAGTGTGGTGTTGTGTTGGGATCCCCACCCCATCCGTTGCAAGAGTTGCTGCAGTTAAGGTTGCCATGTGTCCTCTTTCTCCAGGACACGTCCTCTATTTCAGGGGTAGAATCTGAGACAAATTGCATTCATTTGCTTTGAATAGCCGTCATAGCGTCCTCCTTTTTTGCCCTTCAAAATATGACAACCCTACTGTGCAGTACAGAGCGGGGATTCAAACCTAGGTCTCCCTGTCCCAAGCCTCCTTATAGGACATCTCTTTAGAATTCGTATTTTAAAACGAAGACATTAAAAAGTTTTAAACTGCAACTGAACAGCCTGGTGTGGTTTTTGCAAGCCATTTTTGGAGCCCCGAAGACGCTATGGATGCAAGTGGTCTTGTTTCCCGTGAGGGAACGAGAGAGATCATATTTCTACAAGGCAACCGAATCTAAATCCCAAACCAGTGGACAGACTGTGTGCGTAAATTTGCCTTCCACCTACTCGCTGCTAAGCAAAATTCGAAAACAAGATTTCATTCTACCAAAATGTCTTGAGTTAGGTTGTCCCATTCCAGTCCACTGTTTAGATGGGAAGTTGACACGCAGCCAAACCGTTTTCATGTTTCCTTGAGAGCAAACCCCTCTCATTTTAACTGGACTTAACATCCAAGTCAGACTGTAATGATCATGTTCCACAGAATCAAATGAAATTTGTTTCCAGCACCACGGCTGCAGCCTGACACTTTAAACTGGTTTTGCTGGGAATGATACCATTGGATTTACTTCTGAAAAAGCCTGCCTATATAGAATCGGACTGTAAACGTGCTGAGGCTTTCAAGTCTTGATGGCTTCTGCAAGGCTTAATTGGACACCGAAACTTAACTTGCTCGAAATATATAAAAAAAATATATGCTGAAGGCATTGGGACTAATTCCCTGTTAAATCCGAGTACCCATCGGCTTGAATCCAAAATTACTTCCTCTTGAATTGTGTGGGCGAGGATAAAAGCAGCTCAGATCAAACTGGGCTGTGTATTTACCTCAAAGGTAAATCCATTCATTTAGAAATTAGTGCTTTTGAAATCACTGTTTAGAACTGGGTTGCATCTAGGCGGTTTTATTGGTTTTATTCTTGTTAATAGGGGCGGAGGAACAGTGTAGTTGATTATAAAGATGGGAGCCGAAATTCCAAAGAGAATTGCCCATTCTTCCCCTCTCCCTGCAAAATCCAACGTCCCACCTCGCAATATAATAGCGAGGAATTGCCTTTTGCTTTCTATTCCTTTCCTCAGGACATTTCGTTTGAATGACTGGCATTCCAGCTAGACCTCTATGTATATGAGACAACAGCAAAATACTCTGGTGTTGGCAGCAACATGGCGCGGTCCTGGTGGGGAGAAATCGAAAGATACCCCTTCCCTCCAATCCTGAGAAACGCCAGCCACCGCCCAGCCATCATAATGTACCGTACATTCAGCGGAGACATTCGCTGCCCCCGCGCGCAAGACAGCAACTCCCGCTTCCCAGCCGTGTTGGAAACCTCCGTTGTTTCCCAGAAAATGTCTGCCTGGGATCCTGCTTGACAGAACAACTAGTTAGCTACAAAAAATACAAAATAAGAGAGCTGCAGTATGCCTGGCGCGAGACAGAAAGGAAGTGGGGAGCAGGAGGAGGAGGTTGGAGGGAGAGGCGCCCCCACCAACACACGCACACACACACCCTGGCCTAGATTCTGGAGTCAGAACCCCTCGCAGCTCCACGGATCATGCGCCTAGATTCTAGAGAGGTCGCCTCCTCTCTCCCTCCCTCCCTTCTTCTCTGTGCGCTCTCTCTCTCTCTCCTCTCTCTCTCGCCCTTGTGTGTGTATTGAAAGAAGCTCAGGGAAGATTTAGTTTTCCTTTGGGAGATGCAATTACGGCAGAAATACAGTAGAAGAGGCGCCCTCTCCAGCCTTCACGCCATCTCCATGCCTCATTATTTATTACAAATGCAGCCAGCGTTGGACTCCACGAGACCAGTCCCGAGTGCTCATAAATTAGAGTTTGCGCCACGTTTCCAACACACACACACCGCCCCCCGCCCCAAGCCATCCAGAGTAATAGCCAGCCTTAGCCAAAACGCCTACATTTGGCAACGGGGAGGGTTAGGGTGTTGCTGTTGGGTTTTGTTCGTTTTAAAATCCTTTGGAGCGGAGGGAAAGAACAAAAGAGCCCTTATGTAGGCACTTACCTGTGGATGCCGGCCTCGATTAGGAGGCGCCACTCTGCTCTAAAAGGCAACTCTGCGGCACAGCTGGGACGGGATGCTATTGTTGTTTGTTCTGCAAAAAGGAATCGGTTCTAATCTTGGAACGGGGAGATGGTCAGCTTGCAAGTAGATTAGGTCAGGCGCGCAGGCGGTGCGTGCTCATTATGGCAAAGGAAAGGGGCATATTACATAACACACACAGGCAGAGCTGAGGAAAGGAATAAGGCTGCCTAAAAGCAGTCAGTGGGAAGAGCTTGTGGGTCAGAACTGCACGCTCTCGGGAGATCTCATAGAATCAGAGTACATCGAAATGTCCCAGCAAGTTAAGAGACCACTGGTGGCAAAAAGGCACTCTGCACATGCTCCAAAGACACCCATCACTTTTCGTGTCATAGAATTGTAGAGTTGGAAAGGGACCCCAAGGCTCTTCTAGATTCTTGCAATGCAGGAATCTTAACTAAAACATCCAAGACAGATGGCCATCCAAATCTGCTTAGAAACCTCCAAGGAAGGAGAGTCCACAACCGCCTATGGGCGTCCATTCCGCTGTCCAACAGCTCTTGCTGTCAGAAAGCTTTTCCCGGTGTTTAGTCATGTTCACAGCGAACCACCCTGGCATTGAGAGAAAATTTGAGGACTAAGCCATGGTGACTTCTAGCTCAAGTGAAGCCCGCATTCGTGCCATTAATGACTGGTGGTAACTTAGTGGGTTCAGCCATTCACACATTCAAGTATTGGGGCCATGGGGGAGGCGCACTCTGCCTCTATTTGCACCCGCAGCCCCCAAAACAGGTCACACTGTTCACCCCAACGTCTTAAGAATAGTTGATGTTAGTAGACATATCTGAAAGCAGAAACAGCAGCAAGCAAGGATGCCAGTTGTGAGCCATCATCAAGTTCACCAAAGAAGGCCAAAATGAAGGCCCCTACAGTGATCTCTCTTCGGATCATATGATCATAGAATTGTAGAGTTGTAATGGACCCCAAGGGACGCGGGTGGCGCTGTGGGTTAAACCACAGAGCTTAGGACTTGCCAATCAGAAGGTCGGCGGTTCAAATCCCCGCAACGGGGTGAGCTCCCATTGCTCAGTCCCAGCTCCTGCCAACCTAGCAGTCAAAGTGCAAGTAGATACTGTAAATAGGTACCACTTGGGCAGGAAGGTAAACGGTGTTTCCATGCACTGCTCTGGTTCGCCAGAAGCGGCTTAGTCATGCTGGCCACATGACCCGGAAGCTGTACGCCGGCTCCCTCGGCCAATAAAGTGAGATGAGCGCCACAACCCCAGAGTCAGTCACAACTGGACCTAATGGTCAGGGGTCCCTTTACCTTTTAATGGACCCCAAAGGTCATCTGGTTCAACCCCTTCCAATGTAGAAATCTCTGCTAAAGCATCCATGATGATCCCAAACAGAAAGTAGGCACTGGACTACAATTCCCAGTTTCTGCAGCCCGTTTAATCTGCCAGCAACCTGATCCTAAGGACAACTATCTTGGAACTTGGAATGAACTTCTACTGAGTTAGCATTGGCACTCATTCAAAGGCGCTATGGTTCCTTGCCCAATATATATATTCAGACAAAGGTGAAGGTTGGGATGTGAAAGAGAATTGCTGCCAGCACCTTTGTGCAACCATTAAAATAGTCTGCCTAAATGTTCGTAAATATGACAGAGTTTGCCATGTAGATATTGCCATAAAATAGGTGGCAGCATTTGCACATCAGGATCCTTCCAAAGCATTGCTTATGCCCTTGACTTAAGTGTTCTTGGAATGTGCCTACCGACCACCCTCCAATGGATGGAGTCATGCAACTGATAGCCACTGGGCGACTTTTTAGGAGCTTTGTCAAAGATTTGTGGCTCTCCAGTAATCAGTGGCGTAGCGTGGGGGGTGCAGGGGGGGCCGGCCGCACCGGCCGCAACATCTGGGGGTTAGGGTTAGGGGGCGCAAATCCACGGGTTAGGGGGCGCAAATTACTTGCCTGGCCCCGGGTGCTGACAACCCACGCTACGCCACTGCTAGTAATTACTTGCATGTTAGGTTACATCATGTTTTTGTGCAGAAATTATCCCTGTACCTTAATCGACCAAGCGGCATTTTGCTGCACTTGGACTTTACACGTGAAATCCCCTTGCTGTAAATGCATCATTATAATTCTGTTTGTGCAACAAGCTTTAGAGACCATTGTATATACCTTTTTTGTGGAGGGGTGGGGGGACGGGCCACTTGTTATTGTTTTATGCTTGCTCCCTTGCCCCATTTTGCTAATGTAATTTGGACGCTGACAGTGTGGGGGGGGGATTTTGTTTGAAATTCCTTTTAGGTTTTTTATGGTATATTTAGTTTTTATTTTACCAGCTTCTTTCCCACCACAATAAACTTCCCCTGGTGTATTTAGGTGTATTTAGTGCAATCCAGACAAAATGACGTAATGCAGAAATATGTGGTTTCTGATTCTTGTGTTTAGAATACTGAGGTTTAAGCACATGTCTGCTCCTAGGGCTAATTAAACCCCAATTAAATTCCTGTTACACACACACACAGGCTCTCAGGTTATCCCTCAAACTGGTTTCCCAATGTGTGGAAGAGTATCAAGCTTTAATGCTAAGAAGACTCAGATTTAGCACCTGTTTTCAGTATCAGGACTTAGCCCCAGAATATGTGAAGTAATAAATTACCTATTTATTTATTTATTTGGATTTATCATTTACATTGATACCCACCCTTTCTTCCAAGGAGATTAGGCCAGCTAGCACAGTTCCCTATCCCCCATTATATCCTCACAAGAACCCTGTGAGGTTGGTTGGGCTGAGCATTAGCGATTTTTTTTTTTACTTATTTATTAATTAAATTTGTATACCACCTTACATCCATAGATCTCAGTGCAGTTTACAGCAGTGACAGCCCAAGGTTACCCAGGGAGCTTCATAATAACAGACTCCCAAGAGCGGTGGTGGATTCCTTCCTTGGAGGTTTTTAAGCAGAGGTTGGATTGCCATCCGCCATGGATGCTTTAGCTGAGATTCCTGCATTGCAGAGGGTTGGACTAGATGACCCTTGGGCCCCTTAAAACTCTAAGACTCTACAATGATGATAATAAAATTATTATTAGTGTGGAACGCCCTCCCAGCAGATGTCAAGGAGATAAATAACTATACAACTTGTAGAAGACATATGAAAAAACAAAAAAAAAAAATTTTCTTTCCAGTAGCACCTTAAAGACCAACTAAGACATATGAAGGCATTCCTGTATAGGGAAGTTTTCAATGTTTGATGTTTTATTATGTTTTTATATCTGCTGGAAGCTGGCCAAGGTGGCTTGGACAATCCAGTCAGATGGGCAGGGTACAAATAATAACATTATTATTATTATTATTATTATTATTATTATTATTATTATTTGAGTCCTCCAATCCTGAACCACAATTTCAATGCAATTGTAAATTAGGGCACAGTTTGTGATATACTCATTGGAACTACTTTTTTAAACTCGAGAACTCAGCCCTGGAACATTAGAAATTATAAAAGAAGACTGTCCCTTTGAGCCTACGCTGAGTGCATTCCCATTGCAATTGGAGAATTACACCTCTCCACCACCCACATCAGGGTAGCAGGTGGTGCTGTGGGTTAAACCACAGAGCCTAGGACTTGCCGATCAGAAGGTCAGCGGTTTGAATCCCCATGACAGGGTGAGCTCCCATTGCTCAGTCCCTGCTCCTGCCAACCTAGCAGTTCGAAAGCATGTCAAAGTGCAAGCAGATAAATAGGTACCGCTCCAGCGGGAAGGTAAACGGCATTTCCGTACGCTGCTCTGGTTCACCAGAAGTGGCTTAGTCATGCTGGCCACATGACCCTCAGCCAATAAAGCAAGATGAGCGCCGCAACCCCAGAGTCAGCCATGACTGGACCTAATGGTCAGGGGTCCCTTTACCTTTCCCTCCCACATCCTGCCCCACCAGACACACTTTAAGGGAGGGAGACAGTGATTCCAAAGCCCCTTTTATTTCCTAAAGAAAACATTGGGAGAGAGAACCTCAAGACATCTATCATGCCTACATATCCACAGCACTGTGATTGGAAGGCGGGGGAGATTCCAGGTGAGGAGACCTTCATAGTGCAGCAGTCCTCTTCATGAAGAAGGTCCTTAGTATAAACCCTCCCATCCCGTTAAAAGAATCTGTTTGGATACAGGCTACTGAACTCAATGGACTCTTCTTATGTTCTTAGCAGCAGAGGCTAAGAAAGGACTCTGCTGAGACACTGAAGTGCTACCACCAAGTCAGAGTAGATCTACCTGAGCTGGCCTATGTGTTGAAAATGGGCTGAAACCCGGTGAAACAGATTTTAACTGATAGATTAATTGATGGGTCCATTAACGGATGAGTCTATCAATAACGAATCTGCATGAGAATGCAATGTTTTCTGAAGCAAGGAGCCCATTCCACTGTAGTTTGACGATGCACACATGAACTCTACAAGACATTGTTTTGGCAGAGCCATTCCTCCTAGGTGGGTGGGTGGGAATGTCTCTCTTACGATGAGTTCTACCATCTGCTCTTTGGGTAAGAACTTGTACCACAAACATTACTTTGCATTTTTTAAAACTCTGCTGTCCAATTATGGGGGTGACATTGCTCTAACTTACTCACTGAGTAAACACCTAGCACTGACAGAGAACTCGTTTTCTCCTACTGTTCTGCAGCCAGGAAAGGCACTGATCCAAAGGTCAAGAAAGTAACCTAGGGAGGGAGAGGAGCAGCTCAATGTAGACAGAGCATGCTCAGTAGCCATGGAATGTTGGCTGTTGTGGGTGGGAGGGAAAGAGTGGGTGGAATGGAGTATCCTGGGAAAGGGGATGGCTGGCTGGCAGGAATCACACACAAACACAGGAAGCTACCATATACTGAATACATCCAGCTCAGAGTTCCCTATGCGTCACAGGTGTCCCTGCCAGCCCCACCTGCAGAGTGGATGTTCTCCTATTAGAGATTAGGCCTGGAGGGAGGGAGGGCATTGTGACAGCCGACCATTCCTGACCAACTTCTGTCCTTTGTCTTTTTTTCCCTTACCCCCTTCTGTGCTCAGGTACTGGGACGATTTCCATGCCTGCACCCTCACAGCCCTCACGGATTGCCAGGAAGGGGTGACAGACGTCTGGGAAAAACTGAAAGAGAAATCCAAAAAGCTTGACTACGAAGGCAACTTGTTTGTCCTGTGCAGCAAAACACAGCGGGCGGCTTCGTCGGTGGTGGCTTCGGCCTCCCCTTTGCTGCTGGTGGCTCTCTCAGTGGCCCTGGCGACGTACTTCTCATTTTAGAAGGCCGCCCCCCCCCGCCCCGCACTTCATGTAGAGCACGCCTGTCCACATGACGACGATGACGTTTCCTCCTCGCCCCGCCTCTTCTTCCTCCTGCCCACCCACCCAACTGCTTTTTCTCTCTTACTCCAGGAACTGGATTTACAGAGGAAAAGTCTCCATCTTTTTTGCTTTGGGGGAACGAGGGGAGGGGGAGATCTGTTGCAAATTCTCCATGACGCCCGCCATGACACCCACCTGAGAAAGGTTTGGGGAGGAAAGAGAGAGATAAACGGCCACCACCAAGAACTACCACCGCCACCACCGCTCTGACGACAACAAGAAGCACGTTTCTCTCTCTCTCTCTTGGCCTCTCCGGTTTCTTTTGCATTCTGATGATTTGCCAAATGGTACCAAATGGCAGGCCTCCAAGCCGGCCAACAGCCAAAATCAGACCTCAGCTTTATGCCTCTTCTTCTTCTTCTTCTTCTTCTTCAGACCAAGGTCAGCTGGAGCCCTTCTTTCTTGTGTGCAAAAAGAAATCTCAGGAACGGCCTTCGAGCCACCACCGAATACTCCTAATAAAATAAAATAAAAAAGCGTTAATAGGTAATAAGAGTAATAATTAAACTAGAATGCTAGTGAGGACACTGCTTGCAGCGACAAAAGGAGGGGCTCTTCTGGGAAACATCGACGGGGAAGGATGAGTTGAGCGAGGAAATGTAAAAGGAAAAGAAGAAGGGTGGGGGGAAAACAAAGGAAAGGGAAGAGGGGGGAGGGGGAGAAGGGAACCGGAAATGGATACACCTTCGCTTGGCCACGTGCGGGAAGAAGCACTCGATGGTGAATTAACCCACAGACAATCATCTTTCCTTGGGAACTCGTGTTTTCTTTTGTTTTCCAAGAATTTTTCCGGCCATTCCACTTTAAAGACGTAAGACTCCCCGCCCCCCTGCCCTTCCTGATGGTGCGGCTTAGGGGGGCAGAGAGAAAGCGAAAGGACAACCCAACGAGGGAAAGCCAAGAGGGACAAATATTAAAAGGCGATTTCGCTGAAATGACCCAATGAATGCTGCTGAGTTTGCTGAGAGTTGAGCTTTACTTAAGAGTCAAGGCATTTTTTTCAATTGTCACTGCCTTTTTTCTTTTCTTTTCTTTTCTTCTTTTCTTTTCCAAAGTTTCCCCCTCTTCTTTTTTAGGTGTTCCACCATTGACGTACGATATCTTAACTATCCAACAGTGTAGATCACAGGGGGCGGGGGGAAGGGGAGGGGGAACGTATACGTTAAGGTAAAAAAAAAAAATTAAATTAAAATTAACACACAGCGTAATGGTTTTTTGGGGGGAAAGTATTAAAAGAGCCTTGATTTTAAAAGAAAAAAATGTAATTTAAGAAAGTTTATTATAAAGTCAATTCAGCAAAAAAAAAGGTATAAAAGATTTGCTACAAAGTATAGAAAAAGGTATAAAATAAAATTATTGTTTGAAATGAGGATGCAGTTTTATTTTTTAAGAAAAGGTGAATGTATATTATTATATATAATTTTATTATAATAATAATAATGGTATATATAATATAGAACGATTATATTATATATAGTTATTGACATGTGCTTTCTTCAAGTACATGGAGTAATGGTTTACTAGAGCCTAGCAAGACGCGGGGCAGGTTTTAAGAGGTGCAAGTGGGGAAACGCGAGAATGCCAGATTCTCACATTCGACAAGAATTCTTGGTGCTAAGGGAATAAGAGGTCACCCTGAAATCGATGAGATCAGAATGAAGGCTTAACTCTTGGGTTCTTACCGAGCTGTGTTGAGAGCGAAGCTGATGGTACTTTTTTGTGTGTGGAAATAAATGCAGAGCTTTGTTTATGTTTATGTTTAATATTTATCCCTATAAGGTAGTTTGCTTTCCCTTTCTCGGAGTTCCGGGGGAGAGGGTTTATGGCTACATCTCCAAATGGCCCGTGGTTTATAAAGATGCTAAAAGAATGATGAAAAGCCCCCTTCAAAAAGCTGCCTTTTTTAATGGGATTCCTACAGCGAATCCTAAGCAGGCTTCTTTGGAAGCGCACAAAGGCTGCCATTTCCCGGGGGGGGGGGGTGTTAACCATTGGAGTGCCATGCTATCAGAACCATAAGAGACAATGATCCCCAAACGGATGCTCTTGGGGGGGGTCACCCGGTTTCCCTTCTCTAGACCTTTCAGACTCTATACCCCTTTGAGCCCCCGATCCTTACGATGCTGATGAGATGGGGGGGAGCGTGACGTGAGGTGAGGTCGCCGCCCTAGACTCAGTTACTTGGGAGTAAGTCTCACTGAACTCATGAGGGCTTACTTCTGTGTCGGATGGCCCTGTAAGTCCCATTGATTTCAGCGGGGCTTTCTTTGGTGTGGACATGTTTACTAGCATTGTACTGCCCTTACGAGGTTTTTTCGGGGGGAGGGCGGTAGAGCGTATATATCCATAGATAGACATATGCTAACTGAAATTAATAACTATATTGTCAACCCACCCGGGGTGCCACTTAACAGTCTTCAATAGCACTTATCATCTTTATTATACACAATAACTAGAGCTGTTATTTTATATACAGTGTGTGTGTATTACAATGTAATGTAATATACAATTAAAATATATACGAAAAATCTAATAAACAATAGTATATTTTTTCCATTTTATGGCCTTAAAAAGGGGACCACATTAAACCTTTTCAAAATACAAGGCTGCGTGGATGTGTGCGCTTAATATACCCACGAGCAGAACTCACTGTGGTCAGTTTTGCTTCTCCTAATGCTGGAAACGATGCCCCTGTATCTGTCGACAAGACGAACAAATGGGGGTGGGGTGCATATATATATATATATATATATATATATATATATATATATATATATATATATATATATATATAGGTTTATTGTGGTCCCCTTTTAAAGGCCATAAAATGGAAAATATATTATTGTATATTATGTTTTTCTTATATATTATAATGGTATAGTATCATATTACATTGTATTATAAATATAATATAATAATATAATATAATATAATATAATATAATATAATATAATATAATATAATATAATATAATATAATATAATATAAATCTTTATTATACATAATAACTAGAGCTGTTAAGTGCTATTGAAGGCTGTTATGTGGCTCCCGGGGTGGATGGACAATCCAGTTTCAGTTAGCATATGTCTATCTATCTGCTTGAGGTTTGCCATTAGCTCTCCTCAATACCTTCTACTTACATTGTAAGGGGAAAGTAAGGGCGTCTTTTCCCGAGACCTTTACCAAAGGAGTAACTTCTCCCACAAAGGCTCAAAGATCACGCGAGTGTCTAATGGCGGACTCCTGCACAGGTCTACTCAGAAGTGAGTCCCATTAATTTCCATGGGACTTGATCCCAGACAGTTAAGTGGGTATAGGATTGCACTTTTATTTATTTATTGTGAAATTTGTATACCGCCCTTCACCCGTAGATCTCAGGGCGGTGCACAACATAACGTTACAATATTAAAAACCCAACATACAAAACAAAAAATAAGAACAAAACAAAACCAATACCCCACCCCAAAAAATAGGCTGCTAAGCGGTTTACAAAATACAAAAAACAAGATGGACTCAAACTTTATACATAAATATCCATATTAAGGATACATAGTAACACAATCCGTTTAAAACAGGAGACTTAAATTCAGAGATTAAGGGGATGCCCGCCCGTATTTCGTTGTTTCATTTAGCCCCGCTGGTGTCCTGAGTTCGAATCCTTTGGTGAAGGAATGTGGCTCAGCGGCTCGATCCCCAGATCTCCAGGTGGGAACCCTGGAAAGCCTCTGCCAGTCAGAGCCGACAAAACTAACGTGGGTATGGACCAATGACCTGCCTCGGTTTAGCTGCTTTCTCTGTCTTCCCTTTTCCCCAACAACCCTCCTGTCATTTTTATCCAACCCCTCCCTCCATTTATTATCTGCTTTGTGGTGGAGGGCAGCGGGCCCCATTTTTACAAAACGAAAACCCTGGAGCTGGGAAGCTGATCTTGAGAATTATTCCGGAATTAATTCAGCTCCACCTGCAATTGGGGTTCGGGAAGGCCTTATTGATCCGGTAGCAAAAAGGAAAAAGTCTCGCCTATTTATTGCATCCCGGAGCCTCTATGCAGAATCAAACGTAAATATGGTGGTTTCGTTTGTTATTTTGGAGAGAGGCGAATGTCTGGGCACGGAAAGCAGGCGTGCTTATTACGTGTGTTGTCTTTGTAAAGATCCCTGCTCTTTCCCTCGCCTGCTTTTAATCTGCTGTGCGCGACGATGTCTCGCGGTGGAGGGGATTGGAGAGGCACGCGCGCGCACGCGCGCGCCATAAAAGCAAGGAAGGTAGTCTTGGCGCAACGAGCCCTTTCCATGCTGAACGTGGCGCATTGCAAGCGCCGCGGCGCGAAGTGTAAGCAACGGCTAAGCGTAACAGCCCATAAATCAAGCACGAGGGGGGGGGGGGGGAGTCAATCTGCATTTCCCCGATGGGTTGAATCCCAGCAACAAATGTGTCCAGGAAGTGGAGCCAGGCTGCAGGCAGCGCCAGACTTGCAAACGTTGCGCATTCTTCTCCACCGCCTTCTCCTTTTTGGTAATGATCAAATAACAGACCGTCTGGCCCAGCTTCGCAGCCAAGAACAAGAGTCTGGGCTCTCCAGAATTTCTTCTTCTTTTCTTCCTGCACCCACGGCCCGCCCACCTTGCGGGTGGCAACGTGGCCTTGTCTTTTTTCCCCCACTAGATGTTGCTTGAGATCCTACGACGCACAGCGCAATCCTAAGCATGCCCGCCGTGGTGGGATTGGTTGGTTGGTTGCTAACAACCAGATTTCGCCTTTGCAAATGTTGGCGATCCCATCCTATGAATGGATTCCTTCGAGTAGGGGCGGCACTAGGAAGGTTTTGCAAAACCAAGATGCATTGTTAAACGTGCCAAAGAGGACGGGAAACTGCTGTAACGTGACCGTAGCACCTTTCTATGCACAATAATTGTATCTTAGTAATAACGATGCCGAGAATGGCTGGATGGGGAGCGCAAGTCAGTAGACGCGACTCTACCAAAGCTGATGCCATAATAAATTGGTTCGTCTTTCAGAGGCCACGAGACTCGTTGTCGTTTTCATATGGGTGCAGTTATTCTTTAATAATGACAATAACTGTTGCTGTTAAGATTTTGATTTTAACTCTAGCTAGTAAAACACACACAGAGGGAGAGGGAACAGGGGGAACTGATCTTCCCAATCTCCAAGCATATTCTCTTTGTAAAAATAACCTTCGCTGGTGAAAGTAAAGGGACACTTTTGGGGGGGCTTTATGATGCTTTTATATGTGTTGGAAGCTGAGTACAATTATTATTATTATTATTATTATTATTATTATTATTATTACCATCATCATCATCATCAAACTAGACTTGTGCCCAATAATAATAATAATAATAATTTCTCAAGACTAGCCAAGATTCAACAGGGCTGGGACCAGGCAGAGTTTTCTCCTTAGTCCCCAGCCAGCCTCTCAGCAGAAAAAGGAATGCGGGGTGGGTTAGGGTTAATTTGGATGGGTAGAGAGAGATAGATGGATTAAAAGATGCTGTGGGAATAATGATGGATGGGCAGAACTTGATGATGGAGTGTAGAACGAGAAAAGAGGGACAGAATTAGATCAGACTGATGGCAGAAACAGATAGGCGCCTCTTCAGAGCGGAGGTACATTTCAACGTGACCCTGCCCATGTCTACTCAGAAGTAAGTCCCGCTCAGGTCAAGGGGACTAACCCTCATATTTGTTGTTCAAAGGACTGCAACCACATTAGCCTTAAATGGGGGGGGGGGGAGAGGAAACTTCCCCGTTTGGAGACCGGGTGGAGATTTCATTTTTCAGGAAGAAAAAGGAAACAGACGCAAGCTCTTCCAGACTCTCACTGTCTCTCTCCCCCCCCCCCCCCGGGATCTTTCCTGCCATAGAAATACAAAGAATCAGCAGTAGGGAAGGCCTTCAATAAAGGGTCGATCTGCATCTCCTCGGTGTATTTCCGAGCGCGCATGAATTATGAATAACCCGCCTTCTCTTGCTTTATAATTAGAAACCACCCGATTGCCAGCGAAGATTCGTGTCTACGGATGTGCGATATATATAGAGATATAGATATACAGATATAAGTATGTATGTGCGTGTGTGTCAAATATATATATAATATTTGTTATATATAAATGTGTGTGTGTGTGATTTGACAAAGCAGCTGGCTAAAACCAATAATTTCCCATGTAATTTTGGAGGAAACTTGGTGGAGGATTTCTGTTTTATTTTTTACTAGCCGATTTCTCTTGTGTACAGTACAGTGTCTTGCGTTGGATATGTGTGTGTGTGAGAGAGAGAACATTGCAGGAGACGTCTGGTGGTGGGCGGAATGTCTGGATTCCGAACGGGTAATCATTATTTATGCAATTTTTTTTTTTTTTGACCGGGAGATTGTAAATTGCTCCGGTTTTCGTAACAGTCTTCCTGGAAGGTGTTTTTCAAAGGGGGTGGGGGCGGGGAAGGCAAACAAGGATTTGTTCAATACAAGGAGGGGGGTAGCGGCGCTCCCCCGGGGAAATCTCCCCCCACCCCATTTCTCCGCTGCTTCCATCTGCACCACCAGCACGCAGATGCGGCTTGTACGACGACAAGCTCTTGCTTGCCTGCCCCAAATCCTTATTTTATTTATTTATTATGAGAGAGAGAATAAAGCACACAAAGCCATTTTTAAAAAAAGGATCAAGGAATAACGGGGAAGGTATCTGCATAGGTCTGGATCCTGAGCTTATATTTATGTACTTTTTTTTGCGGGGCGGGGGGAGAAAGAGGAGGAGGGAAAAGGACAGGGTGGTGCAAAGAGAGAGAAGGAAAACAGGCAGGCAGGTTATAAATAAGGCATTTCTACGTTGCCTGCTTGTTGCCTTTCCATAAATAGCGAGGACGACGCCCACGCCAGCCTCTGATGAGAGGGGGCGGGAAGACGAAACGTCCAAATTAGGAGATCAAAGCTGGAACCGAGCCAGGAAGGAACCACCGCAGGCACGATCTACTAGCAGGGAAATTTAGATGGGATCCTGTAGTTCTTTCACTCTCCCGCCCCCCACCCCAAATTCTTTTTCTGTAAAAAAATAAAAAAATACTATTTTTCTCCTTCAGAGAGCGAACCGTTCCTATTAGCAACCACCAAAACACGTGTAGCGGGTGGATTTAATAGAAACGAAGCCTTTCAGGATCGGATCACGATCCCCCCTCAGAATCACCACCTATAAAAGGATGGTTCTCTCTTAAGAATAAATAGAAGGCTATAATCTGTTTCAACCGAGATCTGGCAGCCTACTCAGTGTATTTATTTTACGCATCTCTATCACCTAACTATCCTATCACATATGTTTCCAACAATTATATTTAAATTGTCAAGGAGGGGGAGAATACATGAAGATTTAGAGTGTGGCTACAAACTGACAGCTTGGGTGTCAACTTTTTAATTGACAGTGCTCCTTAGCCTTCAACAGCAGGATAGGCAGAAATTAACAGCGCAGCCCCATGCAGGTTTACTTGGAAGTAAGTCTCAGGGGGTTTTAGGATTGCAGGCTAAACAGCTGAAACTCATCCCCCCCCCAAGACACATCACTGGACTCATCCAGGGAGGGGGAAGGAATTTCTTAATCACGTCAAGTGTTTCTGTTAAAAGCAGAGGACGAAGGCAAGTTAAAAATTTGACAACCCTTCCACCAGATGTTTTATGAGCAGATTACGTGGTCTTCTTCCACTGGAGGAGTCCCAGTATTCATCCATTCATTTCTTCATATTCATTCATTCAGCAATTAAGCAAGCTAGCTGCAATTTATGTGCTAAGTAAATTATAATATTCAGCGTGAGTAAGAGCAAATCACAACAAAACCTTTCGAAATCAAAATAAAGCCCCAACACATACAATGTTAACATCATAAATCTGAAGTTTAGAATAGAACAGAACTGTAGAGTTGGATGGGACCCTAAGGACCATCTAGTCCAGCCCCCTACAATGCAGGAAAATGGAGGGATTGATCCCACAACCATGGTGTTATCAGGACCACGCTCTAACCTGTGGGATGTATCATCACTGAAGCAGTCAACTACAACATTTCCTGTTGCCTAGAGTGGACACACAGGGGAATGTGGCTCCAGACAGGGAGGACTTCCTGTCATACCTGCTCTGGAGCCTCTTCCCCTTGTGTGTGACCAGGTAGATGGGCATGACCCTAGTTGATCATGTAAAAGGGCTAGCCATGCAGCCATCTTCCCTTTTTTCCATTTTCTTCTTTTGGACTCCTCTTCTGGCTCTTAGCCAGCACATGGTTCATCCTTACAGAGGATGGAAGCCACAAGGTAGAAAGTCTGAGGCCTAGCTCAGACTTCACTTCTCTACAAATGTAACTGTGACCACAAGATAAAACCTGCCTTCAGATTACTGCTGTGAACTAAATGTAAGTAAAACTTTACTCTTACTTTTAAAGAAGACTGTTGTGTTGTTATTATTTTAAGAGGGAATTACAGTGGTACCTGGGGTTACATATGCTTCAGGTTACAGACTCCGCTAACCCATAAATAGTACGTCAGGTTAAGAATTTTGCTTCAGGATTAGAACAGAAATCGTGCTCTGGCGGCAGGAGGCCCCATTAGCTAAAGTGGTGCTTCAGGTTAAGAACCGTTTCAGGTTAAGAACGGACCTCTGGAATGAATTAAGTACTTAACCCGAGGTACCACTGTAAAGAGGAAACTTACCAGGAGCAATCCAGACTGGACAAGCTAGACTGGATTGCTTAACTCAAATTATTCTAACGGATCCAGCAACCTGCAAGGGAATGTGTTCTGCTGCTTGCTCACCAGCGTAAGTGAGGAGGGATAATATTTAATCAATATATCCTCTCCTACCTTCCTCAACATTCCCACATAGCCAACTGAGCTAACCAGTCTGTTGTTATATTTATAGGCAAATTTGGGGGAATGGACACTGCTGACATCCCTGGGATTTTCACCAATGTGAACAGACATTTTACAGCTATTCCACTGTGTGGTGCAGACCCAAGACATCGTCACCCATTACAAAACCCCTTCACAGAAATGCAGACTGCGTGAGAATGATCACACCATCTATTCCTACCATTTGGGATGGGGTGAGGAAGGGCTGAAGGATGCATATAAAAAGTGTGCTGCCATCAACACTTATGGTGAGCCACATACAGGTTGCATATCAATTCCTACACTGAAGTGTGCAGAACAGCCAGCACCCAAGCCCTCTGCCCACCAAAGACACAGGTGGGTATTACATTGTTAGCCCTTGAGGGATGGAGGCCCATCCCTCCTGCTTTCGAAAGCAAGCAGGACACACTAGTAACAACACAGCAGGTGGGAAACCAGATGAGCAAAGGGATGGTTGGAAGAATGTTAAGAAGGCACCAGTGAAACATATTGACTTGCTTTCTTTAAGCGTTTGATGTGTCTGGAGCTGTCTCTGAGTAACGATACATAATGTTGCTAGTGATTTAGGGAAGGGATGTGTCTCCAGCACTGCCTATAGGACTTCCACTCCCATCTTCCCTAATTCACACCAAACGTTTGGAGGGCCACAGTTTCCGCACAGCTCCTTTTGGGTCCTCAGAGCACTTTATGTATGTATTATCTCTGTAATTATGCTACAAAGACCTGCATTATTCCTCTGTGAGGCTGAAAACCCGATTGTCATTTGCTCCAATTCAGCAGTAAACAGCAGGACCAAACCAAAACTCTCTTGGACCTAGGACTTGAAATTACTTGGACTCACAGAAGAACGAAACTGTGGATGGGCCCTTAGAGAGACAAATCGGCTGCGCAGTGCCACCTTTGCTTCAAGGGGGAAAGTACATAGATTTCTGGCAGGACTACCTACTGAGTTCATGACAAACGTTTGTTTGTCTATTAGGGCATTTATACCCAGTGCATTTTTTCATTCAGAGTGCAGTGGAGCCTAGTTCTGGCACCTCTCAGGTGGGCTCCATTGCAGCCATTGCTCCCCCTGCCCGCTTCTTGCCTTTATATACTTCTGAGCAGCCCAAAACAAACATTTCAAGTCAAAATGGAAGCTGGCCAGTGTCTACCCCCCCTTTTTTTTTTGAGATCTATGACTCCACCTAAGAGACGCGGGTGGCGCTGTGGGTTAAACCACAGAGCCTAGGACTTGCCAATCAGAGGGTCGGCGGTTCAAATCCCTTTAACGGGGTGTGCTCCCGTTGCTCGGTCCCTGCTTCTGCCAACCTAGTAGTTTGAAAGCACATCGAAGTGCAAGTAGATAACTAGGTACCGCTCCAGCGGGAAGGTAAACGGCGTTTCCATGCGCTGCTCTGGTTCGCCAGAAGCGGCTTAGTCATGCTGGCCACTTGATCCGGAAGCTGTATGCCGGCTCTCTCTGTCAATAAAGCGAGATGAGCGCCACAACCCCAGAGTCGGCCACGACTGGACCTAATGGTCAGGGGTCCCTTTACCCTTTACCTTATGACTTCACCTAGCTCCTAGCCACTGCTAGCTATGATTGGTCAAGCTACGGGGCAGGGCCAATTTGTATTTCCTTTTCTTCAACCCATCTCGTGTGTAGCAGCGGCGGGCTTCAAGCTTTCCAGCCAGG
Source organism: Podarcis filfolensis (assembly GCF_964270895.1). NCBI lineage: Eukaryota > Metazoa > Chordata > Lepidosauria > Squamata > Lacertidae > Podarcis > Podarcis filfolensis. Next base: position 28,063,133 of record NC_139603.1, on the reverse strand, counting down.
CCTCTATTGTTGTACGCACACACATTGGCATGAGGGCTGCCCTAGCTATCTGCCAGAATCTAAGAGAACAAGGGAGGTGGGGGAACATTTATTTGACCTGCACCAAAACCAGGGGCAAAGCAGTGAGGGAGGAGGGTCAACCACACTTTGTAGTGCGAGGCATCCCATGATCTACATACAGCTATTTAGAAGGCCTTGATAGGAGACATGGCATCCGCCATGATACGCTACCTCTTTCAACTAGCTAGGTACCTTACAATGCAATTCTGTGTGTATTCAGTGTTCAGTTAGATTTCAGTTATGGTTATCTCCATCCACTTAGCTCTGTGTACCTTGGGTTTTATTTTTTAAATAAGTGCTAATGATGGGGAAAAGGGACGTGAGTGGCGCTGTGGGTTAAACCACAGAGCCTAGGACTTGCCGATCAGAAGGTCGGCGGTTCAAATCCCCATGACGGGGTGAGCTCCCGTTGCTTGCTCCCTGCTCCTGCCAACCTAGCAGTTCGAAAGCACATCAAAGTGCAAGTAGATAAATAGGTACCGCTCCGGCGGGAAGGTAAACGACGTTTCCATGCGCTGCTCTGGTTCGCCAGAAGTGGCTTAGTCATGCTGGCTACATGACCCGGAAGCTGGAAGCTGGCTCCCTTGGCCAATAAAGCGAGATGAGCGCCCCAACCCCAGAGTCGGTCACGACTGGACCTAATGGTCAGGGGTCCCTTTACCTTTTTAATGACAGGAAAAACCGATTTCAGATTAGTATTAAATGGCTGAATTGGGAGCACCAGGCAACACACTTTACCCTCTGCTATGCAGTGAAGCCACTCCACTGCAAGGAAATCATGTGAATGTTGCTGCTTGTATCTATCATTCTCCTCTGCCCCTACTCTTCCTTAAAAATGTTTCATTTGGCTGCCTCTCTAATCAGAATCTTGCTGAGTTTCTCAGGTTTTTTTTCTGAACTGGTCACCAGAGTTTACTTCAGGGTTTTGTTTCTGGCTGAAGCCACCACTGAGATTATCAGATTTTTAAGGTTTTGGGTTGATTTTGGTTCACAGAGGGGTAACAAACAGCCTCTCTGAATCAGCGTTTGGGCTCAGGGTTGGTTTCATCCCCTGGGCAGAATGGAAGGGAGCAAAATTGGAGCAGCATGGAACACACTAGGTGAGATGAGGCGGAGAAGCAGTTTTGCATTCCTGAGAGTGAGCTGCTTATAATTCAGGACAAATGCCTTATTTGCTGACAACAAGAATATGCTACTCGCATGGCTAGCCTGTTGAAGAGTACATCTCTGACAACAAATTTCTATGGCTCAGTGGAAAACATGTTGGACTCGCTTGAAGCAGCAAGATCTGGATTCAAATGCTACCTAAGTCTTACTGGGAAGACTGGCCAACTCACTGCGTCTCAGCCTCAGTTCTGCATAGGAATATGTTGTCTCATATGTATCTTGTGAAGACAAATACGAAGCATTTTTACATTTGACAGATAATGATAATTATTGTTTTTTTAAAAATGGGGTCCACCAGGGGTGCCAACTTGAATAAAATATTGTGGAGGCCCAGGTAATTCCCCCGCCCCCATAATCAATCACATGACACAGTGCACACACACCATTTGAATGGGAATGTCTATCAACTTTGTGGGGGCCAGGCCCCCTCATACATATTTTTTTGTATTTTATCTACAGCCCCTAGGAGTTGGCTGCTATGGGGTCCACAACATCAGATGCAGACCCTCCAAGTGTCCCTATTTTCTAGGGACAGTTCAAGATTTACAGAAGCAATCCCAGTTTCTGATTTGATCCTGGAATGTCCCACTTTTTTTTTTAGTATGTCACTATTTTCATTGGAGAAATGCTGGAGGGTATGGAGTTATGTAACTCCCGAGCCAAAGAGTTGCATAGACATCTGAAGACATCTGAAGGCAGTCTGCACAGGGAGGTTTTTAATTTTTAATGTTTTATTATGTTTTTATATATGTTGGAAGCTGCCCAGAGTGCCTGGGGCAACCCAGTCAGATGGGCAGGGTAATAGTAATACTAATACTACTACTAATAATAATAATAATGGAATAAAGGTAAAGGGACCCCTGACCATTAGGTCCAGTCGTGGCCGACTCTGGGGTTGTGGCGCTCATCTTGCTTTATTGGCCGAGGGAGCTGGCTTATAGCTTCCGGGTCATGTGGCCAGCATGACTAAGCCGCTTCTGAAGAACCAGAGCAGCGCACGGAAACACCGTTTACTTTCCCGCTGGAGTGGTACCTATTTATCTACTTCCACTCTGACGTGCTTTCGAACTGCTAGGTTGGCAGGAGCAGGAACCGAGCAACAGGAGCTCACCCCGTCGCAGGGATTCAAACTGCCGACCTTCTGATCAGCAAGCCCTAGGCTCTGTGGTTTAACCCACAGCGCCACCCGTGTCCCTCTAATAATGGAATAGGATGTCCCTATTTTCATTAGAGATATGTTCTAGGGTATGCAGACATGATGCACATGAAAAGTAGACTGAAAGAGTGTGAACATTCCCAGGCAAGGTTAAGGAACTCACCTTACTTCTCTTTAATCCCAGGATGAGTGACTCTATGAAGAACAGCAGAATTAATCTCTCTGGTGCAGTTCCATAGCGAAATACAGTGGTCTGTGAATGATCTAAGATAGTCAAAATCAGGTCTGGGGAACGTTTGGCTCTCCAGATGTTGTTGGACTCCATCACCCATCAGCCCCAGCTTCATTGATTGGGGATTTTGGGAGCTGGACTCCAACAACACCTGCAGGGCCACATGTTTCCCATTCCTGGTCAATATGATCTGAGGGAATGTGGCTCACAGGTCCACATATGCACTTAGACCACATCATTTCTGTATACTCCTTCCCTGTATATTTGATGATTGACAGCAGGTGAAGTGACTTGACTGGGCGGGGGGGGGACTCTCAGAATGTGATATTTAAAACTCTAGCTGCTGTGGCGCATCCAATTTGTCATCTGATGTTACAGTCATCAGATAACGAGAGATGCATGTGCGAAGGAAGATTTTCACTCCTTGAAGTGCTATGTTTGGGTAGGGATATAGTCATTACCTCAGGATATAAACTTAAAATGGCATTTGGCTGTTGATTCAGCTCTAAATAACCTATTAGTCCATGAGTGATCATTTAAATGGTTCTCAGAACGTTCTGTGCTTGGTGAAATCTCATGTAACAGCACAAAATGTTGTCAAGGACTTATTCTTTTTACATGCCACAGCTCTCCCGTTTGTTCTGATTAGCCCCACAGCATTTGTGGGTTCCTGTCAGGGACTGGGGACAGGAGTAGGAGTGGTGGAGACTGCCCCCTCCATCCTGACCCTCCCAGGGAGGAGGAAGAGGAAGACAGTATAGATTTACAACAGTGGTTTGCGGGAGGTCACCACTCAGAGGCAGATGAAGGGGAAAGTTGGGAAATAATGGGAGAGGAGGAGAAGAAGGCAAAACTGGAGTGGCAGCTGGCTGACACATTGTCATTAGAAAGCATTCCAGACCCTCCATCTCCCAGAACCCAGTGAGCCTTAAAAGTAGGAGAGCAAAGAGCTCAAAGACAGAGGGCATGTAGCAGCACCCATAGAAGTGACGAACGTGAAAATGGGAGAGATGGGGGTGGGGGGGAGATTCACTTGGGACAACACCATTATCCAAGAGGCTGGGTTCTATAGCCTCTCTCTGTAAAGATTGAAATGAAAAAGAACGGTAAGAAACTTTTCATTGTCTTTATACTTTCCTGGGCACCCAGTCGGGAACTGTTGACGAACATCCTGACAGTTGCAGAATCATAATTTTTGTGAGGTGCCAGTCATAAAGTGTCAAGTTATTAAGGGATGCACATGCTTGTGTGAATTAGGCCTTATTCACACATGCATGCACGTCACTTAATAACTCGGTAACTGGCAGCTGAATGTGCGAAATGACACCACTGAAAAACGTTGATTGTGAAGTAATGTGATGTCCCATTGCAGTGTGTTCTTTCCGTGATGTGCCAGTCACACATGCATGTCGTCACTTGTTGCTGAACTCATCATGTGATGAACATGCATGTGTGAACTAGTAATTGCTGTTCCTTCCCCAACACCGCCAACACCAGTGTAATGTATCTATAATAAATAGTCGCCTGAAGGTTTCTCCATGTGAGATAATTTGTATTCAGGTCTTGATCCAAGAATAGAAATGTGGATATCATTTATGAGACGTGCTCATATGTAAGGATGGTGTGTGTTTGTCTGTTAAAACACATTCAAATAGCCTGCTCTATGCTCCCTAAGTTAGCCTGATGCTGCAGTGAAAGGTTCAATGGACAGTCTGTTCATTGTTTGTGTGGGGAAGAGTCAAAGCTCAGTGATACCGCATCTGCTCTGCCTACAGATGTGCTGGGAGTGTCCCAAACGTGAAACCGTGGCCACTGCCATTCAGTGACGATCATTCTGAGCTAGATGGACAAACAATGGTTCAGTGTAAGACAGCTTCCAATGCTCCTATGAATGGGAACAGACATCCTGTCTGTCTCAGGTAGTAAAATATATTGGGCCAGCCCTGATCACTTTGCCATATCCCAAGCCCAGGGCAAGGAAGTACTGGGGTGCCTTAGGCCTAGGCCCAAACCAAAGCCTTTTCTAAAGTGATGCTACAGACAAAAAAAGCAGGCCAACTCCTCAAGAAAAGCTTTTCTTTGCTAAGATTCCCTCGTAAACTTTGCTGTAGTTGGACATCTCGGCAACTTGCCATTTCCAGCTCAGTTTTTTTGGCAGTTGTTTTTTTGGTCTCAGTTCAATGTGCGAGCAACATTCATGCTGCAGCCTGGCATCCCCTGAGAGTCCCCAGGAGCTGTCTCATTCCCTCTGAAATCTGGATGAACTCATATTTAATGACACAAGGCTTTCTTGCTGAATAATCCCTGGCAACCTTCTCTACCTTTTAACGAGATACCCGAGCGGCGCTAGGGACGGATGGACAAAGCTTCCCTTTTAGATTGGGCACCTCAGATTGGATCACCAATTGAAATATCAGCAACGGAGCTAGAATTAGTCTGAAAACAACAAGAGGAAAGGCCTTTCTTGTATCTTCCACTGAAAACCTCTTGCAGTGCAATAAATAATTAAAGGCTTTGCCGGATGTGCGGTGAGGAGGAGGAGAGGCGGGTGGGTGTTGTATCACAATAACAAACCTTGTGTAAGGGAAGTGTTATTCAACTGCAAAATGTATTGGTGCAGAGCTCTCATCTTTTTAGTGCCTTTTTTGCACCAGGAAATGTTCCCAGTTCTAAACGAGTACAGAAATCCTTCTGAATAGCCATGGAAATATCTATCTGGGCTACAGGCTTAAAGCTTTGCCTGGGAACTGCAGTGTTGGAAAGGGGGATAAGAATGCCCTATAACTCTCAGAACGTCATTACACTGTGATTCTCAGGATTATTTGGCACACAGGGTCCAGGGTTCCCCCGCCCCATATTATTATTATTATTATTATTATTATTATTATTATTATTATATATTAATTAATGTAGATTTACCATAGGACCCAACACTGAGGGGTCTTCAGCTCCCCCAATAAAATATTTGAGGGAGCCAGGCCTCCTCAAAGTTAATGGGCATTGCCATTCAAATGGTATCTGTGCACTGCATCATGTGATCGATTATGCAGGGCAGGGTTAAGTTGGGCCCCCTCAATATTTTATTCAAGTTGGCACCCCTGACATTTACATACAGATACATAGCACACATGCACACACTAGCTTAACTCATACGAAACCAATGGCACCCACTTGTTGTTTTTCAAAGACAATATAGATTGGGTTCTTCCATCTCATAGTTCAGGAGTAGCTAACATGGTGCCCTCCAGTGGGGAGTAGTACAACTGAATAAGTGGTGGCAGTAGTCTTTTTTTAAAAAAAGTTAGTGGGGGCAGAATGGTTTCAGGAAATATTTTCCCACCCCCAGATTCTAGATGAAAATGTATATTGGTACAGAGTGTTTGGTTTAGCTTTATGAGACAGGCTCTATATGTCAGCAGTCACACAAACAAATAGCTCAAACGTCAGCCCAAATGCATGGAGAGTCTCTGCACTCTCTCCCAGCATCTTCCAGGTTCCACATGGTAAGCAAGTTGCAAATATTACAACAGACTTCCTCTGCCCAGTATCCTTTAGATGCTTTGGATGCCAATTCCTACCATTGGCCATGCTGGCTGGGGTTGATCACGGACATGCCATGCTTTGTCATAGTATTTTTCTGTTGTGCACTTTCCCATGGTGACTGTCTCCACAAATGACCTGAGGAATGGAATGGACATGCTGTTTTGTTTCAGACTCTTGCTGTTTAAACAGCTCCCTTGTCACCTTATCACCCAAAAATATGGAAAGGAGGCTGAGGGTGTGCGTGTCTTCTTATTTGGTGATTACTTGTAGCCGAGTAAGATTGTCATGAACAGTCTTAATAGTGTGTCCGTAAGTGGATGTGGAGAGGGACGCGGGTGGCGCTGTGGGTAAAACCTCAGCGCCTAGGGCTTGCCGATCGCATGGTCGGCGGTTCGAATCCCCGCGGCGGGGTGAGCTCCCGTCTTTCGGTCCCAGCTCCTGCCCACCTAGCAGTTCGAAAGCACCCTTAAGTGCAAGTAGATAAATAGGTACCGCTTTATAGCGGGAAGGTAAACGGCGTTTCCGTGTACTGCGCTGGTGCTGACTCGCCAGAGCAGCTTCGTCACGCTGGCCACGTGACCCGGAAGTGTCTCCGGACAGCGCTGGCCCCTGGCCTCTTCAGCGAGATGGGCGCGCAACCCTAGAGTCGGACCCGACTGGCCCGTACGGGCAGGGGTACCTTTACCTTTAAGTGGATGTGGAGACCAATTCTGGATCCGCACATCCTTCCACAGTGGGGACATAGGTTTCCAGGTGGGAGTTGATCACGGTGAGGATTTGCCAAACGTGCCTTTCTCTTAGATTGTTTCTCCCTTTCGTCCTGAGTTTGTGCTTCTTCAAAGTCTATGACGCCTTTGGTAGAGGCTGTTCTCCAACTGGAGCGTTCACAGGCCAGTGTTTCCCAGTTGTCAGTGTTTATACTACATTTTTTTTAAGTATTATCACTACAAAAGCATTACTTATTTTGTATGGAGGTGAGCAAATTGTCATTGGGCTTAAATTATGGGTATTGTGAGAATTCAGCTGTAAGTATGCTATCATGAGAACAGAGTTTTGTGGGTCACAAAAGAAGATTAACACGAGAAGACAGAGTTTTACTGCAAGAATACGCTGCGTGCAAGAATGTCAGTTACTGCTGTTCTCTAATAAATTTCAACTCTAGGGCTGCAAAATAAGGTATATGCTGCTTCTTAGAGGACTTTTCAACATCAGCATTTCAAAGGTACAATCACACATTCAATGATATTGAATTCCAAGAGAAGTTTAGTTCTGTATATATAAAAAACGAGACACAGAAGTGCAACTTTGTGTATGAGGACTCCAGAAACACAAACCAATCACAGAGTTGCAGAATAAACTTCAATAGCTTTTAAACTCACATTAATTTCAACAGAAGAGTTAAGCATGTGCTTAACACTCTCCCATTAAAATCCATGGAAAAAAATGCTCAACGTTATTATTTGCGTATTGCAAATGGAAAAAGGGGGGGGGACCAAAGTGTGAATTTCTTTTAGTATGCATGTTTCTGTAACGCAATCTTGCCTAACAGACACATTTTTGCAAAGCAATTTCCTCTAAAACAATGCATTTTTCTGTCATTTTCACTATTATATTTTCCCCAGTATAGGCATTTTTGTACACACTAGTTGGCTGAACAACTGCATTACACAATCTGGAGAAGCACAAATTTTGAAGGATGGCTGTGTTTCAGTTTGTGTATTGTTTTGGAAATGTGAATTAGGTAGGTTCAATTTCAAATGGGATCTGAATCACATTTCCCCAGCCCCATTCCTAGTGGACACTGACAGCTAGATCTCACTTGATTCCTGGTGTTGTCCTCTACTGCTCCCGAAGGCAGTCGGCTGGCTTAGAGGGCTCATGGGACACACGGAGCTGTTACCCAAAACCTTACCACTATTTCCTATCCATCACCATCTGCCACCTGAGGCAGTCACTTCACTCTGCCTAATGGTAGGGCATGGAATATTTTTCTATTAGTACTATGATAGCATTAGCCCCAAACTACCATGTGGCACAATTCCATCCCCATACAAAGACCAGGGGGCATAGGCTAAATGTGTGGAGAGAGATATGCCTAAGGTTGTAAGGAAATATAAATGGGTACCAATGGTACGCTGCCTCTTTTGATTATGAGCTCTTGAAACAGTTGAGTGCTCAGGATTAAGAGATAATATCATCCCAGCTGCTATCAAAATGGCTCTAGTGGAGAAAGAGAGAAAACGATTAATGACTTTGCTGGCATATCATGTTTCTTGCCTGATTACCTCTTGAAACAGCATGCAGGGCTTCCTTTGGCTACAACAGCAAAAAGAAGACTCAAAGATTCCTTTGGGCCAACCTGCAAATCTGGAGAAAGTGAACAGGGAGGGAGGGAAGGATTGCCCAGAAGTATGTATCAATATGGGTGGAGGGAGAGGGAAGAGGGGTGGGCAGTGGGAAGAGCTAACAGCTAGACCAGGGGTGGGAAACCCTGTTCAGCCTGACTGCCTTCTGGGCAGTCTTCTGATGGTCACATGACAGTGGTAGGTGCTGCCAAAGGTCCACTGGAATGAGCAACATTCCTATTTGATTTACAGTCATCTTCATTACAGTGGTACCTCGGGTTAAGAACTTAATTCGTTCCAGAGGTCCGTTCTTAACCTGAAAAGGTTCTTAACCTGAGACGTGCTTTCGCTAACGGGGTCTTCTGCTGCTGCTGCACCGCTGGCACACAATTTCCATTCTTATCCTGGGGCAAAGTTCTTAACTTGGAGCAACCACTTCCTGGTTAGCGGAGTTTGTAACCTGAAGCGTCTGTAACCCGAGGTACCACGGTATTGCTTTCCTTGCCTAGCTGCTCTTCCACTGCCCTATAACTTCTGTGTATTCCATCTAACAAGCATGGCATTTTAAGGAATTCTACTAGGCCTCCAAATTATCAGACCAGCCAAATTTCAGCAGAAAGGTCCTTGCTGTATCTACCGGGGGGGGGGGGAGCACACAGGGAGACTCAGAGATCAGACAAGTAGCCAGTGAGGTGCCCTCCAGATGCTGCTCATCCAGATGTTGACTTCCACCATCCCTGGCCTTGGGCCATGCTGGTTGGGGCTGAAGTTGTGGTCTAACAACATATAGGGGGCAACTTGTTGGCTGCCCCTGTACCAGAGTGCAGGTTCATTCCTAGCAGCTCCTAAGGTGGTTGCTGTTGCTGTTTTGCCATTGCCCGTTGTTGTTGTTTAGTTGTTTAGTTGTGTCCAACTCTTCGTGACCCCATGGAGCAGAGCACACCAGGCACTCCTGTCTTCCACTGCCTCCTGCAGTTTGGTCAAACTCATACTGGTAGCTTTGACAACACTGTCCAACCATCTCGTCCTCTGTCTTCCCCCTTCTTCTTGTGCCCTCCATCTTTCCCAACATCAGGGTCTTTTCCAGGGACTTTTCTCTTCTCATGAGGTGGCCAAAGTATTGGAGCCTCAGCTTCACGATCTGTCCTTCCAGTGATTACTCAGGGCAGATTTCCTTCAGAATGGATAGGTTTGATCTTCTTGCAGTCCATGGGACTCTCAAAAGTCTCCTCCAGCACCATAATTCAAAAGCATCAATTCTTCGGCGGTCAGCCTTCTTTATGGTCTAGCTCTCACTTCCATACAGCACTACTGGGAAAACCATAGCTTTAACTATACGGACCTTTGTTTTGCCATTGCCTACTTACCAGCAACTGTGAGCAGAAAATTAGTTTCTCCTCTCCATCTCCATTACTTTCACTTTTTACAGGATATTCACAGCAGTGCCTAGATGGAAAGACTGTTGAGGGAGGCAGTCCCTGCAAAAGCTGAAGCTCTCCGTATATAATGCAGCACCAGCATGTTATCACTTTTGTGGCAAATTGCAGTGACTAATAGTAACGCCCAACATCCTCATCGTTATCTGGGCAATATCATCTGCTCATTTAGTTTCAGAGTGCTGCTGGCATTTCAGACTCCAAATGCGTTTCACAAAATGGAGTGGCTTTTTTAAAAAAATAATTAATAAAATGGGTGCTGGTGTTGCTGCAGGAGAAGGGAAGAAATGTTTTCATAAAAATGGCAGGAGGAAATGGGACATCACTCCTCCTAAAAACAAGACAGCAAGGGAGAGTGAATTAACTGCAAAGAAGACAGTTGAGCATGTTGGGGTAAGAAGGAAGAGAGGAAACAAGTTTGAACTGTTTTAGTGGTTGCTGCAAGGGACGCGGGTGGCACTGTGGGTTAAACCACAGAGCCTAGGACTTGCTGATCAGAAGGTTGGTGGTTCAAATGCCCGTGACGGGGTGATCTCCTGTTGCTCGGTCACTGCTCCTGCCAACCTAGCAGTTTGAAAGCACATGAAAGTGCAAGTAGATAAATAGGTACCGCTCCGGCGGGAAGGTAAACAGCATTTCCATGCACTGCTCTGGTTCGCCAGAAGTGGCTTAGTCATGCTGGCCACATGACCCAGAAGCTGTACGCCAGCTCCCTCGGCCAATAAAGCGAGATGAGCGCCGCAACCCCAGAGTCGGTCACGACTGGACCTAATGGTCAGGGGTCCCTTTACCTTTACTTTTAGTGGTTGCTGCAATGCCAAATCAAGGTACTTCCTGCCATTTTAATGAGGAAAAGTGTAGTCCTTTTCATTTATTCAGAGGCTTTGGGGTTAAGCTCAGGCTTAAAATGGCACCTATGCAAGTCATTTAACATAGCCAAAGCTATGCCCGCAGTTTGACAGGAGCACAGCTTCCAAAACTCCCCACTTCAAATATTTAAAAAGTAAGTTTCTAGTCCTTTTGATAGAAAAGGCATGATTGGGTAAGACCTACTAACATTTTATAAGCTCCAAAATGTTGCTGGATGGGATGCTTTCGAGTCGACAGGGCAGGTGCTTCTCAGGAGTACAAAATCCAGAATTATGCAAAACAGTAAATAGCACATAAACTATACAAAATGTCCTGACTTCTGCCCAACACAATCAGACAGAGGCCCTTACTTGTAAGTAAAAAAGAGGTCTTTATGCAGGCAAGTAACAGTACAGTCTCAACAGTAGAAACAGTGCTCAGGAGTAACAGGAGCAAGGCAAGAAGTTTAGGACTGAGCAGAAGTGATGAAGATGTCCCAATGGCTTCCCCACCCCTCCTGCCAAGCTGTTAAAGGCAAGGCTTGACATACTCACTTGCACGACCTTGTGCAAATATCAGGATTACTAGTGCATGCTCTGTCACATTGAGTGAGTCTGCTACCATCTGTGAAGGGGATGCCTGGTTCTAGGGATCAAGACTGTACAACATCCTTGGTCTGCCTGCCAAAGCGACTGAAGTCGGGATGGAAATAGGCGATCTTCCCTTCTTCAGTCCAGGTTCCCAACCTTCTGTTTCCCCTCTCTGTTTCTTCCTCTTCATCACAGCCTGCCTACCCAAGTCTGCTCTCAACAGCACTGTGAGTCAGATGGTACAAAATAAGAACATTTAAATTTCCTTGATTTGCATTAATAATACTCTCCAGATCTACCCTTGTGGCTCCTTATTCATGGATGGATTACACACACAAAAAAAAATAGGGGAGATGTGAGCTGAGCCAAAAAGGCCTCCCCTTCATTTTTTTAACCTACTTTGCAATTGAGAAAAGTGAAGACTATTTCAGCAGTCTCTCTGAGTGAATGGGGCACAAAGCTGGTGCGCGTGAAACTCGCTCATGGTTTTGGCAAAGGCTATGATGCTCCTCCCAGTGGTCACTGGCTGCCATTTTCCCTTTGTGTGATACCACTTCATGACACGCTGTCACTCAGAGGGGAATTCTGGGTTCAAAACAAAACAAAACAAAACATGAAGGCCATTGCTACTGCTACAAAATCACTGGTAGTGAAACAGGTGAGTGGATGTATGAAATAAAAGAAATTATGAGAGGGTTGGAAGCCCTTTTCCTTCTGCAACCACCTCAAATCTCAGTAAAAAATTATTTGGAGGGCCATCAACCCACCATCAACATATATAAATCTTTGTTACTAGCAAACCAATTCGATATGCAGGTATTGAGGGAGGACTAGAATAAAGAATTAGAGATCTCAATTTTGACCACACAGTGGGAAACTGTTTTAAGTGCTATAACAAGGGTGTCTCTGGATCTTAAATTGAGCCTCATACAACAAAAAATGATATTTAGAATATACTGGACCCTATTACGTTTGCTTATAAAAGGTATCTAACTGTTGGAGATGCAATAGGGATAATGCTTCTCTAAAACATATGTTTTTTCACTGTCCTATATTGAAAGATTTCTGGCAGAAGGTAACTGAGACCATCAACAGAACTGTACGGAACCACCTTACATTTACAGAGCAAAATATCCTCTTGAATTATATACCCAGCACACAGAACCTTACAAAAGGACAATATGACTGGACTCTCCATGCCCTTACTACAGCAAAACGACTGATACTGATGAATTGGAAAAATAAAAATGTGGCTCCCTTCTACAACTGGATTAAAGACTTATACTAACTCACAACATATGAACAACTTGCATATAAACGCAGACTTGCCATGGACAAATTCAATGGTATTTGGAATCCATTCTTCCACATAGGTTAAGATCTGGGGAAGTACAATAGCAGTCTTGTAAAATATACAGTTTTGGGTTTCCCCCCTCCCGCCTTTGTTTTCCCTTCTACATGGGTTTTGTTTCTCTTTTTTGTTTGCGTCTCACCATGTTTGGTGCACATACAGTTATTTACTTTCTGAACTTTCAATAAAGATGCTACTATATATATATATATATATATATATATATATATATATATATACACATATTTGGAGGGAACTTTTGGCTCAAGCATTATAAGGGACCGGTTTTTTTGTTGTTTTTTTAGATGATGATGCCAAAAAGGTTCTGGATATGCAGTTAGAATTGTGTATATATATATATATATATTATTAAGGGTTTCTGGGAAATGATATATAATGAGTTGAAAAAGATGTTTAAATACACATTTGTAAAGAAACCAGAAGCCTTTTTGTTAGGGATAACAGGAAGAGAGATCAACAGAAAGGACTATAAACTTTTTCAATATGCAGTAACAGCGGCAAGAACATTAATGGCCCAAAAATGGAAACAACAAGAACTACCGACACTTGAAGAGTGGAGAATGAAACTTATGGACTACGCAGAATTGGACAAAATGACTGCGAAAATTAGATATCAAAAGGATCACAAATTCATCGAGGACTGGGGAAAGTACACGGACTATCTGAAAAGTATATGTGATGTACAGACAACGTTAGTGGGTTTTAAAGAAGCTTTGTGAATGTTAAAGACGTACTGTAAAAGAAAAAATAATCTGATAAGTGAGCACTAACCGGCAGTATGAGAAATGGAAAATGTGTAATGAATAGATAATATGGATGATTGATGGAGGAGCTGGTGGAAGTACAAAAAATGTGAAACATGAGATTAGGATGTGCTGAATAATTTGTAAAAGAAAAATTTAATAAAAATTTATATATAAAAAAAAATTGTATATATTTTTCACAATAAAGCAGAAAGTTTGTAATGATGATTCACTATGTCCATGTATCTATCTATCATCTATTTATCTATCTATATCTATTTATTTATTTATTTAAATAATATGGTGGGAGAAGGCTCTGAACTTTTGCCACAGAGGGACCCCTGGAGGGCTTGCCCAGATCTGGGAACAGACAAGGTAACAATCTAAGAATTACTGGTGTCAGATAATCAGGCCTGGTTAATGGGATCTGGGCTGCTGATGAGGAAAGGAAACAAGGTTCTCCTCTTCTTCTGTGCACTGCTGTTTTCAGAACATGTCTGCTGACTTCCTTAGTCTACATTTCATTCCTTTCTCAGGTCAGTTAGCTTCCCTTTAGTCCTACCAACTTCTCTAGAGAGATTTCAGCCAGAAGTGGAGGCAGCAGCTCAGAGGTTAGTGTTCTGCAGTCTCATTTACGTAACTAAGTCAGGAGGCAGTGCTCTGGCATTTAGAGCATCCCCCTCCCTCCAATATGAATAACAAGCTCTTCATCTATTCTAGTGTTAAAAACAAGCCAGTGTTCAGGGTCATTAAGCAGCCACTTCTAAAGAGGCTTCTCTTAAAAGGGAAATTTACAGCTTGCATTGCCGGAGTCCAGCGATGCAGTAGATCCAGATTAGAGCAACCACATCTCTTGAATACAGGCACCCATGTGGACTTCATCCATTGAATCAACAATTAAGCTTGAAGGATCTGGATTTCAACAGCACCCTTAAGACACAATCGCATTTCTCCATGGAAAGCAGACCTCAGGGCACACTGACATGAAGAAGTGGAGAATGACCTAGAAGATCACCCAATGCAAATAGCTTTAAGACAAGATTGGATAAATTTGTGGATAATTGCTTACAAATTCTATTGCATCTCTATTGTGCTTCCCTCTGTATACAAGTGTAAGTGTGTGTGTGTGTGTGTGTGTGTGTGTGTGTGTGTGTGAAAAACCACTTCCCCAAGGGCTTCAGTGAATACACTGGAAGACAAAAAGATGGGAGAGTACTCTCTGTGGGTCCTGATCTATTCCCCCACTAACTCCCTTGCTAATTCTCTCCCCCATTTGTTGTGAAGCAATATTAATAGTTCTATTGGCCATTACTAGATCATGTTAGGCAAGGCTGCATTTGCTGAAATTACATTTCTGTTGTAAGTATCAAAGGCACAGATGTTCTGTCGGGAGGAAAGAGGCAACCACAGTAATAAGTCAATACATAATGGGCAGATAATACTGGTGGATTCAAAAGTTTAGTTAAGGGTAGAGTGGTGGCCAATCTACCCAAGAAAGCAGGGCAATTTCAGCGGTCCAAGGGGTCAGTTGCCTCCCTTGAGTATACAGTTCTTGCAGGGCAGTACCAAAAATGTTAAGTTGGCCCTGTACACCTGAAGGACTGTCTCCACCCCCATCGTTCAGCCTGGACACAGAGGTCCAACTCCGAGGGCCTTCTGATGATGGTTGCCTCAATGTAAGAAGTGAGGTTACATAGAACCAGGCAGAGCGCTTTCTTGGTAGTCGTGCCCGCCCTGAGGAATGCCCTCCCATCAGATGTCAAGGAATTATTGATTGATTGATTGATTGAATTTATGTACCCTATGCCCAGATAAACAACTATCTGACTTTTAGAAGATATCTGAAGGCAGCCCTGTATAGGGAAGTTTTTAATGTTTGATGTCTTCTGTTTTAATTTGTTGGAAACCTCCCAGAGTGGCTGGGGTAATCCGGTCAGGTGGATGTCATATAAATAATAATAATAATAATAATAATAATAATAATAATAATAATAGTAATAGTAATAATAATAAATGAATGATCATGATGATGCAAGCCTACCATGTTTCTGTTGGATCAGCATGGTTGCAATACGATGAAATGTTTAGAATGCAGGCAGCACTTACCTAATTCTCCAAAGGTGAAAGAGATGTTCAGAATTCTGCTGGGGTACAGTATCTGCTCATTGGGCTACATCAGAAAAGAAGGAAGATATATAGGCCATCTGCTATGGATAGGATCTTTAAAGTGGGCACTGCTGAGGTTTACACTACCCAAAGGCTCTAACAGTCAATTTTGCTGGGAGTTCAGTGGCACTGGAAAATGCCAACCATCTTCATGGAACGCAGATATGTGATTATTGGGGAGACCACCCCAGTACCCCCTCTTTTCAAGCATAAGCTGTTGGTGGGTTAAAAACTAATGCTATCTCCTGCTTTTAAATGCTTTGATTTGTTTGCTTCATTGTTCTAATTTTAAATTGGATCCCACTGTTTGTAGAATGCACTGTCAAGTTGCTTTGGGAAACCTGTAGGTCAAAATATGAGGTGCAAATGAGAGGCAGGAGAAAAACAATGCAGGCATCTAGAGCTTTTGACCCACTGCGCCAAACTGAAACCAGCAGACAATTAAACACAGATCCAATGGGATTGTAGAACAGAACAGCACATTGTAGAAGCAAGCAAGCAACAACTAGGCGCTTAAGCTTGTCTTGCAAGCGGGTGAGGCCAGTAATGTGAGAGGCATGTTGCTGTCCTTAAATACACCCTAATGTTTGGCATAGATCAACAGTATTGCAGACCCAAGAGAAAAGCATAACAGCTTGGAAACCACCCTTTTTGCTTGTGTTTGGCTTGATAAATCATATATAGGACCAGGCAATCTCATTCTGCAATCATCACTGTTCCGTGCTTGTGCTCATCAGCCCATGCAAGAGAGTGGTGGTGTTTCATAACAGCTCATCATCCGGCAAGCCAAACGGCTCACCTCTCCTGCCTTTTGCCAACTTGTCCTGCCTCAGAGAGAGCAAGAGCAGGCCACATGTCTTTGCAGAACTGCACTCCACTGGCTGTCCTCAGCAAGAGAATTTGGCTTTCCCATTACCTTCGTCGTGCCTTGGGTATATCCCAGAGCACTTAAAAGAATAATGATTACTCTAACGAGCAAAGAAGTGAGCAGAAACGGGTCTCTGATCTTTTGTTTCGGCAGCACGCGGAATTTGTCCCAGTGGAATTTATAGCGGGTACATTTTGAACAAGTCGCATTGCTTCTCTGCAGGAGAAATCTATGTTTGGTGGCCTCATGGACACAGCAGCTTCCTCCATACTCCTCCCCACCCCTTGAAAGCAAGCTAGGAAGACTTGAGTGGGGCTGGAAGAGTTGCAGCTGGGGGCACTTTTTTGTCAGCTGCTTATCCCAAGCAGAATTCCAACCGAAGGGTCAGCATCTTTTCTTACTGGAGCTGCAACAGAGAGACAGAAGGAGGTTAATTTGTAGCTCATCTTCCTTTAAAATCAGATGGCTGCCAAGACAACTCTGCAGCCATTGGTGGCACCTGGAGAATTTCACCTTGTTCTGGGCACCATAACTGGAATGCGTCCAGAGGAGGGTGACAAAGAAGATGATGGTCTTGGAGACCAAGTATAATAATAATAATGATAAATGTATATGCTGCCCATCTGTCTGGGTTGCCCTAGCTACTTTGGACAGCTCCCAACAAATTATTAAAAACACAATAAAACATCAACCATTAAAAACTTGCCTGAACTTTCAGATGTCTTCTAAAAGTCAAATAGTTGTTTATCTGTTTGACATCTGATGGGAGGGTGTTCCACAGGGTGGGCACCACTACCAAGAAGGCCCTCTGGGGCAAAATTTGAAGAAAGATTGCATTCTGCCTGGACAAGAGGCACTGAAGAGGTGACATGATAGCTGTCTTCAAATAACCAAAGGGCTGCCGCATAGATAATAGAGCAAATTTGTTTTCTCTTGCTACAGAGGGAAGGACTTGAACCACTGGGTTGAAATAACATGAAAAGAGGTTTCAACTTTAGGAATAACTTCCTGGTGATACAGGCTGCTCATAACAGTGGAGCAGATCACCTCAGATGGTGGTGGGCTCTCCTTTGGCAGACCTTTTTAAACAGGGGCTGGTTCACCCTATGTTGTTATAGTAGTGGATTTCTTGCACTCTCAGGGGTAGTCTTGATAACATAAGAAGAGCCTGCTGGATCAAGCCAATGACCCATTTAGGCCAGGGTCTTCTTCTCACAGCAGCCAACCAGATGCCTGTGGGAAACCCACGAGCAGGATTCACGCACAACCACACCCTCCCCTCCTGTGGTTCCAAGCAACTGGTATTTAGAAGCATACTGCCTCCAGCAATGGAGGAAGAACATAGTCATCATGACTAGTAGCTTCTCCCCCCAAATGAATCTGTCTAATCTTCCTTTAAAGCCATCCACGTTTTATGGCTATCAGTGCCTCCTGCAGAAGTGAGTTCCACAGTTCAATGATGCATTAAGTACAGTGAGTGAAGAAGTACTTTCTTTCATCTGTCCTGAATCTTCCAACATCCAGCTTCAATAATCAATCAATCAATCAATCAATCAATTATCAATCAATCATTTGTTTGTATGCCACCTTTCCAAAGTTAAAACCATGCTCCATATGGCTTACAACATCTAAAAGGGACGTGGGTGGCGCTGTGGTCTAAACCACTGAGCCGAAGTAAGCTCCTGTTGCTCTGTCCCAGCTCCTGCCAACCTAGCAGTTCGAAAGCACACCAGTGCAAGTAGATAAATAGGTACCGCTGTGGCAGGAAGGTAAACGGTGATTCCGTGCACTCTGGCTTATGTCATGGTGTTCTGTTGCACCAGTAGGGGATTAGTCATGCTGGCCACATGACCTGGAAAGCTGTTTGTGGACAAACACCAGCTCCCTCGGCCTGAAAGTGAGATGAACGCTGCAACCCCATAGTTGGCTTTGACTGGACTTAACCGTCCAGGGGTCCTTTACCTTTTACCTATTTCAACATCTGAAAATTACATAACTACAAACACAACAAAAGTAGTTATAAACATTTCCACAGAATTCAAAAACTAAAAGATACAAAAAGTAATACCAATGAGAACAACAACAAACCCTACCAACAAACTCCCCAAAGAACACCCCACCCAACAGCCTCAGCTTTTGTAGCTGGAGTCAGTCAGGGCCCTGCCCTCCAAGGTGGAAAAAGTCCTGTGTGGCAGGGAGCAGGTCTTCCAGGCCTCACAGTCAAGCCTCATTGGATGCCCACGAGTTGTTGTGCTATGAGAGAGGGAGAAAAACATTTTTCTATCCACTTCCTCTACGCCATGCATAACCTTATGAACTTCTGTCATGTCGCCTCTTACTTGTGTTTTCTCTGAGCTCAAAAGCCCCAAAGGCTGCAACCTTAGCTCATAGGGGAGTTTTGACATTTGATGTCCTTTTGAATTCCATCACTCCAGACATCCCATGCCGAGGCTACTGGACTGCTGCTGTGCTAGGATTTTTGAATCACTCCATTCGTTTTCGGGATGAGTCAATCGTCTCAGGTCTGCCCAGAAGTTTCATGGGCAAACATACTCTATACGTTTGTTGGATGTACACTTGGTTAATCTGGAGTGTAGCAGCACAACCCAACCCATGACTACTGAGAAACAGGTCCCACGGTGTGAAATTAGGCTTGCTCCCAGGTTTGTATGTATAGGACTGCAGCCAATCTAATTTTCAAGCGAAACCTTCCATTAGAGGGTTTTTAAGGGAAGCGGAAAGAATGTTTTGAAGCAACTGTGCTGTACTCTACCTTCCCTGCAGTCCCCTTGCTTTTACTCAGCAGGGGAAAGGGGGATGTTTATTGCCCTTTTGTTCCATAGGCTCACCTTAGATGACTGCTGCCTTCTCTCCTGTTCTTGCATATTGTCACCAGAGAGAATGGAATGAAAAGCTACATCAAAGACTGTCTACGAAAGAAAGAAAGAAAGAAAGAAAGAAAGAAAGAAAGAAAGAAAGAAACCAGAAGAACACAGCCAAATCTATACAGTGGTACCTCGGGTTAAGAACATAATTCGTTCTGGAGGTTCGTTCTTAACCTGAAACTGTTCTTAACCTGAAGCACCACTTTAGCTAATGGGGCCTCCTGCTGCCACTGAGCCACCTCTGCACGATTTCTGTTCTCATCCTGAAGCAAAGTTCTTAACCCAAGGTAATATTTCTGTGTTAGCGGAGTCTGTAACCTGAAGCGTATGTAACCTGAAGCGTCTGTAACCCAAGGTACCACTGTATATGAAACATAACAAAGTCTTCTTAGCAAAATCAGCCTGTATATTATTATTATTTCAACACCAAAGCACTATTAACAGGCTTCAAATAAACGATTATGGACCATATTCTTCTTCTTTTTCAATAAAATATAAATATTTAAAAAGTACACTTGCTCACTTTGAATGTGCAGCTTCTTTGTTGCAGAATTGGGGTGTTTCCAATTGTTGTTGTTGATTACATTTAAATACCACCCTTATTCCAAGGAACACCATACCCTCCAACATTTCTCCAATGAAAATAGGGACGTCCCATTCCCATAATCATGTTTTTACTATTTATACCCCAGACATCTTTTTGGGTTGATCCAGCGACTCTGGGCGGCTTCCAACATATATAAAAACATAAGAAAACATTAAACATTTTTTTAAAAAAACTTCCCTATGCAGGATTGCCTTCAGACGGCTTAGAGGTCAGATAACTCCATACCCTCCAGCATTTCTCCAATGAAAATAGGAACTTCCAAAGGAAAACCAGGACATTCCAAGATCATATCAGAAACTGGGACGTCTTCTCTAAATCAGGTACATCCCTGGAAAATAGGGACACTTGGAGGAGAGTCTGGAACACAGGGTGGCTTACAGTATAAAAACACAAAAAATTATAACCCAATAAGAAAAACAACAACAATACCCTCTTGCTGCTTTAGTGCTGACTACAAGACATTTTGCTAAAAGAGGAGGAGTAATGCTGTGCAGACAGTAATCACAATGTAATAAATGAAAATCTGCCCTTATGCCCTTATGGGGGGACACAAGAGCCCTTATAGAGTCCTTTGCAGGTTCTCCATCGGTCAGAGAAAATAACAGAGGCCAACCAGAGAATACTGAGATGCAAAGCAGCTCGTAAGCCTGATCTTTATTGAACTGTTGCAATAGGGTGCCCCCTTCACATGCAGGAGAAGGAGGAAGACCCAGAACCCAGGTGTGCCCGCCCTTATATAGACATTTTAAATTGCCTGCCCTGGAGTTCACGACCACCCCCCAGACACATCATACACATCATACCTACATCACAGAAAGGGGTGGTCTACAACAGAAATCTGAGTGCATTGTTTACCAGAAATCTGAATGCGTTGTTTACCTCCTGTCTGGCAGGTTACCTGCCAAAATGTCTGGCAGGTTAACTGCCAAAATGGCTTCATGGCTGTTTTCCTGTGCTGCTTCAGACATGTTGTTTATATATTTATGTACGTGTTTGCTTGGTACATTTATGAACATTTATTATATAAGACCTTAATTTTTTTATTTCAACAATGAACAATCTGTGTTAATACTCCTAATGCTGAACCTACTGGTTTTCTGCTGGACTGACATCTGAGAAGTGAATCGGGGTGGGGGTGGGGAATGGGGGTGTTAAATAGCACAGAAGCCTTTTCAGAATTTCCCCTGGCACTTGGGGATTTATTTGGAAATGGTCTTTGCATTTTAATGCCTTCAATGCCCAATGCACAGGCTTCTTGCTTCATCTGTGCAACAGTACCTGTGTGCAGCCTGGCTCATGGCCTGGCTTCTACGATGGAGGGAAAGGTAAGCTGTGGCTTGACCTGCTGCTTAGCAACCCAGGATGGAAGATGTCAAAGTTCTAAGGTACCGGGACTTCCGGGTTGGCGCCATCGCCGAATGGCGGACTCCCTCCGAGCTCCGGAGGGAGCCGGCTCGGCAGGGGCTGGGTTTTACCGCACCGGCGATGCGGGGACCCTTAGAAACCACGGCCACGGGGGCCGTGGACTTGGAGACTCGGCTAGCACCGCTAGCGCCCTCCCGACTCGTGAAGGAGCCTTTTTAAAGGCTACGGATCGGGTGCCGGGGAGAAGCGTGGTGCTTTGAGTCCTCTGCCATCCCTGCCGAGCGAAGCCGCATGCCATCCGGCGGAGAGCGCTGACTTCTTCCATTGAGAATTTGGACTTTTAACAACAACCCGTGAGTAAATTGGAAATCGGGTTTAAAAGAAGAAAAATTTTTGGGATTTGAGACGAGCGGGGGGGGATCTAAAAAGGAAGTCAGTCCCCCTCCCTATTGTAGACATTTTAAAACAAGGATTGGGAAGCCAAGGCCCAAAAAGAACGGTATCTTTGCTAAATTAAGAATTCCATGATGGGAAAGTACAAGAATTGTGCTGGAGGAAGAATTGAAGGAGAAGGAAAATGCACCCCCCTCCCTGGGAACCGGGGCGATTGAGGAGTGAGCCTGGTGAAAAGAGCCGGTGATTTTGACAGCTGTCAAAGTAGCTGTCAAAGTCGGAATATTAAAGAGGATTTTATTACAAGGACCTTGCTGGTCAAATTTGTTACAACTTGATATAATTTGTTAAGACTTGAATACAAAATGGCGAAAATACGGAGAACAATCGGATTTTTGGAAACAAAGTTACAACAACCCCCCTAGAGGAGTTTCGGGACATTACAAAGATGGGCGTAAGCCGGGAAAAATACAACACTCCGGAATTTCACAGAACTGGTTATCTCCTGGGAAAGCTGCAAAACGGAAACTGAATCTTGTCTACAGGGTGTTTAGACTAAAAGGAGACAACAGAATACCTTACTGAAGAAGGAAGGGACTGAACGCAAGTTTTTGTTCCTGAATAACAACAACCCATGTAGAGTTACTAAACTTCTGAATAAGAAAGTTTTAGCAGCGGAACAAGAGGAAGCTGGACTATAACCTTGAAAGAACAATGGGGGGAATTTTATAATTTGACATTTTTAAAGATTTAGGAATTAATTTTTAAAGAAAGTAATCCTAGAAATGGGAAATAATTCTGCAAGGAGTTGGGGGAAAAATGGGATTGATGGACTTAAGATTTCCAGGCTGGAAACATAGATTGGAGGATAAGGGAAATTAAACCGGGGAAGGGGAGGGAGAATTAGAATCCAAAGGCTTGCAACTATTTTCTGAATTGGTTTTCTTTTTTCTAATATATTTTTTATTTTTTTTATACTTTTATTCTGTGTGCTTTTACTTTAATGGGAAAAAAGGGGGACATTGTGGAAAGAAAAGGGGGTGGGCTATGGGGAGAGATCTTTTGCTTTTTTTTTTTTTTTTTTTATCAAGGGTGTTGCATAAGGTTTGTATAAATTTAAATTTGAACAATGGGGTATATAAATTGTGCTTTAAATCAGAAATAGAACTTGTGGAAACAACAATATGAAAGGGGAATACAGTAGGGGTGGGGGAAGGGGGGAGTCCCAGAAAGTGGATGTTTGAAAATAAGGTTCTGAATGTATCTTCATAATTTCTTTTCTTCTCTTTCTGTATTTTGGAAACTTCAATAAATATTATTTAAAAAAAAAAAAAAACAAAGTTCTAAGGTACCAGTGGGACACCAGCATGCCAGAGATTTTTGTTTTAAGTCTGATTCCTCATTAACAACACACAGACACACACGATTAGAGATTAATAAGGGAGAAAACTGCCCTAGTTTATACATTCCTAGTGAGTAGGTCTCACTCTTTGTCCAGGTTTGACTCCCAGTTGCAGTGGTTTGTGGGCTCACCCATCTGAAGGGCCATGAAATTGGCCATCGTGGTTGAGGCTGATTGGAGTTGGGAGTCCAACAAAATCTGGAGGGCCAGAGACTTACCATCCCTGGCTTAAATGAATCGGAAAGAGGGAGGGAAGGAGAGAGAGAGAGAGAGAGAGAGAGAGAGAGAGAGAGAGAGAGAGAGAGGACTTCCAGGATAGCTTACAAATAATGCAACATTTTTAAAAACACACAAATCTCCCAAAATCAGAAGGAGAACTGAGGAACAGCAACCCCCCTGGAATGTTGACTTTTCTAGCCTGAAAGTATCGCTCTTCTGCCTAGCCCTTGAAGGCAAAAATGGTGTGAAATGCCTGGTATTTTCAGTGACAGCTTATTTCTACTGAACATTATTTTGAGGAAAGGATAAATTAGCTCCTCTCGGTGGTGCTACAGATGAATTATTATACAGAACATAATTCTGAATAACAAAACAAGCCTGTGAAAGTCAAGGTGAGTTTCTGCAGAAAGCCTTATAAAGGGCAATTTCCCTGAGATCATTCTAGCACCTTCTCTGGGTTTTGAGTCTGCAGGAAACTTTGTTTTCCCCACCGAGAAAACCTTACAGCGTAGGGAGAGAAGCATTTGAATGCAGGGAAAAAATGTGGAAAATTTTACAATGCATTTCTGGTGGTAAGGAGGTATTCACCTTCTCCCATACTCACTAACAACCCAAATCAGTTTGACGTCATGCCTTTAGTTACGGGTAGGCAACTGTGTTGGTCTGCCGTAGTCGAAACAAAATATTTTTTTTCCTTCCAGTAGCACCTTAGAGACCAACTAAGTTAGTTATTGGTATGAGCTTTTGTGTGCATGCACACTTCTTCAGATACTGAGGTAATGCATGTTCTTTGAACTTTTGTCCATTTACTGTATTTAAAAAAGGTAAACATAAAGGGACCCCTGAGAGTTAAGTCCAGTCGTGAACGACTCTGGGGTTGTGGCGCTCATCTCGCTTTACAGGCTGAGGGAGCCAATGTTTGTCCGCAGACAGTTTTTCCCATGTCATGTGGCCAGCATGACTAAACCACTTCTGGCGAAACCAGAGCAGCGCACGGAAATGCCGTTTACCTCCCCGCCAGAGCGGTACCTATTTATCTACTTGCACTTTGACGTGCTTTCAAACTGCTAAGTTGGCAGGAGCTGGAACTGAGCAACGGGAGCTCACCCCATTGTGGGGATTCAAACCACCAACCTTCCGATCGGCAAGCCCTAGGCTCAGTGGTTTAGACTGAATAAATAAAATGGTGATTTTCTTGAGTCAAAACAAGAGTAGCCCTAAACACTTTTAAGGAAAAAAAACACTGCACACAGTGATCTAGAAATGGATTCCATTGAAAAGTAGTAGATATTCACAGGACCGCACTGTACGTTATTGAGTCAGACTAAGTACTGAAGTTGTTGCTGGGTTTACATTTTTAGGGAGGAAGGGGAGATTTGATGTGCTTTAATAGTTTCAGCGGGAACAGAAACGGACAGCCTGTCCCACCAGTGTATTACGGTTTCCTAGGTAACTGAACTTGAAATAAGGTGGTCGCTGAAACTGGGTTATAACAAATCAATTTGTCATGGGTTCATTCTTAGCGGGGTTGGAGGAAGAAAGGCATTAACTCAACCCTAAAATAAGCCACAATCCCTGAATTACTGCCCTGACGGAAGATACAGGTATCACAAATATATTTCTTCCCTAAGCTAACCTGTTAGCAGAAGGTCACATAGTAAACATTTCCATGCATATTTTATTTTACGTACATAGGACACCATCGTCATCATGGCTAAAATAGATGACTGCTGTACTAAAACTAAAATAATTGTGAGTTATACTTCATAGAGGTATTAAGAACAGCAAACCTATTGCTGTGAAGAATTGTGCCCACCGAGTTAATTTCCCTTTGGAATTAATAGTGTTTTATGTGTGCATGACTTTCAACTTCCCTTATTGATAGGATGTTCCCGCTGCAGGATTTATATCCTTGTGGGAAGGTCTTGCAGGAAGCTTCCGGCATCTTTTGTCAAATCTGCTTGTTTTAAAGCCTTGCCGAAAACGCTGCCCCACTTTCGTGGCCCCATTTGCAGGCTGAAAAAGTGGGCCAGCATTTTCAGCCATGTTGTCACAGGGCAGGAGCAAATCTTAGAGTTTTTTGGCCCCATGGAAGGGGCTTCCCACGATGAGCAACAGCAGCGGGAACAACAGATTTTTCTTGGTGTGCTCTCTTTTCATTACTGGTCGATCTGCTGCCCAAAACTGCCAGCAAGCCACTATTTCTCCCAAAATGCCTCTGGAAAGCCTCTCTGACTCAACATAGCCCCAATCTGCATTATGCATTTAAAGCAGTATCATGCCACTTTAAGCAGCTATGGTTCCAACCCAAGAATTCTGGGAACTGTAGTTTGTTGAGCGTGTTGAGAGCTGTAGGGCAAACCCCATTCCCCTCAGAGAACTACAATTCCCAGAGTTTCCTTGGAAGATGAAATATACTCTGAGTCGAGAGTGGATTTCATGCTCTTTATTCAGCTCATAGTGGTGAGAAGGAATGAATGTCCCCTCAAAGTATCTGCTTTATATACATTATTTACACAATGAGCTGCACGTGATTGGCTAATTCCGGAATTCTCCTGTAGGCCAATCAGGTTGTGGATTCACTTGAATCTGGAGCCGGATTGGGTGGCTCCTGCAGACCAATCATACTGCTGCATTGTTCTAGGACCAATCAGACTGCTGCATTCTGAATCCTATTGTTCTAGGACCAATCAGACTGCTGCATTTTGGATCCTATTGTTCTAGGACCAATCCGACTGCTGCCTTTTGGATCCTATTCAACTCAGTACATAACAGAAGAGGGATTGGTTGTTAAACTACTCTGGGAATTGTAGCTCTTTAAGGGAAATGAGGGTCACTTAACAACTCTCTTAACAACCTATAGTTCCCAGAATTCTTAGGGGGGGAAACATGACGGCTTAAAATGACATGATACTGCTTTAAATGTGTATTACAGATGGGGCCATAGTGTTATAGCCAGAGATAAAACTTAACACAATTTTGCCTTCATTCTGTTTGAAAGTAACACTGATATACATGGGACCTACTCTCATGTAAAAGTGCACAGGTGTGCTGCTGCAGCCTTAGTTTCATTGGTCTCAATGGAGCCTAGTTTTGAACAAACCAGATCAGGCTATAAAAGCTGCTCTCGGTTCTCCTCTGCCTTTGGGGAATATGGCAGGTTAAAAACTCTAATAAATAATAATGCACGAATCAACTTTTTGAGCAGTGTCAGATACTGATTGTGCTAGTGATAAATGCTACTGCCCTACTTCGCTTCCCTACCTACCATTTTTCAGGCTGTGATTTGGATATTACTGATTAAAGGATCCATTCCCAGAATGGAAATGACGGGCTACCATCATTTAATGAGAAATTACAAATTAATGGAACTTCTTGAAGGAAAATACGCCTGGGATCCTGAAGAAATAAGGAACTGAAATAATTCATTGTCTCTGCAGTCCTGAATAAGCACCATTTACCTAATAATAGCACGACATTGCTCTAAAATGAGGGGGGGGCCTAGCCACACGGATTATCACTTTCATGTGGGGCTTCACGATGGCAAATTTAATTAAGGAGTTATATTTGCATCAATAAATTACCACCCAAGGTAAAATAAACATTATTTGATTTCTTAGCAATTCACTACTGCTTAAGTGTAAAATTAGTGAGGGCTTTTCTTGTTATAAAATAGTTCAGGCACGAAATCAACATCAGCAGCATCAACAAATAGCAGCACACAGACTCTGCACATGCCTCACAGTTAAGAGTCTTCAGATAAAACACTCCAGGATAGGAGAGTCATTCACAAAAACCTGGGACGCCTTGATAACAAAATTGTAATCTGAGTAAAATAATTCCGGTTCATGTTGGCAGTTTGCTTTGGATGATCATAGTAATCTCACAACAGTAAGAAAGCTGAAACCATATATTTGTGTACATTATGAGTTGGACTTTTCAGATTGAGAGTTGTAAAAAAGAAAAGGGGGCGGGAGAGTGTGATCCAAAAGTCAGCAGTGGAAGATGCTGTGCAGGTGCTAAGGGCTTTTGAAACCTGCCTGTTGCAGTTCCCTGCACAGTTTGACAAGCCAGGGATCCTTCCGGCATGGAATCCAAAGGAACTCCTAGTGGTGCAGCAATAAAACTGCTAGCGTATTTGCAAAGCTAAGCAGGGTCTGGTATGGTTTCAAACTGGATGGGAGACCTTGTGTTGGGATGCTTGCATTGCAAGGGGTTGGACTGGATGAACCTTGGAGTCCCTTCTGACTCTGCAGCTCTATGATCCTTTGCTTCCTTGGTGGCAAAGGGCAAACTAAGTGATGATCATCACTTAGAAAAGAGGTGCCAGGAGTCTCCCTTGTTCTCTTATAATTGCAATGGCACCCTTCTGAGAGGTGGCAGAACTGCGTTCCAGTGAGTTCCAGCTGGGGGGGGGGGAAGCCCTGGCTGGAAGGGACCACAAGGGTCATCTAGTCAAACTCCCTGCAATACAGGAATCTTTATACCCAACATGGGGCTTGAATCCATGGTCCTGATATTTAACAAGTGTGTGTGTGTGTGTGTGTGTGTGTGTGTGTGTGTGTGTGTGTGTTGTGGGAGATGGGGGTCATTGATTTGTGTTTGTTTTTATTTCGTAGTTTGTGCTCTCGTTTTGTGTTTTTGGTGTGGTGTTTTTTTTTTTGTTTGAATCGCCCTTTAGAGGAAGGGCAGTATACAAATTAAAACAAACAAACAAACAAACAAACAAACAAACTCCTGAGTGCGCACGCACACACACTTGGGCATGTGGATTGGGCTTTTGGCCACAGTGTGTTGTAGTTCTTCTTCTCAGCCCACAAAGAGACAGGAATCTCAACAGAGAAAATAGCCTTCTGTGCAATATTTTATGTTCAAAGAGATGAAGACATATTGACTGTCTAATCTAATGAGATTCCTTGGCAGACATTAGAGTACAAATAGTGACAGTTTTCTGGTGGGAGGGGAGCCTTTTTCTAGGAGCGTTTTCCTTTTGAGAAGCTCTTTTTAAGACATCTGTTGTAGAACAACTGGAGTCATTTGCAAAGGCAGTAGGCTATGGGTACCTCTGTATGCTGACAGCAAGATCAGTCAAACTATTTTGCACTGCGGTCTGATTTATGTTGGCACACAAATTCGACGGTGTGCCTTTCAGTGGTTATCATGGATCTCTGATGGGCTAGGGGAAGTGCATGAAGTTCACTGTTGTACTGCTGCTTTGTCACAACAACAACGATGCATATTTTTTTGCAGGGTATCCACGTGTCAGCAATCCCAGGCGAATTTTGCGAATTGCCCCAAATGCAGAGATAAGGCCGGTCAATATTGACAGTCGGAGCCTGACTACGTATTATGTTCATTACATCAAAAAGAGCTAAATGCAAAGTAAGCCGGGCTCTCACAGTTACGAATTCTGAAGCTCCCCCTGGAGACAGGCATTGAAGGCTGGAGGGGGTCCTAAGCAAACACACAGCGAAGCCTGTGGCTGCTTCTCTTCTTCTGTTGCTTATCTCTGCTTACCTTTAGCAGCTCCTTTCCCTAGAGAGAGGGCGGGAGAGGCAGTGGAACAAATAACCAGGAAAGGAGAGGGAAGCAGACAAATGTGCACAAGGTGCTTAGGAGCTTAATTAATTAAGTAAGTACATATGTTTGCAGAGGGCACTAAAGGAACTTGCAGGTGTAATCTCAGAGCTTTGAGAACTCTTCAAAAACAGGTGACGTCCCTGAGGAGTGAAGTATCTGACCTTCTTGTGGCCACAGAGAAAGAACAAGAGGGCTCACCTCCACTCAGTCACATAATGCTCAGTGGCGTGTGCTACTTAGCTATAAGCTCCAACAGTGCCAGCCAGCATCGGAGCAACATCAGGTCTAGCTGCCCCTGTACTAAACAGCAGCAGCTAGTGCAGAGGGATGGGAGCGATGTCACTGCAGAGTGGCAGTGTGGTCAGGGACAGTTGGCTCTGGAAGTTCACCCATGTAGCCCCAACCTCAGTGTAGATCTGCCCTGCCTTTGCATCATCTCCACACTGCAGGCAGGAGGGTGACGGGACAGCACCACACTGGTCACTCCTGCTCCCATCATTTCCAACCATTCTTCACTCTGACCAGGTGCTATGGACCATGCTGCACTATGGAGGGATGGTGGGAGCCACCCCCTTCCCCTGATCCTCAGTCTTCCCAGGAACAGGAGGACAGCATAGATTTGGAACAGTGGTTTGCAGAGGGGCATAGTTCAGAAGGCAGAAGCTGGGAAATATTAGATGGGGAACAGCTAGAAGAAGAAGAAACACTGGGAGAGAGAGGGTTAACAGATTCACAGTCGATGGACAGCATTTCTCCACCACCCTCCTGAAAGTCGAGACGAGCTCAGAAAGTCTCAGAACAGAAAGCGCAGAGGGTACAAGCTCAGATTACAAAACGTAGGAGTGATGTAGATTAATAGGGACGGAAGGGGGAGTTACCCTTAACTGGGAGCACCGCCATTCTAGGGAGAGTCTCTCGCCTTGTTTATTAAAGAAACTAACTGGTAAGAATTTCCTTTTGTTTGATCTGCTTATTTGCCGCCACGGGGGAGGAAGCCTATTCCCTGAAGCCTGACACCAGGGTTGATGGTATTGGGATCCAATGATATACAGGGGGCCGCAGGTTGCCCTGCCCCCCCCCAAAACTGAACCAGTCTGAGACTGGCTTAGATTTGCAAATGTCAACTAAAAGACATTTCAAGTTACAAGGCAGGACATTCCAGCTCAACACCAGGAAGAACTTTCTGACAGTCAGAAGTCATGGGGAGGTTGTAGACCTCTCCTTCCTTGGAGGTTTTTAAGCAGAGGTTGGAGGGCCGTCTGTCATGGATGCTTTATCTGCAATTCCTCTATTGCAGGTGGTTGGAGTAGAAGACCTTTGGGGACCCGTCCAACTCTGCAATTCTATTTCACACCATCGGCAAGTTCAGGAAAAGATTATACAAGTTTGTTTCACTGGTGGTGCTTAGGAGAAAATCTTTGGAAGGGGAAGTGGTGAAAGAGGTCTGCATGCAGCCTTCTCTGTCGTTCTTGTGTGCCAAAACAGCCAGTTGGTGGAGTTTCAGCTTTTTAAAAAAGTTTCATGATGTGAGTAACTAGCAACTGTTCGAGTGTCCACAGCAGCATTAAAGAAAGTTGCACCAGGATTCTTCTACCGCAACCTTTTTGCTTCTTAAATGTACAAGATTTGTCTTGCTATAAAAGCATCCCTCCCAGGTATCAAAGAGACTCTTCTCCTCTGGCTCTCTGGATTTATCCGCCTCTATAAAGCGAGCACTTGATCCCACTAAAACCACGATTCTGCAGCTGAGAGACAAAAACTGGAACTGCTACGGTCACTTTGTCCTCATTTAGAAGGTAATAAAACATTGAAAGGGGAGGTGAACGGAGCTTTAATACTTCATTACTCGATTCTTTTTCCTCTGACAAGCCGGTTCCAGAAGCTGAAATCTGACTGAGGGTGCATGGAGACGGGCGTTCGTTTAATTTAATTTCACTTTTGTCTCTTCCTGCCCTAAGCCGTAATGGGATACATTTAGCCAGCAGCTGAACATATTAAACTGCCTTATTCTGGTCCACCTAACCCAGAATTGTCTATTGTGATGGGTCCCCAGGTATTCGGGCAGAGATCTCTCTGCTACCTGAGGCTCTTTTAACTGGAAAGGGTACGGATTGATCCTGAGACCATCTGCACGCAAAGGGTTTACTTTGTTATTGAACTACGATCCTTCTCCATAAAGCAAGGAGTGCCATGAGCATGTACAGAATGCATTTCCCTCCTAGTGCTATTTTTTGGTTTAAACAAACAAACGAAAAATTAGGTGCCCTATGATAAAAGTGTCATGGGTGCCAGCACAAAATGGCTGCCATGGGCTGGTGGGGAAAGAGATACAGATGCTTTGTACCAGTGAGTAGAGTCAGTGTGGCACAGTGGTTAGAATGTCGAACTAGGAGCTGGGAGACCAGGGTTCAAATCTACACTATGCCCATGAAGTGGGTGACCTTGGGCCAGTCACTCAGTCCAACCGACCCACAACAGGGTTGTTGTGAAGACAAAATGGGAAGGAAGAGAACTGTGCATGCCACTTTGAGCTCTTGAAATAGGCACTGCTTCTGCCTATTACTGAGTCACTATAACCAATTCCTAGAATTAAGATGGGGACAGTTTTCCCAGCCAGAAAATGTGGATAGCAGGCAGACTTGAGCCTTGGCAGCCCAGCACTAAGCACTGCCACATTCTGCACACCAAATGACTCTAAGATAATATTCGATTCTACAGTATGCATAGCATAGTTGTTGATCCATCCATCTTCCCTGCGCTCTGTCTTATATTGCAGTCTGAAATATCTGATGCTTTTTTTTCTGAGGTCAGGTTCTGTATTTGCAAAAGTAAAAACCCAACTTAGAAGAAAGCAGGTGTTGTATCCCTAGAAGCTGCAACAAAGCTTTGTGTTGATTTAGGCAGGAAAGCTGCATTTAAAAAAAAATAAAAGGAAGGAAGGAAGCTAAGCTTTACTAACATCAATTAATCTTCACAAGGTCACAGTTTACATAATTTTAATTAACTTCCATTGAGCGTTGATGCTCACTTTCCAAATGGAAATATGTTCATTAAAACACTTATTAAATAGATTTGCAGCAATGCTGTGAGAGAATGCTAAGCAGAGAACAGTTTGAATAATTTCTTGAAGCATTCTGGATGACTGACAGAACATTGGCACTTCATGTTTTCGGACTCATGCTGGAGAACTTCTCACCGGATGGTGCTGCAAATACTTTCCATTTACCAAAAGGAAAGAGAGAAACAAACAGGGTTTGAAATGTGTTGGGACCATCGTGTTATGTCATAAATTCAGGTGCTTGTATCAGATTGAACACAGCTTCCCTTTCCAAGTGCTATTTTCTTCTAGAAAAAGAGGTGACAGACTCACCATGAACAACTCCCGTGTTCTCTTAGAATGACAATGGCACCCACCTAAGAGATACTGGAACTGAGTTCTGGTGAGTTCCGGCTGAAAAAAAGCCATTTGTCATCTCTCTCTCTCTCTCTCTCTCTCTCTCTCTCACACACACACACACACACACCCTCTCTCTACATATACAGTGGTGCCTCAGGTTAAGTACCTAATTCGTTCCAGAGGTCCGTTCTTAACCTGAAACTGTTCTTAACCTGAAGCACCACTTTAGCTAATGGGGCCTCCTGCACGATTTCTGTTCTCATCCTGAAGCAAAGTTCTTAACCCAAGGTACTATTTCTGGGTTAGTGGAGTCTGTAACCTGAAGCGTATGTAAACTGAAGCGTATGCAACCTGAGGTACCACTGTATACCTTTTCTCAGAGGGCCTTTATAAATGTTGAGCTGACAGCATATTGAGTTTCATTAAATTTAAAAATTAAGACTGAACTGAAATAGTGGTAACACAGGTCCCAGGCATAAATATTGTTGATTGAAAAGTTAAAAGTCTGCAACAGAGGATCAACTGTGTAGGGGAGAGAGAGAGAGACCTATATGGAAGTAGCTTAGTATTTAACCCATATGGAAGTAGCTTGGTATTTATGTTAAAATGTTATTAAAATGCTATATCCTACCCTAAGTAGAAATAAAAGTTTGGATCCTGATTCACACTTCAGGAAATAACCTGCCTCATAGGTGATTCATAGGCTGCCCAATTTGGGTTAGGGTTGTTTATTTGTCATGTCCCCACCCCCTGTTCACTACTGGAAAAATTAAAATGGCTATAGCTTTCTTTTGACAAAAGTGGATAAACTTTGCAGACATGGGAGTCCACCCAGAGTTGAAAGAACTGAAAGGAAGAATGTAAGCATTCCATAAACATTTCAGCTGAGAGCATTCGATAAACTGAGTGCCATAGTCAAGAAGACCCTTCCACTAGTCCCATCTTCATATATATAAGAAAAGGTTGGCAGGTTCCTAGGTCACAAAACATGGAGGGCTTTAAAGGTATGCACCAGCCCTTTGAACTGTGCTCAGAAATGTCCAGATTCTTCAAGGCTGGTGAGATATGTTCCTTAGGGATGACCCCAGTTGGCAGTCTAGCAGCTGTATTCTCTGAACTCACTGAATTCTTTAGGGGCTACACATGTAACATGGCAGCTTCAGAACACTGCAGATAAATAGTGCTGGTGCTGGTATGAATATACTGAACAGAGCATCACTGGTTATCCTGTGTTTTCCACATACAACTCAAGGTGCTTGTTTTGATCCTTCAAAACCCTAAATGACTTGGGTCCAGCAGTGGCAGAGCGTCCTGGGGGGGGCAATGTCACCCTCCTCAGGGATGACACCCGGGGCGACCCACACCCAGCACACCCCCCTTCCACCACCAGTGGGGTCCAGGATACCTGAAGCACTACCTCCTTCTGTCATATAAACTCACCCAAGCTTTAGGATCTACTTCTTCAGAGGTTAAACACATGGGGCACAGGTAGAAGGGTCTTTTCAGTGGTGGCACCCTGTTTCAGGACCTCCCAACCAAGCTGACTGTGGGACAGCAACATTACTGTCTTTTAGGTACCTTCCAAAGCTTTAAATAAGTTATCTGCATTTCTGCTGCTTTTATCAAAACCTTGGACTGTTTGTTGTATTGATTCCAGCTGCCATGTATGTTCTTGCATGCAGATTATTTTTTAAGGTAGCCTTTTTTATTGTAAGCCACACTGGATTCATTTAAACAGAAAAAGAGGCATATAAATATGAATAATACAAACAAGCAAATAGACACCATGCACCCTAAAGAGAGATGCTCTGTTCCAGGAAGATGAAAAAACAGAGACATCACCTTGCCAACAAAGGTCCATATAGTTAAAGATATGGTTTTCCCAGTAGTGATGTATGGAAGTGAGAGCTGGACCATAAAGAAGGCTGATCGCCGAAGAATTGATGCTTTTGAATTATGGTGCTGGAGGAGACTCTTGAGAGTCCCATGGACTGCAAGAAGATCAAACCTATCCATTCTTAAGGAAATCAGCCCTGAGTGCTCACTGGAAGGACAGATCCTGAAGCTGAGGCTCCAATACTTTGGCCACCTCATGAGAAGAGAAGACTCCCTGGAAAAGACCCTGATGTTGGGAAAGATGGAGGGCACAAGGAGAAGGGGACGACAGAGGACGAGATGGTTGGACAGTGTTCTCGAAGCTACCAGCATGAGTTTGACCAAACTGTGGGAGGCAGCGGAAGACAGGAGTGCCTGGCGTGCTCTGGTCCATGGGGTCACGAAGAGTCGGACATGACTAAATGACTAAACAGCAACAACAACATGCATCTGAGGCAGATTCAGTACCGAGATGTTCATGAAGTGCCTACTGAAACTGAAGCTGCTGTACGATAAAGGATGGGGATTTGCATCAGCACCAGGAACCATAACCTGCAAGCCACAAAATGCACAGGGAGAGATGGTTTAGGAGAGGAGGCTCTTTGGTGCTGCATTTGGCTGAAGACACCCAATTGCTCCCCACCCTCCCATATGGCCACACACAGCCCACAGCTACCTGCCTCAAATAGTGCCAGAGCTACGTATCTAAGGGCTACACACTGGAGCAGATGGGAATGTTCCTGGTCTCCTCTGGAAAGCTACAGCATTTTTGGCTTGCCCCAGGTAAGGAGGATGCGAAGAGGGAGCCAGCAGGAGGCCTCCGAGTGGGAGTGAGCTGTTCAGAGAGTGAAATGTTAAAACCGCAACTTGAAAATTGATCTTTGCAGTGCACCCTGAAAAGCAGGCAATGTTCCCATTGCCTAGCTACCCAGCTGTCGCTACACCCACATGTTTTTCTTTCAACTCACGGCCCCCCTCTCATTAAAGGGCCAACAAGAAACCCATTTTATTTGCCGCACTTTGGCAACGCACACACACACACAGGCAGAGAGAGGGAGCAACTCCGTAGACCCCCTTTTTACAGCATCCAGGGATGCAAAGTGCAAACCACTTCATGTAAGTGACAGAGGTATGGTCTGCAGTGTCAAGAAACGTCCCTGGCCTTCAGCAACATGATCTTGTGTCTCTCCCCTTGCAATCCATTTGAAGCTGGATTATAACACCAGCAAACACCCACCCATCAGTGAGAGCATGTAGGTTTATGCATTACATTAACTGAGACCGTGCAGCCACAGAATCCTATTTCTTTATGTAAACACAGGAAATTATCGTTTGTGTTTCCATTTTCCACGTACATTTTTTTGCATTGTAATAATTGTATGCATTTTCTCCCCACCCCCAATTGTTACCAGGCTGCTACCAAAGCATCTGACAACCAGTTAATTGTTGGGTGCTTATAAAGCGCTGCAGAAGGGGCTTTCCAGGCACTGCCACTTGGTGGTACATGGAAAAGCTCTTTCAGCCAAGCCCTGCCTTTACCTGCCCCTCACCTGGCATGCCAAGAGTTAAGTCCATAGCAAATGCATTATGGAAAGAGTTATTTTCTGTAAAAGCACCACTGCATTTCCAAACCAAGTCAAGTTAGTGGTGCCTCTAATACATAAATATATTTAACGCTTGTAAAGGTAAAGGGACCCCTGACAGTTAAGTCCAGTTGCAAATGACTCTGGGGTTGCGGCGCTCATCTCGCTTTACTGGCCGAGGGAGCCGGTGTTTGTCCACAGACAGCTTCCGGGTCATGTGGCCAGCATGACTAAGCCGCTTCTGGCAAACCAGAGCAGCGCACGGAAACGCTGTTTACCTTCCCGCTGGATCGGTACCTATTTATCTACTTGCACTTTGATGTCGTTTCAAACAGCTAAGTTGACAGGAGCTGGGACCGAACAACGGGAGCTCACCCCATCGCGGGGATTTGAACAGCCAACCTTCTGATTGGCAAGCCCTAAAATGAAGGTAAGTATGTTAGAAATGTGCTGCTTGATTAGCCTTTCCCAGCTACAGTGGTACCTCAGGTTAAGGACTTAATTCATTCCAGAAGTCCATTCTTAACCTGAAACTGTTCTTAATCTGAGGTACCACTTTAGATAATGGGGCCTCCCGCTGTCGCTGCATGATTTCTGTTTTCATCCTGAAGCAAAGTTCTTAACCCTTGGTACTATTTCTGGGTTAGCAGAGTCTGTAACCTGAAGCGTCTGTAACCTGAAGCATCTGTAACCCGAGGTACCACTGTATTGCTGCGAAAGATAATATGGCCAAATAGATAAAAGCACAGCTATGTGTTTGTGATTATACTGTGTCTGTGATTCACTGCGAACAGACTATCCATAATTTGCCAGGTTAAAAAGATGGCAACCCTTCATGAGGTCAAATCTAAGTGAGCGATGGACTGGTACAATGACAATAGCCAATGTGATGAATTTTAATTCTCTGTGTGCCGGAGTATTTGGATCATTCACTTATAATGACATCACTGGTGTTTCATGGGGCTGCAGTAGCTCAACTGACTTTTTAAACCCCACACTTTATCGTAATATCCTCAGACAGGTACAAAAAAAAAATCAATGGTGAGGGACCTACATCTATCACAACTTCCAAAAAAAAAAAAACCCCTCTGCTAATACCAGGGCAAGGGAGGCTACTCTAATTGCCTGGCTTCCTGCCGTAGCTTACATCCACCTGAAGCCGTACGGTGACATTAAAATAGATTTTCAGCCCTTTACTCAATGCATCATCCGCGGCTAAGAAAATAAATCAACCCTTCAACTGGGTGTTGTTAAGTGACAACCGAGGCGATCTCACAGAGGGGTCAGCTCCACAGAAAGTGATCACTCCCCCTCCTCTCCGTTTTAAGGATCCCCAGGGCCTGACTCACAGGAGCCAGCGTGCCAGAAATCACAGTCCAACCATTTTCTACTGAGTAGGATGCCAACATAGCACCTACAGACAGCCTTCTGTGCAAAATAAAGAAGGAAATATAAAATATTGTTGCATGCCAGCCCAGTCTCTGAGCAGTGTGAGATTCCAGTGGTTCCGGGCGCTTACCCATGGTTCGTGTTTCCTATTGGGAATGAGGCACAGCAGAGACCGTGGTGTCTTTATGATATATGGTTTATTTTCACATATACACAACCCGAGCCTCTGTTGAGGGGTTCATGGCATCAACTCCCCCAAAGGGTCTTGCTTCTCCCATAGCAACAACCCTGGTTTCAGACAGACATCAGACATTGCACTCTAACATTGCTCTCCCCCTCCAGCTTGCGACTTTCCTTCTCTGTGACATCACTCCTCCCCTCTCAACTCTAAACTGTGGCTTGATCGGTTGTCTCCCAACGAGACATCCCCCTTTGATGCTTTGTTATGCTACCTCCAACCCAAGGAAAACTATACAACCTTTAGAAGACATTTGAAGTCACCCCTGTATAGGGAAGTTAATAATAATAATAATAATAATAATAATAATAATAATAATAATTTATTATATTTTTATATAGGTTGGAAGCTGCCCAGAGTGTCTGGGGCATAAATAATATGGATGGGGTATAAATAATAAAATATTATAACAACAACAACAACTATTATTGTTATTATTATTGAATAGGACATCCTTATTTTCACCAGAGAAATGTTGGAGGATATGCTCTGTCTCTTTCCACAACAGCATACAGCTACTTATTCTTGGGTCTTTCACCCCTCCTGCTCCTTTGTACAGTATCTGCAGCCTAGGGCACTCCCGTGCTCAGGGCATATTGTGAGACTCTGGTTCAAATTCCCATTTCAGCCATGAAGCTTACCAGGTGACCTTGGGCCAGTTGCTATCTCTCAGCCCATCCTACCTCACAAGGCTGTTGTGATGGAGGGAAATGGGAAAAACCATGTGTACCATAGTCCCACCTCCTTGGAGGAAAGGCAGGGTTAAGAGGCAGCAAGGAAATGAAACAAAACGAAAGAAAACGCTCCATTTGTGTATCAATGGCACTAAAAGAAAACAAGTGCTATCAACAAGAGAACATGGAAAAAGTATATTAGAAATATATTTCTCAGCTGATACATTGAGGAATATGGAAGCAGCATTCCTACTAATCAGCTGAGATAATGCTTTGGGGACTCCAAGACATTGCGGGATTTTGAAGAAAGTGCTTTGAGTGCCTCTGGTAATACATTATGATGAATAGTTAATAACTGGGCACTTATAATAAATGGAAATACACTCTTCAGGACAAAGTGTTCCATTGGCTGGAAAGAATTCATTCTTCTTATTTTGCCGTTTTCCCAAACTCAGAGCTCTGTTTTACCCCCACTGAAGTATCACATGATATACAGGAGGTGCTGTGGGGATGCGGGTTCTGTTGAGGAGCCAACCTGAAAGCAAATTCGCAGATGTAACATCTCCTTTGTTCATTAGACGAAGGGATGAAGTTGGTCTTCCATTGTCCTGTCAGATGCAACGGGCTTCATTTCCCCTTTCAACTATCCCCCCCCCCCAGTGAAGCTGAAGGATTTTGGCTGGGCCACTGATGTGTTTTCCAGTTCCTGGACTAAGGCTCAGATTGGAACACAATTCTCCATCAGGGCTTGCAATTCTCCAAATTTCACGATATGGTTCTCAGCTCAGAAAATGTATCAAAACTGTATGCAGAAGTGTGTACAATAAAGTATATTTTGGGGTAAAAGACATATAAGAATACACAGTTGGGGATAAAATGCATTCAAAAGTGCGTCTTTTGTGAAATAACAAAAACCATGTGAATTTTCATGCAGTAAATGTACAGCACACACTGTAGAACATATCCTTTTCTACTGTCCATTGTAAAACCAGCTACGCAAAAGTAGGGTATCACCTTTTCTGGGTAGTCTACCACCACGGCACAATGAAAATATCAGATTCTATCTGTCTGACATTAACCTGGAAGTAACTGCAAAGGTGGCTGTGTTTTTGTCAATAGTATCTCTTAAAGTGGTGAATGGTGCTATTTAGTGGAAAGAAACTCCAATGAAAATCCTCGTCATTATATGTTTTGCATGGCTGTTTATTTGTATATATTTTAAATTTTTTATATATGGGTCTTTTTTGATGTTTTATGATGGCTTATATTTATAATGCCTAATAAAGGTTTGGCGAAGTGAGTAAGCGAAATAAGTACAGCATGTGTGTGGATGGACAGACAGACAGGCAGATACAGTTATAGATATATTGCAGATTAAGATGGAAAAGGAGTGGAATGGGTCCACCATATGCAAAAACTGATAGTGACTGGAAATCAGCTGGTTCTGCCATTTCTATTCTCCTTGTCCTCTACCAAACCCCACAGCACATTGCTCCCTTAAGGAACACGAGTGGCTCCATTTTGTTGAGGAT
Source organism: Podarcis filfolensis (assembly GCF_964270895.1). Taxonomy (NCBI): domain Eukaryota; kingdom Metazoa; phylum Chordata; class Lepidosauria; order Squamata; family Lacertidae; genus Podarcis; species Podarcis filfolensis. The sequence goes on along the minus strand of NC_139603.1, from coordinate 28,023,467 downwards.
TTTTTCAAAAAAGAAAAAATAACAATCTGTTAGTAGTAAAGTGTCTTACAGTCTTAATTAAATGATACTTCTCAGTGTCATTCTGTGCCCGGTGAGCAAATGTGGTCCATTTCTCACCGTGTTAGTCCATTGCTGCAAAACGACAAAGGAGCCATGTGCCACTTTTATAGACCAGCACATTTATTGTGGCATGAGCTGTTGTGGACTGCAGCACACTTCGTAAGATGCATGAAGGGCAATTGGTGTGTGGGTGTGGGTCGGTGTGTCGGTGTGTGTGTGTGCGTGCATCTACGTTACATGTGTATAAAGGGGAAATGTAATAGTTGGAGTTAAATGACAGTGTAAAGGTAAAGGGACCCCTGACCATTAGGTCCAGTCATGACCGACTCTGGGGTTGCGGCGCTCATCTCACTTTATTGACCGAGGGAGCCGGCGTACAGCTTCTGGGTCATGTGGCCAGCTTGACTAAGCTGCTTCTGGTGAACCAGAGCAGTGCACAGAAATGCCGTTTCCCTTCCTGCTGGAGTGATACCTATTTATCTACTTGCACTTTGACCTGCTTTCGAACTGCTAGGTTGGCAGGAGCAGTGACCGAGCAATGGGAGCTCACCCCGTCGCGGGGATTCAAACTGCTGACCTTCAGATCGGCAAGTCCTAGGCTCTGTGGTTTAACCCACAGCGCCACCCACATCCCAATTAAAGCTTAGATGTATGCAAAATAAGAACGGTTATCCAGGTAACCCTTGAAAAAATGTTACAGGTGTCTGTTAATCAGCCAGAGTAAGGGGCAGCAAAGATTATTTTTGTGAAAACAAGGCAAACTGAGATTCAAATGGGAAAGGAAAGAGAAACCAAAATTGGCAACTGTACACCTCGTATGAAACAAAAAATGGCTGTCCGCAACTTTGGCACCCATAGTATCTGCTTCATGGTTTTGCTTCACTCTGAAGAAAGTCCAAGATTGGAAACCGTGAGGTTGCGCGAAAGCTTCTTTTGTGCAAGTAAGCCGAGAAGATGAATTTCAGCATCATAAAGCAACTGGAGGTTCCAGTTCTAACTGAGCAACTTGGACAGCTGGAATTTCAGTTCAGGATCTGCTTGCCATGTCAGCAGACTTTTCCAGGGCACCAAAGACTGTTCACATGTTTCCAGCAGGGCCACTGGAAGGGTATGGGATGGCAGCAGCTCCCTCCTGGCAGCCCTGCATTCTCCAGGATGGGGTAGGGTGGGGTGGCAATGAGGTTGAGAGAGGTTGACAGATTCGTAGTTCTCCTGACCTTGCCCTGCTCTGCCCCAGCAAATGCAGTGCCACTGTCACTGGGAGGTCATTGCTGCCATGCCACCCTCACTGCTGCATATTTCTCTCATTGCACATACATAGCTTTGTAGTATTGCAACCCGGGGCACTTTAAAGATTAACCCAGAGCTGTTTTTAATAAGTTAGCAAGATGCCTTTTTTGTAAAATGGCCGCACCCGACTTCCATGACTCTTCTCCTGAAAATGAAGAGGACAAGTTCTCTGTGACTTTTCTTTAACCTGAAATGTTCAGCCTGTTAACTGATGGCAGTTAAGGGAGCAACTGAACTGGAGATCAGTTTGCCTAACCGTCCCTCCTAAGAGCTGCCTCAAGCTGCTCAGAGCCAGCCCCGAAGAAGCTGTAGTGGAGCTCTGAAGAATGACACCAAAGGGCATTGTAAATGTTCGTGAATGATGGGACGTTTATTGCCAAAGGAATTACAAGAGAATAAAGGACGCTGCTCCTAAGTATCTCGATGACAACTTGTAGCCTCTCTCACTTAGTGATCTAAGCTGCAGGTATTTGGGGGGAGGGGTGTCTCATAATTCACTCTGGCAAATTTCTGCAAGCGCACAAAAAATTGCAACCGTTTACTGCCAACGGTTTGCTTCAAATTAACTGTTTCTCAGCACTACAGCGCCCGTTCTAAAAGTTTATTTACCAACTGACAAACCCTCCAGCTATATTGAGGATATCCTTATGTGTCTCTACAAACACACACACACACACACACACACACACACACACACACACACAAGCTGTTAGAGGTGGGATTATCATGGGGAACAAGCCAAAGTATAAAGAAACCAAGGACAAATTAAGAGGAAGAATATGCTGACATTTATTTCCTCTCTGACAGTTACTGCAACCTCAAATACTGTAGCTCTGGTTTTTCCTCTCCCTGGTATAGACACAGAATCAATACCTATAGCTCATTGCATGTTTTTGCTCATGGCAAAAAATCACACTTTGCAACTGGGCTGCACGCAAACCCGGGCTGCACTTGTGGCAATCTGGTTGCAGATTTTGTGTAACCTTCTTGAGACCAGAGTGAAAACTTACACAAATGCAGTAGTTTTCTCTATGGCTGTGCAACACGATCCAAAGCATATTTACTCAGAACTGAGTCCTAATGCAGTCAAGGAGACTGCCTCTCTAATCAATCTCAGGGTATGAATTTGAAGGCTAGGTAGCTCTGGGTCTGGTCAATGCCTGGATTGGAGATCTTCTTGGAACCACATGGCGAAAGAAAGGTTTGTTGTTGTTTTGGAATGTGCAAATTAGGTAGAATCATAGAATCACAGAATTGTAGAGTTGGAAGGGGTATCGAGGGTCATCTCGTCCAACCCCCTGCAATGCAGGAATCGCAGCTAAAGCATCCATGACAGATGGCCAGCCAACCTCCTCTTTAAAAACCTCCGAGGAAGGAGCGTCCACAATCTCCTGAGGGAGACCGCTCCACTGTCAAACAGTTCTTACTGCCAGGAAGTTTTCCCCGCACGTTTAGTCGGAATTTACTTTCTTGTAACTTGAAGCCATTGGTTTGAGTCCTACCCTCCAGGGAACGAGAAGACAAGCTTGTTCCCTCCTGCATGCCCTACCCCTTGAGATATTTGAAGATGGCTATCCTGCTTCCTCTCAGTCTCCTCTTTACCAAGCTAAACATCTCCTTCAACCGTTCCTCATAAGGCTTGGTTTCCAGACCCTTGATAGGTAGGTTCACATCTAAATGTGAACCAAATCAATTTCCCCCCACATCTCTACCCCAACTCTGTGTTTGCACAGAAAAACCACCAAGCGTATACAAGTGAACAGGCCATAATATTTGTCTGGAATGCCCCCATATTTTAAGCCAGTTAATACACTTCTCTCTCAGCATGTATATAATAATAATATAGAGCCATAATAATAATAATAATAATAATAATAATAATAATAATAATAGCTCCTCCACATGCAGCTGCTGGGTGACCTTGGGCTAGTCACACTTCTTTGAAGTCTCTCAGCCCCACTCACCTCACAGAGTGTTTGTTGTGGGGGAGGAAGGGAAAGGAGAATATTAGCCGCTTTGAGACTCCTTAGGGTAGTGATAAAGCGGGATATCAAATCCAAACTAATAATAATAATAATAATAATAATAATAATAATAATAATAATTTATTTGTACCCGGCCCATCTGACTGGGCTTCCCCAGCCACTCTGGGCAGCTTCCAACAAAGATTAAAAATACATTAAAATGTCACACATTAAAAATTTCCCTGAACAGGGCTGCCTTTAGAAGTCTTCTAAATGTCAGTTAGTTGTTTATCTCTTTGACATCTGATGGGAGGGTGTTCCACAGGGCAGGCTCCACTACCGAAAAGGTCCTTTGCCTGGTTCCCTGTAGCTTTGCTTCTCGCAGTGAGGGAACTGCCAGAAGGCCCTCAGCGCTGGACCTCAGTGTTCGGGCAGAACGATGGGGGTGGAGACGCTCCTTCAGGTATACTGGACCGAGGCCTTTTAGGGCTGTAAAGGTCAACACCAACACTTTGAATTGTGCTTGGAAACGTATTGGGAGCCAATGTAGGTCTTTCAGGACTGGTGTTATATGGTCTCGGTGGCCGTTCCCAGTTACTAGTCTAGCTGCCGCATTCTGAATTAGTTGTAGTTTCCGGGTCACCTTCAAAGGTAGCCCCACGTAGAGCACATTGCAGTAGTCCAAGCGGGAGATAACCAGAGCATGCACCACTCCAGCGAGACAGTCCGCGGGCAGGTAGGGTCTGTATTTGTATTTAAGGATTGAGATATTTGAGGGGTATTTTCAGGCAAGCCTGACAAAGCCAATGATAGAAGGAAGGATCGCTTTAAAAACTGAAATCAAAGTGAAAACATTTCTTACAGCAAGTATATTGAGGGGCAGAGTAGCACATCTATTATTAAAGAATTCTGATTGAAGTTTGGGGAAAATGAGTATAAAATGTGAAGAGGTACAAAGGAAATATTTATTCTCTTCCCCCAAATCCATATTTTTTCCCCCTCCCAATATTTATTTATTTATTTGTCTTTGACACTTACTGGATTCAGATATTTCAGCCTTTGATTAAGCACTGTCTGTTCCCCAGTTTCCTCTGGTAATCCCAGCAGCAAACTGAGTGGAGCAGTTCTGAAAATAACCAACAGGGGAAATATAGAAGTGAAATCCCCCCCCCCGGTTAATTAAGGGTTGGGGGTGCTGTACTGTGCAGATGTATTCATTTTATTGTAATTAAAAGAAAGAGAAAAGTGAAGTGCAATCAGGATGTACAAGGCATAAATTCTTATGTGTGTGCATAGCACGTGTTTGAGTACGCTGTATCTGTAGAATTTCTGCCTGTACATTCATCACAAGGGTCATCTAGTCCAACCCCCTGCAAAGTAGGAATTTCAGCTAAAGCATCCATGACAGACGGCCATCCAACCTCTGCTTAAAAACCTCCAAGGAAGGAAAGTCCACAACCTCCCAAGGGAGACCGTTCCACTGTTGAACAGCGCTTACTGTCAGAAAGTTTTTCTGCAATTGTTAGTCGGAATCTCCTTTCTTGTAACTTGAAGCCATTGGTTCGAGTCCTACCCTTTAGAGCAGGAGCAAACAAGCCTGTTCTCTCTTCCATGTAACAGCCCTTGAGACATTTGAAGATGGCTATCATATCTCCTCTCAGGCTCCTCTTTTCCAAGCTAAACATACCCAGCTCCTTCAACCATTCCTCCTAAGGCTTGGTTTCCAGACCCTTGATCATCTTGGTTGCCCTCCTCTGGACACGTTCCAGCTTGTCATCATCCTTCTTAAATTGTGGCACTCAGAACTGGACACAGTGTTCCAGGTGCGGTCTGACCAAGGCAGAATAGAGTGGTTCTATTACTTCCCTTGTTCTGGACACTTCTGTTGATGCAGCCTAGAATAGAATTAGCTTTTTTTGCTGCTGCATTGCTGCACTGTTGCATGTACAGTGAGTGGCTGGGCAGCATTCAGCTGTTCCCTGTTTATAAGCACATAGGGAGGCATGAAATGGGTGCATCGGTATGTTTAAAGCCCAGCAAATATTCACCTTTTCCTTCCAAGCCACAGCCACAGGGCAGACTTGTTTTCTTTAGGTTAAATGAGCTTTGCTTAGCTATATTTATTGGAACCCTCCAGCCCTAAACAGAAGTCAAGGGGAAGGAATGCTCACCTCTGTGTCACTCCTCTGAGGCAACCACCATTGCACTGAAAACAAGAGGCATTGCTTTACTGCCGAGTTAATGTTCCCATTCATCAGACCGCGGAATGCTGGATTATGCGGCCGTGTTGTTTATGGCTCACAAAGATGCCATCATTCACAAGGTGCCGTGTAAAAACAAGAGCTAGGCGCTTCTGCAGGGCAAGTAAGACAAGGGTTTTATGAATGGCAGGGCAGCCGGGATTCCTGTTTTACGATTTGCAGATTACCCGACTGTAGCGAGGACCCCGGGAAGACCTACACACAATTTCAGTCAAGGGTTCGGCACCTTCGTGCAGCGACAACATTAACTGAGCAAAGGTGAGCTCTTTGCAAAGGGTTTATTTTGTAAGAAAGAGAAATGCAGAGGAAGGATAGCTTTCCAAAGCTTTATTTTGTACAAAGCTTGCATGGGTGCCCATCAGTTTCAAAAACAGATTGTTGTTGTTGGCGGGCAGACCGATCAATCTGCTCTACTCCACCGAGGTCATGAGTGGGGGCCCTTTAGAATAGAATAAATAAAGGGAAGGCTGGACATTATGATTTTGCCCCCCCCCCCCCCGTGAGGCATATACAAGAAAAATATGACGCTGAAATGGGGTGGATTTTTCTATAATGATTTGTGAAGTTGACTCTAGGTTCCTGCTGGCTCCTGCTTTTGCAGCTTTCCTCCAAAATCCACATGTACTTTCATTTTAGCAAAATGCGCTCCACATGCTTACAAGGTACATCCAGATCTGAGAAGAGTGCTCTCATGATTACGCTCTGCTTCACTCAGGCAGCCTTTAGGTTCAACTGGGAGGTACAACCAAACCAGTGCTTCTTAACCAGTGGTACCAAGGTTGACAGCACAGCTCACATTGTTGGGCACTTGCCTAAGCCCACGCCCCCATTATGAGGCCAGCCACCAACCCCTGGGGCCTTCTGGTTCTCCTCCATGCTGCGCGGTGTGCGTGCATGAGGTGAGCATGTCACATGGTGCCAGCCTCCTCAATCATGGGGCAAGCCAGAACACCCCGGCTGACATTATCCAAATGAAAACACCACCACTTCCTTAAGTACGCCACACTTTCCTATGAAAGAGCTCATCTCCTATGAAAAAGGAAAGATTTTAATCCAAAAGATAGCCTGAAAAAGCAATATCTTCCATAGGGAGTACTAAATATACATAAAAGTCCATTTTTAATGTAGTATTGTGAAGTATTTAGCACCACCCATGTACCAAAGTATTTCTTCCCTAGCAAGCATCAGAAAGTGTTGGATTTCAGTGTAGCTATTCAGCTCCTTTTGATCAAGATACAGAATATCAGCTTTCTTCCTCATTATTACCAAGGTGTGCATCCATCCTGTAGGTCTGCCAGCCTAGAACTCCAAACGGTTGCACCTTCTTTCATCTTTGTCTGAAGTCTGCTTTCTACGGACATCCATTTGTTGTTGTTGTTGTTTAGTTGTGTCCAATTCTTCGTGACCCCATGGACCAGAGCACGCCAGGCACTCCTGTCTTCCACTGCCTCCCACAGTTTGATCAAACTCATGCTAGTAGCTTCGAGAACACTATCTGTAATGGTTCTAGGGGTTGCTCGTGCGTAAATCGGCGCCACCCCTGGCTGGGTTACCTGGGTGAACTCTTTCTGTCTGGACAGCCACTCACCCGTGGCTGTCTCAATCGCTGGCAGAATCCGTCAGTGGGCGTTTCTTGAACTTCTTCCAGCAAAGAAGCTCTTTGACGCCAAGTCTCCGCCTACTTTCCCTGCGCGGAAGCCTTCTGCGCAAGGAGGGTGTGGGCAGCGGAGGACCCGTGCTCTCCCCGCTGGTCTCCGGCGAGGAGTCATGGAGCCACCTCGCCGATTCCCCCATCTGCCCCCCTTCTCCACTGGTGCTACGCTGATTTCCTTCCCCAGAAGATGGGCTGCTTCTCTCCCTCCTGGGACGCTCTCCGTAATCCCTCTGGAGCCCTCCCTCTCCCTCTGGCTCCGATGGCAGTTCCCTGACACTATCCAACCATCTCAATCAGTCTTCTTTATGGTCCATGTTATGTACTGAGTTGAATAGGATCCAAACTGCAGCAGTCTGATTGGTCCTAGAACAATAGGATCCAAAAGGCAGCAGTCTGATTGGTCCTAGAACAATAGGATTCAGAATGCAGCAGTCTGATTGGTCCTAGAACAAGGCAGCAGTATGATTGGTTGGCAGGAACCACCCAATCATGCTCCAGATAGAAGTGAATCCACAACCTGATTGGCTCACAGTAGAATTCCGGAATTAGCCAATCATGTGCAGCCCATTGTGTAAATAATGTATATAAAGCAGATACTTTGAGGGGACATTCATTCATTCCTCCTCACCACTATGAGCTGAATAAAGAGCATGAAATCACTTTGCGACTCTGAGTATATTTCAGTCCAGCTCTCCCTTCCATACATCACTACTGGGAAAACCATAGCCTTTAACTATACGGACCTTTGCTGGCAAGGTGATGTCTCTGCTTTTTAAGATTCTGTCTAGGTCTGTGGGTTATACATTCCTTTAAATAAAATCCAAGTGTTTTCCTAGTTTTAAAAGGCCTTTTGGTGACTGTAACGTAGAGGAGATAAGATTGTGTGTTGCAAATATATAAAAGACGTTAAATACCGAAGGCTTTATGAAACAAAAAGCACTGGAAACAGATCCCCACTGGTAAGCAACCATTGTTGCTGGTGGAACATTTCAACATGTTGGAGAGGCTGCCCAAGGCGCCATGTCCTATTCCCTCCAAAGAGCTTCCTGACAATAAATCCTATTGTCACCTGTGATTTACTGATTGCATTTAGATCTCATCTTTCCTCCAGGGTTCAAGGTAGCCCCCTGCCCCCCCATTTCATCCTCACAACTCTGTGGGGTGAGGATGGTTAGGCTAAGAGATTGTGACGGGCCCAGGGTCTCCCAGAAAAGCTTCGTGGTTGAGTTGGCTCTTGAACCCTTGTCTCCTAGGTGCTTGTCCAAAATTCTACACTGCATCTGAATGCTGATTCACACCTCAGTTTTTCTCTGGATGCTTGGCAACTGTTCCCTCTTAAGTTAATGTTCCCTCTTAAGTGACCATCTCTGGTCCATTAACCGCCAGTCAGTGACAGACGCCAATGCACTGCACATTATTAGATTAGTGAACACATGGAAGTCTTTTTTATCATCTGAATATCTGCCTTTTTTAAACACACACACACACACACGTCCAACTGTGTGTATCAGAATCTCTATACGCCAAGCATCTCTATCTCCATTGCAGAATACTAAACATAAGCGTTTCAAAAGCCTGGGAATCCGATGCGGAACGGTGGTGTTTCTTAAACGGAATTTACAAATGCCCTATCCCTGCTTTGACGGCGTTCTTCAGCCAGGCTCAGGACTGCAGCAGCGAGAACAAAAAGCTCCCTTGCAGGAAATAAAATGCAACACACCAGAGGAAATGGGAGCAGCAGCTAAACTTAAAAAAAAAAGTGCAAAATACATAGGGGACACCGTTGCCATAGTAACCGGCATTACGGCTTGCTCCTGGTAATTAATGGAGGGGGTTTGCTATTACAGTAGTCTTGAAATTTCACTCCCCCCGCACTGCACTGCAGAATGCAGTATCATTTTCCCATTCATAAATATTTCATGACCACCGGCTGCTGTGTTTCATCATCACGGCTAACGCTCGGCCTAATCGCCCCTTGCAGGATTCATGTAGCCCTGTCAGGACAGAAGCAACTTTCCTCTCTTCCTTTCTCTTTCCTGCGCATCAGCAGGATTCATTGTTGTTGGTTTTTGGCAGGGGAAGGAGATCTCGTTGGCTATTAAGTTGCAGGTGTGTATTAAGGGTGGCTGTGGTCATATCAGGGCTGGTGCTGTGCTTAGGGTTGTGCTGGATGTTAGAAACTGTAATACTGGGCTATACAAGTCTATCCTTGTTGTATACGCAGCCCTGTTTAGGGAAGTTTTTAATGTTTGATGTTTTATCGTGTTTTTAATATTCTGTTGGCAGCCGCCAAGAGTGGCTGGGGAAACGCGGCCAGATGGGCAGGGTATTATTATTATTATTATTATTATTATTATTATTATTACTAAGTTTAATGTTAGTTTAATATTAGTTTAATGTATATGCTAGAGCAGGCAGTAGCAGGATCTGGCCCTAGGGCCCCAGCACCTGAAAAAAAGCAGTTTATGCATTCTTAAGCCTTACTGATTTCTATTCTATTCTATTCTATTCTATTCTGTTCTGTTCTGTTCTGTTCTGTTCTATATACAGTGGTACCTCAGGTTACATACGCTTCAGATTACATACGCTTCAGGTTACAGACTCCGCTAACCCAGAAATATTACCTCAGGTTAAGAACTTTGCTTCATGATGAGAACAGAAATTGTGCAGTGGTGTCGCAGCGGCAGCAGAAGGCCCCTTTAGCTAAAGTGGTGCTTCAGGTTAAGAACAGTTTCAGGTTAAGAACAGACCTTCAGAACGAATTAAGTTCTTAACCCGAGGTACCACTGTATTTTGGAAAGTTGTTTGTCTTGTCTCTCTGCTCTTTATAGATTCAGGTGCCTCTTGAGATATCATCAAGAGTTCCTGAGATGAAGGGGGCAGCTGTTTCATAGCCCTCAACTGTCCCAGGAGCACTGGGACCTCTCATTTTTTCGTGCCCGACAGAGCCCGACAGCCATTTTGGGTGCTGCAATCTTGCACTGGAAAAAGCACTTGCTCAGGGCTGCCATCTTGTGTGGCACCCAAAATGTGTATTTTTGGGCACTGTGTTCTCGTGCAAGAGCATGCCCCCCATAGGTTGCCCATTGTGATTTTTGGCCTGTACATGTTGAAGGGTATGTTGTTTTCAGGTCTGTATGGATACCAGGCACCAATTTGAATCCAGATGATGGACCAAAACATTCTATACTGCATTTGATTATTGATTGATTATTTAATTTCTATACTGCTTAATATATTAAAAATATCTCTGAGCAGGGAACAAAAAAGAAGCAACAAACTACTTAAACAAAATATTACAAAAACCGTTATATATAAAAATGTTGCATTAATACAAAGTTAATATATATAAATCAATCAATTTCAGCTCATTTTCCTTCTGGCACATCCTCCTTCTCAGCCTCTTGGGTTCTCACCCAAATGCCTCCACCAGTTCCTGAATTTGGAGAATGGGTTTTGGCCTGTGTTTGGATACTATTGGATGCCATTTTGAATTCAGATGGCACCAAGAGAGCAAATAATTTTTCTATATGATTTTACATTGTGTGTTTTTTTCTTTTGCTGTAACAATTTAATTTCTGACTTATTTACAGCGTTTCCCCCTCTGTGTGTAGATCCACCCCAAACCATTCCAAACTGCATTGGTTTGGACTCATCGTTGCCCAATTTGGTGTGACAGAAGAGTGGGTTTTGGCCTACATTTGGATGCAATCTGCCACCTAGTGACTAAACTTTATGGTGACACTATCCACAAACACACACACATTTGTAACACCTTTTAATTTTGGGGATTCAAATGCCTATAACCCTTGGAATGTCGAATATCCCGAATATTCTACAAACTGAGATTTGGGCAGCACACAGATTGCCATCCCATAGTTTTGCAGCACTGCCCTCATATACGCAAGATCAAGAGTTACTCCAACTGCTGCTCACATATCTTGATATTGATTTCTAGCCGCTCTAACATCCTAATAATTTCAACGAAGACTCTGTGATGGCAGCTTCAAATATATATATATTTAAAAACGGAGAATTTTAAAAAATAACTTGAAATATATAAAATAAACCAGTATTAAAACTTAAATGTTACTGATGCCATAAACCATGTTCTGCTCAGAAGACTGCAGATCTCTTCTGCCAGGACTCATGGGAGGAGATTTATTTCTGGCCTAAACAAAATAATATGTAAAGAAATTTAACAGCAAAATAATGGAACGTTGAAATATGCTGGCAGGGAGAGAAGCTGGGGGTGGGATATAGAGAGGCACAGTAGCATAGCATACAAATAATTGGATTCAAAATAATTGGATCTAGAATGGATACATGAGGTTTCATTTTATGGATCTAGAATGCACGAGGTTTCACTTTATCGCATGTAACTTAGATTAATTCCTCTGCATATCTCTGGTAGAATCTGACAACTGTTGCTAACAGAGACGTTGGCCCTAATCAACCTCAAGTTAGTTGCAACTTTGGTTTCAATGGGGATAGAATTACCTATGACTAAATTAAATCAGATTGGGGGCTTTCGACATTATTATATGTTCACTAACCTTGCCAAAAATGAATATAGCTTAAGGCTAAAAGAAAGGGAAGTCACATGTAATTGGTGTCATAGAATTTGGGAAGCGGCTGTGATATATAAATCAACTGGCCTTGTAACAGATGCTAAATGGGTACAGTGGTGGGAACCTATGCATACTTTTTCTGGGTTCAAAAACCCCATCCAGGAGGGATGTGCACAGGTAAACCCAGGCAGATTTTGGGGAAAGTGCTAATCACATCTCTTAGCTATGCAGTTGTCATACGTTGCATTCAGAAAGTTCAAATCTGGTGTATCTTTATCCTGCGACCTTAGAAACATCTTCAAATAGAAGAAGCCAGAGGCCTTTCTCTTGGGCATAGTCGGCCAATTGGTACCAAAGAAGGATAGAACTTTCTTTATGTATGCAACAACAGCAGCAAGAATACTTATTGCAAAGTATTGGAAGACACAAGAGCTACCCACCTTGGAAGAGTGGCAGATGAAAATGATGGACTATATGGAATTGGCGGAAATGACTGGCAGAATCCGAGACTTGGGAGAAGAGGTGGTGGAGGAAGACTGGAAGAAATTTAAAGACTATCTTCAGAAATATTGTAAAATTAATGAATGTTAAAATTATGTTTGGATTGGCAATAAGTGGTATTCAGCAACAAAAGTTAACAAGAATATGCAAAAATGAATTGATAAATGGATGAAAATATAGAGTTATAATATGCTATGATATAGAGTTAAGATAAATGAAAGAGGGTAAGGATTTGCTGAATTGATTATGTAAATGGGAATACAAAAAGGGGAGGTGTGAGGAGGTCAAGGAAACAAGCAAATGAGCTTAAAGATATCAAAAAATGGATTTGCTTTTTAATTTTTCCCTATCTATTTGCTTTTTGTATTTTATATTTTCTTTTTTTTTCTATGTATCTTTGTATTTTTTGTATTTTTCTTTTTCTTTGTTTTCTTTTCATTCTGTAAATCTCTGTTTTTTGTAAAACCCTAATAAATATCTTTTAAAAAAAAATAGAAACATCTTCAAATAATAGCACATTAGATTAACAATCTAAGATTAGCAGTTGCACTGAATGGGACACTGATATTGTTATGTGCCCAGAAGCAGAGCTGGGCCAAGACATCCCCCGAAATAATAATAATAATAATAATAATAATAATAATAATAATAATAATAATAATTATTATTATTATTATTTATTATTTATACCCCGCCCATTTGGGCGGCCCACTCTGGGCGGCTTCCAACAAGACACTAAAATACAATAACCTATTAAACATTAAAAGCTTCCCTAAACAGGGTTGCCTTCAGGTGTCTTCTAAAAGTTTGGTAGTTATTTTTCTCTTTGACATCTGGTGGGAGGGCACACACCAGGGAAGAAGGGGTGAGTGAAGATCTACATCAGGAATAAGGGTGGAATAAAGATCTACATCAGGATCTGCTGCCCCGGGGATTCTGCCACCTGAGAGTAGGGATAAAAGGTAAAGGGTAAAGGGACCCCTGACCATTAGGTCCAGTCGTGGCCGACTCTGGAGTTGCAGCGCTCATCTCGCTTTATTGGCCGAGGGAGCCGACGTACAGCTTCCAGGTCATGTGGCCAGCATGACTAAGCTGCTTCTGGCGAACCAGAGCAGCGCACGGAAACGCCGTTTACCTTCCCGCTGGAGTGGTACCTATTTATCTACTTGCACTTTGACCGCCGACCTTCTGATCGGCAAGTCCTAGGCTCTGTGGTTTAACCCACAGCGCCACCCACGTCCCGAGGGTAGGGATACCACCTTTGTAATAGGCAAAAGTTCTGTCAGCTTCATCATAGAGAGAAATGAGGAATTAGATGGGGAAGAGTCACAGCTCAGTGGTGGAGCTACCAGGTACAAAAGGCTTCCAGGTTCAATCCTGGCATCTCCAGGCAGAGGTGGCCCTAGGGTTTTTGGAAGCCCTTGCAGACAACCACAAAACCTGCAGACAATCAATCAGGTCATGTATCCACTGCAATGACTAGAGGAGGAATGACCGCTGGGAGCACAGAACGAAGGAACACCCTGGTACACTTGCATCAACACAACTGGATGCTTTCATCTGCCCCAGATGTCTCTCCTGTATCAGTCTCTACAACCACAGCAGGCACTGTAACTCTCCAGCGGTTTGACTTCCTCCCCAAAGGCAGAAGTTGTCTCCCGAGACAGATGGATGCCAACCAGAATGGGCAAGAGAATTGTTTGGAGCCCTTTGAAGCTATGAAAGTAAGCCAGGCCTAAAATTTCATGTAATTCTATACAGAAGGCTACAATGAAAGTATGGATAAATTTACCATAACACATTCGTTGTGGTCACTTTTTAAAATTACAACTGAAGTGTAAAATATGACCCTGCTAATATACGAGTAAAAGTCATAAACAAAAAAAGATGGTTGACACCATATTTGGTGCTCATATGTAAAAAGGAAGAAGCTTATCATATATTGTATGAGATCCTGCTAGGAGGGACATATGGTGAATTGGTGACACCCAGAACGTTGACAAATAAAGGTATAACCATTAATAAGAGTTAATTCTCTAGTACCTACTTAATGAAATGAACTTTTCTGAGCCTTCTTGAAAGCAAAGTCCTCAGTTAAATCACCTCAGTTAAATCCAAACCTCTCCCGCATTTCTGTTCAGCTGTAATCAGCGTTAATCCTACTGAGACATTTTTGCAACACAGAAGAACACAGGAAATATCTTTTCAATGTCAGCTTGAAAATGACCAGACTCACGAGACACAACAGCAACAGGTACAGTGGGAATAAAGTGAGTTCCTAGACATACATTGTAGTTCTTAATGGGCTTTTTCTTGAAGTTGATCATATAAACTAGAAAACCCTCTTGATCTCACTCAGCAACTCTTCTCTAATCCATGTCTCCCCTCAAAGATTTAACATCAAATACGAATTTAGACTTGTCCTTCAACTGCACCCTTTGCTGACATCTGTCATGGAGAGGAGCAACCCAACATCTCCTTTTCCGACTGTTTGCAATGACAGTAAGCAGCCAATGCAGGAGAGAAACACTTACCACATGCTCTCGTCCCTAAAACTCACTGCTGCTACACGTTAATCAGAAGAGAGGCAAAATGATGCAATCTGATGCATGTTTACTCAAGGTAGGTAAAGGTAAAGGGACCCCTGACCATTAGGTCCGGTCGTGACCGACTCTGGGGTTGCGGCGCTCATCTCGCTTTACTGGCCGAGGGAACCAGCATACAGCTTCCAGGTCATGTGGCCAGCATGGCTAAGCTGCTTCTGGCGAACCAGAGCAGCGCACGGAAACGCCGTTTACCTTCCTGCCAGAGCGGTACCTATTTATCTACTTGCACTCTGACGTGCTTTCGAACTGCTAGGTTGGCAGGAGCAGGGACCGAGCAACGGGAGCTCACCCCGTTGCGGGGATTCGAACCGCTAACCTTCTGATCGGCAAGCCCTAGGCTCTGTGGTTTAACCCACAGCACCACCCGCGTCCCTTTTACTCAAGGTAAGTCCTGCTATAATCAGGGGGATACACCCTCAAGCAATAGGATTACGGCCTGAATTTTTCTCTGGGCAAGGAATTTTGCATGGCGGTGGGCAGGATGTCATCCTTTCCCCTGGTGCAAGCAGATACAGTGGTACCTGTACATACTTAATTCGCTCCAGAGGTCCGTTCTTAACCTGAAACTGTTCTTAATCTGAGGTACCAATTTAGCTAATGGGGCTTCCCGCTGCCGCCGTGCCGCTGGCTCGCAATTTCTGTTCTCATCCTGAGGTAAAGTTCTTAACCCGAGGTACTACTTCTGGGTTAGCAGAGTCTGTAACCTGAAGTGTTTGTAACCTGAAGCGTTTGTAACCCGAGGTACCACTGTACTCTGTTCAGCAACAGAGTTACCTCCCAGTGCCACCTCCCACTTTTTCACTTTCTAGTCAGAGCCAGGGAAATAGGCTGGGGAAGAATATTTTCTACACTCTGCTGGAGATCCGTGAAACAATGCCTGTAAAATTGTGAATCTCTTCTCCTTTCCTGCCTTAGGGAAACAAAATGGCTGCCACCTCCACCTGTGTACTGCTGGTGTGGCTTGGCTTAAGTGGGGAAAGGCATGAAAAGACAAAGCAAGCTGAGACTGACTGACTATAAAGGAGGCAGGCAGGATTTTGTACAAGCTTTTGGTAGGCCCTAAAGTGTGGGCCCATGGGCTGTTGCCCAGTTTGCCTGCCCTCAAGACCACCAGGTAGGGCTGGGAGAAACCCTCGTCTGAAACTTTAGAGAGCTGATGCCAGTCAATATAGACCAGTGTTTCCCAAACTTGGGCCTCCAGCTGTTTTTGGCCTACAACTCCCATCATCCCTGACCACTGGCCTTGCTAGCTAGGGATGATGGGAGTTGTAGTCCAAAAACAGCTGGGGACCCAAGTTCGGGAAACATTGGAATAGACAATACTGGTCTATTTATTTCTATAAAAATATGTATAGACCGCCCTTTCACAAAACAGGGCTGATCTCAATGGACCAATGGTCTGGCTTGGAATAAAGCAGCTGCCTATATCGTCCCCAAAAATGAAAAGATCAGGTTTTTACATTCACTGTGTCTGACTTGATAAGCAGGCTTTGCCTTGTGGATCTCCGCCTGCTGCGTAGCTTCTGTCCATTTAAATGTGGTAATAACCCTCCTTGCAGTTGTTAATGGAACCCTTGCTCCAGCCCAGGATCAACCTTTTGTGACCTTTGGCTACAAAGCAGACTGGCACAAATCCAAGAGTAAGCCCCAAAGTTGACGTGCAAAGCTAGGCTACGGGGCACCTCTCACAGGCCCCTGAAATTCTCATTTCTTAAGCATCCAAGAAGCTACTATGACATACAGCTTTGAAATCTTTCAAGGGAAAGTGGTGGAGACGTTGTGTGACATATTAAGTACGTCGGCCCATTCCACCACCCCACGACCCACCATTTCCTACCCAATCCTAATACTCATCCCATGCACTCTGCTTTCTCAACAGGGCCCTTATGAAACACACAGGGGAGGGGGACCACCATTGGAAGGGATACTTCTCGATCAACAAGGGGGAAAACAGCGAGGCTTTGGAAAATGTCCAATGACAATCTCCCTGCCGCCCCCACGATGGATTTATAAGGAAATTATAGCCCTAAAACAAAAATGAGCTAAGGCTTGCACGTAGCACTAATTTTCTTTGCAACCAAACTAAGGGTTCTGAAATCTATTTCAGCTATTTCTATCATGCAGTCCAAGAGAAAATGTGTTTAAAGCAGTTGACCTGCTAAAGGTGAGGTGTTTCCTTGGTAACTGCTACAGATTACAAAACAGTCATTTGCTATGTGTGAAAGTGGCCTGCATTTAAGGCAGGGGCATCAGACTGAAATGGACTAGGCGGCTAAATCCCCCACCAAGCTGATGCCCGGGGGCTGCACCAAAACAATGCAAAACATTGTCCTAACTGGAATTAACCAACTTGCACGTCCACCTCAGGTTAGGTGCTGACACTGGAGAAATTAAAAACCACTTCTGCAGCTCTAGCAAGTTATCTAGTCTTCAACACTTACATAATGAACGGAGGCCTAATTACATGCACAGAATAGTTTGTAGTTACATCAGAGCATTTAAAAAAAAAAAGTTTAATCAAAGGTTTGTGCATGAAGAAAAAATTATATTAGGACAATGGCACACAAGGAAGGAAGGTTTAATCCTTTTGTCCCCAGTGGCAATCGTGACCAAAATCATCCTCCATGGGAGATTTCTTCGCACCACTAATTTCAGTGGTGGGGGTGGGGGTTCCTGTCAGGATCACAGCTCCTCACATGCTGTGTGAAGTGTAGGTGGGTTCCCAGGAGGCAAGACACAGTGATAACAGCAAGAACCTTTATTGAACCAACAGAACTGGACATCAGGGGCAAAGCAACTGCTTATATACATTTCTGGAGGCCTGGGCCACTCCCACTCCCAACGTGATTGGCTGTCTAAACTTCCAAGCTGCGAATCATGACTCAGAGTTTAAGGGCCAATGCCAGAGGCCCAAAACACAGGGGCTCAGAATCCTAGTCCAGACTCAAGCTCAGACAAACAAAAGACAACTGAACTGTGGTCCCAATGCAAATCCTTACCTCACCTCTATATTAAAGCAAGAGGGGAAAACTGGTGTGCTTTTAAATCACACTATTAATGCAATTTATGCTTATGCCTTATGGAAACAACCAAAAACGATGAAATGACAACAGACAAAGCAACTGCTTTCCAAGCAACAAAAATGAAATGGTATTTGAGATGCAGAAATTAAGGGCAGCACTGGAGAGTTCCTCTGGCGCACAGAGCTGGTGTGGTTCCCTGGACTGCTGGAACCCAGAAAACTTCCCTATTCTAAATCAGATTAAGATTGAGCAAAATATTTAAATCCAAGAAATTTGTGATCCCTGCTGTGTGTTTTAGAATCGCTGGATCCCAGCAACTTTTGAAATATCTCAGACCACAGTATCACTACAGGAATTGGTCTTTAGCCACAATATATTGCTTCCTTCTTTCTTCGTGGCACTAATCTATTCTGTTGCCACGGCAACCAACAGAAGTTCAGGTACCAGTTTCCCAAATAACTCCTTTTGCACTGAAGAGTGTCAGCTATGGTGGTCTTGGGTAGTTTTTTGTTTTAAAAAGCTACCGCTGCAAGAGTTTGATGTACTGTACTTAATCCCCAGATTGCCTCACTAATTCCCAGCAAGAGTCAATGTTAGCTGCAAGGCAGCATTTTATATGTGATGATGACAATAGCACTTGAAACACAAAATGGACTGGAGCCACACAGGGGAAATGGAGAGTGGTGCATACTTTTATGTGGCAGACCAATGGCTGCCACAGCAAACAAATGTGAATGACATATGTGTGTCTTTTAAGCACCCATGGGCATGATTCGACCAAGAGTGGGGTCTGAAATCAGTACAAAGGCACACACTTTGCAGACTCAATGTGCCACATCTCCAGCAGGAAGTTTACATAAAGACCTTCTTGAGAAAAGACAAGACTGAGGAAAGAACATTGTTGACAAACCAGAAGTGAGAATAGTTAGGCACAGGGCTTTAGAGACCTCAATCCAGATTCAGATGGAAGACTGCTAGGTACCAAATTGGAAGATAGGACCATCTTAAGGACCATGTTAAGAGGGAGATAGTAAAAGCACAACTTCAGGCAATACCAATGAGACGGAAACATGGAAGGTGCCTAAAGAAGCCAGGGTGGCTATCTAAAGAACTTTTAACTGAGTTAAGATTTAAAAAGGATGTGTACAAAAAATGGAAAGGGGGGAAACCACCAAAGAGGAATTCAAACAAATAGCCAGCACGTGTAGACACAAAGTCAGAAAAGCTAAAGCACAGAATGAACTCAGGCTTGCTAGAAAGGTTAAAAGCAACAAAAAAGGCTTTTATGGGTATGTTCGTAGCAAAAGGAAGAACAAAGAAACAGTGGGGTCACTCAGAGGAGAAGATGGTGAAATGCAAACAGGGGACACAGAAAGGGCTGAACTCCTCAATGCCTTCTTTGCCTCAGTCTTCTCCGATAAAGAAAACAATGCCCGACCTGAAGAATTTGGAGCAAATAATTCAGCAGAGGAAACACAGCCCAGAATAACTAAGGAGATAGTACAAGAATACTTGGCTAGTCTAGATGTATTCAAGTCTCCAGGGCCAGATGAACTGCATCCAAGAGTATTAAAAGAACTGGCAGATGTGATTTCAGAACCACTGGCAGTCATCTTTGAGAATTCCTGGAGAACAGGCGAAGTCCCGGCAGACTGGAGGAGGGCAAATGTTGTCCCTATTTTCAAAAAGGGGAAAAGAGAGGACCCAAATAATTACCGCCCAGTCAGTCTGACATCAATACCAGGGAAGATTCTGAAGCAGATCATTAAGCAAACAGTCTGTGAGCACCTAGAAAGGAATGCTGTGATCACCAATAGTCAGCATGGATTTCTGAAAAATAAGTCATGTCAGACTAACCTGATCTCGTTTTTTGACAGAATTACAAGCCTGGTAGATGAAGGGAACGCAGTGGATGTAGCCTACCTTGATTTCAGCAAGGCATTTGACAGGGTGCCCCATGATATTCTTGTAAAGAAGCTGGTAAAATGCGGTCTTGACTATGCTACCACTCAGTGGATTTGTAACTGGCTGACTGACGGAACCCAAAGGGTGCTCATCAATGGTTCCTCTTCATCCTGGAGAAGAGTGACTAGTGGGGTGCCACAGGGCTCTGTCTTGGGCCTGGTCTTATTCAACATCTTTATCAACGACTTGGATGATGGACTCAAGGGCATCCTGATCAAATTTGCAGATGACACCAAACTGGGAGGGGTGGCTAACACCCCAGAGGACAGGATCACACTTCAAAACGACCTTGACAGATTAGAGAACTGGGCCAAAACAAACAAGATGAATTTTAACAGGGAGAAATGTAAAGTATTGCACTTGGGCAAAAAAAATGAGAGGCACAAATACAAGATGGGTGACACCTGGCTTGAGAGCAGTACATGTGAAAAGGATCTAGGAGTCTTGGTTGACCACAAACTTGACATGAGCCAACAGTGTGACGCGGCAGCTAAAAAAGCCAATGCAATTCTGGGCTACATCAATAGGAGTATAGCATCTAGATCAAGGGAAGTAATAGTGCCACTGTATTCTGCTCTGGTCAGACCTCACCTGGAGTACTGTGTCCAGTTCTGGGCACCACAGTTCAAGAAGGACATTGACAAACTGGAACGTGTCCAGAGGAGGGCAACCAAAATGGTCAAAGGCCTGGAAACGATGCCTTATGAGGAACGGCTAAGGGAGCTGGGCATGTTTAGCTTGGAGAAGAGGAGGTTAAGGGGTGATATGATAGCCATGTTCAAATATATAAAAGGATGTCACATAGAGGAGGGAGAAAGGTTGTTTTCTGCTGCTCCAGAGAAACGGACACGGAGCAATGGATCCAAACTACAAGAAAGAAGATTCCACCTAAACATTAGGAAGAACTTCCTGACAGTAAGAGCTGTTCGACAGTGGAATTTGCTGCCAAGGAGTGTGGTGGAGTCTCCTTCTTTGGAGGTCTTTAAGCAGAGGCTTGACAACCATATGTCAGGAGTGCTCTGATGGTGTTTCCTGCTTGGCAGGGGGTTGAACTCGATGGCCCTTGTGGTCTCTTCCAACTCTATGATTCTATGATTCTATGATTCACCTGGTTCAGTGCTGCCCACCCTAACTGGCGCTGTCTACACTGATTTACTCAACTACTTCAGGGTTTTAGAAAGGAGTGCTCTTGTGTTCAGAGCCTGCTTGAAAGTCCCGCCCCCCAGCACCTGGTTGGCCACTCTGAGAAAAGGATGCTTGAAATATACCCGGAGTCGAGTGTGGAATTCATGCTCTTTATTCAGCTCATAGTAGCAAGGAATGAAAGTTCCCCCACAATATCTGCTTGATATACATTATTTACACAATGGGCCGCACGTGATTGGCTAATTCCGGGGTTCTCCTGTAGGCCAATCAGGTTGTGGATTCACTTCCCCCTGGAGCTGGATTGGGTGGCTCCTGCAGACCAATCATACTGCTGCATTGTTCTAGGACCAATCAGACTGCTGCATTCTGAATCCTATTGTTCTAGAACCAATCAGACTGCTGCATTTTGGATCCTATTCAACTCAGTACATAACAATGCTGAACTAAATGAAACACTAGCCTGACCAATAGGCTCATCTTATTTTCTTATGTGTATTTCCCAGTCCTGTGGGATTTTTTATTTATTTATTTATTTATTTATTTTTTGCAGACAAAACATGTGGCCTACCACTGAGCTGTAGATTAGAGAGCTCCTGAACTTTTCAAAGGAGATGGGCGAGTGCTGTTTCTCATCTGCTGTCAACCAACTGAATAATCGTTTAAGCTTCGTAAACCAATCAACGCATCCCAAACCCACCCTCAGAGGACCACGCTATGTATGATGGTGCGCAACGTTGCTTTTCCACTACTGACCTATGTGACTAGTTCAGAGGCCTTTGCTTTTCATTATGTTGTGAACAGCTTACTTTTAGCAATCTGGCAACTGTCACGAGCCGTGTCTCCTCCAAGGTGTCCTTCCTCCAAGATCTGTCTGCTCAGTTTCTCCCGAGCGATTATTTCTTCCCCTCCCTTCTCATTACTTTAATAGCAGCTTATCTGAGAATAGGAGAGAGTTTAGTTTGTCTTAATCACCTATATATTACTTAGAAGTAGCACAGAGGTAGCCTGACTCAGTGCTTTATTAATTCTCTTTGCTGTAAAGTGTCAAGAAGTCAATAGCCATCCAAAACTAGTCCGTAATGAATTAGGAATAGTGGATTCATTGACACAAACACAGAATAGAGCTGGGCACCCTCTCTCATTTGAAAACATGCATTTTCTGCTTTAAAAACAAACATATTGTTTGTTCC
Organism: Podarcis filfolensis; assembly: GCF_964270895.1. Lineage (NCBI taxonomy): Eukaryota > Metazoa > Chordata > Lepidosauria > Squamata > Lacertidae > Podarcis > Podarcis filfolensis. Next base: position 28,001,236 of record NC_139603.1, on the reverse strand, counting down.
AATTAAAAAGGGACAAATGTTACACATTTCTCACGTTTCCATTTTTAATTTTCCTTTTTTAAGGTGATATATATATATATGTGGAGAATACGTGATTGTATTGTTATCCTCCACCCAAGCAGCAAGAGATTCCAGGGTTCAGCTTCCTTCGAATGAAGGTCAGCAGAAACTGTCTTGTCTTTGGGACACATGGTTTAATTTTCACATATATACAACCTGAGTATAGGATGGAGAGGCACACAGCATTAACACCCCAACAGATCTTGCGTCTCCATTAGGTTTCCAGACATTCCCCAAATCTATTATAGGTTCCGCATGAAGCAGAACGTATCTCTAAGTCCAGTTCTCTCATACACCAACTTTGGCTGCTCTTCTACCTAGCAACCAGGTGAGATCAGGGTGGGGGAAAGGCCAACCCATTTGTTTCTATGGCAGTGGAGCTCACTCTTTTGAGATGTAGATGTCAGGTACTTAGCTGTGTAGCTACAGTCATTACCTTGACAAGAGGTCTGAAGGGCAGCAGCATGGCAACAGGCCTTTTTTTGCTGTGGCTCCAGCTTGTGGAATGCTCTCCCTAAGGAGACTCGCCAGGCACCTTTAGGTGCCAGCCAAAAACATTTCTTTTCTCTCAGGGCTTTGGCTAATTAAACCATCTATGGCCTTTTAAACTGTTTCTGCTTGCTATTATGCTATTGTGGCGATCACACAGGGCCCCCGGACGTTTCACTGTCTATTGACCCTGTGCCACCACTGCGGTTGCTTTCTTCGCTGCCACCACCCTGCTTCTCACGGGGACACACGGAGTCCAGACAGTTGTTGACATAAACAAATAATCACGTTTATTTTTAAGTGCAGGAATAAGCGTATGGTTTCGGTTTATTTTTCTCTTGTCAGTTTCATAAATCTTAGTTCCTAACAACTTCAAGCTGAATTATGCCCAACTATCTATCTAACTTCCTAACAATTCCTCTCACTCCCTCACAATACAACTTGACCAACCTACTGCCTATTCCACCCTCTTCCTTCTCCAACACCCAAGCCTCAACTCCCAACTGACAAACCTCAACTCCCAACTCCCAAACCTCAACTGACTTTTCAAAACCTCCCACTCTACCTTTTACTCCCCCCTTGCATTCTCACTGGCCAATCACATCACACCCATTTTAACCCTTTCCTTGACCCATCCTAGGAGGCAAACCCCACAGCTATGTATTTTTGTATTTTTATATCTGTGATCTTCAGATGAAGTGTGGTACAGAACTTTAATTAATAATAGGAATAATAATAATAATAATAATAATAATAATAATAGTTTGGTTGGTCCACCAGGTTCCCTCTTGCACATTCTAGTCTCACTGATACTGAGCCATAGGTTTTAGAAGGTACGCAGACTGACTCCTAAAATTCATGACAATATAATTTCCACAGCATGTGTGGTTTTACCTGGCAGGATACATACACCAAAATCACAAATTGAGCCTATCATGTTTATTCAAAGTAAAACACATGTTGTTCACTAAAGCTGACTCTCATCCTAAGCATACATAAGATCAAAATCCTAGTTCTATTATACATATTTTATTTAGCAGTACAAAGTTAGCATAGATAAATTCACTGCAAATTCTGCTCTCCACAGGACATCATCAGTATACAGATTTTAAACACCTTTCGTAAGTTGTGTGGTGCTTTTATCCCTTACTGAAACTGCCTCAAATCTGACTCTCCCAATGTACTTAGCTGTGCAATGATTGCTCTCACACGGATGTTTTTATCTGCATTAAAACCAGACCTCCAGTTAATAAAGGAGCAGGTAGAAGTTGTTTTCCTGTGGGCATGTCTCCTTTCGTCTCGGAGAAGGATGAGACACATCCATTTTAATCTCTCTTCAGTCCCTGACCTCTCAAAATGGAGGCATTAGCCGGACTGTCTCTTCCTATGGCATGAGAGAATAGGTCGGGTGACTAGATCCCCAGTAAACTCTCCACACAATCATGTACAAAGCTACACCTATCGGAGCAGGAAATGCTATTTCTGATGCATGTTTATTTCACCTCTTCTGGTAGTTTCAAGACTCCTAGCAGCTCCCAAGTTGGACTAGTACGTCTCCTGAAAGGCCAAACATACTAACACCCAGATAGCAATTACTTGCTTCCTGATGTTTGTTTTGTTCATGCATGGTAGGTACCCTTGCAGAAAATGTACCTGTGGACGGATAGGTAAAGGTAAAGGGACCCCTGACCATTAGGTCCAGTCGTGGCCGACTCTGGGGTTGTGGCGCTCATCTCACTTTATTGGCCAAGGGAGCCAGCGTACAGCTTCCGGGTCATGTGGCCAGCAAGACTAAGCCGCTTCTGGCGAAGCAGAGCAGTGCACGGAAATGCCATTTACCTTCCCGCTGGAGTGGTACCTATTTATCTACTTGCACTTTGACGTGCTTTTGAACTGCTAGGAAATGCCATTTACCTTCCCGCTGGAGTGGTACCTATTTATCTACTTGCACTTTGACGTGCTTTTGAACTGCTAGGTTGGCAGGAGCAGGGACCGAGCAACGGGAGCTCACCCCGTCACGGGGATTCGAACCGCGACCTTCTGATCAGCAAGTCCTAGGCTCTGTGGTTTAACCCGCAGCACCACCCGGGTCCCTGTGGACGGATAGAGAGCGGCAAATATGCTGCCAACGAGCCCTTTTGTCCTCATTTGGCAAGGACGTCTACAACTGTGGAGATGAGAACAACAGTCATAAAGGCCTTGAAATCTCCCTCCTTGGCTGCTGACTACTGGAAAATTGAAAGGGTCCTAGGTTTCTGAGGGGAAATGATGTTTTCCTCCCCCCACTTATATTTTATTAAATTTTAAAAAATTTCACATATACATTCCAATACATTTTTTTTCCTTTTCTTTTGTTGGCTTCCCATCCCATTTTCCATGGTGTTTTTTTTTATTTCTCCCCCTTGCTGCACCCTGTCTTCTCTCTCTTATACCACAACAATAATACAAGAATCTCTTAATTCCTTCTCTCTCTTATACCACAACAATAATACAACAATAATACAAGAATCTCTTAATTCCTTCTGTTGCTCATCGTTCAAATCCTGCCTGCGAATTCATCATACAGTAATATTTCTTTAAATATTTCTTTAAATAGGCTTCCGTTCTTCCACAAAACAATCGTCGTTGGAGGGGAAATGATCTGTTACAGCTTTTGCCTGAAATCAAAGGAGGAAAAGAAAAGCAGACCCGCTTCGATAATAACACACATTACTACTACAACTTTTTAGGTTTCTGTTTACCTTTCGTCATAAGAACCCAGCGTGGGTTACAACAATATAAAAATTCTATATTCGAGTTTAATGTACAATCAGGAGAATAGGGCGGGTCCTAAAGTCTATGTGTGTCAGGTGTCAAGGGGCAGGGAAAACAGGTATATCTTTGGCATATAACAGAAGCTATGCAACAAGGATGCCAGATATACCACCGTGGAAAAGGCAATTCCATAGCTAAGGGGCCACCACAGAGAATGCCATCTCCTAAGCCACCCACCCCAAAACTTCTGTGGTCCCAATCTTCACAGTGACGTATTACCAGGCATTCAGCTGGAAGTGTTAAAAATAAACATGAGTATGCACTTCTAGTGGGAATATAGGCTTCTTAAGGTAAGCGTGGCAGCAATGGTTTTAAAAACCAAGTTCAGGCTGAATGTGTGGTGCGTTCATGAAAGTGTTATGGCACTGCTGTACAGTGGTACCTTGGGTTACATGCGCTTCAGGTTACATACACTTCAGGTTACAGACTCCGCTAACCCAGAAATAGTACTTCGGGTTAAGAACTTTGCTTCAGGATGAGGACAGAAATCATGCTCCGGCGGCGCGGCGGCAGCAGGAGGCCCCATTAGCTAAAGTGGTGCTTCAGGTTAAGAACAGTTTCAGGTTAAGAACGGACCTCCGGAACAAATTAAGTACTTAACCCGAGGTACCACTGTATTTTAATTTCAGTTTGTGTGACTTTTGGCAGCAAACCTCCCTCCCCCTAGTTTCTTCTTCTATCAATACTCGTTATGTCAAAAGTTTTTGTCCAGCTGGAACCTTTGCAGATCACAGATTTGTCAAAGAATATATATTATAATCTCAGAAATATTCTCTGCCTTGAAATTATTTTTGTTCCAAAAATACCATCAAATCTCTCACATAATGAGAACGCTGCCCTGTGCTACGGATGTTGTTGTTGGATGACTTGTACGTACTCTCTTGAAAAGGAATTTTAAGACCCCGGGGACCAAAAGTGCTGACTGCACTAACCTGCTCCCATCAGCCAAAGGCTGTTACCTTGTCTTCCAAGGCTTCAAGCTCCCCAAAAAGTTATTTAGAGAAAAGGGAATGTATTGCCCAGGGGCCAAGAGCCTCGCTGAGTCAAGCTTGACCGGGTGTAAGAGCTGCTATCCCACAGATAGAATTGCAGCTTTGTGTAATTTTCCCCCTGCTATAATTGGTCCCTCGGGAAACACATAGCACTTCCTGTTAATTTTACTGAAACCAGTGTTTGGAAAGTACTTTCAGAGACATACATGGGAAAGCACCGGAGAATATCAAGTACAGCCATTACTGGCAAAAGCCACCCCATATTTCCACAGTAATTTCAGGATTGTTTTATTTTTCATAAGATGATGATGATAATAATAATAATAATAATAATAATAATAATAATAATAATAGTAATAATAATAATATTTTAAAAATTGTATCTCGCCCTCCCTGACTGAGGCCAGGCTCAGAGCGGCTAACATCATAAAAACAGCACAATATGCATAAAAACAGACATCAATTAATTAAAATACATCTTAAAATTAATTCAGACAAGTTAAAATCTGGGCAGGTGGCAATTACCGGTTTTCATTTGAGAGTGGTTTATACTTGCCAGGACCAACTGTTTCCACTCACTGGCGGAGGAACCCAGTGGGGTGCCATTGTGGCTGCCGCCCCCCGGGCACCACGCCCCCAGGATGCATGCCAGGCCCCCAGGAAGAACGCCACGCCCCTGCGGGCAGCGCACCATGCCCCCAGGATGTGCGCCATGCCCCTGCAGGCTGCATGCCACGCCCCCAGGAAGCATGCCATGCCATCGGGGACGCATGCCAGCCACACCCCCGCCTGCTCTCCGCCCCCCACCAGAGCTTGAAGCTCCGCCACTGTTTCCACTGAGCATACAAGGACCTGTGAGCTGGTTGGGGGCCTCCTTTGGGTTTGTTTTATACAAAGGAAAGTAAGTCAAACTGCTTCCTGCCCAAAGGCGTGGTGGAACAGCTCTGTCTTGCAGGCCCTGCGGAAAGATGTCTTCATCAGCATCAGCCTCAATCAGGTCATAGGCCCATCTAGTCTAGCATCTTCTTCCTCGTGATTTCCAGTTACTGACATTCAGAGTCCTACTGTCTCTAACGGTGGAGGTAGAACATAACCACTGTGGCAAGTAGCCACTGATAGCCCTATCTGTGAATTTCTTTAAAGCCATCCAGCTTTTAAAGCCATTATCTTTATAGTACTTCATATTAAGTTCTGGCGTGGGTTGAAGTGGAAAATTAGTGTTATTGACAACAGTGACCCAGTGAGCTTCACAGCTGAGAGGGGATTTGAACCTGTGTCTTCCTAGTTCTGGTCTGATCTGAAATTCTAACAACTAAACCACTCCCTTGACTCAGAAAATTTTGCTGCGCAGGCACTGATTGTATTATGTGTGCACACAAGAGTCAATTGTCTCCAGTACGAACTTTACAGGTTAGGATTGGCTCTGTACAGTCCAAACAAGCAGCAATGTTAGCAAAATCACTTAAATAGCACCACCCGACCCCACCCCACTCACCATTCCCCCCCTTTCCCCATTTTCTTCCTAACCTAACACTGTATGTCACACTAATGTCTCACAACAAATGAAACTGATCTGTAGAAAACGCAGCTTGAAAAAAGAGACAATGCACACATTTTTGCAAACCAAGAAATCTTTAATAAAATATATATATTTAAAAGAAAAACAACACAGCTGAAGGTCAAAGCCCTCAGTTTTCACTGAGAAAACTGAACAAAGCAGTGTATAATCTGAGGAGAAATAAACAGAGATAGTTTGTCTTTCTGAGTTCAGGCCTCGTGTACACAGCGTGGAGACATTCAACCAAACATATAGAGGAAAGCTCCCTCAGAACTACACAGCGAATCAGAGCCCATGCAACCTCAGGGTAGATCATGCCACTCCACCAGGTTGCTAAGCAACACCTCCACACACACCCTTGGCTAACTGACTTTAACACTAGCAGAATTAACCCTTAAGTTATGAACTGAATGATCCCTGCTGTTGCACTTCTAACAAGTAGACACCATGCAATTTGCATCTGGAGAACACAAGGCTTTCTGTTTGTTTCCACAAGTGTATACATTAGGAATAGGGAACATATGCCCCCCCCAGATATTGTTGGACTCTCAACTCCCATAATCCTCAGCCAGCCTGGCCAGTGTAGCTCAACATCATCTATAGGTCCGCATGCCCCCCCCAATCCTTGCTGCAAACTTTTGAATAATTGTTTGTACCAAGAAACACATTTATGTACATTTATGATAGTTGGGTAGGGCGCATGCACTGGGTACATAAATATAACTGGCTCCTTTGTCCTGTTGATTAAAAAAACCTACTCTTTTGGAAAACACTTTAAAGTACAGTGTTCAGGAATTTCTAGCTATAAGGGTTTCTTTTATAAAACTGTCTCTTTTGTTCCCAGAAATGCGTGTGTGTCTGTGTGCACCTTTCCTGCCACTGCCAGTGGGTGTCCCAAAGTATTCTAAAAACAGATGTCACGAAGACTTTTAAGCTAGGAAGGGAAAGCACCAGAGCTCAGAAAGGAGGTTCTTCAGGCAAAATTGCCCTGTTTTTCAAAAGGGAATGTTCGCAGGAGTCCTGAGCCTCGGACAGCAGGAAACATCATGAAGTATTTAGTCTCTTTTGGCAAGCCAGGTAATTCTCCCTTCATCAAAGCGACATTGCAAGGCTGAACATTTCTCAGCAGAAAGCAGAGAAATCACCAGCCTGATTTCCTACCTTATATAAAGTGAGGTTCTTTTCACTGGATCATATTGGAGAATTAATTCCTATGCTATTTTCCCCTGCTCAGTCTTTTAAACGCTGACTCACATGGCCATGTTGCGGGGGGAAGGGGCTCTGTAGGAGAATGTTAATGCACTGTGAGGTCCTGCAAAATCATCCTCACCTTTGGTCTTATCACACAGCAGGAAAACTACATTCAAGCATCTTTGCACATACTCTGTATTATAGGCCACCATAACTTCTCCTATATTGTATTGGTGGTGGAATTCAGCCTGAGAGATGTTGGCTTGCCTGAGGATGAGTTATTGGCTGAGTATTTGAACATGGGACGCTGGTGGCGCTGTGGTCTAAACCACTGAGCCTCTTGGGCTTGCTGATCAGAAGGTCGCCGGTTTGAATCCCTGCGACAGAGTGAACTCCCGTTGCTCTGTCCCAGCTCCTGCCAACCTAGCAGTTCGAAAGCACACCAGTGCAAATAGATAAATAGGTACTGCGGCAACCCCATAGTCGCCTTTGACTGGACTTAACCGTCCAGGGGTCCTTTACCTTACCTTTTACCTATTTGTACAGGGGGCTCCCAAAGTCTCTCACCCAGCACTATACCACACCAGCTCTTTAACATGCTATCATGTGACTTTGCAAATACAAATTGCTCCATGCTGTTGGTGGTGGCTCTTCCGCCTCAAAGAAATGGCTTTGTGAATGCTTTCACATATATATGGAAAAGGTAAAACCATTAGCAAAGGTGTCATGGGCTTTGAAGACACTCAAACTCAGGACGCAATGGAGAAACGTGCTAGGAGGAAGGCACACTTGGCAAATCCACACTGTGATCAGCTCCTGCCCGGAAACCAATGTCCCCACTATGGAAGGATGTGTGGATCCAGAATTGGCCTCCACAGTCACTTATGGACTCGTTGTTAAAACCGTGTTTATGGAAGACAATCTTACTCGGCTACAAGTGACCGCCAAAGAAGAAGGTGTGTGTGTGTGTGTGTGTGTGTGTGTATGTGTGTGTGTGTGTGTGTGGAACTGGAGTGGGAATCACTGAAGGCACACAAGCTGTCAGAGTGATCTTGCCAAGTCTGACACCTTGGGTCATTGAAGGCCACCTTCAACAAGATTTTGTGTGCATGAGTCTCTTTGCGCCTGAGATACACACAGACATTATGCGATTTTCACCTTCTGTGCGTTTCCGCACTGTGCTTCCCTGCAGACCTGGGCATCTCATCTTAAAGAGAGGATTAGGAACAGTAATATCAGGACCTACACAGACCTTCTTTGAGAAAGATAAGCCACAATAATAAAGCTTAGGATGAAGAACTCTGATCTACCGGCAGAACAAGGAGGATGAAGTCTTATGCTATAAGGTGCTTAGCGTGATATATCCGGCTCGTGGTAAGTCAGGGTAGGGGAGTAAAATTGAATAGGCCTACAAATCTGTGCCAGAACTCTAGAGACGGTTTTGAAACCAATCTCAATAGTCCTGAGAATGTAGAGATTTTTCAAAAAACAAACAACTATATTCTCCAGAATCAATAGCAAAACCCTAACACACACGCTCCCGGAAACTGCATTACTTTTGCTTAGCGTGCCCTGTGAGGCAATGGAGACTTTTTCAGGGAAAAAGTTTAAAGGCCTACCTAGGGGATTTTACCAAGACCATGCTTCTTATCAAGGAAGCCAGGCCAGAATCCTTCGAACTCCTGTTGGAAGGTTCATGGAGAATGAGAGCAAAGGATTAGAGGCGTATGACGGTTATAAATTACGTGGAAGGGCTTTGCTCCCATCTGTCTGCGTCTCAAACAGAAGAAAGGCTGAGAAACTCTTTCCACAGAAAGGGTGAGTCTATGGGGGAAGCAGTTAGTAAGTCCTGTTATCCGCAAGCAGTGCTAGGGCTACAGATGCATCTCTTAGTGCAAAATGTCAGAGGGAAGTCAAAAGAGCTCCAAATATAAAAGAAAGGAGTCATTTCACCCCTCAAGGATCCCACACATTTCTGATTTCTCATGCTCCTCTGCATCCTAAGGAAGGCACATACTCTGTCTGGTGTGGTCACCGCCGTGCAAGTCTCCGGAGCTCTTGCAGCCCTGCCTCATTAGATAAGCACGTGTGTTTTCAGAGTAGCAGCGTTCCTTGATGTCGGGCCGCTAATTGTAATTCTGAATTATTCTGCCTTTCTCTGCTGTCCCCTGACAAATGGTTTGGCATGATGACAAGTAAACACCTTTATTAATAATATATAACCACGATAATTAAGAATGAAATGTTCCAGCCGAGCCAGCTAATTATTTATCATTTATCAAAGCCGCATGATGCAGCTTTAAATCACGTCTAGCTACACTTACGGAGGGAGGCAGAGGTTACTTTTTTCAGTGTGGGCTGCGAGGAACACGTCTCGCCACCCGTTCTCTCTGCGTTTTTTCCCCCCTTTCAGCAAATTAAGAGAGAAACACCAGTGCAGGCCAATGGTCCATTTACTGCACCTCCACATAACAGAGATGACTGGCAGGGTGGGGGGGAAGAGGGCTGAAGCATGACTGTGTTCAAAGCATCTCCGCCAATGTGCTGCCCCCCCCCCCCCCCGCTGTACATAAGAAGAGCCTGCTGGATCAGGCCAGGGGCCCAATCTAGTCCAGTATCCTGTTCTCACAGTGGCTAACCAGGTGCCCGTGGGAAGCCGTCAAACTGGACCCGAGCACCAGAGCACCCTACCCTTTTGTGGCTTCCAACAACTGAAGCATTACTGATCACAGCCATCATGGCTAGTAGCCATCAAGAGCCTTCCCCTCCATGAATCTGTCCAACCCTCTTCTAAAGCCATCCAACTTGGTGGTCCATCACTGCCAGTATTTATTCACACGGTAAATACTTAGTATTTACCATATAGATCAGGGTCTGGGACCATCATGGAGAGTTAGGTATTGGGAACCTTCGCAAGTCCATGGTTGCAGACCCTAGAGGACAGATTTCTGGGGGCCGTGTACCAGTAATAGATGAGGGGGTCAGAGGCAAAATTGGGGGAAAGAGGGCCTTTGCGTGGTGGCATCCCTCCCACCAGATGTCAAGGAGGTAAGTAACTATTTAAACTTTAGAAGACATCTGAAGGCAGCCCTGTACAGTGGTACCTTGGGTTACATACGCTTCAGGTTACATACGCTTCAGGTTACAGACTCCGCTAACCCAGAAATATTACCTCGGGTTAAGAACTTTGCTTCAGGATGAGAACAGAAATCATGCTCCGGCAGCATGGCAGCAGCAGGAGGCCCAATTAGCTAAAGTGGTGCTTCAGGTTAAGAACAGTTTCAGGTTAAGTACGGACCTCTGGAATGAATTAAGTACTTAACCTGAGGTACCATTGTATAGCGAAGCTTCTTAATGTGTAATGTCTTATTATGTTTTTATATATGTTGGAAGCTGCCCAGAGTGGCTGTGGCAACCCAGTCAGATGGGCAGGGTAATAAAACAACAACAATAGTACTAGTGCTAGTAATAGTACAACTAGTAGTAATAGTAGTAATAATAGTACTAGTACTAATAATAGTACTACTACTACTACTAGTAGTAGTAGTAGTAGTAGTAGTAGTTATAATAATAAGGCAGCACCTTAACCTTGTATAGCAGGCTTCTTTTCAGCCATGCAAAAGTCAGCAACCCTTCATCCTCACACACCTCTCCAGCCTTCACCCATTGCAAGCAAGAGGCATTATCACAGTTACATGACACATTCCAGCCACAAGAAAGCATTTGAGGCTTTTGTGGATCAGAGCCAATGTGGGGTGCAGCCTGTGGAGAGAAGGTGTGGCCTGAGAAGGTGGCATGAAATAATAAAGAGCATTGAAAGCTGGATAAAGAGGCCTGGGGAGACACATTTCATCTCTGGCCTGAGGTTCCTTGCCCCCTTATGGGGCAAGCCAATATTTTTTTGCTGTGTGAGGCCAGGACAAGACCGGCCCCTGTCCCGTTTTCAATCTAAAGAAGTTGACTGGGCTGGTGGTTGGAATCTTACTTCAAAACTGGCAATGGGGTTGATATTCTTCACTGACCTTCTAGTTTAGGGGGCACAGGCTGCCCAATGTTGCTGTGATCTACCAACGAAGAGAAGTACCCATGTTTTGGCTTCATATTGCAGGCATAGCAGGCCAAAATGTCTGCCATGGCTCTCTTGCTAAGAGAATCTATTTGGTACAACAGTGGAGGAGGCAGACAAATGTGCCAATACCAAGGAGAGATAGAGACACCAGACAGCGAAGAAAGAACTGAGGCAAAAAAACCCCACAAAAACAAATGCTGTGTCTTTCAGCGGCCGCTAAATGACCCAGTGAGATAAAAGAAGTCTTGATTGTGCTACTCCGTACCTGGCTCTTTTCAGATTAATGTTACTGTACTGGGAATGTTAGTTTACGGTAGAATTCGCTGGAGTCTGAAGTGGTGCAATTGCAAAGCAATTTGTGGCTGAGGTAATTCACAACTGCTTCCCTTCGCAGCAGCTTTACAAAGAAAGCCAGATAAACCAAATTAAGCCGTGGGCTTGTTTTGTATCCCAGCAAACCACTGTGCAGTCCAGCTTTTTTTAAAAAAAAATATTGTGCAAGGCTCAGGCCGCAACCTAATTAGTTTGCAGGCAATTTCCTCCATCGCCAATTTATCTTATGCATGTTTACTATGAAGTAAAATCCACTAGGTTCAATAGGGCTTACTCTCGGAAGGAGTGCATAGGAATGCAGCCTTAAGAGTTAAAACTGCAAAAAGGGCTCAGCACCATGCCCATTAGGGACGTGGGTGGCACTGTGGGTTAAACCACAGAGCCTAGAGCTTGCCAATCAGAAGGTCAGTGGTTTGAATCCCTGCAACGGGGTGAGCTCCAGTTGCTCGGTCCCAGCTCCTGCCAACCTAGCGGTTCGAAAGCACGTCAAAGTGCAAGTAGATAAATAGGTAGCCCTCCTGCAGGAAGGTAAATGGAGTTTCCGTGCGCTGCTCTGGTTCACCAGAAGTGGCTTAGTCATGCTGGCCACATGACCCTCAGCCAATAAAGCAAGATGAGCGCAAGTGCATGGAACATCCTGTCAATGCAGAAATAGCACACACGTTCTGGAGTTTAATAACACACGACCACAAGAACTGATTAACAATGTACAAATTACCCAGCAAGCGATTCACTGATATTTTCAGGAACTGTTATGTTGTTCACCTTTTATTACCTGAAAATACCACCATTGCCAAAAGCTTCCACATGATAGAAACTTCTTTCAAACAGAAGGGGGTGTGGTCAGGGCAGCGATAAAAGAAAACTGAAGAATTCAAAGCTCAAAATCTTCCCTCTACTCCTAATTTCTGTACAGCTGATTCCTCTATGGATTTATGGATGCAGCTTACTTCCTTCTGAGTCAAGGTCTTTTCCAAGTGGCGGTAAGTGATCTCGTAACAATGGCTGGTCCTTTTTGTCCTAGGAAACAAAAACCAGATGTTGGAGAGTTATACGTCAAATAAAAAAAATATAGAGAAAGAGCACGCCCTCACAGTTATTTCCTGCTTTTTCTTGTCTTGTTGTTAATTACATATGCCAATACAAGGGATGGAGCATAATGAATAATTCACTTACAAGGAAGAGAAACCAGCAAAATTTGTTTTGTAGCCCCACTTGTATCTCAAAGGTACAACCATCATGCTTTTCAACTTTTAACATTCTTTCCCATCTTGAAACCTTGTACCAGTGGTTATGTGCCCCTCTGCTGAGGTGCCAGAGGGAAGTCAATTTTAAAATCATCGGTGGGGCGGGGGGATTGCGACTGCGCCTTGGGATCTTCTGCCTGCTGTGAAATATCTAAAATATCTAAAAAGAAGAAGGGGGTCAGGAAGAGGAGGAGGTGAAGAAAACCCTAGCAGCCAAAGAGGCATATGTAAAATTCTCACTGATGATTAAATCAATGATTTAACTCAAGCAAGTGAACCAATCCACATTCCCCAGGGCACAAGGGGACACACACATTCCCCAGGGCACAAAAACACACATTCAAAGGAGACAGGGTTCGTACAAGGAGGGTGAGTATTATTTTACTCTGTAAAACACCATGTACATTGATGGTGGCGGGTAAATCAAAAATAACCCTTCATGCATGTGATGAAGTGGTCTCTGGTCCACAAAGCTTATGCCACAATAAATCTGTTAGACTTTATGGTGCTACAAGGCTCTCTCCTGCATTTGATGTATGAGTCTTATTCTCAGTGTGTGTGTGTGTGTCACACACACACACACACACACACACACACACACACACACCCCCCTAATGGGAGGGGGGACTGGGGAAGGTAAACAGTCGGGCCAAAAGGTCATTGAACGTAAGCTTAGGCCACGATAAATCTGTTTGTCTTAACTGTGCTACAAGGCTCTTTTTTCTGTTTGTTGTAACACAGCTGTCCTGCCTGAATCCTAAAATAAATGTCCAATCACGCAAGTCGATTGACTTTTTAAAAAATCAACAAGCACGCGCTTGGTAATGTATTTAGACTGGTACCACACAGTCATATTACGCAGTGTGGTTCTGTATTAAATTTCTGTATGGGTTTCTTGGGGTGGGAGGGATATTTATTACCCACCCTGGGACCTTAGGGCGAAGGGCAGGTATCAAACAAACAAACAAACAAACAAACAAACACTACTGCCACATGCAGAACGTCCTTAAAGAGGACAAAAACAGGCAGCTTTAAAAAAAAGGAAAGAGCTATGCGCCACTTAGGTGGTTAAAGGCTGCACCAATCGGTGGATCCTTTACCTGGAAACGTTGAAAGCCACTACTGCAGAGAACGCAGTTTGAAACACTGTCAAGAGCCGAAATACCCAGCCAGAAAAACTCTTGAGCCTGCAGTTCTGCTAGGTCAACAAATGCTAAGGATTAACACTGAGTAAGGAGGACATTATTTACCCAAACTGCACCTTCTGACAACTCCATCCGGCCTGCAATCACACAGCCTCTTTCTCCTTTCATTAAGCTTTAATTGATCTTAGCGTCACAACATACTCAGCCACAGCCTGAGGCTTTCGGGTAATGAAACACAGTAAATACACTGGAGTGCCACACAAGGGACGATGGGGAGAAACATAGCGCAGATATATTGATGGATTCTCGTGCCAAAAGGAGCATAAATAAAAACACCCCTCAGCAAATAAAATGGCTGAAACAAAATACATTATTTTGTGTAATAGTGGCAGGAATGATTGCATGATCAGCATTCCATATATGTTGACAGCAATGTCTACAGCTAAAGTTCATATGAACATAGGAGGCTGAGAGCTAAACCAGATTAAAAACATGCTTGTCTCTTTCATATGTGTGCATTTTAAAATAACAGTTGTGTGTGTGGAGGGAGTGTGATCTGGATCAGGACCATGACCTGGGCAAATGGGGTTTAATTCGTCCCCCTAACCGCACAGCTTTCCTGCTGAAAAATCTCCCTCCAGAAGGCTGCCGTTTACAAGGGATATTGTGGAAGGATGTGACGAGAGTGAAAGGGTGATTATCCTCATGTGCTCATGAGGTCACAGTTTCCCCTTTTGCAGGCATGTCCAACTTGAAGTTGACTGTGATCCACGATGCAACATAAAAACTGGCACCCAGGGATGGGTGCAGGGTGGGCGGGCGCTGGCTGCTTCCCCCAATATGGCAGGGGTGGATGCAGGGAGGGTGGGCACACACCGACGGGGTAGGGGTGGGCACGCGCAGCGTCAAAACAGCCCCAACGTCTCCAGCAGAGGGCGGGTGGTGATTGACCAAAATTCATCGCAGGATCTACCCATCGATCGCCATTGACGTGTTGGACATGTCTGCCCTATTGCAATGGGTTGGTGGAATCAGAAAATGGGTCTTCTCAGCAGTGGCCCCAAAGTTCTGGAATTCTATTCTGAGTGAGATCCGGCAAGCACTATCCCTCAGCATTTTCAAATGGTCCTTACAGACTCATCTTTTTACAATATCCCTTAGGGGCTAAATTACTAGCTAGGCTTTAGATGCTGATATGGTCATTACTGCTTTGACAAATCATTGCTGCCATATTATTGTAATATTGGTTTGAATGAAGTCTATGTCTACGCATTTTCAATGGCTTTTAACCTTCTATTTTACGCATATTAGTACATACACAGTTTGTAAATACGCACTTTGGGAGGCATCCCCGCTCTTCCCCTAAAAGTGGTATATAAGTTAAATAAACAAAAGAAAGAAAGAAATCTCAATTCTGCTTCCTATCCCCACCCCTGCTATTTGAAAAGAAGAGGAGAAAACCAGAGAGACAAAGAGTGTCTTTAACATTAAATCCAGTTTGGCCCTTATGCAGGTCATTAGTCTTTCCATTTACCTCAGGTATTACCTATTTATTTATTTATTTATTTTCAGTTCATTTACCTCAGTATTACCTAATTTGTTTATTTAGTCAGTCCATTTACCTCAGCATTTCCTCATTATTTATTTATTTAGTCAGTTCATTTACCTCAGTATTACCTCATTTGTTTGTTTGTTTATAGCCAACCTTTTACTCTAAGGGGCTCAAGATGGCGCACATTTCCCCCCCCTTCCTCATTTAATCCCCACAACAACCCTGTGGGGCAGGCTAGGCTTAGAGACGGTGACTGACTGACTGGTCCAAGGTCACTTGGGGAGCTTCATGGCTGAGTGGGGATTTGAACTCTGGTCTCCTTGGTCACAAGTCGACGATCTAACCATTTATACCACATCAACACTCATGGACCACGCTGCTCATACGCTGAAGACTGCTACACCCTTTACTCAGTTAGTTCTGCAACAATTATAGGGCTCTCCATCCATGCGAGAGAGGCTAGAGGAAAATATTGCAAAGTGATTAGAGCTGACAAACAATGGCTATTTCCTCTCTGCGTTATGCTCTCGAAACCGCCACATCTAACAGAGTGCAGATGATTGCTCTAAACCATGCTATAAATTTTGGAGCTGACCATTATTGCGCTTGGCTCCAAGCCAGCTAATGGCAAGATGGCTGAAGCTTGTGTGGCATCACACTGTCAATGGGAATATGATTTAAACCCACCCCCCACCAATATACATGAGTGAACCAGCGTAGACTTAAGACCTACTCCTCTTGCTTTTTTTAAGGGGCAAAAGTAAGGGGGTAGGACTATATACAGCACCCAGATGGCATGGGATGAAGTGTGTGCCTTAAGCCAGACAGGCTTTTTTCCCCAAAAAATTTTTTTATTCATTTTATAACACAAATAAACAACATAAACAGAAAAACAAACAATACAAACAAATTCTTGTCTTATCCTTATTTTTCCTAAACATTGTTAGGTGAGCTTCCCCAAGTCCTCCCATCTGATTTTCATTTTACCTCATCTTTAGCAGTTTACATATATCATAATGGAGTGGCAAGGTACAGGGCAGAAAGGGAGCTGTTGCTTCAGCAACAGGGCACCAGCAAGTGAAGCTTGAGATGGTAGACACACAGCCCAGCACTATTGGAAATTTGGACTGCAAGAGATTTAAACTGAGGTTTTCATCCTTTTGCAAGCTCTTGACGTTTTTGAAAGACCACACCCACAATGTTGTTGGGCTGTGTGTCCACTGGTGTTAGTCTAGGACAGCCTTTCTCAACCTGTGGGTCCCCAGGTGTTGTTGAACTACAACTCCCATCACCTCTAGCTAGCAAGGCCAGAGCTCAGGGATGATGGGAGTTGTAGTCCAACAACATCCGGGGACCCATAGGTTGAGAACCACTGGTCTAGGACACCTTTGGACTGAGAGTGGCATTTGGCCCCAGGAGCTTGAAATATTACTCTGCTTCAAAGGCTTACGAAAACAGTGGAAACAGTGGAGGTGCCAATGGACTCTGCAGCCGGTGTTGCTTTTAGCCTTGGGGCACTCATATGCTCCTCTGATACCTGATGTGAAATTCTCCTTCTCACATGCTGGAACCGCGAAGTTAGCTAGTGGCTGGATTGTGCTGCTTTTAGTAGGAATGCTCGCAAGTGGTCCGACGGACTGCCTGTCAAGCACGCAGTCATGACAAGGTAACTTCCAACTTGACCTCTAATGCTTTGACTCCGCTAGGCAGCCACATACAGGGCTTAAAGTCTCCTGGACTTAAAATGAGGCTAGAACAGCTGACATCCTTCACACCGATGGATGGTAACCTCAGTGCTCCTTCCAAGAGTAGACAGGTCAGGAGGAAACAGGCCTAGCAAGGGGACAGTGGCTGAAATAAAGAGTTTGTGGGAGATGTACAGAGAAAACTCTGCTTTGACATGTTGTGAGGACTGTTGAGTGAGATTAAGGTGGCTGATGGGATAGCCAAGTCCAACGATGCTTGGCTTGAATGCTACAGACTTTGATATATTAAGCAAATGATGCACAATGCACAAGAACCTAACATAAAACAAGCTAGTGTAAGTTAAGCTGCCAAATCCCTGGAGCCCTGGGTGCCCACAAAATTCCCCACTGCATGGCACCCACGGCCCCAAGGCCAAGCTGGCACTCCTGTAAGTTGCTAAAACGTTACACCCCATTCAAACCCTGTTTGGCAGTGGGGACTGTTGCTCTGGCTAAGACTTGCAGATGGGGGGAAAGCCTTTAAAATAGTGTTCTGTGCCTGGTTGCTAAATCATGAGATTGCGCTGAAGGCGTTTAGGATCCAGTATGGTCATCACCAACTTCTGGCAGGACCTTAAAAAGAGTATTTTAAAAACCAAGTATAGAAGAGTAAGACGTATAGACCTCACTGAAAAGCTTACACACAAGTTACAACAGGCAAGAGGAATAAAATATAAGGACTCTTTTGCTAGAGACTAGTGAAGCTTGATTCCACATCTGAAAGTGGAAACCAGTCCCTAGGGATTATACTAGCATACAGACTTCATGATAACCGGTTTTCATATATATTCCTATTTATAGAAAGGTTGACCATTATTGTGTGGGAATTGCTATTGCAAGGGTGAAGATATCTCCAGAGTGGGGTGCTGTGATGTTATTGTTGTTGATTTTGATTATGTAACACAGCTGTAAAATGAGAATAAAAAATTAGAAGCAGCAGCAGCAACAACAAGGCCTGGAGACAGATTTTCAGTCCTGTGAGTTGAAGATAATGTAGAAAAGAGGAGTAAACTCATACCAGTTTTGCCCTGGCAAACAATTTTGTAGGTTTGGATCATAATTTCAAAAACTTTAAATGCTTGTTTGATCAGAGGCAACAGGATAGTAGAAAACCATAGTAAGTGGAATATCTCTCTCAAACCACTCCCAATTCTCTTTTAAAAAATTACGGTTTGATTCCAGCCTTAATTGTATTATTACAGCCTTGTGTGCTGGAAGAATAGACAGAAGCAGGTGATTATACTATGCCAAAAATGTCACTTTGCTAAAATACCATCTGTATGCTCTAGAGGAGAGATGCTTAGCTGCACAGACCATTTCTCAGAAAGTCTGCCACAACAATGCAGCCATCTGCTGGCCTCGGTCACCGAGGCTTTTTTGTCTGAAACATTTCCAAGAAAACAGGAACCCAAAGATTTGGGGATCTTCAGCCAACATGGAATGAAGAAGGTATCCATGACACTGAGACAAAAACACACCATCCATATGCACACATATAAGAATTTCTGAAACTACACCAGAAATGAACTCAACTCCTTATCAAGTTAACCAAATTATAATTTAGCTGAAGGAAGTCCCAAAGAAAGATGTATTGGAAACCACCCCAGGGATTTTGAGTTCTGACTGTTAATGGTGTTTGGACCTATGCTAGTAAGGTTTGCCCCACATAAAATCCATTAACCAGTAGACCAGTTTATTCCTGTAAATAGCAGGAGCACCGCCTTGCCCCCACAACTGAGGGGGCCTGAGGTCACGCAACATCAGAATGCTGTGTGCACATGCCCCATGGCATGCATGTTTGACGTTGCAGGGTGTGTGGACGTGTTGTGCAGGCGCCCTGCAGTTGGGACGCTGCAGAACTTTGGGGGCCCCCAGCCCCTTCAGTGAACATTTTGTTTGGGGGGCACAGACCCCCACGGCCCTGCATAGATGGCACCCCTGGTAAATAGAGTGAATGTCAGCATGGAGGGGGGATCCATAGCTTCCAATACAGAATGGTGACCTTGAGTTTGACAGACTTAAGAAAGGAGAAGGTTTGCAAGAACTGGAATGCAGTGTATTATCAGCCACTTTATAATGCAGAATATGCAGGAGCCTGAAGTTCAAGCATATGACCTATCTCCACTTCAACCCTTCAGCTACACCCTTGTGCGAATTAATTGAAACAAAGCATGTTTTCTATCTTACTTGTAATCCTGTACTCAAAGCAAGCACGAAAAGTCAGTTTGATCATTTTTTATGTTTTAATGATGCAATCATTATGTCAGCAGCTACTGTATTGCATCAGATTGTAGAATCCTGTCCGACCGCAGTACTGTATGATGCAATCATTACATCAGCAGCTACAGTATTTCACCAGCTTTTGATTTGACCGCCGTTCGAGATGGATGTGACACCTAGGAAACGTATGAAGATCGTAACTCTGAACACACAGCTAAGCAAAAAGGATCCCCGCAAGAGTGGACTATGGAGACGCTCATTCAGGTGCTGATTCAGGTGTGGTACAGGGATCCAAAAATCAACAGTGAACGTTTGAAACTAGTAGACTCCATGCCAAACCATGTTCAAATGCTGCTTAAAAATAGTGGAGGTCATATCAGTAAGAGCTGTTCGACAGTGGAATTTGCTGCCAAGGAGTGTGGTGGAGTCTCCTTCTTTGGAGGTCTTTAAGCAGAGGCTTGACAACCATATGGCAGGAGTGCTCTGATGGTGTTTCCTGCTTGGCAGGGGGTTGGACTCGATGGCCCTTGTGGTCTCTTCCAACTCTATGAGTCTATGATTCTATGATATCCGTTACTAATGTACGTATATGTGAGTTCTGTACACGTACATGTGAATTTTGTACAATAAACTACTAAATTCATTATTTGTTTCAATTAATTTGTACGAGGCTGTACAGTAGCTTTAGGGTGGTACTAGCCATTCAGGTCAGGGCAATGGCACAGAAGGAAAGGGTTAGACCCTCTTTTCCCACCAGCAAATGCTAACTGGATGGTTCTACCATATCTGTCCCTGGTTCTATGCCGTTTTATATTTTATATTTAGATGTTTAATAGTTGTATTTAACTTCTGTTATTGGGTGGCATTTAATTGTTAGAAGCATGTAAACGAATGAACGTGTAGTTTGAACCAGAGACAACTAAGAAGCGAGGGGAATTAGACTCTTTGACCGAGTCAAAATGAAAGACGAAGAGAAACACTGACTAGGCTACTCTACACCAAGACATTTTGTTGCAGACCTCATTCGTCTTTACTGGATTATTATTTTTTAAATCCAACAGAGCAGTCTTGGCATGCTTCCTTCAGGAGGGAATTTCATAATGTGTGTACCACAGTTGAAGAGCACCCATCCATTTTTTAAACCAGGCAGAGTTAGGCAGGTGTCAGGGTCCTATAAATTCACAGACGTTTGAGAGGTCAGTCCTCGTTATTTTCAATAAGGTCTTTGGCTCCCTTGATTACAAAGGCACATTTTTTAAAGTCTGGAGAACTACCTGCAATCACCCAAGAACTCTACAAAATTAAAGCATTCTTTATAATTCAGTGGACACCAACAACCTTCTATAAGTAATTTCTTTTCATTTACATCCTTACAAAATGAGAGGGCTGGATTTTGTATGGGGGATAGAGCGATTTTTTTTTTAAAAAAGAGAAGTGTGGTACCTTTTTCAGTCCTTATTACTAATAGATCAAACCAGAAAGTTATTAATAATCAGGAGGAACTCCCCCCCCAATTACATGTTAATACTAAAGGCTACAAAAAGCATTACTAAAAATAAGATTACTGTCAGATTAAAAATGTATTCAAATAATAAACTAAAAAGAGAATTTATAAAAGAATTTAAAACAAATTGGAAGGAAGCAAGGCCAAATCAGAGTGGCAGGAGGTGTCTAGACATTTCCCTTTAATGTTTAAATCCATTCACTAGGTTAATATCCAGGGAGTTCACCTTAGAACTGTTCAGTGTGAGAAAACAGGCCAAATATTGGCCCATGCAAACAATGCAAATATCTTTTCCTCTCATGATCAAACACTGTAACCATGGTTGCAACAAAAATAGACAATGAGATGCAGTGCTTTTAACGAAACTGAGATAAATAAGGAAACACTTAAGGCGAAATTAGAGGAGAAGAACAGGGCCAAAAATGGCAAAGCTGTGTCGCATTCCCCCTCCTCTCCCCTTTAACACGTAGTAATAGAAATATGCAAAACAGCATCATCATGTTGTGCATTTCTACACTTCCCCGCTGTGGCAGTGGGTTGGGAAACACACATCGTGATGATGTCATCTCACACCTTTCTGTAACTGAAAGTTACTGCGGAGTCTCAAAGAGGAGTTCGACAGAATGGTAGGGTTTTCAATTTTAGCCACACACCCTCATGTTTCTTGTCACATCTGAAGAAGAAGAAGAAAATACCCAACTTCTACATGGAACGCTCTCCAAAGTTTGCAAACAAATTAAGGAAAGCATGCAACAATCCACTTTTTCATTTTGCACAATACATGAACTTCGCTTTACCCAATTTATTCTTGCAAGGAGTGGAACAGTGGATGAAAGTGGAGGCAGGGAAAGTTATGGTGCTGACCTTTAAAGCCCTAAACGGCCTCGGTCCAGTATATCTGAAGGAGTGTCTCCACCCCCATCGTTCTACCCAGACACTGAGGTCCAGCACCGAGGGCCTTCTGGCGGTTCCTTCACTGAGAGAAGCCAAGTTACAGGGAACCAGGCAGAGGGCCTTCTCGGTAATGGCGCCCGCCCTGTGGAACACCCTCCCACCAGATGTCCAAGAGAACAACAGCTACCAGACTTTTAGAAGACATCTGAAGGCAGCCCTGTTTAGGGAAGCTTTTAATGTTTGATGTATTACAGTATTTTAATATTTTTGGGAAGCCGCCCAGAGTGGCTAGGGAAGCCCAGCCAGATGGGTGGGGTATAAATAATAAATTATTATTATTATTATTATTATTATTATTATTATTATTATTATTATTGAGATTGGCATTAGAGAAGCCTCTAGCCTGGCCTATTAGTTAGACTCACTGCTCTGGCTTATTTCTGTGTCGTATTATTGCTTCACTGTATCTGGTTATTGTTAACTGTTGCTCACATAGTTAATCCTTTATTAGGTGCTTTCCCCCCTTAAAAACAAATGTTTAGGGCTACTCTCATTTTGACTCAAGAAAACCACCATTTTATAACTCAAATTGGGGGAAATAAATACAGTAAATGGACAAAAGCACAAAAATTCACATGTTTAGGGGTATGTGTACCCTTCTCCCCACCCCTTGAAAAAAGCACTGCCTTTATTTATTGAATTTCTATCTTGCTCTTGCTCCCAAAGGAGCCCAGGGTGTCAAACAACAAGTGATAAAACATCTTTAAAAGGCTTGTTGAAAGAGGAAAGTCATCAGCAGATGTCCAAAAGGGATCAGAGATGGCACATGTCTAATATTCAAGGGGAGGGCCAGTTCCACAACCCAGAAGGCCGAACTCCTACATTGTGTGGAACAGACAACACACGCAGCTGCAGGTATCAGAAGGTCCTAGGGTTGCAGTGTACCATTGCAGTAGTCCTTACCCGAGCCTGCACTCACATTTGCTGGTATTGTAGCTCACAGATCAGACACTAAGACCACAATCCTGAACACAACTTTACAGGCTGCTTATGAATGAGTGACTTCCAGCCCAACTTCACAGGTAGCATTTACAGAAGCCCATCTCCACTGATCTCTGAATGAGCTGAAGAATTCTCCTCTGTGCAGGGAATTAATGTTGCCCATGGGAGAAGCCATAATTAGCAGAGTGAACGGAACAATCTTGTTCAAACGGGTTAAATTCTGAGCAATTTTAAATTATCAAAAGATTAGGGGGAAAGCAGAAGGTGACAGAAGGAGGAAGAGAGATTCAGTAGAATAAAAAAAAAACCCAACCCACAACACTTTTGATTTTAAATGCTAATCTTAGGGCTGTTTTGAACTTTTAAGAGCCCATGTGACCACTATAATTGCATGAGCAGAGACATATGGAAGGAGAAAACTCATGCATTTCCCCTGAGCAAGGATTTTCTCTGAGTGCCCCAGGCGCCCCAAAGTTTCTACTAAGATTCTGCACAAGTTTCTGCCTGCCATGTTAAATGGTTCAAAGAGACACTCATCTCTGTCAATGCCCTCTTCGCACTTCCAAGCCAGCTTACTCTTGGGAAAGTGGCAGGAAAACAGGAGCAGTCAAGGCTCCCTAGGAAAAGGCTGACAATGACTACAAACCTAGTCAAGTCCAATCTTCAAAGTGAGTTTGCACTCAGCTTGTCATAAACTCCCAAACCGAGGCATTTGTATTCTGAACCCCCACAATCACAAAATGTGTCACCACCACTATTTATAATCTGAATACATCCATGTAAAATTGTAATGCCTTTACACCATGCAGTAGCAAGAACTTAACATGTGACAGACCTCAGTATACTGACATTAGCAGAAAGCACAAATAACGCTCATATTCATGGATTGCAAGTTTCATCTTTGATTTTGGGGGAAACAAGGTGAAACTTTTGCCATAGAAAACAGAATTCCAATGACACTCAATGTAAGCAAAGTTATGTATTTGATTGGGTCAACTTCTGGTGGTAAGCGCATGCAAAAGTTCTAGTTCACAAGAGTTCTTTGTGAGGAACAAAAGTTCTGCAAATTGATTTCTAAGTAAAAACTATGACATCCTGCCCTCTCACCTTTCTGCAAAGCCCAGAATAAATGTGGATGGGCAGCACCCATCCTTGTGAAGAAAAAGAAACTTAACTGGATCACAGAACTGTAGAGTTGGAAGGGACCCTGAGGATCATCTAGTCCAACCTCCTGCGATGCAAGAATATGCAGCTGTCCCATACGGTGATCGAACCTGCAACTTTGGCGTTATCACCACCATGCTCTAGCCGACTGAGCTATCCAGCTAAGACAAAGTAGATCAGCCTTCCTCAACCTGGGGCCCTCCAGATGTGTTGGACTCCACCATCCCTGACCACTAGCCATGCTAGCTGGGACTGATGGAAGATGAACTCCAAAACATCCGAAGGGCATCAGGGTTCAGAAAGGCTAGACTAGATAGCTGTACTAAACATGTACTAAACAGATGGGCACATGCACACAAAAAGCATTTTGTGTGGCTCAGCTAAATGAGGCTCTTTATGTTCTCGACTCTTTCAAATCCTACTTTCAAAGATTTTCAGAAAAATGAAATTACATATAGGAATGAACTTTCATCTACTGCAGCTCCTCTGACATTTGCAAGAAATCTAAGCTTACAAAGGGCAGTGTGAACTACTCGTGACTATGTCTCTGTTTTGCATCTAAGAGGGGCCTTGCCGAGATTATGGAAACAAGCTGGTATTTTGACAAAGATATATTGTTCCCCAATGAGAACATAGAAACTGGAAAACTACAAAACATGTTTTTTGGGGGGAAAGCACCACATTTTAAAAATATTACAGTTCATTTCCTTGGAATAAACAAACTAATGAGCTAGAAGGCTACCAGGAGCAGTGAAACTACTAGCACATTTGCAAAGCTAAGCGGGGCCTGGTATGATTTTTGAGGACAAAATAAAAAGAATTTATATTAAAAAGCGTGTGACAACGGAATGCCCATTATATTTACAATTTAATTAAATAATTCTTGAGATTTTGACTTATGAGACTTAAAAGTTTAGCGCTGATGAGGAGAGGATGGAGTAGATGCACTGCAAATAAGGTTCTTTGAAAAGGCATATCTGTTCTGACACTTCCACTGAGCCACAAAATGGCTGGAGAAGCAGAACACCAGACACTCGATATAAATCACTGATCTTTCACCTCTTAGGACACTTTCCCATTCAAACTGTGCCTGCAAATGAGTTCCAAGCTTAATATAAAGAGAACTTAAATTAGAAATCCACCACCACCGGCATAATTCATTTCAAGGCAATGGCCCAGCTTACATCCCAAGGTTGAGTTGGTCTGGCAACTCTATTACAATCTTTCACCTGGCAAAAGAGGTGCTTAGTGACAATACGGTACAGTTATACCTACAGTTTCCTGCCAATCCATGGAAAATCTGTGTTATTCCTCCCTTCTGCTCCCACACATTTCCTCTATTTGGACATTGTTTGGAGCCAGGACACTTGGCCACTGTCTTGGCCAAGCACTTGTCAACCTAGCACAAAGTGCCTAATATATGCTTATGTGCAGTGCTTTTTTTCAGCTGGAGCGCAGTTCTGGCACCTCTCGGGTGGGCACCATTGCAGGCCGGTGCTCCCCCTGCCCACTCCTTGCCTTTACGCACTTCTGAGAAGCCCAAAATGAACATTTCAAGTCAAAAGGGAAGCTGGCCGGCATGTGTGAGTCTACACTTTTCTTTAGATCTATGACTCCATGGAGTTTTCTTGGCAGGGATACTGGAGTGGCTTGCCGGTTCCTGCTCCAGGTGGACCACGTTTGGTCAAAACTCTCCACTATGACCTGTCCATCTTGGGTGGCCCTGCACGGCATAGCTCATAGCTTCTCTGAGTTATTATTTTGACCAAACTGCGAGAGGCAGTGGAAGACAGGAGTGCCTGACGTGCTCTGGTCCATGGGATCACGAAGAGTCGGACACGACTAAACGACTAAACAACAACAATGACTCCACCTAGCTCCTAGTCCCTCCTAGCCACATTTGTTCAAGCTACAGGGCAGGGCCAATTTGTATTTCCTTTTCTTCAATCCATCTCTCATGTAGCAGCAGCGGTCTTTAAGCTTTCCAGACAGGCCACACACATGTGTGTTTATGTGAGGGCCCTTTGGAGCTGCCCTAGCCACTTGCCTGAATCTAAGAGAACAAGGAAAGCACAGGTGCATTTATTTGACCAGTATCAAAACCAAGGGCGACCCCCCAAACCAGCTAGGGAGACAGCTTGCTGTAGATTTTAGCACCTTTGCAGGTGGTGAACACAGCTGTTGTCTAACAGGCATCTGTTTAAGGCTGCCCCAAGTCGCCTAGCAACTTACTGTAACAACTTCATGGTGAGTTCAGGAACTTATTTTTTCTTGGGCGGAAAAGCACTGCTTATTGTATAGCCTGTGTGGTGTAGTGGTTAAGAGCGGTAGTCTTGTAATCTGGTGAACCGGGTTCGCGTCTCTGCTCCTCCGCATGCAGCTGCTGGGTGACCTTGGGCTAGTCACACTTCTTTGAAGTCTCTCAGCCCCACTCACCTCACAGAGTGTTTCTTGTGGGGGAGGAAGGGAAAGGAGAATGTTAGCTGCCTTGAGACTCCTTCGGGTAGTGATAAAGTGGGATATCAAATCCAAACTCCTCTTCTTCTCTGTGTTTCTTTTAAAGTCAGGGCAACTTGCTGGAACCAGGGTTCCACGACAGCAGCAAGCTCAGTTGGTACAGCATGAGACTCTGAATCTCAGGGCAATGGGTTCGAGCTCCACATTGGGCAAAAGATTCCTGCATTGCAGGGGGTTGGACTAGATGACCCTTGTGGTCCCTTCCAACTCTACAATTCGATGGTTCTATATCTTGGCTTCAACAGATGAAAGCAGTGTGTTCATTCCTCCCACTAAGAAGTGCTAAACGAATGGTCTCTGCTTCTCTGTAAGTGAATGCAAGGGAGACTTCCCTAGAGAGGTGCAGGTAGTTTTGGCCCCTCTTAACTGGAGTCCAGTTCTAAAGAAGTAATTCCACTCTGGAAAGCAGAATTTTCAGTGCTGTCACTGGACATGATGCTCATTTTGAGCCAGGGTGGGGGGAGTGAGGTGGCACGGGAAGGGAACGAGTTGTTGTACAGAGTTAAATGATCTTCAGATAAATAAGTACACGCCTTTATTTGAGGTTTTAGGAACTACCATGGGTTTACTTATTAAATGCCCCAAATTAAATCTTTAAGGATATTCTGACTTCAACAGGACTAGGCAGGCTTAATTCCAAGGAGCCTGGCTTAACTGTTTTATAGAACAGGCTGTGCACCAGTCATTTAAAGTATGACTTCAAAAATACACAGCTGGAGCTGCTATAGGCATCTCTGGTTTATTTCGAGAAATTCATTGCAGGGCTTGTCAAGAATGCCAGGCTGAGTGGAAAGATTACCGAGGTGCAGAAGGGGGGGGGGAACATTCTTGTTTTTATTTTAGCAGCAGGCAATACAAGGCTGATCTCATGGTTAAAAGAGGAATTTGCTAATCCAGGATCAGTGAAGCAGCATATTTTCATTTCGTGGAATGGAGAAGAGGGATTTGCTTGTCAGGTGTTTCTCCAGAAACATTTGCTTGTGAGAGCGCAGGGAGGCAGGAAAGTCCCCGACATTATTTTTGGGAGAAGGCGGTCCCCTGAAGGTTGCTGGCATCTGTTCTGATGGGTTGCTCTGGAGATTTACCTGCCGTTGCTTTGCCAGATGAGGAGGCTGTGTAGCTAAGCACAGCACTATTTTCTGGCAACAAGAGCTGCACCATGAGGGGGGGAAACCACCAACAAAAATAGAAAAAGCAACTGCTGAACAAATAGATACATTTTCTAATTTTACAGATACCTAAAGATCTCCCCTCAGCTGGCTTACACATAATGTATAGATATATAAATACATGTATTTATGCATGTATCGTGCATGCATGTGTGTATTCACACATTGCTCCTACAGTAGCAAATGGCACTTCTATGCCTTCTCATGAGGCCAAACACTGAGACCTTCTATCCTATTCCATAACTATCAACCTTAGTCAATCAGTTATTCTGATTATTGAATCAGCTACTTTAAATACCGTATTGGCCCGAATATAAGCCACACTTTTTTTTCCAAATTCCAACCATGAAAAGTTAAAGTGCAGCTTATATTTGTGACTTTAAGGCTCCCCCCCCCCCCCAGGAAGCAGCCCAGGAGTGTGGGTCAACGGCGCCTAGCCTGCCCGCCGCTCCCAAGTCTCCCCCAAGCCGCCAGAAAGAAGAGGGAAAGGGGGAAGGCTGCCAGCAAAGCGGCGTGGCTCACCCCCCCCCCAGGAAGTAGCCTGGGTATTGTCTTTTTTTCTACCCCACCCCTTCAATTCTAAAGGTGTGGCTTATTTGCGGGTGAGGCTTATATTTGGACCAATATGGTATTGGATCTCCTCCTGCCCCTGCATATTGATTGCACCTGTGATAAAACTGGCTCCAATAATTCGGCATGAAGCCGCACCACTGCAGATGTGAATCCATGCATTCACTAACAGCATGAAAAGTCTCTACATGGTGTCTTCCCTCTCCTATTTTACATCATGTGGCCTCAGGAAGCATTTGTACGGGGAGAAGAGGTGGGTATGGAAGAGGGGAGGCTTGTTTCATCCCTCTCACCTAAATATCCTCAGTATACACAGATTTATTTCACCACACAGAGGTTTAGGAACACATATAATAATAATAATACCTTTATTGTCAATGTACAACCTGTGTACAATGAAATTAACCGAACCTTCCCCCCCCCCCAACACTCAATCTCATTGCACTCTGTGTGCTTGTTGCACAACACACCAACCCCGAAGGTCAGCTGCACTATATTATTTTCCATTCAGCAGCCTAACAGCCCATGGATAGAAACTGTTTTTTGGCCCGTTGGTACCACTGATTATACTTCTACATCTCCTGCCCGAGGGTAGAAGATTAAAGAGGTGCTGGCCAGGGTGTGAATCGTCCCTGAGAATTTTTCTCGCTCTAAGGCAACGATCCCTTGCAATGTCATCTAGCGGGCTCAGGGGACAGCCCATGATATCATGTGCTGTGTTCACCACCCTCTGTAAAGACTTTCTGTCCGTGGCCGTCAAGCCAACGTACCACACTGTGATACAATACAAGAGGACACTTTCTATTGTGGACCGGTAGAAGGAGATCACCAATGGTTGTTTAACATTGTTCTTTCGCAAGACCCTGAGAAAATGGAGTCTCCGTTGGGCCTTCCTAACCACATGAGTTTAATTGTTTTTCCAAGTGAGGTCTTCACTAAGGTAAACTCCAGGGAATTTAAAGGAAGAGACTCTCTCCACACAACCCCCCTTGATATACAATGGGGCTAGTTCCCCTCTCTTCCTCCGAACATCCAACACCATCTCCTTTGTCTTGCTAATATTTAGGTGCAAGTTATTCTCTAAGCACCATGTAGATACTTTGTGAACCTCCCCCTTGTATGCTGATTCATCTCCACCTGTAAATAGACCTATTACGGAAGTATCTGCTGAGATTACCTGGGGTAAAGAGCAGCAAAGGCAGGTTCCAGCACCACGGAGAGTTCCAAGTGAGCCACTCAATCCAAAAAGAGGCTAGAGGTGGACTGAGGCCTTTTGAGTCTCTTCCTCCAGCCTATTTCTCATAGGCGCCAGTCCCCTTGTGTGAACTGCAGCCCTTAAAGGGCTGAAGACAGTTATTTCTTTGACAATCCCTGGCCTTTGGCCTGTGTGCTTCCTGTGCCATTGGACAGGCAAGGTAGATTAGTTCCTCAGGGCCAGAGGAAGGTGTCCATGAGGGTCCCGGTTCTATGGGATCTGGTTTAGGGTTTTCTTGCCCACCAGCATCTGATTTAGTGGCTCCCTGGTCACCAGCATCAGGCTCAGAGCCTGAGTCCCTAGCTAGTGACTTCACAGCATCAGATTACTGATAGAGTCTGGGGTCATGACAGAATCCAGAGGTCCCAGGAAACCATCATCATTATTAGCCAGCAATAGATCTCCCCTGCATAAAACCATCTAACCATGGGTCTAAGTTGCGCAGACTCATACCATGTCCAGCCAAGGAATTAACAGAATCTGGCCTATAATGTAGCAAGGAGGAGCAATTACCTTCCCCAAAAAGCATCCACAACACATCTCTTTAGAAGAAGAAGAAGAAGAAGAGTTTGGATTTGATATCACATTTCATCACTACCCGAAGGAGTCTCAAAGCGGCTAACATTCTCCTTTCCCTCCCTCCCCCACAACAAACACTCAGTGAGGTACGTGAGGCTGAGAGACTTCAGAGAAGTGTGACTAGCCCAAGGTCACCCAGCAGCTGCATGTGGAGGAGCGGAGACGCGAACCCAGTTCACCAGATTACGAGTCCACCGCCCTTAACCACTACACCACACTGGCTCTCTCACACAGACCTTTAGGGAGGTCTGCCTCACACATTGAGGAGCCATGTATAGACCAAGTTGTTAGCACTCTCTCATACCAAGTTAACAAGAGTTCAAAACACTCCACATATCAAATAACTATATTCTGTCAGAGTATCACCTAACTAATGGATTAAAAAAATTTCCTTTGATATTATATTTTTTTAAAAATTCTCCAATATCTTCAGTGAACACCTTGAATTCAAATAGTGCTTGCAAGTTCTTACTGGATAATTAAACCTTCATTTCCTCGTCGCTATGGACAAGAAGAAATTGCTAATTTAAGCCTTTTTCCAAAAAGATAACAGTTTGCACTAATGTGCCCAGGCAATGCTCCTTGCAAATGGGAGAAACTTAAAAGGTCAAATTCCATTGTAACTTCAAAAGGAAACACACATATACCTAGTAGCAAATCGCAACCTTTACATTGCAAACTAGCTGATCTCTTCCAAAGTTCTCATTCAGCCTTTACAAAGTACAATGTGTGGTTTTTTTTGTTTTTTTTTTTAAAATAGTTGGGTAACTAATAATCATGTTGCCATCCAATCTCTGTGCATATTAAGCTGCTAAAATGATCTTTTCCAACTCTGTCATCCTATGTAGGTGGTGTTGGTTGCAGTTGTGTACTTGTAATGGAGAATGTTGTTTTCAATTGCACACGCGGCATGAGTCTATTCAAGTCACGAGGCTTGGTTTCCAGACCCTTGATCGCCTTAGTTGCCCTCCTCTGCACATATTCCAGCTTGTCAATGTAGTTCCTAAACTGTGGTGCCCAGAATTGGACATGGTATTCCAGGTGTGGTCTAACCAAGGCAATTGAGGAGTTTTATCTTCAAAATGCATCATGGAAATGAGGCAGGGATTGTGTTATTGGGGGGGGGGGGGCTCAAGGGGGCTGAGATCTGGGACTTTTGTCATGGGTCCTATATGTCTTGACCCTTTTTCTTCTCCCACTTTTAAAATCCTTTTTTTAAAAACCCCTTTGCTTGCAGGGCATGCTGCCAAGCACAGTCACTCATGGCCATGATCTGCCCAGAGGCAAGCTTGTGTCATTGGCTTGTCCCTCAAGCATTTTAAAACCCCAGCAACACCACTTTCATAGAATAGAATCATAGAATCATAGAGTTGGAAGAGACCACAAGGGCCATTGAGTCCAACCCCCTGCCAAGCAG
This sequence comes from Podarcis filfolensis, assembly GCF_964270895.1. Classification (NCBI taxonomy): domain Eukaryota; kingdom Metazoa; phylum Chordata; class Lepidosauria; order Squamata; family Lacertidae; genus Podarcis; species Podarcis filfolensis. The sequence continues at coordinate 27,969,750 of NC_139603.1, read as the reverse complement.
GAAACACCATCAGAGCACTCCTGACATATGGTTGTCAAGCCTCTGCTTAAAGACCTCCAAAGAAGGAGACTCCACCACACTCCTTGGCAGCAAATTCCACTGTCGAACAGCTCTTACTGTCAGGAAGTTCTTCCTAATGTTTAATAAGTACCTAGGTATGCCTCCTAGACCAAGCAACTTTCACAAGCAGTAAACCACACGGCACACCAGAGACATTACTAGAAATGTGTGCCAATTCCTGCATGTAGCCACAGTGGAGAATTATTTGAATCAATAGTGATTAAGAAGGAAAGAATGCTACATAATCAATCACTATACATAAGTGCCTTGAAAAGCTATGATGTGGATGTCAGGGACCTACCGGATTTCATATTATTATTCTGCATTAACACAACAGTCATTTGCCTTTGTTTACCCCACAGGAAATTTTCTCCGCTGTCTGTCATAAATTACAGAAGATCAACTAAGCTTGGCTTTTTCTTTTTGGAGGGTGGGACAAGTAGGAAGATTGATTCTCCCCCCATTTTGAATACAGTATACACCTTCTGCCATTAAAGGCCTTTCTAAGCTACGTGGCAGAAAAATGGTGCTACAGGCATCTGCAGAAGGAATGAACACGGTGGTTCTCAGAGACGAAGAACAAGCTTTCCAAATAGCACCTATGATTCTAAAGTCTGTGCGTTAGTCATCAGTCAAAAATGTTCTCACGACAAATCACGCAGTTGTTTCCCCCTCCTAAAGTTATTGAAATACAAACATAGGAAATGGTGCTTTTTATGTCTGGTATACGTGGAACTAAAAATGGGATTCCCCTTCTTTCAGAAGAAAATGGCAGTTCTTGAAATGCATATTGGAAGTTACATAAAGATGTTTTCGAGGGATGGTTAATGTCTGCTGTTTGTCTGCTTGACAGATAACCCATTTTGTTTTCTAGCAGAAAGAGAATAATTCAAAACAATTCTTGATTTATCCTGCTACGTTAAAAAGGGGGGGGGGGGAGATACTTCCAAAACCGTGGCGTAATTTGAACTGTGCCTGTCCAAATGACACCTACCATGGCTTTAAATGTGGCTGGTAGGTTAATGAGTGGGGCAGCTTGATGATCCCACACCTGAAAGTGCTGCACTGATACCACTGAGTTGCTGGACCCAAGAGAAGTGAAGTTACAGGGAACCAGGCAGAGGGCCTTCTGAGTAGTGGTGCCCTCCCTGTGGAACGCCCTCCCATCAGATGCCAAACAGATAATCAACTACAGAACTTTCCGAAGGCATCTGAAGGTAGCCCTGTATCAGGAAGTTTTTAATGTTTGATGTTTTGCTGTGTTTTTATTATGTTTGAAACCACCCAGAGTGGCTGTAGTGACCCAGTCTGATGAGCATAAGTACCGTATTTTTTGCACCATAACACTCACTTTTTTCCTCCTAGAAAGTAAGGGGAAATGTCTGTGCGTGTTATGGAGAGAATGCCTACGGGTGGCGGGGGTGGGGGGATCTGCTGCAGTCGTGAGCAGAGGATCCATGGTTCCCCTTCCTTCCCTCCTCCGTGGCTTGCTTTGAAACAGCAAAGCGGGAGAATAGCCGCTGAGTGGGGAGGAGAGAGGGACAGAGAGCCTGCTTGCTTTAAAGGAGCAAAGCGGGAGAGGAGAGGAGCCGCTTACACGAGTGTAAGCAGCTCCTGTCCAGTTGGCTCCTTTAAAGCAAGCAGGCTCTCTGTCCCTCTCTCCTCCCCACTCAGCTCGCTAAATAGCATTATTAGCAGCATCCTTCTCCACACACCCCATGCGTGCTCCTTGTCCCTTGAGTGCTTTTCCTTCCCTCCCCACTTAAAACGTGGTTATAAAGCACGGATCCACATGGATCCTCAGGATTTTTGCACTGGGTCACCCCAAATTCACCGTCAGATCACATAGCATGTCCATGGCTACATCTTGCACCAAAAAAATCACGCACCCACTGTTGCCTGGGGCCACAGTGGTGCAAAAACGTGGTTACAATGCATGGATCCACATGGATCCTCAGGATTTTTGCATTGGGCTACTCCAAACTCACTGTCAGATCACATGTCTGTGGCCACAACATGAACCACAAAAATCATACATCCACTGTTTCGTTCAGAATATTTTTTTTATTGTTTTCCTCCTCTAAAAACTACGTGCGTGTTATGGTCTGCTGCGTGTTATAGAGCGAAAAATACGGTAATTTATTAGTAGCAGTAGTAGTTTGGGAGCCAAATACCAAAAAGAGCATCTCCCCCAATATTAACCATCTCAAGTCATATAGTGGGCAGAAGCCAACTCCAAACCTGCCACTAACCTTCTTTTTCTCAAGCATGATGTTCTGCCTGGTTCAAACTCCCCCTACTGCCTCTGGCCCCCTAGATCCTGATTTGCCTTTCTCTGGCACTCAGCCTTGCCCGACTTAGAATCATGGAATCATAGAGTTAGAAGGGACCACGAAGGTCTGGTCCAATTCCCTGCAATGCAGGAATCTTTTGCCCAACGTAGGGCTCAAACCCCACGTTGAGATTAAGAGTCTCATGCTCTGTCAACTGAGCTATACCTTGGATAGTAATTGTTCCTCTATCCATCTCCTGGACCAGGGGCCAGCTTCCCTGGGTTGAGGACTTAACCCAAGGGGAGCAGACCCTTGGCTGCTAAAATGTCTTTTGTCTCTGTGCATCTCCAAAGTACCTCTGCATCACTACTGATAAGCAGAAACCAAGGCATTCGTGTACTGACATTATTAAGAAATGCTCCAATGCTTCAGAACCTACGCAGACATAAAACACACCGAAAGCTAATTAACAGATGGGCAAAAGATTTAAACGTAAAGCAAGGCAGTTTCTAATTTGCATCTATTCAACCTGCATCCCCATACAGCACATCCCAAACTCCCAAACACAACCCACATGTGTATATATTTATTTGCTCATACTCCTTTTTTGAGTTTTGGGCATCCATTCTAGTTTCACCTTAGTCCTGGGATGGGGAACCTATGGTCCTCAGTCTGCTTTTGGACTCCAACTCAAATCAGTCTCACGCAGCATGGCCAACATTCAGGTTGATGGGAGTTGCGGTCCAACAGAATAGGGTGGGCCACAGGCCATCTCTGTCTTAGCATAAAGAAGTAAATCCCAGCATCTTGCTTCAAAGTAATTGAAGGAACATCTACTATACTCCCCTATGCTGCTGCCCATGCACTAAAGTTATGTTCCCAGAAGCTTCTCTGGTATCTGCTTCCGCTAGCTGAGGTGAGGCTGGTAATAGCTGGAAGGATGCATGTTTTTGATTATGGCACCCCATTTATGGAAGCCACTCTTTGGCGAAACTTGCCTGTCACCTATGCTAATGTATTTTCACTACCAGGCAAATATCTTTTTTATTTTCCCAGGCTTTCACCACCTGATCTGACGGTTTTATCCTGCTGTTTTATTTATTACTATTGTTCTATTGTGGGTTGTTGTTGTTTTTTACAATTGTGCTGTTGTTATCACCCTTTATTGGGTGATTATTTATTGAAGGGTAGTATACAAATTGTGGGGCTAAAACAGATTATTGCTATCTGCATTCCTACCACTAGGCTGTCCATTAAAAGATGAAATGTTGACATCTCTATGACACAAATGCTATAGAGAGGGGGAAATCATAGTGTTATTAATGTCTTGCCATGTTTACCATTCCCTGGGGCCCTGTTAAAAATGTATTTGTTCTGCTTGCTTCTGTTTCTTCATGTTCACTTAAAAAAAAGTTTTTAGCATCTGTCCTTGAGTCTCCTCATCTCACACTGTCATCTTTTTCAGAATTTGAATTCCTTCTCTCTACACCTGCTGATCTGTGAATTTACTCTTAATTCAAATACTGCACCTTCATCTTTCGTTTTAGTTATCCTCGTAGTACAGACGGAATCTTCAAATGTTTTGTAATCAAAGATTGGTGCAGGTATTCAGCAACGGCAGGGACATGTCTATATGCATAGGATTCCTACTGAATATGGATTATGCACAGGCAAACTATAGGGATGGCGAGGAAATAAATCCATGCTGTGCTGCACAGTAATGCTGGCTATATATTATTCTTCAGGTTTACCCAGAGATAATGTTAATGTATTTTCTGATTTTCCTCTCTCTCTCTCCCCCCATACGCATAATTTAATAACTAACTCAGTGACTGTAAATGAAAAAGTGGCATAGAGTTTGCAAACAAATCTGGCGTACACAGGAGGCACATTAAGGACTAATTTTCCTCTTTAGAATTTTAACATGCACAAAAGCACAAACTCGTAAAAAGCAACATGGCAATGCAACATCAGTAACGTTCTGCAGGCGTGCACAATGCAAATAAAAATCAATAAAAGACAACTGAATAATGCTAATTAAAGCGTGATTTAATCAGCTAGCAGTTCTGAAATTTCAAAAAATAAGAAACAACGCTGCATCAGAGCAAAACATGACAAGTAAATATTCCGATTCTGCTTTAAGATGATATACTTGCTAAAAGTATTTGCTAAAGCTACAAGCTGATACGACTGGTGCCTCTACCAAAGCCCCGGTTGATCAGTACCTGGATGGCCCAGGCTGTTGACACAGTTGCCTTCTCCTGCTTGATAAAGCCTGCCTGGCTCCTTGGTACACACCAGAGCTGGGTACAATGAAATGAGCTGGGAAATGGCTGCAACCCAAGTAGAAGAAAACTCCAAACGAACACCTCTGGACTCTAGTGGTGCTCACTACTGAGTCTTCTTGGTGGCAGAGAAAGCGGAGCAGACGTATTTTGCTGTTTTCATGGAATCCTCACTAGGCAATTCTTAGCTTTTTCTGGATAGCCTGAGGCCTTTCACATTCTGGCCTAAAGGAGAGGGAAGATCTAGCGGTGGCCCACTGTGACTTACTTGTGAATCATTTTGAGGATAAAATCACTTGCATCTGCTGGGACTGGGACTCTACTACTACAGCAGGCAAACCTCAGGAGGTATCTAGTGCACCATCTAGTCTTGTTTTGTGGGAGGAATTTCTACTAGTACGGCATGAGGATGTGGACAAGGCGCTTAGATAATTGCAGGTTACTACATGAGAAGAGAAGACTCCCTGGAAAAGACCCTGATGTTGGCAAAGATGGAGGGCACAAGGAGAAGGGGACGACAGAGGACGAGATGGTTGGACAGTGTTCTTGAAGGTACCAGCATGAGTTTGACCAAACTGCGGGAGGCAGTGAAAGACAGGAGTGCCTGGCGTGCTCTGGTCCATGGGGTCACGAAGAGTCGGACACAACTAAACGACTAAACAACAACAACAACATGTGGTCTGGATCCTTGCTCCAAGTTATGGGTGACTACAACTAGCAAGGAGGGTACTGCTGGGCAGGGAAGTGAGTAATTCTGATATGTAGCCTTCCCACAACCCAAGGCAATGCACACCTTGGGCTGAAAAGGTTTCCCTACCAAACCCACACCTGCCTTCTTATACCATACCAGTGTATAATTACTGGATTCTTACGAAGCAGAATACTTTCATTCTCCTCTTCTGTTGCTGCTAAGGCCTTTGGCAGGCTTGTAGTGTTTCTTTCCTTGAATTATTTCCTTTCCTGTCTCTGAAGTTGTGCCCTTCTTCAAAACTCCAGCTGTTATTTGAAGGAGCAACGTGCAATTGCCCTATCGATCTCCACTGCAGAACGTGTGCTAGTAGCTACCTCGCTAGAGATACATTTGCTTTGCTGGTTGGCATTTCCCTGTTGCACAGCTAGGAGCTTTCCTCTCTCCCCTGGATATCTCTTCCCTCAAAGGAACACAGTATGCTGCTGGAGATGCGTGAGATCCTAACAGGCAGTAGTCCCACTAAGAGGAAGGTAATGTCCCACAGCAGTCTGTTTGGGATCAAAACGTCCTGTCTCATAAGTTAAAGACAAAGGTACTAGAGAAAAATTTAACACAGACTGAAAAAGAAAGGTTTCAGAATGAGACAGGGTTGACCGTGGTTAAAAAAGTGAAATATTTGGGTATAAACATGACAGCTAAGAATGTGAACTTATTTAAAGACAATTATGATAAAACTTGGATAGAAGTGAAAAAAGATTTGGAGATCTGGTCAAACTTAAAGCTTTCCTTGTTAGGTCGAATCGCAGTTATAAAGATGAATGTATTGCCAAGAATGTTGTTTTTGTTTCAAGCATTGCAAATAATGGAGAAAATGGACTGTTTCAAGAAGTGGCAAAAAGATATATCTAAATTTGTCTGGCAGGGCAAGAAGCCCAGAATTAAATTTAAGATATTAACGGATTCAAAGGAAAGAGGGGGGTTTGCCCTGCCAGACTTTAAACTGTACTATGAAGCGGCAGCTTTCTGCTGGCTAAAAGATTGGCTGCTTCTTGAAAATACAGACATTTTGGATTTGGAAGGTTTTAACAATATTTTTGGGTGGCATGCATATTTGTGGTATGACAAGGTTAAAGCGTATAAAAGTTTTAAAAACCATATTGTCAGAAAAGCACTATTAAATGTCTGGACCAGATATAAAGATTTGCTGGAAAACAAAACTCCAAGGTGGCTGTCGCCAATGGAAGCTAAGGCAGTCAAAAAGTTAAATATGGAGTCGAAGTGGCCAAAATACTGGGAAATCTTGGAAAAGGAAGGGGATAAATTGAGATTGCAGAGTTTTGAGAAATTAAAAGGGAAGGTGAGAGATTGGCTGCACTATCATCAAATAAATGAAGCGTTTAAATTGGACAGTAAAATTGGCTTCCAGGTGGAAAAATCAAAATTGGAGACAGAATTGTTAGAACCCAGTACTAAGAATTTGTCAAAAATGTACAATTTGCTGCTGAAATGGAATACACAAGACGAAACGGTTAAATCAGCTATGATTAAATGGGCTCAGGACATTGGTCATAATATTTTGTTTGCTGATTGGGAGAAGTTGTGGACCACCGGGATGAAATTTACGGCATGTAATGCTCTGAGAGAAAACATTATGAAAATGATATATAGGTGGTACATAACCCCAGTCAAGCTTGCAAAGATTTACCATTTGCCTGATAATAAATGTTGGAAATGTAAAGAAAAGGAGGGTACATTCTTTCACCTTTGGTGGACGTGCCCGAAGATTAAGGCATTCTGGGAAATGATCTATAATGAACTTAAAAAGGTATTTAAATATACTTTCCCTAAGAAACCAGAGGCCTTTCTCTTGGGCATTGTCGGACAGGGGGTGTTAAAGACGGATATAACTTTCTTTTTGTACGCTACAACAGCAGCTAGAATACTTATTGCAAAGTACTGGAAGACACAAGAACTACCCACACTGGAAGAATGGCAGATGAAGGTGATAGACTACATGGGCCTGGCAGAAATGACGAGCAGAATCCGAAACCAGGGAAGAGAAGCAGCGCAAGAAGAATGGAAAAAGTTCAAGGACTATTTAAAGAAATACTACAAAATTAATGAAAGTTAGAATGATGTTGGACTGGAAAGTAAACGGTTACTATTAGTAAGGGTTAAGACAAGGAGAATAAGGAAAGATTAAATTTAAATTAAAATAAGGGAAGATTTGCTGAGTAATTGATAAAAATTTGGAATACAGAAAAGGGAGGCATGAGGAAGTCGGGGAAGAAAGGTATAAGAAATTAAGATATGAAATGGTACATGTTTTTTGTTTTGTTTTTGTTTATGTCTGTTTATGTATTTGTTTTTTTTTTTTTAATTTGTTTTTATTGAGTTTCGTTTAAATAACCAAAAGAAAAACCAAATCAACAATTATACAAAGAAAAAAGACAGAAAATAAGTAAATAGATGTCCAGTCATAACATAAGAATAACATCAGATTCCATTACAGTTCTTTATCTTCACACTTAGATCTTCATATCTTCAAATGCTTAAATCAGTCCCCTACACGCCTATTGACCTCCATCCCTCCCTATTTCAGGCTTCTTAGTATAAATAATTTCATTCTCCTGCAGCTAATAATTATTACTGATTTACACATCATAGGATCTATATCGAACCTGCTATAGTTTTTAGGTTTCTATAATTCCCTTCAATATATATCATAAATTTATTCCAATCGTTAATGAACTTTGTATTTTTTTGGTTTCTAATTTTTTGTGTCATTTTTGCTAGTTCAACAAATTCGAATATTTTTGTTTGCCAATCTCTAATTGCTGGGGTATTTGGGTTTTTCCAATTTTGGGCGATTAATATTCTAGCGGCAGCTGTGGCATACTGGAATAATGTCTTATCTTCTTTTCTGATTTCGTCCCCAATTATACCTAGTAAGAAGGCCTCTGGTCTTTTGGGAAATGTATATTTAAATATTTTTTTTAACTCATTATAGATAAGTTCCCAATATTTCTTCATTTCATCGCATGTCCACCACATATGGAAAAAATTACCTTCTTTGATTTTACACTTCCAGCAGTTCTTATTTCCTGTTTTATACATTTTCGCTAACTTTGCCGGTGTGATGTACCACCTATACATCATCTTTTCTAAATTTTCCCTAAGTGTGACACATGCCGAGAATTTCATTCCATTAGTCCATAATTTCAGCCACTTATCATATTCTATATTATATCCCAGATCCATTGCCCATCTTGTCATAACCTCTTTTATTTCCTCATCTTTGGTGTCCCATTCTAATAAAATGTTATACATTTTAGATAATAATTTGGATTTACCTTCAATTATTTCTATCTGAAATTTGGATTTCTTCTCGTTCATCCCTACTTTTTTATCTTCTATCCATGCTGCATTTATTTGATGGAATTGTAACCAGCTTGTTAACTTATCTTTCAGCTCCTCATATGTTCTCATCTTCCATCCACTTTCTGATCTTATCAGTAGGTCTTCATAGGTCAGCCTAACTCCTTCCATATTTACTTTTTTAATTATTAAAATATCAGTTGGTGATAACCACCAAGGTGTTTTCCATTCTAGGAGTTTTTTATTTCTCTCCCACACTTCATATAGAGCCCCTCTAATAATATGACTTGAAAACCCTTTGTGTACCTTTTCTTTGTTTTGCCATAAATAGGCGTGCCAGCCGTACCTATTGTCGAACCCCTCTAGGTCTAATAAATCTGTATTTTCCAGATTAATCCAATCTTTGATCCAACAAAGGCAGGCGGCCTCGAAATATAATTTCAGATTAGGTACCGAGAATCCCCCTCTCTCTTTCCGATCTGTAAGAAGTTTAAATCTAATTCTCGGCCTTTTCCCTTGCCATATAAATTTCGAAAGAGTTTTTTGCCAATCCATAAACATTTTAGAGCCTCTGATCACTGGGATATTTTGAAACAGAAATAACATTCTTGGAAGTAAATTCATTTTTATTGCTGCCATCCTTCCCGTCCACGAAAGCTTCACTCTATTCCACGTATCTAGGTCTTTTTTAATCTCCTTCCATGTTGTAAGATAATTATCTTGAATCAAATTTATGTTTTTTGTAGTTAACCAAATTCCCAGATACTTTATTTTTTTTGACACCTTAATTCCATTTTGTATCTCCAATTTTTCACTTTCCTCCTTTCCCAAATTTTTGATCATCATCTTTGTCTTTAATTTATTTAATTTGAAACCAGATACCTTACCAAATTCTTCCAACAGCTCCAAGGCCTTACCAACACTTTTTTGCGGATTTTCCAGGGATAACATCAAATCATCCGCATACGCTTTTAGTTTATATTCTTTTGTTCCTACTTTAATCCCTCGGATCTCTGGTGTTGCTCTTATTTTATTTGTAATTACCTCTAGTACCATAATAAATAGAAGCGGGGATAGAGGGCATCCCTGTCTTGTTCCTTTTTCAATTTTAAATGAGTTTGTTAGGTTATTATTTATAATCAATTTTGCAGATTGTTTCGAATATATTGCTTTTATTCCTTCCATAAACTCGCCCTCCACCCCTGCTTTCTCCATGCTCTTCAACAGGAACTGCCATGAGACATTATCGAATGCCTTTTCGGCATCGATAAAAATCAGCGCCGCGGGTATTTCATTCTTACATTCCAGGTATTCAATAATATTTATGGTGTGTCTTACATTATCCTTGAGTAACCTATTTGGAAGGAATCCTGCCTGATCCTTATGTATTAGATTTACTAGACATTTTTTAAGTCTGCTTGCCATCACCTCCGCAAAAATTTTATAATCATTATTTAAAAGTGATATGGGTCTATAGTTTTTAACGTTCAGTTTATCCGTGTCTGGTTTAGGGATCATCGTAATGTGAGCCTCTTTCCATGTCTCTGGTGCTCTTCCTCCTCTTAATATGTTGTTCATGATGTCACGCAGCACTGGCGTTAATTGGTTTCCCAATACTTTATAATATTTGGCTGACAATCCGTCCGGTCCCGGAGCCTTCCCTGGTTTCATCTTCCTTATTGCATCTTGAATCTCTTCTGCTTTTATGGGATTATTTAATTGAATTCTTTCTTCCTCTGTTATGGTCTTCCCGCTGTAGTCTTCTAAATATTTTTCTATACGGGTTATTTCTTCTTCTTCTTTTTTGTACAACTTCTCGTAGAATTTGAGGAAATTTTCCTTTATTTCTTTTGGATCTTCTATCAATTGCTCCTCTATTTTTATCTTGTTTATTACGTTTTGTTTTTGCCTTCTTCGTAATTGCCAAGCTAGTAATTTACCCGTTTTGTTAGCTGACTCAAAGTATTTTTGTTTCATTGATTTGATTTTCCATTCAATTTCTTCACTTGTTAGCATTGAGTACTGAGATTGTAACATTTTTATTATTTGCATATTTTGTTCATCCTTCGGGTTTGTTGTCAATTTTTTCTCACATTCTCTTAGCTGGTTAAGAATTTCCTCCTTCTTTTGTTCTCTTACTTTCCTCCTGTAACTGTTTTGCTGTATAAAAAACCCTCTTAAGACCGCTTTACTGGCGTCCCAAACTATGTCCATACTTGTTTCTTTATTGAGATTCAAGCTGAAATAGTCCTTTAAGGTGGTTTTAGCTTTTTCTACCACCTCTTCGTTCTCCAATAGGTATTCATTCATTCTCCATCTGAACCCGCCCTGTGATTTGCCTTTTATTTCTAAAGTTACCGAGTTATGATCAGAGAGAGTTCTAGGTTGAATTTCGCACTTTATAGTTCTTAATGTAAGATCCCTTGAGACCCAGATTTGATCGATTCTACCCCAGCTCTTGTGTGACTCTGAGAAGAAGGTGAATTGCTTTTCTATTGCATGTTTGTGTCTCCAAATGTCTATCAAGTCTAAGTTTTCCTCCAAATTATTGAAGGATCTAGGCAGTTTCCCTTGTTTACTTTTTTTCTTTCCTGATTGTCTATCTAGTTCTGGTTTTGGCACTCCATTGAAATCCCCCACTAATATCGTCTTGTTACATTCTAACTCCAATAAGATTTGTTCCAATTTCTTAAAGAATTCTGGTTTATTCAGGTTTGGGGCATATATGTTTATCACATTGAGTTTTTCACCCTGGAAGTTAATTTGTACTCCCAAAATCCTTCCTTCGTCATCTTTACAAATCACTTTGGGTTCCCATTTTTCTTTTTTTTTCTTTTTTTTTTTTTTTTTTTTTTTTTTAGGATCGCCCTCTCTCCTTTTAAATATTTTTATTCAAAAGTTTTTCCATATAAACACGACATACATAGACATACAAAAACAAAACGAAACAAAAAACATGTACCATTTCGTATCCTGATTTCTTATACCTTCCTTCCCCGACTTCCTCATACCTCCCATTTCTGTATTCCAAATTCTTATCAATTGTTCAGCAAATCTTCTCTTATTTTAGTTAAAGCTTAGACTAATCTTCCTTATTCTCCTTGTCTTAACCATTACTAATAGTAACCATTTACTTTCTAATCCAACATCATTCTAACTTTCATTAACTTTATAATATTTCTTTAAATAGTCCTTGAATTTTTTCCACTCTTCTTGCGCTGTTTCTCTTCCCTGGTTTCGGATTCTGCTCGTCATTTCTGCCAAACCCATGTAGTCTATCACCTTCATCTGCCATTCTTCCAGTGTGGGTAGATCTTGCGTCTTCCAGTACTTCGCGATGAGTATTCTAGCTGCTGTTGTAGCATACATGAAAAAAGTTATATCCTTCTTTAACACCCCTTGGCCGACAATACCCAAGAGAAAGGCCTCTGGTTTCTTGGTGAAAGTATATTTAAATACCTTTTTAAGTTCATTATAGATCATTTCCCAGAATGCCTTAATCTTTGGGCACGTCCACCAAAGGTGAAAAAGTGTACCTTCCTTTTCTTTACATTTCCAACATTTATTGTCAGGCAAATGGTAAATCTTTGCAAGCTTGACTGGGGTTATGTACCACCTATAGATCATTTTCATAATATTTTCTCTTAAGGCATTACATGCCGTAAATTTCATCCCGGTGGTCCACAACTTTTCCCAGTCAGCAAACAAAATATTATGACCAATGTCCTGAGCCCATTTAATCATAGCTGATTTAACCGTTTCATCTTCTGTATTCCATTTCAGCAGCAAGTTGTACATTTTTGACAAATTCTTAGTACTGGGTTCTAGCAATTCTGTCTCCAATTTTGATTTTTCCACCTGGAAGCCAATTTTGCTATCCAATTTGAACGCTTCATTTATTTGATGATAATGCAGCCAATCTCTCACCTTCCCTTTTAGTTTCTCAAAACTCTGCAATCTCATTTTGTCCCCCTCCTTTTCCAAAATTTCCCAATATCTTGGCCACTTGGACTCCATATTTAGCTTTTTAACTGCCTTAGCCTCCATTGGCGACAGCCACCTTGGAGTTTTATTTTCCAGCAAATCTTTGTATCTGACCCAAACATTTAATAGTGCTTTTCTGACAATATGATTTTTAAAACTTTTATGTGCTTTAACCTTGTCATACCACAAGTATGCATGCCACCCAAAAATGTTATTAAAACCTTCCAAATCCAAAATGTCTGTGTTTTCAAGAAGCAGCCATTCTTTCAGCCAGCAGAAAGCTGCCGCTTCATAGTAAAGTTTAAAGTCTGGCAGGGCAAACCCTCCTCTTTCCTTTGAGTCCGTTAATATCTTAAATTTAATTCTGGGCTTTTTGCCCTGCCAGACAAATTTAGATATATCTTTCTGCCACTTCTTGAAACAATCCATTTTGTCCATTATTTGCAGTGCTTGAAACAAAAACAACATTCTTGGCAATACATTCATCTTTATGACTGCAATTCGACCTAACAAGGAAAGCTTTAAATTTGACCAAATCTCCAAGTCTTTTTTCACTTCTGTCCAAGTTTTTTCATAATTATCTTTAAATAAATTCACATTCTTAGCTGTCATGTTTATACCCAAATATTTCACTTTTTTAACCACAGTCAACCCTGTCTCATTCTGAAACCTTTCCTTTTCTATCTGTGTCAAATTTTTCTCCAATACCTTTGTTTTTGACTTATTCAATTTAAATCCTGCCAATTGACCAAACTCTTGGATTATTTCCAAAACTCTTTTCGTACTAGCTTCTGGCTCTTGCAATGTAAGTACTAAGTCATCTGCAAATGCTCTCAGTTTGTATTGTTTAGCTCCGACCTGGATCCCCTTAACCAACTGGTCCCTCCTGATCATATTAAGCAAAACCTCCAGGACCGATATAAAAAGTAATGGGGAGATAGGGCACCCCTGGCGTGTCCCTTTTTCAATCTTGAATTCTTCTGTGACCACATTATTTACAATTAGTTTAGCTTTCTGTTCAGAGTATATTGCACCTATACCATTCTCAAACCCTTGGCCTACCCCCATCCCCCGGAGGTTCTTCAACATAAAACTCCAAGAAATGTTGTCAAAGGCTTTCTCGGCGTCCACAAATATCAAAACTGCCTTAGTGTTTATGTTCACTTCCAACTTCTCCAAAATGTCAATTATATTCCTTACATTATCCGACAAGTGCCTTTTCGGGAGAAAGCCCGCTTGGTCCCCATGAATCTCCTCCATCAAAACTCTTTTCAATCTCCTTGCTAAAACATCAGCAAAGATTTTGTAATCCACATTTAGTAACGAGATGGGTCGGTAGTTCTTAAGTTGAGTCTTTTCAGTCTCTGTCTTTGGTATAAGTGTAATATAGGCCTCTCTCCACGTATCGGGTGCCTTCCTCCCCTCCATGATCTCATTGCAGACTTCCTTCAAAGGTTGTATAAGCCCTGCCTTTAAGACTTTATAATATTTGGAAGTCAGTCCATCCGGTCCAGGTGATTTGCCCAACGTCATGTTTTGAATGGCATCTTCTATTTCCTGTGCTGATATTTCCTGATTCAAGATTGTCTTACTTTCCTGTGAGATCTCTTTCAGCCCATTTTTCTCGAGGAATTGTTGTATATCTGTTTGTTTTTGCGGCCCTTGTGTGTAGAGTTGTCTAAAGTAGTTCTGAAAACAATTCCTAATTTCCGCTGGGTTGCTTATGTTCTTTCCTTCCACTTCTAAATTTGTTACCGTGTTGAGTTTTTGTCTCTTCTTTATTTGCCAAGCCAATAGCTTGCCACATTTATCAGCCGATTCAAAAGTCTTTTGTCTCATTTGCTTAATTTTCCACTCTAGTTCTTGATTCGTCAGTTCCATATATTGTGTTTGATATAGTTTGATTTCTCTTAAGATCTCTTGTGATTTTGGCTTCGATCTTAGTTTCCTTTCCCCTTCTTTTATTTTTTCCAAAATTTTTTCCTTCCTCTCATTTTGTTTCCTTTTCTTTAATGTATTTTGTTGTATCAAAAACCCTCTCATCACGGCTTTGCTTGCGTCCCATATTATTCTTTTTTCTACTTTAGTCCTTAGATTAATTTCAAAATAGTCTGTCAAGGTTTTTTGGGCCTTCTTACAAATCTCCTCATCTCTAAATAAGGTGTCATTCATTCTCCATCTGAAGGAGCCAGTTGTTGTTTGCCTCATCACCATCTTCACTGCATTGTGGTCGGAGAAAGTTTTTGGGCAGATTTCCACTCTCTTTATGTTTTGCGCCATACTGCTAGTTACCCAAATTTGGTCGATCCTTGTCCATGTCATTTTGGCTTCAGAAAAGAAGGTTCCCTCTCTTTCTAGTGGGTGTTTTGTTCTCCATATGTCAATCAAGTCCATATTGTCAGTCATTTCAAAAAAAGTCTTTGGTAGTCTTCCATCTTTTGTTACTACCTGTCTTTGTGCTTTGTCCATATTTGTTGAAACTACTCCATTCATGTCTCCCATCATGATTAGTTTACAATCCATGTGGTCCATCAAAATCTCATGCAACTTCTTAAAAAATTCAGCTTTCCCTTCATTTGGTGCATAAATTCCCACTATCAAATACTTCTCTCCTTGAAATTGAATTTCAATTGCCAAATATCTTCCTTGGTCATCTTTAAAGATTTGTTTCGGTTGGAGCTTCTCCTTTGCATAAATCACCACTCCTCTCTTTTTTACTCTGTCTGAAGATATAAATTCTTGTCCCAATTTCTTATTTACTAGTAACTTTCTATGAGCTCTTGTCACATGGGTCTCTTGTAAACAAATTAAGTCTAATTGATCTTTCTTCAAAGCATGAAATATATTTTTTCTCCTTCTAGGGATGTTCAAACCGTTACAATTCCAAGTTAGAAGTTGCAGAGCCATGATGGGGTTACTTGCTCTTTCCTCCTACAGCTCCCAATTTTTGTTCCTCGTTTGTCGGTGATTCCTTTTCCGTATCTAATGAAGGATGCCCTTGTCCTGGATGAGTCTCTTTCTGTAGGTCTTCTTCGTGTTCTCCCATAAACTTGTCTTTATCACTCACGGTCTTTATTCTTCTCTTCTTTCCCTTGTATTTAAAAGACAGGCCTTGGGGGAACTCCCACCTGAATGGTATGTAGTTCTTTCTCAGCAGTATCACCAGATCCTTGTAATGTCCTCTTGCGTCCAAGATACTCTTAGGAATGTCTTTGAAGATCTCAATATAAAAGTCTTCGATTCGAAGGGTTGTTTGATAATGCAGGTTCAATATTTTATCTCGCTCCTCCTTTGATCTTAAAGTTATAAGACAATCTCTGGGTCGATTCTTCCTCTGCCTTGCTCCCAATCTGAAAGCACTTTCTATCTTAAATTCTTCTTTGCCCAGCTCCTGCTTCCAAAAGTCAGAAAATTCTTTTGTCAAATAGTCCACCAGGTTATCTTCTTCCTTTTCCGGCACAAGTCTGATCCTTAGATTTCTCTCCTTGCGTTGCATGTCCTGCATAGAAAGTGCCAGTTCATATTCATCTAGTTTCTTAAACACTGGTGGAAACTTTGCCTCCGCAGCAGTTGCAATTTCTTTGGCTTCCTCAGCTATTTTTCTTGTTGTAGATGATTCTTGCAATATTTGCCCAATTGCTTCTGTATTTGAATTCACTTTATTCCCAAGGTCAGTTATACTTTTTGTATTTGAGTCTATTTTCCCAGAGATTTCTTCAATTTTCTTATTTGTTTCAGCAACTTGTACTTTAGTTTCAGCAACTTGTGCTTTAGTTTCTGCACCTTGTTTTTTAAGTTCCTCCAAAGAGTCATTTATCTTCTCCAATACCTTGGCAAATGATTCTTCTGTAGACATTGTTTTCACTCTTGCCTTTGGAACAGCTGTAATTCCAGAGGCTCCTGATACTGAAGCCCTTCTCTGCATAAAAGAGTCAATTTTATATTGTTTGCCAGATCTCAAAGTTGTTTCCTGTAAGTCCCCTTTCTCTTTACCATCTGCCATAACAGAGTCTTTTAGTCAAGGTCATTCCCAGACTCTTGAGCCGTCAAACAAAAGTTCTCATAGATTTCACTCGTTGCTGTAACAATTTGTAGATCCACCAGAGGGCGCAGAGTCAATTTTTACTTCTCCAAGTAAACCCACACTCTCCTAAAAGTAAACAAAACTTTCCTAATCCCTTCCAATTGTTATTTTCTCTTTCTGTGGGGTCTAAAATCAATAGTGTCCTGTAAGTAGCTTTGCAGTGCAACAAAGTAAATATTTCAAGTTGAGAGTAACCCAAGTCAATTAAAGATACTTTTTAACCTTCTTATAGCAACAGTCTTTAGCCGGTTCCTTTCCTCCGAGCGTCCGATCCCAGGTATAAGAACAACGGTATTTGACTCAATTCTTTAAAATTGGCAGAAAAACACTTTAAAATCTTCTCCCCCCCCCTTCTGCCCTTCGGGGAGGGAGTTCTTTGCTTTGGTGATGAATTTCTTAGCTCCCACAAATTTCCTCTCAAGCAGTTACAGCTGGAATGCCTTTCGCTTTGATCTTGCTACAGAACGGAAAGCAGACTTCCTTTTTAGTGCTTGTCCGTCTCGGTGCCCAATTTCTTTAATTTTGATATCCAATTATATTTTAGCGGTCAATCCTACTCACGGATAGTTGTTTTTTAGTCCAATTTCGCCGGAAGAAATCAGCGCTCTCCGCTAATGGCGACGCGGCTTCTCCTCGCAGGCTGGGTAAGAACGACTCTCAGCACCGCTTCTCACCCCCTCCGCTGATCCGCAGCCTTTAAAAAGGCTATTTCACAGCGTCGGGGGGGCGCAAAGGTGCCCGCCGAGTCTCCGGTTCACAGGCAACACGCCTGTGATTTTTAAGGGTCCCCGCTCCGCCGTAGCTGACAGGACCCGAACCTACGAAGTAGACCTCTCCCGGAGCTCCGGGTGAGGTCCGCCATTAAGCGCTGGCGCTAACCGGAAGTCTCCCCATTTTTCTTTCACATATATCACTACCCCTCTTTTCTTTTCGGCTATGCAATTTATGAACTCAACTCCCAACTTTTTGTGTATCAGGATGTGTTTATGCTTTTTAATCACGTGTGTCTCTTGTAGGCAGATTAGGTCAAAATTCTTTTTTTTCAACACATTTACAATTTTATTCCTTTTGGTTTTTTCATTCAAACCATTCACATTCCATGACAAAACTTTCAAATTCATTATAATGAGTACTTTCCAATTTACAGGTAACTAATAATTTAAATTCGAGTGGTTTTGTTTTCTCTGTTCTCTTCCTCTTCCTCTTCTTCTTCTTCCTCTTCCTCTACTACCTCTCCCTTTTCTTCTTCCTCTACTCCTTCTTCTCTGCCTTTATCTTCTTGATCTTTTCCTATCTCTTTTTTCTTTCTTCTCTCCTCTGGATCCTCCTTTCTTCCTTCATATCTCTCTTCTACTCTTCCTAGCTCTTTCTCATATCTACGCAAAAATTTCTTCACTTCTTGAGTCTCGGCAATCCTAAATCTTTTATCTTTATAAAAAAAGGAAATCCCTTCAGGGAACTCCCATCTATATTGTATACTATTCTTTTTTAGAACGTTTGCCAACTGTTTATAGTCTTCCCTTTTGCGCAGTAGTCTGGTTGGTATCTCTTTAAAGATGATGATTGGTCTGCCATCAATAATTAATTTTTTTTGATAGCTTATTTTCAATATCAAATTTTTCATCTCTATTGAGTTAAAGATAACTAAACAGTCTCCTGCGACTTTTTTTGATTTTGCCTGTTTGGTCTTTGTTTTAATTCTGAAAGCGTTTTCCACCGTGTATGCAACCTCTTCTTCCTTCAATTCTAACCATTTCGCTAGTTCTTTGGTCATTTTTTCTTTAATATTTTCGTTTATTTCTTCTCCCACTCCCCTAAATTTCAAATTTAACTGTTTTTGTTTCATTTCGATCATCGCTAAATTATCCAGAACTTGATGTTGATTTCTATTTAATTCTCCTATCTCATCCTTTATCCTATCTGTCTCCTTTCTTTGTTCTTTCACTTCTTTCTGTATTTTTTTATTTGTTTCTTCCAAAATTTTTGACCGGACTGTCAAGTCTTTAATTTTACTTGACAGTTCTCCTACTGCACCCTCTATTTTCTTATCTATCAACTCATGCATCTCTCCTAGTTTTTTTTCCATATGTATTTCACTCTGCTTGAACTCCTCTTTTATTTTTAACCATAAAATATCTAGGTCCTTAATCTCTTCTTGTCGGGATGCTCTCCTTTCCGATGATGTTCCTCCTATCTTTTTTCCATTTTTCCCCGACATTTTCTCCTTCTCTAGTTTTTTAATTAAAAAACTCTTGCAGTGTTTATTCTCTCCCCTAGGGGGCGCACAATCTAAACCCAATCCAATTAATTATCAAACACTATATCCAAAAGCACTTTCTTAAACACCCAGATTACAAATTTTTACCATTTAGGGTTTTCAATCACTTTGGGTTCCAACAAGTATGTTAATACTGCAAAATAAGCTTAAGTAAATCCCAACTTAGTCCCAGATATCAATTAGTTTCCCAGATTGAGGACCTAGTTAGAAAACTTCCCGTCTATAAATTCCCAATTTAAGTAGAATCTAACATAACCTCACAACTAATACAAAAGTCCAAATTATTTCAATAATAAACTTGTTAGGAGGTTGTTAGTTGTATGTAGATAAGGGTCTTATAAAAAGACTGTTAATAATCTGTCTTACTGTGAAACCTTTGTAATGAGAAAAGGGGCGGGGGAAGAGCCACCAAACAGAACAAGACAAGCCAGGCAGCAAACAAACAATAAGAGCAGCAATATAACTTTAACCTATATCTAATTTTGTCTTATGTAAATGCTCTCTTTTCTTCCTTCTAACTAAACTTCATCCACTTGGCTAGCTTAGTCTAATTCCAACATTTCACTATGAGAGTGCATCAGTTTTTAAAGGTCGGTCTCGATAAATAGGTCTCTGCAGCCAAGGAGAAACCGAGAATCTCGAAGCAGTTCGTAGAGAGAGGAAATATGGATAATTAGCTAAATGGGGCGTAGGCCCACTCTCTAGTATACAGTTTGATAAGTCCCACACGGTTAGACTTCCACAGATAATAAGAAGAGGGGGGAAGGATATTTACTTAGCTTCTAAATTCTTTGCTCTTCCGCCACTTGTTGGCTTAATCCAATGTTGGGCTGTAATTAAGGAAAATCCAGAGGTCCAAAAAAAAAAACCAATAATCAAGTCCGGTGCGTCCAAAAAATATAAATATATCCTCCGAAAGTCTTAAATGCCCTCCTCTCTTAAGTTCAAATATATTTCAATTCCACCGAAGTCCCAATTTTCAAAACCTTTAAGAGTCATGGATACTCAAGTTTTAATCCGGTCATTCAAAAGGAGGAGGTAGGTATTCAAATGAAGATTAGTAAAGTCTCTGTGAGCTCAGTTCATAAATAATTCGAAACCACTCAGAGAAGAGAAGTAAAAACACACACAAAAAAAGAGGAAGGTCAAAACTCCAGTCTCTTTAGGGTGAGGAGGAAGTTAACGTCCCAATTTGAAATTTAAAAGAGAGAAGGGGAAAGAGAAATGTACACTCTTACTTACTCAGTTGCCCATGCTATACTATAAGGCTTTCAGTTTTTCAAAATTCAAAGCAAAAAAGGGCAAATGAGTGGAAGGTTATTATTTTATTTTGAAACCTTTATTTTATATTGTCCTTTCTCCTTTCTCCTCCTTCCTCCTTATGGTTCAATATTAGCGTTTAAGGCTTCAGTATGTTTGTCTCTTTAAAGCCACTCTGTTCATTTCGTTCTCTTGTTTTATTGTCTTCCTCCCCAAAGAGATACAAAGTCTCTAGAGATCTAATCGGTTATTTTTATATTACTTAGTTTCCTTTGCCTCGCTGAATAAATTGCTGAGGACTTTCACTTTTCCGTTCTCTACAGCGGGTAAATAATCACTTCCTTTCTTCACTCTTACGACTATACGTCCTGCGCCATTTTCACTCTGAAAAGCAGGTCGGGTTCCTCACTTGAATCCTTTTACATCCAGATCTCGCTTAGTGTTTAATCCAGAATTTTTTAGCACAGAATTACTCCCAAAACACTAAGGGTTCTGTTCTTAAAGTTACGGAGGTTTGTCGCTTTTTCAGTAGGAGCTAGAGGCATCGCTACACGGGGTCCGCAGAGCTTACCATTCGCGTTTCTCAGTCCCGTCGTTCTCAGGTCCTTAAAAGAAAAACCCGAAAAAACTTCGGAACCACTCCAACGCTGCTGGATAGCTTGTCCCTCAAGAGTGCCCCTCTTGAGATTTTGGGGGTCGCAGTGCCTTTGCGTTGCCCCCAAGTCCCCCGTGAAGCTCGGAAAAGCTCTCAGCGGCTTCTCCACGCTCCCTGCTGCTTGCGATCCCAAACCGGAAGTCTGTTTATGTATTTGTTATATGTTTGTTACTGTTATAAAAACCTTTAATAAAAAAATAATTAAAAAAAACAAAAAAACAAAACGTCCTGTCTCATATCAGCTGCGCTTCTGAGAACAGATTCTTCTTCTCCAAATCAATTTTAAAAGTATTATTTGGCATCACTTCATGTGATGGAAGCCTAAAGATATCAGAATTGTCTCTCCCTTCTAGTTCACCATTCCTCAACCAGTGAGATGCATCAGAAGAGCAGAGTCTTCAGAGATTTCCTGCTCCCAGCTACTTCCAGAGACCTCTGTTAAGGGGAAAAGATTCCTCTCCCACACAGTTCAAAGTAATGAAGTGTTTATTGACTCCACTCACAAAACAAACCTAAACATTACTATCTACTACACCCTATTTTCAGCTCTTCTGGTCCTTGAAGTAAATATACATATGCACAGAGAGATCCGCTAACACAATCACCATGCCAGCTGTGTCAAATCCACAGCCTCTTCCCCTGACTCTCATGGATTCAGAGTCAGACCCTGACAGCACACAGGCCAGGACAAGAACATAATGAAAGCAATGCCCTAGAGGCTATTAAACCCATCTCTACACAAAAACCTATTTCCTGAACTAATGGGAGAATGAATGGCTCAGCAAGTCATACACCTGACCTTGCTGGTGTTGCTATGGTAACCTGGTGCACCTGGCACCCTTATCTCAGAACATCCAGATGTTTGGGATGTGCTCCTTGGTATAGCTCAGTCGGTAGAGCATGAGACTCTTAATCTCAGGGTTGTGGGTTCAAGACCAATGTTGGGCAAAAGAGTCTGGCATTGCAGGGGGCTGGACTAGATGGTTCTTGTGGTCCCTTCCAACGCTATATTTCTATGATTCCATGATTCTAAAAGCACTGTGTAACTTAACCCATTGTTCCCATTATGCCAACAGACTGGGCCCTCCCTTCCTGTCCTGGCTGCTGGTTATGGAGGGCTTTCCCATGCAACAGTGGCCCTACTGTTCCTCAAAGCTGCACCAGGTTGGGAAGACTTAGGATTGCTTTCTTATTATGTATTTGTTTGTTTTTAAATGTAATTCAATGCTACATGGGAGCCACCTTGGAAAAATTGTCTGTTGAAAGGCAGAATATAATGGTAAATATAAATGAAAATGAGTATGTGTGAAAATGTATAGTCCAGAAAACAAAGTAAAGGAGAAGCACACACTTCTTATGCACCACCACAATTGTGAGTCACTTCCTCATGGTGCAATCCCACATGATTGTGGCTTGCTCGGAAAGATCTAAGCAGCCAACTCCTGAGAACTTGTGGAAGGTAAGGTCACAGGAGAGCATTTATGTGGCCACCCAACTGACTGCTAAGCTGAATCATTCAGGTAAAAATGCAAAATCTTCGCAGAACCTTCAGTGCAGACAATTTCTTAATCTCAGCAGGAAATTGCCTGTGCTGTTGTACGAAGACAGGCCAGTTTCCCCACATCCCATGTCAGTCTTCTAGGTTGCAGAACCTTTACAAAAGTATTGGTCACTCCACTATTTCACTACAGTAATTTAACATACAGTGGTACCTTGGTTTGCATACGTTTTGGATTACAAACATGTCAAACCTGGAAGTGCGTGTCCCGGTTTTTTTGGATTACAACCCATTGGTTTTTTTGGATTATGAACAAATTTTTTTTGGAGGCCCCATTGGAGAAAGCATGCCTTGGGTTACAACCTGTTTTGGTTTACAAACAGACCTCTGGAACGGATCATGGTTGTAAACCAAGGTACCACTGTACATCCAATGGATTGTTATAAATAGTCAGATCTGATCTGCAAATCTCTATGTGTTAGGTATTTTGGTTCTGATCGTCCATAATTTGTAATACCACTTCACGCCCAGCAAGGATGCTGTCAGTGGATGTCACCTGGTCTTCAGGTTTGACTAAAATCTCCAATCCTCCAGCCTCGGGCTCAAATGAAATGTTGTTGTTGTTGTTTAGTCGTTTAGTCGTGTCCGACTCTTCGTGACCCCATGGACCAGAGCACGCCAGGCACTTCTGTCTTCCACTGCCTCCCGCAGTTTAGTCAGACTCATGTTTGTAGCTTCGAAGACACTATCCAACCATCTCGTCCTCTGTCGTCCCCTTCTCCTTGTGCCCTCCATCTTTCCCAACATCAGGGTCTTTTCCAGGGAGTCTTCTCTTCTCATGAGGTGGCCAAAGTATTGGAGCCTCAGCTTCAGGATCTGTCCTTCCAGTGATCACTCAGGGCTGATTTCCTTAAGAATGGATAGGTTTGATCTTCTTGCAGTCCATGGGACTCTTAAGAGTCTCCTCCAGCACCATAATTCAAAAGCATCAATTCTTCGATGATCAGCCTTCTTTATGGTCCAGCTCTCACTTCCATACATCACTACTGGGAAAACCATAGCTTTTACTATACGGACCTTTGTTGGCAAGGTGATGTCTCTATCATTATCTATAAACCTCCTTCTGAATTAGCCAGTGACACTGCTATCACTGTGGGTTTCTCAAACCAGGAGGAGAGGTGATACTGGTTTGGGAAGGAGCTAATGAGGCTTGATCAACTTGTGACAAGTTAGTCATAACTATAGTCAAGTCCCTTTGTTTTTGGTGGGACTTACTTCCAGCTAAATTTAGCTGGATTGGGGCCAGAAATTAGAAGGTAGTAACAAATGGAGAATTTGTTTATAAATAATGTGGATTCTACGTTGAAGAATGAGGTAGCTGCATTTGCAGATTTACCAGTTAATGCTTTATATTATATTATTATTCCAGTTTGATCTTCCTATTATTATTTTTCTTGACTTGTGACTTGATTAACACATTTCTAAATAAAAACAGGGCACAGAGTTTGGAGAATGTACAGGAGAGGGCAACTAGAATTATGATGGATGATTAAGCATCATTCATATGAAGAAAAGGTTGAGGAATTCAGACGTGTTAGTTTTTAAAAAGATGAAAACTAAAAAAGAGAGTGAGAGACATAACAGAGATTTATAAAATGATGAAAGCCATGGGAAAAGCTAATAGAAATTTATTCTTTCTCAAAACTCTAAGGACAGATGAAACAACTTAAAATAAAAAGAAGCCCTTCTTCACAAAAGCCATACATATTCAGCTTGTGGAATTCACTGCTTAACTGGTGTTTAAAAAGAATAGATGAGTAAAAAGAAAGAAAGATAAACATGTGTGACCATAAGATAGTATGCCAGATCACTGAAGGTCAGACATGGCTTTGTCATATTTTATCTGTAAGCTTCTCCTAGTTAGAGCATCTTGTTGTTCATAGACTAGGCAGGTCACTGCTTGACCCAGTAAGGATACTACACTTGATCTTAGCCAAAAGGCCAAGAAGCAATACTGTGACCCAGTAAAGATAGCTCTTACTAGGAAAGAAGAAAGCAAACATTAAAGATTAAAAAATGCTGGCAAAACCCCTGAGTTTTTGAGCCCCTCTGCATGCTTCGCTTCCCATGCAGTTTTTAACTGGCTTCTGTTTATTTTCTTATTTCTCGACTACTGTGTTACAGTAGTCCATTTTGCTGGGTTCCACCTCTGCAGCAGCTATGCCCAAGGGGCAGGTAAAACCATCCTCTTGTATTGTTTGTATATCCATTTTTATAGTGTGCAAAGCTCTTTGTGATCCTTCAGGTTGAAAGACGCTATAAAAGTGTCATGTATTTTTTTATTATTATCTTTATCGCTATGGAATATGATAGAAGCGCTGCTCGAAAAGTACAACGAACAGGATACTGTGCACCTCTCAGACAGATGTGGTGCATGGCAAATCATCTAATACACTGGTGAACGAGCTACAATGCCCTTATATGTTTGTATGTTTGTTTGGTTGGTTGGTTGGTTTGGTTTGGTTTATTTGCTGCAAATATCCGTTTGTCAGGCGTGTGGCATCCCTACTGGGGAGAAACACAATTATGCACGGTGATCAAAATGTAGTCATTCGGTTTGCTTGTGGGAAACATTCTACGTCCGTTCCCTGCAAATTCACATTTCTTTCTTTAAAGATAAGGCTTCTCTTTAAAGAGACATAATGTCTGGGCAAAGCATTCTAATCAGCTGCTCAAAATGCTCCTAGCTGTCCTTGTCAATGAATGAGGAGGCACTGGTGTAACTAACAAGCATCTGGTAAACTGACACGTTTTGAAAGTTGTTATTAAAATGTTGATTTTATTAATAAATAATAATAAAACAGGGTTGGGGAACCTCCAGGCCACCGGCCTAACGAAGCCCAACAAGCAGCCCCATCTGGCCTATAAGGGCATTTCAGCCAAGCCACACCAACTGCCCTGCAACTGATGTCAGGTGTGCGGCAGGGAGAAAGTTAGCTGAGCCAAAATGGACTTTCCAGGCACCATCAATCACCTTATTGTTGGTGCCTGCAAAGTGCTATGCACAGCCTTGCGGCCCAGTCCGTAACACTCTGAAAAGCACTGCTGAACAGGGCCAATGATCATGGGGTCTTGTGAAGCCAGTGCAAGGCGTTCAGCTGATTGATTGCATCTTGAGGAATGCTACATACTGGGATTCAGAAGCTCCGACAATCAGATGATTGTTGGTGCCTTGCAAGCCATATCTTTGCTTGCAATCTGATGCATTGTGATATCAGGTTTCCTCCGAAGCAAACCCACTAAAGTTAATGTGCCTATGTCGGCCATGTCTGTTAATTTCAAAGGGTCTACTCTGAGCACAACTAACGTTGGGTGCAACTACCTGTTTCCAAACTAAATATATATGCTATGAGCTGCAGTTTGCACAGGCACACAAGTTCTGATACATGAGACTGCGCTGAGGCCATACAGATTATTTTTTGGCTATCCAAACCGACAGGTAAAAGGGTCAGCAAACTTTTTCAGCGGGGGCCAGTCCACTTCCCTCAGACCTTGTGGGGGGCTGGACTATATTTTTTTTTGGGGGGGGTGAACGAATTCCTATGCGCCACAAATAACCAGAGATGCATTTTAAATAAAAGGACACATTCTACTCGTGTAAAAACAGGTTGATTCCTGGACCGTCCGTGGGCCGGATTTAGAAGGCGATTGGGCCTGATCTGGCCCCCAGGCCTTAGTTTGCCTACCCATGGAAAGCTATCTGCTGCCATTGATGGCTTTGAGCTATGTCATGTTGCATGGATTCTGAGAAGAAACAGTTTAGGACACACTTATTTTAGTACCTTACATGGCACAACCTGAAGTGCTGTATCCCAATGACATTGAAATCTCACTGTAAGGAAAGATTATTTGAAGGATGCATTATCCTAAGTAGCCTCTCCTGGGCTAACCTTTTATGCACACTGGTGGGTGCTGTCAGGTATCTTTACAAGTCCAGACATAAAACTAAAAGAGAACAATGATGGCTGGGTGGGAGTGCTTGACATTCTTCTGATGTGAAATGCACAGCCCTCAGCCGCCAACTGGCTTGATATCTGCTCTGCAGCTCGTTGCAGAAATGAAACAACAGCTATCTTTAGGATAGTCAGAAGGGATGGGCGTAATAAAGCTGTGCTTAGTACTTCTCTGTGTTTTACAGCGTTGAGCACTGCACAAACATTAACTAATTAGCAAAGCATTTCACAATGCCCGTGAGAGACAGGTCAGTAGCAATTTATTGAGTCAGACAGGCTAATGCAGGAGAGCTGATTTGCTCTGAAAAGTGTCTAAAAAACCTGGCACAGTGGGTGTGTTGTTATCAGAACCAGATGTTTAAAATAAAATGTTCTTCATTTGCAAGTCAAAATAAAACAACAATAATAGTAATAATCCACTGCACCCTGTGAATCCTAAATATTAACCCTGGGCATAGAAAGTCATTTGTGTTCGCTTCTAAAGAATAATTATGAGCAATAAAGGTTATGATAGGGCAGATTATGACCTCATTTGTAGTCATGCAGTTCCCTTTATATGTGTTCCTTTTTTCAGCCAAGAAATTGCTATGGCTTCAATGGGAACTGCAGGGCATTCTGAATTCCTTATTGCTAAACCACATTTTATTCTCAATCCTAATTGGTCCCCTTTCCAGCACACCTCCTTCATTACTGCCCAATGGGACTGTTTCTCCAGAGGCAAGAATTTCCAGTCTGACCCAATCAATCAAAAGCAAAAGAACCCACACCACCAAAATGTCTTTCTGGAGAGCATGCCAAATACTTGTCTGGTCCTAAAATCCTACAGATGCAGGCAATTCACACCTGGCCAAAACCCCATTCCCATCTAATCTTCATTGGACACAAGCTATTATTGCTTTATGGCAGTGCCTCTCAGGCTTGATAAGACATTCCAGAAATTTCAAGCCTCTGTCAAAGATACTGAGACATTATTGAGAAAAAAGAGAATCATAGAATTGGAGAGTTGGAAAGCACCCCAAGCGTAATCTAGTCCAGCCCCCTGAAATGAAGGAACCTCAACTAAAGCATCCATGACAGATGCCCATCCAACCTCTGTTTAAAAACCTCCAAGGAAGGAGAAGGAGGCTGTTCCACTATCAAACACCTTTTACTGTCAGAAAGCCCTTCCTGATATTTAGTCAGAATCGCCTTTCTTTTAACTCGAATCCATTCATTTGGGTCTTGGCCAAGCTTGCTCCATCTTCCATGTAATAGCCCTTTAGATGTTTGAAGATGGCTATCATATATCCCAGGGGTCAGCAAACTTTTTCAGCAGGGGGCCGGTCCACTGTCCCTCAGACCTTGTGGGGGGGGGGGGCAGACTATATTTTGAAAAAAATATGAATGAATTCCTATGCCCCACAAATAACTCAGAGATGCATTTTAAATAAACTGACACATTCTACTCATGTAAAAACATGCTGATTCCCGGACCATCTGCGGGCCGGATTGAGAAAGCGATTGGGCCAGATCCGGCCCCCGGACCTTAGTTTGCCTAACCATGATATATTCTCTCAACCAGGGTTTGTTTCTCTGTTGACGAAAACAACCAGAGAAAGCAGAGATAAAAGCTAGCTCTCCCTGCTGCTCTGAGGCCCCTCCTTTCTCGTCCTGTAGAGAAGGGTCTCATGGGAACGAGATGTACAGCACCTTTTTTAGGTTTGTAAAACCTATGGAAGCATTGATCCTTCCAGGCCTCTTATCTCCCTGTGATCCTCCATTCCCATGTTGACTAGAATACTTCCTAGAAGGAGATAGCAAGACCTAGACATCTTGTTTATGTGACAATCCTCTTTGGTCCTGGCTCCTTTTTAAATTACATATATGTGTTTGGAACAGCTGACTAGGTTGCATGCTGCTGGTCTCTTCTTGCTCACAGTGGATGAGATTCTGCTGCAGGGAATCTGCAAAAGTGTTTAGTCCATGTAATCCCCATCCCAGAGTTCTTGCTTCCAGGGCCACTTGGACCCATAACCCCTGCCATATGGGGGTGGGTGGGATGGCGGAAGTGCCACAACACGCAGGCAGAATGTCATTGGTATAGAAAGGAGCACCAGCATAGCGTACTTCTATAATAAATTACATAATGGTTTATTTATGAAATCATGTAACAATGACAAATATTTCTCTGTTTTAGGCATGGTACCAAAATGGAACTGCTAACTAAGCTAAAAACCCAGTGAACCATTAGAGTGGAAGTTATAATTAATTACTTAATTAATTACTACTATTAATTAATTAAATGCACATCCCACCAGGCTGGTATATATACAAGTGATGCAATATCTTAAAAACAGTTCCAACCTATATGCAGACCGGGAAAGATTTCAACTTAAAAGTCTTGTTGGAAGAGGAAGGTCTTCAATAGGTGCTGAAAAGGCAACAGGGACATCTCCTTTCTAATATTTAACAGGAGGGAATTCCAAATGGTAGGAGCTACAACACTAAAGGCACGATCCCTTTATTGTGCAGAACAGACCTCCTGATGAGATGGTATCTTTAGGAAACCCACACCTGAAAAGCACAGTGATGTCAGGTATCCTGGTCTAGTGATGTGAGGTGAGAATATTCTCTGGAGAAAATTCTCTGCTAGAAAATTCTCCTGGAGAATATTCTCCACAAACTATAAAATCTAATGGAAGAACCAGTTTTACAACCCACAGTTAAAAAATCTAGTAAATAATAAGTCAAGCTGTGATATTGCCAGTGTAAGTAATGAATTTTTTTTTTTTTAATCCAGTTACATTACTGGGCATTGTGTTATTCACCATTGAGAGTTCTGAAATATGAGCTACAGAAAACCTTTTTCTTTTTTAAGTTTTAAAAATGCTATTCATTTAATTTGATGAACATTTGAATTCATATGTATTTCAACTATATGTAATAGCCTTTTTCTCTATTTTGGTGTGACCTTATTCTTAGCAATTCTGTACCCTTGGCCATACAGTGTGATTTTTTTGGGGGTTTTTTGGGTTTTTTTGTTTTTTTACAGAAAGTAGCTTTAATGCTTTATACACTTAAAGTACCTAGGCCTATACAATTATGTGTAACAACATGTGAGGTGGCCTTGATTTAAACAGTTAACGTTTCTATATTTTTATTTAGTGCCAGTAACCGTTTTTTGCAGTGCCATTCAATGGTACAAGGTGCCATTTACCAGAGATTAACATACTGAAATATATTATCATATAATGATAATATATTTAATGTTAATTGCTTCTTTTTTATATGTATGCATATAGTTTTGTTTATCAAGCTGTGTTTTAGTCACCAAAGCAGTTATTAGGTGTTAGAGCTATGAGAAACACAAGATAGCCTATTACTGACTTTACTTGTATCAAACCTTAGCATGCCAATTGTATTTTTTGACTTGTCCTATAACATGTACATGTTCTAATGGAAGAATAAAATACAATTTGACTGAGTTTCCTTATACCAAACTTTAACATGACAATTACTGGTGCCATCACCTTAGAATGGTTTAACTTTAACTATAAAATACGTTTTACTTTTTAATTTGATATTCTCCTATTATAAATGAAAATTCTCTAATATTCTCATTAATCGAGAATATTCTCCAAAAGATTATTCTCGAGAATTTAACATCACTATCCTAGTCCCCTGCTGCACAGGGCTTTTATACACCAAAACCAGCACACTGAAGAAGAGTTTGGATTTGATATCCCACTTTATCACTACCCGAAGGAGTCTCAAAGCGGCTAACATTCTCCTTTCCCTTCCTCCCCCACAACAAACACTCTGTGAGGTGAGTGGGGCTGAGAGATTTCTGAGAAGTGTGACTAGCCCAGGGTCACCCAGCAGCTGCACATGGAGGAGTGGAGACGCGAACCTGGTTCACCAGATTATGAGTCCACCGCTCTTAACCACTACACCACACTGGCTCCCAGTTGCTAATTGGCAGTCGGTACAATTTTATCATCATCAGCGTATCCTGCCCCAGTGAGCAGTCAAGCTGCTGCTATTTGCCCTTTCTCTGGGCACATTGGCTTAGAAAAAAGGCCAACTTATTTCGGACAAACTTATTTCCAAGAAAGCACAGGTCTCATTGTTACAGCCAATGTGGTGAATTTGCCTCTTGTTGGGTTGGGAACATCATTTTGAGCTAGTGCCCTCGCATGCAGACCTGAAACCAGCTCCAGCCATGGCTTGAAGTGTGGAGAGCTCAGCACTGGAGTTCTTCGTCTCAGGGCCAAACCTGGGAAACGTGCGAAACGGGATTAAAGCACACTGCCACAAAGCACCTTGCCTTTCCCTCATGACAGTCTTATCTCCACTTGCTTAAAATAATGCTGGAGGACCAGGGCAAACGGCACAGCATCCAACCATAACTCTGTTTTTACAATGTCACCAATGGCCCAACTGTGATTGCAGAAACAGCAGTGTGCGTCTACACCAAATCATATCAATTGCCCTGACATAGAATGCCCTCCAGGCTGCCCCTTATGATATTGTGTTAAACCCTTCTGGCTCATTGGAGTCCTAAGGCTCTATCTTTGGCAGTCACGCACAGCAGCATTTTTAGCAGATTTTTGTCCTATTTTCCCAAACTTTTGATATCTTCCATTCTTGAACGAATGTGGGGGGGGGAATGAAGAGGGGGGGGGAATAAAAGGAGGTTCAGGTATGTTCCTATGATTAATCAGCCAGAAATGCAGGCCAGGTCAATTCAACCGTATTACACACAGCTTTGCCAATGTTCTGGTTCTGCTGCCCACATAGCTCCATTGTTTTCTGGCACACCATACCAGGCTGCTGTGAAAATCATTCTGATAATGCCAAAGAAGAATATATTATAAATTCAAATGGTGAGCTACCAACAGGAGGTAGGAAAAGAAAGAAAAAGAGAACCGGGCTGTGAAGCGTTTGATGTCTTGGACTGTGTTTTTACAAGGTTTTACTGCAATATAAACAGATTTGCCATGATAATTGATGCAAGGATGAGAAGAGCAGGAAAATATGCAAAAAGCTCTTAGGGGAACACTTAGACGCAGAGACCCTTTTACTGATTTACACAGGGACCATTCTCATAAGACGGTGGCCTTTGCGTGGCGGCTGTTGGAGGAGCGGTTTGTGGTTGCGTTTGAGTCCTGAACCATCACTTCTACATAGGGAGCTCACATGCAGCCAAAAAGGTTTTTGTGACGGTCAATGGCACTTTTTCAAGTTGCTGCCATGGCAGAAATCACTCCATCCATTCTGAGAAATTCACACACATAGGACTTGATCCATACTGCTTATGGATCACAGTAATGTCATATCGTCCAACATTTCTCTGATGAAAATAGGGATGTCCTATTCAACAACAACAATAACAACAACTATTATTATTATTATTATTATTATTATTATTATTATTATTATTCTCTCCCCCTTTTGATTGGGTTGCCCCAGCCACTCTGACCAGCTTCCAACATATATGAAAACAGAATAAAACATTAAACATTAAAAGAAAAACTTCCCAATATAATGCTGCTTTCAGATGGCTTGGGGGTTGCATAACTTTATATCCTCCAATATTTCTCCGATGAAAATAGGGACATGCTAAGGAAAAGCAGGACATTCCAGGATCAAATCAGAAACTGGGATGCCTTCTGTAAATCTGGGACTGCCCCTAGAAAATAGGAACACTTGGAGGGTGTGTAGTTTCTGAACCAGCTCTCTCACCCACTTTATTCCAAGAAATTAGGAACAGTCTAAGAGACACAATATTTTTATTTCATCTCAACTCATCTCATAAAAAGATAGCTACATGATCGACCTTCACCTTGTGATGAAATATCTGAGTTGAAGTCCTAGCTTAGGCATTGGCAAGGGGGGGGGGGCAAGGTTATAGGCAAAAGCAGGGAGCAGAGGAAGGACAAAGCAACAACAACAACTGGTTAACATCTAAAAATCTCAAAGCAGTGTGCAAGAGAATAAAAGGCAAATGTCACTGTAATTGGTAAGATGCAATAAAATTCATGACCCACAGCTCCTCTAGAATGGCTTGAGTGAAGTGTTCAGCATGAAAACACAAAATTCTTGGCACATTTTTTTTTTGGGGGGGGGGAGGAATGTTTCACGTATCACTTCTCTCCCACCCAATGCCACCTTGCAGAAGAGAAGTGGCAGCTCAGGTTTTAAGATATGAGGTGGAATCTAAATGTGTAGTTCTGGCCTCAAGGTTACTCAGAGAGACAGAGTAATTTCCCCAAAGCCAATCTCCGCCAGCTTTATGGCCAAGCAGGAAATTGAATTGAGGGCTCCACGCACTGAACTACATTGGCTCTCTTTTAAGTTCTAAGATGCATAAATACTCCTAAATGTTGTCCTCTGAGGTAAATGTTTACCTCAGAGTCTTCACCCTTTTGGTATGGTTGGACTTCCGTGGAAGAAAAATCCACACCAATAAAAAAATACACTATCAATTGTGTGTGTTAGGAACAGTCAATTCCAGTCCTAGCAGCAAAAAGGCAGTACTAAGGGAATAGTATTACTAGTCAACATTAATGAGGAAAACGATGGCAGGGCTTAGGAGAGGAGAGGGGAAAAATCACACAATCTGAACAAGTACCAATGGAGTCCACTTCAAATGCATAAAATACCCCAAACACCAACATTGTGCCTGCTAAGTTTCAGGTCAAAATGGTTTTATTTCAGGGGGCCCTTGCTTCATAAACGCTGTCCTAACATTTTCCACTGTTCACTCCTTCAGAAAGTTATGGATTCACCTTCACTGGAGGTTTTTAAGAAGGGGTTGGGTGGCCATTTGTCATGGATGCTTTAGTTGAGATTCCTGCATTGCCGGGGGCTGGACCAGATGACCCTTGCAGTCCCTTCCAACTCTACAGTTCTGATTCTATTATTTTATTCTCTGTTGTTCTAATCTAGGCTTTAGATGTCGTTATTTGCATTTTTATGTTTCCCACAGGGAATAACCATATAACATTCAGTGAAATTATACGGTGAAACTATATATGGCAAAGGACAACCTACCAGTGAAAATGGCAAGTGTCACACATTCTTCCTTTCCCTCACAATGTCATACCAGATCATTCATTTCCCCAAGAGCTGCTCCCAGTCCTTAAGCTGCCGCTAGTGGGAGGTATGGGCCAAATGGGCTAAATTATGCCATGTCAATGTTTCAAATGTGTGCATTCTGAGAGCTGCGTTTTTCTTTCTTTTAAAAAAGAAGGAAAGCAGAGGTGGCAAAGGGGTGGAAGGAAGAAGGAGTCCCGACGATTACAGATTGGCATAACAAGCTACAAGAATTTGCTGAAATGGCACAGCTGACAAATAGCCTGAGAGGCAACTCAAAACAAAAAATTATGGAAAAGTGGGATAGATATAAGATATATGTTCAAAAATACAGTAAAGATTCACTATCTATGCAAGCATTCGATTGACATTGGAGAGACTGAGTTGAGAAACAAAACCAAGGGTACATATTGATATAGGAATGTCTTAGATAAAATGTAAAGAAATATGCAATAATAAGAGTACATTCATTTGTAAAAAAAGGAATATACAACAGGATAGACAGGCAGTCCAAAGTGTTGGTATATATATGATTTTTGAGTAAGTTTGGAATAGCTTTTTATTTTTGGGTTGTTTTTTTCTTTTTCTTTTTCCTTTATGTATATAAAGTATACATACAGGCTGAAAATTACAGTATAATAAGTTTTGTGATGTAATATGACAATGTCTGATGATGTAACGTAAGAACTTTAATAAATAAATAAAAATAAATGAATGAATGAATGAAGCATTTTCCCAAGAACACAGAAGAATAGCCCTGCAAGGACAGATGTGCAGTTCAGCATCTGGTTTCCCAAAGTTACCAGTCTATAGGAAGCCCACATGCAGAACGCAGAGACCCTCTCCTACTTTTGTACCCTGCAACTGGTATTAAGAGACAAGCTGCCTCTACTCCTCAAGGTAGCATATAATATTAGTGCCTATCAGAATCGATAGGGTAGATAGTGAGAGAAGATGACCATCACCATCAAACTGCTCCCCAACCAAGTTATCAACTTCCCAGTGGCATGTGAAAACAGAACAGTGGGCAGGGTGGTTTATTTGGCCGGATCCAGCAAGGAGGGGAATTTATCTCCAGCGGCAGAATGCAAATAATATTACCCAATATGTATGTGTGCGCACGTGTAGATAGGTAAAATATTGTGCACACACACCAAGGCAACACATTTCGATGTGCTATATATCTTCATCTATGCTCGCTGTGCTCAGAGAAGTAAAACGACATGTTTTCTAGAGCAGGGATAAATTAGAACCGCTGTGGGCGTGATCAGAATAGCACTCTCTCTCTACCCCCACCCCCCAGCAAGTCTCCTCAGAAACTACTAAAGAGTTATCTGTATTTATTTCACAAAAGTCTGCACCTGGCATAACAGTACTTTGACAGCAGAAACAAAGCCCCATTAAAACCTGACACACTATTATTAAAACGCACTTCACAGAACACACTGAAAACTATCACAAACTAGTGTTGCATTAAGGTTAGGCAAGGCGATGGTCTTAAAAAAAAAATCCTGGTGGGCATATGTTCTTCTTAGGTTTCTTTTATATTGTGATTATGAACCAGCTGGTGTTGACAGCTTCTCCTCCAAAAAAACCCCCCCAAAAAAAACCTGGTAGGAAGTTTTACCCCCTTACCTATCTCTGTGCTTTCACATGTTTACAGAACACATATATAGAACAAACTGGCTGTGAAGTATTTGAAGAATACATTTGCAATAGGAATTTGTGAGAAGTGAGGCCATTCAAGTTGCCACCATATACCCACACACCTGGGAGAAGGACCCACAGTCAGGTGGCAGGGAAACCAACCCCCACGGCAGGTTGCCAGGAACATATAAGACAAGGAAAAGTCCTTGCCATCTGCTTTTTTATTTAATATTTACAGAGGGAGGCTTGGGAATGCAGCCTCTTGGAATAATGGCGTTGTCCCGAGTAAATCTCCCCTCCCCTTCTCTCCCACTTCCTCATTCATCATCTCTTCTATGAGTGGCGCTGAGACCTTTGCTTTCCTACTTTTAAGGCTTGTCGGGTTCTGGGAGATGGTGGGTCTGGAATAGTGATAACATGTCACTATCTAGTGATAATGTGTCAGCCGGCTGCTCCGGCTCTGCCTTCTCCTCCTCCTCTCCCATTATTTCCCAACTTCCCCCCTCATCTGCCTCTGAGCTGTGACCTCCCACAAACCCCTGTTGTAATTCTGAACTGTCGTCTTCTTCTCTGGAAGGGTCAGGTCTCCACCATTCCTCCTCTGCCCAGTCCCTGACACCCACTGAATCCCATAAATTATTATAATATAATATAATATAATATAATATAATATAATATAATATAATAAAGGTAAAGGGACCCCTGACCATTAGGTCCAGTCGTGACCGACTCTGGGGTTGCAGTGCTCATCTCGCTTTATTGGCCGAGGGAGCCGGCGTACAGCTTCCGGGTCATGTGGCCAGCATGACTAAGCCGCTTCTGGCGAACCAGAGCAGCGCACGGAAACACCGTTTACCTTCCCGCCGGAGCGGTACCTATTTATCTACTTGCACTTTGACGTGCTTTTGAACTGCTAGGTTGGCAGGAGCAGGGACCGAGCAATGGGAGCTCACCCCGTCGCGGGGATTCGAACCGCTGACCTTCTGATGTTCAAGTTCTAGGCTCTGTGGTTTAACCCACAGCGCCACCCGTGTCCCATAATATAATATAATACAATATAATATAATATAATAGTTATAATTATATACTGCCTTTCATTCAAAGATCACAGGGCTATTTGCAACATAAGTACTTCCAAGTAGACATGCACAGGATTGTGCTGTTGGATGTTTTAGCGGGGAAAGAAGAATTTTATTTTAGCCATATGCCTACTTCTTCCTCAACAAAACAAAGACTGCAGACCTATACCTATTTAAATAATGCAATTAAAGTTACTTTCACACACCTGGCACCTGAGTGTTTAAATAGGATAGGGAGGAGTCTATCCTACTGTTTTTAACGCTGCGGCCCTTTAAATGATAACCCAGTTGTGCAAGATCCACTTTTCCATACAAGATGGAGCACAGCTTGTTTTCTCCTGCTCCGGAGGGTAGGACTCAAACCAATGGCTTCAAGTTACAAGAAAGGAGATTCCGACTAAACTTCAGGAAGAACTTTCTGACAGTAAGACCTGTTCGACAGTGAAACGGTTTCCTTCAGGATGTTGTAGGCCCTGCTTCCTTGGAGGTTTTTAAGCAGAGGTTGGATGGTCATCTGTCATGGATGCTTGAGTTGAGATACCTGCACCTCAGGGGGTTGGACTAGATGACCCTTGGGGTCCCCTCCAACTCTACAATCCTATGTATAATCAAACTTAGCAGGTGAGAACCTAGGAACAGCCTTCCTGGATCAGACCTAAAATCCATCTCTTCCAGCATTTTTCCCCAC
Organism: Podarcis filfolensis; assembly: GCF_964270895.1. Lineage (NCBI taxonomy): Eukaryota > Metazoa > Chordata > Lepidosauria > Squamata > Lacertidae > Podarcis > Podarcis filfolensis. The sequence continues at coordinate 27,932,800 of NC_139603.1, read as the reverse complement.
AGTGGCCACCAAGTGTCTCTGGGAAACCCACAAGCAAGACATGAAGGAAAGAGCTCTTTCTCCCTCTTACTCTCTGGCAACCAGCACTGAGAGGCAAAGCACCCCTGAAGCTGGAAATAGCATATAGACACCATGATGAATAGCCACTGAGAGCTTTATGTGTCTGGTCCTCTTTTAATGCTTTCTTTTTTAAAAGATCCAGTACAGTGTCTTGCGGCAGTTAACCCTGCGCACTGTTGTGTGAAAAATTACTCACTTGCGACCATCCTGAATCTCTTGCCAATCGGTATCGCCGGATGACCACTAGGCACTACTATTATGAGAATAAAAGAGAGGGGGGGAAAACCCTCCACGTTTCTCAAAGCATGTATGATTTTATGAACCTCCATAATGCTCTCTCTTACCTGCCCTTTTCACATTTAAAAAGTGTTTCTCAAAGAGATTGTTCCGGGGTGCGTGTGCGTGTGTACACACAGCCCTCAGCGTGTGGCGTAACAAATTAACTTTCTGTAGGTGAAAGTGAATCAAGGTACGAACCACCTTCACGTCCAAAGGAGGTCCAGCAAAATGTTTTTAAAGCTAATTTAATTGCTGAAACATATTACCCCCAAATGCTTGAGCTTGAAATGATTTGATTCCTTATGGACATTATTAAAACACACAGATCTATTGTACATTTCAGGGACATTCTGTCAAGCATTAGAATTTACTCTGGAATTAGCCAGGGACTTGATGTTTGAAGTCTGCAAATGAATGTAAATCAAGTTCAGAATGAGTATATTAAAATGATGATTTAAAAGCACTTCAAAGGCTAATTGAAAGCTGATTAATCTAAATTTTGTTTCATGTCTCTTGCCTTTGTACACTGAAAGTTATGGTAACTTCCCTGCAATCAGTGCTCCAGGAAAAAAACCCACAGATATATTATACACACGAACATGCTTCTCTTTGCTAATTTTTAAGTTCAAAAGAAAGAAGCTAAACTTTAGACACATAAAAAATAATGTGTGCTTTCACAGCATGCTACATTTGCAACCAAAAGGCCAGAATATATATTAATTTTTTACTTCTGCGTGTATGTTTATGGGAAGTTACCACAGATTTTGATGGGGGCTTTTGCATTTTCAGCCCCATTCTAAACAAGGAAAGAGATGTTGGCTCTACTGAAGGTTCACATACCGTATTTTTCGCTCTATAAGACGCACCAGACGACAAGACGCACCTAGTTTTTGGAGGAGGAAAACAAGAAAAAAAATATTCTGAATCTCAGAAGCCAGAACAGCAAGAGGGATCGCTGCGCAGTGAAAGCAGCAATACCTCTTGCTGTTCTGGCTTCTAGGATAGCTGCGCAGCCTGCATTCGCTCCATAAGACGCACACACATTTCCCCTTACTTTTTAGGAGGGAAAAAGTGAGTCTTATAGAGCAAAAAATACGGTATTTTTAAGAACCAATAGGCCAATATATAACCATGTTCTCTCTGAACCAGGGATGGCAAATCTGCTTCAAACCCTGGTTAAGATGTGAAACCTAGCTGGTGTCAGGGCTTTTTTCCCCAGCTAGAACTCAGTTCCGGCACATCTCAGGTGGGCGCCATTGCCATTATAAGAGAACAAGGGAGGCGTACACGGTTATTTTTGGCACCTCTTCTAGAAAAAATAGCTCTGGTTAGTGTTAATTATGGTCAGCACTAGTGCAATAAACCATGGTTAAAACAAGTAAGGGGGAAGGGAAAGGGGGAAGGGAGCAGATAAGCCTGTGGTCCACACCAAACCTCTTAAGCATGGTAAAGTTTAGCAGCATTACATATACACTAAAGGTAAAGGTAAAGGTACCCCTGCCCGTTCGGGCCAGTCTTGACAGACTCTAGGGTTGTGCGCTCATCTCACTCTAGAGGCCGGGAGCCAGCGCTGTCCGCAGACACTTCCGGGTGACGTGGCCAGCGTGACGAAGCTGCTCTGGCGAGCCGGCACCAGCGCAGCACACCAAAACGCCGTTTACCTTCCCGCTATAAAGCGGTACCTATTTATCTACTTGCACTTAGGGGTGCTTTCGAACTGCTAGGTGGGCAGGAGCTGGGACCGAACCACGGGAGCTCACCCCACCGCGGGGATTCGAACCGCCGACCATGCGATCAGCAAGTCCTAGGCACTGAGGTTTTACCCACAGCGCCACCCGCTCTGGTTAATTATGGTCAGCACTAGTGCAATAAACCATGGTTAAAACAAGAAAGGGGGAAGGGGGAAGGGAGCACATAAGCCTGTGGTCCACACCAAACCTCTTAAGCATGGTAAAGTTTAGCAGCATTACATATACACAAGGCTCCAATATAAGCTTTCTTTTCCTTCTATTTAAGTGATGGAAGATAGGCAAGTACTGATTACTTTCATTTATTACTCCTGAGGCTGCATCATTTTTCTTTCAGGACTAAACTGCGGCAGTCCTTTGCGCTTCAATGTGACCTGCATTAGAAAACTTATTATTCACTCCTATCCATAGTAAAAATAAACCCTGATACTAAGGCAGCTAGTAGTAAATTTCAAAAACATATCCTGAATTATCAGAGAACTGTAGGGCCTTCACAGGTCATCCAGGCTAATTTCCTACTAAGAAGGAATTACTCCGACACTACCCATCCCTGCCAGGGGCTCATCTAGCCTCAGATTCAAATAACGCAGCAACAGGAGATTCTTCACAACTTCTCTAGTCTGATTCTTCTACTAGCCAAATCATGCCTATCATCAGAAAATCTTTCCTAATAGTCAACAAAGTGTTATGGCGCCCAAGCTTAAACCTATCATACAAATGTTAATCTGTCATAGGGTTCCTCAAAGGCATTGGTGCACCTTGTTCTCTTCTCACGTTGGAGGAAATGAGGAAATCCTGTGTACGTGGGCATCACTGCCATAGCCATACTGAATAAATGCTATAACCCATTTCAAATACACATTAGAAAAATGAAGAAAAAAACCTAAAACTTAAGAAAAATGAAATGGAGACTTGTCCATCATCATAGGTGTTATGTATTCAGTGGTCTGAGGCCCTGTGTTCTGATTCGATACTTGATATCCAATCACGGAACATTTTAGGACTTGGGCCTCTGCCATTGGCCCTTAAACTCTGAGTTATGATTCACAGCTTTCAAGTTTAGACAGCCAATCACATTGGGAGTGGGAGTGGCCCAGGCCTCCAGAAATGAATATAAGCAGTTGCTTGGCCCCTGCTGCCCAGTTAGGTTAGTTCAATAAAGGTTCTTGCTGTTGTCACTGTGCCTCGTGGGAACCCACCTACACTTCAATAAGATAGTCCTACACTCTGGGGTAGGACATGATACATCACTGGCTCCCACTTGAGGAAGTGGTGGGTAGCAAAATGCCGTGCATGATTTTGTTGAACTACATATCTTCATTAACTAAATGGTACTGGGGAGGTGCAGGGGGGCTGTGGACTGGTAGCGTTCATTATAACGTGCAGTTTGGGCCTGAGACCCATTCATTTTCCGGAAAACTGAAGTAGCTTTCCAAAGTGAATTGCTTTTGCTCCGTTTCAGCCCAGGCTAGTCGGCAAAGGCGGAGGATAAATGAATCCCCAAAGCACTGCAAAACTTCCGCAGTAAAAATGTAAATGGATTATCTCCCCTATTAATATCTCACTAAACAGCCACACTTTAGAAGCAATCATTTATCTGTGGCTCACAACATAAAAGCTAAATGATATTTTCTCCATGAATCATTGGGTTGCTCTAAGATGAGTGTAGATGGTGGGCTGGGCCTAACTCAGCAATCTCCTAGGAGGAAATAAAATATTCAGACCATCTTGCAAGTAGGCTTCTAGTTGTCACTCTCTCCACCCCACCCACAACCGCAGGACCAATTTGCAAGCAATACTTAATTTTCTGCCAACGTGACGGTTGGGCGCTAGCACTAAGGAGCATGAATGAGATTTGTTCTGATTGAGTTTTCAAAGGCACAAATACAAACCCGGAAGAACAGCCTTAACACTTCTACTGTATTGGGTTGATAACCCAGATATTTTTTTATCCATCCAAGCTACATAGCCCCAAAGGAAGATATATGCCACTATTACTGTGCCCTTATTCCTATTGTAGCCATGCAGTTGTCTGCTGCAAAGCACAACACTCCACAGGATAGAGCCCTACAGAACTTCATCTGCGCGTTCTTCAGGGCATGACACATTTCCTGTGGGTGTACAAAAGTTCTGGAAATGGTACCAAAAAATGGAATCAAAATAATCAAGGGGTTGGTTTGAATTTCTGTATGTAAAAAGCTAACATGATTTTAGTTGGTTTTAAGTTTAGTTTAGTTTTAAGATGGTTAAAGATGGAGAGTAGAAAGAGAAATACGGTATTTGCCTCCCTCTCTCATAATGAAGGGGTCTTAGAGACTGCCTGTGGCCTGTGGCTGGAAACAGAATTCTGAACTAGGTGAACACACCATCTGATCCAGCAGGGCCTCTCTCAGGGTTCTTCGGATAAAAAGAATTTGTTCTCTAGAGGCTGATCTACGCTTGTGGTTTATAATGTTAAGGAAGGGTTAAGGAATGGTTAAGGAATGCAGATGGACACATTGTGCCCTACTTTTAACATTTGTAACACGCTATTAAAATGTGACACCAGAGGGCGATGGGGAGCAACAGCAATAGGAAAACTGCGTTTTGATGGAGAAAACAAGGTAAGAAGCACTTTTTAATTTACCAGTATGTCCTGTGACGTTTTAGAATGATATATCTAATAACATTTTAATAAAGTTGCAACAGGTCAGTGTAGATCCAGGACTCAGCTACATTAGTAAAGAAAAAGTGTTTTATATGAGTTATAATGCTGTGACACCAGATGGTGCTGTGGACTCCCGTCTTTCATCAACGTGATTTCCCATAACGAAGTTTACAATGCGTTTTCCCGAAACACTTTTTGGATGTGTCTAGATCCAGCCCTAGTCTAGCACTTACTCGGATCTCAATAAACTTTGCCTCACCAAATTGAGGAGACTGTTTAATTATGAATCCAGTCTCACAAGACTATTTAAAGGCATGACACGTCCAGATATATTGTCGTAATACTTACCGTTTCTTAATGTGAAAAATGCTTTACAGTAATTTCCAATGTTTGGGTGGCCCTCATCTAAGAATTTTTGGGCCAATTCCCAGCAAGTGCCATGGTGGAAAATGCATAAAGGTATGCCCAATAAAAGGGACATGAGTGGCGCTGTGGGTTAAACCACAGAGCCTAGGACTTGCCGATCAGAAGGTCGGCTGTTCAAATCCCCGCGACGGGGTGAGCTCCCGTTGCTCGGTCCCTGCTCCTGCCCACCTAGCAGTTCAAAAGCACGTCAAAATGCAAGTAGATAAATAGGTACCACTCCGGCGGGAAGGTAAACGGCGTTTCCGTGCGCTGCTCTGGTTCGCCAGAAGCGACTTAGTCATGCCTGGCCACATGAGCTGTACACCGGCTCTCTCGGCCAGTAAAGCGAGATGAGCGCCGCAACCCCAGAGCGGGCCACGACTCGACCTAACGGTTGGAGCTCCCTTTACCTTTACCTATGCCCAATAAACTGCTATCTTACACCACTATTACTTAGCAACTTTCCAAGGATTATTTCCTATGAAATGTGCATAGTAAAGTGATATTCGACAGCCCTGAGGGAAGGATGGGACTGGGTGTTTGGGTGGTCCAACTTCTAATTGCATGTTGATCTAAGCAGGAGAGCAGCAACAACAGGAAGCGAAAGGTGGATAAAGATCTCCCAGTGTAGGCTGCTGGACCCAGCACGACTGTTTAAGATTCGCTATCCCCTCCCTGGGCAACTCCAAAGAGTTGCATCTGAAATAGAATCCGCTGCTCCAACCTTGAATTGTAAAACTCACAAAAACAAAATAAAACTGCTATCCTGTTATCTGTGCAAACCAGCATTGTATTAACAACGTGTTATGCCAAGTGATATTTAGCTGACACTTTCTCCGAATGAACGGAATCAGAAAAACTCTGTGTCTCTATCGAGAATATATTAGTCATGCAGTGGTGGATTAATCAGTTTGCAATGAATATAGAGTACATGTCAGTCCTTGAACAATGTGCAAATTATTTGAACACACTGCTACAGACGGGAGAGATTTTTTTATTACATTGTGATATGCATCAGCGAAATGGAAACACTCGTGTTTTAGCTTTGCCGCTTCACGATTTTTAGCTGTTTCCAAACAATTACTCCCTGAGAGAGGGACAGAGAGCCTCCCTGGAATTGCATGGGTGCCCAATAATCAAAATAGAGGAATATTACAAAGGAAAGGAGGTGGGTATACCTCTTGAGAGGCACTTTTGGTTAGTGGCATCTATGCTGCTGTTCTGCAGTTCCAGTTTCAGGAGTTCCACCGCTTGCTGGGCTGGTGTTGTTCAATTAGTCTAGTCACAGCTATGGAGTCCCTCTGGGAAAACCACAGTATCTGGAAAGTGGCAATAGTGGACAACTCTGTTTCCTGTTGTGTCCTCTGATAGTTACTGCCACTTCACTGCAACTGCTGAAAAGGAAGACTTCTTGCCCACTAAGAGCCATGACTGTGCCTGAACATCATTTGATTTTGGGAATGTGATGGCATCAGGTGTCACAGGTACCTGTTGGGTGAGGCTGTTAGCACAGATAAACCCATGCACATAAATCCATGCTATTTTAAATCTCCCACTGTTTGAAAATACTGTCCATCAGTTTATTTATTTTTACCTTTGGAAATTGTGCACTCAGTCTCTCTAGTGCATGATCAAACACACACACACACACACACACACACACACACACACCTCTATCTTTTTTCAAAAGCAACAATAATGAAAAGAGCTATTTCCCCATGCCCCCCCCCAAGTTGCTAGTGAAAAGTCAAATCATGACCACAATAAAGGATGAATTGAGTGTTTAAGTAAATGGTGACAGTGGGAGAGAAGTGAAAGGGATGCAGGAAATAATCTTAGATAAGCAGAGCAACAGCACCAATCCTTCACCCTGCATCTGCAGAGAGAGGGCTGAGATTTGAAAAATATGAGCAGACAGTGAAGTGGATGGATTTAAGGGAGAATGATTGCACTGTGGGTTCATCATACGAGTTTAGCTTCGAGTTGTGGTTGGTTTTAAAAGCTGCTTACCTAAGATGCAGCAAAATTAAAATAATGTGTGTATATGCAAAGGCACTTGTGCATATGTAGAATACAGGATTCTGTGTGCATATGTGTACACAACAATCAGTTCCACATACTAGAATTTCTATAAAGAGGAATATGATACATTTTTCTATTTCCCTGTACAGTGTCACACCAATATCACTGTAGAATAAATATGGGGTTTTTTGGGGGGGGGGAGAGAATGCCAGAGAAGGCGGAATTTATTTCAGCAAAAACAATTGAAGGCGGAATTTATTTCAGCAAAAACAATTGGCTTGAAAGAGGATTTTTTGAAGAGATAACAAAACCAAAAAAAGTATGTGTGTGTGTTTGTGTTTGTGTGTGTGTGTGAGTGTGTTGTAAGGCTACATAACCCAAAGTAGCTTAATTAGATAGTGCTGTGCAATGCAAACTATGGCAAAGGTAAGAATATTCTCTTTGTGGCATTTGTGCCTGTTCTTTTGGGCAATTTAGGATTGATTTGGCTCCTGGAAAATGCAGCACCGAGAATGGCTCCATGGATTTGCATCCACAGGGTAAAACACAGGGTAAAAATTGTTTCCGACCTGGTCTTCTGTGCTTAAAAGTTGTCATATCCTGGGAGCGACCTGACATTTCTGCAAGCTCAGCAGCACATTTCTTAGCCCTTAGAACTGCCAACTGCAATCCAGCCCAAAGTTTAGGCACACTTCTCATTTTCTACTGGGCCTCAAATTATGGTTGCCACGAGGAAGTTCAATGTAGTAATATATTAGCACAGTCTGCCAGGTGACTCCATGCCTCTGCCATATATTTTTGTTAGCAGCTAAGAGGCGGCTGTTCCAAGTGACTTCTCTGTGGATAGTGCCATTATATAGTTTCGTCATTAGGTGGCACTAGACTTATTTGCATCTTAGCAGAGCCAGGAGTTGCCAATTGTGGTTATGTTCCTGTTGCAGAGGGACAACAAAGTTCTTGCTTAGCCTCCTGACTTGTGTCTTTTGTGTGGCGTTTGTAATGTGTAGTCTGGTCCAATGGGGTAGCTCTCAGAAATCAACGATTTTCACACATAGCAGTGATGAGCCTGTGGTTTTCCATATGTTGTAGACCAGCTACCTCTGGAAGGCTACAGGTTTGCCATCCTTAACACATAGCAGCCAATTTTTTGCTGCTTTTTTTTCTTTATTAAACCTCATTATGTGTATTCAAAACAGGGAAAGAGGAATATCACCTTCCTGAGGTGTTTTCAGTCTTTAATACACATAAAATGAACTAGGCACTTAGCACTGTCAGTATTAAAAAAAAGTCTCTTGTTTGACATCAACTCCGCCCACCGGAAAGCAGTGCAGTATTCAAAAGCTAGAGAGAAGGTTCAGCTTTCCACCCTCACATGTCAAGTCCCATCAGATTATCTGAAAAGTTTTTTTTAAGAAAGGAAATTTTAAAAGGAATTAGGCAGACCTATTCACAAGGGAATGTTTTGTGAAGATAAAACTCTTGAATTATAGGACAAGCAAAGTTTCCTCCCATAAAAGAGTTTTGCTTTACAGGGACCTTGAAAAAGCCCAAGCTGAAACACAGCAGTAAAGGCAAATGGAATTCTGATATACTTTATGACGTGCTTAAAGTGAATGCAAACCTCCACACCATATAATAAACAAGGTTTTTTTATTATTATAAAAGCCAACTCATCCACTCATGTTGGACAGAAGGACATGATTTTTTCTGTATCCATCTGAACATTAAGGAAGGTGCTAATGGCTTCAAACAATATGACTACCATACTGATGCTTTATATACGTGTGTGTGTTTGTGTGTGTGTGTACATTGGTTTTATTGTATTTTGTGTTGTAAGCTGCCTTGACAAATTTTATGAAAATGTGGATCATAACCATTCAAACAAATACATAAATACCAAGTGAAGGTTGCTTGAAACATTACACGGTTGCTCCATGCTGCAAGCTGTTTTATGAGGTGTAGCTTCTACTATGCACCTACTGCAATAAGATACATTCCAATGTGGGAAGGAACCAGTGGGATTCAGCAAAACTGCGCCAACGAACAATCTTGTCTCAATAACAATAACAATAATCAGGGCTTTTTTTCCAGCCGGAACTCAGGTCTGGCACCACTCAGGTGAACACCATTGCCACTATAAGAGAACAGGGAGGCTTCATGGTGAGTTCTGGCTCCCCCTTTTCCAGAAAAATAGCACTGATAGTATTATTATTATTATTATTATTATTATTATTATTATTATTATGCTGTCCATCTGACTGGGTTGCCCATAAATGATAGCACAAGCATTCTAAAAGGATATTGCCATTCTAGAACTAAAAGAGGCTCAGAAAAGGAACTGGCCTGCAAAGCCAAAAGACTCAATACTGAGCTTGATTAATTCATAGTCCGGCTCTGCTTAAGGAAGTCTTCTATCTTCTTTAGTTAATGGTCTGGCCTATATAACTTAGAACCCACCAAGCTGAATGCAGCCTTCCAGCTCACCTTCTGAGGTCTCAATAAATTTGCTGTTTTTGTTAAGTGCCCATAACTATAAATTTAGTGGCCTGGTAGGCCACTGTGCAGTGGGTCGCAAGTTTTACAGGATTGCAACAGGAGAAAAAGCATGGGGGCAATTGGCCACAACTAACCACACATTAGATTTGGCAATATTTCTCTATCCCCCCCCCCAAGACAGGCACAGACACCATTCCTAATATTGCAGCTGTCTTTTTTGCCGTTCCACTTCCCTGCTCATTCTTCCCTTCCCCAAATTTGCTTCTGACTAGGCCAAGCAGACATTTGGAATGATTATCAGGACACAATAAAAGGCTGAAAATTAGTCACTTGGCTTAAAAGAGAAAGAAAACGCACCTCATATCTGAAGGGGCACTGTGTCCTCACAACATTTAAGGATTACAGGATGACAGAGCAGATTTGATTTACACTCTCTGTGCAGTTTGCATTAAAACTAACCTGTCTTTAAGGATGATTGTTTTTGGCACAGAAAAAAGGGTGAAACAGTTAATTTCAAAAAAGCATAAAAGGAACTTGGGAGAGTGGGGGGATATTCAAACTCACAACTGTATCCATTTTCATAATATATATCAAGCTGTAATTGCAAGATTGTAAGCGATGATTTGCTGCACCCCTGGCTCCCCAACCTCAGCACCTCAGCAGTGGAGAATGTGGCCCTTGGGATGGAAAAGTTTGCCCATCCCTGCCTTAAATGACAGGTGGCAGATTCTGAAGTGAGATGGACCACTTCACGCTCCTTAACAACAGCCCCAACCCTTTCAGGCTGAGCACCTGCTGTGCTATCTGTGAAGACGAAAGAGAATGCCTATACATGAAATCATACACCATAATAAATGCCCTTTTCATCCAGGCACTACCTGTTAAGCACTAAAGCGCCAAGCCAGGTGCAGAGGAAGGCTCCCTTGCTACGCTCGGGGACACTTGTTTTCTCATTGCATATGCTCACTGAGAATCATAATGCGCTCAGAGAGGTGAAGAACATAACTTCATTTTCTTTTCACGGAGCAAAAGGTTCGCTGAGCCACATGCTCAAATGGTCCAAGATCTTCTGTGGCATTTTCCAAAGTACTGCTCAGGAAATATGCCTGGTGTTACTGTTGTGATTTATTCAGTGCTTTAGCAGGCAATGGTCTGGTTAAAAGGGATCAAACAAGGGACATGAGGGACCAAGCTCCCACAACTGTGGCCATTTCTCTTGCCCTTCTTCCTTTCCCCACACTCTAATGTCCCATGGTAAGCTTTGCAAACCTTGTGCTCTCAGGATGTTTTGGACTACAACTTCCATCAGCCGCAGCTAGCTCAGTTGTACTGGCTGGAATTGATGGGAGTAGTTGTCCAAAACTTCTGGAGAGCACTGGATTGGTGAGGGACACCCTATGGCAGCCTTTCTCAGCCTTGGGTCCCCAGATTTTATTGGACTAAACTCCCATCATCCTTGACCACTGGTCCTGCTAGCTAGGGATGATGGGAGTTGTTGTCCAACCACAGCTGGGGACCCAAGTTTGAGAAAGGCTGCTTATAGTATAAGTTTCTTAAGGGATGTATGAATCTGCCAATTTCAGTTTTGCTCAGTTTCTCCTTTTACCAGCCTTGTTCAATTTTCCACATTCCAGAGCAGCCTGCATATATGACATAAATCCTCAGGAAAATTCATCAGCATTATCATGAAAATTTCTCTTAATATACACATTTTTGCATGCAGTTTTGCAAGCAATTTCCTCTAAAATATTGTATTCTTATATGTTGTTTTCACTAATGTATGCATTTTCAAGCATGCTTTCAACAAATATACACACTTTTGTACACATTTTCTGGCTGGATAACTGAACTGCATAATTCAGAGAAATGCTAATTTCAGATAGCTGTATTTCAGCTTGTGTGTTGGTTTGAAAAGTATGCACTGGATAGTTACTCATTACAATGCAAACAAAAATGAATTTATCCCCCATCCCTATCCCTGTTGCAGCAGATAATTACATGGGTATGAGAGTTTAGAAGCACTGTGTGCAGAATACTAAAGAAGGGGAAATACTTTGTAAATAGACATTAAACAGTACTCTCTGAAAGGCTCCAAAGTCAGCTATTGTTAAAAGAGGAGTTCTGAAACTCACAGTGGTAACTGTGAGAGGGAACGAACGTACTTCTGGCCCCATTATAAATTTTAGACCTCAGTAATTCTTCTCCCTCTCTGCTTCCATTCCTTCCTCCAACATGCAGTGCACAGAACTTTTCTATTACAACATCTTCTGTATCTCTGAAGAGGCTGCTCAGATGCTTCATCAACAATAAGTTCATTTTACAGGCACCCACTTAAAGACCCACAGTTCTTCCTGAACATATAAAGGGAGTCATTCCGAATGGTGTGTGGGGAGACAGAAGTGGGCGAATAATGCTGGTGTCAGTCACTCATCCGTTATGTGATTAAAGGATGTTCTTTTCAAGAATTACAGGCTAGATACCAGCAACAGAGCATTTACCTTAACTAGGCTCCAGGCTGCATTTACAGCATCTTAGAAAGAACCAAACTCTTATGGAGACCTGATGCACCACTGATGCCTTCTTCAGTGGAAGCCTAATGAGTTGAGTTGCTGATGTGGTTATGGATCTCTGAATGCCCAGAGAGTGGTCTCTTCGTGGCACAACATCCAGAGAAATATCTTTGAGAATTGCTATTGAATTCTTAGTGCATGCCCAGATGTCGTCTGCTTGCACTCTCAAGTCTGGCATTGTGGCACCCAACTAGAAGTGTGGAAGATTCTGAAAGGTAAAGCTTTACAGGACATTGCCTTGCTCACTGTAGGAAGATACCGTATTTTTTGCTCTATAAGACTCAAAAGTAAGGGGAAATGTGTGTGCGTCTTATGGAGCGAATGCAGGCTGCGCAGCTATCCCAGAAGCCAGAACAGCAAGAGGGATTGCTGCTTTCGCTGCACAGCGATCCCTCTTGCTGTTCTGGCTTCTGAGATTAAGAATATTTTTTTTCTTGTTTTCCTCCTCTACAAACTAGGTGCGTCTTGTGGTCTGGTGCGTCTTATAGAGCGAAAAATACGGTACCTTACATCCATCTCTCCAACATGCATGGAATTATGATGTGACATTAATGAATCAATCGTGTGGGCGTTGTTGTTTTAAAATAATAATAATATATAATAATAACAATTTATTATTTATACCCTGCCCATCCAGCTGGGTTTCCCCATCCACTTTGGGTGGCTTCCAACAAAATATTAAAATACAATAGTCTGTTAAATATTAAAAGCTTTACCATTATCTAAAACACCAATATTCTAGATGCAGGTTACATGGACTAACCGTCTAGAAATGTGCTGCAGAAAGGCATCCCCCAGTCCCTGTTTATATGATCAAGAGTCTAAGGTACTGGAAGAACATTCTGTTGCTTAATAGGATTCTTTTCTTGGTGAGTCCTCAGGGGTTTCTCAGGGGTAGTTACAATCTATCAGCTAAATATGAATTTTTGTATACGCTGCAATAGTAAAACAGAATATTAACCCAATTGATCATTACAATAACTATAACAGTCAATCACCTCAATGTGTGCTTAGCCAAGTGGTTTCGTTGTTACCTTTGCCTGTTGTTTTAAAGATGGCGATTTAACATTCCAGATTAAAATTTTCCAACCAGGGGGCATCCATTACTCATGAACAGGGGCTGACCTCAAAAGTACATCCAACTGCAAATGTAACATCAGGCCAGTTATTATATGTTTATGGTGGTGATTTAGGGCTAGATTTATAGGGATAACTGGGTGGCCTTTGCTCAGATTTAAGCTCCAAGTCACAACCGGCTTTACCACCCTTAAACTTTCTGAAGCTCATTCATTTCCACCACCTGCCCCCAGTAATCTCAGCTTACATTTTATGAGGGCAAAAGTACACATTATTGCAGCAAATACAGATCCCCAAAGCCCCCATTGCTCAGGCAATGGCAGTTTGGGGGCAGTGGGGCACTCTCAGAGAAAAAATGACAGAAGGAAAGAAGTTGCTTAAGCATTCCTCTACGGACACGGGTGGCGCTGTGGGTTAAACCACAGAGCCTAGGACTTCCTGATCAGAAGGTCGGTGGTTCGAATCTTCGCGACGGGGTGAGCTCCCGTTGCTCAGTCCCTGCTCCTGCCAACCTAGCAGTTCGAAAGCACGTCAAAGTGCAAGTAGATAAATAGGTACCGCTCTGGCGGGAAGGTAAATGGCGTTTCCGTGCGCTGCTCTGGTTCGCCAGAAGCAGCTTGGTCATGCTGGCCACATGACCCAGAAGCTGTACGCCGGCTCCCTCGGCCAATAAAGCAAGATGAGCACCGTAACCCCAGAGTCAGTCACGACTGGACCTAATGGTCAGGGGTCCCTTTACCTTTACCCACCAGTTATCTTCTGCAAACTCCGCCCCTCCACCACTATCCCTGGTTTATTTCTGGTCTCTGAGCTTTAGCTGGGGAAACAACAGTTGTGGGAAGAGGATGTGGGAAAGAACTGTCAGGGCAGAGGAAATTTTAAATATTCCCTCCTGGGCATTGGTTTCCCTTTGCAAATGCTCACCACCCCTATATGAACATTAACCTTACAAGGCAAGCACAAGTTTGGGGATGTCATGATCCCCTCCTTAAATCTCATTTTGGCCGGTTGCATGCTAGTATGCTGGGTCCTGATGTGTACTACTAATGCAGGCAACGGTCTCCTTAGTCCAGAAAGACCAGCTAGGAAAAAAGACACACACATTGTCCATCAGGGACAGCTTTTTGATGAAAGGATATAGCTCTCCCTTGTGCTGCGTGAATGCCAGCGACAACATTCACGTTCATCTGTTCTTTCTTCCCCAAAGGTAATTGCAGGACATGTATCCTTGGATGCAGGGATCACCATGGGAATTAGGGTATTTAACAAATCATACACTAAACAGCTGACTCCTGTGGATGCTTGAATAAAACGGGCAGAGCACAGCTGCCACCCGTCATACGCCTCTTCGAACACTATCCTTCATTACAAGCACATTTGGACCTTCTCCTATCAAGCGCCAAGCAAAGAGCATCGCTTTTACCTGGAAAGAGATCGCTTGAGCTCCCATGCCCTCAGAATCACTCATTTGCGATTATCTGTGCTGTGCGACATGAGAAAGTTAAGAAAAGCCCTGCTGGATGAGGCTGAAGACTCTTTCAATTGAACATCCTATTCTCGCAGAGGCCAACCGGATGCCCATAAGCATCTCACAAGGAGAGCATGAGCACAGAGTTTCACAGAAGTGAGGGAGTGGAGACAGAGGTAGGAAAGGATGACCTCATCCTCATCCCGAGTTTTACAAGACACTGTCTAATTGTCACGAGGCGGAAGAAAAAGTGCAGCAGCAGCCAACCCTGACACCTTGCCCCCTAACACCAAAAAACCTATGTAAATGATTAAGCGGAAGCAAAAATGCTAGTAGACCACCAGGCTCAAGAAGTTTCATTTCAGAATAAGACAACAAAACTCCCATGTTTGCTGCATTAGTGCCTGTTACAGGTCTTGTCTGTCCCTTCTCCCACTTCTCCCACTTCTCCAGTCAGTCAGTCAGTCAGAGCTCTTCTTGTCCTTAGCCCCCTGTGATGTTCTCCCACATTTTTTCTCTCATTAGCCCGTCTTTCCCTCAACTTCCTGAATACCGATGCCTTTTAATACTGTATATACTGATGTCAGTTACCAGTTAATGTGAACAAGCGGTACTATTAATAGAGATGTCTAGGCTGCTTTTCATTCCGACCCCTCAGGAAGCCCTTTAAGAACAACAGAACAAAATGCACCAGGCAAATTCTAAGGCGGAACGGGGGGGGGGGATCCACATTTTTTCAGCATCTTAGGACATCATCTCCTTTGTTTGTGGGTTCATTATGGATGCTTACTAGTTTTTGCATTTTTAAAAATTCATTTTAAACCGAATTTAATGTTGTATTTTTACATTATTCAACCCAGTCTGGGACCTTATGGTGAAGGTAAGAAACTGAAATAATAATAGTAGCAGCAGCAAGTCTTAATCATTAATAAATTACTACTACCGATGATGATGAGCTACCTTTGCCTTAAGAAATATAGTAATAATAATAGTAATAATAATGGGCTTCTTTTGTCTTAGCTACTCAATTTCCTGGATCTCTTTTCACAGCTTTCCACCCCTGACCCACTCTCTCTTGATCGTACTACCCTCAGGTCTGTGTAAGGGGTTTTTCCTTTGTCAAGTGAATATTTAAATCCACACATAAAATGCAGCAAGCTCCTGAGTTGAGCTCCATTCCCTGAGAAGCTAGGCTATTAAACAGCATCCCAAGATATTAATCAACATTCCAGGGCATCAAAGGAGTTCTATATCATTGTCTACAATGTACACTAGTATACTCTCCTGCCCACTTCAAAACTGGACGAATTGCCTCTTTCATTTGAACTTGAAACAAAGGAATTATGCCATAAATGTACATACCAACTTTTATTTTCTTTAGTTTTCAAGGGAAATAATCTAATTTCTTACACTGCTTGGAAGTAAGTGGCTGGGCCGGGCCCATATTTGTACTTGAAACACAGGGATCTTTCCTGCGTTGCAAGTTTCATGGCTCCACCGTAAAGTTTAAGGGAGATATTGCACTACAAGCAAACACAAAACATCAGTTGTGGAAAACCAAAGGTTTCCCCTTCGCTCCAAGCTTGGCCAATAAGATATGCTTTTATTTGAGCAAAGACCAGAATGATCTTGTGTATGAAAGGATACAGCTCATTAATAGAAAATCTCTATTCTCTGATGGCTGGTGTCAAGCCTTCCCTGCTCTTTTGCTGGTGTTTTGTGTGTGAAGCTATTCCCATGACTTTGCTAGGTCAGCAGTTAAACGTAATACCAAAGAATCCCTTTGAAAATTGCTGTGTGCTTAGAGCGAGGAACAAGAAGGTGCTGAAGGTGAAACTGATTAGGTTTTCATTTGTGTAATTCTAGTAGCAATGCTTCTTCATGATCTTGCATATTTTGCAAGGTAAAATTCAAGCAAGACATCTTTGTTTTTTGTTTTTTAAAAAAACCCTCCAAAAACCACCCACCTCCCAAAACCACACTATTCGTAGCACATGATCTTTAAAAAAGAAAATTAAGCAGTGCAATGTGAGAGAAATTTGGGCAGGAGAAACTGCCTCATCTAGGAGTAATAAAATGAGAGGATCTCATATAAAACAGCTCTTAGAAGACATAAAAATAATAAAGCTATGAATGGATGGGATTGCATTTAGAAGACAATATTAGCCAACATTTCCCACCCCTCCTCTCAAAATACATGAATTCAAGGATGAGACTGAGATCATTATATCCCAAGACTCGTAGCATACCCAAGGATTTCAAAATGCTAACATATCTAACTAAATAACAAGTGCTATTAGCTTTCCTTTCCCCAGTATTAATATTTGCTTTAGACAGTTACAAATGAGCAACGCTGCTTCAAGAAAGTAAACAAGCATATCACTCAAACCCAAAACGAGATTTCTCTGTTCACTCCCCGTGCCTCTTCTATTTTTTTTTTAAAAAGACAACAGCGATGCAGCAGAAAAGCAGCAAAATCAATTTTGTTGCTTACTGTCTCCCCTGATGCCTTTTCCAAGGTATTTTTAGTTGTTCTGATTAAAAATTTACTTCCTACATACCACTGACAGCACAGTTCATTTCTGGATTAGAGTTTTATGTATTTCTTCCTAGCTCCTTCTGTATCTCTCTTTACCTAACCATGCAAAAAGAAGTATTCTTCCTGTCGGGCCCAGGAATGCGAGGCCCAGTTTCCTGTGCTAGATAAAGGAAATCTCAAACATAAAGATATTCTGCTTTATTGTGTGAAACAAAAAGAGACCGAAATATGTCTCTAAGAAGGTGGCACACTCTCCTTTGTTAGAGGCCAGATGGTCAACCTATCAGGAATGTTAGTGTATTGGATTTCCTACATCAGCAAGAGTTTTTGACTACATGACCCCAGAAATCCCTTCCGACTCTGCTTCAAAGGAGGGCTTGAGGTGAAGTTGTGATACCATGTCACCTTTTATTTCATGTGATAATTTTTATATCTAACTTAGTATCTTTGAGCTAGTGCATTCACGTGGATAAATCTGGAAGTTCAAGAGGCAAACGACACGTCACACACTGAGATGCATAACAAAGCTCCGATATTTTGTTTGTTTTTTAAAATGAAAAGCAGCTCGCTTGGAGTGGAAACAAGAGGAAAGAGCTGCCTAAGACTTTCCCCCATCAGTCATTTTCCCTCTCCACAACCTAAGTTTCTCACACTCATAACACTTCAGTTCCTGTTCCTCCACTCATAAATGCCCCCCTCCCCAAGCTGCTCTTTATTTATTTTTAAATTAAAAAATACAGTTTCATTGCAAACTAGTACTGTACTTCACCTCTAAGCACAGATCAGTCATGTAACCCACAGAATGGCATTACGCAATTCATTCTCTCTCATCCTAAGCCTCCGAGCAGCCGCCAAGACCACATAACACCGGTCCTGAAAGATCATCATTGGCTCCCAGTACGTTTCTGAGCACAATTCAAAGTGTTGGTGCTGACCTTTAAAGCCCTAAACGGCCTCGGCCCTGTATACCTGAAGGAGCATCTCCACCCTCATCATCCAGCCTGGACACGGAGATCCAGGACCTTCTGGGGGTTCCCTCGCTGTGAGAAGTGAGGTTACAGGGAACAAGGCAGAGGGCCTTTTCGATAGTGGCACCTGCCCTGTGGAACACCCTCCCAGCAGATGTCAAGGCAATAAACAACTATTTTACTTTTAAAAGACATCTGAAGGCAGCCCTGTTTAGGGAAGTTTTCAATGTCTGACACTGTATAGTTTTTGATATTTGGTTGGAGGCCACCCAGGGTGGCTGGGAAGACCCAGTCAGATGGGTGGGGTATAAATAAATTATTATTATTATTATTATTATTATTATTATTATTATTAGCAACTTCACAAGATTGTTGTAAGAGGGATAAAGGGAGGTGTGGACATACAGTGGTACCTCGAGTTACAAACACCTCAGGTTACAAACTCCGCTAACCTCGAAGAGTTACCTTGAGTTGAGAACTTTGCCCCAGGATGAGAATGGAAATCGTGTGCTGGCGGCGAAATGGCAGCAAGAGACCCCATTAGCGAAAGCACGTCTCTAGTTAAGAACAGTTTCAGGTTAAGAACGGACCTCCTGAATGAATTAAGTTCGTAACTAGAGGTACCACTGTATTTAGAAGCTGAGACCCCTCTGAGGAGGCTGCTTTGCAATGGTGGCGTGTGAGCCAAGCCATTCACTTGCCTGCATTGCCTCACAACCGTGAATGAGGTGGTTTTCTGCATCATATCATGGACTTGTTTTTTGCGTTTCACTGGAGAAGACTAATTTCAACATACAGTGGTACCTCGGGTTAAGAACTTAATTCGTTCTGGAGGTCCGTTCTTAACCTGAAACTGTTCTTAACCTGAGGAACCACTTTAGTTAATGGGGCCTCCCTCTGCCACCGCTGTGTGATTTCTGTCCTCATCCTGAAGCAAAGTTCTTAACCCGAGGTACTATTTCTGGGTTAGCGGAGTCTGTAACCTAAAGCGTCTGTAACCCGAGGTACCACTGTACACAGAAAAGCCTGCCACATGGAAAAAGGTCGCTGTGGAAAGCAATTTAAATCAGCCCCATTTGACAGACATACACTCTCTGTTGGCCTTCAGACCCACAGTTTACATGCACAGGGTCCACTTTCATTATAACGTTTCATAGAAGGTTCTGTTGTGCCAAACTCCAGATATTCCTTCATGGAAACCTCACAATTTCTTCCTAGTCCTTGGGCATTTTCTCTTTGCCTCTCTGCCCCAAACCTATTCTCCTGCATCTTATTTTCCTTTTTTCCTGTCCTTGTTACTTGAACATCTTAACTCAAGTCCATTAATACCAATACATTTCCTGCTCAACCAATGGTAATCCCAATGACTTCTCAAGCAAATATAAATTTCCTTTAGCTTGCTCTTCCTTATGCTTGAGCCAGCCATGCAAACACCAACTACTTAAAAAAAACCCCACTTCACTAAATTTACAAAATTTGCACCTAAACTTCGGCCCAGTCTTATCACGTTTGAACACTATATGCTTTTTGGCAAACCTGTAAGTTTTTACAGGCACTTTTCATCATAAACATCAAACTTGGGGGGGGGGGATATATGTCCAACTTACTTTGGATGTGTATATTCATCTATGAGGTGAACTTTTTCCACCACATCTCCTCCAATGGTTCGAACTAAATCATAGAAGTCATTTTCGGAGTATTTTTCAGAGGGCAGCCAGAAAGAGATATCGTTGATCACAGGAGGATATTTGCTGAAAGGCTAAAAAACAACAACAAAAAGGTAATATTGCAGTTATGAAACAGCACTGAAGTGAGTTTTCCAATGGTTTAATACTGTTAATTGATTTCACATTCTATGGTAATTGTATGGAGGACAATTTCTCAAACAGTATATAAGGACAAGAGCAGACCAGTACAATTACAGAGCATTTTTTACAAAACCAGAAAAAGTAGCTCTTTACTAACAGGTACTTTTTCACCCAGCTCTGCCACAACTCAAGTCAGCTCATGTGTCCTTACATACTGTTTGAGAGAAAGTCCTCCATAAATATTTGCTATGGTCATGGCAGGCAGCCATGGGTGCGAATGTGTGTTTCAATGACTCTTAAGTTTAATATGCGTTTTAAGGTCTTTGTGTGATAGGTGCCGAAATGGAAATCTACGGGCACTCTCTGAAGAGAATGTATATCACCTCACTGAAAATTATGCAGAGTTCACCGGTGGCATTAAAAACAGATGAACCTCTAGACATGAAAATTTAATGGGCAGATCAGTCTTCCACACAACTTTTCCGAAAAACAGAATATATCTACAGACAGAGGCACTCTCTTGTGTGAACTCTTTTGCAAGTGCACATGTGAGCTCTCAATGTCATTACTGGAAATGGCGTAGAATCACACCTTTTGGCCAGGTTACAAAAAAAGAGCTTTGCTTCTTGATTTTACTAGAGAGGCCATCTGCTGCTGAAGAGACTAGCTTGCATTTAGATGGCACAGGGGCTTGTCTCCTTGACAGCAGGAATGGAAATGCTTCAGTGAAACCAGAAAGCAAAGCTCAGGCTGTGCACATAGCTGTCTCCCATGACACTTTTCTCTTCATGCCAGGTCCCCCCACAAACCACAATTCACTTATATATATATATATATTTATTTGTTTGTTTATTTAAAAATACCTATAACCCTCCCTACATCTATAGATACAAGGACAGGATGCAAAACATAAAGCAAACAACTATACAACAAGCAACTGTTTAACAATAAAAACAAATAAAGACAGCTAAGACAACAAAACAACTTTCCTCCAGTCTTAAGAGTAAAAACACAGAAGGGGCTTTGCCAAACATTCTTTACTGATTTTGCAATAATATAAGTAAATGAACATGGTAACTTTCATACAAAGAAAAAATGTGAACATGCCCCCTCTCCTGTTGCTAGAAGCTTAGTAAGTATTCAGATTCTGTTTTTTTATCTTCACTTACGTTTGCTTACTATATATTTTGGTAGTTGCTTCAACAGGGATCTCATATGTTATATCAGCAGAGTCTTTGGCAACCAAAGGAGAAAAGACACACATGAGCATAGCTTTGACAAAGGGAAAGCAACTAGGAAGTCAAGGTCCACACTGATACACCCAACAAAGTAGTCTCCATTTTGGACGCATTAACAAATTGGCATCAACTGGCATAGAAAGCATTTGTTTCTTTCCTCCTTTCGATACTGCTACATCATGGGTTATTTTCTCTGCAAGTGCTATTCTCCATGCATTCTTAAACCATAGATCTAGCCCTATACCTTGTACATGTCATCAAGTTTGGCCTATGGTGTTTGGTTTGGAACACAGAAGTTAAGCAGGACTTCAGTGTAATAGCTCTGAAACACAGAATTCTTAGTCACCACATTCCCCTCATAATTCATTTTACACAGAAAATCTGTTGAGTGCTGAACCTTCCCCACCCTCCATTTTTTCCATGCAAACCCTGTCGTCCTGGTATTTTAAACTGTTTTATTCTCCAGCAAGGCAGGGAAAATCCAGCAGATACATGAAGGCTAAAACTGGCAAACATTTTGTTTCTTTTTGTTTCTTTTTTGTTCCCATAGGCTTTGCATGTTTATTTATTTTTTGTTTAAATAATACAGAAAAAACAAAACAACAAAAAAAGAAAAAGATTGAAAACAATCCAAAAACATTGAAAACTAATATTACATCATATAATACTCTCCCCCACCACCCACAGCTTCCCTCCGCTACAATTCGACTTCTTTGAATCTCTATTTCCACCTTTATCTCTGCATTCTCCAAATGTACCATTCTTTATATTTCTTTTATCTCTTCTCTTTTCCAATTCATAGATATATTTTACATTTTTACTCTAGGCATATTAGCATATCTTTCTTAGAACAATATTTTAACATATAATCTTCAAAACATTTCCATTCCTTTTTAAATTTTTGATTTGACTGATATCTTATGATTGAGGTTAGCTTTGCCAGTTCTAAATATTCATTTGATTTGCAAATCTACTCCTCTTTTGAGGGCAAGATTTGAGATTTCCATTTAGAAGCAATCACTACCCTGGCAAAACTGGCAAACATTTTCTGCTCCTCCATCACTCCTACCCTGCAAATGTTTCAGCCCAAATGAGAAATTACATTAAGACATGGCTGCTGGTGCTGCAACCTGCAATTTTGCCCTTAAAATGCACTGCCAAATTATCCTCAGGCGCATCAAGCGTATACAGATTTCCTTACTTTGTTTTTTTTTCCCCCGCCCACAGCAGCTGATGTGCTGTCCTGATTAATACAATATATTATCTCAATAAGAAAATTGTATTTTACGCCTGGAAAATGCTTTATGACAGAATAGTGAAATCCTAAGTGAATACCTGATAAAGCAATAAACCTGTAAGAAGGGCAAATTTACGGTGCAGTGATTAATACAGATCTGGCTGCACATGACGCAAACACTTTAATGAATATCTGATAAGGAATACTGTGAGAGTTTTAAATTAACAGCCCCACAGCGATCCCAATTGTGAATCACAAATGATTATCCAACTTGTTACATGAATAAACTTGTCAAACAAATTCATCGCCTGTATAGCAATTTTGAAACTCAACTCTCGATAAAGCCATCACACCGGTGCTCTTGATGAAATGCCACTGTCCATGAAAAATGCTTCTCCCGTTAACACCAATGCCACTGTTGCATGTTAAGGAGTTTCTACAGATAATGTATGGCCACAAAGCTCATGTGAACTGGTTGATTTATATTATCAATGCAATAAAGCACTGGCATGATCGAGGCAGTAGTTTTATAGCAAAAATAAAAATATTTATTCTACTGTACACAATTGTATGCCCCAGGGTAGGTATTTCACGTTTACATATATGGGATTTATAAACCACGTGCGTACACACACAGTTTTAATTTCCTCGATGAGTTATTTATAAAATCATTTTTAACCCCACCTCTTGCTCCCTCCCTCATTCCTATGTGGCCCTAAAGGCGGCTCACAACACGTTAAAAATGTAATCCAATTAATTTACTGTAAGCAGCAAAGGAGTCAGGGAAAAGAAGCATATTAGAAAGTCAGTTTTAAAAACTGTGTTAAATTTGAATTAATTTGCTGTTAATTTGTTTTTTAAAAAATGGAAAACTAATAAAAAATAATTGGACAAAACAACAACAACCTTAATACAATTAAAACAAAGCAAAACTTTAAAAGCCAATAAAATATAATTCCAAGGTCAGCATCGCCCTTGAGCCAGTGCCACGAACTGGACTCATCCACTTCAGCCCCGACTGGGCTAGGCAAGCTGGGTAGCACTTCCAGAGACCACCTTCTGCACAGGAACAGGTCAAAGCGCTGTGGACTCACAGCTTAGAGTTGTGAGCACCGGATTCACTCCAACAAGAAGACAGTCGTCGCACAGCAGAGTATAGCAGAGTATAGCAGAGCATAAACGACTCGGAGAGCAGCTCTGTAGAATATCTTCTTTTATTCTATCTACAACTATAATACACAACTATGTACAGAGCTAAATGAGGTCTAAATGAAAATGCTGAACTGCACTGAGTGTCTGCAGCTGCTCTTAGAAGCAACCTTATCTATACACACGATCTCTCTCTAACACTCAGTCTCTCTCTCTCTTTGATGTGAGGCTGGAACAGAATAAGTAGAGAGCAGAAACCGCCCCCTCCTCTCTGGAGAATCAGCAGAGAACATCAGCAGATTCTTGGATATGGGAGGGGTGAAAACTCCTCAACAGGAAGTGGTGGGCAAGGGCAGGGTGGGAGAAAGAACCTAAAAAGCCAACCAAGAGTGGCCAACTAGACCTGTTACTTCAAGGATTATTTCAGTGTTGCTATCCAGTCTCTTGGTGTGTTGGTTTTTTTGCAGGAGAGGGCGGAGCGGGTAAGGGAAAGTCAGTTGGGGAAGTTGAATTTGTAGCAGCAGCATGGGTGTGTGCGATTAACTGCTTCCCCACCCATGAGAGGAAAAGGAAGATGCTTATGAAGTGGTCTGCTGTGGCTGGAATGAACACTTAGATGGGTATATAAAAGTCTCAAATCCTTTATGCTCGAGAGAGAGAGAGAGAGAGAGAGAGAGAAGAGTGGCTGTTTGACCTGAGCTGATGACACTGCTGTAGTGCTTAAAAAATAAATAAATAAATAAATAAATAAATAATAAGAACTAACCACAACAAATGCTCTTCAAATACAGTGGTACCTCGGGTTACATACGCTTCAGGTTACAGACTCTGCTAACCCAGAAATAGTGCTTCAGGTTAAGAACTTTGCTTCAGGATGAGAACGGAAATCGTGCTCCGGTGGCGTGGCAGCAGCTGGAGGCCCCATTAGCTAAAGTGGTGCTTCAGGTTAAGAACAGTTTCAGGTTAAGTACAGACCTCCGGAACGAATTAAGTACTTAACCTGAGGTACCACTGTACACTGCTTGCTTTTTAACACTGTCATCTGGAATTGATCCTAGAACCGGCATCAGAACCTTGCTTGTTGCAAATCCCAGTCTCTTCTGATCCCACCCATGACCCCCGTTACCATGCCTGGGTATAGCCCTGAATAGGGACGGGGGTGATGCTGTGGTCTAAACCACTGAGTCTGTTGGGCTTGCCAATCAGAAGGTCGGCGATTCGAATCTCCGCAATGGGGTGAGC
Organism: Podarcis filfolensis; assembly: GCF_964270895.1. Taxonomy (NCBI): domain Eukaryota; kingdom Metazoa; phylum Chordata; class Lepidosauria; order Squamata; family Lacertidae; genus Podarcis; species Podarcis filfolensis. Next base: position 27,907,847 of record NC_139603.1, on the reverse strand, counting down.
TCCCATTGCTCTGTCCCAGCTCCGGCCAACCTAGCAGTTCCAAAGTATGCCAGTGCAAGTAGATAAATAGGCACAGCTGCAGCAGGAAGGTAAACGGTGTTTCCATGCGCTCTGGTTTCCGTCACGGTGTCCTGTTGCACCAGAAGTGGTTTAGTCATGCTGGCCACATGACCCAGAAAGCTGTCTGTGGACAAACACCGGCTCCGTCGGCCTGAAAGTGAGATGAGCGCCGCAACCCCATAGTCGTCTTTGACTGGACTTAACCATCCAGTGGTCCTTTACCATTACCTTTATAGCCCTGAATAGAGCAAGATCAATTGATAAAAACATAAAAACAACATAAATGATTTACAACTCATGAAAACAGAATTCCTTGCATGATTTAGTGCTGGCACTGGAGTTTCGTGCCTTCAACAGTTTGTGACAGGCAGAAATTCAATGGGATAAGACTCTCCTAGTATAGGAATACAATTATGGGGAAGGCCTTACCTGCTGGCATGCCATCCAAAAGACATCTTAGTGCTTGTGTCTGGCCCACGATTTACCTTGGGACCCTCCACTCCAGCCACAAAACAGGATACAGTGGTACCTCGGGTTAAGTACTTAATTCGTTCCAAAGGTCTGTTCTTAACCTGAAACTGTTCTTAACCTGAAGCACCACTTTAGCTAATGGGGCCTCCTGCTGCCACTGCGCCGCAGCAGCACAATTTCTGTTCTCATCCTGAAGCAAAGTTCTTAACGTGAAGCACTATTTCTGGGTTAGCGGAGTCTGTAACCTGAAGCGTATGTAACCTGAAGCATATGTAACCCGAGGTACCACTGTACAAATCTGTGTGACACAAAGTGTGTGCAAAGGTGACACATGTTTGTTCTCTCTTTTGCAGGTGGGGCAATCTTCCTACAGCGTACCAAACCCAAGAAACCCACTACTGCATATAACATAGCAGCTAAGACTGATCTGTTAATTCAACTCGTGCCCCCAGCATTCTCCTAGGGTTAAGGCACTCCTTTGTGCTTTTATTGCACTGATTTCTACCTTTTTCTAATTAAATAGCTTCCTAGGAGGAAACTATTAGGACATCAAAATTCATGCCAGATGCAAAATACACACCTCCTGAGCAATTGCCAGCACAAATATTGCTGTTTAAAATTTACAGCGCAGTGTAAAACAAAGGCAAATCTCTGTCATCATTCAATTTGAGCAGAAAAGTCCCACTAGTCATATATAGCTAAACAGATTTCCTCTCCTGGTTGCTAAGGCCTCGCAATCTAGGAAAACGTGACTCGTGATCCTGCATACATCTTAATATGCAAAAATTATGGGGGAAAGAAACAAAATGAACCCAGGAATGCACAGGGCACCTGTAAAATCTTCTCTGGGCCAGTGATGGAGCTGCAATAATAGTTTGAGAAGTCACCAAGGCAACTTCTAAATGTGGTTTAGCAGATTTCACCACCACCATCACCAGATGCTTCTTCACTGCACTGGACATTGCTATAGCTATAGTGAAAATTAGCCTTTGGGGTCGGTGGGTAAGATACCTTCTTACCCAGCCTTCTTTAAGCCAATATATGGCATCATCAAATTATGTTCCCTAAATGGTCGTTCCGAAAGGTTTCAAATGCTCTGTTCAGCAACTGGCCTAAGCTCAGAAGTGGTGGCTGTGACTTGCTAAGTTGGATTCCCATAATATCCACATCCCTTTGGTTTCCTAGAAAATGTGTGTCCTTTGCCACACAGTGGCCTCATATGATCTTACAGCAAGGTGATGCAATCTGGTAGAAGTCAATCACGTTAGTTGTATGACAGCGTGGAAACAGTGAACTTGGTTGAACTGGGAGCACAGACTGGGGTTGTCTCCCACTTGCTCTTCCCGTCTGCAATTAATTGCTGTCCCCATGCCACCCAGCTCATGACAGATCAGCTAGGCCAGGGGTCAGCAAACTTTTTCAGAAGGGTGTTGGTCCACTGTCCCTCAGACCTTGTGACTATATTTTTTTTTTGGGGGGGGGGTTAACAAATTCCTATGCCCCACAAATAACCCAGCGATGCATTTTAAATAAAAGCACACATTCTACTCATGTAAAAACACCAAGCAGGTCCCACAAATAACCCAGAGATATGTTTTAAATAAAAGGACACATTCTACTCATGTAAAAACACACTGATTCCCAGACTGTCTGTGGGCCGGATTGAGAAGGTGATTGGGCTGGATCCGGCCCCCGGGCCTTAGTTTGCCTACCCATGAGCTAGGCAGCATGGACAGATGAGCAGAGCTCCCCAGGGCTTGACAGGCCTCACAGAATGGCTGAGGGTCAGGGGTTGCATTTGGAAACTGCACCAGCATCATTTAATTAAAAAGCAAGCATCTACAATATGCGTAAGGCTGTGAATTAGTACTGACCATAGACCTGGGCTTCATTACACTGGACTTCACACACCCTCAAATAATAACTGCTTGCATTTTCGAAGCTTAACAAACAAATGAATTAAAAGTGTATCACATTTGGAGTTGTGTTTTTTTGGTCTTTTTTTTTTTGCATCCGATAGCAAAGTTGAATGGGAGTTTTAACTGCCATTTGCACACTTCACTTCTGAATTCCAAGTACCGGTACATCTGGTGGCAGATTTTAACCAGTCACCTAAGGAAGGGAACCAACAAAAGAATCCTGGTTGGACTCAGGGCTTAAGACAGTTCTGGCTTGTGATCTAGAAGCAAAACAAAACTATATAGTGCATCACCTTAGCCTACTACTGTAGTGGGTAAAGTACTCAAAATATTCCTTCAATAAATCCACTATCAGGATTTATTTGCATTTACCAGGGTCAGGATGGGAGGACACTGGACTTAATGGAGCTCACTTATGATAAAACATGTACTTAAGACTGACTTTTGAAAAGAAAAAATGCAACTAGAAAACTGCCTGATGTTAATAAGCAATATACGCAGAGGATGAGCTTGCATACTGAGGGGATTTTTCTTCTTTTTGTGAGGGAGGGTAGTGTATTTATGTGTGCTGTGTGCCCAGAAATACCGTATTTTTCGCCCTATAGAACGCACCGTCCCATAAGGCGCACCTAGTTTTTTTGGGGGGGGGAATAAAGGGGGAAAATTTATTTTCCCCCCAGGCGCGGGGCTGGGGCGGGGGAAGCCCGGGCTCCCGCGCCTTGCGAAGAGCTGCGCGAAGTCTGGGCGCGCTGAGCTCAGCGCGCCCTGGCTTCAGCATGCAGGCAACTCTCCGCAAGCCGTGGGAGCCCGGTGCGGGCTCCCACAGCTTGCGGAGATCTGCGTGAAGCCTGGAGAGCAAGAGGGGTCGGTGCGCACCGACCCCTCTCGCTCTCCAGGCTTCAGCGAAAGCCTGCATTCGCCCCATAGGACGCACACACATTTCCCCTTCATTTTTGGAGGGGGAAAAGTGCGTCCTATGGGGTGAAAAATACGGTACATTTCTCCTCTCCCCATTCCTTATAAGTGAGTGCAGGTTGTGTTTGGAGCAGGGAGGGAGGTTTTACCCTCCTTGCAAATGTTGTCCAAAACTGTTAAAAGTGATTCATTTAAGTGGGAGAAACCACAGTGGCGTGTCTGAAGACACAACCCGACCCATTGACACCAGTCCTTAAGTATTTAATGCCATTTTTCTTGGTCACTGAGAAGCGTGACAGAATGTTGGGAGCTTTTACGGAGATGCTAATCTAGAAGGGCCTTTATATATGCAAATATATCTCAGCAACAGAAATTGCTCTATGGATTACTTAAGCATTCAATGCAACCATTATACGTTACCTTTCGGAATAATAATAAAGACTATGCTTTATGTAGTCAAGGATTCATTTTTTATATGTATTCATTTATGAGCTGTTTGCTGAAAGAAGTCTCAGAGGCAAAACTCTTGAGTGGATAAAAATTTAGAGTGCATTCTGCACTGTGGCACATTTACTTTTTGAAATGGGCCTGCTTTCCTTAGGCACTACTTAAGGAAGCATTAGGACTTAACCACAGTTGGATTTGGTTTTGTCTTTGAGAATAAAGAATTAAAGTATCACCCATGCCACAGAATTATGCCACTGGAAATGAATGTGTGTACATTTACTTTAAATCCAGAGGTAAGATTATCACTCGAAACAAAATGGATCGACATTCTATTAGAATGTACAAATCTGCTTTTTGGGTAAAAAATAATCCAAACAAATTGAAGGGCAGTGAGGGCAAATAGGGTAATTGGCAGGGAGAGTAGAAGGAAAACAACACCATGATGAAGCAACAGCCAAAGGAACGAAAGGGGCAGCACAGCCGTGTGAACATTTGGCATGCTGAGTATTTTTCAGTATCTGTCAGTCTGCATCAATTGTGCTCCTTTCAAAGCACATATCAAATTTAGAGAACGTTGACACAGCACTAATATATTGTCTCTATGTGAATTGGACCTGAACTTTGATACATTTGATTTTTCTTTTGTCTCCTGCTGTTCTGATAACAAGCTTTCTGCATTTCCTAATCATATGCACTCTTTCTTCCTGGAATTTCAGACCTGGGTTACTTCTCCACTAAAATATGGACAACCCTAGCACACATTCTCAAAAGGAAAAGGAATAAAAAACACCTTTGAGATGTGATCATGACATTTTTTTAAGATTAAAAGCAAAGTTTATATCCTGCCTTATTGCAGAAGCTAATACCAAAAAAATATATAAATTGTGGCGGTGAAATTGTGGGGGGATCATTGATTTCTTGCCTGTAATGTAGCTGGACTTAGCACTGACTAAAAGAAGGCAGGAAATAGCATATGGGCAATGGGGGCAATGGGGGGGATTTCATTATATGCAGGAGGAAAGCTAATAATTAATAACAGATGGTAATAACTGATTTATGTGAGAGTATATTGGGGTTTCTCAGAAATAAATGAAGGTCTTGGTCACTTAAGATACAAACAGCTTTCAACATGTGTCCATTGGCTGGTACATCTGGGCAAAGAAATGAAGAACCCTTTTATTTAAAATGTAGAAATACAAGATGGGTTTTTAGCTGCTTGCAAAATTTGGGCTTTTCCTGTACTCTACCATCTGTTCTGCTACGAGAAGCAACCACAATGATCTTATAAAACACAATGGAGAGAAACAAGTTAACTGTGAAATGAAACTTGGTACAATCAGAGTTACATAAAGTAGATTTATGTTCAGCAAGGCACCTTTAAATATGTGCCTGGCCAGAGCAGGACAGCACAGTGTACCTTAAAAGTTAAAGCATAAACCTTCCTGCCATACTTGGAAATCTGTGATGGCAGCTTCCACCCAAGATATTGGGGGTGGGGGTTGCGCAAAGATACGGATGCAGAGAAATCACCAGAAATGGATACCTTCCTTTGACCTCGTAACGCTCGCTATTCCAAGGGACAAACCTAACAAACTTCATCTAGGATAGAAGGGATGATGCAATCTGGTGCAATTTCTTTAGAACTTTTGGGTGACTGACACCTAGGCTTAATATTGACTCTACCAAGTCCTTGGAATGAAGCAACTCCCCTATAATCAGAAGGGGAGGCCCTGATGGGGCTGCTGCAACTGGCTGCAGTTCGCCCTGACCCATCATAGGGCACTGGACCTCTACTAAGAAGGAGGAACTGCTTCTACGATGTTTATCTGCATCTGATGCTTAATGGTACCCAGGAAACTTAGGTGCCACCTTTATTCTTGGCTAAGGTGTGCTGCCAGTCCAGTGTCTCACTTCCTTCCCTTAAAGGTAAAGGGACCCCTGACCATTAGGTCCAGTCGTGGCCATTCTGGGGCTGCGGCGCTCATCTCGCTTTATTGGCCGAGGGAGCCGGCATACAGTTTCTGGGTCATGTGGCCAGCATGACTAAGCCGCTTCTGGCGAACCAGAGCAGCGCACGGAAACGCCATTTACCTTCCCGCCAGAGCAGTACCTATTTATCTACTTGCACTTTGATGTGCTTTCGAACTGCTAGGTTGGCAGGAGCAGGGACCAAGCAACGGGAGCTCACTCCATCGCAGGAATTCGAACTGCTGACCTTTTGATCGGCAAGTCCTAGGCTCTGTGGTTTAACCCACAGCGCCACCTGCGTCCCAAAAGGAAAAGGACCCCATGGCGGTTAAGTCCAGTCAAAGGTGACTATGGGGTTGCGGCGCTCATCTCACTTTCAGGCCGAGGGAGCCGGTGTTTGTCCACAGACAGCTTTCCAGGTCATGTGGCCAGCAAGACTAAACCGCTTCTGGCACAACAGGACACTGTGATTGAAACCAGAGCTCACGGAAACACCGCTTACCTTCCCACCGGAGCGGTACCTATTTATCTACTTGTACTTTGACATGCTTTCGAACTGCTAGGTTGGCAGGAGCAGGGACCGAGCAACGGGAGCTCAGCCCGTAGCGGGGATTTGAACCGCCGACCTTTTGATCGGCAAGCCCTAGGCTCTGTGGTTTAACCCACAGCGCCACCCGCGTCCCTTTTCCTTCCCTTACTATGCTTCATTTCTACCCTCTGTGCATAGAGTCGACTGGCCATGGAGGATGACAACTTGTGCAATGGAGAGCAGCTGAGGTTGCAGGGCAGCAAATGGCCCTGTTTGCGCTCGCACGATGCTTATTGCAATGCTTCAGTTCCCTCTTGCAAACGTAGGATTCATTTAGATTATGGCTGCATTTTTAAAGGAAGGCTTTTCATTCCTGATAGCATCTGGTCAATCATTATTAAGTCGTGTATTTCTTAGGAACAGTTGGGACGTCTGCTAATATTACATGATATGCTCCCTATTAAAACTCATCTAGGGGTTTTATTTTCCCAGAAAGAATAGTGAATGGAATTTTTACGAGCAAACCGGTATAAATACAATTTCATCAAAATCAGGACTGAAATCTTTATGTTATGCGATTTTCCTGAAGTCAACACCTAACTCTGAAAAGAACTGGACTCTGAGTCACGATCTGGATGTTTGCTGGACTGCTGCATTGTGATTTTGATTGTTTGCAAAGCCTTTCAATTTCAGCACTGTCTTTTATTTTCAAACGCTTGCTAAACAGCATTTTAAATTGCTCCTGAATCTTTTAAAAATGCTTCTGAAGGGCATTTAAAAATAACTGTTTTGTGCTAATAATGAATTATTGCTTCAAAACAAACGATTAGAAACACTGCTGTAATATCTGCCAATAGTATAATACTGACAAAGGAGTGATTTTGACATCTGACATGCCCAGGTCATGACAAACCATGGTTTACTGAGACTTGAGAGAATGCTCTTGCTTCACTCCCCTGCCCCTGCCCCTAAGCAACAAACTACAATATCTGACTTAGCACTGTGTCCAAACCAAGGACTATAATTTGTTTCAGTCAAAGAAACCATATTTGGTAAGCCAAGAACAAACCTTGGCTTCCAATCATGTTTTGTTAGGAGTGTGAAACAAACCACAGCCTTCAGTTTGGATATACTGCTAAGCCAGGGACCATGGTTCATAGTTCCTATTCATGTGAGGAGTGAAGAGAAAGCTGTCTAAACATTCACAGTAAACCAGTAACTGTGATTTACCATGACATGCAAGTACAGCCAGTGTTAGCTACTCATGAGATGCCTCTTTCAAATGGTTCCTTGGCCATGTACTCTGTAGTAATGGCATGTCACAGTTTGTTATCCAGAAAGCTTGTTTGGAGTTGCATCTGTGAGAGCAGGACTCCATGGGAATCTAGGAGAAAGTTTTGCAGCTAGCAAAGTCATATGTATCATTTTCTCATATTTACTTGGTGGATTTAATTCCACTCTATTCAGTGGGCTCAGAGTTGCTTGTTCCCAAATCATTATCAAATTAAATTAAATGATTTGAGGAATGAAAGAGGCTAAATGAAATTTTTTAAAAAATGATTCTTTATAGCCATAAAACCTATTGAAACAACAATCTTGAACAACCGTATCTTATTGTACACAATCTGTTGAAATAAGCATCAAACTGGGGGTAAAAGGGCAGAGTCAGCGACTTGTTTGTACTCTGTTACACATAAGGAGAATCAAAAGTGGTTTATCATTTAATCCTTTAATACCAGCCAATAAAATAAAAATTGCTTACAGCAGCTATATCAAGGAGTGTTCGACCACAAGGCCATTCTATACTCTCTACAACTTGACTTTTCAGTGATCTTGGAATAGAAAACCAATCTTTTGAATGATTCGATGCCACAAATCATCATTCTATGCCAAAGCAGTTTTCAAAGTAGAAGAAGAGTTTGGATTTGATATCCCGCCTTTCACTCCCCTTAAGGAGTCTCAAAGCAGCTAACATTCTCCTTTCCTTTCCTCCCCCACAACAAACAACAAAAGGTTTTCCCCAACCATCTTTTCCACAAGACAACAGTCCCGTGAAGAAAGAATGTGCATTTAACTTCATGGATTTGGTCCTGAGTCACAATCAGACAGTATGCAAGGTGCATTTACAAAACTAAGTTCACTCACAGAAACCCACGGTAGAGGTCAATTGGATTCCACCGTATAAATATGACTGGTGCTGACTGTCTTTTACCCCCAGTTTGGAATGTGTGCTTAAATGTACTTTAGGTTGCCTGAAGAGTTCTCACGACTTTATAGAACCAAGTGGCACACGTGCGGAATACATTTTCACTGAGTTGAATCCTATGGACAGAAACTGCAGCCAAATAACTCAGTTCTACAATAATATATCTTACTTCCAACATATAAAGCTCGGGATTCTTTGGTACATGCCTAGATACTCTCACAAGTATATGCAAACCCAGATATACGCACTTCATAGATATCCTCCATTAAAGGTAAAGGTAAAGGTACCCCTGCCCATACGGGCCAGTCGTGTCCGACTCTAGGGTTGAGCGCCCATCTCGCTTAAGAGGCCGGGGGCCAGCGCTGTCCGCAGACACTTCCGGGTCACGTGGCCAGCGTGACAAGCTGCATCTGGTGAGCCAGCACAGCACACGGAAACGCCGTTTACCTTCCCGCTAGTAAGCGGTCCCTATTTATCTACTTGCACCCGGGGGTGTTTTCGAACTGCTAGGTTGGCAGGCGCTGGGACCGAACGACGGGAGCGCACCCCGCCACGGGGATTCGAACCGCCGACCTGACAATCGGCAAGTCCTAGGCGCTGAGGTTTTACCCACAGCGCCACTCGCGTCACATATCCTCCATTACAATCAAGCTAATGAGCCAATAAATCAAATCACAGGCTGAACCTCATTATTTTAGGCATCCAAGTTCAATTTGCTTACTAATGGCTGCATGGCTGCTTTTAATAGATGTGCTATTAAAAAGTAAACATAATGAATGAATAACTATTTAGGCATCATTACCCTATAAAGATGAAAAATTTCAAAGAATGCGGAACCCGTGGAAGCTACTTACTTTTTTTTTAATCGTCGAAAAATGCTAATCATAAACTCAGATCGCAAATGTAAATTACACAGAGGAAAAGAACTAGTAAAAAGCATCATCAGGTCTATCCCAACTTCATATTGATGTTGAATGAGCTGAAATGGCTAGTTTGTACACACATAGTTGTTTGAACAGTACAGATGAGGAAGCAATTCCTCACCCCCACCAATTTGGTGTATTTTGGGGTTTCCGAATATACCCAGACAAGGTTTTGATTTCTCAGTGGCCTCATGTATCATTGCATTGTACAACATGGACACAGCGACATCCCAATCTTTAAATTTGTCGTGGCCCCTCTAATTCTCCTGCGTTGGGACATGACAACATCACAGTGAAAGCATGCAGCCCACAGCCCACCCAAAGCAAGGAACTTCACGAATGATTCCTTGATCCTGCGTATGTATTAGAGAGAGAAGTTGTAGGAAGACCAGCATACTAATGCTTTTGAGTGGAACTGCAACATTTTCTAGCATTGGTGGATCTTCGTCTTCCCACAACCTCATGGGCCAACTTTGACAGATGGCCAGCCCCACCCCCTAATCAATCATCTGATGTCATGATGATGTCTAGTGATTGACAGGTGGGTGATCCACCCATCATAGTGGGTCCACATGGGTAGGGTGAGAGGTCTTCTTTGCCAACTTGTTTCCCATAGGAACCCAGGAGCGCTGGACACTCTGCTGCGCAGCTGATGAGCAAGGGTTTCATCCTGCTTGCTGCAGAGGTCTACTTCGCCAGTGAGCTCCCCGCAGAGAATGTGCTTGCAAAACAGCATGCAGCAGGAGGAATCCATGCCCTGCTCAAACTGACATTCCCCAGTGATGTCAGCCAATGGACAGGTTGGTGTGGTTTGGGGAAAGTGGCCTCACAGGCCAGGTTCAACCTCATGGTGGGCCAAGAATGGTCTGTGGGGCCAGAGGTTCCTCATCCCTGCATTATAGCACAACTGGGCTGAACAGAAATGCCTCCAGGTCGACTATTTCTGATCAGGGGCAGTGATGGTGGTGGCAAGGCTGCAGAAGTGGTGTCTCAGATCGGAGGAAAGGATGCTATCTACTCATTCGGATGCTGTCTTGCCACCTGGTCCCCCTTCAATATTGCACTAGTTTTTAACCTCCAAGGGATTATTATTTCACTGCAGTTCCTTTCCATCTGAAATAGCGTTGTGTTGAATCATTGCTATGTTCCCTCCTACCCCTTTGGACCTCATGAGCGCAGATAACATGTTCTTGCCACCTGGAGATTAGCTTCAGGGCCACTCTCAGACGACTTTGCATATCTTTAGCGGTTCACCCTTCTCTTCCTTCCCAGCTCTCAGCATGTGGCGATCGTGTATTGTGAGCCTAGTTTCAGATGTGCTCCAGCCTTTGGAGCAAAAGACTGCAGTTGGTTGTTAGCCCTGGTCAAAGCAAGGCACCCCACCCCCAAGCCTGTGCCATTCTGCCATTATTAATCCACACTGGATCTGGGGCTTGGCTCAGTGAGTTCTGCACATATCCATCTTTGGGCAGTTGCCCACCTTTGCTGTGTGCTGGCTCCAGCCATGTCAGCCAAGCAACTCCCAACGTTGCGATTAGGAAACATATTGCACCATGCTGTGGAACTCCCAAGACTTTCCACAAAAACCGAGTGCTGGAGCATCATCGCATAAATCTGCGATGCTTGTATTTGTCCAGATTTGTTTACTCTTCCAGCTTCTCTCCCAGGCTCCCACTTGCAAATTCTTCTCAAAGCTGTTTAAGCAGAACTAGACGGGCAGATTCCTTTTGGAATCGCAAGCTCTTTCCCACATGTCTTATGCAAATCATCAAGCCTGAGACTTCTTGGTAGCCTAACCATTTTTGGAAATCAGTGCACACAGCATGTGGCGGTGAAACCTCTGTGCCCTTTTCAGTTAATATTGATTAGGTGAAATCAATAAAATTAGAGACACGTGTGTGTGTTTTGTTTTTTTTAACCACCACCTACAGAAAGCTGAGATGAATTTGCACATACAGACTGCTTGCAAATGCTACTGATTCAAAAGTTAACTTTAAAAATATTCAGGAAATGAAGTTTGCTTCAAGAAATAGGATATAAGCTGCCTTCGCATTAAGAATGAGCAACTTGCCTCTTCCTCCATGCAGATGCCTACATAGAGAGCCAGTGTGGTGTGGTGGTTAGAGTGGTGGACTAGGACCTGGGAGACCAGAGGTCAATCAGCCAGGAAGCTCACTGGATGGCCTTGGGCCAGTCACTGTCTCTCCTCTCAGCCTAACCTCACAGGGTTGTTGTGAGGACTAAATGAGGAGAAGGGGAACTATGTATGCCACCTTGAGCTCCTTGGGGGGGAAAGTGGGCTAGAAAAGCCATAAATAGGCCACCATTGAAATGGATGGGACCATAACAACGCTGCTGTAAACAAAGGGAAGCAGAACTTCCAGGCGTTGCTCTCTGCAGACTCTCACTTTCCTTAAACATCGTTCCAACGTTTCAATCTTACCTGGAATTGTATTCTTTGGTTAATGTGAGGCACGTGGAACTGTTTCAGGAAACGCTCGTCTTTGCTCCAGAAAAGACGGATGTCAGGGATCCCGTACAGGATCATGGCCAGCCTCTCCAACCCCAGGCCAAACGCCCAGCCAATTTTGTTCTCTGCGCCAGCTGCAATTACACAAAGAAAAACACAAAAGGCCTTAACAGGAGAATAGAGGCAATATTAAGATTGGAATTCTAAAAAGTGGGATATAAATCTATTAAATAAATGCATATTGAATACATAAATGAAAAACTGTGTTTCCTTATTAAAAAAAAACAAGCCCAAAAATAGTTCATATGAGGGAACTTTTTAAAGAATCAGCCATGCCTGCTAATTTTATGCCTCATCCCAAAGAAAGGAAATATAGATCAGGAGTAGCTAACATGGTGCCCTCTGGATGTTGCTAAACTATAACTTTCACCAGCTCCAGTACCTCGTGATGAAGAGCACAAAATCTGCAGAGGAAACTAATGGACCAAGCATAGTGCAGTTGCTGCACCTATTGTTCTCCATATGGAAAGAACCAGTCAATACCACAAGCAAAATCCCAGAGCAAGGTAGAGGTTGAAGGTCAAGGTTGGAAGCCTGTCAGGATACAGGTGACATTTCCAGATCAAACCGAAGTCACAAAGCAACCTTCCACTGAACACGTTGTTTCCAAAGTGGCAGCTGGGGCGTTCGCACAGAGCCCCCAGTCGTTCCACGGACTATTGACCCTGCACCACCACGGCTTATCTCTTCCACTGCCACCAACCAGGTTTCCCTGGTAATATATTCAGACCCAGTCAGGATGTAATGCATTAACAAAGATTCCAGTTTATTGTGAATGCAAACAAGTTCTAAATACTTTGAAACACTGTAATCCGATTCACTCTCTCTGTCTCCCCTCTGTCTCTGACTTCTATGCCTCCCACCCACAAGAAACCAACAGAACTAACTGCCAAAACCAGTGTTGTGCCTTAAACACAGTTATGCTCCGCCCCTGGGCTTTCTTATTGGTCAGTCTATTAACCCTTTCTCTCTCCCCCCCCCCCAGTACGACATCTCCATAATGAGTGGGCAAACGCCACATTAGCCAATTAGCAGATGCAGATGAAAGGCTGCATGAAATCCTGCCTGGCAAATTTGAAAAGCAGAGGACCCTGTTTCTCTTGGCTGACCAACGCACTGCAAGTCACTCTGCTCTAGGTAGGAGGGAAACTTAACAGGTGGAATTCCAGTTCCGTTCCCCCCCCCCCAGGCCCACCTGCGAAATATCTGGAGGAAATGACGGCCTATTTGAGTTTTGGCTACCAGGATGCCATTCTTTCAATATTGCCAATTGCTTGCTTTGGCAATCAGGCTGTTTTCCCCCCACATGTGGTCAGATGCCTTTTTCTTTTTGGGACGTCTGTTGCATTGCTTGTTCCTTAAAGCATCTGATATTCTCTGTGTGCTGCGTGGCTGTGAAGAAAGGTTGTCCACGTGGATCAGCCCGCATAGATCAACCCACAAAATCCAGACAATGGGAAACACTTCTAGATTAGCACTATTACTACTACCAGGTTAGTAAGCAAGTAGCTCCAGATAACTCAAGCAAAAAAAAGCAACTTTGCAAATAATTATCATTGTTGGCTGTGCTGTTGTGCACCCAGATTAACTACAGAGATAAGTATTATCACCGCCGTTTAAAGAAATGGATGACAAATGAAATGCCAGACTCCCATAATTCTATAATTACAGTGTAATGGCAATTAATGCAATCTTATTTCCTACTAGAAATTATGTGAAACGCTAAAGGGACCACTGTGCCTTTTAAGACTCACCCTTATCATCAAGTTGCATCTCGTCTATCATTATCCAAAATATAATTGAAAGACACACACACACACACACACACACACACACACACACAAAAGCCAAGCAAAAACAAACTTGGCAGGCAGCTCTTAATTGCCTGCTCCTTTCCTATCTAGTATGAGGCTTGTCAGCAAATCTCAAAAGAAAAGCACAACGGTATGTGTTGACATTCAATCTCCACTCATCACTACAAGCCCACTTTGAGCATCAATCACATTTGTTAATAAGTGAAATGGTGTGAAATACCAACATTTTAAATTACTGGAATGCTGTTCCGCTATTGTCAAAAATTCCAGAGACCTTTCTTTTAAAAAGGGGGAGGGGGAGACAATAACGAAGAATTTAATCCATGCATTTCAGAGATGGAGTGGCAATCATAACCATGCACTGTCTTCCATATTTCCCTGTATACAACTTGTCTTCACTACTACTAGTCTTTGTAAAAGACTATAGGAAATCCATCAGGATGAATAAAGGTAAAGGTAAAGGGACCCCTGACCATTAGGTCCAGTCGTGGCCGACTCTGGGGTTGTGTTGCTTATCTCGCTTTATTGGCCAACGAAGCCGGCGTACAGCTTCCGGGTCATGTGGCCAGCATGACTAAGCTGCTTCTGGCGAACCAGAGCAGCGCACGGAAACGCCGTTTACCTTCCCACCGGAGCAGTAGCTATTTATCTATTTGCACTTTGACGTGCTTTCGAACTGCTAGGTTGGCAGGAGCAGGGTCCGAGCAACAGGAGCTCACCCTGTCGCTGGGATTCGAACCACCGACCTTCTGATCAGCAAGCCCTAGGCACTGTGGTTTAACCCACAGTGCCACCCGCATTCCATCAGGATGAATACCAACAGCCAATACCAGAGGAAAGCATTCTGGTTGCCCCCTCCCCCATGCTCCAGACTACAACTCTCATCGGCACCTGTCAGTGTGGCCAATGGCCAGGAATGATGAGAATGACAGTCCAGAACACCAAGAGGGAGCCAAGTTGCCTAATCTGGTCTACAGTGATTGGCAGCAGCTCTCCAAGGTTTCAGATAAGCATCTTCCCAGCCATTGTTGGTTTTGTGTGATTCCCAGTCTGTCTCACTTATTGATCCCTGTAGTATAATTAGACTAGCAGCAGTCAGCTTGGTGATGGGTACAGCTGATGCTTGCCTTGCTGGTTGTCTAGCCTGCAAAAGGACTCTGACTGCTGGAGGCAGCTGGTTTCTAGATGCAACCTTATAGCATGTGGCAAGAGGTGCTGATATGCTTAATGAAGCTTGTTAAAAGTAAATTAGTCAAATATTCCAAGGCCTTAGCTAGACTCAGTTAGAGGGAAGACAGAAGAAGAGTGTTCAATGGAGAGTTATGAATCACAAAAAAGCACCTGTAAAAGCACCTGTGACTGACCAATAGCAGTAAAGCCTTCCTTTTTATTTGGATGGACACGTCTGGTCCAGTAGGGGGTAGAGCTAAAATATGTTAGTTTTCCATTTGCTGAACAGCATCTGCTTAATTGGTTGATTACTTCAAACATAGCAGCCAAATTCATCTGGTGCTCAGTGACCACCCAAAGAATAGTTACGAGCTTCAAGCTTGAGTCATCAAGGTAGGCCTCAAAATAAGCAAATATATTTATTGTTAGAAAACAGTTGATGTTTAATAACCTCAGCTCATGGGTCTGCTTGGCTGCCACCACACAAATGAACTCATGTGGACCCAGGCATTTGAAGACAGAAACGAACCTACAAACAGTGATGTTAAGATCACAGATATTAGTCAGATCAATTTTGTGCATGTGTGATATCGCGTTACAGTGACCATGAGTCACCTCCCCCAATGCCTGGACTCACTCTACCCTGCACACGACCATCACATCAGCCTGAGTGTTGGAATGGGCCCATTGTTTTAACCTTTTCTGTGACTGCAGAATGACGCCAGCTGTTAAGAAGAAACCAGGTAGCAAATACAGGTAGAATCAATGTATTCTGACAAATAATAATCTTGTACTGAAAATTCAAAGGCATTCATCAGAAGACATAAGAATAAAAGTTGACCTCTTTAAATATAATATTTAGCCTACTGGCCATGTTCCAAATGCAGATCAGAGTGCTGGCAACAATTTATCATTCTTCCCTTCTTCCCTGACATGTCTTTACTTTTGACCTTTCAACATAGTTCATCAGGCAGTATTCACTACCTGAATAACAACCTAGACTTACTTAACATAGTTTTATGCCCTAAAAAGCAAAATACCTTTCATTGGTATTAGGCTGTTACTAAAACTATGTAGAACTTTGAACTGATCAATCAACCAAGCACCTTTCTTTTCATAAACCTCAAGTCATTGATGGTACCAGATTAACCATGAAGGGTTACGGCATTGTTTGTGCATAGCAATCCAAATCATTTGGAGGGAATGTATTATGGGGGCTGGGAGTGTTATATAAATGTGCATTTACGACAATGCAGCAAAAAAATAGCTTGGGGAAAATCCTGCTAGCCAAAGACATTGAAAAGGCACAGGAGAACAGAACAGGATGATGCCATGGCACATAGTTCTTCCACATATTGTTATTGTTGTTTAGTCATGTCTGACTCTTCATGACCCCATGGACCAAAGCACGCCAGGCACTCCTGTCTTCCACTGCCTCCCGCAGTTTGGTCAAACTCATGTTTGTAGCTTCGAGAACACTATCCAACCATCTCATCCTCTGTTGTCCCCTTCTCCTTGTGCCCTCCATTTTTCCCAACATCAGGGTCTTTTCCAGGGAGTCTTCTCTTCTCATGAGGTGGCCAAAGTATTGGAGCCTCAGCTTCAGGATCTGTCCTTCCAGTGAGCACTCAGGGCTGATTTCCTTCAGAATAGATAGGTTTGACTTCTTGCAGTCCATGGGACTCTCAAGGGTCTCCTCCAGCACCATAATTTAAAAGCATCCATTCTTCGACGAACAGCAGGAAATAACTTGACCTGGGGATCATCGAGGGATGAGCTATAGCTCACTGGGGAAGCACAAGCTTTGAATACAAAAGTTGAGTCCCCAGCATCTCAAAACAGGACCAGGGCAGACCACACTGCCTCAGACCCTGGAGAGATGTTGCCAGTGAGTAGATAGTTCTAGCTAGACCAGTGTTTCACAAACTTGGGCCTCCAGCTGTTTTTGGACTACAGCTCCCATCATCCCTGGTCACTGGTCTTGCTAGCTAGGGATGATGGGAGTTGTAGTCCAGAAACAGCTGGAGACCCAAGTTCCCAAGTTTTGGAAACACTGAGCTAGAAGCCTTGAGTGGGAAGCCTGTGGTCCTTCAGATGATGTTGGGCTCCAACTTCCATCAGCACTGGACAGCATAACCAATGATCAGGGGCGGGAGTTTTAGCCCAACAACATCTTCAAGGCCAGAGGTTCCCTACCTCAAGCGAGATGGGAAAATAATTGATAAAACAATTTCCTAAAATAACTGATAGCAGGAAAGAGTTATGAAAAGGATTAGTCAAAGCAGGAGAAGGTAAGAACATCAGCAGCTGTCAAGTAGGACAAACAGGGCATCCGTACAGTTCTCATACCATTTTCACATGTAAGACCAAGAAATGAATCTGAGTCTCTTTTGTGTGTGTTAATGCCACAAAATGAATGTTGTAAACAGCAGAGAAAATTTGGAATTGGGGGAAAAAATGAAATGCAGCTTTTAACCAATGTAGGTTTCATCTTTACATTACAGACTGATTAAAACACAAACTTATTTAAGTTTCACGTTTGAAGATACCCTTAGGCTGTCCATAGTATATTTAGCTGGTGGACTGCTCTATCATTCCTTTGTGTCTCAAGCATTCCTGATCCAGCCTCATCTATTTTCATGTTCATTTAGGAAACAGTTGAGGTGAAGGTTACACAAGGGAGCAAAATGAAATTTGTGGCTTGTGTCCCTGGAGACCGAGCCAGCTCTCATTCGAGTTAGCCCTAGAGGTGTGCTCAAACCATCATGTTCTCTTTCACCTTGGATCAGAAATTGTTCTCCAGGTGAAAGACAGCCAGATAAATGAGAGAAAATGCAATTAAATGTCTGCCGCTGTCACACAAAGTCACCATAGAGTATGACTCCCCCCATTTGCTTTGTGTTACGTTAGTTACATTCTAGAACTGCAGTAACTAAACGCCAGTTCAGACATTATATCTTTTGTCCAAGACAGCCACATGCTCTACCTTGAGCTTACACAACTTGGGCGTAAGGACTGCCTTGCAGGAGCAGACCAGGAGATTATTCAGCCCAGTCATGGGCAAGCTCCCAGCTCAAACTCAGAAGCAAGCTGAGCCATTTCCTCCCAAACTGGAACATAGTACAGTGGTACCTCGGATTACGAACTTAATCCGTTCTGGAACTCCGTTCTTAAACCGAAACTGTTCTTAAACTGAAGCGCACTTTCCCTAATGGGGCCTCCCGCCGCCGGTGCCCGTCCACTGTTCGGATTCCGTTCTTAGACCGAGGTAAAGTTCGCAAACCAGGACACTACTTCTGGTTTTGCGGAGTTCGTAAACCGAATCGTTCGTAAACCGGACTGTTCTTAAACCTACCCTATTCCTGTGAGCTCCTAAACCTCTCCCCCACCCTGACCTGCCAAATACCTGCCATCCTTCCTTCAATCTGACTTACCAGTCTGGCATTTGGGAGCCAGAAAACCACAGCAGGCAGTTGTACGGAAGGGAGGGGGGTCTTTACATCTTTAGCTAGATAATTTTGTGGGGAAAGCCCTGTTCAGGAGTTCACTTGTGCAATGAGAATCAAGTGAGGGAGACCAGGGGCATGCTGGCAGTATGCCTTCCCTGACATCTAACATAGCTCCGTCGGTATAGCATGAGACTCTTAATCTCAGGGCAATGGGTTCGAGCCCCGCATTGGGCGAAAGATTCTTGCATTGCAGGGGGTTGAACTAGATGATCCTTGTGGTCCCTTCCAACACTAGAATTCTCTGATTCTTTACAAATCCTCCACAAGCAGATGGAGGATGTTCTTCCAAAGCAGGGAGTCTCCTCTAACTCATGAAGGTTCCCCACATGATTTTAAACCTTGCATATTCAGGGCTGTAGACTGCACATGTTTCTATGTGTACATATGGAAAGGCCTGCCTCCTAAATTGCTTCAACAGGCAAGCAAAAATGTTCTTCTTCCCCAATATAACGGTAGGACATGTGCACACATAGATTTTATGCAGCTACATCTGGTTAATATAGATACTGTTAGGACTAAAAACTGAAAAAGTAATCTATCAGTGGGTGTAGGTAGGGCTGCTGCTGCTTCAGGCCCACCCATTTAGCCTTTAAACTGATTATTTGATCTTCAAAGAACAAGAATTTATGTGTGAGAGAGAGAGAAAGAAAGAGAAAGAGAGCGAGGAGTGGGAGAGATAGAGATGTTCAGTTGCTTGAAATGAAAACAGATATCTTCTTGCATGCATAGCAATGCCTCAAGGTGACTGAAAGAGCTTCCTTTCACATCAAGAGCTGAGAGTAAAAACACTGCAGAACCTCAAAGAGCCAAAAGTCAGTGGCTTTTGGACAACAACTAGAGCAACCTAGCTGTTGACACTATCATATCTTGCGAGCTAAATGGGGCTTAGCCTATGTGGCACTGGGAAGGGGTGCACACATGTTGGTTTGGTGCACTATTAGATAACCATTATCTGGTTGCATGAACCCCCACCCCACTCGCCTGCATCATCTCCATATGCCAGATGACTGGGAGGGGAATGATTCTTGCTTCACTTTGAGCACGACTTTGGAGAGAGGTGGAGTGCCTCTCTTTTGCCACTTCCTCTTTCCTCGGTCTTTATAGGGAACTATGACCGGAGCAGCTTTTTAAGTTCAGCACAGCACCTTGGAAAGTGAAGGAAGACCCTGTTAATTTGCCAAGCCCCCTACAGCTCAGTCAGCAGAGCGTTAGACTTATATCTCAGGGTCGTGGGTTCGAACCCCACTTTGAATGAAAGATTGCTGCATTGCAAGGGGTTGGACCAGATGCTGCTGCTGCTGCTGCTGCTGCTGCTGATATGTTATTTGTACCCCGCCCATCTGGCTGGGTCTCCCCAGCCACTCTGGGCGGCTTCCAACAAAAATTAAAAATACATTAAAATGTCACACATTAAAAACTTCCCAGATGTCTTCTAAATGTCAGGTAGTTGTTTATCTCTTTGACATCTGATGGGAGGGTGTTCTACAGGGCAGGTGCCACTACCAAGAAGGCCCTCTGTCTGGTTCCCTGTAGCTTTGCTTCTCGCAGTGAGGGAACCGCCAGAAGGCCCTCAGCGCTGGACCTCAGCTTCACGGCAGAACGATGGGGGTGAAGACGCTCCTTCAGGTATACTGATCCTCGTGGTCCCTTCCACCTCCACAATTCCGATTCTGTGCACTGATTCTACGCATCAGTTCATGAACAGCTCCAGAGAAGGGTGTTCACCACTGGCAAATAGAGACTGGACTGAAAAGAACCCCAGGCACTGAAGGAAGCTGTTGTCTAGCTATCTAAACTGAAGCCTTGAAACACCAGATAGTATTGAAAGTAGTTTGCAAAATCGAAAAGAAATCCAGGGGTTGGTTGAGGGGAGCCATAAAAATGTGTCTGTGTTTCAGCTGAGTAAATAAGGCAAACAGGGTAAAGGTAAAGGGACCCCTGACCATTGGGTCCAGTCGTGGCCGACTCTGGGGTTGTGGCGCTCATCTCGCTTTATTGGCCAAGGGAGCCGGCGTACAGCTTCCAGGTCATGTGGCCAGCATGACTAAGCCGCTTCTGGCGAACCAGAGCCGCACACAGAAACACCGTTTACCTTCCCACTGGAGTGGTACCTATTTATCTACTTGCACTTTGACGTGCTTTCGAACTGCTAGGTTGGCAGGAGCTGGGACCGAGCAGCAGGAGCTCACCCCGTCGCGGGGATTCGAACCACCGACCTTCTGATTGGCAAGTCCTAGGCTCTGTGGTTTAACCCACAGCGCCACCTGCGTCCCTTCAAAAGGCAAACAGGGGGGTGGGCATTAATAGGGTGCCCATGTGTCCTACTGTATAGACCATCTGCTTTGTATGCAGAAGGTCACAGATTCAGTCCCCACATCCTGCAGGTAGTGCCAAGAGGGATTTCTGCCTGAAACCCCACAGAGCCACTGCTAGGCAGTGTAATGCGGCTTCCCAGGTTCTAATGCTTCCCTCATGACAGGAAAACTTGGCTTTTCGCTACCACCCAGTTGTAGTTGAAGCCAGCCGCCATTTTAAAATGGCCAGCACACAGGAAATGATGCTTTGCCAGAGAATAAGACAAGGAAGGCTATATACAGAGAACTCAGGAATCCTGATGTGTGAAAAGTTTTGCATGTAGAGGAGTTAAGCAGTCGGGCCTCAAAATAACTTTAGAAAATCATAAAAGGGTTTCTAAGGCAGTTTCAGCAAAACTCATATAAGATATAATTTCTGAAACTACACACTTACCCACCGCGAAACATTAAGCCAGAGTTTTGAAAACCTATTAAGAGGGATTGAAAGAACTTCCAATGGCACCTGTGACATTCACTTTCAGTGTTAATATCCTATTTTACCATGATGGCAGAGTAATAAGCTTTTAATTGAAAAAATGCAATTATACTACAATGAAGCACTGCATTACGAATCAAAAAGCACATTGTTCTTTACGCTCATTGTTCTTAGGGTCACACTTGGAAGTTCGCGATCCATTACCAAGTGCAAAAGTTTCTACTCGGATGCGTTTCATATTGGAATGTTAGAGAGTCTAGCTCCTCAAATGTCAAACCGTTATTCACAACATTTGTATATATTCATTCTTCTAGGTATGAAGTCTTGTGAGGTGCTTGAGGCTGAGAGACAATGATTTTGGGAAGGGCCATAGCTTTCCAGGTTCAATCCCCAGTACGACTCTCCCAATTTGAAACACTGGGGAGCCACTCCCAATCAGTGTAGACAACAATGAACTTGATGGACCAATGGGGTGACTTGGAATAAGGCAACCTGTGTTCTATGTTCAATGCATGTTTTATCTGAGACAGTTCCAGAGAGACTGTGGGTTTTAATTGGGGAGAGGAGTTGCACTTCCAACACTTTAGTTCCTCTAGAACAGGCACCCCCAAAATCGGCCCTCCAGATGTTTTGGGACTACAATTCCCATCATCCCTAACCACTGGTCCTGTTAGCTAGGGATGATGGGAGTTGTAGTCCCAAAACATCTGGAGGGCCGAGTATGGGGATGCCTGCTCTAAAACGTCTCTGTGCTCACTTGTACAGTGTTTGTTCCAAGCAGTTAGTCCTAGATATCCTTTACACATGCGTCCCCTTTTTTTGAAAACAACTTTCCCCCTTCCTGCTTAGGGTTTTCCCATACAGTCAGGTCAAACTGCCTTCTTTCAGTTAGCACACTGTGTCATTTCCAAAGTCATTAGCTTCTTGACCCTATTGAAGAGACCAAGCCAGACCAGAGTTTTCAAGACATACCAAGCATCTCCCCTGACAAGAGAACAACTGCGCATGACACTCCTTTATCAAAGGAAGTGGTTTGCACACTTCCTGCTTCCAACCAATCCCTTCCACACTGATTTGCCTGCTGAGGAATCCCTGTGAATTTGCCCCAGAACCTTCCTTCCCAGAAGAGGATTCTGGGACCTACCGAGCCTTGCTCAATCCGCTCATGATGGCAAGAAGGGAGCCAGGCTGTAGTGAGCAAGATAAGCCAGAAGTCTCCTCCAAGGTAATGTGGAGAGGAGGATTAACCTCACCCCTCACCAGCTCAAAAGTTCACTGAGCCCTGTGGCTTCTTATGGCTCTTGCTGGGCACAGTCACAAAGCTATAGCCATCCTCCGTCTCCATCTCATAGCTGGAAGAGACACAGAGGCACCTATCCACCAGGCAGAGATAGAGAAAGCCCTTCCCATTCTCAGCTTGCAGTGCTTGTAGGGGAAGGCAGAGGCAAGTCAACTTCCTGTGCCCCTTTGGCTGGTGTTCTGCAAGCTTGGGACACTGGTCAGATGGACACAAAAAGAGAGACTTTGCAGAACTGGCAAAACTGACGGAAAGAATCCAGAACCAGCAAGACCAATCATTCCAAAAGGACTGGAAAAAATTTATATTCTATTTGAAAGACAACTGTAAGCAATTAACATCGTTAGCAGGGTTATCTGAAGATTTGTAAAATGAAATTGCTACCTATTCAGGAGGAGTAATTTAATATTTTAGGGAATGATATAACAAGGATAGGAAACAAAGTGAAATGTAAAGATGTAAAGTTTAATTTTGTAAACGGGAGGGAGGGAAGTTGTTAGGCTCAGTTGAGCCAAAGAGATAAAATAAGAGGATATGATGTTATGTAATGTGATTATATGTAAAACCAATAAAAATCATTTAAAAACAAAAACAAAGAGAGAAAACCTCTCTCCCCTGCCTGTCCTTCTGAATAGTTGGAAGAAGGCTGGTTTCCTGACCTCTATTTCAGTTCCAAGCTTAGAGCCAGACAGAGCAGGAAATTCCCCCTGACTTTGTGCTGCCTTTCAAAGACATAGCATGAGGTCAGGGACAAGACCTGTCCTCTTGTGATGAGGGTGGGGGGCTCTGTCAGTAACACATTTTTGATTGCCAGTAGCACCAGCGCTGTGGTCTAAACCACTGAGCCTAGGGATTGTCGATCAGAAGGTTGGCAGTTTGAATCCCCGCAACGGGGTAAGCTCCCGTTGCTCAGTCCCAGCTCCTGCCAACCTAGCAGTTTGAAAACATGCCCAAATATGCAAGTAGATAAATAGGTACCGCTCCAGCGGGAAGGTAAACACCGTTTCCGTGCGCTGCTCTGGATTTGCCAGAAGCAGCTTAGTCATGCTGGCCACATGATCCGGAAAAACTGTCTGCGGACAAACGTCGGCTCCCTCGGTCAGTAAAGTGAGATGAGCGCCACAACCCCAGAGTCGTTCGCGAATGGACTTAACTGTCAGGGGTCATTTACCTTTACCTTTAGGACCAGCTAAAATGTGCTGCTTCCTGGTCTTCTCCTATAACCCTGCACAACATGAAAACATTTATTAGGACACACATTGCATGGAAAGATCACGGGTGATGAGAAGTTGTGTTTAAAATGAAGTTTGCCATCTCCACAGTTATCTGCTCATCGAGGAACCTCAGGCTTCCTTGGAACACAGTTTGAAAATGACAGATGCAAAGACTTCATCCAGAAGCATCAACTCTTCCTTTTCCCTAGCTGCATGCATCGAGCTGCTGTGCTTAGAAGCCTCTAAGTTCACCACTAGGCCTGGCAAACTCAACATTAACTACTGCGGCAGAGAAGTTGCCTGTCAGAATGTAGCTAAAACTGGAATAATTCCAACCATAAACTGGCAGCTAGTCAGATGAGGACCAATTTTCTTAAGGATGATTGAAACAAGCTGGCTTATGTTTAGAGAACAAGGTTAGAAAACACTACATACAATGCAAAATGTTTAAGCTTTGCACCAGCACTGAATATGGATTATCATTAGGCGTCAACAACAGTAATTAGGCAATTGATTAAGCCATGTACTAATTGTATGCTAGGCTGACCAAACAAGCATGCAAATTTATTTGGCTATTAAAGAGATGTAAAGAAATATGGATTTTCAGTCAGTCAACGGCAAGCTTTAAGAGGTGGGTGTTTTGTCCTTTGGGGTAGACGTTTGAACCTCTGATCCTTTTGGAAAGGAAAGTTAACACCTGTGACCCTCCTGCAACAAGAAAGGTATGGAGCTCATTTTATCTGCTGCCTTGCAGGCTGGTTTCTCAGCATGAGAAAGAATATGGGAATCTCAATGAAGATGGGCTAATTAAGAGACTTCCTTTCCCTCAAAGCTATGAGGAGGCACTCCGCCTCTTGTTCTATGAAGCCCTTTCACAGAGAAGGGTTAGAAAGAAGCTCAAACCTCTTTGGTAGCTGTCCACACAGAAACGATTAAACTGTCTTATACAGTAGTACCTCTGGTTACATACTTAATTCATTCCAGAGGTCCGTTCTTAACCTGAAACGGTTCTTAACCTGAAGCACCACTTTAGCTAATGGGGCCTCCTGCTGCTGCTGCTGCTGCACTGCCACCATGCAATTTCTGTTATCATCCTGAAGCAAAGTTCTTAACCCGAGGTACTATTTCTGGGGTAACCTGAAGCGTATGTAACCCGAGGTACCACTGTACAGAGCCCTTCACCATATATGGACCATCTAGCTCAGAAGTCACAAATTCTGGGGTCCCATGGAAACATTTTCAAAGTGGAAAAATGGTTATGTGTACCACCCACACAACCAAGCACGCACAACTTATTACATTCGCTATAATAAAATGATTTCCGGCCCCTATGTGGAGATGCTGGAGATGTTCCATCTCTGATAGAATGGTGGGAGGAACCAGCTAGGGAACCACCAAAGGAAGAAGGCTCAGAACCCAAGGAGTAGTGGTGGGACAACAATGAGTGGTCAGAGGGAGAAGAGGGGGAAAACAGTAAAGAGGAGGTGTTGGAAGCTGAATGGGTAACAGGGTTTAGTGAGCAGAAAGAATTCCAGAATCAGAGGCAGAAGCCGAAACAGGTGAGTGGGATGAGGGAGGCCAAGAGGCAGAGATGAGTCACAGGTGTCTCTCCCTCCTGCCACAAGCTTCCCTCCCCTCTGGTCTCCCAGAACCAGAAGAGGCATGAAAAGGGCAGAGGAAAGGTTGGCTGCATGCAGGCACAGTCTCTGATTGCTTGGGGAAATGTCCTGGAGAGGAGGGATCTGCAACACGCCAGCCCTTTCTACAAAAGCAAGCCATAAGCGGCAGCTTGTGGATTAACTTGAGCCTGGGAGTAGCCCCTGTGATCCTCCAGCTATTGTTGGACTTTCTCACTTCAGCCCCAGTCAGAACGGGAAATGGTCAAGGATGATGGGAGCTGAAGTCCAACAGCATCTAGAGAGCACCACACTGACTCCCCCTGCCCATTTGTCTAACCTCTCTTTTCCTAGGTAGAACTAAAAGAAAATGCTGCCAGGTTTGGTACCAGAGAAAACCTAGAGAGACAGATCCATTGCTGCATCTTACTTGGTAAAATAAGGCTTTCCCCTATAAGCAAATTACTTACACACAGGATTGCAAATATATATTAATTTGGTTCAACTGTGCAAGATTTATCAGGCTAGAATATCAAATGCTTTCAGGCTACTGTACTTTGGGCTTGCGCTATGTGAAAAGGCACTGATAAAATAGAATTATGAAGCCCCAAAAGCATTTAATAATCACAGAAACAAAGCACATGCACTAATAAAATTAACGTTAATAAACTAGGTCAATGCTGAAACAAAGGAAATAGCCAGACAGGCAAAATGCTGCAAACCTGCTCCTTCAGGGTTGCATTTTCAATTCAACTTTCTCTTCTAGCATTTTACTTCATACAGTAACGGTTGTGGGTTTTGTGGCTCTTTGACCTGCGTAACATAGGCGTTAGTTACAAGGCAGTGTGCAGGGGAGGCCTCTCAGCAGGATCCATATTTGCAGCTGCAAGCAGTCAAGTAGCTACTTAGTACAGCGTATCTTTTGGAAGAAAAGCTCATGAATCAACCTTCTATCATTAAAAGAGTTTTAATGGTGAGAAAAGGGCTTATACTGCACTTACGCAGGCGGATACTTGAAGGTAGCGAAGCCTAACAAATTGAGCAAAAGACTGCTGCAAGTATTTCAGGGTTTAGCTTTGTACATACCAGATTGCACTGCACTTAAAAAGGCAAAGAGAGAAGGGGGGTGGAGGTAATGGAAAAGGACAAATTACTCCTGACTTTCTGTCTGTTACAGGATCCCTCATTCACACAATGACATTTTTGGAGACCGGAAGGCGAAAGGTAAAAAAACCAAAATCGTCCTGTCTGGAAATATCTGACAAGTATTGTTCCACCACAGAAGATGGTTCGAGTTATTTTGTGTGTTTGTGTCTGGAGGGAAAGGGGAGGAATGAAATAGGGACAGGATTAAAAAATCAAGGACAAAAGAGGAAACTCACTGATAGGATCTAAAGAGGAGGATGCACTAAAAGCTGTGCATTTAAGTGTTTTGAATTTGGGGGATCCTTTTAAAAGAGAGGGACGCGGGTGGCGCTGTGGGTTAAACCACAGAGCTTAGGACTTGCTGATCAGAAGGTCGGCGGTTTGAATCCCCGTGACGGGGTGAGCTCCTGTTGCTCGGTCCCTGCTCCTGCCAACCTAGCAGTTCGAAAGCACGCCCCAAAGTGCAAGTAGATAAATAGGTACCACTCCAGCGGGAAGGTAAACGGCGTTTCCATGCGCTGCTCTGGTTTGCCAGAAGTGGCTTAGTCATGCTGGACACATGACCTGGAAGCTGTACGCCGGCTCCCTTGGCCAATAAAGCGAGATGAGCGCCGCAACCCCAGAGTTGGTCACGACTGAACCTAATGGTCAGGGGTCCTTTTACCTTGACCTTTACTTTAAAAGAGAGCTTAACTCTTATTAGAAATTCTGGCATTAAAGTTTTTGGGTGGGCTTTTTTATACAGTATATCTATTCTTGCAATGAAGGTCAATGGTGCTGTTATAGGATTGGGGTGGGTGGTGTTGCAGTAGACGGAACTGCTGAACTGTTAACCTTTCTTTGAAAGGTTAATGGCTCTAGCAGGCTTCCTCAACCTCAGCCCTCCAGATGTTTTTTGGCCTACATCTCCCATGATCCCTAGCTAGCAGGACCAGTGGTCAGGGATGATGGGAATTGTAGTCTCAAAATATCTGGAGGGCCGAGGTTAAGGAGGCCTGGGCTATAGCAAGGCCTGGAAGCACTATGTT
Source organism: Podarcis filfolensis (assembly GCF_964270895.1). NCBI lineage: Eukaryota > Metazoa > Chordata > Lepidosauria > Squamata > Lacertidae > Podarcis > Podarcis filfolensis. The sequence goes on along the minus strand of NC_139603.1, from coordinate 27,880,295 downwards.
TTGCATGACTTATTGTAAACAGCCCTGTGATCTTCGGATGAAGGGATGGAAAGAAATTTAATAAACATAATAAATAAATGACTTAAAGGGTGAGTCATGTTGTCATAGAGGCAAACAGGTAGGCCTTTTCCTGCACTCACCTAGCTGGATGCCAAATACAATTAAAAACCATGCAGCATCTAGTACTGCACATTACAATTGCTGCAACAGGGAGAAAAAAATCATTAAGTGGTCAGCTAAGACCTCCTGCCATTTCCAAGTAGTCCATGGGGAAAAGTTTGGGAATCACCTTTCGACAGTGAATGGCAGCAGGTCTCCAGTGTGTCACAGAATCCTAAAATTATAGCGTTGGAAGGGACCCCCAAGTCGTCTAATCCAACCCCCTGCAATGCATGAATCTCAGCTGAGCACCTCTCCCAGCCCTAACTGTGTTCCATGTGACGGTCACCTCTAGGCTTGACTACTGTAATTCGCTCTACGCGGGGCTGCCCTTGAAGCTGTCCCAGAAACTCCAGCGGGTGCAGAATGCTGCAGCGAGGCTCCTCACAGGGTCTCTGCCATGGGAGCATACTCACCCAGTGCTTTTCCAGCTGCACTGGCTCCCGGTGGAGTACAGGGTCAGATTTAAGGTGCTGGTTTTGACCTTTAAAGCCCTTCACGGCCTAGGACCCTCGTACCTACGGGACCGCCTCTCCTGGTATGCCCCACGGAGGACCTTAAGGTCCATAAACAGCAACACCCTAGAGGTCCCGGGCCCTACGGAAGTTAGATTAGCCTCAACCAGAGCCAGGGCCTTCTCAACACTGGCTCCGGCCTGGTGGAACGCTCTGTCTCATGAGACCAGGGCCCTGCGGGATCTGATTTCTTTCCGCAGGGCCTGTAAGACAGAGTTGTTCCACCTGGCCTTTGGCTTAGAATCAGTTTGATTCCCTCCCCCCTTTCTTTTTCCTTTCTCTTCCTGTGAAGAGGCTGCATCCTAATGTTTTAATGTCGCATTTTTATCTTGTTTTTTAAATTGTATTTTAATCAACTTGTTTTTATTATTGGATGTTAGCCGCCCTGAGCCCAGTCTTGGCTGGGGAGGGCGGGGTATAAATAAAATTTATTATTATTATTTTTATTATTATTATTATTATTATTATTATTATTATTATTAAACTAAAGCTGCAGGCATCTGGGACCTCCTGCATGCAAAGCAGATGCTATGACCTCTGGTCTGAAATCGCAGTGGTGGTTTTACTGAAGGTGGTTGTGTCGAAGGGAAGCACAGAAATTTTCAAAATTAAAATCGGAACAAATCCTGAAGAAGAGTTTGGATTTGGTATCCCGCTTTATCACTACCCTAAGGAGTCTCAAAACGGATAACATTCTCCTTTCCCTTCCTCCCCCACAACAAACACTCTGTGAGGTGAGTGAGGCTGAGAGACATCAGAGAAGTGTGACTAGCCCAAGGTCACCCAGCGGCTGCATGTGGAAGAGCGGGGAATCAAACCCAGTTCACCAGATTACGAGTCCACTGCTCTTAACCACTACGCCACGCTGGCTCCTGTTCTATATAATGCAAGAAGGCACTGACGAAACAGAGAAATCTAGATCCCGATTCTGCCCTTTCCATCGCGAGCCTTTGCCAGCATCCAACTGCCCTTTGACTGCCTTGCTTATTTAAGGAAGTCAGCTTTCGTCGAGTGCCCCTCATTGCTTCAATGCAAGTGCCAAGCCCCTCTCAATGTGTGCCTCATCTTCCCTGGAGCCCTCTAGACATTCCTGTGTAGCAACTACCATATTTACTCGAGTCTAATGCACCATCAAATTGAATGCGCATCTCTATTTTCAGAACCTTGAAACCAAAAAAAGTATTTGCTTGCGAATGTAAACGTGCCATCACATCGAATGCAGACCTTAATTTTCACAGCGTTAATTTGGTTGGCCAAAAAAAGGTGAGCATTAGATTCAAGTAAATACAGTAATAAATGGTAATGTATGCTGTCTGTCTCCTTCATTTCTGTACAGTGTAAATATTTTATGAGTTTGAGAATGGCACTGAAACCTCGTTGGAGGACTATTGCCTTGCAAGCCTCTCGGTTCGTTGCCAAAGAAGGGCGCTCCTGCCTTGCATGGTTGTATACGTGCATGCACACAAAAACCCAATCACGGTGTGCAGGAAATCTCGACAGAAGTCTTGACACCACTTCCCCTAGGCATCAGCATAATGCTCTTGCCCTTGAAACCTAAAGTCTCAAAAGGCTGAGACCTTCTAACAAACACACGTCATTTATTTCTAGTTCAGAGTTATCATTACCTTTTAGATTGGTACTCAGCGGAAAGCTGGTTTAACTGGATATTTCCAAGATGCTCCATCAAAATCAAAGCCTTTCAAAAACAAGACATCATTCACGTTAATCAGCCACCGAATGCCAACAATTACTTGCAGCACTGTCAGGCCACCATCAAAATCAAATGGTGAATGTCAACAATGCCCAGTTCGGATTCACAGGAACACACTTCGTCAGGATTTTGATGAGTAAAACAAAATTACAATAGCCGTCTTTATTCTTTTAGAGTAAAATTGACTGAAATAATTTATGAGGCATTGCTGTTTGCTGCATGCTTTGTTTTTGGCTTTGTTGGCTATAAGCAACATAGAAAAAGTAAATCTATAAATTAGCATATCCCTCCATCATTTGACATCATCTTTTGAGTTCCAAAGCCAAACTCTGTTATTTTACTCTGCAAAGCTCTTCACAGCAATCCCTATGAAAGTATCTCAATGGACAGTGTTAGGTAAGCAGGACAGAAGAGGCACTACTTTCCCATTCAGTAAAAAAATAATTGATGGGGGGGGTTTCCCCTCTGTGGTGCCCTGCAGTATCAAAGAACACTGAGAATGCCATAACTGCGCTTAAAAAAACACACCTACCTGTGTTGTGTTTTTAGCCCATCTCAACTGTTGCAGATTACAGTTCCAGAGAACTCAGTGAAAACCCCTGAGAATTGAGACATGTTTATCTGGGTTCTGTTTCTTTCTCTCGCTAGTGTCCTTTTCATCCATTCTACACATCTGGGAAATGGAGAGGCATCACATAACCTTGAGCTCATGTCCCATCCCCTCAACATCCATGAGTTTAGCATGGATTAGGGCTGGGCGATATAACAATATATTGTCCAAAACCCGGTTTGAAGTCCAAACTGTGCTATTGGTTTCATAATTTTTGACCTGGCAATGTATCATGAAACATGATGCGTCTGTGTGCTATGCAAAAATCACAACGTGGGGAAAACTGTGAAGCCAGCAAATGCCTCTACATAGCTCCATCCTTATTTCAGACATTCTGATACAGTGGTACCTTGGTTGTCAAACTTAATCTGTTCGACTCCCAGAATGGTTCAAAACCCAAGGGGCTGATTGGCTCAATTGGAAGCTGCATCAGACGTTCAGCTTCCAAAAAAACGTTCGCAAACCGGAACACTTACTTCTGGGTTTGCGGCATTCGGGAGCCAATTAGTTCGGGAGCCAAGCTGTTTGAGAACCAAGGTACCACTGTATATCGGTATATTGCAATGTTGAAAATGATATTGTCCAGCCCTAGCATGGGTGTCTATATAGGAGCAGCTAAACATGTGGATGTCAAGGGACTGGGACAACCGTTCTACCTACGGACATCTCCCAAGGAAAGGGCTTAGATTTTGATAGAATCCAAGGGGAAATTTCTAAAGTGATTAATTTATTAAATTTCTACCACACGTTCTCAACACAGTAGAGCATCCACAGCAGCTGCAATAAATTTCAGTTGCTTCCTCTCCAAACCTGCCCTACCTAGACATCAAAGAATGAAGGTGCTGCTTCATTTACAGACACAATCTCTCCCAAAGATGGCTTCCATCATAGGTGCCAATTCCTGGGGCCCTGGGTGCTTGAGCACCCACAAAATTCCCCATGAAAGGGTTAAAGGGAAAGGGAAAGAGACCCCTGACCATTAGGTCCAGTCGTGGCCGACTCTGGGGTTGCGGCGTTCATCTCTCTTGATTGGCCAAGGGAGCTGGCGTACAGCTTCCGGGTCATGTGGCCAGCATGACTAAGCCGCTTCTGGCGAACCAGAGCAGCGCACGGAAACGCCGTTTACCTTCCCGCCGGAGTGGTACCTATTTATCTACTTGCATTTTGATGTGCTTTCAAACTGCTGGGTTGGCAGGAGCAGGGACCGAGCAACGGGAGCTCACCCCGTCGTGGGGATTCGAATCGCCGACCTTCTGATCGGCAAGTCCTAGGCTCTGTGGTTTAACCCACAGCGCCACCCACGTCCCATGAAAGGGTTGGGCACCCACAAATTTCGGGCCATGCACGCTGCAGGGCACCCAGACACCCACAGTTGGGGGCGAAAACTGGCACTCCTACCTTCCATCAAGAGCTATTTGGGTGAGAATAGCCTAAAGTGAAAACTGCAGGACATTTATGCTTCTTCTACAAACACTTCTTTTTTCATTCTTTTTTAGCAAAGGCTGGATGTTTCTTAGACTGATAAAGGGCTGTTCCGAAAAACATCAAGATTTCTGTATGTGAATTCCCAATGGTATGAGCTGACAAAGCTCCGTAAAACAATTTGGGTACACAAAGCTTGAAGTAAGCAGGATCTCAAAATAAATACAACAGCTCACTCTCTGCAAGAGGTTAGCTTTATCTGGTTCTGAGTGGAAGGGGGGGAAATTAAAACAGTCCCCAGATCTATGAGACTCTGCAGACAAGTCCTTCACAACATGCCATCGGCTTTTATAGCCATCACCTACATACCCAAGGAAAACAGTGAAATAAATAAGCCAGAATTGGGCTCCTTGGGAACATTTGAGGAATTCACATTTATTCTTCCAGAATAAAGTAGAAAGCAGCACATACCACTAATGGATGACAAAAAATCAGTTTTGGAGAAAGGGGTGGAGAGTGATTAATGTCCCTGACTGCGCCTCTCAAAATCCTCTTCATTGCAAGAAGCATTTTGTATTAGGTTTCGTTGTTACAGATAACCTTGTCATTTTGCTTAAAATAAAGTCTAGGCTATTCATATCGTCTCAGCCCGGTCAGCGTCTCACCACCTGGGAAACAAATTTGACTTTTCGAAATGTGGAATATTCCTCAAAATGAAGGAGGAAACGTGATCCTTGCTTTTCATTAGCCCAACCGATTTCTGGAGAATCACTTGATGTGTGCTTCCTGCTCCACCCCCTGCAGCGATCTTTTAAGCTTTTTAATTAAACTACCTCTGTGGTTTGTGGCTTAAGTCCAATTCAGGTGTTACATGGGTGAAAAGGTGGCTGTGGGGTCACCACGCTACAGTGACAATATCTGCAAAAATTAATGATGTGGTTAATCTGACATACACTGGGATCTTCCATGCCAGGACCACTTAAAAAAACAGTTCTGCCTACAGTCTGAGATCATATAATGGCAAAGACACCTTCCACTTGGGTTTTTATCCCCTCTCTCGTTTCCGTCTTCCGCCTTCACCCCACCCTGTCCAGCAGTGCCCTCAAAGAGCAGCTGCTATTTGCAACAGCCATCGTTCCGGTCATTCTTAAAACTAGCAATGTGGTTTGTTAATCTTGCATACAAGCCTGCTCTTATTTTTAATTTAACTTTGTTAGCAAGCCTTCAGAACATGTGTGTTTTTATATCTGGTTTCCTTCTCTCCCCACCCCCTCCCCGCGACCATGCCAGTAACAAAATCTGTACCAAGGAGATTCGAAATCTGCACTATAGTATACCTTATGTTCATTCTGAAGAAAGATGGTCTTAAATCACTGCATGTGATGACAGTTGTATACTCAGTGTCTGCATAGCAGATCCATTACATCGGTGTTTTCCAAACTTGGGTCTTTGGCTGCTTTTGGACTACAGTTCCCATCATCCCTTGCTAGCTAGGGATGATGGGAGTTATAGTCTAAAAACAGCTGGAGAGCCGCGTTTGGGAAAGTAGGGTTGCTGTATTTCAAACATTCAGACTACAGGTGGGGGATGTTACCCCTAAATAAATTCCCTGAACACAGAAAATTTAGATCACAATGAGAAATGGTCCAGTCTAGTCTAGTCTCTCTCATGTCATGCTAATTTTCTTGGCATTTTCTGCCAGGAGAAGGAGCATTCAAACATACAACTCATTGGCTGCAGTTTTAAAGTGGTATGAAACCATGCTTACATCTCAGCACGGGACTCATCATTTGTGTGCAAAGCAAGGCATTAAGCTCCAGAGCTGCCCAGTACTGTTTTCTGTGTACTGGGCCCACAGGTTTCAAGATGTGCCAAATTCAATAGATCTTTTAACAGCTATACAATGACTCCATGAGTGCACGGAATGGAAACAGATCTGAATTCATCCTGGGCTAGGGGATAGAATCTGAGCTAAGCCACAACTGGGTGGAAACCCTCTTTCTTGCCCTCTCAAAGCATCACCCACCACCTGGGATTTTGCCACAATGGAGGCACTGTGGCGAAAGCTCTTTGCAAGCCAGCAAATGCATCAGAGACATTAATGACTGGGGCACTGACCAGCATCGATCAATTGGTGCTGGTGTGAATGTGCAGCTGAAAGATGTAGAGGACAAAGCATTCGCTGCATGCTCAGCTTCAAATATGAACACAGCCTTAGTTGGAAAGCAGGAAGGAGAGGGACAAACAGAGGCACCTACAGCATTAATGACACCCAGTGGGTTTATATATGAATAATTGACGGAGGCGGGGGGTGGGGAACTGAACTTCCCTGAAATCTTTATTTTGAGCTGCTCAAGGGCAGGGGTTGCCCCACATTTCTCTTTGAAAAGCATTTAGCATATCTGGAATGCTAAATATATAACAAAGTTGTCAACTAGTACTGAAAGGAATATTCAAGGCAATCCGAAAACGTACCAGAGACCTCCAGATCACAGAACTATGGGACCTGGAGAAAGGGAACCTCTTGCCTAGACACAGGAAGAAGCATAAGATGGGCCCCTGCAGGATCAAACCATTTTCACATCGCCAGAAAAAGAATGACATATATCACACCAACTCATATGACTCTCAACCCATCAGGAGTACCAACGTGGCCCCACAACTGTGGGTGCCCGGGGCTGTGGGTGCCATGTAGCATGAGTGCCTGGCCCCTTTGTGGGAAATTTTGTGGTTGCTCAGGCCCCCAGGACCTCTGGGAGTTGGCACCTATGCATCCCATAAGGCTACTAGTAAGCACCAAGCAGGGCTGCCCCCTCTCCCCACTCCTCTCTCAGGAGCCACTGACTGTTGTATTATGTAGAAACATACCTATACAAGGCTACAGGATTAAAGGTGAAGAGCATCATATAGCAATGTGGTTTTCAATTCTTTCAACAGCTGTGTAATGTGATAGAGATATATGATGAGCAGGTGAACCACCAAATTGTGCCCTAGCTGCAGCTTCTGGGATCAACCTCAAAGGAAGCATACCATAGAGAGAACTGCAGTAATCCAGTTTGGATGTTACTAATGAATGGACAACGTTGGTCAGACTATCTGAGTCCAGAAGCAACACTCCTGGTCTCAGTAGGTCACCTGGGCCTCTAATGAGAGAGGTGGATCCAGGAGCACCCGAGACGATGAACTTGCTCCTTCATATGAAACGATTTACAATGATCTGCTAATTTGGATAGTCAAATGGGTTGCCAGTTGCTAGGGGGTCAAGCTGGACAGAGCGTTACCTTACAAACCATTACAGGAAACTTTGAAATATATTTCAGCCTTGCATACTTTAGAATCAAACTCCAGGTTGCAGCAAAAACTTATCTAGAAAATGCTTAACAACCCATCCCTTTATTGAGTAGCTAGAAAGCATGACTTGCAGGAGTTGGAAAAAATTATCTAAGTATATATATATATATATATCTCCCCAGAAGTGGTTTAAGTTACCTAGCAACCCATCTTTTTTCATAACACAATAGAAGGTCCACAAGTTTTGACTTGGCTTATACAACCAAGCATAGGTGGGGTTTTTTGTTTTTTGTTTTTGTTGAGTTTTGGAGCTGCCAAATAGTGTGTCTTAGTTCAAGCTGCTGCAAAGCTAAGCATAGTACCAAAAGGTCCTTTCTCTCTTGACAAACACAGCAATGTATATTGTGGTCAGAATCGAGTATACACTTCCATAGTGTTAACACTAAATACATTACTTCTGGTAAACGAGCAACCAAATGAGCCCATTTAGAGAGCTGTGAAAATTTGTGTTCCAGGCTTTTTAGACTCGTCTACCCATGTACTAGGTAAAAGGTTTAGGACCCCGGATGGTTAAGCCCAGTCAAAGGCGACTATGGGGTTGTGGTGCTCATCTCACTTCAGGCTGAGGGAGCTGGCGTTTGTCCACAGATAGCTTTCTGGGTCATGTGGCCAGAACGACTAAACCGCTTCTGGTGCAATGGAACACCGTGACGGAAACCAGAGTGCACAGAAACACTGTTTACCTTCCTGCCACAGCGGTGCCTATTTATCTACTTGCACTGGCATGCTTTTGAACTGCTAGGTTGGCAGGAGCTGGGACCGAGCAACAGGAGCTCACCCTGTCACAGGGATTGGAATCGGCAACCTTCTGATCGGCAAGCCCAAGAGGCTCAGTGGTTTAGACCACAGCGCCACCTGTGTCCCATGCACTATCTGAAACCAAAGGAGTGCATTGGTTGCCAGATGTGATCCCCCCCCCCCACCAGCTCTCCTAACCTCACTACAATGGTTTAACACCAAGCATATACTCAGCAGGCCAAGTACAGTGATACCTCTGGTTGTGGACTGGATCCGTTCCGGAGCTCCAGTCAGATCCCGAGGTTTTCACAACTGGAGGTGCCTGTTCTGTGCATGCGCGTGGTGTGGTAGAGAGCTTCTGTGCATGCGCCGAAACCTGGAAAAATATTTCCGGGTTTGCCGCATGTGTATCCCGAAGGATATGTAACGAGAAGTATGTATAAGTAGAGGTACCACTGTATATGATATATGTGTTTTCAAGCACTCATTTGTCAAAAGGTTTATACAGTGAACGCTCGGGTTGCGAACGTGATCCGTGCGGGATGCACGTTCGCAACCCGCAATGTTTGCAACCCGCATGGGTTGCGATTTGGCGCTTCTGCACATGCACAAACCACAATTTAGTGCTTCTGCACATGCGTGACCGCCGAAACCCAGAAGTAATCCGTTCTGGTACTTCCAGGTTTCGGCGGTCCGCAACCCAAAAAAATGCAACCTGAAGCGGCTGTAACCCAAGGTATGACTGTACTTAACATTTTCATATGTGTACACCTAAAAACCACATACATTTTTGTATGATTTTTGTATGACACCCTATGATTTTGGTCATTATGGGCTTACAAGCAAGCAAGGTCAAATAGCGTTTGGAAGTATTCAAGCCTCCCATGGGTGGGATTAAATGACTGAAGTTAACCTTTGGGGATGCAGTTTCAACACAGGTTTTATTTGGCCTGATTCTGCACAGCACGGGTGGCAGCCCCTTGAAAACAGAAGTGCCTGAGGACTGTTTGACATAGGAACGGCATTATGCGTATGAAGCTGCTTCCAAGCGATTTCAAGGACTTTTACGGGAAGCTGCAATCATGTGGTTGAAAATTGTTTGAACTGTGTAGTAAGCAGCCAGAAACAAATATGAAGCTGCTTTGTACATCACGTGTCTGAGGCATTTCATTTTTTTGATGATCCAAGAGATTTGTGAATGGTCTGTTCTCGTTTTTCCGGTTTCGACTCCTCTTTCCATTTATGCTGCCATGGAAAACCCTGATTTAGAGAAGAATGGTGGCAAGCAGAAGGGGTTAAACTCTTTTCTCCTGCACCATTCCCCAATTTTAATTGCCACCCTAAAGCTGCTATCTGGGCAGGCACATTTGTTGGGCATTTCCATTGCACAGAAAGTAGACTTTCTGTCAAGAGGGAGGAAAGGGACGTAGGTTTAAGGAAATAGCAGAAGGGGAAAGGCTTAAATACACACCCTGCTCCCTCCCCCAGTACCACTGCTCTGATCAAAATCACAGTTCCTATCGTGGTCGGTGTTTCATAATTTTTGACCTGGCAATATATCATGAATCTCTCTGTATCTCTCTGTGTGTGTGTGATATGCAAAAATCACAATGTGGGGAAAACCATGCAGCCAGCTAATGCCTCTACATAGTTCCAATGTCCTGATTTCAGACATTGTGATATATATGTATTTGCAACGCTTAGGTGGAGATATATCACGATGTTGGAAACCAGACATCGCCCAGCCCTACTGTTCACCTCCACATAGTTCCATACTTATTTCAGACATCATGATATATTGATATATTGCGGTGTTTAGGTGATGATATATTGTGATGTTGAAAACCAGATATCGCCCAGATCTAGTAAAGACCCATTTATCAAATTGGGAAAGCCTGCTGGCACAAAAAAAAATGTATTCAACTGCTTCTGGAATCCATGTAATACATTAAATCACCACACACCTGGTGGAGTTTTAATTCAAGATCTCTTCAAGTGAAGTATCTTTTTAAGTTTTCCTTTCCCTGACCTCTCCCTTTGACTTGTCTTACCAAATAAACATTTAAAAATATAGAACACGACAAGGGACTCCATCCTGGTGATATAGGATAACTAGGGACATCCAAGAGCCTAAGGCAAAGCCCTCGGCAACGCACAAATTCCAACAGAGATTGCCTTTGGACATGTTGGGCTGTCAATGTGAGGTTGGTTATTTCTCTTTTGAAACTCCTTGCCTTGGTTGGTTTAGTTAGATTTCTTAGCACGGAAGTCCTATATGCCCTGCCCCAAAGGTAGCCAAGATTCTTCCACTACATATTCTCACCGCAGCAGAAATCCATGAGAATGTTGTTGCTTTAAACGTACGTAGTAGCATGTGTAATTACTTTGTTTTCAGAGTTCATTTTCAGGGCAAATGGTTTTTTTCTGCCCTTGTGGCAGGAATCTGTACATCAGCAGTAACTGCCGTATATCACTGGCACTTAGGGTATCCTCACATTGTCGCTAACTCCACTCTCACTACTAGCTTTCAAAGCCGCATTCACATGTTGACAAGTTACTTGACAAATGTTGCTGCTAGGGACATTTTTTTCTCCCACCTTCTTCTTCTTTGGCGATCACTCGTAGCCGAGTAAGATTGTCTTCCATAAACACGTTTGGGTTGGGTTTTTGGAAGACGCCTGTGCGTGAATTTGTTTTATGTGTGTAGATCAGTGCATGCTGACCAACGCACAGTCTTCGCAGTACGGCTCTCTTCTGATGGCATGAAGTCACGACAAACTGGTAGATTCCTATCTGCTGTAGCCTTCATCCGCCTTCACAGCTGTTGTAACATACCGCTTGTTATCATCTGCCTGTTCTGCCATTGAGGACTTCTTGGATCATTCTCCCACTATGTTGAGTCTGACTAGGAAACTTAAGCCACATTCCTACTTCAGAAAAATGTGAACATTTGAGGCAGTTTCACACATGAGCAGATGAGAGAGCATGTGCAGATATAACAGCTTCATGAATAGGAATAGAGGCAGGCGTTTTCTACTGCCCAAACCTTTATACCGACCTGAGTAAACTTGTGGGAACATGAGATGTTCTATTTTCCATCTCTGAAAAACAGACTTCTATGCCACATCAATATTAGTTCTTGAAACTATCCTCAGTTTCAAAAGCAGCTCGGCGAGCATCACAAGATGCTGCTGTTTGAGAAACACAGGTCCAGAGTCCCTTGGGCGCATGAAACCTGTTGCACGGTTCTTCGCGACCTTGTTATCTTGAATGCAACACCATCCATTTCAATTACCGTACTTCAACAGAACCTTTAAAGTTATTCTGAAAGGAGCCCATGGAATTCAAGACAGTGTTTTAACTACCAAATGTAAGCAGAAGTGATAGGAATTGGTGGTGCAGTGAGGAAATGGACTTAATGGTCTAACAAACACACTCTTTCAGGTGATAATGTGTACGCTTCACTTACTTTAAGTTGCCCTATAGGAGCGCTCCTTAGCTGGGAATGTACATTGCTTCACTTACTTCAAAATATAGTTAAGTGAGCTCTGCTGCATTTGAGAGCCTTTTTGCTCATTCTGCTGAGAGAGGTCCTGGACTCCTGCCCAAAAGTCCCATACCCTCCAACACTTCTCTGATGAAAATAGGGACATCCTAATGCATAATAACAACAACAATAATTTTATTATTTATACCCCTCTCATCTGACTGGGTTGCCCTAGCCGCTCTGGGCGGCTTCCAACATATATAAAAACATAATTAAACATTAAACATAAAAAACCTTTCCTATAAAGGGCTGCCTGCTGATGTCTTCTAAAGGTTGTATAGTTTCATTGGCTTGGGGGTTGCATACCCTCCAACATTTCTCCGAGGAAAAGTAGGACATTCCAGGAGTGAAATGGAAACTGGGATGGCTTCTGTAAATCCGGGACTGTCCCTAGAAAATAAGGACACTTGGAGGGTCTGAAGTCCTACTTTGATGGCACTACTTAAGCTGATGCAAGAGATTTAGACTGGAATAACAGAAAGTATTATCGCTTTGTCATAAGACTTGGCCTAACTTATTGCCAGCTAGCACCATCGCATGCCTGATCATCTGTGCCTATGTATGCCTACCCAGAAGCAGCTGGGAATTACCTAGACAAAGAGGATGATGATAATATAATTCTGGCTCCCTAACATCATTGTTATATTGCACCCCATGCAAGATACAGAGGAGTTTTGTTGCTTAGCGACTAAGAGCACATGGGAAGTAGTTAATCAATATAGCTTTGACTATAACCCCTTCACAAACAAAAGTAAAAAAGTAATTTACTCTGAAATTCACTGAGTAGAATATCTCCCATTGTGTTCTGACCTTTTCTTTCTTCTCCCGCAAGCTGAACAAATATTTGTAACTGATAACTCAATGATTTATCACTGGACAACCAGCACCAAAGCACCTAGCTGATTATTATGTTAAGGAACATGAGACCTGTAAGAATCTATCCGGGATTAACAGATCTGTTTTGCATAGGAACCCACTAAAGAATTCATAGTTCTTACCACTTGTAATAAGATGTATTCCACTAAGAGGTCAGAGTATATAATGTTCTATACTCTAGAATTAACAAGCCAGGCATGCACTTCACAGCTGGGGTCATGAAGCATGCATCTCCTCAGGAGGCTGGTAGGAACTCTTTGAGAGGCTCAAATGAAGAGAGGTTAAGAGGAAGAAGAGGTCCTCTATTGCGAAATCTGCAGCCAACAAAGCACCAATAATCAGGGTTATTAGTGAATGCCATCATCATACCACATTATTTTAATTATTAGCATGTCAGAAGACAGATCAAGGGACAGGTTCTTGGCCTTTACAAGATTACACAGCTGCCAAAAGCTTAAAATGAGACCAACATCTTTTTACACTTAAGTTATATTCTTTAGCCTGCATTAGCCTAAATTACCGCATTTTTCTGTGTATAACACGCCCCCATGTATAAGACGCCCCCTATTTTGGGGGACTCCAAATTGAGAAAATGGGGGGAGACTGTATCAGTGTATAAGACGACCCACAATTTTGAACATAATTTTTTTTTTATAAAAAAACACAACCTAGTCTTATACACGGAAAACTACATTATGTTGTATTGTTGATATCGGTTTCGAATCCATTGATAATGCATTTCTTGTGTTCCAAACAGCTACAGTGATTATGTGTGTGTAAACATTATAAACATATGCCTGTGTGTGTGCATATATACATAGATACATACAATGAGTCCTTTTCTTAGCTACTACGTCTTCAAGGGCATTCATACACGACAATCATTGGCTCAAGCAATTAACTGACAATGGGCAGCGGCTGGGGGGGGGGGAGAATAGCACATGCACATCCCTTGATCTCAAGTTTGATTGCCAAAATGAACTTCATTCAGCTCATTCTTAAATTTATTTGTAGGGATAAAATGATGAATAGCTTTTCAAAGACAGGCAGAAAGAGATTGCAAGCACTTCCAGCACTAGGGCGTACAATACATTGATGAGAGTGTGAAAATGCCAGTTAGCTCAGCCAAACTTTTGTCATCTCAATATGGTCCCGTCCCCCCCATGTTATATGTTTCCACTTCAAGTAAGAATCAACAATTCTGAAAGGAAAGCTAAGCAGAGTGGAATAGTAATTTGCTCTGCTAGCACGGGTTGAGTAGGACCATGTGACACTTGAACAATGTCAGGCCAACATATTTTGGTGCCCAAGATTGCAAAATCCATGTGGGCAACCGCAACAACCCCCATGGCACAAGATGTACAGTGGTACCTCGGGTTAAGTACTTAATTCGTTCCGGAGGTCCGTTCTTAACCTGAAACTGTTCTTCACCTGAAGCACTACTTTAGCTAATGGGGCCTCCTGCTGCCACCGCGCCGCGGGAGCACGATTTCTGTTCTCATCCTGAAGCAAAGTTCTTAACCTGAGGTAATATTTCTGGGTTAGTGGAGTCTGTAACCTGAAGCGTATGTAACCTGAAGCGTATGTAACCCAAGGTATCACTGTAATTCTAAATTAAATAACGACAATTTCCTGTCCTTTAAGGATGTTCCACATCGGCTGCCGTAAGCCACTGTCACACTCTTCACTCCTGGCAGGGCCAGATCTATTCCAACACTGCAATCCAGAACATACAGTCCTGCTAGAAAAAAAGCCACCTGCCTTATAAAATGGAGTATGCTCCCTTTTGGGGAATGCCATATTTCAACCCCAATTCTACCGTGAATTTACTGGGATGGTTCATACATACAGGGAAACCAGTTTGGTCTTGGTTTGCAATCCTGATCCGCGAGGCAAACACAAACCCACAGATTGCCGGTATAGACAAAACCTGCCACCTTCAAGATGTTGCTGAACTACATCTCCCCATCATTCCTGACGGCTTTCCATGCCGGCTGGATCTGAAGGGAGTTGCTGTCCAACACCTGGAGGAATACAGTTTCTCTACCACAGCCGTAATTCTTTCCAAGCTCTCACTGACTATACCCACACACTTAGTTAAAACCAGTTAATGGTCTCGCAAAGTGAAGCAAACGTTTTCGACAACGGTGTGTATTTTGTCTGCCTCTCAATCCCTCCACCACACAAACCAAAATGAATTCACAGAGAATGTTATTTTCTCACTAGTGTTTACCACACGCAAAAGGGCCTGCCAGAAAGTTCTCCTCATGAGCTGTGGTACTGGCATGTACGCTCGCCGTATGCTAACTAATGGCTTTCCATGCCTGGAGCTTTTTGTCTGAGTTTTCTATGCCTGTGAAGGTCCCATGTCTAGATGAATGCTTTCTAAATCAATGCTTTTATATAACTGCTGGCTTTTATACGACTCGCAGTGCAATCTGTTTGCCACAAATGGTTAAACAATCACCTCTTGGCACCTCTCTCTCTCTTTTTTTAAGCTGGTAAAGAAAAAAATTAAGCCTCTGCTAGTGATTACAACATGCCGCTATGAACCCAATTAACAGTCTGCAATATGTCCTGCTTCTTTTATTCCCTTCTGACAACACCACAGGCAGCAGAAACTCTCATAATAAATAGGTGACTACTGCTTAACACTTTGCACTGTTTCAGCACTTTCCTCTCACTCGTGGCATTAATTCTTTCTCTCCCCCGGTTATTAGCAGATAAGCCTGGCAGCAGGGGGTTGCTACCAAGTGGTATATCCAAGCACAGACACAGGCTTTGGATTTCCCTGGGGGCATTGTAAGGCAGGTAGAACATCCTGGTTGTGAAAAAAGTGGGCACGCAAACTGCCAAATGGAAGATCATTAAAAGGCATTTTGTCTGCTCCTAGGCAGCACACAATGTTGACTTCAGTCCTGACTGTGGCCCATTTTGCATCTCAACGCAGCGATGAGCCACAACCCCACTAATGGGTTGACATTGTTTAACACGCCTTGATTTACTAAGAAGCAAGATTTCTGATGAGAATGCCAAGCTGGTTTCAATAAGCCGGATAGCAAATATAATCAATTCAGCTATACAGGATGTGATTAAACAAGCAATTAAAGCGAGGTGATTCCAGTCAATTCTGGATGCAATGATTAATTGCTTTAAAAATGCCCACCTGCAGGGGTTAGTAGTCATTTCAAGCAAATCCTTGATGGCTGGCCTGCTTCACAGCAAATGGCAAGCATCAGAAATACATAACAGACAGACGTATGCAAACCGATAAGATACAAACAGCAATTGCAAGAACAAGTATTACCACTCAAGGTTATTATTTTGAAGTCCACATACTTGAAAAGGAATTAGGAAATTTATACTCCATTACCTACATTTTATTTTCTTAGGAAATTCATAGGGCTTTTATGTTGTAGTTTAGCCTTGTACATAATTATTAACGGACCTGGTATATAATTGTTTTGTCTGACCCTTTGCTGGCTTGACAGCTCAGTTGCTCTTCTAAATGACTGGGAACTATGTGGTTTCCTAAAACCACTCCTCTGGTGTCCTCTTTTTTGCCAAGCATCAGATCCACTTTCAAATTAATGCCTCGCTAACAAGTTTTAGTCATTCCTGCTTTTGTATGGTCTACACTGACTTCCCAAAAATTCTCTCCTCTTCAATATCTCCCTTTGCTTGTATGGGTCATGAGGCTTCAGCTGTTGAACCCAAGACAAAAAAAGCAAGAGATAGTAACTCACAAAACCTAGAATATTTGACAAGAGAGGAAGTATCTTCTCAACCCTATAAAGCAAAAGCCACCCACCGAGTTATTTTAGGAGGGATGTTACCAGACCCATCTCCACACCAAGCAAGCATCCTGTCCCTGATTATGGCTGCTCTCGATGGTCCAGTAAAATGGAAAGAGAGTGATTTCCTGACCTTTATAGGCCACATCCAAAGGACCAGAAAAGGCATCCCAAAGTCTGTTGTATCATATCCAGACTACACTACGTAATATTCAGATTCTCTTGACATATTAGCTTCTCATAAGACCATCTGCACAGGGAATGGGGAACAAAAAGCAAAATGCCTCAGACTACATAGAAAAGGTTGAACTTTTCCTTCTTTTTCATGGTGTCCTGTACAATTATATGATTGTATTTTGCTCTGCCCCACACGAGTCCATGGGGTGTTCCATCGCCAGTCATTTCACCTCCTGCTTCTGCATCTTGACCATCCAAAATACCTCCCAATCAATCTTTACTGACCCCTCTACTCGCTACATCCCTCAGCCCCTCACCCAGAGCCCCCTTCCTGTGATGCAGGATTGGAGGAGTACTAATCTGAGATGACCATTTCTTGGTCTATAGACACACTGGGCTCTTTGCCACCCAGCAGGATCATATGAGTGAAACTTTCTTAGGGGAACCAGAAACTTCCTACGGGGCTTAAGTGCCCTGTCATTGCAGACAACTTGGAGCCAGGTAAGGATTACACTGAGGATCAGTTTGCCTTGAGACTCCACTGGACTTCTATGCCAGCTGCAGAAAATGGAGGAAAAGAAGATGTCTCTGGGTAAGAAATACAGAGTGAATAGTCCAAGAAGTATCTCTGCTCAAATCTTTTGCTTCATTTTGTATAGTTCAGATTTATACTGTTGGTGTGTTTTTGTTTCTGCCATTAGAAATTCTGTTAGCAATACAATTAAGTATATTGTTTTTGATAGAAGTGATAATCTGGCACCACATGGATTTCTGTATCAAATTAAATAAGTCCTGTTTTTTAAAAAGAAGCAGCTTCGCCTGAGTGCTTTGGAAGCAAAAGACATTCAAAGCTATCCATTATGTCTGGGGTCCCCAATACAGTGCCCGTGGGCACTATGATGCCCCCTTGTCATTCACCTTATCTCTCCCAATAACTAAATAAAATCACACTTTTTAAGTTTCTTTGCATCTCTCCCCCTCCCCCTGCAGCTCCTCCTGCGGGAAACAACTTGGCTGGCTAGAAAGAGAAATGCAAGTCTCCAGTCTCCTTCTTACCTTCTTTTCTTGAAAATGGACCAGAATATCTCTGGGCCTCAAGTGAACATAGAGGCATTCTTTCAGAAAAGGGTGTGAGTTGGCTGCAGGCTACTGCTTTGCCTTCCAGCCTCCCTCTAAAACTCCTACTTAACTGCTTGGGAAGCTTGGGGACAGAGATAGTAGCAAGTGCCTGGGAGAACATTTTGCTTGGTGTGTGTGTTGTGTTGCCTGGCTAATGACTGCATTTTTGGTGGGGTTGCTTGTTTTTAGGGGAAAGATAATATTTTTTTGTTTTTGTAACTAGTCAGCCACCTACCCCTTGGCAGTCATTTTACATGGGTGCCCAAGAGAGTTCTCGGATTTCAGAAGGTGTCCCTGGGCAGGAAAAGGCTGGGGACCCCAGATTTTAAACCACATAAAGAAGTTTGTACATAACTGGCCATTTACACACAGGGAGTGAGGTTAATGGGGAAATGGGACAGAATGAAACTGTTATCAATTGGAAACCGACTGATCTTCGCACTTTGCACTAACAGAAAGCACTTCTGCTTTTGCAAAACTGGGCAGCCAATTTTTATTGCCACACCCTACTTATGACAGCCACCCTCAAGCCATACCCTTATACTGTTCCTGAGGATTCCTCAACTCTCAAGAACAGTTTTTTGGCAGTGTGGACAGCTGTAGTGGGTAGGAACAATCACCAAAAATCAAGTGTCTCATCTAGCACAAGAAAAAGTCCTAGTCCAAAACCACAATGACGCAGCCCTGTATAATAAATCAATCATCCAAATTCAAGTAATTTACGTTTCACCCCACACTTTGAATTTTGTCCTCAGCCATAAAACAATGCCTGGGAATTTTATGTTTATCTTTTCAAAAGAAATGAAATGCAACTTACCAGACATACCAGCTCCCAAGGTGGTTATTAAATAGGGTGTTGCCATGTTCTTTTCTCATGACACAGCTATGCCAAACAGAAAAACCCACTCCTTTTTCTGCCGATTGACATAGTTCTAGGATCTTCATGCACTACCATCCAAACAAAATCAGTACAATCTATGGCTTTTAGCATAGGTCAAGCAGTACATACATTTATGCACTATACAGATGGCACTGTAATGGAAAATTTGCATCTTCACAAAGGAGACAAGATTAAAAGAGTGCTCTGGGAAGTCACCTTTTTCTTGTCAATTGGGGATCCAGGGATAAAGAACTATTTTGCATTGCAGAAGCGATGCCTCTGTAACAGCAGGAAATCACTGGCCTAATGGCATACACTGGAATATCATTAGAGTTAAGGTAGTCTAGTCAAATCTCTCTTTTTTTTTTTACAAAAGTATGGAAATGGCCATAGTATGGTTGCCCTCAGAATAAATACCATAAATGGCAATCCAGTATAGAATGAAAATGTTTAATTGCTACTTAAAAGGTGAACCATATATACACAGCGCAGCTGGCACTCCAGAAATGTTGCTGCACTAGGAGGAGTTACTGCCATAGCTAAAATATCCATTTTTGGAGACCAAAACACTTGCATGGTTCATCTTCTACAACTAATGATGAAGTTAAGAGATGTACAGTGGTACCTCGGGTTAAGAACTTAATTCGTTCCAGAGGTCCGTTCTTAACCTGAAACTGTTCTTAACCTGAAGCACCACTTTAGCTAATGGGGCCTCCTGCTGCCGTCGCACCACTGGAGCACGATTTCTGTTCTCATCCTGAAGCAAAGTTCTTAACCCGAGGTACTATTTCTGGGTTAGCGGGGTCTGTAACCTGAAGCGTCTGTAACCCGAGGTACTACTGTATGCAAATCGAACCATAGCATGACTGAGTTTCATTAACAAGCATGAGGACATTCACATTCAACATTTGAAAGGGTATGAGAAGGAGAAGAGGGTGTAGACATATGGCTCGTCCATACTTGCCTAGAAAGCACAGGTCCAAGTGGTTTCCCATTGTTCCAGGGAAAACCCACTCGGAGCAAACCTCAATACATGGAAAACCCAATGGATGTCTGCTGCGATTCAACACTAAAGAGCGGGTTTTCCTGGGAGAAAGTGGCAGGTCAAGCAGAAGTCTAGATGAGCCAATGGGTGCCCTGTTTCTCGTGCAATGCTGTGGGAGTTGCATGGGGAGGACTTAACCCTTCCTAGCTTTAGCAAATCACAACTACTAACGGCAGATCCAACCGTTTGGCAGCAATGAACAACAACCCCCCCCCCCAAAAAAAATAGATGCTACTTGATCATAAGAGAGAACTGGTTCACATGTCGAACAATGGCATAGCATGAAATTTCAAATGTAAGGGTTTCTGGAAGGGATATTGCAACTGCTGTGCAGTGGCATAGCTACCTTCTCGGGTGCCCGGGGCAGCGCAAATGTCCTGCACCTGGGGGCGGGGCAAGCCAGGGCAGAGCATGCTGCGCAGAACCTCCATGGAGTCCGCAAGCCCCATGTTGCCGTTTCGGGCAGCGCGGAGCCTGCAGGTGGCCGAGGCACCACGCTACTCCCCAGGAGAGACATGTAGCTCGGGCGTGCTGCAGGCCAGGCCCCGTGGTCACCCCCCTCAGTGATGACAACCGGGGCAGCCCGCACCCAGCACACACCCCTTCCTACGCCACCACTGCTGTGCTCACTCCCTGCAGTCCTTCTGCTGCTGCTCTGCTGTAAGCTAAGCCATCCTTTGTCTTACTGTGTCATCCGAACCAAGGCTCATTCCAGACAAACACTAGCTGTAACCAAAGTATGGCTTAGCATTACAGTGGTACCTCAGGTTAAGTACTTAATTCATTCCGGAGGTCCGTTCTTAACCTGAAACTGTTCTTAACCTGAAGCACCACTTTAGCTAATGGGGCCTCCAGCTGCTGCCACGCCACCGGAGCACGATTTCCGTTCTCGTCCTCAAGCAAAATTCTTAACCCGCAGTACTATTTCTGGGTTAGCGGAGTCTGTAACCTGAAGCATCTGTAACATGAAGTGTCTGTACACCGAGGTACCACTGTAGCTGAAAGGCACTGTCTGTGTTTAAACTTTGAGCCAACTCATCATTTGTTTAGCTCACAAACCATGGTTTGTAAAGGACTAGCAAACCAAGATACTGAAACATGATTTGCAGCTGTGGCCAGGCATTGCATCTTAATCCACAAACCATTGACAAGGAACTGTTTTGTATGCCACATTAAGCCCTAGTTAGAAACAAACTATGGTTTAATCAGAATGTGTGGAATATTTTCGTCGTGCTTCCCTCCTGCACCACCAGGAAGCAAGTCAGCGTTCGGCTTATCACGACATCAGTTTGCTTCTCTCCAAATGAATAACAATCAGGAAGCCAAGAACAAACTTTGGTTAACTGCTTATGGCTTGTAGCCAATGGTGCTGCAGCAGCAGAAACGGGATGAGCATAGCAAGCATGTGCTGGCACATATTAAACTATAGTGGTACCTCGGGTTAAGTACTTAATTCGTTCTGGAGGTCCGTTCTTAACCTGAAACTGTTCTTAACCTGAAGCACCACTGTTTCTGTTCTCATCCTGAAGCAAAGTTCTTAACCCAAGGTACTATTTCTGGGTTAGCGGAGTCTGTAACCTGAAGCGTATGTAACCTGAAGCATATGTAACCCGAGGTACCACTGTACATGTGAACCAGCTCATTTAGTGGTTCATTTCAGACATTGTGCTATACCATGGTCTGTGCCTAACCATACCAGATATATAATAGCCAATTGTGATTTAGAGGTGTTTATCTCTTTTTATTCTCCATCTGTTCAGCACTCGGCTTCATAAATCCACTTCCATCTCCAGGGTGCAGGAGCCTCTTGAGACACAGCAATGGCACATAACTATGGTTTGTTTAAAGTACTTGCAATGGTTCTGTTCACACAGTAAAAATAAACTATACAGTGGTACCTCAGGTTACATACGCTTCAGGTTACAGACTCCGCTAACCCAGAAATATTACCTCGGGTTAAGAACTTTGCTTCAGGACGAGAACAGAAATTGTGCGGCGACGGCACAGCGGCAGGCCCCATTAGCTAAAGTGATACCTCAGGTTAAGAACAGTTTCAGGTAAAGATCGGACCTCCAGAATGAATTAAGTTCTTAACCCGAGGTACCACAGTACTGGGGCAGGGGCAAGAGCAACTTCCTACCCAACAATAAAGTGGGAATTCACTTATATCACATGTTGTGGGGAAAAGGGTGACGCCTGGCTGGAGTATAAATACTCTTTTCACTGTCCTCTTGAGCCAAACGAGAGCACATCAGAGCTGAGAGCAATTTTTATCATTTTAGACCAATTGCTCTTTGGAATGGCGCTGTCTGGAATAGTTGTCTGGTTTGGCACAAGTATATTTTCCTCATCTCCTCTGTTGTTTAAACATTCTTCATTTCACTGCTTTCATTTTATCCAATATATTTAGAATAAAGGTGTGAAATGTCTGTAGAGTTTTGCTTCATATTGCTGACAACCACCAACAGTCATGCCTCAAAAAGGCAGAGAGAGACAGCACATGGAATCAACCTCCATACAAAAATGGAGAAGGAAGGGGGGGGTAATTAATCTTCCCCCCCCCTTTTCCAGTGCTGTTGGTCCCTCTCCCCCGCCCCAATCCACTGAAAAAAACACACAGCTAAAAAGTTCATTTTGAAAAGTGAAATACTTTGAAGAAATTCTGTCCTACTTGTGAGCGGAAATATTTTCCTTTCATGCATTCATTTGGACATTTCACAGAGCCATATGCCTATGATAAAAGTATGAGAAGGCACGACTCAGGTAAATTCCTTTCCCCTTCCTTGTTAAGCTGTTCCTCTTTCAAGAATTGAACTGCTGGCAGAGGAAGGTTGTGGGGGGAGAAAGAGAGAAGGCTAAAAATTAAAGAAAGCATGTACCTCATTTCTCATTGTTAAAACTGACTGCCCTTCAAAACATTTAGGCATGACTAGTTCTTGACACTGCTTGAAGGGCTATTATTGCCAGATCCTTCAGTGGCTAATTGGCCATGCTATGTCTGGAGCTGGCAAAAGACTTAAATATGCCTTTGAACTGACTGCGCTGAATGACAGAGTCAAAAGTGATCCTTGATGGAACAAATCTCAACTAAACAAATGGAACACAGTTGGGAGTTCTGTGCATGAGAACAGTTGCCAGATCAGTTCAGTGTCTCTACATCCCTGTATCCAGTTCTGTGCAAGAGTTGTTGTCGTTTTATTAAATTTGTATACTGCCCTATACCTGCCGGTCTCAGGGTGGTTCACAGGATAAAGTCAGAATATAAAACCACAAAATACATAATCAAAATAAAAACAAAACAAAAAACCAATACCCCCCCCCCACATGTTTTAAAAGGACATGGGATGTCAATCAACCAAAGGCCCGGTTAAAGAGCAATGTTTTTGCCTAGCACCTAAAGGTATATAATGTAGGCGCCAGGCAAACCTCCCTGGGGAGAGCATTCCACAGATGGGGAGCCACTGCAGAAAAGGCCTTACTGTATTGCCACCCTCGTTAAAATCCCAGGCATATAGTTAAATTAATAGTTTAGCTTGCAAAACTAAGCCCTGTCTGCAGAGGGTGCACATGGCGAAATACAAATAGAAGTTGATTGTCAACTTGCAAGGAAGGAGTTTGTAGAACTCAGTGCAGATACAGTGGTACCTCGGTTTAAGAACAGCCCTGTTTACAAACTATTTGGTATAAGAACTCCACAAAAACGGAAGCAGTGTCCCAGTTTGCGAACTTTACCTCGGTCTAAGAACAGAAGCCAAACGGTGAAAGGGCACCAGTGGCGGGAGACCTCATTAGGGAAAGCACACCTCAGTTTAAGAACAGCTTTCGTTTAAAAACGGACTTCCGGAATGGATTAAGTTTGTAAACCGAGGTACCACTGTATAGTGCTTAACCCTGGTTAACATGAACCAAGGTTTGCAAAAACATTTAGAACCTGGTTTTACCTATTCAGTCACAAGTTACCATGGCTTAGTCATTCAGACTTAATGCTTATCTGTGATTTAGGAAAACAAACTTTTAAGTTTTGTACAGCACTGCGCTTTTATGTTTTCCTGGACGTGTCAATCAATTGTTATAAATACAATTACGTGGGGCATATATGCCTATTCATCACTACATATGAACCAACAACCAAATATGGATATTACACTATATATGTTGCCAAATATGGATTTTATCTATCAATATATATTGTCTTAGGACAGACATTCTATCATAGCTTTAGCTGTGCTTTACATATACGCATTGTGACTTCATGTTGCACATGTTACTACAACTGCAGCCACACACATTTATGTGTATAGACAAAATGGATGACTATTTCTCTCTCTCTCTATGCTAGGGGCAGCAGATTGGACAAAAATATTTGCTGTAGGTTATTCAACTGTGATACCTCGGGGGATTCAAGATGTGCTACATCTGGTGTCTGCTCAGGTTTTATGAGATAATTGCTCCCTAGCCCACCTAAAAACATGGCGTAACAGAGGGGTTTGCTTTCTAAATTTAAAAAACATGGAACGGGCAGGAATTGAATCAGTCACGTCTCAGTGGCATTGATAGTATGGGGCGGTGCTGGTGGTTATAAATAAGGAAACAAACAGGAATGGTGCAATAAGAACAGGATTAATCTAAGTGTGAT
Organism: Podarcis filfolensis; assembly: GCF_964270895.1. Classification (NCBI taxonomy): domain Eukaryota; kingdom Metazoa; phylum Chordata; class Lepidosauria; order Squamata; family Lacertidae; genus Podarcis; species Podarcis filfolensis. The sequence goes on along the minus strand of NC_139603.1, from coordinate 27,855,715 downwards.
TAATTCCGTGTCAGATTAAAATGGATATTGCCAGCTGTATCGGATCCATTCTGCTGAATTATTTCTGCCTGTCACTTCTGGGTCCCCTCCCCTTTGCCCAAGCGGCCCTCTGTGGTGGATAAACCTTCAGGAGAGTTAATTGTCACATACATGGGTTTAATCACAATGTCCGCGGAGTTTGGGGGCCTTGCCTTCAGCGATCCATGACTAATTGTTGTGGTAATTTTTCAATCATTAACAGGAGTGCATATGCTGCTGACAAATCCCATGGCACCCATAAAACCCCGCTGGCAAGATGAGCACACGCCTTTGCAAAGGCCACCAGACCCTTCCCCACCGAGGCCATTATGCTGCCATTAATATCTTATAAGCATGCGCCCGTTTCTTTCAGAAAAGGAGGACCCCCTCCCAGAGAGGGAAGGCCCGTTTTTGTTTATTCTCAGCATTTCAGAGGCAAGATGAGGTGGCGGCCAAGCTGAGGCAAGAAGGGAATTAAAACTCCATCTGGGACAGCCTAGCTGAGGGCCTGTTCTGTATTCAGCTGGTTCCTCGTTCGTTTGCCGCGGAGCTCCTGCGTTTCGGCAAGTGCCCTTTCTTTGAGCTTCGGCTGTACTAGAGATCTCCATGGCAACCGCTGGTGCTCATCTGCTGCGCCATACTGCAGCTTCCCCTCTGCTCAATTCTCCAGCCTCCCCGTGTCAGACGGGGCATGCTATATGCACGGGTGGGACGAGACCTTGCCTCGGGGAGTCCTCGAGCTGACTGAAGTCTCATTCTAATCACCTTCTAATACCAACGGACGGGATTACGCTGCGTGTGCAGGCGTGTGTGTGTTTGTTTTTTAAGGGGGGGGGAACCTCCACCCTTTTTCTTTGAGATTGCCCTTTATAAAATCAAAACGCTTACAGCGTTCTCTGCAACTCGAAAGGAAGGCAAGCAAAATGCAGCAAGGAGCACTCCTGCAACAAGGGCATGGCTTATTAAAAGTTGATCTTGCTGCAGAGTTAGGTAGGTGTACGTACACACACACACACACACAAAACTGAACAGATTGCTCCTTTACCTCAGCTGTCAGGACGATTGCCTGGGGAGCTGGGAGACCTGGGTTCCAGTCACCCCTGTGACTCCTCGTTGTAAATTAATTTATTCATTGGCACGCAGGCCAGTCTGTGATACTTGAGGCATATGGCACCCTCTGCTGGTTCATATGCACTCCTAAGGGGGAAACACCTTATTTGTTTAGTGGGCGAATATGAACCTTTCCAAGTGTACTTCTGGGAATTCTGTTTGCTTGCTTTTTAATCAAAGGAATGGACTGCTGTCCATTTCAGGGCACTTATACAGGACACAAACAGGGGCGGGGAGAGATTTGGACTCTTCAACACTTCCATTGTAGATGTTTCCTGCGGCACAATGGGTCAGTGCTTCTGGCTGTTGACCAGAAGGTTGGTGGTTTGAGCCCAAACTGGGAAAGCTGTGGGCAGGATTTCTGCATTGGATTAGATGACTCTCAGTACAATTCTATGGTACAATTCTATGGAGATAAGTTTACAAACTAGGTGTGGTGTCTGCTATGCTGCATTTTAAGTAACTGTTATACGCAGTGGATTTTTTCCAGTTAAAGGGAATGCACACGTAGCTGTGAATTGTCATAAACACGCTGGGTCACTGTGATCAGTTTCTTGATCTACAAAAAAGGCAATTGCGCAAAACCTAGACAGCATCTTAAAAAGCAGAGACATCACCTTGCCAACAAAGCTCCGTATAGTTAAAGCTATGGTTTTCCCAGTAGTGATGTATGGAAGTGAGAGCTGGACCGTAAAGAAGGCTGATTGCCGAAGAATTGATGCTTTTGAATTATGGTGCTGGAGGAGACTCTTGAGAGTCCCATAGACTGCAAGAAGATCAAACCTATCCATTCTTAAGGAAATCAGCCCTGAGTACTCACTGGAAGGACAGATCCTGAAGCTGAGACTCCAATACTTTGGCCACCTCATGAGAAGAGAAGACTCCCTGGAAAAGACCCTGATGTTGGGAAAGATGGAGGGCACAAGGAGAAGGGGGCGACAGAGGATGAGATGGTTGGATAGTGTTCTCGAAGCTACCAGCATGAGTTTGACCAAACTGCGGGAGGCAGTGGAAGACAGGAGTGCCTGGCGTGGTCTGGTCCATGGGGTTACGAATAGTCGAACATGACTAAAGGACTAAACAACAACAACAACAAAATCTGTGCATACCAGGAATGGGAGGAGGGTAGGACATGAAACGGAGGGCAGGGGGAACCACGTGAAGACATCAAACCTATTCCCGTGTTCAGTTGTATCTGTGGAATGCAGGGCCACACTCAACATTAAGCAAGAAGATCCACAGGGGAATATCAAGCTAAACATGATTACAGTCCTTCCCACTATCAGGATACCAGGTTGCAGGAAGGACTGCAACTGCATTCAGCTGAATGAGCTCACAATACCCCTTTAGTCAGGGGTGGGGGTGGGGGTCAAGACTAATGTTCCTCCGTTTTTACAATTGAAGAAAATCTGAATAGGGCTATCTTTTTAAGCATAAAGAACCAAGCAAGAATTATTCCTAAACTAAAGGAGTAGAAATCAAAGGGGATAACCAATGTGGTACCCTTCAGAAGCTGTGGACTACAGCACCCATAATCCTTGGACATGCTGGCATGCTGTAGTTTGCAGCACCACCTGTCTGTGGCCACGTAAACTACAGCTTGATGACATTTAGTGCCTTATTATATATGTAGAAGCGATACAATGGCAATAAAGGGTTAAAAACTATGCACCGCTCTCCACTTCCTTGAGAGAAGTCTGCTCCTATTTCAAAAACACTGCTAAGAGTTTTGTTAGAGGTTCGTGAAATTTCTAATCCTTCTCGTGAGACAAACGTGGGGTGGGGAGAAGGGCCATTCCTCTTCTGGCTTGCTCTGACAGGCTCTCTGAGGAAATGGAAAGATCAGCTATGACAAGTCTGATACCTCTCATTTCTGTGTCAAATGACAGAAAGCACATTGAATTTGCAACACTGCACCTAAATCACCACTTTGGATATTTATAGATTATGCTAGAAGTTATAGGCTTAATAGGAAAGGCTATAACAAAAGTGAAAATTATTCTTTATTCTGTTTTACAAATATATTAAGTTTGTCACCATAATGCAAGGGCCTCTAATAAAAGGGGGGGGATAACTGGTGAGGGGAGTATTTTAGAATATTCTCCCTTTCTCCTAGTCAGAAATAAATGAAGACGCTATGGAATATGCAGAACTTGCAGGTTCAGCACACAGAATAAGAGAACGAGAAGAACATATATTTAAAGAGGAGTGGAAAATATGTATTGAATATATGAAAAATAATTGTACACAGCTGAAAACGCTGGCAGAATTAAGATAAATTCAACAGTGTGATTAATGTTTAAATGATGTGAAATGGAGAATTGATTTAAATGGTTAGAGTGAAATATGCAGGAATGGAAGACATGTAAAATAAACCATGGAAGGAGGAGAAGGGAGGTCACTGGATATTTAAAAGCATGTAAAATGTTTATTTTGAAATGTAAAATTGAAAACTTAATAAAAGTGGTTGGTTGGTTTTTTAAAAATAAATAAATGAAGACACCAAGATATAAATTGTCCCTTGGTTAATTTCTTGATGTAGCAGGGTGCTGCCATCTTATGGCTGAATTAGCACTGGGATAGGGTACCTGGGATAGGGACGCAGGTGGCGCTGTGAGTTAAACCACAGAGCCTAGGGCTTGCCGATCAGAAGGTCAGCGGTTCGAATCCCCGCAACAGGGTGAGCTCCCGTTGCTCGGTCCCAGCTCCTGCCCACCTAGCAGTTCGAAAGCATGTCAAAGTGCAAGTAGATAAATAGGTACCGCTCTGGAGGGAAGGTAAACGGCATTTCCGTGCACTGCTCTGGTTTGCCAGAAGTGGTTTAGTCATGCTGGCCACATGACCCGGAAGCTGTACGTCGGCTCCCTCGGCCTGTAAAGCGAGATGAGCGCCGCAACCTAAACGACTGGACCTAATGGTCAGGGGTCCCTTTACCTAGGGTACCTGTGGTCTTCCATATGTTCCTGGTCTACAACTCCCATGAATCCTGACCATGCCGACTTGGGCCGATGGGAGTTGGAGTCCAACAACATCTGAAGGGCCAGATTCCCTGCTCATTAATTATATTGTGTGGATTACATGTCCAAACACTAATCTATGAGGGAGCGGTGCCTTCTAAAACTTATGAAACACCACAAAAATTCTTAGCAACTCACAGCTAGCTACTGACTTTTGATCTACCAGCGTGGGGTGGGTGTTTTGTTTATAGATGTGTATCTCCTTGCTATAGTTTATATCAGAGCAGTGGGTAAAGGGAGCAGCCTTGCTTTGCATTCTGATATCCCCTTCACAAGAGGCGTAGCTATAAACCGGTGGCTGATCCTTGGCAAGCACCCTCTGAATATTTGGGTGCAAAGGGATTGCAGCAGTGATAAAACTATCTGCCTTTTTTTTTTTTTTACCTTAAACACTGCAGTCACAGTTGGTGCAAGAACATTTTTAGATGGGATAAAAATTGTACGCAGCAAAGGAGCACATAGCAGCTCAGCTAAGCATATGCACAGCTAAGCAAAGGCTATACAAGCCATTCAAAGCGTTGTTTGATGAGGAATCCTAAATCCGATAATGCTTAAATGGGGAGGGGAATAGAAAGAGTCTGGATTCAAGAAGAGATTGATCTTAAAGAGCAGGATGGAGGGCAAAAATTGAAGTAATATATATCAGTGATTTTCAGCATATGACAGTGATGTTTCCAGGGAACTGTAGGTTTCCTTAGAAGCTTATCAGGGGTAATAGTGAGTCAACAGTGAGCAACGATTGCACGCCACGGCCAATCTTGCCCTCCAATGTACAGCCAAAGGGAAGTTTCGGATGCATTCGAAGGTACTGGTCTTCAGCTGTTAGACTGGGTTACACAAGTAGATAGCACCCTGATCTCAGGTGGATCACAGCAATGGTATCACCACATTTACCTGTGGTAGTTGTGTGGAAGAGGAAATTTCAGCAAGAGTATATTTTCTCTTTTCTGCTTCTAAATGGAACTGCATAGGATTGGGAATTCTAATCTGAAGTGGCCATGCTGAAAGAAGGATGGTCTTCATTCTGGATTAATTAACTAATTTATTTATTTTAGTTCCCCTGCCTTGCCCATCATCAGCCCTTGTTCCACACACCAAAATTGCCATTTATAATGTTCCTAAGTGACAGTCTCTGTGGGTACTGATGCAAAAGCAGAGCACCATAAATACACAGCCTCCAGCCCACTGTGTTCAAGCTAATCTCCATTAGCTGTTATTTGTATAAGCATATGATACCTTGTGTAGTTCCAGCAGATATGTGTATCTGCGCGGTCTCTCTCTCTATATATTTATATGTATTATATTATACATGCAAACTCCCCTCCCTAGTTGTGCTTTGGCATGAATATGCAAGCTTGCTCCAGATGTCCAGGTGATATCTATAGCCAGAGCTGCTTCTGCAAAGATTTGGCTAGTGAGCCAGCCATGGCCCTCCCTGGAGAAGATAAATCTGATTACTATCACATGTGCTTTCACTCATGTCCATACTAAAATATTGTAATGCACTCTACGACGTATGTGGAGTTGCCTTCCAAAGAAAATCCAGAAATTCAGAAACCACAACTGATAGCTTTAGCTCAGAATGCAGCTGCCAGATTGTCAAGCCCAAACCGAAGTGCTATTTCTGACTTTTAAATCGCTTAACAGCCATTGGGTCCATGACTACCTCCACCCATGTGAACGACTGCTTGCACCCATATGAGACCGAGAGCCCATTAAGAGCTTCAAAAAGGGCTCTACTACACAGCTGGCTTTTATCCAAAATTAGGCTGATGAATACATGAAATAGGGCTTTCTCCCCAGTGATACCATACATTTACAGCACATTCTCCCACACCAAAGAATCCTGAAAACTGTAGTTAAGGTGCTGGGAATTGTAGCTCTGTAAGGGACGCGGGTGACACTGTGGGTTAAACCACAGAGCCTAGGACTTGCAGATCAGAAGGTCGGTGGTTCGACTCCCCGCAACGGGGTGAGCTCCCGTTGCTCGGTCCCTGCTCCTGCGAACCTAGCAGTTCAAAAGCATGTCAAAGTGCAAGTAGATAAATAGGTACCACTCCGGCGAAAAGGTAAATGGCGTTTCCGTGCACTGCTTTGGTTCGCCAGAAGCGGCTTAGTCATGCCAGCCACATGACCCGGAAGCTGTATGCCGGCTCCCTCGGCAAATAAAGTGAGATGAGCGCCGCAACCCCAGAGTCAGCCACGACTGGACCTAATGGTCAGGGGTCCCTTTACCTTTTAAGGGGTAAACTATAGTTCCCAGAATTATTACTTTAACTGTATAGCATGCATGCAACAGTCTCTGGAATTCCTAGCATTCCCTTCCTCATCAGTTTTTTTGGCTCCTTCCTCTGTACTCAGGCGGATCTAAATACCATGTTTTCCCATTGAGTTATGGCAATTGAGGATGTGATCACAAAATCATAGAACTGTAGAGGTGGAAGAGGCCCTGAGGATCATCTAGTCCAACCCCCCTGCAATGCAGGAATATGCAGCTGTCCCATACAATGATCGCACCTGCAACCTTGGCATTATCAGTACCATGCTCTAACCAACTGAGTTATCCACGCACTGATGATCCCTCGATATTTATCACTTTGCTGTTTTGTAAAGTATTGCTGTATTGGTTTCTGAATTTCGATAATGGTGATTTTATTGTTTTATTTCTTTTTAAATCTCGCATGTGACACTTTTGGAGCTCTTAAGCTGACAATCTGACCCAGAAAAACAACAACTTTAGTCTAACCTAAACTTAGCAAAATTATTATATAGCAAGTACTTCAACATAATACTTAGCATTCCACCCACATGTAATTAGTCATACCTGTTGGTCTTCATCCAAAGGTTTTAGCTGCATAACATTCCAGGAAAACTGCAGTTTAACGTGGCTTTTCAGCATGGGAACCTCCCAGCAAAAACTCTGCATATGAAATATTGTCTGATATGACCACCTACATGTGGGTTTTGTGCTACTCCTACTTGGAAGGGTCTTTTTTCTGTAAAATAGGCTTGCTAGGATGTATAAGACTGAATCGGGTAAGTGCTGCACTCAGGTGCTTCACCAACTCCATAAGCAAGAACTTATTGTCAATGATGCATTAGGAATTCCAGTCAAAGACAGTGCAGAACAAAAGTGGCTAATATAGTCTGCACTACTATGAGTCACAGGAAGGATTTCCCTTCCATCTACTTGTTCTTTTGGAATAATTCATTAGCTAAACGTTTTATGTGCCACAGTCAGTCACACTCTGACTCAGACACTTCTCCCGCCCCACAATCTCCAAATCCTCAGTACTTGCCTGAACTCAAAACATGTTCTGGAAAACAAGTTAATGTGAGGTTTGTTTGTTTTTAAAAGCCTTTGATTATAATAGTGAGAGAAATTCTCTTTGGCACAAACGGAGGAAAAAGATAATTTTTTATCTTATTGCCATTGCAGTTAGGATACTTGGAGTCAGGAAGGCTTGTGTACACATACTCGGTACACAAAACCATCAAATTTGCAGCCTCTGCATTTCACACACACCTCATTCCTTGAATTTCACCATAATTCGTTTTTCACAATCATTTTAAGCACAAATTAAAATTTTGCACATTTTGTATATTACCGCTCAGGCTTGGTAAAGGTAAAGGTAAAGGGACCCCTGACCATTAGGTCCAGTCGTGACCGACTCTGGGGTTGCGGCGCTCATCTTGCTTTATTGGCCAAGGGAGCTGGCATACAGCTTCCGGGTCATGTGGCCACATGACTAAGCCGCTTCTGATGAACCAGAGCAGTGCATGGTAACGCCGTTTACCTTCCTGGTAGAAGGTATTTATCTACTTGCACTTTGATGTGCTTTCGAACTGCTAGGTGGGCAGGAGCAGGGACCAAGCAAGGGACATAACAGCGAGATGTCTCTTGTCTTCCTTTAGATGTTACAGGTGGTGGCATTCCAACGGTGTTTGAAATTAGCCAGGCGCCGGGTGTGTTTTGCACCTGGGCTTGGACCACTTGCGCCCAAGTGAAGATGCCTGGATGCCAGGATGGGGCCTGACATCTCCACCATCTGGGGATCATTGGATCTGGACTGTTTTCACACACTAATACCCCATCCTGTAGATGTCTATCAGTTATAATTTATCTGCACACTCGGAATGAATTTCTGGAACCAAAATGCTTTTTTCCGTGCAGCCTGAGCAGGAGCAGTCACCATTAAAAAGAGGTTGGAATAAGCCAATACAGTGGTACCTCGGGTTAAGTACTTAATTTGTTCCGGAGGTCCGTACTTAACCTGAAACTGTTCTTAACCTGAAGCACCACTTTAACTAATGGGGCCTCCTGCTGCCACTGCGCTGCCAGAGCACAATTTCCGTTCTCATCCTGAAGCAAAGTTCTTAACCTGAAGCACTATTTCTGGGTTAGCAGAGTCTGTAACCTGAAGCGTATGTAACCTGAAGCGTACGTAACCCGAGGTACCACTGTATATATGGGAATTGTCCCAGGATCAAGTGACTTTTCTTCTTTAAGTTCTCAAAGCTCTGAACCTAGCTCAAGGTTGCCATCTGAACTAGCCAGATGTTCAACTGAGACTCAATCACAGTCAGTCCATCATTCAAAAAATAAGACTTTAGAGTTGTCTTCCCCAAAATCTCTTCCGGAAACATCTCGCTGCACTCAGTTCAATATATGCTTGTTCATCTCCAGGATTGAGCTTTCGAGGCAAAATAAAAGGTGGGTTGTTGTTTTTTAATTTACAGCAGAAGCTGACTATGGACAGCACTTACCAGTTCCCAAAAGGTCACCAAGAACTCTTTGTTCAACCTGGATCCCAAGTTAGTTTTGTACTTATTCCTTTCCTTTTTTTAAAGGATAATAAACATAACACAAATATACAGGCAACTTTTTTTTTAAGGTGGGTGCCCCAATTTAAGAATGATAAAAGTATGGACTGCTACACCAGCATTTGATGCGCTTGTATGGGCATCTCTCATTTCAGCTCCAGGAGAAATCCAGGATTCCACTATGAGTGCCCCTTTTATATTTGTCTTTATTCCTTATTCAGCTCACTCTTTGCCCTAGATTCTTTTGGGTGGGGAGAAGAGAGGGTGCTTCACTACATAAAAGTCCTGCTTTGATTAGGAGCTCCAATTAGTTGCATATCTGATCCTTTCTTGCTCCTAAGAGATCATAAGTCTAAGGGCAATGACCACACCGAGGGCCTAGGAAGAACGCAGGAGTTTTCTTCTGCTCTTAAGATACAGCTCTTGCCATGCAAAAGATGTGCATTGCAAGAGAGGGAGGTGAGCCATCAAAAGGTCAGGCTCACCTTAGGCTGCCAGCGGATGCTGCAGAAGAGGTAAAACAAAATTGTGCCAATCAGCCTGGGAACAGCTTCTTCACCCGCCAGACTAAGAAAGACACTTAACATTTATTTCCAGAAAGAAAAGGGGGGGGGGCTCAGAATGTCAAGGCTTTTGGTCTATTCAGACAAGCATTAAAAAAAAAAATATCCTTGGAACATTAGAACATTTCTGTGAGCCTACTAAAATAGCATTAATTCTATCTTTTTTTTAAAGCATTGTATAGCAGCAGCTCTTATGTTGCCTACACTACTCAGTATAAAGGCTCCCTGTAACTTCATTGTAATGCAGACCCCAGTACTTATTGGTGCTTCTTATATAATCATCAGATTGCATAACCTAATTGTGTCTGAAGTGCTCATGAAAAATGAGACATCACTTTAAAATTGGTTAATAATTCATTGGTGCTATTTAGGTGGAAAAAATACTTTTAAGCATCTGGAGCAGCTGACACTTTTTATTGACTTGTTCATTTGAAATGGGCTGAATACTAGTAATAAATATTTGGGCTCCATCTTTCACTGTTGGACGAGGGCCCTTCAGTCCCTGAAAAAGTCAGGCATGTGAGACTATTTCAGCTTCTTTCTTACATTTGGTGCTGAGAAATGTTTTTAAGTGATTAGGAATACAGAAAGCAGCCTTGTAACAAGTCATGTTATTGATCCATTGACCCAGGGCTGCCTACCCTGTGTGGAGTAGTGGTCAGTGTGTTGGACTAGGACCTGGGAGACAAAGTTCAAGTCCCCATTCAGCCATATAGGTCACAGGGTGACCTTGGGCCAGTCACAGTCTCTCAGCTTCTCTCAGTTGCTTCACAAGGTTGTTGTGGGGTAGGGGGGCCTCTAGGGGTACAACACCCTGGATGAAAATTTGTCTAGAAACACAATAAATATAGAATACCCTAAGTGACAACAATTTGTCAGGTTCCCAGGTATGGTTTGTTCCTGACATGGACTATGCAACCTGTTCTAAAGGAGCTCCTAATTGTATCTGTCTAAAATATGAGAGCTTCCGGGTCATGTGGCCAGCAGGACTAAGCTGCTTCTGGCGAACCAGAGTAGCACACGGAAACACCATTTACCTTCCCGCCGGAGCAGTACCTATTTATCTACTTGCACTTTGACGTGCTTTTGAACTGATAGGTGGGCAGGAGCAGGAGCTCACCCCGTCGCGGGGATTCGAACCGCCGACCTTCTGATCGGCAAGTCCTAGGCTCTGTGGTTTAACCCACAGCGCCACTCATAGGAGCGCAGCAACCCCAGAGTCGGTCACGACTGGACCTAATGGTCAGGGGTCCCTTTACCTTTACCTTTAACAAATGAGAGCACTAAGCAGAGGGCAGGTGAGGTTTACCAAATTGACACAAACCAATCTTCCAATCAATATCCCTCTGTCCCAATACTCTTCTCTAGTACTTCAGCAATATCAACCCCTTCCCACAACCCAAACACACGTACACCTGGCTTAGTAAGTACACATAATCTCCTATTGAAAAATAATGATCAGCCACACTTCTGGACTCTTTATTGAGCAACATGCTTTGGTCTCAGTTCCATGCTTCAGTGTGGTGGCTCTGTTCAGAATCTAAGTTGACTTCCCATCCAACAAAGTGAGCAACTTCTGCATTTCTCATTCCAACTCCAGGCCTCTCGATAATTGCAAAATCCTTGCCAAGGGATTTTCTATGCAATATGATGGTTCCAGACTTGATTCTTATTATTTTCTTTTCACGTTGATTTCATTGGGAACTAAGTGCAACTTAGTCTGGATTCAACCTTGTATCTTCCTAATGCAATAAATTATTTCCCATTTACTGCACACAGTCTTCACATTTTCCTTTTTGGCGCATGGATGTCAGCCACCTTGTGAAAATGTGATGCCTCCCATAGACTTTCATTACTTGTTGTGAGAGCTATATGGAACGCGGTTCCTTTAGTGTTGTGAGAATCTACCAGGTGTTACTTGTATATACTTGTATACATGTGTGACAATTCCTTTGCTTACCTCTCTTCCCACCTGTGCTATTTTGCCACTGAGCTATGCTTCCCTCCATCCTGGAACCTAACCACAGACTAATAACCCAAAATTTAGGAATGTGCTCTATACCCTATTTGCTTCATGTATAAAGGTAAAAGACCCCTGACAGTTACGTCCAGTCACAGATGACTCTGGGGTGGCGGCGCTCATCTCGCTATACAGGCCCAGAGAGCCGGCGTTTGTCCACAGACTGTTTTTCTGTTTTTTTCATGTGGCCAGCATGACTAAGCCGCTTCTGGTGCAACGGAACACCGAAACCAGAGGAGCGAAAGGAAATATCGTTTACCTTCCCGCTGAAGTGGTACCTATTTATCTACTATGATGTGCTTTCAAGCTGCTAGGTTGGCAGGAGCTGGGACAGAGCAACGGGAACTCACCCCATCGTGGGGATTCGAACCACCGACCTTCTGATCGGCAAGCCCAAGAGGCTCAGTGGATTAGCCCACAGCACCACCCGCACTCCATGGGCTCAGGGTAGATTGCAGTAATTTCATCTAAGTTACCAGATACCAAAAAGGGCTTATAGCCACTTAATTGTATGGATGCCTGGATGATATTTCTTAAATAGTTTTTTCTTCATTTAGTGACTGGCAGTGTAGTTTGCAAAACTTGTTTTTCCATAAACCATGGGTATCCTTGCACATAAAGGTAAAGGTACCCCTGCCCGTACGGGCCAGTCGTGTCCGACTCTAGGGTTGTGCGCTCATCTCACTTAAGAGGCCGGGAGCCAGCGCTGTCAGCAGACACTTCCGGGTCACGTGGCCAGCGTGACGAAGCTGCTCTGGCGAGCCAGCACCAGCGCAGCACACGGAAACGCCGTTTACCTTCCCGCTATAAAGCGGTACCTATTTATCTACTTGCACTTAGGGGTGCTTTCGAACTGCTAGCTGGGCAGGAGCTGGGACCGAAAGACGGGAGCTCACCCCGCCGCGGGGATTCGAACCGCTGACCATACGATCGGCAAGTCCTAGGCACTGAGGTTTTACCCACAGCACCACCCGCGTCCCTTCACATAGATACCATATAAATCTTTGCACATAGATACCCTATAAATCTTTCCCCAGTTCTTAATTTCCGAGGGACAATAGTTAAACAGATATGATCCCTGCACACTTTACATCACCATGCATGCAAGTTTTTCCTTAATCCACTTCTGAGTTTTATCTGCATCAAAGACCTGTACTTTTGCATTCAGAAGCCCTGTCTTATGCTAAACTGCCAACTTGTCTGCTCGCTATGCAAGCAGAAGCAAAGCTGTGTACCACACGGAATCCCAGCAGAAGTTCAAGTGCCGTTAGAGAACCACAACTTTCAGAAATCCAGCCTTCCTTTCAAACAAATAACTTCCTTCTTAGAAAAAGATGTAATGGGATTATCATACAACAAGACAATATTTGTTCCTCCTATGCAAACACACACAGATTGTGAGCAAGGCTATATTGATTCTGCCGGAGAATACCAAACTGCAGCATACATAATGGATGTGTCAGAAACGATAAAATCAGAGGAGTCAACATTTCCAAAACATTACAGGCTTCTCTTAAGACAAAATGCGAGCTCAAAAAAAAATCTCAGCGGCAAATTAAATATAGGCATAAAGACAAATTACAAGGAGAAGGAGAAAACAAATGATGCATATGTTTTTAACACACTGTACGTGGGTGTAGCTATGAGCAACAGATAGTGGGAGAGCACAAGCATTCACAGCTTCCACTGCCACCAACTTAACCACTGCCTTAAGTGAAGAGGAGTGATGGAGGTGAGTGGAGGATAATTGGGCAAGGTTAAGAGGCTGGCTAGTGAAAAGAAAAGGAAAAAAGAAAATGGGGCAGCCTAACCATTCAATATCTAAGTGCAAGTTTAAAGGCAAGATAAAGGGTTTTGGTCTGGTTGGAAGAAAGAGAACCAGAGGAGGAGGAGGAACTGGGATGAGGGAGCAAGCAGGAACATACAGAAACATATGAAGCTGCCTTTTTCTTTACTGGTCCCATTTTTCTCTGACGGATAGCCGTTTTCTTAACATCTCAGGCAGAGGCATTTCCCAGCCCCATTGCCCAAGATCCTTTCACTGAATATATCTGAGATTGCACCAGAGACCTCCTGTATGCAAGGCACAGGAAATACCCAGGAGTGGATGACACGGTAGGATGCTGCTGCTGCTGCTCACCTGATCTCTTCGTCGGTCACATCGCTACTGCTTACCAGAAAGTAGAGGGGGAGCGACAAGGTGGCGACGAAGCTGGCACGGTGCAAATGCACCAGCAGAACCAGTCCGGCACTCGTGCCCCTGAGTCTGCAATGCGCCACTCTCACTGTCACCTCTCCCTGCTCCCCCTCTACCTCCGGCTCCCAAGAAGAAGAAGCAACATGACCGACAGAAGGGCAGGTGGGCCACAGCACCTAACCATGCCAGTTGTGGAGCTACGGAGCCCTTCAAAGACAAAAGAGAAAAATCCTATTGAGGAAATCCTATCTACTCACTCACTTTGTCCCACTGAATTCCATTGGGGCTTACTCCCAGCTAAGTGGTATTAGGATTGGAGTCTTATGCATCTACGTTTTTAGGGTGGAATTCAACACAACGCTAAAGAGACAGTTCTATCTTGCCTGGTTCTGCTTGCCTGGTGGAACAATCTCTCCCTGTCCTCCCCTGCCCACTGTTCTGGGGGTTCTCCCACTTCTCCATACCTGATTTGGAAAAAGCTCAGAGGGTAGATGGCAGGAGTGGAAGGGGGGTCCCTGTTGTGCTAGCAGGAGCTTTCTTCAACTAGCAGAACAGGCCTTAATATTTATTTTGAAAATGTATAAACCATATAAACCATCCCTTCATCCAAACCTGGATTTCAGGTTAGTATACAAATATATTTAAAGTTGCAAACATCTTATACAGCAAGCCAACAGTGCAATGCAGTTGAGAAGTAAAAGCATACAACCAGCTGAAAATATCACTATCTAACATACCTGGGCATAGTGTATATGCCAACACACAGTGTTGGTGACAGGTGTAACACCCTCCAGAGGGCATTCCGCACCCCTCTCTCTTTTGTACACCCATGATGCACTTCTTCTGAGGCGAACCCACGTGACATTCTCTTTCAGCCCTTGGGTAGGCAATACATTGAAATAAGAAACTTAATATGAGAAATATCACTACACCTGGTTCGCTGCCCAAAAACTTTCCCTCACAGTTTTGTTTTTGCCTTGAAAAACAACTCATTGTTCAGCCAGAAATCTAAGAAATGATCAACAAAATGACAGGTTTTTGTGGCACAGGTGTTAATTTATCAAACTAAGTTTTTCCCTTCTGGTTTTGTCACAGCCATTTTAGAAAGAAATTAAGAGCTGATTCACACATCACATTTCCATACAGACAGCCTGACAGGCAAGTCTTAAAAACGTACTATAAATCTATGAACAACTTTAAGAATTGATTCACATTTTACTTTTTGACACGTTCAAGTGCCCTTGACACTATTTGTCCTTCACAGTGGCTCACAGTGAATATTTCTTATGCGGGAGTCCCCATGTGGTGATAACCAGAATTTACTACTTCAGAGACATTTTGTTCAAATAAAAGAGAACAAATACCAGCTGCCACCCCGTTTTGTTTTGTGCTACTGAAGAAGAAAGAGATGACTTCCTTTTCTGTCCACCCTTATATCAAGTGATAAGCAGTATAGTTCTAACACTCCCTTTTAGGACTCTGCTGAAGATCAAGTCAAAGTCACATAGGTGATACACACAACTATTTGTTTACTGACCTCTCCAGCCCAGTCAACCTGAGCTGTTTTTTGCAAATTCTATCACCATAATGGTTTGCCCCACATTCAAGACTGTCTGCTAACTGAGCTTCATGGACTCTTCCAAATTCACCAAAGCCAGGCCCAACACACATGGTTAATCTCATCGACAGCAATGCAATGTCTTGTTTCAAAATCCCTGCAGTAGTATTGAGTAATTGCATTTTCCAAACACAGAGACGTTGCTTTTGGGAAGATGGACCAGGCTACTTGCCTCACCTGTTGCATGACATCTGTGCAACTCATAAGACATTTTCTGCAAAGAAGACATAAGCTGCAAGACGCAAAGCTTTAAAAGCTCTTTTCTCTAAAACACAGTCAGCAGCTTGATATATGCTTCAAAAGACTGCTTCTCCAAAATTTTATTTGGAACGGATTCATAAATTAAACAAGTAAAATTATGCCTACAAGGTAACATTAGCATGCCTTTTCCATTAGCTACTGGTTAATTACTTACACTGCGTGATGGACGGTTTTTCACGTGTCAGACTGAAAATTGCTTAACACAAGGGTGTGCAATTCAAGCCATCCTGAGGGTCATTTTATTACCATTAGTAGACAACATGAGCCATGCCATAGGCTATAGACAGCCTGTAATAAATGCTAGTGGTATTCAAAGTATGACACACATCTCTGGGCTTGTGCATGCTCCATATTGCCAAAAAAACAGCTTGCAGTCTGAAAGGTATGTCCCATCACAGAATCCCCTACATTTACCTCCTTCAACATGTTTTTCTCTCTCGTTTCCATTCGTTTTTTGCATGCCAATGTTTTCTAAAATTTTGTATCACCGGGTTCACCCAACTCTCCATGCTCATACTATCAACAGTTTTAAGATGCCTCTGTCCAGAAAAGGAAGAGGACAGGGCAATTTTCTTTGTTTTGCTTTAAATGAAAAGTTACATATACAGTGGTACCTCAGGTTACATACGCTTCAGGTTACAGACTCCGCTAACCCAGAAATAGTGCATCAGGTTAAGAACTTTGCTTCAGGATGAGAACAGAAATCATGCTCTGGCGGCGCGGCAGCAGCGGGAGGCCCCATTAGCTAAAGTGGTGCTTCAGGTTAAGAACAGTTTCAGGTTAAGAACGGACCTCCAGAACGAATTAAGTTCTTAACCCGAGGTACCACTGTATAGTCTGGTGCCACAACACATTGATGTTACAAATAACCAACCTCTGAAACTGTTAGAAGAAAAAGTGAAATCCCTTTCGTGCTTCACTTATCCATGAACAACCCACAAATTCATTCAAAATGGCGATGAGCACCCTTCCTCCTAAGCTGAGGGTTCATCCCCACGGTCAATCTCTACTCCTGGTGCCCTTGGAGCCTCTATAAAGTACAGCACAACTGAAAGGATAATTCCCAATTCTTCTATCTGCAGTTCCCAGCTTAGGAGAAACTAGGGCTCCGTTGTATCACACTGTATCATAGGGATGCCCTAAGCACCTTGGAAACACAACATGGCCCAGATGAGCTACAACCCTCCTCCTGGGCTTGCAGCTGCACTCTGGAGGTTCTCAGAGCATCTCCGGGCCAAGGCCCTATCCCCCTCCCCCACCCTCAGGAGAGTCAGTATCTCGGCAACCACAAGTTTAGGTTTGCCACCAAGAATAGCCAAAAATTTAAGGACCCCCAATTTTCACAACGACCACACAATAGCGCAGCCAGAGTTAAGATGTACCCAGATATGTCCATTCTGTGAGTTTAATGAGCAACTTACCAAAACATGCTCCCAGTACATTTCCAAGCACAACTCAAAGCGTTCGTGCCGACCTTTGAAGCTCTAAACAGCCTTGGCCCTGCATACCTGAAGGAGCAGCTCCACTCCCATCGTTCAGCCCCGACATTGAGATCCAGCTCCAAGGGCCTTCTGGCAGTTCCCTCATTGTGAGAAGTGAAGCTACAGGGAACCAGGCAGAGGGCCTTCTTGGTAGTGGCGCCCACCCTGTGGAACGCCCTCCCATCCGATGTCAAGGAGATAAATAACTACACTGAAGGCAGCCCTGTATCGGAAAGTTTCAATGTTTGACTTTTTTATGTTTTTATATTTGTTGGAAGTCATCCAGAGTGGCTGGGGCAACCCAGCCAGATGGGCGGGGTATAAATAATAAAATTATAATTAATTATTATAAGAATCCCAGGTGGAGGGTCAGCTTAAGACATGGTGGGCAACCTGCAGCACAGGTAGCAGTAGTTGTCCAAGCCATCCCTGAGGAGGGACAGGAGGGATAACAAGCCTGACTATGGCACAGAATCTATATTCCTGCCTGCACCTCCCACACTGTCTGGCTCCTTAGGGACGAAACTGGTCCAAGGCACCATTAATGGCAGGTGCTAATATGGTCTTCTTGCAAAAAGGAAGCAAAAAACCCTTGTCTGCCCCTGACTTAAAAGATTCAGGCTGAAATGGTAACCACACTTAACCTGGGAGTAAAAAGGTAAAGGTAAAGGACCCCTGAACGGTTAAGTCCAGTCAAAGGCGACTACGGGGTTGCAGCGCTCATCTCGCTTTCAGGCCGAGGGAGCCAGCATTTGTCCACAAACAGCTTTCCAGGTCATGTGGCCAGCATGACTCAACCGCTTCTGGAGCAACAGAACACCGTGACAGAAACCAGAGCACACAGAAACGCTGTTTACCTTCCCGCCACAGCAGTACCTATTTATCTACTTGCACTGGTGTACTTTCAAACTGCTAGGCTGGCAGGAACTGGGACAGAGGAATGGGAGCTCACCCCATGGCGGGGATTCAAACCGCCGACCTTCTGATTGGCAAGCCCAAGAGTGGTTTAGAGCACAGCCTGGGAGTAAGCACCACTGAAAACAGTGGAGCTTATTTTTGAGTAAACTTAAAAGTAGGCTTAGGCTGCTACATTGGGGTGTCCAGTTGCTTACTTCTCATGGTCAGGTATATTCTACATTCATCATACTAAGGTTGTTGTGTGTAAAAGCAGGCCAAGGAACAGATTTTACTTTCTACAGTTCCAAATTTCACTATAGGCCTGAGCCATGTGTTGTGAAGTTCGCTTTCAGGCATAGGATAGAGAGGAAGCTGAACTGAGACACAAGGGTTGCAGAATCTTTAACCAAGAAGCCCAAAGAGAAAGAAAATCAGAGGCGGAAGAGAGCGACACCTGCTAAAGCTTTTGCCCTTCCCTTTCTCTGACTTTTCAGCGGTTCAGTGCATACTTCTATTCAAATGTAAGTGAAATCAAGGAAAGGTTTCTCAACAAATCAAAGAAAGGTTTCTCAGTAAAATACTCTTCTGTGCGGCATTATCTTTCGGGACACAAAGCATAAGAGGTCCAACAAAGAATCTATAAGACATGAAACAGTGTAACGAAATTCTTCACTCACAACTAAACGTTCAAAACTGGAAACCTCAAAAGGTTTGGAGACTTCACTGAAACCTGAAATGTCCTCAGGTTTCCCTCCAAGGAACAAACTCTTTTCATCATAAATTACATGTGACGATGCTCTGATGTTTCAAACTCGCTGGGGACCGGGATTGTGCCTTTTGATTTACCCTCAATGTTCCTACCACATTCCTCTTATTGCTTATGTATAGGGAACAAGGCAACCATTGCTTGAACAGGCACACTCCCAAGGCAAGCAAGCATTTCGTAACTTAAAAAAGGAAGAAGCACAGCTAATAAGATTCCAATGCTCAACTTCAATCTGTCATAATGTTTTGTGCGTGTGTGTTAATATAAAGACCTTTACTGGCAACTTTTTCAGTGCCTTGTCATTTCTTTTAACCGACACATTAAACAAGCTGTTAGCTGGCCAAACAGTGACAACTGAAGGATGCTTTAGGATTTCCTGAAACCTTGAAAATACGGAGTAGAGTGGTATGTGCCCTGATCAGTGGCGCAGCATGGGGAGGGTGCTACCAGGGTGATTGCAAAATTTTGGCTCCCTGTAACTTCACTTCTCGTAGTGAGGGAACCACCAGAAGGTCCTCAGTGCTGGATCTCAGTGTCCAGGCTGAACGATGGGGGTGGAGATACACCTTCTGGTATACACCAAGTGGCAGTTAAACCGTCAGGCTATTTGAACTGCTTTTATTCCCCAATGGTGCATCTTTAAGAAGTGCGCTTGAACTTGCTTTTCCCTACCTCTCTCCTTATCTCTTTTTCCTTGTCATCTTTTAAACTGTAAGCCTGATGACAACTGCAAGCTCCTCTGGAAGCCTTCTTGGGGTAAAGGTAAATAATTATGTTTTATGGAATCGATGTCTTGAGCACACGAGCAAAGTCTGCCCTGGTAGGGAACTCCTCTCAACCTACCATCCAATACTGCAGAAGGAAAGACGTTTAGTCTGGCTTTGGTGAAAAGCCTTCAATAGCTTGGTACTGTCAGGTTTTTAATGTAAGATGTTAACTTAAAGACATGCCCATATTGTACTCCTACTGCCAGCGGACTACAGACTGCGTGTGATCGAGATCGCAAGTCACTATGTGCATTATCCCATAATCTTTGCTTTAACGTCTTTAGGGCGCCTTCATAACCCAGGTAATACAGTTGGGGGGATGACAGACCAATAGAGGACCAATGGAAGGTGTCCATCTGGGTCCATTAAGCTCTCTTCTAGGTCATTTAAGAATAGACAAAACAATGTGGGGGCCAAAATGCATCCCTGTCTCACCCCCCTAGTCATCTCGATGCTGTTCGATAAATGTCCCTGCCAACCACATCGGACCTGCAGTTTGGTTCCATTGTACAGGGCTTTTATAAGAAAGGACTTTTATAAGAAAGAGGAGTTATTTGTCCTGGAAAATCAGATTTAATTTGGACCATAGCTGGGATATGGGGGTGGAGTCAAAGGCAGATTTCTGATCCATGAAGGCCACGTAGGCTGTATGAATTGTGTATTGTGTATTGCTTTGTAACGATTTGTTGGGTCTCTGGACTGTAATAAAGATTGATGATGATGAAATAATTATGGGGTCCAGCCTCTTACTTTAAAAACTGGCCTTTTTGGTAAGGAGTCCTTGCTCAAACTGAGTCCTGACACCATCTGCAGAGATTCTACATCCTCCCCAAAGCTGAGCAACCCTGTGTTGCACCCAAGGATATTCACACTTCTTTGGAGACAATACAATCTGTGCATGATTCCGCCTCCAAAAACAAAACGAGCTCCCTCCCACTCCACTGTGCATAATTGGGATTGAGGTGTGAGTTTCTGGTTTGCCAATTAATGCGGTAACCTCGCTGTGTCTACTCTCTGTCTCCGAGCTGTTAGCAGGCACTGCTGCTAATGCAGATCTGTGGGTGTACGGCGAGCATGTGCTACGAGCAGAGGCAACGTGCTGGAACGTGAGACTGATTGCGCTGGAAGCCTGCGCTAATAGAGATGTCGATGAAGCCAAGGCGTTTTTCATACCTGAGTTCACTAGCTGCTGCTCCATGACTCCGCAGCCCAAGACTTCCATCCACTCTCCTCGGAAGTTGATCTCCATTTCAAAGGAAGGGTGAGTAAATGGGAAGTAGCAGTCCACCCATCTAATCTCCAGATCTGTGCCATAGAAGCAAAAAGAAAGGGGGGAGGGGTGATTAATATGCTTGCTTCTCCCACCCTTAGCAAAACTCGCCCTTCAGTTAGAGGTAAAGGTAAAGGTACCCCTGCCCGTATGGGCCAGTCGTGTCCGACTCTAGGGTTGTGCGCCCATCTCACTTAAGAGGCCGGGGGCCAGCGCTGTCCGGAGACACTTCCGGGTCACGTGGCCAGCGTGACGAAGCTGCTCTGGCGAGCCTGCACCAGCGCAGCACACGGAAACGCCGTTTACCTTCCCGCTATACAGCGGTACCTATTTATCTACTTGCACTTAAGGGTGCTTTCGAACTGCTAGGCGGGCAGGAGCTGGGACCGAAAGATGGGAGCTCACCCCGCCGCAGGGATTCGAACCGCCGACCATGCGATCGGCAAGCCCTAGGCGCTGAGGTTTCACCCACAGCGCCACCCGCGTCCCTGCCCTTCAGTTAGCAACATCAATTACTGCAAGCCAAAGAAAACAAACAGAAAGCCAACTAATTTACAGCACTTTTTGTGAGTGCAAGGCAATAAAGCTTGGATATTGTGAAGAGTCGTTGTGGGGGAGGGGGGAGCACTCATGCCTTGTCTAATAGGAAAAACACTTTGGGCAACTCAGGCACCCTTTAAAACCAAATCAATCACTTGTCACACTGCAGCAACCACCTGGCATGGCAGGAAAATGAGCCCAAGATTTTCCTGCAAAGCAAGTTAATTCTGTTGGGCTCAGTAACCTGAAATGACTAACAGCTCCCCAGAGATAAAGAATCATCGAATCATCGAGTTGGAAAGGGGCCGCCAGGGTCATCTAGCTCAACCCCTGCAATGCAGGAATCTTTTGCCCAACGTGGGGCTCAAACGCACAACCCTGAGATTAAGAGTTGCTTGTTCTACTAACTGAAACTTATCCTTATTCTTTTTAAAAGCTGTTACCTTAATGACCTCTTTTAGCAAATCAAATCTCCATAGGGTGGCATGTGTTCTTTTACACTATCGCACCCTTTTAAATAAGGGACACAGGTGGCGCTGTGGGTTAAACCACAGAGCCTAGGACTTGCCGATCAGAAGGTTGGCGGTTCGAATCCCCATGACAGGGTGAGCTCCCGTTGCTCGGTCCCTGCTCCTGCCCACCTAGCAGTTCGAAAGCACGTCAAAGTGCAAGTAGATAAATAGGTACCGCTCCGGCAGGAAGGTAAACGGCATTTCCGTGCGCTGCTCTGGTTCGCCAGAAGCGGTTTAGTCATGCTGGCCACATGACCCGGAAGCTGTACGCCGGCTCCCTCGGCCAATAAAGCGAGATGGGCGCCGCAACCCCAGAGTCGGCTACGACTGGACCTAATGGTCAGGGGTCCCTTTACCTTTACCTTTTACCCTTTTAAATACAAACTTCTTCTACTCTGATTTGTGGCTCCGCTGCGACTATTTTATAGAGTTGCATAATGAATTAAAAACTATTTAATAAAGTACCATACAGATATATTTCCAATATATATATATATATATATATATATATATATATATACACAACAAAGCGCCATTAACCAAATGGTGTGTGGAAACTGACACACACCAAAGAGGCTGGATAAAGGAAATGGTTTTGGGGGGAGGAATCACAGAATCATAGAATCGTAGAATTGGAAGGGACCCCAAGGGTAATCTAGTCCAACCCCCTGAAGTGCAACTTACAACTGAGTTGTAAGACTCTTGCTTTGTGCCACAGGAGAACCAAACCTCACCACTTTCAGACAGCTCTGGAAAAGCAGGATGGCAAGAAGAGAGCAACAAGCAGCAGGCACCGGGCCAGAGGTAAAATGTGGCAGAAGCGGGGGTACAGCTTTGCACACAGGAACCTGGCCTCAGTGGAATATTTTTCTCACTTATTCCTTATACAGTGGTACCTCGGGTTAAGAACTTAATTCGTTCCGGAGGTCCGTTCTTAAGCTGAAACTGTTCTTAACCTGAGGTACCACTTTAGCTAATGGGGCCTCCCGCTGCCGCCGCCACACAATTTCTGTTCTCATCCTGAAGCAAAGTTCTTAACCTGAGGTACTATTTATGGGTTAGTGGAGTCTGTAACCTGAAGAGTCTGTAACCTGAAGCATCTGTCACCCAAGGTACCACTGTACCCCGCTTCTGCTTCCCAAGGGAAGTCCAAAGCAGCTTAAGAGCAAAACAAATATTTGCTGCATGCAGTATGTTTACAGCACTTGCAGATCAGTGTGAAACTCCAGTTCCCATCAGCCCCCAACCAACACAGCAGGGGTGCCAATTTGAATAAAATATTGTGGGGGCCCAGGTAAGCCCCGCCCCACATAATTGGTCACATGACGCAGTGCACGCACGCACACGCACCATTTGAATGGGAATGCCCATTAACTTTATGGGGGCTGAAGCCCACATGATCCCTCGGAGTTGGCTCCTATGCAACACATCCCATGGTCAGGGATGATGGGAGTTGAAGTCCAGCAACATTTGGAAGGCCACGGGTTATAGGAACACGGGATTTATAGGAACAACAGGTAAAGATGCATGGTAATAATTAAAGGGTCAATGTGACTACAAAGGCTTATCGAGAGGGCTGTTGTTGTTTTTTGCTCAAGTGGCTCCTGGTCTAGTGCTGTACGAGATGTTCTTCGATGATTTGTTTATTTGCTATATTTGTACCTCTCCTTTTCTTTGAGACATTCAAGGCGGCATACATGGTCCTCTACCTTGATTTCATCGTCACAACAACCCTGTGAGGGAGGTTAGGCTGACAGATAGTGACTGTCCCAAGGTCATCCAATAAGTGGGGAATTTGGACATGAGTCTCCTCAATCCTAGCTCCAACCGTGTACCCAGGCATATGCAGACAATTAAGAAAAAAAATATTTTTTGTAGCAGTTAGCAGGTGATCTGTAAGTTTAAATTTTACAAGATGTTAATCTCTCTGTGTGTGTGTGTGTGTGTGTGTGTGTGTGTGTGTTGTAAACAGCATCGCCTTGGTTTTTTCCTAATGAAATCATGGTACACAAGTATTTCTTTTAAATAAACAAACATTATGACCGTGACACAACACATCAAATTCATAGGGAGAACAAATCCGAGAGAAAGCCACAAACGCTTTGCAGTATACATTGCTTTGCCATGTTGCTGAAGATCAATTACATTTCTATACATATTAAAAGAAGTGTGGATGAATGGCAATCCATTATCCAGCATTGTATTTACAAGGGAGGCAGCCTTAGGCAAGTCCCTATTATTTTGGACTCAGCTGGATAACACCGGCCTTACCGGCTGCCAAGATTACTGAGAAAGTGAGGGCATGGGAAGAGCTTTGAAGGGCCATAGATCAGAGGTGGGGAACATGCTTTGCATGGCGAAGGTTCCAGATTTAAACCCCCACCCTCCGCCTCGGCTTCTCCAGATACAGCAAGGAAAAACTCCCGTAAAAAGCTCACATATAACCAGCCCAGAATTATAAAGCATGATAACAACAGTCCGCAATTAAGCAGTTCAAATAAAACCAATCTATAAAACCAAGTGAGAGGAATCTTCAGAGGCCATTTGAACATCGTACAGTAGAGGCTTGTCTTATCCTACATGTGCAGTCCACAAATATGAGGCCACTGTTTAAAAGTCCCTGTTTTGCTGGCCATTGGAAAGATTGCTTATTGCCCTGTTTACCTTCAGTGTAATGTTGCCATCAGCTTGCACACAAAAAACCCAATACATTTTATCCAGGTTCATGTACAAAGTGAGTCTCAAAGCAGAGAGGTGACGTGGGTTGATTGTATAAAGCAAAAATGAGAAGTATTCATACAAACCTCAAACAGGAAAATTATTGACAGTAAAAAAGGACTGTTAGACACCTTATTATTTGTGTAGGAGTTTTAATTACAACATTCTTTGCTAGATTTTCTGCTAAAAATAACTCTCTTTAACAGCTTCCAAACGTGCCAACATATTGCATGAATTCTAACACTAACTGTGTTTCCCTGATAGATATTTATGTCAGCAATGAATACAAGATTTTTGCTGGGCCTCAGAGCAGAGTCCTGTATTCTATGGTAACAATTCCTGTCACCCCTGAGGACTGCCCATCCCGGCTGAGGCTGGCCAGTCAGTCTACGCTGATGGACAAAGGCTCTCCAGATTTTCAGACAGAAATCTATCCTGAACCTACATAAGAGATGCTGGAAATGTTCTGCCCCTGATATTGTCATGGACTGGTTGGACACAAAGGAATGGTGGGAGGAACTAGCTAGGGAGCCATGGAGGGAAGAAGGCTCAGAACCGATGGAGTGGTGGTGGGACAACAATGAGTAGTCAAACAGAGAAGAAGGAAGAAGGAAGAAGGAAGAAGGAAGAAGGAAGAAGGAAGAAGAAGAAGAAGAAGAAGAAGAAGAAGAAGAAGAAGAAGAAGAAGAAGTAGTGTCGGAAGCTAAAGAGTGCAATTCTTGAGAGCACAGATTGTTTGTGGCAAAAGGTATCGTCCGGGTGCTGTGATATCATCAAAATGGGTTAGGAGATACAGTAAAATTAGTGGACCCTGGTTAGTCATGCCCATTAATGTCAGTGGGTCTACTCTGAGCCTGACTAACATTAGCTACAAGCCAATGAGCCTGTTGTCACAATGCTTCAATTGTTTTCCAGGGATGGATAAAATGGGCATCACTAGTGAGCAACACTGAGATTGGGGAGCAGTTGGTGTTTCCGGGGATGCTGTCAGCACTGATGCCTTGGTTGCTGCATTAAACCATTTCAACCGCTGTTGGCTGAAGGAAGCATACAGCATTGCAAGTATGTCGGGACCACGTTAGCAGGATCATAGGACCAGCGCATGAGACACTTACCATCACCAAAAAGATGAGCCACAAGTTTTGTCAGTGCCATTTTCAAGCTGTGTTCCATGAGCCTTGCTGCTTCCATGGTGTGTGTCTCTTGCTTGTGAGGTGTGCGGTGGCCTTGTTCAAACAAGCAGAAGCTTTCTCCACCACCCACATTGCTGAATAGCTGTTCAAAAAAAAAGAAAAAGGAAAGAATGAAAACAATCTCAGCGTCGGTACAGCCCTTTCTGAATATTCAAAGCACTTTGCATATTTTATATGGGTTATCTTTACAAACTGACCTGTGAAGTTAAGGTCGAGCATTTTCGCTTTAGATACTTTAAATATGAATTGCTGTTGCATTTCACAGACTTTCATTCCGCAGTGAGTTCATTCCCACTCAAGTCTCATTCCAGCAAGTTCACTCCAAGACAAGTGTTGTTCAAATTGAAGGCTTCCCAGTTCACACTCTTAGCAACTGTCCCTCAACTTCTGACTGCAGGGGTGGAGAACCTGTGGCCCTCCAGTTGTTTCTAGACTACAACACCCATCATACTTGACAATCAAGCATGCTGGCTGGGGTTGAAGGGAGTTGTAGCCCAACAACGCCTGGAGTTCCCTAGACCCGCCTTCGAAGATGCAGAGAAAATCCCGAAAATAACCAGTGTGTGCTTATAATGAATGCTCCTGATAGTGTACAAAACTGCTATAAAAATGCATTAATCCTCACAACCTACCTGCAAGGTAGGCTTCAGAGAAAGTGGGAGAGAGAAATATGTGCCCTGGGGCAATCAGGAGCTACAGAGTTGAGCAGTGATTTTAACCAAGGTATTCCAAACCCAAGCTCAGTAATTTATCTCAAACCTCCCCCCCCCCCAATGCCTTTGCTTTTAAAAATACAGTCACTATATGTGCCCCTGTGGTCGCATTCAGGCAGCAGTTTCTTCTTTCAACCTAGCCCTTAAAAGAACAGAGAATGGCTTGGATTTCCTTACATCACAGTTGAAGAAAAATGTGGTTGCCAAGAATTGCTAGAAGGGACAATGGCAGTACCAAAGTCTGGGATGTTGTTGTTTTTTCGGGGGGGCGTTGTGGGTTGGGAGCTTAGGATGTTTCGTAAGGGGTCAGAATACATTAATATAAGGCTTGCCCGGAAGAGAAATGATGCAGTGGGGGCAGAGTGTAAGAGCATCAGTAATATAATAATGATGGATATGAAGATGATGGTGGTGATGATGATGATTTATTTATTTATTTATACACCCCCAATCTGGCTAGGTTTCCCCAGCCACTCTGGACGACTCCCAACAGAATATTACTGTTATTAATAATAATAAAGTGATAAAACATCAAACATTAAAAACTTCCCTAAACAGGACTGCCTTCAGGAGTCTTCTAAAAGTCAGATAGTTGTTTATTTCCTTGACATCTGGTGGGAGGGCGTTCCACAGGGCAGGCGTCACCACGGAGAAGGCCCTCTGCCTGATTCCCTGTAACCTCACTTCTCTCAGTGAGAAAACCACCAGAAGGTCCTCAGAGCTGGACCTCAGTGTCGGGACAGAACGATGTGGGTGGAAACGCTTCTTCAGGTATACTGGGCTGAGGCCGTTTAAGGCTTTAAAGGTCAGCACCAACACTTTGAATTGTGCTCAGAAACATACTGGGAGCCAATGTAGGTCTTTCAAGACCAGCGTTATATGGTCTCGGCGACCACTCCCAGTCACCAGTCTAGCTGCCACATTCTGGATTAATTGCAGGTTCCGGGTCATCTTCAAAGGTAGCCCCACCTAGAGCACATTGCAGTAGTCCAAGCGGGAGATAACCAGAGCGTGCACCATTCTGGTGAGACTGTCTACAGGTAGGTAGGGTCTCAGCCTGCGTACCAGATGGAGCTGGTAGACAGCTGCCCTGAACACAGAACTGACCTGTGCCTCCATGGATAGCTGTGAGTCCAAAATGACTCCCAGGCTGCGCACCTGGTCCTTCAGGGGCACAGTTACCCCATTCAGGACCAGGGAGTAGCAGTAGTTACTCTGCATTAGCATACCCCACTAATACATTTTTGCCTGAATTAACCTAGCTGATTCCATTGAAAAGGGGGCCAAGATGACACAGTGCTACCTGCTGATCCTAACTGCTGTTTCCTGATCAGGGGACTTCAAAGACCTATCCAATTAGCTTCTCTCCCTGCTAAATCAAAACTCCTGAGATACAAGCCCAACTGCCTTTCATCCTGCTGCAGCAAGCCTGGACATGTCTCTTCTGAGATTGATATGACACACATACACACACCACCGAATCCTTGCCATTTTCTGAAGCCTTACAGAATCCTGCATGTTATCAGAGTGTGACGCTACTTCCTATCCTTTTCTATGATCTGGGAGCTTTCTACGCTATGCTGTGGGACACTCATCAAGGAGAAGATGGACAGCAAATAAGATTCCCTGACAAACAGCTGACCCACGACTGCAGCTCTTCTCCTGCAATCTCAGGGGCAGAGGCAGTGTATTCCATTTTGATGCTTGAGGTGAAGTGGGAAGTGCCACCTTGCCCTGCTGTCCAGCCCATCGCCTCCGGCCAGTGCTGATTTCCAGCGAGAACTCACAAGATTCTGGCAAGATATTGCTGGAAATCAGCGCCAATGGTGGCGCCACTTCTCTGGCGGCAGCGGAGTCAGTGGGGCAGGCAGGGTGAATGAGGGGGCGCCGCTTAAGGCAGTGGCTTCACCCTGCCTCATGAGTGGGCTGGTCCTGCTCAAGGGAGTGTTATGCAATGTTATGCACTGCCACACAAAAAGAGGACACAGGTATGCCTAATGTTTGCATAGTGCTATAATTTAAAGAGAAATATAACAATACATCTCAATGCAGTATGTTTCCGAGCACAATTCAGAGTGTTGGTGCTGACCTTTAAAGTCCTAAATAGCCTCGGCCTATGTATACTTGAAGGAGCATCTCCACCCCCATCGTTCAACCCAGACACTGAGGTTCAGTTCTGAGGGCCTTCTGGCAGTTCCCTCATTGTAAGAAGTGAAGTTACAGGGAACCAGGCAGAGGGCCTTCTTGATAGTGGCGTCGACTCTGTGGAACGCCCTCCCATCAGATGTCAAGGAGATAAGTATACAACCTTTGTCTGAACATCTGAAGGCAAGCCTGTACAGTGGTACCTCGGGTTACATACACTTCAGGTTACAGACTCCGCTAACCCAGAAATATTACCTCGGATTAAGAACTTTGCTTCAGGATGAGAACAGAAATCGCGGCGGCAGCGGGAGGCCCCATTAGCTAAATTGGTGCTTCAGGTGAGGAACAGTTTCAGGTTAAGAACGGACCTCTGGAACGAATTAAATACTTAACCCGAGGTACCACTGTATAGGGAAGTTTTCTAATGTTTAATGTTTTGTTATGTGTTTATGTATGTTGGAAGCCGCCCAGAGCGGCCGGGGCAACCTTCACACATAGACTAGTTTCTGCACACACTCACACACTGCTGTTTATTCTCCAACCAGGCAAGCAAGAGGCACGATCATAGTTCAAGGAGATGTTTCATCCAGGTGAAAAGGAGGGTGTAAATGAAGGCTGGTGAGAGAGATATCACCTGGAGGAGAAGCTGTGTGGACTGCAATTGGCCCCTGGCTTCAAATTCCCCACCAAGTTCTAATAGTCTGTTAGAATGTTTTGCCATTTTCTAGGGTTCCCCCCTCCCCAATGATTAAATGCCTTGTGTATGCAGTTGTACCAAACTTCCTCCAAAGGAGGAGAATCCATACTCTAAATCCACTTAGTCTGGACCAACCCTTTTTTCTTTTTCTTTTGCAAATGCACAGCAGCCTCTAAACTGATGGATTAATAATGACACTAATGTGGAACTTGTGCATCAACAAGAACACTTCCTGCCATCACAATCACTCTCTGACACAATAAAACTTGTAAGATCACACCCTGGCCCCTGCACTGTCAGTCAATGAGTGGATACTAAAGTCAATGCGTTAATAATGGAGTACCCTGGGCTGCTTACAGTCGGGAGTTTTAGTTTGGGAAGAAAACAACACAAATTATTTTAGACAGCACGTCACATCACCTCTTGGTGTAATCATTGGGCCCTTCAGTCCACAAGCTACGAGGTGGGAAAAGCTGAGCTTGTTTATATTGCATGAATCCAGCCAACATATTTAGATAGTGAAGCTACATAATGAAGCTGGTTTTCAAAAGGGGAGCAGGATACACAAATTAAAAATGTTATCAGTCTATGATTAACACACTGATGGGTATTAATTTCATACTTCCCTACATTTATTTCACTGATATACAGAAACATTTGTTACACAATCAACTATCATCCACACTTCTTCAAAGAAATGCATATTGAATTTTCAGTTATCAAGCCATATTGACAATTTTGGTGTGTGGATCTTAAAGACATGACACTCCTAGGAAATTAAAGGGGGCCCCACTTATATTTTTCTGTCTGCTGTTTACGCTGAGCCTCAAAGTATAAGCGCTGGCGGCCTCCACTCAGGCGTGATTCTGAGGCTGAAATGCTGATGGAAAAAATGTGGAAGGTGGCAGAGATGGAGAACAGCCTTTACTCAAGAGCAGAATGAAAGCAAAAACAAACAGACAAACAAACAAACCAGAATCATTTAGCCAGTCAACAACAAGAAGAAGAAGATTGGCCCTTAGAGAAGTGTGAACAAGGCCGGCAACCATTTTTTCTGGCAGGACTCAAAAGCACTTAATAGACAGGTGACAAGTAGAAATTACATCATGTGATGATCACTGATTCTGCGGCAATCATGGGCAAAGCTAAAGACACCCACTTCCCCATCCCACTGTGCTTCACTTCCTTCCCTCACGCTGAGGTCCGTATATTTAAAGCTATGGTTTTCCCAGTAGTGATGTATGGAAGTGACAGCTGGACCATAAAGAAGGCTGATCGTTGAAGAATTGATGCTTTTGAATTATGGTGCTGGAGGAGACTCTTGAGAGTCCCATGGACTGCAAGAAGATCAAACCTATCCATTCTGAAGGAAATCCGCCCTGAGTGCTCACTGGAAGGACAGATCCTGAAGCTGAGGCTCCAATACTTTGGCCACCTCATGAGAAGAGAAGACTCCCTGGGAAAGACCCTGATGTTGGGAAAGATGGAGGGCACAAGGAGGAGGGAACGACAGAGGACGAGATGGTTGGATAGTGTTCTTGAAGCCACCAGCATGAGTTTGACCAAACTGCGGGAGGCAGTGGAAGACAGGAGTGCCTGGCGTGCTCTGGTCCGTGGGGTCACGAAGAGCTGGACACGACTAAACGACTAAACAACAACAACAACAAATTTGACACAATCAGACATCATGGCAAGTTACAAGGATCACAAACAGTGGATGTGGGAATGGGACCAAGGGGGGAGGGAGCTGAAAGGAGCCCACAAACCCGAAGCCTGCTCACTATGATGGGGCTGTGATATCTGAAGAGAGCCCATGCGCTAAGAACAGCTTCACTTGCTGAAACCATGTTTCTTGAACAGCTATGAAACACACACATGCTCTGGCACTCCAAAAGGGGGCAAACCTATCTCAGGTAGAAAAGGGAAAGCATTTAGCTACTCCAACATCAGCAACTTTCTAGCTGAACAAAGTAGAATGCATGTTTGTTGCTTTGGCAGTTTCTGGTCCCCATTCTCATGTCACAATAAGTCATATTCTGAAATAAACCACAATAAATGCAAAGTGCAACTTCACGCCTCCCCTTCCCGAGTAGAGAAACAAACCATGGAAAGCATGATTTGCAAACCAGCACTTCTGGTTTGTTTCTTTCCACATAAACTATGAATGGAAACTAAAGTTTGCTCCTGGATTACCGCTTGTAGTTTTCTTGGTTTGCAAGTCGTGCTAAGCCAGCCACTCTGTGGTTTGCTTCCCTCCTTGGAAGTTGTGAAACTGACATGCCTGAGCAACATGCTGCTAGTTCACAGTAAACTATGGTTTATTTGAAATCATGGTGCACTGTGACGAATAAACCAGGCCTGTATCTGAGGATGGGTAAGGAAATGCCAGACTCCAGTAGTCTGTTGCCCGCTTCACCTCCATCTTTTTGCATCTCTTCCTAACCTTAAAGGGAATGCATTTCCTCCTTGCTTCCCTTCAGTGTATACTTAGCTTTGGTAGTTTCTGGATCTAGACCAAGTTACGCCTCTTCCCATGTTACAGCAATGGAAACAGCGACATGTCAATCAACAGATACGTGTTTCACTTTGTTCATCTTAAGCATCTTTATTATGTAAACACCAGTGTGCACTTCTGAGGTGGCAACTCTGCATCTTCCTCTAAATAATCAGATGCTGAAGGCAGCCAGCAACAGGAAGCTGAATTATCAGAAGGGTTCTCCCACATCCCCTCAGACGAGCTTCCCAGAAGATTACACAAAGGTTGGCATCATCTGAAACATATGCCTCAAGCTGTCCACAATATGCATGTTTTCACTTTTGCTAATTGACTCTCACTGCTGAAATAGACACTTTCAATTTGCATTAGCTCCCTCTGGCGGAGAGAACACCACGTTAAATTTAAAAGTGGCACACCTTAAAAAAAATGTGAGATGATTTTTACAGTCAAGTTTTAAAGACATTGTTTCCATACAAACTCTTCTGGCAGAACTGGAAGGTCTGTGTCAGGCAGGCAGGGAACTGTGTACCCTCCAAATGTACTCCCCTACTCTTCTACATGTGACTTCAGTTCCTGCTGCTGCTGAAGTGCCTTTTGCAAAAAGGAAAAACACAACATTCACTAGAAATTCAGTAAGGCACATATAACTTGCAGGCTGAAGTTATTGCAAGGGATCAGTAGCTGATGGAGTCTTAAGGCAGTGCTCACCTGACCTGCATTGCTGCTGCTTACTGGAAGGTAAATGGGGAGAGGAGACGTAGCAGTGAGGTCAATGCAGTGCAAACCCACCAACAGGAATGCCACACGGGCTCTGCCAGTGTGTCTGCACTGCGCTGACCTCGCCTCTCCCAGTAAGCAGCAGTGATGCAATGATTGCAGGTCAAGTGTACCCCATGCCCCAGCATCCCATCAGCTACTGCTGGGGTTGGTAACCAGTCAAAACTCGACTCTCCTGCCCAAAATGCTGTTTTGCTTGTCAACTGTCAAAACAGAAAGACATACAGTCAGGGACAAAAATGTACATGTCCAGAAACAGATTTATTTTTGCAGAATATGCAATATTCAGATGGGCATTTTGCACATTCCTGGGAGTGCAGCATGTCGAAAAATCAGAAAGGAAATGCCACTGCAGAAATTCAGAGTCACTGTGTCCTTAAGCCCAGCCTGGCTGGGGATGAGGGAAGAAGCTAGCTCCTTCCACAGTGGAAAAACAACTCTGAACCATTTCAGAGTCGCCCAGTTTGAGGTGCTGGGATATTTGACACAAAAAGCTGGCCAACTTATTACAGATCCACTGGGAGAGAAAAACATGCAAGGCTAATACAGTATATTTCATTCCTTTCCACTAACATACTCC
The DNA here is from genome assembly GCF_964270895.1 of Podarcis filfolensis. Classification (NCBI taxonomy): domain Eukaryota; kingdom Metazoa; phylum Chordata; class Lepidosauria; order Squamata; family Lacertidae; genus Podarcis; species Podarcis filfolensis. The sequence continues at coordinate 27,822,534 of NC_139603.1, read as the reverse complement.
CACATTTTTGAACTCTTCATCACTCCTTTGCAGAAGCATCACTTGCACAAATAAAGTAAAACAGAGGTTACACAAGATCAGAGAAAAGAACATTATCATATTTTAGTATTAAACCAGAAGTGCTGGGGGAGGAAGCATATTGGAAGCTGGGGGAGGAACAAATTGTACAGGGCTTTGCAATATCCTTCCTGTGTGTAGAAGGCACAACCTACACAGCATAAAAAGCAACTGTCCTCCTTCTCAAAGGATAAGTGTTAGAGGTAAAGGTCAAAGTAAAGGACCCCTGGACGGTTAAGTCCAGTCAAAGGTGACTATGGGGTTGTGGCGCCCAACTTGCTTTCAGGCTGAGTGAGCCAGTGTTTGTCCACAGCCAGCTTTCCAGGTCATGTGGCCAGCATGACTAAACCGCTTCTGGCACAACAGAACACCGTGACAGAAACCAGAGCGCATGGAACACCGTTTACCTTCCTGCCACAGTGGTACCTATTTATCTACTTGCACTGGTGTACTTTCGAACTGGCAGGAGCAGGGACTGAGCAACGGGAGCTCACCCCATTGTGGGGATTCGAAACGCCAACCTTCTGATCAGCAAGCCCAGGAGGCTCAGTGGTTTAGACCACAGCCCCACCTGCCACCCAAGGTCTTTGAAGCACCAGAGCAGATGCTCCGAAGTTCGGCAAACAGTCCTTGTGCTGGTGTTTTTCGTTTGGTCTTATGGTCCCTTCATATATTCCCAAGTGGAACATCTCCCTATGTATAAAAGATATACAAGCCTTCAGGGTAGGAACAGCCGGAAAACTAACAGATGCACTTCAGGGACATATTTCAAGAACACACATACGTGTACACACACATATTTAAAAAGATGTTTTCTGCATATTTTACTCTCACGAAGAAGTTTGTCACAAGTTAAATATCTCTACATTTACTTCTCAGCTCATGAAAGAAAGCAACATAATGTTATGCAAAGAAAGCTCCATGTAACCCTCCCAGAAACGTATTTGCCTGGCTGAGTGCTTAGCAAAACTGCCGCAGAATACATCAGACGTTAGCATTCAGCAATAACATCTCAGTCACTCTCTCGAGAAAAATCATCTCCCTATTACATTCTGTAACAAAACAAAATGACAGACGCTGCGGACACTTTCTAGATATAAACTATGAGGATAGTGCAGTCCTGTGGTGCCCATTTAGTACTGGTGTGCTGAATCGAGCCAAAAGCAAAAAAATATAAAAAAATGTATGTTCTGGTCTGTTAAAAAAAAAGTTAAAAAGAAAATAAAAGCTTCGTTTTCCTGCAAGAAACTAACTACATCATAAGCCGTGCTGAAGAACACAACCGTTTTCTATGCAAGGCTCAGCAGTTCATCACTCAGCAGCCAACCCAACTGAATATCTAACCACTTCCCACTCTCTTCTGTGCCAAGAAAGTTCTCTCTCGTCTAGAATTTACTCGTAGTATAATTAATACAGAGGTGAAATGTGTCTCTAATTTATACTTTTAAAGTTGATGGTATAGAAATGGCAAAGAAACTAAGATGCCCAGAGTGTGGAGAAATAGGAATACAGTCATACCTCATGTTACGTTTGCTTCAGGTTGAGCATTTTCAGGTTGTGTCCTGCGGCGACCGAGAAGTACTGGAAAGGGTTACTTCTGGGTTTCGCTGCTCGCGCATGAGCAGATGCGCAAAATGCCGTCATGCACATGAGCAGAAGAGGCAAATCGCGACCCGCGCACACGCAGATGCGCAGACACAGGTTGCATTCTGCTCATGTTGTGAACGGGCCTCTGGAACGGATCCCGTTCGCAACCAAAGGAACCACTATACTCTTTGCATTACTCAGGAACGCTTACTCAGCTCTGATTACAGAACTAGATCCAAAAACTTGCTTTAAGCCAGCAGGTGGCTTGGTCGCACCCTGAGCAAGATTTTTTATTCCACCATTGCAACTCAGTTTTGAAAGTAGCCTCCATTTGCGCACAAACACACACACACACACATAAGACATTCTGCCATGGAGCAAGTGGTTCTGCTGCTCCCCGCGTCCCAGTCCCATGAAACTAAGTTCTGTGGTTCTCTGAATCCGAGCATTTGTTTAGAATAACTGGATCAAGCATGACATGCGTTTGGAGACCTTCTGATTATTGGCTTCCTGTAAAAACAAGTTTAATGGCTGCAATCTTCACAATGTGAGGGGGGTGGAATCTACAAGGCAGAGAGTGTTGTGAGAAGTCCTAGGGAAATGAGGTATATTGCTCCAATCCCATAATAGTTCTAGTGCATCTGATCCACACCCACCCACTTTGAGAAGAGTCCAAACATTTGTGCCCTCGTATAATGGAATCCAATCCACTGAGAACAGAAAAGGGTGAAAACTGTACTCAATAAACTGTATTCACACCTTGCTTCTGTTCCTTTCTAGGGCATTATAAAGATTGATATCAGATGCTAAGGGATTGCCTTCCTTATGCACACAAGTAATGATTATGCATCAGCCACTATGAAATGAAAGCCAATTCGAAGGGGGCCTGTTAGGCATTGCCAAAAAAAATCTACATCACACACCCCAAGTAAGGACAAACAAGAATACCAGTTTGCATATGGTCATTTATATGTACAGGCACAAACTTAGAAAGAATTGTTGTAATTTAAGCAGGAATACAATACATCTCACCCTAGTGGGGAAGACATTGTGCTTCTGTTCAGCTGACGGTCAACTTTCAGGCTGCTGCTTCCCCATTTTATGGTTCATTGTCTTTAAACTTTTATGGTTTACTATCTTGAACTGGACAGTCCTCAAATAAAGGACACCTTCAAACAGAGGACTCACAACCCTTCAAAACGGAGGACTAACATACTACAGGATTAAGCTAACATATTTCCACGTAATGTCCATGTTTTTAGCCATTATAATTTTTCACCGAAAGGCCCTCCTATATAATATTTTGAGGGAGTTAACACAAGGTATACGCCTACAATTTTTGAGACTACACTTCAGATTTGAAATCCTACTGACACTGTTCTAGAGTGGTTAAAAATATAAAGATTTATGTTATATGGTGCAGAGATCCCATAAACCAGCAAGAAAGACATACTTTATTCTGTTTTGCAATTTATGTTACCTAGAGCACTTATAACTTTCCTGCTGGCAATGAGATAGGCATTTTTTAGGAGACATATGCTCTTTTAAAAATGAGAATGACTAATATTCTGAGCCGCACAAACCCAAACATTTTTGCTTTCCAGTGATAAACAAAGATATGGTTTGTTGCCATTTTGTTGTAACAGAAGTTAATGAGCTCAACTGGGGGTGGGGGGGACCTCTGTCCGTGCAATGAATGTGATTAGCCCAGAAGCCGCAGAGTGGAATCGAAGAAAACTCTGGTCAAGAGACTGGCTCATGATGGAGACAGGCCTGAATGCCCATCTTGAGAGCAGAAATGCTTTTCTGTGTGAGAAGCAGAAATGCTGACAAGGCCTTAAATGAGCTAAGACAAAGCGCCATTGTAAAAGAGGTACAAGACTCCATGTAGCTTAGCAGAGCTGGGTGACCATCATGAATTCCCCCTGTACTCCGATAAGGCTTGGTATCATGTCAGCCCCTAAAACAATGGGGAACTGCTTCTGCAGGTGTCTGTCCTGTGATTGACCCATATACAGCGGTGCCCTGCAAGACGAATGCCTCGCTAAACGAAAAACCCGCAAGACGAAAGGGTTTTCCGGTTTTTTAGTGGCTTCGCAAGACGAATTTCCCTATGGGCTTGCTTCGCAAGACGAAAGCCCATAGGGAAATCTCCGGGGACAGCGGGGAAGCGCAGCGCGCCTTCTCCTCTGTTCCCGGACCTGTCCTGAAGGCTTGCGGTGGGAGGAAGGTTTTCCTCCCCACCGCCAACATTCAGAAGGCTGTTCTGAAGGCTGGCGGTGGGAAGAAAAGCCCTTCTCCCCCGCCAGCCTTCAGAAGAGTTCCCGCAGGGCTGCCTAGGCTGCGGATAGCAGCCTGCTGCCCCTGCGCCGGGCAGACTTGCGCAGCTTGGGGAGCCCTGCGGGAGTTCCCCGCAGGGCTCTCCAAGCTGCGGATAGCAGCCTGCTGCCCCTATCCGCAGCTTGCGGATAGCAGCCTGCTACCCCTATCCGAAGCTTGGAGAGCCCTGCTGGGAACTCCTGCAGAGCTCCCTAAACTGCAGATGTCTGCCCCGCGCGAGGGGCGCTCTGCTTAAGAGTGCCCCTCGTGTGGGGCAGCAGGCTGCTATCCGCAGCTTGGAGAGCCCTGCGGGGAAGTCCTGCAGGGCTCCCCAAGCTGCAAATGTCTGCCCCGCGCGAGGGGCGCTCTGAAGCAGAGCGCCCCTCGCGCGGGGCAGCAGGCTGCTATCCGCAGCTTGGAGAGCCCTGCGGGGAAGTCCTGCAGGGCTCCCCAAGCTGCGAATGTCTGCCCCGCGCGAGGGGCGCTCTGCTTCAGAGCGCCCCTCGCGCTGGGCAGCAGGCTGCTATCCGCAGCCTAGGCAGCCCTGCGGGAACTCTTCTGAAGGCTGGCGGCGGGAGAAGGGCTTTTCTTCCCACCGCCAGCATTCAGAAGGCTGTCCCCGGACCTGGTCTGAAGGCGGTCTCCATAGGAACGCATTAATTGATCTTCAATGCATTCCTATGGGAAACCGTGCTTCGCAAGACAAAAAACTCGCAAGAAGAAAAAACTTGCGGAACGAATTAATTTCGTCTTGCGAGGCACCACTGTATTATTGTTTCAACATTTTTAATGTTTGCTGTCCTGGGCTCCTTTGGGAGGAAGGGGACAGTAGAAATGAAGTACAGTGGTACTTCGGGTTACAGACGCTTCAGGTTACAGACTCCGCTAACCCAGAAATAGTACCTCAGGTTAAGAACTTTGCTTCGGGATGAGAACAGAAATTGCGTGGCGGCGGCAGGAGGCCCCATTAGCTAAAGTGGTACCTCAGGTTAAGAACAGTTTCAGGTTAAGAACGGACCTCCAGAACGAATTAAGTTTTTAACTCGAGGTACCACTGTAAACAAATACTATCGATCCTCCTGAACCTGTTGAAGGTGCCATGATGGGAACAGCTAACATGGTGCCCTTCAAGTATTGTTAACAACAACTCCCATCATTCCTAATCATTCACTGGGCTGGGTGGGGCCGATGTGAACCAGAAGCCAACAACATCAGGGAGGACACCATGTTGACTAGACCCTTTCTTACCTCGTGGTCGGAGAAGAGCCGGACACCTTCTAGCTGGTGGAAGACTGGATAGTGGGTGCTATCGATCTGATCTCGACGGTAAACATCTCCCACAACCAGAAAGGCATCGAGTCCCGAGTGCATCAAGTCCCACTGGTGGGCAGATGTGTGGGCTCTTAGGATGTGGGTACGATTCAGGTAGTAGTTATCCCCTTTCTTCCTGCTAGGGTGGTCTTTTGGAATGAGCAGCCTGTCAAAATTCTGCTCAACGGTGACCACCGGAGGCATATCATCGTACACAGAGAAGAGTGGCGTCCCAAAACGCCCAATATACTGCTTGTAGAAGTGGTCTTTCACACGCTCTTTCATCAGCCACAAAGGGTGATGCCTTTGGTTGTGCAAGTTTTCCCCCACCTTGGAAAGAATCTTCTTTGTGACGTTGGTGTAGTCATCTGGGAGATAAGATTTGCCAAGAACTTCCACTGCGTCTGTTATGGAGGTGCTGGCAGCAAAACCTGAAGATATTCGCCGGCACCATGCAGGACTGAAACTGGAAGGTCTTCTTCCCAGAAGTCCCCATGATGGAACCATTCTGCCACAGCCAAGTATTTGCATTAAGTTTCTGGATGCAGCCATTGCAGGGGTTTTCATATGCTGGAGGAAGTAGAAAATCAAATGCAAATAATGATTTCCGCTTGCAGTACACACACAACCTTCGATATGAAATATATGAGTTTTAGTCTACTCAGTCACAAAGAAAAGCTGATGAAATTATTCCATCACAGTTCTATAATGTAAAAAAAATATTAATGCTTTGGGAGTGCAACAAAAACTAGCAGTGGTCCAGAGACAGAGTGGGGGAAACCCTGTTGTTGTTATTGTTGTTGTTGTTGTTGTTGTTTGGGCAAGTGGGTTGGGAAAGAGTCTTCCCAGGACTTTGGGGAGCAGAGGCTACCAGATATGTTAAATAGCACTGTTCTAAATGGACCAAGAAATATGTTCATTTTAACTTCCCAATTAAAGCAAGTGAAAGCAAAACACCTACCTGGACAAACAGCACCATTTTGGAACATCAGAAGATGCGTGCCTCTCAAATAGTTTTGATAAACAAGATATGCCCAATAGACGTTGACTGATTGTATTCCAGATACAGTCTTTGAAAATGCGGCCAATAATTCTCATACACGAGAAGCGATTCAACGATAATTTATGTGGATTCTTCTGTCTCTCTGCAGGAGATTGCCAGCCAATTACTATGGGAAGGAGAAAGAGGTAAATAACGTGAATGTTGAGTAACAAAGACCATGATCAAAAACATTTGTAATTTCTTCACAAAGCTTTCCATAATGGCTGATTGGGATGCAAAGCTGCAGTAAAAACGGAGTCATCCCATTTGTACTCTCTACTGCCTACTTCACCAAACTGTATAATGAACAAAAAGCCACAAGCTCACACCTTGTCTACCCACCCTACACAAAACTCAGACTGAGAGCCAGGGAGCTAATCTGAAGTCTGCCTCACTCAACCTCTTGCCTTCTGCTGACTAGATGGTGGATGAGAAACATTCCAGGAACTCACCTGCCCGTGCAGGAGAAGGCAAATGCTACAACTAGTTGCTAGAAGATTACAAATGGCGGCAGCAGAAGCCTATCCAGCTCCACATAGTCCCTCACACATAGCCAGTGTGGTGTAGTGGTTAAGAACGGTAGTCACGTAATCTGGGGAACCGGGTTCGCATCTCCACTCCTCCACATGCAGCTGCTGGGTGACCTTGGGCCAGTCACACTTCTTTGAAGTCTCTCAGCCCCACTCACCTCACAGAGTGTTTGTTGTAGGGGAGGAAGGGAAAGGAGAATGTTAGCCGCTTTGAGACTCCTTAGGGTAGTGATAAAGCGGGATATCAAATCCAAACTCTTCTTCTTCTTCTTCTTCTTCTTCCTCATGAAGAGGATTATAAGTGAATCAGGCCTCAAATATGGCAAATTTGCAGGATTAGATAGGCCAGGTGTCAAGAGGGAGACATCTAGGGCCAGTGCTAATGTTAGGCAGTATGAGGCCATCGCCTCAGAAGGCGAATGGATTGGAGCAGTAGCTCCTGGCTGTTCCTCTTGACTCCCTACCCCTGCCAGCCATTTCCCTCTGCTCCCATACATCCTCTCCTGCCCCCAGTAATCTGGGTGTCTGCCTTAGGTGCAATGGAGGAGGCTATTCCATCACTGGTGTTCAAAGGAGATTCACCTGCAAGTCTAGTCAGCATCACAGTGTCCTTTACCCCAGACAGCAAAATGTCTAGAGAGAGCCCTAGAGGCATCACTGGGCATCTGCGGAGCCCCACAACCTCCTGGGCCAAGTCAGATGGGTTCTCTGGGTTTTGCACCAAGATTCTTTTTCTCAATTAACTAAAACTACTACTATAAATGGTAAGCATCTCCCAAATTCCTATGTTTCATTAGCACTCTTTCTTGGAAATCATTGCTGATGGGCTCCAGATGGACTATTTGATATACAATTTTTTGTAAATTGACAGGTTGGGCCCAAATCCCTTAAAGCCGTTCATTTCTCCCTTCTGTCCAAAAAATACTTAATGGACAGAAAATCCCTAACAACCCTGAAATGCTGTGGAACATATGAGGAAAGTAAGGCTGCCTTCTTTTAGTGATCTGACAAACTTCTGTTGCGCAAGAGAAGTTCTACCAGTGTAACATATGCTAAAAACAAAATACCGGTAATAGACATATGGTAAAATTACCAAGATTGGGCATTTACCAAGCTGTTTAGCAACTCAACTAGGAACTTTTTTTTCCTCCAGCATACAAACTTGTCTGAGCATAAGGTTGTAAATGCTATAGTTGATGATATACTTTGCTTAAATCATCTCTGGTTAAAATGGGACATAAATTAGGAAAAAGTAACATACAATTCACAGGCTATGCGTAGCCCAGAGACATCAGAACTTTTAAAAATGGTGGTTCTAAGAAAGGCGCTAATGTGCATTAACTATTACCATTAGTTATTTCTGGGAAGAAGAGGCTAATTCGAATTATCTACCTTATTTACTAAAATGTAATGTGCACCTTTCTGGCCAAATTATGTCATGAAAATTAGAGCGTGCATTAGATTTGATGGCGCATTTACATTCGCCAGCAAATACTTTTTTGGTTTTAATGTTTTGAAAATTGAGGTGTGCATTAGATTTGATGGTGCATTAGAGTCACATAAATACAGTACTTCGGTTTTCCAGGACTGCCCCCATCCTCTGAACCATGCAAAGGAGCATGGGCTAGCTATTGTAAGCAAAAATTGAGGTGCTCAAGTAAACTGGTACACTTGGGAGCAGAAGCTGTGCAGAATACAAAACTATCAATCAATCAAAATTTATTATACAGTCACGGAACGGTTAAAAACAAGGCAGAATACCAAGAACGCTGTGTTTCTGACACAAATTCAAATAAAATACATATATAGAAACAGTGGGAGAAAGCCAAACCACACCTGAACTGGCAAAATCCTTTTATGAATCTTTGCAGGAGAAAACAGAAATGTGACAGTTAATTTCCTTTACTGTGTTGTTTGTCTCAATCAATAAAAAAAAGGCCAAATACCACTCAAAAGTCTCTCCTGGGTATTTTGATAAAGTAGGAGTGAATAATCAATTTTGTTCATCTCTATAAAATATACATTTAAAAAACCATTTCCCCCCTACCCATTCATCCCCACAGGACAGATATTTATTATAAGAAATACCCCCACCCCTGCAAAGAGCCATCTAGTCCTAGAAAAATGCCACCAGCTGGCATTTGGGAACAGTCAAGTTATCTAAATAATTGGCATGACCCTCAACAAACCAAGACAAAGTGCAGAGCAAGTTTTACAATCAGCACCCACAAAATACTGTGGAGGGGGCAGATATCAGACTTGTTGAATCTACTTTGTTTTTTACTAAGATTCCAAGATCTACCAACCAGAGCCAGGAACCAAAGCGAAATTTCTAGAATCAAAAGAATAAGTACGTTTTGCATCTAGGAATTTGTAGTCAGCACTGCATTCATAGACTGTTTTATAAAAAAATGATGCAGAATAGCTGGACTCCTTCCATTTATTAAGACTTTCCAGTTGGGGGTGCGTGGTCTGTAGGCAGGCAACACGGAGGCATAAATCTACAGCTCTCCTAGACCGAAAAGATCATTTCAGTGATAGGATAAATCTCCCTGTTTGCATTTCCAAGGGTAAGGATTCAAAGGGGATGTCATCAAGATCATTGGAAACTTAAAACACCAAACAAGTCCAAAAACTTGAGTTGTCGGCAGTGAAACTGACATGGTTCTGATGGGTGGTTCAAGAGGTAGCAAGAGATTTTGGAACGGTTTGCTAATTTGGACAAATGGAACAGACTTATTAAGAAAACTATGTTTAGGCATAAGATGAAACGAGGTCTTAGTTATCCTCCTTTGTTGACCTATTATCAGGCTTGTAATTTAAAACAGTTGTTATATAAGGGGTCTTTCAGTTCCATGGCTGCAAGCAGAAAATTACAACAACAACAACAACAACAACAACAACAACAACAACAACAACAATTTATTTATACCCCACCCATCTGGCTGGGTTTCCCCAACCACTCTAATCCATCAGGCCTACATGCCATTCCATAAGTTGAACATAACAGTGCTTCTGACCATAGAAAATCCCTTTTCTATGGAAGGTTGGACTAAATAGGCCAAAAAGACTGCCACCTTTAGAGTCACTGTGAGTTCCAAATCTGGAATATAAGGAAATCGAGCAGGTTGATAAATTCCTTCACTTCCCAGGTTGGGAAGATGCAAGCCACTGTAGGCTGACAGATTTATTTAAGAATGGTAACCCTTTAAGACTGCAATAGATCACCCATATCTTGAGAGCCTTTCACCCATCTTGGCTTCAAGTATTGCAGATCCAGCACTCTACACAGAAGCGAGGCATATGTCAGACGAGCATTAAGAGTGGTATGAATAATCATGTATTCAGCCTGGCTATAATATGAAAGCGATGGTCTCTGTTGTTTATAATGAGCTTACTGTAGAGATGGCTGGCACTCCCATGAGTGCTAAAACGGTATGGGAGTTAGCTTTAGGAGGGGAATCCCTGCTGATGCTTGGGATGCAATGTGGCAGAATCCACCGTACAAGTTCATTTCAGCTCGTATTCAAGAGGCTGCATTGAAAGCGATTCACAGATGGCATTGGACGCCACTTCAATCACACATAATAAATTTGGCTATCTCAGTGGAACACTGGTGAGGCTGTGGTGGAAAAGGTGGTCTTTATCATTTATGGTGGGGGTTGCAAATTAGTCAAACCTTTCTGAGAGGTTGCTTTTGCAAAACCTTTGATCATCACTGGGCAAATACACCCCCTGACACAGCTCTCGCACCCTTAAACTGGATAACCCTGCAATAGTACACAGAGAGCTTCTCTCTTTACTGCTTGCCCAGAGGTGGCTAGCCATTGGATAACATCCAATTTTACTCTGAATGGCTGGTTAGATAAAAATTGGGGCATGGCTCTTTCCGAATGTTTGGCATATACATATGAAGTGCAAAAGAAAAATGCCAAAACAGGCAAATCTGAAAGTGTTTTGGGTTCTTTCTTGACCTATGCTAATATGAGTGGAGCCTTTTTACATACTGCTTTGTGGAGAGGGTATTTGCAAGTTTCACACACAACATATCATGTACTAAGAAACATATATGATACATATAAGAAAACAAAGCAAAGCTAAAAGTGTTAATAATCATTTTCTTTACTGTACAAGGATAACATGACAGGTTTTTTTGCAAATTTCCTGCTGTGGCACCAAATTTGTTACCAAGGGATCATATTTGTTTGTTTGTTTGCGCTGTTATTATCAAAACTGAACAAAAATAATTATTTAAAACAACTTTCCAGATCAGTGTTTGCAGACAGGCAAAAGAAACACTCTGATATAAACTGTGTTTGTGAAACAGAGATACAGTATTTTACAACTGCCCACATTTTCACATGTACTGGAAAATGCAACACATTATTTTAATCTAACTAGTCCTTTGCATTACACTCACACTTAGGCTGCAGAACCGCAGAGCCTCTTCTATTTGGGAAAAAATCTGCAAATCTCCCCAGATATGCCAAAATGATGTATTCGCTTAATATCCCTGGGCACAAAGTAGGATAATGTGGTTGTGAAGAATGAGGGAAGGGGAAGGGAGGGGAGGGGAGGGGGGGAGGAGTTGGGGGAGGGGTCCATGTACTCAGTACCAATAGTTCTGTAAGCATTTCTACAGTCACAAGTTTGCAAAGAATACGCAAGTTATGCCTTTTTGCAATTTCTAACGGCGTCTCAGAATGTTGCAGGCTGACTAGCTGCCTGCATTCCACAAGCAATATATTAATCATGACAGCATCACTGGCAACACTGTGGAAACTTTAATATGAAACAAGAAAACTGGGAGCCATTTTCCTTAATAAGATAATGAGCCATCACATCTTTCTAAGTAAAGCTTTTTAAATACACAATAAATAATATGTATTTTTGTGTGTGTGCAAGTGAGAGAGAGAATAGAAAGAAACAATATTCATAGAAATCATTGAACTGTAGAGTTGGAAGGGACCATAAGGGTCATCCAGTCCAACCCACCGCAACAGACACAGATTTGCTGAGTCCCCTTAGGAAAACTGCTGTTTCTCAGCTTTAGTTCCTTGTCTATGAAGCGTGAGCAATAATGGCTTACCTCACTGAATTATTATTCAGAAAGATCAGGAAAGAATCTTACAACTAAGAAGGTTATGCTATAATGATAACCATCATACACCAGATGGTTAGGGACGCGGGTGGCGCTGTGGTCTAAACCACTGAGCCTTGGGCTTGCTGATTGGAAGGTCGACGGTTCGAATCCCCGCGACAGGGTGAGCTCCCATTGCTTGGTCCCAGCTCCTGCCAACCTAGCAGTTCGAAAGCACATGTGGTGTAGTGGTTAAGAGCGGTAGTCTCGTAATCTGGGGAACCGGGTTCGCGTCTCCGCTCCTCCACATGCAGCTGCTGGGTGACCTTGGGCTAGTCACACTTCTCTGAAGTCTCTCAGCCTCACTCACCTCACAGAGTGTTTGTTGTGGGGGAGGAAGGCAAAGGAGAATGTTAGCCGCTTTGAGACTCCTTCGGGTAGTGATAAAGCGGGATATCAAATCCAAACTCTTCTTCTTCACGTCAAAGTGCAAGTAGATAAATAGGTACCGCTCCGGAAGGAAGGTAAACGGTGTTTCCGTGTGCTGCTCTGGTTTCGCCAGAAGCGACTTAGTCATGCTGACCGCATGACTTGGAAAGACTGTGTGCGGACAAACACCAGCTCCCTCAGCCAGTAAAGTGAGATGAGTGCCGCAACCCCGGAGACGTTCGCGACTGGACTTAACTGTCAGGGGTCCTTTACCTTTACTGTGTAAAATTTCTAGATACTATTATTGTTCTTTATTTTAAGGAAACCTCCATGTTCAGAGGCAATACAGTGGTACCTCTGGTTACATACTTAATTCGTTCCGGAGGTCCGTTCTTAACCTGAAACTGTTCTTAACCTGAAGCACCACTTTAGCTAATGGGGCCTCCTGCTGCAGCTGCGCCGCCGCTGTGCGATTTCTGTTCTCATCCTGAAGCAAAGTTCTTAACCTGAGGTACTATCTCTGGGTTAGGGGAGTCTGTAACCTGAAGCGTATGTAACCCGAGGTACCCTGTATACCTGTGTGTACCAGATACCAGGAGCAGTCAGCAGGAGATGGTCCCCAACACTGCATTCTGCGGTCATGGTTCAGCCCTGCCCAGAGCTGCAACCTGAGGTCTCCTCAACTGAGGAGCAAGAGGACCTTCCAACAGACCTCCATACCGATAATGACCCTGAGGAGCCATCGGCTTTGGATATCCTTGCCCCAGGACTGGAAGTCCCCATGCCAGTTGCCTTCGTCTCAGACAACTCCCCATCCCTCACCTTGCCCAGGGCAGAGGAGGTGGGGAGCCAGGCCAGAACGCTGGTGCTGCCAAAGTGCCCAACTAGCTGCATATGAGGCTACTTGGGATGAGGGGGAAACACTTGCTCAGATCAGGCCCTGATGGACAGCCAGAAAAGGGTAATGCCTCTGGCTAATGTACAGGCTTGCAGTCTGAGAGCTGCTTCATTCTCAAAGCAGCAGCTCTTCTCCAAACACCTGCCTCCCTGCCTTGGGGAAGCAAGACACCTGCATGTGAATTTCCAGGAGCATCTCATTGGCTTCTCTTGGTTCTGATCCAATCAGGCAGCTCTTGTGGGTTTGTGGTTGCTGTTTGCTCAACCCCAGCACAAAATGGTGTTTATACAGTGGTACCTCAGGTTAAGTACTTAATTCGTTCTGGAGGTCCGTTCTTAACCTGAAACTGTTCTTAACCTGAAGCACCACTTTAGCTAATGGGGCCTTCTGCTGCTGCCGCTGGAGCACGATTTCTGTTCTCATCCTGACGCAAAGTTCTTAACCTGAAGCGCTATTTCTGGGTTAGCGGAGTCTGTAACCTGAAGCGTATGTAACCTGAGGTACCACTGTACTGGGAAAACTGCAAGCCGTGTCAGTTAACGTTATGTACATTTCCACAACCAATCCAGAAAGGGGAGAGGACGTGCAAGTTTCCAAACGGATTTTGGATTCACAACCGAATTAAATTGACAGCTTTCAGGTCAGGAGGGGCAAGGCGCCATGAAAGGTGTGTGCAGAGCTGCTGGTGCGCTTTTGTTTCAGCCACACAGTACCTTCCGGCTGTACTTAGCAAACGCACATTCAGTTGTGTAAAAGAAAAAAAAGAAGAAGAAAAGGAGTCATCTCGAGTTCGAACTGCGCCATTTATCTGTCACGGGTTCTTACAAAGCGTTTAAAAGAAAAGGTTAGAGTGCTTCGGAAGAAGGAACTCTATTTTGCAGCCTAGAGGCACACTGCTTCTACCAGTTGGCAAGAGAAGGGCTGAAATATTAATAAGCAAGCCATTTGTCAAGGAAATTATGCAAGGAAGCCTGGCCGTTGTACAAACCAGCAAGCAACTTAAGACACAAGAAAGCCAGACATGATAATCCAGGGGCTTTCTGAAATGGGCTCCTGAGCTCCTCTACCTTTAGAAAGAAAGAACTGGCAGGAAAATTTAAAAAGGGTGGGGGATTTGTACAAAAGCAAATCAATGCATTTTACAATAAACTCTTGTTCACACCAATATTAACCGTTGTTATTTGGGTCTCGATTTGACCCATACCAAAAAAGGGGGTTTCGACAGATTCAGACTAGATGCAATGTCTTTGCAATCGAAGTTGCATGCGCATCAATGAACATGAGTTGAAATGTGATCCGCCATGCCAGACTATGTTTAATAATTAAAAGCCCGCAAAACACTTAAGAGAACTGTTATATGATGGGCAGAAATGCGGACCTTTAAAAACAGTTGAATGTTCTTTTAAAAATAGTAAGATTTATGCATAATGTGCAGGTGTGCCTGCTTTTGTCTAGCGATAGGCATTGCTTAAGTATATAGACATTCTAATGGCCCTGCACTGAGAAACTGAATTACTGACAAAGCAAATTTGCAAAGGCGGGAGTATCAGTGTTTCTGAAAGAGATACACTCCACATACCGCATTTCAAAAAATGGGGGCATTTCTGAATCTTTAGATTTAGCATACATTGCCAGAGGAGAGCAGTTGCAGCTACGGTCTGTTTGAAATTAACACCTTCCTTCCGTTCTGAATGATCCTCACCAATCGTGCATAAACTCGCTCATATAATGAATATTAACAAATACAGAAAGTAGTACTTAGGCTGCTGTATTATACATGGGTCTTTGATTATTAATAGCCCCTTTCTGCTTACTTAGCACTTTTTTCCTACTGGACTTCTCAAAGTTCTGTACAGCTGCTATTTAATGATGCCTCCCAACAGCCCTGTAGTATAAGAAATAGATTGTTTAAAACAATTAACGGTTGAACCCAATTCACATTTCTGCACACTGCAATGCATATGTGTGATGAGTAACTGATTGAAGATGCTGCTTCTTTGGGGAAGGGAGGGAGGGAGGGAGGGAGGGAGGGAGGGAGGGAGGGAGGGAGGGTGGTGGGAAAGGAAGCTGCGTAGACAAATAGAGAACTTCAGTTGGAGATCCCAAATACCCAATGTGTATCATTATTTTACCTGCTGCAGTGGCACTGTTCGAATGTACAAACATTTAACTCAAATTATATATGGACTCAGGGACACGGGTGGCACTGTGGGTTAAACCACAGAGCCTAGGACTTGCCGATCAGAAGGCCAGCGGTTTGAATCCCCGCGACGGCGTGAGCTCCCGTTGCTTGGTCCCTGCTCCTGCCAACCTAGCAGTTCGAAAGCACGTCAAAGTACAAGTAGATAAATAGGTACCGCTCCAGCGGGAAGGTAAACGGCGTTTCCGTGCGCTGCTCTCGTTCACCAGAAGCGGCTTAGTCATGCTGGCCACATGACCCGGAAGCTGTACGCCGGCTCCCTCGGCCAATAAAGCGAGATGAGCGCCGCAACCCCAGAGTCGGTCACGACTGGACCTAATGGTCAGGGGTCCCTTTACCTTTACTTTATATATGGACTCACTATTTTTGTGTGATTGCAAATGCTGAGTGATATCCCATTAAGACACACTCACAGTAAACCACTGAAAGCAACTCTGAGCATGACTAACATTACATATCACCCGCTATGTATAATCTGAATGCCACACGCACACACAGAGGTTCAGAAATGACAGAAAGTGGGCTTCTTGAAGATAAACGCACATATAATTCCTAACTTTCACATCAGGTAGGCTAGTGGTACCAAGATCTGAAGCACATCACTGATTTAAAAATGGAGGTGCATCATCACCAATGAATCACAGGAAGGCTAATGGATGGGTCATAGGGTCGCTGATGTGATACTAAGCTGAGAAGTTTGGAATGTGTTATTTAAGCCAGAAGGTGTCTGTATATGAATATAGTCAGTCCAGGCCCTAATGTTCTTCTGAAAGTAGCTATGTTGACAGCCTGCGAACGCTGCTAATGTGGAGCAACAATGTTATTTGTAGAGCTCAACAGGTAAATTGCACGACTGCTTTATCACTATCGCTATTTGCAAGCTGTTTTGTGAGAATAACCTTGCAAACTGATGTACAACGCTTCTTTTTTATCCTTTGCATGGGAGTAAATTTCAGCCCTTGGATTTGCAAAATGGGGCTTGCCGTCGGCATTTGTTTAGCTGGATCTTCGGGATTTCAAAAAAAATATTTTTTTTTAATTGTGCTGTATCTTTATCAGTTACACAGCACAGAAAATCTGCCCAGCAGGTGACTTTGGAGTGCATTTCCACCTTCCTGACTGTGAGCTGCCCAAAAAAGGCCAAAGTGACCCCTGGCACTGCAGACAAAGTCTGGGATGCCATCCAAATTATGGCAGCCTGGCTCCAGATGTCCATGAGCATCGACACTGTCCAGAATGTCTGTAGTGCTACGTGATACCGGAGCTATCATCCTCTATTTCTGAGCTAGGGGAGTTGCAGAAGCTCCTTTGTGCAATTCTGCATCTTTTAGCTAGCATATAGGAGAGCAGGGAGATGGTAGAGTTTTGAGATGCTCTTCAACGGACACCCCCCCTAAAAAAAAAAAAAACAGGGTGGGTGGGCGGCAGAATCCTCTCTATAGTGTACAAGTGAATTTCAACGAAGTGTGATCTGACGCAATCTGACCAGCAGAAGTAAATTCTGTGCACCATGACACAACTTTTAGATTTGTGGTAGTCTGCAAAGGCAAGGAGGATACTGGAGAACTACCCTGGTGATTCACCAGCAAAACTCTTCAGGAGTATGTTAAGTTGTGGGTGAACATATCACGGCGATTCTTCAAACAGCTCTTGTTTATTCATAGGCCAGAGCAGAACTGAACTGAAGGGTTCAGCCAGCCTGCTTATATAGAGCTCCACTACAATGCAACAGTAACAACTTTCTGTAACTAGCCAATCACTGAATGTCACTTTCAATTCCTTATTTGCATATGTGGACCTGAGTGAAAACTATCTACAGTATCCCCTTGCTGGCCCAGGGTGAGAACTTCAGTACATAACAGAGTAGATCACCCATAACTGGATTCTCCCTGCCTTCTTTTTAGCCACCTCCCTGATTTGCCATGTAAGAAGCACCAAGGGTCTTGAAGCAGGGACTGCAAGCTAGGCACGGGTGTGTTATTCCCTATGCCACAGTACTCCTAAAGTGGAAGGAGATATTGGCCTAATCCAGCGGTTCTCAACCTGTGGGTCTCCAGATGTTGTTGGACTACAACTCCCATCATCCCTGAGCTCTGGCCTTGCTAGCTAGGGGTGTTGGGAGTTGTAGTTCAACAACATCTGGGGACCCGCAGGTTGAGAAAGGCTGGAATCCCTCCTCTGCTTACAGCAGTACCCATATAATATGCAGAATTCTACACATCCATACCATCTCCTTCAAGTACAAGTACAACTCATGGCTGACCCTCAAAGAATCCTAGGAAATGTAGTTTACCCCTCACAGAGCTGCAACTCCCAGAACCCTGAACTACAGTTCCCAAGATCTTTGAGGGAAGAAGTCATGTACAAGCTGGAGCCATTTCGTGCAGGGGTTCCATTCCTGGCCCCCCACATGCATCGGCAGAGTGCATATGAGCACGCCGCCCCCCCCCCCGCCTTTTTGCCTTCTTCCAGGACCAAAAGGACCTGCATGTCAGTGATCGCCTGACATCAAACAGAGAAGAGCTAATAAAATTCAAGGCCAATCTGTTTCCCATTCACAGTTTCAGCAGTCCTCTCTGAATTATGGCATGGGGGAAAAAAAGGTAAAGGTACCCCTGCCCGTACGGGCCAGTCTTGACAGACTCTAGGGTTGTGCACTCATCTCACTCTAGAGGCCGGGAGCCAGCGCTGTCCGCAGACACTTCCGGGTCACGTGGCCAGCGTGACGAAGCTGCTCTGGCGAGCCAGAGCCGCACACGGAAACGCAGTTTACCTTCCCGCCAGTAAGCGGTCCCTATTTATCTACTTGCACCCGGGGGTGCTTTCGAACTGCTAGGTTGGCAGGCGCTGGGACCGAGCGACGGGAGCGCACCCCGCCGCGGGGATTCGAACCGCCAATCTTTCGATTGGCAAGTCCTAGGCGCTGAGGCTTTTACCCACAGCGCCACCCGCGTCCCAGCTATGGCATGGAAAGGATAAAACAATTAATAAAACTGATTTAGTTATTATATAAAAGCTAGCCACTACTCTCAAGCCTACTGGAAAGTTATGGGGTGCGGGGTTGCAGCTTTTTTTTCCTGAATGCTAAACACATATTAATTGGATTGGAGAAAAACAGGATCAGAAAAAACAGGTATGAAGGAGAGAGAGATAAACAATGAGCTTCATGAATGAGTGGGGATTCAAACCATGGTCTCCTGAGTCATAGTCCAACACTCTAACCATGATGCCACACTGGCTTTTACCAACCTGATTAGGGTTTTTTTCTGCTGGGACCAATGGGAAGGAAAATAAGTAGGGCAGCCCCATGGCTGGTGTACTCCCCACCCCTCCACCGAATCCAGGGTGTATGTGTCAGGGGAATGGGTGGGGCTCTCCCAAGAGACTAAAATTTCTCCTGATAAGATACCTGCATGACTCCTTTTTGTTGTCTCCATCAGACCACTGACAGAGGAGAAAGAGCAGTCATGGATGTTTCCACAGCTGCGGTGAGGTAGACACACTGGGTGGACCTCCTGCTCTGCAGATGAAGATGGGAGATCTACAAAATCCTACAGCATCTGAGATGCCCTCCCAGGTACCACAGAACTGTGTCTTAAATGGCTACTACTGTGGTACCTCGGGTTACATACACTTCAGGTTACAGACTTCGCTAACCCAGAAATAGTGCTTCAGGTTAAGAACTATGCTTCAGCATGAGAACAGAAATCGTACTCTGGCGGCCTGGCGGCAGCAGGAGGCCCCATTAGCTAAAGTGGTGCTTCAGGTTAAGAACAGTTTCAGTTTAAGAAAGGATCTCCAGAACGAATTAAGTACTTAACCCGAGGTACCACTGTACTGAGTTATTGTTTGTCCGATATAGAGATGTAAAAACTTGGAAAACCCAACCACAAAAAATGGCAGAACGCTGAAAAATATTTTGGAATGAGTTAAATGGTTTTTAAGACAAGGCTTTACTCACTTAAAATGCTTAGCATGAAGATCTTTATGTAAGATTATTCAAGAATTATAATTCCTGCATATGCTGAAGAAGGCTGATTGCCGAAGAAATGATGCTTTTGAATTATGGTGCTGGAGGAGACTCTGGAGACTGCAAGAAGATCAAACGTATCCATTCTTAAGGAAATCAGCCCTGAGTGCTGACTGGAAGGACAGATCCTGAAGCTGAGGCTCCAGTACTTTGGCCACCTCATGAGAAGAGAAGACTCCCTGGAAAAGACCCTGATGTTGGGAAAGATGGAGGGCACAAGGAGAAGGGGACAACAGAGGACGAGATGGTTGGACGGTGTTCTCGAAGCTACAAACATGAGTCTGACCAAACTGCAGGAGGCAGTGGAAGACAGAAGTGTCTGGCGTGCTCTGGTCCATGGGGTCACGAAGAGTCGGACACGACTAAACGACTAAACAACAACAACAAATATGCTGAAGACCAGACTTTGCCAACCTGCTTTCCTCCAGATGTTGTGTTTTTATATTGTAAACCATCCTGCAGTCCTTGGATGAAGGGTGATATAGAAATTTAATAAGGTAAGATATAACAACAACAACAACAACAACAACAGACACATTTAGGAGCTCAAATAGCAAACCACCTGAACATAAACACTACAAGGTTCTGTCTATGGGTTTATGCATCTGATAAAAGTGGGCACAAATCTATGAAATCTTACGCCCCAATTCATTTCTTAGTCTTTAAGGAGATTTGGGATTCTTTGCTGCAGTGTCACCTTGATACTCAAGTGACTTTGGGGAGAAATCTAACCTTGCCAAGTTTTGTCAGGTTTGAGGTGAATAGCTATTACGTCTTGCATAGTTTCTACCTAAATTAATACCCTGGCAAAATTCAGTCCAGGATCTTACATTGGTACCGCTCCTATTTCAGGGCTGCAGCAAAGCCAGTGCCGAGTCAGCTGTACAGAAGGTAATGGTTTCATTGTAGAAGATGCTTTAGTTTATTCAAGCTTTGGTGCAGGAAGGCATAATATTTGATCAATAACTGCTCAGTCCTCAAGGCAAACACAGCAGGATCAGTACAAATGGGAGGAAATGGAAGCCAGGAGCCAGAGCTACACAGCCAAGTTGTCTTTCCAAACCCTACAATTCCAAATTTTGGAAGGGAGCAGCTTGCAGAACAGAAACAGTCACACAGGAAGATGGGCATTTAACCCTTCTCCCAGCTTCTGCTGCTCCCTCCCCACTGAACCACAATTCCAGGCACTTCGAGATGGTCTGTCTAATGAAGATTCATTCTGATTTATTACCAGTGAGGTTAGATGATGGTACATCAAAACAAGTGTTAGCCGGCACTTTCTGGTGCATTTCCGCACCACTTTTCTCAGTGCGAAAAAGGAAAAGGAGATTTGCTGCACGAAACCCCTGAATCAACTACAGTAAGGCTACAACTTGGGCACATGTAACTTGTGCGCATTCAGCTACACATGTGTGGCAAAAAAAATCAGAATGGGATGTAAAGGGAGCAGGGTTCTTGGGGAAAATGACTTTAGCAATCCCATCCGCCACTGAACCCATTGTGAATGAATGAATGAATGAATGAAACTTTATTCGCATCAGCCATAGCAACAAAGGAACATTGCGACATACACAAAACAAAATAAAAAGTTGATTATATAAAACACAGTTTAGGGTCCTGAATCAGCAGTCAATTGGTGAACCTTATTCTGATTGCCCCAGCTAAAAACCTTGAAACCTTTGCTGTCATCTGCTCCTCTTGATCTGCCAGGAGAAAAGACACTCTGGCAGTGGTTGGGTGACCGATTGTGTCTTGACTATATGCGATTTTGGCTTTCGGTGTGATCCCTGGAGTGTAACTACTGTATAATTGTGCAACCTAAATTTTCTGGTATGTGATTGACTCCCATTCAAAAATAGCAACTATCTAGAAGCGCCTTGTGTTTCTGTCACATACAAGGGTCTTTTCTATATAAACACACACACACACATATATATATTTTGTTACAACATTTATTATTACTTCACCAAAATACTAACTTTATAAATTAGATAAAGTGAAGGTGAAAGAACTCAATAAAGAGAATTTAAAGCCCTTGGGTAGCTTACATAGATACAGTAATTGCTCATCTTAGCATTAATGGTATCTAAGTCAATCATCTTTTACTCTTCCATTCTCTATATGGGGAGATCACAAGCAGAGATGTTAGGTTAAGGACAGTAACAGAGACGCCAAAGTGGAACACAACGCAACTGCTTTTGGAGGATATTCTATTATAGAACAGTTTGTATACCGTATTTTTCGCTCTGTAACACACACCCGACCATAACACGCACATAGTTTTTAGAGGAGGAAAATCCGTAGGCATGCCACCCGTAGGCATTCCCTCCATAACACGCACAGACATTTCCCCTTACTTTTTAGGAGGAAAAAAGTGAGTGTTATGGTGCAAAAAATACGGTGTGTACTAACGCGATGCCAAATTATATATGAGACTATGCCTCATATTCATTTCATTTGGTGGGTGACCTTCTCTGCTACTGCAATTTTCCACACATTTTCAAACAAAGCACAGATAAGAGAGGAGCACACAGGGCAGATATGACTTTTCCACAATTGAAAAAAGCACATCTAGTACTGTACTCTGAGAAAGGGCTGGCACCTGCAGAGTTCATTGGTGGAACCTGCAAAGCCGTTTTCAAAGTATTTTTAACCAACTATAGGCTAATAATTTAAAAAAAAAACAGTTATTGCAATGCTGAGGACATATATAGGCTACCAGTGAGATGTGCAAACAAATATAAAGCCAGAAACATTTTTTCCAACAATGTTTGGGAAGAAGACTCACAATCACTTGGATCCTGCTCCTAAACTAAGCTATGTTCTACAAACTAGTTAAGCATACAGGCCCTCTGGACATGGTTGTTATTAAAACACCTTTGCATTCCACCCTTCTTTTTCAAATAACTCAGGATAACTGATATGGGATAACCCTATTCTACTCTCAAAACAATCGTGCAAGATAAATTAGATTGAGTGTGGCTGACTGGCCAAATTCATCTCAGTGAGCTTCACTGCTAAGGAAGGAGCTGAACCCAGTTCTTCTTGGCCCACAGCCAGCACTCGCTTTACTACCCTGCATGCTCAAAGGCACAATACTCTTTGTTATTAAGCCACACATTCCATGACTGAGTCTCAACACTGGATGTTCCCGTGTCTGAGCCCTGGCAACACCTAGCTCAAATTGAACCCAGTAGTAGGATCACCCAAAAGTGTCCAAATGAAAAGGTGGTTGTTGTTTATATCAACGCCATAAAATCCGAAGTGCTTTCGCAGGAGTCAACTCTGATTAAAATTTGGTTAGAATCAACATATTCAATTTGAATTTAACGAATTCATCAGTTGATGTCTTCAGACCTACATATTAGCAGCTGAATTGCAGCTGACCCTGTATATCTTAAGAGCTGGAATTTATTAAAAATTATTAACTTAGCACTGTACAGCAGCCCAGTTACATAGCTAATGTTGCATCACTCTCATTTAAAATGCTTTATTCTCTCCCTGGATCCAAAAGATGTAGCGAGTAGGTTAAAAACTGTATGAGAAGCATTAGGGGAAGATTTTATTTCCTACATAAGCTATCAAGAGATAGTCCCAGAATGAGAGTTAAGTTAATGTTCCATGGATGCGGCTGAATGTTTTCGCTTGGCTGAAAAATGTCAAACTGTGGCAGAGAATATGAAACAGCAGCGGAAGGGGACAAAACCTTAACTAAAACTTATTGGGCTGTTGAAATCTTAATTCTCTTTTCTCAATTGCACATCCCACGCATACAGACTCCTTCCGAAGCTGAGGATATTGTTGGCTGCGAACAGATCATTTAGGCTGCAGTCCTAATCCCACTGACCTGGGGGGCTTCCTGACTGAATTCAGCAGAACCTGCTTCCGAGTAGACACAGGGAGGATTGCGCTGTTAGGCTTCCATATAAAAACTTTTGGATGTACCATGGCCTGTGCATTATCGCAGCCAGGGACTGTTGAATTTTGTCCCTATGTGGATCATATTGCTCCTCCCTAAGACATATGTTCAGTATTAGAGACTTAAAGGAAAGCTCAGAGAACTGCATTCCCACAGCAATTCTCTCAACCTTCCTAGGACCTACACTACAGTGTTACCTACAATCACCCAATTGTTATTATTATAATAATTTATAATTCTTTTATTTTTTCAATTAATATACTGCCCTTCATCCAAGGATCACAGGGCAAATATTTTATATATATATATATATATATATATATATATATATATATATATACACATATATATATATATACATACACACAAATTCTTGGCACGGGGTGTTGCTTTTGTTTTTTACTATGGTATGTAATACACACACATATACATATATATATATACATACACACACACACACGTGTATATACACACGTATATATACATACACACACACACATATGTATGTTTATGTCTATGTATGTGCGTATATGTGTGTGTGTGTGTGTATATATATATATATATATATATGTATGTGTGTGTGTGTGTGTGTGTGTGTGTGTATTACATACCATAGTAAAAAACAAAAGCAACACCCCGTGCCAAGAATTTGTGTCTCGGCAAAAACATGTTGTATAAAGCCTAAATCAGGCACCCCAAAACCCCCCAAAACCTGAGTTCCCTCAACAGAAGAACAGTTTCTCATTTCAGTGGCTTTAAGATTCATAGCTCTACAGGGGTGGCAGTTCATTCGCAATGCCAGGGTCAGCCTTTGAAAAGGTATCTGCTATAATAGCTGACATCTGCTTAAGACTCTGGGACTAAAATGTGCAAATGCAGAAAATCTAAGTTTAAGCAAAATATTACAGCTCCTTGCCAAGCACAACTACAGCACACAAAAGTCTGAGGCTACGATCCCACACATACATGGGAGCAAGTCCCTCTGAACTTACATCTGAGTAGATATGCATAGCATTGCATGGTTGGGCAAAAATGTATAAAGCCAAAAAGATTTACCATATGAGATATGGGATACTATTTTTTCTCTTTTCAGCCCCCAGACAGGTAATCAATCAGTACAGTAATAAGCACACAAATAATGGCTCTTGAAAATGATGGTGTGCATTTTCTGCATGACTTGCTATCAGCGCCCTCATTTATGTGTTTAAATCTATACAAACTCAAACACCACCTACTATACATGCCAACACATTGTCACAAATACATGTTAGGTGGAATGTAAACCCTGACTCACGCTGAAAGGAACACTCATCACAGTAGGGTCCCCCAACACCATCTAGAGGGTGTCAGCAGACAATACAGGCAAGTGAGAAATTAAAGGGGGAGGAAGAAGGGGGACAGGAACATAGACAAATAGATTTGTTTCTGCAATGCCTTCCACAAAAGAAATCACAGCACATATACTGTCCCAACACTTTGTTTGGGCTGCATTTTCCCAGTATGTATTTTTTTTTTTTATTCACAGCAAATTATCTAGGTGAAAGCAACCCCCCACTTTTACCTATAAAAAAAACAATTCACATTGTTGCTTTTTACGTTAAGAATACTTTCGATCTGCACCTCTTGCTGCACAAATTCCAAGTTTAAACTGCCCAAGATGCCACCATTCTACTGACAGGATGTTTACTTTGCCCATGTAATGATAACAAAGAAAAAATGGATGCCTTATATTGGACGTAAACTGAAAAATGAAGAAAAGTGCATGTGTATTAAAATGCAATAAAATAATTATTACATGTGAAGTAGAATCTACCCAAAATTCCCACTCACTTAATATGGTGGGTTATTTGCATTACCTCAACTCTGAGTCGAAGACACTGTTGGCTAGAGATTGCAGCGATCTACGGTAGTATATACAGCTTGCAGATTTCCCTATGCAGATTTTTTACCCAGTGTTGTAATTCTGATTCCACCTTTAGTTTTATACACTTCCTTTGAGGTCAACCTTCCTTGCTTATGTACCACAGACTATCATTCACTGATGTACATGCTTTGTAGGGGCAGCAGCATTTGCTTACTATATGAAAATTCAGGACTTGACTAAATAGAAGTTCCTATTTCCTTGTCCAAGTGTGCACATTAACAGGTGTGGTGCTCTCATTCAACAGGTAAACAAATCGTGTTAATGTTGAAAACTGTTTTTCAACCAATCCTTGGAAATACAGTACTGCTCATGTTGGCACAAGAGTTCTCATCAATATAGGTAGTAAAGGTAAAGGACCCCTGGATGGTTACATCCAGTCAAAGGTGACTATGGGGTTGCGGCGCTCATCTCGCTTTCAAGCCGAGGGAGCTGGCATTTGTCCACAGACAGCTTTCCGGATCATGTGGCCAGCATAACTAAACTGCTTCTGGCGCAACGGAACACCATGATGGAAACCAGGGCGCACGGAAATGCTGTTTCCCTTGCCGCTGCAGTGGTACCTATTTATGTACTTGCACTAGCATGCTTTCAAATTGCTATGCTGGAAGGAGCTGGGACAGAGCAACAGGAGCTCACCCCGTTGCACGGATTCAAACCGCTGACCTTCTGATTGGCAAGTCTAAGAGGCTCAGTTGTTTAGACCACAGCGCCACCTGTGTCCCTAATGTAGGTAGTACACAGGCACAGCACAATTTAAATGTTTCGATTGTGAAACCCAAAAAAAGCTTGTGTACATATATACTAATAGAGCTGTGAACAAGAGTTTATTATTGGGGTATTACAGTATGTATTTGTTTTAGTGCTGTGTGAGAGAGAGAGTTTGTGTGTACGTACACCCACCCACCCCTCCAGGAGCAGCATACACAAGCCATCTGTGTACACTGTCAGCCCCTTAAGTAGGAACAATGTGACATGGCAGTTCTCCCACAAACAAGGTACTCTCCTACAAACAAGACGGCAGCAGCTGTGCACAGCTCAAATGATTCCTCAGATCCACATCCTAATGCATCAACAAAGTTTCTGACTTTTAGATATTTTTTTGGCACTGGCCATCCGAAAGCCAAAATGATAATTGTTTTTAATCTTCCGGCCAATGACCAAGTTTTATTGTGCCAGCACTATGAGGGAGGGAGGCAGCAAATAAAGCCAGCAGATGGCTCTAAACGAGTACAGAGACAGGTGACACAGTAGTCTTAGTGGAATAAAATAAAATAAAAACAGGAGCAATGCCACAGCAATGCCATTTTCATAGTGCCACCTGGAGGTGTTGTAGGCTTACCGGTGAATGCCAAAAAACGTGTCCTCCCCATCTGCTTATTCTCATAAACATACCTCATTGTGAAGGTATGAAAGATGAAAATTCCCTCTGCGCTCCTCCCTCTCGGCAGATCTGTTTGTTTAGAACATTGGCATGGGTCAAGCCGGGCTACAAAACAGTGTCGTTATTTTTAAGGGCGGTCATTCTACACAATTGGAACAGCGCATCAACATCAGCTGCAATAATTAGAGAAAGCAGCAAAGCGTCAGAAACATTTAGACCACTGATGGGGGACTAACTGTTGCCGGCACATACCAGTAATTCTAGTTCAAGGTTATTCTATTATTATACAAGGCCCTTAACAAAATGGGGTGTATGGGGTTTTAAGGGTGGGGTTGTACCTCTGGTGGGGGACCCGCCATGCTCCTTCTGGGGTAGTTTGTCCACCTTTGGTCTCCACAGTGCACTCAGCTCTCCCCAACGGCTCCGAGAAGCTGTCGGCATGTGACAACAGCCACACCCCGGGAATGGCTTTGACAGGTTGACTAAACCAGATGAGGGTAGCCGATGGGTCACAAACTCTTGGTGAGTTAGGGGCTTCCCCTACATGCAAAGACAGGCTCCGGTGGATTGAGCAGATGAAATCAATGGTGGGTCTAATGGCCAAGAAGGCAGTTTCTGCATGTGCTGTACAGGAAAGTGAGGGGCAGATAGGGATCATCAAGCTGGGAAGATAGGAGAAGGAAAACTCTGATCCGAAACCTCTGCTGCCTTGGGAGCTATCTTCGGGAGAAGAAAAGGAGAAGGAGTAAGCCCTACGCAAATCTGGAGTAGAGCCTTGTATTCCCCCTTCCAACAACTCCTGCAGTCAAGCTGGTGCCAAACATATTGCTTTCCTTTCCATCAGCAAGGCCAAGAGGGAGCCTCCCTCTCTTTGTCAGCAGTAACCATAGTTTTACAGCTACATGTGCACTAACCCAGTTCCCTTAAAACCCAGACTTTTAAACTTTAATTGTTAGTGGATTTGGAACCTGGGCACCATTAAACCATGGTTAGCACTGGTACTAACTCAACCACGGTTAAAACAAACATGGAAAGCTGGGGAAATGCAATCCCACCACAGTAGCAGATACTGCTAACAAGAGTCATTGTAAATAGCAACAACAGAGACCATCAATGGGACAGAAGTTCATCAAAAGGAATATACAATATGAAGAGAGAAAGAAACACAGATTTAATTTGGTTTCCTGGAGGATCAATACTGAAAGGGTGCCCAGCCCATGCCAAAGATATAGGGCTAACATTGGTTCAGCACCACTTGCCTCCAGGCTGTCAAAAGACATTTGCAGTCCACCAATAAGAGGCCAGATATCTTAACAGTTCTGTTACTGTTATTCAGTGACAAGACCTTCATTACACGCCAACGGTGACCCTCTGAGATGGACAGGAATAGCTTGACAGCTGCAGATCTCAAGTACTAAGAGAGGTATTACATTTTAAACAGTAAGAAATAATGAAATACCATTCCCCAAGGAATATAATGAGATTAACCGAGACACCTACTGAACAGGCCACGCCAGTCTCCCATTATATGCCAAAGATATCTCCACACAAGGGTGATTATAGCAATAAATCCAGCAAGCACTCCAGATCTGCTGGGTTGTTGCTTTTTTAATGTGCCCTAGTTAACAGGACCAATATCTCCATTGTTAAATTTGGTGTAAGGACAAGTTCTCGTCTGCTCTGAGCCAAAGATGCTCTTTGTAGGATGGAGTAGAGATCTTCAGTTGGGTGAACATGTGAACAAGCCCCAAGCTGCAAGAAACCACTTTATGGTAGTCATTTCAATGGTTCATTAAGCACTGTATTCACCACCGTGACTAGCAAAGGATCTTCAGAGTATATTTTCTACCCTTAAAATGTTTTGACTTTCACCTGCCAGAAGGCTTTGGTTCTCCAATGTAGAAGAACACCTACTGAGATGCAGTCCTTTCTCCTGCATCAGCTCACACTTCTTTTTCAAACAATTTTAAAAATTATTTTCATTAAGCGTTACAAACAACAAATGTAAGCATGCAAGGTTCTTTCAGTTGCAAATGTGTACAAAGAAGTACAGAAACAAGCAAAGTATCCACCCATGTAATATTGTGAGCACTCTGCCCTCATACATCAGCTTACCACAAGGATCCTGTCTCTTATGCGCTAGTCCACCTTCAGTGTGCTATGTGTCACTTTCATAACCTGTCTGTGTCTGCATAATCTCTAGGATGTATATAACTAAAAAGGCAATACAGCAGTACCTTGGTTCTCGAACATAATCCGTTCCGGAAGTGGGTTCGACTTCCGAAACATTCGAAAACCAAGGCACGGATTCCGATTGGCACAGGTGCCACATCAGACATTCGGCTTCCGAAAAACGTTTGGAAACCAGAACACTTACTTCTCAGTTTTCAGCGTTCAGGAGCTGATTTGTTCGTCAACTAAGCTGTTCGAGAACCAAGGTTCCACTGTACTCCAGATAGACAGGAAAACCAGTGTTAGAAACCCAGACATATAAGCCAGGCGCAAAATGGTTACAGTCGCCAAAATAGAATGTCTAGTTGCCATTTTGGGGCAAGACGGCTTTAGTCTTTCTTTTTTTTTAATGGTTGACTGACTGTGATTGATTATCAGGTAAACATCTGGTTAGTTCAGATGACAACTTTGAGCTAGGTTAAGAACTTTGAGAACTTAAAGAAAAGTCACTTGATCCAGGGACAGTCCACATATATACTAGCCTATTCCGACCTCTTTTTCTTAATGGCGACATGGACCATTCATAATGTAGGGATATTCTTCACAACTGTGAGCAGGGCAGTGGGGTGGGGTAAGTGAAGACTAGCTACAACAATTAACTATAATGTCGCTCCCTACTCAGGCTGCACATAAAAAGCATCTTGGTTCCTGAAATTCATTCTGATTGTGCAGATTAAAATAACGGATAGAATTCGACAGGGTGTGTTGCTAGTGTGTGAAAACAGTCAAGATCCAGGGATCCCCAGGCATGCACCTCCAGATGGAGGAGATGTCAGGTGCCATCCTGGTACCCAGGCATCTTAACTTGGTCGCAAGTGGCCGATAGCCAGGTGCAAAATGCACCTGGCGCCTGGCTAATTTCGAACACTGAATAAAACCATCAGTGCAGGTTACTAAAAAACTGCAGTGTGTGTTGCAGTCCTGGACACAACCACCTCTTCACATAGCACCAGCTGCCAGAAATCCAAAAAAGTTATATTGCCAGCTCTTAGTGCAGTGCAGCACTTGGGAAAAGGTCTAGGAAAAAGCAAGATTCCCGAGGCACGTTAAAAAAAGGGCAGTCATTTGATTGTGGCACATGTTCTTGGACAGTACAGTCTGCTTTAATATTACTCTTAAATCCTCTCCACATTTTCACAGGAACATAGGAGGCTGCCTTCTGCTGAGTCAGACTGCCAAAGTCAGCACTGCCTACTCACAATGGCAGCAGCTCGCAGAAGACATTCCCAGACTATACCTGGAGATGAACTTGGAGCCTTCTATATGCAAGGCAGGAGCTCTGTCGCTAAGCTACAGTGATTATTTGAGCCAGTTATACAATTGCTAGTCTGTAAAGTCTAAATGGGTAACTTTTCCTTGTAAGCATATCTGCTTCTCAGGGGTGAGGGAGAAATTGCCCAAAAAATCAGGAGTTACTCAAAAATTAAATTCCTTCCATACGCTCCCATGTATATATTACTGAAATCATATGTCAGCCATTTATTATGAAAACTCTATCTGGCTATTCTCCCTGCTGCCTTTTTTTATATAAAAAAAAAGTTGCCATGGCAACTGCCATATAGCATAGAACATATGTTACTTCTGAAGCAGACATTACCTTCCAAAATAAACACAGTATGAGCACAAACAAGCCTTTGCATTCTGCCTGTTCCATCTGAAATGATTTCTAGTGTCACTAAACATTGCAAATGGTGGAGGGGAGCATGAAGCTTCTGGCCTCCGCTTCTGGCCTACACATTTTTACTAAGTAGTTCCAAATCCCAGAAGCTGGTAGGCCAACCTAGGGCAGAGTTGAAGGATGCAGGGCCAAGTCGCTCTTGCTCCTTATATACTTGTTATCCAACATTGTTTTCACAAATGTCTGAAACCGCGGGAAGCACAAGTTCTCTGGAAAGCTCCTCTCTCCTGCAGGTAAAACACAGCTGATAGCTTAACAGGGCAGGAAAGACTGCGGCAGTCATAGACTGCATTCATACCACACATTTAAAGCGCCATGATACCACTTTAAAGAGTCACAGCTTCCCCCCAAAGTATTCTGGGAGCTGTCATTTGTTAAGAGTGCTTAGAGCTGTTAGTGCCAGATTTAGGGTGGTTTGGGCAGTCATTCCCCCTCAAAGGGTGTCAAGCTGAGGGGGCATAAAACTGAGAAGATCCATAACTGAGAAGATTGGACCCTGAGGAGATCCTCTATGGTAAAGGTAAAGGACCCCTGAACGGTTAAGTCCAGCCAAAGGCGACTATGGGGTGCAGCACTCATCTCGCTTTTCAGGCCAAGGGAGCCGGTATTTGTCCACAGCTTTCCGGGTCATGTGGCCAGCAGGACTAAACCACTTCTGGCACAACAGGACACTGTGACAGAAGCCAGAGTGCATGGCAACGCCGTTTACCTTCCCGTCACAGCGGTACCTATTTATCTACTTGAACTGGCATGCTTTCGAAGTGCTAGGTTGGCAGGAGCTGGGACAAAGCAACAGGACGTGGGTGGCACTGTGGTCTAAACCACTGAGCCCCTTGGGCTTGCCAATCAGAAGGTTGGTGATTCGAATCCCTATATGCCTCACAGACTACAATTCACAGAGTTCCCTGGGAAAAGAGATTGTTAAACCACTTTAGGAACTGCAGCTCTGCAAGGGAATAGGGTTCTCCTAACAACTCCCAGCACCCAAAACAAACTACAGTTCCCATAAAACCTGGGCAGGGGGAGCCACGACTGTTTAAAATGTTATCATGGGGCTTTGAACGTAGGGTGCGAATGTGACCATAGTGTCTTTCACTGCTGCATGCACACCATCTCTGGATTGTGGCCTTGCCACTCTAGCCTGAAGCAGTGGTAGGCAGCTAACCTTCGCAAGGATTTAAAAAACAACGCCCTTTAGTCGCACAAACGCTCCCTGCGCTTCTCGCTGGGCTCGAAAGGGATTAGTTTAACCTTCGGTTTGTTAGTAAAACTGAATTACTGTGTCACAAAATGATGCCTGTCTAAAAAGTGCGCCACAACATGAACAGTTTGGAAAGCTCTGAACTAGAGGGCACCACATGGCTATCCCTGATCTACCACAGTACTGAGCAGAGGGGGACACAAGAAACGCCCAGTGATCTGGGGAGGAGCCTCCTTCCTTTCAACTTGTTTAAGCCTCTCACTAGTATTTTGTAGAAACAGTGCAGAGAAGCCTTTCCTCAAACAGATGACCTTCAGATGCTTCAGACTCAACTTCCATCAGCCCCTATCCATGACCAATGTTCATGGAAGGGGGAAGTTTCGGCCACAAACATCTTGAGGACATCAGACTGGGGGAGGCTGGCCCAGAGAAGGAAATCAGTAAAAGCAGGCATCGCCTCACAATAGGTCACACAAAACAAGCATTAGGAAGTATTACCATCTCATAGGGACGCGGGTGGCGCTGTGGATTAAATCACTTGGGCTTGCCGCTTGGGCTTGCCAATCGAAAGGTCGACAGTTCGAATCCCTGTGATGGGGTGAGCTCCTGTTGCTCGGTCCCAGCTCCTGCCAACCTAGCAGTTCAAAAGCACGCAGTGCAAGTAGATAAATAGGTACCGCTCCATCAGGAAGGTAAACGGCGTTTCCGTGCACTGCTCTGGTTTCGCCAGAAGCAGCTTAGTCATGCTGGCCGCATGACCCAGAAAAACTGTCTGCGGAAGCGGAAAAACGCCGGCTCCCGGCCTGTAAAGCGAGATGAGCGCCACAACCCCAGTCATTCGCGACTGAACTTAATTCTCAGGGGTCTCTTTACCTTTACCTTAAAGGTAAAGGACCCCTGACCATTAGGTCCAGTCGTGACCGACTCTGGGGTTGCAGCGCGCATCTCGCTTTATTGGCTGAGGGAGCCGGCGTTTGTACAGCTTCCGGGTCATGTGGCCAGCATGACTAAGCCGCTTCTGGCAAACCAGAACAGCGCACGGAAACACCGTTTACCTTCCCGCCGGAGCGGTACCTATTTAACTACTTGTACTCTGACGTGCTTTCGAACTGCTAGGTTGGAAGAAGCAGGGAATGAACAACAGAAGCTCACCCCGTCAGGGGGATTCGAACCGCCAACCTTCTGATTGGCAAGTCCAAAACCCACAGCACTACCCGCGTAAAGAGCATTAGGCCAAAGTTATACATTCCTATAGCCACAGAGAGCAGGATTTCCCATTGCATTTCCCATTGATGGTGCTGTATCAGATGGCATCAACTTGGGGATGCTACCACCATCCCACTTAGCAAAAAAAGGCAGCCACTTCTGAGGACAGAAAAGCTCGCAACATGAACATCCCAACACATTTGGAGGGGGCAGAGATTCAACACTGGAATTTGTCAGTGGGGGTCCAGATACCTGTAGCTTGGTATATCTCTTTAAACAAGGCATCTCAAGATTTGCTAGCCATTCACACTGCCTTGGGAGATTTATGATAGGCTGAGGGATTAGAACAAACAACTCGTGCAGCAGGCAATAACAAACTGGGCAAGGATGTCACCTTAAATTATCTCGGGGAAAATAAAATATCTTTCAAAAAATGAAGCTCAGGCAATTCCTTTACACTTCAACACTTCATACAAGGCAGAGACAATACACTTTGGATTCCTTTTAAGGTATTAAGACAAAAACATGAAAAGGGGGGGGGTTATGATTATTTTTTTGTTTCTTTTTCTTTTATAAACATTAAGGGAACCACAGTCTTTGGCATACGTGAGAATCAAATTCCTAACCCAGGCTCCCAAGCTTCTTTATAATGGGTTCTGAAATGGAAAGCAAGAATAAAATGGCCAAGATCAAATGAATGCAGTGAGCGAAAGAAGCAACAAGAGAGGGAAGAGCAGAAAAAGAGAAAACCGCACAGGGCCTTTCCAGATGGGAAGGAAATTCTCACATATCTCTTAGTACTAAAGCAGTACCGGCCCCATGTGGGCTAGTAATACAATTTGCTGCATCTCCACTGATGGATGCAGGAGTGGGAAGCCTTGACGCAGGGAAGAAGAAGACAGGCTGCAAAGGGATCACCTGTCTGCTGTTCTTTCTTCCTTTAACACACACACACACACAGCGTACGTGCTTTCACGCTTTGGACAGGGTTGAGCACATGAAACAGGTTGGGGAGGAGTCCTGCTCAACAGTGTGGCAGGGTTTTCTTTTTAATCTAACAAGGCTCAATGAACACTCTCAGCGTGTTGCGGTG
This sequence comes from Podarcis filfolensis, assembly GCF_964270895.1. Taxonomy (NCBI): domain Eukaryota; kingdom Metazoa; phylum Chordata; class Lepidosauria; order Squamata; family Lacertidae; genus Podarcis; species Podarcis filfolensis. Next base: position 27,788,417 of record NC_139603.1, on the reverse strand, counting down.
TACTCTCACCAAGTACAGTGGGGAGTACTCAGTCTCTATCAGGCAGGCAGTAAAAATGATGAAAAAATGCAATTAAAAAATAAAGGTTTCAAAAACTACACAAGATTGGGAGGAAAGCAGCATACGACTGGCCACCAGAGACATCACTGGCAGTAGCCAGTAGGTGCATGTGATTTTCCCGCAGACAATGTGTACAGGGACGTGGGTGGCACTGTGGGTTAAAACACAGAGCCTAGGACTTGCCGATCAGAAGGTCGGCGGTTTGAATCCCTGCAACGGGGTGAGCTCCCATTGCTCGATCCTTGCTCCTGCCAACCTAGCAGTTCGAAAGCACGTCAAAGTGCAAGTAGATCAATAGGTACCGCTCCGGCGGGAAGGTAAACGGCGTTTCCGTGCGCTGCTCTGGTTCGCCAGAAGCGGCTTAGTCATGCTGGCCACATGACCTGGAAACTGTACGCCGGCTCCCTCGGCCAATAAAGCGAGATGAGCGCCGCAACCCCAGAGTCGGCCACGACTGGACCTACTGGTCAGGGGTCCCTTTACCTTTACTAAGTCTGTGTACACACCATATATTTAAAACACATTGCCCCCCCCCAAAAAAACACCCCACAAATAATTGCATGAAGTCCTGGATTAGGCAACAGAACTACAATTCCCAGCACTCTCAAGAAGCTACAGTTCCCTGGATTCTTCACGGAGGGGGGATGTTCTTTAAATGTATGATGTATGGACGACCCGTGTTCACCCTAATTCAGTGCCCTGGTGTTGAAGGGGGGGGAAATAGGGTGAGACATAGGTACTTTGAATATTAGCAGTGCATGATTAGAGAGAGAGAAAAGTTGTTTTATCCTCCAGAGAGATCATGCTCTCCATTGCAGGAATACAAACCTGGTGACCATAGTAACAGTTGCTCAGGTATGCCAGGCTAAAAACAAAAGATAGCCAGAGTTTTCATCATGTGAATGTTGAGTGCAGTGAGCCTCAGCTCCGTGCCTTCTCCCTTCCTCTTTTGTGCATCAGAAGAGAAGATAAAAATCATCCACTTACAGTTTTAAGCAAACTGTTTAAAACAAATGGTTCTGCATTATGTCGATTCAGGGAACAGTGTCTTGTTTAAAATCTAGTTAGGCAGTTGTGGTTTCTGATCCCGGTTTGTCCACTAGCTAGAGTTTAAACAAACCACAGTTTCCCCCTTTGGATGAAGAGCTGTGTTTTGTTTCTTTTTAAATGAAAAAAGAAAGCAGCTGTTTCACAAAGCAGAAAACTAACCAGAAGGAAATCCAAGACTTCTAAAATAATAGGCCGACAGAGTTGCTCTATTTCAAGCTTTGTTTCTCCTATTCAAGATTTTGGCAGTGAGCTTTTCATTTGTCTCCCCACCAAATCCTTCGCAAGGTTTGAAATCCGAATTTTGAGCATGCTTGGTTGAAAATACTCTCACCTAGAAAATGGAAGGGGAGGTGGAGGAAAGAATCCACCCTTCAGTAGACTCGGAAGTGTCACCCTATTCCATTTCCTCTTGAGTTGGATTCTCAAAATGTTTAGGTCTTCTGTGTCCTCCATCCAAAAACGAGTGCTGAAATTCTAGGCATAATGCCATCTTGGGAACAAGAAAAGTGATGGTTAAAAACAGTATTTTACAGAGATTCTGGATCCACTGATTGCCATAAGCCTGAGGGTCATTACTGGAAGTCCAGGGCACCCATTTAAATTAATTCATCTAAAGAGTACCAAATCCTTGTTTTTATAGAGGCAGACACTTTTGCTTGAGGAAACCCTAGGGAGGTACTCATGCAATCTAATTCCATACATAAGTTGCAGCAGGGGTAACCAGTGTGGCATCCTCCAGAGATTGTGAAGAATAACTCCCACCAGCCCTAACCATTAGCCATGCTGGCTGGGACCGATGCAAGTCAGAGTCCAACAGACCCTGGGAGGTTAACACATTGGCTATCACTGAGCTATAGCTTGCTAACTATGGCGTAGTGGAATGCAGGGTTTGGGAAGAAATGTATACCTTTTTCTCACGGCAGTGGGTAGTTATTCTTTGTTCATATGGACAGTACTTTACAACTTTTTATACTTCATTTTTACTTCTAGCAGCTCCCCTCTGTGGAAAACAAAAAGTACTGCAGGCCGAGTGCTAGATCTTCCCTTAATATTCTTCATTTTTACTTCTTCCTGCTATGCACAGAAGCCGTTTCTCTGGCATGAACGTATTTCATAGAGTTAGCAGTCAGGATGCAGAGAATTGGACATGCCATTAGGTCCCGCTAGTTGCTATGGAAGAGAAAGGTGTACAAGTGGAAAGTTGCTTCACAGCTGACAAAAGGAAAGCAAGTGAAACAAGACTCACTTGTTGTTCTGCAAATTTGTAAAAGTGGGCTGGAAAGGTCAGTGACTGCTTACCCAAGCAGCGCAGTTATTTATTACCTTAAGACAGCATACCTTAAGAGGATTCTGCAGAAGTGAACACCACAGGAGGAGAATGCCCAATCTTCTAAATAGGTGTTTTATTTATTTTTAAATCTAAATTGTCCTGTACTCAAACAGACTCCAGGGTAGTACAGTACAACAACAGTACAAACAACAGACTTAATCACAAAGCAATTTAAAAATGAATCAACACCAATAAGCAACCAAAGACAAACGTAACTCTTTAAAAATGTCTAGATATAAAAGAGAGCAAGCTTTAACCTGGTGCAGAAAAGGCTTATGTTGGCACCAGTCTGGAGGAAGAATTCCAAAGTCAGAGCACCACCAAAGAAAAAAAAGCCCTTCTCCTTAGTTCACACTAAGTTCACACTTAGTTCTCAGCAGTTCAGCAGCTGAGAAAAGGACCTTTACACTACCGTCATACCTAATGTTACGTCCGCTTCATGTTACGTCCCGCGGCGACCCAGAAGTACCGGAAAGGGTTACTTCTGGGTTTTGCCTCTCGCGCATGCGCAGAAGCGCAAAATGACATCACACACATGCGCAGAAGCGGCAAATCACAACCCGCGCGTGCACAGATGCGCCGCTGCAGGTTGCACTCTTTTCATGTTGTGAATGGGCCTCCAGAACGGATCCCATTTGCAACCAGAGGTACCACTGTATTACATTCAGAGGCCACTCTGCTCACTGGGGCAAGACGGTTTGAGAATTTAACACCCATCCTGGCCCAACTGCACTGGCTGCCAACTAGCTTCCAGACCCAATTCAAAGTGCGGTTTTGACTTATAAAGCTTTAAACAGCTCAGGACCGCAATATCGCAAGGGCTGTCTCTCCCCATATAAACCATCCCGAACTCTGTGTTCATCATCTGAGGCCCTTTTTTGAGTGACTCCTCCATTGAGGTCCGGAGGGTGGCAACATGAGAACAGGCCTTTTCTGCAGGGGCTCCTCATTTGTGGAATGCTCTCCCCAGAGAGGTTCTTCTGTCGCCGTCCTTAAAGACTTTTAGGCACCAGGTGAAAAGGTTCTTCTTCAACCAGGCCTTTGGCTGATTAATATTGTAGAGACTTTTAAATGTGTTTGTTGGTGGGGGTGTTATTGTTTTGTAATACTGTAAATTGTTTTGTAATAAGTCAATAGTAAAGGCTCAAATAAAGGGAGGTATAAATAAATAAAATAAACTACATGTCTCCCATGATCCTGCTACAAGCTAATGAGCACTTTTGCATGGAATGGTGTGGAAGACCAAAGATGGGAACACCGTAAGCACAAGGACCTTCATTTCACCAGTAGCAATGCTACTGGGACATTTGCAAAACCTATTTAACCAGAGAGAACGTATTTGTGCAACCAGTTGCAAATCAGGAAGGCCTAGTCCCTTTGGTGCTGTTTTAAAAACAATTCCCAGTGTTTACGTATTCCCAGTAATACGTGGTTGAAACATACAGGCTCTGGAATGGTCACTACAGTCCTCTAGATGCAATAGACTACAACATCCATCAGTCCCAGCCACCAGGGCCAATGGCCAATGATGATGGGAGTTGTAGCCCAGCCAGTGTTAGAAACCAGGATGGGTTGTGGGTGCCAAAACAGAATGTCTGGTCGCCACGGGGGGGGGGGGGTCAGCAACACTTTTTATTTATTATTTTGATAAGCATGAACTAATACGCAATTCACATATGTGACACATTGTTAATACCACATTTTTAGCAGAAATTGTTAATACATGTTTAATTTGGTGTTTATAATAAAAATATTGGTACCATAATTCAGTTTTCAAAACACTCGACTCCTTCTTGTTAAACTCCTTAACATATTGTCTATCCTTAACATATACAGTGCTACCTCTGGTTACGTACATAATTCGTTCCAGAGGTCCGTTCTTAACCTGAAACTGTTCTTAACCTGAAGCACCACTTTAGCTAATGGGGCCTCCTGCTGCCGCCGTGCCCCTGGAGCATGATTTCTGTTCTCATCCTGAAGCAAAGTTCTTAACCCAAGGTACTATTTCTGGGTTAGTGGAGTCTGTAACCTGAAGCGTATGTAACCCGAGTTACCACGGTACTTCAAGGCTTCAAATCCTTGAGTGTCAACCAGGCGCAAAAAATGGCACCCAGACTTTTTGAGGTGCTCGCAAATGGAGAATTCTTTGGGTGCAAAATGTGCCCGGCACCCTGCTAATTTCGAACCCTGGGCCCAGCAGCAATATCTGGACAGGAACCACAATGGCTTTTAAAGAGAAATCTCTAACCTATACTCTCCCCTCCAGAGTATTTCTCTCTCTGTGTTATCATACTATATTCTACTTTGCCTTCAGAAAGCGCCAAGGGGCTCCCAAGAGTCTTCCATCCAGGCAATGAAAAAGCCCACTTCTCCTCGGATTTACAACTGTTATACAATCAGACACTTGCTTGCTGCCTTGCAGGACATCTTCGGGAGAAGAAAAGACTAAGGAGTAAACCCTACACAAATCCAGAGTGGAGACCCTAAGACGGTTGGATGGCTCCTTGTACACCTCCTTCCGGGAACCCCTGCACCCAAGCTGGTGCCAAACATATTGCTCTTCTTTCCTTTGGACCACATCAACCAGGCCAGGGGAAGTCTTGTTGTCTGGGCAGCCCAGGAGCTCCACACACACTGCCCAGGCTTTCACTTGGTGCAGCTAACACAGCAAAAACAATGTAGGAGGCAGCAGTTATGAGTTACCGGTCTCTACAGCCACAGCAGGTGCTGTGATTCTCCAGTAGTTTGACCTCACCCCCCGAGGTGCATTCCATTGTCTCTCCTGAGAGACAGATGCCAACAACAACAATCAGACACTCTCCGAACACTGCTAACCTGCATGTATCTACTCCGCAGTAAGCCTCATTGAGTTCAATATTCTTCTTATATTCTTAGGTACAAATCTGCAGAGCAGAAGTTCCCTCATTTCTACAAATGTCCGTTCGCAATCCAAAGCTAATTCTGAACCAAGGAACATTTAAGCCTTTCCAAGAAGAGCTTTGAACTAAAGTGCCCTGGTAACAATGTGGCATGCAATAAAATAGCTTTATATTTAGGGTCCTTCAGCCCAACCTATACTGAAGAAGCTACTTCTGAAAATCCACCCAACAGAGCCACTTTTATCTAGGAAAACAGTATTATCATTTGCACATACCATAAGATAAAGGTGAGTGAGCATAACAGTGCCTTTCAAGAACAAAATTGGAAGTGATCCTTCGGAAAGTAGAAAACTGAAGCCTCGTGACAAGGCCATGGGGCAGAATAACCACAGATCTGTGAGAAATTCAGACCAAACTAAGGCCTTGTTTGTGTTCAGTTCTATTACATTCAACTTGCTTCCAATGCAGTCATGTCAAACCACCACCTACAGAGAAATTAATGAGGGGGAAACTGAAATACTTCTTTTTGTTATTATGAAGGGATGATTTATTGACTAACAGAGATTGCTCGTTTCAGTCATTTTTTATTTTGCAGAGAACTCATCTGATTTTGACATCTCAATGTTAGATATAACATTCCAGATTAATATGTCTTCTAAAATTTTATATCCAATTCACACACATACAGTTTTCCACTTCTTTTATTCCTTCAAGCTATTCAACCCTTGGCTAGGTTTTGTTTTAAAACACAGCCCGACACATTTTTTTAATAGAAACCCATTTTGCATTATCAAATGTAGCTACTTAGTCAACACATTATTGATGCAAAGAACGAAAATACAAAACAAGAAGGCTGGAAGTTGCAACTGACAAATTAGCACTTCGCAACCCCAACTGCCCACCTCCCATGCTGATGGTGACTGGGTCCACACTCCTTACAAGAAGCTTCCAGCAGTGAACCCTGGTGGCCTTGTGCCCATGGAATTCCCTCCCCAATGAGGTGTGTTTCACACCTTTTAGGAAACATCTTTTTCAAAAAGCTTTCGCGGGAGGAATGGGGTGAAGAATTGTTTGTTGATCTCCTGTAGTCGGATTTGTAAATGCATAATTTCATGCTGTCTTTTCCTATTGTGCCTTAATAATAATAGTAATTTTTATTTATACCCCGCCCTCCCCAGCCAAGGCCAGGCTCAGGGCGGCTAACAAGCAATAATAAAAACAAGTTGAATGAATACAACTTAAAAACAAGATTAAAATACAACATTAAAATATTGAAACACTAAAATCCAGCCTCATCACAGGAGGAGAAAGGAAAAAGAAAGAGGGGGAGGGAATCAAATTGGCTCCAAGCCAAAGGCCAGGCGGAACAACTCTGTCTTACAGGTCCTGCAGAAAGAAATCAGATCCTGCAGGGCCCTGGTCTCATGAGACAGAGCGTTCCACCAAGCCAGAGCCAGTCTTGAAAAGGCCCTGGCTCTATTTGTGGACCTTAAGGTCCTTCGTGGGGCATACCAGGAGAGGCGGTCTCGTAGGTACGAGGGTCCTAAGCCGGAAGGGCTATGCATTTGTTTTTATTTTTATTGTAGTATATGAGACTGATAAATACCAACCTACATTATTTTTACAAAGAACTCTGGACCAGTCCTGAGGAAAGTTGTCTAACATAGCTAGCAAAGTATGATGCCCATTAGGAAAAAAATACAAGCAACAAGAGGTGGGCTTTGTTTCAGCAACTCCCAGCTTAATAGAAAAAGTGTACAGTGGTACCTTGGTTTTCGAACAGAATGTGTTCTGGGAAATCCGTTCAATTCTCAGAACCGTTCAAAAACCAAAGCGCGGCTTCCAATTGGCTGCAGGAGCATCCTACAGCCAATCGAAAGCCGTGGAAGACGCGCCAGACGTTCGGCTTCCGTAAATCGTTCGAAAACCGGAACACTCACTTCCGGGTTTCGATCATTCGGGAGCTGATTTGTTCGGGAGCCAAGGCATTTGGCTTCCAAGGTACAACTGTACTTTGTTAAGATTGCTTCATACAGAGCAGTTCCTGGCCCTACTGTTCTCTCCTAGCCTCTCTAACACTCTCCCAATCCTTTCTTCCATACTTCCTGTTCCTCCTTCAAAGTCCTCCCTTGCTACTGCTGGGTTTACTTTTGATCTTCATACATATTTCTACAAGCGGACACTTTCTGTTCTGTTTTTAAAAGCTGAAAAAAGGCATGACTAAATGGAGATAAACGACAATGCCATGAAAGTTGGTGATTATTCAAGCACGCATGAAAACTATCACTGCAAGTAACTGAATATCAGAGAAACACATGCTATCACTCCCTCTCCCCAAAAGCACAGTGCTATGTCATAAAACTGAAAGGACATATAGCAAAAAAATAATTTAAGCAATGTATGACAATATTACAAATATGCCCTAGAGAATGCAACAGCTGCTCCATCCACACAGTTCCATGATCTCTGCAGGTACTATGTTCAAATTCATTAGTCTGCTACTACAGCTTTAGACTATTATTAAGTATGCCAGATGGCAATGTTTTTATATCCTCTTCAAATTGCTCATTTATCCTGAATTCACACAGAAGGCAAGGAAAAGACTGAACCAGGTTCCTGTCCTGCTAACTCTTCCCTTGGAGTCACCAGAAGTCCAGAGGCTCAAGGACCTAAAAGCTCTTTCCCATTCTCCATAACTGCACTGAGTAACTTGAAGTATGCATGGTCACGATCAGTCCTCAGTAGAAACTGACCCATGCATTACAACAGGCAGGTACAATAGTTCAGGACCACAACTCTTACCAACATAAATGTGCATGGTTTGCAGCCCCTAAAGCTGGTCTAGTAGCCCACCAGCCACTGGTGCAATACAATTCCCATCAACCCCAGCAAGCATGATCATAGAATTATAGAATTGGAAGGGACCCCAAGGGTCATCTAGTCCAACCCCCGGCCATGCAGGAATCTCAGCTAAAGCATCCAAGACAGATGGCCACCCAACCTCTGTTTAAAAACCTCCTTCTTTTAGGAATTCTAGGTGCTGAAACCCCAATGGAGCAGAAAATACTACAGTCATACCTCGGGATAAATATTCAGGATAAGTAATTTCGGGTTGCGCTCCATGGCGACCCGGAAGTAACAGAGTGCGTTACTTCCGGGTTTCACCGCTCGCGCATGCACAGACGGTCAAAATGACGTCACACGCATGCGCGGAAGCGACGAAACACGACCCACGCACGCACAGACGCACAGACGCGTCTTACGTTCTGTTCAGGATGCGAACGGGGCTCCGTAACGGATCCCATTCACATCCCGAGGTACCAATGTATTTATTTATGCGACCACAGCTGCTCGGATGTTAATGACCCAGAAATGGAAAGAAGTCCCTACCAGAGAAGAATGGCAGATTAAGTTGATGGATTATGCCAAAATGGCAAAAATGACCAGAAGAATCAGAAATCAGGAAGACCAAAATTTTAATAAGGTAAGGAATGGGGGAAATTTATAATTTATCTTAAAAACCATGGTAAACAGGTAAAATCATTAGTAGGATTGGAATGACACTTGTAGTTTAATGTCAAATTTTGGATATAATGGAGATGTAAAAGATTTGGATTATTATAAAAGATTCAGGAGGAAATGGTTAACAAAAAGACCCACAAAGGGGAGGAGGGAAATTCAGGAGAGTCTTTGGAATCTTGTTTTTATGTTGATTGTTGATAATTCACTGTAAAATTTAAACTGCAAAACTAAATAATTAAAAAACAACAACACCCCTCTAAGGAAGGAGAGTCCACAACCTCTCGAGGGAGCCTGTTCCACTGTCGAACAGCTCTGACTGTCAGAAAGTTCTTCCCAATGTTTAGTCGGAATCTCCTTTCTTGTAACTTGGATCGATTGGTTCAGGTCCTAGCCTCCGGAGCAGTAGAAAACAAGACAGTGACAACCACCAACTTGGATGGATTTAAAAGAGGATTAGACAAATTCATGGGTGCAGCAATAAAACTGCTAGCACTTTTGCAAAGCTAAACAGGGTCTGGTCTGGTTTCAAACTGAATGGGGGACTGAATGCTGAGATTCCTGCATTGCAGCGGGTTGGACTGGATGACCCTCGAGGTCCCTTCCAAACTCTACAATTATACGATTCTATGGCAAGGCTATCGATGGCTTCTAACCATGATGGATATGTTGGTTGGAGGTATTATGCCTCTGAATGCCAGTTGCTGGAAATCACACATGGGGAGAATGCTATTGCTCTCACGTCCTGCTTTTGGACTTGCAATGAACATCTGGTTGGCCTATGTGGAAACAGGATGCTGGACTAGATGGGCCTTTGTGGCCTGATTCAGCAGAGCTCTTCTTAAGGTGCCAAATAAGATGTTCCCAAGCCACCACTGTCACCACCCAAAAAAGCATATTAATAGAAGCATGGTTTCTAGGCTTACCTATAAGAGTCCCCAGCAGTTTATCAGTCTGTAATAAGCAGCTGAAACAATAGCTGTAAAAAAGGGAAAGGGCAGACAGAGAAACAACAACAGGAAAACACATTATAATGAGGACACTCATAGTTCACAGAACCTATCACAAACTGCTTTTTTAAATGCCTTCAGTTTGAAAAGAGGTTTGCAGTGAAGGAAGGGCTGGCGACTGCTCTAAGAAACCAAACAGAGAACTTCACACTGGGTGTGCAGAGCAAGCTGCAGAGACCAATTTTTTGGGCCCAGGCCATTACTGTATTTCCAAACCTAAATTATTTGCTGCAACACTAGTAGCGGTTCTAGCCTGAACTTTTCATTTTATTCCTGGTCTCCCAATTGGCAAAAACTAAGGCGTTTCCATGCGCTGCTCTGGTTTTGCCAGAAGTGGCTTAGTCACGCTGGCCACACGACCTGTCTGCGGACAAACGCCGGCTCCCTCGGCAAGTAAATCGAGATGAGCGCCGCAACCCCAGAGTCGTCCGTGACAGGACTTAACGGTCAGGGGTCCCTTTATCTTTACCTTTAAGATAAATTACAGTGGTACCTCGGGTTAAGTACTTAATTTGTTCCAGAGGTCCGTTCTTAACCTGAAACTGTTCTTAACCTGAGGCACCACTTTAGCTATTGGGGCCTCCTGCTGCTGCTGCACCACCGGAGCACGATTTCTGTTCTCTTCCTGAAGCAAAGTTCTGAACCCGAGGTACTATTTCTGGGTTAGTGGAGTCTGTAACCTGATGCGTATGTAACCTGAAGCATATGTAACCCGCGGTACCACTGTATTTGGTTATTTCTGGAAAAGACACTTCGGCCTCCAACTTCAACATAGGATATTTGCAATTAATCAACTTGCAATTAATGTTTGAACAAATGAGATACAAAAAAGTGCATAAAGAAACAAGGAAGAGAGAGAGACTCTTTGAAATAAAGAAATAAGAGCAGTACTGCAACAATAACAGCATTAAATAAAAGCGTCCTTCCATAAATCCCAATGTGAGCTGAATATCCATGCAGTAAACAATAAATTGAAAACAAACTGCATAAATGTTATCAGACTGTTTTCCTTTTCGTCTTGCATGACTTGCATTCATTAATTTTTCCATAGCTGCTAATACCCAAAGTTGCCGAGTCCAAATTTCCATCAAATCAGTCTCTGAGATCTCAAATATCTTGCCATAGTAAGCTCAGCTGCTGTCTCCAAATAATAATCAGAACTTTTTGAGATAGGTTTTGAGCTTCCAGATCAAAGACAGGGTGATTTTTGGATTGGGGGGTTACAGATTGACCTGTAATTGCTCCTACCTTGAGAAAGGCTTTGCCCCTAAATTGCTGCACTAATGGGCAATTCTATCACAATTTCACTAAGAGTGGGTTATTTGACTTGGCTATTTTACTAAACAATAAAGGATGCATATAAAACTGATTTAGAACTTTCAGGGCAGTTTCCCAAATTCTGGCCAAGGTTGGTCTAAAACAGTGTTTCCCAAACTTGAGTCTCCAGCTGTTTTTGGACATAATCTCATCATCCCTGAACACTGGTCCTGCTAGCTAGGGATGATGGGAGTTGTAGTCCAAATACAGCTGGACACTCATGTTTGGGAAACACTGATCTAAAATGTGTTTTATACCAATCCCCCGCCCCGTAAATATCTTCTATTGATTCTCCTGTCTTGTTCTCAGCAGATTTTAAATTCCTCCAAAGAAACCATCACAGCTTGCACTTGGATATTATAGTTTGCAGAGATAAGCCCTTTCCCCTTAGGGTTCTCTTTATGAATTAAATGTTGAATGCAATTAATTTCATGTTCTTAAACTAGTAATTTTTGTATATAAAAAAGTTTTGCATACGCTTCTATTATTTCCAACATTTGCTTTGCTTACTTTTTCCAATAAAAGAAAAGGAAATAGAAAAGGTGAGTGTTGCTTCCTTGCCCATAGCAGCGGGGGACTTAATTTACAAATGGAACACACTCAACAGGAAGCGAAACATGTTCTTATTCCAAGGCAAACTTCACAAACCAAAATACCTACTTCCGGATTTGCAGCGTTCTTAATTGCAGTTGTTCATAAACTAAGCTGTTCTTAAACCAAGGTACCACTGTACTTGCATTTTTTTTCTGTTGCAAACTGTCCCGGTGTAAAATTAACTGAAGGGTTTCCAACCGGTCTCTGCAACCAGTTGCACTATGGTGTGGTCCTAACACCCCAGTCTAGGGACAAGAGCAAACACCAATGGGCCAGGGACAGGGGTTTGCTGGAGAAAGTGAGGCGGCATCTCCAAGTCAGGACCAGCAGAGTTTGTGAACGGTGCAGGGCTACAGCGTGGCAGCGCTGGAAAAAAGTAAGTGTGCGATTTCAGAGAAAATCTTCAGGCATTAAGAAAGCCAGCAGCTACAGTAGCAGCTACTACTGCAGCCCGTGTTTTGTTAGCCCCCAAAATGGAAAACGAGCGAGGTCCCAACCAAAGAAGAGTGGCAACTTAAGTTGACGGAATACCGAATGCACACCTCGCAGACTTACCATACAGAATAAAAAACATACGTTTCGAGAAGATTGGAAAACGCTTATTAAATATATGGGGAATAATTGTGTGCGGCTGAAAACGATGGCAGCATTAAGATAAATTCCACAGTACAGTGGTACCTCGGGTTAAGTACCGTATTTTTCGCCCCATAGGGCACACTGGCCCATAGGGCACACCAAGTTTTTTGGGGGGGGGAATAAAGGGGGAAAAAATTATTTTCCCCCCATGCGCGGGGCTGGGGCGGGGGAAGCCTGAGCTTCCCCCAACCCCAGCCCCCAGAACAGGCTGCTATCTGCAAGCCTAGGGAGCCCGCGGGAAGTCGTGCCAGTCTCCCCAGGCTTGCGGATATCTGCCCGAAGGCATCGGGATGCAGGCATCTCTCTTCGGGATGCAGGCAACTCCGCAAACCAGGTCGGGGAACAGCGGGATGGCGGCGCTCTGCCTCCCCGCTGTCCCCCGAGCTTGCTTGCGGGGGTGGGGGTGGGGGAAGCCCGAGCTTCTCCCGACCCCAGCCCCCAGAACAGGCTATTGCCCGCAAGCCTTGCGGATATCTGCGCGAAGCACGGGGCGCGCTCCAGAGTGCGCCCTGTGCTTCGGACTGCAGGCTGCTGCCCACAAGCCTTGGGAGCCCGGCGGGCACTCCCGCCGGGCTCCCAAGGCTTGCAGATAGCTTCCTGAAGCCTGGAGAGCGAGAGGGGTCGGTGCGCACCGACGCCTCTCGCTCTTCAGGCTTCAGCGAAATCCTGCATTCGCCCCATAGGACGCACACACATTTCCCCTTCATTTTTGGAGGGGGGAAAGTGCGTCCTATAGGGCGAAAAATACGGTACTTAATTCGTTCCGGAGGTCCGTTCTTAACCTGAAACTGTTCTTAACCTGAAGCACCACTTTAGCTAATGGGGCCTCCTGCTGCTGCCGCGCTGCCAGAGCACTATTTCTGTTCTCATCCTGAAGCAAAGTTCTTAACCTGAAGCACTATTTCTGGGTTAGCGGAGTCTGTAACCTGAAGCATATGTAGCCTGAAGCGTATGTAACCCGAGGTACCACTGTATGAATAAGTTTTGATGAATGTAATAATGGAATACTGAATGGTATATAGTTTTTTTGGTGAGATATGCAGGGATTTATGATATATGCAAAAGTAACCATGGAAAGAGAAGGAGGGAAGTCATTGATATCTTAAGAATGTAAAAATGAGTCTCTTAATAATAATAATAATAATACCTTTACGTATTGTCATTGTACAACATTGTACAAATTGTAAAAGAGAAAACTTAATAAAAATTATATGCAAAAAAGAAAGCCAGCAGCTAAGCAACTGGTTTTGTTTTCGAGTTGCTTTGGACTCGGGGCGGTATTTGCTGGGCAGAGTCAGGTCTGCAGGTTTTAAACAGGAGACGGGACGACGACGACGACCCAGGCGAGGGCAGCATTATTCCCTCCCCAGGCTGCGCCCGAGTCCCCGCCGCGAGAGACGGCCCCGCGCCTCCTTCCGCCGCCCGCCTCTCGGACTCACCTTCCTCTCCTCGGCAGCCTCTCCGGGCGGTCTCAGAAGCTGCCCGGGCCGCGCCTGACGCGTCCGCGGCCTTTTCCCGAGCCGAGCCTTCGGCCCCGAGAGCGCGGCTCTTTCGCTCGGAGAGCCCGGCTGGCTCCACTTCCCGCGCGAACCCCGCTGCGGAGCTCGGCGCCGGCTTCCCCGCCGCTTCCGGAGTCAGGCCCCGGCGGAGGCCGCCTCAGAAGCAGGGGCCTTCGGCAGGCCCGGCGTGTTTTCAACATGGCAGCGTCCAGGCGGGCTCAGGTGCTGCGGCTCTACCGGGCTTTGCTGAGGGAGAGCCAGAGCTTCAGCGCCTACGGATACAGGTACGGGAAAGGCTTCCTCCGCCTTCGGCTTGAAGGCCCCTCGCGGCCCCTTTCCCTCGAGCGCGGTGGGGTTTCCCCTTCTCTGAAAATAAAAAGTGCGTAGCCTTTTCTGCAGCCTTTATTCTCCAACCCAATGGGGGCTGCAAGCTGACGTGTCCCTATTGACCTGGGAGGAAGCCCCACTGAACTCGAGGCTGGAAACGAACTGGGTTGGGGTCCTGATGGCGTCTAAACTTGATTGGGAGGGTGGCTGGGGGCTATTTGGTTTTTTTGTGCTGTATTTTGTTGCGCAAGTTTTTAGAGATTCCCCTCCCTCCCCCCCCCAAAAAAAGAGGGGAGGAACCCTTATCTTTCACAAGCAGCTAAAATATATTAATTCCTTTTTGGTATATTGGGGTTCTTAACGGGAACTTTAAAAACAACCACACACCATTGTATACCAAAGTTAGCATTTCGGAAAGAAACCTTACTACACTGCTTCCTGCCTGCCGTGTGTACCTATGTTTCTGTGTTATATGGGACTTCCTAGTAAATCTGTTGCTATTGTTATTGTTTGTTGCATTTATATGCTGTGTATCTTTAATCAAGAGCTGAAAGATATTGATTCCTGTTTGGTGTATTGGGATTCTTACAGGAACTTAAAAGAAATAGCAACACACCTTTGTATGTATACAAAAGTTAGCATTTCAGAAAGAAACCTTACTGTTCTTTCCTGCAGTGATCCTGTGTTAATTGGGACTTCCTAGGAAATCTGTTGTTGTTATTTATTACATGCCACATTTTATCCAAAGGAGCTCAAGGTGGTGCACATGGTTCTCCTCCCCATTTTATCCTCACAACAACCCTGTGAAGTAGGTTAGGCCGAGAGATGGTGACTGGCCCAAGGCCGCCCAGTGGGCTTCATGGCTGAGCTGGGATTTGAACCCTTGTCTCCCAACACTCTAACCATTATGCCATACTGAAGTGCAGCCTTAGGGAGCAATTCTAAAGCAAGATCCCCTGGGCTGAGCAGGTTAGAATCCAACAGGTCTCCAGCTGAGCCAGGAAACACATCCTCCACCCAGCTACGGATACCAGCAGATCTTAACTTAGTTTAAGCCTGAAAAGGGTAATGAATGACATGGCAGGGACCAGAAAGGGTGGATGTTAAAGGCCTATTCACTAGGTCAGGTGACCTGGCAACTCCGCTTACACCAGCCCAAAGGGTGATATAACTCAAACAGTATTTTAAATGCTTGTTTTATCTCTGTCAGGCTTAGGTCAGTGCAGCCAGCAGCAGCCCTGCTACTGAGTGGGTTTGGATCTGCTGTGACTTTACACCAGTTCCTTGAGTATAGGATTGCTTGTTGGGCTGCATAAGTGTACCTTGACCCCAGCCCTTGAAAGGCAGGATAAAAAAATCAGTGAGTGAGAGCTCCTCAGGCATGGAAAATCACATAATTAGTTTCCTGGTAATCCATGTCTGACCTTCATATGTATTGGAAAGGAACAGTTTCAACTTTAAGGTGTGGCATTTACCCCCACTCTCAGAACAGCTTGACCCCGGTTGCAATGGATTTTTCTATCACATTGTTGGTACAGTCCAATCCAAACAGGCAGAATGCCCCTCAGTGCTAGTTGCTGCGAATTGCATAGATAGTTTGCTTTTGAGCTCAAAGGCATCTGGTTGGCCACTGTGAGAGTCATTGGCCTGATAGAACAGGCTCTTTTTATGCTCTTATCTTATGTATATACAGGTCTATGAGAAATTGTCAAGGAAAGATGCGTACTGTTACCACCTTTGGGTCAGAGCTGTTCATACATTGCAAGAGAGCATTGATTCTTTAAAGATATGTTTGAATTTTCAAAAACAACATGCAAACAAGACAAACCACAAAGAAACAAAAAACAATGGCTTTATGGAGCACATTGTTTCAGTTGGAATAAAATAAACAGAGGGTTCAGTGCACTTTTGCAGGCATCGTAATAAGAGATTCCTCAAAGGGAGATTTTTAGAATAAGAGCTGCATATTGATATGGTATCCTCAGCACATACTGCAGAAACATGTGTCAATGGGAGCCTCTGCAGTGTGCAAGTAACTATTTATAAAACATATTTATAGTACCCATACATCAAAATGGTCTTGTTTGGTAACCCATTTTTGAACCCTCATATGATGGGTTAAATGTAACATCACTCAGAATTGTGGAGGGCCCCAAGGGTCATTCAGTTCAGCCTCATGCAATGTTGGACAATCACAACTAAAGTAGGAGGAGGATATGCCATTTTTATTCACTAGTACTTTGGCAAAGCTAGAGTAGACTACTCAAAAGTAACAGCACAATCCTAACCATGTCTGCTCAGAAGGAAGTCCAATTGAGTTCAGTAGGGTTTACTCCCAGGTAAGTGGATACATGATTGTAGCCTGAGCCTCCTGTCTTCTGCCAACCAAACCCAACATATACATTAAATAAATCTTGGGACAGAAAGCCCCCCCCCCCCCCCGTTTATTGATCTTCTGGATTTCTTTTCTTCAGGCAGGAGACACTGGTTGCATACACATCATATATTTTAAGTACCGTACAGTGGTACCTCGGGTTAAGAACTTAATTCGTTCTGGAGGTCCGTTCTTAACCTGAAACTGTTCTTAACCTGAAGCACCACTTTAGCTAATGGGGCCTCCTGTTGCCGCTGCGCCACTGGAGCACGATTTCTGTTCTCATCCTGAAGCAAAGTTCTTAACCCGAGATACTATTTCTGGGTTAGCGGAGTCTGTAACCTGAAGCGTACGTAACCTGAAGCGTATGTAACCTGAGGTACCACTGTATATACCCCAAGAATCCTGGGAACTGTAGTTCACCCCTCACAGAGCTACAGTTCCTGAGATTCGTTTTGGTAGAAATGTGCTTTAAACATATGGGGTTTACACAGCCGGTGGCTCTTGCCTGAAGAGCATAAACCCAGAACAACAATGAACATGGGGGGTTTTCTTCCCAAGGTTTCTTTAATGCACTGGAACTTTCTGCATAATGGCATCTATTTCAAGTGCAAGGTCTGCCAACACGCTGTGTTAGCTTTTAGTAGCATAGCCCCATGAAAATCCACCTGGAGATGCATGAAGAGTGGTTTTAGGCCTGCTTACATGATAAGGGAAGGTCTGCGACATGGAAATAAATGAACATCATGTTCCTTGGTAGCTCCCATTATTTTTAGTGGGGGGTAGCCATGGCTCTGTAGTTAAGCCTAGGGCTTGCTGATTGGCGGTTCGAATCCCCGCGATGAGGTGAGCTCCCGTTGTTCGGTCCCTGCTCCTGTCAACACAGCAGTTCGAAAGCACGAAGTGCAAGTAGATAAATAGGTACTGCTCCAGCGGGAAGGTAAATGGCATTTCCGTGTGCTGCTCTGGTTCGCCAGAAGCGGCTTAGTCATGCTGGCCACATGACCCGGAAGCTGTATGCCAGCTCCCTCAGCCAGTAAAGCGAGATGAGCATCGCAACCCCAGAGTCGTCTGCGACTGGACCTAATGGTCAGGGGTCCCATTACCTTTACCTTGCATGCAGAAGGTCCCAGGATCAATCCTCAGCATCTCTGAGTATGGCTGGGAAGGACTCCTGCTTGAAATCCTGGAAAGCTGCTGCCAGCCAGTGTAGGACAATACACTGAGCTATGTAGACCAATGTGTTGGTTAAATGCAAGGCATCTTCACAGCTGTAATGGAATTGGCATTGTTATTGAATGGCTTGGGATTTCAACATGCTTGTTAATTTTTGTTTGTAGGAGCCAGTGTGATGTTCCTTGCAATGAGCCTTCTGGCACATTATTTTTAGAGAAGCATTTTACCAGCTTATTCATTCACTTAGGTTTGATCTGGAAATCAGAAGTATTTAATGTACTGCCGCAACTTGCTTTCCTGCAACTTGTTCTTTCAATCAGAGGTTTGAATAATGTTGTCACTGCCATTGTAACTACAGAGTAATCTTGGGGCCTCTTCTATGCTGGAGTTTGTGAAACTTAATGAAAACACTTAACTACTCTCTTGTGGCGGATATTGTGCTCCCTTCAGGTTTTGAATTGCTTTTTGTTTTTCTCCATTGGTTTTCGTGCCTGGGTGCAGCAGGCGGCAAACAAAGTAGATTCCAAAATGGAAGTTAAAACAGCTGAAGTGCAAATCGAAAACAAAGACTAAGAGGCTAGAGTCGAGAGATGTGCGTGAGGGTTTCTAGCAGAGATAAAATGCCGCTAGGACTGAGATTAGAAAACAGTTCATTGAAGCTGCACTTAATCACCAGGGACACCATCCAGTTCACTGTGAGTGCAACATCTGAACCCCAAAGATTTCCAAATGCTCCATGGAGGCCTGTCCCCTTGCTCCGCCATATGCATTCACAAAGGCATCACTACCCAGAATTTGGATAGAGCTCTTGGTTCAGTGCTTATTACTTGTGCTTCAGAGTGTGGCCCCAATGTGCAGACACTGTGTCCATCGTGGGCAGGATGATGACCTAAGTTTTTGTGGTCTCAACCTTATCTTATAAATCTTTTACTTCTAGCACATAGGCTGGGACTTAGCCTCAGAATCCCTTATATGTATTGTTGTTGTTGTATTATTTTACTATGCCAGTGTGGTGCAGTGGTTAAGAGCGGTGGACTCGTAATCTGGGGAACCGGGTTCGCGTCTCCGCTCCTCCACATGCAGCTGCTGGGTGACCTTGGGCCAGTCACACTTCTCTGAAGTCTCTCAGCCCCACTCACCTCACAGAGTGTTTGTTGTGGGGGAGGAAGGGAAAGGAGAATGTTAGCCGCTTTGAGACTCCTTTGGGTAGTGATAAAGCGGGATATCAAATGCAAACTCTTCTTCTTCTTCTTCACCTGAGGATCATGGGGCAGTTTACAATATAAAAACACAACCTTTGACTGCAATCTACTATGTGCTCAGACAAGCATCTTGAGCATTGCAGATTTGTTTTGTGCATCTTCTTTTCTTTTTCTCTTTTTTTTTTTTTTTTTTGATAATAAAGGATTTTATAAGGGAATGATAAAGTTACAATCCATGTAATAAGTTTGATTTTATTATTCCTTTTAAAATCCCAAGTTAAATAGCAGGCCTTGGTTACAGCTCATGCTTTGTCTGGAGTAAGACAACCATGAGCCTAGCTTCAGACAATATGCTAAACTTAACTGTGGCTTTGCTCACAACAGAAGCAGAACCAGAGGAACAAAGTGGCTGTGATCTCTTCTCTGGGAACCAAAATGTTGTGCTGAACCATGGTTTGGATTAGCATTGCGTTCAGACCTGGTCACTGTGCTCTGAACATTCTGAAGTGTTGTATAGGTACATCTATAAACATGAAGCACAGTAAAAGGTAAAGGTAAAGGACCCCTGGATGGTTAAGTCCAGTCAAAGGCAACTGTGGGGTTGTGGCTCTAATCTCGCTTTCAGGCCGAGCGAGCTGGCGTTTGTCCGCAGACAGTTTTTCCGGGTCATGTGGCTAGCATGACTAAAGTGCTTCTGGTGCACGGAGGACCGTGAGGAGTGCCAGAGCGTACGGAAACACCGTTTACCTTCCTGCTGCAGCGGTACTTATTTATTTGCACTGGCGTGCTTTCAAACTGCTAGGTTGGCAGGAGATGGGACAGAGCAATGGGAGCTTACCCCGTCTCAGAGATTTGAACCAATGACCTTCCAATCAGCAAGCCTAAGAGGCTCAGTGGTTTAGGCCACAGCACCACCCGCGTCCCTCCGAAGCACTGTATAAATGCATGATTGTTAGTACTCAGCATATTTCTATATTCCTCAAACTCTTGGCCCTCTGCATCGTAATAGTTGTTTTACAGCTTGTCATTCACAATTTTGGCAATCATGTGGACACTCATTTTTCATCTCTAACGTTTCTTAGGACATACGCCATCAGAAGAATAAGGGATGCTTTCAGAGAAAACAAAAACATAAAGGATTCAGAAGAAATAGAAACACTAATGAACAAAGCAAAGGCTAGTCTGGAAATGATACACCGACAGGTAAGCATGTTTTTCTTACCAGTTTAATTAAATTGCAAAAATGTTGCTGTCTCCTTCCAATTGTGTAACTCCAGTCTGTTACACGGCTCTGCTGATGAAAATTATTATAATTAGTTTTATTTATTTATTTTGTTAGTTGCTTTATCTTGCCCAAGGCAACCCAAAGCAGCTTACAACCAAGCAACCAACAAAGCAAAGCAAAAAACCCACATAGATACATTAAAACCAAAAGAAGGGGGAAATACATTAAAAACATCCCATGCACATTGAAAAGGCCACAGATAGTTAAAGGCCTGGTTATAGAGGAAAGTTTCTGCATGGGGCCTAAACATATATAATGAGTCTTCCTGGGGAAAGCATCATTCCACAAATGGGGAGCCACCACAGAAAAGGCCCACTGTTGTGTTGCCACCCTCCAGACCTCTTGTGGAGAGGGCACACGAAGAAGGAACTTCAGATGATGATCGCAGGGTCTGGGTTGGCTCTTATGGGGCAAGGCGATCCAGGTATTGCAATCCTGAGCCATTTAGGGCTTTACCCTATCTGCCTGCGGACTGCCTCGCCAGAGTGGTGCATGCTCTGGTTATCTCCCGCTTGGACTACTGCAATGCGCTCTACATGGGGCTACCTTTGAAGGTGACCCGGAAACTACAACTAATCCAGAACGCGGCAGCCAGACTGGTGACTGGGAGCGGCCGCCGAGACCATATAACACCGGTCTTGAAAGACTTACATTGGCTCCAGTACATTTCTGAGCACAATTCAAAGTGTTGGTGCTGACCTTTAAAGCCCTAAACGGCCTCGGTCCAGTATATCTGAAGGAGCGTCTCCACCCCCATCCTTCTACCCAGACACTGAGGTCCAGCACCGAGGGCCTTCTGGCAGTTCCCTCACTGCGAGAAGCCAAGTTACAGGGAGCCAGGCAGAGGGCCTTCTCGGTAGTGACGCCCTCCCACCAGATGTCAAAGAGAACAACAACTACCAGACTTTTAGAAGACATCTGAAGGCAGCCCTGTTTAGGGAAGCTTTTAATGTTTGATGTATCACAGTATTTTAATATTTTTTTGGAAGCCGCCCAGAGTGGGGTATAAATAAATTATTATTATTATTATTATTATTATTATTATTATTATTATTATTAGTTAAAACCAGCACTTCGAATTGCGACCAAAAACTAATTGGCAGCCAGTGCAGTCAGGCCAGGATTGGTGATACAATGTGCCAACTGTCTCGCCGTGGTGAGCAATATATCCTGTTTTAGACTTCCTCGGTATATACATGTGTAAGGCGGTGTTTTTTCTTTCGTTGATGCCTTTGAAGAAATGATCATCTGAAGGTGCTTTATGCCAAATCAAACCAACAGCCAAGCCCAGTAATGTCTACTCCAGGTGAGAAGCAGTGTGGTGTAGTCTTTAGGGTGTCAGACTTGGACCAGAGAGACCTGGATTGAAATCCTCACACTCTGTCATGAATCTCACTGAGTGACCTGCCCCATGAGACAGTCACCGTATCTCAGCCTAAGCTACACCACAGGGTATTTCTGCTTCCAGTGTCAAAGGCAGCATGCCACTGGATACCATCTTCTGGGAGGTTCTGCTTGGGCATGTGGTTGGCCACTTTGAGAACAGGATGCTGGACTAGTTGGGCTTTTGGCCTGACCCTGCAGGCCTTTTTTTTCTTTCAATCTTATGTTTGTGATGATAAAATGTGGGGGGTTAACCACATAGGCCACCTTGAACTCCTTAGAGGAAAGCTGGTATGCAAACGGACTTACTAAAAAAGTTGACAGTGACTTTCCAAGGTGATGTATGGAGGCTTCTCCCAGCCCTGCTACCTTGGATTCTTTAACTAGAGGTAACCTGGGTTCCTCCACATGACCTGCAGTCTCCCACTCAGCAGTTTTCCCACTGGTCACTGGAGAAAGCATCATTGCTTCTGTAAAAATTTCACGTATTCCACCAGCTGCATCTTTATTTTTCTTTAGCAGAGGGTTGGCTAACTTCTAGTCCTTCACATGTTGGAAGACGGCAACTCCCATATTCCCTGATGATTAGCCATGCTGGCTGGGAATGACGGGAGTTGAAGTTCAGAAACATCTGAAAGGCCACAGCCAATCGGACATCAGTCAAAACATGGAATTGTACAGCCTCAACTGATTCAGGATTTTCCAAATCAGTATTTATAGACTGAAGCCTTAATGTGTTTAGATACACATACAGAGAAACAGCTCGCTTTTAGCAAGAGGCTGTGTACACAGTATGCTTTTAACACGATTGATGCACACATTACTCATTTGTTGTGCATCTTCCTTAGATCTTTCTGTTGCAAGGAAACCACATTTCCCCACCACTGTCTGGCTGTGCTAGATTTCATATCAGGGAAACTGTAATACACATACATGCAAGTCACACTGTTTTCAACGGGACTGCGTTCTCTGTAGTTAGCGTATCTCATATTGCAGCCTACATTGGTGCTGATAACCCCAGGGTTACAGGTTTGATCCCCATATGGGAGAGCTGCATATTCCTGCATTTTCAGGCTTCCTCAACCTCGGCCCTCCAGATGTTTTGAGGTTACAATTCCCATCATCCCTGACCACTGGTCCTGCTAGCTAGGGATCATGGGAGTTGTAGGCCAAAAACATCTGGAGGGCAGAGGTTGAGGAAGCCTGGACTAGATGATCCCCAGGGTCCTTCCTGCTCTGCAGTTCTATGATTCCTGAATGTGACAGTAGTTTATGGAGTCAGAAATGTTTGTAGTAGTGTCTAGATGGTATAAAAAATCACCTTATACAACTGTTTTTATATAACCATCATTCACTTGTTTTCTAATAAGCAAGCAAAATGCTCTCACTGTCTCTAAGCACACTTATTAATAAGGATAAATATAGATTTTTTCACCATGTCTAAACCTATCTTGATACTGTTCTATTTTCTACATGCAATTATATATTCCAGAGGAACAATTATAAGAGTATTCTCATTATTTTTCAAGTGTAATGTTTATTTTTTATGTGTGTTATAAAGAAATAATTCAAATAGTGAACAAGTGTTGTCATGAACTAGGGCTTTTTGAAATCTTAAACCTAAGACCCGTATTATGTGCAGAGTTTTATAACCAAGGCAGTGGAGCAAATCAAATATTAGATGTATTATGCAGTTTGCAGGTTTATTAAGATGTAGCACATCTCCTTTTGCTGACTTTTTTTTCCCTGTGACATGTCGATAGAAATTAAATAATATCCTCGCTGCCTTGCAATTTGTTGCTTCTGTGAAATCAAATTTATATTCTCTTTACATGCTAATTTATGGTTTAGTCATCAAAGTGACCATTGGCATCTCAGGTTCATAAATAACTAGTTGAATCAGCCCGGAGGGGATTGTGGAAACGTGACGGATTACAGTCATTTTGTTCCATGACATTCATGGGATTTGACTGAATTTTACAAGAGGAGCTTTCTATAACTAAAAAGCATAAAAGTGCCTTTTTGTCTACTGGTGTCTTTTTTATATTTTCCAGGTTATTGGTTTTTATTTGAAAATGTCTATGAAAGCAGAGCAGATATTCTATAGAAAAGTAACTGACATTCCAATCCTGTGCACGTTTACTCGGGAGTCAGTCCCACTGTCTTCAGTGGGGCTTACTCCGAGATAAGGATACACAGGTTTACAGCCTAAAAATGGTGTTTCCTGCCTTTTTCTCCCCAAGAGCATAGTAAAAGTTTTATTTAGGCCCAGATGGTAAACCCATAGTATTCATGTGAAAGGCTATAGCACATGCCTTGCATTCATAAGATTCCAGGACAAGTTGAGCAGTCTCTAGTTAGAAAGGATCCTGGGCAACAAGATCCCAGACCTCAGCCTGAGATCTTGAAGAGCTGCTGCCAGAGAGAATGTAGTACTACTGAGCTACATGAACCATCAATGTGGCAACAGTCTTCATGCTGGTATGGGGAACCTCAGGCAGGGGCCAGATGTGGTTCCCCAGGTCTCTCCGGCTAGACTCTCGCTAGCTCACACACCCTTCTTCACCACACATCTTGCCACCCATGCTTTACAGCCTCCTTAGGCAGCTTTGCCTGAGTGGAGTGGAGAGCCAGTGTGGTGTAGTGGTTAAGAGTGGTGGACTCGTAATCTGGTGAACCAGGTTCGCGTCTCCGCTCCTCCACATGCAGCTGCTGGGTGACCTTGGGCCAGTCACACTTCTCTGAAGTCTCTCAGCCCCACTCACCTCACTGAGTGTTTGTTGTGAGGGAGGAAGGGAAAGGAGATTGTTAGCTGCTTTGAGACTCCTTAGGGTAGTGATAAAGCGGGATATCAAATCCAAACTACTCCTCCTCTTCTTCTTCTTCATTGAATTCTGATAATGCTCCTAGCTTCCCTGGGTAGAGATAGAGAGGTGGGTGTGGGTGTAGAAGCAAACCTACTCTGCAAAAGTAAAATTGACATTTCATTTTGCCTCTGACCCTGTACATCACAGGCATGTGACTCCCATCCCCAGTCCAGTGTTAGAAACTCAGATATATAAGCTAAGCACCAAAAAAGCTCCTTAAACCAGGGTTGCAGTCTTCAAAACGGAATGCCTAGTTGTCATTTGGGGGCCAGACAGCTTGAAAGTCGCATTTTCCAATACAAGTTTTTGGTTCCTGAAATTCATTCTGATTGTGCAGATAAAATATAATGGGTGGAATTCTACAGGATGTGTTGGTAGTGTGTAAAAAGAGCCAAGATGCGCCTCCATCTGGTGGAGATGTCAGACGCTGTCCTGGCGCCTGGGCATCTTCACTTGGTTGCAAGTGGCCGATACCCAGGTGCAAAATACACCTGGTGCCTTCGCTCATGCAGAAGTGACTGGTTGGGCTTTTTATGGTTAAAAATGTGGCCAGTGTATTTTTAGTTATTATTACGTTAGCATCACACCTAAGGAGTTCCAGGTGATAAATATGATCCTCCCTCCACTTTATCCAGGATCACCCAGCAAACTTGGCAGTGTGTGGATTCGAATGCTGGTCTCCCAGGTCTTAATCTGACATGCCAGTGTAGTGTAGTGGTTAACAGCGGTAGACTCATAATCTGGTGAACCGGATTCGATTCCCCGCTCCTCCACATGCAGCTGCTGGGTGACCTGGGGCTAGTCACACTTCTTTGAAGTCTCTCAGCCCCACTCACCTCACAGAGTGTTTGTTGTGGTGGAGGAAGGGAAAGGATAATGTTAGCCGCTTTGAGATTCCTTCGGGTAGTGATAAAGCGGGATATCAGATCCAAACTCTTCTTCTTCTTCTGCCTAACTGCTACAACCAAGATTTTGACTTTGTTACTGTCAACCAAGATTTTGACTTTGTTCACTTCTCATTTGAAATCAAGATTGGGATAGTCTTCCATAGTGCAGAATGTAAGCATAGAGTTACAACTTTTGATGGAAAAATCTGGCAATGCATTGTTTGAAGGAAGTTTGGTGAATCCATAGCTGAGAACCAAAGAGCAGCACTTTTGAGAAGCCAAGCTCTTAGGTTTAATCTCTCAAGAATTAGTTGTCTAACTGGCCATTTAAAAAGGTATTATTTTGGATTTCCCAGGCGATTTGAAGGGTACAGCACCTATCTGAAGTTCTCAAAGCGACATATTTCTTTTGAAGTGCCCTTCAGTAAAACAAGAGCTCTGAGGCACATTGCAGCTTTTCTGTTCCATTCC
Source organism: Podarcis filfolensis (assembly GCF_964270895.1). Lineage (NCBI taxonomy): Eukaryota > Metazoa > Chordata > Lepidosauria > Squamata > Lacertidae > Podarcis > Podarcis filfolensis. The sequence goes on along the minus strand of NC_139603.1, from coordinate 27,762,551 downwards.
AAGTAATCCAAACTTGAGAAAACTGTGCTTTAGGCAAAAGATTCTTCTGCAGACCAACAAATGACTTTCTTAACTTCTAGCAGACATCTATGTAGTTTCTTGGAACAAAGTTTGCATTGCTTTTAAGTTCTAGCTGGTCAGAGAATCAGTAATGATAGCTTTTGTGCATCTTCCAGACTTGATTTTCCAGTGTGTATGAATGAGGCCATATGATATAATGTTGTAAGAGCAGTGCATGTATTCTCCTTGTGAGAAGTATGGCACTTAAACAAAAGATGTAAGCACTTTCTTCTGACAGGACTTGATGGCTCATTGTGTGGCAGTGAAACCTCAAGTGTGCTCTAAAGCAGTAGTCTTAAACCTTTTTAGACCTTTAACCCAAACATGAATTTGCATGCCTGTATCTTTAAAGGCTGGGACACGGGTGGCGTTGTGGTCAAAACCACAGAGCCTAGGGCTTGCCGATCAGAAGGTCAGCAGTTCGAATCCCCTCAACAGGGTGAGCTCCCCTTGTTCGGTCCCTACTCCTGCCCACCTAGCAGTTCGAAAGCACGTCAAAGTGCAAGTAGATAAATAGGTACCGCTCCAGCGGGAAGGTAAACGGCATTTCCACGTGCTGCTCTGTATTGCTAGAAGCGGCTTAGTCATGCTGTGGAAGCTGTCTGCGGACAAATGCCGGCTCCCTCAGCCAGTAAAGCGAGATGAGCGCCACAACCCCAGAGTCCTTCATGACTGGACTTAACGGTCAGGGGTCCCTTTACCTTTATCTTTTTAAAAACCATATACAGTATTTGCATGGTGGTAGTGCTGCTGTTGCAGGCCAGCTTAGACTGGGCTGTAACTTTCTAGTGGGTCCTGACACACCAGTTGAAGACCAGTGTACTAGAGTACACATTCATCCCCCTGTGCCTTGCCGTGGTTTTGGCTCTCACCTACTGAGCTTGGAAGCAAGCAAAAGCATAAGAGGTGCAGGCCTGACTTTTTGTTGTAGGCAGACACACACAGGTCATCTTACTCCTTTTCAAGAATGGCACAATCCCCTCCCTGCCTGTTTTGCTTGTGGCATCAGCATTGCATATTGGCTTCTCATGTGTTAAACTATAACCATTCTGAGATTTAAAAATATAATATGTGCCAAATTTGCAGTCACCAGAAGAACACTCAATTGTTTATCAGCTGTGTCTGTTAACAAAGCAAGTTGCAGGACCAGAGACCACCTATGTAAAGCAGGTGAATAGCAAGGGATAAACTAATAAGATACTGTTTCTTGAGCAGTGGGTTAAACCGGGTGGTCTGCTACATCCCTTCCACGGTTCTGTTCCTCCTGGCCCAGTCGAATATCTACTGAAACTTGCTGGAGACAAGCTTGCTTGAAGGTCCACTTCATTCTCAAGAACAGAAAAACGTCAAGAGGACATTCTGGATCAGACCAAAGGCCCATCTAATCCAGGATCCTGTTTTCACAGACCACCAAATGCCTATGTGAAGAACATGAGCACAACAGCACTTCCCCCACCTGTGATTCCTTGCAACTGGTATTCTGAAGCAACAGGAGAAGTAGAATGTGCCCATTGTGGCTAATAGCCATTGACAGTCTTTAGACACCACAAATTTTCCTAAGCCCCTTTTAAAGGTGGGCAGCCACAACTATATTTGTGACAGCAAAAATCCATAATTTAGCTATACACTTCCATTTTGAAAATGTGGTCCTAAGCAGTCTGTACTGCAGAAAATGGTTTTTCCAAACTCTTCTAGTTGGAAAAGCATCTGCTTTTACGATTTGAGCATAATAGTGCTGGCTGGCAGAGTTCCTCTGTTCTTGCATCCAAATTACAAGGTTATGTAACACTGCTTTATTATATAATGGCAATTAGGAAAGGCATGCCCAACAACCCAGCATAGCAGGCGAGGGAGCCTTCACATTCAAGAGGTGTGCTTGCCACCCTTATTTACCCAGTATTGTGAATAATTTTGTACAGGTATTCTTGAAGGTGCTAATGAGGGTGTTCGCTTTCTTTTGGCTTCCCCGCTAGGGAAACAGATGTGTGTGGGAGTTTTTTAAGGCAAACTAATCCACTCATTCAGTGAGTTTCTCTGTATTGTTTTTCCTCGTAACCTTTATTCCTTTTCAGTAATTCCATATCACCCTTCTGTTGCAATCACAATATACACGGCAGGCTGCAACATTAAAATTATAGATTAAATTCATAGGGCGGTAATTGACGCTAGTCTAAGGATAAACTCATTGAAGTGAATAGACAAGACTAACTTAGTTTTATTAATTTCGGTGGGTCTTCTCTGACTAGGGCATAGTTGAATACAGCCCATAATGTCAGTAAAACACTACAACATTGAAATAGAGGTGGTAGTACGTACACAATGAAATGTCTGTGTGTTTAGCACAAATAATTTTAAAATAATTTTAGTATCACCATCCAGCACAGTAAGTTCTACTTGCTTTTCACTTTGATTTTCAATCATAGGTGTTTTAAAGGAGTGTCAAATTCTTCATGTGCAGCACATGGACACTTTCTTTTTGCATCATGGCAAGACTAAGAAGAGAAGAAGAAGAAGAGTTTGGACTTGATATCCCGCCTTTCACTCCCCTTCAGGAGTCTCAAAGCGGCTAACAATCTCCTTTCCCGGGGGACTTCCGGGTTGGCGCCATCGCCGAATGGCGGACTCCCTCCGAGCTCCGGAGGGAGTCTGCTCGGCAGGGGCTGGGTTCTACCGCACCGGCGATGCGGGGACCCTTAGAAACCACGGCCACGGAGGCCGTGGACATGGAGACTCGGCTTGCACCGTTAGCGCCCTCCCGACTCGTGAAGGAGCCTTTTTAAAGGCTACGGATCGGGTGCCGGGGAGAAGCGTGGTGCCTTGAGTTTTCTGCTTCCCCTGCTGAGCGAAGCCGCATGCCATCCGGCGGAGAGCGCTGACTTCTTCCATTGAAAATTCGGACTTTTCAACAACAACCCGTGAGTAAATTTGGAAACCGGGCTCAAAAGGAGGAAAAAAAAAATTTTTTTTTTTTTTTTTCGAATTGGATACGAGCGGGGGGGATCCAAAAAGGAAGTCAGTCCCCTCCCTATTGTAAACTTTCCAAAACAAGGACGGGGAAACCAAGACCCAAAAAGGCTTGCATTGCTGATAAAAATCCAAAATTCCACGATGGGGAACTACAAGAACTGTGCTGGAGGAGGAATTGGAGAAGGGAAACGCAACCCCCCCCCCTGGGAACCGGGGCGACTGAAGAGAGAGCCTGGTGAAAGGAGTCGGAGATTTTGACAGCTGTCAAAATAGCTGTCAAAGTCGAAAAGCGGAGTGGATTTTATTATGAGAACTTGGCTGGTTAAATTTGATACAATTTGATACAACTTGTTAAAATTTGGATACAAAATGGCGAATATGGATAACAAATTGACTTTTGGATTAGAGGAAACAAAGTCACAACAATCCCCCTTGAGGAGCTTCGGGACATTACAAGGATTGGGAAAGTGGAAAAACACCAATGGAACTTTACAGGACTGGTTATCTTCTGGGAAAGCTGCAAAACGGAAATAACATCTCGTCTTCAGGGTGTTTTCTTTTTTGTTTTTTTAAAGGAGACAATAGATTTTTCTATTGAAGAAAGGAAGGGACTGAACGTAAGGTTTTGCCCCTGAATAACAACCATCCCTGCAGACTTACCAAACTTTCGAATTACAACGTTTTAGCAGCGGAACAAAGGGAAATTAGACTACAACCTGGAAAGAACAATGGAGGGAGTTCTATTACAGTTTTATTAAAGACTGAAGTTAAAGTTTTGAAAAATAATGATAATAATAATAATTTTGATTTTCAAAAAAATTTATTTTTAATTTTAAAAAGAAATAGCCAGCAAGGAGTTGGGGAAAAGTTGTGATTTATGGCCTTAAGAATTCCAGGCAGACACTAGGGGTTGATGGTCAGGGGGAAATTAAACCGGAGACAGGGGGGGGAGAACTAAAACTCCAAAGGCTTGCCAACTTTGTTATTTTTTGCTGAATTGGTCTATTATTCATTATATTTTTTTTATTTTCTACCTTTTCTGTTTCTATTATCTGGGGTGCTTCTTTTATTAAAAAATGGAAATTGTGGAATGACATGGGGTGGGTCTTGGGGAAAGAACACTGGGTTTTTTTCTTTTTTTTTTTTTATTATTATTAAGGGTAAAACAAACTAAGTTTCAATTTGAATGGGGAACTTGTTTGGCCAACAATATGAAAGGGGAATATGGTAGGGGTGGGGGAAGGGGGGAGTCCCGTAAAGTGATATTTTTTGTATTTTTGAAAAATTTTAATAAATATTATTTAAAAAAAAAAAAAACAATCTCCTTTCCCTTCCTCCCCCACAACAAACACTCTGTGAGGTGAGTGGGGCTGAGAGACTTCAAAGAAGTGTGACTGGCCCAAGGTCACCCAGCAGCTGCATGTGGAGGAGCGGAGACACGAACCCGGTTCCCCAGATTACGAGACTACCGCTCTTAACCACTACACCACACTGGCTCTCAAGGATTTTGCACTACACCACACTGGCTCTCAAGGACTACAAGGATTGCAGTTACTTTCACCTTACGCTTTTTATTCTTACTTTGTTTTACTCGTTCACCTGAACGTATAATTAATGAAATATAATTCCCAAGCAGACTTGGCAGTAACTGGGTCATTCAGAACAATATTGCCTACTTAACTCTGTTAAAAACTTAAAGCTTTGCACAAGTGCCATTTGATTGGAAATTCACCTGGGTCTCTAATATTCATTATGCATGCACACCTTTTCAGTTCCAGTATGACTGACAGATGCCAACCTGATGGCTAAAATCTGCTTGAATTGTAACTGAATGTTCTTAAATCTAGACTTTTGGAATTGGGGAATATCACTATGCTGATGACATCCAATTATATATTTATTTCAGTAAGTAGCCTTAGTGTTAAGTCAGTGTCTGAAAGACTGTATTAAGTGGTAGAGGCTGAACCAGTTGAAACGGAATCCCAACAAGATGCAGCTATTATTGATGGAGAGAGGTCATCTTTATATGTGGTTGATGGGACTGGCATGGACTCTTAGGAACAGATTTGTTGTCCAGAGATTCTACTGGATCCAGGTAGTGCCAATGGCTGTGACCAGGAGTGCTTGCACCTGTTGTTAGACAAAAGAGATCTAACTGTTCTCATCTATGCCTTTGTAACATTTCAGATTGACTAATATGCTCTCAAAGACGACTTGGAAAGTATTGTGACCTATCTCTAGTGCAGGAGACAAGGAATAGAAAAATTTCCAAAACAAATGAATGGGGTAATCTCAAACAATTCAGAGCTCTGGCAGACATCGGTTTCTAAGAAAGGCTGAAAGATCAACTTTTGCTTAAATATTACATATTTACTAGGATATGGGATCGAAATAGGGATTCTGACTTGAATTCTCTACCATTTGTTTTGTATTGATAAATACAAAACAAAATACATTGATAAAGTATTTTCAATGGGAATAATTAAGCTTTGGGTATGGGCATGTGAGTTTCAAGACGAGTGACACAGAGCAGATTCAAACCTGGACTTTTCTGCCTCTAAACTGGGACTCTTCAACCCCTGGAGCCACTCAGCCACCACTTGTCCCAGTTAATATCCTGAGCTTGTTGCTTTGTTTATCAGCTTTTCTTCCTGCTCTGCTTTGCTTGTTCATGGTTGGTCCCTGCTCCTTCCTGAACCTGTATCAGGATAACCTTCCTGCAAAATTGATGCTTGTCCAATGAACAGCATACAGACCCATATTATTCTTCCTTTTCTTACCTGTCACAAGTCCCTTTCCTGGCATTTCAAGCGGGTTCTTGTTTTACCCTCTCAGCCCAGGCACCTTAACTCATTTCCTCTCAAGGATAGGTATACTCCTCCCCTATCCTTGAGCTCGTTTGCTGCAGACTTACTAGAGATGTGACCTTGCAGATGACATTAACCTATATATTTGGGTTCATACCTGGACTCACTAGACAGGAATTGTGAATTCAGTTTGTGAATGAGGGTGGGTTTTTAAGTAACCAGCAGGCACGGGGGGCCAAAACTAAATCAAGACCCTGATGGTGTTTTGGAGAACTTTTCATCCTTTCCTTCCACTGGGTCCTGATTTGGAACCCTTGATTTGGAAATTTCCATTTGATGTGAATGAGACCTTTCCTTCCAATGAAAATAGAAAGCACAGGGACCTTAACCCAGAGCACAGATGAAGTTTGGAAACGATTAGGAGACCTGGAGTGTTATGTCTGCCCTAGGCCTTCTTCTGTATTTTATGCAACCAAGAATTACTCCTCCAGCCTGTCTCTCCTTCTTTTTACCCTGTGGTTCACTCAGGAGCAATTATCAACCTATCAAATTGCTCAGAAGAAGAAACACTTAAAATTCTAGCATCTGAAGTTATCTGTTGACAAGATTTATTATTGGAGTTCCACCGTTATAGCTTGACAATTAAGAAGTATTGGCAAACGTAAACACATTATTGATGTCAATTTTTAAAAGCACAAAATTGATTTAGCATCCCAGAGGAATACCAACAGAAGCAGAAAGAGAGTAATAGCCATCAATAAGTATTCACCAGTGACAAACACACACACACGCAAATCAGGCTGCTAAGAGATGGACTACTTTCTACTGAAATTAAGATCCTTTAAATAGGAATGCTGAGCGCTGTGCCTCCCATCTCTTTGAACTGGAATCTTCTGCCCCTGCACAACCTCAAAAGATCTTGCAATGTTAGCAAGTAAATTGTGGCACAACTGCATTTCTTTTTCAGTGGGTAGATAATGATTTAGAAGTTTTAAAAGTGGGAGGCATACTCCACCCTCCATCCAGCATTAATTGCATTTCTTTATTTTAAAAATGCCTATTATATTTCCTTTCTAATATAAGATGTTTCTTACTATCCCAGTCAACAAATGTTTGAATGCAGCCACAGACGGTGTGTACACAGTCTCGCTTGCAATCAGGGTTCGAAATTAGCAGGGTACCAGGCGTATTTTGCGCCTAAAGATTCTCCATTTGCGAGCGCCTCAAAAAGTCTTGAGTGCCTTTTTTTGTACCTGGCTCAAGGATTACTCAAGCCTTGAAGTATATATGTTAAGGGGTTTAACAATAAAGAGTAGCGTGTTTTGAAAACTAAAGTATGGTACCAATATTTTTATTGTAAACACCAAATTAAACATGTTTCAACAATTTCTGCTAAAAAAAAATGTGATATTAACAATGGGTCTCTTAAGTGAATTGCCTATTAGCTCATGCTTATCATAATAATAAATAGAAAGTGTTGGCAAACCCCCGCCCCTTCCTCGTGGCGACCAGACATTCTGTTTTGGCGCCCACAACCCAGGTCCCAGGAGCCATTTGGCTCCTGACTTTCCCATCCCAGTTTCTAACACTCGTTGCAGTGATATTTGTACATTCATCAGTGGAGCAGGTGACATGTACAGGGTTGGCAAGACCAGATAATAGGTTTTTAGAAAGGGGGTGCTGATCATAATAGTTTGGAGGTTGGGGACCTCTCTTTTTTTGCTTGGAAAACTCTGTAAATGTTTAAACGAATAAAGCATGGTGCATATTGATGGCACTGCACAAATAAAGATTACTCACCTGTCACACATTAGGAAGGAGGAGTTTCTTCTTCCACCTTTTATCCTACTAAAACATCCCATAACTTTCATTCCCTTTCCCTGGTGTTTCCTTACTGAAATACAGAATGTATGTAATGGTCTAGTTAATTTCCCCTAACTTTTTGTGTAGCTCTCTGTCAGGGAACTGCCATCGGAGCCAGAGGCGGAGGCAAGGCTCCCAAGCGATGCTGGAGAAGGGCCCAGCAGGGAGAGAGGTAGCTCATCGGCTGGGGAAGAAAATCAGCGTAACACCAGGGATAAAGGGGGGCAGATGGGGGAATCGGCGAGGGGGCTCCAGGACTCCTCGCCGGAGACCAGCGGGGAGAGCAGGGGTCCTCCGCTACCCACACCCACCCTGCGCAGAAGACTTCCGCGCAGGGAGAGTAGGCGGAGACTTGGCGTAAAAGAACTTTTGTGCTGGAAGAGGTTCAAGAAACGCCCACTGACGGATTCTGCTAGCGACTGAAACAGCCACGAAGTGAAGGGCTGTCCAGACAGAAAAGGTTTAACCAGGCAACCTAGCCAGGAGTGGCGGCAACTTACGCACGAGCAACCCCTATAACCATTACACTCTCCTATGCTTTGTGTACTATTTGAAATAACCATTTGTTTGTAGCACATGTTTCTATTTTGTTTGTGATTGTTTTGTTTAAGAAACTATTTGGAAGCTTATAGGTGATAAGGCCGTCTATAATGCCTTCAGACGAAGATAGAGATATTTGCTGCTCTCGGATAAAAATGCCAAGGAGCTTTAAGCAAGAGCTCTGACCTATTTTATTGTGTGCGGGGCTTTTTTATATAAGAGAAAACAAGGGGAAGGCAAGGGAGGAACGTGGGAGCAGAGGGTTTCCAGTAGTACAGTAATGGAGATGACCTTTAATATTGAGGCCTTAGGATCAAATTTAAGTTGGCATTAAAATTTTCTAATAAATTCCCTGCTGAATCACTCGGGTTATTTCCCTCTTCCTCCCTTCCCCTCAAAGTTAATTCAATAAGGTTGCAATAAAGAAAGCTGTCTGTGCTATTGTAATTGCTCTCAGCAGGCTGGTAATACCAGTGCACAGAATGGCCAGCCGCTGTGCTTTTATTTCTCTCCACAGCCACCCTTCCTTATTCCAACCCTCACTTCCTTCGTTCGTTCCCCAGCCCTTGCCTCATCAGTCCTCCTGGTGTTGAAAATCTTGCTGCCCTTAATACCACATTCCCTCCTGCCTCTTTTATCCCATTTAAAACTTGGACATGTTTTTTGACAGTGGTGCTTCCATGCACTCTTTCTACAGGAAACAGAAAGCACCACTAGAAATAATAATAGTGGAATGACTGGAGTTCTGTTTTCCTCTCTCTGATTAATAGGCTGTCTTCTATGGTTCCAAAGTCAATGAAATGAGACCTCTTATCACACACTTTTTTTTTTTTACTGTGGTTATGCTTATTATTACTCATGTGCACCTCAGGTGGGTTTTTTAAAGCTCTTTTTTACTTGTAAAAAGTTTATTTTGACTCATGACTAATGGGTGATACCACCTTAGTGGTACTTGAAGGCCCATTAAAATGGATAGATTTTAGGTGCATTGATACACTTTTGAAGAGAATCGGCACCACTGCAAATACTGCACTGGTTGAAAACCATAGAATGGTTTACACATGCCTGTATGTTGCTTGACTTACTACTCAACAATAGCTTGGTAAAATGAAGTGCCCCTGCCAAACAACCTTGCATTTGGGGTGTGAGGTGAGATCGTATAAGTGTTCACTTCTAGTGGTTGTTGTTTTTTTTAATATCAGTAATGACTCAGCTGCATATACATGCAAGTCTCACTTGATGGCTGAGTCATCAAGTGCCAAACGTACTTCTGTGAACCTGCTGTATGTATAACAATAGTTCAAGTAATAAATTATATTTTGGGGCAGTTCAGATGTTGTTGGACTCCCGACTCTCATCAGCCTCAGCTAGTATGGCAATGGTCAAGGGTGTTGTTGTCATCAGTTTGTCTTGGGAGACAGTGGGAGAGTGTGCTTTTGGACAGTCAAGCTGTTGGAGAGTTACAGAGCCTGCTGTGGTTGTAGAGACCGATGTGGGAAGTGCATGTGTTATTGCAGGTGGGGCAGATAAAGGTTTCTGGTTTTCCTACTACAGGTGCACTGTGGCATTTCTCTATGCGCTGCTCCCAGCAGTCATTCCTCCTCTGGTCACTACTGTAGAAACATGAGCTGAGTGTCAGGGATGGTGGTAATTATAATCTGGAGGGCCAGAGGCTCCTCATGCCTGGTGTAGCTGATATATGAACACAACACATTTACTTTTTGCTTTAAAATGCATCTAAAAGCTGGATTTAAAAGGTCATAAGTAGGGCGATAGAGGGACGCGGTTGGCGCTGTGGGTTAAACCACAGAGCCTAGGACTTGCCAATCAGAAGGTCGCCGGTTCGAATCCCCGTGACAGGGTGAGCTCCCGTTGTTCGGTCCCTGCTCCTGCCAACCTAGCAGTTTGAAAGGACATCAAGTGCAAGTAGATAAATAGATACCGCTCCGGCGGGAAGGTAAACGGCATTTCCGTGCGCTGCTCTGGTTCTCCAGAAGCGGCTTAGTCATGCTGGCCACATGACCTGGAAGCTGTACACCAGCTCCCTTGGCCAATGAAGTGAGATGAGCCCCGCAACCCCAGAGTCGGTCACGACTGGACCTAATGGTCAGGGGTCCCTTTACCTAAGTAGGGCGATGTATCGATATTTAGCCCTTTCCACATACCTTGCAGTTCAAATAAAAACTCCCACGTATTTCCTTCTTCCATCCCTACCCTAAAATCATGGCACTGGCAAAGAGGCAATGCCCACTTGGCTACAGATTCTTATCTTAATGCATTTCCAGTGAAATATATGAATGTTCTTCAGCAAATGGCCTGTGCGTCTTATCCCTGTAAGATCTTCTTTTATAGGCCATACACATGGCAATAAGAAGCACAGTTCCATTCCCTATGTTTCACTGTCCTGTGCAAAGTTGTCTTTTAGGACCCAAAGGCCCACCTCAGACATAATGAACTCACTTGGATAAACCATAGTTTGTTAGACCAAGAGCAAGCCTTTCATTCCATCTTTGCTTCTCCTCCCCTTGTACTCCTGTCTTTGGTGCTTCACTAAACCACATCAGAACTAGGAAACTGGATGTGGTTTATTGAGGAGAGATCAGACCACAGTTTCCCAGTTTGTATGTAATAGCGACTGTGGTTTAATAAGCCCTGGAAGCGTTCCATTACAGTGCACAAGGGAGCTGTGGGCACAACACTCATTTTCTGTCTAATAAATCATGGTTTATGTCAAAGAGAACAACAACTACCAGACTTTTAGAAGACATCTGAAGGCAGCCCTGTTTAGGGAAGCTTTTAATGTTTGATGGATTACTGTATTTTAATATTTTGTTGGAAGACACCCAGAGTGGCTGGGGAAGCCCAGCCAGATGGGCGGGGTATAAATAAATTATTATTATTATTATTATTATTATTATTATTATTATTATTATTATTATTAATTTAGATAGAGATCACTATGTCAGAACCAGATCAACGTGGTCTTATTGTGGGGTGTGTTTAAGAGAAATTGTGTGTGATGAAGCACACTAAGCATTTAACAAAGCTTGTTTCTATTACTTCAAAAAGCAGTTACCTGTTTTAAACAAAGGCAATTGTCCTAGAATCCATCAAGAGCATTTCCAGCTAACACAGCCAGAAAGCTTTATCCCTGTTTATGGTTGTGCACCTTTTTTGCCTGACCTGCTGCCTTCTAGCAGACTAACTCGTGTGTGTGTGTACACACACACACACATACACATATTCCAGTGACACTTGCTCTCTCTGAAGCATTTTTCACACCGCTGCATTAAAGGGTTGATGGACTGGTGTGATTGCAAGGCTAAACTGAAATCAATAATGGGGCTCTAAGTAGAAGCAGAAACTCTGTCTCTTCAGTAGCTTCTCTCATATCCCTAAGTAACCTCACAATTTAATTCTAGACCTTCCTCTCCCTCCTCCCTTCCTTATACTTGAGTGACTACTAAATAACTTGAAATGGAGCCCATCGCTTGACAATCCGCAAGCAGATTTAATGGCCCGACTACGTGGGTGTTGCTAATAACTTATCAGTGACTAACGATTCCAGCACTTGATATCAGGACTATCTTGACCCAGTTCATGGTCTTGCTGAGATTAATAGGCCTGAATGATTAAACTGTAATTTATCACTTGACTACACTGCATGGTGATTTCTGCAGCTCTGTGTAGGGTGTGAAGGAAGTTGGAAAGTGATAATATGTTAAACAAATGCCATCTATTAGTTCAACTAAATATATCTGTTCAAAGCAGAGTGGAAGATGTGTGCAGAGAAGGGGATGCACTAAATCTCTCCTTTATGTAGAGCAAGCATATTCAAAGGTTGCTGGAGATGTGATTTAAATGTATACTACTGAGTTCGGTTTTTACCACACCTTTTTCTCGATGGCTTCCAGCCAGATTAGAATATTTAAAATCTAATGCAAAATGACTTTCAATATCAAGCGGTTGCCAGTGCATGCAAAGTGCTATTCATGGGGCTTTGCAAGTGCTGCCGATGTGCTGGTTGGTGATGCCTGCAAACCCTCTTTGGCATAGCTGCGTCTTTACCTGCTGCACACCTGCCGCGATGTCAAGTATGGGGCAAGTTACAGATAGGTAGCCGTGTTGGTCTGCCATAGTCAAAACAAAACAAAAATTTTCCTTCCAGTAGCACCTTAAAGACCAACTAAGTTAGTTCTTGGTATGAGCTTTCGTGTGCATGCACACTTCTTCAGATACACACAAGTATACATACACAAGTATGGGGCAAGTCGCTACGGCTAGGCCAAAATTTCCTCATGCTAATCTTCCGCCCACCCACATACCTTTCTCCATCCATACTGTTACAGGAACCTTCTTGCCCTTGGCACAGGAAACTGCCTATCCAGACGGAGATGGGTTTCCAACATTTGGACTTGTATCCTCTCCTACTCCTTTCCTTGGTGCATCCGACTTCCATTGGGTACTTCTGAGGGTACTTCTAGACATTTGTTTTTGAGTGGCATAGAAGTTTCTTCATCACGCTTGACACCCCATTCCACCAATCCTGGCGGTGATTGCTTCTACTCCAAATTGCTGACTGGCAGCTATGGTTGGTGCAGTCCAAACGAGGAACTACACCGCAAAAACCACCCGTGCTAGCTTAGTACTGCAGAGCTAAATCATCCTGGGAGGAAACCACCAAAAGGGTCATTGGGAGTTAAATGTCTCTGATAACCTAAAACCTTAAAAGGAACTGGCTAACTAACATCTCTGTAAAAATATCTATGATTTGTGTATGAGCCCTACCGAGACATAAATATGAATGTCAGGCCTATAAAGCAGGTCACCAGAGTCATAACTCAGAAGAAACACAGAGCACCAGTGATGTTTTACATTTTGCTTACTGCTGAAACAGTTATTTGACTGGAGCTAAGGCTGAGAATTCCAATGACTTGAATACCCGTTTGACAGAACCTTAGTGGTATTGGGGCTGCAGCAATGTGTGACTCTCTTACACCACTTTAACAGTGGATGCTGAAGGTCACAGATGAGGAGCCAATACTGGTATTGGCTGATAATTGCTCCATCCAGGAGCTGGGGCTGCGCTGGCTTGGGAAGGTGCTGCACGTTAATATGCATACGAAGCTATCTTTTACCAAGTCAGATTATCGGTTCTTTTGGTCCAGTTCATTTAGGTGTGAAGCCTTTTTGGACTTGGGGACCACATACCTGTGATGGTTGTAGCCAAAGCTGGAAGTGGGTAGGGCATGCCTTCTTTCTCCCATTCATCCACCCATTAACCATCATTCTTCCATCTATGCTCTTGATCTCTCACATGTCATCCACCATCTTATGAAAGAGCAACATAGCCTCAAGCACATACAAAAATGAATGCCCCTTTTCCACTCCTCTCCACTCTCACACACATCTACACGTCACTGTCACCCATCTTCCACCACCCACACTCTCATACATTCCTTCCATCCACCAATTTACACACTTTCCTCCATTCTCATACTTACTGTATTTTTTGCACCATAACACTCACTTTTTTCCTCCTAGAAAGTAAGGGGAAATGTCTGTGCGTGTTATGGAGGGAATGCCTATGGGTGGCATGCCTACGGATTTTCCTCCTCTAAAAACTACGTGCGTGTTATGGTCGGGTGCGTGTTATAGAGCGAAAAATACGGTAGCTCCATTTGGGGGGGGAGGGAGGAATCTCTTTCCTAGCTTACAAGGGAAGGGAAAGGAGCTGCTATGGCAGAACTGGAGCCCTCTTGTTTCTCCACTGGCAGCTTGCTTTTCCTTCTGTGTTAGATGGTCCTTGATCAAAGTGATGCTGTTGTTGTTGTTGTTTAGTCGTTTAGTCGTGTCCGACTCTTCGTGACCCCATGGACCAGAGCACGCCAGGCACTTCTGTCTTCCACTGCCTCCCGCAGTTTAGTCAGACTCATGTTTGTAGCTTCGAAGACACTATCCAACCATCTCGTCCTCTGTCGTCCCCTTCTCCTTGTGCCCTCCATCTTTCCCAACATCAGGGTCTTTTCCAGGGAGTCTTCTCTTCTCATGAGGTGGCCAAAGTATTGGAGCCTCAGCTTCACGATCTGTCCTTCCAGTGAGCACTCAGGGCTGATTTCCTTAAGAATGGATAGGTTTGATCTTCTTGCAGTCCATGGGACTCTCAAGAGTCTCCTCCAGCACCATAATTCAAAAGCATCAATTCTTCGACGATCAGCCTTCTTTATGGTCCAGCTCTCACTTCCATACATCACTACTGGGAAAATCATAGCTTTTACTATACGGACCTTTGTTGGCAAGGTGATGTCTCTACTTTTTAAGATGCTGTCTAGGTTGGTCATTGCTTTCCTCCCAAGAAGCAGGCGTCTCTTAATTTCTCTTAAGTGATGCTGAGGGGATGTCAAAAGTCCATGTTGGGTGAGACTGCAGGACCCACCTCTTTTCTAGTCCAGTATTGTTTAATCCAACTGGCAGCGGCTCTATTAAGATCTAACGCAAAGGTCTTCCCCAACCCTTCTACCTGAAGTGTTCTGGTTTTTTTAAAATGAAGTTGTCAGGAATTAATTTCTGCACAGAATGCATGGTGTCCAACAGTCAGCTATTGCCCCAGCCCATGGACTTCGCCCATGTTGGGTCTGTGGCTTCCAGCATTACTGGAATATGGTATAAAGGATGCCTGCTGTGGTGGATCCCATACCACTAAGTTATTGTCAGAAGTAGCCCTCAAACAGCCCCCATTGCAAGTTGAAATATTACTGTGTTAATCTTATTAAGGCTCCCCCCCCCCTGCATTATGTATCTTAATGGGTTCCTCTGCATCAGAAATTTGCCCTGCTTTAGCCTAACATTCAATTTTAAGTACTACGTTGGCCCCATTTGGATGTAATAAATATCAAGCCATGAAGTATGACTTGCTTATCCACACTGTGCATGGGTTCCATATTGGTGCACACAGCTGAAGATCTCCCATGTTGCTCCTCCCATAGCTGCGCAGGGAAACAAACTACCTAGTGTGATATCTGGCCTAGTGTTATATCTGAACCAGTGGTTGTGGTTCATTTATCTCTAAACAAACCATGACTCGGAGCCAGAGTCCGTTCAGGAAACATAACACTGATAATGTTAAGCCGCACTCCTTGGTGCGTTTCCCCACACAACTAAGGGAGGAAATGGAAGCACTTTGAACGCACAGCTCATGCACAGTATGCTTAAACAGATCATACTTTGTGACTTAGTGTTACATCTGAACACAGTCGTTGTGGGTGGATAACATTACCCAGCTCCAGGATGCATGGCAGCAGCTGAGAGCATGGAACTCCAATGCCTCTGTGAAATCAACCTTCAGGTTGAATGCAACCAAATTCCACCCAAAATAGACTGTCATGTTCCATCAAAGTGGAGCATTTTTCCCAAGATTTGTGTTCCAACTTAATGAAACCCACATTGCCGTGCCCCATGCACTCGGAAGATAGTGGACTCTACTGTTTTACACGGAAACTTGAAGCTGTTGTGAGTTGTTGTTTTTCAATGTAGACTGCAGTCAAATATGGCGTGTTTTCAGTTTCAAAAAGAAAGTTAAATTGTGCCACCTCTATTGCGAGTCCACAGAAAATTGGACTGCAAAGTGTGCCTTTACCATTTATTTTCCAACACAAACTCCTAGTATGTGCTGTTCCACTGGCAGTGTCTGTGTTAGAAAACAGGCAGCAAGTATATTGGGCATCCTGCTGTCTCTTAAATTTAATGAAAATGCTTTTAAGACTTGGTGTGTGTGCATGTGTGTGTGAACACAGCAAGCAACACTTCACCTTTTCATCCCTACCCCAATACCCCATTAGATTTTCAGCTCCATAGGAAACTAAAGAGCACCTTTTGTCACCGCAAACAAGAATTGGTGATTGAATTACAAAGTGAGTGGAAGTCGGGGACATGGTCTATGTAAGACTTCCCTAACCTGGTGTTGGACTCCACCTTCCATCAGACTTAGCCAGCATGGCCAAGGATCAGCATGGCCATGCCACAGTGGACATACATTGGTAAACCTCATGATTAGACGACTGTAATGTTAGGCTTTCAACATCGTGATGCATCGCAATCTGGCAATACATCGCAATGTTGAAAGGGAGGAATAAGCTGCCTCATTTTTGGCACTGCAAGACGCTGGGATGAAGCCACCTCAGCTTGAAGCTGAGGCAATTTCAGTACAGCTTGCTTTTCCACCCAGCACTTCTCTGCTGAGGGGCGGTCAGCCACACGTCCCTCAATGGAGAAGCTGAGGAAGGAGCAAGCCCGGCTGATGCAGCTTGTTCCTCTCTCAGTGGTATGAGGACCAGAACATGGAGGTGGTTTCACCCAGCGGCGTATCACAGTTGAAATCGCTGCCACTCCTGAGTCCCTCTGCCACCAGCTCCCGGCTACAGTTTGTTTCTCCCTTGGCACGCTGGGCGCTGATGGCAGAGGGACTCAGGAGCAGCTGCGGTTTTACTCCTGAGTCATGATACACCACCAGGTGAAGCAGCCATTATGGTCTGGCCCTCATACTGGTCCTGGGCGATGTAGCGATACATCGCCCAGGTCTACTGTAATGCCTTGTATATGGTGCTACCCTTGTGCCTGGTTTGGAAGGTGTAGCTAGTGCAAAATGCAGCTGGTAGGATGCTTAGCGGAACACCAATTTTTATACATATTACACCTGTGTTGAAAGATCTGCACTAGTTGCTTATTATCTGCTAAATCAAGATCATGATTTTGTTGGTGACATTTAAAGCTCTAAACAACTAGGAAACAGGAAACTTGGTAGACCACCACCCCCGGTACAGACCAAGCAGATTTTCATGATCTTCTGAGAAGACCAAGTCAGTTATCACTTGGTGACAACACCAAAGCAAGCCTTTTCAGGGATAGTGCCCTCCCTCAGGTGGTTTGTGAGGCAGAGACAGTAATGACCTTAAAACATGCAGTATATGTTTACCTAAGCTTTCCTGGAGTCCGATTCCCAGATTTTAATTATTATTATTGTACATTGCTCAGTTTTACTTGTGATGTACAAATGTGTTTTGTTTTGATCTCATTTTTCTCCAGCTTCTAGGAAATTGCATTGACTGTGGGTATTGTATTTTTATCATTTTATGTAAACCGCTTAGAGATTTTTATTATGTTAAGCGATATAAAACTTGACATACAAGTATGTAATGCTGAATACATAATACCCAGAGAGTTGGATCCCAGCCAACCTAAACCCAGGAATCATTGTCTAGAACACCAATGGTATATGTTTGATTGGTATTTTTGTATTAGCAGACGTGTAATGACATAAAGCTCAGGGAAATTTAATAATGGGTTTGGCAGGCTCCTGCTGAAGGAAAGAGGCAGCCCAGATGGCTGAAAATGGCAGCCAAGAATGTTTTGTTACATGTCTGCACAAAACTCATTACATGTGCATAAATAACAATCTCTTTAACTGCTTCTTCACTATATTTAAAACCATGATGATATTGGGGGGGGCTGTTTCCTGGGGTTTTTTAATGAGGCCACTAAAAGACACATTTTTCTGTGAAATGTATTTATCAGCTATAAAGAAGATGCAATTAACAGCTTACCCTTTTATTTTCAGTTTTGTTGTATCCAGTATAAAGAGTAAGAAATGCTATCATCTCAGCCCATTGTTGTAATTCTAGACAGACTTTAGATGCACTTATACATGTGGCTTTTCATGACGGTGGCAAAGGGATTCTTGCACCGTGAGATTATTATTATTATTATTAATTCAATTTATATACCACTCCTTATCAGAAAATCCCAGGGCAGTGTCTGAACCCTAATAAGTGGAACCATGGATTATTGAAACAAGCCAACTTCATAAAACCCAGGTTTGAAATTATCATAAATAACTTAACTGCAGCTAGTGAAAACAGAAGCAAAAAATTGTTTGTCATTGCATCAAAGTGCAACATGAGCTTAAGAATTTTATGTCACTTCTGCAAACAGAACACTTAAAAAAATAAGTTCCAAATGGACAATTAATTTTTTTAGAATGCGTTTCATGTTGCGCATTTTCTTGCAAATAAAATAAAAAATACAAATCAGTGTATGTAGATTGTTAGGAGTGCCGTCTACCTCCCGTTAGTTGCAAAACTGTAATTTCATGTTGAATTTATGGAGCTGAAATAAACTAATAATCATTCATTAATCTGTGATGTGGTTCTGAAAATGGTTTCCAAGATACTGCTGTAATAAAATGCAAAGGCTGCTCGTCTTCTTAACTGGCAGAATTTAAAAGGCTGACTCTATAGTTCTTTGTGATTCAGTCACCTAATGAGAAGCCGTCCATCAGCCCAGCCATCACCTTAGTCCTTTCAAATGGCAACTAAATTCTTGCAGAGCCTTGTCAGGGTCACTTATTGATTACTAGTTCTTCTGAAGAACAGCATTCTTATTGATTCACCTACAGTTCTCTACCTTCACTTTTACATACATACATTTATTTTGAATATAATCTGGTTTGTTTTGCATTTTCATTTGCTTTCCTCTCCATTCAAATGCCAGACAGCTATGAGAAAACCAAGTGCTTAAATCTCAAACGATTCCACATAATTTTATTTTTCTACATGTTAATTTTTTTATTGTTTGATTGTTTCATCCTTTGACAGGAGAAGTTCTTTTCATACAAAGGAATCATATGAGCTGACGTAACAGTAGTCGAAAGGCTAAACTAGACAAGACCGATCTGCCTTGGTTTTATGCTTGTAATAAAGGACTAGGTGGTGGCAGAATAGATTCATGCTAGATCATGTAAAGTTTTGCTATTGGCTTCAATAAGATTAGATTTAACGTATGTATAAATCTATACAAACAATGAATTGGCTCTTCCTGCTCTTATATGTATCTATCGTATTTTTCTATCGTATTTTTCACTCAATAAGACGCACCAGACCACAAGACGCACCTAGTTTTTGGAGGAGGAAAACAAGGAAAAAAATATTCTGAATCTCAGAAGCCAGAACAGCAAGAGGGATTGCCTCACAGTGAAATCAGCCATCCCTCTTGCTGTTCTGGCTTCTGGGATAGCTGTGCAGCCTGCATTCGCTCCATAAGACGCACACACATTTCCCCTTACTTTTTAGGAGGGAAAAAGTGAGTCTTATAGAGCAAAAAATACGGTATGTTTCTCTGGCTTCCTGTTTCCGCCACTCCATTCTCTTACTCCTTCCCAGTGTTAGAAACTCAGATATATAAGCTAAGTGCCAAATGCCTCCTTAAACCAGGGTTACAGTCGCCAAAACAGAATGTCTAGTTGCTATTTGGGGGGGGGCATGTGGCTTGAAAGTCCTATTTTTCAGTACAACTTTTTGGTTCCTGAAATTCATTCTGGTTGTGCAGATAAAATATAGCGGATAGAATTCTATAGGATGTGTTGTTAGTGTGTGGAAACAGGCAAGATCCAAGGATCCTCAGGCATGCATCTCCAGATGGTGAGACTTCGGGCACAGTCCTGGTGCCTGGACATCTTCACATAGTCACAAGTGGCCAAGAGCTAGGTACAAAATGTTTCTGGCACTTGGTGAATTTCAAAGGCTGGTCCCTCCAACCCAGTTGTCAGGCTTTGCCCTCTTCTCCTCTCAGACTCTCCACATTTCTGACTGCTGAGTTATTATGTGTTTGTATTAGGAATCCCTTCCCCGCATAGGTTTGGTGGTGGTGGCAGCTGGGTTTTTGGCACATTCTTCGTTTTGTTGTGTACTTCAGGGTTATGCTGAACGCGCTGGTATTTCTCTCTTCTGTGTCGGTGGTTCAGCTTTGGCTACACAAACGAGTATGGGGAGACTTACATTTGTAAATAGAATCTTGATTATATATGTACGTTTCTTGTGTATACACTCGCAAATGTGCAAAGATGAATTGGGAACGTGGGACGTGTTGCTAGTTTAAATAATCATCTCTGCCTTTATTTTCATCACTAGGTCATGTGGATGGCACTGCAAAAAAATTATTGTTTGGTGCCTTGTTCAGTTGTGCGTAAGGTCAAGTTCACACTTTGCCTGTACGTCTCTCATAACTTTAGTGCTTGATGATGCACAGCTTTTTGAGACGATGTCGAAGTTCTGTGATATTTTATCTATAATTTATTTTATTTTTATTTTTAATGTTTCCTTCGAGGACCCAAGGTGATATTCATGGTTCTCTTTCCTCCCTCTCCCCCTTCCCCATTTTATCATCTCAGTGACCCTGTGAGTCAGGTTGGGCTGAAAAAGAGTGATTGGCCCACGGTTACTCTGTAAGCTTCATGACTCGCTTGGATCCTAGCCTGATCCTCTCTTAAGTCCTGCAACACACTGGCTCTCGTTCATCCTTGAAAACCATCCATTGGCTTTTAACAGGTGATGAGGATACATGTATGAACCAGCCCTTATTTTAAGCACATGCTGGGTGTATACTGGTTTAGGACCAGAAACATTTAAGAGGCAATGGCTAGTGGTGCCTGCCTGCTTGCACAACAGCAATGAGGCTTCTGGCAGAGCAGATTTGCGGAGTGTGGCAGAACGGAAAAAGTAATCCTGTGTGCAGGTAGACCCCTACTTCTGCGATGATGGAGCTCACACTATGTGTTCCCCCTTTTTTCCTTGTATCAGTTTGAAGCAGTTGTGTTCGGTGGCCAAAACAAGCACATAAGTGATACGTTTCAGTTTACGAACAAAATGGTCCAACTTACTCCGACTTGTTGCCTTTTGTAAATTTAGGGGTCAGATCGGAAGGTAAGCCTGCAGTCGCCGGAACTGAAAATCAGTGGGAGAAAAATGTTTTAAGCCTGCCGTGTCTGCCTTGGAAAATCTAATAAGGTCGCTTTGTAAAAATGATTAAACATTTCTGTACATTCTCGCTGCACTAGAGCCCATGATGATGTAATTAGCACCATGTGACCTTTGCTTTATGCTTTCAGATGGGATCCATAAATATTTAATAACACGGGAGACTCTCTGTTCTCTCTTCATAAAAGAAGGAAAGCTCTTGTCAGCCGCAGCGTGGCCCTGCCTTCGGAAGTCACAGCACGATGACTTGCTTGTGCTAAACCGTATCAAATCCAATTGCTTGCTTCCCCGAGTCCAGCTAGCTTGAGTCAACCATGCAAGGAACTATGCAGCGCTTGATGAATTCGCGAGAAACTGTGTTTGCCTGGGGCTGCTTCTGCATCGCCTGCAGAACGGACCTGGGCCGGTAGCAGGGAACAAGACAATGGCTTCAGCATAGTGCGATCCCACACTCCCAGAGCATGAATGCGACTCTGCTATTTATTTATTATTTAACTTTTGAAACTGTATGTCCCACCATATCGTCGAAGCCTCTAGGCAGGGCACATGTCAGTAGTGCATGGCATGGATGGGGCGCCATTTGTCTGGTTCCCTCCTGCACAGTTGTCTTGTCCGCCTGTGTGCTGCTTTATTGTCCGCTCACGCAGTGCTGAATTGGCTCCCAGCCTTCGGGCTGCACATGTAAAAGTGGACCTACACAGAGTAGCCATGACAACACAGCAAGTGGAAACCGGAGAGAACATGCCGGAAAAGCTTTGCTTTTAACTTCAGGCCTCCTTTGCCTTGTTATTTAGGTTCCATCATTCCATCGCTAATGCTCAGTGCTGGTTTGTTTTACGGGGAGCTACTGTTCTTGAGGACACGGGTGGTGCTGTGGGTTAAACCACAGAGCCTAGGACTTGATGATCAGAAGGTCAGCGGTTTGAATCCCCGCGATGGGGTGAGCTCCCATTGCTCGGTCCCTGCTCCTGCCAACCTAGCAGTTCGGAAGCAGTTCGGAAGTGCAAGTAGATAAATAGGTACCGCTCCGGCGGGAAGGTAAATGGCGTTTCCGTGTGCTGCTCTGGTTCGCCAGAAACGGCTTAGTCATGCTGGCCACATGACCCGGAAGCTGTATGTCGGCTCCCTCGGCCAATAAAGCGAGATGAGCGCCACAACCCCAGAGTCGGCCACGACTGGACCGAATGGTCAGGGGTCCCTTTACCTTTACCGTCCTTGCTCCAACTGCTCTCCAACCCCACCCCGTTGCAAACTCCTGCAGTTACATATGGACACCTCCCCCATACCTCTCCTCACAGCCATCCCTTCAGGATTCACCCCAAATACAGCTCCCAATGGCTTGCCCAAATCCCCCTTCCCTCACAAGCTCACCCAGTCCCACCATGCCCCCTGTCACTGCTGCCACCAGTAAGGGGGCAACAGGAACAAATAGGAGAAATTAGACTTTCTCCCCCCTCGTTGCTCTCCTGCCCTGTCGGAGCAGCTGCTCTGTCCCCCTGGCCTGGATGTTGTCACCTGTGGATCTGTGGTGGGGAAGGGATGAAGAGTGCTTTTGGGGTGGGTAAGAGAGCCAGAACCCACCCACCCATTGGCATTGGTAAAGGAGAAGGGCGACTCCATCAAGCCCCCTCCTCCTCTGGGGATTCTGCCATGAAGGGAAGAACTGGGAGTCAGGAGCTGCCCACCTCTGCAGGAAACTCCTTACATGCACATAAATCACAATCTCTTTAGCTGCTTTGAAAACAGCGATGACATTGGAGTGGGGGCAGGAGGGATATTCCTTTTTTTTTAATTCCAGGGCTGTTAAAAAAACTTGAGGACAGGGGCCATCTTAGACCTGATTTCTGTCAGTCAATATGAGAGCTTCAGGGCAGGGTATAAATTCTGCAAACACATAATAACAACAACAACAAGCGTTAGCCTCTCCCAGACTCTTCACAGACTGTTCCTCTTCTATGAGGAGACCAGTTGCTTTCTGCACCAACTAATTCAGCCCCTCATTGATCTCTTCCTGCCCCTTCTCTCAGCCACTGTCCATTCGAAGCCGGTTTTTCACACTTCATCCTATCATCCAAGTGGCCTTTGTCCCCCTGCTCCTTGCATGAAACATAACCCTTCACTCTGCCTCTGCCTTTCACTTACCAGAACCTCCATTCAGGTGTCAGTTTCAAGAGCGGCGTGCGTCAGAGACTACAGTAGAGACCTCTGGTGCCTATGTGCCGCTATGGCTTCTGCACAAGGCACAAGAGAAAACATAACTTTCAGGGCCCTGCATTCATAAGGACTAAAAATATCCCTCTTAAAAACATGAAAGGTGAAAAATCAAAATCCCCCCCCCCAGAAACAAGGTGCTTAAGACATGGGTAGGCAAACTAAGGCCCGGGGGCCGGATCTGGCCCAATCGCCTTCTAAATCCGGCCCGGAGTGCAGGAGAATTGCCAGTCTTTAGGCAGGAGGACTGGCCATTAAACAGACTATGCTGCTCTAAAGAGACACAGAACGTAGGAGAGCTGGACTGGAGGCAAGACTCAAAGGCCTCAGGTTTTGTTACATCCTTCTCAGAGGAAGTTGCTCACTAGGACCTCTGCTTGCTAACCTGCCCCATGGGGTCCTCCATAGAACAAGAACAGGACATGCATTTTGGAACCTTCTTGATTACCGTATTTTTCACCCCATAGGGTGCACCGGCCCATAGGGCGCACCTAGTTTTTTTTTGGGGGGGAGTAAAGAAAAAAAAATATCCCCCCCCCGGCACGTGGCTGGGGCGGGGGAAGCCCAAGCTACCCCCGACCCCAGCCCCCAGAACAAGCTGCTATCCACAAGCCTAGGGAGCCCGGCGGGAAGTCGGACTGCAGGCAGCTCTCCGCAAGCCTTGGGAGACCGGCAGGACTTCCCGCCGGTCTCCCACGGCTTGCGGATAGCTTCCTGAAGCCTGGAGAGCGAGAGGGGTCAGTGCGCACCGACCCCTCTCACTCTCCAGGCTTCAGCGAAAGCCTGCATTCGCCCCATAGGACGCACACACATTTCCCCTTCATTTTTGGAGGGGAAAAAGTGCGTCCTATAGGGCAAAAAATATGGTATGTTGCTTTCTGTGAGCTGTTTCTTGTGAGCCTGTCCTCTCTAGGTCTTCACCTGTGCTGGACACCAGTCTGCCTGCCCCTCTTTTCCTACTTCTGATTCTGCACAGATCAGAGGTAGGCAACCTAAGGCCCATGGGCCGGATGCGGCCCAATCACCTTCTCAATCCAGCCCACAGACAGTCTGGGAATCAGCATGTTTTTACATGAGTAGAATGTGTCCTTTTATTTAAAATGCATCTCTTGGTTATTTGTGGGGCATAGGAATTCGTTCATTGTTTTCTTCAAAATATAGTCCGGCCCACGGCTGAAAAAGGTTGCTGACCCCTGGCACAGATGTTCTTCTTGAGCCCTAGTCAATTGAAAGCAGGAATGGGGAGCCTCTAGCCCACCAGATGTTGCTGAACTACAATGGTCTCATCCCTGATCATTAGCAATGCTGGATTGGTCTGGTGGGAGTTGATGTCTGACACCATCTGAAAAGCCACAGGTTTCCTGTTCCTGATTTAAAGTCTCTACTGCTAAGAGGGTATTAACAAGGACACTGTCTGAGAATGGTTCCTTCAGACTGCTTTGAAATTATTTAATAATGTTGTGCTAGCACATTACATTCATTGTGATGATTCATTCATAAGATTTTCAATTGATTACCTGATGTGCTCCTTCTCAAGCTTAGAATTTGAAAAGGGTTGTAAACTTGTCTCCTCTTAAGAATTTGCAAGTTGTCTTTAAACTCTTAATCAGCAAGAGATGCAACATCTTATCTCAAGGTAAAGGTAAAGGGACCCCTGACCATTAGGTCCAGTCGTGGCCGACTCTGGGGTTGCGGCGCTCATCTCGCTTTATTGGCCAAGGAAGCCGGCCGTACAGCTTCCAAGTCATGTGGCCAGCATGTTTAACCAGAGCAGCGCATGGAAACGCCATTTACCTTCCCGCCAGAGCGGTACCTATTTATCTACTTGCACTTTGACGTGCTTTCGAACTGCTAGGTGGGCAGGAGCAGGGACTGAGCGACGGGAGCTCACCCTGTTGCGGGGATTCGAACCGCCAACCTTCTGTTCAGCAAGTTCTAGGCTCTGTGGTTTAACCCACACTGCCACCTGCGTCCCGATGTCAAGGTACTTAACTGTTAAATGTGGACATCTTTTTTGTTCTCACAGGGGGGAAAGCTGATTAGCATTTGAAACTGCAACCCTCTTTGTAAACATCTGCTTTCACTCTTAAAATTCAAAGTAAAATGAAAAACAAAGCACTCATGCTAGTTCGCATCAGAGTGTCCTTCCAAGTAAGCCACTGACTGTTTCCTGAGAGAGGAAAAACACACACCCTTGTATTTCTCCCTGTATTAAATGACTGGTTTGTTCTCCTGCTGTGCAATGCAGTGTAATCATGACATCATGAAATGGTGTCACGGCTTAAACCAAACCGTAGATTCTGTTGTAGCGAACGATCAATGCCATTTTAAGATCATCTGCTTACTAAGGTGTGTTGTAGATGTGACTGCCCTCATTTAAATGCCACTGAGAGGTCTTCTCTGTGACCCCCCCCCAATCCCATGGAGGGTGCTTTGAATTGCTCCCACAGCCTGTGCCTTCCATGCATAAGGCCCATGGTCCAATCCTGACATCTCCAATGAAAGCGTATTAAGTTGCACTGGTAGAACATCCCTTTGCCTGAGACCCAGGAGAGATGCTGCCAGTCAGAAGCAATGATCATTCTCAGCTGCAGCAACTCCATACACTTTCATAGATCCATAACTTCGCAGTGTCACCCAAATAAAGAAACCTTAGCTGATTGATCATCTGTATTTTAATTTATTCTTGATTTTTAAATATGCATAAATGTGCATATCGAAAACGTTTATGTCTGAAGAAAAGGAGCATATTTTGTAATTCACACTTGTGTTATAGCAGATGCCAATTTAGAAGAGGCATTTCCAAGTCTTTAGAGGTTGCACTAGCCTAACTGCATTTTTCCAAAGTGCTAGTATTTTGTTTCATTTTTTAAAACGTTTATTTTTAAACCTGCTGCCTAATTTAAGTCGGGGCACCTTTTTAAACAGAACAATCTAAGCAGCTGATTGTTGCGGCTGTAGTCTTCCACTATGCATCAACTGATGTACTGTACAGTGGTACCTCGGGTTACAAACACTTCGGATTACAAACTCCACTAACCTGGAAGTAGTACCTTGGGTTGAGAACTTTGCCCCAGGGTGAGAACGGAAATCACATGCTGGTGGCGCAGCAGCAGCAGGAGGCCCCATTAGCGAAAGCGTGCCTCAGGTTGAGAACAGTTTCAGGTTAATAACAGACCTCCGGAATGAATTGTTAGAGACCCGAGGTACCACTGTATTGGAGTCTACGGGCATCAGTTTTGCCATTGGCAGGGCATTGGTTGGCATCGGCAGACACTGGCTGAAGCAGCTGGTGACCCTGGAAGATAAGGAGCTTCCTGGGTTGACCATAATACTACAACCATGGCCCGCATAACTCACTGAGCTTTTACAGTGGTGCCCCGCAAGACGAACGCCTCGCAAGACGAAAAACCCGCTAGACGAAAAGGGTTTTCCGTTTTGGAGGCGCTTCGCAAAACGAATTTCCCTATGGGCTTCCTTCGCAAGACGAAAGCCCATAGGGAAATCTCCAGGACAGCGGGGAAGCGCAGCGCGTCTTCCCCACTGTCCTCGGACCTCCTCCGAAGACTGGCGGTGGGGCGGAGAGACCTCCTCCCCGCGCCAGCCTTCGGAAGGCTCCTCCGAAGGCTGGCGGTGGGGCGGAGAGACCTCCTCCCGCCGCCAGCCTTCGGAAGGCTCCTCCGAAGGCTGGCGGTGGGGCGGAGAGACCTTCTCCCCGCGCCAGCCTTCGGATGGCTGTCCTGAAGACTTGCGGTGGGAGGAGGGTTTTCCTTCCCACCACCAACATTCAGAATGCTGTTCTGGATGTTGGCGGTGGGGAGGAAAAACCCTCCTCCCACCGCAAGCCCCGGGAACAGAGGAGAAGCGCTGCGCGCCTTCCCCTCTGTTCCCGTACCTGTCCTGAAGGCTTGCGGTGGGGAGAAAAGCCCTTCTCCGCACCGCCAGCCTGGCAAGCGGTCTCCATAGGAACGCATTAATTGATTTTCAATGCATTCCTATGGGAAACCGTGCTTCGCAAGACGAAAAACTCGCAAGAAGAAAAAACTTGCGGAACGAATTAATTTCATCTTGCGAGGCACCACTGTATTTTGGTGTATTAAAGTTCCTTTCAAGTGTTTGGTGACATTTATCCTTGATAGGCCATTTATGTAAATGAGCTCTTTAATGAAGTCTGCATTTTAGATACATTTTTATTTTAAAAGAAAATCCTCTGTGCTTTCTTATTCTTTATAATACTTGAATTAACTACGAATGTTTCTTATGGGGATACTTTTAATTCCCATCTCGTGCAGGTTAATCGCAGTAATAAAAAGAGCTTCCTTGCTTGTCCTTTAAGGGGTTGGCATACTAATGAGACTGTTTGGAAAGCTCTGATGAAAACCATCTATTTGCCTTTTTAAAAACACATTAAGTGTGACCTTCCTTTAAAATTGATATACCTCTGTCATTAATTTGGAGGTGGGAAAAGAAACGAAAGTGAGAGAAGCACTTTGCTTTTTATAGCAAGTCCTATTGAGGTCTGATACAGATTATGTTTGGGTTTGTTTGTTTTTTTGCCAAATATGCCACCCAATAACACTCTCTGGTTAAAAATCTGTGTAGTGTTCATTTAACAGTGTCATCTGCTACCTTAACAGAAAATTCAATGTAATGCTCCCAAAATCAGTGTAATGCTTGTTCACCTCTGTATCTGCCTCCCTACATCTCACCCTTTAATGTAAAGTCTCCCTGTCTTTCCCTCAACAACCTCAACCATGGTTAATACAGTGGTACCTCGGGTTAAGTACTTAATTCGTTGTAGAGGTCTGTTCTTAACCTGAAACTGGTCTTAACCTGGAGCACCGCTTTAGATAATGGAGCCTCCTGCTGCCGCCGCACAATTTCTGTTCTCATCCTGAAGCAAGGTTCTTAACCCGAGGTACTATTTCTGGGTTAGCGGAGTCTGTAACCTGGAGCCTCTGTTAACCTGGAGTGTATGTAACCCGAGGTACCACTGTAGATCAAATGGATTTGGTTTGGTTTTGCATTAGGATCAAAAGACCTTGCTGGCCGTGAGAAATTAATAGGCCAAATTTCACTGTGTTGTGAATTCCATCCGTCAGGTTTAGAATAAGGTAGGATTTTTTTTAAAAAAAAAACTTTAACAAATAAAATAAGGCAGACTTGAGGAAGAGGTGAAGAATGTGCGTATGTATACTTTGCAGAGGCCACCAAAGTCATCATGTGCTAAGGATTGCTAGCTAAGAGCTAAGCCACTCATCGCCCAGGATGACATCCAATATTGTTCAAGTGGAATTCCACTTGAACAACAGGGCTTCCCTTCCTCTTCTCCTATGGAAGCCACCAACCCACCCAGAAAATCTTCTCAGGAGAGTTGGGGAACCTCCAGAATGGATTTAGGAGCACACAGGAGGCCTGCCTGGAGGGGACAGGGGAGGAAGTAGAAGGCCCTTTACTCAAGAAGAGGCCCATAGCACAATCAAGCAGGTCTTTTGCATGTCTCCTGCAATTGCCTTCTTGGCTCATGAGTATTAAATTCACACTGTAAGTGTTTTTGCCTCAGCTATATGTATGTATGCTATATTTATATCCCACCTGTACATTCCTGTGAGGAAGGATAGACTAGAGATAATTACATGCCCATGGCCATCCACCTGGCTTTATAGCTAAGTGGGGAGTTGAACGTGGACTTCCATCATTCAAGCCCAACATACAGGTATAATGTTTTGTTTTTTGTTTTGATTACAGCACTATAAAACTTTTTCCCCACTGCTTCATGTTTCCTGGGGCTTACAGGTTTGCTTGGATTGAAATCAATATTTCATCTAGTTAGCTTTTGGGAGATTAGGCGATACACCACAACCAAGCATAAAATCATTATAAAGCCTCTATAGGGTTTCATCTGTTACAATTATGAAAATACATATTTCTTCCTCCTTTTGAGCATGTCCCTACAGCTGCTATTTGGTGCCTGTCCAAGTCTCTACCTGCTGCCATTTTGTGACTCGTGGGCCTTGCGCTCTGTTATATTCAGCTCTCTCAAGTGGACCTTGAGGGTAGGAATTTTAAGAGCCCCTGATATTACAGAAGTAAAAAATAGCTCATTAAAACTGATGATCAGAGCATTCATGATGCCAGAAGAATGATACATTGAAGGAAAGGCAATAATACTGATGTCCAACATTCTGAGTCCGCATATCAGCTAATTTACAAATTTTAATGTCATAATATGCCATCTACTCCTTATATCTTCCTTTTTCCCAAAAATGGTTCTCATTTACTTCCTCTCAGGATGAATTCTTGCCCGCCCTTATAGTTCACAAATCCTCTTTTCTAAAAAGGCTTCCCCCAAACATATAAGACAACTGGCAAATATATGAAGGAGAAAATAGGAGTGCGAAGTGTTTCCGTATTTATAGCTTTTGATGTGCTGAATAGAAGTGGAATAATAGGCCAAATTTAGATGCTAAGACAGATACCTGCCGTTGAATACAGCAGCCTTGCATCAGCAGTGGGGGAACTGGTTCCAGCCAGCCAAGTCCTCCACCTTCCATGGGCCAACATTGACAGGTGGGCAGGACCACACACCTATCCAGCATAATGATGTCAGGTAATGACACCTGTGAAAGTTCAAAGGGGGTCAGTGTAGCTGCCCATCAGCGTACATCTTCTCTCCAACCCCCTCCCCACTCCACTAATACCTAGTAATACAAGCCGTCTATATCTGTTTCAATCACACAAAGTAGTCGTGTTAGGGGAGGCTGATCTGAACTGGGGCTGCACTACAGAGGAAGATGGGTCATCTTTTGCCCCTGTAGCACAACTCCAATCCATATCCAATGTAGGTTTTCCTTCCACTGCTATTAGCAGCTTTGGGAGGTTTTGTTTGTTTGTTGAATTTATATACCGCCCTATACCCGAGGTCTCAGGGCAGTTCAAAGAAAATATCACAATATATAAAATCAAAATTAAAAAAATAGCCCAATAACACCTCCCCCGCCCCAAAAGAGCCTCATTTTAAAAGGGCATAGGATGTCAGTCAGATCAACCAAAGGCCTGGTTAAAAAAGGAACGTTTTTGCCTGGCGCTTAAAGGTGTATAATGAAGATGCCTGGCAAACTTCCCTAGGGAGAGCATTCTACAGAAGGGGAGCCACTGCAGAGAAGGCCCGTTCTCTTGTTGCCACCCTCCAGACCTCTCGAAGAGGCACACAAAGGAGGGCCTCGGAAGATGATCTCAGAGTCCAGGTAGGTTCATATGGAAAGAGGCAGTCCTTGAGGTATTGCGGTCCTGAGCCATTTAAGGCTTTATAGGTCAAAACCACAAAGGTAGCCAGTGCATTCGGACCAGGGTCAGTGTAATATGCTCAAACCGTCTTGCTCTGGTGAGCAACCTGGCTGCTGAATTCTGCACTCGCTGAAGTTTCCGAACCGTCTTCAGAGGTTATTTAGAGGGTGCTGGAGCAGAGAGCTATATACAAACCCCTGCCCTGCTCCAAACCCAGCTCTCCCTGCATGTCTGCTTTTTGTAACTGAAAATGAGGTCAAGAATTCTAGCCATGGAAGTCCTGCACTTTGTCGTTTGACCCTTGACCTTCGCAAAAAGAGCCAGGCAGACACTGGGAGCTGTTCTTGCCTGGGGGCAAGTAAGAAGTATATGCCCCTGGGTCACCCTATGCAGAACACGCTGAACATCTGGTTCTAGTATATCGCTTTGTTAAAACAATGGAACAACGCTCTAAGTGTTCACAATCACAGGGGAATCCCAGCAGGCATGTAGCATCTGAACATGATCTGAAATATAAGGCTTCTTTGAAATGGACCACAAAGATAATATCGGTGCCACTGAGCTCCATTTTCTTTGTGTGTAGAATCTGTGACCTCAGGGTCACGCTTTCAGTCCTATCACAGTTCTGCTTATAAAGCAAATTTGTCGGCTCCAAGTATTTAAATCATCTTCTAGCTAATGCTATTCCGAGCTGCATCAACAGAAGGCGACCACTTAGTTCCCATTGAAAATCAGTGGGAATATCCCATGGATTTCAATGGGAACTAAATGGTCGCCTCATGTCCCTTCAGATCATGAGAATTCTCAATATTGTACCAAGCAGGCGTTGCCTTCTCATTTAGAGAAGCACCCTATGCAATCTTTTGCCGTCTTCCTTTTCGATTTTCCAAAGAGCGACAGTATTTGGATGTTCAATAAAAATAAAAATGTTGCCTTGTTTTGGTAAAATGTGATGGGATCTTTGTAGATGGCAAGGGCTGTGGCAAGGAGGTGACATTCCTCATGCTTAGCACCAAGCTATCTACTCTTGATTTTACAAACTACTCCACTTTAGATTCAGGTAGGTAGCTGTGTTGGTCTGACGCAGTCGAAATAAAAAGAAAATAAATAAAAAATTGTCCAGTGGCACCTTATAGACCAACTAAGTTTGTTCTGGTATAAGCTTTCGTGTGCATGCAATATCTGAAGAAATGTGCATGCACATGAAAGCTTATACCAGAACAAACTTAGTTGGTCTATAAGGTGCTACTGGTCAGTTTTTTATTTTTATTACATCACTTTAGGCATTGCCATATCACCTTTTGCATCAAGGGATTGGAGTGGGCGGCCATTCTAATTGCACTTCCTATTCCTCTTTGCTGATAGACTTTAATATGATCCTTTTGGATCCTACGCTTTAAAAAATGTGGTTTCTGAGGTTTTTTTCCCTTTTAAAAAATAATTGCTGGATACAAGTACCTCTTCCACCTGCTTGCCCTCCAATGTTTTTAGATATTCTTGGAACTGGAAAATGAGCCCTTGTTGTGATGCTCATTAAAACCGAATGGTCAGCTTTATAGAACTGCCAGTAAGAATTTTGTGGGTGATGGTCCAAATTGACAGGTGCCTTAACTTTGAAGGTGGCACTTTTTCTGATACAGTGATGCATTCACTATAACTGCATATAAGCACACAAAAATAAATAAATTCACACAGTGAACCAGGGTTTAATCATCTCCCTGGACTTGTAACAGAATGGAATGCTTTCAGATTTATAAAATAGTTTCTGGAAGTGAGGCAGTCCAGTTGCCTGTGCCTAGTGGAAACACATGAAAGGACAAAAATGTTTTCAAACAAATGTTAGATGGTGTCAATGGAGAATACGCCATGCTGTTGGCTTTTTGGTTAGGTGATGACTGGTCTTGATACGTTGGTTTGAGTTCAGAAGCAGGTTCTACACGGCACAAGTAAGAGAAATTTAGGTAATCAGGTTTTACCATATTCCACAGATCTGAGCACCAGTTTAACAGCACAGTCCAAACCCATGATCCACCAGGATGCAAGTTTGGATTTGGCAGTTTTGGGGCTTTCTCGACTGAGCCAGGGCTCAGCTTGGACTACACCAGTGCAAGTCAATCTCCCCAGCTTTGCCAGGGCTCATCCAGTGGAACTTACACCAGTTTAAGTCATCAAAAAGGGATGTTCTGGGGACAGGATGGGGCAAAGATGGCACATCTATCTTTTTTTTTAGTCTTTTATTGTTTGCTGGATTAAACAAGTGCTCCTGTTAACATAGGAGTCTTGAAGGCTTAACACTTGTTGTGTTGTTATTTTTTAAAGAGGTGGCCAACATTCTGAAATTACAAAGCAAAACTTAAAAGTTTGACACTATCTGAAGTGCAGGCATATCACTTGCCCACCTGGGGAGTCAATACATCAAGGGTCTTCTGCACAATACGTGGTTATTGCTTTTCAAAAACTACCATAGATACCAGTCAGTTTTCTTGTAGTTGCTACAAGCTTGATTGAAATTGCAACTTGTGATTTATCCAATGAACTCCATCTTTTAAATAGGCAGCCTGTATGGAGGGTTAATTGGGAGCCGGAGCAGAATTGCCTTGGGGTGACAAGTGTATATTCACGAGATGTGTTGTTTGTTCTTTCTGCATATGTACCATAATGAACAGTAGCCAGAGAAATAGATCTGTTAAAAGGCTTTCTCATTCTAAGAAGAATATTTGCAATTGCTGTGACAGTGCAACACTGCCATCTGTCGGCTAACACATATTTCTTTTTCTTTTTTTAAGTTAGACACAGATTCGCTCGAAATTAAAAGGTGTTCATAAAGATGAAAGCATATTTCTGAATTATTTAACGGTCCAGTTTAAAAATCTGGACTTCATGAAAATTATTTGAATTGATTATAAATGCATGGACTCAGGAAGTATTCCACACGAACAAAGAAGGGAAAATTAGGGTTCTTCATGCATTACACTGACCGCAGATACAAACTTTCTCCATACTTGCATAAATGTTTGTTTGAAAGTATGTACACGTGATGATCTGTACAGTTCAACTGTTGTATACACAGACTGTACACTCGTTGAACATTACATGTGAATTACTGGACAAGTGTATAGCTCAGCTATTTTTGTACATAGATTCTATATTCATCAGATGTAACAGATAAACACACCTGATGAGGATCCCATGTACACAACATATTAGGGTGTGTTATTTTAAGGAAACTTAATTTTTGCACATTTCTTCAGGGAAGCTTAAAAATGTGTTTTTGGGTGAGGAGTTAAAATCTGTTATTATTTTTAGGATTAGACATCATTTGGTAAATCTGTGTTTGATTAAAAAGCACATAAACTGATTTTGGAAAAAGATTTTTACTTTTACCTTCTGAAAATGTCCAGTAATGCCAAATAATAATAAGAAATAGTATTTAATATATAATATAACTGCAAGTACTTGGCAGTCATTTTTAATGATTTCTATGCAGTTTTACACACATTTTACTTGCCAAGCAAAACTAAATTTTATTAATTTAACCAAAAGTATCTTTTGAATTCCCAAGTCATTTTACAAGTTTTTATCACCCCTCATTTTTGGAATTTGAAAGCTGAAAAATTCAACATACCCTAACAACAAATGGAACCATGAAGTTCCATTCACTTCAGGATCAGTTTATTAACTGTGCTGTGGACAAGGCTGGTGTCCTGATGCAGATTGTTCTGCCATTCCCTTTATGGTACAGAAAAGCTCCAAATATCCAGGAACTTACCACAGAAAAGTAGTGTTATGGTGGATTTTTCAGGGCAGGAGCTCACCATGATAGCCCCTATAGCCACATGCCCAAGGAAGTGTAGCATTGATCCACCATTTACGTACATGTATGCACATCAAAAATTAGTACATAACTACTTATTATGTAGGGATGCGGGTGGCGCTGTGGGTTAAACCACAGAGCCTAGGACTTGCCGATCAGAAGGTTGGCGGTTTGAATCCCCGCGACAGGGTGAGACCCCGTTGCTCAGTCCCTGCTCCTGCCCACCTAGCAGTTTGAAAGCACGTCAAAGTGCAAGTAGATCAACAGGTACCGCTCCGGCGGGAAGGTAAACGGCGTTTCCATGCGCTGCTCTGGTTCGCCAGAAGCGGCTTAGTCATGCTGGCCACATGACCCGGAAGTTGTACGCTGGCTCCTTCGGCCAATAAAGCGAGATGAGCGCCGCAACCCCAGAGTCGACCACGACTGGACCTAATGGTCAGGGGTCCCTTTACCTTTACCTTACTTCTTCTTATTCTTCTTCTTATTATTATTGCTATACTTCTTTATAATCTCAAAGCGGTTTACAACCTATATTGAAGCGTCAGATAAAACAATCCAGAACAAAACATTTAGTATACATTCAGAGCAACATAAATAACAGGAAACTAAAACATTACCTTAAAGAGTTCAAAATAAAATATTACAAAAGAGGTCAACTACAGAATGCACATTTAGCGCAAACGTTAACAAACTAAATCACAAACATTTCAAAAGGAAACTTTACTAAAGTAAGTCAAATATAAAATACACATTTAAAACAGCATAATTAGCAAGAGAATAAAATATTATCATAAGCCTAGAAGGTATCTGCTACTGCTACTGCAAATCCTGCCAATGGTGGTTCCTGGCGGGGGGCGGCTGTGGTCATTCAGGCTCGATGACCTGGGTCTGCACTAAGAGACAGCCAAGACTATGTCATTTATTAGGATCAGTACGGTTCTAGTGCTGTGCGGACTTCCCTGAAAGTAAGCTCCACTAAACTCTGTGGCACTCGCATCTGACTGCATAGGTTGAACTGTAAAATACGCTGAGCTTTAACAAAAGATCTTAAGCCAGCTGAAATGCACCCTTTAGCTTTTAGTTAGAAATGCTTGCAATCTTGCAAAGATGAAAATCGCTAGCATGAAGTAAGAACCCTATCAAAGAAAAGGAAAAGAGTCTCCAGCCTCTGCTTGATTATTTTCCTTGTTCTCACTTCATTAGCTTGGCAGATCAAGGAGCCTTTTGTTCTGAAAGGAGTCTTGGAGCTTGGCTTCCCACACTCCCCTTCCTTTATACCACTGGCTAAGACACCTTTAGAAAAACAGTTTTGCACGCAGGAATCTTGATACAGTGGAACCTCGGTTGTCGAACGTAATCCGTTCCGGAAGACCGTTCGACTTCCGAAACTTTTGACAGCCAAGGCGCAATGGATGGTTAGGAATTTCAATGGAGAAAATTGAGAAACGCGCCTCAGAAGCCGTTCAACTTCCAAGGTGTGTTCAAAAACAGAAGCAATTACTGTATTTTTCGCTCTATAAGACACACTTTTCACCTCCTAAAAAGTAAGGGGAAATGTGTGTGCGTCTTATAGCGCGAATGCAGGCGGGAGGCTCTGGTCAGCGCTCCCTTTAAAGAGCTGCACACACACTCCGTGCGCTCTTTAAAGGGAGCGTGGCTCTTGGGGGAGCCTTCTGCCTTAGCCGCGCAGAGCCTCTCCTGGGCAGGGGGAGCCTTCATCCCGCTGCCTGGGAGAGGCTTCGCGCGGCTATTCCAGAAGCCAGGACAGCAAGAGGCTATCCCAGAATCCAGATCCCTCTTGCTGTTCTGGCTTCTGGGATTCAGAATATATATTTTTTCTTGTTTTCCTCCTCCAAAAACTAGGTGCGTCTTGTGGTCTGGTGCGTCTTATGGAGCGAAAAATACGTCTTATAGAGAGAAAAATACGGTACTTCCGGGTTTTCCGTGTTCAGAAACTGAAAAGTTCGGCTTCCAGGACACTCGAAAACAGAGGTTCCACTGTATGCTGACTTGTAATAACTTGGTCAACTCCGAACTCTTACAGACTTCAAGGATAATAGATTCTGGGATATGATTCAGCGAGTTGGCAAAAATCACTCCCGTGCATGAAGGGAGAAGCCACTTACAATCTGAGGTGCTGATATGAACTTGTATATGTAGCACCGAATTCACAGCTCTTAACTGAGGCGATGAGAGGGAAGGGGTTGCAGGATACACATGACCTTTCGAATGTCAGCGAGATAAAAAGTTAATGGTCACAGAAGGTCCAGACATTTATATTTACTCGCACGATACACTGTCTGGAAAAACAGTGGAAACAGCTTTTTTTTAATAACCCAGCTCTCTCAGACAACGTAACTGCAACTTATGAAAGTAAGCTTCTCTTCTAAAAAGAATCAGGGCAAATTCTGAACACATTTCTCTCGCCTGTTCATGCATTTGGTTACAGGCAGCCAATGCTAAGTTTAAGGATTGCATCCATAAATAGCTTGTGGTGAAATGGAGAATAAATATGTGGTGTGGGGTTTGGTTTTTTTTTTTTTTTAAGAAGAAGCCTGGGTTATTCATTCATCTTAAAGCAATAATACAGAAAAAAGTAAAACGTGAAAAACTTATATTTGCTGGGGAAGAGCTGGCAAATTCCTAAGCATATTCCTTAAAATAAAATAAAAACACCTCCCACCATACCCATGGAAATAAATTCAGCTCACTTAAAGCAGGACTTGCTTCCAAGAAGGAGTTGCCAGCTGACCCCAAAGCCCTGGCCTGCTGCTCTGTGTTTTAACATCAGCTTGATCCACAATTATTGTTAATTTCTGTAGTATGAGCATAGGCGTTATCACCTGCTAAGAAGGCAGAGCATAAGTTTGTTCAAAACAGAGGAGCAACGTCCAGAAAAAATGTTGGCAATCCTAATTTCCAAACACTTGTTTATCGCCCAATCCTATGCATGTTTACAGTGGTACAAATGAAATTCATCCCCAAGCAAGTCTCCTTGAACCCAGTTGCACTTCCTTCCGAATAAAAATGTTTAGGGCTGGGATAGAAACTAAAGAAGCATCCGCGGACAGCTCTTTCCCATACTCTTACTTCCCGTTGCTTGGGGAATGTGCCAAGCTATTTTTATGTTTGTGTATGTATTCCTTTTGATAGCAACACACCAGCTAGGACTGTGTGATCCTGTAGACGAATGGTTGCTTCATCTGAGTAATCCAAAGGCCCCAAATGCTCAAAAGTTCGCCTTAGCAATCTTGCATTTCATCTATACTTTAAAAGTAATGTCAGGAACCATAATCACCAATGTAAGCTGCGGTGTTATAAACTCGGGTCTTCAAAGTGGATCTGTGGATTCATCAAGCTGAAATCAGAGGCTGGGACCTCTAAAGAGCATTTCTGCCAGAGGCTAAGTGACTGAAGAGCTTCCTTAGCCCCCCCCCAAAAAAAAATACAGATATCTGATGACGTGAGCATATATGAAGCCAGCTACTCAACAGTTTGACATCATTGGGGGGGGGGTGAGGTTAAGGCAGACGACAGCTATTACACTGAATTACGTTCCTGTTTACTTTCGCTGTCTTTGGGATCTTTTTTATGTCATCATGTGGAGCTGTTGTTGTTCCATGTTAGTAGTCGCCCTTCATTTCCTAAGGGGACAACAGGCAGAGTTGCTGTCGCCGCTTACTTACTGCCATCTGTGCAGATCCTCCCAGAGCACTGATCCCTACAGCTTGACCTTTGGAAAGAAGCCAATGTCCACCCGCTGGGCCTCTTGCTGGTTTTGACGCCGACTCTCCCCGCCTTTAAACAGCTAAAACAACTCTGGGGAAACCCAGCCAGATGGGCGGGGTACAAATAATTTATTATTATTATTATTATTATTATTATTATTATTATTACTAAAACTTGAGATTCTCAGATTTGACCTGGGATGGTGAGGGGGTGGAGTTTCATGTCTGGACAGATTTTCTTGGAACCTAGGTGGTGGGAAATGCTGTGCCAGTGAGCAGAGGGATCATTTTCTTGCAATTGCATTCAGATCCTGCAACTGCCACCTCCCCAGAAGGTGTTGTTGAGAGTCATGATGGCTCAAACAGTCCACAAAAGCACTCATTCGCTCGCCACTGGCAAGTGGATTTTCTAACATAGTGAGGACAGGGTCAAGAAAAGCTCACATTCTTCTCAGAGACACTCAGAAATTAGTAAAACTTCTCACTGCTTTCTGGCAGTCTCCAAGTCTCACTGTAACAGGCATGAGTCTTCATCCAGGTCAGTGATGGCAAGAAGGGCAGGATAATTTCAACCCAGTAATCCTGGGACTTGAGGTACCAACTCACATCCAAGTAGAACCTGCTCTTCCTTCTGCTGGAGGTGATGTGCAAGTCATTTGCTAACTCTTCATTGGAGTTTGTTGTGGAGGGTTTTCTGCAGGGGTGGAGTTGCAGTTGTTGCTTTTCTTAAATCGCAAGGTCCGTTGGCAGATCAACCGTGGGATAAGCTCTGCAACACTCATGAAATGTCATTAGAAACCATGTGATTAGAGAAACTTGTTTCTGAGTCATTAGAAAAGGGCTGGGGATGCTGTGGCCCTTGAGAGGTTGTTAGACTCCAGCTCCCATCATCCCCAGCCAGAATAGCCAATGGACAAGTTTGCCATCTCTTGCTTCAACACATCTTTCTATCATGTTGATTAGCTTCGCTTTGCGGCCGTAAGGACAAATAACTATCTGTATTTAATTACAAAAAAGCATGAAGCTATGGTTTCCGCAAATCTTTCTCACTTACTTTATGATTTTGACCACAACATGTGCAACTTTAGATAATGGATGACCCAGCCTTTCACCTCTGGCGTGGCGTGAAATGCAGAATAAATTCTGAAGTGGCTGTATTTGTCAGTTCTGTTTGTTGGGGTCAGTTGAGTTGCCAAGGACAAGTGGAGAGCCCCCTGAAACCTCAGCTGCAACCTGCTCTGCAATTGGCAATGCGAGAGGAGGACAAAGACTGACTGTACAGAAAAAGAACCTGATGTTCATGGGCTCTCGAGGTCAGTGCTCCCAAGCCTTTGACTGCCCTTTGCAACACCATTGAGCAAACAGACTCTGAGAGCAACAGCATGTTTTCCTCTCCCTCTCCCTTGAAGAGGCATTTGATAGCAAACTTAGCAGCTCGGGTTGAATGGCCGGGGAGGCCAGCTGCTTGTAAGCATTTGGTGTGTGCATCTGGCTGGTGGGTGGTGGGCA
This sequence comes from Podarcis filfolensis, assembly GCF_964270895.1. Classification (NCBI taxonomy): domain Eukaryota; kingdom Metazoa; phylum Chordata; class Lepidosauria; order Squamata; family Lacertidae; genus Podarcis; species Podarcis filfolensis. The sequence goes on along the minus strand of NC_139603.1, from coordinate 27,722,959 downwards.
GTTTCTCCCTGCAAACTGGAGACTTCCAATTTCCGTTTTGAGCATCTGATTTGTTTCAGGGTGGTTTGAGCCGTGTGGGTTGCTTACTCCACTGCTAGCAGCAGCACAGTGACAGGGTAGCACCCATTCCATCAGAACCAGAAGAAAATGAGACTAGGTGCACAATTCGGAAAGTATTTATAAAAGCAGCAAATCCTATGCGTTTTGAGCTGAAACAAGCTCTCCAGCAGCGAGCATTGAGTATTAAACAGAAGCTTCTTTCAAACTAAACGTTTCGTTCTACCTTGAAATATGCTAGCTTTCCCACTTTACAATTCAATTCAATTCTATTTTATTTTATTTTTACATTTATTGTTCACTTTCTGTGGTCTCATTGGGTGTAAGCCCATAAAATAACCATTTGGAACCAAGGTCCTTGCCTGAAAATGACCCCTAAACTAGACTGGGGCACTTAAGGTGTGACAAGGGTGGAAGCAAATTTGCAATTGCAATGCACGCTGCCCATTTTGGGCGCAATTGTTCCACCCTGGGGGTTTTTACGTTTTGATGAGCAGGAAATGTTCGTACCTCCATCAGTTCCACTTAGAGCACCTACTTTCATGCTTCCTCCTAGTCAATTTTTCCTTAGAGGAGACACTATTTGTGTGGCTTAGGAAGACTTTCCTTGAGTGCAAATTACCATAATAACGTAAAAAAAAAATTCCAACTTGCCAAAACATAATGTCTTTTCTACATCATAATGTAAGTAAAATTAGGTCATTTGAAAAATTGAAAAGACAGTTGTGTGGCAAAAGAACTGCAATGAAACACAGCATTAGCTTATTTAAGACTGGTGTCATAAGCTGATGAGAATGGTGGTTTCTGGTTTCTGAATAGCTTTTACATGGCTGCCATTTGAGGTTAAACAGAAATGCTATGGGTAAGAAGTGTAACTGTGCGCATCTCTGCAGATAACCATGCAGCAATATACCGTATTTTTCGCCCCATAGGACGCACCGGCCCATAGGACGCATCAAGTTTTTTGGGGGGGAAATAAAGGGAAAAAATTTTATTTTCCCCCCCCCCAGGCGCTTGTGGTGCCGGCAGCGGGGAGAAGCGCTCTTCTCCCCGCAGCCCGCCTTCAGACCAGGTCCGGGGACAGCGAGAAGACGCGCTGCGCCTCCCAGCTGTCCCCGGAGCTTGCGGGGCAGGCAGCGGGGAGAAGCGCTCTTCTCCCCGCCGCCCGCCTTCAGATCAGGTCCGGGGACAGCGGGGAGACGCGCTGCGCCTCCCAGCTGTCCCCGGAGCTTGCGGGGCAGGCAGCGGGGAGAAGCGCTCTTCTCCCCGCCGCCCGCCTTGAGATCAGGTCCGGGGACAGCGGGGAGACGCGCTGCGCCTCCCCGCTGTCCCCGGAGCTTGCAGGGCAGGCAGCGGGGAGAAGCGCTCTTCTCCCCGCCACCCGCCTTCAGATCAGGTCCGGGAACAGCGGGGAGATGCGCTGCGCCTCCCAGCTGTCCCCAGAGCTTGCGGGGCAGGCAGCGGGGAGAAGCGCTCTTCTCCCCGCCGCCCGCCTTCAGACCAGGTCCGGGGACAGCGGGGAGACGCGCTGCACCTCCCCTCTGTCCCCGGAGTTTGCGGGGCTGGCGGGGTCTCCCCGCCATCAGCCTCCAAACCACTTCGGGAGACAGCGGGATGGCGGCGTTCCGCCTCCCTCTGTCCCCCGACCTTGTGGGGCTGGCGCTGGGGCTCTCCCCTCTCACTCTCCAGGCTTCAGCGAAAGCCTGCATTCGCCCCATAGGACGCACACACATTTCCCCTTCATTTTTGGAGGGGAAAAGGTGCGTCCTATAGGGCGAAAAATACGGTAGCACAGAAATTGATGAGGGGTTGGCTGAACGTGTAAGCCAAATGTTTTGTTTGAGGCAGTAACAGGTGGCGTTATTCCTCTCTGTGGTGCTGCACTGGATAGTTCAGTTGACTGGAGCGTGGTGCTGATAACGCCAAGGTTGCAGGTTCAATCCCAGTATGGGAGAGCTGCATATTCCTGCATTGCAGAGGGTTCAACTAGATGATCCTCAGGGACCCTTCCAACTCCAGAATTCTATGATTCTGTGTTTAACCAGATTGCAGTCATCAACTGATGAGCAATATATATGTGAATCAGCCTAAATATTTCAGGGCCAACTCTATGAGGCAACAGAGTAGAGTGATCTGTTTTGGCATGCTGGGAGTGAGAGATCATATAGATGAAGCCAGGAATTTGGTGTTTGAATGCTGCAGAGTGAGCCCTAGTGATAGGGCAGGGGGAGCATTTGGGCTCCACTTCAGGCAGTAGAATATCTTAATCTGGGTCAAAGGGCCACAAAACAGAGCACTACAAGAATAAATGATCTGTATAAACAATTGTAGGCCCATATTTCTAACATTACACAACTACAGATTGGTTCCACACCGCCACCTCCAAACCCTAAAGGCACTTGATTAAATTAGTGGTTGAAACATTACATCCAGGAGTTTGACAAGCCTTATCAGGAACCTCAGCTGGTTCCTTCAGCCACCTCCTCTCTGATTCTGTTTTGCCATGGCTGTTAACATTGTAATTGAGAAACCAGAAACACCCCAAATATTCAAAAATTGGCCCTAGAGAAGCCATCAATTAACTTGCAAGGAAATACGACAAAGGGAGTGAAAACCAATAAAAGAGTAGCACAGAAACAAAGCCATTGACTGACTTTGAATGGTTGCCAAAGAGAAGTTCTGTACTTTTTAAAACGGCAGAGCTCAGGGTCCACCATGCACTGTCTGGTTCTCTGTAGCAATCAAAGCAACAAACTCATTTCTGTATCATTATATGCCCATGGACAGACATTTTATAAAATCAAATCTGAAACTGGGATTGTTGTTGTTTTTACAACTGCTCATTCAATCAGATGATCCAGATTATACTTCAGAATTATTTTGGACCTCCCTTCTCTTGGAATAAAATTAGCTATGTGTCCCATCATGCTCACAAATCATGTTTGCATAAGCCTGCATAAATGTTTTGGGTTATTAGTTGGAAGCAACAGCCTCATTTTGCAAATAACAAAATGTGCAGGATTTTGGAGAGGGGTATTAGGATGATAGAGGAATTCTGGAGAGGGAGTTTAGGGAGGATAAAGGCATCAAGTTTGGCTCGCTCTAATTAGGCCAAAATCAGTAAACCAGAAATTCAGCAGTTGCTGTGCTTGGATCTGCCAAGTCCCAGCTTCTGCCAATGTTAAATGTTGGAACAACTTTTCATCGTGTTTTCATTTCAATCGGCATGGAGGAGGGGAGTTCATAAAATTGACACCAAAAAGTATATGAGGGATGGACTTAGGCAACTAAATACATTAAGCACTCTGATTCTAGAGAAGCAGCAGTCAGCTCTCCAGCGGCTATGATCTTGAAGACTTTCCCCCCATTTTTGGTTTTTCCATTTGTTTCTATGGAAACGCTGAGACGGAAGAGACGGCCTGCCAGGAAAAGTAAAGTTGGAACCCTTGTAAAAATACAAAAAACATCCTCTTGCTAGGGAAGCAGAAATTAGCATTTGCCATTCTCCTTGCCAACAACACCTACAAGAGTTGGGGTCCAAAAGGCCTGCAGGGATTCCCACCCCCCCCCATTAGTAAAGTGCTGTGAACACAAAGACAAGAGACCTGCCAAAACTGGAACTGCAATCCATCACTCTTCTCTTTAAAAGGAAGCAGGCCACTTAGGGCCGATTTAAACTCTCATCAGAATCCAGTGGTAAAAGCTTTTCCTGGACCGTGTTCTTTTAGGTTGCAATGTTTGACTGCTACCCTATGCTTGTATATTTATTGTTTAAATTTATATCCTGCTTTTCCACGTCTCCATGCTCAAGGCAGCTAACCGCATTGTATGCAACACAAATCTGAATCAGTATATAGGGCAAACAAGTTTAAAAACCAAAACCAAAAAGAGTTCAGTTCCATGTAATTGTCTAAATAAAAAGGTCTCCATCTGTTGCCAGAAGACCATCAGAGAGTGGGGCTAAATAGGCCCTCCTAGGAAGGGAGTGCTTTTGAATTATGGTGCTGGAGGAGACACTTGAGAGTCCCATGGACTGCAAGAAGATCAAACCTATCCATTCTTAAGGAAATCAGCCCTGAGTGCTCACTGGAAGGACAGATCCTGGAGCTGAGGCTCCAATACTTTGGCCACTTCATGAGAAGAGAAGACTCCCTGGAAAAGATGTTAGGAAAGATGGAGGACACAAGGAGAAGGGGACGACAGAGGACAAGATGGTTGGATGGTGTTCTCGAAGCTACCAGCATGAGTTTGACCAAATTGCGGGAGGCAGTGGAAGACAGGAGTGCCTGGCGTGCTCTGGTCCATGGGGTCACGAAGAGTCGGACACGACTAAACGACTAAACAACAACAAAGGAAGGGAGTACCAGAGCTCAAGCAAAGCCACTCAAATGACCCTGCCAGTCACACTTCAAATGTTACTGGAACTGTGGGAAAGGTGCCCTCCAAAGACCTTAAAATACAGGCACAGTTTGCATGCAAGGAGACAAAAACTAGCAGACAATGGAGAAAGCTGATCTGAACTCATCTCCATGACATGCTAGCTTTCTGTTTGCAGGGAGGACTCTTCTCCCCCTCCCCCACTGCCACACAACCACACACCCTGTCCTGCTTGGATATTGGGTATCATTCATCCACCACCTACAGCTCCTAATTCTACAGTCCATCTGTATAAAACTCTTTTACCATCTGATTCTGTTAACTGTGTAAAGCCATCTTTTGTGCAAATCTTGCTCGGTTACTATTATTCACCATTTTTATTTACTAAAAGAATTGCATGTGAATGTACAGTTCCATAGTCATCATCCCATTGGGGGGAAATGTGTTTGTATGCAACTTGCATAGATCTTAAGACAACAAATTACAATCTCCATTCTGAATAACAGAATGGGGCTGAATAAATGAATTGGGGTGGGACCATGTGCATGATCACTTATGCCATTGAGAGAACTGAGAGCGCTTTCTGCTACGTTTACATTGGAAAGCTTAGTAGTAAAGTAAATGGTAAAAGGTGCTGGGCTGACATTAGATGAAAATCCTCTCTCCACAGCTGTCAGCAAAAAGAATGATTACATTTGGTCATACCCTTCCCTGGCTGAATACACAGCTGATCAGCTGAGCTGGGTTTTATTTGGTTTATTATTCTTACAAATTCTACAGTTACCTGAACATCTGATCTATTGGCTCTCCATTCTGGCAGTGCACTTGGGAGAGAATGTAGTGTTCCCTTGCCTACATTGGGCAATCCAGCATTCCTGCTTTTGGCTAGCCGCACAAAACCCCCAGCATAAACAAAGAAAATGGTTAACAAGCACAGGTAGTGATGCCCCCACTTTTTCTGGGTCCTCTAGAGGCTTGCCAGTGCAGATGTACATGCAGCTGGCCTTAATTGCTATGTTCAAAAGATTATGCTCTGCAAATATTAGACGAGAAGCAGATTCAGGTGTTTGCCCGTGTTTTCGTGAGCAGTCAGCTCAGTTTATGAGTGCCTTTTTGCTCCGCTTCTGTGCGTGAGGCTCTTCCCACATGCACACAATGTGGTAATGTAATGCACTGCACAACAGGCTGCAGTTGTGTGTTGTGCTGCTGCTCAGTGGGGAAAGTTCCCTGCAGGTTTTGCTTTATTTGTTCTTTGAAACGGGGGGGGGGGGTGGAGAGCCTCTGGCCCACCAAGCTCTCATATCCTGCCCCTAGCCCTCTCACCTAAGAGAGGATGTGGCTAGAATAATCACCTGTAATGTGCCTGTTTTCTCTCTTTTTAAAAAAGAAACCTCACAAGTCAAGTACATGGAAGATAGCATTTTCTCATACCACACTATCTGCAGTCTAAAGTGGCATAGTCAGCTTAGAGGAATATTGTCAGGAGCAGGTCAGTAATAAATCACATGGTGTCAGTGAAGTTAACTCTTTATTCAAGGAAGCAAGGTCAGCTCAGATGGCCATGCCTAGTGAGCATAGCAACTCATCCCAGCAGGTCTTGCCCCAATGAGGCAGTTGCGAGGACTGAAGGTCCCCACCACTCTCTAAAACTCCTCCTTCCCCGGGTCCTTCCACAGGAACCTGAGGCTCCTTCGTCTTGCCTCTCTTTGCTCCACCCTCTTCATTCCTCTTTGTGTTGGGAGGAGCTGGTCACAGCAGGAGGAGGAGACCCCTTGGCTTCTTCACCAGCCTGACTCATCTCTGCCTCTTGGCCCACCTCCTCTCCAGCCGCTTGTTCTGGACTGCTCTCTGCCACACTCTTCCTGCTCTCTAAACCCTGTTACCGCTTTGGCTTCTGACATCTCCCCCTCCCAGTCTTCTCCCTCTGACCGCTCATTGTCGTCCCACCACCAAACCCTGGGCTCTGAGCCTTTTTCCATTGGACGTTCAGCTGGTGCCTCCCACCACTTCTCGGTATCCAGCCACTTCATGATAAATATGTATTCAGAACTTTGCGGGGGGGGGGGGGGAACCATTTATTTATTTATTTATTTATTTATTTATTTATTTATTTATTTATGAATGAGAAGAGAGCTTGAGATTTGTGCAAGTTTGTTTATTTTTGTATTTATATCCCACTTTTTTCTCCAATGAGCTCAAGGTGATCTACATGGCTCTCTCCCTCCCCAATTAATCCCCCACAACTCTGTGATGTAGGTTGGGTTGAGAGACACTGGCCGGCCCAAGGTCATCCAATGAGCTTTATGGCGGGGGGTGGGATTTGAACCCTGGCCTCAGGTCTCAATACCCTGGTCCTTCTCCACTGCTCCTCTAAGCAATAGAGATGACAGCAGTCAGAAGAACAACTATAGCAGTTATTTTAAGTAATAGCACTGCACTAAAGTCATTGAGAAAGTGGCAAGGAACCGTGGGAAAATGCAGCACAGGAGAACTTTGGATTCTCCTTTTGAAGAGATCAATTAAACAATGCAGCTAAACAGTACAGTTGTACCTCGGAAGTCAAACGGAATCTGTTCTGGAAGTCCGTTCAACTTCCAAAATGTTCAGAAACCAAGGCATGGCTTCCAATTGGCTGCAGGAAGCTCCCGCAGCCAATCGGAAGCAACATCAGATGTTCAGGTTCCAAAGAACGTTCGCAAACCGGAATGTTTGCGACATTCTGGGTTTGTGACATTCGGAAGCCAAAACGTTAGACTCGCAAGGTGTTTCAGAACCAAGGTACAGCTGTATTTGAAATGGTATGAGGCACTTGCTGCCATGAGACCAAAAAAGAGAGACTTTGATAAGGATGCAGCAGAAGCACAAATAGATGCAGAAGAACTCATAATATAATTCAAGTGGAGGTGCTTTTTCTTTAAGAATCAGCACTGAGCTGCAGGCCTTGATCTCTCATTCTGAATAATTACTGTGTTTTTAAAGAGCCAAATCTTTGTCACATTTATTTTAAAAAATACAGTGCATTAGTGGAGTGTAATAATTTCGCTGCAGAAATAATTACTAGCTATTATGGTATTGTTTGACAGATGCTGCATTCAATTTAAATACAAGCATCTAGGATTTGACAATCAATTTCTTGTTATGAAGCTAAATGACTTCTGTATAGGCATGTTAGCAACAAACATTATTTTTTTGCCTGCTGGTGTAATTCATAGGCTGCTGTTGGCATTTCTGGGGACTAAAGGAGCAGAATGCTTCCTTGCAGAGAAAACCAGTCTTGCCTTAACAATGGGCTGTAACTCTTCCCTTGTGATGAATAGCCCAGTCCAAAACCCAATCGTTTTATTGTGCATCTTGGGCCAGGTCAGTCACTCTGCAAAAATAGGATTCCCAAGGAGACAGCCCCATTGAAAAGATGCCTCATAAAAGCCACTAGACTTTGAAAACTAGCTCGTGGTTGATTTGTGTTAGTAGCCTTCTTCAAGCATTCTTCTTCAGCGCTGAGACATTGAGGGAGGGGTGAGCTGTGGGGCTGAGCGAGCCAGCTCTGTGTCCTTGTCCCTCCCCATCCTCCTTGACCTCAGCAAGTTGGAGGATTAAACTTCTGAAGGAGGAAAGAGACTCCCGTAAATGAAGGCTCCCTGCAATTCTTAGAACCCAAGTTTTCCAGGGTTCTAAAGCACAGGGAACCTCCAACAGTACAGGTGGCTCCCCTAACAAGTTCATCCCCGAATTCAAAGCAAGTAATAGAAATTTGATAAAGGGGGGAAGCTAGCACCGTGCCCCCCTTGTGTGTTTTAACACCAAAGATTGCCTGAATGTGTTATTTTGGGGGTGGGGAGTTGTGTAGCCATATTTATATATTCGAAATTTTGTGCAAGGGCTTTGAAGTGGAGGGGGAGCGTTGACCTGTGTGAGCTGAGCATGTGAGCTGAGCAATGAGCAGGAAGGTATGAAGGGAGCTTGTAAGTTTAGCAGAATCCTTGCATTTTCAGGGTTCTAAGCACAAGGCAGCAAGCACTAAATTCACGTCCAAACCCCCTTTCTACATTTCTGCTCAGTGCAGGATGGTTGGGGATGGAGATGAGCCAGAAGGCACAGCACCCCATCTTCGGTTTAAACTCCCCTGTATTCTTTTTAACATGTGAACAGGGGCTCTGTTTGCATATTAATGTGTGAAACATACACAACATTAATTGCTCTGCTGCTGCTGAGCTGGTGTGATAGTGACAAGTGTGGTTACTAGAAAAGCCCCTCAACGATGAAGTATACAAGGAAGTCTCTCTTTTTCTGCCTAACCTATTTTACCGAGTTGTGATGCCAAAACAACAGGGAAGCAGCTTCCACATCAGTAAACATTAAGTATGATTTGTGCTTTTGCTAGGCTGTTTTAGACTAAACACAACACAGATGATCATCTTGTGCTTATACTTTGTGCTTCCATCATTCCCTTCTTGTAAGAAAAACTGTGTGGGAAAAGTTACAACGCTTGTTTTATTTTATTTTTAGGTCACCATTGGTCAACTTTATTCAACGGAGAAGTTAATTATCGAATGCCCACAGAATGTCTGATAGTGGATGAACTCTTCTTTGCCTGTAGGAGTGGCGGATCAGCCTCAGTATTCTGGAACACGCACAGATTTTTACTTGAACATATAGTATTCTCTATGTATATTTGAGCTGTCTTGTTTCTCCACGTTGTTCACTAAGTCTTAACATAAGCTGTCCAGAATTTTTCATAGTGTGCTTTCAATATGCCAGTAAGATGATAACAATGTGTTGCCATGTCTGAGTGTCACTATTTGCTTATATCAAGTTTTCTTGCCAATAAAATTCCATAAACTGAGGTTTGCTTGCTTCTGCTACTCAAGTTAATGTCTTTTCACCTAGCTCAGAAACTGGTAAATGAATATTTATTGCAACTTGGGGAATTCAGTGTAGAATTTGTGACAATCTCAAAACCAGGTGTGGGAACTTGAGACCCTCCTTGTGTTGCTGAACTACAACTCCCCAAATCTCTGGCCATTGGCCATGCTTGCCAGAGCTGAGGGCAGCTGTCCTTCAGCAACATCTGTTCCCCACTCCTGTTCCAAACCATTTCAAGAGACCTTATTTCAGAAAATGCAGTTAAGACTGCAGTCCTAGATCAATTTTTACTAAGTTCATGCACTGCAGGCAGTTTGGACTTTGCTTAAGCATTTCAAAATTCCATGGGGGCTTAATCTACTTAAACATCATCATCTGAAGAGCTATGAAATTTACAACTTAAAAGGATTGCTTTCCGGCACCTGAGCAATGGAGTGCTGTGTTTTCCAGAGGCTACAAATATACAGGTATTCACTTGGTATGCCATATCACAGCAGTGGCAAGGGCAGTTTGGCCCACAAGGCTCCCCCTCCCTCCCAAGTTGCACCAGGTCAACAATGGGGCAGGTAAACATGCAGCTCCCTGCCAAAAGTGTAGTTTGTAGGCACCACTAGTCAGCTGATCACTGATACTTGCAAATTCCTGCGCCTTTGTTCTGTTTGATTTCAAACCACACACATAAAAGAAAACACTTCCCTCGACATCAGGGTGATGTCAGATGAATTGACAGGTGGGTCCTATGCACACAATCCCTGCTACTGCAGCTGTGTGGCATTCTCATACAAAACTGAACATGTACAGTGCCAAAAGAAAATAGTGACACCAGCATGAAAACAGTGATGAGGCAGAGGCCTGGCCAATGGGATACAGCCCACATATTACCTAGTGTTTTAAAAAAATCGAACCTAAAGGTACATCTAGCCTTAACAGTATGCCTCCCAAAAGTTAAGCCAGTGCTTCGGAGAAGGTTACAAGCATGGTGAGAATAACCATTTGGTTGTCACCTTGTGAACTCCATGACCATAGACTTTAAAAAAAAAAAAACAGACACCATTGGACCTTGTGAAAATATACTGTGTTATGTATTATAAGTAGCGCTCTCACTTCAGCTGGGGATCTAGAAGCTGCACAAGATTATGAAACAACCACTAGAAGCAAGTTTGACTGTAGCACCGCATTCAGCCCTTATTCTTCAATGAAGCATTCAAGTGCATTGTTTTTAATCAATGCTTCGCCCTCCTTCCCCAAGCTCTTGGATCATCATACTAGTTGACACCAGAAATTTGGTTTCTTTATAGACATATAAGGAAGAGATTTTCCCCCCCCAGCCCCCTGTTTACAGCAACAAGAAATGTTCCAGTTTGTTCATCAATTGATAAGCACTGTACAAAGGTAGTGGCGAGGGGATGGGAGAAGGGAAGGAGTTGCTTCGAACATATTGCTGATCCTATCAGCCTCCTTATCGAGTCCGAATCTCTGCTGAAATGTCAGGCACCAAAATTAGGCTATTTGCTATTTCAAAGGTCAAAAGAACGCAACAATTTTCTGAAACTTACAAAAACATCCAGGCTTTTTACTAGCAAACATGATTAACAATCTGCTACATCTGTAGACACCAGATTGCTCCCTTGCGCTTGAGAGTCCAATCAAAAAAAGGCATGGAGAGCCTTTAAGAAAGCAGGTTAAACCTCATAGGCCATGTCCACAATTGCTAGATTTATGGGAATGTTCCAAAGAATTTCTGATCCACCAACCGTGCTTGGCACAATACCCAGGGCTAAGTAAACCTGCGTGTGTACTGCACTTGGCATGCATTCATGGCCACCAAGCTGCATTCAATAGGTTTCGTCTTGTGTCATACAGACCTATACTAATTACAGAGGCTCGAGTTCCTACAGCGTGGCTACCAGCATTCAGCCAGACGGATCTCGTGACACAGAATTAGCCATGCTTCTAAAGGAATTACAAAAAACAAAGGCTTCTTAACTATTGCACCTAAGCAGCTCCACCATGCAAGTTACATGACTCCTCTACAAAGCAGGCATCGCAGAACCTCCTCCAGACAAGCGTAATTGCAGTTTCCAGGCAGGCACACGTAGGGCAGCTTAGGGAAGAGTGACAAAGCCAGCTCGTATATTATTGTGTCTACCGTTCATCAGACAGAATGGATTTACCTGAAGAAGGTGATGTTCTGCAAGTTAATGGTATCCTAGAAGCCTTCCTTGAAGGCTGCAGGGCTGTCTTAAGCATATGCGGTCCCAGGGTGCAAAGATCTGCCCGGCGCCCCGCCTCCCCCCCCCCCAAGTTGCCCAGTCCCAGGCGCGCAGGAGGGCGGAGCCGGCCGGCCGCCTCAGTGCCTTGCTGGCCCCTTAACTCACAGCACAGAGCCACCCACAACAGAAGAGCCCACCACAGCGCTCTGACCGATGGGCGGGCTCTTCCTCGGACTCGATTCTCGGCCTGTTGCCCCTGAGAGCCCAGCACCCGGGAGCCCCGCACCCCTAGCACCTATAGGCAAGACGGCCCTGGAAGGCTGATATCCGAACGCAACCACCAATAGTTTGCTTGTACGAGTAGTGCGATCAATGGTTTCAATCAACTGAACATCATTCCTACATGCTTACTTGGGCAGATGGAGATTCTACATAAGCCAGAAGATCCCATGTTCCACCCCAAACTAAGATGTTTAGCATCCATTTTTATTTCTCTTCCTTCTTACCATATGCTGCTGACATTGTGATAATGGCGAGTGGCACAGAAAGCCACACCAGAAACGCATAAAAAGCCGTAAGTCGATTTACACAGTCCTAACTATATTCAGCAGTTTTGCCTGTCACTTTCATACACATGGCCAAGATCAGATTACAATTGATGTGCAAATTGCACTCAACCTTAAGCGTTGTAAAATAAACAAATCTAGTTGTTTAAAATAGAAGCAACCCTGCACCTAAAGGCGAACACTAAAGCTAATTTATAATGCTTTTCACTTGCCTCTTCATTCCTACTGCTATCACCATTTTCAGCTTAACCTCTACTTTGACATGATACCATGACAGAAAATTAATAGTTTCTGGGTAAACGCCTGGCATGTCTCTCTAGTTTTGCATTTTCTTTTGTTTTTGATAAATGAAGGCACTTCCCTGAAGGCACTTTTAGCTTCAGGACATCTGCAGGACACACACTTATATGGTGCCTCTTACTTCAAATAAAATTTTAACCAGCTGCAGTATCTTTTAGAACCCAGTTTTAATATACAATATTTGTTTTGGCTTAATACACATTTTCCTTTTCTTTCTTATTTTAATCCAGATGGCTGCAGAACCTCTTATTGTTTCCAGACCTGGTACGCACTAGCAAAGTTGAGAGTAAGCTCTGCTAGCACTCAAAATGCAGACATCTGGAACTGTACCTGCCAAAAAAAAGGAAAACATTAAAGGAGTAAACATTTAAGAGTTAACTTCTTTTAAAATGGCATCTCCAAATTTCAGAAGAGTCAAAGAGCCTGAGATGTACTTTTAGGAACTAGACAGTATGCTTGGGAAATTTGGCAAACTCAGGCATAGAGAAGGGGCAGAAGTTTATTGGTCACATTATTTCATTCTGTGTCTCAACATCTGTTAACACCGAAGTCCTAACTTAAGAAAATAAGAACCAACCATCTTGGGTAAAAGCAAATGAAAGCAAACAAAACCTTTGCTTAATTTGAGTCCCATTTAAAAGAAACATCTAAGGCTGCCAACCCAATAAGCCTTTTATTGAACAAAGGGTTGTGGTGCTTGAAAATCTCCTCTCCTCTCCTCTACAATCTGGTTATGTTTGTACAGCAGTTATGGGATAGATATACACACAAGAAAGATTACACTGAAGACAAAAATTGATGTAGTCATATGTAGCAGACAAACAACCTCATTAACTCACAGGAAAAGGCATTTTTATTCATCAAGGTTTACAATTCTTGCTTATTAAAGCAACCGAGAGAATTCCTCCAGCACGTCTAACAGAAACAAAAAAACTCACCCACCCAACTCACCCTTCCCCATATTCCTCTAAAGGCACTAAAAACAGAAGCATATTTGACATTCCTCTGGAAGGAGAGGGTGATCATTTACACGCAGAATGCAATCCATATTTAGAATACTGTGCACAATTCCAGATATCTCCGGGCCCTCGGTCTCCTCTGAATGCTGTTCCAACAAGATTATTCACAGCAAATACAGGAGGAACTCTACAGTGTGCAAAACCAGTTCTTACCAGTTTTGGCCAGAATAGCATGCTAGAGATTTGCTCCTTGCTTGCTGCGAATGATCTTGTTCAAGACAGTTTTCAGTTCTGACATATCGGCTAACAGCTCTGTTCATTCCCTCTGAATATCTCAGGCAAGAACTACCGGTAGTTTCTCCCCCCCCCCCCCAATAGTTTATGGAAATAAACCTTGGGGGGCAGAGGAAAAGGCACCCTAGGTCACCAGAGCTGGCAAGAAGTCAAAGGCTACCTAATTTTACATTTCTAAAAGTGCTTAGTCAAGCCCTGTGGGGTTTTAAAAAAAGGTATCACATTTCCTAAACAAAACACTCAGCTATGTCTTCCACTGGCTCTCAGGTATACAAAAAAATTATCCCATGGGAAAATATATATATTCTCCCCCATCCCCCACGACCTAGCATCTTTACCACTTAAGGTGGTAGGAGCGTCAAAGTTTATGCTGACCCCATTATGACTCACTGCGGGCTCTTTGGCATGGTATCAGTTTTTTATCCAAGGAAAAGGAACGTGTGGTGTTCAGGAGAATTTGTGCACTCGTGCTTGCTTATTCATTGCTACGTTTAATTTAATACATTTTGGAAACTAGTTTTAAAAGAAAAATAGAAACCCCACAGGATTTCTCTGCATCTGCAATATAGTAAAAAAAAAGTGACCAGAACAAGTTCTTCCAAAATGTTGAGAAAACTGCTACTCTAGCTGGAGAAAAGCAGTATTTTTCGAAGTACACTGAAAGGCAGTGTTGCTCTTGGCATGTACACAGAGACACCCTATACTTCTGTCCCACTGCCCTGCAACTGGAAGGCTTCAACTACATTTTAACTTTTGTCCCCAACAGTTATCAACTGCAGAGTCCAAGGTTACAGTAGGAGTCACAGTCAGCTTCTCCGTTTAAAAAATAAAAAATGAAGGGGGAAGAGCAGCCATTTAACACTTTAAACACATCATAAAATTTCCAAACAAGAATCCAAATTATTATTTTGTAAAGTTATATTAAGCCCAGGAGGATTATGTTCTGCGTAACTGGTGCACCAAGAAGCAGCTAGGGCAATGGTTCTCAATCAACTAAGTACTGTGGGCCGCCTGTTTTTCAAAAGCCAAGCCATGGACCCCTTACTTTTGAAAATTTTGATACCTCTGTGATAGGTTTTGTTATGTGAATGGTGCGACAAACCACACCCTAGGTGGGTGGTTAAGTGGACCTCTTGGGGTCCACAGGCCACCAATTGCGTACCACTGAGCTAAGGAATTATCAACTGCTACATACACAACAGGGAAGAGCAGTGTCGCGGGAATAAAACTTAATTAGGGACAAGCTTCTGAAAACACACTGCATGTGTGGCGCTTGGGAGCCATGCCTGGGCAAGACCTTTAGACTGATGTGTGCACACCACAAACCCCATGTTCATTACAATGCTAAGTGTCCCTTAATCTCCTAGAGATACATTCCTAAAGCAACCTTTAAGGTGATGCTTCATTATATAAGTTGTGGTTGCACAGTGCTGCAACTGGACAAAGTGAGGCATATATAAACCCAAACATGGCTCTGCAAAGTTTACCCCTGCTCACATCTCCCTTCACCTTGGAGGGTATGCCAGTCTACTGCATTCATACAAACCCATACAGGATCCCTCAAGGTACAACACGGCAGATGTTTCATACTACTGACCTACTGAGTCACCTTACTTGAGAAGAGAATGCTAAGGTTGACACCCTTATGAAGGGTGAAGAATAGTACAAATATCGGAAATGGTGCCAGCAATATTTTCCCCAAATCCTAGGCAGAAAAGAGCCTACCATTCCAAGTTTTAGAAAGTGACTACTGTAAGAAAGAGCATGCTAAGAAATGAGTTTGCCCTTGAAAGGCAAATCAATTAATTGTCACTTTTAGTCATTAGAGCATTTTATCATGACTGGAGAGGAGACCTTAATACAATTTGACTGCTAGACAGGCTTCTAAAGGTGCTATTCAGCGGCCACTTTAGTTAATAGTAGTCCCAAAGACACCAATTAAGTGGTCATCAAGTTGTTCCTGTTTTAGCAGCTAATTTCCCAGAATGATTGCTCCTACTAAACACTTCACAGCCTGAGTTGTAGCAAGGCTGCAGCTAGCTTTTGTGTTTGTTGGGGCTTTATTTAACCATTTAGGGTTGCAAAAGTGCATTAAGTTTCAAAGTAAGAAGCCCTTCAAAGGACTCAACCAAGTTACAGAGATGGGACATCCAGAGGAAGAGGATCACACATGAAAGTTGCTTGCTCTCTCAGCAGCTATTGCCACAGGTATGTCATCTCAAGAGAAGCTTCAGGAATACTGAGTGGGTTTGCATTTTTAAAGCACCTAGTAGTCAATCTGCACACACCAAGGATGATGATCCACACAACAGCTATGCAGTAGTCCAGCTAAGGATTATTATTATTTAATCCTGCTTGCCTTCCTCACTACCAGCTAGATACATGCAGCTGCCGCCACCACATGCATGCATCAACTTTTGCAAAACCCTGACGTGTGTGTCCACAGTTTGCAAAAACCTCAATTCTGTGTGTTGGCAGCGGCTACAATCCAGCCAGAAGCAGGGAGCAAACATAAGCGGGATTGGATACAAAGGAAGGCGGGCCTCCAGAACTTCCAATAGTTGTGGAGAAGGATGAATTTCAGCAGGAAAACCCAAACCTGCCGAAATTCCCTCTTCTACACAGCTACAGCAAGTTCTGGAGCTCTGACTTCATTTTCATTTGGTCACAGAACTCTTAACACCTTTCGTAAAGGGCTATTACATCCCAGTGTGGATTTTCTAGTAGACAGACATTTCACACCTTCTTAGACCTTGAAAGCCCACATGTGATGATGTGCTTTAAGTGATAATTTGTTAACATGCTATGTGACTGGAACCAAGACTAAAATCACCAGTGCAAGCAAAAACAACAAACAAGTAGCCACAAAAGTTCCCTTTTTCAAAAACAGACCAAAAAAAAACCCCTCTTCGTCAAGCCCCTGGCCAATATCTGTTAAGATTTCTGCCAAAAGGTCCTCAGCTGTGTTACAAAAATAAGAGCACATTATCCCTTTGGTGGAAGACAAAGTGCGTCTAGTTTATTAGTGTAAAGAAAAGGCTCGGTATTCAAGTTGTAACAGGGAAGTACTCAGCTGTGCATGTGTATTTTGAACAGCTCTGTTTGCTTGGTTCTCAGAGAGACTTCTGTAATTCAATTGCATCCTTCTTGGCTTTCACAGGTCATTTCCTGTACAAGAATAACGGAAGGCACAGGTCAGAAATGGTCCCCCACCCCACCTCTTGCAAGCTTCCAGAAACTCCACTCTCTGGCTCGAGGGGCATACTTCCCTCCACAAAAAAGGGATGTTTCACAGCATCAGTCACTCCCCCAGTTATAGACACCAGGTCATATCAGTGTTTGCCTGGAGCAGAAAGCAGTTAACATTCAGGTTGCTGCTTTGTCCTTCTCTCTCCCATTGTCAGGCCCTGATTTCCACATTTCCTTCTCACTTGACGCCCTACAAGGCTTCTCCTTTGCTCCAACTTGAACTAGGCTGGCTGCAGCGAGGCTAAGGTAAGTGCAAAGGCACAGTTGGCCACCCCGATCCGCTTTCCAAAGGATTGGGGTGGAAGGCACAAAGGCAAGGTGATGGCAGTTCCTGGATGTCGCGGGGCTCGGAAGGCTGTAAAGCACGCGGTGCGAGGCAAAGCACAGCTGGCTTCTTGCTCCGAGCTTCTCTGGCAACCGAGGAAAGCAAGCTGACGGGCGCCTCGTCGGTGTCAATAAAAGGGAGGCGCGGATTTTTCCGGGCTGCTCAGGGTGTAATTGGCCCCGCCGTTGTTATCCCAGTACTCGCCCTGCTGGCTGCGGTAGCAGATGGCGAAATGCACGGCCGTGCCCTCTTGCAGACCGGGCGGGAGGCACAGGGTGAACTGGTAGCGCTCGACGGGGCTGCAGGGCTCCGGGGGGTCCGCGGGCGGCGGGGGCAGCGGCGCCGCGGGGGTGTCCAAGAAGGAGAGCCACTCGTTGAACGTGTAGCGCACCGTCACTTCTTTGGGGCCCGGGCAGCTGAGCACCCTCACCACGCCGCGCACGTCTGTGGGGGCCCCGGCCAGAGCCGTGCCCGTAGCCTCCTCCAGGCACACGCGCTGGCCCTGCAGCCGCCCGGGCCCGTCGGGCGGCGGCGCCAACTCGAGCGCCTGAGGCAAGTGCAGCGGGCGCAAGGCCGGCGCGGCGCAAGCGCCCAGGCCCGCCAGGGCGGCGCTGAACTCCTCGAAGTCCTTCTGGCGCATGGGGAAGCTCTGCAGGCGGGACAGGACGGCGGGCGGCACCTGCGGCTCCTCGGCGGCGCTGAAGTGCTTCACGCTGGCCAGGCACAAGCCCAGCGAGTCGGCAAACTGCACCCGCTTCTTGCACTTGGTGCAGCAGTTGCCGCTGCCGCCCCCCGACGCCGACGCCCCCCCTCCGTCCTCGTCCTGGTCGCCGTCACTGTCCCCCTCGAGGCGGCCCCGCGGGAAGAGCCGCGCGGCCGCCAGCGTCGGGCTGGCGGGCAGGGAGAGCGAGCGCCCGTGGCGGCGGCGCAACTCCAGAAGCGCCTCGTCGGGAAGCTCCTTCTTCTTCTCCCCCGCGCAGTCCCGCTCGACGGCGCCGCCGCCGCCTCCTCCCGCCTCCGCGCTGCCCGACGCTCGCCATGGCGCAGCCGAGGCGACCTCCTCAGCCGCCGGGCGCTCGCCGAAGGAAGCTAGCAAGCCCAGCACCGCGGGACCCCTGCTCTCCATAGCATGACGCCGACGCGGCGCCTCGCTCGCTCTCGGCCGAGTCCGGGGCTTCCGCCCTCTCTGCTTAAGTTTCCATCCGAGCGGCGGCCGTCGGGGGGTCCGGTCCGCTTTCCAAGCAGGGTCGTTTTGTCGCAGTTGCGAGGCTGCTCGCGAAAGCCCGTGGCGCGCTGGGCGAAGGGGGCGCGCCCCCTTTTCCCTGCCTCCTGCGCTCCCTCCCTACCCTCGGGGAAGTGTGGGGCGGGGCGGGACCTCCCACAGGAACCAGTCAGGAAAGACATTCGCCACAGGCTACAAAGCACGTAGCTGTTTCTCTCGCAGTCTCGGGCGGGGGAGCGTGCCTAACCCTTTCCTCGGGGTGTGTATGCGGCGGGGGCGGGGGGTGAGAAGTAAAAGGGGGAAGCGCCCCTTCGAATCCGGACTTGAAGGAGTCCTAGAATGCTTTGGGCTTGCAGGAGGCTTGGCCCCGCCACGCCCACCGGGAGTTCCCCCTCCTCATAAGTGGCGTTGCCGAGCAGTAGTAAGACTCCGTTTGGGCTGCTCCCTGGCGCAGGGAGGAAATGAAATGTCAGAGGCAGCCCTCTCTTCGCCACAGGAAGCTGTTCCTGAGGCAGCTCCCCCTTTTTCCTTCCTCTCCTGCTTTTGGCAACTTCGATGGATAATGCCCAGGGGAAAGCTGCAACTATTTCAGTCAGTGCCTTAGAAATGGTACCACTACAATCCTAACTTAAGTACTGTACAGAGTTGAAGACTCTATGTAAAGCAAGACGCGCTGAGCTCAAATGTATCTAAAAGTCATTATCTCAGGCCCAGAAAGCTTTCTTTCCCCCTGCCTTCCTTTGGTGCAGCTGGTCAAGCAGAGAAGCTTAACTTAGCTGCTTGTTGATCTGCAGGCGATTGCGATTAAATGATGGGCATCTTTCAGAGTCACAGGATTTGTAGATTGTCTTCATGGCCACCCAGTTTGTAAATGATATTCTATTGCTGGAGTGCATGCCCTATTATGGCTAGACATGCTTGAATGAATTGTTCCTCAATGGTGACCATATACTTTAACTCAGATTCCTGCATTGTGGGAGGTTGGACTGTATGGCCCCTTCCAACTCTACCACTCTGAGTCTCTGTTAGGAAGTGTGGAAGTATGTGTTATCCTCAGACTCACTGTATTTTTACTTCACATATGCGGGCCAAAGTTTGTCTCTGAAAAACAGCATTGAGCTAAACCCTGGCGCAAATTAAACCACATGCCAAACTAAGCCTCATGCTGTTATCTAGAATCAGGGCTGTAATCAGAGGCACACTTTGGTGTTTGAAACTAATAATGGGATATAGTGAAACTAAACTGAAATATAGCACAGGTTTAGCATTTCCATATTATTTGCAAACAATATTGGAGCAGGGAAAAAAAGAACTTAAATCAAAATCACAGCTATCTGAGGTCTATCTAGGCATTATTGCATGCACATTCACTCTATTAAGTTTGCAGCTGGCTTACTCCAGGGAAGTGTGCCTCACAGTGCTTTGGCTTTATGTGAATTTTGTGTCAAGAAGCCAGACAAAATAGAGGACATGCTACACCTGCGGGAAATTCCCTCCTTTGAACAACTAATAAAGGTGAAGAAGTCCTTTCCTTTAAAAAAACACATGCAACTAGAATCTTTAAAAAGCATTTACTACACACAGATACATCCTGTGATAGGCTACTACTCATCCTCCAAAATGGAATTTGGTTCAGAAGTGAACTCCGGAGTATGTTACTTGAGACCAGCCCAATCCACCAATCTGTAGGGGGGTGTTAGTTTTAAAGATGTTTCAGTAAATACATGCTACAAAATTAAATCCCTCCAACACAGTAACAAATTGCACACACTCAAGTAGGACAAGATGGTTTCAACAATGGAGTGCATTGTTCAGTAGCCAGCCATGTGTATGTGGTGGATGCCAGACCATATTGTTTTCATTTGAGAAAGTTAGAAATGGATGCCATACTTCAAAAAAGTCATCAGCATCCTGAGAACTGCTCAGTGCCTTTACCTGTCTGTTAACTGTTGCTGTTAAGGGTAGCAACATGAATGCAAATTGTTTTATAGCCCAGACATAGGCTGGTGAGCTGTCAAAGTACTAGCTAGCTTGCACATGTACAAGCAGCGGCACAGTGGAGGCCATCTTTGCTGCAGCGCAAGATCATGCAGCCCCCATAATTCAAAACATACTGCTTTAAGTTCTCTGAATTTTTGCTTTAGTTCACTTTTACTGATGCTGCTTTATGCACTGAGAACTCCACTGCCCAGATGTTTTGTACCAATATAAATGAGAACAGAGTACAGCTTAGAGATCTTTAATTAAATCATAAACGGCAAAATCCTTTGGCAACTAAATTGCCAGTATGAACACTGAAAACCTGAGTATTGCTCTGAGCGTGCAGCCAGAAATTGGATAATTATTTTTCAATCACCTGGGACTACACTGCCATGCTTAATCAAACCTAAATGGAATAAAAGTCAGACTGCCCATTTCATTTCCTTCCCAGCAAATTACAGCATATAGTTTACTTTTAAGTCAGCTAATTTGGAAGGATGGCTGGCAAAGAAGAAAAATGTACAATTACACTTCTATCTTGATTACCCACTGCATAGGTAGGTATTAAAAAAAAAAACACCCTAATATTAATGTTGTCACTTTTATATTGTATAGTCTTTCTTTATAAAGATAATAGCCCCGCAAAATCAATAAATGAGAACACAGCTTGGAGAAGAGAGGGCTAACACAAAGCAAATGAAAAGAAATTAATTATAGGTGGTCAGAGGGGAATAAAATAGCAATAGAAAATAACTGCTATATGTAGCAGTTGAAAGAGATGAAGCCCTGAGCATACATCAGACAAAGCCTACATGTTAGATATGCCCCTGAAACCAGTTTGGCACCTGCCTAGTGTGTGCCCTTTCAACTGCCCCCACCCTTACAGTTCCTTAAAAAAATGCCAAGGAAATGAAGAAGCTGGAGCAGCTGGAAGCTGGTACTTTGCATTCCATGGGATGGCAAGAGAGTGAAAGCTGTGCTAAAAGATGATAAAGAGATTGCAGAGAATCTAAATGAATGATTTGCATCTGCTTCACAGCAGAAGATATAGGGCAGATCCCACTGCCTGCATTGACATTGCTAAATTACAGCAAACGCGGGTGGCACTGTGCGTTAAACCACAGAGCCTAGGACTTGCCGATCAGAAGTTCGGCGGTTTGAATCCCCACAATGGGGCGAGCTCCCGTTGCTCGGTCCCTGCTCCTGCCCACCTAGCAGTTCGAAAGCACATCCAAGTGCAAGTAGATAAATAGGTACCGCTCCGGCGGGAAGGTAAACGGCATTTCCATACGCTGCTCTGGTTCGCCAGAAGCGGCTTAGTCATGCTGGCCACATGACCCGGAAGCTGTACGCCGGCTCCCTCGGCCAATAAAGCAAGATGAGCGCCGCAACCCCAGAGTCAGTCACAACTGGACCTAATGGTCAGGGGTCCCTTTACCTTTATATGACACTAGTAAATGGTCTTGGAGTTTCTAAGGCTGTAGCATTGCTAAAACTAAATGAGATCATAGAAATTCCTAGTATAGAATCATAGAATTGAAGAGTTGGGAGGGAAGAAAAGGATAATCAAGTCCAACCCTCTGCAATGTAGGAATCTTTTGCACTACATGGGGCTTGAACCCACAACCCTGAAATTAAGAGTCATTACTTAGATATATGTACCTTCATTACTTCTGGAATATATGGCTGCTAGAATGTAATATAACTACACCATGTACTTCAGGCTTTTATATCAACAACTGTTTGAATGTAACACATAGGTTTCATTTTACCGAAGTAATTGTATGAAAATAATTAGAAGCACAAATGCTTGGAATACTAATATAGCACTCCAAAATGGTACAGTGAAAAATAAAGCATTTAAAGTATAGGAATAAATTTTATATAATTAGATTTTAATTATGCCCTTAATTGCAACAGATTAGTCAGAATGCATGAAAATTAAAATTACATTACCCTTTAATTCAGTTTTCTGCTCTGTGCTGCAATCTGATATACTTCTTAGTATTCAAGCAGTAAGAAAGCCGTAAGAATGTGCCCGTGGCTGAAAAATACACAGAGGAAGCACTTGGCATATATAACAATGTTAGTAAGTAAATAGAATCCTTTCAAAATCATTTTAGGCAATAGCCTTCCCTTATGCTGAGGCTCCAGTCTACATTGGCTACTGTTACTGATGTTAGTCACAGAGGAGGAAACAGACAATATTGATTTGGACAGGGCCACAGCACAGGGGAAAGGCTTACACATACATACACCATGGTATTATTATTATTAATATACTGCTATACCCTGGCCACAATCCAAATCAGGATTTTCTGTTGCAGTTTTTGTTATAAAGTTCAATGAGTGCCTTTTGTTTAATTATCAAACTATCTCACAGCCAACATAAACTACCAGTACTTCACATGGTTGTTGTGGGACTAAATGAGACAAAAATCCTAACACATTTCATACGTATAGAGGACAATCCTAAGGCAAGATCCACCAGGAGGAGGAGCTTAGGCTGCAGTAGATCTCTGTCTCAGCTGACTGATTCCCAACTCAGCTTGGTCATGTGACCTAGCAACCCAACACACAACATTTTTAAAGGCTTGTTTTCCGTTTGCCAGGCTTAGGCAGAACAGCAGCTCTACTGCTGAATAGCATTTGGATCTGGTGTAACTTTATGCTAGCTTAATTTACACCAGCTTGCTTTACACCAGATTCTTGTGCACAGAATTGCTCCCACAAAGTGTTATATAAATGCCAATAGTTACAGCTTATTTATTTTTACCCTATATTTCCTATAACCTTTGTTGAGATGTTCCATGAAAAATATTATTCCCTTTTGTTGTCACATATGAAAATATGTGCAACAGTTACTTGGTAACTCCTGCCTCAACCAGTATCCACAAACATTAAGTATAATGTTCTTCTGCTGTTAAGATGCAATTACCTGGAACACTTTGCTTTTCTCTCCTGAGAGAACATGTCTTAGTCGCGTATAAAAGAGACATTGATTGGAGATGTAACTTCAGAAGAAAGAGCTGAGTAAATACTGGCAGGCAGGCAAATCATCGATTTGTCACGTTCTTGTGCTTCAGCGTCTTCTAAAATGATCAGAGTGGCATAATCTTATTTTACTCCAACAGCCCCATGTTAGGCTTATGTGATCCAAAGAGGTTAACGAATAGGGTTTTAACTTGCTTCCAGTTTCGAAAGTTGCCCTATGCCCATTGGCTGTCTTTCCTAAGTATTATTCTCTCCCCTTAGCAAACTCATGACTGAACAGAATCCAGCACTTGCACATTGCCAAGACTACTTTTGGTCTAACGTGTATGTAAAACAATATGCTAGGTGCTGTACGGAACAAAATGGTGCATTTATTGTGCAGGGGACTTAAGTTTCAATAGGCTGGACAACGATTTACAGGGGAAGGGAGCGCTGCAGTCGTACAGTAAGAAAGGTCCCCAAGTCACATTTGAACAGAAATAGCCGTGTTTCCATCTGTGTTATAAGAGGCCCAAGATATACACACACACCTAGGCATGATGCACATAGCAGCACCCATGAGGTAAAGGTAAAGGGACCCCTGACCATTAGGTCCAGTCGTGATCGACTGGTTGCACGCTCATCTCGCTCTATAGGCCGAGGGAGCCGGCGTTTGTCTGCAGACAGCTTCCAGGTCATGTGGCCAGCATGACTAAGCTGCTTCTGGCGAACCAGAGCAGCACACGGAAACACCGTTTACCTTCCCACCGGAGCGGTCCCTATTTATCTACTTGCACTTTGACGTGCTTTCGAACTGCTAGGTTGGCAGGAGCAGGGACCGAGCAACGGGAGCTCACCCCGACACGGGGATTTGAACTGCCGAGGATTTGAACCGCCGACCTTCGGATTGGCAAGTCCTAGGTTCTGTGGTTTAACCCACAGCGCCACCCGCGTCCCCTACCCATGAGGTAGGTGGATGGAAATACAGTGGTGCCTCGCAAGACGGAAAGAATCCGTTCGGCGAGTCTCTTCGTCTAGCGGTTTTTTCGTCTTGCGAAGCAAGCCCATTGACGGATTAGCGGCTTTTAGCGGCTTTTAGCGGCTTAGCGGATAAGCAGCTTAGCGGCTTAGAAAAAGGGGGGGTTGAAGGAAAAAAACCCCGCAGGAACTCGTAAGACATTTTCGTCTTGCGAAGCAAGCCCATAGGAGATTCGTTTTGCAAAGCACCTCCAAAACGGAAAACTCTTTCGTCTAGCGAGTTTTCCGTCTTGCGAGGCATTCGTCTTGCGGGGCACCACTGTACTGTAATTTGAAATGCAACCCTAGGCACCAGATCGACACATGCAGGGATATTATAAAGCTGATGAGTGCTGAAGTTCTAACATGGGATGAATAAGTTCCAGCCGCTCAGCCCTGCTCCATTTCCTCAGTGGACCTGGGAAGGAGCTGTTGCCTGGCAACCGCTTCCAGAAAAGAAAGGCTGCTACCATCAATGCATCAACCAGCTAAGGGACCAGCTGAAAACCTGCCTTTTTGTAGCTGCAATACTGACCTGTGTATTGGGAAACCCAACAGAATATTGGCATGGCGTACCATTTTGTTATTATGTTTCATCATCATCATTAATTAAATTTATATGCCACCCTTCACCTGAAGAACATAAAAATACAACATGAGAACACAAAATGCATGCGGATACGAGAATAAAACAAAACCAATAACCCCTTCCAACAAACTGGCCATATAATGAACTTTCAATGCAAGCCAGCTAAAAGTTTCGGAGATGTGGGCACTCCTATTAGCTCTGAAAAATTCCCATATGGTCAGCTTTCCAGATTCTGGGCCCTTTTTAATGGCGTTTTCACCACAAATGAGTGCACTCTTGTAATTTTCAGCCTTTTATTCAAATGTAACTCCGTTCAGCTCAAGACCCCTGAGCCTTATTGTGCATAGGGCAAAGCGCAAATAAATGCCCTGAAAGGTTATATCATCACTATGAGGTCATTAGAGAAAAAAAGTTTCATTTTCAGTTGTGTTCTTTTCGCATTGCGACTTCCCCTGAGTCAGCTACAGTCACACTGTATATTATAATATACAGTGTATATATTATATTAAAAAACGAAGATCATGGCCACTGGTCCCATCACCTCCTGGCAAATAGAAGGAGAAGAAATGGAGGCAGTGAGAGATTTTACTTTCTTGGGTTCCATGATCACTGCAGATGGTGACAGCAGCCACGAAATTAAGAGACGCCTGCTTCTTGGGAGGAAAGCAATGACCAACCTAGACAGCATCTTAAAAAGTAGAGACATCACCTTGCCAACAAAGGTCCGTATAGTAAAAGCTATGGTTTTCCCAGTAGTGATGTATGGAAGTGAGAGCTGGACCATAAAGAAGGCTGATTGTCGAAGAATTGATGCTTTTGAATTATGGTGCTGGAGGAGACTCTTGAGAGTCCCATGGACTGCAAGAAGATCAAACCTTTCCATTCTGAAGGAAATCAGCCCTGAGTGCTCACTGGAAGGACAGATCCTGAAGCTCAGGCTCCAATACTTTGGCCACCTCATGAGAAGAGAAGACTCCCTGGAAAAGACCCTGATGTTGGGAAAGATGGAGGGCACAAGGAGAAGGGGACGACAGAGGACGAGATGGTTGGATAGTGTCTTCGAAGCTACAAACATGAGTCTGACTAAACTGCGGGAGGCAGTGGAAGACAGGAGTGCCTGGCGTGCTCTGGTCCATGGGGTCACGAAGAGTCGGACACGACTAAACGACTAAACAACAACAAAATATTATAATATACACTGTATATTATAAAATGATATAATATATTTTTGATTAATTAATGAATGAATTTGTGTTTTCACGAGTCCCATGATTCACTCTGAAGGGCTTTTATTTCTTTCCTCAGCACCCAGCCGCTTCCCTCTCTCAACCGTCCCTCAAACCAAAATCAAGCGCGGGCAACCTTTGTAAAGCGACGGCGATAGCGCTTCCTTAACAGCGAGCGCGCATGCGCGTACCTCCTCCCCTCCGCCCCTTTTTCCCAACCCACAGACCGCCTCCCTTACGAACGAGTGACGTCTTATGCCCCGCCTTCCTTTTATTGGCCGGCTTCAGCTTCCTCGGCGCGCGCGCGGCCGCTTGGAAAGGGAACGCGGCGCGGCATGTTCGCCCCGCTGAGGTGGCTCCGCGAGGGGCCCCGTCACGTGCTGGTGTGCGAGGGGAGCCACGTGCGGCACGAGCGGTCCCGCCACGCCACCCGCGTGCGAGATCACGCCTTCAACTGCCAGGTGAGGTGGGGGGGGTGAGAGTGCGGGTAGCGGTCCCCCCTGAGGAGAATCCTGAGCGCCTCAAGTCTGTGCGAACTTCGCTGGTGGCT
Organism: Podarcis filfolensis; assembly: GCF_964270895.1. Lineage (NCBI taxonomy): Eukaryota > Metazoa > Chordata > Lepidosauria > Squamata > Lacertidae > Podarcis > Podarcis filfolensis. The sequence continues at coordinate 27,696,199 of NC_139603.1, read as the reverse complement.
TCCGAGGGATGAGGTGGTTCAGGATTGCACCGCCTCACTGACTTCCACGGGTGTATCTGCGATTACTGGTGTAGCGAATGACCGTTTCTTAAAAGCCTTTATGTAAAATTGAAATTCCTAGGCGGTGCTTGCTGAGTTTCATGGCCATGTGGCAGTGATAAAAGTGGCGAATTATTGAAATGCGTGGCAACTTCTAGCGTCCTGCTCCTTCTAAGGCTATAGGGCAGGGTTTTGTTTTAACTTTTGGCCATGTAGCTGTTAAGGCTTCAATACCAAAGCAGTTCCTCCCTCTATTGATTTATCCATCCTGATAAGGGGGGAGAGTGTTCCTTGCTTACTATTTTGTGGCTTTCTTTTTCCCCAAAAAAGTTTTTATTGATTTTCACAACATTATAAACAGACACATAAAACAAACATAAATCGTAACCTTATTAACAATTACACTTATTAACCTTATTAAGTTACTTCCTTGCTTCCCCTTGGTTGAATTCCATTGCATGTCCTTTTAACGGTTTTCCAAATCGTAGTTCTTAAAATTACTATTCTGTGGCTTTCTGATTGGTCCTACCTAATTCTTTCTTTTCTTTCTTTCTTTCTTTCTGGAAAAAAAGGTGAGGGAATTCACCACGAAGTTTGTTTGTTTGTGGGCTCCCACCGCCACAGAAGTGGCTAAACGTAAGATGTGATTAATAAACACAGGCAGACAATGATCTGGATTATTAATAGCCACAGCTTTATTGATTACAGGTGTAGGCAATCTATATTTGGCTCAGGCATTGGGTGTATATCTGTTCCAGCCCCTCCCCCCCAGACAAAAATAATAATTATTTAATTTTAGAAAGGTAAGGGAATTCAGTTTCCCCAAGTTCCTGCTCAAACCCCACCCCCCCTCTGGACACAACAGTTCTTTTCAAAATAAAATAGCATATTACCCAGTGCCATAGCTGCGGGAGAGGGGGGGAGCAGCTCCTTTTTTTGCCCCAGGTAAAGCTTCCCAGGGGCATCATTGAGGCTCCCAGCCTGTGTGTGTGTGTGTGTGTGTGTGCGCGCACAAATGTGTGTGGGGGTTGTGCAAAACTAGGTCTTTGACCTGAGTGAAATAAAGCCTAGTTTTGTCCCGTGTTACCCCTTAACTGTAACCTACCTGTTCCTCTGCTCAGCTAATTTAGTAGGTTTTGAGATGTATATGTATCTGGTATTCAGACAGGATTGAGAAACAGCTTCTCTAGATATGACATTGTTTTTGCTGCTGTGTAAGTAGCAATACATCATTCTTGCTCCACTACATCGCTGCCATTTGGCCTGAGGTTTTGTTTTTTTTAATATCAAATGGTGCCAGTTGGCTGCAAAATATGTGCCCGTGGACACACACCTCTGCCAACTGAATATAGTGTTTTACGCATTGGGTGAAATGTACCATTCTCCACAAATGCTTATGCCACAATACATATGTTAGTTATTTAAGGTACTTGCAAGACTGTATTGCTTTTGCTGCAATACACTAATAGTTTCAGACAGTATCTTTAACAATGTAGTGTTTATTTAACGTTTCTATCTCATGAGACACTTAGAACAGCATTTTAAAAACTCAACCCATTCAAGACTGTATTATTTATTCAGTATATAAAATTAAAAATCAACCAGCATGTTATACTAAAGAACAGCGCCAGCACACCCATCCAATGAAATTACAAAGAACAAAACATAAAACAGATTAAAAGCCACCAGTGTCAATTTTATTCTGTAACACAATCCAAAATCATGGCTTCAATAAGCACATACTTAAAACAGAATATGGGCCAAACTAGATGTGACACACAGCTGCATGGCTATGAGTTTAAAGATAGCTTCACTCACCACCCTTACATGAGCCTTTTGTTCTAAAAATCAGACATGAGTGGGGTCGACCCACGTTTAAACACATCGGCCTATCACATCATATCTAACTTGGCCCTTAGTTTTAAAACCTAAAAGTATCTTGGCACATCACTATGAAGCTACTGTATTATTTAATTTTTTGCTGGTTTCAAGTTTAAAATTCTACTGAGGGTTGTGCAAAGAATAAAATATTCCCTGACAGAATGGTTTAACTGTCTAACAGACATAACACTAAAGGGCTTATGAGACAATGGAGGGAAAAGGGAAAGTATGGATTAAATTAAAGCTTAATACCAACAGTATAATGTATTTAGTACTCACTGCCTTGCAGGATATCTTCAGGAGTGGAGTCCCTTAGCTAGATGGATGGCATCTTGTATGCCTCCTTCTGACAACTGCAGCCAAGCTGGTGCTAAATGTATTGCTTTCCTTTTCTTTGGACAACATCAGCAGGCTGGGGGGATCATGTAGTTTGGGCAGCCTAGGACTTCCATACCCACTGCCCAAGCTTGAACCCCAGAGTGGTCACTTCAGTTCTGCTAACACAGTGAAAACAACAGAGGAGGCAGCAGCTACAAGTTACCAGGCTCTGCAGCCACAGCAGGCGCTGTGATTCTCCAGCAGTTTAACTTCACCCCCAGAGGCACATTCCATTGTCTCTTGAGACAGATGGATGTCAACAACAACAAAAATTATTTAGGCATGTAACGGGGACATATCAGATGTGGCCTTTTGTATCCAGTCCATATTGCTTGTAGAGCTACAGTTTTCCTCTTGCATGCTTTCCGTGGGGAGGAGGGGATACTTGTGGCCCTACAGATGTTGGAGAACTCCAAACTTCCATCAGTCCCAGATACTTTCTTGCAAACATTTGTAAATGTGTAGAGATAGCTTGTAGAGATCAGCCTGAACAAGCCTACAAACAGTATACCTAACACAGGAATGCTGGGAGAATAAAGCAGGATAAATCCTTGTCATCTTGACTTTCTTGGTACAAATGCACAAGTATTTGGGAACTAACTGTTCATAATAGGTTAAAAACACTTATTTGTTTGAGATATTATTTAATATAAAACAGCCAGCATTGTATTAATGTTTATCTGTGGAGCTGTGTAAAAGATATTTTGCAGTCTGTTTATCAATGATCGTAATACCTAATTTATATCCCAAATGTTCTCTGAATAGGTGTCTTTTTTTATCCCTGATTGTGGAGCAGTTCCAGAAGCACTAAAAAATACACTTGCAGATATTGGGCAGTACTACTTGGTGAAGAATTTGTCACTTCATGAATTAGTTACGCAGGAATTTATTAACACATTTGTGAAGAAAGGTAAGCAACCATTGAAATAAATAAGAAAGCATGACTGAAACTCTGTTTCATAAAGGTGGATTGTAATGAATTTAAGGAAAATATTTGGCTCCTGAAGGATTTTTGAAGTGAAGCACCTTAGAAAAATTGGGCGTTATTGTTTGTTTTTGCTTTTTGGCATTTCGTTCAGTTGTAACAGCCTCTGCTTAGTTTGGCTCTAATATTGTGTCCAATATAATGGTTCTGAGGGTTTTGAGTGCACTGGTGCCTTGTCTTCTGGCTGCAGGAGTTTTTTTTGTTTTTGTTTTTTTGCTGCAGTAGATGTTGAAAGCTAGGTGTTGTAATCCTTGATTGCAGTATTTTCTTGTGATGCTAATAGAAGTAAAGGTAAAAGGTAAAGGACTCCTGGACAGTTAAGTCTAATCAAAGATGAATATGGGGTGTGGTGGTCATCTCACTTTCAGGCCAAGGGACCTGGTGTTTGTCCACAGACAGCTTTCCAGGTCATGTGGTCAGCATGACTAAACTGCTTCCGGTGCAGTGGGACACGGTGACGAGTGCCAGAGTGCACGGAAACACCCTTTACCTTCCTGCCACAGCAGGATCTATTTATCTACTTGCACTGGTGTGCTTTCGAATTGGTAGGTTTGCAGAAGCTGGGATAGAGCAACAGGATAGAGCAACCCCATCACACAGATTCAAACTGCTGACCTTCCATTCAGCAAGCCCAAGAGGCTCAGTGGTTTAGACCACAGCGCCACCCATGTCCCTTTACCTTTACATTTTTACTAGAAGTAGCATCACAACAAGTAGAAGTGGCATTCCCAGATTAGTTTAACTATTGCAGTTTCTTTGAAGAACATGATATTAGTTTTTGTTTGTTTCTTTTTTAAAAGTCGTTATAATAAAAACAAACAATTAAAGTCTTTCTGTGTTTTAGGTTCATGTTATGCTCTTACGTATAAAACAAGGATTGACCAAGACAATACAGCTGCTTTGCTACCAACAGGTATGATATCATGCTGAAAACAAATAGATTTAGCATTTTTCAAATTTTATAGTACTAAAAAGTATCATTCAGTTCAGTTGACTAGCTAGTGGTCTATAGAAGCTGTGTGTGTGTGCCCACAGAAGAGAGAGGGGGATGTAATTCATATACTCACCTGGCCCAAAGATCATGTTTTTAGGTAGAAAATCTAGTGTGCATATTTGTACTTCTCAACACACATATAAGAAAATGTGCAACTAAGGTATCTCGGGCCTAGTCTTGATTAACATTGCCTTTTATTCTCTTTTTGAGGATTAAGGGTTGTAAGACTCAGGCCTCAAAGCATATAGACCTATGTCTACAGCCTTCACATCATATTGTATGCCAGTACACATAGGCAATCCTTAGCCAAGTAAGTGTATGAACCACTCCACAGAATGTGTATACGTAACAAGCTGCTTTCCAAAATAGAGTAGAAAATGAGAATCAATGTAGTTGATCCCTGTTATCTTCTGGTAATAACTGTTCACAATTTTAATTCAGCGTTATTAGTTCATTTTGTGTTTGTGTTTTTACTTTGTAGTATGTATTAAGAAGTTGGAAAATATGATTACTTGCAATTATTTTTGTTTATAGGCAAATTAATTATATCAGTAGACAAGGATACTTATGAAGAGCTTGGACTGCAAGGCCATCCTTCTCTGTATTCTGGTAAAAAGCCAATGAGATACAGTAAGTACCTATTTATTAGATAACACCTCACTTCTTTCCACTTCTTGGCTTTCTTATGAATATAGGACATCATACCCTCAGCTTTTGAGGTTTGGAATTTGAATTGGATTCTGCTTGAATAAACAGATTTGCCCCCTACAGATCAATTTTCCTGATCAAGCAAGGGAAATACTTAAATAAGTAGTTCTCAACACATGTAGCTTGTGCAGATGAATGTGCCTACTTCAATGTGCATCCCTATTTATATATTAATACTCAACTCATTAGACAGCCCTCCTAGTGGTGCAGCAATAAAATTGCTAGCTCATTTGAAAAGCTAAGCAGGATCCAGTATGATTTCAAGTTGGATGGAAGACCACGTATTGAGTGTGATGCATTGCAGAGTGTTGGACTAGATGACCCTCGGGGTCCCTTCCAACTCTACAGTTCTATGATTCTATGGCTCAGTCTGCCTTTTGATACAGACTAGGATACTTATTCCCATCTTGGGCCAGTAAACGTTGTGTGGAACTACAGATGAGTTGAGGTCAGTATTCATTACCGGCTTGTTTCAGGGATCAATTCACAGTGCTTTAATGGCATGTACAATCTGAGATCGATATATATCACAGGGCACATGCTCCTATTCAAACTCCTCAGAGTCTCAAAATGTGCTAGTGAGGCCTTGTTGTAAAACCCTTCCTCTAGGGAGGTAAGGTTATTCTCTCCTAGGAGCAGGACTTTTTTGTGTGGCTCCTGTGGAATGCTCTTCCTAAGGAAGTCTGCATGTCTCCTGGTTTCATTTTGTAGTCAGGTGAAAATACCTTAATTCCATCAGGCATCTGGGGATTAGTGAAGATTCTAAATGTTTTCTTATGGAATCTTTTTTCTCTCTCTGTTGAAACATGGTCTATAAATACTGTAAATAATGAATGCCTGGTGTATAGTCATTAACGTTTTTTATCACAATGTTTAGCTTCTTTTTAGAAAGAGTACCTACTTAGTTATCCAGGTAGCATAAGATTTACTGATACTATGTTCACATCAAAATTTATGCTTTCTTTTTTTAATAGTTATTACTGTTGACTTGACTGATTCAACCTTCAGTCCTGATAGTAAGAAATACAACAGAGTGATCTGGGCCTTGAAGGAAAAAATGCCACTAGAGTTTGATTTCTTGATGGCTTGGCACCAAACAGGTAACAGCACGTTAACCGTAAAAGGGAATGCCAGAAGACATACATTATAAATACCATTCTATTCTGAAGGCTGATTCTGGTGTTTTTACATGTGACTGATAGGTGTCTATACACATTAAAGTGCATGAAAATGTAATATAGGAAGGGTAATTTGTCTGTCAGGAGAGCCCCTTGTTTGGCAAGACTGCAGACCTTAGTTTGGGAAGTGTACGTCTTTTCTAAGAAATGGGGTTTCTTTTATGCAATAGGCTGGAATGCTTAGGCATCGAAAATAGAACTAAATTTGTGGGAGATGATAGTACATATTAGACACCAAAAACAATGGATCTTTTTGGTTTTGGAGAAATCAGTAAATGAGTGAGTACATATATAAATATTTTAAATGTACAGAAGAAGAAGAAGAAGATTATCATACAAATAATCCTTAAACATTGTGTGGATGGGATAAGAGTGTATTAGAATTATGACCTTGTGCACTCCCTAATTTGCAATTATTTTTTCCTGTATTCTTGCATTTTTCCAATAATTTCATTTTTCAGTTTAAGCCTCTAATAATGTTGATCACGCAAATTCCAGCAAAGTGGCACAGTCTGGTTGCTCTCCTAAGTGCTAAATGGATCTGAAAGTATACTTTTTATCCTAAAAGGAATGTGACAACTTGTGGGATTAAGAGGAGGAGGTTGGAAATCTTAGGCTCTGGCATGGCATAGATAAACAGTAGATTTAATTTCGACACTGTATTTCACTAAATCTCTGTTTCCAAATTGCATACAATCATAAAAGAGTTTGAATAGTGTGGAAAAAAATGCTCCTTTTAAAGTCTGTTTCTTTTTTTTAACTTTTGGGGTGTGTTGTTTGCATTCAAGGATCAGAAGACTCAAGTTTGATGTCATACTTTTCCAAAAACCAAATACAGGCCCTTCAGCCAAAAATAACATTCAGCACATTAAGAAATGTGCAGTGTCCAGTTCTGGAAAGCAATAAATTGGAAGGAGAGCCAGAAACAGCATGCAGTGCTCAGGAATTATTTGAATGGCTAGGTGCCATTTTCACTCACACTGACTTGTAAGTATCTGTTGCTTGTTGTAAGTATATATATCCAACTATTTTTCTTCAAAAGAAACCCAATTGGCTTAACATCAAATTACACACACACACACAAGTATTAAAAATAGTAGGAAAAACATCACTATAAAATGGCAAAACCCATCATATTTTCAAAATGAAAGGAACAGCCAAGCAAAAGGAGGAGTATCCACAACACAAGACATCCACTTTCAGGCATCTGTTGAAGTCCTTTTTCTGCCGACAGAGCCAAGCCGCTGGTTAAACTTCCCTGCCATTTTAATGATTATTTTCTATTGTTTTTATTGTCTTTTGTGTTTTATTATGCTTGTATAAATTGTTGTACACCGCCTTGATATTTTAAGTGATTTGGTGGTATATAAATATTTTTATAAATAAAAGTTGTTTAGACACTGTAGTGCATAATGTCATTTGGATAGTTATTACCATATCTAGGTTATTAAAAAGTAAGCTGAATTTTTCTGCTGAACATCACTGTTGTCCACAGATCTCAAAGGGCACAATCTACTGACACAATGGGAATTGTACATGATAATTTACTAAATGGATTTTGTCCAGTGAAAGGGGAAATTATTCAGCACTTGGTGATTTAGCTGCATGGTGCACAAGCAGAACAATTATTTAGCAGTCGGAATGTTAAAATACTAAAGGAGTCTTGCATATGTTCTTTTTTGCAGAGAAAATACATCTTCTAGTTTCTTATCAACATATTCATGTCCTCAACCGAGCACAACAGTAGAACAAGCTTTGTTGTGTACAATAACAGGCTTTATACTTCCAGAAAAGATAATTCATTTGTTTGAACAAATATGGTAAGCAGTTAGCTATACAATCTGTCCTATTTAGCATGTTATAACTACACCTGGAGTTGATCAAATTGAGCCCTAAACACACTTACAACAGCATAAATACCACTGAACTGACTTCTGAATATACATGCATTGGGATGCACTGCACGTGTGTTCATGCAAAACTGTATACAATATTATATTGGTTTCAGTGTTTTTCCAATCATTTCATTCACAGCCAATTTCAGGGAGGGGAGTGCAGGGGGGAGCCCTGTTACACAAGCAGAAGTCCTTGAGCAGGGTTTCCACTGATGGTGCTGGTTAGCTGAATCCCTCCCTGTGTGTTTATTTGAACAATCTTATGTACATACTCTTTATCAATAAGACTTATTTCTCTGTATACCGTATTTTTCACACCATAGGACGCACTTTTTCCCTCCTAAAAAGCAAGGGAAAATGTGTGTGCGTCCTATGGAGCGAATGCAGGCTTTCACTGAAGCCTGGAGAGCGAGAGGGGTCGGTGCGCAACGACCCCTCTCGCTCTCCAGGCTTCAGGAAGCTATCCGCTAGCCATGGGAGACCCAGCTCTCCCACGGCTAGCGGAGTGCTGCATTAATCCCGAAGCTTGGGGCGTGCGGAGCTCAGCGCGCCCCAAGCTTCTGGGTGCCGGCAAGGTCTCCGCTAGCCGTCTAGCGGAGACCTTGCCGGCACCCAGAAGCTTGGGGCGCGCTGAGCTCCGCACGCCCCAAACTTCGGGATTAGCGCAGCGCTCCGCTAGCCGTGTCTAGGCTGCGGATGGTAGCCTGCTTCCCGGAGCGTTGGGCGCCCTGAAAGCAGAGCGCCCGGCGCTTCGGGAACATATCCGCAGCCTAGGCAGCCCTGCGGGAGGTCCCGCAGGGCTGTCTAGGCTGCGGATAGCAGCCTGCTTCCCGGAGCGTCGGGCGCCCTGAAAGCAGAGCGCCCGGCGCTTCGGGAACACATCCGCAGCGTGGGGAGCCTTGCAGGAGTTCCCCGCAGGGCTCCCCACGCTGCGGATAGCAGCCTGCCGCCCGGCGCGAGGGGCGCCCTGAAGCAGAGTGCCCCTCGCGCCAGGCAGACATCCGCAGCATGCGGAGCCCTGCAGGAGTTCCCCACAGGGCTCCCCACGCTGCGGATAGCAGCCTGCCGCCCGGCGGGTGGGGCGCCCTGAAGCAGAGCGCCCCTCGCGCCAGGCAGACATCCGCAGCATGCGGAGCCCTGCAGGAGTTCCCCACAGGGCTCCCCACGCTGCGGATAGCAGCCTGCCGCCCGGCGCGAGGGGCGCCCTGAAGCAGAGTGCCCCTCGCGCCAGGCAGACATCCGCAGCATGCGGAGCCCTGCAGGAGTTCCCCACAGGGCTCCCCACGCTGCGGATAGCAGCCTGCCGCCCGGCGGGTAGGGCGCCCTGAAGCAGAGCACCCCTCGCGCCAGGCAGACATCCGCAGCATGCGGAGCCCTGCAGGAGTTCCCCACAGGGCTCCCCACGCTGCGGATAGCAGCCTGCCGCCCGGCGGGTGGGGCGCCCTGAAGCAGAGCACCCCTCGCGCCAGGCAGACATCCGCAGCATGCGGAGCCCTGCAGGAGTTCCCCACAGGGCTCCCCACGCTGCGGATAGCAGCCTGCCGCCCGGCGGGTGGTGCGCCCTGAAGCAGAGCACCCCTCGTGCCAGGCAGACATCTGCAGCGTGGGGAGCCCTGCAGGAGTTCCCCGCAAGGCTCCCCAAGCTGCGGATAGCAGCCTGCCGCCCGGCGGGTGGGGCGCCCTGAAGCAGAGCGCCCCTCGCACCAGGCAGACATCTGCAGCGTGGGAAGCCCTGCAGGAGTTCCCCGCAAGGCTCCCCAAGCTGCGGATAGCAGCCTGCCGCCCGGCGGGTGGGGCGCCCTGAAGCAGAGCGCCCCTCGTGCCAGGCAGACATCTGCAGCGTGGGGAGCCCTGCAGGAGTTCCCCGCAAGGCTCCCCAAGCTGCGGATAGCAGCCTGCCGCCCGGCGGGCGGGGCGCCCTGAATCAGAGCGCCCCTCACGCTGGGCAGACACCCGCAGCGTGGGGAGCCCTGCAGGAGTTCCCCGCAGGGCTCCCCACGCTGCGGATAGCAGCCTGCTGCCTGGCGGGTGGGGCCCGCTGAAGCAGAGCGCCCCGTGCGCCAGGCAGACATCAGCCAGCCCCACAAGCTCGGGGGACAGCAGGGAGGCGCAGCGCCACCATCCCGCTGTTCCTCGACCTGGTTCGGTTTCCCTGACCTGCTTTTGGGGGGGAAATAAAGGGAATTTTTTTTCCTTTATTTCCCCCCCAAAAAACTAGATGCGTCCTATGGGACGGAGCGTCCTATGGTGCGAAAAATACGGTATATCCATAAGATCAAGCTGTTTGCTTGAACAGCTATGATCTAACTCTTGCAAAGCTTAATATAATTTATAGTTTTGCTTCTCTTTTCCTCCCCACAACAGTTCCTATTTTGAAGAACCAAAGTTGGCTCACTGGATATCTCTCATTGTTCATGGCTTTGCTGACAGCCCTGTTTCCTGGAAAGAAAGTGAACATGGTTTCCTAAAAGGCGGGGAGAATTTATACAACTTCGTAATTTTTAGGAGCTTGGACTACTGGCTTCAAATGGCAGTTGGAGCATATGATGATTGTCCTTAAATAATGACTACTGAAGGCATTCAAAGGTGTTGTATTATAAAATAGGCATTTTTGTAAAATTATAAAAAATATACCCTTTAAAAGGGTAAGTTATCTGGCTTGAAATCAAACACAAAGGTGAAATGATTTTCATCTTAATTATTTTCTTTTTAAAATTAGTTGTATATTTAAGTGTGTGTGTTTGTAAGGGTTTAAAAAATATAGTTAACGTTTGAGCTTTAAATTTGCAGCCATAAAAAATGTTGGTTTGAAGTTGGTTTAAAATCCTGCTATGAAAACAATGATATGTAAATAAAAACATTTATTCTACCTTTTGGAGAAAAATGTTTTGAATTTACGTAAGAAGTTGCAGAAGCAACAATTATTAGACTTTGCTCTTACCAAGGTGACAGCTAGTAGGAAGGACTGTACCAGTTCCTAGAGCCATCATATCTGTACAACTAGAACCCTTGCCTTATCAGAGACACCCATATCAATTCCTTTTCCTAGCCCCTTGTGCTACACAGCTGTGCTGTCTTTTTTATTGATCTCTGTGTGTGAATTCTAATTACAACAAAATACCATTGGAAATTACTAAGAATAAAATGACATTTATATAATGGGAGGCTGCTTTGCAACGTGTCTGCTACTTGTATCATGGGAACCATTTTTTTAATTTCCCATGATCCAATGAAATGACTGCAATAAAACACAGCTGAACTTACTGGATGAAGAATTGGGAGTTTACCAGCAGCTGTGATAGTTGGGTGGAGATCTGGTAAACAGCATTACTACTATAATGGAAATGGTTGCTAGGACAAGATCTTGTATGGTGCCATCCGACACTCTGACGGTAAACTCCTGTGAGTAGAAAGGTAAAACTGATGCTTACTTTCTAGGTTTACCAAATTGTGACCTGCTCCCAGTGCCTCTTGTTATAATAATTTCAGGTCAGCAAGATTTTCAGGTGCCTCAAGTCCCTATTCAATCTTGCGCCATCTTGTCTGTTAGGAAGCAGACCTAGAGTCCTTTAATTTAATACTTAGAGGTTCCTTTTATATCATAACTCTTACAAGGTGATCATAAATTGTTAAATACATTTAAAACATGATATTTTAGACATTAACTTCTGAACAGTGGCATGCTGCACCAGTAGAGTTGGGTTCTCCCAGAATATTGCATTGCTGTTCTTGAGCTTTGACTCAACAGGTCAGAATCTGGCAACCTCCATGGCATTTCACAGCATGCTCAGAAGCAAATACTGAATTGGGTAGAGAACATGCAGACTGAATAGTTGGAAAGTGATTTACCTTCGACATGACAACTTGCAAATTACTTCAACCATATAAAGTGAAATAAATAGGACAAATGCAACAAACTATAGTAGATAAACTCACTGTAGCATAATAAGTTGAGCCTGTTAAGATCAAAGCAACTGCAGTTGCCTTAAAGACAGCCTTTTCCCTAATTGCTGTGCTGCGATCTTGGTCCTTTCTTGTCAGTAAAGTTCAAAGCCAGACAGGAAGGAAGTGAGCTCAGTTGTGGAAAGGGGTGGGTGTAATATACTTAATGAAAACCTTTCAAGAATGGAAATCTAGACCAGAGGGATTGTGACCTTATCCAAATTGTTAGACATGAATTCAGCAAAAATAATAATTTTACTCTGCATTTTGCAACAGATTACAGAAGCAAAATATTAGGACCAGAAATTATTACATCTCTTGGCATTGTTAAAAAAAAGTTGTGGGGGGGTGTGCTTATGATGCTATATACTGGCAATCCTAGGAGCATTGTTGCTCTGTAAATACTCGTATTACTATTTTTGGCAGAGGAGAGCACGTTTTGGAAATCCTTGCTTGACATTATTTTGTTTGTTTTAAACATTATTAACCAGAGTATTTTTTTAGTTGGCATATTGACCTTTCAGACAGTCTGAGCTTCAGCTTTGAGCTAGTTCAGAGTCTCAGCGAGTAGGCTGAGCATGTAACATTATACAGCAATAAGATTCAGGTGCATGCACCCTCTCATGTCACACATAAAATCTTCAGTTTGAATCAGAACCTCTTCACATGTTCATTATTGGATGAAGAGGCGATAGTCCCACTTGTGCCATTTGCCCACTCCTTTATTTCTTAGCAAGAGCATTGAGAACAGTGTCTGCGTGCAAATGCAGATGGAGTTAACCTGAAAAGATGCAATGAATGGGAAGAGGTGGGATATATCTGCTGAAGATTTGCTTCCACATAGATATCTGTGAACTGGCCTTTTACTACATGCACCCAACATGCTTGTTTTGCTCTTCACAAATGTATGAAAATATGCTATTTCTTATAGCAACTTTTTTGGTCATATTAAAAAACAACAACCCCAAAACTCCAGAGTTTTATTTATTTTAAAATCTCATATTCTTATGTTATAGCTATGCATGGAGAAACAATCAGATGGTCCTCTGCCCCATCTGCTCCAAATCTAGACAGTTTGTCACCATATCAGTTCAGCTGTAATCAGTAGCAGAAAAACAACCGTCTCCCAGCTAAATAGCAAGAGTGGTGACTTAGAAGGCTATGCTTAGGTGGCTTAAATATTATTGTAATAGAGATTCAGAGGTGTTCTCTAGCTTCCACCTAGAGCAGGCATAATGTCTTATAAAATAACCTGAGCTCTTATTTTAGAATAAAAACAGTTGTTTACTCCTAGAGCCTCCAACTACAGCTGGCCATCTTAACAATAGCAAAGATTCTGCTGAACACAGTGCTCCTGGGAAGCAGGAAGCAAATTGTAGCATTCTGCGCTCTCCAGTACTGTTTGCATGCACTTTACAACATTTTTTAAAAAGAATATCATCTGACACAATCAGTTATTAATTTTCAGTTACCCCTTTAGATTATAATGCCTTAATTACTATATATTCTCTAACGGCATATTGATCCAGCTAGAATTTAGGGCCACTTCATGCATCAGATTTTTTTCCTAGGATGCATGTGGTGAAAAAGCTACTTGAGAATGTGTTCTTGGTAAAATGTTCTGTCAGTTTAAATGACATCAGTGTAGGATATGGTCTTTTGTGAAGTGGTCCTAACAAGAAAGTGCATTTAGGAACCAATTCTTATTCCAGTCAGCTTTCACAAAAGACTGCAATTTCCAAATTAGTATTTCAATACAGAGCATCAAATGGGGTACTGTGGAGTCCATGACATGGACATACAGCCTGTATATGCAGTTCTATCCCACCCGGATTTACTACATGTTTACACCAAGCTGACACTACAGAACAAGCCCACATACACATGCAATTACAGGCACTTCTTTAAGAGGTGGCATTCTTGCACACACCCTTCCCATTTGCTGTGGTAGGATAGGGTGTGCAGACTTTCCATGAATGCAGTTCCAGTTCTGTTCTTAGAAGTTTGGTATTCATGGAACTGTCATGGCACAAACTGATGAGAAAAATAGTGTTTGTGTATCTCTCTAGTCTCTGCCTACCTGTACAGCAGAATTATGTAGAATAGATAGTGACTGATGAGAGAAAAGTATGCCTATCAGGTCCAGTTGAAATGTTACAATAATTCAATTTCACTATTATTAATTTAATTTTCACTATGATTAATTTAATTTATATGCCTCCCTTTATCTGAAGATCCCAGGGCGGAATACCATATTAAAAGCATAATGTACATATATCGCAATATTTTTTGTTGCTATGGCTGACGGCTGATGCAAATAAAGTTTCATTCATTCATAATTTACATAGACAATAAAACAGTCACAGAAAAAAATCATCATTAACAGCCACTCCATACAAACTTAAAAAACCATAGGTAGTTTGATGGCTAAAAGCCTGGGTAAGAGGAATGCTTTCCCCTGGCGCCTAAAGACATGTAATATTGGCTCCAGGAGAGCCTTTCTGGGAAGAGCATTCCGGTGCCGCCACAGAAAAGGCCTGTTCTAGTGTTGTCACCCTCTGAACCTCTTGGAGTGGGAATGCAGAGAAGAGCCTTGGATAACAAGCGCAGGGTCCGGGTCAGTTTGAATGGGGAGAGGTGGTCCTTAAGGTATTTAGGTCCTGAGCCATGTAAGGCTTTATAGGTCAGCACCAGCACTTTGAATTAGGCTTGGAAACTCATTGGCAGCTAGTGTTGGGCTAGGATCAATGTTATAGACTCAACACATCTTGCCCCAGTGGGCAACCTGGCCGTCAAATTTTGCACCATCTGAAGTTTTTGAACGATCTTCTGAGACAGCCCCACATATGATGCATTGCAGTACTCTATGCAAGAAACCATGGATGACACCATCATGTTTAAAACCGGTTGCCTAAGTGTACAGTGTTAACACATGACCATGACATACCCCCACACCAAAGATCCGTGATTTGCTAATGCTTACATATTTATATGCTAGCAATTTGTTTCAGATGTGATGCTGTCTATGCGTATCCCTGCATGGATCATGTTTCATTTATTTTATGTGCCCAATGTCACATTTGAATTGCTGCATAATTATTTTTGCCTTTTTTTCTGGGTGGTGATACAAAATAAGTCATACTAAAAATATTCAGGAAGGAAGACAGCATAGACAGGTGGAGCTGAACACATTTCTGGCAGAGCTCCACAGAAGGCAGTGGAGCTCTACAAGATTGGAATTTGCTCCATTTTAATCTTCACAGCTGTTTGCTGTCTCTCTTGAGGGGGAAAACACACCGCACATCCATAAAAAAAATATTAAATCCCCCCCCCAAACTAAGAAAGATGCCAGCAAAGTAAATGTTTACACCTTTTCTTCATATTTATGGAGATTTAATCCAAATCATTCCACTGCACATTTTAAAAAAGTTTTATTTAAACAGGAGAGGTAGAACTAAAGGACAAAAAGAAATACACAGAATAGGATTACTGTAAACATGTTAAAGCAGCTCGGCTTTTACTGAGAAGATGTATACTTCTCAATGTAAGTCCACTTAGCCGTTCTTTTGGATTGCCATTAGAAAATGAAACCATTCACTTAAGAAAAACTGATGCTAGCTTAAATTGCTCAATCCTCTTAATAGTGACAGTAGCCTTATTTAGTGAGCTCAACCAATTTCTGTTTTAAAATAGCCGTAAGACAACCTTATAGAATCTATAGCAGATCTGTGAGCGACCATGTAAATAAACAGAAGAGATACTGAGTGCTTAATCTAAGCGAGGCTTAAACTGAAAAAGGCTCAAGGCATGTGGATCTGAAAGCATTTGGGGGGATTAAAATTATAGATTAGATACATAACATCATACTTTTGAAAGCCTCATCATGGTCTGAAACACTGCTTTATGTCTTCTGAACACAATGCCAACTGTGCACTGAATCTGGCACCTGCTGTTGTAATTAGCTTTTCTGGAATGGTTTGTAACACGCTCTGGCCAAAGGCTTCTCTCTCCTTCCTTCCCCCTCTCCACCCCCTCCTGGGCTGCTGTGGTGGCAAAATCCAACACTCTTCCTTTTGCAGTTTTCCATCTATTGATCCTTTTCTACTAACTGTCAGCAACAGAAGACAATATTTTCAGGTGATGAAACCCAATTTTGGTCTATTAAAAAAGAGCCAAGAAGGCTTTCTACAAGCAATAAGAGTCAACAGAAGTGAATAGTGGGTACTAAATTAAACGAAAGAAGAAGCTTCTGAAATAAAAAATGGAAGCACTGTCAAAATATAGGCTTTGATATGAAATGGAGTTGGCTGGAGCTCACTCATCTGTGTAGGTAGTTTGGAGATGAATTGCATATATCTATGCATTTTCCCCCAAGTAGAAAGTTGAATTTACAATTCTCCAAAGCAGAAGAATCCAATAGTTTAAGTTCATATTTGTTTCATTTTGAACTGGAAAGGCCATCCAGATTTTTCCAGTGCATTGTTCTTATGTAGAATAAATGTTGTGACCTAACAATTTTTGCTGAAACAACCATAAACCTTTAAAAAATGTGTTTTAGAGAAATAATGCATGAACCAACGCACTGTGCCAAGTTAGTAACATAATGCTTCGTATACTATTGCTCCAATTTAGCAATAGAGAACTTTCAGCATTGTTTGGAGAGTTCATGAGTATTCTCATTCAGATGTAAAGGGACTTTGTGATATTCATCTGGGCTTGATTAATACAGCCAATGATTGTGCACATCATCCTTTGGGTCCAATTGGAAACAACAAAGTTAAGCTACACCAGGATCAAGCCTTGTATAGGCGACAGTAGAGATGTGTTAGGGAGTAACTGGGTATTATGATGAATAGAGGTATGTTTTAGTGGCTTGGTTTAGGATCCTGCAACGCTTTTTCATATCTTCATAAGCTTAAGTCCTGGCTGTTGTAGGTAAATTCAAATCAGGTGACAATAGCCAATTGAAAACATTTTCATTGTGCGCTGAAGCAGTCATTTGTAGCTTCCTGACATACATATTGTCCAACTTTATCAATCCTTCTGTCCCCCCCCCCCCGAATTTTCTAGCAACTGCAAAGGGGTGACAAAGTTGGGCTTAGCATTCACCAAGGCATTAAATTGCTACCATATGACTCTTCTGAATCTACCTTGTAATGTACCTTCATGGGGCTGATCTAGAAGACTGTTGATAGAATTGATACCTCCTTCCCTAGGGTGATCTGATGAGTACATATTACACCAACAAGTTGGCACTGATTTACTAGAGATCTGGGGGGGGGGGGGAGAGGGAGAGAGAGAGAAAGAATGGAAACTGCTGTTTTTTGACATGCTTTAAAGCCTACCTTGCACACAGCCCAGAATTTATTGTTGCCATTAAGTGCCATCATGATATTCTAAGAGCAGTGTGTGCCTTCAGGCAATTTTAGCTCTTAAAAGAAATACATTATCAGTTGCCACAACTCAATGGCTTGCTAAGGTCTTGCATCTTCTGAAAGAACACAAGACCTTTCATATGAGGTGTTTTAACTCTGTGGTTATTTTAATTCACTATATATTTTGGAAAGTTGTTTGCCTCCTCTATGCATTAACCAAATTTTGCGTGATGGTTCCTGAGATCAAGGAGTGGGCTTTCTTCTGTTTGGATACAATTGGACACCATTTTGAATCAATATGGCAAACTAGACCTTTCAAAACCACTGATTTTAACAACTGATTTCAAAACTCCACTGATTTTTTCTTTTTGGGGGGCGGGTAGGGAGTGGGTTCTTAGAATTCCCAAGCAATAGCAGGTATGAGGCTGCTAGATCACAATATTTTATCTTATAAAAATATGCAGTCTGCATTGGGGATGCTCAAGCTATGTTGTTAAACATCATTCAGGACACTGTGATATGAAATGGAATTGCTTGGTCTGATGCAGGAAGGCTTTTCTTGTGGTCCCTTTAAGCAACTTAATTCTACTGCAGCAATTAAAATATATTTCCTGAAAATGTCATCATGTAAAAACCTGAAGAAACGAAACTAAATTATTTTTGAAAAAAATAGTCTGAAGCCCTTGGTGAAGTGTCTGTTTCCAAAAGTGACCATGGACTGTTGCTTTCTTCAAAACACTTTCTAACTCCGAAAGTGAAATATTGTAACTTGCTTGTCAGTTGAGTTGATGCAGTGATTTTGGTTCTCATGGGCTTCCAGCCAGACAAGCCTTAGAACCGGCAATTACTGCTATCCCGGGAAATACAGAAACAGTTCTTCATTTTCTGTTCCTTCAAGAAGCCCTCTATTTTATCGTCAGAGGTCTGAAGGTCTTCCTCTGTGTCAATAAGATATCAGGAGGAGCATATGTTGTCCTGTTGATGATAGCGTTTTAGATAGTCTTGTAATGGCAGTGTACAGTGGTACCTTGGTTTACGAACAGTCTGGTTTAAGAGCGATTTGGTTAACAAACTCTGCAAAACTGGAAATAGTGTCTTGGTTTGAGAACTTTACCTCGGTCTAAGAACAGAATCTGAATGGTGGAAGGGCACCGGCGGTGGGAGGCCTTATTAGGGAAAGCTGCCTCGGTTTAAGAACGGTTTTGGTTTACGAATCGACTTCTGCAACGGATTAAGTTCATAAACCGAGGTACCGCTGTATTCTTAAACACACTTAATAGCAACTAATGTTACTTCCAAGTAAAATGTGCTTAGGAGCACAGCCAAATTTTAAAAACATCCTCACGTGCCCTTCACCAATGTATTTCACTCTTCTTCCTGTATCTACAACAGAAGACTGATTCACCCTGATCCATGAATGCTCTGTGCCCAGGGAACCTCTTCCATTATTTCCTGAGCAAATTATCAGAACTGCCAATTCAGAAGAGCACACAAAGTTAACACACGGCAGTATATTACATATATAATTGGGGAGTTACGTATGCGAGGCAATTGGATGCCCAGTCAGCTGAGTAATTTCCTTGAGTTACACTCCCTTGGAACAGAGGTCATTGGCATGGGCATCTCCAGGAATTTCCCCTGCAAATTAAAACACCAAAAGGTAGCCCTTGCCACGCCCCCGTGCCCCATAGATGCCCATGGTCACAGGTGGAGTTTCTGTGATACAAGCTTTATTTGCATGTATACATAGCCAGAACATGAAAGCAGCTTCACCTCATTAACTTTCCAACAAGTCCTGCTCACCAACTAGGTTTCTAGGGCCATAGCTGTGTCTTTCAGACCTAGTTTCAAGAATGGCAGTCTTTTTTGTTCTCTTTCAGACACAGACACATTGATTACATCTCCAGCCACGGCAGGAGGGAAGAAAGACATGCACCCTTCCACATGGAGCCCCAGGTATTTTGTTTCCGTGGCAACACTTCACCTGTACTTGGTCATCACTTTAGTTGTGCAAAGACAGGTTGTCTTTTAGCGATCCATGATGACTGGGATGGGAGGATATCAACTAGAGCCTTGATTTCTCTTCCGTCTTCCCTCCCACCCCCCAGCAAAAAAAAAAAATGGTGGTTGTAGCATATATATCTTCTGACACAGCAGATTACAAAACTGAAGCATTCCCCTTCAAAACAGCGTGAGGATAGAGGGGTGAGCCATGTATCATTCCTTTATTCAACATGATTCAGTCCCTCTACTCCTTAATCGGTGGAACAAAGAGTAAGTAAAATCTAATAAATTTTACTTGGGGTAGGGGGGTGGGGATTAAGATCTGTAAATCTTCCAAGTTTTACTGCGGCTATGTTCATTTAAATGGAGGTTGTGCAACATCAGTATTTGGAGGATTGTGTCCATAGAAAATAGCAAGCTATGTTATGTCTGGATGTTTTTAAATCTGGTTGGATCTCCATTCTCCATATAATGTATCATGACCCTTGAGTGAATAGAAACAACCCCCATTGCTATGAGTACCAGAGCTTTTAGAGCAGAGTACAGTGGTACCTCGGGTTACATACGCTTTAGGTTACAGACTCCGCTAACCCAGAAATAGTACCTCGGGTTAAGAACTTTGCTTCAGGATGAGAACAGAAATCGTGCAGCGGCGGCGCAGAGGCAGTAGGAGGCCCCATTAGCTAAAGTGGTACCTCAGGTTAAGAACAGTTTCAGGTTAAGAACAGACCTCCAGAACGAATTAAGTTCTTAACCCGAGGTACCACTGTACTTGCATTTACCCATGGAGGGCTCCTAAGAGAAGAAGTCACACCTCTTCAAAAGGTAAAATATGAACCACACTCTTGGCTTCTTTGTAAAAATAAAGAATCAAATGGCTTATTGTTGTGTCCCAGTTCACAGCTAGAACACAAATGGCTTTGAATTAACCCCTTATTGATTGTGAAAGTGCCCTTATTCAGATTTGCAGCAATGTTGTATTTTCAGGATTAAGGTTTAGTTCAAATTAACTTGTTTATTACCGAATGTCATATGTGGTCTTGGACACAAGTGTCTATAAACTCATACATACTCATTTGCAGATAGCTCATACATCACTCCCTGAAAACCATAGGCATTGTAAATTATTAGCTCAGGCCAAAGGTATCTTTATTAGGTCAGTCTAAGGCATGTGTGTAATCTTTGCAGGGCTGTAACTCTATTGCTGCATAAAGCAAATCATACAGCAAGATCTGAAAGAGCATTTGAGACATTCTGCTATGTCAGTTTTCAAGTGAGAGGTCATATTTCATTAATTTGCATTTTCCTTTCTCCTTTGAAAATGGGCAAGGGAATCAATCTGACATTCAAATGGGAAACCTAGAAGTGTGCCCTAAACAAATCTGCCAGGCTTCATTCCAGAATCTCTAGTGTCCAGTGGAATAAAAACATTTACATGGTGAGAAATAAACCAATTTGCTCACTTTGGTCGGTTAGCTAGAAATGACACCAGTACTATACAGTGTGTGTTACACTTTAGATTAAGGGAAAATATAGTACGTAGTGATTTTTTGTTGTTCCATTTTGCATGAGTGGGTGAAAGACACAAAAAGTTACAAAATAATTTGACCAATTAACATATTACATTAATCTGCCAGTTGCCCTGTGCCTGCAAGGGGAAAGGGCACTCAGGCCCTATCATTTGGCCAAAGGAACAAGAGCCCCTGCCTGCTATTCAGACAAGAACAGGTGCAAGGGAAGAGCATCTAGTCCCAAATGCTCATTTAAACCTCACCACTTTGTTCTTGCATTGAAGAATTGATCTCCCTTCTCTACCTGTTCACCCTGCTTCCTTTCCCTTGAGTATATTTGAAAGCCTGATGGCAGTGCCTGTCTCTGCTTTATTGAAGCAAGTTGCTTTGGAAGAAAATAATTGTTTGAAAAATGGGATAAATAGGGTGGTAGTTGGCCAGCTGCAGTTGTGCCTGGAGGAAGCAGATATTTGAGACCCATTGTAGTCTAGTTTCAGACCTGGTTTTAGTACCATTGCTCAGCTTGATTGATGACCTTTATCAGGAAAGATATAGAGTGTCAGTATTGGTATCAAACTTTATTTTGGTCACAGGTGAGCATAAGATAAAACATTTGATTTAAAACACATAAGACTTAAAACAGGTAAAGAATAAAAAAACTAGTAATTAAAAGGTGATTATATTATACATACGTAAAAACATGGAAACAGAGACATACAGATAAAAGTGACTATAAGGGAGGGAGTGTGAAGGAGCACAGGTCTTGCATTTTGGACCTAGTTTGTGGCAGAAACCATCCTTTGGATGAATATCCATCATGGCAGTGCAGAATCTAGCAACGAGTATGTAACATGGGTTTTCATCTTGGAAATAGCAGGGAGGTATAAAGTTGTTCTGTGTGACCTGGGAATTTATGTAATACAGGCAAGATGAACCTAGCTCATATATCTGTATGGTATTGGCAGAGAAAAAAGACATGTTCGGTTGTTTCCAGTTGCCCAGAGCCACATGGGCATTTCCTCTCCCCATATGGTGTCTTCCTAAAGCAGGCCTCCTGGATGGCTGAAGGGAGGCCCTGGCAACAGGCCAGAGTGAAAGCTCTTCGCTGTTTTGGAATTTCAAGGTTGGTTATACAGTGGTACCTCAGGTTACAGAAGCTTCAGGTTACAGACGCTTCAGGTTACAGACTCCACTAACCCAGAAATAGTACCTTGGGTTAAGAACTTTGCTTCAGGAGAACAGAAATCGTGCGGCGGCAGTGGTATGCCCCATTAGCTGAAGTGGTTACCTTAGGTTAAGAACAGTTTCAGGTTAAGAATGGACCTCCAGAACGAATTAAGTTCTTAACCTGCGGTACCACTGTATATGGCATCTGGGAGGTGAGGTATCTTCTGGTTTCACTGATTAAAATTTTCGGGGACATGGCTAGATCTGCTTGGCGTTTGGTATCTTCCACGTGCTGTTTGGTGCTTTTTTTGGCTTGTTCATACTCCGTGTCGAATAGGATCTGCGGGGTGAAGCCTAGAGTTGTTATTATGTTTATCATTGCACGTTTCCATGTCGTTTGGAAACTGACTTTAAAAGTTAAGGGAGCAAGGCCACATGGGAAAAAGGATAGCATTAGCCAGTAATTTAGTGTGGTGAGCCATACTCTAGCCTCGATTCTTACAATTCCAGTTTCGAGACGTGTAGTAGCTTTGGAGAAGTGTTTAGGCACTTGTAGGGCTGATCTTAAGAATTTAGATTGTACCAGTTCTAATGGCGCACAATTGGCAAGGGGACCTAATTGGGCACCATATACAAGCTGCACAATGGATTTGGCCTCAAACAGTTTGAGGGCTGCAGGTATATATTGCCCGCCTTTAGTCCTAAGGTACCTGAGCATTGCATTTGCACTTCTCTGGGCATTCCCTGCAACATAATCCTACTTTCCGAGGAGTGAAGGGTTATACCCAAATATTTGAAGCAGGTGAGCTGCTCAATCTTATGGCCATTGATGTACCATGAGCAAGGTTTGGGCCTTTTGGCAAAGGCCATGATCTTGATTTTCTGATAATTTAGTTCTAGTTTGCTCTCCTTGCAGTTTGCTGCCAGTGTTTTCAGGCCTATAGGAGTTCTTGAGAGGATGCTGCGTCATCAAGTTCAGAGGAAGTGCAGCCTTGTTGGTGTTCCTTGATCTCCCAGTGACTTTAGACACCACTGACCATGGTGTCCCTGTGGAATGACTTGGGGATGGGGAGTTGGAGGCACCATATTACTGTGGCTCTGCTCCTATTCGCAGGGTCAGTACCAGAAAGGGCTCCCTTGGGATGAAGGGTGGAATAGAAACTTCATACATAAAATGCAAAATATATTAATATACAATCTATGTGCCAGAGTTTCGCATATGGCATGGGTAGTGCTAGTTTCAACCAAGTGTTTGTGGGCAGAACAGCAAGCCAGGCACCTGTTCCTATGATTGTGGAACCTCTTCCCTTCCTATTGGCAACAATAATGTTAAATGCATTTATCTGAAGTGCCATTTCAAGGTAGTTTTTTGAAACAGGTTTCAAGACTTGATTCAAGTTCCAACTTAACCTTAATTATTCTTTTAAAATAATTGGTATGTTTAATGCCCAACCACAAGACGTTCCCAGATGAATGCATCTTACTTATAACCATGGACAGTCCATGAGATAATTTCAGAGTCATTGGTAGAGTTGCACAATTTGGCTTCCTGGATGCAACTAGAGACTGGAGAACAGGGTGACTCAGTGATTCATAATTGAAACTGATGCTTAATGATGTAATCCAGAGGCCATGCTGCAGCCATCTATGAAGCTATTCATAACAAGAATAAAACTACTGATCAAGTGTTTAACAGAGTATCTCTGAATGAGCAACATGCTGTAATTCAGTGATGTCACATTCTGCTTGCATCATTGCTTTCTAGAAAGCAGAATGTGCAACACCCTGTTAAAATTTTGTTATTAGAGTCTGACAAATCATTCTTTATTGTCTACCACACAACTGTGGGCTGAGAGCCTATGAGAGGTTGCAAAATACGTGCATGGAGTAATGAATGTTGGGATTCTTGGTATGATCTCTTACTGTTGAGAGAGGTAACATCTCAGGGATCCCCTGAGACCCTGACTGAGAACTCTGGAAGCAGCAGATGGAAGAAAGAGCTGCTCCATTCCTGTCCTTTGGGTCATTGCCTCTAGAGTATGAAAGGATAACAAATAGGACCAAATCCCACCAAGAAACTAAACAAAGCAACAAATGCAGGGAGGGCAGGGAGGGGAAGAAAATGAATATTAGCTAGTCAACAGGTGCAAGAAAAATCAAATTTATTAAGCTTAAACTTCCCCAACATCTCAACAATCCTGAGTTCCTGAAAGGATGCCTTTCCCCACATTTACCAGCCTGTGTATTGAGAACATATAGTTCCGTATGATTTGCAGTTTCTCAAAAAAATATTCCAGAAATACAAGAAGTCTGCTCTACAGTAACTTGGAGCACGGCTTTCAGCATGTCTGCCCCTGTTCTGTGGAATGGCATCATGGCAGAGACATGAAAGGCACCCACAATCTGTACCTTCCAGAAATAACTGAATACGTTTTTGTTTTGATGAGCATTTCCATCTGGATAAAAAAGCCTCTGTCTTAGGTTTAAAAACAATACAAAATTAATCCCTATCTTCCCTTGTTTTTGTGCAGTCTTTAAAATGATTTTAGCTGTTTTTTTATGGTGTGTCAATAAATCACCTTGAAATGTATGTAGGTAATTCATAAATTGTTATTAATAGCAAAAGTTCATCAAAAGTCTTCTTCTGGGTGCAACTGCATTCCAAAGTAAGGCAGATGGTGACAGGGAACAGGACCCTTTAGGCTGTGGCACCATCTTTCTTCCAGAATTAGATGGCATGCTCCTTAGAGGCAGGAATCACTATATGTTTTTGTCTATACAAGGTTATGTATTAATAAGTTTATTTTTGTTTAATTTGAACTATTTCAGTGTTTCAAATTACTGAGCAATGGTTGAACTTCTAGATGGTCCCACTCCCCATAAAAGACCTGTATTTTGTCAGCTGTATTGGCTGCAAGTCTGTTTCAATGCCTAATTTAAAGGGCTGGCTTTAAACCTTAAAAACCTGAATTGCTTGGGTACCTAAAAGGACACTTTTTCCTATATGTACAGTGGTACTTCAGGTTACATATGCTTCAGGTTACAGACTCCGCTAACCCAGAAATAGTACCTCGGGTTAAGAACTTTGCTTCAGGATGAGAACAGAAATCATGCTCCAGCAGTGTGGCGGCAGCAGGAAGCCCCATTAGCTAAAGTGGTGCTTCAGGTTAAGAACAGACCTCCAGAACGAATTAAGTACTTAACCCGAGGTACCACTGTATTCACTTGAACCTTAAGATCATCTTTAGAGACTCATCTCTTAGTGCCCCCCACCAAATGAAGTGAGGTGGAGAGCCACCTTTTTGGTACTAGCACATTATGGAACAACCTTCCTGTTCCATACACGTGTTTGTGCTAGGTGAAGCTCCCAAGTAACTCACATCTTATGGCCTGATCCTGATTGATTTTTTTTAAAAAAGAAAAACACCTTTTCTAATTGCTTTCATTATTGTACATTGCATTTTAATTGTTTTATTTGTGAGTCACCCAGGGAATGTTTGGTGATCATACACATTCAGTTAATAAATGTTAAAAAAATATTCTGAACATGATGGGCAGGGTTGCTCATTATCCAAATCAGCCAGGTGGGTCCCATGGACAGGCAAATGGATTTGTGTGGTAGGGTGTAGGTAGAAGGCCTGAGGGTTAACTATCCAAAATACATAGCATGTTTTTCTTCAGATCTGTCTATTCTCATGTGCAGCAGCGAGATACGAGCTAATGTATTAAAATCTCCACATACTTGACAAAATGGCTGTTTTCAGGTTGGTTCCCAGTTTACAGAATACGCTTTTTGGAAGAGGAACTGATTTTTATTTTTTTAAATGGAATAGCCTAGCAGAGGTTACTGAGACAAACTGGAAGTCTGTACAACTCACTGTTGGGTAAAATAAAGCTAAAAAACACAACAACACTGGAAGTTTATCATACTGGTTCACACCATCAAAAAGACCCTCTTCCTTTTCCCCCCAGTAAATAGGAATAGAAACTTAAAACTCATTAAAAAACCAACATGGTACAATGAGATGGTTGGGTGGAAAACAAAAAATTGGCCTACATTCTAAAATGTAGAAAACGTTCCGTAATTGCTTCTGGTATGTGAAGATAACAGTCATTTGGAAGAATATCATCATGTGTGTTTTTCTGTACTTTTATTTTTGCCTAAGGCCTAAGAGTCAACGCAAGTGAAGTTCGTAGCTGAGACTGAACTTTCCACTTGACACCGATGGAAAGAACTAATCCTGTTATATCTACACTGAATCATCTAAGAGGTATACCAGGTTGAAGTGTTAACCTCCTGACCTTTTCTATAACTGTTTTAATTTGCTATGTCTGCAAATGAGGAAATTAAGTAGAATAGTCTCAGGATAACTAGCAGTGTTTACAGGAAAACTGCAATTTTAAAAGGATTTGTAAAGGTGGAATGAAGTATATCCTGGGGGGGTGAAGGCAGGGAGATGGAGGAGAAAGAGAGCTACACACTGCAGCAATTTTAAGAGGTGTTAAGAAATATTAGTTTTATTTTAACCAGTTCACAGCTGAATATTTATTCTATAAAAACTTTACAGATTGTACAGTTTATATATAGTTCAAACTACTAGAACAACAAAAAAGTAGGTCCCACAGATGCAAAAATACTGTACCAATCCAAGGTAAAAGCAGATTTACACACTGTACAACTCTCCACTAGGATGAGGTGGTCAGGCTCCAAGTATAAAGTTCCAAACTGTACAAAAATAATGTTTGATTCCTTCCCCCCACCCACCCGCCCCTATTCTTCATACATTCAGTAAGATTGCAAACAGATACCCAAGTATAGATATCTGGAGTCGGGAATCATCACACACCCCTGAAAGGAATGCAAAATAGGTATTGTTTACAAAGGTCACTCTTGTGCATCAATACTGCATATTTTATGCATGCTGATCCAATAATGGCAATCTGCACATGGAAAACAAGCTTTCATGGGCATAGTGCCATTCTGGATGCAGTCCCATGAGCACAAAAGGGCACTGTGCGGGGGGGCGGGGGCGGGGAAGAGAAAATTACATCCAGCATCTGGGTGTTGCAGTGTGGTACTCTTGTATCAAGTATGCACTGCCAAACAGATGGATGATTCTTCTAACTTGAAGGCAGAGGAGCCGATTTCAAGAACCCACTCTGACATGAAATCAGCTGACAGTGCTGATCGTCTGGCAGCGGAGATTCTCATCCACTGCAGAATGCATGCAGCCTGCTGCTGCTGCATGGAAAGATCTCTGGATCAGGGCCATAGTGTATAATTCAAACTAAAAACAAAAGATATTAAACATCTAATATAAGGTAAGGTGGTTTTTTTTTGTTGTAAAGAAAGGGAATATTTAATAGTGTGCCAAAAGAAATTTTAACTTATTAAATAAAATAAAATACATTTTTTTGGTGTAATTCAAACAGAAGAACAAAAAGAGCAAACCAAAGAACCAAAAAACAACAACAAAAACTTATATAGAGTTGTTTTCTCACCCAGCAACAAAAGCAATTATGTAGTTAAAATAATAAAACCCGCTAAGACTAAGCTATCCATAGTATATATGGTATTTCAGTGATTCACTAATACTGCAAATGAAGCTTCTTTTTCAACGACAGACTGGCTTCTTTATGCTCTCCGGGTAGGAATTGGGCTTCCTCCCCCAAACAAGAAGGACTGAGTGTTTTTTATAGCATAAATCCTGAGCACACTCATTTTTTTAAGGAGATGGGGATTGGGGGGGGGGGTGGCAGGGAGAAGAGACAGAGAAAATAGACCATTTAATTACAGGGTTTTCTTTTAAAAAATAATTGGTTTTTTTTCTGAATGCATCATTACTTGAGGTATTTAGAACCTTCCTCAGAATTCAAGGCAACGCCTCTTCTCAACTAACTCTTTTTGGGCAGTGAAAGTAAGGGCTGGCCAATACCCGCTTCAATTCTGTACTCTAGTGAAAAAATATCTCATTGCTTCAGGACCTTCCTGCCACATACAAAATAACGCAACACCTCATTTTATCCACCTTTTTCTTCTGATACAGTACTAGCCAATGATAAAGTAGAAGACAAAAGTTTGGTAGTGCACTCCATTATAGTTTTTTTTTTAGTTCGTGTATATAAAGAAATATAATATATATATTTATAATCTATATATGGAGAAAGGAAATTTGTTCAATGCTTAACATACAGTACTTCTTTAATTTTTTTTTAAAAAAACCTTGACAATAAAAAGAAGTTCTCCTCAAGCTTTAGTCCCACTCTTTTCTGAGCGTCGGACTTTTAAATTCGTTTAGAGCATCCATAAAACCCAGATGTCCCAAAGTAAATACAATTCCAGTGTCAATGAGCATCTCTTCAAAATTCATCAATCTTCCTCTGCAAGTATTTCAACATTGAGTCCATTCCTTGAGCAGAACCCCAAATTTTCTTTAGAACTTCACACTCTTTGTCATTTGCTTGTTCCAAGTCCACCTTCATAATACTACGAACTAAACCTTTGGATTCTTCAAGTACCTACATAAAATGAAGAAGATACAATAAGCATGTGGTTATACAAAACAGGAAATATGCCATAGTTAGGCATAGTGCAAAGATGAGTGTGTGTTGCACACTCATTGGTTAGGGCAGGTGCCTCCATGTCGTGGGTGGAGGACACTGCCCTCTTTGCAATATGTGAGAGGAAAGGCGAAGCCCATTAGCAGCTATTCTGTTGCAAATGACGTTAATGATCATTTTGGCTGCTGCACGTTTTCACTGTTGTCAGAGCTGCCCGAGGTCCCAGCTCACAAAGGACCAACGCCGCTTCGTTGTTAAGTACGAAAGTCTTTATTGAAGTTCAGTGTCACTTCCAGAGCCGCAGCGTGCAGCTCTACGTCTCAAACTCTAGACCGCTGAAGCTCCGTCTGAATCTCCTCCCCCCAGACACCAGTTTAAGACTCTAGCCTTGCTCCACCTCTTCCTCTGTTCTTTCCGCCTCTGGTTCCGCCTGTCCGTCGGGGTCTCGCCCTTTCTAGACTCTTCTGACGCTGAATCCCCTGAGCCTTCCCCCTCCCTCCGGCGGGCTTTAGGAGCTGGTTCCCAATCCGGGTCTCCTGCTGTCCCTCGCGCCTGTACATTTGAACTTGGCGCGCGCGCCCAGCCGGCAACTTTCCTCCTGACCGTTTCACTGCTGCTGTCACTGCTTCCCCCTTCGGGGAGGCTAGCTGCAACTGACCTCCCCTCCGTTGGAGGCGTGGTCAGCCCTGACTCACCTTCTCTCCCCGCTGGAGGAGACGCTGGCCCTGACACATGTGACTCTTCCCCCCCACTACGCTCTGGTGGGGAAACTGGTCCTGATCCCCCGCTGCTGCTTTAGGGGTCCCCGCTGGCTCCTTGTTTCTGGTGCGTCCCCCCTGGGACCCCCCTTGCCCTGACCATCGGCGCCCCCTTCTGGGAATCTTCTGATTCGCAGGAGAAGCTCATGGAATCTCTCGGGTCACTGTCATACTCCCCTACGCTGCCCTCGGATTCTTCCCCTTCGCTCTCCATTTCCTCTCTCCCCTGTGCTCCTGCTCCCGAGCCCCTGACATCTGTATATATTGATGGAGGCCACCATCCAATATATCAATACTTATATAAATATTTAAATTATAAGAGAAAGAGAGCAGGTAACAGGCGCTGTGAACAGAGGCACCCCGCCACCAAACACAACACATAGCCACACTCAAGGAGGAGACAGATAACTGAGGGACGGGAGAACTGAATTTTACCCACTCCTGTGTTAAGTGAATGGCTACCATTTGTTTCCATGGGGGAAGGGAATCAAGGCATGCACCGTCTTCGAGTGGGGGTTAACCCCTCTCTGCATTTACCTGATCTGCTTTCTGTTTCTCGGCCATGCTTGAGTGGGATGGAATGTTGGGAAATGGCTGGCTAACATGGACAGAGAGGGACTTGAGGAGTCCCTAAGCTTTATCCAGGGATGCGGGTGGCACTATGGGTTAAACCACAGAGCCTAGGACTGGCTGATCAGAAGGTCAGTGGTTCGAATCCCCGCAACGGGGTGAGCTCCCGTTGCTCAGTCCCTGCTCCTGCCAACCTAGTAGTTCGAAAGCACGTCAAAGTGCAAGTAGATAAATAGGTACCGCTCCGGCGGAAAGGTAAACGGTGTTTCCGTGCACTGCTCTGGTTCGCCAGAAGCGGCTTAGTCATGCTGGCCACATGACCCGGAAGCTGTACGCCGGCTCCCTCGGCCAATAAAGCGAGATGAGCGCCGCAACCCCAGAGTCGGCCACGACTGGACTTAATGGTCAGGGGTCCCTTTACCTTTAAGCTTTCTCCAAGGACAGCCCAGCCTCCTCCACATCAGCTTTCCCAACCTGATCAGGAAAGGGGAACTGTCTGAAGGGGAACTGTGAGCAGGCTCAACTAAATGTGTTTACAGTTCACCGCACAATCATAATATTTGGTAACTAGAAAGATGTAACTCTTCCTCCAAGTTAAAAAGATTAGGCCATTGCTCTCTTTGTCTGCCACAAGGAGTTGTAGAAATGAGCAAGTCATTAGCACCGGTCAGATGGTACACGATGAAGGGAAACACCTGAAAGCTGGTGGTAAGGTCCTCTACACCAGCTGAGCTGAAGATAAGCCAGCATAGCTTGCTTATCCTGGCCCAGCCAGCTGAGCTGAATGCGAGCCCCTTCAAAAGGAGTGCAACCAGAGGGTTAAGAAGTAGGCTTCAGACATCTGAAGGCAGCCCTGTTTAGGGAAGCTTTTAATGTTTGATGGACTATTGTATTTTAAAACTTTGTTGGAAGCCGCCTAGAGTGGCTGGGGAAACCCAGCCAGATGGGCAGGGTAACAACAACAAAACAACAACAACAACAACAACAACAACAACAATAATAATTTATTATGTGACCTAGCAACTTGGCTTGTTTTCCTTCCGCAGAACAGCAGCAGCTGCCTCACTGCTGAACAGGATTTGGATCTGGTGTAACTACGCTGGCTTAACTTACACCAGCTTGCTTTATGCAGGCTTCCTGTGCATACAATTGCTCCCCAAATGCCTTAACTATGCTGGAACCCGGGTGTGTGTTTAAGAATTATGACTGAAAAATAGTATTTTCAGTAATGATTATGTAACTCAGAAAAAAACCAAATAATGTTTGTTGCATCTCTGACTCTGGTTCATTAATAAGAAGCTCAACCTATGCATAGCGTAGCCAAGAGGGTTGCATTGAATACTATTTTTTATTATGTAAGTAGGACTTATGCAGGGTGGAACCCTGTAGATTTAACCCTAAATATTTCTTTGATGTGATGGCAGGGTGGTGGGGGGTCGGTTATTTTTGGTCTGTCTTATCCAAGCAAATATAAACAGAAACAAAACACCGCTATGGACACTCTGTTCAAATATCAAAGCAGTTTAGAACAAGATATTTTTGGCTAGCTCACTCAGCACAACTGTGATCCTTACTCTAAAATTTAAGACTGAAATAAAGCTGCCGAGGTTCACTTTCCAAATTTATGTAAAAATTCCCACAACATGTCAAATAGCTTATTTAAAAGCTGTATTACAAGTGTGGACAGCTTTCAGGTGGACATTAGGATAGTTAAATGTTCATGGGATCAGTTCACACTCACTTCCCCCTCCAAACAAGCTGTCCCATGATATAGTTGGGCACATATTTCATATAACTACAGTATGAACAAGACTTTATGCAGATACAACAGCTATTCTTGCATTCATGGCCCCTGAGAAAAGTGCTGGCATAATTACGGAAACTGCTTCTACCTGCATATTTTAAAATTTTATTTAATTATTGTTTGATTTTATACCAATGTTATATATCTGATGTTAGCTGCCCTGAGCCCGACTTTGGCTGGGGAGGGCGGGATATAAATACAAGTTTGTTGTTGTTGTTGCTGTTTGCACACAACCCAATTGGCTTCCCCATGTTTTGGGGCGTATTCAGGGCTTGGGAGGGCTCAGCACTGCTCAGACACTGAGAAAATTCACTATGCGAAGTGTTCCTTAGCCACTATAATAACTACAAATCACTTATTCAGCCTTAAGTGAAATAAGGTAAAAGAAACTTACAACTGAATTACATGTGACAAGTTCCTTAATTCGAACCATGACTTCTTGTGTGAATGTTCCTGGCCAAAAAACTTGCGACACCAGTCCCTTGGCACATGCTTCTTGTGCAGTCAGTTTCCTTCCACTGAATAACATTTCATTCGCCTGAGGAAAATAGCAATGTTTTTTGTAACATGAAATATGACGAGGTTATCAAAACATTTTGAATACAAACCTTGCTGTTTCTAGAAATGCCTCTACAGGTTGGAACAATTTACTGGCCTGGACTATTTCTTCTTGTTTTGTTTTTCCTTTTCCATGGACTGAAACAAAATCAAAGACTAAATCTACCACTAATAAATATTTACTGCTAGCGTGCAAATCCCTGTCTAGAAGTGACACAGTTACAGTGCAAGGGGTTTGCAATATAAGCATGGCATACAATTTAGGTCTCTCAACTGAATTGCTTTTAAAATGTGCACTCTGCTAAAATCTCAATATAGAGCTTTGCATCAGATAATGAAGGAATTGGGAAACAACCATTAAAGAATGAAAGAAAAACCCCAAACATTCTTAGAAAGGTATTTTTTTTAAATATATTTTCTTTCACTGTCCTTATCATTGTTGAATAAATGAGCAAAACAAGCAAGTATGCCCTTAATTACAACCTTCACTGATTCAGACTGGCTTAGTTGATTGACCAGCCAATTAAAGCCTGTAGACAAGCATGAAAGCAAATGGCATGGTGGGATAAACAGAAACGCTGCATAAGCAGCAGATACTAAATGATGATGCCAAAAATTTGCTTAATAAATAAATAATGCTCTTAAAAACTTTTTTTATCCTGTAAATACATTACATACTTGAAAGATCCTGCAAATGCAATGAGTTTCACATTTTTAATTGGCTTGAATCTAGGCAGTATTATGTATCTTTAATTATGAAAATTCGGTGTATTTTCATATTGGATGCCAATGAGAATTGCACGCCCAAATTCCTCACATCAATGGATCTTGTAGGTAAAAATTGTTGGTGCCAAAGTAAGGTAAACACATACTGCATTATGACATAACCATTTATAATAAGAGACTATGGGGACAAGTAGTGCATAAATCATCCAAATAAATAAATACCTAACTTGTTCCTGAAACAGAGCTCGCTCCATTCAATGAGAGCATCTCTTCTTTTTTTAAATTGAGACAAAGCATTATTATAGGCAGATCACAAACTTTGAAACAAAAGTTTGTAAAAATAGGCACTTTGATTTCTGTTGTTCTTGTTTAATCTGGAAAGCAGTCTAGTTTGTAAAGGTAAAATTGAGAACAATTTCCACTTGAAATCGTTTCAGCTAGCAGGACTTTGGCTTAAATGATCCAGTGCCATCACAGTCTGCTGCCCATTTAAGTTTCAGCCAAACACCCACTTGCGTATATTTGAGTATCAAACTTCTTTGTGCATCAGATTACGGCATACTGTTTTTTCAGTGAAAGCCACGTGTGGTTGCACGCAACACAAGCAAGTTTGGGTGAGCACACAAATGCCAATTTTTATTTTTTTGACTTCAAAAATGGGACAAATTGTGGGCCAAACAGGACAGGGGGCTCTGTACCGCCAAAATGGTACTGTTCCGTTTTTAAAGGGAAGAGGTGGCAACCCTAGTTCCAATGCAACTGAGCTGCTACTTCTTATACAAAATACTGGGGATGCCAACTGTTATACAAGTTACCATGCAAATATTATAGATGTATTTTAATTTGGACACACCAGCTTTTCAGACTTTAAAATAATGGCTTAAATGGATTTAAACTGTGATAAAAATTTCAGATATGGTGAAAACTGAAATATGGATAGTGAATTCAAATTAATTTGTGAACTAAACATGATGCATGAAAAGAGCTGACAGACTGAGCATATTTTAGCATGACTAATACTTGGTTAAATAATGGAGTGGCTTTGAGCCATATCACAAAATGACTCACAGACATGCAAATGGGCGTCCCCAAGTTTACAAATGTGCAAGCTAAGGCTCAAGAATATAAAATCCTCTCTTATGGCTGTGGGGTGAAACAGTGCTAGTGTTGCACAAGAAAGCCCACAAACCTTTGGTTTGTAGCCGTAGTGTCACCCAAATGTGTTATCTAATATCCAACCGCACAGTCACTATCAAATGTACCATAAAAAAGATTTTTATATATACTTTTTTAATGTGTTAAAGATCCCCCACGCCAGGAAATGTAAAGCTTTTTTTTCTATTTAAAGTGTGCTATACAAGTTGAAAGAGTAAGCTGTTAATCATATAAACAAGTCGTGCAAAATTCCAAATGCATGTACACATTCATAAACTCAAAGCATGATGAAGACCCTCACCCAAGAGTCCAAAACTCAATTAGAATTGTTGCAACTTCCTGAAATCACAGCATTTTTTAACTCTTTGGAGGGTTGAAGAACTTTGAATAATTAATACAGAGACTGTAACAAGACAGCCACACAAAGGACCTCTCACAACAAAGGACACCCAAAATGTCACCAGCGTTATCACAAAATCAAATCACTGCTACTATTAACATATGCCATTCAGCTCAGTTTACAAGCTTGCTAAACTGCAATAGTTCCACTGATGTCACTAACATCCAAATCTTGACAGGACCATTACTACCCAAAGGAGGTATTTACATGCCCAAAGAACGTTCTGCATGAGCATCTATGGAAATGTGATTACAGCTGTAAATCACAGGAGGTTTGGAAATTCCTTTTTTAAAAAAAACGGGGGAAAAGGAGAAGCAGCAGCTTTGACAATTCCTATACATCTCAAGAAAGAAAATGTAAAAAGGCAGGGGGAAGGGTGTATGAAAACACCAGGCTTCAAACAAGAAGCTGTGATTAGATATCAGAGGTTTTCCTATTATTATGTTATCTGAACATGCCAGAATGCAGATATAAGCATTTCAGTGCATGAGAAAATATGAGCAAAAACTGAGCTGTCAACTTTTAAAGATGCCAACTGATTAGACAGAAGCTCTATTCAAATGTCATCAATTTTACCCTGTGCAATTAAATGCATTTCTAAACCTATGAGAGTTTTATCAGCAGGAGCTTGCAGAGAGGAAGACTAAATTTAAGCAAACGTTACTTTAACAAAAATGAACGGTTCAGCCACATGTGTTTACAATGGTATTCAAGACCAATTAAATGTCATTTATCATTCCAAATGATACTGCTCCTTTTTGACAATGGGAAATCTGATCACAGATCTGCCATGTAATGTGTAGTTTAGCCTTCCTGGGAAGCCAAATCCCATGACAAATATTTCAGTGCTGTTTAATCATTATTTCTGTCTATCCTGGTGAGGGGAGAAACGACTACATTGGCATTTTTATTATCTCCTATTCCTAGCTCAAGCAAGTCTGAAATATCTGTGAAGACTGCACTGTTGGTTTATCGATGAGAAACAATGCACAGCCAATAGATTATTTTGCCCTTTACAATCATGCATCTTGGCTCTGAATATTGGAAGGCTTGTTCCCTGCCTTGCTAGACTTTTCCCACCTGGCCTGGGAGGGTGGGGCCCTGACTGACTCCAGCTACAAAACCTGAGGCTGCTGAACAGAATTCTTGGCTTGGGTATTGTTTGGGCAGGGGATTGTTGCTGTTAATTTTTTGTGTCTTTATGTCGGCTCTTACATTGTTCAATTTGGTTGTGTACTTTTTGATGTTTTTGTCTACTGTTTATGACTACCTTTGTTATGTTTGGAGTTACATAATTTTCCGTAAGTTGTAAGCTGCCTTGTAAAGGTAAAGGGACCCCTGACCATTAGGTCCAGCCGTGGCCGACTCTGGGGTTGCGGCGCTCATCTCGCTTTATTGACTGAGGGAGCTGGCGTACAGCTTCCAGGTCATGTGGCCAGCATGACTAAGCCGCTTCTGGCGAACCAGAGCAGCACACGGAAACACCGTTTACCTTCCCGCCGGAGCGGTACCTATTTATCTACTTGCACTCTGACGTGCTTTCAAACTGCTAGGTTGGCAGGAGCAGGGACCGAGCAACGGGAGCTCACCACGTCGTGGGGATTCGAATCGCCGACCTTCTGATCGGCAAGCCCTAGGCTCTGTGGTTTAACCCGCATCACCATCCACGTCCCAGCTGCCTTGAGCATGGATTAAACTTTGGAAAGGTGGCATACAAATAAAATGACTGATTGATTGATGTATGCAAAGACTGAATATATTTTTGTTTATTCCAGAAATAATACACAAAGCTTTATTATTTTTATCTAATAATGTGGAAATGGTACCAACTGGGCGAACCTGATCATTCCCGGATAAAATTACAAGCATATTTGGATACGCAATAAAGTAATGTCTACAAATGGAGACCATATTGTACTTGACAATATCCATATTCCAACAAACAATTCGCTCCACTTTTCCATTCACAATGATCCAGATAATCCAGAGTCTATTCTGTCTTATTAGACCCTGAGCAGGCAAGTTTCTTCCTGAATACTAATTCTACTGCATGGAATCTATGGCGTTGTTTATACCTTTTCTCCAATTTAGTAAGTTTTTCAAGATCCTGTATTCATTCTCCAAGGACTTTTAAACAAGGGCTGCCTAATAAAGACACCCCACATTAATATCTTGAAGGCATTCCCTCATGTCCAATTCATCACTAAAATGATCTATCACTAATTCATTAAATTTCATAGATATATAACACTCAGGGGGAAGTGATCTAGCTAAAGTGATTCAAAAACTTGTAGAATTTTGTAAATTATATATACATCTGAATCTCTAGACAAGGGGAGTATCAATAACGGTTTAAACTCTCTATGACAGTGGAAGTTAAGGTCTACGAAAGCTCTGGGCGGAGGCACAACTACCAAGACTCCAGGCTGTGATTAATATAAGCTAGGCACAAAATGTCTCCTTAAACCAGGGTTACCGTTGCCAAAACGGAATGCCTAGTTGCCGTTTTGGGGCCAGATGCCTCAAAAGTCATATTTTTTAATATAACTTTTGGTTCCTGAAATTCGTTCTGATTGTGCAGATAAAATATCAGAGAGAGAATTCAACAGGATGTGTTGTTAGTATGTGAAAACCGTCAGGATCCAAGGATCCCCAGGCATGCACCTCCAGATGGCAGAGACATCAGGTGCCATCCTGGCACCTGGGTATCTCCACTTGGTTGCAAGTGGCCAATGGCCAGGTACAAAATGCACCTGGCAAATTTTGAACGCTGCATGCATTGTATTTGCAGGATGTGTACATTCTTTTACTTCCATCCTGATACATATTCCTTAATGAAAGTATACATTCATCCTGACCAAATTAAGTTATTAAAAAACAAGCTAACATACATAAATTATATTTCAGACAAAGAACATCAACACAGCTAAATACATAAAAAACGTTTGATAAATTAGTATGAGAATTTTTTATATTTCTGAAGCCCTTGTTAATTGTATCTAGTTTTGATCTCGCATCTCTTTATGACATAGAAACTGGATCACTTATTTGAATCTGAGGGCCGATGGCTTCTACTCTGAAAGTTTTCTATTGTACATGGGCATATGTCAGGAGTATCCACTCTTCCCATTACTGTTTGCTATAGCTATAGAGCCAATGACTGTAGTTGTAAGAAAAGAACCCATTATTTTCAAGGCTGTTAATCAACAGGACAGAGAATTTAGCATAAGGAGCTTTTCTGCTATTTATCTAGTCCAGAAGAGTCAATCTCAGCATCACTTGCAGAAATGGAACAATTAAGGAACATATCCAGACTTAACATTAATTGCAGTGGGCTGGATCCAAAGGTTCTCTTCCGCTGGAAGGACTCCTTTAGAGAACTGGAACTTTTGGGTCTGACCTAGTTAAGTCTGAATTATGTAATGTGGGGGTATTCCTCCAGGCTGCTCTGCTAAATTACACAGTACTGAATGTTTCTCCTGGGCAGGTATACGGTGGAACTACTGTACCTGGGAACATATATATGTTTGACTCAAGAGGAAACATTTCATGCAAATAATATCCCTTCAAGCACCTTTAAATGTGGAAAGATTTAAAAGCTTGGACAAGGTGCAAGTTACTTCTAACTGGCACATGGCTGCTATTTGCTTAATGGTGCTCAAGTTCTACCCAATTCTATTTCATTTGCCAGGCCATTATTGATAGATACTTACAGGCCAAGATGTTTCTGGTTAAATACACTACAATCAAAAGGCTATTTTGAAATGGAGGCCTGGGATCACTGAACCAGTTTTATTACAAAACACAACAACTTAGTCACCTATTCAATTTTATTAACACTTCAAAGAACAAACCTTTTTTTATCTTTAGAGGATTTTACAGGGCCATGTTTCCCTTTCAAAGTTGCAATGGTCCTTCCAGCTAAAGGTAAGGCCAAAGAGTTAAAGGAACACCCATAAACTAAGGCACACGCCTTCAACTAGTAGGTCAGGACCCCAAACTCGGTTGTCAATAGCAACATCACCAGTTAGTTGTCTTAAAAAGAAAGAAATAAGTCATCACCTTAAGAGGAGAGAAAGAGAGAGAGAGAGAGAGAAGGGGGAGGAGAGTGAAAGATATAGTAAAATATAGTAAAATAAATAAAAGCGGGTCTATGCTTCTATATTCATAAACCCAACAAAGCCTAGGTTACTGCACCCTGCCATTCAATAGGCCTAAGGATATCATTGCCTTGGGATAACTCAGTCGGTAGAGCATGAGACTCTTATTGTGGGTTCAAAGCCCCACGATGGGCAAAAATTCCTGCATTGCAGGGGATTAGACTAGATGACCCTCATGGTCCCTTCCAACTTTACGATACTACAGATCACATGCTGCCAGAAGGAGTGACAAGCGTGTCATGAGTCTGACAAAGTTGTCCAGAAGAAGAGATGGAAGAAAATGATTGATTAGATGCAGTGGGACATAACTGACATTTCCACAACGCTAACAGCAGGCATAGGTAAACTCGGTCCTCCAGATGTTTTGGGACTACAACTCCCATCATCCCTGACTACTGGTCCTGTTAGCTAGGGGTGATGGGAGTTGTAGTCCCAAAACATCTGGAGGGCCAAGTTTGCCTATGCCTGGATAACAGGAATGTCTATTAAATTTGGTGATAGCCTAATACTGAATAGGATTTGGTGATAACTTAATATTATGGCCACAATGTGTGCAACACCCCATAGGACCTTTTTCCTTTGCATGCTGGCATTGCGAACCAGAATCTTGAAAAACAGCTTCATCTTGGTTTGCTCCTGATTAGCAAACTGACATTTAGCCACTAATGCTTTTTCAGATATAACACAAACCCATTGTTTAGACAGAAGGGGATTGAAATATGGTAGCTAGCAGGTGGAGGAGACAAAGTGGGAGCATGTGGTCCAAGCACTAGTCCCAGACAGGAATCTGAAATTCAAAGTGGGCATTACGCCTCCATATAATAATATGATTTGTACGAGAATGATCTGTGGTCAACAGTATTACAGATAATTTTACTGTAAATTTGTCTTTGTCTTCTAAACTCTTAAGTTTATTTAAAAGTATATTATATGTATTTAATCATTTGTAATATATTTTTTAAAAAAATTAAAAATCATTTTATTTACCAGATGGCATACTACATTCCTTTAAAGGCAACTTGCCAACACCAGGAAAGAGGCAAGAAAGAGTTACTGCCTTTCTCCTGAATGTCTCATACTCTTCTTAACATACTTTAAAAGCATACCAACATTTAGCAAAGGAATTATAATTACAATTTAAGTATTAGTCAGTGAGGATTATATCTTTGGCAGAAATAGAAGTACCATAGCCGAGTAAAAACAATACAAGGAAGGAAGGAATTGCCATTTTTAGGCCGCTTTCAAACTTGCATAGGGGGGAAACAACATAAAGCTATTGTTTACTAAGGAAAGTTATCTGGTTAATAGTTAATTCAGTATTGGGTTCATTTCTTGTGATACAAAATTATAGATGTGAATGCAATGTCACTCTCACACTGCACAATGCATGCCTGAAAGGTATGAATGGTGTGAAGACATGCATATTGTCAAGAGCATGTGTTTCCCTATAAATATTACCTTACGCATCATTAAAATATGTAGAACAGAAAGCGATTCAGAAATGTAACACCAATAAAACCACTCTTATTTTCACCCGGACTGGACGCTATAGTTTTATAAACTTGAGGGCTGTATTCTGGAGTAATCTGGAGAACAGGCACAAAAATTTAAGTCCTGCTGGGACCAATGCTATTTAAGCACACTAAAATGCATGCTGGACTGCAGCCACTGTTAGCAAACAGACAATGAATGATCAAGAGCCAGAGATATTTGCACACTGAAAGATTGTTAGTCGCTGCCAAAATTCTAAAACAAATTGAAAGCACTCAGGTTTTACATATCAGAACTGTAGAAAATGGTTTCCTAGCATTGGAGCAGCTGAAATGCTGCATGTTTTTTTTGTTTTGTTTTTAAAGAAGGAATGTACTTTTATTGCACACAGCCTCAATGCAGACACAATGACCTTAGTAGCACTGGCTCAAGTGTACTAATTTTGAGGAATATATATAAGGCAAGACTGTGAAACTTTTCCTTTTTAGTGCTCTGCTTAAATAAACTGTGGCTCAGTTCTCACATAATGCTAAGCTAAACCATGGCGTAGTGCAAATATGCATGTGAGCTCCTGGAGAAAAGATTGTGGTTGCTTTGTCCCTCTTCCAGACTTCCAGCAGTGAGACTTGCAGGATGACTGTGTGTGTGAACCCAGGCTTGCGGTTTTGCTCCTCCAAACCACAAGCCGTAAACCAAGAGCAAACTTAGCTACACATCGCAGTTTGTCTGGAGTGAGACAAACTGTGAGCCTGGGTTCACGTGTCATGTTATGCCAAATCATGGCTAATCTCACAGCACCGCAGGAGAGGAGGACCAAAGCAGCCACAACCTTCTTTCTCGGTTTGCACGAAGCGTTAGCTTAACTGAACTGTTGCATGCAAGCCATGTCATTGTGAGACTAGAGTTACGCTTAGGTCATGTTGGATATGCAAGACGCAAATGGGAGCACCAAAGCTAGAAATACCATTAAATACAGTACATACTTCTTTTACAGATTACTTACAGATGCCAGGCCCATTATTCTTGGGAATGTAAGGGATGAACATCCATCAGGGCTTTGCCCAAACGTCGTATACGGAGTCTGAAACCAAGCCTTCTCATTAGCCCAAACCACATCACACAGAGGTAATATAGATGCTCCTAGTCCAATGGCCGGGCCATTTACAGCTACGATGATGGGCTTCTTAAACTGAATGAAAGTATTTACAAAATTCCTGAAATGAAATGAATATTAAATGAGAATACCTATTTTAGTAACAAAATGCTGTAGCCACCTCCATACCAACGCTGCTGTGATAGCAGTCAATTATTAACCTAGGTAGCACAGCCCTACTTTCTTACCAAAACCCAACAGAAGACTATAAAGTTGTTGGATGGCAAACCACTTACAAGGCTCAGAACCATCATTGATGTTATTGGGCAAAAGCGGAAGGGGATTGAAAGGATCAGGTGAGGAAGATACAGTGTCCAGATTATAACCAATAATCTAAATTAGAAGGCATTTTCTTTTAGAAGATTCAACACTTGCAATAAGTCAATTGTCCTTCAGTACAAATTCCCAACCAGGAATTAAGCAATTAATTGTCGTCAGGGGAAGGCTCTGATAAAAATTCCTTCTACCACTGAATCCAATGGGTTTTGATTATATATGCCATTTGGGCTTTAGGCATGATCCGCGGAACGTAACACCTGCCTAAGTTGCGGGTTTACTTTAGAAAAAGTCAGGATAGAAAACAATGAAGAATTTTTAAATGAAGACATGCAGAGAATATGTGTTTTCTCTGCCCAATTTTTTTTTTAATTGCTATGTTCATAAAGATGAATGTGCACAAATTAAATTCTGTGAACCACCCTGAGATCTTATGATGAAGGGCGGTATATCAATCTAATAAATAAATCGATTTAAAAAATGTGTGTAAATTGTGGGCTTACAGTTAGTTATGAAGAATTCTGCTTTGATACCGTTTTGTTAACGAACCATGGCTTTTCATATGAACCTCCCTCCCCCCCCCAAAAAAACCCCAGAAATGGTTTGAACCCTGAGAGAAGTAAAGAGGAAAGCCAAGGAGAGCACATGACCATGTTTTCACAGCAACAAATCATGGTTTGGTGCTATTTATGTGGACCATGGAAGATGAAAAATAACCACTCAAAAAATTATTTAGAGAAACAACGTATGGGAGCAGATGGTGCAGCCAGACATGTTTCAATGCAACTTGAAGTTTCCAAACATTCAACACATATAACTTGTCTACTGGGAATACTGCTTCCTATAATAATAAGGTTGGGAGGAGATTTTAAAGGAAAGCTGGGAGTTCTATCATTCTAACACGATCCTTCTGAACATACAATACCGCTTTGAAGATATACAAATCGAAAGTAAACATCCTTATGATGTGTTCATATAGACAGTTTGATTTATTATGAGTTGGCTATTGGGAGTGGGGGGAAACACCAGTTGCAGATAGGTACAGTACCTTTGATATCACACGCTAGCATTTAAATATGTGGCATGTTTTAAGCTCATAATCAGATATGCACAATGGGAAAAAGAGTTTCACAAACCTAATAGCATCTGCCATCTTAGTACTTTCCCTTTTTCTATCATCTGTTAAGCGTCGAATAAAATAAATGAAGTCAAGGCCACAGCAGAAAACACTGCCAACGGCACTGAGGAGGACAAGCTTGCTGTCATCAGCGGCTGCTGTGTTCAGTGCACTTTGGACTTCTTTCATTACCTGCAAGTAAGACACATAAAACGTATGAAAATAGGATGCAGAATATTGCAACTTAAGAGTTTGCATTCACATAGCATTTCTGTGATCTGAACAGCAGGTGGCATATGCAACCAGTTCAGCAAAATCTAAATTTAGGACAAAGTTCATTACAAAGTTCTCCTTTTCACATTATTAAAGGAGACAACAACAATGTAACACACTACAAATACAAACCAGGATTTATTTGTTTTTTAAGAATAACATTGACTATCTTAAGATCAGAACCAGAAATTGCGAGTCTCAGCAAACATAGTAGCTTAAAAATAGGTAAAAATTGAGGAAATTCAAAACAAAAAATGGCAAGAAACAAAAACAGAATCGCAATATGATTTAAAGCTCCAACTGGCACCTGTGTTACATTAATTCTACTCCATTAAGGCTAATGTTTAACTGTATTGATTTTTCATTTTGAAAATTAACACAGTAGTGGGCAATACTGAAACAGGGTATTGCTCTACTTTGGCTACAAAAGTATGCAATGCTAAACCATACTACAGTACTATTATGTGCACAAACCAGAATCAGCCTTGAGTTCACACACAATGCATTTCCTCATCTGGCGTATTTTGCCATTGCTTGCATTTCACTCCCAGCAGATCTTTGATTCTTGTACATGAACCAGAGATCAAGGCTTATCACAGATCATTTTAATTAAATGAGCCAGCTTCACAACCCATGGTTTGAATTTGGCTTGTGTTGGATCTGGCCACTGTTTGTGGTAGCACATAGTCTCTTGTTCATATATGCAAGGACGTGTCGAGCTTCTACCAAAGTGAAACTAAACACTGGCAAAATCCTCATCCTGGCTACGTGAGAGGAAGGGAGGACGACGACAGAGTGCAGGAGCCCAAGGCTTTGCCCAGACTTGTTCTAGCTCAGAGGCTAGCAACCTTTTTCAGCAGGGGGCCAGACCTTGTGGGGGGGCCAGACTATATTTTGAAAAATAAAAATGAATGAATTCCTATGCCCCACAAAGAACCCAGAGATGCATTTTAAATAAAAGCACACATTCTACTCATGTAAAAACAAGCTGATTCCCGGACAGTCCGCGGGCCGGATTTAGAAGGCGATTGGGCCGGATCCGGCCCCCGGGCCTTAGTTTGCCTACCCATGCTCTAGCTTGTTCA
The DNA here is from genome assembly GCF_964270895.1 of Podarcis filfolensis. Lineage (NCBI taxonomy): Eukaryota > Metazoa > Chordata > Lepidosauria > Squamata > Lacertidae > Podarcis > Podarcis filfolensis. Next base: position 27,652,055 of record NC_139603.1, on the reverse strand, counting down.
TGTGGTGCTAAGCTATGGTTTACCAGCAGGTATTAACTAGGCCTCTGTGGGTCCATATTTCCCATGACGTCCCTGACATAGCTACTGTTCATCTAACTCCAGCACACTCAACTACCCTAAAGCCTGTGGTTCTCTTAAACAACTCCACTCATTAAGTTTGCCTTGCTGCCTGCGTGCCTAGGAGGTGCACTCTGAAAATGGACAGGGAGCCAACTCTCTTTCTTCTCATTCAAACTGCTCCTCAGAATCTATTCTTCACAAAAACTTTCATCTAATTTATTGATTGCCATTTCCCAGCTGTATCCAAGCTTAACCTTTCTGCGCTATCAGAGCTACTGTGGACCCCGGTTTCTCAACAATTACAGTCAGCTGTCCAGTTCAGTTTCATCCCACCCCATCCTCCACTTTTCATTTCTTAAAGAGGTTACATTTCATTTACTAACAGAGGAATCCTAAACATGTCTACTCAGAAGTAAGTCATACTGAATTAAATGGGGCTTACTCCCAGATGAGTTGTGTTATTTGCAAGTCATAATCTTTATTTGCATCTATAACTTAAGAAGGAGCTGTTGAACCACAGTAGCATATTGATACTGCCAAATATTTGCATTACTGCATTTATTCACATTCATCCCTTGCTACACTGGTCTCTCACACTTCTGCTAAATCCAACCTTTGGATTTAGATTCCAAACTGGGTGGGGGAGAGAGATCTGTCCTTTTTGCTTACAAATCACTGTACATTATCTTTGAAACAGAGTGCTTTTTATAAAAAACAACAGCAACAAATGACTCTAACCTCTGGATTTAATGAATTGTTCTCTGATGATTTTGTTGATAACAAAATGTGTGTGAAGCCATCCTGTTTTCTGACAACAATGTCTCTGTACCGGTAAGCGCTTTCCGTTTGCCTCACACTGAAGCGTAGCCTTTTATCAAAAGGCTGGTCCCTCCTTTCATCGATAAATCTTCGTTTGCTGGCTGTAACTCCTGTTACTGATGCTTGTATGTTGGTACCGTTTGTGGACAACGCTTCTATAAAGGTAGATGTACCTGTGAAGAGTTTCAACAGAGGTATGGTTTGACATCGGCATTGTTAGTTTAGCTTACCTAAGTGGCTTACCCATGGAAAATATGCAAATGGCAAAATCTAAAGCAACCACAGCGAAAGCAGAAATTTGGATGCCATAACGAAAACCTGGAAAGGCAACAGTGTCTGAAATACAACTGCAGGAGATTGCTTAGGAGTACATGGTAGGGAAAATATATATAAAATGTTGAACCCATGAGGGGCAGGGAGGGATTAGATATCAAAAGATAAATCATCATTGTTCTAGTTTTATTTACAATGAAGTATGAAAAAGAAGCAGATGTGTAACACATTTAGCACATTCATGTCTATAACCCTGTTACTAGATAACCATGTATTGTTCCCCATTGCATACCTCCAAACAACAAGCTAAATTTAAATGAAATTTTCATTCATGTGCAACTGAAATGCACTTAAGATGGAAAGCTGCCTTGCAACTTTGTACCCTTTCATATTTCGTGGCTCAGTGAGACTACTACTGAGATACATGGACCCCTCCTATTATTTACTGTAAGAGTCCAATATTTTGTTGTTTTGCTTTCCATTCTGTTAACATCATGAGGTCCAATGTATCCCAATAGGTTTTGTGTTAGATGATATTTTTTCAATGAATAATTTCATTTTTGTGCTTGTTTGAAATAAGTTTCTTCTCAACTTAATTTCCTGAAACAGTAACTCGGCTTTCCCATGTAACAGCTTCCAGTATTCTGGATACGGCATACTTATCCTTAATTCGGATAGCTTTTTTGGACCGGACACAGAATAAAAGGAAGTCTCAGCGTACATTCTTCAGTCACGCTCTGAGCCCACCTTCACAACTACAGTGGTACCTTGGGTTACAAACTTAATTTGTTCTGGAGGTCCGTTCTTAACTCGAAACCGTTCTTAACCTGAGGTGTGCTTTTGCTAATGGGGCTTCCCACTGCCACCGCAAGATTTCCGTTCTCATCCTGGGGCAAAGTTTGCAACCCGGAGCAACTACTTCTGGGCTAGCGAAGTTTGTAACCCGAGGTACCACTGTAATCAGCAGCTGAGCAGAAAGACAGCAAAATGAAAACTGGTTGAAGCCTGTTAGTGTTGCCTCTTCCCCCGCCTCTTTTAACAGTTAACCAAGCATCCTGCAGTCAAATGCCCTTAACAGAAGTAACACAACTGCTCCTGTCTCGACACTCGGCTGCAGGGCACCTGGGTCAACGTTTTCCAGTTGGAGGTAGAGACACTAACAAGTACAAGTGGGGCTGGGATGGGCAAGACTAGCAGGCTGGGGTCCTCATTTGTCAGACTGGTTGTGAGAGCAGGTTCACAGTACAACTGAAGAAGAACTGCTGTGACCCCCCGTTTTAAATTCTGGCAACTGTGACCACCAACTCAGCTTTTTTTCTCTTTTTTTGCTTTTTTAAAATTTTGCCTTCCGTGGCATTTCTTGCCCCTATCTAGTACTACATTGGGTACTATGCTACAATAAAGCAGAGAGGACAACTCTAGTGATTATACTTTGTGCATAGAAAGTTTGTACTTTTATTTTATTTTTTACCAGAAAGGCAGCAGATGTGGTGAAGAAAGTGTGAAAATTTATCTACTACTATTTTACTAAATAATTACAAAGCGAAACATTATTATAGCACATTTTGACTGGGAGTAACAGAATGCCCTAGCTAATTTTGAGGTGCAGAAGGGTAGACAATATAGTACAGTGGTACTATATCAGACAACCAGATTTTATCGCCTCACTTGACTCTTTTACATTCACTGTGCCTTTAGATCCTTACCGAATGGAGCTGCGTATGTTCCAACAATGCTGTGAATCCCATTATAGCTACCTAAAAGTAAATGATCACTACTTATGCTGCAACATTCAAACATCCAAATTCTACAGGAACCTCAACACAGGAAGACAAGAAACCCTTATTGCAGTTAAGAGGGTGGGGTGGACAGAAAATCTGAAATTACACGAAGGTTTCAATTGCTGCAGAGCTATTCTATGCCAGAATATCTTGTACCTTTGCATTATGAGGAATTGCTTTAATAAAGGTTTTTACCTCACCTACTTTGCATTCTTCATTATCTGGGACCAATAAGGCAGCAATGCCTATACTTAGCTGGTTCCAGCTTTATTACATTTGTGTGGAACTATTTAAATAGGTAAGAGGGTGCCAAGGTGGTATTACAGAGAAACAAACTCATCTGCGAATGTTAATTGCTTTATAGATGGGGGTCCAAAAAGTGTTTGTATTCTTGGTTATGTAGAGTAGGCAGAAAAGAGTCCTCCTATTTTTCTTCAATGCTAGTTAGCAGTGAAGTAAAGTTGCCAGTTTTAATTTCACAAAGTAAGAAAAGATACTAGAGGTCATGGAAGGGTTTTTTTCTTTGCCCCAACAATAATTTCAAGCAAAGAACTACTTATGCCTTAGCCAACTGCTTATGGATGCCAGAAAAGATACTTGCCATGATCTCATGACAGATCATGAAAATCTTCCAGATGAGAAAAGCATTATGACTCGCTTTCTTGCATCTAAGGCTGCAAACTGAAGCATATCCACTAGGAAGCAAGTCCCAATGACTCCAGTAAGATTTGCTTAAGCAAATAAACATGATTAGGATTAGCCTGTTAAAATCTAATATACTTTTTATGCTCACACCTATTATCTTTTGAGGGGAAACGTTAATACTTGTTTGTCCAATAATATTGCAAGTGTATACAGTATGTTTAATTGTATTTCTAAAATTCTTCAACAAGATGTGTGTGTCAAACATCCCACAGCTTCGCCAGACTAATTCTGAAACTATAACATAATATACGCAATATTTTATACTGATTTTTCATTAAATTATAATTCTGCAGTTTCTAATTTGCATTTATCATTTCCCTCAATTTTACACTACATTTTATTAACATTGAATGCTCTTAGCCCAATCATTCGCACTTGAGCTCATGTGTTCCTTCAAGGACATTAAAGGCATTTATCCGTTTTCTCTATGATTCCCGTTTTGGTAAAAGACTTATTCAGCCTTTACGAATAAGGCTAACCTAAAACACTCTTTTGGGAGGGGTGGGAAGCAGTTGGGATGTGTGTGCTAATTCCATCCCGTCACCATCCTACTTGACATCCAATTCACAAAAGGCAAATCTATGTAGCAGAAGTCTTTCATAACTGTGAGTATTTAGAATCTGGGGAAAACAAAGTTAGAAAATATTCTGGGAGCCTCCATGGATGTAACAGGCTCCCCAGTGCAGAAGTTTGTGTTCCATGAGTTGGAAGGTGACGATAATGATGGGATGGGGGTGGGAAGCAGCTGCTAGAGAATTTGTTTATGATTGTCTAGCTTGTAACGTCTGAAGAGGGCTATAAATTGTGCCATTTCTGCTAAAGCTCACAGCCAGTGAAGAGCGAGCTTAACCACGAACTTGGATTCAGATAATACACTGACTAAATCAAACTTTGGCTTAGCTCAGGGCAGTACAGGAGTAAAAAAAAGACCAGGAGCGTGCATGTTTGCAGGGGCCTGGTACAAATGCCATGTCAAATTTCCCGTATTTCTTCTACTGTTTGCAAATCCTATCTGAAAACATTAATAGTGGGAATTCCTGTTAAGTTTCCCCCCTTCATGCATCATTCCATTTGAGAAATAAAAACAAACTCCATCCCAAGAGTAGTAGTTGACCAACATTTGCTACCTTTTTCTCCTACAGGAAGATACTCAGGAAGAAGTGCAAGAAAATCTGCATTGTATAGTTTGTACAAATGCCTAAAAAATAAGACTTCACCCGCTCACTACCATGTTCTCAACAAATATTTAAGAGTATGAAGATGAAGGTGTTAATCCACATTAAACAGGTATTAAAAAAAAATACCATTCAGGTGTTGCTATTGTGCAACGGAGAGATCAAAGCTGTAAAAATTAATCAGGTAGGCTAGAAACGAAATTGCTGCAATCCAATTGGTCCATTTGGGGTGAAGCCTTAGATTAAAATATGTTAGATCAAGAACCTGACATTATATAACATACACACACTCAAACCATTCCCTGCCCCTAAATATATGCATGTAAGTTATAATGTAGTTAGGTTGTTCACTCATGGCTCTGCCCAAGAGACTGTGATATGCTATGAAGAGCCAATTCACTCTAGCAGCTCTGAGAAATCTGCCCCAGAGTCAATATTTTTCCTGTGTTTTTGGACAACAGAAAAGGTTTCTTGTAACAGGACTAATAGACTTGTGTGTCTATCAGTCCAAAGTGGTTTTGCTGCTTGGAAAATGACACCATGTGAACTAACCTCTTCCTCAACTAAATTCACCGGAAAGCTGGAATAGTTTGGATGCTTTTGCCGTTTCATCTGAACTAGGAATTGTGGTTTAATACTAACTACGGTTAGTTTCAAAACATGCCAGCTTCAAACTGTGATTTATGAAGCTGGCTTGTTTAAACTAACCACAGTAAGTATTAATCACAGTTACTGGTTTGGACAAAACAATGAATTGTGATTAACTAAAAGCAAATTCTTTTGAACGCCTCCACCCTGCTGTATATGTGTGTTTGTGTGGCGGGAAACATACAAACGTGGAAGGAGGCTGTTTGTTCTTATAGTACAAAACTATGGATTAGCATTATGTCAGAACATGGCCACAAGGCACAAACAAGGAATGTAACTTGCACACAATCTATTTCAGTATGACAGCCATATCACCATCAGTCAGTGATTAGCCTACTACCTGGTCTGCTTGCCCTCTTCTATCATTCTCAAAAAAAACTTCGCCTCCTACAACAACAGGCGGCCGAGACAAGCAATCACCACAGTAGTGTTCTATTTTCCAACTTGGTAGCATAAATGTGCTTGTTTTTAAGGTTCCCTCCTTAAGGGCAGAAAGTGACCCAGAGAACCACAAGCAGAAGGAAAATAGTGCTGTTCTGCAAATAAACGAGCTGTATAAAAAGGAGGGCCTAGAAGTCTGATTTATACTTTATTTTATTTTTTTGTGCACTGCTTAAAGACTGTTGCTGTTACGTGGTATATAAATTGTATAAAGAAATAACGAATCATGATTCTGCTACTGCTAGAGTCTGTGGAAGCAGAACAACACATTTGGATATAGTTCCACTTATCTGGTACAACACTAGCAAAATGTATAGAGCACCTTTTTATAGACAAAGGGCATTTCCCACATATTCAAGGACATCACTGGATACAGCCCTAGAAGCATGATGCTATATTATGGCAACTTTCTCTTGCAGCTAAGGTAAGTTCCACCAGTGAGTAGGTAGGTATGTGGGTGGACAGATATTTGCCACTCAGCCACTTGTCTTGAATGAGCTGCTATGTGTCAAACTGCAGCTTGGTAATTTGCCTGGAGGCAGATTTGGCAAGACCTGAACAGCTTTTAGGTGAATTGTATGATGGCTACATGTTCCATAACGTACAACCACAATTCTCTCTCTGAGTGCAGGAGCAGGTTGCTTAGGATATATGCATCCGTCAATGAAAACTTTTGGCATTTACTACTGTTTCAGAAATATGTTATTCATAAAATGAACACTTGGGTCTTAAGAAAGGAAACATGCCCCTGAAAAAAAAATCACAGGTACTTCTTGCATATGTGAAGGAAGTTCCTATTGTTTTTCAGGGTCATGTTTCCGCTCTAAAGACCCATTTTTTTAGTAGCATCTTCCTGAAAGGAGCAGAGAGAGGTGGATTATGGTTTAAGCATCTAAATAATAAGTTTGAAAAATGGCCCAGACACCTTTTAAAAAGACACCAGACACCCCTTGAAAAAAACCACATCAAGATTTTCAAGTAGACTTTCCTGCACTAATGCACACCGGGAAATTTCCATGAATGGTTCCCAACTGCAGGACTGAAGTGTAACTGATGTGGTATAATAAATGGTTTAACAGGGAAAATGTGTCATCCTTTCACCACAATGTCAGGTTTTAAGGAGCTGCTGTTCATAGTTGATTCTGCCACACTCAACATGTTAAAGATACAAAGGAGATACCACTGTGTTTGAATAGGCTCTTGATCTCCCACAATACTTTTTTTTAACACCCTGATGGCAAATTATTTGAGCACTAAGTGGAAAAATGTTATCATGACATTATTTTATAACCACATATGCACCTGAAAACATATTCAGATAGACTATCCGGACTACTCCCTAATAGCCAGTGTTTAGGGAAAAACCTGAACTGTCACATCAGCCTTGCATGGGAACATAAACTATTCACAGGCTAGAGTCTACAACAGCAAAAAACTAGAATATGGCACCTATGCGTTTGTAACAATAGAGCAGGCTTCCTCAACCTCGGCCCTCCAGATGTTTTTGGCCTACAACTCCCATGATCCCTAGCTAGCAGGACCAGTGGTCAAGGATGATGGGAATTGCAGTGTCAAAACATCTGGAGGCTCCAGGTGTTTTTAGGCTCCTGATGAATGAATGAATTTTTAAAAAATCAGTACTGAAGTCAAGAAGCTAAGATGACTGGACACTCTTAACTTCAATAGTAAAATGCAGGGATTAAGTAATGCACACATACTGGTATTGTATACATGTCTCAGTCCACTTTTAACTGAAATGGATTTTAGGTGTGGTATGTATGATGCAGATATTATGAATGAGTTAGGTGAAACACACAAATAAAAAGAAGAAATAATGTGCTTCCTGATACATGCCATGGACCCACCTGTATACAGGAGATTTCAACTACTGAACAAAAACAGAATAAATAAATTAGGAACAGAACAATACACTAGAGCAGCTGCAATGTCATGTGGACATCAATTTTAATTACTACTGGAGGAGTACTGTACAATTTGTGATAACTCTGGATGTGAAAAACATATTGCACATAACAATCTCAAACAAACACTGGTAATTCCTGTCAGAAAAAATATATATGCCAGGCTAGATTTACATGGCAATTAAAATATTTTCTTCAAAAAGTCAGGAGCAGGTTCAAAACAACTCCAAGTGTTTAAACAGGTCAATAGGACACAAGGGGAGGGGGGAAAGAATACGCTATACTTACAAGAAAATAGGAAGTAAAGAACACTGGGAAGAATACAGGGAGATGCTAAAACAGATAAAGAAGGGTATTAGAAATGCAAAGCAAATCCTCTGAAATATACATTGCTACAGATGCTTAAAAAAAACAATATTTCCAGTGATATTAAGAGGAGGGGGAATTAAGGTACAAAAACATGAGGAAGAAATGGAGTATCATTTTGCAGAACAGGATAAAAACTGGAATGCTATAGCAAATGAGCTCCCCCAATACATTGACCATTACACACCAATTACTGTTCTCCTATATGGGTATCATTTCCCTAGAGCAGTGTTAGAAACTCAGATATATAAGCTAGGCACCAAATGGCTCCTTAAACCAGGGTTAGTGTCGCCAAAACGGAATGCCTTTTTGGGGGCCATTTGGCTCGAAAGTCTTTTTTTCTAATACGACTTTTTGGTTCCCATTTTTTTTTCTGATTGGAATTAATTCTACAGGGTGTGTTGCTAGAATGAGAAAACAGCCAAGATCCAAGGATCCTGAGGCATGCACCTCCAGATGGTGGAGATGTCAGGTGATATCCTGGCGCCTGGGCACCTTCACTTGGTTGCAAACAGTGCTTTTTTTCTGGGGCGTATGCGGGGGTATGCATACCCCTAAACATTTCATGAATCTAAGTTTGGCCTCACTGAGGGGCAGTACTTCAATATCAGTAGGAAAATGAGAGTAGCCCAAACATTTTTTTAAAAGAAAAAAAGCACTGGTTGCAAGTGATTGATAGTCAGGTGCAAAATGCTCCTGGCGAATTTCGAACGATGCCCTAGAGGAAAGACTATGTTCACCAGCACCCATGATGAATGCATGTATAAAATGGGAAGCTCCAGCTGTCTTACAAAGTCATAATGTGTGAAGCAGTTCTTATCTGAGCCTCCAACAGCTCTGTCACCATAAATTCCAGTGGGAATGAGGGCAGACTGGGTAAGAATATGGAGATGCAGGTGGACCCCCTCTCTCCCTGCAATGGTGCCATGCACTGCCTGCATGTATGTACACCTGTGCACTCACACTGCTGTTGAGGCAGAGGAAATAACAGCACCTTCTTGTGGCATATGAGACACCTCCACATATGCCTGGGTTTGGCTAGCTCATGCCTTTAATTGCCCTTGAGGACTGCTATTACTGTAAAAAGAACAAGCCGCAACAAAACCCATTGATCAAGACAAAAAGTACTGCAATCTTATATCTTCCATATAAAATCATGACAACACATTTCAAGTTAAGTCAGAAAGATATTCATGCTCTTTGATCCAAGAATGGTGAGTGAGAGACAAGAAACATCAAAATACACACCCCAGCATGTTTTTTTATGCCTCATTCTTAGGGTGTGTTTTCTGAAAACTTGGGCTGAACCAATTTTTTTAAAAAAATGGTTCAAAACTGAGCAGCCACACTCTTCTACAGATCCCCCCCCAACTTAGCCATGGCTAAAATTTGTCTCTGCATTTTATTTTTTATTGAGGCGCAAGTCCAGCTGAGTTCAATGCGGCTTACACCGAAGAAAGTGAGCACAATATTGCAGCAAAAGGGCTGAAGTTTGAGACAAAGAGATCTTAGCAGCAAATTGTACATTCTCTTTTCTCAGGGTATTATGCATAATGATAAACAGCTTGGTCTCACTGATGCCACTTTCAGCAAAAGAATGCTTAATAGCACACTGGTGAGGTGAGGCTTGAGGATGCATTATTACAAGCTAAAACTTTGGGTGGAAAGACAGGCGAGACCACTATTTTGCTTTCTCCTCTTTTGTTCATTTCGCAACTAAAGAATAAAGGATTGTCTAGATCCTAGAAAGACAGTTGCTATTTACTAGCATAACACAGAGAAATACAACACAGAACGAAAAGTATTGTAACAATCTCACGTGGATTTAGACGGAAACGTATTACAAAGGAACCTCGAAATACTACTTCAGACAGTAACTGAAGAAGACAAATGGAGTAGGAGTGAGCACTGATTTACCAACCTCTTGCAAAGGAAGCTGTTAATCTGTGCACAACTCCTACACAGGATCCTCCCCCCTCTTGTATATTTTCAGCTATCATCAACCCCCAGCTGATTTTCCCTGCTGTGAGGGAAAAGATATAGGTACCCCTCCAAGATAAAAGCACTTGGGTATGGAGAGAAGAGGAAGGGAAAAGCAATTTTTGAACAGAAAAGCTGATGGAAAGGGAAGAAGCCCCTCCTCGGTGTTCATCTTCCACGGTTGCATTTAATAAAAGGGGGGAGAATGGTTAGAATCTATACCCAGTTGAGCATCCATGGTGTTTTGGCCCTAAGTAACACCACCCAATTCATTTTGGGGTATCACACACCCAGTCAATTTTCTTATATTAACCCTCATTTTCGCCAACTTGCTTAATTAAAGGGATGGTTTCTGAAAAAAATATGAAACCTGCTGGCTGCTTGTTTAAACCTCCATCTGTGATCACTTCTAATATATATTTGCTTTAACTTACTGTTGAAGCAGATTTTTACAAGGAACCTTGGGAAGGACATGTGCACGGAAAACTTTATTCTAGAGGGAAGAATACATTTTCATTACATTGTTTAAAAAGCAGTAATTGAAAAATGTATTCTGTAACTTTACTATTCCATAACTATAACTTTCATCTTTGGCATTGCCCCATTCTGTGTCTCAACATTCTGAAAAGCGTATTTTCTGACTTCTAACCTACCCTGTTAAATCTTCTTTAACAATAGCCAGCAGTCAATTTTTTACAGATGTTTATTCATATATTTACCCCTGAGTTTGGATGTAGGGAGCCCAGATCTTACAGCATGGTCATGTCAAGAGGGGCTTTCCCCCCACAGCAGTGCAGCACCAGAGTCCAAGGCATCTCTCCCAGCCTGCCTTCAGCCAACCGGCCCAAAATGGATCTCTCTCTTCTGCTTCTCTTTCTTCCCAGCACACCTTGCTAAAGACATTCTTTTCTGTCACCTCATATGCACACCCCATCACCTTGGGAGCCTCTGTCTGCCTAGGCCCAATATTCCTCTTAGATGGGCCATCAACACCTTTTGTCATGTTAACACCTCTATCCCAGATGAAGCTCATGCTTGGAAAGGAAGCTTAGCCTGTATTTTCCAACTGGCCTGCAATCTTCCCTTCAATAATCAAAATCCTACCATTTATTAATTTCTAGGGTTAAGGGAGTTCCCCACCCCCCAAAAAACCTTATAACAACACACTCAGTTTTCGCCTTGCTGGACTTCATACATACTCTGTAAAGAAGATCTCTTGATTTACTCATCAAAACCCTCAATTCCAGAGCCCAGGAAACCTTATTATGCATGCTCACTGTGAGCAGAATTATGTAAGTGGAACAGCATTAGCATAATTCAATCCAATTTATTTGATGCAGTGGAAGAGGAAGTCATCTTGAATGGCTAGGTAAGTACAGCATCATATAGATTTCCCATGTTATCTGAGATACGTGTTGAAATGTATTCCCCACAATAATGCCTATTTTTATAGAGATAATGGGAATAAATAAATAACAAATAGGCCATGGGGCAGCCAATATGGTGCTCTGCAGATGTTGTTAGCCTTCAACTCCTAATGGGCCCAGCCAGCATAGTCAATGGTCCCACGAGATGCGAGTTGTAGCCCAACATTATCTGCAGAGAACCATGTTGAATACTCCTGTACTGTAATGACATTCCATCATCTATTTCCCAATTTCCAACCCCTGCTTCAAATTACTGGCTATCAAATAAAATGCACATGACACAAAGTTGTTTGCTTCCATAAATACATGTTACAGAGGGAAGAGGGAGAACATGACACATGGTTATCATTTTCAGATTCGGCACCATGTTAATTGCCATATCTAGTTCCAACCTATGTATCAATACACTAAAGACCTAATACGACTAACATGAACATTTTCAAGATTATCAGATGAAATTGCTTGCCAAGCAATAAAACCAAACAAAGGCTCAAGGAGAAGAGAACTGACACAGACTGATTAAATCAGTTTTGTTTCATTTCTCCGTGGAGGATACTGGAAAGATACCCGTCACAATTGCTTAGTATATAAGAAGTCAGAACAATATTCTCAAATCCATACTGCAATTGAAGGGGTTTTATGGCAAATGGAAAAAAGTTGTAGAAGTTGCAAGACCAACTGATATTCAGCAGGTTTTCTGGAAACTATATTGCTGCTATGAAGGTAAAAAGAAATACTACAATAAAAGCCATTACTGAAAGTGTAATCAACACATTCCTGGAAGCATATTTTGAGAAAAAGACTTTGAAGTCAAAACGTCCAGTTTGGGAACCAAGATAAAGGTGCAAACTAGGACACATTATTAATCTTAAATATAGCTGATTAGAAAATCAATATAAAGCCATTTAGTTTGTGACATTCTCATCATCTCTCAATAATAATTTGAATCTCGGCTCACTGTATTAGTTGTGGAGCAGGGACTGAAATGCCTTCCATGTTAAAAAAAAAAGGGGGAGAAGCTAAAATTCTAAAGGGTTTCAGTAGAAAACCCAGGAGACCTGCAATTAAATGTGTTGATGGGGAAAAGGTATTATAAGGTATTTTACCACCTCACGGTGCAAACAGCAGCTGTGGGAGGTTTCTGATCATGAAAATGGTACCTCAAGTGAGGGCTGCACACCCCTGCTGAAATGAATTAGTAACCCCTTGCATAAACATTTCAATTAACACATCAAATACAGAAATAATGAATATCCATCACAATATCCTGCATAGGATAAAGTTTTAGTTCCCAGATCCTCCCACTTTTGTTGAAGTTTTAACAGTTCTGGCCTTTGCCATCTAAGGCTAAAACCAGAAAAATCTGATGAGTTTTATGGTCAGTTTATCAGTTCAAGAAAAAGCCTCTGTCTTACAACTCCCATGATTTCTCCTGAGATAGGTATGAACAACCGCAAGGACTCACTTCTAAGGAGACGTGATTGGGGTTGCAGCTTTAGTCAAACATGCGGATTAAATTTGCATATATTTTATATGGGTAAAAACAATAATCTCGAAGCAAGAATAACTTTTTTTTTGTTTATCTATTATGCCCACACTTGCTATTTCAGCTATTGTCATAGAAGAGGCATTTCCTCCCACGTGGGAGAAAAAGTTTACTGCCTCTTTTAAGATGGGGCTTGCACTTTGGGGTTTAATATGTATTTCTATTAAAAGTATTTTTTTTAATAAAAAAATCTGCTGCCCAATTAACTGAAACTTTTTTAGTTGCACAAATGTGTCCCCCCCCCAAATGAATAAAACCAACCCACTTAAACACTTAGTCCTGCTTGGCAGTTCTGGACGCAAAACCCACCTTGTACACTAAGCCCTAATGAAGCCAATTTGTCCGTTGCGGATGGAGGCAGTACTAAAAACTGATATATAAAAACACAACTTGGGATGTTGCAGGTGAAAAACGCTTTCCCGCAAAAAGAAGAAGACAATCTCGAATCTTTTCAGCACTTTAAACTTCAGCAACTACTGAAAAAAGACATGACAAGAAACACCTTTCAAATGCTATTCTAAAATGGGAAGTGATTTCCACAAGAGGGGCAAGCAGCTGTAGAGAGCCTTTCTGCCGCTTGCGACTTCTAAGTCTTCAGAGAAGCGACAAAAGATGGATTTCTAGATTGTGTATGCCAGCTCCTCCTTTTCTTGGAAGTCGCAGGGCTCTCGATGAGGGAGCTGCTCCTAGCTGTGAGAAGCAGCAGTTCCTGGCAGAGGAGCAGCGAGGATGAGGGCCATTAAATAGCGCTGCTAGGTAACTCCCATCTAGTTGCAGCTGACCTGAGATCACAAGAGAAAAAGCCATTCTGCTCTGTGGGGAAGGAAAAGGCTAGAAGGAACGAAGGAAAGATGGGGCTAGGAGAATGGAAAATAAAATAATATTCAGAACAAAACTTGCTGGAATTCTCTTCAGATGATAACACTTTTTTCATTTAAAAGCCACTTAAAATAGACACGTGTGTGTGCATGCTCTGATGGCCACTGGCTTGTCTCAGGATGCTCCACCAGATGCAGAATATCCACCAGAAAGTAAGATTTAAAGCCTGAAACATCAGTACTATAATATCTGCACTGGCTTCCCAGTACTTTCCGAGCACAATTCAACACCACCTTAGTTTTGGCCAATAAAGCCACCAACAGCGTGGCCTCTACATAGGTAAGAGACAGCATCCTCAAGATGTTATATTTTGTTTTGTGGTGATTTTTAAGATCAACCAACAGGAAACTTGTTGGCTCTACTATATTCAAATCCATACTGAAAGGTTCTCAGTGGATGCCCCAGGACTGTTTCAGTTCTGAAGAATCAAACTCCAAATAACTCTATGATAAAATTCCTTCTGGAAGCACTGTAACACTTCCCTGTTTGCGTTAAAATTCTAACAACCGGGCCAAGAACTGGAATAATTTTAATTGATGGTTCGTTTCTCACGCATACACTCCCCTGAAACTTTTTGACACCTGCCGTGAGTTCTTAGGAAGGGCCAGGAAATCAATTTAAATAAACAAAATAACTTATGATTATTATATTGCCAAAATCCTTGAGCTAACATCAGTACAATTCTCAGGCCGGGGGAGAAACTGCAATCCTTAATATAGGGTAATTATTTATGTTCCTTTCCTAACTAACTAGGGAATGAAGAGAATTTGCAGACTGCGTGAAAGTAAGAATAAGGAGGCAATGAGCTGCTCTGTGTCTGCTTTGTAATAATATGTTTTCCTGACCTCCCCCTCTTTTATTGTTTGGTTTAAGGATTAACTTTGTTTTGCTTAAAGATTACAAGGCTCTAATTTTGAAGAGTAAAAAGCATGCAAGACAGAATAATACAATTCAAAATAACAAAAAATTTAAAAATTTAAAAATCCCAGAAAGCCTAAAACGACGTTAGCTGAAATCTGCTGTCACTTCCATCTATTTTGCTTCTCCAGTTCAGATATTTAATATGCAGTCACGGGGTGCCAACTGGCACACTTCCTTCCTTTTCCTTTGCTTCTCTCTCCCTTTCTACATTACTTCCTTATCTTGCCTGTTGGACTGAACTTTCCTCTTTGCCATCCCCACCTCATTATTTTATGTGCCTTTTCTTCCTTCCTTCCTCCCATTTCTATCTGTGTCCTTCATACTTTGCATACTGCACAATTCTCCTGATCCTTCCAAGGGTGCACAAAGATCAGAAATGCACTCACACTGCCTAAAAGGTGGGATAGCTCCCTTCTCAGGTGCAAGAATCTCTAAACCTTTAGGGACTGGAAAATCTGTAGCAGAAAGTTACATACTATTAATCCACATCAATGCATTTTAGACTTGCTTGGACACTTCATGCCGAAAGATAACTTTTAAATAATATATAAAAATGATGCTTCTCAGATAGCAGCTTTTAATGTTACCTGTCTGTTCCAGAATACCCAACTGTGGCTTATTCCCCCACTCTGCCACAGTTTGATTGTTGCATGTTCGTTTCAGAACAACCATCTCAGGATTATTATTTTTTTTCAGGTTTTTTTAAAAAAAAAATAATTAGATTTTCCACAATAATAACAAAAACCACAAAGCCGAATAACACACAAAAACAGAAAAAGAAAAAAGGAAAATACATCAATGAACAAAAGGGAAAAAAGGAACAATAAACAGATAAACTATAACAACAAACTTAATTCTTTACAAATCCAACCTTTTAAACATCTTAGTTGACTTCCTCTAGTCCCTCCCTTCTGAGTTTTCTTGTAGTTTAAAGTAACAGCTGTCCAATATCATTACTGAACTAAAAAAAATTCCGATTATAGTCCATCTTATTCACGTTTCTTAATATTCTAAATCCCATTTATTTAATTATAACTTAGTTTAATCCTAGGCCTATTTGTTTCTTTCAAGTAATTTCTAATCTTTTATATTACAATGTTTTTTTCCAGTTTTAAGGTATAATCTACTTTCGACAGCTCTGAATTCTCATTCCCCTTTCTCAACAGAATAGACTTATTTTCTTCTTCTTAATTGTTTAAACCAATTCATGAACCAAGAACCTGTACATTGACCACTAATAACGAAACGTATGTTGCAGATATTTTCCCACATTTATTATGTTATTTTTGTGATATACAAATGACATGAGAAAACTTGGTATACTTGTTTGTATAACATTATTATTGCTTATAAAACCCAATAAAAAATAACAACAAGAAAAAACAGGTTATGACCTTTTTAAAGGGGGGAGCACCCAGCCTATACTTGCCGAACTTTTTTAAGGGCAAATTGCCCCCTAAAAAAGCTTCTCTTCTTACACCGCCACACACTGCTGTGCCACACTAATCACCATGCCTCCTCTGCTGTGCAACACAAAACTTTGTGCTGACCGCAGCCCAGAGTAACATGCCACAATGCTACAGAGGTGCCAGAACTCACCAAAGAGGTGCCAAAACTCAGTTCCAGCTGAAAAAAAGCCCTGCTTAAGACGACTAATCTAAGAGAGGTGAGAAGCAGAAGCAGATATTGCAGGCCTGAGCAAAGCTGAAGGTCTCCAAGTGCTTACAATTACAGCTGGGACCATGTGCAGATGTATACCCAAGACCTAGTTGAAAATTCCTTTAAAAAAACCAAACCCAAATTGAAGGAAATAATCCAGCACACAAGCCCCAATGGCCACATGCTGTCAAACAGGTGGTGGGTACCTTCAAATGACGGTGCCATGAAACAAGCTTGGAATATTGAACACAGCGAACAAGGAATATAAAAGTTCTCGTCACACACAACATTCCTTTAATTGCAACCCCACCTCCCTAAACAATTGAAAGACAGTCAACGCCTCATCCTGAGAAGAAGGAAGTGGGTTCCCTCTGTAACAACTGGGTGAGGAATTTTGCTGTGTTGCACATAAAACACTGCCCACAACCAGTGTTCCACAAGGTCTGTCTTGAGCAGTAGCTAGCCATGGCACATACAGCAAACCCAGGAGGCACAAAGCCTTAGTTCTTTCACTTACTGTCCTTCTAGGTTCTCTGCAATTAGTATAGAATAAAGAGAAAGCACTGGATTTATGGCACTGGCCCCAGACAAACTAATTTAGAGCTCTTCTGCCAGTGTGGCTTTCTGTTTCATTATCATGCCTCTGTAAGCATAAACATCTCCCACTGTTCCTTCCCCCATCCTTTCCCCTCAGCTCCAGAAGATGCAAAATATATTGCTCATGGTCCAAAGGGCAACAAGCCGAGAATCACAGTTGCCAGAAGATAAGAGAGGCAGCCAATTCATTAAAAACAAATGAACGGAAAAGGCACAATACACAGTTCAGAATGTGCTCAAACACACCACTACAGAGGGCTTATTGCAGAGTCAAGGTTGTGAAAAATATAAATAACCAGTTCCTGGCACATGGGTTGCAGGATGCAACTATCTTTTCTTCCCACCATGTGCTCCTTAGAGTGGGAAATCGCTAACTCTGAGTTTTTACTTCTACTTCTTAAGTCCTAATCCCAACCAGTAGCCATTTCTCAATGGCTCCCAACACTTGATTTCCAAGCAGGGGTCAGTCCTAGCACCTCTCAATTAAAAATTCCCTAGAAGATTGGAGACGTGGGTGGTGCTGTGGTCTAAACCACTGAGCCTTGGGCTTGCCGATCAGAAGGCTGGCGGTTCGAATCCCCGCGAAAGGGTGAGCTCACGTTGCTCTGTCCCAGCTCCTGCCAACCTAGCAGTGCAAAAGCACATCAAAGTGCAAGTAGATAAATAGGTACCGCTCCTGCGGGAAGGGAAACGGTGTTTCCATGCGCTGCTCTGATTTCGCCAGAAGCGACTTAGACCCGGAAAAACTGTCTGCAGACAAACATCGGCTCCCTTGGCCAGTAAAGTGAGATGAGTGCTGCAACCCCAGAGTCATTCACAACTGGACTTAACTGTTAGGGGTCCTTTACCTTTTAGAAGAATGGCTGGATGTGAGGGCGATCTGGCTGCAACATCTGACACCCCATTGATCGCCAGGGTTGATTTGGCTGATTCTGGCTTGGTAGGCGGGTGTCCCCTTCCTCCCTCACCGCTCCATGTGCGTCCCTCCCAAAGCTGCGAGCTCAGTGGAAGAGGATGACCATTCCAGATAGAAGGAGTGTACCATTCTTCGGTCAAGGGTATACGATAGCTGCACTCCCCTGCTACAACCTCCAAACAAGCTCAAGATCCATTTGTAGAAGAATGGCATGCAAGGTATAAAACCAGAAAACACATTGGGAACAAAATCTCTTCTCTCACTTGCATACTTGGATCTCTTTCAAACTGATTCCGGGCTTCCCCAGACTGGTGTTTTATTGCAGATGTGCTTGACACAGCAGTGTATTAGTGGTGGGTTTATTTTGCTTTATTAGTTGTCCTGAGATGCTTCTCCAAGGCTACCACATTATTGCTGCCTAGAAGATAGCCCCCACCCCGAAAATGGAACGAAGTTACAGGATTTCAGCAAGAAATGAAGAGGTATGACCGCCCCAAAACATTTGCAGGCACAAATAATCATGAATGTGCAATAAAAAGGACATGGTTGGGGCTTTCCTAGAAATACCCAACTGGCTTCTACACTTCACAAACATTTTTTACCCAGGGTGAACATACTACAAGAAGTGGCAAGAAAACAAGAACCCTTTCAAGTGAAAATTATATTTAATGAAAACCGAAACTCTTCCTTCTTTGATTTGAGATAAGGGAAAATGTTAGATACAGAAAGACCAGTAGCAGATTTTGCTCTGTTCTCTGGAAGTCCTTGATCCCCAAACTTGGTACTGATTTTTATGACTTGCTCAGGAGTCATCATCTATTTTGAAAACATTTCCTTGTATTTCCTAAGAAATGTTTTGCTACATGCCCTTGCGCATTCTGCTATTTACCAAATAAAATTCCTATGTTGTTCTCAATCTTTCTTAAATACTTGATGGAAACTATGCTTCATGAAATTTTCATTCCATTTACAAACAAGAGACAAATAGGCAGCTGTGTCATTTCCTTGGGGGGGGGGGCCAAGCAGCAGCACCCATATTTTAATAGGAATGCCACACAATAATAAGCCAGTCTTTGAATCTCACAGTACTCTCTCTCAGGTTGAAAATTAAAAAGAAAAAAGGGTGAATAAAGATCAAGAGGGAAGCCCATCTGCAATGCATGACAGTCTTAGGTTGGAAATTCAGAAACCTCTTTGCAAACTAAGGGTTTAGGAGACCCAAGTAGTTTCACAAGAGCTATGGCTTCTCCCTTTGAAAATATTGTTATGAATGCTGGCTTAGCCATGCCTTCTGTCACACAAATTGCCTGATAGATGGCACACAGCCCTCGGGAAATATATCTTTATCAAGGCTGATTTTTTCAGGATGCGCAGCTGATATTTTCACAAGGGGAGAGGCTCTGGAAACGTAGCAGAGCTGTGGGGCTGCTCTGAGGTCAGTGTGTGAACAGCAGCTACAGCTTTTATTTTAGGAAGCGGTGCAAAGAAGGGGTGGTAGCATTTCAGCAGAAGGCACCTAAGGGCGTGCAGATTCCTTTGGGAATCTGATGTGGGGCAATGAGTTTACTTCATGCTAGGAGTGCTAGCCTCTTTGCTTCCACCTATTCTCTCTTTGTAACTAAACACAATTATTACAAAAAAAAACATTTTTAAGGATCAGATGGAGGAACCCCAAAAGGAAGCCAAACCTTGCTAAGTTCTGAATCTAGATTTTCTCAACGCCCAGGGAAGTGGGGAGGGTGTAACAACAGGATTCAGATCACTACACATTGAAAGAATATGTTTTTTTGGGGGGGTGTTTACAGGGTTGTTCGTGTGGGAGAGTTCTGTGTGCACACACTGGTCAAAAATATTGGATAGTGAGAGGCATGGCTGCTGTGTGCACCAATGGTCAGGGTTGGGCTCCACAACCATTTGCATGCATTATTTGGTGGGACTTGATATAACACAAAAGCCAGTTGTGACTTAATTTGGCACTGATCAGATCTCTTACAGGACAGAGAGTAGATGAAGCAGATAATCTGGCAGCCCTCATATTAGCAAGGCTGAGGCTTAATGTTAGATGACAGGATAGGCATACAGTTGACCGAAACCAAACTGGGTAGCGGTTGGGGAACATGTTTTCTCCAGGAAAAAAGTCTCATGGATATTCTACCACCGACTGGTAAGATTTTGGCTATGGCTATTTCTAGTTGAGCAGTGAAGTTCAAGGAATCCTAGCTGGAAAATACTTTTATTTGTAGAGCTTACTGAATGTGGGGTGGGGTGAGGAGGCAAGGACTGTTTCCTCCTTTTGGTTGTTTCCATACTTGTATCTGAAAACCTAACAAACACTTTTTTCTTTTTAAAGAATACGATACGGAAAGCAACATTTGGTATTTGCCAAAGCAACCAGAAAATTAATAAATATAGGCAGCTGAGCTTGTGTCCATTCCATTATAAGGGCAGGAGAACATTTTTTTTAATAAAATACACTTGTTCTTATAAAAGATTAAACTAACCTTGTAAAAAATAAAAATGCAGGCATGCATTTATTAATTTTTTTACGTTCTATGTTTAACTACTTTCTAAATCAGATTATTATTAGTATATATTTATTTATACCCCACCTTTTTCCTTGATTGAACTCGAGGCTAGTATTTGTTAGTTTACAGAAAGGCAGAGGTTCAGCCAGGTGTTAGACTTATCTGGGACATCCACCTTTTAACCTGAAGTCTACCGAAAACCACCAGTGGCGAGGGAAGTGTACTTTGTTCTAATGGGTGAGAGATGAGTTGCTATTCAAAACAGGCTCTGAAGCCAAGTCCTCGAAGCCTCCTTTAAAACAGTCACTCTAATTAGCACTGTTTGGTAAAGAGAAAGCTATGCTTGCTGCAGCAGCTATCTAATGCACACCAAGTTCAAGCATGGGATACTTACATTCCTTCCACCCCTGTATAAACGTAAACAGCCCATGCAGAAACTTTGCAGAACAGGCCCACAGTTGCCACAAGCCAATGTAAGAAGCTGCACAAAACTCTGAACTTCTGCATCCCAACAGGAGCGAAGTACAGGAAGGAGAGCAGCTAAGGACACAGGAGCTCTGATTCCAAAAAGGATTTGCAATTTGATATTAGTCCAAAGAGAAAAGTAACCACCAAAGTTCCTAGCCGATCCTTACAACTGATTATTATACGGCTAACAAAATAAGTTATATCACCACATTCCCCACCCCCAGCCCCGGTTATAGTAGCCACACAAAAATGTGCCATGCACGCCAAACAGAATTTTCATACAATTTCCACTCTTGGTGGTTATAGAAACCTCTTTAAAATACATAGCGAAATTAAGTTTTGCCTTATGCAACTTCCAGTTGACAAACATATACAATGGATAACATGCTTCTGGTCATAAGCAAAGCAAAGCAAATAGCTATCATATATATTTACACAAAGAAGCCAACTTAAAAATATGTATTATTTTCTGAAATTTAGTTTTCATCTTTGTCAATACGGTTTGGTGTTTAAGCATGACTTGCTACTGAGAAATGTAGCTATGCTTGTATATATTTTCAGGGAAATGTTTGAAAATTTGCACTTAAGTTTCCTGATGAGCTCAGAACCTCCCTCCCTGCTTTCTGTTCCATGTTAGCCACTTTATATCCTCATAGAGTCTGAAGGGACCTGCAAGCGTTATCTAGTCCAACCCCCTGAATCTGAAAATTCTTTTGAACGTTAGCAAGTGAAATGTGATGGAAGGCAAAATCCGTATTCTTTGCCGTATTCTCGTAATTTATTTACTGTTGCAGAATGAAACTAGCTGTGGCTATAACCAGAAGTACATAGGTAAATTTAAGAGAAGACCAGAGCTATGTTTTCCCTGCACTGTCGGTGGCAGCAATTAATTCATGCATGCCTCTCCGCTGCTGGAGAATGAACTGTGTCGAGGGCAGAATATCTCCAGTTTTGTTATCAGTAGTGCTGATAACACCAAGGTTGCAGGTTCAATCCCAATATAGGACAGCTACATATTCCTGCTAGATGACCCTTAGGGTCTCTTTCACCTCTACACTTCTATAATTGTATTACACTAAGCCAAGTTCCATACAAACAAGTTAAAAGCTCATTTCAAATGTATTTATCAGTGTACACGCCCCTTTCAAAGTAGGCTTTATTCTTCTCGGCTAGCAAATTATTTAGTTAACCTAGTAACTGCAGCTGTTGCAGTTCATGATTTCTGCTGCATTGATACAAAACATATTCCTAAACCTAAAATGAGTTTCCCCGCCATTTCCTCCCAACCAACCTTTATTACTTTCTCATATACTTGAATGCTAACAAACAGTACAGCTTCTGTGAGGGCAGTTGATCAAAAAAGTAAAATATGCTTCAGAAAGATCAATATTGTGCCAATGCAGATCTCCAGTAGCTTACAATACCATGCCATGATCATCATAAGATCATTTCTAGACGTGCGAAGGAAATAAAAAGGCCTTACAGTGCTAAAAATTCCCATCATGTTTGCTCAGCTGGCATTTATATTTCTCCACTGGAAAGAAATCATATAGAGTCAGGAGAGTTGAATTTCTATCTATTATGGCTTGACAGTGATTATTACAAGTGTCTTTTGTAACATGGGTTTTCCATTCAGTAGCATGGAGAAGTGTGCCCATTTTGTTTTAAGAGGGATTACACAGATACATTCATTTAAGCTTATCCAAGCTCCACGAGAGTCCCAAACAGATCAGTTGCTAGGGAAGCTTTGCATATGATTGTTAGTTATTACACAATTGACTGAGCTGCAGTTGTTCTCTGGTTAACTAGATGCTGAATTCTGATAAGCCTCCCATCCTTCAGCGGTTCGGCTACCAGGTCTAGGAAGCACAGTGAAATCTTCTGCATTGCCCCTGGAACTGCCTGTTTATTGAGGCTCACACTCCTACTAAGCAACCACAGGAAAGTCAACACTATTTAGCACAGCCCCCTTGAACAAATCAGCTGCAGAAATAAGTTGGACAAGGGTAAATATATAGGATGCCCTTGGGTTTGGTGGGAAATATTCTCAACTGAAATATCCTCTCAACTAGTCTTACAGCTTCTTTTCAACTTCCCCTCCTGACTGCCGCAACTTGAACAAAAAACAGCACCATCATCAACAAAGCTTTGGTGGTTTCCAAGTATATTGTGTTGAGATATGAAATTGTTTAAAATTGACATTATATGTATATCCCAAAGAGGGGGCACCATCTCTGACACTAAAAACATTTATTTTCCTAGCTTTGTTTTCTGATAGGCAACGCTTTATCACTGAAGATGGAAATTAGGAAGAATCAAACTTTCCAATCAGTGGATTTCATGACTCTGACATTGGTGATAAATCTGTAGGTGATAAATATTCCTTTGATGGGAATGATCAATGGCAAATCAGACTTAAAATGCTGACCTCTTGTGAAGCTGCCTTCAAACATTTGCTCACAGCAGAAACACCCTTTCTGTACCAGCAGTATAGAAGACCTGGCCATTCATCAAAACCAGTTTCAATGAAAGGATTTTTGGGGTGTGTATGTGGCAGGATTCCCAGTCACAGAGCACTGCATGTATACATATCATGTTCAAAGAATGTGTGCAAATCAGGAGTTGCACTACTGCCACAATTCCCTCCCTACCCTTTCACTGACCTTATTTTGAACTTCAGAACAGGGCAAGAGAGTTAAGACAATGTGAGAATGTTATTGCATTTTTTTTTTTTTAGAATGCTTTAATGGCATTTTTATCAATGTGTTTGCCTCCCTAAGTTCCTTTGGGAGGATGGGTGGGGTATAAATTGAATGAATGAGTGAATCAAAAAATAATACCACCTCATCCTACTCAAGATTAAAGGTCAACACAGCATTTTTTTTAGTTTCACTAAGGTCAAGCAACTACACAGTGGACGTACGGATTTCCCTTTCTACTTTGACTATATTGGTTATTTCAGTATAAAGAAGCATACCAAGTATATCAAGCTATGACAAGAAGTATCTGCTATTATGGAACCCATTCCATGGTGAAGTCAGGTTAAGCATAGAGCTCTTCAGATTAGAAAAGAGAGAAAAGGACTACTATATTCCCAAGTTATCTGGCTAGCTCCAATTTCATCTCTTGTCAAGATAGGAGGAAAGACACACATCCAAGGCAGTTTCTCTTTATCTTCTAAGTTTACACATATGGAACATTATAACTTCAAGAGTAAACAATTATTTGACAAGCGCTTTGCATTGGCTTGAATAAGGAAGAAGAGCATCTGCTATGCCAGTTGACAGTCGACTCTGCATTTACCTAACCCAGGCATAGGGAACCTTTGGCCCTCCAAATGTTTTGGCCTACAACTCCCATTATCCCTAGCTAACAGGACCAGTGATCAGGGGTGATGGGAATTGTAGTCCAAAACATCTGGAGGGCCGAAGGTTGCCTATGCCTGACCTAACCTGTTGGTTTCTGGAGAAGACTTATGATTTTATCTCAGAGCATAGCTCATTGGAATTCACACATTCTAAGAAAGGAATTTGTGGAACAGTTGAAAGTATGATATCATATGTCCACATAGCAGGACAAAGATGCTACTGAGGCCTGTCATAAGTGCATCTTACTGCTAATTAAGAGCAGCTGATGCAGCCAGCCTGGTGATCTCTTTTCAACCTTAAAAAGAGCATGGATCTTTAATTAATAGTGCTAAATGTCCCTGATTTTAGGAGCACAACATAGAGGAATCCTTCTATTTCATTATTATTGCTCATACCTGTATTCCAGCACTATTGAACTCTGCCACAGAACTATTTGAGAGTCAGTATGCAAAGCCAATGACATTAATACCTGTGCAGAGTAAATAAAAGTTATGACAAGTCAGTGAGGAACAGGTTTTATTTTTATTTTGCTACTAAGAATGAGTAAGTTAACTTTGTAGATATCCAGCCCATGGAAAATCTTTTCAAATCAATTTGTGAATTACTTAATGGCACACAGATGTTTTTGATAAAAAAGGTGACTTTACTTATATCTTGTTCTTAAGGCACTACAAAATTACAACTGTGTTTCATTTAACTCGGTAGGTATCTTTTCCTAGCGTTATCCACTTGATTCAAGGCATCAGTAGCCTATCCTCTTGATTCAAGGCCTCACCGGATCATTTTTGAAGTTCTTATAGTAACAATTTACTATTAACAGTATGGCAGTGACAGTAGCAGGAAGCATGGTGGGGAAGAGACACTTACCTGACCTCCTGGCAGATGACTCTCTGAGACAGAGAGGGTGAGTTGGTGGGAAGGGCAACGCAGTGCAACAACAGTGGCAGGAGTGCTGAATCGGCTCCATTGGAGCAGTTGCACCATGCTGACCTCTCCTCCTCTCTGTACGCAGCAAAAACTCACTTGCTGGGAGGTTGGGTAAGTGCCTCTGTGCCACTATGCTGTCTACTACTGGGCAATTACCACTCTCAAGCTAGCTGGTTAAAAAGGAAGAATAAAATGCAACACTGGGCTTGATCGACCAGTGCTCTGCGTTTTATATTTTAAGAACTTTTACAGTTTGAGTTTAGATTTAAGCACAACCACAAAGTGGTTTGGTACACGGTTAGCGTATCGGTACAACCGATAGATTAAACATTGTCAACAGACTGGCCAGCTGGTCACCTGCCACGCTTTCATAATTTTTGACCTCGCAATATATGGTGAACCGTGATGTGTGCATGCTATGCAAAAATCACAATGTGGGGAAAACCATAAAACCAGCCAATGTTTCTCTTGATTCCTGCAGCCCCTGTTAACTCTGCTGGCTAAGCTCTCCCTGCCTCATGTAGGGGGCAGCGAATCACAAAAGCAGGTGCTGGCAAAAATCACGATGCAGGAAAAACCATGAAGCCTCTACATGGTTCCATCCTTATTTCAGACATCATGGTATATCACAATGTTTAAAACCAGATATTGCCCAGCCCTAGTAGGCAGCAATTCATCTTTTTATTTTAAACAAAGTAATAATTATAAATAAGAATAAAAATGTGCACCCCACCCCCGAGACCATTCCATTATAATTATAACTATCCAAACTCCCAAAATTTCAACACCTCTTGTGATGGTTTGTCCCCTTTCCATTCTAACAGTACAAATTCTACAAATATCTTCCATATCTCCTCAAAATCATTTCTCCTGCATATTCCCCATCCTACCTTAATGGCACATGTTCATTTACCATTACCAGCTGTATCCCACACCTCTTTAGACCATTCTTCTATGTTACATTCACCTTGCCCCTTCCACTTCCTACCTAAAATAACTTGTGCAGCTGTCAATAAATTTGTGAGCAAGTCCTTCATAGCCTCTGAACCTTCCACTCCATCATAAATTGATAACAATTCTACCTCTGGACTTTCAGTCAACTTTAACCCTATGGTTTCTCTTATCTCCTTAAACACCCTTTGCCAAAAAGTTTGTACATATCTACACTCCCACCACATGTGAACATAAGTCCCGGTTTCCTGGCATTCCTTCTAACATAACACCAAATATTCATTGTTTATTTGTTTTAATCTTATTGGTGTTAAGTACCATCTCTATACTAACTTGTAGTAATTTTCTTTTATTCTTATAGACATTTTCAGAGTGTGTTTCTCCCAAATTTCCCCCCATCTTTAACTATTTATCTGCCTTGTTGTCCCTTTTCCCACACCTCTTAACTGATCTTGTTGATCCTCCATTTCTACTAATATTTTATAAATTTCACTGGTTTCCCCTTTTTATAACTATATTTTCTTCTTTATTTCTCCTTTTTATAAACATTTTTTCAAATCTTGTATATTCTTTGCATTTCTTGTTTTCCCTTAACCACTTCTTTGTCCCTTACTCCAGGTGTATACAGTTAAACAAGTTATTTTACTTCCTGTTAGAGCTTCTCTTATTTGTTCTTTGCTTCTCATTTTTTCCACCCATTAATTATTTTAAGTATTTTCTTCTTTTTCAGTTTCCTATTTTAGATTTACTGGGAAATATTCTATCATCACAACCACCAGAGTTAGTGGGGAATTTACTGGTATCCAATCGTTTATCTACTACCATACTGAAATCTCCTTTTGAAATAGCCCTTTTGAATGTCGTCCATTTCCTTAAACACTTTATCAAAAAAATCCATCTGATTTTCAGTAGGAGCACAAATATTAACCATAGTGTTTTCTTCCCCTGTCATTGTTCCCTGGATTATAATGCATCTTCCCTCAGGATCTTTCTTCATCTTTAGTACACTAAACCCGCATCTCTTTGAATTTATAGTTGCTACCCCTCTTGATTTTGAAGTACCATATGCTTTCTCATAATTATTTATACCTCTCAGTTTGATTTCATTAACCCCCTCTTTCATCTGATGTGTTTCCTGTATAATTATATCTGCTTTATCTTTATTCAGTAATGTTTCTATTGTCCTCCTTTTCATAACTGACCCCAGCCCTTTAAAGTTGAAGGTTGAAATCCTTATCTCATTATCCATGAGTTGAATGTACCGGTAGTTCTTAATTTCTGGTCTTGTGTCTTATGATACTTATCTAACCCATTAACCATCCCATTTAATCCCTTACTCCCCGTCCCAACCCCTCCCATACCCATACATTCCAATTTATCTTCCCCTCCTCCTATATTTTCTGAGGTATTTCACCTCTCCCATTGTCCTAATTCTCCTCTTAAGGAGGGGCAGGGGAGGCTCCTCCAATCATGGAGCCACAGCAATTCACCTTTTGAATTTTGCCCATTATGGCATCATTTGCTTTCAAGGGCCCTTTATCTCTACAGCAATCTGGCATTAACCTAGAAGCATAGCCAAACACCTCTTGCTATAACTGCAGGCATCACTAAACCAAGATTCAAGGAACACATGCAGTAATCCAGTAGCAAAGGCCTAGGACTACTTAGCAGATGCCCAGGACCACTGCCTAAGACCACTTAATTTTACAGCTGTAGGCCGTCCCTAGTGTTCCAAGGTTAAAATGTTGGTGAATTGTCTTTATTCGGAGAAACCCTAGTCATTGTTAACAGTTCTTACAATTTTTGAAGAAGCTGATTTCCTTCTTTTAAAGCAACATTTTACTGAATGTTAACAAGCTGCATTCCTTCTGTGTGGAATGTCGGTATAATGGTACCCATCTTGTGGGGGTGAAAATGAGAGGAATTTGCCCTTCAACTACTTTGTCTGAGCAACAGATTTTTTATTTTTTTTTTTTGCATAAATTTTACAAGTAATCAAGCTATAGGAATAGATCCTGGGAAGTAATGCATTTGTGGAAGAACAAGCTGGTTTCCAGAGGCTGGCCATTCCACTATTGATCAGTGACTTGTCCTTGAGCACGATATACAAGTAAGCTACATTTTACTTGGCACTTGTTAACCTTAGAGCAGTTTTAGAATGCTATTGTTAGACAAAAACTCTGAGATAATCTTACACAGATAAAACTGTATCATAAATTGCTGATTAAAAACTTCATTATGGCTATTACTGATTTGAGGGTAAAGTGTACCTCTATTGATCTACTATCCAATTCAGTTTGTATTTCTAGCAGGATTAAGCAAAGTTATAATTTTGCTCTTCTTATCGAAAGATCATAGATCAGATGAACTTCCAACCCCCCCCCCATGGTCAACTATAGGATTCTTCCCATCTTGATCTTTGTCTATGACACAGTGGTCTTCTCTTACACCCAAAATGGTTCTGAACAAGTTTGCTAGCTGCCCTACAACTTTAGCAACAAAAATTCACTTGAATTTTAATTATGGCAGAACAAAATGTTGGGTTTTTTTGACTCCAAGCCGGCAATTTCTGTATTTTCTTTATCAAACTATTTGTATCTCACTTTTGTGCCAAGGGCCCTTCAATATTAAAATGAGATAACAACAATTCTGACACATAAGAATATAATCAAATGAGCAGCAAAGCACTACTTAAACCAGTAGAAAGATGTTTAGGAAATAAGATCCCTTCTTCATTCTGGGGGCTACAAATGTCAGTGAAAACAGCACAGCCCTCACCTGTCACCACACGGAACCAAAGTATGAGTAAATATTTGAGATTTAGTCTCCATAAGCAACAGTTTGCAGTTAATGTTCAGCTTTATCTGCCATTCTGCTGCCAATTTTTTCAGTGCTAAAATATCCTTCTGGGGTTCCTCCGCATAGCCTACTTAAGGTTTAAATATCATAAATAATGTTTCATCTGCCGATTCTGTCATGTCCCTGGTCGCTCTTCTCCGCTCTTCTCCCCATGTCATTAATGCATACATCAGATAGCTCTGCTATACATTTACTTTTCTCCGCTGAGATTTGCGCACTAAAGAAGAATCTGGCATACAAGATCTCATGGTATACTGAGAAGCTCAACAAATTAACTGTTCCCTATAGCTCTGATTTTGAACTCATAAAACCAATAGTAATTAATTTAAGGAAGTGTAATGGCCACATGGAGAAGGGTAAATGATTAACAATGTCTTCGCGAGGATCATTATGTCCTTAAGACAGAAGCCGAAAAAACAACTATGTTTTAAAATCAAATTAGCCGACTGCTGAACATCTGGAGGTGGCAATCCTTGTGTGGATATTCACCAGTAGGAAGAAAATACAAGTACAATAGAAGCCACAGATAAATAATTGTGCAGCAGACAGCTGGAACACAGATGGCTGGTTGGGACAACCAACTTGCAGGCAGCCACTTCAAGTCTCTTATCTTACGCTTGCTTCACACATTACAGTCCCCATGGGCAGGACAGCAAAATATATTCTTGCATGGTGGCAGCTTCACAGGTGAAACAACAGGCAACAGCAGGTCACCAAGTAATTTGATCATTGCTCAACCCTTCGCTGCCAGATGGAATTCCTTCAGGCTCCTGTCCCTAGAATTCATGCCTCCCTATTCCCACCCATCCAGCTTCTGAAGTCCAGCCTCACACCAAATCAACCAGCAAATAGCTACAACAGTAATGGGCTGAACAAGGGTGAACAAACTAAAATGCCACCTAAATAAAATTTCATCTTATTGTGCTTCCTGAGAAACTGAGCTACGCAGGAAATTCTGGATTTATCCATTTTAGGTGGGGTCCTAAGGTTTTTGTTTGCGTATCTTCCTGGATCTGGCTGTGCTCCTGGATTTTCAGTGATAGCTATGGCCAGGAATGCCTTTCACTAATTTCAACTAGCATGCATGCCAGCTATGCCCTTTTCTGGATAATAAGGTTCTGCTCTTGAAGACAATGGAAACTTCAGCAGCTCCAGAATGTGTCAGGTTAGTTTGCTGTCTAGAGCTGTATGCGGAGAACACCAATTTCCATAATAAATTCAAAATGCGGCTTTTGACTTTTAAAACACTAAATGGCTTGTGTCCAGATACATTAGGGATTGTCTTCGCCCAAATGAACCTCTTCAATAAATGTGATCAAGTAATTATGTCTTATTATGAGTCTCGTCAACAACAGAAGTAACATCTACAAACCCTGCATCTTTAGCAGTAGCTCTGTGTTTTACAGATTTGCTCCCAAAGGATATGTACCATCAGAAATGTACCCTTGGCCCTTTTTAGAAGAACAGCTGATATATATATATATATATATATATATATATACACACACACACACACACACACACACACCTGTCTTCCAGGCCTTTGAGTGACTTTAATTTCTATTTCTATATTTTCTCCTATGTATGATACCCAACTAAGTCTTACTCTCAGTGGACTCATAGAAATGGGTAGATTTTTTCAACATTGATTTAGATTGTTAAATCTCAAAAAGGACTTTCATCAGACAAAAATAGCAACTATATTTAGAAACAATAAGAAGCAGCCAATATATACTAAAATAGCCAATATATACAATTTCTCCACCTAAGCAATATATTTCTCTGTTCTCCCAGAATAACAAAAAATGTACTAAACTGTCTTATTTGTCCCTGAATAAATCCAGTTTGATCAAGATTAATACACGTGATTTATACTTAAAACTTCAATTTCAAAGCCAAAATGATACCAGAATTTAATAGTCAATATTGAAAAGTTATACTGGCCTATATTGTTTTAAACTGTTTTTAGTCTTGTATTTATGTTGCTGAAACCTGCCTGGGAACTTCTGGTGAAGGGTGAATAACTACTATAAAGTTGCAAAGGATGGGTGTAATGCCTGCAATTCTCTTCTCCACTTAACAGCTACTATAAAATTGTTTTGGAAGGTAAGTGCTGTAAAAAAACTTTTTTAAAAGACTATTTTGAACCTTTGTAAATACTTGTAGGGCAGTTGTATCTTGCCTATTCAAATTTCCTGAAAAGTAGGGAGTATTGCCCAATTTCTTCTAATTGTGTTGTGTGATCCCCATTCTTAGTTTTAACAAAACCAACTGTTGAATACCAGATTTGTCTAAATACATTAAAATCCCATCACCTCATTTTGTTTTTAAAAACCTTTTTACAATTCTAATAAAGCTTCCTGTCATCAACACACCTCCTGTAACATTATTCATGTTGCCCATGTTGAAGAGAGGCCCACACCCAGTCTTTTCCTGGGTAAAATACAGGTGGGAATAATTGCCCAAACATAACAAAGGACAATTGCCTGCCAGGATGGAATTTAACAGTTTTTCTATAACTGAAGAACCAAGTCATCTATGTGTAAAAATGTATTTGCATACATTCTTATTTTCCTCATCCTTTTAGAAAGCAGATGCCCTCCTGTGGCACAATGGGTCAGTGCATATGACTGTTAACCAGAAGGTTGGTGGTTCGAGCCCACTCAGGAACAGCTGTGGGCAGGATTCCTGAACTGCAGGAGGTTGCAGAAGATCACCCTCAGGGCTCCTTAAACTCCATGGATTCTATGATTCCATAGCTAGAAAAAGTTCCCTTACCAACCTCTACCTGGGGAGCAATTTTAAAGCTTTATGTTTACCTGTTTGGCTGTTATCCTCATGCTCTGAATAACTGGTACGCACTATGTGAATCGTCTTCAATTTTCAACAGCGCCACAGATCAATTCAGAGTAACACATTACGTGAAGACATGGAAATTACGAAACCGTAAGCTTCCTTATACCGAGCTAAACTGAAAAGATCACCTTGGCATATGTAACAACATGGAAGTTAAGGAAGGGAGAGAAGCTGACAGCTCCTTCACCAGTCTACTGGCCTGCATATAATGTATATTAATTTAATTCCTTCTAAAAATAAGCGATATCTCTACTATATGTTCTGCTCTCTTTCCTGGAAAACAATGGCTCTCACTGGCAGAAGTACTGAAAGAAAACAAGCTTTCTCCTGTTCTGTTCTATCATATCAGTAGCTCTACTTATGTGTGCAAACACATGCTAGAAACAGGCGCATGCACGCACAACCAGTTTTAGCATAAAAGAAAACCAGTTGACTCGTGTTATGCATGCTACTTTACCATATGGTGCAACAGAGTGCCATTCACCTTCCCAAACAAGTGTCTTCTTGTTGTTGTTTAGTTGTGTCCGACTCTTCGTGACCCCATGGACCAGAACACGCCAGGCACGCCTGTCTTCCACTGCCTCCTGCAGTTTGGTCAAACTCATGTTGGTAGCTTCGAGAACACTGTCCAACCATCTCGTCCTCTGTCGTCCCCTTCTCCTTGAGCCCTCTATCTTTCCCCACATCAGGGTCTTTTCCAGGGAGTCTTCTCTTCTCATGAGGTGGCAAAAGTACTGGAGCCTCAGCTTTATGATCTGTGCTTCCAGTGAGCAGTCAGGGCTGATTTCCTTCAGAATGGATAGGTTTGATCTTCTTGCAGTCCATGGGACTCTCAAGAGTCTCCTCCAGCACTATTGTTCAAAAGCACCAATTCTTCGGCAATCAGCCTTCTTTATGGTCCAGCTCTCACTTCCATACATCACTACTGGGAAAACCATGTATAGTCTACCCATTTTCATTTTCTGTTCACCCTAGCTAAATGCTCTACTTAGTTTATTTTAGCTGCCCATTTTTATATACGAATGTTTTCTTTACTTGTATCTTAATAATGTGACGGCCCTGGCTAATGAGCCATCTACAGGTAACCATATTAGATGCAACAATTCGTGCTCTTGAATGGGGGAAGTATAAATTGAACACACCAGGAAAGTTGTAAGATGGAGCTCCAGCGGAGCTGAAGCAGAAAATGATACATAATAGAGAGAATTCCATAACAGAGATGGAATTCCTTTCCATTAGCAGAAATCAGCAATAGGTTTTTGTTTTCTTAAAGGGGGAGGAGTAAAAGTATGTTTCATTGGCAATTTTAGGGTTCTAGTCTCTGTGTTATGGAGAAGCAGAATCTCACCTATGCTGCTATTTGTACCAGACTGAGAAGCGAAACATTCTTACTTCACTTATCACACTGCAAAGTAGTATTAGGAGCAGGGGGATCCTGTGAATCAAACACTGCTATCACCCTCATTTAAAAAAATGAGTTATTAATAGGAAGGACAAGTAGAAGCTATAAAGCTGCTAAAAAGTCCCGAAAGCCTGGCTTCCTAGACCTTCAGGCAATGTTCATTTGGGCATTAGACCTATCATCTCATGAACCACTTGTACAGAGATTTTTACTATTTTGCTTGCAAGAGAGGTCTCTTGTACATGACTCCAACAAAAGATTCCACTGTTGTCCATCCCCCACTCCCCTTCTCTCAGCATTCTTGTGAGAGGGGAAACTTCATTAAACTAGAAAAATCTTGGCTAAGGCTGGAAAGAAGCAACATAAAAAATTCACAAACATTTTAAAATATAGCAATGATTACAAAAGCGTCATTAAGCAAAACAAAACCCTTTTTAAAAACTGGAAATAATGGCGCAGAAAGTAATCAGCCTAAGATATCAAATAGCCAATGGTACATGCTTATTTTTTTTAAAGAATAATTTGATCTTTTGCAAATACTAGTAGTGCACAGAAAGTATCATTTTTTCAGAGAGTATATCATGAAAGTCTTGCAGATGAGAACAATGCCACAGAATGTGTGTAAGTTGTAAGCTCCTAGTGGTTTATAAAGTAAATTAGCAACACGTGCCTGTTTATATAAAGGCAGGATTAAAATAACCGAATTTGGTTTCAGGTTTTTAAAAGCGGTATATCATAGCAGCTAAGAATGTGAACAGAGAGCCAGAAAATGTCTAGTTTCCAGCTTTTCCTCAGGCATGAAGTCACTAGGTAACCTTAAGCGAGCCATCATGACTCAATTCAGACAAGAAGCCAAACCACAGTTAAGGAAATACAGTATATCTGCATCAACAAGCCAGTTATGGTTGTTGCTTTATCTCTGAAGGTTTTAGGAACTAAAATACTGAGCAGATAGAATTCTAATGGAAGCACACAAGCAACTCTAAGAAATTATTGTCTATAGGTATTTAGAAGCTTTCTAATCCTCTCAGCCTCAATATTCCACCTGTAATATGAGAATACTCCTCACTCCTTACACCAGGGGTCGGCAAACTAAGGCCCGCGGGCCGGATCAGGCCCAACTGCCTTCAGGATCCAGCCCATGGACTGTCCGTGGGTCGGTGTGGGGATTCTGTTCATTCAGGCTCTACCATTCCCCCCCCCCGCACCATTCCATTCTCCCCCTCTCCCTCACACACATCGCGGTGGCGCCTCCTCCCTCCCTCCTCTTGGCTTCTCCCCGCCCTGCCTAGAGGAGGAAGCGGGTTTAAGCAGCCCCTTTCTGGAGCCAGCCCTTTCGCGCCACTCATCTTCCCTCCTCCGCCGCCCTGGTGCTCTAGAGAGTGGAGCGGACAAGCTCGCTCTGCCTACCGATGAGAAGCAGTGGCGGCGGCGGTGATGGCAGCAGCCCCTGGGAAGGTAAGCGCAGCGGCTGGGGCTGGGGAGGACTACTTGCCCCCCTCGCCTCTTCTTCCAGCTCCACCCCCTGGTGCTGCTTCCCTGGCCCGCCACAAGTTCTGAGGGACAGTGGACCGGCCCGTGGCTAAAAATTTTTGCCGACCCCTACCTTACACAGTACATGTTAACTGCTTTGAACACTTGAAAGTATTATGCAAATGCTACAAAGCTCAATGGGTGATGTTGGCCCAGCCATTATTTCTCAGTCTAAATCATCTCACGGTGTTGCTATGATGATAAAAATGTATGTTGGCTTGAGCTCCTTGGAGGAAAATAATAGATAGATAGATGATAGATAGATAGATAGCATTAAGTAAACAACCAAATACCAATATCATTTCCAGTTTTTTCATGCTCATTCTTATGTAGACCATAATGAACCACTGGCACACAGGAGAAAGATCACCGCAGATTTGGGTTAACCCCATACACAAGTAAAAAAGATCTGCTGGGGGAGAGGAACCCTAAGAAGGGGAACATCAAGAAGTCCCACAACAATTTTGAAAATCAGAGAGAAAACCCTAGGGGAGTGTCAAGTGGTTAGAACAAGAAGGAAGATATATATAAAGAAAGCATTGAGATTACCTGAAAATACTATATAAATGCTAAGTATTATCATCAACATCGCCTCCCTAAGTGATTAGTCAATTACTTAGCTGCCTGTCACCTATCTGAATAAAAAAAGGCAGGATTTCAACAATTGCCTTCAGGACTGTAATTTAATTACTGTCTCTGGGAAATGATAATGGTTCTGGAATTGTTACTTCATAATCTTTGTCTCCTATAAACTTAAAACTTGGGAGAATTAAACCGGAGAGCGTCCTAGTTCAACTCTGCATAATTTCCAACAGAAATGAATTCTATTAAATAGCAAATCCTGATGAACTGTTTTATCTTTTTCTAGGATATCGAAGCGGAATTCTTATCTGTGGCATCAAGTCTTGACTGAATATTCTACAGGGAAAAATCCAGCAGGATGTTTTGGGCCAGTTTAGCTCTTCTAGGTCTAAATAATTAAACAAAACAAAACAAAGATTCACCTTAAGAACAAATATGTATTGTTATTAAGGCAACAAAATGTTTTCTAATACTACATTAGAACCTTGCTGCAGCTGTAATAGGTTCCAGTAACTGAGTGACAAAGATGAAGTTCAATCCTATGCAAAATTAAGTCCCACTGAGTTTGGTGGGGCTTACTCGTAAGTAAGTGCACACAGGGTAGCAGCTACAAATCTGAAACTTGGCTGAAATTGTATGAACCCCCACCCGAGAGTAATCCCAGTGAACACAGCAGCATTTAAACATGCCTAGAATTGCCCTGTTCATCACTCAAGATGAAGTTGTTGCACCAGTTGAACAAAAATGTATCATCTTACCTTTCTTGTGTATAAACGGTATGAAAGACATAGCAAAATACTAATCACAACATGGAATTCCCTTGTGAAAGGGCAAAAAAATTATTTTCTACTGAGTGATTTACTAGTTGAAAAGGCAAAGCACGATACTACCCATGTTTACTCAGAAGGAAGCCTTACTGGGTTCAATAGGGCTTACTTCCTATTAAATGTGTTCAGGATAGCAACCTTAGCCTCAGCTCAAATGTTCACATGGTGGTTATGCTCAAGAGCAGTGCAAGCATTTCCCATCTACATGTGGGGAGGTCATTATGTTGTGGGTGCACCAGAAAAGTCAATCTGGTGTTCCTACTGGTCTGGCCATACTGCACTAAACACCTTGCCACTTTGTTCCCTCCCCCTCAAATCCGTAAGTGGTAGTGACCATTCCTGCCAGATTGGTAGTATTGGGCTTCTGCCCTACCAGGCAAGCCACTTCTACTCAATGCCTTCACATAAAATGCCATGTAATTTACAAAAAGAAAGAAAAACAAACAGATCCTTGCTCAATGATCTTAGAACTAAAAACATGCATTAAGAACCACTACTGAATAAAGGAAAACAGGGAAATAATTAATACCATACATCTAGCCATCATCAGCTCAGCATGGCATAAAATGAAACTCACAAAGGCATTGGCAGCTGAAGAGCTATTAAAACTTTAAAAATTTCCGTGGGATTATTTCAAGGAATGATTCAAAGAACAAATGCATAAATCTGAAAATGAAAAGTGAGAATATGACTTGTTTCCTATCAAATTGTCCGTGAGCTGTATGACTAATTCCTAACATCAATGAAACATTGCTTAGTTTGGCCCAGTTTCAAGATGCGTAAGCCAACAGAAAGCAATAGTGCAATATTAGTGAATGGTAAACCTAATGACAAGACAACAAATATAACTTATTGAGAATGCCAGTTGCAACTATCTCAGGAAACTCAAATTGGCAAATATTTAGGGTGGTGGAATTCAACAGTAATAAAATAGTTCCCTCAGTGCAAGAATTTCTGCTTGTCAAAACAGAACAAACTTCCCTCCCCCTGCTCACTGTTCTGGGGGTTATCCCAACCCCCCAAGTTGACTGGGGAGGGCCATGGGACACAAAGGATAACAGGGACTGGCAGGGCTCTGACAAATGTGTAGCAGTGGCAGAATACCAGGGGATTGACCCAGAAGAGGGGACCAGTGATTTATGGGGTTTGGAGCCAGCCATGAGGCAAGAGCCAAGGCAGGGGGAAGAAGAATGGCCAGAGCCGTCAGAGATGAAGATGGGTGCACAGGGCATGTTGGAGAAAGAAGCTATTCAGGCGAGGGATGGGCCAGTCAAATCCCCCTCCCGTCTCCTAGATCCCGATGGGGTGGGACTTGGAAGAGAGAAGCAAAGCAATGGCTTCCATGTAGGAGAAGTCTCATGAGGGTACATAAGCTGGTGGGGTGTGTGGTCCCGTTGCCACCGCAACTGCACCACAAGGTACAGATCTGGGGATATCCACATTGAGGCTAGAAGGATGTGTATGGGCATACCCAGAGCACCATGGGAGTTGCTGTAAGGGCGTTCTTTTGTCAAATAATTAACTATCAGATGTATGCCTTCCTTGGCTAGGGGTATCCAGGACACAAGGGGCTGAGAGGAGGGCAAAGCCCCGTTTGAATTAGTGAACTCGTTGCACTGATTTCCACTAGCGCAACTATTTAATTGAATCCAATTCTTAAGTGTTTCTGACAGTTTTCATCAATGAAAAAAGCAACTGAGACAGGGAGTGCATTCATTCACATGCCACAGTAAGTTGTGAGTTAATGGCTTACTGTAAACCTGTCTTCAAACAATCACGATCTGAAGCCAAGGTTTGTTCTTGGCATGCCAATTATGGTTTGATGGACAAACCACAACTCCTAGTTCAAATGTAATGCTAAACCAAGGATCATGGTTTGTGGCTAGCAGGGAGGAGCTAAGCAGGAACCACCTGCCTGCTCACAGTAAACCATTAAGCCATGGCTTACCGTGACATGTCAATGCACCTGTTGTGTGTAGCACAGCTGTTACGCCAAAACAAAAACACTACTGCAAGCAATGAGCCGAACAACTTTTTGCTAAGGTACAAGGTTGCCAAAATATGCATGCACACTTACCTTTACCATTTATTGTTAATGCAGATGCAATGGTAGCTGTTACTGGCACAGGTAATTGTGGCACTAATGGGTGTATTCTTGGTCTGCTCCCCATCCTAGCCCGTTCTTCTCCAGGTCCTAATAAAGCTCCAACGGGTTTCTCTGCTGCCACTTCCGGTGCTACAGAATCCTCCTGATCTTGTTCAATGCGGTCCAGCTTATCCGGGCTTTCACTTTGAAAGCCATCCACTGCTGTCCGACTCTTGATAGGACTTTTGGGCACAAGAATTTTGATACCTGACTTTGCAAGGTCCATGTTTTTTCTACTGGAAAGAGGAGTGTTGTTTTTCCGAAACTTCTGCGCTGCAAACAACTGATTGTTTTTTGATTCATGGTCCTTTCCAATAACTAAGGACTTTGGGGTCTTTGAAAAAGAACTATTAGTAGATCTAGAAATTTGCTTTCTTGCATTATTTGGAGATGTCCTATTTGTCCTTGTTAATGTGCTTTCTTTTTGCTTTTCGTTGTGATGTCTGTTGAATTCATGTATATATTCCTCACAATTCACAAGGTGCTGTTCAGGCTCCCACGTGTCATCTTCACTCTCGTAGCCTTTCCACCGCACTAAATATTCCGTTTTCCCCTTCTTGTTTTTCCTTTTATCAACAATTTTCTCTACCTGTTGGAAGAAAGATTACAGATGGCGATGAAGACTTGCTTGTGAAAGCTTAAAAATGTACATGTGAAATACACGATGAACTACTTGGAGTAATATACTCAATAAAACAGCTGTTACTTTGCATATGCAGTAGAATCGTGCCCTTTAAATGCTGGCAATTAACTATACCCCTGCTTGTTACTCTATGAGATCAAAGAACCTGAAACTTAAACATCTTCCAATTATTTTGTATGTACTGAAAGTGAACAACTTGTTGTCATGGTGATGAGTAAAAGAGAAATTGTACCATGGCCACATGTTTAATCTGTTATCATGTGCACTGCTATGCTCCGTGAGCTTCAGTCATACAATGAAAATTACTATACCCATTGAACACTGCTCTGTCACACAAAGTAACCATGATTCATGACATTTAATGAGGTAGCTCATGGTTTTTGATGGAAAGAACAACTAGCAGAAGACAAGAGCTTTTATCCTTGGCAACAACATGCTTTGGAAAATCTTTGGACAAGTCACATCCCCATTATCTAATCTGTTAAAAAAGAAGGGAAAATGAGATTACAATGAGAAATTCAAGGCTTCATATGGGTTCTTTACATTCTTTCATCATTCCTCCCCCCCTACACACTGACTCTTTCTCCTGTAAGATAAAGGAGGTAAAATTTATTAAAGCTATAGGGATGTATAGCGTGGAATTGTGCTAGGAGAAAGCTAACACACCCCTCTTCCTTTACAAACTACAATCCCTTCCACTGCCTCAAAAACTGCTTCCGGGGATTGCAGTAGATCGAAAGGATTTCCAAAAGTTAGCTGCTTCATCTTATTGAGCAGAAACACTTTTTATTAGTGCAAAGCCTCCACTGACTACAACCCCATAGCATTTAACTCTAAGTATTGTGTCAACGTATTACAGGAAACAAAATATTTCTCATTTTTAACTTGAAAACCCTATGGCTAAAGACATGATGACTTATATCATACAAACCATTTTAAATTGAAGTTAGTAGCAAAAAATAAAAGTTTATACTAACTTATTCAAATGTCAAATATGTTCTCTCTCCCTCACACACAGTGGCTTCCTTTGCATGTTACAATAAATTACGTTTGTCTTAAACCACACTGAGCATTCTTTGAATATAATGTATGATGGCCTGGTTCAAACGTCATGCTATATAACAATACTTTCAAAGTGTGGCAGGGGTTATTGTTTTCGTTTGTTACCATGTTATGTATTTTTGTGTTCTTATATTGCAAACCGCCCTGTAGTCCTCAGATGAAGGGTGGTATACAAGTCTGATGAGTAACTAAAATAACAATGCTAAGCCACAGTTTGTATTAAACAATGGTTTTAAATGACTTTAAATTATTGTACGCCTCCCTCCTTATACTGGTCTACAACCATAATCAAGTGTTGATTGATTGATTGATTGATGTAATCATAGAAATGTCTCCCTGCCCGGCAGGTTGTGTGCAGGGGAATGTTTGTGAATCAGCAGGTGCGTATGGATGGCAGAAAGAAGGGGTGTTTTAATTCACCATCAGTATGTGGTGGCTCTCAACCACTTTCCCCTCGGGTTATGGAGCTGCCACAGGTTCCCCACCCTGTAGTCCTTCATCTTCAGGACCATGCCCTGAATCAATTCCCGCTGAAATGGAGCTCTTACGAGAGATGTCCCCAATGGATTACCACAAAGAACAAGTACTATTATCCCATCCATAAAGGAACAAGCATATGTGTTTTCCAAAGCATCTTCAACAAAACAGATTTCTCGCAACGTTCAAGACCAAAGACCTATTTCTATAGTCACTCTGCATTGCAAAAGAATACAGCGACAAAATCATTTCCAGTAGATAAAAACATGTTGAGAGAGTGTCATCTAATCTAAGTTTCATTTTGGGCAATGGCTAGATCTGCGCATGTGTGTGTATAAATATATATGCCTCTGGGGAAAATTTAGATATTGTATGAAAATGGATGTGCACACATATTTCCACAGTATGTATTTGTGTGTATCTTAATAAAACCAGAATGCATTGTCAAGAGAGAGGGATCTAACATAATGGATACTATAATAGAATACTGAAAGAAAACAAACACAGAGGGGACATTAGTTTACTCAGCATGTGCTTTGGATTCAAAAAAGTAAAAATTACAATGCAGCAGTTAATTCTAAATAGATTCAAAACAGCAAATGTAGATCTCTCAATTTTCCAAAGATGGAGGCGAAAGGATGGTATCCACTACATTCTACTCACAGTAGACCCATTGAAATTAATGAACCTAAATTAGGTATGTTCATAATTTCAATGGGTCTACTCTATGACTCATGTTGGATACAACACTAAGAACATTTCAATGACTTAGGAAACAAGACCTCTTGTTTGGGCACGAGCCAAAAGTAGATCAGAATGCACTACTAGATCAGAAGATGATCTTCAATGGTTTCTGACTCCCAACAGAAACAGCAAAAGTACTTTTCTTCTTCAAAATTAGGCTATAAAATCTCTAATCTGTTGCAATCCAGATGTCAATTTGTACTTGTATAAGCAAGTCATCCCTTTGTATGACACATGAGACACTGCAACCAGCCAACTGGTCGTTTTTCTTACGTAGACACCCACCATATATCTCCTATACAAAATAATCAAACATAAAAGAAACAAATCTTATCCAAACAGGAAGAAAGTTCTCCCAGGTTTGTTTTTTTAAATTACAGCAGAAATTTCTAAGAACATCTCAATCTCAAATTGTAGAACAGAAGATCTTAACCCCAAGAACAAAATAAAAATGTATATATTTTACACTCTGTTTATAAAGAATAGGCTCACAACCCACACATTTCCAAGGGAAATTGGTCAGAGAGAATGAAATAAACACATTGGTACAGCCTATCAGGAAATTCAGCATCTGAGCATCGTGAAAGATAGGTTAACATGCAGAGAATATCCAAAGTGTGGGATTTACAAGATGCAATAAATAAATTAATAATAATAATAATAATAATAATAATAAGGCACAAATTGAAGCAGCTAAGATCTCTTAGGTAATAGGATACTGATATATATGTGCAGTGTAGTGAACATATTTTTTTGCACAAATAAAGGTAGTGTTGCATCTGTACGTTGCACAATTAACAAGAGCAAAGGAAGAGCAAAGCACAAACAGAAAATATACTGCACCTACTTAAGATATATCTAAACGCTAATTTGTTAAGAAGGCATTTCTACAGTTGCATTACATGAACCCATAGCCTTTTCTACTGGCAAGTCCCATTTAACAGTTACTAGTGCTGAAATTCTTCATGGTTGCATCTAAAGTATTGACTTCTTACCAGTTTGTTTGAAGAACCTGAAAAAATATACTAGCTTGCTAATAGGCAAGCACAGTGGTACCTTGGTTTACAAACTTAATCTGTTCCGGAAGTTCATTCTTAAACCAAAACTGTTCTTAAACCGAGGCAGCTTTCCCTAATAAGGCCTCCTGCCGCCGGTGCCCTTCCACCATTCAGATTCCATTCTTAGGCCGAGGTAAAGTTCTCAAACCAATACACTATTTCCAGTTTTGCGGAGTTTGTAAACCAAATTGTTCTTAAACCGAGGTACCACTGTACCTGTGATTCAGTGATGGCCATGAAGGAGGGAAAGCCCTTTCTCGTCACCGGCACACCACATTTCAAAGCTAGTCACATAGGCAGGTAGCCAAGACTCACCTCTTCTCCACCAGCCTGCTCACTCACCTGTATGGAATTTCTGGTCCTAATGGCTACCAGACAAGTTATTAACTGTAAAGCTGAGCTTACAAAGAAAAAAATGTTTTGCCTGCTTTGTGACACTTTTCAGCATTCAAAAGGCTTCCTTATAGTATTGGCTCATAGGTAAAATGTATAAGGCCATCAAAATCTAATGTGTACACAAAATATGTTGAACAACCAATCTGGTAAAGTCAAGCAAATAAATAGGGGAAAGTAAGTGTGTGTGTGTGTGTGTGTGTGTGTGTGTGTGTATACAATTTATCTCTTTTTCAGATGTGGTAGTATAAAATTGTAATTCCTGTGCTTTAAAATGTACTTCATACAAGCCTCTATTATTACACTTAGTTTTTCATTTTAAGTGGTTAACCATTTCTGAAGCAGTCTCATTTCTACACATTTATTTATACTAAAAGCCTCACTGCAACACAAGAGCCTTTTTATGTGAGAACTGTTTGTGGAAATGCTTTGAACTAATTTTTTAACCTAAAAACAAACGAGAAAAGGGTCTTTCCATCCAGGTTTAGGTATTCATCTGATTTCCAGTTGAGGTTTCAAACAAGAAATTGAATATCTAAACTCCAGTATTGTATTTTAACGCTACACTTATCAACATTTTTTATTTTTGAAATTTTGTTGAAAAGTATTAAGGGAACTTGACAAGAGAAGTCACAGATAAAAGTTTTACTTTACCATACAGTGTATAATTTTGAAAAAGTACTCAAGGGACTCCAAGCTCCAGTTTCAAATGAGTCCCTCCCATCAAGGACTTCTCTATATTTAGCTCCTGTACACGAACACAATGTCTTAAGACTTAGTTCTTATGCATATACATCTGGGAAACCAGTT
This sequence comes from Podarcis filfolensis, assembly GCF_964270895.1. Taxonomy (NCBI): domain Eukaryota; kingdom Metazoa; phylum Chordata; class Lepidosauria; order Squamata; family Lacertidae; genus Podarcis; species Podarcis filfolensis. The sequence continues at coordinate 27,608,309 of NC_139603.1, read as the reverse complement.
CAACCCCTTACAACTGCTCCCAATCCAATCAGCAAAATTCAGCATACACATCCTTAGAAATCTAGGTTGAATAAAAGCTACAAACCGATTTCTCTACATTTGCTATCAGTTCAGTAGCGGCCATTTATATATTTATTACATTTAAATCACATCTTTCTAAAAACATTTGTATTCAAAGCAGATACATTATAATAGAATTTAACTACAGCTAAAGCACAATAAAAAAGTATATTAGAGCTACAATTTGAAATTACAAAGCAGATAATGCAGCAATCTGCTGAAAGCAACTATGAGGTCAGATTAAATCCTTTAGGAAAGGCATTAAAGGTAAAGGGACCCCTGACCATTAGGTCCAGTCGTGACAGACTCTGGGGTTGCGGCGCTCATCTCGCTTTCTTGGCCGAGGGAGCCGGTGTACAGCTTCCAGGTCATGTGGCAAGCATGACTAAGCCGCTTCTGGCGAACCAGAGCAGCGCGAAGAAACGCCATTTACCTTCCCACCGGAGCGGCACCTATTTATCTACTTGCACTCTGACGTGCTTTCGAACTGCTAGGTGGGCACTTTCCCAATTACTGTATCAATGCATTTAAAAAAGGGTCAAACTGCAAATACACAAAGGTGACCTCGCTTTTGTGCAAGGTAAGGGGAAATTCTCTGCTCCCCTGCCTTACTCCAAGGATAGGAAGGGGAAATTGCTGGTTTGGCCTTGCACTGCTGAGCTACGGTCAGTGGAGACCACAGCCATACAGCAACCAAGAATGCTCCAGCCTTACTTGCAACCTTGCAGCTGGAGAGAGCAGCTGTGGTTGCTATGCAACTACAGAGCTAATCAGGGATCAACCCCAAGGTTGGGACTCACGCTCAGCTTTTAGAAATGACGGTACAAAATGAAAGCCAAGATGCTTCATATAAAACAATAGGAAAACATTCATGCAGTCTAGTAATGCCACCATAATATTCTATGCACCCCAGTGTACTTTTTAAGATCTTACAAAGCTCTTACAAAGTTTGGACATATAACTGTAGAACAAGTAACACTTTCACACTTATCTTAGTGACTGAGGTTGAAGAATCCAGTAATGGCCAATTTATTACAGATGCACGAGTCACCTGATCTAATGTGCCAATTTGTAAATTCTAACAAACTAAGGGAACATTAGAAATCATTTTGAGATCGAAAACTTAAGGAAGTAATTTTGGCTGCAACATAAAAGGCATCCTCACTTCTGGCTCCAGGATGTGTGTGGTCACCGTTGTCCCCCGCCCCATAGGTTCCCTTGAATTGTGAGGGCTATCATCTCTCTATTAGCTACTGGGTTACTGCTCTCTTAGAACTCCCTCTGGGTTACAGTAGGTCAACCTAACCCATCTCCCAGTGGAAGGGGATGTTGCATATTAGCATAGGCATTAAAGCGTAATTCTGGTCATGCTTTTCAGCTTGGCACTCTTTCCAATCTTCTTCCCCCTGGCACTCCCTAGCTTCTTTGATATTTTCAGCCTAGCTAAAAACCTAAGGGAATGCACAGACTCACACTGTCCCATCAAGCCACTCCTTTCACTCACTAGGAGGATCTGGACAATTCAAGTACCCAACAACTTGTTCTGCTTTGAACTAAAAAAGGCTTGCCTATTTTCAGTTCCCACCATTGCCTTTGTCTGCATGGGAACAGAATCAGTCCACAGCTTGTTTTTGAAGAGGAAGCAAAACACACAACAGCAGCTTGTTTAAAAGTGACTTCTCTACCCTTGGTATGGGGTCCAGGTGTCAAGCTTCCAGGTCTCTCACTAGTCCCCAAGGAAGAAGTCCTCATTCTTCCTCCTATATGAAACAGGTAAATATTTGTGTTTCTAATATATGTGCTCCAAAGGTCTGCACTTATATTTGCCATGGTTTCTCTCGCCTAACTCTGCCAGCTCCTTGCGTTGCACATACCAGTGTGAACACGTTGGCTGAATGCGTTTGTATATGTTTGTGAACTATCAAGGACATGCATTAACAGGGCATTTCCGGGCAGAGAAGATTCCCTGCCAACCCACTTACTTCACCAGGTACCTGACCATGTCAAATGTCAATGTGGGCTCTGGGAAGCCAACTTGCAGCCTGTGGTCTTCCTTATGTGTGGCCTTTCACTGTGTGAATGCTATCAAAGGGAATTTTTTCATAAACCCCGTGATAGCGCAGCACTGGGGGAATTGTAGGCACCAAGCATGAGCACAACGTACAAATCAAATTGAAGCCTCTAACTAACTTATGCAAATACGCCCTTGCAGACAGTTACGTATGTATAAGGCACATCTCTTTAAATGGAATATTAAGATTCATAACCATAAGCTTAATTTTAGCTCTAGAGCAGTGTTTCCCAAACTTGGGTCTCCAGCTGTTGTTCAACTACAACTCCCATCCTTCCTGACCACTGGTCCTGCTCGCTAGGGAAGCATCTTAAAAAGCAGAGACATCACCTTGCCAACAAAGGTCCGTATAGTTAAAGCCATGGTTTTCCCGGTAGTGATGTATGGAAGTGAGAGCTGGACCATCAAGAAGGCTGATCGCCGAAGAATTGATGCTTTTGAACTATAGTGCTAGAGCAGACTCTTGAGAGTCCCGTGGACTGCAAGAAGATCAAACACATCCATTCTTAAGGAAATTAGCCCTGAGTGCTCACTGGAAGGAAAGATCGTGAAGCTGAGGCTCCAATACTTTGGCCACCTCGTGAGAGGAGACGATTCCCTGGAAAAGACCCTGATGTTGGGAAAGATGGAGGGCAGAAGGAGAAGGGGACGACAGAGGATGAGATGGTTGGACAGTGTTCTCAAAGCTATAAACATGAGTCTGACCAAACTGCGGGAGGCAGTGGAAGATAGGAGTGCCTGGCGTGCTCTGGTCCATGGGGTCACGAAGAGTCGGACATGACTAAACGACTAAACAACACTTCTAGAGGATTGTAGCCAATGCTTGTGCATTGAGTTCCATTTGCAAAACTGGACTTTCCCCTCTTCTCTCCCTCAAAATCTGCTCTGGAGGAAGAGGATAGGAAAAGAAAGGTCAAATGGACAAGCAGAAGTGTACTGTGCTAGAGGAACAGCAGTGCTGGACACAGCCCTTAGTCTAAAGAATAATTTAACAAGTGAGTAATTTCTCATGAATTGTCCTCTGTTTCAGAGCGAGAATTGCAGAGCAACATTTGCACATCTGGTAACAAAGGAAGGGGGTGAGCAAGAGTCATAAAACAATTTGAACCCTAAATTGCTTACACTTCTGTTTTTGAGCCTGAATTTCCACGCCTCTTTTGAAATATTGTTAAAATAATTTGAAAATCAATTAACTGTTCTGTGACCCAAGTATATTTGTGACAAAACATTACTTAGGGAGCACTTTAGCATCTCAAATACTAAGCATGAGCTCTGCACTGTTACGTGTACTAATGTGGTGAATATTTTTTGCTGCATTATGAATCAAAGTATTAACACTATTTGAAAGTTTTGAAAAGTCATTGGGAGGTGTATCAAGAAAGATATGATAATTCATATTACACTACTTTATGCGCAGATAACTTTCCTTGGGTTAGGTTACTGTCATTTGGATTTACTCAGGCACTGCTACTCATACAACTTACTTTACTTATATATTTAGTAAAGCTTTGAAGGCAGAATACAAGAATTATGCCTCTTAGACCAGCCTTCCCAATCTGGTGCCCTCCAAATGTTTTAGACTACAATTCTCATCAGCCCGTTAGCATGCTCAATTGTCAGGTATTATGGGATGATAGTCCTAAAATGTAGAGTGCACCCAGTTAAGAAAAGACTGCTATTAGTCAAACCCCAGTATATGTTCTCTGAGTTTCTCAAACTTTTAATACCTTAGACCACAAAAGCAAACTTTCTGATGGTTCCCCACATTTCTACTTTTATATAATAACATTATGTTTATGTTTTCTCAGGCCATAGAATGCTGGTAGATGAAATGGACAAGTCAGTAACAGTAGCCTTTCCCTGAAACTAAGGGAGCCAGCAGAAAACCTTATTTTTTATCTCAGTATTTCCCTCCTGCATCTCCATTAATTACAGATTTAAATAAAAAGATGAACACGGCAGATCATGTTTATCGTTAAAAGCTAATTTCAAGCTAAAATTAGAATGATTGTAAGGATTATTTAGGCAAGTAATTTAGCCACCAGTTTCTAGCAGTTTCTTTATCAGCACTGTTATCTTAATCGTCATGCATGATTAACCCCAACCCTTCCCATCAATAATATTCCAAATTCATGTACAGAAAAACCCCAAAGAGGCCAAAGGCCAGCTGAGGGACCACTGAAGTGGCTTGAAGTTGCATTACACCAGCAGAGAGGAGCTGTGCTTGTGGGCCAGCACTTACACTCCCAGTACAAACCACCCAGTATGTGAGTGGAAAACTCCCTCAGAGAACATATACCACTGGGGTTGTCGCACTGGTAGGTAGCAAGGCCTGAAACAAAGCATTCTGAGGGCGTTTCTGAGGCAGCCATAGTCCTCAAGTCCACAGTGCAGGCTCAAAACTACACCAGTTCTAGAACTTGCATAGTTAATTTCCTTCCCAATTGCGGTGGTGGGGAGGGGGTGGTGTTGATGGAAAATGGAAAAGACAAGTTTGAGAAACCCACCCTGGACCTCTTCCCCTGGCTGGAAGAAGCCAGCGGCAATTTGGATGCAGCAGAGCAGCCACCACGGTCTTCCTTCAAGCAAAATAGAACTGCAGACTGAGTTATAAAAATGTCTGTCACATAGGGAGAAAGAAAAAGAAAGCACATCGATTCCAATGGTATGGAGCTGTATTCTACATTGCCCTGAACAATTTCCTTTTCTTTTAGATACTCACACTTCAAGCTTGCGATCTCAAACATAACGGCACTCGTACCAAACGCGTTTGACACAAAATCACCACCGCTTCATTATGGCTAAGTAAGAAACAGGGATACCCTTAATATTTAAAGAACTGCAGAGAGTTCTTTCATGAATTACTAAAGAAACCATAACAACCCATGGGGAAACTCATAAATTTGAGTTTATGAAGAGAAAATGCCAGAAAATCTATCGGATCCTTTCATTCCATTGTATGTTCCTTTTCCTGGGACAAAGCACATTTTACTAGGCCCTAGGGGCACACCTGATAACCCATGAATTCCTATTTTGCTAACATGGAGGGGGCTGCTACAGCAGAAGCAGCAATGTCCCAATGAAATGGAATTTTAAAAGCACTGTCCATCACTGCAGGCCACAGTCTCCAAGTTATATCACCTCCTAAAAACACATTCTTGTCTGAATTGTAATTTGGCAATATCTTATACATGAAGTGAAGCTGCCATGGCTATATTAATAAGCACTACTCAATTAGCATAAAGTGTTAAATACTGCCTCTCTCACTGATGAAGCAACAGAGTGGCAGATGAAGAATTTATTAAACGTAATCGTCAAAATAAATCAAACATTTGCCAAAATAATAGACAATAGATACAGGTCATATGGACAGTTCTCAGCTAAGATGCAAAATTTTAAAACCTTTTATAAGGCTGTGTTGCCCAACGACCAGTTGATGATGTGTGGGGTCCTCACAGATACTCAGCTTGGAAAAGTCTCTATATTGTTTGGATGTCGCTTCGTAAAGGTATCTATCAACCTGCAGAGTTTCCATCAAGACCACTAGCAACCTAAAAGAAGAAGGTAAAACCCTTTGGGCAAGGTAGCTGTTGTGGCACTTCTAAAGTAACAAATCCCTCTCCCATTTTAAGGTGATGAAGTCTCACAATAACACCTGTAAAGGACCCTAAGTAGCGAAAGGCACTTTTTCAGGAAGCACTGCAAATTTCCACGTAAGAACAATACAGTAAGCGTTATGTCACTCATCAAGGTTTGTACTCTACACCCAAAAGGTGCACCCAACTCCCATTTGGACCCCACACGTTTACACGTAACACCCACAAATGTGGGGTGAACCAAACCCTACTATCACCTTCATGCCCTTTGACTTCCCTTTTACATCTGAAACGCCTTCCCTTTGGAACTGAACTTCTACATATAGAAGAAAAAACTAACTACACTATCCCTCTGTTCTACGTGGGGGGCTTTGGGAGAACCCAAGGACATTGCAATCAGCTCCCCCCCATTAAAGCCTTTTGTATGGATGTTTGAAGAGAACTTAATGCTGAGACCATACACATCAGTAGAGAAGATGGAAGCCCTAGCTACAGTGAATATTTCAAAGAAAGCACTCATGCCCCCTCCCACCCGGAAAAGGTAATGTGTTCTCCCTTCAGATTCGGTTTCTTATTTGCTTGCCTACCTTTCCAAGACTCAGGGACGCGGGTGGCACTGTGGTCTAAACCACTGAGCCTAGGGCTTGCCGATAGGAAGGTCGGCGGTTTGAATCCCTACAATGAGGTGAGCTCCCGTTGCTCGGTCCCAGCTCCTGCCAACCTAGCAGTTCAAAAGCACGTCAAAGTGCAAGTAGATAAATAGGTATCGCTCCAGTGGGAGCTCTGGTTTTGCCAGAAGTGTCTTAGTCATGCTGGCCACATGTCCCGGAAAAACTGTCTGCAGACAAACGCCAGCTCCCTCAGCCAGTAAAGCAAGATGAGCTCCACAACCCCAAAGTCATCCGCAACTGGACTTAACTGTCAGGGGTCCTTTACCTTTTTTAACTTTCCAAGAAGCTACCCATGCCAGCTCAAGGAAGTTTACTTACACCTTATTAGGCCTCCTATGCTCCCCATTTGCTCTGGCTCAATCTCCCTCAGCATCTGCCTTGTCTGTCTATGGCTTCTATCGAAAGGTGGATAAAATGTGATTTTGTTAAGACTCCAACCTCCATCAGTCTCAGACAGAATGGCCAATAGCTAAGGATGATGGGAGCTGGAGTCCACCAACATCTGGGGGCAGGCTTGCTACCCCTGCTTCAATAATTGCAAATTTAATTAAAATGCTGTGTGTAGATTTCCTGTGATTTTTGGAAGATGCCATGGCCTCTGGGCTAGTACAATAAAAGAAATATGACGGTGTATTTCCTATGGCTTGGTTTCTTTAGAGTGACAATAATAGATCTGTAACACAGAGAGTGGCCCTCTATGTACTGGTTGCAAAAAAAAAAATCAGGAAAAAGAAGTTAGATAAGACTGCTGTAAGTTGTTTTGGTGGTTCAGAGATTTAATCTGAAATCAAGATAGATTTAAGCTTGTTGGGTGTCTCTGGTATCTTCTCTCTCTTACATTATGGATGTCAGCTTACATTATGGATGGATGTTCGGTATTAATTTATTATTACTATTGCTACAAGTGGCTAAAACAATAAACTTATGAACTATGTCATTCTTTGGGGAGAAACAATTGTGTAGTTGACTCATTGTCTCCTACACCTCCGCTCATTGTCCCTATTCTGGCACATTGATTCCTATATGGGAAACTGCAAATTCAAGTCTCTCTTGGATGTACATATAGACAAAAGGGTTATGTTAACAATTGTCTCTGGAGAGTAGAGGTAAAAGCAATTTGTATAGAATTATTAACAAATGCAGTGGGGTTTTTTTTAGAAACCCCTCCCAGTTTTATAGTAGTCACTTAACTAAATGTTATAGTAGTACAGTAGTACTGTATACAAGGCCCTTCATTCATATATGGCCTTGTGAAGCCTACAGGCTGAATGGCTAGCATTTTTTTTAAATGGGCAGTTAAATTGATGTTCTGAAAGTTTACACCCTGCAAATAACAGGTTAGCATTTCACTAAAATGATTAGAATCTGTTCCATTGATACAATTAACACTTGCAATTCAACAAAAGGAAGCTTCACAAAAGATGTTTTTTATAGCTTAGCTGAATTCTTCATTTTAAAGTCTAATTTATTTACAACTATAAAGAGCTTTCTTCAAGATAAAGAGCTGGCCTTAACATTCTACTCATTACCCTCTGCGAACTCAACACGAGAGCTTATTGAAATGTAACAGGACATACAGGCCACTGAAAATGCACATGGGTGCTGTGCAGCGTGGGCTAACAAACCGCGCTGGTTCATATGGATGTAATATCTGCACACTAGTGCAGCTGCCTCACATATCATAGACAGGTGGTAGGAAATGCTGTATGCGTACAGGCTGGCAAATGAGCTTTCAAATGTTATGCCAGCTGCGTGGAGTGCCTACATGCGTAAATGCTTTCCTATAGCTTCCACAAGGCAGGTGTCATGTCAACATGAGCTCCAAAACCTTTCAAATGCAAACAAATTACCTCATGTACTCCATATCTCCTAACAAGCTATTTATGAGCATCCTGTTTCCCACCCCAACTTCTCTGTCCAACTGGTTGCTGGAGCATGAGAACACTGAGGTTATTGTGAGATCAGAGGCTCTGAGTGCTTGCTTCTGCTGGTTGTGTGAGCTGCTATGCTATGTAATAGTTTTCAATAAGGGTGTTGGATTCATCTACCCCATTCCACTAGCAAGAAGGCAGTGCAAGGCTTCACACTGGCGTGATAGGACTTTCCCACACCCCCTCCTCCCACAGCGCTTCCCCCAAATCCACTCTGCAGGGTTGGAAGAACCCCCAGAACACTTGCACTGGCAGAACAACCTCCTAGCGCTATGCTGAGTTCCACCTGTGATTTGGAAATCAGTTCCAACAGATAAATACACTTCCTTGCAGCTGTAAAGATGGCGGTCAACAAGAAGTAAGGTTTATCTCCACATTTCTTTATGACTAAAGGTAAGAAAACTCGAACCACCGACAATTAAGTTAGTTTCATATTAAAATGAGAAGAACACAGCCTTTACCACCAGAAAAGCATGGCCATCAATAGAAAAAGGAAGCATTTGGGGGGCTAGTTCTGTTTCAGCAGGGTTTGTTCTTCTATATGATTATTTTATCCTTAACAAAAAATTTCCACCAGTCTTCCCAAAAGAGATGTTACGCTAACCAGCCTATAATTTCCAATATCCCCCCAGATCCCTTTTTTAAAAAAAAGTGTTACATTGGTCACTTTTACATTGGAGACTGATCTGAGGAACAAGTTGCATCTTTTGTTAGAAGATCAGCAATTTCCCATTTGAGTTCTTTGACAACTCTTGGGTGGATGCCATTTGGACTTGGCAATTTGTCAGGTTTTTACTTTTGTCTTTGCCTATTAGGCCTCAAACTTCATTTCTCGTCACCACTGTCTGTATCAGTTCCTCAAATTCCCCTCCTGCAAAAATTAGTCCAGCACAAAATATTCCATGTTTTGCTTTATGTTTGTTTGTTTTGGCTATTCAGCAAAGATTTCTGATTCTTCACATTTCGTTTTGAAACCAAAGTTTCCTGGTTTGCCATAGACATTTTACTATGCATATAGTTGGGATTCCACTTCAATGGGTTAAATCCAGATTAAGCTGGTTGAACGGAAGTCTCATTGAAACCAATGGTACAAGTTAGTAATGAATAAGTGAAGTTCCACTGAAGTCAATGGGAACCAAGTTCAAGTACCAGTAACTTACAACCTGTCCATCCCTTTGTCTTCATTGCTGTTCAGCTCCATTTTCAGTTTTCCTATCCTATTATTTCCCCAGTCTCAACCTATTGTTGAGATTTGTTCTAAAATTGCCATTTATGAACATCTGGAACTCAGATAGCAAGGCATTGAGTACTTGAAAGCTCTTCTTATCTATGTAACCATCCTGAGTTGTTCATTTATTATTTTTCTTCTGTTTATCATGCAACAGAGATGATGAAGATTCACTGTCAAGTTTAGATGTAGATTTTCATTTCTCCAAATCAGCTTTACAAAGGTAAAGTTAGTGACTTCAGTTGATGCTATCCTGGTTTTAATATTATAAAATATTGTAGAAATGTGCAAAGTTGTTAAGAGTTGCCTTCAACTGAACCCAAAATGTGGCTGTGGCTTTTTAGAAGCAAAATACACACACACACACACACACACACACACACACACACACACAGAGTTTCCTTTTTGATTTTTACTTGTCCTAGCTGTCTGTGGATGCCTTCTTTCAGTATAGCTTTCTCTCATTCTAGTTAGCAAACTAAAGTCACCTGCATAGCTGACTGCTGGCAGTTTTTATCTACATTCCAGTGATTATCTTTTACTTTCATTGTGATCTTTCACTGCAAGAATACAGGTGGCAAGATATTATTGACACCAATAACAATCTCAACTGGTATAATCAAATGCATTATGCACTATTTTATATGCTTTCTTGTCATAAATCATGATCCTTAATTTTTTTTTTATCGTGTATTAACAACACCTGCATATTACTCTTAGAAGATATATAACTGGTTGCCTTCAGACAATAATTCCAGTCTCCAGTTAATATGAATGGGATATATTTCTTGCTGAGATCTCGGCAGGCTGTTTTTCAATTTAGGTAAGTAGAGATAAGCTTATATGCAATTTGTATACAACCAATTTAGTTTGTTTTTAAATGTTGAGTATATATGATTCATGCAATGCATCGTCTTTGTTTATACAGCCCCTGAAGGAGGACTTTAAACAGTAATTGGCCAAAATTGGGCTGCTTTGAAAATAAAATCGATATCTTTTCAGCATCTTGAGACACATTCTGTTTTGTTTTGGGGTTCACTTTGGATGTTTTTCTGGTTTTTACATTTCTTGAGAAAAACTAACTGATCATGGTTTGCTGCTCAAACTAAAGAGGAGCACACTGGAAGTATTCCAGTGTTGTGTATTAGCATGTGGAAAGCCATGGTTTAAGGCTTACCATGCCTTCAGAATGCAGACTACTTTTTCTATCTATTACATATTTTGGAAAGTAGGCTGTCTTGTCTGTCTGTCTGTTTTCTGTGAAACTGAACGCCTTTTCAGATATTATTTCCAAACTCGGCACAAGGATACCCAAAGGTTGGCCTGGTGATTTTCACTGATGTTTGGGTGCTGGGTGCCGCTTTGAATCAATATGGCAGCCCAAAAAGTTGCTTTGGCATGACTTTGCTTGTTTTTTTGGTATCCTTTTGGCCACCTCTTGAGCTATTGTTGTGAAACTCACTATGAGGGTTCCTAAGGTGGGGGTGGCAGAAATCTTTGCCATCTGCCAGGCGCCATTTTGGAAAAAATAAATGGTACAAATGCCTGACACCAAACACACATTGGGATAGGAGTCGGGAAAGTCCAATGCAACTCCATGCATCCTCTGAAAAGCCACTTCTGAAAGACCCTCTGAAGTGGGATTAAATGTGCTATGCAGGGTCTTTCAATCCTAGATATAGAGCTGAACTGTCAGGGAGGCTGCATCAACTATGGGGAAAGATCAATTATCCAAGATCACTAAAGCACAACTATTGCTTAAATTCTATTAACCTGAAAGTATTATCAAAACCAGTTGCAGAGCTTTGGAACTCACTACCAGCTTTTTTCTTACAGGTCACAATCATACAGATCTTCTAAGGAATGGTTAAAAAGTTACTGGTCTTCTGCTTGCCTATCCTTGACAGGTGCTCTGATTTATTACTTGACTACCATCTTACCACACATTGATGGGTCTGTGGACATAGTTACATATTGCTTTTTCGTTCCTGGGCAGAATGGTGTTTGCTTTTTTTTGCTACTGCTGGTTTTATTGGTGTCTGATAATAACAATCAAATTCATGTTGCATTTTAATATTTTATGATGGAAGCTGTCCTGACAGAGCTTGGCCTTAAAGCTGGCCTATAATTCTCTTAAGTAAATCTATTTTAATTTTATTCAGTTTTACTTTTTTTAAAAGTATTCCTTCTGAATGTGTGGACTGGCACACTGCATATGGGGAACTAGATAGCCAAGAATATAAGCAATTGTCTCAAAACGCAGAAATATTAACAAGGTGCCTTGATAATATTTCAGCCTATGTGCTACATTGAATGAGTGCTGAAATTAAGTAGAATGGAATAGCTGTATTATCTCCACATGTAGTTTTACACAGAAGGACAGAGATAAACAATAACACTTAAGACTATCATAAAACATTAAACGTCTTTATAACTAAAGTGCACATACATACACAATTACTCTTCAATTCTCAATCTACATAAAGAGGTCAAAAACACAGCAGCTCATCTTCTATCGGAAGAATTTTTATTCTCATCAAAATATTTACCACTGAAGTAAGTTACACTCTCAAGTTAATTGCTAAGAAGGACATTCTTCCTAGCCGATTTCTAACTCATGCAACTGTTACAAGAAAAGTGAAAATATACACTTCCACTCTTAAGTATTTGCTTTGTGGCAATGAGGAGATCAGAAGATTTCATTTTTGCCTAGCTACAGTCTGGCCCCCAAATGGCAACTAGGCATTCCATTTTGGCGATGGTAACCCTGGTTTAAGGAGTCATTTGGCACCTAGCTTATATATCTGAGTTTCTAACACTGCTCAGAGCTACCTACCTGCACTAAAGGAAAGAAATAATGACTGCCAGTTTTAAATACACAAAAATGTAATGCAATGTGATAATTAGGATGACACCCTTCTCTCTCCCAGCAAGCCACACGTACATATCCCATCTGCACTTGAAGCAGAAGGAGGGCAGCAGCGTCACCAAGCCCTGAGCAGAGCAGGGAGAGGAGTGACTAAAGATCATGCCCTGCCCTATTGTTATGCAATGTTTGCAGAGCTCAAACCTACACAATTAGCATGAAAAAGAAAAACATATCCCCTCTCCTATCCAAATGCAAGCCTGAATGTTTTTTAAATGGAATTTTGAAACTGGGGAAGAACATGTACTTCCAACATCTTTTATAGTGAAAAGAAACAAACAGTTTTAAACCTTAAATGGGATAGCATGGTGCACTATAATCCACCATAGTTCTTCTACTGTTTCCCTCCCATTCAGGCTGTAGCCAATCTTACAAATATTGGGAACACAATTTTTTCACAGATCAGCACAAATTGTTCATCAGGCCTTGTGCTAAAACACGCATCCAGAAAGAGAGGTGTTAAATGACCACAGTACTTTTAGAGTTCTGATAAGCCCACTATTAAACAAACCCACCTATTCCCTCCTCCCATTTTAAGTATGCTCCATTTTTAAGCGAAGCATAGAAATATCATTAAAATACTAATGACACAAGGTTTCCCCATGCAGGTACAGACAGGGACCACAGAGCATAACACATCCCTCTTTGTCGCCGCCATCCGTATTCCATAGCCAGTCCACTTATCCGTCACCTGATATCACAATGAAAGCAGGTGAGCCATTTTCCTTTCCCATGCAGTTTGAAGTCAAACCACATGGGTAAAGGGCACAGTGCCCTGCAAGCACCAGCAATCAGCTGATTGACAGTGGCTGGAAATCCTGTAGGTGGTAACTATACCAGTCTGACATTATATATGACATCAGGTATGGGGCTGGTAGGTGCGACTTGGCCGAAACCGCATGGCAGGCCAAATTGGCAGGCCTAATCAGACCCACGGGCTGGAAGTTCCTCAACGCTGCTGTAAATGGAAGGATCACATCTTGTGTGTGCAAACATTAAGTCAATACATCAAGTTCATATATCAACTCAACTTCAAGGCTCTGAGTCACCTTTAACAAAATTGGCAAAGGAAGAAAGGCTAGTAAAATATTTAAGCTGGGTTTACTTTAAACTAGGTGAAGCAAAATGCTACCATATACTAACTTATGAATGCTCTCCCCGGTGAGGCTTGCCTGATGCCTTCATTACATATCTCTAGGCAAAAACATTCCTCTTCTCCCAGGCCTTTGGCTAATTAAACAATCTATGGCCTCTTAAACTGTGGGAGGGGGTATTGTATTTGTTTCCTACCATGTTAGGTGTTTTGTGGTTTTATATTGTAAACTGTTCTGCAATCCTTGGATGAAGGGCGGTACAGAAATTTAATAAAGACAAAAGTGCATTTATCACATTTTTAGGTACATCGGCTCAAAACTGAGAGACACCAAAGTATTCTTTGAAGAACACTGAACAACTTGAAGGGTCTCATGTACTGTAGCTCAACCCTGCACACATCTGCTCAGAAACAAGTCACTCTGCAGTCAATAAGGCTTACATTCAAGTAAGTGAACACACAGGACTGCAACCTGAAGTCGCAACTCAGCAGGCATGTTTTGAGTACTAAACTGCTCAGATAAATGTTCAGCATTCACTACCACTGCCACATCTTCTCATGTTTTCATTACCGTAAATTTATTTTCTGTATATCACATAGGTATCAGGTGCCGTACAGGCTCTTAGTGTGGGTAGGACTTAGGCATGGTCAGGGAAGAACTGTATAAATAATATGGGGGAGGACTCCAGGGTGAAAATGGCAAGAACTCCTTTCCTGGCCACAGACTTGGCTGTGAGTGTATACATTCATTTAGTTTATAATGGGATAAAACTGCAGTAACCGGACTCCCATGTTAAGTTGTTTGGCCGTATATCTGTCTATGAAGAAGGGGCTTGTAAGCAAGGCAGACATAGACATGACATAGTATGACATTAGCTATATTGGTAATACAGAAAAGCAAATTTCTATAAACCTGAAATTTGCCCTATCTCAGCTACAAGTACAACACACCTCTCACAGGCACAGGTTTGTCAAAGGCTACCATGAAAACACTTTGGCTACCCACTCTGCTAATACTTAGCATTGCTTTGCTTGTCCTGTATAGTGAATACTGAGCTACAGCTAAGCTTAGAAGCTCAGCTAGAGGTAAAATAAGAGACTCGCTCTTGATTTATAAAGGGCAAAATAAAATAAAAAATCCCCTCACTTCCATTTTTGCACTATTTAATCAGATTTCTTGAAAAAAAAAAAGAGTATTTGGTCCAAATTTTCAGGATTGCAGCCAGTGTTAATTCTACACAATTAGACTCATCGAAAATAAGGACATGACTAACTTAGGTCCATTCATTTCAATGGATATACTACTCTCAGCAGAACTTAGATGGATACAACCTTCAGCTTCCATCACATACATTTGGTAAATGTGCACCTGAGATCATTTTATGCCACTTTGCAATTACATCTTCTCATTTGCATGGCCAATTTCAAGGATGAAAAAATATTTCAAATGCCAAGGCACTAACATCAATGCTTAAGAGGCCAAGATAAAAAATCTTCAGTCACCTGCACTGCAAATAGCAGAACAAACAATCCAGGATTCCTGTCCCGCCCCCCCGCCCAGCATTGTAGATTTTTAAAAAAACACATTTATTTTCTTAAGCCTAAATCTAAGCAGATTTACACAGAGGTAAGTTCTACTGAGTTTAACAGCACTTTCCCCCTAGTAAGTGTACTTAGAATTGCTGCTTTTATATATTTGCAAGACAGTTTCTAAAATAGCAAGGCAGTTTAGTACGTCTAACTTTAACCTTCATGACACAAGGCAACAGCCATGTAATAGAAAATCTTGCACAGCATGGCTTAAGTGCTTGATGTGAGTTAGTGAGCTCTAAAGTTCATTTGTTCCACACATTAATTATAGAAAATACATTTGCTTACCATGTTATTTTATGAAATGATATACTAAGATTTTAAAACTAGAGACTTTTTGGACATCAAGACAGCACACTGAAATATCAAACAGTGACCCTAGCTCATATACCATAATCAAACATTTCTGTAATTGAGAACAGGCCCCCACTTCAAATCAGTTTGTACAGATGAAACAATTCTACTGATGAGCAGGAAGAACTGGATCCAGCTTTCACTGCTACTGACAATTTGGTACTAGAAGGTGAACACTGAAAAAAATTATTTGTGAACTGATCATATATCATGAGGGCTGCTCAAAAAAGTCTGTCTCCACAAAGCAATTTCTCAAAGGAATTATGCACTGAAGCTAAAATTCAATGATTTCTGAAAAAGAAGCCTGTTTTATTACCATGGCCAACATTTTATTCATCCAAAATATTTCTCAAACCTTCTCAAAAAAGGTAAGTGAATGGAACATCAACTGTCTGAGCCTAATATTAGCAAGGGAATCTAGTATTTCTAACCTAATGTTACAAAATGTGGAAGTACAGTGTTCACTTTACTTACATAAATCTGACCTTATTTATAAACAAACATCCTACTAAAGAGAGGAGAGAGAGACAACACAGAAAATACTGGATAACAAGCATGGAAAAAGAATAATGTGCCTGAGATTAAATATTGCCCCCCTCCCAGACATGAATTTGGTCCCAGTGGATGCCTTAAAAGCATAATAATTTGAAAATGTACAAATCCAAAACTTTATGTTGTGTGCTTGAGTAGTCAGCTTTCAGAGATGAAGCAGCGTTTAAGTTGATGCAAATGTACTGCCGCTTCACCACATTGTGAAGCAGTTGTGTTCATCACATGAAACCACATCTGCTGTTGTGAATGTATAAAAAGTATGAAAGAAGGGCTTGCATTTCCAAACATAAAGGGGCACATGCCAGAGAGGTAAATTCCCCAGCACTTTTTCACTGCTTGTTTCCCTAGGAATTTCAGTGTGTTCTCTTAACCAAACACAACAGTACATGCCGCACACACAACTGCTGTATAAAATATTACCTCACTCACGGTTAGGTACTACCTTTCATCTGAGATCCTTTGCATAACTAGGCTCATGGGTTCAAACCCCACATTAGGCAAAAGGTCCCTGCACTGCGGGGGGTTGGACTAGATGGCCCCTGTGGTCTCTTCCAACTCTACAATTCTGTGATTGCATTTAGGATCTATGAAATTACATGAGGAGCATACCAACCATGCAGGCAAGCGTAAGTTTTTTTTTTTTATTTTAATAAAAAGGGCGAAATGGAATTGCTGTAGCTAAGAAGATACAACTTTGGGGGAACATCCCAAAATGTTTCATTCGCCACACAATGATATGTGCTATATAATATAATACACACAGAGAGAAAGAGGGTGGGGTATAGGAATCAAGTGACCAAGTCTGCTGTCAGTGGGGCAGCGGAATAAGAATATCCACAAACATGATATGGACTTCAGTATATGGGGGACTCAAAGTTTGCAGAAATTTTTAGTTGGAAAATGAAACAACGGCTGATTCCTGTGTGCAAAATGGTTGGAATGTTTTCCCGGACTCAGAACTCACTGCTGGGCTTATATCTTCAGTCAGTCCAGCAGCTAGAAACTGTAGTAACTGGGCTCCCACTTTAAACCCCTTTGTTATATGAACTTGTCTAGGAAGGAGAGGACGCTTGTAAGCAAGGAAATCTCTAGGGCAAACATGAATGTATGATATTAAAGTACTGTATGATGTTATCTTCTGCATGGATTGTAGTCCATGGAAGGAGCATATATACAAAAACACATATACTCAAACTGCCCCCACGTGATCATCTTTACTACCCTGCTGCAAGCAAGGTGGATAGTTCTTAAGCCAGGCTTCCTCAACCAACCTCGGCCCTCCAGATGTTTTGAGACTACAATTCCCATCATCCCTGACCACTGGTCCTGCTAGCTAGGGATCATGGGCGTTGTAGGTCAAAAACATCTGGAGGGCCGAGGTTGAAGAAGCCTGTTTAAAGCTCTCTCTGCATTTCCCACTAGGCTCTGGGATGCTCTTGTGAGATTTCATAGGGCCATCTACGTTGCCACAAGATCTCACAAAAGCATCCCAGAGCCTGGTAAGCACAATGGACAGCTTTTCACACCAGGGAAACATGGTGCAAAAGGAGCTTTCAAGCTCTCTGCTTTGCATGCAATTAATTTGTGCCATTTCAACAGTGAGGCGTTGCTATCACTTGAGTTAATCATGTGCTAGATGTGATCATAATGTACTACAAATGTGTACCACAGCCTGAAATCTGCTACAATCCCAAGTACCAAGTGTACTACGGTCATCCACACAGTAACAAGATAACTAATAATTATTGACGACTTATATGTAGTTAAGACTCTGCAGTCATCTAAAGTGAGGACAGAGGCCTGTTTGCAATCAACAAATTTCAATAATGTAATACTTGCCTGAGGCAACATCTGTGAACTCCCTAAACCTCAACCTCTACAGGGAATTGTGCTACAGTTCTAGACTGCTTAAAGGGACGTGGGTGGCACTGTGGTCTAAACCACAGAGCCTAGGACTTGCCGATCAGAAGGTTGGCGGTTTGAATCCCCGTGACATGGTGAGCTCCCATTGTTTGGTCCCAGTTCCTACCCACCTAGCAGTTCGAAAGCACGTCAAAGTGCAAGTAGATAAATAGGTACCGCTCCGGTGGGAAGGTAAATGGCGTTTCCGTGCGCTGCTCCGGTTCACCAGAAGTGGCTTAGTCATGCTGGCCACATGACCTGGAAGCTGTCTGTGGACAAATACCAGCTCCCTTGGCCTATAGAGCGAGATGAGCGCGCAACCCCAGAGTCGTCCGTGACTGGATCTAACAGTCAGGGGTATCTTTACCTTCTAGACTTCTAAGATTCCGGAATGGGTAAACCAGCAAAAGCGAATCTGGAACTCCCCAAGCGATGTTGGACTCTAATTCTATCAGCATAGGCAGCAAGGCCAGTGGCTGTAATCCAACTACCATATGGAAAGCTAAAGGTTCCCCATCACTATATTAAGCTACCCAAAAGAAATCATCCCAATTGTGCATCTTTCCTTCTTTGTTTGATTACTTGCACACTTCCAATGCAGCTTGCAGTCTCATTAACAATGGGATAGCAAAAAAGGCAAGCAAACTAAAAGCAAAAGAACAGAGCGCCTATCAAATAATTAATAATCCTACATATTCCATCTCCAAGATAAAAAACCAAGGGCATCCCAAAGCTCCAAAGGCCTGGGTGTTTTTGATACATCCCTAAAGGTCGGCTGCACAGACCCTTGCCAGGTGTGCCTGGGGAAAGCATTCGCTCAAGCCTGGGCCAAATCTAAAACAGGAGTTCTAATGGAAGATCTTAAGATGTGGCTATTCTTATTTTAACAATATGGAAGAGCAGAAAGTCTTGAACATACATCGGTAGACTTTACAGGCAAAAGCCGTTACCAAACAGTAATAACAGATAGCATGTGATAAATTCTACACTGCCACCGTATATAACCCACCTGCAGCACTTTGAATCAGATGAACTTCCCAAATGGTTGTCACAAAGGCAGTCCCAATTATAACTAATTAAGAGTAGTTTAATTCTGAGATAACCAAAGTGTAGATAACTATGTCGAGACAGAACACTTAAAAAAAAAAAAAGGAAGAGCCTCAGCACACAAACTAGTTAATAAAAGGTGTTTAGGGCTGCTGATGGCACCCAGTTATCCACAACCAAATGATTTTATACTGCAACAGCCCTGTGATCCTCCGATGAGGGGTTGTATATTTAATTAATTAATGATAATAAAATAAATAAATACTATATTTAAAAAGCTCCCCCATGCTGTGAACCTCATGCTGTATGACAAGTGCAATCCCATCCAGCAGAGGTTGAATACTAACACATCAACCATCCATTGATGGTTCTAGTGGAACTATTAGTGGATGGTTGTGGAATCTCTGTCTTGTCTAGATTGGAAAAAAACAAATCTTGCCATGTTGATCCATGGGGGGAGGGGGAATCAAAATCAGTTATAGAGGCTACACCTCTATAAGGACCAACCAAAAAGGCACAAAATTATGACAGGTTTTCAAGTTACCAGTATCTTCCCTCACAAAGAGTTCTCAAACAAAGTGGTAGTGGTGGGAACCATGAAGATGCAAGAGATAGACTAGATGTGGTAGCCATGAGGTCAGCTTCTCAACTCAGTTCCAAGATAGGGACTGAAGGCTGAGTATGTCCCTTTCGGTCCATTACTGATTCCAGGCACTAGTTCACAACACCCAGTACTATTACTGCAAGTCATTTCCGTCCACTGGGTGAACCAGCTGGAGCTGAAAGAAAGACACAGTTGTCTACGGAGGCCACCTGAGTCCAGGGACAGTGCTGAATCCAGGAATACCTACAATATCCTCCAGAGGAGTGCATCCACTTCCACAACAGGCCATCTCCCCAACTTGAGACAAATAACACCCCTCTGTCTTTTCAGGATTCAGCTTTAATTTATTGGCCCACATCCAGCACATCACCACCTCCAAGCGCAGGTCTAACCCCTCAACTGCCTCTCCCAACTCAGGTGGAATTGAGAGATAAAGCTGGGCATTATCCGCAAATTAGCACCTCACTCCAAATGTCCTGATGACAGCTCCCAGTGACTGCCATATGGATCTGAAATAGCATGGGGAAGAAGATGCAACTCCATTGAACCTCACAGAATAGCTCCTATGGTAGCAAACAGCAGCCTCCTACAACTTCTTTCTGGAAAAGGCTGTGGAGATAAGATCAGAACTACTGAAGCACCGTGCCCCTAACTTCCCTGAGATGCTCCAAAAAGATACCATGGTCAACACTATCAAAAGTCGCTGAAAGGTAACACAGAATGAGCAGGGTCATACTCCCACATCTCTCTTGACAAATGTCCTCAGCCAGGGCAGCCAAGATTGTTTCAGTGCCATGGTCAGGCCTCAAACTAGACCATATCACCTTCTCAAACACCTTTTCCCAAAAGGGGATATTTGCCACTGTACAATAGTTATTTAACATATTTGGGTCCATGGAGGTCCTCTTAAGGAAGTGGACACATCACCACTCCTTTAAGGTAGATTATAGGTACTGTAATAATATGCTAGCAATTTTGTGATGCCGTGGGGAAATCTTACATGTTAATCTTACCACACACTGCACTAACTTGTGTCTACTTCAGTAGTAGACATCAAAAATACAAACAAGTTTTAAATGATTTCAGAATATCCTCATGTTGTTTTGCACAAATTTAAGCATTAGGAGCAGTGGTGTTGGGTAAAAATTTTCTCAAGTGTTTTCCCCCAGGGAAAATTTTCTGTTTCATAAGCTCATTAGTAACAATTAGTGAATGCCAACTGCAAATGAATATTAGGCAAGGTTTTTTTTAAAAGATTTGTTTACTAAATACAAGCAAAATAAACATGCTAAATTAGTTCACTTTCTAGAGCATTAGAAAATTTTCTGGTGGAAACTGAACATTTTCTTATGCAAATTATCCTAATTCACAATTTTCCAGAAAGCCTACACCACTGGTTAGAAATAGCACCTAGCAAAAATAGTGCAAACAGAATTGAGAATTGTGGCCATGAGAACTTACTTATCTGTGCAGTGATGTGTCAGTACAAAAGAGAACAAAGAGAAAATTAGTATATAATAAATAGCTCAAGCACAATCCTCAGTAAAAGGTTTATCCTCAAACTACTCCACAAGTGCAAGACAATGCCTACCCACTTCAGCTTTTACAACCTAGTCTTTTAAACACTGTTTTGACTTTGAAAACAGGGCTGTAAACATCTATATGCAAAGACACAGTGTTCTTAGCAGTAGTTTCCATATAGCATCAAATGAGTAGTTCTGTTTAAATATAACGAGGCATCAAAAAACTGCATATGAGCAACATCATAACCAACTAAAGCAAGGATGTATTTACACCCAAGACTAATATTGCATATTTCATGCGCATTTTTACTAAAAGTAGATAATTTTTCATAATACTGAGGAATTAGTTTAAAGCTAGGTCTCATATGATGTTCTCAAAAAAACCCACTAACTTTATTTACAGCTTATCTCCCCAAATATTGCTACTTCACAATATCTCAATGGGACAATATGCAAAGCGTTCGAAACATTTAAGCATTTTAAACAAAATAATATACAGAAACAACACACAATTACATTTCACTTTGTCCTCATTCAGAAGCATGAACTAGGAAATGTGTTCTTCCTTCATCCCTTCCACCAATAGCTCATTCTACTTACCATTACTATATCTATACAATGGGTTGGATCCAAGTAAACATAATGAAGTCAAACTGGACAAGTTAGTCATGGCCAACCCAAGCATCACTGATTTCAACAGCTCTACTCTAAACATGACTTAAGTCTAATTAGGGTTGCCATGTGTCCTCTTTATCCAGAACACGTCCTCTTTGTCAGGGTTAAAATTTCTGCCTGGGTGTATTTTGTAAATTTGCCAAAATGTCTCTGGCTATACTTTCTGGATGAGACACAGACATAACTGGTGGCTGAAGACTTGCTTTCCTCTTCTCTTCTCCTGCCCCCCTCAGCAATATATCACAGCTTCTATAGCCTAGATATACAGGGTGAGCCCTTTAAAAGAAGCCCCATGGATACAGAGCACACATGTTCCATGGGGCCTCTTTTAAAAGACTCCCTCTGTAGTAGGGCTATTTAAAATCACAGCATCCTCTTTTTTGCTCTTCAAAATATAGCAACCCAGATCCAACCCATCATGTTTGCATCAAGGATACTTAGCTCTTTAGTTGTTGTTGTTTTAAAAAAGGAACAACCGGGATTCTGAATTCTGTACTCAAAGAACTCTTGATCAGGAGCTATAATCTCTTCTCAGGGCCAAGCATGTCAGGTGGGCATTCTTCATGGAAATTTTTCTAGTGTTTTATTTTTCTACAGAAAATTTTCCATTTCGTAAGTTCATTGGTAACAATGAATGGAAGCCAAGTACAAATACAATATTAGGCAAGCTCTGCAGTTTCAAAGCTTTCAGCTTTGTTTACTCAATACAAATAAACATGCTAAATTATATCACTCTGTAGAGTATGAGAAATATTTCCAATTAAGACTTGGAAACCACATGTATTCATATTCACACAATCAGCAGCCAGAGATCCCCAAGCATGTATACCCATGGTGAAACCAACATATATTCACTGCTACTGTATTTGGTAAATATGCTGGATACATGCAATTTCTTACAGAAATATGATATATGTGTAATAAATTCATCTTCAGAAAGCATCAACCCATTCCAAATACTATACTACAATCAAGCAGGTTATTATCTTGGAACTCATTATCAATGGGTAGCCTTTACAGGTTAGGTATAGGTAACTTTAACAAAGAACTGGACAAATTCATAGAGGCAATTGTATCAACATTTGTTAGTCATGATAACCAAGCAGGACCTCCATGTTCAAACTCCTTGTATCTCTGATTAAACAACAGTGAGGGAATGGCCATTACCAACAAACACCAACAAAGCATCTAGCTGGCCACTTGTGGCAACAGAATGCTAGACCCAATGAACTTTGGTCTCAAGCAGTGTTTCTCAAACCTGGGTCCCCAGCTGTGGTTGCACTACAACTCCCATCATCCTTGACCACTGGTCCTGCTAGCTAGGGATGATGGGAGTTGTAGTCCAACCACAGCTGGGGACCCAAGTTTGAGAAACATAGAGACTCTGAACCAACCAGGGAAGTTTTCTATTTCATTCCTCACATCATTTCATCTCAGGAACCATATCCTTCTAAATTCTCCATGCTTAAGGGTCAGTTAACACTCTTGACGTTTTTGATGCTAGGATACATAAAACGTAAAGGAGAGGTGGGAGTCTCCAGGGCTCACAATGGACATATATCAGGGAGTTGCTACTGGCTGAAGCTCCCTACTGCAAACCTACCACACATCCCAAAACACTGGAGATGTACTACATATTTTAGAAATGCCAATTCTGCAAATTGACCACTACATTATAGCTCTCTCTGTCCCACTTTAGCTCCTGCCAGCTTTTCTCTTCTCTGCATTCACATTTAAAGCCATTTTCATAATCATTCTAGTTCACCGTCTTCCATACTACAGGGAGCTTTGAAGCCTCAAGAATCTTCAACATGTGCAAAGCTCAGCTTTTGTCCAGTTTGGTTTGTTTCAATGTTGTATGTTGTATATAGCTAGCTAGGCTGAAATAAAATTTTAGTTGAGCATCGTACTGCCAGTAACTCAATACTATTTGGAAGTTCCCTGTTTGCTATGCACTTGAGACCCTACTTCCCATTATAATTCTCAGTTCAGTTGATATTATCCTAATTATTCTATACATGTGTCAAATCTGAACAGCAAGGACACAATGAGAAGAATTAGCGATGCCTGTCTGTCTGGTTCACCCATTTCCTAGACAATCACCAAAATCTGAACATAATTTGGAACTGCCGAAACTTTTTACTTGGGCTGTCATTTGATGGCCACTATTTGAAGCACATGTTTTAACACACATAGTGTGTTATCTAGTACACACCCTTTCAGAATGCAAACTGCCCCAAATCTAGAAGACAGTATAGGTCAGGAATAAAGAAACATCAGTCATTGATGTTACTTATTGGAGCAACTACACATTGTCCAGTTAGCTTGCTTGTTGATCAGGCAGTTAGTAGCCTATTTTTTATTTAAGATGCCCCCCCATGTTTTAATCTTTCAAGAAAATTTGCAATGCAACATCCAAATACAAAGAGAAAACCAATCATAATAAACTTACCAAAGTTACAAGTATAGTACACACTTTCAGAATATAAAACAGCAAAAGGAACTTAAAATAGAGCTGCTAAAGCAATTAAATTGTCCACTGCACATCTAATAAAACCAGCGGGGAAGACAAAAGTAGACAAACGTATATGGGGAAGACATTCCAGAGCAACAGTGCCACCACCACTGGGGCCCTATCCCCAGTTACCACCCATCTCATCTCAAAGATGGGTACCCAAAGAAGGGCCTCTGAAAATCACAATAATCAGGCAATTTCATATGGGTACAGATGGGCTTTGAGTATTATTCATTTGTTGTTGTCCTCATTTTCTTCCCCACTGCAACACATGCAAAAAGCAGAACACAAACAACTACCCTGTCACCAACCTGAAAAAGCCTCAACATAATTAATGGGCTTAATATTTTGATTTATTTTTGTTTAAATTATGAGTATTGTCAAATCAACAGCATACAGTTCTGGATCATGCCTACTTAATGGAGGGCAAAAATTTTGATATTTTGATACTGATACAGTACAAACATATTAAGATGATTGTGTATAGAGCACCCATCCTAAAAAACAAACAAACCAAAAACAAACCTGTTCATTGTACTTAAAATCCGATTATCTTCATAAAAAAGATGTTTAAGATTCACCATCTGAGATAATTTGGTGAAATTATTAATTCCAAAATCCAAGTAAGAGAAATAATCCTCAAAAGAAGTATTGCTTGGGTCATGTGTTGGGTAAGTTAGCAAAGCAAGTTGTCTGTTCCTCAAGCTTCTAGAGATAAGTGGTAGATATTTAATTCAGAGTCAAACAACCTATAGATTTTGCTTAAGTTTCAAGTAAAAAATGTGCATAGAATATCCTAATATGAGACTACTGTGATGCCATTAATTAAGAGCAAAATTCCATGTGTATAAATTCAGGTGAAAAGATGAAAGAAAGGCACATTCAATGACTTTATCCAACTCCTTGAATGAATGCTTGACTTATAACTTCAGGAATGCTTTTAGATAAATGACTGTGATGTACAAGACTCCTAAACTTCGATCTGCTTCAACTGGTCTTCTGTATCCTGCTTTGAACTATTAGATGAATCCAAGAGAACTATATCCAGTCAGAATAGTACATTTGACCTGTTGCTTCTCCAAGTTATTTTCCAGGAAAAACCCAAAATGTTGGTCTGTCAAGTTGCTTTTCTTTGAGTTGCAGAGAACTCTCTCGAATATTATCTTTAGCACTAAATAAAAATTATAAAACTATAAAATTATAAATATATATAATTATAAAACTCAACAATCCATATTTTTCAACCATAAACAGAAAAAGTATTTCATGGGAAAGATAGAATTTCCTAGGAGTTTCTTTTATCTCTAAAACATCCAGTAATCAAAATTTATATTCCTTTGATAGTTTTTTTGTTTGTAGTTCCAAAAAATAATCATGGCAAAGACAGCTGTAAATCTTTACATCATATTCATCATTTAGACCAAACGCAATGCCACTGCATTCCAACTCTGAAGGATAAACAATGCCCCAAAGAGAGACCATGGCCTGCCCCTTTCATTTAGCACCGTACATTAGCAATTCCCAACAAATCACTGCAGAATTCAATACAGGACCAGACGGCATCACAGCTGTATCTGACCAAGGCATCTATCCCACTTAAATGGGATATCTGCTCACCCCTTCACAGGCATAGGCAGACTCAGCTGTCTTCTACCTGAAACTTGGCATGAAGGACAACAATCATCAAGCAACTCTGGCATTTTAAAACAATGTATTTGTGTTAATGTATTTCAATAGTAAGTCTACTTGTAAAAAGAATCACAATGCATGATCTATGGTGCTCTAAAAAAATAAGACAAAATATTTGAAAAGAATGTTTCCATATCAACAACCTTACTCATGGGATTGGCCAACTTACTTCATTTAATGAAGTATTCCAGGCATTGGATAGGTCCCAAATGGTATTTGCATCCAGCATCTGGTATATTTTTATGCCTTAATGTCCTAATCACCTTTCCAACTCATTTAGTTAGCGTGACTAAGAGACATCAGTTTCCATAGCTAATAAGCATGACTGAATGATACAATGATTACCACCTTAATGGTTGAGGTCCATATTAACTGTTGGATGATCCAGAAGCGACCACTCCATGAAGTCATCTGCCTTGATCACCACAGCATTCAATTACAGGTTTGAGTAAGGCTAATTTAGTGAACTCAGTCAGAAACTTTTTTTCTTTCTCCCACATTTCATCCAAGGCTTAGTTTGGCTTCAACTCTGAAGATGGTTGAAGTCTTCACAACCATTAACTATGAGATACCAAACCTTCCTATTATTGGTTTAGTGGTTCAGAAACTTTATTCATCAAACTCACTGAAAACAAACATGTGTATAGCTATTTTTCTATTGACTGAATAGGATCTATCCCTCATTCACAAGAAGTTCCTCCTAGTACACTGGCAAGGCACATAGTTGCGCAATCCTATTCATGTTTACTCAGAAGAAAGTTCCAATGTGTTCAGCAGGGCTTGCTCCCTACTATTGTTTAGGATTGCAGACCCAAGTTTCATACTTTTTCCCCAGTATATTTCAGTTCTTCCTAAAAAATTCAGATTCAGATAAACAGTAGCAATCTAAAAATACCAACACACACTCTAAATATGTATTTGCCTAAAGGACAAGAGAACTATTGTCTCTTCAGTGAACTGATATTTATCAAATGGGTTCGAATAGTTCCAAAATAATTATTGTTGCAGAGCCCTAATACAACACTTCGTAAATATCAAAACCAGGAAGTTGCATTGAAGAGGATTTCCAGTGTGCATCCACATACATTAGAGATGTGAAAACTTGAAATTCAAAGTTAAAGCGGTTGCCCCCTTCGCTGGCAAAGCTAAAGACTCCAATCTATACCACAGGATCACATAGTAGTGCAAAAAGGATGACGTCTCTTTAGCACCAGCTCTGAACCTACCCCCCACCATATTCTTTTTTTTAAAAGAAAAACTTGCCTTCCTGCAAAAAAAACAACAACGTGGAGGCATATCGTTTTTGAATGTTTCATGCTGTGCATCAACTCAGCTGGCTTGCTGCAAGGCTAAGATGTCAATGCAGTTTCAAAAGACGACCCCAGGAAAGAAAGAAACCCTTCCTCGTGCCCGCCCTAGAGGGGGCATGGCTTTTGCACGCATTTTTGCACACTACGGGGAGGGGGAGGGCACACAGCCACCTCACTTTGGGTGCACCCACCCAACCACCCCTTCCCCTCCCCCCTCCCTCGTGGAGTCCGAGTGGCGAGACCGGAGAGGGCAAGGGGGCGGCTGTGGAGTTGGGAGAGGGGTTGTGGGGCCGGGCGGTGGGG
The DNA here is from genome assembly GCF_964270895.1 of Podarcis filfolensis. Classification (NCBI taxonomy): domain Eukaryota; kingdom Metazoa; phylum Chordata; class Lepidosauria; order Squamata; family Lacertidae; genus Podarcis; species Podarcis filfolensis. The sequence continues at coordinate 27,580,669 of NC_139603.1, read as the reverse complement.
TGGGGAGAGGAGAGGTGGAGTAAGGCGGGCAAGAAGAGAGGAGAAGAGAAAGCGCAAGCCAATGGCAAACACTTTGCCGTCTCCTCCTTTCAGTCATATTTCCGTCCTCTTCTCTAGCGAAACTGGGGGAGGAGGAGGAGGAGGAGGGCAGGGAGGCGAAAAGCTCGCAATTTGGAAACACGCGCACGCGGGCCGGCGGGAGCGCGCGCGCGCGAGCGCCTACAGGGCCCCGCCAAGGAAAAAAAAAGAGAGGAAAGAAATGCAAGGGTGTTGGGGTGTTTTTTTTTTTAAGCGTTAGCACTTAAAATAGAGGGGGGCCGAGAGTGAGGAAGGCGGGGGCCACGGGGTGGGGGGTTGTGGAGTTGGGGGTGGGGTGGGGTGGGGGGGAGAGGAAGCACAAGGGTCTGTGTTACCTCGTAGAGTTCCTCGGAAGCCATGCTGAGGCGCCCGCCTCCCAAGGTGGAGTTGGGTGCTGGTTTGGAGATACTTTTGTCTCAGTTGAGTGTCTGCCGTGGCCTCTCTCCTCCTTTCCCCTCCTCTTCTTCTTCTTCTTCCTCCTCTCTCTCTGTGTGTGTGTGAGTGAGTGTGCGCGTGTCTGGCTCCTCTCCCCCCCCCTCCCCACACACTCACTCTCCCCCAATGCCCGTGTGGTGCTGCTGCTGCTGCTGCTGCTGCTGGTGGTTGGTGGTGCCTCTGCCGCCCTCCTCCTCCTCCGCTGGTGGTGGTGCCTGTGCGCAGAGCAAGCTGCGCAACGGGGCTCTCGCTCACTCGCACTCGCACTCACTCTCGCACACTTTGCTCGCGAGGCGCGGGAGAAGAAGGCGACGAGGGTGTAGGGGGCGGGGGGGCGCCGCCGCCGCGCGCGCGAGGAGGAGGCAGCTGCAGCAGCGGCGACTCCCCTCACCCGCTGCCGCCGCCGCCGCTCGGGCGTCCCTCCGTCGGCTGCCTCGCCTGGCCGAGCCTCCCACTAGGCTCACTAATCGAGCGCAGAGAGAGTGCCACACGCCCGGGCTCCAGCCTCGCCTAGCGCCATCCTCTTCCTCCTCCTCCCCCTCCCCTCCTTTGATCGCCCATTGTCTCCTCAGCTGAGCGGCGGCGCGAGGGGGCGGCGGGGATTGGGCCAATGGCCGCCGGGAGGAAGGGGGAGGAGCGACGGGAGGGGAGGGGATTGGAGGAGGAGGAGGAGCAGCCGCGGGAAGTGGGGGGTGGTCAGGGGTTGGGGGCGCTGGTGTGCCGTGGGCTCCGTCGCTGCTGGTGCTGGGAGCAACCATGGAGGGAAGGCTGGACCCAACTTTTTGAGGAGGTTGGGGGTCCCCACCTCTCCCCCCACCCATTAAAAAAGGCCACCACCACTCAGACTGTGCTGAGGTGGGTTGGGGGGACGGCAGGGCTGCCCTTCAAGCCCCCAGCCCCAAGGAAGCAGGCACACAGCACCTCACCACTTCCTCTACTCAACCCCAGCACCCTTTGCCCATGTAGCCTTCAGGTCCACCCATTCATCAGCTTCACCTCCATCTATTCTGTCTGCCTTCAGCCTTCCCATCTTTGCTTAGCCAACCCTTCAGCCCCACTTCATCTATTTCTGTCGTTTCAGACTCCTTCCCTTCCAATGGTGATCTGGTTTAGCCACCTAACACGATCATCCTTTCCATCTACTCATTTGCCTGTCCCTTTTACGTTTTACTTCCATGGAACTTCATGGTCCGCCCACATCATCGCACCATCAGCCCATTGCCTTTTCCACCTTCTGATCTCATCTACATTCATCTCACTTCATCTCCCAACATCCCCACCCATCCATAGGCTCTACATTCATAAAATATTTTTGCCCATTCAGGCTGCCATTCCCATCCACCTACAAACTACCAACTCATTTTCTCACCCACCCTCTATATGTATCCCATTATCTCCCATCTGTTCATCAGACCAGCATTTCTACATTCTCTTCTTACAAACTCACCATTCTTTCCAATTATTGCATATCCATTTTCTAACCATTCTGTTTAACCAGTCCTCTTTACGTGTATCTACTACTCATCGCTTTCATTTTATTTCTCTTTAAGATTTCTGCTCAATTTTACCTACATTGCTTTCACCTACTATTATTGATTAGTATCTCAATCTCTTCCATTGTCCATTCACTCCATCTATTGCACCCATCACCTTGGTTTTTACCTGTTCAGATGTACTTATCCATCTTGTTTTATGTCTTAAATTTTTCCATTCATATCCCATCCATCAACACACTGGGACTGCAATCCTAACCTCGCTTACTAGTAAGTACATCACATTGAATTCAATAGGACTTAATTATGAATAGACATGGTTAGGACTACACTGTAAGCCTCTTCTCATTTATTATATACATTTTTAATCCATTAACAATATCAGTTTTGCTGTCATATATGCATCTTCCAGTTCTGTCCTAATTTCCAGTAACAGTTTCATGTTCACAGCTTCATTTTTAGTACCTTCAGTATTTTATATAAACTTTATATTACACCAGCTTCAAAAGTCTGTGGTTATGCTTACCATTATTGTGGCTGCTTGCGGAGACTTCTGGAGCATTTGAATATGAGGAATTGCATACAACAGTGGGAGAATTCATAAATGGTTTCTTGGCAAATTTCTTCACCTCCTGAAGAAAAATTGATTAAATATTGCCTTAAAAATGATTGACTAAAAGCCTGTCTTCCACTCAATTAAGGAAAAACATAGGCAGATACCAAGCCAGATATGCAAAGAGAGCAACATCAAGAGATGCTTAGGCTAGGGCTGAACTCCAAATTAAGTCAATGAATAGAATTTCAGTTCACATACATTTGCACATAACAAAATAAAGATTATAAGAAATAAAATACTTTTTTTTAACCTCTTGGCATATTTACCAGAAAAGAAAACAAGCAGAAAACGGTGTTCTTCGGGTTTGCTGAGCATTAGGACATTAAGCAATACAAAATATAGCATAGGATTACAACACATAATTGTCATTTCTGCAGCCAGGATTTCAAACAAAGTAGTTTGTTTACCTTGTCCAAGTTCATAGATGGGCAAAGCTTATTGACAGTGATTCCTGCTGCACTGAATGTTCTCTCAAGCCATTAAAATAGTTTGATTACATTTTCTTTTTCTCACCAAACTTGCAAGCAGTGAATTTGTCTGCTACCAGACGAGGAGGTCAGCAAAGTTACTGACCTGCTATGGCACACTCTTGAATTTCACTTAGCAATGCATATGCAATATTTGCTGCATCAGGTGTGGAAAATGTAGAAGTTTCAGCAGCTTCGTAGTCTGCTTCTGGATCAGAAATTGCAGTTCTAGAAAAACAGTTCTCTATTTTGCTGGAAAACAGTCTGATTGACTAACTTGGCCTTTTGCATTGGAGCATCTGTGTTGTTCATGAGATGCAACCGCAAGCCCTCTAGAAGCATCACAGTATCTTAATACTTGGGTCAAGACCAGTTGCTTCTTCATATTTTTAAAGATCTCCCAAGCTCATCTTCTCTCAAGTCATCCATCAGCACTGCTAATATATCCTGGATGACGGTTAGAACTTTTCATACCGTTAGATAAATGAGCTACAGTACGTAGAAACCACAACACGGAAGAACATATTTTTTACCTTCAAGCAGCTCTTGACACTTCAAGACAAGGCTACAGTACTCTAAGCACGTTCTCCATCTTGTTCCACTCCTATGAAGAAAGTCTGCTTTCACAAAATTTGTTCAACAATGTATTTCACTTTTAGAATATCTAGCAATGTACAAATGCCACTTTCTGATAATGTCTTGTTGCAGTTTGTTGTCACCCAGACCAGGTTTTCCCATTTTACTGTGAGGAGAATTTCTATTGGAAGCAATCAGGAATCTTCTAAATAAATACTAAGTTGCTTGTCAATTTAGCCTTCATAAATGCTTTATTAATACTTAGCAGCAAAATACTTGGCTAGAATGCCTTTCATGCTACTCAGGAATTAAAGCCATAAGGTTGACAGATACATTCCAATCTTCCGCTACCTCCTCCAATTCTTCACTATATATCCCAGCATTCTTGCCATCTCCTTAGAGCTACACTGCAGAACTTAAAGTTGCTATCTGTTCAGGGAATAGTTACCCCCAAGGTGACCATGATTGACTAGAATGACACCTATCAGACTAACAGCATCAGCTTTTAAGTCTTTATGTTTTCTCATAAATCCTCGCCCGTGTACTCCATTTGTTTCATAATAGTTCTAATTTTGTGTTCATGACTTGTATTTTATATCAAGCCAGAATTGTCTTTTTTATTATTGAAGTTTTCAGATATCCATCTTGTTGAATAACACACGATAAGATACAAATCAGGGTATAAAAATAAAGGATGCAGTATAAGAAAGGAGCAACACAATTCCAACAACATTGCTTCAGAAAGTTGTTAATCCATGTGGTATACCTGGAATTGCCCCATATCTTGTATGATCGACTTACCTACTCTACCAATAAAAAAATAACAACCCATTATCTATAGTTTTGCTTCTTAAATCTAATTTAATACATTGGTTTTGACATTGATGTCTATTCCCATATTTTATAATACTATTCTTTGACAAATGACACTATGGTGGTTCTCTGCTTTCCCGCATATACAACTCTTGCAGCTGTCGGCAAATATGAAGTTAATTCTGCATGTTCTTACTTTACTGAACCCTCTAAATAATTTAATACAAATACCGCCTGGTATATTGGGAATTCACAACCCAAAGCTCTTTGCAAATGGGACTAAATTTGTTCCCCCCTTTTTTTGCCATAGGGCATTTCCACCACATATGAAAGAAATATTTCTCTTTTTTGTATTTCCAGCATAAGTCAGGATAGTCCTTGTTGATCTTATTTATTTTTACGGGTGTGACATACCACCTTTTCATAGTTTCATAAGTCTTCTCTGATTTCTGAGTTTAAGGAGAACTTACGTTCTGTCAACCATAATTTCCCCCATACATTCATAGATATATTTTCTCCAATATTCAGAAGGCATCTCACCATGTAATCCGTAACTTGTTCCTGCTCTGTGTAATATCTTGGTAATAAATGGTATATTTTTGCAATTATCTGGTGTTTTTCTTTTGTTATCACTCACTTCTTAAACTCAGGTGTTTCTCTCCTATTATTGTGCCTTCTAACAAATTATTGCACCTTAGTGCAGATTTGAAAATATTCAGACTACAAATATTACTTTTCTGCATTTGTCTTCTAATTTCTGAGTATGAAATCATACATCCCTCTTTTTCTGGTTCCTGAATCCTGAACAAGTTGCTTGATTTCCACATTTTAAACCTGCTTCTTGCTCCTTTTATGATTGCTCCTATGATTGACTCTAAAGGTGAAGAGTTTGGACTGAGTAATCTTTTAAAGCGATCCCAAATATTCATTAAATCAGATAATAAAAACCTGACTTTGAGGAAAAGAGATCTAATTTCGTGTTCTCGCTATAATAAATTGTGTAGCAAGATTAATCAGATTTTGTTCAAATTTTGATATGCCTTCATACAGATTTATAGTCCAATCCATTATCGAGTTAATCACATTAGAAATGTAAAGTAGGCTTAAGTTTAGGACACGAAGTCTTCCTATTTTTCCTTTCCACCTCCCATCATACAAAATCTTAGCCTTTAGTTTCTCTTTTTTTGCCAAATAAATTTTAATATCAATTGTGGCCATTTATTTAATAATGAGGAAGTTATTTTGATCGATAGATGCTGAAATAAAAAGTTAATATTTGATAATACAATCATTTTTACTGTAGCAATTCTACCCGAGAAAGATAAAAGGAACTCCTGCCATTCTAATAGAAGGGAGAAGCAGCCCTTAAACAAAATCTCATTATTGTTCTCAAATACGTCTTATGTTTCTGAGGTTAGTCTTATGCCAAGATAATGGGTCGGCTTATTTGTCCAATGACACTGAAACATATCTTTTGTTTTCTGTTTTGAGTCCGATAATCAATTCAGACCTATATTTTCTGTTTTTTTCTTCTACTTAATATATATCTGACTAGATTGCCACAGGCAGAAATACTTTCTTCTATTTTAGATTGCCTATAGTGTTGACAGGCTTCAAGTTAGTAACTATCCATAATACCAGGCTGCTGGTTTATTTCCTGCTTTTTAATAGGACATACTGGCTTTTCACAATCTGTGTTTAAAGCCTGATTATGTGAGTATTGTTTTGGAACAGATTTTTCACTTTCAGTGTTGATTGTTGGGTTCCTGGTTCTCATGTGGTAGGTTAAGCTGGAAACATTCCAAAATAGCTGTTATTCATTTATTCATTTATTTATTTAGCAAATGAGGCACTAAAACATGTTTGGTCTACCACTACTGAGCAGGCCAGCCAAACTGCTAGCCACAAAGAAAAGAGCAAATCTTATTAATGCAGGTTGGTTCAGTGACTTGCCTGATTAACCACAGCCTTTTTTTTTTTAATCAAGGCAATTTTTAAAAATAAATTATCAAGTCAATTAATCAATAACTGCTGCAAGCCCACCATTTACGTGAAGCTTTTGATACAACCTATTCACCAAGGCTTTTGTTCTTACTCTGAATTTACATTGATGGCTCCGTATCTATCAAACAAATAATAACTACTAAACAGCTGGAAGCTAAATCAGTTTATTCAGGGGAAAAATGCATTACAGTACTTGTTGAATGCCACTGCTGTGCTTAGCAGTTTATCTATAAAGACATTGACTCGGTGCTGTACAAGTCATGTTATCCATGTCAGTATCTAGAATCTGCAGCAACAGAAATAGCACACGGCCATGTAGAATCTAGTCAGAAGATGGGAGAATCTGTATCAAAACCTTTAGGGCAGGGGTCAGCAAACTTTTTCAGCAGGGGGCCGGTCCACTGTCCCTCAGACCTTGTGGGGGGCCGGACTATATTTTGAAAAAAAAAATATGAACGAATTCCTATGCCCCACCAATAACTCAGAGATGCATTTTAAATAAAAGCACACATTCTACTCATGTAAAAACACGCTGATTCCCGGCTGTCCACGAGCTGGATTTAGAAGGCGATTGGGCTGGATCTGGCCCCCGGGCCTTAGTTTGCCTACCCATGCTTTAGGATCTCAGAAGTCATAGCAGAAAAAAAAGGGCATCACATTTAGGAAGGCTTGAAATGGCCCCTTCTAGAAATTTTTAAAAATTGTTTTTAAATACTATTAATTTGTTGTAACTCAAATTGTTAATTTCATGCCCTCCAAGTGTCCCGATTTTCCAGAGACAGTTGCGGAATTCTGAAAGCCATCCTGGCTTCTGATTTGATCCCAGAATGTCCCTATTTCCTCCACCAGTGCTGCCGCTGAGCTCAGTGAGGAGGATGAGCCAGCGCTTGTCCCAAGATGGCGGCTGTCAGGGAGAATCCTGTTGCCTCTTCATGGCCTTTCCATGGCTGCCACTGCCAGCCTCTTCCCTTGAGCAGCTTGTAGTTGCTGTAGGTGAGGAAGAGGAGAGGCTGCGGCTGCAGAGGCCCAGCCCAGTTCTGAGGGGCAGGGAGAATGTTAAGATGTTAAGAAGTTACCCGTGTTGAAAGTTTTGGTGTTAGATCTATATCTATCTATCATCTATCTATCTATCATCTATCTATCTATCTATCTATCTATCTATCTATCTATCTATCTATCTATCTATCATCTATCTATCTATCTATCTATCTATCTATCTATCTATCTATATCTATCCATCTATCTATCTATCTATCTATCTATCTATCTATCATCTATCTATCTATCATCTATCTATCTATCTATCTATCTATCTATCTATCTATCTATCATCTATCATCTATCTATCTATCATCTATCTATCATCTTTCTATCTCTCTATCTCTCTATCTATCTATCTAGTTCAATGCATTATGTAATTGGTTAAAAGGCTGCTTCTTAACCAATTAAAATTATTTAATGGGTTGACATTCCTATTATTTTTGGGGTGCTAATACGGGTCTCCTGTGCATACTAAGGAACAAGTTTCACTGCACTTGGTTTAAGTTTGTTTGTTTGTTTTTTTATATAAATTTTTATTAATTTTCCAACATATATTAAGACACAATACAACTGACAATACATAAACAAACAAACATATAAACACGTATAATTTCATAACCTCTTTTTCTTAAACCTTATTTCAACGACTTCCCCATACCTCCCTTTTCTGCATCCCTGTTTTAAACTTTTTCAGCAACCCCTAATTTCAATTACTTATAATTCACTTTCTTTAATCCTTTTTCTCTTACCCAATTATTTGTCACTGCAATTCTGTTTTGCATTACCCATGACATTTTAGCACTCATTAATTTTACAACAGTTCTTAAGATAAACTTTAAATTTCTTCCAATCTTCTTCCGCCGTCTCTTTTCCTTGGTCACGGATTCTGCCAGTCATCTCGTCCAGTCCCATATAGTCAATCACCTTCGTCTGCCACTCTTCCAGCGTGGGTAGTTCTTGTGTCTTCCAATACTTTGCTAAAAGAACTCTTGCTGCTGTTGTAGCGTACATAAAGAACGTCCTATCTTTCCTTGACACCAGTTGGCCTACCATGCCCAGGAGAAAGGCCTCTGGTTTCTTATGAAAGGTACACTTAAGAACCTTCTTAATTTCATTATAGATCATTTCCCAGAAGGCCTTGATCTTTGGGCAAGTCCACCAAAGGTGGTAGAAAGTACCTTCAGTTTCATTACATTTCCAGCATTTATTATTGGGCGTATGATAGATTTTTGCAAGCTTGACTGGGGTCATGTACCACCTATAAATCATTTTCATAATGTTCTCTCTTAAGGCATTACATGCCGTAAACTTTATACCGGTAGTCCATAACTGTTCCCAGTCAGCAAACATAATGTCATGACCAATGTCTTGTGCCCATTTAATCATAGCTGATTTAACCATCTCATCCTGTGTATTCCATTTCAACAGCAAGTTATACATTCTTGACAAATTCTGCACTTGGTTTAAGTTTGAATAAGCATGCACAGGCACCAGACTAGCTGCAAGTCTACCAGGGCTCTAGATTTCCTAATGTGAGAATAGTGGGGTTGCAACCTCACTCCACCCTTCCTGCTGGCTCTTCTGTTTTCCTACTTCTCAATTGTGTCATGATATGTACCACATATGTACAGTCATACCTCAGGTTGAAGTCGCTTCAGGTTAAGCCTTTTCAGGTTGCCCTCTGCGGCGACCCGGAAGTAACGGAGTGTGTTACTTCCGGGTTTCACCACTCGCGCATGTGCAGACGCTCAAAGTGACGCCATGCGCAGAAGCGGCGAATTGTGGCACGTGCAGACGCGGGTTGCGTTCACTTCAGCATGCAAATGGGGCTCCGGAACAGATCCCGTTTGCATCCAGAGGTACCACTGTACCACATATGTCCGGGACGCGGGTGGCACTGTGGTCTAAACCACTGAGCCTTGGGCTTGCCGATCAGAAGGTCGGCGGTTCGAATGCCCATGACGGGGTGAGCCCCTGTTGCTCGGTCCCAGCTCCTGCCAACCTAGCAGTTCGAAAGCATGCCAAAAGTGCAAGTAGATTAATAGGTACCACTCCAGCGGGAAGGTAAATGGCATTTCCGTGCGCTGCTCTGGTTTTGGTGTTCTGTTGCACCAGAAGCGGCTTAGTCATGCTGGACACATGACCCGGAAAACCCCACAGACTCCACCTGTCTGTGGAGTGGACACAGCGAGATGAGTGCTGCAGCCCCAGAGTCGTTCGCGACTGGACTTAACAGTCAGGGGTCCCTTTACCGTTACCTTTATGTACCACATATTGTGTAAATATTATTTGTGGCTGATGCTGCACACCCTAATCCCAATTTTCTAACCATCTGGTGGAATTAAACGTATTGCAAAGCAAAAAGTGTTTGGAAAACCAGGAAATCTTTTATCAATTTTTTTCCATGCTAAATGGCTTCCCTGCTGCACAAATATATATTTTTGTAGTTTTGCGGATGGTTTGTGTGTGTGTGTGTGTTTTGCAAACCTCTTTGCATTTTTTTGTTTTTATTTTGTAAACTGCCATGTGATCCTTGGAAGAAGGGTGGTATAGAATTTGTTATAATACAATACAATACAGTACAATACGGTAAAAGCCCTTCTGTACAGAGATCACAGAGAAAATAAAAATAACAGTAAGATAATACCAGAGATGTTAAGATGCCTGTAAGAAAATGTCAAGACCCATTTGACCTATTCATCCAACATTATCTGCTGTGGAATAGTTTTCTGGGTAACACAGCACAGAACTTCAAGCAAAGCTGCCAAGCCTTCAACAAGCATTTGGGAGGAGGGAAATAATACAACATTACATGAGACAAGAAGCGTTTCTCTGGCAGGCTGATTGATTTTGAAGTTGCTGATATGAAATGTCCAAGTATCAGTGGACCAGTGGTTGAGTGATAGAACCATAAATTCTAGACATATTGTACTTCACATCAGAGGTGAACAGTTTCTTCAAGTGTTGGGTATGTCATAATTAAGGCCAAACCACTCATGACAATGGAGCAAGCTTTCCCCCCCTCCAATGGTTATGTGTTAGTGCAGGGGTCAGCAAACTTTTTCCACAGGGGGCCAGTCCACTGTCCCTCAGACCTTGTGGGGACCCAGACTGTATTTTGGGTGGGGAACCCCCCCGGCTCTCCCCTCCCTTCTCCACAGCACCGGACGAGCCCCAGTGGCTGCTTATCTGTGGCTTGCGAGCGGCAGGGGCTGGCAGCGGGGGGATGATGGGCAGCGCGAAAGGGCTGGCTCCAGAGAGGGGCTGCTTAAAAGGGCGCTCAGCTCAGCAGAGCCCCCTACCTTCTCTAGGCAGGGCGGGGAGAAACCAAGAGGAGGGAGGGAGGAGGCGCCACCATGGTGTGTATGAGGGGGGCGGGGAATGGCGCAGCCCAAACGATCAGATGGCCAATCCACGCGGCCATTCCCGGACCATCCACGGGCCGGATCCAGAAGGCAATTGGATCGGATCTGGCCCCCGGGCCTTAGTTTGCCTACCTATGTGTTAGTGCTTTTGTTTTTTTAACAAAAGCAGTCTAACAGTGTAGCCCTAAGTGCACTTACTACAGAGTAAGCCCCATTGAGCTTACTGAGTAAACATGTTTACTCGATTGAGTAAACCCTCAATTCCTTTCTCAATTGAAGGAAAAAATACAAGTAGCTGAATCGAACCAGATAATACTCAGAGCGGACCTACTGCAGTATCCTATGAAAATATGAAATCTACTGATGCTCCATAAGACATAGGATATAACCTTAATCATAGTTCTTAACCCTATTTTTAGAAAAGCTATCCCTATTATTATTATTTTAAAAATCTTGTAACATAAAACAAAACACTCTGCATGAATACTACCAATGAATCAAGTTTTGCCTAGGATGAATCAGCAACCCTATATTTATTTCTAATTATAATTAAACAGCTCTTCAGTCATTAAAACGCGGCACCCAATCTTACTTAACATCATCTGGCCACTGCAACTGTAAACACGTATGCAAGTGAGGATAGGTATCTTTTTTGTAGTCACTGGGTGTTCAGTACACCTTTTTTACATCTGTGTGCAGCCAAGATTTTGCTATTGCTATTCAGATCTTGTTTGGAAGAAGCAAGAAAGATCTTGTCATGCTTCCTGATTGGTATGTCCTCAGAGCTAAGGAACTGACTAAGCAGGCTTAGATATGGCAGTGGAGATCAGGAGATTAAACTCCCTCTGGTACGCAGAAGAAGTAGGTTGAGGTGATATAACCTATGTGTGGTCCAATGGACTGCCCTACTTCAGATGCAGTTGTAGGATTCTACCTTTGAATGCTGCCTCCAACAAAACCCTTACTGTACTTTTTAAAAATAACAACAACCCTAGCACATGAATTAGAACAGTTCTAGTTTGAGGCTAGTGGACAGAATGGTTAGATTTGGACGTGGAAGACTAGGACTTAAATCCCCACCCAGCAATGAAGCTCACTGGATGACTTTGAGCCAGTCACTCACTCACTGCCTTTAAGTCTAACCTACGTCACACGGTTGTGGTGGGGATTTCATGAGGTGGGGGAGAACCATGTAGGCCACCTTGAGCTCCTTGGAGAAAAGGGGGTGGGGTATGAATGAATGAATGAAATAGTTTTCTACTTGCAAGGCCCCTCTCCCCCCATCCCAAAATGTAGAGTAACATTGATATAGGTAATTCCACACCCGGTCTGGTATTATATAGTCTGTTCTTCTGCTTCAGGCCTCTTCCACCTCATATGCCCTTACAATCTGTTGCATGTCTCTTCTTCTTCTTCTTTGGCAATCGCTCATAGGCGAGTAAGATTATCTTCCATGAACACAGTCTTAACAGTGAGTCCATAAGTGACTGTGGAGGCCAATTCCGGATTCACATGTCCTTCCACAGTGGGGACATAGGTTTCCGGGTGTGAGTTGATCATGGTGAGGGTTTGCCAAATGTGCCTTCCTCTTAGCACGTTTCTCCCTTTCGTCCTGAGTTCGAGCGCCTTCAAAGCCCATGACACCTTTGGTAAAGGCTGTTCTCCAATTGAATGCTTGCAGGCCAGTGTTTCCTAGTTGTCAGTGTTTATATTACATTTTTTAGATTTGCCTTGAGAGAGTCTTTGAAACTCTTTTGTTGACCGCCAGCATTACACTTACTATTTTAAAGTTGGGAATAGAGTAGTTGCTTTGGAAGACAATCCACACAATATGACCAGTCCAACGAAGTTGATTTTGAAGAATTATTGCTTCAACACTGGTGATCTTTGCTTCTTCCAGTACACTGGCATTAGTTCACCTGTCTTCCCAGGTGATGTGTAAAATTTTTCAGAGACACCGTTGATGGAATCTTTTGAGGAGTTGGAGATGGTGTTTATAAGTGGTCCACGTTCACAAGCATACAGTAAGGTCAGTAGTACAATAGCTTTGTAAACAAGCATTTTGGTTTCCCTGCGAATGTCCTGGCCCTCAAACACTCTGCACTTCAGTCGGGAGAAAGCTGCACTCGCAGAGCTCAGGCGATGTTGAATTTCGGCATCAGTGTCAGCCGTTGTAGAAAGATAACTGCCCAGGTAGGAGAAGTGATCAACATTTTCCAACATTACACTATTGAGTTGGATTGTTGCATGTCTAGATCAGGTGCAAATCTTATATATTTCGATTGCAGTCCCGTCTAGCAGCCTTATTTGTGCCTTATAGCTAATGGTCCCATTCACACTGGGCTTACCTTATGCAGGAAACTTGCAGCTGAGCTGTGCTTGGATTTGTAATCCCTGTGTCAAGCTTGTCAACATCTGACTAAGTGTCTATTTTTTCCTAAGTCGCCATTTTCCCCATTTAAAGAATAAATCATGAAGAAACCTAAGATGCAATCCTGCCCAACCACTCTTTCTATTCATTACCTTCATGGTGAACTGGGTATTTAATCTGGTAATATGTTTGTGCCATTCAAAAGCACTTTCTCCCATGATAAACTCAGAGAGGATGTTCAATCAGCCATACTCAGCTGCTTCATTGCTTTCAGGTAATGCTACATTAATTTAGAGAAGCATGATGTTGTTCCACCATCATCACTGGTATTATGGCAAGGCAACAAGAAGATTTCTAGCTGTGAAATATATCGGCCGGGGGCAAGGGGCAGAATAGCCACGTAGCCAGAAATATATCATTCCCAAAACATTTCAAATGATGCCATTTGATCTGCTCATCTGTGATGATTAGGAAACTTCTGTAAATTAATACCAGCGTCCTTTCCAACTCTACAATTCTACGATTCTATGTCTTAAAATTGAAATCAAACCATATAGGTAATTTCTGAAACAGGTGGTTAGTTACTCCCCCACTTTGCTGCAAGTTTTATGGCATTTCAAAGCACTGCGGATATTCATGGCTATACCAGGTCACAATTATTTTGGAGGCTTGATGATGGAGCACAGAGAACAACTGGGAACCTGAAAACATTGCTTTGTAAAATGCCACAATTTGGATTCCCTGTCTCCTGGTCCTGAGTATTATATCATTTTTATGGTGAAAACAAACATCAAGCACTCCTCGGTTACTGGAGCCTCAGAAAGTGCACAAATGTTCTTTTGTTACCTAACAGTGTTGAACACACAATGGTTAGTCAGTCCATGGTAAGCCTTTCACACTAGAAATACAAGACAGAAAAAGAAACTCCCTGCTACGTATATAATAGGATACCAATCAGGATATTCTGGAGGAGCAAAATGATAACTTCCGGGAGCATCTCATTCTCTCTTCATGGACAGCAATTAAAACCGTCCATGAAAGATGTACACTTATTAAGCAGATCTTTTTTAGAAAGTCTCTCTTCTTGCACAGAAATGACTTACATAGATACCAGGGTACTTTTCAAGATATCCTAGTGGAGCAAAATGTCAGTTTCTGTGAGCATTCACACTTCTGCTTGTCTCATGCTTTCTAGACATGGGTCTGAGTACTTTTGCCTTTGCCACACACCCACACCCCAGCTTACCCCCAGAAAACCCACTCTGTAGTGCTAAATTGGAGCAGACGTTAATCCAGAGCAAACCCCATCGACGTTTGCTCTGACTGAGCAGTAATCAGTGGGTTTTCCCATGGGAAAGTAGAAGGTCAAGTGAAAGTTTGGTGAGCCCATAGTCTCTACTCATGGACAACAAAGGGGCTAGCAGCCACATCTGGAGTTTTAGCACTCCTAAGACAGCTGCAATGGAAAGAAGTACTATTCTCCCACACAACTCTTGCAGAGCCAAAGAAGTCTCCCACTCAGTTACCTTTATCTTTTGCAATTGAGACAACTCACCATTAAATACCAGGAACCCTTGATGAAACTTATCACTTAAGTGTTTCTTCTTTTAACAAGAACTTCTGGGTCATTCAGGAACCTATCCCTTCTTTATGCTTTCTTCCACTCCCATGCTAATCTAATCACCTAGGTTGGGCTGTGTCCTTGCCTAGCTCTCAAATACAGAAGGGACAAGTTGCACAAGAGAGAGAGAGAGAGAAATAAATGTTTTCATACTGTTATTGATTCAAACATGTTGCTGCAAATATCGTTTGCAATGATCATTTGCAATGAATATCATTTGCAAGGAACTATAGAAAGTTTATTGCAGCAGACTCCTTACAAGAAACTGGATGGTGGTGCATACTTTCAGACCCTCCAACATTTCTCTGATGAAAATAGGGACGTCCTATTCCATGATGGGGACGCGGGTGGTGCTGTGGGTTAAATCACAGAGCCTAAGACTTGCCGATCAGAAGGTCGGCAGTTCCAATCCCCGTGATGGGGTGAGCTCCCGTTGCTTGGTCCCTGCTCCTGCCAACCTAGCAGTTCGAAAGCACGTCAAAGTGCAAGTAGATAAATTGGCTCCCTTGGCCAATAAAGCGAGATGAGCGTCGCAACCCCAGAGTCGTCCGCGACTGGACTTAACAGGGGTCCCTTTACCTTTACCTATTCCATGATGATGATGATGATTTTATTATTTGTACCTCGCCCATCTGACTGGGTTGCCCTAGCCACTCTGGACAGCTTGCAACTTACATGGAAACATAATAAAATATTAAACATTTAAAAACTTCCCTATGCCTTCAGATATCTTCTAAGGGTTGTATAGTTACTTATCTCCTTGGCTCGGGGGTCACATAACTCTATACCCTCCAACATTTCTCCAATGGGACATCCTAAGGAAAAATGGTACATTCTGGGATCAAATTAGAAACTGGGACAGCTTCTGTAAATATGGGACTGGCCCTGGAAGATAGGGATACTTGGAGGGTCTGTTCTTTTGCTATGAGTGGCCATAACTTCTGTTACAGGGATTATCTTTTAGGGGACATAGTGAAGCATTCCATTTATGCCCATGTGTTGCAAGGGCCGCCATACTTTTGTCTTTCTTATGTGAGAGGAAGGACATTGTTTTTAGTAAAACATGCTTGTTTTAAGAGAGGAGGACCGCATTGTTACCAAGACAATACACTCCATTTTAAGTATTGACCTAAGCACCTTGGCCTAGGAAAGGTACAGTCAGCTGAGGCTTAGTCATCCAGGGCAAGAAAACAGGAGGCGTACCATGGCTGAACTCCATTAACATGTATCATAGGATCAGGCCTGGAACCTCTGGAATGAGCATATGCCTTAATCTGTGCTTTGTTCCTAATGCAACCAAATCACCAGGGCACACCCATTAACTAGTAATCCAGAGCTCTAGGGACACTGTGAAACTCACAGGTAAACATGTCCATACCCATTCAGACTAGGAATCTACCCTGAAAAGTTGCACATGGAAAGCATCTTGCTAGGGTTGCCATATTTCATAAAGTGAAAATCCGGACACAAAATTTATTGAGAGCTCTCTCTCTCTCTCTCTCTCTCTCTGCTAAATCTAAAAAAAGGAAAAAAGTTGTTGAGGTATTTTTAAGGATATTCACCAAAAAAAACCACCTACACCTCTGGGCGTATGGCAACCCATGTCGGGTTTTCCTGGACATTTTGGCCGATTGATTTCCAGAAAATTGACCGGATGCTATTCTTGGAGGACAAATTGGAGGATGTATGGCAGCCCTGGGACGCAGGTGGCGCTGTGGGTTAAACCACAGAGCCTAGGGCTTGCTGATCAGAAGGTTGGCGGTTCAAATCCCCGCGAAGGGGTGAGCTCCCATTGCTCAGTCCCAGCTCCTGCCAACCTAGCAGTTCGAAAGCACGTCAAAGTGCAAGTAGATTAATAGCCCAGAATCGGTCACGACTGGACCTAATGGTCAGGGGTCCCTTTACCTTTACCTTATGGCAGCCCTACTTTTGCAACCTCACATATCTTTGCATTCATCACTCATGGCAGAAAAATGAAAACCCAGTAGACAACATGGGCTTGGCAGAAATGACGAGCAGAATCCGAAACCAGGGAAGAGAAGCAGCGCAAGAAGAATGGAAAAAATTCAAGGACTATTTAAAGAAATATTACAAAGTTAATGAAAGTTAGAATGATGTTGGACTGGAAAGTAAATGGTTACTATTAGCAATGGTTAAGACAAGGAGAATAAGGAAGATTAGCTTAAATCTAAATTAAAATAAGGGAAGATTTGCTGAGTAATTGATAAGAATTTGGAATACAGAAAAGGGAGGCATGAGGAAGTCGGGGAAGAAAGGTACAAGAAATTAGGATATGAAATGGTACATGTTTTTTGTTTTGTTTTTGTCTTTGTATGTTTATGTATGTTATGTTTATATGGAAAAAATTCTCGAATAAAAATATTTTAAAAAAAAAAAGAAAAATGAAAACCCAGGTAGCATTCTACATCACACTTCCACTCCTTTGTTTTAGGAAAATGGAGAAGAGTATTTCAAATCTAGAATTCTGGGTAGTCAAGCTTCTACTCATGAGCACTGCCTCTCCCCAGGTATTTCTCTTGACTTTTTGTCCCCTTTCCATCTCTATTTTTATCACTGGGCTTTGGGAGGCCTCCAGAGGAACGCACAGCTTGCCAGCACTTTATTTCTCCCTTCACAAACTTCACCCAAGCCTGACCGATACTTGTCAGGGTTCAAGCTACTCATGATCCTCCATCATAACCTTTCCACTGAATGTTAATAAATAGCAACCTCTGAGCAATCTGTATATATAAAATTGCAGGTACAACTTCTGCAACTGCTGTTGTCTGGGCCTCTGCTATACCTTTTAATTGTATCATTACTCATGGCATACACACCATTAGCTTTAATGAATTATTCAGCTCAGTTATGGTGAATTAGCTGTTAAGTGGTTGCAGGATTGAGACCTTTGTACTTTATTATCCAGCTGCTCCTTTGGCTCTGCCCTTACTCCTCATGTTGTCAATGGTGGAATGGAATAATGCACAGGTTGGCGGCAAATAAATACAAAATGACGTCTGGCTATAACCAACTACGAAGCCCGGGCATTTAGTTAGTGCATAGAGTATTATTTTGCTGGATTGAATTCCTGATTCTCTTTCTTTGCTGACTATTGGTACTTTAACCTCGGAGGTTTGGGTTTGGTGGGGTGGAGGCAGTTAACTAACTGAAATTATCTTTTTTTAAGTGCCAACAAATAATGCAACTGTTACATAAAATATTTTAATCAATCTTTAGCTGGATCCCCAAATCCAGAAATATTGTGTGACAGAAGCGAGCCAGCAGTTACAGTGGTACCTCGGGTTAAGTACTTAATTCGTTCCGGAGGTCCATTCTTAACCTGAAAATGTTCTTAACCTGAAGCACCACTTTAGGTAATGGGGCCTCCTGCTGCCAGTGGCGTAGCGTGGGGGGTGCAGGGGGGCCGGCCGCACCGGGCGCAACATCTGGGGGGGCGCGCTCGCACTCGCAGCTCTCTGCCCCCTGCTAAAATCCACGGGTTAGGGGGCGCAAATTACTTGCCTTGCCCCGGGTGCTGACAACCCACGCTACGCCACTGCCTGCTGCCGCCGCGCCGCTGGAGCACAATTTCTGTTCTCATCCTGAAGCAAAGTTCTTAACCCAAGGTACTATTTCTGGGTTAGCGAAGTCTGTAATCTGAAGCGTATGTAACCCGAGGTACCAGTGTAATCACACCAGGTTAGTTGGAGGTAACTCTTTATCAGCAAGGATAGGATCTGCACAGGAGTGTCAGGCCTAATGAGCACAGCAACTCGTCTCTGGCAGGTTTTGCCCCGATGAAACAGTTGCTAAGACTGAAGATCCCTGCTTCCTCACAACTGCCTAGGTCCCCTCCTCTCCAGGGTTTTCCCCAAGCAATCTGAGACGGTGTCTGCATGAAGCTAACTTCTTCTCCACCCTTTTCATGTCTCTCCTGGTTCTGGGAGACTGGGGAGAGGGGAGCTCGTTGCAGCAGGAGGGAGAGACACCCATGCCTCTTCAGCAGCCGGATTCATCTGTACAGTGGTACCTTGGGTTACATATACGCTTCAGGTTACACACGCTTCAGGTTATTCTGCTAACCCAGAAATAGTACCTCGGGTTAAGAACTTTGCTTCAGGATGAGAACAGAAATCGTGCTGCAGCAGCAGCGGGAGGCCCCATTAGCTAAAGTGGTGCTTCAGGTTAAGAACAGTTTCAGGTTAAGAACAGACCTCCAGAACGAATTAAGTACTTAAATTGAGGCACCGCTGTACCTCCCTCCTCTCCTGCTTCAGCTTCTGTCACAGACTCCCGCCACTCACTAAGCCCTGTTGCTTCTTCAGCTTCTGACACCTCCTCCGTTCTTTCTCCCCCTTCTCATTCTGACCACTCATCTTCATCCCATCACCAATCCCCTGGCTCTGAGCCTTCTAACCTTGAGGGTTCCCCTACCATTTGGTTCCTCCTACCATTCCTCTGTGTCCAACCAGTCTGCATGTGGGAAGAGAATTAGACACACCTTCAGGAACTCAGTATGCTGGTGCTTTTATTTTAACAAAAAATACTGTAAATACCTTGGATCCTGAATGCCCTGGAACTCGGATGTTTTGGCTCCTGAACGCCGCAAACCCAGAAGTGATTGTTCCGGTTTGTGAAAGTTCTTTTGTAATCTGAATGTCCAACGGGGCTTCCACAGCTTCTGATTGGCTGCAGAAGCTTCCTGCAGCCAATCAGAAGCTTCGCTTTGGTTTCTGAACATTTTGGAGGTCGAACGGACTTCTGGAACAGATTCCATTCGACTTTCAAGTTATGACTGTAAAAGAATAATCCTAACAGACTGCCAATTGAAACATGACTCTCTCCCCCCCACCACCACTTTTAAGAGGTCAACCACCTATTATTCCTTTGTGGGGAAAGGCTATAACATTTGGCACTTGTTACTTTAGAAGAAAAGGAAAGAACGGCAGGAATGTGATATGGCTATCTAAAATTATGCATGGTATAGAGAAAGTGGACAGGAAGACGTTCTTTTCACAAAACACTAGAACCTGGAAACAGGAGCAGAAATTGCTGGTGCTCAGTCATTCTTTCCCTATGCAGAACAGAAATGAATCCAGAAAATACAATCAGCATATGCTGTTGTTGTTTTCAATCTGCAAACAATATGTAATTGATGTCTCTCTCCTCCCGCCCGCCCCAGTTTGCATTGTATTTCCTTTGCGTTGAAATTAATGGAGCTTGCGTTGAAAGCAATGCTGTGGTATAAAGTGATAATAATGTAATTATTATATTACATTGGTGTTCAGCCAGCTTTCAATTTCCCGCAATGTCCAAGAGTGACGCTTGATCAAGGCAGTGTGAAAAATTAAAAGGTAGGCTATAGCCGGCCTCCAGACACAGCTCAGAGTGCATGGACAGAAAAAGTGCTTAAGAGGGACCAAGAGCAGGGACAAATAGTGGTAGAGCATGAAACTCTTAATATCGGTGTTAAGTTGTGGGCGAACATATCAGACGACACAGCGATTCTTCCAAAGCAGCTCTTTATTTGGAAGCTGGAACAGAACTGAACTGAGGAGCTCAGGGACTTCCGGGTTAGCGCAATCGCTGAATGGCGGATCTCTCCCGGAGCTCCGGGAGAGATCTGCTTCGCGGGTTCGGGTCTTGTTGCTCACGGCGGAGCAAGGACCCTTAAAAGTCACAGGCGCGTAGCCTGTGAACCGGAGACTCGGCGGGCACCTTTGCCCCCCTCCCGACGTCGTGAAATAGCCTTTTTAAAGGCTACAGATCAGCCGAGGGTGCGGGGAGCGGTGCTGAGAGTCGCTCACACCCAGCCTGCGAAGCGAAGCCGCGTCGCCAACAGCGGAGAGCGCTGACTTCTTCCGAAGATTTTGGATTAAAAAAGAGCAACTTTCCGTGAGTAGGATTGAGTTTGCATCATAAATTGGACGTTAAAATTTACGAATTCGGGCACCGAGACGGATAAGTACTAAAAAGGAAGTCTGCTTACCGTCCTGCAGCAAGATTAAAGCGGAAGACAGTGAAGCTGTAACTTTTGACAGGAGCTTTTTACGAGCTAAGAAACCCAACACCAAGTAAAGAACTCCCCCCCAAAAGGCAGGGGAGGGGGGGAAGAAGACTTTAAAGGGATTTCCTGCCTAAATTAAAGGAGATTGAACTGATTACCGCTGTTTATCTACCTGGGGGTCGGACTGCCAAAAAGAGGAAAGACACCGACTAAGGACGGCTGTTACAAATAAGGTTAAAAAGTAACTGATATATAAACTTTGGTTACTCTCAACTTGAAACATCGTATTTGGTTACATAGTAAGTCATTTGCAGGACATTTTCAATTTGGATCTTTTACAAAGTAAGGGACTTGGAGGGCTTTGGCTTTTTGGAAGTGTGGGAACAATTTAAAGTTCAGAAACTGATTTTGCGCCCTCTAGAGGATTTGGTTGTTTCAGCAACTAAGTGGAAGTTAAAACCTGAGAACTCTTTATTGTTGACAGCTTAAGAGTGTGGGAATGACCTTGAATGAAAGACTTTGTTATGGCAGATGGTAAACAGAGAGAAGATTCACAAGAAACAACTCTGAGATCTGGTAGACAATACAAAGTGGACTCTTCTTTGCAAAGAAGGGCCTCTGTATCAGGGGCCTTAGGAACTGCAGCTGCGACAAAGGCAAGAGTGAAAACAATGTCTTCAGAAGATGCGTTTACAAAGGCCTTGGGAAAAATAAGTGACTCTTTAGAGGAATTAAAGAAGCAAGGTGCGGAAACAAATAAGAAAATTGAAGAAATCTCTGGGAAAATTGATCTGAATACAAAAAGTATAACTGACCTTGGAAATAAAGTGAACTCTAATGCAGAAGCAATTGGGAAACTATTGGAAGACTCATCTACAACGCGAAAGATAGCTGAAGAAGCGAAGGAAATTGCTACGGCTGTGGAAGGGAAACTTCCACCGGTGTACAGGAAACTGGATGAGTATGAACTGACACTCTCGATGCAGGATATGCAACGTAAGGAGAAAAACCTAAGGATTAGACTTGTGCCGGAAAAAGAAGGAGACAACTTGGTGGATTATTTGACAAAAGAGTTTTCTGACTTTTGGAAGCAAGATTTGAAAGAAGAAGAATTTAAAATAGAGAGCGCATTCAGGTTGGGAACAAGGCAGAAGAAGAATAGACCCAGAGATTGCTTGATAACTCTAAGATCCAAAGAAGAGAGGGATAAAATATTGAACCTGCATTATCAAACAACCCTTCGGATTGAGGATTTTTATATTGAGATTTTTAAAGACATCCCTAAAAGCATCTTGGATGCAAGAGGCCCTTACAAGGATTTGGTGACACTACTGAAGAGGAACTACATACTATTCAGGTGGGAGTTTCCCCAAGGCTTGTCTTTTAAGTACAAAGGAAAGAAAAGAAGAATAAAAACAGTGAGTGATAAAGACAAGTTCTTGGGAGAACACGAGGAAGACCTACAGAAAGAGACCCATCCAGGAGAAGGACATCCTTCAAGATTAGATAAAGACACAGAACCATCGACAAAGGACGAACAACAATTGGGAGCTGTAGGAGGAATTAAATAATCCCATCATGGCTTTGCAACTTCTAACTTGGAATTGTAATGGTTTAAATAACCCTCGAAAAAGAAAAAATATATTTCATGCTTTAAAGAAAGATAATTTGGACTTGATTTGTTTACAAGAGACCCATGTGACAAGAGCACATAGAAAATTGCTAATAAACAAGAGACTGGGACAAGAATTTATATCTTCAGACAAAGTAAAAAAGAGAGGAGTGGTGATCTACGTAAAGGAAAATTTGCAGCCGAAACAAATCTTTAAAGATGACCAAGGAAGATATTTGGCAATTGAAATTCAATTTCAAGGAGAAAAATTTTTGATAGTTGGGATATATGCACCAAATGAAGGGAAAACAGAATTTTTTAAGAAGTTGCATGAGACTTTAACGGACTATATGGACTATAAATTGATTATGATGGGAGACATGAATGGAGTAGTTTCAACAAATATGGACAAAGCACAAAGACAGGTAGTCACAAAAGATGGAAGACTACCAAAAACCTTTTTTGAAATGACTGACAATATGGATTTGATTGACATTTGGAGAACAAAACACCCATTAGAGAGAGAGGGAACCTTCTTTTCTGAAGCCAAAATGACATGGACTAGGATTGACCAAATTTGGGTGACTAGCGGTGTGGCGTCGAATATAAAGAAAGTGGAAATCTGCCCAAAAACTCTCTCCGACCATAATGCAGTAAAGATGGTGATGAAGCAAACAACAACTGGCTCTTTTAGATGGAGAATGAATGACACTCTATTTAGAGACGAGGAGATCTGTAAAAAGGCCCAAAGAACTTTGAAAGATTATTTTGAAATTAACCTAAGGTCTAAAGTAGAAAAAAGAATAGTATGGGACGCAAGCAAAGCCGTGATGAGAGGGTTTTTGATACAACAAAATACATTAAAAAGAAGAAAGCAAAATGAGAGGAAAGAGAAAATCTTGGATAAGATAAAAGAAGGGGAAAGGAAATTAAGATTGAAGCCAAAGTCGCAAGAGATTCTAAGAGAAATCAAATTGTACCAAACACAATATACGGAACTGATGAATCAAGAAATAGAATGGAAAATTAAACAAATGAGACAAAAGACTTTTGAATCTGCAGATAAATGTGGCAAGTTATTGGCTTGGCAAATAAAGAAGAGACAAAAACTCAACACGGTAATAAACTTAGAAGTGGATGGAAAGAACATATGTAACCCAGTGGAAATTAGGAATTGTTTCCAGAGCTACTTTAGACAATTGTATACACAAGGGCCGCAGAATGAAACAGATATACAACAATTCCTCGAGAAAAATGGGCTGAAAAAGATTTCGCAGGAAAGCAAGACAATTTTGAATCAGGAGATATCAACACAGGAAATAGAAGATGCCATTCAAAACATGACGTTGGGCAAATCACCTGGACCAGATGGATTGACTTCCAAATATTACAAAGTCTTGAAGGAAGGGCTTATACAACCTTTGAAGGAAGTCTGCAACGAGATTATGAAGGGGAAAAGGGCACCCGATACGTGGAGAGAGGCTTACATTACACTTATACCAAAGACAGAGACTGAAAAGACCCAACTTAAGAACTACCGACCCATCTCCTTACTAAATGTGGATTACAAAATCTTTGCTGATGTTTTAGCAAAGAGACTGAAAAGAGTTTTGATGGAGGAGATTCATGGGGACCAAGCGGGCTTTCTCCCGAAAAGGCATTTGTCGGATAATGTAAGGAATATAATTGACATTTTGGAGAAGTTGGAAGTGAATATAAACACTAAGGCTGTTTTGATATTTGTGGATGCCGAGAAAGCCTTTGACAACATTTCTTGGAGTTTTATGTTGAAGAACCTCCGGGGGATGGGGGTAGGCCAAGGGTTTGAAAATGGTATAGGTGCAATATACTCTGAACAGAAAGCAAAATTAATTGTAAATAATGTGGTAACAGAAGAGTTCAAGATTGAAAAAGGGACACGACAGGGGTGCCCTATTTCCCCTTTACTTTTTATATCGGTCCTGGAGGTTTTGCTTAATATGATCAGGAGGGACCAGTTGGTTAAAGGGATTCAGGTCGGAGTTAAACAATACAAATTGAGAGCATTTGCAGATGACCTGGTACTTACATTACAGGAGCCAGAAGCTAGTACGAAAAGAGTTTTGGAAATAATCCAAGAGTTTGGTCAATTGGCAGGATTTAAATTGAATAAGTTAAAGACTAAGGTATTGGAGAAAAATTTAACACAGACTGAAAAAGAAAGGTTTCAGAATGAGACGGGGTTGACTGTGGTTAAAAAAGTGAAATATTTGGGTGTGAATATGACAGCCAAGAATGTGAATTTATTTAAAGACAATTATGAAAAAACTTGGACAGAAGTGAAAAAAGACCTAGAGACATGGTCAAACTTGAAGCTTTCCTTGTTAGGTCGAATTGCAGTTATAAAAATGAATGTATTGCCAAGAATGTTGTTTTTGTTTCAAGCATTGCAGATAATGGATAAAATGGACTGTTTCAAGAAGTGGCAGAAAGATATATCTAAATTTGTCTGGCAGGGCAAGAAGCCCAGAATAAAATTTAAGATATTAACGGATTCAAAGGAAAGAGGGGGGTTTGCCCTGCCAGACTTTAAATTGTACTATGAAGCGGCAGCTTTCTGCTGGCTTAAAGAATGGCTGCTTCTTGAAAACACAGACATTTTGGATTTGGAAGGATTTAATAACATTTTTGGGTGGCATGCATATTTGTGGTATGACAAGGTTAAAGCGCATAAAAGTTTCAAAAACCATATTGTCAGAAAAGCACTGCTGAATGTCTGGGTTAGATATAAGGACTTGTTGGAAAATAAGACTCCAAGATGGTTATCACCAATGGAAGCTAAGGCAGTGAAAAAGCTAAATATGGAGTCGAAATGGCCAAGATATTGGGAAATCTTGGAAAAGGAAGGGGATAAACTGAGATTGCAGAGTTTCGAAAAACTAAAAGAGAAGGTGAGAGATTGGTTACATTACCATCAAATAAATGAAGTGTTTAAATTAGACAGAAAAATAGGTTTCCAGGTGGAAAAGTCAAAACTAGAGACTGAACTGTTAGAATCCAGCACTAAGAACTTGTCAAAAATGTATAATCTGCTGCTGAAATGGAACACACAAGATGAAACGGTTAAATCAACTATGATTACATGGGCTCAGGACATTGGTCATAACATCATGTTTGTTGACTGGGAAAAGTTGTGGACCACTGGGTTGAAGTTTACGGCGTGTAACGCCTTAAGAGAAAACATAATGAAAATGATTTATAGGTGGTACATAACCCCAGTCAAACTTGCAAAGATCTACCATTTGCCTGATAATAAATGTTGGAAATGTAAGGAAAAGGAGGGCACATTCTTTCACCTCTGGTGGACATGCCCGAAGATTAAGGCATTCTGGGAAATGATTTATAATGAACTGAAAAAGGTATTTAAATATACTTTCCCCAAGAAACCAGAGGCCTTTCTCTTGGGTATTGTCGGCCAGGGGGTGCTAAAGACAGATACAACCTTCTTTATGTATGCTACAACAGCAGCTAGAATACTCATCGCAAAGTACTGGAAGACACAGGATCTACCCACACTGGAAGAATGGCAGATGAAGGTGATGGACTATATGAGCCTGGCAGAGATGACGAGCAGAATCCGAGACCAGGGAAGAGAAGCGGCGGAAGAAGAATGGAAAAAGTTTAAGGACTATTTAAAGAAATATTATAAAATTGGAGACAGTTAGAATGATGTTGGACTAAAATAAATGGTTACTATTAGTAATGATTATGACAAAGAGAATAAGGGTGATTAGCATAAATTTACAATAAAATAAGGTAAGATTTCGCTGAAAAACTGTAAGAATTTGGAATACAGAAACGGGAAGTAAGAGGAGGTCGAGGAAGAAAGGTTTAGAAATTGGGTTATGAAGTGGTACGTGTTTTTTGTTTTATTATTGTTGAATGTTTGTTTATGTATGTCTTGTTTCTGTTATATAAAAAATTGTTTAATAAAAATATCTTAAAAAAAAAAAAAAAAAATGAACTGAGGAGCTCAGTCAGCCTGCTTATATAGAGCTCCAGAACAGCGTAACTGTTGCAACTTTCTAAAACTATCCAATCACTGAACATCACTTTCGATCCTTCATTTGCATAACTATCTACAGTATCCCCCTGCTGGCCCAGGGTGAGAACTTCAGTACATAACAATCGGGGTCATGGGTTTGAGCCCCACATTGGGCAAAAGATTACAGGGGGTTGGACTAGATGACCCTTATGGTCCCTTCCAACTCCACGATTCTATGATTCCTGGCCTGAGTGCTGGCCCTGCACTTCAGTGTTAAGCATCTTGCCTCCTAATTTCCCGCGCTAACTAAATAACAATTCAATCTATTTGTAATCATCATTACTCATTATCTTCATCACTCACTCTCTTCTTAAATGTTTTCTGTGTTCTCTGTACTTGCACAAAAGCACTTGTAGTCCATTATTGCTACTCGGCTTCATGAGAAGAAAGTCTTCCTTAGCCTTTTGTTAAATAGCACCGTGCTTGAAATATTATCTCAGATCAGAGCCTACTATCAAGCTACC
Organism: Podarcis filfolensis; assembly: GCF_964270895.1. Taxonomy (NCBI): domain Eukaryota; kingdom Metazoa; phylum Chordata; class Lepidosauria; order Squamata; family Lacertidae; genus Podarcis; species Podarcis filfolensis. The sequence continues at coordinate 27,553,622 of NC_139603.1, read as the reverse complement.
TAGGATTACAGGATCAAGGAATCTAAAATAAGTTTAAAATTAATTTGTATAATATGCAGAATAGCTTTGCATACATTTCCCATACAATCTGATGCGTGCCTTACCAATTTCGTAAGACTTTTTGAGTAACTTCCTTGTTTTCCTTACCTCAATATTTTAATGTGTAAGTGTAACAGGACTGGCAACTCAACCCTCCGTGTGTACACAGCAGTAAAGTCACACTGTGTCAGTGAGACTTCCAGGAAAGTGTGCATAGGATCGCTCTGGAATCCCAGGCTGCGGAGAAGAATATATTTTTTAAGAAACTGCAAGCAGTTTGAGAGTGGTTCCACTTCCCAACATCTCACTGTCATCTCTAGTTTAAATAGATTTTGTAGGCTTGGGAAATAAGACAAAAGCTTGTTTACCAGAAGCAAAAGTTGGATGAGAGTACACACCACAAGTATCAACCCCTCTTTCAAACCACCTTCAACTCTGAAAAAGTTACCGGCAGTCTCCAGTCTCACATGTTACTTATGAGAACAAAACAAAAGCTTCTATTTATTTCTTACATTTGTATTCCACCATTCCTCCAGGGATCTTAAGATGGAAAACAAGGTTCCCTCTTTTTTATCCTCACAACAACCCTGTGGTGCTGAGCTTTATGGCAGAGTGGAAATCTGAACATGAGTCTTCCCAGTCTTAGTCCAACTCTCTAGCCCAGAGCTTTCCAGACTTTTCATGTTGGTGACACACTTTTTGGCCATGCATCATTTCGCAACACAGTAATTCAGTTTTCCCTACAAACTGGAGGTTAGACTAACCCCTTTCCAGCCCCAGAAGGAGCATGGGGAGCATTCATGCAACACACCTATACACTGCAGCCGACACGCTGACGTGTCACGACACACATTTTGGAAAGCTCTGCTCCAGCCTGTATACCACACTGGCAATGTCAAGCGGAAAGAACAGCAGCTCAAGTACGTAAACGTCTCTGGTGATATGACACAGGTAGAGGAGTGGGTGGCGGTGTGGTGTAAACCACTGAGCCTCTTGGGCTTGCTGATCAGAAGGTCGGTGGTTTGAATCCCCGCGACAGGGTGAGCTCCTGTTGCTCTGTCCCAGTTCCTGCCAACCTAGCTGTTCGAAAGCACACTAGTGCAAGTAGATAAATAGGTACCACTGTGGCAGGAAGGTAAATGGTGTTTCTGTGCGCTCTGGTTTCTGTCATGGTGTTCCATTGTGCCAGAAGCGGTTTAGTCATGCTGGCCACATGACCCAGAAAGCTGTCTGTGGACAAACGCCAGCTCCCTCGGCCTGAAAGCGAGATGAGTGCCGCAACCCCATAGTCGCCTTTGACTGGACTTAACCATCCAGGGGTCCTTTACCTTTTTACCTTTATGACACAGGTTCATTAAATTTAATCTCCCACCCATGCTACAACTTGAACAAATGCCATATCACCAAATAAGTTTTATTTTTAAATTGTGCTTTTTAGTAGAAAAAAGCTTCCTTAACATTTATGTCTTGTTTCTTTCCTGAGGAGAGACCTACAAGTGGCGGAGACTGTGTAGTACATATGTACCAGTGCTGAAGTGAAAATTATCTAATTACATGTCTGAAATTCTGTGAGTTGTGGATTTGAGTAACCTCCCTGAGAAGGAGTACTTATATATTAATGTGGTTGTGTGGGAATGAGATGGTGAGAGGAATTTTTATTTTGTTTTTTGTATGAGGAGAAAGCAGGGCTGCCTAGCTGTGTGTAAGTGCCTTTGTGAGTAGTTCCAAGAAAAGCTGGGTGAAATAATATTTCAGATAGTTGCCATGTCTCAGAGATTGAGACATAATATTTCTGAGAAAGTACAAACCAAGAGTCTGAATGTACCTCTGCTTTTCAATGAACAGGTATGTCCATATGTGCTGAATTTACACATATCCAAACTGGGAGTGTGGTTTTCCAACAACTGTGCCAACACAACACAAAACAAAACATGGCATTATATTGGCATTATACTGATGCTACTCTGTCATGGAAGGCCTAGGAGCCAGAAAACACACATAGCATTAGCATGTAAATTAGTTTCAGTAAAGTGCTCCAGCCTGACTGGTTTGTGGATTGCAGGCAACTATAGTAATCCAGGTCAGAATAATTAGATGCTCTTCATACAAGAGGCTCCAAGGAATTAGAAGATATCCCCTAAATGGTGCATTGAAATAGCTAGATTACAATTCATTTATTGCTTCTTTGCTTGGATTTTTAGCACACCCACCACCCCAGAAGCTCTAAATGGATCACAACAAAAAGGTGTTATACAAAGGTAAACTTTATATTCAGTGCTTCACTCATCTTTTTTCTCTGGCCCTCCCCATCACTGGTGTGCGGCCCGCAGAAAGTTGCCTCAAAGGTAATGTGGTCCTCTGATTCCCCATCCCTGACTTAAAATTATGTTCTACTGGTTAGAACTGGGGGATACCAAAGTTCGTATCCCCACTGAGCTATTTTGTTCGCGCCAGTTTCCCCTCTCTCCTGCAGCCCCAAACATCCCCTGCAGATCTATTCTGAAGGGTTGAGGAAACACTCTGGAACAGACCTTGTGGGCCCTGGGAGCTACAGCTTGGTTGTTGCTATGGCAACATAGCCAGCCTTTCAGATATGAAGATGTGGGTACTTAACTGGCCATCCTCTTGACAAGAAAACTGGTTTGACCAGTTCAGCAGGTCCTTCTACTACCAGCCTCCAATGAGATCTGAGAAGCATTTTATCCTCACAACAGTTCCGCTGGGGTGGCAAGGCTGAAAGAGACTCATCTCAAAACCTTACAGAGAGCATCATAGTAAAGGCTTTACATCCAGCTTCCCCACATCCAAGTCAAACACACATCACCACCACCACCACCACCACCATCATCATAGTTGCTATTCAGAATAGGTGTTACATCGTAAAAATAAAGAATAAATCAAAACAAGAATTTGTTTCAAAATGGGAGGTTTTCAAAGAATATCTGAAAAATAAATATAGTAGTTCAAATTCTGTTGCAGCATTCGAGGAACTTCAGTAATAGTTGCAAGGTAGATATAAGAAATTAGATATATTAAGAAAAAGTTTAATTATGATAAAAGTGTGTATTGGCAATAAGTAATATGAAATCGAAATATGGAATAGGTCTTTAGTGTTAAGACCAATATATGTTTTATTATTTGCTAATAAAATTATGTGTTTATGGTTATTCCTGCATGTAATTTGGAATTTGTGTTTTTTTCTTTTTTCTTGCTGTATCAATAAAAATCTTTTTTAAAAAAGAAAAAAGAATAGGTGTTACATCTCTCAAAACAAGAAAGCACGAAGGATATTGGAACACAGCTGTTGTTGTTGTTGCCTACAACAAAACATAGAAGAAATAATGGATGCTATAAAAACACCAAGGCTAACTTTACTGGGAGAAATTAGTCACATCCTCTCTGAAAACACAAGAATAAGCAGCTCAGATATGTATAATGTAATATTGTCTTTGTTTGTGTTAAGCCCTTTCAAACCTGATAGAATACTGATAAATGAAGTAAGCCAGAAAGATAAAACCATCCTATATAATTTATTATCCATTCCTCTTTAAGACAAGAGCTTCCTTTTTCAACACATGGTGCAAACATGCTGTAGGATACACATGAAGAACTCCTGTGATCAACAGTATCAACCACAGTGGCAAGACTGGCCTGAAATTTGTGTAAGACCCATCATATAGCCCAGAAAGGTGCAGGTGCAGCTGGATGAGGTCATATTAGCTTCTTCCCTTTAACATGATAATGAGGGAATGTGTCATATTCTGGAAATGGCGTGCCGCCATTCAGTCAGGTCTGACTGGTGATGCTGTGATGCTGTGATTCAGTTTGATGCTGTGATTCAGTCTGGGGTAGCCTCGGTTTTCAGTACCAGTGCATCCACTGCTGTAGACCACTCCCAAATTTATGGTACATTGTTCCCGCAAGAAGAATATTGCATTCTTTTTATATACTGAAAAAGCTTGTATTCTTAATTAGGTTCCTAAATGAAAACTGAGTTTTATTTTTTGTTTTATTTTTAAAAAGCCTTTATTTAAACAATAACAATAACTAACACAACAATTCACTATTCACTACATTCTACCATCCTTAATAATACATAGCATTACAAAACATCACAACGACTGGATCGACATGCCATATATTTTTTAAACCTTATCTGCTTTACATAACAAAGAAGAAAGAAAAAATAAGAGAGAAAAGAAAAGAAAAAGAGAGGAAAAGAGAGAAATAATAATAAATAAGGAAAAAATGGGGGGGAAATAAATAAATTTGACTTCCGATTAGACTCATATTGTTGTTCCTATTATTGTTTTACACAGTTTCAAATTACCATTGATTTTCTTTATTCTTATCAAAAAAGGAGTTGTTATCTATGCTTTTTATTTTACATGAATCATTCGAGTTCTGCCAGGAGATTGTTGGTGTTACAATAATTTTTCAAAAAAAGGAAAGAAAGAAAAAGAAAACTGAGTTTTAGCTATAACTCATCGCAACAGTACATAATGTATTTGAATGGCCAGCACAATCAAGGTGTCAAGGGAACTAAAATCTAGGTACTCAGAAGGATGAATCTGGATCTGTCTGAGTAGCACTGACTTTTTTGGCACTATTGTGTTTGAGGGATGCCTCTAAAAGACAGTAGAAAGCATGCCAGATCTTTGGAAATTGGATATTAAGCCACCTTTTTAATTAAGGTAAAAGGTAAAGGTACCCCTGCCCATACGGGCCAGTCGTGACCGGCTCTAGGGTTGCGCGCTCATCTTGCTCAAGAGGCCGGGAGCCGGCGCCATCCGAAGACACTTCCGGGCCACGTGGCCAGTGTGACAAAGCTGCAACTGGCGAGCCAGCACCAGTGCCGCACACGGAAACGCCGTTCACCTTCCCGCTATAAAGCGGTACCTATTTATCTACTTGCACTTAAGAGTGCTTTCGAACTGCTAGGTGGGCAGGAGCTGGGACCGAACGACAGGAGCTCACCCCGCCGCGGGGATTCGAACCGCCGACCTTACAATCAGCAAGTCCTAGGCACTGAGGTTTTACCCACAGCGCCACCCGCGTCCCTACCTTTTTAATTATAAACCGCTTAATTTTAAAAGCACCTTTAAGTGGTGTACATAAAACAGTATAAAGTAATTATCAATAATGTGCAGATAAAGTCAACATTTAAAAACAAACACTAAATTATATAGCTGGATGTGTTTGTTGTGGGGGTGGGGAAGGTTTCTAGCAAGTGTCTAAAATGCTATAATGATGGTGACTCCAAATGTTAACCTTTTGGTTCCTTAGCATGGATATGATAAAGAGGAAACCAGGGAAGAACCAAAAGTCTAGTCTCAGTGATGCTTGTATTCCGCAAGCACCTTCTTGGCTCAATTTCATCACCAGCTCTTGCTAGGTAAATGCATAACACTGCCTTTCCCAACCTGATGTTTCCCAGATGTTTGGAGTCCAGCTCCCATCATCCCCACCCAGCAGGTCAACGGTCATGAACAATGTGAATTACAGCTCAAAACATCTCAAAGGAACCAAGTTGGGGAGTGCTGGTGTAACCACATGTTGGATTTGAAGAGAGTAGAACTTGTATCCATCCAGCTGCTGCTGCTGCTGCTGCAAACACATACGCTCTGGCATAGCTGGACCCTTGCCCATCTTTTCTTGGAACAAATATGGCTAAAGGCGTCTGCATGATACGAGTCTCTCTCCACCCCATCCCCACCACCACTGACCCCATTTTATCCTGCTTTTCAAAACAGAGACCATGGGGAAACAGGATAAACCACAGTTAAACTTCCCACAACACACCAATGACATGTATATCTTCTTGCAGTCAAACCAAAAATTTTGGATTGGTTTTGATCACTCTTCAGATAACCTAATAAGAAAAAAAAATGCCCTGCTCTGAGTTCCTGTTTAAAGGAGAAATCCAGAATTTAAGGTGAAAGAACAAGTAAAAATAATGTGGACAATATCCAGCAAAGTCATACTTGGAATAGACTTATTCAAATCAAAGGGTTTAAGTTACTGAAGTTCATTGATTCCAATGGGCCTACTTTGGATATGATTAACAATGGATTTTTCTCTCTCTCTCTCTCTCTCTCTCTCTCTCTCTCTCTCTCTCTCTCTCACACACACACACACACACACACACCATCCAATAAATTATTGTGTAATTACATGCCTAATGGTTGGATCTTATTTATTGAACCATCATGCTAGCACTTCGGTTTGGATGCATTAACAGCTACATCAGTGCAATGACACTAAACTGGTGTTGTAAGAAACATTTTACAACATTGGTACAGGCAGTGGATGGTAGGGACGCAAAAAGAATTATTTTCATATTCTGAAACCATTCTCGGTTCATTTTCAAATAAAAATGCAGCAATAGACTTGAAGCAGAAGGGAAGGGGAAAGTAATAAAGTATTATATGAGTTAAATAAATCAGCTAATAAAATCATTTTTTGTTTGTGCCATAGCTATATAAACTGATGGGAATTTGCATAAATTATGAAATGTGGTGGGGAAAGGAGGGGTGGAGGCAGAGAGACAAAGGAAACGAAATATGGCAGTGAAAAATCTGTGGTTAGAGGGGCAACGGACAAAGATCTAGTGGGGTTTCAAAAATACTTTAGGCATGGAACTGAAGGGAGAGGTGTAGGGATTGCACTTTGTGCCTAAGGAAGGGGATTGCTATCAGTAATCCCTGCACCCTGTACTTGAAATAAATCCAGTAAATCCTCTCTTAATCTTGCTTTGCAGTTGCTAGCAAACAGCAGCAAGACCATTTCCTGTGCTTGCCAGCTAAGCAGAAACCGCATCTATTTACCGTATGTGGTCAGACAGAGCGAGGGGCCCGCTTCCTATTGCAGCTTCCTATTGCAGTAACGCAAGAGAAGAACACACAAACAAGGGAGGGAGGGGGCTTAGCTAGCTAAACACCTATATGCCATATAAGGAAATAAGTTGAAAGCTTGCCAGTTGATTGGAGAAAGTTTTTGGGGGAGTTTAAGAAAGGAAGGGTGTTTTCTACCTGTAAGAGTGTCTGCTGATGTGCACTTTGACGCAGCCAGTCTTTTCAGAAGTGATTCTGCTGGTTGCCCCAGCATGCTGTTTTTCCAATAAATCTCTTTTCTCTGACCAAGAAGTCTCTGGAACTGTTTTTTCCCTTCTGGCACGGGAGTGGCGGACCGCCGGACCTCTGGGTAATTCCAAAGTAAGGCTTTATTTGGTGCATTGGGCCGGGAAGAGGTCCCCACTTCCAGCCGAGGGGCCAGACTCGACTGAGGTGAGCAACCCAGGACAGGTGCTCGCGACCTCCAGGCGCCACCCTGCCAGTTCGTGGGGGGAGATCGCCACACCGCTCCGGAGTGGAGACACCCGGTCGAGGGAGAAAAGAGGACGGCCGAAGGAGTCCGCAGCGGAGCAGGTAAGCCCTAAGGGAAGGGCAAGGGACGAAGCCCGATCAGCTTCGCCTGGCAGTGAGCAGTAAAGTGCCGCCAGGAAAGGGTCTGGCTGTCAGCAGGCTGACGCCGGAAGGAGGACAAACAGGGGAAGGGGAAGGGATCTGTGTTTTGTGTGTTGTGTGCCAGATACTCCAGTGGTTGAATTGTCAAGTGTGGGCCGGGGCTTAGCGTCCCCTTGGCCGAGCGATTGCAGGATTGTGCATTCCTTGGCAGCGCGAGCTCGTCCAAGTCACAATCTGTAGTGTGTGGAGTGTGGAAGAATTTTAAGCCCGGTTAGGAGCGGAGTATCTGGAAAATGGGGTCTGGGGGCAGCAAATGTACCCCTTTGCAGTGTTTTTTGAGCAATTGGAAAGCAGCCACGAAGAATGATGATTGGGGCTTTAAGTTGAAAAGGGAGCGCCTTAGAACACTCTGTGAAGTAGATTGGCCCACCCAAGGAACAAATTGGCCCTCGGAGGGGACCTTTGACTTGCAATTGATAAACCCCTTGTGGCGAAACATAGTCAGTGTCCATCCAGACCAAATCCCTTATATTGCCACCTGGAAGAACAATGTGGAAGAGAACCCCCCATGGCTGAAGAGCTGCCACGCAACTGTTGGGCAGGAAGCCAGAGTGTGTGCTATATTAATTGGTATGAGGCGGGCAGCAAGGAAACCCACTAACTTTGTGAAGGTCAGAGAGGTAGTGCAGGGGAGTGAAGAGGCCCCAGGAGCATATTTAGAACGCCTGAAGGAAGCTTACCGCCAGTATACTCCTGTGGACCCAGATGAGGCTGCCAACGCCCCTATCATAAAAGCTGCCTTTGTAGCTCAGGCGGCGGCCGATGTCCGACGAAAAATCCAGAAACACGACGGGTTCATGGGGCACCCCCTTGAGTGGATGTTGGAAATAGCTCAGACCACTTACAATCAAAGGGAAGAGGAGGCCCAAAAGAAAAAGGAGAAGTATCAGGCTAAAAAGCTAATGGCGCTGCAGAGCACCACACCCATTCCCCAGGAAAGAGGAAGTGCCCGGGGAGGAGGGCGAGGTCGCCTGGGAAGGAACCAGTGCGCCATCTGCCGGCAGGAAGGGCACTGGAAAAGAGAATGCCCACAGGCTCACTCAGGGGGAAGAGGTCGAGGAGAACGAGTCCCAGGCTCCATTCCTGTGGGACCCGGACAGGAACTGAGGCCTTGGACGTCGGCAAATACCAGCAGGGGTAGAGGACGTGGACAAGGACCTCCCTGGTACCCCCCAGCCCAAGGGCAGCCTGGTGCCATGAGCCTGAGGGAAGAAGAAGAATATTAGGACCGACCGGGCCCAGCTGATTTAGGTTCCCGTGAGCCCATGGTCAAAATACAAACAGGGAACCGAACCATCCCCTTCATGGTTGATACAGGGGCCGCTCATTCTGTTTTGCCCATACCAGTGTCCAAGCCTACCAAGCAAACAATTAGCATAATAGGAGCTACAGGCAAGTCACAAAAGGCCCCATTTCTACAATCTGTTGTCTGCCGCCTGGGTGGCCAAGTGGTCCAACATAAGTTTTTGTACATACCAGAGTGCCCCATCCCATTATTGGGCCGAGACCTGCTTTCAAAATTGCAAGCCCAGATCTCCTTCCAACCGACAGGCGAAGTAACAATGACTACAGGGCCAGCAGGAGAGTTTTCCCTAGAGGTACCCTTGAGGGAACATTGGCGCCTGATGGTGGTAAAAGAAGAGGAGGGACCCATCCCCGCCAGTATTCTGGAACAAGTGAACCCTGCGGTATGGGCTGAAGGCAATCCTCCAGGAATGGCAAGGAACATCCCACCTATAATAGTCAAGCCCAAGCCATTTGCTAACCCCGTGGCAGTAAACCAGTACCCAATCCCCCGGCGAGCTGCAGAAGGAGTATGGGTCCATTTAGAGCGGTTACTTCGCCATGGCATTTTAAGACCGTGCCAATCTCAATGGAATACCCCACTCTTGCCAGTAAAGAAGGAAGATGGCGGGTACCGTCCTGTCCAAGACCTTCGATTGGTTAACCAGGCCGTGGAAACCCTCCACCCCAATGTGCCCAATCCTTACACGCTGTTGAGTCTAATACCTCCCACCGCATGTTACTTCACTGTGCTGGACTTGAAGGATGCATTCTTTTGCTGCCGCCTAGCGGAGGAGAGCCAGCCCCTGTTTGCATTTCAATGGACAGATCCAGGAACAGGCACCAGGGTGCAATATACGTGGACAAGACTCCCGCAAGGCTTCAAGAATTCACCAACCCTTTTTGGGGTTGCATTGGCCTCGGACCTATCCAGCTTCCCCACCAACCCACGCAGGATTTTGTTGCAGTACGTGGATGACCTTCTAGCGTGTTCAGACGAGCACACGTGTATGGAAGCCACCAAAGACTTGCTGAATCACTTAGCCGAGGCAGGATACCGAGTATCTAAGAAAAAGGCCCAAATATGTCAGCCCACTGTGAAATACCTTGGATTTGATATATCTCATCAGCGGCGAACCCTGAGGGAGGAAAGGAAGCAAGCTATTATTCAGATTCCAGAGCCAAAGAACCGCAGGGAACTCCGTGGCTTTCTGGGATCAGCAGGGTTCTGCAGAATATGGATACCAGATTACAGCACAATTGCCAAGCCTCTGCATGAATCAACCAGAGGAACTGAGAAGGACCCCTTTGTGTGGGGAGAAGAACAACAGCAGGCCTTTAAGAACCTAAAAAGGGCATTACAGCAGGCACCAGCGCTAGGCATTCCAAATCCCGAGAAGCCGTTCTCCCTGTTTGTGGATGAGGACCAGGGAACAGCAAAGGGAGTGTTGTGTCAGAAATTGGGAAGCTGGCAGCAGCCCGTGGCATACCTGTCTGAGCGCCTGACGCCTACTGAACAAGGTTTACCGCCCTGCATGAGAGCAGTTGTGGCAGTCGCCACTTTACTAAGCAAAGCAGACAAATTCACTTTTGGCCAAGACACTGTTTGTGTGACCCCGCATGCAGTCCCAGCTCTGCTTGATATGAAGGGTACCTATTTCCTCTCCCAAGCAAAGATGAGAAAGTGTCAGATGTTATTGCTGCATCCGCGTTTGAAGTTCCAGGTTACCACCGCCCTCAACCCAGCTACCCTGTTGCCGGTAGGAGAAGGTGAGGAGCCAATGCACGATTGCATTGAGGTTATGGACGAAGTGTATTCTAGCAGGCCTGACCTCAAAGATGAAGCAAACCCCCACTGGCCTTCATGGTTTGTGGATGGCAGCAGCTTTGTTGAAGCTGGACAGCGAAAAGCAGGCTATGCAGTGGTAGCCTTGGAAGACCAGGTGATCGAAGCAAAGGCACTCCCACCTGGAACATCGGCCCAGCTAGCAGAACTAGTTGCAATCACCAGAGCCTTGAACCTGGCAAAGGGACAGAAGATAAACATTTATACTGATTCTAAGTATGCATTTCTGACTCTACATGCCCATGGAGCCTTGTGGAAGGAAAGAGGTTTGCTTACCTCCAGAGGAAATCAGGTGGCCCACCCACAAGCCTTATTGGACCTCCTGGATGCAGTCTGGGAACCTGAGGCAGTAGCAGTGGTACACTGTTATGGACACACAACTGGACCAGGGGAAGTGGCCAGAGGAAATCGACTAGCAGACAGAGTGGCCAAGGAAGCAGCCCGGGAACCAGCTCCCACATCAGTTATTGGAGCACTGGTCCCTGAGAGGATCTTGAATACCGCTGATAAGCCAATATACACCAAGAAGGAAAGGGACACCGCAGATGCCCAGGAACTGACTATGTCCAAAGAAGGATGGTACCTTACTCATGATGACAGAATGTGGATTCCAGAGTCCCTGTCCCGGCAGATAATTCAAAGATATCATGAGTCCACCCACATGGGACCAGATGCCACGACCAGACAGCTGAAGCAGTGCTTCTACATAGCCCACCTTTATCAACTGGCAGCCCAGATTTCCAGGAAGTGCCCGCTATGTCAAAAGAATAATCCCAGAACCGGACCCTTGGCTCCCCCGGGGATCCAGCATATTGGAACTGCACCCATGGAAGACCTTGTTGCAGATTTCACTGAATTGCCCCGCTGTGGACTATACCGCTACCTGCTTGTGGTGGTCTGCACGTATACAGGATGGGTTGAAGCCTGGCCTACCAGAACTGAAAAGGCATTTGAAGTAACCAGGTGCCTGCTTAGGGAGATCATTCCCCGCTATGGACTACCTAGGTCAATAGGATCTGACAATGGACCAGCCTTTGTCCACTCAGTTTTGCAATAACCCCCCCATGCTAGTCAAAATGTGCAGTTTAATAATTATGTGCAGTAACTCTCCCGAGTTCTTCTTTCTCTTAATAGGTGGACCCACGAACGCACCCCGTGTGCTCTGACTGAGCCCTTGCACCAGTTCGAGCCGGGTGACGAAGTGTGGATCAAAGACTGGGCCCAGACACCTCTGCAACCGTGTTGGAAGGGTCCTCACACTGTCCTGCTGTCCACACCCACCGCTGTTAAAGTCACTGGCATCACCCCGTGGGTCCACCACACCCGAGCGAAGAGAGTCGTGTCTGACTGGTCAGCTACGCCAAATCCTGCTAATCCACTGAAGCTAACCATCTCCAGAAGAGCGCTAGACGACCGCCCTGCTAGGGTCACTCCGGACGCTGACCCTTCTACGCACGGCTGAAGAAGGTGGATGGGAGGGGCGCCCGCAGGCAGCGCTCCCACCGTAGTTACCCGACAACCAGACAATCCAGGCGCAGCTCCCCCTGGACTGATTTTATTAAGCCCAGACAACTTTACCCCTCTTGACGTGCTGACCCCTTCTGAACGTCCCTTGAACGCTTGGGTTTATTCTTGTGGTTGCCATTATATCTACAATTCTTATAGGCGACCGTGGGGTTACGCAATTTGCGTTCATGATGGTTGGGTAGCAGGAAAGTTGCTTCAAGTAATAGGGGAGGAGGAGATACTTTGGCGACCCACCCCTACGGGTGAGGCGTTTATAGAAGCACAGTTTCAGTTGGCCTTACAGGGTTAAGAGATGGAGTGGTGGGAGGAGCCATGGACAGATTGGGGTTGGTGGGTAGGAATAATCTTACTGCTTTTCTGCTTCTGTATGCCCTGCTTGATGCAATGTATGCAAAATATGATGGGGAAGATGATGTCCCGCAGGATGGGGCCCCGTGTCATGACCCTCATTGCTCTCCTCCAGGGATACTATGAACCCGAGCGACCAGAACGAACCTAAGTATTAGGTTGTTCATAAGAAGAGGAGGGAGTGAAGGGAGAGGTGTAGGGATTGCACTTTGTGCCTAAGGAAGGGGATTGCTATCAGTAATCCCTGCACCCTGTACTTGAAATAAATCCAGTAAATCCTCTCTTAATCTTGCTTTGCAGTTGCTAGCAAACAGCAGCAAGACCATTTCCTGTGCTTGCCAGCTAAGCAGAAACCGCATCTATTTACCGTATGTGGTCAGACAGAGCGAGGGGCCCGCTTCCTATTGCAGCTTCCTATTGCAGTAACGCAAGAGAAGAACACACAAACAAGGGAGGGAGGGGGCTTAGCTAGCTAAACACCTATATGCCATATAAGGAAATAAGTTGAAAGCTTGCCAGTTGATTGGAGAAAGTTTTTGGGGGAGTTTAAGAAAGGAAGGGTGTTTTCTACCTGTAAGAGTGTCTGCTGATGTGCACTTTGACGCAGCCAGTCTTTTCAGAAGTGATTCTGCTGGTTGCCCCAGCATGCTGTTTTTCCAATAAATCTCTTTTCTCTGACCAAGAAGTCTCTGGAACTGTTTTTTCCCTTCTGGCACGGGAGTGGCGGACCGCCGGACCTCTGGGTAATTCCAAAGTAAGGCTTTAGAACCATTAATAACCGTTACTTACTTCTGTAATTGCGAAGAAACTGAATGATTCACTAATATAATCTAATAGCATTATATGATGCAGCGGTTCCTCTAAAATATCTATATTTAACTATGAATAAACATGAAATTTGCAGGCTGCAATAACTTAACATCAGATGGCTTTAAAGGAAACTGGCTAATTGAGCTAAAATCCTAAAATCTGGAGAAGTTCCAGTGGAGAGATAGGGAAGCTTATATGCCAATATGAAGATCCAAATGGGATGGTGCAATTATCGGCTAATTAGTAAGATAGCAATGCTAGTCAGAAGAATGCAAAAAAACTACCACAGTAGCCAATTAAGATGCCGTTAAAGCAGAGCCATTATGTGCAATGCTTTTCAAATGAAAATCAAAGTAATTAATTATGTTTATATGTATTTAAATCTGAGGGCACAAACCACAGGGAAAGTCTTCTGCACAAGTTCCTTGGTATAAGCTAGTAATTTTCAACATTTTCAGACCTGACACCCATCTTTAACCAACACATGGACCAGAGGACCTGTTTTCTTATTTTGTTTAACCATGCATGGAAGTGGTGCTCCTAATCAGGCTGTGACCCAGTAGCAGGTCCTGACCCATCAATTGAACGGTCCCACCAGTTCGATAGGCCACAGGGTTCTCAGTTCAGGGGCTTTAGCAGTATGATTCTGGGGCTCCGTTATCTGCACCACCATGGGATCAAGTTAGAGAAGGAGCTACAGTGCCATCATGGCAGATGGCCAAAGGGTGTGAAATATACTCAGAGTCGCAAAGCGATTTCATGCTCTTTATTCAGCTCATAGTGGTGAGGAGGAATGAATGAATGTCCCCTCAAAGTATCTGCTTTATATACATTATTTACACAATGGGCTGCACATGATTGGCTAATTCCGGAATTCTACTGTAAGCCAATCAGGTTGTGGATTCACTTCTATCTGGAGCATGATTGGGTGGTTCCTGCCCACCAATCATACTGCTGTATTGTTCTAGGACCAATCAGACTGCTGCCTTTTGGATCCTATTGTTCTAGGACCAATCAGACTGCTGCAGTTTGGATCCTATTCAACTCAGTACATAACAGGGTGGTACTTTGAAACCCTGCTTCCACTTTCTACAGCTTCTGGCTACATTGCCTTGAAGCTTTCCTGGAGACTCTTATTTGTGCCATAACCACTCTGCTGGATTGTAGGTGAAGACCCAACTCGGACACCATGCAATATTCCTTGCTGCTTCTGCTATGATTCTTCAACACCAACTTCGTTGGACTGGCCATGTTGTGCAGATGCCTGCTTATCGTCTTCCAAAGCAACTACTCTATTCCAAACTTAAAAATGGAAAGCGTAATGCTGGTGGTCAACAAAAGAGTTTTAAAGACTGTCTCAAGAGAAATAAAAAAAAAATTTAGTATGAACACCAACAATTGGGAAACACTTGCCTGTGAGCGCTCCAATTGGAGAACAGCCTTTACCAAAGGTGTCATGGGCTTTGAAGACACTTGAACTCAGGATGCAAGGGAGAAAAGTGCTAAGAGAAAGGCATGCTTGGCAAATCCACACCATGATCAACTCCCGCCTGGAAACCAATGTCCCCACTGTGGAAGGACGTGTGGATCCAGAATAGGCCTCCACAGTCACTTACAGACTCATTGTTAAAACCGTGTTTATGGAAGACAATCTTACTCAGCTACGAGTGATCGCCAAAGAAGAAGACTACTCTTTCTACCCCACTCATCTGACTGCGTTGCCCCAGCCACTCTGGGTGGCTTCCAACAGATATAAAAACGCAATTAAACATTATGAAAGTTCCATATGCAGGGCTGCCTTCAGATGGCTCAGGGGTCAGATAACTCCATACCCTCCAATATTTCTCTGATCAAAACAGGGACGTCCTAAGGAAAAGCAGGACATTTGAGGATCAAATCAGAAACCAGGACGGCTTCTGTAAACCTGGGACTGTTGCTGGAAAATAGGGACACTTGGAGGGTCTCTGACTTTTCGGTTAATCATGCACCACACCAGACTCCCAGAGAACATCAGAACAATTGCTTTATCAAACAGAGGATAAACAGGACTAGCTCAGAGGCCAGTCTACACAGAACTGAACTGGTGGAGGGCTGAAACACACAATATAAATCCCACCTAATAAGTCATAGGAGGAGCAACAGTTTCAGTCTATCTCCTTCAAGCATAGGAGCCAACTCCAGGGGCTGTGGAGCCTTTAGCCCCCAAAAGAAAATATTTGAGGGGGATGGCCCCCCACAAAATTGATGGGCATTCCCATACAAATTGTGTGTGTGTGTGTGTGTGTGTGTGTGTGCGCGCGCGCGCATCTTTTTAAGATGCTTGCTAACAAATGTCCGTATAGTTAAAGCTATGGTTTTCCCAGTAGTGATGTATGGAAGTGAGAGCTGGACCATAAAGAAGGCTGATCGCCGAAGAATTGATGCCTTTGAATTACGCTGCTGGAGGAGACTCTTGAGAGTCCCATGGACTGCAAGAAGATCAAACCTATCCATTCTGAAGTAAATCAACCCTGAGTGCTCACTGGAAGGACAGATTCTGAAGCTGAGGCTCCAATACTTTGGCCACTTCATGAGAAGAGAACACTGCCTGGAAAAGACCCTGATGTTGGGAAAGATGGAGGGCACAAGGAGAAGGGGACGACAGAGGACGAGATGGTTGGACAGTGTTCTCGAAGCTACCAGCATGAGTTTGACCAAACTGCGGGAGGCAGTGGAAGACAGGAGTGCCTGGCGTGCTCTGGTCCATGGGGCCACGAAGAGTCGGACACGACTAAACAACAACAAGTGTGTGTGTGTGTGTACTGTGCCATGTGATTAATTATGCGGGGCAGGGCTTACCTGGGCCCCCACAATATTTTATTCAAGTTGGCACCCCTGCCTTCAAACCCTTGGCACACCACATGCTGCACCATGTTTGTTTGCTTGCTTAAAATATTGTAAGTTGCTTTGAGTTGCTGTGGCAAAGAAAGAGCGGCTAATAAATGTACTGTAATAAATAATACCGCAGTGGCTCAGGAAGCCAACAGGATACCACTTACTGGATACCTGCTGACTTTAAGCTGGTTCTGGTTGGTTGGAACAACATGTCACTCATTAGACATGTTGAGCTGCTCTCGCTTTGCCCCTCCTACTTTAGCTGCTCATTTGTCTGCAAACACTTGAACAGCCTTCCAGTGAACTTCCTCTTGGTTTGTGTTCTGATTTTGAATCCTTTGACATTCAGTGTGCATATTCATTTTAGCCGTAATACAAAAAGCTGCAAGGTAAGGATTGATTTTATGGAAATAAGAACCTTGTCAAATTTCATTTCATTTTTATTTGTGTGTGTGTGTGTGTGTGTGTGTGTGTGTGGAGGCTGCAGGTCTGGATGATAAATATAACTGTGTTGACATATCAGATTAGAAACCTATCTATCCACACGCACATTAATTTTGAAGGAAGTTCCAGCGGAGTCAATGGGACTTGCTTCTAATTAAGCATGCTTAGAGCTGAGTCATAAATTATTTGAGTTTAGCACACTGTGAAATTCTCATGAAGAATTAGTACTGTTGGTGGCAGATAATGCAACCTGTACAAATCAAGAACTATAAAGCTGGTTGTTGGAACCCGTATTTTTGAAGTGGGACCTGTAATAAAATGTTGCAGTGTGGAGATCTCCAGTTCAGGATTCCGCCAACCAGCCATGCCTTTTTCCAGGATACTCCATTCCACATGGACCGTATCCTGGTTTGCTGTCTGCCTGCCTCCTCTCCCTACAGACAATCAGCGTCATGTGCCCATTGAGCATATTTAGGACCCTTAATTGTTTATACTTCTGCAAAAGTTGGCATTTCCCTGAGCCTGGTGATGACTGCAGAAGGATGTACAATGGGCAAAAGAGTTTGCTATTAGTCTATACATTAGTGTGCGTATATTGTGTACCTAATCCCCACTAGAAGAAAGCTGCAGCCTCCATAATCAATGGTTTAGAGATGGGAAAGGTTGGATTTAATCACCGCTCAGCCCTCTTCACTTGCACATTTTTGGATTGGACTTTTGTATATTAATAGGGATACAAGAAACAGGACCAAAGATGAGATATTTGAGCGTGGGCACTGATAAAATTGTTACAGGGCTGGGTCCTATAGAAGAATGCTAAAAAGAAAAGAAAAAACCCAAATAGAGGAAACATTTTATTTGATTCTTTAAAAGAAAATTTGAATTGCTATCCCAAATTTGTAAGCCTACATCCTATAGGCTTGGAGGAGATCATGCTAGGTTTTTTAACTCAAGGCATGTTAGCAGTAACTTTTTTTAGCAGCACGCACCACAATCTCTAGAAACCAGTATCAACAAGAGGGGAGAAAGGCTGGTGAACGTATTGGCAGCAGGCAGCATTCCTGAGGACATTTCCCTGAAAGGGCAGGCAAAGAAATGGGATTGACTTCTGAGCAATGGTTTAACACTCAGGTATGAGTCAGCTTCAATCCAAATACTTTACCTTAACTGGGCTGTACATCTGGTTTACAGGTAAAAAGTTTGTCCTCCTAAAAGTGTAGCTTCAGCCACCTGCAAGTAAAGGGTTCTGATAAACAGTATCAGAAACAATGGCAGGAAGTTTTTCTTAGGCTGTTGTATGCATAAAATTTAGCCTAACAATTTCCGTCATTTGAGAATCGGTGACATTTATCATAGAAATTGTTGTGCTTATTTGCCATGATATGACAGTTCACCCCACCTGTATGGCCTAAACTTTCTTTTTTCTTTTTATTAATAATATTTTATTCTTTTTTCCATATAGACAATTGCATTTGTTTCATTGGAACTATATTCCAAATCAACAAAACTAGTGACTTCACACTCAGCAAACATCTATGTTTATAACCCAAATTACATACAATTGTGTTTTAAGGTTCTGTTTTATCTAATTTCATCCTCTTTAACGTGTTTCTTAATATATTATTCTGTTTTCTTACACTTCAAAACCCAGCTGTGGTCTTCGCATATAAGAACTAACTTTAATATAGACTAGAAATGGTTTCCAGTCTTCTTTAAAAGATTCTAAATTTGTACGTATCTTTTAGCAGTGCTTGTCAATTTTGCCATCTCTGCATATTCCAAGATTTTCATCAACCAGTCTTCCTTTGAGGGTGTTCTCCCCTCCCTCCATTTCTGAGATAGAGAAGCCTTGCTGCTGTAGTCACATACATAAATACCGTCTAGTATCCCCAGCAGGAGGGATTACATATGGCCTCTTGGGAAAAGTCACTTTTAATTTTTTCTTAATTTCATTATATATCATGTCCCCAAAGGGTATGGCCTAAACCTTCAGGTAAGCATTTTTTTACTCCCTGGACAGATTTATTTTTAAGTGGCCAAATTAAGAGGCATTCCACTGTTCAGGTAATGCTATAGTGAAGCCTATAGTTTGAAACTCAGATAAAAGTGCTCCTGAACGCAATGTATTACCCCCCCTCCCCAATTCAAAAAGAGCTTCTAGAATCTCTACCCGCTATTTCCATAGTGACGGCATGTGTTGAACACAGTGTTCCATTGTACCAGCCTATTCGTGCCTAAGATTAAAACAAGCATTGTTTAATTTGTCAATGTCATGAAGATGGCAACTGGGCGGAAACATGTTTGGCAGGGTCTGCCATTTTTACAAGCAGGAATATGGGAACAGGCTAAGAAAGCGGCCAATTTTAACTTCAACCCGTTTGAAGGGTATGGATTGCTTAATAAAGTACAGGTGTAAAATTCTTCCCACCTATATGATGTGTTTCTTACATAGACCTCTCTTGATTGATTGACCAATCTATGGAAAATAATTCTGAGTGTATAAAAGAGGCAGAAATGAGGGTCAACCATTTGTTCAAGCCTGCTGTACCTGACAGTGACTAGCTGGAAATAGAATACAGTGGCATAATGTCTAGATGTTTGCTCTTCAGCTAAATCTTGTTGTAGAATCCATTGCTAGGGAGACCAGGAAAGGTGAGCTGATTTGCTGTGTAGCTCTGAGTTTTCCTCTGTATTAGTTAGTTGCAAGTCTCCCTACTGTGTACAAGGGCTGAATTTTATTTATTTGTTTATTTAAAAACAACCCTCTGCAGCTTTTCACGCAAACAATACCATTTCTTTGCTCAGTAAAGTGTTACAAGGACTTTTCTCTCTGGAGTCTGCAATATTTAGGTGACTTTGCTAACAAATACATGATGTGAAATCCTCGCACTACAACTTGCCTTGCCTCTACAGTGGTACCTCGGGTTACATACACTTCAGGTTACATACACTTCAGGTTACAGACTCCGCTAACCCAGAAATAGTGCTTCAGGTTAAGAACTTTGCTTCAAGATGAGAACAGAAATTGTGCTCTGGCGGTGTGGCAGCAGCAGGAGGCCCCATTAGCTAAAGTGGTGCTTCAGGTTAAGAACAGTTTCAGGTTAAGTACGGACCTCCGGAATGAATTAAATACTTAACCCGAGGTACCACTGTACTCCCGTTCATTGGCTGCCACATGCAGAGGAAGGGAATCTCACAACACAATGATGTCATGGCCTCCATTCATCCCTAGGTGTTATGAGGGAGACAGAACGAGCAAGATATGTGGCAGCTCTTGTAATGTCTAATTCTGTTTCCAGTCTTTCCACTACTTCTTGGCAAAACCCACTTGGATCTCATCCTCTGCCTCCCACTCTTTAGCAAATAGTTAGCCTCCTTCTCTGGCAATGGCTAGCAAGTCCTTCAAGGCTTGCTTGGAAAGTTCTTCCAGTGCCATCATGGCCAAATGGTGCTACATGGAGTAATTGATCTATAAGCCAGCAGGCCACAAATTTGTCAGGCCACATCTTGGCAAGACTTCATCTTAAACCTCCAGTGTCCCCCTGGTGGCTTCTTTGAGCATAAAGGGAAGTACAGTCTTCCCTTCTTCTCCAAAGCAATTACAGCGATACCTCGGGTTACATACGCTTCAGGTTACATATGCTTCAGGTTACAGACTCTGCTAACCCAGAAATAGTGCTTCAGGTTAAGAACTTTGCTTCAGGTTGAGAACAGAAATCTTGTTCCGGCGGTGTGACGGCAGCGGGAGGCCCCATTAGCTAAAGTGGTGCTTCAGGTTAAGAACAGTTTCAGGTTAAGTACAGACCTCCGGAACGAATTAAGTACTTAACCCGAGGTACCACTGTACTCCGGTGGGGATTTCCACTGCATATTTCACCATGTAGGCATATAATATGAGAGATATGAGAGACAAAATGTTAAACTTTACACATTCTGCTGTAAAGCTAGTTTTATTTATGACCTGCAGGTTCATTCCTAACAACAGAGGCCTCCAGCACAGATCTGAACTTTTCAACAACTTTCCCAGACAGAACAAAAAGCCAAGCTACAGAACCAAAGCCCAGAATGAAAAATGTGGAACAGCACTACCTACTGATTGAAAGTACCAGTGTAGTGCCATGAGCTACTACTCTCATCCAAGCTGATTAAGGCTGATGGGAGTTGTCGTCCAAATCATCTGGAGGAAACCAAGATGGTGGTTGAAGTGTAGGTGGGTTCCCATGAGGCAAGAAACAGTGATAGCAGCAAGAACCTTTATTGAACTAACAGAACTGGACAACAGGGGCAAAGCAACTGCTTATATAAATTTCTGAAGGCCTGGGCCACTCCCACTCCCAACGTGATTGGCTGTCTAAACTTCCAAGCTGTGAATCATAACTCAGAGTTTAAGGGTCAATGGCAGAGGCCCAAATCCTGAAATGTTCTGTGACTGGATGTCATGTATCAAATCAGAACACAGGGGCTCAGAATCCTTACTCCAGACTCAAGCTTAGGCAAACACAGACTACTGAATACATAACAGTGGTAGCTGCTTTAGGAGCTACCAACTGAATCAGCAAATATTCAAGCATTTTCAAAGCTGACTTTGCCCAATCATCCTTCTGGCATAGGTGACAAGAGGCCTACTTTTCTGGATTACACAAGGCATCTGGCTCTAACTTAGATCTTTCTGCCCACAAACAAACCCGTTTGTTGGCTTGGAAAAGCCAAACTGTGCATGCTCAAAAATCACTTTGGGCCCTACCAGATGTCTTTTATTGTGCAATCATGACAATTTGTGCTCATAATGGAATTGCGAAAGTTATGCATGATTCCACATTCAATACATTTTGCAATTCCAAGTATTTCAATGCAGGCATACTGCTTCATTCCCAGTTGGTGCTTGTCCTGAAACTTCCTGCTGAAATCCTGTAGCTTTCCGTAATGCACGTTCCAGTTCATTTTTCAACCAGCTTTTGTTGTGCTATAGTGACAGATTGCCCTTCCAGACAGTGGTAATGCAGTAACATTGGGGGAGCATCCCAGAACAACTGATAAAGCAGAATGATGTGCAGATGGTCCACTGTAAATCCACCACTAATGCACTATCATTGCATGAATGACATGTCACAGAATACACACGCAAAAACAATGCAAGCTTTGTGTGTCATAAATTGGTGATTTAATTTTACTGCAGTGCAACAACAACAACAACAACAACAACAGTCAGGCTGGGTGGAGAGAAAAGACTCCCTCAGATGTTGCCCAGTCTGAAAGGCAGCAAAATCAATTACCCAAAGGACTAAATAGAAAGGCAGTGCTCGCAAAACAATGGCCATTTTAAACATTTCCTGCCTCGAGTCCAGTTAGCTCAGTGTTATATACTCTGGCAGGCAATGGCCCTGTAAGGTCTCAGAAGGACTGTTAGGACATTGCAACCAATTTAATATGCAGCCTCCGCCTTTCATATGCAGCTGGGCAATTGCTCTGCACAGCTGTGGATCTTTACTGCTGTGGGTATCTGTGGCGGCACAGGGCAAAGGGCTTATTTCATTTATTTATTAAATTTATATACCACCTTTTCCTCCAAGGAGCTCCAAGGACGGTGTACATGGTCCTCCCCATTTCATCTTCCCAACAACCTTGTGATGTAGGTTAGGCTGAGAGACAGTAATTGGTCCAGGGTCATCCAGTGAGCTTCATGGCTGAGTGGAAATTTGAACATGGGTGGCGCTGTGGTCTAAACCACAGAGCCTAGGGCTTACCGATCAGAAGGTCGGCGGTTCGAATCCCTACGATGGGGTGAGCTCCTGTTGCTCGGTCCCTGCTCCTGCCCACCTAGCAGTTCAAAAGCACGTCAAAGTGCAAGTAGATAAATAGGTACTGCTCCAGAGGGAAGGTAAACGGCGTTTCCGTGTGCTGCTCTGGTCCCTTTACCTTTACCTTTTAACTTTCCTTCCACAGGGCTAGAGCTCTTTTATTCTGACCAAAGGGAGAGAAAACCATTTTAGGATTCTTAGTTTTTTTGCAGCTAGCTAGTAAGAAGAAACAGCCTTAGAGTGCTGTTACCTTCAGAGGACTGGTAGGACCATGGCTTTGCCTTTTCACCAGGAAACAGTGAAACAGCCTTGAAATTAGGGTGGCCAATTACACATTGCCCAGACAGAGTAAACACAGCTCAAACAACAATAACATCATCATAATCATCATCATCATCAGATGAATAACAACAAGAAGAGCACACATTTGCTTAACCTTTGCATATGCTAACGTGGATAGAAGCAAGCTTATAAATAATTTAAATGGGAAAATATCTCACTATAGTGGGGAAGACCATAAGCAGGGGACTAGTATGGTGGCAGCTATGGAGGGGCAGCTTCAAGGCTCTTGCTAATCTCCATCCTTAGGACTCCTGATCATTAAGCTAGACTTGAGCAAATTCAACTAATTTCAGAGCTTTCTCTTCCAACGGGGTTTCGCAAACCTGTATGAAGAAATATTATAATCAAGCCTTCAAGCCACAAATGAGCAGGAGAGGAGCTTAATCAGGGTAAAGCAAATCCCTCTCCCCGAAAGATAGAGAAGCTTTCCCCCAGTGACTTTGTTCAGTACATTGTGTGAATAATGGGATATAAGAAAGAGATGATAAGTGACATCTTCTGGCTAATGCACCAATCATTATCCTGCCTTTTAATAATATAATTGAAGACTGATAGCAAGCCACCTTTTATTTATTTCTGTTCAACACACTCGAAATGATTTGCTTTCCGTATTGATTTTGTGGCTGCTTTGGCTTATTTATCATTCTTTTGCACAATTTTTCAGTTGTTATTTCTAATGCTGCTGGTTGTCTCTCCCCCCCACCCCCCACCCCAATTTGTTCTTTCCCGATTTTATCTCTGATTCGCGATGATGTCCTTGTGTCTTCCCACAGGACCAATGAGGCTTCTGTGCTTTCCAAGGTACAATTTTGTGGGGCAGAGTTATCTTGGTAGCTCCCAGTGGGAGTGAGGCATGGATTTGCAATCATCTGACATCAGTAAGGTACCAGGGCATTCCTAAGATTCAACTGCTTTGCTGCTGTATGTTGGGGAAGCGATGAGAAAGAGAACATTGGGGAAAATGGCACCCGTTTATGCTGGATTAATGAATTTGAGATAATGAGCATCCTCTGGTTTTCTCTTCTGTGTCACCACTGCAGGTTAAATAGGACACGGGTGGCGCTGTGGTCTAAACCACTGAGCCTTTTGGGCTTGCCAATCAGAAGGTCAGTGGTTCGAATCCCTGCAATGGGGTGAGCTCCCATTGCTCTGTCCCAGCTCCTGCCAACCTAGCAGTTCGAAAGCACGCCAGTGCAAGTAGATAAATAGGTACCACTGTGGCAGGAAGGTAAACGGCATTTCCGTGCGCTCTGACACTCATCACGGTGACCCAAACACCAGAAGCAGTTTAGTCATGCTGGCCCCATGACCAGAAAGCTGTCTGTGGACAAACGCCGGCTCCCTTGGCCTGAAAGTGAGATGAGAGCCGCAACCCCATAGTCGCCTTTGACTGGACTTAACCATCCAGGGGTCCTTTACCCTTACCTTAAAGTGCAATGTCAAATGTAAGAGCATTGTACAAAGAGCTAGGAAAGGAGGGGACAGAGTATCAGGGCTGACTCTAGGTTTGAGCAGGATTGGGGGGGGGGAGCTGGGCAAAGTCTTTAGCAGTGGGCATCTGGGTTAAGGCACCATTTTAATCTCTCACAGTGCCCCAAAGCTAAGGATGTCAGAGAATTCTGACATAAACCAAAGTGGAATTTACCAGTGGTCGCTTACTCAGCCCATGTCTGAAACCGAAATCAACTCAAGTCAGCTGTTGTTGTGTTTAGTTTGCAAATGATATGTAATTGATTGCGTGTCCCCCTCCACTATTTGGCATTGTGTTTCCTTTGCAATGAAATGAATGGGGTGGAATAATTCAACAACAACAACATTTATGTAGTTAATCACATCATGAGCCTGGATAGCTCTGCTGGTTAGGGCATGACGCTGATAACACCAAACTTGCAGGTTCGATCCCTGTATGGGACAGCTGCAGGTTCCTTCATTTGCAGGGGGCTGGACTAGATGATCCTAAGGGTCCCTTCCAACCTGATAAATCTATGATTCTAAGTTATATAGTTTTGCCACAGCAGAAAGTGAGACAGATCCCTGCATCAGTCATCTCACTTCAAATGTTAAAAAGATTCTACAGCCTGAAAAAGAGAGACAAGGAATGTACTTTTGTAAACCGAGAAAATCTTTAATAAAAATTACATTCAAAAAATAGAAGAAACCGTGCTACAGATGAGATATACAGGGCAGAAAAGAAAATGATGCCTTCTTACATGCCAACCTGGAGTGACACTGAAGAAGGCATTGTGGGAAATTTAGATGGAGGCTAGGCCCACCTGCCTCGGGCTGCTGGGGATTCTGGAAAATATTTAAAATGGAACTGTTATGTATTCAGTGGCCTGTGTTTGCCTGAGCTTGAGTCTGGACTAAGGATTCTGAGCTCCTGTGTTCTGATTCGATACATGATGTCCAATCACAGAACATTTCAGGATTTGGGCCTCTGCCATTGGCCCTTGAACTCTGAGTCGTGATTTGCAGCTTGGAAGTTTAGACAGCCAATCACATTGGGAGTGGGAGCGGCCCAGGCTTTCACAAATGTCTATAAGCAGTTGCTTTGCCTCTGTTTCCCAGTTATGTAGTTCAATGAAGGTTCTTGCTGTTATCACTGTGTCTTGCCTCGTGGGAACCCACCTACACTTCAGGAACCTAGGCCAGGCCTCAGTGTTGGGCCCTGCTGGGGCCTTGGCAGTTTCCGAAGGATGTCAGTTGTTGATGCTGGTCTTGCAAAGAAAGATTCGGATGATACAGAGCTATGGCCATGCCTGTACAATCACATATATTAGATGTTTGTTCCAGTCACAAAAATGAGGTAAAAATTTCTAGGTCTTTTAAATGGCCATGCCTTAGAATAGCTGGCCATGGAACTAACCAGAGAGGACTTACTATTGAGTGGCAACAAGGATGTAAGTAGAAGATGTAAGTGGAAGATGTAAGTGTTGTAGAACTGATTGGGAACAGTGACCACAGTGTTGTCAAAATTAACATACATGTAGGTAGATAATTGCCAAGAAAAACGTAAGTCAGTCGCATTTGACTTCAAAAAAGGAAGCTCCCCTCAAATGGTGGTGGAAAGAGAAAGCGAAGGGGGTCAAATCTCTCCAGAATGCTTGGGGGTTGTTCAAAACCACAATAACAGAATGTATAACCGCAGATCAAGAAAGGTACTATCAGGGCCAAGAGGATGCCACTGTGATTAATGAGCAGAGGAGGAAGCTATAAGAGGAAAGAAGGGTTTCTTCAGAAATGGAAGTCATGTCCAAAGGAGGAGAACAAACTTTGGCAAAAGAAATGCAAGCAGACAATAAGGAATGCAAAATGAACCAAGAAAAAAAAACAAAAACAATGAGCACATCACTAAAAACATAAAAACCACAACCAACAAAAATCTTTAAATACATTAGAGACAGGAGATCAGGTAGGGATGTGGTTGGACCTTGGATAACAAAGGAATCAAATGTGTGCTGAAGGAGGAAAAGGAGATTGCAGATTGCAAAGAAGCTAAATACATTATTGGCATTTCAGGAAAAGATGTAGGGTAGATACCCTGTATCTGGACTCAGTTTCTTAAGAAAGGGAGTCTGAGGAACTGTGGCAAACAGTGGTGAAAAGATAGGAAGTTCTAGGCCTTACTGAGAAAAACTGACAAATCACCACATCCGGATGGCACACACCTGGGAGTTATTAAAGAACTCCAATGTGAAATTGTTGATTTTCTAACAAAATATGCAGCTTGTCCCTAAGACGAGCCTGTTAGAATTCCTGCTCTATGACTGCAGTCATGGGATTGTTGTCTTTCACATGACGGTGTATGTTTTGACTCCACAGAGTGGGAAGTGACGGAGACAGGATATTTGTGTCACTGTGTTCTGTGAAGTGGGACTATTGTCCTTTGTTTTTTCTCTTTGCTGTCTGATGCTAGAGAGAGAGGGGGCGATGTTGCAGTGCTCCATGTTTATATTTAAATAAAGTAGATTAGCCAAAATGCTGAGTTGCTGAGGTCTGTTACACAAGCTGCGAAGACTCTGCGGATCCCTAAGTGTGCCAATGACTTTTGGCATTGGTCACTGTGATGTTCAGGCAGAAGAAAGCTTTTGAAGCTCCCGAACGATCGACCAGGAGGGAGAGAACATGCCAGTCGGGCATGTGTCTCTGCCAGGGTCCTACTCGAGTGTAGGAGGAGCTCCTGACAGAGCCTCCATATTTGAAGTCTGAAAAGTAGCAAATGTAACACCGGTTTTAAAAAAGGGACCCAGATGGGATCAAGGAAATTACAGGCTAGTTGGCTGAACTAGGAAAACTGGTTGGAAGCATTATTAAAGATGGGATTAGGAGGCCTATAGAAGAGCAAGCCTTTCTGAAACGAAACAACATGACATCTGTAAATGTAAGCCCTGCCTCGCTAACCTCTCTGAGTTCTTTGACAGTGCCAACAAGCATATACAGTGGTACCTCGGGTTACATACGCTTCAGGTTACATACGCTTCAGGTTACAGACTCCGCTAACCCAGAAATAGTACCTCGGGTTAAGAACATTGATTCAGGATGAGAACAGAAATCGTGCTCTGGTGGTGCGGCAACAGCAGGAGGCCCCATTAGCTAAAGTGGTGCTTCAGGTTAAGAACAGTTTCAGGGTAAGAACGGACCTCCGGAACGAATTAAGTACTTAACTCGAGGTACCACTGTAGATAGAATTGATTTAATCTGGGGGTACACAGGGGTACACACACCCCTAAACATTTTGTGAATCTAGGTTTGGCCTCATTGAGGGGCAGTATTTCAATATGAATAGGAAAATGAAAGTACCCCTAAACATTTATTTTTTTTAGAAAAAAAAGAGAACTGGATCTAGTCAACTTTGTAAACCTATAAAATGTTTTTGTACCTCACCAAGGACTCCTGAGTACGTTTAGCAGTCATGAATAAGAGGAGAGGCTGGAATACAGATCAGTAACTGGTTAAGGACTAGGAAGCAGGGAGTAGAAATAAATGGAAAGGTCTTCCAATGGATGAGTCCCCCAAGGTTTAAACTCAGTTTTCATTCAGGTTCTGCTTTCCAGAGGGTATAACACACACATGGCTCTGCCTAGCTGATGACAAAGAGTAGGATGATCAAATGTGAGGAGGCGGGCCTTAACAAATCCTGGTCTAAACCATTTAGAGCTAAAATAGGGATAAGCAATATTTCGCATTACACCTGACAGCAATGAAGGTGGTAAAAAAAAAAAAGGGAGAGAAACGTGTTCCAAAAAATTAAGTGAATGATTACATATTTTAAAACTAG
Organism: Podarcis filfolensis; assembly: GCF_964270895.1. Classification (NCBI taxonomy): domain Eukaryota; kingdom Metazoa; phylum Chordata; class Lepidosauria; order Squamata; family Lacertidae; genus Podarcis; species Podarcis filfolensis. The sequence goes on along the minus strand of NC_139603.1, from coordinate 27,525,506 downwards.
CTAGAGGAAAGCTGAGATTTAAATCTTCCCAGCTTCTGGCTGTCAAATTCTCTCACCTATTGGGCACACATAAATAGAACAGTGTATCCATGGCAATGGGGAGTTCATTTTCTCCTAACAAACTGGTAACAAATCACTTAACTTTTTTATTTGTTTAAATATTGCTATTCAATGTTCAGCATTTATACCACACTTTAGAGAGTTCAAAGCACTTTCACACGCATTATCTCGGAAATTTCTCCCATGGCATTTTTAATTTTTTTTAAAAAATAATTTTTATTGAAAATTTCATCAAAACATTTTTATTCCTGTATTGCAAATGAGGGAAGGTAAGGATGGGACCGAACTTAGAGAAAAGCAGGTGGCAGCTTAGGGGAGTTGGGTGAGTGGAAGGCAGTGGCATATTCCTGGTGGAAAACTGCCAACTCAGAGCTCCCTGGATCTCCCTGCCAACCAGGGAGGCCCCAAGCTACTGAAAGTAATGGGACCCTTTATATGTCCAGCTGTCCTTTGTCAACAACAAATTGTCGCTGTTTTTTGTGTTTAATACATGCTATGTGGTAATTTATGGACCTAATAGGCATCTAAAGCCATTTGCACATAACAAAATATGTGTTTTATCATATTAATTGTTGAACAGAAATACTATTAAGAAGCATATTAATAGTGAAATACAATTAAGAAGTATATTCATAGTGAAATAATTATTAAGCTCTAACTAAAAATGATTGGGGGCCCATTACAGTGGTACCTTGGGTTAAGTACTTAATTCGTTCTGGAGGTCTGTTCTTAACCTGAAACTGTTCTTAACCTGAAGCACCACTTTAGCTAATGGGGCCTCCCGCTGCCGCCGAGCATTTTCTGTTGTCATCCTGAAGCAAAGTTCTTAACCCGAGGTACTATTTCTGGGTTAGCGGAGTCTGTAAACTGAAGCGTATGTAACCCGAGGTACCACTGTACTTACATCACAGGAGCCTACACAACACAAAACACTGTTGCTGTATGTAGGTTTTGTTTTATTTGTTTTTTATCTTATATTTTGGAAATGTACATCCAGTGTTTTTTCCTTTAATTTTTATTGGGGCCCCCAAGAGAGTGAGGCCCTAAGCTATAGCTTGTTTAGCTTATATGTAAATCCGGCATGCTGCCAACGCCGACACCTTGCTCCACTCATTTCCCCGGCCCAGCTAATGAGGCTTGTTCAGGTACTGCAGATCAGTGACTTAGATGGTATAGAAAAATCTCCATCTACTTCACAGCAGTAGTATTCAGCAACCGTCAGGGTTTAGCTTGCTCAGAGCTGGAACCAGGGGCAAGGGGGTATCCTTGAATGAGGAGCAAGGGGAGTGGAGCCCCACAGCAGCCAGCACAGATCTCCATGTTCCTCCTCCTTTGACTCTGAGGAGCAGTCAGACCTAGACGTTCTGGTCCAGCGCCACACAAGATGGTTGCCCACGTTCAGGACCAGAGATCTGTACACCAGTTGCCTGAGTCCCTGGGCAGCCTTTAGACCCCACCCCATCACCTCTAGGGTCATAGTAGCAGAGAAGATGGCTAGTGAGATAGATGTTTCAGGATCATCTGTGAACTGCTCAGTGCATGTGAACTGATGGGGGAGAAGTGGGGAGTTTATGTAAGCCCAGATCAGAGCCTGGCTGGAAGCCAGGAAAAGTTGGAGCCAGCAGCTCCTGTATAAGATACCACTCTGAGCTGCTTCACTGCTGAAGCAACATCTCCCTTAGAGCCCCAAGTTCCAGAATAAAGCCTCCTTGAACTAGAGAAATGGGTAGGGAGTACAGTGGTACCTCGGGTTAAGTACTTAATTCGTTCCGGAGGTCCGTTCTTAACCTGAAACTGTTCTTAACATTAAGCACCACTTTAGCTAATGGGGCCTCCTGCTGCTGCCGCGTCGCCGGAGCACGATTTCTGTTCTCATCCTGAAGCAAAGTTCTTAACCTGAAGCACTATTTCTGGGTTAGCGGAGTCTGTAACCTGAAGCGTATGTAACCTGAAGCGTATGTAACCTGAGGGACCACTGTATGTTTCTGTTCTCTTCCCCTCCCCCCACCCAAGAAAATCAAATGTGCATCCTCTTGTTTCTCTTCTTCTATTTTGCAATCTTAATCCTGACATATTTGCTCATTTCCTCTGAACCTTTCCCATTTGTCAGAGTCTTTCTTAGCACAAGTGAATTCTGGGTTGATGATGAATTAATATTTATAAAGCAAGTTCCCTGTTGGAACGTACATGTGAAGCAGAACTGGCAAAGACTAGTTGTTTTGAGTGCCAGTGTGTATATGTGATTTCACAGCGCAACACCGTTATGATGTAACTTGATATAATAATAGTTTACACAGTCATCGTTGCCCCAATCTGACTAGAAGCATATGGATGCAGATGCAGTTTATAAGGAGAATGCATGCACAAATTAGTGTTGAATGAGCAAGTCCTCACCTGATCTACTTCCAAGGCCTAAGCGCATCTAGCCCCAGTTGTATGCTCGCAGTAAAAATGATGATCACCTATCTGTTTAGGTTGAGGAGCAAGTAGGGGGTGGGGTATTTTTTTATCTCTCCCCTTCCACACGGAACAGCTGATTGGGTCTACCACAAGTATCTGACTGGGGATTTGTATGTGCAGCCCCAACTACTAGACATATTTGTTTGTTGGACAGAGCTAAGGTTTTCCATGTATTTTTAAACCTGTGACTATTTCATTTCAGGTTCAAAGGATAAAAGCTATGAAATCATCTTTCTGAGACATTTGCTTTGCATAGATTTCTAGACGCTGTCTACACCTCACCATACATTTTAATTGGTGTTTGAATGCAGAGTGTATTTTAAACGTATTCTTGAATTGAGTGCTATCTCCTGATTTAATTATGTGATGGCAGCTAGATCTACCAATAAAAAGTGGCTCAAAAACATATCTGGATATCAGCACTGTCACCCTAAGACAAGTTTCATCAATATGAAGAACATCATATCCCTGTCTTCCTTTTTCAATTCTATCCTGTCATCTTTATTTTCAGATGTAGACCTCTGAGAGGGCGAAACCCAGTCTCTCTTGCCCATGTACCTCAGAATTAGGGAAACGGAGTCTCTTTGCAAAAAGTAGGACATCCCTGTTTCTTGCATCACTTGATAGGCATGGTATGACCCTGATCAAGAACTTTAGATCTTATCCAAGAATTTACTGGATCCCAGAGGACCCAGATTATTCTAGGCATTGATTTTGAAGTACTTTCTACTGCAGAGTAAAGCGAACTCAGACTCGGACTGTATTTGTTTATATTAAAATTAATGATTGGCAATTCCATTAAATTAAAACCAGTGAATGTAATTAGCCATCTGAGCAGCAATGATACCAACCAAAAATACAATAAATCACAGAGCCAAACAAAAACCTGCTGACCAGAGGGAGCAGATTAGCCGATATTAAAGCCTCAATGATACAAAATGGTCTTCACCATTCTCCGAAAGGTTCAGATGGGTTGGTGGTAGATGGGCCTCTCAAGTGGGAATGGGTATTTCTAGAATCTGGGAGCCACAAGTGAAAAGGCCCTGATCAGCAGACTCACCAGCCACAATTCAATAGGGCCTGGAGAAGACCCTCTCTGAAGATCTCAATGGGCAACCAGGATTGGGAAGGGCCTTAGCTCAGTGGTTGAGTATCTGCTTTGTATTCAAAAGGTCCCAGGTTCAATCCTTAGCATTTTAAGGTAGAGTTGGGAATGTTCTCCTGTCTGAAACCCTGGAGATCCATTGCAAAATAGGGTAGACAACTGAGTTTGATGGACCAATGGTCTGGCTTGGTGTAAGACAGCTTCCATGTTCCACGAGGATCATGTGAAAGCAGGCGGTTTTTTCTGAAAACCTTAAAGGGCAAGGAGAAGAATAGTCCCTCAGTAACATCATCAGGAACCTGCCCTTCAAATAGGACCCATCACAAAACAGTTCCTCTCAACTCAACTAGCCAGTTCATAAGCGTGTTTTTGTTGGATAATATCAAAGCATCTGAGTCATCTCACAGAATTGACAGAGGCTCTGTACACACTTCAGCTTTTGAAGTGCTGTGGTTTGGGGTTTTATAAAAGTGCTTTTGTAAATGTTGCTTGTAAGTGTCCATACCTGCATGAATAGTTGTTAAATCATTGCCATCAGTACATGCAGAGGGCTTGTCCTCTATGGATAGGGCACATTAATTTATTTGCTCCCCGCTCTTAATGCCCACCACCCTCCCTTTAAAGATAAAACCCTATGAGTTTATTGAGATACCAGAAGTCTGGCAGCAGAGGCTACACAGACACAGTTAGTTATATTTAATTCAGTGTAGGCCCCGAGGCTGCCTTCACTTGTACCATGCAGGCAATTTCATTACTACATTTCTTTTTACAGGGGTGGGAGTCAAGACACTCTGGGTTGTCCTCAGCTAACATCTGCCCACAAGATACTCACTGAAATTAATACTCAAGTTAGTCATATCTATTTCTTTCAGTTGCTTTAGCCTGAGTATAACTAACACTGAATGAACCTCTTTGTAAATGCATAGGCTTCCTTCCCTTTTACCATGTGGGCAACTTCATGGCTACGTATCTTTTTCTTTGGGCAGGGCACTCTGAGTATGCTCAGAGGTTCCCTGTTCTGGTGCTGTGCATGGCTAATGACTGTGGTGCCTATTTTATTGCAAGGCATTCATCGTGTGTTATGTTTAAGAGTTTCCCTGCCCTGACACCTGGCAGGTGGGGAATATCACAAAGTTTGGTTTATTGAATGAGGAAAGGGGGGCACTTTAGGCTTCTGATCTATCTGCTCCCTGTTATACCAATTAATTCTACTGGAGTCATTGTGATTTCTTAAAGGGAAACATCAACTATGTTTTGTTAAGGGCAAAGGAGATGGTGGGAGCAGCTCAAATCTGTCAAACTTCCACCATAAGCAGTCAGATAATATGGTTCTTGGTGCAAAAGGTTTATAGTGATCACAGCAGTAAGTTGATCCGAAGTATTACTTAAATAATAATAATAAATACTATGGTGGAAACTGGCCCCTTTCCAATTGTGTTCATGTACAGAGGAGAAAGAGATTCTACCAGCCCTTTTAAAGAGCTGTTTTTGCCCATCCTTTTAGAGAGCAAAACATTAGTGAAACCTATGTGACTCTCCAAAGACTGAAGGCTTCTGCTTTGGCGATCTCTCGTAGCCGAGTAAGATGGTCTTCCATGAACGCGGTTTTAACAGTGAGTCCGTAAGTGACTGTGGAGGCCAATTCTGGATCCACATGTCCTTCCACAGTGGGGACATAGGTTTCCAGGTGGGAGTTGATCACAGTGTGGATTTGCCAAGCGTGCCTTGCTCTTAGCATGTTCCTCCCTTGCACCCTACGTTTGAGCATCTTCAAAGCCCATGACACCTTTGGTAAAGGCTGTTCTCCAATTGGAGCACTCGCAGGCCAGTGTTTCCCAGTTGTTGGTGCTTATATTACATTTTTTAGATTTGCCTTGAGAGAGTCTTTAAACCTCTTTTGTTGACCACCAGCATTACACTTTCCATTTTTAAGTTCAGAATAGAGTAGTTGCTTTGGAAAACAATAATCAGGCATCCAAACAACATGACCAGTCCAATGAAGTTGATGTTGAAGAATCATTGCTTTGACACTAGTGACCTTTGCTTCTTCCAGCACACTGGCATTAGTTCACCTGTCTTCTCAAGTGATGTGTAAAAATTTTCGGAGACACCGTTGATGGAATCTTTCAAGGAGTTGGAGATGGTTTTTATAAGTGGTCCATGTTTCACAAGCATACAGTAAGGTCGGTAGTACAATAGCTTTGTAAACAAGCATTTTGGTTTCCCTGCGAATGTCCTGGTCTTCAAACACTCTGCACTTCAGTTGGGAGAAGTTATACTCGCAGAGCTCAGGCGATGCTTGGAGTATCAGTATACTGATATACCACACGTGTGGTTATCTTCAAGTTAGTCTGGAACACCAAATAGCTCCAGCATCTGTCAAGTGAATCTCCAAGGGGGCGGGCAGTGGCTACACATTTCACAGCCCAACAACATCACAAGACCCTTCCCAAGAAGGGGTTCCCCAGAGAAGGCACTTTCAGTTTCCACACAAGGCCAAGAGGTGCTTCAACATGCATGGTAAAATACAGAACGACTTATAACTGTTCTACTGAAAGGCACTTTCAAGACACTCAAAGAATGTTAAACTAACAACATGGAGACAACATATTCGGTGTGTACACTGGGGGGGGGATGCATCTGAGAAAGGCAGAGAATGCATTTTACGGCTGTATGTGTACATACTCAGGGATTCACCTCTCCTGTCTCACAAGAAGCCACTTGGAGATTCAGCCTCTCCCATCGTGATTTGTCTCTCTATACTCAATATTTTTGTAAGCGTCACACTGTCGCTCCCGCCAAAAGCAGTGTGGCGACAGAACAGCAAACAGGTGAGCAAGGAAGCACCCCAGGTGAACTGCTGAGGAAGGAGTGCCATTTAAAGGCAGATGGAAAGGGCTTCAGAGAACAGTTGAGCAAACTGCTCTGACATGCCCTCCTCTGTTAAACATCACTGGAGCAGCATCACAAGGATGGGAAACGTATCATAGGCAAACTACTCTCTCATGCACCCGCTCCTGAAGGAAGAGGTGTTTGGGTGAGTTGTGAGGGAAGAGGGTGGGGGTTTAGGGAGAGATGTGGGAAGGAGGGGATGGCAAAGGTGTGGGGTGGAGCTGGTAGGTTGGTGAGAAGAGCAAGCAGGGGTGGCAGCTCCTAGTTCTTTAATATATATGGGAAAGCAAAAGTATATTTTATGAAGTAGATTTGCATTCACTTTACTAAAATATGCCTTGTTTTGGGGGCTTTTCTTTTTATGTTGCACTTCATACACCTCCTTTTTGAGTTGCATGAGAAGAGCTTGTAAAAATGTGGATAACTGGGAAATACGGATGATGAGTCTATTCAGCCCCCACTTGAAACAAGAATTGTCAGGATGTCTGGCTGGCATTCAGGTGCCAACTCTGAGTCTTAGCACTAGGAAAAACTGGACTGGATTGTATCAATATAGGGTTTTGCTTTGCCTGGAAGAGCCCAGCAGCAAAAATGACTCCGCCTTGTTTCTGCTAGACTCGCCTTGGGTGTTGTTTGACTGGCTACTCTGGATCAAAGAAAAACATACTAAGAGAAATAAGCCTTGCGCACACACCCAAATCAGTCTGTGGAATTGTTGTATTTTACTTCTTTTTCTCAGTTCTCCCTTGCCCTTCTTGGATCGTCTTCTTTACAGTCTGCTAGGGTGTGTTGTTGTTGTTGTTTTGAACCCTCCTTTTGGGAGTATTTTTTCTGTCTAGCCCTGTAACGTTTGTAGGATCAAATTTTGAAGAGTCCTTGCTGACTAAGCACTGGGATCTCTTTGAGCCAAACCAACATGTTATGCTAAGCACATAATTCGCAATTATGTGCTTTTTTCTCTCTCTGCTAAATAGCAGCCAAGGGATCAGGACTGTGGCATGGGGGGGACACACCAATGGCAGCTTTCAAGAGGGAATAGCAAATAGCAGCTTTGGGTAGTAATTTTTATCAGGACTCTGGTGTGAGTATTCTATCATCACATGCTCTCTAGCATAGCCCAGGGTGCTTTTCCTCCCCTAAATTAGGGAACACTATATACTGGCTTAACAGCCCTCATTTACCCAACATGCTGTAATAGCGTAACCCAGAACGAAGACATTGGTACATCAGTAGCTGACATAGTGAAACCATAAAACTTGTCTGTTGTGTTTGTTTCCTACCAGCTGAACCACTGCTGCAGCCTCTCTATTTCGTGGTGCAGTAAATGCAAGGTGTGGCTTCTGCAAAGTGAGACAGATCGCACCATACATGACTGCCCCCCACCTGCCAAAAAAGCTGAGAACTGTAATTTACCTCTCACATAGCTAAACTTCCCAGCATCCTTAACAAACGATGGTACTGTTCCCAGGATTTGGCGGTGTGTGTATGGAATCATGTCCTTAAAATGTGCGGAGTGTATGGCCAGAACGAAATTGAATTGAGTGAGCTGTAGCCTCAAGAATTTACCTAGAAAACAAGAAGAGCCAGTGATGGAGGAAGGGGGTGCAGAAGGTACGGGCTGCCCCGGGTGTCATCACTGAGGGGGGTGACAAAATGACAAAAATAGGAGGTTGTTTGTTTTTTAAAAAGGGATCATGAAATGTTTTAGTTCAGTCAACAGACATAACAAAATGCAGCTGGCACTGGGCTGGCACTGGGTGCCACACTTGCATGCATCCTGCAGCGTGCCCAAGTCATGCGTCTCTCCTGGGAGTGACATGGTGGCTTGGGCGCCTGCAGGCTCCGCGCTGCCTGAAATGGCAGCGTGGGACTTGCACCTGCCCTCCGCCTCTCCCTCAGCCGCCCTACAGCTGGGGGGGGGGGGGTGCGGCGGAGAGGCTCCACGCAGCACACCCTGCCCCCATGGGCGGCTTGCTATGCCCCCGGCTGAAGGACGTGTGCGCCGCACCTGGCACCCAAGCAGCTAGCTACGCCATTGAGAAGAGCCCTGCTGAATCCCATCTAGAACAGAATCCTGTTCTTACGGTGGCCAGCTAGATGCCTATAGGAAACCCTCAAGCCTATACCTTCCAATACATATTTACCCACCAGCAGGATCTTGCACCTTTGCTAGTGCTATGTACAAACATTTGAAATGCACAATATTATTGCATCCTGCCCTATCCCCACCCCAGTTGTGTGGCAACTGAAATCTCTATGGGTGCTTCCAGCTGAGGGCTTAATATTGCAAAATTCAGAAAATGCAAATGGGGCATTGGCAGCAGGTCTGTTTTTTTTTTTTTTTAACTTACCTGATTTTCTGTGAAAACTGTGACTAAATATAAAAGGAATGAAACACAGCATAGCATTTTGATGCTGATGTCATGGGGGTGTACGCGAGAGTAGTTCTAATCCAACAATAAACACCTATATGGCAGCAACCAGGATGCGGCAAAATAGGGAAACGTACATTTTGTGGGATGTAAAACTGCAGTCAGGTACAACATTCCTACAGTGGACATGTTAGGGGGTGTTTTGTACCACTCAGAAGACTTCTTGTTTCCTCCTGAGTTGGGACAGACTTCCACTGCATGTGACTTGAAGAGGGTGTGGTCTGTTGTACTAGCATGGAGGAGCACATGGCCTCCATGTTCTGATCAGTGTGTGTTCTCCATTTTGTATGTTGCTGTGTGTTTGGAGAAGTGACTGCTTAGTCGCAGTCACTTGGGACTAACTTCTTTATGGAATAGTTCTAGTTGTTATGTAACCTAAGCCTGCCTTCAGGGATATGTCGGTGAACCTGAATGAATCTGTGAGTAAACTACTTTTATATTAACGTTAATCAGATTATTTTTTTTTGAAGAGGGATTAGGAGGGATTTTACCAGGAAGGAATCTTTAATAGTAAGACTCAGATGAGTCAGCAACAAGCTGATAATTTGTCGGATCTGGACCTCAGTGGGTGGGGGTGGAGCTGAAAGATGGAGGTGGAGACGCTCCTTCAGGTATACTGGGCTGTTCATGGGGGAGTGCTGGATTAAACCCTGTGGAGGCCTCTTGGCAGTCAAAATCTGGGCGGGGGGCAGGCCTCGTGAGCAAGCTGGAATAACATTGAACCAAGAAAGCTTGATTGTTGTTTTCTTTCAAGATCAAATCAATATTATTTTGATCCATTGTCATGGGACCCCTAAAAAGTGTGGGGCCCATAGGCCAGTGCCTACTCTGCCTATTTGGTAATCCAGCCCGGCTCCTTTGGCTGCAGGAGAGAGAAGAAATGGAAGTTGAGGGACGCTTCCTGATGCGCTGCAGCTGTTCCCCACAATGAAATGGAAGGCCCAACATTTGTCAGACACTTTTGGATGCTCAGCAACCTTGTGTGGTTACAGCAACCCTGTAAAGTAGGCCAGTGCTATGCGCTCCCCAAATTGCAGCTGAATCCCTCGCAGATTGGCATCCAACCTCTTCTTAAAAGCCTCCAAGGAAGGAGAGTCCACCACTGTCCCAGAGAGTCTTACCATCAGAAAGTTCTTCCTAATGCTTAGTCTAAATCTCCTCTCCTGCTCTCCCCTCTGAAGCAGCAGAAAACAAACTTGCTCCCTCTTGCAGCCCTCAGTTATTGGAAGATGACTCTCCTCTCAGTCTCCTCTTCTCCAGGCTAAACATACCCAGCTGCCTCAACCATTCCTCATCAGGCTTGGTTTCCAACTGCCTCAACTGTTCCTCATCAGACTTGGTTTCCAACTGCTTAAACCATTCCTCATCAGGCTTGGTTTCCAGACTCTTCAACATCCTGGTCGCCCTCCTCTGCTCACCTTCCTGCTGCTCAATATCCTTCTTCAACTAGCCTGCACTGACTGGCAGCAGCTCTCCAGGGTTTCGGATGGGGGGGGACATTCCCAGCCCCCCTACCTGGAGATGCCTCCCAGGACAAAAGACCTGCATGCAAAGCAGATGGTCCAATCTTGCGCTATGAAGATCCCTAGCCTGCCTTGAAGGATGTGGGGATGGTCTCCCTTTGGAAATGGGGCTGCAGGAAGAAGGATGTGAAATGCCGGCGTGAATCTGCCGAGAGAAGATACAGCTCAGCTGCAGGCGGAACAGCAGGTGCCTCCAAGTTCTGACAGTGGAGCATCACCTCTCAGGAGGGGCCAGGTCCAGGTGGGGGGTTGCCACGGTGACAAGGACCTGCCCTCCTTTCTGACATCTCTTGCTTCTCCCTTAAAAGCCACCAACTTGCAGGTGGCCATTGTGGGCTAGTAGTGAGGCGAGTTTAGTAGTAGAGAGAGGAGTTGGTGATGGTTGGAGACGATAAGGAGAGGTGTTCATTTGATTGTTATTGTTATTTTTATTTGATTTATTACTTTTATTTGATTCATTTTATTTTATTTATTTTAATTTTATTTATCATTTCACTTTTTATTTTAACACTTTTATTTTACATTTTTATTTTATTTTTGTTCTTTATTTTCACATTTTTATTTTGTGCACATTTTGTATATATTTTCTATATATTTATTTTGTGCTTAGAGTAGTTAGTTAGGGGTAAGTGTAGGGTTAGGGCGGGGATTAGGTTTAGGCATAGGGCTGGGGGTGGGGTCAGAGTTAGGCTCGGGTGGGCATTTTAGATAGTTAGCTAGTTTAGAGAGGAGGGTGGGAATTTTTCATGAACAAAATCTGCAGACTGTAAGTAGCATTCCTTTGCTTTCTTTTGACCTCCTGGGGGCGGGATGTGAGTCCTGGGGTCCCCTGCACAGCCTTGGCTCTCTGGAAGTCGACCCGGCCAGTCTTCTCCAGAGAGCTCAATTCCTCCATACTCTTTCCCCGCCTTCCCCTTTTCTCTCCCCTCTCATCATTTACATTTACTAGCACATTCCTAGCCCACTTTCCTCCCAGGAGCTCAAGATGGCCTTCATGGTTCTCCCTGCCACCAATTGTTATCTTCACAGCAGCCCTGCAAAGTAGGCTAGGCTGGCCCAATGCCCACCAGGGAGCTTCATGGCTGAGTGGGGATTCGAGCCCTGCTCTCCCAGGTCCTCCTAGTCTAGCCCTCCAACTACTACATGTCTGCCTGGCTCCATTTTGCATCTCTCCAGCTGCCCTATGACATCGGCCTTCTCCCCCTTCCTGAGGGTCTTTCTGGCTCCAAGGACGACTCCACTACCTTCCTCATGTTCTGCTCCTCTTCTGGGACACCTTGATGCTTGGAGGACCCTCCTAGGGGTCTCCTCCCTCTCCAGGAAGGGCTGGGCTGTCCTAAGAAGACAAGCCTGGCGTTTAGGGTTGGAGCCATCCTCCGCAGACCCTCAGAAGGAGCTGACTTTCCTCCTCTGCTCTCTTCCAGCACATCTTTTGCCACTTGGAGTGCTTCAGGGATAACCCCTGAGCCTGGCCCTGGCCTTGGAAGCCCTCCTCCAGCTGAGGTGAGTGGGGTCTTTGGGGTGGATGGGGGGCAGAACTCCAGGGGGAGCTTCGGGTGGGCAAGAGCAGGCAGGAGGGAGAAGGGGGCAAGGGAGGAGGCAACGTCTAACCCCTTCGCTTTCTCTCTCCAGCTTCATGAGACCCCATTTCAGCTACGATATGGTCAGTGCTATCCTGCATAGAACAATGGAGGCTGTTCTTGGGGGTGCAGAAAAGGAGGACGACAAAGAGGCATGTCCTCTGCTTTGACTTCCCTTTGCACACCCTTGCAAGATTTAACCCAGCACTCAACCTCTCTTCTCTCTTTTCCTGCGGGAACTGAAGAGGCACTTCCAGAGCCTTCTGGGGGGGTCTCCTTCTGGAAGCCCCCAATGCTGGCACCCTCCTTCAGCTGCTCACTGTAAGTGTCCTGATGGCAGGAGTGGTTTTAGGGTTGCCCCCTCACTGTCCTTTACCCAACAAACTGTCCCATTTCTGGGACACGGAGTCCCCTGTCCCGTTTAGCCCCCAATTTGGCCCAAGACCAAAACTGGCAACCCCCATGGTTTGGGAGTGCCAGGGACTCTGTGACGGGGGCAGCAGAGGGCCGCTTTGGCCCAGAATGGATCCTGACACTGAGACACTCTTTCCTCCCACAGGACCTCCGATATTACGTCTTTTGGGGAAGTGAGGTGGAAAGGAAACTAGCGGCCAGCAATATTTCTCTGCTGCTGGCCATTTCACGAAGATTTCCCCCCTCAGAGTAAGTATCTTGCCTTCTTGTATTCATTTCTTTGGTTGCTTCCATCCCCTCAGGAGCACCCCCCCCAGCGACATTTGATGCAAAATATGCGGTGTGTGTCCCTGGGTGCCAGGATGAGGCCAGAGGCTTTCTTTTTTTGCCCCCTTTCCTGGTGCTGCCCTTCTACCTCTGCCCAGGAGGCTGCAGGGCCCAGGGAGGTCCTCTGGGGCAAGGGATTGGGCCCAAGCCATAGGGAGACCCGTCCTGCGTAACATGGGGCTGCTTCTGTGCTCTCTTGCACAAATCCAGGGTGGGGTTCGTAGTGCCATCTGACCCAGATTTTTCTTTCCTCTGCAGAACAAAGTAATTCGGCTGGAGCTGGCCTGCTTCCAGCAAAATCTGAAAGAAGGTAAGCCCCACACCTTGGGGACAGCGAAATCCCTTGACCCTTGTTTGCCCATGACACCCCCCAGGTATTTCTGCTGGGGGTCCTGCAGGACCTGTTCTCTACCTGGCAGGCCTTTCCCACCTGGCCTGGGAGGGCAGCACCCAGACTGACTCCAGCTACAAAAAGCAGAGAGGGCTCTCTTTTTCATTCTCTCCTATCCAGATGACCTCATCATTGAAGAGTTATGATTTTCCTCCCTGAAGGAATTGCTGGCTCTGTTTGGACCTCCCAATTGGCCAAAGACTGGCAGAAGAAGAGGCGCCGAGAATCAGGAGGGGGACAGATGATTTAACCAGCCATGAAATATGGACTGAGATTGGGCAGAACTGAGATTGGGAAGGAAGGAAGGAAGGAAGGAAGGAAGGAAGGAAGGAAGGGAGGAAGGAAGGATCCATGACAGATGGTCATCTAATCTCTGCTTTAAAACCTGCAAGGAAGGAGAGTCCATCACCTTCCAGGGGCGTCCATTCTTCTGTTGAACAATGTTTAGTCGGCATCTCCTTCGTTGAATCCTGAAGCCATTGGTTCAAGTCCTACCGTCCAGAGCAGGAGAAAAAAAGCTTGCTGCATCTTCCATGTGACAGCCCTTGAGTTATTTGAAAATGGCTCTCTCTCTGGTGTCACTGGATCAAGCTGATCGATTTTCTTGCATTACTTAAACTAAAAAGTTTTAATGGATTTTGAATAAACATGCAATAAATTGTTACTGTTTTGAATTTCATTGTGTTATTGTCTTCTGTTGATCTAGACACTTTTCTGTTGCTGCAGGCGAAAACAGCATTAGCATTTTTTGCTGCTGCATCACTCTCAGGTTGACTCGTGTTAAGGTTCTGGTCCGCTAAGACCCCTACAAGGAAAGGACTGTTGCTCAGTGGGTAGAGCACATACATTGTATGCAGAAGGTCCAAGTTCCAAACCTCAGCATCTTCAGGTAGGGCTGGAGGAGACTCCCATCTGAAATTCTGCATAGCTGGTGCCAGTCAATGGACCATTGGCCTGATTGCGTATTAGGCAAATTGCAGTGTTCCTGTATTCCCATGTTCTCTTAGAAAATGGGAGAGGTATTTGGTCAAAAGTGGGTGAGGAAACAATGCCCAGAGTCTGCATCTGTTAAAACCATTTCATCAGATCAAATAGGCTCTTGTCTGTGAGAGCTTATGCTTGAATAAATTGGTTAGTCAATTTGTTAGTCATAAGGCATGGCTTCTGCAAGAGACAGATATCTGAACTGAGTGTGCTGTAGCCTTTAAGATGCTCTATTCCCACCCCCAACTATAACATGGCTACTTTTCTGTAATTCATTAAGATCATGCATTATATTTGTCTAGCCAAAATCCTGTTATCCCTCGTGATACTAACTCTTGATCTTTGCTATATTTTCATCAGCCTGGCTCTCTCTGATATTGCTTGATGGAAGCTTTTGCAACTCACCCTTGTGTTTTCTCTCAGATTAATAGCTGATATACTCATTTTATTCTTAGCATAGTCTCTGAAAAAGCACCCAGGGTTTAGCCAAAATAAACAACTGAATCACGACCATAGCAACCTTCAAGGGCAAAAAGGGTAACAGAATCTCATCGACGGGATGAGGGCCATAGGTGGAGCGGTCTATCATATGTTCGTATTCTCACTCATTCGCTCATTTCCAGTGCTCCTATTGCAGTCAAGATACGTCCTTGAGAGAGTGATGCCATCTCCAATTAATTAATATGGAATTTAGAAGAGAGCAAGGGGTATCTTTGTCACGTTGCCCTCACAGGTACATTTGGAGCTGTAATATAGTGCAGACACACAATCCTATAATCTGTATCCTGAGGCAAACGGCACTATATTTAAAAAGAAAATAAATTGACAAATACCACCTTTGTATTTCCTCAAGAGACCATCATAAGCCATCAGTAACAGCAGGTACAGATCCCAGTTTGTCTCAGTAGTAGGTCCGTCTGTCCTCCCCCCATATCCCCACCACTGAGAATCCATACACTGACATTGCATGACCAGGCGGCAACAGCCCCCAGGGGTCGTAAGAAAGGAATAAAGACTCTGACAACGTGTTATGGAATTAAAATTAGGCCACACCTTTATTAAACTTCTGAATGTAGGAAGTGTACCCCTCCCAGCCCCTCAGCCAGGGGAACTGGGGCACATCAGGGTAAATGGGATATGGGGGTACACTGCGAGACTCAGGTGTACGTAAGTGTACATTGTCCCTCCCATCAACACTGTACTCAGACTGCTGGGATACCTCAGTCGGTACAGCATGAAACTCTTTATCTAGGGTTGTGGGTTTGAGCCCCACATTGGGCAAAAGATCCCTGCATTTGTAGAGGGTTGGGCTAGATGACTCTATGGTTCTATGGTTCTCCCTTTTCTATTCCTTAGGTGCCTCATATGAGAGGGATAAAGGATGTGGAGCCCTCAAATATTCCACAGTGCCTTCCCGCAAAGTATTTCACTCCTGGTTGTCGTCAACATGCAATTCCGGATGTAGTAATTTAGAACAGGTATTTCATTAACAGACAGTCCACCACATATGTACAATACCCAACTGAACATCACCTCATTTATAATAATAATAATAGTAATAATAATAATAATAATAATAATAATAATAATAATAATAATATCAGGCTCAGGAAAGCAGCATTAGATGTTCCATCTGAGGGGCAAATAGGGTCCACTTGTTCTCTGGGGGGGGCGGGGGGGGGGTAGTGGACAGCTGAACTAATCTGAGCGATTGCCTAGAGTGACTTGCCTTTCCCAACAAGGCAGGAAAAGTAAAACTTGCCCTGACTTCTGAAACAAACTAACCATTTTTAAATGGGTAATTAAATAGCTCTCTCTGAAGACAGAGAGGTACCTGGCCGAGGTACAAAGCTCTCCTCTTACTTTATTTTGGAAATAAGTTTTATACACGGTTTTCCAATCATTGTGTGACGGTTCTGAGAGGAATTATGCATGGGAATAGAAAGAAAGTCGTCCCCCGTCCCCCCGATCTAACTTAAACATGAAGCAATTGATAAAAATAGGAGATTGGTTCCCAGGAATGCATAAGGGAGCCTGTTTTATATCCGAGCTTCAATATTATCTGCTTTCAAATGCCATATAATCCCAAATTAATAACTGTGGTTTACTGTGACTGCACAGTGACAGGGATATTGTTAAGTACCGCCTAAAGAGATGACATTTGAAATCATCATTTCTTTCAAGAAGAAAAGGAATGATTGCCATATTTAGAGGCACTTAGCACTGGGACCACTGGTGGCAGTTTGCTGTTCAGCTCCCAGAAATAATCGAATGTTATTGAATCATATAGAATCCATGCCGGCTGCCTGCGCTATTGCAGCCATAAATTAAAATGACAATCCATCGGCTGGCAGCTTCTCCTTGGGAGCAGGCATCTCTAATCTCGTGTTGTCTTTCCAAAGCAGCTTGCCTGGTACCGCATGTGCAATGTGATTTTCTTTTACAGCTAAATTATGACTCCAGTGTGATTGATCTCCTCAAGCTATTTTGAGATTCCCTGACTGCCTAGAAGTATCTCTGTTAGATTGTGTATATTTGCTAAGGTTGAGGAGTTTGGGGAGGGTGGGGAAGGGATCTTTCTATGATTTCGGTGCCACAAAATGCTCGTTTGAAAACTGATTTCTCTTATTTCACTCTGCGCCCCTTCATATGCACACATTGAAACTAGGGGCAGAGCTCTAAACTAGAGTGAGACAAGCAAGTGTTCTGGCCACGGATGCAGCTACTTGTATGAAGTATCATACAGAAGAGCTATTGGTAAAGGATATTAAATTCACATTTTAGTTACTGGTATTGGTATCATTGCCAGAAGAAATATCAACAACCTCAGATATGCAGATGACACAACATTGATGGTAGAAAGTGAGGAGGAATAAAATAACCTTTTAATGAGGGTGAAAGAGGAGAGCACAAAATATGGTCTGAAGCTCAACATCAAAAAAATGAAGATCATGGCCACTGGTCCCATCACCTCCTGGCAAACAGAAGGGGAAGAAATGGAGGCGGTGAGAGATTTTACTTTCTTGGGCTCCATGATCACTGCAGATGGTGACAGCACCCACAAAATTAAAAGACGCCTGCTCCTTGGGAACAAAGCAATGACAAACCTAGACAGCATCTTAAAAAGCAGAGACATCACCTTGCCAACAAAGGTCCATATAGTTAAAACTATGGTTTCCCAGTAGTGATGTATGGAAGTGAGAGCTGGATCATAAAGAAGGCTGATTGCCGAAGAATTGATGCTTCAATACTTGATGCTTGATGCTCCAATACTTTGGCCACCTCATGAGAAGAGAAGACTCCTTGGAAAAGAACCTGATGTTGGGAAAGATTGAGGGCACAAGGAGAAGGGGACAACAGAGGATGAGATGGTTGGATAGTGTTCTTGAAGCTACCAGCATGAGTTTGACCAAACTGCGGGAGGCAGTGGAAGACAGGAGTGCCTGGCGTGCTCTGGTCCATGGGGTCACGAAGAGTCGGACACGACTAAACAACAACAACAATTTGTATCATACCCCTCTGAGAATCTCAAGGTAATATGCATGGGGTTTGTTTGTTTGATTTATTTATTTAAGCTGTTTTTATACTGCTTAATATATAAAACTGTCTCTAAGTGGTGTACAGAAAACTAAAACAATTACAACCAATGCTACAAAAACACAGTAAGACAAATTATTAATAAACAATATACTGATATAAATTCCTTCTCCCACTGACACACCTCCATTCAACAGCTCTCAGT
The DNA here is from genome assembly GCF_964270895.1 of Podarcis filfolensis. NCBI lineage: Eukaryota > Metazoa > Chordata > Lepidosauria > Squamata > Lacertidae > Podarcis > Podarcis filfolensis. The sequence continues at coordinate 27,507,596 of NC_139603.1, read as the reverse complement.
CTCCTGGGTCTCGCTTAGGCCCCAAACAAGCTCATAGAACACCCCACAATTATTATTTTTTTAAAAAATATTTTATTGGGGGGAAAACAATTACAAAGAAATAAAGTGATGCAGAAAAAAGGAGGGAAAGTGAGGGGCAAAGATGTATGAAAGGAAGGAAGGAAGGAAGGAAGGAAGGAAGGAAGGAAGGAAGGGAGGGAGGGAGGGAGGGAGGGAGGAAGGAAGGACGATATACACTTCACAAATGAAGAGGGTTCCTGAAACTTGATGCCATCACTCTAGTCTTTCACTCTACTTTTCTGAGCAGGTACCAAGGTTGCTGGATCCTTCTCAGGCTACTCACTTCCATCAGCATCCAGTCATCCACAGTGTATACACCCAGTTCCGGGCTACAGCAGGTTTGGTGAGTTTCCCAGGAGGCTCAAAAGATGACAAAGAAGACACCTCTTCATTGTATAAGGGAGTCATTGGAAGTAAGTGTGAAAGACTATATTGAGACCACACCTTTTCTGTGACATATCTATGATGTCTTGATGCATCCTGAGATGTATTATGGGAAATTTGGGGAAACTTTAAAAATACTGATGTAACCATTGTTCGGGGCTTCTGGCTGCTTCATCTTGGTGTTGTGGTAGGAAGTCTTGTTGCAACAATAAAGATCAGGCCTACCGGCCGCTGTTTTGCTTCTATCTCCTGGCTGAAGTCTCTTGCTTGTGACCCTGGACCTGAACCTATGGGAGCCAAGGTGGGGTGCTCCAATGGCCCCCTTATACGGTATTCACTTTTCTTCCTCTGGTCTCTGCATACCTCTCTTCTTTTAGGATTTGTCTGTATGGGAATTTACTATATGTCTGCAGCTATTTACATTCCCCCTTAATTGATGTAATTCATGTGAACCTACCCTCAACAACACTTTGCCTGACTTTGGGGGCATGATGATGACGACGATGATTTTAGGTTCATGAGCAACTATCTGTGTGCATGCACTCGGTGCCTCACCGCAAGGGGTTGCAAAAACAATGCTGTAGAACGGAATGAGATAGGCTGGTGGCACAAAATTTTAGCATCGCACAGGGCGCTGCTGGGTGACCTTGGGCTAGTCACACTTCCTTGAAGTCTCTCAGCCCCACTCACCTCACAGGGTGTTTGTTGTGGGGGAAGAAGGGAAAGGAGATTTTTAGCCGCTTTGAGACTCCTTCGGGTAGTGATAAAGTGGGATATCAAATCCAAACACTTCTTCCCTATGACGGAAGCAGAACCAGGCAGAGGAACCAGGCAGAGGGCCTTCTTGGTAGTGGCGCCCGCTCTGTGGAATGCCCTCCCATCAGATGTCAAGGAAAAAAACAATTATCTGACTTTTAGAAGACATCTGAAATCAGCCCTGTTTAGGGAAGTTTTTAATGTCTGATGTTGTATCACATCATCATCATCATCATCATCATTATTATCATCATTAATTCTGTTGTGAGCTGCCCAGAGTGGCTGGGGAAACCCAGCCAGATGGGTGGGATATAAATACTAAATTGTTGTTGTTGTTATCTGATGGCAACTTGAGCCAGGAAACAAAAAGGTATGTATTTATTTGCTTACATAGAATTGTCCTTCCTGCTCTTCTTGTGCCTGAGCACAACTCAGGACAGGTTGCGACACTTGAAAGGCAGCAGCATTGTAAAATAATACATCAAAAAAACGTGCAACACAGCCTTTCAATAAAACATTAAGATGCAATCCTAACTCATTTATCTGGCAGTAAGCCCCATTTAATAGGACTAACTTCTAAATAGATATAGTTAGGATTGAGCTGTTTGTACTTAACAGGCATGTCTGTCAAAATAAAAAAGTCTTTGTCAAACAGCAAAAGGCTTCCACAATGGACGCCTCCAGACTGTCAAATATTTTCTGGGAGTGATTCAAGTGCCTACCAATAAGTTTAGGTCTGCGCAATTAAAAGTGGATTAAAACGCTCTGCTGCCCTAGCATAAGAAATCCACTTTGAAAAAGAGAAATTGACTTTTTGCAGTTTGGAAAGTGAAGGGGAAATGCATTGACAAGTGTGGGCTGAACAAAAGATGAATGGAAAGATGTATAAACACCCTGCAAACAAAACAGGATGGACGCTCATCGTTGTATAACCTCCCTGTAAGCAAATCAGAGCAAATGTTCAGTGAAGACCAGACATAGTCTAACCTTCGTGTAAGCTTTGTGCAAGCAAAGCGGAACGACGGCTCAATAACTAGGTTGTCTGAAGCAACCCAATGTTGCAGCCATTGAAAAGTCCCTTCTGACTCTTGTTGCTGACAGCTATATTTCTACCCCAGATGGTACTTAGAGAAGTGCCTCTACTTCTGGGAAGGTTGGTACAGTTTCTTTCTTGTTTACTGAACCAAAATCATGCAGGGCTTTAAAGCTAGTTACTAACACTTTGAATTGTGTCCAGAAGTCAATTAGCAATCAAGACAAGCGCTGGAGGACAGATGTCATAGGTTCTCACAAATGTGTGTCCAATTCTGGACCAACTACAGGTTCCCAAGACTCTTCAAAATAGCATGTGCAGAACACACTGCAGCAATCCAATCTTGATGTAGCTAAAGGTAAAGGTAAAGGGACCCCTGACCATTAGGTCCAGTCGTGGCCGACTCTGGGGTTGTGGCGCTCATCTCGCTTTACTGGCTGAGGGAGCCGGCGTACAGCTTCTGGGTCATGTGGCCAGCATGACTAAGCCGCTTCTGGCGAACCAGAGCAGTGCACGGAAATGCCGTTTACCTTCCCGCCGGAGCGGTACCTATTTATCTACTTGTACCTGACGTGCTTTCAAACTGCTAGGTTGGCAGGAGCAGGGACCGAGCAACGGGAGCTCACCCCATCACGGGGATCTGAACCGCTGACCTTCTGATCGGCAAGTCCTAGGCTCTGTGTTTTAACCCACAGCGCCACCCGTTAATAGCAGTACTGCCTCACAAATGGGTGGCAGTGTCTAAGCTGGACAAAATGTAGCTCTCCTCACTCTTATATTTATTTATTTCAGCATCTGTTTCTCCTTTCTGTACTTTCTGAGGTTAGAAGGACACCCCTTCCCTCCCTCACAAATACAAATGCAGAAAGCTGGAAAACAAAATGAAATGAAATCACACCACCTTGCATTTTTCTCTGTTTGGAGAGATAAAGAAGAGATTGATGTGGAATCTTCAAGGAAGAAGCAGCAGGTTTCGACATTGTCTTCCTAACACTTTAAAAAGAATTCTACACTCCACATTCCTTTTGACCACTTTTATTATTTCAGTTTAGGGACATTCAATCTTTATCATATAAAGGATATGGCTGACTTGGTTCTGTTAATTCCAAGGGGTCTACTCTGAGTAGGACTTACTTGGACACAACCCATTGCTTTTGCTTTGTTATAATACCTTAGACACGCATTGCCCTTATTTAATAATATTTCAAGCCACTGCTGATGTCCACTCATTTTCTCCTTCGGCGCCTGAAAATAAAATAACACCCATTTTCTGCCATCCCCATCCACATCATCATTCAGATTGTTCAAGATGAGACCCGAGTCCAAGTCAGTCATGAAACTGTTTACTGTCTCTCAGACCAACCTACTAATTGGGTTATTATGTGGGGGTGAGTGGATCTGAGCTTCTAAAAATAAGGAAAGGGGAAAATGGATCACATACATTATCTCAGTCCTACTATAGCATTGCATATTGCATATGGTGAGGAGAAGGGTTTAGTCAGAGAGAGAGAGAGAGAGAGAGAGAGAGAGAGAGAGAGAGAGAGAGCTAGAGAAGGAGGGAGACAGCTTCTAACAATTCCACAGCTGAGGCAATATTTTAACCAGAGACTTCCTGCCTTATAGCTTGTCCTCTTAACCTCCACAGCTCTCAACTGAGTGACATGGTGACACCAACTCTGCAGGCATCAACTCAAAAATTGCACCAATGTTCAAAACACCGGAAATATGAGTTGTGATCATCTCAAAAACTTTATATATACATTTCCTTTCTCAAGTATAATCCTTCCTCCTGTGTCTGGAGACTTCATTTTGTATCCTGTGTTGGCTTCTCTGTTGTTTTGTGATGAGTGGGCAGCGCTAATCTCACTTAACAGGCAGATACCCCTGAAAATACAGTATTTCCTTGGCAACATTCATCGTCTGGCGCCAGACCAACAATTTCATGTCTGCAAATACATCCCACTAGTGGAGAGTATGACTGCATATTTTGTGGAGAGAGAATGGTGTGCTGACATGGGGCTTTTAGCAGAAATGAACAACACATGGTGCGTTCCCCTTAATAACACACCTAGGAGAAAAGTATATTTCTCATGCATAACAGGTGGTTGTCATGATGACCTGCACAAACTGCCTGCCCTTTCACAAACTTCCTTAAACTAAACAAACAAACAAAAAAAATCCTTCCAGTAGCACCTTAGAGACCAACTAAGTATGTTATTGGTATGAACTTTCGTGTGCATGCACACTTCTTCAGATACCTGAAGAAGTATCTGAAGAAGTGTGCATGCACACAGAAACTTATACCAATAACAAACTTAGTTGGTCTCTAAGGTGCTACTGGAAAGAATTTTTTAAAATTTTGTTTCAACTGCGGCAGACCAACACGGCTACCTACCTGTTCCTTAAACTAAAGACACCATTGCTTGAAGACTGAATGGACATGTTTCTTGTTTCTCTCTCTCTCTCCACTTTGCCGGCAAATGAGAATGTTTTAGTTTTAGTTATTTCTGTCTTATAGGAACCCAAGAAGAGAGGCTTCCAATTCATATCTCTTTCCCTAACTTGGGATACAATAATTATCTCAGGTGCATAGCTGTCAACATTTCCCTTTTTTAAAGGGAACGTCCCTTATTAAAAGGGAAATTCCCTTATTCCGACTAGGATTCCTCGCAAGAAAAGGGAAAAGTTGACAGCTATGCTCAGGCATCCTGCCTATGGGACCTGCCTCACATTGCCTCAGATCCTGTTCCCTATTGCTTGAGCCACATCACCACTGCTCAAGATATAGCTTAGGTTTATTTTTATTAGTTCTTGTCTTCTTAAAAGGTAAAGGTAAAGGGACACCTGACCATTAGGTCCAGTCGTGGCCGACTCTGGGGTTGTGGAGCTCATCTCGCTTTATTGGCCGAGGGAGCTGGCGTACAGCTTCCAGGTCATGTGGCCAGCATGACTAAGCCACTTCTGGTGAACCAGAGCAGCGCACGGAAACACCGTTTACCTTCCCCCCGGAGCGGTACCTATTTATCTATTTGCACTTTGATGTGCTTTCGAACTGCTAGGTTGGCAGGAGCAGGGACCAAGCAATGGGAGCTAACTCTGTCGTGGGGATTCGAACTGCCGACCTTCTGATCAGCAAGCCCTAGGCTCTCTGGTTTAACCCACAGGGCCACCCGCGTCTTCTTAGGAACACCTTGAAGATGCTTGTATATTCTTTTAACACTCCCTGTGCTTTGGGGGAGTGGGCTGAGTAGGTAATTATGTTATTGTTGTTCAATATTGTTTTTCTGCTTTCCCCATGACGTCTCGCCAGCAGAGGGGAGTGCACAAAAATATGACAAATGCCATTGTTTCCACAGTCCAAATTCATTAAAATACTACATTTCATGCTCCCCACTTCCCAAGGCAGTAAGAAGTCTGAGAAGGATCAATTTCCTTGTGAGGAGAGAAGAAGAAGAGGAGTTTGGATTTGATATCCCGCTTTATCACTGCCCAAAGGAGTCTCAAAGCAGCTAACAATCTCCTTTCCCTTCCTCCCCCACAACAAACACTCTGTGAGGTGAGTGGGGCTGAGAGACTTCAGAGAAGTGTGACTAGCCCAAGGTCACCCAGCAGCTGCATGTGGAGGAGCGGAGACGCGAACCCAGTTCCCCAGATTACAAGTCTATCGCTCTTAACCACTACACCACACTGGTGTCCTAGAAACCTGTGAGGTCTGTTTTGCTACAGTGCTTAGCCTCACTGCCTTTGAGGATGCAATCTTCTTTGGCAGACGAAGCTATTTATATTCATTCATTATCCCCAGCTTGCTCTGTGATAGCCTGATTCGATGGGTTCACCAAGCTTGATGAGAAGGGTTTCTGTCTTTATCCCAACGGTATGCTTTGACATGTGGAAAACTGTCCATATTTCATCTGGGTTTTATTTCTTAAAATCGCAGCACAGCAAGTCATGTTTTGCATGTCCAGTATCATGCATAGCACTGCACAAATATTTAAAATGTCCCTTTTAAAAAGGGAGCTACTAATAGTCGCCTTCTCTGAATGGATTCCCCCCCTCCATTCTCATTTTTCCTCTTCTGCTGCCCCGACACCAACGTTCCTCAAAATTCCGTCGCGATTCAAATGGCCTGACATCTTTCACTTTCCACAGCAGCTTTGCTTAATTTAATGGCCTTGAGAGCAGACTAAATCATGCCAAAAGTAATGTAATGTTAACATCGGAAAGCCACACTTGCTCTGCTTTGTGGAATACCTGAGATCCTCATCATTCTTCGAGGTGACATCATTCTGTCTCAAAGTCAGGCAACACTCATGTATTATACATGTGTTTATGTAATATATTTATGTAATAAGAGCACTTGCTGTGTAGCAAATGCCATGCCCTTGGGTCCCAGGCTGTTTTCATTATCATTCCATTTTCACAGCCTCCTATCTTTTAGTTAGCCGATTTCTGTGCATAGTTTCAGTCTAAAATTCTGAAGAAAATCATAAACTTAAATCTCAGATCATCCATGCTTTGACAATAGACAAGGGAGCTGAACTGGTTTGCTTTACCAAGACCTGGGTGGAGACCTGGGAGGAATTAGTCTCTTCCATCAATGCTCTGCCATGTACTTAATGCAACACCAACATAAATTCAAGGATCAGGGAATGGGGTTCAGTGTGGTATTCAGGAATTCTCCCTCTTTAGGCTTCTTGTCCATTTGAGTGCCAGTTTTGAGTATTAGTCACGAAATTAAAAGACACCTGCTTCTGGGGAGAAAAGCAATGACAAACCTAGACAGCATCTTAAATAGCAGAGACATCACCTTGCCAAGAAAGGTCTGTATAGTTAAAGCTATGGTTTTCCCAGTAGTGATGTATGGAAGTGAGAGCTGGACCATAAAGAAGGCTGATCGTGGAAGAATGGATGCTTTTGAATTATGGTGCTGGAGGAGACTCTTGAGAGTCCCATGGACTGCAAGAAGATCAAACCTATCCATTCTGAAGGAAATCAGCCCTGGGTACTCACTGGAAGGACAGATAGTGAAGCTGAGGCTCCTATACTTTGGCCACCTCATGAGAAGAGAAAAGACCCTGATGTTGGGAAAGATGGAGGGCACAAGGAGAAGGGGACAACAGAGGATGAGATGGTTGGACAGTGTTCTTGAAGCTACAAACATGAATTTGACCAAACTATGGGAGGCAGTGAAAGACAGGAGGGCCTGGTGTGCTCTGGTCCATGGGGTCAAGAAAAGTCAGACACGACTAAACGACTAAACAACAACAACAACTGTGAAAGATTGGAAATTCTGTGACAGGGTGGAGCATCTATCTGAGGTGGTGGAGATGGTCTCTGATTTGGTGCTGAGGATGATTGTTCTGAGGGATTGCAGAATTCATGCCATGGCCAATGAACCTGGGGCAACTCAGGGCCTTGGGGATTGCAGAATTCATGCCATGGCCAATGAACCTGGGGCAACTCAGGGCCTTGGGGCTTCCCTAATAACCATGGAGCCATCCCAACATGTCATCAGCCCAACTGGGTAGGATCATGGTGATCTGAAAGTGGGAGACTGAACATCTATGCCTTGTCGTGGCTGGATCACTTCCTATGGAGATTTAGACTTTCAGCTGCCATTTACACAAGTGGTCTATTGAAATGGTCTGCCACTAGAGGCTAATGCATTTTGAAGAATTCTGGAAGACTCTGGGAGATTTCCCAGCTGGTATGGCTGGCAAAAACAAGTATTAACTGGTCTAGTTATATTGGATGATTCTCAGACATTGAGCCCTGAAGATGTGGAGAAGGTACTTGGATGGTTTAGGCTGATTCCCCAATCTCTGTCTGAATAGAGATTGCCTTGCTACAGTGATCCATGTTCTGGCAATTTCTCCTTCTGATCACTACAGTGTGTTAGATGCCAGGCTGCCTTTGAAAATGGTCTGGAATAGGGCAACAAGATGTTACTTGGGACGGACTGATCTGTGTGGTCTAGGGCTTTGTCATCTCCATCCCCATCATCCAACCCGGACACTGAGGTCCACCTCCAAGGGCCTTCTGGCTGTTCCCTCACTGTGAAAAGTGAAGATACAGGGAACCAGGCAGAGGGCCTTCTTGGTAGTGGCGCCCACCCTGTGGAACGCCCTGCCATCAGATGTCAAGGAAATAAACAACTATAGTTGTACATCCACTTATGTATCCCTCTGGTTACGTAAACTTTGGGATACGTAAGAGGCAAACCTGGAAGTATATTTCCAGGTTTTTTCCGTGTGTGTGTGTGTGCAGAAGCGGTCTCTCCGGTTGCCTCGGGATCCGGCCAGACCTCTGGAACGGATCCCGTCTGCAAACCGGAGGTACCACTGTATCTGACTTTTAGAAGACATCTGAAGGCAACCCTGTTTAGGAAAGTTTTTAATATTTGATGTTTTGTTGTTGTTGTTGTTGTTGTTGTTGTTGTTGTTGTTGTTGTTGTTGTTGTTACTGGCCTCCCATTCATTTCTGGACCTTCTGCTACTATCAATCTTTTAAAACTACAAAAGCTTTATAACTTCTTACCAAGAGAAGGCTGGTCCTCCCTCGTCTCTGGAAACTCCATTGGTTTTATTTGTCAACAGCCATCACTATACTAGCTTTTCAATCCTCTTACTAAGTGGCTTATCAGCATTGAGATGACCCCATGAGCATAGCTGTCAACCGTCCCTTATTTGGCGGGAAACTCCCTTATCCCAGCGCCGTGTTCCGCATTGATGATGTCCCTTAAATTTCCCTGGTTTCATGCTCGCCCAGCTCAGGAGGGAAGCAGTGGCTCGGGGTCCTCCGCAGCGAGAGAGCGCGCGCGCATGAGCTGCTGCATCTCCGTCTTTCCCTTTTCCCCCTCAGGGGTGCGTTGTGAGGAGAAGGGTGGCAGCGGGTGGGCAGGCAGCCCCTCTCTTGCGAGACTTCCGCCGCGCTGCCAGGGGAAGCCGGAGGCAGCTGAGGAGGTGGCCTGAGGTAGGAGGAAGAGGAGGGGATGGGGAGGGATGCAGAAGGGTGGTGCTTCCGCGGCCGCGGCAGCGCCGCAATCGCCTCATGTCAGGCTCGTGGGCGAGAGTCTCTCTTCCTCCCTCCCTCTCTCTCAGGCGGGGAAGAGCCGATGGAACTCCTTGAGCCAGGACAACGGCAGCCCCGACATGCATAAGCTAAGCAAAATCCCTTATTTTGGCTGCTGATCCCTTATTTTCAAGGCTGCTGGCCCCTTATTTTCGAATCTGTAAGTTGACAGCTATGCCCATGAGGGAGAAGATTGGTTCCCCCGCCCCTAGCTCTGAAGCTTGCTCCACAGTTGCAATGGAAGAGCAATCTTTTTCTTGATACTTTTCTGCACCTTGTTAAAAAAGATTTAGGTTTTGGTAGGGAGGCTGGGAAAATACAATAATGTTTAATTAACTACGTTGGGAAAAACTAATATTAAAATGTTGATTTCGAGAAAGTTGAGATCACCAAGAAATATGAGGTGGTTGGTTGTTGGTTTTTTTTAGGACTATCAAGCTATACAATTTTGAGCATGAAAAACAATGGAGATGTGGCTTCCTGTCGTGTTGTACTCAGCGAGCTATTTATGGATGAGCAAATTTTCCTGTTCAGTTGGAAAAGATCTATTCTAGGGTGATGACAAATGATGACATTTTCTTATGATTCCAAAAAGCCCTTTATATTATCCATATACGCAAGATTTAATACTAAAACTCGCTTACCTTTAAACTGACACTTTCCTGCCTGGTATGACAAACGTAAAACATCAAAGTGAAGATATTGTTATGAGCAGTGCTTTCTAGAAAAAGAGGTGCTGGAGCTACCACGAACACCTCCCTTGTTCTCTTAGAATGGTAATGTTAGTCACATGAGAGAGGCCGGAATGAGTTCTGGCAAGTTCTGGCTGAAAGAAAGCCCTGGTTATGAGTTTGTGGGGTTTCTGGGCTCCCCTTCTAATTCCTTGGTGCCAAACACTGGATTTGGCATGTTAAAATACAAGCCAGGATCCAGACTGGCAACGACCCTCTAAAGATGGGTCATTAGCTGGGACAAAGGAAGTGAAGTTGTTTTAGGATTGCAGGGGTGGTGATATGACCTAGGAAAAAGAGGCCAGTCTGTTAAACACAGCAAGCTGTGGCCAGAACACCATGTGAGCTGACAGTTGGAATCCAAGGTTACAGAAATGGGAGTGTAATGCTGTGAGCCCCTCCATCATAGGCTCATGTTGCATATATGTGTAAATAAGCCATATATCATAAAGACACCACAGTCTCCGCTGTGCCACATTGTCCAAAAGGAAACACAGACCTGAAGTAAATCATGCCTGGAACTCTCTGGAATCTTGCACCGCTGTGGAGATTGGGGGTGGTGTGCATATTACATACAGGCAGCTTTTGATAGACTCTAAAGTAGGCATGAATGGATCGGTCTGTTTCTGGTCAATGTCCATTTTGCATGTGTTCATTCATAAGACTGCTGCTGATTCCCCCAAAATCTGCATTGTTTTTTTAAAAAAATGTTTAAATATGGATTTTATGATAAAATACATATTTAAAAATAGGGTTAAATTCTTATTTTGTCTCAATGTATTTTCAAACAATTTTTATCCAAAATATACACAGTTTAACTCTCTCTCTCTCTTTTTTTGCTAAGAACTGTATTGCAAGATTTGGAGAAGTGTAAAATTTGAGGGATAATTATGTTCCAATCCACACATTAGCCTAGAAGGTGCAGATGAAGGCTGCTTACACAAAAAATGTTATTCTACAAACAATGGGGGCTACATATTTTCTACATAATCCTCACACAATCTACATCCGTCACATATATATTTTTTGGCCCTGAAAGGTACTTCATGAGAAACTGATTCCTTCCTGAAAACAAAAGCTCATTGCAAATTGATTCTGCATTACCCTTCATTGTGTCCATTTCAAAAAAGAGATAGGCAACCCCAGCAACGGGTTCTGAACGTGTAGCCACAACTCTCCCAAAGATGTTGTTGGTGTGAGTATGCTATGATCACAAACACCACTTCCTTCTTCATTCACCTGGTACATGTGCAAGGAGGAAAAGGTGTTGATAACCTAACCAAGGGGAGAGTTTTAAAATGCGTATCAAATAATTACACCTTCTCTTGTGGACAATAGGATATAGAATTGATCTAGATTGAAAGAAGCATGTTGAGGACAGCCATGAATGATTCCAGACTGAGGAAGAAATACACTTTTCTGCTACAGGAGGATTAGCCTGTTGACAGCCTAGGCCAGTTCTCACTGGAATTCTCTGAAACGAAAACCATTTAGCAAACCCATTCCAAAGCACATTGATGTGGGTTTGGGACACTTTTCAGAGGTATGCCTAACCTAATGAAATTCCCTACATGGATTTCTTGTGAGGGAAAACATACACACCATCACATCTGATAAGGCATACCTGTGCCTGTTTTGTTACTTATACGGAAACATGGGCATTTGTCAACACATCATGGTGTCAAGTATGAAAGGATCCTTATTATTCTAACACTCTCAGCTTTTATTTTAAAATAAATAAATCAGTTTCTAGCTATCATGCTTGCAGAGACCTGATTGCAGTATGAGCTAATGGTGCTTAGAATCCAGAATGCAAATTAAAAGAAAACAAAAATCAGTGCTATCTGCATTTAAGATGTTCTCATTCAGGGCTGTTGTTTTTCCACACAGGGATTAACAACTCCAGAAAACTGCACCACACAAATAAGGGGGAAATGAACACCAGCTGTGGTTTGGAATATAACCAACAACCTCCACAAATTACGCATTTTGTGGCTGTTGGTAGTGAAGATGGTCCCCTATTACAGATGTGTTTGTGGAAGATTGTAGCATCATGCATTCACATTCACAAAGCTAATATATAAGAATCAATTTGGAGCTGGTGTTTGAGGCCTAAATTGCACAGGGTTCAGAAAAGAACATACAGTATTTTCCTCCTTTAGCTTGCCTGTGTGTGTGTGGGGGGAATGTTTGGGCAGAAATCATGTGGTGCCTCTTGTTCTTTGGACAGAGTTTGCCCCTCAAATTAGTTTCCAATAAAATCACAATGATGAAATAACATAAACTTATAAAAGAATTATGTGCACTTGCAATTTTAATCCTACTGTTTGTTAAGCTGCCTGCTTCTCAGGGCTAACATAGGACACATCACTTGCACCTGAAATAAAGGAGATATGGTTGGAAGCAGGCATTTTTAAAGATCCGGATTGGTCCCATTCCATTGAGTCCCTGCTTTCATGACACTGCATCCCTGTGTCTGTGGGTTGTATCCATACCAATTTCCCATTGAAGTAAATAAGACTTAAGCTAGTCAAAGGTATGGTGTGCACACAGTCTAAGTGTTGTTGTTATTTAGTGTTTAGTATTTATAACCTGTTCTTCTACAATAAGTACCTGGAGCAGCTTACAAAGAAGAATAAACAGAAGGATTAATATGTACATCCATCAACGTAGCCAATAGCTGCTGTTGTTTTTAACCAAACAAACAGAAATACATTATTGTAACAACATATCCAAATCTGAAATTATCACCAAGTTTTAGAGCGATGCATGTCTGTTCTGGAATTTGCACGTTATTCGCCAATGTCCCATTTAGCTTGTCTAAACTATTAGCCTGCCTGTGTGTGAAGTGGAGGAAGAATGACCTTAATGGTGGCCAAACATTAGGACAGTAGGAGCAGAACCTTCCACTGAAACCCATGACCCAGAAAATTGAACACAAAGGCAAACTCAAAGTTCTGAAATTTCTCTTTGTCATTGGGTTACATTTTCACTGACCAGTGTGTCACTCACTACCTCGAAAGGAAAAGGATCTGATCATTCGAAAACACAAAAACATGCTGATGTGGCCCTGTGGAGGAATGTAACTGTTCAGCCATATTGTGTACTGTTCGGTTGTTCCAAAATGCTTGGTTGGTTTCTATTTTAGAAGCTGTTATTCTGACCAGGAGGCTGTTCTAAACAAGCTGGTCTGGAAAAAATGATTTTATGAGTTCACTGGCAGTTCAAATGTTTAGCCCAGGAACCCAGTAGCTAAGGGGAAATGAAACCAAAAGCTATAAGGGCATTCTGCTGGGTGATGTATGCTGGCAGATGGACAGAGGGATTAAACCCTGTCGATATTGTCAATCAGAATGTTTAAAATTAAATCTTCCAAATTATTACACAACTCCAATCATATATATCAAGGTTTTTGTTACATATTTTCTTCTTGGCTTCCTGTGCCTCCTTCCTTGATTTTTTAAAATTCTCCCTTAATAGCTTCATTAAAACACATCCATATTTATTTTCTAAGCCCCCCAAATCCATTTTCTACATTCTTCTCAAATCCTGCATGTGATTTCATATAAGAATGATAATTCTATAGGTAGTCCACCAATGGCATCCATTCTTCTATGAAAGTATCATCATTTTATCCTCTTTTTTCAGAAGTCACTGAGAACTGTAAACTGCCTTGGCAGAAAGGCAGTGAATAAATGCAACACATAAATAGATATACTTGCACCCTTTCTGCAAAGATCGCCTGTACTAATAGTGATCTCAGTTTTCCCAAGTGGCAGTCCTTATGTAGCCAAAACAGCACCATGCATGCACAAGACGGATATAGCTGCAGCCTTGGGGGAAGCCCAAGGTTTACTGGCTTACAACAGAGAACCGGTGTGGTGTAGTGGTTAAGCGCAGTAGACTCGTAATCTGGTGAACTGGGTTCGCGTCTCTGCTCCTCCACATGCAGCTGCTGGGTGACCTTGAGCTAATCACACTTCTTTGAAGTCTCTCAGCCCCACTCACCTCACAGAGTGTTTGCTGTGGGGGAGGAAGGGAAAGGAGAATGTTAGCCGCTTTGAGACTCCTTTGGGTAGTGATAAAGCGGGATATCAAATCCAAATTCTTCTTCTTAAGCATGCCCACTGGACACAGACTGGTGAACAACTGTTGGTCAAAAATGGAAAACCGGAGAGAGGAAGTTGCACAAACTGTTCTGGGGTGCTTCCATTCAACCTGCTTTATGAACATTCATCCAGCTTGCAGGGAGATTAGATGAAGCTGGCTATTTAAGGAGCATTCATTTTGATTTGTTTACAGGGAAATCAGTTGATGTTGAATCAAAGCAAGTGTCACCCCACACTTGCCAGTGCATTTTCTCATCATTTTCCTTATCACAAAAAAATCCAATCTTTTGGGGAAGCAGGTTTATTGCAGAACAGCTCCCAATCCAGTATAACTGTGCAGCCTGAGCTTTCTGTTATGTGACTGAATCTTGCCTAAATAGAAACAGCAGTCTGAAAATTCTCCTGGAATCCTAAATGGAAGCACTCCAATATTTTGCTGCAGGTCCCCCTTTTAGGATACTAATATTATCATTATTAAATTCAAGCTTAAACTGAAGAAAGTAGGAAAAACCACTGGGCCGGTAAGATACAATCTAAACCAAATCCCTTATGAATACACAGTGGAAGTGAGGAACAGGTTTAAGGATTTAGATTTGCTGGACAGAGTGCCTGAAGAACTATGGGTGGAGGCTCGCAACATTATACAGGAGGCAGCAACTAAAACCATCCCAATGAAAAAGAAATGCAAGAAAGCAAAGTGGCTGTCCAATGAGGCCTTACAAATAGCGGGGGAGAGAAGGCAAGCAAAATGCGAGGGAGATAGTGAAAGATACAGGAAACTAAATGCAGATTTCCAAAGAATAGCAAGGAGAGACAAGAAGGCCTTCTTAAACGAGCAATGCAAAGAAATAGAGGAAAACAACAGAATGGGAAGAACCAGAGATCTGTTCAAGAAAATCGGATATATGAAAGGAACATTTCGTACAAAGATTACCATAATAAAAGACAAAAGTGGTAAGGACCTAACAGAAGCAGAAGACATCAAGAAGAGGTGGCAAGAATACACAGAGGAATTATACCAGAAAGATATGGATGTCTCGTACACCCCAGGTAGTGTGGTTGCTGACCTTGAGCCAGACATCCTGGAAAGTGAAGTCAAATGGGCCTTAGAAAGCACTGCAAATAACAAGGCCAGTGGAAGTGATGGTATTCCAGCTGAACTATTTAAAATTTTAAAAGATGATGCTGTTAAGGTGCTACACTCAATATGCCAGCAAGTTTGGAAAACTCAGCAGTGGCCAGAGGATTGGAGATGATCAGTCTACATCCCAATCCCAAAGAAGGGCAGTGCCAAAGAATGCTCCAACTACCGCACAATTGCACTCATTTCGCACGCTAGCAAGGTTATGCTTAAAATTCTACAAGGAAGGCTCAAGCAGTATGTGGACCGAGAACTCCCAGAAGTGCAAGCTGGATTTAGAAGAGGCAGAGGAATCAGAGACCAAATTGCAAACATGCGCTGGATTATGGAGAAAGCTAGAGAGTTCCAGAAAGACATCTACTTCTGCTTCATTGACTATGCAAAAGCCTTTGACTGTGTCGACCACAGCAAACTATGGCAAGTTCTTAAAGAAATGGGAGTGCCTGATCACCTCATCTGTCTCCTGAGAAATCTCTATGTGGGACAAGAAGCTACAGTTAGAACTGGATATGGAACAACTGATTGGTTCAAAAATGGGAAAGGAGTACGACAAGGCTGTATAATGTCTCCCTGCTTATTTAACTTATATGCAGAATTCATCATGCGAAAGGGTGGGCTGGATGAATCCGAAGCCGGAATTAAGATTGCCAGAAGAAATATCAACAACCTCAGATATGCAGATGACACAACCTTGATGGCAGAAAGTGAGGAGGAATTAAAGAACCTTTTATTGAGGGTGAAAGAGGAGAGCGCAAAATATGGTCTGAAGCTCAACATCAAAAAAACGAAGATCATGGCCAGTGGTCCCATCACCTCCTGGCAAATAGAAGGGGAAGAAATGGAGGCAGTAAGAGATTTTACTTTCTTGGGCTCCATGATCACTGCAGATGGTGACAGCAGTCACGAAATTAAAAGACGCCTGCTTCTTGGGAGAAAAGCAATTACAAACCTAGACAGCATCTTAAAAAGTAGAGACATCACCTTGCCAACAAAGGTCCGTATAGTTAAAGCTATGGTTTTCCCAGTAGTGATGTATGGAAGTGAGAGCTGGACCATAAAGAAGGCTGATCGCCGAAGAATTGATGCTTTTGAATTATGGTGCTGGAGGAGACTCTTGAGAGTCCCATGGACTGCAAGAAGATCAAACGTATCCATTCTTAAGGAAATCAGCCCTGAGTGCTCACTGGAAGGACAGATCATGAAGCTGAGGCTCCAATACTTTGGCCACCTCATGAGAAGAGAAGACTCCCTGGAAAAGACCCTGATGTTGGGAAAGATGGAGGGCACAAGGAGAAGGGGACAACAGAGGATGAGATGGTTGGATGGTGTTCTTGAAGCTACCAGCATGAGTTTGATCAAACTGCGGGAGGCAGTGGAGGACAGAAGTGCCTGGCGTGCTCTGGTCCATGGGGTCACGAAGAGTCGGACACGACTAAACGACTAAACAACAACAATTATCATTATTACTTACAAAGACACTGCAGGTTAAAAATCACATCCGATTACAAGCTGCTCAGGTATGGACTGTCAGGGGACAAATCAATTACGTAAAATCTGGATTTTGTTGGGCAAGTCTGGATGGGCCTTCAGGAGGAGAAAAGAATTGGAGAGGAGCGGCAAGAAGACCCTCTGATAGCTTGGAGGGAGAGGGAAAGAAGAAAAGTCTGAAAGCTCAGACAGAGAGTAAAAAAAGGAAAGATAATAACCTGGGAATTAAAATTAAAAGGAAATAGAACATCAAGAGGGAAATGCAAGAGAGAAAATATGAGTTTTTAATAAATTCCTAAAAGTGAGATAAATGGGAGGCCAGCCAAATAATCAGACAGGAAGAGTTCCACACTTGAGAGAGAGAGAGAGCGAAGGCACAGAAATGAGAAATAGCTACAAGGGAATAGAGGATTAATAGGGAGATTGGTATTTGATGAATGGAGAGGTTGAGGAGGAGAACAGAAAGAAAACAATAGAGATCTAGAAGAACGGGCAATACCTTGATTTGCCAGTGTAATCCTAGGTCTACTCAGAGAAGCAAGTCCCACAGAGCTCCATGGGGATCACTTCCAGGCAAGAGGGAGATAGGACTGCAGCCTAAAGGGGTAAAAGTAGCTGTTTAAACGTCACAACAAAACAAGAGGAAGCAACTGAAATATATGGAGGCATTATATGTTTAAAGCGCAAAGAAAGAAAGATCAAATGTGCTATCAAATGAGCAGAGGAACAGTGGAAGGAACCAGGTGGGGAAGGAACCAAGAGAAGGCAGCTCAGAGCCCGGGGCGTGGTGATGGGACAACAATGAGTAGTCAGAGGGAAGAGACTGGGAAGAGAAGGTGTCAGAAGCTGAAAAGGCAACAGGGCTTAGTGAGTTGGGAGAGTCTGTGGCAGAGAGAAATGCAGAATGATCACATCCACAACATACGTTTAAAGGGACATTACACCACGTTCACAGCCATGGCTTCCTTCAAAGAATCCTGGGAACTATAGCTTGCCCCTCAGAGTACTGCAGTTCTCAGAACCCTTAACATGCCATAGTCCACAGGTTTGTTTGTGTGAAGTCATGTGCATTTATTTATTTATTTATTTTTATTATTCTATACTGCTTTATGTTTTAAAGCGTGTCCTCCCTAAAAGAGGGCACATGTTGCAGTGAGACCTGGAGACTGACCTCCTGTTTGTGGGTGGGTATATTGGACAGCCACAACACCTGATTGGTAGGTCCCTCGTTGCTGGGTTTAATCTGGCCAATGGGGAGCTGTCTAAACGGACCAAGGGACCTATATATACCTATGCACGTGATCCAGAGCTTCCTCTTTCGGCTCGTGCATCGGAACACCCGCCCACCTCTTCCTATAATTAGGGCATTTTGCGATTGACCTTGCTATGCCGTTGTGTGTCATCTGTCGTTGGGACAGGGGCACAGCAGGAATTTTCCCCACTTAGCTGACTGGCTGTTGCCATTTGGGTTTCGCCTGCCGCGTAGCAAATTGTCACAACTTGTAAGATTGCGGATAGGCACTGGTTTAGGTGATAGGGATGGGAGAACGGTCTTGTCATCCCTATGTGAAGGGCAGTGGTGGAGCTTCATGCTCCAGCACTGGGGGGCGGAGAGCAGGTGGGGGGCTGGCACGCGTCCTGGGGGGGGCTGCACTGCCCGTAGGGGCGTGGCGCACATCCAGGGGAGCATCTGGGGAGTGGACATAGTCTGTTCCTGGGCTTTTCACCTACCTCAGGTATTCACCCTTGGCTGACCTATGACAGAGCTCTGGGTCAGCGCTTCCTGCAAGGGTGCAGGGAGCCAGTCGAACCAGAGCCTATGCAACTGCTCACTTTCTGTAATCAATAAAGTTGTGGCCTAAATTCTGCCAAAAACCACAACTAAAATTTGAGTCAAATGTGTGCTTATTTAGGGGGGAGGTCTCTGGGTCTGAACACGCAAAGAAAACAAATCTCAGAAGTGGTTTAACAACACACCAACACACCAAATAAAACAATACAGAATAAAACATTATTGAAGAAAGTAAAAAAGTATTTTAGTTTAACAGAAAACTTAAAGATTATCTTAAAGATTTCAGAATAAACATTAGAAAGGAGCTCAACTACAGAATGCACACAGCAAAAAAAAAATATTAAGAAAATAAAACCTTTAACATTTCAAAAGGAAACATTACTAAAGGAAGTCAAATGTGAAATCTGATCCCTCCAGTCAGTTAGGGATCGATTTGTGTTCTGTTGCACCAGTAGCAGTTTAGTCCTGCTGGCCACTTGACCTGGAAAGCTGCCTGTGGACAAACGCCGGCTCCCTCAGCCTGAAAGCAAGATGAGTACCGCAACCCCATAGTCGCCTTTGACTGGGCTTAATCGTCCAGGGGTCCTGTATCATTTTTACCTCCTTTGCAACAGCTTTATATGTTCACTAGCAGCCAGAATAAAAGGAATGGGAAAGAATTATTATGCCCACTTTAGTAATGGGGCATTAAAGCAAAGGGACAGAAAGAAAAATGGTCTAACACAGCAGAGAATTAGAAATAAAAAGGCCTGAATGTGAATCTGAATCTTGAGAGTGCCAATCTCCCCATTAATCTTAATCTTTCGCTACTCATTGATGATGTTCTGAAGCATAAGGGAGACTTAAACAAGAAAGGTACTCCAGAACGTTTATCATGTACTATAAAGACAGATGTGAAATCTTCCACAAGCACAAAATCAACGAATTAATGAAGGGAACCTAGACTTTGCCTAGCCCATAGTGTATGCCCAAGACCATATTGTTGACTGTTTTGCTCTTACATCATTTTCTTACAGTAGTACATTTCCAGAAGAATGTAATGCTTGCCAATATATCACACCTGCCGTTCAGCCAGACAGGAAAGAGTTGTGAATATTGGAATGGGGTGATTTTCCTCATGACAGCTGGATTTGTTTTTCAAGAGCTCACATAGCTCTTCATGAGGAGATTAGTGAGCCCTAATTCCAGACATTGCTAGAGAATCTCAGAAGCAGACCATACAAAGTGTTTAGGCTTATTATTTGAGGAACTGGTTGCATCTAAAGTTGTTTCCGTAAATCTTAAGCGTGATTCCCTCGCCTGTTCTGTTTTTGGGTTTCTCCAGTAATGTCTGAAATGAGGGACGGCTCATTCATCGGTACCATGGAAAGATGTGTGAGCTGTCTCTGCACCACAAGTATACCATACCCTCCAACATTTCTCCGATGAAAATAGGGATATCTTATTCAATCAACAACAATAGTTGTTGTTGTTGTTGTTGTTGTTGTTGTTGTTGTTGTTCTTCTTCTTCTTCTTCTTCTTCTTCTTCTTCTTCTTCTTCTTCTTCTTCTATATAAACATTAAAAAAAACTTTGCCATACAGGGCTGCCTGCAGGGGTCTTCTAAAGGTTGTATAGTTACTTATCTCCTTGGCTCAGGGGTCACATAATTCCATATCCTGCAACATTTCTCTGATGAAAACAGGGATGTCCTAAGGAAAAGTGGGAGATTCCAAAATCAAATCAGAAACCAGAATGGCTTCTGTAAATCTGGGACTGTCCCTGAAAAAGAGGGACACTTGGAGGGTCTGGTACACCCAGCTATGCTAGAGATGTTCAATCTAGTCCCTCATTTCAGACATTATGGAAAATGAGGAAAAATAAATTTTGTGCAATATTCTTGTTTGCTTACAGAAGCTGCTGCCTCTAATGCTGTGGGCCACCCCCAATTTAAAATACATTTTGTAGTTGGGTTCCCATGCCAAAGTATTCTAGAACATACGGGGGGAGTGGTGTCACACTGAGATGCTTTTAAGTACTTGCTCTCTTCAGTGATTGCATTAATAATGTGAAAGCTGAACTTTGTGTGAATGGGTTTGTTGCCTCTAAGTAAATGTCACAACATCTTCCTGATCTTACTATGTAAGATCATGGGAACCCTATTTGGGACTTCAGTGTCTACATGTGATTGCACCCATGTGAGGGAGAAATATTTACAGGTGTTACAATTTATTTTCCATTTGTTTTTTCTAATTGTTAAGCTTAAAAGCACTCTTAAAAAATGGCTACACAAGGCTATTCAATGAGCCTGATATTAAATATGGGAAATGTAGATACAAATGGAAATGAGAGACTATTAAGAAGGTATTTGAAACTCGAGGTTTGTTGTAGCAAATCCGGAAGACAAAAAGGAACAGAAGCAACTTATAGGATTAAGTAAGAACATTTAAGGAAGGCAAATAGTTAATGAAAGATGCAACCACAGGCAGATTTGTTTGGTTTAAGGCTTATGTCGCTCCTCCTTTCACCTCCCCCCCACAAAGAGAACTGCTACCAGATCAGCAAAATTCACATGAGTCAGGAGCAGAGATGCAGGTGAGAATATTGAAAGAGCACTTCAGAAAATGCTTGGTACATCTATCTACATGTGGCTGAAGTTAAGTCAGCAGGCTCTGATGGAGTACCCCCTGGGGTGCTAAGTGAACTGGTAAAGGAAATCTCAGAACCACCAATATATTTATCATTTAGAAGACAGGGAGGACAAGCAAGGTCTCAGAAGACTGGAAAAGGGTAAATAAAATATGCTCTTTTCTTTTTTTAAAAGGGAAGGTCAGGAAATCATCACATTAAGATATCACGAGAGACTCGAAAATAAGGCATTTGAAGGTAAAAAATACTACATCTGAAGGCACTTTTAAAAGAAATTAACAATAATAACCAATAAACTACAGTATTGGCTGTCAGAAATATAAAGCAAGGCCTTCAGTTTAACTTGGGAGAACTGACATTCCATTCATTTGCTATGCAATAACTCCAGCGCAGGTGGCACTGTGGGTTAAACCACAGAGCCTAGGACTTGCAGATCAGAAGGTCGACGGTTTGAATCCCTGCTAAGGGGTGAGCTCCCGTTGCTCGGTCCCTGCTCCTGCCAACCTAGCAGTTCGAAAGCACATCAAAGTGCAAGTAGATAAATAGATACTGCTCCGGTGGGAAGGTAAACGGCGTTTCCGTGCGCTGCTCTGGTTCGCCAGAAGTGGCTTAGTCATGCTGGCCACATGACCCGGAAGCTGTACGCCAGCTCCCTCGGCCAATAAAGCAAGATGAGCACCGCAACTCCAGAGTCGGCCGCGACTGGACCTGATGGTCAGAGGTCCCTTCACCCTTTTAACTCCATTGAGCACAAAAGGGATGGGCTTCACTCGAACCAGGGTGGAACCAGACCATTGGTGCTGAAAACAAAAATAACTATAATGGCTGAACTGTTTTAAAACTGGTTGTGGGAGGAAAGCTGAGGAGTGTAAAGTTTGGAACATATTTGCCTGCTGTGGTGAAGATTATAACACTGATGAAAATGTAAATGGAGGAGGAGTAGGACCAGAAATTATTAGTACAGGAACACAGGATAGCAATTCAGAGAGGTTTGCTGTAAGAATCCAAGGAATACATTTTGTCTGAGGTACAATAACATTGGGTTTCATTTTTTTTAGTTTAGTTTATCTACTATGGGGAAGAAGTTTGGAAGTTTGCATGTGTTTCTGAAGAAAGGAAAACCATAATTTCAAGAAGGAACTTGGGATACGAGATGGGAGCTGTGCATCTTCACTGAAGAGGCAAGTAATGCTTCAGAAAACTGGCATCTTGGTTCAGTTGTTGAGCAAGCAAGCAAGCCAACAAGCAAGATGATTGTGATACCAGTACAAGGAGTCAGTGCCAGGATTCAATTTCCTCTTGTGCAATCAGCAGTCTGAACTTCCATTTCCTTTCCAAGGAGAACCAGCAGTTGCATGAGAATGTCTCTCAATAGGGAGTCATTACCCTGCTTAAAGAAAGCTTTAGGCTGAAATGCATTCAGAAGCTTATATACCTGCAAAGGAATCTTCTCCGTAATTAAATATGTGAGGTCTAAAAGCATAAGAAAGTGCAGAGTGACATGTCTGGCTGTTCTTTCTGATTCCCACCACAGATGCAGTTGGAAACAATGGGATCATTCTCGGGAATCTTACTCATAGGGTGCTTCTGCAGGAAACTCCTCTCATTCAGAACACAGGAGGCGGGTGCAATTTTCTCTGTTTTTCTGCCAGATCATAACCACCAAAAGCAATTCATAGCATGCTATAAATGAGGGCTAGTTTTATATCTAAATACAGACAGCATTTAATTTTACTTTAAACAAATATTTGTGTAGCACCAATAGGAGGGCCTCCTCCATATATCTTAAAAACGTGCAGGTCTATGTGGTAGAAAGCGCTCCTTTAAATATCCAGCTTCTTGGGTTACTAATAGAAATACCACAGTCACTAAAGTTGAAAATGCTTGTAGGTTCATCCAGCACAGCTTCAAAGGATGAAAACACATGCATTTTCTGCCGACATAACCCCCACTGCTATTGTATATTATGTACACAACAGTAATGTAGGCTTGCCATATTTCAAAAAGTACAAACCAGGGCACCCTGAAAGTTGTTGGCTGTACTATCTGCTGCCTTTGTTTTGTATTCAATGAGTTTTTAAAAAATTGGACGAATATTGATTGTCTAGTTTATAATGTTGTTTCAGTGTGCTGCTTTGACTTTTGTTATCTATAATCCAGAAAAGCAACAAAGAGACTTGCTTAAATAAATAGCAGCAGTGGTTGTTACCTATTTATTGCATTTTATACGACCTCAGGTCATAATACAAAATTATTGAAATCATTGCATAATGTGAAGTGACAGAAAAGCGCAAAAGATTCCACTGTGTCATTAAATGCATCTCAGGACCACATTTGAACAGAGTTTAAGGCTTGCAACCCTTTATATAAACACATACTGAGCAGACATATTTCAGACTGCTCCCCTGCAGAAACCATGGCTTCAGAATCTGGTTTCCACCATGCCTGAGAAGGGCAGATTTAGAGGAAGCAAAGTCTAGCAACTTCCTCTAGCTGACTCTGCTACTGCTGTTCTTCTTCGTCTTCTGGTCAGAGCTCTGAACACTCTGTTCGCTTTCTTGATGTCTAGCCTTGAGCTGTACAGGGAAAGACACTTTAAACTTGACAGACCAGAAGTCCTTGTTAACAGCCTTCTGGCTACTACTTGTTCTGCCTGTCAGCTGCTGCTTCAGATTTGAATGGATTTGTGTAGGAGCAGAGCAACTGTGGAGGAGACTGGTATTCACCATGCGGGGCGGCGGGGTGAAGGGAGTTTCCATGATTCAAGGTACATGTATGGGTTCTGTTCTGCTTTTGAGGTACAGCTGTTGCTAAGCAAACTATAATAAAAAGATGAACATCAAGGGATGGGCATACTGATGTCCGTTTTGAACCGGTCCCATTGCAGCACCATGATCTTCAGTAATTCATAGGCAGCCATAATTAATTTTTCTAAGATATATAAACATGCAGTATATAAAACTTGGAAAAATAATAATGGCTAGCTGCAAATGTGTGGGGAGCCTTCAGCCTGTAGGTCAATACTGGCCCACCAATATTGTACTACCAACCTTACTATACGCTTGTGAAACATGGACCATTTATAAATGCCATCTCCAACTCCTCAAAAGATTCCATCAACGGTGTCTCTGAAAATGTTTACACATCACTTGGGAAGACAGGTGAAATAATAGTGTACAGGAAGAAGCAAAGATCACCAGTGTTGAAGCAATGATTCTTCAACATCAACCTCGTTGGACTGGTCATGTTGTGCGGATGCCTGATTATCATCTTCCAAAACAACTACTCTATTCCGAACTTAAAAATGGAAAGCATAATGCTGTTGGTCAACAAAAGAGGTTTAAAGACTGTCTTAAGGCAATTTTTTTAAAAAAATGTAGTATAAACACCAGCAATTGGGAAACACTTGCCTGCATGCGCTCGAATTGGAGAACAGCCTTTACCAAAGGTGTCATGGGCTTTGAAGACACTTGAACTCAGGACACAAGGGAGAAATGTGCTAAGAGGAAGGCACGCTTGGCAAATCCACACTGTGATCAACTCCCACCTGGAAACCAATGTCCCCACTGTGGAAGGACATGTGGATCCAGAATTGGCTTCCACAGTCACTTACAGACTTATTGTTAAAACTGTGTTTATGGAAGACAATCTTACTCGGCTACGAGTGATCGCCAAAGAAGAAGAAAAGAATTGGCCACTGTTATGTACTGAGTTGAATAGGATCCAAACTGCAGCAGTCTGATTGGTCCTAGAACAATAGGATCCAAAAGGCAGCAGTCTGATTGGTCCTAGAACAATAGGATTCAGAATGCAGCAGTCTGATTGGTCCTAGAAAAAGGCAGCAGTATGATTGGTTGGCAGGAACCACCCAATCATGCTCCAGATAGAAGTGAATCCACAACCTGATTGGCTTACAGTAGAATTCCGGAATTAGCCAATCATGTGCAGCCCATTGTGTAAATAATGTATATAAAGCAGATGCTTTGAGGGGACATTCATTCATTCCTCCTCACCACTATGAGCTGAATAAAGAGCATGAAATCACTTTGCGACTCTGAGTATATTTCACTGGCGACGAAGGTGGGATCCCGCTGAGCTGACTGCCACACACAGCACCGCAGCACCGCCACCTGCCGCACCGCTGCCTCGCACCGTGTATCCAGGCTTCAGCTCCGGGACACAAGGAACTCAGAATGGCAACCGACAGCAGCTTCTCGCCGTTCAACCCAGCATCTGGAGACTGGGAAGCGTACGCCTCCCGTTTCACCTTCCTCCTAGAAGCCAAAGGGGTCACTGATGAAGAAGACTCCAAGAAGAGGGCAATATTCTTCAGCGTCTGCGGAGAAGAGACATTTGAAATCGCCCGGGCTCTCCTTGCGCCTGAAGACGTTGCTACAGTTCCATACAAAACAATAATGGAACAGCTGAAGGGGCACTTTTCGCCACAGCCCTCAGTGGTGGCTCGTCGAAATGCCTTCTACGCAAAGCAGCAAGCCCCTGGGGAAACCATAACTGGGTTTGTGACCTCTCTCCACCAAGCTGCCCGGTTCTGCAACTTCTCAGAGCTGGAGAACATGCTTCGTGACCGCCTCGTCGGTGGCCTGAAGGATGAGAAGCTGCAACGACGCCTCTACGCTAAGAAGAACCTAACGTTCCAGGTCGCTCTGGAGGAGGCCCTGGCAACGGAAGCTGCAGAGAGGTCGACGCAAGAGGCACGGCCGAGCCAGCCATCCCAACCGAGGGTCCACCACGAAGACCTCACCGACGACTCAGGGTCCAACAGGGAGGAGGTGCACCGAGTACAGCAGCGCACTCAAACAGCCCACATACCAAAGCTGCCTCGATGAGAAGGAGGGAACTGCGCAAGCTGTGGAGAAAGTCATGAGAGGAGGACCTGCCGTTTCTGCAATGCAGAGTGCAGGCAGTGCAGAAAATCGGGACACATCGCCCGGGTGTGTCGGGCTCCGCCCACCCGACGCCTGGCATCAGATGACCAATCCAAGAGCCCCAGGTCCCGGGGCCCAACGCACCAAGGCAACTCGACGGAGCTCACAGACTTCCAGGTATACCAGTTGCCCCACCCCAATGTAGAGAAAATTTATGTAGAGGTATAGATAGAGGGGGCCCCATGCCGCATGGAGCTTGACACTGGTTCAACTCTATCTATAATCTCAGCAAGGACCTTAAGGAAACTGTGTCCTACTGGGGGTCCCAAACTCAGGCCGGCCCCATTCACCCTCCGGGACTTCCAGAAACGTAAGGTCCCCACAATGGGGGTGGGGACCTTCAGGGTGCAATACCGAGGGCGGATGCGGCAACTGGACTTGCTTGTGGTCAAGGGCCCCTACATTAGCTTACTGGGATTGGCATGGTTTGGACCACTGGGGCTAGCCGTCACCGGGGTGAACCACACTACCTTACAAGTGGACGTGGACGCCATATGCAAGGAATTTCCGGGGGTTTTCGATGGGAAATTGGGACAGTATACGGGCCCCCCCATTGCTCTACAGCTTGACCCCACAGTACGACCGGTCAGGCTCAAGGCCCGCCGGGTCCCATTCGCCCTGAAACTCCGTATAGGCGAGGAATTGGACCGGCTCGTGGAGCAAGGAGTGCTGGAGCCGGTGCCTAATGCCCCCTGGGAAACCCCAATCATCACACCTGTCAAGCCTAATTGTTCGGTCCACATCTGCGCAGACTACAAATGTACCATAAACAAGGCCCTCACGGCCCATGCATACCCAGTGCCAGTGGTCAGCCATGTACTTGCCACCCTGGCTGGGTCGAAAATTTTTGGCAAGCTGGACTTGGCTCAAGCATATCAACAGCTGCCAGTAGATGAGGCCACAGCAGAGGCACAGATGATTGTGATGCACAGAGGAGCGTTCAGGGTAAAATGGCTGCAATTCGGTGTCAGCGTGGCACCAGGCATATTCCAGAATCTAATGGACTCTCTCCTTAAAGGGATTCCTGGCGTCACCCCCTTCTTCGATGATGTGTTGATTGCCGGGCCCACACCAGAGGAGTTTGAGGACCGCCTCCGCACCGTTCTGCACCGTTTCCAGATGGCGGGTCTCAAGGTGAAGCGGGAAAAATGTCTACTAGGAGTGCCTCAGGTGGACTTTCTGGGATTTATGGTGGACGCAGAAGGGGTCCACCCGACTGGGGACAAGGTACGGGCCATTTGTGATGCCCCAGCGCCCAAGAACAAGACTGAACTTCAGGCCTTCTTGGGACTATTGAACTTTTACCATTCCTTCCTTCCCCACAAGGCGGCGGTAGCGGAGCCCCTACACAGACTCCTGGACAAGCGGGCCCCTTGGGTGTGGGGCCAGCGCCAGGAGGCCACATTCCAGGCAGTCAAGGACTTGCTTGTCTCA
Source organism: Podarcis filfolensis (assembly GCF_964270895.1). NCBI lineage: Eukaryota > Metazoa > Chordata > Lepidosauria > Squamata > Lacertidae > Podarcis > Podarcis filfolensis. The sequence goes on along the minus strand of NC_139603.1, from coordinate 27,480,024 downwards.
AACTCGGTCTTGGCACACTTCGACGAGAGGCTGCCGGTGGTGCTAGCATGCGACGCCTCGCCCTATGGCATTGGTGCTGTCCTGGGACACCAACTCCCAGATGGAAGAGAGGTACCGGTGGCATACTTTTCCCAGACACTCAACGCAACCGAGCGGAACTACTCGCAAATAGACAAGGAGGGTCTGGCAATCGTGAAGGGAGTAAAAAAATTCCATGATTTCTTGTACGGGCGGCCCTTCACCGTGGTGACTGACCACAAGCCGTTGCTAGGCTTGTTTGCCCCCGAAAAGCAGACCCCCCAAGTGCTGTCTCCTCACGTCCTCAGGTGGTCAATTTTCCTTGCCAGCTACCAGTATGCACTGATTCACCACCCTGGGAAGGCGATGGGCCATGCGGACGCCCTCAGCAGGCTACCACTACCGGAAACAGGCCCTGACCCAGCACCTGCACAAGAGGTTATGAGCCTGGAGCTGCTTCCCAACCGCCCCATTCAGGCACAAGAAGTTGCACACCATTCCAAGAAAGATAGGGTCATCTCCTGGGTCCTGGACTGGGTGTGGAGGGGATGGCCCAGCAGCAGCCCCGGGCCAGAATTCGCCGGCTACGCAACCCGCAAACATGAACTGTCAGCCCACAAGGGGTGCCTGTTATGGGGAAGCAGGGTCGTTGTTCCCCAGCCCCTCCGCAAAAGGGTCCTCACAGCCCTACACGAGACACACCCAGGGGTAGTAAGAATGAAGGCCCTTGCCAGGAGTTATGTGTGGTGGCCGGGGATCGACGGAGAGATAGAGGCCTGGGTCAAACACTGCCAGGCCTGCCAAGAATCCCGCCCAGATCCCCCAAGGGCCCCAGTCCAGTCCTGGGAGTCCGCCCGAGCACCATGGTCACGCCTGCATGTGGACTTCGCTGGCCCCTTTCAGGGGAAAACATTCTTCATAGTGGTGGACTCCTACACCAAATGGCTGGAAGTCGCACTGGTACCGTCCACTTCTACGTCCGCAGCCATCCGGGTACTACGCAGGCTGTTTGCAACCCACGGGCTCCCTGACACTCTCGTCTCAGACAACGGGACTGCATTTACGTCAGGAGAATTCCAAACCTTCACAGCGCAGAACGCCATCCGCCACATCCGTTCGGCGCCATTCCACCCTGCCACCAATGGCCAAGCAGAACGCATGGTGCGGACCACCAAGGACACCCTTCGCCGCATGACGCAAGGGGATTGGGAGTACCGCCTTGCCACATTCCTTCTAGCACAGCACAGCACCCCCAGCTCAACGACTGGCCGGAGCCCCGCTGAACTACTAATGGGTCGGTGCCTTGCAATCAGATTGGACCGCCTTCACCCCGATAGAGCTCAGGATGAGGTAGTGGTGGGGGAGGCAGGAACCCCCGGACCTTCGAGGCCCAGGACCCAGTGTACGTAAAGAATTTTGGGGCAGGCCCTGCATGGGTACCCGCCACAGTCACCAGGGTCACTGGCCCCATGTCGTACGAAGTGCTAACGGATGGGGGGCAATGCTGGCGCCGCCACTGCGACCAGATACGGCGACGATTCCTGGGAGAAAACCAGGAGGAGGAGGACAGGTCAGAGGAGTCCCAAGGCAACAGTGGGGCAGTGAGGCCCATAGAGCAGCAGGGGCAAGCAGGAGAGGCAGAATCAGTAAATACAGAGAGGACCCGTGAGGCCGAAAGGACACCGGAACCAGAACCACGACTGAGCGAGCCAGTTGCGCCAGACCAAACAGCCCCATCACAGCCAGCATCCTTGGAACACGAGCCAGAACCTGAACCCCGGACCAGGGAACACCCCAGGCCGCAACGCACACGTAGGCCGCCAGCGTACCTTGAGGACTATGAATGCGACCTCCCGGGCAGGACTGGAACTAAGAGGGGAGGGGTGTTATGTACTGAGTTGAATAGGATCCAAACTGCAGCAGTCTGATTGGTCCTAGAACAATAGGATCCAAAAGGCAGCAGTCTGATTGGTCCTAGAACAATAGGATTCAGAATGCAGCAGTCTGATTGGTCCTAGAACAAGGCCGCAGTATGATTGGTTGGCAGGAACCACCCAATCATGCTTCAGATAGAAGTGAATCCACAACCTGATTGGCTTACAGTAGAATTCCGGAATTAGCCAATCATGTGCAGCCCATTGTGTAAATAATGCATATAAAGCAGATACTTTGAGGGGACATTCATTCATTCCTCCTCACCACTATGAGCTGAATAAAGAGCATGAAATCACAATGCGACTCTGAGTATATTTCAGCCACCAAGGGGTCTGATTTGGTCCCCAAGGGTATTTTCCCCAAACTGCACCCATCCAACAACCAGCTGACCTCACTTCAATGGGTGTGCGATGTCAGTTGATGGGTGGGGTTCGCCACAGGGGGAGGCTGTGTGCAAGCGAAGCAGCAGGATTTAACCCCTGCTGACCAGCTTGGCTGTGTGTGCCAGTTCTCCTGCTGGGAACAGGTGCAGGCAACCCAATATTGCTCTGACCCCTGCAGGGAGAAAGATGGATGGTTCCACTGTTCAGCTGATGAGTGGAGACTTCAATCCTGCTGGGAATTGCTTCAGAGAGCAGCATGAGGCTGTTTGAAAGCCCATTTGCAGGCCAGGTCACTTACACACACACACACACACACACACACACACACACACACACACAGTAATTTGGCAACCTTGCTAGAAATGTTAGACTAAGAAATGAAGTAGCTGAACAGAAGAATGGTTATGGTATGGATGCACACAAATCACTTTATCACTAGATTATTCAGCATTTGATGTTTCACAGCCATTAATGAACTGTAAACGCCAGCAATGTTGGACTGCAACTCCAGTCATGCCTGGCCATTGCCCTTGCTGGCTGGAGGAGATGGGAGTTGACTTCCAATAACATCTGGAGGGCACCATGTTTGCTACCCCAGTAAACACCACAGATAAGCATGGTGGTTTATGTACTATGGAATTTCTGTAGCTGTTCCCGCATTTTCTGACCTTAGGCCTGTGTGTTTAAAAGCACAAAAGTAGGGCCAGAAAAAAAAGGTGGACACCTTGGGACAGGGTGAGGAACCTGTGGCTCTCAAGATGTTGTCAGACTCCTATCATTCCTGACTAGGGATGCAAAAGCAGACAGGACTATGGTACTTCAGATGGTTCTGTAGAACTGTTCAAGGTGTTCCTATCATGCAAGCTGTGCCTGTTAAAATTCTTCTTCTACATAACTGTTGAAGGTGCAGGGATCGTGTCCTCTTTTGCATCTGTCCACCCTCTTCCTGAGCACTGACTGGGACTGTTGAAACTTGAGAGCCCAGCCAGGGTCAGCCTATCCATGAAGCAAAGTGAGCTGACCATCTCAGCTGGCAGGATCCACAGCGAAAGCAGATTGTTTCTGACGTTGATCTTCACTCGCCCCCTTCTTCCCTAGTGGGGAGGGGGCACCATTTTGTAATTTACCTCAGATTCCAAAATATCTTGCACCAGCCCTTTGAATACAGCCCTGTTATTATCGGTAAGCAGTATATACATTTGGCTAAAGAAAATAAATAAAATGTGCAAGTTATACGTGTATGAACCACCCCTGTGTAAGAGACGAAGTAATACAAGCTGGAAGATGCTGCCCAGTCCTTCCCTTCTCTGATTAGATTGTCAACAGAGTCGTCACTCGGCTCCGCTGTGGCTCTTTAATCTCTGGAAATGGTTCCATGTAGTCACTGCACCCTCCTTTCATGAAGCAAGCACCAACTGATGTCATTCTATCAGGAGCTGGCATGAGTCAGCTGTTAGCAAGCCACCCAAAGGCAGAAAACCTGTATAGCTGGTTGACATTCTTGCCCTCTTCAGCAATGCAGCTGTTACAGACGCGCTGAAAAAGGGAGGCAGGCTGCATTAACCAACGGATGTGAATGTCGTTGTTTAGGTACACATCAATGAATTGAATGGAAGTAAAATGCAGCACCTTTGCTTCAGAAGGCCTGAGGAGAAAATTTGCTTTTCTGTAGGGCAGGGGTCAGCAACCCTCGGCTCCGGAGCCGCATGTGGCTCTTTTGTACCTTTGCCGCGGCTCCGGGGCGGATACTAGCGAGGGGAGGAGGTGCATTGTGCGCCCTGACACTCCCCACTGTGGCGGGCGCTGTACTGGTTGTGACGTCGCATGGGGGCGGTGCGTGCGTTAGTCACGCACCGTCCCGACGTCACCTTCCGGCCCGCCCGCCCGCTACATTGTAAGGGGCATGTACGCTGGTCACTCCATTGAAAGGGGGCATGTACGCTGGTCACTGTTTTGAAGGGGAGTGAAGAACACACACACAAAAAAAGGTAACTTGTTAATTTAACGTTTATTTCTATGAGGAGGAGTAATTCTGAGGTGTCAAACAAAGAAATAATAAAAAAGTGACAAAAAAGTTATTTTTATAATGACGAGTTTTGCGGCTCCCAGTTTTTTTCCCTTCAGAAACGGGTCCAAGTGGCTCTTTTTGTCTTAAAGGTTGCAGACCCCTGCTGTAGGGCAAGAAGCCAGAGGGAGGGGATATCATTTCTACTTACTAACTAGGCATTGCAGGTAGGGTTTGCAAGTCACCCAAGAGAAAACATCACGGCCAGTATGGCTCTTTCATATTTAGAACACCTCATAGGATTTTCATTGTTGCTTCCAGAAAATACCAAAAATGCTTTTTCAAAAAAAGGTCACTGATAATACTGTGCTTTTTAAAATTTTGATTGGATTTAATATTTGTATCCCTCTTTTTAAACAACAAATGTCAAGCTCATAGGGGCTCACAATAACCATAGCTTTAAACATTAGCAAGTACTGCAATCATTATAAAAATAAAAAACACAGTGTTCTTATTCTTATTATATTTATTTATACCCCACCTTTTTCCCTGACAGGGAAACAAGGTGGTTTACAGATAAAAATAAGAACATAGGAGTGAGGGAAACAATTAAACATAGCTAAAAACAAAGGGGTGAGGGGAACAATAAAAAAACAATTAAACATGGATATAATTAAAACTATTTATAACCATAGAAATAATTACAACAAAAACAACATGGCACCAATCATTTCATTAAAAGCTGTCAGTTTCCAAAAGGCAAGTTGGAACAATAAAGTTTTCACCTGCTGGCAAAAGAACAACAAGGAGGGAGCCTGTCTAACTTCCTTAGGGAGAGAGTTCCAAAGTCTGGAAGAAGCCACCAAGAAATAGCATATAAGCATAAAACAAAATTCATCAAACAATTAGTACAATTCAGTACAAACTCATAGTGTTTCGAAATATCAGCAATAGCTGTTGAGGACCTAATTCCTGTGCTCTTGAGCTTCTTTAGGGAAAATAAAAGAGAATATATTTCACCATCAGTCGTGACGATGTTGAGTGGTTGGCTATGCTATGAAATTCTCTTGGATTTGAAAGATTTTCTCAATAACGAAGTAGGAATTATAAGATCAGCTAGGTAATGGACTAGGAAATTAATATTTTATCATTACATACGGGAATGTGCTTTTATCTAACGAGCAGCAAATGAGGTTTCTGAAACCATCTATCTTCAATGAATGGGAATAAAATTACATTTTGGACTTTAATTACTGTGGCGGGGAGAGAAAGAGTTAAACCTCCTCTCCCAATGCCCCCTATGGCCCCCCAAGGCTGCTCAGTCTCAGGCTATATGATGTATATATATATGGAAATCCTGCTTCAGAAGCTGCTGTAGAATAAATGGTTGTGACAGATAGAAGGCAGAGGAAAGCCTTAAGCAATGTGTAAGACTCTGTCTCCCGCCAGGCACTCATCTGTGATGTAATAAGTACACAAAGGTCTCTGTTTTCGAATATCGGGGTTGATTCACCAATCACTCAAGTGCTACTAGTGCTACTATCCACTAGTGCTACTATCCAAGCCTACCCACAGAAGCATGACCCACTGTGGGTCACATGCCTTGCACAGCAGAACAGGCAGGAAGACGAGTGTACCAGTTCTGGGATTCAAGATGTTGGAGAGTATGGCACAGGGTGAATGTGGCCCCTCCAGATCTCTGTTTGGCCCTCTGTACTGTAGTGTACAAAGGTAAGAGTTGCACCCATTGCTCCACTGGATCCCCTCACTTTTCCCTTTGTCCCTGCCCATCACCGACTGACATGTGACTTCTCCATTCGCGACTGCAGCCCTTGAAATGAAAATGGTTCCCACCTCTGATGTAGCTCAGTATTGTGTAGCGGTGACTCTAAAAGGTTTTTGACAGGGGTCAGAGATTACTAGTCAGTGCCAGATTTATGGATAAGCTAAACAAGCCATAGCTTAGGGCCCCACTCTCTTGGGGCCCCCAAAAAATTTAAAGGGGAAAAAAAATCTGGATGTACATTTCCAAAATAGAAGATAACAAAATAAAACCTACATACAGCAACAGTGTTTTGTGTTGTGTAGGCTCCTATGACATAAGTAATGGGCCCCGCCCACTAGCCTGCTCTCTAAAATATCACTGGTTTGCTCATTTCTATATATAGGGTGCCTACATTCTGCATGGACTGGTTGCATGGCAACATGTGCAAATGGCTTTAGATACCTATTAGGTCCATAAATTACCATATATTCAACACACAAAAACAGCGACAATATGTTGTTGACAAAGGACAGCTGGACATATAAAGGGCCCCATTACCTTCAGTAGCTTAGGGCCTCATCAAACCTAAATCCAGCCCTGTTACCAGTAATTGATTACCTAGTACTTTGTGCAGGCAAACCATGAGCTCCTCCACGGAGCTAGAGCTCCTCCTTGAACTTTTGGAGGCCATGTGTCAGACTAGATGAGATTGTCACGGTGTGGTTCAAGGGCGATTGAAGTCCCGGCTGGGGACGTCGGGACCAGGGGCAAGATGGCGGGGTGGGAGCAGGAACGGTAGTCCAGAAACCAGGAGTCAGGAAGCCAAGGGTCCAAGGGGCAGAGAGCTGGGAGTCAAGAAGCCAAGAGTCCGAGGGTCAGGAAGCAAGGAGTCATGAAATCAAGGGTCGGAGGATCAAGAAGCAAGGAGTCGTGAAGTCAGGGGTCCGAAGATCAAGGATCAAGAGTCAAGGAGTCAAACATGGCAAGACAGGGAATGTGTTGCTGTGGCAAAGAGCCGAAGGGAAATGCTGACCTTATATCCCTTCCCAGCTCTTGCCATCAGGTGCTGTGAGTTACCAATCGGCCTCACCTGTGAGGCTGTGCCTTGCCTCTTCAGAACAAACTTAGGAAGGCCCAGTCCTACAGAGTCCTATTGGTCACGGGGCCTGGCTCCTGCACATACACCTGACAGAGGTGAGGGCAAGGGCTTTGGCCATTGGGGCAGGTTCCCCCTTGCTTTGGACTGTTCTGCCTCTACTGTTGGAAGCACTCAGCCTTTGAATACCAGTTGCTGAGGAATCACAGGTAGGGAGATGACTTTTGCACTCCGTTTCCACTTGTGGACACTTGGTTGGCCAATGTCAGAAGAGGATGCTGGGCTTGACAGGCCAGTGGTCTGATCCAGGAGGTTATTCTCATGTACTGCTGCTCAGGGAGGAATGTGGTCTTCAGGTTAAAAAAAGCCCCCTGCCCCATTGCATAGAGCAAGCAGAGCCCCACACTGTGAACATGGAGTCTGAAAGCAATACAGTGGTACCTCGGGTTACAGACACTTCAGGTTACAGACGCCACTAACCCAGAAATAATACCTCGGGTTAAGAACTTTACCTCAGGATGGGAACAGAAATCGAGCAGCGGTGACGCGGCAGGCCCCATTAGCTAAAGTGGTAAAAGTAAAGGTAAAGGTACCCCTGCCCATTCGGGCCAGTCTTGCCAGACTCTAGGGTTGTGCGCTCATCTCACTCTATAGGCCGGGAGCCAGCGCTGTCCGCAGACACTTCCGGGTCACGTGGCCAGCGTGACAAGCTGCATCTGTCAAGCCAGTGCAGCACATGGAACGCCGTTTACCTTCCCACTGGTAAGCGGTCCCTATTTATGTACTTGCACCCGGAGGTGCTTTCGAACTGCTAGGTTGGCAGGCGCTGGGACCGAACGATGGGAGCACACCCTGCCGCGGGGATTCGAACCGCCGACCATGCGATCGGCAAGTTCTAGGCGCTGAGGCTTTAACCCACAGCGCTACCCGCGTCCCTAAAGTGGTACCTCAGGTTAATAACAGTTTCAGGTTAAGAACGGACCTCCAGAACGAATTAAGTTCTGAACCCGAGGTACCACTGTATATCACTTTTTCACATTACAAAATTAAATAGTCCAGACCATTTGGGGTAGACATTGTGGTTTTTGGTTGGAACAGCCAAGAGTCTTGTAGCACCTTGGAAACTGACTCATTAGCTGTGACATAAGCCTTCCTGACCTCGAGCCCATTTTGCCTGGTGGTTAACATGGAGACGCTTCTAAAATATAGGTCGACATGACATGCTTCAGTTGCCTGGCTATTCCGGCAAATGCTAAAATAGGAAGTTCAAGCGAATTGCACTTCCTCGTTTTATGCTTACTTGTAATGTTTGAAAAAGGAGTTTATGAACCAACTCAATGGGCAGACATCCCACTAATCCCAATGCATCTCTTTCATTCCTTCACATTATATAATATGTGTGTTGACAATGTGTATGTTTTAAATTATGGTGGTATTCCTTTTAGTGATAATTGTATTGTTTTAACTTATTTGTAAAATGCTTTGAGGTTTTAGGTACAATCAAGTGGTATATAAATTCATCATCATCATCATGGAATTGCGATAAGTGCCTAATTTCTAATATGACAAGAGTTGCTGCTGGATCCTGACTGTGAGTGATATTCTCTGTTTTATTGGCCCTAGATCTTAATCTCAGATGCGCACACGCAGACTGGACACACATTAGGTTGAATCTATTGTATCTCAGTTGGAGTTCGTTTCCATTGAAAACAATGGGATTTCAATTAGCGACTAGCTTACTCTATTGTCTTTAATGAGAGTTAAGTTCAACTAGCTTATTCTGGATCCAACTCATGATTACTCATATATTGTCAAGGCTGAACCTTCCATTGCGATGACAACAGGTTCTGGGGCCCAGCCCTGCTATTGATTTGTTAAGCACTAATGAGCAAGCAATTCAGCTTTATGAGTTGACGCTGCTCTAGAACTCAATTGCTTGGAAGGAGTTGGTTTATAAAAACCTTTTTCATGGGCAAAAATTGCACGCATAGACACAATACCCCACACATACACTAAGTAGAAAAATAGAAGCATTGCCACCCCACCCTGCCCCTCTTTCCCCCTCTTTTCTTCCCAACCTAATACTGCATGCAACACTAATGACTCACAACAAATGAAACTGATCTGTAGAAAACACACCTTGAAGAAAGAGGCAATGCATGTATTTTTGTAAACTAAGAAATCTTTAATAAAGATTATTTTTTAAAAAATTACATGCATATTCCCTTGGGTTTGCTGAGTTCTTACCAGAATGTTTATTTAATCTACACTGTTGCACAAACACAATTACATATTGTTCAAGGTACTATTATTTGTGTTTAGAATTGCCCTCCACTATCTGTGTACATCAAAGTTTAGGGAAATTCTTTGTCCATAGCTAGGCAGCTCTGTTTGCATATTACCTGCATAATCTTGTTTGACACAGTTTTTTGAACCTCCCTGTGAAGACTCTCAGAAGTGTTTCACTCAACCAATGTAGCCAAGAGCAGATCTACACTCATGTTTCTTAATGTTAAGGAAGGGTTAATGAATGGTTTTGATAATGTAGATGAACACATGGCATCTTACTTTTTATGTTAATAATGCATTATTACCTTGTCTTTTTATCACTTAATTTTTAATCATTTTATGATGCTCATATGTGATGTAGCGTTTTACCTTTTTATACTGCATTCAAACTCTGACCCACCCTCCAATGGGAAGGAGGGAGGGAGGAAGAATTAAAATTTGACACCAGAGGGCGGAGCAGAGCAACCAGCAATAGAGAAAGAAACATCATTTTGGGAAATGGTGTGGCCGGGGATTACTTACATTTGATGAAAAAAGCCAAGGTTAAAAAACATTTTTAATTAACAAGTGTGCCCTGTGACATTTTAGAATGACATATCTAATATCATTCTTATAGGGAGGAATAACATCTGCGTAGATCGCCAGCAAGAAAACAAAAGGCGGCAATAATGGAGGCTCCTCCTCTTGATAATCACTCACATGCATTGGCCAGGCCATTCAAGAAATGATGGGGTTGCAGTTCAACTTGTTTAGGTTTTACAGCAATCAGTGCAGCTTGCTATCAAACAATCTCAAAAACTAAATTTGGGGCTTTCCCAAGCACATACACACATCAGGCTGTAATATTCTTAAAAGGAAGAAAATGAAATAAATAATACATATAGCCGTAATAATATGGCCGCAAATCAGGACTTACTGCTTCTGTCTGCTGCTCTGATGCAGCTGGATCATGTCTAATGGCTATCACATGGGGTTCCATGCGCAGTCATCTGTGCCTGGTGCGCACATTCCCTGCCAGATGGCCGCTACGATTAGCTTTATGACAGTGCCAATCTTCTGTTTGGTGCGGTGCAGCAGGGATGAAATCCAGCCTCTCCTGTTTTGCCCTTGAACGGTGACCCCTAAGCACACTGTGCTGGCCATTTATTTTGGTACATATGCACCAGTTCCTGTTCAGAGCCCCCCTCCCCTAATATTGCTTGGATAGGTGGATTTTGCCACTAATAATTATTTAAAGGCACTGACTGTCATGGAGCTTAGAAGGGATTCTGCTTGTGATCTGGCCTGTTGCAAAGAACTATTTAAAGCAGCTTCCAACTTTCAGTCGCTGTGGTTTTCTCATCAGATTCTCACTGTGCGAGAGACATTGCTCTGCAGAGACAGTGTTGATGTGTGGATGAAGTGATGGACTTACACTGCAGGAGAGGCCTTCTTCTCGAAACCTTGCAGATCCTAGATCAGTTGCCATTTTTTCAGCCTGTGCTTAAATCAGAGGGTTGTTTTGAAGATAAAATAGGGTAATTCCCAAAGCTTTTTTTCAGCTGGAACTCACTGGAACTCAGTTCCGGCGCCATTGCCGTTACAAGAGAACAAGGGAGGTATTCATGGTGAGTTCTGGCACCTCTTTGTCTAGAAAATAGCACAGATAATTCCCATGTATGTACACAGATGTATAATAAATACAGAATAAATGGATCAACAAGAAGAAGAAGAACAGTTTGTATTTTTTATTCATTTGCTTGTAAGATTTCTATCCCACCTTTCCACCAGAGGCGCTCAGGGTGGTGGCATATATGGTGAGATACTGAGTACTGGTGTCTAAGGGTGCCACAGTGCTGAACCCTGTCTTCTTCTTCTTCTTCTTCTTCTTCTTCTTCTTCTTCTTCTTCTTCTTCTTCTTCTTCTTCTTCTATACTTATATTTATTTATACCTTGTCTTTTTCCCTGACAGAGACTCAAGCATAGCTGTCAACCGTCCCTTATTTGGTGGGAAACTCCCTTATCCCAGCACCGTGTCCTGCTGCTGTCCCTTATTGATGATGTCCCTTAAATTTCCCGGGTTTCAAAGAAAGCAGCTCCTCTCCCTCCCTCCCTCCCTGCCGGCCAGGGAGGAGGGAGGCTCCAACTGTGTTGCTTGGCTGCGTTGCTCACCCAATAAGGAGTCTAAGAACGACTGGGGGGGTGGAGCTTGCATGCCTTGTGCCGATCAAATCGGCCGTGTTGCCTGCGGACTCGCCTTTGCTCAGCGCTTCCCAGCGGAGAGGTGACAGTGGTTTTCCTTGCTGCATTCCCTTTGCCGGGTTGCTGCGCTGTGGGAACCACCGCTTGAGGTTTCGTTTGCTGCTGGCTGGGCTTTCTTCCTTTGGCTTGGAGGGGCTCAGAAGTCGAACATACCTGTGCTTGGAAAATCCCTTATTTTGGCTGCTGATCCCTTATTTTTGAGGCTGCTGATCCCTTATTTTTGAGGCTGCTGATCCCTTATTTTCAAATCTGTAAGTTGTCAGCTATGGACTCAAGGTGGCTTATACATAAAACAGGCACAGGTAAAAACATAGGGAAAAAGCAATTATTTAAAAACCCAAGTCTTATAGTTATCTCACTATAGTCTCACAACAACCCTGCAAAGTAGAACGGACCAAAAGAGCAGCAATTGGGTCAAGAAACACAATATAGCCCAATGAGCTTTGTTGCTGATTGCTGGCTTGAGGAATTTGGAATTCGTCCACATCTTACTCTCTTGCCTATATATATATATATATATATATATATATATATATATAGTTTTCATAGAGAAGAAATGGTCTCACCCGGAGAAATTCTAGGTCTTGATTATTTCAAGGAATGTATTCCTTGGTAAGCTATCTCACCTCCTTCTTTTTTGCCTATCACTACTACATCAAAAAATATCTCACCAAACCACTCCTGCAAGTTGGTGTGAGCAAAGCTACTTCAGATTACTGAATGGCCAATTTGAGCGGGAGGGAAAACTAGTCCCAAGTGAAATGTAGGTGGGTTCCCACGAGGCAAGACACAGTGATAACAGCAAGAACCTTTACTGAACTAACAGAACTGGGAATCAGGGGCATAGCAACTGCTTATATACATTTCTGAAGGCTTGGGCCACTCCCACTCCCAACATGATTGGCTGTCTAAACTTCCAAGCTGCAAATCATAACTCAGAGTTTAAGGGCCAATGGCAGAGGCCCAAATCCTGAAATGTTCTGTGACTGGATACCACATATTGAATCAGAACACAGTGGCTCAGAATCCTTAGTCCAGACTCAAGCTCAGGCAAACACAGGCCACTGAATACATAACACCAAGTATTTGGTTTTTGTCTCCCTCCCTCTCCTCTGACACAGGGCCACACTCCGTTGAACCTCTGGGATGAGAAACAAAGCTTCAGCTTATCTAGCTGTGACAAATAAGAGGCTCTGTATGATATTGCTTTTTAAATAATTGGATATCCAAATAAATGGACACACTGGTGGTGTTTTGAGTATTCTTTCTCTGCTGCGCCACAGTAGAACATGACGAATGGAGTGGGATTTGAATGTTAGCCAGACATCTGATGAATGAGTCAATTTACAAGTGTTAGGGAACATAAATATCTCAGTGCGCTTGGCATCAATTGAGCTTACATCAGTTGTAGATAAACCACACACAAAAGGATGGTAAATTTAAAGATATCATTACAAACCGACCATATTGATTAGGGCTGCTTCCAAAAAAGCACCAGGCGTGATCCAGCTCTCTCTCTCTCTCTCTCTCTCTCTCTCTCTCTCTCTCTCCAGAAGCTGAAAATTCATACATGTGGATTTGCAGGTAAACAGCAGCTGTGGAGATCAGCTATTTTTTTTTAAAAAACTGCTTTTCCTTTCTTTTCTTTTTGCAAGTCTGGTGTATCAGGAAAAAAATGTATCTCAATCCTGGGACAAAAATTGACATTCTCCTAAAATCAGAGTGGGGTGTTACTTACTTCTGAGTTGACATTTTAAAAATTGATTTCCATCTATATTTTTTGTATGGGTCATTGTTCTTATGTTTGTAATATTTTACGATAACTGATATTAGCATTTATATTTGATGTTTTGTTATATATATATTTAGCAACAGCAGCAGCAGCAGCAACACACCTATCTCTTTCTTATTTAAATGGCTGTGTGCAGAGTTAAACAAATACGTAAGCACATGCCCACAGTGGACCTTAGGTTTTTTGAACTCTGGGAGGCTGAGGATGCACTAATTGAGGGCAGGAGGCAACAACACACAGTGCAAATATATCTCATTAAGCAGCACCCTCTAGTGTGAATGAGATCATAGAATTCACTTGAGTGCTCTCATCATAGCTGTCAACCGTCCCCTATTTGGCGGGAAAGTCCCTTATCCAAGCGCCATGTCCCGCTGCTGTCCCTTATTGATGATGTCCTTTAAATTTCCCGAGTTTCAAAGGAAGCAGCTCCTGTACCTCCCTCCCTGCCGGCCAGGGAGGAGGAAGTCTCCAACTGTGTTGCTTGGCTGCGTTGCTCACCCAATAAGGAGTCTAAGAATGACTGGGGGGTGGAGCTTGCGTGCCTTGTGCCGATCAAATCAGCCGCGTTGCCTGGGGACTCGCCTTTGCTCAGCACTTCCCAGCGGAGAGGTGACGGTGGTTTTCCTTGCTGCATCCCCTTTGCCGGGTTGCTGCGCTGTGGGAACCACCGCTTGAGGCTTCGTTTGCTGCTGGCTGGGCTTTCTACCTTTGGCTCGGAGGGGTTCAGAAGTTGAACATACCTGTGCCCCCAAAATCCCTTATTTTGGCTGCTGATCCCTTATTTCTGAGGCTGCTGGTCCCTTATTTTCAAATCTGTAAGTTGACAGCTATGGCTCTCATGCGTGGGCAAACATGCACCAAAGTGCCCAAGGAAAAGCCCCAGTGGCTCAGTAGGGGTTTGAACCTGTTCCTCCCCAATTGTAGTCACAACCCCTAACCACTACACCACGATGGGGCCTATACACCTCATTGCAGCCATTGGCGCATTCAGTTTACCAAGGCAAGAGAAGACAAAATGTTCTCTTATGATTACTTCTGAAAGGTGTGCCGCTGTGATTTTGAGATCCACCGTAGCCAGTGGCATAGCTAGCTGCTCAGGTACCTGGTGTGGGGGCGTGTCCTGAAGCTGGGGGCTGGACGAACCACCTGTGGGGGATGGGGGAGCTGCCCATGGGGGTGGGGTGAGCCTCTTGGACGCTTGGAGCCTCTCCGCCACCTCCCCCTCAGCTATAGGGCGGCTGAGGAAGAGGCAGTAGGCAGACGCAAGTCCCACGCTTCCGTTTCAGGCAGGGCGGAACCTGCTGGTGCCTAAGCCACCACGTCACTCCTAAAAAGTTTCGTGAGCCCAATTTTTTTTAAAAAAAACAACAACTCATTTTGTCTCACACACACCTGTCAGTGATGATACCCAGGGCAGACCACACCCACCTTCCTTCGCCACCGACTGTTGCCATCTTCTCAATAGTACCATTCATTCGTAAAGATCAGTCAATAACTGCATAAGGAGAGAAATTATTGTCAAGTGTTGTGCATGCACACAACCAAAAAACAACATTTTAACCCCCTGCAGACTTGCCAAATTCCAAGTACTGTTCGGAAGCCATGAGTAAGACCTACCATTGGGCCTGGGCTTTCAGGTGGCATGGATAGGGCATCTTGTTCTGATTCACACATTTCCCCTTTATTTCCCACCTTGAGCCTTTGATGATGATGATGATGATGATGATGATGATAATAATAATACATTATTTATACCCCGCCCATCTGGCTGGGTTTTCAAAGCCACTCTGGGCGGCTCCCAACAGAATATTAAAAACATGATAAAGCATCAAACATTAAAAACTTCCCTAAACAGGGTTGCCTTCAGATGTCTTCTAAAAGTCAGATTGTTGTTTATTTCCTTAACATCTGATGGGAGGGTGTTCCACAGGGCGGGTGCCACTACTGAGAAGGCCCTCTGCCTTGCTCCCTTTGAGATGAGTCAGGATGTAAATATACATAAATAAGACACCCTCCACTCTTCTGTGACTATGTATTCTCCTGCAAAGTGGGTGACAACAGCGTAGATTACACTTTTCATCAGCGGTAACCCTAGTTTTGAAATTCAAGAGAAGCTCAAGTCATTTGCTTGTCAGACCAAAAAAGGGCCAAATTAACAAAGCCAGCAGTGACTGATTTGCGATATTATAAAGGAACCCGCCCTATGCATTGTGACTGGAGGGAAATTAGAGAATTTCTGCTCTGTGACTCCACTGGGATAAAGCTGTGATGAAAAGTTTTTTCCAAATGCCTTCAAGCTTGCATCGAGCACTTACAGTCTATCAACTGCTCTTTCCTTCCTCTAATTGTCTAACTCAACAGCTGATCTATTTAACTGTAAGTCTTCACTGTTTTCTACGCATCCACCACACTCTGGGGGCAATGGAGGTGCCTAAGAAAATCCTTAACTCTTAAAATGAATTCAGCCATTGAGCTTCCCATTAATCTAAAAATTAACTTCTGTGGTCTCACAGCGTGGTTTAAATTAACCTCAGTACAGGTTTTAGTAACTGTCATTTTGCTTAGTTTGTTCCATTAATTTTTAGAGATGCTCATTTTGTCACTGAATCCCGTGAGAAATCTGTACTGTCACTATTTCAACTGTGCTTTTATCTGAAGCCACAGCCTTTTAAAGAATATACTGAGATGTAAAAACTAAATGCTGTGGTCACATCTTCCAACCTTCTCTTCACTTTAAAGAAACAATCTCAGTTTTGAGCAGTACAGCAAAGTTGATGTAGGTGGTCCCTAGGTTTCTCTGAGCTGTTGGCAATGTGCCTTGCTAGGGGGTCCTGCAGCAGGATTTCTTGATGACAGTAGCTACAACCCACCATTTAAAATTCCTCACGATGCCCTTGCATATCCCACAAGTGTCCCAGAAAAACTGGGACATCCAATTTTTTCTTGCGAGAGAACGGTGGTCATTTTGGGTGCTATGATCTTGCGCGAGTTTGTGCCACGATTCTCTCCCCCACCGCCACCCCGGAGAAAGCGGTTTTTCAGGGCCACTATCTTGCCTGGTGCCCCAAAACACACATTTTTTGGCACCATGACTGAAAAAAGCACTTTTTCAGGGGGAAATTGCGCTGTGAAATAACGCAAGATCATGGCACCCAAAATGGTTCTTTAATCTTAAACATGGAACCCATGGAGGGAGGGAAGGAGGTCCGAAGGTTCAAAAGAACCTTGTGTTTTAACGTTTGACATGGTTACGTTAGATATGTATCAAATTATCAAAAACCCAATGGAAAAAATTATAAAAACAACAATAAAATGGCTGCTGTTCCCTCACAAGAAAAAACCAGGAAGATGGCATCTGGGAAGATGGCATCCCAGTTCTTGCTGTTATATAACTTCCCTTATACAAAGATACTATGAAAGATAAACCATAAATTCAAATAAATAAATAAATAAATAAATTGTCCAGTAGCACCTTAGAGACCAACTAAGTTTGTTCTGGGTATAAGCTTTCGTGTGCATGCACACTTCTTCAGATACCATGCACACCAAGCACTAAGGTGCTACTGGACAATTTTTTTATTTACAGTGGTACCTTGGGTTACAGATGCTTCAGGTTACAGACATTTCAGGTTACAGACTCCGCTAACCCTGAAATAGTACCTCGGGTTAAGAACTTTGCTTCAGGATAAGAACAGAAATCATGCGGTGGCGGTGCGGTGGCAGCGGGAGGCCCCATTAGCTAAAGTGGTACATCAGGATAAGAACAGTTTCAGGTTAAGAACGGACCTCCAGAACAAATTAAATTCTTAACCCAAGGTATCACTGTATTTCGACTGTGTCAGACCAACATGGCTACCTTGTTGTTGTTTAGTCGTTTAGTCGTGTCCGACACTTTGTGACCACACGCCTACCTACCTGAATCTAAAACCATAAATTGTTTGCATTCTCTATGTTATGTACTGAAGTTCTCACCCTGGGCCAGCAGGGGGATACTGTAGATAGTTTTCACTCAGGTCTACATATGCAAATAAGGGATTGAAAGTGACATTCAGTGATTGGATAGTTACAGAAAGTTGTTACAGTTGCGTTGTAGTGGAGCTCTATATAAGCAGGCTGGCTGAACCCTTCAGTTCAGTTCTGTCCTAGCCTGTGAATAAACAAGAGCTGCTTGAAGAATCACTGTGTCGTCTGATATGTTCACCCACAACTTAACACTCTAGCCTTTCGTGAATGAAGCCTTCCCTGGATGAAGGGTGGTATAAGAATTTAATAAACAATGATGGTGATTATGTCACCGTCAGCATTATTCTTTATAATTAGGTGGACTGAATGCCTTGGGTACTCCAAGTCGTTTCTTCACTCCTCAGACATCTCTGCCCTATCTGCATCTTGGCGCTTTCCAGATTTCCAATCTTGTAACATTCAGCGAACAACCAATGCCACTTTTCTGCATTGCCCTTTTCTGGGTCCCTTTTCTGGGACGCAGGGGCACCAAATTCACTTCCACAACAAAATGTTTCTGCCAGCTGCTCAGCTCCAGCAAGTGTTATTGCTAAGTGGGAAAGGATTCCCTGTAGGTTCTTGTAGCCCTACCAGATGCAACAAAGCTTACAAGAAAATTGCTTTTATTTGCGCCAAATAATGGAAGATTCCATCAAAACTGCTTGAAGGTTCTCTATGGGTTGAGTGGGTGGATGTTTCTCATCCCATTTTTCCAGAGTTTTGCATAAACCAGGGGTAGGCAACCTAAGGCCCGGGGGCCAGATGCGGCCCATTTGCCTTCTCAGTCCAGCCCGCGGACGGTCTGGGAATCAGTGTGTTTTTACATGAGTAAAACGTGCCCTTTTATTTAAAATGCATCTCTGGGTTAATTGTGGGGCCTGCCTGGTGTTTTTACATGAGTAGAATGTGTCCTTTTATTTAAAATGCATCTCTGGGTTATTTGTGGGGCATAGGAATTCGTTCATATAGTCCAGCCCACCACATGGTCTGAGGGACGGTGGACTGGCCCACAGCTGGAAAAGGTTGCTGACCCCTGGCATAAACCATGGTCCTTTGAAACAATCTTGTAGTGCATTGGGATAAGGGAAAGCATCTCTATAGTAGCATTGTGGTGTAGTGGTTAGGAGCGGTAGACTTGTAATCTGGTGAACCGGGTTCGATTCCCCGCTCCTCCACATGCAGCTGCTGGGTGACCTTGGGCCAGTCACACTTCTTTGAAGTCTCTCAGCCTCACTCACCTCACAGAGTGTTTGTTCTGGGGGAGGAAGGGAAAGGAGAATGTGAGCCGCTTTGAGACTTTTTTGGGTAGTGATAAAGCAGGATATCAAATCCAAACTCTTCTTCTTCTTCTTGTGCACATATGACCATTTGTAAGCCCACAGAAGAGAATGATGTCATTGTTACATGCAGAATTCTATAAAGCTCTTTTGTCTGATGGAGTTGTGGAGAAGAGAATCTGAATTAAATAAATAAACCGAAACTTGTTAAAATCACTAATATTTATTTCACAATTGTAGAACACATTTGCTTAGTTGACAAATATTCATTGTGTGAATATTCTAGAATTTTATCTTCACCAGAGAGAGAATTCGGCAGAGTGGACTTTTGCCAATAGAGGGAGCTTATTGCTATTTCACTTCTGTAATAAGCCTTTCAGTCTAGGACTTGTTCACACTGGAACAAAATGTGGACTTCCGTCGCATTGTTGTCCAAGACTTTACCCATTTTAAATGTTCTTTCTTCCCCCCGCTCCCCCAATCTGGTTTTTCCAAGGATTGAAAAACCCTGCATATACAGGGCGGAAGTTCAGGAAAACTTTCATAGGAAGATAGGAAACTGACTTAAACTGAGTTAGATTGTTGGTCTACCTTGGTCAGAATTGTACGGACTGACAGAAAGTGGCTCTCCGGGGTTTTGGCCAATTCCCAGCCGACCTGGGGATTGAGCCTAAGACCTTTTGCATGCAAATCGCATACCCTCCAACATTTCTCCAGTGAAAATAGGTACGTCCCATTCAATAATGATAATTTTACTAATTATACCCCACACATCTTACTGGATTGCCCCAGCCACTCTGGGCAGCTTCCAGTATATATAAAAACACAAAAACCCATTTTTTTTAAAATTCCCTATACAGGATTACCTGCAGACAGCTTGTGAGTCAAATAATTCCATGCCCGTCAACATTTCTCCAGTGAAAATAGGGACATCCTAAGGAAAAGCAGGACATTCTGGGATCAAATAAAAAACCTGGACGGCTTCTGTAAATCTGGGACTGTCCCTGGAAAATAGGGACACTTGGAGGGTCTGAAATCTGATGATCCATCACTGAGCTATGTAAAGGTAAAGGGACCCCTGATCATCAGGTCCAGTTGTGGCCAACTCTGGGGTTGCGGCGCTCATCTTGCTTTATTGGCCGAGGGAGCTGGCGTACAACTTCCGGGTCATGTGGCCAGCATGACTAAGCCGCTTCTGGTGAACCAGAGAAGCGCATGGAAACGCCGTTTACCTTCCCGCCGGAGCGGTACCCATTTATCTACTTGTACTTTTGACGTACTGGAAAAGACCCTGATGTTGGGAAAGATTGAGGGCACAAGAAGAAGGGGACGAAAGAGGACAAGATGGTTGGACAGTGCTCTCGAAGCTACAAACATGAGTCTGACCAAACTGCGGGAGGCAGTGGAAGATAGGAGTGCCTGGCGTGCTCTGGTCCATGGGGTCACGAAGAGTCGGACACGACTAAACGACTAAACAACAACAACAACAACTTTTGACGTGCTTTTGAACTGCAGGAGCAGGGACCGAACAACGGGAGCTCACCCTGTCGCGGGGATTCAAACCACCGACCTTCTGATCAGCAAGTCCTAGGCTCTGTGGTTTAACCCACAGCGCCACCCATGTCCCCACTGAGCTATGGCGCTCCCCCAAATATTGATCATAGTGGTTGGATGTAATCCTCACTATTATGCTCCCCTCTCCTCAGATACACAGACATTCGGCAACCAAGAAACAATTGACCCTGTAGTATTTGTATTTTTATATTAGGATCTTCGGCAGTTAGCATTTGCATTTGTCTACTGCTAATGAAGTCTCTAACAATAGGTGGAATGCTTTGGCGCCAGCATTTAGCTGAAAGTTGCCTCACCATGAATCATGATAATGTGCATTAATGTTTACACAGCAATGAAGATTATCAAGATAAATGGAGGATGGAGAAAGCTTCTTTGTATTCATCAAAATATAGCTCCATTCTCTCTTGGTGCAAGATCTGTTGATAATTAATGAAGCAGATAAACCTTATCCAGAAATTAGGGGAATGGATAGAGCAGTCCTATACTCAAATTATGCATGGGGTGAGTGGGTATCCTATGTTTGTTCAACTAAGGATGGGAGGTAAAATCCTAAAGACCCTCAGGTGGAATGTCACAAATACTAGGTTTGTACTCTAAGACTTTAACAAAAATTTAGGAAGATTATCTACGAAATATGTAAATATAATATTATACTGACTGGTATTCCTGGTTAGAAGGGACATGGGTGGCGTTGTGGGTTAAACCACAGAGCCTAGGACTTGCCGATCAGAAGGTCGGCAGTTCGAATCCCCGCAACAGGGTGAGCTCCCGTTGCTCGGTCCCTGCTCCTGCCTACCTAGCAGTTTGAAAACACGTCAAGGTGCAAGTAGATACATAGGTACCGCTCCAGCGGGAAGGTAAACGGCGTTTCTGTGCGCTGCTCTGGTTCGCCAGAAGCGGCTTAGTCCTGCTGGCCACATGACCCGGAAGCTGTATGCCGGCTCCCTCGGCCAATAAAGCAAGATGAGCGCCACAACCCCAGAGTCAGTCACGACTGGACCTAATGGTCAGGGGTCCCTTTACCTTTTTATTCCTGGTTAGAGAAGACCCACTGATGTTAATGGATATGACAAACATTGGTTGGGTCTACTCTGAGTAGGACTTAGTAGAACCATTGCTCTCGAGAGCCTTGAAGCATGTGGCGAAGGTTACATATTCCTAATAATGAAGCAGCGGCTCTACGACCACAAAACACAGCACTTGTGACCTCATACTCCGAGATCTTGTTCTCCGGAGGCCTTAGGTATCACAACACCCTATGGAACCTGTGCCAAATATCTAAAGGATCTACTACTCCCCTCCCATTGAAGAGCCTTTATGCTCGCAAGATTAAATGCTTTCCCTTCTTCAGTGACCAAAGGCAAATTCACACATACTCCATATCAAGCTCGTTTGTGTGCCTGCAACTAAGGAGTACCTGATTCAATGGACCACATTCTCTTAAATTGCTCTTTACAAAGCAGTCCTTGCCAATTGATGCTGAGCAAAAGGTTGGACCTTTGGCCTATAACTCCAAGAAGAAGCCAAACAAGGTTTCTCCTGGCAGATCAGGACAAAGCTACACTGCTCCAGTAGCTTTCTTTTTAGCCACAATTTTACCCGGAAGGATACTTAACACACCATCCCTTCAGGGAACAGACAGGATGAAGCAGAATATATAAGTGCACACGATCACAGTGTGACCTTATGACCTTCGACAGCTTCACCCTTGTCCTTTTAATTATCCCAGTGATTTTTACTGTGATGCCAATAAAGGTATTTGATTTGATTTAGTAGAACACCATCCATTATTATAAAATGGTCGTTATGCAAATAATAATAATAATAATAATAATAATAATAATAATAATACTCTGCCCATCTGCCTGGATTTCCCCAGCCACTCTGGGCGGCATCCAACAAAATATAAAAACATAATAAAACATAAAACATTAAAAACTTCCTGATACAGGGCTGCCTATGGATGTCTTCTAAAAGTATTATAATTCTTTATCTCCTTGAGATCTGATGGGAGGGCATTCCATAGGGAGGGCACCACTACTGAGAAGGCCCTCTGCCTGGTTCCCCGTAACTTTACTTCTTGCAGTGAAGGAACCGCCAGAAGACCCTTGGAGGAGGATCTCAGTGTCCGGGCTGAATGATGGGGATGGAGATGCTCCTTTAGGTATAGTGGGCTGAGGCCATTTAGAGATTTAAAGATCAGCACCAACACTTTGAATTGTGCTTGGAAATGTACTGGGAACCAGTAAAGATCCTTTAGGACTGGTGTTATATGGTCCAGGAAGCCACTCCCAGTCACCAGTCTAGCTGTCACATTCTGGATTAGTTGTAGTTTCTGGGTCACCTTCAAAGGTAGTCCCACACAAAGCACATTGCAGTAGCCCAAGAGGGAGATAACCAGAGCGTGTACCACTCTGGTGAGACAGTCTGTGGACAGGTAGGGTCTCAGCTGGCATACCAGATGGAGCTGGTAGACAGCTGCCCTGTGCCATAGAAAATCTAGCAAAAGCACCATAGATAACTAACATATTAACATGCCGTATTTTTTGCTTCATAAGACGCACCTGACCATAAGACCCACCTAATTTTTAGAGGAGGGAAAAAACAAAAAAATATTCTGAATGAAACAGTGGATGCATGATTTTTGTGGTTCATGCTGTGGCCACAGACATGATACGTGATTTGACGGTGAACTTGGGGTGACCCAGTGCAAAAATCCTAAGGATCCATGTGGATCTGTGCTTTGTAACCACATTTTTGCACCATTGCGGCCCCACGAAACAATGGATGCATGATTTTTTGGTGCAGGCTGTAGCCATTGACATGCTATGTGATCTGATGGTGAATTTGGGGTGACCCGATGCAAAAATCCTGAGAATCCATGTGGATCCGTGCTTTGTAACCACGTTTTAGCGCCATTTCGGCCTGGGAAGGTCGGGTCTTCCTGTTATATATCTGCTGGGATTGACAAGGCTTATGACCCTCACCTGAATCTCATTTAACTCTTGGGGGGCGGGAATTAAATCAATTAACCAACAAGGTTTACTGTTAATAGCACCGAGCAGAGCCCGTCGGAGTGGCTCTTCCGCTGCAAGCAACTCTTCCCTGGACTCCAACGCTCGTCCCCGAACTCGCCCCAAGCAGCAGCAGCAGCAGAAGAGCCTGCAGCGCTCCAACAGGCTCTGCTCTGCTCGGCTGTTGGCTCTTGCCCCAGATGCATGACAGCTAACTGTTTTGGCGCCGTGCCCAGAGCGCCGTGTAACGTTGTGGTGGGATCCGCCGCGCACCGACTGCACCGAAGGCAGCAACAAAACCCAACAAATAGGAGCACACAGATCCTGTCTGGAGATGTTACCTCCGATGCCGCTTGCATTCCCCAATGTTCTGCACTGGCATCCCACGTTGGACGGCGCTGGGAGCATGCGCTGACAGCAGAAAAGCCAGCAACGGAACCCGCAGCTTGGCGCATGCAACAGGATGTGTCACACAGTGCCCACAATGTTGCACGGCGCTCCGGGTGCTGCCCGCGCAGCCAAAACAATTATCTGCCACACTGGGGGGTGGGGTGGGAGGCAGCGGGCAGACAGCGCGGCGACTGTGCATGCTGCCCGACATTTTGTCCCCCCCAGCATGGAACCCGCACCCCCCTTCGTACACCCCTGTGCGGTGGGGCGCTGGCACTCCTTTTGGTTGGCGCTGTGAGTCCCTGTGTCCCACAACTGTTCTAAAAGTAAACAACTATTTCCTTTTTAAAAAAGCCAACAACTTTGGGGTCCCCCCCCAAAAAAGGTTGACAACTCTGGGCAACCTAGGGGCGCCGGGTGGATCTTTGCACCCCGGCGCCGCATATGCTTAAGATGGCCCTGTGAATGAGCTCAGTAGAAGGCAGTTCTCCTCCTGTTCTGCTTAGTCTCCTTCGTTCCTCTTTACATGCTGATTAACTTTATGAACAAATATTAATGCATGTCGATAATTTTTAGTAGCACGTGTACTTTTTAATGCAGCATTTGGAATTATCTTAGTTTTTCTTTCAAATCCCCCAGTCAAATTTTTTTTGTATGTGTGTGTGTATATATATATATATATATATAATATCAAGGTGGGTTTTTTTAATTGAATCCATAATTAAACCAAGGCCAAGTCATAATTAAGAAATTACATACAAGGTTGGACATTCTTAATAAATAAAAAAGACATTTATACCATCTTCAAATCAGTCACCCCCTAAATCTTTATTCCAATTATTGCAAACGAAACAGACCTCCGTCGTTATAATTATGTGATTAATATGACACATGAAGACTGGCTTGTCTATCACATCAATATCAACAAGCTGCTTCAAACATAAGCTCCCTTCCTCAGAAGTATGAACATAACAGTGTATTTTCCTTTTTTAAAAATAAAAAAAGCCATCAAGTTTAATGGAAAACTCCATCTGCACTCAATATGCTTCTGCAGTGCAGGAAATTCTGGCTAATTTGTATGTTTTTGATGGAGTCAACCAGAATGACAGGCAAAGTTGTTATGGATTGTTCAAATGGATGTTTCCCAGGAGTATCTATTTATGATGCAGTTTAAGTTGACACAATCAACCTTGTGGAAGGAGCTCTTATTAATCACATACAGTCAGCAGCAATGTTGCCTGTCTTATTTGTCTGTGTTGAAAGAATCCAAAACCGCTGAACTGATTTGTAACAATAGGCTGGCCGTCAGAAGCCCACCAAACACTGACAATTTAATTTAGCAAAAGTTGTTTGCGAACCTTTGAATACAACTTTCCTGGTCTGAGAGCTATTGGATGATCTGTGATGTCACAGGGGCCTCTGACATCACAGTCCTTCTTAGCACTCACTTGGATGTCAAAACAAGTCTGCTCAGACCAGCTGTGATGCCTGAGCAGTTAAGTCAATTATTTAATTTATAAACCTGTTTATACACTGCCTCTCATAAAAAAAAAGATCAGGGCACTGTAGAACAAACATTACAAGTGCAAAATACCATAAAAAGACAGAATAATCATTGGAAAAATACCAAACAGTTATTACTAGAAAGGTCATCTTTGCAAAAACCTACTACGGGGTGGCCAACATGGCTCTCTCTAAATATTTAGGACTATAACCCCATCGTTCCTGACCACAGACTGTGTTGGCTGAGTCTGATGGGAATGGTAGTCCAAAACAGCTGGAGGGCGCCATGTTGGCTACTGTGACATCACTGGAAGCAGCCAATGGCAACAGGAAAGTCTAGGCAGGCAGAGCAGTTAAGAAGAACATTGAAACAATAAATAGATTTTTGGCAGAATGACAATAATTAATATGGAAAGTTAACAATGCTGGAGAAATTCAGAGACAATAAGCAATGAGACAAAAGGCTGTTCTGCCAAACCATGAGATAACTAATTCACATTGTGGGTTTGAATTGTAGAAAGCAGTTGGGAGCGATCCCATCCGGAGGGGAAACAATTTAAACGCAGAACTTGTCTTTGCAAAACTTTTGTACAGTGTACAAAAGGCAGGCAAGCACTCAGCAGTTTCTCTCTCGCTGGGCTCCCACAAGGGGCTGGTTCAGTTTTGTTTGACTTCTGATTATTTGCTTTTGTAATGGGATGCCTATTTGCAAAGATCAATTCATGTGCAAGCCTCATTTAATATCTATTTGCTACTGACTTGTGCTGCTCTGCAAGCTAATGCACAGAATGAATGTGAGAGAGGATTGCCTCCTGGGGTCTGGGTGCAATTAAGGTTGTACATAACAGCTTGTAAATGATGTCTGCAAGAGACAAAGCCAGCAAGAAGTGTTACGGCCCACAAAAGCGTGTCACGTCCTCCGTATATCTGTTGTCAAACGGGATGATTCTTCCAAAAGCAGTCATTTCCAGAGCTAGATATAGCCCCTTTGCAACAGTTTGCAAATGTTTTTGTCATCGTGGAGAAATGCTACTGGGCTGCATAACGGTAGCCAAATCGAAACCAGAGATTCCAAAACAGCCATTCTGGGAGGTGAGCTGCAAGAAGCAGCTTGAACCAGCGCAGCTAATAAGGCCATCCCGAAGTTCCCAACCAGACAGACAAGCCACATTCCAGTCTGTCTCCATTTCAAGAGCCATCTGTTATCTTTGTCGGCTATAAAGCTTCACTTCATTTCATTCAGGTCCGTACTTCTCTTTAGCAACAGAGCTGACAACGGAGCACTCTACCGAAAGTCACCAGTGAATTACAAAACTGGAGTGGGCATGTAGGTAGGGAGGGGAGGGGAGGAGAGGATGTTTTCAGGGCTCTTTTCTACACTAAGGTGATGGGCAGTGCCTGCCATATTCCACATGCAAAGCAGCCAGTGTTTTGTCCCAGGAAAAAATTGGAAAACCAAGCTGTGCTGCTGCTAGCCAGGAACAGGAGTCTTTCCTCTCCAGGGCTCTCACAAAAGCCTAAGAAGCACCTTGCTGGATCAAGCCAAATGCCCATCTGGTCTTAGCAAGAACCACCAGGTAACTATAGGAAGCAAAACCTGAGCGTGACTTTGCGCTGCCCATCTGTAATTCACAGCAACTGGCATTCAGAGGCATACCGCATCTGAGCGTGCCGGTAGAACCTTGCAGCCTCTGATAGCCTTCTCATCCATGAATTTGTCTAATCCTCCTTTTAACCCACCCATGGTGGTGGCTGTCAACCACCTCTTGTGAGTGTGAGTTCCATGCTTCAGCTATGTGCTGTGCGGGAAAGTACTTATTTAGGTCTATCCTGAATTTTTCAACATTCCACAACATTGGATGTCCCCGAGTTCTAATATTACGAGAGCGAGAAGAACGTATCCCTGTCTACTTTCTCTACGCCATGCACGTTTTATTTTTAAATGCCTCTATAAGCAGAGACATCACCTTGCCAACAAAGGTCCGTATAGTTAAAGCTATGGTTTTCCCAGTAGTGATGTATGGAAGTGAGAGCTGGACCATAAAGAAGGCCGATCGCCGAAGAATTGATGCTTTTGAATTATGGCGTTGGAGGAGACTCTTGAGAGTCCCATGGACTGCAAGAAGATCAACCCTATCCATTCTTAAGGAAATCAACCCTGAGTGCTCACTGGAAGGACAGATCGTGAAGCTGAGGCTCCAATACTTTGGCCACCTCACGAGAAGAGAAGACTCCCTGGAAAAGACCCTGATGTTGGGAAAGATGGATAGCACAAGGAGAAGGGGACGACAGAGGACGAGATGGTTGGACAGTGTTCTCGAAGCTACCAGCATGAGTTTGACCAAACTGCAGGAGGCAGTGGAAGACAGGAGTGCCTGGCGTGCTCTGGTCTATGGGGTCACAAAGAGTCGGACACGACTAAACAACTAAACAACAACAAAATCATATCCCTTCTCGAAAAGGATACATCTCCAGGTACCTTATTTTTCTATGAAGAATAAGGTCAGCAATTTTTGCTGAGTTCTTCTTCAAGTTGAACTCTCTCCCCAACAATGCATGCATTTTCTGTTTCTGGGAACCAGGGGAAACATTTTTACTCACCTAGACTTTTGACCCTTAATTTGGAGGGTGCTTAAGTATGTCATGACCAATTTTTCCTGCTCATTTTCTTAGTGGGGCGGTTGAATGGGAACTGCACTTTCTTACTATATAATAAAAGTGTAAGTGCATCATCATACTGCAGTTTGCTTGGCCACAGACATGGGATGTCCTTTGCAGCCTGCCTGGGCTCTTCTGCTGCCTCCCTCCTTTTCATAGGTAAAGGTCTAAAGTGAGGGGACTTCTTCTGTGGTTCTTCTGAGCTACCCACCTCTCCCTCTTCACAGGAGAAGGTCTAAAGTGGGGGGGGGGAAGGAAACTAGATGAGGACTAATGGGAAGGGGGAGAGAAGTGCCTATTTTCATGCCTTTCAAGCATTTCCCTCCTTCCAGGTAAGAGCACTCTGTTAATGCAGACACCAGATTTGGGGTCTCTCCAATTCCCTGCTTCAACAGTGAACAGTGGTCAGGAATGATGGGAGCTGTAGTCCAGCAACATCTGGACAGCAATCGGTCCCCCACTCTATTCATATATGATATAGCATAAATGTATAAATATATTTCATGAACCAACCAGACACAGACTGGCAGATGGGGCATTCCAGTCAGGGAGGGATTGATATACTCTGTTTTAAACAGGATTTTTCCTCCCAAGGAGGGGAAAGAAATATCTACCCACTGTATGTAATCAACAGCATTTCCTTTATGAAACACTATACTGTTTGCCATAGTGAGAAAAATGTTATTGTGACTAGCAGTGGCAACTCAATTAGGGTACGATTATTGTCACTGGAATGCAAGGGTAAGTCTCAATGAATTTCACCATTAGATATCTGGTACCACTTCTCATTTTGTAAAGCAGTGAAATTCTATTGCAAGTTCTCAATTAAAATGTAAATGCACTCTTCTAAAAATAGTCTAATAAATTTTCATTCTCTGTTAAAAATGAATAGCAACAGGAGAACGCATCTCACCTAGCTGATCATTACATCCAGAAGGAAATAAGTTTTCTAGCCATTATTTTGATCTAGGGGCAGAAGAAATTTTCAGTAACCGTTTAGAAAGGAGTGTTCTTATAACAGACGGTGACTCAGTTCACATAAACCATGGCTTAGCATGAGTGTGTGAGCTCCCAGAGAGGAGATTCTAACCACATTGTTCTGCCCCTAGTCCTGCTACTGCTGCTCTGCTGTGAGCTAAACCACGGTTTGGCTTGGACTGTTGTCCAAATCCAGGCTTGTGTTTTGACTTGTTCCAGAAGAATCGCAAGCTCTAGTCAAGGTTTGTTGTATGACTTGTGAGTTATCTAGAAGAGACAAGCCGCAAGTCCAAGTGCGGATGACACAGTGAGCCAAACCATGGCTTAGCCCACAGTAGCAGGGCCAGAAGACGAGCAAAGTAGCCAGGAGGCTGCACACTCATGCTAAGCCAAGCAAGTTGGGATGTGAAAGTCTGCTTTTGGAGGGTTGTAGATAAGGTACCTGTTTTATAATCCATTTCAGACGTGGAGCCACCTGGAAAACACAAAGATTCTTTCTTGTATGGTAACTTTGTCAAATGGTAACGCTTGATTCATTTGTTGTTGTTGTTTTAAAAAAACACTTGCATATCATATATGAGAATGTTATTGATGCATATAATGTTTGGAATTAATTCACAATTATATGTCATAATAATATTTAAAATTAAAGCAAATAATTAAAATTAAGGGTTTTCTTTTTTTTAGCAGTGTCTAATTTTTACATTTTCTTTCCCGGTGTGCTCCTTGAAATCGCAACCCTCCTCAACTGAAAGAAAGCAAGCTGAAGACCATGTAAGATGTTAAACTACTCAGTGAATCTGCTCTGCTGACCTGTAGAATAACCTCAGATAGTGACTTATGCTGCTATGCAAATAAATACAAACAGAGCATCAAGGAATGAATTATATCCAAATAATTCAAAACCAACAAAAATGATAATCATTAAAAGAATAAGAAAGGCAGTCCAGCATTCACTTCATTGGATGCAGGGTGTATTATTTATATTCGTGGCCGTGGGGCAATTGTATAGCAGTGATGTCAGAAAGAGATGAATTGCAAAATGTAAAAATTATGTCTTAGTGTAGATCAACTAATTAACACATGTAAGGAGATGAAGCCATTGTCTTGATTTGGGCCACAAGTGATAGAATTGAAGTTCTTGATAAGTTGTCATTCAGACGCTTGAAGTTCGTTAGCTCAAGAATGAACACTTTAAGGTTCTTCTGCTGGTTTCTGAAGACTGCCCTTTCTGATGTCAGATTTTGAGAATTTAAAAATATTGAAGTGCTAGCCACAGACATTGATCTACAAAGGATGTGGTGAAAAGAGGGAGAAAGGCGATATGCAGTTGAACAACAAAATGGCAAACTTATTTCCAAACTTCTGCTTATACAGTGGTACCTCGGGTTACATACACTTCAGGTTACAGAATCCGCTAACCCAGAAATAGTACTTCGGGTTAAGAACTTTGCTTCAGGATGAGAACAGAAATGGCACGACGGCAGCGCAGCAGCAGCAGGAGGCCCCATTAGCTAATGTGGTACCTCAGGTTAAGAACAGTTTCAGGTCAAGAACGGACCTCCAGAACGAATTATGTTCTTAACCCGAGGTACCACTGTAATGGCACTAAAAGTGATATATCATGCAAACTGGGAGGGTTTTACAACTGGTTTTACAATAAGTCTTGGGTAAGCGACTCAGCCGCCAAAGCCAGTGCAGTGCAGGAATGTGAGGGGATGGAAGCCAGATGAAATAGACTCAGTATTCAAAATGGAGGACCTGACTAAAATGCTCAATGAACAGAACAAGCAACTGCTGTTGTGAAGAAGATCCACAGGATATTAATACATTCAGGATATGTGAATACTCTCACACATGCTACAGATGACAATTAAATGTTCAGGAAGTGAGTACCTATTGATCTATGACAAAAATAAGTTGATGGAATAGTGAGGTAAGCGTTTAGAAAAAAATAATTAATGAAGATGTATGAGCTCTGATTTTTAGTTGCAAAGAACAATTAGACAGGAATAGGCTGAGCATAACAGCACTTTTAATGGGCAATTTCAGGATGCTGTCAAATTAAATCTCTATTAATTCCTGTTCTGAATCTAAATCTTTATGATACATCAAAAATGAGGTCATTATCACCAGCAATATCACAGCATCTTGGGGTGCTTTTGCAAACAGCTGGTCTGGAAGCACCGAGGCACCTGATTTGGGACAGAGAACCAAATTCACCATATTGCATGGGATGTTCAGTGCATAATCCTGTCCCTGGCATAGACTCACATAGCAAAATCAAAACGGATTTAGTTAACCATTTGCAACATACAAAATGCATGTGAGAGATCAGGACCCAGGAGAATACCATCTTTTTTAAACAACTGCCTTTGCCCTGTGGTGGAATGGATCTCCTCTCCTGAGAAACCCAGAAATGTAACCAACAAACCCAATAATAGATTTCTGAGGTAAACAGAGTCTTTGGATATATGTGGAACAAGCAATATCAAGCCATCAGAGGTCTGTTGATATAATTTTTGAAAATGACCATAGTGACTTTGCTCTCGTCATGTATGCTGTTGATAGCTAAGGCACAAAATAGGAACAGAGCAATTTTAGAAATTAATTAGGGCCGCAACCCTAACTAAGCACATTTATGAGGAAGTAAGCCCTGACTGAACACAGTGGTAAACATTCATAGGATTGCCCTGTAAATGATATAACTTGAATAACAAATAACCACCTCCTCATGTATGTAAAAAAAAATAAATTTAAAAAATGCTGTGAATGTCACAGACTAAACCAAATCGAACAACAAAATCGTAGAGTTCAAGAGAAGCTTGGAGTTCATCTAGAGCGGTTTTCTCCAACATTGCGTCCCCAAGTATTTTTGGACTTCAACTCCCAGCCAATGATCAGGGATGATGGGAGTTGACCCACCTGCTGAGGAAAACCAGCATAGTGGTTTCACCGAGTGCTTTTTTCTCCTGGGTAGACGCAGGGGGTACGCATACCCCTAAACATTTTGTAAATCTAACTGGAGAAGAAACTAATTTTTTAAAAAATCAGTTTCTTCTCTAGCACAGTGAATCGTCAGTTCCATTGCTACCCCCGATGGCGGCCTCATTTTCTGTCACAGTGTTTCCTGAGTCTCAGTCGGAAGCGGGCCTTTAATGTGTGAAGTAGGAGTTGGAACCTAGCACAGTGATTGGTCAGTTTTGTTGTTCCCACCTCCAATGGTGGCTTCAGATGATGGCGGACACCAACAGCAAGCAGAGGGGTTGGGAAGATGTTAGTGCACACAACCTCATGCCAATGTGGAAGTTTCTGTGAGCTGTCCGCTGTGTAATATGAGGCAATGCATGTGCTTTGTACTCTTGTCCATTTACAGTATTTATTTCCCCCGATTCAAATGATAAAATGGTGGTTTTCTTGAGTCAAAATGAGAGCACCCCTAAACATTTTTAAACGGGGAAAAAAGCATGGGTTTCAACCCCAAGATGGCAAGCTGCTTCTGCTTGACACAGCTTTGTCAACCCTCTTCGAAGATGGATGTGGCTTCCAGCTTCCAGCCGTCCAGAAAAAGTCCCTCTGCTACTCCCAACCCTTGCAGATGTGGAAAGAAGTAAACAAAGTCAAGCAAATGAAAGCACATGGTTAGTTCATCTCATGGTTAGTTCATCTCCTGAAATAATTTGATATTATTATTATTATTATTATTATTATTATTATTATTATTTTCATTTCATGTCCCACTTTTCTTCCAAAAGGAACACAGTGAAGCAAACGCATCAATAACATTATAAAGGTAAAGGGACCCCTGACCATTAGGTCCAGTCGTGACCGACTCTGGGGTTGCGGCGCTCATCTCACTTTATTGGCCGAGGGAGCCGGCGTACAGCTTCCGGGTCATGTGGCCAGCATGACTAAGCCGCTTCTGGTGAACCAGAGCAGTGCATGGAAACGCTGTTTACCTTCCCGCCGGAGCGGTACCTATTTATCTACTTGCACTTTGACGTGCTTTCGAACTGCTAGGTTGGCAGGAGCAGGGACCGAGCAATGGGAGCTCACCCTGTCGCGGGGATTCGAACCGCCGACCTTCTGATCGGCAAGTCCTAGGCTCTGTGGTTTAACCCACAGCGCCACCTGTGTCCCATCAATAACATTACCATGGCAAAACATCTAAAAACAGTTAGAAACAATCACATCCTCCCAGCCAATGATTTAGGATTGCCAGGAACTATATTTCAGTCATCAAATGCCTGGGTAAACAGGACTGTTTTAAACGGTCTTGCGTTATTGGTCTGTTTATGAGAAATTGAAGCCACATAAACCCTTGAATGGATAAAATATAGTTCTGAATTTTTTTAAAGCAATGTTGTCAATTTTAAAATACAGGTACCTCATATATCAAAAGGTTCCTTTACCTGCAATGAATGAATTTCATGAATTAAATATAAAAAAGTATCCTATGAGGCAATGAATGATGATAGCAGGGCCCTTTTGAAAGCTACTTATGATCATCAGCAAGGAGATGAATGGTATTGTTTTTATACTCTGATGGAAAAGCCCTTCCTTGATTCATTTTTGATCTATTAAATCATCTATAAATCAAGCCTGCACCCATAAAAGCAAACTGGTAGAATTCTGCATGCTGTACTTTTGTTTCATCAACCATTCTGGAAAAAAATGGATTTTAAAGCAATTACCCAACTTTCCTTTGGTCTGGACCTCACTTGACTGGGCTGTTTGTCAAATGCAAATGTCCCATGCCAGTTTTGTTTCGGTTTTACCCTTTCTTGATCTCTCATAGCTGATTCCTCACATCATTCCTGATTTCTCATAGCTTTGAAGTGGTAAATTTGGCAAGTCCAGACTCTTTCATTTTAGAAGTAATCTGAGTTGGAGAACTTTTTTAAAAAAAAATCAAACTCACAATTATCTTAGAAGGCAAACTCTAGGGCTGGGTACACACACACTGTAATTTTGAAGCACGTTCAAAACACCTCCCCTCAAAGAATTATGGGCACTGTAGTTTGTTCAGGGTTGCTGGGAATTTTAAGTGTGTGAGAGGAAAACTACAGCTCCCTGGATTCTATGAGGGGGGAAAAATGTTTTTCAAAGGTGCTGTAAATACAGTGCCTTTTTTTCTTTTAAAAAATGTTTAGGGGTGCTCTCGTTTTGACTCCAGAAAATCACCATTTTATAGTTCAAATCGGGAAAAATAAATACAGTAAATGGACAAAAGTACAAAGATTCACAAAATGTTTAGGGGTATGCGTCCCCCTGCGCCCCCCCCCCAGAAAAAAGCACTGTGTAAATGTATACTTTTGTGGCACCTTAAAGCTTAATAAATGTATTGTGTCATAAGTTTTGGTGGAATACAGTCGTTTAATGCAGTGGTGGCCAAACTGGGCCCTCCAGCTGTTTTGGGACTACAATTCCCATCATCCCTGGCCACTGGTCCTGTTAGCTAAGGATGATGGGAGTTGTAGTCCAAAAACAGCTGGAGGGCCAAGTTTGGCCACCACTGATTTAATGAGATGCATGAAGTTTATCCTGAATATCAGGTATAT
Organism: Podarcis filfolensis; assembly: GCF_964270895.1. Classification (NCBI taxonomy): domain Eukaryota; kingdom Metazoa; phylum Chordata; class Lepidosauria; order Squamata; family Lacertidae; genus Podarcis; species Podarcis filfolensis. The sequence continues at coordinate 27,445,542 of NC_139603.1, read as the reverse complement.
ATACCTATGTAAATGGTGAACTCTGAGGAAAATTTAATACTGCTTAGAAAGTTGAGGTAATTTCAATGTTTTAGTATTTTAACTTTTGTGCGTTTTAAAGTATGGTTGTACTTTTTCCTTGATTTTATTGTTTTATGTTTTTGTAAACCACTTTGAGAGGTTTTGTAGCACCCTGCTTGTGGTTAACGCTTAGCTGGAATGAAATATTCAACGCAGCAATAGAGAAATTAAAATAATAATTTATTTGTCAGACAAATAAGTGATAGGCACAGTGGTATATGGTTACCAAAGCTCTGCCCACTCCAGCCCTGATGGTCAGCACTTATATTTCCTCAGCCCAGCCCCCTTGCTCCTCCTTTGGCTGCCTCTGTCCAATCAGTCTGGTTGAAATTCCTATTGGCTGTTTGCTAGAACCAATCATAAAAGATACACCCATTTCCTATTACCTTTTATGGGAGACAAAGAGCTATATTTCCTTCTATCCATAAATGGCAGACAAGTAACCATATATCTTACATTTGCCTTGACAAGGCACCTTAATTACCAGATCACCTTTTGCCCCTTTCCCCCCTCCATTCCAAAACAAATGGCTAATACAGATGGCTCATGGTATTAAATTCTGTCTAAACAGAGATCTTGGGTTCACATTCTCACACACCATCAATGAAATAAGAATCTAACATAAGAATCTAACATTTCTTACTTTCTAAATCCTTTGCATAATTACATTTAAGCCAACAAATCTCATACATTAACATAGATAGCTTTTTAGAAGTAGATAGAACATAGATAGCTTTTTAGAAGTAAAAAAGGAACTCAGTAGAAAACAGCTTTTAAAAAAAACCTCTTCAGTTTACACCCTCCTTTCCCAGCCAGCTGCTTTCCCCATTAGCTCTTGCCCTTTAACCTTAGGAAAATATGGCTAGAGTCTGATGGGAGGCACATGGTATTATTTTCTGTTAAACAATAAATCTTACTATTTACCAACTCTTAATTAGTGTTTTTGCAGCTTGATTGTACTCTGTAATATGTAGGGTCAGTATAGCCTTTGCTCCCAGCCTGTAATTCCCTTTTACAACTTTGAGAAATTTGTCTCCTGCTATAAATCAGGGGGGCCCTGTTCAGGAGGATAAACAACTGCCAAAGTACTTAGCCAGCTGCTTTTCTGCCTGGCGTGAAACATACAAACATTTGCAAATATATATCTTTGTTGTTGTTTAGTCGTTTAGTCGTGTCCGACTCTTCGTGACCCCATGGACCAGAGCACGCCAGGCACTTCTGTCTTCCACTGCCTCCCGCAGTTTAGTCAGACTCATGTTTGTAGCTTCGAAGACACTATCCAACCATCTCGTCCTCTGTCGTCCCCTTCTCCTTGTGCCCTCCATCTTTCCCAACATCAGGGTCTTTTCCAGGGAGTCTTCTCTTCTCATGAGGTGGCCAAAGAATTGGAGCCTCAGCTTCACGATCTGTCCTTCCAGTGAGCCCTCAGGGCTGATTTCCTTAAGAATGGATAGGTTTGATCTTCTTGCAGTCCATGGGACTCTTAAGAGTCTCCTCCAGCACCATAATTCAAAAGCATCAATTCTTCGACGATCAGCCTTCTTTATGGTCCAGCTCTCACTTCCATACATCACTACTGGGAAAACCATAGCTTTTACTATACGGACCTTTGTTGGCAAGGTGATGTCTCTACTTTTTAAGATGCTGTCTAGGTTGGTCATTGCTTTCCTCCCAAGAAGCAGGCGTCTCTTAATTTCGTGGCTGCTGTCACCATCTGCAGTGATCATGGAGCCCAATAAAGTAAAATCTCTCACTGCCTCCATTTCTTCTCCTTCTATTTGCCAGGAGGTGATGGGACCAGTGGCCATGATCTTCGTTTTTTTGATGTTGAGCTTCAGACCATATTTTGCGCTCTCCTCTTTTACCCTCAATAAAAGGTTCTTTAATTCCTCCTCACTTTCTGCCATCAAGGTTGTGTCATCTGCATATCTGAGGTTGTTGATATTTCTTCCAGCAATCTTAATTCCGGCTAGGGATTCATCCAGCCCAGCCTTTCGCATGATGAATTCTGCATATAAGTTAAATAACCAGGGAGACAATATACAGCCTTGTCGTACTCCTTTCCCAATTTTGAACCAATCAGTTGTTCCATATCCAGTTCTAACTGTAGCTTCTTGTCCCACATAGAGATTTCTCAGGAGACAGATGAGGTGATCAGGCACTCCCATTTCTTTAAGAACTTGCCATAGTTTGCTGTGGTCGACACAGTCAAAGGCTTTTGCATAGTCAATGAAGCAGAAGTAGATGTCTTTCTGGAACTCTCTGGCTTTCTCCATAATCCAGCGCATGTTTGCAATTTGGTCTCTGGTTCCTCTGCCTCTTCTAAATCCAGCTTGCACTTCTGGGAGTTCTCGGTCCACATACTGCTTGAGCCTTCCTTGTAGAATTTTAAGCATAACCTTGCTAGCGTGTGAAATGAGTGCAATTGTGCGGTAGTTGGAGCATTCTTTGGCACTGCCCTTCTTTGGGATTGGGATGTAGACTGATCTTCTCCAATCCTCTGGCCACTGCTGAGTTTTCCAAACTTGCTGGCATATTGAGTGTAGCACCTTAACAGCATCATCTTTTAAAATTTTAAATAGTTCAGCTGGAATACCATCACTTCCACTGGCCTTGTTATTTGCAGTGCTTTCTAAGGCCCATTTGACTTCACTCTCCAGGATGTCTGGCTCAAGGTCAGCAACCACACTACCTGGGGTATACGAGGCATCCATTTCTTTCTGGTATAATTCCTCTGTGTATTCTTGCCACCTCTTCTTGATGTCTTCTACTTCTGTTAGGTCCTTACCACTTTTGTCCTTTATTATGGCAATCTTTGAACGAAATGTTCCTTTCATATCTCCAATTTTCTTGAACAGATCTCTGGTTCTTCCCATTCTGTTGTTTTCCTCTATTTCTTTTTTTTTTTTTATAATATATTTATTGAAGTTTTCAAATAAAGCATATATTAGATAAGCACCACTTATCATTGTCCATTTAACATCTCTCAATTGTTACATGGGACTCCCCCACACCTCCCGCATACACTTACATCATTATTAAATTAATTTCAAACAAATTATCATTTAACTCATCTTAATTAATAATCTTAATTTGGTTTGACATATAATTCAGCCTTAAATCTAATTTAATGGTAGACAATTATCTGCACTGGCATCCAATTCAGCACTCAGCCAAATTACAATATTTTTGTAAATAAATCTTAAATTTCCTCCAGTCTTCTTCCATCCTTTCTTCTCCCTGGTCTCGAATTCTGCCGGTCATCTCGGCTAATTGCATATAGTCCATCAGTTGCATCTGCCATTCTTCCACAGTGGGTAGCTCCTGAGTTTTCCAATTCTTGGCAATTAATATTCTTGCTGCTGTTGTTGCGTACAAAAAGAATGTTCTGTCCTTTTTTAACACACTCTGGCCGACAATACCCAGGAGAAAGGCCTCTGATTTCTTAGTAAAGGTGTATTTAAACACCTTTTTTAATTCATTATATATCTTCTCCCAAAAGGCCTTCACTCTAGGGCAGGTCCACCAGAGGTGAAAAAATGTTCCTTCATTTTCCTTACATTTCCAACATTTGCTATCAGACGAATGGTATATTTTAGCCAGTTTAACAGGGGTCATGTACCATCTATACATCATTTTCATCACATTTTCCTTCAACGCATTACATGCAGTGAAGTTCAGCCCAGAGGTCCACAACCTTTCCCAATCTTCAAACATAATATTATACCCAATATCCTGCGCCCATTTTATCATTGTTGATTTTACCATTTCGTCATGTGTGTTCCATTTCAGCAGCAAGTTATACATTCTTGAAAGTACCTTAGTCTTAGGTTCTAACAGTTCAGTTTCTAACTTTGACTTTTCCACTTGGAATCCTAGCTTTTTGTCATTTTTAAACACTTCTTTAATCTGAGCATAGTGTAACCAGTCTCGCACTTTGTCTCTCATCTTTTCTAAACTCTGCAATTTCCAGTTGTCACCATCCATATATAATTTTTAGCAGAGTAAAACTTAAAGCAAAACAGTGTTTCTTACAGTGCCTTGACTGCAACAGTTTCAAAGTTTCCAGTTCCAACTCAGAATGTTTCAAAACCTGAATTCAATGTATCCAAAGTTGCAAACTGGTGCTCATCCAGGCAGCTCCAGCACCAGAGATTCTTATTTATTTTATAATCCACTGGTGCCACAGAAGAAGGATATCAATGCACCCCGAATATGACCAGCAAAAGTCAATAGCTCAAAGTCTTTCACTCAGAAAACTGCTTTAACAGGGTGCCAGCATTTAGTTAACACATAACTTTTTGTCTCCACTCCTCCTGCTCTTTGCTTAAAGTTCAGTATAGCGGGAGATGGGCTTCCTGCTTATCCTCACTCCGTTTTCAGCCAGATTTCAACTTTTTAAAAAAGTTTTAAAAGTTTCATAAAGTTCTCAAAAAGTTTCAGAAAGTTGACAAAAGTTTCAGAAAGTTTTCAATGTCCAAATTTACTCACGGGTTGTAGTTTCCAAAGTTCAGAAAAGTTGCAGGAAGAAAGGACAGCGCTGACCGGCAACAGCAACGCGGCTTCACTTCGCTGTTTGCGCAACGACCCACAGCGCCGCTACCCCCTCCGCGATCCGGAGCCCCTTACGGGGTCCCTTCAGCGTTTTGGGGGCTGCTTCTGGCGCCCGCCGGGTCCCGAGACCACAGGCTTCTGCCACCTGTGGTTTTCCTGAATGGGTCTCCGCTTCGCCGTAGCGGACGACCCGTTTACAGCGGAGCTCCCTTCTCCTTACTCGGAGAAGGCAGCCATTACCGGTCGCGCCGCCTCCGGAAGTCCGTTTTCCTCTATTTCTTTGCATTGCTCGTTTAAGAAGGCCTTCTTATCTCTCCTTGCTATTTTTTGGAAATCTGCATTCAATTTCCTGTATCTTTCTCTATCTCCCTCGCATTTTGCTTGCCTTCTCTCCCCCGCTATTTGTAAGGCCTCATTGGACAGCCACTTTGCTTTCTTGCATTTCCTTTTCATTGGGATGGTTTTCGTTGCTGCCTCCTGTATAATGTTGCGAGCCTCCATCTATAGTTCTTCAGGCACTCTGTCTAGCAAATCTAAATCCTTAAACCTGTTCCTCACTTCCACTGTGTATTCATAAGGGATTTGATTTAGATTGTATCTTACCGGCCCAGTGGTTTTTCCTACTTTCTTCAGTTTAAGCTTGAATTTTGCTATAAGAAGCTGATGATCCGAGCCACAGTCAGCTCCAGGTCTTGTTTTTGCTGACTGTATTGAGCTTCTCCATCTTTGGCTGCAGAGAATATAATCAATCTGATTTCGATGCTGCCCATCTGGTGATGTCCACGTGTAGAGTCGTCTTTAATATATCTTTAAGCTCATTTTAAAATACAGGTCTTGATCAGATGCCTCAGTTTGTTTTTTAAAAAACAACAACAACAATGAAGCAGCACATAAATTTTGTGAAATAAACAGATAAAATAAATATATCAACTCCAGGTTGCCACACTGGTAAAATAATAGGGGAAAATAAAAATATTTTCCCTTTCTTATATATAGAATTTTATTAGAGGTTTTTAACATATTTAATCAGTAAAATCCAAACTCCTTTATAGAAAGGTAACAAAAGGCAATATATCAAAAGAAAAGAATAATATAGAAAAGAAAATATAAAGTTTCTTGAACCTCAGGAGAGACTTGAAGAAAACACAAAAAGAGCATTGGCTGTCATTCTTACCTGAGAGTAAGACCTATTGAACTCTGTGGTCTTACTTCTCAGGATTGCACTATACATGATATTATTTTATAGATGTGGGAAACTAATCTGCTGTTTGGAGAAGTAGCAATAACTGATCAATAATGAGCCATTGGTAGACATTCAGTCAGGAGGCATACTAACTGAGATGCATGTCCGTGAGGGGAATAAATTCCAGCTGAAATTACATTTCTCATAATCTTATCAAAAGAAAATCCTTCCAGATGGACCTTGTTTGCATTAGGTTCAGATCCACTGATAATATTTTCCCCAATGCAGAAAGACATTAATCAGAAGTGGTCTTCCACCAAATACCTAATTTTAATCTACGCACCTCCCCACCACCTCGCAACACACATTAGAGTTTAAATGGAAATTAATCCTACAGCTGTCAAAACAGTTCCCACATATCTCTATGATCTATGACAGGCCTTTGTTCCTACAGAGTAGAAAATCTGTCTGCTTTGTGTTTGTAGAGTAAGTGGGTGCTAGGTGCTGAATGATTTATTAAATCTTGGTCCCTTGTCAGCATCAAATCCCACACTTAAAGGTAAAAGTAAAGGGACCCCTGACAGTTAAGTCCAGTCACGGACGACTCTGGGGTTGCGGCACTCATCTCGCTTTACAGGCCGAGGGAGCTGGTGTTTGTCCGCAGACAATTTTTCTGGGTCATGTGGCCAGCATGACTATGCTTAAAACCAGTGGATATTAAAGATTGGCCAGTTTAGAATCCCCACCAATTCCCAGTGGCGATAAAAAGATTAGAGTCAACTAGAGGGATGCATTCACTGACCTGAAAACCAAGACACTGATAAACACTGAATAAATTTACCATAAAACTAGAATAGACAGAAGCTAAATTTAATAATAACCAAGAAGCAACTTCCTTCAACGATTGGATTGAAACAATGTCCAAACTCACTACCCGTGAAGAAGTTGCATACAAACGTAGATTTGCCATGGACAAAGTCACTGATATTTGGAATTCATTTTTATTAATACCATATTAGATTAAGGTCTGGTTAACTACAGTAGCTTTTTTTTTTACTTTTTTTTGGTAATGTATTCAATTTTTTGTTGGTGTTCTGTTTGTTTTCTACGTGGGTATGACTTCTTTTCTTTTTTTTCTTCTTATTTGTGTCTCACCTTACTCTGCGCACTTGTAGTTGTGTATTTTAAAAATCTTTTAATAAAGAATATAAAATAAAAAAACTTTTTTACCTCCCCGCAAAGATTTAACAACAGCAAAAAGCACACCACCACTCTCACACACAAAAATAGGTTGCTCAAAGAAAACCTAGAATAGATTTTCCAGTATAGCAATTGTGAGCACACTTCAGTACAGAAAACCAATTCCTGGGCTGAGTGTGTGCTTAGAACCTAAGGCCCCATCTGCACTGTACATTTAAAGGAGTTTTATACCACTTTAAACATTCCTGGCTTCCCACAAAGGATCCTGGGAATTGTTGATTGTTAAGGGTGCTGACAATTGTTAGAGGATCCCTATTCTCCTTAAAGGTAAAGGGACCCCTGACCATCTGGGGTTGCGGTGCTCATCTCGCTTTATTGGCCATGGGAGCCGGCGTACAGCTTCCGGGTCATGTGGCCAGCATTACCAAGCTGCTTCTGGTGAACCAGAGCAGCGCACTGAAACGCCGTTTACCTTCCCGCTGGAGCGGTACCTATATATCTACTTGCACTTACTATTTATTTTTTTACTATTCTCCTTACAGATCTACAATTTCCAGATTATTTTAACAGTCTATCCCTCTTCCCAGGGAACTTGATGAAAAATCTGAGGTGATCTTCCAGAAAAGTCCTAGCGATTGCAGGGAGGTTTTGCCGAGTAAGAGGAAATAAACCAAAGACATGATTCATGTGGTAAACAGACTTGATCAACCCCTGTTGGGACTTGGGGCATGTGAAGACTTGGGATCAATCAAAAGCTTGGGCCAAGTTATGTCAACCACAAGACCAAATAAGAATAATTCTTATTCTTATTCTTACTTATATGCCACCCATCTGGCTGGGTTTCCCCAGTCACTCTGGGCGGCTTACAGCACATATAAAAATTGTAAAACATCAGACATGAAAAAACTTCCCTATACAGGGCTGCCTTCAGATGCCTTCTAAAAGTCAGATAGTTGTTAATTTCCTTAACATCTGATGGGAGGGTGTTCCACAGGGCGGGTGCCACTACCAAGGTATGTAAATATAAATATAAATATTATTTTTTTTAATGCAGACCAGCACTACGCTATTCCAGGGACTTGATCTGATGAAGACTGTGGGAGTGAGGTTGTTAGGAGACCCCTGACAGAGCTACAATTCTCAGCACCCTCAACAGACTAAAGGTCCCAGGATGCTTTGGGGGAAGCTGTGACTCTGAAAATGTTTTAAATGTACAGTCTGGATATGACCAATAACACTTTTGAACAATGCATGTTTGGATGGAGCACTGCAGGTTGAGGCGCACATGCTAGAAACAGGAATCTCCAGTTTGGTCATTCAGGGAAGGCTTTGCAAAAGCTGAAAACAAGATGGAGGACTTGGAAACAAAAGCTAAGCTGCTACGGTGCAACAAATCACGAAGTAAGGTAGGTGAGATCCGGAAAATTAAAGGAGAAAAGAACTTGACGTCTTTTTCCTAAGCGGCTGTATTAAAGAAGTCAAAAATGAATCTGACTATTTTAGAGTTACCTTCTACATTGGGGAGTTGTGGAGGTGAGGGGACTGATGAGTTAATTATCGTATAGTACTTTGAAGGTGAAAACTACTGTGCCTAGGAACCTATAACCTCTTACTACCCTACGGCTGTTTCTCCATACAACCAATGTGGGAGATTTATGATCTCATCCCTTGCAGGGCAGCAGTCAAGATATCAACTGTTATGTTGTGGGTGAACATATCAGACGACACAGCGATTCTTCAAACAGCTCTTGTTTATTCACAGGCCAGAACAGAACTGAACTGAAGGGTTCAGCCAGCCTGCTTATATAGAGCTCCACTAGAACGCAACAGTAACCATTTTCTGTAACTATCCAATCACTGAACGTCACTTTCAATCCCTTATTTGCATATGTGGACCTGAGTGAAAACTATCTACAGTATCCCCCTGCTGGGCCAGGGTGAGAACTTCAGTACATAACATCAACAGTATTTACAAACAAAGTATATGCCTATGCGAGTATAAAGATACAGGTCCGCCACTCATGTTTACCCCCAATCCACAGACATTGCAAAACGACTCATGAGTGATTGACACCAAATTCCCATATAATTTTATCTCGTTGGCCAAATTAGAAAGAAAAAGAAAAAAGATTCCCTTAGGTGGTTCAGTGGTCTTTTGGCAGTTGATTGTAAATTGCACTGGAAATGTGTAATTCCGGCCTAGCACGTTCTAGCATGATTTACTGTACAAAAGTTTTTAATACTTGTTATTATGACCATGGAGTTGAACCAATTTTATCAAACCTTAATATAATAATAATAGAGTTGGAAGGGACCCCAAGGTCCCCTATCCAATTTTAAACCAAACCGGACGATGCTTAGCTTTGCAAATGGATGGCAATGTTCTTAACCGGCTGGGAATTATGCCTTTGATGAGCGCCGAGGTAAACACTGATAATAGCTAACTTTGTTGCAACATGCAGCCATTTTTTCCTTGAGCAGTGCAATGGGGCTGCCTGTATATGTGTGTTCTTCAAAGTGGATGACGATCTTGTCGTTTCTGAATAACCTATCTGCAGTCCCTGGGAAGACCCCATTTTGACTTTGTAAATGATAAAATATGCAACACGCTTTTAGGAAGGAGTGTCAAGCTACCCGGATATGGTTCTTCCCCTACATAAAAAGCAACATAGAAATATTTAAAATAACTAAAAATAGATACGTCACTTTTATACCTCAGTTTAAATATAGCCAACTATATATATTTGCTTGAATCTCTAGGATACTTTAGCCTGTTTCGGCAAAAAAAGGTAGCCGTTTCTGGTTTCTTTGCAGGTAAACATAATCCAGTAGAGATGCACTGTTTTTAAATCACTGTTTATGGCCCCTAACATTCATCAGACAAAAAGAGGTAGTAGAGCTTGTGCATATATTGTATGCACATTCTATATCCATTATGTTTTAAATATCATCGCCTCATTCTATATTATTTATTTGAAAGCTTACTCTATGGTTTTAACCCTTTCATGCATTAATTAAACTCAAGCATGCTGGCTCCATTAGTCTGGTTATCCCACAGAATTGCCATGAGGACTTTCTTTAGAAATGGCAGATGGATGTGGAAATGTGGAGAGATGTATTTAAGATTGCAAAAATGCAAAACCAAGAGAAACTGAAATTGACAGATTTGCCCATGCCATCGCGCCATTTCCCGCCTTCATTTCACTTCATCTCACCTTTGAATATTGAGCAGGGAGGCTGGAAAAGGGAACAGTGTGTGTCAACAGTGGCTCAGTTGAGTAGTTCCCCTTTCAGATCTCGGTTCTCAATACATCAAAGTCAGGGCAGTGGCAGCTGAGAGACCCAATTTCAAGGGTGGCGCTAGAGGTGCAGCCTCCCTTCTGTTGATACATGTAAATGCCCTACACACATGAACGGGGCTAAAATCTGCTAGTAAATAATTACTTTCCATTTTTTTTTGTGTCCCTTCTTGAAGAGAGAAAAGTGGAATATAGATGTAACGCAGCCATGTGTCTGTAGGAGGTAATTCTGCTTTGTATTATTGAGCTTTTGAATCAGATCATGTTTTGCTGACTACAGGTCGGAGCTGGCCGTATGTGGATTCTCAGTTGAGCCTGGCCACTTGTGACTCTCCCAGTAAGGAAAAGGCATCTTCTGCTCAAAGTAAAGGCAAATACGAAACCCTTCTGGTCACTACAGAGGACAAGATCACAAAGATAATCTTTGTGAATGCTATCAACCTTGTGGTGAGTACACGAAGATAGCTTCTAAATGACAGGCTCCAGTGGTATTTACATTATGTGTCAAATGGTGGTAACACTGTGTGCCTTCCAGAATTTGAAATTAACAACAGGCTATTTGTTCTGGTTTAAATTAGCCAAGGCAGACAAAATGCGGTCAATAAAGACTCAACGCATCCCTTATCTAGAAGATAATGTTCTCCCCCGAGATGTGATATACTTCATGGCCCTTTAATCAAAATGTTCTTCAAAGCAAATGTTGTTTTGGGCCCTTTTCTTGCAAATTGCATCTCTCCAGGCATCATAATACGAGCTATTATCATGAAACAAGAATTCTCTAGGGTTTCAGCCTCTGATTTTTTATATGATCAAGGGGTTAATTAAAGGCTGAAGCCAACTGAGACCTAAGGAAAATACTCCTGGGGAAATGACACGGGTCTTGGTTTATCGCCGTTTCATGTCAAGATAAATGACTAAGTAAACTTTTGTTATTTAGACCCTGGATGATTTAGCCAAGTGTCCCTGAACAACCATTGCAGGTTGTTGTAGGCTAGCTCTGCATTTTAAGCTCTGAGCACATAATGCAGGTCCAGTTTAGGTTAGTGCAGTAACTCAATAGCCAAAAAATGTAGTAGTTCTTTTTGGCTACTTGACAGATTGTTCCCCAACTTCCATGAATATTATTGTATTGCATTGATCTTTATTACGGCCATTGGCCCATCACACGACAGTTTCCCATACCAACATAATGTACTTAAACTTCCAAATTTAAAAACCGCCAAAACTTACAAACAACAGACAAGAACCAAAGCAAAACAAAACAAAAGACCAACATCATACATTACAATAAATTTGTAACATAAACATCGCCCTCTGCTCATAAATTAGTAGAAGACATCAATGGTGATATCACCTAATTACAACCTAAAACATAGATCATAGTTTAAAGGGATTATCCGAGCCGCACAGGAGTCCGTTTCTCTTCTTTAGGGATAGGACGCTGATCAAGAATCTGGCAACCATGAGTGATCTTAGGGGGTCATCATCATTTAATAGATATCTCAGTTTGGCTTCATTCGTATCATCGGCAATTCCCTTTAGATATTGAGCAAGAAACTTGCTCCTGGCCGATGAGTGAAAAGCACAGTCAAGAATTATGTGATGCAACGATTCCGGTGCCCCACAATTACAATCACATAAGAGCGATATCTGTCCATTGGAGAATCTATTTCATTCCATGAATATGTTGATCACATTGGATCACTGCACAGTTGCATTCTGCACCAGCCTTCACCAACATGGTGCCCGCTAGCTGTTTTGGACTACAATTCCCAACAGTCTGAGCCAGCACAGTGCTGGCCGGAACAGATAGCCAGCCGATGCAGTTCTAAGCAGCTGGAGGGCAGCAGTTTAGCAGGAAGGAGCTGTCCTGCACCAATGTGTGTGTCCCAAGGGAAGTATAGTTTTGTGGTGTAAGGAAGTATCCCTGTGATTGGAGTGGCTCAGGTTATTGGCACTGTTGTATAGTACTGGTGTTACATGGGACTCAGCTACACAGCTGCAAATAAAACGTTTTAAATGTGTTGTAAAGTGTGATATACAAATGTGACACTAGATGGCAACAGCGAGCTATGCAAAATTCAATGTAATTTATCAAAATGTTTTTGTTTTTTTAAAGCATTTTCACATTTTAAAATATGTGTGTAGATTCCACCATGGAAGCCAAATGACAGGAGAATGATTTTGGGGGGTAACCAATTTGCTTATAAATCAGTAACCTGTAAATGGAAACTATTTTATATGCCTGGTTGAAGAGGAATGTTTCCGCTTGGCACCTAAAGGCACATAACAGCCCTGATTCCATCATGAGTGAAAATAGCCATGATTGTACCATAAAATGACATCTGGAGGGCCCTTAAATATGCAACTATACATATAAAATAGCATATGCACATCTTACGCAAATCTGTGCTCTCTCTCTCTTTCTTGTCAATGCATAACTCACCCCCCTAAATCAGTATGAGCCAGTGAGAATATCTCTTTGACTCATTTTATTTCACTTCTGATTCACATGCCAGAATACGTGAGAGCTAATCACTTGCTTATTATTGACCAATCAGGATTACTGTGATTGCATTTGCTCTTATATAAATTGCCTACGGCAAACTGGAGAGCTAGCAGGATCAGAGAAGGCTCCACAATCCAAATCAAAGGCAAAATGTTTTGCTTCAAAATTGTCTTTGTTGAAATTTTCAGGGGAAAGAAAGCAAGGAAAACAAACAGGAATATCAAAACAATCAGTGGAAACCAAAATCCAGCAGGTCAGTCGTCAGTCTACATTACTGGGGGTAAGACTGATTCACAAAATATTCAACTCAACAGAGACCACAGGAGGTGAATCATTGATAGAAATACAGAAATAGGAAATGGGGAAATATTTTTTTCAGTGAAAAGGGCTGAGTAAGAACTGCTGCGCTCCTTCATCGGTAAAAGGAAATACATTTATAGAACTGAGAAAGCATACGAACCAAGAGAAATCAGAGGATAGCTTTGTCACTGGAAGAAAACCAATGATCCAGAGAAAAATGGCCTCCCTGACTTCTGATTTAAGACTGTATCTGTTATGTACTGAAGTTCTCACCCTGGGCCAGCAAGGGAATACTGTAGGATCGAAAGTGACGTTCAGTGATTGGATAGTTTTAGAAAGTTGCAACAGTTACTTTGTTCTGGAGCTCTATATAAGCAGGCTGACTGAGCTCTTCAGTTCAGTTCTGTTCTGGCATCTGAATAAAGAAGAGCTGTTTGAAGAATCGCTGTGTCGTCTGATATGTTCACCCACAACTTAACAGTATCACAATTCTTTTGTGAAAAGGCTGGTTGCTTCCACTTTCAGGGACCCCATTCCTGCAGAGACTGTAAGAAGTCCTTGTGTGTAAATCTTAGTGCACTTATATAAGTATTACACAAGCTGGCAGTTACCCATTTCTAATGGCACTTAAGGGCACATTAATTTCAAAACTGGCTGCACAGGGTCTGACTAAGGGCAGTAATAACCTGTAAAATAGATGGATCATAGGCTAATTTCAATGCAGTCATTCCAGAGATTGTAATGCAGGAAATCCTGTCCTTCATTTCAAATATATGGGCTTCAAATGGGTCATGCCACTGTCCTTTGGTACACATGTTTGGGCAGTTGGAGTTTGTTAGAGATCGAAGCAGTTTCATATAAATTCTTTACATAATTCTTTTTTTTCTTCACTGCCAGCCAACGTTCTGATGACTCTGCATCAACTGGAATCTGATGTGTATTCCATGTCAACTAAAATGGCCTTATTATGCTAAATTATTGGTTGTAGTGGTGATTTATGTACCGTCCCAGGCTCCTAAAATTATGTTTAAAGGAGTGGGCCTCTCGTGATTCTCTCTGTAATAATTCATGGTTGGCTCAGATTCACAAATGATTAAGGAAAGGAATGCCAAGCTTCCAGGCTTGCCCTTGTTTTCATTTGTTGGCTAAGAAGCAGTCCCCAAAATGAGCAAATTACCCGCTGAAACTGTGCTCTCTTAGCACATTTAGTCTATTCTGCTTCAAGTCAAGAGTGTTTCAGTCATGCTCCATATTCCAAAAGGACTGGCTTATGAAGCATGGAAATGATTGAAGTCTTAACCCCATGGAAGTTTATAACTGCAGCTACTGTAAAAATCCATAAGTGGTAGCTGTAAGGCCCCTTCTTTTGATAGGTTCGATTTATGGGGCCCCTCCTACATCAGTAGGGACGCGGGTGGCGCTGTGGGTTAAACCACAGAGCTTAGGACTTGCCGATCAGAAGGTTGGCAGTTCGAATCCCCGCGACGGGGTGAGCTCCTGTTGCTTGGTCCCAGCTCCTGCCAACCTAGCAGTTCGAAAGCACGTCAAAGTGCAAGTAGATGAAGAGGTACCACTTCGGCAGGAAGGTAAACGGCATTTTCGTGCGCTGCTCTGGTTCGCCAGAAGTAGCTTAGTCATGCTGGCCACATGACCCGGAAACTGTACGCTGGCTCCCTTGGCCAATAAAGCGAGATGAGCACCACAACCCCAGAGTCGTCCGCGACTGGACCTAATGGTCAGGGGTCCCTTTACCCTTTACTTTTACCTACATCAGTGGGGATGGATTTACCTGGCGGCGGCAGCAGTTGGTGGGTGGCTATGAGCGAACGTTTTAAATTTCCCACAATGCCCCTGAAGACCTGATACGGGTGGCTGTCAACCACCATTTTAATTTCCTACCATTCTCCAGAGCAACACTATGTCAGGTACTCTATCATTGTGAGAAATTGCCTGCCACCTGGCACAAAGCACACAGGGCAGTGGTCTGGAGCCTTCCCTCACATATTCCAGCAATAGCATCTCTTTTCTTCAAGGATAAGGTAAAAAGGTATAGGACCCCTGGATGGTTAAGTCCAGTCAAAGGCGACGGTAGGGTTGCGGCGCTCATTTAGCTTTTTAGGCCAAGGGAGCTGGCGTTTGCCCACAGAGAGCTTTCTGGGTCATGTGGCCAGCATGACTAAACTGCTTCTTGCGCAACAGAACACCGTGATGGAAACCAGAGCGCACGGAAACGCTGTTTACCTTCCTCCTGCAGCGGTACCTATTTATCTACTTGCACTGGCATGCTTTTGAACTGCTAGGTTGGCAGAAGCTGGAACAGAGCAATGGGAGCTCAACCCATCGTGGGGATTTGAACCGCCGACCTTCTGATCGGCAAGCCCAAGAGGCTCAGTGGTTTAGACCACATGTATGCTTAACCTGCATATCTTTATGTGTGGTTTCCTCCAATTGCTGCATGTTCATTTCGTGGCTCTGCTCTGACTGAAACCTAGATGAATACCACGCTTACATTCTTTGGGGCCAACTCATAATAATTAAACCAAAATCAACTTATCTGCGTGCTGTAGGCACAAAACAGAGAACAGAGGAGTAAAATAGTCCCGGTAGAGATTCTTCAGGATTTGATAGTTGGTTTGCCATGTTATCTCTACAATATTTAGATAGCGTGAGTGAAATGCTGTCTTCCCCGTACTCTCAGTTTCCTCCTCCCCCCTTCTCTTTTCCCACAGATGTATGGTGAAATTATGCGAGCACTTGAAGAAGCTGCCAAGGATGATTCCACACTGACTGTAATAACAGGTATTTTTATCGTGGAAGTTCTGAGATTGGTGTTAATAAAGCAGCGGCCAAACCTTCTCTCCTGTGGGTGGAAATTGTTAGAAAGAATCTGTCTGGCAGAACAAAAGGTTCCTCTTCCTCTAGAAAACTTTTGAGCTTCAATTGGTCCACAGAGCCTGAAATTTATCCACCGAGGGAGGAAGAAATACAGAATTTCTGTAAAATATTGGGCTTGACAAAGAATGTGTTTCCAATTATTATGGCGGTGGAGAAACGCCTGTAAGTATCGCATGCTAAAAGCTCCCAAGACATTGCGATTTCTTTGTGGAAGAGGGGCAATACTTCCATTTCCTGTTATTTATTGACATGTATTTCCAACCTTAAAAGGTATATTACCCTCACACAACAGTTTACAAGGGAATAATGATGGTGATGATGATGATAAGAATTCATTTCTGAATAAAAATCATATACAAAACATATTGCACATACAAGAACAGTTAAAACCATTTTTAAAATTACATTTATATTCAGCCTTTGCTCCAAGGAGCTCAAGATCGCATACTTGTATCTCCTCCCCTCCAATTTATCCTCACAATAACCCTGTGAGGTAGGTTAGGCTGGGAGTGAGTGACTGGCCCAAGGTCACCCAGTGGAGATTTAAACTCTGATCTCCCAGGTCCTAGTCCAGCAATCTAAATACTACACTTACATAAAACAATTTCAAATAAATTCAGATACTGACTGGAATAGAAATCTCCTCTTGGAAGACTTACTGAAAGCGGAATGCTTTAACAGGACTTGAAAAGATAATAAAGTTGGTACCTGTTTGCTGTGTAATGAGATGGAGTTCCAAAGAATTAGGGGCCACCACAGTGAAGGCTCATTTACAACATTGTGAGGAATGACCCTCCTGATACGATTTTATCTGCAGCATGCCCTCTCTTGTAGAACACAGTGATTGATGAGGTATATAGGAAATGAGACAATCTTTTAGGTATCCTGGTCCCAAGCTGTATAGGGACCAGCATTTTGAGTGTACTGGTGTTGTTACCGATAGCTAATTGGCAGCCATTGCAGATATTTCAGCAGTGGTGTAATAGGATGGCAACATTCTGTGAGCAGTCGAGCCACCACACGTCGCACTAGCTACAGCATCTGGGTCAACCTCAAGAGTAGAGCCACATAGAGAGCATTTCCATTAAATATCCCATTGACTCTAGATCTCAGAGCAGTTCACAACATAAAAATGCAAACATGTGCATTTGTACTAAGCAATTGGATGGCAAACAGCATTGCAAAATTCAGAAAAGGTTCTCGTATTATTTCAGAAAGTGCAAATCAGGTAGGTTAGCCTTTAAATGCAATTCTGCCCCCCCCTTTCCCTACTTGGGAATAACACTCATTGAATAGCATGAAATGGGCTTCTAAGTAACACATGTAGACTAGCAGATGTGCCTTGATGTAAAAGTTGGACCTGAACATTCGTTTGCTCCAAAATATATTTATTTGAAATCTAGAATGCAGTTAATACAAGGATACAAAGCTATTGCAATCATCATTTTAAAATGTTAATATAAATAAAATCAAGAATAAATGATAAACAATTGCCATTGGAAACCAAAGGACAAATTTCATTTGTAACATATTGTTTTGCTCAGGCCACACATCTAGTCACTTCTTTCTGATGTTGAACTGGGTGTATATCTTATTAATATTTTCTCTATATTGTGCCCAGTAGAACAGCAAGCCTGCAACTTACACTCACTTTTCTTATGTGATCCCAACCTTACCCAGGCGATCGAAGAAGATATAAATAGATTGGAAGAACATGGGGGGAACGGGAATAAAAATACTTGGTAGAAAAATTGTCAGAAGGAGGCAAGCGAGGAGGAAACAACAGCTGACAATCCCTTCAGTCATTGCACTCACCCTGAGACAGAGTTTGTGTGTTGTCAGAGAGTGACACAGGGCCTAGCTAGCACATAAAGAGCAAGCAGAGGTATTCTGACAGTGAGGGAGAGGTGCTCTGAGCTGCGGCGTGCTGTTGTGTTTTGGGTTGTGGTTTTCTTACAGATTGTTTAAAGGGACTTCCTGGCGTTACACGTTTTTTTGTGTTTGTACAAAGTTCCCGGGAACTGAACCTTCACATAAGTTGCGGGCTTACTATACAGTGGTACCTCGGATTACAGACGCTTCAGGTTATAGACGCTTCAGGTTACAGACTCCGCTAACCCAGAAATAGTACCTCGGGTTAAGAACTTTGCTTCAGGATGAGACCAGAAATCGCGCGGTGATGGCGCAGCGGCAGCAGCAGGAGGCCCCATTAGCTAAAGTGGTACCTCAGGTTAAGAACAGTTTCAGGTTAAGAACGGACCTCCAGAACAAATTAAGTTTTTAACTCGTACCACTGTACAATGAAGTTGCATTGCACCTTGTAGCCTCTCTTTCTAAGATATAGAATCATAGAGTTGGACGGAACCACGAGGGTCATCTAGTCATATAATAAAAAAGGTTCCTGGTTAGTTAGATTTGGATTGCAACCTCAGCAATGTTTTTTGTTTTGTTTTGTTTTTGTTCGTGCCTTTGTTATTTCTATTATGTTTACCACCCTGATAAATCAGCCCACTGCATACAGTTTAAATGTTACTTTTGGATCTTTGTAGGATGCGGCGATTACTACTGTAGTGGGAATGATCTTAATAATTTTGCCGAAAACTTGCAAGATATTCAGAAAAATAGTGGAGAACAGCTGAAGTAACCATGAGCTTTTAAATATGTTCTCATCATTAAATGCTTGATTCAGACTATTACCCACATGTTTACTACATATACTGTTATCCACACTGGTGTCGAAAGAGCTCTGGACTGCGACTGCAAATCTAGAGAGCTCCTTGGGAGTCACTTAACCCTAACCCTTGAGAGCCCCCCATTAAGGGGGGCAGAAACACAACTACATCATCATCTTTGCACCTCTCTGCTGTTCAGAATGGAAGGGCTGGTGGGTGCCCCATCCTGGGATCCAATGAAATGTAGGCATGTTTAAAGGAGCAGGGTTCAATATAGGAGAGACTGAGCATGTCCAAACAGCAACTGAGCAGTAAAAGCAAATGGTCTCATGTGCCCTGTGGATTTTAGAAAGCGTGTTCTCCTTCATAGAGAACACATGTTATGGTGGGGTCTGACAGGCCACCCTTCTGTTGCTGGGTGGGTTAGTATGGATGACCATCCGCAGTGATTGGGCGGTTGGGTTACTGGGCAAATTTTGGTGTTGCCATTTAGGGGGATGGACCAAAAGTTATAAAATCAAGTCACGCAGCACTGACTCGGCTCTTTTGCTGCGTGCATCGGATCATTTTCTTTACATTTCCAACATTTATTGCTGAATTTATACATTTTCGCTAACTTAACAGGTGTAATATACCATCTACACATCATTTTCATCACATTTTCTTTTAGGGCATTGCATGCAGTAAATTTTAAACATTCTTTCCATAATTTTACCCAATCGCTCAGCTGTATATTATACCCAAAATCTTTGGCCCAGTGAATCATAACTGACAGAGTTTGGGCTGTTTGACCTGGGAAGCCTTCATCCAAGTATGCATTTTGCAGCAGGGGTGGGGGTAAGGTTGTGGTTATATGGTGGTGAGAGGTGTACACTTTGCACACGCTCAAAGGGCACCTTGTCTTTATTCAGCTGAGTCCTGAAGCTTCAGGTTTTGGGGCTTAGCTTTGTCCATCCCTTCTCCATGTAAAGGAATCTGCCATTAAGAGAGACTTGGATCAGACCCACTGGCGTGGAATTGATTTTGATATTTTGGTTAATGAAATTACGATCTGAGACAAAAATCATGTGCTGGTGCAGTTCAACAGTAAACTGACATGCGAGAAACTTTCAGTGCAAGATCCATTTTCAGATATGTTTGTGGCTCCTGTGTACATTGCATTTTATTTTTCTGTGCAATGAAGGACTGCGACTTACAAGAGACCTGTTTTTCTCACGCCATACACAAATAATGGCAAGAGTCTATCTATGGCATATTGAAAGAGTAAAAAGCAAGTTTTAATTTATGACAGCTGGCCTGATTGAGATGCCCTTATCCTCCCTGTTATAAATTATGAATGAATAAAGCAGTATCCCAAGGGAATGGGGAAAAGTGGCTGTGGGGACATTAAAATGCATTTGCTAGAATTTATAGAAGGCAAGAAATCCCCATTTCATACTGCTCCATTGTTTTGGGAAAGTGCAGTCAATAATCATAGCCCTTAAAGGACCCGTTTCTGTGTGGTACAAGGCTGAGTGATTACACTTTGGGTTCAGACAGTGAGCCTAGTGTTTCCTTTCAGGCATCTGTATAGATTATTCTCTTTAAGAACCACGAGATGCTTTATTGCTTCCTGGGGACAAATGCTGAAAAAACCTGCAAAGAACTTTCAGGGCAAAGAACAGCATAAGTTGTCAAAACAATCTGGGTCCATCTGTGATGAGTTTTAATGTGATGCCTGAGTAGTGGCCTTTGTATACTTTCCCCCACCGTCACTCTCTGTTCCCCCAAGTCAGAAATCAGTACTTTATTTGGAGAATCAGAGAATGGATTGGGGGGGGTATTTTTCCCCCTCCCTGAAACCGTGTTGCAACATCTAGACCAGGGGTCAGCAACCCCATTTTTCAGCCGTGGGCCAGTCCACTGTCCCTCAGACCATGTGGTGGGTCGGACTATTTTTTTTGGGGGGGGGGGAATGAACGAATTCCTATGCCCCACAAATAACCCAGAGATGCGTTTTAAATAAAAGGGCACATTCTACTCATGTAAAAACATGCTGATTTCAGGACCGAGCAGGCCAGATTTAGAAGGCGATTGGGCCGGATCCAGCGCCCGGGCCTTAGGTTGCCTACCCCTGATCTAGACGATCTGCCAACTCACTGCAGCATGTTCCTAGTACTCCTGAGGGCATTGCATATAAGTGTGTGTACACATCAGCAATTTAAAGTGCAATTAGGGTCACAATGTGTGCACATCAGAGACGGGGGCGGGGATGTATTACCCAACAACCTTTTGGGTTTCCTCCCCACTGCAACCTCCTCCACATCTCCGAACTCCTATTCATGAAGCACTAATCTGTGCATGAGTGCTCCTCCGCTCATGTGCAACAGCCATCTCAAATATACCTGCCTGGCATAAGTACCATGTTAAGTTGTGGGTGAACATATCAGACGACACAGCGATTCTTCAAACAGCTCTTGTTTATTCACAGGCCAGAACAGAACTGAACTGAAGGGTTCAGCCAGCCTCTTATATAGAGCTCCACTAGAACGCAATAGTAACCATTTTCTGTAACTATCCAATCACTGAACGTCACTTTCAATCCCTTTTTTGCATATGTGGACCTGAGTGAAAACTATCTACAGTATCCCCCTGCTGGCCCAGGGTGAGAACTTCAGTACATAACATACCAAGTGATGTTGCATCAAAGCAAGTGTTAGCTCACACTTCTCAGGGCATTTTCCCAGTGCTTTCCTCATCGCTAAAAGTCCAGGCTTTGTCAACTATAATTTCACAATTTGAATTGACTCATAAGTGAGCCATGGAGGAAAGGGAAGGGAGGAAAGGGAGGAAGAGGAAACCTGCTTCCCCACCTACTGCTTCTTTGCATGTTCGGTGAATCTCTTTGATCTTTTTTTGGTTTTCCAGATCAGGGCTAGATCTCTACAGATTTAAAAAAACGCTGTACAAAAACACATCATAAAAGTTCTTAATGGAAAAGCCAGTTGGCGACGGATCACTGCTCTATAGCGCCATCTGGTGTCGCATGCTTGTAACGCAGTTATAACAATATAATTGATAAGTATAGCTGGGTCCCAGGTGAACTTGATATGAAACTGTGACTGGGTCATTTACATTCATTTACTAACTGCGTGTTTTGCTCTCAGTGAGCCAGCTTTATTGGGAGCAAGCTAGGGAGAGAAGGCAGGAACACGCAACAGCTTTCTTAGTGGCTGCACTCTGAGCGTTTTAGATGTTTGTACCATGCTGAAAGCTATTCCCATAAGTCAGGGATCAGCTCACTTTTTCAGCAGGGCGCCGGGCCACTGTCCCTCAGACCTTGTGCCAGGCTGGACTATATTTTGGGGGGGGGATGAATAAATTCCTACACCCCTATGTATGTACAGAACACCACACCAGAAGGAAAAGAGATAGAATGAGAAAGTGAAACCTAGGCTCCTTTTGACCTTACTTTTATGACCTTGAAAGAAGAGACAAC
This sequence comes from Podarcis filfolensis, assembly GCF_964270895.1. Classification (NCBI taxonomy): domain Eukaryota; kingdom Metazoa; phylum Chordata; class Lepidosauria; order Squamata; family Lacertidae; genus Podarcis; species Podarcis filfolensis. The sequence continues at coordinate 27,423,392 of NC_139603.1, read as the reverse complement.
AGAACCAGTTTAAACCACCTGTACTCAGCTTCTCTGAAGGAATAACCTAAACATCAGGAACTTTCTGCTTGTTTCTTTCACACAGAGAAGCTTCCAGAACCCTCTTGAATTAATTAGAATAGGAAAGATCTCTACACATCAGATTGATACTTTCTGCACTAAGAAATGCAAACTGACAGGCTCTCCGCTCCCTCCCTGTCCTTACAACAGCCCTGTGAGGTAGGTTGGGCTGAGAGATGATGACTGGCCCAAGGTCACCTGGTCGCAAAATAGGGAATCCAAGCCTGTGTCCTAGTCTCTGGTCTTCGTCTGACTCTACACCACACCGACTCTTATCTCCAGATTGCGGCCAAGGAGTTAATACAGCAATGTGGGTAAAGCAACTAATATGAGAAGTCTTACGTGAGGAGTATAATGAATTGACAACAGGGAGAGCAAAAAGTCTTTTCAGGTTGGTTCAGGGAAGCAGCAGTAATGATCTGAAACTGCCTGGAGGAACTGCTTCAGCCAAGCAATATTTCTGAATGCCTTATTCCCCTTCTCCCCTGTAGAAGCAGCATCACTGGAGACGGCGAGATAAAGCACTTTAAAACTGCCGCAACTGTTCCACCCTGCATGCTAGAGTAGCCCTCCGTCATGGCCAGCTGACCTACTTACTTGCTGTTTTCTGCTCATATTAGTAACCGAAGGATACCTTTAAAAAAAATTAACATGATGGAAGGTTGGTAATAACATCCCATGTCTTCTGGTGATTATGTTCATTTTTAACATCCAGCAGCTTGGAAAAGAGCAGAGGGTCTATGGTGCATTATTAGAAAGACAGCTTTGACATCAATAAAAGTTGCCCCATCACACACACACACCTGGGACCTTTTGCATACAGAACATGTGGTCCCTCACAGAGCTACAGATCTATCATCCATGGATTTTGAAGCTAATATTTGGAGAGGGGGGAAATAGGCTTGGGCAAGACGTGGGCCCCTTCAGATGTCCTGTACAGCTGTGTTGTTGTTGTTGTTGTTGTTGTTGTTGTTGTTGTTGTTGTTGTTGTTGTTATTATTTCAACTTATACACCCCCCTATGCCCAGAGGACTCAGGGCAGTTCACAACAAGACCACAACGTAAAATAGTCAAACCTAAAGCAATAACCCAATACCGCCCCCCCAAAAGCCACATTCTAAAAGGGTGTTGGGTGTCAATCAGATCAACCAAAGGTCTGGTTAAAAGGAAGGTGCCAGGTGAATTTCCCTGGGGAGAGCATTCCACAGACAGGGAGCCACTGCAGAGAAGGCCCGTTCTTGTGTTGCCACCCTCTGGACCTCTTGAGGAGAAGACACACAAAGGAGGGTGATGTTTTCAGGGGCCAGGTAGGTTCATATGGGAAGAGGCGCTCCTTGAGGTATTGAGGTCCTGAGCTGTTTAAGGCTTTATAGGTCAAAGCCAGCACTTTGAATTGGGCCTGGAAACTAATTGGTAGCCAGTGCAGTCTCATAGTTACGTCAACATATCTAGCTGCCTCATCCTGAGTTATACCACTGGTGCATCCGGTCCAGTGTTATCGTCTCCCACTGTTGACTACTTCCCAGGGACTCAAGCAAAGACCTCGCCCCTCCATGCTACCCAATATCATTTTCAATTGGAGAAGTCAGAGGTTGAGACCTTATGCATGAAAAGTATATACGCTGCCACTGAACTGTAGCCTCTCTCACATATACGATGTGGGTCACTGTGGATGGGAATGTGGTTTTATGGCCAGTAAGTAGGAGTGGCTCAAAATAATAGGTGGCGTTCTCACTTCCTCTTGGAACCAACTGGCTGTTCCTTTGCATTGTTCCTGACTCCTTTGCAATAGGAAGGAATCTAAGGAAGGAGTCTACGGAAAATCCTGTGCACCCTAAGCAAGAAATGAACCCCACTCGGTTCAATGGGGCACATTTGTTTATTTATTAAGAGTCTTTTTAGCTCATCCTTCATCATCTGATCCCAAGGTGGGGGTACAATATGGTTTAAATGGTTGAAACTTGTCTGATACAATTAAAAGAGTAGATAAATTAAGTGTACGTCTTAAAGATCTTAGCTGTTTGAAGCTTTCTCAAACACTCTCTGGTTTTTGCTCTTATATATACATATCTATTTCAATGTCAATGCAGGTGGTGTTTCAGACCCCTTTTAGCCTACTTGGATAGACTCCAGAAGGCTGATCAACTTACACCTTTCCTAAGATAATGGGCCCCATAAAGGTAAGTAGCTTAACCCATTGCTGGGGGGGACACACACCCCAGTACCAACCAGTTGTTATACCTCTTCCCCCTTCTCCGCATTTCATCGTTAAGATTAATTTCATTTTGTTCCTGTGGTCGATCAGGAATAGGTTTTGAGACTTAGAACAACTTAGACACTATGACACTAAAATCCTTTGACAAAATGTAGCCACAGTGCTAGTTTGGTTTGCAGTTGAGTATACACCAGAAAAATGCACCCAAAACAATTGAGCAACTTCCCTAAGAGGAAGGTTTACCTCCTCACAATTTACCACCCCATATCTCCCAATGTTGCTTTCCCCTCAACTAATCTCTGGTACTGGAAGTGAGTCCAAATGGAGAAAAGTTCATGGCAGATGGGGAGATGCTTCAACACTCTCACCCATGCACCTCTTAACTGGGACACCTCAACCCACTTTGATATGTAATTGGGGCAGCCTTGCTTCTAAAGGCACAATGTGCCATCATCAAGATATAGTAGGGCTGGCCTTCCAGAAGCTGTTGGGACTCCAACTCCCATCAATCCCTGCCAGCAGGGTCAATGGTCAGAGACGATGGGAGTTGTAGTCCAGACCTGGTGTATATAGTTCTCCACCCTGGTGTATAGTTTGGGCCTTGCATTGTGATCCTATGTGTATTTCCTCAGAGGAAAATGCTGCTGTATTGATGAAGCCTTACTCCCAGGTAGGGATGGAGGAGAAATTCAATTCAGTTCACATTTAAAGGTGAACTTACCTCATTCATATTTTCCAAAACAAAATCTGAACCAAGACACAGCCATACTTGTACTTCTCTGAATTTTGCAATGCAGTTCTCCAGCTGAGTAATGTGTACAGAAATCCATATACTAATGTGAAGCGTGCATATAAATGCATATATTAGTGAGAATATCTTACCAAAATGTATTGTTTAGGAGGAAATGCTTGTGAAAATGTGTATATTAATTGGAATTGCATGCAAAAATGTGTTTATTGTGAGATATTTGCACTAAAATGCTGATAATTTTCATGAGGATTATTTTAACTAAAATTTGCAGATTGCTCTAGAAATGTAGAGAACTGAATTTAAGACTGGAAAAAGGAGAAATTGAGAAAACCAAAATTGAAAGATTTGTGTATCCTTGCTCTCAGGTAAGTATGCAAAGGATTGCAGCTCAACATACACTTACCTGAGAGTAAGTCTCCTTGAACTCACTGGCACATGCATAGGATTGCCCTGTCTGCATTCTGCTGTCACAATGGGTAACTATGAAGTGTTAACATTATTCTTCCTAGACTATCTTCAATGGCAGAAATCTCGATTTCAGCCATCTCACTTAGCTGTAATTTAAATATTTATGTCTGTAAATCATACTAAAAACTGCTCTATTTTTATACGGCAGATTTTAAGGTTATTTTCTACATTCCTTGCACATTTTGCAGTAGCAGCATGGAACGGGGAATTCTATATTAAAGACATCTAATTATATGTGTGAAAAGTAATTGAAAGCCTCCTCTCAGCTTGGCAATGCAAAATATTTGAACTCTGTCCCTAACAGTATGTTTCCCTTTCATCATCTTGATTATTCTTTTTCAAGCCTGCCAGATTGAATTCTCTGAGGTTCATATAACAATCCCCACAGCTTGTGACTTGGGAAAGATCAGATTCATGATTCAGAGGCTCACGAGCTCCCTTTTATTTGCATGCTCTGGCAAGGGCAAGAAGATGAGTGCTTGGTCCAAACTGAGTGCCCATGCAGTAGGCCACATGAGAATGTAGGAATCCATAAGAAAGGATTTTTGAATCAGAACAGAGAAGGACCATGGTTCAGTTGTAGAGCATTTGCCTTGTATGCAAAGGTTCAAACCCCACCAACTCCACATCTTTGCCTGAAACCTTGGAGATCCAAGTCAAGGTAGACAATTCAAAGCTAGAAAGACTGATAATTGTCTTACTCAGTATTAAGCTAGCTTCCTATGATAGCCAGAGGAAGCTCACAAAGGGAGCGTGATGGAGAGACGCATAATTAAAGGTCCACCAGCTCTCTCCCAGCAGTCAGATTGCACGTTAAATAACATACTAGGAAGAGCAATGGGGATAAGTACACTAGTAGTGTCTCCTGACTGTCTGAAGTGGATCTGGCAGTTTTAGTTTCTCTCGGCATCTCATTTTTCCAGCTTTAACTTCAGTTTGCCACCTTTCTGCATTAGTTTAGCCATTTTTAAAAGTGTGCATTTTTGCAGGTGTTGCAAAAGTATTGCAAAAGTTATTTCATTTTTGCAAGTTATTTTCACAAATAAACATGTTTTTATGTGCACTTTCCCCCTAAGATGTGGTTTTGGATGCATTGTTTGGCTGGAGAATTGTGCTGCAACATTTGTAGAAGTGTGTGTTTTGAGCAATACAGTGGTACCTTGGTTCTCAAACTTAATCTGTTCCGGAAGTCCGTTCCAAAACCAAAGCGTTTCAAAAATAAGGTGCACTTTCCCATAGAAAGTAATGCAAAATGGATTAATCAATTCCAGACTTTTAAAAACAACCCCTAAAACAGCAATTTAACATGGATTTTACTGTCTAACAAGATCATTGATCCATAAAATGAAAGCAATAGACAGTGTGCTGCAGTCACACAATCAATCAGTAGCTGAACTGGGTTCCACACAGTCACAAAAACAAAAAAGAAGAGCCGCAAAAACTAAAATGCAAAATAAACAGCAAAAACAGACAGACCTCAGTGTAACACTCAAACCAGAAGTGTGGCACTCGAAACAGAAGTGCCACGGAAGTGTAACACTCAAAACGGAGCATGTTCGGCTTCCGAAAAAAGTTCACAAACTGGAACACTTACTTCCAGGTTTGCAGTGTTTGGGTTCCAAGCTGTTTGAGTACCAAGGCATTTGAGAACCAAGGTACCACTGTATCGACATTTCAGTTTGTGTGTTGGTTCAGGGAGTGTGATTTAGGGAGTGTGATCCCCCCCCTTTTACCCCATGTGGAACCTCCCTCCACAAAGTGGAACCCTGGAAGATCCACACTCCAGGAGACTCTCTTCTCTGCTGTCTAACGTTTAGAGGGCAATGAGGCATAGCCAGCAAGTTCATACCTCCGCCTTCCTTCCTGCGGTTCTAAACATATGCAATCCAATGTCTGAAGAGGGCAGGTATGTCTCTCGGAATGGATGCTCTCATTTTAGTGTCCACGGCTAAGAGCTGTCAAGGACCCTGCCCTCCATTAATTTGTCTAACTCTTTAAAAAGCTATCCGAGTTAATGTCAAGCACCTCATCGTGGCAGTGGATCTTACAAGTTAATTACGCCTCACATGAAGAAGCATTTCCTTTTGTTTATCCGAAAATTACTGCTAGTCAGCTTCAGTGTTTGGCTTCTAGAGTCTGAGCAGAGAATAATTTATTCCTCTTCCCCGGTCGTAATTTCACAATCATTTATCGCATCTCCCACTCTTCCCTTCGTAATTGTTGCCTTAAACAAAAAAAAGCCCCAAGTACTAACTTTTCTCTTCTTAGAGAAGGTGCTTCACGTTTTCCCTTGATTATTTAAGTTGCCTTTGCCTGCACTTTCTCCTACTCAACAATGTGGTTTTGAGGTGTGAGAGCCAGAACAGTACTTAACATTTACCGTAAGTGTTGAAACACAGCTACATACATAAACCCAAGAGGAAGATGGGTAACTGTCTCATACCAAATTGAACCACTGGATTTGTGTAGCTCAGGCCTGACTTTACCTGGGGTGGAGAATCTAAGGCCTGGAGAGCAGGGGGACAAATGAGGACCTCCAAATTCTCCATCTGGCCCTCGGACCTCTCCCCAGCCTACTTTGCTTCACACTCCAATTATTTTGCCTACTTTGCTTCACACTCCAATTATTTTGCCTGCCAGGAAGGTATCCCTGATCCCTTGCTTCTCTGGATAGATAGGAATGCGTTTGTCTAGAAAATAGCCTACCATATAAAGGTGAAACTCACATCTGTTGCTTTGCCCACTTAGGGCTCACCTTGGAGGCCCACAGAGAGTTTCCCAGAAAGACATGTGGCCCTCTGGCTGAAGTCCAGCCAAGCTGATTCCTTCCAGGTATTTTGGGTTACAACTTCCATCAACCCCGGCCAGCAGAAGCTGGCAAAGCCTGGTTGGCACTGTACTGCCATCAGTTCTCCACCATTTCAGACAGGATTCTTTCTTGACCCTACCTGGAGATACCAGGGATCAGCCCCAGAAAACTAATATACTCATGCAAAATAATTATAATGTTTTAGAATTTTGGGTACCAGCTGCATTCACACACTGGCACGTTTAACACTGTGTACATAAGCAAAAATATGCTGAGCACGTGTGGTTGGGTCTTAATATTCAGGGTCCTTCAGGAATAGGTTCTGATCTTGGTAGACTGAGAAGAGTGTGTAGTTGTTTTATTGAAGAATCCAAATCTTTAGATTAGCAACCATGCAAAGCTTGTCTGGGGCTCAGGGCATGAGTCTTGTTAGAATAAAGTTATAAACTCAAACAAGAAAAGCAGCCAGTCCCTGGCAGGGTCCCGCAGCCAGTTTAACCCTCTAAGCCCAGGGGAAGTGTACCCAGCGGCCTTCCTCCTCTTCATGGGCTGATCCAGAGTCCCTTTTGCTCAACCCGTCTCAGGTCTTCAGAGTTTCTCGGGATAAGAAACATGGACATCTGCTTGCCGTGGCAACACGTCCCTTAGTTTTCCAAAGCCATCAAATTACAGCATTGTTATTGTTTTCCCCCTCGGAACAATTAATAAAAATTAGAATAAGAAAAGAATGTCACAAGAACATGGTACAGAATAGTATGGCGAATACTGCAGTAAGGCGTATTCTAGGTTTCTACATCTGGGCTGCTTCCAGATGGTTGGCTTTTAGTGCCACCGAAGCATTGTTGTTCTGTTGAAAGCTGCAAGCAGAATTGTAATGAACCTACCACACAATTAGGGAATACTGCGTCTTTTTTATAAGTACATTCCACTATGCTCTGTCCACACCAGGAAACATAACATAAAACATCACATCACATCATATCACATAAAACACCTTTTGCATCTCAGCACACAGGTGGGTGGCATTGTTATAAAGTCTGACTCAGCAACTCTGGCTATCCTGAGAATGCCAGATTTAATGATGCCACTTGTATTCACAGAGTCCACACTCTTAAAACATAACTGGCTGAAGGTCTCGCCATAGATATAACGGAACTTTGCACCATCTGAATAGCATTTAGGCAGAGCGGCTTCTTTTATCTCTCTCTGTCTCTCCAGCAGCCAAGAACTGGCAGGAGACCTCCATCTTCTTTGTACAACCTACTCCAAGATCATTTATTTTTTCTGTTCTTCAGGAGTCGGCAAGAGCCTCACTTGTGAGATAACTGGTTTAACACTCCAATCCAGATTCTGCGAGACAAGTCAGTTCACTGTTAGATTAAAGCTTTGTGCGTTTTTCATCATTGATATGGCACTTGTATTACAGGATGCTTTCCCATTTCTTGCTAATTATATCGTACCACAGTAGCTACATGCACATCAAAACATTTGCATATTGGCAAAATTACATAGGCCTATAAGATGGATAAATGGAGCAAGCACCACTTCTTAGCTATTGAATCTTCATTATTGTTTTCTTTCACTTAGGCAAATGAGATGCTCCTTTTTAACAAGAGGATCACTGCCAATGAAACACGAACCCAAGGACTCGTGACAGAAGTTTTTGCTGACAGTACTTTTCAGCAAGAAGTTTGGACAAGGCTGAAAGCATATGCTAATCTTCCTAGAAATGTTCGTAATAACTACAGCACACACTATTCATAGCAGCGCAACCTTATACATGTTTACTCAGGAGTAAATCTCATTGTGCTGAAGAGAGCTTACTTCCTAATACGTGTATTTAGGAGTTCCTCCTTAATCATATTAAAATACTGAACCAAATACCAGTCAAAATGCCAACAAATGTTTGTTAGAATGCATAAAAAAGATGTCATTACATAGGCTCACTAATGAGACAGAGCATAAAAAAAAAGAACCGTTCACACATCAATTTTCATGTGTGATCTCAAATGACAATATTTTCTTTCTTTGTATCCTGCAAAAATCAGGCTGCATCCCAGTCATCCCTAACTATGAAGGCACACTCTCTAGGCAACCCTTGGGAGTATTTTTGCGGCAGAAGCAGCTGCTGAAAAAGAACTTTCTTTGACAGCAGGATTTTAGTAGATGCTCTTCTCCTGGTCATAAGAAAAGGGGCAGAACTATAGCTCAGTGCGTAAAGCACAGGGTTTGCATGCGGAAAGTCCCAGGTTCAGTCCTTGAAATTTAACGGTACACCAGGGAAAGTCTTTTGCCTGAAACCCCACAGAGCCTCTGCCGGTCAGAGCCAATACTGTACTGGAAAGGCCAATGCTCTGGTTCAGGTTGGCAGCTTCTTATGTTCCTTTGTGTAGGCAATAGGGGAGGAATTTGGCTTGGTCCTCAATCTCATGCAAACCTACTTAATTTGTACTTTCTGAGACTATACCCCAAAATTCACACCTCTCTGGAATTATGGTGAAATTCTCTACCAAAATAATCGTGTACAAAAATGAGTATGCAAGTGCAGGGAAATGCACATATTTTTGAAAATAGCATGTAAACCTGTATTCTAGTATAGAGCGCTCTGGTGTCATTGGGAGTTCCCTGGCCAAGGGGAATTGCCACACTGGGGGAGGGTTTGCAGCTGAAGAGTGGAGAGTTAAACCTCTTCTCTCCGTTCATTGGCAAAAATCCACCCCATGCTCCATATTAGTTTTTCAAAATCCACTGATGATGCATGCTATGCATTTACTATAACCTGTAGCTAGGCATTCCTGATTAAGAATCGGCAGACAGGAAGCATTTGTAATGCTAATGAACATTGCAGCCATCAAAGGCTTTTGATTCCCCTTAGGAGTCTGTTTTAAGTCTTCTGTGTGAAAATACCCTAAGTAGAAAAGGAGCCACAGCCAGGGCTCACTGAAAAGAGCAGGGGAAAGGGGGCAACCTGAAGTGGCTGTGGATATGGGAGCCGCCTTTAAAGAAAGCCCACTGAGGCACCACAGAAGTCACATTTAAAGTAAGGTTACCAGATTTTTTTCAATGAATCCGGGGGCACTTTTCAACTTCAATGGATTTTGTATGGGGACTGGTTTGTACATCCGGGGACTGTCCCCAGGGATGTCTGGGTAACCTTAATTTAAAGACACTAAGCCCAGGAGCTCATATGTTGTTGTTGAGTTGGGTGTGTGTGTGAACCATTATAATATTTCACTTTGGTTGCCAAAATACCTGTTCTTGATCGTCTAACTTGTTATATAGTCCAGTTTGTGAATAAGGCGCTCTTGGGAGATGGGACTGCAATGGAACATGGCTGTTTGCAGTGGTGGATTTTGGTCCTATGGCACCCTGTGTTGAGCCCAAAATTTGGCACTCTCACTCCCGCTCCTCACACTGCCTTCCCAAAACCAGAGCCCTCCCTGCTCCTTCCCAAAGTTGGAAAAGCACTAACTAGGTGTTATGTACTGAGTTGAATAGGAGCCAAAAGGCAGCAGTCTGATTGGTCCTAGAACAATAGGATTCAGAATGCAGCAGGCTGATTGGTCCTAGAACAATAGGGTCCAGAATGCAGCAGGCTGATTGGTCCTAGAACAATAGGATTCAGAATGCAGCAGGCTGATTGGTCCTAGAACAATAGGATTCAGAATGCAGCAGTCTGATTGGTCCTAGAACAATAGGATTCAGAATGCAGCAGTCTGATTGGTCCTAGAACAATGCAGCAGTATGATTGGTGTACAGGAGCCACCATATCCAGCTTCAGGTGGAAGTGAATCCGCAACCTGATTGGCCTACAGGAGAATCCCAGAATTAGCCAATCACGTGCGGCCCATTGTGTAAATAATGTATATAAAGCAGATATTTTGGGGAAACTTTCATTCCTCACTACAATGAGCTGAATAAAGAGCATGAAATCCACACTCGACTCCAAGTATATTTCACTAGGCTTTGGGAAGGAGGGAGGACCCGAGGACCCTATCAGAGGCTCAGGCCTCCTTCCCAAAGGCTGGCGCCTTTGAGACAGTGTCCTCTTGGCTCAGTGCCCAGTGCATGCACAAAGCTCACACAGCCCTATGTCCTCCTCTGCTGTGCAAAGCTCTTCCCAGCAGTGTGAATTTTGCCAAGAAGACTCTCGAGTTTGTGCTCCAGCAAATGAGACCCTCGAAAAACAAGCCACTGTGTTCTGTGGCCTCTGAAAATGTTCAAAAGCAGCCCCACACAGCGGGCCTGAATTATGTCTGTTCATTCCTCGCTTATCTTCATTTGTTAAGTCAGAGCTCTCTGTCAGATTAGTGGCTCTGTAAAACTCACAATCCTTCTATAACAAAAAGCATCTTAAACCTAATTAAAAGCTCAATTACCCACTGTGGTTCTCTGAAAGCCAGGGACCAACATGGTGATAATCCCTGAAACATCTTACTGCTGCTTTGCAAAAGCCCCGATTTGAATTTTAGGGCACGTTCACACTACTTGACAGCAGGCATTCAGTGCTTCAGATTCAGGCACCTTATTGAGGTGCTGCACATACAAGCAACACCATTCTCACGTTGTCCCTTTCCCTTCACAATTTACAATCTGCTTTGCCTTGAAAATGTATTTATCAACACATTCAAATCAGGGCTTTGGGGAAGTAGCAATAGAGTGCTGTTCTAGTGCATACCAGTAGTAGCCAGTGGGCTAGAGTGGCTTTGCTCAACTGGCTTCCCAACATAGAGGTCACTGCCAGTAACCGAGAGGAGTGGGGAAGTGGGGAGGCTGTCGCAGTGCCAGGGCAGCAGCAGGGGCCTTGGATTGGCTCCACTGCTGTGCCTGTGCTGTGCGGACCTCCCTGCCACCTCGTCCCTCTCAGTTACTGGCAGCAACCTCTGTGTTGGGAAGCCAGCTGAGCAACATTGGTCCGCCCTGCTCTGCCAGACATTACTAGTGTTTGCATGTGAATGTGAGAGTGTGAATGACCACACTCACTTTAGGCCATATCCACAGCTGACAAGTAGCCCACGGATGACTGGCCAAGGATCAATCTGTCCCCTGGGGGTGGGGAGTGTAGCCACCCTGAACATGTTGAATGATACCACTGTCACCTAAAAAAATAATAATAGAACACTACATCCAGTATGCTTAACCAAAATGTGTAGCATGTCTGAAGCAAGGAGGCCCCTGCCCTCGTAGTTGCTGGGATGTGATTAGATGCTAGGAGATGATATATTTGTTAGACATCATCCTACCTTCCTCATGTTTGTGAGTTCAGCACAGTGCCATCCCTTTGCAACTTAAAAGGGAAGCTTAGATAGGATAGTTTTAGCCTTTTTAGTTGATAAGTAATCCAGGATGCTTTAAGGCAGACTGGATTTTCATGGCGTTGCCCCCTTTTGCCCCTCCTCACACACAAAACAGTCTTGTAAAAGGTAAAAATAACATTTGCTCACTCCGTATGCTTCTTGTTGAGTAACTGATAACAGCAGCTTTGTTCGGGCAGACTTAGAACAGTAATTCAGTTACTAAGACATAAGTGTAGCTTAAAAATGCAGGTGTTTTCACAGTGGTGAAAATGGTGGAGAAAAGTGGAAAGAGTGCCCTGGCAGGAAGAAGGATATATATATATATACTGTGTATCTATCTATCTATCATCTATCTATCATCTATCTATCTATCTATCTATCTATCTATCTATCTATCTATCTCTATCTATCTATCTATCTATCTATCTATCTATCTATCATCTATATATACACACAAACACACAATATTTATATATATATATATAGAGAGAGAGAGAGAGAGAGAGTGTGTATATATATATATATACACATACTGTGTGTATATATATACACATATACTGTGTGTGTGTGTGTGTGTGTATATATATATGTATATATATATATATGTGTATATATATATATATATATATATATATATATATATATATATATATACTTTCTCTCTATGTATACTATATATATATATACTCTCTCTCCATATATATATACACACAGTGTGTGTGTGTGTGTGTGTATGTATGTGTATGTGTGTGTGTGTGTGTGTGTGTGTGTGTGTATGTATGTATATATATATATATATATATGGCCATACCCTCTTCCTGTTAGGGCACAAGGGGGGTGGGTTGTTATCACAGAGCTCTCTCTAGCAAGTTTATGGGAAGACTGTGAGCCTCAGCGCCTTCTGATGAAACATGAATTGTTGGTTTGACTGCATTTAAAAACCCCATAGTAGTTCCCCCATGTAATAAAGGACCCTGGAACACCAGGGCTCTACATCACATATGTCGGAATCAAGCCTCAATCAGAGGAATTGGCCACTCTCCAGGTGCCCGGCTTGGATTCCTTGTTGACCTCCCCCGTCAGCGACTCCCGGCAAGACAAGGCGAGATCCCGGCGATCCTCCTCCTTTCGTGAGAAGAACACACCTTTCCTCCCCCATCCCCAGGGAGGGGAGAGAGACAGACAGAAATGTATTTACATGCATTTATTTCTGTCTTTCCAGCAGTACAGAGAAAACATGTCTGCACTCTCTTTACATCAACAGCAGAGAGAGAATAACTCCTCCCATGTACTTCCAGTACAGGGTCATGTGACACACTGAGCTAACATCCGGTGCTCAGTGCACAGAATAGACTGTCCCTTGTTCCCACGGTACAGTCCCAAAGCATCAACATCCTGTTTGGCTTTCCAGCCATCTGGAGCACTCAGCCAGCATTGCTCCTTTTCGTAACATCCTCCCCCAAAAGAATCAATGCGTGTTGCGGCAAGCAAAGCGTGATCCAGAGAAGAAAACAAACAGTTGTTATACACATAACACTCCCCTGTTGTTTCAGTTCCACCCTTGGAACTACCTGCCACTGGTTTCCCCAGTGTACCTCTCTGGTTGTCTGGCTCCAAGGAATGAGTGCATTTGCATTACCTTGGCTAGCAACTCTCTGTTGTGTCTTTGTCTCTGACTTAGACACAGCTCCAACCTGTCCTCGGTTGTGTACAACAGCAACACATGCAACAGCTAAGTTAGCAAACTCTTCTGAGTACCTTTTGGGTGGTTCACCCTTTGTAACTCTCTCAGACCTCTGCAAAAGGTGCTGATCCTCTCTGCTCACTGGTTCTGTCTCAGGACTCTTAGGAGAACCAGTTCCAATAGTAAACAGTGGTTCATCCTTCACCTGTGAAGCTCTATCCATTGTGTGAGATTTCCTCTCAATGACTGTGACAACTGAGCTCTCTGAGCTATCACTGTCGCTCTCAGTACCACTGTAATCTGTAAAATCACCATCATCATCTGAATTGTCCTCTGTGGGAAATGTGTGTACTATCACTCTCTCCTGTTCAGGAGCACTCTCTAGAAATTTTGTGAGAATCACCTGACCAGATTCAGACAAAATTACTCTGTAGAGACCCTTTTCATATCCCACAAAAATGCCTCTGGCATTCTTTACTCCACCTGGAGCTTCTGTCCTCACATGAGACCCAAAAACCTTGAAATGGGCAACAGAAGGTTTTCTATGGAACAGTTTCTCAAAAGGAGAACTTCCCAACTCTTCCGAAACCTTTCTCACCCATGCATAACAAAACGACATTAGGGACTCCGCCCAGAACTCATGTGGCAGATGTGAACTAAGCAATTGCGCATTCATCTCTTTTTGCAATTCTTTGTTCACCCGTGCACAGACACCCCTGTTCCACGCTTCCGCTGAAACAGCAACCTTGTGTCTTATCCCTTTCTTCTGCAGGAACTCCTGAAAATCCTGTAAAAGAAAAATCTGCTTTTCATCTGTCAAAAGACAATCAATGTTAGCATCATGCATATTTTTAACCTTGTCACAAAACTCCTGAAACCTTTCCAAGGCTTCCTGTGGCTTCTGTAACACATAAATCCAGACAAAGTTAGAGAAATGATCCACACACACAAGATAAAATCTTGCTTTGCCTCTAGATGGTTCTAGAGGACCAATCACATCAGCATACACCCGCTGAAACGCTCTGTCGACCCTGGCCATCTTCTTGGCGCTTGTTTTGGTCACACCTGCAAGAGAAATCAAGTTAGACTCAGAATTACATTCCATGTAATCACTTTGCTCAAAAGTCAACAAATACAGTCCATCTTTCTCTCTGGCAGAAAGATACAACTCTCCATCTTTGAAGATCTTGCAGCTCTTATCATCATAGGACAGTTTCAGTCCTTTCTTTGCAATCTGCGAAACACTCAGCAGATTGAACTTCAATTCAGGAACCAAGTAAACATTGTGTATAGTCAGGTTCAGACTCTTAAGATACACAGTTCCAATCCCGGTCGCCTCAAGCTCCTGACCGTTGGCTAGTTTCACAGCGAAGCTTTGCTTCTTAAACGTTGAAAAGAGCGCTTTGTGTGGGGACATATGAACAGAACAGCCCGTATCGATTATAAAAGTGTGTCCAACATCTGGCGTGGTTCCTTTCGCCATCAAAGCCTTTGCAGGTTTCACCAAAGACTTGGTATGACCTTTGCCTGCTGCCTCAGGCTTTGCTGAGCGGCCCTTAGCTTCTTTAGGCTGGCGTGGCTTCTTGCAGTTCCGCTGAAGATGCCCAGCCTGTCCACAATTGTAACATCGGACAACGTTCAAAGCTACAGCAGTCTCTCCAGTAGCAACATCAGTGGAGGAGTTAGAACTCCGTTCCTCCCTCCCCCTGTCCTTCACCTCCAGTGCAGCAAGCCTGTCGTGTTCATTCAAAACAACGGCAGACACCCTCTCCGCGGTCAAATCTTGCGCCGGAAGGGAACCAAGCTGACTGGCAACGGTTTTGTAAGTCCGATTTAAGCTGTTTATCATCATGAAGCAGAACACTTCCTCCTGTAGACGGAAATTGCGTTCCACCATCTGTTGGTGCAGATATTTCATTTCCGTCAGGTGCGCTTGAACATCTCCATCAGGCGCAAGCCTCAGATTGGTCAGCTTCTCAAAATACAGCAACGCTGAAGAACCAGCATCCCTCTGATGTGTTCTACGCAGCGTCTCCCAAATCTCTTGCGCGTATTCCAAATCCTGAATATGCACAAGTTGATCATCCAAGACACACAGAATTATGGCCGTCCTGGCCTTCACATTCTGTGATTCCCAACCTCGCGTTGGTGCTTGAGGGATGGGGTTCTCAATCAACCCAAAAATCCTCTGATTCTGCAGCAGGGCCTTCATCTTTACAGACCAAGATGAATAATTGTCATTAGTCAGGGGAGGCGGGTAAGGCAAGCCTCCCCCCTTCTTGGCATCCATTTTGAATCCAAGTCTCAGCTCTCACTCTCGAGCCAATTAAATCCAAAAGTCTCTTTTGAGCTGTTTACTGCCTTTCTCAGGCAGGCAATCTGCAAGCTGTCTCAAAGTCAAAACAACTTTTGAGTTCCCAGGCTCTCACTGAGCCAGCCCCACGTGTCAGTAACTTTCCACTGTACTGACTGTCGTTGCCTAGCAACTGTGCATACCTTTCTTTCAGGCAGGAAATCTTATCTTACCACAAGAATCCCTGGTATGCAAGCCTTTGCTCTCAGAGCTGTTTTTCCAAACGCAGCTCCTGTGAACCAGAGAATGATCAATCTGCATTCACACTTTTAGCCCGATATTCAGCATACTTTTTTGGGGCTCCGTTGCTTGGAAAACACCCCCTCTCGGTGTCCAGCCGTCTGTTCAGCTTCTGGCTGCAATGCAGACGTTATCTTCTTTCCTTGGTGCAGAGGATGGCACACGATCCATCAACCTCCCACCTCTCATGCTGATTCCCATGGATCAGATAACCACCGGCGTCTGCTACCATTTGTCGGAATCAAGCCTCAATCAGAGGAATTGGCCACTCTCCAGGTGCCCGGCTTGGATTCCTTGTTGACCTCCCCCGTCAGCGACTCCCGGCAAGACAAGGCGAGATCCCGGCGATCCTCCTCCTTTCGTGAGAAGAACACACCTTTCCTCCCCCATCCCCAGGGAGGGGAGAGAGACAGACAGAAATGTATTTACATGCCTTTATTTCTGTCTTTCCAGCAGTACAGAGAAAACGTGTCTGCACTCTCTTTACATCAACAGCAGAGAGAGAATAACTCCTCCCATGTACTTCCAGTACAGGGTCATGTGACACACTGAGCTAACATCCGGTGCTCAGTGCACAGAATAGACTGTCCCTTGTTCCCACGGTACAGTCCCAAAGCATCAACATCCTGTTTGGCTTTCCAGCCATCTGGAGCACTCAGCCAGCATTGCTCCTTTTCGTAACACCTCCATGAGTGGAAGCAAATCCTGTGCTTCGGACGCACAGCTAGCACACCTATCCCTGCTCACGTTTTTTGTGACTTGTGTAACCTTGTGACCTGAACAGGCCTCACAGTCTGTGGTAATTCTGTGCCGCAGCTTATAAGATAAGCGCAACGATAATTGCACCAGAGCAGCAATTAGGAAGAACAGCAAAAAAATATCTTCCTAGTATTGCCATGTTAATTAACACCTGTGGTGGAAGAGAAAGCCTTGGTCTCTCTCGACAAATAAGATGAAAACTTGCCAATAAATTCTAGTTCAGCAATTTCACACTGGAGCCTTTCTTTGCTGAAGAACTGCAGGTTTTAGATCAATAGCAGGAATTTTCTGGTAGATGGAAATGTTATCTCAGTGGCGCATTTTTCTTTAAGGTTCCACAAGATTCTTGATTTTGATGCTACCTCCTGCAGCAGAAGCGTTCAAACTGTGGACCCATGAGCTCCACACAACTGGCATAATAGAAGCCAACTTCTAGGGGCTGAGGGATCTTTGCCCCCCAATAAAATATTTGAGGGGGCACCCCTCCAAGTTGATAGGCATTGTCATTCAAATGGTGTATGGGCGCTGCATCATGTGATTGATTATGTGGGGCGGGGCTTACCCCCATATTTTATTCAAGTTGGCACCCAATGGCATACCCTCCAACATTTCTCCAATAAAAATAGGAATATCCTATTCTATAATAATAATAATAATAATAATTTCACTATTTCTACCTCACCCATCTGACTCAGTTGCCCCCCCCCCAACCACTCTGGGCATTTTCAAATGTATATAAAAACATAATAAAACATTAAACATTGAAAAACTTCCCAATTCTCCAATAAAAAGGGACGTCCAAAGGAAAAGCAGAGCATTCCAGGATCAAATCAGAAACCGGGATGGCTTCTGTAAATCCAGGACTGTCCCTGGTAAATAGGGAAACTTGGAGGAGCTGCAACTGGCACGTGGAAAGGTTGCAGAAGAGTTGAGAACAGCTGTACTTTGCACTTGATTTGTTTTTATTCTAATGAGGGGGATTGAGGCCACTTTGACCAGGACTGGATTACTGAACAGGTTAACAAGACCTTGACCCAAGGTTCCATGATATGGCACTGGTTTTGATTAGGTGTCAATCCCAAAGATATTTATTTTTTTTAAAAAACTAAAATACGACTTAATTAGAAGAACAAGTTTGTTTTGATTAAGTTGTGCACAGAGACTCCTCAGCAATTTTCAAGTGGGGGGAGAATTGTTGTATTGGGTGTGACCAGCATCTTGTACTGGTTCCATCTCTTCCAACAGGGCTTGCTTGGGGTAATATCCCAGTTGGATTTATAGTGGGTTGTTTGCCCTTATGTGACGAGAGCCCCCAAATGTGCAGATACCAATAAGACATCCTTCATTTTGAGCGACTAATTTTTTCCCCCTATTTCATCCCCACCCCAGTCTCTAGCCCTCTCCAGTGGCGTAGCGTGGGTTGTCAGCACCCGGGGCAAGGCAAGTAATTTGCGCCCCCTAACCCGTGGATTTGCGCCCCCTAACCCTAACCCCCAGATGTTGTGCCCGGTGTGGCCGGCCCCCCCTGCACCCCCCACGCTATGCCACTGGCCCTCTCCAAGCAATTAATGAGAAGTGTGGAAAAGGAAAAACTGCGTGCAGTCAATTCACGAGAGTGTGACCAGCTTGTGGAAAAATGCTTTTCAGACGAGTGCATGAATGCCGTAACAAGCTTCTTCCAGAAGAAGTCAAAATTATAATATTGACCGTGGGGGAAAGGATTTTTATTGCCCCCGTGGAATTTGCCTTTGCGTTTATGTTCTGTATGTATTTTTAGTCTCTCTTACACCAGCGCTAAGTAACGGGTGATGTATCGTATGGAGTAATGCATGTGACAGAATGACCTGGTGATGCAGTTCTCCTCCAAGCAGCCTCATTGCTTGGATGGGCTGGTCCCTGGTCCCCTAGTGCCAATCAAGATCCTTCTGCAATGCTGAATCCCTGTAAGAGGCAAGTGCTATTCCTCATGAATACAGCCTGTCAGTGTATATATTATGCATTAGCTACACTGAGTTCATGCATGTCAGGCTTAAAATTGATTGCCATACTGCATCAGCTCCTTGCTGGCTTGTTGCTTGGCTGCTTTACGATCAGAATATTTCTGTTTCTGGGTATGCTAAATGTACATATGTGTACAGAGGCATACCCAGGGTCCCTTGTGCCCTTGGCAAGGAGCTGCCTGCGTTCGATCTCGCCACGACGTTGTTGCTTCATTGCCACACAATATATGACATACACCCCATAGTCTGATGTGATTTTTGTGCCCTGGGTGGGGGGGTCTGTTTCACCAATCTCTATGTATGCCTCTGTATGTGTACACAATTGCCTGCAAATGCACACATTTGTATTGATGCCTGACATAAAGTAACAATGGCCTCAATTCATCACTATGATGGGGTAATTTGGAGATGCACCAGTGAAGGAAAATTAATGACAGTCTTATCCTTGTCCGGGTATGCAGGTGGCGCTGTGGGTTAAACCACAGAGCCTAGGACTTGCCGATCAGAAGGCTGGTGGTTCGAATCCCCGCGACGGGGTGAGCTCCCGTTGTTCGGTCCCTGCTCCTGCCAACCTAGCAGTTCAAAAGAACGTCAAAGTGCAAGTAGATAAATAGGTACCACTCTGGTGGGAAGGTAAACGGCGTTTTCGTGTGCTGCTCTGGTTCGCCAGAAGTGGCTTAGTCATGCTGGACACATGACCTGGAAGTTGTACGCTGACTCCCTTGGCCAATAAAGCGAGATGAGCGCCGCAACCCCAGAGTCGGCCACGACTGGACCTAATGGTCAGGGGTCCCTTTACCTTTACCTTTTTATCCTTGTCCAGCTAGCATAATTCAAGGATGGGACTGCCTTGTTAGTGAGTATATAAGCATGATCTTGTCAGTGTTCACTGGTAATCATTTCCTGTAAAAAACAACAACAAAAAACAAAAGTACTGGGAAAGCAACATCATGCAGAATAATGAAAATGTACTTTGAATGTGTGCAATGACTCCCCATTGTGAAAACCCAACTATTCTTGCTGTGCTCCTTAGGATGCAATTGTAAAGTGAACAGTATACCACTGACTTATTCTTTTTAGACTATTGAAGCTTTGTAATAAATAAATATGTAGGCAACCATTTTGTGGAAGAACAAAATAAATGACAAGTCTAAAGGAAGATCTTAACAAAGGGTGTGTGTTTTCCTTTTCATACATCCACAGAATCGCAGTGCAAGCACATCATACGTTTAAAACACTCTCATTCCATGGTTTCCTCCCCCAAAGAGATTTTCCTTGTTTGCACTCTAGCAACAGAATGAAGTTACTTTATTACAAAGCCTATGCCGTGGGAGAAATTTCTGTGCAACTCAACGTTTTATAAAGGCTCAATTAATGTGATTTTATATTTTCAAACATCCCGTAGGACAGAGGTCATGCTACTGTTTTCCTGTGAAATTCTGCCCTTTGCAGTGTGCTTAACATCAGAGTTGCACTGAATTTTTGCGACGTATGTTTTAGATTCCTTTCTCTTACCACCCTGAAATTTGTGGAGATATCAAGAGAGTTTGCCAAAAATGAAAGAACAAAAATCACAAACAAAGGAGGGGGGGAGAACTCAACCACATCTTCAGCACTTGATCCAGCTAATTCCAGTTACCTGGCTCCCTATAGTTTAGTTTTAAACTGTACCCCTTAAATTGAATGCATGCCTACTCATAAATAAATCCACTGAGTTCAATGAACTTACTAATCTGTGCCAGAAACCATAACCCCCAAATGAATTGTTTACCTTTCTTAACTTTGGAGCAAGGCAAATCAGGTAAATGTGGCTACAGATTTTTCAACACCGTAAACTGGGGTGACTAAATAGGATCGGTAGCTCCTGAAACAAAAAGAATTTTGGTACCTGAGCAGGTCCTGGGAGGCAAGAGAGAGGTGGAGCAATGGGATGGGGAAGACCAAAGACTTTCATTGAGACTGGGGTAGAACCCACCAGTTTTTGAAGGTGTGTAGATGCAGCACAGCATAAAAGTGTATTTGGTTTTTTTTTCTTTTAATGATGAATATTGTAGTCCATTGATGAACTACAACTCACAACAGCCCTGACGCCTGGTGTGATCACCTGCACTCCACAAATGAAAATTATGTGGTTTTTGCAGTGTATAAAAGATGGAAAACAGAGGAAGGCACAACTGGATGACAACATTGTGTGGATATGCTCCAAAAAGTAGCACAGGTATTCCATACTAAAAGTGCAAGCACCCTTATCCCCCAGTGTTCAGTGGGGTTTCTTCCCTAGAAAGTACATTTACAATTGCACCCTTAATAAGCTAGTTCTACATGCTAAGGGAAAGAGGTGATGTTCTCTTTTTAAGGAGCCATCTGTTCAAAGCTGAAAGTGGGATACAAATTAAATAAAGAAATAAAACAGGATAAAAGACCCAATGCCATTGGTAAATGCACAACTGGCAAGTAAAATTCTAGACATGAAATCTGATGGTGTCTTTGAATTCTGCAATATGCTGTTTCTGGAGAAATAACAGAAAATGCACTTTGCAGTTGTAGTACATATGAAGTGCTACTCTCAACATGCAGGCAATTCAAGCAAGTGAGGCTAGGATTTTAATCTATGTAAAGTGCTGTTTTTTCCTCTAGGGATACAGAGCTCCCCCTCCCCACCTCTGTTGTTGTTAATAAGTAGGTCATTCCTATATTTTTAGACAGGAGAGTAAACTAACTGTTTGAACTCTTCCATCTGAGGGTGAAAAACATTGATTATTACACTTCTATGCAGCACAAAAGCACCTGTAGTGTTTACTCTGACCCATCAAATATTTATCATTGTTCCTGAGAGGCTATTTCAATTGCGAAGAAGGCAATGCTCTTTTTTTAAAAAAAACTTGTTATCTCTATGGGAAGTGGAGAGATATGGAGCACATAATTCTAAAAGCTCAGAAGAACAAATCATACAGGCCAGCTTAAGAAATGTAGCTATAGAATTCTGATTCAGATATTCAAAAGGGAAAACCAAAGGAGGGGCAAGTTAGCTGTTTAAGAAGCACACCAAGGACCGCTCTATGAATACTATGCAACTAGCTAGCTGTTGCATATAGAAAGTATTATTCTGATGGACAGCGGCTGGGGAGGGATTTTTACTGCCTTACTTTTGTGTTGAAGCAGAGGCTGAGCTGCCTAAGGTCAGGTGTACGTTTTCCTTAAAAAAAAAACCCTACTGCTTTGAGAATAGCACTGAATTTCCCCTCACTGACGGAATGGAAGCCATTAGTGTCGGCTTAACCCAGGGGCAGGCAACCTAAGGCCCGGGGGCCGGATGTGGCCCAATCGCCTTCTCAATCCGGCCCACAGCGTGTTTTTACATGAGTAGAATGTGTGCTTTTATTTAAAATGCATCTCTGGGTTATTTGTGGGGCATAGGAATTCATTCATCCCCCCCCCAAAAAAATATAGTCCCCCCCCACATGGTCTGAGGGACGGTGGACCGGCCCAGGGCTGAAAAAGGTTGCTGACCCCCGGCTTAACCTATTTTGTAATTTAGTTAAATAATAAAATGCTAGATAAAAGAAAAGGACAATTCCATGGGTGCCCCTAGAATAGATCCAAGTGTGGGACAAGTACTCTTTGGAGAGAGTACCTTAAGCAGAGATTTAAAATCACAAAACATGTTTTACTTTGCTGCATGTTAGACCTTTAAAACTTGCTTTTCTACATTGCTTCTAAAGTTCCCCACTCTTCCCTTAGCATAGAAATAGACCACATATTTGTTAAGTTAAAAATGGTTTGCTTACAAAACTCTTCAACGGTCAGCAAGAAAAGACAGGCGGCATAACTTAGGTTCCAAAAATGGTCAATGTTTCTCAATTATTTGTACAGAAACACAAAAGAATGACATGTTAAAGCCCAGTGGTCTAAGCTTGGAGCGTCCAGTGGAAGAACGAAACAGTGCAAACTCCACAGATGTAGATGTCCTTCAGTGCTTCTTTCCAGCTTTTTGATGGGGGTGTAGTTTTGATAAGTACAATGACATTCTTGTGGGGGGGGAGGTAGACACAAACATAGGACGCCGCCTTAGTTACTGAGTCAGACCATCTGAGTCAGGTCCATCGTGCTCAGCATTGTCTACAGTACACTGACTGGCAGCAGCTCTCCAAGGTTTCAGACAAGGTCCTTTCCCAGCCCTACCAGCAGATGCTGAGGACTGAAACTGGGACCATCTGCAGGTAAAGCCGATGCTCTACAAATGAACTGCAGCCTTTCTCCAATATGGATTTTGGAACTTTTCACAACAAATTCCCTGCCCTGCAGAACACCCTCCTATCAGATGTCAACGAAATACAGTGGTACCTCGGGTTAAGAACTTAATTCGTTTCTGGAGGTCTGTTCTTAACCTGAAACCGTTCTTAACCTGAGGTACCACTTTAGCTAATGAGGCCTCCAGCTGCTGCCGCACGATTTCTGTTCTCATCCTGAAGCAAAGTTCTTAACCTGAGGTACTATTTCTGGGTTAGCAGAGTCTGTAACCTGAAGCGTATGTAACCTGAAGCGTATGTAACCCGAGGTACCACTGTAAACAACTACCTGACTTTGAGAAGACATCTGAAGGCAACCCTGTATGGGGAAATTTTTAATGTCTAATGTTTTACGATTTTTTAATGTGCTGTAAGCCTCCAGGAGTGACTGGGGAAACCCAGCCAAATGGGAGTGTAGAATTATTATGATTTAAACAGCGTTTGTGTGCTCTCTGGTTTCCGTTATAGTGTTCCGTTTCACCAGAAGCGGTTTAGTCATGCTGGCCACATGACCCGGAAAGCTGTCTGTGGACAAACGCCAGCTCCCTCGGCCTGAAAAGCGAGATGAGCGCCGCAACCCCATAGTCGCCTTTGACTGGACTTCACCGTCCAAGGGTCCTTTACCTTTTACCTATTATTATCAGTGCTTTTTTTTCCTAAAAAAAATGTTTAGGGGTACTCTCATTTTCCTACTCATATTGAAATACTGCCCCTCGATGAGGCCAAACTTAGATTCACAAAATGTTTAGGGGTATGTGTACTCCTGCGTCCCCCAAGAAAAAAAGTACATTATTATTATTGGGGGGCAGGCAAGTCCTGCCCTGTATAATCGGCCACATGATGTGGCACACACTCACTATTTGAATGATGATGCCCAGCAGCCTTTTTTGGGGGGGGTGAGGGGGTGGCAAGCGCCCCTGAAATATTTTACTGGGGAGGAGGGTGAAGGAATGGAGTTGGCTCCTCCTATGACTGTTTGGGATCATGGCCGGATTTAGGTTAGGGTTAGGTTTGATGAGGCCCTTTATATGTCCAGCTGTCCTTTGTCAACAACAAATTGTCGCTGTTTTTGGTGTTCAATATATACCATATGGTAATTTATGGACCCAATAGGTATCTAAAGCCATTTGCACATAACAAAATACTTATTTTATCAAATAAATTGTTGGACTTATCATATATTTTGGAAATGTACATCCAGTGTTTTGCCCTTAAAATTTTTTGGGGGCCCCCAAGAGAGTGGGGCCCTAAGCTATAGCTTATTTAGCTTATACGTAAATCCGGCACTGTTTGGGATATATAAATGTAATCAGTGGCGTAGCGTGGGGGGTGCAGGGGGGACCGGCCGCACCGGGCGCAACATCTGGGGGTTAGGGTTAGGGGGCGCAAATCCACGGGTTAGGGGGCGCAAATTACTTGCCTTGCCCCGGGTGCTGACAACCCACGCTACGCCACTGAATGTAATAATAGTAATAATGTAATAATAAATAAAACCAGCCCGGCTACAGAACCTGTGGGAAACTTGCCCCACTACTTTGTTTTTGTTTGTTTGCTTATTTGTTTCTAATAAACCAGCGTGGTCTGGCAGCATTTCCCCTTGCAACCCTCGACGCTTCCTCCTCTCCGGGGAAAGTCGCGCCACCGCGCGGCCAGGCCTCCTCCGCCCGCCTTCCCCCTGCGCGGCTCCTCCCTGGATGATCCTCTGCGCGGCGGCGGCTCCTCCTCCCCGCCTCGGCCCGGCCCGGCCCGGCCTGCTTCGTGGGCCGAGCGAGCCTCCCTGAAGTGGGGTGGGGGGGTGGGAGAACCAGTTCCCTCTGCGCTCTCTCATTGGGCAAGGTAGGAGCTCTCTCGCTTCCTCTCCTCCCCGGCACTTTTTCATCCCGAGCGATGCTCAGCGGCGCTGCCGCCCTCCAGCGCCTGACGCGGGGCCTGCTGCTTCGCCCTCGCCGCCCGCTCCGCGGGGTTAGGTGAGAGCGGCTTGTCCCGGGCGGTGGGGCGGAGGGGCGCGAGTGTGTCTGGTTGGGTTTCCGACTCTTCCTTCCCTGCCAGGCCAACCCGGTGAAACGCCGCCTGGCCGCGTTTTCACAGGCGTGCCCTTGTTGCGAGTCCTTGCGACATCCCGCCAACCTGCTGGCCAAGCTGGGCGGAGGGAGAGCTGCCCTAGTAGGCCCTCATCTAGCTCCGTGTTGCCTGCACTGGCTGGCAGAGGCTCTCCAGACGTTTTCTGATGTTTATATGCGCGCTGGAAGCCGCCCAGAATGGCTGGAATGGACGGGGTAGAAGTAATAATAATAATAATAATAATAATAATAATAATAATAATAATAATTCAGACTAGGGTCTCCCTCGCAGCTAGAAATAAGGGACAACATGTGGTGTGGACGACCTGCTTTATTATTATTATTATTATTATTATTATTATTATTATTATTATTATTCAGACTAGGGTCTCCATTGCAGCTGTCCGCTGGAGAGGCCGGGGATTGAACCTAGAACCTCGTGCACGCAAGGAAATGCAACAAAAAGTCTGCCAAAGCATGGCGATGCCAGGAATCAAGTGTGTCTAGAAATAAGGGACATCCTGTGGTGTGGAAGACCTGCTTTATTGTTATTATTATTATTATTATTAATGCTTTTCAGGTTAATACTTGGCACTGATTTTACAATCATTTTAACATTTCAAAAACTTGACTTCCTTCCCCCTCATTCTGCGGCTCCTTAAATTTTTAATATCTTCTGCATATCAAAATTAATTTAATTTGCTCATTTATTCATCTACTGTACTTTAAACATATACTCTGCTTGTTGTTTAGTTGTGTCCGACTCTTCGTGACCCCATGGACCAGAGCATGCCAGGCACTCCTGTCTTCCACTGCCTCCCGCAGTTTGGTCAAACTCATGTTGGTAGTTTCGAGAACACCATCCAACCATCTCATCCTCTGTCGTCCCCTTCTCCTTGTGCCCTCAATCTTTCCCAACATCAGGGTCTTTTCCAGGGAGTCTTCTCTTCTTATGAGGTGGCCAAAGTATTGGAGCCTCAGCTTCAGGATCTGTCCTTCCAGTGAGCACTCAGGGCTGATTTCCTTAAGAATGGATAGGTTTGAGCTTCTTGCAGTCCATGGGACTCTCAAGAGTCTCCTTTCATCACCACAATTCAAAAGCATCAATTCTTCGGCGATCAGCCTTCTTTACGGTCCAGCTCTCACTTCCATACATCACTACTGGGAAAACCATCGCTTTAACTATATGGACCTTTGTTGGCAAGGTGATGTCTCTGCTTTTTAAGATGCTGTCTAGGTTTGTCATCACTTTTCTCCCAAGAAGCAGGCGTCTTTTAATTTCATGACTTCTGTCACCATCTGCAGTGATCATGGAGCCCAAGAAAGTAAAATCTCTCACTGCCTCCATTTCTTCCCCTTCTATTTGCCAGGAGGTGATGAGCCCAGTGGCCATGGCCTTAGTTTTTTTTTTTATCTTGAGCTTCAAACCATATTTTGCGCTCTCCTCATTCACCCTCATTAGAGGTTCTTTAATTCCTCCTCACTTTCTGCCATCAAAGTTGTGTCATCTTCATATCTGAGGTTGTTGATGTTTCTTCCAGCAATCTTAATTCCGGCTTGGGATTCATCCAGCCCAGCCTTTCCCATGATGAATTCTGCATATAAATTAAATAAGCAGGGAGACAGTTGTTTTATAAGAGTGGAATACCTGCTTTAAGCCCAGATGGGGGAGGGGCTCCCTGCGACACATAGCATCTGGGGGAGGCAATGGGTAGGGCCTCAGTGGGGCCCACTGCCCACAACTGCCTTGCACCCTCCTTTTTAAAAAAGTTACTGGGTCCATTATACCGTATTTTTCACCCTATAGGACGCACTTTTTCCCCTCCAAAAATGAAGGAGAAATCTGTGTGCGTCCTGTGGGGCAAATACAAGCTTTCGCTGAAGCTTGGAGAGCAAGAGGGGTCGGTGCGCACCGACCCCTCTCGCTCTCCAGGCTTCAGGAAGCTATCAGCAAGCCTGGGGAGCCCGCGGGAGTTCCTGCAGGGCTCCCCACGCTGCGGATGTCTGCCCGGCGCGCGGGGCACTCTGCTTCCGGGTGCCCAGCGCGCCGGGCAGACATCCGCGGCGTGGGGAGCCCTGCGGGAGTTCCCGCAGGGCTCCCCACACTGCGGATAGCAGCCTGCCGCCCGGCGCGCAGGGCACCCTGAAGCAGAGTGCGCCGGGCAGACATCGGCCAGCCCCACGAGCTCGGGGGACAGCAGGGAGGCGCAGCACCGCCATCCTGCTGTTCCCCAACCTGGTTTTGGGGGGGAAATAAAGGAAAATTTTCCCCCCTTTATTTCCCCCCCAAAAAACTAGGTGCGTCCTATGGGACGGAGCGTCCTATGGGACGAAAAATACGGTAATTTCCTCAGATGCCCTGGAGCGTTGGAGGCAGCAGTGTGCTCTTGCTCATGCTGTGCTCCCTGGTTTCCCACAGGTATCCTGTTGGCCGCTGTGAGAACAGAATGCTGGACTAGATGGGCTGCTGGCCTCATCCAGGGGCAAAACCAGGCTTTATTTCACCCTGGTCAAAGACCCAGTTTGGCACCCACCCACCCCATGCACATTTATGGACACACGCACAGGCTAAGAGCTTCAATGGCGCCCCTCTGGAGGCTTCATCTGAAGCCAAACAAAAATTGCCACACACACACCCATAACTCCGGCTCTTCCTCATCAAGCAGGTTATTCTTATGTTCTTACGTAATAAGTGCAGAGTGTGGTTCACCCCCATTAAGTAACTCCCGGGTGTTAAGTTGGGAGCCATAGAGCAAGCAGAAGCAATTGGGGAGTTGTTCTGCTTCTGTTTGTTTCAAATCCCTATACGACATGAGGGGCCTCTCCACTTTGCAGGGTTTCTTGTGAATTGCTGAGATGGGATTTGTGTGCTTGCTGAGCATCCTGCCCAGGTCAGGGCGACCTAGTGATCAAATTTCAGAAGTCTGATGGTTGCTGGGATACTTTGCAGATTAAAAATTCTACAGGTGTTGTCAGCGATTACAAAAAGTGAATGCCTCTGATTTGGCTCCTGTGCAAAACGTTTCGCCTAGCAAGTTTTAATTTGAGGAACTGCTATGTACAGCTTGATATCTTCCCCTCAATGCTACAGGGCTTACTGTGTGTGTTTGATAGCTTCCTATTAAGTATTATTTGTAATGTAAGTAGTGGTGTGAAGTGCAACTCCCTTATCCCATATGTCCTTACTATTTTCATTTTATGTTCCTCAGTTTTTAAAAATAGCCTTTGGAGAATGTCTGTTGCTTCCTGTATGACAGTGGTCCTATTTAGTCCTATTTAAAAAGAGTTGAATGGCAGCATCACAGTATGGTTATGTCCATACCTGATGCTGTCAGGTGTGTGGATGGGATATCATTGCCAATGAAAAACTCCTGCAGGACTTTAGCACAACACATAGTTATTTTTATTTCTATTTAAATGAATATGTCTGCCCTCTCCTTTTTCTGATGCTTAAATCAATTTAACATCACACACAAAATATTATAATACAAAGAATAAAACAGTTCAAATATGCAACATGAAATCCTTTTAAAAACAACAACTGCAGAGATCACGAGTAAAAGCAACCGCTGCAGGCAAAAGCCTGATGGAGTGAAAATATATTTACCATGTTTTTAATGTGCAATTGTCAAGTGGTTTACCTAATTGCTCAGAGGTTTTTGCAAGAGCAACTGCAAAAAAAAAACCCACAACACACACCCTACTAATTATAATTTGGTTGAATAAGTCTATGGGTGTCCATTTTGTATTGTTTTTAAATTTCATATTCTGTTTCCGTGTAACTGTTTTTTAGATGTTTTATTATGTTATATATACCTTGAGGTATATATTTGGAAGGCTATTAATAAATAAGAATTAATTAATTAATAAACAACAACAACAAGCAAGCTGGTAAGTGAATGGGATAGCAAGTAATGTTTCAGAGGAGCACCCATTACTCCTAAGAATAGAGCAGGACATTCTCCAAAATCTTGGAAATTCACATGTCATCATTGACTTGCATATAGGAACTTGACTTTGAAGAAAACTATCTGCAACAGGGTATGATATTTGGGGGTGGGTGTTGCAGGTAAAAAACACAACTCCACTGTTAATTTTTCAAAAAGTAACCTGCATGGCAGCTGAGCAGAAGTGTGAGTCTGTAATAGATTAGCCTGGGATTAAATGGTATGTGCTTCCCTAACCTTAGTAGTGGAACATCCATGTGTAGCTTGAACATTTGTTGGAATGTGAGCCAGTGGAGATGAGCCTACATTAGGGTATTAACTGATTTCCATGGGTGGACCAACACTTTTCTGGCGCTGTAATTCCAGCATTTCTTATTGTAATATATTGTTATTTTATCAATGCAAATAAGGAATTTTAGGATGCTTCAGCTACACCCACTTTCTTTCATGATTAGCTTGAGTTTTTCACGACTTGCTGTGTTGTTTTCCATAGCTGTAAACTTCACCCAGCAAGTAGTACAGAGAACCCTGCTGTTTATGTGATTAGTTACTCCGAGATGAAAGAGAGGTGAATCATTCATGAGCAGCTGAATCTTGTCAGGAAATGATGATTCCCCTGCAAAACCCACTTCAACTTCTGATTGACTTCTTTACTGCGCAAAAAATAATAATCAAAAATCAAAATCAGATTCAAGTAAGCAGTTCAGATTGTTGAATGTGGTAAAGTAATATGGGATAGTATGAACATGTAAGAGGGAAGGATGCTGCAGATGTAAATTTAGCACCAGTTCAGTCTGCGTTAAATATAACACATTTTCAGGACTATTAAGCGGTATGTGTTGGGCTGCTACTATTTCTTTATCATTTGTTGTTAATGGGTTTACACTGTGTTTTTGTAACCCACCAAGGCAGTGTACAACAAATCAAAAACAAAACAGCATAAACACATTAAAATCAACAGTAAAGCATAATAAAAAAAAACATTAAACAAGCAACACCATTAGGAAATTTTAACGGCCAAATGAAAATATGTGACTTGGCACATTTTCTAAAAGCAGAGATAGATGCAGTGGTTCTCAAACCTTTTTCTCTGGGCCGCACTTTCAGAATAAAAATTTGCTCGTGCCACACTGTTTTTTTTAATTGATGACAAATACATTGGTGGGAAAAAGAAGCAACTTCCGGCAGTGCTTGATTTATAACACAGAACACAATTCCTTTATAATATCATGAGACATCCAGAAAGTATAAAATAATGCAGCTACATAAAAGCATGAATTCCTCCCAAAATTTAATTACAAACAAGCCTCTCGCATTAATTACCTTAAATATGTATACAAACTCAATGAGAGGTGTGAGCTTGCTTTTGCCGGGTAATCTCATATTATGTCTAATTTGAGACGAACTCTCAACTCCTCATCAACACAGATAATTATTTCTCTTTTCTGATCTTTCATATTAGTTGAAGTTGAAAATCCCATGGAGAACTATAGAAGAATAGCCAATGCTATTCTCCAGCACTCTGTTCGAGTGGTGATTTTGGATCACAACTAGGATTGTCCTCCGTATCACTTGATGCTATTGCTCTCATTTTGTAAAGATGTCTATCCATATTCTGCAAAATATAAATAAACAAATTATACTATACTATTCTATACTACACTGAAATGTTTAAATCAGGGTTTCCCTACCTGTTTTTGGACTACAACTCCCATCCCTAGCAGGACCAGTAGTCAGGGATGATGGGAATTGTAGTCTCAAAACATCTGGAGGGCCGAGGTTGAGGAAGCCTGCGGTAAGGTGAGCACATTGAAAATGCACCACTGGAGCCAATCCATTGCCTTTGTGTTTTCACCATGCCACCTTTCCCACTGCCTCTTCCCTCCTAGTAAGCACCTCCACACCATCCACTACCAGCTTTCACTAATCATTGTTAAGATTAAACACAGTTTAGTGTTCAGATGACACGCTAAACTGTTGTTGATCTTAAATGGAAGTGAAATCTTCCAATCTTCTCATGGCCATTACAGATGGAAGGGAGGCGTGTTGGGTCGATGACGTGACTCTTGCTCTCATTTTGTAAAAATATCAACCATAATAATCTGCAAAATAAACAAACAAATAAAAAACCCATACTATTCTATACTACACTGAAATGTTTAAATCAGGGCTTCCCAACCTTGGGTCTCCAGCTGTTTTTGGACTACAACTCCCATCCCTAGCAGGACCAGTGGCCAGGGATGATGGGAATTGTAGTCCAGAAAGAGCTGGTTTAAATGTTTATTTGATTGTCCTTGAATCTTCCCGCCACAATTGCCATTCTCCCTTGCCACACCAGTGTGGCACGCCACACCCTTTGAGAACCACTGCGCTATTTCACAGTTGGAGTGACAGGAGAGAACAGCCCTCTGCAGGTGGCGGCATTCTCAAAAGAGCCTCTTCTGTAGATCTTAGTAACTGGACAGGTTGCATCATATTTCTAAGGCAACCCGAGCCTTTGACCTATCACCCTCTAGTGCCTCAATTTCTTCTAGAAACCAAGTCACAGATTCCTTGTAGTAACATCATGCATTTTCCGTGATTGTAGTCTTTTAACTAATTTCAAAGTTATTTTAAGCTACGAATTCAGGGCTTAATTACGGCAAGGAGACCTACAGATGTTTCAGAAAAATAAGTAATTGTAGGGTTCAGTGTTCCAAATCACAATGCACAAACAGGTTTTTAGCATATAATTTATTTTTAAGCTTTAACAAAGAGGGAAAAGAAGAAAAATTATAGACTTGAGGTCATGGAGCACACAGCCTTGGAATTACCCATTTCTCCCTGCCAAGAACTTGAGGCTGGCATTGAGCAAGAACCTGTTTGTGCACTACCGCTGTAAAAGCTGCTTAAGCTGACACATTTACTGCACGTTTAATGTCACATGTTCACAAACATGTATCAGTGCAAACAGTAAAAGGAAGGTTGGGGGAAATCTTCAGTCTACACAGGTGCGTGGAGCAGTAGCCTGATAACCACCTCCCTCGTCTTTAAACTGGGAACAGGGGCATACTTAGGGGTTCGTCAAGCTGGCCCCCAGCAAGAGTGCAGGCCCAGGGTAAGTGAGCAAAAGTTGCACCTCTGCTTGGCACCTCTGGGCCAGTTACAAGGCTTTCCTGTGGTGGTGGAGGGCGTGTGTGCACATGTGTGCAAGTAGATGGCCAGGCTCTTCCCCAGTCCAAATGGCTGTAGCCGCAGGATGCAGGCACTGGCCAGGGCATGTGAATCCACTCTCTCCCTCTCCTTCCAGACTTGGTCAGATGCCATGGCTGTGGTAGCCTAGTGTCATGGAGTGGCTAGATGCAGAGGGATGGCGGGAGGCACCAGCTGGGGAATCCCCCAGGAGAAGAAGGCTCAGAGCCAGGGGACTGATGGTGGGATGACGATGAGTGGTCAGAGGCAGACATGGGTGTAGCCAGGAGTTTTGTTAGGTGGGGGCAGCCAAAGCTGTTGAGCCCCCGTCCTGCACTGATGTGACGTGAAGTAGGTGCTGATTTCCTGCAAGATCTCATCAAAGTCTTGCAAGATGTCAAGGAGAGCAAAATTATCTCATAAGATAATAATAATAATAATAATAATTATTATTATTATTATTATTATTTATTTATACTTTGCCCATCTGGCTGAGTTTCCCCAGCCACTCTGAGCGGCTTCCAATCAAATGTTAAAAACAGTACAGTGGTACCTCTGGTTACGTACTTACTTCGTTCCGGAGGTCCGTTCTTAACCTGAAACTGTTCTTAACTTGAAGCACCATTTTAGCTAATGGGGCCTCCTGCTACCGCCGCTGCGCCGCCAGAGCACGATTTCTGTTCTGTTCCTGAAGCAAATTTCTTAACCTGAGGTAATATTTCTGGGTTAGCGGAGTCTGTAACCTGAAGCGTATGTAACCTGAAGCGAATGTAACCCGAGGTACCACTGTACAGCATTAAATATTAAAAACTTCCCTAAACAGGGCTGCCTTCAGATGTCTTTTAAAGATAAGATAGCTACTTATTTCCTTCACAATTAAAGGGAGGGCGTTCCACAGGGCGAGTACCACTACCGAGAAGGCCCTCTGTCTGGTTCCCTGTAACCTCACTTCTCACAATGATGGAACCACCAGAAGGCCCTCGGCGCTGGATCTCAGTGTCCGGGCTGAACAATGGGGGTGGAGATGCTCCTTCAGGTATACAGGACCGAGGCCGTTTAGGGCTTTAAAGGTCAGCACCAACACTTGTGAGTGAGATCTTTCAACCGCTTTCAGGGATCCTGAACTTACAGCTGTCAGTTCTCTGAAGGAAGACGGGCAAGGACCCACAGCCCAGGTGGGGCCCGCTAGCTCCGGGAGGAGGTGCGTCATTCCTCAGGTGGAGTAGGCTCAGGACAGGAGAGGGTCACATGCCTCGTCAAGCCCAGAAGGTATAAAAGGAAAGCTGTCTTGGCCAGGCCTGTGTTCTGGCCCAAGCCTGCCAGGCCAGCGGCTGGGCTGGGGGGTTGCTGAGCTTTTCGCATGGGGCCGCTGCCAGGCTTGGCCCACCTGTCTGCCAGCTGCAGCCACCAGCGGTGGGCAAGATGCCCAGGCAGGAGCTGCCCTTGCCCAAGGGCTGGGAGGAACCTAACGACTACAGTGGCAAAGTCTACATCGACCACGCCACCCAAACCACCAGCTGGGTTGGCCCGCAGGACAGGTGAGGAAGGACGGCCTGGAGGAGAAGCGAGGTGTCTGAACTCCCCTGGTTCAGGAGACTTGGGGTGAAGCGTGTGGCTTCAGATGGCTCCATCTTGCCCCTCTTCCAGGTACGCTCAGTGGCACGCAAAGACGGGGAGCGGGAGCCTGGTTGTGAGAGAGTGAGAAGAAGAGGGATCTGACGGACAATGAGGGACGTGAGAATTGGGGCAGCAAGTGTGAATTTGGGCCAGGGCTCAACTGTTTTCAGTGCCTGGTCTGCACTCTGGGAGATGCAAAACTGTAGCAGAGTCTCTGGGCATGTGCAGAGTGCATTTCCCTTGGCCCTTAAGCAACTATAGATTTTGTGCACACACAGTGGGGAGCGTTGGCCCCTGCCCACTGGAGAATAGCATTTTTTCCCCTGGGGGAGGCGCAGATACAGCTCCTTGCGCCAAGGGGGCGCAAGGAACCCTAGGTACGCCTTTGACTGGAAAGGCCACTTTCAGAGAATCCTTTGCCTGTTACTTCTTTGGTTCGAATCACCTCCTCCTGAGGCAGCTTCTCCTGTTAATGAAGAGCCATCAGGCTACCATTGCATATAACAGATAGTTTGGCCTTAAGCCATTCCAAATTTAAATGTGAGCTAAAATTAACTAGTATGTGGTGTTCCCGCATACTTTCCTGTTCCCAGTAACTATCCCCTCCTGCCTACCTTCCTAACTGTAGAGAATTGCGAAAGCTGTTGTCTAGCCTTCTAAAATGGCAATGAGAGACACAAACCCATTGATCTAATCATGAATATCTGCCCTCCCTGACTGAGCTAATTGGAAGGTTCTGCTGTAGGGACCGTAGTAGCCGTGTTGCACTGAACTGCTTGAAGGTTGAACTAATGAGTTTAGTGCTCATTTAGAATGTGGCACATGCAATCCATCTAGGAGGAACAACGTTTCCAGTGCTAAATGTAGCACTAAGAGCTCAGTGTGAATACAGATAAAGTGGCATGCAACATCTTTTGCAAAGTGAAGGAATGCTTTAAGAACGATTTTTTTGCAAAGAAGATGTACTGCATGATTCATGAGCTCTCTAATGCTGGGTTTTGGGTGGTCATTTATTCCATGGGAGAATATTCAGGACTGTAGACTACTACCCAGATCCTAAATGTTTGTAGTAGTCACATCTCCTTAGAATTCCACTACAGGGTAATTTCATAGTTACTTCATACTTTTGTGTAACAATTAAAAAGTTCTGTCTTTTGAACATCATTGGTGATGCTGCAAGGATTAGGATCTGCCCATAAGACCGCATACAGGTTCATAGTCGAATTTTGAGAGCAGCCAGATGCAAAAGTTATGTAGAAGAGGGAATTTCAGCAGGTGTAACTTGCGTGACAGGGGCACCTGGCCACCCTAGTGACAATGCGCTCAGTTTGTTTGAGGTGCTCGTGCGACAGAGAATTGTTGTTGTTGTTTAGTCGTGTCCGACTCTTTGTGACCCCGTGGACCAGAGCACGCCAGGCACTCCTGTCTTCCACTGCCTCCCGCAGTTTGGTCAAACTCAAAGCTAAAGTGATGCTTCAGGTTAAGAACAGTTTCAGGTTAAGAATGGACCTCCAGAACGAATTAAGTTCTTAACCCGAGGTACCACTGTAGAGGTGATTGCATCAGGTACAGATTTCATTAGCCTTGCACGGCAAGCTAAACCTGCTGAAATTCCTTCTTTAGTACAAAGGTGAAGGAGCTCTGCAGAAGATTGACATACACTTGTAAGTAAGCTAAATTCAGTCTCCAGTGCCCAAACTGCAATCAGGGTTGAAGATTAATGATTTAAAAGGCAGGAGGTCGAATTGAGTTCAGTGCAGGTCTGTAGGTCTCTGCTTGCTTGTTCTCCCCGTCCCTTTCTAGGGTCTGATGAACAGCTGTGCTGCTTCTGTTTTGCCTCTTCCTCTCTCAGTTGGTTGGTCTGTGCATGTCTCAGAGTCTGTCCTTTTGGGTCCTCTTCCCTTTTTATCTCCTGGAGCCACCGTCAACAATTTGTGACTACGTACACAGAGAAACCTGCATTAAATGCTGACAATTTTTCATGAAAATTGTTATTTAATTCCGAATTAGTGGGCTTAATTTATGATTGGAAAAATGAGAATGAGAGACTTAATTGGCAGATACCTCCATCCTTACACTCGGGTAACAATAGCAGGGATGGGCCTTCCAGATGTTGTTGAACTACATCATCCATCATGGTGGGGTTTTTTAAGTGGCATATAATAGTTGCAAAATAAAATAAAGAACCATTGGCAACGCTGCCTGGGGCTGATGGGTTTTAAAGTCCGACAACATCTGGAGGGTCCCAGGTTTCCCCACCCTGGTGAGTAGAATTGCAGTCTTAGTAAGATCTAACAACTTAAGTAGGCATTTAGATGTATTTGAGAAACAAGGTAAAGGATGTTACCATTTTCTGCCATGACCCTGAAATGACAATTTTAAGTTTCTATCTGCATGGAAGTTACAAACCTAAGGATGTGAAGGAAAATGTAGAATATGTAATTGGCATAAGTTGTGATGATTTTTAGATGTGAAAATGTACAAGAATGCCTTCTGAGCTGCTGTGTGGACATCCTGTTCCTTTGGTTCTACAAGGTTTTATTTTTAAAATTGCCTTATTTGTAAGATTGGGGAACTCAAACCACCTTGCAATTTGAAAATCCTTCCCATGCTTTTGGAATGGGACAGAAGAAAGTACGTGTAAATCTCCACCCACACCCATCCTGGGTTAATGGAGAGTGCAGAAGAAACCTGCTTTTAAAATGGATTTGAGAACGATCATGCTCTTGATTGTAAAAAAAAAAACTTTTATTAAAAAACAAACCCCTACTGCGAATCAATGGTTTTGAGTGCCTTTCAGGGACTTTGGATCTATTCTATAAACAGGGAGCTGTATAGTCTTCAAGGAAATAACTCACAAATGGTTCTATTGAACTGAGTTAGCCTGCTTCGGGTCTTGTGACTTGAAGACGGCAGTTTTACGAGAGCTCATCTTGAAGACGGTAGCAGTGGGTGATCCGAGAATACAATTGCTAGGGGGGAAACTAATGGACCATGTAGTGTTATACTAGAACTAGCAGGTAAATGGGGTCTTTACTGCTTCATTTGTTAGAGCTGAAAGAGTTTCTTAAGGATTAGATTTGTTGGGGGAATTGAGCCGTTTGTTTTCAATGGGAATCCAAAATTGCTCTTTCAAGAGCACTAAGCATCTGTTTTGTCAATATTTGGGGCCGTAAGAGTGAAACTTATGTACCTCACTTGAAAATGCAGGGTTCACAACCACCATTTACTCTTACGCCATGTAGTTTCTATGCTAATGATTTTCAAACTTGCTGTCCTCAGGGAGCCCTTTGCACGAGAACATTTCTGCCTCAGAACTTTTTGTCTCTGTAGGTGATTCTGGGGAATGTCACAGAATGCACACAAGGCTACATTCAAGAGCTATTTAACTCCATTTTAGTTAACGGTGTCTGTGGCAGGAGGGTTATTTGTCCAGTTCCTAGCATACTTCGCAGTGAAGGTTGTCAGTCAGCCGTTATCTTACTAAGTCAGAACAATAAAACCACGTCTTGTCAGGTAACCAATACAGTGGTACCTCAGGTTAAGTACTTAATTCGTTCCGGAGGTCCATTCTTAACCTGAAACTGTTCTTAACCTGAAGCACCACTTTAGCTAATGGGGCCTCCTGTCGCCGCCGTGCCGCCGGAGCACGATTTCTGTTCTCATCCTGAAGCAAAGTTCTTAACCTGAAGCACTATTTCTGGGTTAGCGGAGTCTGTAACCTGAAGCATATGTAACCTGAAGCCTATGTAACTTGAGGTACCACTGTACTTGGGATGTGAAAAACCAGGAAACTTCCAAGTTCTGTCCTGGCTCCACTCCCAGATTGCCAAGTTCTTTACAAACCCTTCGTGTCCTGGTGGCGGCTCCTGTACCCTTCAAAGAGACCGTATTTTTAAAAAAATAAGAAGTTGGCAAATTAATTTGTAATTTTCAAGCCTGTGTGGTGAAGTGCCTAGAATGCCAGGCATCAGAGACCACAGTTCAAATGCCCAATGGGCATGAAATTCACTGAGTGACCTTGGGCCAGTCATCAACAGTCAGCCTAACCCTAGAATACTAGAATTGTAGAGTTGGAAGGGACCTGGGGGTCATCTAGTCCAACCCCCTGCAGTGCAGCAATCTTGGCTAAAGCGTCCATGACAGATGGCCATCTGCTGCTTAAAACCCTCTGGAGAGGCCACCATCTCTTGAGACTGTTGAACAGTTCTTACTGTCTACCTCACAAGGTTGTTGCTAAGATAATATTGAGAGTGGGAGAACCATATATGCTGCCTTGAGTTCTTTAGGAGGAAAGTTGGGATGTTGTTGTTGTTTAGTCGTTTAGTCGTGTCTGACTCTTCGTGACCCCATGGACCAGAGCACACCAGGCACTCCTGTCTTCCACTGCCTCCCGCAGTTTGGTCAAACTCATGTTAGTAGCTTCAAGAACACTGTCCAACCATCTCGTCCTCTGTCTTCCCCTTCTCCTTGTGCCCTCCATCTTTCCCAACATCAGGGTCTTTTCCAGGGAGTCTTCTCTTCTCATGAGGTGGCCAAAGTACTGGAGCCTCAGCTTCAGGATCTGTCCTTCCAGTGAGCACTCAGGGCTGATTTCCTTAAGAATGGATAGATTTGATCTTCTTGCAGTCCATGGGACTCTCAAGAGTCTCCTCCAGCACCATAATTCAAAAGCATCAATTCTTCGGCGATCAGCCTTCTTTATGGTCCAGTTCTCACAAAGATGGGATACAAATGTAATAAATAAGTAACTTCAACGATTTCGGAAGTTAAAAAAAGAACCTGGATCTGAAATGCCTTTCCTTGTTTTAATTTACCAGTTGGCTTCAGCTAGGGGTGATTAAAGGTTTATGCTTTCTCATTCTTACTCTCACTAAATACTAATTATTCCTCAGACTCTTTGTAGTCATTGCATCCTCTTAAATTAAAATAGTTTAGACAGATGTAGTGGACGAGAAAGGTAATTAGAAGAGGATGCGGGGAGAGGGGAGATGGCGTCCAAGGTTCTGGAAGCAAATATAAGAAATCTTGTACTTTGCCTTTTTTCTTCTCCTAAGGCAGGACTGCTGCTGAAGAGAAGGTACGTGCCAGAACTCGTTATTTCTATGCTTCCTAATTGCAGAGAGAGAGAGAGAAATAGCCAAAACAAGATGACAGTATACCAACTAATTGATTATTAAAGTATTATCTTTTTAATATAAAAGCCTTCCCTAACAAAAGCTTGACACTGTGGAACTCAGGCCTGAGGAAAGATCATTAAAAGGATAAAAGAGAATCTGCTTTTCTGCTTCAGAATATATTGACAAGATTGTCTAGCGGGCATGCTATTCATTTGATAGGATTATCCGTAATAGGATTATGAACCATGAGATCTAGCTGTGAATTTATCCTGGAAAAAGAAGAACAAGAAGTGTTTCCTTTCCTGAAAAAGATGATCTGCTGAAATTATGCTTTTCAGCCAAGTACGCCAAGGGAATGGTCACACAAACCTTTCACTTGTTTATTTTTCTTCACACTCCTACATATGTTTGCATTCATGAACACCAGCTTCAAAAGAAGTGGGAAACTCTAACTGTTGC
The DNA here is from genome assembly GCF_964270895.1 of Podarcis filfolensis. Classification (NCBI taxonomy): domain Eukaryota; kingdom Metazoa; phylum Chordata; class Lepidosauria; order Squamata; family Lacertidae; genus Podarcis; species Podarcis filfolensis. The sequence continues at coordinate 27,384,093 of NC_139603.1, read as the reverse complement.
TTGAAATATTGATCATGCACAATGAAATTAGGTGCAGAGATGGGTATTTCCTGTCTTTGTAAGGCAACAAGTCCATTGCAATGCAACACCCACTTTTGTCTCATAAGGATTTCCTGCAAGATGAAGAAGGGTTGTTGGTTGTCATCCGTCTGCCTCGGGAGAGAATGGAAGAATGCACTTTTTGGGAAGAAAGATATGTACATGCCTTGTATCTCCCCCGCTTGGACCAGTTGCCTAGCTGATACTTTGGGGTGGCGCACAGAAAGCTGTAATCTGAACTCACTGTCCCTGTTGGAAGAGCTTTGAGAAGGTTCTGTGAAGGTACCTATGGACCTTTCTGCTCTCCTTGCATGAACTTAGATCATCTCCTTCCAGGAGCAGAGGACATCTCTTCACACTGCTCCACTAGTTCCAGCCATCTGCTGGAGAGAGATTGTGGGTAAAGGGAGCATAGCTGGCTGCATCCTGTTTTGTTCATTGCACATACCATCATACCACGATACTCCTTTAGATTTTGTAGTATAACTTTCCTGATTGGATCACTTCCAGCTAGCATTACCCAATAATTTTTCCGCTGTAAGCTCTGTGCAGAATTGTGATTGATTTTTCCACACTTCATGGGCAGCGGGTAATAGTGATTTGTTTACGTTTACATCCCATGATGTTCCGTCTACATTGGTGGGCATATCATAGCTGTGTAGGTGGGAAAGGGATACCCTAATAAAATAAGGTTTTATTATAAGCTATTGTAAGTTTAAGTTAAGTCTGCTGCAACTGGATTTCTTATGGACAGTGCCAGTCCTGAATGTGTTGGATTTGTGACCATTATGCTCATTTGCCTTCAGTAAAGCTCTGCTCGAGGTAATTGCCTCTGGTCTATTTTTTGGGAATCCTGCAGCGTGTTTTAAGATTTTACTCTGCTAACTATACACTGGAGTTCTCCTCTGGTTCCATATTGAGTAGACTTCCATGAGATGTCCCGCCATTACACCCCATTCAAGCCACCTCTCACAAAAACTGTTGTATGATTCAGCATGGGAAGCTTGGAAAGTTTGTTCCTCGCTAGACCAGTGGTGTCCAAACTTTTTTCAAAGAGGGCCAGATTTGATGAAGTGAAGGGCCATGAGGGCCGACCAAAGTTGATGACCTTTTTTTAGGATTGAGGTTTTTGACATTTTTTATGATTTTACCCCAAAGTTGTTGAGCTTTGTTTAGGATTGAGGTTGTTGAGATTTTTTTAGGATTGAAGTTATTGAGGTTTCTAAAGGATTTTACCCCAGGAAATAAACTGCCACAGGGGCCGAATTAGGCCCCCGAAACGGACTTTGGATATTCCTGCGCTAGACCATGCTTGACTATCTTGTGCAAAACTTTTTGGAAAGTCCCCTTTAACCTGCTCAACATTGCCCTGTGTGACTTGGCACAGTTGCTTAAGAGAACAGCCAGCTTTGCTGCAGAGCATAGGCTGCAATCTTAAAACACATTTACCAGGGAGTAAGCCTGGTTGAAAATTGAGTGACCATGCATAGGTTTGCCTTTGTAGTGCTTTTTTTCTTTTTAATGACTAGCTGTATAGGATCTTGGGCTATGTCAGTGATAAATTCTGTAAGCAGGGACTCGCTATCATGCACATAATTACACTCTCTTGCAATTTCCCAGCAGTTTCCCCAGCTAAGCCATCACTCCTGCTGTGCAGTTTTTTTTTAAAGCTCTTTGTATTGGATTAAGGCCTTTAGTAGCCTTTTAGAAAATTGCTTTGATTCTGCCTGGCATCGTGGAAGGTCAATAGTCTCTTGATAAGACTATATCCCCCTTGGGGAATGGGGATAGCGGGTTTTTTGTGTGTTAAATGTTCTCTTCAGGGAGAGGTCATCATCCTGCTGTTAGGTCCCTGGTAGAAGTGCCTTCTAAAAACCAAGGATGTCTTTATTTATTAATTAGGGATTAACTGCCAAATAGAAGCTTGTTGTGTTATATGGAGATAAACCGAATTATTTTAAAGCCATTACAAGAGTGCCTAATGAGGTAAATAAGGCTAACTGCCCAGAATTATAATGAAGTGGCCCGAGAGCCAGGATAATAAAGAACACGTGTCTGTGATATAGTTGAAAAGGGGAATGCTTTTAATCTTGCCAAGAATACAATTTTTAGAACGTGGGGTTGGGTTTTTTTTTAAGGTTTCACTTGCTGCTAATCGATGCACCTCTATAGTTCTGACATTCTCCATGCATTCATTTTGGGAAAATTTTGATGAGACAGAGATTCTTGGTGTTCTTGCTGTAGTATTTAGAAGGCCAAATGCTGAACAGAAATACTTAAAGCAATGGTGTCTCCCCTGCTTCCCTCACCTGATTCAGTCAGTGTTTTAATCCAAATTACGAGCAAATACACCATTGCAATTTGCTGACGAGACAGGGCTCAGCGCAGAAGCAACCTAGGCACACGAGTCAAGGATTGGGAACCCCTAGAGCTCTAGATGATGTCAAATTCCAACTCCCATCAACCCCAACCAGCGTGGACCAGTGGTCATGGATAGTGGGAATTCTTGGAGGCCACAGATTCCTTGTGTGTGAAATGTGAGTGGGGCAGGGTAGGAGGAAGAAGAACCCTTGTCTTCTCTCTCGTTTTCATTCACTGGCCTGAAAGCAAAACAGAAACTCCAGCTGGACTTCTTATTTTTTGGAGGGGTCTGTATGGAATTCCTACTTGAACGACATCCCTTTCATATACGTTTTGCTCCTTTTTGCTAGCGTCCCAACAAAATCCATGAGTTAATGTTTACACAGAAGATTGGCTTACATACAGGTAATCTTGTCCAAAGGTTAATTGGACCGCAGGTTTCGCCATGATTTTCCATGCAGCTTTTTTTGTACTTATTAACTGGTCTTGTATTTGAAGGCTTTTGAACACTTGACGAGTAAGTAACTTAAGTGTTGATTTTACGATGCACTGAAGATTTGAATGCAAGAACTGAATTGATTTTATTTCCTTTCTCTCTCCCTCCACCCCCAGCAGTCCAGTGTATGGCCTTCATTTCCCTGTGCTACAATTACACACTACTAAATCTACCATGAAGTTTAGCCAGGAAGACTTTGAAAAGGCCAGAGAGCAGCTGAAGCTTTTGAAGACGGATCCTGGCAACCAAGTCAAACTGAATATTTATGCATTGTTTAAACAGGTAGCTTTGTCCGTTTTCAGTCTGTAAAATGAATATAGATGCACTGGAGAAATGATTGTTGGAACAGTTTGGATAAGCCAGTCTGCAGTTTCAACCGAGGGGTTGCTTAAAAATGCACAGTCCATTGCACAAAGTGTGCTTTTCTTTTAAAAACTACTAGTTTATCAAGCTGAAGCAAGCTTTTCCTAGTTGCTCTTGAGTTTTTCTTAAACCTCGTTTCCACCTCTGGACTCTACAAGCATATGTAACAAGACAACTCATTCATTTGGTGCTGCTTCCTCGCACAGGAAAAGTCCCACAGATGTTGGAAATGATAGTATATTAATGTGTTAGTTGTATATATTTAGTTATGGGGGAGAAGTCTCTGGAATTCTTACCATGAACCCCTGTTGACATCTTTGGATCTGGTCCTTCTCTGCTTACCTCATGTTATGAGGCAGAGTAATTCAACAGCCAGGGAGAGAGCCCTTTCTTGTACTTTCCCTATGAACTCCCTGTGGAAGTCACAACTATATCCATTTTGGCCTTCCAAAGGACTGCGAGACCTGCATATATTTCAGGTGACTTTTAAGAGGCTTTGATGAGGCTGTGCTCCAAACTGCATGGAAGAGCAGAGAAATCTTATTGCAGTAGTGGGTGTATCAAGTGGAATTAAGACTCCAGAATTTGTTGCATGTCTTTTGTTGATGTCATCAGAATGTTTAGTATAGGGTGTATTTGATTTAAATCAAATTGATTTAAATCACAATTTAAATCACTAGTCAGTAAGACTTGATTTAAATCATATATTTTTTTACAGAAAGACTTCTTGCTAATATAATCTTAATATTTAAAACCAGATGAAGGTTTCATTATTATTTTGGAATAATAAATTTTCTGAGTAGTTTTTGCAGTTATATCAGTAATTACTGATTTGGTTATACTATTAGAAATACATAGACAGATAATTATGAAATTATTGTGAAGTTTAATCAGTTAGCTGGTTATATTTGGACAGCTTTTCTGCTGTACTTTATTGGAAGAAAAAATAATCATTAGTAACAATTTAAACAATTTGTTTAACTAAAATAATAACATTATAGCACATGTATGCATGTTTGTTACCTAATGTGGTTAAACACTTTTTTTAAAAAAAACCTTAGACTGAGTTTTAGCACACATGAGAAACTTAAAACAAATCCTTATTTCCTGATGAATAGCCTTTGGACTATAATGTAACTTAAATAGAAAACTATCTTTAGAAACATTTTCCCTCCAAAAGCATTTTATTTTAAAAATCCAATGTAAGGCAAAAAAATCCATTTAAATAAAAAATCTGATTTTTAAAATAAAAATAATAATTGATTTTTATCCACCCTGGACATCTTAAAATGAAGACTGCTTTTCATAATAATTTTGAAACATACTTGCTATTCAAGTATTGATTAGCAGAGTGTATAATGACCACATTTGCGTGTAGCACTAAACTATAGTGTGGTACTGTGTGGGCCTGTCCAAGCCCAAATAAAGCATCAAGTTCACATGCCCTCTCCCTTCTGCTTCTCCTGCGTGGCTAAGAAAAGGACATTGGGAGAGCTCAGTTTCACTTTAAAATATTCCCTTGCTTAATCTTAGATTCAAACCAGGGAGCAACAAACTCTGGAAAGTTTCATAACAAGCCAGCTTCAAACCATCGGTTATGAAGCTAGCCTGTAAAACATATCAAAAATTGTTTTGAACCAGGATCCCCTGGTTGGTATGCAACAGTAAGTTGAGATTTATTAAAAATGAAATGAAACTGCTAGAATCATTGGCCTGGCTGCATGGGAGTAAGGGAGCACATCAGTCCAACATTTTGCTTATGCTCAGTCTGGCTAGATTTAGCATTATGAGTGAGCCAACCCATTGAATCCATGTGGGTGATTCTATTCTTTTACTTGGCTAATCAGCGTAAACTTACTTGAATGCTTAGATTTTCTTTCTTTCCTATTCACATAGGCTACTGAGGGCCCCTGCAAAGCTCCCAAACCAGGAATGCTAGACTTTGTCAAAAAGGCCAAATGGGATGCATGGCAATCACTTGGCAATTTGCCACAGGTGAGTAGTATGCTACGAAGGGCAAATTTATTTTATTCGGCCTTTGTTTCATTTGTAAACCATCTTTCAAAAACAAAAGTTCTTCCCAGGGCAGTTCACATAATATATATCAAATAGGGTCGTGCACTGTCCACCCACCTCCCCCACTCCAGGGAACATCCCGGGCAGAATCCGTTTTGGGTGGGGCTAATGTTTCATTAGGGATTTTCGTGGGAGAAGAATGAGATCCTGTGTCTCCTTCCTACCTCCCTCTCATCTGAAAGCAGGAGGGTTCAATCCTGTGGGGTGCTGCTTCTTGCCTGCACCTTCCCTGTGGAGAGCATGCTGGTGAAGCGTCTCCAGGCTTCCAAGGTAGCCGCCTAAAGGCGACTGAACGCACCTTGAACGGCACCTTGTTTTAGAGGGGAAGAACAAGAAAAAAATTTCTCCCCCTCTCTGCGCAGCGCCTCCTGCCGCTTCGCTGAAGGGGCGCTGGGCAGAGAGGGGGAGATTTTTTTCCTCTTGTTCTCCCCCTCTAAAACAAGGTGCGTCCTATGGTCGGGTGCGTCCTATAGAGCGAAAAATCCGGTAATTATTATTTGCTGATGTTTTGAGAGTTAATTTTATTGTGTGCTATTATGTTCTAATAGATTTTTGAATGTTTAACTTGATATAAGTTGTTATATTTTAAAGTTATGTTTTATTATGACTTTCTGTATTATTATAAGGTGCGTGTTCCTCATTGTATATTTTGTTGCTTGTAGACTGCCTTGTGTTTAGCAATAAAGAAAGGCGGTACAAAAATTAAAAGTGAAATGAAACTAAGTATCTCATTAAAAAAAATACTTTGAAGCTAGAATCCTTTACCTTGGTGCTATTTGCACTGTATTCACGATTTTGTATCTGGACCCTAGCTATATGTAATCCGTCACCTGTTTTATTATACTTGGAGTGGGCTTCTCGTTCCAGGACAGCGCAAGACAGAAATACATTGAACTTGTATCCAGTTTGGTGTCTGCAGAATCTTCTCAGGTTGAAGCGACTCCTCCTGGCAGCAAGGCTGCCTATGAAACACTAGAGGTTTCTACTAAAGACAACATCACAAAGATTGTGTTAAACCGCCCCAAGGTGAAAAATGCTATCAGTAAAAAGGTAAGCTGGTTCATCGTACAGGTCACAAATCATTGGCTAACAAAGAAAGTGAGATGGAAATTTAAAAAAAGAGAAAGATGCAGCAGAACTTTTAAGAACTGAAAAGTAGAGGACAGATTACCTTCCCTTGTACTACCTGCTGCACTATCAATTTTATGTTTTCTTCCCTCCACGTTTTGCTCTCACTTTTTTCTTTCTGGGTGCTCTCTGTAATCTTTCTCATATATATATATATATATATATATATATATAAATTACTTTATAATTATATATAAAAAATCATTATTACTTTATACTTAGAACATGTTAAGGCAGTATATAAGAATTTAAAGCCTCAGAATATAATGAAACAACGTACAAATTGACTTTTGCAGTTTGTATACGTTAATAATGTGCAATCCTCTTGAGAAGGCTTCTCTAAAATAAAGGGTCTTCAGTAAGCCTCAAAATTAATGTCCATGGGAAGGGCAGTAGCTGGAATATGGGAGGTAGGGATGGGGGAGAAATTTATTTTTGGCACATTAGAGGCAAACCTCCCTAATTTCTAAAATGATACAAGAACGGAAACACAGCCATCCTCTGAATTTTGCAATGTAGTTGCAATACTAGGGTAAAATAAATGGAACGCGGGTGGTGCTGTGGGTTAAACCACAGAGCCTAGGACTTGCCGATCAGAAGGTCGGCGGTTCGAATCCCCGCGACGGGGTGAGCTCCTATTGCTCGGTCCCTGCTCCTGCCAACCTAGCAGTTCGAAAGCACGTCAAAGTGCAAGTAGATAAATAGGTACTGCTCCGGCGGGAAGGTAAACGGAGTTTCCGTGCGCTGCTCTGGTTTGCCAGAAGCGGCTTAGTCATGCTGGCCACATGACCCGGAAACTGTACACCGGCTCCCTTGGCCAATAAAGCGAGATGAGCGCCGCAACCCCAGAGTCGGTCATGACTGGACCTAATGGTCAGGAGTCCCTTTACCTTAACCTTTAGGGTAAAATAAACTGTGTGTTTGCTCACCTCTATGCAAATCACTGGCTGATGGTGGTAGGGAAATGCATTTAAAACATTTGGATGGCTTCTCTGCTCATCCACAAGCTCACATCTCTTGGTCCTTCCTTTCATATAAGCAAAATGTTAAGCATGTATATATTTGCAGGATTAAAACAAAAAAGAGCACAATCCAGTGGGCTGCCTGCTTAGGGGCTTCCCATTCTTATTACTTATAAATACTCTGCATGCCCAGGGCAATTCTTTTTGCAAGATGAGAGAAAAAAGGGAGTTCTTGTATTGTCCAGGCTCTGGATTAAGCCGAGACTATGCTGATGTAGTAGAATCTTAGGCAACCTTCCCAAACCCGGTGCTCCACCCAAATGTTTTTAACTGCAATTTCCATCCCTGACCGTTGGGCATGCTTGCTGGAGCTGATGGGAGCTGGAGCCTAAATCATCTTGAGAAAGGCTGGTCTTAGATCCAGCTAGCTACCCCCAAATTTCTCAAACTTCCCGTAACATCAAATGGTACTTGTTCTTCCTTTCTCATTCTGTGCAGATGTACGATGAACTTGTTGAAGCACTTGAGGAAGCAGCAAAGGATGACTCTGTAATTACGGTTTTCACAGGTACTACCCTTCGCTGTATTCTCCATCAAGTTTGTTTTTCTTTCAAAATCCCAGTATGCAAATAATAATAATAATAATAATAATAATAATTATAATTATAATAATAAAACAATTTATTTATACCCCGCCCATCTGACTGGGTTTCCCCAGCCACTCTGGGCAGCTCCCAACAGAATATTAAAAACACGATAAAACATCAAACATAAAAAAACTTCCCTAAACAGGGCTGCCTTCAGATTCCTTCTAAAAGTCAGATAGCTGTTTATTTCCTTGACATCTGATGGAAGGGCGTTCCACAGGGCGGGCGCCACTACCGAGAAGGCCCTCTGCCTGGTCCTTTTCCTTGTGCGCTGTGCCGACAGAGAACACCATGAAACTGGTGCAAATCTGAAGGTGACAAAGTGTCCCAGAAGGAATGAGACAAAGCAGTGAATCCCCAGTAGCAGGAAGGACAAGCAAGCGGTTCAGGTCCCCTTGCCCAACTCATCCAAATGTATGTGGCAAAACACACACACACACCAGTTTCTATCCTCCCAAATCGTGTCTTTGTTGGCTATTTGCAGTTTAGTTGCATTGCAGAAAGCTTGCTGGGGAGACCACACAATACAAGGAACTCAAAAATAACTTTAACAAGGTTTTAATAACAAAAACAAAAACTCCTTTTACACTAAATATATCAACAAGCATAACCCATCCCCCAGGGTAATGAGAGAGCTAGGTGCTGCTCTTTATATACTACATCCAATTGCTGACACAGCTTAATTAACACAACCTAGCAGCACCTGCTATGTTTCACAGCTGTAAGACTGGGTCTCGTTACTTGCCCTGGCCCTTAAAGACATACATAACTTGTGAAACAATAATGAACCTTCACATTTTAAAGTGACCATTCAACAATATTCTCGTGACCTTTTCGATGTATTAATGTCTGAGATGGGGGATATGGTTTTCATATGGCTTGATTGAAGTGTGTGTGCTCCCAGAGAGGAAATCCTGGTGAATTTTCTCCTCGGTGGCTGTTGGGCTAAGCCGTGGTTTCGCTTCATGTGTCCTTGGAACCCAGGCTCAAGATTAGCTCCTCCAGACAAACCCTGAACTGCAGCCTGGATAGCTCAGTTGGTTAGAGCGTGGTGCTGATAACAGCAAGGTTGCAGGTTCAATCCCCGTTTGGGACAGCTGCATAGCCCTGTACTGCAGGGGTTTGGACTAGATGATCCTCAGGGTCCCTTCCAACCCTTCGAGTCTATGATTCTTTGAAACGATAGGGCTAAACTTGGTTGCAGGTTGTTAGTCTGGAGAGAGTTTGGGGCTCAGCGAGACTCTGCAGCAAAACCACCAAGGAGAAGCAAAGCAGCCGGGTTCTCCTCTCTAGTAGCCCACACACTTGCACTATCATCATTTGATTTTTCTTTCTTCTGTACCTGTATAAAACCACATTTGCTCTACAGATGATAGCGTTGTCAAGGAGGGAATTCTAAAAACACCCAGCTCTGATCCAGCAGAAGGGGAGTGAGGTGATTACCATCAATTTCCCCTTCCCCTTACAGGTCCCAGTGTCCCCTCCCCAGCTCCCCAGAGCAGTTTTTCTGAAGGGAGGGGAGGGGAATTTGGGAAAATGTGCTCCGCTCCATTTACCAGCAGAAGCCTCCAAGGGGGCAGAAGCCCCATTATTTTCACAGACCCTATAATCAAGTAGAAACACTGCAACTGGAAGGTTCTTAATTGGTTAAATACTTGTTAAGCTTTTGAGCCAGTTTGAAGTAACTGAGAGCTCAATTCAGCCGAAGATGGAATTTTAATGTTCTATTGACTTTCCTGGAGTAGTTAAACATGCGTTCACTATCTTCCATTTGAAATCAGAGAGGCATAAAAAAATCCTACGTTTTATTGTGCCCATAACAAGCTAAATACTTAAATAGAGAATGTTCATTCGTAAACATCGTCTGGCTATTTTCCATTTGTGTTTATTTCACCAGCTCAGAAGTCCTGATGTATGTGCTAATTTACAGGTAATGGAGATTACTACTGTAGTGGAAATGACCTGAACAACTTTACTAACCTCCCAGCAAATGGATTAGAGGAGATGGCAAAGAATTCTGCAGAAATGCTCAAGTACGACTTGTTTTGCATTGTGTTGAAATGCATACCAGACATGCAGAATGTGTGGTGGGAGAGGGATACCGCATTTTAACACATTTTGAAAAAAGAGAAAACTGAAATGTGTAGCCTGATCTTGTTTACTTAGAAGCAAATCCCTCTTGAGTTCAGTGGGGTTGCCCCTAAGTAAGCGTGCAAAGGATTGCACCTTTTGATAAATTCTCGGCATTAGAGGCAGTGGCTTTTTTCACAGGAGCTCAACTGATGTGTGTATTTTGTGTGGAATAGAAATTGTGCAGCCCAAGAAAACGCAAGTTATGGGAGAGTTTGTATCTAATCCCTTTGTAAGTTAACAAGTGGAAGGTTTTTGTCTTACAGATTATGAATAACAATGCAGTTGAGAAGGACTTGATACATCTGTGTAAAAACATTTATAAACATCCTGACCCTGTATTACTTACCTATGATTATTTCCATATCCAATTTGAAAATTAATGCATGTATAATATATAGATTTAATAAAATACATAAATTTTAAGACTAGTTGGCAATTTCAAGTGGAACAACTAAATTAAACAAAGGATCCTATAGAATTCAGCTAATATCATGGATGGTGTTCTTGAATTTTGTTTCTATAGAGCCTCCCAAATCTTGCATTTTGGGGAAGCTGGTCACAGAGATTAGCACCATCACAGGTGACAGGGTATAGTGCTGGATCCTAAATTATGCCTTCTTTCTGTAGGGGAGACTGAGCAAATTATGTTGAAGGCTTTTGTTACAACTAGTTGATGAGGGCCCATTTCCTTGCTGTGAATGGATGGAAGGATGCTTCCTCAATTAGTTTGCAGGGCTAGTACTGTCATACCTCTTGTTACGTTCGGTTCAGGTTACGTTCTTTCAGGATACGTCCCGCGGCGACCCAGAAGTAATAGAACGGGTTACTTCCGGGTTTCGGCGCATGCGCAGATGCTCAAAATGACGTCACACGCATGCGCAGAAGCGGCAAATTGTGACCCGCAGGCGCAGGTTGGGTTCTGCTCAGGTTGCGAACGGGGCTCTGGAACGGATATGAAAACTCTGTTTGCTGTCACTTGAGAGAAACACACCCATCCTGTACAGACCTTTAAAAGATCAGCATAACTCTGGAAGGTTTTGACTCAGATTGCCAGCTAAAACCAAGCAGAACCCCCTACATCAAGAAGTATCTCTTATATGAAGTACTTCCTGTTTGCCCTGTTATCAGGGATTGACCCCAATATGTAGAAGCACCCTGAAAGCATTGTGAACCTCTGGCATTCATTAAAGCTGCAGTATAGGAGAATGCAAACCTCCCATTAAAGTATTTAATTGCTCTTGTGCAGTCAGTTTTGAGTTCACAGATGCCAGCTTTGCACTGACCGAGAGGGTACAATACTTCCCACTTCTCTATCTTAAAAAAAACCCAAAAACAAACCACCAGTAGCATCTTCATTATGCTGTGGAATCTTTCAAGTTCCAGAGACTGACATTATCTGCTTTCATTTATGTGCCAATTAACACACCACCTTTTCACAGTTTTACAGCCCAATGTGTCTGCTGTACTTGGAAATAATGATGTCAAACAAAGGAAAAAACCCTGAAGAAATTAAACCTCCTTTCCTGGGGTCCTTTAGGGAGGGTCTGGAAAGTGGGTGCATCATTATCGTCATTCGCTGTGAGGGATCGCAGCATGATGAAAATCAATAATTGGGAGGAGAAGTAGTTTTGCCTTTAGGCTGCAAGTAAAACACAAAATGGCTGAGATGTATCGTTGGGCAATAGCTGGCATGTGTGTTGTGATGTGGGGAAATTGCTGACACTGTGTGGAAGACTGTTCCACTATATAAAGGTAAAGGGACCCCTGACCATTAGGTCCAGTCCTGGCCGACTCTGGGGTTGTGGCGCTCATCTCGCTTTATTGGCCGAGGGAGCCGGCGTACAGCTGGTCATGTGGCCAGCATGACTAAGCCGCTTCTGGCGAATCAGAGCAGTGCACGGAAACGCCATTTACCCTCCCACCGGAGCGGTACCTATTTATCTACTTGCACTTTGACGTGCTTTCAAACTGCTAGGTTGGCAGGAGCAGGGACTGAGCAATGGGAACTCACCCCGTCACGGGGATTCGAACTGCTGACCTTCTGATCGGCAGGTCCTAGGCTCTGTGGTTTAACCGACAGCACCACCCGAGCCCCCCATTCCACTATATAGTCATTCTATTCTGTTCCTTTCTCTTTCCAGAGACTTTGTCGACCATTTCATTGATTTTCCTAAGCCATTAATTGCTGTGGTGAATGGGCCAGCTGTGGGTATTGCTGTAACTCTCCTTGGGCTGTTTGACGTGGTGTATGCTACTGACAGGGTAAGTTTTCTGCATGAATGTCTGACCCCCCCACTCCCAATCCAGTATTGGGCTCTCATAGAAATTGAAGTTATTTAGAGTGAAAAATTATTTATTCAGTTTGTGCACTGAGTTTCCTTCCAAATGGAGACTTGAGACAGCTGACAGCATCATAAAATGTATGACTCAGTATAAAAAAGGGAAATACAAAGATTCTTTCACCTTTACATCAGTAAAAAAATGTGTTGGCTCAGCTTTCCTGCCTGTTGGTATGAGCTGTGACCATTTAGAAATACTGCCTGAAAGAGGCTTCCAGAACTTGCTGCCCTCCGTGAGTTCATCTGAACGTCAGTAGCTAAGCTGGAATTTGGCAGAGAGAGCAAAGCTTCCCTGGTTCTCTTTGCCCTTATTTTCTCCTGGCATCTCAGTTTTAGATGGGACATGAGCTGCGGGTAGAAAATGTGGTGTGCAATGTTTTCCTACGTTGGTCCTATTAGAAATGCAGAATTATAGTGCTTCTGCACTGATATACTCTCTGTCTAGTTATCTCCTGCTTGGTCTACTGCAAATTCATTCTATGTGGGGCTACCTTTGAAGGTGACCTGGAAACTACGACTAATCCAGAATGCGGCAGCTGGACTGGTGACTGGGAGTGGCCGCTGAGACCATATAACACCGGTCCTGAAAGACCTACATTGGCTCCCAGTATGTTTCCGAGCACAATTCAAAGTGTTGGTGCTGACCTTGAAAGCCCTAAACGGACTCGGCCCAAGTATACCTGAAGGAGCGTCTCCCCATCATTCTGCCCAGACACTGAGGTCCAGCTCCAAGGGCCTTCTGGCGGTTCCCTCCCTGCAAGGTTACAGGGAATCAGGCAGAGGGCCTTCTCGGTAGTGGCGCCCGCTCTGTGGAACACCCTCCCTTCAGATGTCAAGGAAATAAACAACTATCTGACTTTTAGAAGACATCTGAAGGCAGCCCTGTTTAGGGAAATTTTTTATCTTTGGTGTTTTATTGTGTTTTTAATATTCTGGTGGGAGCTGCCCAGAGCGGCTGGGGAAACCCAGCCAGATGGTTGAGGTGTATTATTATTATTATTATTATTATTATTATTATTATTATTATTACTATTATTATTATTATATCTCCCTCTCTCATTCTTTTCTCTGTTCCGTTATGTTTGAGAGCATACAATGCTTTCTGTACAAGTAAGAATTTATAAACATCATTACCGTGAATGATTCAGGTCCAAAACATGTATTGTCACTGACTGTGTCTGTCCCCTGTCATTTATACAAAGAACTGTGAACTTCAGCGTGTCAAGCACATGTCCAAAGCCACTTGTGGTCTCATTCTGGATGACAGCTGTAATTGGGTCGCCGATCAATTGTGTCTCAGAAGGCAGGCTCCATTGTTCCTTCTGCATAGCATGCAAACCATGGAAAAGTTGACTTTTGTAGCTAGGGCTGCACATATTATTATCTAACCGCGTATAGCAACCCTCATGCAATTTAAAAGGGATGTTGACAAGCTGGAATGTGTGCAGAGGAGGGCAACCAAGATGACCAAGGGTCTGGAAGCCAGAGCTTGATGAGGGAGTTGAGTATGTTTAGCCTGGAAAATAGGAGGCTGAGACTCCTCTCATATGATAGCCATCATCAAATATCTCAAGGGCTGTCACATGGAAGAGGGAGCAAGCTTGCTTTCTCCTGCTCTGGAGGCTAGGACCTGAACCAATGGCTTCAAGTTACAAGAAAGGAGATTCCGACTAAACATCAACAAGAACTTTCTACAGTAAGAACTGTTTGACAGTGGAATGGACTCCCATAGGAGGTTGTGGACTCTCCTTCCTTGGAGATGTTTAAGCAGAGGACGCATGGCCATCTGTCATGGATGCTTTACTTGAAATTCCTGCATTGCTGGGGGTTGGACTAGATGACCCTCAGGACCTCTTCCAACTCTGCAATTCTGTTATTCTAATTCAGGATTTAAAAGGACAGCTAGATATTGTATGCTATTTGAAAGTGACAGCATTCTAAAGCAAGAGTCTTTTTCCTTCACAGGCGACATTTCACACCCCCTTTAGCAAGCTGGGCCAGAGTCCGGAAGGATGTTCCTCATACACGTTTCCAAAAATTATGGGCGCATCCAAGGTAAGAGAGATACATTTTTGTCTTTTTGAGGGTTGTTTTGAGAGAAGTGCCTTCTGCGCTTCGCTCAGGTAGCCACTGAGCCCTATTCAAGGAGTTAAACAACTTGCGCGGGGGCTGGAAAGCCACACACGCTGTCGCCACCAGCCTCATCTCTGGGGCAGAGCACACTTGTGAGCCTCCTGCACCCCTTCCCACTGAACACACGAAGGTTAGGAATAGAGGTGACCGGAGGACAAGACCTGCCAAGGAAAATACAGAACTTATGTATGTATGCCACAACAGCGGCAAGAGTCTTGATAGCACAAGGATGGAAGAATGAGGAAACCCCAACAAAAGAACAGTGGCAAGAGAAATTGATGAACCACAGTGGTACCTCGGGTTAAGTACTTAATTCGTTCCGGAGGTCCGTTCTTAACCTGAAACTGTTCTTAACCTGAAGCACCACTTTAGCGAATGGGGCCTCCCGCTGCTGCTGCGCCACCAGAGCACGATTTCCATTCTCATCCTGAGGCAAAGTTCTTAACCTGAGGTACTATTTCTGGGTTAGCTGAGTCTGTAACCTGAAGCGTATGTAACCCGAGGTACCACTGTATGCAGAACTGGCGAAACTGACATGCAAATTGCGAGATAAGGACAACTGTGACTTTAAAGAAGAATGGGAACTTTTTACAAATTATTTAAAAAGACAACAAAATGAACTGGACTCCTGGGCAGGTTTTGAATAAACATACACACATTTATTGAGGGTTAATATATTGGATAGATAATATAAGGATGTATACAATTTTACAATATGCAGAGAACAATATGAGTTGAGAAATCAGAGAGAGGAGCTGAGGGAAGTCTTGCGGGGGAGGGAGGGAGGGTTTGTTGGGGAGGTGGGAGGGGAAAAAAGGGAAAATAATGATGATTTGTTTTGATAATTTGTTATGTTGAAATTGTTAATAATTTTTTTAAAAAAGGAATAGAGGTGACAGGGGCATTGCATACCCCCCTGTGGCCTTTCCATGATTTGTTTAACTCTAGTTTTAATAATGCTTTTTGCAAGTTGCTCCCCAGCCAATTCCTTCACTCACAGCTGCTCCTGGAGCAGCTGAAAAGGAGCTTTTCGACGGTCTCCCTCAGCAGGTTGGGGACTCTCTATCCTTGGAGGTTTTTAAGCAGAGATTGGATGGCCATCTGTCATGGATGCTTTAGATAAGATTCCTGCACTGCAGAGGGTTGGATTAGATGAGCTTTGGGGTCCCTTCCATGATTCTATGAAAAATAATAGTAGTGCCAGACAGACCATTGATCATGCTAGCCCAGAATTGACTGGCAGCAGCTGACTGGAGAGTCTCAGGTGAGCTTTTTCCCTTTCAGGATGTGTTATTCCCATCACCCGAACGCCTCCGTTTAGGAACGTTTCAGCTCCTGAATGCCAAAAACCTGGAAGTAAACGCTCCTGTTTTCGGATGTTTTTCGCAAGCCAAACATCCGACACGGCTTCTGCTTGAGTGCAGGAAGCTCCGGCAACCAATCGGAAGCCACGCCTCGGTTGTCAAACATTTTGGAAGCCGAATGGGCTTCTGGAATGGTTTACATTCAACAGTCGAGGTTTGACTGTATTACTGGAGGTGGCAGGGACTGAGCTAGGGATCCAATGCATGTACTCTAAAGGTAAAGGTAAAGGGACCCCTGACCATTAGGTCCAGTCGTGGCCGACTCTGGGATTGCGGCGCTCATCTCGCTTTATTGACTGAGGGAGCTGGCATACAGCTTCCGGGTCATGTGGCCAGCATGACTAAACCGCTTCTGGCGAACCAGAGCAGCGCACAGAAATGCCGTTTACCTTCCCACCAGAGCGATCCCTATTTATCAACTTGCACTTTGACGTGCTTTTGAACTGTTAGGTTGGCAGGAGCAGGGACAGAGCGACAGGAGCTCACCCTATTGCAGGGATTCGAACTGCTGACCTTCTGATCAGCAAGTCCTAGGCTCTGTGGTTTAACCCACAGCGCCACCCGCGTCCCCCTGCATGTACTCTACCAGTGCGCTATTGTCCCCCCTCCGTGTGTTTAACAAAGCACAAAGGTTAACAGACAGCAGCGAAAGAACAAGCTGGGACTGACAGTTTTATTTATTGCTTCTGTTTGCCACTAGCATTTTGCCCAAGTAATCGTTTTCTTGTTTTCCTTTCTTTCAGGCCACTGAGATGCTGCTTTTCAACAAGAAACTGACCGCAGCGGAAGCCTGTTCGCAAGGGCTTGTCACAGAGGTTTTCCCTGACCAGGTTTTCCAGAAGGAAGTGTGGGCACGGCTGAAAGCTTACGCAAGCCTTCCCAAAAATGTTAGTTTTTTTTAAAAAATTAAAACGCTTATTTTCCAGGCTGTAAACCTACGGGTTTGCTCATCTTCCTTCTAACACATGCCACAACCACAGGAGGGCTACGATTCCCAGAACCTTTGGCTCCAAAGTAGTTCCATTGTGCATCTCTTAGCGTGATGGTTTTGGCTGCATGGATGCCAACGTAGCTTGCTTCTGGCGCCTGGCCGTATTGCCTGCATAATTCCACTAGCGATTTCCGTTCTCCAGGTGCCAGTTCTTGTGTAGCTAACATGTCGCTATCTGTGCACAAGAGGATGGTAATGGGGTGTGTGCTTGGGTGAACCCCAACATTTGCAGGAATTAGAAACAAAAGCTTTAGGGAAAAGCCCTAAGGGAGGAACCCCAAAACATCAGCAGTTTCAGAATGCTGAGTGGCTATTTGCAGCAAGGATGGGCATCCGGGAAGGAGGAATTTGAATGGAATATCCTGAAATAAGCATGGCTGGTTGGAGGACTGAACAGGAAACCGTTCCACACTGTAACATTTTGTTGCAGGTCCTGCTTGTAGATAAACTATTCTTAAGCTCATGGTAGTGAGCAAATCATGCTTGGAGGTTAGTATTGTTTCTGTTTTAAACAGGGAAATTGAGACTGAGCAAATAATGGCTTTTCTGCTGTTGCCCCTGCTCTGCCTTTTTATTTACATGTATCTGCAAAACAGCTGTTGGAAATGCACAAAAGAGTTTTTTTGAGGCCAGCCGATGTACAGCTTTGATACTTAATTCAGGTTGTTTTCCAACCTACCACATAGTACTTTCATAGATCCAACATTACTCTGTCCTGAAATGTAGGAAATAATAATGAAAGGTGGGCTATAAATCCTTTAATAACTAAGTTATAAATAACTTGCAGTGTAATGTGACCTTGACCTCCTCAAGGCTATGCATGTGGCAAAAGATTTATGTTGCTCCAAAGAAATATTTATTCAGGGGAAAAACAACATAAATCTACTCATATTAAGGGAGTAAGAAGGAAAAAAGGATTTCAGCTAACACTTGAACTTTGACCTAAATATTAAAATATAATAATTAATAATCATATTTAAAATTTGACAAAAAACGTATATTCTGAGAAAACCTGCCCATAAAATCCTGAAACATCTCTAAAAGCCTGCTAATGTTTTACAGTGATATAAAAAAATTATATTCACATGGCTGTTTTGACTGTTTGGCTTTGTGTTTGTTGTTTTCTTTCTCTTTTGGCCTTTCATTGATAATTTTTTGGGGGTGGATGGGGGCTGTTCTTTCAAACACATGTCTATCTTTGACCTTTTCAAATCCTTTGTGAGTTTTTTTTTGTGGGCCTTCTGTCAGGCAGCGGAGATACAACAGTAATTATTAAACTCTGGCTTTCATCTGTCAGTTTCACCTGCTTTTCTATGATCTATTGATTGGCTACATGACTTAAGAAACTTTAGTGGTCATTAACATCTTTCTCTTGTCACAGAGGGCAATTTTTATAGCCTTATTGATTTAGTTTTCTAATTCATATGGTTAAAATCCTCTCAAAATGTGAAAGTACGAATTACACAATATTGCACTTCAATGTGAAATGCATGTGCTTAGTTCATCTGGGGATTACGTGCTCAGAATAAAAGAATCGGATCAGGAAAAAATAGCCTGAACGTGTCTTATTTCCCACTTTCCTTTTTTTAAAAAAATCCTTTAAGCCATATTATTTTCTCTCTGCTTTGGGAGTTCTAGAAGAAAAATATATACAGTAACAGCAACTTCAAAATGGCCCATTTATAGCAGAGTCAGTTTTAACAAGTATTGATGTAAGTGCTGATTTTGGACATTATCCTGGTTTGCATATTTCTCTGTCTCCAACCAATCCAGAAACCATCAGACACTGACAAATCTGTTTGACTCCAACTAATAGTACCATCTATGAAGTTCTTCTTCCATCTGTTTGTAGATTCAGGGTATTGGTTTCTTACTAAGTATACCATTGACACTAAATGCCGTTTGGCAGTTTAACTCTGGTGAGCTTTCTGTACTGTGCAAAATTTCCAGTACTGCTCTGGAAATTATTACAAGCAGAAAAGCATGGCGAGACCAGCATTATCAACCTTACCTGCTTTTCATCTTGTATATGCTAACAAAGACACTCGTGGCAGTAGTCTTGGTCCTGTTTAAACAGAAGAGAATTTCCTGTGCCGTTTTTTCGTGCTGCACTATAATCTGCTTTTTTTTAATTATACTTTTCAGGTTTATACATTTCACTAATTTTACAATCATTTCTGCGGTTCCTTAAATTTATTTTTAATACCTTCTGCATATCCAGATTAACTTAGTTTGCTCATTTATTCATCTAATTTAAATATATACTCTTATTGAACAGCAGGTTATTACAATAATCCTGCTAATGTTCTTATCTGTTTACAGTTTATGTGTAAATATTCAATAAACCATTTCCATTCTCACATGCAACCTTTTTGCTACATTATGCCTGCAGCCTTAGGTTAGAACCTCAGCAAAGATGTGATCCTAACACAGGTTTGCTGGGTGACCTTAACTTAGAGGCACTGGGAGGGAAGCAATCAACCCTTTTTACAGTGGTACCTCGGGTTAAGAACTTAATTCGTTTCGGAGGTCTGTTCTTAACCTGAAACTGTTCTTAACCTAAAGCACCACTTTAGCTAATGGGGTCTCCTGCTGCCGCCGCGCCGCCAGAGCACGATTTCTGTTCTCATCCTGAAGCAAAGTTCTTAACCCGAGGTAATATTTCTGGGTTAGCGGAGTCTGTAACCTGAAGCGTATGTAACCCGAGGTACCACTGTATACACTAGCTTCTTTAAGGGAAAGCTGCTGTTGGGTAGAGAGAAATATAAGAGCCCCCTTCACACTAATCCATTGTACCCTGCACCCATCCTAACCCCCAACCCCCAAATTTGTATTACCAGCTAGATTTGGGATTTTACACCTTATAGAAATGTCACTTGGAATTGCACATTCCACACTTAACGATGGATTTTTTATGTATTTATTTCTCTCTCCAGAGTTTGGCAGTCTCCAAGCAGTTGATGCGAAGCATGGAAAAGGAGAAGCTCCATGAAGTTAACTCCCAAGAGTGTGAATGTCTCAAAGGAAGATGGCTGTCCGATGAGTGCATGAACGCCATAATGAGCTTTTTTCAGAAGTCCAAGCTCTGATCTCTTGCCAACTGCGCAGAAAGAAATGTCTGTAGAATAGTTCCGTTCCTCTTACCAGAAGACTAAATTTCATTCAACGAATCCTTTGAATACATATCCACGTTGTGCCTTAACAGGGACGAGCGTGATCTGTTTAACGTGCAGGTGGCACCTTCGCTCCTAACGTTGTAAAGCTTCTCATCTTTTGGAATTTCCGTCTTTTGTATTTGGACATGAATTTGTGGTGCCAGAAACATCGTATTCCTCCCTCTGGGCACTCAGGTGGGAAAGCGCTCACTGCTTTGCATGCGGAGCGGATTTCTTTGAATACGACGATGACTGTTTGTCTTCCGAAAGGGGTCACTGATTCAATGTCCCCAAACTTTTTAAGCTCTTGAATAACTGATTGTCTGTCATAGTGGGCCGACATGCTATTTGGTGTCCATCTATTGCGAAGCGGGGAGATAACGTAGCATTTGTGTTAGCGAAAAATTTGAATTAAAACATTTACTTACAAATACTTTGGAACTTTATAACAGTTCTCTGCGTTTTGCTATGTTATGTGACACTCGCTCAGTGTCGTGGGTTAATACAGTCCTTTTGCAAACCGCAGCAGGCATTTGTGTCCCATCTTTGGTCTTTAAATTTAATTCCAGGACAAATAGAAACATCTCTCACTAAAAAGCTGGGAAAATAAGGCTTTGGTTGTTTTAAACAACGAAAGCCAATGGGAAATGTGTGTGTGTAAGTGTGTGTGTGTGTGGGGGGGAGACGGAGGAGAAGAGGAAGAGGGAAAAGGTTTAGGTGAAGAGTTTCATTTGGTAAACACTCCTGGTATACATTGCAGGAGTTGTAACTTGCTCAGCAGATATTAGGGCCAAGATGATGAAGATTGGCTTTTAGTTTGCAGTTGGGGGGGGGGACCTAGCATAGGGATAAGCAAAACCATTTTTCTGCTCCCAGACCTGCCATACTGCATATGACACAACAGAGAATAATCCAAGTCAGCGTTTCTCCAGCAGTTTTTGGACAACAGTTCCCATCATCCCTGACCACTGGTCCTGTTAGCTAGGGATGATGGGAGTTGTAGTCCAGAAACAGCTGGAGACCCAAGTTTGGGAATCCCTGATACAAGTGGAAGGCACAATTAGATTGGCTTAGAACTGGGATGGGAGAACCTGTGGTGCTCCAGATGTTGCTGGACTACAGCTCCAATAATCCCTGACATTTGCTATTCTGCCTGGGGCTGATGGGAGTTTACCCACATCTCTTAGTGTAGCAGGCTTCCCCCCCCACCCCTTGGCTTAGAACAGATGCTTAGATCCACATGTGCTGTTAGCCATTCCATTGGATACAACGCCCCACTCGTAAAACTACACTTCAGTTGAGACCAATTGTTCTTTTGTGTAACGAGAAAAAAAATACCCTAGAGTGTGGTAGTTGGGATATTATTTTGTTCCACAACTTTCAGTGTTTTGACAAGTATAAATTGCACACGGTGTTCTGCTCCAGAGAGAACATTGCATAAGAAAGTGTGACCTGATTTTTTCCTGGCCATTTGTTTTAACTATTTTGGAGTCTCAAATTTTCACAGGTAGAGATACTTTTCAGAGTTTTATCAAAAGGCATTTTAACTATCTGCCAGACAAGTACCTTCAGTGGCTGAATGTATAAGTTTTTCATACCCTGTGACTGGGCCAAATCCTAAATTTATAGCAGAAGAACATAAGAGACAGTAAGTTCCCTTCAGGAACAAGAGCATCTACTACAGAAATAACCCAAATATTAGAAGCAAGCCAGAATAAGCTGAGTTCCTGATTCTTATTTCTTGGTTGGGAGGAAGCAGAGGAAAATATGCTAATAGCATTCTCCCCTGATTCTTTGAAAGGTGGTGTGAAAACAATGGATAAAACACATTTTTTCTGTAAGAAAGGATTATTGTGGCAGATTGTCAAGTTTTTACTGACCCTGTTCATGTGCCTTTTACAGCAGCTTGATACACAAATATATTTATTTGTGAACAAGTACAGTAAAGCTTTTTCTGGTGTAGAGACAAGGTGAAACTTTTCCTAAATATTTTCATAACTGGAAATGCTCTGCTTGTCAAATTTCTGTGAGTTTAAGGTGCTAGTAGGAGCAGAACCAGTAACAAGACCAATATGGGGCAAAAAAATGAATGGGTTTGTAATGTGAAAAGAAGAAAAATAAGTAAGTGCTTCTCTCTGTCTCTGTCGCTTTCTTTAAATGAACAAAACAGATAGTGGTATCAGTGAAGAAGAATCTCTGGCATTTTTTTGTCTGTGGGCTCAGTAAGAGAGGTCATGTTGATCCTGCCAACATCCCAAAGCACACACAGAGGGAAAGGTTGCTGATGAAGCACTTGGACCACAACTTCATCTCTCAATTTCCCATTCCTTCCCTGAAATACATGGCCATCATCGGATTGGCTGGATTTAGCAACCTGTCACTCAAAGCCACCTGGGCACAAGAGGCCTTAAATATCAATAGGGTCCCTGTAACAGTTGTCCCTCTTGAGCCCCTCATCTGGCGATGATGCCACTAGCTGCCAGTGCCCGAGGCAACTATTGAGAGTTAGGTGTGTTCTGTTATGTGTTGCCTAGTGCAATACCTTTTGATCTGCACGCATGCGATTTCTTCTCCTTTCCCTATTGCATGTGCTCCTTAGAATAAGCTGCTCAATTGGATTTATGGGTCGCATTGGTTTTGGGACACACTCAAGGGCTGGAAGCCCTCTCTTGTTTGGACAATGCTACTAGTTGTTAAAGGGACGTGGGTGGCGCTGTGGGTTAAACCACTGAGCCTTGGGCTTGCCGATCAGAAGGTCGGCAGTTTGAATCCCCGCAACAGAGTGAGCTCCCGTTGCACGGTCCCTGCTCCTGCCCACCTAGCAGTTCGAAAGCACGAAGTGCAAGTAGATAAATAGGTACCGCTCCGGCGGGAAGGTAAACAGCGTTTCCGTGCGCTGCTCTGGTTCGCCAGAAGCGGCTTAGTCATGCTGGGCACATGACCCAGAAGCTGTATGCTGGCTCCCTCGGCCAATAAAGCGAGATGAGCGCCGCAACCCCAGAGTCGGCCACGACTGGACCTAATGGTCAGGGGTCCCTTTACCCTTTATTAGTTGTTAAATTGCCTGGGAGAGCAGGAGGAGAGAGAGGCTGAAGTTGTACAAGAGATTTGGAATTCCGCTGGCTGTTCCTTCTCCTCCCAGGGCAACCACCATACGGCAGAGGAATCCAACCCCCCTTGCCCTCAGTGACACATATGCCGGAGGCAACGTCAAGAGAAAAACGGATCAGGGCAACTACTGCTATGGGCCTGTCCTTCAGGCATGGCACTGGAGCATGTGACACCATCTGCCACAAACCCTAGTTTATGATTGTGGCACCACACACCACAAACCCTAGCTTATTTTTCTTACTTATTTCTAGCTGGAGAACAGGTTGCAGATAGAGAAGCTGGTCAAGAAGGGAATGGGGCTAGATTTGACTCCCTTACTCTTTCCTTGCTAAATAGCTGATCAGCAGTCTCGTCTTTTTTAAAAAGGGTTTGTGCTTTCCATTGCATTAGTGCAACAGTGTTCATTTTCAGGTGTGATCCTACTGACATGCAAATGCTTGGAGAAATTCCTTGTCTTTATGTCCCAGCCATTAAAAAATCGGAACTCCATCGCCTTGTTGCGTATGTCTTCCAGGCAGTTAAAGCCATAAACACCTCTTGGTATACTGATAGATGTTATGTGTTTATAAACCCAGTATCAACATAGCCTTTGGTCACTGGAGAAGAAGCAAAATGAGAATGAACTGTGTCCATATAGCAAAATAATCCTGGAATAACTTCATTGTTCTGTTCCAAGGAGGAAGCGGGCAGTGGTGATACAGTCACTTTTCCATTGCAGTCTCGGCATCAGGAGATCTGGTGGCAGGGAAACCTTTCTGTTTATGCAATGTGATGGGCTTTCTAGCTAGAAACTGAGTGTGCACCTATATTATTAGAGATTTGGGGTGGGGAACATTTCCCCCACAAAAAGAAAGTAGAGCATACAAGTATCCCTAAACAAAAAAGAAGTTATACAATAGATGCATTCAAAAAGAAAAAAGAAACACTTTTGTATAATATCCTACCTTGCAATTATGGTTGCCAGTGGAGCATCATGTCTGTACACCCCAAATGCTTTATGTTCCTTGGCAATCTTGTTGGAAAGAAATCTTTTTGTTAGGGGCATGTGATCTGGCTCTGGTGAACAGTATGCTCCTTGCAGTAGGTCGCTAGCTGTTTCGAACGTGTCAAAGTAGGAGACCTTGTAACCTGAAGAGGGAGGGGTGGAAAACAAGAATGGTTTATTGCTTTAAGTATACAGTATTAGAATGGGGTTTGTTGCATTTTTATTTTATTTTATTTTACTTCTGCTGCTGTACCTTTAACAGCAACTAACTTCATCTGATCAAGGAGAATGGTCTCTGAACCCCCAGACCTTCCAGCAGATTACATGGTGTTGGGAGATATCAGAGGTTGATCTTCTGGTCCAGCAGTTTATCTTCCATCCAGCTCCTGACTGGCAACAGTGGATGTAGACATTGAATAGAAGGACCTCTTTGCAGAAGTTCATTTTGATCATTTTGGCTTCCCATAGATTGTCCCCATGCAAGATTTATCAAATGACAGAGGTGGCCTTCCAACTATAGTGCAGGCAGAAGAAGGTCTCCCATACATCCTTGGCTTCCTACAGATCAGACTGGATATAGGGCTAGCTCCCAAAATACTCGGGCACAACCATCTTTGTCATTAGTTGCAACAGTGCACTAGCCAGCCGTTCCATAATCAGATATTTCTTCAGGAGCATCATGTTCCTGGCACTCCCCGGTTATCCACAGGTCTGTGCTGGAGGACTTTAACATTCATGCTGGGGCTCCCTTGTCAGGAGTGGCTCAGAATTTCATGTCAGCCATGACAACCATGGGTCTGTCCCAAGTAATTTTTGACCCTACCCATGCTGCAGGGCACACTCTGGACTTGGTTTTCCTCACTGGCTTGGACAGTGGTGGTCTTACGAGTGGAGGAACTTTCTATAGTTCTTTTGTCATGGTCAGATCACACTACCTTGCTAGAACTCAGAGCCTCTGCAGTGGTGGGGGACCGATTAAGATGATCCACTCCAGGAGACTGAGGGATCCAGATGGCTTCCTGATTGCTCATGGGGAGTTTCCTGTTGCCATCGGGAGGTGATTCTGTTGAAGCCCTAGTGGCTCTCCGGAATGGAGAAATGACTGTGGCCAGGCATGGCCAAACTTGGCCCTTCAGATGTTTTGGGACTACAACTCCCATCATCCCTAGCTAACAGGACCAGTGGTCAGGGGTGATGGGAATTGTAGTTCTAAAAACATCTGGAGGGCCACGTTTGGCTATGCCTGACTGTGACTATGGACACTATCTCTCCTGAGCATCCCCTCTCATGAAGTGGTTCCTGGTTCTGTGGGGAACTGATGACAATGAAACACATGAGACAACAACTAAAGTGATGTTGGTGGAAAACTTAGAAGGAGTCCGGCCGAATACAGGCCAGAGTCTCTTTGAATACCCATTCCATGGCAGTGTAGGCAGTGAAAACATCTTCTTTCTCTGCATCCATTGCATAAGTAAGGAGCTGTCCAGCGGAGCTGTTTCAAGTGGTCAGGAGTCTTTTACACTTTGGCCCACATTAGGAGAATTTAGATCAGGCTTCCTCAACCTTGGCCCTCCAGATGTTTTTGGCCTACAACTCCCATGATCCCTAGCTAGCAGGACCAGTGGTGAGGGATGATGGGAATTGTAGTCTCAAAACATCTGGAGGGCCAATGTTGTGGAAGCCTGATTTAGACTACTCAACTGCCCACTGTGAACAATTTGCTCAGCACTATGCTTGCAAACTAAGGGACGCGGGTGGCGCTGTGGGTAAATCCTCAGCGCCTAGGACTTGCCGATCGCATGGTCGGCGGTTCGAATCCCCGCGGCGGGGTGCGCTCCCGTCGTTCGGTCCCAGCGCCTGCCAACCTAGCAGTTCGAAAGCACCCCCGGGTGCAAGTAGATAAATAGGGACCGCTTACCAGCGGGAAGGTAAACGGCGTTTCCGTGTGCTGCGCTGGCTCGCCAGATGCAGCTTGTCACGCTGGCCATGTGACCTGGCAGTGTCTGCGGAGAGTGCTGGCTCCTGGCCTCTAGAGTGAGATGAGCGCACAACCCTAGAGTCTGTCAAGACTGGCCCGTACGGGCAGGGGTACCTTTACCTTTTTATGCTTGCAAAATTGATTGGATCTGTACTGACTTGGACGCTATAGTTGATAGCCTGCATTTGACCCTTCCTTATGGCCCACAAAGCAGATGATGAATTCAAATGGAACTGTTTTCCACCTCATTCATGGAGTTCTTTTGTCTTCCATTGCACAACTGCACTGAACTGTGGCAGTAGGTTTGTGCAGGCTCACTGCTTTGCAGTGAAATTCTGTTTCATTGTAAGTTGTCATTAAATTGTATGGTTTTGTATTTTTAAACTGCTTTAAATTTTATTTTTATTTTTTAAATAATCTTTATTACTTTTAAGACTTACAAAAAAAGAAAAAAGAAGAAAAAAGTAAGAGAAAAAGACAAAATAGAGCAGAAAAGAACAAAGGAAAAAAAGAAGAAACAATACAATACAATATATAAACAATACAAAACACAACCTTAACACACTAAACAAAACAAAACAAAACAACAATAATTTAAAAACATATACCATACCATTCCATTACTCTATCTTTCATTCCCTTATTTCATCGACCTCCTCTCACCTCCCTTTTTGTATTCCACTTCTGTTACTTGTTTCAGCAATTCCTTTCCATCTTTCTCTATTTTTATCATTATGAATATCTTAACATATTTTTAGCCTTATTTTCCATTAATACTAAAGTACTTATTTATACTTAACTCCTTATAACATTTCTGCTAAAGCCATAAAGTTTCATTCCAACAATTTTCTAACACTCATTAATTTTACATTATTTCTATATATAAACTTTAAACTTTCCCAATCTTCTTCCACCATCTCTTCTCCCTGGTCTCGGATTCTGCCAGTCATTTCCGTCCATTCCATATAGTTCATCAACCTGGAGATCTTCTGTCCGAGGCTCTTAAATCTTTTCCAAGTCCCTTCTGCAGTTTTTCTTCATATTCTTTGATGCTGAAGAGCAGGTCTCGGGGGGGCCCCGACCCAACCATGCCCCCATTCCCTCTCGACAGGCCAGCCAACTCTCCACAGCTAGAACCAAAGTCCATACAATATCTCAAATCATGTTTCAAAGCTCCTCCAAATCCAAAGGCCTCCACAACTCCAATCACCTCCTGACCTAGATTCAGAACCCAAAGGTCAGCAAATCCCTGCATGAAAGAGTCTATCCAACCTTCCTTCTCCAGTCCAAGCAGGGCTCCAATCTTCAAATTCTGACTTTTCTATATTCATTCATAAAAGGCCTCCACTTATAGTCCTCGATTTGCCTCTGTAAGGCGGGGCTCCCACTTGTATTACTTTAGGTTCAACAACAACAACTTTCTCCTTCGTCTTCTCCCCAGTTTGTCATGTCAAAGTAGGTTCCTGTGTCAAATCCTGAACAGTTTCTGTATTGGTGATCACTTTTTGTCCCAAATTAATCACTTTTTGTCCCAAGTTCTCAAGTTTAGTATTCATAACATCCGTCTTCTTGTGGAGCTGTTCCAACGAATAGCTTATCTTACATAATACAGTCACTAGGGCTCCTTCTGTCGACATTCTTAAGATCCAAGGTCAATCTCTGATTCTCACAGTTCTTATCTTGCAGCTGGAAAAACCCCAGCTCCACTCTTGTAGCAGTTTCAAAAGCTCCCTCTAGAGGGAAACAGTCTCCACTTGTATCAATCCTTTCAAACACAATTTAAACTATAAAGTTAGTTTCAATTTTCAGTTACTTTTCCTCCTTTTTAAACGCAGAAGGGGACAATGGAAACAATATATTTCTCTTATTTAGCCATCTGTCAACATTATTTCTGTTCACAGTCAATGAACTCTCCCAAGATGTCAATCTTACTGGCAGCCTGTTTCCAGGTTCAGAGCAGTGGTAATTTGATTTTTCACTCTCTCCTGCAGGCTCGCTAGGTCCAAAATTTCCCCCCTCTTCTCCTGCTTCCAAGGGGGGTTTAATAGTTTTAACCGATGGAGATTTAATCCTTTACAAAAGACTTTCCAAGGCTTTAACTTGCGACGTCTTTGCTTCAATCTATTTACAAAAGAGGAAGGTGGACTTCCTGTTTAAAACCTTCCCGTTTCGATGCCAAATTAATAAATTTAAAGATCCAATTTTCCGTTCTACTCACGGGTAGTTGTTTAAAGCCAAATTGTCCACAGGAAAAAGTCAGCGCTCTCCGGCAACAGCGATGCGGCTTCACTCCGTGAAAGAAGCAGTCAATTTGAAGCACCACGCCGCTCACCCCACTTCGCTCTGGATCCCCAAATCAGGGTTTCCCCGCAAGTAGGGGAGGCGCAAAAGGTGCCAGCCGAATCCCAGGTTCACAAGCTTCTCCCGCCTGTGATTTCAGTGGGTCTCCACCTTCGCCGTGGCGGAAACTGCTTTAAATTTTAAAGACCACCTATTATAAATGTGAAAGAAGCATCTAGCACTGTTATTGGGTAAAATGACTTACAGTTGACTCTTATGGAAATTTACCCAAAAATAAGCCTTATTGATTTCAGTGGCACTTACTCCCAGGGAAGTGTATATAGGATTAGAAGCAAAAATAGACGAGACCATTGTCTTAGGGTAGCAAAATGCTTCTAATGATGTGATAGTACTTTTAGAGGTGGTGCATATTTTATATTGGGGAGGGATGGGAAGGCAATATATCTTTTAACTTAACAAATATCATAATTGGGAAGGAATTATCATATCAAGCTACCATGAACATTGTTTAAATCAAAGCTGCACAGCTTGAATGCTTCTTGCTATTTGTTTTTCTGTCCAGAAATATGTGAGATTTCGTTTTCAATTTCTTTTCATCCCCCCCCTTCTGTATTTTACCTCTTAAAATCTCCAGCAAATTAAACATGCCTGTCTCCCAAAATAATGAATTGATTTTTTCCAGATGGACAGTGTCGAAGTTTTCTTTATCTAGGGAGGATTAATTTTATTGAAATACAATCCTTTTTTTATCCCACTTCAGACACTTCTTTAATCTTCTGCAAAGTAGTATTAAAGCCATTTCTGGCCTTCATTATCCTCTGCCTTGTGAAAGAGCAGACACACCGTTTCAGGCTGTAGGCACTAAGAAATTGTGACTCTAGGCGTTCATTTTCTGAACCAGCCACATAATTGCTATATTAATATGTGGAAATGTGGTTTAATAATATTTGCCTGTGGCATGCATCCCCTTCAACCTAAAGGTCTCGTATTTAGGTAATAAATATTGTT
Organism: Podarcis filfolensis; assembly: GCF_964270895.1. Taxonomy (NCBI): domain Eukaryota; kingdom Metazoa; phylum Chordata; class Lepidosauria; order Squamata; family Lacertidae; genus Podarcis; species Podarcis filfolensis. Next base: position 27,354,523 of record NC_139603.1, on the reverse strand, counting down.
TAGTTCTAAGCTTCCTACCAGCACAGCTGTACCTTTCCTGTCCAAAGGCTATTTAAACACTGTCAATCTCTGTTCCCATTTTAGTAATACTGACAGTTATATATCTCCAAGTTTTCATTTCAGTAAATATTTTCATATTCCTCTTCTTTAAACCCACTCCTTAACCTTTTCCCTTAAAAACAGCCTGGCGTGCAGACATTAGGACCAGCAACTCTTATTTCCAGTGATGCCAAATATAGTCTGCACGTACTTTTTTCCTGGTCTTCATAAGCACACTGAAGAAGAAGCTCTCTCAGAGGGTCTTGCAAGTTGCCACAAAGTGCGGAAAGCTTTTGGAACACCTGACATATGTCTTCCTCCTTATCGCAGCTGCTTAATTTCTGATAAATGACCAGTGGTGGCAAGTTCAGATTAGATCTTGTCACCCACCTGGTGCCTGAACCGAAGATTCTCTTTGTGGGGTTTGTGGGGAGTGGTGGCAAGTTCGGAAGAGAGGTCTTCACAGGCATATTTATTCCTCTTTTCTTGTTCAAAAAGGTTTGTTAGGAATGTAGCTACCACCCAGTGGAGCACAGCAAACATGTTTGTTTCTCTTTCTGTGCCAGAGGCTTTTTCCAGCCCTTGCTATGAATTCCAGACATCACAAGAGCAATGTGACATCACAAACAGAAGGACGGGGAGGAGTTGGGTGGAAGAAACTATATTGTAGGAACATGCTCAATGTAGCTATTATTATTATTATTATTATTATTATTATTAAATATATATACCGTCCTATACCCACAGGTCTCAGGGCCGTTCACAGAATAAAATAAAAACTACCGTATTTTTCCGTGTATAAGACTTGTTGTTTTTTTATCAAAAGATTAGGTTTAAAATTGGGGCTTGTCTTATACACAGGTAGTGCTGAGGGGTGTTTTCTTGGGGGCGTCTTATAGACGGAAAAATATGGTATATAACCACAAAATACATAATCAAAATAAAAACAACAACAACCCTATAACACTCCCCCCCCCAAAAAAACCCCTCACATTTTAAAAGGGCATAGGATGTCAATCAAATTAACCAAAGGCCTGGTTAAAAAGGAACGTTTTTGCCTGGTGCCTAAAGGTGTATAATGAAGGCACCAAGCGAACTTCCCTGGGGAGAGCATTCTACAGAAGGGGAGCCACTGCAGAGAAGGCCTGTTCTCATGTTGCCACCCTCCGGACCTCTCGAGGAGGAGACACATGAAGGAGGGCCTCAGAAGATGATCTCAGGGACCGGGTAGGTTCATATGGAAAGAGGCGCTCCTTGAGGTATTGCAGTCCTGAGCCGTTTATGGATTTATAGGTCAAAACCAGCTACCATTCCCCCCACCCCATAATCGCTGCCAGCCAAATTTTGCTTTAGCTAGACAGAACAGTTGTTGTTAAACAAAATTTATATAATGGTTGGTTATAAGGAAATCTCTAAGCGGTGGCAGAACCACGCCTTAACATTCAACGCACATTTAAAGCACATCCCAAAGAATCCTGAGAACTATAATTTGTTAAGGGCGCTGGGAATTGTGGTTCCGAAATGGAGAACTACGGTTCCCAGGATTTGGGGTGGCGAGTCATGCGGTTTAAATGTGCAGTGAATATGCTTTAAATGTATGGTGTGCATCTGCCAATAGATGGATCCCCTACTCCTGTTCTAGAAGCATGGCTGTGTTGGGACAGCTTTGGTCATAAACTTTAAATGTGATCTTTCTTCTGTCACGTTTTCTGGGCCAATATTCTTGCCATATTTCATTTCATTTCACTTTTGTCTTTCACTGTCCTGGTCCTTCCCCCCCCCCCCCCGCATGCTTTTTAAAATTATTATTAAATTTTACATATATAAACAGAAAGACAAGAATTCACAATAAACCCAACCAAAACATAGCCACCCCTCACAACAATTCACCTAATATGAAAGGCATGAAGTAAAGAAGCTAGTTTGAGAAGGGATGAAATGAACTCATGGCATTCTTCCAATCTCTAGCAGCCACTATCCCCAATGCTGTCAGTAAATAGCCAGTTAAGTGTTCATGCAATAAATATTGATTATCTCCATCAAATATACTTAGCAAAGCTGTTTCGGGAGGGGGGTGCGTGCGTTTACAGGCTTTCCCAGAATTTTAGCAACATCCTGAAACACTTCTGTCCAAAATCTTGCCACCCTATTGCAATCCCATTCCATATGTGTTAAAAGGTAAAGGGACCCCTGATCATTAGGTCCAGTCGTGGCCGACTCTGGGGTTGCGGTGCTCATCTCGCTTTATTGGCCGAGGGAGCCGGCGTACAGCTTCCGGGCCATGTGGTCAGCATGACTAAGCCACTTCTGGCGAACCAGAGCAGCGCACGGAAACGCCGTTTACCTTCCTGCCGGAGCGGTACCTATTTATCTACTTGCACTGTGTGTTTTCGAACTGCTAGGTGGGCAGGAGCAGGGACCGAGCAATGGGAGCTCACCCCATTGCGGGGATTCGAACTGTCGACCTTCTGATCGTCAAGCCCTAGGCTCTGTGGTTTAACCCACAGCGCCACCCATGAGCTATTAAATCCTGCACCTTCCCTGCCTCACCCCCGGCAGGTGAGACTTACCCATTCTTGCAATTTTCACCAGTGTTAGGTGCCATTTTTGTATTATTTTCAAAAGCATTTCTTTTAGCCAAAGTGGTTTTGTAAGGCAATTTACCCCACATAGGAACCAAACATTCATCTGAGATACCCAGCTGGCTTCCAATCTAATTCCCACAACCGTTTAAAGGTATTTTAAAATCCTGTGTCCAGTTTATCTAACAGACTGCGCAAAGTAGATGTTAACCCCTTCTCTTGTTCACCTAGATTGAGACATACGTTTTCAAATGGTGTGAAATCCCTAGTGCCTTGTTGAAGAATATGCTTTTGTCAGATAAATTTGCTGACTTTTGCTACCACATCAGTCCAGTCAGCATCCCTGGGAATTGGTTTAGCATTTATATAAAAGTCTTGAGGCTTGTCCAAATGGTTTTCTTTTATTGTTATGGTATGTTCTTTGAATAGAACTGTGATGTTCATATATCAGGAATAACAGGGAGATTACTCAACATTAAGGTTTCCTTTCTATGCTTCCTGGCCTTCAAAATTGTTTTTGGTGTATTGTCCTGCACTTTTAAACTACTGTCAATTTCTTTTTTGATTAATTGACTGCGTTGTGGGTTGGATTGTTGCAATAAAGAATGCACTGTCTGTACCCATTGTCTGTCTCTTGAGTGATTAATACAGGATAGCAGATGCCAAAGTTGGTAATCTTCATAGAATAATTTCAATAAGCGAATTCCCCAATCTCCATCCTTCAGTTTTCTATACCTTAGAACCTTGGAGGTCTATGACCTTCTACAGGAAAATACAAAAGTTTCCAGTCTAGCTTGCCAGAATTTGAAATACTGGTAGGAATTTCTGTGGGAAGAACTTTTAAAAGGTTAGGTTTGCTTAGGCGCAACTATCATTTTTGTCAGGGCAATTCTATCAGACAGGGAGAAGAAAATCAAGCAGTTCCAACATGACAGGTCTTTCAAACCATTTGCCCACACTTGGCCATAGTTGGTTATAAACAATTTGTTAGTGTTCCTAGTAACATATACTCCAAAGTATTTAAAAGTGCTGTTTATCAACGGGGCACCTAGCACTTTAGACACTTTCAGTTGGTCTTATGACTGTAACTTAACAAATCAAATTGGGTGTCCGGAGTGCAGTCTTATCCAGTTTTGTTGAATGGGTTTCAGCTGATGCGGCTGAAAGATATGGACAGGTCTGTGCAACCACCAGTGTCAAAGTAATGATTCTTCAACATCAGCTTCGTTGGACTAGTCATGTTGTACCTGATTACCATTATTATTATTATTATCATTATTATTATTATTGTCATACCTGATTATCGTCTTCCAAAGCAACTACTCTATTTTGAACTTAAAAATGGAAAGTGTAATGCTGGTGGTCAACAAAAGAGGTTTAAAGACTCTCTCAAGGCAAATCTTTAAAAATGTAGTACAGTGGTACCTCGGGATACATACACTTCAGGTTACATACACTTCAGGTTACAGACTCCACTAACCCAGAAATAGTGCTTCAGGTTAAGAACTTTGCTTCAGGATGAGAACAGAAATTGTGCTCTGGTGGCAAGGCGGCAGCGGGAGGCCCCATTAGCTAAAGTGGTGCTTCAGGATAAGAACAGTTTCAGGTTAAGTACGGACCTCTGGAACGAATTAAGTACTTAACCTGAGGTACCACTGTATAAACACCAACAACTGGGAAACACTGGCCTGCGAACGCTCCAACTGGAGAACAGCCTTTACCAAAGATATCATGGACTTTGAAGACGCTTGAACTCAGGACGAAAGGGAGAAACGTGCTAAGAGGAAGGCATATTTGGCAAACCCTCACCACGATCAACTCTCATCTGGAAACCTATGTCCCCACTATGGAAAGATGTGTGGATCCAGAATCGGCCTCCACAGTCACTTAGGGACTCGCTGTCAAAACTGTGTTTATGGAAGACAATCTTACTCGGCTACGAGTGATCGCCAAAGAAGAAGAAAAGGACCCAAGTCCTTTTTGGCTCATAAGAGCTGGCAGGGAAGGAGGGACTACTGGTTAGTGGTTAATTCTTTTACAAGAGGTGGTAACACCACTCCCAAAGAAACCTACCCCTAACCCAGAAGGTCTTAACAATTAGTAGTAGCAAATATCTCCTTCATGGGCAATGGCCTTGAGTAGCTGGTGACCAAGGCACTTTTGGATGAAACTGATATACTGGACCCATTACATTTGGGGTTGAGGCACTGATTGGACACAGAAATAGCTTTGGATGCTTTGTACATCGGGGGGGGGGGAATGCTGTGTTTCTGTTGATTCTCCTTAATCACTCGGCAGCTTTCAATGCCACCAGCTACCACATTTTGGGAGGTGAGAGGGTGAGTTGGAGGCACTGCTTTTCAGTACTTCTGTTCCTGCTTGAATGGTCACCTATGGAAGATGGTGCTTGGGGGAGGTTGTTCCAACACGGAATTTCACAGGGGTCAGCCAGTCAGTTGTAAACTTATCTAGAAACTCTCCTGTGTTGGGTGATTAACAAACGAAAGAAATACTTGCCTTCATTTGTTTCTCATTCATACATACACACTTCCTTGTCTTCAACTGCAATCTTTGGTTTATATTGGCCCACAAATGGATGCCGTGTGAATGTGCGTTCCCCTCAAAGAAAGCTGGGGAGAAACCTTAAGCTCAGATAGAACCTGGAGAACTGACCAAGTTTAGCTTCAGTATTATATAAAATAAGTAGTAGTAGGTCTAGCTAAATGGACGTGGCTTTGCGATAGCACAAATCCAGCAGGTTACTTATACACAAAGAAATCTGATAATGGAGATGAAGGTGAGACAATAAATAGCCAGACTTCTGTCCAATGCACTCATAGGAAGGTCTGTTTGATGAGGCACATCTTTTTCTGTGAGAAAGTTGGAAATGGAGTGATTAACAGAGCAATGGGTGACAATACATGATGCCTGTGTCACTTCCTTACTTAAAATAGAAAACTTGCAGGACATAGATAATTTGAAAACTGGGGCAAACATTCCTTTTCCTTCCTTTTATAAACTAGTATAAGACAATGGTTTTCTTCAATGGGAAAATCATAATCCTTTTTGGATTATTAATCGTGAAGGACAGCCTCAGTGGAAAAATAAAGTAGAGCAAAGCTTTAAGTATGTGAAAATGGGGCTTTCATATGTAACTTTTATTTCATGAGTAATATTAGGACTGATCGCTATAATAGTAACAGAAAGTATAATATCTTGGGTCAAATCCATTAACAGTTCATAAAACACTCTAACATTTTAAATCATTACCTTTATTACTTGGAACAATTCCAGGTCATCCAATCTTCTTTTTTGTGTGTAGAAGTAGCTCAAAAATCCAAGTACAAAGTAGTTTTTAACAATCTAGGGATTATTATAATTTTGAAACATGTAGATGCTGTTTCACATCCAAAGAACTGATTATAGCACGGCTGCTTGCAAGTAACTCCCATTGCATAAATATATTTAAGCCTAATCCTGACATCAGTTTATGAGAAGTTGCTGCAAGAGAAATAAATGGGCTTTATGAGTAGAGGGAATACTGAAATCAATCCTACATTGTACATGTATGTTTTTGCCTAACGGGAGTATTGAAGGGGACTGGGGATTGGGGAAATGCTAGATCACACTAAAAATATATTACTGGTTATATGGCATATACATCTCCTGGATAAGTTTGTTTTTCTGATCTTAAGAAACTAAACTTGGCAGCTTTTTACTGGCTCTGCTCCTGTGCATTTAACTGCAGACTGGCACATAAAAGTTTAATCGGCAACGCTTTTCCAGCCACAAAGATGGGAAGTGATGAGCTTCACCTACTTCTTTTCTGCTTTTAAAGATGCAGAAGTAGGATCAGTAAAAATGTTAACAGCCCAATATGAAAGAGGCTTGCTGTAATTACCGTATTTTTCGCTCTATAACACGCACCCGACCATAACACGCATGTAGTTTTTAGAGGAGGGAAATCCGTAGGCATGCCACCCGTAGGCATTCCCTCCATAACATGCACAGACATTTCCCCTTACTTTTTAGGAGGAAAAAAGTGAGTGTTATGGTGCAAAAAATACGGTAATACCCAACCATGTTCTATTCATTCAGGGACACCATAAAGCAATGTAGAACACAATCATTTTCAGGAATATAGCCACTTAGGACCATTACCATGGTGAAATCATCTGTACCACTTGGTTATTAAGCACTAGGTAACTGGCAGGTGAATGTGAAAACCGACTCCCTTGAAGATCACTGTGACCTGAATTAATGCGAGGTGTGAAAGCTCTCAGTCCAGTGTATAATGGTATCTTGGGTTAAGAACTTAATTCATTCCGGAGGTTCGTTCTTAACCTGAAACTCTTCTTAAGCTGAGGTACCACTTTAGCTAATGGGGCCTCCAGCTGCTGCCGCGCTGCCACCGTGCAATTTGTTCTCATCCTGAAGCAAAGTTCTTAACCTGAGGTACTATTTCTGGGTTAGCGGAGTCTGTAACCTGAAGCGTCTATAACCCGAGGTACCACTGTATTATCTATATTATCTATGGTGCCTCATTTATATATTGAAGTCGTTGTGGGGAGGTTCTATTCATTAAAGATCATAGAATTGTAGAGTTGAAAGGGACCTGGGGGTCATCTAGTTCAACTCTAAAGCAACCATGACACATAGCCTTCCAACCTCTGCTTGAAAACCTCCAAGGAAGGAGAGTCTGCCACCTCTCATAGGAGTCTGTTTCACTGTTGAACAGATCTTACATTCAGAAAGTTTTTTCTGATGTCTAATTGGAATCTCCTTGCTTGTAACTTGAAGCTGTTGGTTTGATAGGGCGTCTCATTTTACAGAGTGAAACTTATTTTTTGCAAATTTCTGGTATCATCTGCAAATCTGATGGGCATCAATTCCTTCACCCAAGTTGTTTATAAAGATGTCGAACAAAAACGGGTCCAGGACAGAACCCTGTGGCATTCCATTTGTCGCCGTTTCCCAGGATGATGAAGAACCATTCGTAAACACTCTTTGGGTTTGGTCCGTCAACCACGCACAAATCCACTTAAGAGTAACCTCATCGAGCCCACATTTTACAAGTTTCTCTGTAATAATATCATGGGGGACTTTGTCAAAAGCCTTACTGAAATCAATATACACTACATTCCTAGTGTTTCCCTGGTCCACCAAGCTTATAACTCTATCAAAAAAAGAAATGAGATTCACCTGGCACGACCTGTTTCTGAGAAACCAGTGCTGGGTCTTGGTAATCACAGAATCATTTTGTAAGTGCTTACAAACTGTTTAATTACCTGTTCTAGGACCTTTCCTGGTATCAATGTCAAGCTGACTTGTTGATAGGTACCCGAGTCTTCTCCCCGCTCCCTTTTGAAGATGGGGACATTTGCTTGCCTCCAGTCCACAGGGACCTCACCTTTTCTACAAGAATTATCAAAGAACATAGACAGAGGCTCTAAGATTACATCTGCAAGTTGCTTTAGTTCCCTTGAGCCCTGGAGATGATGAAACATACAAACAAGCCTTTGCTTGGTGGAATACTGGGCAACGTTTACCAGGGTGCCCAAACATTTTTCAAAGAGGGCCAGATTTGATGAAGTGAACATGCATGAGGGTCGACCTTTTTATGATTTTACACCAAAGTTGTTGAGCTTTTTTTAGGATTTGACACCAATACATAAACTGCCACAGGACTAGGCTGGTTTAGCCTAAAGTGGGAATGCTTTTCACCAAAGCTTTCAACAGTTCCAAAAAGTTGTTCCATCATGTCATTTAGCGCAGAAGCAGCTGAAGATGGGAGCAAGTGTGTTCAGCCATCCAGGATGAGAACAGAAAGCATTCTTCTCTCTCTGAATTGGTTTCATGACATCTTCATATAGCCAAATCTGATATGTGATAATATTGTGACATCAGCATACTGGCCATGTGACCCTCATGGTTATCTTCCAGTTCAGATCATCCTCCTTGGCCTGCTTTTTTAATTTGCAAGGGGAAATGGGTTGGAAGGAAATGGGTTAGGGGAAAGGAAAGAATAACAGAACGCTGAACAAGATGTAGCTTGAGTGCGAGTCACAATGCCCTGCAATTGATGACACATGAAAATTCCGAAACGCTAAGCTCTGTCAAAGGGCTCTTAGAGAAGTACTTAGATCAAAACCGTGAGTTCACAGAATTGAGACAGCAAAGTAGTTTTTCTAGCAATGCTCAGTTTTATCATATTTCCACAGTCTCGGCTTTGGCTTCTTCTGATTTCTAAGCTATGAGAAAAGAATTGTTTTTAAGTGAACGTTTTTACACTTCGCTACAATTATGAACCACAATGTGGTATGAAATGAGCATGCATATCGTAGGGTTTTTAATGACAGTATTTCCTATAGTTAAACATAAGGATAACTAGCTAAACTGACTTCAAAATATAATTTTGTTTTTGAATGCTGTTTTCCTAGTCACTGCTGTTCTAGCTATGACATTAAAGCAACAAACGCTTTATCTACCAAAAACAAACGTTGCATTCCCTTCACCAAGTGGCAACTCCGCTTGTAATAAAATTAAGTGGAACTCCAATGAAAAGGTTTTCAGCTGTGTACAAAGAAGAAACATAGAATGCGGACTACCCGCGCCACATGTTTTTAACCCAGGTTTTTATTCTCGGAGAAAACAATACAGTAAAGCTCATATTGAAGAGGATCTGCACTGTTCTGGTAATACTATCATGTAAGTTCCCATATACTGAAAAGGCTTTAATGTGTGGGTCTTTAGAACTAAAATATGGTAGAGTGTTTCTGTGGCATTATTTCCTGAATTGAACAAAGGAAACAAAACAGCAACAACACTTGTTTTGGCCATGCTTAAGGCTAAGCTGCGCCTGCTGCAGTAAATCTTTTGACTGGCTCTTCCAGTTTTCTTTCCGACTCCAATCCTACGTAAACTAACCTGGAAGTAAGCCCCTACTGACCTCAGTATCACTTAGTTCTGTTAACGCCTCCCCACAATCTGCTGCTATTTATCCCTCGGGGTCAAGAGAAAGTGTTCATCTCCTTCCATGCACCTGGGCCTCAACTGTATTTGCATCAAACACACCCATCTCTTTCCATGCACCTCAGCCTCATCTGCATTTGCATCAACTGCATTTGCATTTGCTAGACCGCTATCAAACTTTTGCATGGGATCCGAGTGCGGGTTTGCAGCCGCCAAGTCGCTCGGTCCTAACTTCTTGCCGACTCAAGCGCGTGCCCTCTTCTGCATGCAGGCAAGCAACTGCTAATGTAAAACAGAAGGCGGGCAAAAGCTGCTTTAAAAAACACACAACACGAATGCAACCATCCCGCCTTACCCGATGTAGATTTTTCCACCCCCGCCCCCCCCCGGGGAAAGATGCTTTCCTCTGACAATTTAGGCTGAAGGAAACGACCATTTCCCTTTGCAAATAACTGCGGCCTGCGCGCACATAGAAAGCGTGGGAAAGCGAGGCGGAGAGGCAGGGAATGCAGCCTGGTTCTTCTGGATGCCCTTGCATCCCCGCGGTTGAGTTTGCAGAAACTGCAGTCCAAACAAACGCGAAGGGTGGCGACGCCGAGATGCCCGAAATGCAAAAGGGGCCGGTGCAGAGAAGGAGGGGCAGGAGAGGATAACTCGGGGGGCTGAAGGAGACCCCCCTCCCACCAAAAAAAATGCAACGCTGGATATGAGGCGGCGTGAGGTTGGCCGCTGCCCGGAATAGGGCCAGGAAGGCGCCGCCTCGCGCCTGAGGAGGAAGGACCCCCCCCCCGGCCCGTTCCCATGGCGACTGCTTTCCTGTAACGCGCGCCGGGGCCCGAAGGAGGAGCGCGAAGGCCTTGCCTGGCTTCGAGGCCATGCACCACCCTATGGAGGCTGGTGGGGGAGAGCCCGCTTCTTCTCCTGCTGCTGCTGCCTCGGAGACGAGCGGGAGTTTCGGGGGCTTGCCTGGGTATGGGGGGGACCAAAAGGATGGCGGGGACGGGAAGGCCCCGACGCCAAGGAAGCGGCGCGCCACTTGCCTCCCCGAGGGGAGATGCTGCGGCCTCACGTTCGCGCTTAAAACGCTCGCCTGTCTTGCTCTCCTCTCCTTCTTCTCCCTCAGCCAGTAGGTCCTGCAGGAGGGCAAGGGAGCCAGCTTTTCTCAGCTCCATTTCTATACCCTCCAATATTTCTCCCATGAAAATAGAAATGTCCCCTCCAACATTTCTCCAATAAAAATAGGGACGTCCTATTCCATACCCTCTTAATATTTCTCCAATGAAAACAGGGACATCCTATTCCATACCCTCCAGCATTTCTACAATGAAAATAGGGAAGTCTTATTCCATACCCTCCAACATTTCTCCAGTGAAAATAGAGACATTCCCTCCAACATTTCTCCAATGAAAATTGGGGCATCATACCCTCCAACGTTTCTCCAGTGAAAATAGGGATGTCCTATTCTATACCCTCCAATATTTCTCCGATGAAAATAGGGACATCCAAAGGAAAAGTGGGACATTCCCGGCTCAAATCAGAAATGGGGATGGCTTCTGTAAATCTGGGACTGTCCCTGGAAAATAGGGATGCTTGGAAAAGGTCTGCATTCCCCCTCCAGATTGGAATGGGGTTCAAAAAACCCCACCTCTGGACGTTTCTCCCGCCCTCAAGTGAGGGTTAAAACCAGTTTGGCATTTCCCAGGTCACTTGGTTTTCATTTTGTTCTCGCCCACGGTGGGAACTGTGGCTAATCCCATCTCCCTGCCATGTGTATAAATGTGACAGGAGACGTGGGGAACATACATTTGATGCAAAGGGATCAAGTGATGGAAAGAAAGGAAAGAAAAGTGCATTGATTAGGGTGCATGTCTGATGCAAAATTGCCTTCCTCCCACTTTCCGCATTGTTAGAAACGCGGCTGCATGGGTAACAAATAGCAAGGTGCAGCCAAAGCATTACGAATGGCAATGTGCATTGCTGTTTAGCACTTCTTCATTTCTCATTTCCCCTTTCATTCTTTTCCCAGCCTACGTAATACCTGCAAATTAATGAGCCCCTGTTGTTTCCACGGCACTCTAGGGCTTCACGCTTCTTCTTTTCCTGATTAAGGCAATGTATACACCCCAGTTTATTCTGCAACCAATGTACTCCCAATGCAGTTTTGGGAAGTGGTGTACGCACAAGTGTTAGCCAGCATATATATCCTATTGTTTCTTGTGAAGTACTGCATTCTGATACATTCCCTCTCAAACCAGCTTTAATCTGAATCGAGAAAAAATCAATTTAGCTGCACTTTAAGCCAGTAATGAGTACACAGCCTCAGTCCCTTTTTCCACCGCTCATATACAGCATCTCTTTGCCTAACACTTCTGCTTCTTCTGATTTTTATTCCTATTGTACACTTCATGTCTCTTTCCTTCTGCTCTTCATATCAAATTACTCCGGATCTAGGTTCTTCTAGACAACCTATTTGCGTTGATGTCATAAGATTAAAGCACCTCTTTCCAAATAAAAGAATATTGTTTTTTCTAGTCCCTCAGACAATGGGGTTGTCATTGTGCATGTGTCACCTATTGGATAGTGCCTATGAAACTGCTAGGAGTCACAGCAAAAGTCATCCTGCTCTGTCAATATGCTTTGGCTTTGTTAAATAAATGCTAATTTTAATTTAATTTTATTGCTTTATTAATTTCAGTTCCTAAATGTGTGCATTCAGTGCCCCATGAGAGTCACTGCTCAGCCCATGTTTTACTTTTCTTTTTTATTAGCAAACACTGTGAGCCAGACCTTGCCTCTCCCCAAAGGAATGCTCCTATTTTTTTTAAAAAAACAACAACACACCAATGTAATCTGTTGGAGAAGGGCTCTCTCCTCTGCTGTCCTGAATCACAGCACTTTGATTTGTTAAAAAAGAAAAGAAGTAATGACTTTCACCTGTTACTGTGTTAGCTGGAGTTGGAACAAACCTTACTCTAAGAGCATGGGGTGGGGGGAGAAAGCAGGATCCTATATGACCTTTCACCCCTCCTTACTCTGTCATCTGTCACTGACTGCTCCTTTGTAGTATATCCTTCTGCCATTCCCAGTTTTCTTATACCCATAAGCCTACCCAGATGAATATTAGCTTGTTTCCTGGTGGACAGTTCACAACTATACCACAAGCATGGGTATAGATGTTTCTTCTTTCCATGACACTGTAACTCCATGGTGATCTTTTTTATTTTGACTTTGGCAATCCTAACCCTAGCACAGAATATGACTTGGTTGTGCCTTTTGTCACCATGCTTTGTCATTAGGGAGATCCTCTTTTCTACCTAGCCCATCTTGATTTCTTTATCTTTTTGTTTCATTCCTAATCTGCATCTAGGTTGGTCAGGGGAAGCAAGAGCAACAAGTCTGCTAGCTTAGTGGGAAAAGAAGACTTTATACCTGGCATTTATGGGAACAGCACCTTCTCTCGCCAGGTACACTAAACTTTTAGTCACAGAGACAGCTTTAAAACTATGTTTCTTCTGCACATCCAGTCTTGTGACCAAGTAGGTATGAATTTGTCACATTAATAATATAATACATTCTTATCTCTATATTTAAGGTGAGTAGTTCAGTTCATTTACAAGGAAAAGCCATACAAATGTGGAATAAAAACAACAAAAGCCTGTCTTTTGATAGGTTCCAAGGATATGCACAAGTTAACAAAAAAATGGGAAGTAACTAACAAAATGCTGTCCTGTAAGTATTTTTGTGCTTGGTCAAAAACTCAGAATGGCAGCTTGAGACTTAACTTAAAAAAATAAATGAATCTTGCACTGATGGTAAAAAGGGTTCTAAACAGTCAAACCAAACCAAGAGCCAAATAAACGAGGCCCAGATTACAAGTCTCAGGTGTCTCAAAGATGCAGAACTGATAATTAGAAAGTCTGACTAACCTTTTTTTTTCATTTGTAAGAATAATTAGAATTTTGATGAATGTATTTGCTTGTTGGTTCAAAGTGGCTGCAGACATGTGGAAAGCTCTCAGAGCTCCCCATCCTCACCTCTTGGAGTGGAATATATGCTGGCTTTGACATATTTGTTCTTTCGTAAAGAATTATTAGATGGTGTGGGGAAGGGGTGTGTGTGAATATTACAACATTCTTACATCGAGTCTTCTAAATGTGGAAAAGATGCGTGGTGCTGTGCAGCTACACTTCCTGGTGGCAATATGCAAGGTATCTCATTCCATGCCAGTCCTTCTTGGAACACCCAGCTTACAGAGATAAGCCCAGATACAAAGCTAGACATGTGTATTGTAAGGCTAGCCTCTTGAGCATGTGTAAGGCTAGCCTCTTGAGCATGAGAGTAGGTATTTTCCTTTCCCCACAACATTTCCTGCGTAGACAGATTTATGCAGTGGACAAATTATAGTGGTGGTGAAGTGAAATCCACAAGCCCCCGCAATACCAATTTTATCCAAATGATGTCACCCAGAAAAGAGGTTCTAGAAGCCTGCACCCCCCTTACAATTCTCTGAATCTCACGACTGGAAACCTTGCGGTCAGTCTTGACCTCCGTTCTGATCTTAGTGGGGGAGTGACAAAATCAGCTTTCCTTTTCCAGCTTGTTGTTTTGGCTGTAATAATTGGGTTTCGAGGGCATAAAAATTGAAAATCCCAGTGTGCTTACAGAACCTCACACATAGCCCTTTAGATCATGAGTTTTGTGAAAACCAATGATATACAGGCAGCCCCTCGTATATGTGCGTTCAAAACGTGCTTGACCATGTATATGTGCATTGCACCAAACCCGGAAGTGACCCGGAAATGTCATAAAGACACCAGTGAAACGCCACTAAAAGGGCGGAATGGGGTGTTTGCAGGCTTTTTCAATGGGCTTCATTTATACACAATTTCACCAACGCGTGTGGTGCCATGGAACGTTACGCCCATGTAAAGCGGGGCTGCCTGTACAGTGTATTGTTGTAACACTCCCCCCAATGTTTATGGTTGCATTGTTTTGAACGGCTTTTGGATCGCTTTGCCATTTCCTTCCTCCTTGCAGAGAAATATTTGAGGTCAATTTGGGAGAGTCAAAGTGGTTTCAGGACTGCTCTCCTGTACTATTTCAGACACTTGGCTTATATACTTGCGTATGTGTTTGCCTTGTACATTTATGAACGTTTATTTTGTATTTGGGACCTTAGAATTCTTACAGCATTGTGTTACTTTGTTGAAGTTTACCGGGTAATAAAACCCAGTTAGGTTCATCCATGCATATCTTAAGCAGAAGGAGCAGGATTTTGTTTGCCTGTTCTGCAAGCCTACATAAAAAAAAGCCTTACTGGGGCTTTCATCAGTGTAAACCTGTATATGATTTCACTTTAACAACAGATACAGTAACAAATGTTTATTACTGTTGTTTGAATGTACGGATTTTTTTGTTTTATCCTACCTACAATTCTCGATCAGTTCCCACTCTATTTAAAACATAAGTTTGAACTGTGATAGAGTTACAGAGCACCCCAATCTCCATGAGCGGTGCAAACTTCCAGGCATGCTTTACTCACCAGGGTCTGTGTTTCCTTGGGAAAATGGGGTGTAGCGGAGACTGTAGTGTCTTTATGATACATGGTTTATTTACACATATATGCGACCTAAGTCTACCATGGAGAGATCTCCAGCATTATAATCCAATAACTTCTGGCTTCTCCCATAGTCATAGCATTAGATTCAAAACAGACATCAGTATCCTGCTTTTTTTTTTACTCTCTGTCCAGCCCACTGCTTATCTCCTAACTTCCATTCTAAACTCTAACCTTTAAAGCCCTAAACGGCCTCGGTCCAGTATATCTGAAGGAGCGTCTCCACCCCCATTGTTCTACCCGGACACTGAGGTCCAGCACCGAGGGCCTTCTGGCGGTTCCTTCACTGAGAGAAGCCAAGTTACGGGGAACCAGGCAGAGGGCCTTCTCGGTAGTGGCACCCCTGTGGAATGCCCTCCCACCAGATGTCAAAGAGAACAACTACCACCAGACTTTTAGAAGACATCTGAAGGCAGCCCTGTTTAGGGAAGCTTTTAATATGTATTACAGTATTTTAATATTTTTTTGGAAGCCGCCCACAGTGGCTGGGGAAGCCCAGCCAGTTGGGCGGGGTATAAATAAAAAATTATTATTATTATTATTATTATTATTATTAACCCACTGCTCTAAACCTTGGCTTTTATCCCCTGAGGTAGGGAGGAAGCCAATATGTGCTTTTCACACTTAGCCCCTTTGATGCTTCATAATTGTTTGTTCCCCCCACTCCCAGGCTATGATCTCAAGGAAGCTTGTCTGACTTCATTGGCACCTAACTCATGTCAATTCCTAGGATTCAAGTGGGGTCACAATTTAAAACATCTGTCTGACTGAATTAGCTCTCACGTATGCTAATTACAGGCTTATCAGTGGGTCCACCCCACCTCCTAAACTACACCCTAATACACACTTGGGTCTACCTTAAATACACATGAGTCTGGCTATTTCCCCGGTTCTAACATCCCAGCCTTAATTAAATTCTAGCACTATCTAGAATTCAGGATGCCTTGCATCCACAGATTGATATGCAACATATATTTCACTTTCTTCATATATGCAGTTAGTGAAACATAAGATAAATGTCATTACAGAAACCACACTTCTGTAATTTGGAATCTGATTTTTCTGCTGAAAAGAAATTTCATTCATCAGATGAGAAGATTGCTAGAGAAGGTGAGCAAGTGCAAATATTCTATAAGCTGAGAAATTATAAAACAACTTTTGTAAGCAAAACTCAACTCTTGGTGTTTTACAGGTGTTCTTACAGGTGCGTTTTATAAGGTAAGAACAAAATAAACATCAATCCTTTAAGAATAATTTTTAAAGAAGCCTATGCTTTCTTGTCATGATTCTTATTTCAAAGGAAGTTTTGTATGCATTATTCAGGTGTGAGTCCTTGAAGGATTTTTCCAATTCCTTCACAAACAAAATTGAGGTTTTAGCTGCCATATAGCTCAATCAGTGCCTATTTATTTTGGGACTTTCTACTTGACATTGTACATAGGATTGCATCGTTAGTGAAGTTGTGTGAATACCTTGGCAGATATACAGTAATGCTGCACTTCACGTGTTTATCTAAGGCTGCTTCTATTTGGAGAACATGGCAGGGATGTTGATCATCATCATCATCATCATTTTTTTTATGCTGCCATTTTAAAAAAAATCATGCTTGAAGCATCTTTCAACAAAGAAAACAGGT
Organism: Podarcis filfolensis; assembly: GCF_964270895.1. NCBI lineage: Eukaryota > Metazoa > Chordata > Lepidosauria > Squamata > Lacertidae > Podarcis > Podarcis filfolensis. The sequence continues at coordinate 27,337,677 of NC_139603.1, read as the reverse complement.
AAACATCTCAGAAATCAACAATCACAGAGAACAATTTCATAATAAAATAATTTTAAAAGGCAAGCAGATATAACAGCAAAAAAACCAACATTTTCATGCAATATCTATAGCAGCATTCCATTAACAACATTTCACTTCCTGACCATAGCAAAAATAACAAGGGAGCTTGACAGTTTCACCTTGGTACTAGACATAACATTTTTCACAGTCCGTCTCCTGCAGCATCTTCTTCCAAGGCTTCCAAAGGCAGGAGATGGGATAGCTGGAGACACCTCTCCCATGATGTTGTTTCAGCACACACAGCAACACAGCCACAATGGAATTCTAGCCCATTCTTCTACTCCACACTGCAAACGCGGAATTGGAGCTGTTCACACAAGCAACAAAAGCCAACAAGCGATTTCAGCAACGGCGGTTGTGCCAAACCCCACACGACTTTGTCCCTTGTTTCTCCAGTTTTCATGCTGCACTTTTAATATAGCAAAAACCACAATACATACGGCAGCTTTTTGAATGCAGTGCAGTTATGATCTCAGGATTTTTCACTGGTAGATTGCGCTGTTGCAATGACTGTCTCATGATGTTCATAAGAAATACAATCATATAGTGCACCCTTCTTCAAGCTTGGGTCCACAGATGTTGGATTACAATTCCCATTATCCCTGACTATTAGCTAAATTGCTTGGGTTTGATGGGAGCTGTAGTCCAACAATGTGCAGGAACCCAAGATTGAAGAATTCTGCTGTAGTGTATAAAGATGAAATAACTGCATTCACTGGTTGCTAAGGATGATTCAGCAAGTCAACCATGACTGTGTTGCTTTCATATTTTTATTGCTAGTTGTTGACTATTTTATTTTAATCTGAGCCTTTTAATTGTGTTTTAAATCTAGACTGTTTCATACCTTCTCTCTTGCAATTATTTCCCCATCTTTTATTGATTCTTGTTGATTTTAATAATGGTATATTGTATTATTACCATTATTTTGCTTGTTTCTTTGGAAGCTACCCAGGGAATATTTATTGATGGGCAGCTGTATAATTTCAGTATGCACAGATAATCAATTAAAGCAAACATTCAAACATATATGCTGCTAACAGTCATTTAAAAACAAAACACCAAACCCCTGTTGGTGCAAGTGTTGATAGTTATTAGCTCTGCGTCTTTGAGACACCTGGACAACTGATTGCTTTAAGCTTTATTTCATTTTAGAAGTGATCATTTGGCTCAGACTCTAGCAAGGTCTATCCAAGGCCTCAGGTGGTTGAAAACATTTCAGATTATCTGAATTTGTAGCATAAATAGAGGTAAAAGATTAGACGGACATGGCAGTATACAGTAGCAACATAGCTTGATATCTGTCCTTCCTCTTTGCTGCTCGTACATGGCTCCTTTCTGGCCGTATGTGCCTCAAGTCTACCAAGCCAGCTTGTCTTAGTCAGTTCTAGAATCACACACAAATCCTTCAGTAAACCTCTTTAGGATTTCTACAGTCCAACAGGTGGGTCTGAGGTTAGTTTTAGGATTAAAACATGAAGCATGATACTTTAGAAATGATGTTCTGCCTTACAAATATTGAAGTGGCTCTGCTCTTTTACAGGACCATTATAATGCTGCAATGGAACAGCTGGCCGCTCTTAGCTTGTCCAAAAATACAAATACTAGGACATCACAGGTAGTATTAGTTTGCCAAAATGTTTTAACAATCCAGTTTACTTACTTTTGAATTTCCAGTGTTTGTTCTGAATTGCATACCAATAGCATTTTGTTTTTAAATGTTCTGCTTATTTCAGCTCAGCCCAAATAGCTGCAGACAAGCACCGTATCATTCCTGGAGCTATATACATAATCAAGGCAACAAGGCAGTGAGCAGGTAAAGAAACGTATTCTTAGATTCTTAGCCTTTTATACAAAACTGAACAGAACAGGCCAACATAAGCAGATAGCCACTTCTTCATTTATCAAAATGAATTGTCAACAGCTTTGGGGTGTCTGTCCACCAGAACTCCTCTGTTGCAGTTCTTTGTTACTTTGATTTGTCTCCTGTTGTATGGTGTCTTGATGCTGCTGTTCTGTGCATGAAGAAAATGCTTTTCCTGCTTCCCTTTCCTGGAATGTGTGACTTGTTTCTTTAAAAAACCTTAAATACTGGCATAGAAAGCAGAGCCAGTGACCCTGATTTGCAGAATAATAATAATAATAATAATACCCTGCCCATCTGTGTTTCCCATATATAAAGGACTTGAGTTACTATCTGTAGGATAGTAAAGTATTTGTTGGTTCAAGGAAAAAGTAGGTATAAAAGGAGAATTACCTGGATGCCAGAATCTAGGTTTGGGGCAAGAACTCTGGGGTGAGAGAACACCAAGAAGAGATTTAAAATCACAAAACATGCAGCAAAGCAAAGCATGGAAATACAGGCTGTTAGACCTTTAAAATGCCATTGTGAGTTCCAAAACTTCCCTCTTCCTTTAGCATAGAAAAAGACCACACGTTCAGTAAGTTTAAAAATAGGTATCAGCTGCAATACCATATGCTTATTATTGGGGGCCTTGCTGCAGAATGGAGGCAGAGGGTTAGACACTCCCTCTACCCCACAGAGCCCTAATCCAAATTGAAGACCTCCACCACCGTCTTTTGAAAAATACAATGGGAGCATATTGCTTGTGGACTGCATATGAAACTTAATGTACCACCGGACAAGCTACTGTGGTTATATGTCATTCTTGTATTTACATGAAAACCAATAAAAATTATTTGGGGGAAAAACAATGGGAGCACTAAAACCTAATTTGTTCCCAAATGGTGCTTAAAAGTTAAAATTTGGCTTCATTTCCCCTGTGGTAACAGACATTGATAGACTAATCCTCTGTGGATTTATCTCATCTCTTTTTAAAGTATCCTATGCTAGTAGCTTCTACGGCTTCCATTCGCAAGGAACTGCATAGAACAGTTATGGGCTGCTTGCAGTACCTTATTGTTTGTCTAGAGCCTTCGTTTGGTCTGTCTGCTTTTGAGTGTTAATTTGCTGAAAACATTAAAGGCCTGCTTCAGGGTGCATATCAAGGCACTTTGGCTTCAAATATATTTATTTCTCTATCCAGGATGAGTGATGCTATTGGCTCTATAAATTGTCCACTAGAGAGGTAATGTGATACCATTCCATATTCTTTCTTTTTCCCCACAGAGACTTCCATAGACGTTTGGGGGAAATGCCGTCTAGCTCCAGTGATGTTCCTATAAACTTCATCCACACTAATAATCCTCTGGTACAGTCTTTTATAAAGAGATGCCACACAGTTTCTTATCTTGAAACCCAGAAAGCAGCTTTGGAGAACTGCAATAGAAATGGAGATGGGGATTTTTTTAAAAACGAAGCTATTGCTTCTACTGCTTATCCTGCTACAGATGGTAGTAGTGATGACATGCTTTCTGTAATCAGATCGAGTTTGAAAAGAGGAAATGGCAGTGTAGAGGACAAGCCTTCAATAGAAAAAGAGATATCTGAAAATGAGAAAAGAAATAAGGAGTTGCTGAAATATTTAAAAAACGTGAATGTTAACCTAAAACCGGATCCTATAGAAGTCAAGGAAGAGGTTTCCTCTTCATCTGAGAGTGATACATTTTCATACCCTGATTTTCTTCCCCCGCCTTACAATACCTGGGATTTACAGAAAATGTCCGCATCAAAATTTGATGAATGGAAATCATCCTTTAATCCACCTCTCGAGGAATCACTTTGCAAGCTGATTTCTCGTCTTGTGGAAATGGAGAAGTTACAACACTTGACGATATTAAAAGAAAGGACAAGAGAGACTGTTTCTCCCACTATGGCGGTTAACAACCGCACCAGTTTTTCAAAAGATGCACACCAGTTTAAGCAACTGAAGCAATCCGATAGTTCATGTCCTCAGGCAGGTTTTGAGGGAGATCTTCACCATTTTGGCTGCTGCATGCAAGAATTGGACATGCCAAAATGCACTTGCCAGCGCTGTCATAGTAAGTGGAATTCTGGAGCATCGTCCCCTGCACGGCCGTCCACAAAGCCCTGCCGAGCATCGTGCAGTAGGTGCAACAAGTGCGCCAAAGCTCCAGTAATCTTAGACTCAAGAAACGTACCCGCACGGAGAGCTCTGTCCTGCTCTGCAAGCTCACCAAAAATTCGATCCGCTGTCAAAACAACTTCAACAAAGTTGCTTTTACCCAGTGCAGCTGTAGCTTACTCCTTACCTGACAGCGAAAGTTCAAAATGGAAGCAGCCAAGGACAAAACGAAAACCTTGTAGAAAAAATGGAGCGTTAACGAGTAAACTAAAATCCATACCTGTTATATCAAAAGAAAAATGCTCGCCTGCTGACCAGCAATGATCTGTTGAACTAAGTCATCAGGCATTCATTAGTATTTGAGCAAAAGGAATGAGCAATGGTGATTTGGAAAGCTGTATCCAGTTTTTAATCTGTGTTATATGAAAATATCAGATTTTATTTTTTCCGGGATAACATTTTCACGTAAGATTTTAAAAGAAACTGATAGCAAAAAAGGATTCCTACCTTTCTATCATATAGTAATAATTGTAATCACAGTATTCTTTATCTTTTTAAAAAATTAATGTTAAGATGGTTTTTTTATATAAAAAAGTTTAAATTGAATAGGCAAATAAAGTGCAGTCCTTGTGCTATTGGTGTGATTCTAAACTGTAAAAGATAAATGAGGAATTAAACATGCATTGATAATTGGCTTCAGATGATTACTCTAGTTTTATATTGATAAGCTAAAACCGTAACTTCCATGCTCAGAGGCAATACACTTCTGATCAGATATTAAGGGGAAATCATCATAATTTGGTTATAGCCATCTGAAATCATCCTAATGCCATCTGGTTTACTGGTTGGAGACATAATATCATACTTGATTAAAAGACCTAGATATCTGGTCTGGATTTTTTGTGTACTTGTAATAAATTCGTATTTGGAAATTTGCCAGAATGGAAAGGAAACCACTGCAGATTATTATTTTTTTGCAACAGTATAATTTAGACATTTAACAGGTAGTCCTGTGGGCTCCTAGTTGATGATAGAACAGAGCAGCTCTTCCCCTTTGCCTGCAGAGGGAGATCCAGAGTGGGAGATCCATCACTGGAGACCCATTGATTTTGACCACAGAATCCCCCTCTGCTGTCAATGTGTCTACAACACAAGGGAGCACAAAAGGGGTGTCCTGGTGCAGGTTGAGGGAGGCCTTCGATCTGCAGGCTCCCAAGTTACCTTGAAATACTTCCAAACTAGGAGGAAAATTATTCCAATGAGAGGGAAATTGAAGGGGGTGGGGTGGGGGGAGCACTGGTGTTTAGGATGGGGGAAACGTCCTTCCTCAGCTTTTGCCTTGACTGGTGTTAAGTCAACAGGCTTTGGACATGGCAGTTCCTCTGCCAGAGATGCTTCTCCACTGTGGTCGGCATGCTCTGCATATAGGTTATTCTAGGTAAATCCACTGTGTTATAAATTGTTCAAACTGCTTTTTAAATCCTGACTTTCAAAAGGTGGTTGTGGTGACAGAAACACAGTATGGAATTATTGTTTACTAGATTGTGACTTTTTGGGTGGAAAATAGATTTCGAGTTGGATCAAAACAAGGTAAAAGTGGAACTCTGCTTGTGCAATGGTGTTTGCTAGATTTCTCCCCCTTCCCCACTACAGCCCCCCTTCCCTCAAAAGCTGCTCTTGAGGGTTGATTTCTGGTGCAAACCACACATGGCAAGCACTTCCATCAACCACCACCACCACCAGGCGATTGCTCAAATATTTGGCTGTGGACATCCGTTCATGCAATAGCCTATGCTGTCTACCAACAAGGGTCTCAGTACCAAGGGCTCAGTTCAGAATGCAGGATGGATGAGGCTTATAGTCTTGATATAAGACTCTCAAGTGCAGAGCTATACCAGTGTTGAGCAACAAACATCTTCTATGGTCAATTTGCATTACCGACAGTACATTTTGGAGAAATCAAAGTTGCTCAGTACTGAAGGCCACAAAAAGACCCTTGGCACCCTTTATCAGTTGCTTTGAATTACAGAACAGTGCTTAAAAAAAAAAAAGCTTCAAAATGAAAGCTATTAAAATCTAATCTACCTGAAGATTTCCTGGGGCATGTTTCATTACCGCAATTGAAATGAGTGGAGTATATGATGTGCTCCTACTTACATGGGACTTTCTGCTGAGCACAGACTCCCAATGTCCTTGATATAAGGAGTGGCGGTGGGATCTCATTTTAGACTCCCATGTCCCACTATGATGAAAAAGGCATAGGTTCATTTCTTCAGTGGCCAGCGAGATGTAAACTTGTCCCTCAGTTGTACCACTTCAGGCTGCAGCTTGGGCTTATAGTGATTGAAAGCTCTTTCGTACAAAAATAATTTCCTGGACCAAGCAAGCCAGATTCAGAGAGGCTAAAACCAGTCTCCTGTCATCTACCCACTAGCCCCATGCGACCTGAGAGGTTGCTAATACTTTCATTAGTACAAGTATACATACTGCAACCTACAGCCAGGGAAACCTGTAGCTCTCCCACGGTTGTTGGATTACAACTTCCCATTGTTCCCAACCATTGAGCGTGCTGGCAGGAGCTGATTTTGGACTTCAGGCAGCTGAAGTCCAAAATATAAAAAGCCACAGGCTCCACCACTCCTGGTGTAAAAGAAAGTGATGCTATATTTGAAGTTATTCAACCACATTTTCATCAAGTACAAAATAATGAAATATTTAAATTTCAGTCTGATTACTTGCAGTTGCATTTAAAACCGAGACATTCTCTGGTTTCGTATTTGGGCATGGGGAAGCATGTTAAAATGGAACATGCAAATCCACTCTTTCCCAAGCAAATGAATTCAAACCAGATGAGTAGGATTAAATAAAGGGAACCCTTACTTTAGCTTAAAAATGAGAAGGAACAACATAGTATGCTTCAAGTAGTGGATGATATTTATTTAGCAAAACATAATCACATGTAAGAGAAATACAAATACTGAATACAAAGCATGTTCGTTTCATTCATCTTTTAGGAGAGTGAATCACAGGCAAGCAGAAAACAAAGCAATCATATGCTGCTGTTGCTCTAAATATAAAACTGACTACACGAGTTTGAAAAAAACTTTAAAGCAGTTATTATTTCATCCTCTACTTATAGTATGTTTCTATTGAAGAATACCAGAAGTGTGATGTTCACTCAAATACAAGACTTTTAGCACTTTAAAAACTTAACAGATTTATTGTGATACAGGCTTCTGAGGACTAGAGAGACCATTATCAGATGCATTAAGTGTTATCATCAATTGGCACATACACAAGTAGGTTTAGGGAGAAAATGTGGGAGTTTTGAACCATTTTTTATTAATTCAGTCTCTGAAGAGGTTTATTTTTTTTGTATATTTAGATAAACTTGCAATACTGTTGTGTTCTTAAGATAGCATTTTCTCTAAACCCTTCTAAACAGTAACGTTGTTTGTTTTTTTTTTTAATTATTATTATTATTATTATTATAACGTGTGCTCTCCTTTCATGTAAACTGACTGGGTTGTATCTATTGTGCGAACATGAGGCATGATCACCCAATGGATATTTCTCTTCCACCTCCCCCCCCCCATCTATCTATCTATTTTCCTGTACCTGCCAAAAAGCTTGCCATGTCAGGTAGCATCTACTGAACATTGTGGGCTGTTGAATGAAGGTGCAATAGAAAGGGGGGAGGAAATAAAATAGCATACTGGCACAAGATTCCTCTTCCTGATTTTGAGCCCCCACCCCACCCCTGACCTCCTGGAAAGCCTTTGGGGGGGTTTAGGGGAGAAATGGGAAGGAAAATATCCATCTGTGTGTACTTACACAATACTGGATAAAAGCCCGTAAATTTTAACACTGCTTGATTGTAAAGAAAACAACAACCCTCAGAACCGTAGCTTAGATAGTTTTCATTTTATTAGTAATTTCAAATTAATGTGTCAAATGCATTCACAAGATGGAATTACTTAATGGCAGCAAAATATTGACAAGTTACAATAAAGAAAAGGAGAAGTGAAAGAATAACGTCTAGGTTAACCATGTTCATCAATGTTAGTTTGTGATAAAACACATTATCACAGAGATCAAGCTGTGCTTATTCACAATCTGAACTGAAATGAATGCATCTAAAAATCTGACAATGCCCAGGGATCATGGAGTTTTCTTAGATTGGGCTTGGGGAACCTGTGGTCCTTCAGATGTTGCTGGCACTATAACTCCCATCATCCTGACCACTCAACATGCTGGTTGGAGCTTATGGGAGTTGAGAGTCCAAATCTGGAAGACCACAGGTTCCCCACCTGTCTTCTACATGGTTAGATGCACATCGTAGGAACGCGCCATTGCACTGTTATTTAATATTCAATAGAACTCGGCATAAGCAAACACACAAAAACTTTAATAAGCTTGTTATTCATCAAACGTCAAAAATGAATGGTAAAAATAGTTATCTTAAACCACTGCTTCACTTTTTGATGCACAAGTTCATTACTGTTTGTCAATCTCACAAAGATATCAGCCTTCTGTATTTTCATAGTCTGATCTGCCTCCTGAGCAAACTTCAATCCATGCAAATGTTTCTCAGAAATTTTCTGCCACTTACCCTACACAGGAAGGGAAACACATGGTTAGCAAAGGCAGAAATCAGTATCAGATATATCAAAGTCATTTCAAAATAACTTTGTGTGTCATAGCAACCTACACTGCAGCACAAGGATAAATAGAACTAGAAGAAATTCTTAAAATACATTTCCAAACTGATGCAATTGATACAGTAAATATACTGTAAAAAGCAGTATATTTAATTCTTACTTGACTGACCTGTGGCTTAAGTATATCCTCATTTTTCGGTCTGTTTGTTTTTTAAGCTTAGTCTAGTATCCGTCAGAAAGCCACTCCACTTAAAAGTCTAAACTGAATTGCTGAGAGAAGCAAAGCTAAGTCCTATGATCTCCCACTACAATGTGAACTGAGTTATAAAAAAAACTGGCCTACAACTCCAGAATCTCTGCTGGCTCTTCAGGTATACACCCACACAGCCATCCTCTGCAAAAGGTCTGACCTCTTCTTAGCACTTTGAGACATCCAAAGGAAGACTGATATTTTGCAGCCAAAGCATATATAATGCATGCCCTGGGATAAATGAATGTTGCAGTATGCTGATACCTGCTTGCAAAAATTAAAATAGTATGTCCGTGAGCTTATCACTAGGGCTCCTTTGGCAGGAAGGGTGGAATAAAAATGTAATAAATAAAATTTACCATCAAATGTGCTTGACTCTTGCCTATAGTATTATAATAAAATGTTTATTTAACCATGCCTATCTCGTTTATCACAACAAAATCACATCACCCAAAAGATGAAACAGACACATTTTACATAAAAACACCACAACTATGCTAAGAACTGCCAGAATGGCAAAAGTGTAAATGAAGTCTATATATATCTCAGTGCTGTGAACAGGAAAAAAAAAACTAGACATAACTAAATGAATGTTTTTCGTATCTTTTATAGAACAGAAACCTTTGTTCATGTCTTCTGGTTTCCATCATCTTCATGTGAGCGGCACCTATAACACAAAGAACAAGTAAACAAGCAACTTTGTTTTTCTTAGGAACTGTTTACAAATCCTGTTGCCATAAGGTTGGTGGTAGCTGCTACAGGAGTTGACATGACCAACTCTTTTCATTACTTGTAAACGGGGGGCAAGGAACAATGGTGGAGGCAATAGAATTTTACGACAATCTGGGTCAGAATGCCACCTGGCGTGCAAGATAGCCTGGAGGTGTCGCGAAAGCAGTGTGCGCTACACTGCTCCGTGCAAATAACTATCAAGTAATCTACTTCTTCATTTCAGTGAGAGTGAAAGCTGCATTCTGTCTCCTGCACAAACAAGAAGTATTTTAAGTAAGCTGACAGAGAAACAGATTTGCTACTTTTAAAGTAACTTTAACTGGAGAAGAAAAAGGGTATAGGGTCAATACAGGCAGGTTAACATCATCACTTGCCTCCTATGCAGTGTGCTATTTTAACATGGGGAGGGGGGGGGATAGATCACCCCTTTGGCAAGCAGCGTGACTGATTGTACTAAATGCGCACAACTGGATGCAATTATCTGCCTAAATGGATTTTCAAAAATCCTATTTACAGAATTTCATGATTTGGGGTGTTTTTGTACACCTGTGCAACATACATGAAATACATACAAATAAGATAATACGTGGATCGGTTTTTTAATGCAAGAATAGGATTGGTAAACGTTAATCCACTGAGTTTGGTACCTTCATGTTGAACAAGGAGCTATTGTTTAAGTTGTTGCTAAATGTTTATCTACACATGCTGTCAGAAATAACCTTGTTAGGAAGGTGAAGTTGGTGTCTCAGCAAACCAGACCCCCTGGAGTAGGCGTTGAGTGGCCTGTGACTTGCTTTCCTTGTCTCTCTCAGCACCATCAAAAAGGAAAAGTAAGAAAAACAGCACAAACATTAGTTAAAACCTGATTCGAATCCAACAACCTACAGGAATAAATTTACAATGAAAGTAGATAGTATCTGTAGGGTGCAGGGGGTAGTATCTAAACTGAAATGTGGATAATTAAGAATCTAATCTCTCTTTCAATGGGCCACATCTTTTATTAACTGCTTTAATTAACGGACTATCAAAAACGAAAGATTCCTCTGATGCGATTACCTGAGTCGGCAACACTGGAGACAAAATCTTTTAAAAATGGCTACCAATGCCTTGTTCACAAAAGACTTTATTATCTAATGATGCATACTGAAAACATACAGAAATCTGCATGGTCCACTTTACATGCAGCAGAACAATCTTCACTTTACAATAAGTGAATGTCAACTGTTTTATGCAAGAGACAACACTTTAAAGTCACATTTCTTAAAGAAAGCTTCATTTACAAAAGAAATAAAAGGTAAAGAAGCAATTACCGCTTTTAAAAAGCAGCTGCTTTGTTCAAGAGTGGAAGGTTTATGCCTGTATTGAAAGACAACATGATCACAAATAATGAAAACAATGAACAAATGAAAAACACCTTTAGCATAAAGCAGTACACTTTCAAATGACATACAAGTAGCTAAAAAATCTTTATTATGGTGTTCTCTATCTGGCCATGAAATAAGGACTTTTGGAATTGGAGCTCCGCATTTGTCGTTAGGAAATGAAAACTTCTCTTAAGTATTGGCTCTATGCCATAGTGAACTGCATTTAACAAAATGTATAAAGTCTATATATATAGCAAGTTGATTTTTTAAAAGTGAAAGTAATAAACAGTACACTGAAGGCGCTCTCTCCATCAAGTGCACACTCCCCAATTTTTTCTTTCTTTGAATGTGATGATCAAACAGAAGTTGGAATTATGCCACAGTTGTAATGCCAGAAAACAAAAAAACAAGATCATTTATAAAAACATGCAGGGAATTCTGCTACAAAGCTATTGACCCTCATTTGCCAGTTGCTCCAGTACAATTAACATCTTAAACGTCAGTGATGTTGATGGTTTAGCTTACCTTCAGTGTACTGAAAGTTGTACGCAACCTGCTTTAAAAGAGGAGACCATCCCTGCGGGCAGGCTCAAGAAGGAATAGACCCCCTTCGGCACTGACTACACCAAGGGCATGCTGCTGTGGCCTGCACGCACACACCTAGGAAAACGCAATATAAACAGCATTTATGCTGGCCATTTTTCAGAGACCAAAATGAAGCCAAATCTGCTAAAAACCAAAATCAACCACCCAGTCTTACTGATATTTTAAGAGATGCTTTGTTGCATTTAGTTAGGGTGAGAGAGAGGGAGCATATGTGTGTTTATATATATATATATATTATATATATATGTTTGGGAACTGCAGCCATATACGCTAGCATTGTATTTCTGTGCAGTCTTGGCAATAAAACAGTTCTACAGTGAAAAAATCTTCACGTGAGAGACAAACAGAGTTACTCTAACATTTCTAAAAGAAATATCCGCCTTGGTGTTAATTCAAATATATCATTCTTCCTCAACTTTGCAGGGTAATTATTTATATGCTATATGTACATTTATAAATTGCTGTGAAATTGCATCAGTCTTTGTATATTAACTAGTCAAACCCTTTGAACATCTTCGCTGGATTTAAATTTTCTCCTGGATGAAGGCATGCTGTAGAGCCTGGTTGATACTAATCCGTTTAGCTGGGTCTAACATGAGGATCTGATCCAACAAGTCCTTCAGCTGGTGAACCTTTTTGCGCTGATCTTCAGGGAGGCGTTGGCACCCAATTAAATCTGCCAGCAGGTCCTTTGTTGGATTAATGGTGCTCATGACAGTTACTTTTTCCTACAAAGATAAGGGCATCCAGCACTTAATATCTGAGGCAACAATAAAGCCATAAAATAGTATATGGACATTCCAATTTATGGTGGTACTTTGTTATTTTAAATGGGGCATATTACATTCAACAGCTAAATGGAGTTTCTTATTTTACGAACTGCAGAAGGCTGGATCATGCTAGGTGAAAAGTGCTAGCATTTTCATGGAGAAAGGACTAGTAACTTTAATCGGATTCTAAGTAAACATCTTTGCATGCACCCTAGTTCAGCCGCCTTCCCACCCAGCTAAAAGCTGATTATTACTGCACTGTGAAAATCTTTTCTCTGAAGTCCTTCACAGCATCCAATCTCTATTCCGTGTGATCACAGCCAAGGTGAGGAGAGCTACACCTCTTAGCTATGCCTGTGAACAGCACTGTAAATGGGTGAGCATCCATCATTTGCTGCACTTACTTGAGCTTCTCTTTCCCTACTCCCTACCTTCCTCGACCACCACTAACTTAAGCCCCTCTCGTGCCAAATCAACGCTGCAGAACTGAGGCTGAAAGCAAAGCTACTCAGTGCACAGACTCAACAGTTCACCATTTAACATCAATGTTACACTGCAATCACGACAGTTGTCCCCCATCTTACCTTAACAAGGTAGATCTTTTAGACTAGAAAATTGGGGTTCACCTTGGGGAAATAAAGGGAAGGTACCCTCCAAATAGGAGCTTTCTGTGTATTCCGTACTGCGTGGACTGTTTTCTCTAAACTAAATAAGGATGAAAGTATTTCAACCTTCACTGCAAATCTGCAAGTAGTGAATAGTTTGGATATTCCACTGAACCAATCCAGCTGCTATTGTATAAAATCTTCATGTATTTGTTCATGTGGTTCTCTATGCTAACAGGTTTGCTGACAATTTGAAGAATATGCTGTATATGGTTACTGATCTCTCCCAAGCTTGGTGTATGTCAATAAGTTTTAAAACAAGCCCTTCATACAAAAAGTTGCAAAATTTATATAACAACCATATTCACCAAATTCTAATTTAAACCTACAAAAAAGGCATGAGAAATTTCCAAACAGAACATCGCATTTTACTTAGTGTAGTTCAGACTTACCCTTTCTGTTACTTTATCTACCTCTATGTACATAAAGTTGAGATTTTGATCGAAGTGTTGATCTTTGAAGACTCCTTTTCGGATCATCTGAAAATAGATAGCAAATTGAAAGTCTTAAAAAGTCCACAAGTATAAAACATGAAAGCAATAATCTCAAAGAGAAAGGCTTATTTCAACCATGTAGGCAAACTGAAAAATAAAGTGCACTTTATTTTACACTGATCTCAGAAGCTTAGGGCGTATGAAATGTTCAACTGATAAAAAGGTAGCATCTTAAAATAGGCCTCTACACATTTAACTCCAGAAAACTAAGACAAGCCTACATCAAAAGCCTCACGTTACTTCCAGAAAACATCAAGGGTCATTACGTTCTATTTCTTCAGATCACTGCAGAGAGAGAGAAAAATCTACAATAAAAAATGAGATGTCTTTTTCATTTGCATCAACGATAGACTGTTGTATCCCATACTCTCAGCGTGTGAGTGGAATGCATTTGTGCTCACACAAGAAGACTACATCTTCCTCTCTTCCCACCTGCAGCCCTCTGCATATCCTCAAAGTCTTCTCTAGAGGGTGGCATAAAGGGAGCTGCAGCGGGGAGGAAAGAAAGGCGAAAAGCTGTTCTGCAAGCAGGAGTCCTCTCATGCAATGGTGAGTTCCACCCACAGACTCTAGTTACTGGGAAGTTCCACTAGAATTAAGTTTTAATAGCATATTGGCCCCTTTCAGAAAGAATATCCGCAGGCTGTAAACCATAGTTTAGGGGCAGGGTGAACAAGTTGGGATGTTACAAGAGTCCTACAAGATCAGGGAAAATTCTAGAATGTTATTCATCTTTGAAAGCAATTTATTTCTTTACCTTGTTTGGCATCTTTCCTTTGAGGTCCATAGCAAGTTTCAACATATGATTGTTGGTTTTCCCAGGAAACAATATTTTTCCTGTGTAAAGTTCATATAATGTACAGCCTACAGACCACATATCTATACCGTAGTCATAGATTTTGCCTATAACTGAAGGAGAACAGTTGTAAAATTAAAACCATTAATCGTACAAAATGACACACTCAAGTAAAGGTCACTCACTTTTCTAGGATCAGCCAGCCACAAAAAGAACAGAATAAATGAGTTGCAGTATCTATGGTATTTCTCCCGTGCCACTCAGCTCGTAAAAATGGGTATACTATTAAAACAGCATTGCCATCATATCCTTTTCTAAACTTCAAAATTCATCCATCAGTGATGCTCCACACCAGCCTTAATTTCTTTCAGATCAAGAGTGTCAGGTGAGAGGTGAAAAGAGATTGGGTGAAAAGGTGGGTGAAAAAGTTTGTAGAACAGAGATTTTATGGTGTAGCAGTAGATAATACAGTACAATATACTACAGAAGCTTCCGTTCCCAGTCTGATCATCTGTTATGCAGAGGGAAAAGAATGTCAGAGGCAAGAGTGTGGAAGGAACAAAGAACAAAGTGGCTTAGGCAAGGAGATGGGGAGATAGTAGCAACCAAGTGAACGGAAAATGGGGAAGAAGCAACTAGGGAACCTTGAAAAAGGAGGAGTGGCAAAAGACATTGGTGAAGGAGGGAGGAGGGGACCCAGTAAGGGGGAACTTGATAAACCAAAAGCCAAGGAAACTTTAGATGGAGTTTGTTCTCCTTCTCACAGTAGCCTGCCATACACCCATGCTAGTTGGTTGATTGATAACTATTAAAATCTAAGACCGCATCAAGAAATTTTGCCATGTATAAAATTCAATTTTTGCGGTCCTTCTTTATAAATGTGCAAGTTAAAATCAACATTAACTGCAGAATTCGAATATAAGCAAGAATATCTCAGAGTAGATTAACTTACTAATTTCAGGAGCACGATAAAATCGGCTGACAAGATACGGTGTGATGTCATTATCCGCAACATGTGAAGCCGACCCAAAATCGCAAAGTTTTAGAATAGTTTTAGATTCGTTCACCTTAAAAAAAGCAACAAGAATTGTACTTAATGGAGAAAGTAGCAAATGACACTGATTGTGCAAACTAACCACCAACCTTTAAGAAGTTCAGCATATGTATTTAGCACGTATTAATACTGATTTTGTTTAAAAGCAGGATAGAGTTCAAAAGCAAGGTGAATCTGAACACTGTGTGCTGGGAACCAATGGAAAGTGCTGTGACTTCATGCTCTGCTATGGGCTTCCTGCCAGCATCTGATGGGGCCGTTGTAAGCAATAGGATGCCGTGACTAAATAGCCCCATAGTCTGATCCAGAAGTTTTATTTAGTTCTTGTCATCTTTTAAAAAATATCTTTTAAAAAAACCAACTGTCTGAAAGAATGTGTAACTTCTAGAGAAGCCATATTTTAAAAGGAATTTACTCTGAAGTTAATACTGACATCTGTTGAGAAAAACTGGAATTTATTCACCTGGTAGTCATGAAGAAGAAACATCTGAAATGAATTTGTACCGTATTTTTCGCTCTATAGGACACACTTTTTCCCCTCCAAAAATGAAGGGGAAATGTGTGTGCGTCCTACGGAGCAAATGCAGGCTCCTTGGCTTCGCCGCGACGCACCTGTCCTGGAAGCCGGAGGAGGAACAGAAGGGTCTCCTTCTGTTCCTTGTCCAGCGAAGCCGGAGGAACAGAAGGGTCTCCTTCTGTTCCTTCTCCAGCTTTGCTGAAGGGCGCTGCACCTTCTCCCTCTCTGCGCAGTGCCTCTCCTGTGAAGGAGAGGCGCTGCGCAGAGAGAGAGAGAAGGCGCAGCGCCCCTTGAGCAACGCGCCTGTCCAGCGAAGCCGGAGGAGGAACAGAAGGGTCTCCTTCTGTTCCTCCTCCCGCTTCGCAGCGACGCGCCTGTCCAGCGAAGCCCAAGGAGGAACAGAAGGGTCTTCTTCTGTTCCTTCTCCAGCTTCGCTGAAGGGCGCTGCCCCTTCTCCCTCTCTGCGCAGCGCCTCTCCTGTGAAGGAGGGGCGCTGCGCAGAGAGAGAAGGCGCAGTGCCCCTTCAGCGACGTGTGTGTCCTGGCTTCTGCTTTAGCCCTGCGCAGCCTCTTTGAGCAGGGTGAGCCTTCATCCCGCTGCCCTGAAGAGGCTTGGCGCCGTTACCCCAGAAGCCAGAACAGCCACACGGTATCCCAGAAGCCAGATCCCTCTTGCTGTTCTGGCTTCTGAGGTTCAGAATAATTTTTTCTTGTTTTCCGCCTCCCAAAACTAGGTGCGCCCTATGGTCCGGTGCGCCCTATGGTGCGAAAAATACGGTACTTCACCTCAAAGACAGAGTTCACACTTGAATTATTTTGCCCAGCATCCAATCTATGTTTTGTGGTTGTCAACAGCAATCCATTCCAATAAAGATTCTATATAGCTAACTTCCCAGCAGCCCATACCCAAATATTTTCAAAAACTGTTCGGTACAATGTTTGCACAGAGTGGGTTACTGTACTTATTCCATGCATCCTTGTAACTGTATACATGACTAAACTGTTCCTTCTTATGCAAAAAAAACTGCTGGAACTGTCAGGGGGTTGGAGTTAAGTGTGCCTACTGATACAAAGGCAGTTATGCTAGTGATGCATTTTCTGCGGAATGCTAATTTATCATGTAGGTGCACAAGTAGGTTATGAGAATAATTCCAAATTATACATTAAAATGCTAGCTAGCATATTACAATTAGCACTGACCAAATATTAGAATTCAAATGTTGCCAGTAAACTACTGAAACTTAAAATGACAAGTAGACTGCTCCTACAATAACAACAATAATATTATTATTATTTATGCCCCGCCCATTTGGCCAGGTTTTCCCAGCCACTCTACAAGTAATGTGAAGGCTGTTTGAGAGAGTGGTTGCGGCAGCAGCAAGGAATCTCTCTGTGTAATGGGAGCAATCCATACAGTGAGAGAGCTCTGTATGTGACAACTGACCTACGGAGGGTCACTCCACAGGGATGGTTTGCCATCAAGACCAATCCTAAGCTACGGCACATCTTTAGTTTGGAATGCAAGCTTGATTAAATTTGCTCTTATTTGTTATATTACTATACAGTGGTGCCCTGCAAGACGAATGCCTCGCTAAACGAAAAACCCGCAAGACGAAAGGGTTTTCCGATTTTTTAGCGGCTTTGCAAGACGAATTTCCCTATGGGCTTGCTTCGCAAGACGAAAGCCCATAGAGAAATCTCCGGGTACAGCGGGGAAGCGCAGCACGCCTTCTCCTCTGTTCCCGGACCTGTCCTGAAGGCTTGCGGTGGGACGTCCGGGAACAGAGGAGAAGGCGCGCAGCATTCTGAATGTTGGCGGTGGGGAGGAAAGCCCTCCTCCCACCGCAAGCCTTCAGGACAGGTCCGGGAACAGAGGAGAAGGTGGTGGGAGGAAGGTTTTCCTCCCCACCGCCAACATTCAGAACAGCATTCTGTCCCCAGACCTGGTCTGAAGGCGGTCTCCATAGGAAAGCATTAATTGATTTTCAATGCATTCCTATGGGAAACCGTGCTTCGCAAGACGAAAAACTCGCAAGAAGAAAAAACTTGCGGAATGAATTAATTTCGTCTTGCGAGGCACCACTGTACTAAGTTGGGTTGGATCTTATTCATAGAAATTGCTTCTTCCCCTTTGGGGAGGACTTGTGGGACACCAGGGAAGGTAGCCATGATCAGGCAGTTGGGGAGAAATCAACCAGCCACTGATATTTTTCAGCATAAAATCCATGAGAGAGAGAGAGAGAGAGAGAGAGAGAGAGAGAGAGAGAGAGAGAGAGGGAGGGAGAGAGAATATGAATTAAATCTCATAGAAATTGACACAATGTAAACAGGGTATTGTATTTTCTTTTCCCAAAACTATCTGCAGGGTTGTAACAAAATATTACTTACTAAAATATTGTCTGGTTTGATATCAGCATGCAAGATGTTGCATCTTTTAAGAAGTTTTAATGCTAGGAACAGCTGCTGACTATATGATCGCACTGCCTTTATATGGAGGCCAACATCTTTTCCATACTTCTTCAGCACCTCTCGTAAGTTCATACTAAATTGAAAAGAGACACACAACAGATGGGGATAGTAGAAGGTGGAAGAAACATAATGTCAAACACATTAAAAATAGTAATACATAGTAATTCAACGTACAGGAAGTTTATAGAAGTCAATCTGTAATAACATTGTTTAAACAACATTAACTTTATTTATTATTTGTAAAACTATTTTTATAACACCGTATCATATAAATGTATCACAGATAACAATATAAATCTTGAAAGGTTTTTTATACCCCACCATTTCAGCCCATAACTTACTTGTAATGGACCACCGAAAAGGGTGTACTGTACTTAGCGACAGCATTTGTTAGAAAATCTATTAGCTGAACATCAGGCGGCAGATTGCGAGTTGTGTCTATATAAATCATTGTGCACATGGAACAACTCAAACGTGTGCAGTGGAAATTCCAACTTCTCCTTCCTCTCCCCTTGCACACCCCCAGATCTGCTCTGCAGGGATCCCCAACTCTTCAGAGCAGATTTGGGGGTTGTGAGGAAGGGAAAGTGTGTGTGTGTGTGTGCTCCACTGCACTCGTGGAAGTTGTTCCAGGCATGCAATGATTTAGTTGCAAATAACTGAGAAAACTTACATGTATTTATAACTGAATAGAGCTATTTCTTAGCACCTTCAGAGATTGATTTTCTAACACACACATGAAGTAACAGGACAGAACCTTGATTTCCAGAACAGAAATGACCCACCCTACATGAAAAGAATGCTTCTGTTTTGGCTCCGGAATTAAAAGATCGCTAACGTTTTCCATCAGAAAACACTGCCACTACTTTTAACTCTCCTAATTCCATGTACACATGGAATTAAAATTAATCCGTGTGTGTATAAACAATTTTTTAGCTTATGTTTCAATTAATAAATTGTCAGTTTGCATTTTTTAGTACAGAAAGTATTGATCTGATGTGTAGAGATCTTTCCTGTTCTGCTTCTTAGCGCAAGAAGTTTCAAGCAGCTTCTCTATTTGAAAGGTTTCTGTTGTTTGGGTTATACCTTCTGGGAAGCTGAATATAGCAAATTTAAACAGGTTCTGTTATTCTTTCTGTCAAGGTCATGCTGACTATTATAGTCAGGCCAGGAGGAGCCTGGGTTACTCACTTTCTCTTTTTGTCTCTTTGTTCTGTTTCTGCATGCTATAGTGTTAAGGTTTATAGTCTTATTATACTTTTAAATTTTCTTGTAAGTGCTGCAACTGGATTTTTATGGACTGTGCCAATCCTGAATGAATTGGATTTGTGACCATTATGCTCATTTGCCTTCAGTAGCAAGTCAAGCTCTGCTGGATAAATTGCCTCTGGTCTATTTTTTGGGAACTCTGCTACGTGTTTAAGTTTTTTCCTCCCCAGAAGAAGCTGGGGCGACACAAATATTGTTCTGTGGCTTTCTAATTTTAATGCCAGGATAATTCTATAGTTTTGGAACCTCCTCCTCTTGACACTATTCTGCTTTAATAGTCACTGTCTCTGATGGAACGAATCGCAACTTGACGTGTCAGGTCATTCTGCTTATTTCTTTTTCAAATATCTTATTCCAGAATACCCTGTTATATGCTGAGGAAGAACTACTTCTGAAACTTTCAAACAAGGTTTAGTTTAAAGAGATGAACAGGGCAATAAGATAAACAGTCTAAACAGCATTATTTTAAACCTTACCTGAGTGGTTCAAATACTAAACAAAGGTGCTGCTTGTGATAAAAATGCCGGAACAATCGCAGGCAATGGAACTTGTCATCAGGATCTGCATCATTGAGTTTTTTCAAGAATTCCAATTCTTTTAAACCAGTTTTTTGCCTGAAAATAAATCCATTTATTATAATATACATCACACAAACACCATTTAAAATGCAGAAATATATAAAGAAGTAACAGTAACAATATTACAAGGATCAATGTAATCTGAACTTAGGGGTGGTCACTACCAGAAGACGTATAATGCTCTCTGGAGACTAGGCAGACAAAGCAGCCATAAGGATAAGAGCAGAAGGACCTTATCTGATATGAGAAACCTCTGGTTTGCAACTGTGACTGAATGCATGCAAATCTGAAGCTTGCAAAGATTAGGCAAGAAGATAGAGAGCATCCTGTTATGGGAACTTTAGGGAAGGAGGAGGTAATACAGGCTATTATAATCCCTAGAACAGGCATAAGCAAACTCGGCCCTTCAGATGTTTTGGGACTACAGTTCCCATCATTCCTGACCACTGGTCCTGTTAGCTAGGGATCATGGGAGTTGTAGGCCAAAAAAACATCTGGGGGGCCGAGTTTGCCTATGCCTGCCCTAAAATATTGT
This sequence comes from Podarcis filfolensis, assembly GCF_964270895.1. NCBI lineage: Eukaryota > Metazoa > Chordata > Lepidosauria > Squamata > Lacertidae > Podarcis > Podarcis filfolensis. The sequence continues at coordinate 27,316,875 of NC_139603.1, read as the reverse complement.
TCTTCAATCTAGGTCCCCAGACGTTGTTGGACTACAACACCCATCCCCCAGGCCACCTTAGGCAATGGCCAAGGATGATGGGAGTTGTAGTCCAACATCTGGGGACCCAATGTTGAAGAACACAGTCCTAGAAAGGGAATAGGATGGAACTTAAAGCAAGCGCTCCGGTTGATAGCCCAGAAAGTGAGTATGTAACAGAAAACCGGAAGCACGGTTGCTCTGGTATGCATCAGAGTCTGGCATCATTTCTGCTTCCAAGGGTCAGTTTGTTCATCTACCCAACTCTTTCAGAATTAGGAAGTCCCCATGAGGCTTCTTCAGGTATCATACAAACGTACAGGTATGGTGGGGAAATACACAGCACTTGAATTTTACAGACATCAAAATGTTATGGTTAATTCAGTGGGACAGCTTAAATGTCTCTTCAAATCTGCTCCAGAGGGTTGGAGTAGTTTTCGAAGAACAGAGGAGGTGGCATGGGGGCTGGAGAAAGGAGTGGAGGGAGACTGTCAAGTATCACCTCTATTTCTGTTCTGCAGACAGAAGGCTTCACTAGATTAATAAACCGTCTTCCAGCAGATGAACACCAACTCTTTACAGTTAGTCACTCAACTACTGAAACCAGCAGCTACAGGTTAGTAGTTTACAAATAACAGGATTCTATATATTTACAAAACATGCTACATAACAGTCTTCCTGAATATTGTGCAAATCTTGAGTTGCTGCTCATGCATCTTTGCAAAACTTGTAGGGCCACTACTGTTTTAGTTCATTTTATCTTGAGATGTAAAAATTTTTTACTTACATAAGCTCATTGTTCCTAATGATTTTGACAGCCACTTCTTGGTTTGCTCTTGCCATATCTCTGGCCCGCACCACATTACTGAAAACTCCTTGGCCAGTGTACCCATATACATTGTAGCGTTTATCTAGAACTTCACCTATGTTAACGCCTAAGGAAAAGAAAAAAGATGCTGTTAAATGCATTTTCAGTGCCAATCTATCAATCAATCAAGGAGGATTTACCTGTACAGAAATGCATATAGGGTGTAGCCATAATAGCAATTTCCATTAAGGGTCACTGCCTGCTTTAACATAACTCCTCTGTCTTTGTTCTGGATAGAAATGCAAATATTGTGTTTGAATGAGAAATCCTCACAACTGGATAAGACAGAACATGTTGATAACTAGCTTGCTTCTTACCTTCTACAGTGAAGGGATGGTGGAGCCCCAGACTCACTCCTGATCTCAAGTCAGTTAGAACCAGAGTAACACCTAAATAGGTTTTCTATGAATACATAATGCTACTCCCTGACTTCTTCCCACTCAGTTTAATGATGTCATGTTTGGGAAAAGAGGAAGGATACAAAGTATTTCCTCCCAAAATACCCACGTTACAATTTATGATCCAAAGAACCATGCACCCCATTTTGAGATTTTCAATGAGCAGTCAACACAGAATCCCTGAAGTACCATGAGAGTTTAAAGAACATGAGGATTTAGCAAGGTAACTCTTTAAAGGAGAACAATGGAAGATACTATGTACAGGCAAATTTGAAAACCACAACATGCCTGTTCGAACTCAATTGTCTAAGAGCAATGTGCCACTGCATACCAGCTGCAGGAAATCACAAGTGGGGAGAACGCTGTTGCACTAAAATTCTGCTTGTGGGTTTCCCATTAGCCATCTGGCCAGTCAATGTGAGAACAGGATGCTGAAGTTTGTGGGTCTTCGGTTCAATCCAGCAGGGCATTTCTTATGCTCTTTAAAGAACATTTGTGCAAAATACCCAAACAGCATTTTAAATACATAAAAGTAAGAGTGTGAATGGTCTCCATCTTCTGTGTGAACCACTGCCAGCAATTCCTTGTCACAGCAGGGAGGAGCTGGAAGGTTCACACTTTTTACACAAATGTGTCCTCTTTTCCCCCAAGCAATGCAAATGGGGTGACTGGTGAAAATCAAGCTAGGGTGCCTATTGGCACCAGAGTAAAGCCAGCTTTCTGGCCAATTAGTTCCAACTTCTCAAGTTCTCTATGCCTCACCCAAATCAAGTACCAAGACATTTATTTTCGGGGATTTTGAACAATATTAACTTGTTTTCCCACATGAGAAAACTAAAAGAGAACCCATTTTCCTGTGGATTTTTTGTAGTTGTTTATGCAATATTCCTGAAGGAGATTCAGTGAAGCGTTTGCATTCTGAGTCCAGTTTGGCAAATAAAGCTGGAACTTATTTTCCGAGCCATTATTCTGGTTTCCATTGAATGGCGAATGTTGATGCTTCCAGAGAAAAACTGGGAAAATGTAAGCTAGAGTTGTGGACACACACATATATATATATATATTCACTCACACGTTTTCTTTGATGTTCTAAATGTGGGAGATAGCCCGGCAACATTAAAATGTCATTCTGCTGGCCTTTAAACAGGATTCCTTTAATCTGCAGTTGTGCTCAGATGATAATATATATGAGATGTACCAATCATACTTACGATAATACCCCTCTGCATCTGTCCAGTTATCCCTGAGATTGGGGTTTTCTTTGAAGTCTTTTCCAATGCCAGCAGCCCTAAGGCGTGCACTCTAAAATAAAGTAAATCTCATTTAGCTTTTTCCTTCATGAAACGCCTATGAAACTACAAGAACTGTTTTAATTTATCTATTTACTGGTTGCCCAATTACATAGTTTCCTAGACAGCTCACAAAAAGTCTTTAGAAGGCCCAATATCAAAGGGCAAAGACACTCTGTACTTCAAAGAACATACAAAACATCAATGCTAGGCATCTCTCATTAAAGCTGATGAGTGTTTATCTTACTATTTGGGCTATTTGAATTCTGCTGAGTAATTCTGGTACTATCCCTAATGCAACTGCAACAATGAAAATGGTCAAATAATCACTTTCTAGAGTTAATGGTTTAAATGATTCAGGGCGAAACCCAACACTGAATGAGGAGACCTTTATTCACACAGTGAGAGTTCCCTTCCTCTCCCTCCTCTTAAATCTGCTTTGGGGGTATTAACCTCTAGGTACATAGTGGGCTGCAGCGGGGAGGAAAGGAAGATGAACTTCTGTAGCGGAGATGGAAGTCCATTCTGCTTGCTCACAGACACCATTGGATAAAAAACCTGGGAATTAATCCAGTGGTCTTTTAGAAGTTTTTATATATGTTCTTTACCAAAACAGAGCAGCACTTCAAAAAGCATTTATACAAAAATTACCTACATCAAAATATGCAGCAAACATATCATCTGATTCTGTGAACATGTCAGGAGCTGTAATTTTCTTCTGAGACGAACCTTAAAAGAATTCACATTCATGAAAGCAATGAGAAAGAATACAAGATAGCCTTAACATTTCTACAGATCATTCCATTAATGTCCTGCTCTCAGAATCTTCTGGACTGAAGAGCAACGTGCAACACAATTAAAATACAGGCAGCCCTTCATTTATGTGTGTTTAATGTGTGTGTGACGGGGTATACGTGCAGAAATGACCTGGAAACATTGTAAAGATGTCACTGAAATATCACTAAAATGGCAGAACAGGGGTGGGGCAGGGTATTTGCAGGCTTTCTCAATAGGTTTCAATTATACACGATTTTACCAATGTGTGCGGTGCCTCGGAACATAACCCCTGTGTAAACAGGGAGCTGTCTAAAATTGAGGGTTCTTTGCTCTCCTGCCTCTGTCACGTGAAGAGGGATACTACCCACCTCATTTGGTTCATCATCAACCGCCTTAAATTAAAACAATCCCAACTACACAACTTACAGTGCAAGCAAAAAGCAGAGTAAAACTCTATGTATCTAAAGATCTGGAATAAGGTTTTCACCTGGGTAATACAAAGACATAAAACTTAGCAGCAGATAAACTTTCAGATTTCCAAAGTTAGGGTGTCACCACAAGGAAGTTCTGTCTCTGATCACCACCTGCCTCATCTCTGATGGCAGCAGGACCCAGAGAAGGACCTAAAGCAGATCGTAATACACCGGGGGTGCGGGGTGTTGCAGAAGAAGGTGGTCCCTTAAAGTATCTAGTTGCCAAGCCACCAATATTGACAAGATAGGGTTCTTTCCCCGTTCCAGTCAGTAGTCTAGTCACAGTACAGTGGTGCCCCGCAAGACGAACGCCTCGCAAGACGAAAAACCCGCTAGACGAAAGGGTTTTCCGTTTTTCGATGCGCTTCGCAAGACGAATTTCCCTATGGGCTTCCTTCGCAAGACGAAAGCCCATAGGGAAATCTCCAGGACAGCGGGGAAGCGCAGCGCGTCTTCCCCACTGTCCTTGGACCTCCTCCGAAGGCTGGCGGTGGGGCGGAGAGACCTCCTCCCGCCGGCAGCTTTCAGAAGGCTGCTCCGAAGGCTGGCGGCGGGAGGAGGTCTCTCCGCCCCACCGGCAGCCTTCGGAAGGCTGCTCCGAAGGCTGGCGGCGGGAGGAGGTCTCTCCGCCCCACCGGCAGCCTTCGGAAGGCTGCTCCGAAGGCTGGCGGCGGGAGGAGGTCTCTCCGCCCCACCGGCAGCCTTCGGAAGGCTGCTCCGAAGGCTGGCGGTGGGGCGGAGAGACCTCCTCCCGCCGCCAGCCTTTGGAAGGCTGTTCCGAAGGCTGGCGGTGGGGCGGAGAGACCTCCTTCCTCCGGCAGCCTTCGGAAGGCTCCTCCGAAGGCTGGCGGTGGGGCGGAGAGACCTTCTCTCCGCGCCAGCCTTCGGATGGCTGTCCTGAAGACTTGCGGTGGGAGGAGGGTTTTCCTTCCCACCGCCAACATTCAGAATGCTGTTCTGAATGTTGGCGGTGGGGAGGAAAAACCCTCCTCCCACCGCAAGCCCCGGGAACAGAGAAGCGCTGCGCGCCTTCCCCTCTGTTCCCGTACCTGTCCTGAAGGCTTGCGGTGGGGAGAAAAGCCCTTCTCCGCACCGCCAGCCTGTCAAGCGGTCTCCATAGGAACGCATTAATTGATTTTCAATGCATTCCTATGGGAAACCGTGCTTCGCAAGACGAAAAACTCGCAAGAAGAAAAAACTTGCGGAACGAATTAATTTCGTCTTGCGAGGCACCACTGTAATCCCACCCACAATTGTGCAATCTCAAAAACCCTGCGTTGGATCCAGTTTCATGACTTCTAACTAAAGTCCTATCCATTTTGATGGGTGGCGCTGTGGTCTAAACCACTGAGCCTCTTGGGCTTGCTGATCAGAAGGTTGGCGGTTCGAATCCCTCTGATGGGGTGAGCTCCCATTGCTCGGTCCCTGCTCCTGCCAACCTAGCAGTTTGAAAGCATGAAGTGCAAGTAGATAAATAGGTACCGCTCTGGCAGGAAGGTAAATGGCATTTCCTTCCGCTGCTCTGGTTCACCAGAAGCGGTTTAGTCATGCTGGCCACATGACCAAGAAGCTGTCTGTGGACAAGTGCTGGCTCCCTCGGCCTATAGAGCAAGATGAGCACCGCAACCCCAGAGTCGTCCGCGACTGGACCTAACTGTCAGGGGTACCTTTACCTTTTACTCTAAGCATGTCTAAGTCTGGGTCCAACCACTTACATTTTATTGGGATCTGGGTATGTGTAAGAAAGCCATATTACATTGCGCTGAGAACTGCACAAAAACGTTTCTGAATTTTGACTGTGTGTTCAGTCAGCCTGATAAAGTGAGAGGCATGTCCTTGTTTTCTGGTGACTCAGCATACCAAGTCCGGAAGCGACCCCAGGCATAATTTAACTTAGCTTTCTACAAGTGAGCAAACTTGTACAATATTTCATGATATTCTAAAATTAATGAGACAGTCTCTTACTCATGGCTGCCATGTCAAATGTATCTCTCTTTTGATTTTAGCTGTTGCAGATCTTCTTTCAGAACACATTTCACAGGAATTTGATTCTTACCATTATTTTGCTCAACAGCCATGAGGTTGTGCTTAGCCTTCACCGAGGCTTCAAAAGTGTCCACATTTTCCCGTTCATACTCTTTAACATCAGCAGCTACCCGCTCTAGAATGTCATCAGGTGAGTTTGAGCGACTGCGAGTGCTGCTCTGAGGACTGCTTGGTTCAGATGGCATAGACATGTTGCTATCTTCAGTTAGGTACTTGTATTTCTGTAAAAAGAAATCTTCCATTACTTAAGCCACTGAAAAAATGTACATTTTGTGGTGATATAAACACAGGTAGCGCTGTGGGTTAAACCACAGAGCCTAGGACTTGTCGATCAGAAGGTCGGCAGTTCGAATCCCCGCGACGGGGTGAGCCCCCGTTGCTTAGTCCCTGCTCCTGCCAACCTAGAAGTTCAAAAGCATGTCAAAGTGCAAGTAGATAAATAGGTACCGCTCCTGCGGGAAGGTAAACGGCATTTCCGTGCACTGCTCTGGTTTGCCAGAAGTGGCTTAGTCATGCTGGCCACATGACCTGGAAGCTGTACGCCGGCTCCCTTGGCCAGTAAAGCGAGATGAGCGCCACAACCCCAGTCGGCCACGACTGGACCTAATGGTCAGGGGTCCCTTTACCTTTTTAAACCAAAGAAATATTTTTGCTTTATTCCAGCACCGTGGAAGCAGTTGTTCACTTGAAAGAGAGGCCTTTCCCACACACTTCATTTTATTGCAGACCTCTACTGCATTATGGATAGCGCAGTTGGTAGAGAATGAGACTCTTAATCTCGGGGTCATAAGTTCAAGTCTCATGTTTGGCAAAAGATTCCTGCATTGCAGGGGGTTGGACTAGATGACCCCCGTGGTCCCTTCCAACTCCACAGTTATATTATTATTTGCTCTCAGATTTTTTCCCTAAAGGTCCTTGAAGAGAGCAGGAAAGGCTTTCTTGGGCAGACAGATCTACTAAGGCAACACTGGATCCAACTCTTCATTTCTAACCCCAAGGAAACATAATAGATATGTCTGTGGGTGTTTGCCCAGGGTTACTAGGGTGCTACCACACACACCAGTTGGAGCATGCCACTTAGCATGCTGCAGAATGTGATGACTTGGCATTTATTGTGTGCACTCTTTGTTCAATGCACTCTTTTCCCTTTGCAGTACCTAGACATGAGGGAATTTGTGGCAGCTAATTATAACAGAAAGCTGAATGGATAGTCCTTGTAACTATGGCTACTTGAATGCCTGACCACACTCTATGGAAACAGTATGGATGATCAGCTTTCACAAAATTACAGTCTGGTTTGGAGGGGTGGTAGTACAGCACTCTCACATACCTGAACAATTGCTTGCCTCTGTAACCTTCTCTGCTCTATCAAAGCTTCCTCATCTTCTTCTTCAACGTCAAAATCTTCAAGGCTATTAAAAATGATGATTGACATATCCTTCAGGCCACTTATTGATGCAAGAATTTATACTCAAATACCTTGAAAACAATACTCAAAAACTTGGATCCTAAAATGTTAATTTAAATAACTTCACATTACAGACTGACAGGAAAAACCCCAAAGTTTTATTATAATTGACCATTATTTATAAGCTTTATAAATATTAGATATTAGCTGTTGTAATTCATTCAAACTAATTTAATACACTATGGAGGGGTTATTATGGTTAATGGTTGTATTTTTAATTTGACCAACGTTGCTCTCTGTTGTATTTATGTTCTCCTTGTAGTGTACGTGACTGCATTTGGTGCTACTGATTGGTACTAACAGTCCTAGAATAAATGTACGTAAATATTAAGATATTGGGGAATTTTGACTATTGAGATTATTGCATAAACATTGTACCAGTCCCTTTTCATATATGAGCTACAGATTAACCAATCTATTTGCCTTTATTATAATTATGGATGGCAAGTAAGTATAATGACAGGCGTATATTCACATATACTTATTTTTACATCTTCATTTTCATGGAGATTAATTATGTGCATTTTTACTTCACTGTGCCCAAGTATCGTCTGGCCAAAAACAAATACAAACTATATGGTTGAGACTAGGAATACATATTTGTATTGGATCCTATCCAACAGTGTGACTTGGCAAGGCCTCCATCAGCAGAACAGGGAGGGAAACATTTTTTTGGCTCATTTCCCATCACCACTGCAACCCCCCCGGCAACACTCTAAAATGCTCTAGTGCAGATTTAGGGAGACTGTAAGGAACTATGGGGAGAGAAGTTGCTGAAAATGGGCCTTATTATCAACTGGGTAGCACTGTTGGATATAACCTACAAACCTGATTGCTTATAACTAAAGGTTCCTGTAGCAGAGCCTCAGTCAATATGAGATCAAATATTAATCAACTGGCAATCATTCCCAAGGTATCCTAACATCTGGCAATGGAGCCCTGTCAAACTGAACAGAACGACAGTAACAAGTTCACCAGGCATGGGTCAGCATTTAGCCAATAAGTTAAAATAACAAGAAGAATGTGGCACATTAGGTAGACGATCAGCTAGCTACAGCATTGAACTCACTATTAATATTCAAGATTGCCCTCCATGTTGAAAATACTTCTGATTTAAGAAAAAGAAGACATTTCATCTATCTACACACAGAAAAATCTGGTAGAAGATCACAATATGAAACATTAAAATTCAGTTCCTACTTTTCATCTGATGAGGATTCTTGCTCAACCTTCATCCCTTCAGAAAGGCTTCCTTTAAATTTGTCTTCTATTTTGCTCCTGCTCCTCCGCCTATGGCCACCCCGTGACCTAGATCTCCTCCTAAGGCGAGATCGACTCCGTCGACCCCTATCCCTGAAAATGTGGAATTAAAAGAAAAAAGAATCAATGTGACAAAGTATCTCTTATATTTATATACATGCTTGAAGCATTTTAAGGTTCTAATCTGTTCCATTCAAAAGCAAAAAAAAAATAAAATTACTTAGGATGAGGCAAGGTTTGTTCTTCACTTCCTCTCATGTTTAGATATTAATAAACTATGCATGTTGGTTTGGAATTCAAAGTTAGGTCAGCACTGGTTTCCTCTCTGGTCGGCAGAGGGAGCAAGGTGGCCACAATTTGAGTAGCATGTTCCTAGATGAAGCATAGGAGTGTTAGGGAATTGGCAAAATGTATAGGGCTATGTCCTGCAGAGTTGCCCCATTAGTGCAAGGACTTCTGCCTCTGCAATCAGACTTCCTCTTCCCTCGAGCCCCCACTCAAATATGTTCTGGGGGTTCCCTTACCTCTCCCAAGCAGAGGAAGTACTATTGAGCAGGCATAAGTCCTTGTGCTAACAGAACAACTTTGTTGATAACAACCCATAATGGTGGTGGTAGGGCATTTTTTTAAAAAAGAACTATTCTCAGTTAATGTACAAAATTAATTTCTACTTATTTTTACAGTATAGTAGAATATATACCTTCTCCGAGGAGATCTACTCCTCCTTCTTGGAGATCGGCTACGTCGAAGAACTGAGCGAGATCTTCGTCGAATAGGAGACCTGGATCTTCTTCTGGATGGGGACCACCTAGGTGGGCTGACATCTTTTGATCGCTCACGTCTAGAAAGGATATCATCCCTAGTTCGTGTTCTTGAAGTTAGAAGAAATATTGTAAAAATATATACAAAAATAGGCCTGATTCCCTTTAAAAAACCATTTTTAAACTCACTGTAAAGTTGTCTTTATAGCATTTCATAGACTGAACTGAGTAGAAATATATATAAGCAAGAATGACATAAAAGGTCCCCTATAATTAAAGCATATATAGACATACTATAGCAAAACTGCTGAAATGCTAGCAAATCAAGTTTCATATTCACACCAAATCCTCATGTGATGCTTTTATTGCCTGCAACAGTCTGCCTTTCCAAGCATACCTATGCTAGTTATTTGTAGCTTGAAAAATACCTCTTCCAAGTTACAAAGTGTTGTCTGCTTTGATGTTTCCACTTCCAAAGAAACAATATCAGTGGTGACTGACAAGTCTAGCTCAGCATACTGTTTTATTATTAAACACTTAAAACCGCAAAAGTTACTATGCTATTATTTTTGATATTTTGTTAAATAAATCAAAGGTCTTCCACAAATTTCTATAACACATACCAGGGGAAATTGGATCCAGCTGGCTGAGTAGACCCAGAATTGGCCCACCCTCTATGGACCACTTTGACTGGTGGGCAGAACCACCTACTTGTCAGATATGTGACATCATATGGCACCAGGTCATTCAAGTTTATTTGCCACAGCTGGAAAGGAAGAATCGGGAGCTCACTTATAGTGTTCTCCCATTTCTTCCTTTGCAAATTGGCATCTCGGTTTCACCAGTTCAGCACCTCTCATGTGTTAGGGGATGGACAGGTGGGCACATTTTAAAAAAATTAAAACCACTTGATTCTTAATTTTCTTCATTAAAATTACCTTGGAGAAGAAAAACGCCTCCTTTCTGATTCTCTTCTTTTTCTTTCTACAGATCTACTCTTTGCTCTCCTAGGAGACAGATTTCGAGAGGGCGATTTACTCTGCTTAGATCTGCGATCATTAAGGAGAGGTGATCTGCTGCGTCTTGGCTTATCTCGTAGTTTCGGGGACAAACTTCTTCCTTTAGGGCTGCGGCCAGGTCTTCTACCAGGAGACCTGTTTTCTTTCCCTGATGATGCATCTTTAGAAGGAGATTTGGTGGGCTTCTTCTCTTTTTCAGCTTCCAATCTCCTGGATTTTCGATCTTTAGACCTTGATCGTCTATCTTTGGATTTGCTTCTTTGTTCTACTGGAGATTTTGATTTTTTGCCACGATCTCTGTTTTTAGTTTCATTAACAGCTGGAGATTTTTTATGATCTCTAGACTTCATCTTATCCTCTGCTTTAGTCTTATCTTCTGGAGACTTTGACTTCCTATTTTTCTCCTGAGAGCGCCTTCTAAGAGTTGGAGACTTTGACTTTCCTACTTGGTCTTGAGACTTTATTTTTTTAGAGGGGCTTTTTGATTTTCTCCTCTCTTTTGATTTACTTCTTGTTGCTTTCTCTTTTATTCCATCAACTCCTGACTTGCTTTTCTTTTTATCAGATCTGTGCCGAGTCCGTTCTTTTGATCTGCTCTTACTCCGTTTCTTTGAACTTGTTTTATTGTCTACAATCTCTGGTTTCCCTTTAACGTTTGATGACTTAGTTGCAGATCTAGTCCCATTTCTCACCTTATCATTGATTTCTCCCTCCTCTTCAGAACCTGACTCATAACCTTGCAATATTAATCCCATCCCAGACTGAACTTTTCCTTCCATTAGCTCATTTTCAAGTTCAGCTTTAAGCAATGCTCTTTGTTTCTCTAAGTCTTCTAAAGGAGCTAAGAAATCAATTTTAGTTCTTTTTGCTGGACCATCTTCTCTGTCAGAGGCATCAGTAATCTCCTTTCGTTTATGTTTCTTATGTTTGTGCCTATGTTTATGTTTTTTGTCTTTATCTTCTTCTGAAGAATGTTTATGTTTCTTATGTTTACCTCGGTGTTTGTGCTTCTTTTTTTTATGCCGGCTGTGTTTAATTTGTGGTTGCTCTCCTTCTGAAATATCCCCATTTTCTTCATTTGCACTTCTCTCAGAAATATCAGCATCATCAATTCTGTAAATATGTTTAAATAGAATAAATCAGAGATCAAATGAAATATTATGGTTGGCAGCCAGAGATCTGACCAAATTTTCTGAGATCTTTCCTTTCCCTCTCAGTCCTGTGGCACAGCTTACCCAACATAGGGCAGTCTCCCAATCCTTAGGAAAGTCTTTGGAGGGGGAGAATTTAGGGGGGCAGCTAGGCAGACAAGAGAGCAAGAAATTTGCCCCATAACTGTTTAGAGAACTCTTAATCTGCATTCAAGCAAAATATATCAGAAGTATGTCTGTGCCGGTAACCAGCAAGGATCCCTCCTACAAGTAAACTGTAATTACCCAATAACAACACAGCACAAATACACTAGTGCAGGAAAATAAAATGGCAAAAACACTACCTAGGCAGGTTCATTTTTTACTTCTACTTGTGAATTAGATGGCAGTCAAAGTATATTTTTATACATTGATCCATTATTGCCCCATTTATTTTCAGATTTACTTTCGGGCACAATTAGTTTAAACAGCCATGTTCATCATCCTTGCTAAAGAAAGGACTCCCCCCCCCCCAATAACTAGAAAAATAAGCTACAGACCATTTATTATAGCTATTCTTCTATGGTTCCTGATAAGCTAACTTATGATGAATCAATCAAGATAATATTTTTATTCAAACAAATAGAGCATAAGGGACCAAGCACAAAACATGTTCAATTGCACAACTAAGGATTAGACTTAAGAGTTTAGATGAAATTAAGAATATAAGAAATATAATTAAATAACAAGCATCACTAAAATTCATACATACTGTTCATACATAAGATGCTCAAATACCAGTGTATAAATATTATACCATGGTTTGCCAACCCAGTGCCCATGACAGCCTTCATTGGCACACCTGGCATGGGCCCCAGGCTCAATTTCATTTTTTAAAAAGCAAATCTCTAGCCCTCCTAGGAAGAAAAATGCACAGGTGCCCTTATAGGCAATTTCTGCTAAATGAGCTAGCCTAGCTGCTTCTACCTGTTAAGTGTTTTTAGCCAACGAGTAAAATTAGAGGTGTGCCTATGATTGCTAAGTAGTTGTTTGGACACCAGGCTACAGGAATCCCTGGGGTCTTAAAGAGCACCTGCTTTCCCTTCCCCTTCCATGCATTTTCCCGCTTTATTTTTTTCTTGTCCCTGGAAGATGTCATTTACCCTTCCTTTCTGTCTCACAACCAGGATGTATCTTGCCTGTGGTAGGTTTGTATGAGATCTGGGAGTTATTTCCTGCAAATACTACTGTATAAGTATGGGTGTGTGTTACAGAATTCTCCCTCCCTTCCAAAGGCAAATGTTAAAAATTTGCAAAAGAGGGGGAGACATGTCTTCTTGTGTTCAGAGGATAAAGACTAGGCACCAAGATTCTCCTGTAACGTTAACTGACTGTACAATGGTAAAAGTCTATTCAAAACTACGTCTCTTTGTTTCTAATGGGGTTTACTCCCAGATAAGCGGGTACAAGATGACAACCTAGGCTTTGATTTACAGTTGGAATGGGTGAAAGCAGGATTCTTGTGCCTTTTAACAGCTGTAACTCCACAATCAAGACCAGCAGGACATAGCTGATTTCCCATGGTAGGAGTGAAGTTCTTGGGGTGGGGGAGCTGCAATAACTGTTCTCTAATTTTGTGTTGTGCCATGCCCTCCCAGCAGCCATGTTGCATTATGCTATGCCCTCTCTATGGCAGACATTTTGTGACCTGCGCCCACAGCACTCTCTCAAAATTTGAAATGTGGCCATTGATCCAAAAAGGCTGTTGAACTAGGTATCAGACTAAATTGCTTCAGAATTTTACAAATCAAATTAGCATATTGACTCTGCTTAGAACACAACACAAAATGAGATATGTGTGGGGTTATCGCCAACGCCAGTCATAACTAATTTGAGTATCTTAAGTCCGCTGACTTCAGTGGGTCTACTCTGAGTATGACTAGTTGGATATAATCCATTGTCTCCAAAATATAAAGCCAGAACTGTGAGTAAAACACACTGTCATGAATGTAATATCCCTGAGCATGCTACCAAGCATAGATCCAGGAATCTGTTGCCCACATACCATTCACGAGGAACAAAAGATGAAAATATCTCTGTGAACTTATGGATTGTGCAATTATTATGCGCCTTATGGCCAATAAGGGTATTTAAACAAAATGAAAATTAGAGTATTGTCTTCCCCTTGTTAGTTTTCTTATTTTAAGATGTAGGAAATAATTGTGTGTCGATCACTTTGGAAAACAGTCTAGCGACTTCTATTACTTCAGTGATTTTTAGACAACTGGGAGGAAAGCCAGCATAGTGCTGTGGCATAAAGGTAGTTGAATACATCACCATCTTCACTACTCTACCTTTCAATACGGTATATTTATGCCCTCAACCTAACTGAAGTTGTAGACAGTGAATAAAGAGTCCCCTTCCCATGGACTGCTGACATAAACGGGCAATCTGACCTTGTCCATATGCTTATCAATTGCGAAAACAGTGAAGAAAAAGAAAACAAGTTCTAGCAAGAAAAACAAGTTTTATTAAAACCTTCTCAAAGAATTTGTGTTTCATCCTGTAACTGGTGTTGATTTTTACCAAATCATCTGCAGCATGAAGCAAGCTCTGACGCATGAAAGTTGTAGTGAAAACTAGCAAAAATTGCACTGATTAGGAGCCGCCCCAGTGCTTGTTCTGGTTGAAGCAGAAACAGTGGGGAGAGGGTAACATGCCCCTTTACTGCATTAGCTGCCAAGCTGACACAGCAAAGAGGCCCAGATTGAGCCTGTTCTATCATGCGATGGCAGCAGTGTCCACACTGGATCCAGCAGATCCTGTGCCAGTCCCATTTGCTGGAGGGAGGAAGTGGGCTGCTGGGTGCCACTGACAGTACTCTCCACCAGTCCACTGTTTGGGTGGGCACACCCTGACGGTGGGACTTTCCTGCTGGAAGTCAGCAGACACCATCCCATCTAAATGCACAGATCTGGATTGCCCTGTTAGCTTAATAAGTGGAACTACAGTTTTCAAATTCTGCATGGGTCATCCAACCACAAAATGTTTACAACTAATACCTAACCAGCAAGTCACCCTTGATTGGAAATTGAGTTTTACAAGTTTATTGTGTGTGTATGATTTGATTTTACAAGTTTATTGTGTGTGTATGATTTTACAAGTTTATTGTGTGTGTATGATTTGAGACGCGGGTGGCGCTGTGGGTTAAACCTCAGCGCCTTGGACTTGCCGATCGCATGGTCGGCGGTTCGAATCCCCACGGCGGGGTGCGCTCCCGTCGTTCGGTCCCAGCGCCTGCCAACCTAGCAGTTCGAAAGCACCCCCGGGTGCAAGTAGATAAATAGGGACCGCTTACCAGCGGGAAGGTAAACGGCGTTCCGTGTGCTGCGCTGGCTCGCCAGATGCAGCTTGTCATGCTGGCCACGTGACCCAGAAGTGTCTGCGGACAGCGCTGGCTCCCGGCCTATAGAGTGAGATGAGCGCACAACCCTAGAGTCTGTCAAGACTGGCCCGTACGGGCAGGGGTACCTTTTATGATTTGTTTAGGGATTGCCTCATAAAAAGGAAGTTACTAATCTAATAACCCATGGATACCATAGCTGTAAAAAAAAGTGTATTCTGGTGAACAGCCAGAAATTGTGCTTTCAACAGCTCACAACATGAGCTTATTGCCCAAATTTCTTGCATACTGATCCTATTCATGTTCACTAATCAATTAGTCCCTGCAAGTTTGATTACATTTACTCTGAAATTGATGAGCACAAAATGCCCATCAGATTTCCCCCAAAGACATCTGATAAATGCTAGACTAAATAAGTTAGGTGGCAGAGCTTTGGTAAAGGCTGATTTCTACATGCACACCTATGTAAAAAATGCATGATCAAGCCGATATCCCACCAGAGTTCTTACTTTAGTTTGTACTTTGGTATGTGACTATCTATACTGTTATGTCCCTAAAATTACATAAACAGGACAATACATTGTAATCTTTCATAACTCTGGCAATTCCATCCTCATGAAATATGGGGTGCAAGGTTCTTTATTACAGAAATACAAATACGTCTTTAAAATAATTTAAATAATTCATTTTTATACCAGTCTTTTGATTTTAACTGGCTTGGCTCCTGACCATAGCTTTAGACTACAAGCATTGTAACAGCTGTTAATCCAGAAATGTCACTGGAGTGGGAGCAGCTTTAACAAATACAATGTAAACGTCATGTGGTTTATAAATTAAACACTAGCACTTATTTGCCTGTAAGGAGTTACTAAGGCACAAAAAGCCAAGTGTGCATGTGTGATAGACCCATATGGCATTTAGACTATGCCACAACTTTATTTATAAGCAATCGTATCACTCAGATTTCATCAGAAGAAATGGGTAGACCTCTATTTGAGATGAAGCACGCTGGAGAAACAAAGTCAGTGATGTGGAAATTAAAAACCAGTAAAATACCAAAGAAATCTGTTAGTGAAGTACTTGGCAGCACCGATGGCAAAGGAAAAACAGCGCAGCATGTCTATGAGCAACCACCCTGATATCTTTGGGTGGAGGGCAGCATACAAATTCAATCCATCAATCCAACAACAACAATCCCACTAGGGCTAGTAACTTTGCCCAGGCTCGTCAGACATTTCCCCAGCCACGTCGATAAGTCCAAAATGGAACAGAGTTAACTCTCAAAATAAGCATGAGCAGGAATCTTCCCCGCCCCCCACTCTCGCACGTTAACTTGTGCGGAGAAAAGAAAAAAATCCCGAAAACTACCTTTTTTAAAATAAAAAATTGGTGCGGCTTTCGCCTTTGCGCACGATCTTTCTTTTTAAACAAAGAAAGCGCAAGGCGAGAGGCTACTTGCCAACCGCCCTCTCCCCCGCCGCAGGAGAGGCTTAACGGCATTTAATTTCCAGCAAACCTTTCGGGGGTTCCTCCCGCAGGGAAGGAAAGCTCGCGCGGCGGCTGAGCCTTGAGGGTCCGGCGCTGGGACTCCCTTCCGGGTGGGGGCGGCAACTCCGGCGAGACCCAAAGGTAGGCCCTTCGGGGCCCGAGCAGGCGCTGGGAAAGGGCCGGGTGGCGGCGAGGGAAAAGCCGGCTTCGTGCCTCCCCGCTCGAGGTTAAGGGCGGGCTCCGAAGAAGCTCGTCCCGCTCCGGCCTCAGACGCCAGGCCCGGGCCTCCTCGCGACCGTTATAACGGCTCAACAGCGCGTTCTCCCTCCCCCCTTCCCTCCCCTCGCCCATCCGACTTTCTCCCTCACAGCTACCGGAACTAAACCGCGTGCTTTAATATTAGATATAGATATATCTATATCTAATGGTTCTTCTTCATCTTCTTACCCGCGCCCCCGCAGCCCCGACTCCACTATCGTCGCCGCCGCCATTTTGAACTTCCGAACTCCTCGACTTCCACCGCCGCCGCCGCCGAAAGCTGAAGCGATTGAGACGTCGCGCATGCGTGCCGGCAGCGTAAGCCGAGCCGAAATAGTAATAATAATAAAAAAACTCCGCACACCTCGCTGGTCGCTTCGGCAGAAACCGGAAATGAGGTGAACGTCACGCGCCCGGAAGTTGGTAACGTAACTTCCTCCAGCAGCTTGTTACGAGCAGGGAGTTTTGCTCACGGGAGATGTAGCTCCATACTTCCGGTTCCCATTTGCCTGTAGCTTATGCGCGAAGCGGCCAAGCGCAGCGTTATCGGAGGGCGAAGCGGCTTCCAGTTCCGCTGGACAGCCCCGCATATGGCGGCATCCAAATGGGAACAGAAAGTGAGGGGTGTAACTCTTTCCCGTTTCTATGGTTCTCGAGGCTGAGCGTGGGCGGATGGGAGAGGAAGAATGGAATGTTCTGCTTTTAGGGAGCGTCTCTAAAAAGTCAGCCGCCGGGCGCAGGAGTAGCACACCCTTGATTTGTTGATGCATATAGGCCTTCCCAGGGATGCTGGAGAAAAGGCAGGGGTGCAAACGAAGACTGCGCTCCTTAAGCCAGTTACTTGAGAGTAGGTTATCATCGATTGCATTTAGCTTATTTAGAATAGATTTTTTTTGAAATGTGTGCGCCTGAGTGGCATAGGTCCCTGAATTTCAGTGTTAGCCATCAACTTCAGTAAATCTACTCTGAGTACAGATGAGTTGACGACTACTTCTGGGTGGACAGAGAGGGATGCGGTCATTAGGGCCCGATCCTATGCTGTTATCTCATGTGATGAAGTCCCCGCACGGGACCAAGGAAACCTTGAACGTTGCAAGATGCACACTTATTTCCAATATATATATGCCATCCTATAAGCGTGTTCTCAAGGCACCCTGCAACAAAGAATTAAAATGAATTTATGATATGTAATAAAACATTAAAAGCGGTGTGAAAAATCTTGATAAAAATGAGTTTAAACCAGAACAGATTAAGAGAGCTGGAAAAATTGCCTGGTGCCAAAACGGCATTAGGGTGCAGGTGTCTGGGCAATTCTCTAGGGGGTAGCGCTGCTACTTGGTACCCCTCGGAATAAAATCGTAAAGTGCGAATGGAGATAATAAATCTCTCGGGTGCCCGGGTCTCAAGCCATAAAAAGACCGACTCGAAAAGTGGAAAGGCGCTTCTTTGAATCCTTCGACCTCCCACCATAGTTCCCATTGTCAACATTTTCACCTGCGTATTATTATTACCTAATCCATATTTTACATCTTTCCATGTTATCTGTTGTAATCGTTACATTACAAGTGTTACTAAAATCCTGCTAATGTTTTCACCTGCTTACAGTGGTCTCCTAAATAAATTGTAAATTTCTCCCCCATTCTTTCTTGAAGTTGTTGTCTTCTTGGTTCCTGAGCTTTCCGGACAGTTTTGCCATTTCGGTATATATTCCATCAGTTGAACAAAAGAAATCCCTACATATGGTTATGTATTTGGTAATGTGATAACTTTTTACAATAAAAACTATTGCAAAAGAAAAGAAAAGTGGAAAGGTGTAGTAGCTTTCAAGTGTAACAGGGATGAAGGAAACCATCCCGCAGTCCTGCTCCGAGGCCATTTGCACATGCTCCCTTAGCGCTTTTGGTAGGAGGGGTCTTGGGTATCCGCAAGGCAGCCTTGGCTTGGGAAGTTGGTGAGACAAGCAGGGAAGGGCTTGGAGGAGCGGAAGCAGATCGGGACCAAGGGAAGCCATCCTGGTTTAGCTCCCCTGCGGAGGGGAGCAGAGGGGGAGGTCCAGCCTGTCTCCCCTCGCCTAAGCTTGCGTGCGCAAGGTTTTCTGTCGCGTGGCGGCGGCGGATGATTTCGCAGGGGCGCAAGGACCCGAAGTTCTCGCTGATGGATCTGCGCAAAACTTTTACCCATGGGTAACAAAGGTATATTTCTTTGATGGCCGACCCTGAGCATGAAAACTGGAGGAGGGGATTTGCTGGGCTTCTTCCTGGAAGACAAAAGCAGAGCCGCTCCGTAATACAGTTTGCGCGCGCGTTAAGCCTCGTACTTTGCGCATACTTCCCTCTTCGGTTTTCAAATCGTTGCTTCTGCCCCTAGTAAAGAGGAGTCGATGCATATTTACCTCGCTTTATTTCACTCTATGATTTGCTCCCCCAGTCCCGATCCGTATTACGTTAAATGAGTGCAGCATCTTCGATGTGTTCTGCATTTTCCAACCGCTTTTCAGAAGCGTTGCAAAAAAATGGTTGGCCTAAATAGTACGAGATCCCCGTGTCCCTCCCTGTGCAGGTTTGTGTTAACTTGATGTTTGGAGTTAAAGATGCAGCGTAATTGTAGCTGTGGTTTTGCTGGGTTTGTTTGTGAGCATTCACTTAAGACCAGTGCTATATTGAGCTTAATGTCTTTCCCGAAGTTAGCGCTTCCGTTACAGGAAATACTCATTTTTCAAGCAATAAATTGCAGGAAAAGGCAGTTAATACAGGAAGAGCTTTGCTGGATCAGACCAAAGGCCCATCTAGTCAAGTGTCCTCTATTTGCCCAGTAGCCAAGGGGAGCAGGCCATGGGTGTCAGTTCTTGCATGGCCTCTCACAATTGGTGTCACTGCTATGTACACTGAGTGGCAAAGTGGCAGGGAGGCCAGCACTGCCTAGGCAGCCCAGTGAAGTCAACTTACACCAACATCCTCCCTCCCTTGCCTCTCTCCCTCTTGGTAAGCCACAGTGATGGCAATGATGGGAGGCCAGGGAATTGCTCCTGGGAGCCAACCAGCTTCCATTGGAAAGCCCAAATCACAGCATGAGCGCAAAAACCTGTTCCCCAGTTGGGCTCACCAGCAACTACTATTCAGAGACATGCCATTGTGGTCGGTCGCTAATGAAAGCCTTGTCCTCCATGAATTTGTTTAACCACCTTTTGAAACCATCCCAGTCGATGGCCACCGCTGCCTTGTTTTAACAGTGTGTTGTGTGAACACACTACCCTTGGGCTGCAGGACTAAACAAACGCATCTTTAAGCACCAAACTTTGAAATCCTGTTTGGAATTTAACTCCATAGGAACATTTGGACTTGTAAGTCAAGGAGGGATGGGCGATATCCGGTTTTGCAACATCGTGATATATCTGTGTATCACAGCGTTTGAAATCAGGATGGAGCTATGCAGAGGCATTGGCTGGCTTCACGGTTTTCCCCAAATTGTTATTTTTTGCATAGCACGCGCGCGTGCACACACACACACACCATGACTTGTGATACATTGCCAGGTCAAAAATTATGAAACCGATATCGCAATATGGGCTTCGAACCGGTTTTGGATGAGGGTTGTGTTGGAGGGAGGAAAGAAAAATGACCCAGAATAAAAATAAAATATGACTACTTGCTACAGTGGCTATATTCTGCCTCCATGGTCAGAGGTATTATGCTTCTGAATTGTAGTTGCTGGAAACTGCAGGACAAAATATCGCTGTCGTGCTCACGTCCAGCTTGTGGGCTTCCCATGGGTATGTGGATGGTCCCTGTGAAAACAGAGGGCTGGAGTAGATGAGCTGTTGGTCTGATCCCATTGGGCTGTTCTTCTGTTCTAATAAAAGTAGAATTTCTTTTCATGTTTCTTTGTACTGACCACTGTTTTGATCATTGATCTGCTTGTTTTGAACTCCCAGGAGTCCGGAGCAAATTCACCAATGATTGAAAAACAAAACAACAACAACCCAATAACTAATAAGACCGAAAGACAGTTTGTAAGTAGACTTTCAATTTTTGAATGCGTTGGGTCTTTCCTCACCATTCATATTTTAACTTGACACGTTATTAACATCATACACATTCATCATATTCTTTCAAACATACTGTATTTTCTATAAAAAATTTAACCCACAATTTGCAAACTGCAGTAGAGTAATGGATAATTCAGTGTAAGTTTATTTAATGGGGGGACGGGGTTTTAATCGGGGTGTGTGTGTTTTAAATTGTTTTAAGATGTAATATGTTAATTTGGATTTTTGTATTTGTGGAGTTGGAGATTGTTTAGGGGCTTTGGTTGGGGAATGTACTTTTTATTAGTTTGCATACATTAGCATTGCTAATTGTTTTAATTGTGTATTTTGTACTTTTATATTATAACGTTGTGTTGTGAACCACCCTGAGACCTATGGGTAAGGGGCGGCATACAAATTTATTTTAAGAATAGAAATAGCAATAATAAGAGCAATAATTTAATGTAAAGCATAAAAATGGCTTTTGACATATTATCGACTAAGGATTGGGGGGTGGAAGTACCCCACTACTCTAGAGGGGTGGATAGCTCAGTTGGTTAGAGCATGGTGCTGATATAGTGGTACCTTGGGTTAAGAACTTAATTCGTTCTGGAGGTCTGTTCTTAACCTGAAACTGTTCTTACCTGAAGCACCACTTTAGCTAATGGGGCCTCCTGCTGCCGCCGTGCCGCTGCTGCACGATTTCTGTTCTCATCCTGAAGCAAAGTTCCTAACCTGAGGTAATATTTCTGGGTTAGCGGAGTCTGGAACCTGAAGAGTTTGTAACCTGAAGCGTCTGTAACCTGAGGTACCACTGTAATGCCAATTGCTGCATATTCCGGCGTTGCAGGGAGTTGATGATCCTCATGGTCTCTTGCAACTCTACAATTCTCTGTGGTATTGCATACCATGCTTTACTAGCAAGGGATGGGTAACATTCCCATTTGACTACTGAATATGGTAGTTTGGCTGCAAGTGAGAAGGATAGTTCAGTGGTAGAGTGCATGTTTTTTTTGGGGGGGGGAGTGACTTGCATCCCCTTGAGACTCAACGTCACCCAGTCTGCCATTTCCCCCCCTCTGTAAATTTACATTCACATTCACCCGGTGCTATACCAGCTGCACTGGCTCCCGGTGGAATACAGGATCAGGTTCAAGGTGCTGGTTTTAACCTTTAAAGCCCTATACGGCCTAGGACCCTCGTACCTACGGGACCACCTCTCCCGGTATGTCCCACAGAGGAACTTACAGTCTTCAAACAAAAACATCTTGAAGGTCCCAGGCCACAGAGAGGTTAGGCTGGCCTCAACCAGAGCCAGGGCTTTTTCGGCTGTGGCTCCGATCTGGTGGAACACTCTGTCACAAGAGACTAGGGCCCTGAGGGACTTGACATCTTTCCGCAGGGCCTGCAAGACAGAGCTGTTCCACCAGGCCTTTGGTCAGGGCGCAGACGGACTCCCTCCTTTGGCAATGTTCACAGAACTCTAGCCCAATTGTTGCCATTAATCTGATTTGAATTAATTTTATAATGAAATGATTTTAGAATGTTATACTGTTTTATTGTTGTTAGCCGCCCTGAGCCCGGCTTCGGCTGGGGAGGGCGGGATATAAATAAATTATTATTATTATTATTATTATTATTATTATTATTATTATTATTATTTTATAGGTTGTTAGTTTCAACACAATGAGCCGCCGTGGAAACAACTGGGCCTACACCGAGGTCATTGACCTCCTGGATATATGGGGAGAGCAGAAGATCCAGAAGCTGCTCCAGAGCAGCTACAGAAATATGGACACCTTCCAAGTCATTGCAAGCGAGATGGCCAAGAGGGGACACGAGCGCACTGCCCAAGAGTGCCGGACCAAGACTAAAACAATGCGTAGGGATTACAAAAAGGCCAAGGACAACCCCTCCTCGCTGGGCGGGCGCATGACGTGCCCTTTCTATGAGCAGCTCGATAGGATATTGGCCGGCGATTCTGGCTTCCAGCCCCCAAGGAGGCTACCACACGCTGCTCTGCCGGAGGAGTCATCAGGGGATACCAATTCCCCTTGTCCCCTGGCGGAAGGAGCTGCGCCCGTGGTGCCTGAGGACTATAGCGAGAGTCCGGATCAGTTTTCCCCATGCACGCAGATCGCTGTGGAGATCTCCGACTCCGCCACGCCCAGTCCCATGTTCTACATGACGAGGGCGGTCTCCGCGAAGCCTGCAAGCATGTCTTGGCCGGTAGCAAGTAAGATCTCTGCTTTGTGCCCGGGAGAAAATTGTAGTAATGATAATAATTTTATTCTTTGTACGTCGCCCAGGCTGACTGGGTTGCCCCAGCCACTCTGGGCGGCTCCCAACAAAATAATAAAAACTCAGTACAGTGGTACCTCAGGTTAAGTACTTAATTCGTTCCGGAGGTCGTTCTTAACCTGAAACTGTTCTTAACCTGAGGCACCACTTTAGCTAATAGGGCCTCCTGCTGCCGCCGTGCCGCCAGAGCCCAATTTCTGTTCTCATCCTGAAGCAAAGTTCTTAACCTGAAGCACTATTTCTGGGTTAGCAGAGTGTGTAACCTGAAGCGTATGTAACCTGAGGTACCACTGTAAAACATCAAGCCTTAAAAACTTCCCTGAAGAGATGTTGCCTTCAGATGTTGCATCTTGTGAGAGTCTGTGCATTGGTCTGCCTGCGCTGTGGCTGTGTTTCTTTATTATGTTTTCTTACATTTACGTCCTGTCTTCATGGAACCCAAGGGGCAGGTGGTGCTCAAATGGTCTCTCATCCAAGCACAGAACAGACAAGCTTGGTTTCAGCAATGGGGTGGAGGAGTGGGCCATCTATGGCTCCAAGCCATGATGTCTGTGGTCCACCTCCAAAGTTGGAGGCAGCAATGCTTCTGAATATTAGGCCGTTCTTATGTGGCCTGTTCCTTTTTTTTTATATAAAATATTTATTAAGGTTTTAAAAGTTTATATAAAATAAAAAACAAAAACAAAAACAGTAAAAATACATACAAAACATACAAAACACATACAACAACAAGTATAATTTCAATCCCTTATATTCATAAAACTTACTTTCCCGACCTCCTCATACCTCTCCTTTCTGTATTCCAATCTCTAATTAATTCAATTCAGCAAATCCTTCCCCTAATTTCTGTATAATTTTTAACCTTTCTTTTCTTGATCACATAATCATTACAGCTTATAACCACTTAATTTCTGAATCAACATCGTTCTAACCTTCAATAATTTTACAATGTTTCCTAAGATAGTCCTTAAATTTCTTCCAATCTTCTTCCGCCGTCTCTTTTCCCTGGTCTTGGATTCTGCCGGTCATTTCTGCCAGTCCCATATAGTCTATAACCTTCATCTGCCATTCTTCCACGGTGGGTAGATCTTCTGTCTTCCAATACTTTGCAATGAGTATTCTTGCTGCTGTTGTTGCATACATAAAAAATGTTCTGTCCTTCTTTAACACCAATTGGCCGATCATGCCCAGGAGAAAGGCCTCTGGTTTCTTCAGGAAGGTATATTTAAATACTTTTTTCATTTCATTATAGATCATTTCCCAGAAAGCCTTGATCCTTGGGCATGTCCACCAAAGGTGAAAGAATGTACCTTCAGTCTCTTTACATTTCCAACACTTATTATGTGGCCTGTTCCTTCAGGCCATTCCCTGGGAGTATGCTGCTGCTTCTAGTTCAGGACAGTGCTTGTGTACTTATGCTATTCTAAGCTTCTCATAGGTATTTGGTTGTCTAATATGAGAACAAAATGCTGGACCAGATGGGTCTTTGGTCTGATCTAGGACTGGGCGATATATTGATAATACCATCCAAAACCAGTTTGAAGTCCATATCATGATATTGGTTTCATCATTTTTGACCTGGCAATATATTGCGAATTATGATGTGGGTGGGTGTACAGTGGTACCTCGGGTTAAGTACTTAATTCGTTCCAGAGGTCCGTACTTAACCTGAAACTCTTCTTAACCTGAAGTACCACTTTAGCTAATGGGGCCTCCTGCTGCCGCCGTGCCGCAGGAGCCCGATTTCTGTTCTCATCCTGAAGCAAAGTTCTTAACCTGAAGCACTATTTCTGGGTTAGCAGAGTCGGTACCACTGTACTATGCAAAAATCACAATGTGGGGAAAACTGTGAAGCCAGCCAATGGCTCTACATAGCTCCATCCTGATTTCAGGCATTGTGATATACAGTGGTACCTCGGTTTTCGAACATCTCTGTTGACGAACATTTCGGTTTTCTAATGCCATAAACCCGGAAGTAAATGCTTCAGTTTTTGAACACGCCTCGGAAATCAAACATGAAACGTGGCTTCCGTATTGAGTTTTCTGTTTTGAGGCTTCTGTTTTGAGTTTTTGGTTTTCGAACGTTTCGGAACTCGAACAGTCTTCTGGAACGGATTACGTTTGAAAACCAAGGTACCACTGTATAGGTATATTGCGATGTTTAGCTGGTGATATATCACAATATTGAAAACCAGATATTGCCCAGCCCTAGCCCGACTCAGCAGGCCTCTTCATATGTATAAAACATTAATTCACACATCTTTTTTCGTTCCTGCTAGAAGCTGATCATCCGGCTCCATCCCTCTCCTCTATGTTCCTCAGTAATCCTGGCAGCTCATCAACCAAAGGTTCAAGAATGGGTAAATATGAAATGAT
Source organism: Podarcis filfolensis (assembly GCF_964270895.1). Lineage (NCBI taxonomy): Eukaryota > Metazoa > Chordata > Lepidosauria > Squamata > Lacertidae > Podarcis > Podarcis filfolensis. The sequence continues at coordinate 27,291,518 of NC_139603.1, read as the reverse complement.
AACATGACGAGATAAAAAAAGATGACGAGATAAAAAATGGATAAGTAAGATAATAGACTATGCAGAACTGGCAAAATTAAGACAATCTAATTATGAGTGTTTTACATAAGAATGGATGCCTTTTTCAGACAATTTAAAGAAATATTATAGTATGATGAACTTGCAAGATTTGAGCTATTAGCAACAGAGGTAATTAGATTATAATATTGTGGTTATGATTTAATAGAAGATCAGGTACAGCAGAAGGGGAGAAACAACAACATGGAAAAATAAGAGAAAAGATGAAATTGTGTTTTGATTGTATCCGTTAAAAATGTTGAAACTTAATAAAACATAACTGCGGGGTGGAGAATGGGTAAATACATCACTGAACTCATTTTGTTAGTACGGTATTTAACCTACCCAGAGTCCTTTTGTATCACATTGCAATGTGCACTCTCCTTTTTAATATATGGCTTTGTGTGTGTGTGTGTGTGTGTGTGTTTGTGTGTGCCTGTCTATCTCCAGATGCAACGGTGGCCCCTTCGTCGGCTCTGCTGCCCAACTGCCCGACTCTGTCTTCCGAAGGGCGGCTGACCAGAGTCCGAAAGCGCCAAAGAAAAACCAGGAACGACTTGGTCATGGAATTGTCACGAATAGCAGACCGGAGGGTACAGACCGCAACTGACAGAATCCTGTCTTCCTTAAACCGGTATGCCACCGCAGACCTTCAGGACCGAGAGAGGGACCGGGCCGACACGGCGCAAATCATTGCCATCATGCATCGCCAGACAGAACTGCTGGAATCGCTGGTGCAGATGCAGTCTGTCGAGCAGACGCCGGTGTCCCCTGCACCCTCGTGGCACCCTCGGCCACGCTCCGCCATTTCTCCCCCCTCCCGTTCGGGTGTCCCCAGGAGGACACTGGTGCCCCGGGTGAACCACAGGCGGAGACCACAGAAGTACAGCCCTTAACTGTACTACTGAGGAAGAGGGTTTCCTAGTTAAAGTTGCTGGGTGCTACTGGAACAATATATTGAGAGCCTACACCCAAAGGCATTTGTATTAACGACTGGAGTTTCTAATGCTAGAATAGGACATAAACAATGAGGCATAATATATGCTACTGAAGCCTCAGTCGTGTACCCATTCTCCTGAAAACGAGCCCCCTTGAACTCAATGGGACTTAGAGTAGTTATGCGTAGCGTTGTACTCTTAAGTGTTTGGATTTAGATGCTCCAGAAGACTGTTTTGTAGCATACGTTCCAAAGACACCAAGATTAATTATCTGGTTCCTTATTGGCCCTGTGGGTTAGACACTTAGGTGCTAAAAAACTTAATGGGTCCTCGCCTAATTGTGTTGATGGCCAATGCCACCACCCCCTCCACATCTCCCTTTTTTAAAATTTTGTATTCCCTGAAACATCATTTAAGTTTTAAACTCTTTGCCCCCTGTTTTAATTAAAAACACCCTGTTATCGTCTGGGAGGAGGCATAAACATGCAATGGTTGGGGTGAGCTCAACAGTAGTTCTTCCAGTGGTGCAACAATAAAGCTTGCTAGCACATTTGCAAAGCTAAGCAGGGTCCGTTATGGTTTCAAATCGGATGGGGGACCATGTGTTGAGATTCTTGCATTGCAGAGGCTTGGACTTGATGACCCTCAGGATCCCTTCCAATTCTACAATTCTGTGCTTCCCTCTTGTGCTACTTGGTTTCTTTGTCCTCTTTTGATAGGTGGGTCCAGCTTTCTTCTATGCAAACAGGATAAAGAGGATGGGCATATACTATGGACATAATACATGAAATTGTGTATCATGTAGGGTGGGGACATAATATAAATTAATATCAAACGTTTATTTAATGCTAACCATAAGCTAGTTGAAGTATAGACCAGAACAGTAATGCAGTCCTTAAACATAGGGTTTTGGACACTTCCGTGCATCAACATCCCATGGCTAAGGCTTGGTCCTTTTCTGCTTAATAGGAAGTGGGAAGAAAAAACATCCATTTCATCCCCCTTCCTCCTAAATCATCGCTTTTGTAATACATAGAAGTCAGAACATTTCCCTTCCTGGCTGAAAGCATGACATCCGCTGCACAGCTATGGTCTGGCCTCCGTGGTCCATCTGTGGTGTGGGGAGGTGAGGCATGTCTTGATGTCACTGGTAGATACAGGCTTTGAAAACCATGGTGCAGACCTAGCCCTCGATGTTTGTGTTGGGTAGGTGAGATGGGTGTTGCAAGGAGAAGTTACAGATGATTTAAAAACGGGGCTGAGAAGGTGGAAGGTGAAAGGACTTCATCAGCAGAAGGTAGGGCGAGGCGTGCATTCGACCTGGAGAACAGCAGGACACGGAAGATGCCATGCAGGCTGATTTCAGATGAGCTTGCATAGGTGAATGAGGATAAAAACAAGACACATGGGAATTGGAGGTGGAGAGTGTTAAACGCAGGTCTATTTTTCTAGGTGCCGGAACTCACCATGAATGTCTCTCTTCTTCTCTTATAATGCCAATGGTGCCCACCTGAGAGGTGGGAGACTTTCCGGCTGAAAAAATCCCGTGGTGTAATAACTAAAAGCTAAGTGTTGGTTGTCGAGATAAGAGGGATTCAGTACAACAGTGTAAGGGAAGGGTGATGTGATCAGAAGAAGGGAAGCGAGAGTTCCGTTTGGTTGCTTCTGCACAACATCTGTGCTCGGTGGTAGCACTGCAAAGAAAGTAAGGGAGCAAAGTATATCACAGGAGATGTACCATCTAGTGAGAGTGGGGGTGGCTCTCTTAATCCCCCTCCCCGTTTTTGTTTTTGTAACCTGTGCCAGTTCGACCGGCTTGTTGGACTAGCAGCAATAAACGGGGATTGGCGCAACTCCCTTCTTGGTTGCTGACACTCAGCGCATCGCATGAGCATGCCTGCCGCTCTATAATCGCTGCAGGAAGTAACCATGTAAGACAAAGGTGCATGGCTTAGTGGCATACAGAGAAGGCTTATAGATACCCAAAGTAATGATCTTCAGGATCTATAGGAAATACTACAGTTGGAACATGGAAGCCACAGTGCATGAGTGGCTTCAAAACTTACTTCCAGGGATCTTTCAGTGAGAAAAAATAAAACAATGGGCAGTTTTTACCGGAAGATAACTTCCTCACCACTGTTCATCTCTGCCGCCATTTGCGGACACCGAAGATTATTGGGTATGTGCTAGGGCAGAGCTTTCCAAAGATTTTCATGTTGGTGGCATACTTTTTAGACGCGCATCATTTCGCGACACAGTAATTCAGTTTTACTAGCAAACCAGAGGTTAAACTAACCCTGGGAAGAGAACAGGGAGAATTCGTGCGACACACCTACACACTGCAGCCAACACACTAACGTGTCACGACACACAGTTTGGAAAGCTTTGTGCTAGGGAATATTATTGGATCACATGGGGCAGCGGAGATATCCTGCAGGACTGACTTTTGCCCTGTTTGGGGCTGCTTAAGCCCGATAGCAGGTGTGGGGAAACTTTGGCCCTCCAGATGTTTCTGAACTTCCAACTCCCACGGTCCCTGGCCTTTGTCCATGATTGCTAGGGCTGATGGGAGTTGTAGTTCAGCAACATCTGGTGGGCCGAAAGTACAGCAGATACATAAAGGCACGCAATACCTATAACTTCTTGAAAGTGGCAACTCAGTTGAGAGTGGTTGCCAGTTTTGACTTGTTGGATAGAATTAACAGATGAATTAGTGGGCTTAAGCAGTTGTGGAGAGGCCATGCCACAGACCTTTGGAGAATGGGGAGCAAATTATTTTTGTCTACGAAAAAGCAAATGATGAGAATTGTGCTTACCATGGATTTGACAGGTGTGCCAGGTCCCTTGTTTCAGCAAGATGGCAGGCAAGGGTTGCGTCGAGAAATACAAGGGATATCCTAGGATAGAATGGTATTTTAGCTTTCTTTTGTAATGGCAAACGTCTTTGCTTGCTTGTATTATAAACCCTGCTTCATAAAAACTTTGTTTCAAATCAAATTTGCCTCCCTCTCTCTTTCTGCATGATGTGTTCTCAGCAGGCTGCATGCGCATTGGATGTGGTTTAAGTAGGGTTAAGTACTCTGACCTGCTTCAGGCAAGGGATGCAAGGCGAATCAAGGGAGGGATAATGGTGGGGAAGACAACCCAACTTAGGTGCAAGCAGCTAGAAAGGAAGGAAGCACAGCCTGAAGAGCTGTTGGGGGCACACAGGGGATCTACAACCACACTGGTGTGATGGGTCTGCTTGGGTACAGAACTCTGCCCAGAGGAGGCCAAACGGAGCGACACTAATCTGTTGTCTCATACCTGACCAGTATGCTTGCGAGCACAGTTCAAAGTGTTGGTGCTGACCTGTAAAGCCCTAAATGGCCTTGGCCCAGTATACCTGAAGGAGCATCTCCACCCACACCATTCAGCCCGGACACTGAGGTCCAGCTCTGAGGGCCTTCTGGCAGTTCCCTCACTGCGAGAAGTGAGGTTGCAGGGAACCAGGCAGAGGGCCTTCTTGGTAGTGGCGCCTGTCAAATGTCAAGGAAATAAACAGCTATCTGACTTTTAGAAGAAATCTGAAGGCAGCCCTGTTTAGGGAAGTTTTTAATGTTTGATGTTTTATCATGTTTTTAATATTCTGTTGGGAGCTGCCCAGTGTGGCTGGGGAAACCCAGTCAGATGGGTGGGGTATGAATTATTATTATTATTATTACCTCAGGTGGTTAACACAATTCAGAAACATTCAGTCATATTTACTATTTGCACTGGGGAGTTAAGTGTAGTGGTGGAAGGGAAGGCACAAAGGTTTCAAGGTTAGATGATATCCCATCTTCGCCGAGCATTTATCCCCATTCATTTGCAGAGACAGGACAACTCATCCTGATTTGCTTTCAGGTTGTTTATATGTTTATATGTTTTCCTGTTAGTCAGTCATCTCACACTTGGGGTCAGACCCTCTAGGTTCATCTCCCCTCTGTGTAGCTAAATTCATGGAAACTCGTTAAGTTGTGGCCTGATTAAACCCAACATGTTAACCAGTGTTCCAAAGGGCGTGTGATTTACCAGGGACAGGTACCAGAAAACAGAGGCAGTTGGGACACTTAAGCAGCGAGTATTAGCTTAGTGCAGAAGTGGGGTTCTGTTGTGGGGTGCATTTTGGGGGGTGGGGGGTGTCTCTCTGTGTGTGTCCCTGCAAGCTAGTAGTGCGCTGGGCCAGAGGCAAAAATAGGCAGAGCACTCTGTCACCTCCCCTCTTCTGTGCCACTACCATCTATTGCTAACTCTCCAGTCTGTTCCCCCATTTCCCCCCTCCCTTGCCACTAGCCCGAAAGGTCGAAGGTTACACTTTGCCCAACCCCTGGATGAAAAGCTTTGTGGATGAAAAACTGCATGGGAGTGCATCTGAGCACCTCTGAGGTTCCAGAAGGAAAGAAGGAATATCTGCTCAAGCCGCCTTGTCAACATTATTTTGCAGTTTCCTTAACCATTTTAGCCCCATCGCTAGCCTCAAAGCAGCAGCTTGAGATTCAAGGTTCTGCAAAGGAAACATTTCATGCTTACGCTCAGATAACTCCAACACAGTTTTGATCGTGCTTTGCTGCTTTTAAGGACCCACAAACAAAAAAATCAGAATGGCATGTAATTCTCTGAAGCAGAGGTTTTCAACCAGTGTGCCATGGCACCCTGGGGTGCCTTGAATGATGGTCAGGAGTGCCGTGAGCAACAGTGGCCTCTGTTCCTATTTCCTTCCCTCCCTTCTTTTATTCCCTCTCGCATCTCTGGCTTCCTCAAGGAGAGGAGGCTGAGGGAACACTCCACAAGGGTGTTCAAAAAAGGGTGAGTGGCTGCCAGCTTGGCAGGCAAGGGGTAACATAACTGGGCTCCTGAGCCCCACAGAGGTGCCGCAGAGAGAAGGTAGTTGGTCAAGGGAGCCATGGACTCAAAAAGGTTGAAAACCTCCGCTCTAAAGTCTGGAAGAATTTTTGGTAACATTCATGGATTTCCACTCTCCTCGTATTCCAGAAGGGGGCAGCAAAGGGCAAGTGCCTCTCTCATCTTTATTTAATCCTCTTCCCAGTACTGGATTTACATATAAAATAAGCAAGCTATAGTTTAGGGCCCCACTCTCTTGCGGCTCCCCAAATTTTTTTTAAAGAAAAACAACAACTGGATGTACATTTCCAAAATATAAGATAAAAAACAAATAAAATAAAACCTACATATAGCAACAGTGTTTTGTGTTGTGTAGGCTCCCCGCCTGCTCCCTAAAATATCACTGGTATGCTCATTTCTATATCAATTACTTTGATAAAATGCATATTTTGTTATGTGCAAATGGCTTTAGATATCTATTAGGTCCATAAATTACCATATAGCATATATTCAACACAAAAACAGCAACAATTTGTTGTTGACAAAGGACAGCTGGACATATAAAGGGCCCCATTACTTATCACTTCAATTATGAACACAAAGAGCTACCTTATACTAAATCTGGCTGATGGTCTGTCTAGCTCAGGGGTCAGCAAACTTTTTCAGCACGGGGCCGGTCCACTGTCCCTCAGACCTTGTGGGGGGCCGGACTATATTTTGAAAAAACAAATGATGCAAGAGCACCATGAGCCCCGGTGGCTGCTTACCTGTGTCTTGCGAGCAGCAGGGGCTGGCAGCGGCAGTGGCGGAGGGACGATGAGCGGCGTGCGAAAGGGCTCCAGACAGGGGCTGCTTAAAATGGCGGCAGCTCGAGCGCTGCTGCTGGCACCAACAAAGCCCAGCCCCCTTCCACCTCTAGGCAGGGCAGGGAGAAGCCAGAAGGAGGGAGGGACGAGGCGCCACCGCTGTTGTGTGAGGGAGAGGGAGGCAGAGGGGAAAAGCACGCACGCTGGCGATCCATGCAGTGATTCCCAGACCGTCCGCAGGCTGGATCCAGAAGGCAATTGGGCCTGATCCGGCCCGCGGACCTTAGTTTGCCTACCCATGGTCTAGCTGCCTACACAAACTGGCAGCAACCGTTCAGGTTTTCCTAGAGGTCCCCCCCCCCAGCTCTGCTTAGAGATGCTGGGGATTAAATTTGGGGTCTTCTTTGTGTGATCTGCCATGGAGCTCCAGTCCTTCCCTTGCAAAGATGATGATTACTTTAGAGTGATGTAATGAGATCAAAATGAAGAACGTTTGCATAGTTTTTGCAATGGTTATATGGGGTTGCTCGTGTGTAAGTTGCTGCCACTCCTGGCTAGGTTGCCTGGTTAAACCTTTTTCTGGCTGGACAGCCCTTCACTTTGTGGCTGTTTCAGTCGCTAGCAGAATCCGTCAGTGGGCGTTTCTTGAACTTCTTCCAGCAAAGAAGTTCTTTGACGCCAAGTCTACGCCTACTCTCCCTGCGCGGAAGTCTTCTGCGCAGGGTGGGTGTGGGTAGCGGAGGACCCGTGCTCTCCCCGCTGGTCTCCGGCGAGGAGTCCTGGAGCCCCCTCGCCGATTCCCCCATCTGCCCCCCTTTATCCCTGGTGTTACGCTGATTTCCTTCCCCAGCCGATGAGCTCCCTCTCTCCCTGCTGGGCCCTTCTCCAGCATCGCTTGGGAGCCTTGCCTCCACCTCTGGCTCCGATGTCAGTTCCCTGACAGTTTTCTATGTGTCATGTTCAAAACAAATGCTGTGTAAGACGCAACAAACACAAATTTTACATAATCTTTACAATTTGGAGGGAAGCAATCAAGCTGAGCACTAGCATCTACATCCAAAATAAACTTATCCTTAGTCCTAAAGAACTTCAGTATTTTTCCTGGAGGCCACAAATGTCTGGGACCACCACTTATTATTACTTCAACTATCATGAGAAACTGCAGGAGTTTATGTGGAATAATCTCTTACATCAAACATATTACAGAAGAACTCAATTTAAACTGGATATTGCAGCGGTAATCAGGAAAAATCAGTGATATTTGCCCTGAAATTTTGTGTAGCTATCTCAGAGCTATAAGGGAGGTGGGGGGAATGTCTCACCATTAAAGCTAAAATCCTCACTTGGCCCAAGAGATTACCTTTTCCTCACCTAACAGTACAGTATTATCACCTGTTCTGGTGCAGGCTAAATGATCTCTGCTTTCCAAATAACTGAATTACTGTCCCACTGAAGACATTGAAAACACATTGGCCTGTAGGGAGATATAGGACCCAACCCCCCCTTCCTGTCCTCAATAGCTTCACCTCAATTAGTATTCCTGCAACTAGGAAGGAAACTCACACAAGAGTCCCTACTTCCAGTAGTTTTCAAGGACTCTCTTAATCCAGATTCCTCTAGCAATAAAAGAAGATGCCTGGTTGCTACATAATTTTCAGCACATGTTAAACACATCAGGTTACTCAAGTGTTTTTAAGAGAGCTCTTTTAATCAGTTTAAAGCCTCTTCTGGTGCTGCAGAGATTTGGAAAACAGTTATTCTGCACTCTTAAATAATACGCTCCAATACAGGAACTGTCTAGCTAAGAATCAGAAGGCCTCGTTCTGTGGGAGCTATTACGTGCGTTTAACTTGTGTGCATCCAGCTTTACACGTGTGGCAATTTTAAAAAATAAAAAAATGAAAAGGGGGAGAAAAGGGGGAGGGTTTCCAGGGAAAATGACTTTGGCAATCCCACCCACCATTGAACCCAATGTGTTTTGACTGTACAGTGGTACCTCAGGTTACATACGCTTCAAGTTACATACGCTTCAGGTTACAGACTCCGCTAACCCAGAAATAGTGCTTCACGTTAAGAACTTTGCTTCAGGATGAGAACAGAAATTGGGCTCTGGCGGCACAGCGGCAGGAGGAGGCCCCATTAGCTAAAGTGGTGCTTCAGGTTAAGAACAGTTTCAGGTTAAGTACGGACCTCCGGAACGAATTAAGTACTTAACCTGAGGCACCACTGTACGTGATTCAAGCAAGATTCCCAGCACCTAACCCCAGCAAAAGATGTGGGCTTGCTGTAATGATCTCTGATCTAAAGACTGCCAAGGCAAGTTTCAAGGTTGGCTGAGCTACGAGGGAGGCCTGAGTAGGCGGATTGGAGTTTTCTGCACGTGCACCGAGAGCCGCTGTCACACCATACTAGACTTTGCTGCTAAAATTTCTTCATGGGGTGCCCTCAGCGGTAAAGCAAACTTGGCTCCTTGACACATCCGTCCAAAGCTGGTATTTCCTTAACTACACAAAGTAGACTTTTGATTGCAATTGCAGTAGTCAGAGCAGTGACAAGGTCTCCTTTCTGTTCAGCGAACAAGTGCTCATTTACTGTGCTTGCGTTGCTGAAGGAGTTGCAAAAGGTATTGTGGAAGCCATCATCTACAGTTTCTCCTCCCGGCAATTCTTTCCGGCTCTAAGCATTCTTTCCAGCATTGTAAGTATTCTTCCCTAAAAACCCCTGCGGCTCCGAGAATCCATTATTTTTATTTGTTAATCTACAGCAGTGCATTATAGTAGTTAGTGTGCTGGAGATAAATGAGAGAGACCCAGGTTCGCATCGGCCATGGAGCTAACTGGGTGACCTTGGCAAAATGTCTGTCTTTTGCCCTAGCCTACCTCACAGGGCTGTTGTGAGATGAAAATGGGAGAGGGGAGAACCATGCATCCCGAGTTGCCTGAAGAAGAAGAAGAAGAGGTGGAGGAGGAGGAAGAGGAGTTTGGATTTGATATCCCACTTTATGACTACCCAAAGGAGTCTCAAAGCGGCTAACATTCTCCTTTCCCTTCCTCCCCCACAACAAACACTCTGTGAGGTGAGTGGGGCTGAGAGACTTCAAAGAAGTGTGACTAGCCCAGGGTCACCCAGCAGCTGCATGTGGAGGAGTGGAGATGCGAACCCGGTTCCCCAGATTACAAGTCTACCGCTCTTAACCACTACACCACACTGGCTACACCACACAGGAACAACCTGACCCCCACCCTGTTTGTAGAAAGAAAGGTTTGTTACTGATTTGTGTGTTCAAACCCAGAGACCTCCCCCCTAAATAAATTCACAAATGACTCAAATTTTAGTTTTGGTTTTTGGCAGAATTTATTGATTACAGAAGGTGAGTGGTTGCATAGGCTCTGGTTCGACTAGCTCCCTGCACTCTTGCAGGCAGTGCTGACCCAGGGCACCAGCATAGGGCAGCGAAGGGTGAACATCTAGGAAAGTGAAAAGCCAGGTACAGACTCTGTTCACCACCCAAATGCCCCCCTGGACTCAGGTACAGACACAACCCCCTCTCGGGTTGACCAAACCAGTTGAGTCCCTGGATTCCTTTAACGGAATACCCTTCACATAGGGATGGCGAGACCGCTCCCCCATCCCTATCACCTGAACCAGTGCCTATCCACAACCTTACAAGTTGTGACGATTTGCTACACGTCAGGCGAAACCCAAATGGCAACAGCCAATCAGCCAAGTGAGGAAATTCCTACCGTGCCCCTGTCCCAACGGCAGACCACACACGACAGGATAGCAAGGTCAATCACACAAAGCCCTAACATTAGGGTGAGGTGGGCAGGTGTTCCGAATGCTCGAGTCGAAAGAGGAAGCTCTGGGTCATGTGCATGGGTATAAATAGGTCCCTCGATCCGTTTGGACTCTGCCCCATTGGTCAGATTGAACCCAACATTGAGGGACCTACCAATCGGGTGTTGTGGCATACCAATCAAACCCACCCACAACACAGGAGGTCAGTCTCTAGGTCTCAACGCAACACGTGCCCTCTTTTAGGGAGGACACGATAAAGCAACACAGAAGAATGGATAGGTCAGATTCCTTCTTTGGACTAGATGATCCTCAGGGTCCCTTCTGACTTCAGTTCTATGATTCTGTGATTTTATGTTATATATTGAGGTGCATTAAACTGTTCAACATCACACAGCTTGTCTTGTTGTCTTTCAAGTCTGCTGCAAGTTAAATCCATTGTTTTTCTTACTCCAGTTCCCGATCTTAATGAAATCATTGTTATATTCCAGTTTCCAAATATTCTACACTGGGGTGGTCCAACTTTTCATACCAAGTGGGCTGCAAGAGTACTTTGACATGGAACCCACAGGTTGCATGCATATGGCGGTGGGGGTGGGGGAGTGAGGCCAAAATTTGACGCACTTCTCCCCCCCCCCCCCCGCCCAGCCTTCATGCTGCCTTCCCAAAGCTGATAAACAAGGCACTGGGCTTTGAGAAGGAACATAGGAGCCAACTCCTAGGTAATGAAGGGGCTTCAGCCCCCCCATAAAATATTTGAGGGGACTGAACTGCCCCCCTACCCAAAGTTGGTGACCATTGCCATTAAAATGGTGTGCGTACACCGCATTATGTGATCGGTTATGCGGGGCAGGACTTACTTGCCCCCCCCAATATTTTATTCAAGTTGGCACCCCTGAGAAAGAAGCACAAAGTTTTGTCAGGGTTCTAGAGCTCCCACCTTCTTCCCAAAGCTGGAAAACCACTACTTGGGCTTTGGGAAGAAGGAAGAAGGACTCAAAACACAGCACCTGACTTACCCGGAAGGCAGCATGAGGGCTGTGGTGGGGGCGTCAATTATTGCTGAGGGCCACCACAAAAGGCATTGAAGGCCTCACGTGGCCCTCAGGCCGTGTGTTGGACCGCCTTGTTCTACACAGTTTAGTTATCCTTTGCTTTTTTTTTTAGATTACTAGAGAAGGGGTTGTCAACGTTTTGGTGGCTGGTGGCCACATTTCAGATTTTGAGAGGACACCATGGGCATGAGCTCCCCTTAGGTATCAAGGATGGCAAACATGGGGAGCTAGTGGTCCTCTGGATGTTGATGGATTCCAGATCCCAACAGCACAAGCCAGCCTAGTCAATGGCAATGGATGATGGGAGTTGTAGTCCAACAGCATTCGGAGGGCCACCACTTCCTCACCCCTGAAGTATAGCTGTTAAGTTGTGGGTGAACATATCAGACGACACAGCGATTCTTCAAACAGCTCTTGTTTATTCACAGGCCAGAACTGAACTGAAGGGTTCAGCCAACCTGCTTATATAGAGCTCAACTACAAAGCAACAGTAGCAACTTTCTGTAACTATCCAATCACTGAACATCACTTTCAATTCCTTATTTGCATATGTGGACCTGAGTGAAAACTATCTACGGTATCCCCCTGCTGGCCCAGGGTGAGAACTTCAGTACATAAAAATAGCTTCCTACCCCATCCCATTATATCACATTTAGGGGGCTTAAAATGTGAACTGGCAAACTTCCCCTCCTCCTCACACAGAGAAAATAGAAGATGGCTGCTTGGGATAAAGCACACTGTATTTAAAGTACGTTCTGCACACTGTGTAGAAAGCTTTCGTTTATTTCCTATTTCTACCCTGGTTTTTTTGGAAAGGATTACTGTCTTCATTTTGTGCCTGTCACATTAAAGTTCAATTCCTCACTGCAGGTTCAACTTCCCTCTTCTTCCTAATGCTCTTAGACTCTTTTTTGTTTGCCAGAAGCATTTGTGTACATGGAAGTTACGTCGCCATGGTTATCGCAAGACCTCCCTTCCTGCCAAAAATAAAAAATAAATAAAACTGAGTTAGATTCCTTGACTTTCCACACAAACAGTCTTTGTGTCTATCTTGGCATTGTGAGTTCTATGAGGCACACATTCAATACTTAAAAAAAACCCCAACCCACAATCCTAGCAATGTTTAAAGCTAGAAAGAAAACAATAGTAGAAGTAAAATGAGGTGAATACGCCGTCTATATTAATCACCCTCCTAAACATATGTTATCAGTGCTGTGATACAGAGATGGTGACACAGTGGGGGAGCTAATTAGCATCCATCACATGAAACCACGGAAACGACATGGGGAGCCCTGAAAATTATAGCTTAGAGGCAAATTGTGTGGATTGACTGCATTGCACCCAGAATTGCTTGTGCAATTATCTGCTTCGGATAATTCATCTTTATTATTGTTATTATTATTAAAGTTAAGTTGCTGTTTTTTGTTTTTAAGATATTTAGGATAGCTCAGGGCGGTCTAGGCACTCCACCGCACTATCCTACTATACATGTGCATCTATTTAGAAATACAGTGGAACCTCGGGTTACAGACGCTTCAGGTTACAGACTCCGCTAACCCAGAAATAGTACCTTGGGTTAAGAACTTTGCTTCAGGATGAGAACAGAAATTGTGTTCTGGCGGCGCGGCGGCAGCAGGAGGCCCCATTAGCTAAAGTGGTGCTTCAGGTTAAGAACAGTTTCAGGTTAAGAACAGACCTCTTGAACAAATTAAGTATGTAACCAGAGGTACCACTGTATGGTAAATAAGTTCAGTGGGACTTACTCCCAGGTAAGTGGAGATAGGGAGATGCTCTGTGATACAGATATGCAGTTTGGTGTAGATAGACGGGACATACTGATAAAAAAAAGAGGGGAAGACTGGTCAATATTTTGTACTTAACCAAAATATAACAAGCAGAGCATGCATAGAGTTTTGTATTCATCTCATCTATGAACAGTCGTACCTCGGAAGTCGAACGGAATCCGTTCCAGAAGTCTCTTCAACTTCCAAAATATTCTGGAACCAAGGCGCAGCTTCTGATTGGCTGCAGGAAGCTCCTGCAGCCAATCGGAAGCCGCGATGGATGTTCGAGTTCCAAAGAACATTCGCAAACCAGAAAAATCACTTCTGGGTTTGTGGTGTTTGGGAGCCAAAATGTTCGTCTTGCAAGGCGTTCGGGATTCAAGGTACGACTGTATCAAAAAAAAAATACAGTGGTACCTCGGGTTACATATGCTTCAGGTTACATACGCTTCAGGTTACAGACTCCTCTAACCCAGAAATATTACCTTGGGTTAAGAACTTTGCTTCAGGATGAGAACAGAAATCGTGCTCCAGTGGCACAGCAGCAGCAGCAGGAGGCCCCATTAGCTAAAGTGGTGCTTCAGGTTAAGAACAGTTTCAGGTTAAGTACGGACTTCCAGAACGAATTAAGTACTTAATCTGAGGTACCACTGTATATATAAAAGCCCATATTTTTGCATTTCTCTCTCTCTCATTCTCTATTTCGATATGTGCTTTTCTGCATGTCATGATAAGCTGGGTTTATGGTCATGCTCCTTCATTCTTTCAATCGGCAATGTTGGCTAGATGCAGTTTTGTTTTATCCTTTGCCTTAATTGCTTATGTTGGCTGGGCAGCCGGTAATGTCATTGGCAAAGCTTTCACATTACTTACTGTATTCTCCAGCACCTCACATCAGGAAGGCGTTGCCACTCTTTTGTTCCTTTTGTGGTGTAAGTGCCGTGAGTCATTACAAAGCACATAAGTTTAGATCCACGCAGAGATGCTTAGAGAGCATTCAGCTGAGGACAGGACTGAGAAAAGCTGGCTTCCTTTTCATATCTCAGTGTCAGGGACTGGTTGGACAAAGAGGAATGGTGGGAATTCACCAGCTGGTGAACCCACAAGGGAAGAAGACTCAGAGCCTGGGGAGTGGTGGTGGAATGACGATGAGTGGTCAGAGAGAGAAGAGGGAGGAGACTGGGAGGAGGAGGTGTCGGAAATTGAAGAGGCAACAAGGTTTAGTGAGCAGGGAGAGTCTGTGGCAGAGAGAAGCCCCAACTCAGAGGCAGAGTGGAGGCAGGCTGCAGAAGAGACACAGGTGTCTCCCTCTCCTACTGCAACAAGCTCCCCTCCTCCTTGGTCTCCCAGAACCAGAAGAGGCGTGAAACGGGAGGAGCAGAGACAGACACGTAGGCACAGCCTCAGATTGCTTGAGGGGAAAAGTCTGCAGTTGCTTATATTTTTAAACACATGTAACACAACACATTTGTTTGTTCAAATTTATATACTGAATCATAAAAAGAGAATACCAAAATGGTGAACATCAAGAAATGTAATATAGCTTGTATTCCTTTATAGAGAGAATATACTTACAAAATTTCAGACAGTGGGGAGTATACAAGCCATACTAACAGCTAACAAGAAAGCAATCCGTCCTAAACAATAAATACCAGTAAGTATTGGGTAAAAACCAATAACCAATAAGAGTCATACCCAGCGCTGACCAGTGACCTGTAGCCCTCCAGACGTTGTTGGGGGGGGGGGGAAGATAGGTCAACAACTTTGCCTGGATTTTCACTGGAGGGAACATGACAACTCTAACTGAGGATCCGATATGGGGGTCTACCAATGCAAGTTGTGATCCTGTGCTCCAATGGCTTCCTTTTTAATCTCCATCTTACCCGAAAGGGTTCTTAATGAATCATCCCTCTAGGGAATAGACAGGGAGAAGCAGAATAATCGATTGATCCTCGACAGCCTCACTCTTGTCCCTTTAAAATTTATCCTAGTGTTTTGAAATGTTTTAACTCGTAATGCCAATAAAGGTATTTGTATTTGATGCAGTGGCCATTATGCATTGCATCATGCCCCCATGGCAGCCATTTTGTGACTGCTGCCCACAGCACTTTCTCAAAATTACAAACTGGATTAGAAAGGTTGGGAAGCCCTATTATGCAATATATTTGAAATACACGCTATTCCTGGCAAACTTACCAAATAGTACATTTCTACTTATGCAAGCTTAACTTATCTATTTAAGTGTAGATACATACGTAGTTTACTTCTATTGTATGTCTCTTAGATGAAAGTGGGGAGGATGGGAGAGTGAGGAAGTAGATTCCCTATACATGTGATCTTGAAATTATGTCCTCCTTTCAATGGAATTACCTCCAAGTAAGAACATGGAGGATTGTGGCTCAAAGCGCTTTTCACTGCAGTTGAATTAGATCTGCAGAGCGCTCCCAAGAGCCAAGCTATCCAGAAAAGCCTGAAGCAACAGGACTACAGGCACACACACGCAATTGGGATGCATTTGCTCAGTGGACCTTTCTCAAGCATATATTTCCTGTGGCTTATGAAATCTAAAAATAAACACCATTCACTTGTGGATTGGATGTTCAATATAAAACTAGTCCCTATATTTTCCATTCTCATCCCATTTGTTTGATTGATTTATTAAACATTTTATACCACATTTTGTGTGTGTGTGTGTGTTTTTAAAACGAACAAACTGCTTTACAGCAAATGCAAAACCTATCAGCAAGAAGGGGAGAAGATAATATTATCATCATAATTAAAACCATGGAAGATGAATAACACACCCTCCAACATTTCTCCGATGAAAATAGAGATGTCCTATTCCATACCCTCCAACGTTTCTCTGATGAAAATAAGGACATCCTAGTCCATACCCTCCAACATTTCTCCAATGAAAATAGAGATTTCCCCTCCAACATTTATCCAATTAAACAGGGACATCCTATTCCATATCCTCCAACATTTCTCCGATGAAAATAGAGACATCCTATTCCATACCCTCCAACGTTTCTCTGATGAAAATAAGGACATCATATTCCATACCCTCCAACATTTCTTCAATGAAAATAGGGACATCCTATTCCATACCCTCCAACATTTCTCTGATGAAAATAGGACATCCTACTATACCCTCCAGCCCTTATTCCCCTCACAGAGTGACAATCCCCAAAGTTCTATGGGAAAATGTTTTGACTGTTAAACCACTCTGAAAATTATAGCTCTGTGAGTGGAATAGGAATCTCCAAACAATTCTCGCCGCCCTTAAGAAACCACAGCTTCTGGGCTGCTGCAAGAGATGAAGAAGATTGTGTTGCCTTTTGTTCATCTCCTATGTCTTGCAGACTTTTGGGGGGGGCATCTCTTCTCTATGATCATTTTACTGCACGAATAGTTGTGAAGCATCCGTTAAATTCATGGTAGCTGTCAGCTCAGCATTTTGTGGATGGCATCCTGAAGCTAGTCATCATGGCCCATAGGACAGAGTGGACCATGCTGTCCCTGCTTTCTTTTACATTTGTCTAGAGTTTGGACGCGGGTGGCGCGGGTGGCCACCATTGCTCAGTCCCTGCTCCTGCCAACCTAGCAGTTTGAAAGCACGTTAAAGTGCAAGTAGATAAATAGCTACCGCTCCGGCGGGAAGGTAAACAGTGTTTCCGTGCGCTGCTCTGGTTCGCCAGAAGCGGCTGAGTCATGCTGGATACATGACCCGGAAGCTGTACGCCAGCTCCCTCGGCCAATAAAGCGAGATGAGCGCCGCAACCCCAGAGTCGGTCACGACCGGACCTAATGGTCAGGGGTCCCTTTACCTTTTGTAGAGTTTGGGTAGAGCTTGGATACCAGGGATGGGGAAGCAAATATAAGTGTTGGTATACTGAGCCAACCAGATCTTAGCGAGAGCTCTTGCCCACAGTAGGAATGGATTTGTTCTCATCCTTCGGCTGCTGACTCATCGGATATGTGGCAGCCTGTCTTTCAGTGGCTTCCAGCTTAAGGAGTAGACTGGCAGTTCTTAATGTTATAGGTGATATAAACCAGGCTGGGGAAATGCTATGCCATGTTGAATGATGACATGATAACTTAGCATTATATCTATATTTGTATACAGGCAAAGGACAGACCAAAAGCTACACTCAGCCTTAGTGTTTTGACATGCAGCTAAAATAAGGCCTCATTTGACAACTTTTTCTTTTCATCACACGAGTTTGGATTGTGACTGTTTTGCCAGCCCTGGCAAGACGACTGGAATGCACTTTCCCCAAATGCCTGCTAAATAAAGAATTGTACTTTTATGAAATTGCAATGAACTGCATTCTTTTTTAACTCTTAGAGTAGGACTTAATTCCCCCCCAAAGGGTCTGGCTATAAAGGACACATTATATAAAACAGGGGAAAGGGATGTGAGAGGGCATCAGAGGAAGGAGAGAAAGAGAGAAAGAGAGAAAGAGAGAAAGAGAGAGAGAAAGAGAGAAAGAGAGAAAGAGAGAAAGAGAGAAAGAGAGAAAGAGAGAGAGAAAGAAAGAAAGAAAGAAAGAAAGAAAGAAAGAAAGAAAGAAAGAGGGACAGAGGCCAGTGTTGCTTGTGGCACCCCTGACCATCATTCAAGGCACCCTAGGGTGCCACGGCACACTGGTTGAAAACCCCTAAATTAAACTAATCACCCTGCCTACTCAAAGCAGGAGGGAGCTCATTTTTGTTTATTAGTTCACCTTACAGAGTCTCTGGTCATTTTTTAATTTTTTTTAAAGGTTTGAAAGAGAGCATTGAACGTCAATGACCTAAAACATTCCTGTTTTGATATCAAAACTTTAACAGTGGGTCAGCATTTGGATTCTATACTTTACAACCAGGGCAACACAGATTTATTTATTTTTATTAAAAAGTTCAATATTTTCCTTTATAAATATCTGTGTTCCTCTTTCCTTAAATGGCTTCTGAGAGCTCTTGATTTTTAAAAATGTGTGCGCGTTTATATCTACACAGACATTCACTACAGTTGTTTCCACAAGCTGAAAAAATAAGCTTATTTCTCTTGGGGTGATCAATACCTTCAAGACAATTGTGTATTTTTATGGCTAAAACCAATTATGTAAAGTGTATTAGTACTTATGTAACTTTTATACAGGGACGCGGGTGGCGCTGTGGGTTAAACCACAGAGCCTAGGACTTGCCAATCAAAAGGTTGGCGGTTCAAATCCCCGCAACGGGGTGAGCTCCCGTTGCTCGGTCCCTGCTCCTGCCAACCTAGCAGTTCGAAAGCACGTCAAAGTGTAAGTAGATGAATAGGTACCACTCCGGCGGGAAGATAAACAGCATTTCCGTGCACTGCTCTGTTTCGCCAGAAGCGGCTTAGTCATGCTGGCCACATGACCTGGAAGCTGTACGCCGGCTTCCTCGGCCAATAAAGCAAGATGAGCGCCGCAACCCCAGAGTCGGTCACGACTGGACCTAATGGTCAGGGGTCCCTTTACTTTTACCTAACTTTTATAAATAAGTCTGCTTTGTACATTAAGTGCTAAATGCTTCAGGACACATTGTACATGCAAATTCACATTGTACATGCATTCAGAGGATAAGGGTTAAACTCATCATTATTAAGAACAGCAGCAAGACTTCCTAAAGCAGAATGCTGCATTTGGTGATTTTATTTGTGTGTGTGAAAGGTCTGTCCCCTAAGAACACCACAGAAGATTCACATGGTTCAAAACTCCTGGGACTATACTGCATCCGATTGCAGGCAGATGAATTGCATGATGCAAAGACCCCCATTCTAGCCAGGGAAACTTTGCACACATCAGAAAAAAAGGAAGTCCAGTATCTGTTGTTTGCAAAGGAACCAGATCTCCTTGGTGAACTTGAAATGTTTTGCGATAGGGGAGACCCTGTCCACAGGCAGTGCTATTCAGCTCTGATCCAAGAGTTAATAAGCAGCTGGCTTTCGGCTGAGGGAGCGTCTGAGGCAGAGAGAGACTCACAGTGGAAGCCAGAGTGAGATGCCAAAGATTTCAGTCTGTGCTGCGTGGCATGCTTGAAGCAGCGGCAATGCTGTCTTTTCCTGGAAATGCACATAGAAAAGAAGAAAAAGGCTATTCTTTGCAGGACCACAGCTGGTTCTGGAAGTGTTCTTAGCTATTGTTAGATCTGGACCATAACATAATCTGAGCAAATGGAAATGTTTTGCAGTGGTCACCACATCATGCGGCAACAGATCCTGAGTGACGTTGCACAACAGAGGGAAAGGAATCCTCTGTTATGTCTCTCTACTCCCCAAGTGTCATATCCTGTGTGATGGAACTCCTCGCCTCTTTGATTCACTAATCGCAATCATAATTATTTTACCTCGTCCATCTGGCTGGGTTTTCCCAGCCACTCTGGGGGGCTTCCAGCAAAATATTAAAATTCAATAATTTATCAAATATTAAAAGCTTCCTTAAACAGGGCTGTCTTCAGATGTCTTCTAAAAGTCAGATAGTTGTTTATTTCTTTGACATCTGATGGGAGGGTGTTCCACGGGGTGGGTGCTACTACCGAGAAGGCCCTCTGCCTAGTTCCCTGTAACTTCACTTTTTGCAGTCAGGGAACTGCCAAAAGGCCCTTGACGCTGGACTTCAGTGTCCGGGCAGAACAATGGGGGTGGAGACGCTTCTTCAGGTATATTGGGCCGAGGGCTTTCAAGGTGAGCACCAACACTTTGAATTGTGCTTGGAAATGTACTGGGAGCCAATGTAGGTCTTTCAGGACCAGTGTTATGTGGTCTTGGTGGCTGCTCCCAGTCACTAGTCTAGCGGCCGCATTCTGGATTAGTTGTAGTTTCCAGGTCACCTTCAAAGGTAGCCCCACGTAGAGCGCATTGCAGTAGTCCAAGCGGGAGATAACCAGAACATGAACCACTCTGGTGAGACAGTCCACAGGCAGGTAGGGTCTCAGCCTGTGTACTAGATGGAGCTGGTAGACAGCTGCTCTGGACACAGAATTGACCTGACCTCCATGTACAGCTGTGAGTCCAAAATGACTCCCAGGCTGCGCACCTGGTCCTTCAGAGGCACAGTTACCCCATTCTGGACCAGGGAGTCCATCCCTTGTCCCCGCAAAACAGTACTTCTGTCTTGTCAGGATTCAATCTCAATCTGTTAGCCGCCATCCATCCTCCAACTCATCATGTGTGTCACCTTTCAAGAGGTGCTCAGATAACCTAGACTAGCAGGTCCTCACTTGTTTCCCAATGTCAGCAAAAAGTGTGAAGTTCTTCATTGCTGCTCATTCCTCCTCCCGGCAAAGGCAGGTGAAATAGTGGGCATTAAATTTAATTCCCTCTTCACAACTCTCAGCCACCACTTTTACAGAAAAGCCTCAGTATGAATTATTGAATTCATTTCTTTAAATAAAAAGAGTCGGGCATCTTGACCAAAGCATACCTTAAAAAATAGAAAGAAAGAACAGCCACACTAGGGAAGTGAGAGAGAGAAATATTTTGTGAAGTCTTCTTATTGAAGCGGAATGAATTTGCCAATAAATTGTTTTCTCTGGCAGACAACAATCCAGAGATACTCAGGATGACTATAAATCCCGCAACCGGACAAGCAACATTTTTGTGGGACACTGGTGAAGCTAACCAATGGTAAGCTCCAAAAATAAGGAAAAAGCTTTTTCTTAAAAAAGTAAAAAAAAAAGGCAATACTACGTTTTAAGGCTGCTAATAGAAATTCAGTTACCATACCTTTAGAAGGAGCTCATTCTGTTTAGCTTTTATTAGATAGAACATGACCAATCATGCTACACAACAGTATTCTTTCACAACAGGATTTTCTACAACAACCCTTATTTAGAAGATACAGTGGTACCTTGGTTTTCAAATGTCTCCGTTGATGAACGTTTTAGTTTTTGAACACCAAAAACCTGGAAATAAATGCTTCGGTTTTTGAACACATTTTGGAAGTCAAACATGCCACGTTTTGAGTTTTCCATATTGAGGCTTCCATTTCGAGGCTTCTGTTTTGAATTTTTGGGTTTCAGAACTCGAATGGTCTTCCAGAACGGATTACATTCCAAAACCGAGGTACCACTGTATTGTGACATTATAGCTGACCATTGTTTGGTCAGGTAGATCGCTGAATTCTAAAGCCCAGGAAGCTTAGCTTAGCACGTGTCTAATTTCATTTGGTAACTCATTCCAGAAGGCTGGAGCTGCAGCACCAAAAGCCCACTCTCTAAACATACAGACATCTTAGCAGAGCCCCACCTTGCTTAGGGATATATGGAGCGAGGCGATCCCTTAGGTAACCTGGTCCCGAGTTGTGCTGCCAGAGGCAGCAATGTCTGAATCTAGGCACTTTTTGTGGTGTTTGATCTTCTGTCTGTTTCACACATGCAAACCCACCCTCCTCTCCCCAGCGAGTCCTCAAAAGTCTGATGCAGCTGACAAAGGCTGTCTCTGTAAATCAGGCTTCTCCAGACTCACTGCTGCAGTCGCGAGGAAACTTTGTCGCTTCCATCTCTCCTGTTGTTTCTCTTTCTTCAAAATAATGGTGGCAGGAAGGGATAGGGAGGCACTGAAGACAGCTCCCTTCTCTTTCCAAAGGGCTACCTTTGTGGGAATGAGATGACATGCAATCGCTTGGGGGACTAGATGATGCGCACTCACCTCTGAACAGGCCTAGATCTATCACTATAACATGAATAATAAGAAAAAGAGAATGGGCAGTGCTTCTGGGCTGGATTGCAAATAGCATCCTACAATATCGCCAACCACTCTCCTGCTCCTGAGTGAGGCAACGAGGCTACAGTTAGTCCACACTTGAAAGGTTTACTGTGGAAGTTTAATTTTTTATTCAATTTTGAATGTTTTTGTTGATTTTTTTATTATTTTTATTTTACATACAGAAAAATCGCATACCCTCCAAGTGTCCCTATTTTCCAGGAACAGTCCTGCAATGACAGAAGCCGTCCCGGTTTTTTATTTAATCCCGGAATGTCTCCGTTTTCCTTTTTCCTCCCCTCCACATTTCAGAAAACAATTAAAAGTGGTGTGTTTTTGTGTAGGTGCAAAAGCCAAGTTCTGTTCATAGTGAAAATAAAATTCCTGCACCAAACTGAGGAAATGGTGAAGCTGGTATACAAAGCCCATCCAGTTTGGTGTAGTGGTTAAGAGTGGTGGACTCATAATCTGGTGAACCGGGTTCGCTTCCCTGCTCCTCCACATGCAGCTGCTGGGTGACCTTGGGCTAGTCACATTTCTTTGAAGTCTCTCAGCCTCACTCACCTCACAGAGTGTTTGTTATGGGGGAGGAAGGGAAAAGGAGATTGTTAGCCGCTTTGAGACTCCTTAGGGTAGTGATAAAGCGGAATATCAAATCCAAACTCCTCCTCCTCCTCCTCCTCCTCCTCCTCTTCTTCTCATCCTACAATTTTGAAGGAAAATGTCACCAAAGACTAAATTCTTTAATTGCAATGCTTCAGCAGCCAGCAATTTTTAAAGGAAACAAGCAGAGTGTTGATTCCTTTATTGTAAATGGAGCCTTTCACTGTCTACTCAGAAATAAGTCCCACTGTATTCAATGGAGCTTACTTCCATGTAACTGGGTAAAGACTTGCAGCCTTATACTATAATCCCAAGCATTTTTACTCAGAACAAAGTCCCACTGAGTTCAATAGGATTTCCTCTCTGGTATGTTCCTGATCATTCTCACAGTTTCCTTTCCGTGGCAAAGCAAGTGCTATCCCACACTTTCAAGTGCATTTTCCTGTCACTTTCCTTCTTGCAAAAAGTCTGCTCCTTTAGGGAAGAGGATTTGTTGTGCAAGACACTACCTGTGCAACCTGAATTTTCTGGTACATGACTGGCATCCCCTCAAAAATGGCAACTATCTGGAAGCACCATTCCTGTCAAACAAATAAATAAGCATGTAAACAAATGCAAAGCGTTGCAAAAGTATGCAAGAAGCTGAGCGATTTCCAACACAGCCAAACAAACGATAGGGATTGAGGTAGAAGGCTAGGGGAGGCTAGTTTTGAGCACCGCAACACTGAGAGCCAAAGTGGATCTCTTAGAGCTTTTATTTAAAAAGCCATTAGTTAGAAAAGGAGGCAAAGTAACCATTCATCTGGAAACTGAAAGTAGCCCTCAGGAAAACCAGGAAGAAAAATGTGAGGGGTAGCTGCATGACATCCTCAGCTTGTGATTATGCAGAAATCTTAACTTAGAAAAACCGAGAGGATGAATGGAAGAGACTCAGAAAACCAAAGTAAGAGGTACTTCTGCATCAAAAATGTCCCCCACCCACTCACCCAAGAAGGACTTTTATTTTGACAGACTTCAAGGCATTTGTAATGGTTTCTGCTCAGAGGGACTAATAACCAAAACCAGAACCAGTCATTTTTGAGAACCCGTTGCTGAAAAACATGTCCAAGCCCTGACATGCAGTCGTTTCGTCATTCTTCCTCTGGGCTTCCCTTTAATAAGCTCTGCTATTTCAACCATAGTTTTGAAAAGCCCAACAATTCAGCATGATTTAGCGCCCGACAGAAATCAGATTAGCAGTGCATCCCCAAGAACAACTTGGGGTGGGAGATGGGGAGGGAGGCAGAGGTGAAATGCAGTAATCTTAGATTCTGGGCTTAATAGTTTTATGATGACACTACCACCTCCCGCCCCCCACTTCAGATGGTAATGTATATTACTTCATGTAGTTCAAAATGTGGTCAGTCAGGCCTGCTAACGTCCTCTCCTCCTTACTCATTTCGGGGTTCTGGAGTTCTGCCCTAAAGCCCTACCCTAATAAGAACCATTGGAATGATGTCGGGGGTTGCCAGATGCAAAAGAGAACTGGACTACTGTGCTTTTAATTGGTGTTTTAACTGTTGTTCCATCTTAATGGGCTTGCATTGTTGCACATTTTAATTACGGATGTTGTGATATTTTGATGGAATTGTTCTAGTGTGTGTGTATGTGTTGCAATTGATTTTATTCCTGTAAACTGCTAAGAAGCAATTCTGGCAATATATATAGTGTTAAGTTGTGGGTGAACATATCAGACGACACAGCGATTCTTCAAACAGCTCTTGTTTATTCACAGGCCAGAACAGAACTGAACTGAAGAGTTCAGTCAGCCTGCTTATATAGAGCTCCAGTACAACGTTACTGTAACAACTTTCTAAAAGTATCCAATCACTGAACGTCACTTTCGATCCTTCATTTGCATAACTATCTACAGTATCCCCCTGCTGGCCCAGGGTGAGAACTTCAGTACATAACATATAGGGAAGTTTTTAATGTTTGATGTTTTACTGTGTTTGATGCTTTAATTTGTTGGAAGTCACTCAGAGTGGCTGGCACAACTCAGTTAGATGGGTGGCATAATAATAATAATAATAATAATAATAATAATAATAATAATAATAATTATTATTATTATTATTATTATTATTCAAGGTTTAAGAAGAAGGACTTGTTGCATGAAATGTAAAGCACTTTCATAACATTTTAACAGCCGTGACTTCCCCCTTCCAAGAATCTTGGGAATTGTAGCTTGTTGCAGGTGCTCAGAGCTGTTGGGAGATCCCTCACTGAGGTCCCAGCACTCTTAAAAAACTACAGCTCCCACGGTTCTTTGGGGAAAGCCATGACAGTTAAAGTGTTGTGAGAGTGCTTTCAGTGTGGATTTGACCAGTACTGGAACTGCTTTGGAGCAAGAGGTTTGTTGCTATCATAAAAGAGCATTAATAAGCCCCGTTCCCCTTGTTTCCTAGGCTAGCAGCATCAATCATTTACACTTTCCTTCCCCTCTGGAATACTGCTTTAGAAGAGCTTCAAAGCTGGCCTGCATTCCCAACCGGGAGCTATTGGGAGGGACACACTGACTATCTGAGCAGTAAACCTAGAATTCTCAGCAATAACTTGGAATGTCCCTGGAACGTTTAGCCTTGTTCTGCTCCAAAAGTGTCAATATTGTGTGTGTGTGTGTGTGTGTGTGTGTGTGAAAGAAAGAGAGAGAGAGAGAGTTTATTGCAATATGTACTCCCTTAAGAGAGAGAACAAAAACACCACTTCTGCCAGGATCTTCTGTTGTGCAACAAACAGAGAGCCACAAAGGAGCAGAAAGTGGGCATCTGCAACCTACTGATTCATCGTAAGGTTCGGGGACCCCCACCCACAGATTCCATCAGCTGCGAGGAGAGGGGATGCTAAGTTGCAATTTATACAATTTTAATTGATGCATCCATGGACCCTGCAACTATTCTTACAGCAATCTGGGAAGTAGGAAGTATTAGATTAGAACAGGGGTCAGCAACCTTTTTCAGCTGTGGGCCAGTCCACCATCCCTCAGACCATGTGGTGGGCTGGACTATATTTTGAAAAAAAACCATGAATGAATTCCTGTGCCCCACAAATAACCCAGGGATGCATTTTAAATAAAAGTACACCTTCTACGCATGTAAAAACACCAGGCAGACCCCACAAATAACCCAGAGATGCATTTTA
Organism: Podarcis filfolensis; assembly: GCF_964270895.1. Classification (NCBI taxonomy): domain Eukaryota; kingdom Metazoa; phylum Chordata; class Lepidosauria; order Squamata; family Lacertidae; genus Podarcis; species Podarcis filfolensis. Next base: position 27,265,724 of record NC_139603.1, on the reverse strand, counting down.
AATAAAAGGACACATTCTATTCATGTAAAAACATGCTGATTCCCGGACCGTCTGCGGGTCAGATTGAGAAGGCGATTGGGCCACATCCGGCCCCCAGGCCTTAGGTTGCCTACCCCTGGATTAGATATACAAGCAAATCACAGAAGCAGCGTCTGGAACTCGAGAGCGTTTAGATCACTTTCAGCATATACTGAGGATAATTCCTTGAATAGTATGCACAGATGGTATTGTATGCCTGTACAGTCATATAACATGTTTGAGAAGGTTGGCCTAACATGCTGGAGGGGTTGTGGGTGCAGAAGAGGCACTTACATCCACCTCTGGTGGGAGTGCAACTTCATTGCTCATTTCTGGGCAAATTTACACCCAGAAGTATGAAATATGCTGCAAGAAAATGCATCATTGAGGCCACAATCAATGTTTTCAAATATCTTTGATGAGGAGGACAACATGGGTATCTTACTAAACATCTCAGTAGTCTGCCTCACCACATCACTGGGAAAGTGTGCAGAACTTGACACTTGAGTATGATATCAGTCCCTCTGGAATATTGCCATATTAGGGAAGATAAAACACCAACTGAAACTATGTGAGGGTCTGGAGACCCCAGATTCATTTTATATGATTTGCGACTCCTTTTTAAATTATACATCTTGAGAAGCCTTCACTAAGCAGCCATCTGCACCAGGCATAGGCAAACTCGACCCTCCAGATGTTTTGGGACTACAGCTCCCATCATCCCTGACCACTGGTCCTGTTAGCTAGGGATGATGGGAGTTATAGTCCCCAAAACATCTGGAGGGCCGAGTTTGCCTATGCCTGATCAAATTGTGACAAATTGGGAGGCGTTTTGATATGAATTGTTTCAGTAGCATCGGTTTTATTCCTATCTCTTTGACAAATATTCCTGTTTGTCAATGACTGGGGGAGTGTTTCTCATTTATTGGCATGTCGCTTGTAGACCTAGCAGAAAAAAGAGAAATTGTGTCTATTGTTCTAGAGACCTCGGTTGTGTACCATGTTCAATTTGCTAATGTTTATTAACAAATAAGCATTTTGGTTTTTGCTTGATATTAATAAAAAGGTAAAGGGACCCCTGACCATTAGGTCCAGTCGTGGCCAACTCTGGGGTTGCGGTGCTCATCTCGCTTTATTGGCCGAGGGAGCCGGCGTACATCTTCCGGGTCATGTGGCCAGCATGACTAAGCCGCTTCTGGTGAACCAGAGCAGTGCACGGAAGCTCTGTTTACCTTCCCGCCAGAGCGGTACCTATTTATCTACTTGCACTTGGACGTGCTTTTGAACTCCTAGGTTGGCAGAAGCAGGGACCGAGCAACGGAAGCTCAGCCCATCGCGGGGATTCGAACCGCCCACCTTCTGATCAGCAAGTCCTAGGTTCTGTGGTTTAACCCACAGTGCCACCCGAGTCCTATATGAATAAAGAAGAACTAAAACACAAGTTGACAATGGTGCGGGAACATCTTTGAGGGTTCTCACTGTAGCTTCATTCATGCTTTCCTCTTCCTGCCCTCTGGAGAAGCATTCTCATAGTTTATCACAGGCTGCATTTGAAAGCACATCACGTTATTGTTTTGTTGCAAATGTACAGAGAATGTACAGAGAACATAGTAGAAGAGAAGAATTTCAAGGAAGCTCTGGATTTAATCCGAACTGGACAGAAATGCTAAGCTACACAGCCCTTCAAAAAATGAGACGGTGAGTCATCTGGAAAGCATTATGTCAAAGTACAGTTTCTATAGAGCTATCTAATGCATACAAATCAAGCCCATATATAATGTTCAGGCAGTCTAATGTGAAGCCAAACCAAATTCCCAGGCTGCTCCCCACCCGCTCACCGCAGCTGGATTGGAAAGTAGTTGGTGGGGGTGGGGCAGGAGGGGACAAGAAAAAGTCTGCCGAGGTGGCAGTTTGCAAATATAGTGGTACCTCGGGTTAAGAACTTAATTCGTTCTGGAGGTCTGTTCTTAACCTGAAACTGTTCTTAACCTGAAGCACCACTTTAGCTAATGGGGCCTCCCGCTGCCGCCGCGCCACTGGAGCACGATTTCTGTTCTCATCCTGAAGCAAAGTTCTTAACCTGAGGTAATATTTCTGTGTTAGCGGAGTCTGTAACCTGAAGTGTATGTAACCTGAAGCGTTTGTAACCCAAGGTACCACTGTAGCCTCTATTTCAATGGGGAGAGGCTTTTATTTTTCACTTTGGTGTGGAGAGGAAGATGAGCTGTACAGTTTCTTAGTCTTCGGCCTCCTTAACACTTGAATTGGGGCTTACAGCCAATGGTATTGTGTTGATGTCACAGTTCCACCACAGCTCAGCATTCATCGAAGGAAACAAACAAAGCTTTATGCCTGTGAGGATATACTTGCAACCCCACAAAGAAAAGCGACAGCCCAGAATCCAAAGGGGTTGCTTTTTTTGTTTCACCCTCAAAACAATATCTCTGTGAGGTAAAGTGTGACTGACTGCAGAAGATTACCTGCCAAGCTTCACGGTTAAGCCCAATGCAATGCTATGCATTGTGGGATTCCATGGGAGTCAGCACCAAGCAAGGAAGCATGGAGCTGCCATTTATTTCTGCATGCAGTAGAGCTTCACTCCCCCCTCCCTTTCTGCTCAGAACATCTCTGCTCATTCCATTTTTACTTCAAACCATTATTTCAAGCCTATGAAAAGGAACCAGCCAGCCAGAAGAGTAGCCCCAAGCCGAGAGCAAAGGCAGAAGGGACGAAGAGGCTGCTGAGACAATCTAGCTGTTCTTGAGGGCACCCTAACAACCCATGTGTCTGCTAATTAAAGGGTTTGTTTACATCTTGAAGACTGCTAATGTATAGAGCTTTGGCTGTTTTTAGCTGATGGTTCAGTCTTTCTACTCAAATCAGTTATCTCACTGTGAGATGTAGAAATAATAGAAGGCAGAGCTAAAAGACTGGGGGCTTAATTTGTTAAGAGCAGGGTGGTAATGAAAGGCAATCTGTACATGTTCACTAGCCATCTCCTTGATAGCTTCATTAATGGTGCAGGAAATATACTCTTGCGACTTTCGTCAGCCTGGTGCCCTTTAGAAGTTTTGGACTACGACTTCCATCACTCGCACACTGCAAACCTGTTTTACATTTTACATAGCAGATTTGTCGTTGTTGTTGAAATGCTAAGATCCCCTGGTTGGGAAGCCAGGAGGGCAACTAAAATTATCAAGGGTCTGGAAACCAAGCCTTATGAGGAACGGCTGAGGGAGTTGGGTATGTTTAGCCTGGTAAAGAGGAGACTGAGAGGAGATATGATAGCTATCTTCAAATATCTTTAGGGCTGTCACATGGAAGAAAGGAGATTCCAACTAAACATAAGGGAGAACTTTCTGACAGTAAGAGCTGTTTGATGGTGGAATGGATTCCCTTGGGAGGTTGTGGACTTTTCTTCCTTGGAGGTTTTTAAGCAGAGGTTGGATGGTCATCTGTCATGGACAGTCTAGTCGAGATTTCTGCATTGCAGGAGGTTGGACTAGAAAACCCTTGAGGTTCCTTCCAAACTCTACAATTCTGTTTCTATGATTCATTCTCAGCCAGTTCCTTTGATAAAGGTAAAGGTACCCCTGCCCGTATGGGCCAGTCGTGTCCAACTCTAGGGTTGTGCGCCCATCTCACTTAAGAGGCCGGGAGCCAGCGCTGTCCACAGACACTTCCGGGTCACATGGCCAGCATGACGAAGCTGCTCTGGTGAGCCTGCACCAGCGCAGCACACGGAAACGCCGTTTTCCTTCCCGCTATAAAGCGGTACTTATTTATCTACTTGCACTTAGGGGTGCTTTCGAACTGCTAGGTGGGCAGGAGCTGGGACCGAAAGACGGGAGCTCACCCCGCCGCGGGGATTCGAACCGCCGACCATACGATCGGCAAGTCCTAGGCACTGAGGTTTTACCCACAGCGCCACCCGCGTCCCATAGTTCCTTTGATAATATATAACAAAACAACACAAAACTGATAGTTAGTGTTGCCACTGTTCCAAGCAGGCATGAAATTAAACCTCAGTAACTAATATTTGCACTTCTGCCTGACATGAAAAAACAAAACCCAGTTACCAGTCGCGTGTAGCATCAAATATTAAAATGTAGGTTGAAATCCAGAGGCAATATAGTGAGAGAGACAGAAATCTATGTTTATTATTAGAAGATTGAATCGTTTGGAATTCAAAAGAATATAAGAATATGAGGCTTCCTTTGTTCCATGGTAGTATAAATGAGACAAGACACATACATGCTTTAGTTATTCAGCTGCTAAATGTGATTCAAGTGATTTCAATGGGTCCATGGAGGTTTCAACTATGAGCTTATTGAGGATTAGGAACTACTTCAACCACAAGCCCTCAAGATGGCGGGGGTAGCGGGGGTTAGGGAGATTCCTGGGGCCATCGGAAGCCGCACCTCGGTTGTCGAACATTTCAGAAACTGAACAGGATTCCGAAACGGATTACGTTCGACAACTGAGAATTGACTGTAGTTCTTTTACAGATTTTTTATACCTAAAATCTGGGCTTCAGGCTGAAAGCACTTAGAAGACAATACATTTAAGAGCAATACTGTTTCTTATTTGTGTAGTGAATGTAATGCTCTTGAATCTGGACACAGAGACTGTGATCCTGCACATATTTGTACAAGGTAAACCCAGTTGAATACGATGTTTTTTCAGGAGCCTAGCTGTGTAACGGTTCGCAACAAAAGTCTTAAGTTATTAGACAATTATATGAGTGATGCATTTTGTTCCATTTCATGTTAAACTGGCATAAACATGACCTGGATGCTCTTAGCACGTACATGCCTGGCCCTAATGGGAAATGACATGATGAATGATTGCCTACTTATTACTGCAGAAATGCTGGTAATAAATGGAATAGCATGCATTATTATGAAGCATGTTCTGTCTTGCTGCTTCCGTTAATTTGATACGCCAGCCGTAGGATTTCTAATTAATTAGGTATACAGTAGCTTTACATCATCATAAGCATTCTTTGTTTTTATAGTCTCTCTTCTGCACAACAAACCACAGTGTATTTGGTGTACACATATTTTTGCATCTGGTCAAATATGGCATCTGTGCAACTAAGTCTGGATGACAAAGCTGAAGACTGGAATTGTAAATGAGAACAGAATCTTGGCTTGTCATTTCCTATCAAGTTGTTGTAGGACAAGAGAAGTGAGGAATACAGGTGACCTCAGTCCCATGTTTGGGATCTGATTGCTTCTAGGGACAGAGCTCTGTGCACTATATAACACCCCCTATTGTCAGGAGCAGGTCAGTAATAAATCACACAGTATCAGTGAAGTTAACTCTTTATTCAAGGAAACAAGGTCAGGTCTGCTCAGGAGGCCAGGCCTAGTGAGCAACTTGCTCCAGTAGATCTTGCCCCTATGAGGCAGTTGTGGGAACTTAAGGCTTCCACCTTCCCAGTTTCCTAAGTCTCCTCCTCCTTCTGATGCTTCCCAAGCAATCTGAGACTCTATCGCCATGCCTGCCATTGCTCCTCCCTCTTCATACCTTTCCTGGTCTGGGACACCAGCTGGTCATGGCAGGAGGGGGAGATATCCTGGCTTCTTCACCTGACTCATCTCTGTCTCTTGGCCTCCTTCCTGTTCACTGAACCCTGCAGCTTCTGACACCTCCTCCTCCCAAACTTCTTCCTCTTCTTCCTCAGACCACTCATTGTTTTCCCACCACCAATTCCCTGGCTCTGAGCCTACTTCCCTTGGGGGTTCCCCAGCTGTTGCTTTCTATCACTCCTCTGCATCCAGCCAGTCCATGACCCCCTAAGCTAGTCTCCTTACCCCAGATGCAGTGGGGTGTGTGTGCTGTCTTGCTGTCAGTGCTGAAGTACAATTCAACTGCTGCCAGTCAAGTCAACTTCTGTTTGAAGAATGGGGTCTGGGTGGGTGCACTATTTTGATTTTTGATTCACACAGTAAAATGTATTTGGCTGCTGCTTAACTTCTTGAAGTGAAAATGGCTGTGATCTCAAATACAGTTCTCAAACTAGCTTTATGGCCCAAAATAAACCTGGGTACTATTTTTTGGGCAATATTCATATTTGAGCATAAGGAAAATTGATGAAGTTTCAACATTACACCAAGGCTGAATCCAAAGAGATCTTCAAATACCATTATAATAATGGTTCAGAGCTACTGGAATTATTTGGTTCAGAGTCACTGCATTATTTGAGGTCTATGGGGAATTAAAAGTTATACTATGTGTTCTTGATATTTAAGCTATTTTAAAAAGCCAGACATGTAAAAAGAAGAAAATTGAGGGATCAAAATGACTCAGCCGAGCTCCAGATTCTGAAATTGAGTGATCTCCACCCCCTCATTTATCTTTCCAAGCTTATTACCAAGCAGTTAAGTAAGACATTTACTGATCTTTCAGTAAGTCACATTTGTTGATAGCATATGTGATTTCACAAAAGGCAATGCTATCTTATCTTTAATAGCTTACATCAAGCTCATATAATGTGGGTAGACACTAGCGAAGGTCAGACACCAAGCTTCACCTGTCTCATAAATGAGACGTGCAACAAGAACTGATGTTGTTGTGGAAACGTCTGTGGTATAATTAGAGGGATGATTGAACGAGACATTCACAAATCAACATATTGAATGCAAAAGGACTTTTAAAGAAGGTATTTTAAGCAAGGGATAAAATGAAGCCAAAATGACAAGATTTATGGCCCCTGGATTGCATTGGAAGTATTATCAATGGCCACACGAGCGGCATTTCCTGCAAAACTCCCATCATATACTGAGATGGTATAATGCTATATAGAGGATGGGATGTTTTGGTGGCATGCCATCGTGTTAAGTACTGGGACTTCCAAAGACAAACAATGTTCATGAAATCATATTGTCCTTGAAATCATAGCGTGGCTCCACTGTGTTCGATCCAGCAAGATACCATTTGGTACGGCAATGATTTCATAGTGTACAAACATGCCGCTGGCTCATAGCATAGCCCCTTTTTAACCTCCCTTCTGCTGGCAACTTCCCAGCTGTGTGTTATAAATGCCAACTCCTTTTCCTGTGCCTTACAAAGGTCCCTCAACAGCCCCAGGTCACTACTGGGAGGTGAAGCTCACTTTGTGAGAGAATTCCTCAGAGAAAAAAAGCCACTTCCTTTTGCAGTAATCTAGGAAACAGAAATCTGACCTGGCAAGATAAGGAACTCATTCTGTGGAAGGTGATGACCAAAGATAGCAGAACCATTGTCTGGAAAATAACCCTATACCAAGTGAGATTTCCATCTGGGGTGTGATGAAAAACAGTTCAGGTGTTGTTAAGAATGCAGTTGAGTTTTGAATTCCTGCCTTACCCTTATTGATTCAAACTAAGAGTGCGAAACAGAGTCTCCCCCAAAGCAGGAATTAGCAAGTCAGATCTGGGAACAATTTCTCCACCAACCACCTATTTTATTGAGCTTGCATCCTGATTTTCTTGAACAAAGCTTACAAACCTTTATTGAGCATTTGTTCAGATTTGTTTGTGGGAAGGTTATATGGCAATGAGTGCCCATCCTTCTCACCAGTCTCCCTACCGGGTCTCAGGTTTGGACCCTGAAATCTCTGATTCTGGTATCCTTCTGATCTGGCAACCCTCTCTGCCAACTAGAACAGCTTTAATATTCCAAGTGTGTTTGAGGCTTTTTGTCGTTCTGGTTTAGAGTTTGGCTGTAAATGTTGTAGAGAGAGGTTTGGAAGAGAGATTGTTACTGTCTTGAGCAGAGTTAGCACAATGCCAATTGCTCCAAGCACATTAAAACTTGGTTATATTTACATCTTCCATAAATAAATATATGTAAGGTACATACATGTTATGATATTCAATTTAAGTATGCACTTAGTCCATTTATAGTTTAAACCTGCACTTCACAGCTGCAACACTCACTCACAAAAATCACCCATGTGCACGTATTGCTTTATTGTCACTTCCCATTTCACACAAAAAGTCCAGCTATGTGGCCATCAGAAACAATGTAGCCACAGGGAAATTGGGAAGCCTGCATCTTGTATTGTCATCAATTTATGGACGCTGTTGTGTGCAGGTCCCAAGCAATTCACTTTCAGCACATGTGGGAAAGTGCAATTTCTCTAGAATCTCCACCCTATGCTCAAAAGTTCAATCCTACAGGTGGCAGTGGATGCACATCACCTGCTTAGCACAGGCTGGCCTCCAAGCGGCCAAATGCGTGTGTGACTTTGCCTTAAGAGCCAAGCTAGATGCAAGGCTGGGGTGTGGGTGGCGCTGTGGGTTAAACCACAGAGCCTAGGACTTGCCGATCAGAAGGTCGGTGGTTCGAATCCCTGCGACGGGGTGAGCTCCCGTTGCTTGGTCCCTGCTCCTGCCAACCTAGCAGTTCAAAAGCACGTCAAAGTGCAAGTAGATAAATAGGTACCCTCCAGCGGGAAGGTAAATGGCATTTCCGTGTGCTGCTCTGGTTCGCCAGAAGCGGCTTAGTCATGCTGGCCACATGACCCAGAAGCTGTATGCCGGCTCCCTCGGCCAATAAAGCGTGATGAGCGCCGCAACCCCAGAGTCGGACACGACTGGACCTAATGGTCAGGGGTCCCTTTACCTTTACCTAGATGCAAGGCTAAAACATGTGTACATTTTGTTTGTTTGTTTGTTACGTAAGCAGCAGATGTGAAGAAGTCAAAGCAGCCTAGGGATTGAGGTGTGTGAGAAAACAGGATGTTTCATGCTTTGTCTCCCAGGCTTTTCATCATTGCTATTTGCATGTCAAGGGAAGCTCCCATTGGTGCCCATGGAGGCTTAAATTACAAATAGTCCCTTTAGAATGAAGATATTTCTGAGCTTCTGCTTCTTCTTCTTCCTCTTCTTCTCTTCTTCTTCTTCTTCTTCTTCTTCTTCTTCTTCTTCTTCTTCTTCTTCTTTGGCAATCACTCATAGCCAAGTAAGATTGTCTTCCATGGACACGGACTTAATGGTGTGTCCATAAGTGAATGTGGAGGCCAATTCCGGATCCACACATCCTTCCTCAGTGGGGACATAGGTTTCTGGGTGAGGATCTACCAAATGTGCCTTCCTCTTAGCTCATTTCTCCCTTTCGTCCCGAGTTTGTGTTCCTTTAAAGTCATTGGTATCTTTGGTAAAGACTATTCTCCAGTTGGAGCACTCACAGTCCAGTGTTTCCCAATTATCTGTGCTCATACTGCATTTTTAAAGATTTGCCTTGAGAGTGTCTTTAAACCTCTTTTGTTGTCCACCAGTATTTCTGAGCACCTTAGCAGGGAGAGAAAGAACTAACCTTCCCCTTTCGATCCCATTCCCTACAGTTCTGGGGCTTTCCAGGCACCCCCTCCTTTGTTAATTATATTCAAAAAAAATATGTATGTTAATTGCACCCATTAATTAGTCCCAGTGGAGTGCAGATGTGTACCATCTCTCCCCATCTTCCGCAAAATCACAAATCCCATTTTTGCCACACAATCAAAAGCACACACAACACTTCAGGCCATTGCTGTGGCTCAACAGATGGTGTCGCCATAGCACCACAGGGCAAATAAGCAGTGGTGCTTTAATTTGTGCGATGAGCTAACTGTGACTACCGAGAGCAGCCCTGGCTTGGAATGCACAGCTGTAGACATTCTCAATGGAACAAAGATCTACTTTCAGTTCTATCTTTATTCCCCATGAGTTGTTTACATAGATTGACTACAGAAGCAGGCTTGTTTCTTTTCTCGTTTCTTGCTCAAAAGTTGTCCTTGTGTTTAATGTACACAGTCAAAGAGCCTACTTGATTGCTGCCATACCTATGAGACTGCACTGTGCAGGCAGAATGTGAAAAAAGCTTAGGAATAGTTTATACAATCAGCAAAATCAAGTGGTCAAGTGGTAACCATTTCAGATTTTATGCTTCCCAGGGTGGGTGATTGTGAATGTCTTTGCACTCAGAAAGCACACATATACCCCAAGGGGCAGCTACCAAGTAGCCTGACCTGGGATCAAAAGTCATCTTCCTATGTTTCTCCATAAAAAGCTATGCACACATTAGGTTCCTCTGCATGATCTGAACTCTGCATTCTAGTGAAGATAGAACCTATGCATGTACATTGTGTGTGTGTGTGTTTAAATTATTTAAAACAAAGATAAAACAACTGCATACAGAATACAGTGGTACCTCAAGTTACAGATGCTTCAGGTCACAGACGCTTCAGGTTACAGACTCCGCTAACCCAGAAATAGTACCTTGGGTTAAGAACTTTACCTCAGGATGAGAACAGAAATCATGCAGTGGCAGCAGGAGGCCCCATTAGCTAAAGTGGTACCTCAGGTTAAGAACAGTTTCAGGTTAAGAACGGACCTCCAGAACGAATTAAGTTCTTAACCCGAGGTACCACTGTATCCTCTCGGAATACAGTACTCCACAGAGCTTTGTCAAAGTGTATATGTACTAAAACTGTCACAATCTTAACAAACACAAAATGATACAGTCAAAATGGTGCCCACAACTAAAAATATATTTGTGTCAGCGGCAGTGCAGATGTGGCGGCTTTGTGAACAGGTTTAGATCAATAGTTGGAGACAGGGAGGAAGTATTGTTGTTGTTGTTAATTAGATTTATATACCAACCTTCATCATAAGATCTCAGGGTAATCATAAGATTTACAGAGTAAAATAAAACATGACAATAAATGAAGCAAAAAAGCAACACACACACCCGTCCCACAGACACATTTAAAAGGCTGTAGAATATTAATCAGCCAAAGGCCTGGTTGAAGAGGAACTTTTCACCTGGTGCCTAAAGATATTTAAGGAAGTTGCCAGGCAAGCCTCCCTGGGGAGAGCATGCCCCATATGGGGAACTACAGAAAACGTCCATTCTCATGTTGCCATCCTCTGGACCTCATATGGAGGAGGCACACACAAAAGGGTCTCAGATGATGCATGCAGAATCCAGAGTGGTTTATATGGGGAAAGGTGGTCCTTCAGTAGGCAATAAACTGCATCCCTGTAGCCATGTGACATGTATACACGCTTCTGTTGCATGAATCCAGATCCCATCTTTTTCACTTTAAGGCCTTCTATTGAAGAAGCCTGCTTTTTTAGAACAGGTTTTGTTTGCAAGTCAAAACAATTGGAAAGCTTTATTCCTGGAGGTGATTTCATAAACTTACCCTCAGAGCTCATGTCAAACCTGCCAAGGAAGAACTGATCCACCCAACTTGTGAAGCTTTGAAGTGGAATCTTTGATGTTTAATTTCCTGCTATGCTTCTGGCTGTGGCAGAGAACCATATCCCGTGCATGTGTTGACATCAGCTGTAAATAGGTTGAGGTAAGCTGGAAAAACAAGAGAGAGTTCTGCATCAGAATGTTACAGAAGTGTCTTCCTTCCACTCTCAAATGGCGGTTCCATGGAAGACTAAGGAAGCACACCAATCAGAAACCTATGCAAGAACGTTATTGTCTCTTTCCAGTGAGAACAGCCAAACAAACTCCTGACTCCAGCTAAGTCTAGCGCCACCATGTGACTAAACCATATTATGACACTATCCACACAGGTGGGTTGCAAGGAGGGATATGCAATTTCTCATTTCCCCCCATTCTTAAATTCAGTTCTCAACATTTCTATATCAGTTTTCATTTTTTTAAAGACCCTGTGAAAATTCATCCATATTCTCCCGATATACACATTTTTGCATGTGATTTTGCCTAATATACATATTTTCCCAAAACAAGTCTCCCTCATATGATGAATTTGTGTTTGCTATTTTTCCCAAATAAATGCATTTTAATGCACACTTTGCACTGGTATATGCAGTTTTGTGAACGCTACTGGGCTGGAGAACTGCACCGCAAAATTCAGAGAAGTGCAAATTTCGAACTATGGCTGTGTGTTTTGGTTCTTGTACAATTTTGGAATGTGCAAATTAGGTAAATTCAAGTGCAAATGAGAAGTGAATTGAATTTCTCTCTAACTGCAAGTCCCTTGTGTTATTACACATACCCCAAAGTGTTACCCTGGTGCATTGACTGCAAGTAAAGAAGTTTGCTTTGATATTACATGCGGGTGGCGCTGTGGTCTAAACCACTGAGACCCTTGGGCTTGTCGATCAGAAGGTCAGCAGTTTGAATCCCTGCAACGGGGTGAGCTCCCGTTGCTCGGTCCCAGCTCCTGCCAACCTAGCAGTTCAAAAGCATGCAAAAAAGTGCAAGTAGATAAATAGGTACTGCTCCGGCGGGAAGGTAAACGGCGTTTCCATGCGCTGCTCTGGTTTCACCAGAAGCAGCTTAGTCATGCTGGCCACATGACCCGGAAAAACTGTCTGCGGACAGTTGGCTTCCTCGGCCTGCAAAGTGAGATGAGCGCCGCAACCCCAGAGTCGTCTGCAACTGGACTGTCAGAGGTCCTTTACCTTTTTTGCACCTGAATTCCAGTTCAACACATCTATGAAGGTATGTATGGTGTCTGTACCCATGCTCACCTCTGAAGAGTTCAGCCACAGGCACATTGCCACTCCCTTACTGTTTACTACCATGCGGTGATTGGCGCATTGTTGATTAGTGGGAGTGATCTCTTCCATAAGAGGCAAAGAAGGAGGCCCAAATGGCAGCTTTAAAATGAAAAGTAGTCGGGGGAGGGAGCAATCCTGATGGAGGGGTGTTGTAAAAGAAAGAAGGGGAGGAGGTGCTTAATCCTTTGCCTTTGATTAAAAAACTCCCACAGTATTCCCTGCCCCGGTGCCTCCTGCGAAGGTTCAAGCACATGTTTGCAAGGATAAAAATGCACCTGGAACCCTGAAAGATGGAAAGAGGCAAATTTCAGCAGGAAATGTCTACCAAAGCAAGGGTTAAAACAAACCCTCCCACTCACCACTCCCTCATTTACAACCACAGCCTCTGGAAGGTGCCTTTCATATAAAGAAGTCACTGTTGGAACTTTCTTCCACACATTCACATATAACCCTCCCCCCTTAAAAGTATCTGATTTACCTTTTTATTGCCTCTGTGATTACATTTATTTTAAATGGCTTTTTACTCCAGGAGCTTTAGGTTGCTGTGCAACATCCTTTCTCCTCCATTAGAACACCAAACATTTTTGCACTTTTTTTAGCAGAATAAAATATTTCCTTGAATCAGCAGGCAAAGAGTGTGGCGAGGAGACAAATTTTCATTTTTTTGCTACCAGATAACTGCATTAAAATGTTCTTAATACGTCAAGCACATCTATAATAACCTGATCAGACTACTTGCCATGGAAACCTGAGTTTTGAGGTGACTAATTTTCTTCCTCCACTGGTCTTCATATCTCCTGGTGGGTTTGAAACCCGTTGGGATTTCAGATTTTCATCTGTTTTGATAGCGCCTCACCCCACCATTTTTGGTAACATTTTACTCTTTCGGCAATTATTACAGGCATCAAACAGAATTTCTGCTATTGTCTACATAGATTTAAAGAACAGGGATGAATATGCAATGAAGCCAGAGTAAACAGTAATGTGTACGTACCCTAGGTTTTACTCAGAGTAGACTGTCTGAAATGAATGAACATTACTAAGTTAGGTGCCTTTATTTCAATGGGTCTACTTAGTTGAATACCACCCCATTATTACTACAACCACCACCAACATAGCCCTGTAGGTGATTCCTGGATACAGTTCCATAACAGTGCGGCTGCTCCTAATTTGAGCTCCTTTAAATCTTTGGTGATGTCTTCTTTGTTGCTACAGCAGATGTCAGGCTCCTCTTCCTCAATACAGGATGCCATCACAGTTCTGCAAGTGTGGGGGGTGGTGAGGGGAATAAAATTAAGTGTGGACAAAGGAAGGATACATCTGTCACAAAACAAAGAACATCTGTCTTCAGCCCAAGCAGCTTTTGCCATGGCTTTGCAAAACACAAAAGACCAGGTTGACCAACACAAACCTCTCACTCTATAAAACAAGCTGTACCCTTTTAGGCTTGCCAGCAGAAGTCGGGCTTGTATGCTTCAGCAGAACAACAGGAGGGGATGGGGAATATCGTGGTGCACAGATCTCAGCTGCGCATCTGCTGTGTGTGTTTTGTCTCCCTTTGTGCACACAATGTAAAGGACTAAATCATGGTACTATTGTGTACACTGATGAGATGGCCAAGAGGGAGATGGTGATCAGAGCAGGAAAATATCTGCACAGCATGTTTCCAATGGTTGTGTTATTCCAGTATACTAGCAATGTCAAAAGTCCGTTTTGGGGGCCTATTCTGGTCCGCTGGTCGGTTTAATTTGGCCCCCTGTGGCAGTTTATTTCCAGGGGTAAAATTTTAAGAAAACCTCAACAACTTCAATCCTAAAAGAAGGTCAACAACTTTGGGGTAAAATCCTAAAAAAAGGCCAATAACTTCAATCCTAAAAAAGGTCCACAACTTTGGTTGGCCCTTTGGTAGGCCCTCACGGCCCTTCACTTCATCAAATCTGGCCCTCTTTGAAAAAAGTTTGGACACCACTGCAGTATACCTTTCCCCATTCAGTTTACAGTGGTAACCTCAGATGCTTCAGGTTACAGACTCTGCTAACCCGGAAGTAGTACCTCAGGTTAAGAACTTTACCTCAGGATGAGAACAGAAATTGTGCGGCTGCATGGCAGCAGTGGGAGGCCCCATTAGCTAAAGTGAAACCTCAGGTTAAGAACAGTTTCAGGTTAAGAACGGACCTCCGGAACGAATTAAGTTCTTAACCAGAGGTACCACTGTATTCCAAGGTAGTTAACACCAGATAAAAAAAGAAAGCCTCATTTTTATTTCTTGGACCACATTGGCTGCACTTATGGTTTCTCCCAGAATTGGAACCCGATCTTCTAAAAATGATAGATATTTGTTAGGAAAGCTGTGTTGCTCAGAGCCTTTGGTTCCTTCTTTCACCGGCAGGAATTTGACAGGTACACAGCACTGAAAGCTTCAGAGATAGCAATGGCAGAACCTGTGGATTTGCCACATCTCAAGTAGGGGTGACAGCAACTTTGCAATTAAGGGATCTAAATCAAAGGGGAAGAAAATCTGCTTACTGCGAGACTTTGAGGTGCTTACAGATAAATCATGCTGGTGCAGCCAATCAATATTAATTGTCTGAAGCCAAACAGTCATTGCAATTCTAAAAATCCATCAGAGCTTCCAACATGGAAAAATAAAAAATAAATAAAAGACAGCAAAGCCCCTCAAAAGACCTGGCAATATTATATCATGCTGGCAGCAAACCATGTTCTTGTTTATAAATTCTTGTCAGACTTCGGCTAGAGCAACACAAAGAATAGTGTCATATTTATATTCCCAAAGATACCTGATTTCTGTGGCTGGGAGAAGCATTTTATTTTAAAGCATTTACAGATAGACCAATGAACTGCTCTCACTCACCATTACAGGGTACGGTAGTTGTCTCCTTATGTCATTATACAGATGAGACCATCAAACAAAGATTGAGGCAAGTCCTTCATTGCTCTGATGCCACAAACACAGCATCTCACAGTGTTTTGTCACACTGTTCTTCCGCTATAGAGAGAAGCAACTGGTGTCCCTCACACCAAATCTCCCTTCCCCACTTGAGAAGTATCCTCAATGGCCACCAAACAATAGTCGAGAAGGTTGAATAGCGGGAGTGGTCACTGTGTGACATTGATTAGGACTTGCCAACAATCTACTGTGGACAGCAGTGATGAGGACCTGGCCTGTCACTCACCACCACTTCCACAAAATTTGCCCTCTCCAGTAAAACTAGTATTTGCTCAGCATACAGGGAGTTGTAGAAATATCTGATTACTCCTCTAGGTTAAAGGTAAAGGAAAAGGACCCCTGACAGTTAAGTCGCGAACGACTCTGGGGTTGCAGCGCTCATCTCGCTTTACTGGCCGAGGGAGCCGACGTTTGTCTGCAGACAGTTTTTCCAGGTCATGTGGCCAGCATGACTAAGCCGCTTCTGGCGAACCAGAGCAGCGCACGGAAACGCCATTTACTTTCCCGCCGAAGAGGTACCTATTTATCTACTTGCACTTTTGGCGTGCTTTCAAACTGCTAGGTTGGCAGGAGCTGGGACCGAGCAACGGGAGCTCACCCCGTCGCAGGGTTTCAAACCGCCGACCTTCTAATTGGGAAGCTCTAGGCTCAGTGGTTTAGACCACAGCGCTACCCGCATCCCTATTCCTCTAGGTTACCAAAGCCTTATTGCAAGGGTGGGGAACATGTGACCCTCCAGATGTTGTTGGTCTACAGTTCTCATCATCCCTGAACATTGGCCATGGGGATCTCCTGCACATAATTCTAGAGAGATGGCATGGTGGAGTGGTCCGTGTTTTGGGCCAGTATTCAACTCCCTACTCAGCCACAAAGCTTACTGGGTGATCTCGGGGCAGCTGCTGCCTCTTAGCTTAACCTACCTCACAGGGATGTTGTGAGGATAAAATGGGAGGAAAGGAATCTTGCGCATTACCTTGAGCTCCATGGAGGAAAGGTGGAATAATAGTCTTCACAGTCATCACCTCACCACACTGCAGCAGCCACCATGTGGAGTGCTTTTCCATGTGGAATTTCCATGGTGGTGAGAACACAGTAGCCCCCAGACATTGGCTCAGCTTTGGAAAACATCATATTACTAAAGCAAGCTGCCTACCAAAATTTTATGAGCTCCTGTTTATTTCAGAAGAACAAAGATAACTGCTCCTGTTGGTGTTTCAACCTATGACTTCAGGAATAGCCTGCGGCTAAACACTACCTCTCAGAAGCAGGCTGCTGATTTTCCAAAATGTTTTTATACAAGGCAAACCTAGAGCAACATTTAATGATAATCTTCTCTTTCAAGTGTTAGAAGTAGTTTTTAATTCATCCTTTCCAAGGATTCATCTCTTGCCAAATTCCCTTGCATGTTGTCATGGCAAGATTGAGTACTTTGCAGATTTGGCTTATAATATGCCCGTACCAGTAAAATGAATATATGGTTGAAATGTTCATGCTTTCCTGAAGAAACCTGCATTTTCTGAGGACCACAAAAACCAAATAGACTATAAAACCATTGCTGTTGTTTTTAGCATGACTGATTACCTTATTTCTTAAACTCTTCAAAGTCATAGATCATAGAACTGTGGAACTGGAAGGGACTACTTCCTCCCAAAGTGAGGGTGTGTGACCTAGCTAAGCTTGGCAGGACATCTTACTCTATGGTCTTAACCCTTACATGCACTAATTAAAGCTAAGCATGTTGGTTATATGAGGCTGATTTATCCCGCAAATCCCTTCTCAGGCAAATCTTACAATGGCATGCACAAGCCCCAACTTGACTTGAAGGTTCTCTTGGTAAGGGCTTGGTGAAATTGTCAGCTGTGAGACGATTGGGATACTCTCTTGCATGAGATACTATTCATGTACTTCCCTCCTCTTATACTCGCCAGATGTGGAGATAGTGTGTGTTTGTGTTGGTGCTGGGCCGATTGGCAGCAAGGGCAGAACATCCACATCCTCACCTATTCCTTAAATGTATGTGAGGTTAATCTGAAACCCATCTATACTGACTGGTGGATAACACATATAGATAGTTACAGCACTCCTGAGTGTGTCACACTCCAGTGTTCTCTCAGTTCAAGCGAAAAAGCTTGTGGTTGACCTCAACTAATGTTTTTAGCAGTTTGGAAAAGCACGAGTCAGCTGGAACTTCCTGTCTTGAATGCAGAGTGAGTTATGCAGAGCTTGTTCAAAAGCTCTCAAAATGCACAATATATACATGAACAGCAGTATGTGCATTCTTAATCTTTCCCTGTAGATAACAAAATAATCTAACAGTGTCATCCTGTACGAGTTGCCTCAAGGCCCAAAACAATTCAAGGGGCCCGGGGGAGGGTTCCAGAGGGATGGGAAGGTCTCTGCCAGACTTGAGGTCTCTCACCTCACCTCCTGGCATCTCCCTCTTCAGCTGCACTTTCCTCTCCACAGCTCTCAGAGCCTACCTCTGACACTGAGGTGCCTCTCGTACTACCCACCCTGGAGTCATCAAATGCTGGGTTGAGCCCTGCCTCTCCAGAGAGGGAAAAGAGACTCCCTCCATCACCTGGGTCCTGAAGGCTCCAAAGGAGGTGTGAAAAGATGGAGCAGTTCCCACCTTCAAGGCAAGGTCCTAGGTTGCTTGCTGGGGTGCCAACTTGAATAAAATATGGGGGGGACAGGTAAGCCCCACCCAACATAATCAATCACACATGCACCCAGCAACTTTGGGGTGGGCCAGCCTTGTCAAATATTTTATTGGAGGTGTGTGAAGGGACCTCAGCCCCAAGGAGTTGGTTTCTATGTTGCTGGCTCTAGTAACCCATCTTTGTGCTCCTCCTCCACGAGAGGTCCGGAGGACAGCAACATGAGAATGGGCCTTCTCTGCAGTCACTCCCCGTTTGTGGAATGCTCTCTCCACGGAGGTTTGTCTGGCGCCTTCATTATATGCCTGTGGCATTGTGGTCTAAACCACTGAGTCTCTTGGGCTTGCAGACCAGAAGGTCGGCAGTTCAGATCCCCGTGACGGAGTAAGCTCCTGCTGCTCTGTTCCAGCTCCTGTCAACCTAGCAGTTCAAAAGCATGCCAGTGCAAGTAGATAAATAGATACCGCTGCGGCGGGAAGGTAAATGGTGTTTCTATGTGCTCTGGCTTCTGTCACAGTTTCCATGTTCCAGTAGTGGTTTAGTCATGCTGGCCACATGATCCGGAAAGCTGTCTGTGGACAAACGCTGGCTCCCTCTGCCTGAAAGCGAGATGAACGCCACAACCCCATAGTCACCTTTGACTGGACTTAACCATCCAGGGGTCCTTTTCCTTTTACCTATGCCATAGGGGTGAGGCGAAAATGTTCTTCTTCAACCAGGCCTTGGGCTGTTTAACATCCAATACCCTTATAAATATATTGTGGGAGGGGGTGGTGGGAGAGAAATTATTGCACTTTTTTTGTTCTGGTTTTTGTTCTGCATTTTGTGTTTTTTCTCTTGTATTTTTTATGTTGTGAACTGCCCTGAGATTGACAGATGAAGGGTGGTATACATATTTAATAATAGATGAATGAAGAAAAATAAGGAACAGAACAGTTTGCTGCACTGAGTTGAGCCCATCCTATTCCTTTATATAGGATAGCAAGGGCAGAGGCACCACCTTCTCCAGAGGATTGATGGGCCCGACGTGATGTCACGTGACATCAAGACTGAACATCAGTGCTGGGTCAACACTTAAGCTTTGAGTAAGTACATCGCCTGCCTTTGTGTATCTGTGGCTTGGGTTAACTATGTGTATTGCCAGCAATGTGCATATGTGTTGCACCAAATCTAAACATTAAAGCCTTTGGAAAGAGTCCTTTGATTTCTTGTTCTTGAACAACTGAGAGCCAGGACAAAGGCGAATCTTGGGTCATACTCACACACTCCTAGAAATACGTACTTTGTGGCTTCAGTGTTGTTGTTTTTCCTAATGAGTAAAAGGATTGATCCTTGTCACACCGATGTCACAAGATCATGAGCACAGAGCCAGGAAACCGGGCACCTTTAGCATTCCTGTGAGTCATGCCCTAATTACACAATATTGTGCTGTTGCCACAGATGTGCTGCATTTAGAATGCTGCGGTCATAGTACAGGCCTTGGCTGTGGGTTGTTGCAATGCCACAGTTTGATGAACAAATAGCCAATTAACAGGGCATCCTCCCTTCTTCGCCATGATTTTCTCTGCTGTGAGAAAATGGAGATTTAATTTTTGAATCCATGTGTGTGGCTTGGTTGGTTGGGGTGTTAATGATGAACCAGACCCCATGCATACTCGACATCTGCAAAACAGACTGAGCTATCAAAAGCAAACACAGCAGGCTCCCCCCACTGCACCCTGCAAGGGAATGTTTCTTAATAGCGATCCAACATTGATGATGTCATGGATTCCTTTAGATAGTGCAAAGCAGAGGTGCAGAGTCCAGTCTTGGGCATTTTCGAACAGTTAATGCTGAACATAATCAAATGTCCAAATGCCTCCCTTGAAATACGCAACTACGTATATGCAATTCTTAGCAACTTTTTAGCTTCAAGTGAGAATATCATAAGACCTCAAAGGACAACGTCTTCTTTTAAAATCGATTTTATTAAAGGTTTTCAGCATATTACACAATAAGAAGCAAACAGGTCTAGAACAAAACTAATAGAGAACAATATATAAAAAGGAAAGAATGCAAGGAAGAGAAAAATAAATAAAATGATGATAGAGACTTGTATACATCAATACATAAAAAGATAAAGGGACCCTGACCATTAAGTCCAGTTGTGGCCGACTCTGGGGTTGCGGGGCTCATCTCGCTTTATTGGCCAAGGGAGCCGGCATACAGCTTCCGGGTCATGTGGCCAGCATGACTAAGCCGCTTCTGGCGAACCAGAGCAGTGCACGGAAACGCCATTTACCTTCCTGCGGTACCTATTTATTTACCTGCACTTTGACGTGCTTTTGAACTCCTAGGTTGGCAGGAGCAGGGACTGAGCAACGGGAGCTCACCCTGTCATGGGGATTCGAACCGCCGACCTTCTGATCGGCAAGTCCTTGGCTCTGTGGTTTAACCCACAGCGCCACCCTCATCCCCATGGACTCAGCTACACACACAGTGGCAAATAAAATGTTTTAAATGTGTTGTAAAGTGCTATATACAAATGTGATGCTAGGTGGCGACAGTGAGCTATGTCAAATTCAATGTACTTTTCAAAACGTTTTTTGAAAAAGCATTTTGACAGCATTTTACATCTGTGTGTAGATTCCACCTATCTCCTCTTTAACCATCTCTTTATCATCATTTTCCATTTGGAAGAAGTTTTCTTCTTGGCTGCACTTTTAGCATGCATCATCTCCTATGCCACAAGAGTAGTTATTATGGTTAAATCATAGAAGCCCAGAACTACAGCGAGGCGATGCAGAAACACCCTCTCATTATCACTTCACACATGACATTTCTTAAGTATGCTAACCACCACACATTGCAAAGTGCAGCTCCCGAACCAATAATCATTACAAAAGTGGGTACCTGCATGTCTTTCCACATATGTGGTACTATCCTTCCCACCCTCACCCATTTTCTCCATGTAAGAACATCGTCATGTATGATGTGGTTTCTGTTTTATCTCCCCGCTGCTTCACATCAGAGAACCCTGCATTCTTTCCAGGCCTGGGACCAGATGCCAAAGTGATGATGTAATTACTGCCTTAAACAAGCACTCCTTCTCCCGTTCCTTCTCTGGAATCATTCCAGCGCAATCATGTGACCCACAGCTTGTTCCATAAATATTTGGAAGTAGGTGGGAGCGAAGCGCACTCACAACAAAGCAAAACAAAAATCTTGGAATGAATGCTGGCCTGTTTCTTTTTCTGCTTCCCATCTTGCCAAGAGAGAAGCCAGTATATGGCTGCTATTAAAAGGATTTTAAATATATATACAGTGGTACCTCGGGTTATGAACTTAATTCGTTCTGGAGGTCTGTTCTTAACCTGAAACTGTTCTTAACCTGAAGCACCACTTTAGCGAATGGGGCCTCCCACTGCTGCTGCTCTGTTCTCATCCTGAAGCGCCACAACCCCAGAGTCGGCCGCGACTGGACCTAATGGTCAGGGGTACCTTTACCTTTAGCTGAGTCCATAGTCTTTGTTATGTACTGAGTTGAATAGGATCCAAACTGCAGCAGTCTGATTGGTCCTAGAACAATAGGATCCAAAAGGCAGCAGTCTGATTGGTCCTAGAACAATAGGATTCAGAATGCAGCAGTCTGATTGGTCCTAGAACAATGCAGCAGTATGATTGTTTGGCAGGAACCACCCAATCATGCTCCAGATAGAAGTGAATCCACAACCTGATTGGCTTACAGTAGAATTCTGGAATTAGCCAATCATGTGCAGCCCATTGTGTAAATAATGTATATAAAGCAGATACTTTGAGGGGACTTTCATTCATTCCTCCTCACCACTATGAGCTGAATAAAGAGCATGAAATCACTTTGTGGCTCTGAGTATATTTCAGTCGTCTTAGTCTTCTTCCTTTTCTACTTCTTCTCTGATACTGCCTTTGCCCTCAATAAATGTTGGGGAGTGAACATTTCTTATTACTGAGCACCCTGCTAAATCCATATCACTGCAGATGTAATAGGATGGCCTTGTGTCCTACAAAGAAGAGTCCATTACGTCAGGAGTGGGGAACCTTTTTTAGACTGAAGGCCACATTAGGAGCTGAATGGCAGTGGTGAACAGGCCCTTGCATCTAAATTTTAACCAGTACTCTCATGCTTATTTTTTCTCAGTTAAAGGGAAGTTTAGGGTGGAATTTGGGGGGGGCAGTTTAATTTGGAGGAGAGGCTAGAGATTTGTGTTGCCTTTGCAATAATCTATTTACCAATGTCCAGGCTGAGTGGGCATTCGGGGGATGCAGAGGCAACGACACTTGCAGAACCAGATTTCATAGCAGCTCTCAAAATTGAAAATGTTTGCTTTTTAAGTGCCCCTTTCACATAGTCTTTCCAGACTGAGGAAGATACTTTGGCCTCCTCTTGTTCTGCAGGTGGTTGTGGTTGTAGTACATTCCAAAGGGGCTTTGGACAAAGAGTGGCTTAATTGCTTTTGAAGTGTCCATTTGCAACAGCCAAGCCTGGGCAAAGAGCCATGAGTTGCAGCACAAACAAAAATTACAAAGGATTATGAAGCACTCTGTGTGTTATATAAATATGTAAAATAAATGATCATCCTCCTCATCATTATTCACAATATAACAAATCTTGAGCACCAGGCAATCCAGTTCAGAATGCAGTTCTACCTCAGATAGGCTTAGCCATTGATCACCTGAATTTATAAATGCAAGAATACTGCTAGGTCCTTGTCTGATAGTTGCTGATGTTTAAATGTTCTTTATTGTACTTCACTCTGGGATTATTTTAGTGAAGAGCAGGTTGGAAACCCTCTAAATAAAATTAAGTGTTAAGCACAAATCTAAGTTGCTCATTGTTGTAAATACAGTGGTACCTTGGGTTACATACGCTTCAGGTTACAGACGCTTCAGGTTACAGACTCCGCTAACCCAGAAATAGTGCTTCAGGTTAAGAACTTTGCTTCAGGATGAGAACAGAAATTGTGCTCCGGCGGCACAGCAGCAGCGGGAGGCCCCATTAGCTAAAGTGGTGCTTCAGGTTGAGAACAGTTTCAGGTTAAGAACGGACCTCCAGAATGAATTAAGTTCTTAACCCGAGGTACCACTGTAACATTGAGTCTTGATTGCCTACAACAACAAGCTGTTTAAAGAAAACTTTGGGGTGACAATATGAAAAAAATGATGTTTCAGACATTATTTACTGAACACAAACCCAAATCGGTCAAAATAGCCACAGTGAGGGAATACTTTCCCAATCATCTACCAAAGATGATCTCTCTCGCGCTTGCATGCTATCTCCAAGACATCTCTGATGTTTCATAAGGAGGAGCCGAAAACCATTTGCAGTGGATATATTTGCTGGTAGCTTGAAAGAAGCTTAAGAAACTGCCCACAGTGTATCAGGATTATAAACCATGTTGGAAAGGAGGCAAGTTTTTAAAATCCCAAACTTTTCAGTTACAAAATAACCCCAACAATGCCTATTTGAAGCTAAATGCACACTTTCAGTGTTTGATGGTGCTTATAGAAACCTGTCTGCATGGCAAAACTTGTTGACTAAATGTTCTGTTACCTGGCAACATTCAAATACTTTTGCAGAACCAACCTTTCCTAATTGTATTTCAAGGACCAATTTTCTTAGCGTGAAACTCTCAAGAGCTGACAACTGGATCTGGAGCGCCAATTCGCCTGCACCAAGGTTAGATATATCTTGAGAACTGCGGGGTTAATTTAGCCCAGGAGGACTTAAGACTATTTGGTTCAAAACACGGCTTTCCAAAAGCCACTCTTCCTAGGAAAGAAATATCCAGTACAGAGCCTGACCCTTAAACCAAAGCCTGGATTCTTGAAGAAGCCGCCTGTTTTGCAGCTTCCTCCCCCTCTGTGCATTGCAAGAGGCGAAGACACTGCATCCTGCAAAGTAGCCTCCTCTGGCTTTTTGTGGTGATGAGCAGAGCTCTGTGGCCCAGCATTGCCAGAGGGGATATGGCAGCACAGAGGCCATCGAAGAGATCCAATTAATATGAGTGACATGCCAGTAAATGGAGGCTAGACATTCAACTTGCAGGGAAAAGGGGAGGAGAGAGAGCGCCATATGTTACACTTTCCAGTGTGGCGCTGAGATGAGTAATGTGCTGCACACGGCAGTCGCCATGCCGACAGAACTCTGCCCCATTGCTAGTCATTATCTTATGGCTAGCAGCCCTACATATTTCTGGGACACCAGTATTTTCAGTGACTGTCTTGTACTGTTCTTTACATTTCGTTTTGTTCCATTAGTACAGTGCCTTGTCATTTTCTTGACCTGAAATGGATTGCTGTTGTTTCCACAGCACTTTGCTCCTATTATGATGACGGCACATGGCTCTGTGCCTTTCTGCTTGCTCTCTCCTGTGTGTATGTGGAACACTAGGTGTACTTTGGCCATCGCTGGCTGATTATTATCCACTGCAGCCTCCCTTCCTCCTCTTTCTAGGTCTCCTAACTGAACGATGCCCATAATCTTTTTACTTCATTTATCTTTTCTCTTTGTTTCTTATGTTTTCTTTCTTTTTCTTATCTTTTTATTTCATTTCCCCACAATTCAATATTTGCAAATACATTTTTAAAATAAAATTAATCCATTGCTTGGGGAATATGATATACCGTATTTTTCGCTCTATAAGACGCACCAGACCACAAGACGCACCTAGTTTTTGGAGCAGGAAAACAAGAAGAAAAAAATTCTGAATCTCAGAAGCCAGAACAGCAAGAGGGATCGCTGCGCAGTGAAAGCAGCGATCCCTCTTGCTGTTCTGGCTTCTGGGATAGCTGTGCAGCCTGCATTCGCTCCATAAGACGCACACACATTTCCCCTTACTTTTTAGGAGGGGAAAAGTGAGTCTTATAGAGCAAAAAATATGGTAATTCTGGTGTGTTAAATTTCTCTCTCTCTCTCTCTCTCTCTCTCTCACACACACACACACACACACTCCTTTATAGTTCAAATATATAGCATTCTAATACATGTTAATAATAATAATAACAACAATAATTTATTATTTATACCCTGCCCAGCTGGCTGAGTTCCCCCAGCCATTCTGGGAGGCTCCCAGCAGAATACTAAAAACACAATAAAACATCAAACATTAAAAACTTCCCTAAACAGGGCTGCCTTCAGATGTCTTCTAAACGTCAGATAGTTGTTTATTTCCTTGACATCGGATGGGAGGGCATTCCACAGGGCAGGCGCCACTACAGTGGTACCTCAGGTTACATACGCTTCAGGTTACATATACTTCAGGTTACAGACTCTGCTAACCCAGAAATAGTGCTTCAGGTTAAGAACCTTGCTTCAGGATGAGAACAGAAATAGTGCAGCGGCGGCGCGGCGGCAGCAGAAGGCCCCATTAGCTAAAGTGGTGCTTCAAGTTAAGAACAGTTTCAGGTTAAGAACGGACCTCCGGAACGAATTAAGTAATTAACCCGAGGTACCACTGTACCGAGAAGGCCCTCTGCCTGGTTCCTTGTAACCTCACTTCTTGTAGTGAGGGAACCACCAGAAGGCCCTCGGAGCTGGACCTCAGTGTCTGGGCTGAATGATGGGGGTGGGGATGCTCCTTCAGGTATAATGGACCGAGGCCGTTAGGGCTTTAAAGGTCAGCACTAACACTTTGAATTGTGCTCAGAAACATACTGGGAGCCCATGTAGGTTTTTCAGGACTGATGTTATGTGGTCTCACCAGCTGCTCCCAGTCACCAATAAGCTCTGTATGTCCCCTAGTCTTATTGTTTTATTCACGCACAGTATTGAATATTGATTTATTAGATCTTGCACTTTGATATTTCAATAATTTCAGGCATTGTTATCAATTAAGTTGTTGCCTTGTTGTTTGCTTTCTCTGGCACTTATCAAATTTGCCAATTTAACCACAAATATCAGCTCCCAAAATTTAGATAGCCAGGAGTCAATAGAGGGTGGTGTTTGATTTTTCTAGTTTTTACAGATCACTATTCTTGGTGCAGTTGAGAGGTCAAGAGGTAAACTGTCATGTCTAGGTCTTCCTTCATGACAATAACTTCAGGGTAAGCCATCAATATCTTGCCTGGATCTCTTGGGAGTTGTAACCCACAAGACTTCTGTATTTTATCACTACTAATTCCCAAAAAGTTGTGATAATGGGGCAGGCCTAAATTACCCAAAATATATTGGCATTAGGGGCTTCCAGCATGTGCAGCTAATTCTTAGATATATTAGGTGGAATTCAACTAAGTTTTACAGTAGATCCAATGAAATTAATGTAGCTGTTAATTTCTACAGGTCTACTCGAGGTAAAACTTGGTTGTAAACCACTCATTTTATTCAGTCTAACTCGGATAACATAACATTGAGTTCGGTCATCCATTTTTCCCAACGGTGCTTTTAGAATCCATTGCAGAAACCAAATGAGTATACTCTGTAGTCGCATTTCAAAGTTAAGTGAAGTAATCAACTATATATTTTGGAAGGTTGCTTGTTTCTTTGCTATCTTAAGATACTGTAACTAAATTTTCCATGATGGTTCCTGAGATCAAGGAGCCGCTTTTTGTCTATGTTTGGGTACAGCCGGGTGTCATTTTGAATCAAGATGGCAGACCAAACCTTTCAAATCTGCACTGATTACCAAACAGCACTGTTTCTTTTATTTCTGAGAATGTTCCAAGCAATTACCGGCTATGAGGCTGATAATTCACAATACTATCTAAAGAACACCCTTCTTTCCCTGCATCGAGGTAACTCTATTAAGTCCAAAGTCTAAAACTGAACTTAACTGAACCACTGCACTGAACAGAAGCAGAGCTTACAAAATTATGCAAATTAGTGACCTGCATTTTCATTTTGCATAGCAATAACTATTCTGTTTCCAGTTTGGAAGCTAATGCTAATTGTGGCAATGGAAATAAAAAAAATGCCTACTGAAATCAAAGGAGATACATTTGACACAAGCTGCTCCACCACCCAAAATAACCATATCTTGATTTAACATTAAGGGTTACAGTATTTGATTTCCTGTGACTGGATACAAAAGTACCTCACACCTATGGAGGTGGTTACCTATATAATGCTGGAGATGGAATGTGTGGGGTGGGAGAGAAACGAAACTTATATTCCCAACTTCCTTCCTGATAACTGAGCAAATACATTTTGTGAAGCTGAAAACGGTTGCGGCAAGAGATCGGTTTTAATCGTGAACAGAATATAAAGTTGCTGCACAGAGCCAATTACCAATGTCCCCGCAAGTGCACTGCTACTTTTAATTAGCAGTGCCAGGGAGGAAAAATCCCTCCCGGTTCAACACATTAATTAACATTAAAATAGCCAAGCAACTGTGTGGTGGATGGTCCAGAATTCAGTTGTCTAAATATTAGGGACAATTTGCACGATAGTTAATTCCCTCCCACCCAAATTGCATTCATTTTTATATTTACTGTTTTCTTTCTGACTATTAATAGTTTCATTTTGTTCTAGCAGTGCAGTGGGGTACCCTGTGATTTTTGTAGACCCCCCCCAGTAGAGCGTAAATGTCTAATACGGCAGGGAAGGGGAGTTGAAATATATCCTGTCCTCTGTAAAGGGCAGTATATCATAGGTAGAAGGTACAGAGGACTTGTCAGGATTTGCAAGCAATAGTTCATGCTATGCCTGCATTTATATTTGTCTGTTCATTTAGATATGTTAAATTTATTTTTCACCAAAATAAATAGATAAAACATCTTGAGGCAGGTGATAACATAAATAATATCATACAAATAATCTCTCTCCAGAAAGGGGCAATCTGAAAAACATCAGAAACAACCCTTCATTAGTAGCAGACAATGAATGGGTTGAATGCAAACTTAGACATACATAGAATGGACCCATGGAAATTAGTGGCATTTCATAAACAGAGCTCAGGGAGTTCATTTTTAAAAGGAAGAAGCTCTAGTTCATTAACATGACCCAAAAGGAAATAATTCTGGTTCAGTTCATGGTTCAATTCAAGTTCATCCAAATTATCCAAAGCAAAAATGTTTTCAGCATTCAGAATGTTACAAACTGTTGTGCTTAAGTATAAAATGTACTTAAGAAGGTAAAAAACAACATCCAAACACAGACATGGTGTGAATTGCTCAGTTTATTTTAACCAACAATTATGACAGGTGCAAAGAATATAAACTGTAAACGATGACAACAACCCACAAGTAAGAGAATGAACTTGAAGATGAGATAGAAATCATTCCATGTTCTACCCTATATTGAACATAATGATAGCTACGTTCAGTAGATGCTGAACCGAATACAAAATCCCTGCTGGAGGAGCACCCTTTACCTTAAATATAATCACACCGAGACTATGAATTTTGAAAAACAGAAAGCTATGTTTATTACAGGACATAAACATTTGATAGGAAAGATCCCTAGTTTTATCTAACTATGGAGGAGATGCTTGCATGCTTGCTCATGCATCTCAGGTGGAGAAAACCTCAAAAACGTTTCCTTCCATGAGGGAGGCATAGAGAAGAAAGAGGAAGGAAGGTCAGTAACCCTAAGAGTTTCAGTCTAACACTGAAGGAAGATAAATAAATCAGCACAAGAAGGACAGTCTAGGAAGCTTGGAAGTATAAGAGCCTACAGAGCAAGCAGAGTTGCACGTGACACTTCCAACACTTAGTTCATGTTCAATTCAACTGGCAATTATGGAAACTACTTTCAGTTGTAATTCAGAGATTTTTGGACTAGTTCAGTGAACTTTGCTAAACCAAACTTGTTTACTTCAAGCACTGATCGGTATGAACTTGACCCATTTATATTGAGGAGTCCACTCTAAGCATGACTAAGCCTGGCTCCAGCTCAGCGTACATTATCTCAACAGCTTAAAGCCTGAAGATCTGGCAGAATAAAAAAAATTTTTAACAAGTGCTCTTAAAAAAGGGTGATGTTATGGAACTAGAATATCTCTTGGCTTTTGGAGGCTTTACTTCTAAGCTTCATGTGGGCAGGAAGGCTTCATATCAGTGCAAAAGATTCAGGAATGTTTGCAGTTGAATATTTGAGAAATAGAAGACGTGTGATTCCCTCCATTAAAAGCACCTGGCAGGCCACAGTAATAGTTGCTGGACTTCTTTCAGTTTGGGGGAACATAAATTGGGCAGACCAGTCATATATGCTTCCTCCTTATGAGATGCTAGGTTTTAGCTTTTAAAACAATACTCAATTAATAGCCATTGGACCCTCTGAGTTTTGATAGGAGAGAGAAGAAAGCCAAGTTCGTTTCCCTTTTTGGCCTCAAAGCCAATAGACTTGAGAAAGTCATGGCTTCCTAATCATGTTCTAGGGAAGCCCCTGAAATGAAAAGAAAAATGCACTCATGTCCTGTTTGTAGGCTTTCCATTAGGGATCTGATTGGCCGCGGTGAGACCAGGATGCGGGAGTAGATGGGTCTTTGCTCAGATCCAGCAGGGCTCTTATGTCCCTATATTATTATATGTTCCTATTTTTTTAACACTAGCAGCCACATACCTGGTGGAGATTGGGATATTTTAAGAAACCCCCAAATTAGTTCAGTTTTGAAAGGGTCAGTCCATCATCTTGATTCAATACGGCATCCAATTGTATCCAAACACAGGCAAAAAATGGCTCTTTGATCTCAGGAGCTATCATGTGAAATTGTTAGTCATATCTTAAAAGGTGTCTGAATGCGTAGCAAATAGGCAATAGGAAAGCCATAAATTTTCACAAAATTATTCCTTCTGAGAAATTTTGGCTCATCTCTATCAAAGAGGCTCGAGGATCAGGTGAAATGAAGGACCTCAGCCTGAGACCGTGGGCAACACCCAGTCCAAATAGAGACTACCGGACTAAATTGAAAGAATAGTATTAAATTGACAGAATAAATCGGCTTCCTGTGCTCCTAAAAGATCCCTTAGAGTTGATTTAGATACTTCTGCAACAGAGAGACAGCTGCATCTAACAAGGACATCCCATTCATGAAGGACTTCCACTCAGTGGCGTAGCGTGGGTTGTCAGCACCCGGGGCAAGGCAAGTAATTTGCGCCCCCTAACCCGTGGATTTGCGCCCCCTAACCCATGGATTTGCCCTAACCCCAGATGTTGCGCCCGGTGCGGCCGGCCCCCCTGCACCCCCCACGCTACGCCACTGCTTCCACTGCTGCAATGGAATGTCCCCCTCCCTCATCCACCTGTGTGGCTCCAAATCTTTACTGGTAAGGTGATTTCCCTCAACTCTCTGGAGCATATTTGGGAGATGTCTCACTGTGGAGAGAAAAAGGAAGGAAAAGGTTTGTTGTGGAAGTCCTCGCATGAATGGAATGGTTTTGTCTGATACAGCCCAGGAGTTCCTCATCAGGCATTTAAGGGTTCCTCAACAAACAAGCATTGAATGGAGAAAGTCTGAAAGTCATTGTTCAACTGGGGCAAACTTGTGAAACTGCATCTGTGAACAAAGGTGGGAAATCCTGTACGTTTCTAGGCTTCCTTCATCTGGGATTTATTTATAGAGCATCTCATTCCTGCCAACTGGAAAAAGGGGAGCTAGAGAATTCCTGGACATGGTAGGTAATATAGCGCTGGCCAGGGTTGCTTGCCAGCTAAACTTGGCTAACTCTTCTTCCCAAGGCCATGCCTGCCTTTATATCGGTATAACATTCCACATCAAGCCGTTGCCTAGAGCTTCAAAGATGATGCTAATTACAAAATTATGTAATGCTTGGAAAGATGTACTGGACAAGAAAAAGGAAGCAATGCAGGAAACTCTCAGTGAATATGTGAGGGCATGAATCAATCTTCCCCTATTGGTCTGGCACTGATCAAACTGAGTGTTGCGTTGAAACACAATGAAAGAACTCTTGAATGTCCATCTAGAATGAGTTTGATGATGTTTTTTACTTAACAAAATAATAATAATAATACTGCTTTATTGTAAAAAAAGCCCAAACCTCAAAGCAGTAACCACTTCATACTGAATTTAGGAATCTATTGATGTTCTTGAATCATCAAAGATAAAATCAGAGGGAATGAGTGCTTTTCTTCCCTTTTAAGTAACCTGGCAGAAGGTACTCAGCAAGGGAACAGTTTCTACATTATTCACCAGACTTTTCGGACGATATGGATTTCTGACATGATAAAAGCATTTATGTGCAAGGAAACTCATCAAACATGCATCACGAAAAGTGACACAACTATTTCTTTTGCTGAATGCCCTTGCTCTCGGAAACCCAGCATGCGAACACTGAGGCCCAAACTTTACACTAGGCAGCCTTCCTCAATGTGATGTGTTCCAGATGTTTTGGGGCTATAACCTCAGTCAGCGCCATCCAGCACAACTTTGCCAATGGCCTACAGGTTCCTTGCAACTGAGGAATTCCAGATTCACTAGAAGACTTTGACTCATGAGAATAGCAGCTAGTAGTAATTGTGTGGGACATAATACAGTTACTCCATAAACTCTCCACCAACCCACCCCTAGTCAACACAGCATCATCCACAAACCCCGCTACAGTCCCATGGAAATGTCTGTCCAGCAGAAGACTAGAAAGGCAATCCACTTTGTTACTCTACATTCCTACATTACCCAGTTCACTTAATTTGGATAGCTGCAAAAAAAAGGAGGTCAAATGGCTCAATCATGCTTCCATTAGAAGTATTTGGCTGAACTCCCACTGACATCATTTGGAGAAGACTAGAGCCGGATTGCAGCCAAATGTCTTATTTGTTCATTGTCTCAAGAGCCTTTCCAGATTTAGGAAATTAATGCATCATCTGCTTCCTGGGTCTCTTTATTCTGAATATGCTTGTGGGCACAGCCCACAACCTACAATTAAACATCTTTCAGTGTTTGGTGCATTAAATCCATTTGTTATCCATTTGTTGTGCGTGTATTATGCTGAGCCCAGACTGCAACTTCAGTTGAAGGAATGTTGCGCTGTTTCCCAGGAATGAACATGCCTTGTTTTTCTGCTTGGGAAAATGCTACTATTTCCCTAGTTACTATATCAATCACAGCTGTGGTTGTTGCTCATGTGTTGCAAGTACCGGCTGGCTATTGTATTGACAACACTACCTTCTACCCAATCAGGGTGTGGGCTAGGAGGCATAGGGTCTCAGTTCAAATGGGGCCTCAACTTTAAACCCAATTTTGAGGCATTTAATAAGCTCCTGCATATTGGACATAACACACATTTAGGCACATTGGACACACTTCCCCAGCTTAGAGCTGCAAATTTAAACAAATAAGAGGTGTGATTTCATAAAAGACATATTCCTTTTTTTCTTGTTAACTTAGATCAGGCATGGCCAAACTTGGCCCTCCAGCTGTTTTGGGACTACAACTCCCATCATCCCTAGCTAACAGGACCAGTGGTCAGGGATGATGGGAATTGTAGTCCTAAAACAGCTGAAGGGCCACGTTTGGCCATGCCTGACTTAGATAGATTTGTCAAATGCTTAGTATCACCTCTGATTTTACACAAAAGACAGATTTTCTTTAATAATTAGTGCATTAGCACTGAAAAAGGCTAAGGAAGTACTTGTTAAATAATAAAAAATGAACTTCTGTCACACTCTATTTTTTCTTTCTTTTTTGGTGCCTTATTTTGTTTTCGTGTGTTGTTGTTTTGCATTTTTATTATAGCTAGGGGAAGTGGAAGCTGGTCTGTTAGGGCAAGCAGGGCTTAGCCATATAAGATGAAATGCCAGGCAATTATTATTATTATTATTATTATTATTATTATTATTATTATTATTTTAAAAAATCCCTCCAAAAATATCAAAACCACATTCTTTCCTTTTCAATACACCCTTCTGAATTTAGAGAGGCTCCTTCTCCTGGAGACATTTCTCCCAATCTCCCATTCTCTGGCTAATCATCTCTCTGCGCCACTCAGCCAATCTCAATCCAAAATTCTTATATGGCTAGAAGGTCCCACCCAACTGTCTCCAGGCAGAAAAACTTTGTGATGATAGAGCTCCAGGCTCTTAGCCCTGGTTGGGCAATTTCTCTCCCTCTGGCTGTCATGATAGCAATCTTAGAATGAATCTAACATTAGCAGGCCTACCTGGAAGCCAAAAGCTATGTTTTGAACATGCTCAGAGATGTTTCATTGAAGCCACACCTCCAAACAGCTCAAAGCACATTTCTTTTGCACATAGTCAGGTGAAGGGTGTGATTGCTACTTTGAGTAGTTTGCTTTTTACTAATATTTGTTAAGAGAGTTCTATGGTGTGGGATTCTTTTTCTATAATATCTCATTTTTAAATTACCGTATTTTTTGCTCTATAAGACGCACCAGACCACAAGACGCACCTAGTTTTTGGAGGAGGAAAACAAGAAAAAAAATATTCTGAATCTCAGAAACCAGAACAGCAAGAAGGATCACTACGCAGTAAAAGCAGCAACCCCTCTTGCTGTTCTGGCTTCTGGGATAGCTGTGCAGCCTGCATTCGCTCCATAAGACGCACACACATTTCCCCTTACTTTTTAGGAGGGAAAAAGTGAGTCTTCTAGAGCAAAAAATACCGTAACTACAGTGTTTGCATTTAGTCTTGCGGATGGGGAGGAGAGAAGGAGGAAAATTTGTGTGTGCGCATTTGGTTGGCTACTGTGGACTCGATGAACCTTTAGCCTGAGCTAGCAGGCTCTTTGTAGTATAAGATGTACTACAAAGGATACCTGGAATCACCTTAGTAAATACAATCTGAGGTTCCTCATTGGTGAGGCAGGCAAATTCTGTGCATGCTCATGTCATTTCTGTCTGTTTATTTAAAAGCTTACAAGTTGTGCATGGAAAAACCTGCAAACACACAGACAGAGCTGGGGTTCCTCCAGACATTCTTTTTATTCATGACAGTTTGTGTTCATGATGCTAGCAGGGTGGTTATACACAATCACAATTTCATCACTACAGCATCTTTTGCTTTTAACTAGACAGAAGCCAAAAGGTGGTTCTGTCTTCACTTGAAACAGCGCAATAGTATTCCTGTTATATTAGGTTCACAATAAGAAGAAGCAGATTCATTTGTGATATATATATATATATATATATATATATATATATATATATATACACACATTATTTTTGGCTTATTTATCCAGTAAATTATGCACACAATTGCAGCAATCTTTTGCCTCTAAAAGACAAGCTAATTTTCGCTTTGTAGAAGATTTGCAAAAGCCGAAAAATAACAGTGTAGTGGACACAAAGAGCTCTATAGAAAAACATGGACCTTGAATAAATGGATTATTAATGTTGTGAATGACTAAGAAGTATTCCTAAATGGAATAATGGCTCAGTACATGAGTGAGCTGAGGAGGTAGATCATCGCACTTATAGTCACTTTTTCATGCTGTTAAAGCAGTAACAGGAAAAGGGCCAGAAGCATTATTGTTTGCTTTGCTCTGCAAGCCATTACTCAATATGTGTTCACTTTTCTCTGTGTTGTTTCCTTATTTTGTTTTGTAATTCAAGTTCTCTCACTTCCTTGTAGCCACAGTCCATTCTGTGAAACATATGAGAAATAAGTCAAAAAGGTACTGTGATGGGATGATGAGCTGCTTGTGCGTAAAATCCTGATCCCTCAGAGTTTGGCTAAGTTCCCAAACCTCTGTCTGTGATGGAGCTCCTTAAGCGTGGCTCCATCAATCGCTCGTTGAATCGGACAGTGGGCGTTTACGGAACTTCTTCCAGCATAAAAGCTCCTTAACGGAAACACGTCTTCTGGACTCTCGGCGTGACAGTTTCCGCCGAGGAGTGGGTGTTCCTACGGGAGGTCCTGAAACCCCCCCACTGTTCTCGCTAGAAGTATCTCTGAGCTCTCCCTCCGACTCACTTTCCCTTGGAACTCCACTTCTCCCCCTGCTGGTCCCCTCCTCCGCTGAGTGGTCTCTCTCACCCTCCATGAGCCCTTTCACCTCCTTCGTCTCAGATGACAGTTCCCTGACATCCACCTCCCCTCCAGGGCCCCCTTCACCCCCTTCCCTCCCCTCCTCTGCGGGAGGCGAGGGAGCAAAACCCCTGAAGGAACCTCCCTCATCTTCCGAAGTTTCGAACACTTCCCTCCACCTTTTGCTGTTCCCGGTTTCCAAGTACTCCTCCTCCTCTGAGTCGGTACCTCCTTCCAACTCCGATTCCCTGAATCCCTCCAGTTCCTCCTCATCGTCGGTGGTGCCAAAGTACTCCCTTCGGAACCTCGCTACTGGCTGAGGTTTCCTGGGGAACCTTTGGTGGAACGTTTCGATCAAGACCTCGTCATGGACCTCCTCTGCCTTCACCCAGGTGTTTTCTGACTCCGGTTCCCCTTCCCACGCGACCAAATACTCCACCTGATTCCCCTTCCACCTGGAGTCGATGATTTCCGCCACATAGTTGCGGCTTTCCCTTTCTTCTATGGCTGGCCCCCGTGTGGATACCCCTTCACCTTCCCCCCGGTATGGTGACAGTAATGACCTGTGGAATACTGGGTGCAGTTTCATGTGGTTCGGTAACCGGAGTCTGAAAGCCACTGGGTTGATCTGTTGGATGACCTCAAATGGTCCCAATCTTTTGGGTCTCAATTTCTTGCAACCCCCCTTGTACGGCAACCCTTGGGTTGATAGCCAGACCCGACTCCCCACCCTAATTGTTTCACCTTCCCTTCTGCTCTTGTCTGCCTGCCTCTTATATTCTTCTTTGGCCCTTTCTAAGTTGTGTTGGAGTTGACGATGGATCGCTTCCATTTCTTCTACAAAAAGTTCCGCGGCCGGAACACTCCATCTCTCTCCTCCTTCCCCTGGAAACGCCCTGGGGTGGCACCCATAATTAGCCAAAAAGGGGCTCATCCCGGTGGACACATTCTCTGCATTATTGTAAGCAAATTCCGCTAGTGCCAACTTTTCGACCCAATCGTTTTCTCTGTCATTGACATAGCACCTCAGGTATTGTTGAAGGATACCGTTTGCCCTCTCCGCCTGCCCATTGGTCTCAGGGTGCCTGGCAGTCGAAAAGTTGACCTCTACGTGCAACAAGCTCATAAGCTTCCTCCAGAATCTGGACGTGAACTGTTTCCCTCTGTCGGACACCAGCCTCAAGGGGGCGCCATGCAGCCTAAAAATATGTTCTACAAACAATTTCGCTGTCTCTTCCGCCGTGACTGCATGTGAGCAAGCTACAAAGTGACCCATCTTAGTTAACTGGTCTACTACGACTAGTATGGCGGTTTTCCCCTGGGATTTGGGCAGATCAGTCATAAAATCTATCGACACCGCCTCCCACGGTCGTTCTGGTGTGGGTAACGGTTCTAATAAACCCGCTGGTGCCCGCCTTTCTCCTTTGGCTCTCTGGCATTGGTCACACCTTCTCACATACTCCCGTACATCCTCCCTCACCTTGGGCCACCAAAACTCCCTGGTCACCAACCACATGGTCTTGTGTTGCCCAAAATGCCCCGCTGTGGGATTGTCGTGCAACTGTTTGAGTACTCTCCCCCTCAATTCCCCTTCGGGTATATATAGTGCCCCTTTGTAATACAATGCCCCGTTTCTTTCTTCAAAACCTCCGGGGTCTTCTCCCTCTCTCCTTAAACCTCTGAGCTTATCCTGGGCGTACTCATCATTGACCGTCCCCTCTACCAGTTCTCTTTGCCCCACCCAGGCCGCACCACACACCCAGTGGTCCTCTGGGATAATATGTCTCTCTTCTGGCGCTCCCTCCCCCTCCAAATATTCAGGTTTGCGAGAGAGAGCGTCCGCTCTGATGTTTTCTGGACCTGGCACGTAGCAGATTTCAAAATGGAATTTGGAGAACTCCTGGGCCCATCTCACTTGTCGTTGGTTGAGCACTCATGCTGTTCTCCAATACTCCAAATTCTTGTGGTCCGTACACACTTGCACCTTATGCTGTGCGCCAATTAGTAAGTGTCTCCATCTCCGGAACGCTTCGTGAATGGCGAGTAGTTCTCGGTCATATACCGTGTAGTTCCTCTCGGATTTGTTCAGCTTACGCGAAAAGAAGGCACACGGTCTCCATTCCGACTTATTGCTCCCTGGCTGAAGCAGCACTGCCCCCACCGCCCGGTCTGAGGCATCAGTTTCCACTCTCATGGGTTTTTGTAAATCCACATGCAGGAGCTGTTCTTCCGAAGCGAATGCCTTTTTCAATTCCTCAAAAGCGTGCTCCGCCTCTGCCGTCCAAACGAATTTCTTCTTGCTGCTTAGACAGTCCGTGATGGGAGCCGTTAAGTGGGCAAAGTTCTTGATGAATTTACGGTAAAAGTTCCCAAACCCTAAGAACCTTTGCACATCTTTTTTGGTTTTCGGTGTCTTCCATTCCAGCACCGCCTGGACCTTGCCTGGATCCATGGCTAATCCCTTGTCTGATAAGCGGTACCCCAGGAATTCCACCTCCTTGGTGTGGAACTGACACTTCTCCAATTTCACCCACAACTGGTTTGCTTGCAGCTGGCTCAGCACTTCCCTGACATCCTTCACATGCTGCTCCTCATTCTCCGAATATATCAGCACGTCATCGAGGAATGCCACGCAATTCTTGTAGAGCAAAGGTCCCAGTACATGGTTCATGAGCGATTGAAAACAGGCGGAGCCTGATTGCAATCCGAATGGCATAACGAGATATTCGAAAGCCCCTAGGGGGGTGAACATCGTTGTCTTCCATTCATCCCCCTTCTTTATTCGTATCAGGTTGTACGCTCCTCTCAAGTCCAGTTTCGTGAATATCTTTCCCTTCCTCACCCTGGTCAAAATGTCATCAATCCTGGGCATGGGGAAAGTCACTGGTTCTGACACGGCATTCAGGGCCCGGTAGTCCACGACCAATCTCGGTTTATCCGTGTTTTTTTTGTCCACAAAAAACACTGGACTGCCCCCCACCGCTCTGGACTCTCTGATGAAACCTCTCTTCAGGTTTTTGTCAATAAACTCCCTCAACTCCTGCATTTCCCTGTCTGACATGGCGTACAGCTTGCCCACGGGTAGCTGGGCCCCAGGGACCAGGTTAATCTGGCAGTCAAAGTCTCTATGCGGTGGTAGTTTATCTGCTTCCCTTTCGCTGAAGACCTTGCTCAGGTCAGCGTATTGTTTGGGCACCTTCCCTTTGTTCGCCACTTCCGTCCCTGCTATGGAGGCTTTTGCCCCTTCTGGCACCTTTCCCTCTTTGCAGTGTTCCAGGCAATGTCCTGACCCAAAGGACACCACTCTCTGATGCCAGCCCACTAGCGGGTCATGCAACGCTAGCCAGCTCATTCCCAAAATGACTGGCGCCCCTCCCAGGGTGGCTACATTGAACGCTATCCTTTCGGTGTGCCTTGCCACCCTCATAACCATTGGGACGGTCTGTAGGCTAACTTCTCCCCCCAACAGCTCCCTCCCATCGATCGTGGTGACCTGCAGGGGGTTGCTTAAAGGGAGTGTCTGTATCTGGTGTTCCGCTGCAAACTCCTTGCTCATAAAATTACAGGAGCTGCCTGAGTCTAACAGCGCCTTGGTCTTTAGTGGGTATCCGTTTGCCAGCTCTAGCAACACCTCTATTACTAGGGCTGGTCTTGGAGGTTCCGGAGTGGGCACTTTTACTGCTCCTTGGCCTGTCTGCAGTGCCCTGACAGAGGCAGACAGGCGTTGGCTTTTACTGGCTCCTGGACTTCCTCCTCCTTTCCCCCAACAGCCCCCGCCATCCCTTGCCATTCCTTTCTTTGCGGGCAGACTCTGGCAAAGTGACCTGGCTGCTGGCAGAGGTAACATTTCTTGGCGCTCTTTCCCTCCTTCTTCCTCCCTTCACTGGGATTTGAAACTGCGCGCGCGCGCGCTGTTCCAACTTCCATCGGCTCTCCGGGCGGGAAACTTGGCTCTGGAATCTCTGGAATGCGGAAATCCCTCCAACGCTCTCCTTTCCCCTCCCGCTTCTCCAAGGCTCTTGCCTCCTGGCGCGCTCCAATGGTCAGCGCTGATTTGGTCAGCTGGTCCATAGACTCCGCCCTGGGCGCCCGGGAAAGTTCGTCTTTCACCGCCGAAGAAAGCCCCTCTTCAAATAGCATTTGAATGGGTTCCGCCGATAGGTCCCACCCCAATCTATGTATCAACATTGTAAACTCAGTCCAGTACTCACGAACCGATCGGCTCCCCTGTTTGCAAGCCATCAATTGTCTGCGTACCAGTCCCTGTTCAATCTCGCTGGAAAACATCAAATCCATGGCGCGAAAAAACTTCCTCGCGTCCTTCAGCATGTCACTATTCCCTGCCATCAGGGGCCTGACCCAGTCTCTCGCCCCTCCTTCGAGATGGCCAATCACAAACGCCACTCGCGATGCCTCATCGGGAAAGTCATTAAACTGCAGTTCAAGAGCATACTGCATCTCTGTCCTAAAGGCTTGGTAGTTCCTGGGGTCCCCCCCAAACTTCTGCACCATTCCTGGCATCTTTCTTGCTAGTGTAGCGCCTTTTGCCTTTTCTGCATCCTGCGCCCTCCTTTCTTCTAGCCTCGCCGTTTGCATTGCTAGCTGGAGTTCCAACATTCTGTACCTTTCTTCCAGAGTTGGACCTTCTCCAGCTCCTCCTGCTCCTCCGGCTCCGGCTGGGTCACTCATGATGCCTCTCTGCACAAGCTGCTTTCAGGGACTGTCCGATTGCTGTGATGGGATGATGAGCTGCTTGTGCGTAAAATCCTGATCCCTCAGAGTTTGGCTAAGTTCCCAAACCTCTGTCTGTGATGGAGCTCCTTAAGCGTGGCTCCATCAATTGCTCGTTGAATCGGACAGTGGGCGTTTACGGAACTTCTTCCAGCATAAAAGCTCCTTAACGGAAACACGTCTTCTGGACTCTCGGCGTGACAGTTTCCGCCGAGGAGTGGGTGTTCCTACGGGAGGTCCTGAAACCCCCCCACTGTTCTCGCTAGAAGTATCTCTGAGCTCTCCCTCCGACTCACTTTCCCTTGGAACTCCACTTCTCCCCCTGCTGGTCCCCTCCTCCGCTGAGTGGTCTCTCTCAGCCTCCATGAGCCCTTTCACCTCCTTCGTCTCAGATGACAGTTCCCTGACAGGTACTAACTGTTGAAAGAATGTATTCAAAGGAATATAAAGAATAACTCAATAGTGATAGGTATATTCATTACTAGAATAAGGCTGTACACCAGGAAATGATAGGTAGTTCAACTATACCTTTTTATTTTTTCCTGGTTTTTTCTTTCTTTAACTCATGTTAATAAATAGATAAGACAACAAAAGATAGTAAAAATACGAATCAGTTTAGTTTATGTAAGTAAACAGAATACTAATTGTATATGGTTTTTGCTTACACGGATTATATATATGTTGACTCAAGAAGATGTACAATATATGTGTATGTTATACGAGATATGATATATGAAATGTGTCATATGATATAAGAGATTGTTAATAAAGCAAAAAAAATACAAACTGAAAAAATAAAATAAAAAATAAAGCTGAATTATCAAATTTGGACTTTCTGAAACCAGATGGGAGCAAAAACATAGCCACCATTCAAAATTCGTACTTAGCCGAATTTTGCGACTCAGTTTTCAAACTAAACGATGTTTACCACAATGCATATATTAGGGGAAAGGATGCATAGATGTCTATCTGTGTCAAATTTTTCTCCAAAACCTTTGTCTTAGACTTATTCAATTTAAATCCTGCCATTTGACCAAACTCTTAAATTATTTCCAAAACTCTTTTCGTGCTAGCTTCTGGCTCTTGTAATGTAAGTACTAAGTCATCTGCAAATGCTCTCAGTTTATATTGTTTAGCTCCGACCTGAATCCCTTTAACCAACTGGTCCCTCCTAATCATATTAAGCAAAACCTCCAGGACCGATATAAAAAGTAATGGGGAGATAGGGCACCCCTGACGTGTCCCTTTTTCATTCTTGAACTCTTCTGTAACCACATTATTTACAATTAGTTTGGCTTTCTGTTCAGAGTATATTGCACCTATACCATTCTCAAACCCTTGGCCTACCCCCATCCCCCGGAGGTTCTTCAACATAAAACTCCAAGAAATGTTGTCAAAGGCTTTCTCGGCATCCACAAATATCAAAACAGCTTTAGTGTTTATGTTCACTTCCAGCTTTTCCAAAATGTCAATTATATTCCTTACATTGTTCGACAAATGCCTTTTTGGGAGAAAGCCCGCTTGGTCCCCGTGAATCTCCTCCATCAAAACTCTTTTCAGTCTCTTTGCTAAAATGTCAGCAAAGATTTTGTAATCCACATTCAATAACGAGATGGGTCGGTAGTTTTTAAGTTGGGTCTTTTCAGTCTCTGTCTTTGGTATAAGTGTAATGTAGGCCTCTCTCCACGTATCGGGTGCCCTTTTCCCCTCCATAATCTCATTGCAGACTTCCTTCAGAGGTTGTATCAACCCTTCCTTCAAAACTTTGTAATATTTGGAAGTCAGTCCATCCGGTCCGGGGGATTTGCCCAGCGTCATGCCTTGAATGGCATCTTCTATTTCTTGTGCTGATATCTCCTGGTTCAATATTGTCTTACTTTCTTGCGAAACCTTTTTCAGCCCATTTTCCTCGAGGAACTGTTGTATGTCCATTTCTTTCTGCGGCCCTTGTGTGTAAAGTTGTCTAAAGTAGTTCTGAAAACAATTCCTAATTTCCGCTGGGTTGCTTATGTTTTTTCCTTCCACTTCTATATTTGTTACCGTGTTGAGTTTTTGTCTCTTCTTTATTTGCCAAGCCAGTAACTTGCCACATTTATCAGCAGATTCAAAGGTCTTTTGTCTCATTTGTTTAATTTTCCACTCTAATTCTTGATTCATCAGTTCCATATATTGTGTTTGATGAAATTTGATTTCTCTTAAAATCTCTTGGGATTTTGGCTTCGATCTTAATTGTTTTTCCCCTTCTTTTATCTTTTCCAAAATTCTCTCCTTTTTCTCATTTTGCTTTCTCTTCTTTAAAGTATTTTGCTGAATCAAAAACCCTCTCATCACGGCTTTGCTTGCGTCCCATACTATTCTTTTTTCTACTTCAGACCTTAAGTTGATTTCAAAATAGTCTTTCAAGG
Source organism: Podarcis filfolensis (assembly GCF_964270895.1). Lineage (NCBI taxonomy): Eukaryota > Metazoa > Chordata > Lepidosauria > Squamata > Lacertidae > Podarcis > Podarcis filfolensis. The sequence goes on along the minus strand of NC_139603.1, from coordinate 27,223,533 downwards.
TTTTTTGGGCCTTCTTGCAGATCTCCTCATCTCTGAATAAGGTGTCATTCATTCTCCATCTGAAGGAACCAGTTGTTGTTTGCCTCATCACCATCTTTACAGCATTATGGTCGGAGAAAGTTTTTGGGCAGATTTCTACTTTTTTTATGTTCGGAGCCATACTGCTAGTCACCCAGATTTGGTCAATCCTTGTCCATGTCATTTTGGCTTCAGAAAAGAAGGTTCCCTCTCTTTCTAATGGGTGTTTTGTTCTCCAAATATCAATCAAGTCCATATTGTCAGTCATTTCAAAAAAAGTCTTTGGTAGTCTTCCATCTTTTGTTATTACCTGTCTTTGTGCCTTGTCCATATTTGTTGAAACTACTCCATTCAAGGTTTCAGAACGAGACAGGGTTAACTGTGGTTAAAAAAGTGAAATATTTGGGTATAAATATGACAGCTAAAAATGTGAATTTGTTTAAAGATAATTATGAAAAAACTTGGAGAGAAGTGAAAAAAGATTTGGAGATTTGGTCCAACTTAAAGCTTTCCTTGTTAGGCCGTATTGCAGCTATAAAAATGAATGTATTGCCAAGAATGTTGTTTTTGTTCCAAGCATTGCAAATAATTGATAAAATGGATTGTTTCAAGAGGTGGCAAAAAGACATATCTAAATTTGTCTGGCAGGGCAAAAAGCCCAGAATTAAATTTAAGATATTAACGGATTCAAAGGAAAGAGGGGGGTTTGCCCTGCCAGACTTTAAACTTTACTATGAAGCGGCAGCTTTCTGCTGGCTGAAAGAATGGCTACTTCTTGAAAACACAGACATTTTGGATTTGGAAGGTTTTAATAACATTTTTGGGTGGCATGCATATTTGTGGTATGACAAGGTTAAAGCACATAAAAGTTTCAAAAATCATATTGTCAGAAAAGCACTATTAAATGTCTGGGTCAGATATAAAGACTTGCTGGAAAATAAAACTCCAAGGTGGCTGTCGCCAATGGAAGCTAAGGCAGTTAAAAAGTTAAATATGGAGTCCAAGTGGCCAAGATACGGGGAAATTTTGGAAAAGGAAGGGGACAAATTGAGATTGCAGAGTTTTGAGAAATTAAAAGGGAAGGTGAGAGACTGGTTGCACTATCATCAAATAAATGAAGTGTTTAAACTGGACAGTAAAATTGGCTTCCAGGTGGAAAAATCAAAATTGGAGACAGAACTGTTAGAACCCAGTACTAAGAATTTGTCCAAAATGTACAATTTGCTGCTGAAATGGAATACACAAGATGAAACGGTTAAATCGGTTATGATTAAATGGGCTCAGGACATTGGTCATAATATTTTGTTTGCTGATTGGGAAAAGTTGTGGACCACCGGGATGAAATTTACGGCATGTAATGCCTTAAGAGAAAACATTATGAAAATGATATATAGGTGGTACATAACCCCAGTCAAGCTTGCAAAGATTTACCATTTGCCTGACAATAAATGTTGGAAATGTAAAGAAACTGAAGGTACATTTTTTCATCTTTGGTGGACTTGCCCGAAGATTAAGGCATTCTGGGAAATGATCTATAATGAACTTAAAAAGGTATTTAAATATACTTTCCCCAAGAAACCAGAGGCCTTTCTCTTGGGTATTGTCGGCCAAGGGGTGTTAAAGACGGATATAACTTTCTTTATGTATGCTACAACAGCAGCTAGAATACTCATTGCGAAGTACTGGAAGACGCAAGAACTACCCACACTGGAAGAATGGCAGATGAAGGTGATAGACTATATGGGCTTGGCAGAAATGACGAGCAGAATCCGAAACCAGGGAAGAGAAGCAGCGCAAGAAGAATGGAAAAAATTCAAGGACTATTTAAAGAAATATTACAAAGTTAATGAAAGTTAGAATGATGTTGGACTGGAAAGTAAATGGTTACTATTAGTAATGGTTAAGACAAGGAGAATAAGGAAGAATAGTCTAAATTTAAATTAAAATAAGGGAAGATTTGCTGAACAATCGATAAGAATTTGGAATACAGAAAGGGGAGGCATGAGGAAGTCGGGGAAGATAGGATATGAAATTAGGATATGAAATGATACATGTTTTTTGTTTTGTTTTTGTTTTTGTATGTTTATGTTTGTTGCATTGTGTTTATATGGAAAAATAAAAATATTATAAAAAAAAAAAGGATGCATAGATGTCAACATATTTGTGAAAATAACATACAAAATGCATGTCTAACCTCCCTAGGGAGGGGGTTTCTTAACTTGGGTGTTTACACAGAAAAAGCTCTGTCATTTCCACCTCTTTTGGTGGCGAAACATACAACATACAACAAAGCCGCAGGGTTCTTAAGAGAATGCATGGGTTGAATCCAACCAAGTCATTGTGTGAGTGCAATAGCTTCCTTTTATGCAAAAGGGTTCCTCTTCCCTTTCCTCTCCTCACATGTCCCCTGCACTGTTCCCCAATCCCAGAGTCATTTTTTGGGGTGGGGGTGGGAAGTGCAGTTGGCGGAGTGAGAGGGGAAGTTCCATTGCACAAGCAAAAGTAGTTTTCACTCACACAATAACTTAATCATGCCATGTGAATGGAAATGGGAGTTTCCATTTCCTCTCTTCCCTCCACCAACCCTCTGGAACTGATTTTGAGGCTATGTGGTGACCTGGAAGAGATAGTAGAGGAAGAGGATGCTCTGAAACATGCATGGAAGTTTGTTGCATGAGCAGAGCAGCAGTGTTCGGTACACCTCATAAGTAAATGCCATATCACAAAACACCTTGAAGTCTTCAGTGGTCTAATTTGAAGGAAATCCAACCCAGGGTGCATGCTGTGTCTCCTAAAACTTCACCACTCAGAGAATTGGAGCGAGCATAGCAATAATCTTTCATTGGGTAAAAATTTAATTTGTGAATCTTCAGTCTAAGCAACTTGGCTACTGGTTGTGATGGTGACTATTATGCTCTGCCTCCATGGACCGTCAGAGGCAGTGTGTTTCTGAATAATAATAATAATAATAATAATAATAATAATAATAATAATGGAGCTGGTATTTGTCCATAAACAGCTTTCCAGGTCATGTGGCCAGCATGACTAAACCGCTACTGGCACATGGAGGACTGTGACAGAAGCCAGAGCGTACGGAAACACCATTTACCTTCCCTCCACAGCGGTACCTATTTATCTATTTGCACTGGTGTGCTTTCGAATTGCTAGGTTGGCAGGAAATGTGAAAGAGCAGCAGGAGCTCACCCCATCACAGGGATTCGAACCGCTGACCTTCTGAACAGCAAGTCCAAGAGACTCAGTGGTTTAGACTACTGCGCCATCCACTCCCTAATAATAATAATAATAGGTGCTAATATTATTATTTTCTTATTTGTAGCCCACCCATCTGACTGGGTTGCCCCAGCTACTCTGGGTACCTTCCAGCACATACAGAAACATAATAAACACCAAACATCAAAAACTTCCCTATTACAGGGAATACCACTTGCTGCAAAACATGGAAGGAGAGCGTGCTCTTGTTGTGCTCAGATCCTGCTACTGGCCTTCCTTTGGGCATCTGGTTGGCCACTGTGAGAACAGGATGGCAGGCTAGGTGGTCCATCCAACAGGCCTATCCCTTTGTTCTTGTGCTTCTCTTGAATTGGCACATCCAGTTTGCCTCCGGACCACAGCAGCATCTCTGTGCCATTCCCAGAATAATGTGCATATCCTCATCACAGTACAGACTCATCACAGAAACCCTGATGAAAGTCGCCCCTGTATGCAGGCACTAAGTAGCCCAGCAATACTGTTCTTTTACATGGCTTTATAATAACGAGAATTTGTTTTTGCCATGTTACCGAAAACCAATCCCTCTCGAAAGGCCAGATGAGTTATTCGTATAGCTCTGCTTCTTGTACAGAACTGCGGGGTTCTCATTTATGTGCCTTGTGTATAAGCCTGTGATTCATGCTAAACAATTTCTCCATCTATGACTCTGTGGGATAGCTGTAAACACAGCATAAGAGGCTTTTGTTTTTACCAGCTACTTCCTCACTGTTCTTCTGAGTGGCTGTGTTATAGGATGGAGAAGGACTGGCGCAAATAAGAAATATGAGCCGTCTTAACACAACCAGTCAATCACTATGAGAAATGATGGGGTTATCTTATCCCAGTCTTAATTAGAGATGAGGCCAGATTGTAAGTCTGTGGTCACTGCATGATTGGTGCTGGGAAAATGTGGAGACTGCTGAGCTCATAGTCAGAAGGCACTCAGGCAAGGGTGCTGGGCATATGTAACAGCCCTGCAATGTCGTGGCTGCCCAACCCATGCAGCTGCTCTGATTTGAAGGCTGTAGCGACCCTCTTTCTGAGTCATTGTGATGACACAAATCATTTTTATCTGAATGGCCTCCACAATAAGGCACCAGGCTATACAAACAGGGTCTCTCTTAAGAACAGCTCCTGGCCTGAGGCAGGTTGCAATTCCAAACATTCATTTTTCAACCCAAATGAAGTATGGTTCAAGTATTATTTACTTCGGCCATTGGAAGACTCTGCTGTGATAGTCATCTTTTAGCAGGATGTGCTATGGCGTGTTCTTATTGTGTCGTTTGATGAGTGTTTTCAGAATTTTGCCTTGTACATTTTTCAAAAACGTTGGCTTTTCATTTATTTTATCTGTTTGTATCTTATTAGTCACTTTGAGATTTTTTATTTAAATAAAATGACTAACAGATGTACCGGTAAATAATGATGGTGATGTTACAGGCCTTCCATGTGACAGGAGTTCATACAAAGGCCACAGCATTTGAACTCGGCTCCCACTGCAACTTGGATGTCTTCATCCACATTTGACCAGTCTGAGAATAGGATGCTGGACTAGATGGGCCATTGGCTCTTCTTATGTTCTTATGAATGATGGCACCACTGGAGACCTGGAAAGTATAACATCCCAAAGGCAAAGGTAGACAGTATCAAGAAAGAGCAAATCTCCTAACACTGGTCAAGCAAGAAGTCAAACTTGACTTGAAAGGTTTTTTTAGCGATCAGGCTGATTTCCTTGCAGTTTTGAACTTTAACAAGGAGAGCCACACATATTGAATTCCTGCCTAACATCTGCAAGTTAAGACTTGCAATAAAAGGGTAAAGGGACCCCTGACCATTAGGTCCAGTCGTGGCCGACTCTGGGGTTGCGGCGCTCATCTCGCTTTATTAGCCGAGGGAGCAGGCGTACAGCTTCCGGGTCATGTGGCCAGCATGACCAAGCCGCTTCTGGAGAACCAGAGCAGCACACGGAAATGCCGTTTACCTTCCCGCAGGAGCGGTACTTATTTATCTACTTGCACTTCGTGCTTTCGAACTGCTAGGTTGGCAGGAGCAGGGACCGAACAATGGGAGCTCACCCTGCCACGGGGATTTGAACCACTGACTTTCTGATCGGCAAGTCCTAGGCTCTGTGGTTTAACCCACAGCGCCACCCGCGTCAGTAGGTCTCCCCAAATTATTAGATCTAGCCAGGCAAAATGAAATTTTGCAGAATTGAGCTAGGATGGTCTTGTGTTGAGCATCTTAATTTTTAAACTTGGTGGCAGGTGGATCCAGTTTTGAATATAACTCTGTTCACCTCACCGTCAGAGCAGGAACCTTCACCCACCATTGTGGGTAACTCTTAATCTAGGGTTCAGGCTTTTAAATTTAACTTTCATGGATGGAAACGTGAGTCAGGAACCCAAGCTGAGAGCCGTCACACCTGATGAAGTCCACTTTATCAATCCACCCCCTAGATGACACATCTGAAAGTAATACTACCATGTCATGGGCAGGTCCCTTTGACAATACCTGAAAGGCAATCCACCTGATCCAACTAGAATGGCAAGTGACAGGCTGAATCAAAACACTATTTCAAAGCAGAACAATGAATGCTAAGAACGTAACCAGCTGACTTAGCGAAGAGAGAATGTCCTTCCTGGATGCTGCTGGGCGTGCACTGAATGTAATAAAATGCCTGATCAAGATTATCCTGTTGCATTCATTTAACATAAACAATACGACCTAGATCTGACACAGCAGTGACACAATATTTCTATAAGCTAAGCTGGGAGGGGGCATATCTCTTTATTGAAAGACTCGTTGCACAGAGTTCTTGATTACCCAGTTCCAAATTAAAAATAAACATATGATAGCAGTCTATTAAGATAAGAAGACTGGTAAAGAGCATATCTTATGGTAAGTGATTAGTATTTGTTCTCCAGCGAATGCTTTCATACCTTTGGTTTCAGAAGCAGTAGTCCATTACTCTTGTACTTGCACATCCTGTCCTGAAGAATTTGGCCACGCATTTGTGCCAGTGCTCTTTTGCAACATTTATTTGCTGCTCCTTGAGCAGATTGGTTTCCGCAGTGATTTTAAAAACCCCTTTAAAAATCATTCCAAACAATTTCCCTAGCTATAGCTATAGGTAAAGGTAAAGGGACCCCTGACCATTAGGTCCAGTCGTGACCGACTCTAGGGTTGTGGCGCTCATCTCACTTTATTGGCTGAGGGAGCCGGCGTACAGCTTCCGGGTCATGTGGCCAGCATGACTTAAGCCGCTTCTGGCGAACCAGAGCAGCGCATGGAAACACCGTTTACCTTTCTGCCGGAGCGGTACCTATTTATCTACTTGCACTGTGACGTGCTTTCGAACTGCTAGGTTGGCAGGAGCAGGGACCAAGCAATGGGAGCTCACCCCGTCACGGGTATTCGAACCGCTGACCTTCTGATCGGCAAGTCCTAGGCTCTGTGGTTTAACCCACAGCGCCACCCGCGTCCCAGCTATAGCTATAGATATTCTGAATTGCAAAGAGGCAACAGAGTGTCTATGGTAGTGTGGAACCAAAGTGTAGTTTATTTAATGTTCCTCATGAACATCCCAGGACTTGACAAGAGCTCCCAGATGTGCATTCATGGATGGTTAAAGATTTAGGTATGTCAACCAGACTTTATGAGTCAGGCATCATACCAGCCCATGGTTTGTGCTAACCATAGTTGCAAACCTGCACCATGGCTTTGAGCTTTCAAACATACCACAGTCAACCATAGTTTAGAGCTGCTTGGCTGCTCTTGTTTTTTCATCTGTCTAGCATTGAGCTTCAAAAGTCCAATAAGTTCATTCTCATCTCCCTCTGAAGGTGGACCCGTGGCCATAATAACCCTGCTTTGTCAGTGGTTTGTTAATTCAGGTGTAATGGCAAACCACAGTTGGCTTAAAGTGTGGCTTGCAGGCCAGCTTCAAACTATGGTTTGATATCCTGGTTTGTCACAAACCATGTGTACTCAGATATAAACCCCACTCAGTTAATTGGCCTTATTCCAAAGTAAATGGGCATAGGACTGCAGTCTCAGTCAGATTAGGATTAATAGTGGTTATTATAGCTGAAGGTGTGACCACCAGAGATGTCAGAAATACAGGTTTGCCACCCCAGATGGCCACCACCCACTTCCTTCTCTTCTGCCTGTCTACAGCTTTGTTTCTCAGCTCTGTGAGGTCATCATGTCACCTCCATTACAGGTTGCTGCTAGAGAGGGTGGAGGAAACATGTGCTGTGATGTTATGTTATGGGGGTGGCATCTAATGTAGTGAGGAGACGGGATTAGTTATGGAGTTGCTATTTTTAACCAGTTTGCATTTGGCATCATGTATTGTTCTGCTCTGAACAGAAGAACCTAATAAGTGTTCCATAAAAAAATCTCCTATTCCACCACGAGAATACATGAATCAATACACCATATTATCCGCCAGTGTGCATGGACGTATCAACAGACAGATAGACTGGCAGAATGATACAAACCTAAGTTTATATAGAACTCTCAATCTATGTGGAAATTTTCAGAGCTTAGCTACCTGAGCCTTAAAAGGATATTTGACTAAATTAGATTGAAATGCAAATGTAAACATAAATCGACCAGAAGGTAAAGGTAAAGGGACCCATGACCATTAGGTCCAGTCACAGACGATTCTGGGGTTGCAGCGCTCATCTTGCTTTACTGGCTGAGGGAGCCGGTGTACAGCTTCCGGGTCATGTGGCCAGCATGAGTAAGCCACTTCTGGCAAACAAGAGCAGCACACGGAAACACTGTTTACCTTCCCACTGGAGCGGTACCTATTTATCTACTTGCACTTTGGCATGCTTTCGAACTGCTAGGCTGGCAGGAGCTGGGACCGAGCAACGGGAGCTCACCCCGTTGCAGGGATTCGAACCGTCGACCTTCTGATCGGCAAGCCCAAAGGCTCAGTGGTTTAGACCACAGCACCACCCACGTCCCATAGACCAGAAGGTACATACTCCCAAATTACAAATGTCTCTCTTCTCTTTTCTCTTCAGCATTAGCTAGGAGCACATGAATGCATCTAATTGAGAGGCTTAAAGTGGATTTAAGGCCTCATGTGTGAAAATCTTCATCAGGGCCAGCCCAAGCAGAGACAAGGGTATGGACAGATAGTTTGAGAACTCAGATGGAGTGGCAAGACTGAAGCTACCTGCAGCATCTATAGGTTTAAGAGGAAGCCAATTGTTCCACTGTATCACCTGACCCCTGCTGAGCTGGCACCTGCAATACCACCTTTGGCCATCCATGGTGGTGGTGCTGAAGCATGCCTGAAAGTAAGCCCCACAGCTAGACTTCCTAATTCAAGACCTTTGATGACATTTCATTATCCTCTCTCTCAACCAGTGGTTTGTGGACAGACAAGAAATTGCATGATAAGAATGGAATGAATGTATTTAAAATTATAATGCCTTGATATATAAAGCTGATACAAGCATAGAGATACAGTGTCAGGCAAGACAACTAGATGAACTTTAATCCATTGATTTCCATGGGTCTATTCCAAGTTCATCTTAGTTTACAATCATCAACTCACTTACCTGGTGGTAATCCCCAATGAATTCAACAGGACTTAGATGACCCAAAGTCACAACCTACAAAGGACTTGAAAGTGGAAGGAAAAAGATTGCTTTCTTCATGATTCAGGAAAGGGATAAATAACAGAGGAGCTGCCTTAAAGAAGGAAAACAATTAGGCAATGTTTCTTATGCTCCATCCATATCTCATATTGTCTCACAAACAATCCAAAAACAGTTTTGAACCTGAAAGCATGCCAGAAGCAAAAATTGCAAGGTACTTTCTCTTTGTAAACTGCTTTGAGGTTGTTTTTTTAACAACCAAGTGACATATACATTTTTATAAATCTTATGAAAATAAGTTTTTTTTTTACTTTATTTTAAAAAGTGGTTCGTCTGGACAGAAGGGTTTGGAATGATGGGCAATAGAACATTTAGACTCTCCAGGTTTTCAGACACCTTTAGAACAAAGGCTAGCCTGAAATTCTCCTCTTGCTTAAAGTTCTGACAAAACTAGATAGCCAAAGAAATGTAAGAGAATATTTGTCCACCCAAGTGGCAAAGTGAGGTGCATTTTTAAAAAAAATTCTTTTTAAATCAGTGAGTAGGTTTGTTCTGCACAAGCTGAACAACAAAAGGTACGATGGGCTCATGTTTAAGTTTTGTAATTATAGTAATGATGTATACTGCAACTAGACTGAAATAATTCTTGTAATTACTTTGTTTATTGCTCCAGTTTCTGCATTGGAAGTCTGCTTACATCCCTAATTATGCTATGCAGACACATCCAATCATTTACGCTTGTTTTGACATGAAGCATTCAAAATGGTAAACAGAGGAGGTCCACATATTACTCATTCATTCCTGGGGATGGACGGGTTTCATTGTGGCTATTTCTCTTCACCGAAAGGACAGCAAACCCTTGATCTTAGGTTTTCTGTATGTCCCCCTCACAGCCTTGGCTTTAATGTTTGTCATACAGAGGCTGTGTGGGGCAGTGGATGGAGTACGTACTGGTCTTGATCCAGGGAATTCCAATCCTGTCTCAAAAGGTAGGAATTAAGGCGAAACTACTCCGTCACGAATCTTACTCAGTGACCTTGGACTACTCAGTCACTGCTGCTAAGCCTAACCTACTTTGCAGAGCTGCCCCAAAAATATAGGACACCCTGGATTCCTTGCAAGGGAATATAAATATAAATATAAATATAAATATAAATATAAATATAAATATAAATATAAATATAAATAATATAAATAAAAATATAAATAAGATAAAGTGTGTGTCCGTGGGGGGGGGGGGAATCCATTGATGCTGCCTTGATTGCTTGAGAGAAAGAGCTTTGTATTTGGATACAGATATCTGGGATCAGCAATCTCATTCTCTTCCTACTCTTTTTTCCAGAGTTTTCCCTCAACAGCTAATTACCATTCTGTTGACATAACACACACTCAGTCTTCAGTGGGATTTTTAATTTTTTTGGTGGGGGAAAGGATTTATAAAGTTTTTGTAAAGATTTCTGTGCTCCTCTTCTTCTTCTTCTTCTTCTTCTTCTTCTTCTTCTTCTTCTTCTTCTTCTTCCAGATATCTCTCTTTCCGAGCACAATTCAAAGTGTTGGTGCTGACCTTTAAAGCCCTAAACGGCCTCTGTCCAGTATATCTGAAGGAGCGTCTCCACCCCCATCGTTCTACCCAGACACTGAGGTCTAGCACCAAGGGCCTTCTGGCGATTCCCTTGCTGCGAGAAGTGAGGTTACAGGGAACCAGGCAGAGGGCCTTCTTGGTAGTGGCGCCCTCCCTGTGGAACGCCCTCCCACCAGATGTCAAAGAGAACAACAACTACCAGACTTTTAGAAGACATCTGAAGGCAGCCCTGTTTAGGGAAGCTTTTAATGTTTGATGTATTACAGTATTTTAATATTTTTTTGGAAGCCGCCCAGAGTGGCTGGGGAAGCCCAGCCAGATGGGCGGGGTATAAATAATAAATAATTATTATTATTATTATTATTATTATTATTATTATTATTATTATTATTATTATTATTGCATGGGTAGTGCTGTTTCGGCCACACAAGCAGCAATCCTTCCAACTTGCATATCTGAAATTAAGGGAATCATGGGACGGATATAATAAAACAGAAGTACACAGAGAATCAATTTAGGGTGAAGCTGGTTTGGGGAGAAGCCTTAAGTCAGTTCACAATGATTCACAAACATCTGGTAGTAAAATCCATCAGAATATTGCTATTTTCCCCCTCCCCCGAGGTTTAAAGCAGGATAGCATTATTTCTGTGAGGAACAGCGCTCATTCGGATGCAACCTGGCTTTTTACGTTATGTACACTTCCTTGAGCATTTATGATAAACCTTTAAATTGTATGCATCTCATTCTCTTCTATTATCTGAAACAGAAGAGAGGTGGAGGTCTTTCAAATTACTTTTATGCAGAAAAAGAACCTGAGGACTGAAAAGAGACCACAAATACACACACACACACACACACACACACACACACACACACACACACAATTATGGTGTGAACTGTCTTGCCTTGCAAAGCACCAAGGGTCTGTTTCTCCCGCACTCTGATAGTAGGAATAGATAGCCTGAGGCTCTCCATTTTACGTGAATGAATGTAGAGGAACACAGCAAATATAGCTGCTTCTCTGCATTCAGCTCCCATTCAGACACACCATCCTTTAACTCCCCGAAAGGACTTTCACAGCCACTAGCCCCTGAATCTATAGCTTCCTTGCAAGTGCAGATTCCAGGGAAGATTTTGTTCAAGAATGAGAGGGATGCAGTGGAAGAAAGGATTCTGTGGAGGGCAGGATGAAGAATTCATTCTCCGATAAAACTGCACATTCCAAGAAAATCTATCACTGCATAGACAAGTTAGAATGGACTGAGAGTACGTATAAGACATTTATGTCACGGCCTTGATTTTTTAAAAAAAAACTATCAGTGACTGTTTTGGTCAGCAATACTACAAAAATGTATTGTTGTCAGATGGTGCGCAGAATCGTGGCACCAAAGGTTAGTTGTGTGCGCCAACTTGTGATTGTGGGTAAATGAAAAGATGAAAAGAGTAGCCCTATTTGGCTGTTTGCCCTCCTCATGTGCAAACAAACTTGCAAGGGGGAAATCAGGGTGTGCTGCTAAGCCCCACGTCCTTTGCTGTGACACCTTTCTTTTATTTACAGAAGTATTTATGTACAATCATATAAAATATTAGGGTGGCTGCATACACGACAATATGTATGCAACAAATACATCATTAAAAACACCCTCTTCTCACTGGACTCAGTAAGAGCCAGGGCATTTCACAAGGTGTGGCTGTGCATCTTTTCTGCAGGGAAGATGGGCAGCAATGTTGCGTGCCAGAATGCCTCCCTCTCAATGGCAAGGTGAGGGACTGTTCTAGTGGTGGTGTGAGCAGAATGCCATCTCTTACGCTGCTGCCACCTGAGGCAGGTGCTTTATCCCACCCCATCAGTGGCCTGGCTCTGCCTGCTGGCATAGAAAGGTCTTACACCAGCAGGTCAAAAGTGAAGATAGCTGTTGAATCTCTGCTGGAAGAACAGGCAGCATGAGACCGGCCACAGTAAATGCTTGACTCTTTGTGGATATGAATCAGACCCCTGTAACATGGGGGACAATGAGCAGCACTCCACTGGATGATCAGCTCACTAACTACCGTATTTTTTGCTCTATAAGATGCACCCGACCATAAGACGCACCTAGTTTTTAGAGGAGGAAAACAAGAACAAGAAAGCAATGAAAGTCTCTTGAGCGAAGAGGCAGGAGCGCTCCCGCTGTGCTCAAGAGGCTTTGCGTTGCTATCGCTGAAGCCAGAAGAGCAAGAGGGATCAGTGCGCACCGATCCCTCTTACTCTCCTGGCTTCAGCGATAGCTGCGCAGCCTCATTCACTCCATAAGATGCACACACACATCCCCTTACTTTTTAGGAGGGGGAAAGTGCGTCTTATAGAGCAAAAAATATGGTAAGGCCTCTGTGAATTTAAGAATGAAGACCTGAAGCAGGAAGCCTCTTCTCGTTGATTTAGACCCCTAAGTTCTAAGTGCACACCACCCTCAGACTTACGAAGGGCTCCAAACTGGGTAGAGAAGATATGTCAGAGTGGGTGGGGCTTTGGCAAAGCTGATGAGTCCAAGGGGGTGGGGTTTGTTTATACATCAGGACGATGAATGCCTGAAAAGGGCTAGTGTCAGCAATTGCTGGATGCTAAGATATGGTTTCGAATGTTCAGGGTAAACAGGTTTCTGCAACCTGCACAGTCCTAGTCCAGTCACTCCCATCAGTTAAAACTACACACACTTATTTCATTCATGTTTAGCCTGTCCTTCACTCATGGGAGTACGCATAGGTCTCTCTCTCTCATACCACATTTTACTCTCACAACAACCTTGCAAGGTAGGCTAGGCTCTGAGATGGTGACTGGCCCCAAATCACCCAGCCAGACTCACAGCGGGGTGGGGATTTGAACACGGCTGTCTGTGGTCCTAGTGTGACTGCTACATCACAGTGATTCTCACCTCCTGACAGGTGTATCTACACAGAGTGAAATACACATCTGACAGTCACCTTCAGTGGCATTATCTACCATTTCCAGTTTGTTGTCATGGGCAAATATGATGATCATCGCTTCAATTGCTTCATCCGAGTCTCTCAAAGAATCCTGGGCACTGCAATTTGTTAAAGCTTGCTGCAAACTGTAACTCTGTGAAGGGCGAACTACACTGCCCAGAATTCATTGAGCAGGGAAATGTAGAATCAGTGCACCCAGAGTGAGTTGTATCCAACCAAGTCATACTCAGAGTAGACACACTGACTTATTATATGGAACTCCCTCCCATCAGATGTCAAGGAAATAAACAACTATCTGACTTTTAGAAGACATCTGAAGGCAGCCCTGTTTAGGGAAGTTTTTAATGACTGTTTAAATGTATTTTTAATATTTTGTTGGAAGCTGCCCAGAGTGACTGGGGAAACCCAGCCAGGTGGGTGTGGTATAAATAAATTATTATTATTGCTGTATTATTGCTATATTATTGCTGTATTATTATTATTATTATTATTATTATTATTATTATTATTATTAGAGTTCGTTTCTGTTAATGGGTCTATTCCGAGTACCACTTACTGTATTTTTTGCTCTATAAGACACACTTTTCCCCTCCTAAAAAGTAAGGGAAAATGTGTGTGCGTCTTATGGAGCGAATACAGGCTGTGCAGCTATCCCAGAAGCCAGAACAGCAAGAGGGATTGCTGTGCAGTGATCCCTTTTGCTGTTGTGGCTTCTGGGATTCAGAATTTTTTTTCTTGTTTTCCTCCTCCCAAAACTAGGTGCGTCTTATGGTCTGGTGCATCTTATAGAGCGAAAAATACAGTAGTTGAACCAACCCATAACTTTCAGGAATTGCTGCTGGTGTTATAAACATATTTGAATGGCAAATATATGCTCTCAGGCACTAGTATTTTAAGAGCAATGTCTCTGGATTCCACAAGAGTGGTTAGCAATGCTATTCCCATATGCATAAAAGAGGCACCAGCTAGGAAATGGATATAAAAATATAAATGTTTTTAATAAGAAACCTGTCCATGGAACATGGATGAATATTTCCAATTACCTGTGGAGAAACAGATGTATTTCCCCTTCCTCTCTCGACGCTGCCCAGAATATATAAATGACATCCCTCTACCAGAAGAGGTACAAAATGAATAGCAGAAATAAACAAATAGGCAAGCACCGGGGAGGTTGAGCGGAGAACTGGATTTGGACATTTTTCAGCTCCAAGATTCATGCCCTGGTGGAAATTCAATATTTTGCAGCCCAGGAGCACCGATAATTTTTAAAACCTATCTTTCTTCTAGGCATGCCATTGTTTTGCTGCAAATTGTCCTGGGTTGTACCATTACGTTTCAGCCAAAATTATATAGTCATGAGCAAAAACATTTCACCAGGGATCTTTGCTTTAAAAACAAACAAACAAACAAACAAACAAACAAACAAACAAACCGAAAACAAAGTTCTACAACTTATGCTGAAATTGTGTGTGTGTACAATTGGATAGATATGTTTTGGGCACAAAACAATTGTTCCCATAGTTTGGAGAACCAGTGGTTTCTAATTCCCTGATGGGTAGATTCTGCTTAGACAGACAGACAGACACACACACACACACACAAATATTTCCTTTCTCAATTTTAAAACTGAGTGCTTGAGCTAGCAAATAAATTACAGTGGTACATCAGGTTACATACGCTTCAGGTTACAGACTCCGCTAACCCAGAAATAGTACATCGGGTTAAGAACTTTGCTTCAGGATGAGAACAGAAATCGTGCTCCGGCGGTGCAGCGGCAGCAGAAGCCCCCATTAGCTAAAGTGGTGCTTCAGGTTAAGAACAGTTTCAGGTTAAGAACGGACCTCCGGAACGAATTAAGTTCTTAACCCGAGGTACCACTGTATAGGCAAGTTTCTACTCCCAAAACCTGAAACCTTGTTGCTGGGTCTATTTGGACAATCTGTTTAAAAAAGAAGAAAAAGAAAAAGAAAATCCAGTACTTTGTGAATCATTTGTCCATCTCAGCCCCTCTTTTAATTGCAAAGTATTGGAAGAAAACAAGTCTACCTGAAAGGGACAAATGGAGTAAAAGTGTCTGTCAAACTTTGGCAATGGTGAAATGACTCACTATAATAGACTCTGGGAAAACAGACTGTCTACACTTAGGATACCTTTTGCACTTGAACAGAATTAAAATGTATGAAGGAGTATGTGTGATTTCTTGTTTTTTTTTCCTTTTATAAAAAGTGTGCACCTGGGCATGGCAGCATGCATTAAGGGGGAGAGGCTACCCCCGTAATCTTCACAGTTGAAATTTTATAGAGATTTGCCAAAATTATCAAGGTGTGTCTGTTCAGAGAGTAAGGTTACAATCCAGCATGCTTAAGGTGATTAAAACAATTAAGCTGAAGCACA
Organism: Podarcis filfolensis; assembly: GCF_964270895.1. NCBI lineage: Eukaryota > Metazoa > Chordata > Lepidosauria > Squamata > Lacertidae > Podarcis > Podarcis filfolensis. The sequence goes on along the minus strand of NC_139603.1, from coordinate 27,207,687 downwards.
CCTGAGATTGATTGCCGCCCCCCCCCCAATTATAGCAAAAAGCCTTAGTAATAAGTACAAAAAAGAACTTCTAATGATATGTGGATTTTCAGCAGAGAGTTCTTGTACAAGTGCCATAATGTTTTAGAATTATGCAGGATGCCATAAAGAACTTTATATCCCAGGCTTACAGGCAAGCGTGAATAAATGCCCTTATTAACTGCAGGGGGTGCTTTGTTACTTTAAAAAAATCTTTGCTATTACTTGAACGTGGCTGTGTGTGAAAAAGCTTGACACCTGAAGGCTCACGCAGTAGAAATAAAAAGCAGGCATCCGAAAATAAATTTTGCATTATGTTAATTTGAGTGTGAAAGTTGCACATTTTCCTGACTCAAGTCTGTGCAACAAACTGACTGTGTTGTCTGTGCAACAAACATCTGAGGAAAACAAAATATCCTGATAGGATAGAGTCGTGTGTATGTGTTGCTTTCTAAACTGATGAAAAGAACCATAGTGAGATGTTCACTTCAGTGCTGCAGTAGCACATGAGAAGACTACAAGAAATGAAAACTTACCGTATTTTTCTGGGTATAAGACAAGGTTATTTTATTTAAAAAATAGGGGTTGTCATGTACACGGATAGTGGAGAGGTGGGGCGGGCGACTGGTGGCTGCCATGAGCAGGAGATTGTCAGCGGTGTTTTTGCAGGTGTGGCAAGGTCTGCTGGCTGCTGGGCAACTGGCTGCTGTGGCAATTGGTTGGGCGATTGGTGCTTGCTTTTGGCGAGCGTGAAGACGATTAGTGGCTTTGTCGATGTGTGTGTGATTGGCTGTGGGTGTCCTGCAATCTCCCCCCAAAAGAGCTCAACAACTCCAGGCAATCTCCCCCCATTTTCTCAATTTGGAGTCCCAAAAAAGAGGGGGCGTCTTATACACAGGGGGCATGTTATACACAGAAAAATACGGTAACTTAAACAAAATGTGCGAGCATCAGGGGCATGGGGTTGCTTGTTAGTAACAATGTCACAGTCCAAGACATGTCCCTAGTGCTTGCTACACAATACAGTCGTACCTTGGAAGTCAAATGGAATCCGTTCAGGAAGTCCGTTCGACTTCCAAAATGTTCGAAAACCAAACCGTGGCTTCTGATTGGCTGCAAGAAGCAGCTGCTGTAAGGAAAGAAAGGGGCGAGCCAGGGCTGCCCCGACCTTAAATGCCCTTTGTTAACCCCGCCCCTACCACCAGCCGATTGGCTGGTGCTGTGGGTCATGAATAATAATCGGAGCGGGGAATCCCAGAGTCCCGCGGGGCTGCAGCCAGCCCCGCAACATTGTAGACGGGGGCGTGAGCCCGCAACACCCCCCCTCCTTAGGTCGGGAGTGGTTTTGTAGCCAATCAGAAGCCACTGAAGCCCTGTCAGATGTTCGAGTTCCAAAAGAACATTCACAAACTGGAACAATCACTTCCGGGTTTGCTGTGTTCAGGAGCCAAAACGTCTGTGTTCCAGGGCTTTTGGAATCCAAGGTATGACTGTTCTTAGAAAATCATAGCTTACAGAGGATGGCCCAAACACATTTGGAAGGCTTCTTCTCTGCAGACAAGTCCCCAGTGTGTGGACAGAGTGAGGCAGGTCCAGCAGAAAATGCAGTGGTGAGAATGTGGCTTGTTGTTGTTGTTTAAATTTGTATACCGCCCTATACCTGCAGGTCTCAGGTCGGCTCACAGGATGTGAGTGCCCTCTTTCCATGACGGAACAGGGCTTACGTATTATATTCAATATGCAGATTTAATGTGTCTGGCTTTTTAAAGTAGCCCTGGAGTGGGAGGTGATCTGGACTTTGTGGGGAGGGCAGCTAATCCTTCCCTTGCACTTCAGTCCCAGTGAAATCACCCACCAAGCTTTGGTCTGTAGGAGGGGAGCTGTCAATGGTGTCAATGGCAGCTTCTCATTCAGATCAAAGAGCAGCTTGGGTGGAATGTTTTTCATTGGGGCTGTGGTACGTGAGGAAAGGATAAACACTCCTGAACTGTTGTTCCCCAGCTGATGCTATCCTCAGTGGATGCTACTCAAGAATCCTCCAGACACAATAAATATGCTCGTACATGAGGTGTAATGTGTAGCTCGGCCCTTATTTGCCTCAGGAGATGTTAAGTCAAAGATACTTTTGAGTTTCTCTTAAAAAGAAGTTGTGTGCCTTTTTCTGGTATTGTTGTTTTTGCTGTTATTTCAACATTTTCTAACGCTAAGTTGTAAGGGGCTCTAAGACTTGTAGAGTCGTCACTAGGATGCCATGTTCTGACAGTTAGGTAAAGGTAAAGGTAAAGGGACCCCTGACCATTAGGTCCAGTCGTGACCGACTCTGGGGTTGCGGCGCTCATCTTGCTTTATTGGCTGAGGGAGCTGGCATACAACTTCCGGGTCATGTGGCCAGCATGACTAAGCCGCTTCTGGCGAACCAGAGCAGCGCACGGAAATGCCGTTTACCTTCCTGCCGGAGCGGTACCTATTTATCTGCTTGCACTTTGATGTGTTTTGAACTGCTAGGTTGGCAGGAGCAGGGACAGAGCAACGGGAGCTCACCCCATCGCGGGGATTCGAACCGCCGACCTTCTGATCGGCAAGTCCGAGGCTCTGTGGTTTAACCCACAGCGGCACCCATGTTACTTTGAGGCAAAATGCCTCATGACATCCTACTTACTTTAACACAACAGTATTACGGGCAAAAATTAACGGGGCATTTGCTTAAGAGTTGATACACTCACTTAAACTCCTTAGTTTTGTCCAAATAGCTTTCATTTAAGAAAATATTCCCCCCCCCTCACCTAGTTCTACTTAACCTCTTATGAGGTGTTTCAGTCTCTGCTGTCTCCCTATATAGAAGCAGGATCAACATATTCACACTAGCCGAGACCTATGACTGCACATTCACTTTGGGTTACCACAGCAACTTGTCGGAAATAAAGTTCTTTCTTCTTTTTGTTTTGCTTCCTCCCTTGAAGAGCGCGAGAGGGACCACCATGTATAGGAACAAGAGAGATTACAAAAGCTTCCCTGGAACAAAAAGAACCATGTTATGTTGTTCTTACGCCACAAAGGGTCACATCAATCCCTCTTCTTGAAATACACTGAATATTCCCAAAAGCTAATAACTCATACAGAAGAGAAGTCTTGTCTGTCAGGGATGTGCGAAAGCCTTTGCCACAAGCCACTCTGAGAAGTGGGTGGGCCTCTGCCACATACTTCAGTTTGTTGGAATGAATGTCGTCACAAACCATAGGTAGCACTAATCATCGCTTGCAAACCTGCCTCAAACCAAGGTTGCTTATTTTGGCTTGTAGCTAAGCTGATCACAACTCATGGCTTGCCTATTTGGACACAACACCTAACTGTGGTTATGTTTCTATAATTATGGCCTGTCATTACATCTGAACAGACCCAATGTCAGCTTGGGCAACTGAATTTGCTGTTGACTTTGGCTTACTTCTATATCTACCGACCATAGCTTGGTTTTAACTAGGGTTGCACCATAATGCTGATTTCCCTGACAGCAATAAAAAAAACTACATTATATAGCACATTTCATGAATTTTATTTATGACAGATGGATTCTTCCAGGGCACTCATGGTGACAGTCATCCCAGTCTGGGGTAATGATAAGAATCCTGTGAAATAGTGTAAGTTGAGAAATAGTGGATTGCTCAGTGAGTTTCTTGGCTGGATACAGATTGGATCTCACTATAGGACCCGGGTCTGAAACTCCATTACAACACATTGGCTCTTGAAGAACATGTTTGATGCTGTATTGTGTTTTTAATATTCGGTTGGAAGCTGCCCAGAGTGGCTGGGGAAACCCAGCCAGAGGGGCAGGATATAAATAATATAACTTCATATACGTGATCTCTGCAATCCTTACAACATTCCTGTATGGTAGACTGGCATTATCACCAGTAGGGGAATATGAGGCTGATGAAATCTGTGGTGTGGTTAGATAGCTTTAGACTTTGGCTGCAATGGCCTTGCACTGTTTGGACTGGGGATGGTTGGTGCCCGTTAGGGTTGGTGGGGCAGAAGATAAGGAGGTCAAAGGTAGATAAAGTCAGAGCCAATGACGGGCAGAGCCAACTAATTCTAGTTTTGCCCCATCCTTCACCCTACTGAGTTTATAAAAGAGCAACACTGAGACTGAGGAAGAGGAGCAAGCTGAAAGCCAATGCTACCTTCTGGACTTATAAGAAGCGAGATAGAGGAAGGCTAGCTGGGGACCAACTAAGGTCGATGGGGCGGTGAGGCCATTCACCCTAACAGTCCAGTCCCCGCTGCTTTGAATGGAACATGTATTACTGCACTTATTTCAAAATTTGGCAGGCCAGTTCTGCTTCCTTGGGGTGGGTTCATGTTCATTCTGCTGAATAGGGCCTGGACCTCTAACCCAAAATTCCTTTTCCAGTGGCATGAATGGATGGAAAAGCAGCTTGTCTAAGAGCACAGTTACACATGATGGTGGCGGATCAGTGTCTTCATAAAGAGGCTGCCACCTCTACATCAACGAAGCAACTAAATTTGAGTGTCCAAACATGCTGAACTGTTTATACAGTTAGCTACTTTATAATGGCAAGAGATCTGTTTTCAAGCGAAGAAATAAATGAAAACGGGAAAGCAGCAGCAAGAGAACACTGTTCTTCTCCCTCTCACATCCACACCCACTCCTCAAGGTGTTTTCTCCCTTTCAGACTAATTTCCCACCCAGTGAATTTGTGCCGGACTTTGTGCAGCTCAGACCGTTAGCCATTCTGCAACGCCACGTGGGCAAGTGTTGTGGGCAATGAATGCATATAATCAAGTATACACAGAGTGAAACAGACACGAATAATTCATTTCATGTGATGATGTTTTGTGTACATGGTTCCCTCCCTCTAATAAATATGTGATCTGTGCAGGTAACTTGGCATACGTGAATTGATCCAATGAGATCCAGCTGGATCCAAGCTTATTCAGAGGTAATTCCTAATTAATTCCATGGAATTTATACCCAGATGTATGTCATTTACAACAAAATGGTGGTGGCCAACATTTGCAGAGAAACTGCTTGTGCAAGTGTAGTATAACACAGAAACCACAATCACACATGTCCACAGCTCTCTCCTTGCAATGCACAGAGTCAGTGCAAACTGACTTAGAGGCACCATAGAAAAGAGTTTCTGCTCCTAGAAGCACGATTCAAGAGGGCTTTCTTTGCTAGATTCTGGAACATTACATGGCACTTCAAATAAATTCAGAAACAGCTGCAGTGCTTTTGTTTTTTAAGTGTGTGAAAAGGGATTTGATTTTTTTCTGACTCATCTGCTTTGCGACAGTCAATCTTCAGAAATTCATTCTGTTTGTCTGAAAACTGCTTCGTAGTGACATAATTACTCAGAGTTATGTAATTTGCAAAGAAACACCAGTGTTTTTGTAACTTCACAGTGCATTAAAAAGCCAAGCGGCGATGTGATGTGCAGCATGTTTTATGGCTAAAAGTGATATAATTGTATCCAGATGCAACAATTTGGTTGCGCAGAGGGATTGCTTATACAAACCTAGAATTAAAACCAAGGGGCACAATTCACCACCCATTGAAATAAAATGCAAAACTTCCTTTGAATGTGAGGGGTGTAAATTGCTGCTATGATGTCGCTATAATTGGGTGGCTTTTTTGTTTGTTGGGAGAATTTTAACTCCTCATTCTTTCAGACAAAAGGGTGGAGGCAAGAAACCCAACAAAATATATTGTTTCACCACAGAGGGTTGTATTCAATGTAACAGCAAGACTAAGGTTCCACCAGCACAAGGATTTTTCCTTGCATGACAGAGACTTCTCTCCCTCCTCTTCCTGCTGCACCCTCTAAATCTGTTCTGGGTCCCCCCCCCAAACCCCCAGAGCAGATTTGGCAATGGCACAACATACACATTGGGGGGAGGGGGGAGGAGAAGGTGGAAACCCCTTTGATAGCACAAAGGTTTGTTGAATGCAGAAGTATTTTATAACAACATACAGTGGTACCTCAGGTTACATACGCTTCAGGTTACATACGCTTCAGGTTACAGACTCCACTAACCCAGAAATAGTGCTTCAGGTTAAGAACTTTGCTTCAGGATAAGAACAGAAATCGTGCTCCAGCGGCGTGACAGCAGCAGGAGGCCCCATTAGCTAAAGTGGTGTTTCAGGTTAAGAACAGTTTCAGGTTAAGAACGGACCTCCGGAACAAATTAAGTACTTAACCTGAGGTACCACTGTACAGGATGCTTATGCATTTTGGATAACCTAGTGTGAACACAGATTAAAAAACCAGCTCTGGAAATGCAGGGAGTGAGAATACAGCCTAAGTATGGCTTCACGTCCAGCAAAAACACACCACTTCCTTCCCACCCACCCTCTTCCAAGGCGAAACCGTCTCACTTCTCTTTTTCCTCCCACTTTTCAGACGTATTATAACTGTTCTCAATATATAACCTTTCTGTTGCTCCTTCAGCACTGTCCTCACCGTGCCCTCATCCAGCCAGCCTTCCCTTGAGAGGGTGACTCTTTGCAGCCATTGCCTCCCACATCACTTTTTCCACAACACAAATATTCCTACTTTGCCTCTATCTGAAACTATGTGCGGAGGGGGGTGGGGTGGGGTGGCAGACAGCTGCACTTAATGAGACAGCTCCCTTAGGCCCCTTTGCCTGAGGCAGAGGTGGGGAAGCTTTCACTCCCTTGATTAATCATGTCTTTGGGGGGTCAACGGGAGGCAAGGAGGAGGAAATGTATCATCGCTCTTCAGCCTGTCTGTGAAATCATGCAGATTTCTACTCAAGGCTGCACTCCTGTGAACATGCAGCAGCCGCGGACAGCAGTAGAGGCTTCTCTGCTGAGTACTGAGAGCTGCACACCTGTACTGTTCACATGTTTCAATTGCAGGTAGGTGCTGGTCTTTATTTTATTTTTTGATGCTTCAAGCCAGCTTCATATTTAGTGAAAGCCCTGTGGGTTTCTCCTCAAGTTCTCTATGTTTTCTGTAATGCATAGGAGCCAACTTCTGGGGGCCAAGGTCATTCAAATGGTGTGCACCATGTCATGTGATCAATTATATGGGGCGGGGCTTCCCTGCTGCCTCAATTACGTTACAGTATTCAAGTTGGCACCCCTGCTATCATGCAAGGAGCTGTACCTCAGTGAGGAACAGGGGTAAGGATGAGTGAACCCATTAATGTAATTCAAGGCCTATCCAAGACATTTTAGAGGAAAATTTAGAAGGACATTTAGAGGAGTATTCAATTGACCTAACTGATATGGGCCAAGATGGTGCAGTTTGTGTTCATTTCATTAAGCCACATGCTCAGCTACATTCGGAAACTTCAGCTGGTGCAGAATTCAGAGGTCTTGTTGCTCACCGGAGCTAAACGGTTTGAGCATTTTACACCGATCCTGGTCAGACTGCATTAGCTACTAATTACCGTATTTTTCGCCCTATAGGACGCACTTTTCCCCCTCCAAAAATGAAGGGGAAATCTGGGTGCGTCCTATGGGGCGAATGCAGGCTTTCGCTGAAGCTTGGAGAGCGAGAGGGGTCGGTGCGCACCAACCCCTCTCGCTCTCCAGGCTTCAGGAAGCTATCCGCAGCCTAGGCAGCCCTGTGGGAGGTCCCGCAGGGATGTCTAGGCTGCGGATAGCAGCCTGCTTCCCGGAGCGTCGGGCGCTCTGCTTTCAGGGCGCCCGGCACTTCGGGAACACATCCGCAGCGTGGGGAGCCCCGCAGGAGTTCCCCGCAGGGCTCCCCATGCTGCGGATAGCAGCCTGCCGCCCGGCGGGCGGGGTGCCCTGAATCAGAGCGCCCCTCGCGCTGGGCAGACATCGGCCAGCCCCACAAGCTCGGGGGACAGCAGGGAGGCGCAGCGCCGCCATCCCGCTGTTCCTCGACCTGGTTCAGTTTCTCCGACCTGCTTTTTTGGGGGGAAATAAAGGGAAATTTTTTTTCCTTTATTTCCCCCCCAAAAAACTAGGTGCGTCCTATGGGACGGAGCGTCCTATGGGACAAAAAATACAGTAGTTTCTGCCAATTCAAAGTGCTGGTTTTGACCTATAAATCCTTAAATGGCTCAGGACCACAACACCTCAAGGACCGCCTCTTTCCATATGAACCTACCCGGACCTTGAGTTCTTCTTCTGAGACCCTCCTTCATGTGTCTCCTCCAGAGGGTAGCAACACGAGAACGGGCCTTCTCTGCAGTGGCTCCCTGTCTGTGCAATGCTCTCCCCAGGGCAGTTTGCCTGGTGCCTTCATTATACACCTTTAGGCACCAGCCAAAAATGTTATTTTTAACCAGGCCTTTGGCTGATCCTATTGACATCCTATGACCTTTTAAAATGTGTTTTTTTTGGGGGGGAGCTATTGGGTTGTTGTTTTTATTTTTATTAGGTATTTTGTGGTTTTATATCTTGATTTTATTCTGTGAACCGCCCTGAGACCCCCGGGTATAGGGCGGTATATAAATTCAATGAATCATAATCATCATCCTGGATTCTGGCCACCAACTGCCACATTGCCCTTAATGGCAACTTCAGGCCCACCGCCTATAATGGCCTGCCTCTGTTGCTGTGGCCCCCATGGACACATGGTTCAGAGCTAGGAATTATGTGCTCCTCCTCCTCTAGGGACGTGGGTGGCACTGTGGGTTAAACCACAGAGCCTAGGACTTGCTGATCAGAAGGTCAGCTGTTTGAATCCCCGCGACGGGGTGAGCTCCCGTTTCTCGGTCCCTGCTCCTGCCAACCTAGCAGTGCGAAAGCACATCAAAGTGCAAGTAGATAAATGGGTACCGCTCTGGCGGGAAGGTAAACGGCGCTTCCATGCGCTGCTCTGGTTCGCCAGAAGTGGCTTAGCCATGCTGGCCACATGACCCGGAAGCTGTACGCCAGCTCCCTTGGCCAATAAAGCGAGATGAGCGCCACAACCCCAGAGTTGGCCACGACTGGACCTAACGATCAGGGGTCCCTTTACCTTTACCTCCTTCTCTGCTGAAGCTCCACCCCAGCAAAGGAAGAAAAAGACTTTGCTGGCATAAGAGTGCAAAAGTGTTAAGAGCATTTAAATGCGTGCTTGTGGAAACTGATGGAATAACACGTTGACCAAATAGGGCAAGCCCCACTTCAGCATCCCTGGGGCAGCCACTAGGCCCTCACCATTCTGGCAGAGGGCCTTTTACAGCTTGCTTCCTAGCAAGCGGTGCCTGTCTGGGTCTAACTGCCATTTCCAAGGAGTACTGTGGGAAATATGAATGGTGACTGGACCCAGCTGTCCAAATAAACCCATCGTGACTGGGATCCGCGGGTGGACGCGGGATCCACCGCCAGCGGGCGCTTTGGAATGAGGTCCTCAAACCTACAGCCGGCTCTGGAACAGGATTTCTATTATGCAGCTTCTTAAAACCATCGGAGACGCCTTTTGTGTGCGGCTGCTGTTTTGTTTTCAGGCTGCCGCTGCTGGAAAGGATTGTCGTAGGAAGTGCTAGAAGAATCTCTCTCTCTCTCTTTTTTTTCTTGCTCTCTGGACAGATCTGCCCCGCCCTTTCCAGCTGTTGCGAAGGCGGAGAGAGAGAGAAGAGTTTGGACTCTCTCTCTCTTTCCAGAACAGCCCCCAGTAGGGTAAGGCGAGCGCGCAAAGCTGCGCCACGCTCGGCTTTTTCGACGCCCGTCCATACTCAGGACTGCGTGGAAACAAACGCGCGCGTGGAAGCTACAAACTCGCCGCTTGTTCGACGGGCAAACCTGCTCTGCTCCGGAGAGGGAAAACAATCGCTGAACTTATCTTCGCCAAAACCAGCTGCGGTTTGTTTGCAAGGAAAACCTCTTGGGGGAAAATGAACCCTCCTCCTTGGCATCCTATTCTCCCCCAGGACTAGAAACTTAGGGATGGCCGCGATGGAGGAAAAGGCAAGCAAGGAATCCGCTCCTTTTCGTCGCTGTTTCCGATCCCACCCGCCCTTCATTAACCTGTCTCCGTTTTTCAGTTACGTTAAATAATAATAATAATACGCCACTGTTTTCTACCGATGTCCGACTAATAGCTGATCCACGCAGCGGCCGCAGGAAGGGACACTCGGGGAGTGGGCTGCCTGTCTCCCAGTTTCCTTCCACGTGTTGCATTAGGGCAATCCGAAGCCACCTTTGGCGCGCCCAGCCAACCGCCCCTTTGCGTGCGTGTTTTGCAACAAGCTCTTTGCCCTGCCAGCGAAGTATTTCGGATTCTTCGGAAGCTCAGATTGCAAAAAAAAAAAAAAAAAAAAAAAAAGGAGAGAGAAAAAGGGAAGAGTTTTTAACGCGCGCGCACAGCACGTACTAAGGCGCTTCTCCGTGGCGTTGGTTGGGCCGTCGTCGGATCCCCGCCTCTGCCTCAAGTAGTGTCCCCAAAGCGAAAGGGGGCCGCTTGGCTCGAGGGCAACTCTCCGGGCGCGATCCCGCGCGGGTGGACACGCAGGGAGGCAAGTGGAAGCGAGGAGGAGCCGGAGGAGGAGGGCGGAGACATCCCCCTTTCTCGGGCCAAGAGCGCAGAGGAGGCGCCGGGCCGCTTTACGCGCAGCTCCGAGGGGAGCGCGCCTGGCCGAAAGCGACGCCGCCTAGCCCTGCGATGGCGGGTTCCCGTCCTCTCCGCTGAATCGGCGCGCCTGGGAGGACGGAGGCGGTCCGCTCCCGTCCAGTCCCCGGCCGGCGGAGGGGTTATGCGCCTCGGGCAGCGGCGGGATGGCCTCGGCCGTGTTTGAGGGCACCTCTCTGGTGAACATGTTCGTGCGCGGCTGCTGGGTCAACGGCATCCGGAGGCTCATCATCAACCGGCGAGGCGACGAGGAGGAGTTCTTCGAGATTCGCACCGAGTGGTCGGACAGGAACGTGCTCTACTTGCACCGCAGCTACTCGGATCTGGGCCGCCTCTTCAAGCGCCTGCTCGACTCCTTCCCCGAGGATCGCCCCGAGCTGTCACAGTCCCCCTTGCTCCAAGGTTGGCACGGGTTTCCCCGCTCTCCCTCCCCCCCTTCTGTCTCTCGCCCTCGTTTCGCTTTACGCTCCTTGCCGCGTCTCCGTTAACTCGGAAGGGAGTTGAGCTAAAATCAGAGCGGAGCTTCCTTCCTCGGAATTGGGGAGACGTGGGGAGGGTCCTCTTCCTCTCGTTCCCCTTTCAATCCTTTGCTGGTGGGTTTCACTACGAGCATGTGCAGAGTGCCTTTCTAGCTGCAGGGCAGGATTACAGCCAGGACTACGCCCTAGGTCCCGAGTTCGATTTTCCAGCAGGAACATAGGAAGGGGAATAAGGAAGAGTGGGATGGGTGGGAATCCAATAGCCAGGCTTAATCGGAGGCGAGGGTCGTCAGGGCTTGGCTGCAAGGACTGCTTCGACTCCAATACTTAAGTCCTGGGATGTATGGAATGCTTTGTACAGAGTGCCTCTGAGCATGTGCAAAAGTAACTGCTGATCATGAAATAAAAAAATTCCTTCCAGTAGCACCTTAGAGATCAACTAAGTTAGTTACAGTATTGGTATGAGCTCTCGTGTGCATGCACACTTCGTAACTGCTGATGACGGTGTGAACCCAGATTGCGTACTGTCTTTGGCTCTTTAATCCTGTGGACTCTCATCATGCGTATAACGCTAGGGGTGCGATTGCTGAAATTAACTCCTAAAACTGCTGTAGCTCTGATAGCTGCTGTATGAGGAACTGCATTTATCTAGACCTGTCTGCTCCGCTGGCACTTTGGCATGCTTTTAGATGACACTCGTGCCAAATAAGAGGCAGACGAGGACACTGATTGGTAATTTTGTGCAGGAGTTTGGTGAGCAAACTCTCCCCCTGCCATGTCAATCACTCACCTTGATTGCTGATAGCCTTTTCGACTCTCAGTGCTGATCTCTGGCCCTGTGTACGCTTGTGAGTGTTGGGTTGTGCTGATTCAGCAAATGGCATCAAATGTGTGCAAACAGTTTTTGGACATGCGGATAAGTGAGTCAGGTACTAGCCTGAGATGAAGGTACCTTGCCCAGTGATCTGTGGCAGAGGCAGGAGGCTAATTTGTAGAGCATCCTATATCTTGGGACGTGTAGGAGGGCTGATTGGTCCACTCTAGTCTAGTCTTTCAGATTTCTAAACCTTCCGGTCTTAAAAGACTCCAGGCAGGTGATTGGCTTGGCACCAATATTAAAAAGTATAGGTAGCATAGCAACCTAAGAAATGCCCCATTTCCACTCAGCATATCTTAGTTATCTCAGGTGGCCTCGTCTCAGAGTGGGGTGTGAATGATGTGGTACAGTGCCTGGAAAAATCTCTCTCTATTTTTGATAGGCAGGTGGCTTGTGCCTAGGGATGGCTGTCCATCGGTTCAGATGTTAGTATCGTAGACTGATCTCCAGAACTATGGAGCGTTGGCCCTTCACGTTCAGCGCTGAATGACTCTTCCAAATAATCAGGAAGGAACAGCCCCACAGGAAGTTGTGAGGCAGTTTTGACAAGTGACAATTATACAGAGTTATGCATTTCCTGACTGCAATTCAGAAGTAATAACTATGTTGGCAAGTTTTGCATTTGGTTTTGAAATGGCTCTCTCCTGCGTTCTGTTCTACTTCCTTGCAAATGTGTGGTAAATAATGGACAACAAACCCACCCACCCACCCCTGATTTTGGATTGGATCCGATGCTATTCTTACCCAGAGTTGATCCACTGAATTTAATGAACATTAAACTTAGGCCCATGAATCTCAGTAGGTCTACTCTGAGTAAAACTATCATACAGCTCATTTAGTAGCGCATGAGACTCTTAATCTCAGGACTGTGGATTTGAGCCCCACTTTGGGTGGAAAATTCCTTCATTGCAGGGGGTTGGACGAGATGATCCTTGTGGTCCCCTCCAACTCTATAATTCTATAATTCTATAATTCTATAATCTATGAACCCATCTTTTTAATTGCACATTCATAATTTCTGCTCATGCTTGTATTAGGACGGTTATATGGAGTCAGTGTCGTTTGTGCCTGCAAAAGTTCTGGTGTGGACATACTGCTTCTTTTCCAAATGGTGCACGTCTTGCAGTTTCCTGCTGAAATCTCGTAACTTTCTTATACCACAAATGTTCCGGGGTGGGAGGGGAGGGCAATTTGGCACCGCTTTTGCTGTGCTAGTGTGCAAGAGTGCCCCTTCAGATGGCCAGTCACGCAGCAAAGGTGGGGATGAATCTCAGGACAACTAATAAAGCGGAATGATTTGTGAATGGGCTAGTATAAATCTAATGCATAATTATTGTGTCCATGACACGCTGCAGAACACACCTTCAAAACAAAACAAAAACAAAGCCAGTCAGGAGGGTCACCATATCTGAGAGTCTAGCACGGCACTTTTAATTTGATGCCCAGTGTGGGCTTTCAACAAATTGCAGTATTTACAAACAAAAAAATTTGCATTTTTCATAAATGCAAAGATGGTTGATCAACACTTTCAATACATAAGCCACTTTTACCCTTGCAACAAGTCTGTGAGGTGTCACTGTTGTGACACAGCGCCTTGATCCTCTGCTAATGACATCCCAAGTGCAACAGGGTTGCATTGTAAACTAAGGTGGCTACAGCAGCTTCATTAATTGTGTTGAGGACTCTTTAAAGTGAAGGACAAAAGAAAATGAAGGAGAAAGGCAGGCTTAGGACTTAAGTGTGTGAATTATGGTATTAGCCATTTTTGCCCAATATAACTGATGGCATATGCATGTAATTACTATCCATAATGAAGTATATCTCTCCCCCCCCCCCAGTACAGTAGAAAAAGTGGTTTTACGGCAATCTTATAGCCAATCTATGCACATAATGAAAAGCACATAATAAACACTTACTGGAATTGTACCACTTTAGAATGCAAGGGAGCAGAGCATAATACTAATACTAATACTAATAGTTTGTTTGCGCTCACCACGTTAAACATCAGCAACTGAGTATGCAAAAATTTGGCACGCATGAAAAACGACACTAGCTTAGATTCCCTTTTGCTGACATTCTCACTTTTTATGCACTGGAAGTTTGGGAGGTAGAAAAGGACTCCCATGTGTTTTCTGAAATTCACTCCCATTGCAAGTTTTCCTAGGCATGTAGGTTGTCTTTTTAGCATTGCTTTCTGTGAGAAATAGCTGCTTGCCCATAACAGCAAACTCAGTAGTCCAAGGAGAATGTTTTGCTTTATTTTATTTTTTTAAATTGTTATTACTATTCTTTGCAATTGCTTTAGGGGAGTCAAAAAGCATAGCTGTGCCTTGCATCTCAGTTTACAGCTGTGCGTGCACACCATACATTTAAAATACATTTTAAGCACATGCACCTCCTAAGAACCTGGGAGCTGTAGCTTATTACTGGTGCTGGGAATTGTAGCTCTGTGAAGTTCCACTCTAAAACGCTAGTGTGGTGTAGTGGTTAGAGTGTTGGACTAGGACCTGCTTGACCAGGGTTCAAATCCCCCCTGCCTTCATCCATGAAGCTCGCTGGGTGACCTTGTGCCTCTCAGTCTAACCCATGGGTAAGCAAACTAAGGCCCGGGTACTGGATCAGGCCCAAACGCCTTCGAAATCCGGCCCACGGACAGTCCGGGAATAAGTGTGTTTATACATGAGTAGAATGTGTGCTTTTATTTAAAATGCATCTCTGGGTTATTGTGGGGTATAGGAATTCGTTCACCCCCCCTAAATATATCCAGCCCCCCACAAGGTCTTAGGGACAGTGGACCAGCCCCCTGCTGAAAATTTTTGCTGACCTCTGGTCTAGCCTACCTCACAGGGTTGTTGTGGGAAGGGGAGGAGCATGGATTCCTTGGAGAAAAAGGTGGGGTAAAAGTGAAATAAATAAAAAGTTTTTCAGGAAAAGCAACAAGGGTCAGCTGGGGTGGGAAAATGCCGCAAAGTGAATGGGATTGGGTGTCCCCCGTGTGACACTGCATCAAGCCATATATATTATATATGCATGTGCCAGCTGGATGTCAAGAAGAAACGCTACAAAGTCACGTGGAAACACTGGTCAGGCAGAAGGGGATCTGTTGTCATTGTTTGGCTCTGATTGCTGGGAAACTGAACTGGGCAATCAAACTCTATGTACACAGGCTGCACCTAGACGCTGCAGGAGACTCTGAGTACAATTGCAGGCAGGCGAGGGAAAGAGGGGCACCGAGAAGAGCCTGGGTGGCTGCCTCTACTTCACCAAACTGCAAAACAGGGACGGATCTGTTTGGACAGAGGAACTCCGAGTCTGCTGAAGGTTTTACTGGATGCTGCAACTAAACTGGCAAGAGAAAAGAAACTGGCAGTCTCACCCTGTGCTATGTGTCACCACCTTATAGAGAATTTCATATTTGTAGTCCTAATAATAATAATAATAATAATAATAATAATAATTTATTATTTATACCCCACCCATCTGGCTGGGTTCCCCCAGCCACTCTGGGCGGCTTCCAACAGAATATTAAAACACAGTAATCCATCAAACATTAAAAGCTTCCCTAAACAGGGCTGTCTTCAGATGTCTTCTAAAAGTCTGGTAGTTATTGTTCTCTTTAACATCTGGTGGGAGGGCGTTCCACAGGGCGGGTGCCACTACCGAGAAGGCCCTCTGCCTGGTTCCCTGTAACTTGGCTTCTCGCAGTTAGGGAACTGCCAGAAGGCCCTTGGCACTGGACCTCAGTGTCCGGGTGGAACGATGGGGGTGGAGACGCTCCTTGAGGTATACAGTGGTACCTCGGGTTACAGATGCTTCAGGTTACATACGCTTCAGGTTACAGACTCCGCTAACCCAGAAATAGTACCTCGGGTTAAGAACTTTGCTTCAGGATGAGAACAGAAATCGCGCTGCGGCAGCAGGAGGCCCCATTAGCTAAAGTGGTGCTTCAGGTTAAGAACAGTTTCAGGTTAAGAACGGACCTCCGGAATGAATTATGTACGTAACCAGAGGTATCACTTTACTCTACTGATATTTATGATGGCCATAAATATCCCATAAGCAGTGTTTGAAATTGGCCGGGCGCATTTTGCATCTGTCTTTCGACCGCTTGCGACCAAGTGAAGATGCCTCAGTGCCAGGGTGGGTCTGACATCTCCACCATCTGGAGGTGCATGTCTGGGGATCATTGGATCTGGACTGTTTCCACACACTAATACCCCACCCTTAGAATCCTGTCCGTTATATTTTATATGCACAGTCAGAAAGAATTTCTGGAACCAACATGCTTTTTCTGAGCAGCCTGAGCAGGAGCAGTTATCCTTAAGAGAAAGAGGTTGGAATCGGCCAGTATGTATGTGGACTGTCCCTGGATCATGGGACTCTTCTTCTTTAAGTTCTCAAAGCTCTTAACCTAGCTCAAGGTTGCCATCTGAACTAGTTCAATTGAGACTCAATCACAGTCAGTCCAGCATTCAAAAAAGAAGACTTTAGAGCCGCCTTGCCCCAAAAGGGCAACTAGGCATTCTGCTGTGAGGGGGCCGCAGCCTTGGTTTAAGGAGCCATTTGGCACCTAGCTTATATATCTGAGTTCCTAACACGGGTGGCGCTGTGAGTTAAACCACAGAGCCTAGGGCTTCCCGATCAGAAGGTCGGCGGTTCGAATCCCCATGACAGGGTGAGCTCCCGTTGCTCGGTCCCTGCTCCTGCCCACCTAGCAGTTCGAAAGCACGTCAAAGTGCAAGTAGATAAATAGGTACTGCTCTGGCGGGAAGGTAAACGGCATTTCCGTGCACTGCTCTGGTTTGCCAGAAGTGGTTTAGTCATGCTGGCCACATGACCCAGAAGCTGTACGCCAGTTCCCTCGGCCAATAAAGAGAGATGAGCGCCGCAACCCCAGAGTCGGCCACGACTGGACCTAATGGTCAGGGGTCCCTTTACCCTTTACCTTTAACACTGCCCATAAGCCTCTAGCAATGCCTGCTGGGCAGCACTGATTTGAGGCCAAGCTACATATTTTTAGCCACTTACCTGGAAACAACCCTGAGATGGCTTTACGCTCACATTCTAGGCCAGAGAGGGGGCAATTGTGCCCTTCCAGGTGTTGCTGGACCCCAGCTCCCATCACCCGCAGTTAACATGGCCATTGGTCGGGGACTGATGGGAGTTGCGGTCCAGCAGCATCGAGAGTTCACCTCTGTGCAAATCCATCCGAGTTAATTCCATCAAAACTCACAAGCATATGATCCCAGGCAAACTGCGATCGCTCTCAGCTCCCCATGTTCCCGGAAGTCACCTTGTGCCGAGGCCACTGGGTGCAGCAAAGAGCCTTGTGCCTTAAATAATCAATATAGAGAAATCAAGGGGTGTACATGGATGTATGAAGCGGCTGGCCTGGGTCACCCAGCCATAGGTGGCTAACCAGCCTGCTGAGAAATTCTTCAGCCAGCCTTTCTGTTCCTTTTCAGCTCGTGGGCCACAGAAGCTGTGGCATGCTCTGTCAGCGCCAGGCTGTATTGCCTTCAGCTAACTTCCCCATCTTTCCCTAGGTCTTTAAACTAGTCAAGTTTCTTCACTCTCTGCCTCTAATGGAATCCTTCCCTAACCACCGCTACTGCTCCCACCCCCTCAAGTATTTGGACTATTTCATTCTGCTCTGCTTCTGCCACTTCAATCTTCACTGCATTGTTTTTTGGGCTGTTGTTTCCTTTTGTGATCTTGGAAATGTGAAGTTGTTTCCACATTGGTTTGTGCTTTGCTGGCAGCGGGAGGGAGGGAGGGAGGAATTTGGCTGAGACTCACTGTCCTGAAGTGCCCCCTGCCGACAGCTCTGGAGCACTGCTGCTGAAACCTGGAGACGAACCCAATCGGGTTTGTTTTTCTAAAATACTTTGCAAGCATTCTTGCTGTTCTGCCGTTTGCACATCAGATTGTGGGTGTGTATTTGGTCTCCTTGGGGGGGGGAGAGTCTTATTTGCTAGCTTCCCAGTGAATTGCATGTGACCTCATACCATGTACTACCATCGAATAGTGCCGTAGGTCTATTCATTTTGTGTTTAAAGGCCCCAGATTCAATCTCCAGGTACAGCTCAGAAAATATTCGTGTCTGATATACCCAAGACAGCTGCTGCTAGTAAGTATGGATCTGTGTTTCTAACGTGAGGCACAGAGAACAGATGAAGTGCCCGTTTATTTTGGGATTCCTGTTGATAAGGCGAAATGAAGGTGTCAGGAGTTACAGCAAACTTTAAAGAATACCATCCATTTGCATAGCCCTTTGCTAGTAGCAATTTGTTCAATAAAGTATGCACAAAAAGCTATCTATTCCTTGGGTTTATATAGCTTGTTTTATATCCTCTCTCAAATGTTAATGAAAATTTGCAGGGCAAGAAGTTGTATGGCTAACAGGCAAACATTCAAATCCTTATGGATTCACTTATAGCAAATGAATACGTTTGATATCTTTCCACATGGTCACCACCCAAAACTTCACTAACACTGTGATACTGTGTACACAGTATCTCTTGTTAATATCTTTTAGTGGCTTAATTTATTGTACACTGCTTTTTCTTCTTTTCTTTTCTGCCTGGGAACATAAAACCTCTTGGGTGACTTTTACCTCCTGAGTCTGACCCAGATGTATATCACTATTTAATATATGTGATTCAAACATGGTTATTATATACAGGGTGTTTCATGTTTCTTTCTTTCTTTGGCTTGATCCTCAGCAATTGTTCACTTACAAAGATTTTGCATTTGGACAAAGGGCCCTTGGATAAAAAGAATTATTGGAGGCGCACTATTATTATGAACCAGCAAAATGCTGCCCGTTATTCTCAGTGGAAGAATCCAGAAATTCATTCCGAGTGTGCAGATAAATTATAACTGATAGACATCTACAGGATGGGGTATTAGTGTGTGGAAACAGTCCAGATCCAGTGACCCCCAGATGGTGGAGATGTCAGGCGCCATCCTGGCACCCAGGCAGCTTCACTTGGTCCCCAGTGGTTGATATCCAGGTGCAAAATGCTCCTGGCTAATTTCGAACACTGGGAATGGAGCAATGTTAGGCAGACCACATAAAGAGAGCTGGTGGGTTGTACAACTTGGTAGGAATCAAATCATGCAGGCCTTTTTAAATAAGTTCTTTGTTTTCTATAGCAGCCTTATTTTGTTCAGTATTACATTTATATCCCACCTGTCCTCTGAGGACCTCAAGGTGACGTACATCATTCTCTTCCTCAACAACCACTTTGTGAGGTACATTGGGCTGAGACTTTCAACCATACAGTGGAACCTTGGTTTTCGAACGTAATCCATTCCGGAAGACCATTCGACTTCCGAAATGTTCAAAAACTGAAAACTCAATACGGAAGCCTCAATACAATAGGGAAATTCAAAATGGAAGCTGTGTGGCATGTTCGGCTTCTGAAAAGCGTTTGAAAACCAAAGCAGTTACTTCTGGGTTTTCGGCATTCGAAAGCCGAAACGTTTGACTTCCGAGATGCTTGAAAACCGAGGTTCCACTGTATTAGTAAAATACAGTGTGTTATAACACTGTGACACCAGATGGTGCTGTAGAACTCTATGAATTTTTCCATTGTGAGGGGTTTTTCAGAGTTTTTTTATATACTAATAAATAATAATAATAATAATAATAATAATAATAATAATAATAATAATGTTTTATTTATACCCCGCCCTCCCCCACCAAGACCGGGCTCAGGGCGGCCAACACCAAGTATAAAAACAATTGATTAAAATACAACATAAAAACAAGATTAAAATACAACATTAAAATGCAGCCTCATTTTAGTAGAAACTCAAATAAAAAACTTTTTGGGGATGAAAACGTCAAATCTTCACCAAGGCTGTGTAGATGCAGCCAGAGCTTGTGAATGGCTCAGGGCTGAGCAGGGATTTGAACCCTGGATTCCAAGATCCTACTACATCAAACTAGTCTGTTCAAATCATGATGTTTAGATAGTATTTAATAAGTTGTGGTGTTTGGACCCTAAGGCACATTTGGAGCAGATTTTCCTCTTCAAAGAATTCTGGACACTCTAATTTGTTAAGGGTTGCTGGGAGTTATAGCTCTGTGAGAGGTAAACTGTATTGTCCAGAATTATTTGAGGGAAAGGGTGTGTTTTGAATGTGCCTTAAAGGTATAGTGTCTACGCAGCCTAGGTGCCCAAAAGTACAACTCCACTACCCTGGAATTTGAATTGTGACTTTTTGCCACAGCAGTTAAGGAGTCAACACTACAGAGTACTACAGTGTTTTCCTGGATTGTTGAAGTTAGGGCTGCCATACATCCAGATTTTCCTGGACATTACCTGGATTTCAAAGGTGGAATTGACGGCCGAGGGGAATTTCTGAAAGGTGGTCCAGGAACTTAGACAAGTCAATTGAAACATCATTTTTTTTGGCTCAACAATTTTTGGCTCTTCCATAGTGGTGAAGAGCATTTGTACATATGCATTAGGCATGTACGCTGGTCTACAGGTTTCTCCTTGTTTCCTGGCAGTCTGTAACTTTCTTGAAGCAAACCAAGCGTTTCCAAAGGCAGCGGCTGCAGTTGCTATGCTGTGGCAGTAAAGATACTTTCGCAATTGATGCCCTGCATCAGTTGTGGCACATTTTATTGTCGGCAGTGTCAACAGTGCATTAACGGAGCCTGCTCGGAATCTTTGTCTGGCAAACAAAGGCTCTGACTCTTTAATTATCTAGCTGAAAGTAAGTTTTTGGCTGCCTCGTTCTCTTTTGCAAGGAGCTGTTGTTTTTAATATGGCATGGGCTGTACACCCTGGCAGTGCAGCTTGCCGAAAAAGGAGCCAGTTTGTATCTTTTGTTATGAATTGCTTGCTTTTAAGTGCCCTGGTAAAAAGATCTTAATGATGTGCTGCCAATCATTTTGAATTTACAGTGGTACCTCGGGTTAAGAACTTAATTCGTACCGGAGGTCCGTTCCTAACCTGAAACTGCTCTTAACCTGAGGTATCACTTTAGCTAATGGGGCTTCCCGCTGCCACCGTGCAATTTCTGTTCTCATCCTGAAGCAAAGTTCTTAACCCGAGGTACTATTTCTGGTTTAGCGGAGTCTGTAACCTGAAGCGTCTGTAATCTAAAGCATCTGTAACCCAAGGTACCACTGTACTGGGAACAAGACAATAGTTTTTTTTAGCTGATATATGTTGTCACAGGGTTACTTGAATACATTGACTTTGTAACTAAGCCAGGCTTGCAAAACAAAGTCACACAGGTTACTAGTCTTCCTCCTCCTTTTTTTTAAAGCTAGCTGTGTGCCCACTACAATGGTACCTCGGGTTACAGACGCTTCAGGTTCAGGTTACAGACTCTGCTAACCCAGAAATAGTACCTCAGGTTAAGAACTTTGCTTCAGGATGAGAACAGAAATCGCGCGGCGGCAGTGGGAGGCCCCATTAGCTAAAGTGGCACCTCAGGTTAAGAACGGTTTCAGGTTAAGAACGGACCTCCGGAACAAATTAAGTTCTTAACCCGAGGTACCACTGTATATGCTAGGCTTGAGTTTGTTGAAATGGAAAAAAGAGAGAACAAATATTTAGAAAGCTTCACTGCAGAGTAACCTGGATACAATCTTTACTCATATTACTAGTCTGAGCTAAGCTATCAAAATCTACAATATTTGCTGTGATGTGCAGTTTTTTGTGACCTCCTGAATTCTGCTCCAAATTTTGATGAAATTCAACTCCCAAAGATACAGCGGCATCAGGACTTGGCAATCCTAGAGAGAGAGAAAGAAGTTATCTGTCTTCAGAGTGAAATATTCCTCTCCCCTGTCGCATCCAGGGCTCCCCTAGATGACCTGTTTATGGGGCAGTAAATCCAGATTTGTTTGCACAAAGCTTACTTACTGGTTGGACTGTGTCCAATCTTTTTTGAGCATTTGCTCTGATTTGTTCGCAGGGAGGTGATAGGATAGTGAGCATTCATCCTGAACCCATTCTGATTTGTTTGTGTGGTTGGTTATGCACCTTCCTATTAAGCAATTGTTTAGTCCGTTCCTTTCACTGTGTTCCCCCATCACTTTCCTTACTGTAAAAAGTCTGTTGTTTTTTAAAGGGAATTTGTTGCACCAGGGCAACAGAACACTATCATCCACTTTAATGCTGCAAACCTAAATTTCCAATATGCACTTGAATCCATCCTGCAAAACACCAACAGTCTAGAGGTGACCTTAGAGCAGTGTTAGAACCTCAGGTATATCAGCTAGGTGCCAAATGCCACCTTAAACCTAGGTTATGGTCACCACAACTTTTATTCACCAGGGGGTTGGACTAAATGACCCTCAGGGTCCCTTCTATGATTCTGTGAGCTCACATACCATACTTTCCCATGTATAACACGCCCCCCTTGTATAGGACGCACCCTATTTTGGGGGACTCCAAATTAAGAAAATGGCCCAGAGTTGTTGAACTTTTTGGGGAGTAAAGGTAAAGGGACCCCTGACCATTAGGTCCAGTCGTGACCGACTCTGGGGTTGCGGCGCTCATCTCGCTTTATTGGCCGAGGGAGCCGGCGTACAGCTTCCGGATCATGTGGCCAGCATGACTAAGCCGCTTCTGGTGTACCAGAGCAGTGCACAGAAATGCGTTTACCTTCCTGTACCTTATCTTTTTTTTTTATAATAGATTTTTATTGGTTTTACAACATATATTAAAACACAATACAACTAACAATTAACGACACATAAACAAACAAACATATAAACACATATAATTTCTTAACCTTTCTTTCTTGAACCTTGTTTCAACGACTTCCCCATACCTCCCTTTTCTGCATCCCTGTTTTAAACTTTTCCAGCAACCCCTAATTTCAATACTTGTAATTCAGTTTCTAATCTTTTTCCTCTTACCCAATTATTTATCACTGCAATTCTGTTTTACATTACCCATGACATTTTAGCACTCATTAATTTTACAACAGTTCTTAAGATAAACTTTAAATTTCTTCCAATCTTCTTCCACCGTCTCTTTCCCTTGGTCACGGATTCTGCCAGTCATCTCAGCCAGTCCCATATAGTCAATCACTTTCGTCTGCCACTCTTCCAGCGTGGGTAGTTCTTGTGTCTTCCAATACTTTGCTAAAAGAACTCTTGCTGCTGTTGTAGCATACATAAAGAACGTCCTATCTTTCCTTGACACCAATTGGCCTACCATGCCCAGGAGAAAGGCCTCTGGTTTCTTATGAAAGGTACACTTAAGTACCTTCTTGATTTCATTATAGATCATTTCCCAGAAGGCCTTGATCATTGGGCACGTCCACCAAAGGTGGAAAGTACCTTCAGTTTCCTTACATTTCCAGCATTTATTATTGGGCGTATGATAGATTTTTGCAAGCTTGACTGGGGTCATGTACCACCTATAAATCATTTTCATAATGTTCTCTCTTAAGGCATTACATGCCGTAAACTTTATACTGGTAGTCCATAACTGTTCCCAGTCAGCAAACATAATGTCATGACCAATGTCTTGTGCCCATTTAATCATAGCTGATTTAACCGTCTCATCCTGTGTATTCCATTTCAACAGCAAGTTATACATTCTTGACAAATTCTTAGTATTGGGTTCCAACAGTTCTGTTTCTAGTCCTTCCCGTACCTTATCTACTTGCACTTTGATGTGCTTTCAAACTGCTAGATTGGCAGGAGCAGGGACCGAGCAACGGGAGCTCACCCTGTCGCGGGGATTCGAACCACTGACCTTCTGATTGGCAAGTCCTAGGCTCTGTGGTTTAACTTTTGGGGAAAGGATGGCTCAAAGTTGTGGAGATTTTTGGGGGAGGATGACCCAAAGTTTGAGCTTTTTTGGGGGATGAACCAGAGGATTGACCAGAGTTGTTGAGCTAACCCATCACTAACCCGACGGTTACAATTGCTAGCGTGGTTTGCTAACAATCACTCACATTTGCAAAATGAGTCTGCCCGATCGCCGACAGCGGAAGGAATCACAAGCCCCATTGCTGCAGTGGCTGCAAATCCACAACAGTCCTTGTCACAGCAACCAATCACGCATCCATTTAACGCAGCATCAGCCAATAAAAAGCAGCCTTTGACTCAGCCAACAATCACACACCAAATCACCAATGACAATCTGCAGCTCGCGGCTGCAACCAATCATCGGTCACCCCTGCCCACTACCTGTGTATAAGAGGAGCAGTGTATAAGATGCCCCCAGTTTTTGGAGATTATTTTACACTAAAAGAAACCTCATTTTATACATGGAAAACTACAGTACATTGCTTGACTGTAGCTTGCTTCTTACAGCAGTTCACTTGTCCCAATATGCAAGAAGCAGAAACACACACAGAGGAAATGGAAATGCATTAACTATGGACTAAGGCAGAGGTCTTTAAACTGTGGTTGCCAACCTGCTGCCCAGAAGTCTCCACGTAGTTGCAATTGGACCTCTCCAGAACCAAATGCGCCTGGCGCCTGGCTAGTTTCAAACACTGCATTAGAGATCCCTTCATCCACTTAGGGCAACCATGATTTCCCATGGTTAGGATTGCTCTCTTAGTATATAACTTTGCCCCAGCAAAGAGGAGTTGGAAGGGGACATAGTATGAGATTACAGTTGATGGAGGACGTGTAAATTTAGCACTTCCCTTTCTGTACACTGGACTGTTAACTTGGTGAGAAGTCATCTGACTTTCCAGCGAGTGCAGATAATACAGAAGTGGAGGAATTCTGCCCTCAGTCTCCTGCTAAAACAAACTACTGCTATTTTGAGAATTTGGGTCCAAACACACACCCATAAAATGCAGCAGTTGAGCATCAAACTCCATTTGTGAATATTCATTCCTCATCTCTTGATGGATCCGAATTAGAACTTAAACAAATATTCAGATCCCATTTATATAATGACCAACTGCTACAAATTTCCACTTGTGCATTCCAGTCAGGCAATGTAGAATGCTGTGCTTTATTCAGAATTCATTTCTTTGCTATTCCGTCACTCAAAATTAATTCAGTGAGCTGACACTGTGTCAACATACTCAGTTTCCTCTATGGAAATGACTCTTCCAATTAGAAGAGTTTTGGCACTCACCAAGGAGACAGAAGAAAGCCAGTGAAATTCTGGGTTTATGAAGTCCATGGTTAAATTGGCACATGACCATTAAAACAATCTTACTGTCTGGACCAATGCTTCCTCCATCAAATTACCCTACCTATTAAGTCTCAGCCTTGACAGAAAATGTCCTGGTGTCTTTGACAGTGATGAGAAGTGGCTGCTATCGAAGTATGCAATTGCTGAGATACTTGGTTTGTAGAAATGCAACCTGAAATTGCTCTTTACAGAACTCCTACTGTGTGCAGTGCTTAAATATAAACATGCATTCACATTGTATATATGGCAGTGAATCTGCAGGCCTTGCCTGTCTCCTGCAGCAAGATCTCATGTTCCCATGCACAGAATACAAGTATCTACTTTTGTTTTCCAGTTCATAGCAGGATTCTGCAAGGTTCTGTGTGAACAATGTACCTGTTCCATGCATGCAGGATGCCTAGCACATGCAAAAGATGGTCATTGGAACTGGGCAAAGAGGGCACATCTTACCTGATTTTAACCTTGCCGAAGAGAAGCACAGCTATCTCTCCACAGCAAAGCTTTCTTCATGCCTTACCTCTCCCCCGGCAGCAAATCTTCCCCCCTTTCAGTTAGCTGTTGCTGGTGCTTGCAGAACATCCCACTATAACAGGGCTGGAGAATCTCGAGTCCATGAA
The DNA here is from genome assembly GCF_964270895.1 of Podarcis filfolensis. Taxonomy (NCBI): domain Eukaryota; kingdom Metazoa; phylum Chordata; class Lepidosauria; order Squamata; family Lacertidae; genus Podarcis; species Podarcis filfolensis. The sequence goes on along the minus strand of NC_139603.1, from coordinate 27,181,974 downwards.
CCAATGCTGACTTGCCAGACTATTTCCCCAAACTCTGCCCACCAGCTGATGGGTGAGAGCTGGGCAGGGTTTTATCCCATTGGGAACAGGATCACATAGCCTAGGGTTTATTCTTCATCCATCAGCTAATGAGTGACAGTAAAAGATCAGAGTGAGATTGGCACAAGATTGGGGACTTAAAGCAGGGGAGACCTGCAAAGGCTTTTGCAGGTTTCTTTCTTCTTTCCTTCGAAGTTCCTGGTCTCAGGGACTTCAATGGGGAAGAGGGAGGAGACTTGCAAAAGCCTTTCAGAGACCCATCTCACTGCAGTCTTAAAAGGAATGTAAGATGAGCCCTGGTAGATCACATATAAGGTCCATCTAGTTCAGCAGTCCGTTCTCATGTCATCCGACCAGATACCTATGGGATACCTTCAAGCTGGACCTGTTTGCAACAGTGCTCTCCACTTGTGATGACCAGCAATTTATATTCAGAGGCATACAGCGGAGGAGGAACATAGACATTGTGCCTAGTGGCTACTGGTAGCCTTATCCTCCATGAATTTGCCTAATCTTCTTTTAAAGCCATCTTGACCATTCTAAGAATCAGCTGTGGCACCCCTTTCCTAATTTCATTTTGGTCATGTGAATGCTTGATCGCAGCTCAAGACTACAGACTTCACAGCTTTCCAGCTCTCTGTATATTTAAGGTAGGCAACAGGGCACGTGAAAAGCAATTGGAAACTCTGTATATGTCTGTACATGTGCACCCATGTGTTGGACATGGGTGGCGCTGTGGTCTAAACCACTGAGCCTCTTGGGCTTGCCATTCGGAAGGTTGGCGGTTCGAATCTCTGCAACGGGGTGAGCTCCCGTTGCTCTGTCCCAGCTCCTGCCCACCTAGCAGTTCGAAAGCATGTCAAAGTGCAAGTAGATAAATAGGTACCGCTTTGGTGGGAAGGTAAATGCCGTTTCCGTGCACTGCTCTGGTTCGCCAGAAGTGGCTTAGTCATGCTGGCCACATGACCCGGAAGCTGTACGCTGGCTCCCTCGGCCAAAAAAAGGGAGATGAGTGCCGCAACCCCAAAGTCGGTCACAACTAGACCTAATGGTCAGGGGTCCCCTTTACCCTTTACCTTGCAAGTAGGAGACTCTTGAGAGTCCCATGGACTGCAAGAAGATCAAACCTATCCATTCTGAAGGAAATCAGCCCTGAGTGCTCCCTGGAAGGACAGATCCTGAAGCTGAGGCTCCAATACTTTGGCCACCTCATGAGAAGAGAAGACTCCCTGGAAAAGACCCTGATGTTGGGAAAGATGGAGGGCTCAAGGAGAAGGGGACGACAGAGGACGAGATGGTTAGTTAGTGTTCTTGAAGCTACCAGCATGAGTTTGACCAAACTGCAGGAGGCAGTGGAAGACAGGAGTGCCTGGCATGCTCTGGTCCATGGGGTCACAAAGAGTCGGACACGACTAAACAACTAAACAACAACAACCTTGCAAGTATATAAATGATCATAGCAAAAATGATATGGGAACCTATATAATCCACAGGGCTCTGTATCATGCAGTTCTCTAAATATGTTGCAGAACTATGGAATTTGGTGGGATTCTGCATTTTGAGAATCTCACCTTTAAAAGAGCAAGTTTTTTTGCATTACGGTTCTGGAGATTAGCTTGGAAGTATCTGGGCACCATCTTGTGAAAGCCCAGAAGAGGGACATGAAGCTGATGTGGTGTTTCTCATGATTATGGGATGACTTGGCGCCTCAGTAAGTTTGACTAAGCACGATGACATTAAACATAGTTCCTCACACTTCTGAAATTATATGTAACAGAGGAGGCTATGAGGTATGGAAGAAGTTTGCAGTTTCAAAGACGGCTGTTAACTGTAATTTCAAATGACAGCTGTAAATGCTGTAATCTTCTTTCAGACAAAATGCCCACAGAGAACAACACAAATCTCTTCTTGCTCTTTCAGCAAGTTTTACCCACGTAACAATGAAGTTGGGTAACATTTCTCATGTTTGACAGTTTGGAGACGGATACTCATATATGTCAAAGCAGTTTTATTCTTTCCTAGCTATCTGACCAAAGGGTGGCTAATTTTAGGTACTTAATATAAGAAGAGCTCTGGGGTTTGTTTGTTTTTTGCTCACAGGCTTGGAAGATTGTTTCTCTTGGAAGATGGTTTCTACTAGAGAGTAAACTAGGAAACAAATTTCAGCAATTTGCTTGTAAAGATACCCAAGATGACACTATAGAATTTTGTAACTGTATGAACGCTACAGCTATCATTTCCCCCCTGAAGTTCATCATTGTATTGAGAGTCTGGTCTAGGGGGTGACAGTGGCGTAGCGTGGGTTGTCAGCACCCGGGGCAAGGCAAGTAATTTGCGCCCCCTAACCCGTGGATTTTAGCACTGATTTTAGCACTGCGAGTGCGAGCGCGCCCCCCCAGATGTTGCGCCCGGTGCGGTCGGCCCCCCCTGCACCCCCCACGCTACGCCACTGGGGGGTGAGGACCTTCCATCTCGCAGGCCTCATTTGGCCTGTGTGGCCATTTCTACCAAACTCTGTCCACCTACCAATTGTATTATGTCATTTAATGTCACCAGACAAGGAGTGTTGCAAACAAATACACTTGCCACTTATTCTTTTCAAGGGGATTTGCTCACTGCTGCCATCAGCTTCACTGATGGCTATGTGCGTGCACTGTAATCCTAAATAGGTTTACTCAGATGTAAGCCCCTTTGAGCTTAGTGAAACTCACTCCCTGATAGATGAGTTCTTGATTTGAGCAGTTATTCCCTCTTCCTATAGTGCTTGGGAACTGTAGTTCTGGGGTTGAGAGGAACTCTCAATAGGCAATTCTTTGCATCTCCCCCAAATTTTGTCCAGAATTTGGCAAAGTGCAAGTAGGTGGTCATATAAGACCTTTGTTCATAGTACTAGCAGGAGTGCCCAGCACCATGGGAGTAGCCAAGGGGGAGCAGGGGGCAGCCCCTCCATCAAGTAAAATAATAGAAACTAACTAACTAACTTAACTAACTGACCAATCACATTAGTTCTGCCCCCTCCAAGTCCTGGCTATGCCCATGCAAGTGCTGCCCGGGATTTCTTAGAAACCAACCAACATTGTGGTGAGAAATAATGATGAAATAGTGTAATTTGTGAGTTTGGACCCATCATGTCCAAAATTGGGAGAAGTCATACCAAAGTCACATTTTGGTCTGCCATCTTGATTCAAAATGCTGTGCGGCATCCAAATGAAGACACAGTCTCTCCCACTTCTGGAACCCGCTTGCTGAGTTTGCGATGATATCTCGAGAGGCACCCAAATGCATAGAGAACAGACAGACAGGCAAGTCACTTTCTAAAATATATTGTGGATTAAGGGGCTGCAGTGGCTCTGAGCCTTAAAGTCTGTACAACTGAGTGTCCTCCTCCAATCCAACAACCCATAGTTCATAGCTTGGAGATTATAGCAAGCTAGAAGCAGTCAGAGTGAGTATACCATGATAGCAGTGCATGCAGATCAAGGCAAAGATCTAACGAGACACACTTAAATGACCCCACCCAGATATCTGAGCAAGCACGTAACTATGACATAGGCCAACCTGCGGCCCCACCCCTCTAAAACACTTCTACATTCAGTTAATCTAACCTAAGGGAAAATTCTTTCCAAACATGCTGCTAACATTTGTTAGGACATGCTTGTAGTTGAATTGCAGTTGCTTCTGTTTAACGAACCCTGGAAATTTCTGAGTAGTGGACACATTTTATTTATTTATTTAAAAGCCTTCAGCAGAACTTCCGGAGCTGTTTCCAAAGATAATAGAAATTTCATTTTAAAAAAGCAACAAAACAAAACCCAGACATATTAAAAACCAAAAATATGCCCCCCCCCCAAAAAAAAAATGAGGAAAGAAAAAATGCCTTTGACTGGTGCTGAAAAGAGAACAGTGTTGGTACTAGGTGGGCCACTCTGAGGAGATTCCCAAAATAGGGTGCCACCACTGAAAAGGCTTTTTCTCTTTCCCCCAACTGCCTTACTTCAGTGGTCAGAAAGGCTGGAGAAGATGGTGTTAAGGAGCCCTCACTGGAAGGGGCTTTTGCATTCAAAAGGGACCATTGGGATATCCTATTCAGCACACGTGCCTTGCGGTCTAGATACAGCTAGGACTGCTGGAATCTTAGGCAAGTCAAACTCAACAACTTTGGGGTTTGTCTAAAGAAAGTGCAACAACAACAACAACATATTATTTCTACCCCACCCCCCACCACTCTGGGTAGCTTTCAACAAAACATTAAAAACAGAATAAAACTTCAAACATTAAAAACTTCCCTAAACAGGGCTACCTTCAGATGTCTTCTAAAAGTCAGATAGTTGTTTAATTCCTTGACATCTGACGGGCGCCACCACCGAGAAGGCCCTCTGCCTGGTTCCCTGTAACCTTGCAGTGAGGGAACCACAAGAAGGCCCTCAGAACTGGACCTCAATGTCCGGGCTGAACAATGGGGTGGAGATGCTCCTTCAGGTATACTGGACCTAGGCCATTTAGGGCTTTAAAGGTCATCACCAACACTTTGAATTGTGCTCGGAAACGTACTGGGAGCCAATGTAGGTCTTTCAAGACTGGTGCTATATGGTTAGAGGCAGTGAAAAACAACTTTCGGTTTTTACTTTTTGAAATATGGCGACCCTAGGTACAGCGCAATTTGAGGGTGGTATGTTGTGAACTGCACTGTATTTCCCATCTATGGCTTTTGGAGTGGAAAAGTTAAGTTTTAGCACTTACTGGCTCTATTTCATTAATGGAACAAAGTTTCTATAGGTGGTTTTGAGCTCACCATGTAGGGGATTCTTGAAACTGCACTTGTGCCAGGTGGCAGTCTGATTATAAATAGGCAGCTTTCACTTAGAGACAACTTTGCCGCTTATTAGTGTCTCTAAGTGAAACAGAAATGTGAGTTATAACCTTGGCATATTACCCTCCCCTTCTTTTCCTTCAGCCTCTGTTTACTTGTTTCCTGCACCATCAACTAGACTGCAATTTCCTTGGGGCAGAGATCTGTACTCTTTGCTTGCTCATTTACTTCCGAAACATCTGCATCACTTTTCAGTCAAACGTTCTCACGGTGGTTTGCAATAAATACTAAATAAATTTGAGGAAAAAGATGGTTTTGCCAAATGATCTCAGGATGCTTGCATATTATATAGTTGCTTTTCCCTTATGAGGTAATCTTAGGTTATATGTGGCGTTATGCTGCTCTCTGCTGGATGTCTTGGAAATTGCTGTGGAATTGACATTTTTAATCTGTCTCTCCAGATAGCAGCGCTTGGATGCATTGCACATGCGATTGTCACAGCCCTTCCTAAAATTTATTTTGCGTTTCGATTCCTGAACTTCTCCTCTGCCTTTAACACTGACATCAAGCCAGCTTTGCTTTTAATTAAATACAATAAATGCATACCAAATCATAAGACAAGATACATAATAAGATAATAGGAACAGATACCTTTTTAAAAGACCATTTCTCAGCATCACACACTAAAGTGACGAAGAGACAGAACCCAAGATGGACTATGCAGATAGAATTAGGCTTGACTCTCAACCATTTGATATTGCATGGCTGGGACAACAACAGTAGAAAACAGGCTTAAACCTATCCCAGTATCATCCCTGGGACACACCCTCCTTTTCATATTAATGAGTGGTGTTCATTCATTCCTATGGCTTAAAATAAAACACATTCAGAGGTACAGTGGTACCTCGGGTTAAGAACTTAATTCGTTCTGGAGGTCTGTTCTTAACCTGAAATTGTTCTTAACCTGAAGCACCACTTTAGCTAATGGGGCCTCCCGCTGCCGCTGCACCGCTGGAGCACGATTTCTGTTCTCATCCTGAAGCAAAGTTCTTAACCCAAGGTAATATTTCTGGGTTAGCAGAGTCTGTAACCTGAAGCGTATGTAACCCGAGGTACCACTGTACTGTGACCTTCACACATATGCCTTTCCCTTATGGTAGATGTATTGCCAGTTCATGGTAACATAAACCAGTAATTAAAACACACACACGAAAACACACACATTTAAAAGAAGGCAATAACAATCTGATATATGTTCAATGAAATTGGTTAAAACTAAGTCTTAATTTGCCTCTAGAAGTTCCAGAACAATTGGCATTGATGAGTTTCCATGGAGGCGACTGTTCCCTAGAGTCAGAGTTGTGACCCAGGATGGAAACATGGGCAGGGAAATCTTAAAGGTCAACCAAGGGTCAGGAGCAGCTGTGGCTCAGTGGTAGAGCCTTGTATGAAACAGGTCCCTAGCTCAATCCCAACATCTTGAGGTAGAGCTGCGAATGTCCTCCATCTGAAACCCCACAGAGCCACTACCAATCAGGGTAGACAATGTCTGGCTAGATGGACCAATGGGCTGCCTCAGTGGAAGGTAGCTTCCTATGTTCTTAGCATCAGTGTGTGCCACGTCTAGGAAATAAGAGGAGGCCTTCTCAGTGGTGACCTTGCAGTTGTGGAACTGTATGGACACACTACAAAGCTAAAATTTAGATTAATTTTAAAAACCCTTTACACCTGAGGTCTTTGAACCTCCCTTGTGCTGCTTTCTGAGTGTTCTGCCAATGATAGATGGAGCATTCATAATGCAATCCAGATTGCCATAAGGCCTAATATATATCTTTTTAGACTGCCATTTTGGTAATGATGTATGGGGGTCAGGCTTAGATAATCTAGCAAAGGGCTGAGGAATATGCATCATAGCTTTCTAATAAAATCAGCTGTCTAATTGATTTTTAGCCATGTTGAAGTCCTCAGGCTAGGAAAGGTTCAGCATTAAATGTATACCTGAATGCATGTAACTGAAGAAAATGAAAAACTGGTTCCTCTATACGATGCTGTGTGTTTGGTCTCTCCACACCCCACGTTCCTTACAGATCTTTTTTGTTTCCAGGACTAATCACCATTAAGGAGTCTCACGACATAGAAGCCAGGCTTAATGAAGTAGAGAAGCTCCTTAAGAATATTATAAACATGCCTTGGAAGGTAAGTGGAGCAGATGCGAAGACTTACTGATGAAAACCGGGGCTACCACCTTATAGGTTGTGGTCTTAACAGCTATGATACACTAGCTCTGTATTCTCAACTTCCCCATGGGTCATTTTCCTTGTTTTGGTCTCTGGGCTTCTGATTCTTTCTGCTAAATAAATCCCTCATTCCATTCAGTTGCATCCATTCTTGGAATTTATGGAAATCCGTAAAAGGTAATAGGCGAATAGCTTCTTTTCATGTGAAACTCAATCCATTGGGCAGCCTGCACTGGGGAAGGGCTGTAGCCTAATGGTAGCGCCATCTGCTTTGCATGCAGAAGGTCCCAAGTTCAGTCCCTGGTCTCTCCAGAAAACCACTGCCAGCGGATGCAGACCACCGTGAACTTGGTGGACCAGTGGTCTGATTCAGTCCAACACTGAATCAAACAGCCACTGCAATGATTGCCCATTGAAATCCCTACCATTGCAATTTGAGAGAGACGCTTGGACGTTGCTTGCTTAACGCTAGCAGTTGTTATGTGCGCATACTGTGTGGGAGAGTTTCTTCCACCTTTTCGTCACCACTAAGAAATGCAGAAACAAATCCGTCCAGCAAATGATGAGAAACGTCGTAGATCTACAGCTGATACGGAAGCAGGGCAGTCGTGGGAATGGGGCCGATCTTCCCCTCCCTCTTCGTAGAAGGATTTAACCCAACAGGAGTGACAGAATGTATCCAGTATGGTGCATAGCTCATGGGGGATGTAGGCTGGGTACCATTTATCCTGCCTCCAGTGTTCTCGTCACACTAGCATTGGAAGCCGCAAACTCATGACAGTAGCCACAATCTGCATCTATCCTGGAGCTTCTTGGGGAAAACTGCTGTTGGATGCGTTTTCTCTCAAATCAGCTTCCATCCATTTTGAAAACTTTCTAAAACTGGGCATGGTATGGAGAAAAGTGGATAGTGGTTTTTCTCCCTCTCTCATGATACCAGAACCCATGGACAACCCATAGGACTGAATTTTGGAAGAAGGACAGGCATAGACAAACTCGGCCCTCCAGATGTTTTGGGACTACAACTCCCATCATCCCTGACCACTGGTCCTGTTAGCTAGGGCTGATGGGAGTTGTAGTCCCAAAACAGCTGGAGGGCTGAGTTTGCCTATGCCTGATCTAGGACCAGGGGACTGCCCATAGGAGGCAGTTAAGGCCACCAACTTGGATTAAAAGTGGATTAGACATGGAGGATAAAGTTATGGGTGCCTACCAACCACCGTCAGAGGCAGTAATGCTTCTGAATATCAGTTGCTGGAAACTATGGCGGGGGGGGGGAATGCTTTTGTATTCATGTTATGCTCCCTGGTGTCCCACAACCATCTAGTTGGGAACTGTGAGAACAGGATGCCAATCTAGATGCACCATTGACGTGATCCAGCAGGCTTTTCTTATGTTCTTCTCTCTAGGGGCAGCAAAGAAGTAGGTGGCAAGTAGGGGATCCTGGACCCTTCATCTATGTGTTGCCTTTGTGGTTAAAACCAGATCCTACTCTTGCACTTCCTATATTATTGGGGCAATTCCATGTTTAAACACGAATGGCTGCCATTACTGTGTCTTGTTGACCCTGACATTTGCGGCCCCAAGCTTAGAACGTGCTCCTTCAGTAAATAAAGGCAACCATGAAAATGAACTCTCAGATGAGATTTCCTCCTGTTCCTGAGCTCTTGTAATTATAATTTTCTTTTTTATCCTTTTTCTCCAGTACTCCAGATCAGAAGTCGTCCTCACCTTCTTTGAAAGATCTCCCTTAGATCAGGTGTTAAAAAACGACAATGTCCATAAAATTCAACCAAGCTTTCAAAGTCCAGTTAAAATATCAGGTAAGAGTTATCAACTTGCTTTAGTGACAATAGTTAATATTATCATTTTACCCATCTTCATCCATATGGTTCAAAAGAGAGTCACTTCCACTCTATCCTCCCCCCTTTCCTAAGGCTTCTCAAAGGATTTTACTCCAAAAATGAGAATTACTTCATTGTTTCCCCATGCCTTCTAATTTTCTTTGAAACTGGATGCTACTGAAGACATGGTAATTGACAAGATGATCTGGGCTGCTGTGATAATCCTTAAGTAACCTCTGCAGGAGCTATTATCTAAAGTGGTTAGGGGGTGTAATCTAGTTTTTGTGTGTGCTGATCTTGGATAATACTGTTCAGGACAGTCACACAGGGAGCTGAACACATGTTGGAGTAACAGCAGTTCCTCCCACCACTGTAAAATGCTTCCGAATGTTGTTAGATGCTTCCAAGGTCCCTTTCAAAAATAACCAATGTGGCATCCTCCAGACTTTGTTGGACTCCAGATTGCAACAGGCCCAGCCAGCGTGGCAGGAAGGGTGGGAGTTGTAGTCCAACAACATCTGGATGGAACCACATTGCCTACACCAGCTTTCTATAATGGCTGTGTTTGGACATCATACTAAAGACTCCCTGGGGCAGCTCAGTTGACAAAGCATGAGACTCTTCATCACGGGGTCATGGAATTGAGCCCCGCATTGGGCAAAAGATTCCTGCATTACAGGGTGGATTAGATGACTCTAGTGGTCCTTTCAAACCCTCCAGTTCTCTGATTCTAAAGCACAATGTAAAGCTTTGTTTGATTCAGTCTTATACGTTTTAGCTAACTGAAGCAAAAATCATATAAAGAAGCAATGATTCTTCAACATCAGCTTCATCGGACTGGTCATGTTGTGCGGATGCCTGATTATCGTCTTCCAAAGCAACTACTCTATTCCAAGCTTAAAAATGGAAAGCGTAATGCTTTCAACAAAAGAGGTTTAAAGCCTCTCTCAAGGCAAATCTAAAAGAAATGTAGTATAAACACCGACAACTGGGAAGCACTGGCCTGCAAGTGCTCCAGTTGGAGAACATCCTTTACCAAAGGTGCCATGGGCTTTGAGGATGCTCAAACTCAGCACGAAAAGGAGGAACGTGCTAAGAGGAAGGCACGCTTGGCAAATCCACACCATGATCAACTCCCGCCCGGAAACCAATGTCCCCACTGTGGAAGGACGTGTGGGTCCAGAATTGGCCTCCACAGTCACTGATGAACTCATGATTAAAACCGTGTTTATGGAAGATAATTTTACTTGGCTACGAGTGATCGCCAAAGAAGAAGAAAAAGCAGGTGGGAGGACTTTGGTAATCTTTCATAATATGGCGCCATTTGTGAGCCCATTATTTGGCACCCCAAATGGATCTTCTCTTTTTTTTTTTTTAAAATAAATGTTTATTAAAATTTTCCATCTTAGTAAAAAAATCAAAAAAGAAAGAAAGAAAGAAAGAAATTAAAAAACACATAAAGTTTACAATCCGTATTTTCAATGACATATTTCCCTGACTTCCCCACACCTCCCCTTCTTATATTCCAATTCAAATTGTTAGTTCAACAAGTTCTTATCCCCAATTTTTAACCTTTTTATATTTAGTTCATTTTAAAGAAAAAACCAATTTTAACTTATAAACATCCATATTTATACATCAGTACTCATTCTTAAAACCTTTTTCTAAAGTCGACCCAAATTCCCTTCCACGAATTCCCCAATTTTCTTACTAATAACAAAACAAAATGAAAAAAAAAAAACAGATTATAGTTATACACCCTTTGGATTCCCAAACCCCACCACCCCCTTTCCCGGTTTCGATCCCCAACAGATGTCCATCAGTCTTAATCTACTATCAGCCTGGAGACCTCACATCCGAGGCTCTTAATTCTCTCTCAATTCCTCTCTGCCGGTTTTTTTGATAGTCTTTAGTATTAAACACCAGATCTCGGAGAAGCTCTGTCCCCATAAAGTCCATGTTTCTTCCAGCCAGACCTCCATACTTAAAAGTGGAGCCCAAATCTTGTTTCTTACTCCTTTTAAGTCCAATTGTCCCGAAAGCTCCAACTTCCACCTTGATCAAATTTGTAATTCATAGGTCTTCAGATCTCCACATAAGGAGATCTCTCCATTTTTCAATCTCCAATTCAAACCAGATTTTCATCATCCAGTACTTATTTTCCTTTGTAACCATCATGTCAGGCCTCTGGCTCGATTTCTTATTTTCCTTTGTAACCATCATGTCAGGCCTCTGGCTCTCCTTTGTCATCTGCAAAATTACAGCTCCTCCTTCCTTTTCTTCAGAAACAACATATGTCTCCTTCTCCACACTCTCAAAACTCTCAAGTTTCTCTTTTTGTCCAGCTGCATGGGCTTCCTGAGTCAAATCCTTATCAAATTCAATGATATTATTCACTGTTAAGTTCAGATTTGCAGATTTGGCTACATTTGTAGCCAAAACATCCATTTGGCCTTGTAACTTTCCCAAGAGAACAAAAGCTCTGTCCAGCCCAGCTTGAATTTTCCCTCCTCCAGCCATTCTTGTAATGTCCCAAATCCCCCTCTAGAGGGATTTTGGTAACTTAGTATTCTTTCCAGTTCAAATCCAAAAGTCAAGTTAGTTTGTATCAGTTCTTCCTTGTTTTCAACAAAATATAACCAAATTGCAACAAATATTTCCAGCAGAGACAGCAGAAACAAAGTTCTCTTTTTCCTTCTTGACAGCTAATTTTGACAGCTGTCAAACTCTTCTATATCTCCTCAACAGGCTCTCTCACAGATCACTCCCGGGTCCGGGGGGGTGGCACTTCAGCTCTCAAAATTAGCTCTTATCCTCCGATAAGGTTATTTATGCTTATACTGCCAAATCGTGAAATTAATATCTTTTACCCAATAAAGAAAAAGAAATTCTCTCGACCTTAGTTAACTAGTCCTTGCTTTAAATTATTTACAAGACGGGGAGGCGGACTTCCTGTTTGCACCTTCCCCGATCGTGCCAAATTCAACAAAAAAAAATATTCCTTTATCAGTCCGATTTCCGTACTACTCACGGGTTGTTACTTTTAGAGTCCAATTGTTCACAAGAAGAAGTCAGCGCTCTCCGACCATGGCATGCGGCTTCACTCCGCAGGAGGAGCAGTCGACTCTCAGCACCGCGCCGCTCACCCCGTCCCCCGTTCCGAAGCCTTTAAAAAGGCTCCTTTGCAGGTCGGGGGGCGCAAATGGTGCCCGCCGAGTCACCAGGTTCACAGGCTTCAGTGCCTGTGATTTCTGAGGGTCCCCGCGTCGCCGCAGCGGCCAGACCCAGCTCCTGCGCAGCCGATTCCCTCCGGAGCTCGGAGGGAATCCGCCATTAGCCAATCGCGCTAACCCGGAAGTCCCCAAATGGATCTTCTCAATCATGTATCTTCTCAGTTTTGCACCCCCTCGGCTCAGCAACCTGTCCAGGAGAACTGCCCTCCATCAGGTGCTGAGTCCTATTGTGTCAGGGGCTGGCTGGATGAGGAAGAGTGGTGAGAGCCGTCTGTCCAAGAGGGCACAGAAGACAACAACTTAGATCCCGGATCCTGATGGTGGGACACAGAAAAGCAGTCTGCAGAAGAGATGAGCTGGGAGATGCTAGAAGCAGGGGGTTTGAGCGATCCGGAATTGGCCTCCACAGTGAAGAAGAAGAAGAAGAAGAAGAAGAAGAAGAAGAAGAAGAAGAAGAAGGAGGAGAAGAAGAGCTAACTGAATAAAAAAACCATTTAAAGAAGGACTTGGAAAGAGGCAGAGGGGGCAGAGGTCCACTTTAGGCAGGAGAGAGGGAGATAGGATCTGTATATTCCCTCTCCTTTCCTTTGAAAGTTGACGTCCCATTCAGAAAGGCTGTGACTCACTGGTGAAGCAACTGTGGTTCCATCTCTGGCATCTTCAGATGGGGGGGCACCCCTATCGGAGACCCTTGAGAGCAGCTGTCATTCAGTGTAGACAACACTGAGCTAGACGCACGGATGACTCAGTGTAAGGCAGCTTCCTATGTTCCTAGAATCTTGCAGGGTAGAATTATCCAGTGTTTTTGCTAACTGCTAAGGTAGTATTTAACCTTGGAAGAGAAAAGCTGTAGTCTCAAGGATGCAAGAAAAAAAAGCTAATGCTATTCTAGGCTGCATCAACAGAAGTCTAGTGTCACGATCAAGGGAAGCAATAACCCCACTCTATTCTGCCTTGGTCAGACCACCCTTGGAATACTGTGTGCTGTTCTGGGAGGCACAGTTTAAGAAGGATGTTGACAAGCTGCAATGTGTGCAGAGGAGGGCAACCAAGATGATCAAGGGTCTGGAAGCCAAGCCTGATGAGGAACGGTTGGGTATGTTTAGCCTGGATAAGAATCATAGAATTGTAGAGGTTGAAAGGGCCCACAATGCTCATCTGGTCCAACCCCCTACAGTGCAGGAATCCTTTGCCCAATGTGGAGCTCAAACCCACAATCCTGAGATTAAGTGTCTCATGCTCTGTTGACTGGGTGATCCACAGGGAATGAGAGGAGATATGATGTTGTTGTTTAGTCGTTTAGTTGTGCCCGACTCTTCGTGACCCCATGGACCAGAGCACGCCAGGCACTCCTGTCTTCCACTGCCTCCCGCAGTTTGGTCAGGCTCATGCTGGTAGCTTCGAGAACACTGTCCAACCATCTCGTCCTCTGTTGTCCCCTTCTCCTTGAGCCCTCCATCTTTCCCAACATCAGGGTCTTTTCCAGGGAGTCTTCTCTTCTCATGAGGTGGCCAAAGTATTGGAGCTTCAGCTTCACAATCTGTCCTTCCAGTGAGCACTCAGGGCTGATTTCCTTAAGAATGGATAGGTTTGATCTTCTTGCAGTCCATGGGACTCTCAAGAGTCTCCTCCAGCACCAGAATTCAAAAGCATCAATTCTTCGGCGATCAGCCTTCTTTATGGTCCAGCTCTCACTTCCATACATCACTACTGGGAAAACCATAGCTTTTACTATACGGACCTTTGTTGGCAAGGAGATATGATAGCCATCTTCAAATTTCTAAGGGCTGTCATGGGGAAGATGGGGCAAGCTTGCCCTGCTCTGGAGGGTAGGGTCCAGACCAATGGATTCAAATTGCAAGAAAGGCGATTCCAAACTGTTTGACAGTGGAATGTGTTCTCTCATAAGGTGGTGGACTCTCCTTCCTTGGAGGTTTCTAAGCGGAGTTTGGATGGCCATCATGGTGCGCGTTGGTTGAGATTCCTGCGTTGCAGGGGGTTAGAATGGATGATGCTCAGGGTCTCTTCTAATTCTACAATTCTATGATTCTGCGTGGGGAGAAAAGCAAAGCGAAATAATATTCTGGTCATATTTCACATTGGATCTGCTGCGGTTTTGTTTGTTGGCCATTTGTTATCATCCAAAGAAGATTGGAAAGGGGAAAGGGAGGACATATTTTGTATTCAATAAAGAAAAGCCTGTTCCCAAAACAGTCTCTCTCCAGATTAAAGAGGAAGGAAAGCATACCAGATGGTAAGAGGCTTGAGTCTGGAGTTTACGTCTCAGTCTGCAGTACAATCCTTTGTTGCAGAAGATGAGTCATACTTTAAGTGCACTTCCTGATGGGTTAGGAGAAGGAGGGCAGCAGAGACAGGGAACTGATAGAAAACTTAACAATAAATGTGCTTTTACTAAGCTCAGAATAGGCAGAAGAATCATCCTTCTGCTCAAGTGTTGTGTCTGAGTGAAGATAATGAGAATATGCTTAAAACCAAAAATAACAGACGGTTTAGTCAAAAAAAAATTTTTTTTTTCTTTCCAGTAGCACCTTAAAGACCAACTAAGTTAGTTCTTGGTATGAGCTTTCGTGTGCATGCACACTTCTTCAGATATTCTTCAGGTAAAGAATTTTTTTTTTTTTTTGACTGTGGCAGACCAACACGGCTACCTATCTGTAGACGGTTTAGTTTCATCTTGCACAGCCAGGTTAGTGTGACAAAGTGAGCAAAATCTTTTAGGGGTTCCCGGAATAAAGTTTCTGGCTTTAAAATCCTGTACCTAATTAGAGAATTTCTCCATTATTTTTGCACAAAACACTGGCGTGTAAGGTACAAGAGCCCTTTCATTCTCTCTCCTCCCCCCTCTCTTTTCCTCCCATTGAAAATCTATTACCAAAGGCTGTCATTTCTTGGCAAAATTCAGTTCAAGACAAACAGAATTGCAGCCTCCCACGCTAATTGAATACTGAGAAGTTTACAATCCCCATCATAACGGTTTCTGTCACAGTTGAGGAATCAAAAGTCAAATGTTTCTTGTTATGCATATGCGTCCCACTTCCAAGTGGGGAGCTATTCCAAGGGTACAGTGCTCATGCAGGAGTCAGTTTGTTTAGAAGAAGGTCACTGGCATTATTTACACACATTATATAGAATCATAGGATGGTAGAGTTGGAAGGGAACCCAAGGATCATCTAGTCCAACCCCCCTGCAATGCAGGAATATGCAGCTGTCCCTTACGGGGATCAAACTTGCAGCCTTGGCATTATCAGCACCATGCTCTAACCGACTAAGCTATCCAGGCTGACCCAAAGAAGAATGAAATGCCACATATAGCCAGCAGGAGTCAGTGTTCTCATGTAGTCGCCCATCCAACCTTTTGCCCTTGTTGATTCTGCTTAGCAAATAAAGCACTTTTGGGTTGCTGCCACCAGAGCTATACATGGAAATAAGTGAAAGGTTCACAACATTAACGCTTCAATAGATCCCACTTATCAATTCAATTTCTCGGGGTGGGGTGGGAGGGCGGCATTGTACCCTAAAATATGCTTTCAGCTCTCCAAGTTCAGTTTTGGGTGTCTGATTGGGCATGTCCCATGATTCAGTTTGGCCCAATTGGTAATTTTAGACCATGGGCTTAAAGGATCTTATTGGGAGGTAGGGTTATTTAAATACCAATTGCTCCACTTCTTTTAACTGTGGTCATACACCCCCTCGATGTATGGAAGTGAGAGCTGGACCATAAAGAAGGGTGATCGCCGAAGAATTGATGCTTTTGAATTATGGTGCTGGAGGAGACTCTTGAGAGTCCCATGGACTGCAAGAAGATCAAACCTATCCATTCTTAAGGAATGGGTCTGTCCTGAGTGCTCACTGGAAGGACAGATCCTGAAGCTGAGACTCCAATACTTTGGCCACCTCATGAGAAGAGAAGACTCCCTGGAAAAGACCCTGATGTTGGGAAAGATGGAGGGCACAAGGAGAAGGGGACGACAGAGGACGAGATGGTTGGACAGTGTTCTCGAAGCTACCAACATGAGTTTGACCAAACTGTGGGAGGCAGTGGAAGACAGGAGTGCCTGGCGTGCTCTGGTCCATGGGGTCACGAAGAGTCGGACACAACTAAACAACAACAACAACATACACCCCCTCATTTTTTCCCTTGTGGACTCCTCAAGGATGTTTACATCACTGACGTCTTACAGCTAGAAAGACCATAAGATGCTTTCTGTCTGAGAACAATTGGAATTTGCCAGTGATTTCTAAAGAGGCTGTTTATCCAAGAGATGGCCCATAAATTTCCTTTCGCTAAGGCTTAATCCATAAAGCAGAGATGCTTACAGTAAATTTGTATCGGTGTGTTCCTTTGTGGGGGAAAATATTTATGTCTCCTTTTCCTCAAATAACGTTTGATTTGTGATCTCATTTGTTAGGTAGGCACACGTTTCTTTCTGGGATTATTCCTCATATATTGATGTTTCCCCTTTTTCTTTCTTCTTCCATAGAAATCATGCGATCTAATGGGTTTTGTTTAGCCAACACTGAAACAATAGTCATTGATCACAGTATACCAAATGGGAAAGAAAAGCACTTAGATGTCGATTCAGCAGAACATTTGTAAGTATACATGGTATTTGAATGAATATTTCCACCCGTAAACATAAATGCCCATTCTCAACATCATTTTGTGTCATCCCAGGGTTGATCAAGAACCAAAATGTTAGACGAAGCTGTTTGATGAAATATATCGCCTCTTTTCCATGCCCCACCCCAAACAGGATCTAAGTTTGGGGTGAGAGTTTACCGTGGACCAATGCCTTCCATACTACCAAGAGCAGCATAATCTGGAGGAAAAGTAGACTGGAGATACAAGTCTGAGAACTAATATTGAGGTGGAAGATGACAGGGAGGGAACAATATTAGGGCTAGGCGATATATTGTCCAAAACTGGTTTGAAGTCCATATTGTGATAGCGGTTTCATAAATTTTGACCTGCCAATATATTGCGAATCATGATGTGTGTGTCTGTGTGCTATGCAAAAATCACAATGTGGGAAAAACTGTGAAGCCAGCCAATGCCTCTACAAAACTCCATTCTTATTTCAGACATTGTGATATATCAGCAGTGCTTTTTTTTTTTTAATGGGGTACGCAAGGGTACGCAGTACTGGCACCTCTTTTTTGTTGTTGTTAAAAAGTGTGGGACTTACTGTAACAACTTCATGGTGAGTTCCGGCACCTATTTTTCTAGGGGGGGAAAGGCACTGTACTTCAGTATATTGCAATGTTTAGCTGATAATATAACACAATCTTGAAAACCAGCTCCATCCTTATTTCAGACATTGTGATATATCAGTATGTCATGATGTTTAACTGGTGATATAGCACCATGTTGAAAACCAGGCATCACCCAGCCCTACTGTTTACCTCTACATAGTTCCATCCTTGTTTCAGACATTGTGATATATTGATATATAGCGATGTTTAGCTAGTGCTATAGTGCAATATTGAAAAGCAGGTATCGCCCAGTGTTAGGCAATATGTTTTTTCATTCTACCAAGATTGGGTTGAATGTAAAAGTATGAGGAATTGAATAGGGGCAGACATTGAAGAGAAGAGTCGAAGCAGAGCCAGGGCAGGTAGTGAGAGGAGACAGCCTGGGTCAAGGAATGAACACCTTTACCTAGCTGAATATAATTTGGACACCCATCCCAGTGGCAGAGCTCTGAAAAGCCAGTCTTTATCCCATTACCATGGTAACATGATGAGGCTGAGCATCTGAAGTCTTGAATTTATTTGGGCATTCATAAGAAATTTAGATTTACAAGCAATGAGTCTCTTGTAGATCTGAATCTCCTGTATAATTTAACATACAAAGTGGGACTCCTCCAACAGCGTTTTGCATTATAATGTGTGGCAGGGAGTCATTATGGATTGAATGTACCAGTCCAGCACAAGATCACTCCTTTAGTTTTTATATCAGCACAACTGCTCCCTTGCAGCAACAGATTCCAATTGTGTGATCAGTTTTATGTTGTCTTCTCTTTGAATATATATTTTTTTATGTTGTGAACTTCTCTTCAATTGCTTGGGATTGTGTATTGAACCTTAAGAAAAACCCAACCCAATCATGCTGGTGAGTGGGCTATTCACACACACACACACAAACAAACAAACAAACAAACAACACACCCTCTTAATACAGCTACTATGAGTCAGGCAGGTGGTTATTATATTACTAATGCTGAATCACAGTTGGCATTAGTATGGTGCTGAAAACACTCTTTTTCTTTTCTTTCTCTCCTCCACTGCAAATATTGTTTTCTATGTTGCTTTAATGATAGGAGAAGAGTTTACAGATAGCAACCAAACCAAACTTTTAAATGCGGTCTTCATAGGCAGCTATGTTGACAATCTTCACTGCAGAAGATCCCTGGGAAATTCTGTTCTGGCAGGTAACTGATGTGTCACCTCAAGTAGTGTTAATTAGCTGCAGATAACAGTATCTTCAAGAACTTAAATATTTGCAGTGTAAAAACTGAACTCTTCATATGTCAAGACAGAAGACAAGAGAAAGGAGGAGGAAAGAAAAGATTGAAAACCAAAACGATTACAATAAAATGGATCGACAGTTGGTTTGCAGCATTCTTGGACTAGATCTAGTGGTTCCAGTCTTCAGATCCTTGCACATAGCAGTGGCCTGTTTTTTCTTAGCAGCATGCAAGGATCTCATTGTGTACATACCCTAATCTGAGTGGCCAGCTATTCCAAAAGGATCTTGCAACACTTGTGCAATCATATTCCACACAGCTAAATCCTCCACTGGTACTCTTGCTCATATTAATGAATGTCAGGAGCAGAAGCAGTAGTCACACTGGATGAGCTTCAGTGGGGCCTTGAAGCAGGCAAACTTGCTTATGCACATAGAATACATAGTAGGGACGTGGGTGGCACTGTGGTCTAAACCACTGAGCCTCTTAGGCTTGCTGGCCAGAAGGTTGGCGGTTCGAATCCCCATGACGGAGTGAGCTCCCATTGCTCTGTCCCAGCTCCTGCCAACTTAGCAGTTCAAAAGCACACCAGTGCAAGTAGATAAACAGGTACCGCTGTGGTGGGAAGGTAAACAGTGTTTCCGTGCACTGCTCTGGTTTCCGTCACAGTGTCCTGTTGTGCCAGAAGTGGTTTAGTCCTGCTGGCCACATGACTCGGAAGGCTGTCTGTGGACAAACGCCGGCTCCCTCAGCCTGAAAGTGAGATGAGCGCCACAACCCCAAAGTTGCCATTGACTGGACTTAACCACCCAGGGATCCTTTACCTTTACCTTACCTATATAGTCTTGCAAGATGGTTGAAGCAGCAGGGGGGATTGGTTTAAATTTCAATTAATCAGGAAGCAGACAAATATTTCCAACATCCTTCAGAAGGAGGTGTTTCTGATTCAGTAGGTGGCAGTCTCTCCTCTTGAGTTTTCATGCATGTGGAACATTAGATTGGCTTGATTGTTGCAGCCTTCCTGGTGTTTTAATCGCTGCAGTTATATTAGTTGAGAAGAACGGCTAAAGTGATCCAGCCATACTATAAAGTATTTATAGCTCAGCCCCTTCTCATGCCTAGCAAGATGTTCTAAGAGTGTCTTGTTAGCCTCAAAGAAGCAAGGACCATGACACTGTGATGGTAAATGACCTAGCAAGAGAGAGTCAGGGAATGCAAACATCTTTCATCTAGTTTAGCTAAAATGTAAAGCTCATTTGTTCATGACTAAAATGAGGGGCAGTTTCCTAGCCACTGAATACAAAGTCATGTTCTCTGTGGCGGTTATTATTTTCAAATAATGCCCACAAATGTTGCAAATTCACAAGGAAGAGATCATGTAAGGTCATCAACAACAGGCCTAAAGCACAACTGAGCATTCTGTCCTCTCACCAGCTTAGGGAAAATGTGTGGCGTTGCGGCCAATATTAACGTGGGCATTTAGTGGAGTTCCCACATGATCTATTCGGAACAAGTGAACTTCAATTCAGGATACCATGTGACTGTCAACAACGTCTGTGGTTGCTTGAATTCAGCCTGAAATGAAGGCCAGTTCGTATACTGCACAGAATGGAACTACACCACAGTGGCGTAGCGTGAGTTGTCAGCACCCGGGGCAAGGCAAGTAATTTGCGCCCCCTAACCCATGGATTTTAGCAGGGGGCAGAGAGCTGCGAGTGCGAGCGCCCCCCGATGTTGCACCCGGTGCGGCCGGCCCCCCCGCACCCCCACGCTATGCCACTGCTACACCAGGAATGAAGTGTTTGCTTCCAAATATGCCAACTCAGCTTACTACACTCTCATCAAGCCACTTTGGGTAGCTATGCAGTTGTTTAAAGTAGAAGATGGGTGAGTTACAAGCCCCCAGTATGTGGCCAGCCACATGCTTCATCAGATGCCAAGCTCAGCCCAGATCCCATCAACATTTTCCATCCACAATAATTTTTAGTCGTGTTAACTGTCATTGGGTGACCTCACAGGAATCAAAATGGAAGAAACAGGAGATTTTTACCATCTTAGCTATAACTAAGAGTTCTGGTCAAGAGTTGACCCGTTGAAAGTAATGAACCTTATTTTGCTCTGCCAATGAATGTCAATGGGTCCGCTTTTAGTAGGGCTAGCATTGAATATCAGCTTGGATTTCTTTCTGCACTGCTTGGTATGTGCTAAGTAAAAAGGCCTTTGGAGAAGCTGTCAAAGGCTCTCAGAGTGAGGATGTGAGCATTTGTTGCAAAAACCATGGCCATAGCACTTTCCAGTTAACTTCCTTTCTTCATACTCCAATCCAAGTTATAATAAAATGAAGCATCATGACTATTTGACATGACCCTCTTTGGTGACCCAGAGAGAAAAATGCTTGTTTTCAATCAGGGTGCAGGATTTTGGTCTGTTGGTTATATAGTTATTAGGAAGCTTTTGGTGACATGGAAAATGGTGGCCTGTGGACATTTGAGTGTAGACTCTGACGCCTAGTGGGCTTGCCATAACCAAGAGGTATGACTTGAGCATAATTTGCATACTTCTGGTAGCCCTTCAAGCCTTTTCAGCTACTAGATCTGCATGCCAGTCAATTCAAACCATTGTTTTGCTTGGGCAAAGGAATATGGAGCCTGAACAAAGAATTTCTGGGGACAACAAAGAAAACTCGGCATGTCCCAATCATCATCTCCCCTGCAAAAGGCTTTTAGCACCATTGGTATTGTTGTGAACGAGCTGGTGGTTTCGAGCACTGTGATCAGGAAAACAGAACCATATACCAGGGGTCAGCAAACTTTCTTTTTTCCAGCAGAGGGCCGGTCCACTGTCCCTCAGACCTTGTGGGGGCCATATATATATATATATATATATATATATATATATATATATATATGAATGAAAGAATTCCTATGCCCCACAAATAACCCAGACATGCATTTTAAATAAAAGCACAAATGCTACTCATGTAAAAACACGGTGCCGGATTTGGAAGGCAATTGGGCTGGATCCGACCCCCGGGCCTGAGTTTGCCTACCGATGCCATATATTATCCCATGGTGCTTTCTGTCAAGGGCATCTGCCGCTTCTCAGGAGCTTAATTTCTGTTTCCTTATGTGTATTCCATCCCAAGGCACATTCCCCCCTTTTAATACAGTAGCATGACCAACCAGGAATGACGTGAACTCGTTGTTTTGTCCCATTCTAGGTTTGAAAATGTTGGCGAATTTACCTCCGAGCTCGAGGGCAGCGATGACCCAGCAGCATATGTCACCAACCTGTCGTACTACCACCTGGTTCCGTTTGAAACTGATATTTTGGACTAAGAGTGCCAAACGAACTTTGTGGCTGACATCAGAGGGGCGTCTTTAAGCATGGCGTTCACCATCCCATAGTTTTGCATTTGTCTTGAGATGCAAGGCAGAAAGGGGCTTGCTACATCTGTCTTGATGCTGGCACCTCTGCCTGGTTCTTTATCGTGGTTCCTGGAAGCAGCTTGTGAAGATGCCTTTCTATTCTAATGGACAAAGAGACATTCGTTTTGCCAAAGGGAATGAAGCAAAGACACCTGGAGCATCATAGGCCAAGGAACTACGTCATGCAGCAAAATCAGCAGCAACCACGCTGTTGACAAATCATTGGTGAATGTGCAAAAATCAGTGGCACCGGTTCTTACTGATATACGGTAGAACTTGCAAAGACCATCCACATTTCTGCTCCCTCTTACCATAAGAACATTCTTAACCTTTTCCAATGAAAGACCTCCTGTGTTCAGTTTTCATTCCTCAGAGTGACAACTTCTAACAAGTGTCATGGTAGTTCATTTATTGAAAGATGCCTTATGTCATGCGTGCCTGCAGGAAATAAGCACATAAATGGATTGCTTAATTTAACTTATTCTAAGCCTGTGGTTTTATTTAATCATCCGAGGGCCTGTCTTTTTCACTTGAAATAATAATTAATAATAAAAATAATTATAAAGGAAACAAGCAAGTTATATCCCAAGTTGGAGGAAAGGGAAAGAAATGCACAATTTTTATTTTTTAATTTTTTAACTGTACCTGAATTTTGGATGGGTCTGCTAGAAATGCTGTTAGGATTTCTCCCCTGTCTTGGAACCAGGAAATCTTTGCCGTTCTCACTATTGCAGGGTTTCCACCAGAATTGTCAGCTGGCTCTCTAGGGCAGGAATGAGGATCTTGGGGATCACCATATATTTGTGGACTACAACTTCCATCCATCATCCCTGACCATTGTCCATGGCAACTGGGAGTGATGGGAGTCCGTCTATGGCCCCCATTATTCTTCCTTCTCATTGCATTCAGAAATAAGCTTCATCCATCTACATGTGGACATTTTAAAGCTGTGCTACAGCAACAGGTGCAGCCTTATAAAAATCCACTAGCCCACCTTGACTCTAGCCCTCCACCTCTGTTTGTCTTCTGGGGGTGGAAGCTTGACCAGCAGGCAGAGTTTTGGACCTGGAAGAGCTTCCATGCACAGCTATTAAGAAAACAAGTGCAATTTTGGAGGTCCTTGAAAGTGACAACCACATTGTCCCTTCTGCTTGCCACTGGCTTCGGTGAAAGCGTAAACAACTCTTGCATTCCCTGAAGGAGGACATGGCACAGAGACAAGTTCTGTAGGCCTGAATGGCACAGATGAGGAGGGAAAACTGGTTCTGTGGTGACAGTAGTGGGCTCTGTTAATATGAAGCATTTGAGGTAACAGCAGAAGCAGGCCTCAAAGCCTTTTAACTACTGAATGGTGCTGTGTTAAGCTTGATTTTGGCTCCAGCTCATAGGGTGGCAAAGCACCTGTTATCGCAGCTTATTCAACCACATACTGTGATGAAGCTGCTTAATAAAGGCACATCTAAACTATAGGCCTCAACTGGTTTAATTGCCATTCCTTCTACTCAGGGGGAATATGAAGAACTGTATTTCTGTGAGCCATGCTCCAGCAGAGTATTATCAACACCCACTGAAAATTATAGTTCCCAGAGGAAGGGGAAATGGTGGTTAAACTGAGATAAAACTGATAGAGGTGTTTAGTGGAATTGCCAGAAGTTGTGTGTAGGAAATGAAGAACAGAATACATTCCAAGTTCCTTGCTCCATTTGTTTCCCCCCAAGCTCTGAAGAATATGGTACATTGCCCCTTTCTCCTGTGAACCTTTCAGTATTCTTTTGTATATTGATTGTAAAACAAAATTTGCTAATGTAAATAGTAATAAATTATTGAGAACCCAACTCTTTTGCAAGAGATGTTTTCAATATATTTTAATGAAATAAAATATTACTCATTGTACGTGTAACACCTGGTGTTGAGCGTGATCTTAAGGTATTTGGCGTATGAAACTGCCATATGCTGTTGGTCCATCTAGTGTCATACTTCCTGCTCTGAACGGGAGTAGCTTTCTAAAGGACAGAATGGCTGTGAGGAACAAGGCAAACCCAGCACGCTCCAATGCAGAGCAGCAGCATGGGAGCGTCACATCATCGTGGCACCAAGCAGGACCCCATTAACACAGAGAACTGAAGTGTCAACACGTTGTCTTGGAAGAAAGATGGGATTTTGAGGTTACCATGTATTGAAGAGGAGTTGCTTATTTCTGTAACATGGTTTACCTTCAGTGTTCGTTTGGTTGTCCAACACTCTTCCTGGATCACTAGACAGTTGGACCATGGCTTGCACTTGCCACATGCCCTTATTCAAGATAGGGAACCTGCAGCTTTCTAGATGGTGCTAGACTCCAACTCCCATCAGCCCTGGCCAGGAAGGCTGCAGCTGATGGGAATGGCAGTCTAACAACCCTGAAAGGGGCGCAGATTCCTTGTCCCTGTACTACACAATTTTATCCTCACAAGGTACGCTACACAAAGCAATAGGACTTGCTCTTTGGCTGAGCAGGGCTTAATGCCTGGGTCTCCCAGGTCTAAGTACATCACAATGTATTTGCTTGGTGGGAGAGAAATCTAAAAATGATCCCTTGAGAACCCAGAGCTATTTCTTTACTGACAGAGCAACGTGCTGCACTGCTGTTGTTTTTTCTCTGCTTCCATCAATGGCACTGCGATGTCATTAATACCCAAAGGGAAATCCTGCTCTTAATACCAAATGTTGAGATGGATTAACTGTACTGTCTTTGGTGAAGCAATCTGGGGATTGCCCTCAAGCTGTTTCTAGTACAGAACTAACCAATTGTAACCTATAAAGTGATCATTTATGTCAATTCTTGCTGTTAGTTAGGTTACATAATTAAGTGTTATGTCCAGATTCTGAGTCAAATCATGTTACTATATTCCAGCCCTTTAAGGGGCTGTGGGGGTGGGGGGAACAACTTGCCACAGTCTTAATAAAACTATGCACTGGTTAATTTTTGCTTCAATTGTAGAAATTGAAACTTTTATTTCTGCTGACTTGTGAGGACAGAGACTTGAATGTGAAAAAAAAATGCAATCACTGGAAATGGAAACAAAGGCACAGAGAGCAAAATACTTCTTCCGTTAAAATATTGACTAGAATTTGGAATTATGCAATAAAGGGGATGGACAGTAGGTTCAAGACAACAAAAGCAGATATATATTTTTCTCCACAAAGCATAGAAATGACTGATGGAATTTAAGCAAATATGAGATGTGATGGCCATTGGCTTAAGTATTATAATTTTAATAATGAATTTGAAAAGGGATTAGGAAAAAAAATCAAAAAAGATATAGCTGTCAGCAGCTTTCACCATTGCACCTCCATGTAGAAGCGCACTCTACCTCTACAATAGCCATGCTGGGAATGATCAAACCATCTCATTCTATGTCTTGTTTGTAAACTTCTAGGGGTTCCTGGCTGGCTACTGTTGTTTAGTCGTTTAGTCGTGTCTGACTCTTCGTGACCCCATGGACCAGAGCACGCCAGGCACTTCTGTCTTCCACTGCCTTCCACAGTTTGGTCAAACTCATGCTGGTAGCTTCAAGAACACTATCCAACCATCTCGTCCTCTGTCGTCCCCTTCTCCTTGTGCCCTCAATCTTTCCCCACATCAGGGTCTTTACCGGGGAGTCTTCTCTTCTCAAGAGGTGGCGAAAGTATTGGAGCCTCAGCTTCACGATCTGTCCTTCCAGTGAGCACTCAGGGCTGATTTCCTTCAGAATGGATAGGTTTGATCTTCTTGCAGTCCATGGGACTCTCAAGAGTCTCCTCCAGCACTATAATTCAAAAGCATCAATTCTTCGGTGATCAGCCTTCTTTATGGTCCAGCTTTCACTTCCATACATCACTACTGGGAAAACCATAGCTTTTACTATATGGACCTTAGTGGGCAAGGTGATGTCTCTACTTTTGAAGATGCTGTCTAGGTTGGCTGGCTACTATTAGCAATATAATCACAACACTTTTGACTAATCCAGTGAGGCAGGGATTATCTTTTACGTACCTTTGTGCCAGAGATTGTCCAAGTACGTTGGCTGCTGTGTTTGTTTTAAAAGGCTTTCCGTAGTCGGTGCCAGCAAAGTAATTATCAAATCATCCTGTAAAAGCTGCTCCTTTACTTGAGCGCTTAACATACGTTGTGGTAATAACTCTTGGTCATTTTAAGAATCTCTTTTTATTGTGGTCTATTCATGTTGCGGTTTCATTTGAGCCCCTGGAGTAAAGTCCATTGTTGTTTCCCATTTAGGTTTTCAGAAGCCAAACACATTTCTCTCTGCAACATACAGAAATCAGTGTATGACAGCTTGGCATCTGCCATCATTTTTACACAAGTTCATTACTGTACTTGATGTCATATTAAAAAAAAACCACAACCCACCCAAGACTCCTATTTCCAAAGAAACGGCTCAAAAGATGAATTTAGCTGTCCTTGATGCTATGGCTGCTTTCTGAAGCTGATGACAGCATGAAGTAATAATAATTTCCTGGAAACAAACCATTTGCTTTTGTCTCGCTGAAATGGCACCAGAATGGCAGCAGGTGCATTGCATCAGTATCATTGCAGCCTCACTGCATACACTTCCTTGCAAAACAAAATAATATCAGTAAAACCCTTTGAGGGAGTGATTCCTTGGCTCCCTTTAACGGTCAGTTTGAACTGCTTTAGACAGAGCCACATCCATGTGTTTAAGGAATGCATTTTACATCAATATAATTGCTGTCAGATTCTTAAGTTGCGCTCACTGACCAAAGCATGTAACCTACAAAATGGGAGCTCTGTTCATGAGAACCTGCAAACAGCATTCACTGAACACATGGATGTTAACAGGGTGAGATTGTGCCTGCTAGATCTACCTCAAATCTCTCTGTGCTCACAGAAAGCGTCAAGGAAACTCTGTATTGCACACCTAAATATACAGAGGCTTTGGAGCATGATTTGTGACCCATGCACAATCTGGGCCTCCAGCTGTGCACTTCCTCCTGCTAGATATGCAAAGGTGGGCCAAGAAGCATGATGGATCCCTGCCCCGATGTGTTTGATGAGCGTGGTTTGAAGGTGTCAATAAGGCTAGTGTGTCGCTCAGTCAAGCATCTCTTTATGGCCAGTATTACCAAGATCCATTCAACATTGTTGAAAACCCACCTGCCATTTTCATCGTTCCAGAAAGAAGCAATTGCACAAAGTCTGAAGTCCGAAGGTGAAACTGCCTCCTATTAGAGAGAGGTTTGGAAAACCGCATCTCTCTTTCTCTTGATATAATATTCTCTTGCTTTCACAATAAGGCTGTATTCGAAGAACTAAGTCAGCATTCTATCATCTTCTCAGTTTTTAATATGGCACAAACCAGCAACGAAAAAATATAAAGTGTACCCTCTTTGGGGAACACCAATAACATGTAAAGATTGTGGACTCACACCTTAGAGAGTTAAAGGTTCTTAAGTGCTTCCATAGTCCAACATTTGCTGGAAAGAAATAATCACTGTGCTTATCTTGTATCCCCCCCATCTTTACTGAAAGTTCAAAAAGTACATAGTTATATGTGCATTAAACATGGTGAGATGTAAATAAAAGAGAGAAAAAGGGGGGAAAGGAACAGCACCCGTATATAAGGGAAAATAAAGAGGGAGGGAGGAAAACCCAAAACTGTATATTTTACAAGTTGTTATTGTACTTCACCAGATCTTAACCTATTACAGTACAGTGGTACCTTGGGTTACAGACGCTTCATGTTACAGACGCTTCAGGTTACAGACTCTGCTAACCCAGAAATAGTACCTCAGGTTAAGAGCTTTGCTTCAGGATAAGAACAGAAATCACATGGTGGCGGCGCAGCGGCAGCGGGAGGCCCCATTAGCTAAAGTGGTGCTTCAGGTTAAGAACAGTTTCAGGTTAAGAACGGACCTCCACAACGAATTAAGTTCTTAACCCGAGGTACCATTGTATTTGTAAGAATGGATTCCAAATACCATTGAATTTGTCCATGGCAAGTCTGCATTTATATGCAAGTTGTTCATATGTTGCGAGTTTGTATAAGTCGTCAATCCAATAGTCGAAGGGAGCCGCATTTTTATTTTCCCAGTTCATCAGTATCAGTCTTTTTGCTGTAGTAAGGGCATGGAGAGTCCATTCGTATTGTC
The DNA here is from genome assembly GCF_964270895.1 of Podarcis filfolensis. Classification (NCBI taxonomy): domain Eukaryota; kingdom Metazoa; phylum Chordata; class Lepidosauria; order Squamata; family Lacertidae; genus Podarcis; species Podarcis filfolensis. Next base: position 27,153,745 of record NC_139603.1, on the reverse strand, counting down.
CTTTTGTAAGTTTCCATGTGCTGGGTATATAATTCAAGAGGATATTTTGCTCCGTAAATGTAAGGTGGTTCTGCACTGTTCTGTTGATAGTTTCAGTTACCTTCTGCCAAAAATCTTCCGATACAGGACAATGTTTTTTAATCTTGTATTTTCTTTCTGCTTATATGTATTGCATCTTTCGATCTAGAAAAATCCCCAAACCAGTTTACATAACAGAATGAAATCTGATTACATCAGGACTCCTTCTACTCCTTTACAATGCATAGGATCGCTCCAGGCTAGCATATCCTCTCTGGGTTATTCTTAGATCCTTGTGGCTTTCCCAATGCCTTCCATCCTATCTCACTCCCTCAATGGCTGGCAAATAATTGCCCTGCTGAATAATAATAATAATAATAATAATAATAATAATAATAATAATTTATTATTTGTACCCTGCCCATCTGGCTGGGTTTCCCCAGCCACTCTGGGCGGCTTCCAACAAAGACCAAAAATACACTAAGATGTCACACATTAAAAACTTCCCTGAACTTCATGCCTTCAGATATCTTCTGAATGTCAGGTAATTGTTTATCTCTTTGACATCTGATGGGAGGGTGTTCCACAGGGCGGGCGCCACTACCAAGAAGGCCCTCTGCCTGGTTCCCTGTAACTTGGCTTCTCGCAGCGAGGGAACCACCAGATGGCCTTCGGCGCTGGACCTCAGCATCTGGGCAGAACGATGGGGGTGGAGATGCTCCTTCAGGTATACTGGTCCGAATGCTCCCTCCTCACTTTCCCTGAAGATGGGAGGACTTTTCACTGCCCAAGGGCAGAGAGGGAGAACCCAGGTGCAACAACAGGTGCCTTGGGTGACATGCTGAGCAATGTTCTTCAAGCTTCTGATGCCTGGATGCTTGCTCCTTCTTCCTGCCATTGCCAGGACCAGACAGTCCAACCGCCTAGAAGGTGCTGCCAAGTGCAGCAGCTGTACGTTTAAGCATTGCACAGCATTGCCACAGATGGTATCTTTGCATTTCATGGCTGTTTTGCCCCACAATTTACAATGCCACCCCTCCCCTCTACACCCAGATGTGCATATATCTGCCAACCGAGGACGACACTTCATGCGTCTGATGAAATTGGCTCGAATCCACAAATGCTCATGCGGTAATAAATCTCTCTTGATAGCACAACATAATTCTCCACTGATTTGGCACAAGACATGTATCTCTGGTCTTTCGCAGAATGGACAGTACTGTAGGAGAAAGAGAGTTGGGTCAAGAATCTGTGAGTCGAGATTCTATTTCCAGATGGTGGAGCGAGCTCAGTTGGCAGAGTACAAGATTTTTAATCTCACGGTTGTGGGTGCAAGCCCCATGTTGGGCGAAAGATTCCTGCATTGCAGGAGGTTGGACTAGATGACCCTCATGGTCACTTCCAACTCTACAATTCTATGACTGTATGAGACATAATTGATCTGCTTAGTGTGTATGGATTTTAGTCAACGTACATGCAAAAAGTCAATACCAAAATTTGATAATATTGAAGGGAATACAGTGGTACCTCAGGTTAAGTACTTAATTCGTTCTGGAGGTCCATACTTAACCTGAAACTGTTCTTAACCTGAAGCACCACTTTGGCTAATGGGGCTTCCTGATGCTGCCACGCCGCCGGAACCTGATTTCTGTTCTCATCTTGAAGCAAAGTTCTTAACTTGAAGCACTGTTTCTGGGTTAGCGGAGTCTGTAACCTGAAGCGTATGTAACCTGAGGTACCACTGTATGTAGTGCCAGCAATTTCTGCCAGAAAAATCATTTATGGACATTCAGCCCTGCTGAACACAATGGGACTTACTTCCAAGTAAACATCCTTAGGATTGCATTGTTAGTATTCCCCTTAGTATTGCATTGTTAGTTGTGTGTGTTAGCACAGGGAATATATGTTTGTTACTCTGCATCTTACAAGCTGCTCCTGAATATTTTCCCCACTGAGGCTCCCTTAACATTCAGAATAAAAATTGCACCAGAGGGGGGGAAAAATTAGGAGCTTGCTATTACAAAGTGAATGTCCTCAGGGTTGCTCCCTACCCTAGTGAGCCTTTTGAAGGATGTGCTGATGCGCATATATATATATATATAGGCAGTTACATGCAGGAACAAGAATGTAATAAATTAGTGCAGTCCTAAGTAAATAAGCAGCAACTGACGAGCAACATTTGGGTTGAGTTTTTCTCTTTTCCAGCAGTTACCCGCAAGCTTTCCCTTGCTTTCTTGCTGAGTCAGTGTTCTTCTCTAACTGAACTATAAGTAGGTCTGGTGTGGAAGAAGGATCTAAGTAACCCGAAGGACTAATTTTGCAAGCAGGCCTGAGCAAATACATTTTGTTGTTGACAGCCTGAGGTAGGCAAAATTCCCCCCCGCTTCTCTGGTACCACACAGAGATGTTGACTGCAATGTGAGTTGAATCTTAATTCCAGCCCGGGTGGCACCACATCCTCCATGGCACCTAAGGGCAGCAGGGTATTTTGAGAGGCACACGGAAGGTTACATGGCATTAGGGATATGGCATTACATTGGCCATAAAATTTGGTTTGGCCCCTGGCACTTCAGGAAATAGCTTGCCTTGGCCTGAAGTACTTCAGAAGCTTCAGCTTGGAGTGAGAGCATGATTCAGAAAACAAGAACAACTAGGTGTCCTTCCCAAATTTCCCTACCAGGAGTAGTTTAAAAATAGCTACATCTTCTTTTCTTGTTTGACAGAGGTGGGTGAAATTGGCATGTATCGTAGCTCCTGTCAAATCACAGGCAAATCCATGCAGGCATCGGAGCCAACTCCTCGGAGCCTAGATCCCTTTGGCACCTCCAATAAAATATTTGTGGGGGCCGCCCCCTCAAAGAGGTCATATTCAGCTGAAAATTATAAGCACTCTTCCTTTTGGCAGGTGAACTCGCCCTCCCCCCATTCTTGCATAATAAGCTGCCCCTGTCGCAATTCTCTCTTCCAACCAGACGGCCTTTAAGACCCAGAGAAAACAGACAGAAGAGAGATGCCACAAACAGTTATGCCTACCTGGAATGGAATGATGGGTCTGGAAGAAACAAATATTGTAAGAGGAGGTTTGGTTTATTTGCCCCACCTTGGGTTGTGCTATGTAGAGTTTATAAGAGCATCTCATGAGCTGTTTGTATCACTTTTAGGATCTGGGGCTGTGCTGGCAGTTCCCAAGCGTTTGCTCAATTTTTTGATATCTACCACAATGACGTTTGATTCCCTGATGCTTAGCAATCTGCAAAACCATGAATGAAAAATGAAAGAAGTGTAGGCAGCAGGGGTCAAGACATTAGTTATGAAACGAAAATCGCAGCAGGCAGTCTGGTTATTATTGTGAAAAGATGTTAGCGGGGGGAAAACAAAACCTCCAGGATGACTACAGATGTTCCAGGAGTACATAATGAACTTGCTGTGTGTTCTGTATTCACCCCAAGCTGTTAAAAATGTTGACTTGGAGAACGATCATATATTCTGTTCCAATGAGCCAAACTGTGTCTGTGTGTGTGTGTGTGCACAGAGAAATCTATAGCTCAATGAGCCAACAAGGAACTGCGAAATAACTCTAAATCTGTGACAAACTCTGGAGATGGGACTATTACATTGGCAATGCTGCATTATGCGGGTCCATACACATCATGCGCCATTGATTTGGATTAGCTTGACTTCTCACTGGTGACAGAAGGTGGAAATGTGGTATACAAGCTCATCTCCAGATTATTAGGCATACAAGTGCAATTCTCTCCAGGTCTGGAAACAAAGTCGGTGGCTTGTCAAACAAGCACATTTGGATAAGGCTCCATCAGGGAAGGGCTGAGGAAATGAAAACAGCCTCAACATACGGAAGATTTTCTATAGCAATATGATGCAATGTATAATGACAGTTTTTCTTTCCAAGTCTGGCAATTTAGTTTTAATTGTGCCCTGGGGAACTCTTAAGGAGCAACGAACGCACAATGGCAAGGTGCTCTAATCTAGACATTACTACTTCTAATATATTCATAACTCCTCATTTTTAGATAAAAGCAATAAAGCTGCCTGAGAAAATAGAAATGGTATCTATCAGGCAGGTGCAGCTAGACGATAGGATGGAATGGAAGCTATTGCTGCAAAGCTGTGTAAGTTTCTAATGCCAGAAAAGTCTTTTTCGGTTGTTGTTACAGTAGTCTATAGATCGAAAACTGCCTCTGTAGAGATGAGCTGACATAATCACATACACAGTGCCTTTGTTTCATAAACATGCTTGCTCAACTGTCAGTCCTACAAAATGGGGATCGTGCAGATTAACCTTTCCTAGACAATAACTCACTTGTCTAAGGAATTTGTCAGGTGAAAACGACAGTCTTTTGCCACAAAAATTCATCATTTCCCTCTTTCCCTGACTGGTTCATTATTTACCTTTCAACTGGCAAACTCTGCAAGTCTAAACACTTGCAGGGAGCGATCCTATAGCAAGATCCATCAGGATGAGTGGGATAGGATCCAGAGGATCTCTGGATGGTCCAGGAGGTTCTTACCACAAACAGGCTATATGGCAGCTTAACTCCTTGGCTCAGACAGAGTTATGCCAGTATATTTCCCTCATACGCTTACCAACTTTTAGAAGACATCTGAAGGCAGCCCTGTATCAGGAAGTTTTTAATGTTTGACATTTTATATTTTTTTATATATTTTGCTGGAAGACACCCAGAGTGGCTGGGGAAACCCAGCCAGATGGGCAGGGTATAAATAAAATTATTAATAATAATAATAATAATAATAATAATAATAATAATAATTCCAGCTCAACCAGGACCCAGAAGATCTTAAGCTAGAAACTCAGCCTAAGTTAAGCAGGCAAAATAGAAATAAAATAAACTAGAGATAAAGAGTTATGCCAGTATATTTCCCTCATCCCTTCACAACTTTTAGAAGACATCTGAAGGCAGCCCTGTATCGGGAAGTTTTTAATGTCTGACATTTTATTATTTTTCAATATTTTGCTGGAAGCCACCCAGAGTGGCTGGGGAAACCCAGCCAGATGGGCAGGATATAAATAAAATTATTATTATTATTATTCCAGCTCAACCAGGACCCAGCAGATCTTAAACTAGAAACTAAGCCTAAGTTAAGCAGGCAAAAGAGAAATAAAATAAAATAGAAATAAAACAGAAGATGAAAATTTATCTAATGACTGAAAGAATAAATTATCGAAGTAACAACGAGGGCAGAGGAGAAGTAGCAGCAGCAGCAGCAGAGGAAACTGCGTTCTGTGGCATGAAGTGAATAACAAGCTGTGGGTTCAGAAGCAGTTGAATCAACCGTGGTGATGGGAAAGTGTCCTTAAATGTGGCTGAGGATAGCAGATTAGTTTAGGAGAGCGCAGGACAGGTCATATGACATACAGGGGTACCTCGGGTTAAGTACTTAATTCGTTCCGGAGGTCCGTTCTTAACCTGAAACTGTTCTTAACCTGAGGTACCACTTTAGCTAATGGGGCCTCCCGCTGCTGCCACTGCACCGCTAGTGCGCGATTTTGGTTCTCATCCTGAGGTAACGTTCTTAACCCGAGGTACTATTTATGGGTTAGCAGAGTCTGTAACCTGAAGCGTATGTAACTTGAAGCGTATGCAACCCGAGGTACCACTGTATACACCTCTGCCCTCCAACACATTCCTGCCACTCCCTGACCTACAGTATCTATCGTCTCAGGTGGTTGCCTCACTCTACCTAATGGTAGAGTCAACCATGTATAAGGAGCGACCGGGAATCCACAGGAGTCAAACTCTCCCATTCCACTGACATGTTTCTTGGTCCTGGCATCGTCGTTTTCTCTCCCGCCTCTTCCACCCTGATTGCTGTGAGGCCAGCAGGGCTTAGGAAATTGTGGTCCCTCCCCTGTACACACTCAGACTTCCACACAGATTCTATGTAACTCAGGTTGCTCGATATGCCATACAGTGGTACCTCAGGTTAAGTACTTAATTCATTCTGGAGGTCTGTTCTTAACCTGAAACTGTTCTTAACCTGAATCACCACTTTAGCTAAGGGGGCCTCCTGCTGCCGTCGCACCACTGGAGCACGATTTCTGTTCTCATCCTGAAGCAAAGTTCTTAACCCGAGGTACTATTTCTGGGTTAGTGGAGTCTGTAACCTGAAGCGTATGTAACCTGAAGCGTATGTAACCCGAGGTACCACTGTATAATGGTGAAGTATATCAATATCGTGATTCCCAAATGTAGCCGATATATCATAAGATATATCATGGTAAAAAGAGATGAACAGAAGAGCTTGTGTGAGGTGGAGTTGAGGAGAGAACTGGGAAAATTAAATGTAGAATCTTTTTTTTTTTTTTTTTTGGTCACGGTTGGGATTTCTGCATTATAAATTCTTTTTTGCTTCTCTGGCATAATACGGAACTCGCCGCATACATAGAAAAGAGGGCAGGGGGAGAGATAAGACACACTCCAGTTCTTTCACACTCCAGTTCTTTGTATGCAACCTCTTTTTTTTCTTTCCTTTCCCCTCAGTCTGCCTTTGTGCTTTGATGGAATTTACCACTGAGCAATAGTTGCCATGGTAACCAGGACATGGCTGCGCTAGTAATAAAGAATCCCTAGAGAGCAAATATACAAGCCACAGACACAATTCTTTTTTTTGGGGGGGGGTTGGGTGCATTTTGGGATACCCTGCGTACCCAGTCTCTGGAGTCTCCAAATAGGGTAGGCAAACTAAGGCCCAGGGGCCAGATCCGGCCCAACTGCCTGCTGATGGTCCGGGAATCAGATTGTTTTTACATGAATAGAATGTGTGCTCATATTTAAAATGCATGTCTGGGTTATTTGTGGGGCATAGGAATTCGTTCATCCCCCCCCCAAAAAAAATCTATTCTGGCCCCCCCACAAGGTCTGAGGGACAGTGGACCGGCCTCCTGCTGAAAAAGTTTGCTGACCCCTGAGATAGGGCTTTGAATAACCCCTGTCTAATACACAGGAGAGTTGATGTGAGCCATTATTGACAATAGTGAGCTTGATGGACCAGTGGTCTGACTCAATGCAAGATGCTGTCCTATATTCCTAGCCCTGCCAGTTCACTCTGGCCAGGGTGGAAGGAGGTAGGCAGAATTCTTCTTTTTCCTTTTCCTTGAGGGAAGGAACTATACCTGCCATAGTCTCAGGCCAGTTTGGTGGGCGTATCTGTCATGAAATTCTACTCAATATTGATCCAGAGCAGATTCCAAAGCATGGTTAGCAGAGTAAAAACTTTTACTTAAACTTAACAATAACTTCTAATAAGCCTAAACCTTAACGCTACGCATACTATGTACAGAACACCACACCAGAAGGAAGAGAGATAGAAAGAGAAGTGAAACCCAGGCTCCTTCTGGCCTTAATTTTATAGTCAGCATGACCTTGACAGAAAAAGATAAGAGAACCAGTTTAAGCCAGCTGTACTCAGCTTCTCTGAAGGAATAACCCAAACATCACGAACCTTCTGCTTGCTTCTTTCACACAGAGAACCTTCCAGAACCTTCCTGAATTAAGTAGAATAGGAAAGATCTCTACACATCAGATCAATACTTTCTGCAGTGTTGCTGCCAAAATCAGTTAAAAGGCATAGATGGTATATCACACCAGTACAAATAGCAAAAATGTACAAAACCAGGTCAAACATATGCTGGAAATGTAAAGAAAAAGAAGGTACTTTTTATCATATGTGGTGGGAATGTAGAGAAATCAAAAAATTTTGGGAAATGATATATAATGAATTGAAAAAAAATGTTTAAAATGACATTTGTAAAAAAACCAGAAGCATTTTTGTTAGGGATTGTAGGACAAGACCTGCCAAGAAAAACAAAAAACTTATTTATGCATGCCACAACAGCGGCAAGAGTCTTGATTGCACAAGGATGGAAGAATGAGGAAATCCCAACGAAAGAACAATGGCAAGAAAAACTGATGAACTACGCAGAGCTGGCTAAATTGACATACAAATTGCGGGACAAGGACAACTGTGACTTTAAGGAAGAATGGGAGCTTTTTACAAGTTACCTAAAAAGACAACAAAATGAACTGGACTCCTTGGCAGGTTTTGAATAAACATCCGCAAATTTATTAGGTGAACATATGATCGACAAAATAAAGATATGTACAATTTTATAATATGCAGAGAGCGATGTGTGCAAAGAAATCAGAGAGAGGAGCTGAGGGATGTCTTTGGTGGGAGGAGAGGGAGGGATGGGGAGCGGGAAAAGGGGGAGGAATAATGTAATTGATTATATGGACTGATAATTTGTTATGTTGAAATTGCTTAATAAAAATATTTTAAAAAAACAAAAACAAGATCAGTTAAAAGGCAATATCAAAAGAACCCATTAGCTACCCTAACTTTCAAGGTATGAATGCAACCTTCTTCTAATTATTGGCTGTTGCTGTCAAACTTTTAACAAACTTTTGTCCCACTGCCACTTCTAGCCAAACATGGCTTGAGGTTTTTTTGGGGTTTTTTAAAAAACACACACCACAAACAGCCGAAAATCTGTTTGCTGGAGAGGAAATGACATGTTGATGATGCTAAGATGATCTGTTACTTGAAGGGACTGAGGAGACAGATGTCTGGTGTAACTAGAAGAGATTTAACTAGAGACATAAACAGTCAATTAGACAGAGACCTGGAGGACTGAGTGACCTGTTTTCTCCGTTAATTTCCTCATCACAGATACTTTTCTGTTGGCTTCAGCCTTGAATGTTACAGAAAAACTTAAAAACATTTCCCATGAAATAAAGCAGTTGCCACATTTCAATTCAGGAGTATGAAGGCTCATTGTGTGTTTGTGCGTGCAGGAGATTATGAATGGTAACATTAAAACTGTAGGTTTTGAGCAGTAATTTGGTGCTAACAGATTCCGCACTGCCAACAATTTAATGTTCATTTCTCATAAGAGAAATGTGTTAATGTTGTAACGTTATGCAAATGAGAAATATTTAGCAACCGCACAGCCTTTGCTCGGCAGCTGAGAAATGATGGCTTCAAATAGCTTTGATAAATGAATGCATGAAGACAAAGAGGAAACTGCCTGATGATTTTTGCTCTGGCTGATCAGGAGCTCCAGTTGTTGTCTGACAGGGACTGTCCATGAATGATCCTTCAGTGAGGTAACATCTGCCTGATAAAGAGACTGTTCTGCAGGCATTTACTGATGGCCTAAGACAGTGCATTATTCATCACTAGGAGTAATATTGCAAACTGCCTGATGCTACTAGGAAATGTGCTCTTTGGTTCCTGTAAGTTGGGTTGCTGTGCACGGCTGCCTGGATTTTAGTCCCAAACAGTGGTGTAGCATGAGGAGGGGCATCGTTGCCCCGGGCGCAAAATTGTTAGGGGCACAAAATGTCAACACCCGGTGCTGCCTCAGACAGCTGTGCTCTTCCATCTATTGAAAATGGCGTCTCCATGTGAACTAGGAAGTGACCTCTCCAGACAACAGAAGACTCTTCTTTTCTTAGCTCTGCAGCTATGATCTCTTGGGTGATGCGGATGACATCAGGCAGTTGAATGCACATGTGCACGCCATCCGTTTCCCTCCTTCCCTCCCACCCCCGCCCTCTGTGCGTCCCCAGTTGCTGGCAACCCATGCTACACCACTGGTTCCAAACTCTCATTAAAGTTGCAATTCTATCTGCACTCACTTGGGAGTAAGTCCCTTTGTACTCAACAAGACTTATGTCTGAGTATACATACATAGGATTGCACTGCATCTCACTGTTCCCAAACCTGCTGACTGATTCAACCCTTCAACACTGCCATTGACCTCGTGCATATGCATTCTTGCTGCTGCATGTGGGAATACAGTGGAACCTCTACTTACAACCATAATCCGTTCCGGACGTCCGGTCATAACTAGAAATGTACATAAGTAGAGGCGCACTTTTCCATAGAAAGTAATGGAAAAGTCAATTGATCCATTCTAGATGATGAAAAACATCCTCTAAAACAGCAGTTTAACATGGATTTTACTGTGTAACAAGACCATGGATCCATAAAATGAAGGCAATAATCAATGTACTGTACAGTGGTACCTTGGTTTAAGTACTTAATTCGTTCCGGAGGTCCGTACTTAACCTGAAACTGTTCTTAAGCTGAAGCACCACTTTAGCTAATGGGGACTCCTGCTGCTGCCACGCTGCCAGAGCACGATTTCTGTTCTCATCCTGAAGCAAAGTTCTTAACCTGAAGCACTATTTCTGGGTTAGTGGAGTCTGTAACCTGAAGCGTATGTAACCTGAAGCGTATGTAACCCGAGGTACCACTGTACTATAAAATAAATAAGACAGTATTGTAGATGGAAAAATTAACATTTTTTTCTTATGTGCATTGAATGTGGGTGGGCTTACCTGGCTACAAGCTGGGGGTGAGGCAAGGGTCAGTAAAGAGCTGATTCACTTTGGCCAGGGTCACTTTTTTTTTCTTGCCAGGCCAGGTTCTTTTCTGGACTTCCTCAGGTTAGTTCCTTGGTGGGGTTTGGGGCTGCAGTGCACCCTGCTATGCCTCTTGCAGGCGGCACCTCTTCCACAGCTTCAGGAGTGGGATGGGGGCCCTCTCCCCAGCAGCAGAGGCCTCAGCGCTGCTCCTCAGCCGGCGGGGTAAGCTCTGGCAAATCAGAGGCCTCTCCCTGGCGGCAGAGACCCCAGCGCTGCCCCACAGCTGGCCGGGTGAGCTCTGGGCTGCTGGCAAGGCCTCTGTTCATATCTAGAGGAAAGTTCATAAGTTGAAGCACCTACTGAAGGTCGTAACTGGAATCGTATGTAAGTAGAGCCGTACGTAAGTCGAGGTTCCGCTGTATTTAGGATCCAGACTGGACTGGCTTAGTATCTATCTTAGAAGAATTGGAAGGCGAGAGATTTATATGATCTGAAGTGAAACCAGAGGGAAGTCAGTGTGAAAACATGTCTGCAGAGAAATGGAGCATGGCAACACAGTCAGATGGGCGGGGTACAAATAAAATAGTAGTAGTAGTAGTAATAACACTGGAATAACTAAGTCTTGCTTACAAGTGTATCTTAAAATGGCGTATGTAGCTAATGTATAATGTTATTGTGGCATTCGTACAGAGCCCCCGGTCGTTTCACGGACTATTGACCTGTACAACTCTACTTTATTCTTCCGCTGCCACCAATTTTGTGGAAAAGACCCAGGGTTCCCCGGTGAAATATTGAGTCTCAGTCAGGTAGAGTTAACAATGAAGATTAAAGCTTATTTCAAACACAAACAAGTTTTAAAATATATTCGAAACACTGTCACTCTATTCCCTCTCAGTCTTGTCCCTGTCTCTAACTCACTCTGACTCCTTTATCTCGCCCCCCCCCCAAAAGAACCAACCGAACTGTCAAAACCTCTGGGCTGAGCCTCGAAATCAGGTAGGCTCTGCCTCCGGGCTTTCTTATTGGTCAACCTATTAACCCTTTCTCTCCTCCAATACAAATGTATCCTCAAAGAATGGGCAAACACCACATCTATTGAATAGGTAACTGATGCTGTAGGTTGTTTCCGTAATGGGAATTTTATATGGTGAGTTACATCATGACATTATGATTATATCTATTCGGTATATGGTACATGGATTTAAAACTGTGGTTGTGATTCTTGAGAATGTGGAATAAAATACATAACAAAACAGAAAGATTTGTAAGTACAAGCACTGAATGAGAGGCTCTTTGCACGGCTCGCCCTAGCATTGGGCACTTTGAGGCAGCCACCTCAGCAGCTGGTGCTGGGGGACGGAGGTAGTAATGAGGTGTTGGAGGCAGAACTCACTAGACCACTTGACTTGCAGTCTGCTGCCCTCAGGTGTGGTAGAGGATCCTGTCAGTGTGGAATTAAGATTCACCGTATTTTTCCACCTATAAGACGCCCCCATGTATAAGACGCCCCCTATTTTGGGGGACTCCGATTTAAGAAAATGGGGGGGAGATAATATCTGTGTATAAGACAAGCCCAGATTATGAACATTATTTTAGAGTAAAAAAACATAGTCTTATACACAGAAAAGTATGGTAATTGCCTGTCCAGTCAACCACTGTATGTGGAATTGTGGGGAGATGCCATCTTGACTTTTGCCTTAGGCAGCAAAATGTCTTGAGCTGGCCTTGGAGTCTTCCCATTGGTATTCCTCAAACACCTAATTGGAATATGATAGTGGTGATGATTTATTTTAGAAATGTATATACTGTCTTTCATTTTGAGAAGAAATACCAATGGCTTTTTTTTTTTTACGTAAAAAAGCCTTAATCATCAGGATGAAAGGGAAACGAAAATGAGGTTGTTGAGAACCTGTAAAGCTAATGTGTAACAAAGCTTGCTAATTAATTGAAAAGAAAAAAGAGGAAAACTTGGCCTTGGAGAGCAGCTGAATATGTAACAGCAATTAAGTCCATATTCAACTCCGTAAAGCATGTTTCCCCTCTTCAACTAATCAGTGAACATTTTAGACATTCATATACATGAAAGGAAGTACATTCAGCTCTGAAAATACCAACCATCACCAACTCCTAGAAGAGGAGATTGTGTGTAAACAAAATTAATTAGGCATCTTGGATTGCATCATTCCTCTTCTTAATTTTAATAAGTGTAAATAATGCTTATAGAACTGTGATAATTTGTCATTTCCTGATGCTGTAAGATATTCCTTTAGCATTCCATTAACATATGTAGGTATTTTGGCTCCTACCCCAAGGCCGTAACAGGTGTACCTGCTTGCAAGTAAAGAAGTAAACTTGCATTATAGCAGTCTAGCAGTGCACACTCAGCAGCTAGGAAAGAACAGAATCTACTATTACAAGACAGAGGAATAACAGTAAGTTCAGCCCAGAAGCAAGGGCCAAGGTTCAGGAGTCCAAGGTTAGTAGTAAGAATTTCAAGACTGCATGGGAGCTGTGCGGTTGTTCCAAGGAGTTTCTACACCTCCCTGCCGAGCTTTTAAGCAGAGGTGGAGAATGCCCAGCTACTCTCAAGAATCCCCATTCCTGCAATAATTCCTTGCCTGCAGGTGGATTCCCCTCTCTTTTTTTCTTGATGTGCCACCTCTCCCTAGGAGACAGCACCAAACCTACCTCCGCCTCTGAATCCTCCATCTCTATCAGTGCAGGTTGCATCCCCTGAACCCTTCTTGACCTCTGCAAGTTGGGGAAGGAGCAACCTTTGGGTCTTCTGCCTCAACAGTTGGTACAGGCATGTCCAGGGGCAGATGGGGAACAAGAGGGGTCTGCCACATAGTTTCATCCCCTACGCCTCCTTCCAATCTGAGTTCTTGTCCCTGTCCTCAGTTGCCTCCCACTTCTGGTCTGAATCAGGCAAAGGAAAATGTGATTTAGATACCACTTACCTGCTAGGGATGAATAGCAATATATTCCACCACAGTACCTTTTGATGTCTATTTATGGACCGGCAGCTTTGAGTTACTTGGCTTCTCCTATTTTGCTGGAGTGTCTTTGCAGAAAGCAAAACCCAGAATAGTTGTTTATAAACATCTGTTGAAATGTTGTAAATTGGATGTTCGGGATCTTAGAGAGAATTAGTGTTCCACTGAGTTCAGTCAATAGAAAGTGACTTTAGCATCTCTGTGTATTGTTTCTTTAGATTTAACATGGAGATGAATTCAACAAAATTAAACATTCCAGGTATACTGAAATTTACCACACCTTTATAGGAAGGAATTGGCTAGTTCAGGTAGATGCTGGCAATGAAATGCCGATTAACACTTCTTTAATATGTCCCATGTCCCCTTTCTGGTCAGTTTTTTCCCTCCACATTAACTTTGCAGTAGTATCTTAGTTGTCGAACAAATTGGCTCCCGAACACCGCAAACCTAGAAGTAAGTGTTTCAGTTTGTGAACATTTTTCGGAAGTCGAACGTCCAACACGGCTTCCGCTTGAGTGCAGGAAGCTCCTGCAGCCAATCAGAAGCGGCACCTTGGTTTTTGAACAGTTTCAGGAGTTGAACGGACTCCTGGAACAGGTTATGTTTGAGAACCAAGGTACCACTGTATTTTGGGAGGAGGGAATCCTTGATGTTTGTAGGTGCTCACACACTCTTAAATTATACTTCTGTGGTGTGGAGATTAGCAGATGGACATATTTGAGATTTAGCCATTGGAAATAGCGTCTCCCCCCAAAAAAAACCCCTCCTCAACCACTTTTGTGTCCAGATTTTCACTTTTGAAATATGGCAACCATACCTTATAGTTTGCAAAGATACTGCAGGGCTGGAAGGATGAACATCCACTGCTCAGTGGTCTGAAGCCCCCCAGCCCATTCTGTGTCTGAATGTATTCCTGCCTATACTAATTTATATTTTTGGTTGCCTGCCTATACAAATTTATATTTTTAAGACTAAGTCAAGATCACTGGAATATTTTTATTCTTAATGTCGCAGCTGGCGATGTTTCTTTTTTCTGTTATACTTGCAAAAATAAAATTTATTTGGAAGGCAACGCTATTCTGGGCCCAGGGACAGTGCACTTTTAAAAGGAAGACGTTCCATCTTCGTAAGAAAGTCACCGAGAACATTTCTCTACAGGCAGCTGTTTGAAGCAGCTGAAGAATGGTGCCTGGAATGCAAGAACAAGTCCTGGGGAGATGGCAGATGCTGCTAGCATAAGAAGAGAACCACATCATTTGTTTTCTTGTGTAGGATCTGACATTCCCACTTGCCTGGTGCAGGGGGAAAAAGGACAGCTCGAATTCTAAAAGCCTTATGGGCGTAACAGTGCTTGAGCCACCGTCACAAAATTGAGTCAAATCCACATTACATACCTGGAACAGCAAGAAGGATTGCTGCTTTCGCTGCACAGCGATCCCTCTTGCTGTTCTGGCTTCTGAGATTCAGAATATTTTTTTCTCTTGTTTTCCTCCTCCAAAAACTAGGTGCGTCTTGTGGTCTGGTGCATCTTATAGAACGAAAAATATGGTATATAGTAGGTGTCTGCCCACCCTGCTCAATCTTGATCCAGACAAGTTTCAGGGGTTAATATTTACAGCAAAACCTATTGGCAGTTTTTGCTTATTAATGTACAGAAACAACAACAACAACAACAAAAGTACTTTGCACTCAGATTCTCAAACTGTTGAATGTGAATGTCCACAATATCAGTACTAGGTTGGAGGAACCATGGGCAGCAATACATAAATCCATACCTTGAATGGGTTGTCTCCAGCCCAAGGCTCCCAAAGTGGGAGCTGACTTTTTGCTGTCGCTAAGGTTGGCGCCTGAAATTCAGCAGGCAGACTGAGCTGATCAGGCAAGGGCAGGAGGCCTGGCTCCTAGTCTTTGTACTCAACCCAGCCAACCCAGAGGCTTCACACTGCAGCCAATATTTATAGCTGATTATGCATACACTATTTTCTTCTGTGCACTCAGTTAAAAGGCAAAGGTACCCCTGCCCGTACGGGCCAGTCGTGTCCGACTCTAGGGTTGCGCGCTCATCTCGCTCAAGAGGCCAGGAGCCAGCGCTGTCCGGAGACACTTCCTGGTCATGTGGCCAGCGTGACGAAGCTGCTCTGGCGAGCCTGCACCAGCACTGCACACGGAAACGCCATTTACCTTCCCGCTATAAAGTGGTACCTATTTATCTACTTGCACTTAGGGGTGCTTTTGAACTGCTAGGTGGGCAGGAGCTGGGACCGAATGACGGGAGCTCACCCCGCTGCGGGGATTCGAACCGCCGACCTTGCTATCAGCAAGTTCTAGGCACTGAGGTTTTACCCACAGCGCCACCCGTGTCCCTGTGCACTCAGTTATACAGTTGCAAATATAACATTTTAAGTGTGTTTTAAGTACATTATACAAATGTGACACTAGATGTTGCTGATGAGCTAATGGCAAATTTTCTGTATGTACTTTACTACATTTTTTTAAAAAAACATTTTCACAACGTTTTTGAATATGCGTAGACTCAGCCAGCATCTAAAGAGGGCTCTGATAACAGAGGATTGGCAACACAGTATTCAGAATTGATCATTTGTTGCAGAAGATTGTTTTCATCCAAGATCCCAGTGTTTAGGAATGGTTGCAATACCAATTAAACTGAATTGAACTGACATAGAGACTTGGGTAATTTATCCATTTAGATTTTGATCACTGATGTCCGGATAACTGTGTTATCACAATTTTGATCCCTCTGGGAGGTAGCAGAACCAAGCGTGCTACCAAGTAGGTCTATATCCATATCTGTACTGTATATAATTTCTGTTCTATGATATCCACTCTTTCTTCCATTTGTGTTGCATAAATGATGATAATCCTGCTTGCATTACTGCTAAGAATTATTAATATGATATTCCTCTTAGAGCCTAGCAGTTTTATTTCAATATTGAGACCAGGCTGAACATAATTTACATTTGTTTATGCTACCAACCCTAGCAGTATCAACGTTAAAAAGATGGTATGGAAGGAAAGCCGATCCATTTCAAATGCAAGCTACATGTCTGTGCTTGGCAAGGCGTCGCTGCTTCTCTGAAATGATCTGTTGCTATACAGATTGCATATATTACCTAAAATGTAGGTCAGAGCAAAAAAGGGAGAAAGCAATTTTAAACGGGAGAAACCGTCAGAGGGTTTTCCTCTGTGCTGTTCGTTTAGCTATACTGTGGTGCTGAATTTCTTTGAAAAGGGAACTGAATACATCTAGGTCCAGTGACCAGAAAGAAATACGAATGGGCAGCTCTGCACTTCAAGATGGTGTTGACATATTTTTTCGTCAGCTCCAGGCAAAATGATTCACCCCCAGCCTTGCCTACAGTACATTGGTCTGTGAGAAAAACAAAACCACTGAAAAGTAACACACACATAAGAAGCAAGGAGAAACTGAAGGGAGAGTTAACGCAGAACTGAATTTAGTCAGGACAACACTTAGTGACATGGAGGTGCCTGTTAAGACCCAAAACTATTGTGGACTAAGGTCCAAACTACCCAGAGTAGTGCATGCTCTAGTTATCTCCCGCTTGGACTACTGCAATGCTCTCTCTATGTGGGGCTACCATTGAAGGTGACCCGGAAACTGCAGTTAATCCAGAATGCTAGACTGGTGACTGGGAATGGCTGCCGAGACCACATAACACCAGTCCTGAAAGACCTACATTGGCTCCCAGTATGTTTCTGGGCACAAAAGTTTTGGTGCTGACCTTTAAAGCCTTAAATGGCCTCGGCCCAGTATACCTGAAGGAGCGTCTCCACCCCCATCATTCTGCCCGGACACTGAGATCTAGTGCCGAGGGCCTTCTGGCGGTTCCCTCACTGCGAGAAGCGAAGTTACAGGGAACCAGGCAGAAGGCCTTCTCGGTAGTGGCGCCCGCCCTGTGGAACGCCCTCCCATCAGATGTCAAGGAAATAAACAACTATCTGACTTTTAGAAGACACCTGAAGGCAGCCCTGTTTGGGGATGTTTTTAATGTTTGAAGTTTTATCTTGTTTTTAATATTCTGTTGGAAGTCGCCCAGCGTACCTGCGGAAACACAGCCAGATGGGCGGGGTATAAATTATCACCATCATCACCATCAACATCATGGGTATGATAGCACATTGAAAACACATTGACTTGTAGGGAGATACATGATCCACATCCCCCTTCCTAGTGTTATTTTTCAAGAAAAAGAGATGCCAGTACTCACCATGAACTTCTCCCTCATTCTCTTATAATGGCAATGGCACCCACCTGAGAGGTGCCAGAACTGAGTTCTGGAGAGCTCTGGCTGGAAAAGAAAGCCCTGTAGATAATGAGGACAAATGCTAGTTGAAGAGCAGACATCATCCAACATATTTGCAAGCAAATCAGGATGAATACTCAATAAACAGGTCATCTGGAAGCGATCTAAGTTCCATTGAACTCAATGCGACCTTTTCTCTGTAAGTGTGTAGCATTCTTGAGCACATTTGCTGGAGAGCAGATCCAACATAGCTCAGTGGGACTTCTGAACAAACATTCATTTGGATGATGCTGTAATAATGTTTTTTACTTTACCTGACCCTAATAAGAGCACCGTGTTAAATCAAAATCTAGCTGCAATCAATGGGGCTTGAAAAAGACTGAGTGAGCTTCTTGAGTCTCAAAAGCACAGCAGGTATACCTTCCAGCAGTTCATAAACATATTGTAAATGTTATCCATAACTGCAATTTTCTGTCACATTAGGAGATAATGACAGCAAATCATTACTGCAAATAATTCTATTTTACCAAGCATTGTGAAAATAGGCACACAATTTCAAAATGGCTTCAGCTGGCTGAATGGCAGTGTTTATGTTTAGAAATGTGATCAGAGGTTTGTTAGCATTTTATGAAGAACAGCACCGTTTAACGCTGGTAGGGCTTCATCCTACATCAATTTGTGTGTGCACAAATACAGCTGTGCTTTAATCCCTCCTGAGTCCATCAATACACCGTAATATCGTCTTGAAATGGGGAAATATATAATCCTAAATAAGTGAGGAAAAATGATTTTCCACAGTTATCCCAGTTCTTATTAGCCTTTCCAGATGACAGGGGGAAAGGCAGGTGTTTCTCCCACCTACTGATGATGCAGTATGGTTTTCTCAGAGATCTAGGCTGAGATACGTCTTGTGGGAAATATTTTGTGCTACAGGGAGATTGAGAGATGTGTAACTTTGCTTATTAGTATTTTAGCAGGGGTAGCCTATGTGTTTTAGCTCTTAGAAGAAGAAGGAATGTACTGCCAGGTGTTACTTTTTGAAAAGAGAAAGAAAAGTTTTACAGGATGGGAGGACATTGCTAGGCCAAATAGCTAAATCAGAAGCTAAACTAGCACAGCAAATGAAAGGGGAAAGGATGTCTCAGTGGTGTCACAGTCACTAACCAATAGATGCCCACAACACACGGGATTGATTTCCATTCCTATCCATGTTCATCATTATGCAGTGCTGTTACCATTCTGCTGCAGTTCGCCTTCTGACAAAAAATACATTATCTGCCTTGCCATCTGCTGGGGCGGAATTTTGCATAATTAATTGCGTTATTATTACGCTATTCCATACCTATCATTTCAATGCAAAGGAAATGCAATGCAAATTGGGAGGGGGAGATATCATTAATTCTATATCCTTTGCAGATTGCAAACAGCAGCAGTGAATACAGTGCCCCAGTGTGTGCATTTTTATTTTATTGAATGTGTTTCTTTGTAAGATGTTCAGACTGCCTTTCTACTTACTTGCATAGATCAGTGTTCATTATGATCCTAAAAACAATGAATTAATAACACCTATAACAAGAAATGAAATTGCAGTCTTGGGAGGGCAAAACATAATTTCTTTGTAACTGATGTGCTAGCCGAAAGAAGAGAATTTAAATCCTCTTCCGACCTTCCACAATACTTGTGCTATCTGGGGAATGCATTTGGGTCCCTTCCAGCAACTGAGTAACGATTGCTTTATTGTACAGGGAACGTACAACGATCTGCAAAGGCCCTGTGGGACGTCAGGATTGTAAAAAAGCAAACTGGGGCATTTCCGATGGAAAAGCAGGACTTCCACGGGACAATCTGGCTTTGTCTGCTTCCTGATTCGTCATCGCAGTGCTCAGCTTCCCTTCCCCCCCCTTTCCTGTGATGACAGAAGGCTCTCATTATGCTGGACTGTGTCCTAGCTGATAAGTTGTCACAGCTGATAGAGGAGCATCAGCATGACAGCTGAGACCAAAACAAACGGGCAGCATTGTGTTTCACTTGACATAGCTGTGATAGCCTTGCTTCAACCTCTCATTCTTAATTATGTGGCACCACAAATGAGTACAAGATGTCAACCAGCAGAGGTTTCCGAGGGGTCGCTGTAGTCAGCTTGCATGATTCCTGACCAAATGCCTCAGTGTAGAGAATGCGTGTTAATGCAATAAACAGAACAGCTTCCTTAGAAATCAAGAACATGGACATAAGAACTGCCTATAGCAGATTGGACCGAAGATGCAGCTCAGGGATGGGGAAAATGTGGCCTTTCAGATGTTGTTGGGGAGGAGAAGAACTATGGAGGCCATTGTCAGGAGTGAGACAGCAGTAAATCATAGTAAAACACAATCAACATAGCAGACCCTCCAAGTATCCCTGTTTTCCAGAGCTGTCCCTGATTTAGAGAAGCCGTCCCAGTTTCTGATTTGATCCCAGAATGCCCCACGTATCCTTAAAGGTAAAGGTAAAGGGACCCCTGACCATTAAGTCCAGTCGTGACCGACTCTGGGGTTGCGGCACTCATCTCGCTTTATTGGCTGAGGGAACCGGCATACAGCTTCCGGGTCATGTGGCCAGCATGACTAAGCCGCTTCTGGTGAACCAGAGCAGCGCACGGAAACGCCGTTTACCTTCCTGCCGGAGCGGTACCTATTTATCTACTTGCACTTTGACGTGCTTTCAAACTGCTATGTTGGCAGGAGCTCACCCCGTCACGGGGATTCGAACCACCAACCTTTTGATCGACAAGTCCTAGGCTCTGTGGTTTAACCCACAGCACCACCCGCATCCCTCCACTTATCCTTAGGATGTCCCTATATTCACTGTAGAAATGTTGGAGGGTATGGAGTTATCTGACCCCTGAGCCATCTGAAGGCAATCCTATATAGGGAAGATTTTTTTTTAAAAAAAAAAAAAGTTTAATGTTTTATCATGTTTTTATGAATGTTGAAAGCTGCCCAGAGTGGCTGAGGCAACTCAGTAAGATGTGTGGGGTATAAATAGTAAACTTATTATGGAATGGGACGTCCCTATTTTCTTCAGAGAAATGTTGGAGAGTATGACATAGGAGTGTCAGGCCAATTAGCACAGCAATTCATCTCTGGTAGGTCTTGCAGATGAAGCAGTTGCTGAGACTGAAGTTCCCTACCTCTCTGCATCTGCCTAAGTCCCTTCCTCTCCAGAGTATTTTTCCAAACAATCAGAGACTGCGCCTGCGTGCAACCAAGCTCTCCTCCGACGTCTTCATGCCTCTTATGGTTCTGGGAGGCAGGGAGGAGGGGAGTTGTCACAGCAGGTCGGGGAGACACCCATGACACCTGCTTCTTGGCTTCTCTCCTCCCACCCTTCTGCTTCAGCTTCTGCCTCCGGACTTCTCTCTGCTACAGATTCGCCCAGCTCACTAAACCCTGTTACCTCTTCAGCTTCCAACACCTCCTCCTCCCAGGCTTGTTGTAGGGGGTTGAATCGATATGGCAGGATGTTGAGAGAAGCTGATCTGTGGCAATCATCTGTCTTTTCATGCCCTTTCCCAACCTTTAGGCAGGATTGGGGCACAGGTATTCTGAAGTTAAGCTGGAAGCATATTCAGACAGGTGTACCAACTGGTCCTTACCTAGCCTATGCATTTGTATGGGCCCATCTGCCCACATGCATGTACCTATGCTACCTGTGGTCTAAACGAAAGCAGCCTTTGTACCTAGGCGGGTAAGTGGTTCTTTTACAAGCCCGTATTCTGGTGCCAAATCAAGAGAAAACCCTCCAGTGAAAATGTGGCAAAACACATGGCTTAATTGTCCAGAATTAGAGAGGGAAATGCTTTGGTAGTCAGGATAGGGGCACTCACCCAGTTAATCTGGAAAAGAGCCAGCAACTGACCTGTGGGAGGAATGCCTGGTTTCCTTTTCACGAGGGATGGGGGCATGGAGCCAATCTTGATAAAACAGCTCCGCAGAGTGTGACTGAATGACTCATACTTAGCTCTTTACCTTACCTGCAACAGCTGCAGCCACAGACCAGCCTCCCGCTCCTGCCACCTCCAATCTTCCACTGATTTCTGCAAAGCTGTTCCCCCGCAATTATCCCATCCTCTGGAGAGTCGTGGAAAAAGGACAAACTCAAGTGCGTTCCCGAGGAAGGCATTAAATGGCCAGTGACACTCTGTGTGCGAGGGCGTTGATTACAGAGCTTTCAAATGCAGGTTTTAGAGCTGCTTTGTTAAAGTTAACACCCCCAAACCACTGGGGGTATAGCAGGTTAAACATTTATGTGCAATAAATTAATATGATTTGCCTGCCCTCAGATGGTCTTTATGAAAGAGTATAGCTCAAACGCTGGACTCATTAAGGCTGCAAATGGCCTTGGGATCTTGTTGATGACAATAGTGGAAAACTGGCTGGGATTTTCCCTTAGCTGAAACTTTCCCCTTTGCTCTGGGGTGGGGCCTAACTTTCTTGACGCATGTAGAGATAACATATTTGCAGCAAAGTCCTATGTATGTCTATTCATAAGAACCGGCACAGTTACAGGTGCCACATAATACCCATACTTCACCCATAAGAAATAAGAAATAAACAAACGAACAAGAATGTTCCACTATATCCAATAGGGCTTACTCCCTATGCTGAGGGCTGCAGTCTAACCAGTGCTATGGTCCCAGTGGCCGCTCCCAGTCACCCATCTAGCTGCCACATTCTGGATTAGTTGTAGTTTCCAAGTCATATTCAAAGGCAGCCCCACGTATACCACATTGCAGTAGTCCAACCAGAAGATAACCAGGGCATGTACCACTCTGGTGAGACAGTGCGTGGGCAAGTAGGGTCTCAGCCAGCTTATCAGATGGAGCTGGTAGACTGTAGACAGCTGCCCTGGACACAGGTGCTTTCTCTCAGTGAATAAGAGGCGCTGCTGGTCTCCTCCCAAGCCCTGTTCTCAATGTTGATCTTCGTTCCCACCCCCTTGTACCTGATGTAGATCTTCACTCCTTTCTTCTTCTTCTCTGGGAGGACAGGGGGCGCCATTTTGTGGTTCGCTTCAGGTGCCAAAATGTCTTGAGCTGGCCCTGTACCCAGACCTCAAGCTGGGCTGCCCTTAAGCATGGACAGCTGTCTAAGGAAACCCATTAGCTTTCTCTGCAGGGGTGGGGAATATTTTTCAGCCTGTGGGGCCATGTTCTTTTCGGGTGGGCAGCGTCAGAAGCAGAAGTGGGTGGAGCAATGAATACAAAACGTACCTTTGTACGATAGGCTCGTTTCACTCACACAACCCTTTTCACCCTCCCTCCAGGGAATCAAGAGGCATGATCAGAGTTCAAGGACACATTTCAGCCAGGCAAAAACCCTTAAGGAGGGTGTAAAACAGAAACAGTCAGGGGTGTGGCTGGGAAGGGTGTGTGGCCTGTGGGGGGGGGGAGATCCCAAGGGCCATACCGAGAGGCTTGGGGGGCCATAGAAACTCAGCCCTAACAATATTTGTGAAGAAGACTAGGTAGGATTACCTACTTTCCAACTGCAAGGTTAAGAAAGCCACAGCTAATCCATGGCAGGTAAAATAGAACATATGCTACTGTAAAAACTAGACCTAAAGGCTTAAGTCCTGGCTATGAGTAACCCAACAATTAGCACCACTTTGAATCAAAACTGTCCTATTTGTAAGGACTGCAGTTAATTGGGATGATGAATCAATGAACGCTTGATTCATTCTCTCCCACCTCCCGCAATTAGGTTTGAAAAAGGTGTTTTCACTTAACCTTCCCTCCATAGCCACAGTCTCTAGGAAGATCATATTCTGCTCCCTGCCCCACATAACAGTTAGGCTTGAAAAAAGTCTTCTAGGTCCCCCCCCCAGCCTAATTGCAGCGGTTCAAGAGGTGATTTCAGGAGAGGGGATCATAGCTGATGAGGGAAGGGTTAACTCCTACCTCCACAGTTGCAACCCCTGAAATTGCAACTAGGGTTGATTCTGTCATCATCTGTTGATGATAATTAGAGGCTTATTGCAAGCCATTACGGAAAAATCTAGGTGTGAGGCTGCTCAGTCACCCAACTTGTCGAGCAGAGCCCGCGGGTCCTTGCGGAATTAAGGAAGGAGTCCAGCTGTAGACCAAAGTTTATTGCACAACAGGTTCAAAGAGGAATTTTGAACCCCGAGGATGGGGTGACAAAGACTTTTAAAACTTTCCCACCATATCCCAGAATACAGTTCGTACAGCATCATTGCTACATCACTGACATGTCACAAAAGGGGATGGGTAGACAGGGTTTACACTAGTTTAACCTTGGCAAACATGTCCAAACAAGTCCTTGGTACAAGATTAGCATAAGCAGACACGGCAGGGCAAGACTCAGGTATAAGATTAGCATAGGCAAACACCTCTGAAGTCCCACCACCCAAAGTACAATAGAACTTCCTTTGCATGTCTGGCCCCTTGGCAAGTTTGGTGATGGGATTAGGCTTTCCTTGGCCAACAATCAGCCCAGCAATTGTTACCTCTGGGAACTTCCTGGAGTCCCTTTTCAAGGTGAAAATAGCTTTGGAATGGAGGAAACTGGCAAAGGAGTTGATTTTATATTATTTTTAAAGCTAGGCAACTTCCCTGAGCTGTCAAGTTGAGAGGATACATTCAGGCATAATATTTGTAAACTTTAACTTTAAAGATGTGCCCCCCCCCCTGTAATTTCCATAACAAAGCCTAATTGTGGGTGGGTCTTTTGGGTGAGGGGGGGTCACAGGTGGAAGGGAAGGAGGTAATCCTTTGCTGTCGCATCCGTCTAAGACTTGTAATCAGTGCTTTTTTTTCTAAAAGAAATGTTTAGGGGTCCTCTCATTTTGACTCAAGAAAATCACCATTTTATAGTTCGAATCAGGAAAAATACAGCAAATGGACAAAAGTACAAAGAACATGCAATACTCATATTGAAATACTGCCTCTCAATGAGGCCAAACTTTCATCAATAAAACACCACACATCCATATTCCACACTGCTTCACACATTAAATGCTCACTTCCGTCTGAGACTCAGGAAACAGTGGGAAAGGAAATGAAGCTGCCATCAGGAATAACAATGAAACTGACCAATCACCATGCTAGATTCCAACTCCTACTTCACACATTAAATGCTCATTTCCATCTGAGACTCAGGAAACACCGTGACAGAAAATGAGGCCGCCATCGGGAGTAGCAACGAAAATGAGGCTTCACCATGCTAGAGAAGAAACTATTATTTTTTTAAAAAATTGTTTCTTCTCCTGTTAGATTCACAAAATGTTTAGGGGTATGCGTACCCCTGCGTACCCCCAGGGAAAAAACACTGCTTGCAACCTACAAAAGGCTGCTTTAAAGCCTAATTGTGATACCACAAAAGAAAGGAAAGAGGGCATTTTTGAAACAAAAGGTTACCATACTGTAAGTCGTCTATTTCCAGGACATGTCTTCCTCCTTCTCATGGGTAGAGTCATCATAGTGATCCATAGCTAAAAGTAGAAGTCAGCAAATGTGTTCTCTTTTTTGCGCTTCAAAATATGGCAACGTAGATGTAAGTCCCTCTGAGTTCAATGGAACTTACTCCCAGGAAAGTATGCATATGCATAGGATTGCATCCTTTTTCACAGTCCCCTTTTCACTAGCTAAGGATTGGCCCGTTTTGTGTGCAGCCCAGCCAGGCTAAGGCCCATTGCTCATAGAGCAAGCTCCTACAGAACTGACTCCCACAGCAAATACACTTAGGAATGCAGCCTTCGTTTCATAAAGCAGGAAGAACAGGATGCATGCCAAAAGTGGGAGATCAATGCATGTGTCTGGCTCTCAGCATTTTGAAAAGGTCGCTGGCAATCTCTGCTGTTCTGCAATATTTCAGTATTTTGGTTCGAAGTTTACTTACCTGAAAGGCTGATTTGAAGTAAGGAACAACAACAGTCTGGGCCTCTAAGGTCATATTGCAGCAGTAACTCCTTTCTCTGTGCTTAATTGATATTTCAGTCACTGATGACAATACCCTTGTTTCCATCGGCTCATATTCGGTATTTAAGTTCAGGAACAGAATTCCTCTGCGATCTTTCAAAATCGACCCTTTATAAAAAGTGGCCTTTCACATTTTCTTCCCTTTAGCCTGTGAAAATGTGTGTGTGTGTGTGTGTGTGTGTGTGTGTGTGTGTGTGTGTGTAAAAGGCTTGCTGAAATCTTAGAAGGTAGAAGTTTGGTTGAATAAGACTTCCAGTGTTTATTGGCAGAACTCACAATCTTTGTCATGTCGCCTCTTCTTCTGCATAACCAGCAGAAGCAGGAAAAAAGGAAAAAGGGGGGCAAATTTATATTGGCTACAGAATTCAGCTTTTCTCAGTGCAATATTCGGTTTACTTCAGCATAGGATTATTTTTTAAAATATTTAATTAGAGTGGAGTATACACAAGCTAGCAAAGGATTGTATTTCAGCTATTGGATTATTCCTGCCTTCCAGATTCATATCTCTGAGACTCCACTGCACTGTTATAGATGCCTAAAAGCCACACAACTGGAAGGAAAGTGACAACAAATCCCAGACCCCATTATTTTATCTGTTAGATAACTTATATACACCATTTTTTCCAGTTCCAAAATGGAACTATGGTTTCCACCCTTAAAAATCAGTAACACGATATAATCAATGTTAGAAAGTGAACACAGCAGGCCAGTAATTAAGCAGCAAATATTGATAAGTATGAAGCATCTCAAGGTGAAACAGTAATCAATGCTCTAATGTTGAATTGCAAGTTCCATGTGGGTGATACCCGTAAGATGGGTCCTGCAAGCATATGGGAAGCCAACAACCCTTCAACTTTTATTGCTCTGTCAGTTTATGTTGTCTTTCATAGTCGCCTCCATAACCTCCATGCCTTAAGTATGTCCCCTACCACCACCTTAGAGAGATGGTCCTCCAGAATCTTCACCATCCCTCTTAGGAGTTCTGAAGATATCAGGCTCATGGATGTGCCACACCATTGCCCTTACCTGGGAAGCCAAAGAGTCAGCACCCAGATTCAGTCCTTTTCCATATAGTAGCAAGAAAAGATAGGCAGTGCGACTTAGTTTCAAAAGTGGTAAGAGTTTCTAAACATTTGTATAGAAACACAAAGATGGCTTGCTAAAGCCATGTGGTGGAAGCTGGAGTATCCAGCTTAGATCTCCTTACTGGAGGGGTTCACATGGTGGAAAAAGAGAGAACCATGAGTTTGGTAACCCTAGTGACCTAGCTAAGTCTGACAGGATAGCTTACTCTATGGTCTTAACCCATTCATGCATTAATTAGAGTTAAGCATGTTGGTTATAGGAAGCTGGATTTATCCCTCACTTCTTTCTTTCATCTTCCTCCCTCCCACACAGTCCATAAACCACGCAACAACTGCCAGGCACAACTGTTTGTCATCACAACCAATGGTGGAAGTGTTGCCTGTCAGTGTCCTGTGGGCCATGAAATATGCTCTCCACGTATGCATGGATCTTGCCAAGGTCAGAAGAAGATGAGCCTCAGAACAGGGGCAGATGTTTGTGACTTGTGCCCTAAAATGTTGATATAGCTGTCTCTTTAAATGACTCTTCTATTGCTGGGAAAGTGCTAACTTGGAACTTCAGAACGAACCTGTGTGAATGTGCTGAGCCATTTTTTCTTCTGCTTTGTCGGAGGGGGGGGGGCTCTGTTAGATGGTTCTCTTAACATGGAAATTGGAACCAAAACAAGACTGCTGAAACTCACACACTGCACAAAATAATTTGGGCATAAATCTGTATGTAGAGTCTTGTTTTGATGGCAAGCAGATTATTGTTAACCTGGAGTGGAAAATTCATATTGCAAATGAGGTATGTTCTGCTAAAGGTAAAAATCAAGGCTGAGCATGTGTCATATGAAATACAAACAAAGCACAAACAATCACCTTGCTGTGGAATGTACCAGTTTATCTAGAAATCTCTGGCCAGGTGGTCAGGTTTTGTAGGGTGTCCTCCTTTCTGGGTGGTATGATAATAAATGCAAATGAACATGGTTATATCAGCTTTGGTTTAAGAACCTAAGAAGAGCTTTCTGGGTCAGCCCAATGGCCTGAAGGTCAATGGTTTGAATCTCCACAACTGGGTGAGCTCCCGTTGCTCGGTCCCTGCTCCTGCCAACTTAGCAGTTTGAAAGCACGTCAAAGTGCAAGTAGATAAATAGGTACCACTCTGGCGGGAAGGTGAATGGTGTTTCCATGTGCTGCTATGGTTCGCCAGAAAGTGGCTTAGTCATACTGGCCACATGACCCGGAAGCTGTACGCCAGCTCCCTCAGCCAATAAAGCGAGATGAGTGCCGCAACCCCAGAGTCGGCCATGACTGGACCTAATGGTCAGGGGTCCCTTTACCTTTAAGCAGGATTCAAGCTGAAGAGCACTCTCCCCTCCTCTCATTTTCCAGAAACTGGTACTCAGAAGCGTTACTGCCTCCAACTGTGGAGGTAGAATATAGCCACCCTTCAATAGCCGTCTTCTCCACAAATTTGTCTAACCCTCTTTTAAAACCATCTAGGTTGCTGCCCATCAAGGCCTCCTGTGAGAAAAGAATTCCATAGTTTAACTTTGCACTTCATGAAGGAGTATTTTATTTATCTGTTCTGAATCTTCCAACATTTAGTTTCCTAGGAAGAGTTCTCGTTTTCTCCATGCCATGCATTGTCTTATGGACAGATCTTTCAAATTCGAATCTGGCTCTCTGTTGGCCAGTGATCCACATTTTATAACACATACCTCATTAATACTTCCACAGCCACAGATAGAACCAACAATCCTCCAATTAACCCAGGAGGGAGAGGGGGATTGACAGTTAATGAAACACCATGGGACTGTTCCCCCTGCTTAGGGTGCAGTTGGTTGGGTTTTATCTTCTAGGGATACTTACCCTATCAGACCTCCACCTCTTTCCCATACCATTTTGACCCAGGAGTCCTGGCCCAAGGATGACTTGTTATTGAGGGGATGTTACCCATCTATTGGGGAGGCTAGTGTGGGATCTGGGATTTCCACAATTGAAGGGCTAGGGAGGAATGGCGGTGGGGCTAGATATCTCTATCGGCGAAGGGTTTCGAGATGCAGTGATCCTCGAACCCCTTCCAATCTACGCCCCATCCCAAGGGATGAGGGTAGGGAGAGCAAGGATTACACACCTCCGTCATTGGTGTTGTGCAATGCCAGGTCCATAGGCAACAAAACCGCCACCATGCGTGACTTTTTTGTCTCGCAGGGGATTGACCTGGCTTGCGTGACGGAGACCTGGGTACGGGAAGGCAAAGTAGTCTCCCTACATGAGATAACACCCCCAGGTTTCTCTGTCCTCCATCAATCGCGGACTGTGGGTCGGGGGGGAGGAGTAGCGTTGTTATTCCGGGAGGATTGCTCTTTCAGAGCTCTGCCATCACCGGCGATCTCCGGCATTGAATGTGTTGGTCTCGTGTGGGGCACCAAGGAGAGCTTGGCTGTCTGGCTGGTGTACCGACCACCCAGCACACCTGCAGCCACCCTGTCAGACCTGCTGGAGATGGTGGCAGGCTGGGCCTTGGAGTTCCCAAACCTACTGGTTTTGGGAGACTTCAACGTCCATGCCGATGCCGCTCCCTCCTCACAGGCTCTGGACCTAGTGACTTCCATGGCAACACTAGGGCTCTCCCAGTTTGTTTTGGGCACCACTCATCAAGCAGGCCACACGCTGGATCTGATCTTTGGGGCTGGCATAGATGTGATCATGCTCCCCGCTGTGGAGGTGCCATGGTCTGATCACTACGCTCTGAAAGCCAAGATTGACTTCCCGCTCCTCCCCAGCTCGGGTGGCGAACCTATTTGGGCTCGTCCGCGAAAACTGATGGATCCTGATAGATTCCGACAAGCCTTGCAGAACTCTGCTCCTCCTGGCGACTCATTAGATGACCTTGTTGAGGACTGGGATAACCAGCTCTTGGCAGCCGTTGATGAGATCGCGCCTAAGCGCCCTCTGCGACCCTGTCGAAACCGGGCACCTTGGTTTACTGAGGAGCTCTGGAAAATGAAGCGGGATCTCAGACGGCTAGAGCGAGTATGGCGACGGACTCGTGATGGAGCCTCAAGAACATCTTATAGGACGCTTATGAAAGCCTATGAGATGGCTATGAAAGCTGCTAAGAAATCTTACTTTGCAGCTTCCATTGCATCCGCTAGCTCTCGCCCGGCACAACTTTTTAGAATAATTAGGTCAATAACGTCCTTAGGAGGACAACCAAATTTAAGCACAAATTCGACCCACAGCTGTGAGGCATTCGCGAGCTTTTTTGCGGAGAAAGTCCTGTTGCTCCGCCGTGACCTCCCTGCCAATTTAGATACAGTGACTGAACTGGAGGCCCCTCGACTGACTTCAGGTCCAGTGTAGGACCATTTCGATCGGATACTCCCTACTGATGTGGATAGATTCCTCCAAGTTGGTAGACCCACCACCTGCCTCCTTGATCCGTGCCCGTCTTGGCTGATTAGGGAGTGTCCAGATGTTGTGTGGACTGCCCTGGTTGAAATTATCAATTTGTCCCTTGACACGGGGACATTCCCAGGGGAACTGAAGGAAGCAGTGGTGTGTCCACTCTTAAAGAAAACTTCATTAGATCCCTTAGACCTATCCAATTACTGCCCAGTTTCAAATCTTCCATACCTGGGTAAGGTAATTGAGAGAGCGGTTGCTGAACAGCTTGGTAGGTTTCTGGAGGAAACATAGGCATTAGATCCATTTCAGTCCGGTTTCCGTCCTGGTTTTGGGACGGAGACGGCTCTGGTTGCCCTAACAGATGATCTCCGTAGACAACTGGATCGAGGCGGGTCAGGACTGCTGATCCTTTTAGATTTGTCAGCAACCTTTGACATGGTCGATCATGATCTTCTGGACCACCGCCTCGCAGACGTGGGGATACAGGGCATAGCCCGTAACTGGCTGTGCTCTTTTATCTCTGGTCGGGGACAGAGGGTGGCACTAGGGAGGGAAATGTCGTCGCGCCACTCCTTGGTGTGTGGAGTGCCGCAGGGCGCAATTCTCTCCCCGATGCTTTTTAACATCTTTATGCGCCCCCTTGCCCAGATTATCCGGAGCTTTGGGCTGGGCTGTCACCAATATGCTGATGACACTCAGCTCTATCTGCTGATGGATGGCCACACCGACTCGGCCCCAAACACACTGGCCAGATGCTTGGAAGCTGTGGCTGGATGGTTTCGTGGGAGCCGATTGAAACTAAATCCTTCAAAGACAGAGGTCCTACGGCTAGGTCGGGATGGCATGGGGATGAGGGACCAACTCCCTTCTCTTGCGGGGGCCCAGTTAGTGCCATTGCCTTCCGTTAAGAGTTTGGGTGTAATCCTTGACGCCTCCCTTTCCATGGAGGTGCAAGTTACAGCAACAGCCAAGGCGACATTTTTCCACCTTCGCCGCATCAAGCAGTTGGTCCCTTACCTTTCCCGCCCCGACCTGGCCACAGTGATCCATGTGACGGTCATCTCCAGGCTTGACTACTGTAATTCGCTCTACGTGGGGCTGCCCTTGAAGCTGTCCCAGAAACTCCAGCGGGTACAGAATGCTGCAGCGAGGCTCCTCACGGGGTCTCTGCCATGGGAGCATATTCACCCAGTGCTTTTCAAGCTGCACTGGCTCCCGGTGGAGTACAGGGTCAGATTTAAGGTGCTGCTTTTGACCTTTAAAGCCCTTCACGGCCTAGGACCCTCGTACCTACGGGACCGCCTCTCCTGGTATGCCCCACGGAGAGCCTCAAGGTCCATAAATAACAACACTCTAGTGGTCCCAGGCCCTAAGGAAGTTAGATTGGCCTCAACCAAAGCCAGGGCCTTTTCAACTCTGGCTCCGGCCTGGTGGAACGCCCTGCCTCATGAGACCAGGGTCCTGCAGGATCTGATTTCTTTCCGCAGGGCCTGTAAGACAGAGTTGTTCCGCCTGGCCTTTGGCTTGGAGCCAATTTGATTCCCTCCCTCCCTCTCTTTCTTTTTTCTTTTCCTTCTCCTCCTGCGATGAGGCTACATTTTAATATTTTAATGTTCCATTATTTTAATGTTGTATTTTATTTTTGTTTTTAAGTTGTAATCATTCATCTTGTTTTTATTATTGCTTGTAAGCCACTCTGAGCCCGGCCTTGGCTGGGGAGGGCGGGGTATAAATAAAATATTATTATTATTATTATTATTATTATTATTATTATTATTATTTCCATTCATGTTGCCTCCTCCTTGCCTTTTCTATAAACCAAACCCCCCCCCCAAATGCTGCAGCCATAAGGGATTTGCTTGATCCATTGGTTCATTCTGCTTGCCCTTTTCTGAACCTTTCCCAACCCTGCTATATCCTTTATGCAGTGAGACACCAGAACTGCCCGCAGTATTCCAGGTGCGGTTGAACCATAGATTTCTTTTCAACTGTGCACTTGAGGAAGAGGAGACCATCTGGCTGCAATGCACAGAATATACTCCTTAGGAACGGGGCTTAATGGAACCTGGGTCAATTCCTGTTTCAGTGACAGAGCTCTGAATACATGCACAAATAATAACGTACAGAGTATTACGGAAACCTTAGCAGGCCAGGAGCGAAACAAAATATTGTACTGTAGAGGAGCTACAGCATAAGTTTAAAAGAGAGAGACAAAAGGTAGTAATTAAAGGTTTTGGTGAAGCACACCCATCCCAACAGCTATTCATTACAATAATAATAAAAAAGCTGTTGCGATGAGTGTGCTTTATTATTAGCAGTAATATTAGATGTATATTATTATAGGTTAATAATACTTATTTTTAATTCATGATGCCTTATTGTCTCCCTAAAGGCTGCATAAATTGATTTAATATAAGAGCCTTGCTGGATCAGACAAAAAAACCCTCATCTAGCCCAGCACCCTGGTCTCACACACGACAACCAGATGCCCATGGGAAGCCCACAATCAGGACATGAGTGTTGGGGCATGTGCAGAGTGCCCATTCAACACACCAACAGATTGTGCAAATGGAAAATCCAGAAGAGGCTTGTCAAAGAAAAACACAAGGCAAATAGAGGAGGGTCAGTTTCTTCATTTGCACCCACCCTGATTTTTTATTATTATTTTAGAATCAGATGTTATCAATGCATCTGTAACTCTGACAAATTAGGTCTGCCCCTATAGCGTTGTAAACAAAAATTGCCCTTTTCCCTTATGGGGTATCCAAGAGCCCATATAGAGTCCTTACACAGGTTCCCTATTGGTAGGAGAGAATAACAGAGGCCAACCAGAGAATATTGAGAAGCAAAGCAGCTAGTAACCTTGATCTTTATTGATCTGTTGAACAGGGTGCTCCCCTCACCCGCAGGAGAGGAGGAGGAACCCAGAAAAATGGCATGCAAGGCCTTATAAAGACTTTTGAAATTGCCACCCTGTAGATCAAGACCACCCCCAGAAACATCATACATACATCACAGAAGGGGTGTAACCTAAGACCACCTCTCAGATACATCACACCTACATCACAGAAAAGGCGGTCTAAACAGAAATTTGAATGTGTTTTTCTCCTGTCCTTGTTTATCTCCTGTCTGACAGGTTACTTTATTGGATTGCCTTGGGATCCTGGCCAATCTTTTGTAGTGATAAATACTTAGTTCCTGGGCCAGGTCACAGGCTCACACCCTATTCATATCTTAAATGTACCCTTAAGACAGGATTTGTGAGGAAAGAGACAATGGGAGGTTTCTCACTTTGACCTTGCAGAGAAAACATTTGCTCAGTTTAGGGATCAAAATGGTTCCAGGTCAGTCTTCCTGTGCTGATCTACGTAAGTGCTTGGTTGGTACACTTATGAACATTACCATATATCTAAGACCTCAAAATTCCAATCACAATAGACAAGAAAACATGAAGTAAAGGCCCATATCTCTACCAATTTGTGCCCTGCTTTCCCATTAAAAGGTATGTGTTGAATTTTGCATTCATTGCAAGACACATCAATATGACCCCCCAAGGCTGACGAAAATCCGAACTTTTTACTGCCCTCCTAAAAGGGTGAACCATGGAATAGACCCAGTGAGTTTTATGTGCTAAGGATGATAAGTTGTTGATGTAAACCAGTGCCCAGACCACATGATTCAAACTGATTTTAGCAACGCCAGTGACAAATAGATGAATTTGTCACAGTATGCTCACTGCTGCCGATAGTCTCCTGGAATGTGCATCTACAGAAGATACCGTGGGTGTGTTCTAAGGGCAAAACAACACATGACGTAGGAGATATGTGGACATCTCATATGGGGGGTTGTTTTTACTTGAGCAAAGCAACAGGGAACTCCAAATTTGATTTCAAGAGGTGTAGATGTGTGGTTAACCTTTTCCTCAGCCAACATTTCCTTTAAAATAACACCTTCTCCCCAGCTACATTCCTACCCATGGTGGGAAAAAAAAATATTGGTTCAAATGATATTTTCCCCTATGGGGGTATGAATCAGCTGGGGGCCATTTTGACTGGGAAGCTGACTGCCTTTCCTCTCCTCCCTTTGCTTAGATCGGAGTTGGATCTCCCAGCAGCAGAACAACAAATATTCATGCCTAGTTTGGTCCTCAGACATACTTCCAGTTCTTTATGAGGTGATAGCGAAGTCCAACAGGTCTGACTGGTTTCCCTCATGAACTAAATGTGTGCTTTAGAACATTTCCCAGAATGTTCTCTGTGTTGCACAGGAGTTCAGTGACCGAAGCACAGTAGATCCTTAGCGCAAGAGGATAAAAGGTTCCCCGAGGACAGGAACTTTCGTAACCGGAACAACCCTTTCTTGGTGGCAGATTATTATACAGAGGGTTGGTTTTGAGCAGAAAACAGAATCCATATTCTAGTTGGTTTGAAGTTTCTCCCTCCAGCCGACCTCACCATTTATATAAGGCTAATCCTGACACCATAAGGGTAGCACTGTGGGTTAAACCACAAAGCCTAGGACTTGCCGATCAGAAGGTCAGCGGTTTGAATCCCCGCGACGGGGTAAGCTCCTGCCAACCTAGCAGTTCCAAAGCACGTCAAAGTGCAAGTAGATAAATAGCTACCGCTCCGGCGGGAAGGTAAACGGCGTTTCTGTGCACTGCTCTGGTTCTCCAGAAGCGGCTTAGTCATGCTGGCCACATGACCCGGAAGCTGTACGCCGGCTCCCTCGGCCAATAAAGAGAGATGAACGCCACAACCCCAGAGTCGGCCACGACTGGACCTAATGGTCAGGGGTCCCTTTACCTTTACCTTAATCCTGACACCAGGATTTTTACATGCAGCTATGAGAAGGGAGTGTGTGAAAAAAATAACAGCAAGAACAGAATTAGGAGTTCAGCAAGTGCTGCGGCTTGTTATCGGACCCCACCTGATAATAATGAGCTTTACCACCATCGCTTACATCAGCAACTTTTTGTTTTTTTCTGTGTTCTAGCAGAACACTTTTCTTTTTACTGCGAGGGAAAGCTGTGTTCTGCCCTTGCAGGTCTCAGATTTGCATTGCACTCTGCAGTATTGTTTAACAGAGTAGAAGGTGCCACTCTCTTAAGGGCGGGAGAGGGATGCAAATTTGCAAAGCAACAGACTTCATTGGTGTTATGTACTAAGCTTGGATCCTAGAACAATAGGCAAGTAGGATCCTAGAATGCAACAACTGATTGGCTTGCAGGAGAAGACCAATCAGGCTCCAGGAAGAAGTTAATCAGCCTGTTAGGCTGGTAGGATCATAGAATGCAACAACTGATTGGCTTGCAGGAAAAGACCAATCAGGCTCCAGGAGGGAAGCAGAATCAGCCAATCAGATGGGACTCATTGTGTAAATAATGAATATAAAAGCATGAGGTTTGGGGGGCAATTAAATCACTGTTTTACAAGCTGTAATAAAGAGCATGAAATCACTACAGGACTCTGAGTATATTTCAATTGTGATCAAATGTTGAAAGAGAGAAATAATCTTGAGCCTATCAAAATATTGAGCATAACCACACATTTCAAGGAAATCTACCCAAACACAACCCCTCAGTTTGGAATGAATCATTGCTAATTCTATTATCTGTCTGCCAAGTGTCCAAATCACATAGCTATTCCAACTCCCTTCAGAGGGTGGATGATCCAGTTATATTCTTAAATCCTGTCTTTGAGTCCAGGTCTGGAGTCTGCCCAGTCAGAGCCTCTTGTGTAAGCCACCATGAAGATGGGCTTTTAAATAAAATAAATGGCCGATTTTTAAAATGTAGCCATTTTGTGTTCACTAGGGCTACAGTCTGGTGACTGGGACATGGCTGGCGGTGTGGTCTAAACCACCGAGCCTCTTGGGTTTGCTGATCAGAAGACTGGCAGTTCGAATCCCTGAGATGGGGTGAGCTCCCATTGCTCTGTCCCAGCTCCTGCCAACCTAGCAGTTTGAAAGCACACCAGTACAAATAGATAAATAGGTACCACTGTGGTAGGAAGGTAAACGGCATTTCCATGTGCTCTGGTTTCTGTCACGGTGTCCCATTGCACCAGAAGCGGTTTAGTCATGCTGGCCACATGACCCAGAAAGCTGTCTGCAGACAAAAGCCAGCTCCCTCGGCCTGAAAGTGAGATGAGCGCTGCAACCCCATAGTCACCTTTGACTGGACCTAACCATCCAGGAGTCCTTTACCTTTTACCTTACAGTCTGGTGCAGACTTACCTGGAAGTAAGTCCCACTGAACTCAGCGAGGCCTAGTTCTTAGTAGAATTGCAATGTAAAGCTCAGATTCAGCATTTGTTGTCAATGCCAGAGCTCCTTCCTGCGAGATTGAACAGATAAAAGTTTCACAGAGGAACTACAGAGTGCATTTCTCTCACTGCTGAATAATTAGAGAGCAGGGCTTGCCTCACAAAAAGGGATGTGGTGAAGACTCACAAAGTTTTTAAGACTTATAAAGAATTGGCCAGGTGGAGAAACCAAACAGGTAAAGAACATGGGGGAAGATATCCCTGCCCCCTCTCTTGTGAGTACAGTGGTACAGTCCTGTTTACGAAGGATTCGGTTTACGAACGCCGCAAAACCGGAAATACTGTCCTGGTTTGCGAACTTTACCTTGGTCTACGAATGGAAGCCGAATGGTGGAAGGGCACCAGCAATGGGAGGCCTCATTAGGGAAAGCGAGCCTCGGTTTAAGAACGGTTTTGGTTTATGAACAGATTTCCGGAACAGATTAAGTTCGTAAACCAAGGTACCACTGTACAGCAATGTGACTTGGAAGGAGGAACAGACGACCTCCCTGCATTTTAAGCCGCTAGTGTATACATAGCCTTACTAGGGAATAATCCTCATTGAATCCAAAGGGATTTATTTTCAAGTAAACACTGATAGGATGGTGATGTTATTCTCATAGTCACTGCACTGGATTTCAAAGTGTGCTGCAAATTTATACTGTTTGTCCTTCAGGGCACATTTGTGTATAGAAATGGCCATCCTTAGAACCTGTAATTTGTCTGACACATACAGTGAAACTTTGGGCGTTTCCAGATGATAAAAAAACTCCCTGCTCTGACACATACCCTTGACAAGCCTATTCTTTATTTGTTCATTGTTTACCATACCGAAGAAAAGATCTGAACTTTCCCTGGCTGCCATTCCCAGCAGGAGATTGCGGTTTGTTTGTGTTTCACTGTAGAGGGAATTAATGTGTTTCTGGGTTCTGATGTTTAGAGAAAGAATTCGCTTTTTTGTGTCATGTTGTCACCAGAAAACCTTTTTCCCTTTAGTTCTTCAACTGATTCAGTGGTAGGGTGTATGATTATGCATTGCCCCCTAAAGAGGAAATCTATCATTTTTATTTTTTTTAAAAAAAGAAGAAGACAGTTTTGGCGCAGTTCTGAATAAAATTTGCACATGCTAATTTGAAGAAATAGATGCCCATCTATATATAATTGCTGCAATTTGTGGGGATCTATTCCCTCTTTTGGCGGTGGTGCATATGTGGCAGGAGAGAATCAAGACTTGGTTTTCAAGAACCAAATGTTTTCCTGAAAACTTAAGTTGCTCTACCATCTACAGAAAACCACTCTTGCCTTCTTCTTTCATCTTGTGCCTAGCAGGT
Source organism: Podarcis filfolensis (assembly GCF_964270895.1). NCBI lineage: Eukaryota > Metazoa > Chordata > Lepidosauria > Squamata > Lacertidae > Podarcis > Podarcis filfolensis. The sequence continues at coordinate 27,115,938 of NC_139603.1, read as the reverse complement.
TGACTTGCAGTAGACCCATTTTACTATAGTGTTATATATGGAAGTGAGAGCTGGACCATAAAGAAGGCTGATCGCCGAAGAATTGATGCTTTTGAATTCTGGTGCTGGAGGAGACTCTTGAGAGTCCCAGGGACTGCAAGAAGATCAAACCTATCCATTCTGAAGGAAATCAGCCCTGAGTGCTCACTGGAAGGACAGATCCTGAAGCTGAGGCTCCAATACTTTGGCCACCTCATGAGAAGAGAAGACTCCCTGGAAAAGACCCTGATGTTGGGAAAGATTGAGGGCACAAGGAGAAGGGGACGACAGAGGACAAGATGGTTGGGTAGTGTTCTCGAAGCTACCAGCATGAATTTGACCAAACTGCAGGAGGCAGTGGAAGACTGTGCCTGGTGTGCTCTGGTCCATGGGGTCACGAAGAGTCAGACATGACTAAACGACTAAACAACAACAGTGATATATATATATATATATATATATATATATATATATATATATGGAGTAACAAAGGATGGGGGGACCCACTACTTGCATTTACATCATCATAGGACTGGGTAAATGAACATAGCAGGCAGCAGTGAATTTTTAGCAACTGATAATAGTTGAAGGGGGGGGTGTACACAGGCAGTAATTGCTGTTGCAAGAGCAGGGATTTGTCCCTATTTTTATCTGCTGAAATGTTGGAGGGTGTGACACCCTCACCTAGCAACCATCAACACACTGCATTATCACTCCTAGGTTAGATCCGTACAAGAGCACTTAGGAATTGTTGGGTGGAATCTAAATGGTACCTTTATTCTCCTTGTAAGGCTTTCTGGTAAGAGTGGGGAAGGGAAGGCATTTTGCTGATGCCTGTCAGGAGTCCAGGTGCCCATCTTAATAATACAGTAAGCATAGGTAATTGAAAAGGAGGATTTATTGCAAAAACAAACAGAAAGTTCCGGACAACTCTGACAAAGCTTCTGACATCACTAGTCAAGATGACCCTTCTGAAGACTCTTTCCTGTGTCAGCAGAAGATATTGAACTTATGACCCTTATGTCTCTTGTTTTGTTTCCTATCTAGCAGCCCTCCCATTCGCCGACTCTTCAGACTTAATGGATGAGCTCCAACCTCTTCCTGTTCTGAGAGGCTGTCTCTGAATCTATTTGCTCCTATTTATGCTTCCTGCGAGCTTTGGCTGCATTCTAGCTACAGCCTTATCAATCTGCCCATCAAGGTCAGGAAGAGCCGGCTCTTCCCTGCCTGACTAACATCTAAGCCTCTCTGTTCCTGGCTGCTTTCTGCAGTTGGCTGCAAACCTTTGCTTGGAGCTGGCTCGTTCCTGACAATGCCCCTCCTCCTGCAACACCAAGCAGCTCCCCTCCCCCCATGAGAGTTGAACAAATTCCTGAGCAGGGTGGAAGGTGGCATGGGGGGACTGCACAGGGAAGGGAGAATCCCCTCCATTCCTCTTCTGCTGTGTCTAAATCCTGTGCAAACAAGTAAGGTCACAAATTGGATTTGGCCAATTGTTGTTGTTACTCTGCCATCCTGTCTTGCTCCTTACTTTTTCACATTCAGATTATTAGGCATGCAATCCTATATACATTTACCAAGGAGTCGGAGAGACTTCTGAGTAAACATGCATAGAGTTGAGCTTCAAGGGTATATTCAGGGCAGGGGTGGATTTAGGAGAGAACAACCGGTTCACCTGCATTGGGTACTGAAACAATGACTTAGAATGGAAGGAGAGAGGCAGTGGGTGCTGGATTTTGCCACTGAAATATGAAAGCCCATAACACCGAGTAAGTTGGCATTCAGGCTACTGATTGGCTACCCCTGCTTTCTCATATGTGGTTTCTTGTACCCAAGAATGCCTAGGAACTGGAGCAACCAGACCAGGTTGATGGTAACTTTCCCTCTGAAAAGAGTGTTCTTAGAGTTGGTTCACGTCTGTAGCAATATCTCTCAGTTTATCAACTGAGTGCAGTGCATTTGACGGCTTGCTACTAAATGACTCCATTGAAAGCCTTGTACTGAAAGCCAACAGTAGTTCTATCTGTAGTGTTATATCTGCAGTCTTCCACTCAAAAGTCAACCCATGATGCTGCTGTCGTCAAGTTATGAAGAAGATGTATGGGTGAGGCAGCCCTGTGTCTCTCCCTGTGTCATTTTCCTGGTTCAGGTTTTCATTCATTCATTCCCTTAGGAGAGGTAAAGGAAGGTGTTGGTGGCGGCCCTTTCTGGCCTCACAAGCCATTGCAAGAAAATAATTATCATTCCCCCACAAAAAATGGCATGGCTGTTTTTTCCCCAGTCAGCACTGATGTAAAGGAGACAAACAGCTTTGTCCAAAGTGACCCATCACATTAAGTTTGTGCAATTTCTTTCTATACACCTACCCAATAAACAGCGAATGAGCGAGATCCCCAAGTGTGAAAGCTGCCCGTGAGTCAAAAGTTTTAGCCTGGCAGATCCTGTCTCTCTCTGTCAGGTCTTTTCTCCTAATGTGTGAAAGGGTATTTCCTGCTGACTCACCTCCAGCCGATCCCTTTATGCAAGCAAACATAAAAGAATAATCCACATGGAAGATAAGATACACTCTGAGTCACTGGTTATGGGAAAAAACTCCCCCCCCCCATTTGTTACTATGGGTTGAAAACAACCAATACTTGGTGTAGATCCATTAAAACCAATGGATTTAAGTTAGCCATGGCTAGCTTAAGTCCATTGAGTTCAATGGGTCTCTTCTGAGTACAAGTGCCTCCAGAGCATCAGTGTTTTGCAGAAGGTGTTCAAATGCATACTGGAATGGAAACCCACCAGAGCACAACACATAACTTTTAAAAACAACAATAGACTTTTTGCAGTTTGGAAATACATTGGAAATACATTGGAAAATGTAGGATGAACGGCTAATGGAAAGATGTGTAAACACTCCACTAATAAATCAAGATGAATGCTCATTGTCATATAACTTCCTTGTAAACAAATCAGTGTAAATGCTTAATAAAGACCAGCTGTAGTCTAACCACTATCTATGCTTTGATTGGTAGTTAATTGTATAGGGCCATCGGTGTACATCACATGTTAGATCATAGATTGATCCCTATTCTAAAGAACTTTTGGACTAAAGAAATGTGTTTAGTCTGTGCCCTGGTCCAAGAACTGTTGGGTCAATAGGATTAGCAAACACACTTGAAATCTAATTATGCATTCAATGTGCATACCAGGTTTCCTTGCTTTTATCTTCATTGGTTGAAAATTTACAATGAGAGAAAGAGAGCTATGGCAGAATACAACACAAAAACCTGGAAGTTGAACTTGAAACCAGAAGGCTGGAGGGATATGTTTTACTACAACTATCATCATCCCTGATGACTGGGGCAAACCAGCCAAATGGGTGGAATAATAATAATAATAATAATAATAATAATAATAATAATAATATAATTAGCAATGCTTGCTGGGGCTGCAGTAGTCTGCAATGTCTGTAGGGTACCACCAGACAATGTCTGGACTGTACCACAATGGCTGGAGCAATCCCTGTCTCTGAGTCTAACCCACCTCACAGGGTTGTTTGAAGGATCAAAATCGGGAGTACCATGTATGTTGCCTTTTGCTAGTTGGAGGAAAGATGGAATAGAAATGTAACAAACACACAAACCAAGAGATGTGTTGCAGGCCACAACTTATGGATAGTGACCTACATTCAGACTGATGGGTCTCCAGTTGCACAGCCTTGCTTTATCCCCTGGATCTGCTCATCAGGCCAGGTTTTTTTTAATGTCTACATTTGGCAACCTAATCTGTGTATGCATTGAGGAAGCGGGAGAGGTAGAAGGAGAAGGATGTCTCTGCAGTGGTACCTCGAGTTAAGAACTTACCGTATTTTTTGCACCATAACACTCACTTTTTTCCTCCTAAAAAGTAAGGGGAAATGTCTGTGCGTGTTATGGAGGGAATGCCTACGGGTGGCATGCCTACGGATTTTCTTCCTCTAAAAACTACGTGCGTGTTATGGTCGGGTGCGTGTTATAGAGCGAAAAATACGGTAATTCATTCTAGAGGTCTGTTCTTAACCTGAAACTGTTCTTAACCTGAGGTACCACTTTAGCTAATGGGGCCTCCTGCTGCCACTGTGCCACCACCATGCGATTTCTGTTCTCATCCTGAAGCAAAGTTCTTAACCCAAGGTACTATTTCTGGGTTAGCGGAGTTTGTAACCTGAAGTGTCTGTAACCTGAGGTAGCACTGTACTACTCTTGGATTTCGCCCTCAGCCATTCCTGTCTTTTAAAATAAAATCAACATCCCTGTGCACTGTACTTCTTTCAGGCACAAATAGAACACCACAGCATGAATCGCCACACTTTTGCCACGACAACTGCCTTGCGGGGGAAAAATATGACACCTTCAACTAAAGCCTAAAATGACAGAGACAAAGAGATTGACTCATGCTGGCAGATGGTTTAGATTTGTATTTGCAACCATGAAAAGGTTGTAATAATTCAGTTTGTGTGTTTTGTGCTGTCATCTTGAATGAGTTTGCTACTTCTTTTTTGCACTTGCACTTTTTGACTTTGCTCCAGAGTAGTTCTTCCTTGCTCTCTCCTCCTTCAGTGAGGAGGTTGCCACAGCCTTTACAGGGGCGGTTTTGTTTGTGAATGAGAGAGCAATTTAGCCTTTTGTAATTACCACTTTGTGCAGGATAAGGACGAATCATGAGGACGCAAAATCAAACACACAGGCTGAAATTGGTACTTCCAAAACAACTGAGGATGTAATGGATCGATGTCGGAGGAAGAGAGCAAGAGTGCAGTAGACCTGGGATAACATTTAACCTAATCATGCACTGGGGCTCCATTTCTAGAATTTCCCCCCACCACATGGTGGGAGTGCCACTAGTGAAAAAATACTGTTTGTCAGTCTTCAACCAATAGTGGCTCCTGCCACCAACTGAAGACCAAAGCAACAGCAGCTTCTGTCTCACTTTCACAGAATGCAAGATCAATAACGCGAAGACCAGCCCTATGAATGTCCACTCAGGAGCTGCTCAAATTGAACTGAGTGAGACTTAGTCTCAAGTACAGACCTAAAGGACTGAAGAAGAAGAAGAGTTTGGATTTGATATCCCGCTTTATCACTACCCTAAGGAGTCTCAAAGCGGCTAACATTCTCCTTTCCCTCCCTCCCCCACAACAAACACTCTGTGAGGTGAGTGGGGCTGAGAGACTTCAAAGAAGTGTGACTGGCCCAAGATCACCCAGCAGCTGCATGTGGAGGAGCGGAGACGCGAACCCAGTTCCCCAGATTACGAGTCCACCGCTCTTAACCACTACACCACAGTGCAGCGTTCATGGTTACTTAAGACTCACTTCTGAATATACAGTGGTACCTCGGGTTACATACGCTTCAGGTTACATACGCTTCAGGTTACAGATTCCACTAACCCAGAAATAGTAACCTCGGGCTAAGAACTTTACTTCAGGATGAGAACAGAAATCGCGTGGCGGCAGCAGGAGACCCCATTAGCTAAAGTGGTACCTCAGGTTAAGAACAGTTTCAGGTTAAGAACAGACCTCTAGAACGAATTAAGTTCTTAACCCAAGGTACCACTGTACAAGCAATCAGATTGATTTAGGACATACGCAGGAGGAGAAATATTTTAATCCAGTACTGCAGTGTGCGCCCAGTAAGGTTTTATTCAGAAGCTCTACCTTCCAACAGCATTACTGAAACATCTGCTGAAGAATAAGAGAGCTGTCATCTCAACCTCTCTGGCTCCTGCAATGTGCTGGGAATGTCTGTGCCAGCTCTACTGCCTTTGCGCACAGAGCCTCCTTCTGTGTCCCTTACCTTTCCCTCCCTCAAAGATCAGGCCACAGAATGCTTTGTTTCCCTATTGAGCTTTGTGCAGAAAGAAAAAAGCCACCCAGTGCGGCAGACATGGGGAAAGAATGAAGCCTGTTGATAACGGAGGAGGCATGTGGGGCTCTTCTGATCGGCTGTCTGGTCTAGTGGATTGCATCTGAGCTGTGCCCTTCAGTTTGACACCCCGCTGGGCCATGCGCCTTCCCCCAGATCATGGTGAGCAGGGGGCCCTCCAGAAAGTCCTCTTTAATGCACATTCATTATGATTTGTGCTCATTATGTTGTCAAGGCGGCCATATTGAGCAAGCTTGTTTTCTCCTGCTCTGGAGGGTAATTTATTATTATTATTATTATTATTATTATTATTATTATTAATTTATTTATACCCCGCCCATCTGGCTGAGTTTCCCCAGCCACTCTGGGCGGCTCCCAATTGAGTGATAAAAACAACACAGCATTAAATATTAAAAACTTCCCTAAACTGGGCTGCCCTCAGATGTCTTTTAAAAATAAGATAGCTGCTTATTTCCTTGATATCTGTTGGGAGGGCGTTCCACAGGGCGGGCACCACTACTGAGAAGGCCCTCTCTGTCTGGTTCCCTGTAACCTCACTTCTCGCAATGAGGGAACCACCAGAAGGCCCTCAGCGCTGGATCTCAGTGTCCAGGCTGAACGATGGGGGTAGAGACGCTCCTTCAGGTATACAGGACTGAGGCCGTTTAGGACTTTCAAGGTCAGCACCAATACTTTGAATTGTGCTCGGAAACATACTGGGAGCCAATGCAGATCTCTCAGGACTGGTGTTATGTGGTCCCAGTGGCCACTCCCAGTCACCAGTCTAGCTACTGCATTCTGGATTAATTGCAATTTCTGGCTCACCTTCAAAGGTAGCCCCACGTAGAGCGCATTGCAGTAGTCCAAGCGGGTAGGACTTGAACCAACGGCTTCATGTTACAAGAAAGGAGATTCTGACTAAACATCAGGGAAGAACTTTCAGACAGGAAGAGCTGTACGACAGTTGAATTGTCTCCCTTGGGCACTGGCGGAGGAAGGGGGTGGGGTGAGCGGTCTGCTCCGGGTACCATCCCAGGTGGGGTGCCATCGCGCCTGCCCCCCGGACATGCACCGTGCACCACTGGGACGTGTGCCAGGCACCACGCCCCGCGAGCAGCACACCGTGCCCTGCGGGCAGCATGCCAACCACGCCCCTGCCTGTTCTCTGCTCCCAGTGCCAGATCATGCAGCTCTGCCACTGCCCTCAGGAGGTCATGGACTCTCCTTCCTTGGAGATTTTTAAGCAGAGGTTGGATGGCCATCTGTCATGGAAGCTTTAGCTGAGATTCCTGAGTTGCAGGGGGTTGGACTAGATGACCGTTGGGGTCCCTTCCAATTCTACAATTCTATGATTCTATTATATGTGGTTCTGTCTACAATGCTATTTCAGCCTGCAGAAGTTGCAGGCCAGTCATACGGCTTCTTTTCCAATCATTGCTTATCTTGTAACTGCCTACTGAAATCATGTAATTTTCTCAGGGGTGCGTATGCATGCACTACAGCAGGGGTCAGCAAACTTACCATGCCTTGGGCCGGTGTCTCCAGCGCCGATTGCGCAGCGGGCCAGAGGGCAGGGGAGCGTGTGCCCATATGTGTGCACATACGCTATTTCCAGCGCACTTCCAGGTCAGAGGAGCACCGGAAATAGCTTGTGCGCATGTGCATGGGCCTTCTCCGACCTGGATGTGCACCAGAAATAACACTTGTGCATGCGCAAATAATGCTTGCGCATGCGCACAAGCTATTTCTGATGCTCCTCCGACCCAGAAGTGGGCAGCTGCGCAGCACAGCACTGGTAACAGTGGGCAGCGGGGGTCGCTGCGGGCCTTAGTTTGGGGACCCCTGCACTACATCACATCCGGACAGCCTTTCCGGACAGCAGTAGTATGGTAACATTGGAACTGCATTGCATCTCCAACCAACAAGACAAAGAATCAATAAAACAGAATGAATCCACCACTAATGCACTATTATTGCATCAATAATAGTAAACCTCTACTCTGGAGGGACCCAAAGCTTGATTTGTTTGCAGAGAGATTAGATGAGCTCGGCTTTTTAACGAGCATTCTTCCTGATTTCTTTGTGAGGAGATCAGATGGCATTGTGTCAAGCAACTGCAGTTCCACACTGTCCAGGGCATTTCCCTGTCACTTTCCTTACAGCAAAAATAAAAATAAAAATCTTTGGGGGAAGCAAGAGTGCTTTGCTGCAGCTCCAGTTCAGTCTGCTTGAATTGTGTAGCCTGGGTTTGTCCAAAATAGGGAGAGTCTGGAAGCATGATGGCATGCTGCAGGGAAAACCCGAGGAAAACACCAGCCTGGAGCGGTGCCAAGTTACAGGCTCAGCTCTAGCTCCTGCAATTTGCCGCGTTCAGCTTTCTAAGCTGCCTGCGACAAACTTGAGCAGATGAAAACAATATAGATGGTGGGTCAAATTACACATGACACATAGCCGTGCAATTCCCTTCCCCCCTCCAAACACTTTTTATAAAACACTTTTTATGAACTTTGAAGAATGGGATTGAGAGTGGGAAGTGACTAGAGGAAGGAGTTTAATTCTTCCTGTTATTTGGCTGCTCAAAATGTCCCACTCCCCATTTTCCTACCCCTGCAAGGTGGGGGGAGATACAGCCAGAGGGCAGGAAAGTTGCTTGCATGCTTATTAAATTTTGTGTAGACATGAGGTGGGAAGGAAAAGTATGAGGCGACCCCTTTCCCTTAGTGTCTCATTATGCTCTCAACAGCAGCCTCCAGGACTGCTTTGCAGTTTTAAAAAACTTGGGAAGACTCACACGACTCAGCACCCCACAAGTAGCTTTAATTGCAAAATTCAATGTATGCCAGATTAATGTATCTATACCAGCCTGGTGGTGGCTTCTGGCTGTTTTGGAATACGACTCCCATCAGTCTGTCCAAAACATCTGGTGGGTACCGTATTGGAGAAGGCTGAATTATGATTCATGACATCTCTGCCTGTTCAGATTCAATGAACAATAAATAACTGTTGGCTATTGGTCTTTGGAAACTTAGACTGTACTAAAATATAACATTTAACCACATTACCTGAAATTGGTTTGGGAATTAATATTACTGAGATGCCTAGCGAAATATTTTCTAAATGTGCATATGGCTTCTTCTTCTTTTATTTGCATGTATGCTCATCTTAGAATATAATATTGCTTCTTGACTTAAAAGTATTCAATATCCATCCTGATTCACTTGCACAAAACTTAGTGCTGGATCGACTATGCCTGGTATTTCCTGAGCATTTGTTTACAGGGCACTTATCTGACACTGAGCAATCATCTTGATTTGCTCGCAGGGCATTTATATAACTTTTTGTTGATCTTTCATTCATCCCATACTTTTAAATGCATTTCCCCACCACTTTCTGAACCAGAAAAAGTATGCTTTGTTTGTTTTAAGTGGGTTTATTCTGCTAGGTGACAGAGCACTTCAATCCACTTTAAATGTGCAAACCTGAAGGTCTGGTATGTGCTTGATTCCATCCAGCAAAATACAGACAGCTTGGAGGCACTGCCAAACTACTCTGATTTCAGAAAGAGGGAGAAGAAACACATCCTGTTTCCATGGCTTAGGCCCTTAGCCTATGCAACAGCAGCCAGACAAGTATGGTTAGTGTAACCCACAGAACAGGATCCCTACATTTACAGCTGATGCATCCCCCCAAAATTCATAGATGCTTAGAACTGTAGTGTTGGAAGGGATCACCTCGTAGTCCAAACTCCTTGCAATGCAGGAATATGTAGGTGGCCCATGTTTGGATTGAACACACGACCTTGGCGTTATCAGCACCCTGCTCTAATCAACTGAGCTAACCCCATAATACTTCCCATAGGAAATCAAAATGCTTGTTTACAAAGCTGTTGTACCACCAACCTTACTGCATGCTTGTGAAACATGGACCACTTATAAATACCATCTCCAACTCCTCGAAAGATTCCATCAATGGTGTCTCCAAACATTTTTACACATCACTTGGGAAGACAGACAAACTAATGCCAGTGTATTGGAAAAAGCAAATATCACCAGTGTCGAAGCAATGATTCTTCAACATTAACTTCGTTGGACCGGTCATGTTGTGCGGATACCTGATTATTGTCTTCCAAAGCAACTACTTTATTCCGAACTTATAAATGGAAAGCATAAAGCTGGTGATCAACAAAAGAGGTTTAAAGACTGTCTCAAGGCAAATCTAAAAAAATGTAGTATAAACACCGACAACTGGGAAACACTGGCCTGTGAGCGCTCCAATTGGAGAACAGCCTTTACCGAAGGTGTCATGGGCTTTGAAGACACTTGAATGCAGGACGAAAGGAAGAAACGTGCTAAGAGGAAGGCACGCTTGACAAATCCACACCGTGATCAGCTCCTGCCCGGAAACCAATGTCCCCACTGTGGAAGGACATGTGGGTCCAGAATTGGCCTCCACAGTCACTTAAGGACTTACTGTTAAGACTGTGTTCATGGAAGACAATCTTACTCGGCTACGAGTAATCGCCAAAGAAGAAGAACTTCCCAAGTTGCCAGTTGTGTGCTACCATGCTGAACCAGAAGCATAGGATGCCAGGTCTTAGTTATCTCTTTTTGCTCTCCAGGATCCAACCTTGGAACTTGCTGAGGCAGAGGTTTCAGGGTGTCAGAGCAATGGGAGTTTTTTGGTACCTGTCATTAGACACTGCTTTGTCAGCACCGCCGTTTTCCTGCTCTGCTGACTCTTACTCCTATTATTAGATATCTTTTTCTACCCGGCGTCCTTTCAGAGAGAAATATCAAAGAGGTATTTGTCTCCCTGGGGTGTATAGCATATCTTGTTGTTGTACCACAGACAGTTGGCTAAGTTCACAGCCTCAGCAGAATTGTACAATTACACTGACTCTTAAGTTAATTTATCTGAAGCCTCGTTGAAATTAACAGGGCACTGGGCAAGTCAATCATCATGACTTCACCTAAATCCCATTGGAACTAAGGGCAACTAAGTCTGGATCCAACCCAAAGGTTTGTGTTTTTTTGTCCCGTCCCCCCAAGTTTCAAAAAGAAAAAACTATTTTTTTACACACACACACACACACACACACACACACAAAACCAGACTTGTTTACATTAAACCATAGTCCATTTCAGTACATTTATGGGGTTCTCTAAACCCCTGGACTTCCCTCCCCCCCTCCCAGGTTCCAAAATTTATCTTCCTTTTTAAACTGCATCTGATTGCATTTATCCAAATTATTGTACTTCAGTCTTATCCTTTGCTATTATAAATTACAAGCGCTATGTCAATCCTGCTAACGTTTTTAAGATTTTTACAGTGTTCTTTAATATACTCTATAAAATTATGCCATTCTCTATTAAATTTGTTATCCTCTTGGTGCCTGATCTTCCTGGCCAGCCTTGCCATCTCCGCATAGTCCATCATCTTCATTATCCATTCTTCTTTTGATGGGGCTCTTTCTTCTTTCCATCCCTGGGCAAATGGATCCAACCCAAAGTTAATACTCTGCTCTTCTCCCTCTGCCCAAAGTTTTGAACTCTGCATAAGAAGCAAAATTAGTTTCTGGCAACTCTTAACTTTCAGCAACCTGTGGTTGCAAACAAAATACTGAGTTGGTGCCTCCCAAATTCTGGATGGCTGCACCACCGTTTGCTGTATTTTCTCTCTCCCAAGGGGCAGAGAATACTGCAAAGAGGCAGTGGCATGAGAAGGCAAAACTGTAGAAAGGGCATCAAGCCCCTTGACGGTTGTCTTGAATTCAATTTAGTCTGCATTTAAAGGCAAACCTACCTAGATTGCATTTTCCAAAACAATGTACAAACCAAAACACAGCCCCCCTTTGAAATCTGCACTTCTCCGAGATTTGTAATGCAGTCCTCCAGCTGAGTAATGCGTACAAAAATGCATATACTAGGGTAGAGTGTGCTACACTTGACACTAATTATTTTTGCTTACAGTCTTACTGACAGCAACCCTGACACTCTCATGGCAACAACTTCTAAAGAACTTCATGCCGTGGATAGATTGCTGAAACCGGGTTCATCTTCTCCGTCGCTATCGCTAGGGAAGAGATCAGGAAATTGCACAGGTGTCTTTCTTTGAGATGAAGGGCTATTGGCAAATCCACACCATGATCACCTGCTGCCCAGAAACCAATGTCCCCACTGTGGAAGGAAGTGTGGATCCAGAATTGGCCTCCACCGTCACTTATGGACTCATTGTTAAAACTGTGTTTATGGAAGACAATCTTACTCGGCTACAAGAGATCTCCAAAGAAGAAGCAGCAGGTGGGAGGACTTTGGTAATCTTTCAGAATATGGTGCCCTTCGTGAGGGCAAAATTTGGCACCCCCAAATGGATCTTCTCAATCATGTATCTTCTCAGTTTTGCACCCCCTTGGCTCAGCACCCTGTCCAGGGGAACGGCCCTCCATCAGGTGCTGAGTATTATTGTGTCAGGGACATGGGTGGCGCTGTGGGTTAAACCACAGAGCCTAGGACTTGCCGATCAGAAGGTCGGTGGTTCGAATCCCCGCGACAGAGTGAGCTCCCGTTGCTCGGTCCCTGCTCCTGCCCACCTAGCAGTTTGAAAGCACGTCAAAGTGCAAGTAGATTAATAGGTACCGGTGCAGCAGGAAGGTAAACGGCGTTTCCGTGTGCTGCTCTGGTTCGCCAGAAGCAGCTTAGTTATGCTGGCCACATGACCCGGAAGCTGTACGCCAGATCCCTTGGCCTATAAAGCGAGATGAGCGCTGCAAGCCCAGAGTCAGCCACGACTGGACCTAATGGTCAGGGGTCCCTTTACCTTTACCTTACTATTGTGTCAGGGACTGGCTGGATGAGGAAGAGTGGTGAGAGCCGTCTGCCCAAGAGGGCACAGAAGACAACAACTTAGATCCCGGATCCTGGTGGTGGGACACAGAACAGCAGTCTGCAGAAGAGATGAGCTGGGAGATGCTAGAAGCAGAGGGTTTGAGCGATCAAGAGTCAGGAGTAGGGGGCCTTTCCCGGACATTGTTAAAGGTTGAGAGTCACAGTGTGAATGCAGATTCAGACAGAGAGGAGTCAGAGTTTGCCCTGGCTACCCAGCAGCAGGCCAGTCCCAGTCCTGCTGGCTCTCCTCCCCCTCTGTCACCCCACTCGAGGAGAGTCCTGCACATTGCTGAGCCAGACAGGCCCAGAGGAGGAGCTCACCACTTCGACACAGCCTTCATCTGCTTCGGGAGATCCGCTTCGAGAGATCTGCTTCATCTGCTTCGAGAGATCCAGAGTGAAAGAGTATAGGGGAAGGGGAAGAGCTAGTAGCTTCAGCAGTGTCTCAGCTGGCTTAAGACGGACCAGAGAACTCTCCTGTGTTATTTTCTGTGAATAAAGAGCTAACTGCGTTCTGTGCCATGTGTGCATGTGTGTGTGTGCCTGCCCTGTGGTTGTCCTGGCTTGCTTGACAGCTCCTTGACATACTGGCATGAGTGGGACCTGTTTCCAAAGCTTGCTGCAGTGCCCACAGGGTGGTTCACAATGCAAATGCAGAGGAAAGGATTAATTGTTTATTGCTGAATAAAGACAAAAATTATGACATAATTGCAAGTGATGCAATTAGCATATTGCTCAGTTAGGCCGTGTGCATGTGTGCATGTGTGTTGCCCTGACTAAACTCCTGGTTCCCAGCTTACTTCTGGCAGCTGGCCAGGGTTTCCCCTTGGCACTGTTCTGCCACCCTATTCTTCGGCAGGCATAAACCACACCTGACCTACATTACGTCCCTGCCTATTAGGCTGGTTCAGCTGCCTAGCTGGGCTGGGAACAGCAGCAGGAGATGACAGGAAGAACAGGAATTCTGCAGATAGGAGATCTGCCTGGCCCTGGACAGAATGATACAAGTATGCAGCAGCTGTTGTACAAGACTTCACTTTGCAAATGTGCCATATGGATCTTAACAGGGTGTAGGTTCCTGGCGTAACAGCTGGCTAAACTCTCTGTCATTTAAGCTGCAGTAGGATAGAGCACTTCCCCTCCCTCCTGCTCCATGGCTTTGTACACAAGTACCTCTAAAGCACATTTGCAACTAACTAACCCCAGTTTGTTAAAGGTTGCTGGGAATTGTAACTCTGTGAGGGGTAAAATTCTTTGAGGGAAGGAATGTGCTTTGAATGTGCTTTAGAGGTATACCATGTACACAGCCAGATCGTGAAGCTGAGGCTCCAATACTTTGGCCACCTCATGAGAAGAGAAGACTCCCTGGAAAAGACCCTGCTGTTGGGAAAGATTGAGGGCACAAGGAGAAGGGGACGACAGAGGACGAGAAGGTTGGACAGTGTTCTCGAAGCTACGAACATGAGTTTGACCAAACTGTGGGAGGCAGTGGAAGACAGGAGTGCCTGGCGTGCTCTGGTCCATGGGGTCACGAAGAGTCGGACACGACTAAACAACTAAACAACAACAGCATGTACACAGTCCTTCTCTGAAAGCTATGCAGACTTTCTCTACCCTCTTAATCCTTTCACATTTGACCAGAATGTCTTGCAAGCCACTTGCTGCTGCTCAGAGGTCACCATCTCCCTGGTCAGCTCAGGACTATTATTATGGAACAGTGTTCCCCAGCATCAAGGTTTCATCTGTTGTGTGTTGCCTTCACAATGTATTAGCGATTCATGTTCCATAGACATAAAACTCTGTGTGTCTTTCCGTTGTGTGCCTAATTAAGGTGTCCGTAACACCCTGTGCTTTCAGCAGAGTTGGTTCCACTTTTGTGTTCCTTGTATTCTTTGCTTCCTTTGTATTGTTCCAGCCAGTTGCTCGGAACATTTCAGCAGGCTGCCACTGTTTACCTTCACTTGCATCCCTTGTTTATATTACATTCTCAGACTGTTCCCTTCATTGTGCCATTTGAATACCACAACACCCAACTGTTCACGTTATTGTCTTCACAATTACATTTTCAGCATTGCTCTGTGCATGCAGGTGCAGACCTCCCCTCCCTCTCTTGCTGTGTATTTATTTGAACAGCGATGATCGAAAGAGCAGGGCTCAATCCTGTGTACAGTAACCAAAGTAAACGGGAATGTAGGGCTCCCTGCTGCTATGCAATTCTCTGACAGAGCCCTATGGCGAAAGGAACAGCTGCATCTGCCTCTCTTGCTTCTTTAAAATTCTCTACAGCTGACAATGTGAAAAATTGCACTTTTTAAAATCGAAAAGGTAGAAGATCGTTGGCCGTATCCTGTAGCAGTCCCAGCACAGATGAAAGAAGCTAATACTTCTTTCTTATACTTAACGTATGCTTCTTTTTTCCATTTTTTAAAATTAATTTTCCAAATTTATATCAAACATAAAAGAAAAACATTACAATATAAAACAAACAAACATTTATCCTAACTGTTAAAATCCCAATTTTATTATCATTGTTGGGTGACTTCCTCAAATCCCCCTAGCTGAATTTCCATGTAAGTCATTGTAGCAGTTTTCCAATACTTCTTTCAGATGAAATAAACTTAGTCAATTAACATCTTTCTTTCTTTTCATATTATCCTGTATCCATAATATTATACAATTTAACATATTTAACTCCTAGGCCAATTTGGTACTTACAAATAATTCTACTTATCTTATCTTAGCATGTTTAACTAAATAATCCTTAAATTTCTTCCATTCTTCTTGGTGCTCCTCCTCTTTCTGTTCGCAGATTTTTCAAGTCAGGTCGGCCAGCTCCAGAAAGTCCATCATCTTCATCTGCCATTCCTCCACTGTAGGCATTTTTTGTAGTTTCCAATTTTTGGCTAACAAAATTCTTGCTGCAGTTGTGGCATACAAAAACAATCTAACGTCTTTCTTGGGCAATTCCAAACCAATTATTCCAAGTAGAAAGGCCTCTGTTTTTTTTATAAATGTATATTTCAACATCTTTTTCAGCTCGTTATAAATCTTTTCCCAGAAGTCTTTCACCTTGGGACACGTCCACCACATATGATAAAATACTTTACTTATACTTCTTGATCTAGCCTAGAGTAGATCTATTGTCTACTCTGACTGTAGTGAATTTTCAGAGCTAAAGCTGAGAAAGTCTCTGGTGACTGGCGGGGAGGGGCGATGCTGTGTACCTGACCTCCCAGCAGTGGGGTAAAATGGCAGCCCTGTTTGGGCACAATGTCAGGGACACTGGATTGGCTCAGCCAGTGCATCTGCACAGCAGTGACATCCCCACTGCGTGACCCCTCTCCTTCCTGGTAAATAGCAGAGACTCTGCTGTTGGGAGGTCAGGTGTGTGGTGCAACTACTGGTTCCAATCCTTTTAACTGGGGTTGAACTTGAAACCTTCTGCACTCAAGGCACCTGCTCCAACACTGAACTACTGTCCTCCCCCAGTGAATGACCATTGGCTTTGCGTGATGATGTGTTTCCAGTAGACCTCTTCCTCTGCATGGGTCTATTTGAGCCAATGGGTTTGCCTGTTTGTACGCTGCCAGAAAAGTTGCAATGGCCTATCTGTTTATCTGCTCCTGGTCCTGATCACCTGCCCCAACAGAAATGATGCACTGAAATAGGCTGTTATGTCATATTGGTGCACTGACCCTTCACCAGCTTACGAAGGTGCAAGATCAGGCCTTAACCTTTAGAAATAAGAAGCGGTGAAGGTTTTGAACCCAGAGAGACTACTCACGAATGTTCACAATCATTAAAGGAATGGTTCAATGCCATAAGAAACAAAGAGTTTTTCATTTAATAAGAGCCGTTTGGCTGCACAAGCGTGCTTGCTGGGCATTCAGTTCTTCAGTCATGCTTCAGAATGTAAAATCCCTACTGGATCAGACCAATGCACCATCTATTATACTAAAGCACCCTCATTTCCACGGTGGCCAGTACAACGCCAGAAGAAACCCATAAGCAGAACATGAAGGAAACACAACCCTCTTGTGTTCAGCCCAACAACAGAATACACTTGTAAATAAATGGAACACCTAGACCTGGGTCTAGGATATTTTTAAATGAAAATTAGCTGACTTAGTTCTTCAGCAGAGCTGTGGATAAGGCTGAAGATGGGGGGGGGGGCCAAGAAAGAAAAGGCAGTGACTAATGGAAATGTCAAATGAACAAGAATATTAGCTGATAATCCTTTCTGTCTGTCCTAATCTTGTGTTCTTTCTGCTCTCCTGATTTTGGCCTGAGCAACTCCTCCCCATTAAGTGTAAAGCGAAGCCAAGATGGCTTTGAGTAAAATGAGAAGAGAAAGGTCATGTGGTGTCATTATTTTTTCGAACCGCTTTCTGCCGCACAGTTCCCTATGCAGGGCAGAACTTCTGAAAGCGGCTGCGTTTGATGTCCATTCAATAGCCACGTTGCCCAAGCCACCAACAGCTCGATATGCAAAATGTCCATAAAAGAGATTGAATCTCTTCCTTCCCCCTTCCTTTGCCCTGCTTCTGATTCACCTCTTCTCAAGTGTTTTGCTCTTTCACCATCACGCAGGAAGTCTCTACCCATCAGAGCTGTTCTGCAACAGAGTAGAAGTAAAAAAATAAAAAAGCTGTGCTTCTTTGAGGTTCTTGTCTTTGTTGTAAGGCTCCATTTTGAAAACATCCGCTGCCATCAGAACGGAGATTGTAGAAAGGGGCCTCTCCTGAGATGTCTCCTCTGACTCCCAGTCTCTTCTGTGAAATTTACAGAAGGGATTTTGTGGCTAGCATATTTTATATATATATATATTCAGAGGAGGAAATTTCTGGAGCCTGGGTCTGAATTTGATCTTCCAAACTGTTCATTGCCTCCCTGCATTTGTGCAATCCAGCTTGAAATAAATTAAAATTAAACTGCGAGATACCCTGCTGGAGAAACAAGATTCCATGCTTCTGGAAGCGAGAGCATTCTGAGCAATTCAAAGACTACTCTGTGTGTGTGTTTCCTTTCAGTCAGTGAAAAACTCGTTGGCTGAGGAGTGATGAAAAATTGGACAGCTCTCTGAGGGAAGAACCCCTACGATTTCCATTTCCTTTCTGACTAAATTAGGTAAGATTAAACGGCTATCATTGCTTGGAGTTAGTCTGCCACTTTTGCAGAGCGAAAAGATTTGGATTGAAATGTTAATTTGCTGCAGATAGGAGCTTTCTAATCAGCATCAAACTATTGTAATGCTAGGGGTAGATGCATTAATTGGGTGTTTGTCTATATGCATGGCTGAAAGCGCACGCCTGAGGTCACAAAGTTAGGATTTTAGAATATCAAAAGCATGTTGATCATATTAATGGAAAAATGAGTGATTGATATATACATATATATGCACCACCTGTGTCCGTTATCATTTAAGGGACTCTCTGGTCCAAGTCCAGATCTTTGTGAAAATGCCCTTTCAAATTCAGGACAACAACACCTGAAGAGCCATAGGTTTTCCCCACCCCTGCTCTAACCACTACACCACTGGCCTGAGGCTCTGCTTGCATGTGGATGCACCAGCTTGCCTCTTCAAGAGGCAAAGTGGACCCTCAGATCCTCAGGGAGTGGGGCATTTACATTTGCACAGTGCTCAAAAATTTGTACCAGCTCAAGGGAGAATGTGAAATGAAAATAAATGCCACAGGGTAATGAAAAGACTGGCACACAGATCTAGGCATGAACTGTGGAAATCAGCAGCAAATTATAGAAGAAACTGTACAAGCTCTTTTAAGGAACATTTCCTTTGTTTGCTTTCAGTAGCTGTTGACTTTCTTTCACCCAAAGCTATGCACACACACCTTCTCCCTTCCTCTCCCAAGGTGAACTTTGTACTTTCCTTGATTGTCATAATGATGGGTGAAATTATCCTCTACTCTGTTAGAATGCTAGCAGAACAATTCGCTAGGCAATTCCCACGTGAGTAAGGGCATACTAAAGCTGGCTGGTGTAATCCAGGCTGGTGATCCAGGTGATCCCTCCCAAGAACAAAGGGAAATTGTCCCAGACAGTGAGTGAGAACAGAACAAGGTGCAGTGCCTCCAGCTCACAGGCCAAATCTGGCCCAGTATGAAGTGAAGGACATGAGGCAGGAGTTGATAATGCAGGTAAGCTGCGCACAGGTGAGCTGCAAGCAAGCTGCCGGCCAGCTCTGTGGAGGCTCCTTTTATTGACACAATATGCAAGCCCAGATACATTTTGGGCTGTGACCTTTACACATCTTCCAGTCCCGAGATCATGGGGTGGTACAAAGCTATTTTGGCACCTGTTTGCACCACGTCATTTTCCCCTTGCACAGTGTATGATGAAAGAGACAAAGGTCTCAGAGACAAAGGTTACAGACAGGACACCGCAGACTACTGAGACCGCAAAGGTCAGACAGAGGGCAAGATGTTCAGACAGCTGTGGCTTTATCTGTGAGGGGGAGTGTGCCCCGCACCCCAAGGTCACGCGTGCAGGCAGCTGAGGTTGCCTGCGGGTGGGGAGTGTGCTCCGCACCCAGCGATCATTCCTACACCAGTATAGTCCCAATTTATCTGCACATTTCCCGCAAACTACTGCTCTATAACTGATGTCATACATGGTGTCAGGTAAGGGGCAGGTAGAGATATGTCTGAAAGTTCACCATAGGGAACTCAATCACATGGATGTTCCCTGCAGAAAGCAGGACTGAAGTCACACTGCGAAGAAGGCTCCAAGATGCCACCTGAAGGAGTTCACATCAGCTACCTACATTGCAGAGCTGGCCCAGAGGAACCCCTGTCTTGCTAGCCTTGCTGTCATGTATGAAAACTATACTGTATAGCAGGAGTGGAGAAATTTTTTGGCCTGGCTGGGTGGATCACACTGTGGGCCAACTTTGAAAGATGGGCAGGGTGGCCTACCTGTCAGTCATCAGAGGTGACTGACAGCTGTCAAGGTTGACCCATGTGGTGGGATGGTGAGAAAGTTCAAAGGGCTTGCTGAGCCTAATCACAGCTCTTCACAAACTCCCAACAAGCAGCTTTGCAAGCCCTGTAGTCTAAAACAACAACCCAACTTAAACACACATACACACACAATGCTCTTCAAATACTTCTTCAAGCCTTGATTCCTCAGCAAAGCTTTTTGCAATCCACTCTGCCTCAACTTTCCACTGACAACTTATCCTCTGATCCACTGTGGTAAAGAGATGGGAAGATAGGTGTTCAGGTTGCAGAAGAATACAGTGGTACCTCGGGTTAAGAACTTAATTCATTCTGGAGGTCTGCTGTTAACCTGAAACTGTTCTTAACCTGAAGCACCACTTTAGCTAATGGGGCCTCCTGCTGCTGCCGTGCTGCCACTGTGCGATTTCTGTTCTCATCCTGAAGCAAAGTTCTTAACCTGAGGTACCTTTTCTGGGTTAGCAGAATCTGTAACCTGAAGCATCTGTAACCTGAGGTACCACTGTACTGAGCTGCCAAATGACTGAACAGGTTTGCAATGGAAAATGCGGCATCTCCCTGTATGATGTTGCTGACAAAGTGGGACTCTATGAGAGATGTGCTAGGTCTTTTCAGGTGCTATTGCTCGATGGCCTGCCAAGATCACTTCCAGCTTTATAGTGCTTCTTAGATGAGATGGCCATAATGCAAAGTACAACGCTAGATTTTTAAAAATTTTATTAATTCTATTCGTCAAGGCTAGGTTAGTTCACAGATTCCTCTGGAAACTCCAGGTCCACAGCTACTCCTTAGCAAGCAGACTACAGCTGGATCAAAATGCCAGGGCACTTGAGCTGGCACAGGAAAGCAACTGAGCCAGACATTTCTGCGACTGAGATAAGTGATAATAGAAAGGTTCGTCTAATTAAATTTCTGCTTGAGATTGCAAGGATAAGAGCACAGGAACCTAACTTATTGGGGCATTCCTTCATCAGGTTGCAAAGGTTGGGGTTATTTTGACTTGGGGTAAATTGATATCTGCCCCTATTAGCAGCTAGTTTTGCATACGTAGAGAAAGAAAGAGGGAGGGAGGGTGAGTTAAACAGCCCTGCCCTTAAAAATGAATCTGCTAAATCCCATTTCCATAGAGGCAACTCTTCCAACCCCTTTTATTTCTGCTAATGTATTTAGGGGGCCAAATAAGAAATGTGGCCCAGGGTCTCGCAGTTGCTGATCCTAGTAATATGTGAACATGCCTTACAGTTTTTAGGCAAAGGTAAAGGGACTCCTGACCATTTAGCATGACTAAGCCACTTCTGGCGAACCAGAGCAGTGCACGGAAATGCTGTTTACCTTCCCACTGGAGCAGTACCTATTTATCTACCTGCACTTTGACGTGCTTTTGAACTGCTAGGTTGGCAGGAGCAGGGACCGAGAGATGGGAGCTCACCCCGTTACAGGGATTCGAACCGCCAACCTTCTGATCGGCAAGTCCTAGGCTCTGTGGTTTAACCCAGAGTGCCACCTGCATCCCTTACAGTTTTTAGGAAGCTTTTAATCCCCAGCCACCGCCACCCCTTATTTTGATTGATTGATTGATTGATTGATTGATTGGACTAGAACATAGACCAGTCCCTAATACATTGAAGCCTTTACTGAGCTAATCACCCAAAGGCGATTTTTATTTTTATTCGAACCTGCCAGCTGCCCTGGGAATCCCAGTCTCGTAGTTCCACCTCTGCTTCACTGCAGCATGAAACTGCAGTGTCTTCATCCCCAGATTTCTCAACCTTAAACTGCTGAACAAAACTGGCACAGGAGGAGAAGGAAAACGAGGCAGCTCATGTCATTATCAGGGCACGGCGTAGGTAAGAAATTATGCACATGACACGTCTGCTGCTTTGCTCAAGTTTCTGCACAGCAGGGCAGAGTCGAAGCCAGCCATGCCCGATGTGTGATTTAGGAAGGTTGTAAGGGAAATGAATGAGTGTGGCAATCTGCTTCCCATACAGATTAGGATGCTGAGCGCTGGCTGGTCTCCCAGTGCACACAGACACAAAGCAGGGCTCTTCTCGCTGCAGCCAATCAGGAGGCTCTCCTGTCCTGGGTTGCTGGGTAGCACTAACCATTCAAAAGCTGAATGATTTGGACTGGGAGGCAGGGATTGGCACTGTATTTTCCTGGCTGGCACAAAATAGGTTCTACTGCAGCACTTTCTCATTCATCCAAGACCTTAGATGCATTTCCCGCTTCCTTTGGGTAGAAACACAGTATTATGAGAGTGGGGTGTTGAAAAACTAAATTTTGACAGAGGATGCATATTATTATTTTTCCCGCAGCAGTAGCAGCCCCAGAGGACTTCAGACTGGAAGTTGGTAACATTAGCAGAATGTTGGATAACAAGCAGCAAGTGGGGTGGGGGGTGGGATGGTGGGGGACCAGGGGGAATTTTGGAGTGAAGAGAACAGCCCATCTCTTCCTAGAAACTGCAGGAAGCTCTTTACGAACTGCAGCTTCTCCGACTGCCACCAATATTTCTTCTCAGATTGCTGAAACTCAGGAAGCTTTTAACAGCAGCAGTGGAGTGGGGTGGGATGTGGGGCGTAATGAAGCTTTTCTCATCACTGCGTTTCCCTGCCAGGAAAAGTCTCACCTCCTTTGTTGTAAAGGGTAAAGGGACCCCTGACCATTAGGTCCAGTCGTGACCAACTCTGGGGTTGCGGCGCTCATCTCGCTTTATTGGCCGAGGGAGCCGGTGTACAGCTTCCGGGTCATGTGTCCAGCATGACTAAGCTGCTTCTGGCGAACCAGAGCAGTGCACGGAAATGCCGTTTACCTTCCCTCCAGAGTGGTACCTATTTATCTACTTGCACTCTGAAGTACATTTGAACTGCTAGGTTGGCAGGAGCAGGGACCAAGCAACGGGAGCTCACCCCGTCGCGGGGATTCGAACCGCCAACCTTCTGATCAGCAAGTTCTAGGCTCTGTGGTTTAACCCACAGCGCCACCCACATCCCTCTCCTTTGTTGTACAATTTGGTAAAGAAAGAAACTGAACCCCTATCTGTAAAATGGGAGCAATTCTGGGAGGAAAACAATGGAAATTTTGTAGAGGACTTGCTGCAATAAGGAAGTGTATTATGCTGAGTGATCTATATAGTGATTCCCCACCCCCCTCTTTTGCAAGTAGTTAAAAGAGCAGTGACAAGCATGCTGAAGGAAATCCCAGGAGCTGCCAGCTTCTAAACTGGACCCTGTAGCCATCCTCTTAACATCACTTTGATTTGCAATGAATGAGTCAGTGGTCATTATTCAGTGCCATGTTACGAAAGGCTTTGCCTGCTTATTTCTGTATAAAAAGTACAGCTCTCCGGGTAGGAATAATTGCCTCTTATAAGTTGTTTCTGCAAAGCTCAAGAAGTCTTGCAAATGGCCTTTCATTGGGGGTGAAACTCCATTTGTCTAGTGAAATCCATAGCTGCCAACATTTATTGATTTTTTAAAATTGTGGTGTATATGTGGTGCCCATGACAGGTTCTCCAGTTTGCAAATGTGTCTTCAAAAGGTTGGCTGCCTTTGCTTTACAAGTCCTTATAAAACAAAAATAAAAACCCAAAACTGTATGTGTATATAAGTACCGTAATCAATCATAAACCCAGAATCCTTTATCTTTCCACACTATCCTGAATTACCTGTTGGAACTGCCCTGTTTTATTATATATCCCAGAGTTCGCAGGCCAGCTTGCAGGTGTAACCAGTTTATGGTTGAGAGAGTGGCTATGTTCCTATGCCTTCCATCGGGCACAACCATCTCTAAAATGAGGGGTGAGGATTCAGTCAGTGAAGACATGCTGAGTTATTACTACTCCCCCCCACCAGAAAAAATAATAATCCAGGGCTCCCGTAAACATCCATATGATGTTCCCCCAATATGAAGATGCATTGAAGGCTGAAATCCTAGCAGTTATCTGTCTATTTCTTATACTTCTGTTAAACGTGGGATGTGGGTGGTGCTGTGGGTTAAACCACAGAGCCTAGGACTTGCCGATCAGAAGGTCAGCGGTTCCAATCCCCCCAATGGAGTGAGCTCCTGTTGCTCGGTCCCTGCTCCTGCCCACCTAGCAGTTCGAAAGCATGTCAAAGTGCAAGTAGATAAATAGGTACCACTCCAGCGGGAAGGTAAACGGCATTCCCATGCACTGCTCTGGTTTGCCAGAAGTGGCTTAGTCATGCTGGCCACATGACCCGGAAGCTGTACGCCGGCTCCCTCGGCCAATAAAGCGAGATGAGCACCGCAACCCCAGAGTCGGCCATGACTGGACCTAATGGTCAGGGGTCCCTTTACCTTTACCTTTTACTGTAAAAGAGAGGGGTACCCTGGAGCTGTCCACCTGAAGTTTTTCTTGCAACCTACTACCCCTTCAGCACTGTAGGCTAGGAAAGGCTTCATTTACCATGTTTCTACTTTTCACACATCTGTTAAAAACACAAGGGCTCTACCTGGGAAAAAATATATGTTGGCGTTCATCCCTGGCAGCTGTGCACAAACAACTCCCCCATTTTCCTTCCTGCCCAGTTAGCCTTTCCCACCCATTGCAGTGCCTCCATGCTAACAAGAAGCATGGGCTTCCATGGAATAATTAGATTGCAGATTGGGAAAGTGTTGCTGCAAAAGACCCGGTGCTCTTCCTTAAGGGAAACCTAAGCTGTGGCAACAACCACAGTTGGGTTCCTTTGCTGGCCCATTTTATTATATAAGGCTCAGTGAAAAGTTCTCTTTGCCACCAATTACTCTATAATGTGGCCACCAGAAGAATTTTTTAAAAAAGTATACTCTATTTAATACTACAACAAAAACTAGTATGGAGAAAATAAAGTAAAATAAAATGCTAAGTAAGGAACCCCCATCATTCTGCCCAGACACTGTGATCCAGCGCCGAGGGCCTTCTGGTGGTTCCCTCACCACGAGAAGCCAAGTTACAGGGAACCAGGCAGAGGGCCTTCTCGGTAGTGGCACCCGCCCTGTGGAACGCCCTCCCACCAGATGTCAAAGAGAAGAACAACTACCAGACTTTTAGAAGACATCTGAAGACAGCCCTGTTTAGGGAAGCTTTTAATGTTTAACAGACAATTGTATTTTAATACTTTCTTGGAAGCCACCCAGAGTGGCTGGGGAAACCCAGCCAGATGGGCAGGGTATAAATAATAAATTGTTGTTGTTGTTGTTGTTGTTGTTATTATTATGAAGACTTGGTAATTCAAAAGAGAGATAAATGGTCTGTGTATACCCGATAGGTAAGAACAACTGATTGTTTTGTAGGCTGCTATGCAAAATTTTGCAACTAATGCTGTAATCTCTGGTTTTCTGTCTTCTAGATGTAAACTGGACTTTGAAGATATATTTACTTAGCAGAAAAGCCGGTGACCTAAAGAAATGTGTCCAACAGCAGTGACAATGCCTGTGAATCATCTTCCAAATGCACCAAGCATAGCACTATGCATTTAGTAACAATATTGATATACTGAACAGATAGATACCTTGCCTTTCCTAGCAGCTAAAGGGGGCTAACAATAATCATGCCGTAGAAAGATAATAAAGATTCGGGTTTTTTTACTCATTGGCATTAGACGGTTAAAAATCTTCTGTGCTAATTCCCCCCTATTCATGTATCTAACCTACAGTAAATTCAGAATGTTTCCTGATTCATATCACCACAACACTCTGTGCCATGTTTTTTTTTTATTCCTATCCACTATGTTCCTATGCCAACGGTCTGACCTTGCTTACTCAACCAACGGCAGATTTATAAGTACGTACAGTATTGCAGAATTATGGGACCATGCCACTGGCTGTGCGGGGGGTGGGGTGGGGGAGCAAGTTATTTGTATACAATTTTTAACTGAGAGGATACCTTTGAAAAATGATTGCAAATAATGAATTGCCATAGTTGAGTCTTAGCAATTTAATTTGTTGTGTTTTTCCACTCTTCATTTCTCCTAGTTCCTGATTAAAGTCAGTGGAGGCTGGTCCATTAAGTCAATCAGGTCCTAGCCCTACCAAGTGAAATGCCAAGCAGTTTATAGATGATAGACAGATAGATAGATAGATGATAGATAGATATAGATAGATAGACAGACAGATAGATAGATGATAGATGATAGATAGAGATAGATAGAGATAGATAGAGATAGATAGTATTAAGTATTGGTGAAGGCAGATTTCAGGAATAGACTTCAATCTTTGTTCAACCTCAGAAATCTAGCTAGACTAGCTTATCAAGCAAAAAAAAAAGTGACTGGTAGGAATTAAACACTTAGATATTCATATTATCAGTAGACTACAAAGTGCATGGCAGCTTCTTTTTTTAAGGAACTGCTCCTGTGCCTTTAATGATAACCTAATCATGCGGGTGGTGCTGTAGGTTAAACCACAGAGCCTAGGGCTTGCCAATCAGAAGGTCGGCGGTTTGAATCCCCGCAACGGGGTGAGCTCCCGTTGCTCAGTCCCTGCTCCTGCCAACCTAGCAGTTCGAAAGCACATCAAAGTGCAAGTAGATAAATAGGTACCGCTCCGGCGGGAAGGTAAATGGCATTTCCGTGCGCTGCTCTGGTTCGCCAGAAGTTGCTTAGTCATGCTGGCCACATGACCCGGAAGCTGTACGCCGGCTCCCTCGGCCAATAAAGCGAGATGAGCACCGCAACCCCAGAGTCATCCGCAACTGGACCTAAGGACAAGGGTCCCTTTACCTTTAATCATGCAGCAGTTTGGGAGGCATCCCCCCCCCAAGTAGACAAGTGGGGGGGAGTGTCAGCAGTCAAATTTCAGCGAGTCTGGCTGCTGTTAAACGCACAGAAGCAAGTTGTATGATGATGATGAGAAAAAGTTTATCACCTACCCTTCACAAAAGGTCCCAGGGCAGCTTAGATCACAATAAAAAAGTAAAATGCAGTACATAAATAATGACGCACTTAGGAAACACCAATGGCACAGCCAGTAAAATCATTAACAGAGGATGAACAGTGATCAAATATTTATAAAAGTCTGGATAAAAAAAGGCTTCTTTTTAACTGTCTTCTGAATATCCACAAAGTTGGAGCCAAGAGGCACACATCCAGAGGCAGGGGGAGGGAGGAAGAAAACACAGGTGATCCAACAGGAATCCAGCGTTTGTCCACAGACAGCTTTCCGAGTCATGTGGCCAGCATGACTAAACCGTTTCTGGCACAACGGGACACCGTGACGGAAGCCAGAGCACAAGGAAACGCCATTTACCTTCCCGCTGCAGCGGTACCTATTTATCTACTTGCACTGGTGTGCTTTCGAACTGCTACATTAGCAAAAGCTGAGACAGAGCAACAGGAGCTCACCCCGTCATGGGGATTCGAACCACCAACCTTCCGATCGGCAAGCCCAAGAGGTTTAGACCACAGCGCCACCCACTCCAAAAGAAGTTAAAAAGTAATCACACGGTTGTAGTGTGTGGCATTTGAGCATTGTGTTTATTCCATCCTCCTCCTGGTAGTGTGTTGGCAAACAAATGAAGGGTATTCACCAATTGTGGGGGGAAATGCTGCAATCTAAATAATAAAAATACCTGAACCTGCAGAAGGGCCATAGCTCAGTGGCAAAGCATGTGCTTTGAATTCGGAAGGTCCCAGGTTCCAATGTGTGGTACCTTCAGGTAGGGCTGAGCATGTCTTCTATCTGAACCCATGAAGAGATGTTGCCAATCAGTGTGGACAATATGTACCAATCTAGCTGGGCCTGGGGTTCAACTCAGTTCAAGGCAGTTTCCTGTGAATATGAAAGAGCATAGAGCATAACACTCATTGCTGCCAGTTAAAGGAATCGCTGCAGTCACTGCTGGGTGGGCATGGAGTGGACGGTGAGGGTAAAAAACATAAATTAACAGATACAACAAGATAAAAGAAATAGCAGAAGGACGGTTGAGTGTTTAAATCTTGCTTCAAGTGGCTTTGCATTCCAAGGAGATAATAATTCAGAAGACATCTGAAGGCAGCCCTGTTTAGGGAAGCTTTTATTGTTCGATGCATTACTGTATTTTAATATTTTGTTGGAAGCCAGATGGTCGGGGTATAAATAAATTATTATTATTATTATTATTATTTGGTTGGCAGCCCACACAATGACAACTTTCTTTGAACCTTTCAATTAATAGCTCATTCTGAAAGCATCACTTTGCGATCAGTTGGCTAAAGTGAAGCAGAAGCAAAAGGAGGGCAGAACAATGGCTGCTTATCACTCATGGGGGGAGTCACAATGTGTTTATTGACTTACGTGGCAACAATATGCAGCAGAAAGCCATCCTTGCAGGGAATGAAAAGGGCACACATACACACACAATCTTATCCTACTGCTGATGTCTCCCACCAGGAAAAATGTGAGTTGATACTGCAATTTGTAATTAATACAATGGTACATTTCTGAGTTCATAAACTTTTGAGTTTTTTTATAGGGGAAAGTGGGAAGCTGAAATGCTAACTGAAAGGTTGGCACGTCAAGGCATTCCTCTTGACAACTGTAGAGGTCAAGGATTTGATAATGGCTTCAATACATCAGAGGAAATAAAAGGTGTTCGTGTCAAAAAACTAATTTGCTGTGTATGCTCCATGTGCTTCCCATTCACTAAATCTTCTGGGAGTTATTACTGCAGTAGCCTGCGTGAGCCGACATTTTGTGTTTTTCAGTCCTGGCCCTGTGTGTTGGAAGATTGTAACAGATAAGATATGTGGCTCATTCCATTCTCAGTCTGACACATGCTAAAGCTGCCTGTCCACTAACACACGGTCTTCCAGGTATTCTGGAAGCACTAGTGCATGCTTTTGAAGTAAATATGACACACTAATCTTAATCACAAGCAACTGTAGTCTTTGTGATGGTGAGCCCAACCTCCGGAGATAAGCATTGCTTCAGCTGATGTCAGGAGGCTGGCCCCACCCACCACATGGGCTGCTATTACCTGCGAGTAAGGTAGGACCTTGGCAACGTTGAGGTTTCGTGGACACACTAGAGAAAACACTGGATTGGTTGCCGCTGATAACATATGTAAGCACCGAAAAGTTAATTTTCAAACCTTTTATTGTCTAAGTTCTGGTCCAAAGTTCTTTCAAGCATTATATATGACAGGTACAAACTTTTACAAACCAGAAGAATATTTCTCGAATCAGAGTAAACTCACACTGCTGGTATTGTTGAAGAATGAAAACAACTCAGAGATTGATGGCCCCAAATTCTGCAGGAAACATGTCTTGCAGCAGAGGTTATTGGGGGCTTTGGCACAATTTCCAAAGAAAAGAAGTAAGAAATAGCCTGAGGAGTCATGTTCTGCCACTACCCCTGAAAATGAACAAGAATCTTAATTCAGAAAGAATATTTCTGAAGCAACTTTGAACAATTCTACCTTTGACTTAGAGCAAAGATTTAAAGGAACAAAGGACAGTTGCTTTATATTCTGTTGAGCCCTAAAAAAAAAAAAAATATGCTGGAGCCTGAGGAATTAGAAGAACCTACAGATCACTCAGGAAAAAATTCCTTGTGAAATGTTTCACCTGAAAAAGATGAAATCTTCCCAAAGTTTACTTTTGAAAAGGAATGTGAACTGCCACCATTTATCTTATTTAATGAGATTTACAAAAACGACTGTAACTAAGTTTCATTGAAGCCTGCATAGCCTTATGGATTTTTTGCACACTGTCTGTGATGGTGGCAGAAACTGAACAAAATTTCAGCAGGCTAGCACTCATGCAATGAAATTTGGGTTTGTTTAAAGGGATGTGTTTAAAGCAGGAGAGGCTTAGCCACCATAAACAGGAACTGAGCAGGAAAAGCAAACAGCCTCTCGTGTATTGTGTATTTATGGGGAGATATTTACTGAGACCTTTTGCACATGCCATAGCAGGTACCAGCAGGACCACTGGCACCCATGGATGCCATGTTGGTCACCCCTGACTTAACATGATGACTGAAATGATTTGGCATGATGACTGGGAGTGGTGGGCAAACTAATCCAAAACCATTGTATGAAGTGGGTTTGCAAAACATGGTTTCTGCTAATGGTGGTTTGCTGTAGGTGTCTACAGTCCTACATTCACTTACCTGGGAGAAACTCCCACTGAGCTCAAAGGGTCATAGTTTTGAACAGATATGTATAGGATCACACAGGAAATTGACAAACCATAGTTATGGCTATTATTACATTGTCAGTTTACAACCTTGCTGAGAGGGTGTAAATCAAAAGTAGAGAAGTACTTCGCAACTATGTATGGCTTTTGTACATTTGGAAACTCAAATCATGATTAACACAAATTAGGGTTCAACATGATGTCATAATACAGCTATTGATTTCACCAGAGATATTCAAACTACCGTATTTTTCACTCTATGAGACGCACCAGACCATAAGACACACCTAGTTTTTGGAGGAGGAAAACAAGAAAAAAAACATTCTGAATCTCAGAAGCCAGAACAGCAAGAGGGATCGCTGCGCAGCAAAAGCAGCGATCCCTCTTGCTGTTCTGGCTTCTGGGATAGCTGCGCAGCCTGCATTCGCTCCATAAGATGCACACACATTTCCCCTTACTTTTTAGGAGGGAAAAAGTGAGTCTTATAGAGCAGAAAATACAGTATGTTGCCTCTTATTATTACTAATGAGGAACAGACAGACCTTTACGCTGAGAACCAAATGATCTGCTAGCTCATGATACCAATTGTAAGTAAAGTTTAAACTTTATTCAGTTTTGATGCAGGGCGATGGAAGCAGGCAAGTCTATATGCACACCAGCTCACAATTGTGAGCCCCAAACTCTTTGGCTTCAGTTGAACTAATTTTCTCTTCATTTTGATTTGTATACTTACCTAATTGACACTCAAGTTGCTAAGACATGTTCTGCTTGGCAAATGCTTGTAGATGTAATGCCATGCGGCAAAGTTCACAATTGTGTTAGATAATTTACCGTGATCTAAGAGTTTGCATTTTAGTGCATAAAGAACGAGATGAAGGTAAGGTTGAACTTTTAACATTGATTTTTGAAAGATTGATTTCTTAACCACAATGCTCTATTGGATAGCACTTTTGTTTGTGGGAAAGAAATTACAGTTCTTATGTTTTATGCATGTGTAATTAATCTAAAATAGTTTTACTTTCAGAGAATTTTGTATGGGAATAGTTTAATCTGTTTTTCTAGGGTGAAAAGGGAAATAAGTTAGATAAAGCATTCGAGTCCAGAATATTGTCCTCTGTGATACAGGCAAAGCAAAATATTGTTTCAGTGTCATCATCCCTCTCTTACAATATTTCAGAACGAGTGAGAATCAGAACAAATGGGACCTATAACAGTGTATCCTCTCTACAGTCGTCTATTCAAAATAGGGCATCCCACCCCCACCATAAACGGGAGTTTGTGATTTCTCTAACTCTGAGCTTATTTCAGCCCCAAAAGAATTTGCTCCCCTCGCCATTGCCTATGCAGTTAAAACCCATCCGCATTATACTCATATTGCAGGGGCAGCAGCTGTGGCTCAGAGCACATGGGCTATACCAGCCATGTAAAGTAACCCTATACTATTGTAACCATTTTACTGGGAAGAAGTAATAGTAGTATAGTGGTACCTCGGGTTACATACGCTTCAGGTTACATACGCTTCAGGTTACATACGCTTCAGGTTACATACGCTTCAGGTTACAGACTCTGCTAACCTGGAAATAGGGGACTTTGCTTCAGGATGAGAACAGAAATTGTGCTCCGGCGGCGCGGCAGCAGCAGGAGGCCCCATTAGCTAAAGTGGTGCTTCAGGTTAAGAACAGTTTCAGGTTAAGAACAGACCCCCGGAACGAATTAAGTACTTAACCAGAGGTACCACTGTATAGGCCAGCTCTGAAGTTTAGTCCTGTGAAATATACTTGGAGTCGAGAATGGATTTCATGCTCTTTATTCAGCTCATAGTAGTGAGGAATGAAAGTTCCCCCATAATAGCTGTTTTATATACATTATTTACACAATGGGCTGCACGTGATAGGCTAATTCCGGG
Source organism: Podarcis filfolensis (assembly GCF_964270895.1). Classification (NCBI taxonomy): domain Eukaryota; kingdom Metazoa; phylum Chordata; class Lepidosauria; order Squamata; family Lacertidae; genus Podarcis; species Podarcis filfolensis. Next base: position 27,084,144 of record NC_139603.1, on the reverse strand, counting down.
ATTCTCCTGTAGGCCAATCAGGTTGCAGATTCACTTCCACCTGGAGCTGGATTGGGTGGCTCCTGCGGACCAATCATACTGTTGCATTGTCCTAGGACCAATCAGACTGCTGCATTTTGGATCCTATTCAACTCAGTACATAACATCCTGTGTTGTTTATCCTGGGGTGTGGGTGTGTGCACTTTAGGGAAATTGGGGAGGGGTGGCTGTGAAGCTTATTGTTGCAGCAATGCAAGTGACAACAGGTCGAAAGAACTGAGCCTTTCAGCTGCTGATGGAGCAAGATTGTCTAGATGCCAAGTCTATGGATGAACAGCTGTTCATACCTGTTGAGAAACATTGGAGAGCTACACCTGCAATATTAGCTTCTCAGCAGCTAGGGCCACCCAGGCCCCATGGCCCATCAATCACCAGATCCACCTGACATGATGGACCAGTTATCTGCTGCTAGGAACATATTGTTGCACACCACCTGAATCTCTGTGCGGTGCAAGATTACAGGGGTTCCAGGCGCTTACCCAGGGTTCATGTTTCCTTTGGAATGAGGTACAGCAGAGGTGTCTTCAGGATATATGGTGTATTTACATATATATATACAACTTGAGCCTATGATGGAGGGGTTCACAGCATTAACACCCCAAGAGGATATTGCTTCTGCCTGGATTCAAATCAGAGATGCATCGCTCTGTCTTTCTCGCTTCCCAGCCTGCTACATGCAGCTTTTAGCCTGCTGGCTCACATAACTCAAACTCTCCACTCCGGTGGTTTTTCTAACTACCAATCATTTGAGGGAGCCCATTTGCTATCTGGCATAGATCCACTTCCTTTGCTCCCTTAATGGCCCATTACCTAGGCTATCACCTCACCAGGAAGCTATTCCAGGAAGTTGAATCCTTCCTTATATTTTAACACTTGCTGGATCCAAGGATTAGTAGGGTCTTAGCATACAGTCTACTCTCCCCCCCCCCGCCCCAACTCATAACACTATGTATGCTTGTTTTTTGGTAGTAATTACTTCGTCTTCCAACTCCCGGGGGGGGGGCAGGGTGGAATCCTGCTGCCACCAATGCTTCTGTGAAAATGTACATATGAATGCACTGTTATGATCTGGAGTCTTTTACTTTATTTCTGTTCCAATGCTATTTTTGTACCTTTTTTAATAAAAGAAATTCATTGTTATTCTCATGTTTCTATTCTCAGCTTCCCTGAAAGGGTTTTTTTTTTTTTTTTGGTTAATCTAAACAATGAAACATTGCAAGAAACAAAAAAAAAAAATACATTGTACCAAATCCTCTGGCGGTTCTGTGTTTTAAGTGGCATGCTCCTTCATATGTTCTGGTCTTGCTGTATGGAGCAGAGAGATCGAACCAATTCCATTTTCATTGTAATAACCTGTCCCAGGAGAATGCAGACTCTCAACGTAGCATATATGTGCCATATAAAATATGAGCTGCAGGTTTGGTTATGGTTGTTTGTTTTAACTGATGCAGTGGAACAGCAGAGGAACTGACATACACCCACTAACAAATCATCTACTACTGTTTTATGAGGGTTGGCATACTGAAACAAACAGTTTCATAGTCTAATTATATCCTCCCTCAAGGAATAAACCTACAGGATAGGATCACATCTATTGGCCCTTGTGACAGCATGGCGAAATTAGCCATCAATTCAGAAGGGCATAGGAGTTGGGACATTGCAGCTGGGCCAGTATGATTATGCAGAACAAGGCTCAGAAATAAATAATAAGGTGCAAAGCGTGAGACGGGTACAGGTATGCCAACATTCATCACAAATCTTAACCGTGTATTGTCAGCATCACAATCCCTCTTCAGTGTGGATCCCTCCATTATCCACAGATACTCCCTGTAGAAATGTAATGCAAAGGGAGGTAGACTCACATAGGCAAATGGGTTCCATATATTTGCCGTGCTAGAAAAGCACAATGTTGACAAATCCTCCATTAGTCAACAACTCCAAGCACAGAGTGAAGGACAGGGTAAGGCTGGACTACAGAATCACAACTGCATCCTGGCTCAATACCACGTCGTATTGGCATTACCAGTGATGTCATGGACATAGCCTGATGCAGTCACCCTAAATTTCAAAAAAGTCTATGTATCAAGATGCACAGTGTGAGACTGAAAACTTATGCTCCCGCATAATATAAAGCAAGACATAAAAGAGAAAATGACAGAACGTTAGCAACGGAAAATAGGTCGCATGCACAAGAATCTAGGCTGGGAACAGGGTTTGTAGTTCTTTAACAGTAGTAACCTTTTTTCCTGATAATGATTTGTAATCTTTTTAGACTTGTGTGCATGTGGTTTTGTATATTTCTACTTTTCAAAAAAAACAAATAAATAAACTGCGGACAGGGAAACATTAAGCATGCAACAAAAACAAAGTAAAAAAATAAGCTCTGAGGACATCAGACTCAGAGAAGAGATACAAGGGTTTTGAAATAAGCACACGTTGAGATATAGACGGAGTACAAGAACAAAGACAAGTAAAAAGAGGTGGGGGGAGAGGTAGGCTAGCCCAGAAAATCCAACATGTCCAAATCAGTTATCTTAGACCTAGAGTTAAGTCCACCAAGAACAGGGTTGCTTATGTGAAACTTTAGAAAGTAAGTGGCCACAAAATGCCCCTTGGGAAGACTTGAGACAACGTGTTGTGGGTGGGAGAGTGGTGACATCAGCACTAAGTCCCTTTCCAGAAATTTCCAAATCCGCCCCCCCAAAAAACGCAATTGGGGCAGCCCACAACAGTAGCAGTCAGGGATACGATCATGGCTGAACTTTGGGGAGCAGAGGTCCAGGGCCACCCTAGTAGGCAGGATGAGAAGGGGAATCTTCAAGCACGGCAGGGCTGTCTGTCTAGCTAGCTAGCTAGTGAAGAAGCACACATTACTATCTAAAGCATCATAATTGCTACTTTTCTAACTGCACCACTGGTTATAGCCTCACACAGATTTCTGTTAGTCAGTCACTAGCACATGTATGCTAAACCTGATTCAGATGTGACTTACGTTAACTAAACTGGTGCTACTTAAAAGTGGTACAGTGGTACCTTGGGTTAAGTACTTAATTCATTCTGGAGGTCTGTTCTTAACCTGAAACTGTTCTTAACCTGAAGCACCACTTTAGCTAATGGGGCTTCCTGCTGCCGCCACACCGCCAGAGCACGATTTCTGTTCTCCTCCTGAAGCAAAGTTCTTAACCCGAGATACTATTTCTGGGTTAGCGGAGTCTGTAACCTGAAGCGTATGTAACCTGAAGCATCTGTAACCCGAGGTACCACTGTACAGCAACCACTAAGAAAGAAAGCCTCAAGCCCCAATTTACAAAAACAAGGGGAGAAGAGGAACAGCAAAACCAGTCAATCTTACAAGCAGCACAAACTTGGGGCCAGTGCTCTTCAGGAATTAGGTGATCACTTGACCTTTTCAAAACTGGCCCAACCAGTTAATTAATAAACTTTCAGCAGGAAGTGGGTGAGGTGCACCTGCCAAGGTTGGTTTTCCAAAGCAGAGCCTCAGGCTACAGCCACACTATCCATTCAAAGCACACAGCTTCCCCCCAAAGATCCTGGGAACTGTGGGTTGTTAAGGGTGCTGAGAATTGTAGCTCTGCGTATGTGTGTGAAAACTACATTTCCCAGGCTTCTTTGGGGGGGAAGCCATGTTCTTAAAATGTTTGGTGCTGATAAAAAAAAACCTCAGACTGTGCCACAATCCTAGTATGCGCGCTGACTTACCTGAGAGCGAGTTCCACTTATTACAGTGGGAATTACTTCAGAGTAATAGGATTGCAGTGCCAGTGACATTTGTACAGCACAATCCTCTGTGTGTCCACTTGGAAGCAAAGTGGCTTAAACTAGTCAGAGGTTTGCTGTGGAATCGGTGCTGCTCGTGCACACAAGTTTCTCACACTGTTCACATGACATAATTGTCACCAAAAAGCCACTTTGTACTTAGAAAAGTAGAAGTTAACACAGATTTCCCTTTGGGATTGAAAATAAGTGGCATTAGCAACAAAGTTAATAAGAATATGCAAAAATGAATTGATAATGGATGAAAATACAGAGTTATAATATGGTAAGATACAGAGTTAAGATAAACGAAAGAGGGTAAGGATTTGCTGATTTGATTATTTAAATGGGAATACAAAAAGGGGAGGTGTGAGGAGGCCAAGGAAATAAGCTAATGAGTTCAAAGTTACAAAAAATGGATTTGTTTTTAATTCTTTTTTAGCTATTTGTCTTTTGTATTTTGTATTTTTATTCCTCTTTTTTCTTTTTCATGTATTTTTCTATGTTCTCTTTTTTGTATCTTTTTCTTTTTATATGACCTTTTTCATTTTGTAAACTTATGTTTTTGTAAAACTTCAATAAATATCTTTTAAAAAAAACCCACAGATTTCCCTTTGCAGTGGAAAATCCATTTAAAGTAAAAACAAAAGCCTGTTTTGCATGCATGTTCACTGCTGTCATAGAAGCTCTCTCTCTTTCTCCTTTTCTTTTGGTGGACAGTTTATCATGTGTGTGATGATGCTTTGGGAGGTAGTCCCTGTTGGTTCACCCTTGCTTCTGTTTGCTCCTCACCTGAGCAGGACTAAGCCGTTTTTGCTTCCAGCAGCCCAAACAATACAGCTACAGTAGTTCTTTAATCGTATGATGCAGCACAAATGAGCATCTGCTGGTTTATTATTTTCCTTACGGGAGATGAGGTTTCCCAGAAAATAATGGTAGAAAGAATTGTAAAAAGAGATGTGGCCATATTAGTACATCTTGCATAAATAGCACCTGACTCGAAGATACTAATTAGATTTGTAAAAAAAATTAAATTAAATTAAAAACCACATTTCTGTGCCTTGCCTCTAAATGGTGCAAGGCAGTCAGGTTGTTATATCTTAATTCAAACATGTCAGGGCCTTTTGAAAAAAAAATAAATGCTCATCTAAGAACAATCAGGATACACACCAAACACAATGCCTCTGATTTCCATTGGGCTTCCCTTATAATCTATCCACAGCCCCGTTCTAACTGAAAGCACCTGAGATACCAGCAATATCAGCCACAGAACAAAAGGTTAGACTTGCACTGCGGTAATATTACGTTGGCACTGCAGGCAGGCAGGCAGCTAGGCTGGTGCAAAGGTACAGGGCTGGGTGCTGCAGGACAGCTCACGTCTGTTCTCAGACGTACTGAATTCAATGGGATTTACTCGAGGTTGACTGAGCGTGCGCAGGACTGCAGCTTAAGACAGGAGAACACCCCTCTCTATATTCTCACAGGAGACTCCGCTCGGTTCTCCGGCTGGGACATACGCAGAGACGCTCAGCGGGTAAACAGACGCTGGGTTTGCGTTGGCTGCGACCTACACGACCTATTCCCCCACGCCCCACGAGAAGTCCCCTCGCGAACCGCCCGCCCGCCCGCCCACCCCTCCCCCGGGCGCTCGCGCCAAGGCTGCCCGCCACTTCTGGGGCGCAATTCGCGCCGCTCGCTCCCTCAGGGGTCGAGGGGGCGGGGCCGTCCCGGGCGTCCCCTGCAGGGGGAGCCGGGTGGTCGCGTCGGGTTAGTCCCGCGGCAGCGGCGGCGGCGGCAGCAGCAGGTGCTGCGGCGGAGCAGCCCTCGTTACCTTTACCTCAGGGAGAGGCGGAGCCGTAGGCGGGCTGTGGGTCAGGGGGCTGGGCTTTCAGGTTGCGAGGCGAGCGCTGGAAGAAAGGGCGAGACGAGCGAGGCCTCCCCACTCACCCCACCCCCTTCCCGAGAAAGGGAAGCCGGCCGCCTCCTGAGGAGAGCTGAGGCGACGCGCCACCGAAGAAGGAGAAGGCGCCGCCGCCGCCGCCGCCGCTGCGCAAGGGATTCGTCTCCTTCGGACCCTCCTCGCCGGGCGAGGGGGAAAACGCCGCCCCCCGGGCCGAAGGAGCCTGATGTGCGGCAACCGGGGCTGGCGAGAGCCCGCGAGGAGCCAGGCGCCGGGTCCTTCCGCGAGCTGCAGCCGCAGTGACCTGAAAGGGACCTTTTAACAAATAATAGTTCGGATAACCCTGGGCTCCAGGCCGCCCAGCAGAGTCTTGGTGGCCGGCGTGTGTGTGTGTAGGGAGGAGGTCGACGGAGACGCGCGAAGGTTATCTGGGGAGGAAAGAAAGGCGGGCTGGGAGTGGCGGAGGATGGGCGCGCCTTGACGCGCGGGGAGGCAAAGGCGGGAGAGACCACCGCCGCCGTCTCCGCGGCGAACCGGACCCCTATGTGCGTGTTGGCGGAGACTCCTGACGGGAAAGCCGCCTCCTCGGATCGCGCCGATCGCCACAGGTTTGCCGGCCATTGGATCGCAGCCGTCGCCGGTACGCGCGGCGCGCCGCCGCCTCCACCAGCAGCAACAGCACCGGCCCCGATCTTCTCTATGTGAGCTTCTCCGGATGGCGATAGACCGGCGACGAGAGGAGGGCGGCGGAGGTGGAGGAGGAGGAGGGCGGCAGCTACCCGAGGAGAACGGCTCTTTGCCGGCCGGGGAGGCGGACCCTGCGGCTGCTGCTGCGGCGACGGCCGCCCCTCCTGCCGGGGGTCTGGCGGCGGAGATCCAGAGCCTGCCTCCGCCTCCTTCCGGGTCGTGCAACCCGCTGCTCTTGGATTACGATGGCTCGGTGCTGCCTCTCCTGGGCGGGCTGGGCGGCGGGCACCAGAAGACCCTCATCCTGCTCACCTGGATCCCGGCCCTGTTCATCGGCTTCAGCCAGTTCTCGGACAGCTTCCTCCTGGTGCAGCCTGTCTCTTGGTGCAAGGGCACGGATGGGCAGGGCAACTGGACGGGGCACCCGCACCTGCCCGCTGCTGCTCGGGGCCTCGCCACCAGCCCCAGCTACAACCACAGCAGCAGCTACAGCAGGGGGATGCTGGCGGCGCCAGAACTGCCCACCCCCGAGGGGAAGAACGACAGTTACTGTGACTGTAGCGAGAGGTATCACCGGATCTCGGCTGGCCTTCAGCAGAACATAGTCAGCAAGGTAAGCACTCATAATGTACATGCAGACGTCTGAAGCTGCCTTAAACTGCCCAGTGGCAGCTGGGTCAGGACTGAGACGTTTGTTCGTCCCAGCCCTGGCACCTGTGACCCTTTTAACTGGGAGTGAACCTGGCACCTGCTGCATGCAGTCTCTTTGCCCTGCAACTGAGCTGTGCGCTGGAATGAGGCAAGAGGGTACAGTTTCAATTGCAGAACTGCAAAGGACTCCGAAGAGGGCATCTGGTGCAGGGATCAGTTTATGCCCAGGTCTCAGTCCCTGAGTTGTGTTGTCATGCAAAGCCACCTGGTTTAGATTGCAAAAAGTTGCCTTCTGCGTGGAGGAGGCAATGTTTGGGCCAATGAGTGTCCAACAGCATGCAAAGTATGTAGTCCAGCCCCTCTGCTGAAATGCCAGCCCTAGTGGGCATGCCAAATAACTGTGTGGCGCTGGGGAGAAGGACTTGTAAATGTTATGCTACTTGGGGAGAAGGCGTTTTGGCAGTATCTTGTGTGGCCAACGCTGCCTTCTAAACTGGCCTTTGAATATGGGAAGCAATGAAGGGGAAAGGACCTCAGATCAGATGTCCGGTCTCTCTCTTTCAATGCAGCTCATCTCTTTGTGCTGAGGATTGAAGTTCTTTGATAGTGTGTGTGAGAGTGTGGTGGAGATGATGTTGGGGTTGAGCAGCAGCGTGAATCAAGTGGAACCCATGAGTATAAACTTATTCTGAAGGGTGTGTTGTAAGGGTTGGAATGCAGGAATATCTTTCCCTAGTGCATTCAGTGATGTCATGTAAGGACATCCCAGGGGTATCGTCTGGTCTTGCTAGAGAAAAAGCAGGCCTAATCTTTATTGTCTCCAGACCATAAAAAGGTAAAGGTAAAGGTACCCCTGCCCGTTCGGGCCAGTCTTGCCAGACTCTAGGGTTGTGTGCTCATCTCACTCTATAGGCCGGGAGCCAGCGCTGTCCGCAGACACTTCCGGGTCATGTGGCCAGCGTAACAAGCTGCATCTGGCGAGCCAGCGCAGCACACGGAACGCCGTTTACCTTCCCGTTAGTAAGCGGTCCCTATTTATCTACTTGCACCCGGGGGGGCTTTCAAACTGCTAAGTTGGCAGGCGCTGGGACCGAACGATGGGAGCGCACCCCGCCGCGGGGATTCGAACCGCCGACCATGCGATCGGCAAGTCCTAGGCGCTGAGGTTTTACCCACAGTGCCACCCACGTCCCCTCCAGACCATAAGATACTGCATTTGTTTTCATGGTCCTTTACAACTCCCAGTGACCCAATTTTAATACAAGTGGTTACAACACTCTGCTTTTGAACAGCAACTGTGTTGGGTAAATGTTTTGCCCCCTGTGATAAAGTGTCTGTATTCTTACCCTCTGAATCACATGCTACTGAAACATTCTTTTGCACTGCCTGTACAAGTGTGTCTAGATGTGGATTCCATTGTGTACATTTCTCAGTCAGGAGCTGCGGCCGTTGCTGACACCCATGATATTTCTGTAATGAATTACTCACAACAAATAGAGCATCCCTATACAGTAATGTGACTTGAGGCATTTGCCAGTGGGAGGCAAGTTGGAACAAGGTTAGCTTACAATGTGAGGCAATTCAGTCCAGTAGGTCTTTCTTATGAGTAAATCTGCTTAGGATTGTACTATATTGAGACAACTTGCTATCCACAGTGTATGATAAGAAAGCACTGGAGCTTTAGGGGTACTAAAATAACTCTTTTCTAGTTATGGCTGTAGCTATATTTGCATGTAACACTAAACCATAGTTGGGTTTGTGCACTTATACTCTCACCCCCTTATCTTCTGATGTGCTCATGTGAAGAAAATTGGAAGCTTTCACTTCTATTTTCAGCTAAATATGATAACTCATTCTCCCCAAATCTGGATAAACTGTGGTTAGTGTTATCTAGTTTCACTGCTCTATAGTCAACTTCAAACCATGGTTACTGATTCTGGCTTCTTTTGCTAACCACCATTTCTTTCTTTCTTTTTTAATTAAAGTAATTTTCCAATATTTACCCAATATTACCACAGTTTTGTCAATTATACAGATTCCAATTAACATCAAAATAATTTCAGTTAATTCAAAATTTATACAATTTAATCAAAGTGGTTTCCCGCACTCCTTGATCAGTGTTTTTTGTCCAGTTCTTATATGGCTGCGGTTCATATTTTTTTATTAACATCTGATTACATTTCAGTTGGTATATTAATCATTAAGATAACAGCTGCATTTTTAGCAATTACTATGTGTGTTAATGCCTTATCTATCTTTCCAAAGGATTTCAAATGAGGTGCTCTAATCATTTTCCTTTTCTCTGTGTGTTTCCGTCTGAATATGTTCAGTTATAAAGTCCTTGGCCTTTGTCTGCTGTCCAGTTCTTAAAATTCCTCCAGTTGCTGTTGTCTTTCAGCGTAGCTGGGATGGGGCTATAATCCTGGAGAATCCTCAAAATATCTCATTAGCTCCCTCCCATCATGCTCTCATCTCACTGCTTGGTGCTTCCAGACAAGAACATACTCCAACAGTCCACTCTTTCTCACTACTCAGTCAACATCTAGAAATTCCCACAGCCTGAGAAAAAGGCATCCAACTTCTGCCGCAAGGGATCATTTCTATTCTAGACATAACAAGAAACCACCATTAGTTTAAAAGTGAGCTGAAAACTTCCAATCTCTTTGTGGCTGTGGCAGAGCGAGGATGGGGGAAGCTCATGCATTTAACACTAAACCATGGCTTGGCGGTGTGTGCAAGTCAGGCCTATCATCTGAAAATTGCTAGGCGCTGTGAGAACTCCTCTGCAGTATGCACACATTTCTTTTGTATTTCTGTTTTTATTTCTTTTTGTCTTACATTTATATACCACTTGATTCCCCCAAGGAGTTCAAGGTGGTGTTTATAGTTCTCCCCTACTCACTTTCTCTTCACAACAACCCTGTGAAGCAAGTCAAGCTGAGAGACAGTGACTGGCCCAAGGTTACCCAGTGAGGTTCATGGCTGAGTGGGAATTCAAACCTTGGTCTTCCGGGTTGTAATCAAACACTCTAACCGTTGCACCACACTGGCCCTAGTCGAACAGGTGTTGCAGCATTTCTAAAACAATACCAAAAACCTGTTTATCAGAGCTGGAATGAGGATTAATGTTCTACACACCATGAGCAATAACTTCTCTTTCAATGACTTCTGTAACTCTCTGAGGCTGTAAGCTGGTGCTTTCGATGGTAGTATGTCCCACTGGACTCTATGCGGCTTACTAATAAGTAGACTTCTGCAGGATTACACTGTGAATAAAATATCCTATTCTCTCATTTAAATGTATGTTAAACAGGTTGCTGTTTCATAAAGGTCACCAGCTGTAAAGCTCTGAGGTGAATAAACTGAAATTATCAGATGCATCATTCCCTCTAACTTGGCTGGTTCTGTATGTAATTATGTAATCAAATGGGGTTTGTCCAAAAACAGGATGGGAGCTTTTGCATACTTGGAGAACTCATTGGAAGTGCATTACTTTTTGTGTTTGCCAAAGACCTATGCTGAGTGACTTTCAGGACATACAGAATAGTTCATGGTGCCTGAACCATGAATTATTGAAGGTGTTAGTTTTGGGGGTGGGGTTGAGATGAGGCCTGCTTGAACCCCTAATAGTTTACAATATCCTGGAGGAGGGGACTAGGTTCTGAGGGATGACATGATATTATGGCCACTTTCAAGAAGGGGTTGAAGAAAAGGACATCTTTTTCATTTCCACTTTCCAGAAACCTCACCCGACCTCTATAGCAAATTTTTCAGGGTCATAGCTGGTGCCTGGTCCTTCTACAGCAGATGGAAGTTTCAGGAAGGTGTGAAAGAAAGCTTTCCCCTTCTCTCCCATCTCGCTTCCTCCCACCCCACCCCACCCACACCCGCTCCTAGCCCTGAACAGCATTGCATGGTTCCTGTTGTAGGATGACTGGACAGGAAGAGCATTATTGCCAAGGCTGGAGGATACGCTGCAAGATTTTGTTGCAGATCCCCACTTGTATTTTCCATATTTACTAATTAGTGTGGGTGCCGGATCGCCCTTTGCCTTTGCAGACAACTCATTTGCCCTAATAATAGGTTTGGAGGGTACTTACCTACTGCCTTCCCAGTGTTACTGTAGTAAACAACTGCAGTGTAAAATGAAACTGTTACATCATCATCATCATGGTAGTTCCCTTAATCCCAAACACCCAAAGCTCAGCAAAACTCATTCCTCCTGGAAACTCTGCGTTCGGATTAACTGTGCTGTGAACTAGGTATGCAGTAATCAAGTGACTACGGTCTTGCTTTCTCTTGCCACCGACACTGGCTGAAAACCGTTTCAGCTTCCCTTTAAAGCCTGTGAAGGGTCCATCATACCTGCTTTTAAAACAAAGGGTGTGTGTGGAAATGTGTGCATTGAGTAAGGCATCTTGATGTTGTTACAGCCGCAATGTTTCCAAATGCTGTAATTGGCAGACGCCACATTCCTGCTAATCCTGCTAAACACTTTGCTAAACCAAGTAATGATGCTGTTGTCTCCATTGGCTAAACCATTAAAAAATCACAGATGTGGTGCTTGCCAGCACAGTCATGGCAGAAAAAGATGGTTCCTTATTGACTCTTATACTTATTATAAGGGGTCCCCTCAAAGCCTTCATCAAATCACTGGTCACCTCTCTGTACACAGGTGTAAGAACATAAGAGCCTGCTGGATCAGGCCAAAGCTCTATCTACTCCAGCATCCATATTACAGGGTTGTAGCCAACCAAGTCATACTCATAGTAGACTCGTTGAAATTAATAGATAGGTAATAATAACAATAATAATAAATCTCATCCCGGGGGGCAGAGTGAGGAAATGGCGCCTAGACATTCTCTTGTGGTGACCATAACCTAGTTTAAGGTGCCATTAGGCAATTAGCTTACATATCTGAGTTTCTAGCACTGTGTGGATAAGACAATCCTAAAGTAGCTTAACAAATACCCTGACTTGATATAAGACAGCTTTCTATGTTCTTAGCTTTTATAGCAAGGGTGAGGTGGTTGGGGGCACAAGCAGTTTTAGAAGATCCCTCTGTTCTGAGATCTTCCCTATCATCCTAATCCCAGATAAGGCTCTCTGACTGTGGTTACACTTTCTCCTTTGTCATCCCTCACCTATTTTAGGACTGCACCCAGGCATTCAGAACAGGTTCTTGAAGATGAGCCCTCCCACAAATTAAATTGTCACCTGCAGTCATTAGGGATTGAGCATGATTAAGAAACACACCAAGTTACTTTGTAGAACTCAAACAAATACATAGAAAAAGAGCTGACAATATGGTTTGGAACTGTCAATGGGTTTATTTAATCACAGGTCCAGGTTGAAGTCCTGACACTGCGTTATAACTCAAAGCTTGTAATGCGATGTGGCAGTAAATCTCTTGCTCTAGATTAATCTTGTCTGTATTTCTTTAAAGAAACATTTAATTGTGTTTGGAATTACTTCTGAAACGTCATACCTTCCCTTCGGCATTATATTCTTGGCCGAGGTAATGTGCTCATGGGGCATTGAAGGTCCTGGCTGTTGAGCTACGCCTTTGGTTTGTAACCCGCTTTGATCAGTATTAGAAAATGAGATGTATAAGCTAATTGCCAAATGGGCACCTTAAACTTAGGTTATGGTCACCACAACGAAATGTTCTAGGCACTTTATTTCTTCTTGTTATTTGGATTTCATCTTTATACCACTTTATATTTTAAAGGCAACACCTCAAAGCAGTTTACAACACAATAAAACAAAATACAGAATAAAACAAATTCAAGCTTCAAGGAAAATAAGTGACATTTTGCTTTTCCTATATGAAATATACTTGGAGTCGAGTGTGGATTTCATGCTCTTTATTCAGCTCATAGTAGTGAGGAATGAAAGTTCCCCCAAAATATCTGCTTTATATACATTATTTACATAATGGGTCGCACATGATTGGCTAATTCTGGGATTCTCCTGTAGGCCAATCAGGTTGCGGATTCACTTCCACCTGGAGCTGGATTGGGTGGCTCCTGTGGACCAATCATACTGCTGCATTGTTCTAGGACCAATCAGACTGCAGCATTCTGAATCCTATTGTTCTAGGACCAATCAGACTTCTGCTTTTTGGATCCTATTCAACTCAGTACATAACACTATATTTATTTATCTACTTAATTTATATAACTTATTTACCTACTTAATTTATATAGCAGAAGTACTCTTGGAAGCCACTTAAGTCACAGCCACTTATGCTACCTCACAGGGTCGTTGTAGAGATTAGCAGGTGGGATATAATTGCAGTAATAAGCTCTTCTGCTTACCTGCTTAAGAAGGCTGGAGAGGGTAGCCAGATGGAGATGTCAGTCAATTGGACCCATGCCAGTAGCAAAACACATTTAGTGCCTGTCTAATTTCTAACACTGAGATTCATTTGAATGAAAAGTGACATAGAAAAGCAATAAATCAAATCAACTCTCAGAGACAAATTGTGTATTCATTAGAGCTAGCTATCCCACACAGGATTGTGGATTGATATCTTAGAGCAATGTAGAGGAAAGAGATGCTGTTATTTCTTCACTAGGAGTGAAATAGAATGACATAGGAAATATAACTGTGAAGAGATAGCAATCCATTGCTGTTGCTGTTCTACTTCTCAAGTCCAAATGTCTAGTGAGCCTAAGCTGTAGTCTATATACACTTAGCTGGGAGTATGTCCCATTCAGTTCAGTAGGAGATACTTCTGAGTGATGTATAGAACTCCAGTGTGAGACCCACTGGGCATTATTATTACAGCCATGTATTTAAGCATTACCCTGGTCAAGGTAAAGGGACCCCTGACCATTCGGTCCAGTCGTGACCGACTCTGGGGTTGCGGTGCTCATCTCGCTTTATTGGCTAAGGGAGCTGGCGTACAGCTTCCGGGTCATGTGGCCAGCATGACTAAGACGCTTCTGGCGAACCAGAGCAGCGCACGGAAGCACCGTTTACCTTTCCTCCGGAATGGTACCTATTTATCTACTTACACTTTGATGTGCTTTCGAACTACTAGGTTGGCAGGAGCAGGCACCGAGCAACAGGAGCTCACCCCACCGTGGGGATTCAAACCACCAACCTTCTGATTGGCAAGTCCTGGGCTCTGTGGTTTAACCCACAGTAGCCATAGGCAAAAGAGAACTTGTATGAGTGAGTAGGGTGGTGGAGGAGCGATGGCACAATCTGGCCCTCTTCTGTGCCCAGCATAGAAACCAAGCTGCCTGCCTGAGGAGGAGATGTAGTGATCTTCTTCAGGAGGGATGTAGCTCTCTGTCCCATATCTTCCAGGAATCAGTAGACTAGTGAACTTTACTTTTGCAGGCAGGCAACATTTTTTATTTTTGCTTATTTATAGGGCCTTATTAGATCACCAACAACAACTCTTAACATCCGTGTATCCCATTAATGTCCTTCATCAAATGAACTACTGTATGGATCGTTGAGGTCCTAGTACCGTTCAGTGGGGTTAAATATATCAATCTATATTTTACAGGGTTGAAAATAATTTGGCATTGGGTACAGAAAGAAGATCTCTTCCTGCAGAACTTGCTGTCAGTCAGGGCAGCTGTTTAGAAGAATTGCACTTAAAAACAACAATAACCCGAAGAAGAATTGCATTAAAACAACAACAACCCCAAAATCCACTATTAAACATTTATTGAGTTCCAAGAGTACACTGGTTATTTCACAGATCATAGAATGACATGGTTCCTATCCAGTGGGTTTACAATCTGAGCAACTACTCTATCATGATTGCAAGACGGTGGTCGTCTTCTTCCTTCCCATAAATATTTATGGGAGAATAGGGGATTCTAATTAATTTAGAGCAACGGCATCCATTACTGCAAAATTACAGTTTTATCCTATGCAAAGTAGGATTATAGATTAAGCAAATGGCTAATGACCATGATGATAACAAGTCATATCTGTGTTGCTTTTTTTTAAACAAAAGATTCTAAGAATTTTCCAGGTTTTACATGTATATGTTTATTGGCATGACAATAAGATGTATCAGTCTGAAGACATGGATTTACTGAGCCCCCCTGAACACTTTGTTTTACCGTATTTGGTTCATTTCAGTCTTATTGACAGCGGGGAGCTACATGAAAGTTCATTTTATTTCAAGGGTGCTTACAGAGCTGGCACTAACTCTTTCAGGACCAAGTGCATATCAAAATATGTAATCTGTCATGCTTTCCATAGCACACATTCTAATGACTCAGTCCACAACTCAATTAAGCCACAGTCCTGGGAATTAAACCTGTTTGCAGCACTCTGCTGACTACATTTATTTGAAAGTCTCATTTATTACATTCTTTTCAGTCTTTTTTTTTTAAGCTAACATATAGTGCAATGGTCCTCAAACTTTAAACCTGCAGAGGACTCTGGCCATGTAGATTAGCTGGCCAAAGAAACCTTGTGTATTATTGCAGAGGATTCTGGGGTGTGTTCTACAGCAGTGCTGTTCAATCTTGGGTCCCCGGATGTTATTGAACTACAACTCCCATCAGCCTTGGCCATTGACTAAGCTGACTGGTGATGATGAGAGCTGTAGTTCTCCAACAATGGGGAACCCAAGGTGGAAGAATGCTGTTCAACAGCATTCTCAGTTTATGTAGGACAGTGGCAAGACAATAGTGAGCTTCACAGGTGTGAATGAGCCTTGGAACCCACCCAATATTTTCCGGTAGTTATACCTTGCAGGAGAAGAAAAGCAGCGATGGAAGAAGCTTTTGTTCAGGAGATTACTGGAGGAGTAATGTGAGAGCATTACCAAGCATGCTTAAGATAATAGCCCTAGTTATGTGGAAGTACATAGGTAGACAGAAATAAAACAGAATCCAGCATATGGTTCTCTTGAACAAGCCATCTTGAAGCTAATGGGAGATGGCCAACTTCTGTTCACTGAAATCACGTTTTGCATAGAGCAGGTGTTCATTCAGTCGCCTCCATTAGAGTAAAGAGAAGAAGAAGAGTTTGGATTTGATATCCCGCTTTATCACTGCCCGAAGGAGTCTCAAAGCGGCTAACATTCTCCTTCTCAGATAGCATAGTGTATCTTACATCAACCCTGTGACATAGGCCAGTTCTACCATCACTCCTGTTTGTGAGTGATTTGGGAGCCTCCCCCCACAACAGATGCTTAGCTGAGATTTGGACCAGAGACTTGGACCAACATGTAACCTCTAATGTATAACCAGTTCTAGTTCAGATAGAACCATCTCCTTGTGTAAGTCTTGTTTCAGTGATTGGGAGTATGGAACCAATTGAGTGATAGTTTTGTCAGCACATTCAAGAACTGATAAGTCTTTTGGGCCAGTCACAGTCACTGTATATTTCAGGTTTCATGACTCCTAGAATCGTAGGATTGGAAGGGACTGCAGGGTTCATGAGCATGAGTTTAAGAGTCTCATGCTCTACCAACTGAGTTATCATTTCTATCTTGGCTTCTGAAAATTAGCTATGAATACCAAAGGAAAATTAAAGTAGATATCCCATGTACGCTTTGGAGTGATTCGAATTCCTATGAGTTCACTGAGACCTACTTATGAGTAGACATACCAGATGGTTGTGCTGTAAAATGGCTTAAACTTGTCTGTCCCAGGATTACACAAAGCAGAAATCTCATAATTGGATTTCTCAAGTTATTAGACCCTAACTAGCCTGAAAGAACCAATTCTCACCCAGTTTTACTAAAGCTTCCCCTTTCTGGTCCCCTGGAAGCAATATGTTACTCATCACAGGTCACCAGGCAGCTAGCCATTTCAAAACCTGGACTGACTAGATAGGGCTATACCCATGATGGAGAGCTACCTACGGATCCAGTTAATTCTGCACCTTCCACTGTTGCAGGAACATTGTTTGCTTGTCAGGGTACAAACATTTAGTGCAATCAAATGTTTAATGTTTTGTCTTTGTACCGGAATGTGCCCAGGCAACTGCTCAGAAAGCATTTAATTTCTGTGTAATTCAGTGGTCAGTCTTTTCCTCCTTCCTTTAATGAGGTCAGATTGTAAATATAGTGCTGGGTGATACAGCAGTATGGGGTTTTTTTTAAGTGCAGTGTATGCGATGCAGCAATTATCACCCGTCTTCTTAAAATAGCCTTTTCTATTTCAGCTTGCACTTTGTATAAAGGTTTTGAGGAAAGACAGCAATTTTATCTCTTCCAAAACGTTCCTAAATAGGATCTAAATTTAGAAAATGTTGGAGTAAATGCCATTTTTTGGTCTTCAGCTTGTCCTTTTACCCTCATTTCTGGCTGCTTGGCTATAGCCTTTTGAAACAGTACTCTGTTCGCCCCCACTCCCCCCAGTACAGTACATATGAACTCAATAATCATTTGTTGCAGGAGATTAAGGAATTTTAATACAAATGCAGCACTTCTGTTTTGGAAAAATCACATTTTTCTAGCACTCAAAAGTATATTTATACTATGCCAGGGGTCAGCAAACTTTTTCAGCAGGGGGCTGGTCCACTGTCCCTCAGACCTTGTGGGGGGCCAGAATCTATTTTTTTTGGGGGGGGGGGAATGAATGAATTCCTATGCCCCACAAATAACCCAGAGATGCATTTTACATAAAATCACACATTCTACTCCTGTAAAAACACGCTGATTCCCAGACTGTCCGCAGGCCAGATTTAGAAGGTGATTGGGCCACATCTGGCCCCCGGGTCTTAGTTTGTCTACCCATGTACTATGCTAACCTGTTGTCCTTTACGCCCCAATAACAATCAAATGTTTATTGTTTTCAGCCAACGCTTAAAGAAAGGACAAACTGTTAAAAATAATAATCACAACCTCAGAAGAAGAAAAAGTGACAGGTTAAAAGCAGGCAACCATAGCAGGTCAAGGAGATATTACAGCATTCAGATATATCACCACCTGTTCAGTAATGGATTGGTTAGACCCCTTGTGGAAGATATTTAAAAGCGGTCCCCAATGATCGACTAGGGACTACCTCATGGGGGGGGGTAATTTATGCATTTTCTGACCCCTTGAAAGAATTTGCAGTTTAAAAACAGCAGTAACACATGGGAGACTGTTTCAGGCTTTAAATTATTACAAGAACAGCACCTATCCTTGAAGGAAACTTTTGCAAAACTGCCACCTAGGATCTTGGAGGGTAAAATTATTCTTATCTGGGATGGCTTGAAAAGACGACTAGACAAATTCACAGAGAATAAGGCTAGCAAAGGCTACTAGCCACAAAGGATATATGCCACCTCTGTGGTTGAAGGCAGCAGTGCTTCTGAATACCAGTTGCTTGAAAACCGAGGAAGGGAGAATACTCTTATATTTGAGTTTTCCATAGGCTTCTGGTTGGCCACTGAGAAGATGGTGCTGGACTAGAAGGGTCATTATCCTGAGCCAGCAGCCTCCGTGTTCTTAAAACTCTATAAAGCATGCCAGCAAGACTGTTCTTCTGTACTTGGGTATTGGCAGCTGTGTAGCAACCCCCTCCAGCACCTGGGGCAGATCAAATTTTTTTTTTAAGGACAGCCACTGATTTTAGAGGCGGGAAGTGGCTCCACCCCCCTGCAGCGCCCGAAACACCCAGCAACTGCCATACTGCCCTCAAGCTCTCCTGCTGCCCAGGATCCCAACCCTTGATGCACAACAGCCACTGTGCTGCAGTACAGACCCCTGTGGTGCCCTACAGCCCCCACCACAGTGTGGAAGGTGCCCCTGCCCCACTCCTGGCTAGCTACACTGCTCGGTATTGGGTAGATATGGTTGACATTTATTAGAGGCCAGCCAAGCCAGGCCCAGCAAGTGCAGTGAACATGGCCCAGATTGCACACCTAGCATGAGTTCTGTGGGCTGTATAAATGTTGCAGGTCAAGTGGAATAGTGCCTATGAAACGACTTCCACAGAAAAAAGAAGATCCTCAGTCCCACTGCTGTTTTTTCAACTTGGGGTTTGTTTTTTTGCATTTGAAGGTTGAGCACGATTCTGCACAGGAGAACTTGGATAATACTCAAAGCAAGCCCCAGCATGCTCACTGTACCCTGCCCAGGGACAGTAGTTCTACCCATGCCATTTTGGGTTGGCTTTACCTTTTTCCAAAAATAAATAAATAATCTAGTTATTTGAAGGCTCTGCTTTTTCTTTTGTTTTAAAATCCCATTATTTGAAGGCTCTTGCTTTCTGTTTTTTTTAAAATGTATATTAAAAAAAAACCAGTTATTTGAATGCTCTCCATCTGCCATACCTGTATTCACTGTTTTGTTTTGTTGTTTGTTTTGTTGTTTAAAAAGCAGCCAGTGGTGTTTTATCTGCCACTTCAAACATTAAGCCTTCCCCCACTCCATTGTGTAGGGATAGGATATTGTGTTACTGGAGCTGGAGGCATGCCAGGAAGAGAATGGAGACAATTATACTTATTTTTTTAAAAAAAATGACTGGAAGGACTTTTTTTCCTCTTTTGTTTGCTTGCTTCACTCCATTATGTGTTCCGTCCTTGGCACAATTGTTCTCTGCTGCACACAAAATTGTTCCTTCCTTTCCCCCCCTGCGCGAAACTGCATGGTTAATTAAACTTGTTAGTTTTCTGATTTCCAAAATATATCTGCAGTGAGCCTTGCTATATGCAGTTGGGAACTAAGAGAAGGGCTGGGAGAAAACTCTGATAAAAACTTGTTCCTATGGAGGAGAGGCTGCTTGCCACCCAATGGTGGATCACAGGGTCATTTCTGGTAGGCAGCCAATGACTTGCTGATTGCTAGGATTCTTATAAAGGCTGCTCATTTATTAGTTACATTAGGTAAGGTAAAAACTAAAAGACCCCTGGATGGTTAAGTCCAGTCAAAGGCGACTATGGGGTTGTGGTGCTCGTTTCAGGTCAAGGGAGCTGGATTTGTCCACAGACAGCTTTCTAGGTCATGTGGCCAGCATGACTAAACCGCTTCTGGTGCAATGGGGCACTGTGATGGAAACCAGAGAGCATGAAAACGCCATTTACCTTCCTGCCACAGTGGTACCTATTTATCTACTTGCACTGGCATGCTTTTGAACTGCTAGGTTAGCAGGAATTGGGACAGAGCAATGGGAGCTCACCCCGCCACACGGATTCAAACCGCTGACCTTCTGATGAGCAAGCTCAGTAGGCTCAGTGGTTTAGAACACAGTGCCACCCGCTCCCTCTATTAGTTACATTACATTGCATTCCACCTTTCCTCTCAAAGGAGGATATGTTGGACGAGGTGTACCTTGATCTGATCTAGTAGGGCACTTGTGTTCTTGAGGAAGAGTGCATGCTGAGGATAACTGAACACAGATCTCTAAACTCTTAAGGCAGTGTAGGGAAACTTTATCCTCTGTCTGGGCCTAGGACTCTCCTTAGGACAGGCCCACTCTCTGCAGGCCACACCCCTCATTGACCTTTTACATCACACTTCTGAGTGGTTTTTGCCTGGCTGTGATGTGTCTTTGAACTCTAATGCCTCTTTACTTGTCTGGATGGAGGCGGGATGATTTGGGATTATCGTGAATGGATTTTGATGTGGAAGGGCTGTAAGACCAGCTCAGTTCTGGTGCTCCAAAGCTGCGCTCCATCAGGGGTGGCCCAGGACATTTTGCTGCCTCCCACTTATAAATATGGGGCCCTCCTGCACCCACGCTGCCATGCCCCCCCGACTGCACTATTGTCTGCAATTGCACTCACACTGTTGCCACGATGCAGCAGCAAGGGTACAGCATGAGTGGGAAGGGAATGGGCCATGTGACAGCAATGCCAGTGGTGCGGGCAAAGCCGCAGTGTGGCTGGCAGTGGAACAGTGGCTGGGATGAGGAGGCAGTTGGATCTGCCGCCTGAGCATAGCTGTCAACTTACAGATTTGAAAATAAGGGACCAGCAGCCTCAAAAATAAGAGATCAGCAGCCAAAATAAGGGATTTTAGTCAACCAGCTGAAATACGAAGTTAAAAGGGACCAGATAATTTGGGAGAGCAGCACCGGTTTTTAGCCCTTCGTTTCCAGAGGTTGCTGCTCAAGACACCAGCTGATGAAACACTGCAATTAAATAACTACAAGCAGCAGCTACTTTTCGCGCAAAACGAAGTCCAAGCTACGAAGATACTGCTGCAGTTCTTTTCTCTCATGCTCCATCTGCAGCTCTCAGTTCCATCAAGCGGGGCGGGAGGAAGAGGGGGGGTGGAATAGCGCCCGAAGTAAACCCGCAGATCAGACCATCTATGCTAGTATACCACTACAAATCTAAGGGAGAAGCGCTTGCAGTCCTTCCTCTGCTTTCCCCCCTATGGTTAGCCCTTGGAACACCTGCCCGCACCTCCACCTCCTCTCTCTGAACTGCTTTCTCTATGGTTGCCCTCGTTCTCCTCTCAAGGCTCCTCAGCAATTCATAGGCCGCGTCAGGCTGCCCATCTCATCCGGGTCCTTCGGTGGCGTAGCCGCAGTACGGCCTAGCGGGAGCGGCGGTGGTGGTGACGGGCAGAGGGGAGGCCCCAGGCAGAGACGCTCAGTTCAGCGGCCGTGAGGAGGATGGCAGCGGAAGGGCCCGAGGCTCCTGCCAGTCCCGGCAGGGAGGGGCTCCTGGGGGCCGAGGCTGGTGAAAGGAGACCGGAGGGGGGCAGGCCGGGGAGCCAAGCAACACAGTTGGAGCTTCCCTCCTCCCTGGCTGGCAGGGAGGGAGAGGAGCTGCTTCCTTTGAAACCCGGGAAATTTAAGGGACATTATCAATAAGGGACAGCAGCGGGACACGGTGCTGGGATAAGGGAGTTTCCCGCCAAATAAGGGACAGTTGACAGCTATGCGCCTGAGGCAAATTGCTTCACCTCGCCTCATTGAAGACTCCAGAGCTGCTCAGAGGCACAATGTTCTTGGATTCCGACCATATGTCTTTTTGTCATATGTCCCAGTTAGAGATTTTCTTGAAACACAAAGGAGAGCCTGCCAGTCTGAACTCTGCCCTTCCTTTAAGGTGGCACCATGTTGCTTAGAATGGTGCCACCCTTGATCATATTAGGGTGGTTGACATACTTAGGATACCTGACACCAACCTGGAGGTGTGCCGCTACTGCCAGAGCGGGCTAGTCAGCTATGGGGATGCCAGATCAGCTTCAGCCTTTTTGCCTCTGGTGAAACGGCTGGGGTTAACCATGTTTCTGGAATTTATTCAGCATATGCTTCCTTATATTGCCAAATGCAAGGAGTAAAGCCAACATCGGAGCTGGGAAAAGTGTGACTTTGCCTACTACTGGAGTACACAAATTGGTGGGGCTTGCAGCTTTGCTAAGGCTGTGTTGTGTATCCTTCCCCACCCCCACCCCCACCCCCACCCCCACCCCCGTGTCCACAGGAGAGAGACTCAAAATCTGCTGTAGATTGGCTGTGTGGCATTTAAATTGCTGAAACTTTGTGGCCAGGGGGGAATTCCATCGGTTACAATGTTATGAACTGTAACAAGAAGTAATATTATTAGGGCTGACAGAATGCCAAAGGGGCAGGTTATCTCATTAAATTAGTCTGCACATTTCTCTGCTGTGGCAAATAAACAAGTAAATTGAGATGGCAAATGACTTGAATTTCCGCTGTGCCTTTTTTTATATATAAAAAACCCCCACATACAACCCACTAGTAACAATGTCAAACAAATAAATATTATTTTAAAATATCTGGGAGGGTTTTCTTAAAAGGTGGGGGGGGATTTTTACAGCTTTCTCCTCCCAGGCAATATAAAAATGCCTTTTTATATTGTTCTGTGATAGCTGAATCTCTATTCTAACTTAATTAGATTTACAGTCAAATCACCTTTACTTCGAAATATGTCTCATTATGTTCAGTGGAGTTTACTGCTACTAGTAAGTGTGTTCTGATATTCCAGGAACTAACATTCAACTTAAATCCAACTTTGCACAAGGCAGTCTTTCTATGGGTGCAGTAGGTCTTTCACAGTCCAAGGCAGCCAGAGATCACCAGAGTGGCAAAGGCTAGCGTAGAAAGAAGAAAGCCTTGTTTATGGTTGCATCATAGCTCAGATCATGTTCTCCCTGGGCTGACTGATTGCAGGTCTATGTGGGTGTTGTTGGCAGGACATTTTGAGAAGCCTTCAAGTTTCAAAGGTGAGATAGGAACGCTTTTGGAATAGCCTACTCAGCTCCATGAGTTTGGAGGGGTTATGATTGGAACAGAGGGAGCTTCTGAATAAGCACAGCCACTTGGGGTGGATGAGAAAAAATATAGCAGTAGAACCTTAGGAATGAGCTGCTTATAAACTCAAAGTTGGAATTTCAAAATGGAACCTGAGAGATTTGGACCAATGTGCCTAGTAATCCCCAGACTAGCGAGTCCTGCTTCAGATGGACTTCCCAGCGGGGACATGCAATTAAGCTTCATTCAGAGGCAGAACCCACAGACACAACAAAGAAGCGACAGCAGAGAGTGAAAATATTTCTCATTGAAACTAAGCTTTTGTCCTGTGTGCTGCTATGTACATAGTGGTACGTGATTGGAAAATATTGAATGTAGGACAGCATGTGGCCATGAATCTGTTTCCTTTAAATAAAACCACACAAAGAAGGAAAGAAAGAAAGCTCTGCCTCATAGCTTTGCATTTCAAAATATTATTCAGTGGAGTAGCCTAGAGGGAAATGAGCAACTGTGCTATGTTGTGATGGGAATGGCACCTGGCTGTTTTTGAGGGAATGAATGTGATATTGTGCCCTCTGTTAAGGGCGGAAGCTAACAGGTCCCATGACACATGCAAGGCTTCGTTAAGGGGTTCCCTTTCAGGGTACAGGCTGGCGAGTTTGGGAATTTGGTTTGTGTTAATTGTGTACAGAACTAGGAGGCGTTAGATGCTCTGTCTGCACGGTCTCCCCTGGCTGCTTTGCTAGCATTCAATTCAGACATTTTTTAATAGCCACCTTGGGGAAAGCCATTTACCTGGAGGCAGCTGCTGACAGTTCCAGAAAGGGCATTAATGGTGGCAGGAGCAGCCAATGTAGGAAGCGATCTTTTGCAACCTACTTTTTGCTGAGTGCCAGCCAACACCCTGATGAGCTAAGGCAGACATGGGAAGCTTTTTTCTCTTTGGAGGGTAACATTTGCTTGGCGGGGGCCAGAACAGGGTTAGGCACCCCATTTTCTTCCTTCCTTCCTCTCTTTCTGCCACCTACTTTCCCTCTACAACAGCTGGAGTTTCTGAACCTTTTTCAGAGGCAGCCCCATGTATAACGCATTGCAGCAATGTAACTTGGAGGTTACCAGAGCATAGATGGCAGAAGTTGAGCTATCCCTGTCCAGATAGGGGCACATCAGCTGGGAAGCTGATGGAAGGCACTCCACACCACCAAGGCCACAAGTACCCTCCAGGCTGTGCACCCGCTCCTTCAGAGGGAGCATAATGCCATCAAGAGGCAGGCAACCAACCACCCATCCTGTCTAGGGAGCCACCCACTCACAGTGTCTCAGGTCCTTTTTAGATTGAGCTTCAGTTTATTGGCTCTCCTCCAGTTCATTACCGAGGCAAGTATGAGCTAGGAAAGTAACAAATGTCAGAAGTAATGCTCTCTCAGAAAAAAAAGCAAGGTATAGCCCCCATACTTGGAAATGTCCTTTGTAGCAGAATGCTGCAGCAGTAGCCAGAATGCTGTAGCTTCTATAGCAGGAGTCTGCAAACTTTTTCAGTCGTGGGCCAGTGCACCGTCCCTCAGACCATGTGGTGGGCTGGACTATATTTTGAAAAAAATATATGAACGAATTCCTACAAATAACCCAGAGATGCATTTTAAATAAAAGGACACATTCTACTCATGTAAAAACACCAGGCAGGCCCCACAAATAACCCAGAGATGCATTTTAAATAAAAGGACACATTCTAATCATGTAAAAACACGCTGATTCCCAGACCATCCGCGGGCCACAATGAGAAAGCGATTGGGCCGCATCCGGCCCCTGGGCCTTAGGTTGCCTACCCCTGTTCTACAGGTACCTGATGTCTTCTTTCTATGTAATGTCTTGTTCAGAGATTTCCTATGTGAATCGGGCTAAATATGCCTCATATAATCATGCATGAATCATGCTGAAGCTTTTTTCATAAGTAGCTACCTAGCAACTCAGATCTACCTCTGACTACCTCTGAGGTTATATACGTAGTCCTCCTTTGATCTTCCAGCTCAGGTTCTGAAAACTGTATCTGGGGAGGCCACATCAGGTTCCCCCATCTTTTTCATGTAGTTTGACTGTATGCACGGAGTTCAGAATCTCTTGTCATTTGCAGACCTCCTCATGCAGAAAACTGTGGTCAGGCTGTTCTTCTGTCATGAGAAGAGCTTTTGTGGAGAAACCCAGGGAAATCCTGTTAATGTGGTTTAGCCACTGTGCCTTGTGATACAGCAACTATGTGTTCCACATGCCTTCCAGCTAACATTTAGGCCTGGGAAAACGTTATCTCAGCTGTTTGAAGGCAGCAGAGGAACAGACACCCTGGTGCCGTATCCTGTTCATTCCCACTCTTGCAAAAACAAACAACAACAACAAAAAACCCTTAAAATAGCTTGTTGAGCAGGTTTGGATGATGAGGCTGAATATCAGCCGAGTTTTCCTATCCTGCGTCATCTGTCCAAAACCTTTCTCAGAAAGTGTGATGCTCTGGTGATTATGCTTTTTAGCAGGATCTATAAAAAAGTGTTATTTATATAAGAACTTAAGAAGCCGCCTTTATACTGAATCAAGCTATGAGCCCGTCTGTATTCCAATATGTCTCCTGCTATTCCAACCTGGAGCAGACCTCCTGGGTTTCAATGAGAGGTCTTCCCCAACCCAACTACCTGAGAACCTTTGAACTGAAGGTGTTGTGGATCGAATCTGCATGTAAAGCAATGGCCCCTCAGACAGCACCATGGTTTTTCATGGTGGTTTGTCTTCAGCACTGGCTGTGGAAGAGGAGTGCAAGGGGAGTGCACTGCCCCCAGCAGCGCGGTCCTGGTGGGTTGCCATCACGGCTGCTCCCCAGGATGCACGCCACGCTCCTGCGGGTGGCGCCCCATGCCAGCCCTGCCCCCGCCTTCTCTGTGCCCCACCCGGTGCCGGCACATGAAGCTCAGCCACTGGTCTTCAGAAGCACTTGTTGCAAATTAGAGATGGGGACAACACTCTTGTGCTCAAGTCCTGCTTATGGGCTTCCAATAGCATCTGACCAGCCACTGTGAGAAAAGTATACAATTTATTTAAATAATGATGACAACAACAAGAACAACAACAATTACCGTATTTTTCGCTCTATAACACGCACCTGACCATAACACGCACATAGTTTTTAGAGGAGGAAAACAAGAAAAAAAATATTCTAAACAAAATAGTGGGTGTATGGTTTTTGTGGTTCATGCTGTGGCCACAGACATGTGATCTGACAGTGAGTTTGGAGTAGCCCAATGCAAAAATCCTGAGGATCCATGCTTTGTAACCACGTTTTTGCACCACTGTGGCCCGAGGCAACAGTGGGTGCGTGATTTTTTTGGTGCAAGATGTAGCCATGGACATGCTATGTGATCTGACGGTGAATTTGGGGTGACCCAGTGCAAAAATCCTGAGGATCCATGTGGATCCGTGCTTTGTAACCACGTTTTAAGTGGGGAGGGAAGGAAAAGCACTCAAGGGACAAGGAGCACGCATGGGGTGTGTGGAGAAGGATGCTGCTAATAATGAAGAAGAGGGGTATAAGGGGAGAAGGCTCCTCTCCTCTCCCACTTTGCTCCTTTAAAGCAAGCAGGCTTAGCGATCTGAAAAACTTTGCTGCTATTTAGCGAGCTGAGTGGGGAGGAGAGAGGGACAGAGAGCCTGCTTGCTTTAAAGGAACCAACCGGACAGGAGCCGCTTACACTCGTGTAAGCGGCTCCTCTCCTCTCCCGCTTTGCTCCTTTAAAGAAGCAGGCTCTCTGTCCCTCTCTCCTCCCCACTCAGCGGCTCTTCTCCTGCTTTGCTGTTTCAAAGTGAACCACGGAGGAGGGAAGGAAGGGGAACCATGGATCCTCTGCTCACGACTGCAGTAGATCTCCCCCCCCCCCCGCCGCCACCCATAGGCATTCGCTCCATAACACGCAAAGACATTTCCCCTTACTTTCTAGGAGGATAAAAGTGAGTGTTATGGTGCAAAAAAATACGGTAGTTAGCCTTTGACCTAAACCAGCAGGTCTCTTCTTTTGATAAAACAAAGCTTGCTTAAGAGCAGGGTGGATAAAAAATCAATTTTTTTAAAATTTAAATCAGGGTGTTGTTTTTTAATAATTGGATTTTAAAAATAAAATTCTTTTGGAGGAAAAATCTTTCTAAAGATAGTTTTCTATTTAAGTTACATTATAGTGAGAGGCAGGACTGAGACCTGGAGTTGTTTTGACATTCAGACCGTGGGAAGTCGCAAAAATTAGAATTAAATTGGGAAGACAATTAGATTTTTTTTATTGGATTATGATTTGATATGCTAATTGGATGTTTTTATTGGAAAATTAATAAACACTCTAACAAAAAAATAAAGGTACATTATAGTCCAAAGGCTAGTCATCAGGAAATAAGGATTTGTTTAAGTTTTTCATGTGTGCTAAAGCTCAGTCTAGGGTGTTTGTTTTTTTTAAAAAAATTGTTTAACCACATCAGTTAACAAACATGAATACATATGCTATAATGTTAATGTTTTAGTTAATAAATTGTTTAAGTTGTTATTAAGGAAATGATTATTTTTCTCCTTCCAATAAACTATAGCAGAAAAGATGTCCAAATATAAACAGTTAACTTACTAAACCTCACAATAATTTCATAATTATCGGTCTATGTATTTCTAATAGTATAACCAAACCAGTAATTTTTGATATAATTGTAAAAACAACTCTGAAAATTTATTATGCCAAAAATGAAACCTTTATCTGGTTGTAAATATTAAGATTATACCAGCAAGAATGAGTCTTTCTGTAAAAAAGAAAGAAAGAAAGATTTAAATCAAGTCTTACTGACTAGTGATTTAAATCATGATTTATATTGTGATTTAAATCGATTTGATTTAAATCACATCCACCCTGCTTAGGAGGGAGGCGGGAGTTAAATTGGGTTTGAAAATCATGAATTAGTTCACAGCCCTAGCTTCAATTTTAGGGCAGAATTCATTTTGTTAACTGCTAGATTAAAAGTAGCCACTGACACCTATTGCAGAAGGCATTTTATTGGAACAGCTTATGATAGTAAGTGCATGCAAACTTTCCAGAACTTAAGTAAACCCAGCTTTTCTGAACAGATGATTACAGGTGACCAAGCCCTGGTATATAATCTGGTATTCACAGCTACGTATGAAAAATACTCTGGAAAGGTTCTTTAAAAGCTTGCTCTCCAGATGTTGTGGGGCTCCAAGCTTCATCATATCCAGCCATCAGGGATGATGAGTGTTTTGCCCTCCTCTGATGGGTAGCTCACCAGCTACCCATGCTATAAGTAATTCTGTTCAGGTGTATGAGTGCACATTTTAAATGCATCTTGTTTTCTTCTTCTTTTCTAGTGGGATCTTGTTTGTGATTCTGCCTGGAAAGTCCACATCGCAAAATTCTCCCTGCTTGTAGGATTAATCTTTGGCTACCTAATAACAGGATGTATAGCTGACTGGTAAGTGCAAATTCACACGGAGATTAAAAGCGATAAATATGTCTCTCTAAAGCATTATGAAACTGCTTTTCTCTCCCCCAGTCCCCCTTGCATGCTATTACCTCTTCCTTGGCATTCCACTTCAATGCGTGTGTCACAAGTGCAGCGCATTTCACAACTGATGGATATTGTTGTTGTGGAAAACGAAGTCATTTTAAATTTTTAAAGAAGGTGCTTGAGATAACATGGGTGGCTTAACCTGATGTACTTGCACTAAAGCTGGCTGGCAGCCCAATTTTATTAAACTGCGGTAGCCTTGCAGAGGTGGCTGGACCAGCTTTCGGTCACTATGTAACAACATTTTTTTTAAAAAAGGGAAGAAGATGGAGAGAGCAAGGAAAACAAAAGTGCTACTTAATCTGAAATGATACGCAGTATTTCCCCAGTACAAAGATGTAATTCCTCCAGAGACACATAAATTTATTCCTGCCCAATCATGTAAGAGAAGAGAACGCTGACGTACAAATTATATACAAATCTGAATAGAAAAAAATAGTTGTTTCTAATACTAATAAAAATTGCATTTTTATTTTTTATTTTTTGAAATTCTTGTGTTTTCAAAATGAGCTCTTCCTTCTTGCATCCCAATCCAAATTTAATTGTGCTTCAAAACAAAGTATTTTTACATGACCAGTTATGCAAGTATGCAGATGGAGATGTGTGTTCCATATAGAATTCCCACTCTCTGATGAGCATACCAGCGTGCATCAGATATGTGCCTCCAGTACGTGATTCTGCAAGTGATGCACATGGAAACTGAAGATGCACATGGACCTACATAGTCAGGCATGTTTCATGATCAGTAAAATGAAAGGCTAACAACCTCTGACACTACTGAATGCCCTGAACTTTATTTAAATAAAAAAGCCTTCCCAAATACATTGCATATTGGAAGTGAGCGCATAGTTTTTCTTGCAACTTGTTGATACAGCTGAGAATCTTCCTAGCAGGTCTAGTTCCATGGAGAACAAAAAGAGTGAGGCAGTGGGTGGGAGGAGATGCAAAACACTGACTCTATGCTGCAGTCAGAAAAAATACATCTCTTGGTCTTCAAACAAACAAATAAAACAAAAAAAGCTATGGTGGAAAATATTTCTCCAAATGGTCTTACATACATGTAAATAGACCAAACTAAGAAATCCCTTGTTAGACCCCTGCTAGACCATCTTCCTGTTGCTTGGCAACCAGCAGAAACCAAGACTATGCTTTATTAAACATGTTTGCTACTTGAGGCTGGATTAGCTGTTAGGACTTTGATCTCATCTGGATAATGGCTGCAATCTATGGCACAGCGGTCATAGATAGCATCTCCACCAGCTTCTGCTTTGCTGGTTGGAAATAGTCATCCACACAGCAGGATCCTTAAGGAGTAAGACACGTTATATACATACTTTGAAGGCTTTCTGTGTAGGGTTTTTGATTTCAAGGGGTGTTTCCTTTTAGCTGCATCTATTTGCTTTGTGGACTGAGAACTGGTGCGCAAGATGTGAATGGCACTAGAACAATTGTGTGTGTTGTGAGAGATCTTTATTCCGAGATGTCTTGGAAAAGAACAGCTCCAGTGTGTACCTTTGGCCATTTGAAAGGTATCAATGTGAAGTAATAGCAATTTCAAGAAATTCAACTTTAAGTAGGTGCTGTCAGTGGCGGAGCTTAATGCTCCGGCACCAGGGGGCGGAGAGCAGATGGGAGTGGGGCTGGCACGCCGCCTGTGGGGGCGTGGCGCCCAGCGGAGGCAGGGGGCAGCCATGATGGCACCCCACTGGGATCGCGCTGCCGAGGGCGGTGCGCTCCCCCCGAACTCCTCTTCCTCTGCCACTGGGTGCTGTGCATTTTGCTAGATAATGACAGCAAAATGTTTGTGAATGAAAAAGGGTATGCTTTTATTCTCGCCCCCAAACCACCCTTCAAAACCAAATACTGATGAAACTACTGAGTCTACAGTCAGGATTGAAATATAAGAAATTAAAAAAGAACTCTAGAGAGCTTTCCGACACACCCAGTGGGTCTTTGTCCCCACCCCCCACCCCACTGGAAAGCAGATCCTGATGCCTCGTGACAGGAGTGGGGGACCTGAGGCTCTCTGTGTTGTTGGACTGCAACTCCCATCAGTGCAGCCAGTACATTGTATAGCCAATGATTATGTTTGGTGGGAATTGTAGTCCAATAACATATAGATCCGTGTTTGCCAAACTTGGGTCTCCAGCTGTTTTTGGACATCAAATCCCATCATCCCTAGCCACCAAGCGCTGTGGTCAGGGATGATGGGAATTGTAGTCCGAAAACAGCTGGAGACCCAAGTTTGGGGAACACTGGTAGATTGTCACAGGCCCCCTGCCCCTGACTTATAAGAAACTGGCTTTGTTTATGGAGACAATTCAAGGAGCTGGCAAAGCCGTATTCAGCTTGGCACCAAGGTTTCTGAAGGATCAGCTGCTCCCATATGAGCCTTATCACTCATCAATATTGTTATTGGAGACTCTTCTCTGGGTGCCCATTCTACAACGAACTTCACGTCTCCTTTCTATTCACCCTTTAACCCATGAAGAAACATGAACGGTATTAGGCCATCTGAGAGGAGTAGGTGGCATTTGGAGGTGGGCACCCTGGTTGTAGCACCCCCCTCCCTAAGAACACCTGAGTGGAGCCTGCTGTTCTAAAAACATAGGCATATTATTTCAAAATGCAAGACATATTGCTTACAGACCTACTGTGTGATATTCCTCCTTAAGTATCTCCATAGAGAAATTTAAGAATCAAAGTTATAGGGGGATGAGGAATGTTGCATCCAGTGCAGAACTCTCATTTGAAAAATGGAGTGTGGAATTTGAAATACATTTGGCCTTGTTCCTCTTTTTATTTCTGTAGGGTTGGTCGTCGGCCAGTGCTGCTCTTCTCTGTTCTATTCATTTTGATATTTGGACTATCTGTGGCCCTCTCCGTGAATGTGACCATGTTCAGCACACTCAGGTTTTTCGAAGGGTTTTGCCTGGCTGGAATAATCCTTTCGTTGTACGCACTGAGTAAGTATTGCTTTTGTAATGCATCCTGCCTACCTTAAGAAACGTATCTTCTTCCGTATGCCAGAATTTGTTGCAGACTGTGTTTCAACGTTATGCAGAAAAAAGAGAGATGAAATGTTAATTCAGCATGTGTTTTCTTGTGTCGTGTTGTTGGGGAAACTAGACAGAATGCCTTGCATCTAGTGCGTAACCACAGTATCAAGACAGAAGCAGTAGTAATGCAGTGCTTTCTTACTGAAATCTGTACCCCTCTATAAGAACATCAGCAGAACTCTGCTGGATCACTCCAAAGGTCCACCCAGGCCAACAGTGTGTCTCCACTTATGGCCGGTCATGTGCCTCTGGAAGTTCACAGATAACGGCATAATTATTTGTTTCCAGCATTCAATCATCTATGGTACCCTGTATCTAATCATGAAGGCTTTCTTTGACTTCTCAGAAACTGATATACATTGAGAGAGACATTTTCCATGAATTTGCTAATGTTGTTTTGTTTTTAAATGGCTGAGATCAGTGAGACCTCAATTAAAGTGAAAGCTGTGTGTTGATGCATTGGTTCATTATAAGGAGTTTCTGGTAATAATTTAGTACTGCTTTTTTATCCGTATCTCCAGGAGGCCCTGAGTTGAAAAAGAAAGCCTCAGTATCAGTAGAGTGCAGGATTCTGCAATTATTAGCATGCAGTTAATATTATTTTACCCTACATGGTAAACCATCATCCTTAATACAGTTTTACATGTTGTTGCAGGAAATGGGTGATTTGCATCATTTGGATGTAACACTAAACTGTGGTTTAGCATTACCTGAACAAGCCCCAGGCTTGTGAGCTCCCTTACCCCTCCTCTAGTACAGACACATTAAAGAAACAACCAGAATGCAACACTCTTTCGCTTGGTTAGAAATCACTCTTGTAAGTGGAGGAGGCTTTTTGCTAGTGGAAGGGCATCTTTGGAACCAAGCCAATGTCAATAAAGTATGGGATATTTGCTTGTCTGTTTAAATATGCATACACTGCTTTTCCACCATAAAAGCCCTCAAGGCAGCTTGCAGAAACAATATTACACCATGCTCAAAGCATTATAGCATTTATCCAGAGATCTAATGTATTGCGCTTACCAAGTTGAATAGAAAGGGATGGGGGTGGGGAAGAAATATTCCACCAAACAAGAATAATGCAGTTAATTTACAGTGCTGATACAAAATGCAATTGTGAAATTATATTATCTTTTATATTTAATCACCTGACACTGTAGCATTTCAATTTCCTTCACCATTTTGGTGAATCTGACAATTTTATAAGCTTAAGACCTATAATCTCCACTCAAGAGAAATTGAAACTGAAATCTCATGGACTAATTGGTAGGATCCATATTTTGAGCCTTGTGTTTCTTCAGTGGCAGTCCCTTAATCACATGGCAAACCCATTCAGAAAATCAGCAGAGAGTTTTTTTGTTTGACAGGTTTTTTGTTCGCATTTAGATCCTCTCCACTTCCTTTGAACGCTTATGAACATCAAGTCTAAATTTGTATCTCTTAACATCAACATGCATTGTTGCTGTGAATGCATTTTTGCTCTACATTCACTTACCTCTCAGTGCCACTGAAGTCAATGTAGCGTTCTTCTGACTAGACTCTTATAGGCTTTTGCTTACTGTCACTCAAATGGCATGCAGTATACCATACAAACATTGATGCCCAATAGTGATTGGAGACAATAACATTTGATGATGGCTAATGCTTTCAGAAAGAAAATCTTAATCTTTACTGCCATCATAAAGAACAGGATTGAGAATCCTTTGTAAAGATACTCCGTTCGAGAAGAGTCAAGGCCAAATTAGTGAGCACCAGGGAGTTAGAACTGTCAAATCAGCCTTAAATCTGACAAGCAAGCATCCTCTGACTATGGGAGCCCTTGAGTCAAGGCTCAGCCAGTGGAAGAACTAATTGTGAAGAGTGTATCTAAGCATGGGCAGATGCCTTTTTGCTCATTACCTAATGGCTAATGTGTCATATTTTCTTCTTGGAAGACAAGGAAGGTTCTCTCTCCCTTCTTCTTTCTTGTTTTTTAAAACTTCTAACAGGATCACCTAAGGACAGCAATAGTTCTTAGCGAAATGGTGAAGTGTATAAATCTATGCAAGTGGAAATAATTTTCCATTTTTCAGGTACATGCTCTTGTCATTTTTAACACCTACCTCGTTAAAATGCTGTGGTCCACCTCTATGACGACCTTAACCTTAGAGCACAAAAGCATATACGCAGTGGCACAGATCTGCACACAGTTGCGGCATGTTCAGTAATTTCATGGATGGTCGAGCTAAAAATCATCTTGCAAAATTAGGAAGTGTAGGTGGCTGGCCTCTGAAAATAATCTTGTTGTAGTAGAGAATTAAGTCGCCGTGTCTATTGAAAATGCTGTCGGGCTGCTTTAAAATGCGGCGAAGGAAAAATACGACGACAAAGTAACCTCTGCTGCAATTGAAACAGAGGTTTTCGCATTATGATAAACAGTCTGCTGAGAAGAGCTCTCACCGAGTTCGAAGATGGGGAGGGGGGCTGCCACAGGTCTCCCTGCTACCACCGTGGTCTGTGTGTGCAGGGGGCAGGGGAAGATGCAGAAAGCCCCCCCTGAAAAGCAAATAGTTTTAGTAGAGCAACTGTCATGGGCTGGCAGAGTCAGGAGAGGATGGGCCCGGAGGGGGGGAGTGCACAATGGGGAGAGGATGAACCTGGGGGGGACCTAGTGGGTTGTGGGGTCAGGTAAAGGTAAAGGTACCCCTGCCCGTACGGGCTAGTCGTGTCCGACTCTGGGGTTGCGCGCCCATCTCGCTTAAGAGGCTGGGGGCCAGCGCTGTCCCAAGGCACTTCCGGGTCACATGGCCAGCGTGACAAGCTGCATCTGGCGAGCCAGCGCAGCACACGGAAACGGCGTTTACCTTCCCGCTAGTAAGCGGTCCCTATTTATCTACTTGCACCCGGGGGTGCTTTCGAACTGCTAGGTTGGCAGGCGCTGGGACCGAGCAACGGGAGTGCACCCCCCCACGGGGATTCGAACCACCGACCTGACGATCGGCAAGTCCTAGGCGCTGAGGTTTTACCCACAGCGCCACCCGCATCCCTTGGGTAATCGTGTTTAAATGAATGTGTTCTTTATATAATTGACTTTAAAGGATTGCTCAGTTCCTCCCCCCACCTACGTCTGCTCAATTGAATTGGACCTTCACCTTTCCCACTCATAGCAGCTATGAGGGGCAACAGAACACAGTATCAATGATGGTGTGGGAAGCAGTGGTTTTAATAGCCCTAGTAGGAGTTATCTGTCCAGAAACAGCCTCTCTTTGAAGAATGGGTGTGTTAGGTTGGGAAAAGAACTGTACGTTTCTCTCCTCTCCCCCACAGCTGCTGAACCTCACGGACCTTTAGCCAGAATAGAATAAACACAGGGGGTACAGTGCTATCTGGGGCCAAGGTCAAGGTTTTCAGGCTTGTTCAGTTTGTACAATTGATCTCTGCCATCTGCTGAGTCTCTAGAGCTTTGGCATTGCTGCTGCAAGAGGAGGAAAACAAAGGCGCTCCGCTGTGGTTGGACCAGAGCTCCAGACAGTAACACACACACCCCTGGAAAAAAAGAAAGAAAACTTAAATTCCCCAGAGTGGGTCCAAGGATACTCTGAGAACTGAAGACGGCAGGTGCAGTTGTTTGGGCCCTGCTTCTAGTAGCCTCCCACTTGATCTATACAGAGTTGAAAAGAGAAGTTGTGATTCTGCTTACCTGGTAAAGGGGAAGAGAGGGAGCAGGAAGAGAGAGAGAGAAATGGGAATGGAGGAGAGAAGAGGCAGGTGGAAGCAGCTGTCTGAGGAGGGAATGGAAGAGGTCGCTTTCCGATGTGAAGTGGTCTAGAGCACCCAACCACCTCTAAAAGAAATACAGAAAAAGAATGAGAAAGGGACGTTTCATTCCCGTCTCTCTGCTTGGTAAGAAGGGGATAGAGGAATGGGTCCCTTTTTCTTTCACTGGTGGGGGGTGGGGAAGAGAAATAAAAAAGGGACCCATTCTTATCAAACAGCCAGTGAGCAAGGAAGGGAACGGATAGGCCCCTTGTCTCTCTCGCATTCTCTCTCCTCCCCCACTCCCCACACAGTGAAAGAAGGGACCCTTTTATTCCCTTCCTGCCACTAAGATGATAAATGGGAGGACGGAGGAGCAAACAACCAGGCTAGTGTAAGGGGGGGGGGAGAAAATGGTACAGAGAGTGTCCTGGAGAGCATCTTGCCTGAAGCCCCCACAAACCCGGCAGCACCATTGGCCTCATGTGCCAACCCTTCTGGTGGATCTCAATGTAGGTCCAGTCTCAGGTCTTGGAAAGGTTTGTGTAGGTATAGGTGGTCCTGAAGGTAACCTGGCCTCAAACTATTTAGAGCAGCCTTCCCTAACCTTGTGCCCTTCAGGACTCCCCCCAGTCCCAGCCAGCAAGGACAAAGAGCATAAGAGTGCGCTGGATCACACCAGTGATGCATCGAATCCATCTTTGTGTTCTCATAGTAGCCAACCAGATGCTTGTGGGAAACCTGGAAGCATGACTTAAGTGCAAGAACACCCCCCCCCACCTGTGGCTTCCAGGAAACTGGCATTCAGAAGCATCACTGAGAGCCATGAGAGCCAGTGTGGTGTAGTGGTTAAGAGTGGTAGACTCGTAATCTGGTGAACCAGGTTCGCTTCCCTGCTCCTCCACATGCAGCTGCTGGGTGACCTTGGGCTAGTCACACTTCTCAGAAGTCTCTCAGCCCCACTCACCTCACAGAGTGTTTGTTGTGGGGGAGGAAGGGAAAGGAGAATGTTAGCCGCTTTGAGACTCCTTAGGGTAGTGATAAAGCGGGATATCAAATCCAAACTCCTCCTCCTCCTCCTCCTCCTCCTCCTCCTCCTCCTCCTCCTCCTCCTCTTCTTCTTCTTCTTCTTCTTCTTCTTCTTCTTCTTCTTCTTCTTCTTCTACACTGCCTCCAACTGTGGAGGCAGAGCATAACCATCATGGCTAGTAGCCTTTGATAGCCCTCCTCCATGAATTTCTTTGCTCTCTCCTGCATCTTCCAACATTCAGCTTCATTGGACACCCATGAGTTCTAGTGTTTTGATGGGAGCTGTAGTCTCAAAATACGCATCGCACCATGTTGGGGGAGGCTGATTTAAGGACTTTAAAGGTGCTTTACAGAGCCTAGGACTTGCCAATCAGAAGGTCGGCGGTTCAAATCCCCGCGACGGGGTGAGCTCCCGTCGCTCGGTCCCTGCTCCTGCCAACCTAACAGTTCGAAAGAATGTCAAAATGCAAGTAGACAAATAGGTACCGCTCTGGCGGGAAGGTAAACAGCGTTTCCGTGCACTGCTCTGGTTCGCCAGAAGCGGCTTGGTCATGCTGGCCACATGACCCGGAAGCTGTACGCCGGCTCCCTCGGCCAATAAAGCGAGATGACCCCAGAGTCAGCCATGACTGGACCTAATGGTCAGGGGTCCCTTTACCTTTACTTTACCAGAATTGTGATAGTAGCCACTGCTGCCAGTAGAAAATAGTTGTTGTATGTGCCAACCAGTTGCCCTCCATGAGCAGCAGGGCTGCCACAACCTGCAGCAGTTGAAGCTTCCAAACCACCTTCAAAAGCAGTCCCGTGTAGAGCATGTTGCAGTAGTCTAATCTAGATGAAACCAGAACATGAATTACTGTGAGCAGGTCCCAGATAGGGTCACAACCGATGAATAAGCCATCTCAAGAAGACTATTCTTATGCTCTTACAAAGGCTTAGGTGAAAAAGAAGGAGAAGAAACCCACCAAAGGACAGTTGACAAATGTCTAATTCACTTTGCTTTTTGCCCTAATCTTGCTTGATGAGGTACTTTACCAAACATAATTCCTAGATTTGGCATAGCTGCTAGCAGGCAGACCCTCCTGCCAGGATGTCTGCTCAGCAGATGGTAGCTTGGGTAGCAATGAATTAATCTGGCAGATTTGGTTTCGCTCAGTTTTCTAATCTTAATGTTCGATTCAACCCACTAAAAAAAAAAAAGTCTGCCCAAAAACATTTGTACACATTTTGATGTGGATTTAATTTTCCATAATAGTTTTGTATGCTATTTTCATCAATGTGCACATTTCTGTATGCGTTGCTGTTGAACTGTGTTGCAAAATTCAGAGCAATACAAATTTCAAACCATAGCAGTGTTTGCTTTAGGAAGCATGAGCTAATTTCATCTCTATACCTCATCCTGGTTGCATCTACCTCATCAAGCCAGGCTGTGCTGAGGTAGGGACAGATCCATCACTTTCAGTTCTCTCAGTTTCTCATCTTTCCAACCTTAAAGTCAGTTTTCCACATTTCTGCAACAATTTGCAATTTTCTTTTTTAAAAAAAAAATTACCAGCAAAATTCATCAACATTTTAGTGTGATTTTCTCCTAATAAACACATATTTTGCAAACTGTTTTCCCTAATATAATGCATTTTAATGAATATTCTTCAGCTGGAGAACTGTGTTACAAAATCCAGAGAACTGTGAATTTCAAAGGATGGCTGTGTTTTCAGTTTCTTGCATTGTTTTGAGAAGTGAAAATTAGGTAGGTTTGCTGTTAGATGTGAACTGAATTGATTTCTCTCCCTCCCCCCCAATCACCAGGGGAGAATACAGAAGAGGCAGAGTCTGTCCCCATTTAGGAAGTTTGCCTCTTGGTCAGAAATAGCAAAAAGCAGGAAGAACAAGCTCAGCATGCAGCTCCATTGACAGAGATAAATGAACCAACCCTGATCCTCATTCTAAATCAGGAGTGGTTAAACTTCAGCCATGGACCATAGCCTCCCACCCAAAGGTTTTCTGTGCCCACCACTCCAAAATTTGTTGTTTTATTTATTATTTATTAGTTTTTAATTATTGACTGCTTCTTTGTGGTGCCAAAAGGTTTTTGGTTTTTGGGGAACTCCCTCCGCAGGCCCCCTGTCAAAATCATAATGACAGCTATCAGGAAAATACATATCTGAACAAATCTAGAAATCCAATAGATGTATTAGGGGTTTTTTCCCCCATAGCCCCAGCAGTATTCTTTACAAGAAACTAGGTGCAGAAGGAGTAACTTTTGAAACCGCGAAGATGACTTTCCCTGTATGTTACAGAATATAAATTAGCAGCGTAGTCATAACTCCTACATATCTGTGGCTACAGCCTCTTTCCAAAGGAAACAGTTGTTTCCATCCTGAATATCCTGTCAGTTACCAAGATTAGGAGCTTGGAACTGAGCAAGGTACATAAATTCCTAATGCCACAGGACACACTAGATCATCTCACTTGATTCTTTTGTCAAAGTTTTCCTGTAGCCGTTTTGTAAAGAGGTTTCCTCAAGAGCCATAAAGTGTCTGCAAGCAGCTTTTGTCAGTGTCTAATGCAACACACAAATCTGTCCTATGTGTGTTTACTCAGAAGTACATCTGACTAGGTTCCATGGGGCTTATTCCCAAGAAGTGTGTGTGCATAGGCTAGCAGGTATAACACTGTGACTGTTTTCCCCCCTGTTGTCATTTGATGTCTTCTTTAACAGCTGCCATGCTAAACTGTCTTACTGAGATGTTTATATCATTAGCTGCCTGTTAATCAGTGTGATTAAGAGGGGGGAATATGAATACCTTAAATAAAATTGTCAGCGTTTTGTTTTTCAAATTTGTTTGCTGCTTGTGAGTTCCTGCACAGATCTAGAGTCAAATTGCTGTTACTCAGTTTTGCCTGGTCTATGTGAATCTTCCACTCCTCTTTATTTGAATGGCCAGTTACTTAACTACTTTAACCCATCACCGAGGCCATTTGGAAATGAACATGCGTATGGGCTGTAGACCAGAAGATTATAGATATATAAAGCTGCTCAAAATAATCACAGAAAAACTGTAACTCACTTTTTGGAGAGGGGGAGAGTTGTGTATGCCACCTTAAGCTCCTCAGAGAAATGGTGGGAAATAATAATAATAGCACTAGTAATAGGGCTAGTTCACTAGTAAAATGTCCTTCTTAGTATCTCATCCCTGTGCCAGTGCTCCATGGAAACACTCTTACTGTTTGCATAATTCAAAAAAACTGCTGGAAGTGCTGTTTTGATAATGGAAATATAAAAATAAAGATAACGGATTTGGTAACACTGGGTATTTGTTACATGGGATCCAGGGATAGCTGGGAGGTTTCATGTAGTGGCCATTTGTCTCTCTGAACTTGCTGCACTGCAAATTTAAAACATTGCTGTTTTTTATCATTTCAGTTGATCAACTTTTCATTGGATTCTTATGCACTCGTTGCAATTTTCTACTCTGTAAGCGTTATGTTTTTGACAAAGGCATGTCAGACTTTGGCATGGGAAATCTTCTAACTCAGAGGCTGGGGGTTGAGATATAATACTTAAACGTCAAGTGCTAGCAGTTGGGACTGTGCACAGAGAAGATATTTACTGGTGAATCAGTAGAAGTTTCTGTTTAGAAATACAAAGGCAGTTTGGGCTCCAAGGTAGAGGTTCAGCTGCAAGGTGCACCGGCCTCCTGGGTGAACACTGGGCTCAGGAGGAAGCTGAACAGCTAGCTGTGGCTCTGAGATCCCAAGGCTCTTTTTCAAGCAGTTTTCAGATCTAAAATCCTTTTTTTTTCTAATGGCAATTGGGGATTTCCCAAGTGGAGCATTCAGAACCCTGCCTTTGAAGACTAAAATATCATTGTGCTATTCCAGTGCATTCATAAAAGACTTGTGTTTTTCCCTAGTTGATTTTATGTTCTCTCTGCTTGTTGCCTTTCCCTTCTCTTTGGACATATCTATGCTACACACAGAGACACACACATACAAACTGGATATTATAGTTTGGTGAAGTGCTCAGTTTTGTTTGATAACAATTCCTTACATCCAAAAAGTAGCTTCCTATTTTCCTAAGTTGCTTACAGCTGTCGCCTTTTTTGGTTTGCAACTAATCTATTCTAAAGAGAAATAACCTTGTGTATGTGACACAAGAAATCCTGTTACGGTGTGCCATACAAAAGTTCCAGTTCTCCCTTAGCAGTGTAGGTCATGTCTTCATAGGTCTTCTGGCTGAGGACAGTGAGAGGACCTTGATAATGTTGACCGAAAGTAACAGGACATATTTTCTAAGATATCTGAAATATGAGACTAGTTTGTATATCATACACTGTTGATGATCTCTTATTACCTTGGATGAGCTCACAGCTCCTTTATTCCCAGAAGTGCTGAGCTGATTGACGGCTGAAGAAATTCAAGACGGG
The DNA here is from genome assembly GCF_964270895.1 of Podarcis filfolensis. Classification (NCBI taxonomy): domain Eukaryota; kingdom Metazoa; phylum Chordata; class Lepidosauria; order Squamata; family Lacertidae; genus Podarcis; species Podarcis filfolensis. The sequence continues at coordinate 27,043,106 of NC_139603.1, read as the reverse complement.
TGTGACTAACCTTTCTTAACCCAGGTTTCCCTAGCTGTGAAATGTGATCATGCTGTGAAAAGTTAGGGCAATTGAAGTAGTGATCCAAGCCTAATGAGAAACGGTTAAGGGAATTGCGTGTGTTTAGCCTGGTAAAGAGGAGATTGAGAGGAAAGAGATCTTCAAATATCCAAAGGGCTTTCACCTGGAGGATGGGGCAAGCTTGTTTTCTCCTGCTCCAGAGGCTAGGACCAGAACCAGTGGATTCAAGTTACAAGAAAATCGATTCCAATTCAACACCAGACAGAACTTTTTGACAGTAGGAGCTGTTCAACAGCAGAACAGACTCTCATGAGAGGTTATGGACTCTCCTTCCACGGAGGTTTTTAAGCTGATGTTGAATGGCCATTTGTCATATGTGATCAAGTTGAGATTCCTACATTGCAGGGGATTGGACTAGATGATCCTCAGAGCCCCTTCTAACTCTACAATACTCTACAATTCTATGATTGTAGGGATGGCATACAAAAGGCAAATTCATTCACATTTATACCTGCCTACACAGTTTATTAGGGACGCGGGTGGCGGTGTGGGTTAAACCACAGAGCCTAGTTCTTGCCGATCAGAAGGTCGGCGGTTCAAATCCCTGTGACGGTGTGAGCTCCCGTTGCTTGGTCCCTGGTCCTGCCAACCTAGCAGTTCAAAAGCACGTCAAAGTACAAGTAGATAAATAGGTACCGCTCCGGCGGGAAGGTAAATGGTGTTTCTGTGCGCTGCTCTGGTTCGCCAGAAGTGGCTTAGTCATGCTGGCCACATGACCCGGAAGCTGTACGCTGGCTCCCTTGGCCAATAAAGTGAGATGAGTGCCACAACCCCAGAGTCAGCCATGACTGGACCTAATGGTCAGGGGTCCCTTTACCTTTACCTTTACACAGTTTATTGGGAAAGGGAAACAAGCAGTGATGTGAACATACTGGAAGTAGATGGCTTTGGCAAATCTCAGTGATCCAGTCTCTCTTCCAACTCAAGTTTAGCTGGCCCAGAACAAAGGTCATTTCAATAACATTTAGCAGATGTGTATTCTACTTACTATGGGTCAGCTTGGAGATTTATCTGAAAATTCGTAGGTTGTATAGTTACAGAACATAATGTCATTGAAAATGTATAATCCATATTTGAATTTATGAAATAAGACATTTAAACACAGAGGTCATCATCATCAACCTTTTATTCGACCGTCAGTCAGAAAAAAGTACATTTGTCAATACACAGTTAAAACAGAACACAGAGGTCTCATTCCAGCAAAAGTGAGCTGTTGCTAAGTCCTATTGAAAGAAATCAAACTTGCATTAGACATTAGTAACTGATTCCATTGCTTTCAAAGGATTGTGCTGTGCTCTCATATTCCTATGTAATTGGAAGTAAGTCCTGCTGAGTTCAGTAGGGTTTACTCAAAGCTTAGTGTGCACAGCAGCCTTAGTTGCTTCTAATGCTCACTCAGTTGGAGACAGAAAATAGAAAAGTTAACAGGTTGCAGATTTATTTATTTATTTATTGTAAGATTTTAGTAATTTGGCTTTCTTAATAAAAAGTTCAGACTGGTTGTATAGCAATATATTTTTTTAGAAAATTAACGTTCTATTTTTGTTAAGAAAAGAGATCTATTGGTAATGACATGCCAATTGAAAACAACTTAGGAGAGATAAAGTAAAGTGTGTAGTCGAAAATGTAATTTAGGAACAACAATGGAGTGATTACAAGTCATGTTGGAATTAGTTATGTACGAATCTAAATTTTTTTGTAATATGTATCCATTTTGGATTGTTTTTGTTGACTGTTTTGTTTCATTTTTAAAATCAATATAGCATTTTTTTAAAAGAAAAAGAAAATTTTCTGTCTTGAATGGTCTCACAAATGAATGGTTTCACTGGGAAACTAACAGGACCGTTCTTCAAAACTGCATGAAGAAAGAAAGGCTTTGTGCTATGTTTGCACTACAAAGCTTATTTGAGAACTTGTATCTGAGTAGTTGGTCCAGTTGACTGTAACTGTTTAACAACAACACACAGCCCCCTTTCCATTTAATCAAGTGAGCATTTCTAAAGCATATAAAAACATAGATCTATCCACTCCAAGACCCTCTCTGTATTTTGAGCAAACAAGTAAGGATTTCTGCTGGTTTTCAATTTGTGCTGAAATTTGATTGTATATTGGCTCATCAGATGCTGCACTTTTTCTTCAGCTGGAACCTTTTCCTCTTATCAGTTCTCCTACATTTATAATTCCGCTTAAGCAATTCTTTTGGTGAACTGCTTTGATCAATATCTGGAACTTTTTGAAAAGGAGCAAAGGGGTACAGAATGTATTGATGCACATGCACCAAGCAATAGCATTAAAGGCAGGACAACGAACAGCCAAATTTTGATGTAATGATGTGGATTGTTGTTACGACTTTCTGCTAAAGTAGAATGTGCTGATAATGTGTATTTTGATTCCATTAATTTAACAAGCAAGGGCAGGAGGCGAGTTGGTCATGATGAAAGTTTCTGCAAACTGAACAGTGAATCTCTTGGTTTGGTTTACAAGGTCGTAAGCGTGTACACTTATGGGTTGATCAAAGAGTAAATTTCATCATGTGGATTAAAATGTGTCCTAAGACATCTTGTATCTGAAATTGGTAACACTAGGTGTTCTGCGCTGCAAATACAGCACCATCTTCAGTTGACCAGTTCAAATATTCACTCCCTGAATTTTTAGAAGCGTTTGAAATTTCCCCCTATATAAAATAACACATCATGTCAAAATGCACTGCTTTGGAGAGAAGTTTTGGAAAGCATTCTTGTATTTGAAGTGGTTAGTTTAATTAGAGTCACTTTCAAACAGTTGGGATTTCCCACATAGAAACTGTGATGTGTTACAGTTCTGTACGAGGGACTGCACTACCTTGGACAGCAAATGTTTAAACAGACGGTCATTAAAAAGAATGATAGTCCTTTTAATAGACTATCATTTAGTTTAACACACTTGAGTTCTCCAAATGAGAAGACTATATCCAAGGGCTTTATATCTCCCCACTTGCCCCTCACCCCAGTTTGGTCTTTGAACTATTATTAGAGAACCAATGTGACCAGTTCTCAATTACTGGACTGTAGTCTGACTTTGTCACAAACAGTAAGCTTTTGTTAACAGCATTTCAGGAGACGCGGCCGAAAATAAATAGAAGCCTGCAGAGAGCAGATGCCAGTAAATAATCTGGGCCTTGGAGTAAGGCATTTTGTCCAGGGATCTGGCAGTCACTCTATCCTCAGGAAGGGAAATATAAACCATCAGTTTAGCATTACAGCACTGAAGGAACACTGTGTTGATCAGGAGATTACAGTGTGGCTTCATTGCAGTTCTGTACCTTCACTTCTCTTGGGCTTATGCATTAGGAGAGAGCTAATGTTGCAGATGTGCAAATGTACATTTAATAAAAAGCACAAGATCGGTGGTTTCTGCATTCTCACAGCAAAAGACAGGCCCAGAGGCAGATTAAATGCAGGGCCTATAGTCACAGTCTCCACCTCCTCAGAGTCTTATAGCTTGCATGATGGTATGCAGAAAATGAGTGCTACTAGGTTTCTTTAATGGGACAGTAAAAATGTTAATCTGATTTTCAGTTAAATGTAGCTCTGTGGTGTTTATACTGCTGTGCAGTGGGGAGAAAGTATATAATGTTGAGATACTTGAATTGGAAAGAATTTCCATTGGTTCAAGTTTAGATGGGCCACAGGCTTATTAGCTGATACTCTGTGATGTAATGGTGTTGTCTTTTAGTACTTCCTGGAACCACAGAAACCTATCTATGAAATGTGGTAATTGATTAAGGCTTCTCCACCCCTCCCTGTATCCCTTACACAATGTGCTTGCTTAAGATAGTCAACAGACCTAGTAAATCAAACATTTGTATTTCAGAACTCCAGTAATGTGGTCCAGGCAGTGTTTTCATTACATGCTCAGACATTTGGTCTGCGTTTTGAAATGCCTTCAAGCTATAGTGCTTTTAATTTTCCATTAAAGCTTTCCTGACCCTCTGTCAAATCGAGTACTGTATAAAAGTATTTTGCCCCTGCAGATTGCGTTCTGCTGTATAGCAGCAAAGTGCCCTGGCGTTGCAAATGCTGCTGTGTTAACATTCGTTCTTTGCCAAGCACAACAGTCATGGCTCATAAATTCAGGCAGTCTTGATATACCAATTGTGTTAAGTACACCAGGTCCTTGAAACAAAGGGTGAGTAGTGTGGCGATAAGCTTAAATGTCGTTGCATTTGGGGGTTCAGCTGGGGGTCAAAGACATTTCAGTGGAGGGGTGGCAAAATGCACAGCAAGCTTCAGAAGCTTCATCTTGGATATATTCAAAATTAAAGAGCGAAGTATATTATGATAATAATTATACCTTATTAATAACTGTAGGTATTAGTGTTTCTGAGGAACAATCATGTCTGGTCTTAAAATAGTCCCTTCTCCCACTCAACTACTCAGCTCCCTCTGATAGTGCCCTGATACAAAGAGTGCTTCTTTGTGCATGTTTATGTATTTGCTTAGTTGCACATTTCTTTCTTATCCACCCTTTACCATAAGGTTCCATGGTGGGTTGCCGTAATACAGTTGTGCAATTGAAGCAAGTAAAACAATGCCAAACAAAAGCAGCACAGGATAGGTTAAACAAAACAGAAGAGTTAGGGCCCATTAAAATACATTTACTGTCAAAGGCCAGGTAAGGAAGTATGTCTTCAGTATTTGGTGGAAGCTGTATAATGAAGGTGCTAGGTGCACTTCTGTGCGGAAGAAGTTCCACAATTTAGGGACTGTCTCCTGGATTGCATCATGATCCTATATTGTCTCGTGGACCTGAAGATACTTTTCTGAAAAGGAGTAAGAAGAGTTATGTAAAAGTGATCCTAAAATAATTAGAAGCATGTGACAGTCAGTTCCCAATGTTGATCTTTCTTCCCCCCTTGTTCCTGAGCTACAACTTCCCTGGTGGGGAAGCGGGGAAGGGCGCCATTTTGGTTTCCGCCTCAGGTGCCGAAATGTATCGGGTTTGTCTTGGCCTGTTGAACACAACTTGTGTAGACTATTGTTTTAAACAAATGCTGATTATCTGAATACTTATATATATAGACTGAAGTGCACTTCAGTCAATGCAACTATGCAGTTACGATATTAAACTTAATGAATGTGTCCTTTGAGATTTCCAGAGGAAATGGTTGATAATGGTTGCTGGTCCATTTTGTGTGTGTGGCGCATTGGCAGTGATTTCCAGATGACTTTACTCGGCTGTCTTCCATTTGCTTCAGCTAGGAAGTAATCTATAAATTTATAGAATTAACTTGGAGTGACCTTTGTGAAACGCTGCATATCAATATGACCTTTTCAAAGAACGGCATTGGGAGGGATGGAAATGGCACCTAGCCAACCTTCTCTAGTATTTTGCTCCCACCAACCCTTGAGAAATCAGTGTATGCAGTCTAGATCACAGTGATCCATAAATAGGGAACAGGTGCACACAGTAAGTGGCATCTGGAGTGATCTGCTCAGCAAGACCCAAGCGAACTTTGAGAGACCTCCTACCAAATTAAAAACCAAAACAAATCTCCATCTCCTTCAAAACACTATATCTTTAAATAAATGGGTGCATTAATTCTAATTCAAAACATTCCCTTGAATGGTGGCACTGTCATTAGCAAAGCTCCTTGGCTTTGTTTATTTGGCACAATTTATTCAATAAAAATCTGATGGATGGTTGGTTGTTTGCCATCATGTTTGCTGTCTGGTCTGGCAGGAGTACTCCCCAGTGATGAAGATGCTCCAGACCGAAGAGAAATCTAATTGAAATGACAGATAATAAGCAGAGAGAGCTTGACAGTCCTATCAGGATGTGTGCTCAATGTTTTTTGTGTGTGAAACTTTAAAGGGAAAAAATAACAATAGAGACTGACACAGGAGTGATTAATTTTTAATTATTATTTTTTGAAGTTCTGATCCATTAAGTAAGAAACCAGCTCTCTGATAACAAGCAATTTCACTTGCTTTTGGGACAGAAGTTGCCCTGGTTGGTCCCCAGGACCTGGACAAAGGCAGTGCATCCCTATTGGCTTGGTTTTTGATGCTATTGACAATATCTTTCTGGGTTGCCTGGCCAAGATGGGCCCTGGAAGCATCAATCTACCATGGTACTGGTTCTTCCTGGGAGATCTGTTTAAGAAGGATGTCCTTAACACTCTGAGAGGTCATCCAGAGACTGGGTTGTGTTGTGAACAAGCCACAAGAATAAACCGTGATTTCTTTGGAGAGAAACAAACCATGAGCACTGGTTTGCATGCAGTCGTAAGCCAGAAATATAGAATCATGGAATTGTAGAGTTGGACAGGATCCCAAGGGTCATTGAGTCCAACCCCATGCAATGCAGGAATCTTCTTCCATTGTGCAAAGTTGATTGAGCTCTGAAATCTTTTGAGACGTGGCTACTTCGATGGGGTTCAGCTCTGTGCTTGATTGGCAAATGGCTGTGTGACTTGAACAACACATACCAGCACACTTATTTATTCCCAGTATAAGCCATGGTTTCTTTACTGTTGTTTGGACCAGACCAAGGGTTCCCAAACATTTTTTTCTCTCAGTTAAAATGGAAGGTGTGATTCACTCTGTTCTCCATCCTCTCTCTCTCTCTCTCTCTCTCTCTCTCTCTCTCTCTCTCTCTCTCTCTATTGGCTCCCAGGACAGTGTCTCAAAGGTGGGACTTTACTTTTTGAACAAGGGCGGTGACCCTGAGATTTCCCCAAGCCAATAACAGCCATAGTGGGGGCTTCTTTGGGGCATCTCAAAGGCTTATTCATCTGTCCTTCAGGATGATGTTCTTACCAATATATTAAAAGAGGACAGATCTGCTTGGGCCTCTGTTAAAGAGGAGCATGGAGAGTCGGATGCCTTCAACAGAATTGCTTAATTTATGAAGGGACACTTTGTCCCCTCTGACAGCACACTGGTGGGCCCTTGACACACAATTTGGGCATTCCTGCCCCAGCAGCCTGTCTTTCGTTGAGCCTTGTTGTGCAGTTGGATAGAAGCTCACCCTGTGTGACTTTCATGCCTGCTTTAGTGTATTCCCTCATCCTCTTTAGGACCAAGTAAAGCTTTCTGTTCCTCCTCACACGAGTGCTGTTTATTCATTCAGGCACACACAGCAGCTGTCATGCCTGAGTCTGAGGCACTGTAATTTTTGTGTCACGTTAAGCCTGAATGACAAAGCCCCGCTCCTCAGTTTCTCAGGGCAGGGTGGCCCTGAATTATGAAACAAGCAGCTAGTTAAAGGCTGTAATGTTACTCAAACACTGTGTGGGGTCCTAATAAACAAGCAGCCCTGGGTCTATGGAATTAATTGCAGCAGGTCAGGGAAGGGGTGGGAGGATCTTGCTGCAAGCTGTGGAGGTTGGTTGTTAGCTTCTTTCTGAGAAGCAGTTTCTGTTCCTGCTTTTCTGATGCTTTCTAAGTGTTCCTGCTGGGAACTATGCCTGAGTAGCTCATCCCCAATACCATGAAAATACTAATCTCGTGTACTTCTGAACATGGTTTGTTTCAGTAAAGTGTTGCTTTGTTTGCTTTCTTGCACATCTTAACATTTGAGGAGGGGGAAGATACTGATGATTAATGGCTGGAAAAGCCAGAAAATGCCACTTTGAAATATCAGGAATGTTTTGACTTTTTATAACTTGTGGCATGCAAAACGTCCATTCCTGGTAAATGTTGGAAATTAGTGGAAATAAGTTTCTTTCAGTCCACTTGTAACATGAACTGTGTGAGCAACCTTCAAGTGCTTTATTTTCTGCTAACCTTTTTTATTTATATATGCTTAAAATATAACGTGGAAAACCCCCAAACCACACTGTTATGTGCCATGTTACAATCAGAACAGCTTCAGGTGATGATAAAGTTCAGTTCAAATTACTAAAGCCAGTTTCATACATTAAACCCGAGATAACAGAAGTCAGTACAGTGGTACCTCAGGTTAAGAACTTAACTCGTTCTGGAGGTCCATTCTTAACCTGAAACTGTTTTTAACCTGAAGCACCACTTTAGCTAATGGGGCCTCCTGCTGCCGCCACACCGCCAGAGCATGATTTCTGTTCTCATCCTGAAGCAAAGTTCTTAACCTGAAGCACTATTTCTGGGTTAGTGGAGTCTGTAACCTGAAGCATACGTAACCCGAGGCACCACTGTACAGATAAAAGTTAGCCACACCAATGTATAAATTTATTTAAAGAACTAAATACAAAATAGTGATCTAGGACTGTACCGCATACAAAAAGCTTGACAGAATCCAATTTTGCTTTTGGATGTTAAATGATTAAGAGCATTATTAATTTTGCTTGAAAGATGCATGTGCTCAATAAATATATGTTTTTCTGCTCTTCACTCACTCTCCTTTTCCAAAGTGACATAAGGCATACGGCTGCGATATCTGTTGGGACTAGAAAAGGCAAAATGGTGCCAGGCAACAACCATTTTCATGGTTGCTGTGTGAGGCCAAGACAGCTGTGATTGCTTCTGGCTTGTCTGTACCTTTTGAATATATGTAGGCATGTGGTTCAGAGCCACTTTACACTTTGTTCATTTATATAAAGTATTTTTACCATGCTTTTCAGCCAAAAAACAAAGGATTGCAATCTAAAAGACACGTCGCAAAAGGAAAAGCAGTTGGGAAGGAGGAGGATAAAAAGCAAGCTCAAGCACTCATTTTTAGTTCCAGAGTTCTTTTAACAACCAGATGGAATTGGAAAAGTTTAAGGAGGGGAGGAACCAAAGGTTTCTGCATCTCAGCTGAGCCCTACAGCCCTGTCCCTCCCTCTACTATAGCCAGGTGGAATGGCTCCGAGTTTGCCACAGTGTACTCTCAACAGGGAGCTACAACCAGTAGTACTAATTTGTAATTTGTTTCCTAATGGATCAAAAATAAAGGAGGAGGCATGGAGCAGAGATAAGCTACATGTTGGTTATTTTGGGGGAATATATATATATATATATATATATATATATATATATATATATGAATGATTGGGGGAAATCAAGTGTTAAAGCAATAAAAATCTTTTTAAGTAGGATTTTTTAAAAAATCAATAAAATCCCACTTGCAAACTCACCTGCAAATGTATGCCAAAATGCCAGTTGCATCCTATACAGTGGTACCTCCGGTTACAAACACCTCAGGTTACAAACACTTCAGGTTACACACTCCGCTAACCCAGAAGTAGTACCTCAGGTTAAGAACTTTACCTCAGGATGAGAACAGAAATTGTGCGGTGGTGGCGCGGCAACAGTGGGAGGCCCCGTTAGCTAAAGGTTAAGAATGGACCTCCAAAACGAATTAAGTTCGTAACCAGAGGTACCACTGTAATTCACAACTATAATTTGCAGCAGAGTGGTTGTACCCTGAGTTTAAACAGGCGAGGTGAAGAAGCCTAGCTTGAAAACATTTCTCAGATACGGTTTTCTCCCCTATAAGCAAAATGTTGCTGTCTGACAAAGGAGCAATATTGAAAGGAGACAAGAATGTTTATGAACTGAGCTGAATTATTTATCAGAATATTAAGACAGAAGCATGCGCAAAAGGAAGTGTAGCTGGTGCTTCCTAGGGTTGTTTGCTATGGTCTAAAAATAGGTCTCCAGTTGCTGGGAAAGACCATAGAATGTTAATTAGCTCATCATTTTGAGTGGGTTCAATGTATGTCAGCCGTTCTCCACAGAGGTGATGCTAACCACTCTCCAGGATTACACTAATTTCAGTGGGGAGAAACAAAACAACATTGGCTCTGCTTCAGACGAACGTCACATGAAAGTGAGTCATTTGGGCCGCACACTTTAAAAGTGCATTTGCAGCAGGTATAAAACAGAAGATCTCAGTCATTACTTATTGCATTACCCCCACAAGCAGAGGAAGTTTGGTTGTTAGGAACATTTTCTTTTAATTAGGACACTGGCAAACGCTGACCATGCTTCAGAAAATTAAACATTTACTGGGGTGTAACTTGGACATAATTAGTTCAGCAGTGGGCTTGTGTAATTTACCATGCCTTTCTGTAATCTGTGCTCAAGGCAGTTTTATGATCCATAATGAAATGGTTTGAAAATCAGTTGATTCAACCAGCCTGCTACTTGGAATTTTTGTCCAGCTTCCAATCAGCGATAGATTCTTTTTCTTCTTCTTTTTCCTGATTGCAATTTAGCTTCATAGCTTAAAAATTTCAAACACTCTCAATAGTTAGCTAGCTTCTCATTTAGACTGCCTACAAGCCCATTAAGGAATATAATTAGTGAGTTTCCTTTTTACCTTTCCCCTTAATTAGTGATTTATTGTTTTGCAGTGTTCTTGCTTTTCATTGCCTAGATCTTCAGTGTCGTTTCAAAATAAATTTATTTGCTGAAAACATTTTTTTAAAATCCAACAAAAAGTATCAGTGATGAAGCCAGCTAAATAGGCTTGGAAAATAAAACAGTATTTATTTGAGACCCAGATAGGACAGACCTGAAAGGCATTCTACAAAAGCAGAAAATAATTAGGTATCCTATAGGGATGGGTGAATCTGTCAATTTTGGTTTTCTACTTTTCCAATCTTAAGTTCAGTTTACCACATTTCTGCATTAGTCCATGATTCCTTTTTTTTTTTTAAGGCCTCATGAAAATTCTTCAGTCTTTTAGTATGCATTTTTCCTTTTAAAAAAGAAATAAAATTTTTGCAAGGAATTTTCCCTAATGCAATGCCCTTTTGTATTTTATTTCACAAATAAATGCACTTTTAGGCGCACTTTCCCCTAACGTAGACTTTTTAAAAAATTGATGGTACTTGACTCCCTATCTCCCGAGTACAATCCCAGAGGCTTCGTATAGATGGGAGACAAGATAGAGCCCTGTGGCATGTGATCTAGCAACAGGACCTTGTGGGTTACTATGTCCTGAAATAATTGATTAGCAATGCTGCAATAAATGGGGATGGGTTCCTTGCAAGCCACAAGCATAGAGAATGTGGGAGGAGGTTCCTTAGAACTGCCACACACTTTTTTTTTGTTGATTGAGAAATTGGGAGAGGTGCAAATTTCAAAGATGCTTGCATATCAGTTTGGGGAGGGGCAAATTAGGTAAAGGTAAAGGGACCCCTGACCATTAGGTCCAGTCGTGACCGACTCTGGGGTTGCGGTGCTCATCTCACTTTATTGGCCGAGGGAGCCGGCATACAGCTTCCGGGTCAGCATGACTAAGCCGCTTCTGGCGAACCAGAGCAGCGCACGGAAACACCGTTTACCTTCCCGCTGGAGTGGTACCTATTTATCTACTTGCACTTTGATGTGCTTTTGAACTGCTAGGTTGGCAGGAGCAGGGACCGAGCAACGGGAGCTCACCCCGTTGCGGGGATTTGAACCGCCGACCTTCTGATCGGCAAGAACTAGGCTCTGTGGTTTAACCCACAGCGCCACCCGCATCCCGCAAATTAGGTAGGATCATATTAAAATGCAAAGTGAACCATGTTTCTTCACCTAGTGCCAAAAGTCAACGTTTCTGGGGAGGGTGTGCTTTGAATTCAGAAAAATATGTGTTGGGATTTATTCTCAGTAAGTGACTAGATCTGTACATTAGTTATAATGGCTAGCAAGTTAGAACTGTGCATTGCAACAATAAACATGCTTGTTCAGCTACTGCCACTGCTTGTAGCTGGAACATTATTCTCTCCATGTCCATATTTAAAAATAAATAAAATAGAGGTAAGAAGATCCCCACCCTCGCCAAAGTGACCACAATAACTGGATGTTATCCACTGAATATAGAACAAACGTATCTTTACATGGCGAGAGTTTAAGGAATAAGCAGCCAAAGATATCTCAGTTTAAAAAACAATAATTGTTGCTATGTAAAGGAGGAGACACAGCAAACAGAATTTCTGATTTAATTTTGCTGTTTTCCCATCTCAGTGTGAGGCAGGGATGGCAGAGTCTATGAATCTAAAATGAATGAATAAATACAAGGCTTTAATTGTGTAAACAAAGTTCCCACACTCCTATTTCCCCAAGTTTTTAAATAATTGAGGGCCAGCGCCATCACTCAGGCAAGCTGGGAAGCAGCCAAGGGCTGGAGAAACAAATCTTGAATTGATTTATGCTGGGACTTGCACTCCCCTCTTTCTTTATAGGCTGCTCAGAGGCATTTGGACAAAAGGCAATTATTGCTGGTATGTAAGGCTGAGCCAAAAAAGGAGAAAGCATATCTCACAAACATTTTCACCTCCATGAAGAGTGTCCCTATTTCAGCAAGGGTGTGTGTGTGCAAACAAGGGCAAAAGTGCTTGTGGCTCTTTTCCTAGTCTCAGTGCTTTTTGTCCTCACTCTGAATGGTCTTATGCTTTCATCGTATAGCCAGTTCTGATTGGATAAGCTGCTTTGTCACATATCCATTTCAGGTCAGGTAACATTGCTCTCAGTTTGAATTGCTTAAATGCTGTTAACCCAGAACCAAATTTTGCCAAGCAGCTTTGTGACATCACTTTAACCACATGTTCATCAATCATCTGGTACCATGACTGGAGGAACAGGAAGAAGCACTTAAGCAGCAGCAGTAGAGAGGCATTGCAAATACTAGTGAGCAGGTGTTAAAAGGATTAAATATGGAAAGATTTATGGTAACGTTTCAACTCCACGAAAGCTTCCTTTTTGTGCAGACAGTATTCACATGAGAATATCCAGTGCAGCCTTACTAGTATTTAATTGAATCTTGCCCGAGGCCCAGTGCATTATTATAGGGGCTTTCCTATAATCAGTGCCTAAGTGGTTCTTAATACAATATTAATAAATAGACGACGTGCCGGAAGATTTGTGGTTCCGAATACAATTCAGAGTTGTTTTCCCAGCAATAATTGAAACTTGTTAATTTGTTGGAGCCATTTAAGTTGTGCTTGTAAAAAATCAAAGACTGAATCAATTTAATACTTCAATTTAATACCTCAGCTTTTTGTGCTTCAGGCTGCAATCCTATATACACTTACCTGAGAGTAGGCCATGTCAAACTTGGTGTGGCTTACTTCTGAGCATACCAATTGCACTGTCAGGTCTGCAATATCTTGTTTTGTTCTGGCTCTTTCCCCCTCTACCCAATTCACATTTACGCTTGCAGTCTTGTATAGCATATTTTAAATGTTCACAAATACACAAGCAAAGGTTAAGTTAGGACTGAAAAGATAAACGGGCAGTAAGTAAGTTCTTCATGGAAGTAGCAGTAGTGTGGTGTAGCTGTGCTAGTGTTCTGGACTGTGTTGCATATAAAGAAACCGAGAAGATGTGGACTGTTACGGCAGTCTGCATTAATCATTAAACTAAGTATGCTGTAAGTCCCAGCCAAATGGTGACTCCTGTTGTAGTATAACTTTGCAGAGTAGTTTACAGCGGAGATGGGGGAATCTGTTCTCTTCCGTATGATGTTGTACTCCAGCTTCCATCAGCCCCAATCAGGATGGCCAGGGATGAGGGATGATGAGGATTGCAGGATCTGGTCACATTTCAGTACAAAGACTACCCATGGGCCAAACCACTAGGAAGCACCAGAAAAGAAGTCCATGATTCAGGCAACAGTTTCTGGATCTCACTCAGTGGCCAACATTTTTTTTAATTAAAAGAAACCGTTGCAAGCTTGAATGGCGAATGCAAGCTATTAAACTGATTGGATAGAAACTGAAGCCATTGTAAATGGAAAATGATAGATATGGTTGTGCTTCTTTCAGGCTCTGATTTGTTGCTAAGGAGGTACATCCTGTTTGTTAAGAGAGACAAAGATCAGCTGATGTGGATGCTTGTGGGGCTAACCTTTGTCTTCTCTAGCATCCCAGGTCCTCTTCCTTGAATGGTTGGGGCCTGGGAAGCTGAGGGACAACTCAAAACCTCTGTGACTTGCACTTGAATACTGCTCCCCCACCATGATGCTAAGATGTATGAAATGTCCTTTTACCTGAGCACGAGGAACCCATATGTACTTCGGACAGTGCCTGTATCAGTGAGGTCTCTCTTGAGTATTTAGTGTGGTGTTTATTGCACACGAATCAGCACTGCCATTGTTCTGTCTGACCTTGGGTGTTTTCCTTTGGTGATTCAGGTATTGGCTGTTGATAAGGTATCTTAAATGTCTCAAGGCTTTACGCTATCGTGTCTATCCCTTGATCCATGCCCATCTTGGCTAGTGGTTGCTTGCATCTATAAGATCAATAATGCTTGCTTTTGTGAGGACATCTTGCGCATAGCTCAGTGGTAAAACTTCTGCTTTGCATCCAAAAGGTCCCTGGTTTGATCCCTGGCATCTCCAGATGGGATTAGGAAAGATTTTTGCCTGAAATCTTGGACAGTCTCTGCCTGTCATAGTAGACATACCCAGCTAAATGGATTCAGTATAATTACTTTTTTATTATTTTATTAGGATTTATATGCCACTTATTCAACAAAACATATAAGCTGTTTACATAAAACACACAAGACAGCTTCCTATGTTCATTTGCATGTTAATTGCTTTCTGATTCCATGTCCATTGCTATATGGGTTCTCCTGGAATCCAGTGCTATATAATAGCCATATGAAGCTGCTGGGAAAGTTTGTCTAAAGAGATGGATAATGTTTCCTCTGTATACTGAAAAATGCAGCTAAATTTCTCCTTTCCATCAGATCCAGCTTTTGTAATGAAGTCTCTGAGAGCTTGCCTAGAGTTGATAATGGATCAGAAGAGGAGGATGAACTGGCTTTAAACTCCAATAAGATGGAGTTAACTTACAATGCAAGGCTAAGGATTCACCTGCCATATAGGAGGTCATGCTAAAGGGCAAGACTTGCAGCTTCACAGTGCTCTTGGATAATGCTTTGTATCAAGGCTATCTGATGGAAGCTTTGGCATGATCCCCCCCCCCCCGCCCGTTTTCAGCTGTGCTCCTTTTCTGGTTAACAAATATCATCTCACTGTGCTCCAGGCTCCGGCTACTTTTCAACAACTACTTAGTGCATTCTACATGGGATACAACTGTAGTATTAGAAGGGACCACAGTAGTGGTCATCTTGTCCAGCCCCTTGCAGTGCAGGAATCTTTTTGCCCACCATGGTGCTGGAACCCACAACCCTGAGATTAAGACTTTACCAACTGAGCTATCCCAGCAGAGCTAAGACAGTTTAGGGTATTCACTGGTCTAGAATGTGAAAGTGTGGCTTCTCATCTTTCTACAGGGAACATATCATACCAGTTCATGAGCGCTTCCAGTTGATTTCTGGGCTAAATTCCAATTGACCGTTTAAGGCCCTAAACAGTTTGGCTCCTCTATGGCCCCAACTCCTAAATTAAGGCCTGGGTCAGATATTCTATTATGCGACATCCCTGTTAGAGGTAAGGCCAGCCTTCTCCAGCCTAGTGCCTTTTAGGTGTTTTTGTACCACAATTTCTATCATCCTTGACCACTGGGCATGTTGGAAGGGGCTTATTGGAATTGTAGTCCAAAATCTATGGAGAGTACCATGTTGACAAAGGGTCAGGTGGCATTGGACATCTTTTGGTGGACTTTTGTGAGGACATCTGTTGGACATCCATTGGACATCCACAAGACACATGTCACTGTCCCTTTAGAAGGTCAGCTAAGATTTCATAGGTTTTGTTTATTGTTCCTTCAGGGTTTCATTTTGTTTTTAGTCCTGAGAGAATTATATTATCTCTTCCGAGTTATGATTTCACTGATCATTGTATTTAGTAAGAGTTTTTTAATTGATCTGAGCTCATGTTCCTTCGCTGATCATAGGGCGTGAGCTGATCATATGGGAAACCTGAACAATCCTTCCATTTTCTACAATGATGGGGAGGGGGAGGGAAAGTGAGCTCTGTTACAGGGTTTCCCCCTTATGCAGTTGCTGTTCCTGGGGTGGATTGGATCAGACTCCTAGTGTTTAGCTGTCTCTTATTCAGCTTTCAACTTTCCCAGGCAAATAGGCCGTCAGCAAATATATCAGCCTTTGATCCCATAATTAGGTGAAAGGTATCTGGATTTTGCAATGGGAAACAGGGTGTTTTGGGAACACAAAAGAGTGATCTCAGTTTCTGGAGAAGATTAGAAGCTTTCAGAAAGATGAATGTGGGTTTTCCCCCTCAGGAGGCGTGTTTAAATCTATACTGTGGTGGGTATTAGCCTAGCAATTGTAATCTTAGATCCAGTTGAAGCAGTTTTCATGAGCCAGCTTTGTTCATTCGGAGGTGTGAAGTTGTTGTAATTTGTTTGTTTGTTTGAATATGCCTTGACTGCCAACACTCTGCTTATGACTCGGCATGCCTGTAAAGGTAAGCTGGTTAAGATGGAGAATGTACAAGTTCCCAGGCAGAGAATACGTATAATAATAATAATAATAATAATAATAATAATAATAATAATAATAAATTTTATTTATATCCCGCCCTCCCCAGCCGAAGCCGGGCTCAGGGCGGCTAACAACAATCAAATAATCAAACAATCAAATAATCCAACATTATAAAAATATTTCATTATAAAAATTAATTAAAATCAAGTTGATGGCAACCATTAAGCAAAATTCTGTGCAGGTTGCCAGAGGAGGGAGTCAGGCTGCGCCCTGACCAAAGGCCTGGTGGAACAACTCTGTCTTGCAGGCCCTGCGGAAAGATGTCAGGTCCCGCAGGGCCCTAGTCTCTTGTGACAGAGCGTTCCACCAGATTGGAGCCGCAGCCGAGAAGGCCCTGGCTCTAGTTGAGGCTGTTATACTATGGACAAGATTCTATAATTCAGCACCTCCATGCATTTGGCTAAGTCTCTCCTCCCTCTCACTCTCTTTCATCCTTGTGCCAACTTCTCCAGAACTAGGGAAACACCTCCTCCAACTTACCTGCTCTTGGAGTGTAGGTTTTCAGAGGACAGTTTCTCCATAATGTAAGCTGCTTCTCTGAGTAAAATTCTTGCGTTTTCCTTGTGGTTGAGAAACCTGGATATTATTCTTATTGCTGTTATCTTACCTCTTCATTTTATGGATTTATATCCTGCAGAAAACACTTCTAGGCTGTTTTACAAGCCAGTAATATGTTACGTGGGTGGTGCTGTGGGTAAAACCTCAGCGCCTAGGACTTGCCGATCGCATGGTCGGCGGTTCGAATCCCCGCGGCGGGGTGCACTCCCATCGTTCAGTCCCAGCGCCTGCCAACCTAGCAGTTCGAAAGCACCCCCGGGTGCAAGTAGATAAATAGGGACCACTTACCAGCGGGAAGGTAAATGGCGTTCCGTGTGCTGCGCTGGCTCGCCAGATGCAGCTTGTCACGCTGGCCACGTGACCCGGAAGTGTCTGCGGACAGCGCTGGCTCCCGGCCTATAGAGTGAGATGAGCATACAACCCTAAAGTCTGTCAAGACTGGCCCGTACGGGCAGGGGTACCTTTACCTTTACCTTTTTAAAACAGCCTAGAAATATAGAAAGAGGACACCTTATTTGCCTGATGCAATGTGGATTTATTTGAAGCTTGGTGTCTCAGTCTGATTTGCAATAGGCATTGGACTTCTTCTTGAGATATTTTGTAAATCAGATTGAGACACGAAGCTTCCGATAAATGCACATTGCATCAGGCACATAAGGTGCCTCCTTCTATATATCATGGTTTTTCTGTTCAGATTACTCACAAGTGTGGGCCTATCTGTTCCTGTTTGCAGCTTGTGAGTATTTTAGAGTGAAAAAGCTGCAGTTTATACACGTTAACATTTCTTTGTACCGGCACAGTGTTTGCCCTACACTCAGATATCTGTGCCTTAAGGCCCAATGCTGACCCAAGGCATTTCTCTGCCTGAGGTAGAGCAGGATATCCTGAGCCTCATCAGGATATATAGCACTTGGTGTTAGTCAAGGTATTTTGGCTTTCACAAGTTTCTCTTGTGAAGAGCCAGTGTGGTGTAGTGGTTAAGAGCGGTAGTCTCGTAATCTGGGGAACCGGGTTCGTGTCTCCGCTCCTCCACCTCCAGCTGCTGGGTGACCTTGGGCTGGTCACACTTCTTTGAAGTCTCTCAGCCCCACTCACCTCACAGAGTGTTTGTTGTGGGGGAGGAAGGGAAAGGAGAATATTAGCCGCTTTGAGACTCCTGAAGGGGAGTGAAAGGCGGGATATCAAGTCCAAACTCTTCTTCTTCTTCTTCCTCTCCCTCTTCCCTGGCACTAAGAGCACAATAATGAATAGCAATTTGCTGCCCTTTCATGACAACCCAAATTAGCTGGTTGAGGTGGCTGCTTCACCCTGCCTAATGGTAGACCCGGTATGCTTGGACCTTCTTATCTGGGATTAAGCCATATCTTAATGGGACTTACTTCTGAGTAGACATATCTCTCCTGATATGAATAATTTTTTAAAAAAAAAAAACCCTGTCAAATGCTCATATTGGTTGTGCATTACCTTTTAGCATGCCTCACATTTCTTTGGATGTGAGGTCCATGTTCTTGCAGATATATTTACCTTTTTTTAAATGGAAGGAACTTGGCAGTGGATGTGGGGCTTTTCTTGACTTAATATAACAGTGGGCAGCACAGCAGTGGTCGCTTGTTGCAAATAAAGCCTAGAACTGTTGTTCATTGATACAGCTCGATCAGGCTTCTTTCTGCTTTTCCAGCTTCTGTTGCCAGGAATTCAAGCAGCTGCAAGCTGAGCTCCCCATTCCTGTTTTGATTCGGCATGCATACAGGAATAGAGCCTAGAGAAGCCTGAAGCAGGTTGAGCACAATTGTACCAGATGGTGTGGAAGGCGAATAAACTGACAGCTCCCATCTCGGGAAGTCTGTAATCAAAATGATTGGGGAACAATCACAAAACACAGTTTTCTCAGACAAGGTTTCAGTCAAAGTCCTTTTGTATATCCTACATCTAGGGAGCATTTGGTATGTTTTTCTTCTTCTTCCATGTATATCTTTCCTCTTCTAGCAACAATGTATTTCATAAACAGGGGATCTTGGCTGCAAGCCAAGCTAAGATACCATGTTAAAAGGCTCCTTCAGGTTTGTCAGCCACAGGCCAAAGGAAAAACCATATTATAAAGTGTTGCTTAGTTAAAACAGTATCAGAACTTGTAACATTTTAGAGACAATGGTAACAAAGCTTTTCCTCTAGGAAAAAAACAAAATTAGGGGCAAAATTGTCATTTTCAGTGTGGATGGAGGGATGTATGTGTGTGATTAAAACAGAAACATTTGAGAAGATGCTGAATAAATTATGTTCGTACTCAAGCCACAACTAATGCAACAGATGCTATCTGATAAACTACTATTTATATTATAATAAATGCAGAAATAAAGAGGCAGGTACAGTACTCCCAAAATCATAGTGTCTGCTTATGCCTTTCACATCACTGATTTCCAATTTTTGTTTTCACCCATAGGATCTAGCAATATAAATATTAATATAATATAATATAATAGCCACTTCTTAACATTGCTTCCCCTCACAAATAAACTAAGTCCTTCATTGTCTTCCTGGGCTACATAGGCTCCAACAGCAGGGAGGCAAGGACGTCATAAGCAATTCACCACACAGAGCAGAGATGTTTCTCTTGCCTTTCAAGCCACTGTGGTACCCTCAAAACATTGCACCTGTGCTCATATCTTCTCCACAAGGAACTGAGGAAATTGCAGTTTGTGCTAAAATTCTGTCAGCTGGTTAGTCCCTTTCTGAATTAGAATTCTCGGCACTCTCATAGCTGTGTGCACACGAGAGAGAAATGGTCATTGGTTCCAGTACAGATCAGTGTTAGCATTCAGTGTCAACAGTGTAATGTTGGCAATATGGCTAACCTGATCCAAAATACCCATCCACCCCACTCACACACGAAAACAAAGATCACCACAGCCAACCACAAACAAACAACCACACCCTAGGCCAACCCCAACCTCTCTCACCACCAAAGGAACACAAGTGAACAGCAGAGAACCTCCACAAGCAACGCTGACACCAAACCCTACATACATTAAGCAAAATAGAAACATCGCCACCTGACACCCCCACCCCATCTCCCCCCTCCACCCGTTCCCCCCCCCCCAATGTCTCAACAAATGAAACTGATTTGTAAAAATGTTACATGGAAAAAATATGAGAGACATTACACATACTTCTGTAAAACAAGAAAATCTTTAATAATAATAATAAAATGTTTAGGGATTGAAATATACACATATGTATATACATACACACACACACACACACACACACACATATATATATATATATATATATATATATATATATATATATATACAGTGTAGGGCAAGGTGGTCCAACATGCAGCCTGAGGGCCAAATGCACCCTTCAATGTCTTTTCGGTGGCCTTTGGCAACATCTGATGCCCCCCTCCCTCTCACTGCTTTCCCAAAGCTGGGTAAGCAAGGCTTTGGGAATGAGACATGATGCTCTGACAGGGTCCTAGAGTCCTCCCACCTCCTTCTCGAAACCTAGTTAGCGCTTTCCCTGCCAGAGCCTTGCACCTCATTCCCAAACCCTAGTGCCTTACTTAGCCAGCTTTGGGAAAGCAGTGTGAG
This sequence comes from Podarcis filfolensis, assembly GCF_964270895.1. NCBI lineage: Eukaryota > Metazoa > Chordata > Lepidosauria > Squamata > Lacertidae > Podarcis > Podarcis filfolensis. The sequence goes on along the minus strand of NC_139603.1, from coordinate 27,022,528 downwards.
GGCTGGGAAGGGGTATCAAATTTTGGCCCCGCTCCGTAACCCCCTGCACAACAAGGTAGTGTGTGGCCCACGGGTTCTGTGTCAAAGTACTCTTGCAGCCCACTTGGTATGAAAAGTTGGACCGCCCTAGTATAGGACCTTAACTGCTCTGTAAAGACCAAAGAGACGTTCAGCCCACTCAATTCTTAGCTTGTAGAAAAGTGGAAAAGAAAATTCTGCCTGCTGCAGGAGGATCTTCACACAAACGGGTTACTTCATTCTTTCCCCTCTCAAGGTGTTTTGTGCTTTGGCTGAGGGTCCTCTCACATAACTTGAGAACCTAAATAAGTGTTCAACAGCAGGATATTTGTTTTAGAGCATTTTGTTAAGATGACTGTGGAGGGAGAGGAATCCTTCACAGATGGGTGAGGAATCAAAACTAAACTGGATTTAGAATAGAAGCTGAAACAGATGGCTTTATTTCTCATCAAATTTTATTAATATTCATGGAACATCACATCTCTATTTGTGGAGACACTGAGTTTTCCTTCCGTAGATTCCTTAGTTACCTGATCTGCAAAACATTCCCAGCTCTGGGTGCTTAGCTAACTTGATATAGCAGGCCTTTTTTCCCCTTTCTTTTTAAGAAGATACTCTTGAGAAATTATACCTGTTGAATTGAGACCATGATCCGATATATGCTTGCTTGAAAATACCGTATTTTTCGCTCTATAACACGCAACCGACCATAACACGCACGTAGTTTTTAGAGGAGGAAAATCCGTAGGCATGCCACCCGTAGGCATTCCCTCCATAACACACACAGACATTTCCCCTTACTTTTTAGGAGGAAAAAAGTGAGTGTTATGGTGCAAAAAATATGGTAAGTTTCATTGAACTCATTTCATTGAACTTTACTACTGAATAAGCATACTTAGGACTGAGCTGATATGGTTAAGAAACAAATGTCCCTATATTCTTTGAGTTTATCTATTGCATTTGTATGTACAATAAGAAAGGGTCCTGTAAATGAAGGATAGTCAGAAACCCAAGTGGAGGAATAACATTCTGTGTGCAGTGCCTTTTCCAAGGCTAAGTTGTTGTGACTCTTTAACAGTGAGGTTTTTTGAGAGCAGTGGTGAAGCTAGCTTAGAGATTCTCAAAATTTTGCTAACAGAAACTACTTCAGGTCAAAAGCAAGCCCCAAATGACTGACATTGGGACACATGGGCAGACCGTGTGTGTGTGTTTTATAGAACTACTAATTCTTATGAGCTTGTTAACAAGGGTGCGGTTACTGTGAACCGGTGCAAAAATTGAGGGGCTGTTTACACAGGCTATATCCAGATATTATGGAAAAGCTGAAGGGAAGAGCCCACCCTGAGCCTCCTAATTAAATCATTACAAAAATGAGGAAAGTAAAGGAAGGAACATGCTCCTCCTGAAGCACAGAAGGAGACATCTGTGTTTTGACCATCGATCCCATATGGTGCTGATAACACCAAGGTTGCAGGTTCGATCCCCAGGTGGGACAGCAGCATATTCCTGCATTGTAGGGGGTTGGACTAGGTTGGACACCCTCAGGATCCCTTAAAGGTAAAGGTAAAGGGACCCCTGACCATTAGGTCCAGTCGTGACCGACTCTGGGGTTGCAGTGCTCATCTCGCTTTATTGGCCAAGGGAGCCGGCGTACAACTTCTGGGTCATGTGACCAGCATGACTAAGCCGCTTCTGGTGAACCGGAGCAGCACACGGAAACGGCGTTTACCTTCCCGCCAGAGTGGTACCTATTTATCTACTTGCACTTTGACGTGCTTTCGAACTGCTAGGTTGGCAGGAGCAGGGACCGAGCAACAGGAGCTCACCGCGTCGCGGGGATTTGAACCACCGACCTTCTGATCAGCAAGCCCTAGGCTCTGTGGTTTAACCCACAGTGCCACCCGCGTCCCTTGCAACTCTACAATTCAATGATTCTGTGCTGATACAGCCACCACAGTACAGACTTCTTCTGTCGGAAGATCATCTAAAGTCAGAGGGAGTTGGATAGGGATTGTGATGTCCATTTGTTATCTACTGACTTTTCTACATCAGGGGGGGAAAGTGGGGTCTGGAAATCCACTCTGGCTTGATGGCTTAAGCACTGGATCCACATAGGATATGCTGCAGTTGATAAAAAACAAAACAAAACCCTGGACACTAAGCTTGAGGAATTAAGCCTCTGTAGCTCATATTCCCTTAGGGTGACTAATCTAAGGAAGACATCACCTGCACACTACTTAATACCTTGTTAAGAATGCAAAGGGCAAGAAGGGGAATAGCGAGGACATTCCAAATGAAGGTGTGGGCAAGGAAGGAGCCAGAGGGTGGGGAGTGTTCAAGCTGTCTTGTTACACGAAGAGTTGGAGCTGGCTCTCTGCAGATGCCTTCAGAGTTACCTTCAGAAGTTGCTAGAGAGCATGGGTTATATCCAACTTAAGTTTTATGCAGGGTAGGCTCAATGAAAATAATGGGCCCGACTTAGTCATGTTATTAGTTTCAATCGGTTGACTCTGAACAGGGCTGGCGTTGGCTGCAGCCCTATATTTCTAGTTTGCTGGCATTTTCTCCTTCGAAGTGCCATGTGTAGTCTGAGCTCTGTATGTGTGACTGACAGATTGAATCTGGAAGCCTATCCGCCAGTCAGTTATCTCGGGATTTTTTGTAGCCTCTTTCCACCTGCCAAAGCATTTGCAGTGTGTATGTTGAGAGGGATTGTCAAACTTTGCTGTAGAGAGAGCTTTCCTTAAAGGTTAATTTAAATAAATCCCTGCGTTCAGATGTCAGCAAGGAGGTTAGGCTGCAATTCGTCTTCCAGACAGCAAGTTTTCTATGTGGACGTATATATTTTCCCCTATTTTTATGGAGAAAAAATTATTTTATGCAAGTTCCTACCTGCAGCCCAAAGTAGTTCAGGCCCCAGGCACTGGCTTACCATCTCAACGCGAACTAGGTCTGTCACAGGTCAGAGGAGAGGCAGATTAAAGACATGGAGGAAGCCTACATGATGATTTATAAAGTCCACAAGAGATATATTTAGGAAAGTGAAAAGGTGGGTGTAAGTGGGAAAGGATACCCTCTTTTTCCTTTAGTAATATCAAACACTGTAACAAGTAGAGCAGTATATAATCCGTAAGATGTCCATCAGCTTGTTCAAAACCAATGCATGTGTGTTGGACTAATGGGAAGTTCACTTTCCCTTGCAGCTCATGCCTCACCTAAGAATTCCTTATTTTATATTAATAGTTATGGGCCTATAGTATTTGCAAAGCCAGTTGTCATCACTTTTATGAGAAACTTAAATTATAATTGAATGTCTTCTGTCTCCTTTTCATAGTCAGGACTTTTGAAATATACTACCTTTAATAGAGCCCTTTTCACAGCATAACTACTGCAAAGGATTCTGGGGGATTTGCTAGGCTACATGTGGCACTGGCCTGGCATGTTTGTAGTTTATAGTTAGCGAAACCTTGAATATGCCCAACCTGTAGCTACATATATCTGGGGGAGAAGATAAATGGGAAGTTGTCGCTTTAAACAGAACAGTGATTTTGGCACTGGGAGCTGCTGCAAAGACCACAGCAAGCAAAGCATCATGACCTATAGTGAGCTTTTTGCAAATCACTATATATTCCATTCTCAGATGCCCCAACTCTGCATCCCTGGGAGAATGACTCTGCTGCTGTTTCCAGGGCTAGTTTTGCCGAGACAAAACAAAAGCCAAATCAAGAGCCTGTAATTATCCTGAACGCTCCTATTGCTTTCAGCTCTCTTCTGATCAACACGCTGTGAATGCATAATCAAATTATATTGAGGAAGATTATGGAGCTAGTGACTTGGGATAATTGGTTGTGTAAACAATATATTGTTTTTACGAAACCCATTTATTATTACCTGCTTTCACGTGGCTCTCCCACAGAACTCCATATTGAACAGAGATATGGTTGTGATTACGACATCTTTCCTAATGTCCTGTTATTTCACTCCTAGAATATGGAAGGGAATCATGTGCAGTAGTAACAGTCATGCCCCCACCAACCCTGAGCCTCAACCTCCATGCATTGAAGGCAGCTTCTTAGTACTCTTGGCTGAATGCTCTTGGAAGCTTCCCTGCCACCAGAAACTCCACAACATGAGGGTTTCCAGTTGTAAGGAAAGGTTCCCTTCAGACCTTTCTACTCAATGTGGGGAGACTGGGGGTGCAGCAGGTGGAGATGGCATGCACCCCTCTTGATGCCCCCACAGATTCCTTAAAAAACACACACACAAATCCACAGGTTCCTTGAACATAGAGCTTGTTGCTACTTGGGTAGCTTGCAGAGTTCAGTGATGGGAAGCAGCCAGCACCCTCCCACATTATTTACTTATTTTCTTCCCGGTTTCGTGGACTCCCTGTGGCATTTCCACAGCAAAAGCTGCTTGTAGACAATCAAACGCACAAGAGCATGGCCCATTTTGAAACCATGGCAGAGTTGCTGTTGCCATTGCTGCCCAGGTATTAGCAAACATTATTTCCTGTCAAGAGTCACTGGAGCTTGGAAAACCAGGAACCTTAGGCTTACCTGTGGTGGTTTGGAACCACTTCCTGTCAGTGAAGTATTTTCAGGCTCTAGCCCCAACCACCCAGATTGACTATTGGGTAGTTCTAGATTGTTATTGTTTAGTCATTTAGTCATGTCCGACTCTTTGTGGCCCCATGGACCAGAACACACCAGGCACTCCTGTCTTCCACTGCCTCCCGCAGTTTGGTCAAACTCATGCTGGTAGCTTTGAGAACACTGTCCAACCATCTCGTCCTCTGTCGTCCCCTTCTCCTTGTGCCTTCAATCTTTCCCAACATCAGGGTCTTTTCCAGGGAGTCTTCTCTTCTCATGAGGTGGCCAAAGTATTGGAGCCTCAGCTTCAGGATCTGTCCTTCCAGTGAGCACTCAGGGCTAATTTCCTTCAGAATGGATCAGTTTGATCTTCTTGCAGTCCATGGGACTCTCAAGAGTCTCCTCCAGCACCATAATTCAAAAGTATCAATTCTTCAGCAATCAGCCTTCTTGATGGTCCAGCTCTCACTTCCATACATCAATACTGGGAAAACCATAACTTTCTATGAAATACTTTTGTGTGATCAAAAACAAGATAGCTCAGCCAGTAGAGCATGAGACTCTTAATCTCATGAGTTTGAGCCCCATGTTGGGGAAAGATTACTGCATTGCAGGGGGTTGGACTAGATGACCCTCATGGTCCCTTTCAACCCTTTGATTCCATTATTCTAACACTCTTCCTTGCTCTGGTGTGTGATTTTGGCTCAGCCTTTGGTTCTAACTTCCCAGTGCAACTCTTGCCTCCTGGTTTCCAGCTCCCAGATGCTGGCTCCCTACTGACAGCTGTCTATAGCTAAGCCCTTGGGCTTCCTTGCCATTTGAAACTAAGTTCAATTTCTTTGTACATATTTAGCTCCTCAAACCAGAGATTTCTAGTGCCACAAGGCTTTAACCTACCGGTGTACAAATACTTCATTATGAACTGAAGGATAAGTCTGTCAGTGGTTACTAGTGATGGCGACTATATTATGTGGCTTCTGAAAACCAGTTTCTGGGGAAGTTTAGTGGGGAAATCTCTGTTGCACTCGTGTCCTGCTTGTGGACTTCCCAGAGGCATCTGCTTGTCTGTCATGAGAAAAAAATGCTGTACTAGATAGGCCTTTGATCTGATCCAGCTGGGTCCTTCTTATGTTCTTAATCAGGCATAGGCAATCTCCGGCCCTCCAGGTGTTTGGGACTACAATTCCCATCACCCCTAGCTAACAGGACCTGTGGTCAGGGATGATGGGAATTGTAGTCCCAAACATCTGGAGGGCCGGAGTTTGCCTATGCCTGTTCTTAACTCTGCACTACTGCAGCATTTTTGTCTTCGCCTATTAGTATTGACGCAATCCGACAGAACAAAGGTGAGTGCACACAGAAGGCAACAGGCAATATTTATGCTGTCAGGATCCCAGTATTCTCTTGCCTTTTCAGCACACACTTATTCTGACACATTCAAGGACCTTCTGAAGAAATAATTGCACCTGCAAGGTGGTCAAATGTGAACTCGTCTTGAGCCGCTTATGCTTAAATGAGTGTTTAGTAATTCAACTAGACAGCTTGATGCCATCAACTGCACAGGAGTGGATCAGTCTCTTCAGCTCAAGCACAATGCCTTGATATGTGAAGCAAGCCTGAAATTGAAGTCATATGCCTCATCCCAGTTATTCCTTCCATATGATCAGATACAGCTTCTGATGCCATTTTCAGAATACAAGACATGGTGCTGAATAATTTCGATCTTTCCATTTCTATTATTCATTTCTTATTGGCAGTGTTTTGCACTATTCGTAATGTTATTTGAGGAGGGGAATTAGCGTTTGCTAAAGAAAACACATTACCACTGTCAGCTAGCCATCCCCAAAGGAAAAATCAAATTGTCTGTGTGCACACATGTACACATATGCATGTACTCTCTCTGTCTCCCTCTCTCTCTCTCTCTCTCTCCTTTGTTTTCATGGAAATTGATGAATACCAACCAATTTCTTACATACATTTCAAAACTATTCTGTGCTGCAGTAGTAGGGTGTTGTTTTTTGCCTTCCCTTCCTTGTAGAGGTTCCTCCATTTTTACCCCATGCGTCAAATAGCAGATTCGGATGAAGGAGGGGGGAGGAGAGGTTTTAATGGGAAAGCATGTATGAGGGGAAAACTTAAACCTCCATTCCATTTATTTGGTTACAGATTACCTTCACCCCCTCCAATTCAGCTGGTATTACCTGTGACAATATCCTTGTTATGTATCTTTACTATCATGTACTGTAAGTTTTTTTGGGACACGGGTGGTGCTGTGGGTTAAACCACAGAGCCTAGGACTTGCCGATCTCCCTCGGCCAATAAAGCGAGATGAGTGCCGCAACCCCAGAGTCAGTCACGACTGGACCTAATGGTCAGGGGTCCCTTTACCTTTACTGTATGTTTATTGTCTGTGGGTGCACATCAGAGCAGGGAAATGCTTTTCTCCCATAGACCTCTTGAAAATGGCTGAGGGTTGTTGTGGATCACTTAATGGTTTTTTCCCCACCTGTGCATCAGCATTATGATCAAAACAAACACCATATATTGAAAAATGATGGGTCCTAGGCCAGGCCACTTGGAAGGGCTCTTTTAGCTGACAAAATTTTAAGGGGAAATTAGTCAGCTGTACCAATGACGTGTTGTGAAAATCACAGACCGTAGGCCAAGAGGGGCTTGTTAGTAAATTACAAAAATGGTATTGATCTCCATTGTCATTTGGGAAAGGGCCATAGCTCAGTGATAGAGCATCTGCGATGAAACTGCTAGCACATTTGCAAAGCTAAGCAGGGTCCGGTATGGTTTCAGATTGGATGGGGGACCACATGTTGAGATTCTTTCATTGCAAGGGGTTGGACTAGAGGGCCCTCAGGGTCCTTTCCCAACTCTACAATTCTACGATTCAATAAACCTTACTTCATCCTTCTCTTAGTAACCTTCAGATATTATTGCCCTGAAACTGTCACCAGCCTCGGTCAGCATGGCCAATGGAATCAGGGCTGATGGAATCTGACAACATATGGTGGGAATCTGGTTGCAGGCTGAATATTTTACAGCAGAATCAACCCCTCTTGTCTCATGTTTGCCAGCAAATTAGTAATCCTATTGGGGGAGTTTGAGCCACAAACCTATTAAAACTTATCCCATAAGTGCACTTGCTTCTTGAATAGACTTGATGCCCAGAGACACTAACTGTCACAATTTTTTTTATAGCCCCACCAGCAGGCGAGAGGCAATCTCTCATTCAAAGATAGTTTGGAAATGCTTAACAGACCTGAAACAGGTTGATGGTGGTGGTGAAAAGCATGCCATCTGGCTGAAGGCATATGCGTCCCTTTCTCTTTTCTTTCCGTGTGCAACTTGCTGGAACAGAAAGTGACAGTAATTGAAATACACAGAGGAGGACTGATGGGGAGTGACACTTCTTGTTGAAGGAACACCAAATTGCCATGCAGATTTCATAGCTTGTGCGACCTCTGCTTCTTCCACCATGTTAGGTTATTACTAAATTAAACATGCCGCTGTCTAAAAAGGACCACCTCTTTCTATCAACATTTTTGCCCTTATAACTAAGGTCCTGCTGAAACAGAAACTGGGAGCATTACCAAAATGTTTAGTGTTTGGTTTTATTTTACTTTTTTTAGCTTGTAAACACCTGCTTGTAACGAGGCAAGGAAACATTCTGAATGTTGTGACACAAAGAAGTTGAATTTGTGTGCCAGGCAACTGGCCTTAGGAGGGAAAATACCATGGACTAGTAACTTGTGTAGATTTATTTGGCAAGGTAGTTCTGCAGGTAAGGCTGTTTTACAGATGCACTTTTAAAGTTATGCCCACGTAAAGCATTTTATGCGTGCACCTGGAGATGTAATGTGAGTGTGCCACAACGTATTTTCAGCGTTAACTTTTCATTCCAATACGTGCCATGGGGTCAACAGATGCAGCGCATTTCATAATGGCCACAATTTGAAAACAAACCTGGTGGACCCAATAGCCCCTGGAGGTGATAGTGGTAGAGACACAGCAAGCGACAGGGAGGAATCAAACTCCCCTTCACGCAGGTAGGAGCATAGGGCAAGAGCTGCCTCTAAACCCTTGAATCAAACTCCTACCTACCCCCTGAACAGCCTGATTTCAGAACCAATTAACTCTGCCCTCCCAAATGAAGTCTTTCATTCTTCTCTCTTGGCAATTGAAATTCTCTCTCTAGGGGGAGGGATTTAACTGGCTGACTCCCTTGTGATTTTTGGGAGGTATTTTGGTGATCAAAGTGGAGAAGATATGGTGGTTGTCACCACCACTTAAAAAGTGGAGAAACTTCAGAGAAGCTTGTGAAAAATGGGGGTCACTGTGGCATCTGCGAGTGATCTTTTCCATGAGCTCCCTTAGGTACATGCCTGTGTATTCTGCTTTGTTTATTGCACTGCTCTGGTTCTCTTTTGGGTCCTGCTGGCAACAGAGGGGACTGAATGAGTATTCTGCTTAAATTTCGCCAGGGATAAATGCAGATAAGCTGACTCAAAAGTTGTGCTCATTGCAGAGAAATAATAATGCAGCCTGACTGATAACATCCAGAGCAACTGTCTGGATTTGTGTCTGTGACCTGGTTTTAGAAACATCTTGTAAATAAACCAATTTTAATCTAGTTCAGCCATTCACTGTGTCAGTGGGACAGGTCATCAAGGACTTTATTGTGACCTCACTGTGTTCAAATGGATATTTCGCAGTTTAAAGCAAACTTTCATTTTCTGTGATGGCTACAAACAAAGAAATAATTTGTTTGCCTCTGGTTCTAGTGCAATTGGATGCAAACATAGTTAGTCATAACCTAAGTCCCATTGAAAACAATGAGTTAGTTGTTGCGTTTAACTGGTTTTGATAGGATTTACAGTGCAATCCCATATGTATCTACTCAGCTAAGTCCCATTCAGTTCAATGTGGCTGAACCAGAGGGTCAAACGGTATACAGTAGCATTTAGTCACGACTTGCTTTCATTGGATTGCATTTATTTGCATTTATTTGCAGTGAATAATGGAACCACATTAAACACAAGTAGGTTTAAGTTACTCCCTTTTCTGTTTTAATTGCTGAGAAACTAGGCACCATGCCATCCCCTCAGGTGTGTAATCTTCCTAATTTTAGGTTCTGTTCTGTGGTTTGTGGAGAAAATGAAAAACCCTTCTCACACAGTGGATGTACCATATTGGCCTGAATATAAACCTCACTCCCCCCCCCCCCGAATTCCAATCGTGAAAAGATAAAGTGCTACCTTACAGTATGTAGCCAGGAGCATGGGGCAAACAGTGCCAGGAGTGCGGCAAAGTGGGGCCTGCCCCATGAGTAGTCCCCAGTTCTCTCCCCCAAGGCCAGGAAGGGAGAGAGCAAGGAAGGGGAAAGGCCGCTGGCAATGCAGCACAGCTTCCCCCTCCCACCGCCCCCACCCCCAGTATGCAGCCAGGAACAGTGAGGAATGGTGTGGCTTATATTCGGGGGGGTTCTCCCCCCTCCAATTTTAAAGGCTTATATTCAGGTGTGGCTTATATTTGGGCTAATACAGTATATTTAAGTATATGACTGTCAGGAGAGAACTAATAAAATAGAGGAGTGTTGTTAATGTAGACATGGCAATGGTTTGCATGACTATTTTAAACCATACCTGTGGAATAATATATTTTTTTTCTAATGTCTTACGATGTGTGTGCCCTATTAAATAATTCACAGGATTATCACTATTATCATCTGAAGTTTCATAAGCAACCAAGAACAGCAATTCCAAAGAGAACTTACTTGAATCCTTTCCCCTTTCATCATTACTTATTTCACTCTCACCTCTTTTTTTAATTTTTCAGGAATAGAACTCTGTCCTCCTGGTCACCGTTTCATGATAACGATGGTGGCGAGTTTTGTAGCAATGGCGGGGCAGTTCCTCATGCCGGGTTTGGCTGCCCTCTGCCGGGACTGGCAAGTTCTCCAAGCTGTCATCATCTGCCCCTTCCTGCTGATGTTGTTGTACTGGTTGTAAGTATTTGCCATTTCTCATTTTTCAGAAATATTTACTGATAAAGCTGGACATGTTGGGCCAAACATGGGTTCCCAATGCCACGATTCCCTTGTACTACTAATGTGGTGACTCAGGACATTTGCATAGGATAATTACTAGGCAGGAGTAGGTACTTAACCCTTTTCCTAATTGCTGCTTCTCCCCTGCAAATATCCCCTATGGCAGGAGAGGCTCCAAAATGGGGCATGAGTAAGACAGACTTAGTGGGAAGGGAATCAGCTGGCAGAGGGGATGTTCTGTTTATGGAGTCTCCTTTGTGAATGCCCCCTATCCCTTGCACCTCCCTTTATCTCAGCAGACATGGGATTGAGACCGTATATTTGCCACATGGGCCTAAGGCTGACCTGCAACTTATGAATGCACAGTGCAGTCACACCTTGGGTTACAGATGCTTCAGGTGCAACATTTTTGGGTTGCACACTGGGTTTCGGCATTCACGCATGCACAGAAGCATTAAATCACGCTTTGCACATGCACAGAAGCACCGAATTGTGACCCGTGCGTGCGCAGATGCGGCGCTGCAGGTTGCGAACGTGCCTGCTGCACGGATCACATTTGCAACCCGAGCGTGCTTTGGAGGCATTTATTTGTGGGTGCCTACCAGTTGCCGTATTTTTCCATCTATAAGACGCCCCCATGTATAAGACACCCCCTATTTTGGGGGACTCCAATTTAAGAAAATGGGGGGGATCTATCCGTGTATAAGATGCCCCCAAATTTTGGACATTATTTTTTAGGGGGGAAACCTAGTCTTATACATGGAAAAATATAGTAATTGCCATGTGTTACATTGGTCACATTATATTGGCCACAGGCAATGTAACATATGTTAGAAAACTGTGTGTTCCCCACTCCCCTGGTTTCCAATAAACATTATCAAAAGTTTGACTTGTTGTTAATTATTATCAAAATTTCTATACCACCTGTCAGCTGTAGATCTCAGGGTGGTTCACAACATAAAAATATAAAACAGTTGCCAGTGAAACATTAACTCTTTACGCATATTGTTGCAGATGGATTTTTTTATTGATACTTTTAGAGAAAACAATTCTCTTAAGTTACAGATGAATTCTTGAGGATGCAAAACTTGTTACATCTTTTAAAGAAAAAGCATTTAAACTACCAGTGGCATCATCCTTGATTATTTTGGAGGAAAGATCAATCCAGTAAGCAAACGGTTTAATGTTATTTGGAGTTTAAATAACAAAAACAAGGAAGCTTACAACGGCTATATTGGCCGCTACAGAATTACTTGGTAGCATTTATCTCAGAAAGAAGTCGCAACCCAGATTTAGTATGGCTTTTATATCTTTTTTTAAAAAGGAAATGTAAAAATGACCGTACTTTAGAAACAATATGTTAGTGTGCCTATTACCCCTTTAGATTTCACACACACACACACACACACACACACACACACCTGGAATAATAATATGGCATGTACTGAGTGCCCCTTCCCCTTCATCTCCATCCCCCATCACTGTTACTTCTGGAGTGAATCAACAAATTCTGCCCTTAAAGATAACAGCTAAAAGATAAGAATATCTGTTGAGATTGCTGGGGGAGGTACCTGTTTGTTCCTTCTGAAAAGGATTGGGGGCGGGGAATCAAAGTAATTTTAGTATGGCTCCAGCTTGCGATTTTCTAAAGTAGAGGTACCTGATGATTTTGTGTATTCAAAGCACATTTTCCTTTCTTTATCTGCATTTCTCTTCCCATTTGCATTGCATATTCTTCATTCCACTTCTCCTGTATGTTTATGTCAGGTCAGCACTCTCCATTGGGTTTCTATTGCCATGTCTTGCTGCTGCTGATAACAAAGTTAAAAGGGCGTATATCCCTCGCTTCTCTTCTCATGTTGATCATCAGCAAATCTGGAAGGTCAAGAAAGAGATAAAATTGACTTACAGGGGTATATCTCCAGAAGTTTCCTCCACTCATAAGACTGGCCAAATAGAGTATTCTGGCATCAGTCTATAAAAGCAAGGAGTTTCCATGGATAAGGATGGATTTTTTTGTCATTTCTGGATGTGGGTGTGTGGCTGCACATAGAGATTTTGCAAGCACACACTGTCCAAGCTGTGGGTATTTCAGCATAGGAAATCTATGGAAACAATTTTAGAATACACACTGGCCACATCTACATATTTATTTTGGTTTTCTGCCAATCTAATTATTGTGATGTCCCCCAAACCCAAGAATCCTGGGTGTTTTTGTTTTGGTCAAGGCACTTCAAAACTTGGTTGGCTACCTCTAGTCCTCTTCCTTCACTCTCAACCTAGAGTTCCCAGGGCTCTCTTTGGGAAAGAGAGTTTTGTCTGTGGTGTAAATCATGGCCACTGATATTCCTACCTCTTTGGTGGCATCTGTCTCACCACTTTGGTCTGAAAAATCTACCCTGATTACTTATTCTTCCCTGCTATCATTCCCCACTTGAATAATGCCAAAAGCACTATTGGAACTGGTTCTGATGCCACATGCATTGAAGCTCAAATATTGGTTCCTTGGCTTAAAATAAAGTACAGCAAACTTCCCTGAGAGTGTCTGATTTCATGCAGGAAATGTGCATATCAGCTTCATTATTGTACTAGCAATCACTAGCTGGATATACAGTTTAGCTTAGGGGTGGTCCTCCTTATTGGACTACAACTCACATCACCCAGACCGCTGACCCTGCTAACTGGAGATGATGGGTGTTGGAGTCCAACAACAACAACTGGAGGAACATAGGTTTCCCAACCTTGCTTTAGTTCCTGCTTGCTTTAGTTCTTTGTAAGCCTCCACTAACACATTTTTTCATCTCTAAAGTGTTTTCCCAGAATCCCTTCGGTGGCTGATGGCCACCCAACAGTTCGAAGCTGCAAAGAAGCTCATCCTTCACATCACTCACAAGGACAGGACAAGCACGGAATGTGATATCAAAGGAGTCTTGCCCGGTGAGTGTTTGTCCCTGTGACAGGCTATGAAAATACAAAGATATGAATGGTTTCTATGCTACCTAATAGAACCTTTGGACTTCAACAGAGTGAAAAATTGTGTTCTTTGGCTTGCTTTGCTTTTGGGACGGTAACTTATTTCACTCTAGCTTACGAATGCGTTCTCATGATTTCATTGGAAGTTTAGGCTTTTCTGCAGTTGGACTTCAGAATGTCCACGGAACAAATACAAAGGAGTGAGGGAAATAATGATTTAGTCCCTCCTTTGAAGTTTTGCTTGAGAGATAAGGTATCATTTCTGAATAAGAGGGATCTGCTTCCCCTATTCTGGTGACATTTCCCTTGATTTTACATTGTTACCGTTGTTGATGTTACTACTACTACTACTACTACTACTTTTTTAATTATACGCTGTCCATCTGACTGGGTTGCCCCAGCCACTCTGTGTGGCACCCAACAGAATATTAGAAACACAATAAAACATCAAACATTAAAACCTTTTCAATACAGGACTGCCTAAGGAAGCCAGGCCTGTTAACTCCCACATACAGGAATATTGGCTCACTTCTCAGTGCTTTGTGCTTAATCTTCTTCTACAGGAATGCAAAGCATCCCATATATATGCTTCTACGTTGCTAGTTGCAATTATTTTTTGTTGAGTTACTGTTAGGAAACAGGACACATCTGTTTCTGTATTCTTGCTGAAGCCAATTGTGCTTGTTCTTTCCCTCCACCTCCAATTGATTAGACCATCTCAGTAACCCCATATATTAAGCATTTTCCTGTCTGCCCTGCTGTGGGAATTTATTGGCAGGGTGGGGGGAGGCATGACAGGTGAACATAGTAGTGCAATGGGCAACAAGCATATTGGATTTCCCCCCCACCCCCAAGTTTGCTAAAGTGAGTACTGCACCATCTCATATGAGGAGAGGACAATGACTAATCGCTGAAAGCACATGCTGACTTAAATGTAGATGGCAGTGCATCGCTTAGAAAATAGGAAATAACATTTCTGTTCAATGTACGAAGTAGAAATGTAATATAATGGAGGGGGAAAGTGCTTGCCCACAAAAGGATGGGAAGAAAATGATGACTTCAATGCAGGGGAAAAAATGCATAATTGCAAATCACTCTATATTCTTTACACTTTAGCAATTTAATAAGTAATCACTTGACTCACTATTGAGCTCACCTTCAGCTCCCAAATGGTGTGTTAAACTGAAGAGTACTGCATATTCACTAGTGCAAATTGATCAAGCGCCATCTTTTCCAAAGCAGAAATGTGTACCCCTTTAGCTTCTCTTACAAAACAACCTTACACACCCCAAACAGCTTCTGACACATTTTTATCAAATTTGAAGCCAATTTCCACTGCCCTCATTGGTATGATGACTTGTTCTGCATTGTAGTTTAGCCACAGTGAGGTGGCTTTGAGAGTAAAACTCCCATCACAAGCAATTCACTCATATTTTGGGTCCGGCTATGAATTGAGTTACCATGTGTATGTTGCTGGAGCCATGTTGGAACATTTAGGTGGTCTGTAATAATCCACAACTCTCCTCACTGAAAGTGATTGTGTGAATTGCCAATTGGTCTGATGTGGTAGACTTGGATAATGCAGCTGAAATGTTGGATCGGTGGCAGAACTTAAGTAAGCTGCTACCCTCAACAGCACCTGTTTGTTTTGCTTATCAGTTACGTTTGTACTCAGCCCTTCCTGCCAGGGCACTCAAAGTGGTATTTTGGGTGTTCCAGAGATGGCAGCAGATCACATGCCTTCATGTGATTATTTGAGTCCATAAATAACTTCCTAGAATCCAGATAATTTTAAATAAGTTCTTAGCCTTTGTGGTTGTAGAGAGAAACTGAGTAAGTCACAGTAGCTTGGTAGAGAGAAGATAAGATAAGGATGACTCAGCTCACAGCCTTGCAATCCAAGGAACTAGCAGGGTGTCAACATAGTTTGTGTACTTGGATGTCCTAGGGTCCGTGGGACTGGATGCATTGAGTTGGAGGGGGAGGCAAAACAAAGTGGCCTAGATGAACATGGCTTAGGTAGGAATGTGCATGCTGCTTCTATTGTTTTCTGGCAGGCTGTGACAATGCTGCTAAGCCTTTGCTGACACCTCTCCCTCACTTATTTGACCAAGCTCCATTTACCTGTTTGGTTGGCTCCCCATCACAGGCCAGAAATGGTTCCTCATGCCAGGAAGTGACGAACAGGACAACCCGTCACAGAGCGCTAATGGCTTTGGTATCAGGGCGTTCCAGATTGGGGATGAGGGAAGCAGCCAGGCTGGAGGTAATGTATAAGCCCATGTTCTCCAGGCTGCAAGATTACAGAAGTTCTACAAAAGCCCTAGAGGAGCTCACCCTCAAACCCAGGCTTCATGATCAGCAGTCTCACTTGATTCGTTTGTGAATCAGCTGTATCTCTTCAGGCTGCACCGGAGGTAGGGATCAAATGATTGAAAGCTCCCCTGTGTCAAAGGACATATCCTGCACATGCAGATGGAAATGTGATGAAATTAGAGTTACATGAAAATACCCTTATGTGCTAGACTGGAAATTTGTTCCATCGCTTGCTAACTTTTGTATGTGGAGGGGATGTTTTCTATATAGGGAAGGGAGCACTCAAATATTTGATCCCTTACCTGCAATAAGAAGAAGAAACAGTTCAGCAATCAATCAGGCTGCTTGGCAAAGGAGGGGGAGTGGTTCCTCGTTTGCCTCTAAGGCTGAATTGTCTGATCCACTGATACATCCTCCATGTACAAACACATGTGCACAGGAGAGGGCTGTGGGCATCTTTTTGAACAAGCTGCCTCTCTGGCTACATTGATGTGCCCTTTGTTGATATATTTTTCATCTGTGCTCCGTAAAATCACAGTTGCCTTCGGTTTCAGTCCCACTGGCATCGACGGATACTTCCCCTGCAGATTGTGATGTTTATAATATCAGAGGCACTGTAGGAATTCCTCACCTGCTGGCTCTTGCGATGCCTGCCTGTTCTTATCTCCAAACGAGAATCTGATCTGGCAAGACATTGCTAACATTCCAAGAAGCAAACTGGAAATAACTTAGAAAATGATATTGGTGTGTAAGCAACCTTCAGAGCAGCTTGCTGAATAAATATTGAAAAGAGGCAGGTGGAATGGGTTAGGCAGCCAACAAGGTGTGTCCATACTTCATGTAGATATAATGGAGGCATGCTCTTTAATTGTCCATTCTTTAACCTGTGGATGCATTGCGTCCACTGTCTCTGACTGCGGATGCTATGGAATACCAGTTTCTGGAATCACAGGTGAGAGTGCTGATGTCTCAGGTTTTGCTGGCAGGTTTCCCACTGGCATCTGATTGTCCACTGTGGGATCCAGCGGGTTCTTCTTATGTTCTTAAGCAATTCAGCACATATAAATACATTTTAGCATCAGTCTAGGTAAAGCTCGGGCTCTAAACCTTTGTAGAGGCTAGACAAGCCTCCTTGACTTGTGACAGCACAAGACCAGTGTCTCAAATGCAGGCAAACAACAATACAAGAAGAGTTCTATGCACGTCTCTTTAACAGTGAAGCTTTCCTCTGGAACCATTCAACTTCTGGAGCTCTTCAGATTGTACAAGTTTGGTTGTGAAATGGATAAATTAAGGGATATAGGCAGTGCTTTTTTTCTTTAAAAAATGTTTAAGGGTACTCTCATTTTCCGACTCATATTGAAATACTGCCCCTCAATGAGGCCAAACTTAGATTCACAAAATGTTTAGGAGTATGCGTATCCCTGCATACCCCCCCCCAGAAAACAACAACACTGGATATAGGAACAACACATCTGGAGGCACAAGTTTTAAGCTTTTGATGAGCCTTGCCAGGTGATATGTAATGTCCAACATCTCCAAAAAGGGAAATAATAGAACAATTAACAAATTGCACTGGAAGTGGGGTTGTTCAAAACATTATAAATTTAAAAGTAGAGGTGTTTTTTTTAAAAAAGCCTCCCCTTCTGCAATTCCAGTTTGCTCGGTTGTTTTGCTAATATAATCATACCTAGCTATGCCTTAACAGCAGTCGATCATGAGAAATCCAGTGGTGACTCCTCTAAGACTCAGCTGAATTTTATATTTTATGTTTACAAGGCCTTAAACAGTGGAAGGAATCTGATGAGGTGTGCTTGACAATTAGAGATGCACTTCTTTGTTTATGTTGATGATAAGACCTCCATTGTACTAGTAGAATGAATCTACTGTACTGCATGGCCTGAGCCTCCATGATGAAACAGTCTTGCCGAAGCTAAGCAAGTCTAAGTCTGGGGTGTGGGTGGTGCTGTGTTCTAAACCACTGAGCCTCTTGGGCTTGCCAATCAGAAGGTTGGCGGTTCGAATCCCTGCGACACAGTGAACTCCCGTTGCTCTGTCCCAGCTCCTGCCAACCTAGCAGTTCGAAAGCACACCAGTGCAAGTAGATAAATAGGTAGTGCTGTGGCAGGAAGGTAAATGGCATTTCCATGTGCTCTGGTTTCTGTCACGGTGTTCCATTGTGCCAGAAGTGGTTTAGTCATGCTGGCCACATGACCCAGAAAGCTGTCTGTGGACAAACGCCAGCTCCTTCTGCCTGAAAGTGACATGAGCACCGCAACCCCATAGTTGCTTTTGACTGGACTTAACCATCCAGGGGTCCTTTACCTTTACCTTTAAGTCTGGTCAGTGCCTGGATAGAAGACTGTTGGTGGAAACCTCTGTATGTTGCCCTGAGCCCCACAATGCAGCAAAGCAGTGTAAATGTAACAAACAGATAATATAATAGCAACACAGGCAACATACACAGGAATCCTGATCTTATTATTTTGCCCCTATGCCTGCCATTGTTTTACACTCTGGTTACGAGAACATCGTCCTCCTGTAGTCTATTTGACACCGGGTCCCCCACCCCACAATATATTTGAGTGTTTTTAAGATAACTCTTCTACAAACTCTGTTACGGCACCTCCTACTTACTCATAGAAATTCTGGACGCAACCCTTTGAGGGTAACAGGGAAAGTTGCTTGTTTGCTTATAAAACGAGCTTTCTTTGCCCTACACTTCCACAGCAGTAAAGAAAAAGAATAGGTGCATGCGTGTACTGATGACTCCTATGCTATTTGGGGCTTCTTATTTTGCAGCAAATGGTATGGTTTATCTGTATGATAGTTTTCCAGCCGCGTCCTCGAATTTGTGAGGTTACAGAGAATGAGGCCTGCGGTGTACAGGAAAGCCTCCAATAAAGTTTGCAAGAAGATGAGTAAAACATATTTTTTCCCTTTGGGGCTTTTCCTCACATCACGTGAAGGGGAAATGTCAAATGGAATTTCCTGTGTTTGTAGTGGGGTAGTGGAATTTGACTAATTTACTCTGAGAGAGGCTCGTCTTCCTACGTGTTACAAATGTCAAGGGGAAAAATGCACAGGGACCGTAAAGCAATATATTTCACAGGACCAATCAGTCAATAAGCTTTGGGGTTATGTTTCTGCGTAAGGGCATGGTGTTAAGCTGACTTTGCAGTTGTATCAGACTTAGGGCAATAATGGCAAATCCTAGGCATGCTAATTTTAATATAGTGCAAAAGAACTCTGGTTACACCAGCCTTCCCCAACTTGCAAATCACTTTTCATATATTAAACAATCTGAGTTACTGTAAACAATTATAAAGCCAAGATAGAAGCTGAAGACAAAAATTGGGCATCCGTTTGCTAAGGTGCTTTAAATCAATTTCCCTCAATCTGGTGTTCCCCACACCCCAGACGTAGTTGGACTACAAATCCTATCAGCCTCGGCCAACATGACTGATCGGACTTGTTGTCTGAAACACCTGGAAGGCACCAGGCTAGGGAAAGCTGGGTTACACAAAGGGATCCTAGGAGAATTTTTGAGACATCTGCATTTCAAGATAGAAAAAAAAATACCCTCTCCAAAAATAATAATAGTCCAATTCCATTGGACTTTCTTAAAATAATTTGAAAAGATAAAATCAGGCTCTGGTTCCTTTTACTCCCATGTAAGTCACTGCACAGGGGGGGGGAATCACACTGTTTCGGGTGTTTTCCTACCTATATTTTATGGGATCAGAATGTCATTTCTTTTCACCACAGTGAAAGGGGACGAGCAATTACATGTATCTTAATTGAATCAGGTCTGCTTGCCCATCCACAAACTTGTATTTCTCACTGCAAAGAAACCATTTATTGTGTATTATTGCTTAAGGTAAAAGCACAGGTGTTGAGAATGTATTGCGAATAGGTTAAGATTTCTACGTAAATATCTCTACTTGAGATGAAACCTGAGATGAAACTGCATCTGTTTTGTTTGTTTTTTTGTTTTGTTTTTTTGATTTCATGCTCTTTATTCAGCTCATAGTGGTGAGGAGGAATGGAAGTTCCCCCAGAATGTCTGTTTTATATACATTATTTACACAATCGGCCTCACGTGATTGGCTAATTGCAGGATTCTCCTGTAGGCCAATCAGGTTGCTGATTCACTTCCAGCTGGAGCTGGATTGGGTGGCTCCTGTGGACCAATCAGACTGCTGTATTCTGGGTCCTATTGTTCTAGGACCAATCAGACTGCTGCATTCTGAATCCTATTGTTCTAGGACCAATCAGACTGCTGCATTTTGGATCCTATTGTTCTAGGACCAATCCGACTGCTGCATTCTGTTTTTTTTATATAAATATTTATTCAATTTTTCAATTTTATACAAACAAAAAAGAAAAAGAAAAAGAAAAATACTAAAAACAAATCAATTTCGATATCAATTTTTCAATAACATATTTCTTTGACTTCCTCATACCTCCCCTTCTTGTTTTCTAGTTCAAAATGATTATCCAGCAAAAGATGAAACTGCATCTGGTCAGGCCTCTTGTGAAGGTTACAACGTAGGTGGGCCTGGCAAAAAAAACCTTGGTTACAGTTACTAGGGAAGGAAACACCTCTGGCAGTTAGCAGTGCTGAAAGTGAATGTCACTGATATAGTTGCACTGATCAGGGGCCTTTAGAAAGGACTAATATGGTTGGAGTACTGAGCGTTGCTCAAAAGTCCATACTAGTCTTTGGGTATTTGGGTAAAGACCCTTAAAAGGGGATCCTGCAAGCTGTCCACATATTGGTGGTCAGACACAATAGCCAGCAGAGTAAAAGACCAGACAGAGCACTGTTGGGAGTCAACTGAAGCTTGAGTCAGGCAGAGAAGAGGCTTGCAGGTAGAAAGTTGACAGCCTGAACAACCAAAACAAAACACTTGTCTACCTTCTCTCTCGTACAGAAGCCCTTAAAGTCAGGGGAGGATACAAAATTGTCTCCTGGAGGCAATTCTAAACGTTCAACAAGGCAACTGGGTATTTACAAGCATACTCTAGTTCTTAATTCCTCACTTATTTCCAATTCTTATACATGCCTACATGCCTGTGCAAAATATAATGAGAGAGAGAGCATCTAATCCTCAAGTTCTGTGAGACTGTAGCTATGAGGACATGGGGGGTACAATTAACTAAGAGTGCAGTCATCGGATCAAGATTAAAGGAGACATACCAAACTCTTCTTTATATTGCACAATCGCCAGACCTGAGAGGTCTATAAGAACTCGAATAGAGTTCACCGTATTATGGAACTTGGAAGGAAGTGATGAAGAATCCATATTGCTGGGTTGCTCTGCCTCATTTCAAAATTAATGATTATTTTCCCCCTGAAAAAGTAAATTGTTACTTTTGTTTCAGAATTGGAGAGAGAACTTGGCAGGAGGCCGAAGAAGGTCTGCATTGTTAAAGTGGTGGGAACCAGGAACCTGTGGAAAAACATCGTTGTGCTGTGTGTTAATTCGTAAGTGCAACCATATTCCTGTACAGTGTATAACGTATTGGTGCCCATGGGGCAATGAGGAGAAGGTGGAGAATGCTTTGCCTTTTAGCACACAAACCCAGTGGGTGATCTCCAACTTAGAGTAGTCCTATTGAAATCAATGGACTTACTCATTTCTATGAATCTTCTTGGAGTATGGCTAAAAATGGGTATCTCCTACTGTCTTGGATTTGAGCTCTGGAAGTGAAAATATGGTTGCTCTTCATTCTCCCAAGTGGTTAGTTTGCCCTTGGATCAGACTCAAAAAAGAACTGAATGTTAACACCTGCAGTTGTCGCCACTGGAATGGGATGTTTTGCAACCATTCAGAAGAAGCCCTTTCCCTGCCTTCTGTTTTTGCTTTCCAACTCCCTCTCCACCAACTGCTTTCTCCCACCGTTCCATGTTTGTGGTGGGAACACTGGAATACAACCCTAACTGGGGGAAAGCAGCTTTGCGGGAGGGTTTAATCCACCCTTCCACTGTCTCCAGGTTACATGCTTCCAATACTGCTTCGTGGTGGAGAGGCAACAGGAGGGGTGTTATGGCAGATTCACACTGGGACCTTTTCCAGTGCATTTTCTGGCGGTTTGTGTTATTTGTTAGCAAGTATCACAAAGCAATTTTTAGTGTGTGAAAAACACCGTACATGCAGTGCTGTTAAGGTGAACAGCGCATGATACAAAAAATCAATGGATGTCTCAAGCGGGCAGAGGGAGGGAGTACAAAACATCCAGATCTTCTTGTTAAGAGTGAAGACATCTGTGGGAAATGTTCACCATGACTAAAAGCATTCAAGTTTGCCAGAAGTCTTTGTCACCTGCAACTGGAGCAAAACATTTTGAAATAAAGCAGAGAAATCTCTCATCTCCTCTGGAATTAAAAATTAAAATTCCCATGCTACAGCAGTAAACTAGCTTAGGGGCTGCAGGGCAGACCACGTGGTACACCTTTCTAGCCACTTTCCACCACTCAGGATTTGCCACCTGAGACAGCTGTCCCACTCTGCCTCATGGTAGGGCCAGCCCTGGCTTACACTCAGGGTTGTATGTATTCTGCAGTCTCATGGAAGTGCAGAAAATGAACTGTATTGGACACTGTGTGTTGAGTCTCTGCTTGCTTTTTTAAATGCGGGTGCCTTCCCCTATTTCGTTGAAGACTGGCTTCACGGTGATATAGTCAATGTCCAGTGAAATATTGCTGAAGAACAGGTCTAGGATTTCTTGTTTTCAGAGGACATGGCTTCAGTATCTTACATAGTTCCTTGTCCTTTGCACCAAACTAGTAAGACTGGATAAGCTGTGCAAAATCAAGCAATTATGTATAAAATAAATTTGTATACCATGTACAGGTCACATAATTGTGAAGCATAACATTTCACAGCCCTGATTAATATTTAACCTAGTACCAATGGTACATTTGATGTTGTATAGAACACAAAAGGTGATATCACCCTAGCTCTCTCATCAGTGGTTGCTAGTTGATATTGCAGCTGCCCTAACCATATGTATGGAACCTGAGCCACAGTAGCAAAACAGTTTCTGTGTAATGTATAAGCGACTCTTCAAGGCAGTGTCCACGTTTGCCTAGCTGTGGCAAGCTACTCTGACCCAGTGGTTTTCCTCTCCACACTCCACACTCATCACATGGATCTTTGAAGTTGCAGGGAAAGTTTATTCAGTGGCAGCGAATACTCTTTCGGGGATCTGTTACTGGCGTGGAATCTCTCCATGCAATACAGAAAATCCCCAGGGCAAGTCACGCTAGATGTTATGGCAGAGCCCTGACGGTAACTGCTTGGACGTGGTTTGCCACAGTAATGTGTAGACCAGAGATGGGAACCTATTGCCCTTCAGATGATGCTAGACTCCACTCCCAACAGCCCCAGCCAGCATGGCCAATCATAAGGAATAATGATAACAACTTGTGAAAGGTCATAGGTTCCTGATTCTTTATATAGACTCTTCCTAAAATCTGACGCTGGCATCTAGAGCAAATGGGAGGAAGAACCATGTTTATCAGATGACTGATAAATGTAACAATAAAATAAGGTAAAGGTAAAGGTACCCCGACCGTTAGGTCCAGTCGCGGACAACTCTGGGGTTGCATGCTCATCTCGCTCTATAGGCTGAGGGAGACAGCATTTGTCCACAGACAGCTTCTGGGTCATGTGGCCGGCATGACTAAGCCACTTCTGGCAAACCAGAGCAGCGCAAGGAAACGCCATTTACGTTCCCGCCAGAGTGGTACCTATTTATCTACTTGCACTTGATGTGCTTTTGAACTGCTAGGTGGGAAGGAGCAGGGAGCTCACCCTGTCACAGGGATTCGAACAGCCGACCTTCCGATCAGCAAGCCCTAGGCTCTGTGGTTTAGACCACAGCGCCACCCGCATCCCTAACAATAAAATAAATTGATGTGGAATTCAGATTTTCTCCCTCTACTTTTTGTAAGAGCAAAGCATTTGGGACTAACCTTTCCCCCTCCCTGCATTCCAGCTTTGGGTTGTATGTCATTATCTAAGAGCGGTAGACTCGTAATCTGGTGAACCGGGTTCGATTCCCCGCTCCTCCACATGCAGCTGCTGGGTGACCTTGGGCTAGTCACACTTCTCTGAAGTCTCTCAGCCCCACTCACCTAACAGAGTGTTTGTTGTGGGGGCGGAAGGGAAAGGAGAATGTTAGCCGCTTTGAGACTCCTTCGGGTAGTGATAAAGCGGGATATCAAATCCAAATCCAAACTCTTCTGTTCATCCTTGTGTTTTGTCTCCCAAAGGCTGACTGGCTATGGGATACACCACTGCTTTGCAAAGAGTATGATGGGTCACGAAGATAAGATGTCACTCACCAACAATTTCTATGCGGACTACTATACCATGGCAGGGATAACGCTGGCATCCTGCCTAGCCATGTGCCCTGTGGTCGGATTCCTTGGGCGAAGAGGGGGATTGCTGCTCTTCATGATCCTCACTGCTCTGGCTTCACTTTTACAACTAGGTCTTCTCAACTGTGAGTGCAGGCATCCAACTACCGTCTCCCTTCTACGTGCCTTGGGTTCGCTTTGCAAAGCACTGTGTTTCTGATTTGTACAAGGTTTCAAGCCTGCTGCTATTCTCAGCTGTAGGTGGGGAATTCACTTGTAGGGAAGTATTAAAAAAACCCAAAAAAACTAGCTGTGCCAATCTGATTTGGAGAGAGTGAAGTCCTAAACAGGGAACAATGAAAACAAAAATACATGTTGGCCCTTTGTTCCTTTTCCCCCCTTAGGGTTGGTTTGTCCACATTCCAGCTTTTTCATTGCTGCTGATTGTCATCCTCTCCATTTTAATTGGCACTGATTTGCCATGTGATTCTCACCTATTTCATGGAGCGTTTACTCAGCCCTGGAACTCTGAGCATCCAGTATTGCTGAAGAAACTGTCTGTGTGATGAAAAAGTGTCATGCGGTAACTGGCACTAGAAAATCCAGCACCTTGAGGTGCAGATATCGTATTGACTCATCCTTGTTCCAATAAAACTAATGGCTATAGCAAGGGCCTTTACATTGTTCCATTTTCTTTGCTTGCTTCCTATTGCAAATACATTCATATTGACAAAGCTCAGAGTTCATCAGGTTTGTTTGAGTGGTTTCTTTTTTAAAAGCAAATTACTATCTGGCAATCCAATAAATTATTGGTATTGATTAACTTCAGTGCAAGCATCCTAGAACCTTTCTCCTTTGATTCAAGGCCATCGCTCTCTACATTTGAACTGCACAGTTTGACTGTATTCACATATCAAATTAAAGCCATAGTTAATGTTTACAATGGTTTAATACAAATGAATGCCATACTAGTGCACGGTGCATAGACGCCCCCACTTGGCTGCACTCTTGCTCCTCAGCATGTTGGAACCAACAAACAAAACCCTTCGTTTGCCATGTGATCTGAAATAGTGCTCTTGACTTTCCACTCATTGTTTCTTTAGGGGGAATGAACTGCAAGCCTGAATTTGAATGTTTTGTTGCTTCTGGTGCAGGGAGCGGCAGAGTGAGGACTTTGCAGCAGCATGCGCCAGCACCTGCTCATTCACATTCAAACATAGTCATAAGAAGCTGGGATAGCTCAGTCAGTTGAGACTCTTAATCTAAGGGTCATAAGTTCAAGCCCCAGGTTAGGCAAAAGATTCTTGCATTCTGTGATTCTATGGAACGTGTATTGTGGTTAAACATGAACCACAAAATTGACCTTTGTTTCTACAAAGGTCTGTACACTCTAGACTAGGCAGAGTCAGTGTAGGAAAAGGAGTCCAGTTCTTTAAACTTAAAAGTTCTAAGGGTTGCACAAAGAAGAGAAGGTTGGCTGGTGTGCCTTTTTTCCAGCACTGCAAGTAGAGCTCTCCCAAGTCCTGAGGATTCTGCTGCTGCCGGAGTAGGTTGCATCAACCAACTATAGGAAAGGAGAACACCCCTGGGCCATTTGAATGCCACCCATAAGGATTGGATCCAGAGGCAATTTCTCTTCCCAGAGTACAAAAAGCACCACTGGGAGCAAACTACTACCAGACTCCTTTTCCTATGTTCCCTACCTTTAGCCTAACACTCTCTCCCTTTCAGATGCTAAAAGTGCATCAACTGTGCCTATGGAAGTTCC
The DNA here is from genome assembly GCF_964270895.1 of Podarcis filfolensis. Lineage (NCBI taxonomy): Eukaryota > Metazoa > Chordata > Lepidosauria > Squamata > Lacertidae > Podarcis > Podarcis filfolensis. Next base: position 26,996,432 of record NC_139603.1, on the reverse strand, counting down.
CTTTGGCAGCAGTTCAAGAGAAATCTGATCGCATGATACTTGTGGATGAGGCAGGTCTTCCCAAATGACTGCATGTCTCATGGAGCTTCCTATAGTGTGTCAAATGCATTTTCTTAAGCACAGCTCTTTACATGATTAGCTTATGCAGTACACATACAGGCTAAAAGACATCTAAAAGCTAAAAGCAGCGATGGGGACCCTGTGGCCCTCCATGTGTTGTTGGACTCTGCTCCCAGCATCCCCTCTGGCCCGGCCAATGGTCAGAGATCATCGTTCAGCAACACCTGGAGCCCCAGAGATTCCCCACCCCTGCTTCCAAGTCTTTTATCTGCTCATTGTGTACATTAACAGTTCGTATGGAAATTGCTCAAACATGCCGAAAATGGAGGGAAAGGCACGGAGAGGAGGATCTCAGTTTATGATCATCACAAAGTTTCGAATCCTGAGATTTACAGTACGACTTCCAAGTGGGAACTTTTGAAATTCTGTTATGTAAAAGTTTTCAGAGTTCCTGGGTGCCAGGCTTATGCAAAAATTAAAGTTCCATTCATTGTTCATATTGGATGTGCGTACACACTTAAATAGCTTATGAATAGTGTTTCAATCTGTTCACTCATGGTTGAGCTTTGGCACAGACAACTTAGTGGGAGGGGGCAAGATTCAGGGTTTTGCTTTCTAAGGAACCCCCTCTGAGAATTACAGCTAATTTTGACTCTCTTTAAAATTCTCCCTTCATTATCAACATAAAGGCCTTTGTTTGGTTTCTGCACTAATTTCAGGCCTAGAAAGCTTCAATAGCGTGCCTTCCATTGTTGTTATCTCTCATTAGAATTCAATCTTTCCATTGGGAATCGGACAGAAAATTGCATGTCATGTTGGGTGGGGAAAAGGGCTATTTTATGGTGTGATTTGCTTTTTACTTTTTAAATAACTGGCATTTAATTGTCATGTTTTTCTATGCATAATCTTGATGGTCCGTTTCTTTTTCTCTCTCCTATTTTAATACGTTTGTGCTTCTGAATCCAGTGATAGGAAAATACAGTCAACTTCCAGACTCAGGTATAGTTTTCAAGTCCATTTTCGAATGTGATTTATTTTTGTTGAGCCACGATATTCTGACATTACTTCCCTCCCAACCACAATTCATCTGCACCTCAGGCTCACACACTTCTTTCCTCCCCCCCCCCCCCCGCCCAGCTGAGTGTCTGAAGCAAGCAATCCCACATTTAGAGAACTGGAGGCACCTCACTAACACTGACAATTGAAACTGTTAGGAAATAATGTAAAATTCATTCATTGAAAAATAGTATGTTTTGAGGTTACAGAAGAAAATGCAAAAGAAATGTGTCTTGGATGTTTTTTTAAATCTATGATAGCAGATTTTCACACATGCCCCAGTCGATCCTGCAAATATCAAGCAATGGACATGGTTATGTGAAGCAGCCTTCCACATGCTTCTATATAGGCCAGTAGTATTCTTACACGGGTCTTAAGTGGTGGATAGGAATGAATCGGTCTATTTCCAGTCTGTGTTCACCCATAAGTCCATTTTACATTAATTTGCAAAAAGCAAAAAGACAAAAACCTGTTAAAAATGGCCCTGAAATTACATTCATATATAAATATTTAGTATTAGGCATGTTTTCTCTCAAAATATGCATGTTTAAATCATTTAGATACATTTTATAAGTTGAGAACTGCATTGGAACATTGGGAAAGTCTGGTGCATAGCCAAGTTCTGAGCCACACATTAGACTGGTTGATGCATCTGTAATTATGGCTGTGCTTCAGTTGGCTAAGGAAAATTGAATATAATATAAACAAAGCTACACCAAGGAAAACATTTCTCCTGCCGTTCTCCATCCCTGGGGAGGGCTAGGTCATCCAGTGGGAGGCAAGGTTTTGCCTTCCCTTCAAGAGTGTCCAAAAACGTGGCACTTTACCCTTCTCAATAGGAATGAATGGCTACAGTTTACTTATGTGAAATGGTGAAAAGGTTCACATAGGGAACCACTAGTATAATAGTTGAACCTGTTCTCTGCATTACTGTCTCCTGCATTGTTGTTCTGTGCTGCTGTTTCGTTTTGCCATTGGTTAGTTTTGTGTTTTTATACAGTGATTTTGTTGGAATTTGCATGGGTCGCCTCCAGTGCTTGTCCTACTCAGAACAGACTTACGGAAACTAATGAAACTAAGTAATATTCCTTAACTTCAGTAAGCTTGCTTTGAGCAGGACTAGCATAGGCTAGAACCGTATCTGTCTTAAATTGACATACTTTTGTAAACTGCCCTGAGACCAGCCAGTGATGGGAGAGCTATAACCAAAACTAATACTGTAACTAAATGGCTGGTTTTATTTGGACATAATAATAGCGTTTGGTGGAGGGGAGCAGCTTTAAAAGGCTACTACCTATTGATCATGAATGGGATGGAGATTAAGCTTTTTTTTGTGTCTCGTAGGTATGAGCGACACTGTAAAGGACAAATTCTCTACAGCGTTTTCCATCGTCGGTATGTTTTCATCACACGCAGTAGGAAGTCTCAGCGTTTTCTTCTGTGCAGAAATCACACCAACAGTTATCAGGTAGGGCCATGAAAAGCTCACTCAGGCTTGAGGAGACGTTCTGAGGTCTCTTGTTTTTGCACAAGGCAGTCCACTGGTACCTTTTTTGGGTAGTTTTTGGGGGTGGGCACTTTGGAACCAACTCCATTAAATGATACATTAAACCCTCCCCAATTAGCAGTACATGGTAGCTTTTGCAGGGAAGGTTCCATCAGTACTGCCGCATGGGACAAAAAGAGCTTTAAAGAAAAATATTTCAGGATGCACAGCTGAGTGGGAAAGATTTGGGCTAGTTGCTACCCTCCTATCCCAGGGTTGATATGAGGATGCAAAGGCAAATGGACCTTGGGCCCTGAACTCTTTGGACGCATGTTGGGATTCTGTTTTAAAATAACAAGAAATAAAATAAAGGTGGATTTGTATATTTTTGGCTAGACCACTAGTAAAGCAAGCCACTGATGGAATCATAGAATTGGAGAGTTGGAAGGGAGCTTCCTGCAGCCAATCAAAAGCCACACCTTGGTTTCCAAACATTTTGGAAGTCGAACGGACTTCCAGAATGGATTCCGTTTGACTTCCAAGGTACGACTGTACAGGGGCAGTAATAATAGTACTGTTCAGCCTTCTAAAATCGCTGCAAGGGTTGTCGAGATTGTGAATTGCTCTGAATATGAGAAAAAAGCACTACATCAGTAAAAACATAAATTAATTCACTTGCTTTTGTTTCATTTTTGTTGCTTGCCACCTTGAACTCTTAATAAGAAAAGGGTGATATATTAATAAATAAGTAGATTTTTCCCCCTCTGTATTAAATTAAGTTGTTCTTACAAAAATACATTATTGACCTTTAGGTTAATTTTGTGCATCAACTCAGTTGGATTTTTAAGAGTGTCGTAGCTCAAGATGAAATCAATAGAAGTCTTACCAACACACATAGTCTTTTCAAATAAAGCAAGAACAAAAAGAAAAAATGTAGAGGATGGAGGTCAGTCAATAGCATTTATTAGAACTTCTACTTTCTTTGTCACAAGCAAAAGTCTGGTTGTGGACAGCTCCAAATTCAAGCATCCAGAGTGTGTTTTGTCTCCCAAAAGCTACAACACTGAGAGCTGCAGAATGGAGGCTCCTTGATATAACAGCATTTAGTACGCTGATGCCTTAGTTTTGGTTGGTTCCTCTGGTCCCATGCTGCCAAGTACTTTAGGCATCATTGAAGACTTCTAATTCTTTATGCCAAGGAGTTCATTTGTAAAGCTTCTTTCGGGCACTTAACAAAATGAAACTCCTAACCCTGCCACAGTAAACTTGTTGACGAAACAGCTGTGTGTGTTCTTGCTGCTACAAAACGGGAGGCGTACGCTTCCCAGTCTCCAGATGCTGGGTTGAATGGCGAGAAGCTGCTGTCGGTTGCCATTCTGAGTTCCTTGTGTCCCGGAGCTGAAGCCTGGATACACGGTGCGAGGCAGCGGTGCGGCAGGTGGCGGTGCTGCGGTGCTGTGTGTGGCAGTCAGCTCAGCGGGATCCCATCCTCGTCGCCAGTGAAATATACTCAGAGTTGCAAAGTGATTTCATGCTCTTTATTCAGCTCATAGTGGTGAGGAGGAATGAATGAAAGTCCCCTCAAAGTATCTGCTTTATATACATTATTTACACAATGGGCTGCACATGATTGGCTAATTCCGGAATTCTACTGTAAGCCAATCAGGTTGTGGATTCACTTCTATCTGGAGCATGATTGGGTGGTTCCTGCCAACCAATCATACTGCTGCATTGTTCTAGGACCAATCAGACTGCTGCATTCTGAATCCTATTGTTCTAGGACCAATCAGACTGCTGCCTTTTGGATCCTATTGTTCTAGGACCAATCAGACTGCTGCAGTTTGGATCCTATTCAACTCAGTACATAACAGAATGAGAGGGTTTTTTTAATAGAACAGGTTAATTTAGGGAAGAGTGAACGAGCAGGGATGCAAGTTGGCAAAATGGTGGCGGTATTTTGGCTACCTAAGCAGTGTCACTCACAGCCTGAGCATTTGATAAGGATGTGAATGAGCCAAGGCAGCTAGCAAGAGATTGGGGGTGTGCCCTAAAATGCTCCCCACCCCTTTGTAAGTAAAGAGGAGGAGGTTTCTCAGGACTCCAGTCCTGGGAAGCAGGTGCAGGCCATGTACAGATGTGTACTGTGCCATTGTACATCACTTCTGGGGGCTGGCCAAGGGAGGCGAAGGCATACGCAGCCTTCATCCACCGCAGCCAGATGGTGAATGAAAAGATGGAAGAGGCCTGCTCTGTTCAGTGCTGGCACAACCTGCTATATTTATGCAAAGGCCTCCAGTCATCTGCATCAAACAGTGACATAATTGATTTACATTGGCAGCTCATTCTAGGGGCCGCTATTTGGACTCACTGCAGGGACCGAGTGCTTGTGATGAAGGCTTTGCTAAACGCAAGTCCTTCGTACTAGCAGTAGCACAGTGCTTACATCTGTGTATGCCAGTGGAACGGCAGCTCCCTGAATCTGCATTGGATAGCCATTCATGGCTGGACTCTCCTAACTGGGACCAGGACAGACAAGAACAGGATAGTGTAAAATAAATCTGGATGCAATTTTTATATCCGTAGGGATTTGCAAAGCGTGCAGGACTAAGCAGTCTTACGGCTCTGTCAGACGTCTGAGCCCACAGCAAAAAATAAAATGAAAAATGAAGTAGGCTTGAAATGCTCTTCTTGCAGAAAAGAAGGGTGGGTATGATGTTTGTGGGTCTGATTTCTGAGCACTGAAGTTTCTCTTGGCAGGATTGGCTGGTGGGAGGCGGAGGCAGTGCCATGCCTCCACTCTCCCAACAATGGTGTTGCTGCCATCTCTGTAACAGGAGGTGGTGGCATAGATAATAGTGAGGTTGGGCCTGCTTGGGTGTGCCAGCAGGAGCGTTGGGTTGGCTTTGCATAGCCCTGCCTTACCATCACCCTGCAACACCCCTGCACTATCCTGGTAAGCAGCCACCGCTCCTGATTGGATGGTATTTCATTGTTAGGTCTTCAGTTTTTAGTTGATTAATCGGAGGAATCAGCTGGGGAAAAAATAACAGCATTTAGAGAGAACCTGTTAGCATATTCAGAGCTTTTGACAAAGTTTATCTTTTAATCTATACAACCGTACTGCAAGGTCAAGATGAGCATAATAATAATAATAATAATGATAATAATAATTTATACCCGACCCATCCGGCTGGGTTTCCCCAGCCACTCTGGGCGGCTCTCAACAGAATACTAAAGACACAATAAAACATCAAACATTAAAAACTTCCCTAAACAGGGCTGCCTTCAGATGTCTTCTAAAATCAGACAGTTGTTTACTTCCTCAACATCTGATGGGAGGGCGTTCCACAGGGCGGGCGCCACTACCAAGAAGGCCCTCTGCCTGGTTCCCTGTAACCTCACATCTCGCAGTGAGAGAACTGCCAGAAGGCCCTCAGAAAGGGACCTCAGTGTCTGGGCTGAACGATGGGGGTGGAGACGCTCTTTCGGGTATACTGGGCCAAGGCAGTTTGTCCCCATATTGCCTATGGCCAGTGTTGCACCTGAGACAGTGGTTTCCCTGATGCCATCTAATGAATTTCTGACAGAAGTGATTCATACTGGGCACTTTTTGTAGATAAGATACAGCGCTGTACCAGCTCTTGGATTAATTGGGGAGAGATATTTTAAGCACTATATTCTTTTAAAAATGTGAAGCTACCCAAGCCATGGGTGGCAGGCCCCATCGTAGAATAGCATTCCTCCTTCTCACACATGCGATGGAATGGAATGCAGGATGGGGCCTGCCGTGACAGGAATTTGTATCATCTGAAAACAAAGTATGATTCCTTCATCTGTAAATGTGTGCAGATTTCATTAATCAACTAAAATTCATCCAATTGGTCAGCTGAGAGTTCTTTAATCTGATGGCACCCTGTTGGCTGACTGAACGACTAACTGACGGGAAGAGAAATATTCAGAATTTTAGAGAGGGAGAATGATAAAGAACAGTAACTAAAAAAATGTCTTTTTCAATCAGTGTGGTTCCTCATTATTTTTAAGTGGCTCTGTATAAATCTGAGGAAAGCCTGCTCCCTAGTGATGACAAAAGAGAATTTCACAAGTTAAGTTTCTTAGCGATCTGGAGATAGAAAGTAGACTCTCACTCATGAAAGCAACAGATGGGCAATTATGAGTGGTTGCCCTTTGTATATTATATCCTAGCATAAGTTTCCTCCTTTTCCATCATTGATGTTATTAAGCAGTGTTTGGTGAATTGCTGCAAATTTAAACTAGGCAACATATCCACACTAGTTTCACAATTATAAGACTTCATTGTCTCTGCTTATTTTTTAAATGGCCAGGGTTGGGTTGTGTGGGGTAATTTTTACTCAAAGCATGCAGAATTTGGATTTTCAAGGGCATAAAAATTGATCCTTCTGGATTTTTTCCCCCAACTGGGTCTGAAGGGTAGTAAATATCTGGGACAATTGAAATGGCCAGGCAAAATCTGAGTAAGATGATGGGGTATAATTGACATGAAATTAACTCTGGCAGAACTCTTAGTTTTTTCCTTCAAAAATACAGATAACTTTGAGGAGTACCAATCGAAATCTAACCCATTTTCATTCTTAGGTGCCTCTTGCTTTTATAGCCCACCCCTAGGAGCACTAGGGGTGCGGGGCACCCGGGCACCGGGCTCTCAGGGGCGCCAGGCTGAGCGTTGAGTGCAGGGGAAAAGCCCACCTGTCAGTCGGAGCGCCGCAGTAGGCTCTTCTGCTGCAGGCAGCTCTGCGCTGTGAGTTCAGGGGCCAGCGAGACGCTGAGGCGGCCAGTCAGCTCTGCCCTTCTGCACGCCTGGGACTGGGCAACCTGGGGGGGGCACCAGGCGGTTCTTTGCACCCTGGCACTGCATATGCTTAAGACAGCCCTGCCTAGGAGGAGGAGGAGACTAGCTGCTTAGTCCAAAATCTGAGCTATGTCCCATTGTGTGCCCCCCCACCTACTAAAGATGGGCAAAATACATTCACAGTAATAATTATATTAGGAATTGAAGGCGAAGAATGTTAAGGTTGGATTGCTGGGGAGCCTCCTTATTCCAAGAGGAAACTTTAATAATAATAATAATAATAATTAATTTATACCCCACCCATCTGGCTGGGTTTCCCCAGCCGCTCTGGGTGGCTTCCAATAGAATATTAAAATACAACAATCTATTAAACATTAAAAGCTTCCCTAAACAGGGCTGCCTTCAGATGTCTGAATCATTTGGGGCTACGAATTGCCATTTCTTGACACAGTTTAAGCTTGATTAAGTTGCCAGTGGGATTGCCCTTTCTCTATTGAAAGGATGGAGGAAGGAACTACTTTACGATGCTCCAGGAGAGAGAGCGTGATTCTGGAGTCTGGAGCAGCAGAAGGCACACAGCCAGGGACCCATTCCTGTGGAACTTGCTAGCACAGTAAAGTCGGACCTTTCTGCTTTTTGAGGTGCATTTAAAGACCTTTCAGAAGTATGCACTATGAAACATATAGAACTGTTGCTGTTGGTGTTTTAATTGCGGTGTTTTAATTGTTGCAAACTGCTTTGGGTTTCCTTATTAAAAAGAAGTTGGTGCATAAGCGAAGCGAATCGTTTCGAAGGCGACTCCGCCGTACGGGGAAGTACACATACAATTCTGATCCGTTTATGATGCAAACTGGTAAATCCGTAACCAAACTGATTTTTGTTACCCAAATATATATATCTCATGCTCATTTCCACAGGGGTGGTGGGCTTGGCCTCGTCCAGGCCAGCGCAGGCTTTGGCATGCTCACGGCGCCCATCATGGAGCTCCACAACCAGAAAGGCTACTTCCTCCACCATGTCATCTTTGCCTGCTGCACCCTCATCTGCATCATCTGTATCCTCCTCCTGCCCGAGAGCAAAAACCAGAACCTGCCGGAGAACATTCCAGACGGCGAACATTACACCCGCCAGCCCCTCCTGCCGCACAAGAAGGGGGAACAGCCTCTGCTTCTGACAAACTCCGAACTCAAGGATTACTCTGGCCTCCATGATTCGGCCGCCGTGAACGATGGAGTGACCGAGAGTGTCACGGCCAACGGGATGAAGGCGATGTAGCTGGCCGGCTGGAGGAGAAGGCACTTTTGGTGTGGCAGTGCTTTCCGCAAGAGGTTTACAGACCAGTCAAATTAAAGGGACAGATAAATGGGGGAATTGGACTCTGCTGCTAAAGCCACTTCTCGTAGGAATCTTTTGACTGGGGTGCAAATTGCTTTGGAACTAGTAATGGGAGGGGAATGCATCCGCAAAGCAACTGGCTGGAGACAAAACTGCCTGTCGGAACTTTTCTTTTCTTCCTGCCATGAAATGTTTCTATTTATTTTAATGATTTTCCCCGCCATGAAGCACTTTATTCCCTTTTCTCCTCTGTTGACCACAAACATGAAGCCGCGTTGTTCTCCGTAAGAGCAGACATTCCAAGATAGAAATCATGAGATTCCTTTTGCTTTTTATTGTCTCTGTGCTTTCGTTGGAGGAATGAAGCATCTCCTTGCTGCGACAAAGAACTCTTTGACTACTGATGTTTTAGGTTCAACCAATTTCCTTTGTCTCTCCAGATAATCCAGTCCTCCCTACCACCACCCCGTCTTGCAGTTTACCTACTGTATAAGTGTGCATACAAAGCTCTCACTTAAAATTCCAACTCCGTTCTAGGCAGCAGAAATAGAGTTTGGTTAGTGAGCTGTAGTCTGTTTTTTAAAAAGCTGTTTTCTAAACTTGAAAAGTTGCAGTTTCAAGCCTAAAAGAAACCACTGCACAAGCAAACTACGGTTTTTCCAATGGAGATCAGGCATGTGGATTTAAAAGAGGAACGTGTCTCTTTATAAGGAATTCTTACAAGTGTTTATTAATAATAATGATAAGAACAACAACAAGAAATTTCAAAATTTGGTACTCAGTGGTAAACAAGGCTTTACCTAAAGTAGTTCTGACCTAACAAAGGTTCTAGGGACTATAAGGTAGTGCTTTTTCTATGAGAATATTTCCAATTTGGGAAGGGAAAAAGATGGCCAGAAGGGTTTAAGACTTGAACATGCTTGGTCCAGAAGTGGCTAGACTGGAAAGTTCTGTCTATCCCAACACTGGCTTAGCTGCGAGCCTTCCCTGTCCCCCAAAGACTGATTTTTAACGGACTAATATGAGCGATAAGCTGTAAATGAAATGATATGATAAATTAATGCTTCAGATTAGTGGAAGAGGAGATGGGGAATAATAAACCAAACAGGCTCTTTGGAGGTTTAATGGAGACCAGAGTGGTTTCCTTATGAGATTTGTAATAGTGTTTTTCCAAGAATAGGTTTGCATATTATCAGCTGGCTGCCATTTTCCAACGTGAAAGCTTATGGGAAATGGACACTTGAAGTGCACCAAAATAAAAATCCCAAGTGCTCTTGTAGGATTTCTCCTCCCCTCCCCCCCCCCAAATGAACAAATGCATTGGCCCCATATGGTTCACTTGGCTGAAAACAGACGTCCCCTGATCCTAAATGTATTTAGACACTGAAATTCAACAGAGGTTGCTCCTGCTTAAAATGGGTTTAGGATCAGGATGTCAACGAAGCAAAAAAGAAAGAAAAAGAGCAACCCACCAACAGCCCTCTTCCTTCCTCTTCCACCAAAAGCTAGCAACGATTTAAATGTTCTTAACACAAACAGATGTTGGCTGCTCAAGCCGTGTTTGTTGCGCAAGAGCCTTGCAGAGCCAGCTTTGTGCAAGGATGTTCTGGAGTTGCAGCTACTTTGCTTATAGTTAACTATCCCCTTCCCTCCCCTTCCACTCAGACCATGCATTTGTGATTGCCCAGTGGTACAGCCATTTAAATGAGTGCAGCAGCCAGATGTGTGGTGACGTGTAGATCCATCCATTTGACTGTCACTTTGTTCGATGTACACCTTGCATTTGTGGGTGAAGGAAAGAGACTCTTTTCCCCCTCGTGTGCTTTCCTCCCTGCCGTGACCCTTCTTTGCTCTATATATTGTCTGTTAACTTGCTTGTGTTTCTTCTTCCTTCCTCTTGTCAGGCCGCCTTTTGCGTTCCTGCGACCAAGCCCACAAAGCGGCTTGTCACATAGCAAGTTGTGCAGCGTTTCAGTGCTGGCTTTTTGCTAGGAGGGCAAAATTGGCCTGATCTAAGAGGCAAGAATGTATGTACTTGAGAAGAAGAAAATGACGTTGTTGTAAAGCTGGTAACTTTCACACAGAGGATGAGACACTCGGGGAAATCTTACTCAAGCCCCGTTGAGGGAAAGAAAACAGCACTGAATAGTTCAGTGGTTTATATATATGTGTGTGTATAATTTCCCCCCAGAAGTGCCACTACTGCATTCACCCGAGTGGGACTTGAAAAAGTGCGAGCCCCCTCTTTCTTACACTCTAATAAACTGTCTGGCTTCAACCACAAAAAGGCCATTTCTTCCTCTCCATTCTTCTTTTATGTCGAGACTATTACAACCTCGCAGTGAAAAAATAAGGCCTCTTTGAATTGTGCAGTATTCATGTGCCAAATTTGTGTAATGCCTTTTATATGATGCTTGTTAGCAAGCGACCTATCAGGAACATCCTAGCATTTCAGTAAAATCTATGAAGTATAATAATTTTTCATTGTTTTTAAACTAGAGTGGGGCCCTGAAAAGCATTTGAGAGAGAGGCAGAGAGAGAATTTGGTTATGGACGTGCAAAAGTTCCAGGCCAACACATCGAGCACTTTTGCAATCCTTGTGGTACAAAACAGATTTTTAATTCCCCGTCTCTGTGCATATAGTCTTAGAATAGTGTAACGAATCATGTGGACCACATGCCAGCCTGTGGAGTTCATTGCATTTTAACGCCATTAAAGTCTTTGTTGTGCTCATTTCTTTCGCCTGCTGCGCTTTCTACTTTCCTGTTCTGATGTGATGCTCCTTAACTTTACAAACAAGCAAAAGCAAGAGAGAGGGAGTTTCTCAACATATTTAATGGACTGTGTAAGGTGATGGGAGCACTTGGTGTTTTTTTTTAAAAAAAAGAATTATATAAAAATTAATCTTTCGATTTTTCTCCCCTTTTACTTATATCGTTGGAAATCTCACTTTTTGAATCAGTACTTCACATTTTGTTTCCAGCTTATTTTACAGTTTTCCCTCGGTCCAAAAGCAAATGTTCATTTCCCTTCAGAATAGTACTTTTGCTGAAGATACCGTATTTTTTTCCTCTATAAGACTCATTTTTCCCTCCTAAAAAGTAAGGGGAAATATGTGTGCATCTTATGGAGCAAATGCAGGCTGCGCAGTTATCCCAGAAGCCAGAACAGCAAGAGGGATTGCTGCTTTCACTGCACAGCGATCCCTCTTGCTGTTCTGGCTTCTGAGATTCAGAATATTTTTTTTTTCTTGTTTTCCTCCTCCAAAAACTAGGTGCGTCTTGTGGTCTGCTGCGTCTTATAGAGCGAAAAATATGGTACTTTAAACATTATTTTGATAGCGTCCAGTACCTCACGGTGCTTAACAGATTCAAATCAGCTTTCGACGAAGAGACGAGATTAGCACTAACTTACCATCCAAACAAAGAGCACTACTGAATTTGCTGCACTACGGTCCTGTATAACTTATGAAAAGTACTTCTCCACTGTGCCCTGCCAGGTGCTCTGTTCTGGAAGTCTCAGGCAACCAAGGTTTCTGGAAGCCCCAATATCTCCATAGCATGTAGCTGAACACAGCTCACCACCTAAACTGGTTGCAAGTTGTTAAAGCCTTACCATAATGTGATGTTGACATATCCTTAGGAACCAGGGGTTCTGGACTGCCCCGTTGTTAGCTCCTCCTTCGCATATCCTTTGTGTCCTTAAAACAGGCCTGTCAGCTGCGTATCAAAGCTTGTCGGCCATTTGAGTTGGCTTTCTGTTTTCGCATCTAGCCCACAGTCCTCATTGTGTAGGCCTCTATATGCAACAAGCATGTGCACACTGACAGCGGGTTGGAAGTCTGACAAGCCCATCTTTGAGGAAACACTGGTTTCCAGTTCATTTTTTAAGGCTCTCCAACAGTGTACAAGGGAGGCAGGTGATGTTTTGTGGAAGGTTGTAGGGGCACCATTGACCATAGTGTGCACATTGTTCTGTGAACCGCCCCGAGACCTCCAGGTATAGGGCAGTAACTAAATTCAATTAATAATAATAATAATAATAATTCAGCCTGCAACCAGTAAGTTTTGCACTTACTGCAAACCTGTTTTGAGCAGAGATGAAAAGGAACAACTGTGTACATCACAAGCCTTGGCCGGGGAGGGTGGGGAATAAATAAATAAATCAAGCAAGCAAGCATCCTCTGTTGCACCATCTTCATCTCTGCTTAAAAACAATCTTCTACCTCCAGGCTGGTCCTGGTCAGTTCTTCCTTAGCAGAAAAAAGGCTGTTCAAAGATCGCCCTCATATGTGAGAGGGAACCAGATCATGCAACCATGCCTTCATTGGTAGTGTTTGCTGTTTGTTCCTTGTTCAGATAGTCCACAGAGTCAGTGATGACTCCATTAAAAGTAATAATTTGACAGTGGCCAGATATCTGGTGCCATGTCCCCCCCCCCCCCCGCTGGTAAACACAAGGGGAAAGTTCATGGGAAAAGGAAGACTGTAGCAGCCACTGCAGCCTCAGCCTGTAGCAGTTGTGGTTTTCAGTCGCCTCTACTGACTTCTAGCTGTGACTGAGGTGAAGGAGCTGAGTGCTTGAGGACATCTTGTGCTCAGGTCAGTTTCCACTATGCTACCACAAGCCATACTAAACATGTCAATGAGGCTGTACCAAAGGCTGATTCAGCATATAGCAATGCAACTTAAAGACCAGCTTTGGCACACAGGCTGGCTAAAGACCCATGGTTGCTGCAGGATGATGACTTAAAGTTGTTGATTGCCAGGTGATTCTAGATGGACACATAACATTCAGTACTCTTCATAGAAACCCATAGAGTGGAGGTCAAGAACCAAGGCAGCCAGTCATCCCAGTTAAGAAACCTCAAGTAGTTGCCAGGTCTGAAGATAACAGAAACCTCACTTTGCGTTCATCCTAATAGGGAAAGCACTAGTAATCAACTACCGTCATACCTTGGCTCTCAAACGCTTTAGTACACGTACATTTTGGCTCCCGAACGCCGAAAACCCAGAAGTATCCCGGTTTTCGAATGTTATTTGGAAGCCAAACGTCCGACACTGCTTCCACAGCTTCCACTTGAGTGCAGGAACAGACTCCCGAAACGGATTAAGTTCGACAACCAAGGTACCACTGTCTAGACTTCAGTCATTTCCCCATTTTTCTATGAGCCAAGATTGGTCAGTTTGTCTAGCTTTTTCATTTTTAAATTTAGCACTGAAATATTTTACTTAAAACCCATTTTAATAGCATTAATCAGGACTGGTTTTTATTTATTTATTTAGGTTTTCTGTATCCATTTCTGTTACCAAAACTCTATAAAGATGGGGTAGAATGCAGTTATAATGATGCATCCCCTATATGAGACGGGGATGTTTTGAGATACAGGCTGCTTTATTATTACTAATTGGAAGTATTTCATTTATGTTGCCAGTTCTGAAAGCCAAATAAAGTGGGGGGGGGGGGGAATCACCAAATTAAGAAGTGCCATTATAATGAATTCTGAATGTGATGTCAAGTTGCATCTGTAGCTGGGACAGAAAGAAACCAGTTAAGCGTGGCAGATCTTCCACACTTAATTTATAAAAAAAATGTTAACAAAACCTCATTTTTAAATGTACTGTGCGAAAACATTTTCTTGAGAATGGAGTAGTGTGCTTATGTCTGTAGTGGGTGAGATTTCCTCCCCCTTTCCCTCAGTTTGATGAAATTCTACTAACTTATCGTTGTTACTCTACTGTTGTTCTTTTTTTATTAAAATAAATCACGGGTGGTTTGGTGGTGCTTCATAGCACAAGCTTAAAAGTCAACTACTGAAGAACTGTCTTAAAAGCTAAATGTCTGCATGATGTCACATCTGTTGTACCTGCTGAACAACTTTGTATGTAAACGAACAGGAATAAAAGACATTGCCCCATTAGAAAAAAAACCCCACACTCGTCTGTCTTGCCAGTGGTACACTATCAACCTCTCTGCTCAAGAGCTCCTTTAGGCAGGTACCTGATTATTATTATTATTAACTGAAAGATTTAAATATACCTGTGTCTAGTGTCAAGGCAGCTTACAGGCATCCATAAAAGTGTGTTAAAACATAAAAAATCATGTCACACAGTAAGACCTGCTCTCCACTGGATCCATCCCATCAGTTTTAAGTGTTCCAGCTCACTAACCGAGTACATGCAACCCTGATCCAGTCTCCAGCATTTCAGGGATATGTCTGGGAAAGGGATCTAGTCTAAGAACCCACAGCCAGGCACTGAACACAATACTGAGCTAGATTGGCCCCACGGCTTGAATTGGTCGTAAGGCAACTTCTCATGTTCCTATCAGAGCCATAAGGCACTGCCATCACTGAGAAATGGCAACCTGTTAAACTTTTCAAACCGGGAGAGCCTTAGTCTTCATGACTAGTATCTCATTAAGCTCTTCTCCTGCATCCATGCTCACACAGGAGAACTTCCCCTTTGGGCTATGCACTTCTTGCATTATCCATTTATTTAAAGCAGCCTTCCCCCCTCAACCTGCTGACCTCTAGCTGTACCTGGGACTACAGTTCCCACCATCCTTGGCCACTGGCTATGATGGCAGCAGCTGGTGGAAGTCGTAGTCCAACTACAGGCCATTAGGCTAGAGGTGCATTTGAAGCATCTCTCCAAATACATGCTTCAGATTTACCTTCGTCAGGGGCACTGACTTGGGCCCCGGGTTCTGGGTGCCCAATGGCGCCCGGGACGTGTCGTGACATCATGACATTACGTGGCGGCGCAGCATCACTTACAAGGCCTTGCAGGGTCTCTCAGAGGTTATGTCCGAGGTCTTGTGAGGCCTCCCAAACGACTTACGGTTTCTACCAGAAGTTGCATTCAGAGGCCTGGCAGGGCCTCTGACGTCCTCTGGGAGATCGCGTTGGGGTTCCGACATGACTTCCAGTAGAAGCCGGAACTCGCAGGGACAAAGAATTATGAAGCGTTAAAATCGAGATGTGGAAAATATGGAAAAAACGAGGAGAAGCAGGACTAAGATGTGGAGATTTGCTTCAGAGATCCAGACCGTGGGGCGTTCCGAAAAATTAATAATTATAATTTGGTCTTTTTTATTTTAGTTTTTTATTTTAATTGAAGTATTATGATTGGATATATTAATTGGATGTTTCTTATTGGAAAATCAACATAAATGGTTTAAAAAAAGAAAAAGAAACCGGAACTTGTGTATGAGGTGCTAAGGTGCATCACATATGAGGTGCTAAGCACACACCCCCCCCCAAAAAATTGTGGGTGTTCTGGCACCCAAGGCCCCCTAGACCTGGTGCCTATGGACTTCATTTTATTAATACCCAGATGCCGTAGTAGCTCCAAGATTACCGCCCTCTCATTTAAAAACAAAACAAAACCCACAAAGAATAGGGAACTTGTTAACAGAATCACAGCAAGAAGCACTAAATGACTCCACTAGATTCATGCTAGCAGTACTTCCTCTTACAGATGCAACTCAATATATTTACTCCTTCCCTATTAAGACAGTGCTGTTTCTCGGCTGCAACAAATGCAGATGAAGCAGGAAACCTGTTATAGGCCATACCATTTAAGACTGCAGGGGAGGCTCACATGATTGAACGTTCTCCCTACAATAAAATGCGGTACCTCCTTGCACAGAGGAAACTGGCAGTCAGCCCTTCTCCTTGCCATGTGGTTTTTGATAGGAAGGGATTTGTTTTTTCTCAAGATAACTGGGTTTCCTGAGTCCCCCATGGTTGAAGTGGTACTGTCCTGGAACAAGTTAGCCTCATAATACACTAGAAGCGAGAAGGAAGCCATAATGGGAAGAACACAGAGATTGTGTTATGTGTGTAATTTCCAGCACATCCAGTAGATGGCACCCTCAGCCAAACTTTACAGCTTCTAGGACTGGTACAAAAAGCAAATGCATGTCTACAAAAGTTCACTCAGTGACGGGGAAAAAAAGCATGTCATCCCATTCATTATTTTAAAAACAAACAAACAAAAAACACAGAAACAAAAATGCAGGCAGGCCACAATGATGCAAAGCTAAAACTTGTCTGGAAATATTGTCATTTCCTCCTTGATTCGGTTT
The DNA here is from genome assembly GCF_964270895.1 of Podarcis filfolensis. Taxonomy (NCBI): domain Eukaryota; kingdom Metazoa; phylum Chordata; class Lepidosauria; order Squamata; family Lacertidae; genus Podarcis; species Podarcis filfolensis. Next base: position 26,979,576 of record NC_139603.1, on the reverse strand, counting down.
TCCACAAGTAGCGTGAAGCTGCTGTCTGTATTTTGAATATTATAGCTGACAAAAATCTGCTTTTTCGTCTTGCTGGCTGAAAGAAAAACAGATGCAAAGACTGAGCAAAAAAACGAAGGAGCTAATGTTGCAGCAGTAATGAAAAATACATTATTTTTTTGTTTAGTCGTGTCCGACTCTTTGTGACCCCATGGACCAGAGCAGTTCAAATCCCACAGGAGGGTCAGCAATTTTTAAGGGGAAGAGGAGAGAAAATAATCTAATGGTATCTGAAGTAAGCTACCTGCATTGATGGGGCATCCTACTGTCTCAAGAGGTGAGGTCAAACCGCTGTGTTAGCAGCACCAAAGTGACCTCCCTGGGGCGCATGTATATATGGAGGTCCTGGGCTGCCCAGGAGACAATACTTCTCTCTTGTCCTTACTGATGTGGTCCAAAGGAAAGAAGAACAATACATTTGGCACCAGCTTGGCTGCAAGAGTTGTCGGAAGGAGGCGTGTAAGGCGCCATCCAACCATCTTAGGGACTCCACTCCCGATTTGTGTAGGGTTTACTTCTTCGCCTTTTCTTCTCCCAAAGATGTCTTGCAAGGCAGCAGAGGTTTAGCATCAAGAGTTTTCCTTCTCCTAGATGGCTACCTTCCCAGGTGGATCTGCCCCTCGCTTCCCTCTACAGCACGTGCAGAAACTGCCTTCTTGACGGTTGGGACACAATATTGGTCTCATCCACTCAATTTGCAGGAGCCTGTCTTCGCATGCAGGGGATGTCCCTAACTCGCCGAAGGTTTGAGATCCATCGGCTGCCCTCACCAGGTTTAGCTGGACAGTCAAAGCTATTTCCTGGGAGTGTCCACTGTCGCATGCTGACAGCTTCTCAGAGCCACGGGTGAGAGCTGAGTGCAGGATGGGGACCAAAGGTGGGCAAACTACCCCAGAAGGAGCATGACGTGTCTCCCACCAGAGGTACTACCCCACCCTTCCCTTAACACCCCATACACCCCAAACTATCTGCATAACTCAGAATGAATACGATGTTTTAAAAAGAGCCCTACACTGCCATAGGCTTATTTCTCTTCGATTGTGCTCCTAGCCTGAGGGACACAGTCCCTTCTGGGGACCACATCCCTGTGCCAAAAGTGTAAAGGGACCCCTGACCATTAGGTCCAGTCGTGACCGACTCTGGGGTTGCAGCGCTCATCTCGCTTTATTGGCCGAAGGAGCCAGCGTACAACTTCCGGGTCATGTGGCCAGCATGACTAAGCCGCTTCTGGCGAACCAGAGCAGCGCAAGGAAACGCCGTTTACCTTCCCGCCAGAGCGGTACTTATTTATCTACTTGCACTTTGACGTGCTTTCAAACTGCTAGGTTTGCAGAAGCAGGGACCGAGCAACGGGAGCTCACCCCGTCGCGGGGATTCGAACCACTGACCTTCTGATCGGCAAGTGCTAGGCTCTGTGGTTTAACCCACAGCGCCACCCGCGTCCCTAAAGTGGATGGAGCAATGGATATAAATGTTAAGCTTTGGACAGTAAAATCGTTTCGACACATACCCCTCTATATCCTCCATCTAGGCAAGCAAGAAGCATAACCAGAGTCCAAAGACCCATTCCAGCCAGACAAATATACTCAAGGCGGTTGAAAAGCAGAGCTGGTGAAGGGTGAGACCTAGGCAGAGGGTGCATGCCTGCGAAGAGTCCCTAGGGAGGCCGGGGGGGGCACATTTGACCTCCACGCCTGCAGCTCCCTGCTCATGTGTCAGGGGCAGGCCAGCAATAAATCACACTGAGTAAGTGGAATTAACTCTTTATTCAGGGATGCAAGGTCTGCTCAGGAGTGCCAGGCCTAATGAGCACAGCAACTCTTCTCAGAAGGGCTTGCCCCTATGTGGCAGTTGCGGAGATTAAGGGTCCCCCCGCCTTTCCACAGCTCCTACCCAAGCAATCTGAGACTGCCTGCGTGAAGCTAACTTCTCCACCTTCGTGCCTCTCCTGGTTCTGGTGGACCAGGGGCAGGGGGACAGAGAGTGGAGCTGGTTACTGCAAGAGGGGAGACACATGACTCCAGCCAGACTCATCTTTGCCTCTTGGCTTCCCTCCTGTCCTGCTTCCGCCTCTGCCTCTGATTCTGGACCTCTCTCTGCCTCAGACTCTCCCAGCTCACTAAGCCCTGTTACCTCTTCAGCTTCCAACACTTCCTCCTGCTCCCAGTCTTCTCCCTCTGACCCACCACCAATCTCCAGGCTCTAAGCCTTTTTCCCTTAGGGGGGTTCCCCGGCTGGTGCCTCCCACCAGTCCTCTGCATCCAGCCAGACCACGGCAGGTTTAAAGGTGCACACAATTACGTACCTAATTTTTGGGCTAGTGAATTGGAGGTGCTGTTGGAGGAGTCGCCGAAGAGTAAGGTAGACGCTGGAATGGAGTCCTGGAAAGAAAGCAAAAAGGTGTGGTGAGTTTTTCTCCATCCTCCAGAAGTGACTCTCTTCTTATCTCATAAAGATACGAGAGAGAGCACAAGAGATACTTGGGTCATGGCAATTTAAAACAGATCACAGACACAAGTAGAGCCATCAGAGCCTGGCCTAGAAAAACGTTTCCATGCTTCTTAAACAGCTGCACAAGACAACTTTAAAAGTCTGTCCGATTACTGAGGTCCAGCTAGCAGAGAAACCAAGCCTGGTTTTGGAGGGAGGTATACAGAAGCATTTTACTCAGCGCTGCTGCGGGTTGAGATCCCGTTGCTCAGTCCCAGCTCCTGCCAACCTAGCAGTTCAAAAGCACGTCAAAGTGCAAGTAGATAAATAGGTACCAGTCCGGCAGGAAGGTAAATGGCGTTTCCGTGTGCTGCTCTGGTTCTCCAGAAGCGGCTTAGTCATGCTGGCCACATGACCTGGAAGCTGTACACCAGCTCCCTCGGTCAATAAAGCGAGATGAGCGCCGCAACCCCAGAGTCGGCCACGACTGGACCTAATGGTCAGGGGTCCCTTTACCTTATAATACATCCCTGGTCTTCAACCAGTGGCTTGCAGCTTGATCTAAGGTGTGTCATAACAGGAGCACTACCACCATGCAAATAAGAAGCAGGGCCCCAGGTGCATGTTTAGGTTAAAGTTGGGTCCTGTGTCTGAAAAGGCTGATGATACCTGCTATATATCATTAACCAGAATCCAACAGCAGCACCACAATATCCCTTTTGGGCTGGAGTTATGTCCCTTCTGTGCTACACCCGTCACACAAACCTGTTCAAGATTAGCCGGAGAAGGACTCATTCACTCCCTGGCTACGGAGTATTTTGCTTCGTATCCTACTTAAGGGAAGCTCAGCAAGCAGAATTCAAAATAAGCAGAGCTCCAGAGGAACAGAAAAAGGCCTGTGGCTCCCACATTAGCCAGAGAGAGAGAGAGAGAGAGAGAGAGAGAGAGAGAGAGAGATGCACTTGCTTGTAATTGACCCTGTAATGTCAGAAGAGAAACTTGCGGAAGAACCACTCAAGCAAACTTCACCTGCAAACTAGCTAAGGGTGTCTGACTGGACCCAGGAAATGAATCTGCCTTCAAATACGGTGAAAGGCACAAGCCATTACACATCTAAGAAAGGGAAGGGGAGCCATGCTGTTGCAAAAGCTCCTTGTTCTTTTTGCATTTCATATCGCTCTCACCTCCCCTACATCCTGCAGGTCCCACAGCTCACTCTGTGTGTGTGTGTGTGTACAGTGCTTTTTTCTGGGGGGACGCAGCGGTACGCATACCCTTAAACATCTTGTGAATCTAAGTTTGGTCTCATTGAGGGACAGTGTTTCAATATGAGTACAGTGGTACCTCAGGTTAAGTACTTAATTCGTTCCAGAGGTCTGTACTTAACCTGAAACTGTTCTTAACCTGAAGCACCACTTTAGCTAATGGGGCCTCCCGCTGCCGCTGCTGCACGATTTCTGTTCTCATCCTGAAGCAAAGTTCTTAACCTGAAGCACTAATTCTGGGTTAGCGGGGTCTGTAACCTGAAGTGTATGTAACCTGAAGCGTATGTAACCCGAGGTACCACTGTTGGAAAATGAGAGTACCCCTAAACTTTTTTTAAAAAAAAAATAGCACTGTGTATATATGTGTGTGTGTGTGTGTGTGTGTGTGTGTGTGTGTGTGTATGTGTATAATGAAGTGGACCATGAACCAGGAAAACTTATACCTTAATAAATTTGCAAACACCCCATGCATTTACAGCACCTGTCTTTCCCCAAAGGAACACTATAGTTTGTTAACTGTGCTGCGCTCTCTAGTTTGTTAACAGTGCTAGGAATTTTCCCTCTGAAAGGGTAAACTACAGCTCCCAGGATCCTTTGCGGTACGTGGAAGCGTCATCTGCTTTAAATGTCTAATGTGTCAGCAGCTGCGCTTTCCCGATCTTAAAACACTCCCATTAACTGATCCTATAAGGAGAATTCTCCGATGGTTGCGGACATCATCATCATCAAAGCCTCTGCATGCTTCTCCGGAGAGAGGGAGAAGTCCGATTTGAGCCCGGGGAGGCTTTTATCCGGGCGCGCACTCTCCAAATTGGGCTGCACCATGGCTCCCTTTCCGTCTCCAGCCTGCAAAGAGGGAGGCCAGTGGTGCGACGGCGGGACGTGGGAAGGAAGGAAGGAACGAATATTTAATCGCATCAGCCATAACAATGCGATATACAAAGAATAGAACTAAAAAGTCACATTATATAAAATACATTTGAGGGGGTCTGAATCCATAGTCAAATAGTGGGTCTGATTCTGATTGCCCCAGCTAAAAACCTTGCAACCTTTGCTGTCACCTCATCTTGACCTGCCAAGAGAAAAAGGACAGTGCGGCAGGGGCTGGGCGACCCGGAATGGACAATAAAAGAAGGGGAATAACCTCCATTCCTCAAGTCTTTTGTGCATGCGCCACCGATCCGCGACGGGGAAATGTGAAGTTGCAAGCAGCGCATCTTCCCCGGCCCCCCCGCCCCCCCTCTTCCAACACCGGGGTTCAGAGCATCCGAGAGAGAGGACTCACGCGCGGGGTGCACATGGCCACGGCCAGGTTGCCGAGTTGGGGCTCTTCCCCGACCCAGAGGAAGAGCGAATCCCGCAGGCGCATGGCGTGGAAGTGCACCAGCTGCTCCGACAGGCGCCCGCAGAAGTTGTGCACCGAGATCCGCTCGCCCGCCGCCCCCATAGCCGAGACCGGCTCGGCGGCCTCTTCGCCCGGTTCCGCCAGCTCCTCCATTGCTGCAGTTCAGCCGCCGCCGCCGCCGCCGCAGGCAGGCCAAAGCAAGCGATCCCCGAGCCCTTCCGGCAGGCTTTTCACTTTCAGTTTGTCAAAGGCGGCCAAGTTGGGCTCGACTCCCCTTTTATATATATATGTGTGCCCGTTCAGACGGCGCTGAAGGGCGGCTGTTTTTAGAGAGGAGATCAAGCCCAACCTCCTTTCCTTTTGTCGGAAGGCCGGGATAATGGGAGCTAAAAAGTATTCACTGTTTACAGGGCTGGATTTGGGTTTGATGCGGCCCTATGCTACTGAAGGCAATGGGGCCCTTTATATGTCCAGCTGTCCTTTGTCAACAGCAAATTGTCCCTGTTTTTTGTGTTGAATATATGCTGCATGGTAATTTATGGGCCTAACAGGTCCATACACAACATAAAACACTGTGTGTAGGTTTTATGTGATTTGTTTTTTTATCTTATATTTTGGAAATGTACATCCAGGTTTTGTTCCTTTAAATTTTTGTGGGGCCCCCAAGAGAGTGGGGCCCTAACCTATAGCTTGTTTAGCTTATACATACATCCGGCACTGACTTTTACTATTACAGTGGTACCTCGTGTTACATACCCTTCAGGTTACAGATGCTTCAGGTTACAGACTCCGCTAACCCAGAAATAGTGCTTCAGGTTAAGAACTTTGCTTCAGGATGAGAACAGAAATTGTGCTCCGGTGGCGCGGCAGCAGCGGGAGGCCCCATTAACTAAAGTGGTGCTTCAGGTTAAGAACAGTTTCATGTTAAAAACGGACCTCCGGAACGAATTAAGTACTTAACCCGAGGTACCACTGTATATCCTAATGGATTATTGCAGTGCTATATATATATATTCAGGAATACTCTAATTTTGACTCCAGAAAAATCACCATTTTATAGTTCAAAGTAGGGAAAATAAATACAGTACGTGGACAAAAGTACAAAGATTCATAAAATGTTTAGGGGTATGCGTACCCCTGTGTCTGCCCCCCCACCGAGAAAAAAGCACTGGATTATTGAATATTGCTTTATTTTAGGGGTGCACAACCTGACACCCTCCAGATGTTATTGGACTACATCTCCCATTATCCCTGATCACTGGCTATGCTGGCTGGGGCTGATGGGAGTTATAGTCCATAAACATCTGGAGGGCTGCAGGTTGTGCGTCTCTGCTTTATTTGATAAAAGTTGTTTATTTTAAAGTTATTGTGACTTGGGTCAGATTGTTATGTGCTGGAAGCCACCCAGAGTGGCTGGGGCTACCCAGTCAGATGGGCGGGGTACAAATAATAAAATTATTACTATTATTATTTCCAGTGGGGGAGGGGGGGTTGAGGCTTGCAACCATGTGAGGTCTCCAAAAACAAGGGAAGAAAGTGTGTTTGTGTCATAGGCTTTATGGACTTGCTAAAGTTCAGGTGCAAGCTTCGAGTTGCATATAACTCTCTTTCCAGGATATACCTGCTAAGCAAAACATGAAGATGAGATCATAGATTTCCTAAGTGTCTGGACTAGATGCAAATCCAGTAGTTAAATGTTCACAGGAAGGTCTAAACTGTGGTTCTGACTGTGCTGGCTGAGGGGTGTGTGCACTGCATTATTTTATGCAATGAGATCATCTGAACATAACCCTGTATGGAAAGTTTTAAATGTCTGGTGTTTCGTTATGTTTTTATATTCTGTTGGAAGCTGCCCAGAGTGGCTGGGGCAACCCAGTCAGATGGGCGGTGTATAAGTAATGAATCATCATCATCATTATTATCATCATCATCATCATCATCATCTCCAAAGGTGTTTTGCAGCAGAGTTCTAATTACACAAACAGTACAGGTAGTCATGTTGGTCCAGTTAAAGCAACAACAACTCAAAGCTGAATGCTTTTTATTAGACTAAGCCTAATGACCCATCTCATGAGCTGAAGGAAAAGTACTGGAGAACACAAAAGACTGCTCACAACTTTGTGACATTCTGGTTGGCCCTAATAGGGTATTACCCTATTGTGGTTTTTCAGTTTGTCCTAAGTCTGTTTTACTGAGAAGCTCAATGGCAGTTCAATGGGATTACTCCCTAGTAAGTGCAAAGCCCCTGTGTGCAAATACAGCCCTTTTCCTATACATAGTTAGAATACACCTAAGCCTTGTTACACAATCCGCTGCATAGGTGTGAGCTGGAAGTGTGCACGGGATTTCAGATCTTACAAGGAAGTAAGTTGTTCTGGGTTCAATGAGACTCACTTCCTGGAAAATTTGCATAGGATAACAGCTTTAATCTGGTAACTCGGCAGTAGCTTTTCACAAAGAATGGTCCCCCTCCCTTTTTTTATTAGCTATCGCCCATCAAAGAACTAGCAAAATATGGCTCTCTTTTTTAAGACCTCTTAGGCTATCCATGCTGTAGTTCAGACCACCTTGCAGCCTAACCTACCTCACAGGGTTGATGTGAGGATGAAATTGATTATTTGTCTGTTTGGGACACGGGTGGCGCTGTGGGTTAAACCACAGAGCCTGGGACTTGCCGATCAGAAGGTCGGCAGTTCGAATTCCTGCAACGGGGTGAGCTCCCGTTGCTCAGTCCCTGCTTCTGCCCACCTAGCAGTTCGAAAGCACGTCAAAGTGCAAGTAGATAAATAGGTACCACTCCAGCGGGAAGGTAAACGGCGTTTCCGTGCGCTGCTCTGATTCGCCAGAAGTGGCTTAGTCATGCTGGCCACATTACCCGGAAGCTGTATGCCGGCTCCCTCGGCCAATAAAGCGAGCTGAGCGCCGCAACCCCAGAGTCGGCCACGACTGGACCTAATGGTCAGGTGTGCCTTTACCTTTACCCTTAGGTTATCCATGCTGTAGTTCAGACCACCTTGCAGCCTAACCTACCTCACAGGGTTGATGTGAGGATGAAATTGATTATATATATAATCTGTTTGCTTACTCACCCACTGCTTTGCTTCCTTTCCTTCAAAAATAAAGGGGGGGAGAGAGATCTGCAACAAATCGATTGGTTCTGTGGAACATCTCAGAGTGTCAATGTCAGACACACACCAGCGACCTAGAAGAGTGATGCCTCATCTGACCACTAGATGGAGAATATTTCTTATTCCTGTCTGGGGTCTCTTGTCCATTATAAATATTAATGAGGCACCCAGGAGTTGCTGATTCAACTTTTTCTCTGTTCCTGTGTGCTGAATTTAAAGGGGAAACGTGTCTATTTAAAGATGTACCCTTGCTTGAAAGAACAATCTTGTAAAATTGGCACTACACAGACTTAACAGAAATAAGCAACAGTTATTTCTGCAATCTCCATCCTCCTTTTTCTAGCGGCTGTGGTTTTGAGGGCTGCCATCGTTCAGAAATTCACCTTGTTCATTGTGACTTTTTCTTTTTAATTGCAGGGATGTGCCTTTGTGTACGTTTGTGCAGAGAAAATAAACACAACTTGCATGTGTGAGATGTCCAGCGGCATGGGAGGCGAACAAGCTACTCTGCAGAACAGGGTGTAAACCCCTGAGTTGTGGGTGCTCTTCTAGCTGGCTAGTGGTCCAAACTAGAGGTCACCAGCCCTTCTCATATCCAGGGCACATTTGGAAGTCTAAGAAACTCAAAGACACCACAAAATACCTATTTCACCGAAGTAAAAAGCCGGGGAGACCCCCACCCCAAAAACACAAAAAACCAGGCAAAACATCAACACTCCCCCTAATAAATAAAGCTGACAAAAGGGAGCCCCTTCCTGCAAAAAAAACCTGTCTCAGACCCAACCAAAAACATACAACAAAAGCAGGGAGAGCTCATTTTGAACGAAACTAAAAATTTGAAAGCACGAGGAGTCTCGAGGGACACCAGGAGAGTATTTGAGGGTTCCATAGTGCCCATAGGCAGTGCTTCCCCCCCCACATGGGGGTACTCAATGGTACACAGTACCGGCACCCCCTTTTTCCAGAAGAAAAGTACTGCCCACAGGCACCAAGTTGGGGACCCAACCACTAAACCAAAACAGCTACGTGTTTTCCTCGCAGGGGAAAATGTTGAAAGCAATTTACATAGTTTAATAGCTACTGACTGAAAATTCCTGTTAAGCTGGGTTGGTCTCCTGATGGCTGGAGAACTCAGGTTTGAGAATGAGATACTCAGCAGAGCATGGAGAAGGTCACTCTTCGGACTTTGGGGGAAGGGAGCAGAGCAATTTGAATGGAGGGATGCAAATTAGTAGCTGAGTCCATTGTTTTTTGAGATTCTGCTGCTTGCTGTAAGTAGGGTGCCTGTTTGCTTCCACTTTGCTCTGCTTGCACATGTTTAAATAAAGCAAAGACCCCGCAAGTCCTCAGTGCTTTTTTCATCCTGGCTTGCTGGAACTTCACACCAAGTGGAAGTGGACGTCAATTCTGGAAAAGAAAGTTTGGGAGGCTATCCTTGCCACCCTTGTAGCAAACTAAGGCCCGGGGGGCGGGATCCGGCCCAATCACCTAAATCCGGCCCGTGGATGATCTGGGAAACATTGTGTTTTTACATGAGTAGAAGGTGTGCTTTTCTTTAAAATGCATCTCTGGGTTATTTGTGGGGCATAGGAATTCATTCATTTCCCCCCCAATAGATAGATAGATAGATAGATAGATAGATAGATAGATAGATGATAGATGATAGATGATAGATGATAGATGATAGATGATAGATGATAGATGATAGATGATAGATGATAATGATAGATAGATAGATAGATGATAGATATAGATAGATAGATATAGATAGATAGATAGATAGATAGATAGATAGATAGATAGATAGATAGATAGAGATAGAGAGATAGATGATAGATAGATGATAGATAGATAGATAGATAGATAGATGATAGATAGATAGATAGATAGATAGATAGATAGATAGATAGATAGATAGTCCGGTCCCCCACAAGGTCTGAGGGACAGTGGACCGGCCCCCTGCTGAAAAAGTTTGCTGACCCCTGGCTTAGCCCCACCAGTTCTTGCTGTTGTACTTTTGGCACATTTCTCAGTCTTGTGAATGAACCTATTTCTACAGAGAGGTCATTGTCTAAACCCAAAGAATCAGGAGGCTACACATGTTACAGCACTTGCGGTACCCACCCATCAACAGATGATGGCTGTTGCCATCTTTGATGTACTGGTCACCTGTTTTGTGGTCAGGAGAGGGGAATGGGGGACTGCTTTGAATTCAGCACCTGTTCCTCCCTTCCTCCAGCTGGTGATCAGTGCTGTTGTAAGGGGTACTAAGATAACCTGTGGAAAGGAAATAAAATGCTAATGGCACTATCCTATCAGAGACAAGTCATGCTGAGTTCAGTAAGGCTTGCTCCCAGGTACTGGTAAGTAGGTACAGTACAGGGTTTTTTATTTATTTTATTGAATTTATCTACCGCCCTATACCCAGAGGTCTCAGGGCAGTTCACAGAAAAGATCACGATATATAAAATCAAAATAAGAACACACACACAATGAGTCACATTTTAAAAGGGTATAGGATGTCCATCAGGTCAGCCAAAGGCCTAGTTTAACAAAAATGTTTTTACTTGGTTCCTAAAGGTGTAAAATGAAGGCGCCAGGCGAACTTCCCTGGGGAGAGCATTCCACAGGTGGGGAGCCACTGCAGAGAAGGCCCGTTCTCATGTTGTCACCCTCCAGATCTCTCAATGAGTTGCAGCATATGTAATACTGCTATTACTTAAGTCAGAAACCATTTTTATAATATATGTCCAGAGAATCTGTCAGTTCTGACTGACCTGGATAAAGGAATTTACACAATCCCCTTTGTGTCTGGTATTGCAGCCATGTGTGTGATGAGGAAAAGGCAGCAAAATTAATTTGGTCTGTAAGTTGATTTTAAGCCAACTTTCGAAGAGATGTCTTTTTTCAAAGTATGCGAGAAATAAGACAATTCTATATTCTTGGCATAGCAGCTAGTCTTCATATTCTCTGCTTTTAAGCAAGGGAAGAATGCAGCCAAGAATGAAAAGGTTACAGGGTGTTGGGTGGCAGAGATCCTGTTTTAAATGCAGTTTGTTTCCAAGACTAGGCTGGTTGCCTAGGAAACTGCAGAAGGTGGAATTTGATGGCCTGTATGGCCAGACTGAGTGTCAGAGCTGTGGGAAGAGTTTCAATGAAGGAAGGAGGGATGTCTCTGTGGAAGTAAAAGGAGACCTCGAAAAAGGAAAGTGGGACAAAAAATTGCAAACCGTAAAGATTTATTGCCCAACGGAATTTTTAAAATGTGCATTGGAGAAACAATATCAGTTTAAATTACGTATACAGTAAGACCCAGTGAAATATCTCTTTCAAGAACAATGAAGAAATCGGTATTGAATATGATGGTGCATCTTCTCAACATATATTTGGGAGTAGTGTTTAGTGTTTGTTTCCTTTAAAGAGCACATTCTGTTTCCAGTCACTTCCCCCAGAAATAGGGGGGAAATTAGGATCTTTTAAATGTCACTCTGCTGACGGCATTCGGAAAATTAAACCCACCTACTACAGCTGCATTGGCTTAGGAATACTGTGATTGTTGGGAGTATAGGGTGTTGGGGGAGGGGGGGACACGTTGTGCTCCTTCTGGGGTAGTTTGTCCACCTTTGGTTCCCATCCTGCACTCAGTTCTTACCTATAGCTCCTAGGAGCCGTCAGCACGTGACAATAGCCACACCCCAGGAAATGGCTTTGACTGGCCGGCTAAACTAGGTGAAGGTAGCCAATGGGTTTGAAACCCGCAGTTAGGGACATCCCCTGCACGCGAAGACCGGCTCCAGCAGATTGAGCAGACAAGACCATCAGTGGGTCCAACAGTCAAGAAGGCGGTTTCTGCACATGCTGCAGAAGGAAGTGAGGGGCAGACGGGGCTCGTCAACCTGGGAAGGTAGCCCTTCTAGGAGAAGGACTTGCACTGCCTTGCAAGACATCTTTGGGAGAAGAAAAAGCTAAGGCGTAAACCATGGGTAGGCAACTAAGGGCCTGGGGCCGGATCCGGCCCAATCGCCTTCTAAATCTGGCCCACAGACGGTCTGGGAATCAGTGCGTTTTTACATGTGTCCTTTTATTTAAAATGCATCTCTGGGTTATTTGTGGGGATAGGAATTCATTCATTATTATTATTTTTTCTTCAAAATATAGTCCAGCCCCCCACAAGGTCTGAGGGACAGTGGACTGGCCCCCTGCTGAAAAGGTTTGCTGACCCCTGGAGTAAACCCTACACAAATATGGAGTGGAGTTCCTAAGATGGTTGGATGGCGCCTTCTACGCCTCCTTCCGGCAATTCCTGCAGCCAAACTGGTGCCAAACGTCTTGCTCTGCTTTCCTTTGGACCACATCAGCCAGGCCAAGAAGGGGGTCGTATTAGCTTGGCAGTCCAGGACCTTCATTCACGCTGCCCAGACTTGCGCCCCAGGGAGGCCACTTTGGTGCTGCTAACCCAGTGGTTTGACTTCACTCCCGGAGGCACACTCCATTGTCTCTCAAGGCAGACGGACGCCAAGAACTCTGGGTGTCATCAAAGTTGCACTGTTAATTATATAATAAGCCTTTTCGGGAGTGGTGGTGAATCCAGGACTGCAGTTTTGGGTTTGGCTGATCCTTGCCGCCACCAAGATGACAGGCCTGGAAAGTCCAGTTTTTTAAAAGAGGCGACCTACACAAACGAGAGCGGTATAGCGCTGCTTTTGCTCAACTCTCTTTCAGACTGCGGGTGGTTAAATGCTCTTTCAGACATTCCCTCCCTTTCTTTCTCCTACAGGAAAACCTCTGCCTACATGTGCATGTGTTGGAAAGGCAGCTTGTCAGGAATCCCAGCACATTCAGACGCAGCAAAATACAATATCCATGGAGGGCTATTCTGTGGTTCCCTCATATATCTCGAGGAAACATGTCAAACAGAATAAATGTGTATCGCAATAATAGACTAAAATTGGCTCATATGCAGCAGAGAGCATCCTATGCTGTCTGTATAATCAATATTTGACAGTGCTGTGTTGAGCTATATAAGGCAAAACAGGATTACTCTGTTCCTTGGAAAAGGAATAAAGAATATCGTTGACAAAATTCTATGCTCAAGTCTAAAGATTTGCTTTGCAAATAAAACAGCAAAGTCTTGTCTCACAAATATGGAAAACATGAGGTTATACATACCGGTTGGTGTCTCTTGATAATACTTTTATTTTTACACTTGATTTTAGCCAAGAAGCTGTGCTCCTTCACACTCCCTTCATTATTATTATTATTATTATTATTATTATTATTATTATTATTTATACCCCACCCATCTGGGTATAACCTTTTAATCTTTTGTCATTGTTTCTATCTTTTTAAGTATGCATGATATAATCACCTTTTAATTACTAGTTTTTTTATCCCTTACCTGTTTTAAGTCTTATGTGTTCAGTTTATCTGTTGTTGTTTTTTAATCATATGCTGGTCTGTGACTAAAATAAATTTGAATACTGATACTTTTATTTTTATTTCAATTTCTTCCAAATTCTTTGGAAATCCTGTAGTCTGGGAGTTGTGTTACTTATAAAAGGAATATAAGGGTGTTTTTTTAAAAAAAAAAAAAAAAAAAACCCAGCCTGGTAGTTTAGCTGAATATCTGACACTTTTTAATTATATATTGCTCTATTCCATTTTAGAACGCTTGTATGTGTCGGCGGTTCGAATCCCTGTGATGGGGTGAGCTCCCGTTGCTTGGTCCCTGCTCCTGCCAACCTAGCAGTTCAAAAGCACATCAAAGTGCAATTAGATAAATAGGCACCACTCCGGCGGGAAGGTAAACGGCGTTTCCGTGCGCTGCTCTGGTTCACCAGAAGCGGCTTAGTCATGCTGGCCACATGACCCAGAAGCTGTACGCTGGCTCCCTTGGCCAGTAAAGCGAGATGAGCGCCGAAATCCCAGAGTCAGCCATGACTGGACCTAATGGTCAGGGGTCCCTTTACTTTTACCTTTATGTGTTTTAAGATTATACGGACTTTTATCTGCTACAAAATTGCATTTTCTCTTTGTTGTAACTTGCTCTGGGATTTCCTTGAGAAGGGCGGGTAATAAATCTTATAAATGATAACCAAGAATTGAAAATAGTGAATACTCAAGGGATAAGAATTGGTAATTGGCTTCTTAAGTAGTAACGAGGAGCATTAAATTTCACCCAATTTTATTTGAAGGTCAATTCCACTTATGTTCAGTGAGGCTTCACTCCCAAGCGTAATCTTGGATTTGCAGTTTCGCTTGTCTTGTTTCTTCGGAAGGAAGATCCACTGTGTTCAGTAAGGTGGATAGCTTTATGGGAATGGAGAATAAGCGCTATTAAATTCGGTGGATCTGCCCCACCCCCGGAGTAAACACACAGGCCAGATCGAAACGTGATACAGTTATAGTTCTAGCTGGCTAGAAAACAAAGGGGGAAAATAAGCTGCTCCTTTTAGCCACTTGCTCTTGTTGTTGTCTGTCTGCTGAGCACACAGAAACAGAATGAAACGCGTTGCCTCTGCTAATAGCAGGTTTGAGATAAAGCGCTGCTGCGACCAGCCACTCAGGCTGCGTTGCGAGGAATATGGTGTGATACTATTCACGCCCTCTGTCTTCCCTTCCTCCACAGGCACAGCAGCAAAATATGCAAGAGAGCAAATACCAAACTGTTACCCCCTGGCTTGGATCGTTTCATCCTCTTTGCAGGGAGGAAGAGAGGATAAGGCGGAGTTCCCCTCCCAGTGACGATCTGGCAGAAGGCAGCCGGCAGCCCTGAGTCACCCCCTCCCGATATTACGTTGCTCGAAAGCCGCTCCGTTGCCAGCTTGAAATGTATCCTCTCTTCCCTGGAAGATGGGAAGCTGACCTCATCATTGTCTCTAGAACACCGGGCAAGGCGTAGACGGGAAAAGAGAAGACACCGATTAGCAACAGTGTTTATTGGCTGGGAAGAAAAGAAGTGCTGCGTCCTCAGACAAGACTTTAAAAATGAACCCAGAACCTTCTGCAGCCTTATTTGCAATCATCATCATCAATTAAAATAAAATAAAAACCATGGCGGTGAATAACATAACATCAGCAATAAAATTATACCCACGAATCGCACTGCAAATCAAACGAGACTGATGCATCTACATAGCTGAATCGCTCCTCAGGGAAATCCTGGGTGAGCCGTTTAGCTAACCCAGGTCATGTAAAACGCTCCAGACGGAGCAAAAGATCTTCTTGAGACTCGTGCGTGAATTGCATTTGTTCTGGAAGCAGCATTACCCTTTAATGATGAGTTATCCGTCTTAAATTCATCATTATTATTTTTTAAGGCATGCATTGCCTTGTATCTTGCTTTTGATCCAAGGAGCAAAGAGAATCGATGCGCTTATTTGGCTATGGTCCCCGAACCAGCTTTTTTAAAACTTCTTATTCCACATTATTTGGAGCCTTGTAGCTGGGATGAGAAAGGGCCTTGCGGGTTTTGTTCAGTTGTATCACCAGCTCCTTCTCATTCTGTTCACGTGAACCAGCCTGCTTCCAGCCACACCCGGTGCCAACCCAGGTTTAGCTGTGGATCTGACTCCAGAGCTTAAAAGGCGCCGTGGTCCTTTCCTCCTCCCACCACCACCTTGCTAACAGGGGGACTCGTCCTCATTCAAGTCACCCACTGGGCTCGCTCGCTAATAAACACGCCCAGACTCGTGTTTCCGCCTGCAGAAATGGGGAGCCAGGCAGGGGAGAGAGTGGCCTGGCCTTGCACCTTTGCATACCAGCCCTCGATCTCGACAGGGGTAGGGCGGGGAAAGCACGTGGGGAGAAGGATGGCAGAGAGAAACTGCAGCAAAGGCCGCGCCCGAGCGCGCTGCCTGCCTGCCACCTTGCAGCGTTGGCAGCTGCAAACGGAGGGCGGGGCGGGGGGGCTTCTCTTAAGAAACAAAAGGATGGGGGGGGGGAGCCGGAGGGCGCGGCCGGATGCTGCAAATACTGCAAATGCCGGAGCCCCGCGCGCAGCAGATTCTTTTTCTCTTCCCTTCCTCCTCTGTCCCTGACCCCATCACGTTATCTTTTCTCACTGGGGGAGTCGAGAACAAAGCCGCTCCACTCCATCCTTTAGAAGAAGAAGAAGAACAAGAAGAAGAGTCGGGGGGGGGGGTGTTTCGACTCCAAGTATATTTCAGGGGGAAAGTCCTGCTGGAGACAGAGAGGGACGAGGATGGAGGCTGTTTCTGTTCCTCCGGTCCATTTCAACTTGAAGCTTCCGACCGCCTTTAAATACATGGGGCGTCGCCAAGGAGGGGCAGGGCGTAGCTAGGATTTTTGTTAGGGGGCAGGCCTCTTGTTGGGGAGGGGGGAGAACTTCAGTTGGCTATATATTTTTATTTATTTTGTTGTTGTTGTATTTATTAATTGTATTAATAAATTATTAATTACTTTTATTAATTATACCGCCCTATACGGGGGCCCTCCGGGCGGTTCACATAATAAAATAAAGATATAAAACCAAAAAAATACATAATAAAAATAAAACAACGACCCAACAGGGCCCCCCAAAAAAGCACATTTTAAAAGGGCATGGGATTTTTATTGATTTTGGGTGGCAGCTGCCTTTCCGTGTCCCCACCCCCGCTACACCAACATACAGTACAGTGGTACCTCGGGTTAAGTACAGTGGTACCTCTGGTTACGTACTTAATTCGTTCCGGAGGTCCGTTCTTAACCTGAAACTGTTCTTAACCTGAAGCACCACTTTAGCTAATGGGGCCTCCTGCTGCCGCTGCGCCCCCAGCACGATTTCTGTTCTCATCCTGGAGCAAAGTTCTTAACCCGAGGTACTGTTTCTGGGTTAGTGGAGTCTGTAACCTGAAGCGTATGTAACCCGAGGTACCACTGTATATATATCAGAAAGCGAAGGGAGAGAGAAGAGATGGGTCAGCAATTACGATATGATAAACCTCCAAGCAAATGTCTGAATGCATTCTATTAAAAAATAAAATCAACCGAGGGTGGGGGAGAGGGGATGGACGGACTTCTGCGGATCCGTCGTCTCCCCCCGTCCCCCCCATCCGCCGTCAGCTACTGGGCGCATTACATCACCCGAGCCGAGGAGGCAGCTGTGAATGGGAGTAGGTGGGGCTTGGGCTGCAGAAAGGCGGGGATCGGCGCTCCCCGTATAAAAAGCAGCTCCCGGCCGAGGCGCTCCCTGTTGCTTGTTGCCGGTGCTGAAGAGAGCCGAGGTCAGGCAGGTGGGCGCGCCGGAGGCAGAAGCGGCCAGCGAGTGGGGGGTCAGCCCGGAGTCAAGCCGTCGCCATGCGTGAGATCGTGCACATCCAGGCCGGCCAGTGTGGCAACCAGATAGGGGCGAAGGTATGGTCTGGACAGGGGCAGGAGAGGAAAGGGGGGCGTCTCTATTGTTACACGCGGTGCAGGGAGTCGCCAATTCCAGGCGTTCCACGCGTCTCTAACTCGGGTGGGGTTCAATGACCTCGGCCTCCTGCGCATCGAAGGAGCCTATTCAGCAACTCAGCATTTTCTCTCTCTCTTTTTATGTCTTCGTCTCACAATTTTGAGAGATGTATTCTTCACCACCTCTGCCCCCGCTCGACGGCGCGTTCATCCTCTGCTGCAGCCGGTTCCTTTGTTACACGCCCCTTGCGGAGGGGAGGGAGGAGAATAGAAAATGCTGGTCGCGTTGGATAGTCCCATTCGTTGCCTTTGATGTGTGAGCTGCTAGCAGGAACCGGTGCTCTAATAAGGGGTCTAGAAAAAGGCGTTTCCTCATCCCGCCTTGTTGTAGGCACTTCGTGCTTTGAGTCAGCGCTCATGTCACAAAGACACACACACACACACACACACACACACACACACACACACACACAAAATTCCAAATCCGGGTGGTGTTGGTTTTTTGTGTGTAGATGGGACTGGATCTGGTGCTTTAACAATTTTATTTATACCCCGCCCATATGGCTGGGTTTCACCAGCCGCTTGTTTTATTTTTGACAAGTAAGGGTAGCTGGTAACTCAATTCCCAGCCACACCCTCAATGCTGGTACAGAGACAATATAGCTTTCAGTAAGTCGAGGGGGGGGGTCTATAGTCATCTCTAAGCTCACTGGTATCCTCTCTTCTAATACGGTATTGGGCTAGATTCTGCAGTAAAGGGGATTTTAAAGTTCGATGAATAGTACTCCGTCTTCATGTTGCTTCCCTCGTCACAGTGCTTTCTCTGAATTCAGTTTGGGTAGATCATATGAGCCTATTATTTTGAGCTTGACTTGCTTGGGGACCTGGTTGCCCCTGCTGGGCTTTCCTCTTCTCTTTTGTGAAAGGGAACGAAGAAATACTGAATTCGCTTTGAAAATATTTAGAGTTGGTGCTACCACCTTGGCAGGCTATGCAGTAATAGTGTGGTCCACACAGCATGTATCTCGAGGCTCTCAAGTGAATGGAAAGTGGTCTTTAACCTGCGACACTGCAGGGCATTTTTCTGTGAGCATAAAGCACCCCCCCCCCCACACACACACCTTAGACCTTAGTGCTTGCTCAGAAAACATTGTCACAGATCTGGGGACACACGCCCAATGGTCCTCTCATAAGCAAGTTTCCTAGCAGCTTCTAAGGTTACCTTTTCAAGGATATGAAGCAAAGAGTGGCTTTCTGCTCCCATTTTGGTTATGATCATGGGCAGAGAGGCTGGTGCTGGTTTGGTTTTGTGTTTGAGAGAACAGCACCAGGAGACAATAGCCTTTCTAGTGCCGCTAAGGTGGGGCGCAAGTGGGTGTGTACATGGGCTTGGTGGCACCTTTTCCTCCCCACTCCTCCACACAACGAAAGATCACCATTCAATTTTTAAATACGGTTAAAACTGAACAAACCCAAGCACATTCAAGACAGAGGCTTGAATTACAAAAGATAGAGCAGAGAAAATACCTACAAACATAAGGAGTGAATTATTTATTTTTAAGGAAAGCAGTACTGAAAAATCTTCTGCAGCCATCCTTTTCTCACTGCCCACCATGCAACGTATTTCAGAATTATAAACGGAGATTTTAAAGAGCTGTCAATGGCATCCTGGTGCATTGTGCTTCCTTTGTGGGTTGCATGTGGAGTATTGCAGCGGTGCTGTTTCTTTGTGCTTCGAGCTGCTGTCAAGGCAGCCACCTGGGCTGCCAGAGCTCTTAAGCGTTTGCCTTGATCTGCCTCATTTCCCACGGCAGAAGCTCTTTTCAGCTGGGAATCTGGCAGCCCTGACAACGGGATTTTGGCAAGGCGTGCCAGCAAGCGGCATGTGGGTTTTTGGGGGGGAGGGGGAGTCAGCCTTCTAGGCATTTCAGAGGCAGTTGCTAATAGCTCTCCAAAATTCCCATTCCAGTTCTGGGAGGTCATCAGCGATGAGCACGGAATTGACCCCACCGGCAGCTACCACGGAGACAGCGACCTACAGCTAGAGAGGATCAATGTCTACTACAATGAAGCAACTGGTAACCTTGGGGAGGGAGCGGGGTGTGGGTGTGTGTGTGAGAGAGAGAGAGAGAGAGAGGAGGGAGGCCGGGGAGGAAAGCTGCTGATAGATTCTTCAAAAAATGTCATGGGCACTGGGAGAGCAGCAAGCGTGACAAAACCCTGGCAAGCCGGGGCCTTTAAGCAGCTATTGAAATCCTTGGCAACGCTTTAATGCCTACTTAAAATTCAAGCCTGGTTTCATTAGGCTGTTCCCTTTAAATCTGCACCTCCCCCACTCCTTTTATCTGTTTAGAGAGTTGCTGTGTCTCTCCGGTGAATAGTAATGAGGTTGCCAAGAGCATAGGAGCTGCCTTGTGTTGGGTTTTGTGCGGATTCCCCTCCCCTCCCCAGCCCACGAAATCTGCTGACAGCAGGTCTGTAACGCTGAGTGTCTTTTGTCGTCCCTCCACCACCACCACTGCAGGTAACAAGTACGTGCCCCGTGCCATCCTTGTGGACTTGGAGCCTGGCACAATGGACTCGGTCAGGTCTGGACCTTTTGGGCAGATCTTTAGACCTGACAACTTTGTCTTTGGTAAGTGTTTCAACATGGCTGTTCTAATACGGGTGGCCCAAGCGAAAATGAACTCAGAAGCTCAGGTCCTCTCTGCCTAGATCAAGGGTTTGCTGGCTAGAAATCTACCGATCTGTTCCAGTTCACCTTCAGTACCTCCTCTTCTCCACCACCAAGTGAAGCATGAGTGCTACAGTCAGCTTGGCTTGAAGCCAATTGGCATTCACTTGCATCAGCATGTGTGGTCCTCTTTAAAGTTGTCAGGCATCAATCTCTGCGTAGGGTTCTGCCATTATGAGCTTTCACAATAGGAGTAGGATGGGCAAGTATGCATTTCCTGTTTCCCATGTATTGGCAGAAAAATGGGTCAAGGGATCATTCCTGCATCTCTCCCATGGTGAAATGGATGAGATATTCCAGGATTTGGGGCATATCGCCACAAGAGAAAGGGCAGCCTTCTCTCCCTTAACCAGAACACACCGTGGATAGCTCAGTCGATAGAGCATGAGACGCTTAATTGCAGGGTTGTGAGTTCGAGGCACACGTAGGGTGAAAGATTCCTGCATTGCAGGGAGTTGGACTAGATGATCATCGATGTCCCTTCCAACTCTACAGTTCTATGATTCCATGTGTCAGGGGCTGGCCAGTGTCAGATGCCAGAGACTGGTCTGACTCAGACAAGGCAGGCAGGCAGTCACAGAGCAGCCTTTAATGAGGAGGAAGGGGGTAATTGCCCCCCTTCCTTCAGTGTTCTCAGTAACAGAGAGAACAGTAGATTAAGAAACCTCGCAGTCGGAGGAGGAGGAGGAGGAGGAGATAGACAGCCCTGATAAAGTTGCTAGGCAACCAGGAGGGAGGGAGAGTTTGGAAGGCTCTTACTTTGAGAGCGGGGAGGATGTTCCTCCCTCCCCTCGGACTAGGAGGCAGGAAAGGGTTAAGGAGCAACGAAAGCACAGGGGCAGAAGGACAGGGAATCGGCGCCCTTCGTGCTGCAAAAGGGGAGGAGATTCAGAGTGAACAACTGATACCCTGAGAGAAGTTGGCTCAGTGCCGCTCTCTTTGTGTTATTGTAAATAGACTATAAACCTGTCAGAGGCTCATTAACTCTTATTGGAAACTCCTGTCCATATCTGCAGACCTGACACTATGCTAGATTGACCATGGATCCCTGTTGCATGCAAATTTCTTGGCCATGCAGTTTAGCGTTTGCATGCAAATAAATATTTGGAGGAGATATATGAAGGAAATACCAATGTTCTAGCACTTGATGGATTGCTTATCCAAGAACACAACAGAACCATTTCTTAGGGCTGTTACAGACTGTGCCCCCCTGAAGAGGTCATAACCAAAATTTAAAAAGAAATGCACAGTTTGGCTCCAGCTGGTTTGCTTTAGCAGTTCCACCCTTTATGCATTGAAAGTGTTGGCAGCTGTAGCTTCTGCTCGTTCATCACCTTTCTGCTTCCTCCTCTAGGCCAGAGTGGTGCTGGGAATAACTGGGCCAAGGGCCACTACACGGAGGGAGCGGAGCTGGTGGACTCTGTGCTGGATGTGGTAAGGAAGGAGTCAGAGAGCTGTGACTGCTTGCAGGGCTTTCAGCTGACCCATTCCCTGGGCGGTGGCACGGGCTCTGGAATGGGGACGCTCCTCATCAGCAAGATCCGGGAGGAGTATCCCGACCGGATCATGAACACGTTCAGTGTGATGCCATCCCCTAAGGTGTCGGACACAGTGGTGGAGCCCTACAATGCCACGCTGTCCGTCCACCAGCTGGTGGAGAACACGGATGAAACCTACTGTATTGACAATGAGGCCTTGTACGATATCTGCTTCCGCACACTCAAACTCACGACTCCGACATACGGGGACCTCAACCACTTGGTGTCGGCCACCATGAGTGGCGTCACCACCTGCCTGCGGTTCCCTGGCCAACTGAATGCCGACCTCCGCAAGCTGGCGGTCAACATGGTGCCCTTCCCTCGCCTGCATTTCTTCATGCCCGGCTTTGCTCCCCTCACGAGCCGCGGAAGCCAGCAGTACCGGGCCCTGACGGTGCCAGAGCTGACCCAGCAGATGTTCGATTCTAAGAACATGATGGCGGCCTGTGACCCGCGCCACGGGCGCTACCTGACGGTGGCAGCCATTTTCCGGGGCAGAATGTCCATGAAGGAAGTGGATGAGCAGATGCTCAACGTCCAGAACAAGAACAGCAGCTACTTTGTCGAGTGGATCCCCAACAACGTGAAGACGGCCGTGTGTGACATCCCTCCGCGAGGCCTCAAGATGTCCGCCACCTTCATTGGCAACAGCACGGCCATCCAGGAGCTGTTCAAGAGGATCTCTGAGCAGTTCACGGCCATGTTCCGCCGAAAGGCCTTCCTGCACTGGTACACCGGAGAGGGCATGGATGAGATGGAGTTCACGGAGGCCGAGAGCAACATGAATGACCTGGTCTCCGAATACCAGCAATATCAAGACGCCACAGCGGACGAGCAAGGAGAGTTTGAAGAGGAAGGCGAGGAAGACGAGGCTTAGGATGGCGGTGGTTTAGTGCAGTGGGGCAAGTTTAGTGCAATGGGGCAAGTGTTTTGGGGCACAGTCTGTTCAGATCTGCTGATGCATGCTTTTTCAGTTCAACTTGGTGCTTTCTCTGCTGGCTTTGTCAGCAGATTTACTCGTTGTGTAACAGTAGTTGCAAAAGAGTTATGAAAAAGTCTTCTGTCTAAATGTCTGATACAAACATAAAAGGCATTTGTGTTTCACGCTGTTGTCTGGATTCTTTTATTGTGTTGTAAAACTGCAGAGCAGTAATGAAGCCAAGTCGGGGAACAGTGGGAAATTATTATGCTACTTCTGCGACAGAAGTGTTGCAGCCGTCATGCAAGTAAATAAAATGTGAATGAACTGGACCGATTATCAGAATGCTACATACCGTACTTTTCGCCCCATAGGACGCACTTTTCCCCCTCCAAAAATGAAGGGGAAATGTGTGTGTGTCCTATGGGGCGAATGCAGGCTTTCGCTGAAGCCTGGAGAGCGAGAGGCGTTGGTGCGCACCGACCCCTCTCGCTCTCCATGCTTCAGGAAGCTATTCGCAAGCCTTGCGCGCCCGGTGGGAGGTCCGGCCGGGCGCACGAGGCTTGGGGCGGCAGCCTGCCGCCCGAAGCACAGGGAGCCCTCCGGAGGGTGCCCCGTGCTTCGGGCAGGTGTGTGCAAGGCTTGGGGCGGCAGCTGCGGCTGGGGGGAGAAATATTTTTTTTTTATTCATTCCCCCCCCCCAAAAAAAACAAGGTGCGTCCTATGGGCCGGTGCGCCCTATAGGACGAAAAATACGGTACTCTTCCAATTAACATTTGGCACTGGAAAAGTATTTGACCAAGGAACAAACAGGCATGTTTTTTGTAATATATTTAGATGATTACGCTCTCCTTGGGGTGCTAACACTATCTTAAAAGATAATGATGATTGTCATCCTTAGGCTTCTTGGTGCCTTTCCTAATTGAGCGACGAGGGACCTGTGGTCTTCCAGATGTTGTTGGACTCCAACTCCCATCAGCCCCAGTGAGCAAGGTGAGTGGGAGTTTTAGTCCAACATCACTTGGAAGGTCACAGAATCCACATCCCTATTTAAGGAAGCTGGAGTATACTCTGAAGACAATGGAAAGAAACATGTTTTCAACAGAGTCGTAATAGGTCTGAAGCCCAAATTGCCCTGACATTAAGGAATACTGTTGTCCATTGAAAAGTAAGTTGCTACTCTACCCCTAAGTGATGCAACATGAATTACACCACAAATTTCAGTTTTCCTGCAGATGGTCCCTCAATAGAGGTGGTGTCTAAGTAACTGGTCTACCACTACTCAATGTAGGAATTGCACTCATATTCATTGCAGTGAGGAATTGTGTTTTGTTTTGTTTTTTGCAATTAATTTCGTCAAGTTTTTTTTTTAAAAAAAAACCTAATCACACTCATCTTCAAAGAGGAGAGTCAAGACCTTAGGCTAAAACCAATTGTTTGAAGGTGTGGTAAATGATTATCATAATTACAGAAAAACAAGATTGGGCCTGTGCCTCTGAAGCTTCCTGGAAACGCAGAAGATTACGGCCAGTGATGGTAAGACAGTGTGTGGAACCTGCCTGTTTAACCGAGGAAGAGGCAAGATCTGTCCTTTCGCTCTCCACAGAGAGGAGTTTTCCCTCATGCTGTGCTGCTGCTGCAGGGTAAAAGAGAAAGCATGGTTTCCTTTACCACCTTCCTAGGACTGGGACGGGAACCTATTTTTCTGCATTCCCTAGGGAATAATGCGGGGGGGAGGGGGGAGGTTTCCCAAACTTGGGTCTCCAGTTCCTCTTGGACATCAACTCCCATCATCCCTAGCTACCAGAATCAGTGGTCAGGAATGATGATGACAAAAACAACTGGCGATCCATGTTTGGGAAAGCCTGTACTAAATGAACAAATGCTTTGTTCAGGGTAGAATTTGAAAATGTGGTAGTAAAGGACTGAAACAAAGCTTTTTAAATGAGGGTTAATAAACTAGCCTTTTTGGCCTATGCTTGTTCTTCTTTAAAGGAGATAAACACTCCCAAGCCCCCTGAAAATAAATATATATATATATATATATATATATATATATATATATATATATATATATATATTTCAATGCTAATACCCCTGACCATAACAAAAACATCTTACTTCACCTTGTGTGGGTTGTTTGGAGGTGGCTGACCAAACTCTGCTGGGTTATTTATTCCTAAAATCTATTCAGTTTTTTATCCCAGAACTTGAATTTTCATCCCAATAGCTCCCATGTGAGGAAGATGTCTGGGATTCTTTAGCTGTGCTTCCTGCATTGCAGGGGGTTGGACTAGATGACCCTTTGCCTCCCTTCCAAGTCCTCCAGTTCTACACTCTTTAGCTCTGTCAAGCCCAGCATCTGAAGCACTGGTGACATGCATACGTTTACTGAACATCTTCCTTTTAAAGGACATCAACTTTGTAAAATCCAGGGTGGGGCAGAGAGGAGTGGCACTACTTTTTATGGGGTATTTTAATCTGGAGCATCCGTATAGGAGTTAGGTTCCCCTTCCCCCAATTCCCTTAAAGCGTTTCTAATCTAAAGAGATACCATGTATGGCAGGTAAAAGATAAAGGTAAAGGACCCCTGGACAGTTAAGTCAGGTCAAAGGTGACTATGGGGTTGTGGAGCTCATCTCGCTACAGGCCGAGGGAGCCGGCGTTTGTCCACAGACAGATTTCCGGGTCATGTGGCCAGCATGAACTGCTTCTGGTGCAACGGGACACCGTGATGGAAGTCAGAGCGCACAGAAATGCCATTTACCTTCCCACCGCAGAGGTACCTATTTATCTACTTGCACTGGCATGCTTTCGGACTGCTAGGCTGGCAGGAGCTGGGACAGAGCAATGGGAGCTCACCCCGTTGTGGAGATTCAAACTGCCAACCTTCTGATCAGCAAGCCCAAGAGGCTCAGTGGTTCAGACCACAGCACCATCCGTGTTCAAGCAGCATGTGTGGCATCCTATGATCAACAGACCTCACACCTGCAATCCACAGAACTGGGTGTACCAGTGTTCACGCTGATCTTCTCAACAGCCTACAAGGGATCACTCTGGGTCAGGGGTCAGCAAACTTTTTCAGCAGGGGGCCAGTCCACTGTCCTTCAGACCTTGTGGGGGGGCAGACTATATTTTAAAGGGGGGGGTATGAACGAATTCTTATGCCCCACACATAACCCAGAGATGCATTTTAAATAAAAGCACACATTCTACTCATGTAAAAACAGGCTGATTCCTGGACCATTCGGGACTGGATTTAGAAGGTGATTGGGACGGATCCGGCCCCCGGGCCTTAGTTTGCCTACCCATGCTCTGGGTGATACACAGCCAAGAACCACAGCACCATCTCCTTAGGTCATTATCTTTTCCTTTGAAATACCACATTTCATTGTCCCTGGGAAAACATTTTGAATATAAACATTTTGCCCTCTTTCAACAACAGGAGGGCTGGAGCTAAATATGAAATAGATAAGTAGTAACAAAAAACAACAACCTATGACACGTTTCCCCTGATTTTGTACTCCATTCTTAAGAGTTAAGTGATACTTAGAGACATTTAATTCAATGGGCTTAAGGGTGCATATTTTTGTTATACAAGCTGCTAATGCCCTTCTGCATCCTTATGAGAAATCATCTCACTGTGTTTTGTATCTGGGTGCATGAGCAGTTGCTGGCCTTTTTCTGTGGGTGAGCTTACGCCAAATAAACATTACTAGTATCAGATAACAGGTCTAGCGTATCTGGTGACAGAGCAATGATGGAGCCTGGGTAGACTTGGCATCTGAGAAACATGCACTTCACATCTACCCATCTGCTGGTTCTCAGTGGATAGACCTGCTGTCCACCTGCTGGTGGATCTGAGATCCAAATGTCTTTTCACTCCCTGATGAAACTCTCAGCTTTCCCCCTGGCTGCCGTCACCTTCTCCAGCCCTTAATTAATTGCACGGCTGCTACAACTTCACTTTTTAATTTTTTTATTGTACTTTTTATTGTATACCACCCTGTACCTGGGGATCTCAGGGCGGTTCACAGAATAAAATCAAGATACACAACCACAAAATGCATAATAAAAAAACAACAAACCAGTAGCTCTCCGCCACAACAAACCCACACATTTTAAAAGGGCATAGGATGTCAATCAGATCAACCAAAGGCCTGGTTAAAAAGGAATGTTTTGGCTGGCACCTAAAGGTGTATAGTGATGGCGCCAGGTGAACTTCCTTGGGGAGAGCATTCTACAGAAGGGGAGCCACTGCAGAGAAGGCCCCCTTCTCCTGTTGCCACCCTCCAGACCTCTTGAGGATGGGGGCAAACATCAGAAGATGATCTCAGGGTCCAGGTAGGTTCGTATGGAAAGAGGCAGTCCTTGAGGGATTGCGGTCCTGAGCCTTTTAAGGCTTTATAGCCTACATGCTGCGTTTCCCAAAGAATCGCCCCATTCCCCCTACCACCACCAAACACTAGGTTAAAAACATTAGACTACACATCAGGGCTGTCATATGCAACCTACTTGCTTCGGCAACATGAGTAGAACAAAACAGGGATGCTTTGCAGGATGGATATAACCCACACACTTCCAGCCACTGTCCTGACTTTGAAAATATCAACATAATAGAAACAGACTTGGTCTGCTTTGGTTTAAACAGAGTAATGTTCCAAAATGTTGACAGAGTAAAAAAAAAACAAGTCCAAAGACCTGGCTTAGAAATATAGTACAGTGGTACCTCGGTTTACCAACTTAATCCGTTCCGGAAGTCCGTTCTTAAATCGAAACCATTCTTAAACCAAGGCACGCTTTCCTTAACGAGGCCTCTCGCTGCCGGTGCCCTTCCACAGTTCGGGTTCCATTCTTAGACCGAGGTAAAGTTCTCAAACCAAGACACTTTCTGGTTTTGCAGTTTGTAAACCAAATCATTCATAAACAGGGCTGTTCTTAAACCAAGATACCACTGTATGTTCCTGTCTTTGCTGCTGCATTTTGGTTTTTGAGTTGATACGCTGCTCCCCAAGCACAGCTGCACTAAAATCCTGTATACCTGCACTGTTTACTATGGGTCAGCAGGAATAACTTCTCCCCCAAAAAAGAACCTGCAGCAAAGGATTAATAGCAAACCATAACTGTAGATAATAGCTGTTTCACTCTAGCCTTGTTTAATTGGATGGATCATCTTTCCTAAGTGTTAGCCATTGATCTGATTTCATTCATTGACTTAAAATGCCAAAAGGTGGGAGCAGGTTACTTTCTCACAACGCATGCTAAAAACTTGCTCTTTTTCTTAACGAAGGGGGTTATGATTTTTGTGGAGGAAGATGCCGTTGCTGTCGCATGGATGCCCATGGATCTCCGGAACATTAACCTTGCATGCATCGCGCAATGAGGCACCAAATGTGGAATGGTGCTGCAGAGCCACATCTCTGTGTGTGTCCCTGATGTTCAGACATTAAGTGCGGGTGTCTTCAAAGAAAGCTGATGTGCATAGCCTTTCCTTGGTAGATGCAATGAGGTGATTGTGCCTTGGTACACACAGGGAAAATGTTGCACACAACACCAAGGAGAGCTGCAAAAATATAAGCTGATTTTCAAGGTAGAGTCTCTTGGGCAGAAGGGACTTCTGGGTGATCTCTCAAAGGAACCTTTCATCTCCTGGCAATTTCAGCAAACAAAAAGTAACAAATCATTAAAATCGAACCGCTCATTAAAGAGAGCTCTCTATAAGCACTAAAATAGTTTGTTGTTCAACAGGACTCCATGGCCTTAAAATAAACACACAGAGTATGTTTGCAATTTTTGTCATTTAAGTTTGAAAATGCAGGAAATTAGAAAGCAGATGGGATAAAATGGAGGGTGGGAGAAGATCTGAAGAAGGAAGAATGGCAGTTCAAGATGATGGAGTATGCAGAATCAGTGGGTCTAACCAGCAGAATAGGAGAATTATCGGGAAATAATTGTAAACAAGTGAAAATGCTAGCAGGATTGAGGTAAATTCAACAGTAAAAATCATGCTGAGGTAATATTTAAAGTGGGGCGCGCGATTTAGATGGTTAGAATAGGATATGCTGTAATGATGGGAAACTTAAAAGAACCATGGGTGTGAGAGTCCAGGGGTTTCAGACGCTTCCCCAGAGTCCAGGTTTCTTACTGGAAATGAGGCACAGCAGAGACTGTGGTGTCTTTTGTGGGATGTATCATCACTGAAGCTGTCAACTACAACATTTCCTGTTGCCTGGAGTAGACACACAGGAGAATGTTGCTCCAGACAGGGAGGACTTCCTGTCATACCTGCTCTGGAGCCACCTCCCCCTGTGTGTGACCAGGTAGATTGGCGTGACCCTAGCAGACCCTAGAAAAGGGCTAGTCATGCAGTCATCTTCCCTTTTCCCCCATTTTCTCCTTTTGGACTCCTCTTCTGGCTCTTAGCCAGCACATAGCTCATCCTTACAGAGGATGGAAGCCACAAGGTAGAAAGTCTGAGGCCTAGCTCAGACTGCTTTTCTCTACAAATCAGCCATGTCCTCGCCACCCTGGTAGGGTCGAAGATTTTTGGCATGCTGGACTTGGCCCAGGCCTACCAGCAGTTACCAGTGGATGAGGCCACTGCTGAGGCACAGACTCAGTGTCATGCACAGGGGCGCATTCCGTGTCAAGTGGCTGCAATTTGGCATCAGTGTGGCACCATGCATATTCCGAAATCTCATGGACTCTCTCCTCAAAGGAATTACTCGCGTCACCTCCTTCTTCGATGATGTGTTGATCGTTGGGGCCACACCAGGGGAGTTTGGGGACCGACTCCGCACCATCCTGCACCGTTTCCAGATGTCTGGCCTCAAGATGAAGCGGGAAAAGTGTCTGCTAGGAGTGCAACAGGTAGACTTTCTGGAATTTACAGTGGACGCAGACGGAGTCCACCCGACAGGGGACAAGGTGCAAGCTATTTGCGACACCCTGGTACCTAAGTGTAAGGCCGAAATCCAGGCCTTCTTGGGACTATTGAACCACTACCATGCCTTCTTACCTCACAATGCGGCGGTAGCGGAGCCCCTACACAGACTGTTAGACAAACAGGCCCCATGGGTGTGGGGGCAGCGCTAGGAAGCCGCTCGTCTTGAACTCAGTCCTGGTGCACTTTGACAAGAGGCTGCCCGGTGGTGCTGGTATGTGATGCCTCGCCCTACGGCATCGGCACCATCCTGGGGCACCAACTTCTGGATGGGAGAGAGGTGCCGGTTGCCTATTTTTCCCAGACCCTCTCTGCAGCCAAGAGGAACTACTCGCAAATAGATAAAGAGGGTCTGGCAATTGTGAAGGGAGTAATTTCACAATTTCTTGCACGGGTGCCCCTTCACCGTGGCGACCGACCACAATCCACTGCTCAGCCTGTTTGCCCTTGAGAAGCAGACCCTCAAGTACTAAAAAGGATATACCAAGAGCTCAGGCCACAAGTTTCAATATAAGGAGTCGTACATCTGATTCACACTCCGGATACTCCTTTTCGGCCCTATTTGATTCTTTAGTCCTTATTTTGATTCTATATAATATGGACACCTTTTGACTGCCATTGAGACTTGTACAAAATAATTGTTGTGTACTGGTATTTCATGTACCTCTATACTATATCACTGCATATTTGAAACTACATTATTCCTGTACTTAAACGTTTTACCTTAAAACTATCGTACTTACACGTTGTGTTTAAATCTACTATCAGCTTCAAACTGTTATTCTTAGCAGAATATATACGTTTTTCTGTTCAACTCTCGAGTAGGAATTATTCCTTATATTGAAACTGGTGGCCTGAGCTCTTGGTATATCCTTTTTAGTGTATTTCCAACAAGACCCTCAAGTACTGTCACTTCATGTCCTCAGGTGGTCGATTTTCCTTGTCGGCTAACAGTATACACTGATCCACTGGCCTGGGAAGGCGATGGGCCATGCAAACACCCTCAGCAGGCTGCCACTACCAGAGACCGGCCCCAACCAGCACCTGCTCAAGAGGTCATGAGCCTGGAACAGCTTCCCAACAGCCCCATTCAGCCGCCGGAAGTAGCACGCCACTCCTCGAAGGATAGGGTCATCTCCGAGGTCTTGAACTGGGTGTGGCAGGGTTGGTCCAATAGCAACCCCGGGCTGGAATTCGCAGGCTAAACAACCTGCAAACACGAACTGTCGGCCCACAAGGGGTGCATGTTATGGGGAAGCAGGATGGTCGTTCCCCAGCCAAAAGGTCCTCACAGCCCTACACGAAACACACTCAGGGGTAGTGAGAATGAAGGCCCTTGCAAGGAGTTGTGTGTGGTGGCTGGGGATTGATGGGGAGATAGAGGCCTGGGTTAAATGCTGCCAGACCTGCCAGGAGTCCCGCCCAGATCCCCCGAGGGCCCCTGTCCAACCCTGGGAGTCCGCCCAAGCAGTGTGGTCCCGCCTGCATGTGGACTTTGCTGGCCTCTTCATAGGACATTCTTCATAGTGGTGGACTCGTACTCCAAATGGCTGGAGGTTGCCCTGGTACCATCCACTCCTATGGCCGTGGCCATCCGAGTGCTACGTAGGCTGTTCATGACCCATGGGCTCCCCAACACCCTCGTCTCGGGTAACAGAACAGCGTTCACGTCAGAGGAGTTCCAGACCTTCACAGCACAAAACGCCATCCACCACACATGATCAGCGACGTTCCACACCGCCACCAACGGTCAAGTAGAGCGCATGGTGCAGACCACGAAGGATGCCCTTCGCCGCATAATGCAAGGGGACTGGGAGCACTGCCTAGCCGCATTTCTCCTAGCCCAGCCCAGCACTCCCAGCACAACAACTGGCCAAAGCCCAGTGGAACTATTCATGGGCTGGCGCCTCACAACAAGACTGGACCGCCTTCACCCCAACAGGGCTCAGGATGAGGCAGTAGTGGGGAAAAGTAGGGACCCCTGGACCTTCTGGCCCCGGGACATAGTGTACTTCGGGGCGGGCACAGCATGGGTACCCACCACGGTTACCAGAGCGACCAGCCCCGTGTTGTATGAGGTGCTAACAGGGGGGGGGGGCAAAGCTGGCACCGCCACTGCTATGGCGATGATTCGGGGGGGGGCGGGACTGGGAAGAGGGCTGGACTGAGGAATCCCAAGGGGACAGCTGGAGGGGAGGCCTGTAGAGCTGGAGGAGCAGGCAAGGGAGGCAGAACTAGTTAGCCCAGAGGTGACCCCCGAAGCCGAGCGCCCACAGGAACCAGAACCACGACTGTGTGGACCGATGGAACCCGAGCAAAGAGCCCCGTTGCAGCAGCCAGCCCCAGAACAAGAGTCAGAACCAGAAACCTATACCGAGGGACATCCCAGACCACAGCGCATATGTAGGTGACCGGCATACCTCTACGACTACGAATGCTAACCACCTGCGCATGATGGAAACTTAGAGGGGAGGGGTGTTATGTACTAAGCTTGGATCCTAGAACAATAGGCAGAATGCAACAATGTGATTGGCCTGCAGGAGCAGCCCAATCAGGCTCCAGGAGGGAAGCATAATCAGCCAATCAGATGGGACCTATTGTGTAAATACTGTATATAAACCCAGAGGTTGTGGGGAGGGAACTCACTCACTGTTTTACCAGCTGCCATAAAAAGCATGCAATCACTACGCGACCCCAGGTATATTTAATTAACAAAAAAAGGGGGCTGCAATCGTAATGATAGTTTCTTGGATGCAAGTCTTGACACAGAAGAGGAAGCCTATGGGAGCCTGATTATGTCGTTGCTTCCACAACTGCTTGAAAGGTAGGCAGGTTAAGTCTCAAACTACCCGGTCAAGGTTACCACCCCCCCTTCCTCCTCACAGATAGGAGGAAATTCTGGGATAACGCTTATAAAGGGACTTGCAGACTGTGTGCCCTGCACTTGTCAGCCAAATGCCCCTCAAGTTATCAGGAAAATAGCTGCTTCTCCCACTCCAGGGATCAGCACAGTCTGCTGTCGGACACGACTAAACAACAACAACATGATGTGAAAAGGCTGGGTAGGGACGGGGATAATCGGAGATTTCTGACCACAGCAGAAAAACGCAACCCTTAGACTGAGCTCCCGGGCCCACAACAGTCTGTCTGCTTTTGGATCGGGGGAAAAGAAAACCTTAGAGCGCATCAAAATGGTGTCTGCTGCAGGCAGGTGCAACAATAAAACCCCGCTGAAAAGACCAAAAGCCGGCACAGCGAGGACCCGCTTTGCAATATTATGGTCGCCCCTAAGAAAGCACCTGCTTCCGTGCGCGGGGCGGGGCCGGTCAAATCCAGGCCGCCGCCGCCGCCCCCTCCCTCCCTCGGGCGCGAGCAGCGGAGGAGTGAACTTTCTCCTCTCCACCCCTCGAGCGAGAGACAAGGCGGGGCCGGGAGGGGAAGGGGCGGAGCCACGCGCCTCCCGCTATAAAAGAGCCCTCGGGGGAGGAGGAGGGAGGCGCGCCCTTGTTTCCTGCTGCTGCTGTTGTCGAGAGAGCAAGTCGCAGTTTTCTCTTTCCGGAGTGCAGCAAGCGGGTGATCGCCTGAAACGAAGTCGCAGCCATGCGGGAGATCGTGCACATGCAAGCCGGCCAGTGCGGGAATCAGATTGGAGCCAAGGTATAATGGGAAAGCGGGGGCAAGGGGATCTAGTGGGGAGGATCTATTGTGGAGACCAGCCGTGTCGTTTCCTTTTCTTGCGTCTCCGATGAAAGGCATTAATCGCCGCCTAAGAATTAAGCTGAAGGATTGGGGCGGGGGGGGGGCAGAGCACTAGGAAAAATCTCCCCGGGGTTATGTCTACGCATAGCTGTCAACTTTTCCCTTTTTTAAAAGGGAAATTCGCTTATTCCGAATAGGATTCCTCGCAAGAAAAGGGAAAAGTTGACAGCTGTGCGTCCACGATGCGTCTCCTCTTTCGTAAAGCCTCGGATGCGACGACCATCTTTGCCTGTCGCTCCATAGGGCAGATCTTGCGGGAAACAATAAAGGCCTTCGCTTTCCGTCGGGGCCAGATCCGTCTCACACAGTGTTAGAACTAGCAGTAATCCAGTTATAACGGCAAGCTTTTAGGTTGCCTCGCCCCTCTGCAGAGGATGCAGTCTGGATTTGGAGCAGCGTTCAAGCTGGTTGGGTGTGCGCGTAATGGTGCAGAGCCGGAAGCCAATTGGTTTCTCTTTGTTAAACAAGTCCCTCCCCTCTTCCCCCAACAGTATGTCCATCCGTGAAATCTAACATCCTGCCTTCCTATGCCCTGTTGGCATTGCTTTGTGTGAAGGGAATCTGTCTCGTCATGGCGCAATGGATCATGTGCTTGCAGTATGGTGGCCAAGGTGTGGCCGCGGCAGCTGCACGTGTTTAGTCATGCTTCCTCGTCGCACTTGCTAAATCGCTCTGCAAAATTCCCGTTTCAGTTCTGGGAGGTCATCAGCGACGAGCACGGCATTGACCCGACAGGCAGCTACCATGGAGACAGCGACCTGCAGCTTGAGAGGATCAACGTCTACTACAATGAAGCTGCCGGTAAAAATGGAGCGCTTGTCTTTTTAAGGAAGTGCTTCTAGCTGCCTCCGGAAATAAGTCTCTTGCCCATTTACAGAAATCTTGATTGATAGATTGCACGGCTTCCAACTAATTAAATCTGCAGATAAATACGCAGTTCTTGCAAAGAGCCTTTTTATTTTTATAAACAGATGCTATTCACATTTTTGTGTCTAGCCCCACCTTAGAAGAATTTCCTTCTGTGTGAGGGGAGTAAAAAGAATTTCTTTGTTCTAAGATGCAGCCTGCCTGCCTGCCAGAAGCTCCCTGATTAT
This sequence comes from Podarcis filfolensis, assembly GCF_964270895.1. Taxonomy (NCBI): domain Eukaryota; kingdom Metazoa; phylum Chordata; class Lepidosauria; order Squamata; family Lacertidae; genus Podarcis; species Podarcis filfolensis. The sequence goes on along the minus strand of NC_139603.1, from coordinate 26,944,989 downwards.
GTGTTTTCAAGCTAAAAATACAGACTTGGGAAGAAGAAAAAAAATGCACACCTGGCCAGTAAACTGGGGCTGTATTAAAGGATTTAAAATTTCTCTTCATCTGTCTGGGGTGGGGGCAGAAAAGGTATTAAAGTAATGAAAACAGTTTTTTGCGGGGGTGGGGAAGGCATTGACATTGTTGCTTCTGGATGTCGAAGGTTATTTATGATTTCTGTAATTGAAAGTGAATAATCTTGTAATTACGGACAGGGTGGCGCTGTGGGTTAAACCACAGAGCCTAGGACTTGCTGATTAGAAGGTCGGCGGTTCGAATCCCCACGACGGGGTGAGCTCCTGTTGCTCGGTCCCTGCTCCTGCCAACCTAGCAGTTTGAAAGCACATCAAAGTGCAAGTAAATAGGTACCGCTCCGGCGGGAAGGTAAACGGCGTTTCCGTGCCCTCCTCTGGTTCGCCAGAAGCGGCTTAGTCATGCTGGCCACATGACCTGGAAGCTGTACACCGGCATCCTCAGCCAATAAAGCGAGATGAGCGCCGCAACCCCAGAGTCATCCACGACTGCACCTAATGGTCAGGGGTCCCTTTACCTTAACCTTTAACCTTGTAATAATAAAACTTTGCAGACAAAACTTTCCATGGGTGTCTATGAAGTACAGGTGGGGAAGTGACTCTGGCTGCTGTGGTCTCTATGCACACATGTATATGAACACACAGGCCAACCTTGACAGGTGAGCAGGACGTACCACCTGCCAATCACTGGATGTCAGGTGATAATACTAATTTATTATAACCCACCCATCTGGCTGTATTTCCCCAGCCACTCTGGGCTGCTCCCAACAGAAAATTAAAAACATGGTTAAAGATCAAATATTAAAAACTTTACTAAACAGGGTTGCCTTCAGATGTCTTCTAAAAGATACACTGCTACCTCTACATAACCACACCTCTGGTTGCGTACCTTTCAGGATGCGAACACGGCAGACCTGGAAGTATTTTTCTGGGTTTCGCCATGCATGCATGCGCAAAAGCAGCACGTTGGGTTGAGATATAAAATTATTTCCTGAGTAACGCTGAGGGTTGCCAGGAGCCCAGTAGACTGCAGATAATTTAATGAGGTCACTGCATTCATAAATCTTTTGTTCTCCCTGCAGGCAACAAGTATGTCCCCCGTGCCATCCTTGTGGACTTGGAGCCTGGCACAATGGATTCTGTCCGGTCTGGACCATTTGGACAGATCTTTCGGCCTGACAATTTCGTCTTTGGTATGTAATATTTTTTTCGGTGACTGTAGTCTCTGTTCTTGACAGGTACTCAAAGTATCTTGAAGCAGCTGCTGGATTGCTCATACCTATTCATTCCAAATGTTCTGCGAATATTATCCCTATGCAAAACAGCTGACTTCTGCCTGTCCTGGGAGCCACTTGAATTCAACTATGAGGAATGTTTCACTAATCCTATACATTCTCCCTGTAACATTTGACCATGTACTGAAACAAGGGTAAGGCTAGTTATGCTAGGTGGCAGATCTCCAGGTATACGCAATAGGTGATGTGGTACAACGATCTCTCCTTCCTCTGAGCCAATTTCATCATCTCCTTCCCTCAAATTGCCAAAGGTACGATAGCTCATGATATTTGATCCAATGTACTTTTTCAGAGCTGGGTCTTTAAACACTATACAGTCATACCTCTGTTTGAATGTGCTTCGGGTTGAGCACGTTCATGTTGTGCTCCGCAGCAACCCGGAAGTAACGGGGCGTGTTACTTCCGGGTTTCGCCGCTCGTGCATGCGCAGACGCTCAAAATGACGTCATGCGCAGAAGCGGCAAAACGCGACGTGCAGACCCATCGCTTGTTACATTTGCTTTAGGATGCGAACGGGGCTCCGGAACGGATCCTGTTCGCATCCCGAGGTACCACTGTATTTGAGAACCAGAGGAAAGTAAACCGGTTTTGTAGTCTGGGTCTGGACATGGCTTATAAGAGGAACATTTGGACCAGATCATGATGCCATTAGCAGATAGAAATCAATAGTTGCCAATTTGTTTCTGTATCCTTGTCTTTCTGCTTCTAGGCCAGAGTGGTGCTGGGAATAACTGGGCCAAGGGCCACTACACGGAGGGAGCTGAGCTGGTGGACTCTGTGCTGGATGTGGTGAGGAAGGAGTCGGAGAACTGTGACTGCTTGCAGGGCTTTCAGCTGACCCATTCCCTGGGCGGTGGCACGGGCTCCGGACTGGGGACGCTCCTCATCAGCAAGATCCGGGAGGAGTATCCTGACAGGATAATGAACACGTTCAGTGTGATGCCGTCCCCTAAGGTGTCGGACACAGTGGTGGAGCCCTACAATGCCACACTGTCCGTCCACCAGCTGGTGGAGAACACGGATGAAACCTACTGTATTGACAATGAGGCCTTGTATGATATCTGCTTCCGCACACTCAAACTCACCACTCCGACATACGGGGACCTCAACCACTTGGTGTCAGCCACCATGAGCGGCGTCACCACCTGCCTGCGGTTCCCTGGCCAACTGAATGCCGACCTCCGCAAGCTGGCGGTCAACATGGTGCCCTTCCCTCGCCTGCACTTCTTCATGCCCGGCTTTGCTCCCCTCACGAGCCGCGGAAGCCAGCAGTACCGGGCCGTGTCAGTGCCAGAGCTCACCCAGCAATTATTTGATTCCAAGAACATGATGGCAGCCTGTGACCCGCGCCACGGGCGCTACCTGACGGTGGCGGCCATTTTCCGGGGCCGAATGTCCATGAAGGAAGTGGACGAGCAGATGCTCAACGTCCAGAACAAGAACAGCAGCTACTTTGTCGAGTGGATCCCCAACAACGTGAAGACGGCCGTGTGCGACATCCCTCCGCGAGGCCTCAAGATGTCCGCCACCTTCATTGGCAACAGCACGGCCATCCAGGAGCTGTTCAAGAGGATCTCTGAGCAGTTCACGGCCATGTTCCGCCGAAAGGCCTTCCTGCACTGGTACACCGGAGAGGGCATGGATGAGATGGAGTTCACGGAGGCAGAGAGCAACATGAACGACCTGGTCTCCGAATACCAGCAATATCAAGACGCCACAGCGGACGAGCAAGGAGAGTTTGAGGAGGAAGGCGAGGAGGACGAGGCTTAGGATGGCGGTGGTTTAGTGCAGTGGGGCAAGTGTTTTGGGGCACAGTCTGTTCAGATCTGCTGATGCATGCTTTTTCAGTTCAACTTGGTGCTTTCACTGTTGATTTCCCTCATTGCCCCAACCCTTTGATTTGGAAGCACTTTTATAGGTCGTGAAAACATTTCAACATAATAATGAAAAGTGGGTGCTCTCCACACTTTAAATTGGGGCTGAAAGTAAACTTTGTAACTTTTACCCTTAAGAATATACTTCCTTCCTTGTTAAGACAACTGTTGTCCTTCAGCTGTATGTGTAAAGCTATTGATCACACCATTGTACTGCAGCTGTTTTATAAAAATTATAAATTTATATGCATTGTAAACTTATATAAATTTATAATTATTATAAATTTTTGCAGAGGTTACTTATATCATAATTGATCTGAAATAAAGACTTCTCTGCTGCTCCATAGACAAGGAAGCTAACTACACATTCCATATTGAAAATCCAGGAATCTAGAAATAGTCGTTTGGATCCCATTGAGGAACAACCTGAGAACACCTCTACACAATTTGTAAAATATTTAGATCATTATGCTCTCCTTGGGGTGCTAACACTATGTTAAAAGATAATGTTGATTGTCAGGCTTCTTGGTGCGTTTCCTAATTGAGTGACGAGGGACCTTTAGTCTTCCAGATGTTGTTGGACTCCAACTCCCATCAGCCCCAGGGAGAATGGCGAGTGGGAGTTTTAGTCCAACATCACTTGGAAGCTCACAGAATCCACACCCCTATTTAAGGAAGCTGGAGTATACTCTGAAGACAATGGCAAGAAACATGTTTTCAACAGTGTCATCATAAGTCTAAAGCCTAAATTGTCCTGACATTAAGGAGTACTGTTGTCCATTGAAAGTAAGTTGCTACTCTAACCCTAATGGATGCAACAAGAATTACAGTACAAATTTCATTTTTCCTGCAGATGGTCCCTCAATAGAGGTGGTGTCTAAGTAACTGGTCTAACACTACTCAATTTAGGAACTGCACTCCATGTTCATTAGTGAGGAATTGTTTTCTTTTGTAATTAATTTACTCAAGTTTTTTTATACATATAAAAAAATCCTAATCACACTCATCTTCAAAGAGGAGAGTCAAGACCTCAGCCTAAAACCAATTTCTTGAAGGTATGGTAAATGATTATCATAATTACAGGAAAACAAGATTGGGCCTGTGCCTCTGAAGCTTCATGAGAACGCAGAAGATTGCGGCCAGTGATGGTAAAACTTGAGGTTGTCCTTCAGATCTCTACATGCGCCTGGAAACTTGGAGGAGTGGCTGCTGAGAATATAATTTGTTGAGACAATGTGTGGAACCGAGGAAGAGTCGAGATCTGTCCTTTCACCCTCCACAGACAAGAGTTTTCCTTCATGCTGTTCTGCTGCTGCAGGGTAAAAAGAAAGACATGGTTTCCTTTACCACCTTCCTAGGACTGGGAAAGGAACATATTTTTCTTCATTCCCTGGGGCAGGCATGTCCAACTTCCAAGAGACTGTGATGTACTCCCAACTATTAAACTGGCAGTGATCTACCCATTGGATTAACCAAAGTTGTTGAGCTATTTTTTCTTTTTGGGCGATCAATCAGGATCACGCGATCGACCAGGGATTCCCCGTAATGGACCAGTTGGACATGCCTGCCCTAAGGAATAATGGGGGTGGGTGGGAAGTGTTTCCCAAACTTGGGTCTCCAGATGCTCTTGGACTACAACTCCCATCATCCCTAGTTAGCATAATCTGTGGTCGGGAATGATGATATTTGTAGACCAAAAACAACTGGTGATCCATGTTTGGGAAACCCTGTACTAAATGAACCAATGCCTTATTCAGGGTGGAATTTGGAAAACATGGTAGTAAAGGACTGAAACAAAGCTTTCTAAATGAGGGTTAGTAAACTAGCCTTTTTGGCCTATGCTTGTTCTTCTTTAAAGCAGCTAAACACTCCCAAGCCCCCTGAAATATATATATATTTCAATGCTAATACCCCTGACCATAACAAAAACATCTTACTTCACCTTGTGTGGGTTGTTTGGAGGTGGCTGACCAAACTCTGCTGGGTTATTTATTCCTAAAATCTATTCAGTTTTTTACCCCAGAACTTGAATTTTCATCCCAATAGCTCCCATGTGAGGAAGATGTCTGGGATTCTTTACCTGTGCTTCCTGCATGGCAGGGGGTTGGACTAGATGACCCTTTGCCTCCCTTCCAACTCCTCCAGTTCTACAACTCTTTGGTTTTGTCAAGCCCAGCATCTGAAGTACTGGTGACATGCATACGTTTACTGAACATCTTTTAAAGGACATCAACTTTGTAAAATGCGGCGGAGAGAGAGCAGTGGCACCACTTTTAATGGGGTATTTTAATCTGAAGCATCAGTAGGAGTTAGGTTCCCCTTGCCCCAATTCCCTTAAAGCGTTTCCAATCTAAAGCGATACCATGTTTGGAATCCTGTGATCAACAGGCCTCACACCTGCAATCCATGAAACTGAGTGTACCAGTGTTCATGCTGATCTTTTCAACAGTCTACACGGGATCACTCTAGGTGATACACAGTCAAGAACCACTGCTCCATCTCCTCAGGTCCTTATCTTTTCCTTCAAAGTACCACATTTCATCATCCCTGGGAAAACATTTTGAATATAATCATTTTGCCCTCTTTCAACCATCAGGAGGGCCAGAGTGAAATATAAAATACATAAGTAGTAACAAAAAACTATGACACGTTTCCCCTGGTTTAGTACTCCATTCTTAAGAACTAAGCAATACAGTGTTTTAGAAGAGCTTAGTTTATGAACAACTTGGAAATAGAATGCTGAAAGCCTAGAAGGTGGGAGCAGGTTAGTTTCTCACAACACATGCTAAAAATTTGCTCTTTTTCTTAACGAAGGGGATTATGATTTTTGTGGAGGAAGATGCCCTTGCTGTCGCATGGATGCCCATGGATCTCCGGAACATTAACCTTGCATGCATCGCACAATGAGGCACCAAATGTGGAATGGTGCTGCAGAGCCACATCTCTGTGTGTGTCCCTGATGTTCAGACATTAAGTGCGGGTGTCTTCAAAGAAAGCTGATGTGCATAGCCTTTCCTTGGTAGAGGCAATGAGGTGCTTGTCCCTTGGTACATACAGGGAAAATGTTGCACACAACACCAAGGAGAGCTGCAAAAATATAAGCTGGCTTTCAAGGTATGGTCTCTTGGGCAGAAGGGACTTCTGGGTGATCTCTCAAAGGAACCTTTCATCTCCTGGCAATTTCAGCAAACAAAAAGTAACAAATCATTAAAATTGAACCGCTCATTAAAGAGCGCTCTCAATAAGCACTAAAATAGTTTGTTGTTCAACAGGACTCCATGGCCTTAAAATAAACACAGAGAGGTATGTTTGCATTTTTTGTAATTTAAGTTTGAAAATGCTGGGAATTAGAAAGCAGATGGGATCAAATGGAGGGTGGGAGAAGATCCAAAGGAGGAAGAATGGCAGTTCAAGATGATGAGAGTATGCAGAATCAGTGGGTCTAACCAGCAGAATAGGAGAATTATCGGGAAATAATTGTAAACAAGTGAAAACGCTAGCAGGATTGAGGTAAATTCAACAGTAAAAATCATGCTGAGGTAATATTTAAAGTGGGGGGCGTGATTTAGATGGTTAGAATAGGATATGCAGTAATGAACCATGGGAGCTGAAGAAGGGAAGCCAATGATTGCATTATTTTATTGGAGAAAGCATAATTGTGGAAAATAAACTTTCAATAAAAAATATTTTTAAAGAGAAAGCAGATGTAAGTAAAACCAAGGCGATATGACTTATATGTACAACCCTTTAAATATGCCTCTTTGAGCTCTTAAACTAGCCATGTTGGCTGACAGAATCATAAATAGCCAAGAAAAAGAAGAAATGCAGCTAAGTACTGTTGCCCATCACCCCAATCGCCAAGAGGTGTGAGAGTCGAGGGGTTTCAGACGCTTCCCCAGAGTCCAGGTTTCTTACTGGAAATGAGGCACAGCAGAGACTGTGGTGTCTTTTGTGGGATGTATCATCACTGAAGCCGTCAACTACAACATTTCCTGTTGCCTAGAGTGGACACACAGGAGAATGTTGCTCCAGACAGGGAGGACTTCCTGTCATACCTGCTTTGGAGCCCCGCCCCCCAAGTGTGACCAGGTAGATTGGCGTGACCCTAGCAGACTCTACAAAAGGGCTAGTCATGCAGCCATCTTCCCTTTCCTCCCATTTTCTCCTTTTGGACTCCACTTCTGGCTCTTAGCCAGCACATGGCTCATCCTTACAGAGGATGGAAGCCACAAGGTAGAAAGTCTGAGGCCTAGCTCAGACTGCTTTTCTCTACAAATGTAACTGTAACCACAAGATAAAGCCTGCCTTCAGAATACTACTGTGAACTGAATGTAAGTAAACTTTACTCTTGCTTCTAAACAAGACTGTCATTTTGTTGTTATTTTAGGAGGGAAATAAAAGGGAAAAATTGCCAGGAACAATCCAGGCTGGACAAGCCAGACTGGGCTGCTTAACTTAAATAGTTCTAACAAATCATCAACTTGCTTCCAGCAACCTGCAAGGGAATGTGCTCTGCTGCTTACTCATTAGCGTGAGTGAGGAGGGATAATACTTAATCAATATATCCTCTCCTACTTTCCTCAACATTCCCACACCTTTATTTACACATATATACAACCTGAGCATATGATTAACACACAAAAGGGTCTTGCTTCTCCCATAGCTGCAGCCTTGGATGCAAGCAGAAATCAGCCACGGCTCCCTGACTCTCTGCTTGCTGTTTTTTCTCCAGTTTCTCGCTCACATCAAAGCCAGCTCTCAAACTCTACTTCAAACTCCGGCTTTGTCTTCAAATTCACTCTGAGTTGAATTTGCTTGCTGATTTCTGCTTGCATCCAAGGCTGCAGCTATGGGAGAAGCAAGACCCTTTTGTGTGTTAATCATATGCTCAGGTTGTATATATGCCTTCTGACATAGAGCTCCCTCTCTTTGCTTCCCTAATGGCTCGTTACCTTCCCTTTGTTCTCTAAATGGCTCATCTCCCAGGCGATTACCTGATCAGGAAACTGGCCCGGCTTATTTTTTAACATTTACTGGACCCAGGAATTTAAGGGAATCTGGTCCCCACAAACTCATAACACCATGTTCTGTCCAGAGGCCCCAAGGAATATGCTGCATCTCCACACAGTGCTAGAAATGGCCATGATCATAGATGCACATGAACTAGCACACTGCTCACACCTGCATGGAACTAAGAGTATGAGAGAGGGAAGGAAGAAACAATGGCAATGGGGAGACAGCACGCTACACAACAAAAAAGAAAGGCAGTCATACAACAGGTGTGTTCCAAAATCTCTACTAGTCCCTAGACATGTTACTCTCTGGGCGCAAAACTCCCCACTGAGAGTCCCACTCAGTCACAACCAAAGGTGAAAAGACCAAGCACCCCACATTAGTAAACAAAAAAAGTGATAGTTTCTTGGATGGAAGTCTTGACACAGAAGAGGAAGGCTATGGGAGCCTGATTATGTCATTGCTTCCACAACTGCATTGAAAGGTAGGTATGCTAAGTCTCAAACTACCTGGTCAAGGTTGCTACCACCCCCTTCTCACAGATAGGAGGGAATTCTGGAATATAAAAGAAATCGCTTATAAAGGGACTTGCAGACTGTGTGCCCTGCACTTGTCAGCCAAATCCCCCTCAAGTTATCGGGGAAACGCCTGCTTTTCCTACTCCACAGCCTGCTCTTTTCTCACTCTTTCCTCGGAGTAGTATGAACCAGCAGCTAGGCATTTCCCCAGCAGCGTGAGTCGTTTCTTAACAATCCCACATTCCTTTCTAGTCGGCGATGCCCACTCATTGGATGAAACAGGATGTGAAAGGGCTGGGTGGGGGAGGGGAAAATTGGAGATTTCTGACCGCAGCAGAAAAACGCAACCCTTAGACTGAGCTCCCGGGCCCACAACAGTCTCTCTGGGGGAAAGAAAACCTTCGCGCGCATCAAAATGGTTTCCTCTGCAGGCAGCTGCAAAAATAAAACCCCGCTGAAAAGACCAAAAGCCGGCACAGCGAGGACCCGCTTTGCAATATTAGGGGCGCCCCTAAGATACCACCTGCTTGCGTGCGCGGGGCGAGGTCGGTCAAATCCAGGCCGCCACCGCCACCGCCCCGCCCCCTCCCTCCCTCGGGCGCGAGCAGCGGAGGCGTGAGCGAGAGACAAGGAGGCTTCTAGGTGCCTTTCGCCCCGCCCTGCGCCCGGCCGGGAAGGGAAGGGGCGGAGCCACGCGCTCCCACTATAAAGGAGCCCTCGGGGGGAGGAGGGAGGCGCGCCCTTGTTTTCTGCTTCTGTCGTCTGTAAGGCGCAGCTTTTTCTTTCCGGAAGGTAGCAAGCGGGTGATCGCCTGAAACAAAGTCGCAGCCATGCGGGAGATCGTGCACATGCAAGCCGGCCAGTGCGGGAATCAGATTGGAGCCAAGGTATCATGGGAAAGCGGGGGCAAGGGAATCTGGTGGGGGGGATCTATTGTTGGTAAGAGCCGAGTGTGTGGGGACCAGCCGTGTCGTTTCCTTTTCTTAGAATAATAATAATAATAATTAATTAATTAATAATAATAAATTTACTGTTTATGCCCCGCCCATCTGGCTGAGTTTCCCCAGCCACTCTTGCGTCTCCAATGAAAGGCATTAATCGCTACCTAAGAATTAAGCTGAAGGATTGCGGGGAGGGCAAAGCATTAGGAAAACCCTCCCCGGGGTTATGTCTACGGTGCGCCTCCTCTTTCGCAAGCCTCGGATACACAGACCATTTTCCCCTGCCGCTTCATAGGGCAGATCTTGCGGGAAACAATAAAGGCCTTCGCTTTCCATCGGGGCCAGATCTGTCTCACACAGTGTTAGAACTTGCAGCAATCCAGTTATAACGATAAGCTTTTAGGTTGCCTCCCCCCTCTGCAAAGGGTGCAGCCTGTATTTGAAGCAGCGTGATGGTGCAGAGCCGGAAACCAATTGGCTTCTTTCTTTGTTAAACAAGCCCTCCCCCAACAGTATGTCCATCCGTGAAATTTAACAATCCTGCCATCTTATGCCCTGTTGGCATTGCTTTGTGTGAAGGGAATCTGTCTCGTCATGGCGCAGAGGATCATGTGCTTGCAGTATGGTGGCCAAGGTGTGGCCGCGGCAGCTGCACGTGTTAAGTCATGCTTCCTCGTCGCACTTGCTAAATTGCTCTGCAAAATTCCCGTTTCAGTTCTGGGAGGTCATCAGCGACGAGCACGGCATTGACCCGACAGGCAGCTACCATGGAGACAGCGACCTGCAGCTTGAGAGGATCAACGTCTACTACAATGAAGCTGCTGGTAAAAATGGAGCGCTTGTCTTTTTAAGGAAGTGCTTCTAGCTGCCTCCGGAAATAAGTCTCTTGCCCATTTACAGAAATCTTGATTGATAGATTGCACGGCTTCCAACTAATTAAATCTGCAGATAAATACGCAGTTCTTGCAAAGAGCCTTTTTATTTTTATAAACAGATGCTATTCACATTTTTGTGTCTAGCCCCACCTTAGAAGAATTTCCTTCTGTGTGAGGGGAGTAAAAAGAATTTCTTTGTTCTAAGATGCAGCCTGCCTGCCTGCCAGAAGCTCCCTGATTATGTGTTTTCAAACACAGGGTTATTTGCTTGGGAGGGGAAACATTGACATTGTTGCTTCTGGATGTCAAAGGTTATTTATGATTTCTGTAATTGAAAATAAATAACCTTGTAAGAATAAAACTTCGCAGACAAAATTTTCCATGGGTACCTATGAAGTACAGGTGGGGAAGTGGCTCTGGCTGCTGTGGTCTATGCACACATGCACGCACACGCGCGCGCGCACACACACACACACACACACACACACACACAGGCCAACCTTGACAGGTGAGCAGGATGTACCACCTGCCAATCTCCAGATGTCGGGTGATAATAATAATAATTTATTATACCCCGCCCATATGGCTGTATTTCCCCAGCCACTCTGGGCGGCTCCCAGCAGAACATTAAAGACGTAGCAAAAGATGAAACATTAAAAACTTTCCCTAAACAGGGCTGCTTTCAGGTGTCTTACGTCAGATTGTTGCTTATTTCCTTGACATCTGATGGGAGGGCGTTCCACAGGGAGGGCACCACCGTGAAGGCCCTCTGTCTGGTTACCTGCAACCTCACTTCTCGCAGGGAGGGAACTGCCAGAAGGCCCTCGGAGCTGAACTTCAGTGTCCAGGTTGAACAATGGGGCTGGAGACGCTCCTTCAGGTATACTGGGCCAAGACTGTTTAGGGCTTTAAAGGTCAGCACCAACACTTTGAATTGTGCTTGGATACCTAATAAGACCCCTGACTTACTTCAAAGGGGATTGCGGTAACAACTGATGGGCCACAACTTAGCTGGGGGGGCTATGGGGAGGGACCAGTTCAGTGGTAGAGCAGGTGCATCTCAAGTTAAAAGGACTGGATAGTGGGTGATGTGAAAGACCTGGCAGATGAGGGGTGAATGATGCTTTCTTTCCTCTGGGCTTGTACAAAGGTGTCGCTATGTAAAGGCATAACCGAGGCTAGAGCATGATTAAGGCCTGTTTTCTGAAGCTGATGCCAGAAACCTGCTTTCTTTGTACGGTTGATTTTGCTGACTAAATACCTTAGAGGATAGCAGTTGACAGCGGTTGCCATTGAAAATCTGTTCACAATAAGTGCTGCTACTTGATATAAAATACTTTTCTGAGTAACGCTGAGGGTTGCCAAGAGCACAGTAGACTGCAGATAATTTAACAAGGTCACTGCATCCATAAATCTTTCTTTTGTTCTCCCTGCAGGCAACAAGTATGTCCCCCGTGCAGTCCTGGTGGACCTGGAGCCTGGCACAATGGATTCGGTCCGGTCTGGACCATTCGGCCAGATCTTTCGGCCTGACAATTTTGTCTTTGGTATGTAATATTCTTTTGGTGACTGTAGTCTCCCTTCTTGACAGGAGCGCAATGTATCTTGTCATTCCAAATGTTCTGCAGATCTCATCCCTATGCAAAACAGCTGACTCTTCTGCCTGTCCTGGGAGCCACTTGAATTCAGCTATGAGGAATGTTTGACTAATCCTATACATTCTCCCTATAACTTTTGATCATGTACTGAAACAAGGGCAAGGATAGTTCTGCCAGTTGGCAGAAAGGTGGCACATCTCCAGGTATATGCAGTAGGTGAAGTGGTAGAAAGATCTGACCTTCCTCTGAGTTTCATCATCCCCCTACCCTTCAAATTGCCAAAGGTACAAAAGCTCATGATATTTGATCCAATGTACTTTTCCAGAGTTGGGTCTTTAAACACTATATCTGAGAACCAGAGGAAAATAGACTGGTTTTGTGGGCTGGGGCTGGACATGGCTTATAAGAGGAACAGTTGGACCAGAAATCAATAATTGCCAATTTGTTTATTTATCCTTGTCTTTCTGCTTCTAGGCCAGAGTGGTGCTGGGAATAACTGGGCCAAGGGCCACTACACGGAGGGAGCGGAGCTGGTGGACTCTGTGCTGGATGTGGTGAGGAAGGAGTCAGAGAGCTGTGACTGCTTGCAGGGCTTTCAGCTGACCCATTCCCTGGGCGGTGGCACGGGCTCTGGGATGGGGACGCTCCTCATCAGCAAGATCCGGGAGGAGTATCCCGACCGGATCATGAACACGTTCAGTGTGATGCCGTCCCCTAAGGTGTCGGACACAGTGGTGGAGCCCTACAATGCCACGCTGTCCGTCCACCAGCTGGTGGAGAACACGGATGAAACCTTCTGTATTGACAATGAGGCCTTGTATGATATCTGCTTCCGCACACTCAAACTCACCACTCCGACGTACGGGGACCTCAACCACTTGGTGTCGGCCACCATGAGCGGCGTCACCACCTGCCTGCGGTTCCCTGGCCAACTGAATGCCGACCTTCGCAAGCTGGCGGTCAACATGGTGCCATTCCCTCGCCTGCACTTCTTCATGCCCGGCTTTGCTCCCCTCACGAGCCGCGGAAGCCAGCAGTACCGGGCCGTGTCAGTGCCAGAGCTCACCCAGCAATTATTTGATTCCAAGAACATGATGGCGGCCTGTGACCCGCGCCACGGGCGCTACCTGACGGTGGCGGCCATTTTCCGGGGCCGAATGTCCATGAAGGAAGTGGACGAGCAGATGCTGAACGTCCAGAACAAGAACAGCAGCTACTTTGTCGAGTGGATCCCCAACAATGTGAAGACGGCTGTGTGCGACATCCCTCCGCGAGGCCTCAAGATGTCCGCCACCTTCATTGGCAACAGCACGGCCATCCAGGAGCTGTTCAAGAGGATCTCCGAGCAGTTCACAGCCATGTTCCGCCGTAAGGCCTTCCTGCACTGGTACACCGGAGAAGGCATGGATGAGATGGAGTTCACGGAGGCCGAGAGCAACATGAACGACCTGGTCTCCGAATACCAGCAATATCAAGACGCCACAGCGGACGAGCAAGGAGAGTTTGAAGAGGAAGGCGAGGAGGACGAGGCTTAGGATGGCGGTGGTTTAGGGGCAAGTGTTTTGGGGCACAGTCTGTTCAGCTCTGCTGCTGCATGCTTTTTCAGTTCAACTTGGTGCTTTCACTGTTGATTTCCCTCATTGCCCAAACCCTTTGATTTGGAAGCACTTTTATAGGTCATGAAAGCATTTCACCATAATAATGAAAAATGGGTCCTATGAAGTGGAAAGTGAACTTTGTAAACTTTACCCTTAAAAATATATTTACTTCCTTATTAAGACAACTGTTGTCGTTCAGCCAATTGGGAAAGCTATTGATCACACAATTGTACTGCAGCTGTTTTATAAAAATTATAAATTTATATAAATTTATAATTTTTATAATTTTTTGCAGAGGTTACTTATATCATAGTTTATCTGAAATAAAGACTTCTCAGCTGCTCCATAGGCAAGGAATCTAACCTCACAAGCCATATTGAAAATTCAGGAATCTAGAAATAGTAGTTTGGATCCCATTGAGGAACAACCTGAGAACACCTCTTCACATTTTGCAAGCATGAAAGAGAAGAAATTCGTACAGCAGCTTCCCCTAACCTGGCCCTTCCAACTGTTTTGGATTATACCACCACTAGACCTAGTTTGGGGAAGGATGCTCTACCAAATTCTAGAGGTGTATGCTCATCTAATCTTGGATATTCCCTGCCCTCAAAAAATGTCCTTGTATTTCCACAATGCACAGTATAGAAATTTGCAACCTGAATTGTGTGTTAGATGTTCGACAGTTTAAATTTTAATTGCAACATTTGCGGTTGTTGCGCTGCATACCTCAAAGGATGCAGATACTTAAATCATGACTGATTCATGGATAACTTTTTCTTCAGAGGGAGGAGTTTGCCACTGAGTTGTACAGTTTATCTTCAGTTCCATAGTTAGATTATATTTGGGGTATTAATTGCTCAATGACGTATGTCCCATGTTCCCTAAAAAAAAGCTGGCTTTTAAACCTTTCCATTTTAAGAGAATAAAACGCTTGAAAATGAGGGGGGAAAGCAGCAAGAAGACTGCAAATAGAGCAGGCATGGATTCTGATAGCAGTGATAAAGCACGTTTTTTGTGGCATTTTTGTGTAAACATTAAGAATCTGTCATGAACTCAAACTGTTCAATGGTTTTTGTGTGGTGTTAAATATTGAGGACTCTATAAAGGCATGTGTTCTGAATAATGACTGTTTTCTTCAAGATAGATCATATTGTACATCTATTAAAACTAATGTACTTCCTTAATGTTCCTTTTAAAGTCGCTAAGAAACACGAGCAGTCCTTAATAGCCAAAAGGCAGATTTTAATGCTCATTTAAGTGTAAAAACCCCGAAAGGTTAAGATACAGCCAAACTGTTGACATGAGAAGCATGTTACAACTTTGGTGCAATAACAGAAAGAAATTTGATTCCCTTTCTCTCCCCCATACCAGATGAAGCTGATTAAAGTGGACTTATCGTCCTGTCCACCCCATGAGTAGGAACAGCAAAGAAACTGCTGCTTATCAATTATTATTATTTATTGAATTTCTACACTGCTCTATACCCATAGATCTCAGGGTGGTTCAGTAACAACTGGCAGCATTTCATAGAAGAAACTTTTCCACCACTCTGTTAAATTCGTCTGCATAGCGTAGGTGCAAATTATGTTTTCCTTCCGGCATCAAATGCAACCTGAAACAAACAAAAAATCACTGCATAAATTCTAGGTGTACAGGAAACACGGCAAGCATTTATTACTTAAACCTACACTCTGCCCAAGTGCATGCAAGAAGCCAACTTGCTAGAAAGATTTGTATTTTCATATTTGGAATTGATATCTCAAAGCATCATGGAGGTGTCTGACTTTGAGCATGCTACAATTATTTCCCGGTCCATGCTCATCTTTTTCAAATGGACATGTCTAAAATAAAAAAAGCCTCTATGAAAAGAAGCAACATAATCTGCAGGACATGACCGCAGAGGAGTCATGTCATAGCAAAGTGTTATGAGCTGCTGTGGCCATTTCAACATTCAAAGCAAGCACTGAATTGTCAGGCTTATGTGCTTGTCCGATGTGGGCAAATTTGGAAACAAGTTTCAGTAAAACTTAAGCTCGCAGTCTTCGTTGTCTTGCTATCTCTACAAAATTACTGGATTTTAAAAAATGATCCCTTAAGGATTGTTTTAGCAAGGTGGTTCATTTGAAGTATGACATCACTGCGCTATTCACTGCAGAGCATTCAAGACAGCTATTTTGTAGCTGCTATAGAATAGATTGCCTCCATTGTACCATGTCCCATTAAAGACTTGCAGCATTTAGAGTTTTGAAACTGTTGCTAACAGTTTCTAACTTCCTGATACCAGGGTCTAATTTTGGAAGCAGGTCCTTGAGCTTCCATCTCAAGTTACTGACCCCAGACGCTTTGCTGAATTGCGGAAAATTGCGAAATGAAAGTTGCACTTTCTACTTGCGTTCAGAAATTGCATCTACTGTGCACAAATCTTTCCTATGGGATGGATCTGTCTGCTTGTGAGTATTTCTACAATATTGTGGCTGGAAGCATTCTTTCCAATGATTGCAGAAGCCTGCAAAGTGGTTCGTTCTGAGCAACTGGAGAAGCTTTTTAATCTGTTCACATAATTTTTAGCTTTAGTTTCTCCTGCCCAGCTCCCCAAGAAAAACAGACTTACTGTGAACCCTTGATATGCTTGTGAAGATATTCAGGGTGAAAGCGTGGAACCAAGGGATCTTTTTCTCCGTGGATTATTAACGTTGGGCAGTGAATATGAGGCAGCAAAGACTGACAGATACTGCCTGGGGATGGGAAGTGGAAAAAAATGTCAAGATAATTTCCTTATTTATTTACTTTGAAATGGTAATATGCTTCACTGGGGAAATGTGATGCTAACACCACCTACTTCCTCCTTGCAAAGGAAGTGAAATAGTTGATTCTTCTTGCTGCAAAAAAAATGGTTTAGTAGAAACTGGATCAGCAACAGGAATTACTACAATGGGAGCAATTCCATGAGTGCCAGTCTCTCTGATTCAGACAAAATTGCCAGGGTTTTCTTCCCCCTTCTCTCAGCATCTAGTTCTGAATTCTTAAGACAACCTGTTCAAGCATGTACTGATATTTGTACTTAAAAATATGGGTCAGAATTTTATTCTGCTTTTGTGGGCAGTTTGCTTCTGTTTCCTTTTATTCCCCATCACAAGTGTCGGCACTTATAAATCTTGAGTTAAATATGTCGACTCAGCTAATGCAGGCACTCAGCTAATGCACACACAAAATAAATTAGGTTCCAAATAACCCAATTTACTGAGTTCTGTGACCTATACACCACCCTGATACCATATACAGGTTTACAAAGAAAGGACAACATTACAGGAGTTTAAAAGATGTGCTGGCAAGGCCTGGGAACACTGAGAAAGTGTCATCAGGAAATTAAACAGTGGCTAATAATCTGAGTAGCCCTAATCTCCTGATCTGCATTGCTGGGGTGTGTGTGTTAGGCTATGGTGAAGGTGGAAATCTGTTAGTGGGGTGGGTGTGGGTCTTAATGGAAAGCATTAAGTGGTAGCCGGCAGAAAGGCCAGAAATGGTGTCAGGTTTGCAGATTCCCCAAAGGAACCAATTCTCACATCCTTCGGCTAGGCCAGCCTGGAACCGGTGCAGCAAATTTTTTATTTCTACCTCTTCTCCCCTGGTTGTCAGAACCTGGGATGTGGTGGCTGATATGCCACTCTGCTTCTCGCCAGCTGGGACTGGGATAGTAATAATGCAGCTCTAGGTTTACCCAGAAGTCAGTCTCACTGAGTTCATTGGGGGCTGCTCCCAGAATATGTGGGTAGGAGATTGTAGCCAGCCTATTCTGTGCCCTCCAAGTGATTCGACCGCTTTGTCCTTGATGTACTGAACAGCCATTAGCATTCAGAAAGCTTTTTTTAAAAAACAACAACTTTGTTTTTTAAAAAAGCTCCTTGAAATTAGTCTCGAACGATTATTGCTTTTTTTAACTAAGACTGGCAATGATTGGCTTAAGCAGAGAAGGGTAAGCAGGGAATGTTAATTTTTTTCTGAAAGGTGGAGTAGAAAAGCAGAAATACCTTGTGTGCAATTAGGCAGCGTGTCATTTCCCCTGCGAGACGTTCCAACAGGCTTGCTTACTTAGAAAAGCAGAACCACGAGCAAAATGTACGGATCTGGCTAGCATGACGGTTATTTCAAGGTTGCAGAACTGTTCAAATGGCAGTTCCTCATTTGCAGGTGGATTGCCAATCCAAATCTACACACACACACACACACACACACACACACACACACCCCCTGCAATTCCTACTCTCAGCGGCTCAGAAGCTTCTTTCGCCTTGCAGGTAGCATGGTGCTTTTCCAACCAACTGCTACCAGTAAAAAACAAATTCCATATGACAAGGAAGGTAAAATGACAGCTGGAGAAACAGTCTGCACTTGAAAAGTTTATCCCATGGCAGCCCTGTGTCAAAAGGTAGAAGGTAAAGGACCCCTGGATGGTTAAGTCCAGTCAAAGGAGACTATGGGGTCCAGTGCTCATCTCGCTTTCAGGCCAAATGAGCCGGCGTTTGTCCACAGACAGCTTTCTGGGTCATGTGGCCAGCAGGACTAAACTGCTTCTGGTGCAATGGGACACCGTGACGGAAGCCAGAGCACATAGAAATGCCGTTTACCTTCCCGTCACAGCAGTACCTATTTATCTACTTGCACTGGTGTGCTTTCGAACTGCTCAGTTGGCAGGAGCTGGGACAGAGCAACGGGAGCTCACCCTGTCGCGGGGATTTGAACCGCAACCTTCCAATCGGCAAGCCCAAGAGGCTCAGTGGTTTAGACCACAGCGCTGCCCACATCCCAAAGGAACACACAATTGCGAGGGGAAGTTCATTCATAGCTGCTAAAGGAAGAGCCTCAGCTCTGATCTAAATAATCACTTGGTGAAACGCGGCTATAATCTATGGGAGGAGTTCAATGTCTGCTGAGGTGAATCAGTGCAAACATTTCAGCTCTGACAGGACATTCTGCCCACTCCTCAGTGCCGCTCTGGGGCTTTTCCTGACCCTACAAGCCAATTTGAGAAGTGGGATCATGAGGGAAGTGAAGACAAGCCTCCATTGTGCTAATGGAAGTCCTTGTGTAGGCTTTTGCTAATGGAACAAATTAGTTAAATCTGACCCATTGTAATATTTCAGTTATTTTTAAATGATTGCATTTGTTTTCCCTCTAATCACACAAAGTCAGCATTAATTTTTAAATGCTGGAAGATTCCTGGGAAGAACGTTTGTGGATAAATATGATTCTGAGATACAGCGATGGACAATAGTGAACTGAAATGCAACAAAACAGGGCGGAGACATAAAGCTTATCATTGCCGGCCTCTCTATCTCTTTTTAGCTGCAGGATTTCTTACCATTTGGCTTTTGTGCAAACTGGGAGATTCCATCCACCCAGGCTGCGCAGGTTTTGCTAAAGTAATCGTGGCCATACATTTCTTCCATTGGCTGCCTGGCTCTTTCACTCCATTTTGAAACATCACGGATAGCTGCGGACAAGAGAATGAAATAATAATAATAATTTATTATTTATACCCCGCCCATCTGGCTGAGTTTCCCCAGCCACTCTGGGCGGCTCCCAATCAAATGTTAAAAATAGTACAGCATTAAATATTAAAAACTTCCCTAAACAGGGCTGCCTTCAGATGTCTTTTAAAGATAGGATAGCTGCTTATTTCCTTCACATCTGAAGGGAGGGTGTTCCACAGGGCGGGTGCCACTACTGAGAAGGCCCTCTCTGTCTGGTTCCCTGTAACCTCACTTCTCGCAATGAGGGAACCGCCAGAAGGCCCTCTGAGCTGGACCTCAGTGTCTGGGCTGAACGATGGGGGTGAAGACGCTCCTTCAGGTATACAGGACCAAGGCCATTTAGGGCTTTAAAGGTCGGCACCAACACTTTGAATTGTGCTTGGAAACACACTGGGAGTCAATGCAGATCTCTCAGGTGTTATGTGGTCCCAGCCAGTGGCGTAGCGTGGGGGGTGCAGGGGGGGCGGGCCGCACCGGGCGCAACATCTGGGGTTAGGGCAAATCCATGGGTTAGGGGGCGCAAATCCACGGCTTAGGGGGCGCAAATCCATGGGTTAGGGGGCGCAAATTACTTGCCTTGCCCCGGGTGCTGACAACCCACGCTACGCCACTGGTCCCAGCGGCCAGTCCCAGTCACCAGTCTAGCTGCCGCATTCTGGATTAATTGCAGTTTCCGGGTCATCTTCAAAGGTAGCCCCACGTAGAGTGCATTGCAGTAGTCCAAGCGGGAGATAACTAGAGCATGCACCACTGGCGAGACAGTCCGCGGGCAGTTAGGGTCTTAGCCTGCGTACCAGGTGGAGCTTTTAGACAGCTGCCCTGGATACAGAATTAACCTGCACCTCTATGGACAGCTGTGCTTCCAAAATGACTCCCAGGCTGCGCACCTGGTCCTTCAGGGGCACAGTTACCCCATTCAGGACCAGGGAATCCCCCACACCCGCCTGCCTCCTGTCCCCCAAAAACAGTACTTCTGTCTTGTCAGGATTCAACCTCAATCTGTTAGCTGCCATCCATCCTCCAACCACCTCCAGGCGGAAATGTGTATATTAAAAGAAGTATCAAAATCCTGTCTTATTATGGGGGAGCGGGGAACCTTTTGCAGCCCAAGCGCCTCAATGCCCTTCCATGGCTAACTTTTTAGAGCTTCATGCCAGCGGTAGGCAGGGTCAATGCAAATTGATTCACACAAGTAAACATGAATCCAGCTCTATTCTAGTATTTTGAGAGAGAGTGAGAACTTCTACTCACTTTCTCCAGATAATTTTAATACATCTTTATTATGCCCCCATTACTCACCTTTTTTTCTAGGCTAAAAGGCACCAAACATCATAACCTTTCCCCAGAATGGACTGGATTTAGCCCCACTCCTAATCATTTTGACTGCACTTTTTCCAACTCTACTGTATCCTATCTTCACTTCAGTAACTAGAACTGTACACAGTATTCCAAGGCTGTCTGCACCATAGGTGGGTATAAAGGCATTGGTAACAGCATTTTCAATCTCTTTTGCGAACTAGAATTTTGCCATTTCCACAGCACTTAGAATCAGCATTTAAATCGAGCTTTCCCTCACATCCTTCAATCCCTTTCTTGGTCAGTAACTGCTAGCTCGGGCCCCACCAGTATATAATGTAGGGTTGGTCAAAATCCAGACATAAATAGTTATTGAGATTTTGGGGGGCATTCACCCAATAGGCCCCATGCTGTCTGCTGCTGCCAAGCCCAAACCACTTGTGGCTGCAGCAGAACACAAGCTGCGCCAGAGCTTGAATCAGAGACATGTCCTGGAATTTCTGGACATATGGCAATCCCAGTATAATGTGAAGTTAGGATATTTTGTTCCACAGTACTTCACTTGACCCTTACTCTGAGTTGCACTTGGCATTTTCTTATCCATTCATCCATTTTGGATAAATACAGTTCACTTTGCAATCCTGTTTTTTTTTTTTTTTGTCTTTACTACCCCGAATAATTGGATGTCATTAGCATATTGGCTGCCTCACTGCTCAGCTTGGTCGTTTATGAATAAGCTAAAAGCACCAGCAACAATACAGCAGTATCCTAAGATCTCATCTCACTGCTAGAAGCTCTCACATTTAAGTTTTTACAGAGTTTATATTTTCATGTAGCAGCAAAATGTGCAAATGTTTTGTTTTAAATTGAATTCTTTTTCTGCAGGGT
Source organism: Podarcis filfolensis (assembly GCF_964270895.1). Taxonomy (NCBI): domain Eukaryota; kingdom Metazoa; phylum Chordata; class Lepidosauria; order Squamata; family Lacertidae; genus Podarcis; species Podarcis filfolensis. The sequence goes on along the minus strand of NC_139603.1, from coordinate 26,923,496 downwards.
TGTTAATTATAGTAGCTCCCTGCCCCCCCCCCCCATTTCTGTTCAAGAGCAATTCAACTGTTCCTTAAAACATTTTTTTCTTCTTTTTGTAACCACAATCCATGATACTTGATTCAAGAAGGCTTTTAATTCTATTTGCTGCTTATTCAACTGGTGCAAAGCAATATTTTTCTGATTTATCGTTAACTATTTAATGGGAAAACAGCAAGTATTGTAGGGAGCTGAAAAGGTGGATAATCCATTTTCTCCTCACATAAATTATGAGTACAGTGGGAAAAGATTTTTGTATAATAGACCATTATAATATTTTCATTGTAATGCATTTTTATTATATTGGAGCATTAAGTTTCACATCTAGTAACCAAGCCTCCTTTCTGACAGGTACGAATATAGCTGAATCGTGAATTCTTCAAGCTTACATTACTTCAATTTTTGAAATGTTTATGGTTGTTTAGAAAAGAAAATTAAAGAAAAACTTCAACGTACCCTTTCTACATTCATCTGATACATACCATTGTAAAGTTTCACGTCCTCCTCTGAAACGCTGGGATTGGCTCCCCAAACCACCATTTTGTGGATAAGAGTTGGATTCTTTGCAGCAGCAATGAGTGCTGTTATTCCACCGTCACTCCATCCCAGCAAGGAGAACTTCTTAAACTTCAGTGCCTTGTTTAGTACAGGGAAACAAACTGGAAATAACTGATTTTTACATCTGGATGGCTTTACCTGAAGACACAAGTCTCTTCAGAAGCAACCCTTCCCCACCGAAATCAAGGGAATTTACAAGTGATGGGAGTTTGGCTATGCTGCACCTACTAAATTTCATCTATGGTACTGGAGGCTTGCTAGATCAGTAGTTGCTACCTTGTGGCCCTTCGGATGTTGATGGTCTTGAGCACCCACCAGCTCAGCCAGAATGGCCAATGGTCAGGAAAGATGGGAGTTGTAGTCCAGCAATATCTAGAGGGTCACAGATTAGCCACTCCCATATTGTATCCTGGCAACCTACAAGAAGGGTAGGCAGCTCCCTTCTTCCAGACCATCTAAAGCAGTGTTTCCCAAACTTGAGTCTCCAGATGTTTTCGGGCTACAATGCCTATCATCCCTGACTGCTGGTCCTGCTAGATAAGGATGATGGGAGCTGTAGACATGTCCTAAGGTGAAAGACTTCTGGGGAAAGATTTATAATGAGTTGAAAAAAATGTTGAAAAATACATTTATTAAGAAACTAGAAGCCTTTCTACTTGGAATAATAGGATTGAAACTGCCCAGAAAAGATGTTAGACTGTTTTTGTATGCCACTACAGCGGCAAGACTTTTATTAGCCAAAAATTGGAAATCACAAGAGATACCAACAACAGAAGAATGGCAGATGAAGATGTTAGACTTTTTGGAGCTGGCCAACCTGACTGGAAGAATCCGCGACCAGAAAGAAGAGGAGATACATGAGGATTGGAAGAAATTTAAAGAATATTTAGCTAAATATTGTAATATAAGATAAATAGAAAATTCTTGGAAGTAACAAATAGGCGTAGGGGTAGAATAAGAATTTGTGGTAGTAAATATTAATGACTAGAATATTAATAAAAGAGAAGAAGATAGTAAATGAAAGTTAATTTTATTAGAAATATGATTTGGGAGAACTGTTACACAGGTGATACAATGAAATTCTGTTAGAGGGGATATGAGGAAGTCAGTTATCAATGTAACAAGAATTAGATTTGAAGAAACAAATTTTCTTTGTGTTTAGTTTATTGTGTTGTAATGTTTTTTTTATTTTTTTTATTTTTGTCATATATGTGGAAAATCAATTAAAAAAAATTGAGGGGGGGGAAGGATGATGGGAGCTGTAGTCCAAAACAGCTGGAGAGCCAAATTTGGGAAACCGTGATCTAACGTAATAGCCAAACCTTTGTAAAAGTAAAATACAGTAGGGATGACAGCCATCCCCTTGTGCTTTGAGTGAGAGTAGCCCATACATCTTGCCTCATAGGGTGCCAATCTTGATAGATGCTTCTGCGAAGCACAGAGAGGCCTGCCACTTCAGTCATGATGGTTGGTGCCAAGCCATGATGGTAGGTGTGTATGAAGGCTACTAGAACATCCTCTGAGGGTTCATTGTCACATGCTAGGGCAAGAACTATGCTCATTCTGGAGGTGGAGGGGAGATTAATTGGGTCACCAGATTGTAGGGCTAAAATTCTTTGCCTTAACCATTTAGGCCAACCCATTTGGTCCTCATTTTCTCTCTTCTCAATCCTCTTTGTGTTCCTCAAGGTGTTTTTCTCCAGAAGTAAGCCTGGCTGTTAAGAGCTATGAGAGAAAAAGATTCGGCACCCCCTACCATGTACCTCTTTAAGTTGTTTCCTTCAATTACATGCAAATGAACCAAAAGTTTTAGTGGCATGCATTTGGGTGTGAATACCTTACACTTGTTTTTGTGTTTGAATAGGCTATATGGTGAGTTTTTAAAAAAGGAATTAAGCTGAAGTCTTTGAAAGGAATAGGTTGCTAAAGCAAAAACGAGACAGAGGTATCCTGCAACAGAGGTAAAGGTAAAGGTAAAGGGACCCCTGACCATTAGGTCCAATCGTGACTGACTCTGGGGTTGCGGCACTCATCTCTCTTTATTGGCCGAGGGAGCTGGCGTACAGCTTCCGGGTCATGTGGCCAGCATGACTAAGCCACTTCTGGGAAACCAGAGCAGCGCACGGAAACGCTGTTTACCTTCCCGCAGGAGTGGTACCTATTGATCTACTTGCACTTTGTCATGCTTTCGAACTGCTAGGTGGGCAGGAGCAGGGACTGAGCAACGGGAACTCACCCCGTCGCGGGGATTCAAACTGCCGAACTTCTGATCGGCAAGTCCGAGGCTCTGTGGTTTCACCCACAGCGCCACCCGCATCCCTGTAACAGAGGTATCCTGCTACTAAACAGTTAATCATTTTCATAGTTTCCGAGCCACAAACTCTGAGGCTCAAAAAAATAAAAGTTTTGCTTGCTGTGTTTACTCCCACAACTAACATTCTAAAATCCCAGGGAATAATAATAATAATAATAATTTTTTATTTATACCCCGCCCTCCCCAGCCAAAGCCGGGCTCAGAGCGGCTTACAAGCAATAATAAAAACAAGATGAATGATTACAACTTAAAAACAAAAATAAAATACAACATTAAAATAATGGAACATTAAAATATTAAAATGTAGCCTCATCGCAGGAGGAGAAGGAAAAGAAAAAAGAAAGAGAGGGAGGGAGGGAATCAAATTGGCTCCAAGCCAAAGGCCAGGCGGAACAACTCTGTCTTACAGGCCCTGCGGAAAGAAATCAGATCCTGCAGGGCCCTGGTCTCATGAGGCAGGGCGTTCCACCAGGCCGGAGCCAGAGTTGAAAAGGCCCTGGCTCTGGTTGAAGCCAATCTAACTTTCTTAGGGCCTGGGACCACTAGAGTGTTGTTATTTATGGACCTTGAGGCTCTCCGTGGGGCATACCAGGAGAGGCGGTCCTGTAGGTACGAGGGTCCTAGGCCGTGAAGGGCTTTAAAGGTCAAAAGCAACACCTTAAATCTGACCCTGTACTCCACCGGGAGCCAGTGCATCTTGAAAAGCACTGAGTGAATATGCTCCCATGGCAGAGACCCCGTGAGGAGCCTCGCTGCAGCATTCTGTACCCGCTGGAGTTTCTGGGACAGCTTCAAGGGCAGCCCCGCGTAGAGCGAATTACAGTAGTCAAGCCTGGAGATGACCGTCGCATGGATCACTGTGGCCAGGTCGGGGCGGGAAAGGTAAGGGACCAACTGCTTGATGCGGCGAAGGTGGAAAAATGTCGCCTTGGCTGTTGCTGTAACTTGCGCCTACATGGAAAGGGAGGCGTCAAGGATTACACCCAAACTCTTAACGGAAGGCAATGGCACTAATTGGGCCCCCGCAAGAGAAGGGAGTTGGTCCCTCATCCCCATGCCATCCCGACCTAGCCATAGGACCTCTGTCTTCGAAGGATTTAGTTTCAATCGGCTCCCACGAAACCATCCAGCCACAGCTTCCAAGCATCTGGTCAGTGTGTTCGGGGCCGAGTCGGTGTGGCCATCCATCAGCAGATAGAGCTGAGTGTCATCAGCATATTGGTGACAGCCCAGCCCAAAGCTCCGGATAATCTGGGCAAGGGGGCGCATAAAGATGTTAAAAAGCATCGGGGAGAGAATTGCGCCCTGTGGCACTCCACACACCAAGGAGTGGCGCGACGACATTTCCCTCCCTAGTGCCACCCTCTGTCCCCGACCAGAGATAAAAGAGCACAGCCAGTTACGGGCTATGCCCTGTATCCCCACGTCTGCGAGGCGGTGGTCCAGAAGATCATGATCGACCATGTCAAAGGCTGCTGACAAATCTAAAAGGATCAGCAGTCCTGACCCGCCTCGATCCAGTTGTCTACTTCAGTTCTCCAAAGGGTGTTCCTTAGGAGGACAAATTTACCTGCATCAAGTCCACAGCATCTTTTGCATCTCTTTCAAAAAAATCTTCAGGGAAATCTCGAAGTGGGGGGATTGACTTTCCATACCCGCGAGGATCCCAGGCTACAAGTGTGAATTGCTGCTTGTTCATCGACTTCAGCTGTGGTCCAAAATCGGTCTGGCCACTCCCTACAAAAAATAGGTGAAATAATTGCACCAAATCAGACAATCGTTATGCCCATTGCTGTTTTCAGCCGGAACTCAGTTCCAGCACCTCTCAGGTGGGCGCCATTGCCATTATAAGAGAACAATGATGAGTTCTGGCACCTCTTTTTCCAGAAAAATAGCACTGGTATGCACATTTTAAGTTTAAAAGGAAACTCTGCCTTATGGGTACCACCCAATAAACCAACTTTGTGTCTTTCTTTCTCTGCTCAAGGAGTTACAGATCTGACATAATATCCTGCAACTACTGACCACAGTCACAGATACTCTCTTACAATGATGAGCAATTGGAAATTAAGCCCCAACAGCTATATTTACAGTGGTACCTCTGGTTACGAACTTAATTTGTTCCGGAGGTCTGTTCTTAATCTGAAACCGTTCTTAACCTGAGGTACCACTTTAGCTAATGGGGCCTCCTGCTGCTGCTGTGCTGCCAGAGCGTGATTTCTGTTCTCATCCTGAAGCAAAGTTCTTAACCCGAGGCACTACTTCTGGGTTAGCGGAGTCTGTAACCCAAAGTGTTTGTAACCCGAAGTGTTTGTAACCCGAGGTGTTTGTAATCCGAGGTACCACTGTACTTAATATCTATCCCCCATATGCTTACAATCAATGGTATGAGGACACCTTTTGACCAGGGAAATGTTGTCCAATGCACCAGACTTGTTCTGAGAATTGTTCTTGGTTACACTGTAGTGGCTCGGTGCAAGAGAGGTCAGGACTCATTTGATAGTTGTGGAGAAGGGGGGAATTCAACAGGTGTAGCTTGCGTGATAACTCTCATCATCAAGGAAGACCATATGGTGGGATATGTGCATAAGAACATAAGAAGAGCCCAATGGCCCATCACAGCCAACATCTTGTTCTCATATGGGGCAATCAGATGCCCATGGGATGCTCACATTGAGGACCCAAGTGCAAGAGCCCTCTCCCCTCCTGTGGTTCTCAGCACAGAAGCCTTAGGGTCTCTAACTGTGGGGGCAGAGCAATAGCTTTCATGACTAAGGTAAAGGTAAAGGGACCCCTGACCATTAGGTCCAATCGTGACCAACTCTGGGGTTACGGCGCTCATCTTGCTTTATTGGCCTAGAGAGCCGGCATTTGTCTGCAGACAGCTTCCGGGTCATGTGGCCAGAATGACTAAGCCACTTCTGGCGAACCAGAGCAGCACACGGAAACACCGTTTACCTTCCCGCCGGAGCGGTACCTATTTATCTACTTGCACTTTGATGTGCTTTTGAACTGCTAGGTTGGCAGGAGCAGGGACTGAGCAACGGGAGCTCACCCCGTCGCAGGGATTCAAACCGCCGACCTTCTGATCGGCAAGTCCTAGGCTCTGTGGTTTAACCCACAGTGCCACCTTAGCTTTGGGTCCTTATCTTTCATGACTAACAACCATCAAAAGCCTTCTCTTCCATGCCTTTGTCTAGCCCTCTCTATGTTGAAATAAGAGATGAGGCAATAGCTTTTGCGGAGAATTGAAAGCAGCTTGGAATTAAGGGGTGCTGCTCCTCACCTGCACACCTGTCATCCTCTTTTCACCTTTGGCATCCTTGCAAACACCTGTTTGACCAGAGGCAAGAAAAACGTCTCTACTCCCAGGCAAGCAATGCCTCTTTCAAATCCAGTTCTAGTTCTACATTCTTAAAAACTGCATATTTGGCCTAAATAGGTAAACAAACATGTAGAAGTCCGTGAACACTCCTGAATTAAATAAGTGGCACAGAAGGCGTCTTATATTTTAGGTACAAAATGGATTACTTCTGTATGATGGCTATGCTCAATCTCCACTGTCTGAGGCAGGATGACTGTGAATCAAAAGTGGGGAAAGTTGTACTTGGGTCCAGCTGGTCTGGGTGACCACTGTGAGAAAAAGTTGGTGGACTGAGTTGTTCTTAGCTCCTTACAAGATTTTTTAAAAAATCATTGCCACTCTATAAGAGTGTGAATGGTATGAGTAAGCCTGGTTCTTGTGTATATATGTCTTATTGAGGAAAAGAACATCACCGAGAAAGACCACAAACATAAGACGAAGACCAAAGACGTAAGACAAAAATATCCAAACCTAACATTCCAGGGAGAAGCAGGACAGCATGGCTTCCGCTTCCCGTTTGCTGATAATGTAGTCGGACGCCATTCACTTCAACTTTAGCTGAGGTTACTGAAGTCCTAGAGGAAATATCAGCCCCCCCCCAACAAATAACATTTTAGCTTTATAACACCTGAATTGGAGGATCAGACTGCCCAGTCTTACTGTTAAGACTGATGCTGTTAGTGAAAGAAGGATAAAGTGTGGTTGTTTGCACTTTAGGTACGGAAGGAATTTTTTGTTCTCTACGATAGGAGTGAGGTTGCCAAAAATTAGAAAAACAGAATTGTGGTCTGAGGCTGTTCTTTTAGCAGACTGTGAAAGATTTACTCAGTGCTTTGCCAGCTTTTGAAGGAGGATGGGCCTTCAGCTGCTGGGGAATAAACAAATGAAACATCCTCCTGCATGGAAACACAGAATGCTGCTATCCAGTGAAGTGGTTCTGTAAGTGCAAGGATTTTGTTTGTGCAGTGGACCCCCCTCTCCTTTCTCTGTGCATCCCCCCCCTCTACAAATCTGCTCCAGAGGGGGTCAGAGGAGAACTCCAGAACAGATTTAACTGCCGGGATTGTTGACTTAAAATCTGGGTACAGTGGACGCTCAGGTTACGAACGTGATCCGTGCGAGAGGCACGTTCGCAACCTGCGCACGTCTGCGGGTCAGGATTCGGTGCTTCTGCACATGTGCAAAGCGTGATTTAGCGCTTCTGCACATGCGCAAGCGCTGAAACCTGGAAGTAACCTGTTCCGGTACTTCCGATTTCGGCGCGGTGTGCAACCCGAAATCGCACAACCCAAGGTATGACTGTACTCTACAAAAGATGAGGAACATCAGTGCGTTTTGCAACATTGGTAAACCAAATTCTTCAGCCTCATTTGATCTGAGTTTCTTCTCCCACACAGATCTCCTTACAATCCAAATTCAGAACTATCAATTACATCCCACTGTGAAGCAAGTAATGTCACTTACTAATTGCATGCTGGTATTTTAGTTATTAAATAGGCATATACGTACAGAAAAAAGTAAAACTGAGATTTGATACTCTTAAAGGAACGGAGCAACCATTTCGAGTTCTATTAAAACATCGCTCCCAGGGTTCTGTCAGGCTCCCCTGACAGATAAATGTTGGACTCCAACTCTCCTGTTCTGGAGTCATACTTCTTTAAGGAATGGAACCCAGAATGCATAATATTCTCCTGAGCTTCCAATAAAACGCTCAGCATGGCATTCCCTCCCCCAATTCCCTTCTTTTAGTCAGTATCTGCTGTTTTGCTTCTATGTAGCTGGAAACCAATCTGTTGAGTTAATGACTAACAAAGGCACAAAAAGATAATGGATCCACTAATCTAGACATTGGTCTGGGGAGCGGGGAAGTGCGATACCAGCAACTGAACCAGCTTTATGTGTTTATTTGGGAAGGAAAACCGAATCGCAGGGGCAACAACTGCAATACTGCAAGCTCGCAGCTCTCGTTCAGCTACTTATAGTGCATATGGTGCTTGCTTATAATCAAATCTTGCGAAGGATTCCTGTTCTTCTGCAACTGTGCTGTTTTCACATGGTACTTTCTGGATGTCCCGTGATCATGTGATCAAAGGAGCCGTGCACTGGGCGCGGCCAGGATTTATGTTAGGGGGTGCAGAACGGAGCTATCTGCAAATATTTTTTATTTATTTATGGCTAGGAGTTATTTCTCTTTGTTTTCTGATGTATTTCTTATCAAACAAACAAATATTAAATGAATATTAAATTAAATTAAATTTTAAAATAATATCGGTGTGGCGCGAGCAAATCTTTATGCAGAAAGTGTGGCCCAGAGAAAAAAAGTTTGGGAACCACCGGGCTGCGCGCTATGCTCTCTAACCTTCCACGTTAGGCACGCACGGCTCTCCTCCCCCGTCCTTCAACGTTCTGCCCACCGCCCCGTGGTCGTCGGAAGCCACCGACTGCGCGCGCGCACAGTCCCTCCCCCGCCTTCCCGTCTCTGAGTCGCTGAGGCTGCAGAGCCTCCCCCGCCTCGTCTGTCCTCCCCGTCTCAACAGGGAATTTACCCGTAGGAAGCAGCCGGCGCCTGGGAGACCCGCAGCGTCGCCCCCCACTGCGCGGAGCGGGAGAGCTGGGAGAGACGGCGCCGCAGCAAGAGCCCTCCGCTTCCCGGCCGAGCCATGGCCCTTTCTGCTTCTGCCGCGCGGTGGCTCCGCCTTCGCCTTCCTAAGGGAAGGACGGGGGACCGAGAGGATCCTCGAAGGGTTAACAGGCGCCGATTTCGCAACCGGGCAGGAGAATCAGGGCCGGCCCTATCGTTATTAGGCAGGTTGAGGCGACCCATTTGGAGTGCGGAGGCTTTTGTTTTTGTTTTGGCTTTTAATTAGTGCCAAATTTACCTATAAGCTAAACAAGCCATAGCTTAGGGCCCCACTCTCTTGGGGGGGGGGCAAAAAATATTAAAGGAAAAACAACAACTGGATTTTGTTATGTGCAAATGGCTTTAGATACCTATTAGGTCCATAAATTACCATATAGCATATATTCAACACAAAAAAATCAACATTTTGTTGTTGACAAAGGACAGCTGGACATATGAAGGACCCCATTACTATCAGTAGCTTAGGGCCTCATCAAACCTAAATCCGGCCCTGCTTTTAATTGTTTCGTTTATTTCCCCCACTTATTGCTAGCAACTTTTTTTAAATCCCTTTAATTTTTTTAATCCCTTAAATTTTTTTGTTCCTGCATTGCAGGGGGTTGGACTAGATGACCCTTGCAGTACCCCACCCCGACTATAATTCTGATTTTAATTGCAATTGAAGGCCTGTGTGTGGAGTGTTGGAGGGGTGGTACCTCTGGTGGGGGGGGGGCACAAATCACGCTCCTTTTGGTCCTCCACCTTGCACTTAGCTTTCACTCGTGGCTCCTGACATGTGACAGCAGCCACACTCCAGGAAGGGCTTTGACTGGCTGGCTAAACCAGGGGAGGGCAGCCGATGATGGGACTCAAACCCTTGGTGAGATAGGGACTTCCCCTGCATGTGAAAAGAAAAGCTTGGAAAAAGAAATTAGCTAGATTCATGGTGGGGCGGGGGGACTCATTGGGGGCTGTGTCAACTAGGACAAGTTGAATAAAGCCTCAATGTTCTGGTGCAGTTTATCACAATGCAGTGGTACGCCAGGTTAAGTACTTAATTCATTCTGGAGGTCCGTTCTTAACCTGAAACTGTTCTTAACCTGAAGCACCACTTTATCTAATGGGGCCTCCCGCTGCTGCCGCCGCCCCACCACCCCACGATTTCTGTTCTCATCCTGAAGCAAAGTTCTTAACCTGAGGTACTATTTCTGGGTTAGCGGAGTCTGTAACCTGAAGCGTCTGTAACCTGAAGCATCTGTAACCCGAGGTACCACTGTACAGTGGTACCTCTGGATGCGAATGGGATCCGTTCTGGAGCCCCGTTCGCATCCTGAGTAGAACGTAACAGGCGTCTGCGCATGCACAGGTCACGTTTTGCAACTTCTGCGCATGTGCGTGATGTCATTTTGAGTGTGCGCATGCGCGAGCAGCGAAACCCGGAAGTAACGCATTCCATTACTTCTGGGTCGCCACGGAGCGTAACCTGAAAACGCTCAACCTGAAGCATATTTAACCCCAGGTATGACTGTACCAGCTACTGGCGCGCAGGTGTGAGAGGCGTGCTAGAGGACTGGTTCCCTGGCTACTGTTGGAAAGGGCATGCGCAACTTCCTGCACCTTATCCAGTGGAGCTCTTTATATTTATGTCTTCATTGCATTCCTAGCCCTCCTTTTCTCCAAGGGGCACAAGGGTTTCCACTTCCTAGCAACCCTGCAAGTAGCCCAAGCTCACTCAGTCTACTTCTTGGCTGAGTGGAAATTTGAATCTGGGTCTCCACAGCCCTGGTCTGGCACCCTAGGCTGGCCTCAACCAGAGCCAGGGCTTTTTTGGCTGTGGCCCCAATCTGGTGGAATGCTCTGTCACAAGAGACTAGGGCCCTGCGGGACTTGACGTCTTTCCACAGGGCCTGTAAGACAGAGCTGTTCCACCAGGCCTTTGGCCAAGGCACAGTCTGACCCCCTCCTTCTGTAATCCTCATAGAACTCTAGCCCAATGGTTGCCATTAATTTGATTCTGAATTGATTTGAGAATGTATTTTAATTAATTGATTGTGATTTTATGTAAACTGTGCTGTTTTTATTGTTGTTAGCCGCTCTGAGCCCAGTTTTGGCTGGGGAGGCCAGGATATAAATAATAATAATAATTATTATTATTATTATTATTATTAACTACCACACTAACTTGTTCTTACAATTTGTTAACTCTGCTAATGATGATAATAACATTTTTATACCCAGTTTTCTACAAAAATACACAGGGCAACTTTCACAAAGTCTACACAACACAAAATAAGTCATGCAGATACATTTTAAGAGGCAAAATGAAACCTAAAAATGAAACAAACTAGCACATGAAACCAACAGCAGCTAAAAACAAGGAGCAGCTCTAAAAAAACAGTTTAAATAATAATTCTCCCCAAGTCCCAGGATGGTAACAATGTAGATAAAACAGCTTAAAACAAATGGCAGTCACTACCAGAGTGGGTCCCAAAGTATGTATACCTTACACAATAAAAGATTAGGAGGCATGGGATTATGCGCTAGTTCCCTTGGCTCCAGTTTCTCCTGTCGCTGAGGTTCGTTCTTAACCAGGATGCGAAATCAGGATTTGAGGCTGCTTCCATAGCTACCAGGGAACTTCATGGGAGTTAACCTTGGTTGCTGTTCATGCTGATGTAACATAAAAGCTGCAGCTGAGATTGCACATGCGGATTCCAGGGGAAAGGGAAGAGGAAGTCCTGTGGTCCCCTTGCAAACCCCATGGTTAGGATATTGAGTGTGCTACATCTGGAATGGTTTCACATGCCTGGTCCTTTTAACTACATATAATTCACCCGATGTGACCAAAAACACTACCATTACAAATCATTCTACTGTTCTGAAATCCTTCCCTTCTGAGGCCACGCCATGCTAGATCTGAACTGCCATGATTTTGTTGTTCTTTTATTGCACATATCTAGGTAAAGGTAAAGGACCCCTGGACAGTAAAGTCCAGTCAAAAGTGACTCTGGGGTTGCGGCGCTCATCTCGCTTTCAGGCAGAGGGAGCCGGCGTTTGCCCACAGACAGCTTTCCGGGTCATGTGGCCAGCATGACTAAATCACTTCTGGTGCAACGGAACACTGTGATGGAAACCAGAGCGAACAGAAATGCCATTTACCTTCCCGCCACAGTGATACCTATTTATCTACTCTCACTGGTGTGCTTTCAAACTGCTAGGTTGGTATGAGCTGGGATGGAGCAACGGGACCTCACCCTATTGTGGGGATTTGAACTGCCAACCTTCTAATCGACAAGCCCAAGAGGCTCAGTGGTTTAGACCACAGCACCACCCATGTCCCTGGTACATATGTATGGTGTGGTGAGTCTGACATCCATAAAACTGGGCTGCTCATAGTGTGTTGACTAATCTCCATGCTGTTAGTATCAAAGACAGAATGGGACTAGCCCAATCCAAAACAACACAGTCCCAAACAATAGCCATAACATTGAGCTACAATGATTAGCCAGACCTAGTCTGAAATCCTGTGCACAGTTCCTTAGGATCAAATCCCATGTACAGGATTGAGTGGCAGATCAGTGGCTGAAGGAGCATCTCAACCCCTATTTTTCAGGTCCAGCTCTGAGGTCCTTCTGGCAGTTCCCTCACTGTGAAAAGTGAGGCTACAGGGAACCAGGCAGAGGGCCTTCTTGGCAGTGGCACCCGCCCTGTGGTACGCCCTCCTATCAGATGTCAAGGAGATTATCTGTTTTGTAACAAACAAACAAAACTTAAATAAAAACTAATTTAAAAAAGAAGAGCAACGGCAGTGGCATTGCTAGAAAGTGCAGTTTCCCCCAGTCTTTCCTTGCTTGGTTCTTACTGAGAGCCAGTGTGGTGTAGTGGTTAAGAGTGGTAGACTCGTAATCTGGGGAACCGGGTTCGCTTCCCCACTCCTCCACATGCTGGGTGACCTTGGGCTAGTCACACTTCTCTGAAGTCTCTCAGTCCCACTCACCTCACAGAGTGTTTGTTGTGGGGGAGGAAGGGAAAGGAGAATGTTAGCTGCTTTGAGACTCCTTCGGGTAGTGATAAAGCGGGATATCAAATCCAAACTCTTCTTCTATATGCTAATAGTGAGTGACTCAAGATTGATATATGCTTTCAGTTTTTGTATCTGATAATATTTTATTATTTACATTAAAGCTAGAGCAGTCTTGCATCCATTTATATTGGGTTTTTTAAAATTAAAATTATACAAATACATTAATTTGACGGCAAATTCTATACAGGCAGCACCAGAGCATTCATAATAGCAAAATGTAAAGCAAAATGTAAAGCAAAATGTCCATACTTTCCCCTGCAAAGTAGTTTATGCTGGTTTATGACTCTCATTTGTTACTCATTTCTGACTCCTGCTTTATTTTGGCAAGGAGATCTATCCTCTGGCTAGCAAAGAGAGCTCTGGCCAGCTTTCCCACCGTTGCTCCTTTGCTCCCTTCCTTCATCAGCCACCTCTGAAACATTTGATAAACTTTTTCCTTTAAGCCATCCCTCTCGTAGTCATGGTCAATTTCCTCCAGGTCAGGGTCACTGAAGCCCAGCTGCCGCGCCGTGGGTTTCCACTTCTTCCCCATATTTTCTCTCACGAGGTTCAGTTGAACTTCTGAAACGAGAGCAGTGTTCTCTGGTGGCGACAAAAGGAAAATGCTTCTTTAGTTCTTTGGTGATGGAACACCGTTGCTTTTGTTCTCAGAGGCAATAGGAAGATCCTGACAAACCCCATCTTGCGTGAGAAACATGGGTGTGAGGGGGCAGGCAGGCCAACCCTGCTGCTAACAGTGAATGCAGGGCTCTGAGTGCATGTCAATCAATCAATCTCTCTCTCTCTCTCTATATATATATGGTAAAGGACCCCTGGATGATTAAGCCCAGTCAAAGGTGACTACGGGGTTGCAGCACTCATCTCGCTTTCAGGCTGAGGGAGCCGGCATTTGTTCACAGACAGCTTTCCAGGTCGTGGCCAGCAAGACTAAACCGCTTCTGGCACAACAGAACACCGTGACGGAAACCAGAGTGCATGGAAACGCCGTTTACCTTCCCGCCGCAGTGGTACCTATTTATCTACTTGTGGTGGTATGCTTTCGGACTGCTAGGTTGGCAGGAGCAGGGACAGAGCAAGGTAGTTGTGGGGATTCGAACTGCCGACCTTCCGATCAGAAAGCCCAAGAGGCTCAGTGGTTCAGGCCACAGCGCCACCCGCGTCCCTATGTCAATATATTCACCATGGAACCTCCATTTGAGTGTGAATTCTGAGCCAGTCAGAATTGTTTGAAAATGCCACATGACTGCATTGCAAGGCCACAAAGCATGTGCAGAGCTACTTTTCTGCACTTTTTTTTTTTTAGCAGCCCACCTGTGTAGACTTCCATGGGATCATAAACCACAGTGGTACAGAATTCCTGATCCCATGGAAGCCTTACAGTCTTTTGTGCAGAAGACTTTCCACTTGCAGATGTCCGTACTTTATGTATTGACATCAAAGGGGGTTGCAGGGAATTCATGCAATGTTGTGGGGGAAGCCACCAGGTATTCGCCTGCTCCCTCCTTTACTCATGGCACCCCTTCTTGTGTAATGAATTCATAAAGGGGCCTAAATACTTTACCGAGGCAAAGTTCGCAAACCGGAACACTACTTCCAGTTTTGCGGAGTTCGTAAACCGAATCGTTTGTAAACAGGACTGTTCTTAAACCGAGGTACCGCTGTACTACTACTAAGGGATACAAGCTAGGCGGCCAGAATCTTCAGGGTCAGAATCCCAAAATCTGACTGCAAAGTCTGTGTTTTGTGGAGATCACTAGCACCTCTGTTTCTACAGATTAATATTTTTGTTACTACTACTAATTTATTTATTTTTTATGTCTCAGCCACTCTGGGTGGCGTCCAACAAAATACAGAGGAAAGAAGGGGGGGGGAGACATCAAACATTAAAAATGTTCCCAAAACAGGGCTCCCTTTAGATTTCTATGAAAAGTCATATAGCTGTTTAATTGTTTGATATCAGAAAGGAGAGCGTTCCACAGGGCAGGCGCCACTACAGAGAAGGCCCTCTGCTTGGTTCCCTGCAAGCTCACTTCTTGCAGGGAGGGAACTGCCTGAAGGCCCTTGGAACTGGACCTCAGTTTGAGCATGTCGTATCTTTCCTTGGTAGATGTTTTCAGTTCTATTCAATCCAAACTTACCGTATTTTTTGCTCTATAAGACTCACTTTTTCCCTCCTAAAAAGTAAGGGGAAATGTGTGTGCGTCTCATGGAGCGAATGCAGGCTGCGCAGCTATCACAGAGGCCAGAGCAGCAAGAGGGATTACTGCTTTCACTGCGCAGCGATCCCTCTTGCTGTTCTGGCTTTTGAGATTCAGAATATTTTTTTCTTGTTTTCCTCCTCCAAAAACTAGGTGCGTCTTGTGGTCTGGTGCGTCTTATAGAGCGAAAAATACGGTACATATCCTGAACAGAGTTTCAAAGGAAAATGTATGGCTTTGAAAGCAAGAACTATTTCATGAAGGAAGAAAAAAGTTTTAACTTCAGTACTTACCAAACAGTTTCTGGTAATCTGCAGGATTATAATAATTATTTTCCGGCATAGTACGTATTTGTTGAGGTTTTTGTTTAATGGTTAAGACGTTGTGAGAGCCTATCTGAATTGCACTACTATTATATATATTGTAGCTTGCAGGTTCTCCTGTATGTAAGACAATTTTTTAAAAAACACCTGTTTAATAAAGGAAGTATAAAACGACACACAAGCAAAATGAGCACAGAGACAGTGCAGGGGGATAAATTACTGACCAGTGTGTTGACACATGTTAATTTTATGATGGAAATAGTAAAATGGCAAAAATGCATTATTTGAACGCTGCACTTATATGTTGGGTAGTTTCACATCAAGGAAAGAATGGTTCCTGCTCCTAGAATTTATGTTACAAGGGCATATTTACACAACCAGGTTTATTTCTCAGGTTGGTGTCTGGTATAGTTAATCATGGAATGATAGAATTGTAGAGTTGGAAGGGACCCCAAGGATCATCTAGTCCAACCCCCTGCAATGCAGGGAAATGCAGCTGTCCCATACAGAAATCGAATCTCTGACCTGCCATTATCAGCACTGTGCTCTAACCAACTGAGCAAGCCAGGCTGCTCCAATAGTTCTTTGATAAGAGTTAAAATCATAGCAAACCTTTGAAAGCTTGTGTCAGTCAGATCAGTAGGACGAGACAACAAACTCCCCAAAGAGAAAACATGTTGGCTCTTCTGTATCAGGCACTTCCAGCTCTCAAGAGACTGCGATCTACTCCCAGTTTAAACAAACTGGCAGTGATCTGGCTTTTTTTAGGAGGAGAGTCCAGAGTTGTTCAGCTTTTTGGGGGTGAATGCCATAAATCGCTTGCAGTAAATGCCAACACAAGCAAACGTACACAGCGGGGGCCCGAGACATTCATTCAACTGTTTTTTTTATTCGCAGGGACTAAAAGTTTCCCGCGATCTCCAGGAGATCTACTCTGTCAATCGCGGTTGACCGGTTGGACATAGCTGTTCTATATCAACAGTATTTCAAAAATGTTGCGAGAATTAAGTCTTTTGAGTCAAATAGATAATGCATTTTGAGACTTCGTTCAGTGAATGTGACTGTATCTTGTTGAGACCAAGCAAGCAGCTGTTTCTGGAGCTCCAAAATTCTGTTGTTTTTTTTTTTTTCATTTTGAAAGGGAACAGCACCACAAAAGGGAATCTCAAACTCTCTCCTTGTGGAAAGAGCAGGTTGCAGGGGCCAGTTCTGCAACCTAACACTAGTCTATGCTGTTTGCACCTTAGGCCCCTCCAAAAATCTAACTAGTGTGCCAAATAAACCCTGGGAAAGCGGGGTTAAATCCTACAAAATTGGCTGATGGGAACAGGCATACTCAGCCAAGGCAGAATTGGATCCCACCCACCCTGGTCGATCAGTTCATTTCACGTGTGACATCAGCTGATGGACAGGTGGATATGATTGGAGGGAAATAACTGTGTAGGCCAAGACTGGCCCATGGATTGGAGCTTCCCTACTTCTGCTTTAGAGCTACCAAATGGTATTATAGCCTTAAAGAGTCCGGACTGCTCATGCCGCTCATGTTGAGATCATACTGCTCATATCAAGAAATAACTAGAGTTTTTTACCTGAATTCTGTTTGTGTATAGGTGTATGGGCGAAGTT
This sequence comes from Podarcis filfolensis, assembly GCF_964270895.1. Taxonomy (NCBI): domain Eukaryota; kingdom Metazoa; phylum Chordata; class Lepidosauria; order Squamata; family Lacertidae; genus Podarcis; species Podarcis filfolensis. Next base: position 26,906,379 of record NC_139603.1, on the reverse strand, counting down.
CGTCTTCATAAAAGAGGTCGATTCCTCTGGATCTAAAGAGGTATGCAAATTGTGTCAAAACTGTACCACTGCTCTTGAAACATTAAACAACAACAACAACAATTTATTATTTATACCCCGCCCATCTGGCTGGGTTTCCCCAGCCACTCTGGGCAGCTTCCAACAAGATCCTAAAATACAATAGTCTATTAAACATTAAAAGCTTCCCTAAACAGGGCTGCCTTCAGATGTCTTCTAAAAGTATGGTAGTTGTTTTTCTCTTTGACATCTGATGGGAGGGCGTTCCACAGAGCGGGTGCCACTACCGAGAAGGCCCTCTGCCTGTTTCCCTGTAACTTGGCTTCTTGCAGCGAGGGAACTGCCAGAAGGCCTTCGCACTGGACCTCAGTGTCCTGGCAGAACGATGGGGGTGGAGACACTCCTTCAGGTATACTGGACTCTTGACAGTGCAAAAACCTACTCAGACAAAAACCTACCCAGGTGCAACAGAGCTCCTGCATCATTAATGTAGATGAGGGAATTTCAACAGGTGGATATTTCACGATACAAAGTGGTGGTCTTGGGAGAGCAGCAGCTGCCAGAAGGGAGAGGTGAGGACATCAAGCCCCAGTACTTTTCAGAAGACCACAGTGACTTCCGACAGAATGAAGTCCTCCCAGATAGACAGTCTAAGCTTCCAGTGCTGTACAGTGGTACCTTGGGTTAAGTACTTAATTTGTTCTGGAGGTCCGTTCTTAACCTGAAACTGTTCTTAACCTGAAGCACCACTTTAGCTAATGGGGCCTCCTGCTGCTGCCGCGCCGCCGGAGCACGATTTCTGTTCTCATCCTGAAGCAAAGTTCTTAACCTGAAGCACTATTTCTGGGTTAGCGGAGTCTGTAACCTGAAGCGTGTGTAACCTGAGGTACCACTGTACTTGCTGATTGTCACGGAGCCACATTTGCAGCCCACAGTGCTGATGAGCCAGAGAGTTCTTTCATAGTTGGGACCACCCAAGACCCACCTTCCCTGGAGCTCCCTGGGATGTGTGTACCCTGAGAGAAGACACCAGGCAAGGGAGCTAGCACCATCAGCTCCTGAAATAGGCCTGAGGATGTTTGGCACCACTTGTTAATAACCCGCCTGAGGCACCTTGCCCAAAGGTAGCATATAGATGCAATTGATCAATATAATTAAGTTACCAATTTCTATTCAGCCCACAGCCAGTGCAGTACAGAATGATATTCCAACCAGCACTCCTAGTGCTCTTACACCAGAGGAGGCATATCCCGACAAAGAGAGAAGTCAAGGGAGTTTTTGCCGATTCTCCCTCAAAACGCTTGCTTACGTTTGTTTTATGGTTGTAATGCTTTTATTTGTTTTATAATTGCATATTTTATTGTTGTAACCCACAGGATTATTGTTGAAGGGCAGGTAAGAGATCTAATTACAAACAAACAAATAAAACTGCTCCAGAACAGATTTCCAAAGCACACTGGGGATTGCTGGGCAAAGGGGATTGGCAAAAACCTTCTCTCGTCTTCTGAGGTGATTCCACCAGATCAAAAGCCCTTTTAGTACAATGGCACGAAAGGGCCACCACCCAGTTTTTAGGGTGCTGGAGAATCCCTTATGTACAGATGGATATCGCAAAATGGAGCACAGCTTACAACATTGATAATGAAACATGACAGTCCTAAGAAAACAATACAAATAAAATACAGCACAACGAACAGCAGCACTAATGCTCTCTGTAGAAACTGCACCACAAACAGTATTTCGCGATTCAAATGCTTGGACAAAAGCGATTCCATTCCACAAAGCTTCCCAGTCAGTGCTGCTCATTGGGTGACCTCAGACAAATATTCATTTCAGTCAACCTCAGAAGGTTGTGAAGTGAAATGGTATGAGAGTGGGGAGAACTGTTTGCCGCAAGCTCCTTGAAGGGAGGGCAGGATGAAAATTTAATAAAAGGCATAAATATAAATATGCATAGTAACCTTAAAGCTCAACAGTTTTTGAATTGCTATTACATTTTAGCTGCCCAGGGTTAGTAGGATGGGACGAAAGACTGGCTCATAAAAAATGGGACAGCTTTTATTTTCTTCATAGAAGGTAGTGAAGAAGAGCCATTTTACTGCATGTGTGCTCTTTCTCCCTGAAGGAACAAAAAGAAGACCCTCAATCAGTTCACTTACCAGTTTCTGTACTGAAGCTTCTGCCAAAATAGTAAGGTCTGAATGGGTTAGATTGATGATCCACACCAGATTCAGGTACGGGTGGTTTATTGAAGCTAAAGGGATTGGCTGATCCGTAGAGATCTTCTGGGCTTAGAGATGCTCTGAGATTTGCAGGTCCGGGCCCATAGTGCCTAACTTGATTCAGCCGGCTATTATTTTCCCTTTCCAGAGTAGCTCTGAGCGGCGGTGGTTTCCACTGACGACTGTATGGGTCCACAGTGGTGTTGCTTTGACGGGCGCCAGGCTCGACCTTTTCAGGCCTCAGGTGTGACTCCTGCATCGGGCGGGCAGCAGTCGCTTTTGCATACGGGTCGTGAGATACCTTCCTCCTCCTCTCCTGCTCCAGCATTTCGGCGCTGTATGACACGGAACGGCCTTCCGCCTTGTCCATCCTGCTGCCGTGCACGTGGTAGTTCAGCTCGTCCTGCAGTTTCCGCTCCAAGGTCACCGGAGGATCCAAGGACGTTTCGCAGCTCTCCACAGGTTCATTCACCGGGCAAGCCGCAAACATGGCTTCGTCTACGGTGTTGCTAGCCGCAGGACACGGAGAGCTGTGAAGGGAGCCGGGAAGATCTGCAGGGCAGAAAGGGAGAGACCTAAGAGGATTGATCGTTTTGCAGAGATTTCATTGCAATGTTCTAGCACAGGGGTCAGCAAACTTTTCCAGCAGGGGGCCGGTCCACTGTCCCTCAGACCTTGTGGGGGGCCAGACTAAATTTTGAAGAAAAAAAATGAACAAATTCTTATGCCCCACAAATAAAATCAATACAGCTAGTAGTGACTCTGAATGCTCCTGCAGTGACACACAACACACACACACACACCCATGGATGCCAAGCAGCAAAAATATGGTATTGTAAAGGTTTTTTCCACCCACTTTCTGAACAAAGAGCTGGCCTTCCAGAGAGATGTGCCGTAACTGTACAGGTGTTGTTCTACAGGGGTGCTGACAGTGCAATCCTAAAACGTGTCCACTCAGAGTAAGTCCCATTGGGTTCAAAGGGACTTACTCCCAGGTAAGTGGGGCTAGAATTGCAGCCCTAATCTCTAAGACAGGGGTCAGCAAACTTTTTCAGCAGGGGGCCGGTCCACTGTCCCTCAGACCTTTGGGGCTGGACTAGATTTTTTGGGGGGAGGGGGGAATGAACGAATTCCCGTGCCCCACAAATAACCCAGAAATGCATTTTAAATAAAAGGACACATTATACTCGTGCAAAAACACACTGATTCCCAGACTGTCCGTGGGCCGGACTTAGAAGGCGATTGGGCCAGATCCAGCCCCCGGGCCTTAAGTTTGCCTACCCATGTTCTAGCAGCTTGGTGAGGCTCTACTGCTGTGAGATCAAGGCTGCATCCAGGGCCAGGGAGCCTATGGGCCTCCAAAAACTGTTGGACTACAATTCCCATCAGTCCAGTAGCATAGGGAGGGTCACAGCTTTCCCTGACCTATCCTACACTCTCACCTTGGATCTCAATGAACTCAATGGGACTTACTTCTGAGTAGATTTGCACTGAATTGTGCTGTAAGCATGAAAAGCTCATTGGGTTGCTATGCTTTAATAAAACAAATATTGGTCCTCTGCCACAGAAAAATTGTCTTATACAGTCAGCCTAACTTGCTATCATCTGGGAGATGCCATAAGCTGCTGTATTGCTGTACCAGTGTGCTCTGGCATGAAGTTCTAGCATCGCCTGCCATTTCCCATGGCCCAGCAAATGGTAAGTGAAGGTACCATACTTCAAAATCACAACCAGAGAGAACTAGAAGTAAGTCTTCCAAAACCAGAAGATTATAGAAAGTGCTCTCACAAAACTTCCACTCAACACACTTGGGGGGTGGGGTAGAAGCCTAGAAGGACAAAGGAATACTAAATAACTCCCCCCCCCCCCAAATTGGAAGAATTGTGTTCACACCACCACCCTATTCTAGGGCTGATATATATTGTCCATATCTTCAATGATGTTGGTTTCATAATTTTAGACCTGGCAATATATCACAATCAGAATGTGTGTGTGATTGTGTGCTATGCAAAAATCATGATGCAGGAAAAACCGTGAAGGCAGTTAATGCCTGTGTATAGCTCCACCCTTACTTCAGACAATGTGATATATCAGTGTATTGTGATGATGAAAACCAGGTACCACCCAGCCCTGCTCTATTCTGACTATTCAGAAGCTCAGGTTGAACAAGTAATCAGCATAAATAACTGCCAGCAAACATTTTAAAAAAACCACTTCCAGAATTAACAGGAAGAGAAGAGGTTGCTATTCTACCTCATCTTTCCGGCAAGCAGAAATCCCCCAAAGTAAAAAGTAGGTGTGGTCTTTGTTCTTATGCCAACCCAACAGGATGGCCCAAAGGGGCCTTTGGTATTGATCCACCCTGAGGCCTGCTGGCAGGTTTCCTTTGGCAGCTGCTACACCTCAGGCTGTGGGTTTCAGCCTAATACCCAAAGGTCAAGAGCCTTTTGGTAGCTATAGACTCTGAATATAAACGGCAAGAATAATGACTTTTGGAAGTGTGAATGGTTCTTGGCTTCTTGTTGTTGTGAAAATCCTGCTCAGCCCCTGCTGCTTCCACGCTATGGGATTTCACCAGGCACTGTCTGTTTGTCTGTGTGGGCTTCCCTTGCCCCCCCCAAAAGAGAAACAGATGATGAATTCTCCACCCCAAACTGACTTCATCACTTCTGTGATGCTATCATAAAATATACACATATTCTAATTTGAGTCATAAACCAGAGTCCAGACAAAATCTCCAGCTCTGATATGATTTATTTACAAAGTAGAGATTGAAACTGTAATCTGCACTGGCCCTAATCAGCACTGAAACGGTGATCTGCGCTGTACTTTGGCTTTGATTGTGTGTTTTTTAAAATGGGTGTCCTTGTTATTGTAAAGAAATGTGCAGCAGTTGCCCCAAATGTGGGATGCAAAAGGATGAACTGTTAAGCAACTGAAATGAATTACCCATCCGGCCATTGCTTGGTGGTTCTGCCACAGCATCCACTTGGAGAGACTGCATCCTTTTTATAAGTTCCGTTGGCTCAGGGTACTTTTCCTGTTGCAGAGAACAAGAGCAACTAAATACCTGATTGAATCACTGGAAGGACCTAGAACCTCTAGGGCAATGTTGCTTAGGGTGCCCATCAAGCAAAATCCCGCTGGACTCTAGGACTAAGGATGTCAGGAACCCTGTTGCAGAGGGAAACCTACATGTCTAGAGGTTTACACATGTAGGCTTTCCCATTTCAGACACTCCGGTTAATGTGAGAATGTCAGAGAGAGACCGAGGGAGCTGCCCCACTACTGCTTCTCTCCTAACACTAGAATTTGTGGACACCCAATGAAGCTGAACGTTGAAATAGCCATGGCAGATAAAGTCATTCTTCATGCAATGTTTAGTTCAAGCATGGAACTCACTTTCACAGGAGACAACAATGGCCACCAGTTTGGATGACTTTAAGAGAGGAGTGGACAAAGTCATGGAGGGCAAGGCTATAGCCATGATGACTATGCTGTGTCTCCACATCCGGAGACAGTAATGTTTCTCACAGGCTGTCAGGGATTGGACTGAAGAGGAATGGTGGAGGCCACCCCTCCATTCTCCTGAACCTTCCCAAGAAGAGGAGGACAGTATAGACTTACAACGGTGGTTTGCAGAAGGTCATGACTCTGAGACAGAAGAAGGACAAAGCTGGGAGATAATGGAAGGAGAGGAAGGAGGAGCAGAAGAGTTAGGACAGCTGGTTGACACATTATCATTAGAAAGCATTCCCAACCCAATCCCCTTCTCCTAGAATGAGGAGGGCTGTTAAAGTGGGAGAACAGAAAGCGAATAGACAAAGGTCCTCACGCAGCCACTGTATAAAGGGGTGGAGCTGCTGACGACTGAGAGTAAAAGGGGGGAGGAGATTACTGAGAGCAACGTCATTATCCTAGAGACAGCATCCTGCATCTCTCTCTGTGACTATTGAATAAAATACCTTGGTAAGAGCTTCTTGTATTTTCATTACTGGCAGCCTACCGTGAGGGAGGGGGACCAGATTCCCTGAAGCCTGACACAGGCATTAGGGCAACATTATTATTATTACAGGTTCGCGGGTGGTGCTGTGGTCTAAACCACTGAGCCTAGGGCTTGCCGATCGGAAGGTCGGTGGTTCGGATCCCCGCGATGGGGTGAGCTCCCGTTGTTCGGTCCCAGCTCCTGCCAACCTAGCAGTTCGAAAGCACGGCAAAGTGCAATTAGATAAATAGGTACTGCTCTGGCAGGAAGGTAAACGGCGTTTCCGTGCGCTGCTCTGGTTTCGCCAGAAGCGGCTTAGTCATGCTGGCCACATGATCTGTAAAAACTGTCTGCGGACAAACGCCGGCTCCCTCGGCCAGTAAAGCGAGATGAGCGCTGCAACCCCAGAGTCGTTTGTGACTAGACTTAACAGTCAGGGGTCCTTTATTATTATTATTATTATTATTATTATTATTATTATTATTATTATTGTTATTGTTATTGTTATTATTATCATCATATCCTGCCCATCTGACTGGGTTGCCACAGGCACTCTGGATGGCTTCCAACAGATATAAAGAGATAATAAAACATCAAACCTTAAAAATATTCCCTATACAGGACTGCCTTCATATGTCTTCTAAAAGTTGTATGGCTATTTATCTCCTTGACATTTGGTGGGAGGGTGTTCCACTGCTGAGAACAGGATTCTGGACCACTGGGTTGATCCAGCAGCTCTTCTTATGATTTTGTATGCTTTTAGGGATAGAATTGGAAGGGACTGAGGAAGTCATTTAGTACACCCCTCTGATTATTGCAGGATCTACAATGCAGATGCAGCGACAGCGTCCCTGACAATCTCTGCTTCAATGATTCCAGTGAAGGAGATTGCTCAGCTATGTGACAGCTCTTACTTTCAGGAAATTTCTTCTACCTAATAGCTGGACTCTGTTTCTCTACAATTTCCACCAGTGATTCTCGCCCCTTTTCCTTTTTTCAGCCATAAATGTTTGAAAAACTTACTTTTAACTTTCTCAAGTCATCTTCAACATCCTTTTCAAAGTTCTGCTGATAAAATGGCTTGTACGTCAAATTGATTTCTGTAGTAAAGGATTAGCCAATTAGTAAAAGAAAAACCCAAAGCGGTCTCAGTGAAAAACAGAGGAGACTGTTCTTATGCTGTCTTTTATAAAGGCAAGTAAGAAGTGACATGGCAGTGGCGTAGCATGGCAGGAGGGCACAGCGGCGGTTGCCCCGGGCGCAAAATTGTTAGGGGGTGCAAAATTTCAACGTACAGATTGGGTGGGGCTCAGCCCCGTCCTCACATACTTCCCCATAGATTTGGCACCTATAAGGAGTGCAGTGTTACCTCTTTGCTGTTCCTCATCCCACTGCACCTGTAGACCCAGCCAAAAACTAAACATCTGGAATATTCCGCATGACCTTAAGGCTACCTTCCTCTTGCACTCAGATAATGCCGGACCCACTTCAGCAAAAATGCCCTCTCACTACCTGCAAAAGTTGGCCGTTCCTCTGGCTTTTGACTCCAAGATTGTTTCATTAGTGTAATGATCTCTCCTGGGCAACTTTCTTCAATCTCCTCTATGAGAGGCCTGTCCCCATTCATGATGCAGAAGTATATTTGCGCGTCAGTCATAGCATCTGGTGCGGGAGAGAGGAATCGAACAGGTTTTTTTAATAAAAAAAAATACAGTGGCACCTCGGGTTACATACGCTTCAGGTTACATACACTTCAGGTTACAGACTCTGCTAACCCAGAAATATTACCTCAGGTTAAGAACTTTGCTTCAGGATAAGAACAGAAATCGTGCTCCGGCGGCACGGCGGCAGCAGCCGTCCCCATTAGCTAAAGTGGTGCTTCAGGTTAAGAACAGTTTCAGGTTAAGAACAGACCTCCAGAACGAATTAAGTACTTAACCCGAGGTACCACTGTAACCGTATGCAGCTAAAAACACTTCAGCAAGCAGAGTTATTTGATCACAAACACTCACTCTCATAGGGTTCTTTGTTGGCAAAGATGGCCCATAATACTATGCCAAAGCTGTACACGTCTGATTTTTCCACAGGCGTGGTGTTAACTGATGCCAAGTGTTCTGGGGCCATGTAAAAAAGGGTGCCGGCGTTGCTCTTCGAGCTGCAGTTGATTTTCATCTTCCGGATGCTCTCCTCTTTGGTCAGCCTGCTCCAGCTTTTGAAGCGGGCCACGCCAAGGTCTGCTATCTGCAGGAAAGGATGGAGAACCGTTACGGGAGCAAGGTCCAACTGAGATCACACAAGCACACAGCTGATGAGACCCTCGCAGGCTGTCTTCTCCAACTTCCTGCTTGGCACAGGAAATCCAGAGCTAGAGCATTCACTATAGACGGACTATCCACCCTCTACTTAAAGGGAGAGCCCACCACCCCTCTAGGTCATTGGTTCCACTGTCACAGCAGTTCAAGAAGTTTGACTTAATGCTCAACCAAAATTTACCTGCCTGTATCTTAAGCCTACTAAATCAACCTCAGTCTGCAGCAGAGAACACGCATTTGCCTATGATGTCCCCACACTCTCAGTCTTCTCTTTTCCAGGCTAAACACGCCCAGTTCTTTCAAACCATTCCACATAGGACTTGTTTTTCTTAATGCTGACAGTCTTTTGTTGCCTTTCTCTAACCCCATTTCAGTTTGTCTTAATAATAATAATAATAATAATAATAATAATAATAATAATAATATATTATTTATACCCTGCCCATCTGGCTGGGCTTCCCCAGCCACTCTGGCCAGCTTCCAACAGAACACTAAAATACAATAACCTATTAAACATTAAAAGCTTCCCTAAACTCCCAGTCACCTTCTTAAAGTTCAGTGCCCATTAGGGGATATTCCAGCCGAGGACAATTTGCAGTCGACATGCTTGGTGCGACATCAAATGTTTCCCAAAGAAATTTGTTATTTAATTAAATATAGTGTTTTTAAGTTACCCAGGTCAAATGGAGTGCACCGATCTGAACATTCAGAAAAGCATGTGGTATAGCCTTTCCTGGCCTGCTATACCAGGAAGAGAATACAAAACACTGGGAAACTGTGTGTTTTCCTTCTCATCCACATGTGCATAGTGGGCAAAAGCCTGGTTAGCTTACTGCAACCGTGTAAACATACTGGCTTCTGGAGCAGATTGCGCCCACTTTACAAACCTTGGCTGCAGATCTTGGATAAGGAGGAGAGAGCAGAACAACAATCCTGGGTTCAGACAACATGCAAAGCCATACCTTGCCTTAGTTGCCACATTACACTGAACGACAAGGACCAGGAGAGAAGCAAAGTGGCTGCGATCTCCCTGGGAGCCAGCACATTTGCAGTCACACAAAACCATGGTTTGCCAAACAGGCAGGTTCTGCTATAAATCATGCCCACATCTGGTTTAGCCCTAAGACTGACATGCCACCCATCCAGGAATTATGTGCTAATGGTACCTTAATATGAAAGTCCTCGTCTACAAGGATATTTTCTGGTTTTAGGTCCTTGTGAACTAAGCCCTGTTCAGTTAAGTAAAGCATTCCTTCAATGATCTCTAGGATGAAGCACCCTTTCACAGACAAAGGAATAGAGGTCTGCAATAAAGCAAAAACAGCAGAATATTAGTATATATACTGAGTTATACCTGCCATGATCAAGAAGCTGCCTTTTTTAAAAATGAAAAGCAGTGGTATTCAATTAAGTTTTACTCACGTTAGACCTATCAAAATTAATGGACTGAACTTAGCCATGCTCATTCATTTCAGTGGGTATACTAGGGGTTAAACATAATTGAATCCCAGCTAAAATCTTTAAAAAGAGCACTGACTTATTCAGTCCTCTGTTGAACGAACAGCCATCAGGAATAGATATTAAGTCTTATGAATCATGGTTGCTAAAGGAGTTTGAATAAAGCATACCGAATTAGTGTGCCTTCCAATTATCTTTGCTTTTTGAATAAGCAACAAGGATCCTCATCACTGAGTCTAGAATCCAGTTGCAATTCAGCAGATTTGGAGATGCACATTTTAGAAAATCAGGATGGGATCTGTCTGCTGATGAGAAATATTAACAGATAACCAACTACCCACCATTATGATGGGCAGATTCTAGATGGCAACAGGGATTGGCATCCCTGGGAAAGTGCCAACGGACAAAAAAGATGTTGATGGAAACAGACACTGCCAGACAGAAGCTTAAACATATTAGATAAGCTTATTACTATCTGGCCCAAACCTTCCCAATGCTTTGGAAATCTGGATCTTGGGAGCAATGCAAGACTGCTGCATTTTGCAGTGCAAATTATGAACAGAAGGTTTGCTGGTACAGAAATCATGATCCACCCATAAGAAGAAGAAGAGAAGAGTTTGGATTTGATATCCCGCCTTTCACTCCCCTTCAGGAGTCTCAAAGCGGCTAACATTCTCCTTTCCCTTCCTCCCCCACAACAAACACTCTGTGAGGTGAGTGGGGCTGAGAGACTTCAAAGAAGTGTGACTGGCCCAAGGTCACCCAGCAGCTGCATGTGGAGGAGCAGAGACTCGAACCTGGTTCCCCAGATTACAAGACTACTGCTCTTAACCACTACACCACACTGGCAGACACTCACATTTATGAGTTGCAGAGCCCAGTGCTAGTGTGTCCCTAACATTCACTATTAGCATGTCTTAGACCTGATGCAGGTCCAAACCAATGATGAAAACATTTTCACTGGAACGGACAAAAAAGGTGTTGATGGAAACAGACCCGAGATGACCAACAACGTGTGAATACCATTTTCCGAGGTTGTGGTACAATCTCAAAAATTACCGCCTGGCTTCTTCCCCGTGTATCAATCTCTACTCACTGCCTTTAGTACGGACATCAGGTTTCCTTTGCGTACGTATTCCATCACCAGGGAGTAGTTGCCATCTTCCAAAATGATGCCTAGTAGCTTCACCACACGGTCATGGTTTAGTCTGAGCATAATCTTGCCTTCTTCAAGAAGGGACGTGTTACATCTAGGGGGGAAACAGGTACTATGGGATTACAAGTGTGCATGACTGCCAAGAAGGGAGTAGAGCTACAGACTAAAGCTTCCGGTAAGACATTTCAAGGTGACAGGCAGAAATGTCAACTTCTTCACCTGAACTCTCCAAAATGATGATCCAAACCTGCATAGCTCAAGCTGCAGCATAATCTGCAAATGAAATGGCAACTGCCTTGCTGGGTAAAATCCTGCCTTGTGTCCGAGTGGTGATTAGTTAGCATCGTTATGACTAATTATTCAGTCATTTGCATAGCATTCTGGCTGGGAACTGCAGGCTAGTGCTTCCCAAATTTATAACAGTGGGATAATGCATTTTAAAAATCTGAATTAAAATTGGAGACACACTTCAACTCTTAACACACAGGTAGTTTTCTTTTGGAGTGTGCAAGGTAGCAAAATGGCAGGTAGGTCTGCTAAACTGCCACACCAGGAGTGGCCGAATAATCTAATGACACATAATCCAGTCAGGCCTAGCGTCCAATAAGTAGCATGCTTGGGCAACTGCCAGGACCCACACTGATGCCTGGCCCAGGCCCCCTTTTTAATCCCCCACTGGCATTTGTGTCAGGCACTTGGGTCTGCTGAAGACACTATTTTAATTTCCCACAATGCCCCATCAATGGGTTGCCCCAAGGCATTGTGGGAAATGGCAGCCTCCTCCACACCCAGCTGCCCAGTGTGCTGCAGCAGCCACCATCAGATAAGGACCATTGCTATAGCAAGGAGCCCTACAGAGAATGATTTCATAGAATGCAAGCTGGATAGCTCAGCTGGTTAGAGTGGATAACACCAAGGTTGCAGGTTCGATACCCATAAGGAACACCTGCATTGCAGGGGTTGGACTGGATGATCCCCAGAGTCCCTTCCAATTCTATGATTCTGTGAACCAAGGGTCATCTAGTCCAAACCCTTGCAATGTGGAAATCTTTTGCCCAATAGGGGTCTTGAACCCATAACCCTGAGATTAACAGTCTCATGCTCTACCGACTGAGCTATAGCTCTGATCTGTCAGGTTTCCACTCAGAACAGTGGAACAGAGGCGCCATCAGCTGTGGAGGCTAACTAGGAGGCAGCCTTCTCTGGGGATGGGTGATGTGAGGCTAAAGCAGTGGTTCTCAACCTGTGGGTCCCCAGATGTTGTTGGACTACAACTCCCATCATCCCTGAGCTCTGGCCTTGCTAGCTAGGGGTGATGGGAGTTGTAGTCCAACAACATCTGGGGACTCACAGGTTGAGAAAGCCTGGCCTAAAGGAAGCTTTAATTGCTGAAGCTGGGAAATAAGAGTGGATGCGGCCATTGCCTTCGTGGGCTGTGTGTGGACTTCCAACGGGCATCTGACTGGTGATTACGGTCATTTGGTTTGATCCAGCTGGGCTTGTCTTTTGTTCTCGCTGCACAGATCTCTGGGCAAGGAAAACCCTGGGAAAATTGAGGAAGGAGCCTATCCAATCAGAAACCAGCAGGAGCCAGACTTAATAAGGCACAAATCCAAAATTATGGTACAGAGACAATGGAATTGTCTAAATAAATATTTACACAAGCAGGGCTCAAATACGAAAGTTTGGTTGTGCTTAGACTAACCTTGTGAAGAATATAAAGAATATAAAGATTTGATGGACTATGAAAGAACTTAAGGAAAGGAAGTGACTGAAAAACGGATGTAAAGGTGAACTAGAAATGAAGAGACGTATGGTGAATGCGGTGGAAGTCTTTTAAAATATTTTAACTAGGATTTTTATAATGAAATGTTTAAAGTATAAATTTGGTATTAATTATTATGGAAAGTATTTTTTTTCTTCCCCCCTTTCTTTTTTTTCTTTTCTTTTATCTTTTTGTCTTTTTTCTTCTTTAGTCTGCATTTGGTAAATATGTAGACGATTGTGTTTATATTGTTATGTATGGATTTTGTTTTGATTTTCCTTTTCTATTTACCTTGTAATATTTAATAACCTATCCATTCTTAAGGAAATCAGCCCTGAGTGCTCACTGGAAGGACAGATCCTGAAGCTGAGACTCCAATATTTTGGCCTCTTCATGAGAAGAGAAGACTCCCTGGAAAAGACCCTGATGTTGGGAAAGATTGAGGGCACAAGGAGAAGGGGACGACAGAGGACAAGATGGTTGGATAGTGTTGGATGAGTTTGACCAAACTGCAGGAGGCAGTGGAAGACAGGAGTGCCTGGCGTGCTCTGGTCCATGGGGTCATGAAGAGTCGGACACAACTAAGCGACTAAACAACAAAATATTTAATAAAACTAATAAAAAAAGAAAAGAAACTGGCAGGAGCTCAATGGTAGGTAGCTCTACACTGCTCTCTCTTGTCTGCAAAGGATCTCCCTCTGACCAACTTACTCTGTGCGCTGAGGCCCTGTGTACACCGTTTTCAACACCACCAGCCCATGCCTCTTGTGGTAACACAGGGAAACCATTCCAAATCCGCCGGCGTCCAGCTGCTCTTTTTGCAAAAAGTCCTCCGAATTCATCTGAATGTCATCCAAGGACATGTTTACGGCTCGTGGGGCGCTCCAGCAATTCGTAGAGAGAAATCCCAGGGCCTACAATGTGAAAACAGAAGAGAAGGCATTGTGCGGTCTGTATTTCCACTGCCACAGGACACGATGGCCAAAAGGCCATGAAGAAAGCTGTGCAGACCTACCAAAGACCCAAGGATGGCACGAAGGTGACAGTAAGAGCGCAACCCTATGCACGTTTAGTCAGAAATCAATCCCAGAGTTTTCAAGGTGGCTTACTCTCAGGTAAGTGCACACAGGTAACAAGCAGCGTCCTTCATGCTGCTTTTGGTCTGGCCAGTATGTGACATCTTGTAGAGTAGTAGGGGAAATCTGTGAAGAACCTTCTCTTGAGAGTCTATGTTATGAAAAATGGAAGGTGTCTACAAGGGAAGGGCATTTTTAATGGTGGCTTCCTGTTTGAGAAATGATCTCCATTAAGAGGCCAGGTCGTCACCCACCTTAACGGCAGACCAAAGACTTCTATGTTCCCAGGCTTTTAAATATTTTTTCTATGTTATATAAAACTAAACATATTTTTTTTTGTAAAATTATTTTTATTTTAAAAAATGATTTTTATTTGGTTTTACAAATTCATTCACACTCGAAATCACGAATAATAAAAATTACAAAGCAATGCACAATTCATACAGCCTACCTCCAGGTTAAACAAGCCTGGACCGTAATAAAGATTGATTGATTGATTGATTGATTGATTGAAAATTACACAAGATTCTTCTGAATCTCTAAGCTTCCCTCCTCCCTTCTGGGGGTTCTTTAGTTAACTTTTTCAACTGCATACTATGAATCCTCCTAATTTTTCAGTCCTCCATTGTATCCAAAGTCTATTTTACATTACAAGAGTTATTTAAGACCTGCCAAAGAGTTCAAATGTTTACAGTGGTCATTCAAATATAATATAAAATTTCCCCATTTTTTGTTGAAGTTTTGATCCTCCTGGTTTCTGATTTTCCCAGTCATTTTTGCCATCTCCGCATAGTCTAATAGCTTAGTCTGTCAGTCCACTCTGGTAGGAACCTTATACCAGAGTATAATCTAAACATTTAAAGATAGTGATTAACTCTCTTTAAATAATTAAATTGACTGCATCATTGCCAAAATCAGCTTTCTTTCTTTTTGCTAAGTTTATTAATATGAATCATTTGTATACTGCTGTATTTTAAAATTTTGCTTTCATGTTAGTGTTCCAGGTTGCTGAGCCTTATTGTATGAGGTAATTAAAACATAAATAAAAATATACAGGATCTAACGAGTGGTATTGAAGTAGATTTTACTGAGAGTAGACCCACTGAAAACAATGGACCTACATTAGTCATGCCTAATTTAAGGACATTAATTTTAATGGGTCTGCTCTATTACTACATTGGTTCCTATGGCTGAATTGTAATAATAATAATAATTGGGGGGGGATCAGCCTCAAGGTAATGGGATAAATGGCATTGGTCTATCTAGGACAATTATTGGCAAGTTATAATTCTTAACAGGTTGGCATTGCCAACAGCGCCACTGTGCCAGTCACACAGAGGCTGTGTACACACCATACATTTAAAGCACATGATTTCCCCCAAAGGATCCTGGGAATTGTGGTTTTCTCAAAGGTTACTGGGAAGTAGAGCTCTGGGGGGGGTCTTTTGGGGGCTTCACACACACACACAAACACATATGTTGCTAAGCATAATATGAAGCATTTGGTCCCCATTTCAGCTGAATGCTATTTGGGAAGTAGGAGGGTTTGGGGTTTCATGGGTTTAGTTTTAATTCCCATTTTTCTCTGGCCGCTTAGCTATTTTAATGTATTACTGTTTAATGTTTCCTTTTAGGGCTGCCATATTTCTGGGATTCATCTGTCAGAAATAGTGTCCGGGCAGAATGTCTGGGGGAACCTGGGTGTACGGCAACCTATGTCAGAAGTGTATATTTTAGGGGTGGATTTTCTTAAAAATAGCTCAGAAACTTCTTTTTGTAGAGATTTTACAAACAAACAAACAAACAAAACAACTCAGCAACTTTCGTGTCCGGATTTTCACTTTTTGAAATATGGCAACTCTACTTTTAATTTCAAGGACGTGGGTGGCGCTGTGGGTTAAACCACAGAGCCTAGGACTTGCTGATCAGAAGGTCAGCGGTTCGAATCCCCGTGACAGGGTGAGCTCCTGTTGCTTGGTCCCTGCTCCTGCTAACCTAGCAGTTCAAAAGCACATCAAAAGTGCAAGTAGATAAATAGGTACCACTCCGGCGGGAAGGTAAACAATGTTTCCGTGCGCTGCTCTGGTTCGCCAGAAGCGGCTTAGTCATGCTGGCCACATGACCCGGAAGCTGCATGCCGGCTCCCTCAGCCAATATAGTGAGATGAGCGCCTCAACCCCAAAGTCGGCCACGACTGGACCTAATGGTCAGGGGTCCTTTTACCTTTACTTTTAATTTGCAGTATTTTTTTAGCTCACAGGGTATGCATGTTCTTTACCCTGTTGGGTTGGGAAAAGCTCATATTTTCCCAACCCAACAGGATAGCTCAGTCAGTAGAGCATGAGACTCTTAATCTCAGGGTTGCGGGTTTGAGCCCCACGTTGTGCAAAAAGTTTCCTGCACAGCAGGGGGTTGGACTAGATGACCCTCGTGGTCCCTTTCAACCCTACAATTCTATGATTCTCTGGCCAGTCAGGGCTGAATGGACCAGTGGTCTTGCTACATATAAGGCAGATTCTTATGTTTCTCAACTATTGTTACAACGCCCTTTGGGGGCATATAGGCAAAAAGGCAATGGGATTTACTCCCAGGCAACAATGTACAGCACTGTATCCTGAGCAATAGAAGTAGTAGCAACAAAAGTTGCAACAAGAGTTAAGAAACATAAAGAATCTTCCTTATATGGGTCACCATCTTGGTACCCACTGGGTGCATTTGCATCCCCACAGGCCTCCCCCGGCACCTGCAAGCTCACCTCCCTGCTACTGAGATCAGGCTTGGGGAAAAAGAATTCTGCTACTATAGCAAATAGAACAGAAGGAGACATCATGGTCCTGGACTCAGATTCCTCATCTTCAGGGGGATAGGGGAAGAATGGAAAGGGCACGCAGGACCAGCATGCCTCTCAAAAGACAGATTGTGTTGCATAGTGGTTAGAGTGTTGGACTAGGACCTGCTCAGCCATGAAACTCACTGGGTGACCCTGGGCTGGTCACAGTCTCAACTTAACCTACCTCACAGAATTGGCTGTGAGGATAAAATGGGAATCATATCTACCACTTTGCAGAAATCAGCCAGGCACTTGGACTGGTGCATATCCAATTGAATCCACCTACATCTGACCTAGGGGATGCGGGTGGCACTGTGGTTTAAACCAGAGAGTCTAGGACTTGCCGATCAGAAGGTTGGCGGTTTGAATCCCCGCCACGGGGTGAGCTCCCGTTGCTTGGTCCCTGCTCCTGCCAACCTAGCAGTTTGAAAGCACGTCAAAGTGCAAGTAGATAAATAAGTACCGCTCCGGCGGGAAGGTAAACAGCGTTTCCATGCGCTGCTCTGGATTCACCAGAAGCAGCTTGGTCATGCTGGCCGCATGATCCAGAAGCTGTCTGAGGCCAAACACCGGCTCCCTCAGCATGTGAAGCGAGATGAGCACCGCAACCCCAGAGTCCGTCATGACTGGACCTAATGGTCAGGGGTCCTTTACCTTTACATCTGACCTGACGTTTAACACATGCAAAAATAGGACTGCTAAGTACAGGATACCCAGACCCTCAGTGGGATCCATCCACACAATGGTAAAGTGATTTAAAGGCAGATCCCAGGCAGAGATGCCTAGGTTCAGATAAGTGCCCACTATCACCCTTTTGTTAAGCAAACAGGAACAGGACGACCAAGGATGGGCAAGGTGAAAAATAGGCAGGAAATTCTGGGATTATGGAAATTGTAGGAATCAATCATTTCACAGCCTCCTCCTCCCCTATCCACTAACATGCCTTCGTACAAAAAGGTATTTAAAAAACTAGATTCAAAGGCAGCTTTCTCCCAACTGAAGTGCAGAGGATTGGGACTTTTGCAGGGAAACCAAAATGTTTGTTTACAAATGCTTGTTTACTACCGACCTTACTATATGCTTGTGAAACATGGACCACGTATAAACGCCATCTCCAACTCCTTGAAAGATTCCATCAACAGTGTCTTTGAAAAAATGTACATATCACCTGGGAAGACAGGCCAACTAACGCCAGTGTGCTGGAATAAGCAAAGATCACCAGTGTTGAAGCAGTGATTCTTCAACATCAACTTCGTTGGACTGGTTGTACTGTGTGGATGCCTGATTGTCTTCCAAAGCAACTACTCTATTCCAGACTTTAAAATGGTAAATGTAATGCTGGTGGTCAACATAAGAGGTTCAAAGACTCACTCAAGGCAAATCCAAAAAAATGTAGTACAAACACCGACAACTGGGAAACACTGGCCTGTGAGTGCTCCAGTTGAAGGTGTCATGGGTTTTGAAGATGCTTAAACTCAGGATGAAAGGGAGAAATACGCTAAGAGGAAGGCACGCTTGGCAAACCATCACCGTGATCAACTCTCATCCGGAAACCTATGTCCCCACTGTGGAAACCTATGTCCAGAATTGGCCTCCACAGTCACCTACAGACTCACTGTTAAAACCGTGTTTATGGAAGACAATCTTACTCGGCTAGGAGTGATCGCCAAAGAAGAAAGATGTTATTAAGTGCAGCAAAATACGAGTTTGGAGGGGCCTAAGTGGAGTTCATCTCCCTCATGCCCAAACCCCTCTCCAACTCCACATCCGCAAAAGCAGAGCGAGATTGTGGCCGGTTAAAACTTTTGAGCAAATCCCAAGAAGGCACCCGGCTGCACTCCTAGCCACACAATACACAAAGGGAAGCGCTTAGCTTAGGATCCGGATGGTGACTAACAATGGGAAAGAGTTCCCACTACCATCAGTCACTCCGCCCTCATTCAGCGAGCAGCCTCTTGAAATCATGGACTTCACCAGGGCGCAGCGGTTCTCAACCTGTGGGTCCCCAGATGTTGTTGGACTACAACTCCCATCATCCCTGAGCTCCGGCCTTGCTAGCTAGGGGTGATGGCAGTTGTAGTTCAACAACATCTGGGGACCCACAGGTTGAGGAAAGGCTGCTGGATGAAGTTTACGCGCGCGCCTCACAGAGGCACAAACTTAGTTTCATTTTCCTGCGCGCCTCCCCATCCCCCTCTCGCTTCCCTCGAGCTCAACGGGAAGGAAGCAGGCGGCCGGAGGCAGTTCCCCACAAATTCCCACGATCCTCAGGAAAACCTACCCGGGCGAGTCTCTTTTTTCTGTAGGGATGCCGAGGGGGAAACCTGGAAGCGGCCAGCCCGCGCTAGTGGGGACACCACCTCCTCGGCTCCAAAAAGATCGACGTGCTGCGGGGAAGGGACCAGATCCCTCTCCGCCGTCTCCTCTCCCCGAGCAGGAGAGATCCCCAGATAGTGTACGCTGCGCCCCACGGGGAGCGATCCCCTCGATTTCTTCTCTTTCCTTTCGCCCTCCTGCTCCCGAAAGCGGCCACCCACTACCCGGAGCGCGCCTGGCGCTTTTCTTCCTCTTTCGGCGAACTTTGCCGGGGCGGAGTCAGGCGGTGTTAAAAGCGCACGCAAGCCCTTCCCAACCTATGATCCAGGCTTCTCTTCTCCGCAGGCGGGGCGAGCAGCGAGGCTTTCGGATCTCCCCTCGGGGCGGGATCGGCGGGGCGAGATCTCCGAAGAGAGATTCCAGTGCGGAAATGGGTGGCGTCGAGAGCTCCTGAAAGGGAGAGGAGGAACACAAAGGAAGGTAAGAGAAGCAGGGCTTCCTTCACCTGTGCGCGGCTGGAGATACTGCTGCGTCTCACTTGCTGGATACCACAGGAGGGGAGAGATGCTCTTGTGCTCAGATCCTGCTCCCTGGTTTCCCACAGGCAGCACCGTGAGAACAGGATACTGGACTTGATGGGCCCTTGGCTTGGTCTAGCAGGCTCGTTTCACATTCTTGGGTTCTTTAGCTGTGTGGGATCCTAATAACGACGCAACTAAGAGGAAATAAATTGGGTCTGTTTGGGCAGGAAGGGACGCCAGGCTTAAGCCAAAACCTTCAGTAGTAGTAGTAGTAGTAGCCCTGCTCCGGAATGGAGTTTGCATCGGGTGTACTTCAGCTTTCCTTGACTTTCCACCATTATCTTGGGTATAGAATTGCCTTGCCGAATAGTGTTTGTGAATTGCACCACCCTTTGTGCCAGCTTCATTTATGCCTGTTTACCAGGTCATGTGGCTGAGCTGGAATGGATTTAAGATCCAGCCTAACAGGGTAGCTCCATTAAGTGCCTGTGCTGTACAGGGGTTAGACTCCCACCCCCCTTTGCATTTTTTAGGGGGCGTATTTTTGTTTCACTTGGCAATGTGAGGAGCAAGGGTGGCATCTTCTGGCGAACCCGGAGATTGCATGGCCTCCATTTAATTTCCTGGCGTGCTCCTCCCTTGTCTCCTGAGACAGACGGATGCCAACCAACCATCTTGAGTTTGTGCTTCCTGTTTCAATGCGATTTAAGCAATGTTTAACTTAGCCATGCTTAACTTTCCTTCGCTCTTTTCTTTTTTGCTGTGCTTTCGCCGCAAAAACCCACTCTTTGAAGTGGAATCGGAGCAAACGACAATCCACAGAAAACCCAAATTGACGTTTGCTCCAACTGAGCACTAAAGAGCGGGTTTTTGCAGGCAAACCTCAGGGGCAGAAAAAACCTACACAATCTGAGGAAGAGCTTTTAACTGGGCACCTGTGCATGGAAAGAGTGAGCAAAAGGTAAGTGTAAGCCCATACTAGCACAGAAAGTTTAAACCAAGTTTGTTTTCTTCTAACCAAATCGTTTGTAAACTGCCTTTTCACCCCAATTAAGAGCCCCCAATTAAGAGGGATGCGGGTGGTGCTGTGGGTTAAACCACAGGGCCTAGGACTTGCTGATCAGAAGGTCAGCGGTTTGAATCCCCACGACGTGGTGAGCTCCCATTGCTTGGTCCTTGCTCCTGCCAACCTAGCAGTTCGAAAGCACATCAAAGTGCAAGTAGATAAATAGATACCACTCCGGCGGGAAGGTAAACAGCATTTCTGTGCGCTGCTCTGGTTCGCCAGAAGCGGCTTAGTCATGCTGGCCACATGACCCGGAAGCTGTACGCCGGCTCCCTCGGCCAATAAAGTGAGATGAGCGCCACAACCCCAGAGTCGGTCACGACTGGACCTAATGGTCAGGGGTCTCTTTACCTTTACCTAAGCTGATGAACAAAAGCCAAATTGCAAAGTTTAAGCAATAAGCCACATTAAATTAGATCTTCAAAACCAATAGGTTTGATCCCTCAACCTCTTATTTAAAATCTTTTAAACTGAGGCAGAAAAGATGCCTGCTGAATATCAGTTAGAAATGGGGCCAGTTGGAAAACGAGTGAGGTCCCAGCCAAAGAAGAATGGCAACTTAAGTTGACAGAATATGTGCAGCTTGCAGACTTAACATATAGAATAAGAGAACAAGAAGAACATACGTTTAGAGAAGACTGGAAAACGTTTATTGAATATATGGGGAATAATTGTGTGCAGCTGAAAACGCTGGCAGCATTAAGATAAATTCAACAGTGTAAATAATTTTTGATGGATATAATAATGGAATACTGAATGGTATAGTTTTTGTAAAATATGCAAGGATTCATGATATGTAAAATGAACCATGGAAAGAAAAGGGAAGTCACTGATATCTTAAGGATGTAAAAATGAGTACTTGAAAGTGTAAAACAAAATAATAATAATAATAATTATACATATATGAAATGGGGCCAGTTTACGCTTCCCTGGAAGTGAATTGCATAGACAACAACAACTGTTCCGAGTGAGTAGATAGGGCTCCTTCCATCATCACGCTCTTCTAATAATGTGCTTTATTTTCTTCCAGGCCTGCTTGCAGCACAGGAGTCTCCTGAGATGTAGATAGATCATGTTTAATAACTAAATGATAGGCTGTTATGTGCTGCAACACAAAAGTCATGCAGTGCACCTTGCAATGGAGAACACTGTACCAGGCCAGCGGCTGGGGTTGATGAGAGTTGAAATCAGCAGCAACATGTAGTACTACAGGTTCCTTGTCCATGCTTTACTTCCTAGTTTTGCATTTTAAAACGGGAGGCCCCGTTAGCTAAAGTGGTACCTCAGGTTAAGAACAGTTTCAGGTTAAGAATGGACCTCCGGAACGAATTAAGTTAGGTACCACTGTAATGGTCCAGAGCAGAGGACACCAAAGAAAAGAAAAAGGGGGGAAGGAAGAGAAGAAAGGATGGGGGGAGAAGGAAATAAAATAAAAATAAAAGGAACTTTTCCATCTGTAGAAAATCCAATCCAAGGTTCAGATCTTCTGCTTCATTTGCATAAATACATTAAAACACAAAGCTCCTGTCAGGGAATCAGGAGCAGGAGCACTGGGGAGAGAGGAATTGGAGAGCGAAGGGGAAGAATCCGAGGGAAGCGTAGGGGAGTATGACAGTGGCCCAAGAGATTCCATGAGCTTCTCCAGCGAATCAGAAGATTCCCAGAAGGGGGCGCCGATGGTCAGAGCAAGGGGGGTCCCAGGGGGGACGCACCAGAAAGAAGGAGCCAGAGGGGAACCCCAAAGCAGCAGTGGGGGATCGGGACCAGTTTCCCCACCAGAGCGTAGTGGGGGGGGAAGAGTCACATGTGTCAGGGCCAGCGTCCCCTCCAGCGGGAAGAGGAGGTGAGTCAGGGCTGACCACGCCTCCATCGGAGAGTGGGGGAATGGAGGGGAGGTCAGTTGCAGCTAGTCCCCCCGAAGGGGGAAGCAGTGACAGCAGCAGTGAAACGGTCAGGAGGAAAGCTGCTGGCTGGGCACGCGCGCCAAGTTCAAATGTGCAGGCGCGGGGGACAGCAGGAGACCCGGATGGGGAACCAGCTCCTAAAGCCCGCCGGAGGGAGGGAGAAGGCTCAGGGGAATCAGCGTCAGAAGAGGCTAGAAAGGGTGAGACCCCGGCGGGCAGGCGGACCCAGAGGAGGAAAGAGCAGCGGAAAAGGTGGAGCAAGGCGAGGGTCTTAAACTGGTGTACGGGGGGAGGAGATTCAGAGGGATCATCAGCGGTCTGACAGTGAGACGTAGAGCTGCGCGCTGCGGCTCTGGAAGTGAAACTGAACTTCAATAAAGACTTTTGTACTTAACAACGAAGCAGCGTTGGTCCTTTGTGAGCTGGGACCTTGGGCAGCTCTGACAGCTCCTTTGGATTATTTCATGGAATCTGTTGTTTGTTTTGTGGTTTTTAGTGTTTGTTTCATTTTAATGTTTGAATGATGCCTATACTCGAGGCAGCAATGCTGCTGCTTCTTTTTGAATATCTTTTTATTAGGTTTTATAAACTGCGGGAGGCAGTAGAAGACAGGAGTGCCTGGCGTGCTCTGGTCCATGGGGTCATGGACACGACTAAACGACTAAACAACAACAAATAAAAAAGGTTCATAGGAATAATAAATGATACAAATATATAGACCAAGTCTTCTCATGTTATTTTTATATCACAAAAATAGCATAATAAATTTGCAGTAATATCTACAACATATTGTTCATTGTTAGTGGTCAATATATATATTCTTGGTTCATGAATTGGTTTAAACAAAAACAAAGGGGAAACAGGATAGAACAGTTAACGTACGACATTCAAGATCACATAGCTGAACACCCAATCAGGCACCCTTGTGATTGCATTTCAATTAATAGTCATTTCTCCTCTTACATTACGATGCTTAAGCATGAATGGAGACAAAAAAAACCTTCTCACACAGAATTGGAAGTATGTTTATTATTGTTTGGCACAGGAGACTTAAGGTATTTATTTGATATGCCACAAAATGAACATGAACTAGATAAGCTCAGACTAACTCTGTAATAGATTAATCAAGCAGAATCACCTACTGTGTGTGCCACAGAACCAAATCCCCACTGCTTTCCTTCACTGGAACAGAATAACTGATTTTCCAGCACTAGATCAGTCTTGAAGTCAAGGAAATGGGTTCACAGATTTAAAAATAGGAATGGTTTGCATGGTAGTCAGTGCATGAAACCAGGCCTCTGATTCTATCCCCTTTCAGTCATTCCCAGTGTATGAAGACAGAGCAGATGGGGAGGAATAATGAAGCCAATGGAAACAACAACAATAACAAAAGGATAATATTTTTTTCTCTGTGATATTAATACTCAGCTGTTACTTATAGGAGTGCAGCTTCCAATGGTCAGGGCCTTGTAGAACATCACAAGGATGGACATATTTGGAAACACAAAGGGATGCTGACTTTTTGCTCGTCAAATTATCCTTCTAAATGTCGGCTGAGTGGCAGCAGCCAAAACAGCCGCTTCCAGTGGTTTAGTCACTCTTTGCTACGGGCAAGGGAAATAGTGTCCAATCATGAGCAGAGTTGGCTACACATGCTGAGGCCTGCCAGGTAGCTTTATTCCTGTTGCTGGGTACCATGCCAGGTGGATAGAGACATCTTCCAAGACAAGTTACATCAATGCATAGTAGTTGAGAAGTCAGGCCTGAGGCCTGGAACAGGGCCAGCTCTCCCATTAGGCGGAGGGAGGCAGCTGCCTCAGGCAGCTGATACGGGAGTTGTTTTTTTTAAAAAAGCAGCAAATTATTATTCAATTTATTAGTGTTATGTTTCAATTCCCAGGGAGAGAAATTTGTGGGGTATTTTGTACCTGAAGGAGCGTCTCCACTCCCATTGTTCTGCCCGGACACAGAGGTCCAGTGCTGAGGGCCTTCTGGCGGTTCCCTCGCTACGAGAAGCCAAGTTACAGGGAACCAGGCAGAGGGCCTTTTCAATAGTGGCACCCGCCCTGTGGAACTCCCTCCCACCAGATGTCAAAGAGAAAAACAACTACCAGACTTTTAGAAGACATCTGAAGGCAGCCCTGTTTAGGGAAGCTTTTAATGTTTAATAGGTTATTGTATTTTTATATTCTGTTGGAAGCCGCCCAGGCTGGCTGGGGAAACCCAGCCAGATGGGCAGGGTATAAACAAACAAACAAACAAACAAACAAACAAACAATCAGGTGCCAAAAAAACTTGGCATCAGGAAAAGGAGCATTTATACAGCCATTACCTGCATGGATCACAGAATATAACAGATATTGCCGCTTATTCCTTCATTTGAATACAATCAGAGGCTGGAGAGGAGGGGGACCAAGAGTCAGAGATGAGTGGGAAGGCAAGGGACCTTCAGTCCTCCCAACTGCCTCGTTGGGGCAAGTTCTCCTGGGAAGTGTTGCTGTGCTCACCAAGCCTGGTCTCCTGAGCTGACCGTGTTACCTTTATTCAAGGTTTACTGATGCCATGTCCTTGCACACCTCCCTCCGGCAACTCCTGCAGCCAAGCTGGTGCAATAACACAGTGCTCAGCTTTGCTTTGGACCATATCAGCAAGTTGGCAGGAGTTTGAGTCCTCTGTAGGGCTACAGAGGATAATAATAATAATAATGATGATGAAAATAAAATTAAAAAATGCCTCAACTCTTGGCAAGCATGTAGACCATATATTTGCCTAGTGCCGCCTGGTGGCTATATGAAAGAAATTCATTTGAAAGTGTTCCTTTTTAAAATAATAATCAGCGGCTTGACAGTGTTGATATATTAACACATAAACTGCTAAAGAATAAAACAACTGTTTCAGTGGGTCACGTTAAAAGTCTCGTGCGCATAGCAAATACTCATCAAGACCAAATATCTCTATAAATAAATGTCCACATTTTTCTTTGTCTTCATGAATTGAAGGGAGACCATGGCTGCGTACACACTATATATATATTGAAAGCACATTTGAAACAACATTCTTTCCCTCAAGAAATTCTGGGCTTTGCAGTTTTCCCCTCACAGACTTAATGATTCCAAAGTGACATTTTGATTTGCCATCTTGATTCAAAATGAAGCCTGGTGTCCAAATGGTGACAACGTCTGCTGCTTCACCTTGAGAACCCCGGTGCCAAGTTTGGTGATGACATCTCAAGTAGTGGCTGGACTTATGACAAAAAAAAAGTGAACCCACACCAAAGTCATGTTTCAGCCTGCCATCTTGATTCAAAATGGCAGCCATCTTCCAAAAATCAACGAAGAGTGCTACCCCTACCTCAGAAACCCTTGTGCCAAGTTTGGTGGCATTATCTCAGGAGGTATCTGAACATCTAAGGAACAAATAAATGTACTTGCAGACAGACAAACAAACCATTTTATAGAATCCTGGAAACTGTAGTGTGTTAAGGGTGCCAGGAATTAACGCGCTGTGAGAGATAAACTACAGTTGTCATGATTATTTTTTAGGAAGCCACATGCTTTAAACGTATAGTGTGGGTGTGAGCAGACTCATTTACACAAGAATCATAAAACAGAATCATAAAAGAGATGATATCTCTTAATGGAAGAACTGTGGATGCTTAAAAGAAAATGGGTAATCACAGGTTCTTTCCACACAACACATCAGCAAGTCACAATATTTGTGGGCACACACAACTGATTACCTAGCTATTCTTACTATTTTTCCTCAGAATTTTTCTTTCTCTCGCTGAGTTAGCAAGAGAGTTGAGTAACAGAGGAAAAGGAAGCAAGAAGATGGGTGTATGTGGCTTTTCGTCTTCCATTCTGAGGTCAATCGCAAGAGGAACTTGGTGGCAAAAATTAGGGTTGGGAAATCATGAGCAAAAGCGTGGAGAGAAATGCACACACACACACAAAGTCAATGTAAACATGTTCTTCCAAACCAGGGGGTCCAAATTCCATGTGGGACAGGATTATTTCAGTCTTGTAGTAAATAGCCATTCAGCTGGTCATTCACGGTGTGTAGAAAAAGCCACACCAGGCAGGGAATCATCTGTAAAGTGGAGAAGATGAGACATAAATTGTTGCTTCCTTGCATTCCTTGCCACAGTTTTTCAGCCTAGCCTACCTCACAGGGTTGTTGTGAGGGCAAAATGGAAAACACTGAACCATGTGCACCCCATTGACTTCCTTGGAGGAAAAGTGGGAGATACATGTAATAAATAAATAAATCCTCCCCTCAGAGAATGTGCTCAGAGTGGATTTGTGCTTTTGATTCTCTCTGTATGTCTTTGTGCATTGAGCTCTGGTTGGTAGATTTTATTTTATTTATATACTGCCCCATACCCAGAGGTCTCAGGGTGGTTCACAGAATAAAATCAAAATATAATACCCCAAAATACATAATCAAAATAAAAACAACCACCCAATAGCAAAACCCTACATTTTAAAAGGGCCCAGGATGTCAATCAGATCAACCAAAGGGCTAGTTAAAAAGGAACATTTTTGCCTGGCGCCTAAAGGTGTATAATGAAAGCCTAGGCGAACTTCCCCGGGGAGAGCATTCCACAGACAGGGAGCCACTGCAGAGAAGGCCCTGTTCTTGTGTTGCCACCCTCCAGGCCTCTCGAGGAGGAAGCACATGAAGGAGGGCCTCAGAAGATGATCTCAGAGGACAGGTAAGTTCATATGGAAAGATGCAGTCCTTGAGGTATTGTGGTCCTGAGCCCTTTAAGGCTTCATAGATCAAAACCAGCACTTTGAATTGGGCCCGGAAACTAATTGGTAGCTAATGCAGTCAGGTGAGGATCGGTGTAATATGCTCAAACCGTCTTGCTCCGGTGAGCAACCCAGCCACTGAATTCTGCACTAGCTGAAGTTTCTGAACCGTCTTCAGAGGCAGCCCTACAAATAACGCATTGCAGTAATCTAACCTTGAGGTTACCAGAGCATAGACAACAGTAGTTAGGCTATCCCTGTCCCAGTAGGGGCCTAGCTGGGCTACTAGCTGAAGTTGATGGAAGGTACTCAGGGCCACTAAGGCCACCTGAGCCTCAAGCGGCAGCAAAGGATCCAGGAGTACCCCCAGGCTACGAACCTGCTTCTTCAGATGAAGTGTGACCCCATCAGGAGCGACATACTAAAGATGCAATGGATGTAGCAAAGTATCTTTCTTCCTGCCTTCACTGCCACTAGGTAGCTCGATAATGAGCCCATACCAGTGTTCGGTTGCATTCATTTGGATCTTGCCTCCACTTGTGTTCAAGCCGTCTCCCAGCTTGTTTCCTTGCCCTAAGCTCTGGAGTATACCAGTGGCCCAAATGGGCTCCACAAAGTGGGAGAGGCAACTCAGGGGCGATCGTTTCAATAGCTTGAGCCATTTGGGTGTTCCAGAGGTCAGCCAGGGCTTTGACAGGGGCGCCAGTCATATCAGCCAGAAAACCCCCACAGCTGTTTGGAATCCCACTGGATCCATCAGCCTCCGAAGGTGGACCTTCCTACTAGGTCCCCCGCCTCTGTGGAGGGGAAAAGGGACTGGCAGCCTAATTCTCAACAGCAAGTGATCTGATCATGACAAGGGACTGATGTCAATGTTCAGATCACCCTCTTCCTGTTCAGTCGAGAAAACAAGGTCCAGAGTGTGGCCTGCCACGTGTGTTGGGCTGATGACATGTTGGGACAGCCCCATCGTTGTCATGGAAGTCATGAAGTCCTTGTTGGGATGCGTCCAGGGATTGGGGGCAATTTGCAGGCCCCCAGCTGGCTCCAGCCCACCAGCCAGCTGCCGGGCGAACTCTGGTCTCCCTTGGAACAGCATCAATCAGCGACTCATCGCTTCAGAAGCCTTCAGAAACTTGAGCACGCTCTAATCAGCAGAGTGAATAACTCTTCACAACGGAAGTGGTGGACAGAGGCATATGTAAGCATATTTACAGCATTTTATTCAGCAGCAGGACAAAGGAAAAACATGTCTGCTTCCCTTCGTGTCCAAGCAAACAGCAGCATAGGCAAAAGCTATATACAATGGAAGTTCCCAGCAGACTGTGCTGGAAGTAAACAGACATGTGACATACAACAACTCCACATGCCTGTTCTAAAGGTGGAATGGAACTATATCCTAACAGTCCTGAGCCGCCCCAGAGCCAGCTGCTTCAGCATGGATGTTGGAGTCTCCCAGAACCAGCAGTCTGGGAGTCCTCAACACTTCCTCCGTGACCAGCTCAGGTGGCGAGATTGCTGGGCGGTGAGGCAGCCGGTAAACCAGCAGAATCCCTAATCTGTTCCGATTGCCCAGCGCCAGGAACACACACTCTAGATCCCCCCCTGACTGGACAGAGAACCTGGAGACAGAGAGAGAATCTCTATGGACCACAGCAACTTCCCCTCCCTGACCCTCAAGTCTGGCCTGTACCCTGGTGGGCACAGCTGGGTGAGACCAACTCCACCCTGTTCACCCACCCAGGTTGCAGTGATACATGCCAGATCAACCTCCTCATCCATAATCAGATCATGGA
Organism: Podarcis filfolensis; assembly: GCF_964270895.1. NCBI lineage: Eukaryota > Metazoa > Chordata > Lepidosauria > Squamata > Lacertidae > Podarcis > Podarcis filfolensis. The sequence continues at coordinate 26,877,200 of NC_139603.1, read as the reverse complement.
TGAGGGAGATTTTATTCTGGGCTGACCTGGCATTCAATAGCAACAGTTGCAGATCTGAGAGCTGGCTGATATGAGAACCACAATTCCCCAGTGAAATATACTCGGAGTCGAGCGTGGATTTCATGCTCTTTATTCAGCTCATAGTGGTGAGAAGGAATGGAAGTTCCCCCAGAATGTCTGCTTTATATACATTATTTACACAATGGGCCCCACGTGATTGGCTAATTCTGGGATTCACCTGTAGGCCAATCAGGTTGCGGATTCACTTCCACCTGGAGCTGGATTGGGTGGCTCCTGTGGACCAATCAGACTGCTGCATTCTGAATCCTATTGTTCTAGGACCAGTCAGACTACTGCCTTTTGCATCCTATTCAACTCAGTACATAACACCCAGGTTGGAGAAGGGGCTGGCACACGGCACTGTCACTAACTACCTGTGCCGTGCATGCCCCTTATGTGGCCTGCCCCTCCTCCCACACCATACCTCTGTTAGAATTCCTGCTCCATGATTGCAGTCATGGGATTGTTGTCTTTCACATGATGGTGTATATTTTGACTCCATAGAGTGGGAAGTGATGGAGACAGGATGTTTGTGTTACTGTGTTCCGTGAAGTGGGACTATTGTCCTTTGTTCTTTTTCTTTTTGCTGTCTGATGCTAGAGAGAGAGGGAGCCATGTTGCAGTGCTCCGTGTGTTTATATGTAAAGAAAGTAGATTAGCCAAAATGCTGAGTTGCTGAGGTTCTGTCACGCATGATGTGCAAACGCTGCGGATCCCTAAGTGTGCCGGTGTCGGTTGCCATAGGTCGCTCTGATGTTTGGGCTGAAGAAAGCTTATGAAACTCCTGAACGATCGACCAGGAGGGAGAGAACATGCCAGTCGGGCATGTGTCTCTGCCAGTGTCCTACTCGAGTGTAGGCTGAACTCCTGACAGCCTCCCCCTACCCATAACCACTGTAACTGGGCCTCCCTCTGCTCTACCCCACTCCTCTGCTCCCAGGCACATCCCACCAAGTGCCCTTACAACCCAGTTAAAAACAGTTAAAACACTTTTTAAAAAACCAATTTAAAAGGATATAAAAAGCAATTTAAAAGCAGAGAAGAACCCCTCTCTGAGCAACAGCAACAGTCCTTATAAAAGCTGTCAGGCCCTGCCTGAGTCAGGTGGAGAGAGGCAGGAGGCTCTCAGCAGGGTTCTGGTCAAAATCAAAGTAGATGTGATGAGCCTAAGGTGTCTTTAGTCTCCAGCCGTGCCCCCTCTCAAGGTGGCTTGCAGCTGGAGACGGAAGAGAAAGAGCTGTTGCTAAAAGAATAATGGGTTGCCATTCCCCCCCTGGACCTTTCACTACAAAAGGTCACCGAAACAGTGGAAAGAACATCTATTAAAAGCCACCTGGGAAGAAAAAGTGGTTGCTATTGACTCAGTTTATTATTGCATATGATCGTTGCTGGGACAGAACCTTATTGCACCTGTTGAGATTTGAATAGTTTTTTTTAAGAATGGGGAATCCCTTTCCCCTCTAGGTGCTCTAGAACGCTGCTGTGTTCACTCGGTGCTGAAGCGCTGTGTACATTGATGCAATGGCGTCTAACTTCTCTGCAAACCAGCCAGCACAAATAACCCATAAATAGCTGCTGTGTAGCTTTCCTGCAAACTTTGCGCAAAGCAATTGGGATGGATGATCCGTCAACAGGTCATCTGCACTCAATGTTTGATGTCATTATCCCGTCAGCCAACGAGGCGTGCTTTTTAAATAGACACTCTAACAGCTGATTGATTCATTTTTTCTTTAGTTAATGATTTGAATAACTGGCGACAGTATACTAAAATTTGAAGTTTAAGAGCAATTCCCATTAGATCACTCAGAGACTTGCATGACTATACTTTATTGCAGGTCATAGGAGCCAACTCCTAGGGGCTGTGGGGTCTTCAGCCTCCCCAATAAAATATTTGAGGGGGCTGCCTCCCCCCAAGTTGATGGGCATTGCCATTCAAATGCTGTCTGCTCACTGCATCATGCAATTGAGTGTGCAGGGCAAGGCTTACTTGGGCCCTCCAATATTTTATTCAAGTTGGCACCCCTGTCTCTGGTTGTCTCTCACAACAGGTAAAGGTAAAGGGACCCCTGACCATTAGGTCCAGTTGTGACCGACTCTGGGGTTGCGGTGCTCATCTTGCTTTATTGGCCAAGGGAGCTGGCGTACAGCTTCCAGGTCATGTGGCCAGCATGATTAAGCCACTTCTGATGAACCAGAGCAGCGCACGGAAACGCCGTTTACCTTCCCGCCAGAGCAGTACCCATTTATCTACTTGCACTTTGAAGTACTTTTGAACTGCTAAGTTGGCAGGAGCAGGGACTGAGCAACGGGCACTCACCCCATCATGGGGATTCAAACTGCCGACCTTCTGACCAATAAGTCCTAGGCTCTATGATTTAACCCACAGCGCCACTCACGTCCCTCTCACGACATGTAGCTTGGTGTTTTTTTAAAAACAAGCAAGCAAACAAACAAAACAGCCCTGAATCTCTGGTTTATATTCAGGCACCACTTTACTACTAAAACGTGGGCCACCAGGGGTAGCTATGCAGCCAAGCAACAGGCATTTATGAAAGTAGAAAGAAGAAGAAAACAGTTTGCGTGTGTACCTTTCTGTTTACCTTGTAGAGAGGAATTATGTGCCCTTTCCCTATACATGTGGGTGGCAAAGCACTTTAAAGTAAAAGAAAAAGACGGAAAAAAGAAGGGATTCTTTATCGGTTCAACATATCTTCAATTTATATATTTTAAAAACATTCTCTGTTGCAGTTCAGGCATATCTACGTTACAAATTTAAACTGCTCTGTCACGACTTTCCCCCAAGGGAAAAGAGCTTGGTGAGTAGGCAGGAGATTTAGGGTCCCCTTGGGGCCGGAGAGGTGGCCCCCGACTTGGAGCTGCTCAAATGTTTATGAGAGCAATCCTGTGCGCCAGTAAAGCAAGCTGGTGCTAAGAAGTTAAACTGGTGTAAGGTTATAGCAGATCCAAACTTCATTCGGCAGTGGGCTAGCGCTGGCTGACCTGGCCTAGGCTTGGCGGAGGTCAAACAAGGCTTTTAAACAATGCTACACCACCCTTTTTGCTGGCTTAACTAACGCTGGGTTGCCAGGTCATGTGACCTAGCGGAAGGGGCTTAGGATCCCCTTCACACACCCTTTTCAGGGCTTACACCACCAGGATAGGTGAGATACACATCTCCAGCTAAACTGAGGATAAAGGAGTTATGCTGGTTTAGCCAGGCTGTGTTAGGAATCTCCCAGCTCAGCTGGAGACCTGCTGGATCCTAACCTACTCATCCTGGCAGATCTCCCTGCAATCTGGAATTGCTCCCCAGATCACAATCTATTGGATGCTTCCAGTTTTGCAGCAGGTTCTCCCTTGCACTGGTTTTGTTTTAGGACTTTTCTGACTGGGATTTTCTGCTGTTCTGATTCATTTTGACTTTGTTTGAACGTGTGTGTTTCAAAATGTACTTTATGGTTTATGTAAACCTCCCAGAGAACTTTGCTGCATGGGCACTACAGTCATACCTCAGGTTACAAACACTTCAGGTTGCACATTTTTGGGTTGCGCACGCCGCTGAACCCAGAAGTACCAGAACAGGTTACTTCCGGGTTTTGGCACTCGTGCATGCACAGAAGCACTAAATTGCGCTTTGCGCATGCACAGAAGCACCAAATCATGACCCACGTGTGCGCAGATACGGCTCTGCGGGTTGTGAACGTGCCTCCCGCATGGATCACATTTGTAACCCATTTACACTGTATATGGATGTATCCATATTAATTACGATAATGATTGCAAAGTCCCAAGAGTGGATTAACAGTCCATTTTCTTCACAGGGAACTCTGGGAACTGTAGCTGTGTGAGGGGAATAGGGATCTCTTAACAACTGTCAGCTCCCTTAACAAACTACAGCTCCCAGAATTCTTTGAGGGAAGCCGTGACTATTCAAAGTGGTACCATAGTGCTTTAAACACATGGCGCAAATGTGACCAGGTTTCATATCCCTGCTGTGCTCTTGGGGCAGTCCCCACCTCTCAGCTTAACCACCTGCCAGCTAACATCTCTCAAAAGAGTTTTTGTGAGGAGAAAGTGCAGAGAAAGAGAAGCACATATGGTATCTTGAATTCCTTGAGGAAAGGCAGGTTGTTGTCATTGTTAGTAGTAGGTGTGTGTGTGTGTGTGTGTGTCTCATGGGGAATGAAAAAGGAGAGGCATGGGTTTGCCTAAAGTTTCTCTATGCTCAGTTATAGATGGCTTCTGTATAGATGCAATTCTAAGTTTAAATCTGAATACAGTGCATCTCAACAGAATGGGGAAATGACCACTGAGAAGAGTGTTGGACTTTGGGCTTTCAGGTTTCATCAGCTCCCAGTGCAAAATCACAATTCAGTGCCCCTGCCTCTCACCTCCCGTAGTACATCATTGTTGTGGGGCCCTGTAGCATCTCCTCGCAGTAGCATAGTTAGCCAGGGGTGGGAGCAGTCTGCACCGGGTGTGTGTGTGTGTGTAGTGCATCATCATGGTGGCTGCTGTTCGCTTCCTAAAAAAAGCCCAACAACTTTGGTCCACCCCAGGTGCTGGCGTGGGTTGCTGGTGCTCCCCAAATCTGCCTCTGGAGGAGTGCAGAGAGAAGAAAAGTCATGGCACATCTGTAGCAGCAGAACTGGACGCCTTCATCTGCCCCACCTGCAATAAAACATGTCTCTCCTCTATCGGTCTCTACAGCCACAACAGGTGCTCTCCAACAGTTTGACTTTACCCCCAAAGGTACACTTTCCCAGCGCCGAGGGCCTTCTGGCGGTTCCCTCGCTGCGAGAAGCCAAGTTACAGGGAACCAGGCAGAGGGCCTTCTCGGTAGTGGCACCCGCCCTGTGGAACACCCTCCCATCAGATGTCAAATAGAAAAATAACTACAGTGGTATCTCAGGTTACATACACTTCAGGTTACATACGCTTCAGGTTACAGACTCTGCTAACCCTGAAATAGTGCTTCAGGTTAAGAACTTTGCTTCATGGTGAGAACAGAAATCGTGTTCCGGCGGCGCAGCTGCAGCAGAAGGCCCCATTAGCTAAAGTGGTGCTTCAGGTTAAGAACAGTTTCAAGTTAAGTACGGACCTCCGGAACGAATTAAGTACTTAACCTGAGGTACCACTGTACCAAACTTTTAGAAGACATCTGAAGGCAGCCCTGTTTAGGGAAGCTTTTAATGTTTAACAGCTTATTGCATTTTAGTGTTTTGTTGGAAGCTGCCCAGAGTGGCTGGGGAAACCCAACCAGATGGGCAGGGTATAAATAATAAATTATTATTATTGAAATATACTCAGAGTCACAAAGTGATTTCATGCTCTTTATTCAGCTCATAGTGGTGAGGAGGAATGAATGAATGTCCCCTCAAAGTATCTGCTTTATATACATTATTTACACAATGGGCTGCACATGATTGGCTAATTCCGGAATTCTACTGTAAGCCAATCAGGTTGTGGATTCACTTCTATCTGGAGCATGATTGGGTGGTTCCTGCCAACCAATCATACTGCTGCATTGTTCTAGGCCCAATCAGACTGCTGCATTCTGAATCCTATTGTTCTAGGACCAATCAGACTGCTGCAGTTTGGATCCTATTCAACTCAGTACATAACAATTATTATTATTATTATTATTATTATTATTATTATTATTGGCTCCCCAAATGGATGGATGCCAGCAACAATGGAAAAGATGATCGGGGTAGAGGACCAAACTCACACAGGGTTTCCTCTGCCAATGCTTGGAGCTTCCTGGCCTATATCCTCTCCTCCCCCTCCTGTTTTTACTGCCTGCTCATGGCCATTTTCGCATCACCTCAAAAAGAGGGCAGAATTGCATAAAATTCATGTAGGCCCAATTTATCTTTATAGATTCAAATGTAGACATTTGACCTGTGCTCATTCTGGAGCCCGTTGGGACTGGTTGGGCGAAAGGCAAGGAGCCCAACAGTAGGTGGAGCCAGAGCCAATCACGGGCAAAGGCGACTAACTCTGGTTTTGTCCCACCCCTCTCCTCCCTGATGACTTCTCCAAGATCTACAAAGAGGAAGAAGCTGCCCACCAGTGCCACACTTGTGGGGAAAAAGGCAAGCAGGGCAGACTGAGGTTGGTGGAGCATTGTCCCAGTTGCGGCATTGGCTCAGCTGCCACTGTGTACATGAAATGAAGGTGAAATAATTCTGGGAATCTCCTGCAGACCAATCAGGTTGTGGATTCACTTCCAGCTGGAGCTGGATTGGGTGGCTCCTGCGGACCAATCAGACTGCTGCATTGTTCTAGGACTAATCAGACTGCTGCATTCTGGACCCTATTTTTCTAGGACCAATCAGACTGCTGCTTTTTGGACCCTCTTCAACTCAGTACATAACAGAAGGTGATGAGAATTAAGATGTTCAGATGTTTGGACAAGTGATAGGATTGGCAGTGCCACTTCTAAAGATGCTCTTGCCTGCTTTCCCCCGCACAGTTTGCTCTAGAGCTGACTCGAATTTCACCTTTGCCTGCCCTACAACTTTCTTGTTGCAAGGAGAAAAAAGAGAAGATCCAAAAAATGCACATTTCACCCTCATCTCTCTCTTTTGCTGTATCCTCTTGATTATCCATAACCCATGAAATAAGTAGGCTTCAGTGAGAGAGAGAGAGAGAAAAGGGGCAGATTTATTTTTTATTGTTATTACAACGCAGCTGGTACTTTCATTCTTCACCGTTTAGTTTCAATGTGCCTGAGATCTCCTTTCTTCTCAGAGAGGTTTCCCTGCTGAGTACAATATGAGTGATATCAACAGTACTTTGTGCACAAGGCAGTGTTTTCCGAACTCCTGATAACCGTTTTCTGAATTTAAAATTATAATACGTCCATGATACAGGTGGTCTGGAAGCACTGGTTTTCAGAGTGTGGAAGTGTAAACAAGTAGCACAGCCTAAAGAAAATAAAGAGCAAATCCAGCATCTCAAATTGTGGTTTGAGTAAATATGCAACAGCAACAATAATGAAAATTAGTGAAAATGTTGTTTTTTCAGTAAAGATGGCTTTCTCACTACAGGAGTAATATTGTTCTTTCGAGTCCTTCACTTTTCACATGGTTATAAACCAAACTCATTGTGCATTAGAAGATGTTACATTTAATATTATGCTGCAAAGCTTTGTGATCTAGCATATTCCTGAGCAGTTAAAAATTATATATATATATATATACAGTGGTACCGCGGGTTACATACGCTGCAGGTTACAGACTCTGCTAACCCAGAAATATTACCTCGGGTTAAGAACTTTGCTTCAGGATGAGAACAGAAATCGTGCTCCGGCGGCACAGCAGCAGCGGGAGGCCCCATTAGCTGAAGTGGTGCTTCAGGTTAAGAACAGTTTCAGGTTAAGAATGGACCTTTGGAACAAATTAAGTACTTAACCTGAGGTACCACTGTATATATATTTACACTGTTGCCGGGAAAGTTCAGCAAAGCTCTGTCATGGGAAAGAAGGGGAACCCCTATTGCTAGCAGCTCCTCAAAATGCTTGCTATATTTTTTTTTAAGATGTCCTTCAGTAATGTTTCCACATTCTTGTCACTGTCCCCAGGCTCTGCCTTCAGTCTGTCATGCAGAACCTTGGGTTGAGGTGAACAACAGAATGTCACATGGCAAGCATGGGGTGAAGTTAACAGGAGATGGGGTGAATCACTACACATCTGTGAAAGGAGGAGAATATGGAGAATAGAAAGCGCAAGAGGGGAGGAGAAAAGAGAACTGGGGGAGGAAATTTTATGTGCTAGACACTCGTGGGATGAGGAAAAAAATATCATGCTTTACACGATGCTGATTGCAGAAACAGGAAAGAAGAAAGTTATATGTGCACCATACCCTGCCTCCAACATTTCTCCAATGAAAATAGGGGTGTCCCATCCCATAATAAGAATTATACTATCTGACTGGGTTGCCCCAGCCTCTCTGGGTGGCTTGCAACATATATAAAAACATAATAAAACATTAAACTTTAAAAAAAAAAACAGTATACATGGCTGCCTTCAGATGGCTCAAGGGTCAGATAACTCCACACTCTCCAACATCTCTTATGAAAATAGGGACATCCTAAGGAAAAGTGGGACATTCTGAGATCAAATCAGAAACCGGGACAGCTTCTGCAAATCCTTGGAAAATAGGGACATTTGGACGGTCTGGTGTGTCAAGGCTGGTTGGGGAAATGGGCCAATCAAGTGGGCCCCACTTGATTGGCTAATTCCGGGATTCTCCTGTAGGCCAATCAGGTTGCGGAGTCACTTCCACCTGGAGTTGGATTGGGTGGCTCCTGTGGACCAATCAGACTGCTGCATTCTGAATCCTATTGTTCTAGGACCAATCAGACTGCTGCAATTTGGATCGTATTCAACTCAGTACATAACACCCAGGTTGTACTATTACTGTGGATTGGGAGGTCCTGTGTCACAAGATGGCGTCTCCGTGAGATCAGAAATGCACTAGAAAGTGTGGAATAGCACTTGCTTTCTTTACATTCCATTCCTCACTACTATGAGCTGAATAAAGAGCATGAAATCCACACTCGACTCCGAGTATATTTCACCCTGGATTGGACAGCATGTGACTGAATCCCGTTTGAAAACAGCAACACCCAGAGTGGTTTTTCTGAGGGAATGTTTTGTTGTTCCAGAGAGGATGTGTCAGGGATTGAATCTGGGACCATGCGAATGCAAACTTTGTGCTCTACCACAATCGGCTCCAAGTCTGAGAGCTAAGCTTATCCTAACAGGAAGCGGTCAATTTGAGATGGCGTGCGAGTTTCTGGAGTTTCAAAATGGCCGGGCCCTCAGTCATGGAGGCATTCTGACTGACAGAATCACAACTTAGCAGGAGATTATAGTTTACTCTGGCAACTTGAATCACTACAGTGGTACCTCGGGTTACATACGCTTCAGGTTACATACGCTTCAGGTTACAGACTCTGCTAACCCAGAAATAGTGCTTCAGGTTAAGAACTTTGCTTCAAGTTGAGAACAAAAATCATGCTCCGGCGGCGCGGCAGCAGCAGGAGGCCCCATTAGCTATAGTGGTGCTTCAGGTTAAGAACAGTTTCAGGTTAAGAACGGACCTCCGGAACAAATTAAGTACTTAACCCGAGGTACCATTGTATATTCCTTTGAGAAGCTGGGACCTCGAGAACCTCCTCCTCGTTGGCTTCAGTGCTCCTTCCACCTTGGGGGTCTCAGTAGCCAAACTCATATTGTGTGTATGTGACCCCTCTTTCCCCTCTTTCCAGGCCCTTGGTTTGTAGGGTTTGCTGCCTGGCCACGGGCAGCATGACCGTTACTTTGGGGCTTTCCCCCACTCAGCAACTTCCTTCAGGCTTTTCTTTTCATTTTGAACCATCTTTCTCATGCTTTCTCTCTCAACTGGTGCCCCCCCCCTCCTGTTAGCATAATTCTACCCCTCCTTTCTTTTTCTTTTTTTCTCTTAAATAATCTTTATTAATTTAAGTCACACACTTATACAAAGAATTTGCAATCTCATACTACAAAAAGAAAATTAAAGAAAAAACAATTAAGAAAAAAGAAAAGAATACAGAAAAAAAGAAAGAAGAAAAAGCAAATTTACGTACATAAAAAAACCTTTAATCTTCCTAATTAATGCTTAATTAAACACTTAAATAAAAAAGACTTCTGACAAAACGAGTCTTCCACTCACTCTCATTGTACTGTTTATATTGTCATTGTTTTTTTCGCACAGTTTTATATCCTTTAATATTGTTCCTGTCTACTCCACAAACGGTATTTGTTGTGTTTACAAGTAGCACTCAAGTTCTGCTAATATGGTGTGGTTGGTACAATATGATCTTATATAATCCTTATTCTCCATTCTCCAAATATTTTCTGGTTCAATACTCCTCTAACTCTTCCCGTCTCTTCTACCCCTCCTTTGTCTTGGAACACTAAACCTTTACTTCACGTGGGTATGATAGTTAGAAGTCAAACACTTACTTATTTTTAAAAACGAACCAGGTGAAAAGGAACATATAGTAGTAGCGTGTGTGCCTGTCTGTATCGGAGAATCTGTAGCTTCCAGTGGCCTATGGGGATAGCTTCCCCCTCTCTTTGTCCATATCTGCAGGGAGTGATGATTCATATAACCTCTGAACCAAGTCTATGCCATCTCAGGAAGACAGGAATTGCCAACGTGGCAAGGCTGTGTACAACTCCCATCAGCACCAGCCAGCTCAGCTGATGGAAGCTGTAGTCCAACGATATCTGTGTATCCACATCAGGTTGACAAAAAGCTGCAGGAATGTGTCTTAGTATTTTGGTCCACACGAAACCTGGAAATTCAGTATCAGGGTCATGGGCGCAGCCAGGATTTATTTTAGGGAGGGGGGCAGGGTTTTTTGTCAGGGAGGAAGAATCGAGTTATCTGTGATGCACTTGGTCAGTTAGTTAAGTATTTTTATTTATTTACTTGATTTTGGGGGGCAGCTGTTCCCCCTGCAACCCCCCCTGGCTACACCCATGACCAGAGTTGGTTCAATCCAAATTACTGTCCAAGCCACACACAAAGAAACCCTAACATTGTATCCTGTGATGTAGCATTACTGCACAGTTTATTACCAGATTTCACATATTAGGCTGTATCCTATAAGTGAAATCAACAGTCGTGATTTTTCTGCCAAGGATTACAGTGCCAATTATCAGCAACAAATGGATGGTATCTGTGAAATGTGGTAGGTGACTCTAATGCTGCTTTGCCACGAATCATAGAATCTTTGAGCTGGACGGGACCATAGAGTCATCTAGTCCAGCCCCCCTGGAATGCAGGAACCTCGGCTAAAGCATCCATGACAGATGACCACCCAACCTCTGCTTAAAAACTTCCAAAGAAGGAGAGTCCACAACCTCTCGTGAGAGTTGGTTCCACTTCCAAACAGCTCTTACTCTCAGAAAGTTTCCCCCCCGAATGTTTAGTCAGAACCTCCTTTCTTGTAACTTGAAGTCTTTGGTTCGAGTCCTACCCTCCAGAGCAGGAGAAAACAAGCATGAGATAAACAAAGTATCTCAAGATAGCCTTAGTTCCAATTTAAAGTTAAAGGTAAAGGGACCCCTGACCATTAGGTCCAATCATGGCTGACTCTGTGGTTGCGGTGCTCATCTCACTTTATTGGCCGAGGGAGCTGGCACACAGCTTCTGGGTTATGTGGCCAGCATGACTAAGCCGCTTCTGGCAAACCAGAGCAACGCACGGAAACGCCGTTTACCTTCCTGCCTGAGCGGTACCTATTTATCTACTTGCACTTTGACATGCTTTCAAACTGCTAGGTGGGCAGGAGCAGGGACAGAGCAACGGGAGCTCACCCCGTTGCGGGGATTCGAACTGCCGACCTTATGATCGGCAAGTCCTAGGCTTTGTGGTTTAACCCACAGCATCACCCGCGTCCCTACTTCCAATTTACTTAGAAGTAAATTCCATACATATATTTAGTATGCCTTTACACGGTGTTGATCATGTTAGTGCATGGTTTTTCTTCCAGAAATAGCCAGCTGAGGGAACCCAATCTGGATTGGGACCCTGGAGGGATGGTAAGGGAGTTTAGCCCACTGCTGTAGTCCTAGTTTAGCTCAGCCCCATCCACACAACTTGCATGAAGGAAAAGCTAACATTGAAGTGAGGTACATTTGCACTTGGCGTGAGAGAAAACCTCTCCCATCGAGAAAGAGCCAGGAAGGGAGACTCCAGTGTGTCAAACTCCTTTTACTTCACAAATTCTTCAAGTGGTTTTTCCTCTCAGAGCACAAAATCTTTATAACAACTAATGACCTAGTATAAAAGGATGGCTTGAAAGAGTTTCATTCTTCCTCCACACAGTGTTCACTTCAGCCTCTCTTGGGAGTACATAAGACAAATGCTGTTCGCATGTGCTTCTGAGTCCCCTGTGCTGTGGGGAACTCCCCTCTCAGGGGAAATTCAGGTGTAGTCACAAAAAGGGGGGGGAGTCCCCAATGATGAGACCACAGTGCACAAGACCTCTCCTCTGCAAAAATGGCCATGTGGCTACAAAAACTTTTGCAGTAACCCTATCTTGTTCTACAGTGGGTATGATTTGAGAGGAGAGCAAGAATTGTCAACAGTGCTCTTCGGAAGCACAGCTATGTATTAATTCCAGACACCAGTCCCAGATTTACAGAATCTGTCCCACTTTTTGGTTTGATCCTAGAATGTCCTGCTTTTCCTTAGGATGTCCCTATTTTCATTGAAGAAATGTCAGAGGGTATGGAAGGAGGTCCCTATTTTAATCAGAGTAATGTTGGAGGGTATGGAGTTATCCAACCCCTGAACCATCTGAGAGCAGCCCTGAATGGGGAAGTTGTTGTTTTAAAAAAGTGTAATGTTGTATTGATTGCTTTCAAATTATGGAGGAGATTCTTGAGAGTCCCATGGACTGCAAAAAGATCAAACCTATCCATCCTTGAGGAAATCAGCCCTGAGTGTTCACTGGAAGGACAGATCCTGAAGCTGAGGCTTCAATACTTTGGCCATCTCATGAGAAGAGAAGACTCCCTGGAAAAGACCCTGAGGCTGGGAAAGATTGAGGGCACAAGGAGAATGGGACAAGAGAGGACAAGATGGTTGGACAGTGTTCTCGAAGCTATGAACATGAGTTTGACCAAGCTGCGGGAGGCAGTGGAAGACAGGAGTGCCTGGCGTGCTCTGGTCCATGGGGTCATGAAGAGTTGGACACGACTAAACAACTAAATAACAACAACAATATTTAATTATGTTTTTTAATATGTTGGAAGCCACCCAGAGTAGCTGGGGCAACCCAGTTAGATGGGTGGGGTATAAATAGTAAAAATATTATTATGGAATAGGACGTCCCTATTTTCATCAGAGAAGTGTTGGAGGGTATGTAATGCTCCTTGAGCACTATGCTTCTTGAGCATTTATGCACAACTTTAAATAAATGCATAAATGAAAGTAACAATGCAGCAGAAATGAAAACTACAAAGCTCTTGTCTCCTGTACATATTGTTATAGACCCAGGGTGGGGGCAAAACCCTAGAAATGAATAATGGTAGGATTTTGATTATTTGGGATGTGAAGAGAGAAATACAAGCTGCAGAGGAATTCCTGGGCTACCCTAGGCAAAGTAACCTGGCCAAGGTAGAAACAATACAGGGCCACCGAGGGCCACTGGCAATGCAAGAGAACTGTCCTCCTCACCTTGCCTTGAAGTGTGAACAGAGACTGAGAGTTTGGAAGGTTGCCCGAGTAACTGTGGTTGAGGTGACAGGAAAAGAGTTTTGAGCAAGGGTTGCTGGGAAGAAGGAAAAGGAAGAGACTTGGATCCATCTTGGGCAGGCTGGCTGCAGGCTGGCTAGGAGAATTGCATTGGACTCCAAGGCTGCACTGCTGTGGGGTATAAGCTCCTCTTGAAATGACCATGCTTTAAGATCTGGACTCCCTCCTTGCAGACTGAAGGTGTAAATAGGTGAATAAACCATATTTCTTAAAACTACAACATTAGTCCGTCCAGTCAGTCCATGACTTCATATCTATCACGTTTCAACGGATTGTGCACAATGCAACTAGAGTAACGTTCTGCCACCTCATCAGTGGACCAAACCAGGAAAAATGTGATTGCATGATCTTATGAAACCAAAACGACGAATTTAAAACATGATCAAAATGGAAGCGATAAGCTGTCAGTAATAGCTGGGTCTTGAACTAGGGGCTTTCATATCACTATCCTGTGGTGAGCTACTCAAGACCAAAGAGCGAAGTCTCTAGGAAGGTGACAGACTTTTAGCAGAACAGAAAGCACAAATCACGCTGCAGTTATGCGCTCGCCCACTCTTTCCCCTGAAACCTGGAATCTTCATCAATGCCATCTGAGGCACAAAGAATGGATGTACCTGTCAATTTCAGTTTCTCTCGGCTTCTTATTTTTCCGGCCTTAGATTCACATCTTCGCTAGTTCATGTATTATCGTTAAAACCGCATGAAAATTCACCGGTGAATTAGTGCAAATTTCCCCTGAACATCTACATTTTAACACACTTTTGCCTGATATATGCATTTTTACACGCCATTTCCTCTAACAGAATCTGTTATTTTCACAAATATATGCATTTTGATGAACACGTTGCGCAAGTATACGCATTCGTGTACGCGTTCCTTGGCCTAAGAACTAAAAAGTCCCAGTATTCTTTGTTAGAGAAGCCACCCAATCACTTTGGCTGTCCTTTTATTGTGCCTTTCCCAGCTGATTCCCAAAAGATAAGGCCTTAAAGCACCTCTGATGCACCTCAGGAGGAAAAGAGCTGGGGGCACCACTGGACGAGTCTTTTAATGTGCACTCAACTCCGCCCTCCAGATGTTTTGGAACTACAACTCCCATCATCCCTAGCTAACAGGACCAGTGGTCAGGGATGATGGGAATTGTAGTCTCAAAACATATGGAGGGCCAAGTTTGCCTATGCCTGGTCAAGATGATCTGTGAACTTAAAACTTTCTAGGGAGGTGTTATGTACTGAGCTTGGATCCTACAACAATAGGCAGGTAGGATCCTAGAAGGCAGCAACCTGATTGGTCTACAGGAGTCGCCCAATCTGGCTCCAGGAGGAAGTGAATCAGCAACCTGATTGGCCTACAGGAACAGTCCAATCAGGCTCCAGGAGGGGAGTTGAATCAGCCAATCACACGGGACCCATTGTGAAAATAATATATATATAGCCAGAGGTTTGGGGGGAAAGCCACTCACTCACTGTTTACCACGAGCTGAAATAAAGAGCATGAAATCAACACTCAACTCCGAGTATATTTCAGGAGGCATATGTGGCATGATTAGTACGCCACACATGGCCCATAGCTTCCTGCTGAAATCCTGCAATTTTTCATAACACACACACACACACACACACACACACACACACAAACACATTATGGGATGTGTTCCTGCTTTCGTGGCACTGTAGCACTGGAGTGCTCTGGCAATGTGCTAATGTGGTGTTTTCCAGATGTTATGGAACTACAACTCCCATCATCCCTGACTGTACTGGCTCCCTTGCATCTATGCCTGTGTTTGATCAGTTTGTGTTCAGTAAGGAGAGAACTCCTACTAAGCCAGGAGTGGGGAACCTTTGAACCTCCAGATGTTTCTGGACCACCTCTCCCATCAGCCCTCGCCAGTATGGCCAATAGTCAAGGTTGATGGGAGTTGTAGTCCAACAACTCTCAGGAGGGCCAAAAGTTCCCCATCCCTGCATTAAGCCAAACCTTGGCTTAGCTCAGTGTGGTGCAGGAACATAAAGGACCAGGGAGGTGCAGAGTGGCTGCAAGCTTCTCTCTGGGAGCCACACATTCACATAGTTCCACTAAGCTGTAGTTTGGTTCACTGAGAACAAACCATAGTATGCATCCTGTGTTGGACTTCAAACTATGAATGCCAAAGAGTAACACATGTGCAGTTTGGGGTTGGCAGCCTCTTATAATGTGCTTGTTAATATTCTCTGGTGTGGGAATATAGAAGCAAATTCATGAAGCTCATCTGAGATAATTAACACCTATGAATGTCAACATCCACCACATTTGGAAACAGTCAGAGGAATGCACATATTGTATCGAGAGGGAGCTGTGTTGCAAAAACAAGGAAGAGTCTTGCAGCACTTTAAAAAGTAACAAATATATTGTGGCAAAGAAAAAGTAAAAAAAACAACACAACAGCAAATACATTGTGGCATAAAATGTCCACGAAAGCTTATAGCATAACAAATTTGTTTAGTCTTGAAGATGCCACAGGACTCATTGTTGCCTATATGTATTTGTATCTACACACTTCTGTTACAATCATACTCCAATTCTATACTTCATGTGTGGGAAACCTTTGGCTTTCCAGATGTTGTAGAACCTGCTATACTAATTTACCTGGAAGTAAACCTCACTGCATTGGGACGCGGGTGGTGCTGTGGGTTAAACCACAGAGCCTAGGGCTTGCCGATCAGAAGGTTGGTGGTTCGAATCCCCCCAACAGAGTGAGCTCCTGTTGCTCGGTCCCTGCTCCTGCCAACCTAGCAGTTCGAAAGCACGTCGAAGTGCAAGTAGATAAATAGGTACTGCTCCAGCGGGAAGGTAAACGGCATTTCCGTGTGCTGCTCTGGTTCTCCAGAAGCAGCTTAGTCATGCTGGCCACATGACCCGGAAGCTGTATGCCGGCTCCCTCGGCCAATAAAGCGAGATGAGCACCGCAACCCCAGTCGGCCACGACTGGACCTAATGGTCAGGGGTCCCTTTACCTTTACCTAAACTTCATTGCACCCAACAGGACATATGCAGTCCATATGTCCAAACAGGTATCTAAATATTGATCATTATAAGCCACGTGATTAAACGTAGAAAGGGCAGCAAGATCTTCAGACGACCAATTAGGGGATGGTGAGTTTTTGCCCTTCTGGCTTTGCAATACAAGTCCGTTTGTCATCGTACATTTTGAGACGTCCTCCTGTATATGCAGTTTTGAGTTAGAGGATACTGTTGACTGGTTATGTGCTGAAAATCATGTTGAGATGCACAGCTGACTAAGCCGGTGAAACACACCTGCTTCACGACGCCAGAAGAAACAGTGAAACTCTGAAAATGGTTTGATATGGTTTCAGCTCTGAAACTACGACAAGACATTTTGGCAAAATACTCCAACCAACACAGGAAACCTACCTTCATTTCTATAGTGACTTACCCCCCAGAATATTTGGCCAGATACTATCAGTTTATATTAAACAGTAAAATTACTCAGCAGTGGAAAAGCTCCTAAATATGAAATTGTCTCTCTACATTACTGCACTGCCCAGATATTCAAGCAGATTAAGATAAGTTTCATTTTCTGTGCGACAGTGACAAATAAAGGAACCATCACAGCAGGTGAAATAACAACAACAATAATATAAAAGGATATTGTGAAATTTCCTGGAGTGGCTGCTTGCTTTTATTTACAGAAATATTTGGTCAAGTGATTTGTTTGCTAGTGAAATGACTTCGCTGAGGGTGACAGTTTCCAGTGGAAAGCTGTGGCAAAGACTATTATATTTTGGGTGCCTTTCCTCATGTTCCATCATTAGATGAAGTGCATCATGGAGGTTCAGAAGGGTGGGGTATAACAACAACAACAACAACAACAACAACAACAACAACAACAACAACAACAACAACAACAACAACAGCAGCCTGCTCTGAGGTAAGGTCTGGCACTGACACCGTATTATTTCCAGCATCAGATTAAACCCCTTTTGCCTCAGCGTTTTACATTAGGCCATTTCTAGCTGGCTGAATGGTTTTTAATTCTTAACTTTAGGGAATTGTTGGTGATGCTTTATTTTGCAATTCTTGATTTTAAATTATTTTATCTACCCTGAAATCAATTTTTGGATGAAGCAGGACAGTGGCACAAAAACCTCCCCGGTCCATTCAGCCCATTCACCTTCCACTTTGTAGAAGTCACCAGTTCACATACGGTATTTCCTGTCTCTTTGACTACATACTTGCCTTCTAGCAGGGAGAGGTGGGCTGTCATTGCAGTAGCTGCCACCCTGATTGCAAAGTAATTCTTTCTCCTCTTATGTCTGGGGTGAGGGTTAACTTTGGGTGCTTTTTCCAAGGTGAAATTTAACAATGGAGAGCAATGATTTTTAGAGGACTTCATCCTCTGCACTGGCCAGCGCCATGCAATGACAGAACCTGGACAGACAGGAACTGGCTGAGGTTTATGCATTTTGTGGTCCTAAAGGTGGGAGTATGTCATTGTTTGCCTGTCACTTCCCATCCACAATGTAGGCCACAGGAAGCTTTGGGAACTTCACACAGGCCATGCCATCTACACAGTCACAATAACAATGGGATGAAGGCGCCCTTCCTCCTTCAACAGGTCCCGGGCTTGACAGACCTTCCTTTTTCCTTCTGCCCAATTTATGAAGGCAGAGATTTGCAACAAGTGTCATTCTAGTACTACCCTTTCCTGCATCTGGTCAGGACCTTTGCTGCATTTGAACAAAGGCCAATAATGTGCAGAACCATCCTTCAGATTGCAAAAGGGAACCCTGAGTATTCTTCATTTTTTAAAGGGACTTGGGCTTTTGAGAATGGGGTAGTGAACCTGTGGTTTTCCAGATGTTGCTGAACTCTAGCTACCTTTGGCCTCAGCCAGGGGTGATGATAGCTGAGGTCCAACTACATCAGGAAAGTCACCTGTTCCCTTTCCTTGCTATAAATAGGCATACACATACAAGCAAAAGATATGGAAGTTAACCAACAAAGTATTTTTGGCTTTTTATCTCCATTATTCTCAGCTGTGCAAAATTAGCTACGATGCCCTTTTTTGTTGCTGGAGGAATGCCTTATTCTTATCACTGTATGACAGATTACTGAAGGATGACACTATTTTGCCTGGCGGGCTGTACCTAATCCCATCCCTTTGGGCTGGGAGAGACGTGTGGCTCATTTAGTATATGGCATTAAATCGGAATGACCATAGGGCTTCCTGAGTAGGTTTTTTAATGTACAAAATCCAGACCCCTGGTCCAAGATATCTATTTTCTCCATACTATCACAATCATGGGTGCCCACTGAACTATATACATGCTGCAGTTGTAAGAGTCCTTGGGATTTCGATGTGAAAATTCTAGCAGAAGCTCATTGTGCAGCCAATTGTTTCATAGCCTAAATGAAACAATACAGCTTGGAGAGAGATACAAACATGATAAATTAGCACCTAATACAGTGGTACCTTGGGTTAAGAACTTAATTCATTCCGGAGGTCCGTTCTTAACCTGAAACTGTTCTTAACCTGAAGCACCACTTTGCCTCCCGCTGCTGCCACGCTGCCCGAGCACGATTTCTGTTCTCATCCTGAAGCAAAGTTCTTAACCCGAGGTACTATTTCTGGGTTAGCGGAGTCTGTAACCTGAAGCGTCTGTAACCCGAGGTACCACTGTATTGGAGTAACGTCTTAATTATGTCCTATTTCTTTGATGGAATACAAGCAGGGTTCCTCTTGAGATGCTATGAATCTTATTTCCTGGCTTCAAAAAAGGAATCTTGTCTTAGCTTGCAAGACAAACATTCCAGCCCTATAAATTATTCTCTGGCCTGGATGTGAATCAAAGCTGGAAAAGGGGGTCAAGTCATTCCTTTCTCTCTCTAACTCCCTTGTTGCTTCAGTGATGGTGGGAAGTACAGTGGTACCTTGGGTTAAGTACTTAATTCGTTCCGGAGGTCCGTTCTTAACCTGAAGCACCACTTTAGCTAATGGGGCCTCCCGCTGCCGCCACGCCGCTGGAGCATGATTTCTGTTCTCATCCTGAAGCAAAGTTCTTAACCCAAGGTACTATTTCTGGGTTAGCGGAGTCTGTAACCTGAAGCGTATGTAACCTGAAGTGTATGTAACCCGAGGTACTACCATTAAGATAAAAGGCCCCCTGCTACATCTGTGAATCAGCTGCACAGGGATATATGCATAGCACCACTAATGTCCTGGATTTCCAACACTGCACCTGAAGTTGACTTTTAACTCTGTTATTCTGTCTTCTGGCAAACAAGCAGGAGTGAGAAGATATGTACCGTAATTTCAATGAGGTGCATATCCACAGGGATGCCATTAGATCCAGCTTGTCTCAGAATAAACCAAGTTTTGGGGGAAACCATTCCAGTTTTCCAAACACAGTTCCAAGCCTGACCACAGGTGACTTTGCTCCGTCAGAGTGGAATCTGCTTGTGACCTGTCAGACCTGTGTCATACTTTGCTGGTATGTTGATTCCTGGTCCCTTTCATCAATGTTCTAACAGGCTATTGCAAACAGAATAAAGGATAGGGAGGAGGTGTGGTCTGTTTAAGTTACTAGCAACTGCAGATGCTTCTAAAGAAAAAGGCTTGGCAACTATAAGAATGGCTTTTAAATAGTGCAGTTCCATAAAGTTTTGGCTCTCCAGTTGCCGCACTCCAACTCCCATCAGCCCCAGTCCAGCATGGCCAACAGACAGGGATGATGAGAGTTGTAGTTCAACAACATCTGGAGAGCCACAGGTTCCCCACTCCTGCTGTAAACTATATTTGGGTTTTAAATTTATTCTTTTTTTAACATGCAGCTGTTTCAAGCTTGTTTCTCTAACTTTTGAGGTACCCAAAGCACCAGAAAACCATTAGCTACTGTAGGAGACCCAAAAAGTTCTTAAAGCTTGTAGCACTTTTACCTGGGCTGTGGGTTAAACCACAGAGCCCAGGACTTGCCGATCAGAAGGTTGGCGGATCGAATCCCTGCAACGGGGTGAGCTCCCGTTGCTCGGTCCCTGCTCCTGCCAACCTAGCAGTTCGAAAGCACGTCAAAGTGCAAGTAGATAAATAGGTACCACTGTGGTGGAAAGGGAAACTGGCCACATGACCTCCCGGAAGCTGTACACCGGCTCCCTCGGCCAATAAAGCGAGATGAGCGCCGCAACCCCAGAGTCGGCCACAACTGGACCTAATGGTCAGGGGTCTCTTTACCTTTAAGCTCCACTTCTCTTTTTAAGGGAGTATTTAACTGGGTACCAAACTGCGGGAGGCAGTGGAAGACAGGAGTGCCTGGCATGCTCTGGTCCATGGGGTCACGAAGAGTCGGACACGACTAAACGACTAAACAACAACAATTTAACTGGGTGTAAACATGCATAGGATTCCATTGCACTAAAGCTGAGTAGGTTGTGATGGATTAAAAACTGCATGCAGAAATCCCCACGATAGCTTCTGGTAAAAAACAATAGCAGCAGGGGTTTTGAGGGCAATGGAGGCGGAATTTGCAAAAACGGATGGGATGAAAACACGGCACACACCACAGCCGATAACACTACCTTCGACACGCCCACAAAACAACAACTAAGCGCTTATCTCCAGCGTCCGAAAACTTTGCTATAACTGGAACATCGAAATACACGTCGTGGTAAACAATGTTCCAATGTAGCCATTTACTGGAAGAAAAAAAAGATCCTGTAACAAGGGCTTGAACTCTTTTCTGACAAAGTGCTGATTTGCATGAACGGCAAAAAATAGAAATATTTTATATGCAAGAGAAATAAGTCGCGGAATTGGGCTGCCCCTGCTCAGAAACTGAACTTCCACGCCCACAGTTCGCCTAGAAGCCCCAGACGCCGCTTACTCATCCTTCCAGGAATGAAAGCTCACGCTCCGCTACGCGTTCGAAAGGGCGGAGCCCGTGCTTGGCGCAGCGCATGCCGGGAGCTGTAGTCTTCGAGCAGCGGCTTAGCCCGGCGCGGGGTTAGCGTGAAAACTACGAGCCCCAGAGCCACTGGCGGCGAGATCGGGGGAAGCTCGCTCGGCGCCTGGATTTTAACCGCACGTGGGAGTGGTTGAAGGCAAGGAGGGCCGGAGCGAGACGCAATTCCTGGCAAGGGCGAGCTCGCAACTAGTTCAAGCTGAGCTGCTTCTCCGATTCCAGCCGAGTCCAGGGGCGGCCGGGCGGAAAAACCTCCGATCATAAGACGCCTAGGAGGAAAGTCCCGGGCTGGCAGACAGTTTTGCGGGCGGGGCGGGGGGGGGGAGATGCTGGCGAGCTGCGCAGCAAAATAACAACACAACCACCCCGTTTACCCAATTTCCCTTTCACAACGGAGTAAATACTTCCTTCTCTGCCCATCGCGCATTTTTATTTTATTTTATTATTTGCGGCGTCCCACCAACTGGGCTGCTTCCAGTCTCTGGTGCTAAAGTTTCAGACCGCTTAGAGCCATGGGGAATGGGATGAACAAGGTAAAAAAACGCTGCTTATTCTGTTTTGTTTCTGGGTTTTTTGTTGTTTTTTTAAAAAATGCGTTCGCGCGCGAGGTTTCAGAAACGACCCAGTGAAGAAACAAATAGAGAGGATTTCCCCCCACCCCAAACTAAGCCACCCACTCGATGCTTGTTTTGATCCGTGGGAAATAGGGCGTTTAAAAGCGAATCTTCCTTTAAGGGGAACTTTCTGGATACTGAATGGCAACAAGCGACTGCTTTTGTGGTGGTGGTGGTGGTGTTGGGTGGCTGGCAAACGAAGGCGCTTGAAGAAATGGGAGGCTGGGTTTGCCCCGCCTCTGCTCCCCCCCCCCCCGGTTGTTTACTCGGAAGTAAGCTGCAGCGAGGTCAATGTCTGAGACTTGAGGCTGCAAGTTTATTTGCTGCTGGGGAGGGGAGGGTAAGGTGCCAGCGGGACTTCCTTTTGGGCACACGCATCATCATGTGCGTAGGCTGGTTTTGTGAGCCTGTGTAGGACAGAAGCCTTACACAGTTGGGCAAGCTCGTGTCTTGCCTCTCGTCCCCAATAGTGGGGAAAGCAAACGCCTCATAATTCACGCGGCTGGATCTGCGCCAGCCTTGCCACGCATCAACCTCCTCCTCCACCACCACCACCGCACATAGTGTGCTATTTTCACGGCTCGTTTCCTGGAGGCGCATTTTGGCTTTTGCATAGGCAGGCGGAAACGCTCCGGTTAGTCGAAGAACTTGCAGCTGGGTTCCTCCTCGGCCAGCTCGTGCATGCTCTTTAAATCGCTAGAGGAGCCTCTTGCAGTCGCCTTCCCCTTTGGCCATAAGAATGGTGGTGTTAGCTTTATAGAATCATAGCATTGTATTGCTGGAAAGATCATCCCGTCACAGATTCCCCATCCTTGGTTTATATTAAAAATAAATAAATAGAAGAGATCCTGGGCTTCTTGCACATTTCCACAGGGGCTGGTGGTTTGCATGTGTGTGCATCCCAGCTGCCCCCACTGATACGGATCGTGTTGGAAGTTGGTGGCGTTCAGTGTGTGATGGCTTGGTGCTGCTACCCGTGGCTTCCTGATGCCACATTGTACCAAGGAGTGATGCCCGTATTGCAAAGTGGGAGGCTGACAAAAGGAAGCCGGATACTTTCAATGTGGGGGAAGAGGAAAGAAGCAGAACACTTTGGTCAGACTTGGTTATGTCTGCCTGACAAGAAGTTGGATGATATGCTTCATGCCCACCTCATGATACACTGTGATGTCTCTCTTAATAAAAAGGACACAGGAAGCTGCCTTATATCAGGAGCTCAGTTGGTCGAGTAGGAGGCTCTTAATCTCAGGGTCATGGGTTTGAGCCTCATGCTGGGCAAAAGATTCCTGCATTGCTAGATGACACTTGTGGTCCCTTCCAATGCTACAATTCTATTGTTCTAAGTCAGATCATCGGTCTACCCAGCTTAGTATTATCTACACCAGCCTTTCTCACCTTGGGTTCCCAGATGTTCTTGAACTGCAACTTCCACCATCTCTGACCATTGGCCATGTTGGCTAGGAATGGTGGGAGTTGTAGTCCAGCAACATCTAGGGACCCAAAGGCAGTGGCTTTCCAGTGTTCCTGACATGAATATTTCCCAGCCCTTTCTGGAGATACTAGGGTTTGAATCTGGGGCTGTTTCCGTACAAAGCATATTGTCTACTACTCTGCTGGAGTTACTTAGAACATAGTGGAAGTGGAAGTCCTATCCATCACAATGAAGCATCCGTGTAAGATGGTTTAGGGCTCTAATTCTCTTATTATTATTTAAGGTACTTGGAGATGGCCTTTAATGCAGCTTACATAAAAGGCTTCCTTCGCATAGATTGATAGGATCCTCTGGCCAAGTGTGTGGGCGGGGCTAAGTAGGAAAGGTGGGCGTGCCCATGAAGAGTCCCACCCACATTGTACTTTGATTTGCCGGGCTAGATCTTGGCCCCAACAGCAGCAGCCAAGTTTGGCTGTAGCTGGGGTCATAAGTGTGCAATTAGGAGAGGAAGCGGCTGCTGAGTGAGTGGGCTTGCGAGCTGCTTTTGGCCACCTTTTTCATCCGTAATTACCGTGATGGGGCTGCAGTGACTTATCGCAAGAAGCTCAGAGGCTAACTGCAAAGCCACGCACCCCTGGAGATGACCAGGCCTGTTGGTATCAATGCCCTTAGTTGGTAAACGGAGTGTACCCTTTTCCCGTAACCATGTATGGTGTAGGCAAGAGAAATCGGCCAGCAGTGGATTACTTGAATTTTTCCAAAAACACCGCAGCCCTTTGTTCGTAAGCCAGACAGGCTTATTCGCTTCCTTAATGTTTCTGACAAAAGGCAACCCCCAGAGATTGCTGACAGCTGCTGTTGCCACAATTGGATCATCTGGCTGTTGTTTGCTCCTGCCCATTGCCTGACCCGTCTATAATGCTGCGCTCAGTCGCTCGCCTGCTGCTGGAACCTCCCTGAAGCGGAATCGGCAGCATTTGCTCACATTCTTCCTCTCACATACTGTGGTCTCTCCCACCCTTTGCGCCTTCGGTTTCCCCCCACTGTCTGTTTCATCTTGTAAGCTCCCTGGGGGCGGGGATCTGCCTCAGTAACTTTGGCAAGTCATTGAAGATGCTTTGTTCCGAGTCAGACCAATGCTCTTGTCCACATGGAACCAGTAGCAAGGTTTCCAGGGGTTCACGCAGGAGTCTCTTCCGGCCCTTCTTGGAGTTGTGAGGGATTGACCTTGGCATCTTTGGAATAGAAAGCTTGTGCTTTACTGCTGAACTGTACTTCCCTCCTCTGGGATCTGATGTGCCATGATATTGTTACAAAAGTTGGGTGCCTCCCCCTCTGTCTGCCGAGCAGTGGCAAGATCCCATGGGGTTGCAGACACAGCGGAGACTGTTGCAGCTTTCAGAAATATGGTTTATTTACCTATTTACACCTTCAGTCTGCAAGGAGGGAGTCCAGATCTTACAGCATGGTCATTTCAAGCCAGCCAGCCAGCAGCCAGCCTGCCCAAGATGGATCCTAGTCTTCCTTCCCTCTTCTTTTTCCCAGCAATCATTGCTCAAGACTTTTCCTTTCACCTCACACCCAGTTACCTTGGCAACCTTCCAACCCCTGTCTCTGTCCCTCCCTCAGGTGGGGAGAGGGGGAAGGACAGTTCTCTTGCATTGCCCATGGCCCTCAATGGGCTTAATTTGTTTCTTAATGGCCCTAGCTTGGCCAGGTCGTTTTGCATAGGGTAGCCCAGGAATTCATCTGCAGTTTGTTTCTCCCTTCACACTCCAATTAATTTAAATCGTACAATTTCTTAATTTCTAGGGTTTGGGGGGTCTCCCCCAAATCTATAAGAATATAGATCATGAACAGGAAAATTGAGACGCTCCAGATGTTGTTGGACTTCAGTTCGCATCAGTCATAGCCAGCATGGCCAATGGTCAGGGATAATAGGAGCAGTAGTCTAGCAACATCTGGTGGGCCACAGTTTCCCTATCCCTGTTGTAAGTAACACTTCCCTCCCCTGTATTTAACCCTCGCCCCAAAAGCATGGGCAAAGAGTTTTATGCATCAAGACCATTTGTGGCTTCATTTCATTGTGCTTTGGAGTTCAGTGGGCAACACCAAAGCATACTGAAGTGCATTTATGAGGATCTTATAATTCTCAGGGGGAACCGCTACTAAAGTTTAGGGACTAGGCAAGCATCTTCTTATGCCGACTTGTGGCTCTTTGCCACTGTGATCTAAATCATGGGGGAACGCATGCTATTTTCTCCTCACGTAGCATCATTTCCATGTCAGTCTCTTCCACAGAACGTGCGGTGCTGATGTGGTGACACCGTATGGAGTGAGGGTTCGAGACCACCCAAAAAGTATGGCATGCATCAAGAGAAAGTTCTGATCAGGGAGATTAGCGTTGGTTTGAAGGGGCCAAAGTGTGAGATGGGCATGGAAACAACATGGCCTGTTTTGTGGCAATTCCTGCGCATGTTAACTGCATTTTAATGTTCTAATATTGTATTTTGTTTTTTAAGCTGTATTTCAATCAATTGTTTTTATATTTGGTGTTAGCTGCCCTGAGCTCGGTCTTGACTGGGGAGGGTGGTGTATAAATAAATTTTTATTATTATTATTAACGAGAGTGCAGCCTCATTTATCATGGCTGTAGAATTGTAGAGTTGGAAGAGACCACGAGGATCATCTAGCATAACTGCAATGCCTGAATCTTTCACCCAACATGAGATTAAGAGTCTTATCCTCTACTGGTTGAATGATCCCTCAGGACTGTGATGCGGCCTGGTCCTTGTGCAAAGGCCTGCCTGCCCTAAGAAGTGTTGTGGTGAGAGGAATGGCAACTGTGGTGGGAAAGGGGACTATGTGGACTATGACTTGACACATATGCAGGTCATGTAGTACCTGCAGGTCCCTTCAGAGAGAGGCAAGCAATGTACGAGGGTTGCATTGTTCTGGCTGTCATGGTTCTCTGGTGAAACGGCGTGGAAAAGCTTCCTGTGACTTTAACTGGCATGTGCCAGTTGGCAAGGAAATGTCAAGTTGCATGTTCCTTGCCATTGTCATACCTCTGATATCAGCCTGTGTACATTCCTAAAACGATGAGCAAGTTTCCTGCCCCCCCTTTCTGTGTCATTGTCACAAGAAGGCTGGTCTGCCAAAGAGTATGAGAGGCCGGATAAATCTTGAGCACATTATTTGTTCAAGCTGGCAGGCTTTTGATATATAACCTCTTGCCACGCTCGATCCATGCAGCTTGCAGTCTTTTGCATTTGCTTACTTTGAGTTTGGATTTCGTTCAGGACTTGGGAATGATAAAAAATGAGGTACTGGTCAGCCCTGGCTGTTAAGCGGCTTCGAGTGACCCATTTAGTCATATGGGGGATACCACTAATCGCCATGGCACCTTAGGGGAGGGATATATTCATCAGAGCTGCAGCATGGGGCAGAAGATTTAACCAGCTTCTCCTCTTTCACATGCTGTGAGTTCTCTCTCTCTCTCTGTGTCCTCCTTCCCTGGCAGCTATTTAAATAGGGCAAACCAAAACCACCCTAATCTGACATTGGAGCTGCTTTATAGGCCAGGAGCTGTTCGTTTGCATGTGGTTGTTACTTCAAACCCTCTCGGTGCCCTCCTCACCTCTACAAAATGGTGGAAGGGCTGGAGATCCCCTGCCACAAAAGCCGCCGTACACAAATAGCTCCCTTTGTCCAGCAGATACCACGTAGCTGGGAGCTCATAGCAGATCTGGGGTGAAAATCATACCATGGACACGGATAGTCCACCCCAAAATTTCTGGCTATCAATATATATGATGGCCATATAATGAAGAGGGCATGGAGAGTTGTCCCGTCTCCCATAATCTCCAGTCCTGTTTCCACAGCCACAATCTCCTCATGTCTTTTACCTCTTAAGTTTCCAAATAGAGAACTAGTGAAACCCTCAAGGTTCAGATATGGTCCTTGGACTGCCAGTGTCTGCTCCTTCCTCTAATTCCAAATGTGTAAGAGATAGATTGTGGATGGTGATGAAGACCCATGCTGAAGGACACATAAACCAATGGGTACAACTTTATGTTAAGATGTAATGTCAATAAGTTCAGGACACTTCAAAAGAAGTCAGAAACCATCTAAGGGACAACTGAGGACCAGCCCCGAGTTCAGAGATGGCTTCAAATCAAGCCATTCCCATTACTGATTTAAGTAAAGTTACAGTATTTTTGGTGTAAAATGAGTGATAGATTGTTAGTTTAGAGCAGGGTTTCCTAGCTGTTTTCAAACTACAACTTCCATCATCCCTTGCTAGCAGGACCAGTGGTCAGGGATGATGGGAATTGTAATCCAAAAAAACCCCTGGAGACTCGAATTTGAGAAACACTAGTTTAGGTTTCTTTTACTGGTCCCCTCCTGCCTTTATTAAACTGCTGTTAAGCTACCGGACCCTGAAACTAAAAAGAAAAAAGCTTCAAAGTGAAGTGGGGAAGATTGGAAGGAAGAACATGCTGCCCTTACCATGTTGCCAGACTCTGCAGATATCAACAGTGTTATGTTCCATTCTGTATGCAAATTGAACTGTGTCAGATCATGTTACCACAAGAGATGTACATTTGATATTATATTTCTTTCTTTCTCACAGATCCTTCCTGGCTTGTTCCTTGGAAATTTTAAAGGTAAGTTCAGTGTCATTAGCAGTCATAGTGCCCAACCACATTTTGCTTCCAAACTTTGTTTCTCTCTGTGTGTGACAGCTTTGTCTAGGTTTGCCATACATCAGTAAAATTCCTGGCATGTCCTGCTTTTTGGGTGTAAAAATGGCATGGGGGGGATTTGCTGAATTGGCAAAATGTCAGGGAAAACCTGGATGTATCACTATTTGGTGGGGAGGGCTTCCTAAAAAAAAGCTGAACAGGAATGTCAGGAATTTTACTTTTACTTTGTCTCTCCCAAACTTTGGATGGTTTTTCTAAGGCAAGAGTAGGAAACCTGTGGCCCTCCTGTTACTGTTGGACTAACCATCAGGCCTTGGCTGATGTCATGGCTGATGGGAATTGTATTCTAATAAAAGCCATCAAAAACCACAGGTTCCTTGCCCCTGGCCAGCACTTGCTTATGTGAAAGAGACACAAGTCTCTACCTAAACCTGTCTGGTTTTGTGATCATCACCACTAAGCTTTCAAGTGGGGTATCTGCCTACTCCTTCCCCTTTGGTGCAGAGTACATTGCCACAGCCCATAGAGTCTTGTATTTGAAGCTAGCATGGTGCACACTCCAAAATCTGAGGAAGATAGATAGATAGATTTATTGCGGCCATTGGCCCATATCAGAAACAATACATCAAAATTTATCCATAAACAATACAATTTAAACAGTTCCAAAATTAAAACACCCATAAAAAATCTGAGGAAGGCAAATTCGGGTTTGCCCAATTAAAGAAAATAAAAATGGTCATGGGACAGAGCTCAGCAGGTTCTCACAGAACAATATGAAGAAGCTTTGCTGAGCGGCAAGTCTGATGCTAGTTCCCATTGCCTGAAGAGAGGGAGCTGCAGGAATGATAGTTCCCCACATCTGTTCCATCACTGCTACCTACTCATTTTGGTCTTCAGCTACCCTGCTTTCCTTAGCTCAACACAGTCTTTGTAGACATTAGCTGAGGAATGGATGAATGAGGCCCATGCTGTAAGTCTGAGACATAGTAGTATGTGAAATGGTACTCTAGGGGCAAGCTCAGCACCTGGTGCCACAGAAGTAGAAGGTAAGGGAACCCTGGATGGTTAAGTCCAGTCAAAGGCGACTATGAGGTTGTGGCGCTCATCTTGCTTTCAGGCCGATGGAGCTGGTGTTTGTCCGCAGACAACTTTCTGGGTCATAGGGACTAAACTGCTTCTGGTGCAATGGGTCACCACGACAAGTGCCAGAGCGCGTGGAAACACCGTTTACCTTCCCATTGCAGTGGTACCTATTTATCTACTTGCACTGGTGTGCTTTCAAACTGCTAGGTTGGCAGAAGCTGGGAGAGAGCAATGGGAGCTCACCCTGTTGTGAGGATTCAAACCGCTGATCTTCCGATCGGCAAGCCCAAGAGGCTCAGTGGTTTAGACCACAGCACCACCCTCTCCCCTGGATGGGCCACATAGCTCAAGCATGATCTGTAAGGATCATAGAACTGTAAAGTTGGAAGTGAACCCAAGGGTCATCTAGTCCA
Source organism: Podarcis filfolensis (assembly GCF_964270895.1). Taxonomy (NCBI): domain Eukaryota; kingdom Metazoa; phylum Chordata; class Lepidosauria; order Squamata; family Lacertidae; genus Podarcis; species Podarcis filfolensis. The sequence goes on along the minus strand of NC_139603.1, from coordinate 26,847,629 downwards.
ACCCCCTGCAGTGCAGAAGATTGGCAGCTTTTACTTCTGTTTTCAATTAACCACAGTTTATGTAGTGGCCAAACCTCAACAAACTGTGGTAAGGCTTGACTCCGGTTTTCTGAAACAAGCCAACTTCAGATTGTAGCTTATGGAGTTGGCTTGTTTCATTAAACTATTCAATAATCCATTGTTCAGATTAAGCTCAGTTTAAATTCAGATGTAATGGTAAACTTCCAGCCTCCTTTCCCAGATTTGTTTGTGCAATTCATGTAGTTTAGTATGACATGTGACTAATGTTGGAATATTTGCACCAACACCAGTGCCAGACTGTGTGTCAGTAGAGATTTTAATTTTTAAAAGTGAGGGATTGAGAGGCTTTCCCTTTTCACCTCTGCCCACAACCATTTTAAGGGAAAACAAGATGACAATGGCAAATCCGATGTTGAAATTACTTCTTTTTTGCTCTAAAGTTGTAGTGGGCCATGGTACAGTTTCAGGCTCGTGGCAGAGTAATGGCATTTTCAAACAGGTAAAGACCGGATGGTGCGGGTGGCACTGTGGGTTAAACCACTGTCCTGCTTGGGCTTGCCAATTGAAAGGTCGGCGGTTCGAATCCCCGTGACAGGGTGAGCTCCTGTTGTTTGGTCCCAGCTCCTGCCAACCTAGCAGTTTGAAAGCATGCAGTGCAAGCAGATAAATAGGAACCGCTCTGGCGGGAAGGTAAACAGCATTTCCGTGCGCTGCTCTGGTTCTCCAGAAGCAGCTTAGTCATGCTGGCCACATGACCCAGAAAAACTGTCTGCGGAAGCGGACAAATGCCGGTTCCCGCAGCCTGTAAAGTGAGATGAGCGCCGCAACCCCAGAGTTGTTCGCGACTGGACTTAATTGTCAGGGGTTCCTTTACCTTTACCTAAAGTCCGGATGGGCGGCAAGGAAGAGATGGCAGGGTTAGACACTGTTGCCAACTGCATCCCAAGCCACACCTTGGGACAGTAGCACTGCTTAAGTTCATACCTGAAAAGGATCATGCTACAGTTCCAAAAACAGGCCTCAAACCAAAGAGGCTTAGTTGTGTAACGTTGACAGCACTATGTTTTTATCAGGTTTGACTAAAAGCTTAGCCCCTTTATTGGTTCAGTGCTTTGGCAGTTGACAAGAATGTGTCATTTGGGGAATGTAAATAAACGATTAAATGGTGGATAAAGAATAAAACTGGTGAACGTGGGAAGAAGGTAAGTAATGTGGATTAAATAACACGGTGGTGTGGTTTTGCGTTTGTGAGAAACAAACGTACAAACTGATCTGAGGTTCGTCGGCTGTAACACCGAGACCTTGGTGGCTAAAGGTTGAATACACCCAGCGCTGCGAAACCGAGACCTGGTATCTGTTTCCCAATTTGGTTCTTTTTAGATTTCTCCCTCTGTGATTGAGTCGAGGCAAAGAGAAGCTGGCTGATATTGCAGAGTGAGTCAGCACTTAACCACCGACTTCGAGCTGTGCAGCTTTTCTGACTTGCAACCTCTGCTGGCTGCTGCATCAGTTGGCCTGTGAAGTGTTGTCCACTGTTTCTATGGAGGCGATATATAAATGCTGGTGGTTAAGCTGCGGCAGTTTAATCCTTCAGCAAGCTGCCCGTTAGTTCACCAGGACGACTGCTGGGAACTCTTCCCAATTCAGCAATAAGATCTACAGTTGGTTGTGTTTCGGCATGCTAAGTGGAACGCCACAGGCCAATTTCTAAATAACTCTCTCCTCTTGTCTTGGTTGTTCTGGACTTAAAATGTAAGATGGCTACATTTGAAAGGCCCCTTTTAAACTGCCATGGTTTTTACGGTTTTATTGTTTGGAAGGAACAGACTAGTGCATTTGAAGCTCGCAGCTCCTCACCCCAGCTATTGGCTCCCTCAATGTTCCACTGGAATTACTGATACTTCAAGTCTGGATCACGTTTATCCTTAGGCAGTGAAATCTTGAATGGAGAAATGTTCTAAAATTTATTCTATGAGATGTAAAAATGGCATATTCTGTAGCATGTATATAAGTCACAAAACTTCAAAACAAAGTAGGCCTCGAGTGAACGTGTTTGGGGAGGGCGTTCTATAGTCAGGGCACCATGAGGGGGAAAAGACCCTGTCACTGGTGGCGCTCTCCCTCAAAGATGTGGCACCCAGCTCTTATTGTCAGAAAGTTCTTCCTGTTGTTTAGTCACAATCTCTTTCCTTGTAACTTGGATCCATTGTAACTTTCCTTGTAACTTGGATCCAGGAGAAAGCAAGCTTGCTCCATCCTATGTGTGACAGCTCTTTAGATATTTGAAGATATCTAAAGGGGTAGAAAGATGAGAGAGTTGGTTTCTTCTGGTCTCTCCACATGAAACTGGAATCTAATCATAACATGCTCCTCCACCTACCTCAAGGCCACCAAATAACACAGCAACAAAACAAAACAAAGCTTTGTTACATTAAAATCCTGCCAGCGCCTTACTGAGTCAGAGCATCTCCCATCTAGCTCAGAACAGTCTACACAGTCTAGACTCTGTGCTGACTGATGGTGGCTCTTCTTGGTTGCATTCAGACAGGAGTCTTTCTGAGCCCTGCCTACAGGAGCCAGGAGTTGAACATAGGTCCTTGGGAGCATGCAAAGCACATGCCCTACAATCCAAGCTGCTGCCCACAAATCCAAAGTTGATATTTGCTTGGTAGGAGAGGAGCATACATCTACTCAAAACACCAACATGTACTTCAAATGTTGAGTGTCGCTAGAACCTAGGCAAGATTTGTAGATTTCTGGGTATGGTCTGCAAGCACATGAGGTCACCGCCTTGCTGAAGGTCAGCAGGCTTTGGTCTGGTTAGTGCCTCAGTGGGTCACCACCACTTAGAGCCTATGTGTATGTTGACTTGGGTTTCCATGCAGAAGAAAGGTATGGTACAAGTGTAAGAAAATATACAAATAAATGAATAAATAAGCACATAAGGTCCTGCTGGACCAGTGGCCCATCTAGTCCAGCAGCGAAGCCCACATTATTATTATTATTATTATTATTATTACAAGGAGGACTCTCAGGCATATACCTCCACATGTGGTGGGAATGTCCCAAAATCCAACTCTTCTGGACATCATTCATACAAGAAATATGTAAAATAACTAAGCAAGTGTTAGAAGTCACCCCAGAACTGGCCCTACTCAACATCTTCCAAGACAATAATGCCCACTCATAACACAAAGAGCTCATAAACCACCTACTCTCAGTAGCCACAAGCATCATAGCCAGACACTGGAGAGACCTGTCAGGAGTAAGCATAGACCAATGGTACCAAATAGTATGGGAAACAGCCTTATTAGAAAAACTCGCCAACAAACTGAAACTGACACGGGGGCAAATAGAAGAAGATGCCTTCACCCTGGTTTGGTTCCCCTTTATCACATCACAGCCCAACAAGACAATGACAAGAACCCGCCGACAGCATTCAAATCAATCTGGCTAAACTGATACAAACACACACACACCCCACTCACACACAAAAACAAATTTCACTAGAGCCAATCAAAGACAGCCAACCACACCCTAGGCCAACCTCTTTCACCACCAAAGGAATACAAGCGAATAGTAAAGAGAACTCGCTGAAGTGACACTGACACAAAGCCTCACACATACACTAAGTAGAATAGAAGCATTGCCACCGGACCCCACCCCCACTCACCAGTCCCTCCTCCACCTCTTTCCCCCTTTTCTTCCTAATGTAACACAAATGTCTCAGCAAATGAAACTGATCTGTAGAAAATGTAACTTGAAAAAAGAGACATTGTACATACTTTTGTAAACCAAGAAATCTTTAATGAAAATATATCAAAAACAACGACAAGGAGGACTCTCCCCTCTCCTGCAGTTCCCAGCAAATGGTTTTCAGAAGCATCTGTGTCCAAACAGTAGAGGTATCCAACAGGGTTAGTAGCCACTGATAGTCTTATCACCCATGAATTCTTTCCTGCAGAAATCTTCAATGCATGTATTTTGGATGTCATTTTACAGTACAGTATATAGGAGGCCAGGGGACGCGGGTGGCGCTGTGGGTAAAACCTCAGCGCCTAGGACTTGCCAATCGCATGGTCGGCGGTTCGAATCCCCGCGGCGGGGTGCGCTCCCATCATTCGGTCCCAGCGCCTGCCAACCTAGCAGTTCGAAAGCACCTCCGGGTGCAAGTAGATAAATAGGGACCGCTTACCAGCAGGAAGGTAAACGGCGTTCCGTGTGCTGCGCTGGCTCGCCAGATGCAGCTTGTCACGCTGGCCACATGACCCGGAAGTGTCTGCAGACAGCACTGGCTCCCAGCCTCTAGAGTGAGATGAGCGCACAACCCTAGAGTCTGTCAAGACTGGCCCGTATGGGCAGGGGTACCTTTACCTTTACCTTTACCTTTATATAGGAGGCTAGGGATGCGGGTGGCTCTGTGGGTTAAACCACAGAGCCTAGGACTTGCCGATCAGAAGGTCGGCAGTTCGAATCCCCGTGACGGGGTGAGCTCCCGTTGCTCGGTCCCAGCTCACCTCAAAGTACAAGTAGATAAATAGGTACCGCTCCAGCGGTAATGGCATTTCCGTGCACTGCACTGGTTCACCAGAAGCGGCTTGGTCATGCTGGCCGCATGACCCGAAAGCTGTACGCCGGCTCCCTCGACTGGCCCTAATGGTCAGGGATCCCTTTACCTTTACCTGTATATAGGAGGCTAGCAATACCTTTCTTCCCTTTACTGAAAAGCAAATGACAGCATGGGTATTATTTCTAGGTTTTCACCTATAAAGTCTTAATTAAACAACCTATGGCCTTTTTTGTAAAGTTAGGAGAGATCCCCACCAGGTCATCTGGGGGAGAGCTCAGTAGCTGGAGAGGTGGGTGCATTTAGGACTCAAAATGTTAAAATCAGTACCTTGAATTGAGCCTGGAAATGAACCAGGAGTCAGTACCACTGGCCTAGAATTCACTCCCCCCCTCCATTTACTTTGACGTCTAATGTCCAACTTTTAAGATCGTAATTGGTGATAAATCTAGATTCCGCCCCCCTCTATTCTCCTCATTGTGACATGAATTGTTTGTTTAAATGATTAAGAAGATTAACTGAACATCTACAGAGCAGCACTTTCCATTGAATGAACTGCTTTTGGGGCTCGTGGTTTATAATGGGAGATGCCAGGGATTTTCCCTTCTTCAGAAAACATCCTTCTCCAGTTTATGCGTTCAAAAGCTTTTCTCGGTCCCCCGCCCCCCCCAGCATGGAGATGCTGTGATTGGTGACAAAGATTGTGACTGCTGAATTTTGAGCTATTATGCAGCTTTTAAAGGTGCCCAAGCCAATTTGTGATACGGTGACAATTCTCGTGATCATGTATGTCTGGTTGTAAAAGAGCCATTGACTTCCCCCAAAAAAGAACTCACCCAGCACAATCTATTTATAGCATTTATATCTTCCCGTCCCTTTAAGGAGTTCAAGTCGGCACCCATTGTTCTCTCCCCACAACACCCCAGTGAGGTAGGTTAGGCTGAGAAAACGTAACTGGGCCCAGCTCACCCAGTGAACTTCATTCGTGAGTGGGGATTTCAACCCGGGTCTCCGCTGTCTTACTCCCAGCACTCTAGTCAGCACAGCACACTGTTGTTGTTGACAGAAGAAGAAGAAGAGGAGTTTGGATTTGATATCCCGCTTTATCACTACCCGAAGGAGTCTCAAAGCGGCTAACATTCTCCTTTCCCTTCCTCCCCCACAACAAACACTCTGTGAGGTGAGTGGGGCTGAGAGACTTCAAAGAAGTGTGACTGGCCCAAGGTCACCCAGCAGCTGCATGTGGAGGAGCGGAGACGCGAACCTGGTTCACCAGATTACGAGTCTACTGCTCTTAACCACTGCACCACACTGGCTCTCTTAAGACCATTACGTAGCCAGTCAGTGCTTCTGTATAGCAGCTGATGCTCAGGAAAGCTTCTCTTCTTTGTAGCTCAGCAATCCACTCCTAATAGGGAGAGGAGCACGTTTCAAAGTTATGCTTTTTGTGGTGCTACTTGATAATTGAGTTAAATATCGCTGACTGTGCTAATGGCTTTTCCTCCCTGGTCTCCTTTTCCACAGATGCTCGTGACACCGAACAGCTGAAAAAGAACAACATAACGCACATTCTTTCGATCCATGACAGTGCCAGGCCTATGCTGGAGGTAAGGGAAGAAAGCTGGTACAGCTTGAGCCATCATCGCTTCCCTCGCCACAGCCTTCTCTTAAACTCCCCGTTACATTACTCCATCATGGTGTTTTAAACTTGCCTCGTACAATGGTCAGTGCATCATGGGCACTGTCACCTGGCTTTCACCTGATCTGTCAGGCTCCGGGGACTTGGCTTCCTCCCCTCCCCCCCCCACCGTTGGCTGTAGATAAGCAGGACAAAGCGAAAAGAGTCCCTTGCCAGAGCCAGGGCTTTTTCGGCCGTGGCCCCAATCTGGTGGAACGCTCTGTCACAAGAGACTAGGGCCCCCGTGGGACTTGACATTTTTCCGCAGAGCCTGCAAGACGGAACTGTTCCACCAGGCCTTTGGCCAAGGCACAGTCTGACACCCTCTCTCCTTCTGCAATCCTCATAGAACTCTAGCCCAATGGTTGCCATTAATTTGACTCTGAGTTGATTTTAGAATGTATTTCAATTAATTGATTGTGATTTTATGTAAACTGTGTTATTTTTACTGTTGTTAGCCACTCTGAGCCCGGCTTTGGCTGGGGAGGGCTGGATATAAATAATTCACTATTATTATTATTATTATTATTATTATTATTATTAAAGAGTCTTTAATGATCACAGCAAAAGAACAAAGCACAAAGGTGTTCCCACTTCCCCCCTAGTCACTTCTGTCTTGGAACCTGATCTCGCAACCCCCCCGTTTTTGTATCGCCACCTTATCTTTTCTATGTGACCTTGGACTGATAGGCTGGACACTTTCCAGCCAGAGAGAGTCTGTTAGATCTCTCTCTTCCAGTTCTTCTCCACCTTGCTGACCACCTCCCAGTTCGCCCCAACTTTTGTCTTCCGAACTATGCCCCTCTGCAAACCACCGTTCCAAATCTATACTGCTCCACTGCTCCTGGTTAGCTTCCGGATCCTGGTCAGGAGCAGGGCGAAGCTCCCAGTTGCCCTCACAGTTTGCTTGCCGACTTCCCAGGTTCAGCTGGGAAACAATCTATGGGTTCATTCAGACTTCCCCTTGTCTCCCCTCTTTCCCCCAGGGGAAACCCAATCTTTAGTGCTGAATCGGAGCAATTGTTTGATGGCGGAGCAATATCCTGGACAACGGATGATACAGAAGCTCTCTCCCCCATCTGTTTTCACAGGACTTGGGTTAGGATCCTTGGGCTGTGCTTGCAAGGGGGGTGGAGAGGCCTGTCTTTGGATGGCAACATTCAGAAAGGTTGAAATTTATGGCCAAGAGCATAATATCACAATTAAACACACACACACCCCTCCAGCAAGAAAGTTTGCTCAGTTTGAAAGTCTAGGTTACACAGTGGTTATCTGGTGTGTAACAAATTTGGCGAGCTTAATGGGCTGGGTTTATTCTTTCGTGACATATATTGCCATCCACTTGGAAAGTTGCCTTGAATTTTCTGTGATCGGCAACAAAGGCTCCATCTGCGCTATGCATTTAAAGCCGTATCATGTCATGTTAAACAGCCCTGGCTTCCCTTACAGAATCCTAGGAATTTTAGTTTAGGGGTGCTGGTAGTTGTTAGGAGAACCGCCCCCCAACACCAATTCCATGGTCAGAGCCAGAATTCTCATAGTTCCCTGGGAAGAGGAGTTGATTGTTAAACTACTCTGGAAATCATAGCTCTGCGAGAGGAATAGGAATCTCCTACACTCAGCACCCTAAAAAGGATTCTTTGGAGGAAGTCATGGCTGGCAAGATACTTCTTTAACTGTATAGTACAGATGGATTGATTTGGATAGCACTGAGCTTAAAAATCAGTGGGAGTTGTCATCTCTTCTTTTTAGATGTGGACCCAAATTTAAAGGCACAAGGGCACTCTGACTAACATGTCTTTCAGAGTTTACAGGGTAAATTTTCACAGCAAGTTCACGTTTTACAAAACTGACGGGGGAAACTCTGCTAAGAAAAAGCAACACTATTCCACCTATATGCTTCTGGCAGGATAGTTTCACATGAGTTGTGCATGTATATCTTCAAAAAATAGTCAATAAGACATTGACTTGGATTTGTCCCAGATTATAATAGGGATGATTGGTCACTCTTAATACTTTATGAATTGACTGAAGAAATCTGGGAGGCAATTTTATTTTTCTTTAGTTACAGGATGCAGTTGACCTCTTCACAGCTGCAATTCTGCGGGGAATGGTGCTGTAAATTTCATCATACCTCGATCCGTTTTATCAATTTACTGTCAAATTTGTGGCTTTTAAGATTCAGAGGTTTCATAGTACTGGCTAATTAAATGTTTCTCTGTTTTGAATTTGAGATTTTTCTGTGTGTGAAGCACTGTCGGATTTCATTTGATGGGTTGATCAGTTTCCCTGTTACTAAGCACATTTGAATTTTAATTCTTATTCTCCAAGCTGAGGGCAGGACCCCCCCACCTCTTCTGTAGTCTGTGCCCTCATAGCGTTAAAGAATCAAACAGAATCGTGATCTGAAAACAATTGCTTGGAATCTGGGGAAAGCCCAGGTTCCACTGATCTCTTCAGAGAAGCATTAGGTTTACTTGAAATGATCATTTTGACTTCACCTGAAGAAGTTTTAGTTCAAGAGTTTACCATTGGAGTTTTAATGTTTCTTATATTTTGGTTCTCAACACCAGTGATTCAGTTGCATGAGGATCTGTTTTTGTAAGGCGATGTCAATAGGAACCACACTCAATGATGGTCAGGGCATTTCCGAAGCAAATTCAATCTTAAAGAGTGTGATTCAATTATCACTTTTATTAGTGGTGGAATGGAACTTGTCCTGGTTGGTTATTCTCTTGAGTTCGGAAATAATTGCACAATCCACCTTAGTTGGTTGCCTTTTGAATTTTGCACAGCCTGTTTCCCTCATGCGTTTTCAACAAATATTTCAACGATAAAATAACGGCGAAATGGCTTTGCTTATTGCTGAAACTTTTGAATATTTTCAATAATAAAATGAGTCATGAGCATTTGTACTGTACTTGGGCGACTGCTCCTTAAAGCAACTGAAAGGACAAATAAACAAATTACTGGGGGTTTTTCCCCCCCTTCTCTCCCGAAGCGGTTCTTTAGCTGTACTGAGCAGAACTCTTGATAACCTCTTGTTGTGCTTGAGAAAACCTTGAGAAACCAACTGTTTCCTAATTAAGCCATTTTGATGAAATGCCTCTCATTCGAAAGAGGTATGTCCACCCCTCATCTGTTGATGTGGCAAGTCAAAATAACACATGGGGTTTTTTTTCTGGGCTAACCTGAAAGAACTTGCCAGGTGTTTGAGGGTTTTTATTTGCATCTTCCTTCAAAATGAGGTGCCCCGAGGTTTTGTTTTTGGCTCTTAAAGTGTTTCTTGGAAGCTGTCGTTGAAAGGTTTACATAAATTTAAATACCGAGAAGTTCAATGCCAAAAATAAGGCATTTCTTTCTTTCTTTTTAAACTGCTTAATTTCAGCCTAGAAGTTTGTGGTCATTTAGGACAGCTCAAAAGTCCTGATTGGTTATTGCCCTTTCCATTTAAAAAAGATGATGATTCATAAGTCTCCGAGAAGACAGGCATCTAAAGTTTCAAAGTTTCTGAAGTCTCAAAGCAAACTTTCAAACGGGAGATTGGTGTTAGATCAGGGGAATTAAATATCTGATCCTAAATTTGTTTGAACAGCATGTAACTGATTGAATGTACTTAAAAGTAGATGGTTACATTTTCTTCTTTCACCACAAATTTAGAGTACTTGGATTACTAGCTTAAAGAACTTGAATAAGTATTCTTTTCGCTGAGAATGTGTATCTAAGAATGAAACAATTCATTTAATGATCTTTAATGTGGACATCTGTTTCATTTAAGTTTCTTTGAAAGTAAAGATTTTTTTAAAAATCTATTGTTCAGATTCATTTATAGCAATTGAATGCAAGTTGCTATTGTAAATTCTGGAGATTTTGATCTTACTATTCTGTGTTTGCTCATTCTTTATTCTTTTAAATGAACAAGAATTGGGACTTAGTTAAAAACAACAACAATTACTGAGTGGTCTGTCTCCTTCAGAATCAGAAGTGGTGTTATGTGGCTAACAAAATTGTGAAGCATAATTTTCAAATTGTTGTCGGTTCTCTAGAGTGTTAAAACAGAGGCTAAAATACCTTTCTAAAGAGATAGCCAGCTATTCAGTTCCATGCCCTAGAAATTTTAAAGCATTTTCTTTATACAATTCTTATTTGTATTTTCTATATAAATGTAGAACTCATTGTGGGTTTCATGAGCAAATCTGTTAACTAGCTTCAAATACCTACTGTCATGATTTTCCTGTTAACTGAAAACGAATACATGGGTTTGGAAAATCTGAAATATGTGTAAAATTTGATGATAGCTTTTCTTTAAAATGTAAAATTGAGTGAGTAGTTTTTATCTGGGCAAAGCCCTGGTGAGGCAATTTACCTAGCATCAGAATTTTCCAGCATCTTGACCTGGTACCAGCATGATGGCTATTAGAGTAATATGAGCGAATATCAGACATTCTGCAGAGCTGAACTCTTGCTTCTTTCAGCTATGACAATCTTGAAATCTGAATACTTGCGCTAGTTTTGTTAACTCTCCCTTTGTATCGGTTTAACAGTTCGCTTGACTTTCAGGGCCTAAAGAGAAATAAAAAAGCTTCTCTTTGTGGTTACTCTTGTCTGATGAAATAGAAAACTGAGAGGAAAATGAATTTATTGGCTTCCAATGCACGCCTTTTCGAAGGCACTGGAATTTGGAGAAATTGGCCTAGTTGTATTTTGACTGACTTTTGGTTTTTGTTGGTTGATGTCCCACTCTAGATATTATGCCAGCAACCCCATACCCTCTAATACGACGTCAGGAAAAATGAGAATGCCATATTCCAGGGCCACACTGCCATGTGAGTCATGTGACCTGCGCGAGATTGCAGTCCCAAAGAAAGCACTTTTTTGGACACTGCACCCTGCCCCCCAAAGCTTTTTTCAGGCATAGTGCCCCCAAATGTGTGATATTGTGTTTTTTGGGGGTGAGAGGACACCCCAAAATCACATGAGACCATGGTTCCCAAAATATCCACCATGCTCTCGCAGGAAAAAAATGGATGTCCCTGTTTTTCTGGGACAGTTGTGGGGTATGCAACCCTGATGTAGTAAGTTTCAGGGTGAGGCTCTTGTCATGATGACCTGTGATAAGACAGATGGTTCTTTTACGGCGCTACTTAGAAGATGCCTACACAAAATTGGGAATTTGCATGAAACTGCTCATGCCTGGTAACTATGTTGGTTGCTGCTTCCCTCACCATACGTAAGTAACCCATTTTTTATGCATCTATCCTGCTCTTTATATTGTGAAATTCAATGCAGATTGGATGAAGTTGTTCACAATACCACCGAATCATTGAAATTGGACCTGCAGGGGATGTGATTCAAAGACCAGCTGGAATCGGCCGGGTCTTCCATTCACCCCACTGCCATGTATTCACCAGCCTTGCCTTCGATATTATCCGCGCCTTGAATCAGTTACACTGGTGGCTGTCATTTCCCCTTTTCTCTTGCAGTCAGATTTCCTTTAGTCGTCCACACTTAGCCACAAACCCCCCGATGCAGTCTGCTTGCATAATAAGCAGCAAAGTTTGTTGTTGTTGAATGTAATGTATACGTATCAAAAATAGATAGATGATAGATAGATAGCTAGATAGATAGAATATACCGTATTTTTCGCCCTATTGGATGCACCGGCCCATAGGACGCACCTAGTTTTTTTTGGGGGGGGGTAAAGGAAAATTTTTTTATTCCCTCCCCCAGCCGCTGATATCTGCCCGAAGCGCGGGGCGCTCTGCTTCAGCGCGCCCCGCGCTCCGTGCAGCAGGCTGCTATCCGCAGCCTAGGGAGCCCTGCGGGAACTCCCGCGGGCTCCCCAGGCTTGCTGATAGCTTCCTGAAGCCTGGAGAGCAAGAGGGGTCGGTGCTCTCCATGCTTCAGCGAAAGCCTGCATTCACCCCATAGGACGCACACAGATTTCCCCTTCATTTTTGGAGGGGAAAAAGTGCGTCCTATAGGGCGAAAAATACGGTATGCACTAGAACAGTGGCTTGTTGACAATTAGAGGTCATTTTGGGACAATTCTTAGACAGCTTGCATGCGGGTGTGCACAGGAAGGATTCTGCTTTTGATCAACTACGACTGCAAATATATATATAAATTCTTGCAAATCAGGGAGGCTGAAGGCACATGGATCCACATGTGGTGGAACTGTAAAAAGATTAGACAGTTCTGGAAAATGATTTATAACAAGCAGAAGAAAATGTTCAAACGTTCCTTCCCTAAAAATTTGGAAGCCTTCCTGCTAGGAATTATGGGTAATGAAATTCCAAAAAAGTTTAGGAGAGTCATGGGGAACGGGGGGAAAACAATTCTTGCAAATCTTGTTTTTATGCAGTGGCATTTAGATTGAAGCAGTAGAGCAGTTTTAGCATTCATAGCTCAAATAAGTGTAGACTTTAAGTATTGAACTTAAGGTAAAGGTAAAGGGTCCCCTGACCATTAGGTCCAGTCGTGGCCGACTCTGGGGTTGTGGCGCTCATCTCGCTTTATTGGCCGAGGGAGCCGGCGTACAGCTTCCGGGTCATGTGGCCAGCATGACTAAGCTGCTTCTGGCGAACCAGAGCAGCACACGGAAACGCCTTTTACCTTCCCGCTGGAGTGGCACCTATTTATCTACTTGCACTTTGACGTGCTTTTGAACTGCTAGGTTGGCAGGAGCAGGGACCGAGCAACGGGAGCTCACCCCGTCGCGAGGATTCGAACCACCGACCTTCTGATCAGCAAGTCCTAGGCTCTGTGGTTTAACCCACAGCACCACCCGCGTCCCTTAGCTGTGTGTTGTAAATGCAAGGGCAGTGCTGTTCTTTCGAGGATTTCTTACTGGCTCCATCAGTGGCGATGCTAAATGAAAGCTATCTTCTTGTTCTACGGCAGTGCAACACTAAAGCCGCTTCCAGGTGACTTGTGAGCATTGATTCTGGTGCGTTCGCACAGAATTTGTGGGGGGCTCACACGGTACCCACTGTTCACTGAGCATTTGTTCGCAGGCAGGTTACACGATGTCCCATCAAGTAGAAGTAGTTGTTACCTTGTAGTTTCCAATGCATTTCTCCAGCACCAGCCTCATTGCAGAGAAGTCTAGTTTTGTGGGCAAGGGGAATGGATTTGTTGCCCAAGCTATTGTGCAACCTGCATGTGGTGGAATCCCACACACAAAACAAGGAACATATGAGACGGGGACGGCAAGAGTTTTGCAGGAGAGCATATGCTTTGCAAGCAGGAGGAGATGAATCTCTATGTGGGTCTGGAGGAAACCACTGTAAGGAACCCTAGGGCCATTGTGGTTCTCTCCTTATGCTGTTTGACTCCCAACTCCCATCAGCCCCCAGCCAGCATGGCCAGTGGTCAGGCTTGATGAATGTTGTAATTCATCTACAGTGGTACCTCGGGTTACAGACGCTTCAGGTTACAGACTCCGCTAACCCAGAAATAGTACCTTGGGTTAAGAACCTTATAATTTGGCAAAATATTTGGATTTTATGATATGTATTGGTATAATCTGGAATAATTCATGTGATATGATTGGATTGTTAAATGGAAAACTTAATAAAAATTATTTTTTTTAAAAAAAGAACTTTGCTTCAGGATGAGAACAGAAATCGTGCAGCGGCGGCGCAGCGGCAGTGGGAGGCCCATTAGCTAAAGTAGTGCTTCAGGTTAAGAACAGTTTCAGGTTAAGAACGGACCTCCAGAATGAATTAAGTTCTTAACCCAAGATACCACTGTACATTTGGAGAGCACCATGTTGGCTACCCTGGCCTTGGAGCATCCGGGTGCCCTCCATATGTTGATGGACTACTGTTCCCATCGTCCCATGCCATGCTGGCTGGGGCTGATGGAACCGAGAATCCAACGACATCTGGAAGCCACCATATTGGCTTCCCCTGCCCTAGAGCACCCTTCCCCAACCTGGTGCCCCCCATACATTTTTGATTGTGCTGCCTGGTGCTTATGGGAGTTGTAGTCCAATTCATTTGGAGGATACCAAGGAAGGAAGGATGCTGTAGAGAGATGTCATTCTATATAAGCAACACTTAGCAAGATAGTCCCTTCCAGTTCTACAGTTCGATGAGTCTATAAGATTGGTCAAAGGTCTGTCTTGGTTTAAGTTGGCTTCCAGTGAGCAAGGGAGTATCACCTTTGTGCCCAGCTTTTGAGGTTTCAAAGTTGTCTGACTGGCTGCTGTTGAAATGTTGGACTAGATGAGACGCTTCCACAAGTTATACATATCTAGTGAAGCAAATTTTTTTATAAGATAATCTTTATTGATTTTATGATTGCATACTATACAGATACACATTACTTTACATTTATATTTACATTTACATTTACTCCTATGAGTTGACTTTCCTCCTTCCTTCTTCTGGCTTTTTAATGTCGTCTCTATGTTTTTCGCATTGTCTTTATTGATTTTGTATATTGTTGTTCTTCTTTCAACTTTATCCATACAGTGTCTATATAAAAATAAAATTTTCTGTATATACACATCTTGTTGTTTGTCTATATTCATTTACAGATACAATTGGTTACCTTGATTGTACTTTACATTTTAATTCATATTGTCATTAACATCCAATAACGTTTCTTTTAATTTCCCATTATGAAATCAGTAGAATGGAAATAGTGAAGCAATTTTTAGCTTAGGTTTCTCTGTCTCTTTCTACCGAGACGCCCACTTCTAACTCTGTCTGAGATTGAATTATTTTGGTGAGGACTGATTAAGAATACGTTTTATTGTGGGGAGGGAAGGCTTCATTCAGCTCAGCACTGTAATAATCTTGAGAACGAAAACATCTATTAAAAAGCAATACCCGTGCTACACCGTTACTCTTTGCTTTCCATTACTTATTTAACTAATTCAATATAGCACTGCAAATAATAACAGCCTTCCCCAACCAACATTGAATGCACGCTTACTTAATCTACATTCATTTTAAGAAAGCAGTAAGTTGTGTAAAATAGCAGATTAGCAATTTATAGCATTGCAGGACAAACAAGACATGTTAAAATGACAAATGCAACAGAAGAGATAGAGGTAATGTTTCCACTGCCAAGATTCACTTTGACGTCTGGGTACATGGTGGTTCGTGATCGTGCGCCGATGAAACCAGGTCTTAAAATGGCTTCCTGGGAGCAGCACCAAGTGAAAGAAGACAGTCTTTGAATGTGTGTGCACTTTCTCTTCCTTGATATATTTATATATTTTTTTTAATGCAGGGAGTGAAGTATCTGTGCATTCCTGCTGCAGATTCGCCCTCACAGAATTTGTAAGTATTTTTTTTAAAAAATGGCAACACTAGACAAGTGAACCGTAGACCTGGTACTGTTTGATATGGAATGCCTCCCTCTTGGATATGTAAATATCTTTGACTTCTTAAGGACTCCATTTTCCTTTTTATTTTTACATGCAACAGGTGGCGGTATTCTGTGCTAATCCTACATGGAATAGTTCCGCTTAAGTTAATGGGCTGGTTTGTATCCCTTCATTTCGTTGGCTCTACTCTGTGTAGAAGTTTGCTGGATACAGCCCTATGTCTGAAAGTCCTGTTACTCATGAGAGATATGTGTAATAGCGGACTCTTTGACTCGGGAGATCTGGGTTCAAATGTCTATCTGTGCCATGAGGTTTCCTAGGTAGTTTTGAGCAAGTTGATGTCTCCTTATCTGACATATTTCAGAAACACAAAAGTTGTTGAGCTTTTTAAAATTTTTGGCCAAAATCTCAAAAAAAGAAAAGAAGAGGTTTTGAGCTATTTTTAACGAAACTTGCCAAAATGTACACTTCGGACGTGTTGACATATGTCTGGATTTCCTGGACATTTCAGTGATTTCCCCCCGAACGCTGTTTATGAGGGCCGAATCCCGGCTGTGTCTGGGAAATTCCAGACGTATGGAAGCCCTAAGGTGGTTGGAAGGATAAAAGGAATCAGTGCTCCTGGAAGAGTTACGCCAGGATAGAAAAGTGGTAGATAATGGGAATCAGAAACATGGTGTCTGTGAGCCTGGCTACAGTCTCCTAAAACAGGTCTGTACAACTGGAGATACACCAAGCCAAATGCAGCCAAATGTTCTAAAAAACCCTTTCTTTCTTTTTTTGCCTCCTACCTAGAAATGCAAGAATTGGGAAGGGGAGGAGAGGAGAGATTGTCATGCTCCTCACAGGCCACAATAGCTGGCTGGGGGAGCTGCATTTGAGTTGCCACTTCTCAGGTTGGGTTGACCTATCAGGTTTCTCCCTCCATATCATTTCAAGGCAAAGGGGTTTTGGGCTACCTTGACTCTGAAGAGTACAGTGGTACCTCAGGTTACATACGCTTCAGGTTACAGACGCTTCAGGTTGCAGACTCCGCTAACCCAGAAGTAGCACCTTGGGTTAAGAACTTTACCTCAGGATGAGAACAGAAATGGCACAGCGACAGCAGGAGGCCCCATTAGCCAAAGTGGTGCTTCAGGTTGAGAACAGTTTCAGGTTAAAAACAGACCTCCAGAACGAATTAAGTTCTTAACCCGAGGTATCCCTGTAATTGCATCAACTTTACAAGAACACTTGGACAGGAACCAAGTTTTTCTTCTCGTCTTCACTGTTTATGCGTATGAGAGGTGAGGAGGGAGGGGGGTTTCAGCCACTTCCTGATCATTTGTTTTATAGAGAAACAAAAGTAGTTTCAAAGGGCCTGCCTGGTGCCTACGGAAGGAAATGTAGCGCTGCCTTTTTCTCTCAGATCAAAGCCTTTGGCCTGACGCTTTCGAGAGATATTTTTAGTAGATTTGCTTCTCTCGTGCAACAGAGAGATCCCAAATATCTTGAAAAACGAGTTGATTGATTATTTCAGTTCATGTTGGGAATACTGATCTGGGGAGCAATATTTGAGCACCTTTCCTCTTTCCATGGTGCTGTTGCATATATAGTTCCATTTATGCCCATAGAGCCTCACATAGTTGTAACAAAAAAATTTTTTTTTCCTTCCAGTAGCACCTTAAAGACCAACTAAGTTAGTTCTTGGTATGAGCTTTCGTGTGCATGCACACTTCTTCAGATACACTGAAACAGAAGTTGCCAGATCCTTCTATATAGTGAGAAGGTGGGGAGGGGTATTACTCAGAAGGGTGGTGGGAATGGGTGATTGGCAGATAGCTGTGATGAGCCTGTTGACGACCAAGAACTAACTTAGTTCTAACTTAGCTCATACCAAGAACTAACTTAGTTGGTCTTTAAGGTGCTACTGGAAGGAAAAATGTTTTTTTTTGTTTTGACTATGGCAGACCAACACGGCTACCTATCTATAGTTGTAACAGTATTGAGAGAGCCTGAAATTGACACTCCCTATATCTGTCAATCTGAAGATACAGTGCCATACTCCGCTGGTGCTTGGCACATGGAATATTTTCATCAGTGTTTACTGGTGTTCCCAAGAGTTCCAATGTGGCTTAGGGAACTGGATCAGGCCAGCAGACCAGATCCTCTGTCCCCTAAATCTATCCCCCACCTTGGGCTAAATATAACAGGTTGGCAGGAACTCCTCATGTTCAGTCACTTGGCATTACAATGACATTGAGTGATGCAGCGCTTTAGAGTCCCGACAATCAGCTGCTCACTGGGACGTCAAAGCACCATGTTGGGTTCTTTAGGATATTCCTCTTTGCTGATGGTTTCTGCAGTTCCTCTTGGGTCATCTGTACGTTAGACTAGTTAAGACTTTTTATCTATTAGACTAGTTAAGAGACGTAAAATAATAATAATTTGGTGCAAAAAATGAGATGTGACATTTTTGTACCATTGGAAGAGTTTCCAGCTACAGATTCAATGAATTCAGGTGCATTTGGATGTCTTGAAAAGCTACCACCCTGAAGTGAATTATGCGGCACCCCCCCCCCCCAGGTGAATCAAAATGTTGGAAGGTTGTGAGTCTAAGGAATGGGTAGGCAAACTATGGCCTGGGGGCCAGATCCGGACCATGGATGGTCCATGAATCAGCGTGTTTTTACATGAGTAGAATGTGTCCTTTTATTTAAAATGCATCTCTGGGTTATTTGTGGGGCATAGGAATTCGTTCTTCTTTTTTTCAAAATATAGTCCGGCCCCCCACAAGGTCTGAGGGACAGTGGATTGGCTCCCTGCTGAAAAAGTTTGCTGACCCCTGGTCTAAGGGCCTTTCCAAACTTACCATTTATAGTGATATAGTTGCTGGGGGTTTTCTGTTTTTTGTTTTAAATGGCATGGTTCCAGAACAATATACTCAAAAAATCCATTTCTTTCTATTGAAAAAAAAATAATAATTAAAAAAATCAAACTTTTGGGAGAGATCCGGAATAGTAATAGTAATTTATTATTTGTACCCCACCCATCTGGCTGGGTTTCCCCAGCCACTCTGGGCGGCTTCCAACAAAGATTAAAAATACATTAAAATGTCACACATTAAAAACTTCCCTTCAGATGTCTTCTAAATATCAGGTAGTTGCTTATCTCTTTGACATCTGATGGGAGGGCGTTCCACAGGGCGAGCACCACTACCAAGAAGGCCCTCTGCCTGGTTCCCTGTAGCTTAGCTTTTTGCAGTGAGGGAACCTCGCTGTTTCCATTTGTGTGGCATGTGCCAGTCATGGTCCCAGTTTCTGTGCAGGAGGGGTTGTTGGGTGTGGTTTGGGAGATGCCTGTCTTGCACCCCTTCCCCTCTGACCTGTGCAAGCGTCCTGTGATCTCAGCTCAAAGAAAAGAGATGGCAGAGAGAGAGAGATGATGGTCCTGACTCAAAGTCCTGCCCACGACAGCAGTCATTAGCTGCAGACAAAATTTCATCACAATAGCCAGGTTTTCCATAGCTCAGGCACAAACGTGGTTCTTTTTCTAATTTCCTGGTATGCCCCGCAGAGGACCTTAAGGTCCACGAATAATCATAGTTTAGAGGTCCCGGGCCCTAAGGAAGTTAGATTATCCTCCACCAGGGCCAGGGCCTTCTCAGTGATGGCTCCGACCTGGTGGAATGCTCTGTCCCATGAGACCAGGGCCATGCAGGATTTAACTTCCTTCTGCAGGGCCTGTAAGACAGAGCTATTCCGCCTGGCTTTCAATTTGAACCTGGCATGATCTTTTGTTCCCCTTCCTTCCTTCCCCCTCCCCTTTCTGTGAAGATTGCCCGCTCTGGGATCCCACAGCTGGTTCTCCCCTGGTCTCCTCGCTGGCCCAAGTGGGACTAATTTAGCCAGCTAGCCCTGGTGATCATCTAATGTTTATTGGATGGATTTCCCCCTTAAATTGATTTTTGATTTTATTGTTATTTACGCTTTATACCATATTTTATGCTGGGTTTTTATGTAGCATCAATTAAGTATTTTAAACTTGTTGTTAGCCGCCCTGAGCCTGGTTTCCTGAACCAGGAAGGGTGGGGTATAAATAAAAAAATATTATTATTATTACATACAGGGCTGTTGAGCATTAAACACATATATACCCAAAGGAAGAATGCTCCTAACTCCAATGTGAACTGGGCTGGAGGAGAACAAGAGTACACAAGGGGTGTGGGCACGGGGTAATGGACACGGAACATTTCTCAACTTGGGCACAACCCGCCATTAGTGTGGAAAGGAAAACCCCACACTCGCAGTCTAATAATGGCAATGTGTGACCAAAAGTGCAGCCGGGGCAGCTACAAATTCACTCTTGAAAACGTTGGATCAAACAGCTGCCAGGCCACTATAAATGGTGAGCGTGGAAAAAACCCCAGTGTGATCCCTGTTTCCTAATGAGTCGCGCTTCCGGCCTGCTGAACTGGTTGTTGAACGAGCTACCGGCATGCAGCTCTTTCCCAGAAACCAGATGTGCACTTGGCGCTGTCGCTGGGCGAAAGGGCAAGATGGGGACATGGGATCTGCCTTCTTCCAAGGCAGACTGTTAAGTCCATCTAGGCCAGGATTATCTATGCTGACTGGCACTGGCTCGCCAGGTTTCAAAGAGGAATCCCCCAGCAGAACCTGGTACCTTCTGCATGCAAAACATGAACCTAACCGCTGAGTTACAGGCTTCCCCTCCTGGCTGTTCGGTTCAGTGAGTTCCCTTGAGACACTGCCGCTCACTGTGGTTACCGTGACTATACTAGTAGATGCCTTTGTGTATGTGTGATCTGGTAGCTTTCCCAATTTAAGTAACCAAGACCCAGATCTCCTGTGCTCTGGATTTCCCTGGGCCTTCCATTTATTCCCCTGTGGCTCTCGCTTTGCCTCGGGGGGGCCACAGGGGCGGTTGCCCCGGGCACGACATTGTTAGGATGTGTGAGATTTCAACACCCAGTGCTGCCTCAATATAGCTGGGCTCCTTTGAAAACAAACCGGGAAGTGACCTCTCCGGACAACGTAATGACTCTTCTTTTATTATCTCTGTGGCTGCAATCTCCTGGGTGACATGGACACCCTTAGGCCGTTGAATATGCATGTGTACGCCGTGCATCTCCCTCTCAGCCACCCCTTCCGAGTGGTCCTGGGCACTGGCAAACCACGCTATGCCACTAGGAAGGGCCCAAGCATCTAGTGGCGCTACAAAGTGGCAAGAGTGAGAAGATGGGTTCTTAATAGCTGTAAGACCTGTTGCAGCAGTAAGAACAAATTCAAAGAGCCCTGCTGGGTCAGCCCCAAAGGCCCTTGTAGTTTAGCATCCTGTTCTCACAGCAGCCAACTGTATGCCCATGGGAAGCCAGTCAGCAGGACCTGATTGCTGCACCACTCTCTCCACCGGTGATTTCCAGCAAGTAGTAGTCAAAGGCATAGTGCAGGCATAGGCAAACTTGGCCCTAAACATGTTTTGAGACTACAATTCCCATCATCCCTGACCACTGGTTAGCTAGGGATGATGGGAGTTGTAGTCCCAAAACAGCTGGAGGGCCAAGTTTGCCTATGCCTGGCATAGTGCCTCTAGCAGTGGAGATGGAACATGCCCATTGTGGCTAGTAGCCACTGATAGACTTATCCTCCATGATGTGTACCTTCTCTCAACACATTGTTGTCTAAGCTGAAGATAAACCCCACAAAAGGGGTTGTAATTTCCCAAGGCCGTGCTGCCAGAGCTGAAAGGCTTGGGGTGGGTGGGAAGACTCTAGCCTTGCAGATGTAAGATTTAGGAAGTTTACACTCTGAGAACGATTGTGGGGATTTCTTCTGCGTTGGGTACAAATGTTTATTTCAGACTGTGCTGTGGGTGGTGGTGAAGTGTCCCCAACCGTGGAGCAGCTGCTTCAAATGAGCTACTAACACTATACAGTGGTACCTCAGGTTACATACGCTTCAGGTTACATACGCTTCAGGTTACAGACTCCACTAACCCAGAAATAGTTCTTCAGGTTAAGAACTTTGCTTCAGGATGAGAACAGAAATTGTGCTCTGGCGGCGTGGCAGCAGCAGCAGGCCCCATTAGCTAAAGTGGTGCTTCAGGTTAAGAACAGTTTCAGGTTAAGTATGGACCTCCGGAACGAATTAAGTACTTAACCCGAGGTACCACTGTAGTTACGGTTTGGGGAAGGGGAGGGGAGCACTAAATTCTAATACAGTGGTACCTCGGGTTACATACGCTTCAGGTTACATACACTTCAGGTTACAGACTCTGCTAACCCAGAAATAGTGCTTCAGGTTAAGAACTTTTCTTCAGGATGAGAACAGAAATCGTGCTCTGGCGGCGCGGCAGCAGCAGGAGGCCCCATTAGCTAAAGTGGTGCTTCAGGTTAAGAACAGTTTCAGGTTAAGTACGGACCTCCAGAACAAATTAAGTACTTAACCCGAGGTACCACTGTATTTTATCACCCATTATCCCACCCATCCTTACCAACAGCTGTATAAAGTAGACTAGAACACCATGTTGAGGTCCTTGGAAGACAAAGGTGGTATAGAAATGTAATAAATAAATGAAATATCTCTTTATTACAGTTGACAGCTGTGGCTGTAGCTTGCCTAAGGTTACCCATAGGCTTCATGGCTGGGCTGAGATTTGATCAAGCCAAGGGGTTGTGACTTAGACCAAGGGATCCTGGTGCACAGAGTGTGCTGCTGACCACTGAGCTGCTTGGTGTTATTCATACATCTGGACCACACTCTGTGTGCGTACAGCCACAAGTCACCACCCAATTTACTGGCTGCAAAAAGTGGGAGGCCAGGGAGTTTGGGAAGAAGAAATGAGGGTGGAGGATGCTCGCTACCTCAGTCTCCTTGTGATAATCACCGGCAAGGTAGCCATCAAACATGCAGAGTTTGAGATGGCACTACATTTATAAAAATGTAAGAAAACATTACACATTAAAAAGCTTCCCTATACAAGGCTGCCTTCAGATATCTTATAAAGGTTATATAGTTACTCATCTCCTTGACATCTGATGTGAGGGTGTTTCGCAGGGTGGGTCTCACTACTGAGAAGGCCCTTTGCCTGTTTCCCTGTAGCCACTGGCAGAGGAAGAGGAGTGCGGGGGGAGCGCACCTCACCCAGCAGCGCGATCCCCAGGGTGACATTGCGGCTGCCCCCCCACCTGCGCTGGGCGCCATGCCCCCGGGACGTGCGCCAGCCCTGCCCCCACCTGCTCTCCGCCCGCAGTGCCGGAGCATGAAGCTCCACCACTGCCTGTAGCTTCACTTCTTGCAGTGAGGGAACCACCAGAAGACCCTCGGAGCTAGAGCTCAGTGTTTGGGCTGAGCGATGGGGGTAGGGACGCTCCTTCAGTAACAAGGGGAATGTCCTTCCCCGCCCAACGAAAAGATGAAAATCAAGAACAGGCCACAAATCAAACCACGTCAAGTTCCACATGCCTGGGAGAACAAGAATGCCTTTGCCCTTCTCCCCAGCTTCTCCCCAGAAGCCCACTAAGCAGCTTCTCCCCAGAAACCCACTAAGTTGGTGTTACTCAGTATGCTGCAGTTGCTATCCAAATATTTGGCTGCAAGGCAACCATGTCACTCTGAAAGACAGCACTGGGCAATACTGCAAACCACCTTCAGAAGGCAAATCAGTGGGGCAGAGGAATAAGAAATCCCTTAGTTTAACTGGGACTAAATCAAGTCTACATCTAATTTTTAAGGGTCAGACACTTCAAAGAAAGCATTGAATTTATCCACGAATGCCGACTTGGAGGTCAGAGCTGCCTTGTTCACTGGTACGTATTTCATTTAAGACTATTCTACATTTGATTATTCCTGGTTTCATGCTCACTGGTCTGTTTTCAGGCTCCCCTCCTTAGGTTCTCCCCTGTGAAGATATTTTGTAGTCCTGTAACCCTTTGGGTTCCTTCTGCTGATACATTTGGTGTGTGAATAGTGTGTCTTGGCTGCGTAAGGATCCACACTCAGCTCTGAATTTCAGAAAAGGTGAAATAATTTGAGACCACTGCTGTGGTGGTGGGGAGGGTAGGAGAATTTTGGGGACAGGGTTTCAGCAACCGTAGCTTCTATGATCTTTCAGTTTGGCAACGGTAGCTTTTCCAGTGAATGAAGCTGGAATGGGGCCTGCACAGATCACGACAGAGGAAGGCTGGCCAAGCCCCATGAGCCTGATGCGTAGCCAAATGGGAATCTTCTCGGTGCATCGGCCTCTGCTTGACTTCAAAACAGTGTTCTGGGATGAGCACAGGGCAGGGCAGAGATAAATTGTGCCCCGTTAGATTACCATGCAGTCTGGCAGGATGCACCCTTTTTGCTTCTCAGCCTTTCCAGTCTCAGTCATGATCTTGCCTTCCGCTCCCGAAGATAGAGGGAAGCAAATACGTCGCTGAAGCATTGCCGCTTCCCCCTGTTGCTTATTGTACTGGAGAGAGGCAATAGGCCCACTTTCGTCATTCCTTCCATGGGTCCAGAAAAAAATGTGGCATTGAGAGCCGGGCTATGCTCCCAATGTTGCTGAAGCCTGACTGTGCGCATGCATGTGATACTGCGTTCCAGCTGTGCATTGTTCCAAGTTGCACGGAGCATCTATGCTGCTGAAGGCATGAAGGTGCCCATTTTAGGTTGCCTGCTGGTGCAATGTCTTTAGAAATAAGGTTCATTGAGGGCAGGTCATCTTTACCAAACTACAATTCCCAGAATTCTTTGCGGGAACTCATGCCCACTGAACTGGTATAAGCTTGTGGCACATTCCTGTAACACTGGTAATAATTATAATTATAATTTATTATTTATACCCCGCCCATCTGGCTGGGTTTCCCCAGCCACTCTGCGCTGCTTCCAACTGAATATTAAAAACAATACAGCATCAGACATTAAAAACTTCCCTAAACAGGGCTGCCTTCAGTTGTCTTTTAAAAGTAAAATAGTTGTTTATTGCCTTGACATCTGCTGGGAGGGCGTTCCACAGGGCAGGCGCCACTACCGAGAAGGCCCTCTGCCTGGTTCCCTGTAACCTCACTTCTCACAGCGAGGGAACCGCCAAAAGGCCCTCGGCGCTGGACCTCAGTGTCCAGGCAGAACGATGGGGGTGGAGACGCTCCTTTAGGTATACAGGACAAAGCATTTTCCGCAAATGCTTGTATTTTGGAACATTGCCATCATGTTCAGCACTGCACTGCTTTGGGAAGTATGCCTTGCTTTGAAACTTGAAATTTATACACTTGTTGAATGAGAATCATCATTATTTTGCATGGTTTGTTGTTGTTGTTTTAAAAAAGAAAAACATGCCTTCTGTCAAACCTAATGTCCAAGATGTGCTTTCAACTTACTATAACCTCTGTGTATCTACTTGTCCACACCTGCTTGGCAATGCAGCCTTGCCGGCGTTTCCAGGAGTGCCACCTTGGTTGTGGCCTACATAATGACCATCACTGATCTCGGCTGGGAGGACGCGCTGTCGGTAGTGCGAGCATCGAGATCGTGCGCCAACCCGAACGCGGGTTTCCAACGGCAGCTGGAAGAGTTTGAGAAAACTGAGCTTGCTCACGTAAGTATGTAAGGACTCCACGTTGGGGAATCAAAGTTGGGGAACTTCTCTAAACCTGAGGGACGCGTTACCTCTCTTCGGTAGACTTCTGGGGCCACTTGCCGGCACTGGGTGGGGCCAGAGCAAGACATTTAGCAGCAGCTTGGCTGCAGGAGTTGCTGGAAGGAGGCATACAAGGCCTCATCCAACCATCTTAGGGACTCCACTCTGGGTTTACTCCTTAGCCATTTCCTGAAGATATCCCACAAGGCAGCGGAGGTTGAGGATCAGAGTTTACCTTCTCCTAGATGGGCTACCTTCCCAGGCTGATGAGCTCCATCTGCCCCTCACTTCCCTCTACAGCAGCCTTTCTCTCTCTCTCTCTTTTAAAATAGTATTTATTACTTTTAAAGATTACAGAAAAGGAAGAAAAAGGAAAAAATACAGGAGAGAAAAAACAAAAAGGAAACGAAACGAAAAAGAAACAATACAATACAATGAATAAACAATACAAAACACAACCTAAACACATTAAACTAGACACATTAAACTAAACTAAACAAAACCCTAACCCACCCTAACCCTAAACAAAACAAAACAAAAACCATTTAAAAACATACCTCACACCTTTTCCATACTCTATCTTTCATTCCCTTATTTCCTCAACTTTCTCTCACCTCCCTTTTTGTATTCCGCTTCTATTAATTGTTTCAGCAAATCCTTTCCATCTTTCTCTATTTTCTATCATATTATAAATATCTTAACATATTTTTTAACCTTATTTTTCATTAAAACTAAAATGCTTATATATGCTTAACTCCTTATGATATTTCTGCTAAGGCCATAAAATTTCTTTCCACCGTTTTTCTATCACTCATTAAATTTTACAGTATTTCTATATATAAACTTTAAATTCTCCAATCTTCTTCCACTATCTCCTCTCCCTGGTTTCGGATTCTGCCAGTCCTTTCCGTCAACTCCATATAGTCCATCAACCTGGAGATCTTATGTCCGAGGCTCTTAACTCTTTTCCAGGTCCCTTCTGCAGGTCTTCTTCGTATTCTTTAATGCCAAAGAGCAGATCTCGGAAAGACTCCAACCTAACCATGCTTTTATTCCTTCTGGACAGGTCAGCCAAATTTCCATTGTTGAAGCTAAGGTCTATAAGGTGTTTCATGACATGTTTCAAAATTCCTCCAAATCCAAAAACCCCCAGAACTCCAATCTCCTCCCGACCCAAGTCCATGTCCCAAAAGTCAGTTAATCCCTGCATAGAGGGATCTTTCCAACTTTCCTTCTTCCGTCCAAGCCGGGATCCAATCCTCAAAGTCTGGCTTTTTCTTGATTCAATCATAGAAGGCCTCAACTTGCAATCCTCAATTTGCTTCTGTAAGACTGAGGATCCCACTTGTATTCCTTTAGGCTCAACAGCCACAGCTTTCTCTTTCTCCTCCACAATTTGTTCTGCCAAAGTAGATTCTTGTACCAAGTCCTGAATTATTTCTGTATTGGTGCTCACTTTTTGTCTCCAATTAGTCACTTTTTGATCCAAGTTGTCAATTTTAAAACACATGTCATCCGTCTTTTTATGAAGCTGTTCCAGCGAATAGCTTATCTTACATAATACCGTCACAATGGCTTCTCCTGTCAACATTTTAGATGGTCCAAGGTCAGTCTCTGGTTCTCACAATTTCTTATCTCGCAGCTGGCGATTCCCCAATTATACTCCTGTAACAGTTTCAGAGGCTCCGTCTAGAGGGAAACAGTCTCCACTTGTATTAATCCTTTCAAGCACAACCCAAGCTATAAAGATAGTTTCACTTTTCAGTTACTTTTCCTCCTTTTTAAACGCAGAAGAGGACAATGGAAACAGTATCTTTCTCTTATTTAACTAGCTGTCAAAAATGTTCTGTTCGCAGTCAATGAACTCTCCCAAAACTTCACTCTTTCTGGCAGCCCTTTTCCAGGTTCAGAGCAGTGGTAATTTGGTTTTTCACTCTCTCCTGCAGGCTCACTAAGTCCAAAATTTCCCCCCTCTTCTCCTGCTTCCAAGGGGGGTTTTGTAGTTTCAGCCGATGGAAATTTAATCCTTTGCCAAAAGCTTTCAAAGACTTTAGCTTATAACGTCTTTGCTTCAATCTATTTACAAAAGGGGAAGGCGGACTTCCTGTTTAAGACCTTCCCCGTTTCGGTGCCAAATTAAGGTATTTAAAGATCCAATTTTCCGTTCTACTCACGGGTAGTTGTTTAAAATCCAATTGTCCACAGGAAAAAGTCAGCGCTCTCCGGCAACAGCAATGCGGCTTCACTCCGTGAAAGAAGCAGTCAATTCGAAGCACCGCGCCACTCACCCCACATCACTCCGGATCCCCAAAACAGGGTTTCCCCGCGAGTAGGGGAGGCGCTGAAGGTGCCAGCCGAATCCCAAGTTCACAAGCTTCTCCCGCTTGTGATTTCAGACGGTCTCCGCCTTCGCCGTGGCGGTCAGACCCTGCTTTCCACGGAGCAAGTTCCTCCCGTTCGGAGGAGCTCCGCCATTGCCGGAGGCGCCAACCCGGAAGTCTCCATTACAGCAGCCTTTCTCAACCTGTGGGTCCCCAGATGTTGTTGGACTACAACTCGCATCACCTCTAGCTAGCAAGGCCAGAGCCCAGGGATGATGGGAGTTGTAGTCCAACAACATCTGGGGACCCACAGGTTGAGAACCACTGCCCTACAGCATGTGCAGAACTGCCTGCTTGACCATTGGACCCACTATTCGTCTCATCCACTCCATCTGCCAGAGTCTGTCTTTGCATGCAGAGGAAGTCCCAAATCAGCTACCCTCACCTGGCCAATCAAAACCATTTCTTGGGGTGTGGCTGCTGTCACATGCTGACAGCTGCTAGGAGCCACAGGTGAGAGCTGAGCGCAGGGTGGGGACTACCCCAGAAGAATGGGAATGTGTATTTGTTCACTTCACAGTGTGGTAAGTCTTTCCTCCTGCTTTGGGGGGCCATCCTGCTTTTTCTGCTGAGTGGGGCTGTGGACCTCTGCCCCCAAGGCCTCCCTGGATGGCAGCATGGATCTGACATGTCAAATGTCCTCTAATATCTGATACATTCATTAGTACATTTTGGGCAACTCAGTTCATTTGTAAGGTCTGTTTAGCGCCTTATATTTTAAAGGAGAGGCAAACTGGCTTTGTTAGAGTATGCTTGGTAGCTCTGAATCGGCTGCTGCATATAACATGAATGTATTATTCAGCTCTGAATATTTGTTTCATCTCAAAGGATTACCGTTCCCAAGCTATGGAGGAGTAGAGTCCATGGAAATAAACTGACTTTACAGAGGGACTTTCCAGCCTGGTTGCCTCCCTCCTTAATTTGAACCCTCACAGTCATTTCTGATCTGATAAAGTTTTGACTTGAAATGATGGATTGTCCTTGCATTATGCAAATGGTGTTTAGGAAGATCATAGCATGTATTTGGGTTTGGCATTTCGTGCTGTTCCCCCCCCCCCTTTCCTTCCCCCCCCCCAATTCCATGTAGGAGAAGAGCCTGCAGCTTTCATAGAAAAGCACATACTATCTTGCGAAAATATATTCCTACAAATATATTCCCCAGAGTGGCTGGGGAAACTCAGCCAGATGGGCGGGTATAAATAATAATATATTATTATTATTATTATTATTATTATTATTATTATTATTATTAGGGGCTGCTCCATCCATCTTGCCCATATGGCAGGGGTGCCATGTCCACCTGCCATCATATATATAGTGAAGGTGAAAACCTGCCTGGGCCAAAAGTGGGGTGGCAGGTGGATCAGTTCCCAGTACCTCGGGTTACATATGCTTCAGGTTACAGACTCCGCTAACCCAGAAATAGTACCTTGGGTTAAGAACTTTGCTTCAGGGTGAGAACAGAAATTGTGCTCTGGCGGCGTGGCAGCAGAAGGAGGCCCCATTAGCTAAAGTGGTGCTTCAGGTTAAGAACAGTTTCAGGTTAAGAACAGACCTCCAGAACAAATTAAGTACTTAACCCGAGGTACCACTGTATAGCACTTTGAAAGAGGCTCTCAAGTAAAGACGAAACAATAATCTGATTGGTGGATCTTGCTGAGCCTCTTTGAAAACGCCATCTTGTGGAACACATTGCATCCCCTGATGTCATTGGAACATCGGGTGATTGGCAGGTGGGTAGCCCTGCCTACCTGCCAAACATGGCCTGCGAAGGTTAGGGGAAGTAACCTGGCTTGCAGACCAGATCGTGTTCCTCATCCCTGCTATATATGTATGCAGTGCTTTTTGGGGGGGGGCGGACGCAGGGGTATTCATACCCCTAAACATTTTGTGAATCTAAGTTCGGCCTCATTGAGGGGCAGTATTTCAATATGAGTAGGAAAATGAGACTCCCCCTAAACATTTTTTACGAAAAAAAGCACTGTATGTATGGGATCTGTACATTTCTCCCTCTGAATCAGGGGTGCCAATTGAAATAAATATTGGGATGGGAGGTAAGCCCCACCCCACATAATCACATGACATGACACTTGCACATGGCATGACACTTGATGGGCAATGCCCATCAACTTTGCGGTGGGACCCTCCAATACTTTATCGGGTGGACTTTTGCCCCTAGGAGTTGGCTCCTATGCTCTGTGTTATGTATCTGTTGCCAAGAAATGGGCAGTTTTGATGTTGACTGCTAACAGCATGGAACTCTACGCAATGAATCCTTCTCAGCTCAGTGGGTCTCTATAGGAAGTGCTTCTATGATCCCTGCTTTCCCCTGCCCCTTCAAGTCATGTGACACCTCAAAATAATGTAGCTGCCAAGGATGAGTGAGGTGCAATCCATCTCTCCTCTTCACCTAGTGCAGTCTGAGGCATTTAATGTTCGTTTTGCTTTAAGGATGGTCAGAGTAGCCAATATGGCTGCCTCCAACTCTTGTTGGACTCCCAACTCCCATCAGCCCCAGATATCATGACCAGGAGTCAGGCATGATGGGAGCTGGCTCTCAATAACATCTGGAATGAGATCCCAAGAGTTAGAGCCAGGGAAATAAATTGACTTAAATTCCTTCATTTAATTGTACCTCCCTCCCTTAGTTACCCAGTTGGGTAAGCACTGCTTTTTTCTGCTACATGAGCCTTTTCAAAGGAGCAGAAAAAGAAACCTCCTTTGGCTAAGATTATTTCTCTCTCTCAGCTATGTTTAGCCATTTCACAAATATTTTTAATATGATATTTTCCCCCTTTCAAAGGTTGCCGGCTGTCCCTTCCTTGTCCCCCAAGGGAAACTATTTCCTGTTTGTTTTATTTAAAGACCACATTACTGCCAGGCTTGTGTCCACCTCCCACAACCAGAAAACTGCTGCTGCTGCTCCTACTGGGTTGGCTATCCTAGTATGAGAATAGTTGGGGAGAGATGCTGCTGCCTTCATCCTTTACGCACCTTCATAGTTGGCACTCCTGCCACTCTGTCATTTGTATATTCCTTTTCTATTCAATGTATAAATATTATAAGCTGCTGCAATCCTAAACACACTTGCTAGGGCAGGCATCCCCAACTTGCAGCCCTCCAGATGTTTTGGCCTACAACTCCCATGATCCCTAGCTAACAAGACAGGTGGTCAGGGATGATGGGAATTGTAGTCCAAAACATCTGAAGGGCTGAAGGTTGGGGATGCCTGTGTTAGGGAGTGAGCCACACTGAACTAGGAAGCTCTTCATACCAAGCTAGACTGCTAATTGATCTAGTCAGTACTTTTTTCGGGGGGGGGGGGGGAGTGGGGAATAATGATTATTATTATTATTAATTATTTGTAACCCGTCCATCTGGCTGGTTTCCCCAGCCACTCTGGGCGGCTTCCAACAAAGATAAAAAATACATAAAAATGTCACACATTAAAACTTCCCTGAACAGGGCTGCCTTCAGATGTTTTCTAAATGTCAGGTAGTTGTTTATTTCTTTGACATCTGATGGGAGGGCGTTCCACAGGGCGGGCGCCACTACCAAGTAGGCCACTCTGCCTGGTTCCCTGTAGCTTTGCTTCTCACAGTGAGGGAACCACCAGAAGGCCCTCACCACAAAGTTTGTATGTTTCTTTATTGTGGGCCCAAGTCACAGTGCCACAGCCCCACCCCACCCTGGCAGTGGCTAAATGTAAGATGTGATTAATAAACTCAAGCAGACAATGATCTGAATTAGAAATGGCCACAGCTTTATTGATTACAGATAGAGGTGGATTTCTGGCTCAGGCATTGGGTGTATATCTGTTCCAGACTCCTCCCCCCCGTCCCCGCCCACAAACAAAAAACTATTTAATTTTTAAAAGGTAAGGGAACACAGTTCCGCCACGTTCCTGCTATAAAAAAAGCCCTGCATCTAGCTCAGCTTTATCAACAGTGATGGAGAGCAGCTCTTCAGGATTGCAGATGGAAATTTGTCCCATCCCTTCTGGAAGATAACAGGGCTTTAATATGTTGGGGGTGATCACGGCTTTATTTCAGCTGGAACTCGCTGGACCTCAGTTCCTGCACCTCTCTGATGGGTGCCATTGACATTATAAGGAAACATGGGAGTCATTCATGGTGCATTCTGGCACCTCTTTTTCTAGAAAAATAGCACCGGGGCAATGTAAACTTGCGTCAGATAACCACGAATTGTACTTAGATTTCTTTCTGAAAACAGCCTCTGGTAGTTCCGGGAAAGATCTCTCCCCAAACTTTTGACCTTTCGAATAGCATCTAATGTCATATTACATCTTTGCATAGCCTAGGTATACCATTTTTGCAACATATCAGACAGACACTCCATAATGTTTTTGTGTAAGGGGGGGGGGGAGGCTTGCATTAAAAAAGGACCGAGAGGTGGATTTTTTTGGTTTTTTGCATAGATTCAAATCAACTAGATAAATATCATATTTTATTCAAATTCCAATTACCTAGATTAAAATCGCTTAGGTATATAGTGGTTTTTAAAAAGAATTCTGTATTGACGATCCAGTTTTGAATGCAAATTTTCAGTTCGCTTCTTTCCCAGAAGAGCTAAAGCAAACTTCCACCTCCACATTTATTTTTTCACAGGACAAGATGCCTCCATTTTAAGTGCTGCTTCCCATATTGTTCTTTTTTATACCCTTTAAATATTTTTCTAGTATAGGTACTTGTATTTTAAAGAGTGGTTTTTTATGTTTTCAAAGTGCCTCCTGATTAATTGAAGGCCTATTTAGCCAATCATAAATTATTATTTTTTAAAATATATATATACCCAATTGCAGGGGGACATCTGGCCCAAGTCCCTACTTGATGCAGGAAATCCAGAGCCAGGATATGTTCACCTTACTGTTTCCTCCACACCCTCCGCTCCATATTGATCCACGGGTTCCTACAAAAATACTGCTTTTTGGCATGTGTGTTTCGCCCCTCAAACCAGCTTCAATCCAATTAGAAAACATTGCCGACAAAGGTCTCTATGTTAAAGCTATGGTTTTCCCAGTAGTGATGTATGGAAGTGAGAGCTGGACCATAAAGAAGGCTGATCGCCGAAGAATTGATGCTTTTGAATTATGGTGCTGGAGGAGACTCTTGAGAGTCCCATAGACTGCAAGAAGATCAAACCTATCCATCCTTAAGGAAATCAGCCCTGAGTGCTCACTGGAAGGACAGATCGTGAAGCTGAGGCTCCAATACTTTGGCCACCTCATGAGAAGAGAAGACTCCCCAATACTTTGGTCACATCATGAGAAGAGAAGACTTCCTGGAAAAGACCCTGATGTTGGGAAAGATGGAGGGCACAAGAAGAAGGGGACGACAGAGGATGAGATGGTTGGACAGTGTTCTCGAAGCTACCAGCATGAGTTTGACCAAACTGCGGGAGGCAGTGGAAAACAGGAGTGCCTGGCGTGCTCTGGTCCATGGGGTCACGAAGAGTCGGACATGACTAAACGACTAAACAACAACAATTGGTTCCACAGTTCACCTGTACACAGTGACGTGGCATAGGCAGCACAAGGGGGTTGTTGCTGGGGCGCAGGTTTGTGGGGTGCATTTTGCTCCTCATACCACCCCTGCTAGCCCCACACTGCTTTGTGAGTACGATCACTCATCCCAGCCTCTCAAAGCAGTGTGGTGCTGGCAGGGCGTTAGCAGGATGCAACAGGCATGCGCCCTTAAAATCAGCCCAGTCAGACTGATTTTATGGATGCAGGTTTGCCCTTCTGCGTCCTCCTCATGCCCTCCATGTATTCCCCGTCAGCATGCCCATGCCCTCCATCCCTCTGCACCTTGAAGACATGCTTCGCCACTGCCTGTATATACCGTTAAGAATTTTCTTTTAATAGTCACCTGACATCTTCCTTCCTATAGCTTAAGTCTACTAGGCAGAACAGAGGTTGCCTTTTTTCGATCAAGGGCCATATCCACTTGGAGAGGATCTGTCAGGGGGCCACATGTGAACAGTGGGTGGGGCAAAGGACAGGTGGGAGGGGCCAGAGCTGAAAGTGGGCAGGGCTACCCCTTTTCCTTGCTCTCTTTTTGTGCTGCCTCCTCTTTCCTCCTCATCCAACAGTGGAGGGAGATATTGCCCTTACTAGAGGTCTGAATGGCCACTCACAGAGGGCTTTTTGACATTAGGCCAAGGGGTTCATGAAACAAAGCTGAGGGCCACATGCATCCAGGGCCGGATTAAGGTTTGATGAGGCCCTAAGGTAATGGGGCCCTTTATATGTCCAGCTGTCCTTTGTCAGCAACAAATCTCGCTGTTTTTTGTGTTGAATATATGCTATATGGTAATTTATGGACTTAATAGGTATCTAAAGCCATTTGCACAGGCAGAATTTAGGCACCCTATACATAGAAATGAGCAAACCAGTGATATTTTAGGGAGCAGGCTGGCAGGCAGGACCCATTACTTACATCATAGGAGCCTACACAACACAAAACACTGTTGCTGTATGTAGGTTTTATTTTATTTGTTTTTTATCTTATATTTTGGAAATGTACATCCAGGTTTTTTTCCCTTTAAATTTTTTTGGGGTCCCCAAGAGAGTGGGGTCCTAAGCTATTGGTTGTTTAGCTTAAACGTAAATCCAGCATCCCTCCCTGAGATCTGTAATCATTTCCAAATCAATTTTAAAACTACCTAAAACATTTAAAGCCGCTCAAACCCTTTTTATATCATGCTGTGTTTCAGTGTTTTTCTTTGCCTTTTCTTTGTTTCGTCCCTCCAGGTCAGAGAGTGGCTCAGGGCTGAGTATGGAGAAAGCCCATTGCAAGACAAGCAAGAAGCCCAAGACCTTCTGCAGAAGTTCAAGGCGCATGCAGCTGCAGCAGCAGCAGCTCAGTCAAGTACTTCTGGAAGGCAGTGGAATGATAGCTTTGCATCGGTGGCCTCCTTGTCAACGCCTGCTCCTCAGTAGCAGCAACTAAGACACTAATGCGTTGCTTTTCCGTGGCTTTGTTTGGACAACATGATAAATCATCATGGTGGGAATGAGCCTAAGTATGTCTGGGACTCACGCATTTCCCCTCCTCTCCTCCCCGCACAACCACACAGAGAATGGAGGTTTTAGATTAACCACAGTTTTGCTTGTGTCTGAACCCTAAATTGTGGCTCATCATAACTATGGCTTGTTGAAACAAGACAGCTTCATAAACCATGACTTGACGTTGGATTGTTTCAGAAAATGATAGTTAAGATTAACTATGTCCAACTATTGGCATGGATATGCCCAAGTTTAGAGGACACAACGAACGGTAG
This sequence comes from Podarcis filfolensis, assembly GCF_964270895.1. Classification (NCBI taxonomy): domain Eukaryota; kingdom Metazoa; phylum Chordata; class Lepidosauria; order Squamata; family Lacertidae; genus Podarcis; species Podarcis filfolensis. Next base: position 26,812,716 of record NC_139603.1, on the reverse strand, counting down.
TTAATCAAAAACAGAAGTAAAAAAACTCCTTGTGGATGTGCTAGAGAGGGGAGGGAGGAAACACGTGAAGCCAAGGCCCTCCTAGACTCATTTCCATCACAATAAACCGTAGTTTAATCATGGTGTCTGAATTCAGCCAGTCACTAGACAGAGCACCTTTGATGCCCTCCTGCACATGCACAAAGAGGGCTTGTTTTGTATGTGTTGGCTCCATGATGAGATGCCTTACGTTTTCTTAGTAGGCACATCTCTGAGATATGAGGAGCAGGACTCCAGAATTCCCAACTTGGCACCACACTCGCAGGTTGACATTGGCTTCCATTATGTGGGCACCAAGCCCCACTTTCTCTCCCAGTGGCTGTGTAAAGAGGATGCCACTTTCTAACTGTCGAGATGCCAAATTGTTTTCTATGTATCCCTCGCGTGTTCTTCAGGTTGTCTGTATAACCAGGGTTTGGCACAGCTGCACTTTTCAAAGTTTCTGGTTCTTTCGGCACGTAGTGCTCTAAATAAGGGCAGTGCGTTTCACGGAGGCCTTTGTGCTCACCTTGAGCTCTGGTTTTGCTGCAGGAAGCTCCTTGGCTGAAGAGGCAAGCCATTTTCCAACGTAAAAAAAACCAGCTGCTCTCTTCAGCGACATGGAAATGCTGCAGTCCCATCAGGGGACAAAGCTCTGGCTGTGTGCATGGTTGTCTCTTCTTGTGTATATCCCTTCTTAAATTATCTGGGAATGTATGGCTAATAAAGTTATATATTTTGCTCTAGAGTGAAGCAGAAGTATCGCAACTAACCTCATCAGTATTTATTGTCATGGCTTTCACCTCAGAGAAGTTGTTCACTCAAAATATTTTTATATTTTGGAGGGATCTGAAAGTATATTGCAAGATGTATATATAGAGAGAAACTAAAGATACAATGACTGTTGTGCTGAATTAAAGTTCCGAATGTTATTCTCACAGTACTACTGAAAAAAGGTTTCTTGTATATGAGTCAGCTTGATGGAGTTCCATCTTTAATTGCCCTCCCCAATGGCATATATTCAATAAAAGCTCCAGTCTTTTTCTAAATAAAAAAAGCCAGTGTTATCTCATTGCATTTTTCTGGATAAGAATGACTGCGGTTGACATCAGTTGTTGGTGATGCCATTGAATGATCAACCAACCTGAGTGTGTTATGGAATCTGGACAAACTCCCAGAAGACAATCGGATTTGTGAGCTGTGTCTTATCTACAGGGGAAACGAGCCATCTGGATTCATCATGGCAGTAAAAAATGCCCCACTAAAATTAAGAAGTGGGGAACCCCCTCCCAAGATTGTTAGGGCTAGAATTTCTTTAAAGTATTGCAGATCAAATGCTTAGAACACTGGTTACCTGAAGCAGTGGTAGCAGGAGGAGTAAAATCAATGTCCTATAGCCTGATAGCAATTTCAAGAGCACGACGACACTATGTGCTTAGGACAGGCCATAGAATCCTAGAGGTACCCCTAACAAACTACAGTTCCCATGATTCTTTGGGGGAAGCCATTGGTGTGGATGTGCCCCAATTCTTCATATGCCTGGAAAAGGGTGTGGTTGCCTAAAATCCTGAATCGGAGCACTCCATATGGCAACCTCTTGTTGCTGGTCACACTTGTAGCACTTTAGTACTCAATTTGCTTTAAGTACTTTACCTTACAGCCACAGAACAAGGAAGGATGAATGCCAAACAAGGTATTTTGTACTGTATTGTAGATGGGGAGGGTGAATAATAGGGAGAAGAGAGTTTGGTTAAGACACACAAAGCAAGTTCGCTCCCATCCTCTCTTCAGCACCAGCGATGCTCAGAATTCACTACGTTACAAAATATAACCAAATTTAAATAATAAAAAATATGTTGATGGAAATATTTCATTAATAAATATACTATGAAATTAAACAAGCCTCTTACAATTCATCATAAGGCCTACCAGTAAAGTATAAAAGCATATAATAAAGCAAAAAGGGTCCCTCCAAAATTAGTTCATGGCAGAATCAAAATCTGAACTAAGTTCAAGGCAGCTTACAGTGAATCTTGCTTCAAACTAGTTTCCCATGTGAATAAAACCCTTTGGGCTTTATTGCAAATGCCTAGCCTCTACCTTTATGCTCGTTCATTTTTATTTTGTGCTTATTTTGGTAACCCACCTTGGGACCATTCATGGAAGCGTGGGCTTGTAAGTACAAATACATTTGCAAAATAAGCTTTGCATGTGAAAACGTGCTACTCCCTTGGCTCACTCTTTCTCGCTAGATCAGGAGTAAGATTTTATATGTTGCAACTCCCATCAGCACTGAACAACATGGCCAACAGTCAGGGGTGATCACAGCTGTCGTTCACAACATCTGGAGGGTACCATGCTAGCTATCACTACAGTAGATTATTAAATACTGGGATCTAATGAGTGGGGAAACCCAGCCAGATGGGTATAAATAATAAATTATTATTATTATTAACCTCCCATTGGGTGTTTGGCATCATGGGCTGATCACAGAAGGAGACTGACTGTATACCTGACCTCCTGGTGCAGCTTCTCTCGATTGTTACAGCATATCTGGAAGTGGTTGTGGTGTGGTTATTGATTTAGCAACAACGAAAAGGCAGATTTGAAATGCCTTCTTTCATTTCTGAAAAGCAAGTATCTGGGGGCATTATCAGATCGTGATTTTTGTGTCACCTATTGGACACTCATCGTGGCTTGCTGCCTTGGCTTGTTTTCATTGGGTGTGATGCTCTCTTTAAAGAATTCACAGGCTCATGTCCTGACAAGCCTACAACCTTTCCCACCTGGGTTGCTAGGAAACAAGCTGAAGAGATGAGGTGGACCAGGCATAGGCAAACTCGGCCCTCCAGATGTTTTTGGGACTACAACTCCCATCATCCCTGACCACTGGTCCTCTTAGCTAGGGATGATGGGAGCTGTAGTCCCAAAGCATCTGGAGGGCCGAGTTTGCCTATGCCTGAGGTGGACCAAGCAAGCAGAAGAGAGGCATGAGTGCAGGCAGGTGAGACCTCAGGGCATATCAAGAAGAGAGCTAGTTTTGGTGGTACTGACACTACTTGATAAACATGTAGGTTTCTGCTCCGCTTTCTATAGGCAGCTTTTTAAAATCTGAACAGACTCAGTGCCTCTCCTGGGGTTATATCCATGGCTAGTCTACACCAGAGTAGACCTACTGAAATCCAGATGAGTAACTGAGCTCCATTTCAATGGGTCTACTCTAAGTAAAAACGTGGTCGGCTACATACTTGTGTACATGTGCTGTTGGTGTCTGACAGGAGCTGTCCAAAAATATATGGAGGGCACCAGGTTGGCAAATGTTGTATAGGCCCTCAAATCAAAACAACTGAACATTAATACAGACATAGAACATGTCTTCTTGAAAATGCAGGCCCTAGTACTTAACAGGAATGGGGTTTTGTGTTCGTAGAAACCCATATTTCCATTTGGTCTGAAGGCCCACCCACCCTTTGTGACAAACCATCCCTGAATGATAAAAGAAAGCGAGAAGGAAAAAACCCAAGAGTTGATGATTCAGACAGGAGTGAGGACAACCAGTCATTTGAGATATGTAGATGACCATAATTGTCATCCTTGGATGTAATGATAACATGAGGGGAAAAGAAAGATCACAGTCATTGGCCACCAAAGACCGACACTCAAAAATCCCACACTTCCCCCTCTCTGGTTGTCTCAGAAAGAAGACAGCTCTCTGGTTCTGTTACATTTCGTGGCTGTGGCTCAAAGCAGCTGAATGGCTGGATGTTGCTGAGGCTCATGGGATAGCCATACGCCCTAATACGAATAAGGATCATGCTGGCCTAGATGAAATGAAAGCACAAGGTAATTCAATGTCTTTTTCAGTTAACACTGGCATATTTGCCATGCTGCACTTGTGTCTCCCATAAAAACCGACAGAACTTTAAAAGTGATTTTAACAGACTGGACCATGCCTGTCTTGTTGTGTTTACAACTTCTGATTCTAAACTCTGGCGTTGCTGTTAGGGGCTTTGCTATGTATGTTGCTGCTCTTAGAGCATGGGTAGGCAAACTAAGGCCTGGGGGCCAGTTGCGGCCCAATCGCTTTCTAAATCCAGCCCGCAGACAGTCCGGGAACCAGTGTGCTTTTACATGAGTAGAATGTGTCCTTTTATTTACAATGCATCTCTGAGTTATTTGTGGGGCCTGCCTGGTATTTTTACATGAGTAGAAGGTGTGCTTTTCTTTAAAATGCATCTCTGGGTTATTTGTGGGGCGCAGGAATTCATTCATTCCCCCTCCAAAAAAAAATCTAGTCCGGCCTCCCACAAGGTCTGAGGGACAGTGGACCGGCCCCCTGCCGGAAAAGTTTGCTGACCCCTGTCTTATATATTAGGGCTGCAATTCTAGCCCCACTTACCTGGGAGTAAGTCCCTTTGAACCCAATGGGACTTACTCTGTGTGGACAAGTTTTAGGATTGCACTGTCAGCACCCCTGTAGAACAACACCTAGAAAGTTACGGCACATCTCTCTGGAAGGCCAGCTCTTTGTTCAGAAAGTGGGTGGGAAAAACCTTTTACAATACCATATTTTTGATGCTTGGCATCCATGGGTGTGTGCGTGTGTGTGTGTGTGTGTGTGTGTGACTGCAGGAGCATTCAGAGTCACTACTAGCTGTATTAATCTTGAGCTTGCATTTGTTATCAGTGTGGCTCTGTTGTTGTTTTATTGAATCTTGATGTTTTCCCTTGTTTTTCTGCTATATATTAGGATGTTAGAGGAGCCTGGAGGGGCTGACTGTGAACCAAAAGGTGGGGCTAGGGATGGGAAAACAAATATATCTATCAAACATTTTTTGGTATCCTGGGGCATTTTTGCCACTGATTATGAGAGGGAGTGAATAGCATTTTGATCAGGTTATGCAGGGAAGAAGGTGCCCATCAGGAAAGTCAAGTGTAGCATTAGCCTGAAGGACAGGTCTAAGAACACCCAGGTTCAAGTCCCAGCTAAGCCACGGAGCTCCCTGGGTGAGTTTGAGCCACTCACGATCTCTCCGCCTAAGCAACCTCACAGGGTTGTTGTGAGGATAAATTGAAGGGGAAAGAAATCCTTTCAGGTGGGTATTGTCAGACAGGGGGTGTTAAAGACGGATATAACTTTCTTTTTGTACGCTACAACAGCAGCTAGAATACTTATTGCGAAGTACTGGAAGACACAAGAACTACCCACACTGGAAGAATGGCAGATGAAGGTGATAGACTACATGGGCCTGGCAGAAATGACGAGCAGAATCCGAAACCAGGGAAGAGAAACAGCGCAAGAAGAATGGAAAAAGTTCAAGGATTATTTAAAGAAATATTACAAAATTAACGAAAGTTAGAATGATGTTGGACTGGAAAGTAAATGGTTACTATTAGTAAGGGTTAAGACAAGGAGAATAAGGAAGACTAGATTAAATTTAAATTAAAATAAGGGAAGATTTGCTGAGCAATTGATAAGAATTTGGAATACAGAAAAGGGAGGCATGAGGAAGTCGGGGAAGAAAGGTATAAGAAATTAAGATTCGAAATGGTACATGTTTTTTTTTGTTTTGTTTTTGTTTTTTGTCTGTTTATGTATTTGTTATATGTTTTGTTGTTGTTATAAAAACCCTTAATAAAAAATCATAAAAAAAAAAGAAATCCTTTCAGGAAGATGTGGGTAGAAGTGTAAAGTAAAGGAACCCCTGACCATTAGGTCCAGTCATGCCTGACTCTGGGGTTGCGGCGCTCATCTCGCTTTATTGGCCGAGGGAGCCTGCGTACAGCCAGCATGTGGCCAGCATGACTAAGCCGCTTCTGGCGAACCAGAGCAGCACACAGAATGCCGTTTACCTTCCCGCCGGAGCAGTACCTATTGATCTACTTGCACTTTGGTGTGCTTTCGAACTGCGAGGTTGGCAGGAGGGTAGAAGTGTAATTAATATTAAATGATCTTCTCCTTCATCTTCACATTCTTATTCCTTCCCCTCCCCTTGCTCCTTAAGTATTCGATTTAAGAGGGATTGCACCTTCACTTCCAATTTGCTTTCAGTATTAATTGCTTTGTTTGATTTTCCCACCTGTTAGGGCTGGAGGTGCATTCAGTCTCCTTATCTGTCTGGAATCTAGATTTGTCTGTCTGCTCCTTGCACCACAGTCGCAGTTCAGGGAAAAACACTACCTGCTTTGAAGATGCTACTGTATACAGCAGCAAAACTTCCCTAAACCTTGCAAGTAGCACTGTAAAGTTGGCTTCACTTTTTTTTTCCTGTGAAAGCTTATGAAGGCCCCCCAGTGGCTGTTGCTTTCAATAGCCTCTTGTGGATGACTCTAGACTGAAGGACAATAAGAGCTGCCAGGTTAAGTCTTGTTTGCCCAGGCAGGTGGAAAGGGGCATACATTTGCATTTTGGTCTGCTCTTTGGTTTTGGTCTTTTGCATTTATTGCACATTCTTATTCTTATTCTTATTCTTATTCTTATTCTTATTCTTATTCTTAACAACTTGGACTCCTTTTGGGTGAAGGACTGTTTAGAATTTTTAATAAATATCTCTAGTAGAGAGCTATTGGGGGGGGTGTCTTCCTTCCAAATCATTATCCTTCGTACACATGAGTTGTTATTGATGGGTGATGGTTGTTGTTTAAATCATTCTGTGTTTAGAGTTGGGAAATTAAGGTAGTAAATAGACACACACACACACACACACACACACACACGTTCGTTATCCTTCTTTAGTTTTTTCTTTCTTTCCCTTTTCTCTCCTTCCTCATTCTTCAGGTTTCTCCTTTCCTTGTCTTTTCTTCCTCCTGACTTTGTTCTCTTTCAGACTAAGTAGCTGTTTTATCTCAGTATATTATTAAAAAGATACTTTGTAATGGGTGTGTATTTTTGTATATCTTTGAATAAGTATCAATAAGTTAATTTTTTTTAAAAATTAGTAATCCTCAATACATGTTACATGGATTCTACCAAAACCAGGATTTATTTCCAGGTATCTGTTTAGGATCAGAGACAAGCTGTCTTTCGGCATTCATTCTGACCTAACTAGGGCTGCCAAATGACCTATGGTCTTCCGATTTTAACATCAGTGTCCCTGGCAGAAATGGGTGGAGTGGGGGCTTTTCACAGCACTTAATTTATTTAGCATTATCACCTCCTAATGTCTGGAAAGATCATGCCGCTGTTAGGAAGAGGAGCAGGAGCCATTAAAAGTTGGCACCTTGAGACTTTTACATATGAGGGGGAAATGGGCCGTGGGAAAGCTTAAGACAACCAGCTGCAAAAGATGGCATGGCTTGTCTTGCAGCTTGCTAATAGTTGTGTGGCAAAGGGAAATTAGGTCAACGCAGTTCACCATGTGAGCAGGTGGAACTGCAGCTGCTGTGAAATTCCCCTCCTTCGTCCCCTAGCATAGGTAGAAGAGTCTTGTCCTCATTTGCATCTGGTCTCCCTCGATGTACAGAGGCCAACTCAGGCATGGACAAGCAGAAGAGAAATACAGTGGTACCTCGGGTTAAGAACTTAATTCGTTCTGGAGGTCCGTTCTTAACCTGAAACTGTTCTTAACCTGAGGTACCACTTTAGCTAATGGGGCCTCACGCTGCCGCCGCCAGAGCACGATTTCTGTTCTCATCCTGAAGCAAAGTTCTTAACTTGAGGTACTATTTCTGGGTTAGCGGAGTCTGCAACCTGAAGCGTCTGTAACCCGAGGTACCACTGTATCCTTATCTCTTTCATCCCTTCAGCCAATAATCTAAGCAACAGGTTATTGTTTCCAGTAGGGGTTGACTGCTGTGCCACACAGACTCTGCACACAGAAAGTCCCAGGGACAGCTCCTGGCATCTCCAGGTAGGTTTGGGAAAGACTCCAATCTGTGACCCTGGAGAACACTGGACAACATTGAGCTGGACAGACCCACAGTCTGACTTGGGAAAAGGAAATGAATTCCTGTTCTGGAGATGAAGCTTGCTGAGATGTGTGTGTGTGCAATGACACCCTATCAAAAAGGCCTTCAGCCAGGGAACAACTTGGATAAATACTTGGTTAGCTGCCTCTCCAACTCTGTACAGTGGTACCACGGGTTAAGAACTTAATTCGTTCTGGAGGTCCGTTCTTAACCTGAAACCGTTCTTAACCTGAGGTACCACTTTAGCTAATGGGGCCTCCTGCTGCCGCCACCGTGCGATTTCTGTTCTCATCCTGAAGCAAAGTTCTTAACCCGAGGTACTATTTCTGGGTTAGCGGAGTCAGTAACCTGAAGCGCCTGTAACCCGAGGTACCGCACTGTAACGCACAACTATACCCCATCATCCAACAATGCATTTACCCTGCATCCATTGTGGAGTGACTTCCAGCATGTATCATGAAAGCTACTCAGTGGACATCAGGCTGATCTGATTTGGGAGTCAATTAGATAATTATAGAAAACTGGCATCATCACATTGCTATCCAAAGTCCTAGTTCAAAGGCAGGATCAGCCACCCTCTAAACAGCCACCCACTGTGTCATTCCCCACCGCAGTGTGCCATAAGCAGAGTAGGAAGATTACAGGAGGGAGCTTTCAAAAGTAGCTTAGAAACACGGAAGCCAGCCAGGCAAGTTATGTGTTACAGAGGAAGGCAAAAGGCGCCCCGAATCTCCCACCAGTGGCAGTTGTACATGGGGCATGATTCCTCTCCAATCCAAAAGTCAATGTTGATGCACAGAAGGGACTAGATACCTTGTGCGATTTGGACATCTCAGCTACCTGCTGTCTGTGATTTCTTAGATCAGAGGTTGGCAGGAGGTAGATTGGAATCCACTTGTGATTTGCAGTGGATCGGCAAGGTTTTTCTGCCGCCCAATCGTTTAACAACAGCAGCAACAAAAATACTTCCGTTTACCTAAATTTGGTTGCTGAACGGAAGAAAGCTAGCCCACGGTGGACTTTTGTGTGAAAGGTCTGTGAGCTGTGGCACTGAAAACTAATTCCTAGCTGCAAAATGTACTTAACCCTCTTTGTTAATTATAAGTGTATGTCTTTTGCAACTGGGGTTCTAGGGAAGAAAACACACAACACCAAGTAGATTTCACATGTCTATAGCCTGCCTAGCCTTGGTTTAAATAAGAGGGGAGAGTAGATTCCAGGCAGATTATGAGTTCCCATAGCTCTGAATTTTAAAAGAGCTGACTTTTGATTCAAAGGGAGACTGAGGAGAGTCCATTCCTGATCTTCCTTCATTTTTAGCCACAACTTGACGTTTGCTCCTGCGGACATCATATATGATTTTAGGTGCAGGGAAAGTGGGTGTGATTTACCCAGAATGCCTGGTTCTCTGCCACTGGCCTAGATGGTGATCTAGCTAGCAACAACACCTTTCAAGTCTTATGCTATCTGGGAGCCAACGCCACCGAGTCTCCATAGAATCATAGAATCATAGAGTTGGAAGAGACCACAAGGGCCATCGAGTCCAACCCCCTGCCAAGCAGGAAACACCATCAGAGTACTCCTGACATATGGTTGTCAAGCCTCTGCTTAAAGACCTCCAAAGAAGGAGACTCCACCACACTCCTTGGCAGCAAATTCCACTGTCAAACAGCTCTTACTGTCAGGAAGTTCTTCCTAATGTTTAGGTGGAATCTTCTTTCTTGTAGTTTGGATCCATTGCTCCGTGTCCGCTTCTCTGGAGCAGCAGAAAACAACCTTTCTCCCTCCTCTATGTGACATCCTTTTATATATTTGAACATGGCTATCATATCACCCCTTAACCTCCTCTTCTCCAAGCTAAACATGCCCAGCTCCCTTAGCCGTTCCTCCAGTTATACCCAGGACCCTAAGGCAGGACAAAACCAAATGCGAGAGCTTCATGTGGTTGTGGTCTTTTGGACTGCTCCATCTGATCTAGTCCAATAACTATGCTTCACATGCAGTGGTCCAATATGCCAGGGAAATACTATGGGACTGTTACTTACCCCTCTTGCTTCAGTACCCGGTAATCCTTGGGATCCAGTATTGTATCAGGCATTGGAAGAAGTGGGTGGGTCTTTGCTCACGTGAAAATCCAGGGCTGCATCAGATGATGATGATTCATATTTTATTATTTATATGCTGCTCACCTGACTGCATTGCCCCAGCCACTCTGGGTGGCTCCCAACAAAATATTAAAAGCAAAACTCTACAACATTCTATCTGAGAACCCCCTGCTATTCTATCGTACGCAATAAATAATTTCTAGGAGACGTGACTGTGGTTTATTGTATTTGCAGTGCCTGATGTTTTGATGGTTATTGTTGTTTTTCTTTTCCTTTCCTTTGTGAATGATGCCAAGGCCTTTGGCTAGTGCAATAAAGTTTATGATGATGATCATGAACAAGTATGGTGTTTGCCTCCCAACTATTACAGTACTTTAAGGACTGGGGACATGGGTGGCGCTGTGGTCTAAACCACCAAGCCTCTTGGGCTTGCTGATCATAAGGTCGGAGGTTCGAATCCGCGTGACGGACAGAGCTGCTGTTGCTCTGTCCCAGCTCTTGCCAACCTAGCCATTTGAAAGCATACCAGTGCGAGTAGATAAATAGGTACCACTCCGGCGGGAAGGTAAACAGTGTTTCCATGCGTTCTGGCACTCATCATGGTGACCCATACACCAGAAGCAGTTTAGTGATGCTGGCCGCTTGACCCAGAAAGCTGTCTGTGGACAAATGCTGGCTCCCTCAGCCTGAAAGCGGAAAGGAGCACCACACCCCATAGTCAAATTTGACTGGACTTAACCATCCAGGAGTCCTATACCTTTACATTTACTTTAAGGACTACAATTTCCCCTCTTTCCCTTCCTGTATGCGTTGTTCAACCTGGGAAGTTTGGCTCTGGGTCCCTCAAGTCTGCCTCATGGACAGCTACCATGGACAGAGATTTCTCTGCACTGAGAGCTACTTATGGAATTCTCCTCTGATTGAACTTCACCACAATCAGTCTCTTCCTTGATTTAGGATGCCAATAAAAGAATAACAAAACCCCTGCTTTTTTTAAAAAAAGGCCTTGGCCTGAATATTCCCCATTTTCTTGAAAGCTTTTTCGTCTGCTGTCCCTAGGCACAGGGTGTCGTTGTTATGGGAACACTGTGTTTTTGTTATTTGTTTTTAGCTTTGCATGATTTTGGAAGCAAGACAGAATATCTACAGTTGAAACTCGAAAAATTAGAATATCGTGGAAAAGTTCATTTATTTCAGTAATTCAACTTAAAAGGTGAAACTAATATATGAGATAGACTCATGACATGCAAAGCGAGATATGCTTTTACTTCTCAGAGGTCCAATATTGCTCTATTTGCAATCCTTGTTTTGCTGATTTCATTTAATATGCTAATTTTCTGAGATTGTTGATTTGGGTTTTCATCAGCTGTACGCCATGATCATCACAATTATAACAAATAAAGGCTTGACATATCATTTGCATGTCATGAGTCTATCTCATATATTAAAGGTAAAGGTAAAGGGACCCCTGACCATTAGGTCCAGTCGTGGCCGACTCTGTGGTTGCAGTGCTCATCTTGCTTTATTGGCCGAGGGAGCTGGCGTACAGCTTCCAGGTCATGTGGCCAGCATGGCTAAGCCACTTCTGGCGAACCAGAGCAGAGCACGGAAACGCCGTTTACCTTCCCGCCAGAGCGGTACCTATTTATCTACTTGCACTTTGACGTGCTTTCGAACTGCTAGGTTGGCAGGAGCAGGGACCGAGCAACGGGAGCTCACCCCATCACGGGGATTTGAACCGCCGACCTTCTGATCGGCAAGTCCTAGGCTCTGTGGTTTAACCCACAGCGCCACCCGCGTCCCTATAGTATCACCTTTTAAGTTGAATTACTGAAATAAATGAACTTTTCCACGATATTCAAATTTTTTGAGTTTCACCTGTATTTTGCAGAGAAGTGTTAGAGCTGCCACCTTCTACCTTGAACCTGCTTCTGCATCTAACAGAGAGTGCCTACAGGCAGAAATGAACCAGGGACAACATTTCCTGCCATGGAGAGTGTTGCCTGAAAAGTTTGTGTGCTGTGTGTGCGCTGCTATTTAAGGCCCAGGGGCAAGGGTCAGTAAAAATGTTAGGAACATTAAAAGCTGTGGATTACAGCCTTGGTATTAAAGTTTAACATAAAGCAACCAGATGCCAAGTTACTGCAGTGGGGGGGGAAAGAACTGGCAGGTGCAGTCTGTCATGCAGGGGTGCACCTGAGGAAATTCCCACTTCGACACAGCTGTCAATGGTACAGGAACCCTATTGTAAATGGCATCTGTCAATCAAGATTGCCAAATTTTCAGCCTATTTCTGTAGCTGTGCCGTTAACAGCAGCTTGATGTGTTGGCATTAACCGACAATCAGGGACTTGATCGAGTATGCAGAAAACCCCTCAGGTTTTAAATAACTTATCCTCAAGTAACTTGAGTAACTTATCCTCAAGCATTTTTTAAATGCTTATTTTGGTATATTTGCTTTTTTAATTGGCTTGAGGATTTTAGCCATGTTTTATCTATACTTTTATTTGTGAACCTTTTGGAAAAAGTAGCTTATGCGTTTTCTTTTTATTGAATAAAAAAATTACCCATATTTTTTTTTAAAAAAAATACACATTTTTAAAGCCTTTTCGGCATTGCTAATAGAATCCCCAAGTGCTCAGGGAAATTTCGGGAAATGACTTAGGGCAGGGGTTCTCAAAATGTCTCCTGTGGATCACCAGCGGTCAGCAAGCTTCATTCAGGTAGTCCATGGCATGCCTGTAAAAATGCAATTAAAATAATCCAGCATCTAGCTGGATTACTATCTAGCCCAGGCATAGGCAAACTCGGCCCTCCAGGTGTTTTGTGACTACAACTCCCATCATCCCTGACCACTGGTCCTGTTAGCTAGGGATGATGGGAGTTGCAGTCCCAAAACATCTGGAGGGCCAAGTTTGCCTATGCCTGATCTAGCACATTACCATTGCTACAACATTACCAAAGTGTTGCAAAAGCACATTGTCTCCTCTCCATTTCAGTTCTCAGTCAATTGATTGACAGCTCCCACTTTTTGTGACTCAGATGCAATGCCCCTCTCTTGACTCCTTTTTCACTTTACTTTGGCTATATGTGCATAGTCCACTTTTGTTGTTGTTACTCTCTGCATTATTTTTTTTTTAAAAACCCTGTAAGTGTATCATTTAAAGCAATTAAAAGCAAAGCACTCAGCCATGCTGGGAGCTCAACCTTTCGAGTCTCCTTCCTGTTCACGGTGAGCAGTCAGGCATTTAGTGGCATATTTTTTTTTTCATGAAGAAGAGAGGAAGGCGATTCTCTCTGGGCTTTAGCAAGGTGCAGTTGAGATTCCATCAGCCGTCAACAGCCGTTGCAGCTGCTTGTTGGAGGGGAAAAAATTGTGGGTCACCATTAACCGTCAGACAAAATTCGTAATCTCTTCAGAACCTGTTCATAATTTCATCGTTGAGTGGAGCAGGTCAAGTTACTGATCTTCCAACTGTTTTCTAAAACAGCAATAGGTCTTTCATGGGGGATGCGGGGTGCCAGATTTTCGATGCTCTGTGTGTTCCTCTTTAAGGCTGCAACCTGATGTATGTTTCTTTCACTGAATTCAGAGCAAGGAGGCATGGGATTAGACTGCATGTGCTAAAAGGTCCTTTTGCTGAAATTTGAGACTGTGGAGTAGCAACAACTCTGTGGAGTTTTCTGGGACTCCTCACATCTTCTGCGTGCAAGATGTTCTGTCCTTGTCATCTCCAGGCAGACCTGAGAAAATATCTGAAACAGAGAGTTGCTGCCAAGCAGTGAAAATACTGAGTAGATGAACTGCTGCTCTGACTTGATATAAGGCTGCTTCCTATGTTCCTAACAGAGGTGGAAACAAATGAAATGTCTTTGCTGGACCACCTGCATGTGTTTAAACCAGCAGCTTTTAAACTACATAATTCCCTTGTGTTGTTCCCCCACCCCAAGAAAAAATGGGAGAGTTTTGCATGGAGACACCAAAGACGAAGGTTTCTTATCTCCCCCAAAATGTTGACTCAGATGTTCTGCTGAGTTTGCTGGGAGGTACTTCTGTTCGAAAATGGCAAGGGAGTGTAAACCAATGATAAAGGTAAAGGAAAAGGGACCCCTGACTGTTAGGTCCAGCCGCAGACGACTCTGGGGTAGCAGCACTCATCTCGCTCTATAGGCCGAGGGAGCCAGCGTTTGTCCGCAGATAGCTTCCGGGTCATGTCGCCAGCATGACTAAGCCACTTCTGGCGAAACCAGAGCAGCGCACAGAAATGCCGTTTACCTTTCTGCTGGAGCGGTACCTATTTATCTATTTGCACTTTGACGTGCTTTCGAACTGCTAGGTTGGCAGGAGCAGGGACCGAGCAACAGGAGCTCCCCTCGTTGCGGGGATTCGAACTGCCAACCTTCTGATCGGCAAGTCCTAGGCTCTGTGGTTTAACCCACAACACCACCCGCATCCCAGATAAACCAATGAAGCACGTGTTTTAAAATCCAGTTTGATCTGAGTGATGCGTCCTGATTGCTTTTGCAACATTGTTCCCTTTGTGGTTTTTTTTTTGTTACTTTTAAAGATATAACTCTATGGTTTATTAAAAGAGCATGTCTCCCCCACCCCGAGTGATGTATGTTTAAAAACATATGCATTATAGACACCCAGTTATCAGAAAGCAGGGATTGGTTGTAGCTGACTGCCACGTATTTATTTGATGTTAAACCTGCATGGGTAATATATGAACTAGTCCATTGTCATGATCCTGTGACAGCATGTTTATGACTTGTGTGTTACCCTGAGACTCAACCGTGTCCAGAAATCACCCCTCACACCTCCAGCTCAACGGCTTCATATTATCTGGGTCACAAGTTGGCTTTTCATTATCTAAAAATACTTGTTGAACTTGTCACAAAACCAGAAGGACGCTTCATATTGCTATCCAAGCTGGCTGGAAAAACCCCAGGCTCAATTTCCCCCAAGCTATATCCATGAAGATTATAATTTACTCCATTCATGATCTGTTAATGGCACTCCCTCCCTTGTTATTTAATTTTAAAACAACAGAACTTTTCTCATTGCATGGTCACAATGTTTAGGATTCCGCAGTACTGTATACGAACAAAAAAACCCTTAATTTTCTTAGCACTGGTCCTTATGTAACCAAAACAGCACTGCCCACGCAGATGTACACTGAGTCTGTACACTCAGGAAAACCCCAGGGTTTGCTAATGTGCTTTTTTTTTAAAAAAAGAGGGGAAAACCCTAAAGCGGGGACCCCCACCAGTATAGTCCAATGAAGACTGAGCATATTTAGTGGCCACAGAATACTGATTATTACTTTTTATTTTATCATAATTGTTGCATTTGTGGGAGAGAGAATAGAACGTGGTATCTAGACCAATAATACTCTATGGCGACCTTTTGTTATAAGACCCACTGGTTGTTATTGATCCTGATTCCATGCATTTCAAAACATGGGAACATGAAGCAGGCGAAGTTTTTCCTGGCAGCGAGTGAGAAAAGTGTCACCTGAGTAATTTCTACACAGAAGAAGGACTAGTAACAGTTGGCAACTCTAGTGCTGTCTAGGATACATCTGCAAAAATCTGTTGGGTGTTAATGTGGAAACAGGTCACAGAAAAAAAGTTTTAACAAAAAGCCCCTCAGTCATACTAGGATATATTTATTTACTCTTAACTGAATTTATACAGCCAGCCCAAAACGTAAGTTGCTCACAAAACGAATAAAACAATGAAGATTCACTATAAACTACCAAAAGCTATTAAAAACTAAAAAGCAATGAATTCGCAGATTCTAAAGATGAGGAGAAACATTTGTTCATTCATTTTATTTTTGATGTGGATCTTTATATGCCCCTTGTTCCTGATTTAAATCTTCCCTTATTCCTTCTTCACTGTCAGGAAGGGGGGCTCCATTTTGTGGTTTGCCTCAGGTGCCAAAATGTCTTGAGCTGGCTCTGACACCACTGGACACACACATACACAGAGGATGTGGATGTTTTCATATGGCTTCCATTTTCAAATCGGATTATAGTTGGTTTTAGGGGAAATTCATCAAGATGCAGTATATTTCAAGAAACTACAGGATAGGTGTGGGTTGTGGCTTACAGTTGTGCATACGCAGCTTCAAAAACCAGTGGTGTGACAATACTTGTTGTTTAGTCGTTTAGTCGTGTCCGACTCTTCGTGACCCCATGGACCAGAGCACGCCAGGCACTCCTGTCTTCCACTGCCTCCCGCAGTTTGGTCAAACTCATGTTGGTAGCTTCGAGAACACTGTCCAACCATCTCATCCTCCGTCGTCCCCTTCTCCTTGTGCCCTCCATCTTTCCCAACATCAGGGTCTTTTTCAGGGAATCTTCTCTTCTCATGAGGTGGCCAAAGTATTGGAGCCTCAGCTTCAGGATCTGTCCTTCCAGTGAGCACTCAGGGCTGATTTCCTTAAGAATGGAGGGGTTTGATCTTCTTGCAGTCCATGGGACTCTCAAGAGTCTCCTCCAGCACCATAATTCAAAAGCATCAATTCTTCAGCAATCAGCCTTCCTTATGGTCCAGCTCTCACTTCCATACATCACTACTGGGAAAACCATAGCTTTAAGTATATGGACCTTTGTCAACCCAAGCTTATTTTATAGGGTGAGAAAGAGGATAAAATAGGGTTGCCATATGATCTCTTTTTCCAGGACACCTCCTCTTTTTTGTGGGTATGTAAAATGAGAGTCGTCACAGCAATCCATAGTTAAAAGTAGAAGCCAGCAAATGTGTCCTCTTTTCTGATCTTCAGAATATGACAGCCCTAAAATGTACATCTGCTTGATCTCCATGAAGGGATGCATATGAGATAAGGAAGTTTTAAAAGATTAAAAGTAAATGGTTTTTAAGGAATGTGTTTTAGTACTCTGTGTTCCAATTAAAATCAATTAAAATATTTATGAAATATGAGGTTGGTTATTAAGATCTGCAGTTTTCTTTTGAAAATGTTTTTAACTGCTATTCATACTTGTGTCAAACTGATTCTGTGCTCCCTGACATTCATTATGACACAAAATTTGATATGGCCCTTCTTTTTTTGCAGCTTCTGTGTGAACATGCTACTTCCCAAAGAGCTGTCGAGAACAGTGACTCATCATTTTCTGCAGAGTGTTGGGTCAAATGCAGTAGTCCTTTGAAGATCTGGACTCAGGGCTGGATTAACCATTCAGCAAAATAAACTCGTCCTTGGGGCATCAAGAGAAGGGGGCCACCACAGACATTTTTAACATTAATGGTCACAAATTTCTCATCTGAGTGTTCGTTTTCTCAGTCGAAGTATATTTTTAAAAATCCCAACAGAACAACCATGCAACAAGGCAGGCTGGATGCCTGATCTCTACTAAGTATAGAAGCAGATGTGTTACGTAAGATTAGTTTTGAGGGTCTGATAAAAGACTTTGCAATTGGAAAAAGTAGGGGAATTTCCCCCCCAATAAAGTGGAAGTATAGAAAAATAAACATTGTTTCCCACCTCACTGTAGGTTTTGTTTCATTTCGAAAAATGAAATTTTATCATTGTTTATATTTTGAATTAGATATATATGGGGGCACCAAACTCTTTTATGTACTTATGGTCTTAATCAGGCCTTGCCTAGACTATGGGCTTCTTCATGGGCTATGCTCTACAGTAATCCTTTATGAATGTAACACCGCCCACTCCAATCGGCGCTGGGCTAATTTCTGTTTTCTATGTGAATTTGACATCTTCTGGGAACTCTTCATACTGAAATAGCTGCTTAGACCAGAGGGAAATTCAGACCAATAACAGAGGTGGTAATACCACAACTTTATGGTGACAGTTGATGCCTCAGAATCATACAGTAGAGATGCACAATACTATATATATATATATGAAGGTAAAGGGACCCCTGACCATTAGGTCCAGTCGTGGCCGACTCTGGGGTTGCGGCGCTCATCTCACTTTATTGGCCAAGTGGAGCTTCTGGGTCATGTGGCCAGCATCACTAAGCCACTTCTGGCAAACCAGATGAGTGCACGGAAATGCCGTTTACCTTCCCGCCAGGGTGGTACCTATTTATCTACTTGCACTTTGACATGCTTTTGAACTGCTAGGTTGGCAGGAGCAGGGACCGAGCAACGGGAGCTCACCCCATCGCGGGGATTCGAACCGCCGACCTTCTGATCAGCAAGTCCTAGGCTCTGTGGTTTAACCCACGGTGCCACCCGCATCCATATATATATATATATATATATATATATATATATATATATATCCTTTAATGGGAGCCCAAATCTGTCCCATGAACTTGTGACCAAAGGCAAATGACACCTGATGTTAGTCACAGAGGTCTGTGCTTTGTTGGCTTGGTTTAAAAAAAGAAATACGAAAAACAAGGTTGGGACCTCGAGGCCAGATTTGGGGGGGATGCCAGATGGACTCTAACTCTTCGATCCTGTATGTGGGTGGGCCTAAAGATGTAAAGCCTCAAACAGGAAAAGACAGATGTGGGGGGACTTCCCCCATTTTGCCCCAAAGCCTTTCTTTCCCCCCCCAAAAAAAACTGAAGAAGAAGAAAGACTTATGAAATAGTATTTTAGAAAGATGATCAGAAAACTTAAGACAAGGTGTTCCTATATTTAGTAGCCCAAAATGATTTCTGAAACTTTTATTTAATTCAGGTCATTATAATTTCTGTATACAGACTACAAGCAAGCCCTGAGTTGTACACTGAGCAAGATGCATTTCTGCCTTTTGGAGAGCCCTGACATGGTCTGAAGAGAAGGAAGAAGGATGTCATATTTGCATGGGGCCTCCCTTTTGCTGGCTTAGTTCATACTCTCCAACATTTCTCCGATGAAAATAGGTGCATCCTATTCCATTATTGTTGTTGTTGCTGCTGCTGCTGCTGTTGTTGCCATCCACTTCATGGTGTTGCAAATCCAAGATTCAAAGGCAGAAGCATAAGTGATGATAACGCAGCATCTACATTTGACAAAATTACGAAGCAAGCAGCACACTTAGAAGACATCTGAAGGCAGCCCTGTTTAGGGAAGGTTTTAACGTTTGATGTTTTATCATGTTTTTAATATTCTGTTGGGAGCCGCCCAACAGAGTGGCTGGGAAAACCGAGCCAGATGGGTGGGGCATAAATAATAATAATATATTATTATTATTATTATTATTATTATTATTATTATTATTAGAAAGGTACTTTCAAATGTTGCAGGGTATAGAACATGGGCATAGCCCAGATTTTTGTTAGAAGGGGGTAGGACTTGGTTGGGCGGGGAAAGGACTTTTGTTTGGGGGGCAGAACCAAAGTAATTAGTCAGTTACTTAAGTATTTCTATTGTTTTACTTGATGGGGGGGGCAGATACCCCATCCCCTTTGCAACGCCCATGGTATAAAACATCTTTGCGTATTTGACCAAGGAATTTGGTCTGGGATTTTGCCAAGTACAGTGGTACCTCTGGTTAAGAACTTAATTTTTTCTGGAGGTCCGTTCTTAACCTGAAACTGTTCTTAACCAGAAGCACCGCTTTAGCTAATGGGGCCTCCTGCTGCCGCCGTGCCACCATGCGATTTCTGTTCTCATCCTGAAGCAAAGTTCTTAACCCGAGGTACGATTTCTGGGTTAGTGGAGTCTGTAACCTGAAGCGTATGTAACCTGAAGCATCTGTAACCCGAGGTACCACTGTATATCCCTCCTGCAATGTGATGGCAAAGCTTTTGCACAGCTAGGGTTGCCATATTTCAAAAAGTGTAAATCCTGCGAAAAGTTTTTTTTTTGGGGGGGGAGGCAAAATTGTTTAGCTTTTTTGAGCAAAACTCCAAAAAGAAAAAGAAAAAAAAGACACCTCTTGCTTCTTACCTACTTCAAATTCCTCCATCTTCTGCAGCATGTGAAAGAAACTGGTCCATGTCTGGAAATACTCACAGCAAATCAAGAAACAAACTGACATATGAAAGTGTAGAAGCTTGTTTCAATCTGGGCAAGCCTTCAGTTTTTAGAAGTCCATGATAAATATGATTACAAATAGGAAGAAACAGAAACATAGTGATATCTTAGAAAAAGAGGTTGATTCCATTTCATATAGTGTTTTCTTCCTCCGCCCCTCTTTTTCTCAGCTCTTTCTATGGAAATGAGTATTTATCTCTGCTCGACGCTGTGGAGGACTGGAGGAGTCATAATAATTTTCAGAATACATAATAATATGTTTTACTACAATGTTGATGGTTTCGGCTTTCTTTGTTTTTGCCTGCTCCTCAAAAGTGGCAAAACCAAAGAGATGCTAGTTTCCTAACAGTTCTGCAGCTTTCAGCTCCATGTGTAACAAAAACTTTGAAGAAGAATTCCCGTTTGTAATTATTATCTGAACAAACTGTAATTTTAACATACCAAACATGACAACTCCGTAGTAAACCAAGTTATGCAGAATGCATTTTATGTTCCTAAATTAACAAAGCGACTTTGGAAATGTAAAGAGAGCTAAAGAGAAATATTGCACTTCCTTCTTCATTTTTGCAAAACTATTTGCCGTACCCCCTCAATGCCTCCCCCTCCCTGGGATAAAACTCAGGTGTGTGTCTCCCCCTCCAATGACTTTATAAAAATCCAGAAAATTTACATCTCTAGGTGGGCCTGACTTTGAGGAAGAGGGGCTGCAATTTGCATTGCTTAAAAAGGTCCCATTGAAACCAACAGAAACACTGAATCTTTGAGCGGAGAAGACCAATACAGTGGTACCTCGGGTTACAGACGCTTCAGGTTACAGACGCTTCAGGTTACAGACTCCATTAACCCAGAAATAGCGCTTCAGGTTAAGAACTTTGCTTCAGGATGAGAACAGAAATTGTACGGCGGTGGTGAGGCGGCAGCGGGAGGCCCCATTAGCTAAAGTAGTGCTTCAGGTTAAGAACAGTTTCAGGTTAAGAACGGACCTCCAGAATGAATTAAGTACTTAACCCGAGGTACCACTATAGTGGGTCCAACGGTCAAGACAGCAGTTTCTACGTATGCTGTGGAGGGAAGTGAGGGGCAGGTGGGGGCTTGTCTGCCTGGAAGGGCAGTCCATCTAGGAGAAGGAAAACTCTGATCCTCAAAGTCTGCTGCCTTGTTGGACATCTTTGGGAGAAGGCTCAAACCATACACATATCTGGAGCCGAGTCCCTAAAATGGTTTGATGGCACCTTATACATCTCCTGCTGGCAAATCCTGCAGCCAAACTGGTGCCAGACATATTGCTTTCCTTTCCTTTGGAGCACATCAGCGAGATCAAGAGGGGGGGTCTCATCATTTCAGCAGCCCAAGACCTCCATACACACTGCCCAGGCTTGCGCCCCAGGGTGTTGCTAAATCAAGACAGACGGATGCCAACAGCCAACCAATGTCTTACAAACAGTGGCGCAGCGTGGGTTGTCAGCACCCGGGGCAAGGCAAGTAATTTGTGCCCCCTAACCCGTGGATTTGCGCCCCCTAACCCGTGGATTTGCGCCCCCTAACCCTAACCCCCAGATGTTGCGCCCGGTGCGGCCGGCCCCCCCTGCACCCCCCACGCTACGCCACTGCTTACAAATTCACAAAGCAATAATGCATTTGCAAGATCACCTAACTATTAAGGAACCCTTAATACATGCTCTTTGATAAGAAATAACTTGCTGGAACCAGACCAAAGTCCATGTAGTCTAAGGTTACCAGACGTCCCCATTTCCTGGGGACAGTCCCCAGATTTACAATTCAGTCCCCATACAAAATCTATCTATTTAGTAGGAAGTTGAAAAGTGTCCCCAGATTCAGAGTATCCATGCAGAACTGCAAAAAATGCTAAAGATCTCTTTCAATAAAAAACCAGAGGCCTACCTCCTGGGAATAACAGATTTGGATATTCTGCAAAAGAGGAAGGGTATCTTTTTATATGCGACAGCGGCAGCAAGAGTTCTGGATCCAAAAGCTAACAGAATATGCTGAATTAGATGGTCTATCAGAAAAAATAAAGAATAAATCAAAACAGGAATTTGTTTCAAAATGGGAGGTTTTCAAAGAATATCTGAAAAATAAATATAGTAGTTTAAATTCTGTTGCAGCATTCGAGGAACTTCAGTAATAGTTGCAAGGTAGATATAAGAAATTAGATATATTAAGAAAAAGTTTAATTATGATAAAAGTGTGTATTGGCAATAATATGAAATCGAAATATGGAATAGACGGGAGGTTGGGTCTTTAGTGTTAAGACCAATATATGTTTTATTGTTTGCTAAGAAAATTATGTGTCTATGGTTATTCCTGTATGTAATTTGGTATTTGTGGTTTTTTTTTTCTTTTTTCTTGCTGTATCAATAAAAATCCCCCCCCCCAAAAAAGTGTCCCCAGATTCATTGAAAAAAATCTGGTAACCTTAATGTAGTCCAGCCCCTATCAGGATAAGTTAGCTGGTCTACCAGATATGGGCACATGGTGTTGAACTTTCCTTGTGTTATTTCTGTTTGCAGAAATTGTTTGCAGAAAGGAAAAGGCCAGGCATCTATAATGTGAATAAGCATTCTAGCCATCATTGGCTACCTCTTCACATTACAAACATCTAAATGAAGTAAGAACCACCAGGTTGAAATCACACAAACATTTTCAGGTCTTTTATGATCACAGGGATTCTCCCCACCTCTGTTTTATGTTACAATACCACCATTCACAAAATTTTGCTTTCACACACTCTCTCCAGCTAATGCACGACAAGATACCTTCTTGCTTAACTGCCCCAGATCCTGCTCTGCACTGACTTACTACTCGATACAACTGCGGTCCTCTCATGTTGTGGTTGATGAATGTCTTGACAGTGCGTGCAGTCTTTCATTTTCTCAACATTTCATTCATGTTCCCATCCCCTGGTGAAACTGGGAGTTTTCACCAATACCTTTCTAGTCAATGATGAAACTGACAAACTTGGGGGAAATTCTCAATTTCACTGCCATCTTTTGTTTCCTTTATTACTATCTGTGTCTGCAATGGTGCACATACTGTTCATTTGAAAGAAATGAAAAGGCCAGAGAGTGGTGCAGGAATAGCAAGGGCCACAAACGAGAGTGGAAAATTTTGAAAAGCAAATTGTGTAAGCAGGTGCACTATGTCTGTTCTCGGGGCCACAGAGATACAGGGAGGAGAGTTTAAAATGTGCATATTTGCAGGTTCCCAAATGTGTACAATCTTATGGGGGGGGTGGGGAATGGGGGTAGATGAAGAACTAAAAGGATGCAGTCAGAATGGATGCAAACAGAATGCCTCCATTCACAACTGACACTGAAAACATGATAATTGTGCAAAAGTTGATTAAAATGTAATTTTAAATCCTCCTTTCCACAACCCAGCGTGTTGCCATCTATCTGTCTCGAGAGACAATGGAGTGCACCTCCAGGAGTGAAGTCAAACTATCGTGTTAGCAGCACCAAAGTTATCTCCCTGGGGTATAAGCCTGGGCAGTGTGTCTGGAGATCCTAGGCTGCCCAGATGGCAAGACCCTGCCCCCCTCAGTCTCACTGATGTGGTCTGGGGCTGATGGAAGTTTGGAGTCCTGCAATATCTGTAAGGCGTCAAGTATCCCCTTCCCCCAACGGAAAGCATGCAAGAGGAGATCTGTAGCTCTACAAGCAATATGGACTGGATACAAAAGGCCACATCTGATATGTCCCCGTTACATGCCTAAATATTTGTTGTTGTTGACATCCATCTGTCTCAAGAGACAATGGAGTGTGCCTCTGGGGGTGAAGCTAAACTGCTGGAGAATCACAGTGCCTGCTGTGGCTGAAGACCCGTAACTCGTAACTGCTGCTTCCTCTGTTGTTTTCACTGTGTTAGCAGCACTGAAGTGACCACTCCGGGGTGCGAGCTTGGGCAGTGGGTATGGAAGTCCTGGTATGGAAGTCCTAGGCTGCCCAAACTACATGATCCTGCCCCCCCAGCCTGCTGATGTTGTCCAAAGAAAAGGAAAGCAATTTGGCACCAGCTTGGCTGCAAGAGTTGCTGGAAGGAAGCATACAAGGCGACGTCAAAGCTTCTTAGGGACTCCACCCCAGATTTGTGTAGGGTTTGCTCCTGAGCCTTTTTTCCTCCCAGTGGTGTTCTGGAAGGCAGAAGAGGTTTAGGATCAAAGTCTTCCTTCTCCTAGATAGGCTACCTTCCCAGGTTGATGCGCTCCATCCAATGGTGGACTTTGGGCAATCAAATTTCAGTGGCGCCCCTTGCGACTCTAACATTTGCCAACCCCCCTGCTTCCCGTGCTGCGTTCTACAGCATCGTTGTGGAGCCTCCTACCAGTTGTGCTACCTTAAAACTGTGCCCCATCTGCCCCTCCTTTCCCCTACAGCACATGCAGAAACTGCCTTATTGACTGTTGGATCCACTATTGGTCTCGTCGCCTCAATCCTCTGGAGCCTGTCTTTGCATGCAAAGGAAGTAAGTCCCTAACTCACCAAGGGTTTGAGGCTCATTGACTACCCTCACCTGCTTCAAACCAAATGAAATACCGTGAAAATCCCTGAAACGAGAAGTAATCGACTAGAAATGCTCTCTTATGGAAATAAACTAAATAATAAAAATCAAAAAGTTTAAGGAAATAGAGAAATCAGAAACTGTACCTTTGCGTCCTCAATCCTTTATTACTGCACTTTGCTTCACCTAGGTCGAGCTAGGATTATAATACTTCAGAATTTTTGGGAGTTTTACCCCCTTTTTTGAATTTTGGTCATTTAAGGTTTATGATTTCTCTATTTCCTTCTGAGGAAACTGAATAGTTCAGCAAAACGAGGTTTGTAGCCGGCATCCCGTTAAGGCTTTGTTCAATTTTAGGTTTTTCTAATTTTTTCCTTAAACGTTTTGATTTTTATTATTTAGTTTATTTCCATAAGATAACATTTCTAGTCGATTACTTCTCGTTTCAGGGATTTTCACAGTATTTCATTTGGTTTGTGCAATTTCTGGGTTCCGTGACTTTTTTCTACTACCCTCACCTGCTTCAGCTGGTGAGTCAAAGTCTTACCCAGGATGTGGCTGCTGTCGCATGCTGACAGCTTCTAGGAGCCACAGGTGAGAGCTCAGTGCAGGTTGGGATCTCAAGGTAGACAAACTACACCAGAAGGAGCAGTGGCGTAGCGTGGGGGGTGCAGGGGGGCCCGGCCACATCGGGCGCAACATCTGGGGGTTAGGGTTAGGGGCGCAAATCCACGGGTTAGGGGGCGCAAATTACTTGTCTTGCCCCGGGTGCTGACAACCCACGCTACGCCACTGAGAAGGAGCACAACCTGTCCCCCCCCCAGAGGTACTACTCCTCCCTTACTACCCCTCCCCATACACCCATGCAGGCAGCCCATCTATCAATGGGGGGAACCCAAGAGGCCACAACATTTCAGGCTGCACTTCTGCATCTTTCACACATGCATAGCAACGAGAGAGACTTGAAAGTGGCACATATGAGATCAGTGAGAGTTTTTCACCACAAACTCCAAAAAGTTCAGCAATGATTCTGCCTTCCCAGTACTGAATTCTAGGAAGGGCAGGGCTGCAATACCTGGAAGATTACAGGTCTTCCATATCTGAGAAGCAGGCGAAAGCTGTCTAACCAATCATTCTCTGCACCTTCACCAAACCACGAGCTTCTTTGGGCAACGCTGTGGCCGATAAACTACCGGTAGTTTGATGGATAAATTAGTATCTAAATTAGTATCTAAATTAGTACAGTGGTACCTTGGGTTAAGTACTTCATTCGTTCCGGAGGTCCGTTCTTAACCTGAAACTGTTCTTTTTCTTTTTTTAAAAAGATATTTATTGGAGTTTTACAAAAACATAAATTTAAAAGATCATATAAAAAGAAAGAAATACAATAAAAGAAACATAGAAAAATACATAAAAGAAGAAAAAGAAGAATAAAAACAAATCCATTTTTGTAACCCTATCTAATTATCTTATTTCCTTGGCCTCCTCACACCTCCCCTTTTTGTATCCCCATTTAAATAATCAAATCAGCAAATCCTTACCCTCTTTCGTTTATCTTAACTCTATATCTTAACATATTATAACTCTATATTTTCATCCATTTTCAGTTCAATTTTGCATACTCTTGTTAACTTTGTTGCTAATGCCACTTATTTTCAATCCAACATCATTTTAACATTCGTTAATTTTACAGTGTTTCTGCAGATAGTCTTTAAATTTCTTCCAGTCCTCTTCCACCAACTCTTCTCCCAGGTCTCAGATTCTGCCAGTCATTTCCGCCAATTCCATATAGTCCATCACCTTCATCTGCCACTCTTCCAGGGTGGGTAAATCTTGTGTCTTCCAATACTTTGCAATCAGTATTCTTGCTGCTGTTGTTGCATACTTTAACCTGAAACTGTTCTTAACCTGAGGTACCACTTTAGCTAATGGGGCCTCCCGCTGCCGCCATGTGATTTCTGTTCTCATCCTGAAGCAAAGTTCTTAACCCAAGGTACTATTTCTGGGTTAGCAGAGTCTGTAACCTGAAGCGTATGTAACCCGAGGTACCACTGTATCTAAAAGGTTTGTAGTGTAGATATGTGCCTGAAGCTGCCTATCAGCTCAGATCAATTAGGAGGGTTCTTTCGTCTGCCCAGCATTGGTGGGGTAGGGTTTAAAAACATAAGAAGAGCCTGCTGATGTGTAAATGTCAAGAACTGAACTTAAGACTAGATAAATGAGAGAAACTGAAATTGACAGATTTGCCCATCCCTCCTCACCTGCTCAGTAGCACAGCTTCCCTGCCAGAATTGTATAAAAGGCTCCCAGAAAGAGCCTGCAGAGAAGGAAGAGTACAGACCATGGGGACAGGAAGTGCTTGTCGAACACTATTTGTCATAACTGATGCAAGATCAAATTTTGGTCATAGTATGCTCATGGCTGGGACACGGGTGGCGCTGTGGGTTAAACCACAGAGCCTAGGACTTGCCGATCAGAAGGTTGGTGGTTCGAATTCCCATGACGGGGTGAGCTCCTGTTGCTCAGTCCCTGCTCCTGCCAACCTAGCAGTTTGAAAGCACGTCAAAGTGCAAGTACTTTCTCTGGCGGGAAGGTAAACGGTGTTTCCGTGTGCTGCTCTGGTTTGCCAGAAGCGGCTTAGTCATGCTGGCCACATGACCCGGAAGCTGTACGCCGGCTCCCTCGGCCAATAAAGCGAGATGAGCGCCGCAAAACCCCAGAGTTGGTCACGACTGGACCTAATGGTCATGGGTCCCTTTACCTTTTATGCTCATGGCTATTCTATGCTCCTTAAAACATGCGTTTTTATATTACTTTAGGAATCTTTCCCCCACCTTCCACATGTGCCTCAAGGTGCAACAACACAACAATTTAAACTAAAATTAAAAAGTGACAGGTGAATCAGCAAATAAAAACACTGAGTCAGCACGCAAAAAAACCTCAGCATGTGTACACACTGTACATTTGCAGCCCATGGCGTCCCCCAAAGAACTCCAGGAAATACAGAACTACAAGTCCCAGCCTCCTTAAGAAACTACAGTTCCCAGGATTCTTTGGGGGAAGCTATGTGCCTTGAACGCACAGTGTGTATGCTAGAGATAACTTTTTGACTTAAAAGAGAGATTTATTGTATCCTAAAGGGATGAACGTTTGCTTGGAAACACTGCAAAGGGAACTAATTATTTTCATTTGTGAAAAAAGGTCACCTTGAAATGAAAAGCTGAAAACACTGTATATGTAACGTTACTACTCATAAGTATTAGCACTTTTTAAAACTTTATGGAACTGTTTAAAATGTTTACAGCTGCCTGGAACTTCCTAAATCCTCCTAAAGCAGGAGCCATCCATTCTCCAGATACCAAGAAATCATCACTGTGCAGAATGTGCAATCAAAGCAATGTGGAAACTTTATGGTGCTTGCAACAGAAACAAAGACGAACTGCAACCTCAAATTAATCTATGCAATAAGGGCCAAACTGTGTGATCTTCCGTCTCTTCATTGATAAGAAAGAACTGCACAGACATAGGTGCATTCAGTTGGCTGCAAGGAGCACTGGTGTTATGACATACAATGGTACCTCAGATTAAGTACTTAATCCGTTCTGGAGGTCCGTTCTTAACCTGAAACTGTTCTTAACCTGAAGCACCACTTTAGCTAATGGGGCCTCATGCTGCCGCTGTGCTGCTGCCGAACAATTTCTGTTCTCATCCTGAAGCAAAGTTCTTAACCCGAGGTGCTATTTCTGGGTTAGCGGAGTCTGTAACCTGAAGCGTCTGCAACCTGAAGCATCTGTAACCCGAGGTACCACTGTACCTTGTACAATGTACAAAATGTTGTACAAGTATAATCTCTATTTTTCCTGTATTGTAATACATGCCATGCATATTACATAATACATTATACAGTCACATATACAAAAATCGCTTTATTGATTTCAGGGAGACCTTTTCCCAAAAGACTTGGAAATGGGAGTTCATTCCTTTGTTTTTAGGCAAATGTTCATCTAAACTCAGCTACAGGAACACAGGGTTGTAAAAAAGCTATAACCCTACATGTGCACAGCCTGCAGATGCAAATAAATGTATGTAGGACCCTCTGCTGCAGCTCAAGAACTTCCATCAACCCCTGAGAACTCAGTAGGTGTTTGAGGCTAGGTGGAGAATCCCTGCACAGTATTGGGGAAACAGCATCTCTCACAGGGGGGAGCTAGTACTGAACAGTGACTGAGGGTGTGAGCAGGGAAGTCCTCAGCTTATCTCACACCTTCACCACAACCCAAGAGGTCCCTCTGCCTCTCAATAACTGTCATGTGCAGATATAAGGACTTTGCTATCATGCAAACCTGCCTTCCCCCACCTTTGCTCAACCACAAACCGAAATTATACCTTCCTAACTTAAATGGCTTATGAGGGAGCAGTCACATCTCAAGGGAGCCATAGAATCTATGAGCTTAACCCCACCACCACCACTACTCCATTTAAGCATGTATCATATTGGGTAAAAAGGCAAAGGGACCCCTGACCATTAGGTCCAGTCGTGGTCAACTCTGGGGTTGTGGCGCTCATCTCGCTTTATTGGCCGAGGGAACCAGCGTACAGCTTCCGGGTCATGTGGCCAGCATGACTAAGCCGCTTCTGGCGAACCAGAGCAGCGCACGGAAACGCCGTTTACCTTCCCGCCGGAGCGGTACCTATTTATCTACTTGCACTTTGACGTGCTTTCAAACTGCTAGGTGGGCAGGAGCAGGGACAGAGCAACGGGAGCTCACCCTGTCGAGGGGATTTGAACCGCCAACCTTCTGATCGGCAAGTCCTAGGCTCTGTGGTTTAACCCACAGTGCCACCTGCATCCCATGTATTAGAGAGCCATTCAATCAATAGACATCCCTGGCATAGGAAGACAGGCAGATTGAGCGGACGACACCAATAGCAGCTCAACAGGTCGATAAGGTGGTTTCTGCATGCGCTGTAGGGGGAAGTGAGGGGCAGAAGGGGTACAGGCGGTTTTAAGGTAGTACGACTGGTAGGAGGCACCAAAACAATGCTGTAGAATGGAGCATGAGAAGCAGGGGTGTTGACAAATTTTGATTGCCCAAAGTCCACCTTTGGGTGGAGCTCATCCACCTGGGAAGGTAGCCCATCTAAGAGAAGGAGAACTCTCATCCTAAACCTCTTCTACCTTTGGGAAGAGAAAAGGTTCAGGGCAGGCATAGGCAAACTCCGGCCCTCCAGATGTTTGGACTACAATTCCCATCATCCCTGACCACTGGTCCTGTTAGCTAGGGATGATGGGAATTGTAGTCCCAAACATCTGGAGGGCCGGAGTTTGCCTATGCCTGGCTCAGGGGGTGAGCCTGCATAAATCCAGAGCAGAGTCCCTAAGAGGGTTGGATGGTTCTTTGCACGTCTCCTTCTGGCAACTTCTGCAGCCAAGCTGGAGCCAGACGTATTGCTCTGCTTTCCTTTGGACCACATTGGCGAGGCTGAGGGGTGTGTGTGTGTGTGCCTTGTCATCTGGACAGCCCAGGACCCTTATACACATATGGAGATTAGGTCTGGAGGGTGGCAACACAAGAACAGGGCCTTCTTTGCAGTGGCTCCCCGTCTGTGGAATGCTCTCCCCAGGGAAGTTTGCCTGGTGCCTTCATCAACTCTCCTTTTTAACCAGGCCTTTGGTTGACCTGATTGACATCCAACACCCTTCTAAAATGTGGCTTTTTGGGGGGGGATGTTATTGGGTTATTGTTCTGATTTTGATTTTATATATTGTGATCTTTTCTGTGAACTGCCCTGAGGGCTAGGGCAGTATATAAATTTAATAAAGAAATAAATATTTTTTTAAAAGGTTAGAATTAAATGTGGGTGTTGTTTTTTTGTAAAATGTGTTTTAGTACCCTGTGTTCCAATGAAAATATTTAAGAAATGTGAAGATGCTTATTAAAATTTGCAGTTTTCTTATTTAAAACATTTCAAATGCTAATCTAACGGATTCTATGCTCCCTGGCATTAATTATGATGCAAAATCTGTTCAGCTATGGCTCTTCTTGCTTCTGTGTGAATGTGCCGTTTCCCAAAGAGCTGTTGAGAACAGTGACTCATCATTTTCTGTAAAGTGTTGGGACAAATACAGTGGTCCCTTATAAACCTAGACTTCCTTCTTCATGGGCTAGGCTCTACACTTATGCTTTATGAATGTAACACCACCCACTCCCTTCGTTGCTGCGCTAATTTCTTTTTTCAGTGGTTTGACTTCACCCCTGGGTGCACATGCCTTTGTCTCTCGAGACAGATGGATGCCGACCAGCCAACAACCAAATCAATACATTTCTCTCTCTCTTGCTTTTCATTTTTTAAAAATATATCTTTATTAATTTAAAATAAATACATTTTAAGACGTTCATAAAAGTAAACAAAATACAATCAAACAAACAAACAAACAAATAACAGAAGAACCAAACAAACCAACACACTACAAGATACAAGAAGATTAATATAATTATCATCCTATATACTCCTGATACTGAACACAATTATAAAACTGATATAGAAGAAATTTAAAACTGACTTCCAATTAATCTCACTGTACTTAATCTGCCCATTACTTTATACTGGTTTTTTCTTGTTTTCCTCCTCCAAGAACTAGGTGCATCTTATGGTCTGGTGCGTCTTATAGAGTGAAAAATACGGTAAAAGCCATTGAAAAATGGCCCAAAGGGAAAGAGATAAGAAGCCCTTTTCCTCAGTACCAGTATTGTCCGTTTGTTTGTTTGTTTGTTTGTTTGTTTGTTTGTTGTTTGTATATAATAAAATTTGTATACCACCCTATACCTGTAGATCTCAGGGTGGTTCACAACATAAAATTAAAATATAAAAAAACCACAAAATACCACCCTAAGCCTTTTTGATAACCAGGGATTCAAGTTACATCTGTATAACTTGGTGCTGAAACATGAAGAAGACACAGTTCAAATGGAATTACAAGTACAATTTTATCACAATAGGTATTATCAATTCTAATAACAATAATTTTCTAAAGTGCCTAAAATTTGCTGGGCTGTGCACAGATTGAAGTTGTTGAGGGGTTTTTTTTTAGGATTTTACGCCAGGAAATAAACTGCCACGGGGGCCAGATTAAACTGACCGGTGGGCCTGATTAGGCCCCCAAAATAGACTTTGGACATGCCTGGATCAGATGATCCTCCAGGTCCCTTCCAGCTGTATGATTCTCTGATTCTTGCACAACAAACCTGCTTTCCCCAAAATGTAGGCCTTTCTGTGACAAGGAAATGCACTGGAAAATGTGGGATAACTTTTGTGTTCTTGCAATGTCACCTAACCTTCCCACAAACAAGACAGAATGTGAATACTCGTTGAATAGCCAATGTCATCTAATCTCCCTATAGGGACGCGGGTGGCGCTGTGGTCAGTGGCGAAGCTGCATGCTCTGACACCAGGGGCGGAGAGCAGGCAGGGGCGTGGCTAGCACACATCCTAGGTGGCGTGGTGTGTGTCTTGGCGGCGCGGCACGCCGTCTGTGGGGGCGTGGCATGCGTCCTGGGGTGTGGTGCGCCATCCGTGGGGGTGTGGCACCCAGTGCGGCGGGAATGTGCACAGCACATGTCCAGGGGGGCAGCCGCAATGGTACCCCCCTCCCCAATGGTGCCAGGGGCAGTGTGCTCTCCCCCCACATTCCTCTGCCAGTGGCTGTGGTCTAAACCACTGAGCCTCTTGAACTTGATGATCAAAAGGATGGGGGTTCAAATCCACAGGACGGGCACCGGGATGAAATTTACGGCATGTAATGCTCTAAGAGAAAACATTATGAAAATGATATATAGGTGGTACACAACCCCAGTCAAGCTTGCAAAGATTTACCACTTGCCTGATAATAAATGTTGGAAATGTAAAGAAAAGGAGGGTACATTCTTTCACCTTTGGTGGACGTGCCCGAAGATTAAGGCATTCTGGGAAATGATCTATAATGAACTTAAAAAGGTATTTAAATATACTTTCCCTAAGAAACCAGAGGCCTTTCTCTTGGGCATTGTCGGACAGGGGGTGTTAAAGATGGATATAACCTTCTTTTTGTACGCTACAACAGCAGCTAGAATACTTATTGCGAAGTACTGGAAGACACAAGAACTACCCACACTGGAAGAATGGCAGATGAAGGTGATAGACTACATGGGCCTGGCAGAAATGACGAGCAGAATCCGAAACCAGGGAAGAGAAGCAGCGCAAGAAGAATGGAAAAAGTTTAAGGACTATTTAAAGAAATATTATAAAATTAACGAAAGTTAGAATGATGTTGGACTGGAAAGTAAACGGTTACTATTAGCAAGGGTTAAGACAAGGAGAATAAGGAAGATTAGATTAAATTTAAATTAAAATAAGGGAAGATTTGCTGAGTAATTGATAAGAATTTGGAATACAGAAAAGGGAGGCATGAGGAAGTCGGGGAAGAAAGGTATAAGAAATTAAGATATGAAATGGTACATGTTTTTTTTTGTTTTGTTTTCGTTTTTGTCTGTTTATGTATTTGTTATATGTCTGTTATTGTTATAAAAACCTTGAATAAAAAATTATTTAAAAAAAACAAAACAAATCCACAGGACGGGGTGAGTTCCCGTTGCTCTCTCCCAGCTTCTGCCAACCTAGCAGTTCAAAAGCACACCAGTGCAAGTAGATAAATAGGTACTGCTGTGGCGGAAAGGTAAACAGCATTTCCGTGCGCTCTGGCTTCCACCATGGTGTCCCATTGCACCAGAAGCGGTTTAGTCATGCTGGCCACATGACCCAGAAAGCTGTCTGTGGACAAACGCCGGCTCCCTCGGCCTGAAAGTGAGATGAGTGCTGCAACCCCATAGTCTCCTTTGACTGGACTTAACCGTCCAAGTTTCCTTTACCTTTTACCTTTACCTAATCTTCCTGCAAGCAGATCAGGAGAAATGCTCAATAAACAGGTTGTCTGGAAGTGGCCACACTGAAAAGTGTGGAAGGAACAAATGGTTAAACACCTCACAAGCAAATCGGGATGAATGCAGGGTGTTCATTGTCACATAACCTCCCTGTAATCATATTACAGTGGTACCTCGGGTTACAGACGCTTCAGGTTACGGACTCCGCTAACCCAGAAATAGTACCTTGGGTTAAGAACTTTGCTTCAGGATGAGAACAGAAATCACATGGCGGCAGCGGGAGGCCCCATTAGCTAAAGTGGTACCTCAGGTTAAGAACAGTTTCAGGTTAAGAACGGACCTCCAGAACGAATTAAGTTCTTAATCCGAGGTACCACTGTATAACCAATGCTGGACTGGACATAGTCTGACTCCTGCATAAATTTTGTGCAAGCAAATCAGAATAAATGCTAAATAAATATGTCATCCTGAGGGTCTCCTGAGGCTGGGAATCGGGTTTGCAGTTTTAATTCTGGCAGGAGCAATTTTAAGAGCTGTGAGACAGGTATTGACTCAACAGGTGTGGTTTCCCCCTTGTAGAGATAGGGAAAGTGACACCTGCTGAATTTCTGCCTGTGGCTTAGCTGAGAGAAAAAAAGGCTAAAGGACAGACTAGGCTCCTCTTCCCCCAAGCAGTCACATACTCAAAGGCCTTGAGTTTAGAAGAAACAATAACTATTTCTGGCAAATGCTTAGAGTGACTTCAAAAGAAGTGTAAAAACACCAGTGGTTAACAGAGTAGCAAAGTGGTTACGAGAAAGCGAAATGGGCCTTCCTGTGTACAGAGTTCATCCTCCTACCTTTCCTGAAAGGCTGAAAATTTAGGTCCTTTAATAATTTCCCTAGGAGTAAGTCTCATTGAACTTAATAAGACTTGCTTCAGAGTAGGAATTCATAGGATAGCACTATTAGTACACTCTGTTTTACATCTGTTCTTACTCAGGATAGTTTGTCTGTGCTAGATTTTCTCTCTCACACACTCTTTTTTGTAAAGTAACTGTTTCCAAGAAATGGCAATATGCCGAGGGGATTCACAAGCAAGGTAAAATTGGTATGAATAGCTTAAAAACGGAGGGGAGGGCAGAATATTTCTAATATTTTTAAATAATAATATTTTATTCTTCTTCCATATTGAAAGTTACATTTGTTACTCAACGGTTATATTCCAATACAGCAAAACTAGTGACTTCCTACTCGCCCAACGTCAATTTTTATAACCCAAATTACATACAGTTGCGTTTTAAGGTTCCATCTTACCTAATTTCATCTTCTTTGATGGGTTTCTTAATATATTCTGCATCTTTTCTTGCGCTTCTAATATTCAAAATGTTGGAAATTGAGAATGCTCTGATTACAAAAGGTAATTGACTGGAGGCATACTGGCACATCCTAAGTATAGGTAAAGGTAAAGGGACCCCTGACCATTAAGTCCAGTCGTGACCGACTCTGGGGTTACAGCGCTCATCTTGCTTTATTGGCCGAAGGAGCCGGCGTACAGCTTCCGGGTCATGCGGTCAGCATGACTAAGCCGCTTCTGGCGAACCAGAGCAGCACATGGAAATCCCGTTTACCTTCCCGCCGGAGCGGTCCCTATTTATCTACTTGCACTTTGACGTGCTTTCAAACTGCTAGGTTGGCAGGAGCAGGGACCAAGCAATGGGAGCTCACCCCGTCACAGGGATTCGAACCACCGACCTTCTGATCAGCAAGTCCTAGTCTCTGTGGTTTAACCCACAGCTATTTGCTCTAATTATCTCAGTTTGAACCCAGGAATCAGTTGTGAGGCCATTCACAGATCCACAGTATCTTTTGATTTCCTGCTGCTTCATTTCTTAACACTTGAGACCCGCATCTGACTGTGTGAACTGCCCCCTTCCATTTTCAACAAGTGCATTTGAATGATCATTCGGTGCTATAACTGGGGGCAGCTGCAACAAAATGTTGCAGTATATGCCAACCTCACTTAAGAATGCTCTTGTTTAGGGCTGCCCAATAGGCCTGAGCCTTGTAGGCTACAAGTTGAGGAAGGTGAGTGAGACACATTTGCTCTCAATGGTGGGGCTCTCAATGCTGGCTCAGTGGGGGGAGATCCCTGACATCCCCAGACAGGACAGGGAGAGATCCTGGTCTGTAATCCTGGAGATCCGTTGCTAGCCAGCTTACACAATACAAATACCGTATTTTTCGCTCCATAGGGCGCACCAGACCATAGGGCGCACCTAGTTTTTAGGGGGGGGGAAATCAAGAAAATTGATGTGGGGATCCGTTTTGCAGCACAAGGCTAGGGTTAGGGGGGGCTGAAGCGACAGAGCCCCAGACCAACCATCCCAAAGACATCTTCCTTCCAAATCGGGTTGACAAAACCAAGCGCTGCTTTGCAAGCGACACGATGTATGTCTGCACTGATCTTTTTGCCGTCTTAAGTCATGTTTGTGTGTGAAAATCGTCCCCAGTGCAGGTGGGGTAACAGCAGCCAGAATTTGGGGCTGCAAAGAGGAAGGAAACAGACCATGTGGGGAGCGGGGTTTAAATCCACACTCATGCGCTTAACCCCCCTCCTGTAAACGCTGCTAATAAAATCCCCTAGCATTGCAGTGGGTTGGACTAGATGACCCTTGGGACCCCTTCCAACTCTACAATTCTATGATCAAAGTCGGACTTCTATGATTCTATGCTTCCCCTGTGGCTGCTTCAAAGTTTTTAAAAAAGTAAGAAAGTCGGGAGATCCCATCGTGCCTATTCCACGTCTGCCTTCCCGGCTGCCTTCGCCGCCTCCCCCTGCAAAAAAGGGGCCGCTTCTTTTCCAGGAACCCCCCTCCCCCAGCAGGCAGGGGCAATGTGTTTTGGCGCGTCCCTCGTCTCCCCCCCCGCCTCACCTTCTGGGTTCCCTCGCTCCCTCCCCTGCCGTTTCTGCGGTGGGTGCTGGCGGGTCTTTCCGCCGTTCCTTGAAAGAGCAATCCCCCCACAGCAGCGAGGGAGAGGGGCGGTGGGAGCGCGCGTCAGGCGGAAGGGAAGCGGCCTCACCGCCTTTCAGTGGCATTGCTTGTCATCTGAGCAAGCTCCTGTGTGGGCAGGCGAGAGAGAGAGCGTGGCGCAGGGACACCAGCGGAGCGCCCGCTTCTTTCTGCCCGTCGCCGCCACCAGCAGGATTTACCCTCCTCCCCAGCGTGCTTTTTCGGCTGCAGAAGCCACCCTCTCGTCCCACCTCCGGCGGCTTTCCTGCCTTTTTCGCCCGGGTCTCCCTCGCATTAGAGAGATACGCCTCAAGGCAGCGAAGAATAAGCAGCAGCACAAAGCGAGACCCAAGCGCGAGGTGCTCTTCGGGGCACTGGTTTTCTGCCGCGCGCGCTCTTTCTCGGCGTTCCCTTTTTTGCTGCTTTTCTCTTTCCGCCGCTTGATGGCTGCCGCTGCCACCAAGCCCACAGAGCTGATGGGCATCTACTCGAGCTACCAGGCGGTGATGCCGCACTTCGTCTGCATAGCCAAGGAGTTCCCTCAGCCCACCCGGCCGGCCAAGCTGCCTTAGGGCAAGCTGCGCAGACACCGCCGGTCGCGCTTCAAGCCACAGCTCTCCCGGCTTCAGCAAAAGGAACCTGAAGCCTTTGGAGCACAGCCCGAGTTCCCGCTGCGCTCCAAAGGCTTCAGGCGGCTATCCCTGAAGCCTGGAGAGCGAGAGGGGTCGGTGCGCACCAGGCTTCAGCGAAAGCAACGCGTAGCCTCTGGAGCGCTCCCTCTGTGCTTTGGAGGCTTCGCGTTGCTTTCGCTGAAGCCAAGGAGCCTGCATTCGCTCCATAGGACGCACAAACATTTCCCCTTAATTTTTGGAGGGGGAAAAGTGCGTCCTATAGAGCGAAAAATACGGTACATTGGTACCTTGGGTTACAAACACTTCGGGTTACAGACTCTGCTAACCCGGAAATAGTACCTCTGGTTAAGAACTTTACCTCAGGATGAGAACAGAAATCATGCGCTGGTGGCGTGGTGACAGTGGAAGGCCCCATTAGTTAAAGTGGTACCTCAGGTTAAGAATGGTTTCAGGTTAAGAGTGGATCTCCAGAATGAATTAAGTTCGTAACCAGAGGTACCACTGTAGTTTGACTCAGTATAAGGAAACTTTTCACAAGGAGCCTATAATGAAACTTTGACATGGGGTGTCGGGGCAAAGGAAGGGGGGGAAAGACCATATAACACCGGTCTTGAAAGACCTACACTGGCTCCCAGTACATTTCCGAGCACAATTCATGTTGGTGCTGGCCTTTAAAGCCCTAAATGGCCTTGGTCCAGTATACCTGAAGAAGCGTCTCCACCCCCATCCTTCTGCCCAGACACTGAGGTCCAGCACTGAGGGCCTTCTGGCAGTTCCCTCGCTGCGAGAAGCCAAGTTACAGGGAACCAGGCAGAGGGCCTTCTCTGTAGTGGCACCCACCCTGTGGAACGCCCTCCCACCAGATGTCAAAGAGAAAAACAACTACCAGACTTTTAGAAGACATCTGAAGGCAGCCCTGTTTAGGGACACTTTTAATGTTTAATAGGTTATTGTATTTTAATATTTTGTTGGAAGCCGCCCAGAGTGGCCAGATGGGCGGGGTATAAATAATAAATTACTATTATTATTATTAAGCTCAAGAGGGAAAGAATGTGAAGTTGTTTCAGTTGCCCGTGCTTAGGTTTGGTTACAGGCTTACCTATAGCAGCAAGTGGATATAAACAAGTAAGCCTTGAGAAAGGATTTGAAGGAAGTGCTCTGGGAGGCAAACTCCAAACATAAAACGCAGCAAGGGAGAATGGGCTGAATATTTTTGAGGAGCAAGAGACCTTAGAATCCTAGAACTGTAGAGTTGGAAAGGACCCCATTGGAAATCTAGCCCAACCCCCTGCAAAGCAGAAATCTTGCTCACAGACATCCCTGGGTGGGCTTGAACCAGCAACCTTCTGGTTAACAGCCCGACCCACTGACCCCTTGCGCCACCTGAGATCTCTTATCTTCAGCCAGACAAGGCTGGTAGAACAATAGGAGTGAAGTTCATTGAATTGTTTAATTGTTGTTGCAACCTTCCCTGGGACCCTGGAGTGAAGGGCAGGTACCAAATAATAATCATTATTAATTATAGTGATCATGATAATAATGATGATGATACAGTGGTACCTCGGGTTAAGTACTTAATTCGTTCCGGAGGTCCGTTCTTAACCTGAAACTGTTCTTAACCTGAAGCACCACTTTAGCTAATGGGGCCTCCAGCCGCCGCTGCTTGATTTCTGTTCTCATTCTGAAGCAAAGTTCTTAACCTGAGGTACTATTTCTGGGTTAGCGGAGTCTGTAACCTGAAGCGTATGTAACCCAAGGTACCACTGTAATGCTTCAAAGAGTACAGAGAGCAAGGAGAGCAAGGCAGGGGTGGAGAGAGATAAGGAGAGT
Organism: Podarcis filfolensis; assembly: GCF_964270895.1. Classification (NCBI taxonomy): domain Eukaryota; kingdom Metazoa; phylum Chordata; class Lepidosauria; order Squamata; family Lacertidae; genus Podarcis; species Podarcis filfolensis. The sequence goes on along the minus strand of NC_139603.1, from coordinate 26,773,828 downwards.
GTCCTCTGGGTCTGATAGATCCTCAGTGATGTCCAGAAAAATGTTGCAATTGACTCCCGAATATGTGTGGACACTACTTCCACAGGGGTTAGGGAGGAGTGCACTCTGCACATGCTCAGAGCCATCATTTTCTTGCATTACCACTTCGGGTATCTAGAAGTAGGCCATCAGGGAGACCTGGCTAGCTAGTTCAGCCTGCTCCTCAGCTCGCTCCTAAGTTGCCCAAGGGTGTGCATGACTTATAGGTAAAGGTAAAGGGACCCCTGACCATTAGGTCCAGTCGTGACCGACTCTGGGGTTGCGGCGCTCATCTCGCTTTATTGGCCGAGGGAGCCGGCGTACAGCTTCCGAGTCATGTGGCCAGCATGACTAAGCCGCTTCTGGTGAACCAGAGCAGCGCACGGAAACGTCATTTACCTTCCCGCCGGAGTGGTACCTATTTATCTACTTGCACTTTGACGTGTTTTCGAACTGCTAGGTTGGCAGGAGCAGGGACTGAGCAACGGGAGCTCACCCCGCTGCAGGGATTCGAACTGCTGACCTTCTGATCGGCAAGTCCTAGGCTCTGTGGTTTAACCCACAGCGCCACCCACGTCCCATGACTCTTAGATGTCCCCTAAAACGGTCAGCAGCACCAATAAACCGCATCTTCCTGCTTCTCTTTTGCGCAGCCCTGCCTGATTTCAAAAGGACCACCTTGGGAAAGTTGGTGACTGGCTCGAGAACCAAACGAAAAAAGTGTCAGTTGATGGGTCTAGCTTTGCATACATGCAGATGAAGGGGTGTGGGGCCTTCCCCTGTAATTCTGGAGTTGCAAGGCTGCACAGATGTTTTTTTTGGACCTGAGTGGCTCTTCCAATGTTGTTGGGCACCAGCTTCCATGCAATGGTCAGGGATGGAGGCTATTCTATTCCAGCAGCATCTGAAGGGTCACAGGTCCCCCAAGGCTGCTGATACAGACAACCAATTGATCAACGTTGCGTGTTTCCTCAATCTGGAACATAAGCAGGGTGGTGGCGTCATGCTCCCATCTTTGCAGAGACTCAAGCCCAGCATAGGGTGGCGCTGTTCTCAGTTCCAGTTGTCATCCAGTTCTGAAAACTAAGAAGAAAGCCCCTAGGCTTTACTTAAATGAAACACGAAAGGTTTTGTCGAGGGCTCTTTGTGAACACTTTCGCCATTTGATGGAAACCAGATATCTCTCTGTCTAGAAGCAGCTTTTTTCAAAACAACAGAAGCTTCCTCTAGCACCCGGGTCAAACTGGGCGGACGAAAGGGAATGGAGTTGAATAGAAACGTGATTGCTCCTCGCGGTTTCGTGGCATGTTTGTGGGTTGGATCCGTAGGGCGGGACAGACAGAAATGCCACAGATCTGTTAATGCAAAAGGAGCACAAGTCCTTCGGCTGCCCAAAAGTTTCAGGCAGGGGAGAGGGGAGATTTCCCACAGAAACCTGGCGTGCCGCTGCTTTTTGCTCAGAATAAAAGCGCCCACTTCTTCTTCCTTTCGTTTTCTTTCTTTCTTTCTTTCTTTCTTTCTTTCTTTCTTTCTTTCTTTCTTTCTTTCTTTCTGAGACTAATATAACTTGCTCTTTGGTTCTAAAGGAGAGTGGCAACCGTGTTCTCTAGGCTTGTCACCTGTTCAGCCCTGGGACATGGGAAGTCATACAGTCAAGGCAGGAGGAGGGGGCCCCTGGCATTGGGGCAACACAACATTGGGGCTGGTTCACACGTTCACGTGTAATGGTTCCTCTGCAGCGGATTCCTGAGCATACACGATGCGAGTAGCGGTGCGACGTGTGAACAAAATCCATCCGAAGTTCTGTCTGCGCTGGCCGGACCTTAGCCAGACAAGTCAACATCTGAGACGCAACAGTCAAGTTGGGGTGAACTAAACACGTGTGAACCCGCCGTCGGGGGTTTGAAGGGTTAGGGCTTCCAGGGAGAGGGTGGCGTGGGAGTCCCTAGCAAATCTCGTTTAGGAAACGCGGGGATGCATGAAGGAAGCCCTTCGTCTTCTTCTGCGCATCTTCTCTGATGCTGAAACGCCCTCTAACGGGACGCATCCAGCATTCATCCCGCTGTCAAGTCCCGCCCCCTAAAGCCCCGCCCCCTCCTCAGGCTCTCCGCTTGGGTCATAAAAGAGAGTTCCCCTTTCCCTCTCGCGGCTCAGTTTATTCCGGTTTGAAATCTGATTTCTCTCTCGCTCCCCCCCCCCCCCACGTCTCCAAAATCATTTGGAGAAAAGGCTCCGCGCACGCCCTTCGCGAGGGAGGAAAGAGAGAGAGGTAAGTTTGCCAAATCGCCCTCTTTTCATTCAGGGGGTGGCGGGGACAGTTGGTGATGGAGAGGGAGCCAGTTCCGTGTCCAATGGGGCTTAATTCGGAGTAAACGTGCTCCAGAGATCCCGCTCTGGAGTGAGGTCTCTTTGACCGCCTTCAGGTGCGCTATAGATCTGGCACACGGGGACCCTCAGCCTGTGTTAAGACCGAGTTCACTCATCGGAGAGCGAGGCAAAGCAAAGCAAAGAAGTCCTGGAGTTTGGACTTGAGGGAGCCGAGTTCGAATTCCGAGCCCTCCTGGTGATCTTAAGCCAGTCGACTCTTTAACGCGCGCAGCCGCGGTGGTGGCGAGAGTAAACCGGGGACGAATTCATAGAATCGTAGAGTTAAAAGGGACCAGCGTCATCTAGTGCAACGCAGAAACCTTCTACCCAAGTTGAGGCTCGAACCCACGACCCTCAAGAGTCTCGTGCTCCACCAACTGAGCTATGGGTACCAGTGCGTGGCTGCAAAGCGCAGTTTTGCCCTAGCCCCCTTGAATCCCGTAGGACTTCTCTCCATCTAGATAAGATTATTGCAGCCATAGGTGATGATCGGAAGGCCAAATAGCGACGGGTTCAGGATACGGACCATTTGCCAAGCAATCCCCATCCCCGCCTCTCGAGTTCATCTCGGAGGTGTGCGGGCTTAACTGGCCTGTGGATCCTCTTCCAGAGCTTGTTCTAAAGCGTCGTCTGTCTCCTCTCCCTCTCGCAGCCCTTTTTGCAAGTTGAATCGCTTTTCTACCCCTTCCGGCGGCTCCGCTCCGCTTCCCTTATCTCTGCTAGTCGAGATTGCGTTCGTCGTCTTTTATGAATGAAGTGCATTTCGTAGTACTCCGGGGAGACCGCGTGGCGTGGCGGGCAGGTGCGGGAGAGAGATGTGGGTCTGATCCTGGCCCAAGAAGAGGTGATGCCGAATCACGTGGCTGAGACTTCTTCTGTGCCGAGATGGGAAGAAAGGTGGCTAAAGATTTGGCTCCTGGCCTGTCGTTTCCCTCTTTCTTTTTGGTCTGTTCTGTTAAAAGGAGGGAGGCGGGCGATGTTTTTGGGAAGCAAATTACCCACCGGATTCCTAGTCCTTTCGGTTAAGGCCTGCCCAAGCGAGGTTTCTCACCCCACAACTGCTGCAGGCTGCAGAAGTGAAGGCTCCGGGTGATATTTCTTTTATTTCTGAGCGCAACCCGAGAGCCACGTTCTTTCGCGAGGCTCCCGTTACCGAGCCTAGTCCATTCCGATTGATCGACGGGGAGGTTATACGACGTTCCGTCATATAACAATTGTTACTGTGCAGCGCATTCGGGTGCCTCTTTCCTTACCCCGAAAAGTGCTCTGTAAACTGACTTTGCCAGGATGTGATCGAGTCCCACTCGAAAATAGCGACCGTCTGGAAGCGCCCCCGCAGACTTCAGCTAGGAGACTTCAGCCCTGTTTGTGCAAATATTCTGCAAAGATACTCTTTCCTCTGACCCTAGCCGTACACTTCACGTAGAAAGAGGGAGCAGCTAAGATTGCAATCCTAAACCCACTTAGGAGGGAGTAACACCCATTTATCCTTCCCAGCAGTGCATAATGTGCAGAGGATTCCACTTCACGACTGTAGCCCAGCGCACACTTACTCGAAAGTAAGCCCCACCAAGCACAGAGGGGTTTTACTCCAGAATAAATACGCCTGCACGTTGACACTGCCCCTAAGCATGTTTACTCCAGAGTGAGCCACACTGAGTTCAGTGGGACTTACCGCCTTGCAAGTGTGTTTAGTTCTGCAGTTTTAGTTTCCGCAGGTTTGGTCTCCGGCACAGCCGCATGGATCTAAAAATCCCTTTAGCATAAGAAATTTGGCTCTATTATATTAAGCAAGTTTTCGAACCGCACAGCGCTCTCCTTCCGGATGAGAAAGGAAAATGATGTGCTCCCCCAAAGCTTGCTGCAAGTTTAGACCAATTCAGTAAGGAAAAGCCTGCTACTGGTCTCTGTAGGGGACAGTTTCTCTTCTGATGCTGCAGTCTTTCGGAAGTGCTTTTTTAAAAAAAATCAGCTTGGTGATGCCTTAGAGGGGAACAGGTGTGATTGGTCATCGCGAGCTTCCCTGGATCAGAGCTGCTTCCTGACCCAGGAAAACTCACGAGGACAAATTAAAAAATTATTTTGTTTTTATTTATTAGATTTATATACCGCCCTTCGTCCTAAGAGCTCACCTCGGAGGTGATAGGAGGTTTTTGTCTTTGCTAGGACAGACTTCGACGCTGCTGCCCGATCTTAATGGAGATCAAGTGATTCCAGAACTGCCTTTTGATTCCCAGACTCTGCATTTAATACCTTGGTAACCTAAACTTTGAGGACCTTCCTATTTACTCTCATATCAAGCTAACCATGCTCTTTAGATTAGCAGCAGTAGTGGTGGGTGGGTAAATAGTATTGAGATAGATCTACATTTCTCTTGATTGCTTCAGATGATTAAGACATCGGTAGGGTTCTCGCGCAGCTGGAAGAGTGGAAAATTTGTTGGAAGGGGCTCTGTTGTCCCTCCAGCCCCCAGACCCATTCACACAGAGAGCACAGGTGAGCTGCCATGTGGGGTGAGTGAATCCTAGAGGAAGGTAACTGAAGCCCTTGCTGGGAGAACCTATAGGCAATGTATGTTACGGTGATATGAAGGCAGGCAGGCAAGTACTTAATTAGCTACCCTCTCCTAAAGCTAGATAGAGTCTCCGGGATCAGAGGCAGTGTATCTGGCTGCAAGAGGGCAAGCAGCAGGGGAGGATTCTAGGAAGTTGGCTTACACCGAGTCAGACCAGTAGCCCATCTAACTCAACTGGGGCACGATCCGGATGTTGCTGGACTCCAGCTCCCAATAGCGCAAGTCACAGAGTCTCAGGATTGCAGCGTTGGGAGGGACCCCGAGCGAGGATCATCTAGTCCAACCCGCTGCAATGCAGGCACATTTCACCCGGAGTGGGGCTCGAACCCACAATCCCTGAGATGAAGAGTCGCAATGCTCTACCAACCGGAGGTAGATCCCTCCTCTCCTCCTCATTGTTTTAGGCAGGGTTCTTTTGCATCTTAGCAGGGGATTCGAACTGGTAATCATGCATTCCTGGGGGGTTGGACTAGATGACCCCCGAGGTCCCTTCCAACTCTGCAATTCTGTGATTCTGCGCTCTCTTCCACTGATCTATGGCCCTTTCCTCGTTGCATTCATGCCTCCCTTTTGTGCTTCCTGTAAGTGTGTGGATAGCTGCTGCGGGAGGCAGGATACCGTGCCGACTTTGGGTCTGATCCCGCACGGCTTACTCTCAGGTTCAACTCACTTTATGCATAACTGATGGGTGAAGTCGATTGAACCCCCCAAGTCTTCTGAGAAACGTATTAAAATGGTGTGTTGGTTCACAGGAGGCAGCCATGTAGACCGCAGCCTCCTGGGCCACGGCAGAACAAGCAACAGAAGTGACTGGGACAGCTCAGTCGTTAGAGCATGGAACTCTCAATCTCATGGTCGTGGGTTCGAGTTCGGGAAGATTCCTGCATTTGCAAGGGGCTGGACTTAGATGTCCCTCTGGGGTCGCTTCCCAACTCCACAATTCTGTGATTCTAAGGTTGAAAGCGGAACCGGAGCAGTTTAAAGCTTGACTAGGACTTCAGGTCGAGTACAAACTTTGCCCGCAGCACAAGAGAACCAAAGTATATTCTGAGACCAACCGAGGCAGCTGTTGAATTTCAACAACTTTTTTTTTTTTGCCAGCTTTGAAGAGGACAGAAAAAGGAAAGAACCCCCCCCCGAATTTGGGGGCTCAGGTTCTATGAAAGCAGAATGTGGGTTGTGCAAAGCTCAAGGAAGGATGCGAGGGAGGGAGAAAGTATATGCGGGTCTCGGTCATCTCGTGGGAATGGCCACCGTTTGGAGAGGGAAAGCAAACAGTTCATAGAATCATGGAAGAGTTGGAAGGGACCTCAAGGGCCATCTAGCCCAACCCCCCTGCAATGCAGGAATGAAGAGAAGGTGATTCTTGTTTTTGGGATGGGGTGGGGGGCGCAGCAAGCGCCAGGTCTCCCGGGAAAAGGGCCTGGCGAATGGAAGAAGCGGGAGACCAGATGATACTTAGCGCATAACTAGCCCTGCAGCTCACATTCATTTCTACCTACGAGATTTTACTTTATAGAAGGGCATGAACCCCTGTCCAGGCGCTTGGCCGGGAGCTTCCCGTCGAAATTTCGACGGGGGGGGGGGAGGACAAGAGCAGGAGGGAAGGGAGAACGAGAGCAAGTGATGGATGTAAGCAAACGCAATCCTGCCTCCGCCGGGGGGTCTGTGATTACCCATTTATTCCAATTCAATGAATGCCTCTACTTAATATAATACATCCACTTTTTTACTATACAGTCTATATTCCCTTTTTAAACTTCAACCGCCTCTGCTTCCCTATAGGAAAGCAGCATCCACCCGTTGGTAATAATATTTATTTGCATGTAGATAATTAAATGTAGCCGCCTATCTCTGTAAGGTATTGCCCCTCCAGCAGCAGTGCAGTTCCAGAAGGAAGCCCCATTGAGTCCAATGGCACTGAAAGTGAGTCTGGGGTTGCGCCTTTCCTTATGTAAGTCTCCTGCGGCCCACACGTAAGCACTGCGGTGTGCGCAGCGTTTATTTATAGTGCTTAGCTTCGTGGTTCAGTAAGTATGCTTGTGTTTTGGTGTAAATAATGTTTATATACATACCGATCGTCTTGTTTTTTTGGGGGGGGGGGGAGATGTGCATGTGTGGCTTTTCAAAGCACTTTCTCTGCCCCGAGAAGGCTTTGCTTCGGTAATCGCCCTTTGGGATATTCGTTAATGTAGAATTTGTGCAGGTGTGCTTGTTTACCGTTGATCTCTATGGATGAAAACCTGCTTTGGGGTGGGAAGACCTCGCTGCTTAAGGGCAGTAGCAAAGGCTTGATGTCTTCAATCTCGGCACCAGAATTTCCGCAGATCCTGCCTTGACTGGTTACATAATACCCACAATGTATTTCATTGTCGAAACAACTCCATCGATTTTCAGCGTGGCTGGAAGATGTCCGGCAGTAGCAGCCTAGCCGCGCGATCCTCTTACCACTGGGTAGCTCCGTTTGGTTACAGCATGGTGCTGAAAATACCAAGATCGCGGGAAAGGGACAGTTGCATCTTCCTGCATCGCAGGGGGTTGGACTAGATGATCCTCAAGGTCCCTTCCAACTCTTGGATTCTAGGTTTACTCGCAAGCCCCGCGAACGTAGCTGTCAACTTTTCCCTTTTTTTAAGGGAAATTCCCTTATTCCGAATAGGATTCCTCGCAAGAAAAGGGAAAAGTTGACAGCTATGCCCCCGAAACTCGAAGACACGGACTCGCAAGCTGCGATCCTACACACATTTACTAGGGAGCTGCTTCAACAAACCCTGCGCGCGACTTACTGCAGAATAAATAGGCACAGGATTGCGCTGGAGCAGGACGATCCTATGCACGTTTACTCGGAAATCACGCCCCCAAGGGGGCGCCAGTGGCCTCGCACCCCGTGGGAGCCCACAGCATTGCGCTGAGTGCTTCATAAGCGTTTGAGTGCTTCCAAGTCGGCGAGGGGCCAAATAGTACTGTCTGAGCGCAGCTGCGCCAACGCGCGCCGCGATCCTCGCCGGGGCGCCTTTTCCTAGGGCTCCCCCGAGAAAACGCGCCCAAGAGCCGCGGCGGAGGCGGCGCGTCTGGCCCCTGGCGCAGCGCCATCCCCCGCGTTCTGGATCGGCGGGCGCCCCTCGTGCCGCGCGGGCGGGAGTCCCGCCGAGCCGGGGCGGCCGCGGGTTTGTGAGCCAGCGCTTCTTGGGCGGCTGAGAGGAAATGTGTCACGAGGGCGAAGCGGCTGCTCGGAGCCGAGTCCCCTCTCGGCCTTCTCTGGGCCGGGGCGCGCGGGCGGGAATGACGGTAACAGGGCCAGCCGCGTTGGCGAGCGAATGTGAGGAGTTTCCTGCGGAGAGTCCGCGGCGTGGGCGGGAAAGCGAAGGGGGAAAGGCCTCGGCGGGGGGTTTGAACAGAGAGAGAAAAAGGAGGGAGCGAGAGAGAGAAGGACGGCGGCCGGGGAGAGAGTGGAAGGGGCTTCTGTGAGTATGAGGAGAGGTCCGGCTCGTGCCAGCCGCGAGGAAGGCCAGAATAGAGGAAGGAAGCGGGGACGGAGGAGCGTCTGCGGGAGAGGGAAGGCGACAGGGAAGTGGGAGCTGGGTGAGGCGCGGCTTTGGGCCATGTGGGTTGCCTGTCAGGGGAGAAAACAACACCAAAGACGGCTCTGAGGGGGGAGGAGTGCACAAAACGAAGCAGGCACACGCAGAAAGATAATTCGGAAGAGCTGGTCAGGGAGAAGTGTGACCAGGAGGGTGGAAGGGAGGGGTGGAAAAACGCCGAAGGAGAGGCGACGGCTTCGGCCGGCAGGTTCCTCAGGGGCAGCAGACACCCCTTCTCGCCCTTTCTATGCCCCTTGTCCTCCTTCCCTGGCGGGGAGGGCGGCACCATTTTGTGGCTCTCCTCAGGGGCCGCTCTGAGGTGTTTGCGAGGAGAGGAGGTGCGCGCGAGAGAGAGAGCGAGGGAGACGCGGCATAAGCAGGGGCTACTCTGTGTTGGCGCCAAACGAGCGAACGGTCTCCCTGCTTCCTCGTGAAACGGGTCTCTCTCTCACAGTCTGGATACCAGGAGTGCTAACTTGACCCCGCGACCGTGGGCGCCGTGAAGTGTGCATGGTGGCCCTGGCACCGAAATTTGTGGTTGCCCGGCCCCTTCATGGGAAATTTGGGGGATGCTTGGGAGCCAGCCGTGGTGGACACCGGCACCCCCGACCTTCGGGTGCGGAGAAGAAGTTCGCGCTTCTCCCGCTAAACTTGCGGAATGGCGCGTTCTGTAGGCCAGAGAGAAAGGAGAGCCCGGAGGCGCTGAAGCGCGCGCGCGCGTGTGTCTGGCGCGTGGCACGTGACCCTTCTCCCTCCCATCAGCAGGGGAGGCGCCGGAGCGGGCGACGTCGGCTGGGCGCGTGGCATGAACCTGGAGGGCGAGCGCGGCATCCACAGCACCAGCGAGGGCGGCGGCGGCGGGATGAGCTCGGTGAGCTGCGGCAACGGGAAACTCCGCCAGTGGCTGATCGAGCAGATTGACAGCGGCAAGTACCCGGGCCTGGTGTGGGAGAACGACGAGAAGAGCATCTTCCGCATCCCCTGGAAGCACGCGGGCAAGCAGGACTACAATCGAGAGGAGGACGCCGCTCTTTTCAAGGTAAGGGGTTGGAGCCAGATTTCGCAGATTTTGCGATCCAGTGGCTTGGATCTCAGCCAGAGGCGAAGGGGCTGTTTGCATTTCCTTGCGCAAGTTTGGCTCCAGTCTCCCATCAGAAGCAAAGTGTGCATTTACTTGGAAATGGCCCGTGCTTGTAAGTGGAACTGGTTCCAGATTTAGGGTCAGGTGCAGTTAGATGATTTAGGACCATTGGGTAACGTACATGGAATTGGCTATTTTATCTTGTCAACACTCTGCAAGGTAGATCGGACTGGAAGACAGGTTTGGCTGAGGCCACTCAGTGAACTTCCTAGCTGATCTGGGATATGAACCTAGATCTCATTGGTCCAACTCCACCCTCTGTCCACTTTCAGCCTCACTGGCAAATTCCACAAAGGCGCAGGGTCCTTCTGTAACCTATAGCCTGTAACAAGTGAAAGTACATTTTCCCTAGCAGTAGAGGCTCACCTGTGACTAGTTAAAGAAATACTTGATGTTCCCTAAACTGTGTGTAGACTGAAGAAACCAAGAGGTAGCTTGGACTCTGCCCCTATTAGAATCGCTGGAGAGTGGAATTAGGAGGGTCTTTTATTTTAGGGCACTTCTTTTCTCCGACTTTAAGAGAGAAATTAAATGATCACCAATCAATGATGGAATTATCTTTTCTACCCAACTAGCATCCTAGATGCTTCTGAATTAAAATGCCAGCTAAGCTGCTTTCCTGTCACACTTGAAAGGTTCCTTCCATGTTCCACAATTCCCTCTTCCTTATTTGATTAACTACCCCAAGGCGTGACTCTTTATGGCTGCAATGATGCTCTGAGTTGCACAAACTTGCATTCTGTAGACATCAATGGAACTTGTGTACAATTTTGAACAGGATTGCAGCCTTTGTCATTAAACTTCAGCAAGCACCATAATAACTGTTTAGCAAGACTTCCTTTCTAAAACTCCTTCCGTTGATTGTTATTGAATAGCATTACCTGGAGCAACACTGTTCCATTTCTGCTAAAATGAATGTAGCTAATTACTTTTAATAGTAACTCATTTTTAAAAGGAACCATTTACGCTACTGGTTGAATCCACAAGCAACGCCTTCCCTCCTTGATTACTCAGCCTTAATGTTAAATGTTCGTATGGCTTTCTTAGCTTTGTGTACTGAACTCATACTGTGACATGGCTTTTTAAAAAGCCATCTCTTGACTTGAAAATAGTTTTTACCTTTTAGCTACCTGCAGATTCCAGTGACTAGACTGGACTTGGCAGAAGTTATTTCCACCTCAGCATGATACGAAACAAGAGTTCATAATTCCTGACTACAGTGGTACCTCGGGTTACAGACGCTTCAGGTTACAGACTGCGCTAACCCAGAAATAGTACCTCGGGTTAAGAACTTTGCTTCAGGATGAGAACAGAAATCGCACGGCGGCAGTGAGGCCCCATTAGCTAAAGTGGTACCTCAGGTTAAGAACAGTTTCAGGTTAAGAACGAACCTCCAATACAAATTAAGTACTTAACCCGAGGTACCACTGTACAGCACATCCAAAGGGTCACAGATTCCACATCCCAATTATGAAAGATTGAGTGGCTTTACATCCTTGCTCCCATCGTGTGCTGTCTGCAAGCATGGCTCTTATTGAACTCTGCACCACACAGAATGAGAAGACTAGAAGAAGCTGGGACCACATCTGCCACCATAGCTGCATTATTATTTTTTATATAGTGAGAGAGACCATAGCTGAGTGGTAAAGCATCTACTTTGCATGCAGAAGGTCCCTGGTTTGATCTCTGACATCTCAAAGTAGGGCTGGGGGAGACAACAGATGGACCAATGAGTCTGACTTTGGTTAAAATACCTAAGGTCCTAAAAAATCCACCATTCCTTCTGCCTGCATAGAATCTCTGACATCTTTCTGAGAGGCAGTGTGGTATAGTGGTTAGAGCGCTGGACTAGACACAGGTTCGCATCTCTGCTCAGGCCTGAAACTTAACTGGGTGACTTTGGGCCAATCACACTCTCTCCGTCCAACCTACCTCACAGGGTAGTTGTGAAGATAATACAGAGAAGGGGAGGACTGTGTCTTTGAGCTCCTTGGAGGAACAAGGCGGGATAAAAATGTGTTAATAAATACACAAATAAAAACAGGAAGGCTTATAGGTGGTTAACTGCAGCCTGATTTATATATCTACAGTGGTACCTCAGGTTACATGCGCTTCAGGTTACATACACTTCAGGTTACAGACTCCGCTAACCCAGAAATGGTGCTTCAGGTTAAGAACTTTGCTTCAGGATAAGAACTAAATTGTGCTCCGGCGGTGCGGTAGCAGCAGGAGGCCCCATTAGCTAAAGTGGTGCTTCAGGTTAAGAACAGTTTCAGGTTAAGAACGGACCTCTGGAACAAATTAAGTACTTAACCCGAGGTACCACTGTATTATAATACTGCACCCCTGCTTTCTCCACTCGCAAACTGCCTGCCATTCCCTCATTAACCTCTTTGAGCTTCTCACATCATGCTCACTTTTTCACCTTCCCAAACTCACTTCTGTCTTCTATTCTGAAGTCCCGCTTTGCACCCATTTTCACCTTCTCCCCATGCCTTCACCTCCCCTTCCTTTTGTGTAACACGCTCCTCTTGCACATAAACCACTTGCATGGTAACATTCTGTATCCTCCTCCCACACATTGCAACTACTAAGCACCCTTTTTGTCTTCTGCCCAGTTATGAAGCTACCCCCTCCTATTCTGCAGACTTTTAATGACCCTACTTACATCTTCAACCCCATTCCCATGCCTCTCACACCCTCCATCTGCATCCCAGCTATCACCTTTAGTTCCTTTTCCCTGCCACCCTCCTCCTTACTTTTCTCAACTCTTCCTTGTGCACAGAGCACTCCATTTTCATGCTTCCTCTCTCCTATTCTACACCCCATTTGCACAGGGCTCTGTGTTCGTTCTTTCTCTCATGTGAAGCAGCTGAAGAATGGAAGAGGGAGAAGTTTGAGTACAGCAAGAAGGGAGATACACTGAAAGGGAAAAAAGTGGCTGTTTTAAACAGTGGCAGAAGTTTGAGTAAAGTGGGGAGTGGATAAAAACAGAGAGGAAAATGGCGATTTTAAACAACAACAGTAAAGCAGGGATGGCGTGACAGTGAGGGTATTCTTTTTTAAAACAAACAAATTTTAACAAGAAAAAATAGCAGAGATGGGTACAACACAAAAGATAATACCAAAAAGAAAACACAACAACAACAACAACATAATTTATTATTTGTATCCCGCCCATCTGGCTGGGTTTCCCCAGCCACTCTGGGCGGCTTCCACAGAAACCAAAAATACACTAAAATATCACACATTAAAAACTTCCCTGAACAGGGCTGCCTTAAGATGTCTTCTGAATGTCAGGTAGTTGTTTATCGCTTTGACATCTGATGGGAGGGCGTTCCACAGGGCGGGCGCCACTACCGAGAGCCTTTCCAAACTCCCTTCTTACTGTACTCAAATATTGCTTTAAAATGCCAGTGTGGTGTAGTGGTTAAGAGCGGTAGTCTCGTAATCTGGTGAACCAGGTTCGCTTCCCCGCTCCTCCACATGCAGCTGCTGGGTGACCTTGGGCTAGTCACACTTCCCTGAAGTCTCTCAGCCCCACTCACCCCACAGAGTGTTTGTTGTGGGGGAGGAAGGGAAAGGAGATTGTTAGCCGCTGTGAGACTCCTTAAGGTAGTGATAAAGCGGGATATCAAATCCAAACACTTCTTCTTCTTCTACTTCCTCCCCCACATTGTCTTCCTCCCCCACCCGCTTGCACAGCTCGAACTTTTGGCATTCTTTAAAATCACTACTTTGTTCCTCTCAGTGTTCCTCCATCCATGCTTTGCTGAAACTTCTGCTGTTGTTTAAAGCACCCACCTTTCCTTACTTTCAGTGTCTCTCCTTTCATGCTGTACTCAAACTTCTCCGTCTTCCATTCCTCAGCTGCCTCAGGCAAGAGAGATAAAGGACACAGATTCCTCAAATATTCCAAAGTATCTTTATACAATGCCACTGTTTAAAATTGCTTTCCCCCCCCTCAGTGTCCCTCCAAGCTATCTCACCATGACTTCATGCAAATTTAGAATTGTGATGCAGCACTACAAGTGTCCTTCAATGGATTACATTTTTATTATATAAAAATTACACACACACACACATTTTATACACTATTGTTCTTAGCTGCCCTGTGCTCCATACTGGAGGAATGGCGGGATAGAAACTATCTAATTCATAAATGAAGAAATAAAACATGGCTACTCCATGCTGTTTTGCAGTGAACTAAAATAGCACACAGCCTTTGCGAATGGCACAGGGTCTATATACTTCCTGTAGAACTGAAGTATCTACTATGAATCTAGGACGACATCTAGTTCTTTTACTGCAGTCTTCTCTGCTGGGTCCTGAAAAATTGCACTGTGAACTTTGGTTTGTAGCTGAACTATGACTAGGGAAGTGAAAATCCTATAGTGGCAGGGGAAAAGCTAGTGATAGTCCCATCAGAGAACTTCCACAATGAACACACACAGCGTGCCATTTATATTGTTGAGTATAGGTATGTTTAAAGAAGTTTTTAAAAACAAGATGTTAACCACCATCAATATTTCCAGGCTTGGGCTCTGTTTAAAGGGAAGTTCAGAGAAGGCATTGATAAGCCAGATCCCCCCACCTGGAAAACAAGACTGCGGTGTGCTTTGAACAAGAGCAATGACTTTGAAGAACTCGTTGAAAGAAGCCAGCTGGATATATCAGACCCCTATAAAGTGTACAGAATAGTACCAGAAGGAGCAAAGAAAGGTAATCTTGTATTATATGAAACAATCCCATTTATTGAGATGGTGCTGGGGTGGGATGGGGATATACAACAGCGCTATAATTACTTTAAGCAATGAAGTTTGGTGAATTAAAAATCTAATGCTTGTTTATATAGGTTTACAATAGAAGCACCTAGGGTTCAAATAACTGATGCAGTTCTGCCTGATTCTGTAAGCAAATAAATTATACAATTCGGGTGATTTGCATGTATGTTGTCTTTTATCCTGATAAAGTTTTCCAGTGACAGATTTCTAGATTTATCCCCTATCTGTAAAGCGTGCCAACAAACTTCGTGGCTAGGAAGTAGACTGAAGCAATAACAATGTCATTTTTAATGTGCAAGCTACTTTTCTCACAAGGTTCTTCAAGATACGCATGCGTAAATCTCCCTGTTTTATATACACAGGAGCAAAACAGCTTAGCATGGAAGATCCCCAAATGATTATGAATAATACTTACACCATGAACTCGTCTTACTCTGCACTACCACCTCAGGTATGTATAAATACATACATACATATATATATATATATAATATGGATGTATTTGAGCTTTGACGTCAAATGATGAAGATGTACTGATACCATTGCTATTTCATTCCTTGATCTAGTGTGAGATTGAAAAAGAGTAGCAAAGAGTACAACTACAACTTAAAGAATGTTCTCAAAGAGTTCATAGGTGTTGCTGTGATCCTTTTTTTTCCGTTGAATCCATACTATTAGCTCTTATTACATTTCATATATGTTTCATCATTTGCAGTCCAAGTATTCATCTTCATACATTTCAAATATTTACACCCCCCTGTAAATGTCATTTTAAAAAATTTAATTAACAACGCTGGCTTTGCACCAATGCATCAGTTTTGTGTGCGCTTCCTCTTCCAAGGGGACCTTGGGTGCTGTATCTTCATTATTTGCAGGGGAGAACCTAAGGATCGGTGGTGAAACACATCTTTTGTGTGCATAGAGTCCCATGTTCTGCCCCCTGGCACCTGTACTCAAATAATCTCTGGTAGCAGGTTTTGGAGAGAACACTGTGCAAGACTCTGGAGAGCATTTTGTGTTTGGACATTTTGAGGATGGGATGTAGTCCGGGTGGGAAAGCTGAAGATTCTGTCTGCAATTGACTATAACTAAAACCATTATATGGGGACACGGGTGGTGCTGTGGGTTAAACCACAGAGCCAAGGGTTTGCTGATCAGAAGGTTGGTGGATCGAATCCCCGTGACGGGGTGACATCCCGTTGCTCGGTCCCTGCTCCTGCCAGCGCATCAAAGTGCAAGTAGATAAATGGGTATCGCTCCGGCGGGAAGGTAAATGACGTTTCCGTGCGCTGCTCTGGTTCACCAGAAGCGGCTTAGTCATGCTGGCCACATGACCCAGAAGCTGTACGCCAGCTCTCTCGGCCAGTAAAGCGAGATGAGCGCCACAACCCCAGAGTCGTCTGCAACTGGACCTAACAGTCAGGGGTCCCTTTACCTTAAAACCATTATGTGATGTGTGGGACACCATAGCCTGACCCTGCACACTTTATTCATCGCTAAGTAACTGGTTTGACAGCACTGAAAGGACCACACAGCTGCTTTGAGAGCTCATTGGTCAGAGGTCCTTTCTTCTCCTGCAGCATATGAGAACATTACTTTTGTCTGAAGTTGAATGGATCACAACTATTCTGAGATCTTGGACCCCTACTCAGAGCTGTTTGCCTGACTTGCATGCCGTATAAGATCTGTCAATGCCTCTCCCGTCCTCTTTTGTTATTTTGTATTATTGGTTTTGGCCACACATACCTGCTTTTTGCGAAATTGCATTGTGAATTGACATACTTTGCTGATATGTGTTTTCTTTCTCCTTCTTAGAACTGTGATGGAAAACCTTTTTTAAAAAATGCATTAAAAAAACAACACCACATTAAGTAATGTTTCGTTAAACATGCAGGTGCCAAGCTACATGGTGTCTCATGACCGTAATTGGAGGGACTATATGCCAGAGCAGTCACACCCCGATATCTCCTACCAGTGTGCAAGTGTTCCTTTTGCAGCTCGCAACCACCATTGGCAAAGCCCAGCATGTCAGAACGGTAAGAAGATTCCAGTGTTTTTAGACAGAGCTGTATCTGGTGGCTATTTAAATTGTGAAAGAAGTTGTGGTTCCTGGCCCAGTGGCTGTGTCCATGGGGTTGTGAACAAGGTGCTCCTGAGTAAAGCGGATTTCCTCGTTCATTTAATTAGAAGACACTGCTCAGTATGTCCAGCACTTTGTGTATGTAAACATCCCCTCTTCGTTGAAATGAATGGGGAAGCCTTGGAAAGTGGGAAAACTCTATATGTGCATTCCACTATTAGAAGAAAGTACAATGGTATGAATGAGATTAGGCAGCCAAAAGTAAGCACTTTAAAACCTTTAAGGGATAGGCAAGCACTTGCAAGCTCCCTCTCACTGAAATCAATTGGATTTGCAGAAGTGGTTAACTTTGGAGCATGTTCTAAGGTTCCATTACAATTAGCACTCAGTATAAGAAAATGGTGCACTCTCCACAGGGGTGTGGAGTGCTTTTACTTTGAAGATTCAGAATAATGGACGAGGCAAAGTAGGTAAGTCAAATGGGCCTATTTCTGATGGTGCACATAATGAAAGCTTTTCAGTGTTGACAAAACTGATGCTATTCTGCAGCATAAGAGCCAACCCCTAGGGGCTGAGGTCTTTTTGACTCCCCAAAATAAAATATTTCAGGAGGCCAGGGCCCTCTAAATTTAATGGGCATTGCCATTCAGATGGTGTGTGTGCACCGCATCATGTGATCAATTATGTACTGTATCCTCTAGTATTTTAGCCAAGTTGGCACCCCTGTTCTGCATAGTAGGGCCACCAACATGGCGCATGCAAGCACACATATGCCTGCCAAAGCTTTTCCTGGTGCCCACAGTAACCCCTCCTCACACCACACCCATTGTAGTCAGGCCTGAAAGAAGACTTCTTTCCTTTCTGTTGCAACCCAAAAAAATCCCCCTCCCCCTCCTGCAATTAGTTTTTTTTAAAATAAAATAAAGTACTATAATAGAAGGCTTTCCCTAAGCTTAATTGCCTGTGTGTGTGTGTGTGTGTGTGTGTGTGTGTGTGAGAGAGAGAGAGAGAGAGAGAGAGAGAGAGAGAGAGAGAGAGAGAACTTCCTGGAGTGGGTTAACCAGTTCCTGCTCAGCCGCACTCTCCAGGAAGATGACACCCCTCCCCTTGCCAAAAACAAATTAAGCTTGAAAAAAGGCTGAAACACTGTTCCAAGCCAAAGTGTTGGAGGGCAGATGGGGTTGTGAATGGATGGTTGTGGGGCATGTATATTTGCATGGCTATGGGGTGTGCATAGAATCATAGAATTGCGGAGCTGGAAGGGACCGTGAGGGTCCTCTAGTCCAACCCCCTGCAATGCTGGAATCTTTTGCCCAGCGTCAGGCTCGAACCCATGGCCCTTATATTAAGTGTTTCATGCTGTACCAAATGAACTATGCCAGCTGCCTGTGTGGTTGCAGTGCGGTGCCAATGCCTATTACTCAGGTTTCTAAAATTGGCAATCGCTGCTCCAAGAGCTTCATAAACATGGAATGTGTTCAGTGAAGCCTGTCAAATAAAAGCATATTGCTTTATTAATTTTTGGCTTCCCTCTTGCACCTACTAGCCCATGAGTGAATCTGGCTGATTTCAACGCAATACAAAGATACATTATAAATGAACAGATATTTATGGCACAATGATACACCCCCAAGTCAACCACTTCTCTAAGTCCTATTGATTTCTGTGGGAGAGTTTATCACTTAGATGCTTTTGCATCTCTTTCGATCATTACCATGAATCATTAAAGCCGATTGCCTTGAGGGTTTCCTAGCTCTGTGACATCACAAAGCCAGCCGATCCTATGCAAAGTAGGTTTTAGTTTTAAACTTGTACAACTGGGCATTCTTGCTTTTCTTTTTCTTTTTCTTTTTCAAGCGCTTAGCCTGAGAGGGGCAAGTACCGTATTTTTCGCCCCATAAGATGCACCTGACCATAAGACGCACCTAGTTTTTAGAGGGGGAATGCAAGGGGGGGAATTCTTTAAAGGGAGCGCTGAGCAGAGCCTGTATGCATCCCAGGCTCTGCTCAGCGCTCCCTTTCACGAGCCACGTGAAGCATGTGTGTGGCGCTTGCAGGCTTTTCCCCGAGGAGGGAGAAAGGCAGCCCATCACTGATGGGCTGCTCTTCTCCCTCCTAGGGAAAAAGCCCCCAAGAGCCGCATACACGCTCCACGTGGCTCTTTAAAGGGAGCACGGCTCTTGTGGGCTTTTCCGGGAGGTGGGGGAAGGGACTGAGGGGCTAAGCCAGAAGCTGGAACAGCAAGAGGGAGCGCTGCACAGCGATCCCTCTCACTGTTCCGGCTTCTGGGATAGCCGCACAGCCTGCATTCGCTCCATAAGGCGCACACACATTTCCCCTTACTTTTTAGGAGGGGAAAAGTGCATCTTATAGAGCGAAAAATACGGTAGATTTGGATGCAATCTAGTGAAAGCATTCCATACTGCTCCCAATGCTGTATAAATGTTAAATCTGCCGTCACTCTAA
This sequence comes from Podarcis filfolensis, assembly GCF_964270895.1. NCBI lineage: Eukaryota > Metazoa > Chordata > Lepidosauria > Squamata > Lacertidae > Podarcis > Podarcis filfolensis. Next base: position 26,754,816 of record NC_139603.1, on the reverse strand, counting down.
GGCTGAAAGCCTGTGCGATTAGTAATTAGAGGGCTGAACTAGGATCAGAGTGACCCAGGTTCAATTCCCATTCCACCAGAAAATTTACTGGGTGACGTTGGACCAGTCACTGTCTCCCAGCTTGGCCTGCCTCACAGCAGTGCTGCCAATTCCAGGCAGCCATGGGGGCCCAGGCACCCACATTTTATTTTATTTTTTTTTGCTGTGGGTGCCCAGCCTCTGCCCCCTGCCCATGCCGCCTGCTGCCTTGCCTCTGGTGCTGTGGCACTGCAGCAGCGACTGGCCCCATGCAGGGTCTCTGTTGGGGCCCATTGCGGCTGCAGACATGCTTCCAGAGTGCGACTACTGCTGCAGCAGGCCCCAATAGAGGCCCTGCGACAAAGGTGCAGGCCCTGGCCCAGTCGCCACTGTGGCGGCAGAGCGCACATGCGCCATAACATTGCATTGCGATACGGCATCACAGCGTCACGTTATGACATCACAGCGTGCATGCGCTGGGCACCCACAGTCTGGGGCCCAAGTTGGCACTACTGCCCCATAAAGTTGTTATGAGAATAAAGTGGATAGAACCACACGTGACACTTTGAGTACCTTGGTGGAGCGAAATACTAAACACATTTACTGGAAAGTAAGCCCCTGAAGTCATTCCCAGTGCCATGCCCCTTCTGGAGTCATGCAATGGTTTAAAGCAGCCTTTCTCAACCTGTGGGTCCCCAGATGTTGTTGAACTACAACTCCCATCACCCCTAGCTAGTAAGGCCAGAGCTCAGGGATGATGGGAGTTGTAGTCCAACAACATCTGGGGCCCACAGATTGAGAACCGCTGGTTTAAAGCATCCACGAGGTACCACTTAGTGTGAGGAAGTACAGAAGCACCAAGGGATCCATCTCTGCAGCCAGCACAAGGCCCTCCAAACTGAGCCGAAACATCCAGAGTCCAGGAGAAGGGAAGCATCTGCCAAGGTTTTCGTAAACTACCTGTGAGCGCTGCTGAAAGACAGCATATAAACAAACAAACAAAATGTGTTCAGGTCGAAATGGAAGGTGAATTTCTCAGACTGGAGGGAGAAAGCCTTCAATGGATTTTGGACCGCTTGGCAACATAGTTTGTGAACAGAAACTTTTTGTTTGTGAAAGCAGGTTGTCAGGTAACTGGAACCTTTTACGCTTGTGCGCCACCCGAGGCACAGACTCCTGGGATCCCAATAGAGCCGAGCATAAGGTCTGGTGAAGCTCTTCCATTGTCAGGTATATAAATAATTCAACAACTGGCAAGTAACATTGAATTCATGAGCGCCCTCTCATAACTTTCCAGATAAGTTTCACACACAGAGACCCTTTCCCCGTGAGCTCAAATGAGAGCATAACTGTGAAATTTCCATCAATGTTTGGTTCTCTGATTTGGTTTAAAAAAATGTAAGGTGAATACAGGGTGTGCATAAATGTTGGTTGTGCACATATATATGAAGTGTGGAGAATGTTCACAGACAACATGAACAAGGAATTTTGTGCAGTGCCTAGTGAATGTCCGTGGGTTCCAAATGATGTTGGAAAATGGTGGCCAAAGTCAATTAGATGGTATGCTTATTGGCCAGTCAAAGCAGGAGGCAACCAGAGAGAGCTCCTCCTCAATAGAAGTTCCTATCTGTGGAGTTCTCTCCCAAGGATGACCTGTCTAGCACCAACCATGTTATCCTTTCAGTGTTAATCAAAGGATTATCACAGACACTTGAATATATTTTCCTCTCTTTAGTTGGTTGTTAAATGTTTTATATTATTTTTGAAAACTGCTATGGAAGTTCCACTGAAGAGGGGCATATAAATATTTAAATAAACAAAATTCTCCTGTCTAATACTATGTGGATTACCCAGGCAATCAGTGAAACGTATGTGGAGGTGTTGCACTTCAACGAGGCATTAAAGTACAACTGATCAGTTAATTTCCCCCCAAATCATTTGGCAACGACTCATACCATTGGCTGTAACATTCCCTGTTGATTGTTTGGTAAACTTTCTCCATGCTGTCATGTGAGTGTACATTATGATTGATGTTCATGCACAACTACTAGTCAATTCCCATTAATGTACATGTTGACAAGAATTCCGTACCGCTTAAGCATTTGCACAAAGTTATTTTTAGTGGCGTGTTTGTAGATGTGTTATATTGGTGTAAGGGTGGCTGATTTCACTAACTATAGCTCTTGCTGCCCGTACCTACAGCACAGCAGCCCTATTTATTACTTGTTCCAATGCTCCACCACCAAAAAAACCCCCATGGAACAGCTACCTATCAGCTATCAAGTAGCCTGCAATTTGACTTGGCCAACAAGCAAGGCTACTGCATAGCTCAACTCAGTGAATCATAGGAATCACTATGCCAATACCCTCACAACCAACATTTCCCCAGCTAATCTGCTGTGTGGCACAATCTTACACATGTTTAAGTCCCACTGTGCTTAATTTCCTAGCAAGTGGTTTTAAAATTGTATATGCATTCTCAGGTTCAAAGTCTGAAAAGTGGTTTGAAGCCACATCTCCGAGATGCTATGTGCAACTCAACCTCAATGCTTCTTAGCTTCCTCCTAGACGTTACATGACATGTAACGTCTTGTGTCCAACAGTTAACAACAATTTTGCATAAATATGCTTTCAGATTGTCGACTGCACATCTGTCTATATTACCACGAAACTCTTGTGAAAGAAGTCACTACTTCAAGTCCTGAGGGGTGCAGAATATCTCATGGCCAAAGTTATGAGGTCAGCGGGCTGGACCAAGTTCTTTTCCCTTATCCAGAAGATCACAACCAGAGGAAAATAACTGAAAAATCCTTAAGCCACCTGGAAAGGGGAGTAATACTCTGGATGACACCTGACGGACTCTATGCTAAGAGACTTTGCCAAAGCAGGATCTATTGGGATGGTCCTCTGGCATTTTGCAACGACAGGCCTAACAAACTGGAAAGGGAGCAGACATGCAAACTTTTTGATACTCAGCAGTTTTTGTCAGGTATGTATGTTACAGTCATAAATGCATCCTTGTAGGTTGTGTGATGCAAGCTTCTTCTTTTGTCATAGCAGTGAGTTTCAGAAAGAGTTGGATGCACATTCACTCTATTTGACCATAGCATGAGCTGAAATATTACCTAATTTGCTAAAAATTTCTAATTAGCCTTCACTTGAGAAATGTAATGTCAACTCACCAGTTGTCCTACTGTCGGCTAATAATGCTCCTCACACACATTTTTTTTGCCTGCTCTTCAGTGGTGCAATATTTCAGAAGGTTTTTATTTCTTATCTTATCTGCATTCTTAAATGCTCCTTTAGTCTTTGGTGTCCAGGGTGCTAACACTTTCATTTATACAGTATGTGTAACTTTTGGTATGTACAACACTGGCTGTTTTGCAATGAAAATAACATTGATATAAGATTGTGCAGCTTCAGGTTTTACTTTGGTGAGATCAAATGGGCTAATATAAACACATCCACTTAATTAGAGACTGTGATATGTGGACTGGATATAGAAACAACTGGACTGAAACGAACATTTCTTATCTCCAGCACATTTGAAAGTGGAATATTTTAAACAGATTATTTAGTGGGGGTTTTTTTTTAATGGAAGCACCATTTTATAGATTTGCCTTTTTGGATTCCAATAGTCTTTATTGTAAAATCCCCATCAACCCCCAGTTATACAATTTTGAGTGAACAAATAATAAATTGTAACTCCGCTAAAGGCATGTGGGAGACTTGTGTCTTCTCCATACATATTTTAAAGGTTCTCCTCTAAAATCTGGGGTCTTTTCTGGAAGCCAGCCAGCTCTGGTTTATCCCAGCTTGAGGGTAAATACAGAAAACTGTAGCATACCTGGAAGCACTCAATAAACTGGAAACAGTAATGTCCTGCCAAATTGAGAGAAATTTTGTTACGCTTATGTACCTGATTGGAAAGATGGAGAACCAGGGAAGTTTAGAATTTTTAATATTGCTGGATAGGATGTTGCAGATATGTACTGATTTGGATTCTAGATTTTGTTACGTCTTTTGCCATCCTCATTGCCACAGAATCTTTTGATCAGTAATATAGGCTGATTTTCCATGATATTTGTTTTTCTGCCATAGCTCTGAAGTTTAGTCCTACATAATAGCTTGAGTATTTTCTGTTGGCTTTCCAGAACTACAAGTATTTGCCCACCATGGGCGGCCGTTGCCTAGATTCCAGATTGTGTTGTGTTTCGGTGAAGAGTTTCCAGATCCACAAAGGCAAAGGAAACAAATTACAGCCCATGTAAGTATAAACGATTTGATTTGCTTGAAACTAGGGGTATGCAAATATATTAAAGGGGGTAAGGTGAATACTTAAAGTGAATTAAGTTAATCCAATATATTCAAATAAGGTTGAAAAGGAGCATTGAAATGAAAGGTAAATCACCACTCTTACAGCTAGGCAGTACAGTATAACTGAAACTTCCTTAAGTATGATAATCGCTTGGAAATATGCAACACCAGTTTCTGAGTGATTCACATCTGTGATTACGCTTTTGATTTAAGCTAAATGTTACAACAATTCAAATATTCTGAAATTGGAAATCACAGTTTATTTCAATACCACTAAATAAACTAGACGTGAACTATAAAGAGGGGGCTTTTGGCTTGCCACCAATTGTTTGTGCCGTGTTGGTGTTTTTATAGCATTCTGCAAAGCTGTAATAAATGATGCTTTGAGCAAAGTGGATGAGTGGAAATCTCACCCCCTTACTTCCATAGTGATTCCCTCCTCCCACTTACCAAGTGCTCCCTGCATTCTGTGTCCTTATAGCTAACGCCTTTCATCCTCCTTTATTTAGGGCTATTTAGCCTATAACTCACAAAGCTGTTAAGCCAGGACATCAGTGCACCACTGTCCTATATGGCTTAATTAGGTTGTGAATCAGGTTGTTAATTGTGCATTCTATTATAAATAATACTAAGAAACATTCAGCAGAAGAATTAGCTGTATAAGATCACATTATTTGACCAAGGTAATCTTGGAGAAATAAGATAATCTATGCTTTGAGCTTCAGCGTAAGTTGTTTCGAAGTACACGTAATACCTGCAATTATCATACGAGTTACAGTGGTACCTCGGGTTACAGATGCTTCAGGTTACAGACACTTCAGGTCACAGACTCCGCTAAATAGGTAGAAATAGTACCTTGGATTAATAACTTTGCTTCAAGATGAGAACAGAAATCACATGGCGGTGGCATGGCGGCAGCGGGAGGCCCCATTAGCTAAAGTGGTACCTCAGGTTAAGAACAGTTTCAGGTTAAGAACGGACCTCCAGAACGAATTAAGTTCTTAACCCGAGGTACCACTGCAACTTTGTCCTGAAAGCTGTGTGTCAACGTAGCCCTGAGTGACTCCTTGCATGAGTGGATTGACTTCTGCCTGCACAACGGGACTCCCCCCCATCCTCCCCCCTTTGCCAACTAAATCTGTTCTCTCTGGAGCAGATTTGGGGGGGGTGCAGGGGAAGGAGTGGGGAAATCCCATTGTGGGTAGAAATAATTTTACTCGTAGATTTAAGCAGATACCACCCTATGTTTGGTTGCGGGTCTTTTCTCTCTCTCTCTCTTTTTTACAATTTCTGCCGCAACAATCAACTGTAAAAGTTGATTATGTAAGGAAGATTTAGCACTTATTGCAACTGATCAAGTAGGCAATTCACATAGTGAAGAGGAATAACATTTCAAACATCCCTACCACTACCTTTGTATGCCTGTGTGGAGTTTTTGCTATCTCCAGGGCTCTGCAGGAGCTCCATACTTTTAGAAAGACCATGTTCAGCAAGGGAAAATATATTTTTGTCGTCATTCACTGTAGGCAGTAGATGTTTCAGGTCAATGTTAGTCCAAGACACATAAAGGATCTCAGACCTGGTATGTTCTGAAGCCTGCGCTTGCACATGTGTATAGGCTTCTGTGTACATGAAACTGTAGTAGAATGCTGGACAGCGCCATGCCTGTTTCTTAGAAACAAGTCCTGCTGATTTCTGTGGGCCTTGTTCCTAGTATGTATGTACAGTGGTGCCTCTGGTTACGTACTTAATTCGTTCCGGAGGTCCGTTCTTAACCTGAAACTGTTCTTAACCTGAAGCACCACTTTAGCTAATGGGGCCTCCCGCTGCCGCCGTCGTACAATTTCTGTTCTCATCCTGAAGCAAAGTTCTTAACCTGAGGTACTATTTCTGGGTTAGCGGAGTCTGTAACCTGAAGTGTCTGTAACCTGAAGCGTCTGTAACCTGAAGTGTCTGTAACCTGAAGCGTCTGTAACCCAAGGTACCACTGTAACTCATATGAAAATTGCAGGTATTACGTGTACTTTGAAACAACTTACGCTGAAGCTCAAAACATAGATTATCTTATTTCTCCAAGATTACCTTGGTCAAATAATGTGATCTTGATCAGCTAATTCTTCTGCTGAATGTTTCTTAGTATTGTTTATAATATACAGTTGTTTATAATTAACAACCTGATTCACAACCTAATTAAGCCATTTAGGAGACTGCTGCACTGATGTTCTGGCTTAACACCTTTGTGAGTTATAGGCTAAATAGCCCTAAATAAAGGAGGATGAAAGGCGTTAGCTGTAAGGACACTGAAGCGTATGTAACCCGAGGTACCACTGTATATGATTGCTACTGGAAAGAAGCATGTTCTTCAGTATTTTCAGCAAGTCCATTGGAATTGACAAAACTAGATAGTACACAAATGAAATGCTTTCTAATGTGGAACTCCGTTGACTTGTTATGATTAATATATATATATATTCAATATGAATGAATCAGACCATCTGGCTATGTGTCCCATTAACCTTTCTATCTGTTAAGGTTGAGCCCATGTTTGCAAGGCAGCTATACTACTTTGCACAGCAAAACACCGGACCTTTTCTAAGAGGCTATGATATACCAGAACAAGTCACCAGTTCAGAAGACTACCATCGAGCTCTCCATCATTCCTCTGTTCCAGAATAAGCATGTGAAAATCGGTGCCTTGAAGCATCGTGTTGGATGTTATGCCTAATGCAAGAATCGTTGGTTCACAGCTACGTGTTATAAGTAAATGCTTGGATTTCCCCTGGGAAATGAACAACAACAACAATTAAGTTCAAAGAATGGTTGTGGTCAAGCCTAAAAATATATTACAATGGACATATGCTCTCCTCCCTCCTTTTTTTGGATTGCTGTACCTCAGATTCTAACACTGGGGTTAGCGGATGAAACTGACAAAATACTTCCTATGTTTACATTTTCTTAAAGGGAGGCAGTGTCTTATAGATGACTTGAACTTATTTCAGACTCTTAATTATTTATTTGATTAGACATCTCAGGGCAAGAATTCCTAGACCGAAGCAGCAGCTTACTTAAGATATAAGGGGGTACTCAAAAGCACATTATTCAACGAAATGGAATTATTCTGTAATTTTTATAAGTATACTATTTCAAAAACATCTATATAGTCTTTAAAGAAAGTTGCAGTGTACAGGTGTATGGTTGTTTTTTTTTTTTTAAGAACTATAATTTCTGACATTTTTTCACGTTTTTTAAAAAGTGTATATTGTTGCTCTTTTGAAAAATGGACATGTGCAGCAGACTCTGCATCAGAATTATTCCTAGGATAAATGTTTTATTATCATGCTATGTTATTTATGCCATTATATGTCATTTTCATAAAGCTCATTTAATGCTTAAGTCAAAGCTTCTTTCCAATAACTGCTGGATTTGCTGTGCAATCTTATACATGCCTACTGAGAGTTCAGTAGTACCTGCTCCCAGGGTACGTATGTATAGTCCTGCAGCCTCAGGCATTTTAAAAAAACAATTACCAAAGAGTGAAACACGTGTTTGCACAGGATTTAAGATGAATCAGTGTAAATCTATATACAAACCGATTGTGAACTCACAAGCGCACTGTAGTTTAATATGAGCCATCTAAGCACTCAAAACAGTTTTTGGGCAAATTCACAACTGACTTTATTGGCAGAATTATTTCTTCTGAGTGATAATGTTGACAGACATTGGCACTCATTCAGGACAGAGTTAAGTGCTCCAGTTACATAAGTAACTATGTGACCACAAGTGATTTCCTTTTTTAATATTAAAATTTATTGAATTTCAAAAACAAACAAACAAAAAAAAACACAAATCAACACACATATTCCTTAATGTTTTGACTTCCCACCCTTACCTCCATGTTGTTTTTATTTCCATCACTATTTTAATTTTAAAAGTAAAGGGAGGACTGAAATTTCAGGTTATTGGTTATTTGCTTGATCAGACATGTCAGTATCAAAGCAGCATATTCTAATGAATCATAGGAAATAGTCATCAAGATCCCTTCCTTCCTTAAAAACTATTTGTAGGTGTGTGTTTTTTCCTGCATTGAAGTATTAAAATTAAAAATGTGTTCTACTTGAATTTCTAATCAGGGACAAATTGTATATTTTTATACAATTGGCAGAAGACCCATGTTCTAACACTCCCCCCCCCCCGAATTTATACATCTTAAAGATGCATGATGCCTTGGGATATAATATCCATTTTCTTCTCCTAAATAGCTAGTCCCGTCACCTGGCACATTTTTTCCTGATGTATTTAGGCTTCAATCCTTACCATGCTTACTACAGAGTTGGGTCCATTGACATTGCGGGACTTACTTCTGAGTAAACATGCATATGACTGTACTATTAATCTTATTCAGCTTGAAAAATTGATAGGCGCTGCATAGCTGTTTGGTTATATTCAGGCATATACATTTGTGGTGTTGATCCATTCAGCGAACAAGCACATTCTCTCTCTCTTTTTCTCTCTCTCATGTGTGACAGAACTTTTTTTTTTTTGCTTGCAGCCCCCTCCCCTTTATTTTGTTGGTTGTATAAAGAAATGTTATTTCTGAATTCCAGTTATGAAATGCAGCTTGTGTTTAATTTTCAAAGGCTTGATGACTACATCTTTTTCTCATACAAGGCAGTGTGGCATCTATGTTTATAGCACAATGGTTCATAATTCATTACTTGGCGGACAGTCCTATTGATTTGAATGGAACATATTTCCAAGTGGTACAATAAGCACTTCAGTGGCAACTGTGGAATAAATGTATATATAAATGGAAAATGCTGGTGCGTGCTGTGAACTACTTCAGGCTGGATTCGAACACTTTTATGTAAGGTGACATACTGGTTTCCATAGCATGAGCATTTTGTGTGTGCGTTTTTTCTCCTACAAATAAGGAACTGAACCAACTTTCAACTGAATGGACACTCCTGCTGTTTTTTAAGAGGGTTCTTTTTAAAAAGGTGAAATGTCCCCCCTGTAGTAGAAAAGAATGGGAAAGATGGCCAACTGACCTAGTAGCGTTCAGTTTGCTGTCCAGTACATCTTTCAAATGACTTTTACAGGCATAGGAACTCAGGCCTGAGCTATGGGAGGAAAGAACAGTAATTTTGATTTCCAAGATATTTCTGTATACAGCCTAGTCTTCACTATAAGGAGTTGCAAAGGTTACCAAGAACCAAATTGTGTTTTGAATATCCAAGGCAGAAGGGAGTGCTTTTTCCTACTGATTCATTTATGCAAATTGAGTTTTTGCAGTGTCTTATCTTATGGGGTATTTTTAGCATTGGAAGGAAGCTCAATGTTAGCAATTTGTTTTAGGATTGCCAATACTTTTTGGGGAAAGGTATGGAAACCACAGTTGGAAATGGCTTTGGCAAATGTGATATATGCAAATAGCTGTGCTCCAGAATCCAGAAAAGTGATGCCTGTATTATTTCAATGGGCTGCAATATTTGTTTGTATTTAAACACAAATGAACTTTGGAAGACTGCAGTTTTGAGCCAAGGAATCCATTTTCTGCTTACTATTTTGTTCAAAACCACCCTTTTCCAACTGCCCTACCCACACTGTTCCACATATGTGCCCTGCTTCTATGTGGAACACATTGGGGAGAAAAGCCACTGGGGAGAAGGAATTTTGAGCAGAAAAAGTGATGTCAAAAAAAGGGATGAGAAGCTCTGTTTCCATTCACCCACCCTCAGTTCAAAATCTGCTCATCAGTTTGAAGCTGACTGCCAATTAAAAGAGGTCAGGGTGACGTAACAGACCTTTCTGTGCAATGTTGAGTTTGCCCTTAAGCGAAAGCTTAAATCTCAAAATTATTTGGGTTTTGTTGGATCATGCCTTCTGTATTGTTTTGAAGTGCGGTGTTTACAATTTCTAACCACATTTCTTTTTTAAGCAAGTTCCATAGCTCTTAAACGAAACTTCCTTTTAAGTATTTGGGATCACAGGTGTGCTCAGAGTATTTAGTTTCAAGCTTTTATTTTGTCTAGTTTCTGCAGGAGCAGCTGAGGAAGGTAGTAATAGAACAGATAGAAATACTGGATCAAGTTGGGTATGAATACAGTGGTACAGTGGTACCTTGGTTTAAGAACAGTCCGGTTTAAGAACGTTTTGGTTTACAAACTCCGCAAAACCGGAAATAGTGTCTTGGTTTGAGAACTTTATCTTGGAATCCGAACAGTGGAAGGGCTCTGGCGGCGGGAGGCCTCATTAGGGAAAGCACGCCTCAGTTTAAGAACAGTTTCGCTTTAAGAACGGACTTCCGGAATGGATTAAGTTTGTAAACCGAGGTACCACTGTATTGGCTAGTAGTAGAACAGAGCTATAAATGTACTATTAATAGCGGAAAAAAGAAAGCTGGATTTTTGAGACATTGTTTGAAATGTAATATTGTAAAATAAAGTGATGAATTTTTAGTCTCTTTCCCAGTGTTTCTTTCAAATGGCTAAAAGGGGGTGGGGGCTTCTGAACAACTTCCTGTTTCTGTTCAAATTCTGCTTATATCCTCTTGAGGTCTACTTTCTTCCTGCTGTTGAAATCTTATCTCAAGTCTTTTAGCAGCTCATAAGAATGTAAGTAGATTCCTGCTAGATAAGACAGAAAGACCATCTAATTTAGCATCCAATTCTCCCAGAGACCAGCTAAGACATGAATGAAGGGTATGGAGCATCATTCTTCCCACTTCCAACTGGGGTTCAGAGGCATATTGCCTCTGCTACTAGAGGTAGTTACACAACCATCACAGCTAGTAGCCTAGCCTTACCCTCCATGAATTTGTCTAAACCCATTTTAAAGCCATCCAGGTTGGTGGTCATTACTATATATTGCGGTGGCAAATTCCATTGTTTTATGCAATCATATACACTTATCTCTCTCATCTTCTTCTTTTTACTTTTATTGATAAATGCAATACTTAGAAACACAAACCAGAACACTAAACACACTTATTATACATAGATACATACACCTCTCAACTTAGATTACAAAAAAGAAAACAAACATACAAACTAAACATACAGACATAAATTTTGACTTCCCTCCACCTATATGTGGCTTCCTTTGTTTCTTTTCTTATTTTCACTGTGTTATCAATATTATTTTTGGCTATCTCATCTTATACCCATTTCTTCTTATTTTTTTTTACTCTATAAGTTTCATTCATTGCATATTGATATATTAATACCAGAACAATATTTTTTGATGTATTCCTTCACGCAGGTCCACTCCTCTATCAGTTTTTGGTCTGATTGGCCTATTACCACTGCTGTAAGTCTTGCTGATTCTATATATTCACAAAATCTTATTTGCCATTCTCTTATTGAGGGAGTTTTTTTTCCCTTCCAATTTTTTGCTATAATCATTCTGGCTGCAACAGTTGCTTATGAGAAAACTTTTTACCTAGCAGCAGAAATGTCAGTAGATATAATTCCCAAAAGGTGCACCTCTGTATTTTTTTTTACATGATATTTTAAGCATTTTTTAAAGTTCTTCTTGAATGTCACTCCAAAATTGTTTAATATACACACACTCCCACCCCATAGCAATCATATACACTTCTCTTGGACTCCACCTCATCTAATTCAATAGGGCTTTGTCGTAAACGTATGGGATTGCACTGTAAGTCTTCAAACCTATGTACAGTTACCTGGGGATAAGCTCCTTTAAAGATAACAGGGGCTTACGTCTGAGAAAACATGCATAAAACAGAATTGCAGAGTTGGAAGGGACCCAAAGGATCATCTCATCGAACCCACTGCAATGCAGGAATCTCAGCTAAAGCATCCATGACAGATGGCCAGCCGACATCCGCTGAGAAACCTTCAAGGAAGGAGAGTCCACAACCTCCCAAAGGAGACCATTCAGCTGTCGAACAGCTCTTACTGCCAGAAAGCTCTTCTTGATGTTTATTTGGAATCTCCTTTCTTGTAACTTGAGGCCATTGGTTTGAGTCCTACCCTCAACAGCAGGAGAAAATATTGCTCCCTCTTCCATGTGACAAACTTTGAGATATTTGAAGATGGCTATCATATCTCCTCTCGGTGTCCTCTTTTCCAGGCTAAACATACCCATCTCCTTCAACTGTTCCTCATAAGGCTTGGTTTCCAGACCCTTGATCCACCTTAGTTACCCTTCTCTGCATACATTCCAGCTTGTCAACATCCTTCCTAAATTGTGGTGCCCAGAACTGGACACAGTATTCCAGGTGTGGTCTGACCAAGACAGAATAGAGTGTCCCTTCACTTGATCAGACCACACCTGGAATACTGTGTCCAATTCTGGGATGTGTCCAATTGATCTGTGATGGGTCTATTGCTGAAAACCTCAGACACTGTCCAGCCAAAGTTTGATTTCAATGGGAGAGTATTAAGTAGGTATTTAATTCTCCCATTGAAATATATGGAACTTGAAGTTTTTAACTTTGACTAGTATGTTGTAGCTCCTGCAGGGGCTTTAGGTTATGAACCCCTATGTTTCGACCGATTTATGGAAAGAACAGAAGATTCAGTGGCCTTTCAAGTTGGCAGATCTATGCTGTTTACATCAGCATTTGTCACTGGCATGGAGGTGGGGAAACACCTCATAAAACAACTTTCAGGAAAAGAAAACCACCGCCCACAGATTACTAGTTAGATTGACGGCGGCCTGTAGCTACGGTAAATATCAACTTCCTTCTTGAGTGAGAAACCAATCAGCTCAATTTTCCTTCATCTCATTGATTTCTCTGAGAGCTGTGTTAAAAGCAAAGGGCTTCACTCTCAAGCTGCATAGCTTATTCATTTATAAAATGCATGTGTTCCTTATGCAGAACAGAAAAAGTCAAACCAATAAGAACAGTGAGGATAACAGCGGCATTTTTTAAAAAAATTAAAAATCCACTTCTGTAACGAAACTGATGTTTATCTACACCATGCCATCAACAGCTTGTCACTTTGTTTTAGAAGGCAAAGATGAGAACTTAAAATAACTTAATTATAGTGGCTATCACCATGTGGAATGCATTATTCCTTAAGCGTTTTCCCATTTCCAGTGTAAACTCTCAGGAACCAGGTTTAAATTCCTCCTCCTCCTTACGTCAGTTTACGTTTCTCCTTTTCATGCTTTTTTGAGAACTTGATCATGGGTCACAATTTCCCCCACCCACTGAAAGTCCTGTGGATTTGAAAGAAACCTAAAAATCACAGTGTGCAGTATGTCTAACTGTAACACAGATTATACAAGTGTGGGAACAGAGGATCCAGTTCTACCGTGTGTGTGTGTGTGTGCAAAATAATTTTTAAGCAGTTCCTACAGAGCTGCTAGGGATGCGGGTGGCACTGTGGTCTAAACCAGAGCCTCTTGGGCTTGCCAATCAGAAGGTCGGCGGTTCAAATCCCTGCGATGGGGTGAGCTCCTGTTGTTCAGCCCCAGCTCCTGCCAACCTAGCAGTTCAAAAGCACGTCAAAGTGCAAGTAGATAAATAGGTACCACTCCGGCGGGAAGGTAAATGGCGTTTCCATGTGCTGCTCTGGTTCTCCAGAAGCGGCTTAGTCATGCTGGCCACATGACCCAGAAGCTGTACCCCGGCTCCCTCGGCCTATAGAGCGAGATGAGCGCCACAACCCCAGAGTCATCCATGACTGGACCTAAAGGTCAGGGGCACCTTTACCTTTACAGAGCTGCTAAATAATTTGCAGAGCGAATGGAATAGTTGCCTTGCTCTTCCTTTGAGGTCACAACGAAGGCGGTTCACCCAACCCAAACCATATGGTCTTTTAACACATAGAAAGAAAGTCTTACTGGTTTGGCTTTCACAAGTTTCGACAAAAGGAAGGCTGAAAGATCATATCCCTGATTCCCCACCCACAAACATGGGTATCCACAGAGGGTTTTTTCCCAGGGGAGGAGACAAAGCAAATACTCTAGATGAACAAACAAACATAACACCAGAGAGAGAGATTCCTGATAGGTCCAATGACCTAAGCATTTTCTTAAAAACACCAACCACAAAACAAATAGTGTTAGTTCCCCCCCTAAAAAAATAGGTGCCAGTACTCACCATGAAGTTGTTACAGTAAATGCCACACTTTTTAACAACAACAAAAAGATGTGCCGGTACTACGTACCCTTGAGTACCCCCTGGGAAAAAGCACTGCATATAATTTTTTTTTTTAAAAAAATAGAGACTAAGGGGGCATTCCTATGGCAAGATCTGCTGGTTTGAGCAGTTTAGGATTCCTGGCTCAAACCCAGCTCAGCTGAAGATACTCTGGTGTAATTTGCTCATTCCACACTTCACCCTTACCAGATAGTCCCAAGCAGGATTACAGCCATAATAAAATACAGCATTCAAAACAATTGATAACAAATGAGAAACACAGCTAGAATTTTATATATATATATAAAATTAGTGTCAAAGGCCAGGTAAAAAAGTGAATCTTCAGCACACGAGGAAAGCCTACGTACAATTAAGGTGCCAGACACATTTTAATAATGCTGAGGTGCATTTTCTGTGGATTTCTTCTTTTCACATCAAAACCTCCATAGATAGCTTGTCTTTTAAAGTCGAAGTGGGGGGTTTACAGTCAAGGAAAACCCTCTTGTCAGCTCATTTTCATTTGGTGTCACCTTTCCCCTCGGATAGCTTTTGCTGTCTCTCAGATATAATGTTTCTGCTGCAATCAAGTCTTTTTCTTCCCTCTGCAAACGAAACTCCCACTGATACCCAAGCATCCAGATTAAGGCATCAATACGAAATGAAAATGAAAACAAATGAAGAGAGTGACAGGAGTGACTTTGTCCTGTCTCTCTGCCTGAGAGGGTTGGCCAGTGGCTTCTGGCAAGATCTTGCAAGAGCCCCACGACAACGTCTTGTGGACACGGCCAGAGGCCTCGCATGAGCTTCCTGAGACCCCAGTGAGCGAGGTAGAACGCCTCGCTTACCGGGGCCTTGGGAAGGACATGAGAGGCCTCTAAGACATCTCGCAGGGCTCTTGGGGAACCCAGAAGCAACCACCACTACTTCCCTTGGATTCTGTTTCCTGGGCAGTGGTGTAGCATGGGTTACTGGCTTCTGGGACAGAGCAAGTGTTGCTCCCCTCTGGTGGACTGGGCAGTGGTCAGTCCTTTCACCAGCCCACATCTAATCAAGGGAGTCTCTCCTTGAAAACTAGCCCTGACCTGGAAGCAGAGATAAGGCAGAGAAATGCGAAGCCAGGTGTGCCGCTGTGTCGCCTCGCCCTCCTATCCTTCTGGCAAGGTGCTTTAGGCAATGCACAGAGCTCTGGCAGTGTTTTTCCACCTTCCTCTTCCTTCCTCCATCCTCGGTGGGTGCTGCCACTGCCCTCCCACTCCCTTCCTCTCAGTGTGCAGGCTTCCCTTCACTGGCCACGAGGAGAAGGAGGTGCCACTGCTGCCCCAGTCCTGAAGGCCTGGGCTGGATACAGCTTGCCTCCCTGCAGCTCCAGCTTCAGTGAAGGAGCCTGTCCTGGAAGTGCCTAGTTATGCTCCCTCAGAAATTTGCACCCGGGGTCATGCCTCCCTGGCCCTCCACACTTTGCCTCTGCTCCTGAGGTAGCTGCCTCAGTCCTCTTCATGTACAGAATGGCCCTGTTGAGAAATTACCCCACCCTGTGCATCAAAATAACTTGTGAGGCCCCCTTTAAGTGTTTATTTATTGGTATTAGCCCCAATCCACATGCAAAGTGTTATGTACTGAGTTGAATAGGATCCAAACTGCAGCAGTCTGATTGGTCCTAGAACAATAGGATTCAGAATGCAGCAGTCTGATTGGTCCTAGAACAATGCAGCAGTATGATTGGTTGGCAAGAACCACCCAATCATGCTCCAGATAGAAGTGAATCCACAACCTGATTGGCTTACAGTAGAATTCCGGAATTAGCCAATCATGTGCAGCCCATTGTGTAAATAATGTATATAAAGCAGATGCTTTGAGGGGACATTCATTCATTCCTCCTCACCACTATGAGCTGAATAAAGAGCATGAAATCACTTTGCGACTCTGAGTATATTTCACAAAGGAAGCATGCATTGGAGAAGAAGCATCTGTCAGGAAGAATAGCCACCCCTGTGTACAAGGTGTAGAAGCCAAGTTACTACATTGTTTACAAGTACTCCCAACTACTTAGCCTTTCAGGTGCCATTTTGAATTTTGAGAATATTAGAAATGCCTCTCCATTTCAGTAGTTGCGGCCGCCCTGTGGAACGCCCTCCCATCAGATTTCCAGGAAATAAACAACTATCTGAGTTTTAGAAGACATCTGAAGGCAACCCTATTTAGGGAAGTTTTGAATGTTTGATGTTTTATTGTATTTTTAAAATTTTGTTGGAAGCCACCCAGAGTGGCTGGGGAAACACATCCAGATGGGTGGGGCATAAATATATTACTACTACTACTACTACTACTACTACTACTACTACTACCTGAAGACATCCCTTTTCAGGAAGTTTTTAATGTTTGGTGTTTTTAAGATTCTGTTGGGAGCCGCCCAGAGGGGCTGGGACAACCCAGTCAGATGGCCGGCATAATTATTATTATCTTAGCAGAAGGTGAACGATTTTATTTTTGCTCACCAGATGTACTTAAACTATTGATCTCAGTGCTTTGGCAGTGACGCCTCCAGGATTCTCTGTAATAAATGAGCAAATGAATTACGTCACTTCCAGAGAACCTATACATGTCTAATGCGACATAAAATGATATGAAAGTCTGATAGCATCTTATCTCTGTGTCTAATTAGTATTATTCATGCTGTTATAAAGAAAGTGAGGACCAGAGATGTCACGTTCTTTATTAGCTACCCTCCACTCTGTCTTTTTCTCTGTTACTCATATTCTCTTACTCCTATTCAGTTCAATGGAGCTTAAAGGTAAAGGTAACTGACCATTAAGTCCAGTTGTGGCTGACTCTGGGGTTGCGGCACTCATCTCGCTTTACTGGCTGAGGGAGTCGGCGTAAAGCTTGCCTAGTCCACCATCCAGTCATCTTGGGAAGCCTGCAAGGAGGACACAAGGCCAAAAGCACTCTCCTGCTGTTGGCCAGCCA
Organism: Podarcis filfolensis; assembly: GCF_964270895.1. NCBI lineage: Eukaryota > Metazoa > Chordata > Lepidosauria > Squamata > Lacertidae > Podarcis > Podarcis filfolensis. Next base: position 26,737,397 of record NC_139603.1, on the reverse strand, counting down.
CTGGCATCCTCTGGCATGCTGCCTCCGTTTCTTGGGCAAGCATATAGTCAGCAAGATTATCATAGAGCTAAAAATCACAGAATTCTAGAGTTGGAAGGGGTTACGAGGGACAACTAGTCCAACTCCCTGCAATTCATGAATCTTTTGCCCAACGTGGGGCTCAAACCCACAACCCTGCAATGAAGGGTCTCTTGCTCCACCCACTGCAATATCCCAGGTCCATCCCAGTGGCCATTGAGAGCTTTATCCTCCATGAATTTGGCTAAGACTCACTGTTGTTTTATTTATTTCATTTATATCCCACACACCTGATTTCCCCCCTTTTATTCTTCCAGCAAACCTGTGAGGTAGAATAGGCTGAGAGACAGCGAGTGGCCCCAGCTAACCCAGGGAGCTTCATTGTTGTGTGGGCACAAATCTTCCTAGGTCTTAGCCCAACTCTCATCTTTTGAAAATTCAGTCCTTCAAAAGGATCAAAAAACATGAACCCATTTCAGGGCTTAAAAAAAAAATATTTTTCCAAGTTGTGTCTCTTTCTTTCTCAATTTGATCCTTTTACATGGTTTTGTGTGTATTGTGGTATTTTATGCATTGTGACTTGCAGTTATTCTTATTGATCATAGTTTAGTAGATATTGACTGTAAGTGCTAAGAGTGAGTTTAATTATTACTTGCTGATGTTTTGAGAGTTAATTTCATTGTGTACTATTATATACTAATAGAGTATTGAATATTACTTTGTTGGATATAAGTCATTCATTCTAAAGTTACATTTTGTGTGTGGGTTCTTCGCTGTGTATTTTGTTGCTGTAAACTGCCTTGTGTATAGCAATATAGAAAGGTGGTACACAAATCACAAGGGAAATGAATGAAAAACTTTTGCTCAGTACCTACGGTATTTTTCTTTCTTCCTGCTCCAGAGTATGGCTTGGCTCTCTTGCTTTAGTCATCTGCTGCACAGGAATCTCCTACAAAAACTTGCTCTCTGCCTGTGGTCTGAATTGTCTGTGTAGGCAGCCACTATGTGGATAGTCCTGGCCTTTCACCCAGAGAGTTGTACTACCTGGTCATTAGGATGCCACAAAACTACAGGGAAAGGGGTGACATTTCAAAATGTGACGTTTTAGGTGAGCATGTAACAGAGCTTGACTCCCCTCACAAGTCTAGCTGAGATGTTCTCTACACCCAATTTCATAGGCTTATATGAAAGGCTGCAGGAGATGATTTCTTCTCACAGTCTTAGGACATGGGAGTTTGCCCATCTAGGACTGAACTGATGCTCTCGGTTTCTAGACTCAGGGAAAAGCAAGCATCATGAAACGACCGATAAATGAAACCAACGTATTGTCTCCTGGAAATGGGCGCCAACAGGAGGTGAAATAAAATGTCAAATGCAGCTTGCAAGTCAGTGGCTGAAGCAGAAGCTTAAGCCAACAAGGTATTAGATGACACAGGTCTGACTACCCCGTTACTCAAGTTCTGTGGTCCTTGACTGAGGATGTTAATTTTTCCACTGTAGATAAAAGGTCATTCATTTGCTAGATTTGTCTGAGTTTCATTATTCCTCATGTCTCTGTACCCAGACACCCAACTTTGCACGGATTGTCACAACAGATTCTTGAGTCCAGGCTCACCTGAACTCCCCACCCAAACCCGGAAACTTCTGGGAGATGCTCCAGGAAGCACCCTAAACTGGGCTGTATTGGTACTGTGGTGCTATAGCTCCCAATGTGGGGCTCAAATCCACAACCTTGAGTTGCTCTACTGACTGATGACAACAAGGAATTGAGCCTTTAGTGTCACTGGCCCAGTCCTGTGGAATACTCTGCTAACAGATCCAGCAGGTGCCTTCCGTTTTGACTTTTTTAATGCCCGCTGAATATGTTTTGTTTTGTTTTTTCAATGCAGGCAATTAAGAATACATATTTCCACAATAGTTAATTGATGTCAGTTTTTAACTTGTTTTTACAGTATGGTTTTATGTATTTTTGTTGTTTTTAATGAAATAGTTGTCAATAAATTTAAATAAATAAATAAATAAATAAATAAATAAAAACACCTGCAGTCAGAAATTATATAGTCTAGGGCAGGCATTACTACTGCCTTCTGCTGATTGCATAAGCTAGCTATAAACCAACCATGCAATAGAGGGAGAATCTGTTGACGTACAATGGTTACTTGCACCCAAATTATGCAATGATACCATTACTGCTTCAAGAACAGCATCTGTTCACTGGTCAAAATTAAGTGACTTGGTTCATGAAAACAGTACATTCATGGGAGAAGGGTTTCCCTTTTATAAGAGAGCAGAGATCAAAAGTTAATCATCCACCAAACCACTGAAATATCTCTTCTCACCAAATCCTCTTCTCTTCCCCCTTGGGAGAACCCACAGCCACTTTCCCTTCTCTTATTTCAGCAACAGGTTTTTAAGTCTCAAAACTAGTTTTCTCTCTCTCCAGGAGGTACTCAAGGATATGCCGTACTGGCACCTCTTTTTTTTCAGTTGCTAAAAAGTGTGGCACTTACTGGAATAACTTTATGGTGAGTTCCAGCACCTATTTTTCTAGAAAAAAAGCACTGCTCAAAACCAAGACCCAGATTTCCTCAAAGCTTTGGTGCACAATTGTGGTGAAGGCTTTATAGTAGGAAACCTGAGTGATAAGCAGTAGGCAGCTTAGTTAGATAGAACATACTGCCATGTTACTGTGAGTCCGCAGTGGGAAGTCTGGTTATCAGAGGAAGACTGTGGTCTTTCAAGAACCCAAAGAAAACTGGACTTCTGCAAGAATCTTGTTATGTGTATACCTTGGGATATGGGGCTTAGAACAAGGTTAGCCCTCACAGTGCACACACCAGGAATGAGGAACCTCCAGTCTGGGGGCAAATGTGGCGTTTGAAGCCTTCCTACCTGGCCTCCAGGCCTCCCCTTAAGCCACACCCCTCAGTGGTGCTTCTCCATACCCTCCTTGATTGCTTCTGCCTGCATCCTTGAACTCTGAGGAAGTCTGTTGGTTGCCTGGATGGAGGACAGATGAATGTGTGGGAGTCAGGAGTGGGCCTGCAATAAATCACACTGAGTAAATGAAGTTAACTCTTTATTAGAAGAAACAAGGTGTGCTCAGGAGTGCAGGCCCAAGGAGCCAACAACTTTTCTTGGTAAATCTTGCCCCTATGAGGCAGTTGTGGAGACTAAAGGCCCCTGCCTTCCCACAGCTGCCTAAGCCTCCTCTCCTGGATCCTTCCCAAGCAATCAGAGAATGTGCTGAGGCACTTGTCTCTGCTCCTCCCTCTTCAGGTCTTGGGAGACCAGGCAGGAGGGGAGCTTGTCGCAGTAGGAGGGGAGACACCCTGGCTTCTTCACCAGCCTGATTCAGCTCTGCCTCTTGGCTTCCTTCCCCTCCTGCTTCTGGACATCTGCCACAGACTCTCCCTACTCACTAAATCCTGTTACCTCCTCAGCTTCCGACACCTCCTCCTCCCAGGCTTTTCCCTCTGACCATTCATCCCACCACCAATACCTGGGTTCAGAGGTTTCTTCGCTTAGGTGTTCCCCAACTGGTTGCTCCCACCATTCCTCTGCGTCCAACCAGTCCATGACAGTGGCATGTAGAAACCGCTGGCTTTTGTGAACCTGAAATGTACTCTATCATACAATGATTGGAGACACATCTGCCATGAGTCTGTTGGAAGTCCCCCCATGAGGCGGTGTGGCCCTCAGAGCTGTAAAATGTTCCTCACCCATCATACTTCACATGGGTAGAGTATACCTGCTTTATGTGAAACGCAGCCTAGATCTCTTGGCCATCAAGTGCTGGGAAAGTGGCACATAGCTTTTGGGTTTCCTTCACGTGTGAAGGGCTCAGCTGATGGGCATGTCAATAATCAGGCACACCATCCAGTTAACAGGGAAATAATATTCACTCTCAGCGTTTCAGCACTGCGTGGCTTCAATCATCTTCTCAAATGGGACGTGAATTTCCTTCTTTAAACATGTCTGTCAAATGTACTGGAAGTGTTTATGACTTTTTTAAAAACAAACAAACAAAAAAAACCAGTTTCCTGGAATGACTCCTTCTAATTCTGATCTAGGTTTCATAGAAACGCTCTGAGAATGCTTCTTATCTGCAAACTCTTGAGGGCTACTAGGGACAATCCACTTAATCATTTAATGGCTAAAGGTTACAAGAGTTTACAAATCACACAGCAATGATCTTTCACATGGTTGAGGAGCGTTTTATTAGGATTTGGACTCCATAACCTTTCTCGCATTACATATTGATAATGCAATGCACAGAAACTGATGCAAAGTCTCACCATCAATATTACTCCAGATGTGCCTGAAGACACCTCCTGCTGTGTTATTAATTTTTTTTAACCACATATGCTCTTGCATAGATTGCCAGATCAAGAATGACATTTTTCTAAATATCCCCTTATGCAATGTGTCACGTGGTTTGCTTTAATGTAAAAGCCCACACTGAAAACACACAGCAAAATATGATTAATATTCCTATAAACCAGCTGTTTGAGAGCCAGAGAAATACAGAGTTCATGTCTCTAGCTGCCTACAATGCAGCCTCTTTGTGATCACTCCCCATTATTATTGGCCTAAACTAGGATTTTTTTTGTTCACAATTGGCTGCTGAACAACACACCTTCTCCCCCTCAAAGGGGGAGAAACCTAAGGAGTCATTCTGCAACTCTCGCTCGTTTTTGTAGGAGTTCAGGTAAAAGGCAAGTGACCTCCTTAACCTTTTTAAAAATATGCTTCACGTAAACTCCAAAAGCCACAGACTAGGCCACGGTATCATAGATATTCCAGTTTAGACAAAGTGCTGAGGTCCCAGAAAATGATAATTCCCAGAATTCAATGAAGTAGAAATAGAAGATGAAAACAGAATGGAAGATGAAAATTAGAGGGCTATTCAACCCAGCATTGTGTTTTCTATAGTGGCCAACCAGACGCCTAACAAGCAAAAATTATAAAGGCCACAAATCCTCTCCCATTTTATTATGCAGTAACTAGAAGTAGAATATAGTCATCAGAACCAGTAGGCATTGATAGCCACATCTTCCATGAATTGAATTTCTCGGCCTGCCTAAGAACTACCATGATGGATCAGTCCAAAGGCCACCAGACCAAAGGTGTACCATGATAGCTAAAGCAGGGTAAGTACAGAGAACAGAGGTTTGTAAGCTCACAAAAAATTGATGATTTATTATGAAACTGGATCGGTTATAGGACTCCCTTCTTGTTGAACAAAGTATACCGTATTTTTCGCTCCATAAGACACTTTTTCCCTCCTAAAAAGTAAGGGGAAATGTGTGCGCGTCTTATGGAACGAATGCAGCGGGGAGGCAGGCGGGAAAAGCCCCCAAGAGCCACACACACACTCCACGCGGCTCGTGAAAGGGAGCGCTGAGCAGAGCCTGGGATGCATACAGGCTCTGCTCAGCGCTCCCTTTAAAGAATATTTGTTTTCTTGAATTCCCCCTCTAAAAACTAGGAGCGCCTTATGGTCAGGTGCGCCTTATGGAGCGAAAAAATACAGTAATTAAAGAACTGACTACATTCTTGCTGATAAGTGTACAGCATATATTTTGTGAATTAATTACATTCTTCTGAACCAATGAAAACATTTGCAGTATTTTATGATTTGTGTTGGTGCACATCTTGACATATATCAGGGATGGGGAACCTGTGGCCCTCCAGATGTTGTTGAACTCCAGCTCCTAACAGCCTCAGCCAGCAATGGTCAAGAATTATAGGAGCTGGGGACGCGGGTGGCGCTGTGGATAAAACCTCAGCGCCTAGGACTTGCCGATCGCATGGTCGGCGGTTCGAATCCCCGCGGCAGGGTGAGCTCCCGTCGTTCGGTCCCAGCTCCTGCCCACCTAGCAGTTCGAAAGCACCCTTAAGTGCAAGTAGATAAATAGGTACCGCTTTATAGCGGGAAGGTAAACGGCGTTTCCGTGTGCTGCGCTGGTGCTGACTCGCCAGAGCAGCTTCGTCACGCTGGCCACGTGACCCGGAAGTGTCTCCGGACAGCGCTGGCCCCCGGCCTCTTAAGTGAGATGGGTGCACAACCCTAGAGTCGGACACGACTGGCCCGTATGGGCAGGGGTACCTTTACCTTTAGGCCAACATCTGGAGGGCTACAGTTTCCCCACCCCTGACCAGTGCATGGAATGACTGAGTTCAGTTTAACAAGGTTCACTGGATCCATTGAAAAACTTCAAAACTACCCCTGAAAGTAGGTTCCACAATTACCAGGTGAACGGAACTTGAATTAAAATCACTTGGAGGCAGAACGATTTCTAATTCGTTTTCAACTTCATTCTCTTACGGGTGTTTGTTATGCTTTTGACTTGTATTTGGGCCTTGAAGCTAAAATATAACAATTGTGAGGAAAAATAAACTCACCTTTCCCTGTGTGTTTTGGTGTTTTCTTTGTCTTAAGTATATTTTATACTCCTACAAGACTGCTTGGTGTATTTGGAATGCTGAAAATCTTTTGCCAAAAGGTTGAACTTGAACTGAACAAACTTGTTTGCTTTGTAAACAGACAAAAATGAACTGGAATTAGTTCTTCTTTGGACACACTGAACTTGAACAGGTTCCTTTTAAAAATGAACTTTTCAAGCTCTGCCCTGACATACAAGTTTGTCAGCAACAAATCCATTATTAGCCCTTTTTTAAAAAAATGGCAGACTCTTAAGTACTCCAGAAACACACACAGACACACACACAGTCTCTCTCATAACTTGCTTTTGAAATTTGGGAAGAGAGAAGGAATTAGATAGCTACATTTTAGGATTGGGGTAAGAAAAGACTAATAGAGGCAGCTCTATTTCTGGTCTTACTGTTAAAAGCACATAAAAGGAATGTGTGAACTATTTATAGTTTTGTTTGCAGGACACAATCAAACAAATCCACAGAAAAGGACTGAATGATTCTGTCACTTTTTCATACTTAACATTTAGGACTTCACTTACAGTATGAATCTGACCTAGCATGTGTTTAATCATCTCTAGTGTTAATAAAACTAGGAGAAAATCCATGTTGTGAGACGGCAGGATGAGAGCAATCATGTTTAATACAGGAGTCGTGTGTGCAGGATGCTGTTTTAGGGCAGAAGATGGACTTAATGATCTCAAGGACCTTTTCCAGGACTGTGAATCATAGCATTCAAAAAGATGAGTAAAATTAGAGTTCTTTTCAGTCTTTCGGGTGCACTGTTATGTTATTTCCCATCAACAAGGCTGCCAGTAACCGACAGGCTTTTGTTGTTGTGAATCTGCATGTAGGGCACCCTTATCCTACAATATAACTGTTGCCAATAGACTATCATTGTGGGGAAGAGGTGTTGGGGATTTTCTTGGCTTTAAGCTATGAGCCTCCCCAACCCAGGCAGCCAGCAGAAGCAGTTCAGGAAGTAGTGCAAGTGTTGCTGCTCTTATGCCAGAGAGGGAGCTCTGCTTGTGGGACGACACTTACCTTTCTGGAGAGGACTGTTGGTGTAGATGTTCTGGGGCCGGGGAGGGGAGGACTGGATGTGTTAGGGACACGACCCACCAGATCCAAAGCCCTTTGTTCCCCTGACACACCTGCAGAACTCTATGCCAGGGGTGGTGTAGGTAATGAGAGAGAAGAGGAAGCAGCTGCCTTCTCCATTTCTCATTCTGGGTGGTGGGCAGAAATGCAAGATACAGTCATGGGGAAAAGAAAGTACACCTGTGATGTTAACATGAGATGAGAGTGCTGGAGGTGAAATAGTTAAACAGGTTACCCAATCAGAACCCAGGGGGTGGAGTCAGAGGGACTATAAAACCAACTCTGGGAGGGGCGAAAGGGGGAAGTTCATTGGGAGTTGGGTTGTTGGTTGGAGTGGGAGTGAATTGGGATAGAGTCTGTGGGTAGGTTGAGTTCGTGTAGCGAAATAAGCTGAACCAGGAATAGTTAGGGGCTAGGAAGACAAGTAAATATCTGAGAGGTAATTTAGTGAGTGAGAGCAGGTAGCAGAAGATATAGGTCTGGATAGGTAGCCCATGATTGTAATTGACCGATACCGTTTATGAAACCACACGCTTGTTAAACCACAATAAATAAACAGAAGTTTATGTTCCAATTTAACCTTGACTGGGCTCAGTATTTTACCAGGTAGGGCCTGGGTGGTGGCAGCGAGAAATAAAGTGGTGGCAAAGGGATCAATAGACGGTGAAACGTCTGGGGACCCTGTGTGATCGCCACAACACCTTCTTTGAATTTCACGATTTTACATACCGTATTGGCCTGAAAATAAGCTGCACCCCCCCATTCCTACTGTGAAAAGTTAAGTTGTGGCTTATATGCGTGACCTTACAACACGAGGGCCGTTGGGGGTGCAGGACAATGGCGCTCATTCCGACCGCGGCTCCCAAGCCTCCCCTGAGCCACTGGCTTATTTGTGGGTGCAGCTTATATTCGGGCCAATACGGTAACAATCACCCACTGCTTAGAATGAGGCACAGGCAAACTCGGCCCTCCAGCTGTTTTGAGACTACAATTCCCATCACCCCTGACCACTGGTCCTGTTAGCTAGGGATGATGGGAGCTGTAGTCCCAAAACATCTGGAGGTCCGAGTTTGCCTATGCCTGGCTTAGGTGGTCTTGAAATTAGGTAAATACAATCTCAGATGAACAACAACACGACATATTACACTGTGTTGTGGCTTATTTAACAAAAAAATGAGAGCCAAAAATGGAGAAGCCATGAGTGAAAAACTAGGTACACCCTTACTGCTTGGCTCTCCTATCCAGTTACAGCTCCACAGTCTCCGCTGCCTGGTAAGCCTCACTCATGCAAAATGGTGCCTAACTCTCCATAATGGGTTTAGTAACTGAATGGGGAAACCAAGCAAAGGCCCAGCGCCCTAACCCATTATAGAGCCACCACTGCTCATGAATTAAGTGTGAGGGACAGGCTAGCAGCTGCCCCAACCCGGTGGGTTCTGGCAAATGGTTCGGTATCATCCAGGCCTGAAAGCAACGCTGTAGTTTGTGGAAGATGTGTAACCTCCATACTGAGCCTTTGGAGTTTCGTCCATATTTTTAACTTCGGAAAAATAAGTGTCTATGCGAGTGTGCGTGTGTTTTACTCCCGCCATCTAACTTTAACACACATTCAATCACGAGTACACGCTTATATTTATTAGACAGTAACATTTCAGTACATTCTTGGTCCTCCAACTCCTGGGTAATAAAGCCGTTTGATCATTTGCTGACATAAAAGTCGCAGCATGTTCTCTGGTTGAAACAGATCATTACAAAGCTGGCAAATGGGGTAAGTAAAACCGAGAGGACTGTTGGTGAATATAGATGACAACCACAATCTGCATGTCGTCACCTGGTAAGTCAATAAACTGGAGAATTTTACCACATTTCTGTAGTTAATTAGAAACACGGGGAAGCCAGAAAATTCTCATTGTTTGATAGGATAATTGGCTGGCCAAACACATGTGCTGTGGTAAATTACCATATAGAAAATTGCAATTGGCATATTTTCAAGACAAACCCCCAACTACAAAAGCTTCTGTTAGGCATTCTTTCTGGCAATGAAAGGCTGGCAAATCTTTTTAACCTCTGGAGTTCGGATTCAAGAGACACAAATGGACCAACGTAGTTGTCGGCAACTAAAATACAGTAGCACATTGAGAAGAAAAAGCAGTTATCGGGACTGATACTGTTTCCTTTTCCTAACACGATTACATTTCAGAGTTGCCTTATGTCTTCACCATTGTGGAAGAAGAAGCTTGAAAGCATGTGAGCTGCAGCTGCATGCTACTCTTGAATATATTCAGTAGCTCTTCTAGCAACCTGTTCGAAAGGAAAATGCTTTTAAGGTTTCGACTGGCTTGCATGGTATTTTGGTCATGAACAGAATCAACAAACTTCATATACAGGGGGAATTAAGGCAGAAACAGAAATACATTGTGCCACAAATTGCTGCCCTTGGGCTCCTTTGGAGTATGAGGTATAAATTTAAATAGTAAAGAACGCAATGCATTGCATACACACATATAAGAGTATGTCTAATCTGCTATGTATGCTTACTAGGAGTGCTAGTTTAGTTTCATGGGACACACACACAATTTTCTCGGTGGGAGAAGACTCATAGCAAGGTTCAATGACCTGTTTTCTGATGTGTTCACAATAAAATGGAACCCTCCCCCATAGTATAGTATAACCATAGTATAACCCATGGTTTGAAACTTGGGCAAAATGGCCGCTTTTTCTGGCTTCTTAAATAGTGTCCTTGATTCTTACACTGAAGTGAATCACAATGAGTGGTGCAGACCCTGTGTCCTCCAGATATTGTTGGACTCCAACTCCTATCAGCCCTAGGCAGCATAAATTGATGGTCAGGAATGATGGGAACTGTGGTCCATTTGGAATGCCACATATTCCCCATTCCTGTCATAGAACTTGTGTCTCGTTTTGCAGGCTCACAGATCTTTTTAGCATTTGTGTGTGTTTGAAGTTGCAACAGCTTGAGGAAATTCAGACAGACAATGGGATTAGCCTACATAACCTCACTGTGTGGCACAACCAGAAACTGAAACCCTGTTGTTTGGGCTCCTTTCTCTTTGATTGCAATGTTTACTCATTAGTTAAATCAAAGATTCAATAAACATTCTCAGATTGCCAGATACCTATGATAAAGCCAAGCCTTTAGGTGGTAAGCATAATTTTTGTGTGTGCATGCACACTTGTGTGTGCATTTTTTAAAGGATCAGTAAAACCCTCAAAACTCTAGGAAAGAAAAGGGAAGAAACCACATAATTTTGTATTTTAAAAAAGATTGAGCTAGTCGTTAGGCAGCCACCACCAATTTCCTTTTGAAAAAAACGCAGCATTTAATAGCGGCAGTAAATTCCACAGCTGTATAATCTGTGCCAGGGCCAGCAAGGAAAAGACATAAACATGTCAGTATCTACTTCCTCAATAACACCCTGCAGGAACAGGTACTAGCAGGGCAGCCACACACAGGCAAATACTTAATAAGTCAATATTAAATATAATATGTCACTGGCAACATGAACAGGTCTAAATCATTCCATAAATGTGAATTCATTACAAGAAGTGTGCAGCGAGCTTGCAGATGCAACAGCAGTGTATGAGGGCAAATAATAAGGAAGAGGGAATAGAACCCTTAAGTTTGCCAGCTGCGTTCTGGAAGAAACTCAAGCGTTTCTGTATGCCAATTGCTGCTCGAAGTTCAGCACTGAAGCTGCTGGAGGCAAACCAAATCCCAAAGTTACATCTGGAAATGTAAGTGTGTTGACCTCCCAGCATCTAAAAGGAAACTTCCCTCTTGGCATCACTTAGGCGCAACGGGAAAGTTAAAAAAGATACGGGCTTTTTGGTGGCAGTTTGGTTAAGGGGACAGGGTGTCGCGTTTGGATGTGGGAAGGACAAGATCATATTCCTGATACTGCTTGTGTGGTGCTGAACTAAATTAGCAGGTCAGGAGTGGCGGACGTTAAGCCTGAGGCCCAAATGTAGCTCTCCAGGCCTTCAGTTTTCCCACTCTGCCTTCGACTAAGTTGCCCCACAGAGTGCATTCAAAGACAAACGGCATCACGATGATATTGAACGTGTGTGCAGAAAAGGGTCATAAAATAGACATTACTACTTTAACCACCAGCAAGGTGATTACTTCTTGGACCAACCTTATGAAATAACATTTATCATCATGGAACATTTTAACCATCCTACTGTTCATAGAACACATTTTCTAACTTATGAACTTACTTTTTATCTCCACCACTTGACAGCTGTGGCAAGGCTTCCAAAGCTTGCTTAAAGCTTGAGCTGTAACATTAAAACACACACTGATGGTATCTCAGATCTACAACGACCTTTTTATTCCCAACCTATATCCATGCTTTAAGCATAGACTCGTTTTTTCGATTATGCAGGTTGTATAGTTATGCATTTCCACAATACAAGCATTTACACTCTAATATTAACATCACAATAAAATGCCTCAATTTACAACACTTTCCAGCATGTAGATAGCATTCAGTGCACATGTACAAATGCAGATGTGTGCATGCATGAGACTGCATTTCGCTTAAAACTTTAGCCGTTTCCCGCTCCGTTTCATTTGTTATTTTGATTATGAAGCCTTTTCTCTATTTGCTTTGAAAACTAGCTGCTCTCTATGAATTCCTCCACATCTAATCCTTTTAATAAATGACAGATTATTATTATTATTTTAATAACATGCAGGGGTCCTTCACAGAAAGAACCAGGAAGGCGCTATGTTAAGGCTCCTGCTTTCATGGGAGAGAAGAGTTCATAACAGTTGCACCCAACCGGTCAAAACAAATGAACGCACAGGCTCTCTCGTTCCTGTTCTTGATGGATGTGTGGGAAAGGGAGCCTAATAGGAACCATATTGCCGACTGTTTCAGCTAATGCCAAGTATTTTTTAATCTCTGCTACACATTTGTAGAGCAGGGTAAAAGGTAACACACTTTCAAAATTATACAAAACTCAGCTACGAACAGTCTATGTGCGTTGCTTGAAACTATAGCCCTTAGCACAGTGTAATTTGTGGTTCTGCTGCAGAAGAGGAGCAGCTGCCTGGACAAGAAACTTCAATTCCAGGAACTCTACCTAACCAACAAGACCTCACAATTGGTTCAAAATTACAGTTCCCATTGCTTTGCTAATGTGTGGTAGCAATCAACGAAAAAGAAAAGGAATGATAGAGCCCAGCTAGAGCCTAACTCCTCTGGACCGAGAGCATCTGTGTAATCTCTAAATGAAGCGGATGACTGATTGGGGATCCCTTGGTTGGGAGTTCTCAAAAATCTTGCCTAGTGAGAGTGGCTCATGTGGCCATGGGGAACCTCTCCCCAAGGGTGATGTCATTGCTTCAAGAAGCCTGTCTGCTACCCAGGAAGAGGCTCAACCCTTGTTGTTAGTGTGTAGTGTGGTGTAGTGGTTAAGAGCAGTAGACTCGTAATCTGGTGAACCGGGTTTGCGTCTCTGCTCCTCCACGTGCAGCTGCTGGGTGACCTTGAGCTAGTCCCACTTTTTTGAAGTCTCTCAGCCTTACTCATCTCACAGAATGTTTGTTGGGAGGGAGGAAGGGAAAGGAGAATGTTAGCTGCTTTGAGACTCCTTAAGGTAAAGGGTAAAGGGACCCCTGACCATTAGGTCCAGTTGTGACCGACTCTGGGGTTGTGGCGCTCATCTTGCTTTATTGGCCGTGGGAGCCGGTGTACAGCTTCCAGGTCATGTGGTCAGCATGACTAAGCCGCTTCTGGTGAACCAGAGCAGCACACAGAAACGCTGTTTACCTTTCCGCCGGTAGTGATAAAGCGGGATATCAAATCCAAACTCTTCTTCCTCTTCTATGCTACTCAGGAGGTGATAATACAACAGCATAGGCTCATGTTACCTTTGTGCACATTTGCTGAACCTCCAACTTTTGCACTTACTTGCTTTCAGATGTGAGGAACACAGCCACTGCATCTCTCAGTGCACAGATTTCAAGCCGGGCCTAAAGGACATAAATGTTCAAACGTAAAGCCAGTGTATTTATAGCTTCAGAATCTGATTTCACAAGGTTTGGCTGCATAAGCAAAACAATGTTGTTGCTGGTGCAGCAGAAGGAGGCAAAAAGTTAAGAGAACTTCACCAAAAATTTGTTTCCTGTGCTGGAAACATCAGTCCCAAAACAGCTGTAAAGTCAACAGGAGATCTGGGAAGTTCTGGAAACGAATTAAACCAAATCTGACTATCAGGAAAAGTTCGCAAATATAGTTTCTTAAAGTCCCCCACCCCCACCCTGTAAATGTAAAGTAAAAGTCCTGGAAAGTGCTAGCATTTATTCTTACCAGGGAGGTTCTGGTCTCTTAATATACAGTGCCACCAAAGAGGAAGGAAGTGCAAAAGGGTGAAGTCTGTCAATATGCATCTTGTTCTCTCCCTCCCCCCCCTACTTTCTGGCTGCTGAACAGTAGCAACAACAAAAGGCTCCCCTCCACTCCTTCACGTGCTTTACATTCAGTGATTTTAAGAAGTTCATTTATGTCAGCCTTCTTCACCCTCTAGACGTTTTTGGACTACAACTCCCATCATCCCTGACCATCACTGGCTGGGACTAATGAATGTTGTAGTCCAGCACATCAGAAGAGCACTAGGTTGGGGAAGGATGAAGGGATAAATGGCCTTATATACCTATAGTAGGTACATGCCAGTGGTGGGCGGGGCCAGAGTCAAAAGTGGGTGGGATCTTGCAGGGTCCTCTTTCATATCCAAACCATGTGTAATGTAATTACAAAAGGTGACAAACTGTGGTGCGCTTAAGCGCTTACTGTTAAACTAAAAGTATCAGCAAATACCACACTGCTATATTCTTCCAGCTAGATATTCTAGTTCTATTGGAGCCCATGAAGTAAGAAGGAGGTTGGCTTCTCTATCTCCTCCACAACTTGTGATACGCTATTAAAAATATGTAAATTCCTAACTTCCTTGGGATGTGAGCGAATCAAGAAAACAGAAAACTGAGCTCTGGCTAAATGAATCCAAATTGTTTTTTTCTCTCCAATTTTTTAAATTGATTTTCAACATTTATCACAAAAATAACATAACAAAGCACACAACAAAGAAAAACACACCACACTACAACAAACTACCGTATTTTTCGCCCTATAGGATGCACCGGCCCATAGGACGCACCTAGTTTTTTGGGGGAGAAATCAAGGGAAAATTCTTTATTTCCCCCCCCCCAGGTTTGCGCAGCCATCCCCAAGCTAGAAGAGGGAGATGGAGCGCTCCGTCTCCCTCTTCTGCCTTCAGGGACAGCCTCTCTAGCCTCCGTGGGGCAGCACACTCCGCTGCCCTGCAGAGGCTTTGCACAGCCATCCCCAAGCTAGAAGAGGGAGATGGAGCGCTGCGTCTCCCTCTTCTGCCTTCAGGGACAGCCTCTCTAGCCTCCGTGGGGCAGCGGCTCGCCCTGCTGTCCCCCGAGCTTGTGGGGCTGGCGATGGGGAGAAGCAAGTTTGCTTCTCTCCCCCCCCGCCAGCCTCCAGATCAGGTCGGGGAATAGCGGGGTGGCGGCGCTCCACCTCCCCGCTGTCCCCCGAGCTTGTGGGCTGCAGGCTGTTGCCCGCAAGCCTTGTGAGCCCGCGGGACCTCCCGCCGGGCTTGCAAGACTTGCGGATAGCTTCCTGAAGCCTGGAGAGCGAGAGGGGTCGGTGCGCACCGATGCCTCTTGCTCTCCAGGCTTCAGCGAAAGCCTGCATTCGCCCCATAGGACGCACACACATTTCCCCTTCATTTTCGGAGGGGAAAAAGTGCGTCCTATAGGGCAAAAAATACGGTAAATACACACATAAAGAATATCTCTTCAAATATCCAATTCTCATCACATTGATAACTGACTTCCTCAAGTCCCCTCTAACTGAATTTCATTATATCTCCTGTATAACAGTTCTCCAAGTTCATATTTCTAATAAAATTAACTCCTTTCATTTACTAACCTCTTCTCCTTTATTGATATTCTAATCCTTAATATTTACTATCACATATTCTTATTCTACCCCTAGGCCTATTTGTTACTTCCAAGAATTTTCTATTTATATTATATCACAATATTTAGCTAAATATTCTTTGAATTTCACAAATGAATCCAAATTGTTAAGAGAGCAAAATTTGATCATAGAAAGAGTTCAGTCTCCCCAGGCAGTCTGACATGGTTTGATACACTTAGAAAAACAATAATTTGCACGTCACAATGCAGTAACTCTGTGTGGGTGTCAGACACACCAATACCTCTTCAGAAATGAATCTACACCACCCTTCCATCCTGGAGACTACACTTGATCATTTTTGCGCTGAGTTGCTCGTTGCAGGCTTCTAAGTCTATTTACATGTACTGCAAATGTGCATTCATTTCATAGCAGTTTAACTGTCATGGCTACCCCGAAATAATTTTTGGAATTCCCAACTGGTGGGGATGTGAAGATGTCTATGTGAGATCCTTGTATCTGTGCAGGGGTTGGAGGCTGCCCACACCTCCTCAAACTCCTGACCTTTCCACTTAGCAAGAAAAGGTCTTAAAGGAGTGGTGTGTGTTCAGCTGCACACAGTTAGCCTGTGGTTAATCTGTGGTCGCAAATCAAGCACAGTTTCAGATTGTGAAAAGGACTGTAACCATGTTCAGCTAAATGTACTTACAATAGGGTTGCCGTATTTCAAGAAGTAAAAATCCGAACACAAAAATCCTGACATTTTGCCAATTTCCCGAAATTCCCCCAGACGCTAATTCCATCATTGGAAACCCAGACATGTCCGGGAAAATCTGGACGTATGGCAACCCCAACTTACAACCTCCTTTTGAGCTTCTGAGCAGGTTGGCTGGGGGTAGAGGGAGTGCCGCCTCCACAGATACAATATACAGACATCTGAACAGGACCTAACTGTGTTAAAAAAGCTACATTTGCCCGCCACTCGTAGAATTCAGTTACCTGCAAAGCACCATTTCTGCTGAAGGATGAAACACACTGCATTAGCCTGCTGAGTTCTTCGGCGACTGCTTCGACAATCCTCGACAGCACTCGGGGTACGAGCTCTTTAGAGATGGCAAATACCTGCAGATTTCAAATTAAAATAATACAACCGAAAGCTCAAAAGCTGGAATTCCTTTTTCACTCTGAAAGCCTTGTCAGCATTAAGACGTTTTCTCCTGTCTAGAGGTGCACCCATGTTTGGATGGGACTCAATCGCCTAGTGGAAAATTTGTGTTGCATGATTATAGCTGCTTGGGAGGTCTTGTGCAACAAACCAACTTCCCCAAAAGACTTTTTTTTGCTGTAAGGAAAGTGATGGAGAAATGCCCTGGAAAGTGTGGGATTAACCCTTGCTTTGACACCGCACCACCCAACCTCCGCACAAATAAGAAGGAATGCTTGTTAAATTGTCATCGGCATCTGGTCTCCCTGCAAACAAGTTGGGATAAACGCTCAGTGAACAAGTCATGTAGAAGCAGCCTAATATCTGCCGACCATAAGTGATCCAAAATAGGTATTTAAAAAAGGAAAGTAAGTGAGCACTTGCAATGACCAGTGTCATGCCAGTCTCAAAAAGGAGTGCTCCTTTTCTATCCAGGTCTTCCTCTTCTGCTTCTCTCTAAAATATGGTTGAAGTGCTATTGGCAAAGCCCACCAAAGGCCAGGGCCTGTTCACAAGTCACAAACTGAATACCAACAGAACACAGTCCAGGCTAATATTTATTTGGAACGATTTTCTGGCACTGAAAAAGGCCTGCTTTTCTTGAACTTCCAGTTCCACTGATACGTTTTGGTTTGAACACAACAACACTCATCATAGTCTGAAAGAGCCTTACCTCGGCATGCACAGCAATGATGTGAACTAAGGCTTCCTTCAGATAGTTCCTGACACCTGTAATTAAAAATAATATACAACACAATAGTTGGTGATTTTCATTCTGTTATGCTGAAATATCACTTGACATGCCATGCAGGCCTTTTTATCCTGTAACAGGTACAACGTTGACTACGATACCAGCATACAGAAAATGAAAACTTCTCCCAACCACACCACTAAAATCTATTTCCTTTTTGAAAGTGAAATGGAGAAAGGCACATTTCCTTACACAAAAGGTTAAAGAAGCCAGAAGTTCCTAGTCTCGTCTGGCATCCCTTGTTCCCTCCTCTTCAAAATAGCATCAAGGGGTGGTTATTGTTGCTTTTTTGGTCATTTTTTCCAATACTATTCAATAAAAGGCAGCTTTCATCTGCGATTGTCTTATTAAATATATCTTGCTATTATTAAAGAGAAATATGAGCTTGGAAAACAGAATTGCATAAATCACTGGCAATAACAACCATCTCATTTCTATGTTGGTGGCTTCAAATGTAACTCATGACAAAGGTTGAGCAGACAACTGCGATCAAACAGCCCAAAAAGTTTGTGGCACTAAGCACAGTGAAATCAAGCTAAAAAGAAAGGCCATGAAATTTTCAGCATTTATTTCAACAGAACCAATATTTTACTTGTTACCAATAAATATAAAGAAAAAGCTTATAAACCACTTTGAGCATTCTAAAGACAGGCAATCCATTTTATAAGTAAATAAAATATTGAAACAGACAGGAAGTTTCAACAGGAAGAGTGTGTGTTAACATAGTAAATATATTTATTCACATTTGCTTATACCGTGCATATATTTCTGTCGCTCTGTTGTGAATATTTTAAACTGAGTTTGGTGAAATGCATAGAGCGTGCATGGGTTTGTTTAGCATTCAAATGGTTCTTTACAATGGAGGGAGATAAGCCAAGTTTAGAATGAGAAAAATAAAACGTGCTACAATAACGTCAGTGATGGCTTATAAATAGAACGGAAAGATATTATTCTGGGGAAAGCAGAAACTAAGATGAACTGTGAATCAGTTAGTCTTTAATTACAGTCATATGACCTGTTCAAATACAGAGCACAATTGACAAGGAAGAGAAGCAAGAATATTGTACTATTTGTTCCATTTAGGTAACACAGTCAACTAGCTGATCTAGACATGCACTTAGTAATATATAGGACCTTGTCTGATAAACATTTCATAACCAGTCTTTCATCTGGTTGTCCGAGTAAACTAAATCAAAATAAAAAAAGATGAATTATATTTTTAAAAGCCAAAATGGTGCAACAATGGTCGGAGCCACACCCTGAGGGACCCCTACTGTCTTCTTCTTTGGCGATCACTCGAAGCTGAGTAATATTGTCTTCCATAAACACGGTTTTAACAATGAGTCCGTAAGTGACTGTGGAGGTCAATTCTGGACCCACACGTCCTTCCACAGTGGGGACATTGGTTTCCGGGCAGGAGTTGATCACAGTGTGTGCCTTCCTCTTAGCACGTTTCTCCCTTGCGTTCTGAGTTGGAGTGTCTTCAAAGTCCACGGCACCTTTGGTAAAGGCTGTTCTCCAACAGGAGCGCTCACAGGCCAGTGTTTCCCAGTTGTCGGTGTTTATACTACATTTTTTAAGATTTGCTTTGAGAAAGTCTTTAAACTTCTTTTGCTGACTACCAGCATTACGCTTTCCATTTTTAAGTTCGGAATAGAGTAGTTGCTTTGGAAGACGATAATCAGGCACTCGCACAACATGACCAGTCCAACGAAGTTGATGTTGAAGAACCATTACTTCAACACTGGTGATCTTTGCTTCATCCAGTACACTGATATTAGTTGGCCTATCTTCCCAAGTGATGTGTAAGATATTTTCGGAGACACCATTGATGGACTCTTTCAAGAAGTTGGAGATGGCGTTTGTAAGTGGTCCATGTTTCACAAGCATACAGTAAGGTTGGTAGTATAATAGCTTTGTAAACAAGCATTTTGGTTTCCCTGCGAATGTCCCGGTCCTCAAACACTCTGCACTTCAGAGCAGTAGAAAACAACAGGCCTGTCTTCAGCACAGAGCTTGGCACAAGCATGCTGCACCCAATGGGTCTGATGCCAGGCTCAGACAGCATCCTTTCTGCCTTCTTATTTTAAAAAAAGCATTTTATATGCCGGAGGCTCCTGACTGTGCAAACACATAGTTACAGGCGCTCATTATTTTATCTTTAACTGCATCAAAACCTATTGTTTAACCATGGTAAAGAAACACCAATGTATTACTGTAGGCACAATGGTACAGTACTATGATTTAAGCTAAGCCTGGAAGACCATTTTGTACTGATAAAGAACTAAGAAATGAGTAAAAATCTGAAGTAGGCTCCACAGAATAGTTGTAGGAACAAAATCACATTGCATAAAAGGCTGGAAGTTTTATTATTTGAAGTGAGTGCCTGGTTAGGGCACAGAGAAGGAATGCTCTCTCAAGTTTTGTGTTCTTCGCTGTGCTCTGGGGTATCAGAAATGGGTTATTGGGTGAGACGGATTTATGTTAGAAGGTTAATTAAAGATTCTCTTGCAGCCCCCATCCTAAGCATGGGACTATTGGAGGCAGTCTGGGAGTGTAAGAACTTTTCCTCTAATAATTCCAGCAAATTACCACCTTCAAATGCCAAAACACATCTAACAGAAACCTGGGATGAATTCAAAGAGGGCATGAACTTCAAACGCTATAACCCCCTCCAGAACAAAGAGCTCAAAGAATGGAGTTAAATGCTGCCAAGAGAGCAGGAAAAGCAAGAATTCTTTTTCAACTCAATTTCCCTGTATGTTAAGCTCTTTGAGGTTTGCCCAGTCTGAAGATATGATGAACAACGCTGGCTGAATTAGGAAGTGCAACCTGCACTTCCCTTTGACAAGAGATCCGTAGTTTACCCACACATCCAAGACCAAAACCCCTCAAACCACTTTGAAAAGTGAAATAGCACTGCTTGCCAATTTGCAAAAGACCTATGTTTTATTCAAACGCACTGAGTTATGGATGCTTCAGGAGCAGAAGAACCCTTTCTGCATTCACTATCCTAGTCTGGTTGGGAGCTGTGTGCTGGCACGTACAGCTTCTGAAGGGAAAAATAAAAACCTTCTAGCCTCAGGTATAAACTCCTGAAGCCTGGTTCACTTTGTGGCCTTCTGTACCCAGCCCATGACATGAGCGTCACCATACCCTCCAACATTTCTCTGAGGAAAGTCTATGTCAAATTTGTGTGGTCCAAATCTGTCTCACATATACAGCTCATGAAATGCACATCATACATGGGGCAGGGTGTGTGTGTTTTTTAGCACCACCCATAAAACTGGAATACCACAAAGACCCCATGAGCTGGGGATGATGGGTTCCAAGCAAAAGTCCCTTCCAGAGCTGAAATGGAGGAGGAAAGTGAGAGGGTTTTTTGTGGCATCACAGTACCTCTTGAGGTACTTCCTGTGGTGCATATTATTGTCACACTACTCTTCATGGCACTAAGAGCTCTAAAGCCATCTTGTCAATTTCATGTGATGGCTTACTTCTTATAGGTGGAGGCCTGCCAAATTTGATAAGTTGTGTGAGGAACGCTGCACCAAGTTGCCCCTAGGTATGGCCTTCAGTTGGAGTGCTTCTTTCCTTGCCATTTCCCCAGTTCAGCGAAGAGGAGCAGTGATCACATTATGCTGTGAAAATGAGTCTTTCCATTCCCCGCCCCCAACGAAAGAAAAGAAGAAAATAAACGGAGGTGGAGGCAACACACCTTGAGGTGCAGAAAGGGTGCTATTTCCTCAGAGTAGACCCCACGGAGATGAACGAACATGACTAAGTTAGATCAAATTCAACAGATTTGTTCTGAGTAAAACGTAGTTGAATACCACTCCCAATTAATGTGCAGGTCAGTGTAAAAACTTGTGACTATTGTGCTTTGTGACATGGGTTTTTATCAAGTCTTCCTAACTGCCTTAAAAGAAAAGGAAGCCTTGTAAATCAAGTGGGTTTTTTTTGTCAGTCAGTGATGAACAAGGTATTTCTGATGAAGGTGCAAGTTATAAAAACCATAACCTTCTAAATGCAAAGACAGACATAGGCAGCAGATCTGATGTCATGGTATTTGTCAGAACTGTCCCCACCCACATGCCTTCTGACTCGTTTAGCAGAAGGTAGAAGTCTGACTGGGAAATTCCCCAGGGACACACAAAATAGACTGCTGTATTCGACTGAGTAGGAAAATGGATGAGATAGAGAGAGAAGGGGGAAAAACACACCTGATTCTTCACTAAGATACCACACTACTGGCTGGGCAGGTAGCATAGCATTACATTAGAATGGTCCTGTAGGTTCAGGCTAACGTTCAACTATCCAGAACCCTTTTCTCAACCAGCCAGCCTCCTGATCCAGCCACAAGCAAAAATGAACTATTCATATGCAGCTTTTAGCAAAATCAAATTAAACCCCAACATTTGAAAGAACAGCCCTGCAGGATCAAATCAATGCCCACCTCACCCAGCATCCTGTTCCTACAGCGGCCAAGGAGATGTCTATGGGATGTCTGCAGGCAGGACCTGAGTACAACAGCATTCTCCTCTGCCATGGGCACTGTATGGCTGTGCTGACTTTCTGGGTCTCCCAGTCTGGCATTTATTATTTGTAGACATCAGGGCCATGACCAGGGCTGACCCGGGGAACAACTGACCTGACCCAGATCTGGCCATAAATCAATTTTGGGAGCAGAGCTAATGCTCTGTTGTTTTTTTAAAGGGTGTTTTATTTAAAAAATGATTTACTCCTGCTTGGTGCTGGCCTGTAGCCAGCATGACTGCATGCTCCATGGCTTTGCAAGAATCTTCCTTGCGGAGGAATCCATGCAGTAATTCTACATTGACTATTGAAGAGGAACAGCAGGAGTTCTCTGAAATATATACAAAGACAAAGCAGCAGCTCGTTCTAAACCACACTGGGATGTGGTGGTAAGGGTGCATGGGCTTCAACAAGGTCACGTTTCCAGGGGCATTTGGTCTTGCCTGGTGGGGACTGAAGGCAGGATCTGCCCCAGGACCGTATCTTTCACTGCAATGCTGAGCAAAGGCAAAAGAGAATACACTACTCCAAAGAACGCTTGAAGGATGACCCTGATCATGTCAGTGACTGTGCAATCATTCTAGCTTCAGCCAGCTGTTAGAAAACTGCAATGTGCAGGTCTTCCCTGTGCTTTCCTGCACAATGGGGGCACAAAATAGACCTCACTAAACAGTTCCCCATGCTTGGAACGGACTGGGACACCCTTGCAAATTTGTGGCACTCTTGCCAACCAATGCTGGATCAGCCAAGGATTAAGAGGAAGTTGGAGAAATGCCTCTAAACACACACTGAAAGGATATTGAATGATCAAGTGCACTTCAGCATTTAACATATGGGGTGCTGATTCAAATCCATGGTAATGATTGTGAGAACAAGGACCAAGCATGTTGCAATCAAGTAAAGAGTAAGAGCATGTGATTTTCTGAAGTGTCAACAATTTCAACTGGTACAGCCTCTGGAAGTCAAAGAGGAAGCACTTTGTCAAATCTGAGGCTGTGATACTAACCTCACTGACGTCTTCGGCTGAAAGACCGCACTATAAAACCTTAAAAGGGTTTCTTTAAATTTCTTGGAAAATGGAACAATCAAAATCGGGATTTTATGAATATGCCAATTATTTGTAAACTGGTGCCACATGAATAAAACTAATAATTGCAATGTAAGGCCACTGCCTTCCATATTTATGCTCACAGACCCTTGATTATAATTTTGTTCCTCTTCAAGAGAATAAACTTTCCAAGAGCAAAGGAAAAAACAGATTTAGAGTGGCCATGTTTAGGTTGACCCTGACTGTAATTTAGAACCTGAACAACATGCACAGAAATCCAGAATGAAGAGGTTACAGTTTGCTTAAAACATTTACTGGAAGCGAATGGTGATCATCTGCATGAGGAAGGAAGTATTTTCTTCTATGAGCCATTTCCTGCTTTTAATGGAAACATTCCTCCACTGATCATAGCAGGATCTCAAGATGCTCTGCATCACTTTGCTTTGATATCATAGTAGCTAGAAAAATAAAATGTGAACATGTAGGCCAGCTCTGGAAAGTCTTTGGAGGGACTACCCACCACTTTAATCACATTTCCTGTTTTTAACTCCTTAATTCTAACGTAGTTGTAGCCTGACAAAAATAACTTGAAGAAAACAGTTGCTATAAATACCCTAGGGTTCTTTTCTCTCTCCTTGCTTTGAGCTTTTTTAAAAAAGGGGGTTTTCATTGCTCTCCTGAAAGCAGAAAGGTACCTACTTTGCACAAAATCTACCAAGTTCCAGCAGAGTTCCCAAACCCCCAGCACCACCCGTCACAAAGTTCTGGATGGTCCTCCGACAGGAAATGTAGGGAAAGCCATTTAAAACCAACTTCCCGCTTCTGCCAGCACAAATCCTGCGGGAGGAATTCTACCCACACACGTAGGCTGGATCTGACACTCTGATTTTGTGAGCACAAGCAACATTTCAATAGCAGGAATTGCTTTCTCAAGTAGACACCCAAGTGCAAACCATATGAGATGCAGGTTGCTGGCTGACTTCTACCACTGGCTAAGCCACTAGCATGGTTTAATCTGGGAATGGGTGCCATGTTATTTTGAGGCAAGAGGAGCTGAAGGACCCATCTCTCATGATACGCACCTCTATGGAAGATGCAAAGAGCTTAACTATGCCTCTTTCCCCCAATCTGGTGCCTCTATTCAATTTTTTAAATGCTATCAGCAGTCTTCATTGATTTGAAAGACACAAACTAAGTTACTTAAATATCTACTTTACAACACCACTCTATAAGCAGAGAGTGCTTATTCATAAACATATCAGTAATAGGTACATCTTAATTTAAACCCACTTTTTATTTAAAAAAAGGTGCCACCCACCAAAACAAAACAAAAAATAATGCTTTAGTGTTTGGGCATTTAATCCACTATTTCTTTTTATGAACATAAACCATCCACTGGGTGCAAGGTGTTATTTTCTCCAAACCCTCCCATCACTATGATTTTATAAAAAATTATATGAAAATCTTCAATACACAAACTAGCTGAAAAGTGATAGGCGCTTATAAATCCATAAAGCTGTTAGCTGTTGCCATAATAATAACCTGTCATAGCCTTTACAAGATGAAATGACAGCAATTTTGCAAATGAAGAATGGGCTTAGAGATATGCAATGTTTATGAATTTAGTTTGGTTGTCACTCAAACATTATGAATATTACTTTTTAGAAAAATAAGAAAATGAATCCATTGATCTGAAAAAGGACTTCATCTGGGGGAAAATGCCTGGAATGTGATGGAGATTACAGAAGCCTAATTCTCTCTGAAATACTTGTCTTCTCCTTGCATGGCCATAAAAATGCCAAAACCTTTGATGAGAGACAGAGGCTATAGTACATTGGGTTTGGGGCAATTTTTTTTGGAAAAATTCAATATAGGCAACCAAGTCAGCTGGGTAACTGGGCAACCATTCTGTCCCTTTTATTGTGTTACGAGTTGTCTCTGAGAAATGAGAATCCTCAAGCAGCCTAGGTTTTCATCTGTTACATAACAACAACACCATTATTCACCCTTCAACCTAAGGTCCTAGAACAAGTTACAATTAAAACTGCAACATTAAAAACAGTTTAAAACAAATCACAATTGCAAAAGTAGGGCAGGTCTTAAAAATATACACCTCAAGTGCCAAAGACCAGAGTAAAGAGGTGCGTCTTCATCATTCACCCAAAACAGTAAAGTGAAGTTGCCAGATACACTTCTGTCGGGGGTTCCACAACTTGGGCACTGCCCCAGAGAATGCCCTTCCTGCAGCCAATCAGAAGCCGCAATTTGGTTTTCGAACGTTTTAGAAGTCGAACAGACTTCCGTAACGGATTCTGTTTGACTTCCAAGGTATGACTGTTCTTGATTCTGACCAAACTAAGCCTATAAGGAGTATACACTTTGAGGATACACTTTCCGAGTTAATGCTAAATACATTACTTCTGGTAAATGAGCCACCACAGCTGCTAGATCAGGGGTCAGCAAACTTTTTCAGCAGGGGGCCGGTCCACTGTCCCTCAGACCTTGTAGGGGGGCTGGACTATATTTTTTGGGGGGGGAAATGAACAAATTCCTATGCCCCACAAATAACCCAGAGATGCATTTTAAATAAAAGCACATATTCTACTCATGTAAAAACACGCTGATTCCCAGACCGTCTGCGGGCTGGATTGAGAAGGCAATTGGGCCAGATCAGGCCTCAGTTTGCCTACCCATGCGCTAGAAGGTTGTGAAAATTTGTGTCTCAGGCTATTGTCTACCCATGTGCTATCTGAAACCAAAGGGGCACATTAGTTGCCCAATGTGAAATATATTTGGCATTATTTTCAGCTCTCTCACCCCACTAAAAGATATAACTTGGGGTTCAAGGTTACCCATGTGCCAATAATAATACTAATTTCTGTTACAATCTGCTTCCAGAACTTGTGTACACAGTTACATCTGCCAGTATGTTCCTTGTACCTTATAAGCCTGCTAGCATAAGGGGGAAATAGCTACTACAATTTGTGGTAGTCAGATCAGGGTTCAAAACCTGTGGTGGACCACTTTCAAATTAATCTCCCTAACATTAGCAGACATAGACCCAAAGGGGCAAATGGACCAAGGAGTTCAAGCTGGCATGCCACACATGGTTCCTTGTCTCTCTTTAATTCTCACAACAGCCCAGTGAAGCAGGTTAGGCCAGTCACTATCTCTCAGCCTAATGTCACCCAGTGAGGCTCCTAATTGACTTGAATCTTGGTCTTCCCAGTACTAGCTCAAACCACACCGCGGCACTGGATGCTATGATTCAGAACAGACAGAAGGAAACACTTATTCATATAGGGCATAATTAAACAATGAAATTTCCTACCACACCAGGTAGTGAGGGTCACCCAACTTAGACAGCCTTAAAAGAGTATTGCAGGAATTTGTGGGGGAATAAGATCATCAATGGTTACTGGTCCAGGGTCAGAGGAGGAGGCCTCTGAATGCTAGTTGCTCAGAAGCAATTGTTGGTGAGGGCTATTCCTCTCATGCCCTGGGGTTCTCATAGGCATCTTGATGGCCACTGTGAGAAACTGGATGCTTCATTTGTTCCTTTGTAACAAAATCACTAAGACCAAATACATGCTACCGCTGCTGAACACTCAGGACTATTTATCATTGTGTGTGTGTGTGTGTGTGTGTGTGTAGACTCAACACAAATGTTAAAAGATCAGTTCCTGGGAGCAGAACTGGATTAATTAAAAACCAGTGGGTTTCTAGGTATTAGGTGCATAGAGGTATTTCAAACACAGAATGAAGGCTTCGGACATCCCAAGATCTGAACAAACATGAATTAGGGATTTTTTTTAAAAGGTGGACTTTTGTAAACCACTTCGAATTTCTGCAAACTGCCTACAGATTTGCTCACAATCGCATGGTATATACCTGTTGTGAAACAAAGTAATGCAGACGGTGCCAAGGATACTGTTTGTGCTGATGAAATTGTGAATTCCATATGCACAATGTCAAACACTCTGCCACTGCATGTAAAGTATACAGTGCAACAGACACATATATGAGTATATGTCAAAACTCTATTTACTCTTCTATTTCAGAAAAGTAATGGGAAGATCATGGGGGCCAGGAATGCATGTAAGCAAATACATGTACATACTTGCTGCATAATAAGCTGCACCACAAGCACAAATGGAATATATATGTGCCCAATAGATTGTCCCACACAGAAAGGACGTATGTGGTGTGTGGGATCACAGAAATTCAACTGCAGTGGCTCAATCTCAAGAGCGCACACATGTATTTCCAGTCCAAAGGGGATTGTCTGCATGGAATCACATGCGCAAGGAATCTCGGGGAAGAGAGAACTGGGCCATGGGAGTTTATGTGTTCTGTGTGCATTAATGGGTTCAGTTATTTACAGCACAATCCTAATCAGGTTTACCCAGGTTTACTATTGAATTAAATGAGGCTTACTCCCAGGTAAGTAGGATTAGGATTGCAGCCTCAGTTTGCAGTCAAATTGTAACACCCATCCTTGTCTCAAGACTGCTGCATGCATTAAAGTCTGCGCAAACATTGGCAGCCTATTAAGATCTCATTATGCATGTTCAGATATTAGGCTTCCTGAAAAGAATGTCATCTCTCAATGTGTTTGACGATTTTAATAGCGAGCCCAATGAGATGCAAACAATTAATTAAATGCCACAAGGTAATAAGACAAAACTGCAGTTTAGAAGGCTTGAACTGGCAAACTTTGATAAAAATGGGATACTTTTACACACTATGTGCTACATGGTTTCTAAGTAGCTTCCTATTTACTCCACTCAGAGGGAAACTACAAAACTTTCCTAGTACACACCTTTAAATGTTTTTAGCAGTTCACGCTTCATTTTCTACTTCCAAAGAATCATCATCAAAATGAACCATAATCTTATATACTTGGGAGAGTGGCAGAATGGAAAGTGATTTGTTTTTTTAGTGTGAGCTATGGCACTCAGCTCAAAATTCAACATTTGGAACTTATCTAACCTTATGAATGAAGTAAAGAACTGGAAAGCTGAAGATTTTTCACAGTTCAAAGTTAAGGGTTTAATAATTCTGAATCACTCCAAGCTACAGAACAAGTCCAGAGCTCTAATCTCATCCAAACATTAATAAAATTGTGAAGTGTTTCATTAAATTGAAATTGCTAAGCAGAGTGTAGAGAAATTTTAAAATAATGAAATGTTTGCTGTTACAATGGCCCTGCTATACTGGTTAATGGATCATTCGATCTCCCAATATTACAGCTTGGCTCCAGACTAAGGTTTACATTCAATTCACCAGCCAAGGTTTTTTTAAACCTAAAACTCCACCAAAAAAATTATGGATCGAAAAACATTATGTTGAAAGCTACTAAAGTCACGTGTTGGGAGGAAAACCCCCAAAACAAACCAAATTCTTTTCCTGTTGCCCACCAATAAACAGTTTTCATAGTTTAACTTACTGGTGAACCCAACTCTGTAGACTGAAGAGTGCCTGACAATACTCTGATGTAGTAAAGGAGTTCACTGCTATGATTGTGCTTCAATACAAAGATTCAAACAGTTCATTTTATTTCTTTATTTATGGGGGGAAATGTCAAGCTTAGCAGTCACTTCAAGGTAGCCCATCCAGGAAAAAAAGTAATTGCCTACAGGTAAATTGTTAATTTTATTTATTTGCATTTATATCTCACCTCTGCTTCCCAGAAGTCCAGGGTGCTATTGTCTCTAGTCAATCAGGTTTTGCAGCTGTGCAATACTCCCCCCTCTGCTACAAAATCTTTTTGACTCAACTTGCCTGAAGGTCTTCAGATTCTGTGCACCATAATCATCACACAAGCTGGGAGGCGGGGAGGGGAAGAGCTGCATGGACTATTGTATTAGGTAAAAAGGTAAAGGTAAAGGACCCCTGGATTGTTAAGTCCAGTCAAAGGCGACTATGGGTTTGTGGCGCTCATCTCACTTTCAGGCCGAGGGAGCCGGCGTTTGTCCACAGACAGCTTTCCGGGTCATGTAGCCAGCACGACTAAACCGCTACTGGTGCACGGAGGACCATGACAAGTGCCAGAGCGCGCGGAAATGCCGTTTATCTTCCCATCACAGTGGTACCTATTTATCTACTTGCACTGGCATGCTTTTGAACTGCTAGGTTGGCAGGAGCTGGGACAGAGCAACAGGAGCTCACCTCGTCGCAGTGATTCAAATTGCCGACCTTCTGATTGTCAAGCCCAAGAGGCTCAGTGGTTTAGACCACAGTGCCACCCACGTCCCTACTATTATTCTATCTGGCAGGGTGGAAAGCAATGAGAAAATACGGAGGCCAAGATTGCACAGGGGAAGTCTATGATACTGGATCTGACCCGTACATTTTATTCTTTTCATCCCATACCACCCTTTCAAATTATATACCCAACACAAGGAATCTAACAAAGGGACAATATGAATGGACTCTCTGTCCTTCCTATGGCAAAATGACTGGTATTGATGAACCGGAAGATATGTACAAACTCGCTACACATGAACAAGTTGCATACAAACACAGATTTGCCATGGACAAATTTAACAATATTTGGAATTCATTTTTATAAATACCATATTAGGTTAAGGTCTGGTTAGCTACAGTAACAATTTCCCCTCTTTTTTTGGTACACAATATCTTTTTCTGTTTTGTTTTCTTCATGGGTACTATTTCTTGTTTCTTCTTCTTTTTGTGTCTTTTCTTACCCTGTGCATTTGTAATTTTGTACTTTTTGTTTTTCAATAAAGAATATAAAATAAAATAAAAACCATGGTGAAGTGTTTAGTCAATACCTGGAAGGTAATTGCACATCCCTGGGCCCATGCAACTGCCTGTTAATAAAAGCAAGGGTTATATATTTACACAACATTTTAAATCTTAAGTAGAAGGGTTTAAACAACCAGTATTATATTAGCACACATAATGAAAGAAGGAACTTAAGTTCCAAATAAACATGACCTCAAAATGAAAGAATATTATATTCTGTCTTCTTTTCTTACTCATCACCTATCAAAAATTTCTGAGTTATGGTGGTTAAGCCTAGTATATTTTTGTGTGTGCAGGGGACTGCCATAAGACCAAAATTTCACCATCTTTGCTCACTATTGATCTTGGATATTGAGAAACTGTTGAGATGGCAGTGCAGTGAAGCTTGGTTTGGGAGAAAGCAATGCCCTTTGCACTACAAGTATGTTCATATGATTTGTGAGACTTCCTTTCTGTGGGTACTAGGGTTGCTTGGTCCCATGCCATTAGCAAGCTGCACATCCAATGGTATAGTTACACCACTGCTCTGTGCACCTGAGCCACCATGACTCATACTGACTGGCTGGCCCTAAGTAGAATCAGTGCCAAATGGATCTGAGCAGAAAGACTTGTTCTTAGGTTCCTCCTCACCTACAACTGTTTCAACCATTTATGGTTCTGTCTCTCTTGTGGATACAGCACCAAACCCATGTGGCCTTGGGCAAGTCACTAGTTATCATGTTCTCAGTCTGTAAAATGAAAATTATAATGGCATCCCACATACATAGGGATGCTGGGATGGCAAAACTTGTGCAAATTTTAAGTTGCTTTTGAAGTGTTTTCCTCTTGCTGCGATTTCTGATGCTCGCCCTCGCTTTCTCTGCTGCTGCATTCCCTTGCCCCCATCCCAGCCTCTCTCCATTGCATGGCTTTTTCAGTCCTTTGCCTCCCGCCTCCTGTCTGGATCCCCACCCCGTACCCTCTCCCCCTCCTCTGGACCCTCTTCCTTTCCTTCCCTCTTTCCCTCTGCCAGGATCCATCTCCTTCTTCCATTCTCTGCCTTTCTCTGCTTTCCAGACTCCACCCTTCCTCTGAGGGCTTCCACAGAGCATTGGAAAAGCAGTGCCAGGGCTGCAGAAGCATCCAAGAGCCCTTACACTGCTTTCTCAAAATCAGGCAGGCTATGGGAAGGTGGCAGGGTCTACCCCCCTCAAAAATGCAAAAAAGAAACCCTCAACAACTCTGTCTGGATTTTCACTTTTAGAAATATGGCAACCCTACACAATTCTATATTAACGGGATTAAATCCTCCTCTCCTGTCCACTGAAATCTTATCAGTGGAAAGGTGCAAGGGGTACCCTTTTAAGGATGAGATTTGGTGGCAATGAAAGCTCAAATGCCCAGTAAACCCAATTTAAATGACAGGTACAGGAGTTGTAAAGTTCAGGGTACCCTGTTGTGTCAAGTTTCTAAAACAAAGTGTTGGCTCAGTGACAGGCACTAAACCATCCATCTTGCCGTCCCTTGCCTACCACCTCTGGGTATGTTGCCTCTCAGAGCAAAACCACATATTATTCAAGGATGACTGCAATGCATTCTACATGGGGCTACCTTGTAGAAGGTAACTTGGAAACTACAATTAAACCAGAATGCAGCTGCTAGACTGTATTTTTGTTGGAAGCTGCCAGAGTGGCTGGGGCGACCCACTCAGAAGGATGGGGTATACAAACCAACCAACCAACCAATGAACCAACATTATTATTTCTGATTCTAAATCTCTTGGTAACAGTTAGAGCAACAGTGGCATGTCACTGGAAGTCGATGACCATACCAATGTGTGCATAAGGGACTCTGGGACAAACATCACCAT
This sequence comes from Podarcis filfolensis, assembly GCF_964270895.1. NCBI lineage: Eukaryota > Metazoa > Chordata > Lepidosauria > Squamata > Lacertidae > Podarcis > Podarcis filfolensis. The sequence continues at coordinate 26,705,708 of NC_139603.1, read as the reverse complement.
GGAGAACAAACTTGCTCATCAATTTTTTTATGAAAAAGGTGACACAAATCAGATCCTACTGGATTAACTAGGACAACTCTGCTAGGGCAACTGATCAGCTGCCATTTGGCTCCTTCTCTCCCTCAACTGCATCCATCCTCACCTCTCTGAACCATTTGCAATCAAGCTGGTTATTCCTACACAACTTAAAGGATTGATGCCAGTTTCTAAGTTTCTCTCTTTTGTCTCCATTACTTTTTCCTTTGGGGGTCTTCACTTTTAGACTGAAAACCAGAGGGCAGGGACAGTCTTGTTCTTAATCTGCTCACAGTGCTTAGTAATTATAGGCATGTGAGAAATAACAACTCCTTATCACAGATCACAAATTTACTATTGGAATGAACTCATCTTACAACTTACTGAAATATTCACATAAGTCTGTCCAAGAACTCCTGCTAACCGTATGACAACTTTCACCCCTATTCTTCTGTCCTCCCTTTTGCTTTCCAGTATGTTGATTCCCTCGATACCTGATTGCATCTGATTTTGTATACCAATCTGAAAACTGTCTATAAGTAAAAAAAAAGGGGGGGAAATAGCTATGTGGTATTTTAAAACACTAACACATTTCTGACATAAAATTTCATAGGTAAAAGCTACTTCAGCAGATGCAGGGGCAATATCCTAAAGAGAGAAAAAAGGTTTCCCCGAAGACGTCTCAAGTAATAAACACTTTTACTTTAAGTCTTTCAGACTTTGGTGTCTATAAGGACTTCATTTGTTTTTACAATTAACATTAATTTGTATTTGAAAAACAGTTCTGTTAATATCCTGTAACACTAGCGGGGATCATTGTACTGGCTTTCACTAGCACAATGGTTTCACTGAATACAACCCTAAGTGTCATAGCTGAGAAGGGATCTGATTTTCCTGTTTCCTTCTGTTTCCCAACGCCCAGCCCATGGCACCATCTGTGGCAACAGTTCCTAAGCCCTACTTTGCCAAGCAACAGTTTGCTATAGATTTAAGTATGCCATCTAATCTAGGTCAAACACTGAACCTCTATGGCAGAAAGTGAAATACAGATGTACCACACTTCATTTGATCAAGGACAGCAGCGGCACGTCCGAAAGTACTGAGTAATCAAGCGGTTCATATGCATACACAAACCTTCACACATCTTGACTCTTGCCACTACTTTCAGCAAAGCACAACTTAAATGCCTGTAGACCTGGACCTATGTTATATTGAATATGCTTGAAAATTAGTGTGGACAATGGATGTAGAAAGGAGGTAAAAAGTGATACGTTATTTCAAGAGTCCTGTGTACATGTGCCTCAATGCACATATGTAGATTTTGGAGGAAAAATCTACCTCCAGTAGCAAGCTTCTTGTGCAATGCCAGATAGCACTCAGTAGGTTCCTCTGTCTGAGGCAGGAAGTCAACGTGTACTCAGCAAGCCTTAAAATCAATGTTGGCCAAAGTATCTCGACCAAAGAGATGCTTATTGGACACTCTGGAACACTCAGTTTCATAACACATGCAGCCTCACCCCATCCCTGTTTCCTTGGGAGAAACTGTTGCTCTGCTCAATGGGGCTTACTCCTAAGTAAGTGGGGACAAAACTGCAGCCTAAAAAGTATGGCTGCAAACTGAGAATGGCATTAGCTAACATTGTGAGAGGAGGAACTGCACTGAGAGATCCACCAATGTAGCAACCTTCAGGATCCCTGAAGTTTATGGCAACAGCAGGATCAGCACGATGGGCAAAACTGCACATAAGTTGCATGCTGGTTCTGGCACATTACACTGTTCCTGCTTCACAGTCTCCTGCTCCCTGCTGCCACAAAGTGGTAGCTGTAGGAACTTCAGGCATGCCTCAGCATGCGCCCAGACTGGGCAGAGATGCTATCACTAGACTACAACGTACCAAACTTTAAATAACTTTTAAGATCCTTGAGTGCTCATATTTTTAAACGAAACTCAATTCTAAGTAGGCACAGATAATTTGCTTGTTAAATATATGCTTTGATGAACAGCGATCTTTAAAAAAATAAATACTGAAAATAACACCCATTACATATTTTATACTTAAACACGTTTATACCAGTTTCTTTTATCATCTGAGGGAGTGGGTCAGGTCAAGCTTCCCTTAAAAGTGCCATTCTCACACATTTTCTTACACAATGGCATTCTGGTACCATACACAAGTGACCAGATTTTATATAATGGATTTGCAAAAAAACCCAGCAAAGTTGTTTTTCATAACTATTCAAAAATGTATGAAAAATGAAGGTGGATGATAACAAAAACAACAATTCAGAGAGATTAGCACTGATAGAAGATGCTATAATTATATGGGTTATTTGAAAAGCATTCTAAGAATTATATACAATGGATCCACTGAAGGAAAAAAGCTTTAAGTAGTGATACATAATTTTTTTTATTTAAAAAAAAATCATATCTCTTTATACTACAGTTTCAGAGGCTTAAAGATTCCTACCTGTTGGAGGAAGACAGTCTTTCCAATCAAAATAACCTGCATAAATGCCAGGTTCCAATGAGCCTACTATCGGATCAGCCTTTAGTTCAATGTACATTTCAAACAGTCGTTGATCAAGTTCTTTTAGTGAGTCCATGCTAACCTAAAACAAAAAGGTACAAATATGATTATTTACAATAGTATTATTGTGTGTAAATCTCCTCTCATTTACTAAAAAAAAGCCAGGCATCTAACACTTTTATAATGTTATACAATGTATATTTTGGAAGTCAATATTTCTGTTTAAAAAAATGAACAAAGAGCCAAGAAGCTTCATAAGAAGCTGGCAGATTCCTCAAAGTCAGATGGATGGTATTTTTTGCCAGCCAGAATATTATATATTCCTTAATCATTCACTTGGACTGAGATGTTGTCCTGCCTGCTAGGATATGCGGAAAAGCTTCTACCTATTGATTTCTCTTCTTTTTATAGAAACCTGACTGAGTGAAGACCTAGGAATTTGGTAGTAAGATGAAGGACAGCTAAGAAATCCTTTTACAGGGAGGCTCTCAAAATGCACAACAGAGGACATTGGCTCCAATACTTCCCCAGCATGAAGGCACCGGGAATAAATTTGTGACAATCAAAGGGCAAAATTAAAAGTATGTTGGACTGGGCACTTATGGATGAGGTGCATCAAAGCCTTATTATATTCAATGCAGGTGAAGCTGTGCTGAAACAAGAATGGGAATAATAAGTAATGACAAAATTGTAACATCACAGATGTCTATATAGTATGATTTTGAGTCATAAAGACTAGCCATCAAACTTTGTAAGTGTGAAAGGAGCAAAGATTAAAGGATTCTATCAAAAAGGACACTGCAGGATAGATAGTGATATTTAGGTTTTAACCAACATTAGTCAAACCAATGGACAAGTAAGACTTGGCCAATATAGCTAAAAATCATGCAGCAGTACAAATTATGAGTAGTAAAATACAATAGAGATCTGGCATTTTGCCTCTCATGCCAGCACATTCCCTGTCTTTCTTCCTTAGCACAGAGAACTAGGGCTCAAAAAAAAAGGAGAGAGTTCTGCATGCAGGTGCCATAGTGCTGCACTATGTTATTTTTCTGGCACATCTAATTTCCAAAGGGCTGGAACAGGCTCCAAGAATAGAGCTGTGATGGTACATGTGAGCAGGGTGGAGCAAAAGGATGGGTGGTAGGTATGTTTTGCTACTTGGCTGCATGTTGGGGGCAACTTCCACTTACCCTACGTGAGGGGCAAATGTTAAGGTTGAAGAAAAGGAATGGTTGAATGTAATTTACAAAAATATAGCCACCATAAATACACCTTTGTTGTGTCCTAGAAAATGTCAAACAGGCTTACTATGAAAAGTATGCACACTTCTGTGAAAGAAACTAAGTGTATAGTCAAAATATTAGAGATTAAAAAGTAAGTTATCAATTTACAAAAAGTCAGGACAATGAGACATCATCTCCCGCCCACTTTTGACATTTCTCTTCTTTGTTAAGAAGCAAAACCCCAGCACTTGGCTGTGGAGTTTACCTTTAATATTTTTTAAAAAATGTTTTATATACCTTTGGAATTTTTTAATGCCACAAAAAACTATTACAACTATGTACCACTGACTAAAATTGTTCATAGAAATTTGATAAACGGATGAACATGAATGCAGACACCTTCCCTATCATGAACTCAAAAAGCTAGCCTTTTTCATTTAGAGCAAAAAGGGGGGGGGAAGGGGGGAGAAATTAAAGAGGTTTATCCAATTAGTAACAAAAAAGCATCCACTTAACATACATTTCCAGCAGCAGGTTCAGAACAAGCAAAAGAAAATGTCATAATCCAGTCCGTAGGCTAGATTTCTCTAACCCCATTTTTTCTATTGCATTAGCCTGTTGCTTATCAACCGATGGACCCCAACAGTTGGACCCCAATAGGCTGGTGCATCCTAAGTCCAACCTGCTTCTGCAGTAGGGTTGCTAGTTTAGGTCTCCAGGCTGGTTGCTGTCCAGCTGCCATCTACAGAAACAACACAGATTTTCCTGACCAGCTTCTCTGTCTTTTTATCAGTCCTGTAGTTTCAGATTGGTTTACAACAGAGCATTTTGGCTTCATTCTGCAGGGATGTGGCTAGAGACTCCGGTTTATGTGCATTTGCTTGAAACTCATCTAACTTTACCTTTTCACACAGCATGCAATGCATTTAAGGAATTGCTACAATGATGCAACACTAGTCATTGATTCAATTTTTTTTACAAAGAATTGGACAAATTCGCAGATAGCAAATCTTACAAGAACTTCCAGCTATAATTCAGGACAATGTAGTCTCCAAGTGCAGAAGATGTATACTTCTGATTACCAGATGCTGGGGCCACACAGTAAATGGCTGTGCTCAGCATACACTACGTATGAGTTTCCTAAGGTATTGTGACTGCTGTCACTGAATACTGGACTAAATTAAATTTTGCTCTGATTTAGCAAGGCAGTTCTTATGTCAACATATTGTCTACATATTTCTTTATGAATGTGGAATATGCCAGACTATGGATGTAGTGCATTTATTCTACTTAAAAATAAATAAATCTAAAGTTGTAAGTCCCAGATATGAAATCTGACTGAGTACTTCAAAAAACAACTTGGTAACAATGAAAGTTAAAAACAACAACAAAACCAAATTCTCTAGATTAAAATTCTCTAGATTAGGAACAAGATGTACAAACTACAGTATATGTGCTTCTGAGCAATTGCAGATTAAATTTCTATTCAGTGGTGCTAATCTTATTTATAATTTATTTTGGAAGCCTACTGAAAACTGAGACTGAAAGAACTGAGATCAAATACTTACTTGAGTGATTTTTTCAGCTCCTTGGAAGCCATGTTTCTCAAAGTGTTCAGCTAGGTTTAGGAAAGTGTGACGTTCTAGATAGCAGCAGTTGCTAAGCACAATTAAAAGTCTCCGCTCCTAAATCAAGGAAGATTTCAACAAAAAAATGAATTAATGGTACAAGAGAGGCACACAGGTAAACAATTTTGCTAAGAAGAAAGCAATTGTTGTCTAAGACAGAAATCACACTAAGGTTACAAATTATGACCACGGGGCAATACTGAGACTTTAAAATAGAATTGTCTGAAAGACAAGTGTAACCTTAACATGGGCACACAACACAGTATTCAGATGAATTGCCAACCTATTTGCATAGGTGAACCAGCAAGTCTGGTTATACAGCATTGTCCCCAACCATGAGATTCTTGCTGCAACACTGCCTACTTGTCCTTGATTGGGCAGTGGAGTTTCTGTATCATTGCTATTTGGCTACCACTTCCATAAGGTAGAGGCCATTTTTAACTCCTCAAAATGTACTGCTAATCTCTCTTTGCCATAACTGAAGCTGTTTACCAGAGGTCTAAATAGGGGAGTTCGGAACATAAATATAATTTTCGATAGGGCTTTCATCTTAATTGCAACTAATCTGTCCATAATAGCAAGATTGAGCTTCCACCCGGACAAAGCCTTATTTATTTGATCCCACACAAGGCCATACTTAATGATAAAAAATACATATTTAGATTTTTGTTTTATGTATGCCCAAATACCTGAATGAGACATAATGCACCTGAAAATTTAATATCATGGAGGACTCCTTTTGGATCTTGGGAGCAATATGAAAAAACGTGGGATTCTGATTTTTTTTTTAAATCTACCTTCAGGCCAGTAACCAATTCAGACTCAACACCAACTTTTAAGTAGATGAATGAAGGGCTCAGAAAAGGTAAGAGCGATACCACTCACGTCGATTCCTAGCAAGTATTCCTTTGCTTTAATTTTAACAACTTTGATTTCTGGATTGTGATGCAGCTTTTTGTTACACCAGCATAATTTACACTGGCACATATGATGCTAGCTTCCTATCATTTGGATTACTCTGCCCGTATGTGTACGTAAAGGTAAGTCCCACTTACCAAAGACAAACTGGAGTCTTCATGGATACTTCCAAATAAATCTGAAGATGAAACATCAGCTGAAAGACTGAAAGATTTTGTAAGAAGTTACTGGTGAAGTACTTGTTCTAAATACATAAGAATGTATCTCTACGTTACTAACTCAAATTGGGTTTTCGCTACTTAAACCCAAAGAGAAACAGGTTGCCTATTTGTAACTGCGGTTGTTGCAAGTGGTCATATGTGCAGTATGGGATCTATGCTCATGCAAAGCGCCGTTAAAGAACTTTTAAGAGCTTGGTGATAAAAGGTTTTGGCAGGAAGCCTGCTCCCATACCTCAAAGGGCATGGGTTTTCACCTTCCTGTTCAAATTCTTTTTCTTCACTGTCATACAGGCAGCATCTGTAGGGATCTTCAGTTCCCTCTCTTTCAGTGGGTGGGGAGTGAGCTAGGCCTTATTTCAAATATAAAGACATACCCCCCTATATGAGACTGCACAGATCCCACAAAGAAGAACCTGTAGTTCAGAAAAGGTGCTGAGAATGGTCTGTAAGAATTCTTAACCTCCCTCACAGAACTGCAGCTCCCAAGGAAGGAATGATTCTGTTTAACAGTATTATGGACATGCACTTATCGACCAGGGATGCCCAAACTTTTTTCAAGGAGGGCCAGAATTGATGGAGTGAACATGCGTGAGGGCCGACCAAGATTGTTGCTTTTTTTAGGATTGAAGTTGTTGAGCTTTTTTTTACAATTTTACCCCAAAGTTGGTGAGCTTCTTTTAGGATTTTACCCCAGGACATATACTGCCAAGGGGAATAGATCGACTGGTGGGCCAGATTAGGCCCCCCGAAACAGACTTTGGACATGCCTGACTTAGACCTTTTGGAGTATGGCTGGAATACAATGGGACCTCTGGAGTTAACGGCTCATGAACAATCTCGGCCTAAGTCATGGACTGGAAACATGTGGCCCTCCAGATGTCAGATTTAAATTGCCATTTTCTCCAGCTGGCATAGCCAACAGCCATGAATGATGGAAGTTGTCATACAATAACAATCTGGAGGACTACAGGTTTGCCATCTCTGGCCTAAGCCATCATTTTAAAGTCGTTTGTTCAGAAACATAATATCTAAATTAAAACAACAACACAGAAACAACTCCAAAAACAAGAACCAGAACATTGGAAGAATACCAATAAACTAAGACAAGCTAAAGATGCTGCTGAATAGATATGCTTTAGTGTTGGCAATTGAGAGACAATGAGGGAATGAGCAGGAACTCTGCCTCAGATGATTTCCCTTAATGAGAAGCATGGCACCATTCTCCATGGGGAAATGGTATTCTACTCTTTGCATGCACATCAACCAGTAATGCAGGCTTCCTCAACCTTGGCCCTCCATATGTTTTGAGACTACAATTCCCATCATCCCTGACCACTGGTCCTGCTAGCTAGGGATCATGGGAGTTGTAGGCCAAAAACATCTGGAGGGCCAAGGTTGAAGAAACCTGCAGTAACACAACCAGAAACCACTTGTTGAACTTTGGAATAAGTAGAACATGGATTACTGCCAAAAAGACCACGACCAGATTATTTTACTTACTGTGTATTATCTACATCACTATCAGGCTTGGTACTTAGCTGCTCCAGGAAGTCAATGAATACCTGTGAAGGATGAACGGAGGGGGAAATCACTATTTAACATCACTACTTTGATTGTTAGGAACATCATTAGCCAATGGTAAACTCTCAAACCACATATTCATAGCATTTTCCCCCTTCACTCTCACAACCTCCAATTTAACCAAATTTTAATGTCCTGTGTCATCACAGTTTTTGTATTTTATTACTCAGACTTCTCCACTTGAGAGCTGAAATTAAACTAATAGAAGGTATAATCTATGACAACAAACCCACACTTTTATAATAAGTGTATGCCTGTACCAATGGTTGCAGTTCTTCATGTTTCAGTTGTGCCTGTTGCTAAAAGCAGGAACTGCACATTATGAGGAAAACATACCCCAGATCTGTCTTTTGTTCAAAAGGCAAATGCAAATGGAGGATAGACTTGCAGGAAGAAATCGGTGGAAGAAGTTGTTTAATCCTGAAGCAGGTTTTAAACAGCACCACACTGTTCTTGGTTGCACAAAGTAGTTGTGTATTTGAAATGTGAACTCCTCGCTCTCTCAAACCTGCAGGCCTCAGTTCAGACCCCTCTGTTCAGCTACATGGCTTGGTCATTTGCAGCCAGGCCTCCCTCTTACTCATGATCTCCAGTTGTACATGGAAGAGGCAGGGTGCGTGCAATTCTTTGTCAGGACTAGCTCTAAGGGAGCTTTGCACAACACAAACTCATATTTGAGAGGGAAGAGTTCACAGTCTGAGCTACCTACTCTTGAACCCTCTAACCCACCCCTAACAGAATTAGACTATATGCTAACTGTCTGAAAAGCGAATGCTCTCCTCGATTTCTCAAGTATGTAGAATTCAACAGACACACATTTACTGCTTAGAGAACTGCCTTAAGCCACACTTTTATATTACCTGCATAATATCAGTGCTCAGTCGGCACACCTCTTCCTGTATTTTTGGATGCTGAAAAACCTAAAGAAACAGAAAATGGCAACTGAAAAAAGGAAGCATGGGAAAAACCTTTTAAATTAATAAGACAAAAACATGAGGACAGCATATTATGGTGATAGAGCAGAACAGTAAAATCTTAAGGCCAGACTTAGAACTTCCTCTTCGCTCTTTCTCATGCCACTCCTGGTTATGTTAGAATGAAGAAAATGCACAGGCTGGGTGGAGTTATATGGGAAGAGCAATGCTAATGTCATTTTTCCAGCATTACCATTGTTTGTGTGATGCAGTGGCACTACAAATAGTATTTGAATAACCTCTTTACTTATCTGAATAGCATTATTAGGAATTCCTTATAATCCCTTCCATTTATCCTGAGGAGTGTGTAAGGAACAAATTATTGTTCTATATACGTAAGAGGTTGAGATGATTTCAGTGTCCATCATGCTATTCATACCCTTGAATTTCCCCAAACACGACCTGACATGACTTACGCTGGTCTCTCCAGGTTTGCAGTCCAGGACACCTTTAAGTGACTGCAGAGAATGCACAATACACTGCTCAAACTGGGATGGCTAAAAGGTAGAGAATAAACAAGAAATTACTTCTGAAACCTAGAAATCATGACTGCAGTGGAACAGTCCTGGTTTCCAATCAACCATCTATTTAAAGCTCCCGCTCTCAATGTCCAGTCAGACCATACTGGCATTTATATGCTCGTTATATTGTGTAACAGCTATAGTGCCATGTTAATTGGAAGTCAATGTTGCAATCTCATTATTAAAAATACCTTATCTATTCAGTTAACAATACAGGGCTCTCCTCTCTCCTTAACGAATCGCAGGCTGAGAAATAGTAACACAGCAAGCTTCAAGACTGAGTTGGAACTTGATCCTAGTCTGATATGCCACTATATTTTACTAGCTCTCCATATACTGATATACGTATAAATTTAAATAAATGTAATTGCATTTGCTAACATTGATCCTGGCTTATCAGGACAAGATGACTAGGGCATGTATCAGTGTTTTCACTGATATGAGGGGATAGAAAAGGGTGGGATTTTCACAGAAGAGTGAGAAGAAACGAGGCTACTTTTCACCAGCAACTCATGAATAGGGTTAAGCTACTATATCCTCATAACGCACCCATTGAAGTAGATTAGGCTGAAACGAAGACTAGGCCCAAGACCCCCCCCCAGCCAGTTTCATAGAGAGCAGGGAGTTGGACTTAGACTACAGAATCCATCATTCAATACAGATGCCTAAAGACATAGCAGCATACCCACCAAACTGGTTAGGCCTTCATTGTCCACCACCCAGTCTTCTTTTTCAGCTAATCTCTTTACATCTGCAAAAGGTGACAAGTTTTTGGATGGTTATTTTTCTATTTAAAAAAAATTAAAAATGAGGAAAGTCCTCTGTCTATCACTGTAGTGATTTGTCATCCAAATACATTGCCGCTGGTACCTTAAAAAGATGGCAGCAACTTTATTACGCATCAAACATGCTTACATCAAGGCAAGTCAGCTAGTTATAGGCATGCAACAGGTTGGATATAAAGCATGCTGTGTCACAGAGATTATGTGTGAAATAGTTGTTTTATGATAAAACACTAATGCAGCATATTGAAGCCACAAGAATGAAAATGACTGTTGTGAAGACCAATACTTGTAATCCTTTGCTGAATTGTCATTTTTACTTTTAATATGACACAGCCATACACCCAGTTTACTAAAACACTTGAAAATAAGAGCATTGAATGGTATGCTTGACATATATGAAGGTAAAAATCACAAAGAGGATAACAACATTTAGGGAAAAAATCCAACCAGAAGGACACTCGTGTTGATATACACCCAACAAGACAGATAAAAAAGTGTATTTTACTACCTTCAGCTGTATGCTGTAATGTGATCATTATACAACGAACTCTGAGATCCAAAATAAGATCCTGGATGATCTGAAGCATATCATTTGGTATTTCAAGCGCAGCAAGAGATTCATAACTAAGCCTGGAAAATGAGGGAAATAATGTGAAGTTATAGTTTTTGATGTAGTTCAGATGCTAAGGGGAGTCTTTTTTTAACTTTTTAAACTTTTTTTAAAAAGCATGTTCATAGCGTTTTTATATGTGTCTAGATTCCACCCTGGTTTCATATGGATGTAACAATTTCCATTCCTGATTGGGTAGAATCATTTGAAGAACTTTAAAGAGCTGTTTTGATTGTGTTCCGGAGCTATAAACTAATATTTAAGCATTCTAAATAAATAAATATTTTCTCCTTATTTGTGTGTGTGTCACTACATGGTCCCAAGAAGCCTAGAGGTGACAATACTGATGCTTTGATAACATACTCTGTTTTTTTTTTTTTTGGCATGGCTGCTTGGCAATGCTGTAAGCCATCTTCTCCCCAACCCCTAGCTAACAAGCTGATGCCTGATTCCATCTTTTGAGTGCTTCCCACTTGCTATAATTTCTATAAATACTATTTGTCAGCAATCTACTCCAGTAAAGGTACTGAGTGGACACCTGGATAGCTGCACTGCTTAAATACCGTTTACACCTTCTTGCCTTTGCTCTCTGTGTCTCAGCCATCCATTTCCCTGGGTTGTTGATCTGGATCAGGGCCAAGCTATCATAACACCATGACTCCCAACTGTTTGGCTTCACACAGGACCCACGACTGGGTCAGAGAACAGAGCTTACTGAAGCTTAACCCCATGCCACTTATCCCAATGCACACAGGTGTTCTACTGAGTTACCACAGTACTTACCTAACTGTCTGGATGACATGAGGTAACCATTGGCCAGAAAGTTCAGATTTCATCTCCCAGCCACCATATTCTCTCAGTTCACTTTCTCCAAGGCTAAATGGAAGCAAAGCACCACGGATCAGTTTGACCAGGGACTTCATCACTTGCTGAATCATCATCTACAACAGGAAAAGGAAACATTTCGTGGATAAACACCGGAACATGTGTAACAAGTTGTGTTTTATGTAACCAGTTAATTCATAAGACCAGGGCTTTTTTCAGGTGGAACTCACTGGAACTCAGTTCCAGCACTCTCAGATCAGTACCACTGCCATTAAAAGAGAACAAGGGAGACATTCATGGTGAGCTAACTGCTAAATTATTCTACTTATTTCTAATTCAATGCTTATATCAACTAAAACAACAACAGACCATAACTGGGGTATCTCCTGCTCATTCCATCCTCTCCTCCAATTTTATTTAACTTATACCTAATGTTCAATAAATAGACAATGGAAAGGCTATTATGTGTATAATATGTGAATGTCCAGAGAATCTACTGCAGATCTGCCATGTCAGAGAGAGACAATTCCTGCCCTGCCTAACTGCACCAGCTATCTGAAGGGCAAACAAATGGTTGAAGCATGGTGCTAGGTCCAGTAAGGATGGAGAGCTCATAGAGCTTTAAAACCAGTATCTTCTTGATTGGGTGGTAGCTACAGTGCACCGAGGACTGTATGTCTTATTAGGCCATCCCATTACAAAATATTATTAAAAATAAACCTCTGCTGGTCTTCAAAGGTTTTACACCCTTCCACTTTGGGTGGCTGCACACCTACTTACCTTGAAATCATTCTGTCTTTGTCTAGCGTTCTTCTTTGATCTTTCCATTTGGCCTGATTTTTCGGCAGTCTTGGGAAACAGAAAAACAACAACAGAGATACTATGGCTGATAGCCATTGTGAACATTCACCTGGAACAAATCAGCAGGTCTATGTATTCTATCTTAAAAAGTAAAGGTATATGTTCAGGTTAGCTCTTAATAGACAAAGTCTGATTAGTTTAAGAAACAGTAGAAAATTCATGCTTAGATCAAACATATCAACGTGCCAGAAAACTTTGGCAAATTAATAAATCAAAGAAGACTAATGTAGTAGTGTAGTAGTAGTAATAGTAGGTCCTTCGGCAGCAGTAGCAATTTTATTATATATCTGACTGGGTTTCCACAGCTACTCTAGGTAGCTTACAGCATATCTAAAAACCTAATAAAAACATCAAGCATTTAAAACCTCCCCGCAGCCACTCCCAGTCAGCAGTCTAGCTGTTGCATTCTGGATTAGTTGTAGTGTCTGAGGCACCTTCAAAGGTGCACATAGAGCAGTAGTCCAAGCGGGAGACAACCAGGGCTTCTGCTGGAGAGGAGCACCCCAAAGCAGAAGCCACTGTCAATGGGGTGTCTCAGATCTGCTGGAACTTGTGCAGACCCTGCTGCCACCATGTGACGGCAACAGGTCCAATCTAGGACTCTTCACTGTACTATCTTGGAAGCTGCTGCAGTGAAGGGGTATTTTCCCTGGCTCCTCCACCACCTTGTGCCCTGGGCCTGCACAAGAACCAGAGCGGTGGATGCACTTTATCCAGTCTTGCTGCTGCTGTCCAGGGGTTACGATTACAGCCTTAACATATTGTTACAAGTGAATGACATCTCATGGACAGTAGTGATGATTGCAAAACTGGAGTTTGGAAAAATGCCTCTTTATTATTTTAAATGATAAAACTTGTATTTCTTTTTTATTTTTAAAAAGTGATGTTTCTAATATGGGTGAAACTAAAACGGCAGTAATGGAGTTCACATTTCCTATATTACATTCAGGTATACAGAGACAAGTCTGTCAGCTACAAAAAACCCTTTTTTATACTTTCCACTTTCTAAAGTAATATTCAGACACTGCCTACTAAGAATGAGCCTAAGTATGTACTGCCCCATTTAAATATTTGCTAAACATAGGAAGCTGATTCAACTTGGCCTGTCTTGCAAATTTTCAATATTTTCAATATTCATTAAACCTGTTTTGCTTACTTCCTGTGTTGTTCAGTCTAGATAGGCTGATCAGAGGGAGAATGAGACAGGGCAATGGATGATGCCATCTTTGTGCAAGGAGTTAAAATTAGATGTCCTCTGCTCCCTCTCAACCCTATAGATTCTAGAAACATGTAAAGGTGCACCAAAGCTACCGATTCCCTTCCACCCACCACTGATTTTGCTGAATAGTTACGCACCTTCCTATACAGACCTCTGTGGTAAGTACCAACGGTTAGTTCTGTGGACAGATTCAATCTGTACGCAGAAATGGGTCTCCGTTTAGCTACAAACCTTCTGTTGAAAAAAACTAAAAACCCTAACCAAAACGTGTGCGTTTTTAAAGAAATACAGATCACCCTTATAACTTCGAGAAAATAAATCACAGTTCCTTTATTACTGGTCGTTTCCTTTCAATCATTGCTCATCACTTTCATGACTACATGAGGCCCCTGAGGGGTTTTTCGTTTGCTTCTTTGTGCCTCAGTGTCTATGCTCAACTGTCCTTTTAGCTGTAAATTGTCAGAAATTCAGAACAGCCATAAAAATTATGGGCTAAGTGGGATGAAACCCCAAACAGTTTCTCTCCCTGCCTGCTTAAGTGTGGACTTCATTTTAAGGCACCCAGAAGTGCCCTGGATGTTGAACTTTGGGTGCATATGAAAGTCCAGACGTCAAAAGTACTAGAGGAGAATAATGGAGGACCCTTCCCTCGCCCTCTCAGAAGATGGGGGGCTCCAGGTTTGGGGGCACAATGTTTGAGAACTCCTCCTTTTCAGCCCTCTCATCTGCCGTACAGAAATCCAGGGTCAGTGGCAGTTGTGGCTGATCTTCGGTGTGGTAGTAGAAATAAGGCAATGAAGGGGAGCTGCTGTCAGGACTGCCATGCAGGGGGATAGAGGGACCCAATCCCTTCCGCCATGCCCACCATCAAGAGAGGGAAGGCACGCCAGAGTAGCAGGGGCCCTCCCTGTACCTTTGGCAGCTGATCAGTGTTGCTAATCACTGATGCTGGCCTGCAGCAGAACCAGAAAAAGGTATTATTATTATTATTATGTATTAGGTTTATATTCTGCTTTTCCCCCAAGCGCTCAAAGCAGTATGCTTGGATCTGCTTCCCCCTCCTCTCCTCCCCCAAATCTTTCCTCAGAAGAGCCCTGAGACATAGGTCAGGCTTAGAAATAGTGCTTTGTTTGAGGTCATTCAGTGAGCTTGGGGAGATATGAACCTCAATATCCCCAGACTAATTTGATACTCTAACCACTTTACATATTGGATCTCAAGGAGTGTAAGGAAGCAGTTTCAATCCAGTTGCATTGACAAGTCTCACACCGGCTGTTCCAAGGCTCTTCATCTGTTTTGGCTAGCAAGAGGGAACGGAGAGAGCACAAAGCACGACTGATACATAAACAAAGGAAACCTGGAGAAAGATGTCATGTTCCTCAAAGAACTGTATATAGCTGAAAGTATGGGAAAGACTGAATGCCATACCTCACTAAAGAGGCTCCCATTCACATAAGAAATCCAGAGTTTCCAGAAGTTGGGGAGCTGGCTTACGACAAGCTTTGTTAGCTTTTCGACAAACGCCACCTGCTGAGGAGCTTTAAATCGCCAAGCTGGAAAAGGGGCAACAAAATCAGCCGTTAACTACTGAAGGATCCTTGGTAAGGAATTGTTTTCAATTGTAGATGTGTCATTGGAATTCGTCTGCTTTACAAGTTTAACTTTAGGCAATTACAGAGGTGCTCACATCAAGAAGGAATTTTAACTGATTATAACAACCATCTGAGGAACATGCCGCTATGAGGGGCTGGCACATGATTCCATCATGGTAGAATAAATAATCTGATTAGTTTCTCATAGGTTTCAAGTTCTGGTGACAGCACACTGTAAGGATGCTGTGAGGATGCAGAGAAAAAAAATCATCATCATCAATCTACATAGCTCTATAGAATATTCAAACCACTTCACACAATCAGTCTACTGTAATCCTTACAACTGAAGTCTGAGGATGAAATTGCAGGAAATGGCATAAACAGTATGAGTTGCTTAAACACAACTAGTGAGTTTCTCTAGGTGAGAAATAAGCCAGGAAAACTTCCTGATTCATGGATTTATTTAACATAATGTATGTATCACTTGATTGTAAGAAAACCTCTAAGTGGTTTACAAAAGGACAAAAAGGATAAAAAACAAGGGCACTGAGAAAGTAGGCATCTGCTTACGTGACCAAACTTTCTCCCCACAACCCAATAATCTGCTTCAGAGGGCTGGAGCACACACACACACCCCAAGAGCAGATTCTGGGGGCACACGGGTGGGGGTGGGTGGGGAAGATGAGAAACCAGAATTGCTGTTGCACAAAAAGATTTCCATTGTGCAAGCAGGCAGCCATGATCAGGGCATCACACCAGCATCAAATTGCAACACCGGTTTCTCAAAAAGCAGAACAAGAAATAAAATCTCAGCACCTACTTTCATCACGACTGGACTGATTGCTGCTGCCTCTTTTCAGTGAAGCACTCCGACTGAGATGGCCAAGTGAGGAGGAGCGTACTTCACTGTCCAGATCCAACATTGGACTGTGCAGTAATGGATTGCCTGGGAAGTGGGGGGAGGAGAATTATACAGCTATTGGCATTAGCAATCTGTTGATCTGAACAGTGTTAAAACATGCAAAATAAACATAGCATAGTGCTGAGGTCTATACAGACAGGAGGGTGGATGAAGAAAATGATGTATACTTTTCTATTCTTTATGATATGATACTTTTTGCAAAGGGCACACCCATGCTTCAAAACCCACATGGAATTTACCTTTCTGATATAAACAACACTAGCTCATTTCCACTGTACTTTGGTAGGCCAGTAGCTTTATGGCTTTTTGCTGCTCCTGCAACATTGGAGGTGGACTCCAGAGCATGAGCTGATGCACATAAGGGTAATTTCCATGATACAAGTATAGAGGTAAACAATATAGAATTGGGTTAGAGGCAGCATAGGAAATCTACTGCTCCTTCCTAAATTATGGAAGAACATAAATACATTTAAGCAAAAAATTGAGGGTTTGAATGCTGGGGTTCTAGAGCATCCAATAATACAGTCTTTGATTAAATGTTGATGTTACGTTAGCCAGGCATGGCCAAACTTGGCCCTCCAGCTGTTTTGGGACTACAGTTCCCATCATCCCTGACCACTGGTCCTGTTAGCTAGGGATAATGGGAGTTGTAGTCCCAAAACAGCTGGAGGGCCAAGTTTGCATTAGACAGTTGGGAAGGTGGAGCAGGGGAATTCACAACCGCAGAATAACTTTCAAAACATGTACACAGTAGTGCTGCATGTCTGAGCAATTAACAAAATGTGGTTGAGCAGGGAGGAAAAGCTATGTCACAAGTAACACCCACAAAGCACCAGTAACACCCGGGAACCCACAATCCACACTGCAGATACAAATGTTATGACTTATCTGGGAATTGGCTTTTTGCCTACTGCAAAATGCAACACTGGTTGCTTGGAAAATGAAACCCGCTTTAGGTTCCATTTCTCTTGGCACTCAACACATGAGCTCACTATTAAGCCGGAGTGATTCACAGACCCTTAACAAATAAACCTAATTACCGGTAAATTCAAAGAGGGATATGCAAACATTACTCTTGGAATCTTAATGCAACCTGTGTCTCTTTCCCTTATCCACAGAAACCCATTACTGCTACAGTTTCTCAACATCTTCAAGAATCATTTATTCCCTTCTGCAAAATCTTCTAGATCCACCCTGCCCTTCCTTCAGCCTCTCTTCTTTAATCAGTTTAGATTCAGAAAGCCATTGCTGGAATATTCTCTCTTTTGTTCCATCGGTGGGCTCATGTCTGACTTCCAAGTCATGCTAATTTGAAAACACAGGGTTGCGAGTTTGGGAGGCAAGGGTGAAGACAACAAATGGTGAGCTGGCTGGAGCTGAGGAGCTGCTTTCAATTGATTTTTCCACTCCCTGGGAGCCTGCTGTGGAAGAGGGGGCGCAAGAGAAAAGAAAAGAAGAGCAAACTGCAAAATGGAGGTGAAGAGCTGCTGCTTATAGATCTCTTCACCCCACGGCATAGGAGGTTGCAGAGGAAGGCCTGAAGAGATTGTGATGGAATGGAAACTTGCTTGAAAGGAACAAGCTGCTGCTATGTTGGGTTAAAGATACAACTGTGTTTGACTATCTGTTTTTGATGCTGTGTACACTAATGCCTTCATTAATTTGTCTGTTATTTTTCTGCAGGGAATTCTGTATTCTGCTGTTTGCTTGTACATCTGGGGACAGATGTCTTGTTCCTGGGAGGAGGTAGTACTGTGATTTTGGGGGAGGCTAGGCTGTATGCCTAAGTCCCCTTCCAATTCCAGGACCCAGCACAGATTCAATTCCTGGAATAGCCAGGCTAGCTTCCTGGTGAGGTAATGGGCTAAGCATCCGTTGTTAAGGTAACAAAGGAAGTGGCTCAGTGCCAGAGGGCAAATGGGTGCTGTCAGTGGCGAAGGAAGCCTCTCCGGCACCCAGAGCGGCGCGCATGCGGCGCCCATACCCTCGGCCGCTCTACAGCTGGGGGGGAGGCAGCAGGCCATCTTGTCACCACCACCCCCCGGTGACACCTGGGGTGAACTGCCTCCCGCCCCCTCTTCATACACCCCTGGGTGCTGTCCATCTTCCAATCACAACTGTCTGGTAGTCAGAAAGACAAAAGACCAGAGGTGAAGCTGGCAGAAGCCAGAGAGATAACAACAACAACAACAACAACAACAACAACAACAACAACAACAACAACAACAACTTATTATTTATTCCCCGCCCATCTGGCTGGGCTTCCCCAGCCACTCTGGGCGGCTTCCAAAAAAATATTAAAATACTGTAATACATCAAACATTAAAAGCTTTCCTAAACAGGGCTGCCTTCAGATGTCTTCTAAAAGTCTGGTAGTTGTTGTTCTCTTTGACATCTGGTGGGAGGGCGTTCCACAGGGTGGGTGCCACTACTGAGAAGGCCCTCTGCCTGGTTCCCTGTAACTTGGCTTCTCGCAGTTAGGGAACTGCCAGAAGGCCCTCGGTGCTGGACTTCAGCGTCCGGGTAGAACGATGGGGGTGGAGACACTCCTTCAGATATACTGGACTGAGGCCGTAGAACCATGTCCAATTTCTGCTAGGATCCAAGGCTGTGGCCATGGAGGAAGCAAGACCCTCTTGGGGTGTTAATGCCACAAGCCCCTCTATCGCAGGCTCAGGTTGTATATATGTGTAAATAAACCATATACAGTGGTACCTTGGGTTAAGTACTTAATTCGTTCCAGAGGTCCGTTCTTAACCTGAAACTGTTCTTAACCTGAAACACCACTTTAGCTAATGGGGCCTCCTGCTGCTGCTGCACCGCCAGAGCACGAGTTCTGTTCTCATCCTGAAGCAAAGTTCTTAACTCGAGGTTAGCGGAGTGTGTAACCTGAAGCGTATGTAAGCTGAGGTACCACTGTATCCTAAAGATACCACAGTCTCCGCTGTCCCTTATTCCAAGAAAACCGAACCTTGGAACCCCTGGAATCTTACACCACTCAGAGATTGGTGGCATGCAAGCAATATTGAAGATCAGTTCTCCTGGCTTTCCTGCAAAGAAGATTGTGATTGGTTGTTGCACCACTGTCATTTTAAGGCTGCAAATATAGAATGTGTCAAGTTTATTTGCAAATCTGCTTCGACTTCTTTTTAAAGAAGCAGGCGTATAACGGATTATGCTGTAAAATACGGATCTGTTCAGTCTAGTTCTGCCCTGTTCAGGCATTGACTGGGCCTAGCTGCCACTGCTACCAGAAAAGCTTGTGCAGAGGACCCTAAGTGCCAAATGATGTGATGTGCTTATTCTGGTATACACAGCTTTGGATTGGTAGAAAACATTATAATTCTGATAGGTCAATCAGCTGTTTTGGGACACCAGCTCAGTCAACCACAAAAGAAAGTTACAAATGTAACCTTTATGGAAATTTATTGCAACCTTAGTAAATCTATATAACTCCTGACTGAAAAAGTATACTGTAAACAATTTAATACAAATATTCATGAATTTTCTCAAATACTGTCAATATGTTCCTATTAAACAGCACCCACCTACTTTCAAACAAAAAATAAACAATTTGGCAGCCTGGCCATTCAGTCCTTTATTTCATGGAGTGACTGATTTAAGCAATGGGTCTACACGAACTAAAGGAACTGTTATTTAGGTTAGCTGCAAAACAATATTTAGGAGTAAAGCTCAGGCACCAACACTGTGAAGGAGAAAAAAAAATAGTACAGGGAATTTACAAAAGTACTTTAAAAACACATCTACTCATGCAGATGTATATACTGAGTGTGGGCATTTGACCGATATTTGCAGAATGGCTTTTAAACGAATTAAATTAGCATTAGCGTAACCTCTCTTAAACAGGAAAACCAAACAAAAACAAACAAAAAGGAAAGCATGCTAATTATGATTTTTTTTCTTTCCCAACCCAAAATTCACAAGGGTATTCTAGAAACCCTGTTGAAATTCTAAATGCTTTGAATCACTCATTTTACATACATATGGTTTTCGCTCTGTTGTTTAAAACTAAGTCAAATAATCTGTAAATTTCCTGAAAATCACTGGAAAAATATAGTAAGACAAAACAAAATTGAAACATAATTATTCTGTTTGGCATGGCTTTTTCCAGGTCAAACGCTCTTCTTCATACATTAAAGCTATACATTATCCCTCTCTTTGCATATTCACATCAAAAACATTTTTCTGGCATTTTAGCATTAGTTGATTTTTTTAAAAAAAGTTTCCAGAATGTTTCAACTTGCATTGCAAAAGGAAAGAGTAAAAACTATGGGTTTCCCCCCTCCTATGTGCTTTTGATATTTCAAAACACATTTCTCATTTATGCATTGTAGCCTATTTCAAGTTCAAAGGATTTCTAGTAATTAGGGAAAAAAATTAATAATAATAAAAAAGATAGCTTAGTATGCTGGTATGGTTATTTTAAAAAAAATACACCAGCTCAAAAAGTTATCCTTTTGTAGTATTGGTCAAAACAGCTTGTCTGTTACTAGATTGATATGATGAGAGCATGACTACACCAAATTGCCACTCCTGCACTAAAAACAAAAAACAAAAAAACCCACCAATGGTTTGTTTATTCACCAATAATAGAAAACAGGGCAAAGAATACGCTCTTGTTCCACTAGAAACCACATCATCAGTTTGCAGTGGTACCAGGAAAAGAAAGTTTAACATGAAACTAATTTCTTAATTGGTTGTCTAGCATTACAAGAAAGTACAACACAGGAGCAGGGAATGGCAACAGCACATATACCCTCAGGACTAATGAACATCTGGAGCGCATTAGCAAAGCTGACTTTTTTCCAAGTTGTCCAGGAGATAGCGCTTCAGGACTACACATTGCAGCCAGGGGAGAAAAAGAGTTCTTCTACAAATCAGCATTCAAACATCACTCACTCAGAACAAAAAGTTAAAGCGTGGCCATTTAAAACCATGCACCGCTATTTTAAGCACTGGATGTAGATGTTATTATCTAGCTGGCTGTGTTTTCCCCAAATTCAGGAGAAGTTATTGTAGCTTTCAGAGTTCAGACATGCATTGAGGGGAAATTTTGGGGCTCACGATATGCTGGAAGAAGGTGTGTTGTGTGTGAAACACTCCTAAATTGCTATGATTATTTTGTAAAAAATATGTTTGCCAAAACTAAGAGTAACAAAGAAAACACAAGACCCGTTTAAAATAACATAAAACGTCTATGAACAATGGAGAAAGCAACTGACCTTAAACAGAGCAAGTGCCTACCTTTTAAAAATAATCTTTTTAAACATTTCGGTATACTACCTAAAATGGCGTTTATAGAGACTGCAATTTATACAAAGCTGCAACTGTGTTGGGAAAATTTACATTTACACAATCTATGTACAGGTTTCAATACAGGTCCCTGAAAATTAATGTGAATCAGTTATTAAGAGTGTGGCTGTAGATAAATTTGCTAGAAGTCTAGGTTTAGCAAGAATAATAATTCTGAACTAGGAATCTTTGATTTTTTAAGAAGCAATGCACAAATGTTTGGTGGCAATTTCATTTCCCCCAAAACATTTCATTTTTTCCACAACTTCATCTGCACAATTCACATTAAGCGAGACACGCAGTTTAACGTCGTTGATAAGAGCTAATGTAAAGTTTAGTTCTATCTGTTTTTGATCTTTTAGCACAAACATTCCAATGAAATTACTTGTGATCTTGCTTAAGCACATGGCTTATCCAACGGATCTTTGTTTACATAAAGGGAAATCCATCAAATAACAGAAAAATCAACTGTTATGCATAAGAGTCTGTACACAAGTTTATGAAAGTTATGCAGATATGTCACAAGATGATGAAATTCCAGTATTTTCTCTTGCTTTGCACACCATATCGTGGTCTCTCTTAACGGCTACAATAGTGAGAAGAAACACTGATCTATAGCTGTTGGATTCTCTGAAGGGCAGCAGACTTCCTTACCGCCCTTAAACACCTTTGAACATTTTTTCCTGTGCACAGCAGGCCCTTGTCCTGAGCTACAGTCCGACCACCCACCATTGCTTGTTGACCAAACAGGCAGTGCCTAAAGCCTGCACCGACACAAGGAGGATAGGATTCCTTTCAAACACGCCACACAGAAGACTTTCAATTTGCCGAAGCAAGAAATTAAGGAAGTTCCTTTAAAATTAACTTGAATCAACAATGTATTTTTAAATGTCCTGTTTGTTCCCCGTATCTGTCTATATTTGGAAACTAAGACGAGCCATTTATGAAGCGCATATTAAAAAGATATTGCTAATAAAAAATATGCCTTTCATTTAAAAGCTTTTTGCTATCATAACTGCCAACTAGTTCAGTTCACTTTAGAAACATTTTTTTTTTAAATTAAAACAAATACACATTTTGGTATTGAACAAAGTGGTTTTAATATCTATCAATTGATTGATAAATGATTTTAAAACAAACAAACCTGAGTTACCAGATTTTGCAGTGTATTGAAGTAAAACCTGCCATTAATATTTAGACTGTTTCTGAGTTCCTTCTTTCAGTGCTTTAGGTGAATGGTAAAATCCTGAATGTGCCCCCCTAAGAATTTTATGCATTTAAAATGTGGGGAAGCTCAGAATTAAGGGTGAGTCTAATCCACAAGAAAACTAAAGTCTTGCAGCAAACGTCTAACATTAGTTATACACAGAATAGACCTACTAAAATCAATGGGCTCAAGTTACTTAACATTTATTTTCATAGGTGTACGCTGAATATGCCTTAGTTGGATACTCCACCCCCATGGTCAAGAATTGAAAATTATGGAGCAGTTTTGAAAATGAAGATAAAACAAACTACATATAAAAAGAAAAATTGGGGGGGGGGGAAACCTCCATGTTACTTTAATATTTGGACTAAGCTCTAAATGCCAGTGCAAGTGATCAAGAACTGTACCAATACTATAGCTCAGGGTTTCCCAAACTAGGGTCTCTAGCTGTTTTTGCAATACAGTTCCTATCATCCCTGACCACTGGTCCTGCTAGCTAGGGATGGGAGTTGAAGTCCAAAAACAACTAGAGACCCAAGTTTGGGAAACCATGTTATAGCCAATAAAAGTGGCGCACAGACTCATGCCACTCCTCTGGGACTCTGAGGAAGAAACTGCAGAGGAGAAGGCATAACTGTACATTGTCCTTGAACTTCATCATGATGCCATTTTTGAATGAGCAGTCCACTCATTTGTTCCTGATGTATGTATGTCTAGGTTAGCAAAACACTACAGTGAATGCAATTTAGAGCTTTGTGTGGTTTTAAACAAGGCAACCTACACCTTCTGCCTCATATGCCCAGGGAAGGTTGCCATTTCACAGGCCGTGTCAGAAGCCTCCTCTTTGGTTGCACCTGCTAAAAGTTGGAAGGGAAGAAATAGGATCCAGCTGCTCAACTGCTGCTGTACTTGCTGCTGCCTTCTGTTCAGCATGGAGGAGGTCAGCAATTACTCTGAACCCAATTCAAATTGCTGTAGAGCGAATTTACCTATACAGACTTAGTAAGACTCTGTGGTCAGCTTTGTGACAGTGTGGAGCCTATGTATGACCTATTTTAAGATGCCTTGACATAGCATGGATTATACGATGAACCTCTCTTATGTAAGCCCCACTGAAAAGAGTTGCACAATACCAAATCTATTTAATACAGCATGTGCCTCTGAGTGCTGGTCTTGATTAAACTGCATAAAATTCAGAGGAACTGGAACTGGTTTAATTTGAACAGGGTTTATATAGACATTTCTTTGCAAATTTCAAGAACCCAGTTGATCAATACTGACCTTCGCTGAGCTTTATTATACTTTTTAAGATCTGCAATATTTTGGTATAAATGCACTTGTAGTCATGTTCATCCTATTTTAAGATGCGGCTGACGGAAGTAGGTAAGCTACCTAAAAGTTGTGAAACATCTGCTAAACTGGCAAGAGCTCAAGAGGCAAATGCCAAGCTGCATAATGATTATTAGTTTAATTTCATAACTGATACTACATTAAAGCTTTGTCTGAACATTCACTGTTAAAAGAATATTTCTATTAGGAACAGGGGATGTGAGTTAGGGATGAAATAACTCCCAGCTGCAAGAGGCCTTCTTCCAGATGTACAGTATGCAAAGGCAACAGAGGAGAACCAGCTGCTAGGATAACAAATTGAAAAGGCTCCTTTGACACAGGCCCTGTTGGCCTGTCTGTCTGATCAAACAAAGATAGATCATTCATTGCAAGGTGAATAGAAGTCTGGTAGGAGGCATGAAAGGGCAAAGATCTGTCTGATTTCCTAGCACTTAGGCAAAGCTACTGGTACGTTAGAACTAAAAGCAAACACATATCTTTACTCCAGGAACAGAAGCAAGTTTCACAATTTGCTTGATATTCATACTTTTCTATCAAAGTTGAACATTTTGCAAGAGTGCTCAGAGATTCTGTAGGAGCTAGCATGATATCAAGCATACCTAGGAATAAGTTAAGGCTTTTCTACAGGTATATTTAAAAGACTTCATTTCTAAACTGCATAGCACTCCCTTCCTGATTTTCTTGTTTGTTGTCCTATACAACTTGTGTTGGGAAGTCTGTTTGAAACCCCCCTTCCTCACACAATGCCAACAGATAAAAAGAGAAGCAGTAATCAGGCAGAAGAGCCACAGCATATTACTGTATTTCCCCAGCAGCAGAAATCAGCACTAAGCACTAAGCACTAAGATTTCTGCCACTCTGGGGAGTCTTCAGCCCAACTCAGACATAACGATCTCAGGCTGATAAACCATGCTTTATTGGCCCCCAAACAAACAGAGAGCCTGCGTATTCCACTTTTATGTATTGCCCTTGCATGCCCAGCTGCAGTACTAACATTGTGACTTATTTAAACCACAGTTTCCCCTTACTTGAACTGTGGTTTAATACTAACCAGGATCTAAAACCAGATCAAACTCGGCATGCCTTAATCATGCACTTGGTCCTAGCAAAGACAGCAATGCACTATAAACTGTTTAAACCCACTCACATCTTTTCCTAGACACAGTTACTTATTTCTTTCCAGTCCCTCAAATGCAAGCTACCTTCTTCCATAAAAAACGGTTTTGCAGCTTTTGTGTCCCTGGAAGAAGAGGCCAGGGTTCTTTCCTAGCACATCAGCTCAGAAATGCTCTCATGGGAGCTCCAGCTGTCACTGCTTCTCTTGATCACCAGAAAAAGTGGATGGCAAGACAAGCAGTGGCTGGGTATCATTCCTACCAGGAAGGGAGTTGTGTTTTTGTATCTTCCTCCCTGTCAGTTTCAAGAATCGTAAGAATTCATATGAAATATGAATTCTTGTAAAATAAGATGGATCAAAACTGAATAGCTGAAAAGGTTTACGTATGCGAAATCTATACAAAGAGAGAGAGAGAGAGAGAGAGAGAGAGAGAGAGAGGCGGCGGAGGGAAAACCTATACTGCAGTCTTCAGGTTCAATGAAGGACACTTTTTCAAACAAAAAATTAATTACCTTTTTGTTCTTTAATATAGCTCTCTTTACAGTTGTGCATAAGCTGCAGAATCCACTTATGCTGGGCAGCGATACATTGCCATGCTGGGTCCCCTTCTGCATGGAGATCAGAAAGATACCTGCAAAATTATTATGCTGAATAAATGAGGATTCAAAACCAATCCATGCCACTTCTGTGTTTCATGGATCACTCCCCTTTTTTCCCACCCACCCCAGTCCTGGGCAAAAAGGAGCAAAACCAGAGTTCTGAAACAAAACTGATGATTTGAAAATCAACAGTGCAATTCCAGTCAAGAGTAAGTCCCAGTGAGTCAGTGGGGCTTACCCTCAGGTGAGTGGGATATGGCTTTAGCCTATGTCACTATTACAGAAAGACAGCCACAGAGCTTGTGTTAAATGTGCATCTTTTTGCAATATTCCAAGGCAGCTGTTTCCAGTTAACAGTGCAATCCTAGACATGGACATTTTAGAACCACCGAGTGCAATCGTGCATACTTCCAGGTAAAACGGTATGTATAGGATTGCAGCTTAAGTACAACTAATCCTGACTTCTGAGCAAGACAGGCCCAGTTCCCAAGCAAAATGGAAAGGTAGCCAATCGCAGGTAATTGGAGATTAAGGCTTGTTACACATGCAAACATTCTAAGTCGTTTAAAAAAGTGGCCTATTCACCTAGCTTTAAGTTTCCAAATACAAAAAAATACTTTCACTAGTAAATGCCTAGAGGCAGACACACTAATCCAGGAACAAAGCATGTGCACGTAGTTATTAATACTGATTTTTATTTTTAAAAGAGAGATTTTTGTAAATTCACTGTGAATCTGGAAATGGAGGCACTGTGGTATTATGCTTTCAGTCTGCTGTTTTGTTTTGCCAGATTGTGCTACTATAGGCAGTTATTTCTAGCTAACACCATGCCATTTTTATATGGGATTGCATTCATACCGCAACACTATTTTCCAAGGCTATAGGAGTCTGTAGACTCTGCAAATGATAACTTATTTACTACACTTATATCAGGTAGTGCAGACAGTGACAAGACCTGCTCAGCTTCAGCCAGGTTGCTGTGTTAGATGCAGACTACAAGACATAAACTAAAGGCAGCCCCTTATTTACAAACGCATAGTAATGTTAAAAGGGGGGGCACCTATATCACTCATATCCTAGTAATACACCAAAGCAAGCTGAGAAGTTTTAAGCCTTTTTAAATCCCCACTCAGTATATGTGTGTTGCGGGGTTTGACATAATATAAATAAAGGGATATAGTTAAGCCAGAGCACTTTTATTCTTTCTTTCTTTTCCCCACTGGCAAGTATTCAAGATTTCTGAAAATAAAATCAAAAAATTGAATAGAGGGTAAAAAAAAGCAGCAGTTAATTATGAAATATGTCTCTAGCTAGTACACGAGTCTTGGGGTGCAGCTCCTCCCACTGTCTACTCTACCTCACTGCATCTTTCCGTATTACTCAGCTGTGATACCACTTCCCCTACATTTCTTGGGGAGTGAA
Organism: Podarcis filfolensis; assembly: GCF_964270895.1. Lineage (NCBI taxonomy): Eukaryota > Metazoa > Chordata > Lepidosauria > Squamata > Lacertidae > Podarcis > Podarcis filfolensis. Next base: position 26,678,274 of record NC_139603.1, on the reverse strand, counting down.
GGGGAAGTCACTGAAAAATTATTCTAAGTTCTTGCATCAGCTCCAGGGGCTTAAGCAAGCTGAGCAGTTAGAGTATTTGGCAAGAGGATTCATTATCCATCCTCGCAGGTTAAGGAGATACACAGGACCCTAATTCAGATGCTTACCTGAGCCAAATCCTGTTCCGTGGGACAGAAGCAGGAATATTCCCCTCCATCATGCTCATAATGCGACACAGTAAGGGAAGCAGGAATATTCTCCCTCATAGGGGAGGGGGAGGGCCAAATTGTGTGATCTTCTGTCTCTTCATTGAGAAGAAAGAACTGCACAGACATAGGTGCATTCAGCTGGCTGCAAGGAGCACTGGTATTATGACATACAGTGGTACCTCGGGTTAAGTACTTAATTCATTCTGGAGGTCCGTTCTTAACCTGAAACTGTTCTTAACCTGAAGCACCACTTTAGCTAATGGGGCCTCCTGCTGCTGCTGCGCTGCCGGAGCACGATTTCTGTTCTCATCCTGAAGCAAAGTTCTTAACCTGAGGTATTATTTCTGGGTTAGCGGAGTCTGTAACCTGAAGCGTATGTAACCTGAAGCGATGTAACCCGAGGTACCACTGTACATAGTAAGTGTGGTGATGGGATGTACAGAATTGTCTGCTCCTCCACAACTGGAATGGGATTTTGACCCAATTAAGCACTGCTTAAGCTTCAAGTGTCTCTTCCCCATTCTCACTGCCTTGCGCACGGCTACTGTGAATGAGAGGCTCACACACTGTGCTCTCTGGGGACCAGCGGTGACAATCTATGTTCCTGTCTGCACCTGGCAGACATTATAAATGAAGTTAAGCATATGCTACTAGCCTTCTTTTAAAAAAAACCCTCCAAAACCCTGTATGTTCCTAAAACAGCATTTCAGTTCTTCAAGGTTCTTTCCAGTCAGTCATATATAAAGTATGCAATATTTCCAACCATTGCAACAGGAGCCTTATTAAGAAACTTGTGGATATTTAGGCTTCAGGACACCCAAAATTAACTTTAGGTTTGACTCATAATTAAACCTGTGCAATGTTGTCTAGAAATGTGTCCCGACACACACTGCTGATCAGCAGAGCCTGAAAACCTTGCCGAAGTTGGCAGCACTGGGGAGTTCCCTTGCTTCAGCAGCGATCAGAGGCACTCAGGGATTTTCAGTCGCAGCAAATCCTAGTGGGGCTTGCAGGCACACATTGCCTGAAAACCTCACTTTTTGAACCAATCCTAGTGGGGCTTAAATTAGGTGCCAAATTTAAAATGCCCTGAATACAAGCCCCACCGAGCCGTTTCAAGCTCTTGCCAAATTGATTAGTAAGTGTTCTGGGTCTCAGAGTTTAGGATGCAAAATATGAAAAAGAAATCATGATGAAAATGAGTCCTCTGTTGCTGCACGGATGCATATAGCACACTGCTTCTAAGCAGGAAACAAGATGGATTAAGGCCAACAGATGAAACAGCAAATCCCTGTTTGCCCCATTCAACTCTGTCACTTGTGCAGTAGCATCTAGCGGTCAATGTGGGTACAAAACATCATCACTATTTTGTCTCCTCTTTAAAAGAAAATGGCATAAGCTAAAATAATTTGCTTTAATATCCATCTCTAAAACCATTAAATTCGTATTTAATTATCCAAGTTAAATATAGCCAACTGAATAAACTGGACAACAAGAGAAACCAAAACTTCTTGCCCCCAGAGTGATATATAGCTCCTTTAAGATGCCTTGTATACTGTGCAAATTTCCAGATACTCTGCATTGCAGGAAAAATATTGATTAGCTGCATAAGTAAGTGTTTTCAAAGCTCTGTATGTGTCTTCCAAAAGAAAAGGTGAAATTAAACGAGTATTAAAGGACAAAGCAATACAAAGGTTGCAAAGTGTTTCTATAATTAACTTCTCCTAATTTCAGTATTGTCCATTTCAAAGGTATTGTTAATACGCACTTTCAGATGAAAGCTACTTTACACCTCTTACATTGCACAAAATCAATCATGAAACCAGTATGCCTAGTATTAGAATAATGCATTGTGTTCCAGTTAAACACAACGTCAGAAACACTTTGAAAAAATGAATCAGGAAAGAGACTTTTTCAAACTTATCTAAACTATTAAATGTAATCTGATGTTAATGTTTCACACAAAACACTGGAGTAGAAAAACATTATAGAGATTTTGCCATTATTTTATGGTAACACATTACTAAGTTAAGAAAAAGGTATTATCCAAAAAATATTCCCATCTATACAAAGAATATATATAAAAGACAAAAATGTGAAAAGGTCACCTTATATAGCGTTTCTGATCATGTAATGTTGATGGAGTCTCAAGCAATTTATCCAAAAGCAGTTTCCTTAAGGCATCAACTCGTGTTTCAACTTCAGCATAATCTATGGTTGTAAAGAGGATAAATTTGGTTTTCCTTAGCATAAAATGTTATGTATATGTAAAGCTAAACCTTTTAAACAGAACCTTTATTAGTTCAAGCTTTTTAAGCAAAACTTTTAGTAGTCCAAAAATGCAAGATATTACACAGGTGACTCTCAGCTTACACAGGGGGTATATTCTGGTGATAGCGCGTAAAGCCTAAACTGTGTATAATCAAAACATATTGGGTTCAATGGTGGATGGGATTGCCAAAGTTTTTCCCCAGACATTTTTTTTAAATTGCCAAGCATATACAGCTGAATACAGGAAAGTTAGATGTGCATAATTTGTGAGTTATCTCTACTACTATCACCTTCATATAATTTTCTTCCTCATTCATTACATTTGTTAGTTCTCTGCTTTTCATGCCTAACTACAAGTAGAAAGAGAAACTGGAATTTCTGTTACTTCTTCAGTCAAATCCTTGATTTGTTTTATTACTAATTTCATCCAATTTCATTTCACTCTGAAATGATAGTTTACTTACAGATATAGAAATATGTACCTTGCAGAATATCAAAACCACATGTAATATGCAACAATGTATTTTTAGAGAATCGGGAAAGAACTAGTAGTAGGATTCAGAATCTTTTTCCGCACTCAGGCAAATACACAAGCAACTTATATTTTAATTTTAGCCTGGAAAGATTTGCAAGAAAATCATTTTTTAAAACTGCAGGCTGCAACTCCATAGCTTTTTAAGATACAAATATACCCAAAAAGACACCCCAAATCTCAACCTGTTTCATGTTACATAATGCCAAAAGGACTGACAAAATCCTGCTATATAGAGTACAGAATAATGTACATTCTCTTGTACTTCTCAGGTAGAATCTGCACTGTTGTTTCAAGTAATTATTCCACACATTGCAAAATGCCTCACATAAACAGAAATTAAATGCCACAGAGGGCTTCTTAGCTTGTGCTGTTACACTTTCCTAACTGACTTTGTAAAAACTCACATTTTTTGAACACTTGAACCTCAGTCTTCCCAAACAATGACTTCGCTTTTTCATAGTCATTAATGACTACATCATAATCACCCTTGAAAAATACAAAAAGGAAAGAAAAAAGATTTGCCACCAGAAATATGTAGAGTTCATTCGGGTAAAAATCATATCTGTACTGTATCTTAAAATAACAAGTACCTTTTGAATGTTTCTTTCAATATTCAGTGGAAGATTAAAAAGAAATTTGAAGCGTTGGAGGACATTGAGTGCATTTCTTGTTGAATCTGCCTTGTCTTTGCGACCCAAAACTTCCTGGAACAAGGTATCTGCAGTGTTACTTGCTCCTTTTTAAAAATAAAAATAAAAATTGGAACATACATGTAAATAAGTTGTTTACAATGGAAAGTAGAGTAGCTTGTAATGAGTTTTAACTATGTATCTGTCAAGCTAATTATAGTGATTAATTACAGCTACATTAACACACACAAACATTCATATTAAACCTGTAAGAGAATTTTTTTTAAAAACCCCTAAGGTACTGAATCAATATTTTATAAGTGTTGATTACTTAAGACTTTTAATGTGGCAGAAACCACAGTACAATTAAGGCAACCTTAGTTCTTAGACCAAATTCTTTGACTTCATTGTGGTGAATTTAGAGTTTGCTTTGGCTACAGAGCTGAATTTTGCAGTTCTACCTAAGCCTTGTAGGCAATTTGATCATCACATAATACATTCCTTTTATTACAGAAGGATACAATGAAGCAAACACGATTTTTAATGCCATTGTTATGAGCAACGAAATACAGATTTTGTTCTTTGATGGGACGAGAAATAATAAACAGATAATTGGACTTTTAAGGAAAATGTTACTAGCAGAGTACCCTTATTATTTTCCATTAAATGATTCTGTTTAAGAAATTTATCAAATTACAAGCTCTGACTTTTCTTCGGATCCAGAGTTTTGAGCAACACAGACTGGTTTCAGTAGATCCTGAACCAGGAACCTAAGGACCTGAGTGGATGAGAATTTCTGTTAAATGTTTAAATTATGAGAGATCAAGCCGTTAATTGTGTTTAATCTTCATGGCCTAACATAGTATATCCAATACTAAAGCATGTTTCAGTTTGACAAAAGTATGCCCCTGCCTCTTTCACTCACAACGAGATGTATTAGACATTTTACTTCCCCCCCTTCCTTCAAACCTGTGACTTATTTTTAATTTACCAGAAAAAGGTGAATGTTTTTAGCTCTTTTGATGGCTGCCTGTAAAAAAAAAAAAAAAAAAAGTTTCGACATTATCTGGTCTAGTGACTATAATTTAAGCAAAGATGAAAAAATTACATCAGTCTCACTGGGTGGCTTGCATGCCATTTTCTCTCGTCAACACTGTGGGTGGGCTGCTCATGTTAGAAGTAGCCTTTGTAAAATAATTGTTATATCTAAATAATGTTTAAACACTGATGAAGTTTCAAGCCCTCGATGCAAGAAACTTTGTTTTGCCAGGAGAATTGGTCCTACTACATTTCATGGTTGTTAGGGAGGGAAAAACAACACACCACAATTACCTGATGTTTCAAACCTAGTGGGGTATTTTTGCTAAATCCTATTCTTTGGAAATGGGTTACCGGATTATATTTTACATTTTTTGTTTTTAAAAAAATGGTTCTGGAAAATGAGTATCTGGAAGAAAATAAGATTCCAATAATGAAATAGGGTGATATCGAGCCAAATCAAATGTAGTCTTCTGATAAACAAGTGTCGCAAAATGCATTTTGATTAAAAACCACATGGCATTATTCATTTAAAGCCTGAAACAGATTCAAAAACATTTATAGTCAGCTCAGAACAATTTACTGACATTTTAGTGAATTTAAATTTCCACTTTTGGAACATAGATCAGCATAGTCAAGGAACTCCAAGACAGTTAGCATATTCAAAAACAGCCTTCTTCCAGTTGATAGAAACAGTGAAAAGCTATTTTTATTCAAAATTTGTTTTTCTTTAATAGTCTGCAACAATTAATGTTATACCATTTCCTATTACGGCAAATGGCACCTATTCTGGCCAAGATGACCAGGAATTTGGCAAGAAATTAGTATTTTTTAGAGATCTGTATACAGTATGCAACATCTTTTTTATACAAAACAAATGTTGTCAGCCAAACTTTTTTTATTTTTTAAAAAACTGACCTTATTCAAACAGGGTTGTTTTATACAACCGAGGTTAACTGGATCTTGTCTTGAAACCCTCAGAACTGCTACATTTGTCATATTGTAAAAGTTGGTAAAACTGCATTTTAAATTACTTTGGTTTTAAATAAAGTTCTTTTCCCAGATGTCCTAAGACTAAAAGAACTGGGATGTGAGAAACTGTGCCTGAAATTCTGGCTCACACTTGCTTCCCTCCAGCTTTGCCTGTAGGGAAATGAGAGTCCCAACAGACAAGTAAACTATAAATATAGATTCTGTATAGCATACCGCTGTTCAAAGCTTACTACTTCCAATTGCAGTGGTGAGACTTTAATCATACGCAAACAAAACATCCTGAGATGAAAAGGGAGAAGAAAATGCCTTCATGTCACTTTTCTGATTTCATTCAATATCCTCATATCCTCAAAAAGTGAGTCAATTATCAGGATGCAGTTCTGTGCTTACTGATACAGTTTAAGGGAAGTATTGCTTCCACTGAGGAAGGTGAAAGAACTTACATCACAATGAAACAAAATAAGAGTCTTTTGCAAAATACTAAATACCAAATACCCTGATTAGCCATGTGCTGGAATTTATCCAGTATAATATCCATTGCAATTTACCACCACAAAAAACACTTTCTTCATATTTTAATGGTTCTTCTGAAAGACTCCCTGTCTCTTGAACAAAATGCCAAATAAAAATGTTTCCTAGTTTGGAAGTCAAGTTATTTCAACCAAACTCTGGTTAAGATGGAGAAAAGCAACACTTAATCACATATTTAGAAACCAGCCTTCAAATCATGAACCTCTATTTAACAGCACTATTTAAGTTTGATTTAGAATGCTGGGATGAATTTTTTTATATATCATCTAAGATTTCAGCATTAACTTGTCTTCTTCCTTCAAAATGTAGTTTATTACAATCCCGTTATTTATTAAATTGTGATATGTGTTTCACAGCAAGTGAGGCAAAGGTTACATCTTCTGCTAAAATTGTTCGAGGGTAAGATTAGGGTGTGGCAGTCCTGGATATAACATACCCTTATGAAGTGGATCAGTTACTCTAATGCTGTGGCCTCATCTAGAGAAGTCAAAATCTCTGTATTCACCAGGCAGGGTTTGAAATGAAACCCCTATAAAAGCTTCAAGCTGGTATGCTAAGAGAACATGAATATCTCTCCCCCTTAGTGCTAGGAAACCAAAGATCCCACTCTGCAAAAAGAAGCCACTTCTGGTCATGCAGTTTTCACAACTTTCCAGCCCTTTCTGCAGTCCCCCCAAAACAGGTGGTCCACAGGGTTCTTTGACTTTCTGCAGTCAACTTTCTGGGGGTACAAGGCCTGCAGGGTTACCAGGGTTGATCTGGTGAACCCTCTCATGTAGCAGGATCTTGCAATCTAAGCCTCTGGCTGAGTAGAAAGCTAAGAAAGAAGTCTGATCGTACATAATATAATTATTTCCGTGGAATATACCATGAGACAAAAACTCTCGGTGTCTCTGCAAATCTCCCAAGTATTTTCAGAAATGCCATTAAGTGACAAAGGTTTCGTGTTAGAAATCACATTCTGTAATTTGAAGGCTTTTTATATTTAGGACAGGGGTTGTTCACATTTAAATATATATATATATATATACAGAGAGAGTTCAACAGAATTTTTTTTAAATAAATAAAGTGGTATCACCAGACTGAGGCACAGAGCATTCCTGGAAACCTAAAGAGGCTAAGGAATTTCTCAGATATAGCAGAAATGGAAATGTTAGTGTCTTCAGTGCACATCAAAGACTCAGGGAGCCATCCTATACACAAAGCAAGCCAGTGTAAGTTAAGCTGATGTAAAACTACACCAGATCCAAACCCCGCTCGGCTGTGAGGCTACTGCTGGTTGAGCTGGAATAAGCATGGCAGAGGAGAAACAAACCTTTAAAATAGAGTTTGAGCTTTTTGCTGCCTTAACTTTGCTGAGTTGCCAGGTCATGTGACTGAGGTGACCATTTTTCCTGTCTCATCCCACACCCAGAACAGCCCTTTCCCAGGGTTTGCACCAGCTTAAGGTTTAGCAGGGACGTGGGTGGCGCTGTGGGTTAAACCACAGAGCCTAGGATTTGCCAATCAGAAGGTCGGTGGTTCGAATCCCCGCGACGGGATGAGCTCATGTTGCTCGGTCCCAGTCCTGCCAACCTAGCAGTTAGAAGGCACTTCAAAGTGCAAGTAGATCAACAGGTACCGCTCCGGCGGGAAGGTAAACGGCATTTCCGTGTGCTGCTCTGGTTCGCCAGAAGCAGCTTAGTCATGCCGGCCACATGACCCAGAAGCTGTATGCCGGCTCCCTCAGCCAATAAAGCGAGATGAGCGCTGCAACCTAGGTCACGACTGGACCTAATGGTCAGGGGTCCCTTTAAGGTTTAGCAAGCTTGGCTCAGCTGGCTGGGTCCCAGATGGGTCAGGATGGAGGAGAAATGCCAGTGTATGTCCAGGTGAGCTGAGGGAGTTCAGCCAGAGTAAGCTGGCTATGCTGGAAACCTCAGTGCTCCACCAGAGACCCTAAACTGCTCATGTTAGAGGATGTTGCTATAGGATTGCTCCCCAAATGGCTACCATTTATCAGATATTTTGACAAATGGCACCCAATATAGAGAAACAAGACCATGTACTTGCAAAATTATTCCATGTTTCGATTGATATTCAAAACTCCTTCTGAAGAATATGAAATGTTAAATGATATAATAAAAGCTATCAAACTACGCTCCGTAAACCTGCCTCATATCTAGATGAATTGCCCTTTGTAATTAAATCCTATACAATGCTATCATTTGTTAAACTCTGAGGCTCCATATATTCTCATGATTTGGAAATAAGAATCTGGAAAAAAATGTGTTTTCCCAAAAATTTCAAAGTCCAAGAAGTATGCCTCAACTTGTTATAAAACACAAAGTCTATAAATAGCTGTTACTGGGTGTTCAAAACTCACTGTTCAGAACATTCTCTAGTTTTTGCGTCATGGATCCTTCCACTTTTTCTGTTCCATCCGCTTCCAGTTTTTGATGGATTGCTGAAATAAAACATCTTGTTAAATGCCAACCATTTTAATGGGTGAGACAACATGTCTGAGCAGTACCCTTGTTAGATCTGAGCGGTACGTGTTTGTTACAAAAGAATTAGGGATCTAGTGAAGCGGGCACTGTTGATAAGAGCCAGATACTTCAGACTTCTAAACTCTCCTATTCTGCAAGCTTACGGTATGATCTTTGGCAGTACGGCTGAAGTCATCAACCTGTGGGGGCCAGGTTACCTTATTTAGTCCTCTGAATTAACATTAAAATTCTGTATTATATATTGGGCTTTATTGTATGTAGTATAAAATAGTTCTGTTTCGTATATTTTATTTTGCTTCATTGACTATAATTCCTTGCTTTATCCGACTCTCAAGAAGCAAATTTATTTTATACCACTTTGTAGGTCCTACTGTGCTCTAATTTGGAAAGGTCAATGTGGCACTGTGGAATATGATAAACTAAATATAATTGTTATCTCACCAACTTTTCACGCCTTCCTCAAACCACTGGTCTTCACTAACAGTACCTGGGCACACTGCCACGACTTTCCTTAACTCTAGAGCTTTTCCATGCCCGAGTTCTTCATTTATTTATTTAGGGTATCTTACCAGAAGATTCCCATGGTAGCTTCCAAATTAAAATACTCCCCCCCCCTTTGCTTCCTTCACGCCTGATGTCCAGTAACTTTATTCTTGTCCTATTATTCTCTACTATTGCTTGTTCTGTAGCATATTTCAGGGGCTATTGTGACTAGGAACCCCTATTACAACAGGTAGTTTATGAAGAACACACACACAGGATTTCTGAATAATGGTTGGACTGAGAACATAACATTTGAATATTTCCAGTTTAGGCAATGGGACCTCTTGCTTGAGAACGGTGGTGGGAGAATATTTGCTGAATTCATTCCCACCAAAGTCCTTCATTTATCAATTTACACCAAGGGTGGGAAGCTTGTCCTGCAGGCCTATGCTTTGAAACTGACTTTCATGTGAAAATAAGAAATGAAAAACCTACAGGGCAAGCCAAAAATATGCCAAAGTAGATGTTAAGACTTCTTGTGCCGTGTCACACATCACATGCCTAACTAAATAACGCTGAATTAAAAGCCATTATCCATACCAATTTGGAATGTGTAATGTCTACAAAACTATTGTTTTAGATGTGAAAAGGGAAAGAAGGGCTGATCTTGCACAGTTTTGCCAAACAACAAAATGTTCACTGGAAGGAAGTTCAGTAGTGCTTGCTTTGGCATTCCCAAAGGATTTACAAATCAGGTAAAATGATATATTTTACTGGATCCCTTTAATGTAAAAATATGAAATCTTCTTGATCACTTTGCATGTTTGTATACCCACATAAGTTCACTCAGTTACACAGATGCCATTTCTACCCGCATCTCACAAATGATCACGTTCCAATGCTGGCATCATCTAAATGCAACCACTTTACAATTAAAGTACACAGGGGATTATAGACAAGATCTGACAAGAGAGATGTATTAATTTTTCTAGGCAAATTAAGATGATCTGCATAGGTAATTAGCAGCAGAAAATTTTCAGTTTGCATAGGAAAATGTTCTGATGCCCCAGAGAGTGATGTAATTTAGTATGTTTATATTACTTGCATTTGGTAAACAAAGCTAAACTCTTTGAACCTGCCAAGCTTGCCTAGTTTCATATCTGCAAATGGCATCGATTCACTAACAAACTTACAAAATAAGAAGAGCTTGCCATGGAAAAATAAAGTGCCGAAAAATGTTCTGCCCCACATGATTAAAATCTGATATGACCACCAAGAACCAGATAAAATATATTCAAGGGCTGGATTTGGACCACCATGCCTGTCCATCAGCAATGAAGGCAACTGGTAACGCTACAACTCTTTAGATTATGAAGCATCAGTTACATGGCATCCCTACTTTCCCAATTTTTATTCCCTGCTTATACCAGCAAACACTATAAATATATTTATTTTTGTATGCTGCCAAATGGGAAGAAGACCCAGATTATGTGGCTTTCACACAGACTGGCAATTAGTTAAAAAGCAGAGAACTGTCATGCTTAAGCCAATATCCATTTTACAACACTAATTACGAACAAGAGTTTGTTTTTCCAGGAGATGTGCCTGATCAAAACAATACAATAGATAAACTAAGAAAACATTTATTATTATATTAGTGCCACAGTATTGATTTTATCTGTGTGGACTTAAGAGCATAGGGCATTTCTGCTTTGCACTATCAAAAAGCTGGAAAAGCCCCAAAAAGCTTTTAAATACTGAAAAGCACCTTCTATGAGATACTGCAGCACACTTACTCTCCAGTTCTACATCCACACAAACTAAACAATAAAGGCAGTTAAGAAAGCCTATAAAAGTGCAGAACACATTGTAAATGTTCCATGACCAGAATCTCACATTTCTGAAATGTAATTCTTCCCACGAGGGGAAAAAACAAAACACTCTCAACAAATGGGTAATGACAAATGTTCACGTAAAGGACTTCTTTTCTGATCCCAGATAGCAGCTTCCCTCAGATTCCTCTGTGCTGATAGAACTAAAGAGAGCTTTTCCTTCTATGAACTACAGATTGTTTTAAGATGAGACGTAAGCATCAGTTTATGCAAGGATCCACGTTACGCAAACTTCTGAATTCAGGGGCCTGCTACAAACTGTGCTGAAAGAGAACATCTATGTATTTAATTTCCAGAAAACAAATGTATTTTATGCCAATTCTTACCTCAGTAATATAGAGAAGCCTGTTAACTCAGTCACCAGAGTAAAATAATGTAAGCATCTATTCACGTGAGTTGTTGCTATTCAAAAGTAAGAATTAGCATTTTTGGAGAGGGAAGTTATAAAATCTTTTGGAAATACCTAACAGGTACTTTTCTCTACCGATATACAGCTTTTCAGAACTTCCTGCCTCCACTAGTGACCTTAGTCATTTATAATGTTCATATTTGTCCGATCCATGTCCATCCACATATTCTTCTAGAAATCAGGGCAAAAATAAAGGTAATTAATACAGTATAGTTTTCTGTATACTGCATCTGACACTTACCTGATAAGGCGTCTTGTGCTTCAAAGAAAGTACTGAGACCTCCTTTGACATACTGTAGACTTCCCTCATTTTTCTTGTTGGCTTGCTTCTTCAAATTCATAACTGCCATTTTAAGTTGCTCAAAACTGAAACCAAGAGGAAATAAAACAAATTGAATTCATTCATATAATAAACACGAAATGAGATACTTAAATTATGAAGAGATTGAAAACCCTAGCTACACACTTAAGAGACACCAGAATGCCTAGTGGACAATTTCCTAATTTCTCCAGTGGCAGGAGCTGACTAGGCATGTTGCAGTGTTGTGCTTGCTAATACTTGATGGAAGTTGTAAATTCCCAGGTTAGAATATGAGACTCAACCATGAAAAAGCCATGGTTATGTGAATGCACCACCAAAAACATTTGGAACAGGTAAGGAGAAGGAAGAGAACAGAACAAATAAAGAGGAAGATTTACAGAAGACGTGAGACCAGCTAGTTCTCAATATCTATTAGAAACAATATTGTTAACTGAAACACAAAGTATTGTAATGGATCCTTTACATTTTCTTTTTTTAAAAAAAACAACCACTAGATTTTGGGGGGGAAGAGAAAGAAAAGGAAAAAAGAATAGAAATAGACAAATTAACAAAATTGTCTACAGCTGCATGATATAGCAAACCAAAATGTCATTCATATGAATCTTTCATCTCCTAGTTGCTGTTACTAGTCTAAAACAATAATTGGATCTTGGCCTTTTAAAATTTCGGTTTTCTATCCTTGTACTTTTGTTTATTCTTGTCATAATGACAAATGTACTTGGTTCAGCAAACATGCCAAGAGGAGGAATATTCAATTTAAATAAGTAAATACGTTAACAATGAACTCCAGCAATGAATTATGGCTACCGTCTAGAGGGCTACATTCCAAGAAATGAAAGAGTTTGGTATTTCAAATAGATGGAGGTATGAAATAATGCATTCTACACACTAAAATGGTGAAATGAGAAGCACAATTTTTCATACATATCAGAGGCAAACTACTGGGGTGGTTTACTTTTTTAAAAACACGGTAAAATCAAATTATTGGGTTTTTCAAGCAAAGTAAGAGCAGTTCTGCTGGATCAGACAAAAACCCAGGAAGTTCATCATTCTGTTTTCGCAGTAGCCAGCCAGATGTCTATGGGAAGCCCAGTAGCAGCCCTCTTCCACTTATGAGCCCCAAGAAGTGGTGTTCACCTACTGTAATAATGGCAACAGATAGCCATCATGACTAGTACCAACTGATAGTCTTATCTGCGATGGATTTGTCTAATTCTCTTTTAAAGCCATTCAAGCTGGTGAACGTTTTCTTGCATTATTCATTCATCTCTTGCATTCAATTAACATGATAGTAAATCTTATGAATAGGAAAATGGTTCCCAGGGTTATTAATTTATGGCTAACATTAATACATTTACACCAAATCTCAGAGTTAAGATGCAATCCACAACCTTTGCAATTACTATTACTCATTATTTATTCGCCTTCCACATGTATGTCTTGAGGTGATGTGCACGACATAATAAAAACTGCTAAAAACAATTAAAGACATAATAGAAAATAACAGCAGATGAGCTGAAAAAGGAGAGGGAAGGAAAAACCCATGGTAGAGATCTGTTCATCCAGCTGGGAAAGCTTGTCAGAACAAAAATGTCTTCAACTGTTTCCAGAAAGTGCAGAGAGTGGGCGCCTCTCATATCTCGACAGGAATACTGTTCCACAAAACAGAGGCAGCCATACTAAAAGCCTTGCTCCAAGTTACTGTGGGCTTTTGATATCTTTGAAACTTGCAGGAGAAGCTCTCCCATGCTCTGCGGTGACTACTAGGTATTTAAGGGCTAAGGAGTTTTCTCAAGTAACCTTATCCTGAAGTCCCACAATTAGGGCATTGTATGGTGGCGATAATTTGCCTGCACAAGCAATCTAGCTTGCCACGTTCTGCACAAGATGAAGCCTCTGGACCAACCTGAAGATTGCCTCACATAGTCAGTAAAAGATGTTACACAAATCTTTATGAGCTACTGATCTGCAACCATCAACCGCCAATTCACACCCAGTATTACTGATATTTCCTCGATAGCATTAAAGCATCCACACAAATTTTGTATTTACAAACCTTGTAGTTGAATGGTTCTCTATCAAATACCAGGCCGCGGAAAAGTTTTCACTGGTGAAGTCAGCACTCATCCCAGGAAACAGAGCTTCCAGCTCCTTTTGTGGAAACTTTCCTCTGAAAAGTAAATAAAAAATATTTACGGAAACAAGGTCAGGAGGAAGAATGCAAACACAATGGATTGTCATTCAAATGAAGGTATCAAGCATTAACATTACAATCCCACATACAAGTTGCATGTGTCACGGGCATCGATGGATTTCAGGGCACTTTTCATGCAAATGTCTGCAGGTCTGTTTTAATGGGGCTGGGGATTTTTTAAAGCTCTGAGCATGTACGTCATTGGCATGGCAGAGGGGAAGCACCACATCCAGAATGGTATTCTCCCATATAACAAATGGCAGGGGCACCCAGAAAAGCACTTCAGAAGAGGAACTTAACATTTAGGTAGGCTTGTGTAGGGGAAGGCAGTCTATTGGGTACAGATTGATGGGTTAAAATCAGCACTTTGAATTGCACTGTGAATTGGGACTGGAAGCTAGTGTGGTTGTAACTGGCAAGGTTCCATTCAACCAGCCCCAGTCAACAATCGAGCAGAAGTATTCTGAAGCAATTGGAGTTTTCAACTGTCTCTCCTTCACTCCCTTCCAAAAGAAAGAAAGAAAGAAAGAAAGAAAGAAAGAAAGAAAGAAAGAAGAGCCCTACATACAACACACTGCATTAAACCGATCTGAATGTTATTTAAGCAAGCTCTATCATATTACACAGCTCCTTGATTTGTGTGAAACTTAACAACTACATTATGTTCCATGATGGATGAAACCTGTGACTAATTTGTTTTCCTGTATTAATCACCCCTGCACTTCTACTTATAGTAGTTAGCCATGGATCACCTGTTTAGAAAATTCACTGAGAGACCACAAACAAGCAGAAACCAAACCTCTTGTTTCTTAACTACTCCAGTGAACTCTGCAATAAAAGCGAACACTCTACAGTGCATGACACATTTAGAATAAAACAGAACCCCCTTTGAGTGAACGTCCTGTTCTTAGACCTGAGTCATATGTTACCACTGAGGCATGGGAAGCAACCATGTCTGCTAAACCCAAGCCCACAAATTTTGTGTACAGACATTACCATTGCAGGGTGGACCACATGGAAATGGATCTCAAGCTTTTACAGTAATAAATAAATTTGCTTTCTTACAGAATAATAATATTAAAATTTATTATTTATATCCCACCCATCTGACTGGGTTGCCCCTTATTCCCTTATATTTATCTTCTTCCTGTTCATAAATGGGAATAGAAACAGAAAACAAAATAACTTGGTATGAGTTTAAGGCTCTGTGTTATAACGTCAGGTCAGAAATGGAAAAATGAAGAGGATATTCTGTCTTAGGGAAGGGTGTTGGATTGGATGCCCCAGTTATTTCCTTGGAACTACATGGTTCAATGAAAATTAGAGCCCTTTGCAGGTGGTTCAGTTTAGAGCCTATATAGCAATGTTAGAAACTCAGATACATAAGCTAGGCTGCAAATGGCCCCTTAAACCAGGGTTACAGTCGCCAAAATAGAATGGCTAGTTGCCATTTTGGGGCCAGATGGCTCGAAAGGTGTATTTTTCAATACGGCTTTTTGGTTCCTGAAATTCATTCTGTTTGTGCAGATAAAAATATAATGGATAGAATTCTATCCGATAGCCAGGTGTGAAATGTGCCTGGCACCTGGCAAATTTCAAACACTAGCCTATAGACATGATGGAGATCTGGAACCACTTTTTCCTGCCCTACTCCAATACATCTTTTATTATGGGTCAATGTGGTTAAAAGCAGCACATGCAGATCGGATCCACACCATCAAGAACCCTTTAAATTGGGAAGGGACAATGATGTACTAAGGGTAGGGGCAATGATGTCTTTACCGCACTAATAACACAGGAGCATAGCAAGTTACTTTATACTGATTTCAAACAAGGGTCCCTCCCAACGCTACCTGGAGATACAGAGAATTGAACCTTGAACCTTTGGCATGCACTGAGCTAGGTCCTTCCCTAACCTTTATTGCTTCCAATGCCAAATTACCTACTCATATAGAAACACATTGTTTTGAGGACAGGTATTGCTTACTCCTCCATATGTGTGCCTCAACTGTCAGAGGGTTGGGAAACCCAAATCTAATGCATCTAGCTATGGATAACATCTTGAAAGCTGAATAGTGGAGCTTAGATCACCAGAAACCACATGAGCACTATTCTTCACTGTTCACAAGATTCTACTGGCTCAAATGAACTGAAGAACAGATATACTGTATCTAAATCAGGCAGCAATTGTCAGCAATAAGGATGCCCTCCTTCCTCCATCCCCTGTCCTCCTGTCTTGCTATGGGTCCAAAGGATATAATGTTACAGTTATGTTGCAAAAAAAAAAGACAGCAGAGCTGCATCTTGCTACGTATAAAGGCAAGACTGTTTGTATTTTGCAAATTTTATTTACTTGCTTACTAAATGTATTAGTCTCCTGATAGCAAACACTATGCAAACAATAACTATTTCAGTACATATTTAAAATATAAAAAACAAAAAATAAAAAGCAAAATCACAAAAGTCCAATGACAATATAAAAACAACAATTCAACAATTAAAAAGGGAGCTAAAACATTAACAAGAGGTAGACAGTCTTAAATGCTAAGAAAGGAAATGGGATTTTTTTAATTTAAAAAAAAACAACTGCTAAAACAGAGGCTGTCAAAGTGGGCAGTAAAAAAAGAACAAAGATTCCACTTGGCTCTGAATGTTGTTTTTTGTTTTTTTAACTGATATTGAAAGTTTCAGCTGTGTTCTTTTTAGTTTTGATTTTTTTAGTTTTAATCCTGTTACCCTTACTATTATTTTTTAATCAACCACATTGGAGGCCACTGTTAGGGCTGAAAGGTGGCATAAAAATGTTTGAATAAATAAGAAAGTAGAAGTCCCTTTAAAAATGAAATAACATTTCAGGATGTTGACTACAGCACCTAGTATCGATTTCTATGCTTCTGGAAGCTAATCACAAAATACACACAGGCTTATGAAAGCATGCCAAAAAGAAATCAAGTGAGACTGTGATAGGATGAGGACCACTGGGCAACGTCCATTAATAAAAACAGAATTGTATTCTGGTAAGTGGTTTGATTATCATAGCTCAGTTTGTCAAATGGACTGGATGACAGTATATGAGACAGTTGGCTCCACTCAAAGTGTGTTATGTTTTCATTGCATTCCACTGTCAAATTAATTTCTAGGACTTGCTTACTGGCTCAAGTACCATAGTCAGCCTGCAACAGTAACAATGGTGAGTCTATGATATCTGTCTTACTTGAGAGGTGAGAGTCAAAATATGGGGTGGCAAACGTCAGCTTGTAACCAAAGAGCGACCATGCTGAGCCGCCTGGAAAATGTAAAATGGCATTATGTATCTAATTTACCTTAAAAACAAAATAGAAGTGTCACATCAAGAAGAATGCAACTTCAAATGCTTTTGCTTTGGCTGGCTCCACTGGAGGTATGTCGAGAAGCAACACCATCTTTAGAATTTTGGGACGTTTCCACATAAAATAGCCTTTTAAAGGGGAATTCACACATGCATATTCACCACTTGATTTCTTATCACACGACCACTCAACAAAGCTCTGTGGTGGAGGTGCTATGGCATGATTATCTATGGTAATGAGGATTCCTTATGGCTCATTCACATATGGAAGTCGTTCACTCATTACATCATCATTAAGCGATGATACTGATGTTACGAATGAGGAGCCCATGATTTGCAATGCTGAATTAAAATTAAAATTAAATTGAAATAAAAAGCACTGTGCTTGGGGTCATATTGGGAGTTCTTTAGTGATTAATCTATTCCACAAATGTAAGTCACTCCTCGGTTCTGCAGTCACTGAGCAGTAAACACACCTTACACCAGAGCTTTCCAAACTTTTCATGTTGGTGACACACTTTTTAGACATGCATCATTTCACAACACAGTAATTCAGTTTTACTAGCAAACTGGAGGTTAAACTAACCCCTTTTCAACCCCGGGAGGAGCGCGGGGAGTGTTTGCACAACACATCTACACACTGTAACTGACACACTAATGTGCCGCGACACACAATTTGGGAAGCTCTGCCTTACACAATCACTTTTTCTGAGATAAATCCAAGTGAAACAAATTAAGGGATTGTTGTTTACACTACTGATGAAACTAATCAGATTGATGTACTTTAGACTGCAGTTCCACCATTTGGGTTTAGCTTGCAGATGCTCCTGGATCCATTACTTTTCCTGGATAGTCAAGTGGTGACTATGGATAGATTTCTTTATTTTTAACGAGATTCGGCTGTTTTGGAAGTTATGGCCTCTTCTGGAGGAGACAGATACAGCAGAGGCTATTCATGTCTTAATTACATGGAGATTTAACAACTGTGATCAGACCAAAAGCCTATTTAGTCCAAAAAGCTGAAAAGTAGGACATGAGGGTAATGACATTCTCTCAGCGTTCTTTCCTAGCAACCGGTATTCAAAATCATGGGATGATAGTCAATGATGGTCATACTCAGAGCAAACCTACTGAAGTCCATCAACATAAGAAACTTAAGTCCATTAATTTAAATGGATCTACTCTCAGTAGAGCGTAGTTGGATATCAGCCATGGTACCTCTAACCCTGAAAGTAAAATATAGTCCTCATGACTAGTAACTACTGATAGCCAGAACCTCCATGATTTTTTTAAGGCCCTCTAAGTTGGTGGCCATCAGCACATTACATGGTAAATAATTCCAAAGTTCAACTATGCAACATGTACAGATCCCTTTCAATTTGGTTCTTATTACTGTCATTCCGCTCAATGTGCTCTTAAGAGATCACTGAAAATTTGAGTTATCCACAAAACTGAGTATTCAATCATTTGCTTTTTAACTTGGCTTATTGAGTCATAGACAAGTCAGTAACAGGACTATGGAGAGCTGTAAAGAGGATACTAACTGTTGGAGGAGCCATAGTGTTTGCCAGTTCATCCTACCCATGAAGAACAAGAATTTGCTATAGCTGTGGTTAGTTAGTTTTTTTGGGGGGGGTAGTGTATCTACTTGGAGACCCCTGGCAGGACAGTCCTTGTGGGGAACCCCTAAAGGGGCTGACACTAAATAAATGACTGCTTAGGGAGCATTCTTTCACTGTCTGATAAGGCTGAGGCCACTCCCCCTAGGCTACTGTTGTGAATGAACTTGATTAGAAATGAGAGACTGGAAAAGGTGGGGGGACTGTGAGTTATCCCAGTTTCCAAAAGGAATGCTGGGAATTACATCTGTGCCGAAAGCTGCCCGTGAAAGTGAATGGTGGGTATTTGGATATTTGCTATATTGTTCTGATTGACTGTACTGCCTTTTTTTCTTTTGTACTAATATTTACTTTGTATTACTGTTATATTTTATATTGGCATTTTGTATTAATATTATGTTCAGCCCCCAAAGTGGTTAAAATATAATCTGTAACATATAAACTGTTGCATAACATTGAATTCTTCTTTGATTTTTGATGTGTATGTATGTTTCATTATTACTGTTTTATAGCTTTTAAGGACAATCCATCTTCTTTCCACCTCTTATCATCTTCTTTTTGTCCTGATGATTTCCTCTTTTAAATGCATTATCAGTATGTTGATAATCTGAAGTGCTTCTTTTATTCTTCTAATCTCTCTTCTCTTTTTATACCTGTCATCGCTATTCTTCCTGAATGCCTCTGCTTGGCTCATCTAAAACTAACTGTGGAGAAGGAACTGCTGGACTTGCCTTTCAGTAGCCTGACCAGTAATTGGCTAGGATGGGATGCCAAAATGCAGGGGTGGGGCTGGCAAGACTTGGAAAACATTCAGACTCCTCCTGATGTCTCATAAGCCTCAGAAGTAATTGTGGAAATGGGGTAAGAAGAGGAGAGGTTTGAAGAAGACAGAGGTTGCCTCTTGAGGAAAGGATAAAGTACCGTATTTTTCGCTCTATAAGACGCACTTTACCCCTCCTAAAAAGCAAGGGGAAATGTGTGTGCGTCTTATGGAGCGAATGCAGGCTGCGCAGCTATCGCTGAAGCCAGGAGAGCAAGAGGGATCGGTGCACACCAATGCCTCTTGCTCTTCTGGCTTCAGGGATAGCCATGCAAAGTCTCTTGAGCGCAGCCGGAGTGCTCCTGCCTCTTCGCTCAAGAGGCTTTGCGTTGCTTTCTTGTTTCTTGTTTTCCTCCTCTAAAAACTAGGTGCGTCTTATGGTCGGGTGCGTCTTATAGTGCGAAGAATACGGTAGGTGGTAGCCTGGGTTACTTACTTCCCCCTAAGGATGAGCAGGGCTCTTGAGGTTGGATGGGAAGACAGAAAAGGAATACATTTTTTCCTTCTCCCTGAGTCATGGGTTGGGAACCTCTGGCCTTCCAGGTGCTGCCAGGCTACGATTTCAGCCCTAGCTTGGAAACTGGGTGCGAGAATACTCCATTTAAGCAAATGCTTCAGAAGAAACAGTTTAAGACTATTGCTTCCCTTGAGAGAATTTAGTTATATGGAAGGATTTGACAGGTTTATATAAGAAGAAATGTAAATCTGTGCCTCACAAATAAAGCTTTTAAAAAGTTATCAACCACCCAGGGGTAATGATTCTGTGCACAAAGCCATGTAAAATCTATTTAAAAACTAAAACCAGGCAGTTCTACTGGACACTGTCAGTGAAAAGTCCCATGAACTGGATTCCATAGGATTTTATAGGTCAAGAAGAGCCATTTTAAGTAAATAAAGACTGAATGGCAACCACCATAAACAAACTAAGTAACCATTCACATTCCCCCCCGCCAGACTCATAGGAGCAAACGTTTGTACCAGCTGTATTCTGTTACTCATGCATGCAGAAGACCAGCAGAAAGGACGCTGGAGTAGACTAAACAGGACAAACCCAAAGGTGTTAACAAGGACTTTCTCCAAAGGTAGGACAGAGGACAAGGATGGCCTTTGGAAACAGTCCAATGGACAGCTAATGGCAAATCTGGACCCAGCCTAAGGGCAACACTGATGTGGCAGAACCTCACTTCACTATTGCTGACTGCATCCATATAAGACGGTGGGAGACAACAGAAGGACCTTCAACTGATGGCAAATACAGGGCAAAATCTGATCAAAGCTGAGCACTTTTATTCCATTCAACTGAAGAGCCAAGTGCACAATTTAATCATTGGAAATGTTTTAACACTGGCCAGATTAGGCCTACGAAGGCATCACCTTGCCTAGATTGCTATGAAGAGTTTTCTTTCCTTGTAAGATTTTGACTTCTGATGCTGACAATCAAAATATTTAACTGAACCTGCAGCTAGCTTCCCAGCTGAGCTGCTGAATGACAGCCTTCTTGTATTTACATATAAACAAAAAAATAAACTACCTCTGATAAAATTGTCAACTTTGCCTACACAAAAGAGGATTCACATACTCCATTAGGTGGCAGTGTATGCTCAGCAAGCTAGACCTTGCAGATGGAAACCATTTTTAAATTTACTAATAAAACGACATGTAGTGCTACTGCGAATATTTTGAGAAATGCCTAGGAATGACATAGTAACTGAACACAAAGCACACACAGGCTTTGTACTATTATTCCTAGCCTGTCCTAGGCAGATGAAGTATATGTAGGATTGCTCATTACTGTCATATTTTAGGGAATGTGTATTCATCTCAGAAAAGAAATGAGCTACAAATCAGTTTTATCAGCACGGAGTAACTGTATTGCTCAAAAACACACAGTCCTATGACACTTTAAATGCAAATAAGTTTATTGTGGTCTGGGTTTTCACAACAAGTCTAAAACCTGAGTGACCTTGTTCTATAGTGGGTGTTAGGAGAGAACAGGCAGCTTTCCTTGTGTGAACTTCCTTAAGCTAATTTTTTTAGGATCCAAGCATTAGCCATTATGGAAGAACGGCTTTCCTGCTAGAATTGGTTCTCCACTGCTGTAGATGTTTGCACTGCTATACATATAGTCCTCTTGGAAATTAAATAAAGTAACCTAATTTATACGGGATCGAACCTACAATATATAGTAACTACTGTCTGCTCTATTTAGCAGAAACACTATACCCAGATTAGAAAGATTTTTGTTAAAATTGCTATTGTAGCACTGAGGTCACATGCCAGCCAAAACTACTATGTTGTCATATGTTGTATGTCAATATCCCTAAAGTCAGTTTTGTTGGTTTTTTTTAAAAAAGATGAGCACTATTTGCTGTGCTGGTTTGTCTGAAAGCCTGCCCCTTCTCTGTTTACTGTGCAAGTATCGAGGTTCAGCCTTGCTCAGACCTGGAGCTGGTTGTCTCCTCAATGGAAGAGGAGGACAAGGAGCCATCAGCAGACCCCTGTACCACCACTGACCCCAAGGAGCTCCTGAACACAGGCATGTCTACCACATGGCCGGAGATCTCTATACCCATTGTTCTCGTTCCTGGCTGGTTCCTTGACCACTAGGACTGCAGAAGTAGACAGGACAGCACACCAGACAGGAACCTCAGGGCTGATGGCGAAGTGCCCAGCTATCTGCATCTACTTCTTCATGGTATGTTCATCTGCAATATTACAGTAGCATTGCAGCACTTAACTTGCTATGACAGCAAGTGTTTTAAATATATATAAAGTGTTTTTTATATGAATGCAACTACTAGAACCTTTGCATTTGTGTATAAAAACACTAAGATTTGTGGTTAGGAAACAAATTAGCATTTCAATAAAAACTAAAAGAAAAAAGACAGATGGATGGAAAATATATTTTTACTCTGCAACTCCTGCTGCAAATCCCAATCTAAACAGAATCACATAAAACTAGCTAGTGTTTTTAACAGCTAATCTCAGGTCATTTGCCACCTCATCCTGTCATCCCCCACAGCTATTAAAATTGTTCACACTGTATGAAGTCTTAACTAGATTTGTTATGTTTTATTACTGTGAACCACTTTCATATTCCTCTCTGTAAATAAAAAGTGGTGTGGAAATATTTTCATAAATAAAAATATGAACAACACTAATATTCAGTATGTTATGAAAACTAAGGGTTGTAGCCAATGTCAGCCCCACTCAAGAGTTCACACATTGAAATTAATGAACATGACAAACAGTTGAATTAATTTCAATGAGCCTACTCTGGGCAGGACTTAGTTGGCTAAAACGTGATCTGTTCTGGGGGATTCCGCTTAACTTTCAAAAATAGATTTGGCGAGGGACTGGCACACATGCAGGGGGGAAAGACCTATTGCACATGCAGAAATTCTTGAGTTGATAGGGCATAACCTCAGACAGAAATATAATTATTCTTCCCATTTCCAGAATAAGAAACTGAAGAAACACTATCTTTCCATGGCAAAGTGAAATCAGACTATAGTCTTGCTTTCTTCAAATCTCACATTCTGAAATATTTTTGAATTCTTACAGGGAAGTCAGGTAAGAATGTAAATTGACACTACTTGGTACTCACTTGTCTATCTCAATACCAAGAGGATTAGCAGGGCGCAGAGACAAAGGGGGCATCCCTTTGTTCCTGTCAGTGCGCATGTCATAATAGTTAATTTCATCAACCCAGACTGCAGACTGATCCAAGATACCTTGAGAAAACAAAAGAGATATCCTTAGAAAAACAAGCTCTGTCGAGCATCGTGAAGTTCTCATGCACTAAGTCAAAAACTCCTACACGTATAAAATGCATACTTAGATAATTGTCTGGGGGAAAATAGGGTAAAAGCAACCTCGAAACACTGCTCCTAATCTGCCTCTGCAGCCAAAGGGTTGCAGAGCAATACGGTTCTCAGAGGATTTTATTTGGATTTCTCACCTACGACACAAAATATGGTGGGTTGTTGTTGTTGTTTGCTTTCCTGTATCTATACTGCAAAAGGAAAACTTCAACTGGCAAAAAAAATACATTTAATTTTGGCTCTACATTCCATCCTACTTTAAAATGCACACGCACCCAAATAGCATCAGAAAGATTCAAATATATTTTATGCTATCAAGTGCATATCAAGTGCATTTGATTATATAATCAAAGCAGATTTATTAGAAACTCAGTGGAATGCCCATTGGATACAACAGAACATACTGCTATACAGAAGTCCATGAGCTTGAGATGCTAGTATGAGAATAGCCTGATTTAAAAATTGATCAGGAACCAAGAGAAGCTCAAGTATTTTGAATTCATAAGATTTTACTTAGAACAGCTGATGTTCAAGGTCAGAATAAATACTCTACATGGCCCTAGGTTCAATACCAACATCAAGGACCAGGCATGGATAAAACCTATGCCTGAGACAGGTTGGGGAACTGTTGCCAGTCAGAGTTGACAGAACTGGACTAGATGGGCCAGTAGTATAAATCTGTATAAATACAGTCTTACGATTTGTTCAAGAAACCCACTTGTACATCCCATGAAGATTTTCTTTTTTTACAAAACTTTTTTATTACAGAACAATACTTACAGGAAGAGAAATAAATGGATAATACAACCATACCTATTTTATCAGGTTTCAGGAGTTTAAAAGAAACAGTGGAAGTTCCTTTGCCCCCTGACTTTGTAGTGACAATAATGTCCCCTTTGTCATTCTTAGCTTGACCTACTCGACACACAATTTTGCTGGCAGACATCCATTCAGCAGTCAGAAGACAGTTGTGTCCACAGATTGTCAAGCCTGAGAGAGTCACACAAAGCAGAGGAACAAATGTTGCTTAACAGTGAATATTATTTATTTCATCATTATCGGGGGAACCTGAAGTGCTTTCAGCCCACAAACGGATCTCAAGTGTCTTATGGATTCACTCCAGAAAGATATTTTTTAAGTGTTGCTCTAAATACATAAACATTAGTAGCCAGTACTGAAATACTCAGTCTTGACCAATGGGTGAAAGTGATGATACAGATACAACACAGCAAGCTTGCTCAAAGAGAACAAGTGGCATGTTACTGTAGTGATTCTCAAAAGTGGAAGCATGAGACACTTGAGGGGGCGAATTAAATTTCCCCTGGCAGAAAACCTTTCACTGCATCCCTACTGACCCATCATTTCAACATGATCTGAGAAAAAGGAAGCTCAGGAAGAAATAACGCAACAATACTTCTCCCGGGCTGGACTCTACTAAGAAGTTCTGCAACAGGGCTCCCCCCTCTTCCCCACCCCTCAAATTGGCTCCACAGGTGTCGGGAGAACCCCCAGAACAGTGCATGGGGTGAGAGGGGTTGTTCTGTCATGGAAGCGGAAATACTCGAGCTAACTGAACGTTTGTTTTAGCACTACACTGAATTCCTCCCCTGGTATTTAGGAAAGGATCTCTTCAATTTCATGAACAAAAACCAACAACATTTTATTGTCTATCAATTGTTTTCATAATACCACTACCGTAAATTATCAGCAACTGCACATTTCCAAATAAACTCTGCTGGATGCATACTACTGCCATCGAAACGGAAACAGCTTTCTTGACTTTACCTATTAGATCTGTTGGGCCCATTCCCAAGTTCTCTCCTCGAATTGTGACCTTTGTCCATGAGATGCCTTCATTGGGAGAAATGCCCGTCACAAGAGGGGGCTTGCGTGCGTGAGACATTATAGCTTTCTTCTTTGATGAAAGACTGATATATTCAGCAGTCTAAATCAGAAAAAAGTGAAATGTTTACATTGCACCAATTATGATAAAACCTAGAAATGCTCAATTGTGTGATTTAAAATGTCTTGATAAGGTGTGTTTAATTCTTAAGTGCTGATGGTTCCTAAGGAGTATCAAGATGAAACTTCTCAACTTTCGAATCAGGGCTGGCTGGGTCAGATGCATGGGGGTGCCCATCTGAAAATCCTGGGAGCTCCCAGGATCACTGCCAGGCTCCCAGCCAACGCTGTCTGTGTGAACTGCTAGCTCCATGTGGGTGGCCTATACATGAATGCCCTGATTCCTGCTATACCAGTTGGACATTTAGATCCACACCCATGATGAGAATTAGGAATTAAAATTCCATTTACTTGTGTCAGCAACTCCAATGGAACTACTTTTAGGGCAACATTACTGTATTGGGCATTCAGTTTGTTGACAGAGCTATCTGAAACAAACCATGAGCCAAAATGATTCACATCAAAAGAAAGCATGAAATTACCTGCCACAGTGCCCTTCTTTCTACAGAATATATCTGGGTTAGGGAGACTTCAGGTGTGCACTATTGCAGTGTGCAAGATGGGGCACCACAACTGCACCATTCTTCTGCATGTGGCAGTGCTGCTGTTACTTGGGAGTATGGCAGCAAGGGATGCAGGAAGCAGTGGAATGGTAGTCACAGGTGAAAGCATGCATGTATCAATGCCTGCTCCAGCCAACCCAATGCTTCCCCTGCCCTTGTCACTGCATCCAGCAAGTGGCAACACCATCACTGCCTGGAGGGTGGCATAGCAGCGGTGGTCCATCTTATGTACTGGGCTTGGGGTCTTTTATTAGAAACACAGATACACACACTAAAAAGAGCCTGGTTCTAAAGACTTGCACTTGGAATTAAATCAATTTGAGTACTAAATTTATTTAATTCTGTAGTATAACTTAGGGCATGTGGGGGGGCATTATTTCATTCCTGCTATTTTTAGCTTAAGTTTGGAATCAGAAATTTTGCAGATCTACTGCCAATCACCCAGGAAAACTGAACGGCCGGACTTTGGCTTGAAAAGGTGACAGGAGCAACCCACGGGCATGACCCCCATGCTCAAAGCAATGGCGGCAACAATAAACTGCTCCAAGGCTCAAATCCTTCACTAACTTACTCCAGGGCAAAGCCTCGCTGAGCATGGCGAAACGGTACTTTCGAGTGAAGCAAGGTTAGGATTAGGCATTGCAAGTGCTGGATCAAGTACAGCCGTACCTTGGAAGTTGAACGCCTTGCGAGATGAACGTTTTGGCTCCCAAACTCTGCAAACCCAGAAGTGATTGTTCCAGTTTGCGAATGTTCTTTGGAACTCGGAACGTCCAATGTGGCTTCCAATTGGCTGCAGGAGCTTCCTGCAGTCAATCGAAAGCCGCACCTTGGTTCCTGAATGTTTTGGAAGTCAAATGAAAGGATTCTGTTTGGCTTCCAAGGTATGACTGTACAAGGATGCTGAACCAGAGCATGTTTCATGCGCGCTGTCTGAGTTGCGACACTAGGCTGGCCATGACCCATGACAGAGCCTGGTGGCCCAGAAAGCCCAAAGCGCACGGTGGCCTCCCAAGGCTCCCCCACGAGCTGGCTAGTGGGGTATGCATGTATGGTGTGTGTACAGTGGTACCTCGGGATGCGAACAGGATCTGTTCCGGAGCCCCGTTCATATCCAGAAGCAAACGTAACTAGTGACAGCACGTCTGTGCATGCGCACATTGCTTTTCGCCGCTTCTGCGCATGACGTCATTTTGAGCGTCTGCGCATGCGGCGAAACCTGGAAGTAAAACGCTCCGTTACTGCCGGGTTTCCGCAGAGCGCAACTTGAACGCACTCAACATGAAGCATATTCAACCTGAGGTATGACTGTACTTGTATTATTATTATTTCATAATATGAATAATTATTTCATATTAATTAAAATTCATATTATTATTATTGCATGTTTGTATTATTATTTCATATGTGTGTGTGCTTGTATTATATGTAGTGTGTGTTTGTGTGTGTGTGTGTGTGTGTGTGTATATATATATATATATATATATATATATATATGTTTGCATACCGCCCTTCATCTGAAGATCTCAGGGCCGTTCATAGCATAAAAACACAAGATAAAAACAGAAAATGCATAATACAAACAAAACCCCCCTCCCAGTTAACTCCCTTCCCCCACTCTCTTCCTTGGCAAAATAAAATAATATAAAAATAAAAGCCCCACCCAACCCGTCAGCCGGGCTTTCCCTCAGCGCCCTCAGCTGAGGTGGGAACGGAGGTGGAGAAGGACCCTCTCCCAACCGTCAACCGCCACCTGAGGCAGGAAGCCTGCAACCACCGCCGCCGCCCCGCTCCCTAAAACGCCACTCAAGCAGAGACCTACCTCCCGCCGGAAGCGCAGCTGGCGGAAAAGGGGCGGAAGGAGCGCTACGCGAGGGGGCTCTGACGCCGCCACGCACGTGACGCGACGGAGCGGAGGCCGACGCACATGACGTGACCGGGGCGAGCGCCGGCTGGCTCGCTAAGCCGGCGCTGCCACTCAGCCGTCCGCAGCCAATGGTTC
Organism: Podarcis filfolensis; assembly: GCF_964270895.1. Lineage (NCBI taxonomy): Eukaryota > Metazoa > Chordata > Lepidosauria > Squamata > Lacertidae > Podarcis > Podarcis filfolensis. The sequence continues at coordinate 26,650,182 of NC_139603.1, read as the reverse complement.
GCGAGAGGAGGGATCGGCAGAGTTCTTTGCCCCGCCCCTCCTCCTCGCTCCTTTCCATGTCCCTCGCCAGGGTCGAGCGCGCGCGTTATGTCCGTGCAAATTGAGTTATTGCTGCTTCTCCATCTACCTTGTGGCAGAATGATACATTTCCTTTTTTTTATTATTCGTTCAGTAGCAAAGCATTCAGAAAACAATTGTCCTTATGCTGTTGGTTCAGGTATGCTACCCCAGATTTCAGTATGTTATTTCACTGTTAGCTTGTTAAAACTGCGGTATTTGCAGTGCTCCCTCCACGAGAGGCTCTGGACGGAAAGTTCACAGCGCAACGTGGTTGTGGTTGTTTCAAACAAGGCGAGGAGACAGGTCGTTGAAGCTAGGAGGGCGGCAAGTGCTGCAATTTGCAAAACCATCTACTGTACCCTGGTGACCTGCAGAGTTGCCAACCTTCCTCCCAGATTGCTGCAATTTAGGGGCAGTGAGGTAGTGCAGGGATAGAATTCCTCTATCAGTGGAAGTTACAGGTAGGTAGCCGTGTTGGTCTGCCGTAGTCGAAACAAAATTAAAAAAAAAATATTCCTTCCAGTAGCACCTTAGAGACCAACTAAGTTTGTTATTGGTATGAGCTTTCGTGTGCATGCACACTTCTTCAGATACACTGAAACAGAAGTCAGTACAACATGACCCCATCTGATTTGCTCGGCGTGGCTTGTTTCCCTACTTGTTAATATTTATTTAGAACATCCAACAACGTGCAAGGAGCTTCCTGGAACTATAGTCCAGACTCAGAACGTTTACACACAGGTGGGATGTTAAAACTGATGCAAAAAATAAATAAACTAATGTTGTTGAACTGATACTTGCAGTGGGGTGTGTGTGTGTGTGTGTGTGTGTGTGGAGATTGCAACTTTCTAACGTATTGAAAGTTTGAAACTCTGGCAACAGGCCAAAGTGTAAGAACATGAATACTGTGCAAGGAGCACAAATTCACTGAGTTACCCGAGTAAAAGACATCCTTATGCATAGTAAGACATGTTGGGGGAACAATAATCCTAGGGTCAAAAATAAAGGCCCAAACTATTATTATTTTTTTAAAAGCAATATTAATATGAAGGAAATTATATGCTGAATATTTATTTTCTCCGTATTTATTCTTTCTTCCCAGTTCCACTTTCCCCTTAGTCTATAATGCCAAGGCATTCAGGTGATGCACTGGAATTAAGACTATACTAGACAGTAATATTAGAAAATATTGCAGCACGCTTTATTGGATTTCAGAAGCTGGCACACTCTACCTCTTTCCATTACAGTATGAATTCATGTAATAAAAATGCTGAGCCTCCCAAAATCTAATATTTTTACTCAGGTATTTCCGTGCTTATTGCAGAACACTTTTTTAAAAACTGCACTGGAATGGTGAGCATGAAGAAAAGACTCAAGAGCATTATAGTGCTTTGAGTTTGACCAGTGTCCATTATCAGCAAAATAAGTAAATTTAAAAGAAGCAAAGCTTGGGCAATGAAAACATTGTGTTTACATAAGGACCGTTACACAATAATTACATCTTTGAGTGCTTAAAATATTTATCAGTTGATTAAATTTGCATATGAGAAAGCAGCACATCTACAAAAAATTATTGTTTTTAAGAAGATGTTGGGACTCGGGTGGCGCTGTGGGTTAAACCACAGAGCCTAAGACTTGTTGATGAGAAGGCTGACGGTTCGAATCCCCGCAACAGGGTGAGATCCCGTTGCTCGGTCCCTGCTCCTGCCAACTTAGCAGATCGAAAGCACATGAAAGTGCAAGTAGATAAATAGCTACCGCTCCGGCAGGAAGGTAAACGGCGTTTCCGTGTGCTGCTCTGGTTCGCCAGAAGCGGCTTAGTTATGCTGGCCACATGACCCAGAAGCTGTACGCCGGCTCCCTCAGCCAATAAAGCGAGATGAGCGCCGCAACCCCAGAGTCGGTCACGACTGGACATGATGGTCAGGGGTCCCTTTACCTTATGCATGAGGGGAGAATTGACTCCATCACAGGCTGAGCAATTTCTTACTGCTTAGCCCCTCTCGCTGGTTTTAGAGGCCATCCATGGGAACCAGTAAAGAAAGACTGTCTTCACCGTGGACTGAGCAAAGTTCAACTGCTCAGTGTCTTGCTGCAAGTGCTGACTTCCACAGCAACAAAGCAAAGCTGATTTGTGCAGCGTTCATCCTCAGTGTGACAGGAGAACAGTGCTTGGGTGTTGCTTCAGCACCAGTCAGCCTTAGAGCAATCCCCATGTAGGAGCAGCAGTTTTGTCCCAGTTGCAAGTAAAGAAGACTGGTTGTACTGCGGCTTCTGCGATAGAGTCCTCTGAGTCAGAGGATGGCAATACAACATCCTTAGGCTGGTGGGGTACTGGCACCAAGGTATAGTCTTGTGGCAGTGCTTCTGTCTGCAATTTCTCCTCCGACCCCACATCCTTGAACTCATCTGCTGAAGATGGGGAGTTTGACTCCAAGGCTGTGATAATCAACTAACTTCAAAGAAACTCAGTGGGCCTCCTGTCCCACTGGCAACACCAGGGAGGACCAAGAATATGAGTGAGAAATGTTTGGGTCTGAATTTTAATTCTTTCTTCCTTAGTATTTTTTTTTTTAGTTGTTAAATGGATGAAATCGCATTTTGGTCATTACAGAGGTCTTAAATGTATTCTGTCTTCTGTTGATATTGTAGTGATATGGAAAGCACTTTGGAATCTTCTTAAACATAAACGTGTATAAACACTGCTAATAAACGTTACTTCTGAGTATGGGTCAAAAGTTTTTGAACGTGATTGAATTGTGCAAATATTTTGTAAGCTGCTTTAAGAACCACATAAGGATAAAAGTATTCTGAATGTGTGAGTCTTAGAAAGCATTGTCTTAAAAAATACAGTCACCCTGCTGTCTCATGTTTTAAAAGTGTAACACCTATATGGCATTATTATTGCTTTACTTCTTATGTAACCGGTTTGCTGATCAACACGACATCCATTCCAACTGGTCATTGTAAGAACAAAGCAAGCTGCTTTAGACCGACTGAAGATGATCTGCCCATCTAGTTCAATATTATCTACACTGACCACTGAGCTATGACCCTTCCCCAAAGAACTTATATTTAACTTTGTTAAATTAAGATTTGATGACTGTTTACATTTTTTCTCCCCTCTTCCCCCCACCCCTGTGTGTCATGTCACTTGCATTGTAACCTGCAGGCAGTGACTGAAACGGTGAACCATTTCACTTCTTCCAAGCTGTGATCTGAGATCACTGCAGATAATACAAAAACAAATTAAGGAAAATTAGAATTCAACATAAATGCAGAAATATAGTAGACACAAGTTAAAACAGTAAGGCACTCCCCCCCTCCACCTCAATACATTTTTTTAAAAAAATGATGGTGATATTCCTTAATCCCTTTGGAGAGCTTTAGCCCACAGATTTGCAAGAGCCTTCACCACTGCTATGAATATTACAGCCTTCAACGCTGCATCAATAATACGAAGTTCATTCCTGCAAGTCTGCCAGAAAAGACTAGGAATGAATAAGCTAAACAATGCTGGAATTCCAAGTCATATTAAGAGTGAATGCATGTTTATTTGAATAATGAAAGGAGACTTGTCATTTTAAACAAGTATTGGTCATGAATGTTACATTTGGTTCAAAAAAAAAATTCTCAAATATCTCTAAGCTACTTAAAATGAAAAGATAAGCACACATAAAGAAACAGTCTAAATAACTAAAGGTTAATTTGCCTTATCTTGTCGTAACCGGCGTTCACGTCAAGCAAATATTAGCAAATGACAAGTCATTTTAACTTTGAATAGGGTTTTTTTTGTTTTGTTTTTCAGTACAATCCTCTATGTCTCTACTCAGAATTAAGTCCTACTGAGCATATTTCCAGGTAAGAAAGTGTATAGGGTTGCAGCTTTATTCTAGCATTCCTAATGTGCTTTACTATCCCAATAAACAGGTCTTTGAAGCAGTTTACGGTATAATATCAATACGTACAATAAATAAGAAAATAAAAGCAGATTTCTGGCATTTCACCAATTCTAAAGCAGTGAGCAAAATAAAATGTAAATTAATGGGAAAGGGTCAAAATATGAATATGAGATTGCACAACTTGAGGTTCATTGCCTGACCCAAATAGATCTGGAATCTAGATTACAAGTTTGTATGTCACAGCTAAACACACACACACACACACACACACACCTTTAAAAAGACCTTCTGTATCAGACTTCATAGCTACAGTACATATTACCAATATCTTAAAATTCCTGCATTAAATAACCCACAAAAAGTACATCTTCCAGGATTCAGAGACACAGAGAGAAAAGGAGAGAGGGAGATCCTATCTTGACATAGTAAAACCAAAATAATCACAGCACTCAGCGATGCCATTAACATTTCTGAGTCACAGGGGATTAGCAGGCTGGACTTGAAGCAGATGCTGCAAAGGCACTTGGTCGAGGAGTTCAGCACATATTTCAGACTGCGCTGCAGCTGTGAGGGATTGCTGCCACTAACTGTGGAATCAAGCTCAGGAGAAACTCTGGGCACAGTTCCGGCATCCGAAATAAATTAAAGTAAACAGAGTTGCTCTCTCTCATCCACCCTGTTAGCAGCCTCTCGGCCAAGCTGGAGACCACACACCCAGACCACACAGCACCAGCTGAACTCACTCGCACGCAACATCAAGAGGCTGTCACTCAGCTGAGGTACCGGGAGGGTGGGGGGTGGGAAAGTGTGTGTGTATTTAAGAAAGCTGCTTGTCGCCTCCTCCTCCTATCTGTACAGCTGGCTTGAGGGCTGTGTGGTTTGGCGAGGAGGGATGTGGGGATCCTCAGGCCTTGCTGAGAGCACCGACCAGCAGTCATGGCCTTTTGTCGTGATACCTTGGGCACCTCCTGGCAGCAAACTCACAAGAGCTTCCGCTTAATGACTGTCCCATCACAGGTTCTTACGAGAATTGATCATGTCCATTTTAATGGATGTGGGTTCTTCCTCAGATATTACAGAAATAACCATTAGAGAGAGCTAGCGCAGCATAGGAGGAAAGGGACTTCGGCATGAGCTAGGAAGTCCTGGTTCAAACTTTGCTTCTAGTCGGTCACTAATCTGGAAATGAAAAGCGGGGCGCTGCAACAGAATATTGCAGTATGTTGTGTTTGTGATCAGGATTCCAGAACGTTCATTCCATTTCCCTTCTTGGCCTGCACAGTTTTGCTCTTGCCCCCCCCCTTCAGTGGTCAGTGAGCATTCCAGTCTTTGGGCTATTTGTCTATTTTCATTTTGAGGGTTTTCTCTCCATTGCTGAGCAAAGTTGGGTGATGGGGTGTTACATATGCCCAGTTGTAGCTAGATTATCTAGATAGATATCTCAGTGTGAACCAGGAAATGACTTACCCAGACAATTAGCTGATCAACTCTACGCTTTATACAGCAATGCATCTTTTCCTCCTGCTGTTTAGAAGTCCTTCTGTGGACTCTATGCTAGCTGGGATAGACCAGTAGCCAGGAATATGTTCCACCAGCTTCAACTGTGGTGTAGTGGTTAAGAGTGGTAGACTCGTAATCTGGTGCGTCTCTGCTCCTCCACATGCAGCTGCTGGGTGACCTTGGGCCAGTCACACTTCTCTGAAGTCTCTCAGCCCCACTCACCTCACAGAGTGTTTGTTGTGGGGGAGGAAGGGAAAGGAGAATGTTAGCTGCTTTGGGACTCCTTTGGGTAGTGATAAAGCGGGATATCAAATCCAAACTACTACTACTCCTCCTCCTCCTCAACTGGTGCACCAACTGTGGCTCTATCTGTAGAGGTCAGGCCTGGCTCCAGTGACTCATCTTCTAGTCACATCTAGGCTTGGCTGGTTCTATGTGCACTATGTGAGGGCATCTTTGAAGATGGCTTAGAAACTTCCGCTGGTTCACAGGTTCACAATGCAGCAGTCAGAAAGTTCTGTCAGCGGGGCAGCTGGATCCTGTAGGACCATTATTATACCAGCTTCTCTGGCTTTTGGAGCATTTCTGAACCCAATTCAAAGTGGTGGTTTTACTACTAATATTATTATACAGTGGTACCTTGGTTCTGGAACTTAATCTGTTCCGGGAGTCTGTTCGACTCCCAAAACCGTTTGAAAACGAAGACACGGCTTCCGATTGGCTGCAGGAGCTTCCTGCACTCAAGTGGAAGCCATGGAAGCCACGTCGGACATTTGGCTTCCGAAAAACGTTCACAAACCAGAACACTTACTTCTGGGTTTGTGGTGTCTGGGAGCTGATTTGTTTGACAACTCTCGATCCATTCCAGTCCGGCTTCCGCGCTGGTCATGGGACCGAGACGGCTCTGGTCGCCCTAACAGATGATCTCCGCAGGCAGCTGGATCGAGGCGGGTCAGGGCTGCTGATTCTTCTAGACCTGTCAGCAGCCTTCGACATGGTCGATCACGAACTCCTAGACCACCGCCTTGCCGACGTGGGGATCCAGGGCACAGTCCTCCAATGGCTGCGCTCGTTTCTCTCTGGTCGGGGACAGAGGGTGGCGCTTGGGGGGGAATTGTCATCGCGCCACTCCTTGGTGTGTGGAGTGCCTCAGGGTGCGATTCTCTCCCCGATGCTTTTTAACATCTTTATGTGCCCCCTCGCCCAGCTTGTTCGGAGTTTTGGGCTGGGTTGCCATCAGTATGCCGATGACACCCAACTCTATCTGTTGATGGATGGCCATCCTGACTCGGCCCCAGACACACCGACCAGATGCCTGGAAGCTGTGGCTGGATGGTTACGTGGGAGCCGGTTGAAGTTAAATCCTTCGAAGACAGAGGTCCTCTGGCTGGGACGGGATGATATGGGATTGAGGGGGCAACTCCCATCTCTTGCGGGGGTGCAGTTAGTGCCAGCACCGTCCGTTAAGAGTTTGGGTGTAATCTTCGATACCTCCCTCTCTATGGAGGCGCAGATTACAGCTATAACAAAGGCGGCATTTTTTCATCTCCGCCAAGCTAAGCAGTTGGCCCCTTATCTCTCTCGCCCTGACCTAGCCACTGTGATCCATGCGACGGTCACCTCCAGACTGGATTATTGTAACTCGCTCTACATGGGGCTGCCCTTGAGACTGACCCAGAAACTCCAGCGGGTGCAGAATGCCGCGGCGAGACTCCTTATGGGGTCTTCGCTGCGAGACCACATTCATCCGGTGCTATATCAGCTGCACTGGCTCCCGGTGGAGTACAGGATCAGGTTTAAGGTACTGGTTTTAACCTTTAAAGCCCTATACGGCCTAGGACCCTCGTACCTACGGGACCGCCTCTCCTGGTATGCCCCACAAAGAAACCTACGGTCTGCAAATAAAAACATCCTGAAGGTCCCAGGCCTCAGAGAGGTTAGGCTGGCCTCAACTAGAGCCAGGGCCTTCTCGGCTGCGGCTCCAATCTGGTGGAACGCTCTGTCACAAGAGACTAGGGCCCTGCGGGACCTGACATCTTTCCGCAGGGCCTGCAAGACAGAGTTGTTCCACCAGGCCTTTGGTCAGGGCGCAGCCTGACTCCCTCCTCTGGTAACCTGCACAGAGTTTTGCTTAATGGTTGCCATCAACTTGATTTTAATTAATTTTTACAGTGAAATATTTTTAGAATGTTGTTTTATTTGATTGTTTGATTATTTGAATGTTGTTAGCCGCCCTGAGCCCGGCTTCGGCTGGGGAGGGCGGGATATAAATAAAATTTATTATTATTATTATTATTATTAAGCCATTCGACATCTAAGGTACCACTGTATATTTATTTATACCCCTCTTTTTCCCCTGGTGGGACTCAAGGAAGCTTACTGATAAAAAAAAGAGAATCACTAAAAACATAGAAATGACAATAGTTTAAAAGCAATTAAACATAGATAGAATTAAAACTACATACACATATAAAATGTTTTAAATCAACAAATGATTACAATAAAAACAGAATGGCAAGAGCCCTTTCATTAAAACCAGTCAGTTCCCAATCTTTACCTACTGGTGGAAGGAAAGCAAAGAGGGAGCCAGTTTAGCTTCTCCGGGGAGCACTTTCCAGAGTCTGGGAGCAGCCACTGAGAAGGCCCTTTAGAGGTTTTAACCTTGAAAGTCTTAAATTATTTGAACTGGAGCTATTTGAAGGGCTGCCTGCATATACAGTGATATCTCAGGTTACAGACGCTTCAGGTTACCGATGCTTCAGGTTACAGACTCCACTAACCCAGAAATAGTACCTCGGGTTAAGAACTTTGCTTCAGGATGAGAACAGAAATCGCACAGCGGCAGTGGGAGGCCCCATCAGCTAAAGTGCTACCTCGGGTTAAGAACAGTTTCAGGTTAAGAACGGACCTCCTGAACGAATTAAGTTATTAACCCAAGGTACCACTGTATATATCAACTTGCCAGCCCATAATATCTACAACAGAGTCCTTCCTCACCTGTCTTCCCTTCAGATCAATGAAGTTTTCAGGGTTGAGGGGAGGACCTTTTCTGTGGTGGCCCCAGTGCTCTACAGCTCTACCAGTAACCCCCAGAGAAGGCCACCTAGCTTAGTCATTCCAAAAGGCCTTGAAGACTTACCTATTTCAGATGGCACGCACAAGAGCTGTATTTTCTTTTTGATGTGGGCATTCTTCTGTATTCCCTGAACAGCTGGTTTTGTGGAAATCATGTTTTACATTATGGGCTGGGTCTTTTTATTACTGCCAGGGAGATTTGTAGTAATGCTATTTGCTTTTATGCTTTGTTCTATTTTTTTATTATTATGTAAGCCTCCCTGAAAGATTTGTATTCATGAAAGTGGCCTATAAATATTTTAAAATAAATGAAATAATAACTGTACAAAGTCATGATTTGTCGGCATGTTTTCAGGAGTAAGATCTGGAGATCATATTTACATGCATGGTGGACGTTGTCAGACATGCTGTTTATTGTAAAAAGGGTACCCCTTAATGGTTACAAATTGGAATTGCAACTTTATATGGTAACTTGTATGTTAAAGCACTGGTGGAGTGCTAAAGCAACAATAAATTCAACTGAAACATGCATATTTTCAAGTTTAATAAAGAGATTTGTGCAACACAATTCTATGCAGGTTTATGCAGAAGTAAGTCCCATGACATTCAGTGAAGTAAATTCACATATGCATAATACAGCAGCATTACAGAAGCTGTCACACAATTTTTACACATGGACTGTGTACAAATGAAATTTAAGGTGTTGCTTTTGTAACAAACCAGCACTTGCCTACCTGAATATTTTGATTGGAGGTGAATGAGATGGTGAAAGCAAACTGTTCTTAAGCCATGTAAAAACCTTTTTGCTTGAGCTTTGGTTTATTTTTAAGAAAAGGATTTGTTTTTATTGTGATTAAAATCAGTTTCAGTTGCCTTGCTGTAAATCAACCCATCCTGTTACACATAAAAGGAAAGATCATATTAAATGCAATATTAAAGGCATATCCCAGTGAAAATATACATGACCTTGGGTAGAGCTCAGAAAGCAGGATGGTCAGAGATAGGGACTGAAAAACAGGCTTATCAATCCATGGGAAAAAGGACTAATTTCTAGCAAACTGTTTGTTAGAAGCTCGAAGTGACAAGCGAATCCTGAACATCTTTTGGGTGGCTTTCCTATAGTAAAATGTTTTGGCTACATGTTTTAATAAAGAATGGATAAAAACGTTGCAAACCAGCTTCATATAACAAGACCCCACAGATACTCAGCCTGAAGACTAGACTAGGGCATCACTGCCATCAACAGTACCATTGTTTTCTATAACCTAGGTTTTTACTTAGTGGTTTTAAGAGCTTTTTAGAAACTGCCCTGTTTATTTCCGGGACTGTCTAGCCAACTCTATTTAAAACCATGTCCATATCACCCTTTCCAGTTAATACAACATGGCAGGAAGCTGTAAGAGTTATGGATAAAATTCTTCTTTTCATCTCCAAGTAAGAGAAGCATGGACATAAGAGGAGTCCTACTGGATCAGGGCAAAAGCCTTTCTAGTCCAGCACTCTGTTCCCACCGTGGCAAATCAGATGGGAAGTCCGCAAACAGAACTTAAGCACAACAGCGCTGTCTCTCTGTCAAGGCTCTGTCGAGGTTTCGAGAAAGCCATTCTTCCCCCGGTTGCAGCAAGGGCAGAGAAAACAAGGTATAGTCCTTTTTAATTGAGTTTTATTCAATCTTAATAGCGAGAGGCAAAAGAATGCAACAATCCATAACAATGGCGTTGCTCCAAACTGGGCTCCTCCTCCCGCCTTCCTAGCAACAGCATCTCGCTTTAAGGTGGCTGCTTGTGGCCAAATGTCTCTGATTCTGTTGTTACTGCACCCTTAATGAACGCTGAGTTCTGGGTGAAGGGGGGTCAGAAATACTCTCCAGTGACAACGTGTCAGCTGGCTGCCCTGTCACAACCCCCTCCTTCTTCTAACACTTCCCAACTCTTTTGTTCATCTATCTCTGAGCTGTGACCTTCCTCAAACCCCTGCTGTAAATCAATACTGCATTCCTCTTCTCCTGTAGCGTCAGGAGAAGCGGTCTCGCCCTCTTCCGTCCAATCCCTAACACTCTGTCTGTGATTTCTAGCCATTTGTATTCAGAGGTGTACTGACTCCAGCAGTGGAAGGTAGAACATACTGTAGCCACCGCCCAAAAATGGAAGCAAGAAGAATTATCGATGATTGAAGAATGGAGAATGAAGTTAATGGACTATGCAGAACTAGATAAACTAACAGGAAGGATTCGAAACCGGCGGGACCATAAATTCACGGAAGACTGGAGTAAATTTACGGACTACTTGAAAAGTATTTGTGAAGATCAGACGACGTTTGTAGGTTTGCAAGAAGTTTTGTGAGGAGTATTACTGGAAGTATTGCAAAAATGGAGAAGGGGAAGGATGATTTGTTAAGAGATGTAAAGGCAATATAAAGTTAAGAAATGCATAAGAAGTGGTTAAAACGGTGGATCATCAGAGGTGCTGATGGAAGTCTAAAAAGATTGTATAAGTGATAAGTTTTGTGGTACATTTTATATTTTATATGTTAAAATCTATCTATCTATCATCTATATATATATGTATATATAACATACTGTAGCCACCATTATTCTCCATGAATTTATCTAATCCTTTTTTTAAAAGCCGTTCAAGTTGGTGGCCATCACTGCCTCTTGTGACAGAAAAGTTTAACTATGAGCTGCGTGAGGAAGAATTTTCCTTTATCTGTCCTGAATCTTCTGACATCCGGGTGCCCACAAGTTCTAGGGGGAGAAAAATATTTCTCTATCCACTTTCCCTACACTGTGTATAATCTTATAAACCACTATTGTATCCCCTCAACTCAGTCATTTTAAAAACACTTTAAACGTGGCTTTCCCCAAATAGTTTTGGGAGCTGTAGTTTATAAGAGTGTAAAGAGTTATTGGGGGCTACAATTCCCAGAGTTTCGTGGGAACAGAGGTTGAATGTTAAACCTCTCTGAGAATCAGGGCCAACCAGATTCCAATAGAAAGCAGGACATGAACTCAACAACAATAATAATAATAATATAATAATAATATATTATTTATACCCCGCCCATCTGACTGAGTTTCCCCAGCCACTCTGGGCGGCTCCCAATCAAGTGTTAAAAACAGTACAGCATTAAATATTAAAAACTTCCCTGAACAGGGCTGCCTTCAGATGTCTTTTAAAGATAGGATAGCTGCTTATTTCCTTGACATCTGATGGGAGGGTGTTCCACAGGGTGGGTGCCACTACCAAGAAGGCCTTCTGTATGGTTCCCTGTAACCTCACTTCTCGCAATGAGGGAACCGCCAGAAGGCCCTCGGCGCTGGATCTCAGTGTCCGGGCTGAACGATGGGGGTGGAGACAATTTTCTCACTTGAGATTCCCAGTATCTGGTACCTGTACTCAGAGCCATCTTCCTCCAATGCTGGTGGTAGTACATAGCTTCTGTTAATGGACTGTTCAGTGTAGGCAACCAGGGGAAATAAAGGATATCTACTTAGTGCCAGTGGTGCTGTTAAAACAGAAGGGCTGATTTAGCTGTTTTTTGCTGCCTTCCTTTCTTCTTATAGTGCAGGCTACAGCCTGTGCAGTGACTTGCTCTATTTTTATTTATTTATTACCTTTTAAACCCATTTATACCTTTCTTTGGTAAAACACAAGACTTATCCCATATTTTGGATACCACAACCCCCATCAAAACATCTTCTAGCAATCAATACCCACCGAGGAAGCATCTTAAATGACAGTAGAAATGAAGGAATAGAAACCTAGAGAAGAGTTATCTCCGCACTTAGCATGGCCAGAACAATATGGTGTAACAGTCCATTTATCCACAGCACCAGAGAAAAAGGCCTTTTATAGCCTGACCAGAACCCACGGTTCTCACACTGCTTTAGCTTGCTGGCTTGCGGTCCAGTCATTTCCACCCTCCTCTTCTCTTCAATGCCTTATCTGTGAATCCATGCACTGTTGACCCTGAGACATTGTTTTTGGAAGCCAAACAAATCCCCCAAAATTGTTCACAAAACCCCGTACAGCTAAAAAATACAAAATATTGTATTCCACAGATCAGGCAAAAATGTTTTTCCACAGATCAGGAAAGAATGTTGTTCATTTTTTTGCTGCTATTTTTCTGGCTCGGTACAAACATAGCTTCTGAAAAATACCTTACATGTACTATTTGCAATTCTAAATTAAAGAGAAAACGCACAAGAGTATTTGAGTCTAATGGAAACAATACTCCTGCTGGTGGAGGGTGGTTGATATTATTATTATTATTAATAATAATAATCCTGATGTATTATGCTGAAAACAGAGAAGGAAAACTCTGATCTTAAACCTCTGCTGCCTTGGGGCTATACTCATTTGTGAGAAAGGCTTTGGGAGTAAACCCTGAAGAAAAATCCACACTCGCCGCCTTGCGGTATGTCTTCAGGAGAAGAAAAGGCTAAGCAGTAAACTCTACACAAATCCGGAGTGGAGTCCCTAAGGCGGTTGGATGAGGCCTTGTATGCCTTCATCTGCCAAATCCTGCAGCTAAGATGGTGCCAAATGCTTTGCTCTGCTTTCCATTGGCCCAAATCAGTGGGGCCAAGAGGAGGGTCTCATCGTCTAGGTAACCCAGGACCTCCATACACACTGCCCTGGCTTGCACCCCAGAGAGGTCACTTGGGTGCTGCTAACACAGCAGAAACTACGCAGGGGGCAGCAGTTATGAGTTACTGGTCTCTGCAGCCACAGCAGGTGCTGTGATTCACCATTGATTTGACTTCACCCCAGGAAGTGCACCCCATTGTCTCTCAAGACATACAGATGCCAACAATGCTGAAAATCAGTGTGCTTTCATATACATTTAGCATTGTTCCTCTAGAAAGTGAACCCTCCATTTGTAGAGGTTAGGACCATTTTTCCATTCAAAGCTCTGTGTATTCCAGGCTGGAAGGGGTCCCTGAGCTTTCCCCAAGAGAGATGGTTGACATTTTAATATTGTCTAGTTTGGCAATCCCAAATGTAATAATGTCCACCTCATGGGCACATTAATAAATCTGGTATCCCCAAGTGGATTGCCCCAGTGACTCTGCTTGTTATTCAGAAAAGGTGAAAGTTGCCCAAAGGAGGTGGTTGCTGCTTACAGACAGAAACCAGACAAAGGGACTAGATGGCCCTTGGTTTGATCCAGCAACACATAAGAACATAAGCCTGCTGGATCAAGCCTGAAGACTGGAAATATGTAAAGATATAGAAAGAATATATAATAGCAAAAGAAACAAAAGAGTCCATAGAATTGTAGAGTTGGAAGGGACTCTTGAAATTGAGTTCAACCCTTGAAATTGAGGAATCTCAACTGGATCATACATGACAGATGGCCACCTAACCTCTGCTTAAAAGCCTCCAATGGAAGAGAGCCCCCCACCTCTTGTGGGGGCTTATTCTACTGTCAAACAGCCCTTGCAGCCAGAAAGTTCTTCCTGAAGTTTAGTCAGAACCTCCTTCTTTGTAACTTGAAGCTATTGGTTTGGGCCCTACCCTGCAGAGCAGTTGAAAACAAGCTTGCTCCATCCTTTAGATATTTGAAGATGCCTCTTTTTCCTTTTTTGCCACATCTTGAAGAGATCCACCACCAAAGAAAATGGACTCTTCTCAGCACATCCAAGTCGTTTTGCTCCAGTGAAACCACACTTTACAAATATTGCTAATGATCAAATCATTATTACCGTATTTTTCGCTCTATAAGACGCACCAGACCACAAGACGCACCTAGTTTTTGGAGGAGGAAAAGAAGAAAAAAATACATTCTGAATCTCAGAAGCCAGAACAGCAAGAGGGATCGCTGCGCAGTGCAAGCAGCAATCCCTCTTTCTGTTCTGGCTTCTGGGATAGCTGCGCAGCCTGCATTCGCTCCATAAGACGCACACACATTTCCCCTTACTTTTTAGGAGGGAAAAAGTGAGTCTTATAGAGCAAAAAATAAGGTATTTAAATGCCAAAGTTTCGATAGATAAATGTATTCTGTGCTGTCAATGGCATACAGTTGCATCTCGTGTGGGTAAGAGTGAGTGTCTACGTCCTGCTATGCCAGCAATGTCGGCAACAGCTTACTGTCCCAGCTTAAGGTGTGTAGATTTGAATGAACATGCCTCACTCTGACAAGCACAACATAGCAGAGTTTTTTTCAAGTATTAATATAAAACAAAAGAAGTATTGCATAGGTTGGAAAAACACATAGGATTAAAGAGAATGGTGTTACGGGAGGAGGAACCCACAAAAAGCTATATAGAAGTTCTTTATTTAATGATGCACTTGAAAGCCAGATTCCTAAATAGACTGTCCCAAATGGTTTCGCACCAAAATTTTGTGGAATCACATTTTTGAAAAAATCAACCATGCCTAGTCCACACTACTAGAGTTTACTGGCAATTTTGTAAAACTTAGAGAAGGGGGGAGCAAAAGACTGGATATTTTTTTGGGGGGGGGAATGTATAACCATTGAAACTTGCAGAGGATCTCTATTGCATCATCCTGAAGGCTAGAAACATATTTTTTTTTAGAGAGCTGAAAAGTGGTATGGCAGAGGCAGTGTTAATCTGGGTATAAAGTAGTACACATGCACACACATTTTGTTTATTCCACTGTCATCTCTTTCGAAACGATACAAAAACCACCCCAAAGTACCCTGCTTAAACCAGATAGCGGGTTAAAACTTTATAAGACCTATCATCTGGCTCCAGCTGTAATAATACGCTTCGCATCAGAGCTTTCAAAATTGAAATTCACGTTAACGCTTAAAAACGAGCATTTGTGCCTCTGGTTCTGCAAGGGGAAAGCAACGCCGATTCCTTATTTTCCTCCGTTATTTTCTAATGGTTTAATCAAAGTTCCATGCCTCATCCTTTTGTCTGTGCTCGCGCATGCCTGGGAGCGCACTCCTCGCGCCGCAGCAATTTTGAAATTGAAACGTTGCACTGCTGAGAAAGTGCCATGAAAATATAACCTACTGCATTCCATGAAAATAAATAAGCAAGGCCACCCAAATTTTCAATTAGTGCTCGGGCAGAATGCAGGAAATGGCTAGAGAGCCGTCAAAGGCTGCCTTAGGCTGGGTCGTGGACACGGAACAGTGACAGGAAGGTTTGCAGCTAGGAATACAGGCTCAGTGTGAAAATGGCTCTTCTCCAAGGAAAACGGCATGCTAATAGGTTGATACCGATTTCCTGAAACATACAGCCCG
Organism: Podarcis filfolensis; assembly: GCF_964270895.1. Classification (NCBI taxonomy): domain Eukaryota; kingdom Metazoa; phylum Chordata; class Lepidosauria; order Squamata; family Lacertidae; genus Podarcis; species Podarcis filfolensis. The sequence goes on along the minus strand of NC_139603.1, from coordinate 26,634,421 downwards.
GGTATTACAAGCTGGAATTTACATTCTGACAAAGGCCGAGCCTCAAAGACTTTGCCTTTCTGTTGATAGAATAACACTAAAAAGTTCAAGCTGCATTATGCGTTTTACGGCTTTAAGCTTCTTAAACATTCAAAGTACAAACCAGGCACATACTTTTTAGCCACCTGAAACAGCAACGGCCGGTCAAGGCTTGTGAAAAATAAAGAACAATGTTAGATCCCAGGGTTGAACGCAGGTCTGCCGCTAGCGACTACGTATTTGAGTCCTAACGGGAAAATGCCATCTAAGGTGGCTTTCTTCTGCTACATAGGGCAGATGAACGAAACGATACCCACAAGGGGCAGGAATCTGAGGGCAGCTTGTATCACACAGAGAAAGTTCCAGAACCTTCTTGAAACAATAGAATAGGAAAGATCTCTACACATTAAATCAACACATTCTGTACCAAAAAAATGCAAACCTTGTCAGTATTTGAGTCCTAACAGGAGAAGGGGCAGGAATCTGAGGGCAGGGGGGTGGAATGCCTTGCATACTTTTCTGCATCAAGGTCTGTCTGTTCCAGTGCTGAAAGCCCAACAGCTCTGAATACATTTCCCAGCCATGTTTTCCAGGTCATCCAAATATATTGCCCTATGCACTACATTTCCGCTTCACCACCAAAGTCTATGTCCCTTTCCAAATTTCTAATTCTGAAAAATATAATCCAGAATTTTCATTTGTGGTCCAAAGCACATTTAATAGATTTGTGCATTTTTATGTAAGCTCGTACCCTCAGACATTTCTCTGATGAGAATAGGGACGTCCTATTTAACAACAACAACAACAATTTTATTTATATGCTCTCCACCTGACTCGGTTGCACCAGCGACTCTGGGCAGCTTCCAACATATATAAAACCATAATAAAACATTAAACATTGAAAAACTTCCCTATACAGGACTGCCTTCAGATGTCTTCTGAAAGTCTGGTAGTTGTTCTTCTCTTTGACATCTGGTGGGAGGGTGTTCCACAGGGTGGGTGCCACTACCGAGAAGGCCCTCTGCCTGGTTCCCTGTAACCTCACTTCTCGCAGTGAGGGAACCGCCAGAGAGCCCAGCGCTGGACCTCCGTGTCCAGGCTGAACGATGGGGATGGAGATACTCCTTCAGGTATACTGGACCGAGGCCGTTTAGGGCTTTAAAGGTCAGCACCAACACTTGGAAACTATTGCATAGTTACTTATCTCCTTGGCTTGGGGGTCATGTAATTCCATACCCTCTAACATTTCTCCAAGGAAAAAAGGGACATCCTAAGGGAAAGCGGGACATTCCAGGATCAAATCAGAAACTGGGATGGCTTCTGTAAATCTGGGACTGTCCCTGGAAAATAGGGACACTTGGAGGTTGTGTAAGCTCCTTGGTTTGCAGAAGTTCAGGTGTTCAGGCTGCAATCTAGTATACATTTAAGTGAGGCCTACTTCTGAACAGTGGACTTTGAGGAAGAAGTCTGGTGCCCTTCTCAGCAAAATGAGCAGAAGAAAACCCCCCACCAAACGCAGCAGGCCTGGCTTGCCACATAAAAGTGAAGTCATAAACATCCTCTAAAGAGACCCACCCAGCCTCGTGAGACTATTAAGTTCAGATTTTAAAATTACACGACTGTACCACTGCTTCTGAACTCGCACGCCTAGGATTACATCATCACCTGCAAAATTCGGATCATTTTGGTGAGGGATCCTTTGCTTCTTTAAGCAAGGTCCACCTGGGGTAGTAAATTTGGGGGTGCCTTTAATGTGTGGCAAATTGCCAGTTAGGTAATGTGTAAAATATACATATTTTACCTGGGCAGGGTGTGTGCGACTTTTCTGCTCCAGGCACTCTCATTTTGGAGAAAAGTATTAGTATGTGTTCGTATTTCATTCATTTCATTAACAAGGCTCAGATATCCCCTGCTCAAATATTCCAGGGTGTCATTTGAAACAGAATCACAGCAAGTGATAAAAGATGGAAAATCATCAGAGGTGTTGACGGAAGTCTAAAACAATGTATAAGATAAGAAGTTATGTTATGTGATTGTTGGAAATGATATGTTACATACATATATATATATATATATATATATATATATATAATGAAACAGAATCACAGCACTTAATGAAAAAGCTCGCATCTTCAAGATTGCATATGAGATCAAAGCACATTATTTATAACAATGATTAAAGTTCTATAAAGAGCCTGCAGCCACATCACCACAAGAATACATTTCAAGAATCATCAGATACAAGCAATATAAAAGCAAAACAGAATACCCAAAAGTCAAAAGTGACATTTGTTTATACTGCATTAGTGTAGCCTTCCCCTCTGTGGCTTTTAAAAGGAGAAATAGAAATAAAGCTAGCGGAAAATATTTTGATGAGGAGAGGGGAGGTGGGAGAAACCTAGACCTTTTTGCCTGTTTGAAAGTGATGTGTGGTACAGTGTGGTGTGTATTATCTTTGTCCTTTGTTTTGAAAACAATACTTTAAATACCACTGGCCTAATTCTTACCATATTTCTATAATGCTGCGCAAGCTTATGTGGTCTCAGAAGGACAGAACTCGTGGAAGCCTCTTCTTGGGGTGCTTATTAGATCAGCCTTTCCAGGTGTGGAGTACATTGGTTCTGCATCTACAGGTCATGGGCTGTCGGGCCAATTCAAAACCCAATTAAGACGAAGACCTCCTTGGATTTGTGATCTGCTTTTAGGCAGCTCTGCAAGGCAACCAAGTAAATCATGCAGCAAAAATGACAAAGGGTCTCTCTCTCTCTCCCTCTCTCCCTTTTGCTATTCCAGAGCAACAGTGGCAATCAGTCTCAAGTACTGTATACCTTGACAAAGGATAAACGGGTGTGCCAGTTTTGTTTTTCTCAGTTTTTCATTTTTCCAATCTTTAATTCAGTTCTCCACATTTCTGCAGCAGTTTGCAATTTTTTTAAAAAAACAACAACCAACAACCTTCAGGAAAATTTATGAGTATTTTAGTGTATATTTTAACTAAAGTATATATTTTTGGAAGCAATTCCCCCTAATGTAATGCATTTTGTATGCTATTTTCACTAATATATTCATTTCAGGAACACTTTTCACTAACCTATGCATTTGGTGTGGGGGTGTTTGAGAATTACATTGCAAAATTCAGATAAGGGCGAATTCAAGATGATAGCTGCATCTCAGTTAGAGTCTTGTTTTGGAAACTGAGAATTTGGCAGGTTTGCCTTTCAACTGAATCAGATTTCTCCCCTCCCCCCCATATCCCTTAGTTGGCATGGTAGGAAATTATTGTAGCTGGATGGACCAGTTTGCCCATGAGACCTGTACGGCTGAACAAAGCACAACTTTCTTCAAGGAGCAGCTATACATGCTCATTCTAAAAATTACCAGAGTGGTTTGACAGTTCATCCCTCTTCCCAGGGAACGCTGGGAATGATAGCTCTGTGAAGGGAATAAGGGTCACTAAGAACCCTTAATATGCAACAATTCTCCGGATTCTTGGAGGAAAGCCATAGTTGTTTAAAGTTGTTGGCTATTGCTTTGCGTGTATAGTGTAGATGGGGCCTTAGGGTTGTAAACACAATTGCTTGGATATGTCCCCACTGCTTCCAGTAGGATTTAAGGCCAAGTAAAGAAACTGAGCAAAACACAGTGCTGAAATTTCAGACTCTCTCACCTTAATAACAAAGTAACTCTAAGCCAGAGGCGGCAAACCCTCCATTTCAGAGCCTTAATCCCCCACAAGCAATTTTTTTTCTAGCCTCCTAATGCCCCACCAATTTGGGAGGTGCCAGTAAAATAAAATAAAAATAGTCACAGTTCTGGTTATGTGGAGCCCAGTGCTGTGATGGGCATGTCTCATTTTCCTACTCATATTGAAATACTGCCCCTCAATGAGGCCAAATTTAGATTCACAAAATGTTTAGGAATATGCATACCCCTGCGTCCCCCCCAGAAAAAAACCATTGCATAATTCTCTTCAGCCCTAGATTTGCCAGTGGACAAATCAGCAAATCCAATATGGCTTTATTTGCAGTTAATATACAATTAGAGCAGATTGATGCAAGAGTCATAGGTACAATTCACCTGGTATGAAGAAACACATCGGGAACACCAGTCTTTGCAATTGACCCTTAAAGTGGGTTTATGTTTTTTGACAGCTGTTTTTGATTCTCTTTTCTTGTTTGCCCTGTCCACGATACCCAGAACAGATTGGAAATTTCAACCAAAAATGCTAACACAAAAATAACATGGCTGCTTGATACAATTTGCTTTGTGGCCTTATTCTCCAACACCCTTTCCCCGCTTTATAGGAATTTGACAGTGCCCCAAATCTGTCCCATGTCTTGAGGTTCCCATAGTTTGTGCTTTTTTGCTACTGTTTGGAGGACAGAGGATAATATTTTTCAAACGCTCTAAAACTTCAGTGCAATTCTATAGATGTCAATTCAGGAGTAAGCCTTGTTGAACTCAGTGAGATTTATTCAAGGTAAGTGAACATCAAATTGCACTATCTGAAACTTACTTATTAAGTCCTACTGAGCACAGCAGAACTTCATTCCAAATATTTTTTTAAAAACTAAAGAAGTAAGCCATAATTAAGCTGGAATTAGGGTTTGAGGGTTTGGCTCAGAATCTCAGCCTCTGAAGGCTAAGTCTGGAAGGGGCGGAGAAACCTTTGTTATTCTTCACAAAAGTAAAACTGTTGTCTTTCAACAGTGCATGCTGATTTTCCCCATGTGGCGCAAGACAGAAGTACTTAAATTAAGCACACAAATCACTTTTCTGTTGATAGATGCTACTTGGATTCCCCGCCCCACAAATTCAAGCATCAGAATATTTTTTGTGTGTGACAAAATACGTAATAATTTAGTGCACAACTGAAAACAAGCATGAAGAAAACAGGCTGCATCCATACATTTCCACATGTGCCTTTCTGTTTACAGACCTACATCCTTTGTATATTTTATCGCCTCAGCAATGGCATTTTTGTATGGGCCACCCCTCGCACTTGTGTAACAAGACACTGTGTTGGCAGTAAATCATTCGGAATTCACCACAGCTTACCTTATTTTCCAACCAGGAAAGAGGGATTTAAAAAAAGAAGATCTGATAAAATATTCCTTCAGTAGTAATCAAGGAATATATATTCACAGAAATGCCCTCCCCTTCTTTAATGCTCTTCTTCTCTTTGGCGATCACTCGTAGCTGAGTAAGATTGTCTTCCATAAACACAGTTTTAACAGTGAGTCCGTAAGTGACTGTGGAGGCCAATTCTGGATCCAGCCCAGTGCCAGATTTACATATAAGCTAAACAAGCTATAGTTTAGGGCCCCACTCTCTTGGGGGCCCCAAAAAAAATTAAATGAAAAAGAAAACCTGGATGTACATTTCTAAAATATAAGATAAAAAAATAAAACCTACGAATAGCAACAGTGTTTTGTGTTGTGTAAGCTCCTGTGATGTAAGTACTGGGCCCCGCCTGCTAGCCTGCTCCCTAAAATATCACTGGTTTACTCATTTCTATATACAGTGGTACCTTGGTTCTCAAACTTAATCTGTTCTTAATTACCATATAGCATATATTCAACACAAAAACAGTGACAATTTGTTGTTGACAAAGAACAGCTGGACATATAAAGGGCCCCGTTACCTTCAGTAGCTTAGGGCCTCATTAAACCTAAATCCGGTGCTGATCCAGCCTGTCTTCCCAAGTGATGTTTAATACTATCTCAGGGCTGATACATATTTAACCACATCTCCCCACCCCACTCCAAGTAATTCACTAACTTGTGACCATTTGTCCATCACTACAAGCTCCCTTAGTTAGCTTGACCTTCCTCTTCATCTTGAGCCCTTACAGACAATGAAGAAATCCAAGGACCAGTACTTTTACTTTAGAGTAAGGAAAGCACGTCAAAGTGCAAGTAGATAAATAGGTACCGCTCCGGTGGGAAGGTAAACAGTGTTTCCGTGCGCTGCTCTGGTTCGTCAGAAGTGGCTTAGTCATGCTGGCCACATGACCCGGAAGCTGTACGCCGGCTCCCTCAGCCAATAAAGTGAGATGAGCCCCGCAACCCCAGAGTCGGCCACGACTGGACCCTTTACCTTTTTAAGGATGGAAGGACCTGTCCGTTTCTGTTATTTTGGTTTCCTAATTTGTCTAGTCTTAAGTTCTGTTCTCCACATTTCTGCAGCAATTTGTAATTAAAATAATAATAATGCCTCATGGAAATCCTTCAGCATTTCAGTGCCCATTTCTCTTAATAAACAGATTTCTGTGTGCAGTTTTGACTAATTGCACATTTTTTTGCAAACCATTTTGTAGACTCATAGAGTTAGACGCCACCCCAAGGGTTGTCTTGCCCAACTCCCTGCAATGCAGGAATCTCACCTAGATTTATCCTAATATAATGCATTTTTGCATGCTATTTTTATTAATATATTCAAATTTATGCACAAACCCCCATATATGATTTTTTTTTGGTAAACAATATTTGGAGAACTGCACTGTAAATTTTGGATAAGTGCAAATTTCAAAGGAAGTTTGTGTTTCACTTCTTGCATTGTCTCGTAACACGCAAATTTTATAGATTTGGCTTAAAATGTGAACTGAAGCACATTTCTTCCTCATCCTTACTCTGGAGTAGTTTGTGTGGTGAAGCAAGTGATTAGGGAGAGGGGCCCAAGAAGCAGCAGTAAGTTAATCAAGTTATTTTGGCACCTGAGACAGAGAATGCCACAAGGAATTCCTTCCTGCCCCAGTTAAAATCAATCAATCAATCAATAATAAACAAAACAAAACAGTTTGCTACCCTTTCATAGGACGCGGGTGGCGCTGTGGGTTAAACCACAGAGCCTAGGGCTTGCCGATCAGAAGGTCAGCAGTTCGAATCCCTGTGACGGGGTGAGCTCCCGTTGCTTGGTCCCTGTTGCTGCCAACCTAGCAGTTTGAAAGCACGAAGTGCAAGTAGATAAATAGGTACCACTCTGGCGAAAAGGCAAACGGCGTTTCTGTGCGCTGCTCTGGTTTGCCAGAAGCGGCTTAGTCATGCTGGCCACATGACCCAGAAGCTGTCTGAGGACAAACGCCTGCTCCCTCGGCCAGTAAAGTGAGATGAGCGCCACAACCCCAGAGTCGTTTGTGACTGGACCTAACGGTCAGGGGTCCCTTTACCTTTTAACCCTTTCATAACAGCCAGGATTGGTTGCCTCACTTAATTGTAGGGTCAGCTTTCCTAGATGCCTCATCAGGTCACAATCTCTACATTATGGAAAGATGGTAAATCCAAACATGAACTAGGGTTGCAGAACAGCTAAACTGCTAGGAAGCAAGAACCTCTTCACAGATTATGATTCTATACCAATTTGCGTGAATACTATGGCTCATAATAGTGGTCTGCTTCAATAAGGAGCATAATAGGGTGGAAGGGTACTCATGCCAGGTGCAACAGATATCACTCTATTTCTGGTGCACCTTGCCCAAGAATGGTGCTACGTCTTCTGAGATTTCTACCCGGCCTGTTAAGCCTTTGGCGCCAGCTGTCATTGGTTCAAATGAGGGTCAGTTCATAATGTATGCATTAGCTCTAGGTTCTAATGAGCTCAACAGGACTTACTTATACTAATGCTTGCAGTTCAAGCATCCTTGGATCAACTGATGAAAGGCAGTATACAAGAGAGGGAGAGAAGTTTCAAATTGGACTGTACCTCTGCCGTTAAAGAGAACATAGTGCAGGCAATTAATAGAATTTCATTTGTGGATGATGTCTTTGAAGAACAGAGCTGATGGCATATTATTTTTTCCCCAAAAGGAGAGAAGTTATTTCAAGAAAAGAGTTCTGCATATCTTGGTCATGTGCCTCTGTTTATTCTATATAGGGGATCGAGGGCACCTGTGTTAGTTTTAAAGCTACTGCTTCTACACCACTTGATGAATACATTTTTTTGGCAAACTCCAGCTGTTATTTCACATGTGTGAACTATAAAAATAGTGTAAACATTGACTTGGAAGAACCAAAAACATTTACAATAAAAGGTGACTACAGTCCAGACTACGGTCCAGTACGATACTCTGCTTATACAGATCATGTGTCGGAAAATGAAAATATAACCTCCAGTAAAAGCCACAACATTGAAAAAGGCTAGCTACACTGGTTGCAAAAAACTTTCTAATACCTCAATTCAAGAAAGGTCTGGAATTGAAACACGTGATACATCTTCAATAGAACAAGCACAGTTCTTCCATAAGGATTAGGAGGAGTGGCAGACTGAAGTCCCTTTATGTCTTGAGCCCCAGGGCATTGCTGGGCTCAGGAATGGTGTGGCAGCTGAGATTGAGAAGGAGGGAACTGATAAGGGAAGAAGCTGAGACCAGGGAACAGAGGCTGGAGAAGATGGGTATTTTGCCCTTCCAGGATACGGCTGCCCACCTAGGGAAGCAAGACTCCCATCTCTCTTCTTCCTTCCAAGGAAAGTAGGACAACAACAGAATCTAAAGAGGGCATCAGCCCATATCTGGGTTGAAGGAACTGGAGTCAGAAGGGGAGGGCAGGATACATTGATGCTCCTGTCACTGGGAACAGATGCATCTTCTTGAACACAGCAAACGTCTGCATGCTTGGCAGTCTTGCAAGGCACAAGAGAATCATGTCAGGGATCAGATCAGCAAGAACTCACAGGGTGTCAGTGAAGTTAACTCTTTATTCAAGGAAACAAAACAGCGCAGGAAATTCCCTTATTCCGAATAGGATTCCTCGCAAGAAAAAGGAAAAGTTGACAGCTATGACAGCAGATCCTAAATGATCTATGAGTAACAGCACCCTGAAAGAAACATTAAGTGGAAGGTCCCTAACAGCTTACATACAGCTTGAAATGACTGTGCCTAGGCAATCAAATGTCTGCAGGGTATAATATCAAGGCACGAGACTCTGCAGCAAACCTTAGGCAGGTACACACTGAACACTGAGAATTTGGCTACTAATCTAAAATGCAGTCTGCAACACCCAACCCATGCATGCAATATTAAAGGTAAAGGGACCCCTGACCATTAGGTCCAGTCGTGGCCGACTCTGGAGTTGCAGCACTCATCTTGCTTTATTGACCAAGGGAGCCGGCGTACAGCTTCCGGGTCATGTGGCCGGCATGACTAAGCCGCTTCTGGTGAACCAGAGCAGCACACGGAAACGCCGTTTACCTTCCTGCCGGAGTGGTACCTATTTATCTACTTGCACTTTGATGTGCTTTCGAACTGCTAGGTTGGCAGGAGCAGGGACTGAGCAACGGGAGCTCACCCCGTCGTGGGGTTTCAAACTGCTGACCTTATGATCGGCAAGACCTAGGCTCTGTGGTTTAACCCACAGCGCCACCAGCGCATGCAATATTATATATAGTCAATAGGATCCAGTAGCAGCCCACCTGAACTGGATCAGATCGTGTGTGTGTGTGTTGGCATTTCTGTACTCTGGACCCAGGGCTTTTTTTTCAGCTGGAACTCTCTGGAACTTAGTTTCGGCACCTCTCAGTTGGGTGCCATTGCCATTCTAAGAGAACAAGGGAGGTGCTCATGGTGAGTTCTGGCACCTCTTTTTCTAGAAAAATAGCGCTGTTTGGACCAAATATAACTACTAATCCCTTTTTCCTGGTTTAATTTGGCACAGAGTACAGAAATGCTAGCACATTCATTTTCCTGACCATCTCATCAAAGACCTCAGTGCACCTTCTCTCAAACTAATGAATTCAGGATCTGAGGTGCTAGAATTAGCATACTCATGTGGTCCAAAGCCTTATCAGGGACGGTGAAGTCCTCCCTCTTTTAAAAACCCAATGCAAGACATTAAGATTTCCTTTTCAAAACAGCTGCCTTGTGTATTTGCTGTTTCTTCTGTTCAGTTCATGCTCTTAAAAAAGCCTTACTGAAAAGTCTAAAGACTTTGAAATGAATAACCACCACTAACACTGCTCAACATGACTTTTATCCTTATTTTCACATCTCACTCAAATCCCTGCATATTCAGCTGGAGTACGATACCTACTCAATGCAGATGTTTTTGAGCCCAAAATCTTTTTGTTTATTAAATTCAGTGACCAATTACTATTCACTTTCATCAGGATCCCAAATTGCTCTCGTTTGCTTGGTAGCAATCCTGGCTTGCTTTCATCAAGTCTGCAGGAAATACACAGAGACCAATAATTACAGGTCTCCACAGAAGAAACCAGAATAATTTGGACATGTAAAATGTCAAAACATCAAGAAGTAGGTGTGTGCAGAACTGTGAGAGTAAAGCTGCCTTTCGGCTTTAGAAGAATATCCGCCGGAGGTTTTTTGACAGTGCTGATCCACTGTTTTCACCTTAATCCTAAACATATTTATAGAGATCCCGTGGATATCAACAAGAGCTGATTCCACATAACAGCCCTGATGGTCCAAAGATGTGTGCACACATTGTACAGCAAAGGTCTGCTTACATGTCTGTGCATGCCATATATCTAAGTACCCAGCTGCCCAACTTGTGGTTTGTGCTGTTACCTTTGACAGTACCTGTTACCTCCTTGGAATTCAACCCACCCACCTTACTAACAGGTGTTTAATATGATCATTACAACACCAAGAACCTGGTTCCTGATCTAGAAGGAAATAGTAAGAATAATAGTATAGACTATTTTTTTCCAGCTGGAACATCCTACCATACCCTCCAACATTTCTCTAGTGAAAATAGGGACATCCTAAGGATGTATGGAAGTGAGAGCTGGACCATAAAGAAGGCTGATCGCCAAAGAATTGATGTTTTTGAATTATGGTGCTGGAGGAGACTCTTGAGAGTCCCATGGACTGCAAGAAGATCAAACCTATCCATTCTGAAGGAAATCAGCCCTGAGCGCTCACTGGAAGGACAGATCCTGAAGCTGAGGCTCCAATACTTTGGCCACCTCATGAGAAGAGAAGATTCCCTGAAAAAGACTCTGATGCTGGGAAATAATTGAGGGCACAAGGAGAAGAGGACGACAGAGGACGAGATGGTTGGATAGTGTTCTCGAAGCTATGAACATGAGTTTGACCAAACTGTGGGAGGCAGTGGAAGACAGGAGTGCCTGGCGTGCTCTGGTCCATGAGGTCATGAAGAGTTGGACACAACTAAACAACTAAACAACAACAAGGAAAAGTGGGACATTCCAGGACCAAATCAGAAACCGGGATGGCTTCTCTAAATCAGGGACGTCCCTGGAAAATAGGGATACTTGGAGGGTCTGCCTCCTTGCCTACTGCCTCCCTTGTTCAAGTTCGTAAGTTTATTATTTTAGCCAAATTTGTATTAGGCAATAGTATTAATGAAACAATACAGAACACACACCCATAATATGAAAATCCATAATATAAAAAAGACGTTGCCAATTTTCTGAGTGTTAAACCCTTGTGCACCTCTGACAGCTCCATATTATTTTGCCTTTTAAAAATCCAGTTTGCTGTAAGAGGGAAATTACCAGAGACACTAACAAACTCAAATCCAGCTTGATTTCAGATTAAACCTCTGAATCTAATTGGTTTTTTCCTGATTTCCCCCCCCCCCCAGCCAGTTCATAGGGGGCCAGTCTCTGTGTTACAAAGCTATTATTGTCACTCAAAAGAAACTAGTGTGTACCTGTTTGCTTCTGTGAAGAAAGGTTTCCAAAAATGATCTCTTGATTCTCTATATAAGGGGCAGGCTAACAGATAATGAGTGATGTCTTCCACCCAAAGTTGACCACAAATACAAAGTCTGTCTGCATATGTGACCATGTTGTAGCAGACGTCCAAGACTTGGAAACACAGCTCAATTAAGGCATTTGTTAAGGAATAGGTATGGGGAAAACAAAAGATCTTGTAGTGTGTTTGCCTGTCTTCATTTTCCAGTGGTTTTCCTCGCCTCCCTCAGTTTTGCTCCTTAGCATGGATCATAATAGCCTTGCTGGCTGGGACTGATGGAAGCTGTCATCCAAAACATCTGGAAGGCACCAGATTACCAAAGGCTGGATCCTAGCATGCTCTTGCCTCCTCAAGTTAAATTTCATTCTCCAAGCTCAATGTATGTGTTAATGTATGCTATAAAAAGTTCAGTGTAAACAGGTTAACTTTATGACTTGCCTTTAAGTGAGCATAGGAAAGCATTCATTTGATACTGGATGAAGCATTGTTAAAGCCGCTGTTTCTGGTACTCTGCTAGGACATTTGAGACAATGAGTGTAAGATTTTTTGGTATTGCCAACTCCTGTTTACCAAGCACAATCCCTCTGTCCTGGTCTCTGTTGCTGATAGATCACTGCCCCCCTTTTGCCTTTGAGGATGCCTTGTATCATTTTGTTAGTGCTAGGATGGTTATTCCAATTGCTAGCAATCAATAGGGCAGTCATATCATGCTTTCTCAGAAATAAACTCCACTGTGTTCAATGGATCTTATGCCTATTATGTTCAGGATTTCAGCTTTTAAAGCTCTGTGTAGGCAAAGGATACATCTTTTCTCGTGGAGAATTTGATCTTTGCAAATTCCTTTAGGAAATGATCCAATATTCACCTCTCAGGCTAATGTGCAGGTCAGAATCTAGCCATTCCCCAGATTTACCGCTCTTCTCTGAATGCTCTCAGCATTTTAAATGTAACAAAATGTGCATTTGAATATCTGTATTTTGAGAGAAAATGTTCTTTAATGAGTTAAGCTCTCAGAGGGATTTTGAGAGAAAGCACACATTTAAATATGTATTGAAGAAATTATTTGGATAGGAATTAGGTTTATTTTGCGGAGGGGGGACAGATTAATGCTGATGTGAAAGCGATATGGACCAGAAACAGACAAATTTGTTCACCCCATAATAGACAAGGATGCATCTTTTTTTCAATGCACATGCATCAAAAGACTTACAGTTGTACCTTGGTTGTTGAACACCTTGGTACTCATCCATTTTGGCTCCTGAATGGTGCAAACCCAGAAGCGAGTGTTCTGGTTTGCAGACGTTATTTGGAAGCCGAATTTCTGATGCAGCTTCCGCGGCTTCCGGTTAAGTGCAGGAAGCTCCTGCAGCCAATCAAAAGCCACACCTTGGTTGTCGAACATTTTCGGAAGTCAAACGGACTTCTGGAACGGATTCCGTTCAGCAACCAAGGTACGACTGTATAGGGATGGCACAATTCTTTAACCACATTAATGCGGTAAGTCTTAAGACCTGTTGGTCTCTTCATTTCAGTCTAGCTGTAGACGTTTGAATCAAAGTGCAACAATCTTGGGTTAGCCAGCCCTATGTAAATAATTCCCCCCCCCCTTTAAAAATGACAAATAGACCTGTGACATATAGAAAACTTATGCATTTATTTATATGACATAAGCTTTCTTCATATTTAAATCAATGTAAGGTGCCAGAGAACTTTTGTTGTTTTTGCTGCAAGAGACTAACCATTGCTGCTACCTCTCCTTGTTGTAGTTGTTCTCACTCACTTCTCCATCCTCACTCAGCCCCAGGTCAGAGAGGGTGGCTCAGCAAGCACAGGGCAAATAAAGGCCTGGCAGTGTGGACCCCTTAAAGGGGATGGTCTTTGAAGATGTCTGACCATGGTTCTGGTTACACAGTTTTTGCTGCAATGGGCCTAACATTAATTCTGGACATTTTTATGCACATTTTTATTCTGTTTTCAAATACTGCTAGAACGGGAAGCCCGTAGACCAGACAAAAATGCACAAACCATAACTAAATTGGCTGTAAACTGAGAGCCATGTTTCAGTATTATTGGCGAGAGAGGGAAAAACCCTTATTTTTTTCATATTTGATTTTGTTTCCAGTTCTAGATTTCAGAGAGTTTTTACACTATAGAAATGAAACACAAGCCTTTGAACAAAGTATTATTTTAAACTCTTATACCTCAAGCCCTGCATCTTAAAATACATATTTCAAAACTGAGTATTAAAATTTGCCTTTGGTCAAGTGAACAAAAGTTCAGCCTGGAGCACATTTTTTGCAGCTAACTAATGAAGCTAAGAAGAGCCTATGAGGATAAGAATTCACTGCCATAAAGCTATTTAATTTCCCGTCCTACATCTAGAATATTGGAGCGAATGTTCACATTTTTTGGTGTGGTTTTGAATGAACACCCGGCGTTGAAATTTAAAGAGAAGGGCAGGACGATGGCGCAGTCAAAATATCTTACTTCACTGTTGTTAAAGCTAGCCTGAAGCCACCTGCGCACCTGCTGGTAGCCACAACACAAAGAAAAGGACCCCACAAGGAATTCTAAATAATGCACATAAACCAGGGTTAGTCAATTGGGTGCCATCCCATCATCTTCCACCACTGGCTATGCTGGAAGCCACCATGCTGACTACCCTGACATAAGCCCATGCATAGATTGGTAGTGGAATCAAGAAGTAAATATGGGATTTCTGAGCAAGGGTTCGGGAGCCCTGGTTATAGAGGTCATGTAAAGTTAAAGGTACCACCTGACTGTTAGGTCCTGTCGCGAACGACTCTGGGGTTGTGCGCTCATCTCGCTCTTTAGGCCGAGGGAGCTGGCGTTTGTCCGCAGACAGCTTTCCGGGTCATGTGGCCAGCATGACTAAGCCACTTCTGGCGAACCAGAGCAGCGCACAGAAACACCGTTTACCTTCCCGCCAGAGCAGTACTTATTTATCTACTTGCACTTTTTTTAAAAAAATATTTTTTATTAAAGGTTTTTATAACAATAACAAACATATAACAAATACATAAACAGACATAAACAAAAACAAAACAAAAAACATGTACCATTTCATATCTTAATTTCTTATACCTTTCTTCCCCGACTTCCTCATGCCTCCCTTTTCTGTATTCCAAATTCTTATCAATTACTCAGCAAATCTTCCCTTATTTTAGTTTAAATTTAATCTAATCTTCCTTATTCTCCTTGTCTTAACCCTTGCTAATAGTAACCGTTTACTTTCCAGTCCAACATCATTCTAACTTTCATTAATTTTGTAGTATTTCTTTAAATAGTCCTTGAACTTTTTCCATTCTTCTTGCGCTGCTTCTCTTCCCTGGTTTCGGATTCTGCTCGTCATTTCTGCCAGGCCCATGTAGTCTATCACCTTCATCTGCCATTCTTCCAGTGTGGGTAGTTCTTGTGTCTTCCAGTACTTCGCAATAAGTATTCTAGCTGCTGTTGTAGCGTACAAAAAGAAAGTTATATCCGTCTTTAACACCTCCTGTCCGACAATGCCCAAGAGAAAGGCCTCTGGTTTCTTAGGGAAAGTATATTTAAATACCTTTTTAAGTTCATTATAGATCATTTCCCAGAATGCCTTAATCTTCGGGCACGTCCACCAAAGGTGAAAGAAAGTACCCTCCTTTTCTTTACATTTCCAACATTTGTTATCAGGCAAGTGGTAAATCTTTGCAAGCTTGACTGGGGTTATGTACCACCTATATATCATTTTCATAATGTTTTCTCTCAGGGCATTACATGCCGTAAATTTCATCCCGGTGGTCCACAACTTTTCCCAATCAGCAAACAAAATATTATGACCAATGTCCTGAGCCCATTTAATCATAGCTGATTTAACCGTTTCATCTTGTGTATTCCATTTCAGCAGCAAATTGTACATTTTTGACAAATTCTTAGTACTGGGTTCTAACATATCTACTTGCACTTTTTGACATGCTTTCGAACTGCTAGGTGGCAGGAAGTGGGACCAAACAACGGGAGCTCACCCCGTCATGGGGATTTGAACCGCCGACCTTCCGATCGGCAAGCCCTAGGCTCTGTGGTTTAGACCACAGTGCCACCTGCATCCCTTAGAGGTCATGTACACGTTGCCAAAAAAGTGGACAAGAAAAGATTGCGTGCATATAATTTCTATGTTATATGTTTACATAAATATGTATACTGTACATACATATGTACATACATATGTGTGTCAGGGAATGGTCTGAAGCAGAGGACTGGGGAATGCATTCTCAGGAGCTGAAAGGGGAAGATTTACCCCCATTGTCTATGGCTGTCTCAGAAGCTGTGTGAGACACAGACACAGAGCAGCTTAGACAGGAGTTGCCTAGCTACGAGATAATGGCAAGAGAAACAGAAGGGAGGGGACAGATAGCAGAGACATCATTAGAGAGTGTGGGGGACACTCCTTCCCCACGAACTAGGAGGTCCAACTGTATTAGAGAACAAAGGCTGCAGCGAGGAGGAGGAACTTCCCGTTGGTGCCTAGTATGTGGTAGAAGACGGAAGGGGGATGATTTAGAGTAGCTAACTGCTCTCCTTGTGGATTTCTGCTTGCAACCTGATGCCTGAATAAAAAGGACTATAAAATATAAACTGCTCGTTAATTCTTATCTGTGAAGCTACTGAAGGTAGAGGCGGACTCTCCACGCATGGCAATATGCAAATGTGTAAATAAATGGGTTTACGGGGTGTTAGGGGAGGGGTAGTTCCTCTGGTGAGGGACACAGAGTGCTCCTTCTGGGGTAGTTTGTCCACCTTTGGTCCCCACCCTACACTCGGCTCTCATCTGTGGCTCGTAGAAGCTGTCAGCATGTGACAGCAGCCACATCCTGGGAACAGCTTTGACTGGTTGGTTAAACCAGGTGAGGATAGCCAATGGGTCTCAAACCCTTGGTGAGTTAGGGACTTCCCCTGCGAAGACAGGCTCCAGCAGATTGAGTGGACAAGACCAATAGTGGGTCCAACAGTCAAGAAGGTGGTTTCTGTACATACCGCAGAGGGAAGTGAGATGGAGTTTGTCAACCTGGGAAGGTAGCCCATCTAGGAGTTAGCTAATGAAGTGTTGGACTACAGCTCCCATCAAGGACAAGAAGTGATCATGGATGATGGGAGCCATGGCCCCAAAACATCTGGGGAGCACCACATGGACTACCCCTGGTCAAACGAAAGCAGGAGAATAATATGAGGAAGAAGAGGACCATGTATGCCATCTTGAAATCCTTAGAGGAAAGTTGAGGTATAAATGCAATGCAATACAATATGGCAGCTTCCTATATTCCTAAAACATATCAAGGGTTGGGGAAGGCTGATTCAGAAGAATACAGTGTTTGGTGGCTTAGACCATTGGTCTCAAATAGAGGGCTGGAATTCGAACCTTGCAGTGAATGGAGCATGAAGGCAAGTTGTTCCTGTGCAAAGCCAATAGGTTAGATCTGAAATTCCAAAATCCTACTTAAGGCATCAAGTTCCCCTAAAACATTGATGGGGTGGGGAAGATTCTCCACTATCCAACAGCTCACCCAATTCCACCTTTACAAGGGAAGCTGCGAGGAATATGGAAAGGCACTTATAGCCAACAAAATACTATAGCAATGGAATGGCGCACCAAAGAGAAGAGTGGAGAATGATCCACGTTCTGCTGCTGGCTATCCCTTTTCATCCACCATTTACAAACACATTGATTCTGATAAACGTGGAACACCCGTTATTCCTATTACGCTCCTTGTGGTGGGGATGGGATTGCCATTTCTTCCAGCGTCTGCTGCCAGAGGCTGTCCACGGTGAGCTAGCTTTCTATTTTTAATAACATGATTAATATAATGCTAGGAAGGTCTCTCCCATGCCAAACAGCTGGGCTATTGCTTCAGAAGCAGCTGTTTCATAGCTAGCTGAACCTAACTTCACTAGCCACCTTGTTGAGGGTTTATTGGCGACTTGTCTTTAAACATTACCCTGATAGCAAGAAGGTCTTGTACTTAATCATACTCAGTGCTACAAAAGCTATATGCTGCTTAAAAAAAAAAAAAAACACCCAAGGGAAACACTGCCAAAAGTGCTATTTGTTTCAGTGCCACACATAAGGTTCCTACCAGATGTTCATATTTTATCCTGACTCGGTTTTAAAAAGGGTAAAGGGAGGCGGGTGAAATGTACCAACCCCCTTTTTTATTCAAAAATGTCAATATCATTTAACAGTAAATGTAATACCATTACAGTATTCAATAAACATTTAACAAGACATAGAGATTTTCGGCAGGAAAATATTATAACAATGAACCTTTTAGCAGTTAAATTAGTATCCCCCCCCCCCCCGCACATGCACACACACAAAAAACCATCTGGTGAGCAGTTTCTAATTTCTAAAAGGCTTTGGAGTGAAAACAAAAGCTATTGGGCACATTTTGAATAATGAATCATTTGCCAGTTGTTTACCCTTGTGCCAATCTTACCACGCCCTTTTCTTTCTGGGCATAAATGTAATCAAGTCCATTGCAAATATATTTTCTATTACAGGGGGGGGGGGAGAAAAAGAAAAAGTAAAAGTTACTTGTGGGAAATTAACTGAAAATTCCTTGCCACTGAAGTCAATTCCCTTTGCTTTTTTGAGTTCAGAGCTTTTCTTCCAAAGTGGCAATTTTACAGTGGGTGTTTCATAAGACTTACTCCTTGGTGAGTTTATATAGAATTGCAGTTGTCGTTAGGTAAAATCCTAGTTTTTTAAATCAGAGGTTTTGTCTTACCTGATATTGCTCAGTAATTCTAAGGAACCAAAGAAACCAGGGCAGTTTTGAAATTAGTGGTTAAAATCAGTGTGGTTTTGAGAGCACCAGTCTGCCATCTTGATTCAAAATGGCATCCAATTGTACCAAAAGAAAAATGACAGCCTGCTCCTTGATCTCAGGAACTGTCATGCAAAATTTGGTTACAGTATCTTAAGAGGTCTCCAAATGCATAGCAAATAGGCAAACAACTTTCTACAATATGTAGCTGATTTAGATCCTCCTTTTCTTAAAAAATATTCAAAGCCGCTGACAATGGAATACAATGCAGTAGCAAGTAGTCAGTGAATGCCAATGGGCCATGGGTGGAAGCATAGAAGCATGGAATTGTAGAGTTGGAAGGGACCCTAAGGATCATCTAGTCTAACCCCCTGCAATGCAAGAATAGGCAGCTGTCCCATATCAGAATCAAACCTGTGACCTTGGAGTTATCAGCACCATGCTCTAACCAGCTGAGCTAATGTTTGAGCTTTAGGCTATCAGACCACTCTTTTATTTTTTAGCCATCCTAGGTTTTCAGCAATATGGCTGCCCTTCTCCTGTGTCTTTAAGAGCAGGCTAACATACAGAAACTATGTGAGTGAAACCTATCTCTGTGGCAAGAAAAGCTGCAGCCATTCCCAAGGAAAGTCAGCCCTGGCTACGGTAACACACGCTTTAGCTACACCCAGGTTCGGCTATTACAATGTACTTTAGACCTTGGGAAAGTCTCTGGAAACTTCAGACCATCTTCAGTGCTGCTGCAAGGATGTTGGTGTGGCCCATGCAAAAATGTTAAATCAATGCCATAATGTCTGCACTGATTACCAGTCTGTTTCTCTGTTTCCAAATTCGATGTAATTAGAATTATTTATCTAAGCATTCCCAGCCGCTTAATACTTACAAATGTGTTAAGTGGTGTACAAAAACACAATGTAAAAACAACAAAACAGTAACATAAAAGCAGAGATGCAACATAAAATTTGTAAAACAGTATTATAAAAAGCCAGGAGTTTAGCAATTAAAGGATTGAATCTCACAGGTCAGTGGAAATCCCGGGCAAAAAGCGATGTATCCTGAGATGTCTGAAGCAACTGATGGGCAATGTTTCACTTATGACAGAGGGAAGGGCATTCCACAGTGTAGGGGCAATGGCAGAAAATAGCCAGTGTTCAGAGATAATGGAAGTGGCTTTCTAACAACAGCATGCAGAGAGAGGAGGACCAGAGGCTTCCCACTCCTATTGTACAGATTTGGGTGTGGGTGGGTGTGGAACCTCCTTTGTTTCTTTGTTTTTTACTAGAACCTCAAGACCCACCAACTGAAGCTAGCTGCAAAAGACATATACTGTACTTCTGCATCCCAGACATAGAGTTGACCCCAAAGCAAGAAACCAAAGACTAAAGTTCAAAACTGGGAAAGGAGTACGACAAGGCTGTATATTGTCTCCCTGCTTATTTAACTTATATGCAGAATTCATCATGCGAAAGGCTGAGCTGGATGAATCCCTAGCCGGAATTAAGATTGCCGGAAGAAATATCAACAACCTCAGATATGCAGATGACACAACCTTGATGGCAGAAAGTGAGGAGGAATTAAAGAACCTTTTATTGAGGGTGAAAGAGGAGAGCACAAAATATGGTCTGAAGCTCAACATCAAAAAAACGAAGATCATGGCCACTGGGCCCATCACCTCCTGGCAAATAGAAGGGGAAGAAATGGAGGCAGTGAGAGATTTTACTTTCTTGGGCTCCATGATCACTGCACATGGTGACAGCAGTCACGAAATTAAAAGACGCCTGCTCCTTGGGAGAAAGGCGATGGCAAACCTAGACAGCATCTTAAAAATCAGAGACAACACCTTGCCAACAAAGGTCCGTATAGTTAAAGCCATGGTTTTCCCAGTAGTGATGTATGGTAGTGAGAGCTGGACCATAAAGAAGGCTGATCGCCGAAGAATTGATGCTTTTGAATTATGGTGCTGGAGAGACTCTTGAGAGTCCCATGGACTGCAAGAAGATCAAACCTATCCATTCTTAAGGAAATTAGCCCTGAGTGCTCACTGGAAGGACAGATCGTGAAGCTGAGGCTCCAATACTGTGGCCACCTCATGAGAAGAGAAGACTCCCTGGAAAAGACCCTGATGTTGGGAAAGATGGAGGGCACAAGGAGAAGGGGACGACAGAGGACGAGATGGTTGGACAGTGTTCTCGAAGCTACAAACATGAGTCTGACCAAATTGTGAAAGGCAGTGGAAGACAGGAGTGCCTGGCGTGCTCTGGTCCATGGGGTCACGAAGAGTCGGACACGAATAAACGACTAAACAACAACAAATGGGTTATACTTGGGCTTGGTGGATCAGACATTGTAGAGCCCTAATCTATAGCCTTCAGGCTCATGTTTTGAAGCTAGTCAATCATATTACATGGAAATAATCTGCTCCTTCTGGCCTTTTGCAGTACCAGTTGCAGTGCCACCCTCCCCTAGCCAGTAAGTACTAAGATAGAACAAACTCAAACAGGCAATGATCTGGGTTAAAAACTGCCACAGCTTTATTGATTACAGGTGTAGGTGGAATTTTTGCTCAGGCATTGGGTGTGTATCCCACTGGAGGGCTGAAACCACATCAGGGTTGTGTCAATGAATATAGGCCTTACCCGAGACATCGACCTACTGAGGTGGCCATCCTAAGACCACCACTGGAAGATCTACGGCCTATCTGCTCCACGCTTGGCTTTTGGACAGAGATTCCACCAAGACCCCTCTCACGAGGGATACGCCACTGGTTCAAGACAGGGCGATGCACCACTTCACTCAAAAGCTGAAAGACGAGGATTCCACCCTATGCCTTAACTGCCACATGAGGTGAATGAAAACAAACCACCCCAAGCAAATAATAATAATAATAAAAATACCCCACAACCCTCCAAAACTAAACCTAGCCATGGGTTACACTTGGCTTGGTGGATCAAAAGTTGTGGAGCCCTGTTCTACACCCTTCAGGCTTATGCTCTGAAGCTAGTCAGTCATAGTACATGGAAATAACCTCTTGCCTCTGGCCTTTTTTCCGGCCCACTTCAGAAAATGGAGCATACTAGGATGTAAATCGTTGCGGTCTTAAGTGCTCCATCCAGCTGCTTTGTAAATAGAGCCCTGAGCTGCACAGTCTGAAGCCGCAGCATTAAGGAGTATAATGGATGACGATGTTTGATATCTTTCTGTAAACCATGAATTTTATTACAGTGAATTAACATGTTAATTTATGAAGAGTAAACAGAACCTTAGGCAAACCTGGCCCAGTGTATAAGTTAACGTTTCTCATGCCTAATGAGGTGAGAGTGATGAAATCAAAACAAATACCTTTGGGCTTCATTAATGTAGGAAAAATACCCCTGTGTTTAATCACAGCATGAGACATTGACAAGGCTGGTAGCCCTGATGCTGCCATGCCTCATGTTAATGTAACTATCCTTTTCCCAGCAGCCTGGGTCTTACATCCTAGCAGACCACCATGGTTTGCATTATAATAATTCAGGCAAGCATTCAAATATATGAATAAGGGCTTGTATGGTCCCACAAATCTAAGAGGCTTCACTTTTTCATGAGGCAGGCATGACAATTTGTCTGTGGCATGTACACCAGGCACCAGATCAGACATAAAGGATTCACTAGACTGAATGGTGTGATCCACTGGGCTCCATAGTAGAAATTCCCAGAAAACACACTATCTAGTTGTGATATTCTGAAATGGTGTTCTAATGGCATTGGCTGCAAAAAGATATTTGTCGATCGCTTAGTAATCCAATTACACCCTCAAAATTGATCAGTGAATGGAAGGAATATCAACTCTAGCACTCAAGGGGAGCAAGTTGTTTTCAAAAAGAACTGGCTTTTATAGTGGGGGGAAATTGGAGGGATGCTCTGATAAGAGACATCTTCCCTACTATGAACTCTGTGGACAGGTGAAAGAGTATTATTCCCTTTAATAGCAAATTCAAGTGAATGAGGGCCAACAAAGATGGAACTATACAGAGCTACTGAAGAACAAGAGGGAGATAGCAGCAGGATCAGGGAGCCTGAGGGCTACAGAAAGTATTTTTTTTTTAAGTACCAATGGGCTAAAAAACTGCCCAGCGAGGACTTTGTTAGGATCTGTAGTGAGCTCTATCAAAATCCTATGCCCAGTAGTTTAATTTTATAATTTCTTCACTATTAGGCAGGCCCATAACAACTTTCCACGGTCAATTCCTATGCCACACACAAAATGTCTGCATACAGGAAGTGCATGGATCGAGCTGCCTGCAAACAGGAAATGCATATGATGGACAGATGACATAGCTGCTTCCCATGCTTGAAGCAAGTGGTTCTGGCATAGTAAGTAACTGTGCAAATCTGCCCATCTCAAGCGGTTTGTATTTATGGAAGTTACCAGTCTAGCATGGGACCTGATAAGCAGGAAGTGGTTTCCACACCATGGCAACATACCAGCTGGCCTAAATGGACATTGATCAGGAATGAAGTGTCCTTCAACACCTTTTTCCTTTGAAAACAACATCATGGGGATAACTCTGATCAAAGGTTGCTTCTGGGCAGAACTCCTCACTCCCAATCACATAGATTTGCAGAGGAGGAAATGGAGGCCAATCACACTTCCAGTGCTCAACTGATGCCTATTAGTGGGGAAGGGTGGTGAGTCAGTGCTAGGGCATTGGCTTTCCATACAGAAGGTCCCAGGTATCATCTCCTGATAGGGCTGGGAGAGAACCCTGTTTGAAATGCTGGTGAACCACTACCAGTTATTGTAGACAATATGGATGGACCAATGGTCTGAGTTGGTAGAAGGCAGCTTCCTTTGTTCCTAGTGCGGACTATAGGAACCAGTCATATTTCAGCACATAGTGTGTGTCCAGTGTGCAGCCGGTCCCTGGTGCAACGTCTTAGTCTTATGCATTTGAAGACTTGTGGTTTTATTTCTTTTTCTTCCCCCAGCCATGATCAGTATAATACTATGTGATACAGCCTCCACATGATTTAATAGGCTTCCTGCTTGAGAAAATATTTATAAGTAAAATGGAAACCTATTATTTTCATCTTTCATTACTGAATAAGGTTCTCTCTCTCTCTCTCTCTCTCACACACACACACACACACACATACACACACACACAGATATTTGGATATAGAGAACACTACTTTGAAAACTACTGCTTCTACAGTCAATATTTTATTAAAAATTTCCTTGTAAATCTCACTTGGTCTTTATTGTATTCAGGCAATAACAAGAACATTTTCTTGTGGCTAATTTTACACTTTTTGTGCGTTCCCAAACATGCAGACCAAAGGCTTTGGTCTAATGGACAGTCTGCTCACTATATTATTACAATATGGCTAAGTATCAAAATGACTGTGTTCTCTTTTATTAAAGTGTCTTTGCTTTGCCTCCTGTCTGATTATTGCCTTCTGCTCCTTTAATTCAAAAATATAATTTCTTGTTGAATGAGTACCGTACTTTCTACACCATAAAGCCTTTGTCTGATGGAAGCTGGCCTATAGACGAATCAAGAACCTATGCTCATTCTTCCAAAAGGAGAATGCTGCCCCGTTCCAAAATTCCACTTTCTACAATAAACCTTTATACTCTATAGCCCCCTCTCCAAAATATGGCAATTTTAAAAATCCAAATGGAATCCTAAAAAAACATTCTTATTGTTGACAGGAATAAGCCAATCAAACAGCAATAGATTGCTGCAGATGTCCACAGGACATTTAAGATTAAACACATCTCTCATACTTTAATAGCCAGTCTGACTCAGGGGATCATTATTTATGTGGGAATTCTTTCTACAAAAGAACATCACAGCTTACTTCAGTGGTAGAGGCAGCAATATGCGTATATTCCATTGAAATGAATGGGGGGGCCATGAACAAGGGGGTTTCTGCCCCCACCCAATTTTCAGTATTGCAGTCCTTAAGTGTCAATCGATGTCTGTCTGTCTGCCTGTCTGTTAGGGAAATCTGCACCAACAAAGTGTTATTTGGTGCCATGACACGTTGATAGTGTTTTCTGTTTATATTGTTGCAAGCCACTGGGATAAATCTTTATGATACAGTGGTATATGAACATGCTTATCAATAAAATAAATAATAATACCCATATGCTTAACTGTCACCCAGTAAGCTTCATTGCTGAGTGGGAATTTTAACCCTCGTCTCCCAGGTTTTAGACTAACACTTTAATTAGGATTGTAGCTTAAACCAGAAACTCTTCACCTTTTGAGACTTTTGTGGGTGAGCTGAGAGTTTGTTTGGAGTCCAGGCATAGGCAAACTCAGCCCTCCAGATGTTTTGGAACTACAACTCCCATCATCCCTAGCTAACAGGACCAGTGGTCAGGGATGATGGGAATTGTAGTCTCAAAACATCTGGAGGGCCAAGTTTGGCTATGCCTGGTTTGGACCCTGGGTGAGAACCCAGAGGCTGGGAAGGAGAGTGTGTCAGATGGAAAAGAAATCAATATTGATTCATATACAGTGATACCTCGGGTTACATACGCTTCAGGTTACATACGCTTCAGGTTACAGACTCCGCTAACCCAGAAATAGTACCTTGGGTTAAGAACTTTGCTTCAGGATGAGAACAGAAATCGTGCAGCTGTGGCGCAGTGGCAGCGGCAGCGGCAGCGGAAGGCCCCATTAGCTAAAGTGGTGCTTCAGGTTAAGAACGGACCTCAGGAATGAATTAAGTTCTTAACCCGAGGTACCACTGTATTTTAGTAAAGGTAAAGGACCCCTGACAGTTAAGTCCAGTTGTGAACGACTCTGGGGCTGCGGTGCTCATCTCGCTTTACTGGCCGAGGGAGCCGACGTTTGTCCGCAGACAGTTTTTTCCGGGTCATGTGGCCAGCACGACTAAGCCGCTTCTGGCGAAACCAGAGCAGCGCACAGAAATGCCATTTACCTTCCTGCCGGAGCAGTACCTATTTATCTACTTGCACTTTGATGTGCTTTCGAACTGCTAGGTTGCCAGGAGATATATTAGTAACTTGAGTGTTATTTGTCTAGAAAAAGAGGTGCTGGAACTCACCATGAATGCCTCCCTTGTTCTCTTAGAATGGCAATGGCGCCCACATGAGTGGTGCCAGAATTGAGTTCTGGTGAGTTCTGGCTGAAAAAAAGCCCTGAGTAACTTTGTATTAATGTAACATTTTTATATTGAAATGTGTATTTTTGTAACATTTTGTTTAAGTTGTCTGTCATTGCTTCAGTTTTTTGTACACTGCTTAGATATATTTCAAATATATTAAGCGGTTTAGAAATTAAATAATCAATAATAAAATCAAAGCTGCTTTGAAATAATGTAACCATAACTTTGCTAATTCAAACTGAGCTGTGCTGTCCCCAAATGAACATAAATCCAAATGGCCAATCTGAAGCCATTTCCCCTGTAACTGAGATGTCTACCTTTTAACCCTCTAGATATGGTGGGAAAAGTTCAGGAAGGTCTCTTGACAAATACACAACACATTGACTTTGTAAAAGACTTGGAACACATTGAAAGGAGCATGTGGAATGGAACTGAGTACAAAACTTTGATCATAATCCCAGTAGGAATGTTAATGAACTGTACATTTGGGGAGAGAATGTGGGATTGCCTCACGAGTCGGCCATTTTCAAGGACTCTGGAAATGATCACAATGCGAAAAATGCTGAATCTCTCTTCTGATGTAGGAAACTCTGTGTACTTGTAAAAGACATCCATTGACGTTTTGCACCATATGGATGTTTTGTATTAAGATATTTCCCACTTTTATTTCATAGCTCTTGATCTAATAACATCAATGTGTGCTTCTGCCAACTTTTTGTTCACTTTTAGAGTTTACATTTATGGAGGGGATTTGATCCAAGATTGCTACAAAACACATATAACTCAGCCTGCATCTACACAATACCCTTCAAGCACACTTCCAGCACATTTCCCTGCTCAAGGAATTCTGGGCACTGTAGTTTATCCCTACAGAGATGCCATTCCCAGAAACCCTTAACCACAGTGTCCAGAATTCTTCAAATGTGCTTCATATGTGCTTAGGCATATGCAGCCTAATTGTGAAGTCTGCAATTCACTTCTAACTTAAGTTAAAGGTAAAGGTAAAGGACCCCTGACAGTTAAGTCCATTCGCAGATGACTCTGCAGTTGTGGCGCTCATCTCGCTTTACAGGCCAAGGGAGCCAGCGTTTGTCTGCAGACAGTTTTTCCGGGTCATGTGGCCAACATGACTAAGCCACTTCTGGCACAGCAGAACACCGAAACCAGAGCAGTGCAAGGAAACACCGTTTACCTTCCTGCTGGAGTGGTACCTATTTATCTACTTGCACTTTTGGCATGCTTTTGAACTGCTAGGTTGGCAGGAGCTGGGACAGAGCAACGGGAGTTCACCATGTCGCGGTAAGCCCAAGAGGCTCAGTGGTTTAGACCACAGCGCCACTCGCATCCCTATAAGCTACCGGCTCGTTAAAAAAGCGGACCATTCTAGGCTCGATGTACCAGTGGTCTGATTCCTTGTAAAGCAGCTTTATTGCCATGTAAATAAAGAATGATACAGACCTAGCAAACTCTTCTCTCCTGGGGACACAGGTGGTGCTGTAGTCTAAACCACTGAAGCTCTTGGGCTTGCCAATCAGAAGGTCGGCAGTTCGAATCCCTGTGACAGGGTGAGTGCCCGTTGCTCTGTCCCAGCTCCTGCCAACCTAGCAGTTCGAAAGCATGCCAGTGCAAGTAGATAAATAGGTACTGCTGTGGTGGGAAGATAAATGATGTTTCTGTGCGCTCTGGTTTCTGTCACGTTGTGCCAGAAGCGGTTTAGTCATGCTGGTCACATGACCCGGAAAGCTGTCTGTGGACAAACACCAGCTCCCTCGACCTGAAAGCCGCAACCCCATAGTTGCCTTTGACCAGACTTAACCGTCCAGGGGTCCTTTACCTTTTCTGCTGCCTTCCACTCCACCACCCACCTCAGTCAAATGTAAAAACCAAAATTCATGTTGGTTTGGGATGACTTACTGCACAGTGTGTTTCAAAGTTCCACTGTTATAGGGTGGTGTTTGGCGATCCAGACTATTTTCTTCCAGCCTCTGCCACCCATTTGTAAAAGTGCTATTCTGTGAAAACATGAAGCATAAGGGTTGTAATGCACTTTCTTTGCTGAAAGTCCCAACAAACAAGTCCTAGGGAACCATTCTATTAATTTTTTTTACTTATAGTAGTGTTAGAGAGAAAGAAAGCGATCACAAACGATAACATGCACCAAAGAGATATCCAGTTCTTCGTACAGCTATGGAATTTCCCAAGGAGGTTGCTAAAAAAGGACCAAGTGTCAGCTGTTTCACGGAGTGTTAGTTTGCCTTTCCTACCATGGAAGTGGAGAGGTCAGAAGTGGCAGGGTCTGGGCCTTCAGCAACACCTGGTGAGTTGGGCGGATGATGACACTTGCAGAGATGCGTGACTAGAGCTTCCTTCGGCTTCCAAGCAGTTGTCTCTTGGTGGCCCGGCAGCAGCTCCCTCATTAATGCAGGATCAGGTTCCCCCACATTGCTTGCCAATTAGCCGGTGTTTATACACACAACTCCCATTCCTGTGTTCTGTGGGACCTAACCCCAGATGGTAACAATCAGGAACGTGACCTGCTTCGACTGCTGCCGCGCTTCTGTTTCATTTTCCGTTTATTTTCGGCTCTTCGACGTATACCTCAAAAGATTACAGGACGGGTCTTGCTATCTGTGAGAGTTGCAGAAGAGGTTACTCAGTCCTCGTGGATGGCTCCACAGATGGAGCATTTTAAAGTTCATTAGCTTGTCCACAGCTCTTTACTGAGAGTTTGAAAGTCCCTTCATTTCAGCTTGCAGGAGTTTCTGTTTAAGTTAGAGATGGTGTTTCTAAACAGAGTTTCATTACCAATGTGTGCCTATGATTTCTCCAGCTTCCTCTCAGTTAAAGTGGACCGGAGAAATCCTCTGAACAAAGTACACAGACGCCCCCTTTCCCCTTTTTCATTCCACGTTGCTGCTGTCCAAGGTAATAATATATTTTTAACAAGCATACTCTTTTAGCAAATGAACTACTTAGGCAGGCACACAAAGCAATGAAATCATGTAAATACGTGACTAGGAGTACAATAGAAAGGGCGTGTACATGGGCATGACTTTTCAATAATAAATGTGTTTAGCATCAGCATGTAAAACGAATTAAGCATTCTCCGAATAAACTGTAACATCATAAGGAGATGACTTCCACAGAACTAGGAACTAAAACTCCATGAAACAGAGGCAATCCTATGCACACTTACTTGGGCATAAGCCCCATGGAATAGTGTGACTTGCTTCTGAGTAAACATGCATAGCTTTGCACTGCACATCCGTTTTATTTAGGCTGTGGCAAGGGCTGCTCTAGGAGTAAACGGATTTGATTCTTCACCGAGATAGCTGAATGAAGTTTTCACATCTTGCATGCGATGCACTAAAATGTAGAGACGGATATGTAATTTTGGTAATTTGAAAATGGGGAAATGGAAGTATTTGCTGCAAATGCTTGACAGTTCACTTTCTTTCAGCTTGCTAAAAAAGGAATGGAAATAAGCTATTTAAGAAGATCGTCACCCTTACTCATTTTGAGGACATTATTAGAATTAACCACTAGGGGTCACAAAAGAACGCTCAATCATAGATATTCAGGCCCTCAAAGCAGCACATTGGATTACTTGCCAGGCGTTTGTATTCTGTTGGTGCATTAAAGTAATTTCACCCTCAGCAAACTATGGTGAGCCAACCAGCTTCAATTGGTTTATCAAGTGGACTTTAAAAATCCAGAGACTACCTGACTGTTTGACTTTTTAGAAGTCATACACAGAAAAGTATGTGGGCTACTATTATTTTTTAAAGCACAATCAACTTTTTTACCTGTGACTGGGAATGAATTCACATGAGGACCTTTTTTTGTGAAACAAAACAAAAACACACACAAATTGATGTAGAATTGTGAGATTGACAGATTCACCCATAAGCCCCTTTCTTGTGTTATAAACGTGAAAGTGGTCCACATGATTATAGGGCAGTCTTGGCCCCACTCCAGAAATTATGCACCTTTCCCAGCCTCCAAATGTCTAAGTGTTAGGTGGGAGCATACCCTCCAACATTCCGCAATGAAAATAGGAATGTCCTATTCCATTATTATTATTCTTACCACCACTCTGGGCAGCTTTCAACATATTTGTTGTTGTTTAGTCGTTTAGTCGTGTCCGACTCTTTGTGACCCCATGGAACAGAGCACGCCAGGCACTCCTGTCTTCCACTGCCTCCCGCAGTTTGGTCAGGCTCATGTTTGTAGCTTCGAGAACACTGTCCAACCATCTTGTACTCTGTCGTCCCCTTCTTCTTGTGCCCTCCATCTTTCCCCACATCAGGGTCTTTTCCAGGGAGTCTTCTCTTCTCATGAGGTGGCCAAAGTATTGGAGCCTCAACTTCACGATCTGTCCTTCCAGTGAGCACTCAGGGCTGATTTCCTTCAGAATGGATACGTTTGATCTTCTTGCAGTCCATGGGACTCTCAAGAGTCTCCTCCAGCACCATAATTCAAAAGCATCAATTCTTCGGCGATCAGCCATCCTTATGGTCCAGCTCTCTCATCCATACATCACTACTGGGAAAACCAATGCTTTAACTATACGGACCTTTGTTGGCAAGGTGATGTCTCTGCTTTCTAAGATGCTGTCTAGGTTTAGGTTTTTCAACATATATAAAAACACAATAAAACATTAAACATTAAAAAAAAAAAACACTTCCCCATACAGGGCTGCCTTTAGGTGTCTTCATAAAAGGTTGTTTATTTACTTATCTCCTTGGCTGGGGGGGTTGCATAACTCCATACCCTCCAACATTTCTCCGATGAAAACAGGGGTGTCCTAAGGAAAAGCAGGACATTCTGGGCTCAAATCAGAAACTAGGATGGCTTCTGTAAAATCCGGGACTGTTCCTGGGAAACAGGGACACTTGGAGGGTCGGAGCATCAGTAACTGGAAAGGCTATATGCAGAGACTTTTATATGTGTCAGTTTCCCCAGGACTTAGAATCCAGGACCTGTGTCTCACAAGGTTCCAGATTCCAGGAAAGGCTTATGCGCATAGCCCATGGAAAAGGCAGCCGTCTCTGAATTTTTCCGAAAGAATGTTGGTAGTGAAACTGAAGCGGTTTTTATTAGCAGCCGACGCAATCCTACAAGCTATGAAACTGGCTTCATTAACTGTGCAACCCGACTTACTCAACGGCATATGTACTATTGAAACGTTAATAAAAAGCATTTAACATTGAAGAAAATATTAAGTAACCGCTTCATAATGAAAACCTTGGTTCAACTCAAAGCACGACGGTGGAAAGAAAATGGTTTGATTAAATTACTTTCGTGCCATGAACTGTGGAGTGCTTTTCTCAGAGTTTCAACAGGAAGGCATAGTGCTGCGGTGCAGAGAGGCTTTTAAAGCCTCAAGGATGTGGGCATATTAAACAAACTGCAATTATTCTTAATGCATTCTAAGCCTTTACAAAGGTGTAATCAAGGGAGGGCTCTGGTGACTGTCGAGAATAATGCAGGGAAAACCAGGCTGTGGGCCAGTTGTGACAAGGGTCAGGCTGTTCCGCACATTCTACTCAAGTAAGCTTTCTGCCACATTGTATTTCTGAAGCACCCTGAGGAGAGAAGAGCTGTGAGGAGAACAAGGCCAGAGTTAGAAATAAATAGTGGGCGAGATGTGAGACAACATCCTCCTCATCAAATCAATACCCACCTGTGCCACTTATTATGTTCACTAGTTCAGGGGTGGGGAGTCTTTTACAGAGTGCCACATTCCTTCCTTGGCAACTTTCCAGGGGCCACATGACTGTGGTGGGCAGGGACAGAGGGCAAAGTGGTGCAGCAATACAAGCGAATTGTATCATGTGCACAGTATTTATACACCCCCCAACATTTTGCCAATGAAAATAGGGATGAATAACAACAACAACAACAACAACAACAACAACAACAACAACAACACAGTGGTGCCTCATGTTAAGAACTTAATTCGTTCTGGAGGTCCGTTCTTAACCTGAAAATGTTCTTAACCTGAAGCACCACTTTAGCTAATGGGACCTCCCGCTGCTGCTGCGCCGCTGCTGCACGATTTCTGTTCTCATCCTGAAGCAAAGTTCTTAACTTGAGGTACTATTTCTATTTCTGGGTTAGCGGAGTCTGTAACCTGAAGCATCTGTAACCTGAAGTGTCTGTAACGCTAATAATAATAATAATAATATTTATGCCCCACCCATCTGATTGGGTTGCCCCAGCTACTCTAGGCAGCCCCCAGCTTACGTATTTTAAAATATTAAACATAAAAAAGCTTTGCTATACAGGGCTGCCTTCAGATGGCTCAGGGGGCATATAACTCCATCCCTTTCAACATTTCTCTGATGAAAACAGGGGCGGCCTAAGGAAAAGTGGGACATTCCAGGATCAAATCAGATACCGGAACGGCATCTGTAAATTTGGGACTGTCCCTGGAAAATAGGGACACTTGAGGGGTCTTCACTCATGCCCCTCTCTATCCTTAAAAATAAAATAAAATATGATTTTCAATTTTATACATTTCAATAATTTCCCAATCGTTTTAACATTTCAAAACCCCCTCTTTCTGTAGTTCCTTACATTTATTTTTTATATTTTCTGCATATTAACTTAACTTAATCATGTGTTCACCTACTTTAAATATATACTCTTATAAAACTGCCCCTCTCGATCCTTGATCCAGGCGAGCGGAAAAATCACTATCAATGTTCAACCACACAGAAACCTTCAGGTAGAACTGGTGGTGGAGAGAGAGGATGTGACTGAGGAGAAGGTGTACCTGGGGAGAGATCCAAGATCAGGTAAAGAGGCTTGGACCAAATGTCTTCATTTGAACCCTGGGCCTGAGGTTCTCCACCCTTGCAATAGGATGGGCAACCCCAGCATAATTCAGTTATCCTGTTCCTTACGCAAGGGTGGAGAACCTGTGGCCCTTTGCTTTTGAACTCCAACAACAACAATTTTTTTATACCCCACGCAGCTGACTGGGTTGCCCAAGCCACTCTGAGCGGCTTCCAAAAGACTATAAAAACACAGCAAAACACCAGACATTAAAAACTTCCCGATGTCCATGAAAGATCATGTCATTGTTTATCTCTTTGACATCTGACAGGACGGTGTTCCACAGGGTGAACACCACTACTGAGAGGGCCCTCTGCCTGATTCTCTGTAACTTCCCATCTCACAGTGAGGGAACCTCAAGAAGGCCTTTAGAACTGGACCTCAGTGTCTGGGCTGAACGATGGGGATGGACCATTGGAGTGAAAAAGCATCTGGAAGGCCACTAGTCTTCTACTGAACATAAAATATGGCTCGCTGTGGTAAATCAGGTCCACCGCACGGCAATTCTCCTTACCCTTGCTTGGGTGGGGGCTGCAAAGTTTACATATCACCTAGGCCTCAAAACTGGCCATGAGGTACAGTGGTACCTCGGGTTAAGAACTTAATTCATTCTGGAGGTCCGTTCTTAACCTGAAACTGTTATTAACCTGAGGTACCACTTTAGCTAATGGGGCCTCCTACTGCCGCTGTGCCGCCGCCATCCGATTTCTGTTCTCATCCTGAAGCAAAGTTCTTAACCCAAGGTACTATTTCTGGGTTAGCAGAGTCTGTAACCTGAAGCGTCTGTAACCTGACGCATCTGTAACCCGAGGTACCACTGTATATGTAAAAATGCAGGCTGGGCACATCTCTGCATAAATTCAATCAGTTACAACTCTCTCGGCCTCAGTTCCCCATTTGTAAAACAGGAATGAGTGTGAATGGCTCCGCTATAAAGCCCGCATGAATTAGGACCTGAATGCCTGTTACCACATCACCTTGCCTGGGCACTAGGCTCATCTGCCCACATCCCCTGGGAAGTGACTGGCATAAGACTTTCTCAGTAATGACATCCCCTGGGTGGAACTTTCTCCCTAGTATAGATTGCAGGATGCAAACTTAACTTTTCATTGCTGGGCATATTCTCCCAGGCTTTTTAAAACCCATTTAAGTGAATGTTAATTCTATTTTAAGAGTTGTTATTCGTATTGTTTTAAGACTGAATTACATCCTCATCGTGTTATTGTTTCGTTTGCATTTGTGAAACCTACCCAGGAAATATCTGTGGGAAGGTTGTGTAAAAATGTAACAAGGTGAGATACTGGTGGATGCAGATTGCCTGTTACTAAAAAACATTTACAAATGTTATCTTTGATTAACCATGAGATAAAATTCAGCAAACACTGCTGTTGGGCAACTGTTTTTCATTATACCGCAGGTTGTGCATAGCTCAGAAACACAGCCAGATAAAGGATACACAATTTTAATCATGATAAATCAGCAAGATGTTTATATGGCTTAGTTAGTCATTCAGTTACTAATGCCCTCAAAACACAAATGTTAACTGAGCTGATTTATCCTATCCAGTACGATCATTGGATTGCTTCTACTCGATTTAATAATAATAGTGATGATGATGATGAAAAGCCAGACCAGTGGTCCATACAGCACCCTTGAGGAAATTGTCCTTCTGTAACCAGGTTCAATGTGGCTCAGAAACTGCCCCTAATACTCTTATCACAAATCTGCCAGCTTTTTGTGACCAGTTTTAAAAGCTCTATATGACTGTGGTCAGCTGCTTTTAGCTGCTTTGGGAACCATCCTTTATGACCTATAAAGCAGGGATAGGGAACCTTTTTTTCAGGCCGATGGCCATTTTATTTATTTATTTATTTATTTCAGGAGTTCATATACCAGTGAATGACAGTACACTGTAAGAAGACCCACTACCATGAGACTAAAAAACGAGTTAAGACAATAACATCTGGATTCAGTTTAAAATCTGGGTGTTCAGCAGGGAGGTGCCCTGTCTGACCTCAACTTGCAGGGAGTTCCACAAAATTGGACCCACAATACCAAATAGAAGGCTCCTGTGGCTATGCGTCTGAGCTATGGGGGACCACTCACAGTGATTCCCTCAAAGACCCCTGGGATCAAGCAGGGATATAAGGAGGACTTGTGGATATCCCAGATACGATGGGTGGCATCCCAGCGAGATGCTGACTTTGTAGCATGGGATTGTGGGAGGTGTAGAAGTCAGCTGACTAAGTATCTCCCAGCAGTTAAGGCCTCATTTAGACTGTTGATGATTTTACAAGTTCTTGTTTGTCTGAATGAATGATTGCTGATCCATTTTCCTCATACAAACAGCTTGGATGAGAAATGCTGGAATCGACTCTGGGGTTGCGGCGCTCATCTCGCTTTATTGGCCAAGGGAGCCGGCGTACAGCTTCCGGGTCATGTGGCCAGCATGACTAAGCCGCTTCTGGCGAACCAGAGCAGCGCACGGAAACGCCGTTTATCTTCTCAGCGGAGTGGTACCTATTTATCTACTTGCACTTTGACGTGATTTCAAACTCCTAGGTTGGCAGGAGCAGGGACCGAGCAACGGGAGCTCACCCCGTTGCGGGGAATCGAACCACTGAGCTTCTGATCGGCAAGCCCTAGGCTCTGTGGTTTAACCCACAGCGCCACCCACGTCCCTTAAGACTGTCTGTACATGCAAACAAACAAATAAATGAACATGTACATATCTCCCCCAGCTGATATTTTTTATATTACATATTCTTTTTTCTCAAAACAAGTACCTATTTTATTGCATTGAAGTGGATCAGAATGCCCACCATGTTCAGATCCCTAAAGAGCAGAAAATATTTTACTTACACAGTGGGGACATCGGAGAAGAAACCTAGCATACTCTAGAACTGCTCATCCGTCCAATCTCATCCAGTTCCAAGGTTTTATTTTTGTAGATGGTTACGCATGTTACTAATTTTGCAAAAATCTTTCATCCCCCTGCAAATTCCCTAGTCAATTCTCTCACACAGAGGATTTTCTCTTTAAGGAAAAAACAAAACAAAAACCCTCTGGTAAACATATGAAAGCGGGTCACTTTTAAAGAAAAGACTTCAAAAGGAAAGCTGTTATAGTTGGCTTTTGTTTTGGAGCTCAGAAATGAAGAAACCCACCCAACTACTTGGAAAGTCTAATAAGCAAAGAACAATCTTCAGCTTTTTTTTTAAAAAAAAGAAATCAACTGCTATAAGTTGCCAAATGGCCTATGTGTGCTTTGATTGGTAGCAATTAGAGTTTCTTTGAAAAGTAAACTTAAGGCCTAATCTAGTTCCACTTTAAACAATGGGAGGTCGACTGCACCCTTGGAGCTGGATCCTGTCCATGTTTCTTCAGACAGGAGTCCAATGAAATTTATTTACAAGTAGGGCTAGGTTGAACCCTTCGAATATAAAGCATGTCACACACTGCACACCAGATAATCTGTGTTTGCCACCAAATGTACACTCAACAGGAAGTCTCAACCGATTCTCTAACTCTCTGACTGGCTGACTTCTGTGTTTCCCAACACTTCTCTGTCACTCCAGAAGCACACATCCATACAAGGTAACATGTGAAAAGACCTTCAGAAAGTTCCCCAAAATGTCCAGGGGGAAATAGCTTCCTTACAGCTATGATTATTCATTTCCCTGAGAGGTAAGAAGTCTCTGAGACAGTCTTCTACAAGATAATCTCATTGTGAGGGGAGTCCTCCATTCAGGAGGGCTTCCTGCTGGTGGGCTTTCTATAGGCATGACATTGGCCAATGGGAGAACAGGATGCTGGACTAGGTGGGCCTTTGGCCAAACCCAGTAGGGCAGCGGTTCTCAACCTGTGGGTCCCCAGATGTTGTTGGACTACAACTCCCATCATCCCTGAGCTCTGGGCCTTGCTAGCTAGGGGTAATGGGAGTTGTAGTTCAACAACATCTGGGGCCCCACAGGTTGAGAAAGGATGCAGTAGGGCTTTTCTTATGTACCTAGTACTGGGACCCATGGTATTTTTGTAGCATCTATTTTAAAATTTACAAGTTGTGGAGTGAGGAATGACAAAGTAGCCTTAAGGAGCAATCCTATGCACAAAGAACTGGTGCAAAGCAAGCAGACGTAAACTTACACAAGATTCAAGCTTTGTTCAGCAGAGGGGCTGCTGTCATTGCTTAAGCCTGGAAGAGGGGAAACAAGCCTTTCAAACAGTGTTCTGTGGCAGATTGCCAGGTCACAGGACCATCTGAACCAGACTTAAAATACAGACTAAGCCCCTCCCCTCTGCTCCTGCCCCCAGAATGCTGCTTTCTGGGGGACTTACACTAGCCTCAACTCAGACAACCAAGCCTTGGCTGAGCAAGATAATAATAATAATAATAATAATAATAATAATTTTTATTTATACCCCGTCCTCCCCAGCCAAGGCCGGGCTCAGGGCGGCTAACAAGCAATAATAAAGACAAGTTGAATGAATACAACTTAAAAACAAGATTAAAATACAACATTGAAACATTAAAATGCAGCCTCATCACAGGAGGAGAAAGGAAAAAAGAAAAAAGAAAGAGGGGGAGGGAATTAAATTGGCTCCAAGCGAAAGGCGAGGCGGAACAACTCTGTCTTGCTGCCCTGCGGAAAGAAATCAGATCCTGCAAGGCCCTGGTCTGTGAGAAAGAGCATTCCACCAGTGCATTAATTCAGTGCATCTGCAGCTGAATTGGGATGGGGGCACTGGCGGGCCACCAGCCACGCCCCCGTCTGCTCTCCGCCCCTGGTAGTTTAGCATGCAGCTTAGCCACTGGATGGAGGACTTAATGCTGCCTGAACTGGGAATCAACAAGCCAAGCCAGGGATCTGCTGGATCCTGAGCTGCTCACCCCAGCAGATCTTGCCACAGAGTTGCCCTCTAAGTTTCCCTAAAGTAAACAGAATTCCACTTCCCTCTCCCACATTGCTTTGTACCAACTACCTGCAAAAAACTAGATTCCCCCCTTCTTTAGTTCCACCCCCCTAACAGTTTTCTTTGGCCCCTAATCCAAGCAGGAGAGGTGTGATGTCTAGTAGCCACCAGCCATCACTTTTAGCTAACAAAAGACACTGAGTGCAGGTCATACTAAATGCCCAGAGCAATGCTTACAGCAGTGTATTTCTCAGAACAGGAAGACTTGGGTTCAGTTTCCCTGCTCAGCTCTGACCCTCTTGATTAAGTCACACTTTCAGAGCCTAAACTACCCCAAAGGATTTTTATTGAGCTCAACACGGATGGCACCTTGTGCAATGCCCAAAACTCCCTGGAGGAATGCGGAATATACAAAGCTGACATGAAACGAAGGAATATTACATGGAATCAGCCCTAGTAGTGTTCCTTGTTTCATGGCAACAGAAGAGGAAATAGGAGGAACTGATAAGCAAATGTGTTATTTGCTGCTACCATGAAACACTCTTAAATGGTTGTTTATTAAGATTAGCAACATGCAGGAAGCAGGCAGACTATTCATTACTAGATTTCACAACTTGACATAGCACTCATTAGAACAGAACTAGCTAGGCTGATAATAAGCATAAACAAGACATCGGTACCTGTACAACTCTTCTGCAAATTGGCCATTGCAATGTAAACTTATATATAAGTCCAGATCCAAACGCGCCTCCAACCTGAAAAGCAATTATTTGCTTGTTTGATTAATATAGCTGCAGGATAAAATGCCAGGGATAGTTCAGTGAAACCATATGCCTTTAACATCTCAAAGGAACTTAAAATATATATATATACATGTGCTTGACATTAATGGCATAAGTCTATACATGGGCACTCCAAACTATGTCCATTGAGTTCAATGGGACTTATTCCCAGGTAATTGATTACAGGATTGCAGCCTAGTAAGAGGTGGGAAAAAGCAGCCTCAATAGAGTCCAGGTACCCACATTAGGCTGCAACCCTAATAGTAAGCCCCCAATTAAATTAAATCAGATTTACTTCTGATTGGACATGATTAGCATTGCACTGTAAGCTAGCTTCCATTTTGGCTATTTTCCCATCCTCAGGCAATGTCATGCACTGGCTGGATGCAGAGGAAGGCACCAGCTGGGGAACCCCCTCTAGGGGACACCCAAGGGATTGGTGGTGGGATGTGTTGGTTTCTGCCAGCTTCTAGTTAATGGCCTTATGGCTGGACTTTTAACTTTAAAGCCGTTTTGCTGGGAATAGGCAAAAGGCTCCCAGGCACAAGTTACTATGCTGGGGAAATCGAAAGTAACTTTTAAGTGCGCTTTTGGAATAAGGCAGCTGCAGCAGTGACGCAGCAAGATTTAAAGCAGCATATATGACGCTGAAGGCTAATGCCAGAGTCATGATGGCCCTTCAGGATGCTTGTGGGATTCCAAAGCTCAATAAGAAGAATTACGCGGACTGGGTTCTGTATGCAGAGGCAATTCTGCGGAAAGAGGGTTTGTTTGAGGTGATTACAGACAACCCCCCAGCTCCAGTTACAGATGTATGGGCAGCTAAGGATTCCAAAGCAAGGGGAACTCTTACATTGATAGTATCCCCGGAAGAGCTCTGTCTGTTGCGTGATAAGACCTCAGCCAGAGAAATTTGGGACGCTTTGAGAGAGGCTCACTTAAGGACAGAAGCTGGATCCACTATGTTTTACTTCAACAAGCTGCATAATATGGCTCTTGCTGAAGGTGGAGATGTGCATTTACATCTGATGGAGATGCAAAATCTGAGACATGAGCTGCAACAGAGAGGACTCAACTTTCCAGAGGCTGTGTATTCTTTCATGATACTACAATCTTTGGGTTCAGGTTGGGAGTCTGTTGCAACCCAGATTGCTGTGCAACCAACAGCTCAGCTAACAGTGGATTATGTTACTGCCGTGATTTTAAATGAAGCAGATCGCCGGGGTGCTAGCTGCATGGGCAAGGGGGAGTCTTCACAGACGTCGTCCCATAGTGCAGTGGAACCACCAGATGGCGCCAAAGCTTTGAAGGCAGTGAAATGCTACTCGTGTGGACGTCTAGGCCATATGAAGAGGGAATGCAGATATCCCAGGGCCAAGACAGAGCAGCGCAGCGAAAGCTCATCGCGCGGAAAAGGCCGAGGCAAAGGCAAAGGTCCGGTGTCAAGGACAACGCAGCACAAGGCTATGGTTTCACGCTTCACTCCAAAGGTTGCAGAGGTCCAGAAGACGTCTAGATCTTTCTTCGTTGTTGATTCAGCGGCGACCCACCACATGTGCAACGATAAGAGACTGTTTGTGTCTTTTACACCGCAGGAAGGTGCGATTCACCAGGCGGATGACCACACAATTCCCAGTAAAGGCTACGGAACTGTTGTTCTTCACAGTTTGGACTTATCGATACAGGATGTGCTTTACGTGCCAGATGCCAAACATAATCTGCTCAGCGTTGGACAGCTGAATGAGCGGAACATTGACGTTTCCTTCAAGAACAGGAAGTGCATCATCACAAAGAAAAATGATTATGTATTGCATGCTGAATATGTTGATCGTTTGTTTGTTTTGTATTATGATGATGTTGTGCAGGATGACACTTGTTGCATTGCAGGTTCTAACAAAAGTTTGCATGCAGAATGTATTCATGATTTTCATAGAAGATTTGGTCATTTGCATTTTGAGGCAGTATCTAAAATGCCTGCCTTGGTTGAAGGTATGACTATTAAACCCTGCAGGTACCACATGAAGTGCAAAGCATGCGCAGCAAACAAGGTAAAAATGGCTGCGAAAGGTAAGGTGTCTAGTAGGCAAGCTACGGAACCATACCAGATTGTTCATGCAGATTTGGTTGGACCACTAGCGCCCTCTTTGGGTGGCAATAGGTACTTCATGGTTCTCATTGATGCATTTTCCAGATATATTTTTGTGTACAATCTCAAGCAGAAATCAGAGGCTTTTCCTAGGTTCAAGGAATTCTGTGCTTGGTTGGAAAATGTGCATGGTAAGAAGATAAAGACTCTTTTCAGTGATCGCGGGGGAGAATTCACTTCTCAGCAGTTTGAAGCTTTTCTGACTGAGAAAGGAATTCAACACGATTTGTCTAGTCCTCGCTCGCCATGGCAGAATGGACTTGCGGAAAGGGCAAATCAGACATTGCTTCAAGGGTTAAAAACCTTGCTGCATGATGCCAATCTTCCAGAGAGTTATTGGGCCGAATCTCTCTCGTGTTTTGTTTACAGTTACAATCGCAGGTTATCTTCAGCGATTGGTTGTACCCCCTATGAGAAGATGTTTGGCAAGAAGCCATACATTAAACACATGAAGATTTTTGGTTCTGACATGTGGGTTCATTCACCACAAAATTCCAAGTTAGACAAACGTGGATTGCATGGTATCTTTCTAGGTTATCAGAAAGGGTCTTACAGAATAATGATGACTGACTCTAAGGCAATTAAGCTCACGAGAAGTGTTGAGTACAATGCAAAGTGGGGGGAGAATGTGGGAATTTTCCAATGTTATCCTGATGACGGTGATGAGACTGAGGAAAGTCAAAAGCAGCCACAACAACCCACACCCACTGATGAAGGTTCTGAGTCTGAATCTGAAACTGAATCGGGTGATTCAGAGGATTTCA
Organism: Podarcis filfolensis; assembly: GCF_964270895.1. Lineage (NCBI taxonomy): Eukaryota > Metazoa > Chordata > Lepidosauria > Squamata > Lacertidae > Podarcis > Podarcis filfolensis. The sequence goes on along the minus strand of NC_139603.1, from coordinate 26,593,340 downwards.
AGAGTGCGAAAGCCTCTATGCGACCCTCTGAAAGCTCTGATCAAGAATTGGAGGAACCATTGTTCACAATAGGTCGTTTTTCTCCTAAGAAGGAAGAGGAGAGTGTTGAAGACTTAAGGCTAATTCGTAGGTCACAGAGAGCCACAAAAGGCAGACCTCCAAAGAGATTTGCTGATGAATTTGCTACGATAGCAGTAACAGCTGTTAAAAGCTCCAAGAAGGTATTTGAACCTTCTAGTTTCCAAGAAATCCAGGGTTTGGATTCAAAGGAAGCTGAGCCATGGTTAAATGCCATGAAGGCTGAACTTGATTCCTTAGAAAGGAACAAAACATGGGAGCTAGTTCCAGTAGTTCCAGGAATGAAACTGCTTGGAAGCAAATGGGTCTTCAAAGCGAAGACAGATCAAAATGGCAAGATAGTCAGACACAAAGCCAGATTGGTAGCCAGAGGTTTTGCACAGGTACCAGGTGAAGACTATCACGAGACCTACTCACCCACAGTGAGGTATGAAAGCATAAGGCTTATGCTCAAGCTAGCTGCAGAGGAAAATCTACACATTAGTCACCATGATATTAATACAGCTTTTCTGTACGGATCTCTAGATGAATCACTTCATATGCTTCCACCTGATGGCGTACAGGTAAAACAGGGATTTGTTTGTGCTCTGAAGAAATCCCTTTATGGTCTCAAACAAAGTGCACGGTGTTGGCACACAAAACTCACTGAAGTATTGTTTTCTCTAGGTTTTCAGCAAGGGAAAGCTGATCCATGTGTATTTGTCAAAGAGGAGGGGCAAAAGAAACTGTACTGTTTGTTTTATGTTGATGATTTATTATTCTTTTGGAAAGATGTCGCAATGTACAATAACGCCCTAGCTCAACTGAAAGAGCACTTTGACATGAAAGATCTTGGTGAGGTAAACAACTACCTATCTCTGGAAATAGAGAGAGATCAAGATGGTATCATTCTAGTACACCAGTCACGGAAAATTGCTGATGTGTTAAGCAAACTAAATCTGATGGATGCTAACCCTGTAGACACACCGATGACAACAGGTTATCAGATAGATGACACTGAAGAAGCATTTTCTGACACTACATTGTACAGAAGTGTGCTAGGCAAGCTAAACTTCATTGCCAGATGTTCAAGACCAGACATTGCTGTTAGCTGTAATTTGCTAAGCAGACAAGTCAACAATCCTAGTATCAAGGATTGGAAAGCTCTGAAACGCATAGCGCGGTATTTGAAAGGCACTATGCATTACAGACTGAGATTTAACAATCGAAAGTCTGGTGGTCTTGAGATATTTGCAGATGCAAGTTTTGGAAGTGACACTACAGACAAGAAAAGTACGTCTGGAGTTTGCTACATGTACAATCAGGGTCTGTTTGATTGGTCATGCAAGAAGCAAACAACAGTTAGCTTAAGTTCTTGTGAAGCCGAACTGAATGCACTGTCTTATTCACTTAAGGATTGTGAATGGTTAATACAATTGTGCAAAGATATGAAAATTCCTGTCAAATGTCCAATCCGGGTTTACCAGGACAACAAAGCATGTTTAGCTTTGCTGAAGTCTGAAGGTTGTAAGCAAAGCACAAAGCACTTGCAATTAAAGTTGCAGCATGCTAGGGAATGTATTCAGAAGGGACTCGTAACGGTGTCCTATATGCCAGGTAATGAAATTCCTGCTGATGTATTGTCCAAGATTGTATCCAGGGATCAACACTGTACCTATGTGCAAAAGTTGGGTTTGTACTGATATTGTACGAACACGCTGCCCAGTGATGTTCACAGAAAGGGGGAGGATGTTGGTTTCTGCTTTCCTTCACTGTGCAGCGAAAGGGTTTGTCACGAGACAGGTGTTTACATTCCACAGTCTGTACTGTTGGAGTTTCTCACGGGAAAGGGAGACTGGATGTGACGTACACTGGTTTCCTGTTTTTCACTGTTCTTTGCAGTTTCACTTTGGTGATTCTCTCCGAGCTGTCGTAGAGAGAGGATGCATTTCTCTGCTCCGGCAGAGGCAAGATGTCTTTCTGTAATATAATCGCTTTGAACTTTAAATAAAGCAATATAGAGTATGCAGCACGTACTCCTCATCCTTCTGCTGTGCACGGGACTCTGCTTTAAACTAACAGGATGATGATGAGTGGTCAGAGGAAGAAGACCAGGGGATGAGGTGTTGGAAGATGGAGGAGCAACAGGGTTTAGTGAGCAGGAAGAGTCTGTGGCAGAGAGCAGTTCAGACTCTGAGGCTGAAGCAGAGGCTGAAGAGGAGGGGGGTCAGGAAGCTGCTGAAGAATACAGGGAGTCCCCCCCCCCCTGCTGCAACCAGCTCCCCTCTGCCCTGGTCTCCAAGAATGCACAGAGAAATGAAAAGAGCAGAACAGAGATCAGTTGTGTGCAGGCACAGTTTGAGACTGCACGGGGAAAACCCTGGAGATGAGGAGCCTTAGAGAGGGTGGGAACGTGGGGACCTTTAATCCTCACAACTGCTTCATTGGGGCAAGACCTAGTAGGAAGAGTTGCTGAGACCACTAGGCCTGAGTTCTGTAGTTTATTTCCCTGAAAGGGGGAAATAAAGTTTTAACTTTACTAGCCTCAGGTGATTTGTTGCTTTTGTTGCTGACCTATGCCTGACTCAAGGCCTGACGGGCAAGGACTCTGATTTTCTTAGCATTGCACATTTTTGATAAAAGGTTAACAGTCTCACTGTCCTTTAAGGTATCTCTAATCAATACAATCCATATCATGAATTTGTCATTGATCAATTAGCTCTAGAACCTTTGCCAATTATACTTCACATCACCTCTCTATTTCCCGCCTTTCCCACAAAACAAGGGGGTTATTTACCTCTCAAAGTTACAGAAGATTAAATGAGTGTCTTATTCAGTCTCCTCATTGCAAAGTGAAATCATATGTAAAGAATTATGAACAGAACAGCTGCCTCCTTTGGTTATTTTAAGACTAGACTTTGCCAAATTAAAGTACAATAAATTACCTAAGACATACTGTGTATATGTACAAGCTCTAGGCTTAGGTGCCCCCAAATCACAACTACATCTTTAAAATAGAAATACCAGAAATGTTTGATCAGCACTGGAGAGTGATTGGTTGACTCATATATCTTGCTTTTCATGATTACTTGCCAATTTAGCACTTTGGAAATGTTGGCAAACTCTAGTGTCTTTGTCATTAGAGACATGAGTGTCGTTAACTAAGTTTTTAAAAGTCTATACATGTTACTTAATAAATCATAAAGTCAAAGTCATTTTTCTTTTTCTTTTTTTAAAAAAGCTTTTTCTGTTGCATCATGTGATGGGCAATTGTTTATATTTGAAGATGCGATAACATATAAAAAAACCAAAAGAACATTTCCTAATTGACTCAGCACTGTAACATATGTCTTTCGAGTGTAACTGTACATCGTGGTAAGGATTTGAAATTAGAACAGGTTTCAGCAAGGATAGTTAACAGCAGGACATACTTTTCATATATGGCAACATGGATATAAGCAGTGGGATTTTGTGGCTCCTCCCTGCAATTTTCTTCCATCTTTATCAGGCGTGGGGGATTTCCCCCCCCCCATAGGCTGCACTGACAGGTGGGTGAGGCCAACCACCTGTCAATCACCTGTGTCATTATGAAGTCTGGCGACAAACTTCAAAAGCCCCCACCTGTCAATCACCTGATGTCACTATGACATCTGGTGACAACTTCAGAGGGACTCACTATTGGTTCCAGTCAGCTGTTTAGCTCTGACAACAAACCCAGCTTTCTCCATTTGCAGGCTTGGTTTGGAAACAAACCACACCTGCAAATGGACACTATTCCTCAATGGACTGGCAAACTGGTGTGAAGAGGGGGGAAATGTCAATTTGCAGCCACAGCTTGAGTACAATCTGTACTTGCAAACATGGCGCTTCAAGTAGCCTCACTGTCAGTGCTGGTTAGCTGATCAGCACTTTAAGCTCCTTTAAACTTCTGATTGGTCCTTGGTAGCTGTTTGGTTACATCATTCATGATGTCAGGTGCGGCATAGGTGGGCGTGGTTTGGGGGCAGTCTTGCAAGCCATACCCCAATGGGCCCAGTTAGACCTATGGATGTGAGGATCACCACCACTGATTCACCGGTTTATGAAGTGTAATTAGGTTGAAATCCTAAATACATTTACCTGGGAGTAACATACTTCTTCTGTGCTGGAGGAGACTCTTGAGAGTCCCATGGACTGCAAGAAGATCAAACCTATCCATTCTGAAGGAAATCAGCCTTGAGTGCTCACTGGAAGGACAGATCGTGAAGCTGAGGCTCCAGTACTTTGGCCACCTCATGAGAAGAGAAGACTCCCTGGAAAAGACCCTGATGTTGGGAAAGATTGGGGGCACAAGGAGAAGGGGATGACAGAGGACGAGATGGTTGGACAGTGTTCTCGAAGATACAAACATGAGTTTGACCAAACTGCGGGAGGCAGTGAAAGACAGGAGGGCCTGGTGTGCTCTGGTACATGGGGTCACAAAGAGTCGGATACGACTAAACGACTAAACAAACATACTTCTGTAGATGGTTGCAGTGTCAATTGATCGGAATAGGAAGCTATCATGTACATCAACCAAAATCCTATCTCTGTGCAGAGGTTGTTTTGTGCAGAACTAGAATGAGCATTCTCAATAGCTTGGCTACTACTCAGCTGTTTAATGAAACAAATCACATTCTTTAAGAACAATTTTGTTATATCAAACCAGGCATTCCATAAACCAAGAATAGGATTCTTAATTTAGTTTCTTGGAAGTTTCTTGCTTCCAATCCAAAATGCGCAATATTTGAAAGAATTTATTGTGGAAAACTTAGTGGATTTCCCCCCATTGATCTCTGTTACTGAGGTTTTCTTTCCATTTCCCTAAAAGAACAAATGAGTTGTGAGACTTGGTGTACCAAGAAATAAATTTTCAGGACTGGGAGTGCAAACTTCCAGGTCTGCACGGGGTAAATAACTGTGACATTGTCACAGGAACTGTGACAACTGTGACTGGAAATACAAAAGGAATTACACTAGTACTGCAGGCAGAAATAGCAGAGTAAATATTTAAACTTGGGGTGCTAGTTATTAAATTTCTCCTGCTATTTAAGATCTGTTTAATATGCACAGCATTTAGTTTCTCATTAGCGACAAGCAAATCTGTCAATTTCAGTTTCTCACACGTTCTTATTTTTCTGATCTCAAGTTTGGTCCCCCACATTTCCACATCAGTTTGCATTTTTTTAAAAAAACATTCTCGTGAAAATTCATTAGCATTTTAGTGTAATATTCTCCTAATACATGTTCATATGCGAATTTACCTGATATACAAATCTTTGGGAGCACTTTCCCATATTATATGGTGTTTTTGTATGTCATCTTGACCAATATATGCCTTTTAATACACATTTGACCCTAGTCAATGTATCTTTGAACACATTACTTGGCTAGAGAACTGTATTACAAAATTCAGAGACCTGCACATTTTGAAGAGTAGCTGCCTATCAGCTGACAATTTGTTTTGAAAAGGGCAGATTAGGTAGGTTTACCTTTAACTGCAAACTGAACCAAAATTATTCTCCCCCTCCCACCACCTTATTTTTATTATGTAGATCATATTATGTATTTTGGTTACTTAAGTCTAAATAATGTGTATCTTATTCTAACTGTACCTATCCTAACTCTCCGATATAAAGAACCCTGCAACAAATCTGAAAATGTGCACATTGCAGACTTATCAGTAAGAGCAACATAATGTGTAGAGATAGGTCATCACCATTGCAACCACCCCATAGTTTCAAATGTCATATGATTATTCCTCTGGAGTACCTATATATGCCCTCCAACATTTCTCAAATGAAAATAGGAATGTCCTATAATAATAATAATAATAATAATAATAATAATAATAATAATAATAGTGACGTTGATGATGATACCACCGATACCAGGAATGAGGAAACTTCATTTATTTAGACCAGGCTTCCTCAACCTCGGCCCTCCAGATATTTTTGGCCTACAACTCCCATGATCCCTAGTTAGCAGGACCAGTGGTCAGGAATGATGGGAATTGTAGTCTCAAAACATCTAGAGGGCCAAGGTTGAGGAAGCCTGATTTAGAAGCTTCATTCAGGGAGGGGAGAACAGATGACGTTTATTAGACATATCTGGTAGCATAAAGCTTCAGTATCAATAAGAAATGCAGTGAAAAGGATTTGTTTGCACCACCATCTTGCCATCTTTCCGTGAATGGATGGAGTTTCATACAATGACTTCATTGGCACAAAATGGTCAGCTGTGGATGATTGGCTTACCACGCAGGAAGGAATTGCTCCTGCTTTGCTCCATCTCCTGCTGGGACCTGACTCAGTGTTGTGTCCAAACCAGTGGCGCCCGCCCTGTGGAACACCCTCCGATCAGATGTCAAGGAAACAAACAACTATTTGACTTTTAGTAGACATCTGAAGGCAGTCCTGTTTAGGGAAGCTTTTAATGTTTGATCATGCAGAATGCCGCGGCGAGACTCCTTATGGGGTCCTTGCTGCGGAAGCACATTCACCCAGTGCTATACCAGCTGCACTGGCTCCCGGTGGAGTACAGGATCAGGTTTAAGGTGCTGGTTTTAACCTTTAAAGCCCTATACGGCCTAGGACCCTCGTACCTACAGGACCGCCTCTCCTGGTATGTCCCACAGAGGACCTTACAGTCTTCAAACAAAACATCTTGGAGGTCCCGGGCCACAGAGAGGTTAGGCTGGCCTTAACCAGAGCCAGGGCTTTTTCGGCTGTGGCTCTGATCTGGTGGAACGCTCTGTCACAAGAGACTAGGGCCCTGTGGGACTTGACTTCTTTCCGCAGGGCCTGCAAGACAGAGCTGTTCCACCAGGCCTTTGGCCAGGGCACAGCCTGACTCCCTCCTTTGGCAATTCTTCACAGAACTCTAGCCCAGTGGTTGCCATTAACCTGATTTGAACTGATTTTATAATGAAATTATTTTAGAATGTTGTATCATTTTAATGTTGTTAGCCGCTCTGAGCCCGGCTTCGGCTGGGGAGGGCAGGATATAAATAAATTATTATTATTATTATTATTATTATTATTATTATTATTATTATTATTATTTAATATTCTGTTGGGAGCCACCCAGAGTCCCCAGACAGATAGGTGGGGTACAAATAATAAATTATTATTATTATTATTATTATTATTATTATTATTTGTTTTGCTCATGATAAACCACAATTTGCAGTGGTTTTTTTTCTTGGCTTACTGATTATGATTTATCAGGAGTCAAAGAAACTTTGATCCTTGCTTTGGACATAGCGCTAAACCAGAAATCATGGTTTGTTTCTCCTCAGCATAATAGTGAGGAGTAAAACAGTCTACCCCAGCATGCTCACAGCAAACCATTAACTGTGCTTTACTGTGATGTGTGAAACAGGCTAGCAAACACAAAAAATATTTGCTGCTGTTAGTTCCTCTGGCTTTGGTTTGTTTTGAATCACCCTCATGCAGCTCTATAGATGAAACCTACACCCGTGTAAGTAAAAATCATGTGAATCAGCCCGTGTCACCAACTCACAAATATTTGGTGCTCCATGTCTCCATTGTCATGCGCTGTTTTAAGCTCTCACCTTTACTGGCATAACAATTCGTGTTAACTGGAAGGAAAATAAACAGCTTCCTCCTTTGAAAACAGTGAAATTAAATATAAAAAAATCCCGAGACATGCAATGGCGTGGGTTTCGCCAACCCCGCTGCTCCTTCTGTGAGAAAATGTGTCATCCTGTTAAGGCTACATTGCAGAAGAGGACTTCCTGTCTAGTATAGCTATCATCAAGTTTCAGTCCAAATAAAGCTAAAAGGGTTTTCAGCTTGCCGGGGGTGGGTGGGGAGGTGCTTTTCTTGCGAGATTCCCTCCATACATTTGTTTTTATAGGACTAAGGTTGCCAATCAAAAGAACAAGCAAGCCACCACTTGATCCAACACAGACTAAACAGCAAGGGGACTGCTTATGGAAATTTACTTGCAAGGGGATTTCCTGTTTTGTTGAGAGGTCAACCCTAGTTTTTTTTTAAAGGGGGGTGCAAGGAGATTTACCTTGTTACTCAAATGTGTGTCACAATCTCATTCTAATATCCCCAGTTAGAAGTGAAACCCGCTACTTCACACCCCACAATAAACGCCCCCACAATATAAAAATTCCAGCTTTAGGGACATAGAAATCATTGGTGGGACACCTCTCAACCTGCCATCCAACGCTGCAGAAGGAAAGACGTTTAGTCTGGCTTTGGTGAAAAGCCTTCAATAGTTTGGTACTGTCAGGTTTTTAATGTAAGATGTTAACTTAAAGACATGCCCATATTGTGCTCCTACTGCCAGCGGACTGCAGACTGCGTGTGATCGAGATCGCAAGTCACTGTGTGCCTTATCCCATAATCTTTGCTTTAACATCTTTTGGGCGCCTTCATAACCCAGGTAATACAGTTGGGGGGGGGGGTGACAGACCAATAGAGGTGGCTTTTTTAGTCATGGTTTTTTGCCATTTGCTGACAAATTCCTCATTGGTCAGGTGTTGGTACAAACCCTTCCCTAGATCAAACCCTGAAATCCTGAGCCCATGTTTTAGGGCAGCCCATCATGCTTTAGTTGAAATTGGGCATTCACCAGCTTCTAACAGAAGTATGGAGTTGGGGACACAGTTGGGTACCTGCAGCAGAGATCGTAGAAATTTTGCCTGAAAGCCATCTGGAGGTAGGCTGTATGAATTGTGTATTGCTTTGTAATGATTTGTTGGGTCTCTGGACCGTAATAAAGATTGTTGTTGAAATCATTGGACATAGGAAACTGCCTTTTATTGACTCAGACCATCGGTCCACCTAGCTAAGTATTGTCTGCAATGACTGGTAGCAGCAGTTCAAGGTTTCATTCAGAGAACCCTTCCAGCCCTACCTGGATATGCTGGAATTGGAACTTGGGACTTTTTGTGAGTAAAAGAGATGCGCTGTCGCTGAGCTATGGCCCTCCCTCATTGCACACAGCAGTCATTACTGTTAATTTTTCATAGCCACCCTTAACCTGAAATTTAACCTCTGCCAACCTCTTGGGGCTGCTTGTCTTCTGCACCTGACGGTCTACTGATAAACTCCATGACCTCCTGTTGCATAATCATGTACCATTTTGAAATCGCCTCTTGGCAGTGTAAATACAGATATTATTTTTATCTACCACACCTCCAGCCCAAGAACACCCAATTCATACCAGGGTGCATAATCAGTTAGGGCAGGGTGCCGCCCTGAACAGCAGGAGTTGGGAATGCATTATCTCCTTCTTTCCCTGGGCAATTTGAGGCTTCGTGTTTCCTGCGGTCACTTGGTAAAACGGCAAATGTGCAGCTTGGCGAGCCTGGAAGATTGTTGTTGTTGGTACCCATCAGTCCCGAAAGACAATGGAGTGTGCCTCTGGGGGAGCAGTCAAACTGCTGTAAGTTGGGGGGTGAGCGTGGGCAGTGTGTATGGAGGTCCTGGGCTGCCCAGCCAACATGACCCCCTTCTTGGCCTTGCTGATGTGGTCCCAAGGAAAGCAGAGCAAGACGTTTAGTACCAGCTTGGTTGCAGGAGTTGCTGGAAGGAGGCGTAGAAGGTGCCATCCAATCGCCTTAGGGCCTCCGCTCCAGATTTGCGTAGAGTTTACTCCTTAGTCTTTTCTTTCCCTGAAGCTATCCAGGTGAGAAAACAAAGTCAGTAGAAGTGCAAGGAGCTGTTTGGGCTCCCCACCCCCCAGATGTGGTGAGCAATCAGAATGGCATCTTGGATGATATTCCTGACAGTAAAATATTCTTACACTCCTCTCCATGTGTCCCTTTTGCTTCAAAAATCATTTCCCCAACCGTAAATCAATTTCTCCCTATTGTATTTGTCCCTCAACCATAATTTACGTACCTAAAATGGCCGCCATAATCTCTAACTGAGCCCTGAGCCTAACTAAACTGTATGTCACACATCTTTTCCCCCTGCTGCCCTTGCCTCTATCTCCCCTACCTTCTGTTTCCTCCCAATCAGTCAAAATGCAAACTGAAAGCTCCTTGGGACAGGGGGCTAGGTTTTTAGGTTACTCTGGAAGGTTTCATGTACATGGTTGTGCCTAATAACAATAATAACAATAATATGTTTTCTTTTATATAAATGATGTAAGGATCCACCAATCAACGTCACATTCAAACCAGGTCAATGACATCTATACATGCTGCCATAGCATGCAGGAGATCTGCAGCCCGCAATAGCCCATGCTGCTATACTAACACTGAATGGAAAAGCATCACAACTTGGTTTGAATGTTACACCAGGGGTTGCCAACTTTTGGGGGCCCGTGGGCCTACTTGCCAACAGGAGAAGCTGCTCTGGGCACCACACACATGCCTCAACCAATCATACAAAGTCACCTATTTAATTTTACCTGCAAAAATAATGCTTATTCTGCCTCATATTTCAGTGGCAAAAGGGGACTCTGGGAGTGCTAAGGAAGGCTTCTGTGGGTGCGTGAGCCCCCATAGGCACTGCACTGGTGACCAGTGGATTATGCCGACCATTTGGATCTTCACACTGGTATATTTTCTTTACACACCCAGCACCATCACACTGAAGTTGAACTTAAGAGCCAAACTAGATGTACCTTGTTCTCAAACTGGTTCGGAGTTTGTTTTTCCTGAAAAGCAGCATCTCAGACTACAGTCAACTTGACATCAACACCCTCGCCTCCCCAACAGTTTTCCAACTCATGGGTGAAAGAAGATATGAAATCCGTGTATATTTTCCTGTATGGGGAGAGAAAACGGTATGAAAAGAATGATATTGAGCTGGGGGGGGATGACCAGAGGGAAGAGCTAATCATATTCCTCCAATTGTTGTTATTGTTGTTGTTGCTGTTGTTACATACTACTACTACTACTACTACTACTACTACTACTACTACTACTAGCAGCCTGCTATGTCTGCTTTCAGGTTAGAAAGAAAACACAAAGGAAAGCGATGCAGAACACACTCTAGAACAAATAATAGAAATATATGATTTCTTTATTGTCAAGGGTTCCTGTGTTTGCATCCTTGCTTTGTCAATTTCAAGAGCATCAGTGCCCCACGGTGATTCTAGTTTTTTTTTAAAGAAGGAAAGTAAACCATGCAGGTTAGGGGGAAGCTATATGGCTGCAATTATTCGAGAGTAAGTCCCATTAAACCCAGTGGGATTTACTCCTGAGTAGGGCCGGCCCAAGACATTTTGCTGCCTGAGGCAAAGGACGGCAACCCTGCCACCAGTTCCGCATACAGTAGCTTCCTAGACTGGCAACTGAAGGTTAGTCTAACACTGGCAATGGGATAGCTTCCTCCATGGCACCTGAGGGGATTGCCACCCCCTGTTGTCCCACTTTGCCTAATGGTAGGGCCAGCTCTGCTTCTCTTCAGCAAGCATCCTTAGAATTCCACAGTTGCTCTGTTTCCCTTTCCCTGTTCTATTGCAGTAGCTTTCAAACTTTTAAGACCCAATTCAGGGACTAATAGCGGGCAATCCCTTTCCTCTGCCTCTTAGTCATGTAAGACGTGGTGTCCATTTGCACGCACATAAAGTGACTCTGCAACCCGATAAAACCTACGACTGAATGTTTTGCAGCATTGTTTTGATATTTAATTTACAGTTTCCAAGTGCTTATCTCTTTTCAGGTGGGATTTTACATATTGCCCTAAGTAGAACACACCCCGTTTTATAAATCCCTTATCGTAGTTAAATACGAGCAAGGAGATAGCGACTCCAACACTCGCTCACACCTTGCTAATGGCAAAAAGGGAGATATAATCAGCATGCTCCGTTATCAGTCCTCGTTCCCACACAGGTGTTCAGAGTGATAAACTACTGTATGATATAAACAGTTATTTCAGATAAAGTATTTTTAAAAACCACCTGCAGATTTATTTATTTTTTTAAAAGAACTTTGCAAAAGATACAGAAGTACATTCTATTCGGGGATTTTAACAACCAGAGAGTGCAAACAGGACTGATAAATGGTTTAAACCACAATTCATGAAAATTAGTCATTGAGCTTATTTTTGGCTGAAATCTGCATTTATTTCTGCTGCTATAAATTACATGTCCTTATGAAGGCTGATCGCCGAAGAATTGATGCTTTTGAATTATGGTGCTGGAAGAGACACTTGAGAGTCCCATGGACTGCAAGAAGATCAAACGTATCCATTCTTAAGGAAATCAGCCCTGAGTGCTCACAGGAAGGACAGATCCTGAAGCTGAGGCTCCAATACTTTGGCCACCTCATGAGAAGAGAAGACTTCCTGAAAAAGACCCTGATGTTGGGAAAGATGGAGGGCACAAGGAGAAGGGGACGACAGAGGACCAGATGGTTGGATAGTGTTCTCGAAGCTACAAACATGAGTTTGACCAAACTGTGGGAGGCAGTGGAAGACAGGAGTGCCTGGCGTGCTCTGGTCCACAGGGACTTGAAGAGTCAGACACGGCTAAACGATTAGACAACAACATGCTCATCTCTTGTAGGTTTTATCACAAGAAAAACCCCTTTGCCTTCCATGGGCATGTTGTGTGCATGGATCTAAGTGGATGTCACTTTTGTTGTGATCCGCCCTGAGATCTACAGATGTTGATCAGTACTATACTAATAGTAATAATGCAGGATCTCACAGTATGGGGTAAGTGGCTCTTTTCTGGGTTTCAAGAAAACAGGGTGGGAAGGGCAGGGATTGGTTTGGGTCAAGTGGAAACGATGTTATATGACCATCGGCCACAGGAAACGGTAGCTCTTGAAATTCCCAAAGGGTTGAACGAAAATTGACTAGTTTTGGCAAACCTGAAAACAACAGAATTATGTTTATGTTGTGGCTTTTAGCTATCAAATCCAGGCCTACCTCTAGTGAGCCAATAGAAGCCAAGATAGAAAACCTGAAACTGTAATGTGGGCCACTGAGCATATTCAGCTTTTGGCCACAAGGTTATTTTTGTGTTTCTTTACAACCAAAGATAGGGTGGGGAAATCTGTGGCCCTCAAATGCGGTCGGTTCACAACTCCCAACAGCTCAACCATGTTGGTTTACCATGATGTTTGAATGCAACCTCTAAATTCTTTTTGGATATATAGATTCTAGTTTTTCACTGGTCCTTTGAAACAGGGATATGGTTTGTGACTTCACCCCTATAATGCCTTAGTTTTATTTTCCCATGCCTACCAAAGATCCTCCATTTCCCCACGATGGCCAGAAAAGAGTAGCTGTACTATAGCATATGAAGCATGTTCAGTAGGATCTTACGCCATGCACCCATCTCAATTACTGAGGCTTCATGCATCACACAAAAATTTAAACAGAGGAAATTAAAATTTACACAACTTCAAAATATAGTTTTAAGATCCGGTGACACTCATACCAAAGCAAAGGAAGCATGTGAATATGTATGTAAACACAGACACACTTCCTCAGGCTATGATCCATCCTCTGCCTTTGCGTAAACCCAACATACATCAGCCACTCAACTCTAGGGCGGGAATAATGCAGACAATGGGGCTGTATATTTGTATTAATCACCAGCCAACAAATGAGAGCTATTTTTAAAGAAAGAAAAATAAAATCTGACGACATAGTTGAAGATGTGATGGATTTGGCGCATACACTTCATTACTGTGAGGGTCATAGATCACTAATTTACGGTACAGGTAAGAAGATTGAGGACACCACAGCTCAACAAGGGTTTTCGCAGCCAATGTTCATAGAAGATAGATTTTATGTGAAAAGGGATTTTCAAAAAACAATAGCATTGGAATATCTCAAATGAGAAATTAGTTCCATCTAATATTCAACATATGGTGACTGAAAAATTAACCATATGTTGGGGGGAAAGGGCATTTGTCAGAACACACAATCAGTTTCTTTCAAGCTTCGATGATAAAATATGAAAACATATTGCATGGACAGGCAGAGTCCCCCCCAACCCCAGGCGACCACCAAGTGGAATAATGACTCAAGACAACATGCTATGGGATTAAAATTGGCCACAACTTTATTAAATTTCAGATGTAGGGAGACCTTGGCTCAGGCACTGGGCGTTTATCCTTCCCAGTCCCCAGCCGGGGATCTGGGAGAAATCAGGGTTATCCAGAATGTATGGGGATTGGGCTGGCTCTAGAGAACATATGTTCAAGCAGAGAGCCCACCCCCTGTTTTGCCGTCGTTGGAGGGGAGAGCAAGGACAACATTTTGGTGTATGGCCAAGGCCTCCCCTCAAGACCTCTTTAATGGGGAACCCTGGGATCACTGACGCAAGGTGAGCGTGGGTCACCGCTTCACATGCATTTAGGAAGATAGACTAAAGGATACCGCCCAAGGCCTGAAACTGCCAAAGTTGTGACGTTTTGCTACGGGGAAGGCAAAACCTGCCAATGCAGGAAAGTTCATTTCCGGCCCTTCAGCAGCGACCCTGACGTAGCAGCGCCTGCGTACCTGTGGAGAAGAGGTTAACCTGCAAAAGAAGACTTAACTGAGGGACGGCAGGGTGGGAGAAGCTCTGAAGCCAACTGACGCTTCACAGGTAAGAGTCACCTTTTGTTGTGTGGGCCGGGTGGTCCCTCCCCTTACCTGGCTGATCCCCTGGCAACGCCTCCCCAGGCGTTTGGCTGAGGTAGGCGGAGACCTCCAGGTATCCAGCCTGGGGAGGATGAAGACAGCCCGAACTACCAGGAGCCACACTGGGATCCAAGGGGCTGTGCGCGACCACACAAATGGCGCCCCCCATTTGATGTGGGGAGCGGTCACTGTGGTACAGGGATAGGTGTGGCTCGTTGCTCAAATCAGTTCCGAAGCAATTTAATTTGGCCCCTAGTTGGCCCACATCATTTAAATCAAGGTGTTTGGGAAATTTTGTTCATGATTTCACTTCTAAGGATTTACTGTTATAAATTAAACAGAGACACTATGAATTTCACAGAAGTCTTTCAACTAATTAGTCTTTTATAAATCATGTCCAAGAGTTCTAGCATCCTTGGGGAATGATAACAAACTACTTTGGGGAATATATTCAATGTCTTTAAATGCCTCATTGGCCAATAGACGATATTTTGCCTGAGCAGCTGCTTTCTTGCTGATGACTCTTCACTGTGGACATAAATTGATGTTACTTTTTTTAAAATGGAGAAATACTGTATGAATAATACACTAAACCAAGCATGAAACTCTTCAACTCTGTTACCATGGCCAGCAAGAGTAGCTGACCAAGAGTAGCTGACCAAGAGCCCAGGAGCTCATAATGGCTCCTTGCCCTGGTCTCGGCCTTGCCACATTGCACCACCACACACTGGTGGATATCAAACACCATATGTTGAGCTGGATGGAAGTTGCCACTCACATCTAAGTTCTAATGTTCACCAAAAAAAGGGCACCTGGTGAAATAAAATAGGTTGCATTGTTTTTCTTTGTGGATGTAAATTATCTGCTTCCCCAGGAGTTTAGTGAACACTTGCACCCACTCTATGTATTTCTAAACTTAATTAATGCTATTGTGTGGGTTGCCATATTGGTCAACTTTTGTTTTATTTTAAAGGGATGAGGCCAAGTGACAGGGAGAAAGGGGTGAGGCCAACTGATACCCTATGCCCAAGTGTCCCCAGAAACCTGGAGCAGAAACTCTGCCGATAACTGAAACGGTCTGAATGAAGAAAAGTCAACCTCCAGAAGTTGGTCCATTCAAACATTCACCTATTAAAGGTCTTTAAAACAAAGCCAGAGCAAGCCCCATAAAGGCCCTTAATTTGAATTAGATCTCATTTTTGTCTGGAGCAAACAGGTGGAATTAGCTCATATCTTTCTTTCTTTTTATCGGCACAATTATTATTCCTGTTTTGTTAAATGAACATCATCTGTGCTTTGAGAACGGACTTTTTCAACATTCCGTTATTTGAACTGGCTTTTGGAGTCCAGTTTTCACTGGTCATCAAAGTGCTGTTGAACGGCCACCATCTGTTTGGCAACTCAAGGGGAGTATAGCCTAAGAAAGATTCTCATGAGAAAGAACATAATGAGAACAGGAAATGGCCCACTAGGAACCCATTCTTAGGACAGGCCATGTGCAAGAGAACAAAACAATTCTTCTTGTCATTGAAGCAGATTTCACTTTCTCTCCTTTGATATGTTTCCTTACCCTCCTCCCTGCAGCCCCCATGTGATGGGTGGGAAAACAAAAGAGTTTGTGAAATGCCTCTGTGCTAACTTCTCATCTAAAGGGGTCAACACAATTCTATAAAATTCACAATACTGTACTCAGAAAGTCGGTTGGCTGAAATATAGACCTTTTCTTCGGCTGTGATCAGACACAATCCCAGTTCATGATTCCAACATAGGGATGGACAGTTCTGTCAATTTTGGTTTTTCTCCGTTGTTGTTCTTGTTCTTGTTATACCCCAGCTACTCTGGATGGCTTCCAGCATATATAAAACCATAATAAAACATTAAAAAGATTCCCTATGCAGGGCTGCCTTCAGATGTCATCTAAAGGTTATATAGTTATTCATCTCCTTGGCACCTGATGGGAGGGCGTTCTACAGGGCGGGCGCCAATACCAAGAAGGCCCTCTGCCTGGTTTCCTGTAACCTCACTTACTGCAGTGAGAGAACTGCCAGAAGGCCCCCGGAGCTAGATCTCAATATCCAGGCTGAATGACAGGAGTGTCTTCTTGAGTCCGCTATATTTGTGTGATATAAAGACTAATAAATGTTTAAAGAAACAGGTAGGTAACATTCCAGATGGATCTGATTTGCAATGGTTCTAATGGAAACAGTAAAACCCGCTTCATATAAATTAAATTTGATTGAATTAAAATTCAGTGTTTTGATTTTTCCCATTTTTTAAAAAAACCCAACATTTGCTCAAACACTCAGGTTTTTTAGAAGCTGAAACTATTAGTTTCCTCATAGCCCTTTTAAACACACACTGTGGCATCCTGTGCTGCACAAAGACATGAAACAATTGCAAATACTAAGAAGAGGATTGGTGATAATGCAAGAATGCGCTGAATCATAGCCCTGCTTCAACCATATGTACAAAGTAAAGTTTGTACACCTAGATAAACAGACTTCCCCAGCAGAAAATAGCTTTCGTTACTGTTAATAGCCAAGCCTAGAAGTCTAATCAAAAGATTTGTACTGTGGGAATATTACTAGTGTTTGTATTGTATTTTTTTTATCACACCTTATAAAGTGCTATCAGTCAAATTACAGGAATCTGGCAGGTAAATGTCCTACTTCTAGGCAACAAGAGAAATTAACATGTTCTCAAGCATGCTTCCCTAAGAAAAGTGCATATGAGGAGAAAAGGTCCCTTATCTCAATGCTGCAGCATCTGCTTTGCATACGGAAAGTTCCAGATTATGTCAGGTCAGGGACACAACAGCTAGAATCTGGTAGAATCTGGCAGATCCTTTTTTGGAACCTAAGAACATAAGAAACCCCTTTTGTGACACTTCATTAAATTTCCAAAATTTCACAAATTAATTTCGAATTGTATAATTACATAACTTCCTTGTTTCATAGCATCAGGCTTCAGGGAATCCGACCCCCCTCCCTCACTGCTGGCAGCCAGAAATGGGAAAACAGGAAGTTGTTACCAAGGTTTTTATTTCAATATTCACAGAGGGAGACGTATGATTCCGTCTATCACGGTCCGGTTCACGGACGATCGAAGTCCCGGCAGGGGACGTCAGGACCGGGGGCAAGATGGCGGGGTGGGAGCAGGAACGGGGGGTCTAGAAGCCAGGAACCCAAGAGTCCGAGGGTCAGAGAGCCGGGAGTCAAGAAGCCAAGGGTCCAAGGGTCAGGAAGCAAGGAGTCACAAAGCCAAGGGTCCAAGGATCAAGAAGCAAGGAGTCAAGAAATCATGGGTCCGAGGATCAAGAAGCAGGGAGTCAAGAAGCCGAGGTTCAAGGATCAAGAGTCAAGGAGTCAAACACAGCAAGACAGGGAACATGTTGCTGTGGCAAAGAGCCGAAGGGAAATGCTGACCTTATATCTCTTCCCAGCTCTTGCCACCAGGTGCTGTGAGTTACCAATCAGCCTCACCTGTGGGGCCGCACCTTACCTCTTCAGAACAAACTTAGGAAGGCCCAGTCCTACAGAGTCCTATTGGTCACAGGGCCTGGCTCCTGCACGCACACCTGACACTGTCTATTGGATAATGGCGTTGCTCCAAGTAAAGTCCCACCCCCTCCATCTCTCCATCTCTACAGTGGCTCATCTGTGCTTTCTGCCACTGAGCTTCCAGTTCTCCTACTCTCAATGCCCACATGGACCTGGGAGGGGGGGGGTCTGGCATGCTTTCCAAGGACACTGTTTCTGTCAGCTGTCTCTCCCCTGGTGCTTCTTCTTCTTCTTCCTACTCCTCCCCCAATATTTCCCAGCTTCTCCCCTCTGCAGCCTCTGAACTGTGACCTTCTGCAAACCACTGTTCTAAATCTATACCATCTCCCTCTTTTCTGGGAAGTGCAGGAGGGGGAGGGCGGTCTCCACCATTCCTCTTCAGTCCAGTCCATGACACACAGATTGACTAATCCAGATGCCCTTGCTGGATCAGGCCAGTGACCTATGTCTTCCAACATCCTGTTCACACAGTGGCCAACCAGATGCTGGACATGAGTGCACCAACAGTCTGCTCACCTCCGATTCCTGGTGACTGCCATTCATGATGCCTCTGACAGCATAGCCTGGAGTCCATTGGCTTTTCAGATCCTGAAACTGGAGCTCTGACAAAGCACTTTTTACTGGGTAAACCAATAAAATGTTGGCTTGAAACTTAACTTCTGAGTAGACACACATTGCCCTGTTTGTAGCTCTGGTTCAAGCAGTTCCTACTCAAGTTAATAAATCAGAACATTCAGTGAAGCCCTTAAAGTAGCCTGAGCAATAGCTGATGAGTGTTCACATTTAACTGAAATTCATATTGCACTGCTCAGATGTGATCCAAGTTACCGTATTTTTTGCTCTATAAGACTCACTTTTTCCCTCCTAAAAAGTAAGGGGAAATGTGTGTGCATCTTATGGAGCGAATGCAGGCTGCACAGCTATCCCAGAAGCCAGAACAGCAAGAGGGATCGCTGCTTTCACTGCACAGCGATCCCGCTTGCTGTTCTGGCTTCTGAGATTCAGAATATTTTTTTTCTTGTTTTCCTCCTCCAAAAACTAGTTGCATCTTGTGGTCTGGTGCGTCTTATGGAGCGAAAAATACGGTATTTTTCCAAGCTCGCTGACCAGTGTGTGGCTAAAATTTGATGCTTATTTAATGTGAGCTAAAATTGATGTTGACGCCAATGTACGGACACAACGTACCCATGTTCTGTGTATGCGTAAGTGTTATTCCACAACAGTTTTTAATGTTCTGCAGCATAGCATCTAGGAGTACACTTCTTTTCTTTGCTTTGCTTAAAGAACAAAAAGAGTTCAGTCCTCTTGCTGTGAGAAGGGTGAGAATCTATTAAAAGTCATTCTTTTCCTCAAAGGGGCAATTCTCTAGTTAACATAATCCTGGCTGGCTCCGGAACAGAAAAAATATTAATAAAGGTCTTTATTATGATTTCTTAATTATTTTAAGGTATGAGAAGGGGAGATCTTGCTTATTGCGTTCCACTTCTGGAAGCGTTACATTTTCGGGACACCTGTCGGCATTCAACCCAGTAAATGGTCCATAATGGCTCCCAAGATAACTAAGCAAAGTCCAGCTGCAGAACTGGGTTGTCGTGAAATAGGAACAGCTGTTTGGCTGTCAGAATTGGAACTGGACTGTGAATGTGCTGGGACTGTAAAGAGGAATTAGTTTTCCAAAAGGAAAAGCCCCAAAACCTGTTACAAGTAAAAATATTTATTTTTTGCAATATTAACAAAATAAAAGACTTTCAGTGTATTTTTAATTTCAAGGCCAAGCATAATGGTGTGCAGCTTTTAAATAGGTATTATTTTATGGGGAAAGGGCCATAATGAAAGCAAGTTGGTTCAAATGAATTTTCAGATATTCTTTCAAGAATATATATGCATATAACACCTTTTAGCTCCTATTGGACTGGAATAAAATCCTCTTTTCATTAATCAGATTTTTCTGGTCTTGGGGGAACGATAATGGACAATAATAGCAAGTTCATGTATAGTGTCTGCAACTCAGGGACAGCTAATTATTATTTTGGGCTACAAATCCCATCATCCCTGGCTATTAGCCATGCTGGCTAGTTGGGGCTAATGGGAGTTGTAGCCTACAAGATCTGGAAGGCACCACCTTGCCCACCCCTGATGCAGCCTGTTCAAAGTTCACTTTCATACATGACTTCTAAATGCAGATTGCAGCATAAAACACACTGTATTACGAATGAATATGGGAGCAAGCAACAGAACACAACATCTGTTCTCAATGACAAAACCAAAAATTCATACGCGATTACAAATTGTTGTTTGGATTTTCAAACGCAGAATGGCTGTGACATTTAGGTCCATGGAGTAATGGCAGGCTTCCAGTCTCCTGAATTGAAAGCGCCCCATGCGATTCAAAGTAATTAAAACCGATTTGGAAATCTGCACATAAAAAGTATCCAAATCAACATAGGCTTTAGAGAGGTCCAGAGAGAACTGATTTTGTCCCTATCCCACTTTTATCAATCCGTATTTGTCAAGAGCACCTATATTGGGTCTATGTTGGACCTTTTAGCTCTGCTCTGCATGCCAAAGGCACAGAGCCCTTGGCTTAAAAAAAGTGTGTGTGTATAATGAGAGGGGAAAGGGAGAGTGTATGTTTGACCTAAGTTGATAATATTATGAGGTACAGTGGTACCTCGGGTTAAGAACATAATTCGTTCTGGAGGTCTGTTCTTAACTTGAAACTGTTCTTAGCCTGAGGTACCACTTTAGCTAATGGGGCCTCCCTCTGCCGCCGCATGATTTCTGTTCTCATCCTGAAGCAAAGTTCTTAACCCGAGATACTATTTCTGGGTTATTGGAGTCTGTAACCTGAAGCGTCTGTAACCCAAGGTAAAGGTACCCCTGACCATTAGGTCCAGTCACGGATGACTCTGGGCTTGCGCACTCATCACGCTCTATAGGCCGAAGGAGCCGGCGTTTGTCCACAGACAGCTTCCGGGTCATGTGGCTAGCATGACTAAGCCGCTTCTGGCAAACCAGAGCACACAGAAATGCCGTTTACCTTCCTGCCACAGCGGTACTTATTAATCTACTTCCACTGGTGTGCTTCCGAACTGCTAGGTTGGCAGGAGCAGGGACTGAGCAACGGCAGCTCACCCCATTGCGGGGATTTGAACCGCCGACCTTCTGATTGGCAAGCCCTAGGCTCTGTGGTTTAGACCACAGCGCCACCCGCGTCCCGTAACCTGAGGTACCATTGTATAAAAATGTAGTTAGCATGCAAGCAAAGGATGCATAAGCAGAAGTAACTTGTGTTATAGATTTGGGAAGGGAAACCCCTTGAAATTAATAAATTGTAGGATTTTGATTATTTGGGATATGAAGAAAGAAATACAAGTTGCAGAGGAATTCCTGAGCTAGCCTGCGCAAAACAGCCTGCCCAAGCTAGGGCCATTAAGAAACAATACAGGGCCATGGAGAGCCATTGGCAATGTCCTCCCCCCTTGCCCTGTGAACAAAGACTGGGAGTTTGGAAGGTTGCCAGGGCAACTGGATGTGAGGTGACAGGAAAAGAGAGTCTTGAGCAAGGGTTGCTGGGAAGAAGAAGAGGGAATGAAGACTGGCATCCATCTTGGACAGGTTGGCTGCAGGCTGGCTGGGAGACTCCAGGGCTTCAACTGCTGTTGGGTACAAGCCCCTCATGTTGCATCCTCATTGAGTGTTGACCAAGGTATTGGTCGCACTGCTGTAAAACTCCACAAACAGCAGCACCACCCTGCTTCAAAAAGGTCAAAGGTGTGTTGTTTATGTTTGGAGACTGAACATCCGTATGCCCCATTTGTGGTGTAGCCTAGATAAGCCCTGTGTGACTTTTCATAGAGCAATAAGCTTACCCATTAGATCACAGCATGGCTGGCGGAAGACGAGGAAATGTGAAAATTCAGAAATTAGGCACTGATTTGAAAAAAGCAGTTCCCCAAACTAGTTATCGCGGGACAAAGGAGGGGAAGTGCCCTGCTGGTCTTACAAACAGAGAATGCAGGAAATATTGCTCTACCTACACCCAAGAAAAATATTTATTCTCCTTTTTCACCGCACTTCAAAATACTCTAAGGGGGAATGGCCCATGAGGTTCCATTCAACAGGTTCAGTGTGGGGCCTTGCTCCCAAGGAAACGTGCCAGGGCCATTTCCCGCACATATCTTTCCCTGATCAAAAACCGCTACCTCTCATTGAACTCCTCAGCAGCCATCCCGACCCAAGCTAGAACAATCCCCACAAGAGGCCTGCGTTATCTGAGTGCCTTCGCGCATTGAGTGTTTTGATACTTTTTCACACGCCGGCTTTTCATTTTCCATTAGCATTGAGCTAAGCCTGGCAATGTGAATATTTGTCCTTCAAAAAATTCACAGTAATATATATATATATATATATATATATATATATATATATATATAGCTATGAAAAGGGGCCGCTAATGTATCCCAGTTGCAGGACCATTGTCACACTCAGTGACATTATTCCCGCCCCCCATCCAATTGCTCTATATAATCTTTCTTAACTGGATGATGGCCTTATGCAATTATCTCTGCTGCGAAAGAAACATTTAAAAACCCCTTCATGGGCATTCTATAAAGCATTTATAATTTCCTTCTTTTTCCTACTTCACTATTATTCTTCTCCCCATCCCCAGCTATTCTTCCATTGGGTGGATCCAGCGAAAGATCTCTAAAGAATTAGTACTCAAATGTCAGAGACAGAAAGAGAAAATATTATATAGGAGCATTTCTTGCTTGCTTCTGTTTTTCTGCATTTGGAATATAATAATGAACAGAATTTCTATAGAAAATATGTTGTACTACATACCTATTTTTTCCGTGCGTACTATCGAAAGGATAAAGAGCCATGGAAATGCCATTCTTCCTAACCTGTTCAATACCTCCGCTTGTATTAAACAAACACTCGGATAGCTCAAATGTCTTTAATAGCTGTAGGGCCAGGAGAAATGTGGCCTGCCTAGCAGGTAGTGGAGTCGGTAGAGGCAGGTGAAACTGCATGTGCAAAACTTCTTTCCGCTGTGGAGGTTGTGAAAAGGGGGGAGGGTACCCTCTCAACCCCTGGTGCACTTAGTCGCTTGTGGAAGCTTGTGCCACAGGCTAAAAGTGCATGTGACACAGAGTTAAAGAGCTCACTTTAGTGACTGCCTGCCATTGTTGCATAGCTTCCTGCTATGAAAGGCTTAAAGGTTTCTCTTTCTCCAGTAGGGACAGAAAGGAGGCCCCATAACACTTCAAACATTCCTGGCTTCTGTTCCCTCCAAGTGTCCCAATTTTCTAGGGACAGTCCCAGAATTATGAAAGCCACCCCAGCTTCTGACTTGATCCCGGAATGTCTCTATTGCTGCACCCTGCCAGTGTTGCCGTTGGCAAGCTCAGGGAGGAGGATGAGCCAGAGCTTGTCCTGAGCAACGGCAGTTGTGGTGGCTGTGAGGGAGCATCCTGCTGCCTCTTTGTAGCCTTGACATGGCCACTGCCATTGGCCTCCTCCCTTATACAGCTTGTAGCGGCTGCTGGAGAATGGAGGAAGAGAGCCACTGGGGCCCAGCCCTGCATGATGCTCTGGGTCTGAAGGGCAAGCAGAGGGCAAGACTGCCCTGGACAGGAAGGGATTGGAGTGGAGCACAAGGAGTCTTGATTTAAAACAAACTTAGGATTAAGGGGTTTTCTCAGAAAGGTGTGCTGTGTCTTCTTGGCGTTGTGGTGGCACTCACCTTTGCAGTGGTACCTTGGGTTACATACGCTTCAGGTTACATACACTTTAGGTTACAGACTCCACTAACCCAGAAATAGTACCTCGGGTTAAGAACTTTGCTTCAGGATGAGAACAGAAATCGTGTGGCAGTGGCGCAGCGGCAGCAGGAGGCCCCATTAGCTAAAGTGGTACTTCAGGTTAAGAACAATTTCAGGTTAAGAACAGACCTCCGGAATGAATTACCGTAAGTATGTAACCAGAGGTACCACTGTATTCTGATAGGAAATGCTCTGCAAGTGAGGAAATAAAATTGGGGGGTGGGTTCCAGTAGGGTCAGTTGTGGGGGAGTGAGAAATGTCTCTATTTTCATCTGAGGAATGTTGGAGGGTATGGGCTTCCTCCATAGAATCCTGGGAAGTGTAGTTTGTTGAGAGTTCTGAGAGTTGTTCAGAGACCCCTAATTCCCCTTATAGAGCTAGGATTTCCAGTGTGGTTTAACAATCAATGCCTCTTCCCAGGGAACTCTGGGAAATTGAGCTTTCTGAGGGCAATTGGAGTCTTCTAATCACTCACTCCAAATCAACTATGGTTCCCAAAGAATAGGAGGAGGGGAAGAGAGCCCAGTGTCCTGATGGGGGGCTGCATGCCTGTGTGGGTGTTCTGTGCATGAAAGATTGCTGGGTGGTACCTCGGGTTAAGAACTTAATTCGTTGTAGGGGTCCATTCTTAATCTGAAACTGTTCTTAACCTGAGGTACCACTTTAGCTAATGGGGCCTCTTGTTGTTGCTGCGCCGCTGGAGCACGATTTCTGTTCTCATCCTGAAGCAAAGTTCTTAACCCGAGGTACTATTTCTGGGTTAGTGGAGTCTGTAACCTGAAGCATCTGTAACCTGAGGTACCACTGTACCCTCTTTTGACCCCATCCACTGCTGTCCTGCAGGCTACAGAGGACTGGCCAAAGGTGAATGCAGGTGATTAGCTGCTCCTGTTACACAAGAATACAAACCTAATGCTAGCAACAAACATTGACTTCAGCTTCAGTGAAAATACTGTGGATTTTGGGACCTTGAGAAGATGTTCCCGGCTCCTTCTTGATTCTTGCAGTGCAAAAGAATGAAGCACAAAATATTGTATCAAATTTCAGGAGCAGCCCTTTAATCCAGCCACAGCTAATCATGCTGAAGTGGATTTTTTGTTTTGTTCTTGTTGTTTTAAGCCAAAGATTCCACAGCAAAGTTTGTCATTTGCTTTGCCATGATGCAAGTAGTGGGAGAGGTTTTAAGGGATGTGGTTTCTTCTTACGGCCTTGAAGCATCTGATAGCAGGAAAGGAAAGTGTATTCTTCTGAGCCACAAGAGGACAGCAGTAGCATAAGATATCATTGCTCTTAAGAAAACCACACTATTTACAGGTGTCTTGCTTGCAGCAGGATACAATAGCGAAACATTCATGGCATCAGTCCTGCAGGGGGGAATGGTTAGTCCCACTTTAAAACCCGAGCATCACTTTAGATTTGGCTAAGTATGCTTGTTGTCACTTGAGATTTTAAGGAACATCAGTGAATGGCACTTGCCATATAGCAGACTTCCCCAATCAGATGCCCTCCGGAAGCTGATGGACTCCAAGTCCCATTGGCCCTGGGCAGCCAATGGTCTTGGATGATGGGAGTTCTAGTTCGGCAACATCTGTAGGGCAGCAGGTTTCTCATTCCTGCAGTATCATCAGGTGCTAGCCCTGACTATTGCCAAAGGCTCCAAAGACAGGATACCAGACAGAGCCAGAATTCCTTTGGTTCATATAGAGATAGAGCTGATAGGGATAGATGATGGAGAGAGATAGAGATGATAGAGATATAGAGCTTCTGTTCCAAGTTAGTCACTCCTCTTGAGGGAGACGGGGAGCATGAATGTTAAATTTATTTACCACTAAGATGCCTAAATTTAGGACACTGACAAATGTTATAGCTGTGTGAAAAGCTGAGTTACATGCATGAAACTGAGATGCTGGAAATTTGAAAGACCCGGTTCTGCTCACAAAATATAAAGTTTGTGTAGAAATTCCAGCCAGACACAGTTGTAGGGTTGCCATACATCCAGACATATCCAGAATATTGCTGTTGAAAGCAGTGGAAATTGCTAAAAAGAGTCCAGGAAAATTCAGATGCATGGCAACACATGTCGGCAGTGTCATTTTTGGCAATTTTCCTTAAGAATAGTTCTTTTTTTGTGAATTTGTCAGAGAAGCTCAACAACTTTGGCCCCCTAAAGCTCAACTTTTCTGTCCGGATATTCATTGTTTGAAATATGGCAACCCTACAGTCGAGTCTGAATTCAAAAGCTGAGTTTTGTAGGCCTATTGTGAATCAGCCACTATCCAATCAATTTCCTGTGGTTCATGACTCATTCGACTGACTGCAATTAATGCTGATCAGTACCAGTCTGTGGCCTCGTACTTCCTGCCCCATCTCTGTCCCCCTTGCTGAGCATGTATGATGACTTCCTAAATAGCAAACAGTTACACACTCCATCCTACTTGGGGAATGAGAGCTATAGCGTTTCGGTGGCATGTGCTTTCTGTTGGGAAACGAAACCATGGTTTGCATGAGGAATCTGGCAGCTTTATCTCTTTGTGAAAGGAATCTGACACACCTTCTAGTACAAATGAGCACAGTGGTGCTAATGGTGGCAGAGAGGTGTGTTTACAGCGCCTCTGCTCAATTCCTGCAAGACACAGGCCCTCTCTTAACATGTGCCATAGAGGCACTTTGCCAAGATTAATAGAAAGGACAACTTGTGCTCTGAGAAGACTTTGGTAGTTTGCATGTTTTGTGGTGGGTGATGGACAAGCTTGCAATGCGAAGTACCTTATATTCTCACCATTGTAGATATAACAGCAGCAATTATGAGTTAAGGATAGAAGTGAGCTAGCAGAAAGGAGCTGGCTCTCTTTGCATAAATCTAATAAACATCATTATTTATCTGACTGGCATTTCAGCTTACGGTACCTCCTAATAAAGAAATAATGGAGACATAAAAGGCATTGTAAATGCTGAAGTTTTCACGGATTATTGAATTTTACAACGTGGAATCCCTGGGCTATTATGCATCTACTTAGTAAACAATAAACGGAGTGATTTGGCACAAAGTATTGACCAGAAATATTGACCAGAAATCTCAGCAGCTAGTTACTTTCAAAGCTCAAATGCTTATAGGACATTTTCACTAAGCCTTTTACAATCCAGAATTCTTTATTTGGTTTGTTGTATACATTCTGCGCTCTTCACTAAAAGCCAGCTTTTGTAAAGTGGTGAGCAGACATACCGTACTCTCTGTATATGGGGGAGAGGCTTAGCTTTCAGTTGTTCCTGACTGTCAATGCATCTATACACACATACATGTGAACATTACACACCTGTGTTCCCACTAGTATCACTTTGGAGATAAATATCTGGAGATGACTGTGCCTTACTAGGGATGTCAGAAGGCATCATTTCCTGTTCTGCCTTAATTGCATCGCATGCAGCACCGCTTTCTTTCTGCTGCAGTTCGCCTCCTTATGTAAATCAAATTGTTTCCATTAAATTTCAATGCAGAAGAAATTCAGTACAAAGTGGGGGGAAGCGATCAATTATGTATTCTTTGTGGACTGAAAGCAACAATAACAGTACACACCAAATTCAAACACTGGCCAGCAGGAAAATGTGCCCACCTAAGTGGCCGGCCAGAGGAATTTCCCAGCTGCCAATCAACTGCCTAGGGTTGCTCCCCCAGGATTGGGGCCTACCACACCAGGCCACAACCACCACCCACCTCAGGACTGGGTGAGCAGCCATTAGTTGCCTCTTCTTTCAGAAAGAGTACCCAACTGGCTTTGATCATGATGTAGTGACCAAAGGGTAAGCAAACCTTCAGGGGGTCCGAGTCCACCTTGGGTTCTTAGGAACCCTCTAAGATTTAGCAGAAGCAGCAGCAGCAGCAGAAGAAGAAGAAGAAGAAGAAGAAGAAGAAGAAGAAGAAGAAGAAGAAGAAAGCAACCTTTTGGAAGAACACGGCTTCCTGCAAAGATCCCAAGTAAACAGAAGGAAGCAACAAACACAGCTAGGAGGCAAGGACAGGTAAGTTTGAAGGTTTTAGTGAAGTATTACCTCAAGCATTCACAGGGGTGGTCCAATGGTCTACTTCAGGGATGTCCAACTCCCAAGAGACTATGATCTGCTCACAGGAAAAAAAGGGCTGTGATCTACCCTTGGGGGGGGTTCAGGTAAAAGTTGTTGAGCTCTTTTTTAGGGAGAAGCTGCCTCATAGTGAAAACTCTGTCTTCTGTTCCAGCGATCAAGAAGCGAAAATGGAGGGCCCAGGTGCTCTAGGGCAAAAGCAAAGGAAAAGGAGCACGTGATCAGCAACGATCGACCAGAACCTTCCAGGGATCGACCAGTCGATCCCAATCAACCTGTTGGACATCCCTGGTCTAATTCAATGTAGGTTAGTATTGATACACACTGACAGTAGCTCTCCAGAGTTCCAGGTAGGAGCCCTACCTAGAAATGCCAGGAATTGATTCTGGGGACTTTTGCAATCTCTGC
This sequence comes from Podarcis filfolensis, assembly GCF_964270895.1. Taxonomy (NCBI): domain Eukaryota; kingdom Metazoa; phylum Chordata; class Lepidosauria; order Squamata; family Lacertidae; genus Podarcis; species Podarcis filfolensis. Next base: position 26,564,816 of record NC_139603.1, on the reverse strand, counting down.
TCCTGAGCTGTAGCCCCTCCCTGAGGATTAATGTCATTCATGAACTTGAAATCAATAGCACACTCCCTATTGCTTATTAACCAAAACATGGTGGGGTCGGGGTGTGTGTGTTTTTTTGCTTTTCAAATGGTTTCTATTATTTCCCCTATTAGCTTTGGACAAATAGAAGTAGAAATAAACTTAACAGTTGGGAAGCTCTTATCAGTCGGTTGAGCTCTCTAATGGAAAGCCTTGTATATTTAAATGTAAAAAAGAATCTGGTGTTTAATCATGTGACATTATGAGATAAGTTTATTACTATACATCTGTGCTGGGCTGGATATATATATGTTAAGCCATAAAAAGTTTTCTAAGGTTAAATGCCAGAACTGTTAGGTTGTTTATCACCAATGAAATGAATACTTTTTGAACTCTTAATATTTCACATGAAATGCATCATTCGTATGATTAATGTCAGTGATATAAATAGTCACATCTCAAATTTATTCCATGTAAACATTTCCAAGCAGATAGTAAAAATCCCACAAGCAACTCATTAATTGGACCCTGAAGACATAATTTGGAAATGTGCATGGGGGTGGGAGTTTTCCTTTTGTAGCTCAGAGTTTCTACCCACAAAAATAAAAATAAAAAAACAAGCAAACCAGTTTTATAACCTGTTCATTAATATCAAGTCTGGGCTTAATATTAAGTCTGCTGTTTCTTGAAGTCAGGGAGAAAAACTTTGGGGATGAGGTTGCCTCTTACCTTACTAGGTCACACTAGGAGGTCTGGCTGATGAGAAGCTCTGGAAACCTCATGCCACTTCCTGCCAGCCACCCTTCCCAGAATGCCTTGGGAGCAATGCAATGTGCTTTATTGCTCCCAAGGCATTTCTAGCCAGTGAGATGCTGTGGAGAGAGCCTTACACCACTGAGGCTTTTCTAAAAGTTAAACAACAACAACAGAGGGGGAACCCCCGGAAACCTCATAAGCAGGGTAAATTTTCCCCAACAACCTTTTGGGTGGGTTTTGTTTCTCACTCACTCAAGGAACAGCAGAAAAAGAAATTTTCAACACAGCCCTAGTTAACATTAAGGCAGTGGTCCAGAAGATCATGATCAACCATGATCAAAGTAATAACACAGTCTCATTTTCCGCTGTGGAGTGAGCCATGGCTCTTGCCTTCACAAGTGACAGAAATACTCATCAGTAGCAATTTGAACCCTGATTGGTCTTGCTCCTCCATCACACTTAAGGTAGCTGCCTGCATTTAATTTTTAAAGTAAAGCACGTATGTTCATTTTATTGAATGTTCATTCACTGCACACATGTATGCCATTCATTTTTTGTTTTTGAAATAAAGTTGAATCTGCTCCAAGAGGGGGAAGTGACCTTATGACGTCACAGACACCAGTCAATCAGTACTATGCAGCAAAGAGAGAACTGAGCCCTAGTCCTACCTTGAACATGTAGAGGAAGCAGGCAATGATCCTGCTCCCTTCTCAGCATATCCTGTCAATGCATGAAGGTGAGAACAGAGTTCCCTTTGCCTCCTGACCTCAATCCCAAAGAGCAGGTTGTAGCTTTGAACAGATGTGGCAAGGATGCTTCTACAGAGACCTAAATGCTCTGCTTATGTAGAAGCTGCATAGCTTGCTATACTTGAACATGCACAAAATGAAAGGGAAATCTTTCTAAAGTTCCCAGTATTTGATTTAAGTCTAGCCCCATCACAGAAGCCCTGTGAAATCTTATCTCAAATATTTTTCTAAGAAGTCTCACCTACTAGTCCGACAACATTGAATCATTTTAGACAAGGGTGAGGCTCAAGGTTTTGAAACTGTCAGGTGGGGTAGTAGAACACCATTGTGAGTGGAAGGGCACATTGAATGTTGGTGGGTTTTTTAGAATTATTATTTTTTAAAGATATCAAATCATTAATATAGCATGTGATTAATGATCTCCATAGATGGCTTCTACCACGTGGTGAGTGGTGCTACTTATGGGGATCCTGACTGGCTGCCTATTAGCCACTGAACCAGTTTAAGGTTGTTCTTACATATGATGCATGCAAACAAACTCTGAACACTAAACAACTCTGAACCAGGTGACCTGAAAGACCATCTTAGCCTCCACTTCCTGTGAAGGGCATAAATATCAGTAAATGGAACTCAGCTGGTTCTGCCATGGCCTGATGATTATCCGCTTGCAGTAACACAGATGTGGAATTTTTCACTGGTGGCACCAGTGTTGTGGAAGGCCCTCCCTGCTGAAATACGAGAGGTCCCATCTGTATTGGCATTCCGCCGGCTCTTCTTGAAAACACAACAGTTTAGGCAAGCATTCTCCAAACGTGCCCTTCTTGATTCAGCTGCCTTGACTGTTATGTCAGGACCTGTAGTTTGCTCCTCCCAGAGCTAGAATCCCCATCATCCTTAAAATACAACTCCCGGGATTATTGCGGGATGGGGAGCCGTGACTGTCAAGGCGGTATACATGTGCTTTAAATGGTTGGTGTGGATGTGACTACAGAACACCAGAAGAACCTAACTAGATCAGATCAAAGGTTCATCCAATTCACCATTCTCTTCCCAACATCCTAGGCAGTCAGGCATCCTCTGAGAAAGCTGCAAGCAAGACGGAAAGGCAAGCAACCTCTCTCAGTGTTGCCCCACCCCAGCAACTAAAATCTGAATCCTCTTTGTCCAGAAGTGTCATGTGTACATTCTGCACATACAAGGCTCTGAATCAGGAAAACTGTCTATCAGTGTTTAAAATGTCTGTAGGTATTATCTCTATGTATCAAAGGTTTGTGATGATCAAGATATGGGCATGTAATGGCATGCCAAAGGACGGCATAGCTCCCGTCTCTGTTTGCATTCCAGTTAAGCAACTATCTCCTATTTAATCAGTTTCTTCAGAGAGTGCTCACAATGTTCCCTTAAGAGTTACATAATGTTGAAAGAAAACGATGTAAAGCTGAGCAGATGCTGGGATATAAATAGCAGAAAAATACTATTCAGGTGCCCAGCCAAGTTGCCTCGAGGGACAGATTTTATGGGCCTTGCCACTTGCAAAATATAGATCCCTACCTTTTATAACCAAATGCATATAATTTAAAGAAACCAGATCAGCCTGCTCACAAGGCACTTGAGGGAAGACCAGCTGACACAAGTTTAAGCCAGTCACTGTCCTCTCTTTATTTCATTTTCATTTTTTCCCTGTTTTTTCAGGAGGGAGATCCAGTTCAAGAAGACTGCAAAATCTGCAGTGTTACAAACTCTGGGGGTTTGGATTTGTGTTATCTGCTGCTTTTGTCAGAGGCATCAATTGGGGTTTTTCTCTTTCTGTCAAACACTTTCTGTCAAACTCTGTGGGAACTCAGCAAGCAGCAATTTCAGGAAGGAGCAGCTTGAAGAATCTAGATAAATGTTGCAGGGGTTCTGAAATTTCTCTGTTGAAAACAGGGATGCTCTAAGGAAAAGCGGGACATTCCAGAATCAAATCAGAAACTGGAATGGCTTTTGTAAATCCAGGACTGTTCCTAGGAAATAGGGACACTTGGAGGGCCTGGAATGATCTCCCAAGTGAGGCCTACCTGGTGCCAACACTGATACTTGTTCAGTGGCAGCTTAAACGTTTCCTCAACCTGATGGAATTTGAAAAGTTTTTAAACTTGATCCCAAGTCACCTAGAGAATGCCCTGCCTTTGGTGACTAACAATGAATGAATGAATTATAAAGTGTTCTGAGAAAGAGGACAAAAACTGGAAGGTTCTTCTTCAGTCTTCTGAGAACTTGGAGGGCAGGTTCAACACAGCAGTAATGACTAGTATCTCACAATTACAGCTGAGGTGCTGGTGGGACATAGCTGAGCTACAAATCAGAATATTCCCTGTTCAAATCTTGCATCTGCCATGAAGTCACTAGGTAATCTTGGCCAAGCAATTTTGAATGCTTTTTGAATGCCAAAAATTCCTGCAAAAGTAACAAAAGGAAAGAGTTCAGCACAAAAGTGTATTTCCTCAAAATCTTGTCCAGATTAAACAACATACCAAATGGATGAATGCCCCAATATGACTTCATATACATAATCCACACAAAAACAGTGGCGTTGTATCTACTCTGATTCACTGGAAACACACAAGCAGTTTAAGTGATTAAACTGGATTGTGCAAGTGGATTATTCAAGTCTGTCGCTGATGGTTTGCATAACTTTGCAAATTTACAGGTAGTAAAGGTAAAGGGACCCCTGACCATTAGGTCCAGTCGTGGCCGACTCTGGGGTTGCGGTGCTCATCTCACTTTATTGGCTGAGGCAGTCAGCATACAGCTTCCGGGTCATGTGGCCAGCATGACTAAGCTGCTTCTGGCAAACCAGAGCAGCACACGGAAACACCGTTTACCTTCCCACCAGAGTGGTACCTATTTATCTACTTGCACTTTGACGTGCTTTTGAACTGCTAGGTTGGCAGGAGTACTTACAGGTAGTACTCTGATACAGTACGCAACTATATGATACCAGGGGACAATTTGCTCACACATGCATGCATGCACACACACAAATCTTTTCCGTATTACTACATGATGTGTCACAGTTTAGCCATTACACAGCCAGAAGTCCATACTACACACAATTAAGGATGTGATTTAATTATCATAGCAATTCGACTCTCCTTTGGATCCTGTTCCCTCCAATTCAAAGGTCTTGGCTTTGTGGCTACTTTGGAAAACAAAGTGAGGAACTCCCTCACTCTCAGCCCCCATCCGTGCTGTGGAGGTCTGCCACCCGTGTCAAAGAGGCTTTTAGCACGTTGTCTCTGAGTGCTACCTTCTCTTCCTCCTGAGCTGGTTGCAGCACCTGCAGCTTGACAGTGGCCCTACTGGGCTTCTTGTTTCTCTGCCAATCCCTTTGAGTCTATGTGGCTCCTCCCTACACACCTATCCATTCAGGGCTAAATGTTTTTGGGTTTGCTAGCTGTTCATGAGATCCTCTCTGCACAGGGAAAATTGGGTCATGCAATATTGGTAAAATTCAGTTTTGAGTTTGCTTTTGGACAGCTTTTCATCATTCCTACCCACGATCCAATGGTCTGGCAGAGAATAATGTACAAATAGCAAAACAGATATCTACCAAGGCCAAGGCAGATGACCAAATCCATACATTGTGTTACTGAAGCACTGCAACACACCCATGGAGTAAGGATACTCGCCTGCTCAAATGCTAATGAACAGTAGCCTCAAATCCAGGATACCTGCAGAAGACTCCTTGCTGAAGCCAAGAGCAACAAAAGCAGGTATCACAAAGCTGGACCGACAGAAATCCACTATGATAAACAACCCAAAGCACTAAGACCACTTCTCAGAAATTCAGATATAATGATGCAAAGCCAAGATGGGTGTTCTGAACCCCTGGCCTACCTGGCGGCAAGTCAGTATGTCAAGTCCCAAGTCCAACAGGCAGCAAACATGGTCTGGGGTCAATCCACAAGTCCAGAGTCCAAACCTGAAGAGGTCCTGAAACATCCACACCAAGGTCCATCAACATGGACAGTTGAGCAGACACAACTCCTCAGTTCTGCTTCCCTTTTATGCTTTGCATGCTGATTGCAGCATCTGGGTACATATGAACAACTCTCAACTCAGGGTATAGAAGAAAACCCAACCCCAAAGAGGGGGAGATGATGCCACATGGTAGGAGCAGTTATTTAACCCTGTTCTTGCCTCCCCACTGGTCACATCTGGATATATTTTCATATAATGTTTCTTGGGGGTGTAATTATGCATTATCAACTCAACATCTGGCATGCGAACCATTTAAGAGAAATGGCAAGCTGACTCTGAGGTATGGCCAGGCTGGAGGACTTAGTGACTACTCTGGGCAGCCTCCCAGACCTCATTGAGAGTAAAGTTTGATTTACCACCAACTCAGGTTGTGGTCAAGTTCATACATAAACAGCAGAAGGCAACACACACTGTCCTTGCAACCCCCAATGCATTGAAGTGGGTTTGCTAGGAGTTGTGGTCTATAGGAATGTAGCTTACCAAAAGCATACATCAAATTCCACCATGACCCACCGTGACCTCTGCTAATGGCTTTTGCTGGCACCCTCATCACTTTTTGTTAAAAGTTGTTATGAGGCAAGCCTCCACCCTCTTCTGAGTGGCAGAGTCAACTGATCTCCGAAAGGTCAAGATCAAGCATTCTGAAAAAGAATGAATTTGTATTCTGTGTACATTTCCATGAAGGCCACGCTGCTAAGACTATATATGTAAACACAAGAACATTGGTAGCCCTTTTCCATTCACGGTGCTCATTAAAACCGGTGTTGATGGAGGGGGGCAGACTGTTACTCAATAAAAGGGAAAGAAGTCTAGAGGAACACAAATATGGACATGAGAACACAAAAGCATATGAATGGTGTATCAATTAGGTCAAGGCAATGAGAGAAAACCCATTAGATTGTCTAATGGGAGTTAAGCAGAAGCAAAGGCAACAGAAGCAAAGTCCAAGCTAGGTCTAAGGCTGCCATCACTGAAACACTTTGTATATGTTACAACAATATGTTGTTATTAATGCACACAGATTAGAGATGCCGGCCCGAGGATTTCAGAATGCAAATTTCCACAGCAGGGGGGAGATGGGGAGGAAGAAGAGGAAGATGAACAGAGGATCCATTATATTGCATATAAGGTAAGTATGGAAAATTCTGAATTGACCTTGGAGCACTTAACACTGTGCAACCGTTATGCCAGTGTGCCTCTAGAACAGCTTTTATAGAAAAAGGTGGAAAGTACAGAGAATGTTTTTAATGAAAGGAAAGCTGTCAACTTTGTCGTTTCTTTTTTACTCGTTTCTGCTCCAGTGTTTTGTAACAGCCCAATGGATGAATTGATTTCAGTAGACTGAATGGGTTTTTAAAAATAAAATAAAATCCAGGTTTAGATTGTAAACCACTCTGAGTTTACCGTACAAAGCAAAGTGAGATACAAACTACTCAATAAGCAAACAAGCAAAACTCTTTATGGCATGGAGATACGGACCTTCCAATATCTGCAGATTATGCCAATTAAACCAAGGCCACAGTTTCTGGGGAAGTGGCAGCTCCTCAGGGGGAAATGAATAGGAATGAATAGGCTGCATTCCTCAATCACTTGCCAGTAAGTCCCATTGAACTGAATTGGATGTTTTTCTGTGTATGCATGTACTGTTAATCATTTTACCAAGCAAGAGTTGCAGATTAATCAAATATTGACCAAATGTTGTGGGGGTCGGGGGGAGGAATGCTTAAAGAAATTAGAGTCATCTTCTCCATTTCCTGGAAAGCTTTCCTCCCAATAAAAGATAGCACCAGTCACCATTTTTCACACCGATATTAGCATGCTACAGTCTCCCTGGTAACTTCCTTGAGTTAAATATTTGGCTCCCACCCTCAAGCATGTTGAAGCAGAAAAGGCATGAGTCAGTGACTGCACCACAGTGCCCAGGGCCAACTTTTATGGAGTAACATTAGCTTAGTCAAGGAGAGAGAGAAAGAGAGATGATTAAGGGGAAACTGGGTTTTATTGGACTAGGATTTGTCTTCTTTTAGTTTCAGTCAAAATTATATTTACTACAATTTATGCAGCACTATGTTGTAGGCTACACTAACAGACTAGGGGGAAGCTCTATATCTGCATGTTAGTGTTATGCATTTTCAAGCTGCAGCAAATATTGTCTAAGTTAGGGGCAAGGAATGTAGTGCCCTCCAGATTCAGTGGACTACAGTTTCCAGTGTTCGTTACCATTGTTCATGCTGGCTACAGCATCCTGGCATTTGGTGGTGTACAGCTTCTGGAAGGCATCATGTCTGCCTCCCTTGATATTTGCATATATTTGCATCCAAAGTAGTGTATTCATTACAGCCAAATTGCCTGACAAAATAAGACTTCCATGAAATAGCTCCATTGTTTTGACGCTATGTGCCAGCCTCTTGTTTTCATGGCTGCTTCCTCTCAGTCTTTTAGTCTTTGTCCTCACAGTGTTCTAGCTCAGGGTTTCCCAAACTTGGATCTCCAGCTGTTTTTGGACTACAACTTCCATCATCCCTAGCTAGCAGGGCCAGTGGTCAGGGATCATGGGAATTGTAGTCCAAAAAAACACAAAACAGCTGGAGAACCAAGTTTGAGTCACTTGCCCACATGGCCATTTAATTTGATTGGCTGTGGTAACCCATGTGACTTTTATAATGGGCGCCTGCAGCGTCATGACATCAGATTACATCAGATGTGGCATTGTGATGCCGTTGTCCAAAAGGATGACAATGGTTTGCCCTAGAGGCAATATGGCAACATGAGAGTGAGGGCAAATGAGACTGAAAGTGGTGAAGAGAAGGGTCTCCAAGAAGGACAATTCCGAAAATGTGAAAGACGAAGGTAATTTCAGCTCAACCCCAATACCTTCTCATGCAAACAAATACAAAGGGAACCAAATAATATGTCAGTAGTTACCATTCAGCTTGGGGCAACTAGACATGTTCTTCCTCAATGTGAGAGAGACTATTTGCTTTTCCTGCTCAGTTCCTGTTTTTCCGAGCTCAGCTTCTCTTTCCTTGAACATTTTGTTGGATGCCAGGATTTGACGGTCTTAAACCACTGTCAACAACAAAGGTGCACACTTCCCCCAATATTGCTTTTCAGCTGAGGAGGTGCATTGTAAAATGTGAAGAAGCATGAATGTCAGAGGAAGCTGAGTTTCGGTTTGTGTAATGTCTCAGGAAATGGGAATGAGGTGGGTTCCCGTTAAATTGCAAAACAAACATACTTTCTCCCCCATCCCTGCCTAGGACCAAGAGGAAGATTCTGGCTGTTGAGAATCCTAGCTCCAGTCCCTTTTCTGGCCAGTATCTCCAGTGGTGCAGGGGGGAAACGACCAGTTTAAGCCCATCACTCCTGACACCAAGCATCTTGCACAAAGGTACAAGAGCTATGAGCAAAATCTCACTTTATGTTTACACCCAAGTGTTAAAATAAATAACTATGAAGCTGGCTGCCCTGCATCTAAAACTCTGCAGCATTTTAGGACAGAAGAACTAGCTGTTGTGGTTTTGGGGGATACCCCTGGAACACAGCAGTTCTAAGCAAGAAAGGTTAATCCCAATTACTAGATTGGGGGGGGGAGGGTGAAGAGCAACCTATCTACTTCATGGTAGCCCCAGGGCCATGCTGCCAAAAGACACATATGTGCAAAGTTGGGAATTTCTGCTGTTGCTTTGACTGCCATTGATGTCCATGTAAAACACCAGGGACAGGTCTATAATGAAATATGGTTGAGTTTTGTTGTTGTTTAGCCGTTTAGTCGTGTCCGACCCTTCGTGACCCCATGGACCAGAGCACGCCAGGCACTTCTGTCTTCCACTGCCTCCCACAGTTTGGTCAAACTCATGCTGGTAGCTTCGAGAACACTATCCAACCATCTCGTTCTCTGTCGTCCCCTTCTCCTTGTGCCCTCCATCTTTCCCAACATCAGGGTCTTTTCCAGGGAGTCTTCTCTTCTCATGGGGTGGCCAAAGTATTGGAGCCTCAGCTTCACAATCTGTCCTTCCAGTGAGCACTCAGGGCTGATTTCCTTAAAAATGGATAGGTTTGTTCTTCTTGCAGTCCATGGGACTCTCAAGAGTCTCCTCCAGCACCATAATTCAAAAGCATCAATTCTTCGGCGATCAGTCTTCATTATGGTCCAGCTCTCACTTCCATACATCACTACTGGGAAAACCATAGCTTTTACTATACGGACCTTTGTTGGCAAGGTGATGTCTCTACTTTTTAAGATGCTGCCTAGGTTTGTCATTGCTTTTCTCCCAAGAAGCAGGCATCTTTTAATTTCGTGGCTGCTGTCACCATCTGCAGTGATCATGGAACCCAAGAAAGTAAAATCTCTCACTGCCTCCATTTCTTCCCCTTCTATTTGCCAGGAGGTGATGGGACCAGTGGCCATAATCTTCATTTTTTTTGATGTTGAGCTTCAGACCATATTTTGTGCTCTCCTCTTTCACCCTCAATAAAAGGTTCTTTAATTCCTCCTCACTTTCTGCCATCAAGGTTGTGTCATCTGCATATCTGAGGTTGTTGATATTTCTTCCAGCAATTTTAATTCCAGCTTGGGATTCATCCAGGCCAGCCTTTCGCATGATGAATTCTGCATATAAGTTAAACAAGCAGGGAGACAATATACAGCCTTGTCGTACTCCTTTCCCAGTTTTGGACCAATCAGTTGTTCCATATCCAGTTCTAACTGTAGCTTCTTGCCCCACGTAGAGACAGATGAGGTGATCAGGCACTCCTATTTCTTTAAGAACTTGCCATAGTTTGCTGTGGTCGACACAGTCAAAGGCTTTTGCATAGTCAATGAAGCCGAAGTAGATGTCTTTCTGGAACTCTCTAGCTTTCTCCATAATCCAGCGCATGTTTGTAATTTGGTCTCTCGTTCCTCTGCCTCTTCTAAATCCAGCTTGCACTTCTGGTTGAATATTGCACCACAAAGGGGATATATTTCAAATGGCAATTCTACCCATTCAAAGTAGTTTATGTTTGACTTAACAGATGTCTCTATAATCTACCCTTCGTTTACCTTACAATAGCCAAGATCAGGAGGTTGTTTTGCAAGCAATGTTGTGATCCACCTGCCAAACAATTCAATCCCTGCTACAACTGGGCGAACTGGTTACATAAAATCTAAGAACCTGTATGCTCTGAATAGGGAGGATTTAAAGTGATGAAGCCTCTACTCTGCCTATTCATTTCCCCGTCAATCATTGACATATGTCACGGTGCCGTTTTCTGTCACTAGACAGAAAAATATTAAATAGGAAAGTGGCCACAGCTGCTCTAGGAATCAAGGGCAGGCAAGTAAATTAAGAGACTATGAGAAATAATTTACAAAGTGTTTTTAAAACTGCCAAGTTTAAAATGCTTCATTTTACATGAATAAACTCTAAATTCACCATCTTTGACCCTACTGGACACAATCCAATTTGAGTAAAACAGCTTAAGAGGAAGATTGCTACATTTTGAGACCATGATAATTTTATCCATGCAGAAGGTTCAAATATAAGATTCCCCTGCTAGCGTTTGGAAGCAGAGAATCCCATGTAGTTTTTCTGTCAGTGCTTGTAAAAAAAGAAGAAGAAGAAGAAGGTTCTGACCTCCCTTTGTTGCCTCTCCTGGTCCTCGGACCCTTGTCGGCATAAAAGAGTCCACGAGAAGAGTATCCTTGCAGAGTACTTTCTGCTTTTATTCTTAAAAGTCTTTCTGCAAAAGCGACTGACCAACTGTACACACATCAGCACTACCAGCTTTCATCAACCACCCAACCAACCAACCCACCACCAAACTAACATTTCTCACTCTATATATACAACCTGGTGCAGACTGCTGACTCATGCTGACCCAGCTTTTTTAAGCATTAAAGGATCAGAGCTGTTCGACAATGGAACAGGCTCCCTTGGAAGGTGGTGGACTCTCGTTCCCTGGAGGTTTTTAAATAGAAGTTCAATGGCCATCTGTCATGGATGCTTTAGCTGTGATTCCTGCATTGCAGGGGGTTGGACTAGATGACCCTTGGGGTCCCTTCCAACTCTACAATTCTAGGATTATGTGGTTTCATCTTCCAGACCAGAAGAGAATTTTTGCAGGATATGACACCCAATTTGGAATGCAGCTCAAAATTAATATTCTGAACCAAATAATGACAGCTTTTGGCTTCACTGTGCACACACCTTTCAAAGAATGCAAAGAATGTCACGGCTCATCCTAGGGACGCACTTTGGTAATATGACACTCTTAGGACAAAGTTTGGTACCTCCTTAAAAATATTTATTATTTTCACAATAATTCCTTTTGGTACAGTTGCTTTTTAAATGGATCTTCTCAGTAGGTAACCATACCCATGTACCTTCGGGACTGCCTCTCCTGGTATGCCCCATGGAGGACCTTAAGGTCCACAAATAACAACACTTTGGAGGTCCTGAGCCGCAAGGTGGTTAGATTGGTTTCAACTAGGGCCAGGGCCTTTTCAGTACTCGCCCCAACTTGGTGGAACGCTCTGTCACAAGAGACTAGGGCCCTGTGGGACTTGACATCTTTCCGCAGGGCCTGCAAGACAGAGCTGTTCCGCCTGGCCTTTGGTTTGGACTCAGTCTGACCCTTATGTTTCCCTCCCCTTACGGTTTTGATCCATGGGCTACTTTTAAAATGAGGCTGCATTTTAAACTGCATTTTAACCTGTATTTTAATCCCCCCATTATGTTTTTATTGTAATTTTACTGGTGTTAGCCGCCCTGAGCCTGGCTTTGGCCGGGGAGGGTGGGGTATGAATAAAATTCATTATTATTATACAAATATAGGCTATTATTATTATTATTATTATTATTATTATTATTATTCACCCCCTCAGCTCAGCACCCTGTGCCACACCACCCTAAATCCGGCACTGTTTATTCTGAACTCTACACTCCTAAAACTTTGATTTCATTGTAATAGCTGCTTAATCTACTTGGAATGTCTCAAACAGATGAAGGCCTGCAATTTGCTCTCCACAACTCCTATAGGTTCCTTGCAATCGCTCTGACAATATTTGTTCTGTCAAGAGTAATGCGCCCTCCGTTGACGAAAGTGAATCTATTGGAATGGGGACAATAACCACCCTCCGTTCCAAAGGGTCTTTCTTTTCTATTCAATTAAGGGTGTTTCAGAGCTTTTGGGAAACATGGCTTTAGTATTGTGACACAAAGAATATCGGTGTATGAAATTAATGGAATTCAATGTGCTCTCCTTGCCAAGGATTGTTATGTGGAATGGGTGTTCGTTCAATGCACTCCTCAGGGGGCATTTTCTAGCACGCTGCTGTCTAATGAGTACCAAATGAAAAGGAGCAAAAGGGCTGCATTCGAAGTGCAACACTGCTATTAAGTATACTAAAAGCTATTTTGCTGTTTGTTGTGGGTCTGAAAGTCACTTCCTACCTTGACCATTAAAAGGAATTAAATGTATTTGGGGTCAAGCAACAGGCTGACTGTTGACAATCTTGGGCTGGCTGCCCATTCAAAGCCTTCTTAATAAAGATATTCTCCCCACCCTGCCCCAATTGTGCCAGTTTAGTTCAATTCCAATCACAACAAAACGAAGGTAAGGAACAAAGAAAAGCAAAAGCAAACGCTCTTGATGGATCTCGATCAAGGATGTTCCATCAGGCAATGGAATGGTAACATCAAGGTTGTATCTGTGATCTTTATCGCCCCCATATCCAATTCTTTCTCCATGAATGGAGCAATCACCATCTCTTTCTTAATTCATGGGTGCAGCCATCTTTGCTATTGCATCGCAGGCTTCCCACACACTGATAATGGAAAGTGACAGTCTCAATACAGCAGGTATTTGCAGGTTGTAATTTTATGCTGGGAATGGAAAAACTGGTGGACATTTTAGGAGAACAGAGAGCAAGACAGGAGCCACTTGCTGGAAAAGAAATTTCAGATAGCAATGCAGATAGCTACCCCTGAATTAAAATGTTAAGATGTCTACTCTTACCTATGTAGGTCTGAAAGCCTTTGAGGAAAGGACATAGTTCAGTGGTAGAACACATAAATACTTTGTATGCAGAAAAAGGCTCTGGTCCCCAGCATCTCTACAGAGCAAGAGCCCTGTTGATCTCGTGGTTTGCATGGCCCAAGGGCTTACAAGACTGTTATGTACTGAGTTGAATAGGATCCAAAATGCAGCAGTCTGATTGGTCTTAGAACAATAGGATTCAGAATGCAGCAGTCTGATTGGTCCTAGAACAATAGGATCCAGAATGCAGTAGTCTGATTGGTCCGCAGGAGCCACCCAATCCAGCTCCAGGTGGAAGTGAATCCGCACCCTGATTAGCCTAGAGGAGAATCCCGGAATTAGCCAATCATGTGAGGCCCATTGTGTAAATAATGTATATAAAGCAGACACTTTGGGGGGACTAGCATTCCTCACTATTATGAGCTGAATAAAGAGCATGAAATCCACACTTGACTCCGGGTATATTTCAAAGGCGCCAACTCTGAACAGGGGAACAGCCTGGTGGTACTGAGGAAACCACCAACATATTCAGGGATATTTGTCCCCATCCTTGCCATCTCTGATTCTGCCCTAAAGTGGCAAATAAAGTGTGATGGAAACTGTTTTGGAGCTTCACCCTCAGAAGAGGGGAAGACTCTGCTCAGAGAAGCAGACCCAGCAGGAGCACAGCAACAACAAGAAGAAATTTTTGGAAAAGCAACGACTGGTGAAGAAATGGAAAATCAAGTACTGCATCATCTGTGCCAACTTCACAACATTCTCCATGTGCAGAGGTCAGTCTTATGACAACACTGCCAACATGTCAGAGCACTGTTGAGGAAATCAGAAGAAGCTTTTAGAATGGAACAAATATGCCATATTTAATAATAATAATAATAATAATAATAATAATAATAATAGTAATAGTAATAATAATAATAATAATAATTTATACCCCGCCCTACCCAGCCAAGGCCAGGCTCAGGGCGGCTAACAAGCAATAATAAAAACAAGATTAAAACAAGATTATTTATACCATGTACGGCTCACTCTCTCAGTCTTGTTGGCCACAGTGCTCTTGATTGTTGTCCGGTGGCAATAAGGTGTTTTTTTCCTCAACAGTTTGATTACTGTGTACATTTTCCTCTGCTTCAACACACCAAAGGGTGGTTCTTACAACATAGTTGGGCACCGATTGTGTGTTGAAATCTCTTTCCAATACTCTGTGGGAGGCAAATGAAGCTGGAGGAGGAGAAGGAGGAGAGGACAGACAGTAAAGAGAGAGCTGTGAGTGGAAGGGGCTGCCTTTCTCATCCTCTGGACCCCCTGGGAAACTCAACAAACCCACTCTACCTGGAACTGGGTGTAGAGAGTGCAGATGAATGGGACACAGCAGTGGGCAGCCTGGAGAAGCAGCCTGCCCCTCAAAACCAAGTCTAGAGTGAGATAATAGGTTAGGATTCTGTGGTGAAAACCCATCATTACACACAACAGACTTTACACATATAATTGTCTTTATTCATAGTCTCAAGGTTCTAGACAGCCCTCCCAGCCCTAAAGGTAAAGGTAAAGAGACTCCTGACCATTAGGTCCAGTCATGACCGACTCTGGGGTTGCAGCGCTCATCTCACTTTATTGGCCGAGGGAGCTGGCGTACAGCTTCCGGGTCATGTGGCTAGCATGACTAAGCCGCTTCTGGCAAACCAGAGCAGTGCACAGAAACGCCGTTTACCTTCCCACCGGAGCAGTACCTATTTATCTACTTGCACTCTGACGTGCTTTCGAACTGCTAGGTTGGCAGAGCAGGGACCGAGCAACAGGAGCTCACCCCGTCGCGAGGATTCGAACCGCCGACCTTCTGATCGTCAAGTCCTAGGCTCTGTGGTTTAACCCACAGCGCCACCTGCGTCCCTTACTAGGGATGAAACCTGGGCCTTCTGTGTCTAAAGCAGATGCTCGCAGTCACGCTATGGTCTTTCTAAGAATTTCTGGTCACCCATTTCCGAACTTGGCCATTTTGAACGACGTTTGACCCGCTCTTCTCAGAGGTCAAGTCCTGTGACAAGCACCAAGAGCAGCCAGGAAACCTGCCAAGGGGAGAAGGCACGGATTAGAAGAGAAAATCAACTTTCCTGGTCGACCATGATTAATTGCTACCCACGCAAGTAGGTGTTGCTGCTGTTTATTTTAACGGCTCAGCCAGCAACCAGCATCTGGGATTCCTAAATGTTGCTCCATCGCCCCAGTCAGCCTGGAATCCAGCCCTGATTTTATCTTGTGTGTCACCACCAAAATCAAAAACAAAAAAATAATCTTGTGTGTGAGAGAAGATAAAGCAATCCTAAAGGGTTTTATTGCAAGATAGGCCTTGCCTTGCAGGGAAATTGGTTTTGTGGCTGAGTCGGGGGTTTGGCACTGCTCTCCTGGAAACATCTCCGACTCTCAAACCTCTTTTGCTCTCAGAGAGTTTTCACATGGAGCTTTTTATTTGGGGGGAAAAACACTCACCCTTTTCAGATCTCTCTTGCATGTGTCGTGTTCTAGATGCTATTAAAACTCTCGCAGCCGTTGTCACATACATGAAGATGTTTTTCAGCTTTTTTGGCAGATCTTTCCCTACAATCCCTAATAAAAATGCTTCAGGTTTTTTAACAAATGTTAAATGGAACATTTTCTTCAATTCGTTGTATATCATTTCCCAAAAATTTTTAATTACCTTACAATCCCACCACATATGATAAAATGTTCCCTCCTTTTCCTTACACTTCCAACATATATTTGAACTAGTTTTGTACATTTTCCCTAACTGCACTGGTGTTGTGTACCATCTGTACGTCATTTTCATGTAATTCTCCTTCAATAGGGAACAATCTGTAAATTTTAAGTCAGTTTTCCATAATTTTTCCCAATCTTCCATCATAATGTTGTGACTTACATCTTGTGCAATTCTTGTTGGTGTGGGAAAGAGAGATAACTTTTGCTGTTCCCCATACAGTGAAATCCCAGTGGGCATGCAATATCCATCACAACAGCCTGAGTCCACTCACTTTTTGTAAGCTGAAAAAATTCTGCTGGTGGACACCCATGTGTGCTTGACGGCATCATTTTTTTTTGGTGGGGGGGGAGGGAAAGCACAAACTGCAACAAGGGTTCGACCCACACCTATGTGCTACTATCCCATTCCATTCATAAAATGTAATGAATCACAGAAAGAAAACGGTTTCTGCTTTAATTCGGAAATTACATTTTCTGTATTTCTGAACCTCCAACATGCGCCACACTGGGGCTTTTCTACCATCGGGGGTGGGGTCTCAGTTCCCACCCCCCTCATGGTAATAGGGTTGCAGCTTGGATCACTAGGTTTGTTAGGCCCAGGTCAAATGTACTCTTCCACCCTGACAATGCCATCCTATGATGAACTTGCTTAAGCTGCAACACTGAGGCAAAGCTTAGCTTTGTTGTTCCTTTTAAAGCACACTTTAAGAAGCGCATTTTTTTAAAAAAAAACCTTTGGCTCTCTGTCTGCTAACACTACAATGTTGTCTAGTTTCTTTTCTATGAAAGGTTTGATTAACCCTGCTCCTTACTGCCTGCGCTATTCTTCCAGGAGCAATTGAGAGGGAAAGCATCGTCTCCTACTTAGTCGCTCAGTTTCTGCCCCTTGTGTACCAAAAATAGTAACTTGCTTGACTTGCTCACACAAAGGAAAACTTCCTTGCATCCTGCTGTCAGCTTTCAAAGGCAATTCAGTTTCCCCCATGCCTCAAAGGACAGCTCTCCAAGTCCATGTGTCAAGTGATGGGGGTTACTTAGAGTTGGACTGACGTCTTCAAAGACCCCCAAGAAGGATAATGGGAGTCCTTGCCACTGGATGTCCGACTGCCTGCTTCTTGTGGACTCAGGTTAGGATTCTGTGGTGAAAACCCAGGTAACCACTCTGTGGAATGAGCAGGAGGGGCCTAAGAATACAGGAGGGCTTGCTTCCTGCCTGTAAATGAAGTACAGTGGTACCTCGGGTTACAGACACTTCAGGTTACAGACTCCGCTAACCCAGAAATAGTACCTCTGGTTAAGAACTTTGCTTCAGGATGAGAACAGAAATCGTGCGGTGGCAGCGGGAGGCCCCATTAGCTAAAGTGGTACCTCAGGTTAAGAACAGTTTCAGGTTAAGAACAGACCTCCAGAACGAATTAAGTTCCTAACCCAAAGTACCACTGTAATATATTGTTATAGGAGGGGGAACTCCCCAACCCCCCCCCTAGAAATTAATAAATGGTAGGATTTTTATTATTTGGGATGTGAAAGGAGAAATACAAGCTACAGAGGAATTCCTGGACCAGCCTCTGCAAAAGGACCTGGCAAAACTAGAGCTATTAAGGAACAATAGAGGACCACAGAGGGACCCTGGCAATGCAAGAGAACCGTGCTTCACCCTTACCCTGAGGTGTGAACAGAGACTAGTTGCCAGGGTAACTGGGTGTCAAGTAACAAGAAAATAGATTTTTTTGGGCAAGGGGTTCTGGGAAGAAGAAGCAGGAAGAAGGCTGGAATCCATCTTGGGCAGGCTGGCTGAAGGCTGGCTGCACTGCTGTGGGGTACAAACCCCTCTTGAAATGACCATGCCGTAAGACCTGGACTCCTTCCATGCAGGTTGAAGGTGTAAATAGGTGAGTAAACCATATTTCTTAAAGCTACAAGAGTCTCCGCCATGCCTCAATTCTCCAAAGGAACACAGACCCTGGGTGAGTGCCTGGAACTCTTGCCACCTCTCGGCTGGGGTGGGGGTGGGAGGCACCCAACTTTTGTAGTAATATATTCCCATCTGAACAGCCACCTGCTCTGTTATACCATTAAATCCAGGGTCTAAAATTGCCCGGCTGTTTAATTCTAATTGCTTAGATTAGGAAAAGGGCTCAGTTTATTTTCTCAAGGACAGCGCAACCCAAATGTTCACTTCCCCCCCCTAATCCTGAAAGTTAATGATACTAACAATCAGATTCAATGGCACTAGCAAGTTAACAATATGTTCTGATGACCTTCAATCACAGGTTTCAAGTGTAAAGATTAAATGACTCAGATTTTAATCCAAACCGTGTCTTACGAAACCATGTTCAGCACTAATAGGCATCTTGGAAATACCCTTTGCAGAGTTCTTGCATCTTTCAGCAACAGAGGATTGGCCTCTTTATGGGAGAGGTTACTGCAGCTCAGTGGCAGGGTTAGGTTTAAATTCAGGAACTCTCAGGTTCATTCCTCCAGTATCCATTTAAAAAAAAAAAAGTCAGGTCGCAGCTGACTGGGAAGACCTCTGTCCGAGGCTATGGAGAGTGAATGCCAGTCAAGCAGGCAATATTGGGCTCTAGATTGTGCATTGGCAATGGAGGTGATTATAGATAGTGACTTGAAGCTTGCTGAGATTGACTGCAGAAGGAAGTGGAGCTTGAAGTCAGCACCAATCAGCTGACGGAATGCCAGGCAATTGACAGGTGGGTGGGGTTCTAGGTGTAGAAATAGTCCACCATCAGTAGGGGAACCTGAGATCCAGCCCACCAGCCAGATCCACTATCCTATACCATGTGGCTTTATTGGCCCCGCCTCCATAACCTCCTTGGCCACAGGCCACTCCACTAGTGTGGAGCCAGTGTGGTGTAGTGGTTAAGAGCGGTAGTCTCGTAATCTGGGGAACCGGGTTCGTGTCTCCGCTCCTCCACATGCAGCTGCGGGGTGACCTTGGACTAGTCACACTTCTTTGAAGTCTCTCAGCCCCACTCACCTCACAGAGTGTTTGTTGTGGGGGAGGAAGGGAAAGGAGAATGTTAGCCGCTTTGAGACTATCCTTTGGGTAGTGATAAAGCGGGATTTCAAATCCAAACTCTTCTTCTTCTTCTTCTCCACTATGTCCAGGAACCACCACTGGTATCCAGTGCTGCACAGGGGTAGTTCTGCTCTTGAAATAGATCTTCCCTTTCCTCTCCTCACCCCCCCATCCGTCTGTGCACCCTGAAAATCTGAAAGGTCCCCCAATCCTCTGGAGCAGATTTTGAGACATGAGTGTACGTCAGTTCTGTTTGTGCAATGGTGGGTACACCATGCAAGCCACAGTTTATCAAGTTTCTTCAGAGTAGGCCAATAGCTCAAAATATTCACACAGAACCTAGGACTTCATTGTCATCTGCCATCTTAACGCTTCTAAACTGGAATCTCAACTCGCTGTCATATCCAGATGTGTTATTTTGGCTTGCTTTCCTTTTTGATTAGCATTGTACGAAGTAATCCATTGAGCCAAGTCAGCAGTTGGCAGCTGGTCTATTGGCTAAACATGAGAAGTGATATAGTCATGAGACACGGCATATACCTAACTTCCCTTGCATAAGACGTAATAATTTGTTTCTCCTCCTATATGCGATTAAGAATATTAAGACCTATTGCAGTCGTTAAGAGTCGTCAACAGGCTCATCACAGCTATCTGCCAATCACCCATTCCCACCACCCTTCTGAGTAATACCCCTCCCCACCTTCTCACTATATAGAAGGATCTGGCAACTTCTGTTTCAGTGTATCTGAAGAAGTGTGCATGCACACGAAAGCTCATACCAAGAACTAACTTAGTTGGTCTTTAAGGTGCTACTGGAAGAAAAAAATTTTTTTTGTTAAGAATATTAAGTACTTAGTAGACATACACTTGCTATTGTATTCTGGATAATAAAATATGCCTCTAGTGCAAAGCAGAAAAACCAGTCTATCCAGAATCAGGTAGCTGAGTTTTCAACCAGTGCCTAAACAACGTAAGGTGATTTTGGATGCCTTAGCCACTGAGCTGCATAGAAAAAGAGGTATTGCACTAGAGTTGCATTGCTTTGCTCTCGACAGTTGCAACAATTCTGCATCCCCTTTGGACTTCCACTGGCTTTGGCTTAGCCAGCTGAGCCCAGTGGGACAAGTTACACTGGCTTATCTTCAGCTGTGCTGGGGCTGGGGATTTAACACCGGCTGAGTGGGGGCTCAGCTGACTGAGCTGGAGATCAGCTACATCCTAAAATACTCATCCCAATGGATCTTGGGTGAAGATCCAGTTTCAGGAGAGCTTGCCCTATCTGTAAGTGCTTTCACTCTGTTTTTTGATCATCAGAGTATCATCTCCATGCATCTTTGTAATCATCTTGGTGGCAGGGCCGGATTTAGTTTTGATGAGGCCCTAAGCTACTGAAAGTAATGGGGCCCTTTATATGGCCAGCTGTCTTTTGTCAACAACAAATAGTCACTGTTTTTTGTGTTGAGTATATGCTATATGGTAATTTATGGACCTAAAGGGTATTGAAAGCCATTTGCACAGAACAAAATATGTATTTTATCAAAGGAATTATTGAACTGAAATACAATTAAAAATAAGTGATATTTTAGGGAGCAGGCTAGCAGGTAGGGCCCATTACTTACATCATAGGAGCCTACACAACACAGAACACATGCTTTATGTAGGTTTTATTTTATTTGTTTTTTATCTTATATTTTGGAAATGTACATCCAGTTTTTTTCCTTTAATTTTTTTTGGGGCCCCCCAAGAGAGTGGGGCCCTAAACTATAGCTTGTTTAGCTTGTACAGTGGTACCTCGCAAGACGAATGCCTCGTAAGACGAAAAACTCGCAAGACGAAAGAGTTTTTCGTTTTTTGAGTTGCTTCGCAAGACGAATTTCCCTATGGGCTTGCTTCGCAAGACGAAAACGTCTTGCAAGTTTGTTTCCTTTTTTGTAAAACCATTAATACCCAGGGTGTATTGCTTGAAGAGGTGCAGTTGCGACTTGACTTCGAGGAGCAACTCATAGCACGCGGTGTGGTAGCCTTTTTTGAGGTTTTTGAAGACTTTGGTGATTTTTGAAGCTTTTCCAAAACTTCTTTTGCAGCCATTTGGTAAGTTAAACTTTTAAAACTTTTTTGGGGGGTTTTGGATTTTGGGTTGGGGTGTTTGGAATTCAAGGACTTGGTGTTGAGGAGGGGTTTGCAAGAATCTGGAAGCTTGTGTGTTTCTTTTCTGCATTTTTATGATTTTCTGTAACCATTGGGCCACTCTGCTGTTGTTTAAAAAAAATTCTGGGTTTGAATTTCTGTGTGGTGGGTGGCTGGGGGAATAGTTGAGGAGGGGTTTACAAGAATCTGGAAGCTTGTGTGTTTTTTTCTGCATTTTTATGATTTTCTGTGACCATTGGGCCACTCTGCTGTTGTTAAAAAAAAATTTGGGTTTGAATTTCTGTGTGGTGGGTGGCTGGGTGCTTTTGAATTTTTTGGATGTGAAGCACTGATTTTTTTGGGGGGGGGGGTTTGCGAAGGTAGGAGCTGTGCTGCCATGGGACCCAAGAAGACTGCTGCTGCAGAGGCCAGCGAGAGGAAGGAGAAGGTTACGCTGGAAATGAAGAAGGAGATCATCCGGAAGCACGACGGTGGAATGCGTGTGACAGACCTCGCCAGGGAGTACGGGAGGAATCCATCGACCATCGGGACCATCCTGAAGATGAGGGAGAAGATCCTTGCAACTGATGCAGCCAAGGGAGTCACCAGGATCGTGAAGAACCACCCAGCTGTTGTGGAGGAGGTGGAGAAGTTGCTGCTCATCTGGTTAGAAGAGAAGCAGCGTGCAGGGGACACAGTGACTGAGGCCGTCATTTGTGAGAAGGCCAACGCCTTGCACGCAGACCTCGTCCGGGAACAGCCAGGAACCTCAGGCGAGCCAGAAGTCTTCAAGGCAAGCAGAGGTTGGTTTGACCGGTTCAAGACAAAATCTGGAATCCACAGCATGGTCAGGCATGGAGAGGCTGCCAGTTCTGATGTTCCTGCGGCTGAAGACTTTGCAGCAGAGTTCCTGGAGGCAGTGGCGTAGCGTGGGTTGTCAGCACCCGGGGCAAGGCAAGTAATTTGCGCCCCCTAACCCATGGATTTGCACCCCCTAACCCTAACCCCCAGATGTTGCACCCAGTGCGGCCGGCCCCTCTGCACCCCCCATGCTACGCCACTGCCTGGAGGTTGTGAAGACGGAGGGCTACGTTCCACAGCAGGTCTTCAACTGCAACGAGACCAGGCTGTTTTGGAAGAGGTTGCCCAAAAGGACTTTCATCACTCAGGAGGAGGCCAAGTTGCCTGGCCACAAGCCCATGAAGGACTGTCTGACCCTGCTCTTCTGTGCCAACGCAAGCGGCGACCTGAAGATCAAGCCCCTGCTGGTGTACCACTCGGAGAACCCACGGGCCTTCAAGAAACACAAGGTCGACAAGGAGTAGCTGAGTGTCATGTGGCGATCCAACAGTAAGGCTTGGGTCATACGTGTGCTGTTTGTGGACTGGGTCAATCTTGCTTTTGGCCCTGCTGTCAAACAGTACCTGCTGGACAACGACCTCCCGCTGAAGGCTTTGCTTCTGATGGACAATGCTCCTGCTCATCCTAAAGGCCTTGAGGAGGACTTGTTGGAGCAGTTCAGCTTCATCAGCATCATGTTCCTGCCGCCTAACACCACGCCACTGCTCCAGCCGATGGATCAGCAGCTCATCGCCAATTTCAAAAAACTCTACACCAAGGAGCTTTTCAGGCGATGCTTCGAGGTGACTGATTGCACCAACATCACCCTGCGGGAATTCTGGAAGGACCACTTCAACATCGTCACCTGCTTGAAGATGATCACCACGGCCTGGAACGGGATCAGCCAGAGAAATTTGAATTGCGCTTGGCGCAGCCTGTGGCCGGACTGTGTGGCACCAAGTGACTCTGATGCACCAGAGTCAACAGTGGTGCAGGACATTGTTTCCTTGGGGAGGACCATGGGCCTGGAGGTCACAGAGGAGGACGTCAGCGAGCTGGTGGAGGAGCACAACCACGAGCTGACCACCCAGGAGCTGGTCGAACTGCAGGCAGAGGCTGCGCAGGAGCAGGCCTTGCTGGAAGAGGAGGAAGCAACTGAGGAACGGCTGTCCTCCAAAGAACTGAGGGACATTTGCCTGAAGTGGAAAGATGTGCAGGCTTTTGCACAGCAGCACCACCCTGACAAGGACCTGGCACATGACCTTGTGAACACTTTTGATACGAGGGTCATGTCACCTTTCAGGGAGGTGCTGAAAAGGCGGATGAAGCAGCAGACCATGGACAGGTTCTTCAGCAAGAAGCAAAGAGTGGAAGAGGAACCTTCTTTGAGTTGTCCCCCAGAGTCTTAGAAAATGTACTGTACACTTTGTTGATTTTTAAATGTTTTTCTGTCATGTTTAGAAACTTAATTTATTGTTCCTTCAATTTTTGAAATGCTCTTTACAGTATGTGTGACTTTAAAGAGCACTTAATAAACTCTTTTTGTACCAAATTTGGCTTTGTTTGGCCTTTTTTTGACCATAGGAACGCATTAATTGATTTTCAATGCATTCCTATGGGATTTCGTGCTTCGCAAGATGAAAAATTCGCTAGACGAAAAAACTCGCGGAACGAATTAATTTCGTCTTGCAAGGCACCACTGTACGTAAATCCGGCACTCAAGGAAAATGACAGTCTCTGTCCCCAAAGCACTTATAATCCAATGCAGTGAAAGAGAAGGCAAAGGAAGGAAGGAAGGAAGGAAGGAAGGAAGGAAGGAAGGAAGGAAGGAAGGAAATGCAAGATGCTATGTGCAGTTGTATTAGTGGATGAGGCTGAAGGGTTAAGCCGAAGGCTTCTCAACATGCCTCACTGTCAGTGTAACTCTATGTAAACAGCAGTCCCATTTATCCACACACGTTGGGTGTTCCCCACTGGCCATTTAGATAAAACGAGGTTATGTTTCCAAAAACACAATCATAATTGTCAGTTCAAATAGCTAGATGACAAGCTTAATGCAACAATTAAGCATGAAGGCTTAGAAAGACTTTGCTGTAGCGTTTGAGCAAGTCAGCAACGTGCCTGCCGATTGCACAAAATAACTCGGCCCAAGAACTTGCCCACTGGGTACAAGTGGCCTCTAGCCACATTATTCAATGATGGCAAATTGAGAATGCTTCTAGACAGCTGACAACTCTCTCTCTCTCTCTCCCACTTGTTTTCACTATTGTGAATCATGCCCAATTACATGAAAGCCAAATTCAGTAATGAGTGCCAAATTAGTCACTTGATTAGAAAATGTGATGTTGTAGAAGAGTGTTTGCTCTGTCTGGATCTGCTGGGAACAACAAATAGGAAAGCAGACTGTGAAATGGGTAGCCCCATCTTATAGGGATGTGGGTGGTGCTGTGGTCTAAACCACTGAGCCTCTTGGGCTTGCTGAACAGAAGGTCAGCGGTTTGAATCCCTGCGATGGAGTGAGCTCCCGTTCCTCTGTCCCAGCTCCTGCCAACTTAGCAGTTCGAAAGCATCACAGTGAAAGTAGATAAATAGGTACTGCTGTGGCAGGAAGGTAAATGGCATTTCCATGTGCTCTGGCTTCCGTCACGGTCCACCAGAAGCGGTTTAGTCATGCTGGCCACATGACTAGAAAGCTGTCTGTGGACAAACACCGGCTCCCTCAGCCTGAAAGTGAGATGAGTGCCACAACCCCATAGTTGCCTTTGACTGGACTTAACTGTCCAGGGGTCCTTTACCTTACCTTTTTACCTTAGCCCCATCTTCTTTATGAAGTAGACCCATAACTTCAGGATGGCAGAGTGACTCCAGGCTACCATTAATAAATCTGCTATTCCCACTACTTTATGAGTTAATCTTAGGAATAATAATTTACAATAATAATAATTTATTATTTATACCCCACCCATCTTGCTGGGTTTCCCCAGCCACTCAGGGCGGTTCCCAACAGAATATTAAAAACACGATAGAACATCAAACATTAAAAATTTACCTAAACAGGACTGCCTTCAGATGTCTTCTTAAAGTCAGATAGTTGTTTATTTCCTTGACATCTGATGGGAGGGCGTTCCACAAGGCAGGCACCACTACCAAGAAGGCCCTTTGCCTGACTCCCTGTAACCTCACTTCTCACAGTGAGGGAACTGCCAGAAGGCCCTCTGAGCTGGACCTCAGTGTCCGGGCTAAATGATGGGGGTGGAGATGCTCCTTCAGGTATACTGGGCCAAGGCTGTTTAGGACTTTAAAGGTCAGCACCAACACTTTGAATTGTGCTTGGAAATGTACTGGGAGCCAATGTAGGTCTTTCAAGACTGGTGTTATGTGGTCTCGGCGGCCGCTCCCAGTCACCAGTCTAGATGCCGCATTATGGATTAGTTGTAGTTTCTGGGTCACCTTCAAAGGTAGCCCCACGTAGAGCGCATTGCAGTTGTCCAGGCGGGAGATAACCAGAGCATGCAGCACTCTGGTGAGACAGTCCGCAGGCAGATAGGGTCTCAGCCTGCATACCGGATGGAGCTGGTAGACAGCTGCCCTGGACACAGAATTGACCTGCACATCCATGTACAGCTATGAGTCCAAAATGACTCCCAGACTGCACACCTGGTCTTTCAGGGGCACAGTTACCCCATTCAGGACCAGGGAGTCCTCCACACCTGCCCGCCCCCTGTCCCCCCAAAACAGTACTTCTGTCTTGTCAGGATTCAACCTCAATCTGTTAGCCGCCATCCATCCTCAAATAATGAAGACTAAGGGAGTTCATTCATGCCAACCCTTCATGACTCAAGGAGGTAGGTGAAGAACAGCCCACAAACCTCACAGCAAACCACGGCAATACAGCTGGCTCCAGACAGTATTAGCCCCTGCCTTACCTCCTGACTCAGCTTGTGGTATCAAAAGAGGGATTCAGGGCCAAACTTGTAGGGGTAGGAACTTAGATTAGGTCAGTGGTGTGTTAATCCTGCACCCACTCAGCAAACAGGAAGCATTTCACAGCCACTGAGAATCCTCAGTTCTAATTGGCCAATTGAGC
The DNA here is from genome assembly GCF_964270895.1 of Podarcis filfolensis. Classification (NCBI taxonomy): domain Eukaryota; kingdom Metazoa; phylum Chordata; class Lepidosauria; order Squamata; family Lacertidae; genus Podarcis; species Podarcis filfolensis. The sequence goes on along the minus strand of NC_139603.1, from coordinate 26,538,400 downwards.
GCTCCCCATCTTAACAGCTTTCTCCCTAAATATTTTTTAGACTTCTGCAAACCTTGGAGTTTCCCCCAAGCCTGGTGATACCACCCTCTTGTGTATGGATGGTGACTTTTGGTTACCCAAACAACAGCCACACACGATACGATATGATAATCTTTATTGTTATTGTCCCATACAGAACAACGAAACTGAAAAAATCTACATTGGACATTCAAAAACCAACAAGCCTGCTATCCCAGCTAGCCCAACCTGGTTAGCCCCCTAAAAACTCTGATACCCCATAATTAAATACAATATACTCCCATAGAGACTACCTTACACTGTGTTTAAAACCAAAATCGCATTTGGATAGAAACTGTTTCTCAGGCGGCTAGTCCTAGTCTTTATAACCCTGTACCTTCTTCCAGAAGGCAGAAGCTGAAAGAGATCATTTCTGGGGTGCGCACTATCCTGCACTATCTCTCCAGCTTTCTTATGACACAGCGCGGACATCGGGAAAAGAGAAAATGATACCCACTAAAAAACAATGTAGCAAATACTTTGGCCGATTTAGATGGATGCCTTCGTGTGCAAACAGCTCATATGGTGTCACTCAGGCATTTGTGGAAAAACAAATGCGTTTTCCAGAGCCCTTGCGCACAAGTTGTTCCACTGCCAAAAGAATGAGAAAGAGCTGGTTTCCCCACCTCTTCTCCACCTTCTTTGCACATCGCAATGATCTTCAACCATCCTGCCCATCAAGGTGAACCCAAATTTTACATAGTTGTTATCCTTGTTCCAGCAGCTGCTGGCTAGCGTCCAAGTTGCCCCTGCAATCACTCATTCTGTAAAACTATGCCAGAAATTCAGAGAAGAAGCCATAAAACTCCAGGTTCTTTGACTCCTCGCTGTCCATTGTCTGCAGAACAGGCTTGGGGAGAGGCAAGGGGAACCTTGCATTCTTTTACCTTAAAAAAGAAAAAGAAAAAAAGATTGCGTACTGGGAGCTGTCTACAGATCATCTTTGACAATTATTGGCAGTTTTTGTACCGCCATTCCCAAATGGCTGGGGAGAAAAACAAAATAAACCTTTGACCTTTTCTGACAAACCTGCCATTGGAGGAGGCAGTTGTTTATTTAGAGAAGCTTACCAGATAATGGGAAGCAAGGAGAGAGAGAGAGAGAGAGAGAGAGAGAGAGAGAGAGAGAGAGAACGGAGCACTGCAAATTGACTAGGTTGCTTTGAGCAGGCTAACCAAAAATAGAAAAATTGGAGGGTTGTTTAAAAAGAAAAGAGAGTGTGCTATTCTACAACACAGCACCCATTTATTCCCCATTGACCCTTCTTTTGCTATAGTACATTTTCTATAGACGAGGTTAGGTAAAGGGGGTGGGGGGGGGAGAGATTCTGTTTGTGCAAGTTTTATGTAAACTTCCTGTAGAAGCAAAGAGGCTCCCACGTATTGGAGGTTATAAGAAAACACCTGCCCATCAATACGACATCACCTGGACAAAGGCTTCCTTGCACCTTTCACAGCAAGAAAGGCCTACCCATTACTTCTGATTATCAGCCACACCTGAATGAACCAACACAGCTCTGGTCAACAAAAGGTGACTCCACCACTCCGCCACCCCAAAGCAAGAACCACCACGGCCACATTCCTATCTGCTCTGCCTTCCTGAAGTAGCTTCAATAGAACATCCATCATGTTTTATTGGTGGGAAGAGGTTTCCCCTCCACCACCTTTTCAGTGCAACAATCATTTTGCAAGACAGGATGTTGTTTGTCATTCAGTTAACCTTTTCAGAATAAAAAGCAACAACCCAGGGCAATCTCTGCCCTCCCAAGCAGCCAACACAGGTTGTGTGGCCCAATTCAAACAACCATAATAAAATATAAAGTGATGAACCAATAAAAAAAGTATTGAACCAAAAGACACAGTGGGGGGTGGGGTGGGGCTGGCTGATTTTTGTCCTGAGGGCTGTATTTAGGGTTGCCAAGCCTCTGAGAGCTGCATGTCTGCAGTAGTTGTGGCCAAACTCAGACCCACCAAGTGTCCCTATTTCCCAGGGACAGTCCCAGATTTACAAAAGCTGTCCTGGTTTCTGATTTGATCCCAGAATGTCCCGCCTTTCCTTAGGGCATCTCTATTTTCATTAGAGAAATGTTGGGGGGTATGGAGTTGTATATTTATTTTGTGAGCTGCCCTGAGACCCCCGAGTATAGGGCAGTATATAAATAAGAAGAAGAAGACGGGGATGTGGAGTAGAAAGTAAAATTGAGAACAACTAGCAATTAAGACTCTAGAAGAAAGGGACACACAGAAAACTCAAACCACTTCATTTGTGTTTAAAGAGGAAGTCATGCCAGCATATCTGCACTGATAGGGGTTCCCACCCATTAGATTACTCTCATTCTAAAAGAATTCCAGAATATTTATTCAGCAGCAAGCAAAATGCACCAATTTCAAGATAACGCGTGGCAAGATAATGGCAGGTCACGGAATCAAGTGGGAGAGAATGAGTTTTTATACATGCGTCCGTGCATGGGAAATTCTAGTTAAATAATCCAGGGTGGAGATGGGGGGGGGGTGAGCTGATAAGGAAGCTGGAGAAGTCACATGGCAGTTTCACTGAGAAAGAAAATAAGGGGAAATTGGGTAAAGTGGCCACTCACACCTTGCCAAAAGAGAATAATAAAAAGAAGTCAAAGGAAAACATGGATCTGCACGTACTAATCTATATACAGTGGTACCTCTAGTTATGAACTTAATTCATTCCGGAGGTCTGTTCTTAACCTGAAGCTGGTCTTAACTAGAGGCGTGCTTTCGCTAATGATGCCTCTTGCTGCTGCCGCTGCACCGCCAGCACACAATTTCCATTCTCATCCTGGGGCAAAGTTCTCGACTCGAGGTAACTTCCAGGTTAGTGGAGTTTGTAACCTGAAGTGTTTGTAACTCGAAGTAGCATTGTATAAGAAATGGTGCAGATTCCTATCTTACTTCTTTGTCCCTTCAGAGCTCCGTTGTGTCTCTTAAGTGGAGAGCCACTTCAAGAAATTCTCCTCACACCCTTTTATAAGTAAGTTTTTTTTCCAAGTTCTTTGCGACTGCGCATACATGCCTTGTGTGAACATTTTTCTGAGTCATAATACCAATTGCGTTGGGACATTCGGTGCATATTATACCTTCATTATATGCAGAGTTGTGTTTGTTTTGATTAGTTTCTATTCTCTGTATTCCTTCATTGTTGGACGCTAAATGCTGATGGGCAACTTTAAGGTCACTGCTCTCTCTTGTTCTTTATCTTAAATGGACTTGAACTAGGCAGGTCTTCAACTGGGAGACTCCAGAGAGAGGACTGTCTTTTGAAAAGTAGGGTACATGACCACCCTAAAATTGGGGCATGCATGATAGTATTTTCTCAATCCAATTACATAGACCAGAGGTTTTCAACCTTTTTGAGTCCACAACCTCCTTGACCAATTGTTTTCTTTCTGTGGGTCCCCTGTGGGGCTCAGGAGCCCAGATATGTCACCCCTTGCTTGCATAGCTGGCAACCTATCACCCTTTTTCAAACACCTTCCCTCCTGGAGTATTTTCTCAGCCTCCTCTCCTTGAGAGAGCCAGTGTGCTGTAGTGGTTAAGAGTGGTGGACTCGTAATCTGGTGAACCGGGTTTGCGTCTCCGCTCCTCCACATGCAGCTGCTGGGTGACCTTGGGCCAGTCACACTTCTCTGAAGTCTCTCAGCCCCACTCACCTCACAGAGTGTTTGCTGTGGGGGAGGAAGGGAAAGGAGAATGTTAGCCGCTTTGAGACTCCTACGGGTAGTGATAAAGCGGGATATCAAATCCAAACTCTTCTTCTTCTTGGTAATCCTCTGCTGCTGCTGCTGCCCTTGGCCTCTGAACTACCCACCCCCCAGCCCCAAAGAGAGGTGCCTCCTCACACTGCTCCATAGGTGCCTGGGACTTGTCTGCCTATTCCCAACAGCAAATGTTGGCGGACTGGCTGGCTGGGATCCCTGGCCCCCTTGCTTGCTTACTCCGAGGCTGCCTCAGCTCCTGGCAACCAGCACCCCCTGGCCAGCCCCAGCGGCACCATTCACCTGGGGAGCTTGTAGCTGGGGCTGCTACAACAACAGCCATGCAAGCCTTGGGAGGCAGAGATGTGAGAAGGCATCAGAGGAGGGAGGGAAGGAAAGAAGGACAGAGGCCAGTATTGTCCATGGCACCCCTGACCATCATTCAAGGCACCCCAGGGTGCCACAACACACTGGTAGAAAACCACTGCCCTAATTCTTTGAAAACTGAAAAATAGATTTTGGTGTTTTCCCTGCAGTGTGTTGTATAGCTAATTAATTTAGGGATTATGGGTGGGCTGTTGTTATGAGTTTGAGGATGCCAAAACCCTCTAATCCCTGGATCCAGCAAGTGATAGAATTTATCAAGGCTTGGGGTGTTAAATTAGGTATTAGACCCCCTTTAGTCCCTGCATCCTGCAGGTGTTGAAATCAAATCAAGCCAAGGTAGCTTTTCTGGGTCAAAGTTGAGGATTTTTTTCTTCCTGCTCCCATCTGAATTATTATCCCGGCTCATGTGTAATGGTGGCAACAAGAAATGTTAAGGTCTGCATCGTATATACATAGCAGCATAAAGGTTCATGAAAACAGTTTGAACGCTTTCCCACCTCCCTCTTTAAGGTCCACATTATTACTAGATAAATATACATTATTCATTCCAGGACATTCTTTTTTCCACTCTACTCTACCTATTCACCAGGTTAATGCATTAACTTAACTGCTGCTTATTGATGATCCCCAACCCCAAGGTAAAGTAATGGGGCCTGTATGACCATATCCTTGACTCTAATTGAAAGCCTCAGTTAAAAGAAAATTAAAGTATAAAGCACTCAGATATGTTGCAGTCATAGTTTCATAGTAGTAAAATAAAAAAAACCAACAATTTCATCTCAAAAAGCGGAATATCATTGAAAAACATTTGCTGCAGGACAAACCTTTTCTGCAAAAGAAAACAAAGCAAAGCAAAAAAAAAAAAAAAGCCCTCCAACATCTAAAGTGGGATTTAGTGAAAGGGAGGTAGATGAATACTTTTTGTTCAAAAATGAAGTTTCTAATTTTAAATGGGAGAGAAAACTACAGTTCCTTTATTTTATTTTTTGAGGTTTGGGCAAATTCAGTAGGATTACAGCATTCCAACTGGCCTTGCAAGGTGTGAGGGTTTTCAGAAAGCCAATGTCCCTGATTGAATTTGTGAGAACGACAAATGTCTGATGTGAGCAGACTGAGATTGCCTGGAGCTCCCTTGACTCTCACCTTCTCTTGCCCTGAAGTCTCAATGGGACAATGCATCTGGCTGTTAACCCTAAGGCTGGTGGTCTGAGCCCACCCCGGGATGGCTGTGGGCAGGATTCTTGCATTGCAGGGGGTGGATTAGATGACCATCGGGGTCTCTTCCAGTTCTAAGATCCTATGATTCTATGTACAAACACTTTTGGGGTCAGCAGAAAGCTGCAGTGGCAGAAAAATCTCTGCACTCTCTGGTGAAGCATCTTTCCTCACTGAGGACTGGGATTACTCTTTGCAAAACCCCTGATAGAAAACTTTAAAACTCCACATGCATCTTTCCCACCAAGGGAAAGGTCCCTGTAGGCCTTCTTTTGTCTCAGACTCCCGTAGGAAAAGATGCTCTGCTGGGAACTGGGAGTCCCCACTGCTGCCTCTCCCTACCCTATTCGCATCACATAGTAAGTTGTGGTTTGTTTTTTTCCTTGGGGCAGGGAATTGCCTTTTCCTAATTGGGGCACTGCTGAATTCTCTGCTCTGAGACTCTGCTTTCACTTTTGTAATACAGTGGTACCTCAGGTTAAGTATTTAATTCATTCCGGATGTCCGTTCTTAACCTGAAACTGTTCTTAACCTGAAGCACCACTTTAGCTAATGGGGCCTCCCGCTGCCGCCAGAGCACGATTTCTGTTCTCATCCTGAAGCAAAGTTCTTAACCTGAGGTACTATTTCTGGGTTAGCGGAGTCTGTAACCTGAAGCGTATGTAACCTGAAGCGTATGTAACCTGAGGTACCACTGTACAGTCATACCTTGGGTTACAGATACTTCAGGTTGCGTTTTTTCAGGTTACGGACCGCCGAAACCTGGAAGTACCAGAATGGGTTACTCCGGGTTTCAGCAGTCATGCATGCGCAAACTATGTTTATATTATATTTCTAACTGATAAATAAAAGATAACTGTTACATAAAGAGGGGTGGAATGGTGCGGTCCTGTGCATGCCTTCTCAGAAGTAAACCCCATTGGATTTAATGAAACTTACTCCCAGGTAAGTGGGAATCGGATTGCACCCTAAGGCCCTATGGGTGCAATTCCATACTCACTTTCCAGTGAATGAGCCTTACTGAAATCAATGGCACTTGTGGATGCACTGCATTGTAAATCAAAAAAAGATCATATGTCCTTCTATATACAACCCAATAACAAAAGCAAAGAAAAATCCATGAAAACTTTCCTGCCGTTTCAGATTAAAGAAGAAAATGTACACTCAAGCAATGTAACAAATATGGATCAAAGTGATGCCTACATTGCCATAACACCTTAATAAATGTGTATCAGAGAATATGTATTGCTTCGGTATTATTTTTGTTACAGGACTCCCTGAAGATACATTCACAGCACAATTCTGTGCATGTACACTCAGAAGTAAAGTCTACTGTGTTCAGTGGTGTCATGTTTTTTTATCGTCTTCCAAAGCAACTCCTCTATTCCGAACTTAAAAATGGAAAGCTGGTGGTCAACAAAAGAGGTTTAAAGACTGTCTCAAAGGCAAATTTTTTAAAATGTAGTATAAACGCCAACAGTTGGGAAACACTTGCCTGCGAATGCTCCAATTGGAGAACAGCCTTCACCAAAGGTGTCATGGGCTTTGAAAACACTCAAACTCAGGACACAATTCTCTTTCTTCGGATAAGTGAGTCATTCCTCATATATTAAGCTGGAGTCTGAAGGATGCTGTAAATTATTTTATGATTACTTGCTTAATAGGGCAAGTCGACACACACAATTTTTTGGGTCATATGCTTGCTCTTTTATATAATCATACATTTGCATTGTGGGCATATTTTATGTAACATGGATAAATCTTACAATGCGTAATTTCCTCCTAAGACACATGAGCAGATGAAAAGGGTACAAATGATATTTTATGATCTGCAAGTTGGTCCCTGTGGTGGGGGTAGTGGTGGGACAAAAACTAGACATGGAAGAGTCCTATTTCTGTTCAGAAAAGATTGAGAAGAAGTGGATTTTTCAGCCAAAAGTCCTGCTGGTTTTTTTATCCTGGAACCTGTCCCAAATTGACCAAAATCACATAGGATCACAATGTGCAAGACACCTGCCCCCCCCAATAATGTTGACATGTCTTGCCTAGAGAAAGGCATGTCACCTTTTTGCACACACAGCACAACCTGTCTCATTGGACTGGGCTCCAGTGCTGATGAAACTCACTTGAATGCTGCATGGGCAGCAAGTTTCTGCATATGTGCAATACGGCCTACAACAAAGGAGAGTGATTTATTGACATTGCAGTTTGTGCTGAGCACGTATCAGCCTGGCACAGTGGCAGGGTTCTGCTAGGCCCACGCAGAAGGCACCTCTGCTTGCATAATGCAGTCCATGTTTTAATAAAGAAATAAAAATACAAAAGAAATATCCCAGGTCACTCACTTCCCCCCTCCAGGACGGATCAATGTAGTTAAGTTTGCCAAAATCCAATCTGTGATTTTGGTAGTTGCCATTCTTCAGGGTTATCAGTAAAGTATATTATAAAAGGATGCCATCTTTCATCAAAACCAACTACATCATTTGTATTATTCAATGCATGCAATCTCTTTGTTAATTTTTCTGATACAGCAATTGACCATACATTTTGTTTCCAACAAGAGATACACAGATGTTCCAATCCATTCCAATTCTGTGTCACTAGTAGGCGTGCTGCTACTAAAAAAAGAGTAAATGTTCTTTATTTTATGGTCAGATTGCCCTTCTTTAAAAATAGTTAACAATCCCAAACTTAGGATACATTCCTAAGTTTGAATGTCTAAATGGTATACTAAATGTCATCATCAATGCATGATTCTGAAGTTGGAAATGGACTAAATAGTATGGCATATGTTAAAATACTATTACCAGAGTCAGTTGCTGAAGGAATACTTAACCAGTTTCAACACTACTATATGCCCTGGGTGAGCCTTACCAATTACGGCCAAACCTCGATTCCCAAGTGGCTCCATTTTCAACCGTTTTGGCTCCCAAATGCTGAAAACCCGGAAGTAAATGCTCCAGTTTTTGAACGTTTTTCGGAAGTTGAACATCTGACGTGGCTTCCTCTTGAGTGCAGGAAGTTCTTGCAACCAATCGGAAGCCACTGCCTTGGCTGTCAAGCATAATCCGTTCCAGAAGCCTGTTCAGCTTCCGAAACATTCAACAACTGAGATTTGCCTGTACTTTTAAAGTATTGTTGCATGCCACAGGAGTTCCAGGCGCTAACCGGGGGTCTGTGTTTCCTTTTTGAAATGAGGCACAGCGGAGTGTTGGGTGTCTTTATGATATGTGGTTTGTTTACACATAGAGAAGAAATGCCATGGCGCATCTGCAGCAGCACAGCAGTACATCTTCATCAGCCCCAGAAGCAACACAACATGTCTCTCTCATATCAGTCTCTACAGTCAGACCAGGTGTTGCAACTTTCCAACAGTTTGATGTTACCCTCAAAAGTGCTCTCCTTCGCTGTCTCCAGAGACAGATGTCAACCAACTGAATCCAGGGATTGTAGGGTAACTAGCACCCATGAACTCATTATGCTTTATTTTGCAATAAAATTGGTTTATTACCCAGAAAGAAGGATGCTAATTTAGGGTTACCAGATGTCCCCAGTTCCCAGGGATAGTCCCCTGATTTGCAAATCTGTCCCCGGACAAATTCCATCCCTGGAATGTCCCCAGATTTGCAAATCTGTCCCCAGGAAACGTGGCAGCGGCAGCCTCAGCAGCCCGGAGCCAGTCTGATAGCACAGTTGGCTCTGGCTGGCTTCAAGAGCTGCTCGCTGCCGCCGCCACTGCCGAAGGAGAACTGGGGACATCATACATAGGCTCAGGTTGTATAAATGTGTAAATAAACCACATATCATAAAGACACCCAAAACTCCGCTGTGCCTCATTTCAAAAAGGAAACATAGACCCCGGGTAAGTGCCTGGAACTCCTAGAATCTTGCACCACTCAGAGAGTGGGGTGGCATGCAACAATACTTCAAAGGTATAGGCAAACCTGGTACAGATCGCCTGCCCCCTTTCCCCTTTGTTTTGATAGATCGGGGGAGGCTCAGGAGTTGCGGGCGTGTGGCCATTGCCCAGGAGGGGTGCAAGGCACATGGTTACTCTGCCAGGCAAGGTGCAAAGCCCTTCTTTTGCACCCTGTGAAACATAAATGTGCAGTTTTTTTTAAAAAAACTGGGCAATGGCCAGCCAGCCGGGACTCCCAAGCCTCCCCCGATCTGTCAAAACAAAGGGAGAAGGGGGCAGGAGATCGGGAAAGGCTTGGGAGTCATGGGCAGGCGGCATGCCATTGCCCAGTTTTTTAAAAACTGACATTTATGTTCCACAGGGTGTAAAATAAAGGCTTTGCACCTTTATACAGTATGCATGTGTGCTTGGGCCCAGGGTCTTTTGCCTCACCATCCCCACTACTGACTCCCTGTTGCTACTCAGCTTCAAAAAAAAAAACACAACAAGTGTCCCCGCATTCATTGAAAAAAATCTGGTAACCATATGCTAATTGCAGCACAATTTGAGACCGTTGGATTAAAATTCACCAACCTCCTTTACAATACACTGTAAAGGAGTTGCTAAATTGTAACTCACTGTTGTGTTGTAATTATTGCAATACTTTATGACTAATAAAATCTGGCAATTTTGTATATTACTGTATGGAGTGTCTTTAAGGAGCTCCCAGTGTTTCCCATCGAGTTAAATCAAGTCATAGGAGGAAACTGCATTAGGTATTTATTTGGCTAGACAGTCATGTGGAAATTTTCCTCTATTATATTGGAAGTTATGCTCTTAAAAATAGTTCAGTGGCTGATCTGTTACAACACACAAAGACAAACCCAAGCAAGGCTTTCTTGTAAACATTAGTGTCAAACCGCTCACCTTTTCTGTATATGTAAATGCTTGCCTTCTGTAAATGCTTGCCTTCAGTAGTAGATCAGCCAGATCAGATGGACTATAGGATGAGGTGATGTTGCACTCCCAAGATGCCTGACTAGATGGGATCACCAGCATGAATAATCCAGGAAGGAGGAAGAAACAGGCAGGGAAGAATTCATACAAAATGTGACACCAGGGAGGAAAACGGTAGAAAAACAAAAACAAAACAAAAGGATAGAAATAGCTAAACATCCCTGTATTAAGGGCTTTCAGGGAAAATGCTCACTGTCACAGAATCACCTCAAAGCAGAAATTTGTGAACATTCTCAGCAGCACTAATGTAGATTTTATTGCTACAACAACTCTGTAAAATAGGTCATTGTTCTTGCACAATTGGGATGATCTGCAGGAGACCGTTTAATAAGCTGAGGTGAGCTTTGATCAGGAAATTTCACATTCTCACTATGGGTTCATACCAACTCTCAACTTAACTTTGCAAATTTAGGCAGGTCAAAGAGGCTTATTCATGTGATCAGCACTATTGCTGGTCCTATGCTGCTCCTGGTAGCATCCAGATCTTCTGCCTGTGTGAGTGATCCTGTCTAAATTTGAAATTGGCTGATTTGTAAGTTGAACCTGTTAGGCTGAAAATGCCCCAATGTGCACTGAACCCAGTTTTCTGTCTGATTAATATTTTAATAATTCAGGCCAAGTTTGATTATCTCTAGCTTCTGCGTGTGGGCAATGTGCATGACTAAACATCTGAATTCTGCTATCTTTGTGCATGCTCAGATGTTGACCCAAGACTGATTTTCCTCTAACACCTTTGTTAGTTGTCAGGAGTCCAGGTTCCCCGGCTTGATAACACAGTAAGCATAGGGAATTTAAAAGGAGGATTTATTGCAAAAACAAACAGATAGCTCTGGATGGTTCTAACAAAGCCGCCAACATTATCATTCAAGATGACCCTTCTGAAGACTTCTTCCAGTTCCTACAGAAGATATTGAAGCGTCGCCCCTTACGTCTCTTGTTTTGCTTCCTGTTCAGCAGCCCTCCCATTCGACAACTCTTCAGGCTTATTGGATCAGTGTCTGTCCGCACCTGTTTGAGCTTCCTGAGAGCATTGGCTGTGTTCCAGCCCACTCTCAGTTGTTCCCTTGGCAACAGGCCATCCAAGGTCAGAGGGAGTCAGCTCTGGCCTCTGCTCAGCCTGCCTCAAATCTAAACCTTACTGTTCCTTTCTGTATTCTACAGCTGGCTGTAAAGTTCCACTTGGAGCTGGCTCATTCCTGACATTAGTCTTGAGGAAACCAATCAGTTTTAAATCTTGAAATCCTTCAAGTTTTGAAATCCTTCAAGATGACCCCTGTAATCCCTTCCAACTCTACGATTTAGTTTCTTCACATTTGTCAAACTGTAGGCACAGGACATGTGAAAACAGCTAAAGGAAGGAATGGAGTAGCACATGACATTATGATGCATCACATCATTTGCCACACTAGGCACAACATGTTCCAAAGATGCACTTTGTTGATGCACAAACATGGTAATGCTCTATAATTTGATGAGGTAATTGGTGAGCTAGCCTATCAGTAGTGATTGGACCAGATTCCAACCAGTATGTTGCCCCATCCTACCTATGTGGAGAGAAAATATGGACATTGCCATGAACAGCATGAAGACAACAGAGGCAGAGGCAAACAAATGTTGCAAAGAAAAATACATCTTCAATATCCCCCCATTTCCTAACATGGTAACAAACTGGAATCAAACTAGCCGGGGGGGGGGGGAGGGGAGAATGTCTCATAAAAGGCAGCCTTGTTGACTGAGACCATTTTTCGGTAAAACTTTAGTTGTTCAATCTCCCCAAAATTAACGCCAGAAGTCTTTTTTAAAAGAATAAAAGAAAAGGGGGTTTGGGCTAGTGGCAGGAAATACGCACATTTAGGAAGGTCAGCTTCTCCTGCTGACTTCATTGATGATGATCTAATATTGCATTTTTATGTTGTGAACCTCCCTGAGATCTGCGGGTGAAGGACGGTATGCAAATTGAATAAATAATTAAAATAATCATGTGCTTTTTGCCATGTAAACTAAGGGGGGAAATAGGCTCATACAATGGGTGGGAAAGCTGCATTGATTTTTCTTTAATTCCTAGGTCAGTGAGGAAGGGCAATGAAATCAAGTGGATTCTTAAAGCATTCTACACTTGGTGCAGAATGTCGCAGTGAGATTTCTCAGTGGTTTGTCCCCCCCTCACAAATATTACACTGCTCCTAAAAGAGCTGCACTGGCTGCTCATAAACTGCTGGGCCAAGTCCAAGGGTCTGGTTTTGAAGCTATAAAGCCATGAACTACTTGGGACCAGCATTCCTGCAGGTTGTGCCACAATCTTGGTTAACAGCAGGGCCTTGCCTGTAGTGGCCCCTTCCATATGGAATCACCTCCCCTTGTTGCTCTGACAGGTGCCAATGTTGGTGATGTTTTGGCATTTGATCAAACCTATCCATTCTGACCCCTTCATGGATCACTGCCTTGCCGTGGCGAAGGGGCTTGAATAACTCAGAGAAGCTATGAGCTATGCCGTGCAGGGCCACCCAAGATGGACAGATCATAGTGGAGAGTTTTGACCAAACGTGATCCACCTGGAGCAGGAACCGGCAAGCCACTCCAGTATCCCTGCCAAGAAAACTCTATGGACAAAGACAACAGGCATATAAAAGTTATGACGCTGGAAGATGAGCCCCTCAGGTCGGAAGGCATCCAACATGCTACTGAGGAAGAGCGGAGGACAAGTACAAGTAGATTCAGAGCTGATGAAGCGGCTGGGCCAAAGCCGAAAGGACGCTCAGTTGCGGATATGCCTGGAAGCGAAAGGAAAGTCCAATGCTGTAAAGAAAAATATTGCATAGGAACCTGGAATGTAAGAACCATGAACCTGGGTAAGTTGGATGTGGTCAAAAATGAGATGGCAAGAATAAATATTGACATCCTGGGCATCAGTGAACTAAAATGGATGGGAAGGGGAGAATTCAGTTCGGATGACCATCACATCTACTACTGTGGGCAAGAATCCCGTAAAAGAAATGGAGTGGCCCTCATAGTCAACAAAAGAGCGGCGAAAGCTGTACTGGGATGCAGTCTCAAAAATGATAGAATGATCTTGATACGAATCCAAGGCAGACCTTTTAACATCACAGTAATCCAAGTCTATGCACCAACCACTGGTGCTGAAGAAACTGAAATTGACCAATTCTACGAAGACTTACAACACCTTATAGAAATGACACCAAAGAAGGATGTTCTTCTCATTATAGGGGATTGGAATGCTAAAGTAGGGAGTCAAGAGATAAAAGGAACAACTGGCAAGTTTGGCCTTGGAGTTCAAAATGAAGTAGGGCAAAGGCTAATAGAGTTCTGCCAAGAGAACAAGCTGGTCATCACAAACACTCTTTTCCAACAACACAAGAGACGACTCTACACATGGACATCACCAGATGGGCAGCATCGAAATCAGATTGATTATATTCTTTGCAGCCAAAGGTGGAGAAGCTCTATACAGTCAGCAAAAACAAGACCTGGAGCTGACTGTGGTTCAGATCGTCAGCTTCTTATAGCAAAATTCAAGCTTAAACTGAAGAAAGTAGGAAAAACCACTGGGCCGGTTAGATACAATCTAAGTCAAATCCCTTATGAATACACAGTGGAAGTGAGGAACAGGTTTAAGGATTTAGATTTGGTGGACAGAGTGCCTGAAGAACTATGGATGGAGGCTCGTAACATTATACAGGAGGCAGCAACTAAAACCATCCCAATGAAAAGGAAATGCAAGAAAGCAAAGTGGCTGTCCAACGAGGCCTTACAAATAGCGGGGGAGAGAAGGAAAGCAAAATGCGAGGGAGATAGTGAAAGATACAGGAAATTGAATGCAGATTTCCAAAAAATAGCAAGGAGAGACAATAAGGCCTTCTTGAACGAGCAATGCAAAGAAATAGAGGAAAACAATAGAATGGGAAAAACCAGAGATCTGTTCAAGAAAATTGGAGATATGAAAGGAACATTTCGTACAAAGATTTCCATAATAAAAGACAAAAGTGGAAAGGACCTAACAGAAGCAGAAGACATCAAGAAGAGGAGGCAAGAATACACAGAGGAACTATACCAGAAAGAAATGGATGTCTCGTATACCCCAGGTAGGGTGGTTGCTGACCTTGAGCCAGACATCCTGGAGAGTGAAGTCAAATGGGCCTTAGAAAGCACTGCTAATAACAAGGCCAGTAGAAGTGATGATATTCCAGCTGAACTATTTAAAATTTTAAAAGATGATGCTGTTAAGGTGCTACACTCAATATGCTAGCAAATTTGGAAAACTCAGCAGTGGCCAGAGGATTGGAGAAGATCAGTATACATCCCAATCCCAAAGAAGGGAAGTGCCAAAGAATGCTCCAACTACCGCACAATTGCACTCATTTCACACGCTAGCAAGGTTATGCTTAAAATTCTACAAAGCAGGCTTAAGCAGTATGTGGATCGAGAACTCCCAGAAGTGCAAGCTGGATTTCGAAGGGGCAGAGGAACCAGAGACCAAATTGCAAACATGCGCTGGATTATGGAGAAAGCTAGAGAGTTCCAGAAAGACATGTACTTCTGCTTCATTGACTATGCAAAAGCCTTTGACTGTGTCGACCACAGCAAACTATGGTAAGTTCTTAAAGAAATGGGAGTGCCTGATCACCTCATCTGTCTCCTGAGAAATCTCTATGTGGGACAAGAAGCTACAGTTAGAACTGGATATGGAACAACTGATTGGTTCAAAATTGGGAAAGGAGTACGGCAAGGCTGTATATTGTCTCCCTGCTTATTTAATGTGATGGGATGTTGAGCTGCTTGTGCGTAAAGTTACTGATCCCTCAGTGTTTGGCTAAGTCCACAAACCACTGTCTGTAACGGAGCCCCATAAACATGGCTCCGTCAGTCGCTGGCAGAATCCGACAGTGGGCGTTTACGGAATTTCTTCCAGCATAAAAGCTCCTTAACGGAAACACGTCTTCTGGACTCTCTACGTGACAATTTCCGGCGAGGAGTGGGCGTCCCTATAGGAGGTCCCGAAACCTCCTCGCTGTTCTCGCTGGAATTGTCTCTGAGTCCTCCTTCCGACTCACTATCCCTTGGAACTGCCTCTCTGCCCCTGCTGGTTCCCTCATCAGCTGACAAGTCTCTGCCAGCCTCTGTGAGTCTCTTCCTCTCCAGTTCTCCTGATGGCAGTTCCCTGACATCCACCTCCCCTCCAGGGCCCCCTTCACCCCCTCCTTTCCCCTCCTCTGCGGGAGGCGAGGGAGCAAAACCCCTGAAAGAACTTCCCTCATCTTCCGAAGTCTCGAACATTTTCCTCCACCGGTTGCTGTTTCGGGTTTCTAAGTACTCATCCTCATCGGAATCTACTCCTTCTTCCAACTCAGACCCCGTGAATCCTTCCAATTCCTCCTCCTCGTCGGTGGTGCCAAAGTACTCCCTCCGGAACCTCGCTACTGACTGAGGTTTCCTGGGGAACCTTTGATGGAACGCTTCAATCAAGACCTCGTCATTGACTTCCTCTGCCGTCACCCAGGTGTTTTCTGACTCCGGTTCCCCTTCCCACGCCACCAAATACTCCACCTGATGACCCTTCCACCTGGAGTCGAGGATTTCCGCCACATGGTTGCTGCTTTCCCTCTCTTCTAAGACTGGTCCCCGTGGGAAAACCCCTTCATTTCCCCCCCTATACGGTGACAGCAATGACCTGTGGAATACTGGGTGCAGTTTCATGTGGTTCGGTAACCGGAGTCTGAAAGCCACTGGGTTAACCTGTTGAATGACCTCAAATGGTCCCAATCTTTTGGGTCTCAATTTCTTACAACCCCCCTTGAACGGCAATCCTTGGGTTGACAGCCACACCTGATCCCCCACCCTTATGGTTTCACCTTCCCTTCTGTTCTTGTCTGCCTGCTTCTTATATTGTTCCTTGGCCCTTTCTAAGTTGAGTTGGAGTTGACGATGGATCGCTTCCATTTCTTCTACAAACTGTTCGGCGGCTGGGACGCTCCATCTCTCCCCTCCTCCCCCTGGAAATGCCCTGGGGTGGCACCCATAATTAGCCAAAAAGGGGCTCATCCCGGTGGACACGTTCTCCGCATTATTGTAGGCAAATTCCGCCAGCGCCAACTTTTCCACCCAATCGTTCTCTCTGTCATTGATATAACACCTCAGGTATTGTTGGAGGATACCGTTTGCTCTTTCCGCCTGCCCGTTGGTTTCTGGGTGCCGGGCAGTCGAAAAATTGACCTCCACGTGCAGTAAGCTCATGAGCTTCCTCCAGAACCTGGACGTGAATTGTTTGCCCCGGTCTGAGATCAACCTCAAGGGGGCGCCATGCAGTCTAAAAATATGTTCTACAAACAATTTAGCTGTCTCTTCCGCCGTGACTGCATGTGAGCACGCTACAAAGTGGCCCATCTTAGTTAACAGGTCTACTACGACCAGTATGGCGGTTTTCCCCTTGGATTTCGGCAGATCAGTCATAAAATCTATCGATACCGCCTCCCATGGCCTTTCTGGTGTGGGCAACGGTTCTAATAACCCCGCCGGCGCCCGCCTTTCTCCCTTGGCTCGCTGGCATTGGTCACACCCTCTTACATACTCCCTTACATCTTCCCTCACCCTGGGCCACCAAAATTCCCCGGTAACCAACCACATGGTTTTGTGTTGCCCAAAATGCCCTGCTGTGGGGCTGTCGTGCAGCTGTTTGAGTACTCTCCCTCTCAATTCCCCTTCGGGTGTATATAGTGCCCCTTTGTAATACAATGCCCCGTTTCTTTCTTCAAAACCTCCGGAGTTTTCTCCCTCCCTCCTTAGACCTCGGAGCTTATTCTGGGCGTATTCATCATTCTGCGTCTCCTCTACCAGTTCCCTTTGCCCCACCAACGCCGCCCCACACACCCAGCGGTCCTCTGGGATGATATGTCTCTCTTCGGGTGCTCCCTCCCCCTCCAAATACTCTGGTTTGCGTGAGAGAGCGTCCGCCCTGACGTTTTCTGGGCCTGGCACATAGCAAATTTCAAAATAAAATTTGGAGAACTCCTGTGCCCATCTCACTTGCCGTTGGTTGAGCACTCGTGCCGTTCTCCAGTACTCTAAATTCTTGTGGTCTGTGCATACTTGCACCTTGTGTTGTGCCCCAATTAGTAAGTGTCTCCATTTCCGGAACGCTTCGTGAATGGCGAGTAGTTCTCGGTCATATACCGTGTAGTTCCTCTCGGATTTGTTTAACTTCCGCGAGAAGAAGGCACACGGTCTCCACTCCGACTTATCCTTCCCCGGCTGAAGAAGCACCGCCCCCACCGCCCGGTCTGATGCGTCAGTCTCCACTCTCATGGGTTTTTGTAAATCCACATGCAGGAGCTGTTCTTCCGAAGCGAAGGCCTTTTTCAATTCTTCGAATGCTTGCTCCGCTTCCGCCGTCCAAACAAACTTCTTCTTGCTGCTGAGACAGTCCGTGATGGGAGCCGTTAAGTGGGCAAAGTTCTTGATGAACTTCCGATAAAAGTTTCCAAACCCTAAGAATCTTTGCACATCCTTTTTCGTTTTCGGTGTCTTCCATTCCAGTACCGCTTGGACCTTGCCTGGATCCATGGCTAATCCCTTGTCTGACAAGCGGTACCCCAGGAATTCCACCTCCTTGGTGTGAAACTGACACTTCTCTAATTTCACCCACAGTTGGTTTGCTTGCAGTCGGCTCAACACTTCTCTGACGTCCTTTACATGCTGCTCCTCATTCTCTGAATAGACTAATACGTCATCTAGGAAGGCCACACAATTCTTGTAGAGCAGAGGTCCCAGGACGTGGTTCATGAACGATTGAAAACATGCTGAGCCTGCTTGTAATCCAAAAGGCATAACGACATATTCGAAAGCCCCTAGAGGGGTGAACATTGTTGTCTTCCATTCATCCCCTTCCCTTATCCGTATCAGGTTGTATGCCCCCCTCAGGTCCAGTTTAGTAAAAATCTTTCCCTTCCTCACCCTGGTCAAAATGTCATCAATCCTGGGCATAGGGAAAGCCACTGGTTCCGACGACACGGCATTTAGGGTCGGGTAGTCCACGACCAATCTCGGCTTATCCGTGTTTTTTTTGTCCACAAAAAACACTGGGCTCCCCCCCACCGCTCTGGACTCTCTGATGAAACCTCTCTTCAGGTTTTTGTCAATAAACTCCCTCAACTCCTGCATTTCCCTGTCTGACATGGCATACAGCTTGCCCACAGGGAGCTGGGCTCCAGGGACTAGATTGATCTGGCAGTCAAAGGGTCTATGCGGTGGTAGTTTGTCTGCTTCCCTTTCGCTGAAGACCTGGCTCAGGTCAGCGTATTGTTTGGGAACCTTTCTTTTGTCCGTTACTTCTGTTCCTGCTAGAAAGGCTCTTGCCCCTTCTGGAGCCTTGCCCTCTTTGCAATGTTCTAGGCAATGTGCTGACCCAAAGGAGACCACTCTCTGATGCCAACCCACTAGCGGATCATGCAACGCTAGCCAGCTCATCCCCAAAATAATGGGAGCCCCTCCCAAGGTGGCCACATTGAACGCTATTCTTTCGGTGTGCCTGGCTACCCTCATTACCATTGGGACGGTCTGTAAGCTGACTTCTCCTCCCAACAGCTCTCTCCCATCGATCGTGGTCACCTGCAAGGGGTTGCTTAAAGGGATAGTCTGTATCTGGTGTTCTGCTGCAAATTCCTTGCTCATAAAATTACAGGAGCTGCCTGAGTCCAATAGCGCCCTTATCTTTAAGGGATGTCCGTTTGGCAGCTCTAGCAACACCTCTATCACTAGGGCTGGTCTCGGAGGTTCAGGCGTGGGCACTTTTACTGCTCCTTCGCCTGACTGCTGTGCCCTGATGGTGGCAGTCAGGCGCTGGCTTTTACTTGGTCCTGCCCTTCCTCCTCCTTCCCCCCAACAGCTCCTGCCATCCCTTGCCATTCCTTTCTTTGTGGACAGACCCTGGCAAAATGACCTGGCTGCTGGCAGAGATAACATTTCTTGGGGCTCTTCCCCTCCTTCTTCCGCCCTTCACTGGGATTTGAAACTGCCCGCGCGCGCGCTGTTCCAACTTCCATCGGCTCTGCGGGCGGGAAAGTTGGCTCCGGAATCTCTGGAATGCGGAAATCCCTCCAACGCTCCCCTTTCCCTTCCCGCTTCTCCAAGGCTCTAGCCTCCTGGCGTGCTCCAATGGTCAGCGCTGATTTGATCAGCTGGTCCATAGACTCCGCCCTGGGCGCCCGGGAAAGTTCATCTTTCACAGCCGAAGAAAGTCCCTCTTCAAAAAGCATTTGAATGGGTTCCGCTGACAGATCCCACCCCAATTTGTGTATCAGCATAGTAAACTCAGTCCAGTACTCACGGACAGATCGGCTCCCCTGTTTACAAGCCATCAACTGTCTGCGCACCACTCCCTGTTCAATCTCGCTGGAAAACATCAGGTCCATGGCGCGAAAAAACTTCCGTGCGTCTTTCAAGACTTCATCATGCCTTGCCATCAGGGGTCTAACCCAGTCTCTAGCCCCTCCTTCGAGATGGCTAACCACAAACCCCACTCGCGATTCCTCGTCGGGAAAGTCATCAAACTGCAGATTAAGAGCATACTGCATCTCTGTCCTAAAGGCTTGATAGTTCCTGGGATCCCCCCCAAACTTCTGCACCAATCCTGGCATCTTTCTTCCTTGTGGGGGGGCCTTTGCCCTTTCTGCATCCTGAGCCCTCCTCTCATCGAGCCTCGCCGTTTGCAGCGCTAGCTGGACCTCCAACACCCGGTACCTTTCTTCCAGGCTCGGACTGGCTCCAGCTCCTCCTGCAGCTCCGGTTCCGGCTGGGTCGCTCATGATGCTTTCTCTGCACAAGCTGCTTTCAGGGACTGTCGGATTGCTGTGATGGGATGTTGAGCTGCTTGTGCGTAAAGTTACTGATCCCTCAGTGTTTGGCTAAGTCCACAAACCACTGTCTGTAACGGAGCCCCATAAACATGGCTCCGTCAGTCGCTGGCAGAATCCGACAGTGGGCGTTTACGGAATTTCTTCCAGCATAAAAGCTCCTTAACGGAAACACGTCTTCTGGACTCTCTACGTGACAATTTCCGGCGAGGAGTGGGCGTCCCTATAGGAGGTCCCGAAACCTCCTCGCTGTTCTCGCTGGAATTGTCTCTGAGTCCTCCTTCCGACTCACTATCCCTTGGAACTGCCTCTCTCCCCCTGCTGGTTCCCTCATCAGCTGACAAGTCTCTGCCAGCCTCTGTGAGTCTCTTCCTCTCCAGTTCTCTCGATGGCAGTTCCCTGACATTTAAGTTCTATGCAGAATTCATCATGCGAAAGGCTGGGCTGGATGAATCCCAAGCCGGAATTAAGATCGCCGGAAGAAATATCAACAACCTCAGATATGCAGATGACACAACCTTGATGGCAGAAAGTGAGGAGGAATTAAAGAACCTTTTATTGAGGGTGAAAGAGGAAAGCGCAAAATATGGTCTGAAGCTCAATATCAAAAAAACGAAGATCATGGCCACTGGTCCCATCACCTCCTGGCAAATAGAAGGGGAAGAAATGGAGGCAGTGAGAGATTTTACTTTCTTGGGCTCCATGATCACTGCAGATGGTGACAGCAGTCACGAAATTAAAAGACGCCTGCTCCTTGGGAGAAAGGCAATGGCAAACCTAGACAGCATCTTAAAAAGCAGAGACACCACCTTACCAACAAAGGTCCGTATAGTTAAAGCCATGGTTTTCCCAGTAGTGATGTATGGAAGCGAGAGCTGGACCATAAAGAAGGCTGATCACCGAAGAATTGATGCTTTTGAATTATGGTGTTGGAGGAGACTCTTGAGAGTCCCATGGACTGCAAGAAGATCAAACGTATCCATTCTTAAGGAGATCAGCCCTGAGTGCTCACTGGAAGGACAAATCCTGAAGCTGAGGCTCCAATACTTTGGCCACCTCATGAGAAGAGAAGACACCCTGGAAAAGACCCTGATGTTGGGAAAGATGGAGAGCACAAGGAGAAGGGGACGACAGAGGACAAGATGGCTGGACGGTGTTCTCGGAGCTACAAACATGAGTCTGACCAAACTGCGGGAGGCAGTGGAAGACAGGAGGGCCTGGCGTGCTCTGGTCCATGGGGTCACGAAGAGTCGGACACGACTAAACGACTAAACAACAAGAACAAATCCATTCTGAAGGAAATCAACTCTCACTGGAAGGGCAGATCCTGAAGCTGAGGCCACCTCATGAGAAGAGAAGACTCCCTGGAAAAGACCCTGATGTTGGGAAAGATTGAGTGCACACGGAGAAGGGGACGACAGAGGACGAGATGGTTGGATAGTGTTCTCGAAGCTACAAGCTTGAGTTTGACCAAACTGCTGGAGGCAGTGGAAGACAGAAGTGCCTGGCATGCTCTGGTCCATGGGGTCACGAAGAGTCGGACACGGCTAAACGACTAAATAGCAACAAACATACCTGTGCATTCAAACATTTTCTGGAGTTTAATGTTGGGAATTAAAGAAGGGTTTATTTGTATTATCTGTTGTGATTTATTTATTAAAGGGTTTAAAGAAGGGTTGACTTGTATTATCTGTTGTGTTTTATTTATATTGCTGTGAATCTGCTGTTTGGTTGTTTTATCATTTTAATGTGTATAGCATCTTGTAATGCTATACAGCCTATAAAGAAATAAAGGTTTGTGTGTGTGTGTGTGAGAAATGCCAGTTGAACTTATCTGCTCCTCATTTTCTTTCTGAATAAGTTTTATCTTTATTAATCCTAGCTGAGAAGCTAACTGTCAGTCACAAAGATTTATTATTTAACATAACCCTGCAAATGCATACTCTAAAAGTCATGAACGTAAAACAATTATAGTGTCAAGTCAGCTGTAATGTTCTTTTTAAACCTCTAATATTTGACATTTGTCAGAATAAAGAGGCGCTGACTGGAAACATCAAGGACTGCAATGGTCTTCTTCAAAGTTATTTACAAGAGGGCTAGAAATTTAAGAGTCGGAAATGTATTACTATTTTCCCACAGACTACTGCTGAAACAAATGACATAGCTGAGGTTGAATACATAAATGAAAAATGGTTTCAGTAGCTCAGATCTGAATGCTTTGATGCTACCAGACTTTTCTCATATTAAGCTTTCAAACGTAATGGTTAAGGAAATCAAGAAAGGTGGCAGAATGAAGCAGCCTAACGACTCTGCTCAAAACAGTGTATTGAATAAATGTGTATGATTGATTAAAGAAATATAAGGCAGTCAAGGGAATGATGTAAAAATGAGGGAAATGTATGAAATATTTCCACATCCAAAATATTCCTGTTACTCTGTTCCACATGTGACACCAACTATGAATAACAGACTAAATCTGTTTCAATAATCACTTTGTTGTACCAAGGAAATGTAATTATGGGAAGGGGCTGAAAGGATTAAATTTTTAGAATTTTTTTTAGAATTTTTTTTTTAGAATGATTGATGAGGTATGAAATCCAAGCAACTGATTTTAATTTGAACAAAACTCCTTGGATATGTGCTTTCTGAATGATAAGATCTGATTAGTTCCCGACAGCAGCATTTTGGTTTGGAATCATGGCATCCGGGCTCTGATCCTCGGGACATGACTGGGGCAACCCAGTCAAATGAGTGGGGTATTATTATTATTATTATTATTATTATTATTATTATTAGTGAAGTGGTGCAGTTTAAGAAGAAGGCAATGCTAACATCTGGCAAACATTGGTGTGACCCTATAGGGAGACACAGATAATTTACAATGGGATTCTAGTCTCTTTCAGGAAAAAAAAAATCTTCTTTCTTCATAGAATGAATTAAAACTAATCACAGCCAATTCAATCTGTCATTGTCATCATCATCATCATCATAAATTGATTCTCCCATGCCCTAGAGTATCTCTTAACGCATTACACTTTTAAAGCGTACCAGATAAGTTTTCTGCTGTGTGTGCACCTAAAAAGCAAGGTGTGGCTATAACAAACATTTTGAAAATATTTGTATCACACAGGTATGCTCCTCAAAGAACCAGGATTGGTTGTGGTTTCATGTTTGATGTACACTCAGAGATAAACCTGGGTTTGTTGCAGTGTCCTTTGTCAAATGGCCCTTTGAGGCATTTTTGCATCCCTCCTTTTAGTCCCATTGCACATCTTCTAACACAGGCATGTATGTCTGTGGGCAAAAGGGAAAACTAGGTTGCCATGCTGAGAAAAGCATTGTGTGCCCTGGCCTATCATAGCAAAGTTTCGCGAAAACTGCCTGCACCCTTTAACTTCACTTTGCTTTTACAAGTAGCGCTTTCGAAATCCATCAAAATGACACAGATCGATGAGGACTGAAGCATGTGTCTCTTCCCATCGTTACAAGACTAAAATCCAAATTCTTTACCTGTGAAATCTTGATTTCAGCTCATTGTCAAAACACCTTCCCTTAATGTTAATCTAACTCACACATACCGTAAAGGCAATGAGTATATAGAAGCAGATCTGCATTACCCATTGTTTGAATTCTTTTGGCTCATTTAGTTGTGGGCAAGTTTGGTTATTTAACAAAGTTTTCAACATTCCCCTCCAAGTAGATGGGCATGTTTCAGGACAACCCACACCCCTTCGGTTAACCGCCCTCACATTCTTAGACTAGCTGTCATACTAAAAGCAAAACAAACACAGTCTCCGAATCAAGAGCAATCTTATAAACTGACTGTGGGTCACTAGCAATTAAACGCTTGGCATTTCAAATACGTAACAAAGATTTCAGGATGGCTTACATTGCGGTGTTGGGTGTCAGGAGCTCTGAGTATGCTTCTACTGCCATTGTTTTGCTTAATGAAAAAGAAACATGGTTCAGCTTTATAAATATCCAATGTCAGCAGTGGAAAACCTTATTCACCCACATTCTCTTCTAGACAATATTTCAGGGGCCAGTGGTGAGGGAGACCAAAGGCAAAATGGATGAAGCTCCCCATTCCTTCTCTATGGGTTTGAGCCTGGGTCAGCATCATAGAATCATAGAGTTGGAAGGGACCGTGAGGGTCAAACCCACAACCATGAGATTATGAGTCTCGTGCTCTACCAACCAGGAGCTAATCCAGAAGACAAGCAATGGATTGTATTTTGGTAGACAATGCATGGTCAGGAACAAAGCAAGCAGACAAGAAGGGTAGGAACTCACTGGAGAAAGGCTGAGACCAAAGAACCAATGAGATCTGTTGAGTCTATAGGGCAAATTGAAACACTATTGGCACCCAATAAAACTGCTCCGTCAACAGTGTCCATCTTACATGTTTGCTAACAGGCCTTCTGACCATCTCTACTGGTAGCACCCAACAGGTAACAGACTGAAGGCACCAGTAGCTCTCATTTCTGGCCCCAGTGGCAGAGACAGTAAAGCTGTGGGAACTGCTGGCCTCCTTTTCTGAATCCTGCAGTGTCATATGATTGATCAGAATTAGTCAATGGCTAATTCTTACTTAGTGAAGTGTGTTTGGGGAACCAGAGTAGGCAGAGTGAGAGCACCAGGACAGATGTAAAGAATGCCACACATCTGATCCATAAGATATATATGCATCCTCATTCCTAAACAGTCATCATTAAAGACAAATATAAGGTGAAAGTAAGAGAACAATTCCAGTTCACAACTTTTCAAGACTAGCAGGAACTGGCATCCAAAGGACCCAATCTCCCTTTTCCCCATTGCTAATTCAGAGATCAGTGCAATGTGTGTGTCCCAGTTAGATGATTGACAGCTCAAGCTGGAGACAGCACGACATGATAAACACACATATTACACATCCACCTCTCCTATTAGTGTTCAGCAGTGAAATTTCAGGATCTCTTGGCTCTCAGTTTTTTGCCCATTCAGCTAAGCCATGAGCCATTCGAATCCCTGTGACGGGGTGAGCTCCCGTTGCTCGGTCCCAGCTCCTGCCAACCTAGCAGTTTGAAAGCACGTCAAAGTGCAAGTAGGTAAATAGGTACCGCTCTGGCAGGAAGGTAAACGGCATTTCCGTGTGCTGCTCTGGTTCACCAGAAGCAGCTTAGTCATGCTGGCCACATGACCTGGAAGTTGTACGCCGGCTCCCTCGGCCAATAAAGCAAGATGAGCACCGCAACCCCAGAGTCGGCCATGACTGGACCTAATGGTCAGGGGTCCCTTTACCTTTACTATTCTACGTTTTAAACTTGTTTTATTTTATTTGTGTAAAATTCAGTCCTGGGCTAGGGAAACAGTGGGATATACATAAATATAATAATAATAATAACAATATTTTAACTTTTTTCCCCTGCTTGACTCCACAACCCAAATTGATGAAGTCAAGGAAGGGGGAAGAATTGCTTGGGAAACCAGATTAGGTTTTATATGATTTCTTTTTTCTTCTAAAATTCACCTCAGCATTCTCCTCAGCTTATTTTTGCATGAAATAGTCACTAGATATTCACTGCATATGGTGCTATTTTTCTAGAAAAACAGGTGCCAGAACTCACTTGTTCTCTTCTAATGGCAATGGTGCCCACCTGAGAGGTGCTGGAACTGAGTTCCAGCGAGTTCTGGCTGAACAAAGTCTTGACTGCATGTTTCCAAATGTGTATGGAATATTTTGATATATTTTGACATATATTGTGAATATTTTGATGTCTTCATTCGATATATGATATCATTTTTGTTCCTAATATTTTATGATGAACAGTACTTGGTGGATAACATTCGATTTCGGCAGTTCAATGGCATTTAGTTCTTGGCAATACTGGCCAGTTTATAAAATTTCATATTTGATACCTGCCAAAAAGGAGCCAGTGAAGATATAGTGGTAAGTGTTTTGTCCTCCTCCTATGCTTCAGGTTGGTTTCTTCATCATTTAAAGCATTATTTGAATATTTACATGCTTAAAAGATCGTTTGGTTCCTTTTAAAAGAAAAATCAACTTCCAAAAAGTTTCGTATTGCACCAATTAAAATACTAAAAAGTAGTGAACAGCTTTTTCTGCATTTTTTTTAAATAAAAAGAACAGAACCAACTTTTCTAAAGTTTAAACAAAAAACTGCTCCAGATGAGTAGAGAAAGCAGGTGTGTGTGCTGTGTCATTGGGTGCTAGTCAATCCGTGTTGTTTACAACTAGCTTTTTCTGGAAACTGGCAGAGCATGATTCTCTGACGTTCGATCCTGAGAAAAGCTTGCACATCTAATTGCAATGCATAGCTAATTGTTGTTTAGTGAGGAGTGTTTGCGGAACCAGAATAGGTCAATTTGGAGGACAAGGATAGGATTAAAAAACATAATGTACTTGACCTATGAGCTACAAATTCTCATCCCCAGGCATTCACAGCTAAACATGAGCATAGTCACACACCTTCTAAATACATACAATGCACTTCCAGAAGAGAGAAACTCCTGTTAGAAGGTGTGGTTGGTACCCCAAGAACAGGACCAGAGCTAAATCCAAAGCCTGTGGACTGGATGTACAAGTCGGAAAGGGAATATTCTGTATGTCCAAGGTGTGGAGGGTGGATGAGGCTCTTGTATTAGTGACTAGAGACTAAGTTATGGAAAGTTATGGAATCAAATGACTCCATGCAATGAATGATCCTTGCATGCTTGTATTTTTACTTCTTTGGTAAAGAAAATCATGCCTAAGCCTTGGTTTCTATTCAAACAAGAAGCCCAGCACTCATTCCGCATACTACCTTACTAACAGTTTAAAGGCAAAAGTATGATACTATATAGTGATTGCAAAGCTGGAATTCTGAAATGTTGTTAGCTGCAGAGATATCCACAATTTTGCTTCTCACGGGTGTTGCTGTGTTTTAAAAATATCTCCAAACTGGTTCTGTGGTAACTGCGATGCTATCAAAATGAATTTCACCTTAGGGGTTTTTTTGCAGAGTAAAAGAAAGAAAGTTTTAGTCTGCACGAATGTGACCTGGAGGAGGATTTTACAAGCAAACAAGCTGAATGGCAGAAAGAAGAAAAGAAAAAGAAAAGAAAAAGCAGGAAGGTGTGAAGATAAGGAAACAAAAACCTCATGACACATTTTTGGGTAGCTCCATTCTTAAGAAGCTCATTGTCAATATTAGCCTTTTAAAGAGAAAAAGAAGAAAAAGCCGCCAAGAAAACTTCAATCAGGTGATTTCTTTATGTCAACAATTACAGGTACATCGATTCTGAAAAAGGCAACTTTTCCCCCCAGTGCAAGTGTTTACAAGCCTGCCATGGATTTGTTTTTGTAAAGAAAAGTTCTATTTACAAATGTGTATTGCCCTGGCACCACAATTGGAATGTACTTACCTGGAAGGTAAAGGTAAAGGGACCCCGACCATTAAGTCCAGTTGCGGATGACTCTGGGGCTGCGGCGCTCATCTCACTTTATTGGTCCAGGGAGCCAGCATACAGCTTCCAGGTCATGTGGCCAGCATGACTAAGCCGCTTCTGGCAAACCAGAGCAGCGCACAGAAACGCCATTTACCTTCCCACCAGAGTGGTACCTATTTATCTACTTGTACTTTGACGTGCTTTCGACCTGCTAGGTTGGCAGGAGCTGGGACCTCAATGGGAGCTCACCCTGTTGCGGGGATTCAAACCACCGACCTTCTCGGCAAGCCCTAGGCTCTCTGGTTTAGACCACAGCACCACCTGTGTCCCTCTACCTGGAAGGTAGCTCCACTGAAATCCATGGGACTTAAAAGCACATTCATGTAACACATTCCTCAATCCTAAAATAGAAAAAGTTTCCTGGAAAATCATTTATAACAAGTTGGGGGGGGAATGCTGAACATAACCTTCGTTTTAAAGCCAGAAGCTTTCCTTTTAGGTATCATGGGGAAAGAGGTACCCAAAGATCAGAAAACAATATTTATGTATGCTACCATGGCTGCCTGAATGTTATATGCCCAAAGCTGGAAAGAAGCAGTTCCAACAAAGGACAACTGGCAACTAAAAGTGATGGGATACACAGAGATGGCAAAACTTACCTGAAGAACAAGAGTTCAAGATGAGAGACTTTTTTTTTAACAGAATGGGGATAATTTGTTGAATATATGAAGACAAATTGTAAACAATTTAAAACGTTAGCAGGATTGACATAGGACTCAGCTATACAACTGCAAATAGAATGTTTCAACTGTGTTTTAAGCGCAATGTGCAATGTGACACTAGATGGAGATGGTGAGCCTTATGGAAAATTCAATGTATTTTTATTAAAAAACACTTTAAAAAAGCATTTTCCGAACGGTTTTTATATGTGTGTAGATTCCACCATAAACACGAGCAGTAAGAAATAACTTAAAGGATTCCATATTTAAATTCAAGTTTGCCTCATCTTTTACCATTACAGTGGTATCTCGGGTTACAAACACTTCGGGTTACAAACACTTCGGGTTACAAACTCCACTAACCCGGAAGGAGTACCTTGGGTTGCAGACTTTGCCCCAGGATGAGAATGGAAATCACGTGCCGCTGGCGTGGCAGCAGCAGGATGCCCCATTAGCAAAAGCGCACCTCAGGTTAAGAATGGTTTCGGGTTAAGAACGGATCTCCGGAAGGAATTAAGTTTGTAACCCGAGGTACCACTGTATCTATTTATTAATTAACCATAAATATAATAAATAATTCTACAGGGGATATCATTCCTTTACAGGGGAGGCTAGTGTAGGGTCTGGGATTGCCACTGTCAAACGGCAAGGGAGGAATGGCGGTGGGGGTAGATATTATTGGCGAAGGGTTTTGAGATGCGGTGATGCTCAAACCCCTTCCAATCTACGCCCCATCCTGAGGGACGTGGGTAGGGTGAGCAGGGATTACCCACCTCCCTCTGGCCTTTCTTTTGTGGGGGGATGTCGAAACACACTCACCTGACAGGCAAACGCTGAAAAACGCATGCTTCGCCAATGCAGACAGGCACCTGGCCACTCACCAGCAGCACCTGGCAATCACACGCCTAATTGCTGCAGCGGCAGCCAAGCCACAGCAGCCCTTGCAGCAGGCACCAATCACAAACCCAATTGCCGCAGCAGCAGCCAATTCAAAGCAGCCCTTTCCGCAGCAATCAATCACACACACAGTCGCTGCTGACAACCTCCTGTTAGCACCTGCAATCAATCGTCCATCCCCCATCTGCACTATCCATGTATAAGACGAGCTCCGATTTTGAACATTGTTGTTGTTGTTGTTTAGTCGTGTCCAACTCTTCGTGACCCCATGGACCAGAGCACGCCAGGCACTCCTGTCTTCCACTGCCTCCCGCAGTTTGGTCAAACTCATGCTGGTAGCTTCGAGAACACTGTCCAACCATCTCGTCCTCTGTCATCCCCTTCTCCTTGTGACCTCAATCTTTCCCAACATCAGGGTCTTTTCCAGGGAGTCTTCTCTTCTCATGAGGTAGCCAAAGTATTGGAGCCTCAGCTTCACGATCTGTCCTTCCAGTGAGCACTCAGGGCTGATTTCCTTCAGAATGGAGAGGTTTGATCTTCTTGCAGTCCAAGGGACTCTCAAGAGTCTCCTCCAACACCATCAATTCTTCGGCGATCAGCCTTCTTTATGGTCCAGCTCTCACTTGCATACATCAATACTGGGAAAACCATAGCTTTAACTATACGGACCTTTGTTGGCAAGGTGATGTCTCTGCTTTTTAAGATGCTGTCTAGGTTTGTCATTGCTTTTCTCCCAAGAAGCAGGCGTCTTTTAATTTCATGACTGCTGTCACCATCTGCAGTGATCATGGAGCCCAAGAAAGTAAAATCTCTCACTGCCTCCATTTCTTCCCCTTCTATTTGCCAGGAGGTGATGGGCCCAGCGGCCATGATCTTCGTTTTTTTGATATTGAGCTTCAGACCATATTTTGCGCTCTCCTCTTTCACCCTCATTAAAAGGTTCTTTAATTCCTCCTCACTTTCTGCCATCAAGGTTGTGTTATCTGCATACCTGAGGTTGTTGATATTTCTTCCAGCAATTTTAATTCCAGCTTGGGATTCATCTAGCCCAGCCTTTCGCATGATGAATTCTGCATACAAGTTAAACAAGCAGGGAGACAATATACAGCCTTGTAGTACTCCTTTTCCAATTTTGAAACAATCAGTTGTTCCATATCCAGTTCTAACTTTTGAACATGATTTTACAGTTTAAAAAAACAACACCTCGTCTTATACATGGAAAAGTACGGTAACTTATGGGAAGTATAAAGGATAAACTTGTAAATAGGTTTGAATTGGTTATGCAGTAAGAATATGATATAAAATAAGAAATGCAGGGAAGGCGGGCGGGAGGTCACAGAAAATGTAGGTGAAATTTGTTTAGACTTAATTTCTATTGAAACTTAAATGCAAAAATAAAAAATAAAAAAAGGATTGAGCAATGTGATTTTACGGGATATGTTGTTTGGCCTACATTTCCTGGAAGTAGAATCAGAGATTCAGAAGATAGAGGAAGGTAACAATATGATGGTTTGAAATCAAGATCCATGGATATGCTGTTGATTCCCAGTGGGCGTTTCCCAGCACTGCTCTTGATCCATGCTGTTCTGAGCCTACCTATAATACCTGGAGGAACAAGTGGGATTTTTATGTCGGACAAGTGATGGGTGGGGTGGGGTCTGTGAACATATGAGTTCATTAAAATTCCACAATGAGTTGCAGGGTAAATGCGTGGGCCTAAATATGCAGGGCTTTTGACAGGTAAATACTCGAATCCTTGATGCAAGATCAAACGGGTTTTTACCTGCCTTTCAGCCAAATGAATTCGTCAAGTACTTAACGCCCACCTACAAAAGCACTTGCAACTACGTGAGCCTATTGCAAGCTGATCTGCACAGGCACAGAGGGTAGCTTTCAGAGGCACAATCTGTTTTTCTTCACTTGGAACTTCTCACATGTGTATGGGTGTGTGAGTGTTTATTTTTTTAAACTAATTTTGGTCTGGGTTATTTTTTTTTGTTATGCTTTGTTTTTTTGTATTTGTTTTTAAAAACATTATTGAGCGTCTTGACATTCCCTTTCAGCGCCATTTAGACATCTCTTGGTGCCACCCATTTTAATTGCAGGTTTCAAAAGATTATCACCTGCAACGCTCTGTGTTTTTTGCCTGTTTTACAAACTCTCCTGGCCGCAAGACTTCACTGAGATGATCAGGGAGACCTATGGAACAGATAAACAACCCTTTAGTCTAATAATCCGACAGGGCTGCCCTTCTCCTTGTATCATGGAGCAAAAATTTCATGAAAGTGTCTATATCAGCCTTTCTCAACCTATGGGTCCCCAGATGTTGTTGAACTACAACTCCCATCACCCCTAGCTAGCAAGGCCAGAGCTCAGGGATGATGGGATGATGGGAGTTGTAGTCCAACAACATCTGGGGACCCACAGGTTGAGAACTGCTGGTCTCTATCACAGTAGAAGAGGATGTCGATGCTGCAGCAGTAGATGAGAAATTTATCTTGCAAGATCATTTTCATCTAGCTTGAAGCTCCTCAAACACATCTTTGGAATTTGGAATTGGCAGTTGTTTCTGTGTAAGTGGGTGGATACTACAGGGATTACTTTCCTGAAAAACTTGCCTTCCTAGGAAGCTGTTTTATGCTGACTCAGCCTATTGATCCACTCTAGCTCAGATTCCTGTATTGCAGGGGTTGGACTAGATGACCTCTGGTCCCTTCCAACTTTACAGTTCTATGATTACCTACGTCACGGCCAATATTCTTTGTCCCTTCATTCTTTGAATCTTGCTGGACCAGGAAATCCCCTTGCAGGGAACACCACTTTATTTCCAGTTTGTTGAGGCTCGTGGAAGTAAAACAGATAGCATGATGGTGATAACGTGTCTTCTTGTTAGGAAGGCTCCCTTGTTCAGTAAGAAGACCTGAACTAGCCAAGCCACGTTACCAAAAGCAGGACAGCCTTGACAGGTGAGATCACCTGAATATGAGGTTAAGCCCCACCTAGCAAAGGAAAGGTCAACCTGGGACATGTATGAAAGTTGGTTCTTCAAGGAATATAGCTGAGTTGTCCTGTATTAATCTGGCCATCTATTTTTACACATAAGTAAGTGTGTGCATTTTGGTAAGCTTTGCTATTTATTTATTTTTTTAAATAATTTTTATTAAGTACAAATTAGAAAACATACATATTTACAACAAAAGAAAATACAAAGGAAATATATATATATATATATAACCAAGGAAAAAAATTAGAGAATACTTTGCCTGTTTTCATATTTACAGTTCTTTATACCTCTATAAAATGCTATTCACAATAAAGGAGTAAAATGAAAGATAAGATATCAGAAAAAGGAAAAAAGAACAAAGAAAAAATAAAGTAAAAGAAAAGGATAATAGGTGAAATTTTTTAAAAGTAGATAAGTATTCACTAAACATAGCCGTTTCCCATCTATGTTTATATTAAATTGCTATTTACTGAGAAATCTCACCATTTAAGGAGCCCAGCTAGAAATTTCAGAAAATCATGACTTTGACAATCAAAGCATAAGAACTACCAAATATCTTCGGCAAATAGCCACCTTTCATCCCCAATTTTGCCACTGGCTGTCAATATTGACAAAGGAATTTTGAGAAATGACCCAAACAAGTCTTGTTGCTCAACTGTTTACTGGGGGTGTCTCAGGAATCTTCAGGTGGTTTCAACAATTCACCCTATTCCCCACCCCCTTCATTTGCTGGTGAATATTGACAGTCACCCATGCAAGCTCAGAAGTGTCCGGAATCATTTCACATTGCTATATATGGGACTTTTCTTGCCTGGTTCTGCACATCTTTTCTTGAAAGTAGAAACTCCCACTGAGTTCAATGGGATTTAAAGTCATAAAATTGTAGAGGTAGAAGGGGCCTTGAGGATCATTCAGTCCAACTTCCTGCAATGCAGGAATATGCAGCTGCCCCATATGGGACTCGAACCTGCAACCTTGGCATTATCAGCACCATGCTCTAACCAACTGAGCTATCCAGGATTTACTCCCTAGTAAGCAGGTGTGGCTCTGTGGATTAAACCACAGAGCTTAGGACTTGCCGATCAGAAGGTTGGTGGTTCGAATCCCTGCGATGGGGTGAGCTCCCATTGCTCGGTCCCTGCTCCTGCCAACCTAGCAGTTCAAAAGCACGTCAAAGTGCAAGTAGATAAATAGGTACCGCTCCGGCGGGAAGGTAAACGGTGTTTCCGTGCGCTGCTCTGGTTCGCCAGAAGCGGCTTAGTCATGCTCGCCTCATGACCCGGAAGCTGTATGCCGGCTCCCTCAGCCAATAAAGCGAGATGAGCGCCGCAACCCCAGAGTCGGCCACAATTGGAACTAATGGTCATGGGTCCCTTTACCTTTAAGCAGGTGTAGGATTGAAACCTTGACAATAAGCCTGTCTATGATCTATGAAGCTCATAGAGCCATTGCATTTTAAACTCAGAAAAGCAGCAGAAGAAAAAACAGTGATCAATTGAAAGAGAAAGCTTGATGTGCAGCCCTAATAGAAACAGCAAGGGAGAAAAACACTCATAATTCAAATCCTGTACAGACAAGACAGGTTATGTTTATGAAGGGCTTGGGTGTGTACTATCAGCTACTACCAACTAGTCTTCAGCACAATGCCAATTCAATCAGAACAGACAGCCCTAATCCTTAGTCACCCAAACTGTATTTGGAGCAGAAAGATTCCAAAGTGGGCATCTTTACATATGCAAACAACGTTCTGTCAACACACAGCAATTCACCTATGCAAACAAGTCCAGGAATAACCAGCATGTGCATGAGATAATATGTTGTTTGATAATACAGTCACAAATTGCAGAAGTGACAATTACACAAAGCAATGTACATAACTGAGGGGGGAAACCACAATAGGAGGTTGTCTGTCGGAATATAAAAATTGAGCATAATTTGGTGGTTCTGATGTCTTCCAAACATCCATCCAGTGCTATTATTGTCTTCAAGCTCTCCCCCACAGAAAAATTACACAACAGAATTTGGTTGTGTATTTTGCTGAGTTTACTCCACTAGGCTGGATATAAACAAGATGTAATTCAGATCATCTGCCTGAACAGGAACCACATTAAAGTTTCTTTCCAGCTTCTTTGACTCTCCTTCTCTGTTATACCCATCCATGCTGGGTGAAGACATTTTGCTGCCGGAAGAAGAACTGTGCTAGGGATGACACTTTAAAAAGTATTGCTGCACAATTCAGGCACCAATTCCTACAGTTGGTCACCTCTGGACCACTGGTATTCAAGGACACACCCAAAATTTCAGTTAACACCATTAAAACGGACTAAAGTGCTCTGTTGTCTTAGCGCAACAAGTCCGCTTTATTTAAAAAAAGAAACAGACTTTTTGCAGTTTTGAAAGCAATGGAGAAATGGCTTGAAAAGCATGAGATAAACCTATTCTTAATAGGGATATATATCAGCACCAAATAAGCAAATCAGGATGAATGTCTGGATGTGTTCTTTATACTGAAACTGGACTTGGGGTAGACAATCCTTCAAACAGAGAGTTGTCCTCTGTAAAGTAGAACACGTAAGTGCTTTGGCACTTCACTTGACGACACTTGTGAGAATGAACTCAAAATATTGAAAAAAGAGAAAGTTATAGGGATAGAAAGATGTATCAATTCCAGTTCTCTCATTTTCTCATTTTCCTAATCTTCAATTCAGTTATCTACATTTTCAGTTCAATTTCTTCAGCATTTTAGTGTGAATTTCTGCTAATAAACACAGTTTTGTATGCAGGTTTCTCCCCTGAATATAATACATTTGTCTGTTATTTTGACCACTATATTCTTTTTATGCACATTACCCCTAATCAATGCATTTTTCTAAACATCATTTAGTGAGTGAACTACATTGCAAAATTCAGGCAGGCACTAATTTTAAAGGATGGCAGTGTTTCGGTTCTCAGATTTGTTTTCCAAAGAGTACATTTGATCGATTAAGCTTTAATTGTGAAGTGAATCGAATTCCTCCCCACTGCCTGTTTTTATCAGACCTAAATTCTCAAACATGTAAAGTGATGTTGCAATTAGAATTTCACAGACACACACAATTCCTAAACTTCTCCCTTACCATCTATTAGAAGTATTATTACGGAGCTTCCAAGTGTCCCTGTTTTCTGGATTTACAGAAGCCATCCCCGTTTCTGATTTGATCAGCTTTTCCTCCCTATTTTCATCAGAGAAATGTTGGATGGTATGGAGCTATTCAACCCCCAAGTCATCTGAAGGCAGTCCTGTATAGCGAAGTTGTTTAATGTTTTATTATGTTTTTATGTACAGTGGCACCTCGGTTGTCAAACGTAATCCATTCCAGAAGACTGTTTGACTCCGAAACGTTCGATAACCGAGGCACAATGGGTGGTCGGCAAATTCTATTGAGAAAATGGAGAAACGCACCTTGGAAGCCGTTTGACTTCCAAGGCGTATTCGAAAATGGAAACATTCACTTCCGGGATTTTGGCGTTCAGGTTCCGAATCATTTGGCTTCCAAGATGCTCGAAAACCGAGGTTCCACTGTATGTTGGAAACCGCTCCGAGTGGCTGGGGTAACCTAGTCACATGGGTGGGGTATTATTATTATTACTATTATTATTATTATTGAGGAATACGGCATCCCTATTTTCATTGGAGAAATGTTGGAGGGTATGTTATTAGGCTCACAGTAGCCTATGGAAATTTTCTAAGTCCCCCTGTACTAGGTGGGGGTCACTCCTGAGTAAGCATAGATAGAACTGTAGCTATCCTTTGCATATTTACTTTGTCTCACTAACATTCGGTGAGTCCTACTCCTGTTTAGTATGCTTAGGAGCGCTGCCTTAATCATTCCACTGAAGGGGCCTTTTGCAATATTCCAAGGCCTGCCTCTGTCTACTGCCAGACACTTTCTTCACTGAGCTCCCCGTCTCCTCAGGCTTCGGTGACTGTTTCTCACTTAGTCACCATACAGCTCAGCGAAGGAGTGGAATCAACTGGCACAGGAGTGCAATTGGCTTTAGTATGTAAAGTACACACACTCCTTTCACTAAATAAACTTGGAGAAACATTTGCAGTGCAGCTGTGCACCTAAGATGCTGCCTCCTCGGGGCACAAGTAATTGTATACCAACAAGAAGACACTTCTAATTTTCATTCCCAGTGCATGACTGTTGCTTGTCTTGGCATTGTATGAAAGGCCTTGCATCGGAGACAAAAACTCCCATTCTTTTTCTTCTGAAGGGAGACACCCGCTAACAAATGAGACCACTTTGTTCTTTACAAAGCCACTAATTTGCAATGACCCGATAGCTTTCTTGCTCGTGGTTCCAATCCTACATTCAGCACGGAATCCAAAGAGTAGCAACAGAACAGTGTTTTCCAGCCTCTGGGCAGCTCTGTTCTGCCCCAAATCTCCAGTGCTATTTTAATATCTGCATTAAACCAACGGCGGAGCAAGCCGATTGGTCGCCTGGGGTTTTGCGCGTGCCCTGTGCCCAGGGACGGTGCGAGCTGGGGCAGAACCCTCCGCAGGGCCTCCGGAGTCTGCCTGCCTCCTTCCACTCAACCGCCCTATGGCTGAGGGGGAGGCAGTGGGCAGACCGTTTGGGGCATCACGGAGCCTGTGGGCACCCAAGCCACCATGTCACTCCCAGGAGAGATGCGTGGCTCGGGCATGCTGCAGTGAGTCCTGCCCGGCATTTTGTCACCCCCCCCAAGTGGTGACATCCGGGGTGGCCCGCCCCCACCGCACCCCCCTTCCTCTGCCTCTGCATTAAGCCATTGGGAGTGGTCATGGGAGCAGTTCCAGGATAAGGTGCCATCGGTATGCTACTACGCTCAGCTCTATTTCACCATAACATCTGAATCGGGAGAGGCCACACCTTCGCTGGGCAATTGCCTTGGATGCAGTGGCGAGGTGGATGAGGAAAAACAAGCTGAGCTTGAATCGTGTGGGTGAATAGTTCCCACGTCCAATAAAAGGGTCAATTGCTTATCTTGGATGGAGCTGCCAGGGCTGGATTTAGGTTTGACAACGCACTAAGCTACTGAAGGTAACGGGGCCCTTTATATGTCTAGCTGTCCTTTGTCAACAACAAATTGTCGCTGTTTTTTGTGTTGAATATATGCTTTATGGTAATTTATGGACCTAATAGGTATCTAAAGCCATTTGCACATAACAAAATATGTATTTTATCAAAGTAATTGTATTATATTTTGGAAATGTACATCCAGGGTTTTTTCCCTTTAATTTTTTTCCCCTTTAATTTTTTTTGGGGCCCCCAAGAGAGCTATAGCTATAGCTTGTTTAGCTTATGTGTAAATCTGGCACTGGGGACTGCGCAACCTCTAAAGAAGCATGCTAGCAATTTGGGGGTGCTTCTGGGTCCAGCATTGTCACTGGAGGTCCAGGTAGCTTCAGTGGCTAAAATTGCCTTTAACTGTAAATGATTTGACAGCTATTGTCAGGCTTCAGGGGAACAGATCCCTCCCAGAGTGGCAGCAAAGAAGCAGATTTTAAAAAAGAAGAGTTCTTGCCAATTAGTTTATTCAATAATCACAGTGAGAGACAAAGCAATGTGGTCTCTCTTTAGAAATGGCGTTGGTCTAAGTAAAATCCCACGTCCCCCTTATTCTGCGTCACTCCTGCATTGACTAATCCGAGCTTTCTGTCTCTGAGCTCTCTGTTCTACTACTCTCAATGCCTGCCTGGTCCTGGGAGAGGGGGATCAGGAATGCTTTCCAAAGACACTGAGTCTGTCAGCTGTCTCTCCCCTGGTGCTTCTTCTTCCTGCTGCTCCTCTTCCAATATTTCCCAACTTTTCCCCTCTACAGTCTCTGAACTATGTCCTTCTGCCAACCACTGTTCTAAATCTATACTGTTCTCAGGAAGGTTCAGGAGAAGGGGGGGCGGCCCCCACCATTCCTCCTCAGTCCAGCCCCTGAAAGCTATACCTGTTCCTGGACCAGGAGATCTTGGCCCCAGTCATTCATGCGCTTGTTACTTTAAGGCTAGATTACTGCCATGTGCTCTGTGTGGGGCTTCCCTTGCAGTTGATCCAGAAGCTGCAGTTAGTGCAGAATGCTGCAGCATGATTACTGACAGGATGCCTCTATTTTTTGTTATTTGGTGCATGTGGGCAGACATGATGCAGTAAGAAGAGTGTGTGCATCTATTTCCCAGAGAAGACATGCATTCTTCAAATCAGCTTTCAGATATGCCATTCTCCAGACAGAAATGGACAAATCTGTCAAGTTAACTTTCTCTCAGTTACTTTTTCCCCTTTCCCAATTTTGGTTTCCCACATTTCTGCAACAGTTTCTGATTTTTTAAAAAGTCCTCAAAAACTTGTGTGGTTCCCCTAATAGAAACATTTTTGAATGCAATTTTGTTTTACACACTGTAATGGTTATAGGGGTTGCTCGTGCGTAAGTTACCGCCACTCTAGGCTAGGTTGCCTGGTTAAACCTTTTCTGTCTGGACAGCCCTTCACTTCGTGGCTGTTTCAGTCACTAGCAGAATCCGTCAGTGGGCGTTTCTTGAACCTCTTCCAGCAAAGAAGTTCTTTGACGCCAAGTTGCCGCCTACTCTCCCTGCGCGGCAGTCTTCTGTGCAGGGTGGGTGTGGGCAGCGGAGGACCCATGCTCTCCTTGCTGGTCTCCGGTGAGGAGTCCTGGAGCCCCCTCTCCGCTTCCCCCATCTGCCCTCCTTTATCCCTGGTGTTACGCTGATTTCCTTCCCCAGCCGATGAGCTGCCTCTCTCCCTGCTGGGCCCTTCTCCAGCATCGCTTTGGAGCCTTGCCTCCGCCTCTAGCTCCGATGGCAGTTCCCTGACACACACATACAGGAAAACACACACACAATTCACCCTAATATAATGCATGCCACATATATTATTTTCATATGCATTTATGCACACTTTCCTCTGGTATGTGCATTTTTGGTACACATTACTTGGTGGGAGAACTGCATTGCAAAACCTTAGAGGCAATAGCTCTGCATACCTGTAATACATGAAAATTGCTCGTGTGAGAGAATGCTGCAAAACCAAAAGGATATATTTCTGTGATGTGTGTAGAATAGAATAGAATAGAATAGAATAGAATTTATTATTTATACCCCACCCATCTGGCTGGGTTTCCCCAGCTACTCTGGGCGGCTTCAAACAAAGTATTAAAATACAGTGGTCTAAAAGAATAAATAAATAAAAATACAGTGGTCTGTTAAACATTAAAAGCTTCCCTAAAGAGGGCTGCCTTCAGATGCCTTCTAAAAGTCTGGTAGTTGTTCTTCTCTTTGACATCTGATGGGAGGACGTTCCGCAGGGTGGGTGCCACTACCGAGAAGGCCCTCTGCCTGGTTCCCTGTAACTTGGCTTCTCGCAGTGAGGGAACCGCCAGAAGGCCCTCAGCGCTGGACCTCAGTGTCCGGGCAGAACGATGGGGGTGGAGACGCTCCTTCAGGTATACTGGACCGAGGTGTAGGAGATAGTAAAATAAAAAATTTTAAAGTGTCAGAGCAAGAAAGACATAAAGCTGAAAAGGTGGCAGACTGAGGCTGACTTTCATGTTTAAATGGAAATTTGCTTTCAAAATAATCCTGTAAGGCAAAACAGTGCCACATGATCTAGGTCTACTCTTAAAAAAAATAAATATCTCATTTAATTTAATGGGGTTTGCTTCCTATGAAGTGCCTTACTTACTCCTTGCCCGTGTCCATTATTCACAGTGATCTAACTCCTATTGTGTAAGGAGTCCTCAGTAGCTTTAAATTAACATAAATGGGTAGGTTTGCTGAGTGACAACTGTATCTGTGCAAACAATCATCATTGTGTCATTTGCTATTCCATAGATCACTTTATTTGATAGTATGTACCCTGCTCTCGCTCTGCACACGCTGCAGAGAAGAGATGTTTGCACTAACAAAAATCATGCTTACTCAGATGTTACATCATATGGTATCAATGACGGGGATTTAATCAGTTTATATCCTGCACCCCCCGGGGTGGCTAACACATCAATGCAAAAAAAAAATTTTTTTTAAGGCATTCTAAAAACAATCTAAAAAACAGCGCTATTTTTCTAGAAAAAAAGGTGCCAGAACTCACTTGTGTTCTTTTATAATGGCAATGGCGCCCATGTTCTGGCTGAAAAAAAGTCCTGCCAAAAAAACACTTTATAAACATTATCCCAGCCAGTGGTTTCGGGGAGAGAGACACACCTCACCAGGGAGGGAATTCCATCAATGGGGATCCACCACTCAAAATGCTTTGATGGGCAACAAGGCCTCACTTGCCACTTGTAGGGTCACAGATGGGTGATAATGGGAGAGGCACTTTTCGGTACTTGGTCCAAGATTTAGGACTTTATATGCTAGGACAGTAAGCCCGTAAGTGGTTACATTCCAGGGAGCATGCCTAAACCCAAAATCTCATACCGTGGTACCTCGGGTTACATACGCTTCAGGTTACATACGCTTCAGGTTACAGACTCCGCTAACCCAGAAATAGTACCTCGGGTTAAGAACTTTGCTTCAAGATGAGAACAGAAATCGCATGGCGGCAGCAGCGGGAGGCCCCATTAGCTAAAGTGGTACCTAAGTTTAAGAACAGTTTCAGGTTAAGAACAGAACTCCGGAACGAATTAAGTACGTAACCAGAGGTACCACTGTATAGTCAAAACACATTGGGTACAATGGTGGGTGGGCTTGGCAAAGTTAATTTTCCTGGACACCCACTCCCTTTCGCCCCCTTATTATTTTTTTAAATGCCAAATGAGGAAAGCTCAGTGCACACAAGGCTTACCCCAACTCACACAAGTAACTTCAGCTCTCACTTTCCTGATTCGCTCCAGAAGAACACCGTGGTCAATGGCATCAGAAGGCATTGAGAGATCAAGAATACCAACAAGAGTCGCAGTCCGACTTTCTGTCTCCCAACAGAGGTAATCAATCAGGGCAACCAAGGCTCTTTTGGTACTTGAAACCAGGTTTCACACCAGATTAGCAAGGAGCTAGATCAGGCATGGCCAAACTTGGCCCTCCAGCTGTTTTAGGACTACAATTCCCATCATCCCTAGCTAACAGGACCAGTGGTCAGGGATGATGGGAACTGTAGTCCCAAAACAGCTGGAGGACCAAGTTTGGCCATGCCTGAGCTGGATAATCTGCTTCCTCCATGTATACCGGAAGCTAGCTGGTCACCACCCTCTCAATCACCTTGATCAGGAACGGAATATTAGAGTCTGGGCAATAGTTTTCTAAAACCTCTAGATCCAGGGACTGAACTTAAGAGTGAAAAAACAGGACACTGATATTAACAGGTGTGTCCATCCTTATACAGAAGTTTAGAGTGCAATGCATGAAAATTAAAACAAAAACCTATGGGGCATAATGAAGTTCTCTACTCTGATACACCAAACATGCTCTTTAGATCTAGCTGTAGATTATACCTCCATTCTATATGAATTCCAACAAAGAATACAGTTTCTTGGACATCCTCTAGATCAGTTTTAAAGCTCCTAGGATGTGAGCTTTCTTTTTCCAGGAGCGTAGGAGAACCTTCCGCAACATCTTGATGATGTAAAAGAACTGCTGTTTGGTACAGAATTTAATTCCAGGTAAGCCTCATTGCTAATTCTAAGCACGTACAGTTTCCATGTCTGCTTCGATGAAATGAACAGGGCTAGTAAGTTTCAACATCAAAGTGCTTAAAACTGGGGCTCTGCCATTTTCCCCCTCTCTATATTACAGGAAAATGCCACTTGTTCTCTGCAAATGGAAAATAGACGGTGATATCACTGAGACATATATAGAGTGGATTTTTCCTCCTCTATCAGCTTTGTTAGTGTTGGCAGAAAGTTACTATTTCAACAGTGGGAAAAGGATGGGGATTGGGCTAAACCAGTGATCTCATCATGTTACCAAATGGTTGCAAACTGGAGCTATTAACCAGTGACTGATGATGGGAGCATCCCATTTTTTATCTTTTTATTTACCTCAGTAAAGGCTGGCCAAGTAAAGATATGCTTTAAATGCTCCTATTTTTTTCAAGTTCAGGGCTGCATATTTATTTTGAAACGCTTAACAATTTTTTAAAGAAATGAATGTAACGGGATTTAAAAAAACTCTTATAAATTTAATATTTCTTAAAGTGCATTCCTAATGCCTATTGAATTGATTTTAGGAGGAGGAGGAAGAAGAAGAAGAAGAAGAGGAGGAGGAGGAGGAGTTTGGATTTGATATCTCACTTTATCACTACCCGAAGGAGTCTCAAAGCAGCTAACATTCTCCTTTCCCTTCCTCCCCCACAACAAACACTCTGTGAGGTGAGTGGGGCTGAGAGACTTCAGAGAAGTGTGACTAGCCCAAGGTCACCCAGCAGCTGCATGTGGAGGAGCGGGGAAGCGAACCCGGTTCACCAGATTACGAGTCCACCGCTCTGAACCACTACACAACACTGGCTCTCAAGTGCGTCTTATGAATTTCTAGTTGCAGGCATTAGCTTTTCAAATCTATAAAGTGTCTGAAGTACAGAAATGTGGTCACTCCAATTCAGTAAGCTCGTTCTGGGTGCAGAAGATGCCTGAGGCATAGAATCATAGAACTGTAGAGTTGGAAGAGACCCAAAGGTCATCTAGTCCAATCTCCTTCAATGCAGGGATCTCAACTGAAGCATCCATGACTGATGGCCATCCAGCCTCTGCTTGAAAACCTCCAATGAAGGGGAGTCCATTACTTCCCCAGGGAGTCCTTTTCACTGCCTAACAGCTCTTACTGTCAGAAAGGTCTTCCTGATGTTGAGTCAGAATCTCCTTTCTTGTAACTTGAAGCCATTGATTTGGATCCTACCCCCTAGAGCAGGAGAAAATAAGCTTGCTCCATCTTCCATATGACAACCCTTTAGATATTTGAAGATGGCTATCATATCTCTTCTCAGTCTCCTCTTATCCAGGCTAAACATACCAAATTCTCTCAACCATTCCTCAAAAGGCTTTGTTTCCAGACCCTTGATCATCTTAGTTGCTCTCCTCTGTACACGTTCCAGCCTGTCAACATCCTTCTTAAATTGTGGTGCCCAGAACTGGACACAGGTCTCCAGATGAGATCTGACCAAGGCAGAATGGAGCAGTACTGTAACTTCCCTTGATCTGCACACTATACTTCTGTTGATGCAGCCTAGAATAGATTAGCTTTTTTTTTGCTACTGCATCTCACTGATGACTCATGTTAAGCTTGTGGTCTACTAAGACCACAGATTCTTTTCACATGTACCACTGGCAAGTCAGGTGTCCCCTATCTTATATCTGTACAACTGGTTATTCCTGCCCAAGTGCAGAACCTTACATTTGTCCCTACTGAAATCATTTTGTTAGCTCCAATCTGTTAAGGTCATTTTGAATTCTGATTCTGTCTTCTACAGCATTAGCTACCCCTCCCTGTTTGGTGTCATCTGCAAATTTGATGAACACCCCTTCAATTCCTTGATCCAAGTCATTTGTAAAGACATTGAACAACAACATACCCAGGACAGAACCACTTGCCACTTTTTTCCAGGATGATGAGGACCCATTACTGAGCACTCTTTGGGTTCAGTCAGCCAACCAGCAACAAATTCACATTATAGTAACCTCATCCAGACCACATTTTACCAGCTTCTCCACAAGAATATCATGGGGGACTTTGTCAAAAGCCTCACTCAAATCAAGATACACTATGTCCACAGCGTCCCCCTGATCCACCAAGCTTGTACCTCTGGAAATGTTGGCACAAAGACTGGATGTGTGAATACATTATTCACACGGTGATATACATTCTGAGTAGGATATCCATTGAGTGGCTCATACTGCATCATAAAGTGTGGGTGGGGATGCCAATTTTAATTAGTGTGCCGCCCGGCCTGACCTACACTCCTTAATCTCATCTGCTTTCCTCCAAAGCCATGGAAGATGCTGTCTCATGACCAACACTGAAGTGAGATTAACTGCCAATCTAGACAGCTTTTGTACATGGATTATGGGCGGGTGGAGGCATCATGCTGTTCTTTGCCTCAGGCAGCAAAATGCCTTGGGTCAGTCCTGCTCACTTACCTGGGAGTAAGTTCCATTGAACTCAATGGGGATTACTTATGAGTAGACGCAAAAGGATTACACAGGGGGCACATTGGTGCCCTTATGTGTTGATCACATTGAGGAGATTTCACCCCTCCCATATCCAAGAATCTCATGATGATCTCTGCTGATTCTCCAGAGAGGAGGAGGCGTGTTCTGCTTCATATACTTTAGCTCCCCATTCTCCCAAAGAGGAGGAAGCACCAGAACAAGAGGATCAGAGAGTTTTGCGCAGATCCGAGAGAACAACCAAGGGTGTACCACCAAAAGGGTTTTCTCAAGAGTTTGCTAAGGCTGCGGTCACGAGCA
Organism: Podarcis filfolensis; assembly: GCF_964270895.1. Taxonomy (NCBI): domain Eukaryota; kingdom Metazoa; phylum Chordata; class Lepidosauria; order Squamata; family Lacertidae; genus Podarcis; species Podarcis filfolensis. The sequence goes on along the minus strand of NC_139603.1, from coordinate 26,493,756 downwards.
ACTCTGGTGGGGTTTTTAAACCAGGCATGAAGTGTGCTGAGAGTAATAGCACAAAACGCTTTATTTATTTCCTTACCTGACCTTAAGTGGTTCATGTGTAATACGTTAAAAGATCAGGATTGAAGGAGCAAGCGTTTAAGTACTGAAAGTGGTTTGTTCAAATCTGCCCAATTAGCAATGTCAATTTGCATTTGAGAGAGAGAAGCATGTATGAAGATTTTTCTAGAAGCTGCTTATTCATTTGTATTGTCACAATGTGTATTTTGTGTGAGTTACAGGTTGAGGTTTATGGTTTAACTCTTTCCTGATAGACACAGAGTGGTTGCAGTGACTGTTTAATGATGTGATAAAAGTGTCTTAGATAAAGGGGAGAGAGATACCTGCAGATGTGTTAACAAAGGTTGTAAGCAGAGAACAACTTTTGGAATGTGTGTGCAAATTGCAGTTATATTTAGATTCTTGAAATGGTCGGATGAAATGGGGGAGGATGAGGAGATTTCACCCCTCCCATATCCAAGAATCTCATGATGATCTCTGCTGATTCTCCAGAGAGGAGGAGGCGTGTTCTGCTCTCTACTTATTCTGCTCCAGCACCACATCAGTCAGTCAGTCAGTCAGTCAGTCAGTGTGTCGGAGAGAGAGAGACTGAGTGATATACATTCTGTGTAGAGATAAGGTTGCTGCTAAGAGCAGCTGCAGACACTCAGTGCAGCATTCATTTATGCTTAGACCTATTTAGCTCTGTATATAGTTGTGTATTATAGTTGTAGATAGAATAAAGAAGATATTCTACAGAGCTGCTCTCCGAATCATTTATACTCTGCTATACTCTGCTATACTCTGCTGTGTGACGACTGTCTACTTGTGGAACTGAATCCGGTGCTCACAACTCTAAGCTGTGAGTCCACAGCATTTTGACCTGTTCCTGTGCAGAAGGTGGTCTCTGGAAGTGCTACCCAGCTCGCCTAGCCCAGTCAGGGCTGAAGTGGATGAGTTCAGTTGGTGGCACTGGCTCAAGGGCGATGCGGACACACATCATCCTTGACCACTAGCTAGGCTGGTGAGGGCTGATGGGAGTTGTAGGTCACCTTATTGGGTACCTTTGTATTAGACAGATAACTGCCTTGTCAGTTCCCACATTTGAATTTCCAGCATGAGGGAAACTGAGCTCATACCGTATTTTTTGCTCTATAAGACTCACTTTTTCCCTCCTAAAAAGTAAGGGGGAAAGTGTGTGCATCTTATGGAGCGAATGCAGGCTGCGCAGCTGTTCCAGAAGCCAGAACAGCAAGAGGGATCGCTGCTTTCGCTGCATAGCGATCCCTCTTGCTGTTCTGGCTTCTGAGATTCAGAATATTTTTTTTCTTGTTTTCCTCCTCCAAAAACTAGGTGCGTCTAGTAGTCTGGTGCGTCTTATAGAGCGAAAAATACGGTAATTCCTACCTCCAATGTCTTTATTCATACCAGGTTGCCAGTTTAGTTTCTTTTTGCTTCTCTAACGTGATCTGATTCCCTCCTACCTGCCTTAAACATTGTGCAATGGACAGGTGAGCCTGAAGGTCTGTGTCTGAGTCAACAGGCTGTTTACATGCCCCAGCCAGGTTTGGCTGGGTTCAGAATTGGCCAAGACAAGTTTTGCACATCCTTAACTGGCCAGCCTTCTTTATGATGCCTTTTTTATGGCTGTTAAGACAGTTAAACCTTTTTACTGCAAAGCAGCTGTCCTCCCACCCTCCTTGACAAGTGAGAAGAAAGATCCTCAGGGCATGCGCCCAGGTGTATTTATAGAAAAATCCAAAGCTATTTGTGTTCATTATAAATTCTTCACTTGCCTAACAGAAGAAGAAAAATCCCCACCTTTGTCTAGCACATTGCTGAGCAAGGAAATACCAATAAGTAGCAATTACAGTGACAATACTGATTTACTTAGTGGTGCCGGGTATTTTCAGCAGTTTGTCACACCCTTTTGCAAAAAGGTGCAAAATTCTGCATAGGGAGGCAGGAAACCGAGAAAGAGGAAAGAGTGGCTGGCAACATGTCAGTAGGAAAGGATCTGTTCTTTTTAGTGCTCTCAGTTTATCATTTTCCCAATCTTAAATTCAGTCCTCCACATTTTTTTAATCTTCATAAAAATTCATCAGTTTAGTACAAATTTCTCCTAATGAACACATTTTTGTTTGCAGCTTTGACAGATGCACACATTTTTGCAAGAAAATTTCCCTATTTTGTATGGTATTTTCACCAATACCGTATTTTTTCTGGGTATAAGGTGATATTCTTTGCTTTACAATATTGCTTTCTTAATTTAGGCTTCAGAAAAATAGGGGTCGTCTTATACATGGGGGCATCTTATACACGGAAAAATATGGTATGGTAATTCTTATGCACACTTTCCCCTAGTCTATGCATTTCTGTATACATTGGCTGGAAAACTGCACTGAAAGATTCAAATAACTGTGAATTTTGAAGAAAAGCCGTGCTTCATATTCTCATATTCTTTAGGAAAGTACAGATTTGATAGATTCGCTATTAAATGTGAATCTATCTCCTCTGAAGTTCTTTACAATCAAGCAGTGTATCAGCTTTATGAAGCAAATATGACATTTTGAAATAAATAAATGTGAACTAAATCAAATTTCTCTCCCAACCCTACATTTCAGATTAGGGCTGAAGAGACCTATGCTGGAATCTCCACTCACCACTATGGGCTAGTCCCTCCTTCTCAATGTAACCCTCCTTATGTAGTCACCAAGTTATATAATTCCCAGCAACCCTATATTTTGTATATAATAATAACAACAATAATGTATTATTTATATGCTGCCCATCTGACTGCGTTGCCCCAGCCACTCTGGGCAGCTTCCGACAAATTAAAACATCAAACACAGCGAAACATCAAATATTAAGAACTTCTCTCAGATGAGCAGGGTACAAATAATAAAGTTGTTGTTGTTGTTGCTATACATGCTCAGAGCTGTTTGGCCTTTTTAATATATGAGGAAACGTAGGCAAAATTGCTACTGTTCTGGAAGTTGGGAAATAAGAGATACCGTATTTTTTGCTCCATAAGACGCACCTGACCATAAGATGCACCTAGTTTTTAGAGGGGGAATGCAAGGGGAAAAAATCTTTAAAGGGAGCACTGAGCAGAGCCTGTATGCATCCCAGGCTCTGCTCAGCGCTCCCTTTCACAAGCCACGTGGAGCATGTGTGTGGCGCTTGCAGGCTTTTCCCCAAGGAGGGAGAAGGGCAGCTCTTTAAAGGGAGCGTGGCTCTTGCTGGCTTTTGCAGGAGGTGGAGGAAGGGGCAGAGCTAGAGCAGCGATCCCTCTCACTGTTCTGGCTTCTGGGATAGTTGCGCAGCCTGCTTTCGCTTCAGTAGACTCACACACATTTCCCCTTACTTTTTAGGAGGGAAAAAGTGTGTCTTATAGAGCGAAAAATACGGTAAGTGGAATTGTGATCGTTCCTCAGTCAAGCAAGGTGCCACCACTGAGGGGACTCCTCTGCCATAGACACCAACCAATTCTCAGATGGTGGGAGCATCTGCATCTGAACATCCGAGTTGTGTGGGGAAGTGCACATGAAGACAAGTGGTCCTTTGAGTATGCCAGTTTGAAACTCAGCCCCAAGGGCCTGCAAGATCAAAAGCAGCACTTTAAATTGGGAGTAAGTATAGATGCCATGTGACAGCTCTGTTCAGGGAATGCATCTGTGATTCTAGGAAAAGCTGGCAACTCTCACCCGTGCCCTTATGATCCAACAATCAGTCAGAGCAAACTGCTTCCCAAGCCTCTCTTGCAACAGCTATCAAATGAATAAACAACACAATAGTTTATATATCCTCCTCCCTTCCCCAGGTAGGTGTGGTTTCTAGTAAATGCATTCCAGATACCTGGGCAATGTCTTCTGACAAGCTATTGAATTAACTTGAATTGCTTCACTCCAGGTAATTAGAGCTCCAAGATCTATTTGGGTATTCCAATGACTTTAAGGGCAATGTCTGTGTTCCTGTCTCAGCCTAGAAAACTGCATCTGGTGCTGCTAGCCGGTAGAAAATGGGGATGTTTTAAACAGGCCATGGATTTCCCCAGGCTGTAGTGTTGCAAGATTTGAGGGATATCTCCAGAGCACTATTCCATTTCCAACCTTCAAGAAAGTCAAAGTTACCTGTGTGGTTCTACCCCACCGCCACTATTTCATCCTCACAGCAACCTTGCTAGCCTGAGAGATAGGGACTGGCACAAACTCGTCCCAGTGAGTTTCACAGATAAGCGGGGCTTTGAACTCAGGTCTCAACAGCCGTAGTTGAATGCTACCCATGATGCCGTGCTGACTGTCAGGTGCTCTATGGGTCTTCATTTACAAATGAGAGGCTTGGGTAGTGGCTCCAGAATGAAGGGAAATTCCTTTCCTGAGGGAAAGAGGAATATGTACTCCAAAACAAGTATTAACATATTTCTTCAAATTAAAATATTCCCTTGCCCTGAATACATTATTGCATAATGATTGCACAATAGCCAGGGCAGATTTTATTTTATTTTTTAAAATGGCTGTATGATACGCCAAGGCCCAAGACAACTTTTCTCCCACATCCTATTGAGAAAATCTTAAGTCCAGCTCTCGCTAGAAGAGCTAAGTATTGGTCTGTTATTTTCTTTGTGACCACATCCACACCATACATTTAAAGCACTATGATGCTACTTTAAACAGTCGTGGCTTCCCCCAAAGAATTCTGGGAGATGTAGTTTGTTATGGTGCTGACAGTTATTAGGAGGCCCTATTCCCCTCACAGAGCTACAATCGACAGAGTTCCTGTGAAGGACGATTGTAGCTCCATGAGGCAACAGGGGCCTCCTAAAAAGCGCCTTTAACAAACTACATTTCCCAAAATTTGTTGGGGAAGCCATGACTGTTTAAAGCAGTATCATAGTGCTTTAAGCGTATAGTGTGATTGTGGCCCAGGAAGAAGCAAAAATGCCTCTAGATATGCAAATTCTAGATAAATACAATTCAGAAATGCTAGGGTGCTCAAAAACAATCCAGGAGCTTTCCGCAGTTTGCTTTGTTCTGTCTTTTAGGAGACAACAGACTAGTAACAATGGAAGATGGCAGGCACAAGAGTTGCGAAAGGCATTTTCATTAGATTATGTCATGGGGTGAACAGTTTGTAACAGTTCTCATTCTGACATATAAAGCAATTAAGCACCACCTGTTATTGCTGGCTCTAAAAGTAGAGCTTGGCACCCCAGTCCTAAGCACATTTATTTGGAAGTGTCTCTTGATTTCAGTGGATCTTACTTCCAAATTTTCTGAATTGCAGCCATTGAGAGCAAAGAGCAGGCAGTCAAAGAAATTAAACACAGACATACAAACTCAATACTTGACCACGTGAGTCGCATCCATATTTGCATGGTGTACCACTTTTCAAATATAACTGGGATATACCACCTGAACCTTTCTAATAATCTGAACCTATATAATAATAATAATAATAATAATAATAATAATAATAATAATAATAAATACATTTATGCTGATAAGCATTGACAAACATAATGCATATTGGTCTGGATCACACACAGTGGTAAGCCAAAATCATACCCTCCAACATTTCTCCGATGAAAATAGGGACTTCCTAAATTATCATCAACATCATCATCATCATCATACCCTGCCCATCTGATGGGGTTGCCCCAGCCACTCTGGGTAGCTTCCAACATATTTAAAAACATAATAAAACATTAACATTAAAAACTTCCCTATACAGGGCTGCCTTCAGATGTCTTCTAAAGGTTGTACAATGACTTTATCTCCTTGGCTCGGGGGTCGCATAACTCCATACCCTCCAACATTTCTCTGGTGAAAATAGGGACGTCCTAAGGAAAAGCGGGACATTCTGGGATCAAATCAGAAACCGGGACGACGTCTGTAAATCTGGAACTGTCCCTGGAAAATAGGGACACTTGGGGGATCTGCAAAATGTGGCAGACAGCAAATGACAGATCCTGATGCCCAGAGAAAATAGTGCAGCCCCATTGCTCCTACCTCAGTCCTGCTGCTACGGTCCTCACTACCAGAAGCTGAGCCATGGTTTGGATTAGTGTCTCATGTGAACCTGGGCTCATGGTTTGTCTCTCCATGGGCAGTCAACCCCAAACAAACCTTGGTCACTGTTTGTGGTTTATTTGGAGCAGGACTAGCCATGAGCCCAAGTTCATGTGTAACACTAAGCCAAACCATGTTGTAGATGTGGGTATTGTGGGAGCAGGGGGGGAGTGAAGTGGCAGGTTAATTTTTGCATTGGGACTCACCATTCATAGTAAGGCTTTGTCTGCTTAACCCTTAAGTGTGAACAAGGCCATGGTCAAGGCTTCATTAGCCTGCATATCCATCATTTTTTATAAAAAAAATCATTTGTAAACCACATGATATTTGTAAGCCACAAATCTCTTTTGGCTTGGTGCCGTTCACCCTCGTAACACTAAAACGTGGTTTAGGATTACAGGTAAACACAGCCATAAATAAAAGAAAGGCCATTATGAGGGTAGATGCTCATGCCCCATAGTGTCCAGATCATTTCTTTTGAGGCATCTGATCAAGGCCTGTATTTTAAAATGAGCTTAAAGATATATTTGCAAATGTTTGTATGTTTCATGCCAGGCAGAAACCAGCTGGCTAAGTACTCTGCCAGTTGTTTATCTTCCTGCTCTCCTGAACAAGGGTCCCCCTGATTTATAGCAGTAGCAGGAGACAAGTTTCTCAAAGTTGCAAAAGGGAAATACAGGCTGGGAGCAAATGTTACACTGACCCTACAAATTACAGAATACAATCAAGCTGCAAAAACACTAATTAAGAGTTGGTAAATAGTAAGATTTATTGTTTAACAGAAAATAATACCATGTGCCTCCCATCAGACTCTAGCCATATTTTCCTAAAGTTTAAGGTATACTGAGAGAGTTAAAAGGGCAATAAATTTTGGGAAGAGCTAATGGGAAAAGCAGCTGGCTGGGAAAGGGGGGTGTAAACTGAAGAGGCTTCTTTTGAAGCTGTTTTTTACTGAGTTCCTTTTTTACTTTGCAAAGGTCTTTTCTTCTAAAAAGCTATCTATGTTATGTATGAGATTTGTTGGCTTAATGTAATTATGCAAAGGATTTAGAAAGTAAGAAATGTTAGATTCTTATGTTGGATTCTTATTTCATTGATGGTGTGTGAGAATGTGAACCCAAGATCTCTGTTTAGATACAATTTAATACCATGAGCCATTTGTTTTAGCCATTTGTTTTGGAATGCAGGGGCAACAGGGGCAAAAGGTGATCTGGTAATTAAGATGCCTTGTCGAGGCAAATGTAAGATATATGGCTACTTGTCTGCCATTTATGGATAGAAGGAAATATAGCTCTTTGTCTCCCATAAAAGGTAATAGGAAATGGGTGTATCTTTTATGATTGGTTCTAGCAAACTGCCAATAGGAATTTCAACCAGGCTGATTGGACAGAGGCAGCCAAAGGAGGAGCAAGGGGGCTGGGTTGAGGAAATATAAGTGCTGGCCATCAGGGCTGGAGTGGGCAGAGCTTTGGTAACCATATACCACTGTGTCTCTCATTTATTTGTCTGACAAATAAATTATTATTTTAATTTCTCTATTGCTGCATTGAATATTTCATTCCAGCTAAGCGTTAACCACAAGCAGGGTGCTACATTTTAGCATGAAAAGGATTGAGGTGTAACATCAAAGTTTGGGCACATTGAGGCTTCAGTTGTAAGTGAGCACCGTGTGTTTCTGTGTGTGGTTATTTGGAGGGAAATATCTGCAGGGAGGGGAGCAGTTTCTTCATTTCTGCTTCTTCTGTTTCTTCCTTTCTGCAAATGCCACCCCACCTTAACGTTATGGGCAAACCTGGGAGTCGGAATTCTTTGTTTGCTTCATAATACGTAGTCTGCCCTGAGTGGTGATTTATTATTTTGCTTGTTCAAGAGAGGCTGGAAAGGGAACAATATACAAAATGGAAGGGAGTTTATAAAGGTTGCTTGCCAGCCTCTGGTCTAGATACTGCTAAATCATCTCTGACAACCAGAGATTACTTGCCTCCCTCAGGCTAAGAGGCATCTAACCAAAGAGCATTGTCAGGAAATTGTGCTACATGTTACATCAGAGTGAACTTTTAAAAAGGCATTTCCTGGAGAAAGACACTCCAAGTGCTGTTTTTGCCTCTCTCACACTGCGTATGTGAAATCAAGAAATACAGCTTTAGATATGCTCATAACAGGCTTTAAGACTGATTAATAGTAATGTAGGAAGAAACATTAAAAATCTTTTTTATAAATATAAAAGCAAGGGTAGTGATGCTGGTTCATAAGAAAACACATTGTGGACATATGCTTACATGTCCTCCGCCTGCCATGGGGTTGACTGTCTGATGTGGAAATATGGAATACAGTCATACCTCATGTTACGGACTCTTCAGGTTACATGTTTTTGGGTTGCGGACTGCGGGAAACTCAGAAGTACAGGAACGGGTTACTTCCGGGTTTCATCACTCGCGCATGCGCAGAAGACCAGATCACGCTGGTGCCTGCGCAGATGCGGCGCTTCAGGATGTGACCACTGCAGGTTGCAGACGTGCCTCTGTCACGGATTAAGTCCACAACCCGTGGTTCCACTGTACTGATCTTAAGAATGGAAAGTGAGGAATCAAAAGTGCAGATCCCTCCCCCAGTTTCTAATCCAGATTTTCCATTTCTACAGTTTAAATTTTAAAATAACACAGGAAAACATTCTGATGAGAATGACATCGCATGGGTGTGATGCAGAACTGGTATGCATGATCAGCCTCAAGTCCCCAGGACAATGCTGTTTGCAAGCACCCCAGATTGTATTTTGTTGCCATCTGTGGTGAGGGAGGCAGCAGAGCTCTTCTTAGCAGCCACCAGCTAGTGGCCACTATCCTCACCCCAGTGTCCCTGGAAAGGCACTACATTATGACTTAGCATCCTTCAGAGAGAGCTTATGGAAGAAAAATGGTGGCTGCCTCATTAGCTTGACCCCTGCCTCATCTAATTTGACTCTAAGTAGCTCAAAGAACTTTTAGATAGACTGGTGCTCTCGGCCTTGCTGATGTGGTCCAAAGAAAAGCAGAACAATCTGTTTGGCACCAGCTTGGCTGCAGGTGTTGCCAGAAGGAGGTATACAAGGTGCAATCCAGCCAACTTAAGGACTCCGCTCTGGATTTGTTTACTCATTAGCTGTTTCTTCTGCAGAAGATATTTTGCAAGGCAGCGGGAGTCTGGGATCAGAGTTTGCCTTCTCCTGCCTTCCAAGGTCAATGAACCCCAGCTGCCCCTCCCTTCCCTCTACAGCCGGGGTAGTCAACCTGGTCCCTACCACCCACTAGTGGGCGTTTCAGGATTCCAGGTGGGCAGTAGAGGGTTCTACGGCACATGTTACTGCAGCACTGTTAGGCAGTAAGGAAATTTTACCATCAAGAAAGAGGCAATAGTGGCCGGTAGGTATAAAAAGGTTGATGACCCCTGCTCAACAGCATCTGCAGAAACCACATTCTTGATCACTATTGGTGTCATCTGCTCAATCCACCATAGCTGGGGAAGTTCCTAATTCACCTGATTCACCAAGGGTTTGGGACCCATCAGCTACCCTCACCTGATTTAGCTGACCAGTCAAAGCCGTTCCTGGGGTGTGGCCACTGTCGCATGTTGACAGCTTCCAGAAGCCACAGGTGAGAGCTGAGTGCAGGGTGAGGACCAAAGGTGAATAATAATAATAATAATAATAATAATAATAATAATAATAATACTAATAATAATACCCCACCCATTTGGCTGGGTTTCCCCAGCCACTCTGGGCAGTTACAACATATCTAAAAACTTAATAAAAACATCAAGCATTAAAAACTTCTCAATACAGAGCTGCCTTCAGATGTCATCTAAAAGTTGTGTACAAACTACCCCAGAAGGAGCATGACATGTCCCCCACCATAGGTGCTAAAGGTAAAGGACTCCTGGATGGTTAAGTCCAGTCAAAGGCGACTATGGGGTTGTGGCGCTCATCTCGCTTCAGGCCAAGGGAGCTGGCGTTTGTCCACAGACAGCTTTCTGGGTCATGTGGCCGGTAGGACTAAACCGCTTCTGGTGCAATGGAACATCGTGACAGAAACCAGAGCGCATAGAAATGCTGTTTACCTTCCCACCACTATTTATCTACTCACACTGGTATGCTTCTGAACTGCTAGGTTGGCAGAAGCTGGGATAGCACCCCATCAAGCAGATTCGAACTGCCAAACTTCCGATCAGCAGGCCCAAGAGGTTCAGTGGTTTAGACCACAGCGCCACCTGCTCCCAATGGGTGCCACCCCTTCCCTGACTCCCCATACGCACTGTGTAATGGGACATACTAGATGTATTACCCAAGAGGAGCTAATAACAGAAAGGGGTGGGTCAAGGACACAAAATGTTTGTTTGCTGGTTATATTGCATTGCTTCCCTCATCAGCTTAAATAAACATTCTGTTTAAATAAACATTCTGTAAATGTTTTGTCCATCGTGTTACTTAAACAATGCTTTGCTATATGGGTTACAATGTGTATTTCTCTGCCCTTTATAGCTCTTGATGCAGAGCACAAATACAATTGCGACCACCCTTTGTATATAGGAATTTTCAAAGGCGAAATGGTAAGCTTCAAGGAATCACCTTTGTTCTGATCACTGGCAACACATCACAGCGGGTCATATCAGATTCTATCTCAGATCACCTGATATAGGTTTCATAATTTGTCACGAGGCCCATGAACACTTCAAAGAGATCAAGAGGGGTGTGCGCTTATCTGCAGACAGCAGGGATATTCCTGTGCTTGTTTTTAAAATTAGGAGGTCCGTGTTAGCAGATGCATGTTTTCTTAATGAAATCAAGGGCACAATGTATGTATAGGGCTTTATAAATGGAGGACCCCTGGAGTTTTTTTGTTCTAAAAGTGAAGGATATAAATGGCTAATTGTATAGTTTTGCCAGGGAAGAAGCCCGGCTCGATGTCAAGTTATAGAGTGTTATTATAATAATTAATCCTTTGGCTAGTTGATGACTTCCAGTATCAATACCAACTATTATAATGTTAATCACATGGAAGTGGTTAACAAACAGTGCATGTACATTTATTTGTTATTCTCATGGCAAATGGGATTCATTTTAAAAGCCCAGTTGATCAGGATGGATTTTTTAAGGCCAAAAATTGATAACAAAATGAACAGCTTAAGACAGGCATAGGCAAACTTGGCCCTCCAGATGTTTTGGGACTACAATTTCCATCATCCCTGACCACTGGTCCTGTTAGCTAGGGATGATGGGAGTTGTAGTCCCAAAACATCTGGAGGGCCAAGTTTGCCTATGCCTGGCTTAAGAGATAAGCAGTGACACATAAATAGATACATAAGTAGATTCAGTCTGTCACTATATTTATATCCCACTTTTCCTTCAAATGAGTTCAAGGTGGGATATAAATTGAATGAATGAACGAATGAATGAATAAGTGATTGAGTGAAAAAGCCACCATTGGCAACCTAGATTGTCTGTACTTCTGTCTCACTGCTTATCACTTAAGTATCACCTGATTTGTTATCCCCTATTAGGCTTCTAAACCACCTGTCATATTTTTGCCTTTCTGTAAATACAGAAAAATGAAGAACTTCAATTCGTAATTCTGATCAGGGTACAGAGCACTGATGTACCTTGACCTACTGTCTAAATAAACCAGGTCAACCAAGCAGAGTATCGTTAATGGTGTTACGTAATATTTTGCAGTGCCTGAGGCATTACAGATTTAATTAGTGCATCACCCTGAAATTCCGAGAAGTGTTACATAAATGTTTATACTGGTGGAGATGAACATTACGTAGCCCTTTTGTTTAGAGATGTCATAAGTAATGAAGTCCTTAAGTAACTACAGGGGTGCAGAACGTGAGAATCACATCGCACCCGCAACCACACACCTGGCTAGGAGCTAGCAGGCATCACCACTGGCATTAATGGGGCCTTTTTTTCCTGAGACTCAGCGGCAAAGTGAAGAGAAAAGCTTCTCTCTTCTTGCCCATCACTTTTGCAGTGAAGATTGACTCCCCTGACCCTGTTAATCAGAGAGAGAGAGAGAGAGAGAGAGAGATGTAACTGCCTGCTATGTACTTAAGCCATACCCTCCAAGTGTCCCTATTTTCCAGGGACAGTCCCAGAATTATGAAACCCATCCTGGCTTCTGATTTGATCTTGAGATGTCCCTATTTCCCCTGCCGGTGCTGTTGCTGCTGAGCTCGGGGAGGAGGATGAGCTGGTGCTTGTCCTTTGTGGTGGCAGCTGCTACCAGATAGCATCCTGTTGCCTTTCCATGGCTGCTGCTGCTGGCCTGCTCCCTTTGGATACTTGTAGGCACCTGCTGGAGAGCAGGCAAGGAGGAGAAATGTCCGCCACTGCCAAGGCCCAGCCCTGTGTGACACACTGGCTCTGAGGGACAGGCAGAGAGCAGGATTGCTCTGTGTAGGAAGAAAGGTGGAGCGAGTCTTGATGATGATGATGATGATTAACTTTTTGTTGCAAACAATTTACATAAGAAATCAGGGGAAAAAAGAACAATTAAAACAAACAGACAAAAACAGGGAAAAAACAAACCTCAACAGCAGCACTAGACAATACATCAACTATCATCACACATTCTTTTGACTTCCAATTCACCTTTTTGTGCTTTCAACGTTTTCTTAGCTTATATGCACTTTCTGTTGCCTCTATTACACATCTGAGATTATCTGCGTTTATAACTCTCCTTACTCTTCAAGATTCAGTCTAAGCCTGTCAGAAGCATAGCTGTCAACTTTTTCCTTTTTTTAAGGGAAATTCCCTTATCCCGAATAGGATTCCTCGCAAGAAAAGGGAAACGTTGACAGCTATGGTCAGAAGATTTACATTTCCACAATATTGTTTTAAGTATTCTTTCAATATTGCCCACTCTTTAAACACATTCTGGTTTGGGTTTCCTCTTATTCTCCCAGTCATTTTCACAAGTTCTAAGTCATGGTTCGGCAAACTAAGGCCCAATCACCTTCTAAATCTGGCCCAATTGCCTTCTAAATCCAGCCCGTGGACGGTCCGGGAATCAGCGTGTTTTTACATGAGTAGAATGTGTGCTTTTATTTAAACTGCATCTCTGGGTTATTTGTGGGGCATAGGAATTTGTTCATTTTTTTCCTTCAAAATATAGTCCAGCCCCCCCCCACAAGGTCTGAGGGACAGTGGACCAGCCCCTGCTGAAAAAGTTTGCTGACCCCTGTTCTAAGTATTCTATCATCTTCACCTGCCAGTCAAGCTTTGTAGGAATCAGGAGTCTTGGTTTTTTTTAAATAAAAAATAAATAAATTATGTGTCTGCATCTAATCTTGCCCCTTTCTAAATAAATAAATAAATATTGGTGTGTGTTTTTCTTCTTGTAGATCTACCAAAGAATAAAATAAAATCAGGGTTAAGAGGTTTTCTCTCTTTCTTTGATAAATTTTATTAGTTTTCAATTACAGTCCAATAATAGCCTCATTATAAAAATGCCAAATCATAATACAATTACTAATACCAATCATTCAGATACCAAATTATATAATTTAGGTGGCTCCCCGCATGCTGGAATTCATGGTTTTGTGATTTTCTTTATTTCTGTGTTTCAAAATTTTTACTCCCGTCAAGATAACAATCCCTTATACAACAACTGCAATATTAACAACTTCCATTCGTATTGACACATTAAATGATTTTTAAAAACTACAAGTGAGGCACTCAAACTATATCCTCATTATTCCTGTGTTTGGCAATTATTCTGCCCGTGATGTTTCTTCCTGTCCTTGTAAAATGTTATGCCTATCTTTTCCCGGTTGTCACTGTTCTTGGGCGCAGCTAATATTCCATTGTTGTTTCAGAAATTCTACAAGGATTAAGAGGTTTTCTCAGGACTGTGGAGGGAGTGTGTGCTGTGTCCATTGGGGGGGGGTGACACTTGCCCTTCTTCTGATAGGAAATGCTTGGGGCGGAAATAAAAAGTGAGGGGGTCAAAGAGGGTCAGTTGGCGGGAGTGAGAAATGCCTCTGTTTTCATCTGAGGAATGTTGGAGGGTATGCTTAAACACTACTTCCTCAAAGGAGCAGGACTAGAGGAAGCTGAGTTTGTGTCTGTACTGATTGTTTATATGGGGGGTCACAGTATAAAGGTAAAGGACCCCTGACCATTAGGTCCAGTCGTGAACGACTCTGGGGTTGTGGTGCTCATCTCGCTTTACTGGCCGAGAGAGCTGACATTTGTTCGCAGACAGTTTTTCCTAGTCATGTGGCCTGCATGACTAAGCTGCTTCTGGTGAAACCAGAGCAGCACATGGAAACACCATTTATCTTCCTGCTGGAGCAGTACCTATTTATCTACTTGCACTGGCGTGCTTTCGAACTGCTAGGCGGGCAGGAGCTGGGACTGAGCAACAGGAGCTCACCCCATCACAGGGATTCCAACTGCCAACCTTCCGATCGGCAAGCCCTAGGCTCAGTGGTTTAGACCACAGCGCCACCCACGTCCCTACATATAGTCAATGCTAATTTAAGACAAGTGGATTGGATTCAAAGATGCCTTGCACAAACAGAAAACTGCTTCCACTTGTGAATCTCAGAAGGGGCAGCAAGGAAGCTAGACCTCCAAGACTGGCCAGAGCAAGCAAACAAACTGCTGCTGTAATAAAGGGTGGTTTATATTCTATAATGTTCATTTTGATCAATTCTTAGATTTCTTTTTTAAAATTCAAGTATATGTATGACCGTGATGGATTTGTTTCAACAATATGGAATGTGATGTTTATAACTCTCACTATTTGCTCTAGAAATTCACTCATCAAGTCCTGACCACTTGTATCAGTGTAAATGTGCATGGGTAGAACTCCACCCCATGTTAACATTAGGATTCTGCCATTGTGGTCGCCTGCATTTTGATGTGGCTTTTAACATTCCATCTATTTTTTGGAAGCCAAGCAGAATTCACAGGACTGGCCCAAGACATTTTGGGATCTGAAGTAGAAGCTCCAGTGGAAACCCTGAATTAAGATATAGCAAAGAAAGAAAGAAAGAAAGAAAGAAAGAAAGAAAGAAAGAAAGAAAGAAAGAAAGAAAAGATCATTTAAATATTCTAGCACAATGAAATAACCAAAGTGTGATAACTTTTCATGGTGCCCCAAATTTGCTGTTTCAGGCAGTCAACTCACTTTGCCCAATGATAGAGTCAGCACTTTCACACTTTCCAAGGCAATATGCAATAGAAAGCCATCCTTTGAAATTCACACATCTTCAAATTTTACAGTGCTGCTCTCCAGCCAATTAATGTCTATAAAAATGCATATACTAAAAATGCATATAAAGTACCTAAGAATGCATACTGTATATTGGTGAAAAATAACACAAATGTGTTTTATATCAGTGAAATTTGTTTGCAAAAATCGCATTAAAATGTGAATATTGGGATAAGTTGGCACAAAAATGTTGGTGATTTCTCATGAGGGCTTAAAAAACACTTTCACAAATTTCACAAATTGATGCGGAAATGCGGAGAACTCAACTTGAGGCTGGAAAAATGAGAAACTGGGAGAAATCAAAATTGACAGACTCAAGCATCCCTACATATGGATTGCTGTGTTTCCAAAGAGAAATTCTTTCCATTTCAGATTGACAGGAGCTCACTGAGACGTGAAACACTGAAAGCTCTATTCATTGAGAAGAGAACCCAGTATTTTCCCCCCCCCCTGGAGAATCATCACCCACATGGGTCTACAGGTGTAAGCAGGAAGGCCTTCATTAGAAAGAAAGAAAAACTCAACTGTGATTATGTTTGCACAGCAGCACACAAGAGGAATTTAGTTTCATAAGCGAGCAGATGGAAACCAGGGGAGGGGAGCAATAGGGGTGGGCAGGATCAGATCTCAGAATATCTTAAGGAGGAGACTGCAGAAGAACATATGTGCAGGTCACATGCACAGGTTATAATTGCTTTCCTTTTCATTTCCCCCAAAACAGATGTTTATCTTTAGAAACAAAAAAAAATCCATTAAAGAAAATAGTTTGTTTACACTTTCCTCAACATTCTTAACATTTAAGCATGTGCTTTAAAATTACTGGGGATTACAGTCTTCTGTTAGCTCACTCTCCCCGTTCAAGTTATAGTTCTGTGCAAAACACACACACAAATTGTCAGAACTGGTTCAAGCCCACAATGGTTGGGTTCCTTGGTCACATAATACACCCATTTGTGTGCACGTTGTTGTTTAGTCGTTTAGTCGTGTCCAACTCTTCGTGACCCCATGGACCAGAGCATGCCAGGCACTCCTGTCTTCCACTGCCTCCTGCAGTTTGGTCAAACTCATGCTGGTAGCTTCGAGAACACTGTCCAACCATCTCATCCTCTGTCGTCCCCTTCTCCTTGTGCCCTCCATCTTTCCCAACATCAGGGTCTTTTCCAGGGAGTCCTCTCTTCTCATGAGGTGGCCAAAGTATTGGAGCCTCAGCTTCAGGATCTGTCCTTCCAGTGAGCACTCAGGGCTGATTTCCTTAAGAATGGATAGGTTTGATCTTCTTGCAGCCCATGGGACTCTCAAGAGTCTCCTCCAGCGCCATAATTCAAAAGCATCAATTCTTCGGCGATCAGCCATCCTTATGGTCCAGCTCTCTCTTCCATACATCACTACTGGGAAAGCCATAGCTTTAACTATACGGACCTTTATCGGCAAGGTGATGTCTCTGCTTTTTAAGATGCTGTCTAGGTTTGTCATTGCTTTTCTCCCAAGAAGCAGGCGTCTTTTACTTTCGTGACTGCTGTCACCATCTGCAGTGATCATGGAGCCCAAGAAAGTAAAATCTCTCACTGCCTCCATTTCTTCCCCTTCTATTTGCCAGGAGGTGATGGGCCCAGCGGCCATGATCTTGGTTTTTTTGATGTTGAGCTTCAGTGCACAGAGTATTCCAAAAGAGATCGACACTAGGGCTATATACAAATCAGCAGCTTAAAACACAATGTAGATGTTTCCTTCCACTGTGTTTCAAGTTGGATGCACACTGTTGTACACACCACCAGTATGTGTGTGGGGGGGGGGTGGAATTTGCTCATTACCTGTTTGGTTTTCCTGCACCCCCTGCAACTCTTACTCACGAAGCTGTCATCCGTGCGTGTGCAATGGCTGCCTCAAATTTACTCATTTCAGCTTGTCCGCAAAGTGAACTTGGCTTAGGTTTTTGTTCCGAATTGAAGCTGATTTAATGGGAAAGACACCAAATAGCGGTATTTTCCAAGAATCTGTGGGAGAGCTCTGCATGATGGGTAGCACCATCATAGCTGTCAAGTGTCCCTTATTTGAAGGGACAGTCCCTTATTCCAGCGCCATGTCCCGCTGCTGTCCCTTATTGATAGATGTCCCTTAAACGTCCCTTAAATGATGTCCCTTAAATTTCAAAGGAAGCAGCTCCTCTCCCTCCCTCCCTGCCGGCCAGGGAGGAGGGAGGCTCCAACTGTGTTGCTTGGCTGTGTTGTTCACCCAATAAGAAGTCTAAGAACGACTGGGGGGTGGAGCTTGCATGCCTTATGTGCGGCTAGTTAATGCAAGCTGAGGAGGTTTTTGAATGCTGGACGCCATTTTGTTGCACGTGCTGCTGCAAACTTTGCAGTGCAAAGCCAGGCCAGGGAGCCATCTTAAGTTGAGGCTGCATAGGCCTTGTGGTGCATGTGATTCAGATTCTATTCAGTTGAACCTCTGGTTACAAAGTTGGTTGGACAGTGTTCTCGAAGCTACCAGCATGAGTTTGACCAGACTGCAGGAGGACAGGAAGACTGGAGTGCCTGGAACAGGTGAGGCTGAAGGTCCCTTATTTTGGCTGCTGGTCCCTTATTTTCAAGGCTGCTGGTCCCTTATTTTCAAATCTGTAAGTTGACAGCTATGAGCACCATGTGTGCACAGATTCAAAAGCCAGCAGTGGGAGCACACTTGAGCCAGAGTACATGGTAATGTGGACACCGTCTAGCATGCACAGGGCTCTGTGCGCATGTGGGAGCAAGGCCTATGCGCTCACATGGCCTTTGGGTCAAGGAGGTGAATTCTCTGAATTCTTTGTTCTCTCACAGGGATACATGTGCCTTACTGTGTATAAATGTGAGAAAACAGGACTAAAAAGATGGCAGCACAGAGTAGGGAAAGGAATCTGGAGGAAAGAAGGTGTTTTCCTTGCTTTGTTATAAAGAGGAGGAGGAGGACAAGAAGAAGAAGGATAAAAAGGAGGGCAAGAAAGTCCCTTCTAAATATGTTTGTACTAAAAATACATCAAACCCCCCAAAATAAAGGAATAGGAGAATGTCACTTCTCTTAGACAGCCTGCTAGTCCTTAAATCAGAGATTTAAGTTGCCTGATAAAACTGTCATGTGTGAAAAGGAGAGAGGAGAAATTGTTATTTGAACCCCTCCTGAACAGCTTGTGATACACTTTTAAAATCAGCAACATCATCAAATGCCTATGCCCTGGAACCAATTAATACAAATGAATGCACACATCTTCTCCTCAGGACTGAGTACACACCTGGATGGCCCATTTGAAAAGCGTCTGTGCATCATTTCCAGGACTGTGGCTAAGGGCTGTAGCTCAGTATGTTCCAAGTGCCAGGTTCAAGCCCTGCTATCACCAGGAAAAGCTGGGAAATGCTCCTGTCTAAATCTCTAGAGAGCTACCACCACAGCTTGGTGCTTCTGGACTTGCATAACCCTTAACAGACTCCCTTCCACAGCAGATCTCTCACTGCCATCGTTCAGTCACTGTTCACCTACTTTCCTGGTAATTTACTGGACTAGCAACTAATGGTGAGACTGTACCCAGGATATCATCATTTGCCCTGTTCCTAGGAGATGGGATAGTCAACTGCTGGGGGTAAAATTGCTATACCTCAGGGAACATGGAGGAAACATGTTTAAGTGCCATTTGAACCACCCACACAGCATGCATTCTGGCAACAATGATCTTGTTGTCGCCAACTCCCTACCAAATGTTATTTTTCCTACGGAAATGCATTTTTCTAACTCAAAGTACTGAACAAAAGAGCTCCAGATGGCAAGAGCACTGCGCAAGGAGGCCTAGCCACCAGAGGGAAGACTGATCATTAGGAACGCTAGGTGCTGATCAACCAAATAAGAACCATGATTTTTTAAATAAAAAATAATTCAGTCTCTGGATTATCGAGCAAACAACAGCTTGTATACTTGGACCCTACAAGATATTATCTTTTCGTTCTGAAGCATGAACTCCGGGTATTTTGCCATTTGAACCCTTACGGCCTTGAATGACAGAGTAAACATACAATTGAGAAAATAGGATCCTAAGTCGTGAGTGATTCTGTTTGCATTAGCAGTGAATTCTCACCCAGAAATGATTAAAGACTAGTTTACACATTCTTGTTCCTAACTGGTTGGCAGTTTGACTCAAGAAGAGATGACTCGCATTGGTGAAAATGAGCCATCAAAGAAATCACCACAGATTTAATGTTCATGTCACCCGTGATCAGCTCAAGCAATGCTTTTCAATAAAGACATATGACACATTCAGCCAAGATGTCAACACTGAGAAATGAGGTGGTGCAACACTGAGTGTATAGCAATATGAATGTTCCTATTCATGTGGAACCAGGATTAGAATTCAAGACACCTTGGGGGGAAACACCCTTTTTGAAAAACCCAGCCCACCTTGCCAAAATGCTGGAAAATGTCTTTTTCCAGTCAATTTCACCATATGATGTTGTGTTTAGGCTACTCAAACACCAACCATACAAGAAAAGCACCATGTGTAGCAACACTTTGCCTGCAGCTCTCACAATGCTTACTTCACCCCCCCCCCCCAGTTCAAGGATATGACTACAGGGTTGCAGAGATTATGGGGTGGGGTGGACAGTGGAAGATCAGAGTTCAAGACATCTTCCTGCCAGATGGTTTTCACTTCCTTAATTCGGTTTCAGACATATCCTATAGCTGACACATTCCATACAATTCACCTTCCTTCCATCCCCTTCTGGCAGGATTTCTCTGGATCATGTTGATTCAGTAGGCATTGGACTAGAACACATATCTCTTAATCAACAGAGCAGTTTTCTGATTTGAGACTGATGACCAGGAATTATATGGCACTGGTAGCCATTTAAAAACTTAACTCATTGCATCAGTAACCTTGGGGGAAAGTAGTCATCTCCAACCACATTCCGTGTTACATGGTCCTTGCTTTCCCAGATGCAGACATGGCTGCTGCTCCACTTAGAACCATCAGCATGGTTGTGAAATCACATCATCTACTGTGCAAGGAGGCAGCTAATGATATAGCACTGTTGGTGATCCAATCCATTCATCTTTGATCAAGCAAAGCAATGATCTGTTAAACTGATAAAACTACATTATTAAGTGTGTTTCATTAGCTTTTTCCTCCACCTTTTAAATCTTAAAAACGAACACTAAAACCATGCCAAAAGAAAGTTTTGTGAGCTGCCTCTCATTCTATATTTTGCTTCCATAGTCCTGGTTTGCTATATAAGTAGATATGGATACAGATATATAATTAAAAACAGCTGGGTTTTTGTTTTTTTGCCTTTTTTAAAAAAAAAAATAGCACATGGATGGAAACAGCTTGCTGATGGCAGACTCATTCTTGAACTTAATTGGGATCCAACCAAGAAATTTAAAAAAATTAATCACCAAAATGCTGTCTTACACATGAATTTCTCTTGCACCTGATTCAAAATAAGATTATAATCTGACCCTACAGATATCAGCAGAATATACCTTCAAGAAAAATGTCACCACCCAATGGAATTACTTGTAATAATTCCTTTGGTTTTCTTTCTCTGCATCGTTATTAGGGGTTTCCACCCCATCCTGAATTTTGTTGTTGTGCATTATATACAACTTTTGAAAAGGGAAACAAAAGTTTGACTAGATTTAGTAGTTATTGGCCCAAGACATGTTAGCGCTCCAACAGAAGAACAAGATGGCAAATCCATCTTATTTGAAAGTAGTGCATAATTTAAGTTATACAGTGGTACCTTGGTTCTCAAACTTAATCAGTTCTGGAAGTCCGTTCAAAAACCAAGGCGTGCTTTCCCATAGAAAGTAATGCAAAACGGATTAATCCATTTCAGACTTTTAAAAACAACCCCTAAAACACCAATTCAACATGAATTTTACTATCTAATGCGACCATTGATCCATAAAATGAAAACAATAATTAAGGTACTGTACTATAAAATAAATAAGACAGTATTGTAGATGATAAAAATAAAAATTATTTTTTTCTTCTTACCTTCACTGATGATAGTCATTGTTTGGATGATGGACTTTTATCCATTTCTGCACTCACACAATCAATAAGTCAGTAGCTGAACTGGGTTCCACACAGTCACAAAAACAAATTAACCGAAAAAGTCTCAACAACAAAAATGCAAAATAAATAGCGCCAAATACAGTGGTACCTTGGTTCCATTCTGGAAGTCAGTTTGACTTCCAAAATGTTTGAAAACCATAGCACGGCTTCTGATTGGTGCAGGCGCCTCAGAAACATTAGCTGACAGCTCCATCAGATGTTTGGCTTCTGAAAAACCTTCGAAAACCAGAACACTTACTGTACTTCTGGGTTTTCAGTGTTTGGGAACCAAAGCGTTTGAGAACCGAGGTACCACTGTATTAATATCAGCGCTGTTGTTGCTGTTACTGTTACTACATTTATGGTATAATCCACTTTTCCTCCAAAGAGCTCAAGACAGTATACAGTGGTACCTTGGGTTAGGTACTTAATTTGTTCCGGAGGTCCGTACTTAACCTGAAACTGTTCTTAACCGGAAACACCACTTTAGCTAATGGGGCCTCCTGCTGCTGCCGCGCCGCCGGAGCACGATTTCTGTTCTCATCCTGAAGCAAAGTTCTTAACCTGAAGCACTATTTGTGGGTTAGCGGAGTCTGTAACCTGAAGCGTATGTAACCTGAAGCGTATGTAACCTGAGGTACCACTGTACATGATTCTCTCCTTTCCTGTTTTATCATCACAACCACCCTGTGAAGTAGATTAGGTTTAGAGACAATGATTGGCCCAAGGTCATCCAGTGAGGTTCATAACTGAGTGGGCCTTTGAACGCTAGTCTCCCAGGTCCTTGTTTAGCACTTTAACCACTACACAGTTGACTCATAATTCAACATTGACAACAGGACAGCATACCTCACACCTGAGGGCAGCAGGATTGCTTAGAGGGTCAGGGCAGATGATGTAATACACACAGCTCTGTCCTCCCAACACCTTTCTGGCTCTCCCCAACTTCCCCTAGCATCCACCACCTGAGACAGCCACTTCGTTAGCTAATGAATCAATACCATCACCTCGGGCACTAAAGAAAGCAGAAGCAAAGGTGCATTATGTTCTATAATCTCTGCATTGATATCTGAGCTCACTTTGATCTATTCTTCAACTATATATACTTGGAACAGGGTGGGACTATTACAGTACAAGGAGTAACAACAACAAAAATTTTCTGTTAGACCAGAGTCTCAACAAAGCGACCACACCAAAGGTTTGCTTCCCAATGATCCTTCTTTATTCTTTCTTATGTTCACGAAGAATCCTTTAACTTGTTTTTTGCTGCATTGAATCCATCTGAGCTTTTGTGCAATCTGTTTCTCTTTGTCGCGTCCCTCTTGATGTTATTTTTGCTTTGATCTCGGACAATGTGCTGTTCGGTGAAAGAAGTGAAGGCTGGCAAGCCACTAAACAGCTGGGCAGTTGCGACAGCAAAAATTCGCAGAAGGCATTTGTGGTGATAACGCGGCATGTGATAATGGGCACGAGAAGAGTCCCACTTTTAGAAAAAGAGAGGTGGGTGTCACATGCCCAATTATTTATGGCAGGTATAGCAGTGGTGGAATTGCGATGAATACAATCAGTTCCTCCGAAGCAGTAGGTTCAGATTTAGGATTGTGCTGCTAGAATTGCCCTTTCCAGGTAAGAAAATGCATCCACTCTATAGACTCAATTAGGAAACTGAGCCACAGTGTAGGGCAGTTAAACGCAAATGCTACCACTTGATTTGTATAGGAGTTGACTCCTAGGGGCCAAGGTCCCTTTAGCCCCCCAAAAGAAAAATATTTGAGGGGACCACTCCCCCCGAGTTGATGGGCATTGCCATTCAATTGGTGTGGTGTGCGGCTTCTGGTGATTGATTATGCCGGCTGGGGCTTACCTGGGCCCCCCAATATTTTATTCAAGTTGGCACCCCAGTAAGTAGCCAGGCTGGTTCAATACATAAAATCAGAAAGTCACAGGTGGATAATACTTTAGTGAAGGGACAAGCCGATATCAGAAAGTTGGGAGCGAGCTTTCCAGTTCACAGAGTAGAACTGTAGAAATGGAAAGGTTGCTTTTGAGTTTGTGACATAGGAAGCTGCCTTATAAGGCGTTAGACCATTGGCCCCTCCCACTCTCAATGGAAACAGCTCTCCAGGGTTTCATAAATGGAGTCTTCCCAGCCCTTCCGGGAGGTGCTGGAGATTGAATTTGGGGCCATCTGCATGCAAGACAGGTGCCATACCATTGAGCTACAGCCCTTCCCTCTAGTTTGAAAATACAAAGAGCTTGTGCTTTAGGTTGGTCCGAAATCAAGCTATTCCCCCACTGCTGTATTGGGATTTTCCCCACTTGATTATGACAAGCATTAGAAGACAGAGCATGCCACCCATGGAAATGATTTCTGTTGACTGATTCTCATGGCCATTTTTACATGCAACAGGCTGGCCACTGATGGTCTAGGCCAGTATTGGCACACATTTGGCCCTGTTGGGCAACATCTCCCTTCATCACTGGCCACTGACCATGATGGCTGGAACTAATGGGAGTTGGAATTCAACAAGTTCTGGCTAGCCACTGTAGCTCTAGTTCCATCAGATGGAAGACAACCCAAACATGCAAATGGAAAGGCTCTGGAGAGCGGTCCTTTGCGTCAGCTGGTCTAGGGCTGCTGCATCATAGGCAGGATTCCTTCCTCTAGTACTAACAGATCTTGACTTGAATCCCAGAGTCCATGGCAGCAGGAATACCATCTGTGATTTTTGTAGCGCTCTAAATTGGAGCAGGATTTTGCATGTGTGTGTCTGTTCAACATGGTATCTTTGAGAAAAATACAATCATGTCCACACTGTACTGTATATCAGATTTTTAGCCACCTTGCTCCTAAAACTTACATGGGTTATGATGATGACTCTTTGCCCATGGAACAATGCTCATCTAGTCTCTGCTTTCACTTTCAACTAAATCTAACCTTTCCTGTCAACAGCATATCTAGTTAGCAAGGATGGTTAATCGACTGTGCTAAGGAGATCTTTGAAAATGCAATTCCTGTTCCTCAAACCAGACTGAGTATCACTTCTCATATGACATTTTGCCTACATGAGGAGGTTATCTCAGTGTGAAGGAAACATCCTTTGTCAAGTGGCTCTTCAAATTAAGGTCTTCTGTAAACTGTTTGTTAGTTAAGAACCTGATAAGGAAGGAGTTTTATCTCAAGTATTTCTTCAAGGACCACTTTGAGTGTCAAGGCCCCGAGCTCTCCCCATTTGTTGAATAATAAAACACATGGACACCAGCATTTTAGGTTAATGGGTGAATTAAGGCCACAACTTTATTGGTTACAGAATGTGAGTGGTATTGGCTTAGGCATTGGAATTGAACCGACTATATCTTACTCCTGCCCGCCATGCAGGTAGTCCAGTAAGGGTCAACCAACCAGTAGGGAGAGCCCTGTTGATGTACATCAACTGAGAGCTCCCCCAGGGTACCCGATGGTTCATGGCATGGCCCTAGCCCATATCTGGGCTTCGGATGAGATCCACACCCCCGGATCCCTTTAACGGAATACCCTTAAAGAGGAGGGGCAGGTGATGGCCACAACCTCCCCTCCCATGAACCAGATTTTACCAATGTCTAACCGCCTAACCTTACAAAGTTGTGACAATTGCTGCAAGGTAGGTGAAAACCAAGTGGCTGGTGCCAATTTGCCAAGTGGAAAAATTCCTACCAGGCCCACTCAACAGGCAACCAACCGAAGTCCATAGCAAGGCCGAGAAGACGAACGCCTGAAAAGAGGAAGGAGGGCAGGAGATCTGCGGAAGCAGGAAATCAAGAGGGTGACCCCCGACCATGCAGCTGCTTAAATGTGGCAAGCCAGGCCCCCGGCCAACCTGATTGGTCAGCCAGGGGTGTGACATGGCCGGGACTCCTCTATGATGTGGGGGGCAAAGCCACGCCCCCGCTGTGCACTGGGAAAGTGCATGGCCTGCCCACAACACCTCCCACAGGGAAGTGGAGTGGCCTTATCACACAGTGTACTATGGAACACACTATGGAATTGGCTCCTACAAGAGGCAGGGCCACCAACCTAGATGTCTTTAAAAGAGAGTTAGACAAATCCATGGGGCGTAGGGCTATCAATTGCTACTAACAATGATGACTGTGTTCTACCTCCACAATCAGAGGCCATATGCATCTGAAAACCAGTTGCTGGAAATCATAGGAGGGGAGCATGTTGTTACACTTGAGTCCTGTTTCTGGGCTTCCAGTAGGCATCTCGTTGACCATCAGGAGAACAGGATGCTGTATTAGATGGACCACTGGCTTGATCCAGCAAGCTGCTCTTACGTTATATTAATAGAAAATTTTCATATCTGGGCAGACCACCACCAAACATACCTTGCCAACAGCATTTACCAGTAGTCTGTAACCAAGGTGAAATGATGATCTTTAAGAATGATCTAGCTAATCAGATGATTTTTTGTACTGTGACCAGCTACGGTCACAACTTCCACATCTATGCTAAGTCATATTCTGCATTAAATAAATAGGAGAATCAAAAGGATTGGATAGACAGAACTCTGGTGCTTTTTTATATGCCTGAAATCATGGGTTGTATGGTGTCTCTCTGCTGATGGATGAAAGTAACTGTGATTTGGCAGAGGCTTCTGTCTGGGGAAGGAATTCTTTTTTTTTTTTTTAATAAGTTTTATTAGTTTTCATCAAATTATACATTTCATCCCGAATATAACAAATCATAACTGTTTTGGACTTCCTTCAGCGTCTCTGACAATCATCCATATTTATACCTTTCATACACATTCCCTTTTTTCGTATTGCCAATATTCCTCCTTATTCCTAATATTTCTAATAAACAATACTTATTTGTTTTTTACAGTGCCTCTTGAAATCCTGCTAGCGTTGTGTTAATACCACATGTATTTTTCAGATAGTCCACAAATTTTTCCCAGTCCTCAATAAACTTTTGATCTTTACTATATCTGATTTTCCCAGTTAGCTTATCCAGTTCTGCATAGTCTGTCAATTTTAGTCTCCATTCTTCTACTGTCGGTATCTCTTCTTGTTTCCACTTCTGGGCCAACACAATTCTGGCTGCTGTTACTGCATATTGGAAAAGCTTGCAGTCCTTCCTTCTTATGTCCTTTCCTACTATCCCTAAAAGAAAAGCTTCGGGTTTTTTCACAAAAGTGTATCTTAACATTTTTTTCAACTCATTATATATCATTTCCCAAAAGCTTCTCACCTTCTTACATTCCCACCATTGGTGGAAGAACGTCCCTTCTTTTTCTTTGCATTTCCAACATTTGTTATCAACCTTATACATCTTTGCTAATTTTACAGGTGTCATATACCATCTATAAAACATTTTCATCACATTCTCTTTCAGTAACGTACAAGCCGTGAATCTTATGTTCTCTTTCCACAATTTTTCCCATTCTTCGAATTGAATGTTGTGCCCCACATCCCTTGCCCACTGTATCATTACCGATTTAACCTCCTCGTCCTTAGTATACCATTCCAACAGTATCTTATACATTTTTGACAGAATTTTATACTCATTATTTATTATGTCTTTTTGGAAAATTGATTCTTTTTCAACATATCCTTTATCCTTCAAATCTTTTTTGAATGTTTCATTTACTTGAAAATAATGCAGCCAATCATTCATATGCTCTTTAACTTGTTCATATGGCTTCAACTTCCATTTTCCGCCTTCACTGATTACCAATTCGCCATATGTACCCCATTTTTCTCTCGTGTTAATCTTCTTAACACTCAGTACCTCTAGCGGAGATAACCAATGTGGCACTTTTGGTTCTAATATATTTTTATATCTTTCCCATACCTCTATTAATGGACCTCTGAAGATATGGTTTCCAAATCCTTTGTGAACCCTTTTTTTATCACACCATAGATACGCATGCCACCCAAATCTGTTATCGAAACCCTCAAGATCTAATAACTCATTGTTTTCTAACTTTATCCATTCCTTTATCCAGCATATACATGCTGCTTCATAGTACAGTCTCATATCTGGCAGAGCGAAGCCTCCTCTTTCCTTTACATCCGTCAATAACTTAAATTTTATTCTCGGCTTCTTCCCCTGCCAGATATACCTTGAGATCACTCTTTGCCATTCTCTGAAGGTTCCAGTACCCTTTAATATGGGTATAGTCTGAAATAAAAACAGCATTTTCGGTAGCACCGTCATCTTTATCGTAGATATTCTCCCCCAGAATGATAGTTTCATTCTGGCCCACACCTCCAGATCCTTCTTAATTCCTTTCCAAACCGGGATATAGTTATTTTGATATAAATCAATATTCTTAGGTGATAACCAAATTCCCAAATATTTAACCTTTTTCACCGCCTCTATCTCAGTTCGTTGCTGCAACAAATCAATCGTACTTTGTTCCATATTTTTTACAATAATTTTGGTCTTTCTCTTATTCAGTCTGAATCCTGCCACCCTTCCAAATTGTTCCATTTCTTCTAACACCTCCTTCACACTTTCTAATGGTTCTTCCATAGACAGTACCAAATCATCGGCAAAGGCTTTAACTTTATACTCATTTAGACCTACTGTTACCCCTTTTATTTGCTTGTTTTGTCTAATTGCATTTAGAAAGACTTCCAGAACCGTTATAAATAACAATGGTGATAGTGGGCAACCTTGTCTTGTTCCTTTTGATATTTGAATATCTTCTGTAATAACATTGTTCACAATCAATTTTGCTCTCTGCTCCGTATAGATTGCCCTTATACCATTATAAAACTCTTGTCCCACTTCCATATAGTCTAAATTTTTCAACATAAATTCCCAGATCACGTTGTCGAAGGCCTTTTCTGCGTCAACAAACATTAAAATTGCTTGTTTATCGCTCCTATCAGACAGATACTCTATAACATTAATAATGTTTCTTACATTATCTCTCATTTGTCTGCCTGGTAGGAAGCCTGCTTGATCTTTATGTATAAGTTTTATCAATATCTTTTTCAATCTCTTCGCAAGAATTCCTGCAAAGATCTTATAATCTGTATTTAATAATGAGATAGGCCTATAGTTCTTAACTTGAGTTAAGTCCGAGTCTTGTTTTGGAATTAATGTAATAAATGCTTCTTTCCACGTTTCTGGAATGTCTCTTTCTTTCAAAATGTTGTTCAAAACTTCAGTCAACGGGGTCACCAACACATCTTTCATTTCTTTATAATAACTCGATGTGAACCCATCCGGACCCGGAGCTTTCCCTCTCTTCAACTCCTTTATCACTTCCTTTACTTCTTCTTTTCCTATTGGGGCATTCAGCTGGTCTTTTTGATCTGTCGGGATCTTCCGCACCATTTTCTCTTTTAGATATCTTTCTATTTTCTTCTTATTGTTCCTTTCTTTATTTTTATATAACTGTTTATAGAATTCCAAGAAACCTCTCCTTATTTCTTTCGGATCGGTTGTCTCTTCTCCATTTATCTTAATTTTGTTGATTATACTCTGCTCCTTTCTCTTTTTCAGTTGCCACGCAAGCCATTTTCCTGATTTGTTTGCAAACTCAAAGTTTTTTTGTCTTAACCTTTTAATGTTCCATTCCACTTCTTTGTTTATTATCATTGCAAATTGGGTTTGTAGAGTCCTTATTTCCTGCTTTATTTTCAAATTGTTGGGTTTTTTAATCAGTTTTTGCTCGTTTTCCATAATCTGTCTTAAAATCTCTTTTGTCCTTTTTTCTTTATTGTTTTTCCTCAATGAGTTCTGCTGAATAAAAAAGCCTCTCATTACTGCTTTACTTGCGTCCCATACAATACTCATTTTCGTACCTTTATCAATGTTGTCCATAAAGTATTCCGAAAGTTTCTTTTGTGATTTTTCCACCATCTTCTGATCGTCCCATAGATTGTCGTTCAGTCTCCACCTAAAAGTTCTTTCTTCAAAACCTTTTAACTCCAATTCTATTGGGTTGTGATCTGAAATAACTTTGGCCTGAATTTCAATTTTTTGGATTCTTGGAGTCAAATCGTTCGAAACCCAAATTTGATCAATTCTTGATAGTGACTGATTTGGTTCTGAATGATATGTAAATTGTTTCTCCAATGGGTGTTTAAGTCTCCAAATGTCAATCAGATTACAGTTTTTTGTCATTGTGAAAAATGTCTTAGGCAATTTCCCTTCGTTGTTCTTTACTTCTCTTTGCCTATCCATTTCCAGTGATACCACACCATTCATGTCTCCCATTATTATAATTTTTTGATCCACATATTCAGATAGTTTTTCTTCCAATGATCTATAAAAATCAGTCTTGTTTCCATTTGGTGCGTAGATCCCGACAATTATCAGCTTTTCGCCTTGCCAATTGATTTGAACAGCTATGATTCTCCCTTCTTCATCTTTAAACAATTGGTGAGATTCAATTTTATTTTTAATGTAGAGGACCACTCCCCTTTTTTTGTCTTTGTCAGATGAGATGAATTCATTCCCTAATCTTTTGTTAATCAAAATTTTCCTGTGTCTTTTTGCCACGTGGGTTTCTTGTAAACATATAATGTCCAAATTTTTCTTTTTTAAATATTGTTCAATTTTATTGCGTTTCTTCTTATCGTTCATCCCATTAATGTTCCAATTCCAAAATTTTAACGCCATTCTTCCTTCAAATTAAATAAATTTAAGTTATTTTTTTTTACAATCTGTCTACCTCTTCTTCTTCCTCTTCATCCTCTTCCTCTTCCGATTTTTCCCCATTCTGTTCCTCTTCTTCTCCTAACAGTCTTGCTCCTCCTTCTGCTCCCTTGACCTCTTCCTCTCCCACATGTAGTTCTTTATATCTTCTCATGAATTTCCCTATTTCTTCAGGGCTTGTCAGTCTTCTTCTTATACCTTTATAAAAGAACGAGACTCCTTCCGGGAACTCCCATCTAAAGTCAATCTTATTCTTCTTAAGGATTTGCACAAGTGATTTGTACGCTTCTCTTCGTTTCAACAGTCTAACTGGTATATCTTTAAAAATGATTATGTAGTTCCCGTCTATATAGAGCCTTTTCTCTCTATTTCTTTGTAAAATCAAATTTCTCATCTCTCTGTCCTTAAAAGTAATCAAACAATCTCCCGGGAATTTCTTTGTTTTAGTTGTCCTTATTTTCATTCTGAATGCATTTTGTACTGTTTTTGCAACTTCTTCCTCTGATAATTCCAACCACTGTGCAATTCCCTTTATTAATTTCTCCCTTATATTTTCGTTCTGCGCCTCTGGAACTTGCCTCAGTCTCAAATTTACCTCCCTCTGTCTCAATTCATTCATAGCAATGGAATCCTTTATTTCCTCTTGTGCTTTGTTTAACTCCACCATCTCATTCTTCATCTTTTCCTCCTCCCGCTTCATATCTTTCATTTCTTGCTTTGTCCTCTTTAACCCCTCATCTACTCTTTTCGAAACCTCTTTGATCTGACCTTTCAGTTCATTAACTGTCTCATCAATTTTTTTATCCATTTTCCCAATTTTATTGTCCACCTGTTCTAGTTTTGTCTCCAAGTTCTTCTCACTTTGTTTTATTTCTGCAAACATTTTCAATATTTCCGTTCTAAACTCTGTTTCCTGTTTTGAAGCTCTCCTATCTGTTGGTGTCCCCCCCTCCGCCCCTTTTTTTGGCACATGTGACATCTTTTCCAATCTCAATTCAAAATAGCCAATATTATCTATACAACCAATTAACAAAATACATAAAAACACCAAAATACAATTTCCAAATGACAAAATGTCCAAAATATTAATCCAAAGTTTTTGAGGCGATATTAGGAGACTGTCAAGTCAACTTTCTAATTGGAGATGCTTCCACCAAGTATGAAGTTGAAAATAACCAATTCTATAAATTTATCTTCTTGCCCCCATTCGGGCTAATCCTTAGCAGACCAAAGAAGAAATCTTGTTATAATCCAACTTGAGGGCCCACTTGTACTCCAAAAAATAATGCGGGAAATAATACAAAAGTTTAAATTAAAGTCCCAGATTGTAGTCCAATTTTATAATCCAATTATCTATAGGGGGTTCCAACGACCGTCCCTTGAAAATAGGAGAATTCACAACATATCCAGGAGAGGGAGATCTCACAGGAAGCAGTTATTTCTCTATAGCCTCCACAATGGAAAATTTCCAGAGAAAAACAAATTGTACTGTCACAGAATATCCACTGGGGGAGTCAGACCTTCTTCTTGATTTTACTTCAAAATTATACTTCAAAATCCCTTATCTTCTTTTTAATTTCTCAGTTTTAGGTCCTTAAACAAAGGAGGCAAAAAAGACCATATATATATATAACCGGACATCCACCAAAAAGACACTTTAATCGCTTTTTTTTCCTCTACAAAAATACTCTGCGTAGCTGGTTAATATGGCGTCGATAGATCTTCTTTAGCGTAACAGTTTATTCACCGAAATATAAACGGAAAATTAGCTCAAAGTCTCAAAGCTTCAGATACATCTGGGACCTTCACCTCACAGTCCTCTTCTGCCCCCCTTAGCTTTATACAAAGTTACTTTCTTTAACTTTGTTTGCAACAGTTTCTTATTGTTAGGGAGAAACGGAAACAATAGCCACTAGCGGCAGATCACTTTCGCTTTCTGGCTCTGCTTACCGTCCTGCGTCTTTACTGATTCCAAACGAACGCTGAACTCGGAATCTTCCCTTATTAATTCGAGACTTCCCTTATATTTCCAGGCCGATAGTCCAATTTATATGTTGCAAGTCCGAATTTCTTTGAGTTGAGAGCGGAGCGCTGTTCCCTTCAAGCTCGGGGCTTCGCTATTCAGCCGCAGCAATGGCTTCCCGATAGCCAGCTGTCTCAAACCGCCGTACTCTTCACCTCCTTTTCGGAGGCTACCTGACGGCCGGGTGAGCAGCTTTCAGGCACCGCCGGGAACCTGGATCTCTGGACACCCTCCAGAGGTTTGACGGGGGGGTTTTACGCCCAAAAAACCCCCCTTTTTGGCTGAAATAGCTAGGGTTCCCCTCCCGGAGAAATCCCTCGCTTGTGTCGGGCTCGCGCTCCACCGGAAGTCAGAACGTCTGGGGAAGGAATTCTTACCCAAGTCCTCTTTCTGCCTACAACCACCCAAACTGCTTCCCACTCTGTTCCTAAGTTTTCCCAACTCCTTGGAGAAGATTGGCTACTTTGCCTTAAATTATTCTCCATTGCAGACAATGTGGTGAGGTGATGCTGCTCACCTGACATCCAGTCAGTTGGGCTACTGCTGCTTAGCAGGCAGTCGAAAAGAAGGGGCAAGGCAGTGGCAAGGCTGGTGCAGTGCAAACACACTAGCATAGCCATTTGGTACTTCTGCTGGGATGTTTGCACCATGCTGCCTTGTCCGTCCACCTCCACCTCCCAGTAAGCAACAGCAACAATATAACCAGCCAGAGGTCAGGTGAACAGTGGGGAACCCCTACCATGCTGTCCCCCAGAGGCGCAGCAACCTGCTCTGGTACCTGGAGCAGTGCTCATCTCAGAGGGCATGGGGCGTGTCCCAGGGGTGCATGGCAAGCGGCGCGCGCCCCTGGGGTGCCTCCGATCGGGGTCGGCATTTTGTCATCCCCCTTTGGAATGGTACCTGGAGTGTACCGCCCCCGCCCCCCCTCGGAAAGCTCCTGCTGTTCCCTACTGATTTTCAAACTCTTTCCTTCTAAAACACCTTGAAGGTGATGCTACAGTCAACATGGGGTGACATCCATGTGTGAACTGGCCCCAACTTGACATGGAGTTAGCAGTGTAAATACCAGAAAAATGGGCACTACAGTCAAAACGGAGCTGATCAAAGATGCATTACAAATGCACCAAGTCAGCACTGAGACATAAGAAAATAGCTAGTGCAGTTATGCCCTTGTTGTTTAAAGCAGGTGCTTACCAGATTTTTTTCAGTGTAGGAAAATCTCTGTATTAAATCTGTACGGTACCTGCGGGTGTTAATGCAGTATGTAATGACCTTCTGCTCACTATAATTTTGGCGGATCATAACATCATTACTCATAGATATTTTTTATAACTGTCAGATATTTGTGTAAAAAAAAAAAAGCTTTTTTGTGTATAAAGTAGTTAATTAGAAAATTGCTACCAGGAGTAGTAACTTCAATCAGAGATGAGATGCATGTGATCTGGAGGAGCATGCAGAAGAAACAGTAAATAGTGAGTCTGGGAAACCTGAATATTCTTATTGTTAAGCATTATTTACACATTCAGTTTCTTGGTTCCAGCATCCTCCTTCTATTTTGAATGTTCAGATTGTGAGTGCCATTGCTTATGTAGCCAAGATGGCACCACCCACAAAGAAGTGGGACGTATCAGTAGCTTGGGGAAACTTAAAGAAATACAAACCTAGGCATGTTGATTGGCTGCTGGGAGTAAGCAATGGAAGCTGGAGAGAATGGAGTGGCTGGAATCCTGAATGGCAGCACTCCATGCTGCAGTATTTGCTACACATAGCTGTCAACATTTCCCTTTTTTTAAGGGAAATTCCCTTATTCCGAATAGGATTCCTCGCAAGAAAAGGGAAAAGTTGACAGCTATGTTGCTACAGTTGCCTCTTGTTCTCATTCTCCTTTTGTAAGACATGCTATCACCATGCTCCCTCAAACCAGCATTAGCATTGCTCTTCAAACATGGATTTGGGAATCCATGTGTTTGAAAAGGAAATGGTTTTTCTAGTCTGACTGATCTTCAGGCACTTCTAGACCATCAAACGTTTTACAGGAGGAAGTCAAGCACATACCAAAACTAAGGGCAGGGGAGGAATTTGATTCAATTTGTACTGAAAGGTGAGCTTGCCTGATTTGGACCTTCCGAAACCATATATGAACTAGAACACAGCCATCCTTTGAAATGTTCACTTCTCTGAATTTTGCAATAATCTCTATATAATCCATATATTAGGGTAAAGCATGCATAGAAATATATATATTAGTGAAAATAAAATATAAGCCTGCATTATATTAAAGGGACTATATGTACCGAATTTTTCTTGTATAAGACTAGGTTTTTCCCCTAAAAAATAATGTCAAAAATTAGGGGGTGTCTTATACATGGATACATCTCCCCCCATTTTCTTAAATCTGAGTCCTCTAAAATAGGGAATGTCTTATAGATGGAAAATACAGTATGTTAGGAAAAATTGCATAGACAGATAGATAGATAGATACAGTATATGGAGAAACTGGCACTAAAATGCAGGTGAATTTTCTTGAGGACTTTTTGGAAAGAAAGAATAAGCAAACTGAAGTGGAAATGTGAAGAACTTAACTTCATATTAGAAAAATGAAAAACGTAGATAAACAAAAATGGACAGTTTCGCCAAAACGTTCGGTTTGTGCAGTTAAAATGGATTAACAGGCTCTGTCACCCTAATGCAACAAAAGCAGTTTATAAAAGAATCTGACTTTTTGTGGTTCGGAAAATGCATAGGGAAATGCATGGAAAAGTGGGGGATGAATGGATGAGTAGCTAGAAGACGTGTAAACACCACACAAGCATAACAGGACAAATGCAAGACAGATGCTCATTGTCATGTAACTGACCCTCAAACAAATCAGAACAAATACTCAATGAACTAGATATGATCCAACCTCTGCATAAGCTTTGTGTGAGCAAATCAGGATGAATGCTGAATAAACAGTCCGCCTGGAGAGTCATATAGCTAAGCTGAAAGCAAAAAGAAGGAGGGGGGAAAACCTTAAAGGTGTTAAGGTGGATTCAACCCACCCCCACTACTTGCTAGACCAGTGGTTCTCAAACTTTTTTCTCCAGCCCACACTTTCAGAATAAAAATCTGCTTGCACAAAACTGGATTTCTTACTGATAAGAAATATATTGGGAAACAAAAAGAAAC
This sequence comes from Podarcis filfolensis, assembly GCF_964270895.1. Taxonomy (NCBI): domain Eukaryota; kingdom Metazoa; phylum Chordata; class Lepidosauria; order Squamata; family Lacertidae; genus Podarcis; species Podarcis filfolensis. The sequence continues at coordinate 26,458,469 of NC_139603.1, read as the reverse complement.
AATTCCTAGCAGTGCTTGATTCAGAAAAGTATCGCTTGATGATCTTGCTCTCATTTTGAGGAGTGGGGGAAAATTGATCCATATTCTGCTAATAAACAGAATTATTTTGATACTATACTATAGTACACTGAAATGTCAATGCTTCTTTGATTGTCCTTGAATCTTCCTGCCATGCTTGCATCGTCTCCTGCCACGCCGATGAGCACCACTGTGCTAGCCATTGCTCTCTTTCCTGCTTAGCCTTTCTATAGTTTCCATCCATTTTTAAGCAGTTGCTTGAAAGATCTGAGACAATGTCACCTAAGTACATCTCTTACCACAACGCCTTGTTTATGTTCCCTAAGCTGTGTCATTTGCTGAGGGGCATGTAATTAGAGACAGCAGAACCGTTTGACCAGCTAAGGAGTTGAGAGAACTAAAAGTATCCTGAGAATGTCAAGTAGAAACTTGTCTATCGAGTATGTCATGTTGTTTTATTATTATTATTTTCCACATTCACTCCAATTACCGCCCACTTGCTGCAGATTCCTCAGTTCTTATTATGAAGCTTTTAGAATGGAGCTTTTCCTACCACCACCATCCCATTATACTGGATTCATGCCTATCACTACCATTAACAAGGCACCATCTTACCTACATCACACTAGTTGTAAACGGGCCTGTGATGGGAAAGTTTCCAATAGATGGTTCCTGCTGTTGTGTGATACAGCACCAGAGAGTATGGGTGTACCTATCTTGGGACGCGGGTGGTGCTGTGGGTTAAACCACAGAGCCTAGGACTTCCCGATCAGAAGGTCGCGGTTCAAATCCCCGCGACGGGTGAACTCCCGTTCCTCAGTCCCTGCTCCTGCCAACCTAGCAGTTCAAAAGCATTAGGAAGAACTTCCTGACAGTAAGAGCTGTTCGACAGTGGAATTTGCTGCCAAGGAGTGTGATGGAGTCTCCTTCTTTGGAGGTCTTTAAGCAGAGGCTTGACAACCATATGTCAGGAGTGCTCTGATGGTGTTTCCTGCTTGGCAGGGGGTTGGACTCGATGGCCCTTGTGGTCTCTTCCAACTCTATGATTCTATGATTCTATGAAAGCACGTCAAAGTGCAAGTAGATAAATAGGTACCGCTCCAGCGGGAAGGTAAACGGCGTTTCTGTGCACTGCTCTGGTTCACCAGAAGCGGCTTAGTCACAGTGGCGTAGCGTGGGTTGTCAGCACCCGGGGCAAGGCAAGTAATCTGCGCCCCCTAACCCGTGGATTTGCGCCCCCTAACCCATGGATTTGCGCCCCCTAACCCATGGATTTGCCCTAACCCCAGATGTTGCGCCCGGTGTGGCCGGCCCCCCCTGCACCCCCCACGCTACGCCACTGCTTAGTCATGCTGGCCACATGACCCGGAAGCTGTATGCTGGCTGCCTCGGCCAATAAAGCGAGATGAGCGCCACAACCCCAGAGTCGGCCACGACTGGACCTAATGGTCAAGGGTCCCTTTACCTCTTACCCATCTTGGGAGAATCCAGGTTAAACATCTGGCCTTTCAAATAAGAATAATCAGGGGCGACCTATCCCATTTTGATACCTGAGGTAAAACAAGAAGGTGTCTCCCCACAAATAACCCAGGGATGCATTTTAAATAAAAGCACACATTCTACTCATGTAAAAACACGCTGATTCCTGGACGGTCTGCAGGCCGGATTGAGGCAGCGATTAGGCTAGATCCAGCCCCCGGGCCTTAGTTTGCCTACCCATAGTTTTAATCATGAATGTCCTTGAGATTTTCTTTAACGAACCTTTACGTAGTAGCTCTGTTTCGCAATTGGCAGATATAGCCAGAAAACACAAATGGTTTTCTCACAGCCTCATAGGACAGCCATTCATATATATCCTGTTTCACATCAGGCAGGTACAATTTCTGCTGCCTTTTTGGCATCTGTTGAAGATTTTCCTCTTTCAACAGGTCTTATAAGGGGATTGTTTTTGTCCCATTCAGCATCCATGCTGGATTTGACATTATTTTAACTGTTTTTATATAAGCAATGTTTAAATATATGTTCTTCCTGCATTGCAGAATCGCTTTGAGATGCTTTATAAGAAGTGATTCATAAAGGAAGCTAGAGCGATACAAACACACATGCCTTTCCCTCCTAGATATCTTGCTTCAAGCCTTTAACCTCACAACTATTTTTCTCATTGTAACCCACTTTTGATACAATAAAGCCTAGCAATCTGCTTGGTTACTTTCTGACATTATTCTTCCCCCAGCCCCCAAATATCAGTCTGTTTTGACATATTGATAGAAAATAGACGCAGCCTAAGACAACCTTCTGAAAAGGGTATTTTTCTCCACTCCCTCCCTATTACCCTAATGAAAAGAGCAGATGGCTGAAATTAAGGCGACCATCCCTAGCTACTCTCACAGTGCAGAAGGTTGGGAGGAGGCAGGCAGTGGCACAACTCACAACAAAACAACTTGAGACAAAAGTGAACCACTCGAGCCAGCATAAAGCAATGTTGAACTTCTCGCCGTTAAGAGCTACAGCCCTAGCCAGAAAGCTGCTGAAATTCAAGGGGAAGCGTTAGATTAGAGGCAGCGGGCTCAGAAAAACTCACCTCCTGAATAGAAGCACACTTCTTGTTGTTGTTTTGCTCCTGTGACTCTTTTGGCTATCTAAGAAAAATATTTGGCGAAATTGATTGTATCTGAACTCCTCTGAACTGACCATCTTCGCGGTCTCATATTAGGTGATGTATTAGCCTGACCTGTTTATAGCTTATATTCAAGGATAGGGATGGGGAACTCCAGGTAGGGCATTCCACAGGGAGGGCACCACCACCAAGAAGACCCTGTGCCTGGTTCCCTGTCACTTCACTTCTCGCAGTGAGGGAACTGCCAGAAGACCCTTAGAAGTGGACCTCAATGTCTGGGCTGAATGATGGGGATGGAAACGCTCCTTCAGGTATACTGGAACGAGGCCATTTAGGGCTTTAAAGGTCAGCACCAACACTTTGAATTGTGCTCGGAAATGTACTGGGAGCCAGTGTAGGTCTTTCAAGACCGGTGTTATATGGTCTCGGCGGCCGCTCCCAGTTACCAATCTAGCTGGCATATTCTGGATTAGTTTTAGTTTCCGGGTCACCTTCAAAGGTAGCCCCACATAGAGCGCATTGCACCCACCACCACTGCCGCTGACTGGGGTAATTGGAGGCAGCCTGGGGAAAACTGGGTGGGCCACAAGGAATAAAAAATGGAGTCTGGAGAGAAGCAGGCAGCAGGAGGAAGCAGCATAGCAGGAGGAGAGTGACAAGCAGAGGAGGTGGCGAGCAACACACACCTTCGGCCTGAATCTGCTGCCCCTCCCAGCTGTCTCCAGTCTGCTGCCTAAAGCAACTGTCTCCCTGAGCCTCACGGGCAGGCTTGCCCTGTTCATAAGTGAGTGAGTGAGTCAGTGTGTGTGAAGGGGAGAGTAACAATGATAATTTTAACCTCCCAAAGTCCATACCACATACAAGAATGTTGTGGGATCAGCCTCAGCCACACAACTTGCACACCCAGGTTCACAGTGGAGGCAAGGCATGGGGAAAGTGGGGATAGTTCCCAATTAATGCTAAAGCGCTGACGTTAGGAGCGCGGCAGCATCATACAAATGGATGCTTAAAACCAAACCCTTTGACTCTAAACACCTTAGGTTCCATCGCACCATTAGATTTAACAGCAAGGCACCTTCCTGCTTATTAAAATGATCGTGCTGCTTGTTTGTTTCCTCGTTGCAACAGGATAATTGAACTCTTCGCAGAATTTATCCACCAGGTCGAAAACGTTTTCTTTGAAAGATGATTCATGTTTAATTGTTGTTGCCAGCTAGTCTCAAGGCCCAACCACAATGACTGCAACACAGCTACAAGAAATGAAGGTGCGGCGTTGATTATTTAAACAGCCTGGTCTAAAAGCAAATCCCATGGAAGTGAATGGGGCATGCCCCAAGAGAGGAAGCTGAAGATAAGAGCAAAGTTGTCAGACATATTCCCGGTTAATTTATATAGAGGGCTTGTTTTCGTTTTATCCTGCTACAGCTTTGATGAATCTGTAGCCATGTCTGGTCAGAGAGAGTGAAAGCTTTAAGACACGCTTTGCAGTCAAGACCACAGCTCAGTAACTACTTAATTATACAGCTATTTGCCTTGTGGTGTTGGTGTTTAAAGCCATCTAATTGCTGAGTTGAGAGAGACACCACATCATCCATTTTTTTGCTTCGGGGTTAATTTGGCCTTGGATAAACCTCAAGACAATCTAATAAGCCTGACTGATGGGCCAGCCCTAGTAATCTCCAGCATCCACGAGACGAGAGCATCATTCAATACTTTATCAAGGAAAGACGTCTTTCTTTGCACTAGTTTTCATTACATCGCCTTTCTGGCTACGGACCCAATGTTTGTGATTCTTTGCTTTCATAGAATCTTCTTGCAGTCAATCTCACTGGCTGTGGGGCATCTGGAAAGGAAACAAGACAATATTATGACAGTGTATATTGTCTTCTGTTGTTGATGTAGAAACTCACTATGAGCTGAGATAATAGTGGAACAAAACATTCAGAGAGGAGTAATGATAACTTATTCTCCAGCCAAGCTGCACCTCTGAGTCAGCTTTCCAGGAGCTGATCTCCTGAATCATATCTCTTTACGGTACCTCAGGTTAAGAACTTAATTCGTTCTGGAGGTCCATTCTTAACCTGAAACTGTTCTTAACCTGAAGCACCACTTTAGCTAATGGGGCCTCCTGCTGCCGCTGCGCCACTGCCACACGATTTCTGTTCTCATCCTGAAGCAAAGTTCTTAACCCAGGGTACTATTTCTGGGTTACCGGAGTATGTAACCTGAAGCGTATGTAACCTGAAGCGTCTGTAACCCGAGGTACCACTGTATTTTAAAGGGGCCACATGCCAGATAATTAGTTAATAATGCATGCATTACACTATCGCAGGACAACATAGAGCAGAACAGCTCAAGGGCCACTCTGGGTCCCGCTTATATTGTGATGGCCCAGTTCTAATCTACAAGAGTGGGGAAACCTGTGGCCCTCCAGATACCATGCACACAACTGTTGGAAGAGACCCTGAGGGTCATCTAGTCTAACCCCCTGCAATGCAGCAATCTTTTGCCCAAAGTGGGGGTCGAACTCACGACCCTGAACTTAAGAGCCTTGTGCTCTACCAACTGAGTAATTCCAGATGTTGTTGGACTCCCATCAGTCTCACCCAGCCAGCATAGCCACAGATTCCCTAACCCTGCTCTAACAGGTAGCTTAGGGTGGTCAGTTACAGATTGCCGAAAAAGAACATCTGCATCACACACATAGTGGAGAAGGCTAACCAGCTGACTTCCATGGTGGCTTAATCTTCTGAGCTAACAGTTTATAGGCAACTTCAATGCCCCTGCTCTCCCTTTTTAGTGGTTCCTGATCTTTAAACCAGGTTTGGGTTGGCAGCCCTCAAATAAAGGATTTGTTCAAATAAAAAACCGTAATCTGGAAAGTAGGACATACAGACACCGTAAGAGGCTGCACAACCTGCCAGTTTATGGTCTAAGCACAGCACAGATTTAGTTCCAATCCCTGCAGTGATTCAGCTGCCCTAGGACTGGACATCAGTCATTCCCAGATGAGACTTGGATGCAACAGAGAGAGAAAGTGCATGAACACTTCTCACAGCTTCCCTTGAATTCTTGGGGCAGTTCTCATTCATGCTGAACCTCAATGGAGGTGTCTTCAAGTACTTTCAGGGCATCTTCCACTGTAAAAGAATCCCATTAAAGTGCTCCATGATCCACCTGATGCTTACTTTCAGCCCTGATCTGCTGAGGCTCATAGACTTTAATATGTCACCACAATCTATGCACGGCCAACCTTTAAGGAGATAGGAACATAGGAAGCTGCCTTAAACAAGGTCAGAATGTTTCTGCATCTAGGCCAGCATCAGCTGCCTGAGATCTCAGAATAGCCCTTAGTACAGGGCAAAAACAAACCCTTTATGCGAAAGTATGTAACTTATCCCTCAGATCAGCCTCCATGCCTGAGGACTGGAAAGTAGCCAATGTAACACAAATTTTACAGGTCAGTTAGCTTTACGTCTGTCCCTAGACAACTGAAGGAAAGTATTGTCAAAGATAAACTAGAAGATCAAAACCTTTCCCTTCTGCAAGGGAAAGTCCTGTCTCGCACACGTATTAGAATTCTTTGAGAGTGTCAACAAAAAATATAAATAGAGGTGACCTTGTTGACATAGTGTGCTTGGACTTTCAAAAAGTTTCTCAAAAGTCCCTCACCAAAGATTCCCGTGTAAACTTAGCAGTCAAGGAATAAGAGGAGATGTCCTCTTGTGGATCAGGAATTGGTTAAATTTCAGGGAGCAAAGAGTAGGAATAAATGGACAGTTCTCTGAATGGTGAGAAGTAGAAAATGGCGTTCTCCAAGGATTGGTATTAGGACCTGTGCTTTTTAACCTGTTCATAAACTTTCTAGAGTTAGGAGTGAGCAGTGAGTTGGTCAGATTTCCTGATGACACTAAATTGTTCAGGACTGTTAAAACAAAACAAAAAAGCTTGCAATGAGCTCCTAAAGGTCCTCTCCAAACTGAGTGAATGGGTGGTATAATGAAATTCAGTGTAAACAAGCGTAAAGTGATGCATGTTGGAGCAAAAAATATCTTAATTTCACATGACACCAGCAGGGATGTGTCACTGAATTCTGATTATGCCTCTTGCTTGTCTTGATGGATACAAAGAGATTTGTGAGTGTATGTAGAAACCAGCCCAGTGTAGAAAGGTAGCATTAATGTACATTGTCATCGTCCCCCGCCACACACACACTTTTACCTCTGACCCACCCACTTTTGGCATGTAATTCCACCCCACACAAAGGTTGCCAAGAAGAGAATGTGGCCCTCCAGTTGAAAAAGATTATCCACCCTTGACATAAGGCATTGCCCAAATCACGGAGCTGCCACTAAAAATAACAGCTCACAGTCAAGTGCTCCTTCTTTCCCTTGTACAGTGGTACCTTGGGTTAAAAACTTAATTCATTCTGGAGGTCCGTTCTTAACCTGAAACTGTTCTTAACCTGAGGTACCACTTTAGCTGATGGGGCCTGCCGCTGCCGCCGCACCGCCACCAAGCGATTTATGTTCTCACCCTGAAGCAAAGTTCTTAACCCGAGGTACTATCTCTGGGTTAACGGAGTCTGTAACCTGAAGCGTCTGTAACCTGAGGTACCACTGTAATGTGGCTCAGTGAAAACGTGGGACATCACATCAACACATTGTGCATTTCTCCATTTCTTCTCCACATCATCAGCTTACTGCAGAAGGGCTGGAGGGAGGCAAGTAACATGGCGATATCATCACCTGTTTCCATCATTGCACACAATAGCTCAGTTGGTTAGAGCATGGTGCTGATAACGCCAAGGTTGCAGGTTCAATCCCCGTATGGGGCAGCTGCATATTCCTGCATTGCAGAGGATTGGACTTAGATTATTCTCAGAGCCCCTTCCAACTCTATGATCCAAGAGGAGAAGGAACTCTATGAAGGTTTGTTGTTTTAGGCAGAAGCCTCACTAGACAGGATTCCACCAGCATCATACCTTTTAAAAGGCATATTTCACATAGCTTATTGTTTAAACATTATTTCAGGCATCATTCTTCGATGTGTAGGTGGGATAACCAGTAGGTGATAAATGAGCCTGCAGGTGTTACTGGTCTTTTTGAGAAAATCCTTTAACAAGCACTTATGAAGACTGAGGTCATCTTCCAAGTTATTAAAGTTTACAGGTAAGCTGATTCACACCCCTTTAACAAGGAGAGGGAGAGGGAGAGACGCCGTTAAAATTGATGATCCTCAGTTGCACCCTCTTGTCTCTTACTGAATCCATTCTGCAATTATTATTATTTTGCACGCCTTTCCAACTGCTACACCAGTAAGTAAAAGGGCAGAGCTGGAGGAGTCGCATTCAAGAGCAGTGAGATTTGCTTTGGGTTCTGAATGCCTTGAAAAGCCAGGTTCATTCATCACAAGGTCTTTTCCAAAACTGTTTGCTGGGAAGTCCTGGTTCAAATGCCACTGCAGCCTTGAACTCACCGGTAGCCTGGCACAAGTCATTGTCTCTCATTCCCCCCACCCACCCTCATAATATGCTGGCCCACCTAAGAGGTTTGTCGCTATGATCTATAACAGGGTTTCCCAAACTTGGGTCTCCAGCTGTTTTTGGACTGCAAACTCCTAGCAGCACCAGTGGTCAGGTTTGGGAAACTCTGATCTATAAGGAGAGATTCAGACACAAATATGGGCATATATATTCTTAATGGAACAAAATAAGTGAAGTTATCCATTAGCCTTCCCCCTTGCCACCCCCCCAAGCATATTGATAATATATATCTAATCACAGGACTGCTGTTGTTGTTGTTTAGTCATTTAGTCGTGTCCGACTCTTCGTGACCCCATGGACCAGAGCACGCCAGGCACTCCTGTCTTCCACTGCCTCCCGCAGTTTGGTCAAACTCATGCTGGTAGCTTCAAGAACACTGTCCAACCATCTCGTCCTCTGTCATCCCCTTCTCCTTGTGCCCTCAATCTTTCCCAACATCAGGGTCTTTTCCTGGAAGTCTTCTCTTCTCATGAGGTGGCCAAAGTATTGGAGCCTCAGCTTCACGATCTGTCCTTCCAGTGAGCACTCAGGGCTGATTTCCTTCAGAATGGATACGTTTGATCTTCTTGCAGTCCATGGGACTCTCAAGAGTCTCCTCCAGCACCATAATTCAAAGGCATCAATTCTTCGGCGATCAGCCTTCTTTATGGTTCAGCTCTCACTTCCGTACATCACTACTGCGAAAACCATAGCTTTAACTATACAGTATGGACCTTTGTTGGCAAGGTGATGTCTCTGCTTTTTAAGATGCTAATCACAGGACTACGTATCTGGAAATCATTGCAGACTTCTCAGAGGTATCTGGCTGGCCATGGTGAGAACAGATTGCTGGACCAAATGGGCCTCTGCTCTGATCCAACAGAATTCATCTTACTATGTCCCATCCTCTCATGTTGACACACAATTCTTTACACCTGGGATGGCCAGTTTCCATACTGCTAGGGCCCACTTTTTTTCTCCTGAAAGCAAGCTAAGAAAGGATTTTGTTACACAAATGGATCAACTCAGAGGTGGTCATGTTCCAGAGGTCCTTTGTTTTGTCTTATGCAGTATCCCAGGGGAACTGTCATGTAGCAAAGATAGTGTCTTACGTACAAATGGGCTTCCTGGGCCCAAAAAGCCTTAACAGCCTGCAGAAATAAAATTTTAAAAAATGTACCATTAAAAGTCTCTGGATCTTGCTACTTGAAAACCTTGTTATTTTCCTAAAAACTAGTGGTCAAATGAGAAAAACTCACATTGACAGCTTCCTGGTGAGGTTTTCATTTCAAATGAAAAGCAGCCACAAAATAGTTTCAATTTGATCAGCAGAGAAACAAGAGATGGAGGGGGATGCTGAAAACCATTCCCTTCACCTGGTTGTTGTTGTTGTCCAAAATCCCATCCGAAAAGTATTCCAGCCAAGTAATGTGTCCAAAAAATGAATATACTGAGGTAAAATGTGCATGGAAATCTATGTGTTAGTGGTGTGGGCGGGAGCTGAGATGGAACAAGTGAAGGAAAGAATTGGTAGCTATATAAAAAGGGCATAAATTTTCCTCATTCCTGCCTGCTTACTGTATTCTGCCCTGCAAGTAGCCACATTTCCCATTGTCTTGGCAAGCCGAGGTTCGAAAACATATTTGCTGAAGCAAGTGTCGTTCTGACCTTGGTGGGACTTGCTTCTGAGTAAATGTGAAGACAGGGCTTCCAAAATGATAAAAACTAGTCTGTATATCAATTTATCCAGCATTCAAACCAGCAAGGCCTTTTGCTTATTGCAGAAGCACAAAGATGCCCCATTAAAAGGTTTTGAGCACTCAGCTGTCATGCCAACAATTGTTAAGAGAAGAATGCTATTAAGCAGTGGTTTAAGCATAAACCTTCAAATGTAATATGGCTGCCATTCAGCTGTAGATGTCTATTTAAATGTTCACTCCATTCTCAATTAAATGAAACTTCTCTGTCTAGTGCCCTGTTTTTACTTAGGATTTCAATGGCACTCTATAGACTCTTCAGTCTCTACAATTGCAGGGCTTTCACTGAGACGCCCAAGACCACAAATAAAGTATAGTGCTGATTTAGATGAGTCATCTTTTAATTCCATATACGCAATTATCTTTATATAATTTGCTCCTTAGTCATTCTCTGGTAACATAATGTAAATCAGGAACATGCAAATTAGAGACGGATAAACAAACAAACGGCTTAGGAGGAATAATTGCTGGCATAAACCTGGCGATAAATAGATAAATTCCTTAAACAGTTTAGCAACCATTACTACATGTATTTTTTCAAGATGATATATAAAAACAGATAAGTCTTGAACAGGTAACAGCAGTAAGCAGTAGCAAAGGGTATAGCACAATTATAAGTTATGGGGCTCTGGTTATTTATATCCCACAAAAATCAGGTCCCAGGCAGCTCAAGTTCATCACTTCTATATTGAAAGTCCACCCATCCTGAATTCAAGTGCCTGTAGTTCTGGACTAATATCCCTCTAGGACTTTTGACTCTCCAGATGTTGCTCAACTTCAACTCCCATCACCCCTGGCCATTGGCTATGCTTGCTAGGACTGATGAGTGCTGTGGTTCAGCAACATCTGGAGGGCTCTAGCAAATGGAATCCATTAAGTTTTGTGGGATAAATCTGTCAGGGACAGACAGTAGAGGTAGGGATGGAGATGGCAAGTGAGAGCAAGGGCACTAAAAGGTGTCAGTGGAGACTAATGGCTTCCACAAAAAAAGAAAACAAGAGTCTGCAACCACCTCCCTGGAGAACAGAGGACACTGCCTTGCACAAAGTCAATTAGTAGACAAGTATTGCCTAGTTTTTCCGGTACAAGTTCACCAGGTTCTCAGGTTCAGACTCACCAGGTTCCTATCACCTGCTACCTTCACTTACGGGGAAGGGCCCATTAGAATATGGTGGGATGGCACGATGGTACTGCATACCAGGAGGGAGAGTGTGAGAGGCAGTGAGGTCCATGCACTGGTAGAACCAATCCAGCACTTCCACTGGTGCATTTGCACCATGCCAACTTCACCACCACCTCCCAATTCTCCATCCCCGTACACAGCAGTAACACGGGTAATGAGGTCAGGTGAGCACCACCCTTACCATATGCTACCAGAAGGGCATCTGATTTCCATCCAGAAGGTCCCACATTCAATCCTCAACATCCCCAGGTAGAGCTGGGAGAGAACACTTTCTGAAATCTTGGAGAGCCACTGCCAGTCAGTGCAAACACCCCTTTTAGCTGGATGTACCAGGGACGTGGGTGGCGCAGTGGGTTAAACCACAGGGCCTAGGACTTGCCGATCAGAAGGTCAGCAGTTTGAATCCCCGCGATGGGGTGAGCTCCTGTTGCTGTGTCCCTGCTCCTGCCAACCTAGCAGTTCGAAAGCACATCAAAGTGTAAGTAGATAAATAGGTACCACTGCGATGGGGAGGTAAACAGTGTTTCCGTACACTCTGGTTTCCATCATGGTGTTCCATTGCACCAGAAGCGATTTAGTCATGCTGACCACATGATCCAGAAAGCTGTCTGTGGACCAATGCTGGCTCCCTCGGCCTGAGAGTGGGATGAGCACTGCAACCCCATAGTCGCTTTTGACTGGACTTAACCGTCCAGGGGTCCTTTACCTTTTACCAGGGGTTGAACCTGGGACTTTCTGCATGCAAAAATGTCCAATGTACCACTGAGTTGCAGGGCCTCTCCATTTCATCCATGGTGTCAACCACCCCCTTTCATGTGTTGTTTTTCAACCAAGGTTCCAAAGGCACTGTACGGACATTTCAATTAAAAAAGATCAAAATATCAGCATCATTAAAACCATGAAATCATCCACACACACATAAATAAGCTTCCACAAATCTCAGCCACATTTGGAATGCTGAGACAGCATCTCATAACCCCCTGGGACTGGCTAGTGGGTTGTTCCATCTCCTCAAACAAATGGAGCCGTTGTCTCAGCAACACACAATTTAGCAGAAACTCAGCTTGAAAGAGTTTCCTTGAATCATGGATTGCTGCTGCCCAAGAAGATGGTCTTGCTGACCTAAGGGATGAGTTGAGTTCTGGAGTCCTCCATGTAGGGAAGGGGGTAGTTCTAATAGAGTATTGCCCTCATGAGGTTTCATATACACTAGCGTGTGGGTCAAATTGGAATACACAACATGGAAATTATTCTCACTGGAAACAACAAACAACCAAAGAACAGGGCATTGTAAGCAAGAACTGCTCCATTTAGAGAAGCCATCTGAACATGAAGGCCCATGCTGTAGAAATAGAAGCACCAAACATGGCAGTGTAGTTATGGCCCGCAGAGCAGCTCTAATGGAAAAAATCTGTGCATAATGTGGTCATCCCCATCTCAATTTCCTCTATCACTATGACAAGCCTATTCACACTTGTTTGCCATCTCTGCAGTGAGCAGCAATAATACTTGAGGCAAATGCTGTGGTGATTAATTAGCTAATGTTTGAACTAGGCCTTCAACCCCGAAAGGACATTATGACAATTGTTAAAGCATTATTAAGCAAAGTCACCTGTCACTAACAGGCAGATTAGTTGGGTTACTGTTGCTTGTTGACACTACTTGGAGTTACAAATAATGGGCTCCATGAAGTCTGGCCCCGGGGATCTGAAAGACAAATTAATTTGTGATGCAAGAGATAAAATAATGTCAGTTCGTTGTTATTCAATATTGAATCTTTTTATTGGGTTATCTGAACCTTAGTCAATAACCTCGTAACAATTTCCTTTCTGAAGTACGCTCAATTATAGAGCAAATACATTCTGCGTCCTACTTCACTCACCCTCTTCCTAGCGCTGCATTTTCTAATCACCACAATTAAACTGCAGTCATAAAGACACCTTACCCTGAATTAGCTTCAGTACCGAGTTTGAAGTGAAAGGCTTGCAAGTAGAACAAGGTAAAATATCCTTATGATGGTTGCCCATTTTCTGGCTGTGAGAGGCACAGGGACTTTCCTAGAAAGGAGTCGACCATTGTAATCCTTGCACACTTGGAGTTGCATGGCCGAAGGAAATGCAACAAACACAATTTTCTCCATGGTAGAACTTCAGTGCTGGGAAAAAGCCGTGTCTATTCAATTCATCCAAGGCATGCAGTTGTTAAACAGAAAGGATTTGGCAACCATAATGGTGGCATTGGCCTCAATGGACCACATTTCTTTTCAAGCAGTGCTGAAGAACATGTGGCCTCCCAGACGCTGTTGGACTCCAACTCCCATCAGCCCCAGTCAGTGCAGCCAATGGTCTAGAGAATGATGGGAGCTGTAGTCCATCTGGAGGGCCACAGGTTCCTCAGCTCTTCTGGAAATGGACATTAACCTGACTCTGAAGCTTCTATAGTAGAATTAAGATTTCCCTTTGCACTCTGCTGTGCCTTGGATGTATTAATTTGCATATATGTTCTGCACATTTTTCTTTAAATTATATCTCCTTTGTGATAAGCATCTGTGCTCTCAGTGAAATGTTCCAAATTAACGTAAAGATGGATGAAAAGAGGCAACACAATGACTCCAAGTGCCCTGCTTTGCTGTTGTTGTTGTTGTTGTTGTTTAGTTGTTTAGTCATCTCCGACTCTTCATGACCCCATGGACCTGGCGTGCTCTGGTCCATGGGGTCACGAAGAGTCAGACACGACTAAACAACAACAACAGCAAAGCCAGTAGTGTGTAAAACATTTAGTTCTACCTTCAAAAGATGTGAATGAGCGGCAACAATTCTTCCTGCAGACATCTGAAACCAGGTTGCTATCCCATCATCATTTACATTTATCCATATATAAGAAAGGTTATCTGTGATGACATAATAAGAGCCTGCAGGATCAGGCCAATGGCCCAGCTATTACAGCATCCTGTTCTCACAGCAGCCAACTGGATGCCTGTGGGACACTTTCATGCAGGACCCGAGCACATGAGCGCTCTCTCCTGTGGCCTGCAGCATTACTGCCTCCAACCATAATATGCTCCAAATTTGTCATCACCATCATTAGCACTTACACGGTACTTTGGGCCCATAGAGCACATTGAAGAGACACAGAGCAGACTTTCAATCTCCTCCATATGACAAATGGGCTGCTGAGACTAGATGGGACGCCGAAGTTCAGTGAGATCTCTTTTGATTTCTTTCAGAATCAGCCATGGTGGAGTACCACTGAGCTGAGCTGAACTGAGACAATTGGCACTGGGGGGGAGGGCGGTATGATACCTGTATGGTTAGCAACTTTAGAAGGAGCCATTTAGACTGGGAAAATGGCAGAGGGAGAAATGGTTAGACATACGACGCACACACAGGCTCACCACAGTGCCTCTCCCCCAGCCAGTCATAGGAAGCTCTCTTATACTGAGTCAAGCCATTGGTCCACTTAGCTCAACGCTGTCTAGAGTGACTGGCAGAAGCTTCCCAAGGTTTCACACAAGTGCTTTTCCCAGCCCTACCTGGAAACATTGGGTTTTGAACCTAGGACTATCTGCATGCAAGGGGTGCAACTTGCATAAAATATTGGGGAGGCCCAGGGAAGCCCCTCCGTGCATAATCAATCACATGACATTTTCTCCCTCAAAGAATTCTGGGCAATGTAGTTTGTCAATGGCTGCAGGGAATTGTAACTCTGTAAGGGGTAAGCTACAGCGCCCAGAATTCTTTGTTGGGGAAATGTGCTTTAAAGGAGCCGTCTTAACTACAGAGTGCCAGGGTAGCATATACCTGCATAAGTTATATCAGTGCTGGTTCATATTTCAGCTTAGTCATGAAATCACTGGGTAGTTTTAGGCACATTATTATTATTTCCTAATACCTCCCACACCCATCTGTAATATGGGGATAGATGAGCCTAATTTAACTAAAGGACTTTTGTACGAATTACTGCAATACATTCGTAGAGCATTTACGAAAAGGTGCCATCAAAATGATTACTACAGTGGTACCTCGGGTTAAATATGCTTCAGGTTACATACGCTTCAGGTTACAGACTCCGCTAACCCAGAAATAGTACCCCGGGTTAATAACTTTGCTTCAGGATGAGAACAGGAATCGTGCAGCCACGGCACGGCAGCAGCAGGAGGCCCCATTAGCTAAAGTGGTGCTTCAGGTTAAGAACAGTTTCAGGTTAAGAATGGACCTCCAGAACGAATTAAGTACGTAACCAGAGGTACCACTGTACTGGCATTGGCTTTATTTATTTATGCCACCTTATAACATAATGCTCTCCAGGTAGCTGCCTATTCTCAGTCTAAAAGCTGACAGAAGTGTGAAGTGAACTTAATGCAGTGTATGCAAGCCCTTTTTATTTTATCTACAGCAATGTTTCCAAGCCTTGGGACTCCAGCTGTTTTCAGATAACAGTTCCCATCATCTCCGACCACTGGTCTTGCTAGCTAGGGATGATGGGAGTTGTAGTCCAAAAACAGCTGGAGACCCAAGGTTGGGAAAGACTGATCTACAAGCCTACTCAAAACTGTTGCTTCAAAGTAACTGGGCTTGCTTCCAGATAGCTGCTGAATACTCAGTAGGAAGAGATCTGGAAAACATTTGCTGACAGGCCAATACATTCAAATATCTAGAAATATTAATTAACAAATAAAAATTGCTACTTTTACTATTTCACAGTTGTCAATCACAATGTTGCTTGCTAAAAGGTGGTGTTCATTGGAAATAGTCTTATTGTTAAGTCAATTGAACTGCTTGATTGAATTGTAAAAACGCAGCCATTCTTACATAACTTGCTGAGTGATGATCTTTCGTCAAGTGAAACTGCTGTGCCAGGAAACCATGTCTAGAGGATGAATGAGCATGAGCCACCAGAAGCCTGACCCATTTTCATAGCTTTTATGCCCATGTGTACAACACACTTCCCCATTAGTATATATTGCAGTACACATATTATGCCACATTACATACGCAGTATTACAGGAAGCTGGAGATGAATCACAAGTGGAAAATCCAATAAGTTTTTTAAAAAGTACTTGAATCCTTACCTGTGTTGCTTCCCACAAACAACAAGCTCTGGAGTGCTTTCGAACTGCTAGGTTGGCAGGAGCTGGGACAGAACAACGGAAGCTCACCGCGTCATGGGGATTCGAACCGCCGACTGTCTGATCGGCAAGCCCAAGAGGCTCAGTGGTTTAGACCACAGCCCCGGACATGTTGAATGTAAAGAGTTAATGTAGTGCATGTGGAGGAAATTCCCGTTGGGGGTTCAGCTTCAGAAGCTCACAGCAAATTTCCAATTGGTCAGACTTTATTCAGTAATGCATTACCGAAGAGATTTCAAAGAGTCCAAGAGAACATTTCCATTAGGATAAACACTATATAGGAAATATATGACATCTTAGCTGCTCAGCCTCTACCAAACCACCTACTGTTGCCAGCACCCCATAATCTCTCATCCAAGCACAATTCTTGAAATACTTCCTCAACTCATTCCCCCCCCGCACCCGTACATATCATTATATGGAGGTGGTGTTGCTTTTTTCACTTTAGCATTCAGCTGTTAGGTTCCTACTTAGCTGATTATTACTAGTTTTTTAGTCAGGTCACACTCTTGCATGCATGATGCTGGCTCCACTTTAATGGGCCTAAGAAAAATCCCGCATCATGTGCATACAGTCCCCAGTACAAATCATGGATAGTGTCACTAAAACCTCTGTCGAAAGAAAAAATTGACTGTACCGATCTCGTATTGGAGTCAAATGTACCCGAAGAAAGCCATACAAAAATAAATAACTGGTTGAAGTTACTAAGCATCACACCAGGGTAGCCAACGTGGAGCACACCAGATGTTTGGGACTACAACTCCCATCCTCCCTGGCTATTGACTTAGCAAAGGGAGTCTCACTTGTTTCCCCAAATTCTGGAGGCATTAGCCAGCCCTACCTTTATGGATAATATATGTCAAGCACCCTGAAAACACAGAAAAGCAAGACTGAAACTCCCCTCCAACACAAACACAAACACAAACACACACACATCAGCTTCTTGGGCAGTATCTCCCGCTACCCCTGAGGGCAATTTTATCAGCTGAGTAATGGAACTTGTCTTTCAGCCTCCTAACATTAAATGATTGACCACCTACGTATCAAAGCTGCTCCATAGTGGCCAATAAGGTTTTCCCACCCCCTGGTCTACAGTGACTGTCAGTGGCTTTGCAAAGTTTCAAAAAGGCATCTTTCCCAAGCCCTGGAGATTGCTTAGATTGCACCTAGGGGTTTCTGCTCAGTTGGTTAGAGCATAGTGATGATAACACCAAGGTTTCAGGTTCAATCCCTGTATGGGACAGCTGTCCATTCATGCACTGCAGGGGGTTGGACTAGATGATCCTCAGGGTCCCTTCCAACTCTACAATTCAATGATTCTGCAAAAAGATGTACGCTGCCACTGAGCTATCGCCCTTTCCCACATATCTCCACAAACCATTTGTACTAAACGTATTGAGAGAGCTTCAAGTAGGACCCAATGCTCTAAAAATATTACATCTTTCTTCGCCGTGAGTGATTGAGAGAGGGGAGGGAAAGCCACAGTAAACAACCTAAGAGACGTACAAAACTGAACTCGCTACTCCTATTAATATCATTTCAACTTGCCTCGACATTTCTTCCAATGTTTCACCTGATGCACCTTCCAAATTTGCCTGCAATTTCACTTTAGGCAAACTGCAGTGGCAACTCTAGTAAACATGAAAAGACAGGTTCCCCAAAATTTCTCCCGACAGGTCTTATCACAACCAGGATAAACAGCTTGGGGAGCCAAGTAGGGCATACTTCATCTATCTGTCATCAAATCTGGAATCCCCAGCATATACTAGCTCAGTCTAGTTGAAATGTTCTGGCACTCTTTCAGTGGAAACCAGTGCTGCCATCATGATTATTGATTAGCTAAGGCAACTGGTGGTGGCACACACCTTTTTCCTGGACCAAGGAAGATGCAATGGAAAGCCTTAAAAAAACCCCAACCCATCTCGTTGTTGATGATCTAAAGCATGAGTCAGATTGCAAAGAAAGAATGAAGAAACTCTGGAGAGACATCCAGACAAGAAAAGGAAAAAGGAAAAGAGCAGCTGTGATGCTCGGGGATATATACAGCCCTAATGAACTGAAACAAATAATGCCTGAGATGACGTATCAAACCAAACTTCCCATATAGTTCATTGGTCTTCCTTACATGGCTGGGGCAACCCAGGCAGATAGAAGGGGTATAAATAAATTGTTGTTGTTGTTGTTGTTGTTGTTGTTGTTTATGTTGTTGCTGCTGCTGTTGTTAGTCAATGGCTTCATTGTTCATAGTAGGTTTCCAAGAAATGCCCATGGATTCTGGATGTAACAAGGAAGAAGAGAGCTTTGTTGTCATGAAAGGGACTCAGCTCATCAAAGTAAGGAAATATCTGTTTATTTACCAAACTGATTTCTTTACCACCTTTCAAATGAATTTTCCAAAGGGGCTTACATTTAAATATATAGGGACAACAATGAAATGCAGTATAAAAATCACATAAGAATTAAAACTACCATTATTATTATTTTAAAAAACCAGCCGATAATGATAAAACAACAGAAAGTAATAAAACCAAGAAAAGGAGCCTATCGTACTTCCCCTGGGAGAGAATTCCACAATCCAAAAAGACCCACATCTTCAGCATCCATCAATCAGCCCACCTCCCCATGCTGAACGTGAGGCTTGGACAGGTTCACATGAGTGAAGATGGCCATGTAGATAGCCTTTCAAGTCCAGGTAGTTATCAGCCCATCAAACTGAGTCTGAAACAAATTGACAACCAGTGCAACTGATTTCAAATTGAGGCATTCAACAGTTCCCTTAGCTGGGAGGAGGTCTATGAGAAATATTGAAACAGCAGACGTTGCTCGTTCCATCCTGAAGCAACACTTCTAGAAAGAAAGGAAGAAGTTTCCATATGTGAAAAATAGTATGTATCTTCAGGAGGCGGCAGAGCTTCAAGCAGACCCTTCCATTATGTGTTTAGCTGTTTTTACAGTCACACAATATTCCCTAAGTGCCAGTAAGCCCTGTAAGCATTGCTGGTCCCCGGATATGGGTTGAAGGCACATGAGGCTACCACATTGCAGAAGCTAAGTAGTTCTAGGTCTGCTCAGTGCCTGGAGAGGAGACCTTCTGAGAATCACACATTTGATTTATTGAGCTCATAGAAGAAAGGCAGGATATAAATATAAGACAATTTAAAAATAGCGGGATCAATTTGTTGATTTCTCAAGTGCACTTTTATATGTTAGATATGTTTGCTCATGATAAATCCATGTTTCAAGCCTGAACATTTAAAAACATTTAGGCAAATTACATTGTAACTGCCATAATGGTTTTAGGAGTGGTCTTTGGTCATGATTTGGCTGAGTTGCCCTTGTGTCACAGAGGAGTGGGGCAGGAAGAACAGATTTTAGCTACCATTGCTATGCTCTAGACGAGAGAAAGGCAGGGTAGGCAGAAGAGAACAATATTGCAATCCTACGCATCCTGCACATCCTTACCTCCCATGGAAGGGCTTCCTTCTGAGTCGACATGCATAGGGTTGCATTGTAAGACAGGTGGGGTAGACAATGCATGGGGCAGGAAAAGCAAGTGGGTTTGGACAAGAGGGTTGGTCCTTGCAAGAGTGAGCACCCTAGAGCAGGTGTGACCCTCTAGAGATTGTTGATCTCCCATCAGTCCCAGCCAGCATAGCTGAAATATACTCAGAGTCCTGTAGTGATTTCATGCTCTTTATTGCAGCTTGTAAAACAGTGATTGAATTGCCCCCCAAACCTCAGGCTTTTATATACATTATTTACACAATGAGCCCCATCTGATTGGCTGATTCTGCTTCCCTCCTGGAGCCTGATTGGTCTTTTCCTGCAGGCCAATCAGTTGTTGCATTCTGTGATCCTACCAGCCTATTGTTCTAGGATCCAAGCTTAGTACATAACAATAGCCAATGGTTAAGAATGATGGGAGTTGTAGCCAATGACATCCAGTGGGTCACACTTTAGCCACCCCTATACTACTGGACAGGGGAAGTGGATAAGACCATATCTACCAGTCTGAGGAAAGAAAGAAAAGTGGAAGAGACAAAGCAGAGTGGGAACTTTGCACAGCCAGTTGCTGAAGAGGTGAACAATTCACCTACTGGTTTTGAAATAACCATCCAACTCTTTAGCTGCAGGCCTCTATCAGAGAAAAAAACACAATTAAAAGCAGAATAATCCCTCCATACGTTTCTGACAGTCCCTTTGCTGTGTCCACAAGCTCTCCCTTATAGCGATGACTTTTATAAATTTTAATGCCTTTAAGAACCTGAGAGCTGTATAAAGATCCTTAAAGCCAGTCTAAGCCCTCAGATCTGTAGAAAAGACAAACAGGAGAGGTGATGATTGGGTGGTAATGCAGAAAGATGGACTGGCTGCTTAGGTCATCGGGGTTCAAATTGCTCTTACTCAGCAACTGATGGTGCACTCTGGGTACACCTGCAAGCAGCTGGAGAGAGTGTTGATATGCCATTTCTCTGCCTGTCTTGAACCCAGTAAGAGGCTTCATATTGGCCAGGCAATATGTGGCTAGCTAGAAAAATAGAGGTCCTCTAGACAAGCATGGTCTGTATGTTGGCATCCCTCTTACAAAGGATTCTGTAAACCACCAGCTGGTTTCAATCCACCACTTACGAACGGCTGCTCTGCAGTGTTCCCTGTATAACTGTTCCAAAATTTGGAAAGACAATCTGTCTCATTTAACATGTACAGGGCAACTTGTTTAACATGTTCATTTGGGTAGCCCCAGCTGGTTAGCAATGCATCACAAAAATTGCAGCCAATTGGTTGGTTTTGTCTGTCACCGTGTCATGTTTGAAGCATCACCATCAATGACCAGGGATCAGCATGCAGGGAACTGGCTTCCAGGGTGTGAGAGATATGCCCTGGCATAGACCGTAGATATATATGGCTTCAGGAGGCAGTAGGGAAAAATAGTATGGCAGAAGAGGAGGAGGAGGAGGAGTTTGGATTTGATATCCCGCTTTATCACTACCCGAAGGAGTCTCAAAGCGGCTAACAATCTCCTTTCCCTTCCTCCCCCACAACAAACACTCTGTGAGGTGAGTGAGGCTGAGAGACTTCAGAGAAGTGTGACTGGCCCAAGGTCACCCAGCAGCTGCATGTGGAGGAGCGGGGACGCGAACCCGGTTCACCAGATTACAAGTCCACTGCTCTTAACCACTACACCACACTGGCTAATAGTTGTTTGTACTGACCGTTTAGTTCAGTTGGTAGGGAACCTACCGTGGATGGTCAGAGCTGCAGCAGTGGGCATCTTTGTGGGCAGGCTAGGCAGCGGTGTACAGGCCAAGGAGATACGGATCTGCTGCTCCTCTTGAACCGCTGTCTGAGGCAAGGGATTCACCTCGGCTATTGGGTGGGCCAGCACTGCTCACAGGAAGTGCAGGTGTGTGGTGAAATTGTGGCCCGGTTGTGTTTGGATAAACAGCAGACCAAGCGGTTACATGCCCTCTGTTACCTGGCTAAGAAGAGTTTGGACTTGATACCCTGCCTTTCACTCCCCTTAAGGAGTCTCAAAGTGGCTAACAATCTCCTTTCCCTTCTTCCCCCACAACAAACACTCTGTGAGGTGAGTGAGGATGAGAGACTTCAGAGAAGTGTGACTAGCCCAAGGTCACCCAGCAGCTGCATGTGGAGGAGCGGGGAAGCGAACCAGGTTCACCAGATTACGAGTCCACTGCTCTTAACGACTACACCACACTGGCTTCTTGCAGTCTATGAATTTGCCTTATGCAAAAGGCAACTAATCTCCAGCCTACTTATTGGGTGTGGTGCAAGCTAGTTGGGCCACATTCACCTCCAACAGTGGTCCTCTTGTCAAGTGCGACAGACATATAAACTAGTGGAGCTCGTAAGAAGACAACTGACAGCCAACTAATTGTTGCATCACAGACACCTTTAGAGAATCTTACTAAGGCTTTGTTTTAAGCAAACAAACCAGAACTGCTGATAGATGTGTACAAAAGGTTGCATTGGGTGTGCCAGGTTATGGAATCACTGGCAGACAGCAAATTGGCTCCAAACTCCAAATAATATTTTACTTTCTGATCCTGTACTAAACCCAGGTATTTCTCCCCCTCCCTTCTGTTTAGCATGACGTAAGGGGGATGGCAGCTCTTAAGACTGTGCAACACGGCCCAGAGGCTCTGAGCAGGTGTGGTTAATAGTTATTTAATGATTCTTCACAATTACATGTATCTGTCTGAACATAAAGGCTGTCTGATCATAATCTCTCTCTCTCTCGTTCTCTCTCCCCCCTGTACACTTTGTGCTGGCATCTTAGCAACAGTTTTTTTCTATTCTCATCCAATGTTCCTATTCTCAAAATGCTTGCCTGCAGGAACTCTTTGGAACTGCAGCGCTGTGCACCGCTTGGTAGCAATTTATTGTTGTCCTCTTGACCAAAGCACAAAATGGGAATTGCAAAAGGGAGGGGGGGTTGCAAAAGACACAAACAAACAGAATTATATTTTTTTCTTCCTTCCTTCAAGATCCATGAATGAGCCAAACAACTCAGATCTCACAAAGTTCTAATTTTGTACTTTTCTCTTGCCCCAGCAGTGACTCATCTAAGTCAGATCTCCACCCGTCCGCATGTTTACACAATGAATACAAACACTGTTTAAGTTGCTAAGAATACAGTTATCAGTCAACAGAGCATGAGCTACCTGCTGAAGCACCTGAACATGCCCCTCCACTGCATAAAAGGGACACGAGATTTTCGTTATTGGCAAAAATGATCCAAGTTCTTCTGTCAAGCCATTCCTATGCTGAGATGGCAGAAAGAACGAACGAAAGAAAGAATGTAAGTCGCCATAATCACTCACTTAGCCTGATATGGCACAGACGCCTGGAGTAATCTCAAAAGTTAGATAAAGTTTATCTGCATGCCTCATTGAAATGAGTGCACACACCCTCCCTGCCAATCTGATTTGAATAAAAACCAAGTGCTGATTTTATAATTGCCACAAAATGCCCCATGTAACGCTGATTAGCAGCGTGCCAAGATGGGAGTGCAAAACCCATGTTGGAGCCATGCCTGGAACCTCACAGTGCAGGCTCAACTGGGCCTCCAAACCATTACACCGCCTCTCTCAAAGATGCAATACAGTACAATTTTAGGGAGCAGGTGGCACTGTGGTCTAACTCCCTGAGCCTCTTGGGCTTGCCAATCAGAAGGTCAGTGGTTCAAATCCCCGTGATGGGGTGGGGTCCTGTTGCTCAGTCCCAGCTTCTGCCAACCTAGCAGTTTGAAAGCACACCAGTGCAAGTAGATAAATAGATACCACTGCAACAGGAAGGTAAATGGTGTTTCCATACGCTCTGGTTTCTGTCACGGTGTTCCATTGCACCAGAAGCAGTTTAGTCCTGCTGGCTACATGACCAGGAAAGCTGTCTGTGGACAAACGCCAGCTACCTTGGACTAAAGTGAGATGAGCGCTGCACCCCATAGTTGCCTTTGACTGGACTAACTGTCCAGAGGTCCTTTACCTTTACCTTTTTTTTACAGTACAGTTTTGAAGACACAGCAAGGCAGGATCCAGTGAATGACCAGCCACATCCCCCCAGTTGTGCAGGAAGCAGTTCTTCACTGTAGGTCAGCTCCTACAGTCAGCCATGCTTTTCGTGTCAAGAGGTGTGTCCTGCACCAACATTACAAGCTGTTTGACACCAGACAAAGACCTTCATATTTGCTCATGAATTTTAAATTAACATCACATCCACAACATACATTTAAAGCACATGGGTACCTCCCCAAAATCCTGAGAACTGTAATTTGTTCAGTGTGCTAGGAACTGTTACCGCTGTCAGGGCTAAATTACAGTTCCCAATATTATTTGGGGAAAACAATGTGCTTTAAGTGAATGGTGCAGGTGTGGCCTTTTAAAAAATCCTATTCTGCTTTGTTCGGTTTCAAGTTCTTGTTTCTATTTGCCTCTTGGCATATTGCATTTTGTTACATTGGTTAGTTTTTAATCCTATTTATATGTTCACAGAATCACAGAAGGGAATATAAGGGTCATCTAGTCCAATGTTTTGCCCAACGTGGGGCTCGAACCCACAACCTTGAGATTAAGAGCCTCGTGCTCTACTGACTGAGCTATCCCCTTTGTGTGCATTGCTTAGGCTCAGACTTTTGTACACCCCCAGAATCCTTTGAAGAAAGATGGTTGAAGTATATTTTAAGTAAAATACGGATGCAGTCCTGTGGTCTCTTGGGAGAACATTCATGGGGTGAGTAAATAGAATGGCTCTCCCCCTCTGCCCATGGCCAAGGAGGTATGTGAATGGAAAGGGGAATCTTCTCTTATAAGCTCCTCTGATTTGGGCACAGCCCTTGGCACTCTGTTGCCATGGCACCAGCAAAAAGAGGCATTCTGATCTGCTGGGGAAAGATCTGGAGAGTTCTTTGGATCTGCTGGATTTGAAGTTGTCTGTTGCCTTGTCGTGCCCCTAGAGTTTGGGGAAGGGCATAAAGAACTACAGCAGCACTGAAGCTAGTACTGTATATTGATTATCCTCCCATTCAGACCAATGGGAGGAAGCAATTCATAAATGGTGGTACACACACACACACAAATGACTGATGGCTTTCAATCTGGTGGTTCCTCTGTCTTAGATTCCTCCCTCCCCAGAGCCTTTGGATAGTTCTGCCCATAAATAAAATATTCCTCAGGCATTCTCCAAAGTTCCAGAAAGAATATAAGAAGAAATTATGTAATATTGCCTAGACATCTTGCTGATCCACATTTAGAAGGCAAGGAGGAACCCTGTGTAACAACACACTTGCTTTAACATGCTTGCAAAAGCAGGCAGGAGGGAGAAATAAGACTATTGTGCTTCATTTCACTGTTTCCTTCTGCATTTGCATAAAGCAAAATCTTACGCAACTATGGAATTCTGCTGTTTGAGTAATTATCAGAGATACATTGCATTTGCTATGACTACAGTCATAAGTGATACTGTAACTTAATTCAGTAAAATATGTGTAATATACAAGGCATGATTTCACAACCACACGTAGAAATAGAATGTGATTCTATTTCATAGAAAGATCACCAGGTCAAGGGCAATGTGTCATTTCATAACTTTTAAGAAAACAGGCTTCGTGGTTAAAATATTTATTAAAAATTAGTCATTTTTGCTGTCCTATTTCCCCAATTACCTACCACTGTACAGAGAAGAACCAAGTGCCGATGGCACTTGGGCACATATTCTGAAAAACTAAATTGCAGTATCTGTGTAGAGATGTACATTTTCTGCTTGCCTTCGGCTTGTTGGACCTGCCAGTCATGTGATAATGTGTAATTCAAGTTGCACATCTTAATTATATCAGAGAAAAGGGTGTTCCTACAATTCTGTAAGATTGCAAGATAAGGATTCAGCTCCACTGACGCTTTAGGCTGCGCTCTTTTTCCATTTCTATCCCATCTTCCGACTGCATTGCCTTCCATTTCAAGTTAGGTTCAGCAAATGGCTGACACATTGTAGTGCAATCTGCAAACTCAATGGCTTGTTTAGGTCACTCAGGGCTGCTTCCCCATCGACACACTTTGCTTGGTTGCCTAACTTTTGATGATTCACAGCTGACGGTGAACTTGTTCCACTAAAAACAATTGAGCTTGAGGTGATGTAACTTGATACAAAGATCTGTTTCTGGTGCTCGATTTCTGAAGACTAGTTCCCATTTTCAACCACCATCAAGTAATAAACACGCAGACATGAAGTGGACCCTGGACTAGAGATGGGGCCTTGTGGTCCTCAGAAGTTGCTGGACTATAACTCACATAATTTTTAAACATTTGCTATGGTGGCTGGGATATGATGAAAATTCCATGTCTAACTACATCTAGAGGGACACCAGCTCTACATCCCTTCTTTAGAGACGACTCATGATAAAGCTGCCACAGGTCTTTGATCTGATCTGTGGTTTTCATTATTACTACCTTAGTGACTTAGAGTTCTTACAGGTGAGCACAAGGGATGCGGGTGGCGCTGTGGGTTAAACCACAGAGCCTAGGACTTGCCGATCAGAAGGTTGGCGGTTCGAATCCCCGCAACGGGGTGAGCTCCTGTTGCTCGGTCCCAGCTCCTGCCAACCTAGCAGTTCGAAAGCACGTCAAAGTACAAGTAGATAAATAGGTACCACTCCAGGCGAAGGGAAATGGCGTTTCCATGCACTGCTCTGGTTCGCCACATGCTGGCCACATGACCCGGAAGCTGCACGCCGACTCCCTCAGCCAATAAAGCGAGATGAGCACCGCAACCCCAGAGTTGGCCTCGACTGGACCTAATGGTCAGGGGTCCCTTTACCTTTACCTTTACAGGTGAGCACTGGTGTTCCACATACATGCAAATCTTTTGCAGCATCCACATGATGTCATTGTCATGAAAATGCCAGCCCATATTCCACCACCACTACATAATCCATATTTACCTTTTCTAGGGGAATCCCTTAAATTAAAAGACAATCCTATTGTCAATACCCATCTATGGTATCCAAGTGATCTGTTTACAATATTAGGTCTCCTTTGCAAGCACGTTTGAAAGAGAGCTGAGAGGCATTCCATCTGGACCAGAGGAATATGGTATCAAATAATAATAATAACAGCCAGATGGGAGGGGTATAAATAATAAATAAAAAACCAGAGGAAACCAGAGGTATCAAATAATAATTATTCTTATTATTATTTGATACCATATTCCTCTGGTTTATTATTTATTATTTATACCCCACCCATCTAGCTGGGTTTCCCCAGCCACTCTAGGCAGCTCCCAACAGAATATTCAAAACACGATAAAAGATCAAACATTAAAAACTTCCCTAAGCAGGGCTGCCTTCAGATGTCTTCTAAAAGTCGGATAGTTGTTTATTTCCTTGACATCTGACGGGAGGGCCCTCTGCCTAGTTCCCTACGCCCTGTCACCTATAGGACTTCTCAGGATTCCAAAAAAGTATTTTGACAACTCATTGGGAATCTCTTTCTATTCACAATCTAGTTCCACAGATAGAACTTTTTGTCTGAGCTGCTTCGATGAACTGTTGGGCTGCCATAATACAGTCCAGCATAGTACATCCTCCGGATAGTGATGTGTATTACAGATTGATCGTATCTTAAATAAAATGATGATGTCACTAGAAGTCTTTTGCGCAAATCCTAAGAGCAACCTAAAATGTTGCCGGAGGGGATTGTTGGGCTGATTATGCAAACCTTGATTGTGAAGGAAGATAGAGAAGAAACTTAACGGGATTGTTTTGGAAGACATATTTCCGTTGCAAAGGAATAAGCGTAGCATCAATACTAGGCTATGATCATAAGCCCATCTGCATGGAACTCAAGTTCCACTGAAGTCAAAGGAGACTTGTTTTTACACATAATGTTCGGAAATGGGGTACCACTTCCTCTTCTTTTACTTGCTTCTCCTTTTATGAATGTTTTTCTCTCCACAATATTCAAGATTGCCGAAAAACCTGGGGCAATTTTCATTTTAGAACAAAGAACTGAAGATACGCACTCCAACATGTTTATTAAAGGGTGTTTTTTCTAACAAATAAATACTTATACTATAAAATAGAACATCAAAGTGCTTTTGATGTAAAGTTTATTTAGCAGGCTCAGCTTTTTCCTATGATTGTACTGATCCTCACAGATCCAACAGCAATACTATGTCTATTTAAACTATAACAGGAAGAGCCATGGGGTGATCATCTACACAGCTTACATGAAAGAGCCATGTGCTCTTCACAGCAAGTTATGATACATTATGGGAAAAATTCACGTACTTCAAATATTGTCTGCTGCTTTTATAAAATCAGTAAATAAAAGCACTTACTTCCATGATACAGGATTTTACCAAGGTGAAGTGTATTCTGTTATTCTATGCAGTATTAGTAACGCGGAACATGGTTCTGAGCAAAGAATTCCAAATTTCCCAAGAATATTAACTGTCTGCCATGTAGATGAAGAGAGATTTCTAGTCCACAAAAGTCTCATTGAGTTCAATTGGGCTTCCTTATCTAGGATTGCAGCCTTAATTGTGACTTTGTTGTATTTAGATGAGCTGGTGATAAGCAGGTTTTGAGCTTGATTGTTTTAGTGGGGCTATAAAAAATAATAACTAAACTATGCAAGAAATTCTTGGCTATAATATACAGTCATACCTTGGAAGTTGAACGGAATCTGTTCCGGAAGTCCATTTGACTTCCAAAATGTTTGGAAACCAGGGCATAGCTTCTGATTGGCTGTAGGAAGCTCCTGCAGCCAATTGGAAGCCGTGGAACCCATGCTGGACATTCGGCTTCCAAAAATAGTTCACAAACTGAAACAGTCACTTCCGGGTTTGCGGTGTTCGGGAGCCAAAACGTTCGAGAACTAAGCTGTTCAAAAACCAAGGTACGACTGTACTATAAAAATCTATGGGCTACAGCTCATATAGCAGAGAAGGATGCTGAACTGGGGATGGGGGCTGAGGCTGTGAAAAGGGGAGGAAATGCCATAAACCCCAGCAACGACAAAAAGTCTGTGGTAATTATGGGCTGTGTAGTAGATCAGAAATAGAATAGGAAGGATGATTTTGAAAGGAAAGGATAGCAATTTTTCCCCATTTGGAAGAGATACAGTGGTACCTCTGGTTATGTACTTAATTCCTTCCAGAGGTCCGTTCTTAACCTGAAACTGTTCTTAACCTGAAGCCCCACTTTAGCTAATGGGGCCTCCCGCTTCTGCTGCTCCGCCGCCATGCAATTTCTGTTCTCATCCTAAGCAAAGTTCTTAACCCGAAGTACTATTTCTGGGTTAGCGGAGTCTGTAACCTGAAGCGTATGTAACCTGAAGCGTATGTAACCCGAGGTACCACTGTATATGAATAAATACAAAAAAACCAGCAAGAAGTGCTATCCCAAAGTCCTTACGCCGCAGCAAGGTTACTGTTTATGACTTTATTGCAGGTTGTACTTTTATCGTTCGAAATGTGGCTTATTGAATATGGCCAATGTAAATAGTGTGGCCTATTAATAATAATTAAACAATGTGGGGGTAGGAAGGAGAAGGGAACGGAAAAGAGAGAGAAATCTGGAGATGATTCTGAATGTCAGTTGCTAGGGAACTGCCATGGGAGAGACGGTGATTGCCTCCTGGTGTCCCTCTTGTGGGCTTCACAGAGGCGTCCGAGTGGCTGGGTTCTGTGCGCTTTTGGTCTGATCTAGGAAGACGTGGCTTACAGGGTAGGAGGAGGGCAGTCAATGTGGGCAAAGGACCAGAAGGGGAGAGTGAGTGTCTGCTTGTTTTGCTGACAGCATGGGGTGGACTTTTAGATCCTTTACACAAAAGCTCAGAAGCCAAAGGGGGTGGGAAGTGTACGCTTGAGTCACAAAAGGTGGAAAGGTAATAAAATAAACATCAAAAGGTAGGCTTGCCAGGTTCTCACTTCTCCACTACCACTTACAACAAAAGCAGGAAAGAGGAGGAAACCTACCTTCTCGGCCCTGCCGTCAGGGTTTGAGCACACAAGACTGGGGGCAGGAAGCCTTTCCCTGAAACTTTAACACAAACACAGGCACTTGTGAAGTCAACTGGCGGGGGAGTAGAGGAAAAATCAGATCTCGCTCAGCGAAGTTTAAAAGAAAATGGCTATGAGATGCAGAGGGGCAAGCTACGTGTTGCACATTGCAAACTACCACAGAGAGAGAGAGAGAGATCACTCCTCCTTTGCAAAATGTCCTTAGAAGGGGAGATGGAGATGGTAGGGATGTGCTTTGCTCTTCCCTCTGCCAGCCAATTTACCTCTGCCACTGACTGCATCTCTACTAATATTACTCTAGACCTGCATTTACTTCACAGGGAAAATTAACTAAGGGTGGTGGGTAATCACTCCCCTTGCTTGTACCCTTTTCAGGGGCTTTGCAAAAGAGGAGGGGTGATTGGAGACTTTGTCACATGCATCATCAGTGTAACATGTAGTTTTCCCCAGAGCAAAGTCAGCTGTAGTCTTCCTTTGTTCCTTCCTTCCTTCCTTCCTTCCTTCCTTCCTTCCTTCCTTGCTTCCATGGTCCACCTATAGTGGTTACTCTAGGACAGTGGTGGCCAAACTTGGCCCTCCAGCTGATTTGGGACTACAGTTCCCATCATCCCTGACCACTGATCCTGTTAGCTATGGATGATGGGAGTTTAGTCCCAAAACAGCTGGAGGACCAAGTTTGGGCACCACTGCTCAAAGACAAGGATGGGAAAATTAGGTTCTTCCACTTGTTGTTGTTGTACATCTCCCATCATCCCTGATCATGATTCATGCTAGCTGGAGTTACTTCCTGAGTCCAACCACATCTGAAAGGCCACAGGTTTCCCATCCATGGTGTACTTGGGTTGGACAACTCTGAAACAAGGCAAATGAAAAGCTGACAACAACCAACTCACAAGACTGCAACAGCATATGGCTCAGAATCATTATCTCAGGGCTTACTTCTTGCCATCTTTCTGACTGCCCAAGTTTCATGTCACATTTACATGTCAGTGATGGGCATTTAGGAGGTCTCTTGGGGAAGGCTACCCTTATGATGAAGCATAGTGAAGCTTCAACATGCAGAGGTCAAATTTTAATGTGAATTAAAAGTAATGTCCCCTAATCTGCCAAAAGACAGCTGCTTGGGGATGATGGCCATGGCAAGATAGTGCTGCAATCTAGATTGGACACTTATGTCCTAGATTGGGGTGAGGAACGTGTGGCCATCACTGATCATTGACCATGGAGGCTGGGGCTGGTGAGAGCTGTGGTCCAACAACTTTTATCAGCCCCATGACAACATCTGGAGGGGCACAGTTTCTCCACCCTTGATTTAAGGGATCTCATCTATGTTTCTTGGACATCTTCTGCAAATCAGAATAGACAGTAGAGAACTAGATGAACTAATGGCCTGGTATAGGACAGCTTCATGTGTCCTTATAAATCAGCAGTTAAGGCTAGCCCTACTATGGGGCAGAGTGAGACAGCTAAGTGTGACTTCTATGGAATAGCACTAGATGTCTAGTTCTTTCAGTTATTGTGTTGGATCTTGCTCTCTGAAGCAGAAATCTGTTACCACTATCTGGATGCTGCACAGGTGGCAAAAGGGGGCAGAATTTCAGCAAGTCACCATTTTCTCAACAGCTCTGTGTGCCCCTCAAAAAAAAAAAATCCCCTGTAGGATTGGGAGACCCTCTGGAACAGGTAGAAGATGGCAGAGGGGTTCCCGAGGGAGGCGTAAAATTCCCGCCCATTTGTTCCACAGTGGAATTTCCTCTGGATCCTAGTCACTTCCACAAATGGGGATTTGTCCTCCCTTTACATCCAACCTCTTGTTTATTTTTGCTGACAAGGATGGAGTGTTATGCTTGGGTACACTATGTGCCTTGACCTGAGGGTAAGGAATCATTTGCCACTCCATGTCAGGTAGCAAGATGCCTTGGGCCAGCCCTAGCTGTGTTGCAACACGGCTCTTGGTTTTGTTTTTTGCAGAATGTGTAGCAAACTCTCTTTTCCTTCATCAGATCCCTGAGATCTCCGACTACATGTTGTTTCCTCAGTCATACCAATCAACCCAAGCCGATGAGTCTTACTCTGGCATGCAAACAAGCCACCTTGCAAGAGGAAGGAAATGCAAGGACCATTGTTTGGAGTTCCTTTCACCACCCCAAGCTTCCCAGTCAAGCTGGTGTTGCTTGCAACCATCAAAGTACAGCTTGCTTGAGATTTCTAATACAGCACCACCTACTCAAACACACCCATAACACATCGGCAAGGTTGTTGCTGCTGATTCTTCTGTGATTGTTCCTACAATGGTTGTTCGACTTCCTGGTACAGTGGTACATCGGGTTAAGTACGTAATTCGTTCCGGAGGTCCGTTCTTAACCTGAAACTGTTCTTAACCTGAAACTGTTCTTAACCTGAAGCACCACTTTAGCTAATGGGGCCTCCCGCTGCCCCGCCGCTGCACAATTTCTGGTCTCATCCTGAAGCAAAGTTCTTAACCTGAAGCACTATTTCTAGGCTAGCGGAGTCTGTAACCTGAAGCGTATGTAACCTGAGGTACCACTGTATTGTTTAGGCAAACTACATATATAACAAATAGAGCCCTGATGGATCAACCCAAAGGCCAACCTAGTCTCACAATCTGCTTCCCTACAGTAGATATCCTTGTGGCTATGGGAAGCCACAAACAGAACCTCCCTTCCCTGCTGTTTGTTTCCCATCAACTATTACTAAGAGACATGGAGCCTCTGAACCTGGTAGCCATCGATACCCTTGTCCTCCATAAATCTGTCTAACTTCCATTTTAATGCCACCAAGACACATGGGAGTAGCCAGGACTTATGTTAGGGGAGGTCAGGACATCCCCCGGTCCTATTCCAGAACCAACGTACCTGCGACACAATTGTTCAGTTCACAGAAGCTACACCTATCGCTCAGTCAGGTTGCCAGTTGCATCGCTAGAATGCGCCACAACAACATCCAAGTGACCTCAGAGAGTGTTTTCAGTTACCAATATTCCAATTATTCCTACTTTTAGTTACGTATTTTCATATATTTGCTTTATTTAGGGGGACAGCTGCCCCCCCACCCGGCTATGCCCATGCCAAGATGGTTGGTGGCCCTTGCCACAACTTATGGAAGCAAGTTCTGCAGTTTTACTGTGGGGTTCTTGAGGGTGATCAGAATGGAAAAGCCAACTTTAAAGTAATATTAATGCCACTGTTTGATTGTTCAAAGTGCATTGGATGACTTATCCAGGCACACACAGGTCCCGCTAACCAAACACAATTCATTTCCTGTAAATTGTTTGTTAGATGAGTGTTTGCATAATGAGTCAATGGTTTCCATTGATTCCTATGGGAAACTTTCTAATGCATTCCGGACCATGGAATTTTGACCCCAAAAATAAATTTAAAAAACAGGAAAACCCTCTGAGGAAGGGGAAAGTGCTTATTTGTCCATTCGCTCTACCTCCCTCCCTTTATTCCTCGGCCAACCAATAGAAGGCAAACAAGGAAGTTTTTAAAAAATTCTCTCTGTTTGGATATCTGAATCTGTGGTGTGTATAGAGAGTTTTGGCTACTAATTCCTCATGTTCAGATAAGTGAACTTTCGCATAGCAAGTATTCAAAAATTAGGGTCTGTGTGTTGCAGATAGGAGCCTGAAGCAATAATTACTTGCTTAGGATCATCTAATGAAGTCCATGGCTAAGGAGATATTTTAACCAGGAATGAAAGTTTCTAGCACACATTCTTAACCATGTTAAGTACACCAGCTAACAAGAATGTAATATGATATGAAGGGTTTGAGTTTGGAACTTCTTGGCAGAATCTGGTTGGTGATTTAGATTGCTGAGAATCTCAGCTTTTATTTACAAGGGTTACATGCAGCCCAAACCTGTGCATGTTTACTTGGAAGCAAGACCCACTATATTCAATGGTGCTTACTCACGGATAGGTGTCTATTGCAATGTAAATGACTCACCCTTCATGCTTATAAATCTCTTGTTAAAAAACAGATTGTAACCTGCACAAGTTGTCTATTATTCTTGAATGCATTCCAAGCATGTTCTCCCTAACCAATATACCGCTCCTCACTTAGTCATACAGTTGCATTTTAAGATATTGCAAATTGCTGTCAACCTATGCGATTAAGGTGGGGAATGCATTCAAGCAAGTATCTGTCCACAAGTCTTTTTTCCCAGGCAAACACACAGAAATGCACACACCATCTTCTGTCATGCCTAATCTCTTGCAATTATCCCTGGCTTGGTTGAAGCATAAATATATAATCCACAAAAGAAATCCAGGCAAATCTGAAACCTGAATTCACGTGTGTACAAAGAAATAGCTGGTTTATTAGCAGCTACCAACTGCTTAAGCTTTTTTTAAAAAAAAAAAATAATGCTCATGTTGCTGGTAGAAAATGTTCATATTTGGGTTTTGGATAACCTCCAGCAGAAGGTTTTAAAGCAGGGGTGCTACTAAGCCCACCTCATATTTAGGTACCTCAGACAAAGGATGCTATGGTGAATGAGTCTAGTATAAAGCATATTTACCTATATGACCAGGTATCGTTTGGAAAACTAGTCACGGTCACAGTTATAAATAATGATGTACCTAACACAATGGATATAGGGACGTGGGTGGTGCTGTGGGTTAAACCACAGAGCCTAGGACTTGCCAATCAGAAGGTCAGCGGTTCGAATCCCCGTGACGGGGTGAGCTCCCATTGCTTGGTCACAGCTCCTGCCAACCTAGCAGTTCAAAAGCACGAAGTGCAAGTAGATAAATAGGTACCACTCTGGCGGGAAGGTAAACAATGTTTCCGTGCGCTGCTCTGGTTCGCCAGAAACAGCTCAGTCATGCTGGCCACATGACCTGGAAGCTGTACGCCGGCTCCCTTGGCCAATAAAGGGAGATGAGCGCCACAACCCCAGAGTCAGTCACGACTTGACCTAATGGTCAGGGGTCCCCTTTACCCCTTTACCTTAACACAATGGATAACTTGATGTATGAAACCTATTTCACATTAGTGCTTCGAAAATATGCAAGAAGTGTAACATTTCACAGTATAAACTTGCAAAGAATGTAGCATCTTTCAACAGCAACTTCAAAAATCAGAGATGAACCATAGCCAGTCTTGGGACATCCATCAGAGTTTGTTGGAAATCCACCAGTACAGCATTTGCAGAAGGATGTGGATGTCGTTAATTTTATGGTACTACACTTATTTTTTGTCAGGGCATCGTTTATTAAATTAATTGCTTTCAAATATAATTGAGATTTACATGCAGCCTAAGGATACAATCCTAAACAAGCACTTCTAAACTCAGGTTTCTGAGATTAAGAATCTGGTCCTGTGCCCATTTACTCCATTGATCCTGTGTAGACATTATAGGATTGCACTACCAACCTCATTCTACTCGGTGGAATGTACTTCTGAGAAAACACGCCTAGGATTGGGTCACGTGAATACTTACTTGATTGGAATCTCCCCTGAAATTCGTAGGACTTCCTTTCAAGTAAACGCACTTAACAGACATATAGCACATTAGCCACACGACTATTGAAGCCGACATCTTTGTACTTAAGCCAATTTCCTGAAATGACATTGCCACTGACATTCTGAAATGGCAAAAGGCCAGATTCTCTGCAACTACAGCATGCAATCTTTGGTTTGCCTTAGCGAACATCGTAGTGTCCCCCAGTTTAAGCAACATTCCAGTCTTAAAATGGGCTGCGCTGTATATTTCTTCTCCGGGGGGGGGGGGGGAATCAAAACCTGCCCAAAAGATCAAGAAAGTGGAGGTAGAAATCTCTCTGAAATTTTCAGGAAGGGGTTTCCACTTACCTTAGTTAACCTCATGAAGAGGCATTTTTTTTCTTGCTTTTGGATTTTTTTCATTTTAAAAAATGCTTTTTTCACAATTTCCTGACAGGTGCACTTCTTAGAATGCCTTAGGTGTTATACCAACACATAGCATGATCACAGAATCATAGAACTGTAGAATTCGAAGGGATCCCTAGTTTCATCTAGTCCAACCTCAACTAAAGCATCCATGACAGATGGATGTTTCTCCCAGGGCATGCTGAGTGGCACCGCCAGTGAGAGGTGCAGCAAAACTCTTGTGCCCCATAGCTTCCCATGAGCCTTACTTCCTGGCTAGAGACCTATTAATGAAATAGCAATGATGGGAGCACACCAGGGCACAAGAAGCTGCCATAACGCACACTGGTGTAACTTAAGCCACCATAAGGAGTGTCTCCACCCCCATCATTCTGCCCAGACACTGAGGTCCAGCTCCAAAGGCCTTCTGGCAGTTCCCTGACTGCAAGAAGCGAAGTTACAGGGAACCAGGCAGAGGGCCTTCTCAGTAGTGGCACCCGCCCTGTGGAACACCCTCCCACCAGCTGTCAAAGAGAACAACAACTACCAGACTTTTAGAAGACATCTGAAGGCAGCCCTGTTTAGGGAAGCTTTTAATGTTTAACAGACTACTGTATTTTAATACTTTGTTGGAAGCCGCCTAGAGTGGCTGGGGAAACCCAGCCAGGTGGGCGGGGTATAAATAATAAATTATTATTATTACAGTGGTACCTTGGGCTACATACGCTTCAGGTTACAGACTCCGCTAACCCAGAAATAGTACCTCAGGTTAAGAACTTTGCTTCAGGATGAGAACAGAAATTGTGCTCCGGCGGCACAGCAGCAGCAGGAGGCCCATTAGCTAAAGTGGTGCTTCAGGTTAAGTACAGTTTCAGGTTAAGAACGGACCTCCAGAATGAATTAAGTACTTAACCCAAGCTACCACTGTATTATAATTATTATAAAGTTACACCAGATCTAAACCCCATTCAGCACTGGGGCTGCTGCTGCCGCTGCTCTGCCTAAGCCTGGCAGAAGGACAACCCTTTCAAAGAGTGTTTTAGGCCAGGTGGCCAGGTCACGTGACTGAGCTGAATAGACTAAGTGCGCCCTCTCTGTTCCAGCCCCTACCACCCTTTGGGGGGACTTATACCTGCTTCAGCTCATCTATCTTTGGCTCAGCCCCAGTTGAGCTGGGACAGGGGTGCCAACTTGGACAAAATGTTGGGGGGCCCAGGTAAGCCCTGCCCCACAATCACATGGTGTGGTGCATGCACACCATTTGAATGACAATGCCTATCAACTTTGGTGCCCCCGGCCCCCTCAAATATTTTATTGGGAGGGAGATAAAGACCTCTCAGACCCCGGGAGTTGGCTCCTATGATCCAAGTATCTTTAGCTGAGCAGAGGTTAGGAACTTAAAACGCTGGCTAAGCTAGAGATGCATGTATCCTAAGCTGCTCATCACAGTGATTATTGCCATAGCGTTGCCTACTACCTCTCAATATTTTTGGATACATTTCTTCCCCATCCCCACCTCACAGGAAAGTAGTGGCAAAGCAGCCACTCTTTTCAGAAGGAGATAATATTTGGGGAGAAGATTTTGTCCTAGCCTTTGTTTTAAAGCACAAAGCCCAAGTTGTGCACCTGGAAAGCCAGACTGATTTCAATGAAAGAACTAAGCACGTGCTAACATCTCTCATGCTGAAATCCAGTGCAGTTTAAAAGTGATTTAACTTTGGTTGAAATGTATGGATCATTTGGAATATACCACTGAAGTCAACTTCCAAAGAGTGGGCACAATTCACTCAAATTTAAGCATGTTTAAGTCCCGATGAAAAATGAAGGAAAGTGGAAAGGGGACTCCAAGTGCTAAGTTGTGCTTGACATGTTTAAGACCGGAGTTTCACTTTTCACAGCTGTAAGAAATAGAGAAAGCGAAAATAAATGTGGACAATTGAAATAAAAACAGAAAATGAATTGCGAGTCCAGACAAACCACAACACTCTTTGAATGAATTTTATTTTACTGCATGAATACGATTTGTAAATTTAAAATATCATTATTTAACCTTGGCACAAAATGGCAGAACAGCAGTCGTGTGTTCAAGCAGCTTTCATTTACAGACTGGCAATAATAAAGTCAGTCCTGGGGACGCTCTTACACATTTGTGACTTCCATTGTCACTTTGCTACACAGAAGGGGGGGAGCACACCGAGTGACTTCTAAGAGCATCCTGTTTTTTTGGAATCATTGCACAGCATTTGGCTCTCCTGGCTGAAGATGGTGACTCCTACTGAACTGAAGTACAGTGGTACCTCGGGTTACATATGCTTCAGGTTACATACGCTTCAGGTTACATAAGTTTTAGGTTACAGAGTCCGCTAACCCAGAAATATTACCTCAGGTTAAGAACTTTGCTTCAGGATGAGAACAGAAATCATGCTCCTGTGGTGCGGCGGCAGCAGGAGGCCCCATTAGCTAAAGTAGTGCTTCAGGTTAAGAACAGTTTCAGGTTAAGAACGGACCTCTGGAACGAATTAAGTACTTAACCTGAGGTAGCACTGTATTTATCAATAGCAGGTATTTATTTCACTTTACCCCAATCTTCCTCCAAGGGTCTCAAGGCTGACATACATGGCCCTTGTCTCTCCCTCACTACATTGTCACAACGGTCTTGCAAAGAGGTCACGTGGTGAATTTCACAAACCTGGGTCTTTCCAGCTATAGCTACCATACCACACAGATATAACTTTCAGCAGGATCACAGTGGATAAAACTGCTCTCCCCATGTACACCCTTGATGGGAAACGAACATTTCTTTAAGAATCCTATGATTATGAATATTAATTGCATCTATACTCTGTCCTTCCTTGAACTTGGGACTCATATTGCATCGCTCACCCCTCAATCTTCACAACAACCCTGCCAGCTTACTCTCCAACATTTCTCAGATGAAAATAGGGGTGTCCTATTCCATAATAAGAGTTTTACTATTTATACCCTGCCCATCTGACCGGGCTGCCCCAGCCACTCCAGGTGACTTCCAGCATACATAAAAATGTAATGAAACATTAAACAAAAAACTTCCCTATGCAGGGCTGCCTTTAGATGACTCAGGGGTCAGGTAAGTCCACACCCTCCAACATTTCTCTGATGATAATAGGGACGTCCTAAGGAAAAGTGGGAGCTTCTGGGATTAAATCAGGGGTTGTCTCCGGAAAATAGGGACAGTTGGAGGGTCTGTGTTAGGTAGTCTGTCATTAGCTCTCAGCCCAGGTCCACCAGAGAGGTTCAGGACTGAGTGGGCATGTGAATGGACACTCTAATCGCTCTCAGTTCTAATGAATGGTTGTGAATTCAAAGTTCAGAACTCAAAACCGTAATAGGAAAGTGTTGCAATACCTTCTATAGGAGGCTGCGTGCATTTATTTACTAATTGCAAAGTAATTTCCAAGATAGGGGAGGGGGAACACCATCCCTCAACAGGTTGGACTCTGCCACCTATAAATCAATTTGCACTTTACACCTGAGAAGAGTAACCTGCTATGCAAAGTGGGAGGAGAAGGGGTGGGGCCTGACTGGGCTCCTTTCATTGGAGGCACCCCAAGGAGAGGGCGGGACTTGGCCAGAGCCAAACAAACAACCTGCCCGCCCCAGCTTTCCAACAAGCTCTCCCTGTCATCGAGGCTCTCTCTCGGGAGATGCCCACCTTTGTCTGACTTACCTTGCATCTCCACCCAGCAGCCGCTCCGAAGCCTGGCGGGGGGTAGCTCCGCCTCCTCCTCCCCAACTGGGCTGAGCGTTATAATGGGCTGGCCTGAGAGTAGTGGAGAGAGATAATGACAATGCCACTTAATGACAACAGCCGCTCGAGGGTTGCTATCGCCAGCAGACAGCAGCTCGCAAGCTCCAGGCTCTTCAAGCGGGAGCGCCACTAACGTGGGGGAAAGGAGAGCAGAAAGACGCGGATTCAGCACATCAGGTTTCCATTTTTCTTTTTTAAATCCTAACCGGAGTCAACTTGCTGCCGATCTTCCCCTGGAAGCCTATGAAGATCTAAGAGTACACTCCTAGAAAGAGAATCGCACCACCAGGATATATCGTTTTAAAAAAAGTTGACGCAAAGTTTCTTCAGTCACCTGTCAGTCACTTCAGCTTTGCGTCTGAGACTCTCAAGAAAAAATACCACTGGCTGCGGGGGAGCGGAGAGCGCGCATCTTCCTCGGAAGGATCCTCCCCCACGCGGATCAGATACTTATTTTGGGTAGAAGAGAAAAGCCTACCTTCTAGGGATCATCGTTCAGGTGGTGTTCAGCAACGCACCATCCAGGACTGCCGAGAGAAAACGCTTGAAAACCAGCCGACTCCACGCGCGCTAGGAGCGCAACGCGCTGGTTTTGATTTCGAAGGAGGAGACTTGGGGTGTGGAAACTAACCCCCTTCTTGCTCACAAACTAAGGAGGGGGCAGAAAGAGACCTCGCCGCTACATTCCGCCCCGACACCCTTTCCCAAAGGAATTAAGGCTTCGGAAACTTTTCCCGTGGCTCTGCTTTTCTTTTAGGGTTGCTAGCTTGGGAACCCCGATTTTTGCTCTCTTCCTCCAGGGAGGCGGAGACCTTGCTCTGAAGCCGCGAGACACATTCCGTGACTCCCCCGTGGAAGAAAGGGAACCGTCGCCCCTTAGGGGAGCCCCCCACCACTGCGTAAGAGGAGAGATGCACCTCAACTTTTGTTAGCGTCCCCTCTCCCCGGAGACCCGAGCCTACACCGCCCCACTGCTGCGCTCGGAAGGCCCACCGATCATCCCAGGGGAAGAAGAGACCCGTGGGCGGGGGGAGCCGAGCTGGGCCCCTTCGAGGCTGGAGGCGCCACCATGAAGCTGGAGATCTTCGCCCCGCGTTACGAGGACAAGCTCAGCAGCGACCAGGAAAGCAGCAGCGCGGCGTCGCCGCTGCCCGGCGACAGCGAGCTGGGCTCCGACGGTGACTGCGCCGCCCTCAGCCCGGCCAGCGGCGTCGGGGCCTCTCCGCGCCAGGGCTCGGAGCCTTCGCCCGGCAACGCGAAAGCAGCGCCGGGGAAGCCTTACACGCGTCGCCCGAAGCCTCCCTACTCGTACATCGCGCTGATCGCCATGGCTATCCGGGACTCCGCCGGGGGGCGCCTGACTCTGGCCGAGATCAACGAGTACCTGATGGGCCGTTTCCCCTTCTTCCGCGGCGCCTACACGGGCTGGCGCAACTCCGTGCGCCACAACCTGTCGCTCAACGACTGCTTCGTCAAGGTGCTCCGCGACCCGGCCCGGCCGTGGGGCAAAGACAACTACTGGATGCTCAACCCCAGCTCCGAGTACACGTTCGCCGACGGCGTCTTCCGCAGGCGGAGGAAGCGCCTCAGCAGGCCCGGCGCCGCGGAGCCTGCCCAGGCGCACCAGCCCTCGGCCTCGCCCTCTCCAAGCGCCGACCACGAGCCCCAGCCAGCGGCGTCCGGGACAGCCACGACGACGGCCGCCGCCTCGGTCTCGCCGTCGTGCTCCTCGTCGGGCCCGAAATTCTCCAGCTCATTCGCCATCGAGAGCATCTTGAGCCGCCCTTTCCAGCCGTCTGAGAAGCAGCAGCAGCGCCCCGCAACCCCAGCAGGAGACAGGGCGATGCTGTGGCCCGCCCCGTCGGGCTACTCTCGCCTTCTGCCCCAGTCCACCGTCTCCTTCGGGCTCCTTCCTCCTCCTCCTCCGTTCTCACCCACGGCGGCCTCTTCTCTGTACTCCTACAGGCTGCCCGACCCGCTCCTCCTGGAGGTCTCCGCGGGGGAGGCCTCGACGTCCGGGGATCCCCACCAAATCTTCCCCCAGAGGACCTCCCTCCTCGCCGCTTCCACCGCGGCCTCGGAATCGCTGCAAGGGGTCCCGCTCGGCGTCGCTCAGCTCTACTGCCCCCTCCGGCTGCCCGGGTCGTTGCAGCAGGTCTATCGGCCTTATCCCACGGAGACCCTACCGGTGTAACCGTAGAACTAGCCAAGCCCCCTCCCTCATGAAGGGGTGACTTGAGGACAGGCGATGGGAAAGGTCTCTACGCACACTTTTATTTTTAATCCAGTGACTGAAAAGTACAAAGACTCTGTGCCTTAAGGATGGATTTCCCCTGAGACAAAAACCCAAAGTCATTCGATCTGATTTCAACCCGAACTTTCAAATGGACCAGAGTGTGTCTCTCTCCTGGCAATAGTTCCCTGCTGATAGGTTTGGGGGGGCATTCGTCCAATTGTTTTTGTTTCCCATTCACAAGACTAGGAGGCGCGCCCAACCCGCAGATTTTAAGCCATTTTTATAGCCGTGAGTTTCCAGGGTGAACTCCTTACTCTGGTATAGTCGTTAAAGCGCAGTCCTGTCTTCTATGTTTATTCCGAAGAAAGGCTGCTCAGCGGGTCTTATTCCGAAGTGGGCGTGGCAAGGGTGGCAACTGCGATTATCCAAACCGCTTCCTTGAGAACTCTGTATACAGTACGTATGCTGCAAACTTTAGCAGGGTTGCCAACTTCTTGTTGAAGGGGGCTCCTGTGCCTTTAGCAGTCTTGGTGCTTGGTCAGACTGCTGTCAAAGGCCCCAAAACTGGGCCAGTAAAAAGTTGGCAACCCTAAGAGCTCCACTGATTTCAACAGAAGCTAAATACACATGGAGGGGGGGCAGAGATTAAGCCCCATTTAACTCAAAGGGTCTTGTTTTTTCGGGAGGGTAACATAGGGTTGTAGTCAATTAACCTTTACTCAGAGTAGACTCTTTGAAATGGATGGACCTAAGTTAATCATGGTAAGAGTTAGTTGACTACAACCCATCACACAGCAGGACTGCAGCCTGCGCTCCTAAGCGTACATTTAGTTAGGGATCGACCCATTGGGATTCAGGGGAACTTACTCCTGAGTAAGCAGCCAGCCGTAAGACTGAATTCCGCCGCAGCCACTTAAGGGTAGTCCCAGCCAGCTAGTGGAGTGGGGTGGGAATGGGAATAGAATCACAGGCAAGGGGAAAGAGGAAGGTGAGTTGTGAACTTGCGTGGAGCGAATCCCTAATTGCAATATCCATCGTTCAAAAACGAAGAACTTAAAAAGCACCGCCCCGATTCTAGCGCATATTTACGCAGAGGTAAGCATGTTTGACTTCCCATATGGGTAGCCTCTAGATGCGAGATGCAGTGAACTGGTGAGATTCCCTGCTGGCGAGAGATCTGTCCAGAGAGATCTAGCCCAAAATGTACAGGGCGACAGAAAAGACAAAACAGCTTTTATATTTATTTAAATAGAAGCCTCTTTCCGATGGGGGGGGGCGGCTTTGCTGGAAATCGTGAACGTAGGCAATGCCTAACCGAGTCAGGGTTTCGTTCCTAAATTCTTTATACTTTTCCTCTTGTTTCCGAGTACTCCAAATACAGAAGGAATGGCTCTTTTAAAAATGCACGTGTGAGCCTTCCCAGAATGAGCACTGCGGTGAGCCTTTCGTGCAAGAGGGAGGGGGTAACTTATTTATAACTTTTTAATTGTTTCAGCAA
This sequence comes from Podarcis filfolensis, assembly GCF_964270895.1. Lineage (NCBI taxonomy): Eukaryota > Metazoa > Chordata > Lepidosauria > Squamata > Lacertidae > Podarcis > Podarcis filfolensis. Next base: position 26,415,307 of record NC_139603.1, on the reverse strand, counting down.
ATACAGGCTGCCGTCGCTTTTTATTTTTTCCAATGAAAGGACGAATTTGATATTTGGGGTGTGTCCGCGTGAGTCTGCTAAAAGTTGATTCATAACCATCACCCCCGCCCCACAATAAATAAATAAATATTGGGTTTCTGTGACTATCCAGAGATATCCAAGCGGAACCCTTTTTTTAAAAAAATGCTGCCACCGAAAAGGAAGACTGCTTTCAGGAAATGTGTCTGTGGTGATGTGTGTGCGCGCGTTATGAAGTTGTGGATCCTGGATATTTTCAAATAAAAGTTGGAATGGAAATTATCAAGTGTGTGCTGACTTCTCTGTGCATAGCTCAAGGGGGTTGTGGCGGCTTCACGGAATGCATAGGAGGCCAGGAGAGCGGGGGGGAGGGAGGGAGGAAGAGCAGCTGGGACCTTGTGGATAGCATCCCTGGTAGATTTGCGGACGCCTTGTTTGAAATTGACATGGGCCACCAAATATTAGACAATGCAGATGTGGAGGTACCGGGTACAGTTCCCTATCTAACCATGCCTGGTGGTGATTATAAGCGCAGGTGCAGAGGACATCAGTTTCTTAAGATTCGTCAGTCTTAAGATACACTGGGAAAAGATGCGATCTTTATATACAGCTGGGGGGTTTTGGCGTTTGGCGGCTGCGCCAAAAGAATGGCGCTGAACATAGCTGTAAAGTAAAGGTAAAGGGACCCCTGACCATTAGGTCCAGTCGTGACCGACTCTGGGGTTGCGGCGCTCGTCTCGCTTTATTGGCCAAGGTAGCCAACATACAGCTTCAGGGTCATGTGGCCAGCATGACTAAGCCACTTCTGGCGAACCAGAACAGCACACAGAAATGCCGTTTACCTTCCCGCTGGAGCAGTACCAATTTATCTACTTGCACTTTGACGTGCTTTCAAGCTGCTAGGTTGGCAGGAGCAGGGACCGGCAACGGGAGCTCACCCCATTGCGGGGATTCGAACTGCCGACCTTATGATCCGCAAGTCCTAGGCTCTGTGGTTTAACCCACAGCGCCACCCACGTAGGAAGCTGTATTTGTTGCACTGCTGCCTGTAGCTGCTCTTAAAAGACACAGATGATGATGATGATGATGATGATGATGATGATGATAATTACCGGGTAATAAATTTGTATACCGCCCTTCATCCGAAGATCCCAGGACGGTTCACAACAGAAAAATACATAATACATAATGAAACAAAAACAAATCAATAGTTTCCCCTCCCACGAACACATTTAAAAGGGCCTGGGAATGTTAATCAACGGAACAATAGGTTGAAGAGAAAAATTTCTGCTGGTGCCTCTGCCACCCCAGTGATCGCCAGGGTTGATTCAGCTGATCTGAGTGGCTAGGCGGGTGTCCCCTTCCTCCGTCACTGCTCCATGTGCGCCCCTCAGGAAGCTGCGAGGAAGAGGGTGACCATCCCAAATAGGAGTGTACCGTTCTTCGGTCAAGGATCTAGGATAGCTGCGCTATGAAGGCGCCAGGCGAGCCTCCCAAGGGGGAGCATTCCACAAACGGGGAGCCACCGCAGAAAAGGCCATTTTCGTGTTGCCCACTCTACGGACCTCTCCAGAGGGAGGCACACGAAGAAGGGCTTCAGATAATTATTGGAGGGTGCTGGTCGGTTCAGATGAAGTGGGGGAGGTGGGGGAAGGCGGCAATCCGGCCTTGTCTCTGAAAGGAGGCGTCCACACTTCCATCACAAGCCCTTTCTACTCAAAGCTAAATCTGCAGTAGGCTGACTCAGTCAGCCATGCACACCCAACACACTCACACACTTTTGTGTTTGAACCCGAGGTGCTTCGACGCACTGCGCGTGTCCCACGGAGAACAGGGCGAAGCGACTCATTTCCCACCTAGAAGGAGTAGTAAAACTGAAGCCTCGGGGCTGCCATGGCTTGCTGAGAAGCCGGCTGCGGGCCGAGGTGCCCTAGTCCTGCTGAGTCAGCCATTGGCCGGCCAGCTGGCTTGTAGTCAAAGGCGGCGGCGGCGGACAATTGTTGCATTCTGCCAAGCCTAGAACCATTTTTAGAAAGATCTTAGGATGCCTGACAGCGTGCATTCCTACACACGTCGATTCAGAAGCAAGCGCCAGTGAGTTCAGCGGCCTTAGTTCTAAGTGTGTACAGGATTGTAGCCTCGACTTCACTCTTACTCAAAACGCAAAATATTCGACGGGGCGGGCGGAGGCGTGGACAGCGAAAGACCGCTTCGCCAGGGACAAGCCAGAGTTGAAACCTAATCCTTTTGTGCCGCCTGCCAGATTCTCCAGGAAGGTTGTCGGGGGACAATTTGTTTATGACCTCTTGGGTTCGAGGTGGTGGTGGTGTTTGCGTTTTCAGGAATGCAGTTCAGGCGGCAGGGCGGGTACCTGACCCGGGGAATGTTTTCCTGCTTAGAGTATGTGGTAAATTTAGAAAAATGTACACAGGATGGAACAGCTGAGTCCATCCACAGGCGAATTCCAACGCAGCTACTCCCCATCTACTCGGGAGTAAGTACCATTGATTTTAAAATGAGGTTTACTTTCAGGTAAATAGATTTAGGACAGCAGCCTCATTTTTAACCGATTGTGAAAGGAGATGGTTGCCCCTTTCTTACGCTGGAGGAATTCTATTTAAGTCAATAGAACGACTCCAACACTGGCTTAATTAGGAACCGGAGTTTTTATGGTTTCAGGATGCAATCCTGTACACACACATTTGGGAGTAACTCTCACAGGGCTCAAATAGGACTTGAATTGTAGAAGATGTCAATAGGATCCGGCTGTCAATTCCAGTAATTTGGCATTACCTCAGCGCCCTCACCATCATCATTAAGGCAAATCTCTAAACCAACTAGTTGGGAAGCGGGAAATCTGGCCTAAAATTGATTTAAAAAAAAACAACAACAACGGGAACAGGATGGGAAAGGCAACAGAATTGCAGAAGTTGAGCAAAAACGTCCTCTGCTGATTTTCTGGTTGATAAAGTTACTATCTTTTGCTCGCTCGCTCTTTCACAATCGTGTTGGTTCCAAACAGCAGCAGTCCGATTCTTAAGGGTATTGTATGAAAGCAACCCTCTCTGAGTTAAGTCAGGAGCGTCCGAAGTATAAAAGCAAAGAGATACAAGCTTTGGAGTTCCTCACGTTTCTTCATCGCATTTCTTCAATCCGGCAAACAGCGGTGCCAAACCTGTACGCTCCTTTCCCCAGCAGCCATAGTTCGCCTCCCCTAAGAGAACAGGCCACTTTTGCATGTGCAGATTGCAAAAGGACGGCCAGGTCTCATTCGAGGCTGTGCGCCTTTATCAAGCGCAGCATCGCACAAACTATTGAAGGAGATTACATTGTGCTCTTAGCAACTAAACCCTCAATCTCGCATTCATTGGCAGGAGAGCTAATTCCATGGAAAGGTGAATATTTCTTTGGCGCCTTTTGTTTAAAAGTTTGCCCTTGTTTTTTGAAAGCGATTGGACAAGCTGAGTGTGAATGGACCGTTTCACGGTGCCGCCTCCCTAGGGGCATGTATGATCTCCCTGAGATTTCTGCATTGCAGGAGGTTGGACTAGATGGCACTCGGGTCCCTTCCAACTTGACAATTCTATGAATCTATGTGTCGTCTTCCCGTCTGCTTGAGGGCTTCCTTCCCTCGGCTGTTTGCACAACGCTAGCGAAGGAGTGGTGAAACAGTCTCTTTCTTTCTCCGCGAGCAATGAAACAACATGCTACGATGTGCTGTATGTCTGTGCAAACGTATCTTAAGGCTCTGGTGCACGAAATACGTGTCAGTCAGTTTTTCTCCTGAGATTTTATCGGGGCCCTTTGTGAGCGATGCAAAACGAGCAAAATAGGAGACGTTCCCTCCCCACAAAGTCCATTTCGCACCAAGTTCGCTTCCAGTCCAGAAATACCCATTAAACACAAGAGCGAAGCCACAACAATCTTTAGACTCGCCCAACCTTAGGAGACTATTGTTTCCATTAAAAGTGCTGTTTAGAACCTAGACGCTGTTTTAGGCAAAACAGCCTCCCAATGCCGCCCCCCCCCCGCGCGCATCTTTTCCTAGAGATGCTTTTAAGTTGGAGCCAAAATGTTTGGAGACACTTGCGGGTATCCTGTTGAAAACGAATAGCATTCTAAGGCTGCAACCCTAAGAGAACTTACTTGGGAGCACGCCCATTGAATTCAATGGGACTTCCATGGGCCATGGCTAAGGCTGCAGCTTGTGTCGTCCATGACACTCAAATTAGGTAGCAGCCCCTTCCCAGTTGCCGTGCCTTTAACAGCCGCGGGGCAGGCAGAAATTCAGCAGGTGATGTTTCCCCACTATATAGATCAGGGGTGCCAACTTGAATAAAATATTGGGGGCCGGCCCTGCATAATCGATCACATGATGCAGCGCAGTGACACCGTTTGAATGGCAATGCCCATCAACTGGGGAGGGGGCTCAAATATTTTATGGGGGAGCCGAAGACCCCCTCGGCCCCTAGGAATTGGTTCTTGTGATATAGATGCAGCAATTGGGACAACTTCACCTGTTGAATCCAGGAGCACAAAGCCTTGCCAGAAAAAGCGTAAGCAACGCTGCACTCAGATGCTTCTTTTGCAGAGAGTTCTCCCGCGGGATTTTATATACCTATATTTATATAAAGCTGTCAACGAGGCAAAATTGCTTTAATGCCAGTTACCATGATTGAATTTGAAAGCATGTCCCATTAATTTCAACCGCCATAATGTCAAAGCCTTGAGTTTGAGTAGGCTGTCATAATCCCTCTCGGTTTCTAAAGGAATCGCCTATTAAACAAGAAAACTGTGTAAATTCGGGCAAACCTATCTGGACTGGAGTGCAGTACCTTCTGCCTAGTACCATAGAGTTGGAAGGGACCCCGAGGGTCATCTAGTCTAACCCCCTGCAATGCAGGAATCTTTTTGCCCAATATAGGGCTCCAACCCAATTAAGTCCCACTGGGTTCCGAGTGATCCAGCCTGAGGCTTCCACCTTCTGTACTTTTGCAGACATCACCTTGCCAACAAAGGTCCGTATAGTTAAAGCTATGATTTTCCCAGTAGTGATGTATGGAAGTGAGAGCTGGACCATAAAGAAGGCTGATCGCCGAAGAATTGATGCTTTTGAATTATGGCGCTGGAGGAGACTCTTGAGAGTCCCATGGACTGCAAGAAGATCAAACCTATCCTTTCTGAAGGAAATGAGCCCTGAGGGCTCACTGGAAGGACAGATCCTGGAGCTGAGGCTCCAGTACTTTGGCCACGTCATGAGAAGAGAAAACTGCCTGGAAAAGACCCTGATGTTGGGAAAGATTGAGGGCACAAGGAGAAGGGGACGACAGAGGACGAGATGGTTGGATAGTGTTCTCGAAGCTACTACCATGAGTTTGACTAGACTGTGGGAGGCAGTGGAAGACAGGAGTGCCTGGCGTGCTCTGGTCCATGGGGCCACGAAGAGTCGGACACGACTAAACGACTAAACAACAAACCCCACTGAACTCAACGACACTTAATTCCGAGTAGACAGAATTAGCACCGCTCAGAGCTCTTGGAAGGAAGCTTATCTGGCTGCAAGACGAGGGGTGTGCGTGTGTGTTTAACCAAGGAAGATGGAGGAGCGAGTCTCCCTTTTCTTTCCAGCTGTAAATCAAGCCTGTCAGATGGCAGAGACGGATGGGGCGCCCAGCACCTGCCCAAACACACTCCAGCGGCAGGTAAGCAGAGAGCCAGGATACTTTTACACTGGCGGGGCTGGGTGGAAATTACCCTCTCCAGAACAGAGAAGGGTTTTGTGCGGGGAGACTTTGTCTTGCGAAGCGCTTAATAAATCAGAATGACAGAAGGGGAGGAGCGGAGCCCTCCCGGAGAGCCCTGGAAGAAGCTAGCCAGGGCAGCGTTGCCCTGCGGGCACCAGACAACTTTAGCTCCTCCTCCTCCTCCCTCCTCAAACAAACTAAAACCTGCCAATCACTCTGAATAGGAACAGTGTGCTGGGACTGAACTATGCACCCAAGTTGCCACTATATTGTAGAAACTTTCCTTATCCTGAGTCAGTCTCGCCCTTGCTTGTACAGTGGTACCTCGGGTTACATACGCTTCAGGTTGCAGACGCCGCTAACCCAGAAATATTACCTCGGGTTAAGAACTTTGCTTCAGGATGAGAACAGAAATCGTGCTCCGGCGGCGCAGCAACAGCAGGAGGCCCCACTAGCTAAAGTGGTGCTTCAGGTTAAGAACAGTTTCAGGTTAAGTACGGACCTCCGGAACGAATTAAGTACTTAACCCGAGGTACCACTGTATCTACTCTAGCAGCAGGTCTCAGAGGCTTCTGTTGCTACCTCAAGATTATTCTCAGCTGCAGGTGCCATGTCCATTCACACAAACAACATAGGTTCTTGTTTTATTTACTTGTTTTATTTGTTTTATTACAAATTCTTATGAGTTGGGGGCAGGGGTGCCAGCTTGAATAAAATATTGGGGGGGGAGCCAGGTAAGCCCCACCCCACATAATGGATTATGTGACATGGTGCACAAACAGCATTTGAATGGCAATGCCCATCCACTAGGGGGAGGCTGCCCCCCTCAATATTTTAGGGGGGGCAGAGACCCCTCAGCCCCTAGGAGTGGGCTCCCATGCTTGGGGACGTAGGAGGTAGGCTGTATGTCAAGCCCCTTCTAACCCATTGATCCAAGAAATGTTACAATATAAGCCAGGCCTGCTTCCTGGTGAGGTGATTGCCTGGGTGATGGGTCATTAAAGGGAACAAAGGAAAGGGGCTAATTGTGAGAAAGCAAATGACTGGCCCTCCCTCAATTCACAGATATTTAGAAAGACTGAGGCAGAGTTTAGAGTTGAGGTTTGCAGTGACAGGTAAAGGTGAAGGACCCCAGGATTGTTAAGTCCAGTCAAAGGGGATTTTATTTCTGCCATGTATGAGCTAGTGGAGGTTCCTGCACTGCACTGGGGTTGCCTTAGATGACCCTCCTGGTCCCTTCCTACTCCATCACTTAGCAGAGTGCCAGGAAAAGCCTCACCTGCTTAATTTTGTGTGCCGGGTTTCTGTTAAAAATCAGAACACATATTTTTTTAAAACAGAGGCCAGACTTCTCTTTCCTCTCTCTCTAGGCAGGTGTACTGTTGCTAAAAGCAGAAGAAGACGAAGACGAAGACGAAGACGAAGAAGGGGAGGAGGAGGAGAAGGAGGAGAAGGAGGAGTTTGGATTTGATATCCCAATTTATCACTACCGGAAGGAGTCTCAAAGCGGCTAACATTCTCCTTTTCCTTCCTCCCCCACAACAAACACTCTGTGAGGTGAGTGGGGCTGAGAGACTTCAAAGAAGTGTGATTAGCTCAAGGTCACCCAGCAGCTGCATGTGGAGGAGCGGAGACGCGAACCCAGTTCCCCAGATTACGAGTCCACCGCTCTTAACCACTACACCACACTGGCATGTGTGCAGCAGCAGCATGACAGGTAGAAATCCAACAGGTATTCATGTCTTCTTTATTTCTACCCACTATGCTGCTGTTGATTAGACAATCTGTCAATGCAACTTATTATACCATTGTTAACATACATTATGTACCCCTGGGGGGGGAGCAGTTTAAGATGGTTGTGGAGAAAGATTAAGCACCCTGTCTCCCTTTTACTCTCTTCTCTGCCCTTAACCCTCAGTTTCTGGTGCTGTTTCACCCTTTAAAACAAAACAGGCAGAGAGCGGGAGCACTGCTACAGTCACTAGGAGGTAAGATGCTGGTAGATTCAGTGGCACATGAAACCTGTTATGAACAAATGGCAATCCTCATCAAAAGTGTAATGTTCCTGGCACAGAATTCCACTAAGCAAGTCCAGGCCAATCAATGTTTAAAGCTTAAATCATATTCTATTTACAATACGTGCACAGGCAAACTTTGCAATTATGCATATAACAAAAGTCCCATAGGTATCAATGCTGGGTAAAGGGAGAAATTCCTATTCACTACTAGAAACAAGACAGCAGCTGTAATGGACCAAAAGCCTTTGAAGGCCTTTCTAGCCCAGCATCCTAGACCCAACCAGATGCATCTCTGGAAAGTCAACAAGCAGAATAGAAGGGTAATAGCACTCTCCTGTTTTTCTTCCTCAGCAATTGGTATTCCAGGGACCTCTTAACCTGGAGGTAGTATATCCAATGTGACTACGGTGGTACCTTGGTTCTCAAACTTAATCTGTTCCAGAAGTCCGTTCCAAAACCAAAGCGTTCCAAAACCAAGGCGCGCTTTCCCATAGAAAGTAATGCAAAATGGATTAATCTGTCCCAGACTTTTAAAAACAACCCCTAAAACAGCAATTTAACATGAATTTTACTATCTAATGAGACCATTGATCCATAAAATGAAAGCAATAAACAATGTACTGCAGTCACACGATCAATCAGTCAGTAGCTGAACTGGGTTCCACACAGTCACAAAAACAGAACGAAAAAGCCACAAAAACAAATATGCAAAATAAATAATAAAAACTGACAGACCTCAGTGTAACACTCAAAATGGAAGTGTGTTACTCAAAACGGAGCACGTTTGGCTTCTGAAAAAAGTTTGCAAACCTGAACACTTCTGGGTTTACAGTGTTTGGGTTCCAAGTTGTTTAAGTACAAAGGTGTTTGAGAACCAAGGTACCACTGTAATAGCCAGAGAAGCTTTATTGTACTAGCCAAAACCATGGCAAAGCAGCACAGGCACTATCAAATGAAGAAATATCTATAAATCTATATATCCACATATAAAAACAGAACCTCTTCCTAAACCATCAGAATCATAAATTGCAGGCACACACAGAAATTAGGGGTCTCCACACAGCATACAGTATTTTTCTATTTAGACCTCAGAATCCCCCTTACAGCTTACTGCAATTTTATCCAGATTCTTCTTCCTAATCTTTCTTGCCGCCAGCGCAAAGAGGGCCACATTATGGGGCATTAATGTCACTGAGCAGCCATAGAACCCTCTCTGCTAGAGAGAGACAGCTTTCCTGGATAAACAAGGGATTTAGAAAGTATCTCCTAGGTTCTGTGTACAGTGGTACCTCGGGTTACATATGCTTCAGGTTACAGACTCCGCTAACCCAGAAATAGTACCTTGGGTTAAGAGCTTTGCTTCAGGATGAGAACAGAAATCGTGCGGCAGCAGAGGAAGGCCCTGTTAGCTAAAGTGGTACCTCAGGTTAAGAACAATTTCAGGTTAAGAACGGACCTCTGGAAGGAATTAAGTACTTAACCCGAGGTACCACTGTATAGTGGACAATGTAATAAATAATGCTGATCCTCCATCTGTGATTGCCCACATATAATTTGATATACAGTGGTAGCTTGGGTTACATATGCTTCAGGTTACATACGCTTCAGGTTACAGACTCTGCTAACCCAGAAATAGTGCTTCAGGTTAAGAACTTTGCTTCAGGATGAGAACAGAAATCGTGCTCTGGCGGCACGGCAGCAGGCCCCATTAGCTAAAGTGGTGCTTCAGGTTAAGAACAGTTTCAGGTTATGAACAGACCTCCAGAACGAATTACCGTATTTTTCGCTCGATAACACGCACCTGACCATAACACGCACATCGTTTTTAGAGGAGGAAAACAAGGGAAAAAACATTCTGAATGAAACAGTGGATGTATCATTTTTGTGCTTCATGCTGTGGCCACAGACATGTGATCTGATGGTGAATTTGGGGTGACCCAATGCAAAAATCCTGAGAATCCCTGTGGATCCATGCTTTTTAACCACATTTTTGCACCATTGCAGCCCCAGGCAACAGTGCGTGTGTGATTTTTGGGGGGCAGGCTGTAGCCATGGACATGCTATGTGATCTGATGGTGAATTTGGGGTGACCCAATGCAAAGATCCTGAGGATCCATGTGGATCCATGCTTTTTAACCACATTTTAAGTGGGGAAGGAAGGAAAAATACAGAATGGACAAGGAGCACGAGAGGGGTGTGCAGAGAAGCAGCTGGCTAAGAATGCAGGAGAGGGGTATAACGGGAGGGAGGAAAGGAAGGCAAAAGTTTTCCCTCACCTACCCACCCAAGCCAGCCAGCTCTCTCTCTCTCTCTCTCTCTCTCTCTCTCTCTCTCTCTCTCTCTCTCTCTCTCTCCCTCCTGCATGTTTTCAGCAGCACCGGAGCACAGAGACGACACTCTGCTTGCCTGGAGGGGAGGGGCTTTCCCTGCTCTTTGTTCCGTTTGAGCAAACACAGCAAGGAAACAGAAGGGGGTGGGCAGTAAGACCCTGAGGCAGAATGCAGGAAAGCAGCCACTTCCTCTTTTCAGGTTTCCCTTCTCCGAGACGCGCGATTTGATTTTTGCCTGATTTTTTTTGCCATTTGGCTCCAGGGACCACACATTCGCTCAATAACACGCACAGACATTTCCCCTTCCTTTTTAGGAGAAAAAATCTGCGTGTTATAGAGGGAAAAATACGGTAAGTACTTAACCCAAGGTACCACTGTACCTCCCTTACTTGCCTATTTTTCTGAACTAAAAAAGGCGCATGTAACTTTTATTTATAGGAGAGCTGCTCCAGATGCCCCATAATTTTACTGATCCATTTCTGCACATTCCCCAGCCCTGCAATATCCTTTTAGAGGCGCAGCAACCAGAACCATATGCAATATTTCCCAAGGGTAGTCACATTCATGATCACAAAGCCTTCAGAACCCCACCTTTCATCTACAAAAATGCCCTCCCGCAATCTTACAAAATAATCAGATAAAAAGGACTTGCAGTTACAATAAAACAATGAATTGTAAAGTACCATTTAAAAAGCTCTTGTGAGTAGTAGAAACCGGGCCTGGCATCTAAAAAGATAACTCGGATGACACCAGGAAATTTCCCCCGGGGAAATAATTCAAAAAGTCAGAAACTATCTTCCTTGCAGCCATTCACAACTTCTGAATGCAGGAATACCAATATGGGGGTATAGCTGTGCAGAATCATACCAGGCAGACTCAAATAGGAGAATGCGTTTTTCAGATACCTCAGGTACCTCAGGTTAAGTACTTAATTCATTCCGGAGGTCCGTTCTTAACCTGAAGCACCACTTTAGCTAATGGGGCCTCCCGCTGCCCTGCCACTGCACAATTTCTGTTCTCATCCTGAAGCAAAGTTCTTAACCTGAAGCACTATTTCTGGGTTAGCAGAGTCTGTAACCTGAAGCGCCTGTAACCTGAAGTGTATGTAACCCGAGGTACCACTGTATTTTAAAATGAGATTCAGAAGCAATGCAAAACACAAGTGAGTGAGAAGATTGAAGATTTTATTCTAAACAGCAAGCAATACATACATACCAAGCATGTGGTTCAATCTGCCACTTGGAAGCCCTCAAGAAGTGGTGAAGTGACTCCTCCAGGTAGACTAAAACCCCTGCCCAAAAATATCCAATTTGTAGACAGCTAGCCCATGTGGCTTGCCTGACTGGCTACCAGTCATACATTACTGGCCACGTGCAGATTATTCATTAGCTACCCTCTCCCAGTGCCTCACTTTCTCCAAACAATGTCCAACATCAAAGAAGGTACTCATCACTATCTCTTCCTTCCAACAGATGTAGGACATTAAAGGCTGTTCTCAGCCATCAAAGAGCTTAACAAGAGATAAGAGGGCAACCAAGTTAGATCACTAACTCCACTAACTCCTCGAAATACAGATATCTTCCAGATAGATTGCCCATACACCAGTATCTTGAATTATGGCTGGAAGTCAACTAGTAGCCAACATTTAGGACAGGGTTGGGAAATCTGGATTTAAGGGTCCTGAATAACCTAGGCACTTCCATAAAAAACACGTTCCTGCCCTCTCCTTGCCCCATTTCTGGAATTGAAGAAAAGGGCATCTGTACCAGAAGACAGAAAACACAAAGCAAAAGGCTATCATTAAGCAAGCACAGAACTGGAAGGTTGTTTTCATAAATCTGCCTAAAGGACAATGGAATCAAGTGTTCTTTCCCCTCAAGGAGAAGGCACTTGGAAATACTTCTCAAGAAAGAGGATTTTTGAAAAAGTGACCCTAGTGGTGTCAGAGCTAGGAGTTATTTCATTATGCAGAAACAAACCCAGACTTGCCATCTATTGTACTCTCAAGAGATACACTTGGAACAGCTTGAAGCTGTTGCTTCAATCTCAGATACTTGACAAGCCCTATTATTTGTACAATAACATACACATTTAGAAACCCTCATTTGTCATATTCACAGTTTGCTTGTATAGAGCCGTGTTTAAAACAACCTAAAAAGACTGGGTTAGATTCAGGCAAAGTTAATTATTAAATTATTTTTGTATGCCACAACTGCTGCTCATATTTTGTTAGCTAAAAAGTGGAAAACCCAAGAATTACCAACAATAGAAGAATGGCAGATGAAGATGATGGATTTTTCGGAGCTAGCCAACCTGACCGGAAGAGTCCGCGACCAGAAGGAGGAGGAGTATCAGGAAGAATGGAATAAATTTAATGATTATTTAGTTAAATTTGTTAAGTTAAACTAACTGGAAATAGCTTGCAGATACTTAATGGGCTTAGGATTTTATTTATGTTAAGTGATGAATTAATATGTTTAATTCTATAAGGTGAAGATTTAAGGATGTTAATGTTTAAGTTAAATTTCATAAAAATTGGGATTTGGAAAACCGTTAAAAGGACATGCAATGAAATTCAACCAAGGGGAAGCGAGGAAGTCACTTAACAAAGTTAATAACTGTAATTTTTAATAAGGCTATGATTTATGTTTGTTTTATTTGTTTGTCCTGTGTGTTTGTTTGTTTGTTTGTTTGTTTATAATATTGTGAAAACTAATAAATTTTTTAGATTCGGGCAAAGTTAGTCGAACTCCAAGCAGCCTTGGAATAACTTGTAGCATGAAAGGCGGCGTGTAAATTATTGTAATAAATTATCTTTTTTTAAACTTTTATTGATAAATACAATACTTACAAACACAAAACAAACTTATTATACATACATACATACATACATACATACACCTCTCAACTTAGATTACAAAAAAAGAAAACAAACAAACTAAACATGCAAACATAAATCTTTATTTCCTTCCACCTATGTGTGGCTTTCTTTATTTCTTTTCTTCTTTTCGCTGTGTTATCGATATTATTTTTGACCATCTCATCTTATACCCATTTCTTCTTAATTTTTTACTCTATAACTTTCATTCATTGCATATCGATATATTAATACCAGAACAATGTTTTTTGATGTATTCCTTCACGCAAGCCCACTCCTCTATCAGTTTTTGGTCTGATTGTCCTCTTACCACTGCTGTAAGTCTTGCTGATTCTATGTATTCACAAAATCTTATTGAGGGAGTTTTTTTCCCCTTCCAATTTCTTGCTATAATCATTCTGGCTGCAGTGGTTGCATAGAAGAAAACTTTTTTCCTAGTGGCAGGAATGTCAGTCGATATAATTATCAATATAATATAACTCACAGTCCATGGGCTTAGCCAGCGGGGCAGGGCGTGGCTGTCCCCCCCATCAAGTAAATAAATAAAAATACTTAACTAAAAGTAGAAATAATCAGAATATTTGAAACTGAAATGCTCACAGAGGTCACTTGGGTGTGATGTGGCACACTCTTGCGACACAATTGGCAATTGGACTGAGGGGTAGGTGTGGCTTCTGCCAACCGACCAATTGCATTGCAAGGACAAAGAGTATGCCAGGCACTCCTACAGTACAATAAAAAAAAACCAATTCAACTATGCCCTTCATAATCCAGTGATTGCCCTTTGTTAAAGTCAAGGCCTATCTTGTGTCATTTACAGTGCAATCCTAAATAGAACCAATTTCCACTGAGTTCAATGGGGCTCAGTTCTTGCTGGGTTTAGAACTGCAGCCTTACTTGCTATATTTATATAAGGCCACCAGCAGCATTGTTCTCTGGGCTATAAACAATAAAATAAATGTCAAAAGTATTTTAATATCATAAAAATCAACAAAATAAGAACAGCGCTTGCAACTTTTTGAATTGGATTCTTTGTTTTAAAATTGCTTGCCCCCACTTTTTCTCTTATTTTCTTTTTACACCCTCAAGATGTAAGGGTTATACTACGAATACAATAAATTATCCATAATCTAATACCTCCTGGAGCAGACTATGATTCACCTATCTGCAGTCCCTTTGCATTTTTTTGTAGGAATGTTGTCCTTGTGGTCCAACTTCTGGCATTTGCTCTTTCAGTCTGTTACAGTCATTCATCAGCCCCGTGACAAAACCCAGCAAAGCTGTTTTCCACAGGTGTGCGGAAAATCAACGCAACACTGCAGCCTGCAGGTAACAATTAAGATAACAGCAGTGTTTCTTAAAAACAACAAATTACTGTAATAACTTCCCAGTTGGAGGGAAAGAGCAGGGAGGGAAGGAGAGACAGACGCTTTTCTTCCCTCTTTAGAAAAAATCTCTAAATAAAATTCTGTCCTCAAAAGTTTGGAACGGTTTGCAGAGGGAAGTGCAGTGTAAAATTATACAATGAGCACAAAAGATGTGGATATATATTTATTTATTTCAAGGGCTACATACAAATGTAAAAAAACACAATGCAGACTTATGAAAATACTTCTTCACACAGCACATAGTCCCACTCCCACAAGAATATGGCCATGGCCACCAACTCAAATGGCTCTAAAAGAGAATTAGATAAATTCATGGGGGATAAGTCTACAATGCCTCTGAATACCAGTTGCTGGAAACCAGAGGAGGGGACAGTGCTCTTGTACTTGGGTCCTGCTTGCGGGCTTTCCATAGGCAGCCGATTGTCACTGAAAGAACAGGATGCTGGACTCGGTCGGCCATTGGGACTGAGCTAGCAGGTTAGGTTGGCCCCTGCCAAGGGCGCAGGCCTAGGGGGACCTGCCCATCCTGTCTTGGAGTGGCTAGGAGCCTTCACTTACCTGGCTGCTCCTCTGCTGCTCTAGGCAGCCGGGTAAGGTGCACAGCCTCCTCTGGGTGCCTTGGAGGGCCCCCTCCCCAGTGAAAAGCGATGAGAAGCAAAGTTTTTGAGTTTCTGGCAGATGGCCTTTCCTGGCTTCAGAGGCACTAATGCAGCTCCTTGCCAATTGTGCGAGGGAGGCTCTGATTTCAGGACACCCACAGTGGGTGCTGCTCAGGGCCGTCTTTACCTAGGGGTTCAAGGGGTGCAGAGCACCCGGGTGCCAAATTCTAGGGGGCACCAGGCGGCCGCTGCTGAAGCTGCCTAAGCTCTTAACTATCTACCTGTTATGAAATAATAAATAATTTTGATCAAGCTAGAAAAACAAAATACATATATACCTAGGTGTTACCGAAATGTATACCTACTGTTTCACTAAAGGACTTCCGACTTTGTGCGCTCATTGCCAAAGACGCTCCATGCCAGTGATGGTGCTTGTCTTTCACAATGGCGGCATTTGTCAGACTCAACGACAGCGCTCACAACTAAATTTGGGGGCACGTACAGTGTGGACAATATTTTCAACTTCTCAGGCCAGGACAAGAGCAGCTGATTTAAGACTCTGGCCACATCTGGTACCCAGGTCCTGCCATATTCTTGTACCACCAGGAACCAGGCTAACAGAGGGCATTTCTCCAGAATGGATTGGGGGCTTGACTGTGGACGTTATCAGCTCCCGCTTTTGTGGGTCATCTTGAGTAGGGCACTCTCTGGTCAGCACCTCTCTTCCTCCTCCTCTCCAAGGTCCTTCTGCTCACTCACTTGCTCTCTCCATCTGGGTCTAGTCCATACAACTATCCAGAGCAGGAGCACAGGAGAGGAGGGGAAAATTCTGCTGCGCCTCCTTCCCTTCTTTGCAGCTTGCGTACTCAGAGAGGGGAGCAGGAGCAAAAAGGAAGGGGCAGATCTCTGGCAGGCAGTTCCATAGAGTAGCAATGGACTCCTTATTGAAATGTGGGCCTTGGCAGGTGCCCAACAATACCTTCCCTTGGTACCATCTCTGACTCTTGCCAGCAGAACTTCTCCATCCCTAGTTTGTGGCATTCAGCCCAGCCTCAAGTTCCCAGTCTCCAGCTCCTCTCCCTGCACCGCTTTGGATTTACAGCGAATATTGTAAACCAGACACATGCTGTCTTGGCCACCCTTGTGGGCCTGGGGCAAAGGGTGACAAACAGAAATAGCAGCCACATTGTGTCTCCTTTTAGTTTCCAGCCCAGAAGGGTCACAGGAGATTCTGAAAACAATATTTTTAGCCAGGTTTAGAGGGAGGCACAATTTTAGGAAATCCAAACAACCTTCTGGCCCATTGACCTCTAGATAACCCGTTCAATAACAATGAAACTTAACAATGCCGGGGGGGGGCATAGAGAAAACAAAAGCCAGCTAGAAAACTAGGCCAACCCAAACTCCCTTCACTGCTGCTCTTCTGTTGATGAGGCTGCAAAAAGTAAACTTGATTATACAAAGTTGTTCAGATTTGAAGAACAAGCACTTCATTTCAGCAACTCCCACAGCCTGTTTCCCCTTATGAGAATAGAGAGCCGGAGGCAAAAAAAAACTATGTATGTATTTATTTAAAGGTTTTTCTGTCTGCTCTTGGGTCAACAAAGACTCCCAGATCAGCTCACAAATTAGCCCCCTGGCTTACGATCTAAAAGACACAGCGCAAAAGGAAAGTGGATTGAGAAGGGAGGAAGAAAACGGCAGACTCGAGCACCATTTCTTAATTTCACAGTTATTGTATTGAGCAGCTGGAATTGAAAGATTTCAAGGAGAGGAGGAGCCAAATGTTGCTGGTCTTTCAGCAGAGCCGAGGGAGAAGTCCCATATCTGAAGAGGAAACTGCTTCAATGGGAGGTTGTTGTTGTTGTTGTTTTAAAAAATGCAATGTGCAAGTGTGGGACCCCCATTCCAGATCAAAACCTGAATTAAATTCCAGATTAAAATTCCCCTCTGCACAACATGAAGGTGTGGCTCCATCAGGCCCAAAACTGTCCCCCACAAAAAATGTGCAGAAAAAAGCCCTACAGTTGAAGGCACAACTACACAGCTAAAGTCACATGTGGTTTAGCCTTGATTCACTGGCCTAGCCTTGCCTACTTCCAACCAGTCTCGGTAATTCTGTGCATTCCCTTAGGTAATTCAGTCACTGCCAGAGAGAAGACTTGCCATCAGTGGAGCAAGGCCAGGCAGGAACAAAGGCAGGAACCCCTTTATTTCACAGCCCAGATGATGTCATATCCAGGGGCATGATTTGCCAATCTTCTGCATGCCAATTAAATAAGCTTTTTTTCAGAGAGAAACCCACCACATAAACTAAGCAGGGGAAGAGGCAAGTTGCATCAGCATGCATGGCTAAGGTTTTAAGTCCCGGGGTCTCTTTGTTTTGATGAACCAGGATGTCACAAAACGTCTCGAGTCCACCTTTTAAGAAAAAAGCTGGCTTCATACTGAAGCTATAATATCTACATTGGTCTTTGTACTGCTGAATAGTCTTAGAAGGTGTGTGAGTCACTACAAGGGTTGTCGTGAAGAGAGCCTGCACTTCATAATTTGACACACCACCACTGCAGTCCACTGTTGTTGTTGTTGTTGTTTAGTCATTTAGTTGTGTCCAGCGCTTTGTGACCCCAAGGACCAAAGCACGCCAGGCACTCCTGTCTTCCACTGCCTCCCGCAGTTTGGTCAAACTCATGCTGGTAGCATCGAGAACACTATCCAACCATCTCGTCCTCTGTCGTCCCCTTCTCCTTGTGCCCTCCATCTTTCCCAACATCAGGGAAAACCATAGCTTTAACTATACGGACCTTTGTTGGCAAGGTGATGTCTCTGCTTTTTAAGATGCTGTCTAGGTTTGTCATTGCTTTTCTCCCAAGAAGCAGGTATCTTTTAATTTCGTGGCTGCTGTCACCATCCGCAGTGGTCATGGAGCCCAAGAAAGTAAAATCTCTCACTGCCTCCATTTCTTCCCCTAAATCATTCTTCTGGGCTTGCTGATTTCTGAGAAAGAGTCAAGCTGAGAGTAGGGCTCTTGCACAAGAACTGTGGATGATGAGTGTGTGCCATACTTATTCTTTCATACGCTAAATCAACCTAAATGCAACATGAAAATTATCCCGCTGCCCATTGGTTTTGTCAATCATTTTTTCTAGTTCATCAGCACATTTACTTGGGAACAAGTTCCATTGAACTCAGAGGGACTTACTTCTGCTGAGAAAATGGCTGCAAATATCTTCAAGTTCCATAAGGAACTTTGTCAGACAGGTAGCTTCTGAGATCTCCTTTTTTAAAAATCCTGTAAGCTCTTTTTCTGCAGCATACGGATTAAATTCTTCATCTGGTAGGTAGCACACGTTATTCTGGACCATTTTGTTCTGCTAATGGTCCTGCCTTCGCACCTCCAAGAGTTAGGCTACATATCCATTTGCAGCACCTTAAACACATGCTCTGAACACACAGTCCAAGGGGCAGGGAAGGGATAATGATAGCTTCCCACAAAAGAGCATTAGTATCTTAGACAAGAGACATCACCTTGCCAACAAAGGTCCGTATAGTCAAAGCTATGGTTTTCCCAGTAGTGATGTATGGAAGTGAGAGCTGGACCATAAAGAAGGCTGATCGCCGAAGAATTGATGCTTTTGAATTATGGTGTTGGAGGAGACTCTTGAGAGTCCCATGGACTTCAAGAAGATCAAACCTATCCATTCTGAAGGAAATCAGCCCTGGAAGGACAGATCGTGAAGCTCAGGCTCCAATACTTTGGCCACCTCATAAGAAGAGAAGACTTCCTGGAAAAGACCCTGATGTTGGGAAAGATTGAGGGCACAAGGAGAAGAGGACGACAGAGGATGAGATGGTTGGACAGTGTTCTCGAAGCTACCAGCATGAGTTTGACCAGACTGGGGGAGGCAGTGGAAGACAGGAGTGCCTGGCGTGCTCTGGTCCATGGGGTCACGAAGAGTCAGACACGACTAAACGACTAAACAACAACAACATCTTAGACAAATATTATGTTTGTCTCCTGCCCCCTCTCCCTTATTCCTACATATTCGTTCAGCAAGTTCTTTCATCCGAAACACCTGGATCTGCTCATATTTGCTAAACCCAGCCCACTTTACTCCCAAGTAAACGTGCAAGGGATTATAATCCCAGTAGCAGGGTTTTTAATGCACCACAACACTTTTCCACTATCATCTACCTGTCTCACAGCCTGAATGTTTAAAAGGCAGACCAGGAAGTTCAGAAAAGGGACCTTGCAAAGCGATTTTTTCTTATATTATTTATAAGAGAAATTTGGGCACGGGAAAGGGAGGAGGCGTTATGCCCCGAGGTACATTTGCTCATAAATGATCTGGCAAGTGTAAGTACTTTGCCATATGATGTCAGATTTCATTATGTCCATGGGATATTTACAGCCTTGTAAAGCTGTAGACAAGGAAATTGTTGCTGAAATAAAGTCTCAGACTTTTAAACAGAATAATTCTGCTGAGATATTATAGTCTTTACATATATATATATATATATTTAAAAAGATTCTGAGGTCCCACTTACTGACTCAAAATCATTAAGACACTTCTCAGAGAAGAAGAGAATCAATTCACAGCTACAAAAAAGGACCACAGCAAAGGAAAGCAGCCAGACTCAACGACAGCATCCCTCCACTTTCAGTGCTTCTTCTGTCGCTGCCGAATCTGTCGCTGCCGAATCTGTCTCTGCCCCTCTCCTACATCAGTCGCTTCTTGTTTCAAAACGGATACTGATGTGAAAGTTCTTGCACATGGTTTGTTTGACAGAGAAACTGGCTAGACAAGACGCCTTTTCATTCTATTTGGCATCCTTTGATTACTTGTTGTGAATCAAAACAGACTAGATAGGCTCCGCCTCCTCAGCATCAATCATTCTAGGCAAAATCAAATTTGCTGGAGGACGGATAGATGGATGGCATTCCTCATCTGTTTTCTTTATTGCACACAATGGAACTCTTAGATGTAATTTCTCGAGATTGCATTGACCACTTTTGTTATGGTTTTGCTAAAAATATGTTTGTGTATGTTGTCTTCTTCTGTCACTCTACATTAGGATGATAATTCAAGGTCTGTAAACTGGATGAACGCAACTTAAGAAAAGTTGTTGCTTTGAAAGTAAGCGGAAGGGGGCAGGGAAGGGAAGGTTTTCATAAGAACACAAGAAGAGCCTGTTGGACCACGCCAAAGACTCATCAGAGCCAGCATCCTATTCTAACAGTGTCCAACCAAATGCCTATGGGTATCCTACAAGCGGGATGCAGATGGCACTGAGGGTTAAACCACAGAGCCTAGGACTTGCCGATCAGAAGGTCGGCGGTTCGAATCCCCGCGACGGGGTGAGCTCCCATTGCTCGGTCCCTGCTCCTGCCAACCTAACAGTTCAAAAACACAAAGTGCAAGTAGATAAATAGGTACCACTCCGGCGGGAAGGTAAACGGTGTTTCCGTGCACTGCTCTGGTTCGCCAGAAGCGGCTTAGTCATGCTGGCCACATGACCCGGAAGCTGTACGCCGGCTCCCTTGGCCAATAAAGCGAGATGGGTGCCGCAACCCCAGAGTCGGCCATGACTGGACCTAATGGTCAGGGGTCCCTTTACCGTTATCCTGCAAGCAGAACCTGAGTACAATAGCATGCAGCCCCCCTGGGATTTCTAGCAACTTATACTTCGAGCCATACTGTCTGGGGTCTCCTCACCTGTGTGGGAATGATGAGGAAAGTAGGAGAGGATATGTTGACTAAGTATAATCCCTCCTCACTCACGCTAGTGAGCAAACAGCAGAGCACATTCCCTTGCAGGTTGCTGGAAGCAAGTTGGTGATTTGTTAGAATCATTTAAATTAAGCAGTCCAGTCTGGCTTGTCCAGTCTGGATTGTTCCTGGTAACTTTCCCCTTTATTTCCCTCTTAAAATAATAACAACACGACAGTCTTGTTTAGAAGTAAGAGTAAAGTTTACTTACATTCAGTTTACAGTAGTATTCTGAAGGCAGGTTTTATCTTGTGGTCACAGTTACATTTGTAGAGAAGTCTGAGCTAGGCCTCAGACTTTCTACCTTGTGGCTTCCATCCTCTGTAAGGATGAGCCATGTGCTGGCTAAGAGCCAGAAGAGGAGTCCGTTAGGAGAAAATGGGGGGAAAGGGAAGATGGCTGCATGACTAGCCCTTTTCTAGGGTCTGCTAGGGTCACGCCAATCTACCTGGTCACACACAGGGGGAAGAGGCTCCAGGGCAGGTACATCAGGAAGTCCTCCCTGTCTGGAGCAACATTCCCCTGTGTGTCCACTCTAGGCAACAGGAAATGTTGTATTTGACTGCTTCAATGATGATACATCCCACATCCTGCACCATCACAACCAATGATACATAGCATGAGTTGCCAGTGCCCGGGCCAAGGCAAGTGCCCCCTACCCCGTGGTTCCTGTCAGGGTTGGGTGGCAGTGGCAATTGTGGTGGGGAAGGGTTTACCCAGCAGGGAGAGGGAAGCTGGGGAGGAGACAGCAGCAGCAACTGTTGATTGATTGATTGATTGATTATTGATTTCATGAAATTTTTACACCTCTTGATTTTTTTAAATTAAAAAAACCCCTCAAAAACACAATTTTCTTTTGAAATTTTGCACACACCCCCCAAAAAAAGCACCCTCCCCCTAGAAAAATGCACCTGGGGAAACAGTCCCTCTGCCACTGCCCCCAAAGCTATGCCACTGATCACAACTTTAACTTCTCTGTTCTCTGTCCGCTAACAGTTGGGGCAGGAATTATTACTGAAACAGCCCAAATCTTACTCAGAAGGAAGTCCTGTTGGCTTAGTGGGAAAGTGCAGGCCTTGCATGCAAAAAGCATCCAATCTGAAGCCCTGCCAGGTTGCGTGTGCACAATATCCACACCATGCATTTAAAGTGCCTCTAACCAGCATTTAAAGCACAACACTTCCCCCAAAGAATCCTGGGAAACGTAGTTTCCCCCTTATGGAGTTACAATTCCCAGCACCCATCTCAAACTACAGTTCCCATCATTCTTTTTTCTTTTCTTTTTTGTGGGGAGCCATGTGCTTTAAAATTGGATGTGCTTTAAAAGTATGGTGTGCCTTAGATAATCTGAGTCAGTAAAAGAACCGCTTCCTGCGTTACATGGTGTTTACTCCGAAGTAAACATGCGTAGGATTGCAGCCCTACTTGGACTGAGACCCAGCCCTTAACATGCTTCCTTGGAAGTCTGAAATTAGATTTACTTCCAAGAAAACGTGCTCAGCCGGCTCGATTCCAGCCTCCACACAGAGAGTTCTGTTTATTGTAAGTGCACTTAAATAGATCGCTGTGGAGCGTAGATCCTTGCAAAAGAGACGGGGAAGGCGGCATTGGGTCAACTCCTGATCAGAAACGAATGTCAGCTGCTTCGCTCTTTCACCTACAAGCGCCCTTCGCGCTCCTCCGAGTCTGCAACAGACCCTGGCGTTCGGGCTGCAGCTCAGCTCTTGCAAAGCCAGATTCTCCCAGGACCCAGGAACAGCCCGAGAATGTATGAGCAGGGTAAGAAACAGAAGGGAGAGACCACCGCCTTCCTCCTGTGACACAAAAGCGAAACAAAATAAACGGGTTGAAACAGTCATTCCCACCCCACCAACCTCTCCTGAGACATAAATCATCAGGGGAAGCTCCCTGTTGGATTGACCAGACCCTCTGGCTTGTAAACTTGCCTTCAAATGTGTGTACATTTTTTTAAAAAATCGACTCAAGAGAAGGACACTCTCTCCGCAGTTGAAGGCTGAAATGGACGGAGATTTATTCCCCCACTTGCCTGGAGGCAGCGACTAAATTTGCTTGCCTGCTAATTTTTGTAAACCGAGGCGTTTTGGGTGTTTTTTTTTTGTACGCTGGCATTGTAGCGTTGCTGTTGCCTTTTTAAAACGCAAACTTCTTCTTGTTCCATATTGTTATTTTCTATCGCACCGCTGCTTTCACTTTTTTTGTTTTTCGGTGTGTGGATCCTTTTAGGAGACCGGGAGCTTCTTGCTAGTCAGAGGTGGGTTGTACAATCGCGACAACTGAATCACAGAATCGCAGCGTTGTAAGGGACCCTGAGGATCATCCAGACCAACCCCCGGCAATGCAGGAAAATGCAGTTGTCCCATGTGGGAATTGAACCTGCGACCTTGGTACTGTCTTATTATCACCAGCTGAGCTATCCAGGGCCACTATTCCTATTGGTATTCTAAATTCAACTCACATTTCTACATTCCTCCAAGGGGCGCGTTGGTCTCCCGTTCCCCCATTTTATCCTCACAACAACCCTGCGAGGTAGGTGGGGCGAAAGGCCAATAGGTGGTCCAGGGTTGTCCAGAGAACTTCGTGCCTGAGGGTGAGGATTTAAACCCTGATCTCCCAGGAACTAGTCCAACGCTCTAACCACTACACCGCACTGTCTCCTCATGTTCCATTCCCACTACCGTGCTAGACCAAGGGAAGAAGAGTTTCATTCCCACAGTAACTTGATCCGCAAATCAGTTGTGCCTAAAAGGATAGGGGATCTCGGACTCCAACTCCCATCATTCCTGGCTTTGGGTCATGCTGACTGGGGCTGATGGGAGTTGGAGTCTAACCACTTGGTGGGTGAGGGAGGTTTTCTGCCATGACTTAGGAGCTTGAAGTCTCGGGTTCGGCCATGTCCTGGGAACTAGTTACAGTTGAGGCATAATGAAGAGCTAAACTAAGGAGGTAGAATCTTGGACCCTACCACTACGGGCTGAAAGTTTGGGTTTTCCTTATTTTTAATGCTTCCATCCTGCTAATAAAACTTTAAAAATCATTCCTGCATGCAGTAAGCTAGCTCACCCGGCAGAAAGGTTTGGCACAGTCGCCTCCCTGCTGTTCTAGCTTATTACATGCAGGGAGAGATTGGTTTTGTTTTTTTAACGAGATTGAAAGCAGACAAAATGCTTCTCCTTTATAACACGATGTGGTAACATCCAAAATTCTGCCATCTTCCCCTGTGCAAAATGCAGAAGGCCTCAGGGCTTTCCACATTTTCATTTCCCAACCATTGATTGATTGATTGATTGATTGAACCGTTCCTTAAAGCCACAGCAAAAGCCAGCTTCAAAACCCTAAATCTATGGGAGGCGGGAGGTTCGGAAAGAAAACGGGACTCGCACAGCGATGTTTTCCCACAACACAAAGAGTTAGGATTTTGAGAGTGTCAACTTTTCTCTAGGGACTCAGAGAATCGCAGCCCATTTAAGACAAGTATTTACTCAGAAGTAAATTCCACCGTGTTCAATGGGCATACTCCCAAGAAGTGTATACCACTTTTGCAAACCGAGTTTGTTTTATTTGCAAATTGCAGTCGACAAAACTTTCTTTCTTTCAATGGCACCTCGAAGCGACGACTGCCTCAGGGCGCACCGAGAAATAAATTCCACCTAACTGAAGTGAGCTAGCGAGTGTGTTTAGGATTGCAGTGCTCCTGATACTTATTTTGACATTATTGCTGAAATTAGTCTGCCAGCCTCAAAGCCGACATTTTATCCTTTCTACCTTCCTAACGACTTTCAGTTAATCTATTGATGTAAATATTATTTGATACGTTTTGAAACAGAAACGTTAGCAGTTGGAGTTTGCTTTTTAATAATCAACAGCACGCGTGTTCGCTGTGTGCTTTGTTCCTAATCGATGCCATCATGTTGGCCGAAACGCAGAGCTCATGCATGCACAGAACACTTAATCAAATACGAAAAACGTCACCTTTCATTTTTGAAAAAGGACATGTGCGTTCCTAGTCCTCAAGATCGCCAGTATAAACTTTAAAAAAAATCTGTTGGAAGGAATAATGGGATTCTGTTAATTCCCCCTCCTTGCTTTTAGGATTAGTAATCGCTTAAAGCGATTGAAACATTTTACATGCACAACCCGGGTGGTAAAAAGGATGGATTTGCTTCGCTTTTTCGGTGTTTATAAGACTAGCAGTGCTTCCAAAGCGGTTTTGGGCTGCGGTTTGATGCACATGTATAGCCCAACCCTATGCATGTTTACTGCGAAGTTTAGTGCCTTCGAGCTCAGAGAGGCATTCTGCCACATGGACGGACAATCCTGCTCAGGAGGAAGTCGATTTGAGTTCGGTGGGGGTT
Source organism: Podarcis filfolensis (assembly GCF_964270895.1). Classification (NCBI taxonomy): domain Eukaryota; kingdom Metazoa; phylum Chordata; class Lepidosauria; order Squamata; family Lacertidae; genus Podarcis; species Podarcis filfolensis. The sequence continues at coordinate 26,390,188 of NC_139603.1, read as the reverse complement.
TACTAGCAGGGAGTGAGCCCCATTGAACTGAATGGGGCAAACGTCTGAGCCACACACAGGCACTGAATTCCACTTCACGTTTGATCTTCTTTATGTATTTCAGTCGACCCAATCAACTCCCAGCTTCCCCCTTTCTTTGTTCCAAGGCACTCAGATCCCAGGAAGCTAAAGAGCGCGCGTGCTGGGCTTTTCAGCATGTGTCAATGGCAGGGGCGACGCTTCAAGGGCCCCAGCGCTCTTCAAACTCTCCGTCCCCTTATCAGCCACTTCGAGGCCTTAAGTGGCTCTGCAGAGTGACGGGAGGCGGGTGGGAGCAAAAACGACCATCAGACGCCTAAGACGGTGGTGGGTTGATGCTGCGCTCTGGTCCTCGGTTTCCGCAAGAGCCCAGCGCCCCCTAGCGGGAAGGACGAGCCGAGAGACAGAAGCGGCTGGAAGCGCCTCGAGAGGTTTGGGAGATCCTTGATGAACGCAAGAGCTTAGATGACAAAGCCATTCTGATACAGGGAAGTTCATGGTCGCGCCACCAGCGCCTCCCCTCCCTCGCAATTACGTGCAAGGAGTCACTGACCTCCCAACCTTCTTGTCTCTTGCTTCCTCTGAGTGACTATATAAACGTCCTTTCCTGAGTCTGGTCAGGTCGGAGTAAAAGTGTTAGATTAGGAGTATATAGCATTGCAGGCAGACTCTTCTAAGCATAGGAGCCAACTCCTAGAGGCCAATGGGTCTTCGTGTCCCCCCCCCAATAGCTGAGGGGGGCGCAAAGTTGATTGGGCATTGTCATTCAAGTGGTGTGCGTGAACCACATCATGTGATCAATTATGTGAGGCGGGGCTTACCTGCCCCCCCATATTTTATTCAATTTAGCCCCCCTGCTTCTAAGCAACCAGCCTGACCTTTGAGCTATTTCAGTACCCTTGGTAGCATGGGATTAGTCTGGCCAGGATAGTGCTCCAATTTCCTAGGAGACAGGTGCAAACGTTCGTTGTAAGCAAAGTAACGATAATATTGCGTGATCTCTCTAAAGAAATCAAAAAGTTCATAATTTCACTGTAAACAAGAGCAAGGAGGAAAACTCTGTATTCCTCCAAAGGTTGACGGACTCTTTATCACCCAGATCCAAGATTCAATTAAGCAATGACAACAGTGTGAAAAATAGTTAATACTTGTACAGTGGTACCTCTGGTTACATACTCAATTCATTCTGGAGGTCTGTTCTTAACCTGAAACTGTTCTTAACCTGAAGCACCACTTTAGCTAATGGGGCCTCCTGCTGCTGCCGTGCCGCCGAAGCACTTTTTCTGTTCTCATCCTGAAGCAAAGTTCTTAACCTGCGGTACTATTTCTGGGTTAGGGGAGTCTGTAACCTAAAGCGTATGTAACCTGAAGCGTATGTAACCTGAGGTACCACTATAGTTAATACTTGTATATGTACACTTCCAGTCCAATTATTAATGGGGGACAGTTACAGGAGCCTTGTTTTTTGCTTGTGGTTTTTGTAGGCCACATACATGGCTGAGTGTAGCTCTACAGGCCTTTCCTTGACCCTTTGCATAGCATAGTTGGAAAGGACTGGAATGAAACTCTAGAAGGATGGGGAATGAATGGATGTGTCTTGGTGGACATTGTTTGGGCAGTCAAGAGGCCTACATTTGTGAGAAAGAAATGAAGTGTCCATAGGCTTCCTTTCACTGTTGTGTCTAGTAACAGACAGACCACTCAGTAGTGCTGACATACTTTAATTTAAGCCACTGGTCTTCTTCAAGTGATGAGTCAGGACCCACAACTGGGTCATGGCCCGATCTATGGTGGGTTGCAACAGCAGCAGCACCACCATACAAATACATGGTAAAAATAAGAAATGCGTCTGGTTTACAGTTGGGACCCAAATCTGAAAAGGCTGAATGTGACTGATTTAAGCCATTTGATTCATTTTGGTGGGACTAAATGGCTTCTTATCAAAGTCCTTGTCTTAGATGAGCCAAGGCTGTTGTGAGAGGGCGTTTCAAGGTCCATGTGCCATGTTATTCATGCTGGACCAAGATCTCCTGAGCCTTCTGCCTTTTTTTCAGCTTTTGCTTCTGGGTGATTTGCTACCCTACAAAGCACAGTGCTGGTGAGACCCAGCCAGTCACCATTGTAATTTGGCCAAAGATACAAGCAATAGCTCTGTGTTCATCACTTTTGGCTCCCTGGGTGTTCCTATCTGCAACTTCCATCATCCCTGATCATTGGCAAAGGTGGTGGAAGTTGTAGTTCAACAATTGGGGAAGGGAGGTTCAAGGCTGAAGGACACTGCAATTGTTGGATGAGATGGCCAAGCAAAAGGTCCAGAAAATCCCATTGGTAGCCTATGGCTTAGACTAATCTTGGACAGCAAGAGAAGCCAGAGTTTTTGTTCTTCGTCTTCTGAAAGTTGGCCTAAATCTTCCATCTATTTATATAAAACAGCATCTGCAAAGCTTATGCAAATCTTAGTCACAGACCTTTGGTCCAAGTTGTTTTTGCTTTTTTAAGTACCTAGCAATGCATACTTCCAAAGCATACTTCCTGGGAAGTATGTTCCATTTAAATCAGCGAGATGTGGTTATGGTGGAAAATCAAAAATCCTGTATACGGGTATTGGAAAAGAAGTCCCACAGGTTTCAGTACAGCTTACAGTACAGTAACCATGTGAGGAAACTGAAAGTCATTCTTGCCTGCCCCAAAATAGCCAATAAAATGGATTTAAAATAACTTATTGTTAATGCCCCACCCGCTACACCTGGTCATCATAGAGTCCAGGAGGGAGACTGGGTTTCCCACAAAGTTATTATCTCAGGACTTGGCAAACTTTTTAGAGGTGCTTATATTTTTTTTCCAAACTATTTTCATAATTCATTTAATAATCCAACACTCGGTAACTCAGCCCTACCTTTGAGCATGGGTTGTTATATTTTACGGGCCTTGACTTTTAAAGACAAAATTAAATGAAAACCTCTCACGAACAAGGAAAGAGAGAGAAAGCCCCAAAACCTGCTGCTGATTATTAGCACATTTCCAAGTCTGGCTTGCGAACAGCTGGGAGAAGTGCAAAGCTTTCCATAGACTGAGCCAATCGTTCTCTTTGAATATGAATTAATCAATCTGCAATAACAACTGCCACCTGGTTCAGACTGGGTTCACACAAGCAAAGTGAAACAGCATTACCTCTGCAGCAATGACTTGGGCGCAAATCATTTTCGGTACTGACTAAATATTATCCATGCACAACTACTCTGTGTTTTTTTGGGTAAGTAGGTTGCTGCTGACACACTGAGAGCCAGTGTGGTACAGCAGTTAGAATGTCAGGCGAAGAATTGAGAAGACCCAGGTTGAAATCCCTGTTTAGTCATGCAAGCTCACTGGGTGACGTTGAGCCAATTACTACCTCGCAGCATATTTTGCAGGGTTGTTGTGAACATAAAAGGGTGGAGGGCCATGTACGCTGCCTTGAGCTCCTTGGAAGAAAGCTGGCATATAGGTAAAGGGACCCCTGACCATTAGGTCCAGTCGTGGCCAACTCCGGGGTTGCGGCACTCATCTCGCTTTATTGGCCAAGGGAGCCGGCGTACAGCTTCCGGGTCATGTGGCCAGCATGACTAAGCCGCTTCTGGCAAACCAGAGCAGCGCACGGAAACACCGTTTACCTTCCCGCTGGAGCGGTACCTATTTATCTACTTGCACTTTGATGTGCTTTCGAACTGCTAGGTTGGCAGGAGCAGGGACCGAGCAACGGGCGCTCACCCCGTCGCAGGGATTTGAACTGCCGACCTTCGGATCGGCAAGTCCTAGGCTCTGTGGTTTAACCCACAGCACCACTTGCGTCCCAAAGCTGGCATATACATGTGATCTAAAAAGTACTTTTGGAGGCAGCTGTGTGCCCATGGTGCACAAACACAGTGTCTCTTTTGATCTGTCACCTCTGGTCAAGATCAAGATGGGAAGGGCCATGGTTCAGTGGTTAAAGGACATGTTTGGATAGAAGAAGATGCTAGGTCCAGTTGGCAGCGTCTCCAGTTAAAAGTATGTCGGGTCATCACCCGTTTGGAAACCCCAGTGTACGACTTGGAAATTCCCTTCTCCATCTGTTTTAACCCATGCAAACCCTTCTCACCAAGCTGAGTTGTGTTCCACTTCAAGAACAATCAGCTGGTTTCATCCCTGTCTTGCAAGTTTCTGAAGCAATAAGGAAGCATGCAAGACCAACTTACTACAAGCCAAAATAGGATGCCAAGAAGTGCAATCAAACCCTCTTTCAGTCTCTGGGAAGCTAATGCCCATCTCCAGCTCCAGCCATTCTCATTTCAGGCCCATCTTAACTACACGTTGAACTGATTTAATACTCATTCCCTCTTCCCAGTGAATGCTGTGAACTGTGACGAGGGCCTGGAGAGTGCTAAAAGAGAGCCTTCAGCACCCTCCTCAAACCATAGAAAAGGAATAGGGGGAGGGGAATATTTAGAATCATAGAACTGGAAGGATCGTATAGTCCAACCCCCTTCAATGCAGTAATCTTTTGCTCAACATAGGACTCGAACCCACAACCAAGAGATTAAGAGCCTCATGCTCTGCCGAGATCCAGGGAAATGATCCAGTTCCAAAACAAAGGTTGACTTTTCAAGGATGGTGACTAGCAGAAGACTCTAACTGTAAGCAATCTAACCCCTGCTCATACATGATTGAGGGCATAGTTTATACTGGGGGGGGGGGGCTTTGGCCCTCCTGATGTTGCTAAACTAAAACTCCCATCAGTCCCAGCAAACATGGTAAATGTCCAGGAATGATGGGAGTTGTAGTTCAGCAACAACTGGGGAGCCAAAGGTCCCCCACATCTGGTTTATACAGTGATCTTTGGTGAACTGTGCATGGTCAATGGACCATGCAGGGTGCTCAGAGAAAGACCTGCCATCTATTAGACACCACACGCATAGGAACACAGCAGCTGTCTTATACAACATGAGACTTGTTGGATCATTTTAGATGAGCTGGGAGGGATATTTTATTTATCAATTGTCCTTCCTCTTCTTTCTTGTGTAAGAATGCAAATACGTATTTCAGCAGAGTTGGAAAAAAACCCACCAGCTTTTCTTTAGAAGCTTTTAGAAACAAGGTTGTGTAGCCTAGAACAATCATGGTATTTAATTACGCTTTGACAGGCTTGGATCATCTCCCTTCTATGTTTCCCTCTTAACAAAGAAATCACTCTCAGACTTCTTGAGCGAACAAGAAAATATAAGATTGACTAACATTCAAAGACGTGCCAGTGATGAAAATCAGGCAGTCAACACTCCTTAAAAGTTACAGAAGTCCATTGTCAAGCTCAAAATGGTGTGTGCTCTCTTGAGGAGAGATCACAAGACATCTTTACCCCATCACAGGTAAGAAAAAAAGAGTGTGCAGTAACAGGAAGAAGATTAAGTTTCCTCTTCTTCCCTCTCTCACCACAGGAGGTTAGAGGATGTGACATCATACAGTCCCCTTTTTGTGACTCTCTAGCAATCATGCATTTGTGATTTGGGCTGCAGATCCTCCCACAAGACGACTGCTTCGTTTATCCCAGTATTATAGCAACTGACAGCAGTCCCCCCCCCCCCAGGGATTCAGAAAGAGGTATTTCATGTCAGCTAAAAAGATACTGTAGCTGCTTCTTTTATATGCAGTAGGTGCCAGGTTCAGCCCCTGATATCTTCAGTTAACATCTGATATGAAAGACCCATTTGAGATGCTGGAGAGTCCCCAGGGCAAATAATCTGACAAATAATCTGACCTGATGAGAGGCCGGGGATTAGGAAAGTACATGCTTTATCACTCTGCTATCGCCTAAAATAAATTCCTAAAATATATTGGCTGTTTTAGCACAAGAATACTCCAAAAACCAATGTAAAGGTAAAGGTAAAGGTAAAGGGACCCCTGACCATTAGATCCAGTCGTGACCGACTCTGGGGTTGTGGCACTCATCTCACTTTATTGGCCGAGAGAGCCGGTGTACAGCTTCTGGGTCATGTGACCAGCATGACTAAGCCGCTTCTGGAGAACCAGGGCAGCACACAGAAACGCTGTTTACCTTCCCACTAGAGTGGTACCTATTTATCTACTTGCACTTTGACGTGCTTTCGAACTGCTAGGTTGGCAGGAGCTGGGACCAAACAACGGAATCTCATAAGTCTGGATCTTGTCCTGGAGAGCCTTCATATCACCCAAAAAACTTTCTGATAGTGGCAATTCAAGAATTCAGCTATGACATACACATGCATGTATGAATCAGTCCTATTCTCCATGACACTTTCACATACAGTATGTGGATTCTGCCACTGGATGACCATCAACGGAATATGTGAGTTACCTCGTTTTGATAGCAGTGTTTGAGATCATAATGCTAAATTATACACTGACTGTGGTGTTGATATGGCTATTGCACACATGGAACTCATCAAGCAATGTTGCAGGTCTTATGTTATAGGCAAGCACTTATGAACATATCCTTAGTCGATATTGTGACCAGTCACTGACAGTCAACTGCAGTCAACCTTAGAAGTGAAAGTCCATCATCAGCTGTGGCTTTTGAGCATGGCATGAGTTAAACTTAAGATCAGAACTTTAACCAGCATCCCTGTGTTGTCAGCTTACCTCCAGGCACAATTGCTGTGAATCCTCACATAGGAACGTTGTGGGAGATATCTCAGAACCCAGACAGAATTTCTTTAAGAAGATGTTTCACATAGTTTACTCTATGTCACTTAAATTAGATTAGTTGCTCTTTAAACACACTTTGGTCAGCAAGCAATGTTGATCGCAAGCGATTGACGGATAGATGTTGACTACACCGACAGTAAAAGAAAAAAGATTTTTGTTTTGTTTTGTGTTTTTAAACCAGGTTAATAATTGTAAAAAGAAAAACACGGAGTTACAGTCATTTCAAATTCATGAATACTACCTTGAATTTAAAGCAGGCCGGTTATAGTGATGGTGATGTTAGGATTAATAACTTGGATTTGAAGGAGATCTTGTCTATGCACTCTTTTAATTTTACTACTCATAGCAGCCTCTCCAGCAGCCTGGGTTATTTCGCATTTACTTTTCCGCAGACGAAACCGTGGCGTTCAAAAGGGCCCCTCCCGCCTCTTTCAAGTCTGCAATCTGCATAGTTCTATATGAACTTTCCGGAGCATCAAAATAGACCCCCCGCCGCGGTCAGGATATAAAGCTGCCCTTGTCAAGGAAACATAACCCTTCCAAAAATATAAAAACTGCTCTGACGTGGCGGGGGGAGCAATCTTTTGTCCGGGCATCCTTTGCCTGTGTAAATAAAACGTGACCGAAGAGCCACAAGAAAACTCACTCCAGATTATATTTACTTGAAATATATGGGAGCTAACCCGCACGTAAGAGGGTTTAATGGGGGGGGGGAGGTATTCAAGACAGCGCAGGGTCCCAGCCAGAGTTAAATAGGTTCAAGGAATAAACCCACGCTTAATTCTCCTGTTTAAATCAATGGCACTAGCAGCGCTTTCCCAACCCATGTCTACTCAGAAGCAAATATTACTGAATTCAATGGGGCTCACTCCCAGGAAAGCGAGGTTGGGATTCATCAATGGGATTTACCTCCCAGTAAATCTGTTTAGGATCCTTCAGCAGGCGATTTTAAACTTGGCTGCGTCATTCCCACAAGAGCCACGAGCCACTTTGCTCTCATTCGCAGCAGCGGGGGCTCGCGCAGGAGAATCTCCCAAGGGACTGAGCCCAGGGACTAAAAAATGCTATTAATAATTATCCACCGCTGGTCACGATTCCCTCTACTAACTTTGTGGAAGTCGGAGCAGTCCACGTCCATGCGTCACGACGACGCTATTACGGGCATAGCCAGGATTTATGTTAGGGGGGGACAGAACCTCAGTTAGTTAAGGAATTTTATTGATTTACTTGATCTGGGGGGGCAGCTGCCCCCTGCCCCCTTTGGCTAGGCCTATGGACGCTATTCCTACTTTCGATAAATTGGACTGGGCCTGGCAGCAAGTCTGGTTTGATTTGACCGGAATTTGGAAATACTGAAAGCCTCTAGGCTCTGCGACTTTATCTGGGAAAGACCCCCACCCCACCCCACCCCCACCCCCAGATCGATGGAATTTCCTTTACAGGAGACATGGGTTGGTGACCTGATGGTGACACCCGATTTGGGCTCTGATTTAAAGGACCCCTAACTGCACCATGAGAGCTGGACCATAAAGAAGGCTGATCGCCGAAGAATTGATGTTTTTGAATTATGGTGCTGGAGGAGACTCTTGAGAGTCCCATGGACTGCCAGAAGATCAAACCGCTCCATCCTTAAGGAAATCAGCCCTGAGTGCTCACTGGAAGGATAGATCCTGAAGCTGAAACTTCAATACTTTGGCCACCTCATGAGAAGAGAAGACTCCCTGGAAAAGTCCCTGATGTTGGGAAAGATGGAGGGCACAAGGAGAAGGGGACAAGAGAGGATGAGATGGTTGGACAGTGTTCTCGAAGCTACCAGCATGAGTTTGACCAAACTGCGGGAGGCAGTGGAAGACAGGAGTGCCTGGCGTGCTCTGGTCCATGGGGTCACGAAGGGTCGGACACGACTAAATGACTAAACAACAACAACAACTGCACCACCCAGCCTCTCCTAGCTCAGTTACAGCCTGCTGCTGATAACGCCAAGATCTGATCCCCACATGGGCCACCTGCATATTCCTGCATTACAGCGGGTTGGACTAGATGACCCTGGGCTTCCTTTCAACTCTACGAATCTATCATTCTATGCATGTGCCCGCTCCGAAGTAAGACCCACTGAATTCCCGTGGGATTGGCTCCCAAGTCAGTGTGCATACAGCATCGCAGCCTTAAACCACGATCCTTTACGTCATAGGTGCCAACTCCTAGGGGCGAGGGGTCTTCGCCCCCCAATAAAATATTTGAGGGGGCTAGGTCCCCCAAAGTTCATAGGCATTGCCATTCAAATGGTGTGCCGCTGCCACATGTGGGGCAGGGTTTATCGGGGGGGGGGGATATTTTATTCAAGTTGGCACCCCTGGAAAGAGGTGACCACGTAGCAACGAGTCCCACGGGCGACACCTTTGTGATTTCTTGTGGCAGAGCCTTCCGTGGACCAGACAAGTCCACGGAGGTCGACGCCACGCGAAACCGCGAAGGGGGCCGGCTACTGTTTGCCAGCGCTGCCGTCGAGCCCCTGAGCTCCGAAAGAAACCCCACTGTTTTTCCATTCGATGTGGGGGGGGCAGGCCACATCCTCCCACGCTTTCAGGTCCCGACACGGTCCGCCAGAGACAGCGGGGTTGTATTCCTGGCCTGCCAAGCCGCAGCCCCGCTCGGCCTCGGAGCGCCTGAGTGCCAAGCCGAGTGTCGGATACTGCCTTGGCAAGCGCTCCAAGCGACGACGGGAAGAGACCGACAGAGCCAAAAAGGTCCCGAACCTCGCGAAACTAAAGAACAGGATTTCCCACGGACTTCGGAGAAGGAGAGCGCAGTCCAAGGGAGGAGGCGGGTCAGTCTAACTCCGGGGAAAGACGAGACCTAGCGCCCTACAGTCTGCAGCCTCTTGCTGGACCTTTATCAACGACTTGCACGCCTTGCCTGCATTGACGGGGCGGGGCGGGGGCTTGAGATGGGAACAGTTGCTTCCCCACCCCCATAAATCATAAACCTCGGATTCCCGGATTGCATATAAAAACAACTACTAAGTTTCTAGCTTTCGTAGAACCTGAGTTGGGAGGCAAAATGGACAGGCCCCAGGTTCTTCGCGTTAAGCACATGTAGCGCTAGGCTGCGAATCCTCTCTTGTGGATTTATGCACAGAGATAATCCACAGCCTCGTAAAACCAAGTTTTTTCGTGGTTTGAGCTCATCGAGCACGTCCCAGGGTAGCACCTTCTATTGGTTTCAATGGAGCTTTCTTCTTAAGGAAAAGCTGGGTTCACACGTGCAGGTACATCAGCAAGTCCACGGTTCAGCTCTGGTGAACTGCTTCCGTTTAGGAGGGGGCGAATATGAAATCTCGGGTGTGTGGTCTGTGCTGACCGGTCCAGCACACTAAGCAACGGTTTGAATGTGTGAATGAGCCACCCCAGCCCTAGCTCCGCCAGACGGAACCTGCGTGTCACGCAGAGTTGCTTCTGAAGCGAGGCTTATCTTTGGAGTCGCTTCACACGTGAAACTGCGAGTCACCAAATGTTGAGCAATCCGCTGAAGAGAATCCGAGAAGTTTACATATTGCACGTGTGAACGAGCTGGAGGGCGCTCTTTCTCCTGCGCTCCTTGCGTGCAGACTGGAGCAGTTATGTTTGACCCTTCTCAGAAGTTATATCTGACCCACCCTCCTTCCTCTTTGCCCAGCCTCTCTCCTACCACCACCGCCGCCGCCCCCTGAACGGCTCCAGGAGCGGCCCGTTTCCTTGCACAGGCCTTGAAGCGGAAGACAGTGCGAGATTCACCCCGTGTGAAAACTGTGCCTCGAAAGGACGGGAACAGCAGCAACTAGCGGCTGCCTGCAAGGTGGCCTACGAGCAAACGGAAAGCTAACAAACTCCTTCTCATCAGGCCGGTGGGAAAAACGGTCTGAGAAGCAGAGCTACAGCCAGGCTGGAGAGTGAAAGTTGATGAACTTCGCCCACTTTCTTAGAAGCCCATCCCAAGCAGATGAAAACTAAACCAACCACCAAGGTCAAAGATCTACGCACTGTTGAAGCAAACGAAAAAGGGGACCCGGCACATTCTGGACTACAACTCCCGTCATCCCTGACCACAGGCCATGGTGGGTAGCTGAGGCTCACGGGAACTGGAGTCCAACTACATGTGGAGAGCAATGCAAACGATTCCACGCTGGGTGCTTTAATCTTGTTCCACACCTGCATTCCACACCGGCTACTACCACCGATTGAACTTCCAGCATTACCCAGCCATGCATGCACTGAAGGGCTATGGATCTTGGAATTCATAGAATCACAGATTTGGAAGGGACCCCCACGGTCATCTAGTCCAACCCCCTGCAATGCAGAAATCTCAACACAAGATCCCCCATCAGAATTGAAACCCTATCGTCCCTGCTTAGTAGTATCAAACCACTTTAAACAGTCATAGTAAAGGTAAAGGGACCCCTGACCGTTAGGTCCAGTCGTGACTGACTCTGGCGTTGTGGCGCTCATCTTGCTTTTTATTGGCCAAGGGAGTTGGCGCACAGCTTCCGGGTCATGTGGCCAGCATGACTAAGCTGCTTCTGGTGAACCAGAGCAGCGCACGGAAACGCTGTTTACCTCCCTACTGGAGTGGTACCTATTTATCTACTTGCACTTTGACGTGCTTTTGACGTTGGCAGGAGCAGGGACGGAGCAACGGGCTCACCCCATCGTGGGGATTCGAACCACAGACCTTCTGATCGGCAAGTCCTAGGCTCTGTGGCTTAACCCACAGCGCCACCCGTGTCCCATAAAATAGTCATGGTTTCCCCCAAAAGAATCCTGGGAAGTCTAGTTTGTTAAGGGTTCCGAGAGTTGTTAAAGACCCTGTTCTCCTCACAGAGCTACAATTCTCAGAGTGGTTTGACAACCCCAATTCCCATGGAACTCTGGGAACTGGACTAGATGACCCTCGTGGTCCTTTCCAATTCTATGATTCCATCACTCTGATAGTCCCTTTGGAAACTAGTCTCTGCCCAATCAGCTCACAATCCCCTCTTAATTCAGTCCCTTAAGAATTCCCTGAAGCGCCCATCTTCATTTTATTACATTTTTCCTGTGCGATCCGTCACACACTTAGATGGATGATCGATGGGACTTCAGTTAACACCCAGGAAGCTTTAGCGTTACTCCCCTCGCCCTCACACCCACCCCAGGAAAACCAATATGCCCAAATTATCAACCCTCTCTATAGGAGTGCTTCTCGGCCTGTTCAAGGGCTTAAGGGCGTTGAATCCAGACCCACAGAGATCCTAGCAATCTGCAGCGCGCAGGAAGGGGACTAGCTGGCTATAAAAAGCTGCAGGCCTGGGACATAACGCCTTTGCAAAACGGAAGAGCTATCCAAATAAACAGGGCGAAGGGGACGCAAAAGGTCCCGTAGAAGAGGCGGCAGTGGGGGGAAGACGGACGAAACCTTCCCCTTCAGACCTTTCTCCCCTCCCCGCACAGTACCTTCAACCTTCCTTCGGAGCGGCAGAGCACTGTGTCCTTTTACTCCCCTTCGGACGTTTCAAAGGCAGAGTAGAAGCAAAGGAGGCTATTGGTTCATACAGTATTGGCTTTCCTTAAATTCGCCTGGTGGTTTCACTAAACAAGCACACCATTCAGCATCATCCGCGTCACTTTAGGCCCATATTGCAGATGGGAAAGTTGAGGCACTCCCTTGCGACCCACTTGCCCCACCTGAAACAAGCCAACTTTCTTGTAGCTCATTTGCTCACCTTCATCTCTAATCAACCTTCCTTTTCTCTACCCCCCTCCCTACCCCCCAGCCAACCCCCTCGGTCTCTTCCCACACCCACTGCCCACATTTATACTGTAACCTCATCGGAGCAGGGACCTTTCTTTCCTTGCGTTCCTACGTGAAGTGGCGTAGTGGTGAAACAACAGCCCGTTGTGTCAGAAATGCCATTGTTGCTGTTCGCTTGCAACCTAACCCCTCAAATTCTCTAGGTTTTACTCCATGCCGCTACTTTGCTGTTCCACTTGCAGAAGAATGGTTCTGTGAAACCAGAAAGCTTCCAAACGCAAGAAGTTGGACAAGCTGCGTCGTTTTTACTTAATCTGGACGCCTCTGCAGATCTTGGTTATATATTTGAAGAATAAATTCCCTTAAGAGGGGATTTGACTGCAGCTTCAGCCTCGGATTTTAAGCCAGAGGCGCTTCTTTTCTATAGAATCTGAAGAAGAGAGAGCGTTAGAGAAAGTAAAGAAGGAAACTGAGGCACAGGAGAGAGGGAGAGGGAGAGGGGGAAAGAGAGAGGGAGGGAGGGAGAGAGAGACTTCCCTCGTCTGCTGGCTGTTCCTATTTGACTCTTATTTTTCCCACCGTCGGTTTCGTCTTTTATTTATGTAGCTCCCCAGATGCCGAGGCTTAGCATGTTCTGCACAAGAAATTGAAACCCGCAATAATGAAGCGATTTCCTAGAAAGGAGGGCGGCGGTTGTATAGAGAACAACAATATCTGAGTAACCAAATCAGCCCCCAAGTTTCATTTCCGCCTGTTCTGCTCAAACAAACCATTTTGGCTTTCTCCAAAGGCGGGATCAAGCTCGAACGCGAGACACCCAACCCAAACAAACGCCGCCCGGGCTCCTGGTTAATCAGAAGCGCTTGAAAGCGATCCCGGCGTCATCACCGGCGAGGGCGCAGCGACAAATTGCTCTTCGGAAGAGTCCCTTATGCTTGGCTGCAATGGCAAGTCCAGGAGAGAGAGAGAGAGAAAGGGGGGGGGGTCGGAGAGGGAGACACACAAACACTCGCACACATTTGCAAGGAAGAGGAAGATCTCCTCAATAATCAGCGATCGATACCCTGTTGGTTATGCGCCTTCTGGATCGCCTCATTGACCTTTTTCTCCTTTTCTGCAAAGAGACAGGAACAGGGGTGCCAACCTGAATAAAATATTAGGGGGTCAGGTAAGCCCCGCCCCACATAACCGATCGCATGACGCGGTGCGCGCACACTATTTGAATGGCAATGTCCATCAACTTTTGGGAGGCCAGGCACCTCAAATATTTTAGGGGGGGCTGAGGGACCTTGGCCGCAGGAGTTGGCTCCTCTGGACTGGAAGACAGATGGGTGGCTGCTGTATGTGGTCAGTTTTGTAGGAGCACGTTCAGCAACTGCTCATAAGTAGGTTTGCTGCGAAGAGCTCAGAAGCAGTGGCGTAGCGTGGGTTGTCAGCACCCGGGGCAAGGCAAGTAATTTGTGCCCCCTAACCCGTGGATTTGCGCCCCCTAACCCGTGGATTTGCGCCCCCTAACCCCCAGATGTTGCGCCCGGTGCGGCCGGCCCCCCCTGCACCCCCCACGCTACGCCACTGCTCAGAAGTGGTGTTGCCAGATCTTATAAGCATTATGCTGGCTGCAATCAGCTTACTTCCAGGTCGGTTTGTATATTTACAGCAACGTCAATATCAAATAAGTCCTGTGGAATTCATTGCCAGTTGCTCCTTCTAATGTCTCGGTCCTGAACGGGTTTTCTCAGATGACCCTCTAGGTTCAACCGGACTCTTGGTTTCTCGGCACACAAACACACACTCTCCAACAGACTTAGCACGACTTCTGCAGGTCACTTGCTCCAATTTTAAATCCCACTGAATTCAATGGGTCTTACTTCGAGTAAACAGGCGTAGGGTTTGTGCTTTGAGCAGCGTTGATTTGGAAAGAAAGGCGAAGAACTGGTCACAAAATCGAACTCCCCTTGTTTGTTTTTACTTCGGGTGACATTAATTCGGAATAAACATGGATATTCTCCCTGCAGCAACTCTTAGAATCTCCCCCTCCCCCATGCATTAAAAGGATGAGAGTAAATGTGTTTATTTCGTCGTTCTTCAACCACCAAGAGTAGAAAGGGATTGTTAAAACTGCGTGGGGGCCACCGCGTCCCAAGAACACCCAGACCGTTAACACTCTTACAGGAAATTGGAAACAATGGGAGTTACCCAAATAAATGCCTTTGTGACTGGGGTTCCCGGAGTCAGCTCCTTTACGCGCTTCCAAATGGGTTTCCTTCCATGGACGTTTGCACTGATCTCAGGATCGAGCCCCTCCCAATAGATAACATGAGAGAGAGAGAGAGAGAGAGAGAGAGTTTACAAATAAATCACTATTGTACTAAGCCTATCGACCTTCTGCTTTTTGCTTGACTCAACACTGCGATAGGGACAGTGCAAATAACGTTTGCATTTGGCAAAGAAGCAATCTCAGAACCTTAGCTCGTATAAGGTCCTCTGTGTTCCACCCACTGGTCGCAAGGGCTGAATTTCCCACATCCCCGTGAGAATAAATCTTTGTTGTTGGAGCCCGAGTAAGTTAACAGCACAAGCCAGATGCACGTTTACACGGAAGTAAAGCTCCCTGGGTTCAATGAGGCTTACTCCCTTGTACGTTTGTCTAAGAGAGAGCCTCTTTAAGCAATATAACACCATCACTGTGTTGGGTGCTTGAGAGAGAATCTAGAAGCACGGGTCTCTGCCCCGAGGAGCTTACAATCTAAAATCTTGGCACTGCAGGGTGAAATACCACAGAGGGAAGGGATGGCAATGAAACACAGCAGCCAGGAAAGGGATATGCGCTCTTCACAAGTCCTTGTTGCAGAAAATCACTATGCTATGTCCTGATTCTGCTTTCTAAAGACCACCGAGCTGAAATTTCGAGCGTCGCCCTCTGAACAACATGCTCCCCATTATACAGCTGGAAAGAAATTTGTCTGAGCAAGATTGTGGGCTGTTTGGCGCAATTTCAGGGAGAACGCCTCCCTTCTCGTGAACCTTTTCGGGGATTTGAGATGCCCTTTGCCAAGGAAGCGATCCGTTGAAGCAAAGGGTCACCGCAGGGAGGAGGAAGGAACTCAGATGTCATTCACGCGTCAGGCTCGGGGAAGCACAGTGTTGTTGCAAAGGGGGAATGTTTGGAACTTGGTGGCGTTTGGAAGCCTCTGGAGGCATCAACCACGGTGGTGGCTCCCGTGCGTTGTGGGAACCGAAGACGCCCCCCCCCCGTTCCTCCTCCTCTTCCTCCTCTTCCCCCAGGCTGCAAGGTCAACAATTCCTAGTGACAGGGCAAGATTTCCCCACCCCCCACTAGTCCCAGTCCTGTCCACAACTCTCACCAAAAAAAGACACCGGTCTTGGGCTTAAATTGTGTCGTAAACATTGTCGAGCTTAGTCATGTTTTCTTAGCTGATTTTCAGGTACAATCAAGCCATTTTCGGGCCCTCTTCCCAGGGACGGAGCGAGGGTGATCTGGAGGAAGCTGTCGACGCCTGTTCAGTTAATTTAGCTTTGCTTTGTCTAATTACTGGCGGAGCTTAGGGAAAAGGAGCCCGGCTCAGGGCGGTAAGCTGACACTTGGGCTCGGTGGGTGGTATAAGCCAGGCAGAGGGTTGATGGAAAAAGCCTGCTTCCACTCAGCTCCAGGTCACTGTCTGAGACCAGCCGCCCCTCCTCTTCCCTCCTCCAACCACCCCCGCCTCCACCAAAGGCAGCTCAGCAAAGCGCCACCAACGCTGAGGGCCTCCTTCTCACCGAGGTGGTGGTGGCGGACCTGGGTCTGGGCTGTACCACTTCGGACTGCACTGGGGGTGGGGCAGGATAGTCTCCGCGCTCCCTTCCAACGTCCCCATGGAAAACTGACAAATCAGAAAGCGAGTAAAGCTAAACTAACAGAGGACCAGTTTTGTTTTTAGATGTAGGATCTATCTATCTAATCTATCTATCATCTATCTATATCTATCTATCTATCTATCTATCTATCTATCTATCTATCTATCTATCATCTATCTATTTAAAGGGTCCTTTTCTTTTTCTGGATGAGTTTTCCGTCATTTGACTCAATTTAACACAAGACAAGAAAAAGTTTGCCCCCCTCGCTAGGACTGAGAGATCCAGTTCTCCAGGCGCAAAGCTTTGGATCAATACTTTCCCTTTCCCCCACTATTCTTCTTCTTGTTGTTGTTCTTACTTTTTTATTTTCCTTTGAGAATCAGGACAGAGAAACGGTGTGGGCTTTGAAGCAAGGAAACGCGTTGGTTTAGTGCACGGTTCCATTTCTCGGACCACTGGGCCGGACAGTTGCTCTCAGGACTCAGCGTTCCCAATCAAAAATGGCTAAACAAGTGCCTATTACGCCATCTAAGTGCGTGGCTCTGAAGACAAGCACTCTATTAGCACTGTGGGTAAGCTTCGGTGCCCGCTGCCTCTGTGCTGGGGTGGGGGTGGGGCGACAAGCGACTATGGAGTTGATAAGCCGCAATGGCTTGAATGCCCCCGTCCCCTTCTTATCTCACGTGCTCCTCCTTGATAGACTTCTATCCCATGAATGAATTCCTTACCCAAACCACAGCATGAGCAGAGCACATGGTTTCTCCCTGGAAATCAGTTTGAGCGGCATCTCTCTCCCCCCCCCCAGCCCCTCCCACACACACAGATTCCCCCCTCTGTAGATTACCAGACTACCAGCAGCGCTGCAATCTCAACATTCCTATACAAAGATATTAGGAGAGTAGAGGAAGGGAGTCACGGGTCACAGGCAGAGATCTGACTAACCTCTTGCGGCACCGGGCTCTGGGTGTACTCTTGGGCCAGCCCTCAGTCTCCTGTCTGTGAAATGGGACTAGCTGAGGCCGACCTCCCAGGCTTGTTATGAGAAATAACCAAGGTCGGATTTGCAAAATCAGAAGTGCATTAAAGAAATGATAAGAACGGAAACCAAGCTGGCTTCACTTTCTGATGTTGGAAGGGAAAGTAATGTACGTAGGTGCTGCTGCAAAAACCCCTCTTGGGCTTCTGGAGCAGGTCAGGGTTTTGTTTTGTTTTGTTTTTTTACTATTAGGTCCCGGATGTGCTGCTGCGCACTTTTGCTGTATAAAGTACTGACGCCTCCTTTGATGCGGGTGTACACGCGTGTCCAAGTCTGGGGCCACTAGGGCACTGGGAGGGCACGAGAGCGGGCTCCTTGGATGGCGGTGTTTGACCATATCTGTATATCTTACATCTAAATTCCGGGGTCGAGCTGCGACCCTGCAGTCCTGGTCCTTGCTGAAACCACTGGCAAAAATAAAATAAAAATGTCACTGGCTTTTCAAATGGGCTACGGTTGCACACTTAATTAAATGCAGTAGCCAGAGCAATCAACAGGAATTCCTTCCAAGGAAATGTTTTGGGACTAAATCCTATTGATTCATATAGTTTCTACTTTTCCTTAAATGTGCAAGCTAACCTACTGGAAAGGCAGGGATATGTGCTTAGCGGTTTCGACCCAAAGACCTAAATTAGTTGGGTTTACCACACACACACACACACACACAGTCCTGGAATGACGCATTCGCTCTCACTTTGGCACAATCTGTTACGGAGACACCTAACTTGATGCAATCGATTAAGAAGCTACTTGCAAACTTAATATTTGACTGTGTTATTTACATGGCATATGCCGGGAATGTTTCTGGAGGGTGGGGTATATGGGTATTGTTATATGTGTTTTTCAGAAACTGAAGGGGAAAAATGGGTTTGTGTTTTTTTCAATAGTGCGATTCTTTCTGGTCGCAAAAATCCCCGAGCATTCCTTTGAGCTAGCCGAGATCTCTGGCAGTTGTCCTGGCAGGAGTAGGAAAGGAGCAGAAAAGCCACACCACCCGCGCATTACCTTCGAGGTCTGGTGCTGAGCGTGCGCTGCGAGGCTTAGCAACTGTCTCAGGGCAAGCGTGATGGATGGTATAATTGCGTGTAGCGAGGATGGCAGCCAGAGAGATCTGGAGCCTCTGCGGGCAGCTCGCAGGACTGGAGCGGGGGGGGGGGTGGACAGAGGCCAGCTGGAGCGGAGGAGCTGCGCCCTTTCGGGCCCCCCTCCCCTTCGCTCCTCTCTTCCCCCAGGCTGATTTTTTGGATAGACTCAATGGGAAAGGAGATTTCGGGAAAGAGGGAGGGGGAAGTTCCTCCAGCAGGCGACAGATTTAAAGTCCCGATAGGCGTCCGCGGATTCTGTTTGGCTGCGCTGCCTTTACGCAAAAGCGGCGAGGGGTTTCGCTGGATTTCCTCTTCTTTAAAGGCTTCAGGATGGCCACCAGGTGGGGGGCAGAGAGCCGAGCCGGAGAGCTGGAGAGAACTGTAGGCTCCTGAGTCGGGGGAGCGGGGGAGGAGAAGGAGGAGGGGGGTCAGAGAGGGGAAAGAGGGAGGGAGGGAGAGAGCGCTGGGCTTGTGTGAAACAGAAGAGAGGCAGACAGACGGAGAAAGAGAGAAAGGGAGGCTTGCGCAGGGAAGGAGGGAGGGAGGGATGCTCAGGGACCGCTTCCAGATCGCAGAGGAGGTGGCCCAGGAGGAGCAGCTTCCATGAGCTCCGAGATCGGGGCCCCGGTGCCTCGCAGCCCGGCATTGATGAGCCAGCAGCCGCCTCCGCCGCCCTCCGCGCTGGAGTCGTCCAGCAACGGCAGCAGCAGCAACAGCAGCGCTTCAGCGTCCGCGCCGTCGAAAGCCAAGAAAGCCAGCTCGGGGCTGAGGCGCCCGGAGAAGCCTCCTTACTCCTATATCGCTCTTATCGTCATGGCTATCCAGAGCTCGCCGTCGAAACGGCTGACGCTGAGCGAGATCTACCAGTTCCTGCAGGCGCGCTTCCCGTTCTTCCGCGGCGCTTACCAGGGCTGGAAGAATTCGGTGCGCCACAACCTGTCGCTCAACGAGTGCTTCATCAAGCTGCCCAAAGGGCTGGGCCGGCCCGGGAAGGGCCACTACTGGACCATCGACCCGGCCAGCGAGTTCATGTTCGAGGAAGGCTCCTTCCGACGGCGCCCCAGGGGCTTCCGAAGGAAATGCCAGGCGCTCAAGCCCACCATGTACCACCGCATGGTGAACGGCCTGGGCTTCCTCCCGCAGGGCTTCGACTTCCAAGCGCCCCCCGCCGCCCCGTTGGGCTGCCACCCCAACGGCTACAACCCCCTGGACGTGATGCAGGCCGGCGCCTACGAGGCGCACCACGTCCCACACATGTCTCCCAACCCGGGCTCCACTTACATGGCCAGCTGCCCGGTGCCTTCCAACGGCGGCGCCGACTACGGCCCCGACAGCAGCAGCAGCCCCGTGCCCTCGTCACCCGCCATGGCCAGCGCCATCGAGTGCCACTCGCCCTACGGCAGCCCCGCGGGACACTGGACCTCCTCGGCTGCCTCGCCCTATCTCAAGCAGCAGGCCCTGCCGCCGCCCACCCCCGCCGCCCCCACGGGCATCCACTCCGGAGTGGCCTCCTACTCGCTGGAGCAGAGCTACTTGCACCAAAACGGCAGGGAAGACCTCTCAGGTACCAAAGGCGACCCGCCCCCACCTCCACCTCCCCAAACTCACACGCGCTCAACCTTCCACACCTTTGCCCACCTCACAAGTAAGCCGAATGGGGTCTTCCAGCTTCTTTTGAAATAGGAAATCAGCCTGTTGACATTAGATAGATGGATAGATAGATACTCCGCAGATACCCATAACTTGTGCAAAGGAAGCTTTGGGCTCAGATCTTAGGCATGTTCCGGCAGAAGTAATAATATTTTATTGTAAACAGGCATATTTCGTTCTGGTTATTTCTATTTACAACTTACGGTAATACATTTAAGAGCTGGTTGATCTTCTTAATCGCCCACAGCTCCAGCCTCGCTCCCACTGGAGGATTTCACTGCCACTAACTTGACTGGTTTGAGATCCTACAGGCGTGATGCTAAGAGCACAATCTCCTGGGAGTAAATGCCATGCAAATAACATTTTAAAAAAAGGACTCAGTTGCAAATGGCTCTATCTGCTGGGCACGGAACGCGCACTGACACCATCCAGCAACTGGTGCGGATGTGATCCCCACACTCCATACCCCGGGTCGCATCCCGTGGGGATTGCAACTGGTTGCAATAAAGCTAGACTAGAGCTTGATCGGGGCCATTCTGTTGAAAGTGCATTATTTGGGATTCTAAACCTGGGAGGCAAGAGCGAGGAACGCAGGTTAGGGATCCAGCCGACGGTTGACAGTGAGCAAACAAGCTGGCTTGAAAATAATATATTTGGATGAAATCAAGGAGAACATAAAAGTGAGGCTCTTTAAACCAGCCTTTTGGGACTTGCAGGCAGGCCAGGGATGATAAGACGCTGAGCTCCCTTCCCAAATACATATGCACACTTCCAGAGTAAGCGGGGGGCCCATCTCCTTTAGAAACTGTGGGCGTAGAATCAGGAGGTGGCAATGGTTTCTGTGAATTAACCTTGAGCATTGAGATGTGATCCCGTCCGCACTTACTTGGAAGTAAGGGCCGCTGGAACCAATGGGATTTATTCCAAGTGGAAGTTGTTTAGATAGGACGGCTTGTTAATGTCTCAGTTCATTACGGCAGGGAAAGCTTCGATCTACAGAGGTTGTAAATACTTTTTTTTTTTAATGTGCCAAAGATGTTGGAGAGGAAGGTGCGGAAGGCGCTAGTTCGGTTTCTGAAAGCGAAACCCTGAACAGGAAAGTGACTAGATATTTCAAGAATACCGAGTGGCTGCGATCTTGAGCGCACCTACTTAGAATTAAGTGCCAAAGACGGTTTTGGACCGGGATATTAGAGGGCGCCCATCATCGTGGCGTCTGGGTGCATCACGCTCACTTAGGTCATCAGCCGTTTCATTTATGAGAACGACCCTCTTCATGTGCAGTGTGTGTATTATATATGTATATATCTCGATAGATGTAGATTAGATTGCGTGGGGGGGGGGGTTCCCAGCGGAATGACCTGCGACCTCCCAAACCGTAGGTAGGGTGTTGTTGTTTTTTAATTAAAAAAAGAACACCTCTTCGCGGGGAAGGCGGGCGATTGCGAAGAGACTGGAAATAAATCCCTTCGCTCGCTCAGGTTAAAGTTGTAGCTGTCAGATAACGCTGCCTCAATAACAAGCCCCGATGCTGGGTCTCCTCGGTGTTTTCTCTGAAAACACCAGCTTTGACGTGAGAAAACAAAAGCTGCTTCCAGGGGGGAAAATAGACCTATTGTTCGGAGAGAAGTAGAGCAGCAATTCGGGAGGGCTGGGATGGGAGGGGGGACTCGTAGGAGAGAGATATATGACTTTTTATCCCACCCACCCCCTCACCAGTTCACCCAAAGAATATAGCCGCAGGACATCCTCCTGTCTGTGTCTTAGTAAAGCCAGGCTCAATTTGTTAAGCAGAATGCCAGAGATCAACGTAAACTACAGATAGATTATTTTTACTTCGCTGCCTTATTGATAATCATCTTATTTAAGTTCGAATCTCGATCATAGCGCCCAGTCGCTGGCTCGGCACTGCAACTGAGTCACGATTAGGATTACTAGATCGAGATTAACAATTTAGCCAAACAACTCCCCCACCCCTCTAAAATACCGGCGGCTGCAATTCGAAGTCCCTGTGAAGCCCACGTTTAGGCATATTTACTCAGCAGTCAATTCCCACCGTGTTCAGTGGACCTTACTCTCTGTGTAGGATTGCAGCTTTTAGTTTGGAATTCGCTTCACTGAGTGCAGTGGGCCTTACTCCCGAGGAAGCACGCCTAGGATGGCCTTTTTAAAGAATATGGCTGCAAGCCCAAATACTAAATGTACTCTTCGTATGGTTATGTGGTTAGAATCTGGAAAGCCTTCAACTTAATAGGACTTATTGGCGAGTATGTATGATTAGGATCGCGTTAGCAGAGCACATCCTGGTGTTTTCTTTCTTTCTTTCTTTCTTTCTTTCTTTCTTTCTTTCTTTCTTTCTTTCTTTCTCCGGCTTGGTATAATAGATAGATGATATAGATAGATAGATAGATAGATAGATAGATAGATAGATCCAGCCACAGTTACGCACTTTTACTTCCCATTGACTTCAACGGGGATGTTAGACACGTGCTTTTAAATCTCTCCCGGCGAAATCCGCGGGGAAAGGGCTTTTACTTTGGCTGGATCGTGTCCGTTTTGAATAAACCGAAGCGCCTGGCGAGCATGACATACCACAGCTTCTTTCCTGCAAGTTTCTTAAAAAAAAAAACAAAAAACCTTTTCTCAGCCCTGATGATAGCGAAGAAAACATAACAAATCTCAAAAAAGGGTCTCATTACCACAGCGGGAGCAAAAGGAAAAGAAAAAATACCCTGGAGGTTTATAGCCATCTAATTGAAAAAGAGGGAGAAATATTATCTGAATACAGCCTGGGGGATGAGGCTGGGGGGCGGTAAATCTATTCCGATTTTCTTTTCAAACCGCAAAAAAAAAAGGTGCTAGCGTGAGACTCAGACCCGTTTCTATAACTGGAAGGAACTGCTCTGTTGTTGTTTTTCTCTCTTCGTAGTACGTTGCTTTTTATAGGAGAGAAAAAAATATTTCTTAAAAAATAATAATAAGACTCTTTAGGAAATCTGGGTGGAAGAGAGCGAGAGAGCTGCGAGCGTAAGGCATCGAAATGGGTAAAAGATGTTGGGCTCTTACGGAGGAAATTTTCCAAATAGCCCTTTTAAACGTGGGTCTCGGAGGTTAACTAAACAAAGACAGTCTGGGCTGGACCACACCGAAGGGGATTGGAGCTTGACTTAACCCAGATGAGAGCGAGGTCTTGTTCAATTTTATGGGAATTTCAACAAGTAACAAATACAGACGACCTTGTCCATTGCTTCGCTTTGCTTGTCGGCGACCTGCTGTCAATCATCTGCTGAGCCCAACTCTCCATCTCTCTCCCCCCCCCCACTAGCGCCCCCCTCCCTCTCCAAATCACCTTCCTTTTTAGCTTGCGATTTGGGGAAAGACAGAAAAAACCAGAGCCTTTCCCTTGTGGAAATGATTCCAGAAGGATCTCTGGAAGTTTTGTTTTGTTTTTTTAAATGAGAAGAAGGATGGTGAGGGTTGCATGAAACCGACATCCCAATCTCCCGAGGTAACGATAGGAAGGGAACTTAGATACAGAATTTGGTTTTACGGAGTGGCCTTTAATTTTATTTTTACACCTTGATTCTGACTCTAAACACAGTCCCGCCATTGGCTTTAATGGGCTGGAGGCTGGGCGTAGGAGAAGTTCCAGTGAGTGTAAACGGGACTTTAACTGGTCAGTAATGGATTGGGGTGAAGGAAGATAGCAATTGAAAAGCACATCGTTTCCCTCCGTAGCCTCGTGCAGTTTCCGCCTCTAAATCCACCCTTCTTTAAAATGCCCATTTCCTGGATTTTAAAGGACTGCATTCTTTCTCAGAATTATCCAACCGCTTTCTGAACCCAACACGCTGGATCGGAAGAAATCTTTTGCTTCTGCGTCAGGATTATTTCCCGCTAAACATTTGGCAGTTTTGATAAACGCTGTTCCCTTGCCTGGGGAGTATAGGTCGAGAAAGCCGGATCCACAGCCCACTGGCACCACGTCTCGAACCACATTTACAGTGATAACCCTAAACAAAAAAAATTTTTTCTTCCAGTAGCACCTTAAAGACCAACTAAGTTAGTTCTTGGTATGAGCTTTCGTGTGCATGCACACCCTATGCATGTACAGTGGTACCTCGGGTTACATACGCTTCAGGTTACATACGCTTCAGGTTACAGACTCCGCTTACCCAGAAGTAGTACCTCGGGTTAAGAACTTTGCTTCAGGATGAGAACAGAAATTGTGCTCCGGCGGCGCAGCGGCAGCAGGAGGCCCCATTAGCTAAAGTGGTGCTTCAGGTTAAGAACAGTTTCAGGTTAAGAACGGACCTCCAGAACGAATTAAGTACGTAACCAGAGGTACCACTGTATGCGTATCTACCTCGAAGTAGGTCTCGGGAAAAGCATGCCCAGGATTGCAACCCTAGCCGAAACTGCTAGGGAAGTAGCGCTCAGGTGTTTCAAAGACTCAATAACTGGTTAGGCAGGGATTTCTGCTATTATTTTGGGCTTCTTGGATCCCGTTGAGGAGAAGGTGATCGAAGCACCTTAAAGATGTGCAGGATAGTATAGGCCTAAGGAAGCTTCGCTGATGCTTCTCAGTCAACCAAGCCAGCTATACCGATGTAGGCTCTTCAGAGTCAATGGGACTACTCTAAAATAAGCAGGCTGCCAATGGGAAACAGGAGAGTTTCTTAAATCTCATCCGGATTAAAAAAAAAAAAGGTTTAATCTTAAGGAAGTGGGGAAGGAAACCCAGAAATATTTTTGAAGTATTTTTTTTTAAGCATGTTTAGTTGGGGAACAATATGCTATATAAATCCAGCTCCAGTGGAAAAAAAACTGCTATGAAACATAAACAGGGAAAGAGAAAGAAAGAAGGTTGCAAGCGCGTTTCCTGGGAAGTAGACAAATCCTAGGCGTATTTTCTGGGAGGGAAATTTTTCCCAGTTCAAGGAGACACTACAGCAGGGATTGGGGAACCGGTGTGGCCTTTCAAGTGTAGTAGGACTCCAAGTCCCATCACCCTCAGCGGGAATGCTGGATGGTCAGGTGAGCTGGGGCTGATGGGGTCCAGCAGCAGCTCCTCTTCACCCCAACATCGCCTCTCCAAGCGAGCCTTGGACCCCAGCATTGCAAACGATGCGATTGGGGAGTTCGCTGAAAGAGTGCATCGCAAAAATATATGAGACTGGAGGACACGGGATCAGGCCGGGACATCTCAGCTCCCCCGCCCCCAACCCGGTCCTCGCCTGCTAAAAGTAACCTTCATTGATTTGCAATGAAAGGCCTTCGAGTAAGTGCTGCCGGTAGCCCAGTGGCATTTAGCAACCGAGAAAATGTGTTTAGGATCACGATCTTAAACGAAACTTTGAAATCCTGGCAGGCAAAGCAATCGAGGACCTAAGGTCTCCGCCCCGCCCGGAATACCAGGCGCTGCGGAGCCGCTTGTTTATGAGCTGACAGCGCTGTAATGTCGGTCCCCAATTGATTTTTATCGGTCAATAAAGCCCCATCAAATCATGCACGGTTTAGTGCCGAGGAGATGCTAAATCCCGGCCTCTCCTGAGCCTCCCTCCCGCCCTCCCCTTAGAAGGGCCGAGCAAGATTGGAAACAGAAGTCGCTTCTCTCGGAGGCTTAGAGGCGAACGGAGCAGAGGGAGGGAGAGGAGGAGGAGGAGGAGGGAGGCGGACATTTTTCGCACACCGTTAAACCAAAGCGAACTGATTGAATCAGAGCTGCAATAAAGCGCGCCGGTTTCATTAGGAGCATACCAGGCAGGTTATTAGAAAGACGGAGGAAATCCAGCGAAATAACCGCTTTTACCAAAGGGACCGCTCCGGGGTGAGCAAAGGGGCAGAAGAGAGAGAGAGAGAGAGAGAGAGAGAGAGAGAGAGAGAGAGAGACCCTCTAACTATTACTCCGCACAGCCCCCTGGGTCAAAAGTGAAGAAGGCGTTGAGCGGAGACTGAGAAAATTCAGCAAGGGGCTTCTCCACTTTCCCTCTCGATGGGAGTCCTTTGCCCAACTGCTCAGCTAAAACAACTTTGGAAAAAGAGGAATTATGCGGAGGGGTATTGATCTGTAGCCCTTCTTTCCAGACCCCTGCAGTCTTTTGCATCAGTTGGGGACGACCAGAGAGAAAGGGAACGGTCAAGTCTACCTCTCTGCAGCCCCAGAAACTAGAGCCCCGATTGGCAGACAGAGCTATCCAAAACGGTTCCTGAACAGGAAGGGAAGGAGGAAGAAACTTATTTGTTTATTGCGTTTTTACCGCATCTTTTTCTCCAAGGAGCCCGAGGGGGCGTCCGTGGTCCTCCTGATCATTTAACCCCACAAACCAACCCTGTGAGGTAGGTTAGGCTGGGAGGCGGTGTCGTGAGTCGCCCCGGGTCACCCAGTGAGCTTCCTGGCCAAGTGAGGATTTGCACGCTGGTCTCTCCCACGCCCTAGTCCAGCGCCCTAACCGCTACACCATACTGCTTTTCTGAAGATGCCCCGGGGGCTGCTCTTCATTTCCGGGGCACGGGCAGATTGCCCTGTTGAGCCCACTCGTTGCGGGGGGAAAGTTCCTGCCGCTAGCTGGGAAGCAATGGAGAGCGGCTCTGGTATTTCCCAAAACACTTTGATGCCCAACAGCACTCCTGGGTGGAAGGGAAGACTCCCCGGGTCTGGCCACTTCGACCTGACCGCTGCGGCCGGATCCACCTTGTGGCTGTAACCGCTCCATGTAAACGAACCCAGATCTTACAGTCCAGGTGTCACACTCTGCGCCAGCGCGGTTTCCAAGCCGCTTTGGTCAAGAGTCGCCCTGTCGGTTCCTTGAAGGGGCTTATTCAAAAGATTTCAGAAATAAAATAAGCAGGTTGTAAACTGAAATGGGGCATCCCACTGGGTCTTCCGCGGGAGATGCTCAAGATCCGGATTGCATTCAGTCAGCTAAACAAGAGCACTTCGGTGAAACTAGGATGTGGGCTTGAGCCTCTGTTGCTGCGCGGAGCCAGCGACAGGCATGGAGGATGCGCAACCGCGTCCATGCGCATCAAATTGCGCACATCAAGCTGGTGCGAGCAGATCCGTCGCTGCAAAAGTTTTGGGCCGATAATCATGGCAGGGATTTTTCTGCCTTTTAGTTGGCCGAGATTCGGGAGATCTCCTTGAGATAAATGGCTCAGATGCTTCACAGGATTTCGCGCAGCAGCCTCTGTGGAGTCGGTGATCTCAGGCTCCCCGGTCATTGCTTTGCTATCAACAAGGGCTGCATTAGAAGCATCATAGGATAATATTCTGCTGTGATCTAACCATCTCAACATAGATCACGACCCGAGATTAGCCTTAATAAGGGAAACACAAAACAACTCAGGGCATTTATCATGGGGTTTGGGCAGAGGTGAGTCAGAATCGCGAGAGGTCCACTGAATCCCATAGGTTCTGAAACTTCCTCTCTCAGAGGGTGGGAGGCTCTTTCCACAAAACTCTCTCCGAATCCCGCATTTTGACACGCACTTGCGAATAATAGCAGGAGTTGGAAACTTTCAGCCCTTACTGTAGCTTTTACTGAGGACCGTAACATTGTGCTTCACTGTAATGCTAAATGGTTCGTGTTGCTTTCTATGCTTTCTATTTTGTGAACCACCTGTGCTAACGATAGCTGAAAGGCGGTCGACGGGTGCCGCAAACAAGTTCAGCTGGGTAGATTATGCTCTGTCCCTAATTTCTGGGTCAGTATTTATCCCCTGAAAAGGGGGAGCGAGGCGTGAGGACCGCTGGGTCTGGACGCTGACTATGGAAAAGGAAGCTCAATTGATAATCGAAGTGCTTTACTTTAAAGTCAATTGTGTCGTTAGGATCAGGATCTTAATTCATTCGGAGTTCCACATTCCCTTTTTCACTGAACTGTGCGCGGATCCTACAGGCCCAGAATACCTAGGTGTGGAAAAATCGAGGGAAACGGGACAGTGATCCAGTTATTGGAGACTGCAGTCTCAGTCACACTTACCAGGCAGTAAGTCTTCTCAAAAATAGTTGGGACTTACTTCGGACTAAACGTCCGTAGGATTGCACTGTGAGAAGCCCTGGAGGCAATTTGGCGTCCTGCGCGCTTGTGGGCTGATCGGACGCCAAAGTCAGGAGAGACATATTTAGGCCCCAAACCTTTGGCTTAAAGTGAGATGCGTTGTGAATAGGCATAGTTTGGGCAGCGACAGCCGCGATGGGTCTGTAGGTCCGCCGCACAGCATTTAGAACATTTAAAAAGGAGAATAAAAATAAACAAATTAGGCTTTGATTGCCTCTATGAGGAAAGCCAGCTATGCGGCTTCCTCTCCCTTGCAGACTTGCCTTCTTCTGGCTATCAATATAGTTACTATTGCAGTCCGCCTTCTTTCCGAAGGCGCTCAAGGAGGCTTACATTCCTGCTATCCACGTAATAATCCTGCGGGGATCATGGGAGTTGTAGGCCAAAAACATATGGAGGGCCGAGTTTGAGGAAGCCTGACCTAGGCAGTGGGGATTTTGAAGTCACACCCTTTAACCCTTTGACCACCCCACCCGCCCAGTCACGCCCCTCAGCTGACCACCCTGCCTTCTCCAGGGGAACCTTTTGAGCTGTTCTGTGGACTCGCTCGCTCTTTCTCGCTTCCTCCGCAGTGGGACTGCCTCGCTACCAGCATCACCCGTCCCCGGTGTGCGACAGGAAGGATTTCGTCCTCAACTTCAACGGCATCTCTTCCTTCCACCCGTCGGCCAGCGGCTCCTATTACCACCATCACCACCACCATCAAAGCGTCTGCCAAGACATCAAGCCCTGTGTGATGTGAACAATGACCTTGGGAGCTGGATTGAAAGGAGAAGATTGGGGAGGTTGGGGTGGGAGCGAGAGAGAGAGAGGTCCAAAGACTTCACCCAAAAGATCACACGCAACGGGAGGACTCGCGCGGATCGAGCCCAGAGGTCCACGCCCAGCTGCGCGAGCCTCCCTTTGTAAGTACAGTGCGCCAGTCACTTAAGGAAAGCCGCGTAAGGGCCGGACGCCCGGTTGGATACGCGCGCTCCTTTTCCGCGGGATCCTAAACCTCTCCTACTGAGTTCACAGCAGGCCTGCACGTGTTCCCTGCGAAGTAAGCCCGGCTGCGTCCAGTGGGGCTTCCCGAGCGTGCAGGATCAGCAACTCTAGCCCAACAGAAACGTGCGCAATGTTGCAGCTCCATCCTAGAGCGCCAGAATGTGAAACTAAATCCCACCGACTTCAGCTAGGAAGGGGGACAGGTGGGGGGGAGGGGGCGATTCGAGGCATACTTCCTCAGAAGTAAATCCCATAGAGTCCAATGGTTCGATGCTTATAGGATGGCAGTCTTAGCCTTGAACAGATCCGCAAGAGGGAGAAGACTGCGATCCTAGACATACACCCGCATCTAGGATGGAAAGGTGGGCTGTAGCGCAGGAAAGCTTATAGCCATGATGATACTAATTAATAAATAAACACCAGTCTTTAAGGTGTCAAGTGTACGTTATGTATAGGACACAGCCTTAAGCCCAGTGGCGTAGCGTGGGGGGTGCAGGGGGGGGCCGGCCGCACCGGGCGCAACATCTGGGGTTAGGGCAAATCCATGGGTTAGGGGGCGCAAATCCATGGGTTAGGGGGCGCAAATCCACGGGTTAGGGGGCGCAAATTACTTGCCTTGCCCCGGGTGCTGACAACCCACGCTACGCCACTGCTTAAGCCTCAGTGAACCCAAGGAGACTTTCCTCTGAAGAAAGCATACTTAGGATCGCGCTGCGTACAACTCAAGCTATAGGGAATGGGCTCCTGTTTGCTTTGTGTGTTTGGCTGGAAGGGCAGAAGGTGGTCGCTGCAGCGTCAGGCAGGTTCAGAATCAATCGGGCGCATTCCTTTGATAGCCAGTATTTTAAAGAAGTGAAGCAGAAGGCTAGTTCATATACATATAGTTACATTTTAAAAAAACAAAAATAAAGGCGACTGCGGTTGGAATCTGCCAGCTTTTCAATTACACAGAAACTGGGGGGGGGGGGGAGAAGAGAGATGTCCCCTTTTTTAGGCCTGACGTCCGTGCAACACAGAAACAATCCACATACACTGAGTTCGCCTACTCCATCATCCGAATAAAGCACTTTCGTTTTGAGTCCTGCTTCATTTCAGCTGGAGAGATCTAAGCACGTCAGGGCATTGCAGCACAAGGTAGGCTTCGATTCTGCACGTGTTTACCTGGGAGCACGTGCCATTGGACTCCCCGGGGCTTACTCCCGAGTAGAAATATATGGGGTTGCACCGTGAAGTCTTTGCGCCGCTGAGATTACCTTCCGAGTAAGCTACGTAGGTTCACGATCACACTCTCCTATTGAAGTCAGCGTTGTCTGTCACAGAATCGTACCTCTAGCTTTTGAAAATGCAGATTTATTATTCCCTAGTGTCAGCAGAGCCATTGTTTTGCGGGATGCTGTTTCAGCAGCACCAGCCAGTATTAACAAACCTTGTTTTAAAATTTGGAGAGGGTGTGTGCTTGTGCGTGGTTGTGTCGCTTCCAAGAAAGCCCCCAGATTTTGTTTGTTTGTGTTTTGTTTTCCAATATTGCAACAATACCACGTTTGGGGTTTAGTTTATTTCCTTTCTTGCTTTCTTTTTTTTTTTACTTTTTTTAAAAAAGTGTTTATATCACAGTCTTTTAAAATAATTATTTGGAATAAATCTCGTGTATACTCACACACTATCGCTTTTAAACCGGAGAGTATAATTTGCACTTATGTATAACGTTTGTCAAAATATTGTGATGTACAAACTTGTTGGGGTGGGTTTCTTGTTGATGTGTGTGGTGTGTTTCCCCCCCAATAAAATGTATATGGCCAGCGCGCATTTTCCTTTTCCTCGGCATGCTAAACTCCTCGGTTCTTATAGCGAATTGTAACAGGAAAAGCAGCGTGCATCTCGCTCCTTAAGGGAAAGGCGGGAATCCGGAGGCGAATCCAGGAGGCGCGGTGACTTCGAGGTGTGTTTTTGTTTTCCGTGGAACGGGACCAGAATTACTTCGCTTGCGGGCTGCAGCGTTGAACAGACGAAACACCCCGCCTATACCCAACGCTTGGTACAGTTTGTCTATTTTTGACATTTTTTCCCCCTTTAGAAGAGAAACGTATTGGGGGAAGACAAAGTATTAAAAATCTCGGATTAAAAAAATTCAAATGGAGTATCCTTTCATTTCAGGACTTAGATTTTTCCTCCCACTCCACCTTCAACAAGTGTTTACACACAGAAAGAATCCAGAAACAACCCATCAGACTCCTCTTTGCATTCAGTAGACAAAGAATTAAAGCGAGTTATTTCCTCCCCTTTTAAAGGAAGACAAATTTGTCTTCGGGTTTGGGAGTTTAGCGTCCGCCAGAGTAAAACCAGCGCGGGAAGAAAATGCTGAAACCTGGGCTTTTCTTTTCTTTTTTAGCACATTAGGAAGTTGCCGCCCTTCCAAAAAGTGCAGATCTGTATGTACTTCTTGAACTGCAGTTAGGCAATTTTAGACTTGGGGAGTGAATGGCCGCGTGTGAACGTCGGGGGGAGGGCGAGTACTCTTTAGATGCGAACTTGCTTTAGTTGGAAACCTGGCAAGCCAAGGGTTTGGGGGCTCTCCTGCTGTCTGGGGGTCCTGTACCTCTGTCCCAAAGTCCTGCCTGGACAGCACTACTTACCGCGCGCGTTCTGTGCGCCAGAGAGAGTGTCCAAAAGTCCGCCTCCAAAAAGTGAACGCCATTGCGTCCGGAGGTATATTTCTGTCCGCTTGCAAATCCACGGAGCCTGGGGCCCAGGTGAGGCCTCGGTAGGGAGGAGCAGCTCCCCAAACCCAAGTGCTCGGGATTCACGAAGCGATGGCATTTTAATTTCTGCCTCCACTTCCAAGGGAACCGCATAATCTGTCATGGACGCTTTAGTTGATTCTATATGATTCTATAACTCATCTATTGGGCATTCGCCAACGCTGGGTTAAATGCGCGTGAACCGTCGGTTTAAGCAGGGGGGTAGACGTAACTTACTTGCCGGGTTTCCTCCCTGGAGATAGCGCCTACCTTAGCTTCAAAAATTAGATTTAAATAAATTCCTAAAAGCCACGTCTGTGGTGCTGAAATGGAACTCCAGTACATGTCAGGGAAGTTTCTTGTGTACAGTATTTTGTTTTTAATATTGTATTTTTATGTTGTGAACCGCCCTGAGATTTACGAATGAAAGGCGGCTTACAAATTTAACTAATCATAGTAAATAAATAAATACTCCTGAGGGGCAGGTGCTGGAGACAGGGAACAGGGAAGACCTGTTCCCTGCTTGTGAGCATCTCACGGGCATCGGAAAGAGGATATTGGACGAGATCATGACCTGCAAGGTAGGAGGACATCCAGGCAGCGAATGCATCGCTAGAGAATCGATACCTGGCAGCCGTGATGCAGTTAAGGCGATTTTAGACCCTGAGCTTATTGTTCTGAAGCTGTGTGTGTGTTAATTCCTTCCAATATGTGTTAAGCCAGCTCTGTTGCATATGGGGGTGGGGTGCAGGGGGTGAGCGGCTGGGCTTCTGCCCCCCCCCCAAAGTCCTGCCCTGCTGCTGGTGGTGGCATCACCGCACCCCAACCCTCACCAATGGGATTGACCTTCCCATCCGCTTGTCCGGAGTTCGGATCCCAGTCCTTGCATGACAACAGGAACTGCACTCTGAAATTAAGTGCCCTTGATTTCAGTCAAACCCAACGGCCTCCTCCTAGAACAGAAGCTCTTCCTCAAGGAGCAAGGGGAAATGCATTCCCCCACCCCATATTTTCTGGAATTCTCAAGCAGCCCCTGAAATGGGATAGGGGGACGCGCGGTTTCAGCGTCCCGCTCTCCTTCTCTGCCTTAGGATCGGGCGCAACTGCGGGTTTCTCGCCCGAATCACAGCTCTGAAAGCACCTCGCGCTCCTTTCCAGTGGACTGCACGCCCGGGAGGGTCTTTGTCCTCAGCCTGCTGGGAAGCCACCAGATCCCTTGACTCATCAGCGGGACTTACTTCCAAAGATCTTAAGTAGATGCGCTGCTGGCTGCGCGAAAGGGGGTTTGGAGCGGTTCCCGATGGGCTGTAGGCGCAGGCCTGATCTTCCCGCTCAGAAGCCAGCCAACCCTTGATTTTATGCAAGCTTTTCTCGTGCATAACAACCATGCCCTAAAAATAAAAATAAAAAACCCAGCAGCTTCCTATTTAAAATGGGGCACCCCATCGATCTTGCATTTCCAAACAATAAAGCAGGGAGTGGATTTGTGCAAAATCTTTTTTCTTTTTTAACTCTTCTTTTTCATATTCATATTCAAGAACGCTGCATCTTGGATTTTCTTGGGGGCCTGCTGTACATTATAAAGTCAGTTTCAGAGTACGATTCGACCACAGTGCTGTGTTTACATTCTTTTCAAGGCAAGCCTGCATGGACGTAATTTATAACCTAAACACTCGAACGTAACTTGTTTATATAGAGAATGACAAGACCTCAAAGACCGAAAAACTGAATTTGTCCAACTGAGAGCTCCAGCGAGGCTCCACTGCCCCCTAGTGGGCAGACAGAACTTTGGGAAGGAATTTTTCTTTTCTTAAAAAAAAAAAACTTAGCTGTGCAGTTAGTTTATCTGTCCAGCAGGCAAGAGCAATTGAAGTCAGGGGAACTTAACTCCCAGGAAATTAGGCACAGGATGAGCCAGAGAGATAAAGGGATCCATTTCACTAGATCCCTTTCTCAGAGAGTCATTTCTCTTGCAAAACCTTTTGAACCACAAAGTTGCTCCCAATTGTTTTATGGGCAGAACTCATTTCTCCTCCCAGATAGAGATCCAAAGTACCAGGTGCTGCAGATAGTATCCCGAGGCTCCCGGCTCTCCTCTCTGAGAGCTGGTGGCAGCAAAAGGGGGGGCTGCTGGGGGAACAGATGTTCCTCACGGGGTTCTTCCCACTTCACCAGTGTTCCTGCGGCTGCGGCTGCTCTGAGCAAATGTTATCAATGGCTCTCAGCCCTTAGCCCTCTTGGAGGCCGTGGCTGTTGCAGGAACTGGGGGTTAAGTGATGTATAAAGTTCTCTCCCCAGTCCTCCTGCTGGTGTTGCTTCCTCCCAGGTCCACACCAGTGGCCAAGAGGAACAAGCTCTGCGTTCCCAACAGGCCTGGCAATCATACTTGCGGGTTTTTATGAAACGAACTAGCAGGCACAAGGAGGGCAGTTGTTCTGGGGAATGCAGAATGCAGGGCAGCGGGGTGAGGTTTAGATTTTTCATCTTTTCTGAGACTGGACATTCTCACACCCAACAGCTGCAGCTGCCGGCTTTGCACCTCCGAAAAGCGTCGGTGGTCATGGAGGGCAAAGGTTCTTCAGAGTTTAGTATGCTTAGCGAATTCAGTTTCTGCAAATCCTTATGCAAAGGTAGATAGACCTGATCGCAACTACCTCCTAGATATGTGGCTCGACATGGGATGATGCTTTAGATTCTGGC
The DNA here is from genome assembly GCF_964270895.1 of Podarcis filfolensis. Taxonomy (NCBI): domain Eukaryota; kingdom Metazoa; phylum Chordata; class Lepidosauria; order Squamata; family Lacertidae; genus Podarcis; species Podarcis filfolensis. The sequence continues at coordinate 26,355,591 of NC_139603.1, read as the reverse complement.
ACCTCTCCGAATTTTGCAATACAGTTCCTGGCTCAGAAATACCATATTTTTTGCTCTATAAGACTGACTTTTTCCCTCCTAAAAAGTAAGGGGAAATGTGTGTGCGTCTTATGGAGCAAATGCAGGCTGCGCAGCTATCCCAGAAGCCAGAACAGCAAGAGGGATTGCTGCTTTCACTGCGCAGCGATCCCTCTTGCTGTTCTGGCTTCTGAGATTCAGAATATTTTTTTCTCTTGTTTTCCTCCTCCAAAAACTAGGCGCATCTTGTGGTCTGGTGCGTCTTACAGAGCGAAAAATACGGTATGTATTTCACGACGAAGCACCTTTCAGAAGTGTACTTTGAAACAAAGCTATGCATCTCACGGTGAATTTTGGTGCAGATATGGATGGGTTGCTCCATTTTTTGGAACCATGTGCCCAGGCCAACAAACTTAAGGACTTCACTTAAACTTACAATAGCAAAAGTGTACACCTTAACACTATATACAGAACACCACTCCAGAAGGGAAAGAGATAGAAAGAGAAACCCAGGCTCCTTCTGGCCTTAATTTTATAGTCAGCATGACCTTGAAGAAGAGATAACAGAACCAGTTTAAGCCAGCTGTACTCAGCTTCTCTGAAGGAATAACCCAAACATCAGGAACCTTCTGCTTGTTTCTTTCACATAGAGAAGCTTCCAGAAGCCTCTTGAATTAATTCGAATAGGAAAGATACACATCAGATCAATACTTTCTGTACTAAGAAATGCAAGCTGACACAAACATCTCAGCTGCTGCTGCTGCTCTAAACAGATGGTGTCAGTGGCTCCCAGTCTTTAAATCTCCCAGAGACAATGGCTGTTAGAGGCACAGGGAAGCCGAGACATAAGAAATCCTTTCCTTTCCATAGCCTTCTTGGTGGTGGTTGCAAAGGAGAGTCCTGGGACTGCAGAAGGTAGGAAGCTGCCCCATTTCAAGTCAGACCCATGTTCCATCTAGAACAGTATTGTCTCCATGGACTGGCAGAGGCTCTCCTGGGCTTCAGGGAGGAATCTTTCCCAGCCGGAAAGGACCTTGAGCTTCATCTAGTTCAACTCCCTGCAATGCAGGTATATGCATCTGTCCCTTATGGGGTGCAAACATACAACCTGGGCATTATCAGCACAAGACGAAACATAATAAGAGTCAGGTTAACACACAAGTAGGATTTGAAATGTAAGCAGCAGTAAAACAATTTAAATATTAAGTTAGGATGGAGAGGGATGATAGGTTTAATATGCAGCAGGATAAGGGGAAACAAGAAAACCATGGAATAGTGGATCAGAAGTTTGCATTTGTTAAAAACATTGGGGAAAACCAAATATGTTATGACCATATTTTTCCATGTGTACAGTCATACCTTGGGTTGCGAACGCTGCGGGTTGTGTGTTTTCAGGATACGGACCGCGCCGAACCCAGAAGTACCTGAACAGGTTACTTCTGGGTTTTGGCGCTCGCACATGCACAGAAGAAGAAGAGAAGAGTTTGGATTTGATATCCCACCTTTCACTCCCCTTCAGGAGTCTCAAAGCGGCTAACATTCTCCTTTCCCTTCCTCCCCCACAACAAACACTCTGTGAGGTGAGTGAGGCTGAGAGACTTCAAAGAAGTGTGACTAGCCCAAGGTCACCCAGCAGCTGCATGGGGAGGAGCGGAGACGCGAACCCGGTTCACCAGATTACGAGTCCACCGCTCTTAACCACTACACCACACTGGCTCTAAATCACGCTTTGCACATGTGCAGAAGCGTCGAATTCATCATGTGCATGTGCAGAAGTGGCACTGTGGGTTGCAAACACTGTGGGTTGCAAACGTGCCCCCTGCATGGATCATGTTCACAACCTGAGGTTCCACTGTATGTTGCTCCCATGTATAAGACGACCCCTATTTTTTTTGAACCCCAAATTAAGAAATCAATATCTTAAACATAAAGCAGAACAACTTTGATATTTTATTAAATATTCAAAGCGCCGGCACCGGCATAGCAACCTCCGGTGGCACCTGGGTGGTGGGAGAGGGGGTGCGCATGCGGGCAGCAGCAGAGCATGCCCACCAACAGCTGAGATCGCTCTAAGTTGCTGAGCTTCTTCATGGCAGCTGCTGGAAAGTGAGTAAAGGTAAAGGTAAAGGGACTCCTGACCATTAGGTCCAGTCGTGACTGACTCTGGGGTTGCACGCTCATCTTGCTCTATAGGCCGAGAGAGCCAGCGTTTGTCTGCAGACAACTTCCAGGTCATGTGGCCAGCATGACTAAGCCACTTCTGGCGAACCAGAGCAGTGCACGGAAATGCCGTTTACCTTCCCGCCAGAGCAGTACCTATTTATCTACTTGCACTTTGATGTGCTTTCAAACTGCTAGGTTGGCAGGAGCAGGGACCGAGCAACGGGAGCTCACCCCATCGCGGTGATTCGAACCGCCGACCTTCTGATCTGCAAGTCCTAGGCTCTGTGGTTTAACCCACAGTGCCACCCGCGTCCCTGGAAGGTGAGTAGTGCTGTTTAAAACCCCTCTGCATTCACCACCCATGTATAAGATAACCCTGAATTTTGAAAAAAAAAAATTAAAGCAAAAAGCATAGTTTTTTACAAGGAAAAATACGGTAACTTTTTTCAGGGGGGTGGGAATGTAAAAATAAAATTAAAAAGATGGATCTTTCCCAGCTGTACCTGGAGACCTCGGTGATTGAACCTGCAACCTCCTGCATGTGGTTTGCTACTGCGTTATGGTCCTTCCTCAATTCACCAGGTCTCCCTGCCGTCAAAGTGATTTCTTTTATTTATGATATTTTTATACCCCCTGCCCATGAAAAAACACAGCGTTTTAGGAGGGAAATTTTCAATTTACACATACCTTCAAATGTATCAGTTTTTCAGCGCAAACCCTAACAGCATTAAAGCAGGCAAATAAATACACAGAAAGTCTTGCCATCAAATAAGTACTTATATCCATGCCAAGTAATGGAAAGAAACTTCAAACAGTATCTTTATTACACTGAACAACATACAAGTTGACAGAGGCAGCTCCAGCTCTAGCAAGCCAAAACCACAGAGGAACCCGCTCGATAAATAACGGGCCTATCCTCACCCAGGCGCAAATATTTGATATTCTGGTTAGCCAAATCCTCTTGAGAACACGAGCTAGCTATTTCTACAAAGTGGGCAAAACTTTTGATTTAGGCAGAGCTTGTGATTAGGCAGAACAAAAGCTACCCACACAAACACAGCTTGGGGGCCAATAAATTGCAGCTAATAAGTTTGTGGAAACTCAGGCCACAAAAGAGCCCAACAATGTTCAGTTGGCCTTACTTTCCCGGAAACATGCATAGGATTGTGGCATCAGTTGCTTTTTTAGAAAACAAACAAATTGCTAGCAATAAATCATTATTTCTTACAAAAATATATAACCACCTAAAAAACAGAACATGCAACATAAGGAACACCGTCAGAAGCATGCAAAGTACAGTGGTACCTCGGGTTAAGTACTTAATTCATTCCGGAGGTCCGTTCTTAACCTGAAACTGTTCTTAAACTGAAGCACCACTTTGGCTAATGGGGCCTCCCACTGCTGCCGGAGCACGATTTCTGTTCTCATCCTGAAGCAAAGTTCTTAACCCAAGGTACTATTTCTGGGTTAGTGGAGTCTGTAACCTGAAGCATCTGTAACCTGAAGCGTCTGTAACCCGAGGTACCACTGTACCAAATGTTCCCAATATTTTGGAGCCCTGCTACATACACCTTCATTTCTCCTGCCTCTGTCACTTTCACTTTCTTTTAAATAGTTCCTTTCTAAGCGCACACCAAGCCCTGTTGGCATGTGCTTTTGTGCAGATTCCATTCATTTCAACGCTGCGTCTGCTGGAGAACTTTCTGGTGCACTGCGACCCCTCCAATACAAAAACATCCCCATTTTGTAGCTGCAAACTGCTACTGACGTTTATCTGCTGTTGGGCCTGGTGGCATGGAGGAAACCATTAGCAATCCCCATTGCCCAATTCTTTGGAGGGAAATTTGCCACCAGCAAGTTCTCTGGAGGCAGCAAGAATCTGGTTCTCCCTGTCCTTAACAGTGACAGCGGGGAATGGAAGGAAAGGAAAGGGAGGCAGGTTGAATTTCAGGTTAAGCAAGCGACACCGGGAATGGCCATGCCTGCCTGGAGAACCGTATAGAAAAGGGTGCTCTGTTGCCCTCTGTGGTTCAGGGCTGGGATATCACAAACCCATGAGTCTGACCCAGCCTGCCAAGATTTTTCCATTGGCCTGCCACCTTTCCTGCTCTCCAGAAAAACAATAATGCTATATAGATTTTTAAAATGTTCAGGTTCAGGCCTGGCAGCTCACCCCAAACCTGAACTCTCCAGCACAGGGATGTGGGGCAAGAAATAACTTTAGGTTTCCCCCCTGTCCCACTCTACCAATTCCGGACACTCAAGAGGCAACACTACAAAGCTCTGCTGGGGCCAGGGGCAGTCAAAATCCATAGGCAGCTTCTTGCCAAACATTGGCCAAAGGGGGGGGGGGCAGGGAACCAAGAAGGACAGTCCGGTTGTTGCCTCCTGATGTTGGAGTGGGAGTATCTGTTATTTCCATTTCTTGGGTAGTGGGAAAGATCTGGGAGCAACAAAGCTCTTAAACACAGCAGGGAGAAAGTGACCTCCTACACAGAAGGAAGCCAGACTCAGTGACCAAGCAGGAAGTCCAGAAGGAAAGGAGCTGAGCTTCCAGGCTCAGCCTCTCGCTACTATGAAGAAATATTCTGCATGAGCATGTTATGCTGTGTGCGCATGCGCATGGGTGATCTGAGTGATCTGATGCAAGTGTTATAGATTTAGGGGTTAACCTCCTAAGACCTAAAGGTAAAGGGTAAAGGGACGCCTGACCATTAGGTGGCCGACTCTGGGGTTGCGGCGCTCATCTTGCTTTATTGGCAGAGGGAGCCGGCGTACAGCTTCTGGGTTAAGTGGCCAGCATGACTAAGCCGCTTCTGGCGAACCAGAGCAGTGCATGGAAATGCTGTTTACCTTCCCACCAGAGCGGTACCTATTTATCTACTTGCACCTTGATACGCTTTGGAACTGCTAGGTTAGCAGGAGAAGGGACCGAGAAATGGGAGCTCACCCCGTCGCGGGGATTCGAACCACTGACCTTCTGATCAGCAAGTCCTAGGCTCTGTGGTTTAACCCACAGCACCACCCGCATCCCTCTCCTAAGCCATAGAAATTAATAAATGCTAGGATTTTGATTCATTAGGATATGGATTAAAGTACAAGCTTCAGAGCTGTACCGGACAGGACATGGAATTCCTAAACTGGCTTATGCAAACCAGACTGGCTGGCTTAGTGAAGAGCAAACCTGTTAACATTGACAAGAGGTGTTGATGGGCCATGGGGAGAGGAATCCTTTAGTCTGAGAAGTGAGATGTTACCAAGGTAAAGGGGTGTGTGTTTGAGGGGACAGGAAAAGGGAGTTTCTGAGCAAGGGTTGCTGGGAAGGAGAAGCAGGAAGAAGAGCTGAGATCCATCTTGGGCAGGAAGGCTGAAGACTGCCAGTGCTGCTGCCTCTTGAAACGACCATGCCATAAGATCTGGACTCCCTCCATACAGACTGAAGGTGTAAACACGTGAATAAACCATATTTCTTAAAGCCACGACCGTCTCCGCCATGTCTTTAATTCTCTAAAGGAGCACAGACCCTGTGTGAGTGCCTGGGACCCCATGGGCTCTTGCCTCCGGTCAGCAGAGAGAGAGGCAGGCACCCAACTTTCGTAACACATGCAATGTTGCATAGACACAGGCAGGCGAGTACTGGGATAAGGTTGCTACTATTTTCATTTTATGGGGAGGTAACTGAAGGTGAGGGGCAACGGCTTGCTGAACACCACCCAACAATCCTCTTCATGTAAGGTTGCTATATTCTGTAGTCCAAAAACCTGGACACCCCAGTGTGATGCACTGGGGATGCTTCTTCTCCGCTTGCCCCTTGTTCGCTTGGCAGCTGGGGCGAGCCAAGATGAAGCAGGCCCAGTGCCTTGATGGAGGAGCCACCACTGCCACTGCCACTGCCACAGAAGAAGAAGAAGAAGAAGAAGAAGAAGAAGAAGAAGAAGAAGAAGAAGAAGAAGAAGAGTAGTTTGCATGCCCACCAGCTGCACCACGCCATAAGGCTGGCAGGCACGCAGCTTCCCTCCCAAGCCTCTGCAGGGATCGCTTTCCTCCCGAGGAGGCTTGGGAAGGGTGCAACTTCACTCCCAAGCCTCTGTGAGGATCGCTCTCCCGCCGCGGCATGGGGGAGAGTTGTGCCCCCCCGATGGCTGGCAGTGCACAGCTACGGCCACCCCAACACTATCCGTGGTAAGTTGGGGGTGCTGGATGGATATTTGCACTCCGGTGCTGCATCTGCTAAAGACTGTTTTAAACCCTCCCTCGTGGAACGATGGCCAATCAGAGGTCATTCATTAACCATTTGCTGGCAGGGAAAGAAAGAAAAAACAAACACTTTTTGATCCAACCTGTCCAGCAAAACCAACTTTTTCATCACATTAGACACGTTATGTTAACAGCACAATTCAATGCATGCTTACTCAGAAGTAAGCCCCATTGCGTTTCCTTTCACATACTCTTAGGCAAGTAGTGTGTATAGGATTGCAGCCTAAATTATCCTAATATTACTATGGAACTTATAAGTGGTTTACAATCCAGATGCTGAGCCCACTGAAGCCATAAAATGTTTTTATGTATACACTGACTTACTGTTCTGCAAGGCCAGAACAATTTCATTGCAATACTGGCAGAAGTACATTGTTTGCATGTTGCATGAGCCAATAAAAGTTCAATTCTACGTGCTTGTTTCTCTGTAAAACTCCTAAAATCCAAAGGGGTAAGTCTAGAAATGTTATATAGAAATGAGTTAGATATGACCATATTTCCTAGAATACAGAAGAAATTATTCAGATATTGCAAGGAATCACACACTGAGGTGATAGGTTGCCCTTAGCACAGCATAGAAAGAAGCTCAAAATTGGCATTTAATTCATTTACTATTGGAAACGGAGTTCATTTAATATACTGGCAGTTATACATGGTTAACCATACCATGCTCAGAAGTTCTGAGGTGGGTTCAACTAACTTTTACGCATTGGAATGAATGAATGAATCTATGTTAATCATGGTCATTAATTTAAACAGGTCTGCTCTGAATAAGTTTGTTGAATACAACCTATTGTCTGCCATCAGTTTCAATACGTCTCCTCTGAGTAAAAGTCTGTTGATGGAAACCCATTCACTGTGTACACACCCCCATTTACTCTGCGTCCAATGTGAAGCAGTGTACACACAGCATTGGCCGTGACCAATTATCTATCCTGCCATTTCCTATGAAATACAGTACTGAGGTCCTTCTTCGTGTGCCTCCTCCTTGAGAGCTCCGGAGGATGGCAACACAAGAAAGGGCCTTCTCTACAGTGGCTCCCCATCTGTGGAATGCTCTCCCCAGGGACGTTTGCCTGGTGCCTTCATTATACACCTTAAGGGGCCATGCAAAAACATTCCTTTTTAACCAGGATTTGGTTGACCTGACTGACATCCTTTTAAAATGCAGCTCTTTTTTGGGGGGGAGGTGTTTTTGGGTTATTGTTTTTACTTTGATTTTATATATTGTGATTTTTTTATGTGAACCGCCCTGAGACCTCAGGGTATAGGGCGGCATATAAGTTCAAAAAATAATAATAATTTTTGACCAGCTGCCATCCAGATTGAGAAAAAAGCTGCCTTTTATATCAGCGTTGTGTACACCGCCTTAGTGAGAGTGGCAGGCCAGGTGGAGCAAAGCCATGACTGCTTCTTCTTTTTATCCTCCTGTGTACACAGCCTAACACAGTACCGTAATTCACATTCAAGCCACTGACGTCTGCTGGTGGGGGAAGAGAGAAAATCAGCCAGGCAAGACTTGACAGCAGCAGCGGCAACCAGTACCATCAATTCAGAGCATGGTTTCAGCCCAAGGCATTTTGAGGATGAGGATGATAATAATAATAATAATAATAATAATAATAATAATAATAATAATAATATAAAATAAAAATTTATAATTTATACCCCGCCCATCTGACTGGGTTTCCCCAGCCACTCTGGGTGGCTCCCAACAGAATTAATGGTGATAATAATAATAATAATAAAGCGATAAAACATCAAGCATTAAAAACTTCCCTAAACAGGGCTGCCTTCAGATGTCTTCTAAACATCAGATAGTTGTTTATTTCCTTGACATCTGATGGGAGAGCATTCTACAGGGCAGGTGCCACTACCAAGAAGTCCCTCTGCCTGATTCCCTGTACCTCACTTCTCGCAATGAGGGAACCGCCAGAAGGCCCTCTCAGCTGGACCTGAGCTGGCTGAATAATGGGGGTGGAGATGCTCCTTCAGGTATACTGGGTCGAGGCCGTTTAGGGCTTTCAAGGTCAGCACCAACACTTTGAATTGTGCTCAGAAATGTACTGGGAGCCAATGTAGGTCTTTCAGGACCGGTGTTATATGATCTCGGCGGCCGCTCCCAGTCACCAGTCTAGCTGCCGCATTCTTGATTAGTTGTAGTTTCCAAGACACCTTCAAAGGTAGCCCTACATAGAGCACATTGCAGAAAACTGGGGGATTCAGCAGCAGCCCCACTCAAAAGATCCAGCCCCACTTGTCACTCAGTGGAGTGCAGGCTCCTAGATGAGAATCCCGCCCCCGCCTCGCCAGCTCACCCCCCACCCGTTGTAGAAACGCTGAGCTAGAACGTCACGAATGGAAAGCAGAGAATTCTTCCTCTCCAAATAGAAATAGATTTTACCAGCCTTGTCAACATCCATCTTCATGAAACATAGCCTTGGCTAATAAGAACACCCAGGCTTTATTTATACGTGCGGCCATTTGAGAGATACAAAATGAGGAAAGGGGTAAATAGAGGCCAGAGTATTTTTGAACATGAGCTCAGAGGTTCTTTGAGAGTTTAATGATGCGGCTGACTGCATGACAAAGAATTCAGAGCAGACTGCAGGAACTTGCCAGCTACCAAGCGCAGCTCCAAGTCATCTGTAATTTTTATACAAAGTTTTCAACTCCTCGTTGCCCCCAAGTTGATTTGTGGAAATAAGTTTGATTATCTCCCCCCCCCCCTTCCCTTTGCACCACGCTAATTCATATAAGATGAAATATGCCGGTAGTTCACGCAGGTTTGGAAAAAGCTCATCGCTGCCACCAAATCACGGTGGTTAATAGGAGTGTTTTAACGCTGGATTTACAGTTGTATTTAAGTAAGTCTGCATAGCAATATACTACTAAGGAGGAGAATACACTGCATTCTATATATTAAACTCCGAGGTCAGGGAGCCAACTGTCTGGCACAACTGCTTCATATTGCTTCATGGCAAGGGAAGGCTTGCTGAGAAGTAAAAAGTTGTGGGAGAAAGATGGCCTACAATAGATAGAAGTGAGGTCTCCTTAACTTAGGGACGCAGGTGGCGCTGTGGGTTAAACCACAGAGCCTAGGACTTGCCGATCAGAAGGTCGGCAGTTCGAATCCCCGCGACGGGGTGAGCTCCCGTTGCTCGGTCCCTGCTCCTGCCAACCTAGCAGTTCGCAAGCACCTCAAAGTGCAAGTAGATAAATAGGTACTGCTCCGGTGGGAAGGTAAATGGCATTTCCATGCACTGCTCTGGTTCGCCAGAAGCAGCTTAGTCATGCTGGCCACATGACCCGGAAGCTGTACGCCGGCTCCCTCGGCCAGTAAAGTGAGATGAGCGCCACCACCCCAGAGTCGGCCACGACTGGACCTAATGGTCAGGGGTCCCTTTACCTTACCTTTACCTCCTTAACTCAGTGATGGCCAAACTTGGCCCTCCAGCTGTTTTTGGACTACAACTCCCATCATCTCTAGCTAACAGGACCAGTGGTCAGGGATGATGGGAATTGTAGTCCCAAAACAGCCAGAGGGCCAAGTTTGGCCACCACTGTGGCTTAGCTGATATACCTAGATCAGAGTGGTCCAATGTATGGCCCAAGTGCTGCATGTGGTCCTCAAGGCTTTTTTTGTGGCCCTCAGCAACATTTTACATCCCACCCCCCAGCCCTCACCCTCACACTACCTTCCCAAAGCCAGCTAAGCAAGGCACTGGAGATTTGGGAGGAGATGTGAGGGCTCTGATGGGGTCCTAGAGTCCTCCCACCTCCTTCCCAAAGCCTAGTTAGCGCTTTCCCAGCTTTGGGAAGGAGGTGGGTGGGCTTTGGGACGCTGCCAGAGCCTAGCGCCTCCTTCCCAAAGTCTGGCGCCTTGCTTAGTGACAGGCTTTTTTTGGAAATGATACATAATCAATTGAAGAAAATTCATAAATAGTTATCCTCCCAAAGCCTGAAGCATTTCTTTCGGGAACGATAGGGGCAGTTGTCCCCCAAAAGTTGGTTAAACTGTTTATGTACACTACCGCTGCAGCCAGAGTTCTTTATGCGCAGAAATGGGAAGAAGTTTCAACAAAAGAGGAGTGGACTTTGAAATTATCGGACTATGTGGAGATGGCGAAACTGACTGCAAAAATAGGAGGCCAAAAAGAAGAAATGCTTGTGGAAGAGTGGAGACCCTTTTCAGATTATCTGAGAAAATATTATAGTCAAATGAAATCACAGGCAGGACTTGAAATATAAGCAAAAGAATGAGAATGCTAAAGGAATGCGATGTGGGGTGTATGTTATAGAAACATCATGGAAGTAAGGGTGGGAAATCAAAATGTTACGGGAATATTGTATTGCATGAAAACCAATTGAAATTTATAGGGGGGAAGGAAGGCAGTGGGAGGAGTAGAGGGGGTAGCAAATTTAGGGGTCACTTCTCCCCCACCCCCACCCCACATCACAAGCCAGTGTTCCGCTTTCTTTTCAATCTCTTCAATGCAGTGTGAGAGCCAAGAGGAGTAAGAATGAGTCAAGGAAGTCCTGGGTGGATGGGTGGAGAAAACAGCTAGCTTACTAACAAGAGAAGTATTTGCAGCACAGGATACGGGAACAGAGGGCTTTGTGTAAAAGTTTTGGGAAATCTGCTGGGCAGGATCATGGAGGTGATCTCTCACAATTCATCGGCAGAGCCTGGAAATCCAGCGCCCATCTGACCCACAGTCTATCTAGACTTACAATCTACACATTCCAGCAAGTTTGGCTCATATTGCTTTCTACAGGTAGGGGCAGGGATAAAACCAGCGCGTGCACAGATGTGAATGACAGCTTCATGAATTGGAGTTTGGGGAGCTGAAGGCATGGGGAAGCCTAACAGGTAATGCGCATCAGGTGAGCACATCTTCGCCTCTTCTCTGCTGTGCACAGCAATGTGCAAGTGTGACTTGAAAGACAGCAGTATGTGTGGAGTACGACCTTTGAAATATACTCGGAGTTGCGTAGTCATTTCATGCTCTTTATTGCAGCTCAAAAAACAGTGAATGAATTTCCCCCCAAACTTCAGGCTTTATATACATTCTTTACACAAGGAGTCCTGTCTGATTGGTTGATGTTTCCCTCCTGGAGCCTGATTGGGCTGCTGCTGCAGGCCAGTCAGTTGTTGCATCCTAGTATCCTACTGGCCTAATAGGCTGATTAACTTTCTCCTGGAGTCTGATTGGGCTGCTCCTGCAGGCCAATCAAGTTGTTGCATTCTAGGATCCTACCTGCCTATTGTTCTAGGATCCAAGCTTAGTACATAACAACCTAGCTGTGTTTTAAGTCACTAATGTGTATGTAACCCAAGTGTGCTGTCAAGGGCAAATCGATCCATTCCTCCTGCACCAGTCCTCTCACTCACCTATGTGGAATTCCTGGTGGGTTACATACATGACTCTCATAAATACTATAACAAAAAGGCAACACTGAAACTCCCATAAATTTGAACTTTGGGGTACTTGAAGTTAAAGGCAGATCTGCACCACCAATTACCCTCCCCACAAATTTCTTTCTGGCCCCGGAATCATGTTATATTGGCAAACAGGGGTGCAAGGAAATGCTGTTTTGCAAGGTAATGTGTAGTTCTGTCCTTAGTCTCAGCAGATGCATTTGTCTGCTCTGTTCCCCCTTCTACCTGCCATGTGCCTGATGCAAAAGAATTACAGTCATACCTCAGGTTACAGCTGCTTCAGGTTGCGTTTTTTCAGGTCACGGACCACCGAAACCCGGAAGTACCAGAATGGGTCGTGCATGCACAGAAGCACTAAATCGCGCTTTGCACATGTGCAGAAGTGCCGAATCACAACCCATGCGTGCACAGAATGCTGCGGGTTGTGAACGTGCATCCCGCATGGATCACATTCGCAACCTGAGCGTCCACTGTACTATGAAAAGATTCAGTCTTCCCCTTTAAAAGAGCTTGTTTCTCTCTTATTGCTTAAAAATGAAAGCACATCCTGTACAGTGGTACCTCAGGTTAAGAACTTAATTCGTTCCGGAGGTCCGTTCTTAACCTGAAACTGTTCTTAACCTGAGGTACCACTTTAGCTAATGGAGCCTAATGTTCTCATCCTGAAGCAAAGTTCTTAACCCAAGGTACTATTTCTGGGTTAGCAGAGTCTGTAACCTGAAGCATCTGTAACCTGAAGCATCTGTAACCCGAGGTACCGCTGTATTCAGAATCGTGTGTTCTTAAAAAAGAATAAAAATGATAGCCTTTCTGGGACCTCACAGTTGGAGTGACTGCCAATTATTATCAAATATCTGAAGTAAACAATGGGCTTTGCATTGACCGAATTCTTTAGAGAAGCAGCATTCTTTCTTGGGAAAGAGTCTAAGCTTTATATATGGAGTGCGGTGAAAATCAATGGCCTCCTTGTCCTTTGGAGAGAAGGTCCCAAATCCATCCACCCGCGAGAGAGAAACACAGTGGAAGTCAGTATCCTCAAAGCATGCTTCCAAAGTAATAAAGTCATCCCAACAAACCCGTATAAAATGTGCAACGTGACCATCAGCCTGTAGGCTTGGTATCAGGGAGGGCGGATGTTCTGCAGAAGAAAGGAGTCAATGTTTATCCAAATGCTGTAGAGATCCCTGGAGAGCGCAGGCACACAGCAGACTGCCAACAACAATAGGAAGCAGCAGAGATATGAAAGACCACTCTTGTGTGAGAGACAGTGGTAGGAGCAGCAGTGGGCACCAGAATCTAGGCTCCCTCCTCCCAAAGGAAAACAGTAGCCTGCATTTTATTTTATTTTTAAAGAATGAGTCAGCCTTTGTTAATGCATGTGTAGACTAATCGGGGGGTGGGCACCTTGATCTGAGCTGGCAGATGTGTGTCAAGCCTTTCATGAGACCAGGAGAGGCAGCCATTGTGTGTGTTTAAATTGCCTGCAGTTAAATGATGCCACTTTTGCTCACAATGGTCGGCGGGTCTCTTGCATTTGCACTGCAATATACCTTTACTCCGAAGTGGCTGCTCACCCAGGACGTGATCTGCTATGTGGGTTCGCTTCCTGAACTTCATGAAGGTGCTTTAAAGCAACCCAAAGACTCGTAATAATAATAATAATAATAATAATAATAATAAATTTTATTTATACCCCGCCCTCCCCGGCCAGAGCCGGGCTCAGGGCGGCTAACACCAATAAAATCACAGTAAAATCATAATTGGGGGAAGGGGAAAAAACCCCAATTTAAAATACAGGTTAAAATGCAATTTAACATGCAGCCTCATTTTAAAAGCAGGCGATAAATCAAGACCATAAGGGGAGGGAAACACAAGGGTCAGACTGAGTCCAAACCAAAGGCCAGGCAGAACGGCTCTTTCTTGCAGGCCCTGCGGAAAGATGTCAAGTCCTGCAGGGCCCTAGTCTCTTCTGACAGAGCGTTTCACCAAGTCGGGGCCAGTACTGAAAAGGCCGTGGCCCTAGTTGAGATCAATCTAACCACCTTGCGTCTTGGGACCTCCAAAATGTTGTCATTTGTGGACCTTAAGGTCCTCCGCCATGTTCATTCACTGAAGCTTACTGTGCGATTTGCCGTGCTTCGAATCAGATGCACGTTGCATTCCTTCCATTTGATCATGCATTTTGATAATTGAAATGCATTTTGATCACTGAAATGGTATGCATTTGGAAGATTGCTTCTATATCTAGAACAGATTGGATTGTACACAACCTTTCCCCCTTTAAGTTGGAGTAATACAAATGAACAAACTCCCCCCCCCCTTTCTTTTTACTTGCCTCCTTCTGATTTGTTCTTCAGCATTATACAATCACGTTTTCCAGCATGGCCATGCAGCTACTAGAATTAGAAAGCTGTTTTAAACAAATGCTCAAAAACTAGACTCCCGGGATTCTTAAAACACACACACACACATTTTTTTCTGTTCTGCTTTCACATATTCAAAAGAGAGAGAGAGTGTGTCAGGGAACTGCCATCGGAGCCAGAGGGAGAGGGAGGGCTCCAGAGGGATCACGGAGAGCGTCCCGGGAAGGAGAGAAGCAGCCCATCTTCTGGGGAAGGAAATCAGCGTAGCACCAGTGGAGAAGGGGAGCAGATGGGGGAATCAGCGAGGTGGCTCCATGACTCCTCGCCGTAGACCGGCGGGGAGAGCACGGGTCCTCCGCTGCCCACACCCTCCTTGCGCAGAAGGCTTCCGCACAGGGAGAGTAGGCGGCGACTAGGCGTCAAAGAGCTTCTTTGCTGGAAGAAGTTCAAGAAACGCCCACTGACGGATTCTGCCAGCGATTGAGACAGCCACGGGTGAGTGGCTGTCCGGACAGAAAGGGTTCACCCAGGTAACCCAGCCAGGTGTGGCGCCGATTTACGCACGAGCAACCCCTAGAACCATTACAGTGTGTGTCAAAGAAACCCAGGTTAAGTTCACAAATGTGTTATTAGTCAGAGGGATATAAAAGGTGGTTTATCAGAACATCCCATTTTCACAGTGTCAGGCCATAATAAAGAACTCTAGCTAATAATTTACCCCTTTCTCTGAAAAAGCATATACTGGAAGATGAAGCAAATGACTTGTAGCAATAACTTACTGCAATCCGAAGGTTTCTAAATTTACAGGAAAGTTCTTGGGGAATTTTTCTGCTGTTAGCTAGAAGCCAAAAAAGGCCTCCTTCTTGCCCCATAGTACTGGCAGACTAATGAATGAAGCATGAAATGAAAACAAATAGTAACTAGCAGTCCATAGATAGAAGCTGTAGTTATTTCATTGCATGCCTGATTATAAAGGGATAAATAAATAGTGGGCTTCCATTTGTCAAATGATCACCTCTGATCGTATTGTGATAAATGGAATATATATATAGTATATTGACCTGGGGCAAGAATCATTGGTATTTTCATTATATAGCATCCAAAAGCTAATTTCTCACTGAATAACCTTTTCTCCCTTTTTTTACAAAGGTGGTTTAAGATACATTTAAATACTGGTGTCTAAGAGCTGATCCTGACATTATGTTTCAGGCTTGTGAGATGTCTCTCTGATCTGAGTATATACATTTAAAAAGCTGGGTCATAAAAAAGGGATTCTGCCTGGAAGAAATGCTTAGCTGGCATTGACAGTTACTTTAATTTGGGCAAACTGTTTGTTGTTGTCGTTGTTGTTGCTGCTGCTGCTGTCATTGTTGTTGTTATTTGTTTCTATTGATTTATTGGTTTACTGCTTGTATAGGATATTTTGTTTTTAATGCTTGGTGGGATATATATATATATATATATATATATATATATATATATGTTGTAAGCCACCCAGAGTGGCTGGGGAAACCAAGCCAGATGGGCTGAATACAAATTAAAATATTATTATTAATATTATTATTATCTGGAAGGAATCAAGACTCTCACTTAGAAGACCGCCCCTTGAAATATTACATGGCTTAGCCTATTCCTGATGTAACATCTCCATAGTTAAGTGCCTATCCCTGGTCATTCCTCGATTAGTCGTTCCAAATGTTATGTCAGGAAGAAAACAAAAGGGATGAGTGTCGAGGCCGTCTGTTCCCTTTTTTTGTCCCTTCATAGTCCTGTTTAGGCACAGCCCTGGCGTGCGACAGCTCTTTCAAGTTCTTTTAAGAACAGGCAGAAGCAGATAATGAGGCCACAGGAGGAGAATCCTCCAGGATGTCTTGTTTGGTTTGGAAATATTTAAATGTCTCCTGCATTTCCTTTAAGTGCACAATGGGAGCCTGTGAGAGGGCAAAGCTCTTTGTGTTGCTTGCGCGGTGTCCTTTGGGGAGAAAGGATGTGGGAGGTAGGGGTGGGGAGGGGAAGTCAAGTATTTTCTTTTAACCATGGCTGTCCTCCCCTGTGACCATTGTGAGTGACACTCTCGTGCAGACCAAGTCCTCACAACCAGCAGCTTAAAAATCCAAACAGGTTGATGAAGAGGTTTCTGAACTTAGTTTACAATCTCCATACCGCCACCGCTAGCGGAGGGAATCACAATCCCTTCCAAAATCATGCAAATATAATTAGTTAGAAGAGCTGAAACCTATGAGCGTTTTGATGGATTTAGGCATGAGTTTGTAGAAGTGGATGTCCACCATTTTAATAGGGAAGCTGCACTCTCATCTCCCTGCTGTTATAAGTTTAACAGAAGGCTCAAAAAGCAGATGATGTTTTTGTACTGTGTTGTGTTAAAAGTTTTCACTGTGAAGCTTCTTGGAGATAATTTTTTTAATGAGGACCAATTCTCAGTGGAGACTAGCCAGCTAGCCAGGTCTCAGGAGGCTTGACTACCCTTGAGGTGTCTTACTGACACACCCTTCTGTGCTTTTGCTTCTTATCCAGAATTTTGTTGAATGTATTCTGAACCTGGAATAACGCTATTTAGAAAGAAGAGTTTGCTCTGACAGAGCACTAACTTCTGCCAATGGTGACACAAAAAAGGCGTAGGGTGTTGTTGTGATGGCCTGGGACTCGGGCTTGGACTCAGTCCGCACCAGATCCTTTGCCTCAGGTCTGGGGCCTGATTCTGAAGAGCCCCACTCTGCACAGGTTCCTCTGCAACAAGCACCAGCTGGGCCGAGTCAGGGGCCTGAGCCTGCGCTGGCTCCAGATGCGGGGATTACCTCGTTGCCTTCAGCTGGGCAATCACTTACAGCTGCTCCACTACCAGTTGGGTCAGGGGAGGCTGAGGCGGCCCCTGGGTCTAGTAACCCACCAACGTCTCCCGAGCTGCAGAGACTGAGGTCTGAGAGAAGGAGAGACCTGAGTACTTGCAGGAGGAGTGCTCGCCTTTGGGCGAGACAGGGAGGTGAGTCACCGGGGAATCAGGACCGGCCGTTACCCCGACAGAGATAAAAGGCTGCTGGACCCTGCCCCAGGTTGCGGAAGCAACATTGTTGTTTGCTAGAACCTGCTTGAGATCCTGTGCCTGACCTCGCCTGGTTTCCTGCCTTTGTGTCCTGCCCTGGCCCTGTCGGACTGACTCCTCGCGGAATCCTTGGATTCTGGACCAGACCTGGACCACATTGCTCAGGTTAACCCCCGGGCCCAGCACAGGGACATCCAGGATTGGGATCATAAGCCAGGAAGGCTTTTGTTAATCTGGGATGTCCTGCTTAAGATGGGACAGTTGGGCTGTATGGGCTGGTGGTTTTCAGGACAGGTAGGGTGGAAGACAAGGAGGACAACAGTAGATGATGGAACCAATGGCAGAGAGAGCCCATTGATTATAATTTTATCTGCATCCTCCTCCCTGAGTTCTACAAGTGCAACATAGAGACTAAGATGGTGCCAGGCAGTGCCAACCCCGTGGGTTCATTGTAAGTAAGAAGGCAGGTAGCTGAGGCCTGGCTGAGGGCAGACTGAGGTTGGGGTGACAGCGCCCCATTTGCCCAAACAGACCAGCTTCTACTTCCACCCCTTGATTTTTTTAAAAAAAACACGCCCATCCACAGACAAAGTATTGTTTACAACACAGTTTGGCAACTCTAGACCTGGAAAAGAGATAATTGATACAGAAGAACCAAGTGTGCCAGATGAGATTACAACCACAAGCTACAACCCCCAGGTATTTGGAAGCCCAGCAGAACTTTTGGGGAACTGCCTGAAGCCAGCAGTCCGCTACAACTTATTTTTAAGCATCACATGAAAAAGGAATATAAAATAGGCTTTTACTTGGCGAGGTTAGAAGGTAGCTGTGCCATCTGTTTTCGTTTCTTCCTTCCAGTCTATTAAGTCACACACTCTTCTCTTCCATGACAGCAAAATCAACATGCTTTTGAAAAGAAAAGTCCGCAGAGGATGCCTCACTCTAGAACTTACCACAATGAGCACACCTTCCCCTTAAAAATAGCTCTTGAGGGGCTGCTGAGTGTCAGTCCAGCAACGTGCGCTGACAGAATCCAAGTCTACAGGCAACAGTTCAAAACAAACCCACTTACGAAGGTTTCTCATGCGCCGGAGCTGGAAACTATGAAGAAACGTTTCCCAAGTCTCGGGTAAAATCCAGAAACTAGTGAAGTCAGTGGGAATTCTGCCACACAGACTGGTGCGGCCAGGATTCCACCTCGGCACAATCGGGCGCCACCACTGCAGGCTCAGAGCCCTGGCAGCTGAGGCGCGGCAGCAGGCGGGTTGATCCAGTGGGCAGGTGGATGGGGCAGCGGGCGAGGAACCTACTGGAGGTGGGCTCCATCCACCCTCTGCAAAAGCTCTGCATGTTCCCCCGGCACATGCCCCCACCCCAGCTGCCCAGTCCACCAGGGGGCGCAATGCTTGCCCTGCCCTGGGCACCAGCAACCCACGTTACACCACTGGGGTTTTGTCACATGTGTGGTGACATTTCAGTCAGTGGCCTCTAGCACCACACCCCAATGACATTTTGCTTCCAGTGGCCCATCATACAAGTGTGTCTATCCCCACCATTTGCTAAATGGCGAAGCCACATTCGAATTTCAACAACTGCTTTGAGGTGTGTGTGTGTTACAATAAAGGTGTATTTACATTTTAATAAATAAATAAAAGCCAACCTCTTCAGAGCAGCTGTTCTCTCAAGATCACCACACAGTACACAAATGTGATTACCTCAGAGACTGTAATTGTAGTACATATACCAGGCCCTCAGTAATGATGAAAAATGATGATACAGAGGTCTTGCGCAAGCCTTAGTGAAATAAATATTCTTTCACAAGCCGTTGTGTTAAAAAATTGAAAATTACTTTTTTAACTCCCTACTTTGCTGATTGTGAAACATTGTAGTACAGTACTTCCTGGCAGGGAGGGTGTTAAAAGAAGTGCTTTTTAAAAGTGTGGAAGTTAAGAGGCCAGAAATGTGCACATGTAAAAACTGGATCTGAGGAACCTGCATGTGATATAAAGCCTCATCTGAAAGCACGTAAAGTCTTTCTGTAGTTGTTGTTGTTGTTGTTGTTGTTGTTGTTGTTGTGCACTGAATTTATATACTGCCCTATACCTGTAGGTCTCTGGGCAGTTCACAGAATAAAATCAAAATATAAAGCCACAAAATACATAATCAAAATAAAAACAACAACAACCCAATAACCCCCCGCCAAAAAAACCCCCACACATTTTAAAATCAAAGCTATCCACACAGCCCAATGGTCTAAGCATGACAGGTTCCTTTTCTTTACCCTTAGATAAATAAGTAAGTAAAATAAATAAATAGATAAAATAATGAATAAAATGTGGTACATTCAAGCATATATATTTTATACTGATTAATATACAAAATTAAAAAGGGCCGAGGCCCTTCCCCCCGCTTCTTTAAAGTAGAAAGCTCAGTTAGTAGAGCAGGAGACTCTTAATCTCAGGGTTGTGGGTTCGAACCCCACGTTTGGCAAACTATTCCTGCATTGCAGGGGGCTGGACTAGATGACCCTCAGGGTCCCTTCCAACTCTACAATTCTTTTTTTGTTTTGTTTTGTTTTCTTATTAAGGATTTTATTGATTTACAAAAGTGTTTGCAATGTCTCTCTCTCGTACTCCCCCCCCCCATGTAACATTTTTACAAATCAGTTTCATTTGTTGAGACATTAGGAAGAAAGGGGGGAAAGAGGTGGAGGGGGGGGAAAGATGGGTGGGACCAACTCTACAATTCTATGGAACCCTCAACACCAGTAATTACATTAAATGTGCCTGTGCTGCCCATTCTGTCCAACAGCATGCGTCACACCCCCAATTAAGAAGAAGAAGAGGAGAGAGTGGGAAATGATGATTCTGTTAAAATTACCTCATCCCCGCTCTGTAATTTTTTTTCGGATTTAAAAAATAATAATAACAGAAAATGAGTAATTATTGAGGCACCTGGCACACACTCCATACTTGGCTGCATTTAAGATACGCACTCCACCACACCACCCCCGAAGAAATATGTCGGGTAATTTGTCCAGTGTATTTTTAAGTCTTTTCCACAAATTCCAAAAGATAAATATATAAGCAGTGAAATAGGCTTAAGCAGGCTGGTTCTTTTTAATACACAGAAGAGGCAGTGTGGGCTGCATGTCAGGAGAAGAGGAGAGTTGCATTCTATTCCTGGCTGGACCTCTGACGCACGAGATGACCTTAGACAAGTCCCTACAGCCAGGATTTTTCAACCTTGGCTGCTTAGCACTGGGCACCTCTCTGGGCCAAAAAATGGCTGAACTGGCAAACCCCTTTTGTTTACCCTTCAGTAAGAACGGGGTTGGGAACGAGCGTGTCGGGCTTGAAGCTCCTGGAATCCAGCTGCGTGCAGCTCCAGAAGTGGAAGGATTTCTCAGGATCCTTCCATCCAGATTTTAACTCTTGAGCAAAAGCTGACCACTGCTCTCCATGTCCCCTCCACATCTAGAGGCAGCTCCTGAAAGGGTAACAACCGATTGTGTGTCATCAGCCATGCTGTGTCAAGTATCAGAGTTGCTGTGATGGCCTGGCATTTGGACTCAGAGGCTGAACCTGAGGAATCCCAGCCTGCACAGGAGTCTCTGTCTCCAGAACCAGCTGAGCCGGGGCAGGGGCCTGAGCCTGAAGGGTCCTCACCTGTGCTGGATCCTCAGGTGCATGCATCAGCTGAGTCTGCTCTGGCCCCTGAGGTGATGGAGGACCCATTGTCTGCAGGTGCTCCACTCTCAGCCCCATCAGGGGAAGAGGAGGTTGCCTCTGGGTCTGGTAACCCTGCAGCCTCTCCTGAGCTGCAGAGGCTCAGGGCAGAGAGGCGGAGGGAAGGAGTGCTCGCCTCCAGGCCAGCAGAGGCGAGTCACCTGTGGACTGGGGCCACCCTATGCCTCGGGGCAGATAAAAGCCAGTCAGCCCCAGTCCCAGGTTGTGGGAGCAACGTTGTTGCTAGTCTGTTCTTGCCTGCACCCTGTCCTGCTCTTCTGCCAGAGTTCCAGACCCCACCCGACTCCCCGCCTTGGACCCAGCTACAGCTTTGACGGACAGCCTCCACACTGCACCACTGACCTCGGACTGGACTCGGACCTCACCTCTCGGTTAGCCCCCGGGACCAGCACAGTTGCCTGCAGCAGGGGAAAGGATGAATCAGTGCAGCTCGCTCCATCAAGTCAACTGGGCCTGGGACCAGAGCCATCTTTCCCATAGGGCTTAGTGGTGCATCGTGCCAGGGCGCCAGCCTCTCAGGGGCGCCCCAGCAAGTGGGGCAGTTGCGCGGCTTTGCCGGTGGCCTCCCCTTTCCCTGCACACCCGCCAGCTGCGCCCTGCCAACCATAAGGCTGGCGGGCGCACAGCTTCCCTCCAAAGCCTCTGCAGGGATTGCTCTCCTCTCGAGGAGGCTTGGGAGGGACGCAAGTTCACTCCCAAGCCTCTGCGAGGATCGCTCTCCCCCAGCGGCATGGGGGAGAGTTGCGCCCCCCCAATGGCTGGCACTATCCATGGTAATTTGGGGCGCTGGGTGGATATTTGCACCCTGCCTGGGACCAACTGTTGGGATACTGCCAGGGAGACGGGGGCATCAGGCAGGTACCCAGCTGGCTCCAGCCACCGGCCAGCAGCCAGGCGATCTCCAGTACAGCATCAATCAGCGACACGAGCCTCAGATACGGTTAGAAGCTGTGCACACTCTTATCAGCAGAGTGAATAAATCCTCACAATGGAAGTGGCGGACAGAGACATGTGTAAGCATATTTACAGCATTTATTCAGCATATTTCAGGAACAAAGGAAAAAACATGTCTGCTTCCCTTCGTGTCCAGCAAACGGGAGCAATGCAAAAGCAATATACAAACGGAAGTTCCCAGTAAGCCTGTGCTGGAAGTAAACAGGCATGTGACAGACAACAGTCATGCCTGTTCCCTTTTAAGGTGGAACGGAACTATATCCTAACACCAACTGCCATTTTGCCCCTCCTTGCCCGACACATTCTTCTCATTGGCCATTTTACCTGGCCATTATGAAAGTGGGAAGTTTGGTTCCTGAAGTAGCTTCTTTCCCTATACTTATAACATATATTTAAAATTGTAAACTTGAGAGCAGGTCCTGTGTCATCTCTTGGTACAGAAGCTTTTGTGTATATTAGTGTTGTTATCAGTGCTTTTTTCCTGAGGGGACGCAGGGGGGGTGCATATCCCTGAATATTTTGTGAATCTTTGTACTTTTGTCCATTTACTGTGTTTATGTTTCCCAATCTGAACTGTAAAATGGTGATTTTCTTGAGTCAAAATCAAAGTACCCCTACACATATTTTTTTATAGAAAAGAAGCACTGGTCATTATTATTAATCACCACATCATTGTTACTCCAAGGGATTCTGGGTCCAACATTGCTTCTCCTGGGCTACAAGACGCCGAAATTAACCCAAACATTTCAGTTTTGTTGTTCTGACATCTCCAAATTCCCCAAAAACCCTGGTGGCTAAAATTCACCACTCATTCCATAAACACGTTTAATTTAAACTTGCTGCGTTCTTATGCCATTTTTATCCTTTTTCCTGCAAGTGTCTCCATTTTGTTTTAGGATGCCATGAGGCAGTGCTTTTTTCTGGGGGGACACAGGGGTACGCACACCCCTAAACATTTTGTTAATCTAAGTTTGGCCTCATTGAGGGGCAGTATTTAAATATAAGTAGGAAAATGAGAGTACCCCTAAACATTTTTTTTAAAGAAAAAAACCACTGGCACGAGGTATAAACTAAACTCCAACCTCAATTAAATAGTTATACAGTCTTGAGACCACAAAGGCAATGATCCAAAAGAAGATTCGGGTCAGAATCCTATTCATACTTACATGAGAGTAAGCCCCCTTGACACTATGGGGCTTACTTCCATGTAAGCATGTGCAGGATTGCCTGTATATGTTTATGCAGCCTTAAAATGACAAACCTCATAATAACACTACCACCCCAAAAACACACACAACATGTGAGAAGACACAACATAGGTTTGGGTTGTATTTGTTGGAATGCTTAAATTTAGAGATACGGTTTCTTACTTCACTATTTTTGTCCTTTAACACCACGGCACTTTTAAAAATGGATTATATTTATTTTACTTTTCTCTAACACAAACAGGATTTGGATCACGTGGATGATTTGTATTTGCTTTTATTCTGATAGCTGGCACAGAAACACCTTAGGAAATGACGTAACTGACTAAAATCTGGTTGGCCAAAATCATGCTGTGCTGAATCAAAATTGAATGCTCATTAGCAGTCCTTTCAGAATATTGGCTTTCACAAGAAACTTCTTTCTAGCCCTAGGAGTTTTGGAGAAATGTTTAGAAATGTGTGAGCAGCTAATGATCCAGAAATTCAAAGGATCCAAACAGGATTTTCAGCGATCAACAGATTCCCTGCAGCACAAACTCCCTTCCCCCTAATTATGTACTAATCGAAACTCAGTTTCTCATTGGTCCTCATCTGTATATGTATACCTACAAAGCTATTTAAAAAAACCTATTTCAGATGCAGAACCTTTTCTTGTTTTAGTGCAGATGTCTGTTGCTTATGAACTTGCAAGACACATTACTTGCCAGACCGAAAAATGCTTCCTTTAGCTGTTCCCACAATAACACTGTTAATTGCCAAAAAAACCCCATGTAATTTCAGCCCAATTTTTGACTGCCAAGCTACATTTTGACTCTGCTAAGTGTCAGTAGGAAAAATCCAAAATTAAGGCATTTGCATCAGTATGCGCAATTCTTTGGCTCTGGCATATTTGTCTCAGTATCGTTATTCCATTTTGAATTCGCAGTATTCATGGCAGTCCACTGAGCAAAACAATTGATGCAGACTTAGCATGGTGAATAGATATAAAAAGCATCAAACATTTATTTTTTGTATCAGCATCCACAGGCGCTTTATCAAATAGCTGCTAAACGATCAAGGAGCTGGGAAATGTGGTTCCAACCTTAAGTAATTCCATTCAACAAAACCACATGTAGATTCACCAGGAAAACACATCAGTAACAATCATGATTAAATATTGCACTTTGTTGTTGTTGTTTAGTTGTTTAGTCGTGTCCGACTCTTTGTGACCCCATGGACCAGAGCACGCCAGGCACTCCTGTCTTCCACTGCCTCCCGCAGTTTGGTCAAACTCATGCTGGTAGCTTCAAGAACACTGTCCAACCATCTCGTCCTCTGTCGTCCCCTTCTCCTTGTGCCCTCAATCTTTCCCAACATCAGGGTCTTTTCCAGGGAGTCTTCTCTTCTCATGAGGGGGCCAAAGTATTGGAGCCTCAGCTTCACGATCTGTCCTTCCAGTGAGCACTGAGGGCTGATTTCCTTCAGAATGGATAGGTTTGATCTTCTTGCAGTCCATGGGACTCTCAAGAGTCTCCTCCAGCACCATAATTCAAAAGCATCAATTCTTCGGCAATCAGCCTTCTTGATGGTCCAGCTCTCACTTCCATACATCACTACTGGGAAAATATTGCACTTAGGGTTTCCAAAACAATTCACATAAGGCTTACAACAGTCCTGTAAGGTAGGCCAATAGGACAGGTCATTACAATAATCCTGCCAATGTTCTTATCTGTTTACAGTTTATCTGTAAATATACAATAAACCATTTCCATTCTTTTATAAAAGGTTTGTTATCTTGATTTCTTTTCCTCCTGGTAAGTTTCACCATTTCTGCAAATTCTGTAAGTTTTTATATCCATTCTTCCTTTGCTGGGTCTTCTGCTTCTTTCGATTTTGGGGCAAGTAACATTCTTGCCACTGCAGTAGCGTACATGAATAAGTTTCTATACAGTTTAGGTAGTTCTGTCCCTATAATTCCCAAAAGAAAAGCTTCTGGGTGTTTTTTGTGTTTTTTTTACAAAAGTTATTTTAAACATCCTTTTCAATTCATTATATATCATTTCCCAGTAAGCTTTAACCCAGGCTTCCTCAACCTCGGCCCTCCAGATGTTTTTGGCCTACAACTCCCATAATCCCTAGCTAGCAGGACTAGTGGTCAGGGATGATGGGAATTGTAGTCTCAAAACATCTGGAGGTCCAAGGTTGAGGAAGCCTTACTACAAGACCACCACATATGATAAAAAGAACCTTCTTTCTCTTTACATTTCCAACACTTATTCGATTTGGATTTATACATTTTTGTATAAAGATTTATACATTTACTCAGTATTAGATACCATCAATATATCATTTTCATATAATTTTCTCTTAGACCATAGTAAAGGTAAAGGGACCCCTGAACATTAGGTCCAGTCGTGGCTGACTCTGGGGTTGTGGCACTCATCTCACTTTATTGGCCGAGGGAGCCGGCGTACAGCTTCCGGGTCATGTGGCCAGCATGACTAAGCCACTTCTGGCGAACCAGAGCAGCGCACGGAAATGTAGTTTACCTTCCCGCCAGAGTGGTACCTATTTATCTACTTCGACTTTGATGTGCTTTCGAACTGCTAGGTTGGCAGGAGCAGGGACCGAGCAACGGGAGCTCACTCGGTCGCGGGGATTCGAACCGCCGACCTTCTGATTGGCAAGTCCTAGGCTCTGTGGTTTAACCCACAGTGCCACCCGCATCCCCCTCTTAGACCATAACATGTTGTAAATTTTATATTCATATTCCACATTTGTTCCCATGCTTTCCATGTCTGTATTATGACCAATTATCTATTGCCCAGTATAACACTCAGGATTTCACTTGCTCATCCTTTGTCATTAGAGAAATGTTGGAGGGGATGTTATTATCCCCATATTACAGCTTGGTGGAGGAGGTTTGCCTGAACAAGCGTGGCTTGCCTAAGGTCGCCTAAAAGGCAGACAGCAGCTTCACATCAGTTCATGAGAAAAATTCAGAATCTATAGTCAGGCAATACTTGGACTGAAGTCACATAATCTCCACCTAGCCAGTCTTAAACTGCAGCATAGGAGGAGCTGGAGAGCGCTCACATCCTGCCTCCGGGTTTCCCATTAGGCATCAGGTTGGCCACTGTGGGAAACAGGATGTTAGACAGGCCTTTGGTCTGATCCAGCAGCGCTCTTATGATGTTCCCATGTTTATGTTCTTTATAGCTTAATTCAATTAGGCTACTAGAGCAATAGCATGGTGAGGTGCTATGCAGGTTTCAAACTGCACTCAGGGCTGCTAGGACAAAGAAGCACATGTTGACCAGCTGTGGACTAAGGGCCATCTAGTGAACTGGTGGCATAAAGTGAGATCTGAACAAGGAACCTCCTGCTTCACGGCTCTACAACCTGTCCTTTACACACTGGGAGGAGGGATGGATGAATCAACTTTGGTTCTCGGCATTTCTCAAGTTTTCCAATCTTCAGTGCTTTTAAAAAATAATAATAATGTTTAGGGGTACTCTCATTTTGACTCAAGAAAACCACCATTTTATAGTTCAAATTGGGAAAAATGAAATCAGTAAATGGACAAAAGTACAAAGATTCACAAAATGTTTAGGGGTATGCGTACCCCTGCGTCCCCCCAGGAAAAAAAGCACCGCCAATCTTAAATTCAGTTCTCCACATTTCTGCAGCAATTTGCCCTTTTAAAAAAATCACAAACCCATCAACGTTTAGTGCAAAGTTCTCCAAATAAATACATATTTGCATGCAGGTTTTTTTTTTTACTAATATACACCTTCTGGCAATCCATTTCCCCCTAACAGAATTCGTTTTTGTATGTTCTTCTTGCGAATATATACAGTCTCTAGGGCATCTCTTACCCTACTTGGTTGGAGAATCGCATCACAAAATTCAGAAAAATAGTGTTGATTATTCAAGGATAGTTGTATTTTGGTTTGTGTCTTCTTTATTGGGACGTTCCCCTTTAAGGGCAAACTGAAATGAATTTCTGCCCCATCTCTGCCTGGAAGTCAGTAGCAATGAGTACAACATTGTGCTGTTAGGTTCTCAGTCTGTTAGACACTACACTAAAGCAGCAGATGCACATCATTTGAAATTCAGATCCCTAGTAGTCTGGAAGTAAAGCAGTTCTGCAACAATGAGGAAGCTTCACCCTTGCAGATTTTATGCAGAGCCAAGGGTTCCATGGGAAGCAGGGAGCAGCAACTGCAGCCCAGTGCCAAACCCAAGAGTACCTCCTAGCAGCCACGTGGGTCACTTTTCAAAGAAGGGTGAATGCATAGCTTAACTCTAGGCATGTTAAAATTCAATTTCTATGAACATTTCCTCATCCTGACCTTCTCGTGCCTATGCATTACTTAAGGCAGCTTGCCATGGTTTTGAAATCACTGTATCACATAAAAAACAATGCATGCAATTAAAGTGCAGTAAAAATGCAACGGACAGACATGGGCCAGAGGTAAAATGCAAACTTTAATTAAAACATCAGGGACTTAGCAGACAAATGCTTGCCAGAAAAAAAGCGTATGTTGTTTACTTCAATAGTTTATATACACTGCAGTCTCTAAGAAGTCACAAAAGATAAAAATCAGTTAAAACTAGTCAGAAAATGCCTGCTGAAATTAAAATGTTTTTTACCAAGTGTTGGAAATTCAGAAGAATTCAACAGGAAGGGGGCCTGTCTGATCTCTGTCTCTCTCTCTCTTTTTAAAATAGTTTTCATTAAGGTTTTCTGAGTTACAAAGCAAACAGATAAACAGGGAAATGTGAGTCTTTTGTCTCCACTTTCAATTCATAGTCCTTTTCATAGTTCACATTTGGTGAGAGACACTTTTGTCATAGACATCTTGCTGTTGGGAGAGAGGAGATAGAGGAGAGAGATGGGGGTATTGTTCTTTCATTCTATTGCCTATTACTTGCCAGTAGTTCTGCAGAATTGGGCTCACAATACTGAAAACATCACTCCTGGAGATGAGCCATGCATCTGAACTATGGGCAACTACTACCAGTGATTTCGGGGGGGGGGGTAATAAGAGTTAGAGGGGTGTGGCCAATGAGAGGTCACGGGGCGGGGCCAAGTTCTGACATTCTCCCCATCCTTCTCCTTTGCAAAGATGCTGTGAACTTTGAAGTACTGCCATTTGTTGGTTGTTTTTTACAAATAATTAGCAACTTACTAAACTGAAAAATGTTCAGAAGGGGGTCCACCGCTGTCACAATTGCTTCTCTGCTGGGAGAAAACGGGTGCAGTTTCAATCTGTTCTGGTTCTCTCCCTATCTCCCTCCATTACAAAGTAGCAGACGGGACACTGATAGCACTGCCGTTTTATGAACACTTAGCCAAAAAGTGTCTTGTCTTGGTTTAGAAGGGGTTCCCACTTTCACAGTTTCTAGTGTAGACTCAAGACACAATGGCTGTATGTTACTCAAATGTAAACACCACTGAATCCCATGGGGATTGTTCTCTGATAAGTATGTACAGGATTGCGGTCTGAACTGGATAGTCTTAAACAGGCTTCCTCAACCTCGGTCCTCCAAATGTTTTTGGCCTACAACTCCCATGATGCCTAGCTAGCAGGATCAGCGGTCAGGGATGGTGGGAATTGCAATCTCAAAACATCTGGAGGGCCAAGGTTGAGGAAGCCTGGTCTTAAAGGTGCTACACAGGACTGTTAGCAAGCATAAATTTTCAGACCTATGGGAAAATATTATTTCCCCCCACCTAGCCAGGAGAAGGGGACAATGGAGGACGAGATGGTTGGACAGTGTTCTCGATGCTACCAGCATGAGTTTGACCAAACTGCGGGAGACAGTGGAAGACAGGAGTGCCTGGCGTGCTCTGGTCCATGGGGTCACGAAGAGTCGGACACGACTAAACAACTAAACAACTACAAAGCCAGCTTATTTGCTTCTTATTCACTTACTTACTTGCTTGTTTGCTTAACATCTTGTTTTCCAGAATGTGTAATAAAATGCAGGGGTATTAAGTCGACTACAACCTGGGAGGCCAGGGTTAAAATCAGCCACGAAGCACAGTTTCATGGGCTAGTTGCCATTTCTTAGTTTAGCCTACCTCATAGGGTTGTTGTAAGGAAAACATGGGGAAAAGGAGACCCATTAATGCCACCCCAAATTCCTTTGGGGGGGAGTAGATATATACATGAAATACTGATAAATAAGGAATAATCAACAACAACAACTGATCTCTAGCCTGCCTGTCCCTGATCTTGAATTGGGGGAGGGCAGGTTTGGAATCATGAGGGGAAACCAGCTAAAAATCTGGGACCTACAGACCTACAGACACTGGATTTTACATATCGGTCCTCAGCAAATGCCTGCTGGGACATGCTTGCCTCTGTATGTGTGCAGGCAAAATGTAATCCATGGTCCTATACTACATAAAGCCTCTGCACACTGCAGTCTCATCTGCAGTTTCCTACTTTTGTAACAGTGTTTTCAGCTTGCCAAAATGTTTCATAGTCTTTCGTCCTCACAACAACCCTGTGAGGTAGGTCTCAGTACAACTTTAGCAATACAACAAAGAGAACAGTACTCCCACCTTAAAGACCAAAAAGTGTATTACAGCATAAGTCATTAAAAGGTGAAGGTAAAGGACCCCTGGATGGTTAGGTCCAGTCAAAGGTGACTATGGGTGCTCATCTCACTTTCAGGCAGAGGGAGCTGGTGTTTGTCCACAGACAGCTTTCCGGGTTATGTGGCCAGCATGACTAAACCACTTCTGGTGCAACAGGACACCATGACAAGTGCCAGAGTGCATGGAAGCGCCGTTTACTTTCCCGCCACAGTAGTACCTATTTATCTACTTGCACTGACGTGCTTTCAAACTGCTAGGTTGGCAGGAGCAGGGACCGAGCAACGGGAGCTCACCCCATTGCACGGATTCGGACTGCCGACCTTCCAATCAGCAAGCCCAAGAGGCTCCACGACCCGCTCCCATATAAAGAAATGTAGTGTTAAGAAGACGCTAAATTCAGTAATCTCTTTTGTAGAACAAGGGCTCCATCTAATGGACATAATTTATAAATTCAACTAAAATTGGGCTCAGGATAAAAGTATGCACAAAATAAAAATCGTATTATTCTTTTTGATTCAAAGTGACCTGAAGTAGGTTGGATATGAGTGAAGTATTAGCAGCTGGAGACAGACTGCATCCTCAACCCTTTATTGCCCTGTCCCTTTTAAATTCAGGTATGTTAGGAGCTGCAGTACAAAACACCAGGCTACAGAAAGCTATTTTAATCTGTCTCATTTGATTATTTTTCTGCTGTTGAAGTTTTTAACTGTTTCTTAGAATTTGTAAAACTGTTTCAGAAGGGTGTTGTTGTTTTTTGCTGTTAGTAGAAGCCATAATTGTATAGTTTTATTATAGGTGTTTGTCACCTGGGTTTCCTTGGGAGAGATGGGATATAAATGTAATAATAAATAAATATATTGTTTTTCTGTCTTTATTGTTGCTGTAGTGTTTTAACAAGTTTAGCCATCAGGTAGAAATTGTAAGTACAGTGGTACCTCGGGTTACATACGCTTCAGGTTACATACGCTTCAGGTTACATACACTTCAGGTTACAGATTCCGCTTACCTCGGGTTAAGAACTTTGCTTCAGGATAAGAACAGAAATCGGGCTCCGGTGGCATGGCGGCAGCGGGAGGCCCCATTAGCTAAAGTGGTGCTTCAGGTTAAGAACAGTTTTAGGTTAAGAACGGACCTCCGGAACGAATTAAGTACTTAACCCGAGGTACCACTGTATCCACTTCTGTTTAGTGTTAACTATGGTTTATTGATGCAAGCCATGTTTCTATGAACCTTTGTTAACACTACCCACTTTTTGGCTGGCACCAGGCATAATGACAACTGGAAACAAATGGTCTGCCTTGAGTCCCATCAGTGGGGTATAAATAAATATACCCCTCCTACAAGTACTCCTATTGGCCCTGACCTGTAAAGGATTAAGCCCAGAAGACAAGATGCAATTTGTTCATTGGTTGGTTGGTTGGTTAAAAAGAAAAAAAAGGACAAATTCTACTTTACAGAAATATTAAAAACAAACCCAATAGCAAGAATCACAATACACTTTTATTGAACGGTATTGCATCCATATACAAAAAATACAATTAAAAATAAATTAAAATAAATTAAAAATAAAAGACACAAGTCCAAAATAGATTGGATTACATGTAAAATAAAATAATAATCAGAATATATGCTTTTGGGGGGAAAGTATTTCTGAGAAAGGCAGTAGCACTATCTGTGCAGTGCCCATTCTATATAATAGTCTGTTCAGATGCAAATCCCACAGAGCTTAATAAGACTACCCAGGTAAGCATGTATAGGAGTGGAACCTAGTTGTAGTGTTACCAGGAATCACAAGGTGGTGCTATTATATAGAACTGCCTAACTTTCAGGTTGGTAAATATTGTTAGAGCTTGCAGTTTGCTCTCTTTTTATTTGTCCTTACAATGGGTACCACAAACATCCCCTCTACCATTTATTCTCTGCCTTATTTCTTTGAAAACATCTTTGTCTTAATTGCTTTATACTGAAAACTATAGCACCATGATCTTACCATCATTAACATGCACCATGTTCATTTGAAGCAAGGCAAATCGCTGTGGAAGAAAGAGAACTGCAGAATTTCAGGGAGCGAGGCAGCTCAATGACCATAACTGGATCTGGGAGAAACAAGGGATATCTGGGTAGGAATTTGACCAAGCCACTCTGATCACTTCCAAACAGAAGTTGTTGCCTGGCCTCCCAGAAATTCTGTCCTGCTTTCTTTTTCCAGGAGACTGAGGTCAATGAAAGCAAGGAAGTTAGGGAAGTATCAGCTGAGAGCATGAACCCAAAGCACAGGGGAGCTAAGATTAAGAAATGGGAGCAGGGGAAATCCAGCAATTCTGGAGGGGTGCGCATGCTGAGCGTCTGCTTGCCCTGGCTATGCAGAAGTTTTTAAGGCACTTGCCTGCACTTTTGGAGGAAGTGCACAGATGCAAAGGAGCAGCTTGTCAACTGGGTGGATATGAATGAGAGCCTTTGATCTCCACCTGCCGCTCCCGGGATGGACGTAGTTGCAAAGAGGAGGAAGTCAAGAAGTGGCAGATGTTGCAAATGAAAATAACGTCTTGCTCGGCTCTTGATCTTTTAATATGTTATTGTTAGGCTGCTCAGCAGACAATAAGACAGGAGGAAGGAGGGAGCGAACATTTTAATTCACCAAGGGTAGCTTTAAAGGGGGGGGGCAGAGCCAGCCCTAATAAGGGAGAGAAAACAGCGCATATTGCAAGTCCCTTCTTCTAACAATATTCAATAGCTGGAATTTAGCTAGGGGATTTTGAAGGGAAGAACGCACACTGATGGGTTCAAACACAAAACCAAAATAGTGGGTGAACTGGTCAGACGTAACACTGTCATTCCCCCAAACACTATGATCACTGTTCTCCTGAAGGCCTGTGCTATGGTTCAATCACTTTAGACTCTGGTCTCTATGGTCTTTAGATGGCAACATGTATGACTTCACAGACTTTAACATGCAGGACACACAGCCTTGCTGCATTTGGGGGCTCTCCTGGTCATTCTGCCAGGTGGGGCCTTTGATTTCTGTTCCAAAGGCCGGCACGAAAAGAGATCAAAGTGTGGGGATAATTCAGATGGAAATCCCCAGGTGTCAAAACAGGTTATGTACGTATGCCACTATTGCAGCCCATGTTTTGTTAGCCCTAAAATGGAAAAAGAGAAAAATCCGGAGGTCCGTTCTTAACCTGAAACTGTTCTTAACCTGAAGCACCACTTTAGCTAATGGGGCCTCCCGCTGCCGCCACGCCACCGCCGTGCGATTTCTGTTCTCATCCTGAAGCAAAGTTCTTAACCCGAGGTACTATTTCTGGGTTAGCGGAGTCTGTAACCTGAAGCGTCTGTCACCTGAAGCATCTGTAACCCAAGGTATCACTGTAATGGAATACGGAATGGTTTAGTTTATATAAAATATGCAGGGATTTATGTTATGCAAAATGAACCATGGAAAGAGAAAAAGGGAAGTCATTGATATTTTAAGGTTGTTTAAATGAATGTTTTAAATTGTCAAACAGTGTGTGTGTGTGTGTGTGTGTGTGTGTGTGTGTGTGTGTAAAATATATCTACTGCACCTTTGCAGGGGTAATGCATAAAACCGTGTCATCAAACCGTGTAAAAGTTTCAAAACCAGAAATGAGCTTTTTATCATTATTTATACAGATAGTTGCATTTATGTATCAGAGTGGTTAGCGGCAGTTGTATGCAAACCCATACAATAAAAACAAAAACAAAACAAAAAAATTCTACTGCTCCACATCAGATCACCAGGCAGATCACCAGTAATCTCTGTAACAAAAGGATCTTATCAGTAGGCAGGCTTCAACCACTTTCTGTAGCTCTTATGACTCCACAGAACCTCTCTTGTCCAAATCCACCAATCTTACAGCGCTGTAAAGAAGTCAAACTCCATGGACCATTCCCCTCAGTATTCCCAGGAATAATTCAAAACAGAGGGATGGGAAACCTGCAGCTTTCCCTATGTTGTTGGATTGCAGCTCCCATCATTCCTGACCATTTGACGTGCTGGCTGAGGCTTGAGTCCAGCAACACAGGAAGAGTCATAGCGTTGGATCATCTAGTCCAACCCCCTGCAATGCAGGAATATGCAGCTGTCCATTACAGGGATCGAACCTGCAACTTTGGTGTTCTCAGCACCAGGTTCTAACCAGCTGAGCTATTCCATTTGCAGATTCTCTGTCTCTATGAGCGTCCTTCACAGTTGGGGGTCTGGAGCCAAACTCTGGCACCCGGTAAAAGAAGGACTTTGCTGCAAACTGTAAGAACAGGAGTTCTTGCATAAGCAAAAATACTGATACATGCAGACATTAAAAATGGCCACCACGAAACCCAGAAATGAATGCCATTGTCGTGAAGTCTGCAATGTTTTGAATTAAGCCCCATCCCTAAGTATTCAAGCACAAAGAAAATCCTGTGTTTTTGTTACCCATGTGTTGATGGCATATTTGTAGGTAAGCTATTCTAAAGATTAAATGTTCCCATTAGCGTTAGCAATTTAGCAGGCACACAGCTATTTCCTCCCCTCTGAAAACGTGATTCTGCAAGAGCCAAAGTAAATACGTCCACATGCAACCAGGTTGAAATGCACGTAACTTCAATAAGCCCCAGCTTTAATAGAAGTAAAATACAGCATATAAGGGCTTGGCTGGATTAGCAACGGAGTGGGGGAAATACATAAGATGAGATCCAAAGCACACTTGCAATTTATTACAAAGGAAAAGGGATAATTACTACTTAATATGTGGAATTTTGCACAGAGATGCCTTTAAATTAAGATTATTAAACACATGTGGTACAATTACGCTCATAAAAATAAACCCACGCAGAAAGCGATGTTGTTACTGGGTAATTATATTTATTATTTATAGACATATAATGTTGTTCGGGGTGCTTTATACCAAGTATAAAGACATTCTGAACAGAAAACAAAAATCTAGCCCGAGAGAAGTCCCAGATGGGGCTCAAAGGCCAATTTCCAGTAAGCCAAGCCAGTCTTAAACCTTCAGTAATGAGGCTGTTAGGAATTCCTCAGCATCAGAGGAAATTCCCTGTCTGCACTGATCATCAGTCTTGGCCAGGACTATGCCAGCATTTGTTACACAACCCTTGTCCGACACAGGAAGACGACACCTGATGCTGACATTAGTATGTAATGTGAAAAAGACACCTCATGTTTTCATGGTGGAGGGTCTCAAATCATATCCGCTTTAAAGACCACAGGGACACTTACCAAGGCAACGTGGGAGTTTGGCACATCAGCAACGCCTTGGCTCATCAGAGTCACAGTTTATCAAGTAGGATTTTAACAGAGCCACTTCCGGCCTGCCCAGGAGGTGGGGTTGCGGGCTTCACGCCCACCCCACATGAGCGGGGGCTGGTCGCAGCCCCCGCGAGAGCAGGGGAATCCTGGTCGGGTCTGCCCCCCCCAGCCAGCCAATCAGCTGGCTGGCTGGGGGGGCATGGCCTGCCCTATTTAGGGCCGGCACGGAGGGGGCTCACCCTCTTTTCGCCGGCTCGCCCCCACGTTTTCCCACCCTCCCTCCCTTTAACTAGGCTTAGGTAGGTCTTTGACTTTGCTATGGACTTCGGTCTGTCGCCGCAAGGGGCATGGTAGGAATTTTTCCCAATTGGCGATTTCTGGCCTTTTGGTTTTTCGCCTACCTCGTAGCAACTCGTCACAACTTCTCGGCATTGGCGGTAGGCATTGGTAAGAAGGGGTTAAGAAGATGTGGGGGGGGGAGGAACGCCATCACCTCCCCCCAGCGACCGAAGGGTGGTCCGTTAAAGGACTCCGGGGGGCGTGGCCCTGTCCGAAGCCTATGGAGGTGAGGGCCAAAGGCACGCCCCAGAGCGGTGACCCGGGGGAGCTCCTAGTCGACGTGCCTTGGCAGGAGACTCCCCCGATATAAGGTTAACCCTTCCCCGTGTCTCCAGCAAATGGGCTGGAGCCGGATAGTCGTTAGGACCAATGCCTAAGCCAATGCCTCTCATTCCTGAAATTCAATAAAGTTGTGGCCTAATTCGCCCAATTAACCTTAAATTATGGTGTCTCGTGTCTTTATTTATTCTGGTGGGGGGCGGGAATTCGCCACGCAACTACAGTGCCCAAACACAGTTTTAACTTGTAGAATTTATAGAATGTTACTGTGGAAGCACACCAAAAGGGCAGGTCAGCCAGGGCACAGGAAGAACGTACATAGAAACTGCCAAAACTATACCGTGAAGACTCATTTGTGCACCTATTGTGAAAGACATTGGCTGCATAATCGGGTGGATTAGATAAGCACATTTATCAGTCCAAGATGTGCTACTACAAAGAGACAGGGAGAGTAGATCTGGTTGTTTCTTCTGGGGGATAGGACATTGGAGATTTACGATGTCTTTGTAACATTCGCTTTAAACAAAACATGCAAGTGGAATATATGTAGAGAAAAGTATTGTTACGAGTTTGTGGGTGCTAGATTCCCACAAACTAAAAACTAACTAGCTTGATTAATTTCAGAGGGTATGGAAGGTATGGGTATGGAGAAATGTTGGAGGGTTATGTGACCCCCAAAACAAGGAGATAAGCAGCTGTAGAAGACAACTGAAGGCTTTTTTTTTAATGCTTAATGTTTTGTTATGTTTTTATATATGTTGGAAGATGTCCAGAGTGGCTGAGGCAACCCAGTCAGATGGGAGGGGAATAAATAATAATAATAATGATGATGATGGAATAAAGTAAAGGTAAAGGGACCAATGACCATTAGGTCCAGTTGTGGCCGACTCTGGGGTTGTGGCGCTCATCTCGCTTTATTGGCCAAGGGAGCCGGCGTACCGCTTCCAGGTCATGTGGCCAGCATGACTAAACAGCTTCTGGCAAACCAGAGCAGCCCACGGAAACGCCGTTTACCTTCCTGCTGGAGCAGTACCTATTTATCTACTTGCACTTTGATGTGCTTTCGAACTGCTAGGTTGGCAGGAGCAGGGACCGAGCAACGGGAGCTCACTCTGTCGCGGGGATTCGAACCTCCGACCTTCTGATCGGCAAGTCCTAGGCTCTGTGGTTTAACCCACAACGTCACATGTCCCTCTAGTTGATGGAATAAGACATCCCTATTTTCACTGCAAAAACGATGGAGGCTATGAGAGATATATCTCATACATCTGCATGCTTTCATTGCTGTTGCGAATGTCACATAAAGTTAACCCTCTTCTGCGTAGGTCTGTTGTTTGTGTTTGGTTGCCAAAATCCTGGCTTTGGAATCAGCATGTCTTTTCCTCACATTAAATTTATTAGGTTGGTAAGAAGCCAGAAAGCACAAGGCTCCATGTTCTCGACTGACCTGTTTTCCGGTACTCTCTGGCAAGACAAAAGCATTAGCCTTAAAAAGATAGCAACGTGTTCGGGCTTCCTGCCTTACAACTCCCTGGGGAGCAGGTTGGTCTTTCATGTGCACTTTGATGTTTTAAATGAAAGGGCACTTCAATAATAACTTTGCTACTGTAATGGATATGCAAATCTAAGATCCTTGTTATCTGTTTCACTGGATGCCAACTCAAAAGATATGAGCTAAAAAAATCCCAACACACAGTCCTTTCCCCAATTCTTCGGAGCTTTACCCACAATGCTTTGAACTCAATGAATGGCAACCAATCTATTGTTTGCAAGCTAACCTCCCTCCTTTTGGCCTGGGTGGAAGTCTGATTAAACACATTGACAGGTGTGTGTGTGTTGTTGTTGTTGTTGTTGTCATCATATAATAAATTGTGTCATAGTGAGGACACTGTATCGAAGGATGATAATGAGACACATGCTATTTGTGGCTCTTGAGGCTTTATAAGCAGACAAGACACAAGCATTGTTTGAACTGAACAATTACCAGCTTTGCACACACGAAAGAAGCAGAACTTATGTTCCTATTTTATTTTATTTTATTTATTTTATTTTAAAGTAGGTTAAGTATGGACCTCCGGAACGAATTAAGTTCTTAACCAGAGGTGCCACTGTACCGCTCTATACACACAGGTCTCAGGGCAATTCACAGAATAAAATCAGAATATAAAACCACAAAATACATAATAAAAATAAACACAACAACAACCCAAGGTAACCACATACATTAGATTTTAGAGGCCATTCATTCAGTGTACAGTATGTGACAATGCAAAGGCTCTAAAGACACCAGGCAGTTTCATATAACAGCCCTCCAGCTTTCGGATTACTCTACATACTTCAGATTGGAGAATGTTACAGAATGCACATGTGGGCATGGTGTGCACCCTCAGAGATGACACACATGTGGCACAGTAGATTCTGAGCAGTATGGAGATGATGGAGAGTGATGGGGAATGGAGGTAGCTCGCTTGTCCTCACCTTCACCCATCATAGGTCGGTTAGGGCTGCCATACGTCCAGAATTTCCCAGACATAGCCAGGATTCGGCCACTGGAAACAGCGCCCAGGCGGAAAATGCTTAAATGTCTAGGAAATTCCAGACGTACGGCA
Organism: Podarcis filfolensis; assembly: GCF_964270895.1. Lineage (NCBI taxonomy): Eukaryota > Metazoa > Chordata > Lepidosauria > Squamata > Lacertidae > Podarcis > Podarcis filfolensis. The sequence continues at coordinate 26,317,287 of NC_139603.1, read as the reverse complement.
ACCCATTTCGGAAGTGAAGGCAAATTTCCTTTAAAAAGCCCAACAACTTTTGTGTCCAGACTTTCCCTTTTTGAAATATGGCAACCCTAAGGTTGGTTGAATACAGAAGTAGAATGGATGAATAGGGCTTGTTGTATCAGTGGTTTGCAAACAGTATTACAGGAAGCTCCAGTGTTCCTTACAAGCTCATCAGAAGTTCCTCAATGAGAGGCATATCAGTGATATACAGTAGTCCCAGAAACACAACCAATAGCCACCATGGTTGGCTTCCACTGCAATGTTCAGCAGAGTGTTGAAACCATCCAGAGGTTCATTTTCCATTCACTTAGGATACAGCATGGTGTAGCAGACCTAGGTGCTGTGAAGAATGGCACTGAGAGCTAAAGGACTCATCTCTTTAAGAATTCCTCTGCCTCAGACTATCTACTCTGATTCCCAGTGTCAGGCCAGACGTGGTCCTCAGCATCCACACGTTCAGTCTAACAGAAAGGAATGAGAATTCATTTTTAATTCTGTTTCCGTGGCTTGAAAAGGTGGCTAATGTAGTTTATACTACCCAGAATGTTTTGGCGTAAAGATAGGGTAAAAAAACACACCAACCACTATTCATTATGGTGACTTTCCTGATCTGCTGAGGTGGGATCTGCCTTTGAATCCAAAGGATCAAAGTTCTAGCCTCGCCATGGGAGGCCAGCTAGCCCTAGACAGAATGGAGGTCAGAATCGCCCAGTGTGGGGCTCAAACCCACACCCCTGAGAGGAAGAGACTCATGCTGCGCTGACTGAATTAGCCAGCCTCAACAAGGCTTCCTCAGAGAGGTTTATAACCTTCTTTCTATTGAACTATCCTTGCAGCTACCCAAATATAGTGAACATGTGTACCTCAGGCCATATGCATAATAGCTTGCTCCTTTTGGCTGATGCACCATGTTCAAAGTGCCCATATGCAACAACTATCATTGAAAATCACCCCAAAGCAAGGAGGATTTGAGATGCTCAAATGTGTCTCCCCAACAACAACAGCAATGCCCCACCAAGTGCAAGATGATACTGGTACTATTTCTGATCTTCGTTGATTTAACCCATGGGTAGGCAAACTAAGGCCCGGGGGCCAGATCCGGCCCAATCGCCTTCTAAATCCGGCCTGCAGATGGTCCAGGAATCAGCATGTTTTTACATGAATAGAATGTGTCCTTTTATTTGAAATGCATCTCTGGGTTATTTGTGGGGCCTGCCTGGTGTTTTTACATGAGTAGAATGTGTGTTTTTATTTAAAATGCATCCCTGGGTTATTTGTGGGACATAGGAATTCATTCATTTCCCCCCCAAAAAATATAGTCCAGCCCCCCACAAGGTCTGAGGGACAGTGTACTGGCCCCCTACTGAAAAAGTTTGCTGACCCGATTTAAGCAATACCCCCTAACATGTCCTCATAAAAAGGAGTCTAGCAGGCGAGGCTGTTTTGAACCACATCGGTCAGACACGCACAGGTCACGCTATCAAATTATCTCTGTCATATTGTTCCCGCCTCAAAATGAAATACAGTGATACCTCGGGTTAAGTACTTACCGTATTTTTTGCTCTATAAGACTCACTTTTCCCTCCTAAAAAGTAAGGGGAAGTGTGTGTGCGTCTTATGGAGCGAATGCAGGCTGTGCAGCTATCCCAGAAGCCAGAACAGCAAGAGGGATTGCTGCTTTCACTGCACAGTGAACCCTCTTGCTGTTCTGGCTTCTGAGATTCAGAATAATTTTTTTCTTGTTTTCCTCCTCCAAAAACTAGGTGTGTCTTGTGGTCTGGTGCGTCTTATAGAGCAAAAAATACAGTAATTCGTTCCAGAGGTCCGTTCTTAACCTGAAACTGTTCTTAACCTGAAGCACCACTTTAGCTAATGGGGCCCCCTGCTGCTGCCGCTGTGCCGACGGAGCACAATTTCTGTTCTCATCCTGAAGCAAAGTTCTTAACCCGAGGTACTATTTCTGGGTTAGCGGAGTCTGTAACCTGAAGCGTATGTAACCTGAGGTACCACTGTACATACTTTATTTGATGAAAGGAAAAGACACCTCGCTACTGAACTGTTAATTGCAAAAGGCATTCGAGGGACAGGAAAGAAGCCAAGCTGCCCCTGGAATGCAAACGAAGCAGAGGGGTTTTGCAGGAGACAAGAACGAATTCACGTTCCGTGCCGCAGAACACAGACAGCTTCATAAAACGATGGCCGGCAATGCTTCCTTTTATTTTTGTCCTCCAGCAAGCCAAACATCCGTATGGCACCATGCTGTTATTTATTAGCAAACGATTGGTGAAGAGAGGGGTTTTGGTTTTTGTTTTTTTAAAAGAGGAGGTCCATCTCTAGGATTCTACAGCAGATGTTTCCTTTGCAGACTGTCAAGTCAGCAGGTGCTGGGCAAGGTGACTAATGCTATGGATTTTATAGTTCCCATACATGATTTATGGTTGAGGAAAGCTATTAGTCACCATTTTATAAAGCCTCTATAAGAGCAATGTTTTCAGGCTCCGCTGCTGTTGCTTTTAAAGGGGAAAAGTCACAACCCTCGGTAGATTAATAAAAATGATATGGCCGGGGTCAGAAAGCACACACGACTTCTGAGAAATGAGGCGTTATTGAGCTTGTGAATAGAAACGAGAGGTTTAGGTAAGACAGGCTCTCAGGGGGGAAATACTGGAGGAACCTAGTAGCCTATGAGCATGGGATGAATGTGGCCCAAGGCTGATTCATCGGCAGCTATCAGAGGTGAGCTAGCGGTCAGTGCCAAGATACACACCAGAGCCAGGAAGGCATCGATGCTCTGGCAAGGCTCCAGGCCAAACAGGAAGCCTTTCATAGCCATTCCTATCCATGAGGGTCCAATAGCTGGCCTCAGTGGGCAGGGCAAGTCCAGAGCCTGAGAATACGTCGGTGCTAGAAAGATTTTCTAAACTGCAGTTCTGATAGCTCACCACATGGGGAAGCCACACAGAGACATGAAGACCTCCTTCTCTGGCACTGCCTGATGCCCCTGAGTAAATCTTTGGCTGCACACACAGACCAGCCTACTTTCAGAAAACAGGACTAAGCATCGAGAAAGTGCTTTCCTTGGGCTAAGCCAGAGTGGTGTAGTGGTTAAGAACGGTGGACTTGTAATCTGGTGAACCGGGTTTGCTTCCCCGCTCCTCCACATGCAGCTGCTGGGTGACCTTGGGCTAGTCACACTTCTTTGAAGTCTCTCAGCCCCACTCACCTCACAGAGTGTTTGTTGTGGGGAAGGAAGGGAAAGGAGAATGTTAGCTGCTTTGAGACTCCTTCGGGTAGTGATAAAGCAGGATATCAAATCCAAACTCTTCTTCTTCTAAGATTCTCATCAGAGGAAAGTGAAACCAGCAGCCAGCAGAACAAAAGGGTGATGGATGGGAACAGTTCCGAGCCAAGCTACTTCTTCATAGAGATTTGTTCTGCTCCGTTGAATTGCTGCTTCCAAAATGAATATCAAAATGAGAAAATACTGGGCACAGACCTGCTTGCAAATGATATGTCAGAGCCACTCTCCTTTGCCCACTATTGTCGCTCATCAAATCAATTTTGTAGGTTTTCGTGGTGCTTCAAAAACCTGCAAAATCTTATTTGGTCAGAAATTAGACTGCCTGGGATCAATTCACTTAAAGAGCCACCTAGGCATATACTGTATTTTTCTGTGTATAACGCGCCCTGTGTATAAGATGTCTCCTATTTTGGGCGACTCAAATTTAAGAAAATGGGGGGGGGGGAGATGGCCCAGAGTTATTTGGTGGGAGCACTGCCAAAACTTGTTGAGCTTTTTTTTTGGGGGGGGTTGCCCAGCACTAGATGCAACCACCAATCAACCATTACATCACCTCTGACAAGCTCCTGCTCGCAGCTGCAACCAATCCCCCGTTCCCCCCACGCACTATCTGTGTATAAGACGACCCACCTTTTTTGACATTATTTTTGAGTAAAAAAACCCCTTGTCATACACGGAAAAGTATGGTATATACCTGCCCAAGCATTAAGATCAGTTGCAGAGTCCTGCTTGTATGTTCCCCTGTAGAGCTGGTTAGGGTGGCAGTCACAAGAGATGGCTCCCTATCTATGGTGACCCCAGGAGGCACAATTAGCTCCCTATCCATTTTCTTTTAGGTGGGATCTGAAAACAATTTAATTTCAGTCTGCTTATTAAAAGCATAAGAACACAAGAAAAGCTGCTCGATTAGGCCCGTGGCTCATCTAATCCAGCATCTGGTTCTCTCAGTGGCCAACCAGATGTCTACATTGAGAACTCACAACAGCACTCTCCCCAATTGTTTTGCAGCAGTTTTTATTACGAAGCATACTATCTCTCCCCCCCCATAATTTTTATTAAATTTTCTGATCTACAATTTAAAATATTCATTTAAACAACCTTAAAATATCAATGACTTCCCTTCTTCTCTTCCCATGGTTCATTTTGCATAACATAAATCCCTGCATATTTTATATAAACTAAACCATTCAGGATTCCATTATTACATCCATCAAAACTTATTTACACTGTTGAATTTATCTTAATGCTGCCCACGTTTTCAAATGTACACAATTCCCCCCGCCCATATATTCAATAAACATTTCCCAATCTTCTTTAAACGTATGTTCTTCTTGTTCTCTTATTCTATATGTTAGGTTCGCAAGCTGCGCATACTCCATCAGCTTAAGTTGCCTTTCTTCTTCAGTTGGGACCTCACTTGTTTTCCATTTTTGGGCTAACAAAACACAGGTCACAGTAGCGGCATACATAAATAACCTTTTTTGACACCTGGGAATTTCCATCTGAATTATCCCAAACAAAAAGGACTCTGTTTTTTGTGGTTTTTTGGGAAAGTATTTTTAAACATTTTTTTTCAATTCATTATGAATTATTTCCCAATACTCTTGTGAAGCATGCTATCTCTATCACTGGCGATAAAAAAGCCATCATGGCTAGGAGCCATAGATAGTCCTGTCCCCCATGAATTTGTCCAATCTTCTTTTAAAGTCATCCAAGATGGCGGCCATCACACATTCCATAGTTTAACTATGCTCTCCAACATATTATTATGATTATTATTTAGTAAATGTGTATACCCGCAGGTCTCAAGAGTGGTTCACAATATTGTTCCTTGTGTGGAAGTCCTGACCGAATTTCATTCTAATTTGCACTCTACATAGTGACATTAGCTCTAATACTCCCAGGCCACTTTGTAGTACCTCCCTTAGTACACGCAACCCCCCACTTACATGCGTTTGAGTCATGCATGACCGCGTACATGCACATTGCTGCGAACCTGGAAGTGGCATTAAAGGGGCGAAAATGTCTCCCCAAAGAGCGCAAAAATAGCAAAAATGGCACGGAAACAGCATCTAGCAACCCCACAAGCCTTTGCAAGGCAGTCCCAGGAGCCTTTGCAGTAACCACTGAGACTTGTGGAGTTTGAGCAAGGAGGATCAGAGGAAGTCTGGTAAGCGTTGCTGTTTTTTAAAGGGTTTTTCAAGGGTTTCCAGAGGTTTAGAGGGTGTTTGCAGGATTTTTCAATGGTGTTCCCAATATTCACGATTTCACTTAAACGTGTGGTGCCTCAGAACGTAACCTCCATGCAAATTGGGAGTTGCCTGCCCACATATGTGCGAATACGACTGCCCAGTCACAGTATTTCATGCATGGTACTGCACATTTTCCCCTGTTGGGAAATATCAACTGCCGAGTGAGGAGGAATTCAGATGGTGAAAATGTCACGGGGGGAGAGTTGATCTCTCCTTCATTGCTATGACCCTGATCAAATCCCCTTCTATATCGTACTGCCTTTACCTTTGAACAAAATTATGGGTGAGCCTATCACAGAACTTCTGTTTGATCCTACAACTTGAGGTGCCATGAACTTCTATGTTGTTTCTACATGAAAATAGAAGTTCATTTTCATTAGAAATCTTCTATTCTTTAACCAAGAAGCTCAGCCTATGAGCCTATTCGTTTTCAAGGAGATATGATTTGTCACTTGCAGGAGGGGTGGGTAAGGAGAGAGATAGACTCTCTCAGTTGTATGGATACAATATAAACTACGGTACTGTAGGCAAAAGACAGCTTGAAGAACGGGGGCTACAAATCCTTCAATACGCAGCCTGCCTTTTGAACAGTTGTTATATTACTGGATGCTGCCCCACCTGATGGATTATGGCACTGATGTATTAACCAAAAATTAAACCACACTCCTGGGAGGAGATCTGCTGACCTACAAAGAATGCAAACATGTGTGGATTTTCTATATTTACAAGGTTCCTACCATCGATGGATGAATGTGCTTCCTTGAAAACCAAAGAGGCTTAGTGATGTACGCTGCAGGCAACAGAACAGCCTGGGAACATTGTTTGTTTGTTTGTTTCATATATTTATATACTGCTTAATACAAAGGGGGGGAACCCTCTCAGTGGTTTTCAAAAAAAAGAAAGAAAACGTATAGCAGACAATGAAAGCATAAACACATTCATCTAAAATACAACCATACCGTATGATACAGTAGAAATTTCAGAAAGGCAAAAATGTAGCGGCACAACGTTTATCAACAAGTCCTCCTTTGAAGCAAAATTTTGTTAATGCTAATGGAACTGAGCAGGAGAGCAAGACGAGATGATATTTTCTATTTGCACTTTGTTGTTCAGCAAGGAACAATTTTTGCTGTGTGGATCTCCGGACATTAGCACTGACCACTTTCCCCATTACTTCCCTACTTCAAACCTATTTCTCCAGTGGGGTGTGTGTGTGTGTGTGTGTGTGTGTGTGTGTGTGTGTGTGTAAAAAGGTAAAGGGACCCCGGACCATTAGGTCCAGTCGTGGCCGACTATGGGGTTGCGGCGCTCATCTCGCTTTATTGGCCGAGGGAGCCGGCGTACAGCTTCCGGGTCATGTGGCCAGCATGACTAAGCTGCTTCTGGCGAACCAGAGCAGCACACGGAAACGCCGTTTACCTTCCTGCCAGAGCGGTACCTATTGATCTACTTGCACTGGTGTGCTTTTGAACTGCTAGGTTGGCAGGAGCAGGGACCGAGCAACGGGAGCTCACCCCATCACGGGGATTCGAACCGCCGACCTTCTGATTGGCAAGTCCAAGGCTCTGTGGTTTAACCCACAGCACCACCCGCATCCCAATATATACCGTATATTGGGGAAATGGCATCAGGAGGGAGCTAGAAAAACATCAGACATGTAGGCCTTTCTTAGACATCATTAAGGACTAAATCAGGAGCAGGGAAACTCAGGTCTGGGAGAATCTCTCTCTGGTTATCAGAGGTTTCCTGAGGCCATGCCTCAATGGCTCTGCTACAAACCCAACTCAAGTTCTTTCCCCTGTGTACTGTGTCCTTGAACTACGTTATTGCTTCTTGCTTGCCTGGATGGAGAAATGCATGCTTTGCCAGCAGCTGCATTTGGCTCCACCCATTTTTTGCCCTTGGCACCACCCACTGCAGGCCCTGGTAAGTTCCCATGATGAAATGCAGTTCTCAAAGCTTGCGGGGGGTGGGGGGTAGAATCCCCTCCCCTGGGCTAAAGGGATGGGGGGAAACAGTAACATGGCAGCAGTTTCCTTGTCCAACCTATGTGAGTTGATTGGTAATAGAGATGTGGAAAAGGCAGCACTCAAAATGGGATCCCCACACTCAAATAGCAAAACCTTCATTATGAGTTGAGTTCAGCCTGTTTCAGTGGAGCTCACATCCTATTTCCTGCCTATTCTTTTTTTTAAAAAAATCAATTAATTAACCTATTTCCTGCTAGATCTACAAGGATTGAAGAGGAAGCTGAGAGGCAATACTGACTATAAGAAAGAAGGCAAGCAGGCAAGGGCTGTCTGTGTGGGAGATTTGCAGCCAAATCTAACAATGCATATCTTTGCGAATTACCATGTACTGTACAGGAGTTAAGATCACAGAGCCACACTGGGGATAGGCGGACTCAAACCATAGAAATGTAATGGTAGAGAAGGTTCTGTGTGATGTCATTTCCCCTCTCTTGGGAGGGAAGAATCAAAGAAGTATTTCCTGTCCCTTCTCTCTCTCCCTTTTGACCAGCGATGGGAGCAGATGTACAGCGGTACCTCTGGTTGCGAATGGGATCCATTCCGGAGCCCCGTTCACAACATGAACAGAACGCAACCCGTGTCTGCGCATGCGCGTGATGTCATTTTGAGCGTCTGCACATGCGCAAGCAGCGAAATCCAGAAGTAACCCTTTCCGGTACACAACCTGAAAAGACATAACCTGAACCGAACGTAACAAGAGGTATGACTGTATATCTAACTGATTCAGCCTCAGGCACATGCCTGAGGCTGCTTATACTGTAAATACAATTGTTTTGCCTGCATTTAGTTTACTGCCATCGCTGCTGAGAACGAATGCGTGGCAATGAGTAAGTAAATCATATTTTAAAATCACTTCTCAGTCTGTTGTCTGATTCTTTGTCAAGCGGGGGAAGACATTTTGCTTTGCAGCTGAACTTAACTAAGTTCGCAACCTTAATTAAGTCTACAACCTAATTCCTATGCTTTCCTATGCTTAAAGATGGGATTTTAACTCTGCTCATCCCTCTGCTTTTAAACACAAGTGATAAGCTGAACTTTAGTCTTAACCCGCATACGTGGTCTGTAGAGGAATAAAATATAGGCAATATATTTCCTCACCTACCTAATAAAAAAACACCCCACAGTCTGAAGGCAGAATGAAGTTGATGCGACAGCATCCCGTTGGCCAAAAATGTATCAACCTCCAACAGAAGGAGGCAAGGCGAGGGGAACATATTAGCCCATGAAGATGTGAACACTTTAGATACCCCTTTTAAAAATAGCTAGATAGGAGATCATCTTTCAGCAGACAAACTGCAGGGGAGGAAAGAGTTAAAATAGGCCACCTTCCCTTGCATCGAGTTAGAGGCTGAATTAATAATAATAATAATAATAATAATAATAATAATAATACAGGTGCACCCCAAACAAACCAGAGTCCTGTCTGAAGAAGGTTAAGCCAAAGGCTTTGTTGAAAAGGTTCTGAGCTGAAGGAAGAGAGAAATAGTAACGTGGTGATTAATAAATACTTGACAGAAGTTTTAAGATTAATGCTATAATGTCAGTTTGCACAGCGACACTCCCTCCAGTATCATAACTATTACTTGTTATTAATTACCCAGCCCTTTTTTTATTATTAAACATCTTTGCTGCTTTCTGGGGAGAATCAAGTCCCAAATAAGACATCTGGCAAGTCACATTAACAATTCAGAAATTACTTACTTGTTATATTCCATTTAAGGAAGGAAGGAAGGAAGGAAGGAAGGAAGGAAGGAAGGAAGGAAGGAAGAAAGAAAGAAAGAAAGAAAGAAAGAAAGAAAGAAAGAAAGAAAGAAACCCTCTACACGTATGTGATGTTTCTTTGTGAAGGGGGGGAGAAAAAAGGGGGGAAGTACTCAGAGGCAAAGAAAGGTTGTGTTTGGGAGGTGAAGGAGCAGACTTAAAATGATTTATATGCTTCTTCTATTGTTCTAAAGGGATTTCTTTGACAGCTCCACTTATAAGTCTCCCTCCGCTCCCTCCAGCTGTCTGCAGACCCTCCCAATTCTCCCACGGCATAAATATATGATAGGAATACATTGGTGCACTTATTCGCGGGCCTTTGTTTCTGAAGCAGATACCGTCAATTGTACTGAACTGCACTTAATTAAGCAGCGGTTTTACGACGTGAGCTGCAAATGCACGGGGGACTGCCACAGGACTCCCAAAATTTATTACCCCGCAGCTTCAAGCAGGCAGCGTAGCAATATTATTCATGAGGCAAGAACATATTAAAAGCTGCGACAGCCCCAAACGAAAGAGAGGTAGGAAATTCACAGCTAGGCACCGTAAAAACGCCTCTCCTCAGTGGAGGCCCCTCTTTCCCAACAGGGTCAGCGTTAAAGGTGGTGGCCCTAGCCTAGAATTTGTAATCCTCCACTGATAGATTAAGAGGCTAGCCTCTCTCTCTCTTTTTTACGGCTTTGAGGTGTGAGGCCTGGTCAGGTGCAGGTTGAGCAAAGCCTTCCCCACCCGCCAGCTGAAAAACAAAGCAGGCTTACAGATAGAAAACCATGCTGAGGGAGCCACACTAGGTGGTGCTGTTATTACGGCAAACGTGGTCGTACCATTCACTTTCTGCTCTCCTCATCTTTTACAAACCCTCCAAGTGTCCCTGTTTTCCAGGGACAAGCCCAGATTCACAGAAGCCGTCCCGGTTTCTGATTTGATCCCGGAATGTCCTGCTTTTCCTCAGGATATCCGTATTTTCATCGGAGAAATATTGGAGGGTATTGGTAAAAGGTAAAGGGACCCCTGACCCCTGACCATTAGGTCCAGTTGTGGCTGACTTTGGGGTTGCGGCGCTCATCTCGCTTTATTAGCCAAGGGAGCCGGCGTACAGCTTCCGGGTCATGTGGCCAGCATGACTAAGCCGCTTCTGGCAAACCAGAGCAGCACACAGAAGCGCCGTTTACCTTCCTGCCGCAGTGGTACCTATTTATCTACTTGCACTTTGATGTGCTTTCAAACTGCTAGGTTGGCAAGAGCAGGGACCGAGCAACGGGAGCTCACCCCGTCGCAGGAATTCGAACCGCCAACCTTCTGATCGGCAAGTCCTAGGCTCTGTGGTTTAACCCACAGCGCCACCCGCTGTTTGAGGGTATGGAGTTGTGTCCCCCAGCCAAGGAGATAAGTAACTATACAACCTTTAGAAGACATCTGCAGGCAGTCCTGCATAGTTTTATTTTGTTTTTATATATGTTGGAAGCTGCCCAGGGTGGCTGGGGCAGATGAGCAGGGTATAAATAAAATTATTATTATTATTATTATTATTATTATTATTATTATTATTATTATTATTGACACCCCTTTTCATTAGAGAAATGTTGGAGGATATGATCTTATACCCTCCAACTATTAATGAGATTTATTTATTTATTTATTTAAATTGAAATGCCTTATCTTTTGGGGAGTGGCTCCTCAGTTAAGTAATTGCCGTCCCTCAGATGTTTGCTTAGCGCCATCTTTCAGAATGACACCCACACTATGCATTTAAAGTGCTAAAGCAGATGTGGGGGGTGCCATACTCTTACTTTGGGCTTTGTTGCTGCCATATTGTCTTGTGTCACCCCTTTTCTGTGTCACCAGCAAATACCATAGTTACCCCTCACTCTGCTAAATAAGGTCCTGGTATTTACAGTGGTGCCTTGGTTCTCAAACTTAATCCGTTCTGGAAGTCCGTTCCAAAACCAAAGCGTTCCAAAACCAAGGCATACTTTCCCCATAGTAAGGAATGCAAGATGGATTAATCCATTCCAGACTTTTTAAAAACAACCTCTAAAACAACAATTCAACATGAATTTTACTATCTAACAAGACCCTTTATCCATAAAATGAAAGCATTAAACAATGTACTGCAGTCACACAATCAAACAGTCAGTAGCTGAACTGGGTTCCACACAGTCACAAAAATAAAACAAAAAAGCCGCAAAAGCAAAAACGCAAAATAAATAGCAAAAACAGACAGACCTCAGCGTAACACTCAAAACAGAAGTGTGGCACTCAAATTGTCAGTGCAACACTCAAAACAGAGCATGTTAGGCCTTCTGAAACCTTCTGAAAAAGGTTTGCAAATCAGAACACTTACTTCCGGGTTTACAGTGTTTGGGTTCCAAGTTGTTTGAGTAACCAAGGCGTTTGAGAACCAAGGTACCACTACCACAAGGTACTTTATTCGTATAAAATACCACAAGGTACTTTATTCGTTTCACTGCTCCCTCAAAGATTCATAAAAACACAGCAATAGAAAACTCACTCGGGCCTTCTGCTTCTTAGTACCCACTGCCAAGCTTTTCTTATTCAACAGTCGGAGTTAGAAACTGCTCCCCCCCCCCTCTTTTAAGCCAAAATTCTCAGAATTCTCCTCAAGCTACTGTGTCTCTGATGAGGGTGCTTCCAGACAGAGGACGTTTCAAGCGGCAAAAGCAACTGTCAATGCCGTGGCCAGAGACCTTCAAGCAAGAGGAATTGTGTCGCTGGTCCAAGAGCATTTCTACATGTTGTTCCAAAGAGTAATGGTAGCTGGCAAACAGGAAGCACCTCATTGAAAAGCTACTTCCTGTTGTAGGGATTTAAAGCTCACTTCAGTGTTCTGTGCATTACAGTATCTCTGCCTCCTGCGCTCAGCCTGACAGCCTGCCTGAACTGTGCAGTAACTGTGACAGGTATCCTATACTCACACTACAATACTCAGCACCCTTAATGAACTACAGTTTCCAGGATCCTTTGGGGGGGATATGTCTTTTAAAGTTATAGCATGGATGCAAGCTCGCCTGCAAACCTGTTTATGTAATTAAACATCAGTGTTAATGGCACAGACCAAAATAACAAGTGTTGCTCAAAACCCTCTTTTCTCTTAATGCCTCCACCTCGGGTTACTGCGTCCACTATGCTGCTATGGAACTACAGACCCTGCAAGTGTCCCTATTTTCTAGGGACAGTCACAGCTATTATTATTATTATTATTATTATTATTATTATTATTATTAATTACTTATACCAGCCACCCTGGGCAGCTTCCAATAGAAGATTAAAAATACATTAAAACATCAGTCGTTAAAAAACTTCCCTGAACAGGGCTGCCTTCAGATGTCTTCTAAACATCAGATAGCTGTTTATTCCTTTGGCATCTGGTGGGAGGGCATTCCACAGGGCAGGTGCCACTACCGAGAAGGCCCTTTTCCTGGTTCCCTGTAACTTTGCTTCTCGCAGTGAAGGAACCGCCAGAAGGCCCTCGGCGCTGGACCTCAGTGTCCGGGTTGAACAATGGGGGTGGAGATGCTCCTTCAGGTATCCTGGGTCGAGGCCGTTTAGGGCTTTAAAGGTCAGCACCAACACTTTGAATTGTAAAAGCACAAAACAAATGTTCTGCAAAATTACCACCGCCACACCAATTTCTAAAGTTCCCTTCCTATGAGAAAGTCAGTTATCATGGCACCAAGGGTTGCCTACAGGTGTGAGGCAGAACCCAAGGATGTGAAGACTCCAGCTCATACAGGCTTATAAGCTAAAAATCACAATCATAATTTTATTATTTGCACCCCGCCCATCTGACTGGGTTGCCCTAGCCACTCTGGGTGCCTTCCAACAGATATAAAAACATAACAAAACACCAAACATTAAAAACTTCCCTATGCAGGGCTGCCTTCAGTTGTATAGTTATTTATCTCCTTGACATCTGATGGGAGGGCGTTCCACAGGGTGGGCGCCACTACCAAGAAGGCCCTCTGCCTCGTTCCCTGTAGCTTCACTTCTCGCAGTCAGGGAACTGCGAGAAGGCCCTCGGAGCTGGACCAGGTGTCCAGGTTGAAGCTCTGAAACGCCACCACAGGGGCGGACATCCAGGCCAAAAGGAACCACACTTTTTCATCCTTCCCTGTGCACAGCATCAAGCTTGTTAAAATTTCAGCAGTAAGGAGTGCAGGAGGAGAGCTGTACCCATATATATTTGAAGCAGGAAGATTTTGTGGTGGCCAACTGCCAGAAGCATGCGATTCCCCTCCCCATCCTATAGGGCATGGAACAGGTTTATGCACTCCACGCTAGACCTTTACTCAGTAAACGTTGCCCGTTGTACTGAACTGCACTTAATTATGTAGTAGTTTTATGAGGTGGGCGGCAATACCTACGGGACTGCTGCAAGGCCCACCAGATTTATGAAGCCTGGAACTCAGGCTGACAGCATAACAAGGCCTAAGAGGTAAATAGCATTCCGTGTCTCATTAGATGGTCTCTTAGCCCTCTATCTCAGGAGTTTTTGTTTCAGCTTCAAGACTGGCTGCAGACTAAAGGAAGGATCCTAATGAGGGAAAACTGGGAAGAATGGCCAGAACCAGGGCTGTTCTTCAGCCGGAACTCTCCGGAACTCAGTTCTGCCACCTCTCAGGTGGGCGCCATTGCCATTATAAGAGAACAAGGGAGGCGTTCACGGTGAATTCTGGCACCTCTTTTTCTAGGAAAATAGCACTGCCAGAAACTTCAAACCCCCCACACATTCAAAAGCAATTTTATTCGCTATGAAAGAAATACTTCTAACAGCAGATGCGAAAGATCACACCCTTGTTTTCTGAACGATTTAGGCCAGCATAATCGCAGACATGAATGGTAACAAACAGTCACATTCCCCTCTGATTCATGAGCATGTATTGAAAAGGGTGGACAAACTTCAATTCTTTAACCACTTTCGATGTGGTTGAAGAAAGAGCGGCTGAGAAAGCATAGCTAATGCTCATTAAGCGCATTCTGCCCCCACCCAACCCCCGCACCTCAAAAATTCATAATCTCAGTAGCAGCTCCGAGCCTTTTCTATGCTAATCTCTTCATCGGGGCTGGAACCTCCGCACAGCTGTTTTGTTTTGTTTTCAAAACGGCCGGGTTTATTACGGCAAAAGCAATATATTTGACTTGCGAGCAGCCAGCCACCGAAAAATAACCAAAAGAATCATTCCACTCGTCGGCCTTCTTCACCCACATCCTTTGACAGCGCGGGCAGGACTTAGCCACATGCTCCCAGATCGTTTGGGGAAAGAAATATTGCAGGGTTTGGAAGCTGGCTGCACACCCCCACAAGGATGGAAAAACTATCACCGTTGTGTTTTGTTTTTTTTTACCAAACACACACACACCAACCACCCTACACTTGTGCGGTAGAATGCTTTGAATATACACAGATTTTTCAGTTATTGGACCTCTTGGATTTTTAAACCTCTCTGACTCCCAGCCAGACAGCCTCTGCCTGTGTTGAAAGAAGCCATTCTTATGCCCCCCACCCTTTCGTGATTGAAACTAGAGCTTTCCCTTTCCCGGAATAATCGCTTGGCTGAGCCATTCCCCTAATTTTTCACTTTGCAGACGGACTCCCCCTCCGCCCCAACCAACCATGGCCCCTTCACATCTCATAAGGGAAATTATGTGGCATGCTGATTGCTGCGCAAGGTTGTGCTGAACCGGGTGCAACAGCTAGGCAGACCCACAAATTACTGAAATAAAGAGCAACGTTACCACATGTCCAGCAGCAAACAGACCCATTTTTGCCTCTTCCAGCCTAGTGACAAAATGCGAGCAAACAGAGCCCTGCTACAGGCTCAAAATGGCCAAGAGATCCATTATTTGTGATACTGTCATAGAATCATAGAATTGTAGAGTTGGAAAGGACCACAAGGCTCATGTATTCCGACCCTCTGCAATGCAGGAATCTTTTGCCCAACAACTCTGAGATTAAGAGTCAGGCTCTACTGACTGAGCTCTCCAGCAGCCAACTCTACATCCATTTGCCTAGAAGCAAGGGTGAAGAAGAAATTTTTTCAGCTTTCATTATAGCTTAATTGGTGTGGAGGGTGTGTGTGTGTGCTCTGTCCCGTTGAAGTAGCGATGGTGACCCTCACCCTTCTTCTGACAGGAAATGTTCTGCGGGGGTCAGTTGGCAGAGGAGTAAGAAATGTCTCTATTTTCATCTGAGGAATGAGAATACGCAAGATAAAAACAGCTCTCCCGTATCTGAGGATCACAGAGCGGTTTGCAACACAAAAGCACAAAAATACATAACATAGCAAGAAATAAATCAGTGACCACCTTGGTTGTTTATTTTATTTTATTTTTGAAATCATTTTTGTTTGATTTTATAAATGTCAATTAATTACAATACCAAATACATATCCATAAAGTGAGTTTTCTCTGAATCTCAGGACTTCCTCCCATCCTCTCCATGGGTCCTGTTGTCAACATTTCCAACTGCCTATTATTTAATAGTCTATGTTTTGTATCTATCCATATTGTCCATAGTATTTGTTGCATTACAAGTGAAATTAAAATCCTGCTAATATTTTCATCTGCTTACAGTGGCCTCCTAAATAAATTATAAACTTTTCCCATTCTTTCTTGTAATTCTTATCTTCCTGGTCTCTTGAATTTTCCAGTCACTTTTGCCATTTCAGCACAATCTAACAGCTTAGTTTGCCATTCTTCTCTGGCAAGGACTGTTTCTTATTTCCATCTCTGGGCTAGTAGCATCCATGCTGCTGTTGTTGCATACATAAAGAGTCTTTTCTTGATTATTTAAATAACCAAAGACCTGGGAGGAGAGGAGTGTTATTGCCTGGTGCCTAAATATATGCACTGAAGGTACCAAGCAAGCCTCCCTGGGGAGATCATTCCACAAATGGGGAGCCACCACGGAAAAGGCCCTTTCAAATTCAGCAGCATCCCTGGATTGTGGCTCTGAAGCATATAACGTTACATAGCTGAAGTATGTTGGTATATACATACAAGTTTCTAGCTGACCACAAAAGCAAAACAAAAAGAATTCACAGGGAACCAATGGAAAGTGATCTCAAACACCTTTCAGGAACAGGCAACAGTTAATAAGGGTTAATCTCTCCTTTGCCCAGCCTCACACAGCCATTCCTACTCAAAATTAACAGAGCAGCCCAGGGAAAGTAATAAAATTTCTTAGCAGCAAAATCAGGGCATTGCCTCTTTAATGTACCAAGTGAAGTTCTGAAAGACAGAGCCCCAATTGTAGCGCTCAACTAAACAGGATGGCTGTTTTAACACTGTTCAAACTTATGGTAGCCATTAAACTCTAACCTCACTTCCCATTACAACACTGCACTGCGAACAGCTATTTACTGCTAATTGAACCAGCCAGAAATGATCATAACTCAAAAATGAAAAATTGAGAGGGCAGGGAGGTACCAAAACAAATAAAACAGAATGCCTTTTCAAATGCATTTTGTGCTGTATTTGCAGTTCATCAGGCCTGTGCACATATGATTAATGGGACAGTTAGAGGGCCAAATGTAATGTATAAACTAACACCAACACAAATGGCAGAAAAAGGAGACATGAAATTGTATTTCTGCTCACTACTCCAGGAGACATGTGTTGTTTGTAACTGCAGTTTAAGCTACAACTGCAGGTGGCACAAGAGAAACCAGTTACAGATAGGTAGCCGTGTTGGTCTGCCATAGTCAAAACAAAAAAAATTTTTTCCTTCCAGTAGCACCTTAAAGACCAACTAAGTTAGTTTTTGGTATGAGCTTTCGTGTGCATGCACACTTCTTCAGATACCGTATTCTTCGTATCTGAAGAAGTGTGCATGCACACGAAAGCTCATACCAAGAACTAACTTAGTTGGTCTTTAAGGTGCTACTGGAAGGAAAAAAAAAATTTGTTAAGAGAAACCAGGTGATTTTTAACCAGCCAAGCCTTCCCTTCTTTCCAGCTGCAAATTCTAATCTATTTCTCAAGCAATAGCACCACAAACCTGACCTCAAATCTCTGCCCTGTATAGTTTCCAAACCAACAAACAAAAGTCTGAAGAAAATGTTTTTGTGACTGATAGATTGCCTGTCCTTCTTCGAAACAACGAGGGAAAGTGTGCTCACACATGGACGAGATTTGAGGCTCATCCACATTTAGCTACGTTATCTGATCTCGTTCTTCTCTTTTATGAATGCCAGCGCTCACAAACACCTGCATCACTTGATATGCACCACTTAGATACTGTTTGCTGGATGACTGGCGTCACTAGCGGCTGAATGTGTGACGCAATTTAATTGAAAAGTGTTATGTCCCCTGGGCCAGCAGGGGGATACTGTAGATAGTTCAGGTCCACATATGCAAATAAGGGATCGAAAGTGACGTTCAGTGATTGGATAGTTACAGAAAATGGTTACTGTTGCGTTCTAGTGGAGCTCTATATAAGCAGGCTGGCTGAACCCTTCAGTTCAGTTCAGTTCTGGCCTGGGAATAAACAAGAGCTGTTTGAAGAATCACTGTGTCGAAAGCTCTCTGGTTCTGGTACTTTATGAAGAGATTGGAAGAACCGGGGCATCCAAAGAGAAGCCATATCTCACACCAGGGGTCGCCAACCAAAGGCCCATAGGCCACAAGCGGCCCATGGGGGTTGTTTTACCGGCCCCCGAGCCGCCCCCGAACCAAGCCACTCGCTCGGCGAGTCCTCGCACACTGCGCTAAACCAGCGCAGCGCGGTGCAGGGACTCGCTTCCACAGTGCTGAAAATCGCATCTGCGCAGAGGTCAGAAATCGCGAGCGTGCGCCAGCCCACGGAGGGGGCTCTTCGGCAGTGAACCGGCCCAGGCAAGGTAAGCTTTGCCAACCCCTGTCTCACACCCAACTGCTAAGACCATCAGCGCAAAACTTGATGAGATGTCATTCACACCATCCACAATTTACATTTTGGGAAGTAAATAGACAGCAGGCCCCTTGATACAGATCAGCCCCTGGTGTGGGAAATGGGGGCTTTAACCCTTTACCATCACGACCCCCTCTGCAGTCCCAATCCAGATTGTGTTGGAAGGAAATCTCCCATTCATACCAGTAGAATATTTTCTTTAAATGCTTACAGCAGGTGCAGGGGTTCCAACCCAAGTCCAGACAACAGGGAGCTCTCCATCTCCTCTTCCAGGAGTCCTGTTCCAGTTTGGGCCCTCAGCACCATATTTTTCTTCTTCTTTTTCTTTTTCTTCCTCCTCTTCCTCCTCCTCCTCTCCATAAATGTGCCTATTATTATTATTATTATTATTATTATTATTATTAAACCACCCTATACCTGGGGGTCTCAGGGCGGTTAACAGAATAAAATCAAGATATAAAAACCACAAAATATATAATAATAAAAAACCACAACCCATTTGCCCCCCCCCCCCAAAAAAAAACACAAATGCATTTTAAAAGGGCATAGGATGTAAATCAGAACAACCAAAGGCCTGGTTAAAAAGGAACATTTCTGCCTGGCTCCTAAAGGTGTATAATGAAGGCGCCAGGTGAACTTCCCTGGGGAGAGCATTCCACAGACAGGGAGCCACTGCAGAGAAGGCCAGTTCTCGTGTTGTCACCCTTTGGGCCTCTTGAGGAGGGGGCACACAGAGAAGGGCCTCAGAAGATGATCTCAGGGTCTGGGTAGGTTCATATGGAGAGAGGCGGTCCTTGAGGTATTGTGGTCTTGAGGTGTGTGTGTGTGTGTCTGTCTGTCTGTCTGTCTGTATTTACAGCTTACCACCAAGCCTGATGAAGAGTGAGTTATGGATGGAAAACTTGAAAGCATGCTCAATGCTTTGTGACATTTTAGGTGGCCCTAATCATTACCACTCCTGCCAACCTAGCAGTTCGAAAGCACAAAGCGCAAGTAGATAAATAGGTACCGCTCTGGCGGGAAGGTAAACATCATTTTCATGCACTGCTCTGGTTCACCAGAAGCGGCTTAGTCATGCTGGTCACATGACCCAGAAGCTGTACGCCGGCTCCCTTGGCCAATAAAGCGAGATGAGCTCCAGAGTCGGCCACGACTGGACCTAATGGTCAGGGGTCCCTTTACCTTTATCTTTAATCATTACCAACAAAACTTTTCCGAAGTTTTGAAAGGGATTTGCATGGATGAGACCAATATTCGCCAACATGGTGCCCTCCAGATGTTTCTGGACTCTACTTTCCATCTACCCAAGCCAGCATGTCAATTGGTGTGGGGTACTGGGAGCTGTAGTCCAGCAACATCGGGGGAGGGAGACACACCACACTGGTGACCTTTGAACTACGTTACTAATTATTCCACGGTACTTTTACACAGAAATAGGCTTTAAGATGAAATGTGTGCAGATGAGGGCGACCAAGAAGATTAAGGGTCTGGAAACTTGTGAGTGAGTTGGGTATGTTTAACCTGGAAAAGAGACTGAGAGGAGATATGATAACCATTGTCAAACATCTCAAGGCTGTCACAAGGCTTGTTTTCTTCTGCTCTGAAGGCCAGGACCCAAACCAATGGATTCAAGTTACAAGAAAGGAGATTCTGGCTGAACATCAGGAATAACTTTCTGATGGTTAGAGCTGTTTGACAGTTGAACGGACTCCTATGAGAGGTGGTGGACTCTCCTTCACTGGAGGTTTTTAAGCAGAAGTTGGATGGGCATCTGTCATGGATGCTTTAGTCGAGATTCCTGCATTGCAGGGGGTTGGACTAGATGACCCTTAGGTCCCTTCCGACTCTACAACTCGATGATTCTACGATATTTCAAAATGTGGTTAGTAGTAAATGTGCACAGCATTTAAAAAACAGCACCAACTCGTATGATAAAAAGCGAGTACATAAAGGTTTCGAAAACCACACCGTAAGAAGGTCTTTGACAGAGGTTTGGGAAAGGTATAAAAATCTGTTGGAAGCAAAAACTCCGTATTGGTTGTCACCACTAGAAGCATTGAGTGTGAAAAAAATCAATATGAAAGGGGGGTGGGCAACATATCAGAATTTAATAACAAAAACAGAAGGTAAATGGAGGCTGAAGTCGTTTGAGGTAGTTAAGGAATATATTAATGATTGGCTGCATTATTTTCAAATCAATGAAATGTTTAAAAAAGATCTGATACTAAGAGGCTTTGAGGATAAAGAGTCGGAATTTCAGAAAGAAATAATAAACAGTGATTTTAAAGTTTTGGCTAAAATGTATAAGATACTATTAGAATAGCATACAAAGGATGAAGAGGTAAAATCGGTTATGATTGACTGGGCCAAAGATTTTGGATATAATATACAGATGGAGGATTGGGAGAAATTATGGAAAGAAGGTTTAAGATTCACTGCATGCACAACAATAAAAGAAAATGTGATGAAAATGATGTATCGATGGTATGTAACACCAGTGAAGTTAGCAAGGATGTACAAAGGATGTAACAAATGTTGGAAATGCAAAGAAAAAGAGGGTACATTCTATCATATGTGGTGGGAGTGTAAGAAAGTAAAAAGCTTTTGGGAAATGATATATAACGAATTGAAGAAAATGTTTAAGTACACTTTTGTTAAGAAACCAGAAGCGTTCTTACTTGGTATTACAGGGAACGAGATAAATAAGAAAGGAAGCTATTTTTATATGCAGTGACTGCAGCAAGAATATTGATGGCACAGAAATGGAAGCAAGAGGAGCTACCTACACTAGACGAATGGAGAATGAAGATGACGGACTATGCAGAACTTGATAGACTGACGGGAAGGATCCGAAATCGACGAGATCAGAGATTTTTAGAAGATTGGGAAAAGTTTACAGAGTATATGCATAAATTAAGTGATAATCAAATAACGCTTGTAAGCTTTAATGAAGCTCTGTAAGAAGAAACGTTAGAATGTGAGCAAAATAAGACTTAATCTATAAAAATAATGGAAGTAAGGTTTTAGAAATGTGCAAGAAATTAAGAAGTGAAGGAGTATCAGTCAAGTTGAGGGAAGTCAAAAAGAGAATGGATATAAAAAAGATGTATGAATTGTATAAATTTTGTATTGGAAAAATTGAATAAAAATAATATTGGGGGGAAAAAACAGCACCAACTCCTTAGCTTTTTTGTGTGTGCAAATCAGTCAATAAAAAAAACAGATATTTCCAAGTTGTTTCCCTACCGCCACCCTCCAGACCGATCATAAAATAAGCTGTGAATCACGACAGGAAAAAGGGGGTTGCCACGAGAGTGCAGGCTTTTGCATTTCTATTCTAAGTCCAAGCCTGGAAAGAAAAGGAAATTAAAACTTTTTAAAATAGAGCCTTAGTCATGACCCTCTAAGCCAGTGGGGTCGCATTTTTCAGTTTGAGAAACATTGTGCCTTCTCTTCCCCCGCCCCCACAATCTATGTACATTTCATGAAAGCATTGCCCTAGGAACCCAAAACTAATCAATCTCATTTTTTCATTTTTTTTTTTAAAAAGGTGAGGTAAATAAATTTAATAAAATGCCCTTAGGTCAAACTACTAGAATGTATACAAAGGATTATACTCTCCAACCAGTACAATATAGGCATGTCTTTAAGTTAACGCCTTACATTAAAAACCTGACAGTACCAAATTATCGAAGGTTATTCTCCAAAGCCAAACTAAGCGTCTTTCCTTCTGCAGTGTTGGATGGCAGGTTGAGAGGAGTTCCCTACCAGGACAGACTTTGCTCGTGTGCTTAAGACATCGATTCCATAAAACATATATTGATGCTCTGTGCGAAATAGGAGCAAGCCAGGGCTGAACTGATATTACCCTTGCTGGTACCTTTCCCAGGAAAATCAGAGGCTCACTATGTCAGTTTCCTATTGGAAGACCAGACAAACGCTAGAACATTAGCAGTGGCGAAGTTTTTATCGGTGGTTGCAAGAACCAATGATCCCTATCTTTAAGTCTGAACAAAACACTTGCTTAACCTGGAGGTAGGCTGTCTGAATTGTGCATTGCTTTGTAACAATTTGTTGGGTCAAAGATTGATTGATTGATACTCTCCAACCAGTTAACTAGATGTCTATTCACATATCACATATTCAGATTTTCATGGGAGTCCAGATGTGGGTAGTGACCCACATACTTGGGTGGGTGGTAACTGTGGGTCCCAACCACAGAATCTTGGAAGAAGATTCCAGTTCCACTGAGCCCCACCAACGTAGTTGGGTCCTTTTAAGCTTTACCTTAAAGATGGTGTGTGTGTATGGTATTATTATTATTATTATTATTATTATTATTATTATTATTATTTCTTCCGTTGTACAGAAGCCACTCATGGAACATATTTATTTATTTAAAAGATTCTAGGGCAGTGTAAAGGTAAAGGTAAAGGGACCCCTGACCATTAGGTCCAGTCGTGACCGACTCTGGGGTTGCGGCACTCATCTCACTTTATTGGCCGAGGGAGCCGGCGTACAGCTTCCGGGTCATGTGGCCAGTATGACTAAGCCACTTCTGGCGAACCAGAGCAGTGCACGGAAACGCCGTCTACCTTCCCACCAGAGCAGTACCTATTTATCTACTTGCACTTCAACGTGCTTTCGAACTGCTAGGCTGGCAGGAGCAGGGACCAAGCAATGGGAGCTCACCCCGTCGCGGGGATTCGAACCGCTGACCTTCTGATTGGCAAATCCTAGGCTCTGTGATTTAACCCACAGCGCCACCCACGTCCCTAGGGCAGTGTACAGTAGTCCAAATAAAAAATGTTTCACACTATATACAATGGTATCTCAGAAGTCAAACAGAATCCATTCCAGAAGTCCGTTCGACTTCCAAAACGTTAGGACACCAAGGCGCGGCTTCCGATTGGCTGCAGAAGCCGCAGAAGCCCCCTAGGATGTTCAGGTTCCAAAGAACGTTCGCAAACCGGAACACTCACTTCCGGGTTTGCGGCATTCAGGAGCCAAAACAGATGAGTACCAGCATGACAAGATACTACACAGAACAAAAATTCAAAACACTAACCTGTTTTTTTTAATTTTTGAATGGAATACCCTTCCAAAAAGTCATCTGGAAAAGCTGCTCCTGAGTATCTCGGGTAGCATTTATTTCAAAGGAACCTTCACATGGCATCATGTTCTAGAATTTTCCAGGGTTCAAACCCCAGGACACAGCTACTGAGCAGAGTGGAATTGTGCATTATAACAGCCACTTGAAATAGCCTCAGCATGGTGGCTGCTCTACAGGGGTATTCAAGAAACATTGTTTGTATTGAAATTCCATTCATTTTCATTATTTGTTTTATTATTCATTTAGTGACTCAGATTGGCAGAGGGTTTTTTGACATCCTCGGTGCAGCTACCGGTAATTTCAGCAGCCATGCCTCTCTAGGCAGTAGCTACTTTATTTTCCCAGAATGCTCTAAATATTGGATTGTTCCACCTAATTCTTTGTGAAAAATGGCAGCCACCATACACACAAAATGACAGCTGTCACTTGCAATTACCTTTTTGGTGGTTGTCACTTTCCTCCCAGAATGGTGCAACACAGTGCTATTTTTCTAGGGGGAAATGGTGTCCGAACTCACTTTGAACACTGTTCTCTTATAATGAACATTGTTCTCTTATAATGGCAATGGCGCCCACCTGAGAGGTGCCAGAACTGAGTTCCAGCAAGTTCTGGCTGGGGGAAAAAGCCCTGGAGCAACATGTACAGCATTCTGGGTAAATAAAATGGCGGGTGAAATTATTTGCTCCACTAAAGAAAGATGCCCTCCATTATCCCAAATGTGTGGTTAGTCACTGCAAATGAATGAAAGCAACCCAGTGTTCTACCTCTTCTTTATTTATGCCATTCAATTAAATTAACATTGATTTTCCATTTCTTACAGACTGAACACTCATCCTATTGCTGTGTGCAGTAGCCATAAAACATAGTCTGGCAAACCAGATGGATATCCCCCATTGGTTCAGGATTTTCGCAACCTACCACACTACATCCATGGCAGTATCAGGGTGTAGAATGGTAGCTCTCCATTTAATAGGCACAAAGCACTTACGATTCTGTGTCTGAGTATACTCTACTGTAAAACCAAAGTACAGGACTCAGCTACACTAGTAAAGAAACAACCATTTGAATGCACTTTAAACATGCAACACCAGATGGCGCCAGAGAGCAATAAATTTTTATATGTGTTTTTCCATAAGGTCTTTTTTTGTAGTGTTGTTCTAATTTCTGACTTATTTATAGCTGTGTCCCCGTCCCCCCCATGTGGCCTCATAGTTAGGCTGCTTAAACCCCACTGATTCTGAATGCATGCCCAAATACCCATAGGGTTGAAGCCCAACTGGCTATTGCAATGTGAACTTTTATAGCCAAAGGCCTACTTTGTGAGATTTTAAGTTAATTTCAGGTTTCAAACAGAGCCTCCTTTCAAAGAAGTACGTTTGCTGAAGAGATCCTTTGGTCACAGAATGATTTTCAGGAAATAAGGCAATTCTGCATGGGAGTTCACCCCCTCTCAGAAGTTTAATAGAAGGTTATTCCTCAGTTCTACTCTCTGCAGTGAAATTGATCCAAGTCAGACTGAGCCAGGCCAAGTTGTAGGGTGTTTATTTATGGGAACTCTATATAGTGACGTAACTGAAAATTCTGAAATACAGGTGCTCTTTATGACAATCTCCATAGCCAGACCCCGTATACACCACACCCTTTCTAAGTCTATACAACAGTTATGATTTTTTACTTTTGAAGGCATTCTGGCTTCAATAGCAACCCAGCTTCTTTCAAACTTCCTATTGTCTCTTGTGTAACATTCAGTCTGATGAAGAACTCTAGCAGCCTTAAAAAAAAAGCTTGCTCGCTATTTTGTGACACCTGGAATACTGTGTCCAGTTCTGGGTGCCAATATTTAAGAATGGTACAGTAGTACCTCAGGTTACAGACTCCGCTAACCCAGAAATAGTACCTCAGGTTAATAACTTTGCTTCAGGATGAGAACAGAAATTGGACGGCAGCAGCGTGGCAGTAGCGGGAGGCCCCATTAGCTAAAGTGGTACCTCAGGTTAAGAACAGTTTCAGGTTAAGAACGGACCTCCAGAACGAATTAAGTTCTTAACCTGAGGTACCACTGCACTGACAAGCTGGAACGTCTGCAAAGGAAGGTGACCAAGATGATCAAGGGTCTGGAAACCAAGCCTCATGAGGAATGGTTGAGGGAGTTGGGCATATTTAGCCTGAGAAAGACAAGACTGAGAGGAGATATGATTGCCGTATTCAAATAATTCAAGGGCTGTCACACGGAAGATGGAGCAAGCTTGTCTTCTCCAGCTCCAGAGGGAAGGACCCAAACCAATGGCTTCAGGTTACAAAAAAGGAGATTCTGACTAAGCATCAGGAAGAACTTTCTGACAGTAAGCGCTGTTCAACAGTGGAACAATCTTCCTCAGAAGGTGGCGGACTCTCCTTCCTTAGAGGTTTTTAAACGGAGGTTGGATGGCCATCTGGCATGGATGCTTTAGTTGAGATTCTTGCATTGCAGGGGGTTGGACGTGTCCAGAGGAGGGCAACCAAAATGGTCAAAGGCCTGGAAACGATGCCTTATGAGGAACGGCTAAGGGAGCTGGGCATGTTTAGCCTGGAGAAGAGGAGGTTAAGGGGTGATATGATAGCCATGTTCAAATATATAAAAGGATGTCACATAGAGGAGGGAGAAAGGTTGTTTTCTGCTGCTCCAGAGAAGCGGACACGGAGCAATGGATCCAAACTACAAGAAAGAAGATTCCACCTAAACATTAGGAAGAACTTCCTGACAGTAAGAGCTGTTCGACAGTGGAATTTGCTGCCAAGGAGTGGGGTGGAGTCTCCTTCTTTGGAGGTCTTTAAGCAGAGGCTTGACAACCATATGTCAGGAGTGCTCTGATGGTGTTTCCTGCTTGGCAGGGGGTTGGACTCAATGGCCCTTGTGGTCTCTTCCAACTCTATGATTCTATGATTCTATGATTCTATGACCCTTGTGATCCCTTCCAACTCTATGATTTTTGTTGGTCATAGTAATGGGACTTGGGAATTTAGCTCATTGTCAGCCAGTTATTTTTTAACATTTAGCTCTGCTAAGAAATATGCAGCGAGATTTTCTGACAGTAAGAACTTGGAGAAGCAAATCCTCCTGCCCACCCCCCACCTAAAACGCAGTCGCAAAAAGCAAGCTGGGGAATATATGCCCCTAATGATGCCTTTTATTTGACTGGCAAACTCCCCGTCCGCACTCCCACACATGAAGCAACACCCTCTGTGCAAGTCAACAAACACTGCCTGGACTTGCGGCGCTATAATTTGGCGTTCTTGCCAAACCAGAGGAACGTTCTGAGACAGATCACCTTCGTCAAGAAAAACACAAGAAGCCAACATGCACACCGGCAGAGAAGCTAAAAGTTATTTCCACACACTCTCCTCTGCAGGCACAGGCTGCTTGGAAAGAGTATTTGACATGTGGAGGGCATGAATATGTCAAAATAAACTTTGCACTGTTCGGGTAGCAGAGAGAGAGAGAGAGAAAGAGAGAGAGAGAGAGAGAGGGAGGGAGTCAGAAGGACAGTGAATTATTTTGTTTGGAAGTACTTGTTATCCAAGAAAAAAAAAATGCATTCTTTAGTTTGAGCTACACAGGAAGAAGTTTTTCCCCCCTCCTCCTTTGAACCCCCAATTTATCTTTATTATATGGTCACCCTCCCACGGAAGGAGAAAAGGTGTCTCTGAGTTATTATGGCAGTCCTGGAATTAAGCAGATTTTTATATGTCTCTGAGTGTATTATATATATTCTGCAACATCTGGCTGTAAATGTGTTATTTCCCCCCCCCCTTCCCCACACACAGTCCAGGTCGCCCCAACCTTTCTTTCATTTCCACGGTTAAATTTTAGGGTGGAAGAAAACAGACATTTTGTTGCTGCTATTGGTAAGCAATTGGGAATTGGGAAACTCATGCTCATCTACTGCAAATCGCTCAAGAGATCTTGCACTAGATCTCACTCTACCTTCTGCCCCCACCCCTGCCCTGTGGTAATGAAATACAGAAATTTATTCCCAACAGCCTAAGCTGTAGTAATCTGTCCTGCCATTGTTCCAATAAAAATATTTTGTTGTTGTTTAGTCGTTTAGTCGTGTCCGACTCTTCGTGACCCCATGGACCAGAGCACGCCAAGCACTCCTGTCTTCCACTGCCTCCTGCAGTTTGGTCAAACTCATGCTCGTAGCTTTGAGAACACTGTCCAACCATCTCGTCCTCTGTCATCCCCTTCTCCTTGTGCCCTCCATCTTTCCCAAGATGGAAAAGGGTCTTTTCCAGGGAGTCTTCTCTTCTCATGAGGTGGCCAAAGTATTAGAACCTCAGGTTCAAGATGTGTCCTTCCTGTGAGCACTCAGGGCTGATTTCCTTCAGAATGGATAGGTTTGATCTTCTTGCAGTCCATGGGACTCTCAAGAGTCTCCTCCAACACCATAATTCAAAAGCATCGATTCTTCGGCGATCAGCTTTCTTTATGGTCCAGCTCTTACTTCCATACATCACTGCTGGAAAAACCATGGCTTTAACTATACGGACCTTTGTTGGCAAGGTGATGTCTCTGCTTTTTAAGATGCTGTCTAGGTTTGTCATTGCTTTTCTCCCAAGAAGCAGGCGTCTTTTAATTTTGTGAATCTTTAGAGAGACCTATTATTAAATTCCCCAAGCGTATACATGCCTTGGTACAATACAGTACTGGAGATCCCTCTCAGTGTCAAAGAGTGTGAGTCACACAGCCAAGGCGGGGAACAATGAACTTTGTGTTCTCCCAGGGAAGGTTTGGTACTTTCCCCTGTTAATAAAAGGCTTTTTTATGTAATTGCATCCATGCAGTCACTCCAGGGGGTGTGGTTATCATCAGGTAATCTCACCTTGCGGACATGAGAGTCAGTTGGCTTTGTGTCAAAGCTCCATAATCCCTTTGGATGAGCCGGTGCATCTTAAAATAACTTAATGCACACCTCATGCCATGCTCTGTTGCGCAACCAGCCCAGCAACGTGTCACTCGGATGACTCCTTCTCATCCTGAACTCAGTATGTCACCTTGGCAAAATTCTATTTTAAAGAGGTAGCTCTTGTTGACATATTATGGAGGTGTCACCCAAGAGCCCTTCTGTGAAAAGAAATCACAGCTTGAGGAGTAACTAAAAGACTTACAGTAACTAACTCCACATGTTGAGATGCTCAGTGTTGAGCAGATAGTGGATTATGGATTGTGATTGTGATTATTCCCCACCCATTCGACTGGGTTGCCCAGCCACTTTGGGCAGCTTCCAACACATATAAAAACATAATAAAACATCAAACATTAAAAACTTCCTGATACAGGGGTACCTCTGGTTAAGAACTTAATTCGTTCTGGAGGTCGGTTCTTAACCGGAAACTGTTCTTAACCTGAGGTACCACTTTAGCTAATGGGGCTTCCCGCTGCCACCATGCAATTTCTGTTCTCATCCTGAAGCAAAGTTCTTAACCCCAGGTAATATTTCTGGGTTAGTGGAGTCTGTAACCTGAAGTGTCTATAACCTGAAGCGTCTGTAACCCAAGGTTACAAACCTAACCTCTACAAGGTTGTCTTCAGATGTCTTCTGTTTGACATCTGATGGGAGGGCATTCCACATGGAGGGTGCCACTACCAAAAAGGCCCTCTGCCTAGTTTCCTATAGCTTTACTTCTTGCAGTGGGGGAACTACCAGAAGGGCCTCAGAGCTGCACCTCAGTGTCCAGGCTGAGCAATGAGGTAGAGATGCTGCTTCAGATATACTGGACCGAGGCCATTTAGGGCTTTAAAGGTCAGCACCAACACTTTGAATTGTGCTCGGAAATGTACTGGCAGGCAGTGTAGATCCTTTAAGAGCGGTGTTGTATGGTCCCAGTGGCCACTCACTGAGAAAAGCCAAGTTCTAGTTAAATACTGAGCTGTATAAAATTATGCATGGTGTAGAGCAGGGCCTGAACCTCAGGCTCAGTGGCTGAAAGTGGCCCTCCAAATCTTTCTATGTGGCCCTTGGTCCTGCTTCTCACCTCCTTGTCAGGCTGGGAGGTGTCATTAAACTCCAGCCATATCTCTTGCTTTCCTGGATGCTGGACAGAGATGGTTGGGTCCGTGTTTGTAGAAACTAGACTACTATACCTGAATCATAGCTCAGCTGGTAGAGCATGAGACTCTTAATCTCAGGGCTGGGGGTTCGAGCCCCACACTGGGCAAAAGATTCCTGCACGGCAGGGGGTTGGACTAGATGACCCTCCTGGTCCTTCCAACCCTACAATTCTATGATCCTATACAAAAGTAAACTTTACACTCATTGCTCCACCCTCTTGAGCCTCTGACCTTACTCATCGCTTGCAAGTCGACCCCAGAAGGTTTCTAGAAAGAAATGTGCCTCTTGGGCTGAAAATAGGTTTCCTAGTAACCTAGAAAAAGTGGATTGATTAGATATATGGTTTTCTTAATCCCACTCATAACTGGGACGCGGGTGGCGCTGTGGGTTAAACCACAGAGCCTAGGACTTGCCGATCAGAAGGTCGACGGTTCAAATCCCCATGACGGGGTGAGCTCCCGTTGCTCGGTCCCAGCTCCTGCCAACCTAGCAGTTCAAAAGCATGTCAAAGTGCAAGTAGATAAATAGGTACCACTCCAGCGGGAAGGTAAATGGCGTTTCCGTGTGCTGCTCTGGTTCGCCAGAAGCGGCTTAGACATGCTGGCCACATGACCCGGAAGCTGTACGCTGGCTCCCTTGGCCAATACAGCGAGATGAGCGCCACAACCCCAGAGTCGGCCACGACTGGACCTAATGGTCAGGAGTCCCTTTACTTTTACTCTTATAATACCAGAAGCTGAGTCCATCTAATGGCACAATGATGGTGAATTCGGGACAGAACAACAGAGATTATTTCTCCACACAGTGCACAGCAGTTTGGAATTTTCTGCCCCACTTCTCAGAGTCAAAAGACAAATAGTCTTTAGCATGACCTTTCTCCCAAACTTCCAGAGGCGGTTTCATATTTGCACCTTCTGCCAAGTCCAGACTCTCCAACAGCAGACGTCTTTCTGCCTTCAAGCCACCAGGTGGAAGCACTGCTCCATCACAGACATTTTCAAGCCTAGCAAACAGCCCTTCAACACAACTTATTATTGAGATATTTTCCCACTGGGAAGAATCATGAAATGGGACAAATTTGTGGCATTTCATGAGGAAGATGCACCAATATCTGCTTATAGCACAACCATCATAAGATTTGTGACCGTCAAGGTATAAAGTCTTTTTGGGCACGAGACTGCCAAAAACGCAAAACTCTTCGTGAATTTGGAAATCCATTTGGAATCGGAGCAATGGCATTGTTCTTTTCATGTAGATACAGCAGTAATGACATGTTATTCTTTTTTTAAAAAAAATTATTAAGTTTCCGCAATTATAACAAATATCACATAACAGAATATCACATAACAGAATAACAAACAAAAACAAAGAAAAAAAGGTACATCAAAGAAGAAAACAATATACGAATAAACAATAAAAACAAAACTTAATGACATTATTCTGACTCAGCAAGCTCCTTGGAGTTTCATAACAATCCTGTTTACTAATAGGAGTAAATTTTTCATCTTCTGCTAAGGGTGTCCCATTTCTCCACTCAAGGTGAAATGTGAAGTGCTGCCTTGCTCTGCTGTTGCCCCTATTACCTGCCCTGCCTGTGCTGCTGCCTGAAGCACAGGTGGAAAAGGCAGGGCCGGCACTAGCATTGTTATCAGGTGAGATTGCGCTTATATCCATTTTCATGTGATTTTGGCAAGATCTTGCTGGAAATTAGAATAATTTTTTTTTCTCCCTCCCCCCCGCCCCACATTTTACAACAATATTCTTAAACATTTAAATCATTTTTCATTTTTACCCATCAGTGATTACTTGGATCCCTGGATTTCCCCCGCCATCCCCTGGTTTCCAATTTTTATATTCTTCTATTACATCTAATTTCATTTTTCCAATTCATTTTATATCCTTTTAAAAAAAAACCTCTAATCTTATTACATTATAAGTGTTATAACAATCCTGCTAATGTTTTTAAATATTTAGAGTGGTCTTTTAAATACTCTATAATTTTTTCCCACTCAGTATTAATTTTTTCCTCATCTTGGTGTCTGATCTTCATGGTCATCTTCGCCATTTCAGCATAGTCCATCATCTTGGTTATCTGCTCTTCCTAGGTTGGACTTTTTCTTCCTTCCACTTCTGGGCCAATAGCATTCTTGCGGCCATCATAGCACACATAAACATTCTTTTCAAATCATTTGGTATTTCATTCCCTGTTATTCCTAGTAGAAAAGTTTCTGGGTTTTTTTGATAAAGGTTATCTTAAACATTTTTTTTTTCATTTCATTATGTATCATTTCCCAGAATTCCTTTACTATTTTACAAGTCCACTGAAATCGGAACAATCTTAACCTTGAAATTGACAGTGGGTCAGGCAGGGTGCCCACAGAGGTGACGCCTTGGGGGTTTCTGCCGCCTGAGGCAGTGGCCTCACCCCACCAAGTGGCTGAGCCGGCCCTATCTAAGCTGTTCTCAGAGCTGGCCTTCTCTGATCTTTGTACTACCAAACCTGACAGGTGTACAAGGCAAAGCACCCTTGCTTGCGATTCTCCATCTTTCATTGCCTTGCACTGTGTTCTCAGTGTGGTAGGTGGCACTCCAGAGCCGTTGATACCAAAGAGGATGGTTCAGGCAGCTGCTTAAAAACAGTTGCGTGTGCAAGCAGGTGAGACCTAGTGCCTCAACTGTTTCCCCCTCATCCATGGATAATAGGTGTAGCCATGTCATTTTAATAAACAGGGTGAGTTTAAGTAAATCACTGTGATTTGAAATCACTGAGGAAAAGGGCTGATTTACCATTGTTTATTTTAATCGTGTAACTCTTTTGCATAGTTTCTAACTCAGCATATACACACAATGTTGTTGTTGTTGTCTTTGTCATCAGTGTGGTCTAAACCACTGAACCCCTTGCAATTGGAAGGTGGGCAGTTTTAATCCCCGTGACGGAGCTCCCGTTGCTCTGCCCCAGCTCCTACCAACCTAGCAGTTCGAAAGCACGCCAGTTCAAGTAGATCAATAGGTACCGCTACAGCGGGAAGGTAAATGGTGTTTCCGTGCGCTCTAGTCTCTGTCACGGTGTTCCGTTGCGCCAGAAGCGGTTTAGTCATGCTGGCCACATGACCCAGAAAGCTGTCTGTGGACAAACGCCAGTTCCCTCAGCCTGAAAGCAAGATGAGTGCCCCAACCCCACAGTCACCTTTGACTGGATTTAACCGTCCAGGGGTCCTTTACCTTTACCTTTTACCATCATCATCAAATGATGGGAAATGCCCTGACACAGAAAACCAGCTGGAATTTTTCTCCGTGGTCTTTTCTTCACCGGATGCTGCTTACATGGAAGGAGCACTGTTTGAAAGTGGCAACTCCCACGAGTAATCTGGAATTGTAAACTCCTTTCTGTTATGGGCAGAAACCCAACCTGAAGTGTTCCACTTTTGTTCTTAGCTATTCTGTCTGGACACTGGACAGGAACTCTTAAGACAGAACATCAGGGGGAAACTCCAAACTCCACCCAGATGCCATGGAACCTATTGGCTAAACAATAGCTTTATTCAAGTATTCTACTTCCACCTTTAATCAAGGTGTGAGGGAGCAAAGAAATTAGACGAGTTTGCTGACTCCTCCCACCACAATTTCTCCTCCACAAGTTGGAAGAATGACTTCTGAGGAATGGAATCATCTTTACCCATTTAGGCTCCCACCGTATGATTCAGAACCCTGGAAACTCAAGAGTTCTACATTATATAGGGAATTTCTATGAGCAGAGAAGTCTACTAACCACAGAGGTCATGGTCTCTTTCTTAGAAGCCACAAACTTCTCTCCACCCAGTTCCATTAACGACAACAGGAACACAACACAATAACTAATGACAGAGGTGCCATTGGCTTCAATCAACAGAAGGAAAAGCTAAGTCCAAAGAATGAAATTATTGTCCTCCTTCTTTCCAGCTCTTTCTACACAGGTTATTATGGGAGTTTCCAAATGCCTCAGTCAAGTGCTCTGTGCTCTCTTCAGTTACAGTGCAATGCCATGTGTATACTGTATAAGCTAAAAAAAGCTATAGCTTAGGGCCCCACTCTATTGGGGGCCCCAAAAAAATTAAAGGAAAAAAACCTGGATGCACATTTCCAAAATAAAAGATAAAAAACAAATAAAATAAAACCTACATACAACAACAGTTTTGTGTTGTGTAGGCTCCTATGATGTAAGTAATGGGGCCCCAATCATTTTAAGTTAGAGCTTAATAATTATTTCACTATTAATATACTTCTTAATTGTATCTCACTATTAATATACTTCTTCTTAACTGTATTTCAGTTCAACAATTACGTTAATAAAATACATATTTTGCTATGTGCAAATGGCTTTAGATACCTATTAGGTCCATAATTTACCATATAGCATATATTCAACACAAAAAACAGCGACAATTTGTTGTTGACAAAGGACAGCTAGACATATAAAGGTCCCCATTACCTTCAGTACCTTAGGGCCTCATCAAACCTAAATCCGGCCCTGCTTATCGCTCTAAAAGCTGTCCTGTTTTTCCATTTTTCCATGTTTATTTCCCAAGTTCTCAAATGCCATGCCCATTTCCACAAGCAACATATGGTTCAGCAGACTGCTAAAATGTGGGGAAATACAGCAAAGCCCCTAATTTAGTTCCCACCACTCTTTCAATGCACTATATAGCCACATGCTCATCTATTTGCTACCCTTTGAGTCCGTTCAGGTGCTGACAAAATGGGGAGGCTGGACAGCGTAGGAGAGGGACTCTTGCTAATGGCCCTGCCACTGCCAACATTTTTAGCGTAGCTGAAACAATCTCCAAAGCCAAGCCTTGGCTGAGGGCTCTGTGTGCACATTTCTTCCTCCCTTGTGCTGGCAGGGAATACACCTGGCACAGGTACCCATCCCGGGCCCACATATTTCAGCCTTTCTCAACCTGGTGACCTTGAAATGTCTTTGAACTAGAACTCCCATTAGCCACAGCCAGTATGGCCAATGGCTAGGGATGATAAGAGTTGTAGTCCAAAACCTCTGGAGGTCACAAGGTTGGGAGAGGCGGGCAAAGGAATTGTCTCGAGTGATGGGGAGCAAACTGAACATGCTTCCCCTCAGCCAATCCAAGGAGCTACCAGCTAGAGAGGCCATCTTCATTTCTTCTCTTGTCTTATCCCTTATTTGGAATGAATTCTTTTCCCGGGTTCTCTATGCTACATAAAAAAGGTAAAGGTAAAGGACCCCTGGATGGTTAAGTCCAGTCAAAGGCGACTCATCTTGTGGTGCTCATCTTGCTTTCAGGCTGAGGGAGCCGGCGTTTGTCCACAGACAGCTTTCCAGCATGACTAAACCACTTCTGGTGTAACATAATACTGTGACGGAAACCAGAGTGCACAGAAACGCCATTTACCTTCCCGCCACAGTGGTACCTATTGATCTACTTGCACTGGTGTGCTTTTGAACTGATAGGTTGGCAGGAGCTGGGACAGAGCAACGGGAGCTCACTCTGTTGCAGGGATTCGAACCACCAACATTCTGATCGGCAAGCCCAAGAGGCTCAGTGGTTTAGACCACAGCGCCATCCGCAAACTGTTCAATCTGTTCTTTCAGTCTACAATACATATATACCCAGAAATTCATTCACACAGAGAGACACAAGCCAAACATGCACACCTTTTAGCTGGGTGGCTGTGATGACACAGAATATTTAGAAATATTCCAACTAGAGAAGGGTATAGTCAAGGGCAGAAAATTAACTTATGACAGGGGGAAAGACAGTCAGGAGAATCTGTATGCTATTGATAATGCGGCAGAATGTGAGGTTATTCCACATGCTGATGCAAAATTGTGTGTGTTTGTGTGTGTGGTGGCTCTCTAGGGTAGAAACCTTTAAAGTTTACAAGATTCTGTTTGGGGCTTTGGGGATGGAAAGGAAGGGAAGAGATACAATAAACCTGTTCAGGTTGACTACATATTTTTTCCATTAGCACAGGGTCAGCTGTAGCATTTATCCCACAAAAAGAAATGGGATTTACAGTATGCTACAGCTACATCCTTGAGTTACATACTTAACTCAGTGGAACATCCTTTTGAACAGACATGCATAAGACCATAAAAGTGCCCAACTTGTCTTAGGCTGGGTCATGCCAAATCATTGTCACAACAGCACCAATCTTTGAGCAGAATCCAGCACCTTTTCAGGGAGCCCAGATGTCAGCTAGCATTGCTCAATTTGCCTCCTTGCTTTCTTAGTAACAACCAGGTATCATAGGCTTTCAGTGTGTGTGTTTTTCATATTTCCCTTAGACTGAGCTGTTTAATTGCTAGTGATTTCATGGCAAAGTGCATTCGCCAATATGTTACAAGCTTGTTTTGCTTTCAGATTAGATTCTCTCATTTTAACATAGAAAAGGGGCAGGGGAGGTTCAAGAGACACATTGCAGGCAACCAAAGAGGAGCGGAGATGGAAGAATGTCCAACTTTCATTGGATCCAGATGAAGGCAACGCCTACGCTCTTCCTTTAGAGCAGGGTCACCAGATGTCCCCATTTCCCGGGGACAGTTCCTGGATTTGCGAATAAGTCCCCGGACAAATTCCATTCCCGGAATGTCCACGGATTTCATCTAATGTCCCCGGGAAATGCAGCAGCGGCAGTCTCAGCAGCCCGGAGCAGTTGGCTCTGGCTGGCTTCAGGAGCTGCTCAGAAGTCCCCATATGATGGTGGTGCAGGGGCTCAAAGATGCAGCTTCCGGGCTGCCTCCACCTTCCCTGACCCCAGCAATTAAGCTGTGAAGGGAGGCTTCATGCTGCCTATCGGAGCAGCCTCCCAACTCCTACTTGCGTGCAAGCAGCAGCGGAGCAGGGATCTCTCAGTTAGGCAACGGGAAGCCTCACTTCCCAGCTGAGGGATCCCCGCTCCCTCCTGCTTGTACGCAAGTAGGAATGGGATTGGGGCTGCTCCGATGGGAAGGGAGGCATTGGGCTGCCTGAGAGATCCCTGCCCCATCCTGCTTGCACGCAAGTAGGAGTTGGCATGGGGCTGCTCCGAAAGGCATCGCTGCAGCACCAATGTACCGAACATGTAGTATTTATTTATTTATTTATTTATTTATTTATTTGAAGTGTCCCTGGATTCATTGAAAAAATCTGGCAACCTTACTTTCGAGAAGTTGGTTGTTGTGTCGGGCAGCTCAGCAGCTATGGAAGAGCCTGCAGGCAACAACTTACTTCAGCCAAAGGCAAATTGCGTGTGTTTAATTGGAGGGAGGATTGTGCTCAATTTAATTGAGCGAAAGGGAGGATTCCAGTTGTCGCCGACTGCACACAGACTCTGTCCTCAGACCCAAAAGCGTGCTATCAAGTTGCAAGGATTAAAACCTCCGCCGGAAGTTGCGCTGGGTCCCTCCTACTGAGCAACAGCCAACGCTTGTTTGTTGAACTATGCCTTCATTTTATTAAAAAAACCGAATCCATTCGCTCTAGACTGGTCATGTGACCAGAGGCAACATTCCAAAAAGTGAGATCACCTGTAAGGATTTGGCCAGTGTCATAATGCTAGATGGTTACATGATACATCAAAATTCATGAGAGCGTGTGTGTGTTCTAGCAAATTCATAGCCTTTGTGGAGAGGGCATGTTACTGAACAGGAAGTTGCAGGCCTTCTTATTGTACCACAATGGGCCTAAGCAGATCAAGGGCTCTTGATGGCCACTCACTTTCACCTCAAACCCAAATAGCATAAGAGCAGCTGCTGAGTGTTTAAGGAGGGCTAGAAATACCTTTGTTTTTGTTTTTTACTCTAAACTCAACGAGCAATTTTAGCTAAACTTAAGTTTACATCAGTGTTGGAGCCTTGTAATGAGCAGTCGGTGGCCGCAAGCGGCAACTTGTATAGGATATATACACGCCCGAGAAAAGATCTGGCTATCCAACTATAATAATACAAAATATAGCTGCTGGAACACAGCTTCAAACTGTGAGGTCAATGTGGTATCTGGAATGTAGATACAGATGCATAGATATGAAAATAAACATATAGTTACATTTGTGGTGGAAGCGAAATTCTCTCTTAAAAGAGGCACATTCAACTATTTACATTCATTTCCAAGAAGCGTAGGAATTTTTCAATATTGCAGTGCAATATCAAGTAACTTGTGGCTTCCCACTCATCCAGAATGTAGCCCCTTATAGGGAAATCAATCTTTTCCCCCCAAAATGAGAGCAGTTCAACATGCATAATTATATACCCCACATTCATATCTCTGGGGCTGTTATCAAATTCCAGCAAGGAGTGTGACCCTGGCCTAGGTCTGGTAGAACGTAACTACTAGCAATACGGAGATCTATCTACATATTCATGAAGCTTAATTAGGTCTGGAGGAGCATCGCAGTGAGGGTGGGCATCTGTAACCTGAGCTTGCAGATCTCCCTGCTAGAACAAAGAGGGCAACTCTTTCCATTTGCAGCAGGGTCACCCAAGTGTCAAGGCTCTTTGATAGAGTTAGATATTTTCAGACATGCGGCCACTTTTATATACTGCAACATTGGTAGAAAGAGGAACACATCGCATATCTCCAGCCATCATGAAGTTCTTCCATGTTTCAAGGTGGTATGAGGCCTGGTAACCTCCATGCTTTCCATGATTAAGAAATCAAGGTTTATTGGGGTCCCACAAATTCATATTTTTATTATTTTTATTAATTACCCACCCTTCACCCTAATGTCCAGAGTGGGTTACAACAATTAAAACACAATGTTAAAACTAGATTAAAACAGCTTACTATTAGAGAAACAACTTGGATCATAAAAAATATGCAACTTGGGTGTCAAAAGCCATGGTAAAGAAGCATGCTTCTACATTAGTGCCCAAATTGTGAAAACCTTTTGAGAAAAGGGTATTTCTGAGGTTTGATGGCTCATAGCACCACTTTTTTGGAGTCATACCATAAAATTATATATCAGTGGAAAGATAATTTAATGACGAATGTAATGCAACAAAGTTTGTTCAATTATCTGTATTCTATAAAAGGTTATAGCCAAATAACCAGAAAAAGGAAGCACAACTTGCTTAGGTTGATATGCAGTAGCTTTTCTCCATTTGAATGTAGCCAGTGAGCATGAGTGTTTAGAGAGCCAATCAGGTGTCATCTTGTTTTGGCAATAATTCAATCACGTCACAGTAGGATTCAGCTCTTGATGTTATGTACTGGAGCTGAGAGGAGGACATTTGTCAGTGCGCTGTGTGATCGTTATCAAGTTGGTTGGGTTTTCTGTGTTCTTTCATTTAGTGAGCTTGTAAAACGGAATAAAATTAAAGATATGGAGCAAAAAAAGTAGTGTTATGAGCCACCAAACCTCAGAAATACAGTTTTACCAAAAGGTTTCCACAATTTTGGCCACTATTGTACGTTGGGGTAAAAAGAACGATGATATGAAGTGTTCTGCACATTGACCAACTGAACTTCTCTAGATTGATCGTTACTATCTTTTAACACATAATAATCTATTTATGTACATACTGTACACCTGCAACTTGGAAGAAATATTCATGGATCTCCCAAGAAGGGGGGTTTTCTGTAAATGTAAAATTTACATGCATACAGATCAGAAGCAATGTGGGCTCTGAGTTGCTAGGCAGATTATTCTCATCCACATGCCTTTGGGTTCTTAAAGCATGTGCCTATTTCTTCCTGCTTTACATGGTGCCACTTTAGTCTACTGGGAGATTGTCTATACCTGGTGCTCATCATGCATTTTGGAGAGAGATGAAGATAGGAGTAGGTGATTATTTCAATTATCCCTATTGCACAAAGATAGGCTATGTTGTCATTCCCTGTTTACAAATGGGAAACGTCTGTAATTAACGATTGAAATAGGTGATTAGGAAGCCTCTCATTGACTGAATATTCAGATACTGTATATCACCACGCCAGCACTGAACTTTAGTAAACTTTAATGAAACTCCTTAAAACGGAGCCAGGACCTTCCAGATGTTGTTGGACTCCAAATCCCATCAGTCCCAGCCTGCATAGCCAATGGTCAAGGATGATGGGAGATGGTCCTACAACACCTGGAGGGATATAGGTTGACCAGTCTTGCTTTGAATGGTTCTTTCACTCCTTCCCAAGGAAGTCACCATTCATAATTCTAATTTGCTAAGCAAGAATTGAGTAACATACTGCACTGGGGGAGGTTAGGAGTGGGGGATAGTCTCAGGTGTCAAGAGTTTGACCTTAATCAATTCCTTAATTATTTGTCTAGACAAAAACGTCTATGGGAAATAGATGCTGGCTGGCTGTAAGTCAATGACCTACAAAAGCCAGATTCTGAATCCTCTCCACAAATTAAAGTATTGTCATTACAAAGATTATACAAATACAGTGATACCTTGGTTTACGAACTTAATCGGTTCCGGAAGTCCGTTCTTAAACCAAAGCATTCTTAAACCAAGGTGTGCTTTATTATAATAATAATAATAATAATAATAATAATAATAATAACAATAATAATAATTTATACCCCGCCCATCTGGCTGGGTTTCCCCAGCCACTCTGGGCGGCTTCCAACAAAAGATTAAAATACAATAATTCCCCAAATTTTCCCATAGCAGCGGGGGACTCAGTTTACAAATGGAACACACTTAACAGGCAGCAAAACATGTTCTGCTTCCAAGGCAAAGTTCACAAACCAAAACACCTACTTCCGGGTTTGCAGCAGTCTTAATCCAATTTGTTCATAAACTAAGCTATTCTTAAACCAACGTACCACTGTACACCATTACACTGTCTGATCAACTCATAATACAAAATGCATTCAGAACCATAGTAACAG
This sequence comes from Podarcis filfolensis, assembly GCF_964270895.1. Taxonomy (NCBI): domain Eukaryota; kingdom Metazoa; phylum Chordata; class Lepidosauria; order Squamata; family Lacertidae; genus Podarcis; species Podarcis filfolensis. The sequence goes on along the minus strand of NC_139603.1, from coordinate 26,276,982 downwards.
TTTATTTCAGATTGTGAGCTACTCACACTAACTCTGTCATGGTTGCAAAACCAACGAGGGGGGTGCAAATAGGGAAAAGGTTGCAATTCTATTTCTGGCTTACTTTGTAATATTTTTTTCTTGGAAGGAAAGAAACCTGGAAATATTATGATCGATATAATTTTGACCAAGAACATTGGCATACGGCAGTTGATGTGAGTACCTATCCAGATATCTCTTCTCAGACTTCATCTCATACTCCAAAACTTCAGTAACAAAATCTGGACTAATCAAAACAAAAAATAACAAGTAAGTATTTTGCCTGCTGTCAGCACAGGGGAGTCATTGAACCCGGCTCAAGCAAGATCCAAATTCATCCCCATTCCCATCCCAGCTTGTGGCATCCCCAGAGCAACAGGATTTTTGTGAGAATCCATGGATTTTTGTCAATCTCACCTCGGAAGACACCTGGTCATCCAAATTAGATCTTTCTTACAAAACTGAACACTAATAGTTTAGAGCAGAAGTAGCCAGTTAGGAGCTCACGGTCTGGACACAACTCCCAACTTAATCTTACCAGGCCTTACCAAGAATGTTCGTACTGTGAAAAGGTGAATTTCCCACATTTCTGTATTCTCTTTTGGGGATTTGTAAGTAACATGCAAATGTATATATTTACGTGCAGTACTCTGACAGAATGGATGTGCTGCAACTGTAAGATGCTCTTACTTTTAGTTGTCCTCAACTTCGTTACGAAGCTAGAATAAGGGTTAGGGAACCTGCCCCCATTCCCCCAAGTTGGTAGACCACAACTCTCATCATCCCTGGCCATTGACCATGTTGACTGTGGCTGATTGGAATTGGAGTCCATCAACATCTGTAGGTCCATAAGTTTGCCACCCCAGCGCCAGTCCATTTCTAGACTATGGAGCTCTGCTTAGAGAACATGAAGTTGTGGAATGACATAGGAAGTTTCCCTATACTGTTGCTGCTGTTTAGTCGTTTAGTCGTGTCCGACTCTTCGTGACCCCATGGACCAGAGCACGCCAGGCACTCCTGTCTTCCACTGCCTCCCGCAGTTTGGTCAGACTCATGCTGGTAGTTTCGAGAACACTGTCCAACCATCTCGTCCTCTGTCGTCCCCTTCTCCTTGTGCCCTCAATCTTTCCCAACATCAGGGTCTTTTCCAGGGAGTCTTCTCTTCTCATGAGGTGGCCAAAGTATTGGAGTCTCAGCTTCAGGATCTGTCCCTATACTAGAGTTGCTATATTCCCTAAAGTGAAAATCTGGACAGAGTTGTTGAGCTTCCCCACCCCCTCTTTTGACAGTGGGGGTTGGGTCTTGGGCCTTCTGCATGTTACACCCTCCCACTGAGCTATAACCCTCCCAAACATACCATAGGGGCACCCAAGAATATAGAAGACTAAAGTGGTCGCACATCAAGCCTTTATTCCTGCAAAGTGGAATCTGTTGTGCTGAATATTATTTTGGATCAACTCCCAACGACTGTATGTGGCTCATAGGTCGACACAAGTATACATTCTTCCTGCATGACTCAATTGTTATCCTGTGGCGACTTGTGGCAGCACTCAAGTGAACAATGGAGGTGAAGAATATCGCGCTGCAAAGAAAATTGAATCATAAAGTCAATGGTGTTTTCCCCTCCCCTTTGGACATGGATTTTAATGGAGTCTGGGTAGTCCTCTTTATAAAAGACACAACGATGACAACATGAATCCCGCTTATGCAGGCACTCCACTTGCATTGGTTTTTAATGGGATTTAAGTACGTTTCTTTCTTTCTGGGCTGAGGCCTCGGGCGTTTCTTTTAACACACCCGTTGGGTTCGGTGCGTGGCTGGGAGCCTCTTTCCTACCAGCGCCAATTAAAAACAGCAGCAATAAAATGTAATTAAATTTGTATATATTAAATAAAAACAGACGGAAAGCAATCTCCAAGGGAGCACCTGCATGGATAGTTGTTATGTCAGCACACCACCCTTCCAAGGCTCTGAAGGGGGGAATGCAAAGCATATTGTTTTAAAATGTCTTGGAGGACATAAAATGCTACCGTTTCTTATTCCGTCTGGTGGTTTACCAGTGTTCAAAACAGGTTAACAAGCTCCTTTTTATGTATCAGTGATAACTGTGGTTTTCAGATTGTTTTACGGTTCACAAACTGCTTCACCCAGGATATATCTGTGCAAAATAATTGTGCTTCCCTCCAACCACCGTGGTGAGAGGAGAAGCAACCATTTTACAAGGCAAGCCTACCCAGATATGTAATATGTTTACATGTGTTTTAATCAGCTTTGGTTTTAATTATTCTTTGAATAGCTGTTTTTAACCACTTTTGTTGATAATTCTACTGCTTTATTCTTTTTGTAAACTGCTTTGAGGTTCTCCATTCCTTACAATCAAGCAGGATATAATTTTTTATGAAATAAATATAAATAAATGAATGAGTTATTCTACTCGGAGCTACTAGTGAAGACTTCAGTCACTGCCAAAACATTCCTTGACTAACAGATGCAACAAGGATATTAAAATTTGGGGCAATGTTCCATAGAGGAACCTTTTCTTTTTTGAATAAATGCATGCAGGAGCCGATGATATCCTTGCAAGAGTATGGTGGAACAGGCTCAGAAGCGTGCATGCATATATATGCAAAATATAAAACATTATATTCTGAGTTACAGCAACATTCAAGGTTACAGCAAATTACAAGTTATTCCAGTTGGAGCTGCTAGCAAAGGATTCAATTGCTGCCAACGCATTCCTTGATTGAAAGACCTCGCAATTCGAAGGGATAGAGCAGTAATCGATTTCTCTTCAGTTTTCTCCAGGCTTCAAATCAAACTTGGAATGTGAGTATGGTCTGGCTCAGCCTGGAGACCCTGCAACACAGAGAGAAAGCTTTTTCCTCACCTCAGACCGTGATATCCGCAGTAACTCCAGCAGTGTGCATCCCGAGGGACCACAGAATGTGCATCTGTGGTTCGATTGAGATTATCTATGGTACTGTCCATTATGCATAGTACGTCCAGAGAAAATCACTCCGACGTTTTTGTAAAAACAGATGGGTAATTGGCCCATGAGATTGCCGCTTAAAATTGTGCTGGGTAGGGAAGTTATGTCTGCAACCCATAAAGTAGATAGATTTGCCAAGATGGCAGCAGAAATTCACACAAGTAACCTGGCCGGGTGGGCTATTAATTGGAAATGTAATGAAACTCAACACTAGTATCATATATAATCATGGAAGTTTCTGGTGGCTTCCCTCTACGCTCGAAATCTGCTTAGTAATATATGCGCATTTTGATATTCTGTAATATTTTTTACAACTCTTTGGATCGCACCATAAATTTGAAATAAATAGAAGTATTTGAGGTTCATGGGCTGCAAGAAGATCAAACCTATCCATTTTGAAGGAAATCAGCCCTGAGTGCTCACTGGAAGGACAGATCCTGAAGCTGAGGCTCCAATACTTTGGCCACCTCATGAGAAGAGAAGACTCCCTGGAAAAGACCCTGATGTTGGGAAAGATTGAGGGCACAAGGAGAAGGGAACGGCAGAGGATGAGATGGTTGGATAGTGTTCTCGAAGCTACCAGCATGAGTTTGACCAAACTGCAGGAGGCAGTGGAAGACAGGAGTGCCTGGCATGCTCTGGTCCATGGGGTCACGAAGAGTCAGACACGACTAAACGACTAAACAACAACAACAACATATCCAAATGATTTCAGTGGAATTTAAGCACCCTAAAGATTACAGGAGGCCCCTTCACTTCTGAATGATAGTGCTGTGCCAGTATACTTAACCTTTTCCTGTATTCACACAGGTTAGGTATATATTAATAGCTTAAAAAGACAGTGAGGTCATTTCCTCGACTTCTCTGCATTTCAAGTCACATTTGCACCATGCTGTATACATCTGAGAGGGGATGGAGATGTCTTCACCCAACGCACGTTACCTGTTTGGTTTCCCCATGCCTACGATCCCCTCCAAACTCCTATTTGTGAAGCTGTCATCTGTACATGTGTGTCATCTGTATGTGTGCAACATCTGTCTCAAATGTGCACACCTCAGCTTAACCGTGGTGTACATTTTCAAATCAGATGGAAGCTGGTTGTAGGCATGCAGAGGCATACCTAGTGTTGGCCAAAGGAGATGCAAAAATCGCAGCTCTACTTTGGCAGCTTGGAGGGGAAACAGTGAGTGGACGGAGGGAGAAAGGGAGGCAGGAAGGCAAGCAGACAGGGTAACAGAGGGTGGGGAGACCCAACCCCAGTGGCCGCTGAGGAAGTCACTGGTGGAGCACGAAAGGTGGCAAAAAGCAAACGTTTTTAGTTTCTGGTCCGTGGTCTCTCCCAGCTTCAGAGGCACCAATACGTCTCCTTGTCCAGGACACAAGGAAACCTAAGTACACCTCTGAAGAAATGTATCAGCCATCAGTATTTCCCAAGAAACTGCAAGATAGATGTGTATTGTAGCTAACAACATGTATACACAGCTTCAGGCACCAGCTGTGGGAGCGCACTGGAGCCAAAGTAAATGGCAATGTGTACACAGGCCCACACAGGTCTCTATGCGCTGGGTAGAATCTGTCTAACACAAATGGCTTCAATCTCTGATGTGAATTACTATAAAGCAGTGCAATAAAAACGCTACAATGAGTTTTCATATCTTTCTTTTATATCAATCCTTTAAAATCTGTAAAATCAACAGTATAGCACTATAGCTCAGTCCATGCTATCTGAGGCTGATGGGAGTTGTACCCCTAAAACATCTGGAGTCTGAGGAACGCTGCTGTAGCTTTTTCGGAGGAAAAGGAACAAATTGACAGTATCCATCCAAAACTTGCCTTCAAGTGCGACTGTGAACCTTGCAAAATAATGTTCACATTCCTCAGGAGATCAAGGCTCTTTTCATACATTATTGTCGGGCTTACAACCTCTCCTTTTTGGAGATTCCCTAGTTTGTGGAAATCTGGATCGGCCAGGGGACGGCGGCAAGGGAGAGTGTGGGAGGGCAGTTATTTAAAGGACAGCTGAGAATTGTCCAAACAATGATGCAGATGAGCCCGAAAATCCACAGCAGAAGTGTTTGGTGGAGTGCTTCCCCAAAATTAGGGAGAGGCCCCAAAATAAGATTGCCAACTTTTCAGGTGGCCTCTGTGACCTTCATCAAACACTTGATATGCAGGAACCCCCAGATAATGCATTTCTTTGGGGCATGGAGATATATGTTAAACCCTGCTAATTGCTCTGCCAGATCAAATCACAAGTTGTCCAGCATCCTTCTGCTTCCTAGAATGGTCCACTAGATGCCTCCAGGCAGCCCACATGCAGGAGATGAAGGCAGCAACCCACCCCAAGAAATACCTTCTCTGAAGAGGGAGGGTTTTCTATAGTCATTGTGACTGCTAACAATAGACATCTTTTCCGTGAAATTGCCTAATCCTCTTTGAAAGTTTCTCATGGCTAATTCTAGAAGTTGATATAACAATCTCAGTTTCTCGTTTCTTCCATTCTTAAGGTCAGTTATCTACATTTCCTTGTGTCTGAGTTTGTTTGTTTTTTAAGTCCTGAAAATCCACCAGCATTTTAGTGCAAATTTCGCCTAATATACACATTTTTTTTTGCAAAAGCAATTTTCTGTAACATCCTGCATTTTTGTAGGCCATTTTCATTAATGTATGCACACTTTACCCTTGTCTATGCATTGTTGTACACACTGCTTGACTGCAGAACTGCATTGCAAGATTCAGTGAAGCGCAAATTCTGGTCGTGTTTTTGGTTCGTATGCAAACTACATCAAATTCCCCTCCCATCTCTAATTGTGCATGGTGATAAATATTTTCTTCTCATCTGTTTGTCCTGAATTTCCTGCCAATCAGTTTCACTAGAGGACCCTGCCATCAACGCCTATGAATATTCTCTCCACCACCACTTTTTCCCACACATAATCTCATGAACATCTACCACATTCCCCCATCCCATAACAGTATATTTTTCCTGCACTAAAAAGCTTCCATATAGAGAAGACATCTGAGCCCCTAATCTAGGGATGAGGAGACCTGTAGCCTTCCGCAAGTTGATGGACCACAGTTCTCATTATCCCTAACCATTGGCCATGCTGGCTGGAGTTGGTGGGTGTCGAAGAACATTTGAAAGGCCGCAGGGTAGCCACCCTGCCCTAACCAGATCAAGCTGTTGATCATGTTGAAACCTATGAGAAACCCCTCTGTCTGTATTCTCCTACTTGGCAAGACATCTCCTTGCCAAGGGCGTAAGGAAACTTTGCAGAAGCAGAATTAAAAAAAGAGTAGAGCTTTTCTGTTCCTCGTGCTAGCAGAGCTCTATGGGTGTTTTGCAGGAGCTGGGCCACATTCTCCACTCTCTGCCGCCCCCAAACCACATGATGAAATAATAGCTCACATGTTCTAAGGTGTGCTGCATTTTAAAGGTGCCCAGCGTACTTTCCCCAGCAAGAAACTCCCACAGCAACATTTGGCTGGCATTCTGCGTTGTTTCATGTATGTAACCTAATGGTTAATCCAGTCCTGTTGACATCGCGGCAGTTCCCACCCAAGCAAGTGCTTAGAAAATTAGGTCACAGGCCATTTTAAATCATTAACAGAGTTTGTCTGCTCCGAAGCTTCGAGCTCTGTCCTGAACTTTTCGAGCTCAGTTTGTTGCAATTCAAAACAAAAGGAAATGAAGTATAATTGCAGTTTTTCTCGCAGTTACTGTTTCTGTATCTCACCTACCTGCCCGACTGAGACTCTGCACCTCCAGCAGCTGTTTGTCAGGTGGAACTTCAGTAGGTACATCTTCTCCTGGTATAGAGATGCAGTGAGGGCTGCACCTAGTGAATTTCTGCAGCGTTAAAGCAAGCCTATACAACCTGCAATCCAGTGAGTGGAAGTCAACTCACATGCAAGGTGGCATTTTACTGTCTCAAGCAGAAAGGAAGGGCAGAAAGTTTGTTCAACCCTGGATGGGTCACACAAGGAAACAGGGGACACAATCCTGATTTCAGGTTCCCGAGGGACGTGGTCTACGGGGAGCTGGCTTCAGGCACCAGGACCATTGGCAGAGTGACTCTGCCTTACAAAGGATGGGTAGCTTCATACAGAGAGGGAAAGTCTCCAACTAAGAGCAATTAAAGGTCAAGACTAGTAATTTGAACTGGGCATAAGCAGCCAGTGCCGTTGCCCCCCAAACCAGTGACCTGCTACATGCTTTTGCCCTGCTCTATGAATCAGGTCCGTATAGTTAAAGCTATGGTTTTCCCAGTCATGATGTATGAAAGTGAGAGCTGGACCATAAAGAAGGCTGATCGCCGAAGAATTGATGCTTTTGAATTATGGTGCTGGAGGAGACTCTTGAGAGTCCCATGGACTGCAAGAAGATCAAACCTATCCATTCTGAAGGAAATCAGCCCTGAGTGCTCACTGGATGGACAGATCCTGAAGCTGAGGCTCCAATACTTTGGCCACCTCATGAGAAGAGAAGACTCCCTGGAAAAGACCCTGATGTTGGGAAAGACGGAGGGCACAAGGAGAAGGGGATGACAGAGGACGAGATGGTTGGACAGTGTTCTCGAAGCTACCAGCATGCGTTTGACCAAACTGCGGGAGGCAGTGGAAGACAGGAGTGCCTGGGGTGCTCTGGTCCATGGGGTCACGAAGAGTCGGACACGACTAAACGACTAAACAACAACATGAATCAGGAATGGGATGCGGGTTGTGCTGTGGTCTAAACCACAGAGCTTAGGGCTTGCCGATCAGAAGGTCGGTGGTTCGAATCCCCGCGACAGAGTGAGCTCCCATTGCTCGGTCCCTGCTCCTGCCAACCTAGCAGTTCGAAAGCGCGTCAAAGTGCAAGTAGATAAATAGGTACCGCTCTGGCGGGAAGGTAAACAGCGTTTCCGTGCACTGCTCTGGTTCGCCAGAAACGGCTTAGTCATGCTGGCCACATGACCCGGAAGCTGTCTGCGGACAAACACCAGCTCCCTCGGCCTATAGAGTGAGATGAACCCCAGAGTCATCCGCGACTGGACCTAATGGTCAGGGGTACCTTTACCTTTACTTTATGAATCAGGAAGCAGGCCATAGCAGTAGCTACAGCTTCCAAGGTGCCTTGCAGGTGAAGGTGCCTTGCAGTAGTCAATCTTTAAGTTTGCACAAATTGCAGAGCAACCAGGTGTAACCCTTCTACTTCAAAAATAGGCTGGGGCCTGTGCAATAGGTACATCTGGTAAAACACACTGCTATCTGTTTTTCCACGAGCAAAGCAGAGTCTAGTAGAAGCCCAAGGCCCTGAACATGCTCTGATGGAGTAAGTGTTGCTCCACCCAAAGCAGGCATTCCATCTCTCCCAAAAGCATTTGGATTAACTATATCACCTCCATCTTGTCTCCAATCAGGTTCAATCTGTTTAACCGCATCCCTTCGCCCAGGGCTTCATTTAGGATTGAGGCAGCCACACCTAAGCGAATCGATAGCAAAATATAGAGCTGAGAGTTATTAATAAAGTTAGGGATTAATAAATTAATTAATAAAGTTATTAATAAAGTTAGGGATGGCAGGTACAGGTCTCTCTGCGCTTGCTTTGGTTTTAATGTGTTGCTGCGCACTATTTGCTGCTTTTCACTGAAGTGTTTTAGTGGGATTCATTGCTTTGCCGATGTTTTAGTCAAACTGGCTTTGTGAGGGAAAGGGTGGCACGCCAATGTTTCGAAACAAGCCTCCAGGAATCTTCCTCCGTGGCCTCATACAGACTGTTCAGCAATATTGGTGGCAATCCAGAATCTTCAGGACTGCAGAAGCAATTGCCCTATCTAGCCTGCCCAACAAGCCAATTATGCATGTGGTCAAAAACTCAGGGTGTGTGGTTTTTTAAAAGCTGGAACTCAGTTGTGGCACCTCCCAGGTGGGTGCCATTGCCATTCTAAGAGAACAAAGGAGGTGTACGTGGTGAGTTCCAGCACCTCTTTTTCTAGAAAAATATCACTGGTGATTATGTAAATGGCTGGACAGCCCCTGAGCATATGTTCAGACAGGTATAAAGGAATGGTGCCATCTATAAAGTCAACAGAGAGCTCTTCTTTCTGCCAGTGTCCAGGATGTTCTCTACTCTGTGGCCCTCCAGATGTGGTTAGACTTCATTTCCCACTAACTGCAGGTGCCATGGACAATGGTTATGGGTGAAGGAAGCTTTATTTGAACATCTGGAGGGCCACAAGTCCCCCATCCCTGTCCTCTACCTTCAGATTTGGAGATGCAGGAAAAAGAGGGACATTCTGGGATCAAATCAGAAGCCGGAATGACTTTTGTTATTCTGGGACTGTCCCTGTAAAAACAGGGCATATGGAGGGCATGCAGGTCTGACTATGGGCCTGCTAGAGACCCATCTGTAAAGAAGCTTTGCCAAGCGATGGTGTACGTGTGGAGCAAATGAGGCAGCCGAAAATGAGTGAGCAAGAAGGAGTAAGAACCTGTGTGGCCATATATCTGGGTGGATCATAACAAAAGGGAACGGACGTGGGAGGTGATTTGAAGCCGCTTGCAGACAAACTCATTAGAGGTTATTACCAATGGTAGACTTTGTCTCGCAGCAAAACACCTACAGATCCATAAGCTTTTGGCACAACACAGTCCCTTCTCATAAGGCCTGATACTCTTAGGTCACCCGCAGCATGTCTCCTGTTACAAAAAATAATAATAAGCTGCTCCTGGATAGCATTGCAGCGGCTGCGTCTCAGTTTGCATCATAACCACCTGACATTGCATCCTTCGCAGGAAAATGCACCTGACAGACAAAGCGTGCCAGCTCTTGCAACTTCAGCCAGAGCTGTTCTATTTAACATTTATATTAGGAGCTGCGAATCCCACAAAAGGCTGGGAGTTCCCAAACCTACAGTCCTTGTGCTTTGCCAATAAAAGCATTCGGAATCTGGAGCTGAAAGGTTTGCAGACGGTGGCAGAAGACCTGCAAAGGCGTGCAGTGCGCCCTTATTGGCTCAGAGAAAAGAAGGAAAACTCAATGGGTTGGGCTGTGATCCAAAGGACTATGCAACCAGTTCCATATGACGGGGGGGCAGGGAAGGGGGGGCCTTTGGCGTTGTAGTTCTCAAAACAACAGTCCTCTATGCCATGGGTAGGCAAACTGAGGCTCGGGGGCCGGATCTGGTCCAATTGCCTTCTAAATCTGGCCTGCGGACGGTCTGGGAATCAGCGTGTTTTTACATGAGTAGAATGTGTCCTTTTATTTAAAATGCATCTCTGGGTTATTTGTAGGGCATAGGAATTTATTCATTCCCCCCCAAAAAAAAATATATAGCCCCCCCCAAGGTCTGAGGAACAGTGGACCGGCCCCCTGCTGAAAAAGTTTGCTGACCCCTGCTATGCCCTATGAAAAGCACCTCAAGACTGGGGAAGCTTAACAAATAGCAGTATGTGGTATAGCAGGGGAAACTGCTATTCAGTTCCCTTGTGTGCTAGCCATAGTTCATTGAATACAGTTGTACCTTGGTTCTGGAATGCCTTGGGACTCGAACATATTGGCTCCCGAACGCCACAAACCCAGAAGTGAGTGTTCCGGTTTGCGAATGCTTTTTGGAAGCCGAACATTCGACACAGCTTACACAGCTTCCGATTGAGTGCAGGAAGCTCCTGCAGCCAATCGGAAGCCAGGCATTGGTTTTTGAACATTTTCGGAAGTCAAATGGACTTCTGGAACAGATTCCGTTGGAGAACCAAGATACGGCTGTATTTGCTGCTGGCTCTATCTGTTTTTTGCATAGATAGACAGACAGAACTGCAAGGCTTTGGACAAAACCTAGAAGCGACCCCATAAGGAATTAGGTAAAAAAAACTTTTTAAGAAGACTGAAAGATTGATGGGGGAGGAGTGAGCCAACTTCCCTTCTCCCTTTCCATCTCTGTGTGCATTATGCAGTCATGACAGACATGTTCTTGTCTACGGTGAGAGACAGAGCAGACTGGGAGAATATGACATAAGTGCGGCAAGTGCCAGAAAGGTGGTAGCATTTTGGATAAAAGTTCAAAGGGAAAGAATCAGTAGCTTCTCCACCTACACACAATAACAGTGGGAAAGTCCCCAGTTGAGAGTTAAGCAGAGCCAGGCAGAGGGAAAAGTCCAGAACGGGGCTGTGCATCAATGCTTTGGATTGTTCTGCCCATCTGCACTGAGATGTTGTTTTTTAAATATATATATATTAAAATCTTCCCATTTTTGTATTGCAAACTGCACTGGGGCTGTATGCCTAAGGTGGGGTCTCCATGCCTGCAATAAATCATCCCAAATGCCGCAGAGTAGACCCACAAAATGCCACAAGGTCTGGATTCATTCCCTGTTGCATAAATCCAGGTTGCAACATTCTTTCGGCGTGAGGTTGCATTCTATTCCCAACTTGGAGAACAAGATTTCCAGCAGCTAGTCACCAAGAATTTCCTCAGTCCTCTGTTTGAACCTACACAGAAAATAAGCCCGACAATGTCCCATTAACAAAACCGTCCAACAGCATCCTTGTCCTTTCTATGGTGGGGAGGGGGGAACTATTTCCATTAGCTCTTTTTTTAACCATTTGCCTATTAAATCTTTGCCAATGTGCAATGACTGCTTTAAAAAAAAAACCTATTAGCAGTTACAGGGGGTTTTCTTTTCTTTTTTTAACATAATTAAAATAAATGTCTATAGATATCAAAGTATTTAAGGCTGAAAACTTTTTCCTAATATATTATCTACCATTGCCTGTAAAAGTATTTGCTAATATACATTCTCGTTATCCACCCAAGAGTAGACTAAACACATTCTCCAGGCCTTGATTATCAGCATCGTGTTTCAATTTATAGTTACATGCTTCTCTGGGCCAAGTGAGCCACTACTCAGCAACATTTACAAGACTCTGCTAAATATGCCTGATAAAAATAACATTTGGAAAAGAAAAATGGAGGGGGGGGGACAGAGGTAGTTATGCATGGCGGACTTAAAGACCTTAATGGAAGTTGAATTAACAGGGAATTGCATGTCTGCGACACACTCCAAAGAGTTAATGCTCACCTATTCACTTCACTAAAAAAATAAATATTTGTACACAGGTTCAGCTAACTCAGTACAGTCGTACCTTGGAAGTTGGACGAAATCCATTTCGGAAGTCTGTTTGAGTTCCAAAGCATTTAAAAACCAAAGTGTGGCTTCTGATTGGCTGTAGGAAGCTCCTGCAGCCAATCAGAAGCCTCAGAAGCCCCGTCAGACGTTCGGCTTCCAAAAGAACGTTCAAAAACTGGAACAGTCACTTCCGGTTTTTTATCATTCGGGAGCCAAAACGTTCGAGAACTAGGCTGTTTGAAAACCAAGGTACGACTATACAGTGGTACCTCGGGTTAAGAACTTAATTTGTTTCGGAGGTCCATTCTTAACCTGAAACTGTTCTTAACCTGAAGTACCACTTTAGCTAATGGGGCCTCCCGCTGCCGCCACGCCACCAGTGCGTGATTTTGGTTCTCATCCTGAGGTAAACTTCTTAACCCGAGGTACTATTTCTGGGTTAGTGGAGTCTGTAACCTGAAGCGTCTGTAACCTGAAGTGTCTGTAACCCGAGGTACCACTGTAGTGTCTACTAGGACATTTTGGACTCTAGAGGAGAGGAGTTGTTTAGATGATGGCAGTCAGAACTTCACTTGCTTCCAAATATGGATTCCAGCGCCAACCCTGGTGTGTTTGGTGGGTCCTCTATCCTGCCAAGTGGGGCCCTGGGCATTTGCTCCAAAGTCCCACTGAACAGAAGCCCTGCAGGTTCAATCCAAAGCATCTCCACGAAAGACCAGGGAGCAGGGGCAGAGGGAGACTTCAGTCTAAGCCCACAGAAAGTTGCTGCCAGCCTGTAGTCAATACTTGACCAGTTCAGCTAATGGTCCAATTCACTACAAGGCAGCTTCATAGGAACACAGGAAGCTCACTTGTACGAATGATCCATCAGACCAATGATCCATCTAGCTCAGTTTTGTTGACCCTGAGTGTCAGAAGCTCTCCAAAGTTTCAGGCAGGAGTCCTTCCCAGCCCTACTTGAAGACTGAACCTAGAGGCTCTTTCCCTTCCTATGCTCTTAGGATGGAAACCTAAGCAAGATGTGTAAGCAAGATTTAGTCATGATGATGGTTGCCAACTTGGTCCCATGGGCTTTCACTGGTCCACCTGTACAAGTTTCTCCAGACTCTGAGCTTTCCTGTATAAAAAAATATATATTAAGTCTCTATCCCTCCCAGAATGAAAGTTATGGGACAAATCTGCAAGTACCTTCTAAACAATTTCTGCAAAATATGTTTGGGTGTGATGTGGCCACCCTATTGTTGTTATTAGATAGCAACACCATCAGCGCATGATCTCCACAATCAGGACATAGCTGAATTCCTATGATAAGCATAAGATTGTCTCTCAGATTTTATGTTATGCCATGTTCTCCATGGCAGCCATTTTGTGTTAGACCACACACCCCACGGCAGCCATTTTGTAGCAGCAGCATCCAGCACTGTGCAAAAATTAAAAATGTGGCCATTGGTCCAAAAAATTTGGTGAGCCCTACCATAGAGAGCAAAGTGAATTTAGCTTGTTGAAATCAGTAGCTGCAAACATGCTTACTCTCTGAAGTGAGTTATGGGACTCAGCTACAAAATACAGCGTTATAACATTGCGACACGAGATGGCGCTGTAGAGCTGAAATCACAACTCAATGATATTTTCAGTTGTGAGCTTTACAGCAGTTTTTTTGCAGAGCGTATTCAGAGCGTTGCTGTTTTGTTTTTTTAATAGCTGTGTAGATCTAGCCATGGTCTCTAGCTCCAATACCTGGGAACATACAGAGAGCTTGATGTCCAGTCTCCATCTTAGAAGCCCTTCATTCTAAATGACTAGAGTTGACAGCAACCTATCAGCTGAGGCTACAACCTTGACTCCCCTGTTAAAGTGACAGGCCCAGCTGCAACAGTTTATCCAACCCATTTCTCTCCATTCTTTTCATCCAGCCCCTTCCATCATGAACTGTAGCACTCAGGCGTACTATCCAGCAGGCATGGGAGAGAGATGAGGGCAGGTGACAGTAACAACAGCAGCTAAGGACCTAACTACATCAGCCAGTGTGGTGTAGTGGTTAAGAGCAGTAGACTCGTAATCCGGTGAACCGGGTTCACTTCCCCGCTCCTCCACATGCAGCTGCTGGGTGACCTTGGGCTAGTCACACTTCTCTGAAGTCTCTCAGCCCCACTCACCTCACAGAGTGTTTGTTGTGGGGGAGGAAGGGAAAGGAGAATGTTAGCCGCTTTGAGACTCCTTCGGGTAGTGATAAAGTGGGATATCAAATCCAAACTCCTCTAAACTCCTCTTTATTTAATAGTAAGCACACACACAATACGTCACACTTAACCATTGAGCTGGAGAGTGTCTCAAAGTCATCCTCCCTCATGCTGCTCTTCATGGGGACAATGGGATCTTTTTATATATTGCAACATAGGAGGTGGGTTTTGCAGATCACCATGGAGGAGCAATGATTAAAGCTTCTCTGTGTTTCCTTTTGGAAAATGAGAACCCAGTGAAGACTGGAGTCTTTATGATATATGTTTTATTTTCGCATAAATACAACCTGAGCCTGTGTCAGGCTTCAGGGAATTCAATCCCTCGCACAGCGGCAGCCAAGAATCAGATAAACAATAAAAGTTCTTACCAAGTAATTTTATTCCATATTCGCAGAGAGAGACAAAGGAATGCAGTCTCCCCTAGATAATGGTGTTGCTCCAAGTAAAATCCCACCCCTACGTCTCTCCTGTTCTACTTCACCCCTGCATCGGCCAATCTGAGCTTTCTGCCTCTGAGCTTTCTTTTCTACTACTCTCAATACTCACTTGGTCCTGGGGGGGGGGGGTCAGGAATGCTCTCCAAAGACACCGAGTCTGTCAGCTGTCTCTCCCCCCCTCCCCAGTGTTTCTTCTTCCTGCTGTTCCTCTCCCAATATTTCCCAGCTTTTCCCCTCTACAGTCTCTGATCTATGTCCTTCTGCAAACCACTGTTCCAAATCTATACTGTCCTTCTGTTCTCAGGAAGGTTCAGGAGAAGGGGGGCAGCCCCCACCATTTCTCCTCAGTCCAGCCCCTGACAGTCTATGATGGAGGGGTTCACAGCCTTAACACCCCAGAAGATTCTGGCTTCTCCCACAGCCTCAACCATTGCTCCCAAACGTTGCTCCCTGACTCTCTGTCCATCCCGCTGCTTCCATAGCGCCTAACTGAAATCCCAAAATGCTAACCTAAAACACTGGCATTGTCTTTTAAAAGTAACTCTTAGTTGAGTCCACTCATTTACAGATGAGATTTGCCCATGATCCTTTGTGTTGTCGTAGTGGCTTATCTCCAGGCAATCACCTCAAAAGGAAATTAGCCTGACTTGTTTATTCCCTAGGATTGAAGAGGTGTCTGACACACAACTTAATACACATGGGTCTTGATTACATCCTAATACATGGGAGTCTGACACACAGTTTTAACACACAAGACTTAATTAAATTCTAACACTAACTTGATCCGGAATTTAGGGTGCCTTGCACCTACCAAGTCATAATACTATTATGTAGTTCTAATAAAGATCAGGCCCATTAATGCTTCTCATCATCATTATATAATTTTTTGAGAAACCTTATGCAATTGACAGCAATGCATTTAGTGTCACGTATCATGCAGCCTTTGGGATCTGGAAATATTAAAAGTACAGCATGTAATGTTAAGGGACCAATGCAGCAACTTTTCAAAGGGAACATCTTTAAAACATCCCTCTTCTCCCAGGCCTTTGGCTAATTTAACAATCTATGACCTTTGAAACTGTGGGAGCTATTGCTTTTGTTTTTTATTATGTTGTGTATTTTTTGTGTTTTTATATTGTAACTTGCCTTGTGAGGGTGGTATAGAATTTTTAACAACAACAACAAATTACACCAACTATCTAAACCAGTAGTTCCGAATTAGCTAAGTATTGAGGACCCCCTGTTTTTGAACAGCCAAGCCGTGGACTGCCTACTTTTGGAAATTTCAATATCTCTATGGTAGTTTTTGTTATGTGAATGGTACCATGGACCCGGGTGGGTTATGCGGACCCCATTGGGACTCACTGATCTAAACTGTAGCTGCTAACACCACAGTGAGTCTTGGAGACCTATGTCCCTTATGGCGCCACGTGAATAGTTTTCCAACACTCATCCTACCAGCTTTTTCATAGAACCAACTTAGCTTTATGTAGTTTTGCACAAAGTTAAGGCAGGACAGCTGGATGCAAAGCTATGGCAAACCACCCAAGAGAAGGACCCTCTAATACAAAAGCGAAACTTAAAAGTAAGACAGCTCTTGCAAGACGATAGTATAGTCCAAGGCTGTTTGACCCACACAGATCCTTGACTCATACTTTGCTATTAATAGCATCACTATTCATTAAAATACTCCTAGTCCACCTTTCACATTTATCTCAAGGCGGGGTACACACCACTTGTCCATAACAACTTACATCCGATAATAAAAGCAGAGCAATAAATAGCTGCAATCATCTATGGCAGCATAAATCCTCACTGAGGCAGAATTAAAGTCCTGTCGCATTCGTCTTTCTAAGCAAAGACCTACACTGACGAAATTGCAATCCAAAAGCGGGGAGGGACAAGCCATGCAGAAACAGACAGACAGCGCCTGGCAGCAAGCTGAGGCCTCGAAAGAGACAGCACAGCTTGCTTCATTTAAACGTGCTTTATCAGGAAATCTGTCTAATTAGAATATCTCAGTCAAAGCACCGGGAATCCTTAATAGCAATAGCTGCATCATGATGGAAGATTGCAATCTCCTTAATTGAGATGCCTTCAGGTAATTTAGTGGCTCTTAATAGCATTTGGGGTTTATGTGCTGGGCTGCTTTTTTTTTTTTTTTTTGGAATCTTTTCCAAATCCCTTCCCTTTCAATTACCTCACCGCTGCCTACACCTAGCTGCTGTGCTTGTTCAGCCAACTTGTCGCACACAACACAGCTACTGCTGCATTTCCAGGCCAGAGTTCTGAGCTAGGACTGCTAAGAATGACCCGAAGAACTGGCCTTATCTTGCGCCTTGAACAGGACCTTGATTCGAAGAAATGGGGGAAAGCTTTTCACAGAACGGAGATGGGGTTTATCACCTCCACTGTTACAGGCACAAGAGCACTACTTAGCAAAAGTTGGCAACATAAACCAGCTGGGTGGCAGAGAGTAGAGTTGTCAGGCTGGTCAGCACGACTGCGTCTGTGCCTTTGGAGCATTCCAACGCATGCATGCAATAGGCAGGTTTAGCCAGAGGTAGCTGGACAACAGTTCCCATCATCTCTGACCCTTGGCCCTGCTGGTTGGCGCTGATGGGATCTGTAGTTCAACAATATCTAGAGGACACCTACTTTAGCTCCCACTGGATTAAGTTTTTCCCACTGATTCTGGTGCTGGAGGAGACTCTTGAGAGTCCCATGGACTGCAAGAAGATCAAACCTATCCATCCTGAAGGAAATTAGCCCTGAGTGTTCACTGGAAGGACAGATCGTGAAGCTGAGGCTCCAATACTTTGGCCACCTCATGAGAAGAGAAGATTCCCTGGAAAAGACCCTGATGTTGGGAAAGATGGAGGGCACAAGAAGAAGGGGACGACAGAGGACGAGATGGTTGGACAGTTTTCTTGAAGCTACCAACATGACTTTGACCAAACTGCGGGAGGCAGTGGAAGACAGGAGTGCCTGGCGTGCTCTGGTCCATGGGGTCATGAAGAGTCGGACACGACTAAACGACTAAACAACAACAACTGATTCTGACATTTGCCAGGGGAACAGACCATATGATCTCCAATTCTCAAGTTCTATGATTCTGTCCTCTCTGCAGCAGAGAAAAAGTTTCATCTTACTTATTTTTGTTTCATGCTGTTTTTCAGGGTAATTTCCTGGTAACAGACACATTCAATGCATCCTATATCTGGGCAGTGGTTTTTCAAGAATCTACTCTTTTCCCAATTCCTGTCTGTATGCATATGCATGCCACAAGTTTCCAACTTGCCTTTCTGGGCACGTTCCCCTCACAAGGTAGTTTACCAATCAGAATTCGAGACACATAAATAGAACACAATGGGTGGGATTCAGCATTGCACTAAGATGATCGTTCTGCTTGCCAGATGGAACAATCTTCCCCACACCTTGGTACTGCGTGGAGTTCTGCACTGGGAGGACTCATAGAATCATGGAATTGTAGAGCTGGAAGGGAACCCCAGAGTCATCTAGTCCAACCCCCTGCCATGCAGGAATCTCAACTAGTCCTTGCACCGGCTTCCACTAGTAAACTGGATTAGCCGGATCTGGCCCAATAAAAACACAAATCATATAATTATCGCATCCCTTAATTAATAAACAGCAATGGATCAAAAATCCTCAAAGTGGCACATTGGTCAAGAGGTTTGTTTTGCTTTGTTTTTCATTTTCAAAGGAAATGCTGTTGAACAAAACAACATATCTATGATTACAAACAGCTAGAACAACATGTTCCCGCATGCTTTAATCATAGCGACAAATATTAAAATAATTTTAGAAGAGATCTTGCTTCACCGAAATGTCTAATAAATCGTGACTCATTGCCTTGATCAAGTGCATCCGGACTCTGAAAAGAAGACGTGACTGACTTATAGTTTCCATATGAATGCATGCCATTCTCTGGTATTCTGTTGGGATCTTCCTACTGTCCTCTATAATGGTCAGGGGATGATGGAGTTACAGTCTGGCAACTTCTGGGAGGCGACAGTTTCCCCATCCCTCAGTTAAGTGAAGTAAACAATACTGGTAGCAGTGAAGTGTAGTGGAAAACCTACCCTGGTGCATGATTATATCAGTTATGTATTGAAATAAAAGTTTATGCATACAGATAAGAATAAGCACCATCAACAGCAAATATATATAAATATTCGCCATGGTGCTTAAAGATATGACACCACAGGAAACTAATTTCCTCAAACTTGAAACCAGTTATTTGCAATCTGACCTGTTTCTGCAAATTGCATCCTTAAACAGCTCCTGTTTTTTTCTCAGCTTTGCTGCCCTTTCCTAATATTTAGCACATCAGATTCTTCAAACACCTTAATTCACCGAATATGGGCAGTTTTCAAAGTTACCAGGATTTGCAGGAAGCGAGCAGTCTGCTGTGGTGGCAAGGGAATAACTCACATTCATGAGCCTTACTGGTCTTCATTCTCACTGAGGCAATCGTTTTACAGTTGTACCTCAGGTTACATACGCTTCAGGTTACAGCCTCCGCTAACCCAGAAATAGTGCTTCAGGTTAAGAACTTTGCTTCGGGATGAGAACAGATATTTTGCTCCGGTGGCGTGGCGGCAGCGGGAGGTCCCATTAGCTAAAGTGGTGCTTCAGGTTAAGAACAGTTTCAGGTTAAGAACGGACATCCGGAACGAATTAAGTACTTAACCCGAGGTACCACTATATTTCTCAGCAAGACCCCTTTCAGAATGCAGATGGGCACTCAAATAATTGAATTATTCTTCATTCTGAAAAGCTTTTCTAAAAATCCCTGCACATAGAAACAAAGCAAATCAGGGAAAAGTTTGTCCTAGTTGTCTAAGTGCGGGGGGAGCAGCAGTCAATCACATGAGCCCGCACCTGCAGTAGTACCATTAGGAAATTTTAGATCCTAAACCTCTTGGTCTTGAGGGACACCTCTTCAGATGCTAGGAGTATCATAAACAGATGCTGGAGGGATCTATTGGGAGTGAACATGGATCTTAAAAAGCAGAGACATCACCTTGCTAACAAAGGTCCGTATAGTGAAAGCTATGGTTTTCCTAGTAGTGATGTATAGAAGTGAGAGCTAGACCATAAAGAAGGCTGATCGCTGAAGAATCAATGCTTTTGAATTATGGTGCTGGAGGAGATTCTTGAGAGTCCCATGGACTGCAAGAAGATCAAACCTATCCATTCTAAAGGAAATCAGCCCTGAGTGCTCACTGGAAGGACAGATCCTGAAGCTGAGGCTCCAATACTTTGGCCACCTCATGAGAAGAGAAGACTCCCTGGAAAAGACCCTGGTGTTGGGAAAGATGGAGGGCACAAGGAGAAGGGGATGACAGAGGACGAGATGGTTGGACAGTGTTCTCGAAGCTACCAGCATGCGTTTGACCAAACTGCGGGAGGCAGTGGAAGACAGGAGTGCCTGGCATGCTCTGGTCCATGGGGTCACGAAGAGTCGGACACGACTAAATGACTAAACAACAACATGGACCACTGGTACCAAACAATATAGGAAAGAGCCCTACTTGAAAAATTACTAACTAACAAATTGAAGTTAACCTGGGGACAAACACAGGAAGACACCTCCACCCTGGTGTGGCTCCCAACAAGACAATAACCACACACAAACACCCCGACAGCATACAAATTGGTATGGCTGACCTGGCCCAGCAACATGCACCCCCAACACACACACAAAAACACAATGTGACCAACCAACAGCAACCAACTGTGCCCTGGGCCCTCTGGTCTCTCACAGCACCATCATTGTCCAGCCTGGACACTGAGGTCCCACCCTGACGGCCTTCTGGTGGTTCCCTCACTGTGAGATGTAAAGCTGCAGTGAACCAGGCAGAGGGCCTTCTCAGTAGTGGCACCCTCCCTGTGGAATGCCCTCCCATCAGATGTCAGATAAACAACAGTTTGACTTTTAGAAGACGTCTGAAGGCAGGCCTGTTATGGGAAGTTTTAAATGGTTGAAGTTTTACTGTGTTTTAAATATTTTGTTGGGAGCTGCCCAGAGTAGCTGAGGCAACCCAGTCAGATGGGTGGCATATAATAATTATAATTATAATAGATAATAATAAATGATAATAATAGATGATAATACCTATTTACATGACGCTGACACAAAAGCTTTGCTCATATACTATGTAAAAGACTGACATTTTACTGTCTCCCTCTTTCCTCCTCTCTCTCTTCTCAAATCTCTTTCTCCTCAACCCCATATTGCCTAGAATGTCTCGCTCTGAATCTAAAACTGACTTGCCTGAAGGATTCCATGACTTGAAAAACAGAGACTCTTGTATGTACTATTGTTACCCAAGAAAATATTTTAATGAAAACATTACACAAAAACATGTGGTCAGCCAGCCTTGCAGAGGGCCTTCTCAGTAGTGGCACCCTTCCTGTGGATGTCAAGGAGATAAAGAACTGCATAACGTTTAGAAGACATCTGAAGGCAGCCCTGTATTGGGAAGCTTTTATTGATTAGTGTTTTACTATGTTTAATACATAAGGGACGCAGGTGGCGCTGTGGGTTAAACCACAGAGCCTAGGACTTGCCGATCAGAAGGTCGGCGGTTCGAATCCCCGTGACGGGGTGAGCTCCCGTTGCTCGGTCCCTGCTCCTGCCAACCTAGCAGTTCGAAAGCACGTCAAAGTACAAGTAGATAAATAGGTTCTGCTCTGGCAGGAAGGTAAATGGCATTTCCGTGCACTGCTCTGGTTTGCCAGAAGCGGCTTAGTCATGCTGGCCACATGACCCGGAAGCTGTACGCCGGCTCCCTTGGCCAATAAAGCAAGATGAGCGCCGCAACCCCAGAGTGGGCCATGACTGGACCTAATGGTCAGGGGTCCCTTTACCTTATGTTTAATATATGCTGTAAGCTGCCCTGAGTTTCTAGGGAAAACCAGCCAGATGGACGGGGTATAAATAATAATAATAATAATTATTATTATTATTATTATTATTATTATTATTATTATTACTGCTGCTGCTGCTGCTGCTGCTGCTGCTGCATTTGAATGGGGTCCTGGATTTTCACCTTTAAGCCACAGGCACATTTACTACCTCAAGGAGTCCTGGCTTGAAAGAGAGGGTAACTGAAACTTGCAAGATATGACTAGCACTTGTGCCTGGGTATTCATTCATCTAAAGGAAAGGCTGTTAGGGGGATTAGCTCCTCTGCTGAACTGTATGTTGAAAGCTGTCCTTACATTAATTAGAAACTATGACCCTGATTTGAAGCCATGCTGATAACTATCACCACTAGATTCCATCTAATTGCAGTAATCAACATTTATCTTCTCTTAAATGTTGTGGGTGCTGGGGAGGTGAGGAAAGAATGTAAACACTGGGGGCCAAATGGCCCAAGCGAGATGCAAGGAGTACCATCTGTGACAATGGCATGTGAAGCTTAAGTTAAGCAAAGCAGCTGTTTACAAAACCCGCAATTATCACAAGTTGCTGCTGTTCTGACTTCTTGCTTTGCTCGTCTCACTTTTATTATTTTATTTTATTTATTTATTTTTAATTATATTTTGCAGGCAGTTCTCAACAGACTGTACTTTTTGCACCTCTTGGCCAGCACTGATTATACATCTGAGGGTAACGCTTCATATATACGAGGACAGTCCCATAAACGTGGCGCCACAGTAAAGGCACTTACAGTAAAGGGAACAGACACCCATGAGAGGTGGTGGATTCTCCTTCCTTGAAGGTTTTTCAACAGAGGCTGGATGGCTATCTGTCAAGGATGCTTTAGCTTATATTCCTGCATTACATCAGGTTGGACCAGATGATCTTTGGGTCCCTTCCAACTCTAAGATTCTATGATTTGTGTGTGGGTAGAGAGTTCATATATGGGACGTGGGTGGCGCTGTGGGTTAAACCACAGAACCTAGGACTTGCCAATCAGAAGGTTGGCAGTTTGAATCCCTGTGACGGCGTGAGCTCCCATTGCCCGGTCCCTGCTCCTGCCAACCTAGCAGTTCGAAAGCACGTCAAAGTACAAGTAGATAAATAGGGACCAATCCGGCGGAAAGGTAAACGGCGTTTCCGTGCACTGCTCTGGTTCGCCAGAAGCGGCTTAGTCATGCTGGCCACATGACCCGGAAGCTGTATGCCGGCTCCCTCCGCCAATAAAGCGAGATGAGCACCGCAACCCCAGAGTCGGCCACGACTGGACCTAATGGTCAGGGGTCCCTTTACCTTTACCTAGAGAGATCGTATATGCTGAAAGCAAACTCAGTTTTCTGAGTGTCAGTCCTCATGTAGCCAAAGCAGCACCCACACAAACGAGGGAGGCATCAGCAAATTTTTGGAAGAACGCCAAGGTTTGCAGAAGTATGGAATCAACATTAATAATAATAGTAATACCAGTAATAATAATAATAATAATAATAATAATAATAATAATAATAATAATTTTATTTATACCCTGCCAAGACCGGGCTCAGGGCGGCTAACACCCCATATAAAAACAAATTGATTGAAATACAACTTAAAAACAAGATGAAAATACAACATTAAAACATTAAAATACAGCCTTATTTCAATGGAAACTCAAATCAAAAACTTTGGGGGGGGGGGGATGAAAATGTCAAGTCTTCACCAAGGCTTTCACCATGAGGTAAAAGAAATTTAAATTCTCTCAAACCACCCAGTGAGGGCGGAGCATATTAAGTGACCAAGAAACACTGGGAAACAGAAAACACAGGAGGAATAGAATGGAGTCGTGCAGAACTGGCTGAAACTCTGAACGGGTACACTCCACACTGCAATATTTTGTTGCAGCTCCCCCACTCCACTCTCAATATGATCATTCTTCTTTCTCATTCTGACTTTGACTAAGAGCGTGTGGTTGCTTGCATGGAGCCAGGCTGGCCAACGTCTCGCCTGACTAATTTCTGGCCATAAATGAGGAGGTGACTTCGGTGTCTCTTCCGTGGGTGTCGGCTTGGCTTGGCAGAGCAGGCCAAACACACAGGATGCAATTTGTAACCCATAAAACCCCTTGCACAATTTCCATTAATGTGTAATGCCTGGGGATTGCAACCCTCCGCAGGATTGCAGAGCTTCCCCTGCCCTCTGCTGTGTGTTGGATCAGCTGGATGGAAAGAAAGGTTGCATCTCTTCTGGGCTGCATCTCTATGTGGGGGTGTTTCACCTGCTGTTAAAGAGACGAGAGCTGCGTGCTGGGAGACAGGAGGAGTGGAGTAGTAATTCCATAGGCATTTGTCCAAATCCCACTGGGCTGAGTCCATATAGAATCATATAGAAGTGTAGAGTTGGAAGGGGCACAAGGGACATCTAGTCCAACCCCTGCAATGCACAGCCTGAGTGGGCTCAAACCACCAACCATTGCACCACAGCAGAATGCGCCGATGTCCAAGTGCCACACCTTACCTATTGCGCCAGGGGTATTGCAAGCTTAATCACAAGGACATCGCTGTAGAAACCCATTGCAACTACTAATCAGGTCAGTTTAGATATTTCCCTTACTGGTTCAGTAATCAGAATGAGCATTCACACACACAAAGAGGCCATCTAGGGCAGAGGATATTCGGCTGCTAGAATATTATTTTGCAGAGCAAGGCCTTTTGCTGGGACATATGCAGCGGCTTCCAAAATCTCCTGCCCCTTTCCAGCACTCTCTTTCTTAAACCTTGTTGGCCTTTGAGCATCTGTTAACAGCTGCAAAGCTCAGGTGCTGGAGGAGACTCTTGAGAGTCCCATGGACTGCAAGGAGATCAGCCCTATCCATTCTGAAGGAAATCAGCCCCGAGTGCTCACTGGAAGGACAGATCCTGAAGCTGAGGCTCCAATACTTTGGCCACCTCATGAGAAGAGAAGACTCCCTGGAAAAGACCCTGATGTTGGGAAAGATGGAGGGCACAAGGAGAATGGGACGACAGAGGACGAGATGGTTGGACAGTGTTGTTGAAGCTACAAACATGAGTTTGACCAAACTGCGGGAGACAGTGGAAGACAGGAGAGCCTGGGGTGCTCTGGTCCATGGAGTCATGAAGAGTCGGACACGACTAAACGACTAAACAACAACAGTGAGGCCCCATCTTCTTGTCCATACATATAGACAGACACACAAGCAAACGAAGTTTATGCAAAAGTCTGCCGTGGAGCCTGCACATACCCCGAGTTCTTTTAAGTATGAGCAAGCGCCCAGACTGTATTCTTGAAGAGGCCTGGGCAGCTTAAGGCAGCAGGAGGGCCAGATTACTATCGGGACCGGCAGGGGGCGCTCCAGTCACACAGGCTGGAGATGCCAATCCACAGGTGGCGTTGCGTCGTGCACGGCGACAGAGGATGGAAAGCCAGCCCGGATTCAAATCGTTTCTTCAGAGAATTGTTGTGTGACCCCTCGTCCTGCACCACGCCCCGCTCTTGAGAGGCAGCGAGAGACCCTGTGCTCCAGAGTCACGCAGTCTGACTTTGGAGTGGTGTAAAACAATGGATCCCGTTAGGAAACAGACCTGTTGATCTTTTTGATTTCCAGAGAGGCAGCGCTTTTTGAGCTACCAAATTCGGTGAGAATTTTTTCTGCCAGGTTCCTGGCTTGAGGGTGCAGTATATGCTTAACTCGTTATACGAGTTGGCGTGGGCCGGCAGCACCAGCCACCAGCCTATGGCAAGACCGCAGGAGTGAGACGGGGAGGCAATTTTCTCCTCTGGTTTTGGGGTATCTTTTATTATTCCGGATTGGAAGGAGACGCACCCCGCTTTCTTTATCTTTCTGGCTGGAAACGGGGTTTAATTCTCCCAGGACAATAAAATATAAAATAAAATTAGTGGTGTGACTCATCCCCCGCCCCTTCCACAACGCCCATCAACGAAGCTTCAGTGGGACAGAGCTCATCGCAGACCTACTTTTAACACCCTCGGTGCAGTAACACCACCTGCCTTCGAGCAAGTGCAGAGTGCAGAGCGTCCCAAAGAAGCTTCAGACTTTCTTTTCAGTCGGTGAGCTTTTGCTCATTGGACTTGAAGAACTGAGTTTTAAGAAGAGGAAGAGGAGAGAGACCCGCGACGCCGAGAGAGAATCACCCTGCAGCAAACCTAACTTGAACCAATGGGGTTTAATTCTGAGAGGGTTTAGGATCGGGCCGGCTTCCCCCTCGCTGCTGCCTGTTGTCTGGGTCCAGCCAGGTGTCCTTTCCAGCCAGCCTAAACAAAGAGATCTAGAATAAACAAGCAGCAACAAAGCAATTCAGCCTAGGAAGCGAGAAACTCAAATTTGGGGGCGCGGGGCAACGCTGGGGGTGGCAGGCGACCCTGGGGTTTCATGACTCTCCGCACGTTCGTTAAGGCTTGGAAGAATCCCATAATATTATTCAAGCCCTCCCCTCTCCACCCAGCCCCCCCCCCCGCACTCCCTTCCAGTCTCCTGAGAAAGCAGAGATAGGAAAAGGATGAGAATATGTCCATTTCCAAGGGGCTGGATCAGGAAATCCGCCTTCTCTCTCTCTCTCTCTCTCTCTCTCTCTCTATCTCTCTCTCTCTCTCTCTCTGTCCCTCCCTCCCTCCCTCCTTCTTTACTATCACCTGGGAGGGGGAGGGGGACACGATGGGACCCGTACAGCTTTTAAACATCCAACAAGCAAGCAAGTGACTGCATCCATTCCTGACCAATCTGAGAGCCAGCAGGAGGGGAGGAGAAGGCATGGGAAATCTGCCGGTGGGATCCTCTCTGCAGGAAAGAGATTCCTCTTCCCGAATGCCCCTCGGGATTGGCACCATGGACCACGCCGGTTGCCTCCCTCGAGGATTTCCGCAGGCCGTCGCGCAAAACGGTGCCAAGATCTAAATGCGCGTGCTTTGGAGAAAAGGTGTCATTCCGCATGCACAGATGTTTTCCCCGCCCCAACCGCCCCATATTTACGTTTATTTCCAGGAAGAGGTGTCCCACTTAACTACCCTTTCCCGCATACCCCAAATTTCACACGCAACAACCCTAGAACGCCTCTTTGGGAAGCAAGGAAAGGCTTGTCTTGAATCTGAAGGCAAAGAGAAATAGCAGCCGGGGTTTGGGAGTCAGGAGGAGCGGAGGCTACGATCCCCCGAAGGTGCTGCGGAAATGAATGGGACTGACTTGCCAAGGAAAGGGCGCGGAAGTTCAGCGAGAAAGGCACTGCGCGGAAACTGCGCGTAAGCAGCTTCTCTGAATCAACATCGCCTGGAGAAGTTGGCGGGGTCGTTCTTTCAAAATCAGCTGCAAAATTATTTGAAGGCGCCTGGAAGGCTGGTGCGCTTTCGGGTCCAGAGAGGAAGAAAGACTGTGTGGACAAGGAGGTGCAGGGACGCCCTGTAGGGTTCAAGCGCCAATCCAGTACCCAACAGCTGTGCTTGCGTTTGGTCTTGCATTTACTTGGGACCCAATCTGAAGCATTTTTGCCCCGTTGATCTAAAACAATAAAACACAAGCTTCACTCTGGGACACTGAAATCAAACGCGCTCGACTTTTTGCCTTTGTTTCTAAAGCACCTCGCATCTGAAACGCCTCTGAAGCCAGTCTTTCCGCACTCAATGAGACTGACTCCCCAGTAAGCGCGCACAGAATTGCGAGCTAACTTGTTAAGCCCTTCTGAAATTAATGGGACTGGCTCTCAAGAAAACGCGTTTGGCCTCAGCCAGTCCCCTTGTTCTCCTCAGGTTATACATAACTGGTTTTGTAAAATAGGGACGGTTTTCTGCCATGCAAAGAGAGACAAATTATGCCACCAGTATAAAACCCCGATCTAGAACCACAGCCCAAGTCGTCGTCCCACTAAAGGCATCCTCTACCCAAATTCATTTATTTGTAACTTTATTATTCAAGAAAATGGAACTTTCCTCAGACCAAAATCTCTTAAGGATAGGAGTGGGGATGTATAAAAAAAAGTCGCGATCCTAAAAAAAAAATGAAAATCAAACCGCGTTGGTTGCAAATAAATAGGCCCTAGGTCGGGGTGGCGAGGCAGCTTAATTTCGTTGCCTAACAGAGCAGTCCTAACCATATATATTTAGAAATAAGACGTATTGAATTCTCACTTTTAAGTGGGGATTTAGCTCCATGGACCCTGCTTCTGAGTAGATAGGGTTGCGCTGTTAACTGGACTTCGGAGGGAAAGATGCGCAGTTCCCGCCCCCGCCCCGACTTCTGCCTTAGGCACCCATTCAGCCTGCC
This sequence comes from Podarcis filfolensis, assembly GCF_964270895.1. Lineage (NCBI taxonomy): Eukaryota > Metazoa > Chordata > Lepidosauria > Squamata > Lacertidae > Podarcis > Podarcis filfolensis. Next base: position 26,248,973 of record NC_139603.1, on the reverse strand, counting down.
ATCCCATAAACCGCAGCAGGGGACTTGGTGGAGCAGTCAAGGAACTGCGTAAAACCTCTGGCCAAACTCGGTGATGTAAAACACAAACGCTCCTTTCTTCTCTTGGATGGCATCCAAAAATCACCTCACTTGGGAGGGTGGGGGCGATTTTTTTTTTACCTCTTTATCACACGGAGAAATCCCTACCTACGTCCTCAGCTCGATTCTCCGGCTGCTCGTTTCGCAATCGCCGCGATTTGTCCTAAGCGGAGCGACGAAGCCAGAAATAGGAGCCTCGGATGGAACAAAACATTTCTCAAGGGTGGAATGCAGGAGACGTTTCAGTTGCAAGCCTAGCCCTCCCTTATTTAAGGGGATAAATCCCACTGAACTCGGAGGGAACCTGACTAGCAACCTTCCTATGCATTTACTCAGAAGTAAATCCCTCGGCATTCCATTCCATGGGGCTTTCTCCCTGGTTAAATTTCCCTAGGGTTGCAGCCTTAATTCCGTTTACAATAAAGATGCATCGAGTTGGGCTGGTCTCCTACACAAGTTTACTCGGGAGTAAGGGAATGCGATTTGTCATCGCACCTGAGTCCACACAGCGGCCCCGATCCAGAGACGAATTAACCTTTGATGCGGCAATTGACCGGACTTTCTTTCGAGTAAACAGGAAGAGAACCGGGCTGCAACTTTAGCTGAATCGGGGCCGCCGGCTAATTGTGCAGTGTTGCAGGTGGCTGAAAAATAAACAACCCACAATTTATTACAATTCTTGAATGGTGAGCATATACACGGGGAGCTTTAGATATTAAAACAAGTATACTGAGATGGTGAGGGCTTGATTTAATTATGTTAATGTCAAGTCGATCATCTTGCCCTGAGTATACCAGCAAGGGACTTTGAACCTTATTGGACCCGGGGAATGGGACGAATCATCCAGAGCAGTCTGGGTTGCTGCAGCCGAGCTACCGTAACGATTCGGCTGGCGGGGGCCGCGAAAAGGCCCGCGAAATCGCAAGCCAAAGGGAGCGAAACGCTTCGATCCTGAAAGCTCTCTCGAATTTTGAAGGAAAGCAAGAGACGCCATTTCAGACGGGCGAAGCCTGGAGCAGGCGAACAAATGGCGCAATAACGGCCTCCTCCTCCGCGAAAAAGCATTGGAGGTTTTGAAGAAGAGAAATCAGAGATTGCAGCCGGCTCCCCAATGGAGATGCAGTGCGGGGGGGGGGGGGAAATCCATGGCTGGTACTGACAGCATGTGACACTTGGCTGTTTATACAGTGTGACAAATGTGTGAGTTATGGGGTGCGGGTTCTGTGTTTCTCTTTCCTGCCCCTCCATCAGTTTACCCAGCTGCCACTTTTTTAAAAAAAAGTTTGATTAACTAAATCACGACTGGGGGCAGTGGGGGGGGGGGGAGGAACCGCGATTCGTTGTCACGTCAGCATAGACCTGCCGTGACTTCAAGACCACTCATTCATCCCAAAAGGTGAAGAAAGTGGAGCGGGGTGGGCTTTGCAATCCGGGAGGCAAAAGGGGTTTTTTTGACACATCCTCAGAGTGAAGTTTTGTCACCAGCTCAGGGAAGACCAAGTGTGGAAACTCCTTGCACCAAGACACAACTCACATGCACACAAGTAGAGTAGGACCAGCTTAAATCCACGACTTAATTTCTTAAATTCCAAGGGAAGGTACCCAAGCACGTGTTGAAGCCTGCCATTCAAACCTACAGGACTTTGGTGATGCCGTGTCCTTAATTAAGGAGCCCCCTTCAATTAGCCCACGTCTAATCTTTGTTCCCAACACTAAGCGGGTCGAGGGACACTTATTTGCAAAGCAAGTCGCACGAAGGTGTTAATGAAATTTATTTTAGGAACAATCAGTTTGAGAGCGGGGAGTCCGGGGCTGGAGTCGATTAAAGTCAAGCAGTTATTTGCCCAAACCTTGTACCTTTCACGTTAGAGTTCCTTCAGCAGTTTGCTAAAATGTCTAAAATAGAGCTGCTTTCTTGCATATCCTATTCGTGATTCATCTTTCAAACATTTTGCCCTGCGCGCACGCATATTTTTTTGCCCTCCTGTTCGCAACTGTCCGTCTCTCTTCTCGTAAGAACAGCCCTGCAAACTTCTCCCGGTTCCTGTTTGTTAAAGAGTCCTGTGTAATTCGAAGGCTGGCTCTCTCGTGCTCCCACAAAAAAACCCCTCTCCTTGTCCCAGTACCCGTTTTGTAAGTTTTGCATCCCAAACCTAAATAAGTTTAACTGAATGCCGATGCCACCAGTTCAAGTGGCAGTTATTTCGTAGCAATTGTGTTTACAATCCAGACGCTTTCAGTGCGAAATTTTCTCATACCCAGTACAGAGGAAGAAGGGTTCGCTACCTCAAAAGATTGCCTGGACAAGCCAGCAATATATATATGAATGACCTGACTATGTTTATAAACACTGCATAAGCAACCATCGCTGTCTTTCCAAGCTGTCACGGGAAAAGCCGATTCATAAAAAGGAGCTTTGGAGAACTCGTCAAAGGCTTGTCAAATGGCAGAGAAAGGAATCTCTTCGGGAAAGTTTGGTCAGGCAGCTGGCTGGAGGGAGCGCGGGAGCGGGGCGGGGCTGCCAGGGGGGTCCGGGGAGTCTTTGGGGCCCCTGCTCCTTCCCTCCTTAATCCGGATTCCGGCCTGGTGTGTGGAGAATCGGTCGAGGATGTTCGTTAGCTCTTCCTTTGCCACTGGAGGGCACAGAGGACTGACCCCAAGACCGTCGGAGGGCGTGAAAGGAAACTTACACATAGGAAGTCCAGGCAGCAGCGAGTAGGTCGCACACGCAGAAAAAGGGGTCGGTTAGAGAACCAAGGCCTTCTTTACTGAGAAACGTGTTATGGGAGTCTGTAAGGAGCACTGCGGGAGGGTGGGGAGTTCAGCCCGCGATGTGTGAAAGGGTTACATAGAATAGTTGCGCATTTGTGCATCCTCACAAGCTAAGAAAAAAATACGGCCTGCAAATTTGCATCAAGAACACTGTATCTAAAGAAAATTAAAATGCACCAAGATCTAATATTGCGATCGGCAGATGTGAATGTTGGTGCGTGCCTTTGCATATTTGTGCATGCGGGTGTACGAGATGGCATTGCCTATACCTCGTTCGACGCACTGGTTATAATGGGACGCTGCCAGCTCGGGTTTATATCTCTGCGGTTGAAATCAGTGGAACTCAATACCGTAGAAGCACGATCCAATAACATATTTATTCGGAGCACATATGAATATTCCTATCAGCAGAAAACTCCGCTTGCCTAAGGTTTGTTTCGCTTGTGTAATGTACATATATTTTTACTTCTTTGTGGCACTTGAATGATGATCCGTTGTCGACTTCTGGAAAGAGTGACATGCTCTCGGCTGTATCGGTTCATTAACTGGGAGCGGGATAGGGGAAACAGAGACACGACAAATAAAACGTATTAAGACAAAGGTGTGGTTTTTTTGGTGGGTTTTTTTTTTGCAGTTTCATGGGATCCTTACTCATGCCTAGCAAAAAGGGTTTTTTATTTTAAAAAAAAAACTACAGTGAAAGGCATGCGAGGGAAGCCCTCAAAACAATGATTTAACTTTCAAAAACTCCTCAGGAAAAACTAAGCATTTTGTGCCCTCCCCATTTTGTTGTTCTTCAGCAAAGACGACAAAGAGTTTTGTGAAACCCGAAAGCTAGCTCCCTAATTTTAAGTTGGCCTCTGTCCTGACAAAAGTACTCGGTCGCTGTTGCTTGTTTGGCTGCAAACTGTATTGTCTGCAGAAATAATATTTGTGTGCGTGTGTTAGGATTTGTGTTTATGTGTGTGCGCGCAGGGCCGGTTGATGAGCGCACAGAAAATGTGTTGGTGTGTTTTTTTTTCATTCCGGAGCGAGGAGAGTGCAACTTGATCCGCATACCTACTCCTGTGTGCGAGGGATGGATTGGCCTCGGGCCGCGCGGAGGAGCTATATACGCGCGAGGGAGGAGAGGGCAGGGCGACGTGCGCGTGTGTGGCCAGTCCCAGAACTATCATTCTCCAAGTTGCTGTTCCTGCCGCCGCCGCGGCTTCTGCTGAAGCTACGAGCCCAACCCGCCCCTTCAAAGCTCGGAGGCGTCTTCTCATTGGCTACGCCACCGGGGCGGGGCGGGGCCTCCCAGTCTCGAAAGAAAAAGGGAGGGGGAAGGGAAAGAGGGGAGGAAAGAGGAGGGGAGGAAAGGAGCCCTGCGAGTGCGTAAAAAAGTCCTCGCCTTGGTGACGGATGCTCAAAAGTTCAGGAGTTTTTCCAAATGCTTCTCCGAGCAGCGCGCGGCTGAAAAGAGACTGTAGGAGAAAGGGAGGCAGGAGGCCGCGCTGAACAACCGCAGACCGCTTGGGGAAGGTGGTTTTTTTGGGTCTTTTTTTCTTACTTGAGTCCGAGAAAGAGAGAGAGAGAGAGAAAAAATATCCGGTCTCTCGCGCCCCTCCAACCAACGCACGCTTCTTCTTCTTCTTGGTTTCCTTCGCTTGCCTCGGTCTTTATTCCTTTTTTAAAGGAAGAAATCTCAACCTGTTGTCCACCTCCGTGGAGGAAGAAAAAGAAGGGGGAAGGAAAGGCGCTCGGGAAATAAGCGACGAGGGGGTTTTGTGCGCTCTGCTTTACGCAAAGGAGCGCGCGGGACTCCAGTTTCGCCCTCGATGGAAGTAACTGGCTTTTCCTCTCGGCGGCGGCCGCTTCCGTGGAGGCTCGGCGCCTTGTTTTAAGAAGAGCAAGAAGGAGTAGCAGCAGCAGCAGGAAGAAAAGGAGACTTATTTCCCCTCCCTACGACCATCATCAACCCACCCCCCTCTCCTTTCCATTTATTTAATTTTTTGGCCCGCTTGAGTGGGGGAGGGGAAAGCAGCAAACTTTAACGGGACCCCGAAGTTTTCGTCCGCTTGCTCGCTTGCTTGCTCCCTTTTCGGGGGAGGAAGCGGGGCGGAAAGGAAAGATCCTGGTCGCCTCTTCTGGTTTATACTTTTTTGGCTCTGGAGCTGCGGAGGGGTGGAGGGGGGAAAGCAAAGGCGGAGGCGGCGGAGGAGGAGGAGGCGGCGGCGGAGGCGGCGGAGGAGGCCAGTCTGCTGCTGCTGCTGTTGCTGAAGCTGCTGCCGCTTGGTCCGGCTGGCTGGCTGGCAGGGAGGCCATGCAGGCGCGCTACTCGGTCTCCAGCCCCAACTCGCTGGGAGTGGTGCCATACCTGGGCGGCGAGCAGAGCTACTACCGCGCGGCGGCCGGAGGGGGCTACGCGGCCATGCCGGCCCCGATGAGCATGTACTCTCCGCACCCGGCGGCCCACGAGCAGTACCCGGGCGCCGGCGGAGGAGGAGGAGGCGGAGGTGGTGGTGGAGGCGGCATGGGCAGGCCGTACGGCCCTTACCCGCCTCCGCCGCAGCCCAAGGACTTGGTGAAGCCTCCGTACAGCTACATCGCTCTCATCACCATGGCTATCCAGAACGCGCCGGATAAGAAGATCACGCTGAACGGCATCTACCAGTTCATCATGGAGCGCTTCCCCTTCTACCGGGACAACAAGCAAGGCTGGCAGAACTCCATCCGCCACAACCTGTCGCTCAACGAGTGCTTCGTCAAGGTGCCCCGAGACGACAAGAAGCCCGGCAAGGGGAGCTACTGGACCCTGGACCCGGACTCGTACAACATGTTCGAGAACGGCTCGTTCCTGCGCCGACGGAGGCGCTTCAAGAAGAAAGACGCCGTCAAGGACAAGGAGGAGAAGGAGCGCCTCCACAGCAAGGAGCAGACGCAGCAGCAGACGGCGACTCGACAGCAGCACCAGCAGCAGCAGCAAGACGGAGGTGGGCAGCAGCAGCAGCAGCAGCAGGCGCCTCCGGTGAGGCTGCAGGACATCAAGACGGAGAACGGCTCGACGTCGCCCCCTCGAGCGCTGTCCCCGCTGGGAGGCGCGCCCGTGGCCAAGATCGAGAGCCCCGGGAGCTCCAGCGCCAGCAGCCTCTCCAGCGGAGCGGGGAGCCCGCACGGCAGCGGCGGCGGCAGAGCACTGGGCTTGGAGCCCCCGACGGCCGCCGCCGAAGCGCCTCCCAGCCAGCACCCGCACGCCCACCACCCGCACCACCACTCTCACCCGCACGCCCATCATCACCATCACCACCACCCGCATCTCCACCACCCGCCGCCGCCCCACCACCACCCCGGAGGGCCCCCCGGGGGGGCGGGCGCCGGCGGCTTCAGCGTGGACAACATCATCATGACCTCCCTGCGCGCTTCCCCGGGGCAGGGCGCCGGGGAGCTCTTGGCTTTGCCCCCGACGGCCGGCACCGCAGCCCCGCCGTCCTCGTCGTCGTCCAGCCCCTCGAGCGCCTCGACGTCGCGGACCTCGGCGCTGCCGCCGCCTTCGCTGGCGCTCAGCAGCTGCTATTCGCCGGCTGCGGCTGCGCAGAGCGCGCTCTACAGCGCCCCCTGCAGCCAGGGCGTCAACACGACGGGCAGCAGTGCCATCACGCAAGCCGGCGGCGGCGGCGGCGCCAATAGTTATCACTGCAACTTGCAGGCCATGAGCCTCTACGCGGCCGCTGCTGCCGCCGCTGCCGCTGCTGCCGGCGGAGAAAGAGGCGGCGGAGGCCACCTGAGCGGCAGCCCGGTGGAGCAGGACCCCCTTCCCGAGTACAGCCTGGCGGCCAGCAGCAGCAGCAGCGCCTCTTCCCTCAGCCTGAGCCCTCAGGAGGGGCACCCGCAAGGCGGCGGCGGCGGTGGCGGCCGCCTGGCTTCCTGGTACCTCAACCAGGCCACGGCGGTGGGCGAGCTCGCTCATTTGGCGCCCGCCTCAGCCGCGGCGGCCGCGGCGGCGGCTGCTGCTGCGGCCGCTGCCGCCGCCGCCTCGTCGTCCCCGTCGCCGTCGCCGTCGGGCTACCCGGTGCAGCAGCAGAACTTCCACGCCGTGAGGGAGATGTTCGAGTCGTCGCAGCGCCTGGGCTTGAGCAACTCGCCCGTCAACGGCAACGCGGCGGCGGCGGCCGCCAGCAGCTGCCAAATGGCCTTTCCCGGCAGCCAGCCGCTCTACCGGCCCTCGGGCGCCTTCGTCTACGACTGCAGCAAGTTCTGACCGAGGAGAGCGGCGAGGGGAGAAGCGGGCCCTCAGCCGCCGCCGCCGCCGCCGCCGCGCTCTGAGGGGACGCTGGAGAAGCCGTGTTTCCACTATAAACACACACACACGAACACGACGCTCGGTGCCCCCGAAGCCCGCGCAAAACCTCCACAGACTCTTACCCAAAGACATCCCTTTTATTAACTAAGGACATGGTTTGTTAAAGGACAGTGTTACTCCAAATAACACGTAAGTTTGTGCTTTTCTTCCTTGCCTTAGAAACTACCCTCCCCACACCCAAAAAGAGAGGGTGCCTTCTTCCCTCGCCTCCCTCTCCGAGAGGCTCTGCCGGCCGCGTTGTGTGGCTCCCACCCTGCGCGCCCTTTTGCGCCAGCCTTATTGGCTGCTGGTCCGGCGCTTGGTTGGGCGCCGGCGACTGAGCGCGCGGGAAATGCCAGCCAACCAGCGGCGAGAGTCTCGCGGGGATAAGTCCAGCGGCTCCATCGAATTCCACGGGGTGGTGTGGATCGCAGCCCTCAATGAAGGCGCAATCCGGGTTCGCTCAAGCCCACGCGAGTTTCGTCCCTGGTTTGCAAGCGACGCCGCCTTAGAAAGCCCCTTCCTTTCCTCTCCCCTGCAAGGACTCCTTATACGCAAGGATTTGTTTCGAAAATGTAAATGGATGCATAGTAATTTATTTTTAAATCTGTAGTTGGAACTTTTGGACCAAACACCAGAAAGTGTTCTTTTTACCCCACCCCACCCAATGCTTTCAGAAAGGTTGACTTTAAAATAACGTTAAACATTGATTTTTGTTTTGTTTTATTTTCATTTATATATATAAATGGGAAGCTGTATTAATCTTATTTTATCGTTTATCATTTTTTCCTTTTTTTTGTTGGAGATACCCTGAAGTTACTGCCTTGCTTGTTTATTAATAAATTACCATTCAGTTGGACTGAGACCATATAAGTCTGGATATATTAACCCCACTTTTTAAAGGAAAAAATTAAAAATTCTACAGCTGAAATGTTGATGGTAGAATTACTTTCTTCCAGTGTGGGCTAAGTGAAAAATACATTTTAAAAAAAAATGTTTCTTGGGTAACTCGCTCCCATCAACCGGTTAAACCAAAAACAACAGAATTTAAGCTTCTGGTTAGTCCTAAACTTGTAAATAAATATCATTTATGTCAATCGATTTTTAAAAATCTATGTTGGGTGTGTGGGCTTGGATGCGGCTGGAATCGACTTAAAAACAAATGTTGATTACACTGGCTGATGCTCAGGTTGCTGCTGCTGCTGTTACTTATGAGTTCTGACTATTATGGTTATTAATCTTAGCGAATAGGTGGAAAATGTAAGCCACCAAGCCATCACTGTTGCGAGGCAGCAGATGCAGAGGGCTTGAGCTATTTGACAAATATTGGAGCTTAGAAATATATCCGCGGAAGGCCCAGGGCCGTAATCTGTCCCATATCAAGAGGAAGGCGTTAAAGAAGTCGCAGGAGGTCCTGATCTTCATTTGCAAATTAATGCGTGCTTTTATGAAAAAAAAGTGACATTTATGCATGTGCAGGTTTCTGAATTTTCTAAATATAGGCAGCTATATTTTATAGAATAGTAATAAGATCCTTAAAACCCTTTCTTCCAATGTGAACTAATGGGGGGGGAGCTGCTCAGTTCCCTCCCCCTCGAACATGTTTCTTGGGCAACTCGTTCCACAAACCATGGCGTCCTGGATTTGTTTCCCCTTCCCTCATTATTCTAGACAGGTCTCTAGTTCTTAAATATTTTTTGCTGCTTTCCCAGGGAGCGATTCTATATACACAAAGAACTGAGAAGGAAAACTAGTCTCCCTCATTGTTACCTAGCGTTGGAGTCGTTTTCCCTCTCTCTCTTACGCACACAAACACACTTCAAGCAGAAGAAACCCCCTTTGCGGATGGCTGCAAATAGCAACGGGTGATGTTTTGGTCAAATGTAGAAACTCGCCTTCAGGTCATCTCTCAATGAGGTTTGCAAGGAATGGAGGAAACACGTGAATAACCCAACAAAATGCAATTTAGCCTTTTATCTGCGAAGGATCGGCCGCGCTGTCAGAGGCGAGGCGAGGCTGTCTTTCTGGGGAGCCTCCGGTGAGCATTTTTCAAGAGAACGCAGCTCCTATCAGGCGCTCTTATCGGAGGCAACACTTGGCAGTAATTGCTCCCGGGTTGTTAAAGGCCGCAAACAGTAAATAAATCCGGGCTAATTTAATTAAAACCTGAGTAGGCGCCTTCTCATCTTAGCCGTGCCTCCAGAGTAGCATCAAGCAAGAGCTCAGAAACTTGGGGACGGATTTTCCTCGCTTTTTATTGCATTTCCCTATCGGAATTAATCTCACGCAATTGCACTCTTGTGATCTTGTGTGTTTGTTTGTGAATTGGGCATTTGCTTCCTTTTTCAAAGTGCTTCGAATTGTGAGACGTAGACCCGGATTGAGGGTGACGCTGTGCGGATTTATCCTATGTATGTGGCTTGTTTGAAAGTAGGAGTCCTACTGAGCTCAATGGCATTTACTCTCAGGAAAGCGTTTACAACCTCGGAATTGCACCCTGGGAACGATTCTCCCCTCCTTTATTTGCGAAGAGCACTTTCGAAATGCGGCAAAATACTTTAATTATTAGTATGTCAGCTGCTAGTCTATATAGCTTGGACTTGAATTTAAACCACAGTCCGATCTGCAATTCAGTTAACCTAAAGTTATTAAATATGTAAGGATTCGGGAGTAAAGAAGTTAAAATTAGCAGGCCTGCCTAGAATATGAAATCGGCCTAACCTCAAAATACTTGATTTTAACCGTGTTACGGATGGAGTTGTGACTCTTTTTAAGGCACCTACTTGCTACATTCCATTGAACTCAATGGTCCTGAGTGAGCCTGCTGAAGTTTGCTTTGGTGCACAGCTTGCGATATGGCTTTAACTGATCTGGCCTTAGCACGACTAGCAATTCCCGATTCAAAGAGAGCTTCAGGAAAGTAGCAGGATCGCTTTCGATTTGATCTTTTTTATTTCGGAATAGATTCGTATAGATGAGCCTTTGTACGTTTTGAGCTTAACACATCCAGTTCCATCTAGCGAACCAGAGCATGTGGCTAGTTGAAGTTCGTTCTCCGAAAGCGAAACGAATCGTGGAAACGTTTTCAAAGCCCCATTCTATCCAGTGGGAGAGAATCGGCCTGGCTTTGTGCTTCACTCTCCCACTGAAATCAGACTGCCGCGCTCATGGGCATTTATAATTTTGGCTGACTCTCGCGCGCTCTTTGTGTTTTGTACATATAAGGAGCCAGGGAGAAAGGAAGGGAATAATCGGAGGTGGGCAACCCTGTGTGTTGTCACATCCCTTCAGTTTATTAGCTGTGTCTTTTCAGAGCTGGGGTGGGGAAACCAAGTTGAGGAACCTCAGAGGTGGTCCCACCACGTTCAACTGAGGCGTCGGTGTGCAAGCCATCAATGGGAGACACTCTTGGTTTCAGTGAGCTCATAAACGGGGAATTTACGAACTGTGCTTATGGCAGGCTTATTCCTTAGGTCCTTTCTTTCCAACCACCCCCCTCTTCCCACCCCAATGTCCTTTGTGAGAGAAGACAGAGTGGCGGGGAGGAGAGTCTTTCTTCGGATGATGTTTGTTTGCTGATCGCCTCGATTTCCACTGGCGAAAGCTACTTCCTGCCTTCCCAGTAGTCCGCAGCCAGATGGGATCAGAGGACCCCATTTGCAGGAGCAGAGGCCACGACAAAATACATAGATTTGGGGGCAAACGACGTAGGAAGAAGAACTGGGTTTCAGTGCGTGCCACAAAGCCAGCCAGCCGATTAAGACACCCACCCACCCCCTTTTTAAGGCGGAGAGTCGACATCGTACGACCACCTACTCCGAAGCGAATCTCCCTAAAATCGGTGAGACTTACTCTCACGTAAAATGGTTGGGCTGCAGTCCGGCTGAAGTGTGACCAAGACTAAGTCTTTTATTTCCTTCCCCCTTTTCTTTCTTAAGAAACACGCAGACCCCTTTCCAGGGAAATGAGAGCGAGGCATCTTTGATCCCAACTAGGCATAGCTGTCAACTTTTCCCTTTTCTTGCGAGGAATCCTATTCGGAATAAGGGAATTTCCCTTTTAAAAAAGGGAAAAGTGGGCAGCTATGCAACTAGGCATGGAATCAGCATGGCCCATAACATTTACTTGGGGTAGTGAAGTTCCCTTTTAAACACAGTATAGTCTACTCACAGGTAAAAATGTATAAAGTGGGGCGGAGGAAGCTGCGTTGCTGCAATATCTGAACAAAGTTTCCAGGAATGAGAAGCAAAGAGCCTTTTGAACCCTTGCAACTAAGTCTTAAACCCCTGGGGCTTGCAGGCGTCACTCTTCGGTTGCTTTAAGAGCTGGCTAGTTTGCCCTCAGATAACTTTTTCTCTTTTAAAAAAGGAATCTAGATGGAAGTCTGTCCCCGTTGATGTGAACAGAAGTTGTTCCCCGTAAGGACCAGCCTGGGAAATCGTGGTCTCTTTCTTCGTCATTTCTATGTGCATTAGGGTGATAGTATCCAGCGGCTACAGCTCCCAGGGAGTTGACAGGAGATGACAGGAGGTCAGGATCCGGATTGCAGTCTGACCCAACCAGCGCGCAGGGAAGCCTTTCTTTAGACAAAAGAGGCCACTCAGTTGCGCTCTTGTTTCACCACTCGCCTGCTCCCAAGCTGTTCGTTACTCGCTGTTTACTCCTCGGTTGCCACCTTTTGTTTTGTTTTGAAGGCAAACGTGTGAGGAGGAGGAGGAGGAGGAGGAGGAAAACCCGCCAGCTACAGGTGGATCGGCAGATGGGCCCTGTCACTCCCCCGGCACTCCTTCCCCGACCCCCAGCCAGGGAACAGCGGAGAGATCGACGCTTTCGGAAAGGGAGACGAGGAGGGGTTTCTAGAAACCTGCCTCGCGTGTTTGGACGTCCAGGCTCTCCTAAGAAGGAGGCCTTGGAAGAGATAGACGTAGGCGAGGAAAGGATGGAGGCAGCAGGAAGGTCAGGGAATCGTTCGCCTTCATATACTCAGGCCAAGCAACTGAGCCTGGCGCGCAGGTGAGCCTGGCTCAGGCTGGAGCCCCTCTCTTGCTCCAGAGGAGTACCACAGAGGGACTTGGGCTTGCTGATGGCTGCCCATGAATAGAGCCTTTGTGCTGGCGTCTCCTTGACGCAGTCCAGGCCTCCCTACCTCCACTCCTCACCCTGCTGGCCTGCACGTGGTCCCGGGAGAATGAAACGCGGCCGGCCGCCCCCCGAATTTTTACGCACCAAATGGCGGCGAGGGGGAGCTTGGAGGCCCGTAGCTAGACAGTGAATCACGGTAAATTGGGACCGGCTCCAGCAGGCTGTGGGGGAGCGAAGGGAGCTGCCGCTACTCCAGCTTCTAGGCCTCTCCCACTGCCTGGCCTGATGGGGCTGGAAGATACCTAACTGTTCTCTTGATAGCATTTACTACTCCTCGCCCTCTAGCTGAGCAGCGTGGGGGGTGGGGAGAGAGAGAGAGATCAAGCGATCCGCAGCCCTCGGAACACCCGAAGGCCTGCATCTCAACCGGTTGTGAATCAGGCCTTAGATGCTGTCGTCCCGCGCTGCAAAATGGAGTGGGTTATGTATCGAAGAGAAAAGCGTGCGAGGTCCAGCGCATAATTCAGGATGCTTGTCAAAGGCTGCGACGCACGCAAAGCAGGTTTGCTTGGATGCGAGCGCCTTTGACGCCCGTGGGGCTTGGTTCCAAGTAGATGCTTGACAACAACTTTCGGGGTAGAAGAGAAATCATTGTGCTGATCTTCCTGGCCTGGGATGTTATGTCTATCTAGAATCTAGAGATAAAGGGAGAGGTAGATGATTTTAAACTGCGTGTAAACAGTTCATTTAACTTTTCATAGAGGCTTATTTTATGTCAAAGGAAACTGGTCAGAGAAGGGATGTGCGTGGGTACAGCGTGGGAGTTGCCCCAGTTTCACCGCACCCCATTCACCATCCACGTAAGCCAAAGGTTCCTGACACGAATGTAATTTAGCGCCTTAAAAAAACAACAAAAAACCCAAGGCAAATCCTACAGATTAACGAGATTGCGTATAGAGCTGCGCAAACGGCAACGTCAGTTCAGACGACACTGAGTATGGAAAGTTTGAACGTCTAACTTCTGAACCGCGGGCTACGATCCACCCTCCTGCTTATGCAAAAGCTTCAGCTGTACAGAAATTGGTGGCGCAGGATGCTTGCATAATCTCCCCTCTCTTTGAATTAATGGGCGGTGGGGGTGTTCCCCTCTGAAGAAAAGAAATCGATCCTGTTCAGGTTTTATTCATATCGACAATGTTTGGAGTTATTCCGTATGAGGAATCCGAATCTGATTTAGGGTACAGTCCTAATGCACGTTTACCTGGGATTAAGCTCCACTGAACTCAGTGGAACATATTTCCGGGTAAACATACCTAGATTTGAGATGTACACCCGATTTTAAATCTGTTGAATTGAGATTGAAATTAGATCTTTTATTTATGCTGACTTTGGCCGTCTTAAATCCAGCCACTTCTTCCCCATTGTGTTTTGCAACTGTAAATGTTTCAGTCCTTTGTGATCTGTCTGCTAAATCCAAATCCAGCTCATATGTTGACTGAATAGAAAACTTGTGCCTCTGCCAAATGAAGGCTGCAATCCTAAACCCGCTTACTTAGAAGCAAGCCCCACCGAAGACAGCTGAACTCTATGACCTACTAAATTGTCTAGGTCCTAAAATAGGTAAAGCTTTTGTAAAATTAGTTTTGTTCACAAAAGTCTAAGGAGCTCAGGATTTTGCACGGAATGCTGTTTACTTACAGATACTTTGAAATACTGTATATGTTTTATTAATACAAAAAGACGTTCCTGGCTTTTCTATCCAGGAAAAAAAAATATTTTTAGATTTCCTCATGAGAAGCCTGATAACATCTCCCCCCTCCAGTGCTTGAATTCACAGGCTTCCTATGTTGAAAGAGCGCTGGGGCTTTCCATCGGGTTCCTTCCTTTGGTCATGTTAACTCTCACCAAAAAGCGCCTCTTCCCCTCCTCTCCCGGGCCTGTGGGATTTAATATAATCTTTTATCAGGCGCTGCAAGAGAAATATCGATACTGCTAGCGATGCATCCTTATACGGGGTCACATTTAGCTGAAATTTGGCTCGATTAGCATTATTACATAGCAAATTGTCAAAATAACATTTATCACGTGGAGACGAACCGCAATAGATACAGTTTAGTTACCTGGTTAGCTAGCATTCATTGCACAGCTGTGGGCCACACAGAGAGTGCATCTGCTCTGTGCATCCATAATATTATATAAAATATTTAAAGTATTTTGATAGTCTCCTAGCCCTCTTTAACTCGGCAGTAATGTTATATCCAGCCCATTTGTCTCAAGTTTTGAAATAGGTACCAAAGCTCTCTTGTTTCTCCCTGAAACACTGATCAGTGCCAGTCTCAAACACCCACCCACCACACCCCTCCTCTCTTTTATAATACTACTGTGGGGCTTTGTCGTTGTTGCTCTTTTTCTTATCTCTTTCTCTCTCCCACCCCCCTCAATAAATCCAACTATTTGTGTGGGGTTTTGTTACATCATTTCCCATATTTGAGGAAGTTTGCCGATTCTTTTGGGGGGTTACTCAGAGATCTTCCTCCAAGCCTGTTGTACAGTCTTCTTCTTCCTCTCCACACACCCCAGACTTTTGCTAAAGATGATCAGATGCCGGTCCTACTGCTTATTGGGAATTAAGCCCACCGCCCCGCACCCCTCAGTTGAATGGGCCAGACTCCCAGCGAAGTGTGGGGAGGATTTCAGCACGAGATGTAAAGAGGACAGTTTGATACAAAGCTCACGCCTGGGTTGATTTTGCACCAGGCCCACTGGAAACGGCGACGGATCTCACCTCCCTCCCTCCTTCTCTCCCCCTAGGCTGGAAGTGTCCCCCCATCCCTAAAATCAGTCCAAGCCGAAAAGGGAATCCGATTTAATCAGAGCAGTGGACCGAAGGGGAGGCGGGGAGCAAGCGAAAGGATGTCCACCATCCGTGTCCTTCCAGAGGAGCAGCCTAATGGGCGATTGTGTTTTATTTTAATTAACCGGCGTCTCATTTAACGAAACAATCGCCAAATGCCTCCAGTGGGAGGAAGAGGCGTTAAGTTCACCGAGAAGGAAACCATGTGTAGGGAGATCCGCGGTGCGCTTGAAATAGCCCGGCTTCTGCAGTAACCAGGAGCAGGGCCTGCCTTGCAAGCCGTCCGGAGGGTCTTTCTTACCCTGCACAGGAGGCGCAAACGCCCCAGCAAGAGAAGAAGGTGGAGGAGAAAGGCAGCATTGTCCCCCCCAGCACCCCGGAACTGGAGGGGTGGGGATGGGGTGTGTGTGTGTGGAAAGGGAACGACCCCCCCACCCAGAGAAAGAGCAGGCTCGCATTTTTTTACAGCCCTGGTACCTGGGAGTGGTAAGGAGAGGAAAAGGGGTTGTCTGGGAATGGCTCATTAGGGATGACAAACGTATGAGGAGATCAACACCCGGCACTCTCCGCCGGCCCCCATCCAATACATTCTTAACCGAGCGCAAGTCTAAAGGATGTAAGCTTGCTTAGGATCGCATCCTCAGAAGTGACTGGGCAGAAACTCCCGTTAAGAGTCTGGCATGTCGAACCAGTGAAGGAAAAGCGCCCTGCGCTCCAGCCTTTTCACAAAAGCTTGGTGGGAACGACCGTGCTCGTTCCTCTACCGATCCGGGATAGAAGACCACCTCCACAAACTAGCCCATTACAAATCGCTTGTACTTATATGCCCCTGGCGTTGTTTGGTTGCTGTGTCTCCCCCCCCCCGCTTTTATTTTTGTTTTGCTTTTCGAATGCCTCTCCAAGCCAAGTAGTTAATCCGAAAAGAAAGCAGAAACCAAAACCCGAAGGTAGGTGGTCCGCTTCATCACATTACACCCCGCATTGGCCCTAAACAAAAAACCCCAAACCCATATGGATCCTGCCGACAAGACCCGCGAGTCCCTTGCTACATCCATAGAGCAGGTCGGGCGATGCACGCGTCGGAGGGGAGGCCTACTATGCAAGAGGGGCCGTCGCAGCAGGGCCCGGAGCTCTGAAAAGCCGTGTCCTCGAAAAGCAACAGTGAGCTTGAGATCACACTCTATACTTGCTTTGGCTTTTAAATCAAAGCGGTGGTCGTCGTAGTTAAATCACCTCGGAATTCTTCAACGCTTTTCTTACAAAGAAAGAAACACCTAGCGGCTCTCAAGGGCGGGGGGCGGCAGACGCCTATTTGGCACCGAAATCGAATCCCATTTGGAGTCGGCCGGTCACTCCCGCGGAGTTTTGGCCGCCTTGTAGGGGAATTCGGGGCAGAAGCGGAAGCCTGGGCCTGGGTCTTTGTTCTGCAGCTTTTCCAGACATTTTCTGACACACACCTCCTCTTTCTTTTTCTCTCTTGGGTTACTTAAAGAAGCCTATCTGTCCGCCCCACAGCCTGCGCCCCACCGTTGGTCGTTTTATTTTCGTTTATGTTTTCTTGGCTGCTGCTGCTCCCCCCCTTCTCTTCTCTCTTTTTCTTCCCGTGACCGACTTCCAATTTAGTAGCATATTGAGCATATTATATATGGGGCGGGGGGCGCGCGGAGGCCGCTGTAATTCCAACCCGAATGTATATATATGAGGAGAGAGGGAGAGAGCCTGAGAACGGGCCGCGCTTGCCCAGGCGACCTCCAAACCAGATCGGCCGGAGCCCCCAAACCCGAGACTCCCGAGCGCCTTAATCGCTTTGTTGACTGAAGCCTCCGTTTCCTCCGAAGTCGCTCCCGAAGGCGCGCACTGGGAAGCAAATTCCGTGTGCATTTCAGCGGAACTTGAACGCGTTCCAAGAGAGCCTTTTTTGGGGGGTGGGTCGGAGGGGAGATGGAAATAAAAAGGGGGCACACGGTGGCGCGCGCACAGCACACACCACCTCCTGAAATCAATGTGACTTTGTTCCACCCCGCGCGTTTTCGGATCGATTTATTAGGGCAGGAACTGGACTCGCCGGGCCACTGGGGTGTGTGGACTGGCGGGGGTGCTGCTCTGTCTTCGCTAACAGTTTGGCCTTTGATTTAAAACCAGGGACCCGCTTGATCCGGTGCCAGCAAGGAAAGACGCAGAAGCCAGGAGCGCCCCTGGATTGGCTGTGGGTTCAGGGACAAGGCATGCTTCTTTTGTGTGTGGAGGGGTTCCCCCAAAGTGTCTAGGAGCTTCTTCCTCCTGCCCTCTGTCCCCCACAAACCAGCCTTCGATTTACCTATCAAGTATTTCACCTTATTACAGAGAATAGATTAGGGAGGTAGGGAAACCGTTCTGAATTAAAAACCAAACCAAACCAGTAGCTTTATTCCCTGCATATTGGAGACTATTTTGCTTTTGCTGTTGTTGTTGTTGTTTCTACAAAGTTTCTGCTGCCGTGGATGGGGGTTCGCCCTGGCAGGAAAGACAGAAAAAGGGAGGCAGATCAGCCAGGGTTTTCTGACCGCCGGTGGGCCTTTCGATGAGAATGGAGGGTCCAGCGCTCTTTTTCCTTCCTTTCTTTCCCCTAAATAAACAGATCTGAGTCGACCTGGGTGGGCAGAAGGGAACAATTTGTGAGCCAAGGAGCGAGCCTTACCTGCAGGAGACTTTCACCTGACCTCTTGCTGGAGAGGTTGGGGGTAAGCGGGTGGGGGTGAGCGGGTGGGCGGAGAATTCAGACTCCATATATTACAAGCCCGAGGAAAATCCAGCTCAATTTCGCTCGACCTTTTTTTCTTTTTCCTCAAATAGAGAAAATTCTCCCTCTTCTCGCCCCCCTCTGCCGCCCTGCCCCCATCACCCCTGGGAGAAGGCAGGAAAACCAACACATTTGGAGCTATTAACTCTTCAGAGAGCTGAGAGGCGAACTGGATGCCTCTTGCCTGCCGCTCTCAGAACTGTGCCTGCCCTTAAAACAAGCAAGAATAAGCGTGGATCAGAAGCGCAAAGTATGCCATGATCACTAGGCAAGGAGACCTTTTAATGAATTTCTACTTTTAAAATTATTTGCGCGTCAGAAAATGCCCAAGGAAGGGGCCCCTAAAATCACCGGGAGCAAGCAAGCGCCATTTCAATCCAGCAGATGCCAGAGTGCTTTTTTTATTGGATAAAAATGCTTTCAGAGCGGTGCTTTGATAAAGCATAGAATCCAATGCAATAATTATTAAAAAGCAATGCTCAGTGTATCAATGCCCGCTCGTCAAGGAAAGACCCCCTTTCTAAATGTTCTTTAAAGCTACGGTCTTAAACACACTTTCTAGATGATAGATCTTGACTTTTTTATATATTAAAAAAAGTCAAGAGAAAGGCGCGCTACTGTTTCTGTTGTTTGCCCCGAAGTGGGCTCTAATTTGAGGGGCTCGGCGTAGCTCTCATGCCAAATGTCAACTTAGGAGGGAGCGAGCATTAAGGAAAGGGCGGCGGAGAGGGCAGGACGAGACGGAAAGAGGGAACAACCGTCAGGCAGAAGCAGCTCTGAGAAAGAACTGCGCACTCTTTCTGTGGGATTATTAAGCCGCGAAAACGTGCAAGGTCTAAACACGCTCTCTCTCATTTAGAAGGTTTAAAAACCAATTTCTTAGAAGGCATCTGCAGAAACCACACCGCCATTCCCCTCCCCAAAACACCCCTTCCAAAACAGCCGAGGATTGCCAAGGAAAGCGGTGAGGCGCGCGAAGCAGGGAAGGCTCCTTTCGAGTAGACTTGGGGAAAGGGCTTCCTTCATTCGCCCTCTGCACATCCCGCGCTGTACCTCTCTCTCGTTTTGTTTTGCTTCCTCGAGCCTGTCAAAACTCGGCCGTGTTTGCCTGTTTCTGGAGTTTGTTGTGTCTGGAGGCAAATGACCCGCCCCTGGGAGCAGGGAATGTCATCCCTCCGGCGAACATCTCGCACGACCTGCTCGGGGATTATGATGAGGAACCCTCGCTGCAGCAGCAGTTCCAAGCAGAAACCATCTAACGATTCCCTGCGTCGTCGGGGGACGCGGGGGAGGGGGATCGAAGACAGCCCGGCTCCCGCTTCCCTCCGCTGGCCTCTGCGCACAGACAAAGGCAAGGCGGGCATGCCCACCCAATCATCGGACGCTCACAGCAATGACTGGATTCCTCTGGAGTAAATAGGGGGACGTGTGTTCGGGTGCTGCTCCGCTTTGGAGCGTTAAAGAGACGCGTCTAGATACTACATAGGCCTCTTTGGAGCGGGTTATCTGCGCAGTGCCGGGTCTCAGCCCTTAACAAGCAAGTCCTCGGTTTTCCACGGGGCCTGCCTTCCAGCTGAGTTTTCCACTCAGGCGCGGAGCGGGACTGGCCTTTCCGAAGGACGCCGATCCGTCCTTCTCCCATCGCCTAGGTCGATCTCATACCTCCCCAAATCCATCCGTCTCAGCCGTCCGTCTTTGGGGCCTTCGGGCTCCTTTCTAATCACCTATTAGTTTCAGTTTAGGGCTGGGGGCGAGCGGGCAGGGATCATATATCACCCTTTAATTGATACGGCAAGTCTCCCCTATGCAGCTGACCCAGAGCTCTTTTCCAGCCAAGGCAGAGAGGTAATCTTAGAGGGTAACCAGGGTCTCCGCGTCTCTCTGCAAGAGAGAGACAGAGAGAGATCGCCAGGCGAAAACCAAGAGGAAATTGTCACTTGTTCGCCAGTGTGTTTATCACATTATAGCTTTTCTCTTCGACAACAGGAGAAGGGACGCTGAGGAGAAGATTGCTGCGTAAGATTGGTGCCTCGGGCTGCGCTCGGGGCTGACACGGCCAGCTTCTGGCCTCCCTGTCCACTACCTTTTCCGTCACCGGTTAGAGACGCAGGCCTGGCCCAAAGAGCCGCTCGCGGTTTCTGGAGCGCTCCAAACAAGTAACTGAAGGGAGGAAGAGGCTTCACACCCGGAGAGCAACCTTAGCAGCGAGGCTGGGAGGAACTGGCTGAGATGTCTGGAATGCCAGCCGCGTTGAGACTGGGCTGTGGGTGCGGGATATGCGAGGGGAAACGCCGGGCAGTCGCAGGCGCCCGCTTGCTGAACCTTGATCCTTGCGAAGCGCCACTCTCCACCCTCTCCACCCTGTTGCGCACAAGCAGAGCAGGAAAGCACCAGGCGCCCAAACTGCGGCTCATTCTGGGTTTCAGACACCCTCTTGTCCCCACTCCGTGGTGCCAGAGACTGGTCACCGCCACCAGCTCTCCCACACGCCCCCTCGGGCCCACTTCCCCTTGGATGTGTGCGACTGAGAGAGATCGAGCCCACGGCTTCTTTTCCCACTTCGAGGCCCGGTGTGATCTTTTTCTTAGGGGAAGAAGGACGGGTAGGCTTGATGGTCACATACACAGAGAGGGCAACAACATATCGCAGCCGCGCCAGGAGCCCATTTTAGGAAACAAAACGCAGCTCCGTGCTGTTTTCCTGCTTTTTTCCGCCAACCTGCACGCGGCAGAGCTGACGGGACGAGCTGGAAGACGCGGGCTGCACGGTCTCTTCTGGTGGGACTTGCCGGTTATTATATAGCCAGCGTCTGAAACAAATCATTCTGCGGTGAAGATGCGAGATGTGCGCATTCCTTGTCGGAAGGAGGATCCCACTGGGCCTTGACAAGGAATGCGAGCTGGCCAAGCAGACCTCCCTCCTCTTCCACCCTCCACAGCAATAAAGCAGTCACCTGCCACGATGAATGTCAACATGCCAGGGGAGTGATATTGCAGATGGGATGCCAGGACTGGAGTTGTTCGGCGCGGCGGCGGGTGGGGAGAAGACGGCTGAATGCAACCCCCCCAAATAATAATGAATCCAGAAGGCCCAGCCCCTGTCCACTTCACCCACTTTTTTCCAGAACTTGGGAGGTAAGTCATGCGAGAAAAAAGGGGGGAGGTCTCCAGCTCCCCATCTTCTCATAATCATCAGGTAGTTTACTTTTCATTAACCCACACGACCCGACTTGCGCTCATCTCACTCAGTCAAGACTTGGGAGGTAAGTCTTACAAGGGAAAATAAAACTACATGGTAATTATGATATACCAGGGCTGCTCCTTTAAATTACTTGAACACACCCAAACACCACAAAGGAACCGCCATGCTAGGGGACCCCCCTCGAAGGCGCAAAGATCAGGAGCCAGAGTTTCCATAGGATGCTTACTGAGAGTCGTAATAGGCGCAAAAAAGGGTGTAAGCGAAGATAAGGAGCGCAATGCGAAAAACGTTACGCGCGCCAGCTCCCACCGAATGCAGTTACGCATGATTTCAGTGGTACTCAGTTGCAAGTTTATTTTGCAAGATTTCAGTCTCGTGTCGTTGAACAGTCAAAATATAGGCTCTCTAATGGCACAGTAAAAAATTGCAACAGGAATGCCTCTTCTCAGTACCGTCGCTGGGGAACCTCCTTACACCGGGTCCCCTTCCTTTCGCCAGGCTTGTCCACGCCTTGCCTTGCCCTCGCAACACTTCCTAACCCTTTCCGCTCAGCGGCGTTAAACCTTGGGTAATCTGTGTCTCTTGAATAGAAATTACTCTATCTCAGTAAACCTACAATGAAGGCTCAGGGTACTTTAATGTGAGTCCAAACAGCGGACGTACTTTCCAAGTGATTTAAATTTGTGGCGTGCATTTCTGTGGCGATGGCGCAGGAGACCCTTCCGGTGGTTGGCGCTGGGAAGCCACCACTTTCCTTGAACTGACATACCAGTTTTGCCACGGATTTTGGTGCCGCCGGAAAAACAAAGAAAACGAGCATCCCTGCACATTCCCTAATAATGGGACCAAGTCAGTCAAAATCCCCCCACTCCCTTTAAATTAAAAAATAAAACATCTGAAGCCTGTGTTTTAGCTTCTTGTAGCGCATTATCAGGGCTGTACCTATCCACGATTTCTCAGCACCCCGGTCCCCTTCGGCGCGATAGAGGCCGGCGCCGGGGAGGTGTGGAAGTGTGACCTGTCCCTAAACACAGCCTGACCCTAAACACGTCGCCGTTTTCGACGGCTGTGCGGACTTCCCGAGGGCGCCTGAGCTTTCTCCCGGGACATGCTAGCCCTCGAGAGCCCCGTCTGCATGTCGGTCTGCCGCAGACCCCTTTCGGTCAAAATCAGCCCGGATGCGTGGTTTGAGCGCACTGGAAAAGAAAAAGCAGCGGAGAAGCGCTCTTAGCGCAAAGGCGAACAACACAAGAGAGTCACAGTCAGTGATTTCCAGGGGCTCCGCAGGCCTCGGGTCTAGCTGATCATGTTGGGGAGCAGCAGTTTTATCGGGGAGAGCCAAGTGGCAGCTCAGCTCGCCAGCAACTGTCTGAAATCGCCCACATAACTGGCAGTGCCCAGAGCATGGCGAGGGCAGGAGTGAAAGGAAGCCGTCTAGTCCGGACACAGGTCGGGGAGGGAGCGCAGCAGAAAGGAAAGTCACCCCTTTCCCCAGGATGAAGACAAGCGGCCCTGGGAGAACCGAGCGGGCCTCGCCGGCTGGCAACGCACCCCGTTGGATCCGCGCTCCCGCAGCCACTTGCCCTTCCGTGCAAGGCCTGAAGCTAAGCGCAGAAGCCAAGCGGCTGGCTGGCTCGATTGCTCCCGAAGGTGGGAACCCTCTCCTCGGCTTGGCAAGCCCAGAGGCGGCTGGCCTCTCCTCGGCCCAGCCAAACAAGAGCCCCTCTTGTTCTCCGAGCGCCCCCCTCCTTCCTTGCACCTGCGTGGAGCTGCGAGTAGCGCCAGGCAGCGGCGGCTAAGCTCAGCCTCTCCGCTGCTGCTGCTGCTGCGAAGGCAGCCTCGAGGAAGCATCTGGTCCCAATTGGGAGCCCCCCCTCCCTTCCCCGGCCCGCCAGCTCCTGTTGCCCCTCTGAGCATCAGCCAGGCCGGCCCCAAGCCCTGGCTAACCCCGAAACCACCTCCTCTCGCGGCGCGCACACTTTCCATCGCACCGCCCGCCTCCCTCGCAGGCAGCCACACAAAGAGTGCTCTCTCTCTCTCTCTCTCCTGCAGGCTGGGCAAAGCTCCCTTCGCCGCCTCCCCCACCCGCCCTACACACCTCCTGAAAGCAGAGGGCTGCCTCTCTCTCTCTCTCTCTCTCTCTCTCATTGCCCTCTCCTCCTCCTGGATTCTTCATCGGTTCTACTCCCGGCTTGGAAATGCATGCACCCTGCTTCTAACCTACCCGGCTCTCTCTCTCTCTGCCCTTCTAAAACCAACGCGGGAGACTGGGCTGGGCTGAAAGTGGTTCGAATCCAAGAAGGGAGTTTTACCCGGGACCGGACGGCAGTCAGCAGTCAAACTCCCTCAATCCGCACTTCATGACTTCAAGGCAATTTCCGTATTAAGAAACGCGGGCCCGCAACTTTTGTGACGCGACCGTGTTTTGACTGAAATGCAGGGTCGCGAGGAAAAGTTGGCAATGCCCCACCCTTTCGTTTCAAGGCAAAGAGTTAAAAGAAGCGCAGAGGGTGATTGTCAGGCGGGAGAGCCAAGGGGAAGGCAAATGTATGGGACCCGCGACCTCTGCTTAACCTTGGTACATTGGCACCAAATGTTTCAACAATATTTACTTGCCTTGAAGTCTGGATTTCCCTCCTCTCCTTTTAATCTTTTTTAAGGCCATCTTTGTGGCAGCTTCAGGCTCCTATATGTCTAATTATAGTAAGCAGAAACAGGATGGGATGTGAATAGCTCTGTTGTGTGCAGGAATTGGGTGCCGCACAGAGAGGCTTTTTGTCACAGGTTCTCACCCCGCAAACATGTGCATACACAATGCTAAGGTGGGGAGCTGAAGATTCAAAAACATAGCAAGACCCCTGGTCTACCATGGAGAGACATCTAAAGTCAGTAAGGATTAGGGTGATGGAACTGTGCACTGCAAGCCTGAGTTACCCATACTGTAAAGGGTTCTGGCAGTGGAAAGGGCAAGTAGCTAAGGGCTAGCGGGAGGGAAGCACAATCCCTTTGCCCCCTGAACAAATAACATTAAGGAGACTATCAAAAAAACCCCATCTTCTTATATGTAAGACCCATTCAATACAAATAAACTTTTTACATTACATTTCACACATGAAAAGCACATCTGTGTAGGAAATAGTATGCAACCCACATGTAGATGATTTAAGATTTTTTTAAAAAAACATTTCCAAACCTCTGATTGCCTGATAGGTTAAATATCAAACAGGAGGTATAATGCGATGTTCAGAACTCAACATGATTCCATTGGATAATATAGCTATGATTTTACATAAATCTAATTAGGTCAGTAGGATGGGTCCACCATACACTGGGTTTTCCAAACAGTTATTTCAGAGTAAAAGAAAAAAAAAGGAAGTACCCTAACTTTGGAAAGGAAGCATAACTCTATAACTCACACTCGTTTCCCCTCCCCCTTCCACTTGTAGTGGAGAAAGAATTAAAAAATGCACTGTACAGTCTAATTTATGGAAAGGATTTTTTTTAATATCAAAAGAAAATGAATTGGAGTGGCAAGCTGGCCTCCAACGTCTTGTCTACATATCAGGAGGAAAAGTGCAATCACTGCAGCCTATCCTCTTCAAGGAATGTAAAGTCATGATGCATGGTTGAGATTTGAAAAGGGGGAAAAATGATCCATTGCACAATCAAGAGGAAAATAAAATGGCAGCAAATCTTCAACACCCAGTGGAGTGATTGTCGTTCCCCATCCCCAGCAATGGCACTTGCAGAAGTCATAATTAGGCTGGCCGTCTCCCTGGAGGCTCAGTCATGTCAGCAGGTATGGAAGGAGGAACAGATTCATGCATTGGGGTTGTTCCTCATGAGTTCCACATCTGCTTCCACCATCTCTTTCACCAGCTCCTGTCAAAAGGAAGGGACACAGACACAGACACACAGACACAGACACACACACACACACACACACACACACAAAACAAAGAAACAAACAAACAGATGTGTCTGGCTCTGCTTAGAGTGATAGCTGTATTCCCACAACATTACTTCCCTCT
This sequence comes from Podarcis filfolensis, assembly GCF_964270895.1. Taxonomy (NCBI): domain Eukaryota; kingdom Metazoa; phylum Chordata; class Lepidosauria; order Squamata; family Lacertidae; genus Podarcis; species Podarcis filfolensis. Next base: position 26,223,858 of record NC_139603.1, on the reverse strand, counting down.
AGTATCTATTTCCCCCTGAATTAGCCCACCAACCAGAATAAACCTTTTGAGATGCATTCAAACAATCTATTTATTGTGTCCTTGAGAGCTGGTCCTACCATTAGGCAGGCAATGGATAACTAATTTTCAGGGTATTCCTGAAGGACAGTAAATGGTTCATCATCATTACTATGATGCCAACAGGAGACCAGTTGGATGGTTCTGCTTCAGGCACTAAAATGGCTTGGGCTGCTTTGAATGCACGTTTTTCATTTGTCACACTCAGTCTTCCCCTTTCTAATAAAAAAAATAGGGTTGCCATATTTCAAACGGTGAAAATCCAGACAGAAAAGTTGCACTGCTGACATGGGCTGCTACATGTCTGGATTTTCCTGTACATGTGTATGATTTCCGCCAACTGCAGTATTCCAGATATGTCCAGGAAAATCCGGACGTATGGCAACCCTAGTCAGAATGACATTTCTCATGTTGAGAATGTTGCTCTGTCTCAGCATTCATCCAGCACAATGTTATGCTTTGGAAAATGCAATAATCCTTCCACAGTCTGCATGCACCTCATCAACTTTCCCAAGGACACGTGACCCTTGATAGAAAAAGCTCTCACCCCTTCCTTTAAATGATATAAAATGTTATTTTATTTCTACTAATAATGAGTTTATAAATTTTTCTAAGCACAGATTCGCACCCCCCCCAAAAAACAGGCCATTAAATAAAATGAATGGAGATAAAAACCCCAAACAGAACTTACATCAAATGTGACTCTGGGTTTCCAGTTGAGTTTTTGCTTTGCTTTGGTGCAATCGCCTTGAAGAAAATCCTGTGGGGAATAAAAAGATGGGTGGGTGATTCCCTTTCCAGGCTGCAGGGGAGGTAGACAGGCAAAGTGATGGTTACGAAAGTGTTGATAGACATCACCTTGCCCCAATTTCATTACAGACTCTTCCATCCACACAGAGCTTCTAGAAAGTGCCAGTGCTTCGCAGAAATTCAAACCACCTCCATTCTCTTTCCCAAGTTTTGCAACTCCGAGTCAAAGTGCTGTGGCTTATAAATCACCAGGAGGCAGCATTCAAGAATAGCTGTGCAGGCCATTTACAATGTATGCTGCGCATCAAAAATATTGACTCTTTAATGGATAACATCTTGTTTTAAGCTGTCATACCTCCTAAGACTTGCTACTAGCAGAGCTGTTTCGAATTAATGTATCCCACCTTGCACTTCCCCCCCATCCAATTTTGGTTAAATTATAGAAGTAAATCAAACAGAAAACCTGACACTATAATGTTCTCTTTCAGATACAATCCATATGATCACTAAAAGGTAGCGCTGAAAAACTTCACAGTTAAGAGCGATATAACAAATGAACCAGCTGATTTTCTCATTTCAAACTACTAGCTGCTGCAGGTTTTTGGATTTAGCAGTCTTTAAATGATCACGAAGGTCTTTCTAAAAGTGATGCTAAGGACAATAAGGATCACTGGGTGTCGCTTGTAAATACGGTTAACTGAAGACAGAACAAAGAAGGAGGAAAATGATTTTATTGTAAAGTGCTCTGATGAGCAGGGTGCTTTAATTCAGCTTGTAGTTTTAAAAAAATTAAAAATATATTCTTAACATCACTTGTAAAAAAAGAAGAAGAAGCTCATCTGCACCAGTTCTACCAAGACTGTGTTCATCAGGACTGGGAGCCTGTGGCTCTTCAGATGTCAATTTCCACCATCCCTAACTATTAAGCTATGCTGACTAGCTGACTAGGGCTGATGAGAATTGGATTCTAATGGCATGTGGAGGAACACACACACACACACACACACACACAGACACACACCAACAGTCTTTTTCATTACTTCCACAACAGACAAATTTTGGTATAGGAGCAAGGTGCTTGATTTCAGCTTAACACTCACAGGCTGCAGCTGGTCTTAAGATACTTCTGAAAGTGATGCCCAGAACACCTTTTGACCAGGATCACATCACTTTCATATTTTGTTAATGCAAGCTGAGAGTGGAGAAAAGCTGTTGTAAAATCATGCACAGATTCTACGAAATGTAGCCTATTTGGTAATTTAACGATCTAGGAGCAGCAAAATCCAACTTCAGTCTGCAACCCTAAACACACTTTGGGTATGGCCAGTAATAAGATTTACTTCTGAGGAAATATGCACAGGATTGCAACGTAAGTTAAAACAACAACAACGCCCCAGAGAAAATAGTAGGCTCTTTTTTTGTGCCATGGTTATTTATAAGTCATTCAGTACCATCTAGTAGTAAAAATAATTTCACACAGACAAATGACAGTGGCTGCAACTCCATGATTTGCTGAATAAATGTATGAAGGATTGTGCCTGAAACCTTGGTGGCTAATAGTCTCTATTTCTGCGAGTGGTTCATGCTATGAAAAAAGTGTGATTACAATTACTTAGAAAACAACAATAGAAAAGGCTTGCAGGGGGAAAAAAATCACTGCTCAGCTACATTATTTAAAGTGTTAAGTGAACTGAGATATGCACCTATTTAACTTCCAGATTTAGTCTGAACTGGAGCCTAGATGCCAGTCCAGGGGCAGACTGAAGCTCTGTGCTAGGACTTTGCTTTCTTAAAGAACATCAAAGATCAGAAAGTTTATGAAAGGTGAGGATGAGGTCCCTCTTCCCTGCCAGAACAAGGTTATGAAAAGTCTGCTGACCAAGTCAAATGCAATTCTGCCACTCTTCCGCTTCTGCTGTAGCACAACATAACAATGAATCTGGGTTCAAAGCACAGTCTAGTTTACTGTCTATTTTTTCTACAATGGATTTCCCCCCTTCTTTTTGGTGCCACTGGTCTCTAAAAATACATAAAATTGGGAGGGGAAAAGCATTGAGCCCCACAAATGACTTACTGGAGAATGTATTAAGATACACAAACACACTTTTTGAAAACAAAATCACAAAAGCAGCCTTCTTGCTTTCAGTAATTTTTTAGTACTTTATTTTTCACAGAACAAGGGATGCTGCACACACACTTTGAAGCAAAATACACTAAATCTTTATGTTCTGTGAAAAGGAAAACAAAGCTTAAAATTGCAAATTTAAAATGTGAGTTACAACCTGTTTTTGGCTATGAAAAAGCAAAGACTTGGCGAAGCAACAGAAAGCCAGCAGCCAAACTGGTGCTGTTTAATACTACTGTACAAATCTCCCACAGATTTAAATTCACTTAGCTGTGATACGATCTCTGTAGGATAGCGAAAAGCATGAGTTTATCTAGTAAATTTTTTTTAAAAAAACCTCCTCCCTTTTCGTAATTGCAGGTTTAAGTGTCAAATGCTGCACAATTATGTTTATTAAACTTGATCTCATGGCAGTTCAGTTTTATAGTCTTGGAAAAGACACATACTTTTGCATCAAAGAGCTGGTTGTGGAGTGTGGTCTGGAATTTTTTAAAAATAAAGCAATGAAAGCCAGAGGAAAAAATGCAAACCATTTCTATGTCAATATCCCGTTTCCTGAGTTCTGGTTCTGGGTGTCATCATAGCTTTTATTTTAGCTCATTAGGTGAATGATCTGGTTTCATAGTGCAATTTATTACTGTCTAATTCAATTTTCTTTAGCAAAGCATTCAATAGCTTCACAGTACAAGCCTGGGTGAGGGATGGCTAGCGCAGCTCCAAATTGTTTTGTTTGTTTGTTTGTTTTAAACTTGCAACTTAATTCTGAAACTTCCTTTAGTAGCTGGAAAGTTCAAAGAAGGATACATGTAAGGAGGTAGAGGAGCACAATGTCACAACAGAGGGTGTTAGCATTGTGTCACATCAATGTTCTACTGAGCAGCACAGGCAAACATACCAGGCTGTTCTATTCAAGTCAGTATAAGGATCTATCAAAAGAAGGGACTTTTTGGGAGGGGAGGCTTAGAGTACTATATTTATTCAGAATTATATCCCACCATATATGGAGGGTTCAGTGTAGCTAACAGCAGTTTTTAATTAAATATGTGTGTCTCTTTGCCTCAAAGGAGTCACAAATTAAGCGAAACAGATTTGACAGTGTTACAGAAATCACTGATAATGCTCATTGAATAAGTATGTCCTTTTTTTTTTTACAGTGCTATGTAATCATGACAGCAATGCCATATCTTAGGTTATGAAATCAAACAGTCTTAGCTCCCAAATTTGCACAAATGATTTTTCAAACAGGTATAGTAAAAATCTGTGTTGCACAGCTGGATTATGTTACATGGCATACATATGATGCAAATATTATAAAAGATTCCTGAAATTTGTTTTTAGCAGTTTTGACTATATTCATTTCGGTGTTATATACTTGTGTGAGCTGAATAAGCAGTTTTGAGTATAACACAACTTGAAAGCTAGAACTGTATAATTTCAGTCTGGTGTTAATATACATTTGCCCTGCCTTGATTACTTTGAATTGGTCTTTTACTGTGGTTTGGCCTAAAAGCATCACCTGATGGGAGCCTGGGGCTTGACAAAATAATGTTAATGTTTCTTAATGACTGTAGATGTTTTACCCATGGCCTGAAACCTAGCTTTTGGAAGACGACTCCTCATAGAAAAGAGGGAGCAGAGATACTGTGAAAAACAGTTTCTGTAGTTTGAAATTAGACACAGAGAGCTGAAATCTTCTAGCTGCAGTTAGCTGAAAATGAGGTGCAGCTTGGGGGGCAGGAAGGCTACATGTTCTTTAGGGATCAGAAATTCAAAGGGCTATCCATTTGCTTCCAATAAGAGCTCTACTCTTGTATTTGCAAATAAAGCAAACATTACGAAGACACTGTAAGTTGCTGTCATGAAATGCTCTCATTGAAAGGTAATCAACTGCATCATAACTTTTAATCGCTCTGGAACATGTTATAAACACAGTGCATACAGTAGTACCTTGGGCTAAGTACTTAATTCATTTCAGAGGTCCGTTCTTAACCTGAAACTGTTCTTAACCTGAAGCACCACTTTAGCTAATGGGGCCTCCTGCTGCCGCCAGAGCACGATTTCTGTTCTCATCCTGAAGCAAAGTTCTTAACCTAAGGTACTATTTCTGGGTTAGCAGAGTCTGTAACCTGAAGCGTATGTAACCCGAGGTGCCACTGTATTTATGAAAGGACCACTGTAACTCTACAGAGTAACAGACAATTAAAGCAAGAGTGCAGGTCAATTACATTTTAGCAAACAAGACCACAATCAAATTGGCAATGGATGTTAAACATCTTTAGGAATTTCAGGACGCCATCTATGAATGGCATTCACTTTTCATTTTTCCCTTCACTATTTTTAGAAAAGTAAAGTTGTGGAACAAGCATGATACCAGGGGAATAGAAGAATGCCAGTGAAATTGGTTCTTCATCTAAATTTGTTTTAATGTAGTGCGAGCTGGCTAACCTCCATTCTTGTGCCAATAGGGTTTTTTTGGTGTTTTTTTAAAGAGAGAATTTTCACGAAGAGCCAAAAAGACTGGAAAATGCAAGCAGTTCAGATATAAAGTGGTTTCGCTTGCAATTAAAGGCTAGACCACTTCCTAATGCGAACAAAGAAGCATTTCACTTGCTAAAAACATACATGCAAAGTAGCTTATTTGAGGAAGGGGGAAATGGTCGAATAGAATTAAGATGCTTTCCATTAAGGGCTGGTTCTGAAAGGTGCTGAGCTCTAAAGTCCTCCATTTGTTTCATGATTTTGTTGGCACTCAGCACATCTTAGGATAAGGTCCCATTAAAAAGTTTCCATGATACTGTTAGGTCAATAACCAATCAGGAAATCTAAGCCCAACCTCTTCATTCATCATTCACTAAAAACCTGCCTGTTAATCTTTGGGCTAACGTTTCCAAAAGGCCAAAGCACATGGATCCCAAGAAGTAATAAACACAAGGCTGACAATAACGATAAGGAATAGCCGTCGCTCCTCGTTTCTCACCACACTGCAGTATATCAGTACAAATTGAAGCTGAATCCAGACTTCTCCTTTAGTGACAGGGAATGATAAGAGACAAGAAGAAAAGAGCAAACTGTCTGGTTTGTTCAGGAAGTTGGGAACTGGTGGCAATGTCCATCAAGCGGACCAAGGCAATGCCGTCAGCATTAAAACAATGCTTCAGCTTAAAGTCAGGGAAAGGGCATCAGTCAGCAGAGTTGGACAAGCACATTGACAATGGAGACAATGGAGCAAAACAGAGAAGGTTGGCCCTGTGGGATGTGCGATTTGGTGCTTTATTGCTTTGATGGAAACAGTGCAGAGTTTAATCAGCACAAGGATAAAATGCCTACCTATCTCTTCAGAGAGCAGGTTGCAGTCCTTACTTTTGTGCTTATGTCAGCCAAATCACATGGCTGGCAATGTAAATCAAAGCAAAATTATTTGACTGGTTCACTTGCTAAAAATGGTTCTTTAAGCAGATAAATGTCTCCCACCGGAGGGCTAATCCAAAGATCACTGAAGTCAGTACTGATTTCAAGAGGCTTCAGATTAGCTCAGTAGATCCTCTCTTCATTAAGGGGAAAAGTGATACCCCCCGTTATGTTCCATGTCCAGAAAAGATGAGACAGATGTGGGTTTAACTCCTCCATTCCTCTCACTATGGAATCCTAAGGTGGTAAAGTCACCACAGGGTGCCTTTATTATGTCAGTACCCTGAGAAAATACTTTGCCTGAGTTGGTCAGCACATGACAGTGGGTACTCACTACACCACAGTAAACCCCTGAAGATTATAGGTTGCTCTCTATTTATTTGATCTTTTTTTCCAACTACAAAAAAGGAAACAATAAGCAACATATTCACTAACCAACATTACATTAAGCACTCGTTTTAAAAACAACCACTTTACATATTATTTTTTCAGATCAAATTCATTGATAACCACATAATAAATTTCATAATAAAGGGGAGGAGAGGAACAGACAGTTAGAGTTAGGAGTGTGTTTAGCAGGCTTTTACATATATCACTGTTAGACTCAATGTGTAACAACAACAACAACAACAACAACAACAACAACGATTTTATTTATATCCCACCCATCTGGGGTATACCAGAAATGGGAATAATTTTACTAGGAAATCATCCCTGACATGGTAAAATCAACTTGTAGTGAGTTTCTCACATCAAAAAGTAACATTTAAATCCAACCTAAGTACTCTTACCACCAGCTGTGGCAGTACTGACAAATACAAAAGTTCAGAATCATCAATTTTACATTCCAGCTTTTCACAAGACAATGAAATGTGTGCAACTCTATTTCTTAGTTTACATGGATCTCAAATTTTCTCTTTAAAATAAAATTGATATCTACATTACCGAAGTTATTGAAGTCATTAACCATATGTAGATTTTGGTTCACCTAGTTAGCCTAATAGTTAACCAAAATCTACATATGGTTAATAGAAGATATCACATTACATTTATTTATTTAGCAAATACTATTTCAGTACCTCAGCCCCTGAATGATGCTACTTTTGCCAGTCCTTCCACATGCTTCCAGTCCTGCCTCCTTTGTCTATTTCCTCTTCCCCAATTTAGCCCACCCATCCTACAAAAACAGACATCCTTTATCCTTTTTAAACTGTGATGATGGTGGTGACCCCCTAGAATTGACTTGGAAGTGATCGAACAAGGAATTGTAACTTGGTGCACAATTTCATCCCTGGAGCAGTGGCGTAGCGTGGGTTGTCAGCACCCGGGGCAAGGCAAGTAATTTGCGCCCCCTAACCCGTGGATTTGCGCCCCCTAACCCGTGGATTTGCGCCCGGTGCGGCCGGCCCCCCCTGCACCCCCACGCTACGCCACTGCCCTGGAGTAAGGCACAGAGCTCCTTACTACTCATAGTACGCAAGAATCCTAAACGTCTTACCAGCCTGCATTTGCTACCACAAAGCGCCTGCACTCTGCTTTAAGCAACTTGTGGTTCATATCTCTCCTACCTATGACAATCTGATGGACAGGTTGTCCTGCCTCACTGTGGAGTGGCCTTTTACTCCCTTCCAGTTCTGTGATCCTGAGAATATACCACGTCCTTCCCCAGACATTACCCTCAGTCACTGATAAATGTCAGATTCTGTTGTTCCTTTCAATAGATGAAAAATGATGTCACTGAACTGTTCCCATGGTACTCATAAAACTTTGTCTCAACCACATAAAATAGCCTGCCTTTGAAGGACACCAGTACTTTAAAACATGGAGAGAGAATCATGAGGCAGTGATTTATATGAATATATTGTATCAATGTATATCTAGGGTGAGAAATATTTTCCCCTGACATTTCTGATGGATAGTTACAAGTTCTGCTCTCCCTACTCAAATCGCACACAGCCAACATGGTGGTCTAGAAATCGGGAAAGGAGTTAGTAAGTTTTGGATCTCACTTCCAAGGCATGGTCATGCATCAATGACAATCTTGCTTCTTATTTATCAATTATAAACAACACGGCTTTGTTGGCAGGTTTTATATTATTATTATTATTATTATTATTATTATTATTATACATACGTATCTTCCATAGCCACAAAATTTTCTATTAGAGCTTCTACTCTTGTTGCAAAGCGAATGATTCATGCAACAATTAAAGTAAAAGAAGGTGGGATGCTTTTGCATTCAGAGCAGGTCTCCACAAACGTATCCCTCAGCATGCTCCACAGAAGAGGAAATCCAAGCAATGGCCTTTCACATGACATCATAAAAGCCTAATTTATCACCAGCCACCAAACATCTAGAAAATCATAACATCCTTTCAGGAAAGCCATGTGCAAAATAATCAGATCTACTTTGATGACAGCTTTAATGCATTGGTCCAAGTAGGACACTACAAAGAGTAACCCTTTGCAGGTACTTGTTTACAACACATCCAGCTGCATTCTTCACCTCAAGAGGAGCATTTCCTGATTTTCATTCCATACACATACTTTCCCAAATTAGTATTATTCAAGTGAGATTCTAGTCCAGCCCACATTCCATATTTAGAGTCGCTCTGTTAATTCACGTGCAGGACCAAGGACGGGGAAATTTTATAGTAAGCGAAGAATCACCCAGCATCGAAGGAGTTCTGTAGTAGCATACAGTGCCCAAATGGACAGGTTGTGAATCCACATAACCAAGGACAAAATGGAGTAACCCTCTTTCTTTTGCCATTGAACTCCAAGGGCATATGGCAGAACTATAGCTACACCCTCCTCATCAGAGGCTTTGTCTATTGAATATGAGAGAGAGATCTTTTATTCACTTAAAGCTGAAGCAGTTACCTTTTTGTTGAGGTGACTAATATTGTGAATTCTCTGAGACATAGCCTACTCATAGAGCTTGAGGTCAGGACAGCACCGCAGACTGGCCCCCTGTTCTGGCTGCAATGGAGACAATTTGCATCATTTCTAAACAAGAAGGAAGTCAAGCAAATGGCTTTAAGGCATGGGCGCAGCCAGAATTTTTGTGGGGATGGGGCAGGCTTCTGTTAGGGGTGTAGGACCTCAGATTTGTATTGATTTGTATTGATTTAGGGGGGCAGCTGCCCCCCTTGGCTACGCCCATGCTCTGAGGGCATTAACTAAATGGGAACAGAGTTTGCTTTCCTATACAGCAGATAATATGGGGCAGGTGTCTGAGTTTTACACAATCCTATTAGGCACTGGTTCTGACAGCTCAAACAAACTAAAAGCTATATAGGAGCAGGACCTTGGCAGTGACAATGAAGAGACACAGTGGTCAAGTTTGTGGACAAAACACCCATTCAAAACTATTTCTGCCCAAACAGGGATCCCAGAATCTGTGTTTGGTATGACGATGGTATATGACACCCATCCTCCTCAAATTATCCCATATGCAAGACTCTTAATTCCCATTTGTGTTGCAAGGTGCTCTAACTAGGCGCCTTTGAAGCCGACTTAGAAACTTCAGTTCGTCTAAAATGCAGCAGCCAGATTACTGGCTGAGGTTCTATTTGATCTCACAAAACTCCTGTTTTAAAACTAATGCATTGGTTGCCAATTCATTTCTTGGCCCAATTCAAGGTGCTCATGTTGTTATTTAAAGCCCTAAATAACTCATACCTGAAAGACTTCCACCTTCCCAACAGAACCTTTCAAGTGCTGAGATTTATGCGATTTTATAAAAAAAAACTGTTTTGCTTTTATATTGACCGATTATGAACAGCATATAGAAGTGTCTTTAAGAGTGTTCAGCAAACTACCAATATAAGCTACATGAAGTCATTCAAAGCCAGCCTAAATACAAGGGTATTAACAAGGAATTTATAATCTTAATCCAGCAATCAAAATCCAATACAATGAGCTAATGTGGTACAAATGGAGTCAGTGGATGATGCAATCAAGAAGACACTCTAAGCCAACTTTTGAGGGGAGCCTCATAGGTGTGTGGATCCAAGCTATTTCAGTCTTTATTTATAGGAAAAATTCTGATTCTGAACTGCACTCTGCATTCTGCAAGAAAGCTGTCTTGCTGGTGGCACACTGGATATGGCTCAAGTGCTCCTGTGCTCTGAGATACCCATCAGATCTTAGTAACTTCTGCTTTTTAAAGTCACCATTTTCTTTTTGTGGCTTGCTGCTCTTTCATTTATCACTTCAGCCTTTGGCTAACCTGCCCTTCTGAGGCTTATTGCCACAGGACGCAGTTAAGACTAACATTACAGTGTCGAGTGATCAGTTTGTTTCATGGGTTCAATCCACAGTGGGGCTGTAGTACTGTATTTAAAAGCCCTCCACCACATGAGGAGCAGGCTGCTTGATGAGATCTGCCCACACCATGGTGGGCCTTTATAAACATCGCAGCAGCGTTGTGGGTTGAACCCACAGAAAAGCAGCTGCCCGGATGCTGCTCTTAACATCTGAAGGGCACGTATCTGGGTTCAAAGAGAGGTGGACAAATTCATGATGCACAGGAATATCAGTTAGCATTAGGAAGATTATTACGGCATGTGGAGTCATGTTCAGGGTGTTTCTAAACCACAGACTGCCAGAAGCTAAGGATGAGTGACAAGGATCTGATTGCTCTCATTATTGACGTACGCTGCTTAATTCTCGCTATGTTGTAGCTTTTATTGGATGCTACTAGTGACAGGATGAAGGTTTATGTGGGCCATAGGTCAGATTCACAAAGGCTACTAATATTCTCTACTGCTCTTCTCAATAAAAGACTTGCTCTCTTTTTCAAGCGAAAGCCAATCTGTATTTTCTGTTCCTTAGTTCTACCCAGATATCTTGCAATACCCTGATGATCATCATTATTTTTCAGTCTAAGGGTTTTTGAGCTTTGGTTTCCCTTATTTTGAATCCAGATTTCCAGGCAGCAGTGTACCAACCACACACTCTGTGCAATCTGTTCATTTTCTTTCCTTTACTATTCCAGCTGGCACGCTTATGGGGAACATCCAGGTCAAAGGACCGCTGCTGCCTTGTATCCTCTGTTTGTTCCAGAGACAAATGAAAGAAAGCAATGCATGCTACACTGGAAGAAATGGATGCTTTTTTTCTATTATAGCAGCAGTGTTGCATAGATTGCTCTCCAAACACTTCTGCCTGTATTATTTACATGTGTGCGTGAATCTTCTGCCATACTGTTTATGTTTCGTAGATGAGATGGTACATCCAGAGCAGTGATGAGGAGCCTCTGACACATGAGTCCAATTAGGCCAGTTGGGTCTCGCCATGTGAGGCAGCTTCAGTCAAGTCATGCCTGCTGCCATACACTTGATCCCCTTTTCATGCAAAGACACTGTGCCTTTGCACAGTGATTGCCATGATTATATGCTCATTGCTGGCACCTGCAAACTCCTGGTGCCTTTCCCCAGGCAGGTTGATTTCAAACCACGTGGGCAAAGGAAAACAGGTCACCTCATCAGGTGAATGACAGGTGGGCAACTCCAGCCACCTGTCAAAGTTGGCCCACAAGGGGCGGGGGATGTAAGGACTGTGGAACGCAACCAGTTCCTCACCCCTCTTCTACAGCTACTGAACTGATCTAATGAATACATTTCCCAGCAGTCTGGCTTCCATCATGTTAGGAGTGCCCTCACAGATACGGGTTACCGAAATGCCTATAAGCAACTTTCTTTTTTTCAGGGCATCATCACCAAATTAAAATTGTCTTGATGTCAGCCTGTCCTCTCTGTGAACCTCTTAGCTTAAAAACCGTCAAGTGAAAATGGCGTTTTTGATCGACTACCAAAGAAATCTTGATTATTTCACCCTGCAGCAAACATGAAGGAACATTTCAGAAAAGGGAAAACACACACACACAAACCTTGTCATTTTCAAATGATCCTGCCCTAGTTACGAAGCTTCCTTTACATCCAGAAGGAATGGCAACACGGAAGCATACTCTATTTAGGTTTACTTTAAGATGAACTGGCCCGGGGGAGGGGAAAAATCCTTTCTGTTAAATGTTAGACATTGTCTATGCGCTTCATCTCAGGTGATAAGTTTACTTTTAGATGTTCACCCTTTTAAGTTATTTAAGTACTGGCTACCATATGGGTTTTAAAAACACAGTTTAGGAATCTTTTAGATGACATATGGATGCCTCTAAGTCTAGCTAGTGTCCTATGTATGCACCTATGTTTCAAAATAAGCAGATTTTCACCATGTTGTGAAAAGGCCTTGGTGTTTTGATAATACAATAGCTTTCAAATAATAATACTTGGTAAACAGTTCTGTTGCTGCTATGCATAATGAAGTTGAAACCACACAAAACAACTCAAATAATTCCGTATCACACACAATGGAAAAACCCCAAACCAATGTTTAATATGGGTCATAGATTACCAAAGTACATTTAAGCATAAGGAAGGAAACCATCATTACATTCTGTGGTTTTGCTGCCAATTTTTAAGGTACAACATCCATTACAGACGGAGAACTAAACTGGTTTTTTTAAACAATTGCGGGATGCAAAGGAGGTCCTTGACAGATATTTAATATCACGATGTTATCCTCAGTAAACAGCAAAGAACAGAATGGCAAAGAGAGCTTGTTTTTCAGTAGGACCTACCTTTTGGAATTGCTTATTTTGGTAATTAAAGTCATATGTTTTTAGTAATGTGAAAAAGTTAAGATCTTTATTAGGAACATGAACCACCTTATGACAGTGTAGCCCTGTATGCAGTGGCTGATGCTTCCACGAGTTGCTTACTTCTATTCCTCCTCTTCCTCAGTGCTTACTCAAAGCTCACACGGTTTGGGAAAATGTGAGTAGCACAATGTAAATATAGTGTACAGTTGAAAAGAAGAAGAACGCATTTGGGACGTCCCACTTTCTCTAAGGGCTTCTACGTGTTGTTTAGAAAATTATTTCCTTTGCAATTTCTTTTAAAGCAAAGAGTAAGATGGAAAGAAAAAGGTAGGAGTAAAGTTGTAGGGCTGATGAGAGAAGTGATACAAAAAGAGAAGCACCAATTAAGTTGTTCCCTGAGCTACTTCATCATATAATTAACTGCTTGGGGCAAAAAGATGTGTTCCTCCATGCAGCCGTTTGATTGAAACTACCAATGCATGTTAAGTGAAGAATTTGGTATCTTCTTTGTGAGCAAATTAATGCAGATTAGGCCTCTTCTTTCTTTTCCAGTTCACAGCAGGTCTGTGCTGACAGATCAGGAGTCAGAATATGTTCCACACCCGTGTCCATCAAACTGACAGTTTTTATTGCTAACACAGAGATCCCTGGTTGGTTCCCCATTCATTGGTGTATTTTTACACTGGATTTTGGCTGGAGTGTCAAAAAGGAATTTTTGACTCAGCTTTGTAATGTGAGTTGTGAAACATGGGAATGGCATTTCTCTATCTTAGCAAGAAGTCCAAAGTTCCCTGAGTTTAGGGGCAAAAGAATCTATGAAGTCTACATTAATGTTCTTGTTAGTTCAGGTTGCCGCTTCCTGGAGTGTCAGGATTTTGCTCCATGCACTCAGACTTCTCAGGCAATAAAGGAGATGACCAGGTCCAGCCAAAGATATTCTGCTGCCTGAGGCAAAGGTGTCCCCCAGCCCAAATTCCATGTGCAGAAACTGACTGGACTGGCAGTTCTGTCTGACTTTGAAACTGGCAACAAAACAGCATCCTCAGTTGACCTGAAGACAGTAGGGTGTATGTCAAGTTGTGTGGCACACATAGCTCTAATCTCTAACAGCAAGGGTCTCAGGAACAATGGTTCATCCCCCTGCAAGTACGTGCTGTCAGAGGGGCTTGCCTCACTCTGCCCAATGATAGGACTGGCTCTGGAAATTAGGATGTGCTGTTATACAGGTTATAGTAATACAATCAGTGAATCAGCATCTAACATGGATTGGCTGGATTCAGAGGAGTGGTGGGAGGCAGCAGCTGGGAGACTCTCAAGGGAAGAAGGCTCAGAGCCAGGGGGTTGGTGGTGGGATGACAATGAGATGTCAGAGGGAGTAGAGGGAGAAGACTGGGAGGAGTGTGAGGATGTTTAGGGAGGCAGGAGAGGGTATATTATTTTATGATATCCTTCCTAACTTGCATGAGCAAGTTCTATAACTTAGCAGAGTTGTTAAACAATCCCCTTTTTATATTACACAGCGGTGAGCTAGTTGAAGGCTCGTCTGAGCCTCACTATTTAGGATTCATGGCAAGATCCTTTTTTATATCCCTCCTAAAAGAATAGACACAACCATCTGATTAAAGTTAACATACAACTAGTTTACTTACAATCATCCAGTTCACAATAAGATCCCTGAAGGCAGACTTAATTTACAAAACAACATATAACTATATGAACTATCCCATAAGGGAAATAGTCTCAAGTGACTGCAGCTCAGCAGTCACTTCTAACTCTTAGGGACACAAAAATGGAGAACAAGAAGAGCAGAACATGAAGGCTGTGTGCTTCTCTGTCCAAGAACAGGCCACACCCACATTAAGTCACATGCAAAGGAAGTCTGTCCCAGCTCAGGAGGAACTAGCAAGTTTTCTCCTGAGTGATACAAAGCATTCCCCAGTATGTGCATTGTAGGAATGCTGTATCTGACTGCAGTACGTTTTTACATCCCACAAGGAGAAGGTGTCAGAAGCTGAAGAGGCAACAGGGTTCAGTGAGCAGGAAGAGGCTGTGGCAGACAGCAGTCCAGAATCAGAGGCTGGAGAGGAGAGGAAGGAGGCCAAGAAGCAGAGATGAATCAGGCTGCTGTAGAAGCCAGGGGGTCTCCCGCTCCTGATGTGACCAGCTCCCCTCCCCCATGGTCTCCCAGAACCAGAAGAGGTGTGAAGAGTGTGGAGCAAAGACAAGTAACACATCAGTCTCAGATTGCTTGGGAAGGACCTGGGAAAGGAGGAAATTTAGGAAGCTGTGGGAAGGAGGGGACCTTTAGTCCTTGCAACTGCCTCATTGGGAAAAGCTGTTTTTAAAAATACTGAGGTCTTCCACAAGACCTCCCTTAGTATTATTTCAGTAAGTATAGGTGAATATCAGTCTTGTGCAAGGGTACAGAAGTACCTGCACACATGCCCAGTACCTTTTTAATGGCTTTTGAATGGTTTTATTGTATGGTTTTATTGCTGAAAACCGCTTTGATATTTTTTTAAAAAAATGATATAGTGCTATACACATATTTTTTTATAGATCAACAACAACAACAACAACAACAACAACAACAACAACAACAAGGTATTGGAGGAGTAGTGAATGAAAGGAAGACACAGAAAACACAGCACAGAAATATTCCATCAAGGACTTCCCACTGGCATGGATGGGAAATAACAGTACATCTATGCAAAGTTAAGTCTTAAACTGCATCTAAAAGCAACTCGTATATCTCCTAAACCTTAGAGAAGTTTGAAGCCTTAAGCAACACAACATCTCTTGTTTATCTGTAGATGGTTTCTTAACAAGTGACCACTAACTGTAGTTAGGCTGGCTTCATTCTTTAGTCAGCCTTCCAGTAATGTCAGCTCCTCAGTTATGGTGCTTAATAGTTGGGGATCTTACCTAAGAGCACTTACCACAAAGAGTAACTTTAATTTTAAAAACTTGATGTGTACGGGGCGGTGTGGGGTGGGGAGGGAACACTTTTGCTGTAAATCAGAACAATCCATATGCACTCAAATATCTGCAGTTTTCAGGAGTGTTAGATTCTGCACTTGGAATTCTCATTTAGCTAAAAGATGTGTAAAAACATATGCAGGCAGACGGTTCTTTGGCAGCACACCTGAAGAAGATCAAGCATGTAAATGATTGCTTATAAGTCCAATAGTAACTCACGTTCACTAAAGAAGTTCCAGAGCTCTCTTTGGAGTATGGTGGAAATAATTTATTTGTTTTGTGGAAAGTACGCTTTCACAGCTAAGCAACATAGCTTTAGGGAATAAATACCAATGACATAGTCACATAGGACCTATAATCCAATTTTTTTTTTAAATGGTAGCAGAACAATCCTGACATAAAACTAATGCCAAGAGGAGTGTATCATGCACTTCAAAATGTTTTCCTAATACATCAGATCTGAGAAGTGAAACTAAGAAGGGAACTGAAAACTTGAGTCATATTGTAAATCCATGGACTTTTCTATACACCAGGAAGAAAGACACCATGAGCTTTGCAGATAGGACCATTAAGTCTTAATTTGTGAATCCTCTCCTGGTCAGCAATATGTATGCTTTTTCTGGTCAGCAGTCCATTATGACAAATCTGACACCTCTCCAGCCATCAGGAGTCAGATTTGTCAAAATTCTGATGGTCTCAAGCCTGTTATTTCCTAACTGATTTTTTAAATAATTAACTTGCACAGCTAAGTATGACCACCATTCATATATCTGAAGTCTTCTTGAGCAGTTGTTGTTTACTAATTACAACAAATGCACAAACAGAGGAATAGCCACAAATGATTTTTTTTCTTTACAAGGAGAATGTTAAGAGGCAAGGTGTGTTTTCTGTATTCCCCAAACTTTCTAACCAGCACACCTACCTGAAAGTGGGTAATGAGTGTCAGCCTTGCAAAGGAATAACTTCTAGAGAAAGAAGTGTCTAGGCCTGCAAGTCACTCTCTGACTACCCCTGTTCCCCACAATACTGGAAGCAGGGGGCTGGATATGAAGCCACCTAGTGGTGAGTGAAATATATGATACCCATACCCAGATGGAGTATAGTCTTCATAATTTCACACACTCCAGCAAAAAGCAAAGGGCAGAGGGAACATTTTTGAAGGTCTGCATCAACCTGACCGTTTCACTGAAATAAGCTGGCTATTGCAAACGGTTGTGAATTTGTCCTTTAACACTGAGCATATGGCAGCAAAACTTCACATTAAAAATACTTACAGTGGTACCTCAGGTTATGAACTTAATTTGTTCCGGAGGTCCGTTCTTAACCTGAAACTGCTCTTAACCTGAAGCACCACTTTAGCTAATGGGGCCTCCTGCTGCCGCCACACGATTTCTGTTCTTATCCTGAAACAAAGTTCTTAACCCGAGGTGCTATTTCTGGGTTAGTGGAGTCTGTAACCTGAAGTGTCTGTAAGCTGAAGCGTCTGTAACCCAAGGTACCACTTTATTCTACTTAAATCTTTCTTTTACATGGGACTCACAATGGTCTGAGCAGTTCAGTTTCAGGAATGGTGCGACAACAGATGATTCCCAGGTCTTGGACAACACCCATTTCCATAGTACTGGTGAGTAAATTCCATGACCAAAATATTGGTTGGTCATACACACAGTGGATTGCTCTTGGTGTTTACTAGAAGTTCAAGAGGCACTCAGTGAGGTGCTGACATTTACGGAGGGAAGTTTTATGATGGGAAATCTATCCCTTACATGACAGCTACATTTCTCGCCCTGTAACATGATGATCCAGCTGATAACAGCACTGTTTTAACATGCTGCAATAAAAACGTCTAATTTCTTTGTTGTTTTATGACACTGGCTAATTCTGGAATGCTTTCAAGCATGATATTGATATTCACCTGGGATCCGCTTGCATTCAGAAACAGCTACTTCCAATTCAAATTAGCAGACTAAATACAGGATCACAAACTGTACAGGATCACAAACTGTAAGGATTGCTACCAGGGCGATTAGCAAAACTAATCTACTGTAGAAAAGAGAAAACCCAATGATGAATGATAATAAAAAAATGAGAAGGCATCAATAATGCTAACATTAAAATTACCGTATTTTTCGCTCTATAAGACGCACCTAGTTTTTGGAGGAGGAAAACAAGAAAAAAAATATTCTGAATCTCAGAAGCCAGAACAGCAAGAGGTATCGCTACGCAGTGAAAGCAGCAATCCCTCTTGCTGCTCTGGCTTCTGGGATAGCTGCGCAGCCTGCATTCGCTCCATAAGACGCACACACATTTCCCCTTACTTTTTAGGAGGGAAAAAGTGAGTCTTATAGAGCAAAAAATACGGTAATATAAAGCAACCTAGACACAGTGAGGAAGCAATTTTCATTATCAACGCAATAAGAAGGATACTATGGTTGCAATAGGAGAAATGATAAGACTTTTTCATTTTAAGTGCAGATGTTTTGTTCAAGCTGTATTCACATTGCATTTCAGGAACTTCTCACTGGAGACTCCAGAATTTGTAAGGACCTTAGAATCAGAATCGGGACTGAGCTTCAAAGTGCACAGTTCCAAAATTCAATGCTTCACAAAATTAGGTACCATCCACATTTTGAGTTATTTGAGCTAATAGTTTCTACCAGCTGATACACTATGACTACACATCGGCAATTACTAGAGAAATACGAACATTTACCATTTACCATTAACCTCACAGTTTATCTGCCTGAACAATCTCACCAGCTCTTAACCCCAAACCTCACCCTAAGTGACACCAGAAAGGTGTTGTGCAACTGTAGCTTCCATTGTCCTGTTTCAGGGATTACAGGGGAACCCAAATTCTTCCCACACAAAGTACTTCTCTCTTTTTAGTCAGCTGGTGTATACCTTTATGGCCTCAGGCCAAACTCCCAGCAGGATTTTGCCAGCTATTCACATTTATCAGAAAGCTTTTACAAATATGGCCTCTATCCAGATTTTTTATGTTTCAGCTGCAATCTGATGATCTCTTCTCCCAAGACATCCCTGTATACACAACGGAAAACATTTGTGGCTCACTTTAATTACATTTCACTTTCCACTTTTGTGTAATGAAGCCAAGGCTGGCCCAATACATTTTGAGGCGAACCACCAAATGGCGCCCCCTCCCCACCAGGGAAGAAAGGGTGACTGAAGATCTCCATCAGGAACAAGGGGGAAGTAAATATCTGCATTGGGTGTGTGTGTGTTATTGGGTGGTTGTTTTTATTTTGATTATATATGTTGTGGTTTTTATGTTGATCTTTTCTGTGAACCGCCCTGAGACCTCTAGGTATAGGGCAGTATATAAATTCAATAATAACAATACAAATAATCTGCTGCCTCTGTCAATCCTGTCACCTGAGTTAGTCACCTCACTTTGCCTCATGGGTGGGCCAGTCCTGGACAAAGCAAACCAATAATTCCCCTTCCCTTCTCAACACAGAGGCTAAATCAGGCATAGGCAAACTTGGCTCTCCAGATGTTTTCGGACTACAACTCCCATCACCCCTAGCTAACAGGACCAGTGGTCAGGGATGATGGGAACTGTAGTCTCAGAAACATCTGGAGTGCAAGTAGATAAATAGGTATCGCTCCGGTGGGAAGGTAAGTGGCATTTCTGTGCACTGCTCTGGTTTCGCCAGAAGGGGCTTAGTCATGCTGGCCACATGACCTGGAAAAAACTGTCTGCAGAAGTGGACAAATGCCGGCTCCCTCGGCCTTTAAAGCGAGATGAGTGCCACAACCCCAGAGTCGTTCACAACTGGACTTAATTGTCAGGGGTCCCTTTACCTTTACCTTACTGGTTTCTGGTAAATTACCAGAACATTCAATGAACAGCGATGCAGTTTTATTGCTAGGTTTGCAGTTTATATTTTGTTTTCTCTTGCCTTTGTATTTCTGTATTCTCTAACTTGATAATGGTATTTTCATACAGATTTGTTTTGAGATTAGAACTCACCTTGTGAGTTTCTCAAAACTGAAATGCTGGATATAAATACCTTAGGCACACATATACAAGCAAATGAAGGGCTAAATTGTCATTATGTGCAAGCACAGGAGCCAACATCCCCCCCCCCCATAAAATAGTTGGTGGGCATTGCCGTTCAAATGGTGCGAGTGCCACGTCATGTGATCGATTATGCAGGGCTGATCTGCCCCAGCCCCCCAATATTTTATTCAAGTTGGCACCCCTGTGTGCAAGTTTACACCATCCTTTGAAATGTACTGCTCTTGGTGAAAATATCCACGCTCATGCTTTTTTTAAAAATGGAATAATTCTTTCACATTTAATATTAAAAATATGAATCATCACTGGTCAAAGAATGTGCATTTAATTTTGAAAAAAAAACAATATCTTGCTTGGAAAAAGAGATAAAATAATTGTTTTAATTATTTTTGTGCAAGTTATGTTCTCGGTAACATTTGGGTCTAATATGTTTTTTTACTGCTAGTGTGATTTTATTAGGCAAGGCAAGGTGATTAGTAGGTGGACATGACTACGTTCATTCAGGAAAATTGGGATACAGGATATAAGTCAATTACGAATTACAATGCTTCAGAGTTGTTGTACGTAGATGAATCTAAGCTTCAGAAGCCAGGAGGAAATCTTCCCCAGAGAAATAGGCAAAGCATTATATACACCCTTAAGTATTTACGCAACGACAGTCACTGCATTGTTAGGATACACTAAGATACTATTGCACATAGGATGTCCCAGATGGCCCAGAAGTGACCTTTCAGAGAATGATCACACCCTAGGGTGTCTAAGTACTATTGCAACACACCAACATGGACTGAAAATCCACAAGAAACAAAGGAGTTTAATTTTAATGAGAAAAGAAGTGGGCCGGGTTCACTGAAGCTGCAACAGAGAGGATTAGATTTAGCTTTCTCCTGCCAGTAGCGCCATGTGAAGGATTTCATGCAAGTTAGGACAGAGTATTATTTCTTTTGCCTGACCTCAATGTACCTGGTAGGTGTGGAGAAGGGACAGGCGCTTTAATTCCCAACTGAGCTGCACAGGGAGGAGTATCTGGGAGAGAAGATCCTAGTTAAACCAGCGCATTGCTCAGTCTCCCAGGTTACACCTACTTGGTCAGTAGACCTTTTTTAAAACACTGAGCCACAAACACACTTTACAAAGGTAAGAACAGAAACCAGCTTTTTCTGTGACAGTGGGTGTTCACTAGTATGCACCATTCTTTCTAGAAGCTGAGTGTGACGTCTTGAATAGTTCCTACCAAATCATTCTAGATCAGTGTTTCCCATATGGCCCCCTGGGAGCCCCCAGGATATTCTAAGGGACCCCCAAGTGAAAAATGTGTAAATGGGGAGCCACAGCAAGAGCCTAGGGGACCACAGAGGGAAGTGACAAGTGAATTTTTTAAAAATCCTTATTGGCTATCTGCTTGGCCAATCACAAGCAGGTAAGGGGGTGGTCCACCAGGGCCTACCGCTTCTTTTTGCCAGGTGCAATTTTATTGGAGCAGTCCTAGTTTGTTTCCAGTGGGAGAAGGCAATCGCTGAGGCTCCCGTTTTGACCAGTAGGGCCCGTGATCCAGAACCCCCAGGTCAGGTAAGTGCGGTGGTGGGGTGACAATGGGTAGGACTGAGAGAGCCAGAGCTGCTTATTGCTGCAACCAGTGCAGAAGATGTTTGAGTAAAGCAGGGATAGAATGACACTGAGATAAAAATGCCAAATTTAATCAGCATCAGAAGTTAGAGTAAATCAGGGACGGAGAATTACTGAGAGGGAAAGTCGCCATTTTAAACAATGGCAGAGATTTGAGTACAGCGAACTCAATTTCTTGAGTACAGCAAGAAATGAGTTTGGAAAGGCTCTGTTGTGTTAGCTTTTTTGGTGCTAACATCTCTGCTGTATCCATCTCTGCTATTCTTCATTGTTAAAACTAGGTGGGTTTTGTTTAACCCTTCAGTGTTCCTCCATCCCTGCTTTACTCAAACCTCTGCTGTTTCCATCTGAAATTCCATTCTCAGTATCCTTCCATCCCTGCTTTACTCAAAACCCTGCAGTTGTTTAAAACTGCCATTTCCCTCTAAGTGACCCTCCTTAAAGTTCTGCCATTGTTATGCCAGACACTCACTTCTTCTGTTCTTATTATCAAACATGATGGCTGAAATAATTCAAATGGTCCATTTTAAAATCCTGTCTACCTTGGGCAAGCTGCTTGGCAAAATGCCATATACAGTGGTACCTTCGGTTAAGTGCTTAATTCATTCCGGAGGTCCGTTCTTAACCTGAAACTGTTTTTAACCTGAAGCACCACTTTAGCTAATGGGGCCTCCTGCTGCTGCCGCGCCGCCGAAGCACGATTTCTGTTCTCATCCTGAAGCAAAGTTCTTAACCCGAGGTAATATTTCTGGGTTAGCGGAGTCTGTAACCTGAAGCATCTGTAACCTGAAGCGTATGTAACCTGAGGTACCACTGTATAGCAGCAAAAGCATGATTTCACCCAATGAGGATGGGAGGGATCTCCTTTTAAACCTGTGTTGCACTGAAGTAACTAGAACGTAATTAATACAGCTGGCATAATTAACTGCAGCATACTGTTGGCACGACTGAATTTAGGCCTAGAGGAAAAGTGTGGTTTGTAATATGACATGCATGATGCAGAGATTATGTAGTTCGTATCTTGGATACTTAGCTTTAATGGATCATAGCATGTCTGAACTAGAACTAGCACTAGCAACGGGCACACCTCTGTATTGACAATCACGGTGGTTATGATGTGCTCTATTAGCTGTTAATTGAATTCAGCCCTCAGGCTTCTAGCAAATGATAGCAGATTTCTTGCTTTCCCATTTTCCCCCATGATAAACATTTGGAACCCAGCAGCAACCCTAAAAGAAGAGGAGACAGCTTCACTGTAGAATTTTGATGTATTATTATGTTTTGAAATATGGATTCAATAATTGTTTAGTTATACCAGCTCATGTTAACGTTTTTCAGATAGTACTGGAAATGTTTATGTGTGGCCTTTCTTCAATCAGCTGTCTCGCATGGAAAGTATAAAGGAGTGTAAAGAAGGAGCTCCCTTTCAATCATCCAATATTGTTCTCTACAACCCAAATAAAAGATTGCACACACTTGTCCAGTAAGATAAAATTCGCGCGCACTATCGGTTTAAAAACACTTCCCCACTCCTCCCCAGAAACAATGCAAACCATTTCTCATTCTACTTTATTATGGGGTTGGAATTAGAAAGAAAGAAGATTATATTTATGTTTTATACCAAATGTTTAACTCCGAATATGCTCAAAGAGTTGTACAGGGGTTGCAGTTAATAATCTTGGCTCCTTTGGTTCAGCTAAAATGCAATCCGCACTATAATAAACACATTAAAAATTCATACTAAAGTAATTCAAACTATACCCTTATTATAATTTACTTCCACGGTCTTCATCAGTATCATTTATATCTTACACATGTGGTGTATAAATATAACCTCTTGAGGCACATATATACATTTGGATTATCCTACGAGTATTAAAAAAGAAACACTCCAATGCAGAGTATGATTAATTGACTTAACAGTTGGTAGTTTAGCTTTTGTTAATATCCTCAAAGGCAGTTTATACTTTGAACAGTTCAATGTATATAATCACTATTATTTTAAAAGGGTCCCATCCCATCTTTGAAGGAAGAAATGTAAATGGCTAATGTAAGCATTAAAACTTGAATAACACTCCCAAGGAAAAGGGATAAATTGCGCCAACCTTTGACTGAAAACCCCCACATACATCATAAAACTTCAGTGGGAGAGTACGGGCTAATGATTAAAAGATGAAAAATTTGGGTGGCTTCAGACATGCATTTACCACCTCAGATGCTGGAAGTTTTGCTATGTACATTGCTGAGCCATGCCAGGTTTTCAGTGCTGTCAGAAAGAGACGATTAGACATGAATTTGTGTGTGGTAGCAAGCACTGTATTTGCCAAAACTATCTTTTTGGAAGTGGTACATTCAAAGCTGGAGAGTTTGGGTTTCAGCTTCTCTTAATTTTGGGTAAATGGTTTATTTTATTTAAGGGATATATACCGTATTTTTTGCCCTATAGGACGCACTTTTTCCCCTCCAAAAATGAAGGGGAAATGTGTGTGCGTCCTATGGGGCGAATGCAGGCTTTCGCTGAAGCCTGGAGAGCGAGAGGGGTCGGTGCGCACCGACCCCTCTCGGTCTCCAGGCTTCAGGAGAGACGCAGCGCCAGCTCCACAAGGTCGGGGGACAGCGGGGAGGTGGAACGCCGCCATCCTGCTGTCTCCCGATGTGGTTTGGAGGCTGACGGCGGGGAGACGCGTGTTTCTCCCTGCCACCAGCCCCGCAAGCTCCGGGGACAGCGGGGAGGCGCAGCGCGTCTTCCCGCTGTCCCCGGACCTGGTCTGCAGGCGGGCGGCGGGGAGAAGAGCGCTTCTCCCCGCTGCCTGCCCCGCAAGCTCCGGGGACAGCTGGGAGGCGCAGCGCGTCTTCCCGCTGTCCCCGGACCTGGTCTGCAGGCGGGCGGCGGGGAGAAGAGCGCTTCTCCCTGCCACCAGCCCCGCAAGCTCCGGGGACAGCGGGGAGGCGCAGCGCGTCTTCCCGCTGTCCCCGGACCTGGTCTGCAGGCGGGCGGCGGGGAGAAGAGCGCTTCTCCCCGCTGCCTGCCCCGCAAGCTCCGGGGGCAGCTGGGAGGCGCAGCGCGTCTTCCCGCTGTCCCCGGACCTGGTCTGCAGGCGGGCGGCGGGGAGAAGAGCGCTTCTCCCCGCTGCCAGCCCTGCAAGCTCCGGGGACAGCTGGGAGGCGCAGCGCGTCTTCCCGCTGTCCCCAGACCTGGTCTGCAGGCGGGCGGCGGGGAGAAGAGCGCTTCTCCCTGCTGCCGGCCCCACAAGCGCCTGGGGGGGGAAAATAATTTTTTTTCTTTATTTCCCCCCCAAAAAACTTGGTGCATCCTATGGGCCGGTGCGTCCTATGGGGCGAAAAATACGGTACTTATTGTTTCGGTTACTTTCTCCACAGCTGTGATAACCTTTCCTGACTCGCTCCCTTACCCCCGTCCCAGGAGACTATCTTACAATAAGCCATGTGGGCCTCATATAAAGACAAATACGTTATGCACCTGCCCTTCAGAACTACTTTTTAAATTCACATGCAAATTTATTTAGAATTGCTTCATTAATAAATTAATCAACCAAGATTTTTAAACTTCTGGACACAGTCAGTCTTGGCGTCTAGGTGCAGTGATGGATGAGATGATGAAGAAAAAGAGGAATGAGAGGAGAAGTAATTTGGGAAATACAAATCGACAGCCATGGCAACATCGGAAGCTGCTTTTTACTGAGTCAAGCCATTGGTCCATCTAGTTCAGTTTTGTTTACACTGAGTGATAGAGGTTCTTCAGGCCTTCAGATGAGGATCTTTCCCAGATGCCAGGGATGGAACCTGTGACCTTCTGCATGCAAAGTAGTTGCTTGGCCACTAAACTAAGGTCTCTTGTCTTGTCTGATCATATATTGCTTTGATGAATTTAACACAGAATGAAATAGTACAGTGTTCTCCATCCTCGTGTCCCCAGATGTTGTTGGAATACACCATCCCTGCAATTGGTCAAGCTGGCTGGGAATGAAGGGAACTCTAGGCCAACAACCTGTGTGGACTGAAGGTTGATGAACACTGATAATAGCAGAATTTGAAAAACAGTCACAAAATTAGACAAGATTACATCTAATTATTCCTTTAAAGAAGGACTAGTGTTCTAAATCTAAGAAATCTGATGGGGAATAGAATGGAGATTTATAATAGAAGGCATCATAAGTTGTAAAGAATATGTGCGCCCTTGGCATTTATGAGTTGTTGGTAAAAGTGAAGTCTGGATAAGTTTGTGAGAGATGGTTTCACATATGTAATATTTTATTGTTTAATAGGCTGAGGGATTTGAAGCAGCGCTCTGTGGTACGGAGGCAAGCTGTGCATCATCTTGATCCTATTCCTGGCTATTTAATTCGCAGCGAACACAGCGCTTCAGCCAGAACCTTCCTGAGCTCCGCTTGATGAATAAGTGCAAAGGAGACAAACTGAGAATGAAGACTTTGTTTTTGTTTTTCCCATCCAAATCACAAAGGCTTAAAAAAGCAACTGCACACTTCCTACTCGACCCGAAGGCCTTTGCCCATGGGCAAGGCGAAGGAAAGCACTTTGTTTAAAAGGAGTGTTGGGGGAAGAGCTGGTCACAATACTGAGATCGATCAAAGTCTAGCATTTCTATCTTATCTATTTGGAATCGTATAATTTGAGAATTAAGATGCCCCTAAGCTTTGCTCCTCCCCACCATCAAATTACATTCAATCATGGCGTGCAGAAAAGCGGTCCATGAGTTAGCAGCCAGATGTTATCATTACAGGCCTTTGCTTATAAACCGATGCTGAAACCTGAGTGGTTGATGAGGCTAGCTAAGCAGTTGTACCTTTGACCTGATTGCATTAAACTTGCCCTATCAATTTAAGCTTAGTATAAACACCATTTCCCAGAGTCCCTCATGACTTCGGTGGTGAGAAGAAGCTGACTAAGCCTAAACATTTTTTAACAGCAATCTTGTCTTACAACACCAAGGGGATTTGCTATGTATCTGGGGCTTTATAAAACCATATGAACATGCTGAAAGAATTAAAGTCCTTTAAAAAAGAAAAATTGATGGTGACAGTCCTTTCTGAAAACCAGTATGTAGGATGTCAGCACAACTTGGAAACTAGCCTAATATAGTTTTAAAGAATAAGATGGATTTGTGTACATTTCAAACAGTTGCTCCTCAACCTTTTTTTTTAAATAAAAAAGAGCAACCTTTTTCAAATCATTAGCATTTATTTTGCCCCACTCCCCATCCTGGGAAGGAGATAGTGGTTGACATATCTTCCCAGTATTATATGATATTTTAGAGTCTCTTTACAGTCTAGAAGTAGTGCATATTTTTCCTGCTACATTATTTCTATTTTTAAAATGCACATTACTCCCAAATAGCTATTTTCAAATGAACTGAAGTTGCAGAAAGATTTCTACAATTAATAACACATTTTTTTTTGTATTGTATAAGGCTGATAATGTTTCAACACTTGACAAGACATATAAGATTAGCAACCTTCCCTCAAAGATGAAAGGCAGAGGGTTTAAAAGACAGCAAGTTACTAGGTGTTCTATGCCCTCTTGATCTGAGCATATAAGAAATTAAAGAAGATCGGTGGCTGGTGATCATGTTGCTAGAATTTTAGATGTGGTTTACGGAATAGCAATACTTTAAAATCATGCCAATCTATTAGCAGTTTTGTTCAGTTCAAGGATAGTTCTAGAGTGCCTGCTCTACACGTTGATACAGAGAGAAAACTTTCAATTCTGCGGTACCTTAAAAAACTGATGGAGTATAAATAAATTATTATTATTATTATTATTCCCTATTGCTTGTATTATGGAGATTAAATCCTTTGCATGGAAGCATATGCTGGAAAGCTTTCAATCTCTGACAAAATTAAACATTGTGCCAAATATAGGCATATAAATCAACAACAAAAATCAATATATTGACAATGAAAAGAGAAGGCTACTTTATTTGGAGTTAGATCACGTATACTAACTTTTTACAGACCCACAATATATAATATGATTAAAAAAACAAACATACAAACATACAGTCAAGATAGTACTGTAAGCGATAGCATAAGAAAATGCCACTGCAGTCTTGTGCCAAAAATATTGGATGCACCATTTAGCATTTTTTGAGGATAAGCACTCGCAGGGTCCTGTGACTAAACACCACTCCCAACACACACAATGAATATGTGGGCATGTGATGGCCCAAATTCAAATACAGCTGCTTGCATCAGTTCAGAAAGCACGCCCTGAAACCTGTTGGTTCAAACAGCCTCACTGGCTACAGTATATGAATCAGTACTAGGAAAAGGTCTCTTTATTTGAAAGCAGGGATAGGAGGGAAAAGACACTGCGACTTCCTGTGTTGTGCTGTCTATCTCTCAGTTCACTATGCATAATGGTATACCAAAAATAAACAGAGTATTTCATTTCACTATTCTTTCATATGTTCATTAAGTTGCCTAATCTTTTTTAAAAGCCCTATCACATAAATGCATATTAAAGTCTGCTTCATTCCATTTCTCACTACAGTTGTACCTTGGAAGTCGAACGGAATCCGTTCTGGAAGTCCCTTTGATTTCCAAAACGTTCAAAAACCAAAGCGTGGAAGCTCCTGCAGCCAATCGGAAGCAGCGGAAGCCCCGTCGGATGTTCGGGTTCCCAAGAATGTTTGCAAACCGGAACACCCACTTCTAGGTTTGCGGCATTCGGGAGACAAAACGTCCAAGGTATGACTGTATTTGGAAAGGCATACAGATTCAATATCACAGTCTTAGAACTGCGCTGTAGAATTTTACATCTTGACTTGAATTATAGCAGCTTGTGTGCGCGCATCTTTCTCTCCCTCCCCGCAAATTTTTTTTAAAAGAAAAATTGAAACAAGTAAGACCAAGAGTGCCTAGCTTTAGTTTTAACTGCAAACTATAGTTGGCCCTCAGTCAAATGGCGTAGGTGCTGTACACTAACTAGTTTCAGCAGACCATTCATGAAATGTTGTCCCCTCCAGTGATTTTTATGAACTGGCAGGGGCTTCAAAGAAGTTCTGCTCCTGCTCCTCCTTTGAAGCTTCCTTTTAGAACTGGCACACTTTGTTGATGCCGTAAGTCAGTTTCTCAAAGCGTCTTGTGATGCTCTGCTGAGCCTACTGGTCTGGTAAATGAAATCATGCAACTGATACACCTTAGGTTTTGCCTGTTATGCAAAAAGCAGCTCCACAACATAAAATGTGAAGGTTCTGTTGAATCATATTACTTGGTAGCAGGACAGTCTCAACAATAACGCCCAGCATCTGACATGGCAGAAAACTTTATTTGTTGGCTCAAGACATTAGTACAGTACAGTGGTACCTCGGGTTAAGTACTTAATTCGTTCCGGAAGTCTGTTCTTAACCTGAAACTGTTCTTAACCTGAAACACCACTTTAGCTAATGGGGCCTCCTGCTGCTGCCGCGCCGCCGCCACACGATTTCTGTTCTCATCCTGAAGCAAAGTTCTTAACCCAAGGTAATATTTCTGGTTTAGCGGAGTCTGTAACCTGAAGCGTATGTAACCTGAGGTACCACTGTACTAATATTGCTTTGAGGTGGAGTGGAGAAGAATGGGGAAAAGGATAAATTGTTGCCTCCTACAGTAGTGATGTGAATTATGGTGTTGGAGGAGACTCTTGAGAGTCCCATGGACTGCAAGAAGATCAAACCTATCCATTTTTAAGGAAATCAGCCCCGAGTGCTCACTGGAAGGACAGATCGTGAAGCTGAGGCTCCAATACTTTGGCCACCTCATGAGAAGAGAAGACTCCCTGGAAAAGACCCTGATGTTGGGAAAGATGGAGGGCACAAGGAGAAGGGGACGACAGAGGACAAGATGGTTGGACAGTGTTCTCGAAGCTACCAGCATGAGTTTGACCAAACTGCGGGAGGCAGTGGAAGACAGGAATGCCTGGCGTGATCTGGTCCATGGGGTCACGAGGAGTCGGACATGACTAAACGACTAAACAACAACACAGCTATGAGATTCCTTCCAAGGACATATCTAAGACTTTGTAACAAATGATTTCTGTAAAACTCGGTTGCAGCTAACAAAAAGAAGTTAATTTGATTTGGAAGTCATATTAAAAATGTAGTTGGTATATCTATAGGTGCTCACCTAACCCATATATTTATTTTGGTAATAGTATGGAATCCTGAAGTAAAAAAACAGTTTCTGCTATGCTGGCTATGGATGGAATCAGTAGTGCTAAAGTCTGCAGAGTATTACTGTACTCTTGGCAGATGCAAAGAATTGAGGAACGCTATTGTAACTACTCCAACTAAATATTTAAGCTTTTTATCTGAACTGTTCAATTAAGATGGACACCCACCGAAGAAAAACATCGAAGAGCCCTTCCTTGTTCAGTGACAGCAAACAGGAGGGACGAGGGAATTATATAATAGTGGTTATTTGTTTTCTTTGCAAATATTTCACCTTCAGGACTGTTAGTCAGCACACATTTACTGTTACAAGCATGCCCAGGGGAGAGATCTGATGTCTTCTTGTCTTTGACTTTCTGTTTCTTTCTTTAATGCAAATACAGGGGTTTATAACTGAAGGGTGTCCATACTTCGAATGACTGCTTTTTAAAAAATTTAAACCCATACAATAGTTTTACTTACTGAAGCCATTTCAACGGGACGCAAAGACCATCTCACTTCCTGTGCATGGTTCCCTCCAGTCTGAAGGAAGCTTTGAGAATGCAAGAATTGTCTTGCTAAACCAGGTCAAAGGTACACCGAGCCCTGCATTCTGCTTCCAACAGCTGCCAGCCAGATGCCTTGGTTGCAGTACAAGCAATACCCTCGCCCTCCTGTCTGTCACCAGCATCTGGTATTCAGAGATAAACTGCCTCTGTACACAGAGGCTCCATCCGTTATTGCTAATAACCCTCAGTATGGTTACATTTCATGAATGTGTTTAATCCTTTGAAAAAAGAATTAAAAAAAATTATGCTCCTCTGATTTAAACACTTTTTCCAATTTTTAAAAAATTGCACTTAAAAATAAATGCTGATCAGCATAGATACAAAATAGACCACTTTCTATGTATTTGAGTACATCAGTTGCAAAGAAAGTACTAAAATCAATGGGTATGCAGATTTGCTTTTGAAATAGTTTTTGTAGGCATCGAAAAAGGGAAATGCCAGTTGTATAAACGGGAACACATAAAAACTATTTCTCACAGAAAATCCATGCTTTATTTGTAAAAGTGAAATAATGTTTGTTTTTTAAAATAGTAATCAAGATGTTCTTTACAATATATATATAAGCCAGAGTAACACATATCTATAGCTGTATGTTCCCCAGTAGGGAATTTAAGACGTGAGAAATTATCCTTTTACCCACGCTTTCATTTCTCCTATTACATTTTCTTTTCTCTATTTCGCATTCCTCATTTCAAAGGCAGATGTCATCTGACGGTCATACCATAGCCTCAGGTGTTATTTAAACAATTCCTTTTCAAAAAAATGTATCTTCACACTGGCTACACACTGAGAATCTGCTTGGTTTGATTTCCATAAACAACTTCTGATTTAAGCCCCTACGCTTTTCATTTCCTGATCTTTCGCCAACTCTCCTAAGCTGAACGTTACTCCACGTTTGAGCATCTCGCTACAGCTGCAGGGCTTTTGGGAAATTCTACATAAGGTAGTTTCTTTGTAATTCACAACAAACATAGAGAATGTAACATGCTTTTAGTCCAACAATTCAGTGAGAAGAATATGCAACCTAATATAAATTTGTGTAGCCACGTACTCAGAACGGCATCAGTACATTTGAGGCAATAATGCAAAAAGCTTTACTGTATCTCTTATTGAATGTTCTTACAGATTTATGGCACACGAGTCAACATTAACTGTGACAATGCATGACTGGGCAAAATACGCAGTATTGTTAGAAGATGCCTTTGCTCACTTTTTTTGCACACACCACTCCTGCTAAGTATTAATTTGCACAACCACAGACTGTTTGCTGTAACAAATACAAACAAATAACAGTCTCATATCAAATTTATCCCACAAACTAGAAGACGCTTGTATACATTCAAAAGGATGCCAATGTGGCTAAACATCAGGGTCAAGGGATTTATAAAAGACGAGGTTACTGCCTTTAAAAGTGGAACACTCAACCAATCAAGGAACACACACACAAACATTAGCAGGCTAAGGGCCGCTCACCGAGTCCCGGCGGTGGGCGACGTTTGTGGCCCGGCGTGCGGAACCGCCATCCTTCCGTGGCCATGCCGTCCCAAATGGCCATTGCTCTGCCCCTGGAGGTTGCTGCAGAGGCTTCAGTGCTCCTGTCACAACTTTGGGGGTTTTAGGCCCTTGGGCAGAATCCTTTAGTCTAGCGGTTCTCAACCTGTGAGTCCCAAGATGTTGTTGGACTACAACTCCCATCATCCCTAGCTAGCAAGGCCAGAGCTCAGGGATGATGGGAGTTGTAGTCCAACAACATCTGGGGACCCACAGGTTGAGAACGGCTGCTTTAGTCCATCAACCAAATGAAGGGGTGGAGTAGTGACGCAACCCTCCCGCGGAGGTGTTTGCAGGGTCCCCATTAAAAGAGGTATTGACGGGAGTCACTGACCACAAGCGCACAGTGGTGCAAGAGGGGTCCCAGCTGTGTAAACACACATTTTGCAGTGTCCCCCATATTCCTGACTCAACCTGTCTTGCCTCAGAACCCCAGTAGGGGGCTGAGAGGGGTACATGCCCATTGCCTAAGCCAGGCATGGCCAAACTTGGCCCTCCAGCTGTTTTGGGACTACAACTCCCATCATCCCTAGCTAACAGGACCAGTGGTCAGGAATGTTGGGAACTGTAGTCCCAAAACACCTGGAGGGCCAAGTTTGGCCATGCCTGGCTAAGCCAATGTTTCCTGCATCTGAAATTAATAAAGTTGTGGCAATTTTATCCCATATCCTGTATGTTGTCTGGTGTTTTACTGGATGTGAGGACTGCCTTCCTCAGGGGGGTGGGCGTGCGCTTAGGCATGCAAATGTAATTCTGCAATAAGGGAAGGCAAAAAAGAGTTTAACAGCTGATGATGTAAAAACTGCTAATAAAATGTTATTTTACTTAATATAACAAAGGTAGGAAACCAGTCAAAGAGGCAGCAGAAACATTAGATGTCAAAGGTGAAATTGTAGTGAAGGAAAAGAGAAGCGCTTTCAGAAAGTTTATGTCTGGACTGGAGTTCACAGATCTTCTGCTAAAGTGATAAGTGTTTCCATGTGAAAATCAGACAACTTCACAAGCAATCTTAAACCTTTTCAGAACTGTGCTCCATCTTTAATCTGAACCGTGTCTTTATTTCCCCATCACAATTGTACTTCTGTTCTCACCTTTCTTCTTAAGAAAATCTGAAACTAAACATAAAAATAAAATAAAAAATGGTCATGCTGCAGGCCTGAATCACCTACACTTCTTTTTCTGATTTGTATCTGTGAATATGATCCAACAGAAATATAGGATTCTGCTCACATGTACATCCTGCAAACACCAGTCCCCACATAAAATGCTCAAATGAAATCACACACGACATTGCCTGTTAAAAATGGATGACCTCCACATGTTATGCTGGAAATGACTCAAGGACCTTCGCCAAAGACTCCCATGAAGACTGACTTACCTGAGATAAGAAGGCAAGTGTTTTTTATGGTTCAAAATGACTTGGTAATAAAGTAAAGAGATGAAAAGGTATGCATAATTCTCACACAAAAAGAAAGTAAAATGCACGGAAGCCAAGAATAAAAGATGATGATGAAGTTTGTAGAGAACACTAAAGCTGTCTTGGATGAGCAAGATGAAAGGTGAAAATATAACTGCCTCAAAAAAAGAAATAAAAATTCAAGACAGTTCATTCTCAAGCAGGCTATGATACACAGGGTAATCCTATACAAATCTAATCAGAAGTGCCACTGAGTTCAATGGGATTTACTCCCAGGGAAGCGCATATAGGATTGCAATTACAATCTCTTGTATGGGTGACTGAGCGACAAATTGGAACGAAAAATTATAATTTCACATTTAAACTGATACGTACCTTACGAGAACCAAGAGCCATATTAGCAGAAAAAGGAAGCAAAATAAATATGTACCTGCTGCAGAGGTACTTGTCAATAGAACTACAAATCAGCTGCACCAATCAAATGTCCTAATGGTGACAGATATACATTTATGCTGCACCCACATTTTGAGAACTGCTTGCCTTTTATGGTCCCTTCACCTCAAAAAGGATTCTGCAGAGATGCAGATAGTATACACTGGGCAAAGGATTTTGGTTATAATACTGAATTAGCTGTGTGGGAGAGATGATGGACAACAGGATTAAAGTTTACAGCTTGTTACACTTTGAAGGGGAATTATATGAAAATGATGTATCGTTGGTATTTAACTCCTAATAAATTAGCTAAAATGTATAAATCAAAGTCTAAAACATGCTTGGAATGTAAAGAGAAAGAGGGTACTTTTTATCACATGTGGTGGTCATGTAAGATGATAAAAGACTTCTGGGAAATGATATATAATGAATTGAAAGAAATGTTGAAAATAGCTTTTCCTAAGAAACCGGAAGCTTTTCTCTTAGGTATTATAAGTCCAGAGATCCCAAAGGACCAGATGAAACTATTCATGTACGCGACCACAGCTGCACAGATTCTGTTAGCCCAGAAATGGAAAGATGGTACAACTCCAACCAAGGAAGAGTGACAGATAAAACTGATGAACTATGCTGAGATGGAAAACCTTACAGGAAGAATTAGAAACCAGGAAGAGGTGGGAATGGGAAAAGTTTACAATCTCTCTGAAAAACTATTGTAAACAATTACACAGATTGGTAGGATTGACAGAAAACATGTAGTAAAAATTTGAACTATGGAATGATAAAGGATTTATAAGAATAGAGTTATGAAAGAAATGCAGAGGGGGAAATCATTATATTAAGATCCACAATGGGGGTGGGGAGTCAAAGGGAATTTTATGTTTATGTTTTTATGTCGCTTGTATATGTAAAATAGAAAATGCAAATTTTTTATTTTTATTTTTTTTAAAAGACGAGATGCAGATGGGGCACCTGAAACGAGCTGGGGGATTTTTCCTACGAAAAGATTGAAGTTGGAGTTTTCAAAAGAGACAGAGATTTGTAGATTTCTGAATGGAATGCAGAAAGTGCGTTTTCTCAGTGCTATCTCCCCTTATAGATTCCTAAGTGTAGCTTTTGAAGGATATGCTATTATTTGGCTTCGGCAACAAATATTTTCATTGATCTTCAAGGCATTAAGCTTTTATTCCAGTTTATGTTAGTGTATGCAACAGCGTACCAAATGCTAGGGTAATTCTACAGTTAATTGGCTCCCACTGTTTTGCCAGTGGAAAAGGAATGTTTTAGAATAATTGGCTTGTGATTCTGAATATGTCTTACAACAAAGAGTAGGCACTTCAAAAGGATCTGTGCTTATTTTGGAACTGACATTGCAAAACAAGTGTCAGGTCTATTGTTAGCACGAACATAATAGGTCAGGGAGGAAGCCAACATAAACCTGCTTGGAGTATCCTTCGGATTTTACATTTGAACAATTAATTAAACACACACACACCCCTAACAATGGATTATAGTGTGTGTATTGTGTGTGTGTTTTAATAAACCAGAAGCAAACAAGTTGTATTATGCACATAGCTGACAAACTGATAATTAATTTAAATGCAATCTGAACCATAACACTGGGTGGAGTAAATGCAAAGTGTGTGTTCGACAGATTTTAGATGTGCATATCCAATTACATACTGTGTGGGATGAAATTCTATCACCTAGAAATCAACACAATGAAGCTTTAATCATATCAACTAAAGGTTCAATAGCAGATTGCAGTTCACTGTTGTTTAAAGGTATATAGCTGTCTGGACAGCACAGTGGTGTTGTTTCTCTTCTGCCTACAAGCCCATCTAGAACTATAACAGACTATATATTCCATTGAAATCAATGTCACTAAACTCTTAACATTTGGATTTTCGAGTTGATGGTGGAATTTGAATTTCTACAATTTTAAAGTGATTATACTACAACAGGGAAGATTCTTTTTTTCCCCAGATTCGAAAACTAATGAACAAGAAATATTAGATGCTTAGCTTTAGCAGTGCCACCGTTATCAGGTGCTTTTACTAAGAGACAGACAGACAAAGGAAGGGCACTGTTAAGTAGAAAGAAGAAGCAGTATTAGGCAAATAGTCCAGCTGCACATACAAATTAGTATTTTAAGGCACACTTACCTGACAGTAAGCTCCATTGGACTAAATGTGTGTTACTTGTGAGTAAAGATACTTAGGTAAAGGTAAAGGGACCCCTGACCATTAGGTCCAGTCGTGGCCGACTTTGGGGTTGCAGCGCTCATCTCACTTTATTGGCCGAGGGAGCCGGCGTACAGCTTCCAGGTCATGTGGCCAGCATGATTAAGCCACTTCTGGCAAACCAGAGTAGCGCACGGAAACACCGTTTACCTTCCCGCTGGAGCGGTACCTATTTATCTACTTGCACTTTTGACGTGCTTTCGAACTGCTAGGTTGGCAGGAACAGGGACTGAGCAATGGGAGCTCACCCCGTCGCGGGGATTCGAACTGCCGACCTTCTGATTGGCAAGTCCTAGGCTCTGTGGTTTAAGCCACAGCGCCACCCGCGTCCCTTTAAAGATACTTAGGATAACTCTAAGTGGGTTTCCCCCCCATATCGGCACATAATCATCTGGAAGTATATAGTTCGAAGAAGAAACAACTGCTTATGAACTGGTTGGGTTCAGACAATTCCATGTGCCATACCATGAAGTCATCCAGATTGTGCGCAGACTGAAACGCATTTCCTTTTTTGCTGTATTGTACAAATTCTCAAAAGATGGTGTTAGAACTTGTTTCATTCAAAGGGGGGAATCCTCCTGCCAAACATCCATCCAGAAATATGCAGCCAGAAAAACACACCCTGATAGGAATTTGCATATTTCCCTAATGCATATATATATATGCATTAGAGATTCTGAAAGAGATTGATTGCATTTTTAAATGAAATAAATACCCCATGGAAATCAAAAATAGCAAGTTAATGCACCCTTGTCAGAATGTGTTTCCCCCAGTCTTAGTTCCCAAAGTGGATAGCAAACTGATCGTAAATCAGCATAGTGATAGTGCTCAAAAGTCCATTTGGGGCTGATTCAAAAGGAATATCATTTTCAGGACTGGGAAGGTAAAAAAGTTTCTACTTAGTAGTGCTTCATTCAGTTCTGGATGCAACAGTTCAAATTTCTGCCACTGATGTCTTAAGTATAGGTTTCTGGATATAAAATGTTGTAAATCAAGGCAGAGGGGAAGACCAATCCCTTCTAACAGTGTACTTTCTGAACCCACTGAGTACCTGCATGACTTTAAACTGCATTAATCGAGAACAAGTGGCTGTCATGTTGAAACCTAAGGTTATGATTCACAAACTATTTCATGCTGAAACCCTAAGAAGCTTACATGAAAGCAAGGTCTAATGAAACTTCTTGTCATATAACTGTGTTTCTCATCAATGTACCAGTCCCATTGACCTGAAATACGTTGTACCCATCCAGTTCGAAAGTTCTGTGGATTGTACATTATTAACCTTCACTGAGTACAAATTTATCATGAACATATCCTTGAGGTTATTCGAAGCTGGTTTTACCATATGACATGATTCTGAACACTTTTATTCAGCACCACCAATTGAGACCATCACCTACATTTTGGTTTTCCACACAACTCCTACATATTTTCAGATTTTTAAAAAACCTTTTCCCAGTTGTTATTTTAGAGGAATGTGATACATAAATTTAAACATGTCAGACATAGTGTTCAACACTTCTAATGATATATTACCTTCATATTACTGAAGTCCCTGAGGAAGTTTGGCAGACATCACTCAATCATCAAGGTATCATTACCATGTTTTTAACTTTAATCTTCAGTGCCTAAGAGCCTCATGCTTCTTAATTCACGTTCTATCATCATTGGGGGGGGGGGCAGGATCACCTTAACTGGCCTATACTAGATTAAACTTGGGCAGTAGATTTTTGTTTTCCACACTAGATTTCTTGTTCCAAGTTATATGTTTATATAACTTTTGTGCTTTGATGATCGAAATCAAATTAAGATCTGTTAAATAGAATGTTCCTTAAGCATGATAAAGATTTCAAAAACTGATATGTAACACACACAGCATTAATTCTTAGATTTGGGGTTAGTTTATATTGGGAGGCTAAACATTCTGCAGTGATTTGGAAATGAGAATTGCCTAGCTAGCATTATCACTTAGTACACTATTGAAGCATGACATGCATTGGGCTAAATCGACAGGAGATTCCTTTGTCAGGGGAAGGTGATTCTGTAAACTCCCATTAGAGTAGAATTCTCTGGATCCAACCCATTAACTTTTTGTTAATATACTATATAATATACTATTGACAAGAGATTTCAAGCACTATCGTGGAAAGCTTCCCCAAGTGAAGGAAAAAATAGTTTCAGGCTCTCCTATGTAATGGGGACAAAAAGTACCTTGGTCTACTTTTAACAACTCTCAAGCAATATGCCCTGCCAAGAATAGGAAGCTGTTTCAATCATCTCTTGGTATCAACAACCAACAAAGAATGTGAGAAGGCCCTCAGCTACCTTCTCTATAATGACTGAGAAATGGGAGGGGACGAGGAATAAACTAATCTGGATGGTTGGGAATGGAATTAAAGAGAAACACAACACCTCATACTAGTGTTCACTCATACGCTGAGCATATGCCTCAAGAAGTCTATACACTTAAACAAATACTTTATACAATGATTTGCACTAATTAAGGTTGTGCAGGTAACTTCAGAATGACACTGATGCCTACTTTGGGCCAAGTACAAGAACTACCAACACCTTCCCCCCCAGATATTCCCAGATTTCAAGGAGTTGCTGACATAAATATGAAGAGACAGACGTAGAAAGCAAATGTGAACAATGGAGGCTAAGGTGCAGGTTGCTAAGGAAGAGGTTTCGGACATTTGCTTTCTACAAATATCCTCAGGTTTCCCAGTGTCTTCCAAGGAGATATTTTGGAAATATATGGGCAGGGGATCTATACTTAGGAAACACCAGGCAGGGTAATAACAATGGGTTGTTGCCTTAAAACAGACATTTTGACTTCTCCCAACCTGCTTGTGAGCAAACTGACAATTTACTTATAGTGATATTTTTGGAAGGTATTTACCGTAATTGCCTAGTTCACAATATGAATTTATCCAGCCTGCAGTGCTTGACTGTTTACCCCCAAAGTTACAAGTGAAGTTATTGTTTAGAGACACTGGTAGAAGGAATTATTTGTTTTATTTTTGTACTTTGCCCTTTGTACTTTCTTTAGGAAGAATGTCTCCTCCTCATTGTTGCTCTTGTTAAAATTTATCAGCCATCTTTCACAGAATTGTAGAGTTGGAAGGGACCCTGAGGATCTAGTCCACCCCCCATGCCGCTCTCCCATATGGGGATTGACCCTGCAACCTTGGTGTTATCAGCACCACGTTCAAACCAACTGATCTACCCAGTCCTCTATTTTCCTGCTGTGGCTTACAACATTTTAAACTATTAAAAACCATATAAAAGATAAACAACATAATCGCAATCATAATAAGAACAGCAAAAACATTTCATAACAATATATTACTGTTAGACAAAAGTATGTCTATTAAACCTCCTTATTAAAAGCAAAAACAAGTTTGGAGCCTGCCTAAGCACTGCCAGCGAGTGCCCTGATTGTGTATCTCAGGGGAGGGAATTCCATATTTGTGGGGCCATCTCAGAAAAGTCCCTGTCCATTGAACCTGCCAGGCTGAGCTTTCTTTCCTTCCTCGGAGGCACCTCTGTAGCTTCTCTCAAATCCTTGGTTGGTTCACATGGCTGTATGTCCGCCAGTCATAATCACATTAAGAAGCCCTATTTAACTTCTGAGTAAATGTGCATGGGGTTCAGAATTTTACTTTGGAACAGGCAAGAAGTATGTGAGCTGATTCACAAAAGAAGTTCCGAGGGGAAAATATTACAGTGGTACCTCGGGTTACAGACGCTTCAGGTTACAGACTCCACTAACCCAGAAATAGTACCTCGGGTTATGAACTTTGCTTCAGGATGAGAACAGAAATTGTGTGGCGGTGGCACAGCGGCAGCGGGAGGTCCCATTAGCTAAAGTGGTGCTTCAGGTTAAGAACAGTTTCAGGTTAAGAACGGACCTCCAGAACAAATTAAATTCTTAACCTGAGGTACCACTGTATTGTGCTTGGAAATTCAATTGTTGTCTAGATACTGCTAAAAACAATCAATATCACCTGTGTGTATGTTACGGCTGTTTTAATCACAGCTGAAAAATCAATGTCTGTACGAGACTGTGAATAATTCAAACTGCATATGCAGAGCAGAGGTCCTGATTGCCGGCTTGTGCAATCTTGCTGTAGTTAACTGGCTGTGATGGATATAAGGCTTATCTCTGCATAAAAAAGTGCGCTGCGAATTTATGGCACCATTTGAGCTATGACAGAGGCAGATTTTATGGTAATTTCTTCCGCAACACCTTTTCCAACAAACACATCCTATCATCATCCGCCTTAAGTCATGGCTCTGGCTAGTCAGCCAAATTAGGTGCTGACAAGAGGATTTGGCGCTTGTACAGTCTGCATGAGGATTACTGTACAAAAGTAGCAGGTAAAAATGCAAAAAGGAGGATTAGATAGATCTTCCTCACATTCACACCAACACTGCAAAACGATTTGACAGAATTGGCGATTCCAGAATTTCTAGAGGGAGGCAAATATTAGCAGGTACCTTCTGGCATTTGTGTGTTTACATTGCTCTAAGAAGATTTAACATTAAATTTTTGTGGGAAAACAGCAGCATCTCTGTGCTATTGGACAGGCACCGAGCAGGATGCTTTTCTGAACATTTCTAATATTCTTCAAAGGAATCTTTAACAAAAATTATTTTCCTAAAAAAGAATTTGACTGATTTTTTATTTAGTTTACAGTATTAGAATGACAGCACGTTGTAATGAATGACAGAAAATAATGAGACCTATTTTTTGAGCAGGGTGTATGGGGTGTTGGAGGAGATAGTACCTCTGGTGGGGAAATGTTGTGCTTCTTTTGGAGTACAGTGGTACCTCAGGTTACATGCGCTTCAGGTTACAGACGCTTCAGGTTACAGACTCCGCTAACCCAGAAATAGTACCTTGGGTTAAGAACTTTGCTTCAGGATGAGAACAGAAATCGTGCTCTGGCGGCGCGGCAGCAGCAGGAGGCCCCATTAGCTAAAGTGGCACCTCAGGTTAAGAACAGTTTCAGGTTAAGAATGGACCTCCAGAACGAATTAAGTTCTTAACCTGAGGTACCACTGTAATCTGCTCACTTTTGGTCCCCGCTCTGCATTCAGCTCTCACCTGTGGCTCCTAGAAACTGTCAGCATGTGACAGCGGCCACACCCCCGGAACGACTTCGACTCAGCAGCTAAAGCAGGTGAGGGTAGCCAATGGGTCTCAAACCCCTGGCGAGTTAGGGACTGCCCTTCATGCAAAGACAAGTGGCGAGTATTGTGGTTGAGACAAGTCTCCGGCAGATTAAGCCAGGGAGATGGGTCCAAAGGTCAAGAAGGCGGTTTCTGCATGTGCTTTAGAGGGAAGTCATGGGCAGGTAGGTGGGGCTCATTTACCTGGGAAAGGAGCCCATCTAGGAGAAGGAGAAGTCTGATTTTAAACCTCTGCTGCCTTGCAGGGTATCTTCAGAAGAAAAGGCTAAGCAGTAAACCCAACACAAATCGAGAGCGTAGACCCAAACATGGCTGGATGGCACCTTGTATGCCTCCTTCTGGCATCTCCTGCAACCAAGTTGGTGCCAAATATATTGCTCTGCCTTACTTTGGACAACATCAGTGAGGCCAAAAGAGGGGGTCTTGTTGTCTGGGCACCCCAGGAGCTCCATACACACTGCCCAGGCTTGTGCTCTGGGGAGCTCACTTCAGTGCTGCTAACACAACAGTTTGACTTCACCCCCAGAGGTGCACACTATTGTTTCTTAAGACTGACGGATGCATTCATCCCAATTTGATTGCAGAAAGCTTATGTGGAGTTTGGATTATATTCCACCTTTACCGACTATTCATTCTGATATGATTGTGGGGTGGTTATAAACCTCTGAGCTTCTTGGGCTTGCCAATCAGAAGGTCGTGGTTCGAATCCATGCAATGGGGTGAGCTCCCGTTGCTCTGTCCCAGCTCCTGCCAAGCTAGCACTTTGGAAGCATGCCAGTGCAAGTAGATAAATAGCTACCACTGCGGTGGGAAGGTAAACGGTGTTTCCGTGCACTCTGGTTTCCGTCATGGTGTCCTGTTGCGCCAGAAGTGGTTTAGTCATGCTGGCCACATGACCCGGAAAGCTTTCTGTGGACAAACACCGGTTCCCTTGGCTTGAAAGCGAGTGCTGCTACCCCATGGTCGCCTTTAAGCACTTATCTGTCCAGGGGTCCTTTACCTTTTTACCTGTACAACAATGAGCATTCATCCAAATCTCCTGTTAGTTCATCCCACACTGCTCAACACATTTCCCCATCCCCCACATACCGCAAAAAGTCAGTTTCATTTTTTAAAGTGGATTTGTTGTGCTTTCATTCACTTTAACTGCGCAAACCTAAAGGTTTGGTGTTGTGTTGAATCTCTCTGGCAAAATACCAACAGCCTGGAGCCTCCCTATGTTCCACTTATTTACAATGATCCAGAAGGACATGCATTAAGGATCCATGCATATAACATAGGGTTATAAAAGCACTTTTGCTTTAATAGCCGTCCTATAGAGTCCCCAAACAGTACTGTAATGTTCCTCAATTTTTATTTTTAAATCATGCTGAAAAGAAACCCGGTTCCCAGCTTTCAAAAAAAGTTTGGTGCATGCATGCAGTTACTAGAAAACAGGCTTCACCCAACTACCCTATTATCCAGAGTTAAATACGTCATCTGGCACAGAAATCCAGTCCTTAGGAAAATGAACAACGTTCACTCAGTGTAGATTTATATATTTCCACCAAGAGGCAGGCACAATTTAGCAGTCACCTTGCACCGCAGAGCTAAGCAGACCCTGGCTTTATGAAGAGGCAATAGTCAATCATGTGGTCATCGCAAGCTGAATAATTACTTTACACAACTACAGCACATTCACTGGAAAGGGAATGCATAAAACAGAGGTTTAACTGCTCAGCACAGTGATTGGCTGCTGATTCCATTAACTAGTTCTGGGCCAGAATTGGGTACAATGAAAAGCTCTGGTGTTTGGTCTGTGGTTGCTACTTTACCTATGGAAGTCAAGTGGCGATTACTCCTTCCCCTCAAAATCAAGTCAGGACAGTCCACCCTGAAAATATTGCTCAAGTGACAGATAAAACTCCTTGCAGGATTCCTTCACTATTATCAGATGTTTATCACCAAACAGGTTTGCAAAGCATGGAAGTTTACTTCTGCCTCCTCCTGAACTCTCCAATTTTTAAAAAACATACTTCCACGGGAATGAGGCATTCTAAAATAGAAGCTCTACAAAATGTTGGTTTCCTTTAAAAGGCTGTATTCTCAAAGATTGTGTCTTTGTACTCGGCTACATATATATTACATCACTCCCAGGGCCACATATATTATTTGTATATGTGTCCTGCAAGAAGCAGGATAGTGAAAAAGATATTAGTCACGCGCTCTGAAGTCAGAATCCAGTTTCCTACCCTCAGCTGGTGCTCAAGACTATGACTCCAGTAATAACTGTCTCCCACTGAGATGAAAGCACTGACAAACACATCTTATCTTGATTAATGTACACTTTAGAGTTTTGTGTAGAATATATACTTGAATTTAAAAACACACGTACGCACAGCTTTATATACAGAGATAGGCACGCTGTTTGTTGCACACATTTATAAATATGTAAAATTAATTATTTCTGGAATAACATTCATCTGCTATTGACTGGAAATAGTATAGTAAATTTGAATTCAGGATCCCCCACCTGGCAGAGTAGAAACACCAATGGACTGAGCTTGTACCACTGCCATCGTCCAGAGCAGGAGCGGGGAATTTGCGGCCCTCCATATGTCGTTGGATTCTTCCATCCTCCTCAGACAGTATGGCTAATAATAATAGTAATATTTTTTATTATTTATACCCCACCCATCTGGCTGGGTTTCCCTAGCCACTCTGGGCATCTTACAGCATATCTAAAAATATATGCTGCCAGGGATTATGGGAGTTGTAGTTCAGCAACACGTGGAGGGCCAAAGGTTTGCCGCACCTAAGGAATTTGGGACCCCTTCCATTCAGAGAAAAGGCAAACAAGAGGAGACATGATAAAGGTGTATAACATTATGCATAGTGTGTAAAAAGTCAATAAATAAAAGTTCTTCTGTGCCTCTCATAACACTAAAATTCATGGACCTCAAATGAAGCCGAAATGTTACGTATAAAAGAAAATACTTATTCACAGAGTGCACAGTAGAACTATGGATTTTGCTCCCATGAGAGGCAGTGGAGGCCACCAAATTAGATGCCTTTAAAAGAGGATTAAGGGACGCAGGTGGCGCTGTGGGTTAAACCACAGAGCCTAGGACTTGCTGATCAGAAGGTCGGCGGTTCAAATCCCTGTGACGGGGTGAGCTCCCGTTGCTCAGTCCCTGCTCCTGCCAACCTAGCAATTCGAAAGTACATCAAAGTGCAAGCAGATAAATAGGTACCGCTCTGGCAGGAAGGTAAATGGCA
Organism: Podarcis filfolensis; assembly: GCF_964270895.1. Lineage (NCBI taxonomy): Eukaryota > Metazoa > Chordata > Lepidosauria > Squamata > Lacertidae > Podarcis > Podarcis filfolensis. Next base: position 26,179,368 of record NC_139603.1, on the reverse strand, counting down.
TTTCCGTGCACTGCTCTGGTTTGCCAGAAGTGGCTTAGTCATGCTGGCCACATGACCCGGAAGCTGTACGCCGGCTCCCTTGGCCAATACAGCGAGATGAGCGCCACAACCCCAGAGTCGGTCACGACTGGACCTAATGGTCAGGGGTCCCTTTACCTTAAAAGAGGATTAGACACATTCGTGGAGGGTAAGGCTATCAATGGCTACTAACAATGATGGATGTGTTCTACCTTCAAGTTCTACTGAAAACCAGTTACCTGGGGAGAGTGCTGTTGTGCTTATGTCCTGCTTGCATGCTTTCCCCAGGCATTTGGATGGCCACTGTGAGAACAGGAAGCTGGAACAGATGGACCACTGGCTTGTTCCAGTAGGCTCATCTTATGTTCTTATAAATGAACAAATCCACTCAAAAATGTTCCATGTGTTGCAAGTGGAGTACGCCTCCTTTGACTTTGATTGCCATAGGTAATGAAACAGTACCATTATATATAAAAGTCATGAAGGTGATAGAAAGGGTTCCCCCCCCTCATCTTTTTCAGGACTACAGGTGCTTGAAATGTAAGCACTAAAACATAAATAACTGCAAATAGTCAGAATGGTTAGAGATAAACAGATCTGGTTCTTAAAGCAAAGCAAAATATCATGTCATTATAAACTTCTGGTGCAGAGGTGCCGTGCATTTTACCTTGCATTTACAAGCAATGCTTTTTATTTTATAAACTAAACACCTACACATGCAGCTGTACAATTTTGGAGTATATGAGGTCACCATCTATTCTGAGAATAACTCAGGCACAATCTGAGTAAATACTGTCCAGTCTGTAAAAGACAAAAACGGTTTAAAACTTAGGAAACTACTTAACCTCCCCTACCCTTATGATAATTTTTGCAATTCATTGCTTTAAAATGGTTTGGGGCATGCAGTTTTGAAAGAAAAAGATAAACCACCTTTCAAATATGCTGATAATATCATGGTTGCAGATTATATCCCTGTATGGGACAGTTGCATATTCCTGCATTGCAAGGCGTTGGACTAGAGATGATCCTCAGGGTCCCTTGGATACGCAAGGAAGAAACTTTAATTCACATTAAATCTCTGAATCTCTGCAGAAGTTTTCAGTAATTTTATCAAGTTCTTTTCTGCTGCCAAGGCAAAAAGAGGCATTTTGTGTATTACGTAGGCATCAGAGAAAACAAACCGTTTCCATGAGAGCACTCCTGCTCCCCTAACTCAAAAAGGTATAATCCTTTTCCACTGCAAAGAGTCAGTTTACATTGGAGAAAGGATGGAAAAGCCTAACTCTTCTGCCAGTCAGCGTTCCCTCTGAAATTTCCCCATCTCTAGTGCTTTTTAGCTGGGAGTAAGTCCCACTAAGCTCAAGTCAGTAAATGTCCGAGCAAACATGCAAAAGATTGTATTGTAAATCATCTTGCAGAGCGAGAAAAGTAGACACTCTTATTCTTCATGTATTAGTAGTCATCTAAACATAATTTAGGGACACGGGTGGTGCTGTGGGTTAAACCACAGAGCCTAGGACCTGCCGATCAGAAGGTCGGCGGTTCGAATCCCCGCGATGGGGTGAGCTCCCGTTGCTCGGTCCCTGCTCCTGCCAACCTAGCAGTTCGAAAGCACGTCAAAGTGCAAGTAGATAAATAGGTAAACAGTGTTTCCGTGCACTGCTCTGGTTCGCCAGAAGCGGCTTAGTCATGCTGACCACATGATTTGGAAGCTGTACGCTGGCTCCCTCGGCCAATAAAGCAAGATGAGCGCAGCAACCCCAGAGTCGGTCATGACTGGACCTAATGGTCAGGGGTCCCTTTACCTTTAAACATAATTTCTCTTAATGATATCACTTTCATGCTGACATAAGACTGTTAAATTGGTTGGCTTCGGTAAAAATCTGTACATAAAATATCAGGAGCAATAAGCTATTAACTTTGAATCTCACACCAACAGGTCCTAAACTCTAAAAGTATGTTCAGCTGCATATATCCTTTATAAGCCAGTCCAGAGACATGAACATCTTCAGTTACGTCCTTTGCATGTGCTATTACTTCTCACTTGAATGACTAGAAGAGCAAGACGCTGGCTTTTTATTTAGCAATCTTTTCAATAATCTCAAGGCAAATGTTCTCACAGAATGAACAACTTGGACATTTTTAGGCCTCAAGTCATTCACTTGACATGCCAAGGTCAGAGGCTGCGTTAGGAGGGATACTGAATCATATTTAAAATTCCTATGAAAGACAGAAAGGAGATAAATGACAGACATTATTAACCCACTGAAATGCAGGAGGACTACTCAGAGGAGAATGACCTGGGGGCAAGAGCGTTTCGGGTTTGTTGCACGATGGCCCTGTACTTTATGACTGGTGAATATTTAATTCACCGCCCAAAGAACTGACTGTTTAATTTGGTGCTATCTTTCTACAATGGTATGCGGCACATCTCTGTATTAAAATATTAACATCTCTTCCTACTGGCCCTTGAGCTGCCAGTCTGTTAAAACTGATACCCTTCAAGCAGCACAGAATCACAAAAATGTCTCCAGCTGATTTTGTCTTGATGCGCCTCACTGCTGGAAATTTGAGACTATTGTGGTATTTAGGATATTAAATGGATAAGAGCAGCAGGAGATGCAGGGAATGTATCTGTTTCAAGGGCGGGAAATTGACAAATAACTGTTCCCTATAACAGATAATAAGATAACATTTTTAAAAGGAATTCTGCACAGTCAGGAAAGGAATGGCGATGTGATGTTCACTGTACTAAGAATATAAACAGTTCTATTTTGATTCATTTGCTAATTACAATCGTCATTCTTTGGCCAATGCAGGAATACTTAAAAAATGCAAATAGCTATTATTTGTTCCCAGTTTTGCCACACTTATATGTAAAGTGCGCCTTCTGTAACAATACACACAGCTCTTCTTGCACAAGAATACTTTCCTTTAAAGGTAAAGGTAAAGGGACCCCTGACCATTAGGTCCAGTCGTGGCCGACTCTGGGGTTGCGGTGCTCATCTCGCTTTATTGGCCGAGGGAGCTGGTGTACAGCTTCTGGGTCATGTGGCCAGCATGACTAAGCCACTTCTGGTGAACCAGAGCAGCACACGGAAACGCCATTTACCTTCCTGCCGGAGTGGTACCTATTTATCTACCTGCACTTTGACATTCTTTCGAACTGCTAGGTTGGCAGGAGCAGGGACCGAGCAACGGGAGCTCACCCCGTCGCGGGGATTTGAACTGCCGTCCTTCTGATCGGCAAGTCCTAGGCTCTGTGGTTTAACCCACAGCGCCACCCGCACCCCTACTTTCCTTTAGGGATCCACAAATCTTAGCTGATCTTTGCAAGCAACCATAAATGTACAGCCTCTGGGAACCTCCCCATCCCCTCCGGTGCTTGACTGAAATTGCACCTGAAAAACTCAGCCTGAGGTCAGGGACAATCCTCAGCTCCTCTCTGCAACTCCCCACCTGGAGACAAAGATGGAAGATTGCTTTGGGGATCACGCCGAAGCACTTCACGTGCATCAGAAACACAGAGTCAAAGGAAGTCCCAGCTTTCCCCTCTAGTTCAGAGCTGCAGAGGTAGGTGAAGATTGTTCTAGCAGTTGTATTCTGCTTCAGAGGTGCTTGTAGGGCCTAATGTGTGTTGCACAACTGCAGGGATGATTCCCAGGGTCATAAGAAGGCTGGGTTTTGTCATGCTCACCAGAAAACTCACGCTTGCTATAGCAAGCAGAATTGGGAAAACCTGTTTGCCTACAGGACTAGGTCACTGATGTCATATGAAGCTCCAGATGAGATGGAGTCTGCTGCTGGTTGCGTTAGGGTTAGTGGACTTGAAGGCTGGTGGTATTCAACCTACACTGGATGTGACTGCACTCTCTCTTAACCTGTTTGTAGCTTGGATTCACTCTTAGATTTGGCCTTATCAATGGAAGTCCAAGTGGCATCTGCGGCATGAAGCACTTTTCACTAGTTTTGTCTAGCTTGTCCCCTGCACTCTTTCCTGCCACCCTTATCCATGCTCCGGTAACATATAGATTAGATTACAGCAATGCATTGTATAGGGAGCTGCATTTGAAGACCATTCAGAAACTTCAACTCACTCAGATTGCAAGAGCCAGATTGTTAACAGGGGTCTGCCCTAATGAGTATATTTCATCTGTGTTGAAAGATCTGCTTCAGAGTCTGGTCTCTTTTTGGATACAGTTCAAGTGCCGGTTTTAACTTCTAATGCTTCTAATGGCCTTGGATCTGCTTTTAACTTACATAGTGCTTAAAGGCCATGGACCTGGATACATGAAGGACCGCAGGCTCCCCAAACCATTCCTTTTGATCTTCACCAGAGGCCCTTCTCTGGGTGCCTCTACTTCCTGGGTGGCAATGTGGGGCACAGCTTCTCTACACCAGCAGCATGGCTCTGAAATACATTGCCAAGGGTCGTTTGCTTGGTGGAGAAGTTGCTCTTGTTTTAAGTTGACTCACTTTCTCATGCTTTTGGTAGAAGCATGTTATGATTGTAGGCATCTTATTCAGAGCTATGCAAGAAGGAAAAGAAGCCAAACCACAACAAAGATGCATTCTGGCCTCTTCAGCAGCCTGAATTTTAGCCATTTTATTGGTTTTAACAATGGCATAGTTTTTAGGGTTTTAGGGAAAGATGCAACAGCACACTTGCAAATGTGTTGGAACCTCCCCTTTCTCTATTCTTCCTTGCAGTCTCCCATGCTCCTGCAATCTGCTCCTGAGAGTTCCTCAAACCTCAAGAATATTTTAGGAAGCACACACAGGAATGCAGGGGACGAGAAGAGGGAAGCCCCATTTGCACAAGCTGAAGCCTGCTACTTAAGTGGGACATCACAATTGGGTCTCACCCTTGGAATTAACAATAGTTTTTATGTTGTCTTACTGGGATGGCCATTCCAAGTGAAACACTTTTCACATAGCTTTATATATAATTTTTAAGTAATTATGCTTACAGATTTTTAATTGCGTCTCCTATTTTGTATGTTGTAAGTTGCCCAGAGGCACTGGCATAGGCAATGCACAAATTTAGTAATTAATAGTATTAATTATAATATCCCCTGTGTTTTGCAATTTGAGACAGACAGAAGTTCTTTGTATTATAGTAGGCAGGGGCATCCTGGAAAGCTGTGGAACAGGCTCTGTCATTGACATTTGCATGACAGTTCAGAGGTATTCTTCTTTAAAGAAGACAACCATTTACGCCCTCTTTAAAGGCCATTCCATGCATTAAGAGAGAGAACAAACATTGTTTTGTAACAAGTGTGCACTTGACAAGGAGCTGCAGACAACCCTGGCACTCTGGTGTGTATACCTATATGACAGTACAGTGGTACTTCGGGTTACATACGCTTCAGGTTACAGACTCCGCTAACCTGGAAATAGTGCTTGAGGTTAAGAACTTTGCTTCAGGATGAGAACAGAAATCGGGCTCCGGCGGCGCGGCAGCAGCAGGAGGCTCCATTAGCTAAAGTGGTGCTTCAGGTTAAGAACAGCTTCAGGTTAAGTACAGACCTCTGGAACGAATTAAGTACTTAACCCGAGGTACCACTGTAAATGTTTCCAAACATCCATTTATTTCATATGCACCTTACGCTTTTACATATACTCCTAGAAATGTACTGTGTGAAGAGCTGCAGGGACACATAGAACTCAAAAGTGTTAAGGGTTGCTGAACTGAAGAAAATGTCTGCTTGAACAAGGCAAATGGCTCCAGACGGTTGGGGGAACTCCAGGACAGATTTAGCAGGCACAGGGGGAAGAGCGGGGCGGGGGGGGGATGTTCTGTTACACATGGTTAAATTCTTGCGCTAAAGAAACTAGAGACTTAGTGCTACGTTGGAGGAAAGCCTACGTGCTCTCTTTGCATAACAAGGAGGAAAAATGGACAGATGTAACTGCTGTAGAATCATCCAAGTGAGTTATTCCCTTTCTTGGATAGAAAAGCCACGACACTGTAGGGACACCGTCAGCATTTTTATATTCTGTATACTGTTCACAAGGAAGCAAGCAACATGCATTCACGTGTCCACACATCATATTTTCATGGATGTATAAATTTGGCAAGATCCATACGTAAGAACTGAAGAGCCTCATGCCCACCTCCAAGAACTTCAATGTAGACACTGAGATTTACAGAAATCTCCTGGCTTTCTGGAAGGCTTCTAGGGTGAACTGAGGCTAGGATTACAATAGGAAGAATCCACTCAAAAGGCCCAGAATACATGTGAAAACTGTCATAAACGCTTCCCATGAACTCTGGATTTCCGCCCCAGAATGAAAAAGTTTAAACCTAACCTACTTTCTAAGGAATACATAACTTTCCAAAACTGTTGATAATGCCAAGAATGTTACTCAACGTCTCACTGAAAAAGTTTTTTTTTTTTAAAGAGAGACAATAAGAAGAACAGTAAATGAAACTACACTAATTTACACTTCCTGAGGATCCAAGTGGCTTGAAACATTATTCTTTATCACCTTTCAGCGACATCTATTTACACGTTGCTAATCACATACAGCTAATTAAATTTCAAACTGATGACTGACATATCACATCAGCCAACCTGAATTCTAAGTCAAACTGTCTCCCATAAAAAGCTCTAAATTACTTGTGCACAGAAAAGATAAAAAAAAACCATGAAAGCTGATCCTGAGAACAATATTTGCTTCTTAAAGGCAGACATGATGTTATATATGTTAAGATTTCCAAGATTTGTGGGGTGTGAGGGGGATTCTTTAAAACTGACGCATCCTTTCCCTTGGGCACTGTCAAATCCTGAATTGGACTAGAATGCCGATATGGCTCCTTCCTGTACCAAAGTCGAAAAGCTGAAGTTCTGCTGAAAATATTAATAAGGTACTTTGCCAAGAAAGCCAGTTTTCTTGGCAAGAAATTACACTTTGAATTTGCTTGTGTCCCAGACAACATTTGATATGCACACATTTAGCTTTCGACAAACAATGTCAGCTGACGTCTCATTGACGGTTCATTTTTTGCAGTAAGCAATTAGCTGCGATAAAGGTAGCGCACAGCCCCTCGGAAAAAGCAAAAACAAACCAGACAAGAAAACTCTCAAGTTAGCAGGAAACTGAGTTTGGCGTACAAAAATAAGGTTAATGCTCTCAGTGTACAATTGTCTGAAGTAAATGCTTCAAACTACTAATTTCCCCCCATGCATGATAAGATCCAAATGATTCCATTTTATTGTAGCGCAATAAAACCCACTCTTTCTGCAGCGAAAAATGCAGGCAAAGAGAAGAAAGAACAGACAACATTAAAGGCTGATAAAAGTCCCATGGCAAAATGTGATAAACTGATAGATTTTAGGGTTTTTTGTCTATGTACTTGCGAGTTTCCAGGACCACAAGGCTCAATTCCCATATGGAACAAGCAAAGGCCAAGGCATGCAGTGGTTCTTAGCCCGCCAATGACCTTACTCTTCCTCTGGAGGGAAATGCTGTCTCTGTGAAAAAGTTAATTAGTCTCCATGATAATTTAGCTTGAAGACTGCACTATGCAGAGATTATCAATTGTGTTGAATTACATCTGCTGGCTTTTGCACTTCAGATTATTATCCACCAAAGATTTATTTCCTAATGCTGTTGGAATCTAGCCCGCATATATGCAAAGACAATCTGAGGTGTTAAACAAGAGGCTTGTACTAAATCATGGCTTTTTTCAATGCCTCATCCCTTGTGCAAATAAATTTCTCTGTAAGGCTGTTTGCATTTCCGTGATCTCACAATTGGAAATGGGCTTCCCCCCAAACCACTACAGGCTGAAATGGTTGCGATAGGAGGCCCCCACTTGCAGCAGCAGCACAATAAACACGGGCTGAGTTGTGACGAGAGAGAAATGTGGCTCCATGTGCAAAATCGCTACACAGATCCAAACACCTCATTCGTAACCTTCCAATTTGGTTGCGTGAATTCATCCTAACACAAAGTTACACATGAGCTTGGAGCACTGCTGAATTAGTGTGCTGGAAAAGCAGTGCAAAACCCGCTGCCCTGCTATGTTGCCAATCTCCCATATAAATCAAATCTTTTAATGCAAACTGGGCTTTCCTGTGACCAGCTCTTCACTTGGAAGGTTGGCAGTGACAAAGGGGAGAGGATTGTGCTATTGTTTCGCTTTATTGTCCTGGTGCCTCCACTGTCTGGAAGCAGTATCTGAAAGCATGACCATGATTATTCATTCAAGAATGGAGGGCAGGATATACATATATACCTGTTGTATAAACATGGGCTGGCGAATGCTACACCACTAATTACTACTAGGTGTGAACTTAGGAAGGAGGAATATGCAATGAAAATACATCATACTAGCTAACTCACTACAAGCATTCTGGCCAGCTGGCAAACTTAAGCCCTATCCATATAAGGTCGGTATAGTTAAAGCTATGGTTTTCCCAGTAGTGATGCATGGAAGTGAGAGCTGGACCATAAAGAAGGCTGATCACCGAAGAATTGATGCTTTTGAATTATGGCGCTGAAGGAGACTCTTGAGAGTCCCATGGACTGCAAGAAGATCAAACCTATCCATTCTGAAGGAAATCAGCCCTGAGTGCTCACTAGAAGGACAGATCGTGAAGTTGAGGCTCCAATACTTTGGCCACCTCATGAGAAGAGAAGACTCCCTGGAAAAGACCCTGATGTTGGGAAAGATGGAGGGCACAAGAAGAAGAGGACGACAGAGGACAAGATGGTTGGACAGTGTTCTCGAAGCTACCAGCATGAGTTTGACCAAACTGCGGGAGGCAGTGGAAGACTGGAGTGCCTGGCGTGCTCTGGTCTATGGGGTCACGAAGAGTCGGACACGACTAAACGACTAAACAACAACAAAGTTCGAGAACTTCATTCATCATCCTTCTTAGAGTTAATTGTAACAAGGTATATTCACATTGCTTTCTGCATGACAGTGAACATTTTTAATGCCATTGTAAAAGCATTTATCTAACCTCCAGTTCCAAACAACAACAATGTGAAACCACAGATCACAATATAGTATCAAAAATAGCTGTGTTAAATAATGAAAGTGCTGCATCATGTAAAACATTTGTTTCTTGTTAAAAGCATGAGCTCTATCTTGATGGCAGTGTTTTAAAAAGGCCTGGGGAGCATATGTCACAGTAAGATTGTGGCAAGGTTGTAGGCACAGGTTGTATATATGTGTAAATAAACCATATATCATAAAGACACCACGGTCTCCACTGTAACTCGTTCCAAAGGAAACACGAACCCTGGGTAAGTGACTGGAACCCCTCGAATCTCACCCCAATTGGAGACAGGGTGGTGTGCAACAATATATATGTGAGAACATCAGCATAGAAAGCACCAGGCTTAATTTGAGCAACGGCTCAGCCCTGAAAGTGGCAACTGTCAGAACGGGAACATATGAAATAAAAAAATTAAGAACAAGGTAGACTTTGAGCATATGAACAATCTCTCTCTCTTTACCAGCTGGGATTAGTGGGTAAGACATTCCAAGTCAGAGAGCAACCTTTTACAGGTCCGAACCCTGAAATCTCTTCTTAGAATCGAAACACTGAAAATTAATGACCTGTATTAGCGATAGAATTTTTACCAAGTTTTTGTACAGGGACATAAAGAGTCCACATTATATGGTAACACTGATTACAGCACTACCTGGTAACGCTGCTTGGAGGGAATAGCTTTCACCTTTCCTTATAATTATAGAATCATAGAATTGTAGAGTTGGAAGGGGCCATAAGTGTCATTTGGTCCAAGCCCCTGCAATGCAGGAATCTTTTCCCCAAGGTAGGACTCGAACCCATGACTCATGCTCTTAAGAGTCCCCCAGAGAAGACAAGCTGGGCAAGGAAGCTATGACTGGAGGAGCCTTAAGGTAAGAGCAGTAGGATTCAGAATCTGTGGCAGCATCTCTTCCTGCCAAGATGATGCTAGCCTCCCCATTGCCAGGAAGACTATCAGCAGGCAGCATGGCGGTGATATTTGAGCCTATTGCCGCAGAATGACTTGCACTGGGTACCAAAGTTTATGTGTTGGTTTAGGGACGTTTTTAAAGTATGACGTTTTATCGTGTTTTTAATATTCTGTTGGGAGCTGCCCAGAGTGCCTGGGGAGACCTGGCCAGATGGACGGGGTATAAATAATTAATAATAATAATAATAATAATAATAATAATAATAATTCAGTGCTGAGACAGCTATTGGTGGCTCCAGAAAGCAAAGCCCCCTCCCAGCACTTCAGATCTGCTAGTTAGGATTTGACCTTACAAGGAGTCCAAACCACCAGAAGCAGGGCCATTTCTGTAAATATTATTAATAATATTAATATTAATGGGGTTCCTATACAGCCACCTTCCTGATGAGTTTCTGCAGACAAATTAAATCTCCCCCCCCCCCAAGTTGGTCTTTGTGACTTTAACACAACACTGTCTTTTCTTTACCATTCTTTTAATTGTTTTAGGTTTCCTGTGCAAGCATATTCATAAGTGAAAAGATTACTCCCCCTTCTCACAATGAAGCACACTACACAGAGCAACTGAGACTCTGGCTCTAGTTATGTTCTTTTTAACTTTTAAAAGTGTTCAATACATTAATGATAACTAGGGATGTAGGAGCTCAGTCCTATCCGATATCCATTCACACTTTCATCTGGTATTTTTAAAATTCCTATGCAGTTTGTTTATTTTGCACAAGTCCGTGTTCCCTTTTGTGCCATATCACACAATAGGCTGATCTCAGTCATCAAAAATATATTTACAAAACAATTACGGTCCCCGAATCTTCCCTTTCAAAATTAATTAATTTCCAGAGGGGTAGCCCCATTAGTCTTTTGCAGCTAAAACAACAAAGAGCCTTGTGACACCTTAAGGACAATGTTAATGAAGTGGCTAATGGCCTATCACAAAACAATCTATGGCGCAAGCCTAGCCATGTCTACCAAGAAGTAGTTCCATTGAATTCAGTGGAGCTTACTCCCAGTTGTGCAGCTAAGATTGCAACTACTCTTGCTACCACATTTCACAGTTACCGTAAGTATCAACTTGCCATCCTATCTCATTTCCCTCAGGTACCAGAAGTACCAGTATGGTTATAAGTCAACGGAGGAAGGAAAGGCTTTTTAAATCTAATTTTACCTTTAAAATGAAGATTTAGGGTGGTCAAAATTAAGTGCCAAATAGTTCCACCCACTTTGACAAAGTCTAGGACTTTAACTGAGGAGAATAGATAAAATCAAGAGGTAACCAAAGATATTACTTATTTCAATGTGAAAGTAACAATAATGAGTGGTGCGTGATGACTGAAATCCTAATCCCACCTACCTGGGAGTAAGACTCACTGAATTCAGTGGAATTTACTTTTGAGCAAAATGAACCATAGTGCACATAGAGTGCCTTTGACAACAAACAATACTTCAGGAACAAAAAAAGTGAAGAAGCAGCTGTATACATAATTGAGTATGTAAAGGTAAAGGTAAAGGGACCCCTGACCATTAGGTCCAGTCGTGGCCGACTCTGGGGTTGCGGCACTCATCTCACTTTATTGGCCAAGGGAGCTGGCATACAGCTTCCGGGTCATGTGGCCAGCATGACTAAGCCACTTCTGGCGAACCAGAGCAGCGCATGGAAACGCCGTTTACCTTCCCGCTGGAGTGGTACCTATTTATCTACTTGCACTTTGATGTGCTTTCGAACTGCTAGGTTGGCAGGAGCAGGGACCAAGCAACGGGAGCTCACCCCGTTGTGGGGATTCGAACTGCCTTCTGATCGGCAAGTCCTAGGCTCTGTGGTTTAACCCACAGCACCACCCGCATCCCTAATTGAGTATGTAAATGAAGTGTATTACAAAGCAATTTACCTATCTGTTTACATATAATGGGTGCACGTTTTATTATGTATTTCGTGGTTTTAATATTGGAATATTGAAATTTTTTGTTTTGAACCATCCTCAGATGCACAGATGAAGGGTGGTATACTACTACTACTACTACTACTTCTACTACTACTACTACCTAGTTATAGAGCACTATAGTGAATGTCTTCCATAGCAAGAATCTTTGCGACAATGGGAGCTGAGTACGTGGATGAAAGGAAACACTTAATAGTCTGTTTTCAATGGATTATTCTGACATCTCTGTTGATAACCAAAACAAAACAAAGTGCTCCCTACCTTGTATAAACTGCACATGCAAAGTGCTCCTATTTGGAAGCATGATGACCTGAAATAACAAAGGGCTAGGCATGCCCTTGGACTCTCGGGTGGCGCTGTGGGTTAAACCACAGAGCCTAGGACTTGCCGATCAGAAGGTCGGTGGTTCAAATCCCCGCGATGGGGTGAACTTCTGTTGCTCGGTCCCAGCTCCTGCCAACCTAGCAGTTCAAAAGCACGTCAAAGTGCAAGCAGATAAATAGGTACTGCTCTGGCGGGAAGGTAAATGGCATTTCCGTGCGCTGCTCTGGTTCGCCAGAAGCGGCTTAGTCATGCTGGCCACATGACCCGGAAGCTGTACGCCGGCTCCCTCGGCCAAGCGAGATGAGCGCCGCAACCCCAGAGTCGGTCATGACTGGACCTAATGGTCAGGGGTCCCTTTACCTTTACCCATGTACACTTGCAGGCATAATAGAAAGCACCACATGGACCAAAAGCTCTGAACTTCAGCACTGTATGTCCACATGCAAATCCAGTTCAAATGCTTGTGTGAATTTCACACTGCTTTTACTACACATTCACACCCTAGGCCTTATATATTAAACACATGCTACTCACTGAAGATCTTAAGTTTACAGTTTTGGATTGTTAATTAGGGGTTTTACACACCCTGCTAAACTACAAATGCAAAGAAAGGGCTTGGCTTCCAGAACAGACTTCCTATTGAGCCACCCATGACTGGAGACTATGCAAAAGAAACAAAATTCAGCTCTTTTAATGTGACATCCAGGGAGTTTCCAGCAAGGAGGATGAGTTCCCTGAGACAGAAGGCACCTTGTTCTTGAGCCAAGGAATTGTAGCATCTGCATTTCTGCTGATTGCATACACTCATGAACGTTTATAACCTGGGATCTCAGCAAAGGAAGTATGGAAAGCCACCTTCATGGCAAAACTCACTATGCCTAATAACAGGGCCGGCCCTGACTGCTATCACAACCACATTTAAATCGATTTGTTTATTTATTTGTAAAATTTCTTGCGCACCCTTCACTGCAAGGATGGATTACTATAATATAGTTTACAATTACAAAAACAGAAAAGAGAGTTAAAATTTTATATATATATATATATATATATATATATATATATATATATCTCAAATAAAACCATTCCTAGTAGAGCAGAACGGTGCAAATTCAGCAAAAGAGGTGGGCCCCCATATGGTGGGAAACCTGTGAATCTGATTTATTTGTGAATACTTTTTATTTTCTCTTTCCTTGTTGACTTCATCTCTTCAGGAGACCTTCTGCCCAAAGCCACTGCAAGCCAATATGGGTAACCACTGTTTATGTTAACGGATTACTTGTCCAGAGTCTCCTCTGGCACCACATCCTGGGGGTTAAGAATTTGGTTGGGTTTTATAGATCAAGTAAATGCTTTGTTTCTAAAATATGGTCTTCCCTTTTAAACTGAGCTTGAATGGGCACTGTGGGATTAGGGTTAAAGGTGCCCTTCCAACTAGGGCTGGATTTAGGTCAGTGCGGTCAGTTCCTGCACACAGGGCACCAAGCTGGGGTGTGTGTGCAAAACAACAACAACAACCTATATGTACCTAGGTACCTACTGAGAAGATCCATAAAAAAGCAACTGTACCAAATGAATTACAGTCGTACCTTGGTTCTCGAACGCCTTGGTACTTGTATGTTTTGGTTCTCGAATGCCAAAAACTGAGAAATAAGTGTTCCGGTTTCCAAGGGCTTTTCGAAAGCCGAACATCTGACGCAGCTTCCGCTTGAGTGCAGGAAGCTCCTGAAGCCAATCGGAAGCCACGCCTTGGTTTTAGAATGTTTTGGAAGTCAAATGGACTTCCGGAACGGATTACGTTTGGAAACCAAGGCATGACTGTACAGTACAGTGGTACCTTGGGTTACAGATGCTTCAGGTTACAGACTCCGCTAATCCAGAAATAGTACCTTGGGTTAAGAACCTTGCTTCAGGATGAGAACAGAAATTGTGCTCTGGCGGTGCGGCAGCAGCAGCAGGCCCCATTAGCTAAAGTGGTGCCTCATGTTAAAACAGTTTCAGGTTAAGAACGGACCTCTGGAATGAATTAAGTTCTTAACCAGAAGTACCACTGTATTGTGAAAATGAAAAGTATTTCTGGGAGGGGGGGGCACCAAATTGTGTCCTTGCTCAGGACGCCATGATACCAAAGTCCACCCCTATTTCCACTCATGGAAGGGCTGTTTTGAGACCTCGCACCTGAGTGTTATGTGAAGAAAGGAAATCCAAAGATAGTGTTCCTGTGTATGCGATGCAGAAACCGAGGAAGGAGAACTCCAGTGAAGTATTTGCAGAAAAGTTTCAGCAGCTGTTTTCTTTCTCCTCACGATGCTTTGGATCCATAGCAATGCAGCAGCAATTTTTTTTTTTTAAGCACAGGAGGAAAGGTGGGGGTAGAGAACTTGATCATACCTTTGTAGAAAGAAAAAAAAAATCTCGTGTAGCATCTTTAACCTTTACTACGTGCAGGATAAAAGGCTGTTCTAACCTCACGGGATTAGCACTACAGGAAGACTGTTTGGAGTGAAGAGTAAATGTCACAACACGCACTCAGCAGTGACACAAGCGGGCTTGGCAGGCTTTGTTGCATAGTTACCGACATACCACACAGAGCAAACTCGGTCACATCACTCACCTGAGGTTTTACAAATACCTCACATTTCCCCTGTTAACTATGCGATCATCACAGTCAACTTTCTTAATCCCCTCAACACACAGAAACAGAGTCTAGGATCATGAGAAACACTGCCAGAAAATGTAGGGATTTAGAAGCTGTATCTGAAGAAATATATATATAAGACAAGACAATTCCAATCAAAAAAGAATGTCTACATGGCTAAAAGTAGTATTCATGTAAGGGGGATATGTAGAAAATATGTTTTTGAGAGACAACCTGAAGGAGGGGGGAAATGACTATAACTTTTCTTCTGTGCATTGTAATTGAAAATTGTTTAATCTACAGTTGGGAAAATACTGATTCTATTGGTGTTGTGATTTATACTGACGGGGTGGTATTCAACTAAGCTGTATTCCGAGTATACCCCACTGAAATTAATGAACATAACTAAGTTGATTTCAGTGGGGCTACTCTGAGTAAAACCTATTTGAACACCACTATTAATTAAAAGAATGGCTTGAGCTGATCATGGTTCACCACCATGGCTTTTTCTCTTAACACTGGCAGAATAGAAATTTTCACAAATAAGACTAAAATAAAATAAAATAAAATAAGGGTCTGGCAGTGGAGCTGCAGAGGTGAAGCCGGTATCTTGAAAAGTCTTCTTCTCTTTATCAGCCCCCATTTGGCCCAAAGCAACAAAATCAATTAATGCAAGCAAATTAAACAAACCATTCACAAATCCCCAATGAACAAGAAATCCCTAGCCAGTCATTACTTTGAACAAACAGGCAAATTATTTCCATTTTAAAGCATGCCAAAAAATTAGGTAGCCGGGTTAGCCCATTAGAACAAATTCAAACGTGACAGTTGAGTAAAACTTGTATTAGGACCAATTAAAACGTCACAGAATAGTGGGCAACATAGCGATCCTTATTTATTTGACACTCTAGTGGCCCATACTAAAACGTGTTATCCTACTGTTGCTTTTGGATTATTAAAGCACTTGTCCTTTTCATCAGGGCTGAACCAAAAATTCAGAACTGGTATGGGTTTTAGCCCCACCCATATGCGCGACGATAGCCGCTGCTTCAAGTACCCTAACTATACAGAAAAATAGCTAGAACTATGGCTATATTTATTTCATTATATACAAGATGGGTGGTTTTTTTCTTGCCCACTTTAACAACATCCGCTGCACTTCTTAGCTGTCATTAAGTGTAAGGGGAAGGCGCGGGTCTGGGTAATGTCTCCTAGCCAAGGCCTTGTTGTGTTGGCTGTTAACTGGCCCCCGGAACAAGCAATGAAAACAAAAGGCCGTGCTGGGCATTTGTCAGAGCCTCTCTCGCTATTTCATTGTAAATAGACATGTCATCCTCTACCTCTTCCGTTTCCCGATTGTTTAAAGGAGTTAATAGCTACCTGCTCTAGCCAGCTTCCTTGATATAAAGGAAAAGGTAACAACTGCACGGCCAGCGAGATGCCACATTTAGAGGATAAGGTGGCTTTCACTTAAATCCGAGGAAGTAAGGGTATACCTTTTTGAGGCCGAGAGCTGTCAGTTGGAAAGGATCAGATAGCAGATTTAGAGGGACAAGCTGATGTTCTCAGGAAGATCAATGAAGACGTGGAGTTCACAGATGACACATGGCTGGTTTTAAAAGCTCAAGAATGACAGCAGCGGGGGCAAGAAGAGGCGGGGGCAGGAGGCAAGGTCAGCAGTGCGAGTGGCTGGAAAAATGTGGAGGTGAAGTAGGATGAAACAAAGGGCAACAACTGGTTAAACTGAACAGGGCAGTGCAGGATGATTCCAATGTTTGGCATCTCCCAGGATTCTCAGGATTGGATATCATTGGGCTGAGTCAGAAAAGTAAAAATGATGTAAGGGGAAAGTTATGAAGCACCTCAGTAGATGCTTCTGTACATGAAGGAGGAAACATTGCGACAGAAGTCAGGTCTTTCAGTAACAAGGGAAGGTCTCACACACACACACACACACACACCACTCTCCACTTTCCTGAGCAGTTAGGAGCCATGAGATAGTGCTACACAGTTTAGCAATCTTTTGGATGAGAGAACAATACAGACTTATGACAACACTTAGATGCATGTGCGCACAAGCAAACAATTTAGCCTTTGCGGGTTAAAAACACACTGTACTAACTTTTCCATGTAACATCCACAAAAAGCCAAGCCATCTGTTTGTTAAGCAACTTCCGAATGAGGCGGTTTGAAGTAGAAAAGCAGCTGAAAAATGCAGAGCCGTTTCCCAACTCGTGGCTTGGTTTGCAAAATCAGCAAACAAATGGCATAATATGCAAATTAGGCAACCTGTGGGTTGGGTGGGCTGGGATACGGCAACCCTATGATTATGCCGAGCTTGGAAAACAACAAAAACAACCCCAGATCCCTTTTAGATTCGCAAGATGGTAACTCTGGCGAAAGCTTACTGTTGAGTCTAAAGTAAGTAATGATATAAATATTTTGGCTGACACAGTGATTCACTCGAGAAAGACAATAAAAAGTAATAATTTACTAAAGTAGTTGTCAGGGGTTCAGGAGCAGAGGGAACGGATGGCGAGGAATCGGAAGGAGAGGTTAGCGATGATAGCCGTCCGAGATCTCTAAGTCTGTCCAGCGAATCGGAGGATTCACAGAAAGGGGCTCCCGTGGGCAGAGCTGGGGGGTTACCAAGAGGGGCACCCCAGGAAGAAGGGACCAGAGGGGATTCAGAGAGCAGCAGCTGGAAATCCGGACCAGCTACTCCACCAGAGAGCAGCAGGGGGGAGGAGTTCCAGGCACCAGCGACAGGCAGCTCTCCGGCAGCAGCCACGCCTGCGTCAGAGAGCGAGGAAACGGTAGAGAGGAGGGTCGGAGACAGCGCGCGCGCGCCAAGTTCAAATGTACCAGAGGGAGGCGCAATGAGCAGCCCGGAAAGGGAGCCAGGTCCTAAAGCCCGCCGAAGGGAGGGGGAGGAATCCGAAGGGTCCGCATCCGAGGCATCCAGGAAGGAAGGAACCCCGGGGGGTGGTAGGACCCAGAGGCGAAAGGAGAGACGCAAAAGGTGGAGCAAGGCTAGGGTCTTGAACTGGTGTACAGGAGGCGGAGATTCAGATGGGACTTCGCCGATCTAGGGAATAGACGTAGAGACGCACGCTAAGATGTGGAAATGGAAACTATACTTCAATAAAGACTTTATTCCGTTCTACCGGCTAGCGTTGGTCCTTTGTGAGCCGGGACCTAGAGGCAGTCTCTGACAGTAGTGATTTTCAGATGTTGACATAAACCTCCAGTTTGGGAAAAGAAAGTGCATAAGGATCTTCCTCTATAGGTAAGAAGATTTTGTCATAAGACAAAGGCTGTTAGTCATGGAAAAACAACCACTAAGGGTTTTTCTTCCTGTAGTGCAATGTTCAGATCCGCCCTGACACTATGGGTTGCATACAGACACAGTGATAGGAATATGGACCTTTAAACAACTAAGATGGATATTTCTTGTTCAGCTGTTTGAACTATGTTCAGACTCACGGCCCATTTGGAATGTAAATGCAGGAAATGGGATATGTATGGAAAAGGGTGGGGGGTGCGGAAGTGGGAGAAAAGAACTGGGATTTTGTGATCAGTTTCATTATATTTTGAAGAGTCATAACTCTTCAGAGTACGAACTGCCACAAATGCTTTGGACTTGAGCAGAGCCGACTTTGGAGGAATATGATACGCCCTGAGGAGTTTTTTATTGGAATCTTGTGAAGTCTGGGAAACGTAGAGCTGAGTATTAAAAATCATCCCCCCCACCCCTCAAAGAGGGTAAAAACGCAAAGCTTATTCCGGTGTCATATGAAGAAGTAAAAGGGTAACTGAGGCCAAGTGTGGTAAAGTAGGGATATAGAGATTAATGAAAACTATAAAGAAGAGATGTGTGTGTGTGTGTGTGTGTGTGTGTGTGTTTGTGTGTGTGTGTGTGTGTAAAACTTACTAACATATAAACGAATTGACAGATAGAAAATGAAGGAAATGGATATTGGACTAGGCATGTGATATAAGCCAAGAAAGATTAAAAAATATAATTTTAGGATGGGGAAAAGAGTTATTGAACTGTCACAAACATTCCAACAACAATGTCCTTTCCATATAAAAGGAAGGGGGAGTGAGATCTGGAGGGAAGCAATATAAGAAAATGAACATTTATTTATTATTTCCTGCCGTTCACTGTAACGTCCCAGGGTGAGTAACAGCATTAAAAACAATATCAAAAATGATATAAAACAACTTACAACCCAAAAAACAAGGTGGGTCCTAAAAACATACACTTTTTTTTCTTTTTAGACAAGTGAACACCACATTTTTGGGGATTAGACAAAGCAAATACCAAATGCACACATGCTTTAAGAATGAAACCATTCCATTAATAGTGGACAAACATGACTAGTTTTAGGTGGTTAAGCTGTTATGAGGTATTGATTTAGTATGACGACTACCTGACTGAAAGAAAAAATCTGAGAAGTCTGAGAAGCAAGTCAGGAGTGAAGCTCAGGACTCATCAGAAACATGATGTCTTGACACACATCTGGATATGTGTTTTTGATCTTTACTGTAAATTTTTAACCATGTCTATTCAGAAGCTAGCCTGGATGAAGTACGGCTTACTCCCCGGTAAATGGGGTTAGAATTGCAACCTCAGTCAACTAACAAATGTTGAAAATAGAAAACCTGATGGAGGATTTCTCATTTCAAATACCATTTTATAGTCAGGGTTCGATGGGCCTTGTACACAAAATAATATTCCATATTAAGGTGAAAATATGCAACTACAAATGCTGACTTCAGTGGCCTACTTAAATTATGCAAATTAGAATTTTCTTACTTTTTTGTAACTTATTCTTCTCCTACTAGAGAGCAGTGGAGAGAATATGGCACTGAACTATTATTGCTGGTGTTATTATTAATTCATTAATTGCCTTTCTGCCCCCAAGGCAAAAATATGATATAAAAAGATGGGGCTAGTCCAGGCATAGGCAAACTCCGCCCTCCAGATGTTTTGGGACTACAACTCCCATCATCCCTAGCTAACAGGACCAGTGGTCAGGGATGATGGGAATTGTAGTCCTAAAAACATCTGGGTGGTGAGTTGGCCTATGCCTGGGCTAGTCTGACCACCTTAGCAAGGGAATTGCACAGTGGGCTGTGCCTACAGAAATTGTGCTGTCCTGGTCATCTGCAACCAGCCTAAGCTTTCTTGGTGGTGGGCTTCAGATGATGATGACCTGAAGCCCTTATTCAGCAATTCCTGTGGCTGCTTACACACTCTCAAGCAAACATGTGCAGCCATAAGGAAAGCTGCTGTTTTCATGAGTGAAAACCGATATTCTCAGTAGCCTGCCTTCTGAATCTAATATAACATTCTGCGTAATCACTGTGTATTTACAGCCCTGCTCTTAACAACTTGACCACCTCTGGTAATTCTGTATGCAAACAGTCTTTTAAACAGAATGTCTGAACTTCATGATTTCTTTCCTCCATTGAGTCATACTTTCCCTATGCTATGATGTAATCTGTGGTCTGAGCCGGAGGAAAGAGCTGGGGAGAGTTTAGAGGAAGCATAAGGCTAGCAGGGAACAAATATGAAAGGTAACTTCCATGCACACAAAGCCCCCGAGTTAGGAATTAGCTGCCCATCCTGCTTTATCTTCTTGTAAAACACCCACCTTCCACCCCCACAACCCACATGCTCTTCTCTTTTTCACAATGCTTATCCCCTCCCTCTCCATTTTCTGCTTCCGTCTTTATTCCACATCAAGCATTTATACAATATCAAAAAGGAAGATCTACAATTCTGGATAAAGTGATTAGATAAAATGCTGAAGGACACAAACTAAAATCTTATTATTTAATCAACAGCAGCTTCCCCACACTCATTGTAGATATATGCATATACAGTGGTACCTCAGGTTACATATGCTTCAGGTTACAGACGCTTCAGGTTACAGACTCTGCTAACCCAGAAATAGTACCTCAGGTTAAGAACTTTGCTTCAGGATGAGAACAGAAATCGTGCTCCAGCAGTGCAGTGGCAGCAGGAGGCCCCATTAGCTAAAGTGATGCTTCAGGTTAAAAACAGTTTCAGGTTAAGAACAGACCTCCAGAACAAATTAACTACTTAACCTGAGGTACCACTGTATAGCTAGATTCAACAGTTACAAATATTATCATAATTATTTCAGTTTAGTCATCACTTATTACAGAAAGTCTAAAAAGAGATTGACAAGTTAAGAATGCAAGGATACCATAAAATAGTTAAAGCAATAAAAACACACATCCACCAGCCAAGGGTTCATCCACCAGCCACTAATAACAAGGAAAATATACTTCCCCACCCAACTAAAAGTTGAACACCAAAAATAGGCCAGAAATCAAGCCACATCAACTTTCAAATAACCAGGAGAGTTATTTGGGTGTTTGGCAAGAGCGTGCCACAGCCAAGGGGCCATCACTGAAAAGTTTCTCTCATTGCCACCCTCACAGGATGCCACTTTTGAAAGATGGTGCAAAGGATGAGGGAAACAAAGCTTAAAAGTACTCAATTAACTCAGTTCCAGTATCCAACATCTCACACATATTTTTGGAGACGCATTTGTTTCAGTGCAGGACTTCCGCTACAAAACTTTTCCCACATTATGAAAGCCTTAAAAGATGCAACCAATAAGCTAAACATGGATCTTCTCTTTCATGAGAAAAGACCAGACTCCACCTAGACGCACCCTAAGTCCAGTGACATTTAGTCGCCAAACCATGTAATGGCACTATCCATTCCCTCAATAATATCCAGTTTCTGACTTATTTTTAAAGTAGGTGAGGACAAAATGTAATACAATTTCTTCCAAGCAGTAGAATATTGTTCTCTTGTGAGAAAAGCCTCTGAGAATATGCCAGATTCTAGGGCTACAACTTTATTTGGAGTGAAAGATTTGTAAGCAGCAGGGAAAGGGAACTGGGACATAAAAAAGGGACAATCTGTAAGTCAATATGAATAACTGGTCTTTCGTGCAGAGAAAATCCTTATTATTCAGAGACAGAACATTTAATATGAAAATACTCTCAGATTCTAAATTGCCTTTTCAGTTCTAAATGACCTCTTTAAAAAATGCAAGCGTTTCAATGAAGGATAATGAAACAGAGGGAGACAGCTAAGCAGGAAACATGGCAAATCTAACAGAAATTTAACCGAAAATGTACTTTTAACAGAACCCTACTCTTCACAGAAATGCAAAGACATATTATTTTCAGAACCAAACCCCTGTATGTGTAGGTCAGAAACAAGTGCTTCTGGAAAATGCTTGCCTTGAAGATATTGGGAAATATTCTTAGCTACTTTGACAACCACTGAGAATTTCAGTTTATCTTTCGATTGGTATGTGGATCAATATTTTAAAGCATTACTCATTACTCTGGGTTTGGGTGACTGGCTACCCTTATCATTGCAGTGGCTCAGGAATATCAATATCAGTATCTATATTTAAAGATATGCTCCTGCAATACATGTGCTGGATAGCACTGCTCCAATTGTAACAGCTTCCTATTAACATATTCACAATGGTTTATTCCCGCACCCCCTGAAAAGCTTGAAGAGTTTTAGATAAACCTTTAAACCGAAACCTGGCTATTCTTCTAACCAGCAAAAAGGCTGGCTTTTCAGAAACTGTGTGTATGTACTGTGCAGAGTTTGGCTCAGTATGGTTGAAAACCTAATTCTAAATGCCAAGGAAAGCAATATGATGGGAAAGTGGTCTATAAATTCTTAGAACAGCTCTGAGTCATAGGTTTATGTATGCTGTACTAGTACGTATGAAATTATCACCGTCTAAAATGCCAAGTCTGTACTGTTTTCCAGCACCATGATCTACCACAGCAAACTAAGGAGGCTGATTCAGTGACCACCAGTATAAATGGTCATATTATCTGGCTGAATGAATGATGAATATTTAGAATGAAACACTGTAAAAGGTTAATATGCACATTGGTGGCTATGGAAACCTTCATACCATCATTCATCAACATAAGCAGATGGAACTGATTGATTAGTGTTTGATTGACTTCAATGGAAGTACAATGAATCAGGATTACTAGTGCCAAGCATGTATTTTCTTTTCTTTGTGGCAGAGCCATATAAATAATTGTGTTCTTCTCAATAACTGACAGTTTTTAAACTGCTTCCAAATTCACAAGGATATATTAGAAGCATTCTGGCCTAATTAAGAGAATTTATTTCCAGCACATGAAAGGAAGTGTCTTAATTATGACTTTTCAGTGACTTTCCATTAACATATTCACAAACAGCAGGTAGATGAACATAAATATATAAAATAAAATTCCATGGTCTTATATTCTAGACTGATTTTTTTATTTATTATTTTTTGAATACCCTCTCTCCCTCTCCTTTCTGGTTTCCCCAAGTATTTAGTTGCTGGAATATACTGTAGAAAATAAGCATATAAATTTAAACTTTTAACACATGAATAGATATAAGACTTGAAAATACAAATGGAGAATATGTAATAAATCGCACCCATCATTACTTCTGTCTCAAGCATTTATGCTCCAGCAACAATCTGGAAGAAAGAAACTGTCCACATCATCTTTGCTAATTCAAAACTGGATTAAACAGAGCATGAAATATCCAGTAATTCTGGTTTCTGAGTTTTATCCCTGTTTTGCATAGACAGGGTAATTAAGAGAAATATATGGCTACCTGTTTGAAAGCAAACGGAGTAGTTGAAGTTAGAACCCTCTTGCAAACAGCTGCCCAAATGCAGCGATTTGGTGACTGAATTTGTTTTGCATTCTTCTGTAAAGCTGAAAGAATCACTTTGCTTACCACTTCAGTTGGCCTGTAGTATTTGTGATTAACTGTCACATGGATCTTGCCAGTTTCTTTGCATCGACCTACTTCGTTCTCATTCGTGCCTTCCCACCTGCAAAGATGACAAACATTTCATCACCCCATAATGTCTTTACCAGTCTGATCACAGCAGCATTTGGTGCACAGATTCTTAGACAAGGCTAGTGTTATTTCTCTCTCCAGGGCAATGTACACTTCAGGCCACAGGAGCAGAGGCAGAGGTTTGACCAGAGCGGAAGCACAATGGCTTTTAAGGTCCACTTGTTTTGTGCTCTGATACTATGCATGAGATGAGGCGTAAGTTTTTGGCACTGGACACCACTTTGTTAGGTGCCTCATGTCCTATATTTTGCTAGTAGATATATATAAGGACACAAATAACAGGATTCTGTACCTGAAGAAGCACTAGATGAGGGGTTAGCAAACTTTTTCAGCAGGGGCCGGTCCACTGCCCCTCAGACCTTGTGGGGGACCAGACTATATTTTGAAAAAAAATAATGAACCAATTCCTATGCCCGACAAATAACCCAGAGATGCATTTTAAATAAAAGGACACATTCTACTCATGTAAAAACACGCTGATTCCCAGACCATCCGCGGGCCGGATTTAGAAGGCGATTGAGCTAGATCCAGGCCCCGGACCTTAGTTTGCCTCCCCATGCACTAGATCATGAATCTTTTGCCACAATAAATATGTCACTCTTTAAGATGCTACAAAAATACAGTTTTTACTGCTACAGACTAACACTGATAAGCAGTGGAATTTATGCCCGAGTAGTTAGAAATTAGATGTTTACAAAAACAGATGTGTAACATAGGCTAGAGATATAAAGGAGACAACAAAATACAAAAATATATTCATTTATCATTTGATACATAGTCTATAAAGATGATACTTAACATCTTTGTACATTCGTTTTCCCAGGCCTAACGATGACAGAACTACAAGCAATCTCCAATTTGCCTTGAAATGTGCTCAGATCAAACACTTCTACAATCAATTTCAACATCAGACTAAAAACTTGTTTGTCTAATTATGTTCTTCAGTTGGTTTCTACGTTGCTTTCATGATAATTTGTCGAACTATTTTAAAACAAGCTTTCGGACTTTTAAGTGTGGTCTCCTTTGTTTTTCACACTATTACATTAATGTAAGACTTTATAGAATCCTTCCTAAAAGCCACATGCTGGGCTTTGCAAGAGGGAAAATTTGACTCTGTGAAGTGGACCAGCATATGGTCTGTTCACGAAATCACTCCGAGTTACAGCCTGTCTTAAATACTGAAATGGAACAAAAGAGGTGAGTAGACCTCATGCTCATGGGGTGAATTACAAACAGAATGAGCAAATGGTGTGCATATGTTTGCATAAGGCTGAAATCCCCTCTCTCTCCGAGGCTTAAGCTCAGAGGGCCCTAAGCATATTTGGTCTCACAGAGCACTTATTGGAACATCAAACAGTCCCACCCTCAACCATATGCCAGGCAGGCCCATAGCTAGGACATTGGCATGGGAAGCAACAGCGAATTTTGCTTGCCTGCAGAAGATCATTATCTGTGTTTGAGGTGGGGGGCAGGGACTCAGCTTTCAGAATATTTTAAATACAATGTTTGATCAAATGTTTACTATACTGTACGTTCACATAATTTGTTGTTGCAAAACTATAAACATTTCAATAACCTTCAGAAAACGGAGATTAGGGAATGATCCAATCCCACCCCAGTATGCAAGGCAAGACAAATCCTTTACGCACAGTGTACAGCTGTATAGAAATCCTGTACACTCAATAGCATGCCATGGATTTTCCCCATTAGATTGCAGTTTCCTGGTAGTTATTTGTCAATTCTGGAAGAAGGAAGTAAGGAAACCCTTTGTAGCCGTAAAAGGACCAGAACTGCCTTTTTATTTCTCTGGAAGTGGTTGACCTCATGCTTTGAGTTTTCTAGAGCCTCACTATTCACCATCACCACAATACAGTGGTACCTCTGGTTATGAACTTAATTCGTTCCGGAGGTCCGTTCTTAACCTGAAACTGTTCTTAACCTGAAGCACCACTTTAGCTAATGGGGCCTCCTGCTGCTGCCGCACCGCCGGAGCACAATTTCTGTTCTCATCCTGAAGCAAAGTTCTTAACCCGAGGTACTATTTCTGGGTTAGCGGAGTCTGTAACCTGAAGCGTCTGTAACCCGAGGTACCACTGTAAAAGTGTAAAAGTGGTCAGTTGGATGTTGTAGTAGCTGGATGCAAGAGGAGCAAGGAAAGGGTGGCTCAACCTAGACAGAAAAATATGCAGCCACTTTTTGTTTTCAATAACAGAGAAGTAGAGACAGTTGCTAGTCAGATTACTAGAGAAAAAGGATGTTAATTCCTTCCAAGGATTTATTAGAGAAGCATATTAATGATAATATTTTCTGCAGCCCTTTTTGAACACACTATGAAATATTCCTGAAAGTAGAGAGACAGAGAGAGAAAGAAAGCTGTCAACATTAACTTTTGTCTACTTTCCTGCTCAGAATTTGTTGACAGAGCAGAAGGACCTTGTCTGCAGGAGTCCTGATTCAAGGCAGATATAACACAAACTCAGAAGATTGCTCAAGAAGTAGGACAAAAGCCACATGGGAGAAAAAAAAAAGTATAGACATGCTAGATCAAAACAGAACCCCATCTAGGGAAAGATCAAGATTGTTGTCACCATTAACATTTAAAGCAGGTTTTTAGTAATTTAAATCAGGATCAATCCACAGAATACTGTACGTAACACTTAATGATATTGAAGATTAAAAACATATACTCCTGGTGTGTCTCATAAATTCCTATGGGCCTGCTTCTCAGTGAGAGAACTAAACATGATAATGTAAGACTGTTCTTTTTAATTTACGCCCTAGGTTTCAAAAGCAATTCCAGATAGGTTGAGAGTGTAGTATTTGCCACTCCAACATATTCAAAATAAGATCACCATAAAAATCACAGAGTCCAACATTAGCCATACTCAAGAGTAGACCTATTTAAAACAATGGACACAATTAACTTGGGTCCACTGGGTGGAATTCAACATTGTGCCATGGTGAACAATCCATTTGAGCAAGCCTTTCAGCTTCCCAGACAGACTGATTTCCCCCTTCCTCCCTCCCCCCGCATGCTGTTCTGGGGGTTTCCCCAACCCACCCAAGCCAATTTCAGGGGGCACATGGTGGGAGGGGGTGGGGTAAAAGCCCAACTGTGCAAGTAGAAGTCCTTGTGTAAGACTTAACCACAGATGGAACTCATCAGATGAATCCCGTCCATTAATTTCAACGGGATACAACCCACAGAGACCACAGAAGTAGATTTCAGCTCCTTTTTCAGAAAAAAAGCTTTCTCATTCCTCAAATAACTTTTCATCATGAATGGTTGTTATTTAGTCGTTTAGTCATGTCCGACTCTTCGTGACCCTATGGACCAGAGCACGCCAGGCACTCCTGTCTTCCACTGCCTCCTGCAGCTTGGTCAAACTCATGTTGGTAGCTTTGAGAACACTGTCGAACCATCTCGTCCTCTGTCGTCCCCTTCTCCTTGTGCCCTCCATCTTTCCCCACATCAGGGTCTTTTCCAGGGAGTCTTCTCTTCTCATGAGGTGGCCAAAGTATTGGACCCTCAGCTTCAGGATCTGTCCTTCCAGTGAGCACTCAGGGCTGATTTCCTTCAGAATGGATAGGTTTGATCTTCTTGCAGTCCATGGGACTCTCAAGAGTCTCCTCCAGCACCATAATTCAAAAGTATCAATTATTCGCGATCAGCCTTCTTTATGGTCCAGCTCTCACTTCCATACATCACTACTGGGAAAACCATACCTTTAACTATACGCACCTTCGTCAGCAAGATGATGTCTCTGCTTTTTAAGATGCTGTCTAGGTTTGTCATTGCTTTTTTCCCAAGGAGCAGGCGTCTTTTAATTTCGTGACTGCTGTCACCATCTGCAGTGATCATTGAGCCCAAGAAAGTAAAATCTCTCACTGCCTCTATTTCTTCCCCTTCTATTTGCCAGGAAGTGATGGGACCAGTGGCCATGATCTTCGTTTTTTTGATGTTGAGCTTCAGATCATATTTTGCGCTCTTCTCTTTCACCCTCATTCTTTAATTCCTACTCACTTTCTGCCATCAATGTTGTGTCATCTGCATATCTGAGGTTGTTGATATTTCTTCCGGCAATTTTAATTCCGGCTTGGGATTCATCCAGCCCAGCCTTTCGCATGATGAATTCTGCATATAAATTAAATAAGCAGGGAGGCAATATACAGCCTTGTCGTACTCCTTTCCCAATTTTGAACCAATCAGTTGTTCCATATCCAGTTCTAACTGTAGCTTCTTGTCCCACATAGAGATTTCTCAGGAGACAGATGAGGTGATCAGGCACTCCCATTTCTTTAAGAACTTGCCATAGTTTGCTGTGGTCAACACAATCAAAGGCTTTTGCATAGTCAATGAAGCAGAAGTAGATGAATGGTAAGAGATGACAATTATTCAGTAGCTCAACCTGTTTCCCAAAGTACTATAAACTAAACTATACAATATGAAACACTTCAAAATAATGTGTGCAGAACTCATGCCAGTGGGAAAGCAATGCAATAAATATTTGTAAACAAAACACTTTGAAATAAATAAATGTCTGCCACAAGTATAAGGATGCATAGTTTGAATAGGAAGTAATTTTTCAGGCTAGTGAGTTTGTCACCAATTGTCAGCCAGATTAGTCACTTCACTGGAGTTTAGTGCATGCATAACAGAATATTACTGAACGCCACAAAGTTCCGCATGGGCCCTTTTTATCACCAGAATGAAGGTCATGATTTTGAAAATAAGCTCCACTTTAATGGCATACTTCCTTCCTTGTTAATGTTCAAAGATGCTTAATTGTTCTGCAAATGACAAAAATGAAAGCCCAATCTTGAGTGCATGCTAACACTTCAGCTTAGCTCAACTGCTATTAACCACAGGATAAACACATCAGAAGGCAATGACCAGATTGCAGGTCAACATGCATGCATGACTACTGCATGTTTTAAAAAAAGAGAGAGATTTCCATCATTGTGTTGCAGTTTTGTTTTGTGGATAATCAACAGATGCAATAAGAAAACTGAGCAAAGTTTAGACAGGAAATAAATATGGTACGGTAATCACATTCATCTGATGTTCAGATAGAATTTCTACTTGCTTAATACTTGCTAAAAGAGAAAGTACAAAGAAAAAAACCACAGGGGAAAAGTAATTAACCCCCCAAATCTGAAAAGCGTGATACGTAGCTCTTATAACAATGTGTTCACCAGCTGCAACTGACCGTTTTCCAATCCTCCTATAAAAGGGAAATGACAGTAGCAACGACAAGGAATATCCCTGTGCGAGCCATGCATGTTAAGTCAAATGAAGTTTTGCCTTGATTTCAATCTGATAAGTATTACTCTCCAGTCCTGTCCAGGTGCTGAGTCTCTTCTCATGATGAAGGTCATGTGAGGGAAGAGCGGAGCAGCACTGGCAAGCCTTGCCGCTTGGGTGCATCACCTTCCATTTGTTTACAACATGCCAGCCTCCACAAATAGGCCATGCGGAACAAGTTCATCCTTCAACTCATGGAGGCCCGTAAACAAGGGGAAGGTTCTGCACTGGAGGAGAAGGGGCTTGCCAGCATGCCTGTGCTCCCATCATTTTCATTCCATAAAGAAACCGCATACCTGAACCGTGTGGGGAACACAGTCAAAATATATTGAAGTTATTTATTATTTTTAACTTCTTGGGAATCCATGCTCTGGCTGGCAAATGGCAATGCCAGTCAACGTGCCGTATTGTCACTGATGGCACTATATCCAGCCAGAGTCTTAGGGGTTGTGGAATGTTGTCCGGACTGCCTGCTGCTTGACCTTTTGATACTATGGGTCACAGTACCCTTCTGGATAGGCTCTGTGTGGGACACAGTTGATATGTCAGAGCAGCGTACATGATCACCCACCCCTCCTTTTCTTCTGACAACATCTTGTAAGAAAGGTTATGCAGAGAAATAGTGACTGGCCCAGGAAGCTTCATTGCTAAGTGGACCTGGTTCTTCCAGGTCTGATTCCAATACTGATTCCACTCATAGCTGTCAACTTACAGATTTGAAAATAAGGGACAAGCAGCCTCAAAAATAAGGGATCAGCAGCCAAAATAAGGGATTTTAGTCAACCAGCTCCTTTCCTTTTCCCCATAACGGTCAATCGAAGGAGCCTCCAAAACAAACCCAAAAGCCCCCCCTCCCACGAGATCGCCGCCTGCCATTGTACTCAACCAGCTCCTTTCCTTTCCCCCCACCATGTGCCCCTGCTCCAGACAGACATTTTCCCTGGCAAGGGTGAGTGGGCCATCGATGATGTATCTATCTAATTCCGAGCACAGGTATGTTCAATTTCTGAGCCCCTCCGAGCCAAAGGCAGAAAGCCCAGCCAGCAGCCAAATGAAGCCTCAAGCGGTGGTTCCCACAGCACAGCAACCCGGCAAAGGGGATGCTGCAAGGAAAACCACCGTCACCTCTCTGCTGGGAAGCGCTGAGCAAAGGCGAGTCCCCAGGCAATGCAGCCGATTTGATCGGCACAAGGAATGCAAGCTCCACCCCCCAGTTGTTCTTAGACTCCTTATTGGGTGAGCAACGCAGCCAAGCAACACAGTTGGAGCCTCCCTCCTCCCTGGCCGGCAGGGAGGGAAGGAGAGGAGCTGCTTCCTTTGAAACCCAGGAAATTTAAGGGACATCATCAATAAGGGACAGCAGCGGGACATGGCACTGGGATAAGGGAATTTCCCACCAAATAAGGGATGGTTGACAGCTATGATTTCACTTTCTTGGTGCAGATTTATAGCTATATAAATTTATAGTTGCATAGGTTATAGTTTATTACTGTTCATTCTCTATTCTGTCGTAAGGCAGGGTTTGGCAGCGTAATCTCCTCTATGGAATAACTTAATTGCAGAGTTTCCATAATTAGAGAAGCCTTCAAAAACATTTATCTGTTGTTTGAAGCAGTCATCATCACAACAACGAATCTTATGATTGTTTAAAAAACAACAGTTGTCTTGAATATTCTTAGAACAGGGTGAGGTTGCAGGTTAGGACATGTTGGTCAACATGAGGACACTACATCCTCTGGTTACGCCAGAGCTCAGTTGGTTAGGGCATGGCACTGATAATGTCAAGGTTGCAAGTTTGATCCCCGTATGGGACAGCTGCGTATCCGTGAATTGCAAGGAGTTAAACTAGATGATTCTCAGGATCCCTTCCAACTCTGCAGTTCTATGATTAAGCCCCCAAACCTGGCTCAGCCAAAGATACGCCAGCCTAAGTTCCTCATCTCAGCTTAGGTCAGGCTGGTATTAAGCCTCCAAAAAGCGTTTGGATGTGTGGAGGGAATGGGACCAGAGACGGGAGACTTAGGCTAGATCCTAAGACCATTCAGTCTGGTCATGCGACCTAGTAACCTGGCACAGAACACTATTTTAAAGGCTCGCTTTTCCTCCACCGTGATCAGAGCAGCAGCAACCAGTCTCACTGCTGAATGGGGTTTGGATCTGGCTTAATTTATGCCTGCTTGCTTTCCACCAGCTTCTTGTACCTTTAGGATTGCTCCCTTGCACATCCTGAAAAACAGCTCTTTGCTTGTGAGACTTTTCAGAACCCTTTACTCCTTTAAAACATTTCTAGGCTGCTTTCCCCCCAAAATACCCAAAGCAGCTTACACAGAAGAAATGCAAATACTCTGAAGAACAGGCAAATCATGACCATTTCAGGCAAGGATAGCAAAAATGGAGATTAATGTGACTGTTCATTGCTTTTTTATGTTAATCTCAGCCCTTCAAGCAACAAATACTTTTGCTGCAGATCTATATGTAGAATTATATGAGGGAAAACCTCATAAATCTTTCCACTGCTTATATAGGGTCCCCTCCACCTTTATTCACAGACAGCAGTCTGCTAAGAACTTTTGAGTGCCGTAGTGGTTTGAGGCTATCCTTACAATGCTGCTCTGATTTAATAAGATTAATGACAGAAAATTAGTCAAGACAAGTGTTTGCTTGTTTGGTTTATCCTGTTGGAGTTCAAATGAGAAGAGGGAAGTGTTTCCCCATCGTATTACTTAATTAGTAATAGGCAAAAGGAAGATAGAAAGGGGGGAGAAAAGGTGTAATAGTTACGGGGGGAAATATTTGTAGCTGAAAGGTCTTCTTGTCAGCGCAAGGAACTGAATTAGAATCACTCTGAGGAGTCTCATCATTCCAGAGTTTTCCTTGGCAGTAACCGTGTTAAAAGAAAAAAAAATGAACTAGATTTCAAAGATGAAAGTCTCATAGACAAAATTGCTTACATTTCACTTGTCAAAATTTCCTTTTCCTCATTGTTCCAGACCAACACAATGAAACATTGTTACCTTTGACATAGTAGATACACCGCTGATTTTGATGTGGATTAAATGCCAACGCTAGGGGTAGTTTTGCAAATTAATACAATGAAATTAAAGCGGCACATGGTCTCAGAAGTTTCAAACCAGTGATGGAGAACAGATAGGGGTAAGGGCATTTTGTGTGTGTACTTTCTCCATGTCCATTCCCCTTTCCCTTTCTCTCACACTCTATTTATACACACACAACTCATTCATTGTCCCATGCAATACTCATATTATGTACATAACATTGACATTCATATGCACCAGGAATGCCTTTGGATGTCATGGGACTACAACTCCCATCACCAGTGTCTCCTGGCCATGATAACTGGGCTGATGGAGTTGGAGTTGAACAACATATTTGGGCTCTATGTTCATTATACAGCATATACAGAGCTTAACACCTGACCCATATCCCACCATTCTTGCCAACAGCATACAGTTCCATCTGTCTCTGTGTGTGCTCGGATAGTGAAGTGGTGAAAAAAAAAGGGGTCTCCTTTGGTACTGTGGTTGCTTTTGCTGGATCAAAGAGTCTTTTGTCAGAGGAGGGGCATCAGCAACCCAGCCTGTCCTACAATCACCTTGGTTTTATTTTTTTAACAGAAATATGCAAGTAAGTAAGTAAACAAATAATACAAACAGAAGCAAGTGCTTCTGATCTCCCCAAAGTCTGCTGAGAACTCCTATACCCGGAGAAACCTAGAGCATGGTTAGGCAAACTACGGCACGGGGGCCGGATCCGGCCCAATCGCCTTTTAAATCTGGCCTGCGGATGGTCTGGGAATCAGTGTGTTTTTACATGAGTAGAATGTGTGCTTTTATTTAAAATGCATCTCTGGATTATTTGTGGGGCATAGGAATTCATTCATCCCCCCCAAAAAATATAGTCCGGCCCCCCCACAAGGTCTGAGGGACAGTGGACTGGCCCCCTGCTGAAAAAGTTTGCTGACCCTGACCTAGAGAAACCTGCAGTAGTCCCAAGGCAGACTGAAATGCCTCATATCATGGATGCCTAGCCTGTCTCCCTCACCTGATAAACCCTCCCCATAGCATCCTAATAAGAAGCCCACACACTCTGCAAGAGTACCAATCATAAGGTTCTATCACCAGGATTATACTTGGGAGGAAAGGAAGAGGGAGAAGATCCAGTTGCAAACAATGACCCAGCACATGACTCAGAGGTGCTGGCAGGGATGCCTGGCAGTGAGAATATAAGTCTCTTTGTCTGCTCTGGACCTTTGCCAAGTTCACAACTCCCTCGTGAGCTCTGCAAGTGCTTGTTCAATTGCTCATCTCCAGGAGTCATTGCCTTAGTTCCTGCTCCAGTGCCCATTTGCTTTTGGAATGGAAATTTACTTGCCATTTGGATTCTGTGAAAAGCAAACCCCAAAATTGACAGCAGGTTCAGAGCAAATGAGAAAAATTGATTCTCTTTCTTGAGTCATCCATCCACCTACTGCTACAACAATACAGTATGTAGCTGTTGTTGGACTACAGCTAGCTAGTAGGACCAGTGGTCAGGGATGATGGGGACTGTAATCCAAAAGCAGCTGGAAACCCAAGTTTGGGAAAACCCGCTCTAGATTTCAGTCTCTGTGCACAAAATTGTAATACCAAATATGAGAATGGCACACTTGGTTGTTGTCCCACAACTGTGAAAACTCCCTTGCCTTAGTCAAAACCTGAGTCTTTCCTGGATGTACACAAGACTCCCTTTGTTAGGCTGGATTTTAATGTTTGGGATTAATCATATATGGGAGACCAGGGACCAGATTCATCTAATGAATGCAAAACTTCTGTCTTTAAAGAGACCTGCCATGAGAGTTTTGATTTGTTCTTTGGCTTGGAATGGAGATTCTTAATGTGGACATTTGAATATTGTCACCTTCCCCTCCACCATCAAGTGAAAACCAAACAATTTTTTTAGTGCTTGATTGCACGATTTTAGGTTCAGATAGAACAGAGAGAATTCTTTTTTTTTTGTTCTGGAGTTGTCAACATATCTTCAAATTAGACTGAATGGGGGAAAAGGATAACACTGAAAGGGTTTAGGACATAATAAGCGAGAGCACGGTAAATGAACAGAACTACTACATCACAGAGGTACAAATAGCCAAATAAAAGGATGTGAGCGAGAAATGGTCAACCAAAATTATTGCGTTGTGTGTTCCTACTTACACAATCGTTTTCCCAATGTGCTGGAATGCCTTCTCCACAAATTCGCGGACACTGTGGACCTCCCCAGTAGCTATTACAAAGTCCTCTGGCTCATCCATTTGCAGCATTAGCCACATAGCCTGAAGAAAGATAAGTACATCCTAATTTAGTTCATCTGTTACTGCTCTCCCGTTTGGCGCATTATATTGTATTACCGCTTAAAACAACCCAACGCATTTTCAGTTAGCAGAACAGCACTTCAAGGAAAAGCAGTACCACTGCGGCAAATTATTTTCATTACATTAGAGGAAGAAATAATATAATATAGCCTAATTGGTTATAACTTCTCACTGCTCTATGGAAGATAATTTATTGATTTATGTATTTATAACCCCCCCAAATGATCACAAGAATCAAGGGAGTATACAGCTTATGACAATAAAATAAATGAAAGTATCCAGAAAACATCATTAAAAACACCAATCAAACCTCCATAAATACTGATTTGTCAAAACAGAAAATTTGTCAAAACAGTACAATTGTTAGAAGACATCTTAAAGGGAGGAATGGTTCCCACCAAAGTTCTAGTGTTAGGGAGTTCCACAGGTAGGGCCGGCCACAGTAAAGGCTTGGTTCATAGCGAAGGCCAGCTGAACCTCAGGGGTATGTGGAACCACCAGAAGTGCCCCATCAGAGGATCTCAATACACTTTATAAAAACCTTGCCCCATTCCACTGCATGACTTTACATCTCCCATTACTGGAATGCCTTTTTAACCCCTCCTTATTTAATTCCTCTGAAAATGTCAGGGGCAGCTGTATAAAGCTGTTCTTATCTCTCTCTTTTTGAACACCCAAATGTTGTTCAAACGTATATACAAGCATTCAGGAATACAGGTTCCCAACAGTGTCATCCCTCCTTGTACTGGGCTTGGCAAAAATGCTCAAGTCATGAGTGAAACAGGCAGGAGTGTCCCTGGGACAAAGCCACCATTTGCCCATGGACAAATGGACTGAGAAAATGCCTCCTAAAGATCTTAGAAACCAGAATAGATGGGTGTGAAGTTTCTCACTGCTGGACAGCAGAAATTCTTCACCCCAGCACACTTCTTTTGCCCTGCCAAATGGCCTCACCTCCCAGCATATTTATTAGTTGGTTGGCTACCATTCCTCTTAACACCTTAGGATCAATTTAAACCAGCCACTGGACATCACAGGGATGAGGGGATTCTATTTGAAGGCACATTTTTTGCTCAGGTTATAACTCAGTTATAACCTAGATATTAGGTTATAACTGAGATTGCAGCCCATAACTCAGTTCAACCTGTATTTCAGATATTTTCCAGGAGGTGGTAGTCTGTAATCTTGACACATTTTGAGAGCTTACAAGAACCTTCACTCAGTAAATTACACTGGCAAAAAGTCAATTTTTTTTATTAAAGTCATGTGACACCCTTGTTTTTGCAAAATCCAGATTCCACAACTGGAATAAATGAAGAAAATGAAGCACTGGGCATATGCCTTATTTGATTATTTGTTGTCTGTAGAAAACTACATTTTCTCTGGCCAAATACATGTCTGAAACTTATGTGAAGTTAAAAAATGTACACATGTAAATTTAGCTGCTTAAGGTGTAGTTATTTGACCTGCATTATTAACATAGCTAGCTGAACAAAAAGAAAACAAAATCGTGAGGACGTTTTCGTAAAAGGCAAAATGCAAATAAACACGGAAATTTTCTTTTTCTAAATAAACAGAGTTTTGGAATGAGTTGCGAACACATATCCTCTTTCACTGATTTTAATAGGTGGCAAAGTTGCATAACTGAGTCTGGTGGCTGTGCAGAGCTTTCAGGGCTAAATAGCTGTGGCAGATGAAAGGCAAGCAAAAGAAATCAGGAGCAACAAATGTCTTCAACATCTTGCACAGGGTCAGCAGCTAAGCCAAGAACAGAACTTGGGGTTTCTGACTCCCAGCCTAGTACTCAATCAGCTAGACCACACTGCTACCCTGAAATGATATCTGGAGAAAAACTTACCACTGTAAATCAATCCAAAATGACTGAAATACTCTAATCCCTTAGTGAAAGAAACAGGGAGCTACCTGTAAGGCTCAACCCTTGTTTAATAAATAATCTGCATGCAAACACCATAATTCAAACTCTCCCCATATGGTTTAAAGGGATTGCTATCTCGTAGGGTAATCCACAATGCTATTTGCATTGACCTCTTCACATCACATTTAAAGAAAACAACTTTACTAGCTCCCCAGATGCCAGGGGATACTCTGCAAATCAGATTAATATAAGCTCTGGGACAGCTCAGTTTCTTTTAGTAAATAGCACCTGAAAAGTTCAGATTTCCCCCACCCCTCTGTCAGCAATACATAGAGAATTAAAGCATTCTCACAGAAGTAGTGTGCTTGCATGATTTTTTTTTTACAGCTAAAACATGTAGCCAAGTTTCACTAGTATGCTACAGTTCTGTACCTGGAATAGTTGCAGCATGAAACAAATGCGGCTCAAGAAATTGTTGATTAAACTTATGAAAGATAACTTGTTATTTCTATTCTGCTTTCTCAGTTGTGATACAGCAGCCTTTGGGGAGTCAAAAAAGAGTTTCTTAAAAAACAAAAAGAAAAAACCCCACCTCCAGGCATTCCAGTCTAACTACCTGATTAAATCCTTCACTGAAGGTGTGTCCTAACTCTTATGATGTCTTTTAAACTCAGGAAATCAAAATTCACGACTTACATACAGCTCTTTTGCTTCTTAGGGGCACACAAGGGTGAATAAGGTCAAAATGAAAGACACTGTATCCATTGGACTATGCCAGCTTTCTTGATCAGCCTACTGTGCACTGTGAGAATTAGTAGACTGATCAATTTCAGATGTAGTGATGTTTCTAAGACCAGACCTTCTAACACATTGCTGCAAAAATCCCGACTGCTATGGAAATGCATGTTTGTCGTTATTGCCAACAAAGCCATAAGACATTTTGTTTCATTTCTGAAATGCAACGATGAAAATTAATGTCAGTGAATCAAAAGATCTTAGTGCAATTTTATAAATTTAGAGCATGATCAGAAGCAGAACTTTTATCTAGTCGCTATTCAGTTGCTTTGTGCAGTTTGGCAGCACTGCTATTGAATGTTTTAAATCAGAAGGTTAATCTTTAGTATCTAAACATACAGTCTAAACCAAACCTACGACAGATTGCATTGTCAATGCGTAACCATTCCTTTCCATTTTATCCATTTCTGTCATATGCGCTGACAGCAGAGCAGTTCCTGGATGAAAGGGTAGAGACCAGGATTCCAATTCTACAAAACTGCTTCAAAATTATGTCCCATTAATACGAATCAATTTAGATTTCAAATGCAAAACCTATGGCACACAGTAGCTCTCTATTTTCTTCAATCCCTTCTATGCAGAGTACTATTTTGCATGTGCACAGGGATTCAGCATTGCACGCACAGAGTATTTTTCTGCTTGTAAAAGAAAACAGAAAAGGTGTGCTCATGGGATCTCATTGGACTGCAGATATTGTGTTTAAGGTTCAGATGAATGGCAACCTTTTATATCATTCACATCTTTAATTCTACAAAATTCATTAAAAAAAACTACAGTGGTACCTCAGGTTACAGACGCTTCAGGTTACAAACTCCACTAACCCAGAAATAGTACCTCGGGTTAAGAACTTTACTTCAGGATGAGAACAGAAATCACGCGGCGGGAGGCCCCATTAGCTAAAGTGGTACCTCAGGTTAAGAACAGTTTCAGGTTAAGAATAGACCTCCAGAACGAATTAAGTTCTTAACCCGAGGTACCACTGTAAGTTGTTCGCAATTCTGCAAAATGAAATTTCCAAGGGACATTAGTGTATGTCAATGAGTACAAGATTGCAACATGACAAATACCTTATATTACTTGTATGGTGCTCACAATACTACATAATTCTGCTTCGTTTTTGCTGTTTCTTTAAAGCACCTTTTTCTGCTTCTTTAAAGTATCTTTTAAGTAGAGTTATTTAATTAAAAATAAATACAGGTTTCTGTTTGCTTTGCTGTACTAATTTTTTTTTAAAGTAAACATCCTACATTGTGAAAACGTGAAATAATTATTAGAAGATTAGAAACTTTTTTGGAGAAATCATTTGTTTTTAGCAAACACTACTGTAAGATGTGGGTACGCTTGTACTTTTTTCTTCTGCAAAAAACCCAACAACTGTTTAACAAAAATAGTCTCTTGTTCTAGAGACTATGTCAAAGAGACTCAATAAAGGGTAGGTGGATAGGATACACCAATTGCTCAATCTGTTTAATCATTCAATAAATATCTCATCAATAAATATTACGCAGTCAAACAGAAATCTGTACTGAACGCTTTCATAACAGTCAAAATCCCAGGAACTGGTTCTCTCCCACCACAAAGTATATAAAGTTCCTGATGTACCAATTTCTAGGGTTTTATTGTACTGGCTTCAGGATAAAAACAAGCAAAATAATAAAATACTGCAATTCTAGATTTATTTTGCCCTTACTAAATGGCTTACTGATTTTAACAGAGGGGAAAATCTTTGTTTAAAGTTCCACTGAGCATAATTAACGGTTATTGACTTGCAAATGAAGAACAGGTGACATTCTGAATTAGAAGATAAACGATCCTGTGTTCTTGTGTGATAATGGCTTAGTAATTGCTACAAAGCTGCAGCCTAGTGCATCCTATCATGATGCCAGATCATGTGCAGAAAACAAAGGCCTCTGTGCAATAGGTATTCAGCCGTTCACCTCTTTATACAGCTGTACAATGATTTGGTCCATTTATTCTCTGATGGGGCTGCACAACTGAGGTAAAAGTTCAGCAGTTCTCACCTTCCTGTTCACATGCTGAACTCCCTGACCCGTGACACGGCTAGGCCTCAATCTGCGATAAAATCACTGCCTGACTTTGGCTATCTTTTAACCATCGCGAGGTCACATATTTGAACATTTTTTTGCGGAGGTGAAGGAAGAGACAAAGTTTTCTTCAGTTTCTCAGCAGAATGATTCATATAGGGTGGCAGACGTTTACTTAGATGTCAATTCTAACAAAAAGTACTTTTTCTTATCACCTCTCTTTACCAGATGCTGGCAACGCAAATTTGTGAAGATAAAACTCAATGAAGAAATCAACTAGGGTATAAATATCATCAGTATTTCATAATTAAATTGTTTTGTTAATGGTTTGAATTTCTGGGTTAGTTCCAAGTCTGTAGTCTTCCCAGGAGTTCTCTTGTATGAAGGGCTGAGCAAAATCCATAACCACATTTGTTTTTCTTACGTGAATCAATTTAGTTTTCCTCTAGGGGCTCCCAGCAATGCTAAAAGTGATACTGACTGCAACACAAGAATACATACTAGCCAGTGCTATTTTTCTAGAAAAATAGGTGCTGGAACTCACCATGAATGCCCCCCTTGTTGGCGCCCACCTGAGAGGTGCCGAAACTGAGTTCTGCCAAGTTCCAGCTGAAAAAAGCCTTGATAGTAGCATGCTTGCGTACTTTCAGAATACTTTGACCTCCACTTAATATTCTATATAATTACAGGGGTTGTCAGCATTTTCTTTACAAATAATAAAATCCCTCTAATGATGGTGGCATGGAATATTTCTGAGCTTATGTCGAGATCCTAAACCTTGCTTTTTAAATGAATAACTAGCAGCGGGTTGAAGTGAGGGTGAGTACTCATTGTTGACCTAGGCTAGAGTAACAGCACAGAAGAGGATGCTATGCCATGGATATTGTGCTGGCACAACAGGAAGTTTGGCAGTTCAAATGTTTTGACGTTGGGTGTCAAGTGAATATTCATGCAGGCCAACACCCTTCAGAAATAGCTTGCTCTCTATATTGTTCACACCTGGGTTACTGAAGGAAGTGAAAGAAAACCTTGCATAGGATTATTCTAGTCAAACCATACAAATTCTGTGCATTTCTCTTATGTGTGCATGACATGCGTACACACACACACGTGGGCGAAACCAGGATTTATTTTGGGTGGGGCAGGATCAATGTTAGGGGGGAGGAACCGAGCTACAGTGGTACCTCAGGTTACATACGCTTCAGGTTGCAGACTCCGCTAACCCAGAAATAGTGCTTTAGGTTAAGAACTTTGCTTCAGGATGAGAACAGAAATCGTGCTCCGGCGGCACGGCGGCAGCAGGAGGCCCCATTAGCTAAAGTGGTGCTTTAGGTTAAGAACAGTTTCAGGTTAAGTACGGACCTCCGGAATGAATTAAGTACTTAACCTGAGGTACCACTGTATCTGTAATGCAACTGGTCAGTTAGTTAAGTATTTTGTGTATTTACTTGATTTAGGGGGGCACATGCCCCCTGCCCCCCTTGGCTACGCCCATGCACACACACATATCTGAAGCAACTATAGGTATGACTCACTAATCCAGCACCCCAATTGAAAACACTTATTAACTGTGCTGTCATCCATTAGCACAATGCTTGTTAATCAAGGCTTAGTTTAACTAAACACCCAAATGTTCATGGTAGCAAGATCCCTGCATTGTTGTATGACGCCTTTGTGACGGTGCTATTTGTCTGAAAACCAAAAAGCCCAAATCAAAACCTGAAAGTGGTCAGAAATATTTAACTTAAAATGGATGAATTTTCTACATGCAGTACTTCTTGTTTTTAGGAGGTAATGAGATCTCAAATCAAATAACATGCAATGAATACCTATAATTTAGTTAACTTTTGAAGCTGAACATTCTAGAAAATCTAAGCAGAGTGTTAAGAATATGTACACGCTTATTTTAATATTTTGTAAGTCCAATTAGCAAGAGGAATTAATATAAAAGCACAAAATGAATCAGGTTTCTGTTGAAAATTACACTCGAAGAATACATTCAGAACCAGAAAAATGCACACACAAACCACATTAAATATGTGCCGAGAATTTACAAGACCTGATGGTGTGTTTTTGCACATTTCCTGAGCAGGGAATTAAAAACAAAAACAAAAAAGGAAAAGCCAAGGTGTGCAAAGAACTATCTGTTCACATACCCTCTTGGTACATAATTGGCACAACAGAATCAATAAATTGTAAGGAAGTGAAAACACAAAAGGAAATGCCTACTAGTATGAATGGGGAAGACCCAAGTTGCTCCTCCTATACAAATTCCAATATGTGCGGCGGTGGACTATGGCGGTCTAATTTGAATCGAGAGCAAAGCGGATTAACAGCAGAGTAACACTCACGTGTGGACACTAGCCCATGGTGTGGCATCAACAATCACAGCTGGAGAGCAGGAGCCATTCACAACACTGATCATATTTAGGTATGTGCGAGACATCACCTTGCCAACAAAGGTGCGTATAGTTAAAGGTATGGTTTTCCCACTAGTGATGTATGGAAGTGAGAGCTGGACCATAAAGAAGGCTGATCGCCGAAGAATTGATGCTTTTGAATTATGGTGCTGGAGGAGACTCTTGAGAGTCCCGCGGACTGCAAGAAGAAATCAGCCCTGAGTGCTCACTGGAAGGACAGATCCTGAAGCTGAGGCTCCAGTACTTTGGCCACCTCATGAGAAGAGAAGACTCCCTGGAAAAGACCCTGATGTTGGGAAAGATGGAGGGCACAAGGAGAAGGGGATGACAGAGGACAAGATGGTTGGATAGTGTTCTCGAAGCTACCAGCATGAGTTTGACCAAACTGCGGGAGGCAGTGGAAGACAGGAGTGCCTGGCGTGCTCTGGTCTATGGGGTCACGAAGAGTCGGACACGACTAAACGACTAAACAACAACAAATGTGCAGGCAGAGGCAGGAGTGTGAACAAATGGAGTCTGGTTGGGTGTTCATTTCTCTCCAGTAGTACAGTGACAATGTGAGAGGTTTCAGTCTACTACAGGGAGCCCTGAGCCCATGGGCAGCTGTGTCCTTTCGCTTCCAAATACTGGACTGTTTGCAAATCTGGTAAGACTGATCCTTCAATGCAACAGAACAGTCTCTCTGAAACTCCCTGACTATTAACATTAGGCAAGCACTGTCAGTGTATTGTTTTCTGCACCTGCTAAAACCTTTTCATCTTTAGGCAAGCCTCCCAAGACATGTAATTTTACCATGCGACGCTAACACAAAACCTCTTTCTGCATGCCAACTGTATTTTCTCAGGACAAACGGCAACAATAGTAGCAATACTTGCACTTGCAAATGGCGATTATTTATTTAGTTCATACTACCAGTAATTACATCATTATTCACTAGCCAGAGACACTAGAAGGAAAAGCGGTGGTCTCTCTTGGCATACTGGGGTGCTTGGGATGTATAATAATAAATTAATATCTATTTTTCTTTTGCACTTGTATGGTCCAGCTGTTTTACAACACCTCAGGAGAAATAATGGGACAACAGAAGACAGTGCTTGGGAACATAATCACTGTGATCTAGATAAACTTTTAAATATAAACCCTGAGAACCTTTCTGTTTAAATTCATCCAATTTTTTTCGTCATTCATTGCAGGTGAATACACAATGCTCTTACTGTGTTGTCAAACATTAATGTAGTGTTGTCCTTTTCCTTGTACTGTATCAGCGAGTGTCAAAATGCTGTTCTTGCAGAGTATGAAGGTATTTGTATAAGGCTTTATTACTGATCTTTAGGTATTTGCCACGGGCAAAATGAAACAGAAAAGCTGCTCGTTGGGAAATCACGTCAACAATAGAAGTTTAAACAAGCCTTTAAATATATCACCCTTTGTCTTTTCCTTTTTTAAAAAAGTCCAGAGCCATCTTTATCTATTAATATCTGTTGCATATCCCCTCACAAAAACTCCCTCACTTCATTGACAGAGGAAAAGATCATCTAAAAACACCCCTAAGTTGCCTTAAGGGGTGATACGGGGAAGATCAATGGGAGCCTCTGGCTGTGGGTGCTTGGAGAGAAGTACCAAGCCTTCAATCTCTGAAAGGGATGGAGGAGACTTACTTCTCTCATTATTGGGTCTGGGCCTTGTTTCAGATGAATCTATAATACTTTAAGTGAGAGTGAATGGATTTGGAATTGGACCCTGCCTCTCAAGGAAAAGCTATGGTCCTTGCGGCAACAGAACCATGATATTACATACCTCATCCTCCGATGGGTGAATGGACAGG
This sequence comes from Podarcis filfolensis, assembly GCF_964270895.1. Lineage (NCBI taxonomy): Eukaryota > Metazoa > Chordata > Lepidosauria > Squamata > Lacertidae > Podarcis > Podarcis filfolensis. Next base: position 26,135,886 of record NC_139603.1, on the reverse strand, counting down.
AAATGAAGCCTAATAATAATAATAATAATAATAATAATAATAATAATAATTTATTATTTATACCCCGCCCATCTGGCTGGGTTTCCCCAGCCACTCTGGGTGGCTTCCAACACTAAAATACAATAACCTATTAAACATTAAAAGCTTCCCTAAACAGGGCTGCCTTCAGATGTCTTCTAAAAGTTTGGTAGTTATTTTTCTCTTTGACATCTGGTGGGAGGGAGTTCCACATGCGCCAAGTTGGTCAGGTGGAAAGGCCCCAGATTTGCTGGCTGGGGAAAAGCACAATTTCCTATCCTGTTATTATATGAATAAGCCTTATGTGCCATAAGGTAGGAGTGGTGGTGGAAATTCTTCTCAAGTGTTTTGGCCCAAGGTGCCACTATATGGTCATGGTAAGACCCGTTTCCCTAGTGTGTGGTCTACTGGCAAAAGCCCTGAATTGTTTAAATCAGGTTTCTTCAACCTTGGCCCTCCAGATGTTTTTGGCCTACAACTCCCATGATCCCTAGCTAGCAGGACCAGTGGTCAGGGATGCTGGGAACTGTAGTCTCTAAACATCTGGAGGGCTGAGGGGCCATGATACCAAAGGGACTGATCCTAGTTGATATTGAGGCCAGTTGGAAAGGCCTGCTCCATGCTCCCCACTCATGTATGGTTGGTAGTAGGAATGCATGCGATGATCTCCTCTGTAGTAGTGCTTTTCTGAGGGGAATCCATTCTTGGGGAAAATCTGCCTGGCAAGCTGCTGATCTGCCTAATGTATTTTCCTATCTGTCTCTCCGTGTTTGTTGGTTTTTATTTACAGTGGTACCTCGGGTTACATACGCTTCAGGTTACATACGCTTCAGGTTACACACTCCGCTAACCCGGAAATAGTGCTTCAGGTTAAGAACTTTGCTTCAGGATAGGAACAGAAATAGGGCTCCGGCGGTGCAGCGGCAGCAGGAGGCCCCATTAGCTAAAGTGGTGCTTCAGGCTAAGAACAGTTTCAGGTTAAGAACGGACCTCTGGAACCCAAGGTACCACTGTATTTATACGCACTGTTTTAATTGAACTGACAAACAGAACAAGAAAACGTAATAGGAAATACATAATATGTCAAATATGCACTAACATCTCACTTGAAATAATTATGCTCTCTCTTGTAATCCTTTATGAGGAACTCCGCAGCAAGAATCCTGCTGCTTGTAGATGAGATAAAGACTGGTTTGGATCTGTAGAAATACGGTACCTTCTTACTGCATGAAGATTTAGGGAGCAGCTCCCTTGGAGAGGGACTGAGGGGCCATAGAATGTGGCATATCTACCACTCCACAGTCAGAGACGGAGGCCTGTCATCAGAAGATTCCCTAGCACACCTGTGGAAAGCTGTGCCACTGCTGCCGACCCACCTTTAATGTTCCCTGGTGCGTTCCCATTTGGGAGGGAATAATAATTTAAAATGCCAGCGAGGAGACGAAAAAAGGTAGGACGTCATACACCCCTTGCTCTAGCAGACACAAACTCAGCAGGTTTAGGATGCAGTGATGGTTCCTTCACCGCACAATCTCTCTTCCTCCCTCAGCACAATCTCCATAGGATAATTCTGCTCAACAGGAAGGTCCCTGCGTCTTTGTCACAGGAAAGAGACCATACAAGCGAGCAGGGGGAAGACAGGGGAAAAATAACACCAAGTATTATAAAATATAACCATAATAATAACTCAGATTAAGAAATAATAATAAAAGATAACGATGAATCAATGGATAATCTTCCTTTAAAAATCTTCCCTCCTGAACTAGCTATACAAAACTTCTTATACCTAGTAAAAATATGAAGCACGCTTCGAGGTTTTTGCCCTCTGGCTCATTAAACCCCCCCCACAAATCTTTTAATCAGTTGCTTCACGAATTAATTTGCTCTGTTCCGTTTAGAAATAAAGCACAAATGTTTTTGTTCCATGGGGGGATGGAGGAAGCAGCCACCCTATGCAAGTCAACTTAATCACTGCAAGACGAAAGGGTGGCACCCAGAATGTGGTCAGGTTTGGGCAGACATAGGAATGAATGCTAGGAAAGCACTAGTCAAAGGCATGTTTTCATTACAAATAGCTCAAGTAGACTTTCAAGTCAAGTGTTGGTTTGTTGCTATAACAACTTAATCTCCTTAAATTATTCATCACACTGGGTGTATTGATCACCCTGTTGCAAGAACTGGCTGGAAGGCTTCTTGGCATCAGATGAAGATGCTTATGCATTTCCGTCTCTAATTTTTGAAGAAAATAGGATTAATCGTGTTCTTTCCACGAAGAGACCATCATCTCAGTTTGAACCAGGAGACATTACACTAGTCTGCAAGGAAAAATAAACAAAGAAAACACGACAGCAGATTTTCAGTATCATTTACCAGTATATGGGCACTCTAGGAACTTTAAATGAATATTAGGAGTAAATTCAAGACATTGGCCTGGTACACATAACAGCTAAGGCACACCATGACTTAGTGTGCATGCGCAACTAGGAGATCGCAACCACTTTGTTCCTCTGCTGTCCTGTGGTATGCATTCTAGCTGAGAATCTGTTATTGTGATTTCTGGAGAGATTTAACCCTCTGCACTTTCCATTTCAACTTTCTTTTCTTTACCAATCCCTTCGTTTTGGGATTAAAAGTGTCTTCTTTTTAAGCCAAGTGTGACTCTGTTGCACTTTTCTGTTTTTTGCAATTGTTCACTCTGATATGTGTTGAACTTGATGGCAATATTATCACTGTGATGTGTTGTGTACTCTCTGAAGATGGTAACATTCTGCATCTGATCAGGAGACAGTCCCATCAATTCTTTTTCTAGATGTTTCAGGGTTGAGAACTGGCAGAGAAATAGGGATTGGAGCTAAGCGTTCCAGGACACGATTCAGTCCTGAGTTCATTGAAAAGACAACTAGAGATTGAAAAGACAACTAGAGATTGAATTGTGTAGGGAAGGTGGGATATAACTGCTTCAAATATACAGTGCACATGGATGTGGAGAGAAGCAGAAAATGCATTGTTCACTTTATGTCTCAAGTTGAAATTCAGGTCAACAGTAACCCAAAGTTGAGTGAAAAGGGCCTGCAGGGTTCAGATACATTGGCATTTATTTATAATTTGGGTTCGATGACGGTGAATATAAAAGATACATTTATTTTCTTGCCAGCAACATACACATTCCCGACGTTTAGATAACTTCTTGCAGAACAGCCACATATTTTATCCATCCAGGGAGCAATTCTATTCAAAGACACAGGATTTATGGGTGAGAGACCGTAAGTGCGCCCACGCATACAATACAGAATTAAATCTATGAATTAAGGTCAGGGTTCCTGCTATTTAGATAATAAAGCATGCAAATAGCTACATAGGTGTGTCCCCCCTCCCAGTCTATGTCTATAAATGCACAATGTCCATTCATTTCACTGGGACTTCTATACAAACTTACAGGGTCTTATTAATGGATGTATACGTTCTGTTGTGAAATCTGTTAACTGGATCGATAAATCGATGGATGACAATATAAAACAAAGTCTGCATAGTGACACACACACGTGTAGAGCTCCTATGTAGGACAGCACAGAGATTGCAAAGAACCTTAGAATGGAGATCATGAGCTCTACTTCTTTGGAGGTGTTTATGTGTAACCAGGTTGGTCATCTGTCAGGGACAGGGTGGACACAGCCTGTATTTCAGATGCTACATGGAATAGAGGGCTGAACTAGATGAACCCTTCCAATCCAAACCTTTGAAGGCTCGCCACTAAAGAGGCCTGCTGGCATGCCTGATGTCGAGAAAACAGAAGCTACACAGACGTTATTATAGAAGTATAATAGGATTATTGCTCTAGCATGGCTATTATGCAATGGGAGCCTGTGAAATATAGCGTATCGTGTTAGGGGGCAGCTTTAATCTGAAATGTATGGTGTGCAAATGTTAAGGTCTGGACAAATGTACATCAGATAGACCCCAATCTAAGTTTTCCTTTCCGTTTATAAATGCAGTGGATTCTAATGCTCTTTTTAATTTCATTTGTAACAGTGTCCTTATGTTTGAGGGTTTCAGAGGCCTGCCTTTGAGAACTTAGGAACTGGAACAACAGGGCAATGTTCTGTGCTTCAAGGATGAATCCAGTTCAACCACTTTGAAGGAGGACAACCAATATATATCACAATGCAATGTGATACCTCCCTTGAAAACTCAGATGTTGGAATTAAAAGTTGGAGTGCGCATTGAAGTCTCACTTCACACCCAAAAGTTCACACCCAAACAGTCTAAGGATATGGAAGGCTTTTCTAGTATGATCTTAGTCATAGAAATGACTGCCAGCTGTATCTGTAATTGGCCAGTTAACACAATATTGAGAACAGACTATTCACAATGACACAAGGAGTATGGTTTGTATAGCTGGAAAAAGCCTTCGGTGTGGCTCTTTTGTTCTCTGCCTTGGAGGAAAAGTGACAATTTAGGGCTTTGGGTGACAACCATGTCAATTTAGTGTTCACTTAATGTTGATACTTTCAGTACTATGTTGATGCCCATTCTATAAAATAAGTAGTATGCTTCTTCAGGCTGCATGCTGTTTTGCTTAACAGCCAGAAAAAGACTACTGGAAAACTCAAAATCTTCCTCACTGCTTTGTGACATTTTAGTTGACCCTAATAGATATGCCCCCTGTAGCTTTTGGATTTTTTTCAACCTTGTGTGGAAAAATAAAATGTAGAAAAAATGATTAAGAGTTTAAATATATTTCAGAGTTAAGAAATTGCATATAGAACAAGCCTATAATGTTTTGCTTTGCTTTTTTGATTACCTTTTATTGCCCACTCCCATTCCACATTATATGGACACAGTGCTAAGAATTGCTTCCCCATTTGATCACAAATTTTGTGAGTAAAACCTAAAAATAAGTTTTATAGACACACAGGAAAAACAGCATATATGACTGTAATCACTGAACAGCGTTTATTGTTGCTAAACTTACTCATACAAGGGAGATATTTTTCCTCCAAACACTAGGATTTAACATTATAACATAACTTTATGAAAAAGGACTGAGATATGGGAGCATTCCTGTGCATTTTTTAAAAAATTAGGATGCTTCAACAGTTAAAACAGCTTTATCCCAGAAGGAATAAGGACATGCCCATAAGCCTTACTATATGAGTAATGCCACTGAAATGAATCCACAGTAATAAGAATTTGCAAGATTATGCTCCGAGAAACAAATCTTTAACACATTTGCCATACAAGTCCAAAGACACAAAGCTTGCATCAAATTATACGACTGCTAATGAACTGTTAAATCTCCTTATTCAGTATCTTTAGCTGAAAAACAATCCTTCTTCCCTACCCCTCCGGAACGCAGGAGAAAGGCTCTGGAGTGAAATAAGATCTATTATTTTCTCGCACTGCTCTTTCCATTTATCTAACATATCCCACACAAACAGCGTAAATCAGACCTCCCCTGAATTCCACACTTTCTCACTGCCACCTCTTCCCAGTCCCCATGCTGACCCCCTGAGTCAAGCCAGATGGAATTGGTGGAGAGATGTCAAGGAAGTGCTGAAAAGGTGACTTGGGTCTCTGGCAGATAGTCTGGAGCTAGTTTTTCTACAAAATCTCTGGGGGCTCTTGCTTTGCAATTTCTCAGGAATGTTTAATTCTCCTCATCCCTTCCCGGAGTCTCTCTGGAGGGGTCATGGAGGCCTGTGACATCCCTGGAGGGCACTGCCTAACTAAATTAGCATGAGATAACTTTGGACTGTCTTCCAAACAAGAAAATATAAGGGAGAGAATTTCATTAAAAGCAGAAGACTAGGTGATCCAACTTAATCCCAGCCCTGAGCAGCAGCAGAAAAAGTTCTCTGTTTATATATGAGTTTACTCTCTGTTATAGAGTTCACTGCCTATAATGGAAAGCTGTGTTAAGTGCACAACTTGACCTCAGTTGACCAAATCTTAGTTTCATAATGCAGACAAAAAGTGAGTTTGGCGGCTTTAAAGAGTTTGATTAGTAGCTGCTCAGCCTGTTTGTGTGTCACTCTGTGGAGTGCAGAGATCCAATGGCAAAAGATAAACATTTAAGTGGTTCAGTCTTATATGAGCTTTTTAAACAGGAAACATGAGCAGTTTAATATGCGGGCCTATTGGAACTCATATATACAATTGCAGATTTCAGTGTTCATTAGTAAAGCAAATACAGTATACCTCCAAAATACACATACACAATTCAAACAGGCACTTTTATGTCCTATCAGTGGAAAATAAATCAGGCCTTGTAAGCTTGAAAATGCTGGAGTGATTTCCTTCCAACCTCTTTAGCATAGAACACTTTTAAGTAGAGCAAAACAGAGTACACAACTTTATTCAAGCAAACAAACAAAAAAATGTGGGTTTTCACAGCAAAGAAATCCATAAAAAACCTGAAACTAAACAAAAAAATAAATGCCAGATTTCAAATGGGGGGGAGGGATGAAATCAAAAGCAACTTTCACTGTGGACAAAGACTTCATGATGACAGAGAATGTGTATGTTACTGCAAATCTCAGTGCCTTAGGCTTATCATTATTTACTGAGGTAGAACTTGGTCTACCAATACAGATATTTGTAGCTGAAAACTGTATCTTTCATAGCTTTTTTCCTGGACCAATATGAGCCTAGTTCTTCTGCTATTGTTGTGCCTGACTGTATCAGTCAGTTTTTACCTATAGAAGAGGGAAGAAAGTTTCTCACGATCGTCCTTTTTGACCTAATAAGTTCCTATTCTGCAAGGACTCCTCCAAGCAGTCACCATTTTGCAGGAGGAATTCAAGGCACCCTGGGCTGCCTTGAATGATGGTCAGGGGTGCCGTGGGCAACACTGGTCTCTGTCCCTCTTTCCTTCCCTCCCTCCTCTGATGCCCTCTTGCATCTCTGCCTCCCAAAGGCTTGCACAGCTGTTTGTTGCAGCTGCCCTGACTACAAGCTCCCCAGGCGAATGGTCAGGCGGTGCTGGTTGCCAGGAGCTGAAGTGGCCTCGGAGTAAGCAAGGAAGTTGGGGATGGACAGACAAGTCCCAGGCCCTTGTGGGGCAGTGTGAGGAGACATCTCTCTTTGGGGTGGGGTGGGGGCAGCTCAGAGATCAGGGGTGGCAGAAGTGGCTTCCCAGAGGACTCCCAATGAGAGGGGAGAGGAGAGGAGGCTGAGGGAACACTCCACAAGGCAGCGTGTTCAAAAAAAGGGTGAGAGTCTGCCAGCTCTGCAGGCAACTGGGCTCCTGAGCCCCACAGGGGTGCTGCAGGAAGAATGCAGTTGATCAAGGGAGCTGTGGACTCAAAAAGATTGAAAATCTCTGCTCTAGTGCAACTAACACTTTTTAAAATTAAAAAAATGGACTCCTTGCATTTTGGAGAAAGCATGGGATAAACAAATTGCCAATGAGAAGCAAGCAGCAAATCAGGATGAATATTCATTGTCGTATAAGCACCCCTCAAATAAATCAGAATGCAAGCTCCATAAAAACTGGGTATAATCTAACTGCTATTGCAAGGTTTGTGCAAGCAAATCAGGATGAACACTCAATAAATTGGTTGTCTGGAGTGGCTTATAGTCTAGCTAGCATCTGAGAGTGTCAGAGAGATTGCTGTGTACCAAGGCTAGTTGCAAGAGCCTTATATGTGCCATTGTGTGGAGCAAGCCTTGGGCCATTCCCCCTTCCTCACAACTGCACAAACAATGCTCAGCGCTGTAGCGACCTACGGGCACACAATAACAGTCTACTACTACAACTGCATTTAGTACGAGCTGATTGCACACAGTTGTACGTGAGTTGACCCTAACTCACGCAAGCCATCTGGAGCCTACTTGGGCATAGCAGAATGCAGAATGGCAAAGGAGATGGAGGTAGAATCATGTTGTTGTTTAGTCGTTTAGTCATGTCCGACTCTTCGTGACCCCATGGACCAGAGCACGCCAGGCACTCCTGTCTTCCACTGCCTCCCGCAGTTTGGTCAAACTCATGCTGGTAGCTTCGAAAACACTATCCAACCATCTCATCCTCTGTCGTCCCCTTCTCCTTGTGCCCACCATCTTTCCCAACATCAGGTTCTTTTCCAGGGAGTCTTCTCTTCTCAGGAGGTAGCCAAAGTATTGGAGTCTCAGCTTCAGGATCTGTCCTTCCAGTGAGCACTGAGGGCTGATTTCCTTAAGAATGGAGAGGTTTGATCTTCTTGCAGTCCATGGGACTCTCAAGAGTCTCACGCAAGCCATCTGGAGCCTACTTGGACATAGCAGAATGCAGAGTGGCAAAGGAGATGTAGATCATAGACTCCTAGAATATGGTAGAGTTGGAAGGGCCTCTGAGGATCATCTAAGTCCAACCCTCTGCAATGCAGGAATTTGCAGCTGTCCCATACGGGGATCAAACCTGCAACCCTGGCGTTATCAGCACCACGCTCTAACCAACTGAGCTATCCAGATGCTGGATGCACTGTGTGTTTTTCTTCTGCTTTTAAAAGAGAAGAGTAGGTGGGTGATTTTCATTGGGATTTGTGGCAGGGAGGAAACAGTACCCCCTAGCTCAGGTCTGCTTTTAATTGCAAAAAAAAAAAAAAAAAGCCATAGCAACAAGTGACACAGTGAGCATCAACCCTTGAAAGGCACTAAATGTTTTACAGATCAGGGTGGGGAGAAGCCTGAGGCTTTGCTTCTGTTTTTCACTGCATGTGGATCACATATACAGGGGACGTGTGTGACGTAGCCCTCAAATATCTATACAGTGGTACCTTGGGTAAAGTACTTAATTTGTTCTGGAGGTCCGTACTTAACCTGAAACTGTTCTTAACCAGAAGCACCACTTTAGCTAATGGGGCCTCCTGCTGCCGCTGCGCCGCCACAGCATGATTTCTGTTCTCATCCTGAAGCAAAGTTCTTAACCTGAAGCACTATTTCTGGGTTAGCGGAGTCTGTAACCTGAAGCGTTTGTAACCCGAGGTACCACTGTATTCAAGTTTTCTCAGTTCCGAAAATAAAAATAAGGGCTGCATTGAAGTATTAGCATCTCCTTTAAAAAATGTGATTCAACTGAAGTTTTAAAAGGATGTAAGTATTTTTGCCTTAAAAGTTTTGCAGGCAAGTCATACCGAATGTGGGGGGACAGACGGACTTGTTTTCTTAGCGGGAGATGGATCTCTAAATATAACGTAAAACATAGCCCCGCTCCTCAACCAGGTATTATATGGCAAAAATACTATGTACACAATGGCTTTCTGTCTGAAGGTTGAGCGAGGATAATTCAGAGTATATGGTGCATCGAAAATGCAAATTGTTCTTCCCATTGCGAGAAGATCTGCAAAGCATATACTTTATTTTTAATCTTCATTGCTGCCAAAAAAACAAACAGGGCTATCTTATATCTAGCTCTGCTCCAGAAATTCAGTGCCTGGAGGAGCAACAGGAAAGAAGCTGCGGTGACCTTTGTGAACTTATAGCAGCAGCTGCCAGCTCAGCAGGAGGAACACAACTGCAGAACATGAAGCATCTATCTCTGGAAGAAAGCTAAAAGCCATCTCTCTCTCTCTGTGACTTGTGTGTCTGATTCCAAGTTATTGTAGAGCGTGTTTCAATACTTGCACTCTGAAGGCTTAAACTCCGCTTTGGCAGAACACCACATTAAAGAGGTAAAGGAGGTTTACATCTGGCCAGCCATACCCATAACGCAATATGTCATTCTAAATATTGGGTATCTTCCAAAAAGAAACGAAATAACGAAACAACACAGCAATAGTCTCACAAGGTTTGGAACTACGTAAGCAGAAACAACGTTGTCTTGCACATTTTGACACTATTGTCACCCTCAATGTAACTGTGAAGATCTTTAGCTTGCTGGCCACTTCACTTATTCAGTTTAGCCCTGTTGCTTGTGGAGGAGCTTCTTGTCCCATCCCCCACGCCCAAAGTCCTTGGGCTTGCCAGCTCCTCCTGTCGAAGTAGACTTCTGAGTCACAGAATCATATAATTGTAGAGTTGGAAGGGAGCTCAGGGGTCATCTAGCCCAACCCATTACAACGCAGGAATCATTTGCCCAACATGGGGCTCAAACCCACGTCTCTGAGATTAAGAGTCTCATGCTCTACCGACTGAGCTGTCCCGGCTGATCCCTAAGTTCCTGCTTCCAGGTCCCTGTTTCACTCACTGCTTTACCTGTACTCCTCACCTTCTACTGCCTGTAACACAGACCTTTGTATTCCAATATGAAGTATAAATATCAGTATTATTCTAAAAAGAACAGTGGGGTTGAGTGTAAGCCCCACCCCCCCGTTTTTATTTTGAACTTTGTGGCTTTATTCTGTATTTTTGTTCTGTGAACCACCCTGAGATCTTTGGATGAAGGGCGGTATAAAAATTTAATTAATGATGGTGATGATGATGATGATGATGATGATAACATGGGACAGGTATGTGAGCATTTTAAGATAACTGCTCCTTTCAGCCTTTTAAAGGGCCATTTCTGATACTCTTGGCATGTGAGTCACTGCAAAGTCTTTACAGTGGTACCTCGGGTTACAGAAGCTTTAGGTTACAGACTCCGCTAACCCAGAAATATTACCTCAGGTTAAGAACTTTGCTTCAGGATGAGAACAAAAATCGCACAGCGGCAGCGGGAGGCCCCATTAGCTAAAGTGGTACCTCAGGTTAAGAACAGTTTCAGGTTAAGAATGGACCTCCAGAATGTATTAAGTTCTTAACCCGAGGTACCACTGTACTTTTGTGGGGAAGAAAGGAATGCAAGAATCGCTCAGTCATGTAGGGAAAGTGTCTTGCAGTCCCAGATCATTTCTGCCCCATTCTCAAGGAGGGGAAATGTCACTGCACTGAGGCTTCTTCCACACCAACAACAGCTTCTCACATTACCAACTTAGGAAGTTAAGCATATTTTCCCAAAAATACAGCTAGGAGAGGTACCACTGCACTTGATTTGAAGTCAATGTCTAATATAATGGCACCAGCGAGCCATACACGGTCTTTTACAAGAAAGTACTGTTGTTCCCTTTCCAAGATCAACAAGCAACATCTCAGACGATAGGGCAGTGGGCTCTTCATCCTACAGTGCCTAGCAAAGTAACCAGTGCAGTAAAGCGGATGTGACTAGAATCTACTCCCAGCTGAAACACAAATTGCTCCAGTTCACAAGCAATTCCAGCTTCCCATAAGGGCTGTTCAACATCACTCTCTACTGAGAAATGAGAGTACACTGTTAATGTTAATCTAAAATAAATATTTTAAAACCAGGCACATGCTTTTCCATACCAAGCAATAATAATAACACTTGTGATTTTTTATATTTACAATACTGAATGAGAATAAGAAAGCACGGGGAATTTAATGATTGTGCTTTCTATATGTTTCTCTTTCTTTTATCTTCTTTTCAGAAAAGTTCAAGACTTTTTCCAGACAGATCTACATGAAGCTCTTTATGACAAGCCGCATGATTTTAGAGGGCTGATTTACTGCTGTTTCTTTGCTACAAGGAGAGACAGAATATAGTCTATAAAGTCTTTCACACAGTTAGAAGAACATAAAAATCTGCCAAAGCCCTGAGTAAGTTGTCATCAAGGCTACTTGCCTTTGATCAGCTCAGCTCTCACCAGCAGGTATCACACGAATGGAATTAATATAAATTCCTTTTACATATTCCAACCAAATTCATTTATTAGTAGAAGCAATAATGTATCCAATATGCTGTTCTGGTCAAGCCTTCCTTTCCTTTATGTAATTCCAGTTTATTCCCTCATACATTTTTCTTCAATGATAACAAAAAGGGAAGAGTGAAAAGATCAATAAAATCTGGAAACAACACCCCATAATCGTTCAGTAATTACCATACAATTAGAAACAGTGGTAGAGAAACTTTAAACAACATTGCTAGTGTCTTTGGTAATGTTCTGCTTTGAACATAACAAAGGACAGTATAAATCGCATGGGATGTTTTACCATTTAAGTTTTGTATGGGATATAACAGTAGAAGGTCTGTAATTTGATCTGAACTGAAGACATGGTGCTACATTTATCAATTCAATCCCTAGATTGGGTGGATGGGAGGCTGTCTGCTCTTGATGGGGTTACACTTCCTCTGAAGGAGCAGGTTTGTAGCTTGGGGTACTCCTGGATCCACTGCTGTAGCTTGAGACTCAGGTGTCCCCAGTGGCCCAGACTGGCCTCCATCAGCTTCAGTGGGTGGCCCAGCTGCACCTCTAGGTGCAGGTCATGAGGTCCGGAGGGTGGCAACATGAGAACAGGGGTTTTCTGCAGTGGCTCCCCATTTGTGGAATGCTCTTCCCCGGGGGGGGGGTGTGTGTTTCGCTTGGCACCTTCATTAAACACCTTTAGGTGCCAGGTGAAAATGTTTATCTTCAACCAGACCTTTGGCTGATTAACATCCGATGCCCTTTTAAACATGTTGTGGGGAGGAGGGGATTATTAGTTTGTTTTTGTTTTTATTATATATTTTGTGTTTTCATCTTGTACAGTGGTACCTCGGGTTACATACACTTCAGGTTACATATGCTTCAGGTTACAGACTCCGCGAACCCAGAAAGAGTACCTCGAGTTAAGAACTTTGCTTCAGGATGAGAACAGAAATCGCGTGGCAGCAGCGGGAGGCCCCATTAGCTAAACTGGAGCTTCATCTTAAGAACAGTTTCAGGTTAAGAACAGACCCCCGGAACGAATTAAGTATGTAAGCAGAAGTACCACTGTATTGTGAACCACCCTGGGATTCATCTTGTGTTTTCATCTTGTATTGCGAACCACGCTGGGATCTACAGATGAAGGGCGGTATACAAATTTAATAAATAAATAAACATTTATATTTATGAAAGATCACATAAGGGATACAGTCAACTATTAGGGCAGAGCATTTTTCTGTTCACTTCATTTTTTTCCTCAGCGAAAATAATGGAGGCTATGCAATACCACATCTACATTATTCCTCAATAGATTGCTACCTATCACCCTTGGAGAGGAGTAAGATAGAGAAAGAGTAGTCATCTCTGGTCCACTGTTCTCTATTGAGTTATAACAAAAGATATAACAAAGAGGTAGCTTTTTCAGGCCAAGATCAACCCCCCCCCCCAGGCCTAATGGCAAAGTGGACATGCCAAAAGCGTAAATGTGATTGAGGCCAATTATCCCCTTTTCCATGCCGGGGAGGGACAGACCTTGGCATAGCAGAATCAGAACAAGGGGACAAGAGGAGTGGTCAGTAATTTCTTTTAATTAATAATGGGAGGGGGAGACTTGAGGGCCACAAAGAATCCCTAGAGCAGCGTTTCTCAAACTTGGGTCTCTAGCTGTTTTTTGACTACAACTCCCACCATCTCTAGCTAGTAGGACCAGTGGTCAGGTTTGATTTGAATTGTAGTCCAAAAACAGCTAGAAACTGTTTTTGGAAAACCTTGCTCTACAGCCCCATATGTGGCCTATGGACCATGAGTTAGTCACCAGTTTTATCAACCTCTTAAGTAAAATTCAAGAATACAGAGCACTTGAATACAGAAGTTACTCTATACCTTACATAGCTTGTGACACAATCTACCAGAAGCTCCATAAAACTCCTTTGTCCGCTGCCTAGGACTACAAAAACAAAGTTGTCAAGCAAGCAGCAGGAGGCAATACATGGCTGTCGCTGTTTGCTTTGATGAGTCACAATCTATGCTATCCTTTTAAATTTTTTTTTTTTAAAAAATAATATTTATTAAAAGTTTAGAGATTACAGAAAAAAAGAAAAAAGAGAAGGATTAAACAAAACAAATCTATACAGTACAATACATAAAAAAACAAAAAAACAATACATCAAAACAAAAACAAAAGCAAAAACAATGAAAAACACATCCAATATTTCCATATCTTTGTCTTTCATTTACTTGTTTCATCGACCTCCTCACACCTCCCTTTTTTGTATTCTAGTTATTAATTTTCAGCAAATCCTTTCCATCTTTCTCTGTTTTCTGTCATAATTATCTTAATTTATTTTAACCTTATCTTACCATTAATACCATAAAACTTATTTGTACTTAACTCCTTATAACATTTCTACTAAAGCCATGTAATTTCATTCCAACATTTTTCTAACTCTCATTAATCTTACAATATTTCTATAAATAAATTTTTAAACTTTTTTCCAATCTTCTTCCACCGTCTCTTCTCCCTGGTCTCGGATTCTGCCAGTCCTTTCTATCAATTCCATATGGCCCATCAACCTGGTGATCTTCTGTCCGAGGCTCTTAACTCTTTTCCAAGTCCCTTCTGCAGATCTTCTTCATATTTATACATGCACTTTACTTTATCTTCTGCTGATCTTGTTCTTAATTTCCTTCCTTTAGTGCTGAGGAGTAGATCTCGGGAAAGCTCCAACCTAACAATGTCTTTATTCCTTCTCGACAGGTCAGCCCATTCTCCATAATCAAAACTAAAGTTCAAAAGATATTTCCGTCCAAAACTGAAGGCCCCCACAACTCCAATCTCCTCCTGACCCACATCCAGGTCCCAAAAGCCCAAACATCCCTGTATAAGGGGATCTGTCCAGCTTTCCTTCTCCAATCCAAGCGGGGCTCCAATCCTCCAAATCTGACTTTCTCTAAATTCAGTCATAGAAGGCAACAACTTATATTCATCAAATTGCCTCTATGCTATCCTATGACACAGTCTGCCAGCCGTAAGTCTGATCACTAAGCCAGCCAAGCAGCACAGAAACCACAGGATGGGCTAAAAGGGCTGGTTGGCCCATGCAGGAGTCAGGTGTGCCTGGGAGGGGGCTCCTCCCATTTTATAATGTGGAATTGAGCCAGGAACCTCCATGGCACAGGAGCCACAAGTTAATAATACCACTAATAATAATAATAATAATAATAATAATAATAATAATAATAATTTATGTATACCTCGCCCTTCCCAGTTCAAAAACCGGGCTCAGGGTAGCTAACAACAAATTTAAAACACTTAATTGTAAAAGCAGCACAAAACACAGTATAAAAACTTGAATAACAATAAAATTCAAAGTTCAGAAATCAATTTAGGGGAAATCCATCTAACAAGCATTAGATAATCACCAGGGCTAGCTGGCTGAATTAGTCCTACTTGGGCCAGCGAGGCCAGTGGAGAATTAGCTGTGGGGTCTCAGAGTGGGTAATCTTCATAAAAGGGGAGGGGGAGGGAAGAGAAGGGAAATAAAAGATCATGCTGAATTCAAACTAAAGGCCAGGCAGAATAGCTCTGTCTTACAGGCCCGATGGAAGGAGGTTAAATCCTGAAGGGCCCTAGTCTCATGGGACAGAGCATTCCACCAGGTTGGAGCCATCACTGAAAAGGCCCTGGCCCTGGTGGAGGATAGTTTGACTTCCTTAGGGCCCGGGACCTCTAAACTATGGTTATTAAGGTCCTCAGCGGGGCATACCACGAGAGGCGGTCCCGTAAATACAAGGGCCCTAAGCCACAAAGATGAGCTCCTGGCATCTATAACTGGGGCGAGGGGCCGGCAAATACCCCATGACGTGTCTGATTGCTGCTTGCTACTGATTCTGAAAAGCAATGGCAAACCTAGACAGCATCTTAAAAAGCAGAGACATCACCTTGCCAACAAAGGTCCGAATAGTTAAAACTATGGTTTTCCCAGTAGTGATGTATGGAAGAGAGAGCTGGACCATAAAGAAGACTGATCGCCGAAGAATTGATGCTTTTGAATTATGGTGCTGGAGGAGACTCTTGAGAGTCCCATGGACTGCAAGAAGATCAAACCTATCCATTCTTAAGGAAATCAGCCCCGAGTGCTCACTGGAAGGATAGATCGTGAAGCTGAGGCTCCAATACTTGGGCCACCTCATGAGAAGAGAAGACTCCCTGGAAAAGACCCTGATGTTGGGAAAGATGGAGGGCACAAGGAGAAGGGGACAACAGAGGATGAGATGGTTGGATAGTGTTCTCGAAGCTACCAGCATGAGTTTGACCAAGCTGCGGGAGGCAGTGGAAGACAGGAGTGCCTGGCGTGCTCGGGTCCATGGGGTCACGAAGAGTCGGACATGACTAAGCGACTAAACAACAACAACAACAACTGATTCTGAGTATTTAGGGAACTTTGGTATTTGCAGTGTGTGTTCGAGTCCCAACAGAAAGTTGACTGGGGAGGTGTTTCTCCCTTTCCCTGTGGTGGGGCTTGAACTCGCATCTCCGGCTTTCCAACCTTGTGGCCTTTGCAGGGAGCCACTGGAGGCTGCTGCTGTCAGCATGGCTGCCCTTGTTGCATGCTGTGCCCCCACCCCTTGGCTGTTTGTCAAAAGGGTCTTTCCCTGCTTGGGTGGTCTCAAACCCTTGTCCTAGGAAAGCTGTGTATGTACCCAGCATGTGCCCTGCCCAGGGAGCTTTGTGTGTGATGCGTTTCTTTTCCTCCTTCCCCTTTGTGTGTCTTGCAATCCTAAAACACTGTTTGTGAGCAGCACAAGGGAATCTCTGCGAGCCATATTTTGCCAGCACTGAATAAACTTAAAATGAAGTTGCTGATTCTTTAAGAGTTTCTGACAAAAGCTTTCCAATGTCGAAAAGCAAGAGCTAGCTACGGAGTGCTCCAGTAGTTATACTTAACTGCAGCCAGGTTAAAAAGTGAAAACGCACACTCATTAATAAATGTTTGGGGCTGTAGTAACTTTTGGACAATATTGTTTCAATAGAAAATGCTTTTCTCTCCTATGGAACACAAACTCTATTCTCTGCAGTGAATAAATTCACCATGAATAATGAGCTGGGGAATTAAAAAGCTTTAAATCTGTTAGAGAAGTAATATTAATTTAGGTATAAATATAGCAGAAATAATCCAGACAGTTTTATGACCTTACACCCCCCCAAATGAAGGTGAAAGGTAGAATTCTTGCCCTAGGAATAGTGGCAAACACAGCTAACAGATGGAAGAGCTGAATGGAAATTTCAATAAAGTAGGCCACAAAGAAGCATTTGTAAGCACAGGGGTACTCTTTTTTCCCCCTTTAAAAAAAGACTCAAAAATGGAACTTTGTTTTATTTTGATGGAGTGCCAAAACAGTACTGCATTCCTTAAAGAGCAGAATAAAGGATCGAGTTAGACTGGCCTTCTCAACACCTCAGCAAAAGCCCCCATGGGTCTCATTTTGCCAGGATGACTATTTATATGACAGGTAAGGGAATAATTTTGTGGGATTCAGTTACACTAGGCCTCCATGACCTGCAGGTCAAAAGAGCAAATGCAAAAGTGACAATGTGGATAATTGCCTGTTTTGGATAATGTAATACTGATTGAGGGTCAATGATTATAACACCTGAAAGATAAATGAGCTGATGTGAAAGGCTCAACAGAAAGATAGCAAGCAGGGAAAACTGTCCGTATGCACCATGCCAGGGTGAATAATATAAAGCACAAATTCCAGCTTTTGAGAGCAGAGAGGCGTGTTTCCTGAGCTAAACCACTAAAACTGAATGGTTGCCAAGACTTAAAATATGCAAGCTTCTAACAGAGGTTATAAAATAGAAATTCAGTCCAACTGCTCAAAGCTGTGGGATTAGAGTAATATTACTTAACATGATGCCCAATTAATTTCCATTATGCCCCTGGCCCATACTTGGTGCTCCATCCCTTATTTTCCTGAATGAACCTCTTTTAAGAACATCCACCTTTCCAGTTCTGAATAGACGGTTTAAAATAATCCATAAAAACCTGATCACATAACGTATTTCATTAGGAGGTGTTTTTATGCAACATGCCTGGCATGAGGGGCCTCACTATCATGGGCAAATCCTTATGCAAACTCTCTTTTATTGATAAAATGGGCACATCAGTGATTTTTAATATTAACTAAGCTATTGGAAAATTGGTCGTCTTCTAAATTCCCATTGGCTAGCATAGATTTTATTTCACAATTGTACTACTATGTAAGGAATTTAATTAAAAACCTAAATGACTTAGACCCGGTACAGCTGCTTCTAGTTGGTTTTCATCTCCAGCTGCTTCTGTAAGGATGCAGCCCAGCTGTTCTCCAAAGTCAGGGAGGCTTGACTAAGGACTTTGAACATACATTGGAACTCAGAGTAGAGTAGGGACATTGTTTTCAATAGAGAGAAAGACAGAGTACCTCTGAAAAAGAAAAGCTAAAATTAAATAAATGTGGTGAGTGTCTCACCAGAGCCAGAATAAGGAAAACAGATCCAGAGCAACTTGAGGCAATAGGTAGACACCTCCTCTAGTGACTAATTTATGTTGCTTAGATTTTTCTTTTCTTGACACTAAGCATACCTGAGGGGGGTGGGGAGCAGATATCCTTTTCTCCTCAGCTACCTATTTCATGTTCTGCAGATTTCTGGTAGACTTCATTTCTTAGAAAGCTAATCTTCTTACTATTTGAGGAACAAGCCTTTTATTTCCAGTGTGATAAATTAGCCAAGAGCTTAACATCCTGTTTACATCAGAAAAAAACACTTTAACATAAATGTTAGGTGGATGGATGGATCATGCTGAACCATCTTTGCAGTCCATATTCTTTTAGAAATTTCCCCTCCCTCCAAGGATATGTCAATCTCTTACATTTTGTTTCTGTATTAGTTTACTAATATTTTCAGCCGCCACTAGAACTACTGCATTCTCCTATTCCCCCCTCCCTTGGAACCAATGTCACACATAGTCTGGTGGCCTGTTTGGAACCTTCTAAGCAACCCACAAATAAACTATAGTATATATAGTTTATATCACATACCCATTACATGTCTATAAATCCTGGCAACTGAAACAGATTCCTTAGTAATAACTATGATGTGTAGTTCTATCATCTGGGTCACCAACTGCCACAAATAAATAAAGACATCAACAATCCCATTCTGTAATGTTAAGTATCCTGGATTGTACACCTCACTAAAAGTGCCTTAAAAATGGAGGTGGTGTTCTGAAAAACCGTACCACCCTTTTGATTAGTCTCTCGATGCAGTGCCGTAAACATTGCTGGTAATTTAAAATTTACTATAACTCAGAGCCCTGACATGATATGTGTGATATGAAGTTCTATACAGGTGTGCCTTCTAGGTTTTCTATCCTTTGTAGCTCGTCCACAAAAGTAATTCATGCAGCTGCAATCCTAAGAAGGCAGTATGAAGTTACTAGGAAGTAAGCTCCATTGAACTCGGCGAGACTCATTTTTGAGTATATGCTTATTTAGGATTGCACTGTAAGTATATTAAATACCAAAATTATTATAAAGTGAAGGATAAAGGAATGCTCCTTCTCCTTTGTAACAGTTTAGCTGATTGTCTCTATTACAGACAACTTTCTGAGAATTCACTAAAAATAATACAGCTCACCAAAAGTATAAAGACTTCCCACAAACAGTGCTGTAACCATCCATTTATAAAATGTTGGAACTGCATGCACAAAATAAAACAGCACTATTATTTAAGCACAGTATTGCTTCCATTTACATTCCTGCTCCGAACAATCACAACACATGTTCTAACCACCATCTTGCAAGGCAAAAGCCCAAACAGAAAGTTCACAACTTAATAAAATAGAAGCTAATGTTAGAGGCTTTCATTTTTATGGCATGCTCTCTGGGTGTGTCTTAATCTTCTCCTTACTAACTTGTAATCATATAAATAAAGCCTTTCAATTACCATGATCTTAAGTAGTAATAAAAAGAATAATAAATTACTGTGAGGTCAAAAACTGTCAAACACAACGAAGATGAAATACAGAGATGCAGAGTGAAGTACAAAAGGCCAAGCACATTTGGAAAAGTTCAGGTACTTTACTTCCAAGTATGCTTCAGTAGGAGGGAGCTGGCTACTGCTGTTTTATTTAATAAGGCTCCATATAAATTCCAGCTGCTAAACATGTTATAAGTCCATCTCAGAAACAAGTGGTACTGTTATCTGAGTAGTGCAAGAATGTTGCTTCCTTACTTTTATTAAAAGCATAGCATCATCCAACAGAAAATTCACCAAGCCCAAGTCTCTGTGCACAGCGCATTTTATTAACAGCTACTATTAGAAACTATTAGAAAGGGATGCGGGTGGCGCTGTGGGTTAAACCACAGAGCCTAGGACTTGCTGATCAGAAGGTCGGCGGTTTGAATCTCCACGACGGGGTGAGCTCCCATTGCTCAGTCCCTGCTCCTGCCAACCTAGCAGTTCAAAAGCACATCAAAGCGCAAGTAGATAAATAGGTACCGCTCCGGCGGGAAGGTAAACAGCATTTCCATGCGCTGCTCTGGTTCGCCAGAAGCGGCCTAGTCATGCTGGCCACATGACCTGGAAGCCGAACACCGGCTCCCTCGGCCAAGAAAGCGAGATGAGCGACGCAACCCCAGAGTTGGCCACAACTGGACCTAATGGTCAGGGGTCTCTTTACCTTTACCTTTACTATTAGAAACTAAGAAAAGGCTAAGGTGTAAACCATACACAAATCCAGAGTGGAGTCCCTAAGACAGTTGGATAGCACCTCCTTCTGGCAACTCCTGCACCCAAGCTGGTGCCAAACATATTGCTATGCTTTCCTTTGGGCCACATCAGTGAGGCCGAGAGATGCATCATGTTGTCTGGGCAGCCCAGGACCTTCACACATACTGCCCAGGCTTGCACTCTAGGGAAGTCACTTTTGTGTTGCTAACACAGTGGTTTGAGGCATACTCTATCATCTCTATTGGACAGATATTCCACTATCCCCTCCCACTTTGTCAGCTTTCTCCAACTGAGCATCTCCCATTCTTCCTTCTCATCTGACCACCCTCTCCACAGTGTCTCCACAGGACTCATGACAGCATGGGATGGAATCCAACGCGGCGTGAAGTGAACGTTCCATCAGCGCAAAGATTTCTCCCCCTCTCCTCATCCCATATGTCACCTAAATGTGTTCTATGGGTTCCCTCAACCCTCTGGAGCAGATTTTGGGAGGGTGCAGGGCCCATGTACGGGGACGAGAGGGGGAAAGTTTTGTCGTGCAGGAGACAATCCAATTGGGCAAGCAGAAATCCTTATACTGACTGGATGCAGTAGCTAAATACCATCTGTGGTGCAGAGAAAATGGATTGACATTCTCCCTTTTATATAATACTGGAACTCAGGACAATCCGCTGAAACTGATTGGCAAGAGACTCATAACATATACAAAAATATAACTTCTTCACACAGCCACTCAGAAGCCGTGATTTGGCTTTCAAACATTTTGGAAGTCAAAGGGACTTCTGGAACAGATTCCATTTGACTTCTAAGGTACGACTGTACCAGCAAACACCAGTTACTTGTGGGCTTCCCAGAGTCATCTTGTTGGCCACTGGGAAACAGGATTTTGATTTAGGTAACACTATTGGCTATCCAGCCAGCTTCTTCTTATGTTCTTTAGATGTGTATGTATGTTGCGAAAGCCTAATGTGTGTGTGTGTGTTGCTGCCATGCATGAATGATATAGAGCACTGTTTAAAGAGCCTCATGTCACAGATGTGACACAAAGCTCTATTTAAGTAATGATCTATAATGTCATTGACATTAAACATTTCATATGAAGAGCATGTATATAGCTTTAATGGATATTAAAGTAAACTGATGCGCTTATTGTGACAGCAGTTCATTCACATTAGCTATAAAACGTTTTTTTTTTATTACAAACAGTGGGGCATATTCTGCTCTCCCTTATACCAGTGAAAATCCATGAAAACTACTGAAATCAGTACCACCAACTTGAAGTTTAATATGTTACCTATACAGTTTAATATGTTACCTAGAGGAACTGTTCCAAAGTTATGCTTATGTAGGGATAGGATAAGGAGAAATTTACCAATGGAACCTGCTACTCTTTTGGCTAAGAGAGAGACTTATGTGATTACAGTACATCACAGAAAGACTACAGCAAATTCATGTGTTATGGATGAGGAGGGAGGGCTCAGGAAGGGGAGGCATTCATCTGAATGAACTTACTGTTACCTTTTTTTATTCTAAATAAGTCTTCTTTTTCCCCTGATACTGTCTGAATTCGAAACATCTAATTTAATCCACTGAAGGGTCCAGTCTTCCTTTTATTTCCTGTCTGTACTAGAGCAGTCGCCTGTTTCAATTATGACTTTCTCCAGCTCCTACATTTTTCGTGCTCCAGCTGGCTCAGAGTGCACTTCCTTGGAAGGTAAAATGCACTAACTGTGCTGATCGGAGACTGATAGCTGGTAAGCCACAATATTTAATAGCTGAGCTGATAAGAAGAAAGGTTTTTTAAAAACACGCACACATACAAACTATTTTTGAACCTAAACAAAAGGATATCACATTGCTTTGTGTTCAATTAAGCTCTATTTTAACATACAGAATTTCAAAATGCTTATATATATATATATATATATATATATATATATATTTTCATGCTTCTGGGAGTGAATACAATTTGTTTCTATACATGGGTGTTTAAGGCTTCTTTCCTGAATTTGAGTCCGTTACTGCTGATTTGGGACTATCTCAGGCCAATTATTTCATTGAACTGGACTGTGGGATTGATAAGGCACCATTGCAAAACCATGGTCTGCTAAAAATAAAATTGTTTTGTGTCAAGACGGTGAAAATGTCTCCAAGCTGTAAACACCAGCCCTTGTATTTCCCCCCTGCTTTATGAAAACCACAAATCTTTTCTTTCCTCTCCTCTTACTCATAGGGCAGTTTAATTACAGTTTAATCTCTTTCAGTAAGCACCCCTTGAGACCTTATTGTCCACGCAGTGTATTATCAAGACTACAGCTACAATTTACTATAGATGGCAGGGGCTCCTTTGGGGAAGGCCAGGAAAGTAGTGGGGAGAACTTTTGCTGAGTACGAAGCGCAAAGCTCAATCCAGCTTCAGAGATACTACTTCAGCAATTAGAGAAGGACTACAGAGGTGTTGATCAACAGTCTACCTCACCTCCTCTGTGGTATCAAATTAATCTAAAATAAAACTTCAAAGCTTATGACATTGTGTAGGACCCCAGCTGCAGCTAGCATCTGGCTACCTCGAGGGCAAAAAGAGGTGTCAAAGGAGGTTAATGAAGGAAAAACAAGAGTGCGGTCTTCTAAGCCACCCTTTCCAAAAAAAATGATTTATGCCAGCAATTTGCCGTTAAATCTAAACTTTCATTTTGTAGGATTTTTCCCCCTAGAAAGACAAAAAGAATTGTAAGAATATATGAGCAAAAGAAGAGCCCTATTGGATCAGCCCCAAAGGCCCACCTAAGTCCATCATCCTGTTCTCACAGTGGTCAGTAGGATGCCTAAGGGAAGCATGCCAGCAGTTGTCCTATTATTTCAATTTATAAACTGCCCTCTACCTGGAGGTCTCAGGTAAAAAACATTTTATATTACTCCCCCCCCAAAAAAAAATGTCTCAAGGGGACTATAGGTACTATGTTCAGCTGGAAGGGAGTGCCATAGGCTTTAGTGCATGAAAATCTGCTTCATCTTCCTGCTTGGTTGCTGTTTGCATTGGCTTGGCATCTCCGATATTGAACATGTCCCCTAAAACACACTGATGTTTCATTGAAAAGGAAAACTTGTAGCTTCTATGCTTCTAGATGTTTGTGATTATTGGGAACCGCTTTGAGCTCAGCATTTGTTGCTGGAAGAGTGGAATAGAAATACAGTGGTACCTCATGTTACATACGCTTCAGGTTACAGATTCTGCTAACCCAGAAATAGTGCTTCAGGTTAAGAACTTTGCTTCAGGATGAGAACAGAAATCGTGCTGCGGCAGCCCAGCGGCAGCAGGAGGCCCCATTAGCTAAAGTGGTGCTTCAGGTTAAGAACAGTTTCAGGTTAAGAACGGACCTCCGGAACGAATTAAGTACTTAACCTGAGGTACCACTGTAAGTGTGTACATTATGTCTGGTAAAAAAAAAATCAATTTAAAGTTAGACCATATTGTATTATACATTAATTTTCAGGACCTAGAGTGAACCCAAAGTAAACAAACAATCTGGTAATTTGACATAGGTTTGGGAGTCAAGGAGGTGTGTGGAATCAGAAAAAGAGGGAGTTAATATACATATTGAATTGCTGAAGGTTTAAGGGAGAGGACTGTAGTCCACTGACACTGCTTACAGTGATAGTTAAGAAGCATCCTATATCTCAAAAGCAAACATTCTCTTGAGTGCTGGTTCTTAAGTAGCCAAATTATGCATCCTGGAAAAGGGCAGAGCTGGCTGGCTGGAACCCTGAACAGCAACACCCCACAGTTGCCACATTACACTATAGGTTCCGTTTGTGGAAACAAAATTGCCCTATTTGTCAGAATGAAATGTGACTTCACCTAGCAACAGATCAAGCTGCCTTGGGGAAATTCATCTCGTGTTTTGGAGAACGCTGATAGCAAGGCAATCCTTTCTGCTATGAACTATATTTTTTCTATTAACAGAGTTTGCAAACTTCCGCACCGTCTAATGACAGTGCAGGAATGATACCGAAGTCCTAAACAGCTCCCCCCCTCTGTTCCACCCCCCTTTCTATTTTCTTTGCCTCCAATTTTCCTTCCTGAGGTTATTTTTACATTTCTGGAGCCATTAACATTCTCTCTACCACTTGGCTTTACTAAATGCTATGCCTCATAAAATAGGGATTTAAATCTTCACAGAGTAAATGAAATTCATTTCTTGCCCAGCTCCTCCTACCACCTAAGGTTTTCACTCTAAATGTCTGGTTACAACCCAATCACGAGCATAAAAGCAATTGAGTAAATGAAATATGATGTAAGTGTAAAATATTAGTGTCCAGACATGCAAGATGTATGCAGGTATTATGAAGCCTCCACAGCTGTAGAAGCCTGGAGCTCATGCAGTGCCACAGGTTTAACAGGATCCATTACCAGTAAGGAGTTTTATTTGCTTAATAAATTACATTCAAAAGCACAATAGCCTAGGCTTTTAGCTGTAAAATTGCCAAAATTTGTCAGTGACTGCTTTCTGGTTATAAATAGTCAAATAATGTACAACTCATTAGATTTTTGATTCCCTATGCAATTCTTTCGAGCTATTACTCAGAAAACATAAAAAGGAACTCTAGATGACATTTTATAGAGGTTATAAATTGCTATAAGGAGATGACATGGGATAAATCTGTAGGCAGGGTGAGGGCCACAGTAAAGCCAAGCATATAAATCAGAGTTAGTGCAATGTGTGGGCGTTCTGAAACAATCCCAAAATCACAAAGGTAGAAATAGATAACAATTGACTATGGCTAATGTTAAGTTAATTGTGGAGGAAAAAGCCATGGATGAATAAAAGTGTAAGCACTGTTTAGGCATTCTAACATCTACTATTAAATTTTATTTTTATTGAGTTGGATCCAAATATGCCCTCCTGCAGAAGGCATCCTTTGCTATGTAACCAGAAAAAGTGAAACTAAACCCCTAAATGCTGTTCTGCTTATACAAACTCAGCATAAAACCTGCTATAGAATCGAGCTATTATAGCAATGCATAAATTCATGTGCAAGCTCTTGTGGAACAGCACTGGCGGTAATTTTCTTTCCACTCGTGGTGGTGGTGGTGGTTTGGATCTAACACATTAATTCTTCCTCCAAGAAGCTCAGGGCACAGCAACTCATGATGTAAGGCACATCAAGCTGTTAGTGACTGGTCAGGGATCACACACTGTGCTCTGTGATTGGATGAGGACTGAAAGCCAGATTTCCTTGGCCCTTGTCTACCCACACAGCTCTCTCTTGTAACCTTCAGGTAACAGGCTTTAGGATCACATTTGGAATGGTTTTCAAGTGAAAGGTGTACTGAATCAGAGCAATGAACAGCCACGAGCCAAACGGGGAGTGCTTTGACTCCCATGGAGATCTGTAATGTAATGCCTAACTGAGGGAGTGGCCACTGAGACCATATTACACCAGTCCTTAAAGACCTACATTGGCTCACAGTACATTTCCGAGCACAATTCAGAGTGTTGGTGCTGACCTTTAAAGCCTTAAATGGCTTTGGCCCAGTATACCTGAAGGAGCATCTCCACCCTCATCATTCTGCCCGGACACTGAGATCCAGCGCCGAGGGCTTTCTGGCAGTTCCCTCACTGCGAGAAGCGAAGTTACAGGGAACCAGGCAGAGGGCCTTCTCGGCAGTGGTGCCCGCCCTGTGGAACACCCTCCCATCAGATGTCAAGTAAATAAACAACTTGACATCCCATCAGATGTCAAGTAAATAAACAACATCTGAAGGCAGCCCTGTTTACGGAAGTTTTTAATGTTTTATCGTGTTTTTAATATTCTGCTGCGAGCAGCCCAGAGTGGCTGGGAAAACCCAGCCAGATGGGTGGAGTATAAATAATAAAATGATAATAATAGTTATTATTATTATTATTATTATTATTATTATTATTATTATTGCTACCACTACCATCATCATCACCACCACCACCACCAGTGAAGCAAGCATAGTGGTATGGTTTGCTGAACTATCATGACACAACTGACCTCAAGATTGCCCCAGAACTGTTAAATGAATCCCCCTTCCCTACACCACATTTTTTCAAAAGCACTGCTTCTTGTACTTCTGGTTTAGCAGTAAATTGTACAACGTGAGAAACTGCTGTCTAGACACAGGCTTGGATGAGCAAGTTGCATCCCACCAATTATTTCACAGATGCAGCTGAAAAGTTTGGAAGATGCTCACATGAACTTAAATGTCAAATATGATGTCAAATAATTGTAGTAAGAGGATAGTATAATTGCTTTACAAAGGCCATTGTGAATATATTGCACCAAACAATTAAACTTCAATTATATTTAGCCTGCAGGGAGATATTTAAATGCAAGGATTACATTGCCGTAAAATGTTGTTATATTAACAGAATTGTAGAACTAGAACTCAAAGGTGGGAAGTGATACATTTCTTCCTTTTCCAAGCCCTGGGCTTGTATAGCAATCAGGTGCACAGCATCAGATACCACAAGTCTTAGACTGCTTACTAGGGACCAGTTACCATGACCTATTCACTCAATTGGGGAAACAAAGTCTATCAGGCTAAGTAAAATACTCGTCTTTGTCACAGTCACATTTATTTATGATTTATTACAATGATATCAAAGCCCTTCCCTAAAGACTGCAGGGGAAAGTATCTGGCCCCGCCTCTACTATTCTATCCACAGAACAACCTTGTAAAATAGCTGAGGCTGTAGACCTACTGAGAGGGTGGTGCAGGAAAATACATCTGTACTGTGCCAGGAGGCAGTGGGGAGTGGGAAGCAGACTTTGAAGCTTTCCTTTTAAAGTCTCCAGCCCTTTAAGGACAAAAGTCATGAAACAAAAAGCATTACTTCTGGGAATGCTGTACAATATTTATTTCTATTGTCTGTGTGCAGGTACCTAGAAATGCATTTCTTGAGCAGGTTTCTACTTCCAGAAAATTCAACTGCATATTATATAATTTCCAGTCACGGAGAATTCTTGCATAATCTCTTCTTGTCGTGCCAGAAGAATAGTGGATTGACACCACAGATATTAAAAACAAAATAAAGCAACTTTTGTATTCACTAAAGTGTAATTTATACAGCCTTTGCCTAGTTCCAGTGATATATTCTTGACTTCCACTTACCTAGATTTGAATAAACCCACACAAAAAAACCACATTTGTTATTTTAACAAATGTCTACTAAGCTTCTGTTCTATAAAACCCAAGGCTTCCCTATGAAAACTAGTCATCATCATTATCCTCATCGCGGCCACCATCATAACAGAATCAGGTTAGTGGTTGTCTCGCCCCCCCCCCCCCGTATAAGTAAATAAAAGCTCCTTTTGTATTAGGCTCTTTTTATCCAGGCGTAATATTGCTGCGGAAGAAGAAATGCTTTGTGTTCCTTCGTCCTATATACCTATAGCAAATTCAGTTTCTGAATTTTGATCCTGATGTCTCCAAAGCAACACTCTGCAGCAGGTATCAACAGGTTTGAAAGAACCACAGAAGGAGAAACCAAGGACGGGGTGGGATTGGGAATGGGAGCTGAAGGAGTGAGAACCCCCAAACAGCAACCGGTTTGGAATTGCCCAAGAAAGATGTTAAATTATTTTTGTATGCCACAACTGCAGCAAGAATTTTGTTAGTGAAGAATTGGAAAACACAAGAAGTACCAACAGTGGAAGATTGGCAGATGAAGATGATGGATTTTTCAGAGCTGGCCGACCTGACTGGAAGAGTCCGTGACCAGAAGGAGGAGGAGTACCAGGAAAAAGTGGATGAAATCTAAAGACTATTTGGCTAAATATGTTAAGATAATTTAATTGGGAAAGCTTGCAAATATTAGATAGGCTTAGGATTTAAATGTGTAAGGACAGGATTCAAGATGTTTAAAGCTAATTTAGAAAGAATGAAAGATGTTAAGTGATCAAGTTAATTTTTTGAGAAAATTGATTTTGGAAAACTGTTAAAATGATATATAATGAAATTCAACCAAGGGGATTTGAGGAAGTCAATAATGTTACCAAGATTGGTTTAATTATAGATAGGATGTATGTGTGTTTAAATTTTTGGAAAATTAATATTTTTTTTAAAAAAGAGAACCCCCCAAACAGCTCAATAAGTCATGAGGATTCTTAACATGCACAGAATGCTGACTGACCGCTGGGTGTGGGTGGGGGGTGGAAAACACTGGACTTAGTCCTCCCCCATTCTTAATTTCAGGCAAACATGGCACAGCAACATTTAGGATTGTTCCAAACTGCAGTTTATTGCCGCTCTTCTATTGCTTCAAACTTTTATATCTGTTCATTCATTTTATTCTCCCCTCGCGGTAGGCTGTGGAAGTCTCAGCAATAATGTCTTTCAAAACCATTTCAGTTCGAATCATCCTGAAGTAATTGCATAGGGCAACATCCAACACTATGTCAACAGATGCCCACTCTCTTTGCCCTTCGTTCCCTGCCCCCCTTTCTGACCCTCCAGAACAGATCTTGTAGGGGGAATTTCTTCTACTATATAGTGTCTGTTACACCCACCATTAGATTTCAGCTACAGAATTCAACAAAAGTTAACTACAAGGTTGTTCTAGAGTTATTGGTTCGTAGACTGTCCTCTATGCAATTTAAAAAATATTAATGTATTAATAAAGCTTGTCACTTACATCTACTCAGACCTCTTAAGTACATCTGGCCTGAGAAAGCCTAGAGTAATCTGACAAAACCCGAGAGCAAACCTGCATAATAAACTAAGCCCCTTGGGGATATTTACATCCTTTTGCTGAGTAGGTCGATTCTCCATCTGAGTTTCCTTAGATTCAGAGTCTAACATGCTGCTCTGCTGAAAGGAAATTGTATCCAACTTTAGCTAGCCTAGAGAGAGAGAGAGCCAACAATTTTAAGTTTTTGGAGGGGAACCCCATTTCCTGTTGCTCATATAAACTGCCAAAAGGAAAATTAATATCACAAAGGAGAAGAAAACACAGCCATAACTAGACAATTGCAACTGAAATGATAATTATTTAGCTCCAGGAATTAGCTGTGTGAGCTGAACTTTCCTTCCCAAGACTGTGGCCACTGTGGCCAAAGTAGTGTGGTTGCTTGTTGGCGTTATTCAATGGGCCTGTATAAAGAATACAGATGACATACAACATGCTATTTTTTAAGAAGTACCCATTGACCCAGACTCTGGATGTTCCACAGAAAGCTGAGGAATGCACATCCCTCAGGAGAACACAAATATTGGATGGGAAATTTGGCAGCCGAGTGTATGGTCCAAAGGGAATGCCAAACAAATACAGATACAGATGGAAAAATTAGGCATATAAACTCACAAGTATATTGAACAACAGTGTGGCAAACTTCCATTTCTTACTTAGGCACATTTCATGAGTTTTGGACAAGAGGCCAAGGCAAAATGCAATTTACATTATCCCACCCATCCCGCAAGAGACAGACTACTTAGAGCTGATATAAACAAGCAATTTAAAGTATCCAATTCACTGAAAGACACTCAAACTATAATTAAAATTAGTAATTATTTTATAGAACAAAAAACAAACAAAAACTAAAAGTCAATTAACTAAAAATGTCATGTGGCTCAAACCTAACATAAAAGCATATGTTGAAAGTACTTTAACATGGCCAATGAAAGTCTTCCTAGAAAATAGGTATTGATTATTTGTATTGATTATTGTATTAGCAGAGAGACATTATATTATCATTGAGAGGGCCCTCTGAGAGTTCTCTCTTTGGAAATTGTGTTAGGGCTCAGCAGATCAGATCCAAGGGATGAGGGTCTTTGAGTAGTGCTGCTCCTAGGGAGCCAAAAGGATAGACTTTCAATTTTGGAGCTCTTTTGATGAGCCTCACCATCTGCAAGGCCTTCATGTGAATCTGGGACTTTATTTTGTTTATAATAGGCACACCCACCCTTCACCACGAAACAACCTCAGAGTGAGCCACAACCTGCAAAAAACTACATAAATCCAACCAATACAAATATTTACAGAATCTACTAATCAATTCAATATGCACATCCCTCCATCACTTACATTCCGATGCCAAGCGGAAAATTTCACCTGGCGCTGAAAGCTAGACATTATCACCCTAACCTTGGCAGGAAGGTTTCATAACCAAGGTGCCATCACTGAGAAGGCCTGCTCACTTCACATGGTGGTCTGGGCTTTGTTTTGTGATGGCATAATAAAAACAGCTTCCCTTGGCAATCTCAAATCATGTGCTGGAAAAAACACAGAGAGGTACTTTTTCAGATAGGTGGGTCCTAAGCCGCTTGGGATTTTATATGTCAGACTTAGCACATTTAATGCAGGGTTCATTAAAATAGTCTACCATTACTAGAGAGTTTACTCTGGCCAGCCTATCTATGTGCAGAAATAGTCGTAGCCGATAGGCCAACCGTAGCTGGAAATAGGCACTCTTGTCACTGAAGGCCCAGACGGCTGCAATAGCAATAGTGGAACACCCACAGAATGGGGGCTGCTGTTTCAGCTTTACACAGGTCCATAGTTGCTGGGTGGGTAGCAGTGCCTAGCAGATATCATCATATTTGTAGCCCACTGCCACAGTACTGAAGGATCAGTCCGCTGCTGCTTCTGCCACCTTGCGACACACTCTGATTTGTTATGAAGCAGTACTCAGTGGTGAAAGGTGGTGAAAGACAGCCAGGTAACTGCTGCATGAGCAGCTGCTAAACCAATCCTATGTTTGCACTCAAAAGTAAGCAGATGTTACAGACAGGCTCTTGGACCACTCATGAACTGAGGCTGGGTTTTGCAAGTGTGTCAGCACTGAGTAAACTCAGGTGCCAGGCTGGGAGATAACTAAGGAGTGCAACACCAGCTCCTTTGGTTGAAAGTTTCTCAGCTGAGAAGGTCTGGAATAAACACAGGCCCTGAAGATCCTTGCCTGGTTAATAAAACAGTATCTTTCCTGGCTGAACTTCAGGCTCCAGCTCAGGCCCTAGCTATGTCTTTGGCTAACTGTGAAGGGTGATGGGAGTTGAGTTCCAACAACAACTAGAGAGCCGCAGGTTCTCCACTCCTGTTGCAGAGAATTAACAAATCAACTTAAAAGAAGCAGCCCACTTATTTTTACATGTGTGAACATCATTATTTTGGAAGCCTGCACCATAGCAAATAAGACAGGATGTTACAGGATACAGTGGTACCTTGGGTTACATACACTTCAAGTTACATACGCTTCAGGTTACAGACTCTGCTAACCCAGAAATAGTACCTCGGGTTAAGAACTTTGCTTCAGGATGAGAATAGAAATTGTGCTCTGGTGGCGTGGCAGCAGCAGGAGGCCCCATTAGCTAAAGTGGTGCTTCAGGTTAAGAACAGTTTCAGGTTAAGAACAGACCTCCGGAACGAATTAAGTACTTAACTCGAGGTACCACTGTATATATTTTGACTGCAAAAAGATGCTCTCTGTTGATTTCTTTCACTATGATTATTCTCTTAGCCGCATAAGAAAAATCCAGAATCAAGTGTTTGAAAATGACCCTTATCCAACTACAGGAAATGCAAAAGGGACTGTCCTCTATTTTAAGGATGTACTTTGGGGTCATTCAAATGTTCCCTTTTGGATTCAAGAGAAGAAAGTACAAAGCAGGCTGTAAGATTTTTTACCATCTTACTTTGGTTACAGTAGCAGAAAAAAGTAGTCCTGCAGCTACTTTTCACTGATGCTGTAAACAAAAGTGCATGTTTGTCTAAAAAGGTGTAATATCCTGCTTCACATAGTTGTGTGTCCACACAACAAGAGATCTCAAAAGACGCAAGAACACAAGGGCAAGAGAAGGCAAAGACAACACAGGGCAATAGTGTTTGGAGGAGGAAAGGATTTGAGATGAATGAATGGCAGTGGTGGGGGAATTATATATATTTTAGTAAGGGCCAGAAAAAAAATTATATAAACTATGGGCAACTTTGTGAGAAAGTAAAAGAGGTAATTGTTCACATTCCAAACATTTTGATATATAAACTGTGCAACCATCACCCATGAATAGGCCAGCTGTTAACAATTTTTAAATAAGATAATAATCGAGCTTCATGCCAAGCAATGGTTTTCCAGTGACTGATATTATGAAACATTGGTCAAAACATAGTTGTGACATAATAAATTTTAAAAAGAGAGATTCCGAAATGCTTGCTTTCTGTCTTTGCAAGGAGATGCGGTTTATGCCCCAATTAGGAAGAAAGGCCTTTCAGTATTTCGCTCAAAAAGATTCTCAGAGAATCACCCAAGAAAGTCTTTTCTACATGCACATCTGTTTCCAGTGTGATGTTGGTATGCAAACTATTGTCTATTGGAAGTGTGTTGTGGTAACGTTTGCCAGGGTTAAAGACTGGGTCAATTTGATCAAGGAGCTAAATTTAGCTTCTGTGCGGTTTTTTTGGAAAATAAATAAATAAATCCGAAGCTCTTTGTTTTCTTTGAAATCCTCTTCTCATGTTTCTTTCAGCCATAAAAGCAATTCTGAGATGGCAAGTTTTGAAAACTAGTTCATTTTTCATATTTGTCTCAAGCAGCAACCCTATGGATAACTATATATAAGGATCTATGCCACATGCTATTTATCAATAAAAAGTCATGTAAAGCATATTACCATATTAAGCTATTTGAGTAAAATGTTTTGTCCAAAGCATCATTAAAGGGAAATCAGGTTAGGCCAAAACAAATAGTTAATCTATTTATAGTCATGACAGCAAAGATACTAAGTATCAAAATGAAAAGTAAAAAGTAAAACAGGCAAATCATTTTAGTATAATATGCTTGTATGTACTTAACTGAATGTATATACTGAATGTATAATATGCAACTTTATGTATAATATGCCTGTATGTGCTTAACTGAATGTATATACTGAATGTAACTCCTCAATATATAATGTTCATATTAGCTCAAATCAGAAAGTTACTAGGTGAACATTAATATCATTTTAAAGAGTATCAGTTGAAACAAATCTAACACCCATATTTGTCATAGACACAGTTATAAAAGCATACCAGTAGCATTCAAAGGAATGCAAAATAAAAACTAATGTTAATTTACATGGTTCAATACATACATAATACTTTTATTTGTATGTGTCAGGGAATCAGGAGCAGGAGCACTGGGGAGAGAGGATTGGGAGAGCGAAGGGGAAGAATCCGAGGGCAGTGTAGGGGAGCATGACAGTGGCCCGAGAGATTCCATGAGCTTCTCCAGCGAATCAGAAGATTCCCAGAAGGGGGCGCCGATGGTCAGGGCAAGGAGGGTCCCAGGGGGGACGCACCAGAAACAAGGAGCCAGAGGGGAACCCCAAAGCAGCAGTGGAGGATCGGGACCAGTTTCCCCACCAGAGCGTAGTGGGGGGGAAGAGTCACATGTGTCAGGGGCAGTGCCTCCTCCAGAGAGGGAGTCAGGGCTGACCACGCCTCCAACGGAGGGGAGGTCAGTTGCAGCTAGCCCCCCCGAAGGGGGAAGCAGTGACAGCAGCAGTGGAACGGTCAGGAGGAAAGCTGCTGGCTGGGCGCGCGCGCCAAGTTCAAATGTGCAGGCGCGCGGAACAGCAGGAGACCCGGATGGGGAACCAGCTCCTAAAGCCCGCCGGAGGGAGGGAGAAGGCTCAGGGGAATCAGCGGGAGAAGAGGCTAGAAAGGGCGGAACCCCGGCGGGCAGGCGGACCCAGAGGAGGAAGGAGCAGCGGAGAAGGTGGAGCAAGGCTAGGATCTTAAATTGGTGTCAAGGGGGAGGAGACTCAGACGGAGCATCAGCGGTCTGACAGTTGAGACGTAGAGCTGCGCGCTGCGGCTCTGGAAGTGAATCTGAACTTCAATAAAGACTTTTATACTTAACAACGAAGCAGCGTTGGTCCTTTGTGAGCTGGGACCTAGGGTAGCTCTGACAGTATGCCTCCTTTCCACAGTTCAAATTATGCTCAAGGCATCTTACAAGATAGAATCATAGAGTTGGAAGGGACCCTAAGGATCATCTAGTCCAACCCCCTGCAATGCAGGAATATGCAGCTCTCCCTTATGGGGATTAAATCTGTAACCTAGGCGTTATCAGCACCACGTTCTAAGCAACTCCAGGCTCCATGAAAAAATACATAACTACAACATAACAAAAGCAGCCATAAACAAAACATAACCAAGCTGAACCATTTCCACATAAATCACAACAATATCTAAGATAAAGACACAAAAAACCAACAATGGCAACACCAACACCACCCTGCAAGAAAATACCCCAAACAACACCCTACGGTCTGACATTAACTTATATGCATAATATTCTCACAAATTTCAGTAGGACGTACAGGTGAATGCCCTCTTTCTGTTAGACTTATTTATAAGTGCCCAGAATGTACCTTTTGACATCTGTCTGCACTGGGGATACATTCAAAGATGGCACCTGGGAGATAAAAGTCCAGTTGATTCTGGAAGGACCATTGCTGTGATGGGCTTTCCTCCCTCCGCGGCATTTATTGGGTGGGGGGTGCTTTTGAAATAAGGAGGATGCTTGGGGAGTCAGGAGGACTGACCAGCAAGTGGGGCTATTTACCAATGCTTGGATTGATAAGTGACTCATAAATTGGTTAAGGGGGGCAGGGGCGGGGAAAGGGGCATCTTCCAGGTCTTCCAGGTCTATCCAATGCAAGTGTGTCACAGTCATTCACCATGAATACTACCATGCTCATGCAAATCACTGTCATTAATTGTAATTAGTGGCAGAGGGATCGCATGTGATGAATCCTTGAGAACAGCGTCTCATGGTAGAATGAAGGAACGGATGTCTGGATGAGCGGCCATATGATATATTCTAAGACAGGCACATCCAACAGGTAGATAGTGATCTACCGGTAGATCACTGGATGCCTGTGGGAGATCACCATCTCCCCCCAAAGAAGCTCAACAACTTTGATCTGAATCCCCAAAAACAGGGTTTTCCTTGCTAAAAAAAAGGTCAACAACTTTGACCTGAACCCCCAAAAAGGAGGTAGATCTCACTGCCAGTTTTTAACTCTGTGAGTAGATCGCAGTCTCTTGGGAGCTGGCCACCCCTGTTCTAAGAGATACTAGGTGAACCATTTCTGCATTATTCTTTCTGGGGGAGGGGGGAATTTATATATGACACCAAAAGCAATCACTTTCGGTCTTAAATTCTCCCGTTCAGTGCTAAGGGCCACCCAAGGAAGG
Organism: Podarcis filfolensis; assembly: GCF_964270895.1. NCBI lineage: Eukaryota > Metazoa > Chordata > Lepidosauria > Squamata > Lacertidae > Podarcis > Podarcis filfolensis. The sequence goes on along the minus strand of NC_139603.1, from coordinate 26,100,232 downwards.
AAGTCTTCAGGCACTAAAGACCATTAGCAGTGATGAGTGAAGCCACTGTCAGTTTTCTTCGCGCTGGTCTCTCTGGATTTTTGCACAAAGGAGGGGAAATTGTCGGCGCCACTAGGCCTCTGCTAAGGTCACCCTACAGCTGAACATACGCAATGCTATGCCACGAGAAGGAATGAATTAGAATAGGACGAGGAGTGAGTTGAGCCCTCGCATATATTAATCATCAGGGCAAGAGTCTCATGATGGGTTTAACGGCCAATGGCTGCTAGTGAAGTCGACTCCTCTGAGAAGAGAAGGCAGCAGAATTGCATTGGAGGCATCAAATGCCCCCCCCCCCGCCTCTTTCTCAGGAATGGTAAGCTCATCTTGGAATGTCAGGATAAAACATGAGTGCTGCAGTTGTACTTAGAGACGAGGAGGAGTGATTCACTGTTTCATGGCACAAGTGGAGGAGGAGGGGGCAATCAAAATTTTTACAAGGTGAGATCTATACCCTGAAAGCAACACAAGATTACAAAGCCCTTTCTGTCTTTCCCCCCTCTTTAGTCCCCAAGGGATCAGAATGGATTCTAATTAAACTGTAAATTACTTAAAATGAAGAGAGACATATGCTTATGCCCATGATAGGTCAGCTTTATGGAAAGGAATTCAGCATACATTCCCCACCCCCGGAAAGTCACAAATTAAAACCCTGAAACAGGTTTTAACATCTACAAATGGGGCTGAAGCATAAAAATGGAAGGCTAGAGCATTCTAATTGAATGATTATATATTTGTGGTAAACAGTCAAACTCAATTAGAACACTACATTAATCAGCAATTAATGAAAGAAAAGTGGTATCATTCATCGGTTCCACAATTACTTACAAATTTCATTCTATACTATAATTTTTTTCCTATACTTTAAATTCAGGATGGAGGTTTATTAATCCAGATAATAACATGTTATTAACTCCTTTTAAAGTAGGTTCCACTAGTAAGGTTCAATCTGAGCACTTGGCATCACCTCATCAGAATTTCAAGGAAATAGCCAATATAAAACAAGCTTCCCCTCCATTTTTTTGTTTTTGTTTCTAAAAAGAGTTAATGCCTTGAGATGATAAACAAACATGTGGCAGGCTAATAATTAGCACACAGTAATGATTTAAACTTCACCGGTGAACGGAAGAATGTTTTAAGTACTTTGTGAATATTAAGAACACATTCTCTCTCATCCTTTGGGGAAAGTAATATTCACAGCCTTATCCTCACAGTCATACTTAAGTACAAATCCCCGCTTTCATCAAAAGAACAATCTGACAACCAACCCCTTAACTTTACTTCACCCTCAGTTCTATAAACCACACTTCTTTCATGATTAACCACAGCACATTGTTAATAATAGAATACCTTGCTATTTTCTAATGCTTGTTTGGGATATGTGCAGTCTTCAAATGCCAATTTGAACATAGGAAAAACAGCATACAGTGGTACCTCATGTTACATACGCTTCAGGTTACAGATTCTGCTAACCCAGAAATAGTGCTTCAGGTTAAGAACTTTGCTTCAGGATGAGAACAGAAATCGTGCTCCGGCGGCGCAGCAGCAGTGATGCTTCAGGTTAAGAACAGTTTCAGGTTAAGTACGGACCTCCGGAACGAATTAAGTACTTAACCTGAGGTACCACTGTATAAATGCTTCTAGACCTGCACACTTACACCCCCATGTTATATCCCATCCATCTCAGTATGAGAATATTTAATCTTGTTTATTAATTCCAAGATTAAATGAAAAATACAAAAGCTTGTACTAAGTAGGCCTCATGTTACAAAAAGATGACACATTATTCTCTAATCTCCACCCCCCCCAATAACTTCAGAGCAAAAAATGGCTAATTTGCCCCAACTGCTATGGATTTCTCAGAAAGACAAATGTTGAGAAATATAAAACAAAACAAATTCTCACAATGTGAATTTTGAAGTAGATGACTCAGTGCCTCCTTGCTTGTCCTTTACATTTAATTTATCATACTGAAGAGTACTTTAGGGAACTCTTAAACATGGGAAGCGGAAAGTCTTAGTATAAATGGCTATTTATACAAAGATGGCAGTGTAGTCCCATATACAGACATATTAGCTAAAGTTGTTGCAAGCACTGCTTTTTTTTATCAGTATCTGTAGATCAAGCACTTCCTAAAAGAGGTTCAGAGGACTATTTCCATCAAAACCTCTCCAACAAAGAGGAAACTCAAACCCATTACACCACTTCTCTACATGAAATCTGATTTCTGCTTTAAGAAGTACTGCACTGTATTTCCTTCCTTTGAGTGATAGGATACAATAAGACTAGAACTTTAAAAAACTACTACTATTTTTCCTTTGGTGCCTACCCTTCCAATTTATTTGTCATAGTTTTATAGTATAATGCTATATAATAAGTCTCATTGAGTTCAATGAGGGTCCCTACCAAGTAAATTAAATTGAATTAAATTTTAGCAGACAGGCTAGAGCAGGGGTCAGCAACCTTTTTCAGCTGTGGGCCGGTCCACTGTCCCTCAGACCATGTGGTGGGCCGGATTATATTTTGAAAAATAAATAAATGAACAAATTCCTATTCCCCACAAATAACCCAGAGATGCATTTTAAATAAAAGCACACATTCTACTCATGTAAAAACACACTGATTCCCAGACGCCTGTGGGCTGGACTGAAAAGGTGATGGGGCCGCATCCGGCCCCTGGGCCTTAGGTTGCCTATCCCTGGGCTAGATGCAGTATATTCACATTGGATATTTATTTATGTATTTATTTTTAAAAAAATCCTTTAAGGTTTTCATTTTTTTTTAAGGTTCCAATATGCTTAATTAAAATATCACTGTCTGTCTTTTCCAAGATGCGGATTCCTTGCTTCACATGCCAATAAATGTTTTATTATTTACGCATATCATTTGCTTAAAGGGGAGCTTCCAGATTCCAAACAAAAGGCATGTGACCTTTGCAGTACAAATAATTATGCTGCAAACTCTTGGTCAAAAACAGGGGTCAGCAAGGTTTATCTTGCCTGGGCTGGATCGGTCCCGCAGAGATCCCTCCGTGGGCTGGATCGCACATGTGTGTGAGCAAGCACGCCTGCGATTTTTTGTGTCTGCGCATGGGCCTTAGGTTGCTGACCCCTGGTCAAAAAGGTTTTGATCCTTCTACGTAACAGTAGGCAGGGTCCACAGATTAAAATCTGGCTAAACTAAACAATTCTCTGACTAGAGGAAATACCACATTTAGTCCATTCAGACTTTTGATATTCTCTGTATGCTAGGACTGAACATATATACAATAACAAAAGGCACAAAATATATTGGCTGGGATTCAGAAATCTCCTTCTGCATGTGCATAAGCACTAGCATAAACAGCTCATGAGAGAACCTTGCAAAGAAAATCCAGAATATATGAATATACCTTGTACCAAGGGTCACCAACCTTTTGGCACTCACGGGAACATTTAGAAATCTGAAAACATGTTGTGGTCACTAGCACAAAATGGCTGCCATGGAGCAGTGGCTAGTCGCAAACTGGCTGCTCTGGTAGCCTTGCTTGTCACAAAGGACAAGTAATTTGTCCAAGAAAATACAAAACAGAGCTGGTGTTGAAGCCCCTCCTTTGAGCCCATGGTTTTCTACTTGCTCCTGCTTCTTCATCTTTCTGCAGCTTTCAGGACCATTATCCTCCTGAACCGGCTCTGTAAAAATGGGAATTGGGGGCCCTGTGCTCCAGTGATTCTGGTCCTACCTCTGGGACTTTGTCCAGTGAGTAGCATTGGGGGAGTGATTTCGGCCCCCTGGCAATTACACCATGGGCATTGTTTTATCCCCAGTGCTACATAATATGTATATGATGCCACTGAGAGTGGTCATTAGGAGTTTTGGGGCAAGGTGCCATCAGTATGCAGATGACACATGGCTCTATTTCTTCATAGCGTTTGGATCAGGAGAGGTTGAACAGGGTCAGACTGGTGCCTGGATGCAATGTTGGGATGGGTAAGGGAAAATAATTTGAACTTGAATCCTGCAAGATGGAAGCACGTCGCTTGTAGCTTTAGTGTGGTTGCCAGTGTTCTGTTTTATTGTTGCAATTGACGATTGCTGCTTTACAATGTTGGATTTAATTGTTAGCCGCTAAGGAAGTCTTTGTAGGATTAAAAGGTGGGATATAACTATCTGTAAAGGAAGCATCTCTCCCTCCCAGCTTTAGGCAGTTTGAATGACATTGGAGTCAAGGAGTTAAAAGCAAGGAATTATGCTCTGCAAACTACTCAAACCTTCCTGTTGAGAGTTCCTTTCACACTAAGTGGGAAAGGAACGGTATTAATAGCGATCGCTTTGCTGCAGTTTCCCACAGGTCTGAACAGGATCTGCAGATCAGCATTTGCCTCTCCAAAAGGAAGACCCAAATCTACAGCAGACATTGAAAACTCTGGGCCCCACAAGGAGGAAACAGGAGGACCTAGGAAACAAACCCAAAGCAGTGCCACGTATGAGGAAAGCCCATGCCGACTTCTAAAAGAATCTATGGGAAAAACCTGCGCTGAAGTCAATAACTGGTTTCTGTTTCTTTTAAGCTGCTCATTCAAGACTTCCTTCATGCTGAATCGAGGGGAATATTCTGTTCCAGCAGGAAATCTGTGAACTGCGGAAAAGATTTATCTTTATGCTTCATCTCATCTAACTCATTTGCACCAAAATAATCATTCTTGGCCACTGAAACCTCCAGTTATCTTCAGGCAAGTAAAAACACAATGAGCTACAGTGATCGGTTACAATGCCACAGTTACACTGTCCCTTCAACCGCACAAATCTCTCTACCTGATTTATCAACAGCTGTTACGGTACTGCACATATAGCTGTAAATGCTTTTGAGATCAACAGGCTAACAACTTCATAACTACAGAAAAACAAATGATAGCATGGGTGGATTTTTTAAAAACAACAACAACAACCCCCAAAATTAACCAGTTTTACTTACTGTGAATCTTGCTACTCACGTTTATTTATTTTTTATTGAAATAACAATGCTGCTTTTTGTTTTTTTAAAAAACATAACCTGTAACCTGACAGACTGCTGAAAATGCTTTTATTTGCTTAGGCAATACAGGCAGCATGGTCTGAAGATATTTTACTTTCAGAACTTGTCTTAGAAATTATAAACATAAAATGATTAAAAATGTGTTTTAAAAAATATGCACACATATTTTTTTTGTAAAAGGAAGAGAGAAAACGTAGTACCCTTTCACTTAATATTACACATCCCAAAGTAGGTAATCATTCTACTTATTATGTTAACAACTGTAAACCACCTACAATTACTAGCATGATCCCTAACCTCTGAAAGGTGGTAATCCAGTATTGGTTGTTAGCTGTCAAATTTATTTCCCTTTGGTGAAATATACCCTGGATTTAATTACCATTCTTGATACTTTATGGACCCAAGCCCAAGTACTGTGGCTGTGACATTTAACCCCTGACCCTTAAATATTTACCAGCTTTTAAACTGATTGTATACAATTATCCCTTCAAGTGTATCTCAGATCTATCATTCTGCCAGTGGGTTACATGTCTAGTCAATCCAAGTTGGACACTTTGATTGGATGGGAGAGATGTGGGCTGAAATGTTCACTTTAAGAAAACCCTCTGCTTTTTAGTGAATTGTGTAGTATGATTAGTATCTCTTAGCAGCAATTTCAAAACGAAAGACAAATTGAATCAAGAATAACGAATGGTGTTTGCTACAGTTTTATTAAATGTTCCTGATTATCCCAATGGGATCTCAGTTACTGATTATCCCAATGATTCACTTGTAAACGTGAGAAAGATACGATTCAACAATTATTGAGTGGGCCATACTTAGTCCACTTAACCCTCTCCATGATGTCTGGTCTCTGAGATGTGGACAGGAGGAATAAGCAGACATACTTCCAACTATACTCATAACGAACAAAAAAATCCCCTTATTTGGCTGATACAACTGTGGCCAAAAGGCCACTAGCTGTGGTTGGCATTGCTAGCAAAGAACACCCCTCTTTCCAGATCGAAGGTCAGAAGGGCGGATATTTGCCTAGTTTGAGTGCTTCAGTTTGAGTGTCTCTAAAGAGCTGTGAGAACATAGGGGTGATCTCCACCTTCCAAGCTGCAGGCTTGGGAAGCAAGGAGAGGGAGGAACAGTTGCCATGGCGAGCAAATTTGTGGGCACTATGCGATAAAAGCATGAACAAACAGAATTGGGTAATTCATCATAGCTTATACTTCAGTGGCGGAGTGTTCACCGCTGGCGCCCATCACAGAAGGTCTAAATAATCTCCATATATTTTGCCTGTTTAGTAATACATTTGAGAAAGAAACCCTGAAAGGACTCTAAAGATTGACCAGGAAACTTTATCCAAAGATGCTATGCTATGCATATATTTAACCCCCAGATGAAAACTACAGTAAAATACATGTGAGACTTCTGAGTGGTTGCATGAGCAGAAAATCTGCTGCTTAAAATCTTTGAGTAGGCCAATGAAATAGCTCTTCTATACTTGGGTATACAGCATAAAATTATTGGTGGCAGACTAAATGAGGTCCAATGACTATGGAGTATGTGGTGCAATAGCTAACAACAAGCACGTTCATATCTTATAATCTTGGTATAACCATAGATTTGGCTTGCACTTGCTCCAATGACAGCAGATAAAAAGGCTAAAAAAATCAACAGTACAATTTTTCCCCATTAACTCACTTTTCCATGTAGGCACAAAAGAGTCAGCTGGTACCTGATATGCCAGAGATTTTGAAGAGACAAAGAAGCAAATTTGGAGTCAATAATGAATAGAATATGTCCATGCCAAACAGCTTAAAGAGCTAAGAGTTAATTCCAAGTTAAGGGCAGCACTGGAAATACATTTAGATGTACCCAATATAGCTCAAAGAAAAAAGGGATGAATTCTTTACCATATGCTTACCCCACACCTTCTAGATTTGTAAAAGCAGATCCTGAAACACCTATAGGAAACAACTTGTTATAGGTCACCCATGGCATAGAAATAGTTGACCCTCCCTTTTTGAAAATGGTAACATAGGAAGCTGCTTTCTATTGGGTCAAACCATTGGCCCACCTAGCTCAGTGATTCGGTCAACCTCCAGTTCTCACAGTAGCCAAGCAGATGCCTTTGGGAAGCCCATAAGCAAGACCTGAGAGAAACAGCCCTGTCCCCACTTCTGATTCCCACCGACTGTTATACAGAGGCATACTGGGTGCACTGAGCACCCAGCTCAGTGACTGGCAGCAGCTCTCCAGGATTTCAGATGGAGTCTTTCCCAGCCCAAGCAGGAGATACCAGGGATGGAAAGCAGATGCTCTACCAATGAGCTACATCCCTTCCTCTCCTATTACCATTCACCTTGCAAAGTGAATGGTTCGATATTCATTTCTACAATAATATGCAAATCCAACAAGCACTTGTCAAAGTCTCAAAAAGGAGAACTACTAAGCTGGTGGGCACAAGGGAAGTGGCATGTTTGGTGGTGGGCCCGTTTGCAGGGCATGTTGCAACCTGGACCAAGTCCCACCATTGCAGGCCTTTAGAAGAGCCCTACAGACTTGCTTGTTCTCTGCTGCATTTCCTTACAAAGGTTTCATTGGGCTTCTGAACTGAACTGTACTTAGCTATAATTATTTACCGGATCCTAGTAATATATTGTATTTTGACCAGTTCTGTTAATGGTTTCTTCAGTGTTCCTGTTTTATTGTTTTGACGTTTTTATTATTTATGTTATATATTATATTGAAAGAATATTGAAAGAATAATGTTATATATTATATAGAAAGAAAGCCACCTTGAGAGGGTTTCAGTCCTTAAAAGCAGCTGTGCCCATTGTACCTGTTGTTATATTTATACCCCACCTTTTCTCCTTATGGAACTCAAGGCAACTTACAAATAATAAGAACTACTAAAAATACAGAAAAATCAATCATTAAAGAAACAATTAAACACTGATAGAATTAAAACTATATACATGTATGAGATATGTTTAAAACATACCAATAATTACAATAAAACAGCAGGGCACCAGCCATTTAACTAAAAGCAGTCAATCCCCAAAAGGCTTGCATCCCTCCATGCAGCAACTCCTACAGCTAAGCTGGTGCCAAATTTATTGTTCTGCTTTCCTTTGGATCGCATTAGTGAGGCCCAGAGTGTGGTCTTGTTGTCTGGGCAGCCCAGGATCTCCATACACACTGCCCAGACTTGTGCTTTGGGGAGGTCACTTTTGTTTGACTTCACCCCTGGAGGCGAACTCTATCATCTCTTGAGACAGACAGATGCCAACCAAAAACAAACAACACCAATATTAGAACAAGGAAGTCTTCACCTGCTGGCAGAAGGATGGCAAAGAAGGGGCCAGTCTAGCTTCTCTAGAGAACAAGAGTTCCACATATATTAAAAAAAATATGTATCAAAATTCATTCCACATTAATCCTCAGTTACAGAAAACCCAGTTTAAATACCATTTCAGTTTGATTTCCATCAATGCATCCTGCCTTCTGTCATTCAATAAATGTGTCCCACAGTCTTTCCTTTATTCATGTATATTAAAAAATGAAGCAGATACAGAATTACCCTTAAGTAATACCAGAATATGAGACAAACTGACAAAATTCAAGGTGTTCATTGTTCAGGCTGACGCTTATTCTTCCCTCAAGCTAGGGCACTAAAAAAAAAAAATCTACTTCATGAGTAAGGTAATGTATACAATTTGTAAGACAAGATTATTGAATTACAGCTTAATAGTTCATCCCCTCCTCCATCAATAAATGCCTTTCAGTTATCTCCATTTCAAGTCATGTTTATACAAGTAAGGTAGAGAAATTATGACTCTTCCGTGGTTTATTTTGTCAACATGAACTGTATTTTATAAGTTAAGATATAAGAAGAGCCTTGCTGGATCAGACCAAAGGTCTGCCAAGCATCCTGTTTCCCACAGTGGCCAATTAGATGCCTCGGGGAAACCCACAAGCAAAACATGAAGGCAATATATCTCTGTTCCAATTGTTTCCCAGTACCCAGTATTCAGGGGCTTGCTGGTCTGACCTTAGCCATCACATAGCCCCCATGACTTGTAGTCATTGATAGCTTTCCCCTTCATTAAGCCACCTTGTTATAGAGCATCCTATAAATAGTGCAAATAACCTTTCTAATCTCCCATAAGGATTTTTTTTTAATAATTTTTTTTGCTATGCTGAACCCTAAGTTCAACACTTTAACTTTAGTATATTGGCAAGGAACACTTCCCCCTGTTCAGACATTAACTCTCTGTCCAAACCTTTCACACACGAGAGGAAAGCTGTATACTACTGCCTCCTCTAAACACCTGTAGTTATGTTCTATCACCTGAGAGACATCAGCTAATTATATGAGATATTGATAGATTGCCATCTGATAACTACATCCATAGGCATGCCATGGAATGAAAGCAGAATCCAAGATGCCCTTTGTCTGGGGCTTTTTTCTCAGCCAGAAGTCACCAAAACTGAGTTCTGGCACCATTCAGGTGGACACCATTGCCATTATAAGAGAACAAGGACGGCATTCACGGTGAGTTTCAGCACCTCTTTTTCTAGAACAACAGCACTGCGATTTGTCCAACCAAGAAAGTGTTTTGGCAAAGTTTAAATTTGCTTGGAGGGATGTATAATAATCATTTTTACCCTTCCCTTTATCCAAAAGGGCTCCAACAGCAGCTTGCAAAACTCAGAAGTGAAACAGACCCTTCATTTATGTTTCCCATCTAAAATGCAGGGCATACAAGGAAAAATGGATGGGATTTGGGCATCAGTTCTTAAAACTATAGTACTTATAATGTCCCGCTGGGATGGAGTGCAAGAAATCTTGTCGAACAGTTTCTTCTAGGAGGCAGTAGAGAGTGGGCCAAAGGCAGCTAGTCTCAAAGCAGAGGAATAGCCTCTGATTCCCTTCTCTCTGCTGCTAGGTGACAATTGGGGAAAGCTAAAGGTAGCCCTGCTTCTCTTATTTCCCTCCACTGGTGTTTTATTGCATTTGGCAAACAGGACTGTATGGCAGGGAATTATTAATTCTAAATGTTACATGAGAATTGGGGTCACTGGGACCTAGCAGATCACTGGGCAATTGTGCGTGTGGAAGAAATGGTACAACTGGTTTGAAGGCATTTAATTTGTAGAGAAGGGGCCTCTTCACCTGGTGCTAGAGAAGCAAAGTTCAAGGTCCTGGTATTTTTACTCAGCAAGCTACCTAGGACAGACTGTGGGTATCATCTTAGTTCTATATGGTGTGATCTGATCCTAAGTGCTCACAAGCCTTCACGGTCAACTCTTGTGGTCTCATCAAATGGCAGCGGCAGGGAAAGGATGCAGCTCCACCATGCTCAGCCCAATGACTGCTATGGGACCAAACTGACATGGAGAAGCAGCTTTTCTCTCTTTCGCATGACCAAGAGAAATGAGCTAAAAGCAGTTTTGAAGTGTGATGCTGTATGGGTCAACAGGTAGAGGTCCTTTTGTGGACAGCTAGATTGGCCCTCTCACAAAGCTTTTCATCAGATGGTTTCATCATCATCATCATCATCATCATCATAATTTTATTATTTATACCCCGCCCATCTGGCTGGGTTTTCCCAGCCACTCTGAGCGGCTTCCAACAAAATATTAAAATAAAATAGTGCGTCAAACAATAAAAGCTTCCCTGAACAGGGCTACCTTCAGATGTCTTCTAAAAGTCTGGTAGTTGTTGTTTTCTTTGACATTTGGTTGGAGGGCATTCCACAGGGCAGGTGCCACTACTGAGAAGGCCCTCTGCCTGGTTCCCTGTAATTTGGCTTTTCACAGCAAGGGAACCACCAGAAGGCCCTCGGTGCTGGACCTCAGTGTCCGGGTGGAACTATGGGGGTGGAGACACTCCTTCAGGTATACTGGACCGAGGCCATTTAGGGCTTTAAAGGCCAGCACCAACACTTTGAATTGTGCCCAGAAACGTACTGGGAGCCAATGTAGGTCTTTCAAGACCGGTGTTATGTGGTCTCGGTGGCGGCTCCCAGTCACCAGTCTAGCTGCCGCGTTCTGGATTAGTTGTAATTTCCGGGTCACCTTCAAAGGTAGCCCCACATAGAGTGCATTGCAGTAGTCCAAGCGGGAGATAACTAGAGCATGCACCACTCTGGCGAGACAGTCCGCGGGCAGATAGGGTCTCAGCCTATGTACCGGATGGAGCTGATAAACAGCTGCCCTGGACACAGAATTGACCTGCGCCTCCATGGACAGCTGAGAGTCCAAAATGACTCCCAGGCTGCACACCTGGTCCCTCAGGGGCACAGTTACCCCATTCAAGACCAGGGAATCCTCCACACCTTCCCACCTCTTGTTTCCCCAAAACAGTACTTCTGTCTTGTCAGGATTCAACCTCAATCTGTTAGCCGCCATCCATCCTCCAACCACTCCATCCTCTTCACTTCAGCTTTAAAATATTTTTTATGACGTAAGAATTGCTGGATGAACAAGTGGTTTTTTAAAATACATACTGTAAAAGGTTTGCGTGGAAACTGGCTAATTTGTTATTCCTTACTCTAAACATTACCTGTGACCCGGCGTCGCGGTGGCAGTAGGAGGCCCCATTAGCTAAAGTGTTGCTTCAGGTTAAGAACAGTTTCAGGTTAAGAAGGGACCTCCGGAACAAATTAAGTACTTAACCCGAGGTACCACTGTATAGTTTATTTGCCATAGCAAATAACACTTAGTTTCATTTAATGGATACAAAGAATGGCCTCATTTGATTGCAATGCTAAAGCTTCCGGTTTGTCAGCTCTCTCTCCCTTCTTCTCCTCCAGCTTGGCTAAAAAGAAGCAAGAAACTCTTCATTTTAAGTAACCAGATATGGTTTGTTGAATTAAACAACTTCAAATTATGGTACCTTGGTACCTTGGTTTACGAACTTAATCCGTTCTGGAAGTCTGTTCTTAAACCAAAGCATTCTTAAACCAAGGCGTGCTTTCCCACAGCAGCAGGGGACTCAATTTACAAATGGAACACACTCAACAGGAAGCAAAACATGTTCTGCTTCCAAGGCAAAGTTCACAAACCAAAACACCTACTTCCGGGTTTGCAGTGTTCTTAATCCAAGTTGTTCATAAACTAAGCTGTTCTTAAACCAAGGTACCACTGTACTTGGAGTTGACTTGTTTCAATAAAACATAGTTTAGGTTAATCACAGTTGAGGGTTCAGTTTTAAACACTAAACTGAGGACAGGGAAACCCACAGTTTAGTGTTGCATCTGAACGAAGCTATTACACATAGGAACATATTTTAAATATATCATTTCCACAACAAAATATCAAAAAGTATCCCTTCAAACATTTACAAGGAGGAAAACTCCAACGCATAAATTTCCACTTCTTCTCTAAATACTCTAAGACTCTTATGCAAAGCCAATTCAACTTGAAGCTCAATGACATTTTATAAAACATATTATGCTATCAAATATTATGACAGAGTCCCAGTTGCACAATCACTTCTAACAAAGAGCTTTTAAAGCCTTTCCATCTTAATTGCTGGGAGTGCCTGGAAGGAGTTAAGAGTTCCTTGCAAAATCTAAGCTTCAGTTTTCACAATGAGGAAGTTGGCTATTAAAGACCTTTTGTACCTGTTTAAATTGTTCTTTCATGTAATTCAGCAATTTTTAAAGGCTTCATGTAAATGATCTCTTAATGCAGAATATTGTAAAACACTGCTTTTATTTATTTATTTGATATCCTGGCTTGCCCTCCGTGAATTAAAAATTGGTGGATATAGGAGGTTATCCCAACAATCCTGTGAAGGAGGTTACTCTAGAAAAGAATGACTGGTCTAGATAAGAACATCAGCCCAAATCTCCCTGCTCCAAAATGCAAATATTCACTGTTCACCTGTCTCACATGAAATTTTCAAAAGCTTCTTAAAAATATAAATTTCTTGCAGCTAGATAAATTGGCTGGAAAATATTTTTAGGAAAGTGCAATAGAGAGTGAGAATATGCATTATTATAGAATATCATATTTTTATTTTCCAGAACTGAGCTCTGCTTTGACCTTGAGTAAGTGTCAACTCAGGGATAGGCTCTTCTGGATAGAACCCAAGAGGGACTTGCAACTAATTAGAAACACCTGGTCCCCACCCCCTTTGGTATCCACCCTTGAGAACACAGCATTTTAGTGCTAGTTATCTGATCAAACTCTCACCAGCTTCCATAAGAAATGCCTTTACTGAGATGCGTTTCCAAGCGATACCAATTGCAGTCTTTAATAGCTGCTACAATGTCCCATACGCAGACAGACTTAAGTTTCTGTGGTCACCCTTAGGCGGAAGACATCACTCATTATCCAAGTTTGTAAGTTTGTAAGTTTATTGTTCTAGCTAAAGGCCATGACAAACTTTAATTAGTTTATTACTGGTATTAATAAAATACAGAACATACAGCAACTCATTATCTGTTAGCCTGCCTCTTACATACAGCCCCAAGAGATGCTTCACACAAGCAAGCAACTTATGCCAGACCCGGCATAAATGGTCCAGTTGTGGTTTTTTTTTTTTTTGGTGACAATAGCTTTGTAACACACACAGTGGCCCTCTATGCACTGGCGGGAGGAGGGAGGGAAGTTGCTAGATAAAATTGCCATAAATTGTTGTGGTGATTTGGAGGTTTAATTTGAAATCAACCTGGATTTGAGTTTGTTGGTGATTCTGGTAACGTCTCTCTTACATCATGGATGTTGGCTTATATTATGGATGCATGATCTGTATTGTTTTATTGGTAAGGTTGCTGCAGATTTGTCATGGCCTTTGGCTAGAGCAATAAACTTATATTGATTGAACTGGATCCTATATCCACTGGAGTCCCAAAATCTCATCAGTAAAACCAATCCTGTTTTAAGAGTCAACAATATGGTCCCCATTTATCAGAATGGCTTGAGATCTATCAAAACCTTTGCACTTGTGATGTTAAAGGTAAAGGTAAAGGGACCTCTGACCATTAGGTCCAGTCGTGACCGACTCTGGGGTTGCAGCGCTCATCTCGCTTTATTGGCCGAGGGAGCCGGCGTACAGCTTCCGGGTCATGTGGCCAGCATGACTAAGCCGCTTTTGGCGAACCAGAGCAGCGCACGGAAATGCTGTTTACCTTCCCACCGGGGCGGTACCAATTTATCTACTTGCACTTTGATGTGCTTTCGAACTGCTAGGTTGGCAGGAGCAGGGACCAAGCAATGGGAGCTCACCCCGTTGCGGGGAATCAAACTGCCAACCTTCTGATCAGCAAGCCCTAGGCTCTGTGGTTTAACCCACAGTACCACCCGCGTCCCTACTTGTGATGTTAGGGTGAATCAATTACTGGGAAGAAATTTGCACACAATGTTTATCTAATGGCTAGATTAACTAGTCACCTGCAATGTTCTAATAAGTGGTAAGGAAATTTTACCAAACATTTCCATCTAACAAGAAATGTAGGGAAGTAGGGGAGCGGGAAAACAAATCTTCACACCCCTTAACAAGAGATCATGTGACCATTTTATCATGCACACCAGATTTCAGAAGGCTAGTATGTTAGACACACAGGTGTGGCAAGCTATCTTTCAATAAAGCTGGATAAGGTGTTCCCGTGTTTTCAGACACAATCTAAAGGAAAAGTCATAATAAAAGGGGTATGAGATTTAGATACCTGAGTTCTAATTATGTTCCAAAGCATTATTTCTTATATTAGTGGCCTAAACTTGGTACCAGGGACAGCTCAGATGAGCAGATGACAGACCATCAGTCTTTATCCCCCAACGTTGTGCTAGCTGGAGAAGGCCTCTACCTGTATAATCAAATGAAAAGCATTCAGCTATTATGTGTAAAACAACGGTGTGCGCAAGTTTACGGCCAGGTACAGACCCCACTGTTCCCATGGGAACTGACAGGTTGCAACATATCCTATTTAAACAGTTGGGCGTGGGGAGAGGATTTCCTACCTAATCCTAAATCTGGCCCAGTGTGGTTACTGATCATTGTTCATGCATTGTTCTTTCTTATGGCCACAGATCCGAGAATCTATCACGATGATCTGAATAACGCTGCTAATGTCAGTCTACAGTTAAGTCACAATGCTATTTTGTTTATCAGAACTGGAATTGGGCCAGGCTCTCTGTGCATTTGATCGGCTTTATAATAACCCTGGATGCACCTGCTAATTTTGCCTCTGGGTAAACTGTTGAAAACTCTTCCAACTATTTCTTCAAGTTGGGGAGAAACAAAGAAACATGAGATTTTTTTTTTAAAAAAATTTAAAGTCCAGATTAGGGAATTGGAGATGCATTAATTAAGGAAAGGAACAGGGTCAAACTAGAGGCTGGGAGGCTAACAAGCAGAAAGAACACAGCAAAAGAGCTCACAGCAGGGTAAGAGTTCAGTTAATTTATCCATGTGATCTATTCCAGACGCAGTAATGATACATTATTGGATACAGACCTGCAACTGCTTACACTAAGACCAACCTCACTTAAGTGTCATTACTCTCCCTCCTTTAGAAATATTGCTGTTACTCAAACCTGTTCACAGCAAGGGCTTTACTCAGCTGGCAGTCAACTAACTTTTGTTCTTTGTGATGCTCCTCCTAATTCCCCCCTCTCTGCTGCGGGAATTAGGCATAACCGCCACCACTTTAACTGCGGAACACCCAAGTTGATCCAACTCTATGCGATTCTGAGTAGTTTATTACACAGAAAGCCAATCCGCTAACAGCCAATTATAAACAGCAAATACTATATCAAGCAAGTAGGCAAAGTGGTGAAGAATTTTTGGGAGATTTACTATGTGGCTTCAATCAAAGCCTCATTCTTACCGTTTTAAAGGAACAAAAATAACAGCAAATCTCATGGAAGTTCACAGGAGGAAGTTCTGAGCTTTGCATGATTTCTTTGAACAGAAGAATAAAGGTCAAATGGTTTACTGTAATTTATTCTGCCGCCAAGCAATTTAATTATGATTGATGTGACTAAAAATCAAGACCACAAAAGAACAATCTTATGACAGCATGCTCTTTTTTTTTTTTGGTGTGTAAGTCCCAAGGTGAATAAGAGCAATGCATTATGTAGCCAACAAAGGAATGCAAGAGGACTTTTTTTTTTTAAAGGGGTGGTGGTGGTAAGCACTAAAACTAAATAATGTACGGAAAGAAATACTGGAATTGGCAGATGTAGCATGGCTCTCTGCCGTCCACAAGTCTCTAAAAGCGTTATGTAATTTGCCTTCATATTTTTAAGATAGCAGAAGTGTATTACAGTCTCCTCAAGGTGGAAGATTGAATAAGGTTTACATATATTTTAAAACCAAATCTGCACAAGGACTACCAAACCTCTGCTAATAAATAGCACCACACGTCTTTTCCTTATGGTAAATGTGCAATAAATGACAAAAAAATATTGACTATCTTTAGACCCTGTTGGTGAAGTTCATCATCAACTGAGATAATCAATAAATGCTCTGGAAGAGAATACATACAGGAATAGAAGGTTCTCTATAATATAACACATATATGGTCTATGTTTCAGTGTGTGACTGCTATCCCCAAATATTTATCCAACTTTCAAAAACTATGTGTAAGTCTGAAAGCAGGTCAAGATTTTAGAATCTTTAGAACTCTGCCTCCCTATTTGATTGTAAGATGGATGATCCCTCCTGTTTGCGTGTGGCTCAGTTAAACATGCTATGTGTTGTGTAGAGATGGTGGCAGGGCCTTTGTGGTTTTAGAGATGTTCCCCAAGTCCAATGGTTCAATAATGCATTGAAAGTGTTTTTCTGTGATGTGGACTGCATCTTCTCTTTATGGAAGATGCAGTGGGATTTTTTTGTGCATGAGAAAATTAGATATGTACATCCATTTGCACACAATAATTCCACTATGATCTCAATGGAGTCCATGGGTGATATTTTAGACATGCTCAGGGTAGACCTACTGAAATCAATGGATCTTGAGTCTAACACTTTACATATTTGTAAAGCAAGCATTAGGCTGTGACACAAAAAAGTTCCCCATTACAAAGTCTGGACAGCATGCAATTCTGCATTACAACACTAGCTCTGTTATGGGCCTCTGCGCCCCAGCCACTGGGGCTTGCTCTGCAGAGAGGATCTAACAAATATTGAATCTCCTTGTACAAAACTGCTGTGCAAGGGCTTGTGCTAATGGAAGAAGATATCTGGATTTCAGTTTGCAATGTTCTTCTGCTAAGCTGGAAAGGGCACCTTGGGACTCAAGGCTAAGTAAATCATTCCTTTTAAAGACCCTTCACTGTTAATCAATTACACTGTTGCTTATTACCTACAAAGCCCTAAATGGCTTGGAACCAGGATATCAGAAGGGACACCTCTTTCAGCATGAATCTGTCAATTGCAGTCATTTTTGGAGGCTCTGCTGTGTGTTCTGTCACCAAAACAGATCCCAAGGGATGCTAGAGCTGGGATGGAGCCATTTCAGAGAATGTACTGTGCTTCTAGAACTCCCCCATAAGGGAGACAAGACTGGTGTCTTTTCAGGTGGGCTGTTAAAATATTTCTGTTTCACCACGTTTTCAATGTATTTTATTTTTATCTAGTTAGCTTTGTATTTCTGTTTCACTTTGAATGTTCATTTTAACTGTATTGATATTTTATTATTATGAACAACCTTGGAGGGTCTCTTTATGGTTGTAAGATGGCATAGAGATATTTTATAAATAAAAATGCTATTTGGTTGGGCTCCCCTGAATTACAGTTAGCCTGACAATGTCTCCTCTTAAATATATCTATCAAATTTAGGTGAAGTACCAAGGTAGCTCATATACCTATTGCTGAAATGGGGACATGAATGAGAGAGATTATAATGTTGTGGTTTGGCTTAACATGATCATATTTGCTAAGTAAATAACTATGAATAGTGGTTTCCTCTGCACTGAAAACTAGGAAAAACAGGTTTAGGATACAATTCTAAACAGACTTAGCTAGGCAGTAAGCCCCAATGAACACAGTGGGATTTACTTCTGAGTAAACTTTCAGATAATTGCTCTGTTAGATTAGATCTGCAGATGCAAGATGATGCTATGTGCATAGATTGCATTCAGAGAATTTTCTTCTCATATTAGAATTCACTAAATCTGCCTCTTATAACAGTTCACATTTATAATAATGCATCTTACCTCATGCCCTCTGGACCCTACCCTTTCTGGCTGGAGAAGGTTAGCCAGAGTGGGATGACCAGGTGGGTCCAGGGTGTTTTGAATGCACCATTGTGTGATGGGGTGGCGCCTGCTGCTTATGAAGTGACAGTGATGTGGCCACTTTTAAAAAAGGCCACCCTGGACTCTGGTATGTCCAATAAGTTCTGGCCTATCACCAATACCCCTATTTTGAGGAAGGTGATGGAAAATATTGTGTTAGAGCAATTGCTAGTGTTTCTGGATAACACTGATAATCTGGATCCACTCCAGTCTGGGTTCAAACCTGGTTCTGGAACTGAATCAGCCTTGGGCTCTCTGATGATCTTTGTCAAAGGGACAGGGTGTGCGTGACCCTGTTATTCTTACTTGATCTCTCAGTGGCTTTTGAAAGCATTGGCCATGGTATCCTCCTGGATTGACTGATCAGGATGAATATCAGAGGAACCGTATTGCAGTGATTTTGTTCCTACCTGTGTGTTCTGAGTCTACAAAGGAGCACTGAAGAAGTGCTGCTTTGCGTCTTAGCACCTGTGCTATGAGGTTGTGCAGGGCACAATTTAGTTGCCAATGCTATTTAACTACACAAAGCCAATGGGAGCAGCAGCTGGGAGTTTTGGAGCTCTATTTCCCTGTAACATCTAAATCAGCATTTGCCCTAGTCCTGAATACACAGTGGTGGACTGGATGAGGGCCAATCAACTGAGTTTGAATCCTGGGAAGATATAACCTCTGTTCTTAAGATAGATAGTTTTGGTCCTTCTGAAAGAGTATTTTGAGATAGGAGGGAGTATTCCTAGATACATCTTTGTCATCAGAAGCCCAAATGGTCTCTTTGGATAGGAGTATTTTTTTACCAGCCTTGTCTGCTATACAAAATACCAGCTGCAGCCATATTTGGGTCAGGATATCCAACCACTGTAGCTCTTGCATTGGTGATTGAGACTGTACTACTGCAGTGCACTCAACGCAGGGCTGCCCTTGGGCCTGCTCCACAAGCATGTTATTGCAGAATGCAATGGCTAGATTGCTGGTGGGGACAAATGGCTGACAGCATGTGACAGCTCTGCTAAAACATCTGCATTGGCTTTCCAAATGCTACTGGGCCAGGTTCAAAGTTCTTATATCAAAAGACAATGCCTGGAGCAACTTGGGACCCGAATATCTTAATTACCACCTGAGCCCTTATATTCCAGTTCTATCACTGAGATCACCTGGAGCACTGCTGTTACTTGTCCCCCACATTTCCAAAGCTTGACTGGTTTCAGCTAAAAGTTGGGCATTTAGCATAAATGGTTCCATGCTGTGGAATACACTTGCAGTAGAGGCTCAGCAGGCATCTTTGCAACTGACTTTCAGGCATTTCTTGAATACTTTTTTAATGTTGATAACCCTATTTAGTAGTTTACATTTTGTTAAGATGAGCCAGTCATCTTAATAATTATTTTGTATTTTTTATGGTTCCATTGCATCTGTATACATTGTAGTACAATGCCTTGATATTTTATGACAGGACAGTTTATACATATTTTAATTGACTAAATAAATCAGTAAAATTTTGATCTTCGGGTTGAAGTAAGGCATACACACTGATTGACTTGCTCTGTCAGAAAAAGAAATGTCCATTTTTTTAAAAAAGTACACTGTATTTTGATGGTGTGGTACAAGTTTCAGACATGTAAAAATTCTTTATATTTCTAAAAAAGAATTAGCACATGCACCAAGTGACATATATTGATTTAACCATATTGAATAAAATGGCAAAAGGCATACACATTTCCATACCAAGCAATTTATTTTTCATCTGCTAAGTTTTGTGACTCATGTTGGGTAATTTTTAATTTTTTTCAAAAAAAGCTATTCTGGCTCTAACGCACATGCCAGCTCTCTCAAGTCCCTTAGCAATATTAGCAGCAGACAATACCCACACTATTTCCAAAGCATAGACATGAGCAAAGAGTAATATAATGATACTGTCTGTGGCTTGGTGGTTCAAGGTTATGTAATCATTTCCATTATAAAACCCAATCTCAGAGGTCAATAGCTTGGCCATAAAAACCTCACTCTTTTCAGAAATTGAGCTTAAATTTTCCAAAGTTATATAGGTCTCAGAACTAACAGAATTTAGTAATCTAAATTATTTTGTTAACTTTCATGTATTTATGTGCGTATTTTGTTAAACAATTTGAATGATTCTCCAGAAAGCCAGGAGATAATGCAGCACCCACTGCCCTACATATACTTAGGTTTCCACATGTGTTGTTTTTTTCCTCCTTATCTAATTAAGGCTGCAGTTCTAACAATGTCTACTCAGAAGTATTTGTTGGCATCTGTCTGTCTTGAAAGACAATGGAGTACGCATCCAGGGCTGAAGTAAAACCACTGTGTTAGCAGCACTGAAGTGACCTCCCCGGGGTGCAAGCCAGAACAGTGTGCATGGAGGTCCTGGGCTGCCCAGACGATAAGATGTGGTCCAAAGGAAAGCAGAGAAATACATTTGGCACCAGCTTGGCTGCAGGAGTTGCTGGAAGGTGGTGTACTAGGTGCCACCCAACCATTTTAGGACTCCACTCTGGATTTGTGTATGGTTTACTTTTTTTAGATGGGCTACGAACCCATCTAGGTTGACGAACCCCATCTGCCCTCACTTCCCTCTACAGTTGTTGCAGAAACCGCTTTCTTGACTGTTGGAACCAATATTGCTCTCGTGCGCTCAATCTGCTGGAGCCTGTCTTTGCGTGCAAGGGAAGTCCCTAACTCACTGAGGATTCAAGTCCCATAGGCTGCCCTCACCTGGTTTAGCTGGCCAGTCAAAGCTGTTTCTCGGGGTGTGGCCACTGTCACATGCTGGCAGCTTCTAGGAGCCACAAGTGAGAGCTGAGTGCAAGGTGGGGACCAAAAGTGGGCAAGCTGCACCAAAGGAGTATGCCATCTTTGCCACCAGAGGTACTAGACCTCTCCTAACACCCCATACACCCCACTTAGAAAGAAGTCCTATTGAATTCAATGGGGCTTACTCCCAGACAAGAGGGGTAAGGACTCCACCTTATTTCATTTATTAAATTCTTTTTGGTATTGAAAAATCTCAGAGCGCTTCACAAATCACACCGTCAAATACATAACACTCCCTGAGCACAGCTGATCCCTGCTAAAAATGGGGTTTGTAGCTACACACTCCCCTAGCTGATTGTTGATGGCTACAAACCCTGCTTGGACCCTGCAGTCAGTTGTTCCTGAGTACAACTAGTCCCTGCCAATGTAGGGTTTGCAGCCAGTGCTGATCAGCTTGAGCTAGGCTGCAAAGGAAGGAAGGAAGGAAGGAAGGAAGGAAGGAAGGAAGGAAGGAAGGAAGGAACTGGGAGTGCATTTACAATTTACTCCTCCCTCCCTAATTTCACTGAAGTTATCTGACAGGACCCTGTCAAAGCAGTTTGCATGGGGTGGGGGAAGCTCAGTAACAGCAACAGCAGCAGCAGCAGCAGCAGCAACAACAACTTTTTTTATTTGTACCTGTCCATCTGATTGGGTTGCCCTAGCCACTCTCAGAGGCACCCAACATATATAAAAACAGTATTCTCCACCCCTGTGCTTTTGCTTGGCTGGTTTGTGTACCTGAACTGTGCTAATGCCTCTTGTTTACATGGATAGAGGACAGGAAGGTGTATTGAAACCTCTGAGTTTGCATGGCTGGGATGTAGCCTATAGTCCAAAGGTAAGAGCCACATCCATTTTTATCTCTGGCTCTGCCCACCACTGGCATGTAGTCTTCAGAAGGTTCCCCAGAAGGGGATATGACCCTAGGGCTGAAAAGCATTTCCCACCCCTGGTTTAGATTGAAAGCCTTCAAACAAAGGGTGGTGTGCACTTTTCTGCATCAAGCAGGAGGTGGACTAGGTGTTATGAACTGGCTGAAGAGGTTACAGGGTTTAGTGAGCGGGAACAGTCTGTTCCAGAGAGCAGTTCAGACTCCGAGGCTGAAGCAGAGGCTGGAGAGGTGGTTGGCCAAGAGGCAGATCTGAGAAGCTGCTGAAGAATCCAGGGAGTCTCCCGCCCCTGCCGCAACTAGCTCCCCTCCTCCCTGGTCTCCAAGAACACACCAAGAAATGAAAAGAGCAGAGCAGAGACTGGTTGTACGCAGACACTGTTTGCATTTGCTTGGGAAAGACCCTGGAGAGGAGGAGCCTTAAAGAGTGGCAGGAAGTCCTCACAACTGCCTCACTGGAGCAAGACCTACTGGGAAGAGTTGTTGGAATCACTAGGCCTGCGCTGTTTTGGTTTCTTTGAATAAACAGTTAAATGCACTGACACTGTTTTCTATTGCCGTCCCTTAATTCCAGCTCCTGATACTAGGTAACTCCCAACTCTATTCTTATACGAGAATTACAATGGGTTCAACTTCAGGGACTTGTTTAGCCCTATAATTCTATATTTCATGTGAGATGTTCTTATGGTAGTAGAATGCTTTATCCATGGTGAAGTCTAGGGTCTTCGTAATATGGCACCTTACTTAATTAACAGAGAAGCAAAGGGAGGAATGCTCACCAGATCTGCCCAAGGCTACATTAATCAAGTTGATGAATGGAGATAGGGAACAAAGATACTTCACAAACGTAGTGAAGAAGGGCTAAGTGACTGGAGAGGGAGAAGCTTACAGCCATCAGCTGCTAGGCAGTGGATGAAAGGACTTGAAGGTCCTAAAGCAGCAAGCATGACTCCAACTGGGATGATGCAGGTTGCATTTTCCATGCAAATCATGCAGAACTGGTTATTTGAGGATCACTGAGCACACAATCATGGTTTATTGTTCTTACTTGTTTTTATCATCTTGGAATATTATTTAAAACAAAAAAATAAATAAATAGGCGATCCTTGTTGTGTTCCATATTTCAAAATCATGTGTTTGAAGAAGCTGGAAAATTAATAGAATTTTTACGTCTCTTCCCCCACCCTCCTGATTTATATAGAGAGCGAGAAGGCAGAGAGAGTGTGAACAAATGAATGCAAGTGTATCCAAGGCAGCAAACAAATGCATAAAGGTAAAATGGCACCTCGGGTTACAGACACTTCAGGTTACAGTTGCTTCAGGCTACAGACTCCGCTAACCCAGAAAAAGTACCTCGGGTTAAGAACTTTGCTTCAGGATGAGAACAGAAATTGTGCGGCGGCGGCACAGCAGCAACGGGAGGCCCCATTAGCTAAAGTGGTACCTCAGGTTTAGAACAGTTTCAGGTTAAGAACGGACCTCCAGAACGAATTAAGTTCTTAACCCGAGGTACCACTGTAGAGCAATACATCCAAATTGTCAATTAAAAGAAACAATACACAAAAAAATACTACAGCCTTTACTAAAACGCCCCACCTGAGATGCCTGTTGCAAAAGGTAAATCTGCATAACTGTAAACAAGCAGACTGTTAAAATTTAAATGATAAACCCCTAATGTTCTCTCCCACAAAAAAAAACCTGGGAATTTTAACCTGTACTGCTTAGAGTTCCCACTACTATGGGAAGAAGGAGCACAGAACAAATACGAAACAAAGTAATTCGCAATACATCAGCTCTCCCACTGATTGCGAGTCTTGGAAAATATCCTCTTGGAGGGAAATGGGCTGGGAGCATGGCTTGATATGAGGTGTTCTCCTCTCCCCCACAACAATACTTAATCCAGGTGTCTGCTGACTTGAGCACTTCTGCCAAGTTCAAATCAAACAGCAGTTTAGAGATTAAAAATAAACTAAAATACAACGCTTGGGAGTTTGCCAGCGGAGTACACAATATAGGTCCGCCGATATCCTCCCACAATCTCCCACAGGTCTGGAGAAGTGGACAAGAATTGTGGAGCAGAGTACGCAAGAATGCAAAGTTAAACAGATGTCCTCGCGTTTCGCATGGTAAAATTGGGGAAGCATTTGAGATGAAACTGGTGTAGCAGCACCGACTCTGCTACAATCAGGCACTTTGTGCTATTGCTGAGCAGGGCTGATCGGCTGGGTTGGAGTCCTTACAGCAGGGCTGAACGGGTTTATGGCCACTATTCCTGGAATTTAACAATAGGATTGGAATGCCGGTACCCCGCACGCTCCCTCTAAGTGGGTGTTCTGCTCCCTTCCAACGCCCACACGCTGGTCTCCTGTGCAGAACCAATTAAGTTAATCTTTATATATAGGTATATAGTTGTAGAATATATATGCACAGAAATTCCACTAATAAGAAGGCTGCAAAAGAGTATTTGCGGCCTACGCAGTCAATGCTTTCTTATCCACTGCAGCATATGAAATCATGATAATAAGGACTTGATGCCAAGACAAAACCACACAGAGCTCTATAAATACAGCTTTACAACAGTCAATGGGGGCTCCCAAAGCTTTACAATAAACTGGTGCATAGCTTGCTTTTTAAGGAGTCCCTAAACACATATTATGGCCTTTGTTCTGATCTAACTCATGTAGCTAAGGAATACCTCCACTCAAGTCCAATTTTATGAAACGAGAGAAAGCTCTCCTGATATTCCACTTAAAACCTGTAAATCTAAAAATGAACTAAAGGAGTAACTGCATGACACCAGCTAATCCGTTCATATAACAGGAAAGGATGTCGAAGTACGCTTAAACATGCCATATAGTATTAGGGCTTAAATCTGTCGTGCATGAAGGAGAAATGGTGAAGGAGACAATTTACGACAGAAACTGTCTGGGTGTTTAAAATAATTTGTAGTAGTGCCTAATAACATGTGTGACAATGTTTACCATATGCAGAGTACATTTATGCTTCTTTTATTCCACCTAGACTGGGAAAATTCCAGATTAGCTGTGTTTTTCCTTCTTAAACTCCCTAGTACAATGCAGCCAGTAATTTATTATCAAAACAATTCATTTATCACTGCTGTCTAAAATGTAACAAGAATGATGATGGTACATCTGATTTTATTATTGTTACAAACATTTCATCACTATACAAAGCATAGCCTATGCATATTCAAAGTGCATCACTGGGAATTGCCATCTTTGTTTAACACATGGATCTGAGCACCTATGCGCCCACTGAGTCATACAAAAACATACAATTCAGCTAAAATATATGTGAAAACCTTATGCAAAAGGGAAAAAAAGATACAAATAATACTTTAGATGCTACTCTGTTTCTTGCAAAACAAGTTCATATTTAAGTTCAGATGGACTGGGTTAACAATCACTATTTTTAATGTTAAAATACCCTAGGGAAGTTATAAACTCACCAAATATGCAGTTAAACTTACTTTATATTATGTGCAGCTGCATGGCTTTGTACCAGTGACCAAATTTCCTAAATGGGCCAGCAAAGTAGAAGAAGTTTCTTCCTGTACCTCCTTCCACCAGTAACACAATGCTTTGCTTGTCACAATATTTTAATTTTCCTAGTTTGTCAAATTAATACTGTGACTTAAGTTAAGGTACTTTTGCTGTATGTGGAAGAGGAAAAAGAATGGAGACTAGAGAAGGCAAATGACAAAAAAATCCAATGTACATGAATACTGTAATCATTTCTGCCTTAGGAGAATAACTATTATTAATGCTAAGATTTTGAACTTTTACTTAAGATGATCAAACATCACCTGTGCTACTGAAATGCATAAGGAGGGAAGAACAGGTGAAACATTAGACCACCTTTGTGTTTCTTTAATTGCAAACTTTAAAACTTTCAGTAACCTCCTCCAGTATCTGCTATTGTAGAGGTCTACAACAGAAAAACTTTAAATAGGGAAATTGGGTAAGATTGTTTTGAAACATGTCTTTCAGCATTCACAATACATTTTCTATGTTCTTTCCGACAACAACCAGCAGAAATGCTAAACACAGATATTGAAAAAGTATTTCATATACATTTTGCTCCAAAATTACTAAGAAAGCAAAAAAGTAGTGTGGTCAATATCAGAGGCTGTCTGGTTGCTGGTTTAGATTTTACAAACATCAGGAGGAGGTCAACATGAAATGGTGCTTTGACATGTTATGGCTCATTGGCAGTGATTAATTGACCAATATACTTCCATTCTGACATTTAGACACAGCATTCACTTAGAAGTTCAGGAAAGGATATCACAGATCTCAATCTCATGCTTAGCTTTAAATAATGTTTTAAGTTCCACTGTCAGAAATGTCCTCCAAGTCTTCATACAGAAAGTTAGTATCTGATCCTCTTTATCTCTGGCTATTATGAGACATGGAAAGGTGACCACAATATGTTCTTTTAAAATATACCGCTCTGAGCAATGTAACCTTTCCCTACCCTCCACTGAAATTCTCTTCCTGTCCCTCACATCCCCTGAAACCAGAAACGACACTACTGTATGCAGCTATACGTGTAAATTAAACCAACAATAAATTTTTGATATTAGCAGTGTAGTAAATCGAAAATTCTAAGTTCTTCTCGTAAAATCCCCAGAGGCATCTATATAATCTATAAAAACAAATATTCGCTTAAAATTAAATCATGCCTATTAAATCATTGCTCCATTTTCATTATTCAGCTAACACACACAACAAAACTATACGGTTGATAAGGTAGCTGTTTCAGTGTAAAAGGACAAATGCCTTTTTGAGATATACCAGATACAAAAGGGGGGAAAGTTTAATAAGCTTGTCTGTTAAACATGGCTGAATTGAAAGTCTGTAAAATCTTCCTCAACAGCCTAAGGTTGTTTTCCCCCTTCCTCATGCAAGTAATTCCCTAAATCTTAACTCTGAGGTCAACTGGGTGTCCTATTCATTTGCTGATGAAGTATTTCCCATGGTGTACTGCTGGCAATGAGGAGAATGTGCTGGGCTATGTCAAATCAGGCAGAGAGCATCCTTGAACCAAGTAAACAATTCTGTACCTGACATCAGAGGGAGGGAAGGAAATTATTTCAAGTTCACCTACAAGAAAATAAACACAAGAGGAGCATGCCACTTAGTGCTGCAGTTGAATGCTTTTATTAATTCAAGAGGTCCAATTCACCTCTGGTGTATGCTGACAATGAGCTAATTCATTACGAATTGGCCCCCGGGGAAGTTTACTTAAATGAAAATTATAATGTGGAAGAAAAGGACGCAGAGGAAATCCAGCATCTTCGGCATGCGCTACTCACGTAAGCTTTTGCTCCATCTTATATGAATATACTTGCCCCGTTACACGGCTCCTGCTTCACAACCTCTGACAACAAGTGACTTTACAGTAACAAGATGACATCGACCAAAGAGGGAAGAGAGGACCACACATTGCCTCCTGCCAGCTCACTATTAAAATGCTACTGCTGGATTCCCTCTCTATCAAAAGTTATGGTTTGATTTCAACCATCCTTCTGTGAGAAGAAGGACTCTTTCCATTAGTAGAAGGGCACTTTGGGATCCAATATTTTTCTACAAAACAAATTCCGCAAGGACTTTGCCTTGAACTCCACAGCAGCGAGGGGAGGCTCTTATATGACAATACCAAGGTAGATATCTTCAAACAGTTCTGAACAGTCTTATTCAGGGGTTGGCAAACTACAGTCCACGAGCCAGATCTGGCCCAATTGCCCTCAGGATCCGGCCCACGCACGGTGCGTGGATGGTGTGGATTCTGTCCGTTAATTTTTTTTCATTAATTTTTTTTCCTGCGCCGCCATTTTTTTTGGGGGGGGGCACCATTTCCCCCTCCCTCTCGCACACTGCAATGCCTCCTCCCTCCCTCCTCCTGGCTTCTTCCCACCCTTCCCATTCCACCCTGCCCTGCGTAGAGGAGGAAGGGGGCTTGGCTGATCTGGCTGAGTGCCATTTTGAGCAGCGCCTCTCCGGAGCCAGGCAGCCCTTCCCGCCACCAGCCTCTGCCACTAGCAAGGGCAGGCACAGGAGCTGCGATTGGCAGAGTGCAGCGTCTCTCCAGAGCCATCCCGCCCTTGCGCCGGCAGTACCATAGGTAGATGGGGAGGGAAGTGGCTGGGGGAGAGAGGGAAGTTCCTGCCGCCTCGCACACGAGCATGCAGTCTGGCCCACCACAAGGTCTGGGGGGGGCGGTGAACTGGCCCCCTCCAAAAAAGTTTGCTGACCCCTGGTCTTATTTGTAGCCCCCTTTTTCTTTTGGTATTACACTGGGTAGGGCGTTGGTTCATTATGTCTCTGAGAATAATCAAGAGGTTCTCTAAAATACCTACAGTGGTACCTCGGGTTACATACGCTTCAGGTTACATACGCTTCAGGTTACAGACTCTGCTAACCCAGAAATAGTACCTCGGCTTAAGAACTTTACTTCAGGATGAGAACAGAAATCGTGCTCCGGCAGCAGCAGGAGGCCCCATTGGCTAAAGTGGTGCTTCAGGCTAAGAACAGTTTCAGGTTAAGAACGGACCTCCGGAATGAATTAAGTACTTAACCCGAGGTACCACTGTATTTCCTTTTATAATGAGAAAGTTGGCTAAAAGGTCCAGAATTATTAAAAAAATTCTGTCCAGAATTATTAAAAAAAACACCCAAAATGACACTGAAGACACCAGAGAAGGCAACAAAAACACCCAAATATATAGTTTATATTTCCCCCAAAGTATATTGATATAGTAAATGAAACTCAAAAGCTAAACCTCAAAGCTTCCCAATTTTGCAGTTCAAAATGTGTGTTATTTATGAAGACTTTGAATTAATATCTTTTGGTCAGGAAAAAGCTCAGCAATATGCAAACAAAAACAGAGGCTCTTGATCCAGGCTAGTTCCTGAAAGTTAACACTACGTATGTGTATCTACTTCACACAGAAAGGAAATGAATATTGGACCTAGTTTCCTTTGTAAACAAAATCCATATATATATATATATAGAGAGAGAGAGAGAGAGAGACAGACAGACTAGTTCCCCTGCCTCAGCCCTACATGCAAGTTAAGTGTACAAGAAGTAACTGACATATTATATATTTAAATACGTTCTGGTGTCTACTTTTTCCCTAGTTCAAATATATTTACGTTACAATAAAGGTGTAAAGCTGTTACTACCACACACAAAATTAAATGAGTAAATTGACAGCTGATGTTCATAATATATTACGTGGCAAACCCTGACCTTCTTAGCCATCACCTTTTAAAATGAGAAACAGATTTATCAGCCCACTTGCCCCTGTGTACCGTTGAATGTAACAAACTGGAAACCTGATCTTTGCCTTGGCCTCTCCAGATATGTCTGCAGTCACTATAAAGAATGGGCCTGTCATTATCTGAGTTCGGTTATCTCTTACTAGACTAGTCAACACCAGTCTGCTGAAGGGAGGAGGTGAAATATATGAAAAAGGGATGGATCTTCCAGGCATATTTTAAAACAGGAAGGGATTTCATTACATTTGTAATAAAAGTGGGATGCAGTGCACCCAATTGTAATGAAAATCTCCAAGAGTTTCAAGTATGGTAGAAGTTAGGAAAGCCTATCTTTAAAACGCCTAAATTCCACAAAGTACCTTTTTTGTGACATATAAAGTTATAATACTCGGTCAAGTCTGTAATGATTTTGTATTATGGAAACGTATATGAAAACAAATATCAATTCATTATTTTTATTCCCCCCAGATCTTGCTGGAAAATGTTGACAAGTGCTACTTAAGAAGTGTGCGTGCACACGAAAGCTCATACCAATAACAAACTTAGTTGGTCTCTAAGGTGCTACTGGAAGGAATTTTTTGTTTGTTTGTTTCGACTACTTAATGCAGTTTACCTCAATCTCAGGTCATGACCCCGAATTGTTTTTATACCTTCTCCCCCAAAACAGGATGTACCATAGAAAGAAAAGAATCACTAGTGCAATCACCACAAACAGCTGCACAAGAGTAAGGTAAATGTAAAGGGACCCCTGACCATTAGGTCCAGTTGTGGCTGACTCTGGGGTTGCGGCGCTCATCTCGCTTTATTGGCCGAGGGAGCCGGCATACAGCTTCCGGGTCATGTGGCCAGCATGACTAAGCCGCTTCTGGCGAACCAGAGCAGCGCATGGAAACGCCGTTTACCTTCCTGCTGGAGCGGTACCTATTTATCTACTTGCACTTGAAGTGCTTTCGAACTGCTAGGTTGGCAGGAGCAGGGACCGAGCAACGGGAGCTCACCCCGTCACGGGGATTCGAACCGCCGACCTTCTGATCGGCAAGTTGTTGTAGGACCCCAACTCCCATCAGCCCCGGTCAGCATAGCCAATAGACAAGGATGATGGAGACTGCAACCCAACAACATTTGTAGGACCACAGGCTCCTCAACCCTATTTTATAGCTCGCCTCTGCTTGTAAAAGGGTTTGGGCAAATTCTTGGGCTAGCTAAAGGACATCATTGGTATTAATGTTGTATTTTTAGTTTTAGTTTTAATGATTTATGTGGAAATTGTTTTCCATTTGGTTGTGTACCTTTTGATGTGTTTAAATTATTGTTTTAATTATTATTATTATGTAATTATTTAAATAATTATTTAATAATTAAACAATTATTATTGATTTTTTTAATTATTGAATTATGGCGCTGAAGGAGACTCTTGAGAGTCCCATGGACTGCAAGAAGATCAAACCTATCCATTCTGAAGGAAATCAGCCCTGAGTGCTCACTGGAAGGACAGATCCTGAAGCTGAGGCTCCAATACTTTGGCTACCTTGTGAGAAGAGAAGACTCCCTGGAAAAGACCCTGATGTTGGGAAAGATGGAGCACACAAGGAGAAGGGGACGGCAGAGGACGAGATGGTTGGACAGTGTTCTCGAAGCTACCAGCATGAGTTTGACCAAACTGCGGGAGGCAGTGGAAGACAGGAGTGCCTTGCTTGCTCTGGTCCAACGAGGAGTTGGGCACGACTAAACGACAACAACAGCAATTATTGTTTATGACTTTTGTTATGTTGGTAATTATGTAAATATTGTCATGTTGTAAGCCGCCTTAAGCATTGTTTAACAATGGAAAGGCCGCATACAAATAAAATGATGATGATGATTGGATTTAGTTTCACTTTTCTCATTCAATGCCTTAGCATTAGGTGTAATACAGAAACTCTCTGAACAGAAGCTGTCTTCCACATGTGTAAGTAAATACTTGAGTCCAGCATATCTTATATAACAAAGTTAGGACAAAAGTTATTCTGAAAATGTATGGTGATTTTGCAGTCTTTCTTTCTTGCTTTGAAATCCATTTACCTTCTCAAGCTGACATCGAAAACCTCTTTTAAGAATAATGCCTGCACATATATCTATAGACATACAGATAGATATCTAACAGAAGGCACTAAACGAAGAAAAAAGTTCATCTCACAAATCAGATATTTGATTTAAAAAGAAGGTACCTGAAATATATCTAAGCAACAAACAAAGTGTAAATTTACAAGAAACTAGGCAAAATCTATAAAAAGGTTATTTGGGGGGGGGGGCGGAGAGAAAGGGATTAAATGACATTTAATAAATATCCAAGGCTTCATTTGATTATCTCTAATCTAATTATAAAAAGTTACTGCCTAGTTCCCTGAAAAACAAGGAGACCTTAGATGCTTAAGTAGAAAAAACAGAGGTTAGAGAAGCAAAAATAGTGCTGAGTTAAAAGTACTTGGAGGCTAGGAGCTTTGAACCTGCATTTAACTAGCCATTCCAACCTCGTGAGGCAGGCACGGCAGAAGTTCGGGCTTGCAGCTAACAGAGAATTCATTGTTTTCAAAAGGCAGTTAGAAAAATGCTGCTTTATATTTCCTCACACCACAGACCTTGTGCAGAAGTCCAGGGAGGAGATGCAGAGCGAGGGTGTACTATCCATCCATTCAGAAACCATTTTTCCGCTATAAACTACCCTCAAGCTCCCACTCCTGGCATGTAAACTGTGGCAAAGGATGTTATGGTGGCGCGCAATTTACAACTGGAAATTTCTGATTTATGTGGGATTGGGGGCATTTTTCTGCCCTCCCCCCTTTTTTTTGCCCCTCTTACCTTGGGCAGAGCAAGGTGAAACTGCTCAAGGAGCAGAGCCAATGCTTTCCCTGAACTGAGCAGATAAACACGGCATTTTCCTTTTTGGGGGAAAGCGATGTTATTCCACACCTGCTCAAAATGTTTATACTGTAATTACCGTTTAATGCATACTTCAGACCAGATAAATATACACTGTGTACACACACACACACACACACACACACACACACACACACAAAATAATACCACTGTTATCTGGCTCTTGTATGTCTCTGAAGTTCACATCTTCTGAAACTTTATCCCAAATATAATTAAGTTACACACAGGATTTAAAAATTGTTTTTTTAAAAATAACAACTCTACATTACATATATTTTATTTTCAAAGTTTATTATTATGATGAGCCATGTACACACAAAATGCGAAGGAGCAGTTAAACCAACAGATATTTCATACGCAAGCTTAACAATCTTACTCTGGTGGTGCAGAGATAAGTCGTATTAGACAGTATTAGCTGCCATTATGGCTAATATCATGCACGTATAGGTAAATGGTATATAATAGAAGTAAAAACAACAGGAATAAAAAAGAGAAAAGCCAAAAGTAAAGCTAAACATATTACAACTGTTTCCAGTAACAATATTACATCTATTCCTAAAAAGGGGGAAACTAAAATTCACCCAGAGAAATATATGAATTACATTTTGTGCTATATTATTCCAGAATATGTTTTCCAAGTTTTAATAAACTTACTATTTGTCTTCTTTAACCCTTACCATATTAGTTCCCTTAACCATGTATGGCATATCCCAGATTCTTATTAACTATTCAGGTATTGTCAGTGGAGTAAACTTAAAAAAAATATATATATATAGCATCTTCCATTCATAATAAGAATTTCATGTACAAAAATGAACACACAAATTACAAAACAGTAGCTGCTAGATCAATGGCAGATAGTTCAATAAAAACCAAGTGCTATTGATGGTAAAAAGCGTCTTCAAAAATAAATGTTTTCAGAAAGCGTCAAAACTGCATTAATGCACGTGCTTGTTTCAATTCAAGGAGAGGTGGTTTCACAGAAAGGTGTCGGTACACCTGAGCCAGGTGTTAACAGGGAAACAGACTTGGGTATCATGAGTCTATCGGTGATACTATGCAGTTTTTGTACCACGTGTAATACACATATAGTTCTGATTCTGTCGTTTTTGAGATCAGGAGTGGTGTTGTGAACACTCATACATTTTAATAATATTTACATTTGAAAATAAACATTTTCAACAAAGTGCATTCAATTCTATCAGTTTAAATTTAAACTAAGTTAAAAGTTTGACTAAAACAATGTCACAGTGCAAAGCGATGGTGGAGCACTGATGCGTAAAAAATCAGCACTAATGGGTGGCTGGAGGAGTGTCAACTAATTGAGGAGTTTGATAGCGACATTAACAGGGTCATCCCACTGCATTCCATGTGTACACTGAGGGATAGCATCAAGAGAATTTGGCAATCCATTCAACGAAACCAGAAAAGACCCACATATATTGACTCCAACAAATGTTGCTGAGATAATAATTTCTGCAGAGGATTGGTAAAAATCTGCAGAACTCCTTTGCGGAGGAATTACTTGTTAAAACAAGAGCTGCACATTATTTGAACCATGAGGATTAATAAAACCCTTTCAATATGCCAGCTAAAATGAATAGTACCCAGGAACCTAAAGACAGATGTCCAACATTTTTACAGAGAGTCTGAACTATAAAGTTTTTCCCCTCTTTCAAAACATGAGAACCACCCCTTTCGTCATGCATTTTGCAAGAAGAGCTATTTGCATGTGGAGAACAGGTCTGGTTTGGAAGTGCTCCTTTTCCATGTTTTGCTACTGGTTGCTTAGATGGCAGCCTGATGCTCAGATGGTATCAGGAGGTGGTTGTGTCAAGGAGTGGCTCTGCTTATCTTGGGTTGGGGCACCAACTGCATTTGTTCCATCAGAAGGCAGACAGTGATATAAGTTTAAGTTATATTAAGACTGGGGTGTTGCAACATGCCCTTGGCGGAGTTTCCTTTAAGAAGGCTCCAGAAATTGCAGCTAGGGCAGATTGCGGAATGATAAATGTAATTGGTCATTTGGAACATGCAACCTTTGTGTTGTTGTTTCCATCGCCCTGACTATTGTTTGCAGGCTCAATTCAGAATACTGGTTAGTCGTTTTAAATCCCTAAGTAAGAGATGGGGAAACCTTTCCAGCGCAAGGGGTGCTTTCAGTGGTAGGGGGGACCTAGGCAAAAGTGGGTGGACCAGCAGATGTAACTCTTTACATCTATAGGTTACATTCCAGCCAAGCAGGTTTTTACAGAGACACACACACACAGAAAAGCAAATGCATTAGCACAGTTCACTGACTCATACTAGCCAAGCAGAATACTCAAGGAGGGTGTGGAGCAGGAATAGTGTGGTGGGTGGCCTTGGAAGAGTCTCAGGGGCCAGACAGACAGGGCTGAAATTTCCTACCACTGCCCTAAATTGCTTGGAATCAGAATGCTCAAAGGACTCTCTTCCTGTACGAGCCTGCACAATCTCAGCTATATACTGGAGAGATGCCTTTGCACATGTGGGGCAGCCATGGGAGAGGGACCTCTATCCAGTTTTGCACAGACTGTTAAATTTCCTGCACCATGAGAACCATCTGGCTGCCACCTTACTGTCTTTTTGCTGCCTTCTCTTAACATCTTTTCAGGCAGGTATTTTTTATTGGGTTAGCCGCTGACTATATCTGGTGTTTTTTTTTGAATGACATCTGTTGTCATGTCTGCCATCTGTCTTTTTGAATTGCTTCTTTTGAGTATGTGATCTTGTTTAGTTTTTTTGTTTGTTTCAATTTGCTTTTTAAGTTTTCAGCAAACAGCCTGGAGAGCTATATTGCAAGAAAGTTGATATGTAAATTCTCTCATCAATATAAACTATAAATAAGAAGTATGCAATCCTATGAACTTTTGTTTAAGAAAAGAAGTGCCATGTGGGATTTCAGCCTTTCTCAACCTGTGGGTCCCCAGATGTTGTTGAACTACAACTCCCATCACCCCTAGCTAGCAAGGCCAGAGCTCAGGGATGATGGGAGTTGTAGTCCAACAACATCTGGGGACCCACAGGTTGAGAACGGCTGGATTAGATCGAGGTTGACCTAGCCTAACGTCGTCTGAAAGAATCCCAGCAACTGTGCAGGTCTAGCAGTAAAACACGGGCAACTCTCTGCCCACATCCCTATATAATATGGACCAGAAAGACATAAAAAGATAAAGCGCACCGAATAGAAATGGTAAGAATAGTGATGCTGAGGATTTCCTACAAATTAGAAAACAACGCTTTTTATTTCCGAGTCAAACAACCATTTCCATGAGCAGTTTCTACTGAAGTCAAACAGAACTGGGTGAACTTAGAACAGCATATAACGCCCACCTTCACTGTACAAATAAATATATCTGTATGAATAAAAGCAAGCACAGCCCTCTATTGAGTTGTTCCCCTTAACCCCAGGCATTCTTTTCTCTCTTCTGCGGCTTCATCCAACGGCCAAATGGCACTTGACTAAGTAGCACTGTAAACTTTAAATACAGAAAGTACTTGTCTGCACTAAAAGCTAAATTAAACAATCATTTAATTACTACATCCATTTAAATTGCAGTGAGCGATGCTGCAATCCAAAAGGTAAGCCAACCCCCACCACACCCCAAATTAGCTTAAAACATTCCAGCTGGGAGCTATTTGTGACTTCCCTGCCTCATGTTAGGCTTTCTGACATTTTTATTGCCTGTTGTTCCAGTGATAATGTGCAAGCACAGAGATGTATTAAATTAGGAAGATATAAATCGAAGACAACAAAACAGAAGCATATGTTGGGAGAAAATACATACATAGGAAGTTGCTACCCTTAAGTTTGCCATCAACAGGAACTGGGAAGTGGTCAGGATAAATCAGATGAATATCCCATTCACTTGAGTATCATGTGAATGGGACCAACTATGGTTTGGCGCTTTTGGAATGAGCACTCAAGGAGCCTTGAACTCATACTTACACCTCACACCACCCATCCCTGGTTTGCAAACAAGCATCTAATCCTGGTTTGGCATTTTGTATGATCCAAGAAGAGAGAGAAAGAATCATGCTATATGGGATGAATGTATGAGGCTGAGGCACTCTGATCCACCAAACCATGGTTTTATATTACATCTGAACCACCCCAGTGTATATATTTTTGGCACCAAATATTTGAAAACCCCCAAATACTGCTTTCAGTTGCTGCAGCCACCTGCTTTCACATCTTTAGAGTGCAAAGTTTTCTGCTTTACCCTCTCTTTTGTATCTCTTTAGGTCACTGCAGCTGACCTCCTATTAAAAGGTAAAGATACCCCTGCCCGTACGGGCCAGTCTTGACAGACTCTAGGGTTGTGCGCCCATCTCACTTAAGAGGCCGGGGGCCAGCGCTGTCCGGAGACACTTCCGGGTCACGTGGCCAGCGTGACAAAGCTGCATCTGGCGAGCCAGCGCAGCACACGGAAACGCCGTTTACCTTCCCGTCAGTAAGCGGTCCCTATTTATCTACTTGCACCCGGGGGTGCTTTCGAACTGCTAGGTTGGCAGGCGCTGGGACCGAGCAACGGGAGCGCACCCCGCCGCGGGGATTTGAACCGCCGACCTTTCGATCGGCAAGCTCTAGGCGCTGAGGCTTTTACCCACAACGCCACCCGCGTCCCTGACCTCCTATTAATACCAAGTAAAAGGACACAGTGGATTGAATCCAATTTACTCTAGATTGATCCACTGATATCAAGGAACATGACTACCCAAGTGCACTAATTTGAATAGGTTTGTAACTTCACTGGATACGATCCAGAGATGGTACAATAACTTTAAAGAAATCAATACTATCCTATGTATAAAGAATAAATGTATAAAGAGTAAATATAAACATAAGTATATTTTTGAAATGGTTCCATGAACTTTAACCGGAACATCCTCATTGGTTCTAGCAGGTTTTCTCCCCTTACAGGTTGCTTTGCCAGGATTTTATTATTATCACAAATTTCTGACAATGCTAGGGTCAAAAGGAGCACATTTCTGCTAGCTTTATGTGACAATATCCAAAACAGTCTCTATATATCACCGAAGCAGCTAACAAACTGGCTATTCACATTATTTATTAAGAGCCACACATGTGACAAATTATTTAACTCAATGACTCCTAATAAGTCAAAGAGCAAGCAATTAGCTAACGCAGTATGAGGGCTGTTTGTGACAATTTATAGATGCTCTCAAGCTGTCACAGCACTTCAAAGCACCATTGGGGGAAACCTTTTAATGAGTCACTTGAGATGACAAGTATTACACAGCACACATGGTAGAGATGCATTTGGCAGCCTATTCAGTTACACAACTTTCCCCCCTCTTCAGCAGCTGTTTACATGTTTGCAACACAAGCTGCTGGTGATGATGAATGATGAAGCATAGCATCCCGAAAAGGGGGACGCAAAGTTCTCTTGTGCACCACACATTAGCATCTTTGCCTGGAACCGTCTACGTCTAAAATAATTAAAACCAAATACATGCATTCAAACAGTGGTTGAAATGGGGAAAACCTGAAATTCCATGACCTGTTGCCCTTGGCTTTGAATTGGACCCATTATTGAGACGGTAGGTTCTGCTGACTTTTTATCCCATTATCAAGGGATTCCTTTTCAGCCAACTTTGGTGGAACAGTCTCATGGTTGCTTCCCATGCCCTAGCTCCAACTAGCATCCTGGTGAGTAGAGAACTGGGAGTGGTGGGTGGGAGATCAGATATACACGTTTGCATGAAGCCCCACTTGTTGGGCAGTTTTACAGTATTTCATATTATAGTTGTAAATTAAAAGCAGGTGTGAAATTGGGTGTGTAGAACAAGTGAAAAGGGAGAGGCTGCTGAACAACCCCTCCCTTACTATTGTTTTTCTCAACTTGTCCCCCCCCCCCTCCTTTCCCATCTATGGGATGGGTGATTTTAGAGATACATAGCAGTAGCCCCTCACCAGCTAATGACACACCTTCCTAAAAACACAGCTCCATTTCAACCAAGTAAGATCATTTACAAACCTAGACAGCATCTTAAAAAGCAGAGACAAAGGTCCGTATAGTTAAAGCTGTGGTTTTCCCAGTAGTGATGTATGGAAGTGAGCGCTGGACCATAAAGAAGGCTGATCGCCGAAGAATTGATGCTTCTGAATTATGGTGCTGGAGGAGACTCTTGAGAGTCCCATGGACTGCAAGAAGATCAAACCTATCCATTCTGAAGGAAATCAGCCCGGAGTGCTCACTGGAAGGACAGATCCTGAAGCTGAGGCTCCAATACTTTGGCCACCTCATGAGAAGAGAAGACTCCCTGGAAAAGACCCTGATGTTGGGAAAGATGGAGGGCACAAGGAGAAGGGGACGACAGAGGACGAGATGGTTGGACAGTGTTCCCGAAGCTACCAGCACGAGTTTGACCGAAACTGCGGGAGGCAGTGGAAGACAGGAGTGCCTGGCGTGCTCTGGTCCATGGGGTCACGAAGAGTTGGACACGACTAAACAGCAACAACAACAAAAGATCAATACTGGCTGCCAGCTACGCTCCTGTATCTTGAATAGAAACCTTGCCCTGTCTTCTTACTTGATATTCTTTATGTTTAGGTGGTTCACTGTTTCTAAACCAAATCCCTTGCTGTAACAGCATGCTAGAGTTGCTTCCAAACATCTTGAAAACAAGGACAGTGAAACAATGGAAGCCCTAGCATCTTCCAAGAAAAGGGGTAAATAAAAGGTGTAGAAATTAAGAGCCACTTGCTGACAAGTAGTACCAGCCTGGTGATATTAAGCAGATGAGGGGAAATGTTGAAACAAGAGAGTGATGAGGAAGTACTTGTAAAAGATAGAGATAATTATTGCTTAAATATGTCAATATGGAGAGAAAGAGAGGGAGAGAGAGAAGACTGTAGGTGGAACCTGTATCAGAAAACCTACTCAAAAATCCATAAAAATAATTAACATTAAACCTGTGGCCTCAGGAGAGCACAAGTATGAATAGCATGGGACAGTCAATCAATGGAAAGAACCAAAAAACCACAACACATTCTCCTTTTGATTCTTTACATATGACTGCATTTTGCCAGTAATCTGTTCAAGCTATCTACCCAGGGTTCCACCCACCCCCCAGTAGCTGAAGAAATGCAGCAAAAAAGTATTTTTTATACTGCACATAAAGTTATTAAAATGTGACAAATCATTGGCTACATCTTCACATTTCACAAATATTCACCTTGTATTAGTGAATGCAGGAAGACTGAAGAGGAAACATCTACCTTGAAAAGATTTACCTCCTGCAATTGACCCTATTTGAACAGGACCATTTCAAGTTATGGTGGTGGGTGCTTCGTTGTATTAAAATAAACCTCTGTGTTTAGAAAAATATATTTTTGTAGCACAGCCCTCCCTCTCTCCGATGTCCTAGTTTTTTATGTGTGTAAAGTATTAGTTTGTAACCGTGCAGTCTCGACTTATAGAAAATGATTATTCTGAATATGAAGACTGGTTCTAATCCTTCTTGGCACTAAATTAATTGCTATGTATGTGTCATAGCACATGTGTGTCTCCAATTCTGTAATAAACTTTGAAGAAGAATAGTCTTACTTGAGACTTTTAACTTTTAAAACAGAGATTACCTGATTTATCATGTCACTATTGAACCATGTGACCACGAGTAAATCTACCCTGTAAAATATTTTATCATTTCTATCGTATATCGGTGAGTTAATTGTGTTGTAATTCTAGCTGTTGAAGAAATGTATAGCCTGAAGGGAAATTATCTATGGAAAAGCCAGGCTGAGGGAAGATAGTTAAGGTTTTAGCTCCCATTAGAAGCAGCTCACCATGAAAGAAAGAACAGCTGTTTTGGGTCAAGCCAATTGTCCATACAGTACAATATACTGTCTTCAACAATGACCACCAGATTCAGAAGCCTCATAAGAATTCAACTGCAGTAGCTATGGCCAAGCATTAGGAGGAATGTTCCCAGCACCCTTCCGAAGAACAAAATGCAAGTTGATCATTATTCAGTTTGATCACCTTGAGTTATCATAGAATCATAGAGTTGGAAGAGACCACAAGGGCCATCGAGTCCAACCCCCTGCCAAGCAGGAAACACCATCAGAGCACTCCTGACATATGGTTGTCAAGCCTCTGCTTAAAGACCTCCAAAGAAGGAGACTCCACCACACTCCTTGGCAGCAAATTCCACTGTCGAACAGCTCTTACTGTCAGGAAGTTCTTCCTAATGTTTAGGTGGAATCTTCTTGCTTGTAGTTTGGATCCATTGCTCCGTGTCCGCTTCTCTGGAGCAGCAGAAAACAACCTTTCTCCCTCCTCTATGTGACATCCTTTTATATATTTGAACATGGCTATCATATCACCCCTTAACCTCCTCTTCTCCAGGCTAAACATGCCCAGCTCCCTTAGCCGTTCCTCATAAGGCATCGTTTCCAGGCCTTTGACCATTTTGGTTGCCCTCCTCTGGACACGTTCCAGTTTGTCAGTGTCCTTCTTGAACTGTGGTGCCCAGAACTGGACACAGTACTCCAGGTGAGGTCTGACCAGAGCAGAATACAGTGGCACTATTACTTCCCTTGATCTAGATGCTATACTCCTATTGATGCAGCCCAGAATTGCATTGGCTTTTTTAGCTGCCGCGTCACACTGTTGGCTCATGTCAAGTTTGTGGTCAACCAAGACTCCTAGATCCTTTTCACATGTACTGCTCTCAAGCCAGGTGTCACCCATCTTGTATTTGTGCCTCTCATTTTTTTTTGCCCAAGTGCAATACTTTACATTTCTCCCTGTTAAAATTCATCTTGTTTGTTTTGGCCCAGTTCTCTAATATGTTTCATTTGAATGATTCATGGTTGTTGTTGTTTGTTTTTTACATTATATACTGTTCTCTGAAAAAGGTTTTTTTTTCAAAAGGTGCTGGTGTCCAAGAACTTTTTCTGTGCACATGGGGGCCTTCTTTTATATAGCTCATGTAGGTTTTTTTTTTTTTAAGTAAGTAAAATCGCTCTGGGCATGCAGGGAGAGAGAACTGTTATTTATCTTGGGTATATTGCTGATAGGTTCCCACGCAAATCAAAAATATACCTGTGTATTGTAGCCGATTGTGTAACTGACAGCTAGTTTCACCTGCTTCAGGGACCACAAGCTGACAAAACACCCCAAAACTGAACACAAATAATACAAACTATGGTAGTTCTTTAAAAAAGAAACAATAGTTTGGACACAGTCTGAGAAGGCGTCACTTCTCACCTATGGAAACGTATATGTCGGTGAAGATTCCTGTGCTAATTTTAGTTCAGCAGCTGCCCATTTAACGCAAGTCCAGGCATGGGAATTGTTTTCATCTGCAATCATGCTATGTTTATCAGAAAATTGAAACAACAATTTGACCAAAGTTAAAAATAAGCTTGCTTTTGGAAAAAAAAATGAGTTAAACAAGGGGGGAAACAACCCTAAATGAGCCATCAACCACTGGCTGAGATTTGAGGTGTGTTTTTTGGAAGGGCAGGAAAAATATAGATTGGTTTTGGAGGCTGTTCCTCTTAGGCAGTGCTTTTTTTCTTTAAAAAAAGTGTTTAGGGGTACTCTCATTTTCTTACTCATATTGAAATACTGCCCCTCAATGAGGCCAAATCTAGATTCACGAAATGTTTAGGGGGTATGCGTACCCCTGTGTACCCCCAGAAAAAAGCACTGCTCAGGATAAAGGAGGAATGGGGAGATCAGGATCCTATCTAGACACAGGCCCAGAGGGGGCTTCCTAATAAATTTAATGCACAATTTTTGATTCCCAGAATGTATTTTTACCCTTAACTCATGAAAATAGTCTAAAATATTGCCAAAGAATAGGCTTGC
The DNA here is from genome assembly GCF_964270895.1 of Podarcis filfolensis. NCBI lineage: Eukaryota > Metazoa > Chordata > Lepidosauria > Squamata > Lacertidae > Podarcis > Podarcis filfolensis. The sequence continues at coordinate 26,058,142 of NC_139603.1, read as the reverse complement.
ATGCAAATTCTTACTTAATACAAAAACTGCACAATGCCAGATAAATGAACAAGATATAATTTAGCTGGAACACTGAAGGTTTGAAATTGCCTGGTCTTAACAAAATGGGTTACAGAAACAATATTGTGGATTTTGAAAAACCACATGCAAAAAAGGCTTCGTACTGCTTTTTACAGTTGTGTGGCAGGAACAATATCGCAGCCTACTGACATAAATCCTGCCAGGTCAAACTGAAATCTAAGGATTCAGATTTCGTTGTATAATGAACAGCATCTGCTTTCATCTCGGACACAGCAGGGATGAGGCAAGAGACATCATTCAAGATGTAACAAATGAATCAGCAACCAGCATGGCACAGGGAGCCTTCTAGTGGGAAAGATGGCGGGAAAGCATAAGTAAAATGTTTTAAACAAGAACATCTGCATGCGTAAGTGAATCTAACGTGGGAGATTTTTTTTTTTTTAAAGCAATCCAGAATGAACTCTCTCTGTGTGTGGATAGATAGACAGATATAAAGAATGACCTGTGTTTGGACATATAATAACTTAATATTCTACATCATGGGCGGGAAACAATTGCCTCAGTCCCCAGGTCTTACTTTTACAGCCTGTTGCTAGAATCCTCCATTTCAACTACAAACAAAAGTGGTTGTGGACAATTGGCTTTAAGCAATAAGCTATTGACTGATTACATCACATTCTGCAAAACCTGAATAAAGTGGGTTGGGGGGTTTTTTTAGGATTGCTTTTGAGAGTTTATTTAAGCTGTAGGAAACAAAATCTATCACTTATTGACAGAACAATGACCATTTTCAAACAAATCTGGAAAGTTGATTTGGAAATAAAAGTTTAAAGTCGAGTGTTCTGGTTCCTGACTCAAGCTATGTCCTTTCCCCCAGTGTATGTACTGTATTTTTCCATGTATAAGACTACAGTTTTTTAACCCAAAAAATAGGTTTAAAATTGGGGCTCGTCTTATGCATGGGTAGTGCTGAGGAGTGTTTTCTTAATTTGGAGTCCCCAAAAATATACATGGGGGCTTCTTATACATGGAAAAATACGGTACAGACACACACACACACACACAGTACATATGCTTAAATTTAAAACACTAGTTGCCAGTAGGTAACTCAAAGCTAATATTTATGCTAATAAGCCTACACATCACTTGATAGATCTGGAACCAATAGGCATAAATCTGAAGTGCCCTTTGAGAAACAACACATTGTAGACTCAAGTGATGTTACCTGTTTGTTTTGTATTGTTTTCAATGCATCTTCATTCATATTCCAGTTCAACAAAAAATATGCATAAATATTTGGGTAGAGCAGACAGGAACTCAAATGATTCTGGAAGGAAACATTTAACAGCAAAGAATCTGGAACATAATATGAAAGCAGATAAATAATAACTAACTCATATAGTATTAAGGTGGCAAGGATTCCTAATGAACGTTTAAGGAAACTATGTTATTTAATGAAATATATCTAATTTTAACTATTATATAAAACAGCAAATTCTAACCAACAATGGTAAGAAGCAGAAAAGTGCAAGACCAGATGCTCTGCAAAAGAAAAGTGTATCTGGACCTTCTAGGATCTCACTGAACAGTCTCCTGCCGCTTTACTCACCTCAGTTTAATTAATCACAGACCATTTTAATCAAGAACATAATGGAACTGAAACCCTGTCCAGTATTTATTTTTAGTACTAATATCAATGTGAACAAGAATGCAATGCAGTTCTCATGCAAAAGGTCACACTGTCTGGTTACTGTACTCAGAGATTAGACTTAATGCCACAGCAGACGATGTAAACTTAATTGTGGCAGCCTAAAAAGATGTATTTTTAATGGAGGGCTATCTGTATTACATCCCACTTTCCGCAACAAGTTCTTACAAGAAAACTACAACACATGATCACATTCCTAACAATTGCGCTTGTCTTTGCTACTTGGGTCCACCTAATTGTACTGTTGTAAGGCATCTTGAGTTCTTCTTTTAAAATATGCAGGAAATACATTTTAAAAACAAGAATTACCTGGTCTACAAATAGAATTATTTGTATGACCTCTTAGATGATTTTTTTAAAAAAATCATTAAAGTATTGCTTGTGTAGGGAAGATATTGGAATACATCAATGATTTGACAGTAAGTTTGGGGTAGCCCAATGCAAAAATCCTGAGAATCCATGTGGATCCGTGCTTTGTAACCACGTTTTTGCACCATTGCGGCCCCACGAAACAGTGGATGTGTGAATTTTTTTTGGTGCAGGCTGTAGCTATGGACATGCTATGTGATCTGATGGTGAATTTGGGGTGACCCAATGCAAAAATCCTGAGGATCCATGTGCTTTTACCTCCCCGCTTCCAGGCAGCCTCTTTTATTGCTAGCGTCCCTTATCTCCCTCCTGATCGCTTGCTGCTCAGCGGCTTCGTTTCAACACCCCCTTCCCTCTTGTTTGCCTTAGCGTCTTTTCCTTAGCTGGAGCAGTTTTTTGCTCCTCCTTTTCTTCTAATTTCTCTCCTCATTGCTTGTTTTAGTATTCCTGTCTCCTCTCCTTGCAAGTTCGCTGTCTTTACCTTCCCCCTCCCCTGGCAGCCTCCTTTAGCTGCAGCCTTATCTCCCTCCCGATCGCTTGCTGACCAGCTGCTCAGCGGATTCATTTCAACACCCCATTCCCTCTTTCTAAAAAAAAGAGCATGATCTGCTTTTCGCCCCTGGGCAATTCAGCTCCAGGGACCATGCATTCGCTCCATAAGACGCACAGACATTTCCCCTTACTTTTTAGGTGGAAAAAGTACGGTATATATTGAAGCTATATTAAAATATAAATAAGTACAATAAAAGATATCATAGCACCAGCCCTTTGGTTACAAACAGTCAGCTCCAAAAAGCCTGTTAGAATAAGAAAGTCTTCACCTGCCAGCGTAAGGAAAACAAGGAGGGAACCCATCTAGCTTCTCTTGGGAGGAAGTTTCAAAGTCTGGGAGCAGCCACCAAGAAGGCCCTCTGCTGCGTCCCCAACAAGCCTGCCTCTGAGGGAAGTGGGATTGAAAGAAGGGCCTCCCCTGAAGACCTCAGAGTCTGGGCAGGTTCGTATGAGATTCAAAGAAGTGACTTCCAATTGTACATGCTTTAAAGCAGTGGTGTGGAAGCTTCAGACTGTCGCTCTGTTTAGGCCTGGCAGGTCTAATTTGGCTCACCTAGTCAGTTCAGCCAAACTGCCCTATAATTGACACCATATATTTAAGGTTCTGAACAGGTACATTCTCCTAAAAATCAATGGTACTTGCTTGCACATAATCTGTGGTCAGACTCGTGGTCTTAATTTTATACCTCTACTATACTACAGTGGTACCTCGGGTTACATACGCTTCAGGTTACATACGCTTCAGGTTACACACTCCGCTAACCCAGAAATAGTGCTTCAGGTTAAGAACTTTGCTTCAGGATAAGAACAGAAATCGTGCTCCGGCGGCGCGGCAGCAGCAGGAGGCCCCATTAGCTAAAGTGGTGCTTCAGGTTAAGGACAGTTTCAGGTTAAGTACGGACCTCCGGAACGAATTAAGTACTTAACCCAAGGTACCACTGTATGCCATATGCATCACATGCCTGTAACTTGTACCCTCTGGTCCCCAAACACAGAGTAACAGGAATAAGAGGGACTGGCTGAGTGTTTTCAAAGCCTTTCAGAAGACAGGTGGCATGTGTAGCTTTAGAGCAGAGAGGACAAGAACAGGTCTCTTAAGATATGATCACAGAGCTGCTGAGATGGAACGGAGGTAGTGGGATTCTCCACATGTTAACTTTTACTACGGAAAGCAATAGTGTCCTAAAACCTGAAAATGTGGGGGAATGTGAGCTGTACACAGGTTGAGGCACTTGTGACCCTCTAGGTCAGGGGTAGGCAAGCTAAGGCCCAGGGGCCGGATGCGGCCCAATCGCCTTCTCAATCTGGCCTGCGGACAGACCGGGAATCAGCGTGTTTTTACATGAGTAGAATGTGTCCTTTTATTTAAAATGCATCTCTGAGTTATTTGTGGGGCCTTCCTGGTGTTTTTACATGAGTAGAATGTGTGCTTTTATTTAAAATGCATCTCTGGGTTATTTGTGGGGCACAGGAATTTGTTCATTTTTATTTTCAAAATATAGTCCGGCCCACCACATGGTCTGAGGGATGGTGGACTGGCCCACGGCTGAAAAAGCTTGCTGACCCCTGCTCTAGGTACTGTTTATCAGCTCCGACCCCATCCTAACAGGTTTATTATTACTTATCAGTAAATGGGGTTGCATTTATCTAGCCTACTCTAGTGCAGCTCTTTACACCATCACTCAATTAAAACTATGCTTCTCCTCAAGAGCAGATTCCCAAACAGTATAAAATATAGCCTTGGCTGAAACTGCTAGATCCTAAATGGAGCCCCCACCCCTCAAACGTACAGCTGTCTGAGACACAGGAGTATTATTATTTGTTACCTGCGGCCAAGTGTGTTTATATATATGGACATTTGAGGCCTGGACCTATTTGATTAGATATGCATATTCACCATCCAGGTGCATTTTGCCTTTTTGCTGTTGCTCCCAGACTAAACCAGGCTTTTTTTTGGCCTCTGATCTTCCTTGCCAGTTCTCCTCCAGCTGCCTATACGGAGTTTCACACAACATTCCTTGTTTATATCAACAGTGCACTTAAGCTCAGGGCAAGATGACTAGTCCCTCAGAGGGTGGCAAAAGTACAAAGCTAAGTACTGATCTGCAATTTCTGGTAATTGTGCTGCTAGCCATCCAAAGTTATGGATGGGAAGAATAGAAAACAACCCTCTCCAGCAATGGGTAAAATAAAGAATCCTTGCACCGCTCCCCCATGGCAAAAAAAATTAAAACTTGGGGCATTTTGGCAAATTGGAGCCCATTTCCAAAACCAGGCAGCAAAAAGGCTCTACCATGCTGAAATCATTTCCCGTGCTCAACTGAGAAACTTGAGGCAGCTGGGAAATCTTACAGCTAGATGAACAGCAGCTTGCAATAAAAGACAGTGTAAATAAGGTATATTGAAGCTAAATTGGATTCGTGTGAAGAACCGTTTATTTTGAAGGGGGTGTAAGTGGATGAATTAACGAAGAGAAATTAACTTAACTCAGTTAAGTTTAAAAAAAAATACAGAAAAATGCCTGACTTGCTATGAACCTTTGAACAAAGAAGAAATCTTTGGGCTACCGGAACATGTTAAGCTCAGTGCCATTCCCTGCCCTGCCCAAAAGGTGAAAACCAGGAAGGGTAGCTTCTACAAAGGCGGGTAAGAAATTTAACACCAATCTGAAGAACTTTTGTTTCTCTGAAATGAACTCAGCCCATCTCAAGTAGTAGCACGAAGAAATATGTGTTAACCCAATAACAGAGAACATGCTGGTGAATATATTTAATCAGCAGATTCTTAAAGAAAAAAATAAGCATTCCTATTATCATTTCTCCCAAGATCTTGTTTATTGAAATAAAAACACCTACATTTATCACAGTTTGAAAGACAGCAAAGCATTATTTGCCATAATAGGTTAATTTTGAAAGTAACGTTTTAACACATATTCCGTTTCCGCATCTCTGAAACTCCTGTGCCCTAAGGGAAAGTTCAATTTAACTTATGCTGGGCACTTGGGCCAGGTCTTAAAACCACACTGTCATGATAGAAAACACAGTGTTCCTTCCTCGCTGACAGAGCTCCAATCCTCTCATCCTCCTAGCTGAAATAATTGCCCTGAGGAAAACCACTTTCCATGTCAATTTCCTAAAAAGGGGTCAAGTGTATATGCTCAGAGGGATGGGCCATGATGGCCCTAAGGAAATCTATGGATTACTAGAGGAGACAACAGAGAGGCTCTCCAGGGAAAGGAAGTAGAAGCCACGGGAGTGGCCTGGCATGAAATCTCACCCAAGGCACTAACTCTATTAACAGAACCATGGAGCCTTGAAAATGGTCCAGATGCACAAGCAAAAACGCTAGCAGCAGTATAATAAGGAAGAATAAGGGGAGAAAGTAATCTAAATGGATATACAAGAATATGCAGGAATGGTGGGAAAATTAAAGGAACCAGGGAAGGGGAAGAAGGGAAGTCGCTGAATGTTTTTATTAAAAGAAAGATATTAACTGTGGGGATGTATATTTGAACGTGAATGTAATTCTGGAAACGGTAATAATGAAATTTATAAATAAAAATTAAAAAAGAAGTTGGTCCAGATCCACCAGGAAAGCCAGAGACAAAGCTAGGTTTTTTCTGGATGTACAATAGGAGATCATAGAGTAATAGAACCATGGAGTTGTAGAGCTGGAGGGGACCCTGAGGATCATCTTAGTTCAACCCTGCAATGAAGGAATATGCAGCTGTCCCACACAGGGACCAAACCTGCAACCTTGGCATAATCGGCACCACGCTCTAACCAACAACGCTGTTCAGGCTGACATGAACGACCCATTCTTCTGACAGACAGCCCATTTACTCAATCAAACAGCACCACAGTTGCATGCAATTCTGATAAAATATGAATCAGGTTTGTGCAATAAGGCTAGGCTGAAATAACTTCCTCCCACAGCAGTTTGTGGGAGTCAATGATTATGGAAGAAAGTAAGGTAAAAGGTAAAGGTAAAGGACCCCTGGACGGTTAAGTCCAGCCAAAGGCGACTATGGGGTTGTGGCGCTCATCTCACTTTCAGGCCAAGGGTGCCAGTGTTTGTCCACAGACAGCTTTCTGGGTCATGTGGCCAGCATGACTAAACCGCTACTAGCACACGGAGGACCGTGACAAGTGCCAGGGCGCACGGAAACGCCATTTACCTTCCCGCTGCAGCAGTACCTATTTATCTACTTGCACTGGCATGCTTTTGAACTGCTAGGTTGGCAGGAGCTGGGACAGAGCAACGGGACCTCACCCCATTGTGGGGATTCAAACCGCCAACCTTCCGATCAGCAAGCCCAAGAGGCTCAGTGGTTTCACCCGCATCCCCTAAAACTAGGCTGAAACGACTTCCTCCCACAGCAGTTTGTGGGTGTCAGTGATTATGGAAGAAAGTAAAGAGGCCATAATTGGATGAACTACTGAGGTGGAGACAAAACCTGCCTTCTGCCTCTTCTGAATATAGTTTCCAGTTCTATGAAGAAAAATCACTGTGGGTGACAAACATAAATAAGTAAATAGCCAATATCTACCTTTCCCCTTTCAAGAAGCAAATGTTCAGCAGTAGAAGTGGACAGGAATCTCGTCCACACATGGAGACAGAGTCCACATGGCCTTCATCTGATCACAGTTTAGAGAAATAATGCTGTTTCCCATACTTTAGTCCTCATCAAAACTGCCTAGATCATTTGTCTTTTGTTTTGTCCGTCTGAAATCTTAATAAAATGCTTCTAGATTAGAAACTTGAGCATTTCTGCCTGGTGCCCAAGGGGATCATAGCTAGTTGTCTTGATCAGGAAGGATGGTGTCTGGGAAGGGAGGACCTCCAACAGAGGAGAGAGGACAAATAGAAAAGGGGAGTGGGGAAGAGGAAGTACTTTAAAAAGAACCAGAGATGCTGCAGACCACCCAGGAGAAAAGGAAAATATTACCAATAAAAAAAGTCTTTTGAGTATGTACAGTGGCTAGTTGTCCAGTTTTAACTTTTCAAATGTTTCACATATTTTTCCTTCCCGTGCACATGCAGAGCTGAATTCACTTTCAGAACAAATTGCCCGAAAAAGCTTTTTCAGTTAGAGCTGGTTTACCTATTTAATATGTATCAGCAAGGAGCTTTCCTAAACTTACAAACTAAACTATGCAACAATTAACTGAAAATCGTTATGAGATTTCTAGAGTTACATGGTGCTTAAACCGAATTCTGTTAGGGGCAAACTGAAAATGGTATGTCAGTAAAAAGCAAATGACGGTGCCATAACAATATAGCAAAATATTTTTGCTATATTGGAGTTAATCATTCTTGCTAAGCTATGGAACACAGAATTATCGAACGTCTGATGCTGTACCATCCATAAAATATAGGATTTTCTTCCATAAGTGCAAAATGCCAGATATCTGAAAGTGAAAAATGTTAGTTGTAATGATACACAAGTTCGAGACCCTACAACAAAATGTTGCTGCATGGACTTCCGATTAGGGTTCCAACCACTCCATTCTATTCCATTCACCCTCCCCTATCAGCCAGTCAGCATTCCATGCCCACTGAGCATGTTCAGTCCTTGTTGTGGTGTTTTGGGGGGGGGTTGTGTGTGGAAGGGGATAATGGGTGAATATATTTGCTTCTAATCCCAATAAATGTTGGTGGTCTTATCTGCCATGTTGCATCCTGATTTGATCAATGGGCCAGAGTCAATGCCTCCAAAGAGCCATTCTGCTACCCCTGCACAAATGTTTTAAGACCATCTGCATTTAAAGTGTACCATTGCAAGGAGGGATAGAAATAATAAGGCGTCTGTTATAATCTGTCCTTAAAACCATTTACGTCAGGCTAGAAAGGCTAGCCATACATCAACCCTGAATGTCAGATGAAAACTCTCAATTCACCCATATGCTTGATCATGTTAACAAACTTATCAGCACCTGGGAACATTTGGGATGCCATATTTCGCTATTACTCCACGGAGAATTTAGGGCAAGTGCTCCCTACCACGAAATTACTCCAAAACATTCTGTTTTGATTAACTTCTTTTATTACACACCTTTATAATATTTCCTGTAAATTTTAGAAGTCTAGAAGCCTAGAATAGAACATTGTCTCAAAACAGATACTCAAGAGTCAGAATTGCAGTCTAACACGTTATATCAGATGATAAGTAGGGCAAATTACATTAAAAAATGACTTACAAATTACATTTAAATGCTGGTTTTGTTAATGTGCTTAATAAACCCACCAACTACAAATGTTGGTTATACAGTAGTCAAGCTGCTTGGTGTTACAGCAATATTTATTTAGAATTTAAAATCAACATTATTTGGGATGCTTGCACTGAAAAACTATATATATAAACAAATATGTTTCAACAGCCTATTGTATCAGTCTGAGAAATCTTCAACTGAATTATTGTAATCCCAATTATGTTTAGAAATTTAATGCAAAACAGACACTAAGCACATATTACTAAGGCAAAGGATTTTTTCCCCCAACCATGAAAGTGCAGAAGTTTATTCATTATGTCAGCTTTCTCCTCCCCCTTGATTAATGTAACTCCTAACAATCATGTTTGCTTCTGCTGCTGTTTCTGTTTCTGTTTCTCTCTCTCTCATACACACACACATGTTTTTCCAGTAGAGCTGAAACATAGAGCTTGTCTTGTTTTCCACCCAGCTAGATACTGTAAAAATCTGAGAACATACTTGATTCTGTTTTCTCCCACCTTCCCTCCCTCCCTCCCAGTCTTGTCCTCCTCCCATATACTTGGGTGGGCAGATCCATGGGAATCTTTGCTTTTTAGTATGGCTACCACAAAGCATTTTGCTACTCTCCTGGAGCACATCTGGGCTTTATATCAGCCCTTTAATTAATCCTCAGTGAAAGCCAAGCTATGACATTTTGACTGGGCAGGCTCCAGTTTTGGACAGGTCTTGATTTATTGCGACTGAGTCTCAACCAACTTTGATTTATTTCAGCTTTGGGGAGAAGGGCAAGTGCTGAACAGAAAAGGCACTGTTGGATGCAGATCACATGGTGCAAAGGGAGGACCTCCGAACTCCTGCGGCCCAAATGACAAACGGCTCAGACAATTGCAATAAAAGGGCAACGCGGCTTACGAAGAGAAACTCAGAACACAAATTAGTAAAAGAATCCAAGATAGCGATATTGAAACAATGCCTTCGGTAAAGTTCAAGCTGTTTGCCAGAAGTGACAATGAAGGAAGTCCATGTCTTATCTCTGAGAAAACAATAAATCCCCAGCCACTCATTTGAGTTAATCGTTGCGATCATCTGTATTCAGCAAAATACGGAGAAGCGGAGCTTCTGCTATCCCCAATGAGTTACTTTCATTAGAGAGGATGTTCCATTGTCCGCCAATCCAGAGTAGATGGCTGTCCTTTTATATCAGGTCTTCCTACATCCCAATCAAATTACCTTTTGATGATTAAGCAAATAAGCAAAGTGGCAATTATTCTGTGTAAAAAGAATAGTGTAACAAAAGCTTAATCAGGGGCTTTTTTTTAGTTTTCTGTCCTTTTTTTAAAAAACCCACACACAACTAAACAACTACTTTCAAGTATATGTTTAATTGTGACAATCATCACTGATAATCTGAAACAATCTACTAACCAACAGTAAACCACATAAGAACATACAAAGAGCCCTAACCCAGTCCAGGATCCTGTTCTCACAGTGGCCAACCAAATGACCATGGGAAACCCACAAAAAAAGACATGAGCACAACAGCGCTCTCCCACTCATCTTCTCCAGTGACTAGCATTCAGAAGCCCATCACCTCCAACAGTGGAAGCAGAACACAGCCATTATTGCAGGTAGCCAAAGAGAGCCTCATCCTCCACGAATCTGTCCAATGCTCTTTCAAAGCCATCTAAGTTAGTGGCCTTTCTTACATCATGTGCTACTGAATTCCAGAGTTTGTGTGCTGCTTGCAAAAGTATGTGCTTTTGTTTGTCCTGAATCTTACAACTTCCAGCTTCACTAGATGTATTATGAGAGACTGAGAAATACTTAGTTCTATTCACTTTCTGCAAACCGTGTGTAAATGTATACACCTCTATCATTTCACACCTTACTTGCCCCCCCCCTTTTAAACTAAAAAGCCCCCAAAGTTTTAACCTTCCTTTCCTCACAGGGGAACTGCTTCATCACTCTGGCTGTCCTTTTCTAAACCGTTCCCTGCTCTATAATTATTTTTTTTGGGGGGGGGTAATCAGAACCTTCCAATATGCCACCCTCTTCATAATTTATGGGGGGGAAAGGTTTCTGTGCATACATGCACACACTTTAGCAAGAAAGGGGAACTGCTGAATTTGTTCCCACTATTTAATGTGCTTTCCTGGATATATCTGTACTTTCAACTGGGTATTAAGTTATTATTTCCTACTCCTCAGTGGTATATATGGATGCACATGGAGTCAGAAGACGAAGGCAGTTGTGAGAGCTGAGTTTTGCTCCCAAGCGTTCTGTCCCAACTCGTGTAAAGCAATACACGTACTGTTGTGGCTGCCCTTGTGATTAATCCTTGTCTCTGGGGCAGGAAAGAGCAAGGAGTTTACTGCCACTATTCTATCACCAGTGGGAGAATGCAAGCACCCAGTGAATGCATGTCCTCCCTATCACCCACATTATCTAGGAGGAAAACTTTTCATACAAAATTCAAAAGTGCATGCAATACAACATCAACTTCAAAAGACTCCGGAAGGCATTAACAGTTATTTATTTATCATGCTCGTAGACCGCTTTTGTAAAAGGAAGAAAAAGAAGAAGAAAACCTCAAAGCAGGACAAGCTGGACAGAGGCAAATCATGGGAAAATGTGAATTGTATTAAGTGAAATATATCAGCAGGTAGATTTTTTTAAAAATGTAACATCTTCTACAATACATGAGAGGGATGAGAGAGGGGAGAAAAACACTGAAGTAGTAAGAACAACCATGCGGTAATATTGCCTGACAGCCATAAAATTTCACCGCATACTTATCCTGGTAACCAGAGCTGCCAGTCCCCTGAGATAAATTTAAAGCCTGCCAAAGAAGACCAGTTGGAAAGTTCAGCTGCTCTATCTGTGGATCATTAACATTATTTGTTAGGTCAAGCCACATCCCAGAACACCTATAGCTGAAAATTGAAGCATTTGTTCTAAACTAGAAGTGGCATATTAAGTATACCCTGCAGATTTGGGGAATGTTCTGACAAGGAAGAAGAATCACAGTTGTTTAATATACAACTGTGGAGAATGGTCATTTTGTTGATAGATCCTCTTTGTAACAAGGTCTAAAATATAAGCATCCTATTAAGGGATGTCTTCCCTCTATGAAACTCACCGAGTCTTTTGGGACAATTAAGAATGTGTGCTCAGATGCACGCCTAAGAGAGTAACTATGCAAACTATTTCTACCACAATATGGATGCAGATGAACATTCAAATGAGCATCCTACTGGAAGGAAGTGTTGATAGAAGATGTCCACAACTGGAAAAGCGGTAAGATACACATTTGGATGCACAGAAGATGAACATTATTCCAGTGCCATCATGTAATATACTGATGGACAGTGGCTTTAGCTGGATCAGTTCACGAGGTTTTAAGCGAAGGAGACATTGTACACCATTTCACTGACTACTAACAAATTGCACCTTAAAACTAATGAACTTTATTATGCCATAAGCTATTGTAGACAGGAGCTCATTTCAGTTTCATGATTTTGTTGTTGTTTCTGCTGCAACTGTCTCAGACAACTAGCCCTATTTAAACAGATACAATAGGCTGGGCCACCACAGGGTTTTAAGGGGTGGGGATATGGCAAGAACAACATCACCTCAAAACTCTGATTTAGTTTTAAATCACCTGCTATTTCACATGTTCACTGAATTTAAAAGAAAAAGAAACAAAACACACACAGGGTTTTCAGACATAATTTTAACAATAAATTTGGTACACTATATAATATTGTTCTAGAAAACTCTGCTTTGGACAGGAGAAGAAATAAGCTGCTTTTTATTTGACACATTTTAAAGATAATGCATTATTATTAAGAATGAAATAAAAGGTTAGTCTCCAAACTATGACAATAATAATTATTTTCTCAATTGGGAAACCTTATACATGAAAGAAATCCTTCCTCTTACTTTTTAATCATTCCAACAGAGTTCTGAGACCACCAGTGTTAGAAGACCACTTGGAAAACCATGGGAATAGCCTTGATAATAACACACATACAGTTATTGACGCACAGGAAACAAAACCAGATGGCTCTGCTGAAGAAAGCATTTATATGGTTTTTTTTTGTTTTGTTTTTTTGCTTTGTAACTCAACAAATGCAACCATCTTTTCTAAAGATGCAGAAACACTGAGATAGATCTGCATAAACAGAGATAGGCTTGGTTTTGTTTTAAAGTCCATTATTCACATCTGGGAGAATAACTGCAGAAAAGCAACATGGTACAGTAGCTATGAAACAGATGAGCATAATTTTCCTGAAGAAAAGGAGGCTATTAACAACACTTACTTGTAGACACAACTGTGGTGCTTTGTAAATGAATACCATATGATTTACGTTAGACGGAGCTCCTACACATTATCATTAAAACCACTTTCTTGCCTCAATTATGTACTTTCAAATACAGAACCTATTCATGTCTGAAATAACTATGGCCTACATTCTTCTTCTTTTCCTCTCTTATTGCCAATCACTCACACTTATCCCACATACAAGAGAGTGGCTCCTATAAGCAGTGCATAATTTTTCCTTTATGTCCTGATGAAAAAAAGCCTGAACCCTTGCCCCGCAAATCTTTTTCCTTGCCTCACAAGAAAGAACCTTTCCTTTTTTCTCAGGTGGCACAGAGCCAGAAGTCGCATATATGACTATGAATCACAGAACTGCATTCTGCTATGAAAGAAGTGCTGGTGGCAGCAGGGGCCATGACTCAAATACAGTGGTACCTCGGGTTAAGTACTTAATTCGTACCTGAGGTCTGTTCTTAACCCAACTGTTCTTAACCTGAAGCACCACTTCAGCTAATGGGGCCTCCTGCTGCTGCCACGCCACCGGAGCACAATTTCTGTTCTAATCCTGAAGCAAAGTTCTTAACCAGAGGTACTATTTCTGGGTTAGCGGAGTCTGTAACCTGAAGCGTCTGTAACCTGAAGCGTATGTAACCCGAGGTACCACTGTATTGCATTGGGATTTTTGTTTGCTAAAATGTTGCTGGCACTTAAAACCGGGAAGCTTCTTTTCTGCATGCAGTGCCTCACCTGATTGGATCTCTATCTTCCTGCATTAGTATCAAACCAGACCATTTCCTTTCCTGTCTGCCCTGTCCCTGCATCCATCAGACAGATCCCCCGATTCTGATGCGGCCAATGAACTGCCCTTTAGACTGTCCTTCCTGCATGGTACTTTGACCCTTTGCCTAACAGCTGTACGATATCGCCGAGACTGTCAGACCCCAATCATGCAGATACAGTCTGGGGTAGGGAAAACACAATAGCAGCTTGTATGACATCACACACAGGAGTAAAATTCATGGATGTGATTAGGAAGCCCACTTACGATTTTAAATGGCTCTCTTTTGTCCGTTTTAAAATAAAACAAAGAAAAACGGGATTGAAGGAAATAACACTTTACAGGCAACAATATTGACTCGTTTCCAGATTAACGTGATCAGAACTTCAGTCCCATAACAGGGATTACCCAACCCTTCCTCCTCATTGTAGCTGTTACAACCACCAAAAGTCACTTCACAAGTCCAGGAGCTCTTGAATAATGTGGATTCTGATGTATAGGGAAATTAGTGAAAACAGAGGTGGGGAGTCATGTATGTTCAGAGAACTTCCATTTGTGCAAGGTTCATCCATCCAGTTTCTGAGCATGTCCGCTTGCTATTGCAGCTTTCCACACACCACATCACTAAGAACATAAGAAAAGCCTGCTGTATCAGGCTAATGCCCTATCTAGTTCAACATACTGTTCTCACAGTGGCCAACCAGATGCCCTTGAGAACCTCACAAGCAGGACCTGATTGCAACAATACTCTCTCTGCTTGTGATCCCCAGAAACTCATATTCAGAGGCATACTGCCTACCTCTGACAGCGATGGAAGAAACAGCCATTGTGGCTAGTAGCCACTGATACCATTATCCTCTATCTAATTCATCTAATCCTTTTTAAAAGCATCCAAGTTGGTGGCCATCACTACCTTTCATGGCAGCAAATTCCACAGTTTGCGTGCTATGTGACAAAGTACTTTTGTCTGCCCTAAATCTTCCCATGTTCAGCTGCAATAGACGTCCCCAAGTTATAACAGAGGGAGAAAAACTCCCTCTTTACACCATGCGTACTTTTATAAACATCAAGTCTTCGCTTTTTATTTAAACTAAAAAAGCCCAAATGCTGTACCTGATCTCGTAAGGGGAGTTGCTCCATCCCTTTCGTAATTTTTGTTGCTTTTTTCCAGCTCAACAAGATGCTTTTTGAGAGGAGGCAACTAGAACTGTATGCAGCATTCAAAGCATGGCCACATTGTAGATTTGTGTAATAGCATTATGATATAGGCAGTTCTTTTTCTTTTTTTTAATTTTCAATACCTTTTCTAGCGATACCTAGACATTGAATTCACCTTTTCCCCCACCTGCTGTACATTGGGCCGACATCTTCATTGAGGTATTCACTGAGCCCGGCCTTGGGTGGGGAGGGCGGGGTATAAATTTTTTAAAAAATATATCATTGTTATTATTAGTAGTATTAGTTATTATCACGCCCAAGATCTCTGCTCAGTGCCAGTTCAGCCCCCATGACAATGTAAGTGAAATTAAGATTATTATTATTTGCTCCTATTCTGGAGAGTCTCCACCTCTCAGGAGTAGAGTGGCTTTTCAGGGGGTGCAGGGGACTGAAATGGGTAGGAGCAAACGCTGAAACTCCATCATATAAGTAGAGTTCTGCTTGTGCTATTCTAGATCCAAGCCCATAGCTAAGAACGGGGACCGAATGAGACTGTAGAAATGTTCAGGGTCCTCTTTGCTTCGCTCTTCACAAAAATGGTAGTCTATGACCACATAAGCCAAAAACATGTAAATAGCTTGACATTTGGTATTATGTGAACCAATCCTAATGTTTTTCCCACACCAACTTTTTAATAAGACTGCATATTTGAAAACTATCTCATTACAACCAGAAATAAACATGTCCTCAAATTCCATCCATTCATGATTTTTGGCATTATTTGTATATTTAGTTGTTGAGAAATAAAAAGTTGGTAATGGATTGATACGTACGTTCTCACTGCTCCAAGTTAAATGTTTGTGGGAATCTATATTAATTTGAAATAGGGCTCTCCTGGGGGTATGCTAGGATTTTTGTAACATGTCTTGCTATTTTTTCTTTACATTGTATAGGAATGAATCATTGACTGCTAAGTGCTTACTGTTGCACTAGTATTAGAACGTATCTAACAGATGGTTTATTGTACTGTCCTTTACCAAATAAAAAGGAATAAATCATCTTCACAGAACAAAACAAGACACAGAAGATTCATATATCAGCACTGCTGATACATTACTTATCCCCCCCATCCCCACCCACAGTGGTACTGACTGCCATCCAAAATATAATCTAAACACACTTACATGCAGCCATAATGTAACTTGCTTGCATCATGTGTAACATCAAAATGTTATGTTGCTTTTAACAGGCAGATTCTGAGATCAATATTACTCATGCAGATGATCATGCAAATATTTAAGTCACCATTGCACCACATTACCTAAGCATTAAAGCTCGATGTCAACCCAAAGTACATTGTTTAAATATTTTTTAAAACAAGCACAAGAGATTCAACCCACAGCATTATTCTTTCTGCATACATATGTGATTGTTAGCTTGAGATATATTGCACCACTGAAAGGTCAAAAACAATACTGTATATGTTTTACAGAGGTACCATGAGAAGTCAAAATCCCTGTTGTGTATCAACAAGTTATAAATGTAGAAGGGGTTCTGAAAGGCCTTCAGTACTAGTAAAAATATTCTAGGAAGCTTCTAAAACGCTCACAAAAATATCTACATTTGCTGCACTCTCCAGTAACTATACAGCAGTGCTAAATCTTGAAGTTTTGCTTTCCAGTCCATTAAATCCTGGAACAGTTGTTTATTTCCGTTTTAAAGTTTCATAGTCCGGAATCGAATGCATTTTGCAAATTCAGTGTCTCCAGGAATTAACAAGGGACCTATTATGCAGGAGTTAATCTCTGGGGAGTGAGATATTCAAGATGACCTCTATCACAGTTATGAATTGCTTCAGAACAATTTTGGGATGGCTTCAAATCACGTGAAAGATCTGGAATGTTACTTACATCACCAACATGTGTTACTGGTGGAGACCCCAGCTGAGTGCATTCTATTTGGTGGCCAGCACATTTGGAAACTCATTGGTATTGCTAAATAAACTCCACTCTTATTTCCAGTGCAACAAATATTTGCAGAAGAAGTTGGGCCAGCACAGAGAGAAAACTTTAGGTTGAAAAAAACGCCCCAGTAAATTCTGCATTACCAAGGAGGTTTAGACTGAAGGGTGGGGTCAGGTGCGATAGAGAGGCTCATCCTTAAATCTATGCCTATTTCCTCGCAATTGTTTATCGAATCAAACTTGTTATGTGTAATGCACATCATTTATGTTTTAAATGAAGTATTTCTGCTGGGGAGTTTTCGAAATTCCACTTGAAATGGAAAGATAAGGGCAATTTCACACTGCTACATTTATTGATGTGATCATATATGTGAATACCAACCACAAGGAATATTTCTACATGTGGCACTAAAGTTTTTTCCAGTAGCCATAATTAAAGATAGTGTGGGCCCACTAGGCTTTCTCCATGTGGTCATAGACCTGCACACAACCGTGTGGTGGAAATAAAGATTTTCAAGAGAAACAGAAATCAATTCTGACATTTCTCGTAGTTAGCGACTTTATGATTCTCTCTCCCCAAAAAAGTCGCAATTGCGAAAAACATTGTTTATAAATGTTTGTACAAGTTACATAACGGTAACTGCACTAATTCCTAAACTAACCTTTGCAAAAATTATATTCAAATGAGAGAACCAAAATGGCCTTCTGAAATTAAGATGGGAATTGTTTTGTCTCATCACTGCAAGAGGCCATCAAGAAATAGAAGGATTTTGAAAGCTTTCAGCACAATTGAAATATATCATCTTAATACTTAACATGACCACAGAAAGAACATTTTGGAGGTGAACGGAGAGATACTTCATGAATACTAGGTTCCAGCCCCCTTTCAGAAGAATTTAGCAAAGAATGTAAACCTGAAAATCTATTTTTCATATGCACGAGGTAGTCTTCTGCATTACTTCTCTAGATAAGCTGAGAGAAATGTATGGTTAGAGGTATATCTCTGTGTGATGTACATTTTCTCTGAAGCTGTTCCAATAAAGCATACAAAAAGCAGTACTTTAAAGTAGACTTTTCACCAACAGCATACCTCAACGTAGTCCTTGGCGTGACCCCAGTCTCTCTTGGCATCCAGATTGCCCAAACTGAAACACTCCAGTTGCCCCAGGTGGATCTTAGCAACAGAACGACTAATTTTTCGAGTTACAAAGTTAGCCCCTAAAATAAAGAGAAAGATAGCATAACGGGATTAGAAACTGTCTGGTAACTGTCTGATAGCTGATCCCAAGAAATACAGTTTATGATAATTTCTTTCAGCCTTCCCTCCTCCTTGTATCAATCACCTAAATTCTGTCATCATTTATCATTTCTGAAAGCCAAGGAGTGCCAACATACATGTCACATTAGCTATAGTCTCTCATCAAATAACTTTCTTTGAAACTCTAAGCATCCCTAATCTGAAGCTTCAGTATTAAATCTGGCACGAGGCCAAGAAAAGCAAATTCAAATAGAGACTTCTGAAAATAAGAAAATAAAAACAAGACTGCAACCCAAACATTAAAGGCTTGGGCCTTTCCAAAAGTTGGGGTGAAATAGAAATTTGCATGCTAAAACGTTTAGCAAGAGAAATGAGATCTCAGTCACCTGTAACTTGTTATCTGAGCGGTCATTTGTGGAGTAGCAAATGTGAAAATTCAGAACTCTGTAGAGCAGGCATGGCCAAACTTGGCCCTCCAGATGTTGTTGGGACTACAACTCCCATCATCCCTAGCTAACAGGACCAGTGGTCAGGGATGATGGGAAATGTAGTCCCAAAACATCTGGAGGGCCAAGGTTGGCCATGCCTGCTTGCCTCAAGAGAGCAAGAAGGAGACACCTCTGCCCTTCATTCATTTGAAGCTCAAGCAGACCCAAGTAAAGATGAATGTGCTGAACAGTCCAGAGTCCACTGAAACTTAAGACTATAGAAGTGCTCAGTCCAAAGAATCTGCCCATTATGATAATTAACTATGTGAAACTAAACACGTCTGAAGTCTAGGAGCCACAAAACAACTCCAAGGAAGAGGATGTATGTCTCCTAGAACATCCAGAAGGTCTGTGAAGTGTCTGCGAGGGACATTTAAAATCTGAATTCTATATAATTACACAATATGAGAAATATTGGGAAATTGTTAATGTCTAATGTTTTACAATTTTTTATATGTGCTGTAAGCCGCCCAGGGTATAAACTATAAATTATTATTATTAAATATAATATATATTATATTATATATAATAATATAATAGTAATAATAAAGCAATAAAATACAGTTAAAAGCCACACAGTATATATCACAGCACATTGCAACGGCCACAACAAGCAGGAAAAGAAAATAATTAAATGATCCACCAAGGCTCGCAGCAATTTTCAAGTGGTCCATGGGGGAAAAGTTTAGGAACCACTGTCCTAGATCCTTGTACTTATATATGAACAGGGGTATTCCCCTGAGATTTAGGGCATGCTAAATGCAGCCTAGATGCTCCACAACAGGGTGTGACATCATTCTTGGGCCACATACGTAAGCTTTGCCTTTGAACAGGACTGCATAGGCTTTGGGTTGGAATCAACAGCACATCTCCTGCTTCCTCTAGTTGTGTGAAGTGGGGCATTAACCTCACCCCAAAATAAAATTCTATGCTTTTGAAGGTATAGTCTAATGGCAGAAAGACTGGATTAACAATGAATTAGTGTGACTGATTCTTCTTGGGTTTAATAGATCTGTATGTTTTTCACACAAAGCAGAGCTTTACAGCCAACTAGCCTTAGCTATCAAGGGAGTACATTTAGAATATTCCAGTGCTTTTTTGCAGGGAGGGGTACACGGGTACGCATACCCCTAAACATTTTGTGAATCTAACTTTGGCCTCATTGAGGGGCAGTATTTCAATATGAGAAGGAAAATGAGAGTACCCCTAAACATTCTTTTAGAAAAAAAGCACTGGAATATTCCATGACTAATGTTATTTGCCCAAAAATGGAAGGAAGAAGAGGCCCCAACAAGAGAAGAATAGATACAGAAGTTAATGGACTATGCAGAAATGGCGAAACTTACCAGTAGAGTAAGAAATCAGTATAATTTTTTTAAAGAAAGGAATGGAAATGGTTTATTGAGTATTTACAAATGAACTGTAAACAGATCAAAACATTGGCAGAATCAGTGTAAAAACCTGCAGTTTCAAAATATATATGGGATATATATGGGAATAGATATATAAAAGAACGTTGAGATAATTTGGAGTATGCAGGAAGATGAAAATAAATATAAAGAATCACAGAAAGAGGGGGAAGGGACTCCCCCCTTCCCCCTTTGAAATGTTAAAATTATGATTGAGTAATTGTTGTAATCTATAAATGAAAATTATAAATATAAAATTAAAAAATAGAATATTCCCTATCAGTAGATTTATTCTGCAGTAGATCAAAGATTTTAGCTGCTCAACTGAAAACCTATGATAACAAAAAAGGAACCAAGAGTTCCAAATGTGCAGAGAATATTCTAATCAACACAAGAAATTTTATTATATCTTTTCTGAAAATTACTGTGTCAACTTTTGAGCTTTATAGCAGCTTTCTGGCATTCTGGAACATAATCATGCTGCAGTTTGATTACCCAAGAGCTGAAATACTCTTTAGCAAGCCTCCCCCCCCCCCGCCCACAACTCCCCAAGAAAGTAAAAATATACAATCCAGGTTTCAGACTGCAAAAAAGCTAGCAAGTGAATCTAATAGCTTTCAGCACTGCATGTCCATACTTTGTATCAGCAACAAGATCTGTAATCATCATGTGCATTGCAGTGAGTTTTAGTGCCTGACCTACTGGGTTCAATCATGAAAGCTTCTGTTCTGCAATGATTACCTCTTGAGGGAACATTAAATATGTTTGGAAGAATGGTTGAGAGCTACCAATTCCACACACAATTGAAGGACTGCAAATAGTATACAGGAGATGGATGGCCCCAGGTCTCTGCATACCAGGCAATTTACTAAATATGGGAATTAGCTGCCACTGTAATGTATTTCAAGGGCCGTACAGTGTAAATATATCCACTTCTCCTGGTCCAAACCAGATAATTAAAAAATAAGCTTTTATTTTTTAAAAAAGTAAATAATGGGATGGATCTACAAATGGAGAGGAAGGTGATTTTTGTTTATTCCGCCTTCCTCGTGCCCCCTGGAAAGTTGCTGCAGAGGGATGGGGGACCCCCTCAGACAGCACGTGCGGTGGCACAGTGGGCCACAGAGAGAAATGGTATCAGAAAAACACGATAAAACATCAAACATTAAAAACTTCCCCAAACAAGGCTGCCTTCAGATGTCTTCTAAAAGTTAGATAGTTGTTTATTTCCTTGACATCTGATGGGAGGCCCTACCAAGAAGGCCCTCTGCCTGGTTCCCTGTAACCTCACTTCTCACAGTGAGGGAACCGCCAGAAGGCCCTCGGATCTGGACCTCAGTGTCCAGGCTGAACAATGGGGGTAGAGATGCTCCTTCAGCTATACTGGGCTGAGGCCGTTTAGGGCTTTAAAGGTCAGCACCAACACTTTGAATTTTGCTTGGAAACGTACTGGGAGCCAATGTAGGTCTTTCAGGACCGGTGTTATATGGTCTTGGCAGCTGCCCCCAGTCACCAGTCTAGCTGCCGCATTCTGGATTAGCCCCATGTAGAGCGCATTGCAATAGTCCCAGAGGGAGATAACTAGAGCATGCACCACTCTGGTGAGACAGTCTACGGGTAGGTAGGGTCTCAGCCTGTGTACCAGGCTGAGTTCAATAACTAAAATTTTGTAATTTAAAGGGTAGCATTTTGTAGTCTCAAGTTCTCTTGCTAGAAAAAGAAGAAACCATACACAAGCTTAACATGAATCAACAGGGCGATGAAGCAAAAAAAGAAAGAGAAAGAAAAAGCTTATGCTCTTCTAGGCTGTATCAACAGAAGTATAGTGCCCAGGTCAAGGGAAGTAATAAAGGTAAAGGGACCCCTGACCATTAGGTCCAGTCGTGGCCGACTCTGGGGTTGTTGCGCTCATCTCACTTTATTGGCCGAGGGAGCCAGCGTACAGCTTCTGGGTCATGTGGCCAGCATGACTAAGCCGCTTCTGGTGAACCAGAGCAGCACACAGAAACGCCATTTACCTTCCCGCCGGAGTGGTACCTATTTATCTACTTGCACTTTGATGTGCTTTTGAACTGCTAGGTGGGCTAGGTGGAGCTCACCCCGTTGCGGGGATTCGAACCGCTGACCTTCTGATCGGCAAGTCCTAGGCTCTGTGGTTTAACCCACAGCGCCACCTGAGTCCCAAGGGAAGTAATAGTCCCACTCTATTCTGCCTTGATCAAACCACACCCAATTCTGGATGCCACAATTTAAGGAAAATATAGACAAGCTGGGATGTGTGCAGAGAAGGGCAACCAAGATGATCAAAGGTCTGGAAACCAAGCCTTATGAGGAATGGTTGAGGGAGCTCCGTATGTTTAGCCTACAAAAGAGGAGACTGAGAGGAGATATAACAACCATCTTCAAATATCTCAAGGGCTGTCACATGGAAGAGGGAGCAAGCTCGTTTTCTCCTCCTCCAGAGAAATGACATAAGAAGTGTCTCTGTTCCTGAAAGTCTGAGGCTGTATTCACATCCCTGCTTACAGTGCACTCACTGCATTTCCAGTGCTGGGTTTTCAATCTCTGTTCACATGATGTTATCTAAAATGCATATGTATCCTGCACTTTGTTTAGGAGGATGCTGCTGTAGCTTCTCAAACAACCTTCACACTGACTGGGGTTGTTAAGCCATTCCTAATTCTTCTCTAGTCAAGATGTGATGTGTACACAAACAGAAACTAATCTGACACCAGGGAAGCTGTACGGATGTGAACAGCTGGCGGTGGCAGGAAGGGGGGGGCAGCAGGGGAAAGAGCTGTAAAAGGCATTGGGGGAAGCAACTTCACTGGTAATGTGAACACACCCTCAGTTGCTCTATAGGGTTACAATTATGCAGATGACATTCTAACAGGAAATTGGTCACAGGAAAAGGGGACTGTGAACAAACCCACATGTGCTGAAAGATGCTTGGAATATCTCCCAATAAATACACAGGCCTAACTGTTTCACCTGAGAACAATCTTGATAACCAAAGAGTAGAGTTGACGTTCTTTAAGAAACACAATGCAATCAGAACACTGAGAACATGCTTCCTCAACCTCAGCCCTCCAGATGTTTTTGGCCTACAACTCCCATGATCCCTAGCTAGCAGGACCAGTGGTCAGGGATGAGGGGAATTGTAGTCTCAAAACATCTAGAGGGCCGAGTTTGAGGAAGCCTGATTTAGAAGATTTCAGCAAAATGTCTCTTCATAGATCACTTCCCTCACGAAAGCACAACTGAATATAAAATATTAAGTGAGCAATAACTTGGTTTCCATTGAACGCAGAAACGAATCTAGAACCACACATCCTAAATTTGGAAGTCATTGCCTTTCAGTGGAAAGTGTTCTCATTAAGTTTTGAAAGCAAAAGAAAACAATTTCCTTTTTGACCTTGTTCCTTATAGAAGGAATTCAGGCATTTGGAGACTTCATATTTTCCAATCTGCTGCCTCACTGATTGTGGTAATATTTGTGAGCTGTTTCAGGCCTGGTTAAGCAAGACAAGACACTGGGAGATTGTCATGCCTCGTTGCACTACTATGATGGGAGAGCTGACGCCTTATTTGCCCACCAAGCTCTGCCAAAAGCAACATTACTTAAATTGTAGGTACTCAAAACTTAAAGCAGGCTTGCTTGGAGGAATGTTAAACTTTGAAAACCGATCATTTGCAAGTATGCATGTTCTGGGAAAAGGTACTTACAATCTTTTTTGCAAGCACTCACCAGCAACAAGCCTTTTAAAATAAGCTTATTATGATTGCTCTTCAATCACCATAACACTGGGCTCCGGTGTGCGCAGCTGGGGGGACAACCCCAAAATTGGATAGAGGCAGCTGCTATGAGGGGGAGTTACACTAGCAGAAGTTGCCGCCTCATGATTTTTTGTGATGCTCTCAGACCACAGCACTGCACGGCACCCCATTTAGCAATGTCCCCTTTCTTTCCCTTGGGAAAAACCTTTCAGATGGCTCTGGGGGTTGCCTGAGGGGCAGGGAAGTCAGCTTCTGCCAGTCTCAGCCACACAGTCTACTCTGAATCCAGCGTATTATTTATACACATACCTGATTTTTAAACACGAGATTAACAGAATGGCAAAAGTGTTGAACTCCAAAAAGGAAGGAAAGAGTCTCAAATTATAAATACAGGTGAAATGAAGAGCACAGAGAAAACCCAAGATCTAAAGATCTATACTATTTAACTATGGTGGATGTCTATCTGTTGTGGATGCTTTAGCTGAGATTCATGCAATGAACTAGATGGCCCTTGGGGTCCCTTCCAACTCTACGATTCTGCAATTCTATGTTTCTCCTTAATTTATCCTAAACATGCATTCAGACTATCAGCAGAACACAGTAGGGGACATGGGAAGCAGGTATGCCAAATTTCTCTCAACACATCCAAACACCCAGTCTCTGTATTCCTGACCAATGTGTGTTCAGCACATTCTAAGTACATTCTAAGTACATTCAGCTGAGCATGGCTAGAAGCCCCTGCAATCAGAATCTTGCATGATTAGCTGAATGTGCTTAGTCTCTTCTTTCAGAGGTGAGCCCTCCCACTGCAGGGTAGCTAGGTCATCTCTACCAACCTTAAAGAAACAGATTTTAAGTCAAAGTATGACAGATACCTATATGAGCTCCTTATGTAGCTGAAGGGAAGGGAACAACTGCTCAGCTAATCTTCACCAATAATCTTAACTCTCTCTGAGCCAAGACTCAGGCTGGGGAGAGTGGATATGTCCCAGACCACAGAGACATGGTTACCCTTGCCCTTCTACTTTCCAAGACCCAGAAATATTTCACCTGTCCTGCTTATCACTACATATACTAATCTTGTGTCAGATGTATTGCACAGGCACTCCACAACACAGCAACATCTTAAAGCAAAAGATGTGGCTTAGGAGGTTAACATCTAATATTCTTCTGTCACATATGTTGCTATGTCAGTCTTCACAGAGCATGCTTTTATGAGCTTTATTATTATAAATCTAGTGACAATCAAGAAGCTATGCAAAGCCAATTTATATAACTTATTATACAAAGCAGCTTTTATACAAAACAGTTACTGGCAGGTAGCCATGTCAGAGAAGGAAAGGCATCGTTATGAGCCGCCCATCGTTAGAACGTTTCTGTTGTTCTCATTACTTGAAAGCAGGAAAGCCTCTTAAAGTTTTTTGATCCAAGCTGTCATTTGTCAGGGAATGGGGACAAGACAAATGACTGTAAAGCAATGCAATTGGGTTTCTTACCTCTGCAATGTCTTACTTGACTCCCATGAAACATTCCCCCCCCCCCTGTTATTCATTCTTGCCATGTTAAAGTAAACTTATGGACTACCCAGAAACAGATGAATGCAATCAGTCTAGCAGAAATGATATCTTTTCACCAAAGGAAAGCAAATAGCTTTGCCTCCCCTATAACAACTATTTCTGAAACTTAATTCAGTCTTTAAATAGTTTGTACAACATTAAACACAAGGTCAGGCTCAGGGAGCAATAATTATTAAAGATTAAGGAGAATACTGAAGTACTTTGTGTTTTGCTGAACAGTTAAATCAGCTGAGAGTTTCGCTTTCTTTTTTGATGTTAAATGATACTATTGATTCTCTCCCCCCCCCCACATAATTGACAACGACTGACCTAGGCATCCAAGGAAAGGCTGTTTCAAAAAAAAAATAAAAATGGACCAATCAAGGGTCACAGATAGAGTAAGAAGAAGCCCTGCACTGAGATGCTTGTATTTATTGTCCTTGGTATGGTGGTGCTGTGGTCTAAACCACTGAGCCTCTTGGGCTTGCCGATGAGAAGGTCGGCGGTTCAAATCCGCACAATGGGGTGAGATCCCATTGCTGCTGCCAACCTAGCAGTTCGAAAGCACACCACTGAAAGCAGATGCTGCGGCAGGAAGGTAAATGGCATTTCCGTGTGCTCTGGTTTCCATCACGGTGTTCTGTTGCACCAGTAGCAGTTTAGTCATGCTGGCCATATGACCTGGAAAAGCTGTCTGCGAACAAATGCCGGCTCCCTCAGCCTAAAAGCGAGATGAGTGCCGCAACCCCATAGTCGCCTTTGACTGGACTTAAACGTCCAGGGGTCCTTTGCCTTTACCACTGCAGGCCCAAATCTAGTATTTGTGGGATAAAATGTATGTGAAATTAAGCAAATACACTTTTAATTAATCAAACAGTGCCTTAGGACACAATGCTCAACAACATGGGTAGGCAAACGAAGGCCCGGGGGCCGGATCCGGCCCAATCGCCTTCTAACTATGGCCCGGACGGTCCAGAAATCAGCATGTTTTTACATGAGTAGAATGTGTGCTTTTATTTAAAATGCATCTCTGGGTTATCTGTGGGGCATAGGAATTCGTTCATCCCCCCCCCCTTCCAAAATGTAGTCCAGCTCCCCACAAAGTCTGAGGGAAGGTGGACCAGCCCCCTGCTGAAAAAGTTTGCTGGCCCCTGCTCAGCAACATACACTGCTATCTAAATGTCCTGAGAACTTTGCTCTAGTGTTAGATATAAGCCAGTTTGTTAACTGCAGGGATGTGAATGACACAAACACTCAAAAGCTACTGGATCTTAAAATTTTGATTTATATGACATGTTGCATGAATAATGGACATCAGTTATAGCTTGGCTATGATCAGAGGATATCTGAATTGGTCATTATCTTATTACAAAGTTCTAATTACATGATTATTACAAAGTTCTAATTACATGATCTTATTACAAAGTTCTAATTACTTCATTCAGAAGTAAGATATGAGATGCCGAATGTTCAATCTGTTTTGGAAGCTCTGACTCTGGAAGCCTTGCTCCCTTCCTAACACACACACAGAGAGAGAGAGAGACAGAGAGAGAGAGAGAGAGAGAGAGAGAGAGAGAGAGAGAGAGAGAGAGTCCACAGTTACTCATTGGCAAGAGCATCAAAGCAAGTCTTGGTCTTGGGAAGCAGATTACAACTCTGACAATGTGTTCAACTGTAGCTAGGTTTTTAAACAATAAAAGCATGGGTGCCACAACGGAGAGAGTCTGGCAGTGCTTTTTCGTCATTTGAATAGAATATGACAAAGAATTCCCTGGGAATTACACTACGTCATGATGTGTTATTCCCATTGGGGAATTATCTTTCAAAGTGAAGAAGGAACACTGCTTGCTGTTCCTCTGCTATTTGAAAAATTAAGAATGGTGCTGTTGTTTGTTTAGGGGAGGGGACACTCAGCTGCTTCACTGAAACAGTAAATTCCTCCATTTTTTTATGTTGTCAGTTTGAGGAAGCGCCTAATGGTTTTCTCCTTCTCTAAAAAACAGCAGAAAAGGTCCACTGGATTTTTCTGAATGACTATTGTTGTCAACATGCAGCAGTTCTAAAATCAACTCAGTTATGTTTTAATAGTCATCTAAAAATTAAATCAAAATATTTCATGTTAGTTCACAGAGCAGAAGCAGTTCTGGTCTGTGAAAGTCTCCAATTTCCACCATGGAACCACCTGAATTCACTGTTACAAATTTGAGCAAGAAAACTTATTTTGTCTTAAAGCTTGGGGGGGCACTTATCAAGTATAATGAAATAGTAAACAACTACTTACTATTCTGCTCAAGCCCCCTTTATTTTGACTCCTGAATGACTAAGACTATACTGAGAACATTCCACCATTTTCAGGACGTATGTTATTACAATTTGCTCTTTTTCACCTCCCACACTACGTAGGTGTTTTAGTGTTGATAAAGTTATGAAACTGAATAGCTCTTAGGCAATTAAGAAAAACAATATTTCTCTCCTTTCCAGAATTACAAGATATGCATGCATTTCACACTAACTATTTGGGCACAATGGCACCAGTCTCATCCAAAGATCTCTTCTAACTGCTTTTGTTCATGTTCTAATGGGAGCAGAATTGAATGCATTTTAGGACAGAAAGTTCTTGTTCATCAGTAAGTGGCACACACACATATACATGTACACACATATTTCTAAAAGAAAAAGGTTTGTAACTTAGAATCTCAGGCTCCCAATATCCAGAGGGATAATAAATGTATCAGAGAGAACTATGAGACTGGAAACTCAGTGGGAAGTAGTCTCAGAGCTGGGTAGAATGTCAAAGAAACCTTGCAGATCAAAGGCAGTGATGAATACAGAAATCTTTCTTCTTTCTCAAAACCATAACACACTCTTTAAAGAGGCACCCTGACCTGAAAATTACTCCATATGAAATCCAGGTTACTCCCAATTATAGAAATATCAGAAACCGTGCAGGACATTTTTGGAAAGTTGGATGATTCATATTACAAACTTTTTATTTAATTTGAAAGCAAATGTTATAATTAGGCAAACAAACCTCTGTTCTTTTATATAGCAGCAAAGGTCCTAAATGGTTTTCTCACCTTTAAACCTCTAGTATTCTTCACTCTTGCATCAAAATAGACTGCTTGTAAAATGATAGCAGAAGCACCCCTGTCTGACTTTTTGGGAGACAGTCCCCCACTGTCCAGAAATCATTGTGAATCACTCTGAGAACCCTGTGGAAGGATATCTGACTTATTGCTGCCATTCAGAAATGGGAATGGATGGATAGCAGCTGAAATACATTTAAATAGTGTAAAAGTGCCGTGGGAAAGGAGTGGCAGTAGGATGCTACCTTGCCTCGTTTTATTTTATCAATTTTATATCTCTGTTTCCAAAAAGGTTCTACAATAATGAACATTACGCTTCCTCTCTTTCACACGTACACACCGACTCACTATCTCACACACATTTTCCCTATTTACCCCCAGAGCCCTTTCAAACGACGGGGAAAGTGGAACACTGTAATCAATAGTCTACGGGTGTTTTTCTTTTTTTGTACCCTTGATTTGATGGGTATGGATCCTGGAATATTTTTCCTTATAGCCAATGAACAAAAGAGCACAGGAGTGAGGCTGTCAGAGGGCGATCTTAATATGAAACCTGCACTAGGTGAGCTATAGGTGCTGCTATTAGGATAAACTCTATCATTGGGAATTGGTTATTTTATTTCAGTGAAATAGAAAGTTTGCAACTCCATCAATTCTGCTACTGATTTCCCTCCCTACAGAACTATTATATAGTGTTTTGAGCCTGTCCACAAAATGAATAATTATTTTATATGTGAAAGCTTTCATTATGTGGGTTTAGAATTTATCTTGAGACCAGTTACAATGCATTCCTGTTCAGACGTGCACAAGAGAACGCAGAAATTTTCAATATTTTTCTTACCTCTCCTGGGACTCTCATGGTTGAAGAGAATACCATTCACAGCAAAGAGATTGTAGGCCTCCCTGAAGTTTACCACAATCCAATATGCATATAGCTTGGCTGCCCCTATAACAATAATTGTAACTTATTTATTGAAAATGTTAGTTTAACCCCTCTCCAAATAAGCGAAACCACATTATTTCCATCTTTCCATTTTTATCTTTATTTCACAAGAGAGAGAATGCTTTAAGGAAAAACAAGTAAGGTTTTTAATGGAAGTGGTAGCTTTCATCCAACAAGCAGTGACAGAACACATTCACATTGTAGGATTTGTACTGGGTAAGAAATGTGAAAAGAAAAAAATGCAGAGTAGAATGTAGGAAATGTTACTGCCTTCATTTTAAACTTCGGTACAAAAGCCTTCAGTTTTAGCAGGCCAGCTTGTAAACTGTCGTTCCAGAAAAGAAGTTAAGATCTAAAATTGGTTGCAACCTCAAGATTTGTGATGCCAGACTCCCATTTGCCTCGAACTTTTGTGCCTCCATCAGCACAAGTAACTTTGTGCTTCATGGCAGCTAATTAGGATGCAATATGTAGGCAGGGACAAACATAGACATAAGCTGACATACTCACCATATGGTGATCTGGGATAAAAAGGAGTGGTCTCCTTTTGCGGTATTTCTTGCACTTTCCCATAAAGCTCACTTGTTGAAGCTTGGTAGAACTTCACAGAGTCTATGAGGCCGCATGTCTTGATAGCATCAAGCAACCGTAAAGTGCCAATTCCATCAACATCAGCAGTATATTCAGCCAAATCAAAAGATATCTGTCACAGCAGAAATAAAGACAGAACAAACACGAAAATACTTGGCAAAATGTTTCAGCATTAAATTGTTGCACTTAAGGTTTCAACCATGCTTATTAGCAAAACTGCAAGATTGCATACACAAACACACATAAATTTGCCATAGGCATATGAGGCATTTTTAAATTTAAATTTTTGCAAATTTCATTCTTACATGCATATAGATGGAGAGAGATATATATGGAGCATCAGATAAATGTGGATCCTTTTCTCATGGATCTTTGTTCTGTCCTATTTCCTGAAGAGAAACTATCTGAGTGTGTGTTGCTATGCACTGATTTCACTTCTAATCTGTACAAAGTTATTCATTAGACTGATATTCTAATCAGCAAAATTCAGGTTAACCTACAATGAAAGCCACAAAAGTATAAAGGAAAGAAGAATGTATTTGTTTTCTAAATTACCACCACAGTCGCAAAAGTTGCTTAACACTGAAACTGAGAAGGCTATTGCAACCACCATTCACATTACACAGGGAATGCATCTTGACATTCAAACTTTCATTTGCAATATGAATTGCTCTACTTTAGAAGCAGAAACAAAATTTGCCACTTCGATTCAGCAGGTCGGAATACACTTAAATGTACTTTCGTGCAAGTCGCACGAATCATTCTAGAGGCCTCACACGTCTTACGTCTTTTATCACCCGCATGGCTGTTGGAAAATCAGAAACTAAAGCTTCTTCCACCCCCGCCACTCTGCCAGATGGAGATTTATTTGTTGAATTTTCCCCAATTCTATGACTATTAAAGGCACAGGAACCTTGCCAGAAAAGGCGGCAGCTTTACCCACACCTCAACATTCCCCACGGCTACTGAGAGGACTCCCCCAAGGACCTAGGTATCTGGATATGTATTAGCAACCTCTCCAGGAGCTAAAGCTTAATATAGACAGCTGAAGGACAAGGGATTGCCTTAAAAAAAAAAAAAAAAAAAGGCTCGGCTGCCAAAGGAGGAAGATAGGACAGGCCTGCATAAGGCTGGAAACCCTAAAGCAAATAGAGATTTGTGGGTCTGGTTTCCTGAGAAACTGCTTTTATTACAAGCATATATATATACTATATTGGAAAGGTCCAAAGGTGAAGTCACTCTCTATTCATTGATGGGAAAATGAAAGAGATCATTAAGTGGTTGTCATAGCAGGGGCGGCATAGTTGGACAGGATTGGTGGTGCTGGCATGCACAAGATTCCCAAGGGGTGACCATACCACCCTGTCCCCTGCATATTGTTTTCTTTTAAAAGGCTGAAAACAATTACCCCCAAACTTTGCCAGGACTGACAAAATACTGGAGTCAGTATAAGGCAGTTCCTTATAGCCCTATAGAGTTTTACACATTATTTCCTACTGAAATATGTAGATGCTTTTTTTGTGGGAAGGTTCATGCTTTTTTCACACTGTGCAAATTTTGGATGTCTTTGCCAAATTACAGCACTGTATATGAGCCCCACAGAAAAGTATTTTTAGGCCGCCTACTCACACGTACCTATTTTATTAATGTTTTGCTTTGCTATAGCCTACAGTCTTGGTTAGTAAAAAATGTTTTACATTCACTAACCAAAGTGCATAGGCTCAAGAAAAGCAAAATGTCAATAAAATAGGTATATGTGAGTAGGTTGCTTTGAGATAATTCTTAATTACTATAGGTGTTTTCAGATAAATGACAAATTCAAGGCCTCTGTATCTTCCAGACAGGGGTGGAATATTGGCATAACACTATATTTATGTGGACTTGTACTAAAGAAGGAAGTATTATCAGTGCGCAAAGGCTTTCACTTGAAGATATGTGTCACGTCTAATTGGGAACTGCAACAAAATGTTGTGATGTATACCTAGCGCATTTGATGTCACCCAGGCTCCACATACCAGTATGGCTAGAACTACAGCACTTCTTTTGGGGGTTGGCTTAAATTCCAAACAGCAGTCAAGTTTGAGTCCCCTCAACTATACAGAGGTTTTCTTCAAGGGTCACCTCATGATTCCAACTTCCCTTATCCCATAACCCCTAGGCTGATAGGAAGCAAGATGTTTGGTTTCCTTCAGCTTAGCCAGCCAACTGAGGGCCGTACAAATATATAGTCCTCTGACTATTATTGTTATCATGTGGAACCAATATATTTCAACACAGTTTTCTATCACCAACTTTAGAGGAAGTGACATACGCAAGCAGGAAGTATTCACTAAGATACGGTGTCAATTGAAGCCATGTGGTATAAATGAAATAATATAGAATCATAGAACTGTAGAGTTGGAAGGGATCCCAAGTGTCATCTAGTCCAACCCCTTGCGATGCAGGAATATACAGGTGGATCAAACCTGTGATCTTGGCGTTATCTGCATCATGCTCTGACCAACTGAGCTAACTGGCCTTTTTTGTTATGATTTAGTTTAACAAAAGCGTCCAATGAGCTCAGTGGTACCTCAGGTTACAGACACTTCAGGTTACAGATGTTTCAGGTTACAGGCTCTGCTAACCCAGAAATAGTACCTCGGGTTAAGAACTTTGCTTCAGGATGAGAACAGAAATTGTGTGGCGGCGGCGCGGCGGCAGCAGGAGGCCCCATTAGCTAAAGTGGTACCTCAGGTTAAGAACAGTTTCAGGTTAAGAACGGACCTCCAGAACGAATTAAGTTCTTAACCCGAGGTACCACTGTAGAACAATACATCAATTAAAAGAAACAAGACACATAAAAAATTACTACAGCCTTTACTAAAATGCCCCACCTGAAATGCCTGTTGCAAAAGGTAAATCTGCATGACTGTAAACAAGCAGACTGTTAAAATTTAAATGATAAATCCCTAATGTTCTCTCCCACAAAAAAACCTGGGAATTTTAACCTGTACTGCTTAGAGTTCCCACTACTATGGGAAGAAGGAGCACAGAACAAATATGAAACAAAGTAATACGCAATACATCAGCTCTCCCACTGATTGTGAGTCTTGGAAAATATCCTCTTGGAGGGACATGGGCTGGGAGCATGGCTTGATATGAGGTGTTCTCCTCTCCCCCACAACAATACTTAATCCAGGTGTCTGCTGACTTGAGCACTTTTGCCAAGTTCAAATCAAACAGAAGTTTAGAGAGAAAAAATAAAATAAAATACAACACTTGGGAGTTTGCCAGCGGAGTACATAATATAGGTCCGCTGATATCCTCCCACAATCTCCCACAGTGGTACCTCAGGTTAAGAACTTTGCTTCAGGATGAGAACAGAAATTGTGTGGCGGTGGTGCGGCGGCAGTGGGAGGCCCCATTAGCTAAAGTGGTACCTCAGGTTAAGAACAGTTTTAGGTTAAGAACGAACCTCCAGAACGAATTAAGTTCTTAACCCGAGGTACCACTGTATCAGGTTTCTCAAGTCTCCCTTGGCATTCAATCATCCTTGGTACAACTGTCCTAACTCTTCAGTGATATCAGAGCAGCCAAGTCAATAGCAATCAGAAAGGAGCCCTATGTCTATCTGGGCTCATGATGACAATATCGCAGGAGATCTAATGGTAGACAGACCATTCACAGTTCCTCTGCTTGTCAAAGTTTTCTGTGACATCACAGCAGTTCGGCCATATGACACCTATGCCCTATGAACATGCTAGTTTGCATATCAGGTGATTAGATAAACGTTATGGGCTCTGGTGGGATTATAATCCCTTTTTATATTTTAAATTTCACTGCATCTATTATGTTTCTGGGTTCACACACACTATCTATGCACCTTCGCTATTAATCTCTCCATCACAGAAGGAATGAAAAGATTTTACAGCAATAACATACTGGTGTGGAGGAAACAACAAGGAAAAATATAAGGTGGTATATTAGAGAATGTAAAAACTTCAGAATGGCTATTAACCTTTGTCCCAAGTATGTATTCACACATGCAAAACAATCCTAAGCATGTTTATCCCCAGCAAAATACAGCTGAGTTCAAGAGAATTTACTGCCTAGTAAGGATGTTTAAGATCGCACCCTTTTGCTATTAATTTGAAGGAGCCGAGGAACTATCAGGTTATATAGGGCAAGGAATTAATTTTTTTAAGCAAATTGTTTGAAGCCTCAATTAACATAAATATTTTAACAGTGGGAGAGAGAATGCTAATATTTTTCAACATCATTTTTCAAGAAACTTATCACTCTCACACACCCAAATTCTGCAGTGCAGCCAGGGAAGGATTTACAGTTTGAAATGTTCCAACATCAATGATCAGTGACACAGTAATGCTCCGAACGTTTTCTTATATGGTGAAATCCAGCTGTCCTAAACGCTTTAAACATCTTCCCCCCCTTTTTTAAAGCCCCAAAGGGTAGTCTT
Organism: Podarcis filfolensis; assembly: GCF_964270895.1. Lineage (NCBI taxonomy): Eukaryota > Metazoa > Chordata > Lepidosauria > Squamata > Lacertidae > Podarcis > Podarcis filfolensis. Next base: position 26,023,493 of record NC_139603.1, on the reverse strand, counting down.
GCAAAGTCACTAGAGAACTTTAGCAAGGGAGTTGTAAAAGGATAACCAATTCATTTTGCTTTATAGGAGTCATGGGAATCAACGACAATGAATAAAATGTGGGAGGGAAAAGGTGACTTTGAAAATTTCCTTTCAGTGTTTTGTTATTAATTTTTATACAGGCAGCTGAATAAATGGCTGGTTGACATCTAATTCCCTTTTAAAACCTTGTGGAAGTGGGGGATTCTTGGGTTGTCTTTGTTTTTATTTTTAGTATGTGTTTTGTGTGTTTTTATACAGGTACTGTGATTTTATGTTGTGAACTGCCCTGAGATTGATGGGTATAATAAACAAACAAACAAAAGAAATTATTTTAATCAGTATTTTTCTTTTTTCTTTTTTTAAAAAAGGTAGCTTCAAGTATGCAGTATATCATGGCGGTTCTGTAAATTCACCACTATATCTTCAGAGTGGGACTATTTAAACAAAAAAACCTGACAATTTCTGAAGCAATGGACTAGCTTCCTTTGAATTAACCAGACTTAACCACAATCTGCCACTCTGAACAGCATAACAAAGAGTTGTTGACCTAAAGAATTTCCCCCCCCAAACTCTTCCTCCCAGTCACATGGGAGGAGGAAAGTGGGAGTATACGGGCCTTGGGAGAGCTAGAGCCATTCACGTTGAAAACCATGACTTAGTGTGACATCAGAACATTTCTTACATCAGTACAGTGGCCCATAGATTTTGTTCAGCTACCCACTTTTTGTGCTGTGATCTCAGCACTGCACTGGTTCATGCTGCTGCAAATGCCATGAAGGGAAGGCTTGACTATAGTAGTTCACACTGATTTTTTAAATTGTAAGGTTTTGTGGTATTTTTTGCTAATAGTTAAGCTGTGTATTGTATTTATTACTTGCTGTTCACTGCTCTGGGGTTCCCTTGGGATGTTCAGTGATTTATAAATATAATTAAAATGAAAGTGTGTGTGTGTGTGAGAGAATATCCATCATATAGGATCGAGCTTGAAAAAGTTAAGTTTAGGACTTTGAGAATTTTCCAGTATGTGAGATGAAACTGAAGTTTCCATAAATATATATATTTAAAAAGGTAAATAAGATAATGGAATTCTGCATCAGTACAAGATCTAAAGAAAACACACAGAGTACCTCAGAAAGAAAGGAAACAGGCATGTTACAGATTTGGGTTACAAATTCGAGCACATCACTGTTTTAAGTTTCATTTACTGTGACTCTCCACAGCAGTTTTATTAAAAACTGTCAGTACTTCTATGCTTTCCTTATTAAAATTGCTGTTAGAAATACAGTGCTCAAAGCAGATATAATTTTTCCATATACTGACAGAGTTTAATACATTTCACAAATGAAACATACACCATGGTGCAACCCATCGTTGTCTTTAAAGGTTCAGCAAGTACAATGAAAGGAGAGGTTTGGAGAAAGTGAGCAAAGTTTTCCTCAAAAAACCAAAAAAAAAAATAACATTGCTATATTATCATCTTATTTTTCTGTCAACTTTTAAAGGGAGGAAAGGGATTAAGACGGAAGGTGGGTAAATGTATTCTACTTATACCCTTGGTCATAAGGAAGAAGATTGCATACATAAGGACCTAAGAGTCTGCTGGAGAAAGCCAATGGTCCATCTAATCTATCATCCTATTTACACAGGCCAACCAGATGTCTGTGGGAAACCCAGAAGCAGCACCCAAGCACAAGAGAACTCTCATTTACTCTGTAGGTTTGCAGCAACTGGTATTCAGAATGATGCTGCCTCTGACCATGGAGACAGAGCACAGTCATCATGGCTAATAGCCATCCAAGCCAGTGGCCATCGCTGTGTCCTGAGTGAGCAAGTTCCCCAGTTTAACTATGCACTGAATGAGGAAGTACTGTCTTTTATCTACCTTGAATTCCCCAAGATTCGACATCATTGGATGTCTGCGAATTCTAGTGTTATGAGAGAGAGAAACTTATCTGTCTGCTTTCTCCATTTCATGAATATTTTTTATAAACTTCTTTCGTGTCACCTTTAGTTGCCTTTTCTCTAAACCACCAAGTGAAGTGCTCCTCTTGAACATCATGCTAAATACACCAAACACTACTAAGTACAGACTGAGTCAATTATACTGCCGCTCTTAAAAATTAATATTATTTTTCATTCTTATATTTGTGCGAGAGAGAAGCTGGGTGCAATTTTCTGTCAGATTAACTGACTAAAGTGGATCCCATTCTCCGTTCAAAACAGAATGCAAGCTCGTTTTGTCTCCGTCGGCTCACAGTATGTAATTTAGAAGCAACTGAAGAAACTTTAGCTAAGATATGCAAAAGTAAAATATACCCAAATGCCTTAAATATACACACACATTTAGGAAGGAAGGAAGCCAGCCAGCCTGCCTGCCCGCAAACTTATGTAATTACTTGTGTGCCTCTTCTACCTATTTTCAAACACTTGTTACCTTCCAATGAGAAATCTCAACTCAGAAACTTAGGGTCTTTTGCTACACCTGTCCAGTTAACGTAAAGAGAAAGTAATGTATGAACTAGGGAGTAGCCCATATTTAGGTATAAGAAGTCTACAATATATATATACACAAACACATGGAGTATCTGTTAAGAGAAGAAGTATATGCCTGATGCTCATACCACCTCACATTTAATATTCTGATTATACAAGAATAGGCCTTCCTTCCTTTGGCTCCTAACTGATGTAAAAGAGGCAATGTCAGTGTGCATCTTGACAATGACAGCTGCTGCTGGATGCTAATGGAAGCATTTTTCATTTTTTGTTGCGCGTGCTTAGATTTTGTTTATTTTGCTTTCTTTATCCTTAACAAATAACGTGTACAACTCTGGTGAAAGAGTGAACGAAATGCAACAGATTTGCACTAACCACATCCTGTCTCCTGCATAAAATAAGGGAAGGTAACACATGCAACAACTTTCTATAATTTACAGTGGGTGTTATGAAAACACAGATTGGCTAAAGGATTTAAGAGTTGTATCCAATATTAGCCAAAGCAGACTAACAGAACTTAATGGACTCTACTGTACTAACTTAGGTCCCATAATCTCATCGGGTTTGCTCTGAACAGAACTTTGTTAGATCTAGTCCATAAGATATTAATGGGACAAGTTATGTCATTGGATGCCAATGATTTAAAGGGGGATTGAGTGCAGCTAGCTTAGACCGGATCCAATAATAAACACCATCATATCTTTCAATTTTTTGTTTTTATGTATAAGTCAGTAACTTGGGGGTGTTTTCATTCTTCAGCAATGTAATGTAAAACAAGCAGTGAAGTTTACAAAATTTCCACACATTTCAATATACATTGGCTCTCTTTTTTAAATATAGACATGCCTAAGCATAAATAATTATAGTGTGTTCCAAAATAGCAAGCAGACAAGTTCCATTGAGTCACAGAAAATTAGTGCATCTTGATATTTTCAGACACCTTTTTTTGGCAACATGAAAGAGGAAAAACCTTCCTAGTAACAAGTATGTAATTCTACAGTGGCTTTAATCCAATCTATTTAAAAACACCATTTCAGTGTTACACAGATCCTGCACAATTTATAGGGAGTTTCTTATGCTACATAACTCAAGTGCATTACAAATTAACAGGCACCCAAGAGCACACAATACAACATGGAGATAATGTAATTTGAGACTAAACCACATAATTAACATAATTGCATTTGTGCATGCTTAAAAGCATTACTGTTCCCTTAAACTATCTATTGACAAGTTTTTAATCTTGCTCCTTTGAAAACCATTGAAAACACTGGTCTCAAGAAACATTGAAATTAATTGAAAAGAAAACTATGCACGGTAATGGAAACATTTGCTAAATGGATTTTTTTAAGCACAACTGAGGCTCCAACACTTTGGCCACCTCATGAGAAGAGAAGACTCCCTGGAAAAGACCCTGATGTTGGGAAAGATTGAGGGCACAAGGAGAAGGGGACGACAGAGGACGAGATGGTTGGACAGTGTTCTCAAAGCTACTAACATGAGTTTGACCAAACTGCATGAGGCAGTGGAAGACAGGAGTGCCTGGCGTGCTCTGGTCCATGGGGTCACGAAGAGTCGGACACGACTAAACGACTAAACAACAACAAGAAGAAACACAACTGATGCAAAATAACAAATCCCAATATAGACAATAACTAACTAACAGTATCTAATTTGAACAGTAGCTTTATTTAAAAAAATTCTTACAAAAACATGTTGCTGTTGTTTTTTCAACTCTTGCATATAAAAGTATGACTTTTTCTTGACAGCTTTAGAGCACAATTTCATGCATGCTTATTTAGAAGAAAGTCACACTCTGTCCAACTAGGCTTATTGCCTATGGCAGGAGTAGGCAACCTAAGGCCCGTGCGCCGGATCCGGCCCAATCATCTTCTCAATCCAGCCCACGGACAGTCTGGGAATCAGCATGTTTTTACATGAGTAGAATGTGTCCTTTTATTTAAAATGCATCTCTGGGTTATTTGTGGGGCACAGGAATTTGTTCATTTCCCCCCCTTCAAAATATAGTCCAGCCTACCACATGGTCTGAGGGACGGTGGACCGGCCCACGGCTGAAAAAGGTCTAGCCTAGGGAGTGTGTTTAAGATTCCACCCTAAATCAACATACCCTAAGAGTTTGAAGGCAGAGATCTGAACACAACCGTTTGGATGTGCTTATCCATAATTGTACTTTAGTTACCAATAAGGGCATTAGCTATCATGACAGCAAAAGCAAAGCTACTTCTTTAAAGGGGTAAAACCTAAATAAGCAATTACAAATGCCTTCGAATCATCTTTTCAAAAAACGCACACCTTATTTCCAGTCAACAAGTAATTCGTGCAATTAGGTGTGTTTCCACTTCATCTTATCAGGGAGGACAATCTTAAGCAGTATTACATTTCATGTAAACAACTGAGTGAACAATAGTGGCACTATTACCATACCAATAGTACCATACCACAACAAAAATACATCTCACCTATGTTTTATCATTCAGCTAATAAGATAAGCCTTAAAAGGACCTGTGCTGTTAGCTTCAGGTACCCAAAGGCAATTTGGAAACTGTCTTTCTCAAAAGTGAATTTCCAGGCAGACTGTGTCTTATAGTCTTTCCCCCGTCCTCTGCTGCATATCACAATTCTCACAATGTATATAGCCTGTACACTTCAGAAAGCTTAAGTTGAGAAACAATGGATTTCTAAAGATGAATACTAATAAAACACCCCAAACACCACATATGATAAAATACGACATGGCTAAAGGTAAGCCTCTGAATCTTATCTTATAAGAAAAATTACAATAACTGAAATAGAAGTGAAACTTTGAACTTGGGTGAGTCTTAAGGTTGAAGGAACTTTTACTATTCCACACAATTACATACAACTTCCAAACTGTGAAGCTAACCCAAGGAATCATATAGACTAATAGCCAGTAATTTTCACTGCAGAGAAAAACATAGACCTGGGAACTTGTAAAGAGCTCTTCAGTAGTATAGGAGCCATCAGAATGATCCAGATGGCAAATTAATCTGAATCTGCTTCTTATTCCTACAAAATTTATGATTTGCAAAAAGGTGGGTGGGCAGCAATCTGAAAGCCTGGCATATGCAGAGACCACAGTCAAAAAAATAATTTGGCTATCCAGACAACGGCTACAATATCAGGGAAAATAAAAAAATTGCCAAGACCAGGCACTTAAAATTCTGCCTTACACTGCACACGGTTTCTTAAAGGTCCAAATACCACAGGAAATAAGTGCTTATCTGTGAGAGCCAGAAAAACAACAAAGGTAAAGGGGTTCTTTTCTATTCTTTTGCTGTCCTACCCCCAACTGTGAAGTGTTTGGCGCTTCCTCTTAGTCCCAGCCATTTCGTAGTGCATTTGGCTTTAATCAGGTGGAGGGCAGGAACTCAACATCCTGTAGCCTTGCTCTGATTAGGAGGAGTCAAATTCTACAAATTGGCAGATTTCTTCCTTTACCCTTGCTTATTTGATGAATCATTTGTTTTAAAGTATTTCAAAAGGAACATTAGAAGAGAAGCAGGCTCGGCTTGTTACCATTTTCAAGTCTATTTATAACTACCCCACTGACAAGAATGCAGACCGTTTCACCTCCATAAACCAATATTTTAACAGCCCTCCTAAATTAATGCCACAGAGCAATTATGCTGCAGAAAAATGTGCTGACTACTGTAACCACCAATCTATGAGATGTCATAAACAGGGTACAAAAAGCTAATACAAGTTAGTGGAGCTCAAAGGCGATTTATTGGTGCAAGGTCTAGCAATTTCAGTGGAACTCCAGCGCTGTGAAAATTATTTCAGGAGGAACCGGCTGATAGTAGCTCTCTAGTAACCAATAAGTAACCAAACAAACCCGTGTTGCAAAAAGAACGTCAGCAATATCTAGGCAACACGATGACCATGTACATACACAACAGACAAACTTTATAGAATTCCTTCAAACCATAAGAAGTCCAAAATGGAATCTTTAGTCTCAAAGTCTCTGAAAATCTTAAAATGAAGCGAGGTACCAGACTTTGTACGATGAAAGACAAGCTGTGAAGCTTTGTGTATTCAGCAAATTTAATGCCCAATACTGAACAGTGATTCCGGATATTGACTACTGTTTCGTAGAATTCTTCGTCAGTGTGGTGGGAGGCTATAGAATTGCTTCATAAACCCATCTTATTTCGAATGAATGTATGTAAATGAAAATATCAAATGCTGTGGAACAATGCTCATGTAATAATGTAGTCACTGCATTCATTCGACAGAAGTCAATATCTGGAATCACTGTTCAGTGTTGGACATTAAATTTGCTGAATACACAAAGCTTCACAGCTTGTCTTTCATCGTACAAAGTCTGGTACCTCGCTTCATTTTAAGATTTTCAGAGACTTTGAGACTAAAGATTCCATTTTGGACTTCTTATGGTTTGAAGGAATTCTATAAAGTTTGTCTGTTGTGTATGTACATGCTCTAGTGAAACAGAGCAGCTCTCCAGTGATGCTCTTTAGAAGTGGAGAGAACATCTTCAAACTCCATGGTAGATCACACGCATTACATGCAGGAGGTCTAGGTTCAATCTTTGGAATTCCCAGCAGCATGGCTGGGAAAGACCTTTGCCCGAGACTGACATCAATCAGTCTAGAAGAGTGGTAGACAACATGGAGCACTCCAGATGTTATGGACTACAACTCTAACCATCCTAGACCATTGAACATACCGACTGGAGATGATAGGAGTTGTAATACATAACATCTGGAGAGCAGCACAGCATCTCCTGCACTGGATGATAATAGATGGACCACTGGTCTTATTCAGTATAAGGAAGATCCATTTGTTCATATCCCCATGGGTGCTAATTGAATACACTTGCCACAATAGGATTTTTTAATATAAAAATGGTGTCCTCTTTTATAAAAAAAAAAAAAATTGTGGAGGGAATCATTGGAAGCTTCATTCTATTTCTCACCTGCTTATGCCTACCTTAGGACATGAAAAGATACACTCATTAGGGAGCTTGGCTCTAAATGGAGCTTAATTTATTGGGGGAGGACAGCAAGTTATTTAGGATACAAAATATCAATAATAATAATATTAAAACCCCTTGCAAACTTCTGAAATGATTGGAAATTAAAGAAGAAATTAGGGCATTACTGTGAACTGTCTCTTACAGAAAATTTACAAGAGCTGCAGTAACAAACCAAAGAGATCTGTATTCTTCCTTAACTCAGTATTTGTATTAAATGCACACACACACACACACACACACACACACACACACACACAGGCCTGCCTCTAAAATGATAATTTTGCTTTGTATCTTCTAGTATATGCCTTCTGAGAGGGAAAAGCAACCAGTCTCACAGACTTGAATACTTCAAGTTTTATTTCTTAAAAATTTAAATCAGGATATGCCTTCTGTAGCTTTCATCAAAGTCACATCAACTCACACCTCTGGCCAATATTGTCACTGAATGATGAATTAAAAGTTTAACATTTGACGTTAAAAAGGGAAATTTCTTCCAACAAAATCAGCTAATTTATATGGCACTCACCTGGGGATTGAGTAGGGATTAAATATTACTAGAAGGGAGAAAAATAAAGGCTTTAATTAAAGTCCATGAGAATCTGCAGTAAGGATGAGCAGCAACCATCTTTTATTTTTTAAATGTATTTTTAAAATTTATATACCTCCCTTCATCCAAGGATCACCGGGCAGTTTACAATATATAAAAAAACACAAAAATATAATAACAGATGAAACAATAATATCCAAATCGGTCAGCCTGGATAGCTCAGCTGGTTAGAGTACGGTGTTGCTCAGCTGACAATAAGACTTTCTATCAGCAGAATGGAGACAAAATAGTTTTCTGGGCAATTCCCCCTCACAACTAAATCTGCTCCAGAGGGCTGGTGTGCCCTCCAGTTGGGAGTATGGAGGGTAGAAATGCAGGAGACAGGGGTAATGGCTGAAAATTGCTTCCCTCCCATTCTGCTGACAGAATACCATACCATCAACCTAACAGCATCATTGGATACCACCTTAAGGTTTTCTAGATGCTTTCATTTATTTTGTGAGCTGCCAATTACAGAAATGTGCTTCTAATTGATTTTTAATGTGTTATATAACCACATGCCTATTAGCATTATATTCTGAGATGGATGGATGTACAGTGACAAAACACATGCAAGCAAGAAATTTAACCGCAGCATCTCATGTATTTTCCTTTTGTAAATCTGGATGTCAAAGTTATGGTTTCTGACATCTCCAAAAATTATCTCAGCAAGTTATAAAATCACTACAAGAAATAATATACCGTAATAGCAACCCCGCTTGCCCCCCAAACCCATCCCTTTTCCTGATCTACTATTTATGCTGTATAATAGGAAAAATATGATATTTTCTGAATTTTATGTGAGTTTGTATTTTCTTGAATATCTTACGCGTGGAACAAGACAGTTGACCGAACAATATAATTTAGTAGCATGGGACAAAGGTCATTTGGAAGGGATGTGCCTTTAAGAGCTTACAAAGGCCTGCTTCTAAATTCCCTATTATAAAAGGAAGCATCTCTCAGTAAAGGAAGGATGCTCACTTTAAATAAGGAAATGAGTTTGCAGGATGTGCACATGCTGCTTTCTATTAAGGATCAGCAACTTCTACACACACAAAAGCAAATAGAACTCTTTTATTTTAGGAGATTAAGCCCACTTATGGGCTTACCTGGAAAGATATGAAGGGAATGAAATGAAAGTGATTCAACAGGATCTTTCGGTTGTGAGAATTGTCTCTCATATCTAGCTACTATTTTTTTTAAAAAAAATTGTCCAGTAGCACCTTAGAGACCAACTAATTTTTTTTCTCTGTATAAGCTTCCGTGTGCATGCACACTTCTTCAGATGCACTCTGTTGATGGACTTCCATTTCATGCGGCTCAATGGGGTGCCTTCCATGGTTCTAGATTCAGGTAGGTAGCCATGTTGGTCTGACGCAGTCGAAATAAAAAAATTTAAAAACTGTCCAATAGCACCTTGTTGTTGTTTAGCTGTTTAGTCATGTCCGACTCTTCGTGACCCCATGGACCAGAGCATGCCAGGCACTCCTGTCTTCCACTGCCTCCCGCAGTTTGGTGAAACTCATGCTGGTAGCTTCGAGAACACTATCCAACCATCTCGTCCTCTGTCGTCCCCTTCTCCTTGTGTGCTCCATCTTTCCCAACATCAGGGTCTTTTCCAGGGAGTCTTCTCTTCTCAAGTAGCACCTTAGAGACCAACTAAGTTTGTTCTGCGTATAAGCTTTCGTGTGCATCTGAAGTATCTGAAGAAGTGTGCATGCACACGAAAGCTTATACCCAGAAGAAACTTAGTTGGTCTCTAAGGTGCTACTGGACAATTTTTTTATTTTTTTATTTCGACTGCATCAGACCAACACGGCTACCTACCTGAATCTATATCGAGCTACAGTTAAGTTAAGGTGTTGCATTTTACAATAGACTATGCAGACAGACAGCAATCACAGAAACGAGATATTGTAAAATGTAATATGAACACAGATAATACATTTTGGATTATCTGTGGTTGGGGATTCTCGGCATGATTTACTTTTTGGAGCTCTGTATGCATATGCTGGAAAACATCTGCTTCATTCTCTGCTGGATTGAGGCAAAAATCCAAAGAACCATTAAACAAGTTTTATGTGCCCAAGTTGTTTGGAATTCGTCTTGAACCACAACTTCCCCTTCCGTATGGGGAATTGATTCTAAAACTGAAGTTTGTGATATGAGATTGGAAAAAGCTATTCAAATTGGGGTGGGAAAAATGATCAGTTGTGTGAGCCCAAGAAGCACTTTGGATCCTGGTTGTGTACTCTTATGAACATGTCTGTATGTAGGTTTCCTAGAAGACTAATTGTTTTCGACCATTGAGCACATCCATCCTCCACAGTTACAATCAGAGAGAGAGACAGAACACTGTTTGTTAGTTCTTGGCTATTGTGAAAGTGTTGGATTCTGTCTATTATTGAGGTATTGTTCTTGATCATGCGATTAAGATGCAAACTAACCTAGTTATAACAGCATATTTACAACCAGTGTGGCATTTCAGTGCAGCGGTAGACAGAGAAGCGTGAAGTGTTTTTGCATTTCATATATTCTTATCTATAACCGCCTGTGTGTTTTGATGCCTTTAAATCTCTTGAGTGTTTAATCAATAAAATCAACTAATCTGAGCCCTGAAAAGCACACAGACATGAAAGACAAAGTGTGAAAGAGAATCACGCTTTCAACTTCCTTCTTCTGCTCTATGAACTTTTCAAGGGTGAAAAAGGCAGCCATCCTCACCACCTCATGACCAATGGGACAGTTAGTGTGGGGCTCAGAGCCTTTATGAGCGCCAGGTGAAGACCTCAAGGCCACCACTGCACCCCCAGAAGACACAATGGTGATGTCTGGTGTGTGTGATTTAGCAGTTTGCCTTTATAGCATCTGTATAGACTTCTTGATTCACTTTTCAAACAATGAAGCTTTTTCCGACACATTAATACCCTACAGATACATTTATTTAAAAAGCTAAATGTGCAAACCATGGGTATAATGGATTATAAGGAATCCTTCTTTCTGGGTGTTTGTGTGTGCAATATGTGATATAAATATAATAAATAAATATTTTACATATTGCACACTCACCCACTAGTAATGCCTTAATGCAGAAAGATTGACTGGAGGATGAACTGGACCTTAAACTTACGTTTGACATGTACCAACATAATTCTGGAATTTGAAATGTATAATAGTACAGTATGGCATGTATTTTACAACATAGGAAGTATATTGTTAAAAATGATTGTTTCTGAAAATTCACGCAGTGCCAATATTGAATAAATGGATGGCTTGGGCTCAGTTCAGCTGCTTGACTTCTGTTCAAATTCCTTGGGGGGGGATGTGGCACACCCACAAGCTACCCTATGAAAGTGATAGTTGAATACCTAGCAAGTTGCACATGTAACTGCTTCAATTTACTAGACCATGGTAACAGTTTTTTTGAGGTACTGTAATTGTGAAAATGATGTCCATTGAAAGCCCAAATCCCTAATGGGTTGCCAGTTCATCCAATGAGAGTGGCCATGTAATCCAGGCCAGCTGCAAGTCCACCAGCAGCTCCACATCACATGGTGACCAAAAACATATCAAGCGGACCACAGTTATAACGAAATTAACATAAAGATAACAAGAAAAGAAACTGACAAAGGTTTAGAGAGGGAAATAAGTTTTCATCGAGTCTATCTCTTTACTTTCAAAAGAGGCAATGGGAGTACTTCAGTGCAATGATACGTCCAAGCAGAGCCAACCAGCAGAACTATATATGTTGTGAAGGACCTTTTCTATCATGGTCTACAGAATGGTTTCACACGAAGCCAGGGAAGCCCTTTGCCACCCATTTGCAAAGCACTTTGCAGAAAAAAGCACTCAGATCCACTGTGACCTGGACTACTGTTTGTTCCAGAGAAGACCAGGAGTACTGTTTATGCCCGGTTTATTGAATATATTTCAGTTTGTACCAGTTTGCATTTTGTTTGTCTGCCTGCCTTTCCCTGCTTTTATTACTGCTCGTTTGCTGCCTTGAGTCTCCTTGAGGAAATAGGTGGGGCGTAAAATTTCAACATAAAACAAACATGCACGGCAGATGTAGTATGGCTCTCCAGCTGTTGTCTGACTCCAATTCCCATGCTAGTCAATGGTCAAGAACGATAGGAGTTATAGTCCAGCAACATCTGAAAGATCACAGGTCAGCTATCCCATAGGACTATCTGAATTGGTCCTAAGGGTACCATCCTATAGTTCCTATGAGGGCATTACAGGGGCCACAGAACTTTTCAGATCTCCCTATCTAAAGGTAGAGAGATGAGTCCACAAACCGAAAGAGAGAGAGAGAGAAGGAGATGCAACTTCATGAGCCTCTTCTCCAATGTTGGAACTCAGGATGTAGGAGAGAACAAAAAGGGGTGGTACCAGAAAATGCTGTGGCTGTGGATCAGGAGGATCCAAAGTCTTCTCATTTCCCCAACACCACCCTTGAGGAAAGGGGAAACTAGAGCCAGTTTGGTGTAGTGGTTAAGAGCGGTGGATTCGTAATCTGGGGAACCGGGATCGCGTCTCCGCTCCTCCACATGCAGCCACTGGGTGACCTTGGACTAGTCACACTTCTTTGAAGTCTCTCAGCCCCACTCACCTCACAGAGTGTTTGTTGTGGAGGAGGAAGGGAAAGGAGAATGTTAGCCGCTTTGAGACTCCTTAGGGTAGTGATAAAACGGGATATCAAATCCAAACTCTTCTACACCAGGCCTGAAGCTAACCTAGTGTATTTTTCTCCCATTAGTTCCAAAGGAGAGAGAGAGAGAAAATGCTTTTGAAAGGAAAAAAAAAAGCCTTCAAAAGGAGTGGGAAAGAAATGAGGAATGATGCTCTCTCACACACACATTTTGCCCTGCTGGCACAAGTCTGTCAGGACTTTGACGGTTCATCTGGCTTTGATTCTCCCTCCTCCAGCAGGGTTGGATTGCTCTGCCACTGTAAAACACACTCAAACACTTACTTATTTTGCTAGGAACTCAGGACTTGCGGATTTTAATGAAACTTCTTTAAAAATCGGTGTGCTTCATGGAAGCAGCCAACATGATCAATCTTTAGAATCTAACTATTTATCTATTCAAGTACTTAACTTTCCTTATTTATAAGATATGAGAAACTGCATACAAGTAATGTGGAAATAAATGCACAACATCTGCACTGAGTTATCTCTGAGATTGCCGAATTGAGGCTAAGAAATTAATCAAAGAATGTTTTGACTGTGAATTTCTTTTTAAAATAGAATTAAGCAGAAATAGATGCCCATGTGTTGCTGGCTTGTGGTTAAAACAGACAAGCATTTTTTGAACGAAAGACTTCTTCTGAAAGGCTGTATCCCATCCTGCTTCCTTTCCTCGCATCCCCCTTGTCGGCCCAGTAGTGACATAAATCACTTAAGAGATCTATGATTAGAGATGATTAATAAATATTTTAAATACATAAATAAATGCCTACACTTGGGATTATACTAGGAAGATTTAATTCTTCTGCATATTTTAAAAAAATCTGTTGCTCTTGCAAGGCATGCTTTTGAAATATTCAGGATTACTTCCACTTCTGTATCCAGCGCCGAGTGGGTGGATAAATTGAAGCATACACTGAATATGAAGGAATGAGTAAAAACAAAATGTGGAACAGTATACAAGAGAAGAAGGCTGCCTTTGTCAAACAAGACCTACATTCATTCTAAAAAAATCACAATCTTTGGCTCTTTCGCTGGTTTTCACCACTATAGTCTGCTTATCAAAGCACTTTATCAGTGGCAAAGGGATGTGGGCTAACCACTTCACTCAGCTTCAACTTCCCAGCTAGCAGTCTGTCACCAAACAGCTGTTTTTCAATATGTACACTATGTGCTTCAGAGCTTGCTCTGAGCTCCTGACAAGAACAGCATTGTATTATGGAGCTTGTTCATGTTCGGGATTGGTTTACTTTAACCCTCAAGAGGAAAGAATCCAAACGTTACTTGGAGCTTTTAATATTTTAAAGGGGGCCTTCAGCACCCCCAAGCAACCTGTACGTTGTTGCTGCAGTAGAACAGTGGTGTCTCGGGTTACATACACTTCAGGTAACAGACGCTTCAGGTTACATACACTTCAGGTTACAGACGCTTTAGGTTACAGACTCCGCTAATCCAGAAATAGTACATTGAGTTAAGAACTTTGCTTCAGGATGAGAACAGAAATCATGCAGCGGCAGTGGGAGGCCCCATTAGCTGAAGTGGTACCTCAGGTTAAGAACAGTTTTAGGTCAAAAACAGACCTCCAGAACGAATTAAGTTTTTAACCCGAGGTACCACTATAATAGTTTCATAGTGCGTTATTTGTAGATAAACTTCAAGACTTCTTTACAATTAATGTATTCATTTCAAAATAAAAAACAACAACACATTTAACTTCTACGGATACGTTTAGGTAGATATCATCCTTATAAGCCAGGAACTGAGCACGGGCTGATGCTATTTGGTAAATTAAGAGAGAGAGAAAGAGTGTTCCAGATTTGTTTCCAACTACAGTGGTACCTCGGGTTACATACGCTTCAGGTTCACAGACGCTTCAGGTTACAGACACCGCTAACCCAGAAATAGTACCTCAGGTTAAGAACTTTGCTTCAGGATGAGAACAGAAAACGTGCTCCGGTGGCATGGCAGGCCCCATTAGCTGAAGTGGTGCTTCAGGTTAAGAACGGACCTCCAGAACGAATTAAGTTCTTAACCCGAGGTACCACTGTATCCATCCCCAAATGATAGTGGAGCCTAAATCCACTTTGTTTTGAATTATCTATATTGGCCGGATGGCATAAATCAGAGGTTTTCAACCACGAGTCCACGGCTCCAACTCCATTCTTTCTGTGGCTCCCCTGTGGGGCTCAGGAGCGCAGTTACGTCACCTCCTGCCTGCAGAGCTGGGAGCCTCTCACCCCTTTTAAACACCCCCCTTGTGGAGTGTTCCCTCAACCTCCTCTTGTCTCCTCTCTCCTTGGGAGTCCTCTGAGCTGCCCCACCCCACCCCGAAGAGAGGTACCTCCTCACACTGCCCCACAGGGGCCTGGGACTTGTCTGTCCATTCCCAATAGCAAGGGCTGGAGGACTGGCTGGCTGGGCTCCCTCACCCGCTGGCTTACTTACTCCAAGGCTGCCTCAGCTCCTGTCAACCCCTGGCCAGCCCCAGCGCACCATTTGTCTGGGGAGCTTGTAGCTGGGGCTGCTGCAAAAAGCAGCTGTGCAAGCCTTTGGGAGGCAGAGATGTGAGAGGGCATCAGAGGGGGGAGGGAAGGAAAGAGGGACAGAGGCCAGTGTTGCCCACGGCACCCCTGACCATCATTCAAGGCAGCCCAGGGTGCCATGGCACACTGGTTGAAAACCACTGGTATAGATGTTGGGTGAACTGCAGGGCACAGTAGCTGGTAGGAACGTGGAGCAGGGCCTTTTGGGTGAAAGCACTGATTGTGGAATTTCATCCAAAGGGAGTTAAGACTGTCCCTTTCTCTGTTGTTCATGAGAGTAGGGTTAAGACCTTTTTTTGTTCTCCCAGACTTTTAGCGTGTCTTAATTCAGTGTGGCCATGGTTTTACCCATTTACTCTGGCTCTGAATGCTCTTTTTAAATGCATTGCCTTTAATTTTAATTTTATTGTTGAAAACTGCATTAGAGGGTCTTTTCAGAGTGGGAGGTGTCATTTTATAAACAAATAAAAACAAATTAGTATAGGTAAAGATTTCATGTATAAGCTTGAGCCTGTTGTACATAGTATGCTGTGAGCTCATTCATTTCATTTTTTTTTTTATAATATATTTATTAAAGTTTTCAAATAAAGCATATATTAGATAAGCACTTATCATTGTCCATTTAACATCTCTCAATTGTTACATGGGACTCCCCCACACCTCCCGCATACACTTACATCATTATTAAATTAATTTCAAACAAATTATCATTTAACTCATCTTAATTAATAATCTTAATTTGGTTTGACATATAATTCAGCCTTAAATCTAATTTAATGGTAGACAATTGTCTGCACTGGCATCCAATTCAGCACTCAGCCAAATTACAATATTTTTGTAAATAAATCTTAAATTTCCTCCAGTCTTCTTCCATCCTTTCTTCTCCCTGGTCTCGAATTCTGCCGGTCATCTCGGCTAATTGCATATAGTCCATCAGTTGCATCTGCCATTCTTCCACAGTGGGTAGCTCCTGAGTTTTCCAATTCTTGGCAATTAATATTCTTGCTGCTGTTGTTGCGTACAAAAAGAATGTTCTGTCCTCTTTTAACACACTCTGGCCGACAATACCCAGGAGAAAGGCCTCTGATTTCTTAGTAAAGGTGTATTTAAACACCTTTTTTAATTCATTATATATCTTCTCCCAAAAGGCCTTCACTCTAGGGCAGGTCCACCAGAGGTGAAAAAATGTTCCTTCATTTTCCTTACATTTCCAACATTTGCTATCAGACGAATGGTATATTTTAGCCAGTTTAACAGGGGTCATGTACCATCTATACATCATTTTCATCACATTTTCCTTCAACGCATTACATGCAGTGAAGTTCAGCCCAGAGGTCCACAACCTTTCCCAATCTTCAAACATAATATTATACCCAATATCCTGCGCCCATTTTATCATTGTTGATTTTACCATTTCGTCATGTGTGTTCCATTTCAGCAGCAAGTTATACATTCTTGAAAGTACCTTAGTCTTAGGTTCTAACAGTTCAGTTTCTAACTTTGACTTTTCCACTTGGAATCCTAGCTTTTTGTCATTTTTAAACACTTCTTTAATCTGAGCATAGTGTAACCAGTCTCGCACTTTGTCTCTCATCTTTTCTAAACTCTGCAATTTCCAGTTGTCACCATCCTTTTCTATTATCTCCCAATATTTTGGCCAGTTGGCCTCCATATTGGCTCTTTTCCGAGCCTTAGCCTCCAGGGGTGACAGCCACCTCGGAGTTTTATTCTCCAGTAAGTCTTTATATTTTGTCCAGACATTAAAAACTGATTTTCTGACAATATGGTTCTTGAAGGCCTTATTTATCTTAGCTTTATCATACCATAAATATGCATGCCATCCAAACGCATTATTAAAACCTTCCAAATCCAAGACATCCGTATCTTCAAGAAGTAACCAATCTTTTAACCAGCAGAAAGCTGCAGCTTCATAATACAACTTTAAATCTGGCAGGGCAAAGCCCCCTCTTTCTTTCGCATCTGTTAATATTTTAAATTTGATTCTGGGCTTTTTGCCCTGCCAGACAAATTTAGAAATATCTTTCTGCCACTTCCGGAAGCACTCTGTCTTGTCTACAATCTGCAGTGTCTGAAACAAAAATAACATTTTTGGCAATACATTCATCTTGATGGCAGCTATTCGGCCTAACAAAGAAAGTTTTAGTCTTGACCAACTATCCAAGTCTCTCTTAATCTCTGACCAACATTTTTCATAATTATCTTTAAATAAACTCAGATTTTTTGCTGTTATGTTTACCCCTAGGTATTTAACTTTTTTAACCACATTTAGTTCTGTCTCTTTCTGAAGCTGTTCCAACTCAATATCTGTCATGTTTTTCCCCAAAACTTTAGTTTTTTGCTTATTTAACTTAAATCCTGCCACTCGACCAAAGTTTTGAATCAGTTGTAGTACTCTTTTCAAACTAGACTCCGGCTCCTGTAATGTCAGAACTAGGTCATCTGCAAAAGCTTTAAGTTTATATTGTTTCGCTCCGACCTGAATCCCTTCCACCAACCGGTCCCCCCTAATCATATTCAGGAGCACTTCCAGAACCGAAATAAACAGTAATGGGGAAATCGGGCAGCCTTGTCGTGTACCTTTTTCAATTTTAAACTCTTCTGTAACCACATTGTTAACTATCAGTTTAGCCTTTTGTTCTGAATATATTGCCTCAATCCCGTTCTCAAACCCCCGTCCCACTCCCATTTCTTTTAAATTCCCCTTCATAAATTTCCAAGAAATGTTGTCAAAGGCTTTCTCCGCGTCTATAAAAATTAAAACTGCTTTAGTGTTTATGTTTGTTTGTAAAAGTTCCAATATGTCTATGATGTTCCTTGTGTTAGTAAACATATGTCTGCCCGGGAGAAAGCCTGCCTGGTCTTTATGGATTATCTCACTTAAAACTTTCTTAAATCTTCGTGCCAAAACATCTGCAAATATTTTGTAATCCACATTTAAAAGGGAGATGGGACGGTAATTCTTGAGTTGTGTCTTTTCAGTTTCTGACTTTGGAATCAATGTGATAAATGCTTCTTTCCACGATTCAGGCGCCTTCTTCCCCTCCATTATTTCATTACTGACCTCCAACAAAGGTTGTATCAAATAATCCTTCAATGTCTTATAGTAGTTAGAGGTCAGTCCATCTGGCCCTGGTGATTTGCCCTGTTTCAGACTCAGGATGGCCTGTTCAATCTCTTGTCGTGTTATTTTGCCATTTAAAATTGTTCTATTTTCTTCTGACAGCTTTGCTAATCCATTTCTCTCCAAAAATTGTGTAATCTCTATTTCATCTTGTGGCCCTTGAGTATATAACTTTTTAAAATACCTCTGGAAGCACTTTCTAATCTCTCCCGGGTTCTGAATGTTCCTTCCTTCAACCTCTAAGTTTGTTACTGTATTTAATCTTTGTCTCCTTTTCAACTGCCAAGCTAGCAGTTTCCCACATTTATTTGCCGATTCAAAAGTTTTTTGTTTCATTGTTTTAATCTTCCATTCTATTTCCTGATTTATCAGCTTGGAATATTGCGCCTGATAAAGTTTGATTTCTCTCAGAATCGGTTGGGACTTCGGGTTAGATCTTAACTTCTTCTCCAGCTCTTTGATACTTTCCAGAATTTTATCTTTCTTTTCATTTTGCAGTCTTTTCTTTAAGGAATTCTGTTGAATCAAGAACCCTCTCATCACAGCTTTACTTGCATCCCAGATAGTTCTTTTTTCCACCGTAGTGTTCAAATTAATCTCAAAATAGTCCTTTAAGGTTTTTTGGGCCTTCTTTACAATTCTTTGATCTCTAAACAGGCCATCATTCATCTTCCATCTAAAGGAGCCGATTGGGATCAATGTCATATCCATTCTCAAGGCGTTATGGTCGGAGCATGTTTTGGGGCAGATTTCCACCTTCCTCACCTTAGGTGCCAGACTTCTAGTTATCCATATTTGGTCGATTCGTGTCCAAGTCAGTTGAGCTTCAGAAAAGAATGTTCCTTCTCTTCCCAGGGGGTTTCTAACTCTCCAGATGTCAACCCAGTCCATATTGTCAGTCATTTCAAAAAAGGTCTTAGGTAGTCTTCCCTCTTTAGTAATGTTCTGGTTCTGTGACTTATCCATATTTGTTGATACGACCCCGTTCATGTCCCCCATCATGATGACGTTGTTGTAATCCAGATAATCCAGCATGATCTCGTGCAACTTCTTATAAAAATCCGATTTTCCTTCATTTGGAGCATAAATTCCTAATATCAAAATTTTTTCTCCTTGATACTGTACTTCTATTGCGAGGATTCTTCCACTTTCATCTTTAAAGAGAAATTTTGGTGAGAGGCTCTCTTTTGCATAGATCACTACACCTCTCTTTTTAACTGTATCCGATGATATAAATTCTTGACCAAGCCTTTTATTTATTAACACCTTTCTATGGAGCCTAATCACATGTGTTTCTTGTAAGCATATAATGTCCAATTGTTCCTTTTTTAAAATATGAAAAATTTTAGACCTTTTTTCGGGACTGTTACAGCCATTTATGTTCCAACTCAAAAGCTGCAGAGACATCCTGGATAGGTCTGGTTATTCTTTCTGGGGTGGTACCTTGTTCTCCGGTCCTTGAGGATCCGAGGGGGCGGGCTCCCCTGGTAGTTCTGGCGCTGGCAATCCAAGTCCTTTGTGGAGGTCTTCTCCGTGTGCTCCCAAAAACTTGTCTCTATCTTCCACTGTTTTGATTTTGATCTTTCTCCCTCTGTAGGTAAAGGATAATCCTTGTGGAAACTCCCACCTGAAGATAATTGCGTTGCTTCTCAACAGTCTTGCCAATTCCGTGTAGTTAGATCTAAGGTCCAGCAACTGCTTAGGAATGTCCTTGTAGATTTCAATTCTCTTGCCCAAAATGTCTAGTGACTTTTCGTAGTGCAGGCCCAAAATCTTGTCCCTTTCCTCCTTTGATCTCAGTGTTATCAAACAATCTCTGGGCTTCTCTGTCCTTCTGACTCTGCCAAGCCTGAAAGCAGATACAATTTTAAAGTCTTTTTCCTCTAACTTCCAAAACTTGGCAAATTCCTTAGTTAGAAATTCAATAAAATTATCTTCTTCCACCTCTGGTATTGACCGTATCCTCAAGTTGGTCTCCCTGTTTCGCAGTTCTGTCATCAAAAAGTAAATCTGATGTTCTCCAACTTGTTTGCTGAGTGGTCTTACTTCTTTCTCAAGTTCTTCCAATCTTTGACTAGTATCTTCAGCCAGTTTACGATTTTCACCTACAGCCTCCTTTAATTCTCCAATAGACTAGGCATTCTGTGCAACTTGTCCAGTCAGCTTATTCAAGCTTTCTGTGTTCTGTTCAATTTTAGCTGTATGCAAATCAGCCTTCTTGTCCAGAGCCTCCAGTTTCTCCAAAATTTTCTCCAAGACAGAGCTACTTGTCCCTGAAGCCATATCTCCCAGGTGCAGCTCCTCTGTCTCACCCTCCCCTGCCTGTATTAGGGAGGCCGCCTCTATGTCTGGAGGCAAAGTGGAAGGCAAGGCCGGCACAGAAGATCTACGCTGTGAGGCTGCAGATAAAGTTAGAGTTGTTTGTTTAGTCCTTCCTCTTCTCCTTGCGCCACTCATTCCAAAGTTATCTGTAATCCAAGGTCAATCCAAGTTGTTCCCATGAGAAAGCAGAGTCCCAGATGCAATAGTCAAACAGAGGCCGGGAAAGGGAAAGTAAAACAAAGTCACTGCTGTAAGTCCAAAATCCTCTAGAGGGAGCTTAATACGTCTTCAGGGAAAAGATCAAATCCAAGTTAAACTTATAAATTTAAATCCATGTCTATCGCCTCCACAATGTATTATTTTTAGCAGAGTAAAACTTAAAGCAAAACAGTGTTTCTTACAGTGCCTTGACTGCAACAGTTTCAAAGTATCCAGTTCCAACTCAGAATGTTTCAAAACCTGAATTCAATGTATCCAAAGTTGCAAACTGGTGCTCATCCAGGCAGCTCCAGCACCAGAGATTCTTATTTATTTTATAATCCACTGGTGCCACAGAAGAAGGGTATCAATACACCCCGAATATGACCAGCAAAAGTCAATAGCTCAAAGTCTTTCACTCAGAAAACTGCTTTAACAGGGTGCCAGCATTTAGTTAACGCATAACTTTTTGTCTCCACTCCTCCTGCTCTTTGCTTAAAGTTCAGTATAGCGGGAGATGGGCTTCCTGCTTATCCTCACTCCGTTTTCAGCCAGATTTCAACTTTTTTTAAAAAAGTTTTAAAAGTTTCATAAAGTTCTCAAAAAGTTTCAGAAAGTTGACAAAAGTTTCAGAAAGTTTTCAATGTCCAAATTTACTCACGGGTTGTAGTTTCCAAAGTTCAGAAAAGTTGCAGGAAGAAAGGACAGCGCTGACCGGCAACAGCAATGCGGCTTCACTTCGCTGTTTGCGCAACGACCCACAGCGCCGCTACCCCCTCCGCGATCCGGAGCCCCTTACGGGGTCCCTTCAACGTTTTGGGGGCTGCTTCTGGCGCCCGCCGGGTCCCGAGACCACAGGCTTCTGCCACCTGTGGTTTTCCTGAATGGGTCTCCGCTTCGCCGTAGCGGACGACCCGTTTACAGCGGAGCTCCCTTCTCCTTACTCGGAGAAGGCAGCCATTACCGGTCGCGCCGCCTCCGGAAGTCGAGCTCATTCATTTCAAAATACTGTTGATTGATTCACTGACTGACACGTGACAGCAGAATACACAAGCAATATACTCTAATACCCTTCAATACACTAACACTAATGATATCCTTCTTAAAAAGTAGGACTCAATTATGAATAGAGTGTAATTTTGGTTAAAGCAACATGCTAATATTTTCACTGCAAAAAGTATTATATCTTTTGATCTTTATCAAATATGGGAATATAATCTAGCTTGAACTTTTGTATAGGTATCTTGGTTAAACACAGAATTTCCTATTCCAGAATTAACATATAGAGGTTTCAGCCAAACGAATTTAGTCAATCATTCTTATTAGCTTTGATACCACCAATACAACTGAAGAAAATCAAGTTCACCTTATTGTACCTGCAGGTATGAAAGAGATTCTTTATTCAACAGAAAAACCCTGTTAAAAATAAATGCAGTTTAATGAAGCAAACTTTGTCACCTTCCCTTTAGGAAGTGCTCTCCAAATAGCTGAAGAGAAACAGAAGAACTCTTTGCTTCAGTTTCTAAATGAAGGCCTTGTTCAAATACCTGGCCCACTTCTCTACAGTTTTTCCCCTCAGTGAAGTTGTCATGATTTACCTGGGATACAGAACAAAAACACCTTCTGACATCTTCTATATCATTAAAAATGATGTGTAATTAAACTCACAGACTCATGCCAAGCTGCACTTTTTGTTTTAAACTTTCACCTGTGCCCTTCTTTTCTGCCAGCCATTTACTGAAGAGCTTTATTGTTTACCAGAAATGTTGCAACTCTTTAAATATATTATTTTGTTAGCCACACACTCTGGGCTGTTTGCAATAGGTGGCGTTCAACTCATCTTTACACTGAACAGATCCATTAAAATTAGTGGACCTTTGTTAAATCATGCACAATCATTTCAATGGGTCTACTCTGAGTAAAATGCAGTTGAATGCCACCCAAAGTTATATACGCTGTGGAGCAGATGATTTTTTCATAATAGTCAAAATGATAAATTCCAATTGCACAAAAAAGCTAACATTTCTAAAAAGCCAATATTTAGCTTGTGGTTTGGTTGCAATAAAGTTTTAGCATTGTATAAGTGTGTTAGATTCATTCATTACAACTGGTTAATAAAATGTTTATAATTCTACACAGTTTGGCTTCCATTGAGAATTGCATCTAGTACACTACTCTAAAATTAATCTCCAGCTTTGCTAATATAAAAATACCTTATTCCTCTTTACTGTCATGTCAAGATAAAATTGCATTTTCAAAAATAGGAATTCAGCCACTGTGTATTTCTTTTAGCTAGCATCCCTCAGGTATAATGTTATCACCTGATGAAAAGTTCTGCTAAATTTAAGAAGTTTTCACAATATTTTAGATAGTCCTGAATAAAAGCATTGCCTTACTACAGATTTTGGAACAGTGAGAATGCACCAACTATAGGATTCTGATTCCTACAACAAAGGACCTAATTATTTTGCTCATTGTTCATTTTACATGTTCTATATCCCATCTCCCTTCCCTGATATCTCTAGAGTCTTCTTCATCTGCTTTCAAGACATCTGAGTGCTTTACCTATAACTGTTGCATCTTCCTTCACATTTCTTGACCGATTTCAGTTAAGGGTGAAGAAAGGAAGAGTGTTAGTTTTCACTAAAGCGAGAAGCTGGCAGTACAGGAGCAGTATAAGCAAAGTTCAGAAATAGGTGGGAGAAGGCCAGAAAAATGGTTTAAAAACAGGAAGCCTGTAAAATGCAGAACACTTGAAAGATGTGACAACATTTACAACCCTGAGGGATTCTAACATCTGTAGCTACTCTATGTGTGCACATGTGTTCAGCTGCTGAGGTGCTGACTGCATGAATATAAGGCTTGAAAAGGATTTGACAGCTCCGGGAGTTGACTGAAAAGTGGCCATAAAATATTCAAATCCTGTCTTAGAACTCCTTGTCTTGTTTCTAATTGCTTGCTTACCAAGCCACCTCAACAGTTTGAAATATCTGTGTAAATATGTGTTGTTGTTAAGGTTGCTTCAATAAACTGTACTGGTTGTGTTTCAGATTTCATTTTGGCTCTCTATTTAAATGGTTTGGGGTTCTTCTTTTTTTTACACTTATCCAATTGGCTTTTCGCGATGCACTTCAAACCTCTGGCATGTGTGAAAGTTTTGAAAACATGCATTTATTTACCCATCTGAAAGTAATGGGTCCTCAGGAGCCATTATGGTCCAACCCATAATTCCTCCTTAGCTCTCTTACGATGGACCCAACAGCAGCAACTCAGGGGCTGGTTTGTGGTCTACTTATGGTCATTTGATTGCTGTGCAAGTTTATCAAGTGTATATTTGCATGGTTCAAAAAATGTGTGCAGAAAACAGTCTGTCAATGAAATCGTTTGCTTGCTCCTTTACACTGAATGGGTTCTGCATCATCTGGGCACAGCTGCAAAGCTCCAAATTCTCATCTGTGTCAATAGGGAAACTTATTACCTGACATACTCATACCATCTCCCACATCCAAATTGGGTTTTGTTAACAATGTGTCTTCTCTTCTTCAATAATAATAATAATAATAATAATAATAATAATAATAATAATAATAATTTATTTATATCCCGCCCTCCCTAGCCGAAGCCGTGCTCAGAGCGGCTAACAACAATAAAATAATAAAACATTCTAAAATCATTTCATTATAAAATTAATTCAAATCAAATGGATGGCAACCATTGGGTTAGAGTTCTGTGAAAATTGCCAAAGGAGGGAGTCAGGCTGTGCTCTGGCCAAAGGCCTGGTGGAAATAGCTCTGTCTTGCAGGCCCTGTGGAAAGATGTCAAGTCCCGCAAGGCCCTGGTCTCTTGTGACAGAGCGTTCCACCAGATCGGAGCCACAACCGAAAAAGCCCTGGCTCTGGTTGAGGCCAGCCCAACCTCTGTGGCCTGGGATCTCCAAGATGTTTTTGTTTGAAGACCATAAGTTCCTCTGTGGGACATACCAGGAGAGGCGGTCCCGTAGGTACGAGGGTCCTAGGCCGTATGGGGCTTTAAAGGTTAAAACCAGCACCTTAAACCTGATCCTGTACTCCACCGGGAGCCAGTGCAGCTGGTATAGCACTGGGTGAATGTGATCTCGCAGCGAGGACCCCGTAAGGAGTCTCGTCGCAGCATTCTGCACCCACTGGAGTTTCAATATTGCCTTAATGTTTATTTACTCAATATTTTCATCACTCCTTTTAGATATTTTTACAATTATTTTTATTTATTACATTTATTATATCCCACCTTTCTACCATGATGAAACCCAAGGTGGCATACATGCAGTTCCCAGGTACTCTCCTATCCAGGCACTGACCAGACCCTGATCGGTTTAGCTTCGGTAAAGTGTGCCTTCAGATTGCACCATTTACAACCTCCCATTTACAAGGCACCTTAAAATGTTACATGTGCAATGCAGCATATCATATCCTCCAAGGAATCTAGTTTTATCTTATAATGAGGAATCTAACACATCAAGGTAGATTCAGACATTAATTGTTTGATTTTAATTTCTAATATTTAAAAAAGCCACTCACACTTCTATAATAGTTTCCCTGCAAACTATTAGCATACCAAATAACGGCTCAGTCACCACTTTGGTAATTTATTGTGCTTAAACAGTGCACTAATGTAAATTAAGCTATAACATGGGATATGAGATGATACTGCCATGCTGAATATAAAAGGTTGTCACTTTTCCCATCAGATAAGACCAATACCCACACACGGTGATATTCAACTAAGTTTTACTCAGAGGAGAACCACTGAAATTAGTAGAACTAAGTTAGTCATGTTCATTGATTTCAGTGGGTCTGCTCTGAGTAAAACGTAGTTAACAATCACCCCAAATATAGCTTCAACATGGAATAAAATTTGACCCTTTATTGTGGATATACAAGTTGATATATAGAATTGATCCATAAATAAAATATGCTGAATGCATTGAACTTAATTTTGAGCTAAAAAACTATAAGGCTTTTACAAAAACATATGCTGCCCAGGATCCAAATCATCTTGAATTGCTTCACATCAGGGGTTTTACACATGTGAACACACCTGGCCTTTCTAGATCATTACTTAAATCATAGACTGCCAAATAGGACTGGGTTGCAGACAGCTGAGTATTCCTAACTTGACCAGGATATACAAAGTCTTTAAAGCCAGAAGGACTGTGAGAAGTTGGGGGCCAATCTTCATGGTTGATCCAGGAATCAAAACAACCAAGCAATCAAGGTGGAATTAGCACCAAAGGTTTGGTCTGAACAGAGCCAACGCTTGATAGTGACAAAGGTATGCAATATGCATGATAGGACAGTGCTGTTTCACAGTTAGATCGTTGTAGAGGCAGGATATTGGGAGGAGAACAGAAATATACAGACCCAACAAGAGGATACCTGTTGAATTAACCATGGGCCAACTGAAAGTTCTTAATAAAGGCACAGCTATAGTCTACGTAGCAGGACATTGTTACAGTTCATCCAACACAGAAAATGCACACACCTCTAAGGACCCAAATAACATCCTCTTCCTCCTTCTTCTTTATCAGTCTACTGCTACTGGTAACATTTTGCCTCACCACACAATTGTTTCTCACAAATGACTCAACAAAAAACTATAGATGGCCTGACCACATAGAAGTAAAGCAAGAAACACATGTTTAATTCCAATTTCTTGAGTTATGCTGAACAAGAAAAAAACCACACAAGCCATTGTGGTGCAGTGGTGCTATTGCAGGTTAATATCTCTTTCCCAGGCTGTCTCTCTTACCATCATTCCTTCCAAGCGACCGAACCACATAACTTGCACCACTTTTCAGGGTGCAATTTGAACATTTATTTAATAAACCTCTCAGTGTTACATTACATTTGTGCCCAAGAGGAAGTATAGGGAAAGCATGCTGCCTTGCCTTGCCTTGCCCCCATGGAGATGAAAGGGTGCTGGCTGTTGGCTATCTTGCCCAGGCAGATACTTAGGCTCCTGGTTCTAGACTTCCTCTCTGGCCAGAGACAGAGGGAAAAGTGAGGTGGTGGCACAAACAAGAACACCACTTGCATGACCATCCTTGCAACCACTTCAACTAGGCTTGCATGGTTCAGCTTTATTTTAAAGTGAACAGGTGATGCTTGCAGTTCTTTTTGCAGGAGTATCATCTAGCAGAAGCATTTGTTGGTGCTAAGATGAGGAGAGGGACGTGGGTGGGTGCTGTGGGTTAAACCACACAGTCTAGGGCTTGCCGATCAAAAGGTCGGCGGTTCGAATCCCCGTGACGGGGTGAGCTCCCGTTGCTCGGTCTCTGCTCCTGCCAACCTAGCAGTTCGAAAGCACGTCAAAGTGCAAGTAGATAAATAGGTACCGCTCCGGGAGGAAGGTAAACGGCATTTCCGTGCACTACTCTGGTTCGCCAGAAGCGGCATAGTCATGCTGGCCACATGACCCAGAACCTGTACACCAATAAAGCGAGATGAGCACCGCAACCCCAGAGTCAGTCGTGACTGGACCTAATGGTCAGGGGTCCCTTTACCTTTACCTTTAAGAGGTGGAGAGGCTAATTTCTCCCCACTGCAACCATGCCATGCAGCCGACCCCACTTTCCATGCTACACTGGAAGGTCTTCCAATCCTCTAGAACAGACAGGAAGAAGGCATGTGGACCTTCACACACCTGACCTGAAAAACACTTCCTGGTTTGCCGAGCTACAATTTGTCATGACATCTGTACTGACAGACTGCCGTTTCGGTAATTCTCCCAAACCAAGACTGTAAACCAGGAAGTGTTTATTAAAGAACAGATGCAAGGGGAAGGGATAGCGTGTGAGCACACAGCTCATTCCCAATTTCCTCCAAACCATGAACTGGAAGTTCTGATAATATGATGTCTAAAACGCAGCCATTATTGACAGTTTTGAAAATTAAAAGCACACATAATTTTAGAAGCAATCAAATAATTCTTGGGATTAGGGGACGAATCTCAAAAGCAAGCAAACAAGACACTTTCACAACTGTTCAAATTCCTGCTATGGTTCACCAATTAACAGAGGTGGCACATAAAAAATCTGCAGAGGTTTCTACCTGCATAATCTTTCACTGTCTCAGAGAGGTACAACCCAACATCAATCGGAAACCAGATGGGGATGAAGTACAATTAATAGTTGTGAGTATATGCAGTTAAGAGTTTCACCACAGATTTCTAAACAGAGCAGATTATTTCTGGTACCCACAATACTAAATGCTGTATTCTTCAGTTTCACTTTTGGTACTCACTCCCATCCTTAGTCTCAAAGACAAACAAAAGCTGCAGTCCACCTGGTAATTTTATGTAGGGATGCTGGTGGCACTGTGGGTTAAACCACAGAGCCTAGGACTTGCCGATCAGAAGGTCAGCAGTTCGAATCCACGCGACGGGGTGAGCTCCCGTTGCTCGGTCCCTGCTCCTGCCAACCTAGCAGTTCAAAAGCACGTCAAAGTGCAAGTAGATAAATAGGTACCGCTCCGGCAGGAAGGTAAACGGCGTTTCCGTGCGCTGCTCTGGTTCGCCAGAAGCCGCTTAGTCATGCTGGCCACATGACCCGGAAGCTGTACGCCAGCTCCCTCGGCCAATAAAGCAAGATGAGTGCCACAACCCCCGAGTTGGCCACGACTGGACCTAATGGTCAGGGGTCCCTTTACCTTTACCTAATTTTACGTAGACATGCATAATGATGGGCTGCCTTAAATGTGAAAGTTACTCTCTCCTTTAACAAGGAGACAAAAAGCAACCAGCCGCTTATTCTGGTCAGATGAAAGAGCAAAATTTATGTACTGCATAAAATAATGCAGCACAGCAACATTTGTAGAAATCAGGGAGAAGAGGGTTGCAGGTGAGCTCTGCTTCCACACTTTCACTTCTGCACTGATGCACATTTCTGGCTATGATCCAAAGCTGATTGTCACCTCTCACCCCATGTGTCAGGTAGGCTGCACATTTTTCTTTCCTTATGTTTTGTTTTTTAAAACAATACTAATCCAGTCAAAAGTTTGGAAGCCACTTTAAGATTAACCAGGGGTACCTTTACCTTTACCTTTAATGCTTCTCAAAAAAAAGTGAATAAAAGATTCCTTACGAGCCCAACTTGGGCAGAAATATATGGGTCAAAAATGTGGTGAATACAATTCCACTGTGGGTTTGTCGCTGAAATTATATATATCGGTACATATATATGTGTTGCCGCGTACACCTATGGATTCTGTGCGTCTGTGTTACAGATGTTTACTCAATATTATAAAATTACTGTACCTGATAACTACAGTTCCATTTTTCACATTAGAGGATATATCATGCATAATCATCATAAATCTGTTTAAATAATTATGCATTTTGAATGCATATAAGCTTTTGAGCGTATAAACTTTAGATACGGGTTGAATCTACAACACTTCATGTAAAAAAAAGCTCTAGTGAAATACAGTATTGAAAAGCCTCCTTAAATTAACCTTCCCAGCAAGAATGTACACACACAAACACACGTAGCAATAGAAAAGCCATTCAGCCGTGAGCAACAGCTTACAAACAGGCATGGCTGAAGTTACATTTTTAGACTGAAGAGAAGGAAGGAACTGGCTCTATATAAACTATATATAGAATTTGGCCACACAATAACGATTCCTAGTCTGTGGTCATTTTAGGAACCTAAGAAGGTCTTACTTACCAAGTTTCCTTTATTGAAAAGAATACTGGCATTCATCGTTCATATTCAATTCAGAGAATGAAAGACGTTTCCTCCTTATTCCTGAGGGAAAATACTCCTTGGAGAAAACACTTTTATGGAGGTAATTGAACTTTTAAAATAGATGTTTCATTCACATACAGGAGTTAGCATGAATGAAAACTAATTGGAGGTATATATTTCTGGTTTTCCTTACAACTGAATAAAATTCAAGCGTTATATTAAAAAAAGAAGAAGAGAAAGGTAAAAATCAGGAAGTACCTCTAGATTACAGCCCTCAAGCCAATGACACTGGATAGAATCCACTAGGAAGCAGATGCCTTTTAGAATCAAACTTTCACATTTGTGTTAATATAAACAAGTTATGTGACATGTCTAGTTCCTCCCCTCATTGCATTATTCATTCCCACCGTCACCTTCTTGTTTGTGCAATAATTCCCCCATACCTGTTGACCCCTTGCACTGCCTGGGCACCTGCATTTCCAAGCTTAGGAGATGGACTGGACCATCCTTGATATTAAATGGTCAGCGCTAAAAATAACGTGATTTTTGAGCACCTTTGTGGAAAAGCATGTATTTCCATCCATTTTCCATGCTGTTAATTAAGCACCACCAAAATTATTCAATCCGTGCCAATATTCAAATGAACTTGCTTGTGTTAAGTCATACACTACCCTTTGACAAGAGAGGGATTGATTTCCAAATAAATCCTTTTTTTCTCTATTTGCACCTGATCTGTAAACATTAAGAATAAACAAACCATTGTACCTACAGCAATGTGCAACAAGAAGAACAACAAGAAGAGGTTTGCAGAGTGGAAAGACTCCCACTAGATCTATAATTCCCTTTGATACTTGAAAACATTTGACTTACGGGAAATAAATCACTCTGCCCTTGCTTGACTGAAAGGGCACTTAGGATCCAAGCCACTGTGTTTAAATAAATTACTATATTTATGCAGTGCAGACGTGAGTTATTACCATATTTTTCCATGTATAAGACTAGGTTTTTCCCCTTAGAAATAATGTCCAAAATTTGGGGGCGTCTTATATATGGGGGCCATCTCCCCCATTTTCTTAAATCGGGGTCCCCAAAAATAAGGGACATTTTATACATGAGGGCGTCTTATGGACGGAAAAATACGGTAATGTATACAGGTACATATATATGCTGCTCATATTGTAAGTGACTGTATTCTGCAATGCAAGTCATTCCTCTGAAATCAAGTTCTATGCTACATTAAGAACAGATAACTCCTGACCCAATGTTTCAAATTAATATACCTGGCCTGTTTTAAAAGACACTTTAAAGATGCTGCTGCCAATATAATTAAATATGTACATTAATCTAAACTAATGCACATATTTAATTATATTAGCAGCAGCATCTCCTGCCTTGGTTATAAACAGCCTTCCAAAGACATCACACTGGTATTATTCACTATTTTTACATAGTCGCCTGTAGCGCACACAGTGTTCATTTAAGATATTTAAGTTTGTACATGTGGGCATTATTGCTGGTACTTCCCAACTGAGCAGAATTAATTTTTAATTTGGACTTTTAAGCTAAATATGAAAGAAGAAGCATGTACATACATGTACAACGGGCAAGTTGCAACTGGAAAATTATATAACAGGAAAACACTTATACTTCAAGGCAAGTTCCAAATCCAATAAAGGAGGTGAATCCTACATGGCGGCCAAAAACATGCAAGTCAAAACACAATCTAACATGAACAAAGCAGCCATACAGCCAAAATTTCAGCAGCGATAATATCCCACCTGTCATTATGTCAAATAGCTTGGCACGTTTCCACCGCGAGACAAAAGTGACTTTTGTTTGTGTGTCAAATGTGCTTTGAGCAAAAACGAAGAAAGTATGGAGGACAGAACTTGTTCTCAAAAGTGAAAAGAACTGCCTATAAATAAGAGTCACTCTTGCCACCTCTGTTTAATGCTTAAAAAAAAGTTGTTGCAAATACAGTATAGTTAACCACTCACATAATGAACAAACTTGTTAACGGATTACATTATAGGTAGAGAGTGTCCTATCATTTTGTAACAGTTTACAAAATGTTTACAAAAAGTTTACAGAATGGACCTAAAATAGTACATCTGGCAGAAAATGCCTCTTTTATTCCACCCGCCAATAAGCATTTTCTATACATTGCATTATAATTTATCAGCAACGGGAGAGAATCTAGGAAAATAACTTCCATAATGTATTTTGTTTTATATCTGAATACACACTGCCAATTTATATAAAAAAGTGAGCATTAAAAATATTTGCTAAATGATTTTACTACAATGAGTAGACATTACTGAGAACTCTCATAGTAGCTAAACCAAATTAATACAAACAGCAGACCTATGTCATTGGTTGAGGTCTTCAAAATATCCCTAGACAAGGACAATATTTAGTGCTTTATATTGGGGAAAAGTAGGCATCAAAGGCCAGTATGTATGTGGAAGTTTATTGTAGAAAAAGGACAAAAATATATTACATATATAAATATACCGCACCTACAGTAGTAAACTCAACCCACTTATCTACATCCTAAACACCAACAATAAACCCTAAATGTATCTGAGTGAAACAATTCAGTGTTTATTGAATCCATTCTACACACCTTTTTCCTTTTACTAATTCTAATGCTATGGTGCCATCAAGCTTTGTAAAACAAACAAAAAAGGTAAAATATCAATTCATCTGCCTGCGACAGATGAACAGTAATTTAGAAAAAGGAAAGACAGCTTATTTTAAACTAAGATTCATCTGTATTCTACAAGTCAATATACAGTGATCTCCAAAAGTATCAGATAGATGAATCAGCAGCCACAGTAATATTAATTGCACAAAAGTCCCTGCTGAAATGTTGGTTGCAGCATTATTAAAGAATATTTATAGGATGAAGAAATTCGCAGATATGAAAAAGCAAATTCTTCATAATTCTCAGTATGTTTTCCAAATATCTGTATTTTTTACAGCAATGATTCTGAAAACAGCCAAGCACAAATGCCAAAGTAAATTACTTCATTTCCTGTACAAAGTCAACTGACCCATTATAATCAGAGACAGCCGCCAAATGATCCTTACAACAGCTTTAAGCAAGCAAGAGCAGTAAGCAAATAAAGTGAACTCACTATGTTACACAAGAGGTGTCAGGAATTAATGACTCATTGCTTCCTGCACTATGGATATTAATTCACCCAATTCATAAACAAAATTAAAAAGGTTCTGAATTGTGGCAAGTTAACCTCGGTAAGTGAAATTAAAACAGGGTGTGTGTCCCTCTCTCCCGCCTGGAAATATTTTGATGTTGCAGAAAGACTGTTATATGGGTACAAAATATAGATATTTAGGACTCTACCAATACACACAAAGTCACAGAGCCTATGGGATAACAGGAAATGAAAATCAACTAAATCAAAATACGTCTGATTGTTTATCATAATCCTACCATGCTCACTTTTCTTGGTGCTGCTTAGCATCTGTTTATTAGCATATAGCCTATTTGAATAACGAGCTGTCCCCATCTCATGTACTTGGAGTGGGAGTGCTAGGAATGGAGATAGATTGACAGCTATATTAACTTGTCTTTGGTCTGAGCCAAGTGTAAGGTGGGGACATGCCATGGGCTGATTGAAAAGCTTAAAAGGGAGAAGGGTCCACCAAGCTATCCTGTTCTGGTTCCACAGACGTGACCCATGGCGCCATTCAGTCAGCTGGTGGTTGCAGCACCAAGGAGAGTTCCTTGTGAGCAACTTGTCTGATGGCTGGATGTAAATGCAAGCCTTTGAGCCTCTGTCTTCAGACCATCTCTGTTATGCTCCACCTCCTTTGTTGGAGAACTAGAGTCTCTTAAAGGGCCAAACCTCCAGCCTGAAGATGTGTTCCCTATGCAGTTGCATAGTGTGTTCCCTATGCAGCTGCAGTGGTGAGGTGATGTCACAGGCCCTTGCTTACTTACAAGGCAAGGTGAGATAGGAGGAGGAGGACTCCATGACTCGTTTCCGAGTCTCAGCTCTTCAGCAAAGCAGTGGTGGCAACCCTGGGGAGCAGCTTGCTATGACTGCATTTTTCTGTGCACAGAAACAATCCAAGTGGGGACTGGGGATTAGATGAGGCAACATGGCTTGTCTGTTCCATTTATATGCTCCATTGTAATGCAAGTTGTAAAAAAACCCCATATATTCTGATGTGCACACTCTCTCATATGTATACATACTGGACATTCAACATTATTAATTGATGGCAATATCATACCAGCCCTCTTCATATGTGAATCTCCTGAATCATCACTCAATCAGCATAAGCAGAGCTGCACTACTGGCCCTGCTACCAAATGGCCACTGACAGCATAAGCAAAGCCTACGTATAGGTAGCTGTTATCCCATAGCTTCACAAATGGCATATCCAGTTTCTGTAGCATACAAATAGTATTTTAGTACAGTGGTACCTTGGTTCCTGAATTTAATCTGTTCTGGGAGTCCATTCAACTCAAAAACCAAGGCATGGCTTCTGATTGGCTGCAGGAGCTTCCTGCACTCAATCAGAAGCCACATCAGATGTTCAGCTTCCAAAAAATGTTTGCAAACCAGAACACTTACTTCCAGGTTTGCGGCGTTCGGGAGCCAATTTGTTCGGGAGCCAAGCCGTTCGAGTATCAAAGTACCACTGTATATCAATGAATTACATAAGAAAGAAAGTGTGAAAAGACACTCTGTATGTAGGAAACTTGTGAAAGGATTAGGGAGGAAAGTAACAGAACAGAATGGTTTCCTGCACATTTCCACTTTTATCATTGCATTCACTGTTTTCATTTTGTAAGGAACAGTTGTTACCGGAGTTAGTCCTGTTAATATTTCTATCTCAATTATGTTAAGATGAAAGACAGAACTATCAGATCAAATGTACTGTCAAGTCAGAAACAAATAGCATGTTAAACACACGTGAGATGAGAGATGTTGGAAAATTCCCATGTGTTTTTTTAAAAAGACAATACACCCTGCCCAAACTAGCAGGAGGTTTTGCTTGCTTGAATGCATGCATACTTATGCGGCAATCACTGGGCGATGCAACCCTCCACCTACATGTAAATATGAAAAACTGTGCTTAAGTCCTTCAAAAGAAGAAGTTGCAAATTAAGACCTGAACGAGAATGTCCTTAAGCTCAGGTGGAAACAAAGCAGCAAACAGAAATCTAGCTATTGGAGAGATTTATGTCTGTTGTCTCAAGAGTTCAACTTCCATACGCGGTTTAGAAGAAAAAGCAAAGGATTAGGATTGTGCTGAATGTATGCCAGTCTCAATTTTTGGTAGGAATGTTCCTTCAGAGTTCCCTCAGAAAGCATGACTTCTGAACATTATTATTTCTGTTCCGATTTAGCCATCGTTCCCCAGCACTGTTTTTCTACCTTGTTGTGTCTCTCATTTGCTGCAGGATCTGAGTCAATCAGGGATCATGTAGTAAACATGATTGTGGCATGGCCACGTTGCCTTGCAAAGGGCAAATTAAATCAATTGAGATCAAGAACAATACTTACTTGTACGGATAGTCACATATAGATTACCCCAGCTAATTCAATCATTTCCCAGCTAATCTAAAGCACTATCTACTGCTATGATCCTGTAGGTGATCATTGGGGAATATCCAACTAAATAGGTCTGCTAGTGCAATAATTTCTGCTAGTGCAACAGAAGTCATCATCCCTCCGCCTCTCCTCTGCCCTTGCCTCCTCCAACTGCTGCAGGCGGGTTTAGGAAGTTTCCTGCACAAGAAGGAAACTTCCACAAACTTCCTTTGTGCAAAGAAGTTTCAGTGGATACTGACCACTGAAACTGGTAGGGTATTTCCCCACAACCAAACATATTTGTCAGTTGTGCTGTTATTGCATAGCTTAGCTGAACCTGCAAATGCAACAAACTTGATCATTTTTCTTTACACAGAGTAGTGACAAAGTCCTTGTGGCAGATGAAAGCCTTTAGAGTGCAAGTCCCTGCTGTCCCCCACACATGCCTATAAATTCAGCCATTAATCACCCCTCTGGGGCAAATTGATGCAATCCAGTGATCATATCTTGCCTTAAGCAAGCCAAGTGCCCATTTTACATTATCTGAAGAGCTTCAACCTCATCTCCTCTCAAGAGGAGCAAGGCCCCCTTAAGTAAGACTGATGAATATGGGCACCTTTGGGACTTTGTTTTACGCCCTCTGGCAGGGAGGGCTAATATGACGCAGACCTAGGAATATTCATCATGTATATCTTTTGTAATGAAATGGTGTTCATGCCTATCTCAGAACTTGTGAAAAGCCCTTTTCAGATTCAGGTTGAAATTCATTGGTAACTAACTGGGTGCACATCTACAATTTGTTCAGCCTTTGGCAACTACACCAGGAAGTTGCTTCACATCACTAGTTTACAAACATGTTATCCCCTGTAAGAGATGGCACCGCTTGTTCTCTTCACTTTAGCTAGCTCCCTTCATTGCCTTCACTTTTTCTTGTCCTCCTGCTTCTGAGCCATATTTCTTATTTTCTTTGGCGTTAGCCAGGACTCTTCTGTCCAGAGGTTCCGAACAGTGCCTATTCAAAGGGAGAAATATTTCTATTGCTGAATTAAACTAGGAGGGTTTCAGCGTAGCCTAAGTTTAAGACTTTAAAAGGGGGGAAACTCATGAGTAGAGGAACTTAATCATTTAAAAGTTGGGGTGAATGAGATGTTTCCAAGGTTTTGGAAGACTGTGACGGATTGTCTCCTTCAATGAGAGAAGAACCAAACATGGATTCTACCCCATTAGAGGTCATCCTTATACAGTATAGTAGAAATCCAGGCTTTTGCCTTTCCGTTTTCCTCTTACCATAGAACAGCTAAATGTTTGTTTCTACTCCCCCACCCCAATCTAGCTCTCTATTCAGGCCTCACAATGCAAGGAGAGCTCATACTTTGCATGTGAATTTTCCCCTTCTTGGTTCTCTCCCTACCTTGATCAGGACCCATGGCTAAATTGGCTCCTTAAGACTCCACCTCACCTCTCTGTACTGTATAGTTGATTTACTGCCTTCAGATTATCTCTATAATAGTAACTCAACAGTTACTATGTTCAACCAACATTGGGGTGTGGGGTATAGCCTGTGTAGTGTGTTACTGATCCATTTTTACTCTGTATTTCTGTAATGGCTTGAGAAGCCACAAAAGTCATTATTTATACTGTTAATTTATACATTTTATTTTAAAATAAATAAAATATTGCAATTAAAACCCCACTGCTGCTATTGACAGCTCCCCAGAGAAAGAACACATTGATCAGCTGACATTGATCAGAACTAAAATCCGCAAAAGCAAGCAAGGTCTCTGTGGCACGCAGTCGTCTCCAGTACAGATCACAAGAGTAGTATTCCTAATTTGCCAGAATTAGCTTTTACATGCCTTACACACGTGAGACACATATTCATGTGCATGTGTGCACAAGTAAATTTGGTAACATTAAAAAGAGGACAAAAACGTAGGCAAAGGCTTTCGCTTCAGGCACCCCCAAACTCAGCCCTCCAGATGTTTTGAGACTACAATTCCCATCATCCCTGACCACTGGTCCTGTTAGCTAGGGATGATGGGAGTTGTAGTCCCAAAACATCTGGAGGGCAGAGTTTGGGGATGCCTGCTTTAGCTGAAGCATTGGTTCTGCCCAAGAATAAATAAGCATTTATAAATCACAGGTGTATATGCTGGAAAATACTTGAATGTTCTAAGGCTCGGTGCAGATTTAACATTTTTCAATCTTGAAACCCCAGTAAGGAGAATAAAAACATCCCTAATACTTATATACTGTCTCCCACTTAAGCTCACATGCACCCCCTCACTAAAATTCCTATCCCTTTCAGCATCAACTATGGTAAGGCTTAGGTTTCATCCAAGTCATATTTCACTTCAAACAGTTTCTGTCAAGAATTAGAAGGTTTCAAACACCGATTTAAAGGTAAGTATGGGTAGCATTCAACCTGGAGCAGATCCAACACTAACCTTACGAACCAATGAAAAGGGAACAGAGAAGGAATTTTGACTGGTATAGACAAGGAGCAAATGAGAGCTCTTAAATTACATTTAATGGGGTGGGGCCATGTTTGGGGAGGGGCTATGACTTTCCCCCTCCTCCGTTTGTTATTTCCCTCCTAAATCAATTCAAAATGGCGGCAGGAAAACAAAGGGTGCATCTGAAGCTGCCTTATTTCTACGGTTTCATGAAAAGAAAACATTTTAACTTGCCAGTTTTACTATCAGTAGGAAATCTGGTCCAGCATATCCAGAAGCAAAGAAAAGGTTGCTATAGATCATTCACTTTTGATATCTGCATATTTTCTGTTTTTGCTTTTTATTATTTTTGTAACTACTTGTATCTACTAGTTCCCCTGGGATGTTTGGCCTATTTTTCAAGAACAGCTTGATGATTAAACATTGAAACAGATGGCTCTAGTCAAACTCTTCTAAATATGTTCAAACGTGCAACATTTTAACATACTCCCCACTCTTATCGCTGATCTAATGCAGGGGAGGGGGAGCTTAAATCAGAACGTGATAAGAGTGAAGGATTTAAACAATCTGTGCTGAGAAAATAACCCGAAATATACATCTCTCTTACAAAACGTAAATTAAGTTCTAAATTAACATATAAAATACGTTGTTATAAAGCTGATATAATACTTATAGAGTTCAATGAATGCTGATGAATTTGCACTATTTGATATAAGAGTGACCTATGAATAAAATAAAAACACAGCTGTATGACTGAAAAGGTTTAAGTATAACGTTTATAATTTTGTGTTACACAGTTTAATGATTTTTTTAAAAAAATGCTATTTAGATATTGAAATATAATGTCTATCCATGCCAATACCACAATCATTCTTAAATCACTGTCAAACTTTAAAACACTTCATTATGTTTACAGTCTGATCTTTTTTAAAAACAAAACAAAACACTTTTAATAGTTTTTTACTATCCCATCTGAACAACATTTCAAAGGCCAAAAGACATTATAAACCCATTGCACCATAACAAACTTGCTGTTCAGCAAATAAATATCAATTGCTACAGGAATAATAAATAAATACTTTAGAAGCATTTGTTCCCTATCTTAGACAGACGACATATTATTAATTATGCACCAAAGCTCTATTCTTTGCATTTATGTTTGTTCTTAATCTAAGGATCACATTCTTAAATTGAATTCTTTTCTAGAGCTATAGTCAGCCTCTGAAGTCCCCCCAAACTCCTGCTGTCAGAATACTACATGTAGCATTTTATCGTCTGCATATGTCAACATCTTACTTTGTGTGTGTATTCAGATGTGCAACGTATATAAAATATTTGCATTTACTTTGAGAGACATCAGTTTAAACAAGTGCAGAATGACTGCAAAAGAAGCCATAAGGTAAATGGACCAGCATAGTAGAGGCTTGTCTATTTAAAACACAAATTAAAGATCTAGGATTTGAAGTTTCAGCTGGAAAACGTGTCTGTGGGAATAGCTGTCTAGGGGAATAGACAAGCACTTTTAACATTACTTACTTCAAATACTTCTCCTGTAGTTATAATGCCATACGAGAAAGAGTCAAATTGATTGTACTGAACCTAGTGTTTGTGTTGATCCCAGTGCATGTTGTTGTAAAAACAACAACACATCATCTCTTTTGTCCTGTCAAATGCCCCCAATGAGGATATCTGAATGACAGAAGCCAGCGAAAAAACTTCACCTTAAATTTGCTGACAGCATCAGGAAAACCCAGAACATTCCCAATGTCAGGTGTAGAATAGTTTGTGCTCACCTTTAATAACCTGACAATGTGACAAAGCTGCATGCGTAGCTCCCTGGATTGTGGCCACAAGTTTGTTCCCTACCAAATTCTCCCACCATCTTTATAAACATGGCAGAGAATGCGAAGGTCAACAGTGCTTGCATCACCAGTACGGACACCTTCATGGCCTTCATTTCTGCCTAAGTTCCTTTTTCACTCTGCTGCTATAATCACCTGGGAGAAATGTGAATGGCTGTCTTCTCATAATGGAACTCTCATATCACGTTATTGTTTTAGTTCTTTTGCACTGGAGAAAGACCACGTCTAGAAACTAACGCTAAAACCTAAACTGCTGGGGACATGGGGGAGAGGGTTAGGCTAATGGATAATGAGTATTTGAAAACCCAAACTAAAATAAAAGTGGGTTTCAAATGCAGCTAAGCTTCTCTGCACACAATGTAAAAACAAAAAGAGCTAACTGCATGGGGGGAATGATATAGTTATAATACACCTTCAAATAGCACAGCTTAAATACAAACAATAATAATAATTTTATTATTTATACCCCGCCCATCTGGCTGGGTTTCCCCAGCCACTCTGGGCAGCTCCCGAAAGAGGACTAAAAACAGAATAGAACTTCAAACATTAAAAACTTCCATAAACAAACATTTTAAATAGCATACTCATCATACAGTTATGATTAAATGAAGTTACATTGAATTTAATATATGAAGTATGCATGTACTTCAAGTTAATTAATTCATATAGCTGTACAATTATAAAGTTTTGGTTGGGTCATGCCCAAATAGCATTTTTCATTTATATAAATTCACATTTTATGCACAGGCAAGAGAAAATAAATCCTACACCACTGATTTAGTCGCAGCTGTACAATTAACTTTGCTCAAAATGTTCATATTTCTAGAATACAGTAATAATTTCAGATTTAAATTAAGAAATAACAAAAAGTACATTTGAGTTCTTTATAGTCGTAATCATGCACTGAGTTGAAACACAGATTATTATGCTACGGCCTAAATTGTTACCGAAACACTTTGTCCTATTAAGGATGTTCTTGCAGAATCTAAAGATACCAGGCAAATTTATAAACATTTTGTATAAAATGTATTATTATATATCTTAAAAGATTAGTATTTTATTTAGTAAAACCTCTTGTAACGTACTTTGCTACTTTCAACTTATCCTGAAAGGAACACAAATATGTATTTCATTTTAGTTGTTAAACAGGAGCCACAGTATGGATGGGGGGAAAATTTTAAAACTCTTGTCAGGAAAAGATCCTTATTCCTTAGCAGTGTTCTTAAATAACGTCAGTACAATTTAAGGACTGACATTTCCTTTCTCTGACTAGCTTATCTTTAAAGAGGCATGCAGGCTTATTCCCACAGCACCCCAAGGCAGTAGTTAATTCACTTGAAACTTGTGAACACTTTCTATTTCTCTGTCTATTCATTTTGATGTGCATATTATCTTAGCTGACTTCAATCACATTTCATGAGTTGATGTCATACCTTAAAAGATTAGGTTTTTCCCACCTGGAACTATTCACGAAAGTATAGCAATGCATAACCTTCTCAGTCTTCTATTCTTGTGCATTATCAATAGTAGCATTCTTTCTTTTTTAATGTACAACTACAACTTCTACAAGGCTGCAGTTGATAGAAGTCTACTATCTGTCATGCCTCTTTCATTATGGTTAGAGGAACTGAATCGTCTATTGTCTACAACACTCTGCTGCCATCTATTTGACAAAAAGAAAACAACTGTTTCGATGCACTTCTAAAAAGGGAGCTTTCTGTTGAATCACTAGCCAAAGCAATACAAAAACATGTAGTGTGTCTTTCACAGTCAACCTGTGTATAAACACATGTAACAGCATATTTCTGACACAGAGGAATATTTTTGTTACATCACCATCATGTTATTTCTTGGTGGCACTGTGCCATTATATCTGGAGGCAAGCAGAGTCCTAAATGTTTATGTAGTGGCACAGCAAATCCTAAGAGCCAAGAAACTTTAGAGTTACTTCTTGCTTATTCAGTGTAAAAATATACTGTCACTATTAACAACACATAAATACATATTAACATATGTAATTCCAAATATAATGGCACAATGTAAAATTTTAGAAAAGCAAAAACATAGCAGGACACCTTAAAGTCATCTTAAAGGTAAAGGGTAAAGGGGCCCCTGACCATTAGGTCCAGTCCTGACCGACTCTAGGGTTGGGGTGCTCATCTCGCTTTATTGGCCGAGGGAGCTGGTGTACAGCTTCCGGGTCATGTGGCCAGCATGACTAAGCCGCTTCTGGCAAACCAGAGCAGAGCACGGAAACGCCGTTTACCTTCCCGCCGGAGGGGTACCTATTTATCTACTTGCACTTTGATGTGCTTTCAAACTGCTAGGTGGGCAGGAGCAGGGACCGAGCAATGGGAACTCACCCCATCGCGGGGATTCGAACCGCCAACCTTCTGATCGACAAGTCCTAGGCTCTGTGGTTTAACCCACAGCGCCACCCGCATCCCTCAAAATCATCTTAAGTGTCAGCAAAAGTATGTTAGAGCAGAGGAGAATTCAACTGTCAAGT
This sequence comes from Podarcis filfolensis, assembly GCF_964270895.1. Classification (NCBI taxonomy): domain Eukaryota; kingdom Metazoa; phylum Chordata; class Lepidosauria; order Squamata; family Lacertidae; genus Podarcis; species Podarcis filfolensis. Next base: position 25,981,338 of record NC_139603.1, on the reverse strand, counting down.
TAAGAGATTATTTGCAGAATTTAGGGAGGAAGATCATCATAGTTCCTCAAACCCTGATCCTTACTGTCGTTCTGATTTCATCTCCGCAAATGATTCAGAGTGACCTGGAGAAAGTCTCCTTCCTTAGCTTTAATTTTCCGTCTTAAAATTAGAACATTAGTAGTGGCTGACCTCAAAGGACTGGGATGGTAAGCTCAACCCAATCCTTTTTTTATTAGAAATCCATTTGGTTAAATGAGAGAGATTTAAGTAAGTGCTAATAAGCCAATCACTTAAACACAGTAATGCTGGCTGTATCTTTTACCTGTACAAAACAGTGTGTGAGAAAGATTCAAACACCCATTTAAAATGAAACTGGTTTCCATATAAAGAAATATAACCTTCCTGCTATTGCTACCTAGCACATTACTACCCATGTGCTTGTGTTTAAAAGGAAAATTAAAGAATTAACTGCTTCAATATAAGATGCTTATATTGCTCTACTGAAGTAATATATGATTTATAGGTTTTGTTCAGGCTAGACAATACTTATAGTTATAACTAGTGCTCAGATTTTACACAATGAAATGGCTACACTTTTGTGTGGTCCACTAATTTTTAAGAGAAATTCCAAACATTATTAGCTGCTATCAAGGTTACAGCTCCTCTTAGATCTAATAAAACAATCTGTTTGGACAGGTATCACTGGACTTTCATACACGGCTCATTCCCACACAAAAATATTTACACAGTAAAAAAGAGCAGCATGTAACAAAAACCACAGAAAGCAGATTTTTTAAAAAACAGCACGTTTCTGCTGTTAACAGGCAGCACTGAGTTTCATTGTGACCTCTGTGCCTCTTGAGTTCTACCCAGAAAATATGTTCAATGTGGTGATGGTGATCCAGAAATGCACATGGGCACATGCTTAACATCTACTACAAGAACAGTGATCAGCTTAAATTTTGCTGGATTTGTCCTACATTCAGCAACTCAGAGGTTATTCCAATAAAAATGAAATTGGGACAATTCATGGGCCAGGTTAAACTATACAGTTGTGCTAATGGAAACCACTCATGGTTTGAGCCAGAATATATAATCAGAGAAGGAAGATGCTTCAGTTTACAATTCTTATTTTATTATACCTCTGCAAGTAATTAGTTAGGAGATGGAAAACTATTGCCAGCTATACTCTTTTACTGCTAGCTCATTGCCCAGGCAGGCAGCTATCACAGGGACACTATTTTTCCATGGGGCAATGCTAATGTCGCTGATCTTGCATTTAATCTTGCTATGAAAGTGTCGTGAGTCCTTTTATTTGTAATAGTTATTTAGTTATGATAAAAATTGACACTATTTATGGAGTGTTGTAACCAAATACTAATTATCTAATATGCTTCACGTACATATTTGGATTTCAGTTAAACAACATAAACCCCCACTCCTCTTTATATGGCCAGCAATAATATTAAGTATCTTCTGCAATTGTCTATAAAACAACCTTGTTTAGCTGTATATACTTAATAGAGTAAGGGCATGGCCTGTTTATACTGCACAGAAATATCTGTATTCTATAGCCACACCTGTTACAGGCCAAGCATTATCTTAAAAAAAATGAGAAGAAATAGTATTTATATTTTATTTTAATAGTATTTTATATTTTATCTTTAAAATCTATATATTTCTAAAGCAGCTTACAGAATAAAATATCAAAAACCATAAAAAATAGTTCCTTTACTAATGAACAGTTCTTACTAGATCATTTAATGACAATAAACATGTGCCAGTTTTTTACATATAAACTTTTTTTTACATCAAATAATGTTAATAGAAATATTGAAATGCAAAATACCATTCTTGAGGAACACTAAAGACTGACCAATTATTTAGAAGGAAATAGTCGCCCACGCTTCATTACATAATCCTACTGATCCTCCTCAACCACTTGTTTGAATGTGTCCTGAGATACCCAAAAAGTACTACAGAAATGAGCATGCCCCGCTCATCCAAGTGCAGTATAGATAGCCAGGCTGCCTCCATTTCTGGCAAACTCCATCTCTGCATGGCCAGATCACCTGTAGGTATGGTAGCAGGTATGGAAGTTTTTCGGCCACGGCACAGCATCCCCATGGCAATCTCGTTCTAAGGAGAAGACCAGTTCTCTGGCTGCACAACAGTCGCTAAATGAATCCTGCGTGGACTTCGCCATGGAAAAACCTGGACTGCACATTCTCCTCAGCCTTCTCTTCCATATCATCAGCTGTTGGAATGATGGTCTAGCATTGCTTCATGCCACCAGCAGTGTTTAGCAGACATAGGCAAACTCGGCCCTCCAGATGTTTTGGGACTACAACTCCCATGATTATATATTCTGGCTCTCTCTGTTCTCAGCCAAACCATGGCTAGGTGTGAACAAACAAGCATGCTGGTACACCGTTAGAAAAGGCTTTTTTCATGCCGGCCTCCAGTTTTGGTTGCTGCCATGCTATCAAGTTAGAATTACCTCTGAGCACGGGCATGTGGTTTATTTCCCCCCAGACGGCAACAAACCATGAGTGGTTAGCCAAAACAAACCTTAGTTACAGCTTGTGGCTTTTCTGGAGCAAGAGAAGTCACAAGCCCAGGTTCAGCTGTAATTCTAAGCCAAACCAATAACATGGTAGCAGCAGGACCAGAGAAGCAGTGAAATGGTCATAATGTTCTATTTCTTTTACCTGCACATTTGCTTGTTCATGCTAATCCATAGAATTAAATATGGACAATGCGTACTCCTAAATTATCTATCCTAGAAGTCAAATCCTTTTTATTTATGATTAAGAAGAACATTGCCCATGTTTCCTGGACTTCAATAAAAGGTAAAGGTAAAGGGACCCCTGACCATTAGGTCCAGTCGTGACCAACTCTGGGGTTGCGGCGCTCATCTCGCATTATTGGCCGAGGGAGCCGGCATACAGCTTCCGGGTCATGTGGCCAGCATGACTTAGCCACTTCTGGTGAACCAGAGCAGCACACGGAAACACCGTTTACCTTCCCGTCTGAGCGGTACCTATTTATCTACTTGCACTTTGAAGTGCTTTCGAACTGCTAGGTTGGCAGGAGCAGGGACCGAGCAACGGGAGCTCACCCCATCGCAGGGATTCAAACCACTGACCTAGTCGGCAAGTCCTAGTCTTTGTGGTTTAATCCACAGCACCACCTGCGTCCCTGGATTTCAATAGGTTCAGTCTAATAACCCATTTTAATTTGTGTTGGTTTCTTGCAGGAAACTAGACCAACTTCTTCTTTCTTTATTTTCCTTACTTTTAGTATGGCTGATATAAAATAAACTAGACAGAAAAATCTTTATTTAGAGCAACAAAATGCCAAAGCACAAAACGTGCATCAATCTGAAGAGAAACCAAACTTAAGGACCTCCCCGCCCCATTACATTTGCAACAAACAGTGTATATAATTCAACCTAAAACGTAACATTATCATTCACTAACTTAAAATCATAAGGTTTGGGGATATCTCCTTCCAGGCATCCTGATATACCTAAAGAAAGCTAAAATGGGCAATAACTTGACCCATATAGCTTGTTGCCAAAATTTACCAGATTTTGAAATTGTTCTATAAATAATAAAATGGGTCCATGCTGGTGAGGGAGCAGGGAGTGCTGAACTGAACCTACTACATAATGGTAAAAACTCAGGAGATTTGTAAAATTCTTGGTTTGCTTATTTATAGCCCCTCTCAGTTAATCAAAAGGCCAAAAACAACAACCCCGAACCTCAAGGAAAGTTGATGTGCTGCTATGCACATGTGTTGGAGGATGAACAGCAGCAGATGATGACTGTGTGCAGGCACAACAGAAGAGAACACAACCGGTGAACTTTGCTGACGTTCTACATAGCCTTGATACACTTGGAGAGAGGGCAGAGAAGAAAAGCAAGCAAGATGAGCATTGCAATCGGCAACTCACCATGTGAGCCAGGCTGTCTTGTGATAATGTAAAAATGCATTTAAGAAAAAGACATGATTTCAAAATGTGCAGCGCATGCATCTCCATGCATGAACATGGATACATTCCCATATATTGGGAGCAGAGGAGAGAAACATGAGGACGTGTGCAGAAAAAAAAGTAGTGGCCGTGAAGATGGAGGAAGAACAGAATACTGGGAAAGTGATGATTTATTTAACAGGTGGATAGTTTTGAAAACAGCTGGAAGACTCAGTGAGAAAAAGGATGATTACAGAAAGAAGTAGAGACAAATTTCAAAGTACACAAGTTGCTAACTTTTCACAAAGTCTCTGCTTGTTTGCCACGATTAGAAAAATCCTAGCTAATGCATGCTACTTACTTTGACATGGCTCTGAGCTCCAAGATTGTAAATTTCAGTGGGTTTCACTTGATTAATTATCTTCACTAGGCAAGTACTGTCTGTGAGATCGCCATAATGTAACTTCATGTCTTCAGAAAACAAAAGAACATAGTTAGGATAATAGAGATTTGATGCACACATTAATACAGTATGGTGTTTAATGTGCAGCGTCCCAATAATCTTAATTCATTATTTAAAAATATTTTTATTATAACCAGATTCCACTGGTGTTTGAAAAAAGAGAGAGGCACAGTTTAGCAAGTATTTTAAGTTGTAGTCATGAAAGCAATAGATCTCTTATTTCCAATAAGATCTTGCACAATGATCTTCACGACTTGACTCTAGTTCAAACATTATTTTCTTGGTCACACAAGTTATATGGTCTGTCTTCAGGTAACTCCTCACATAAACAAAATCAAACATGAATGTTGCCATTTAATCCATCGCTTGTACAGTATGTAGTAAACTTACAAGCTATAATAAATGTACTTTAAAAGCCATATTAGATAAAAGTATTAGATGTGCTACTGGCCAGCTATCTGATTAAAAAAAAGAGTAAACTACTCAAAAGAACTATAGGTTTCTTACAAATGCCATGTCAGATGTTCAAAAAATATTAAGATCAAAAAAAAAAGCTTACCATACCTTTTAAAAAACATGAAAATCAGTACTTCTGAAATCACTACTTTTGCTTGTTATAAACCAATTGACTCACATAACAATTTGTATATGTGACCATGCATATGGGTAACTCAGATAAAGAATAAATACTGTACAATGTTTTAAATCAGCCTTTGAAAGTTAAAGGCTGAATTAAAACATACTTATTCCTTAACTGTATGGCTAGTTTCAGCAACTACACTTGTCAGCAGCCTGTTTTGTTGAGGTGACTGAGACGTTTCTACTGGCCAGTTCCTGGGATCACGTGAAGACAGACAGCGTCATTTGCATGACCAAGAAGAACATCTGAACTTGTTGTTAGCTAAGAATGAAAATTACTATGAAATATACTGTTAGTTGCTGTCCTTGAAAGTCCTTTTATGCAACAGGGTCAAAATGTGGCTCATAACCGAAACAAATTATATTCTAATTCTAAGCCTCACCAGAAAATATTTACACATCAGTCACCATGGCTAAATTTCCACACTGATACAATCTTGTACAACTTTCCAGCCAGACAACATTGCTGATACAAACAAAAATACACCCATTTCTCCCTCTTACACTCTATCCCAACAGTAAGTAAAGTCTTACTTCCTTCCGTGTGAGCCTGTGGGTTCTTGTAAAGATGTTCAATCCGTCCTGTATTAAAAGAGCTAGATCTACGAACAATTCCATGCACCTGTAATAAAATACTTAGTGAATATTTTTAGAGGTAATATAGGAAGTAAGTTCCCCCCCCCATTGGTCATAACAACTATAATGTCCTTAAAAAAACCAAAGGAATTGTTATACTAGGATGACAACTAGAAAGATCACAGCTGGGGACAGTGAGAGGACATAATTTTTCAGTTATTTTGTCAAACCAAACCCAAATACCACAGCATTAAATTCAGATGGGATTAGTGTAGCATTTTGCATTATTTCTTCTTGTTAACACAGCCTCATAACCAAAATATCAGACGGCATACTATAGCAACAAGTATAAAATATAGTGCATTTATGCTTCATATTTTAAAACCAGCCACACACAAAAGCACATACACACAACCCTCACAACATAACATTCCTGCTACAACAAACCGTGGAACAGGAACATGCAGTGAGCTCAAGCATACCCTTCCCCTCTTCTGCCCAGCTTACCAATTTCTGGTGAATCTAACCAGAAAGATATGGGGCAAAACAGAATTGAAGACAGGGATATTTTAGACAGCATTGTGAATAGAATAAAAATGTAAATTAGTCAAAATTACAGTTGGATAGAATAATAAGCCTGTTAGAGAAAATAATGCTAAAATTTGAGGATTAGAATTTTAAAGACCAGCTAATGAGAGTGGAGATGAAATAGAAAAAATGTATTTAAACTGCAGCCCCCAGAACTTATATGCAATTTTTATTTTTGTGCTAGTGTGCTAGGTATAGTACAAAGAAGTTAGAGTGGGAAAACATGAAAATGAATAGGGAAAGTGGAGTATAGGAAAGTCACAGCAGTAGAGAAAAACCTGTGACACTTCAAGAAAGGCTCTACTAAAAAAGTTGTGAAGGATGAGTGGAACGCAATCTGACAAATAGTCCAGGTGGACCTTTCAGGAACAGAGTACAGCATGGTTCTGCCTGCACCAATGAGTCACGTGTGCTTTTAAAAAATGGTATGTCTAGTCTTGCGAGCTGTAAATGTTTCCCACAGAAGTGCTATGCAACATCACAGTTCTACACTGTTCCTCAGAAGAAGGCAGCTCTGCAAAAGTTCTAACATTACAGGACTGTGCAAATGGAGCTCAACTTAAAGGTAAAGGTAAAGGGACCCCTGACCATTAGGTCCAGTCGTGGCCGACTCTGGGGTTGCAGCGCTCATCTCGCTTTATTGGCCGAGGGAGCCGGCGTACAGCTTCCGGGTCATGTGGCCAGCATGACTAAGCCGCTTCTGGAGAACCAGAGCAGCACACGGAAACGGCGTTTACCTTCCCGCTGAAGCAGTACCTATTTATCTACTTGCACTTTGACGTGCTTTCGAACTGCTAGGTTGGCAGGAGCAGGGACCGAGAAACAGGAGCTTACCCCGTCGCGGGGATTCAAACCACCAACCTTCTGATCGGCAAGCCCTGGGCTCTGTGGTTTAACCCACAGCGCCACCCGTGTCCTGCACAAGGAGCTCCACTTACTACAGTTCAACTCTGAAGAACATAACCAAGAGTAAACAACTTCTTTCAGAGGTGGCTCTGCAGGTTGTTTTCTGCAGAAACGGGGGGGGGGGGGGGATTGAGCATGAAATCCATTTTCCCCACAAAAAAGTAGCTATTCCAGGCTTTCCTCCCTTTTTAAATTTTATACATTGCATCACAACATGCTCACTAATGCTCAGCAGCCTTACCTTGCACAGGCTGCTGTTTATCTGAACAGGAGGAAGTGTACAAAAAACAGCTATACCCTGAGGACTAAAGGGATTCCACCATTGGACAGTCTTTGATAAATAGTACAATAAGCTGGCATGATTACAGACCATGCTGCACATTCTTCTCTAAACTTTTGATTTGTTATCTAAGGCTGAGTGGAAAACATATGCAGAGAGGGACAGCGGCAAGGAAGCTCTTTCCAAATTATTCCATGAGTCTGCAGTCAGTCACCAAGACTAGTCACTCACCTCATAGCCCTTTTCCAGCAGGAACTCAGCCAAGTATGAGCCATCCTGAAAAGAATAAAGATAGGAAAACGTTATGGAAATGTAAGAACCATCGCATCTGTATATGGTGGTTATAAGCTCCCTCAGGCCTTAAGAATATTGTAAATCAATACTGAACTGGTGACTAACAGCATATATTTAATGTCCAGTTAAATACAAGTATTTGCATATAAATCCTTGGGATAGCATACACCAAGAAGAGCAACTTAACATGTCAACTCATAAATCATTCTTTTCTGTTTCATATTTTAAATTCTCTTTTTTCCCCTCCACTATTTTTTTCAAATGTGCATTACAACAGAACTTGTTTGTTCTCTTTGTCCATTTACTGTCATATTGCTTTTAACTGTCTGTTAAAAAAAATTCCAAGGCCATTGGGTCAGTTTATATCACATTTCATAGGAGTATACATGTTTTATAAACTTAAACATATGACATGGAGCTAATTCACATGATCACACTTTTTTTTTTTTTAATGCAGCCTGGGATTTCCCCTCCTGCACTTATAAGGGGGGAAATTACAAAAGGAGAGAGGCATACCAACTAGTGCTGGGAAACAGACTCCAAAAGCACAAATGGCTATCCTGCGTACCAGGGGCTGTGTGAATGTTCTTACAGCTAGAAATATAAGCCAACAAGTTGTGATTATGGAGGCCAACTGACAGCTTCCCAAGCAAATATTGAGAGGGAGGGAGGAAGAGAGAGGGCGAAAGATAGAGAGAATATTAAAACACAAACTGTGAATTAGTTCCCAGCGGGGGTGAAGCCACCAAAGGGTATAATTTATTTTCCTTCCAACTATTCTTCATTTTTCACAGATAGAAACCAGAAGGAAACAATGAAATAACAAGTCAACCTGACTTAAAACACTGAATGTGCCAAAGTACCACCAGGTTTCCATGGGATATATCCACCTATTTCTTAAAACTTTCAGGACGCTATCTTCGAAGGCAACAAAATCCACACAAGCAAAGGGTGAAGGCAAAAGTGGTTCCCTAAGTCACTGAGTTCACTTGGAACTTGAAATGCATTATGAAGCTCTGAAGTGGGGGTGGAGAAACCATATCCTCCAGTTGTTGTTATGTTCCAACTCCCATCAGCACAAGCCAGCATGCCAATGGTCAGAGATGATGGGAGATGTAGTTCAGCAACTTTGAGAGGGTTGGTCCCTTCCAACTCTACAATTCTACGATTCTACGATTCTATTCCTCCTTGCTATAAAACAGTGCCCATGGAACATTCACTGCAACACTGATGAGGAAATGCATAAATCCATGCTGAGTGACAGGGCACGGCACACATATGTGATTTCCAATCTTCTCAGCTTTTCTTAAGACTCTTGACACAAATTTTGCTTTCTAGGTTTCTGTAAACTAACACGGAGAGAGAAAACAAAAGTATTGGCGTATAAACATTTACTCTGCTACATGTGGGGATACTTCGAGTCAGGCAAAATCTGATTACAACCCTGGTTTAGTTTGACAATAACAAACCAGGACTACCATGAAGTCAGTGAAAAGGAAGGGGGGAAATATAGATATGTTACCATTCACTCAATTAAAAAAGAAAGAAAACGCTGTTGTACTGCTCTGCCTTGGTTGCTTAACACATTAAAATCCAGAGATGAAAGTAAAATCCCAGTGGAGGATCCCAATTATTCGTAACGTCGATGAGAAACAGATCCAAGTACAACTGAACCCTGTCAATAAGGTCTTGTTCTTCTCACTAGGGCTGTTTCTCAAACTTTCCAGCCACACTGGAACATTTCGAACTAGCAGTGGCATTCACTTCCTTTGTATTTCCTTTCCAGGTCTATCAAGTGATAGAACATGACATGACAATGAATGGGAAACAAGCCACCGCCAGAAGCTACTGCTTTTTGATTCCAGCATAGTACTGCTAATTTGGCTGTCCAGTAATCTCACACAATGCACGCTAGCAAAAGGCTTACTTCAAGATACATTATCACAATCCACTTGTCCCACTTCCCTCTTTTCTTTCAGTGAGGCAGTGGTCAATGAACATCACACTCAGAAGGCTGATTAAACTGTCAGTCCAAGTTTACAGTTTACCTTATTTCTAGACTTTCAGACCGTTCAACTGAAAGTCAAGAGAGATACTAACGTAACATTATTGTAATGTACATTTACAGTACAATCTCATGCATGCCTACTCAGAAGTGTGTGCAGAATCACACTCTTAAAAGATCATCCACACAATCCAAAACTGTAATCCTATACCTGGAAGCAAGCCACATTGAACTCACTAAGACTTACTTTTGAGTAGACATGCATAGGATTATGGTGTAAGGCATCTGTACAGAAACTCACCTACACTCAGTAAATATGTTGTTTTTTAAAAAATCCAACTGGTTTGGATGCCCGGAGACAGAATAATGCTGATTTTAATCACTATAGTTAGCTTTTGGGTTAGAAATCCTAAAGCAAATCAGAAGTATTAGTCAATTTTTGTTCTCTCAGCTTTTAATTTTTTCAACCTTAAATTCAGTTCTCCATGTTTTGAAGTGATTTGTGATTTAGAAAAAAAAATCCTCATGAAAACTCACCAGTATTTCAGTGTAAAGTTTTCCTAACACTTTAGTGTGGAGCTTATACGTGTGTTTTCATTGTGTGGTACTAAAAGCATGATATTTCCCTTGTGATTTCTGCAGAAGGGCTCTACTAGGCTGTTCCTGGGAAAGAAAGCAACCCCTTTCCCCAACATCAAGGCCTGATCTACTCCTTTGTGGCCAGTTACTCAAAGGAGGCAAACCAGAGACAAAGGACAAAAGCAACAGGAACCTTGCTTTGTATGAACATATTGCTCCCCAACCGCTTGGGCATCCCTGCCAACCTTCCTGATTGATTGATTGATTGATTGATTGACTGATTGATTTGCCACTTTTCCACAATGAGCTGTGCCCAAAGCAGCTTACAGCATACAAGCAACACATCAAAATACAAAGCACTGGAAATAAGAGAAACAGAATACAAAACACGTAAGCAAATTAAAAAATGACAAAAACCAACAATTTGGCAAACACAGAATAAACTCTGTATTACAAAAACAACAGCAACAGCAGCAATCTGAACTTAAGCACATATATACATAGCAAAACAAGCATTAACTGACAACCACGTTTCTGGTACTAGTCTTGCTATACTCCAAGAAGCCTGGCTTAAATGAAGTTCAGCAGGGAGGTGTCTTCTCACCCAGCTAGATGACATACAGCTGGCTCCTTTAGCCTTACTCCAGAGGAGGCTGACAGCAGCAAAAAGCACACGTCAGGAAGGGCAATGAGGGCAAGTCTCTTCCCAAGCCTTCTGGAAGTAACAGCTGCTGGTGGTGGTGGTCTTACTGCATTTCATGGGGTATGCAAACTGCAGTCAGTACTTACCCTAATTTTAGATTGACTCCCTTGCGGCTTTCTAAAACTGTTAGCTGGGAGGCTGGGAAGGAGGCCCGAAAGGTAAAGGACAGGTGGCAACAGTGTATGGCTAGGGTGATCAGTTCAAAGAGTGCAGAGAACTACTTCAACAGAATGCCAAGGAAGAAAACGCAAGGTGCCACAGTTTCATAACATGTTCTTCTTCTTTCAGTTACCCTCTCCCACAAGTTTCCCATACCCTCCACACACTTCTCTAATATCCCAGCAAACACCAACTGGCAAAATAATGCAAGAATCAGAAGACAGCACCACCTAACAGAACCTTCCCTCCTACATTACCATAACACTACTGTCTGCTACAAGTTGCCACAAAATACAAGTTTATTTTACCTGATTGACTTACTTAAGACCACTTTTTGCCATCAACTATATGCCATCCAGCCACTCCGTCCTGCACTGTGTTGTACCAGGATGATCTTTCTCCTTTTGTCTGTCTTGTTTAAATAAAACATTTTTTTAAGAAAAACCAAAGCGAAACCCAAATGTTTCTTTCTGAGCTAATTTGCAATTTGTTTTGCTTAGGGGATTTGTAAGGTTGAATGAGTAAGACCGTGACATTGTTCTTTGGCTTAAATTATTTATTCTTTCAACAGTGGATCATTTAGTGTTTGAATAGTTGGTGGAGTACAAGACAGGTTGGTGTTTTTAAGAAACCACTCACACACACACACACACACACACACACACACACACAAATCAAAAGCGCTAAACCCCAACACAAATAGTTATTCAAAGAAATTAAATTGTATATAAAAAGATCAGCCAAATGTGCTTAGTGTCCCACACGCAAGTCAAATGTAGTCACAATCAGGCTGTGAAAAGAAAACACCAAGTACTATAGCACACCGTTCATTAAAAAAATATGTGACTTCTATCATTCTTAATGGTTCCATTGTGAAAAGCTTTTAAATAGCTCCTTTGTTTGTCCAGCACCTAGAATACCACTGACAAGTAAAAATGTGAAGTAGTTGTAGTTCATAGCTCAATGTAGCCTGTAAGTTATGGTTTTGAAAAGAACTATTCTGGGAATGTTTTAAACTATACCCCAATGTATACCAAATTTTGTATGTGTTCGCTGAGGTTATCTTGCAGCCATAGCCAAAATGGATTGTGACATTTATATTTCGTAACTGTGAAGACTGAAAATATAAATTATTTTAAAATGTAATTTCTAGTAAACTCATGTGCATTCTTAAAACAAATTAAGGTACCTCTACCTGAGGATATCAGTTGCTGGTTAATTTCAGCCAAATTATACTTATTGAGGCATTAAATCCTTTGTTTTTTCATTGTCTTGCTCACCTATTTATTTTTCTCAGATTTACTAATTATCTTAGTAAATGGATATTGTAACATTGCTGCATTATAAAGGTGAACCTATTCTAATGTCATAAATAATTACTATGAGTATGTCACTAGAGCCAGCGTGGTGTAGTGGTTAAGAGTCTCGTAAACTGGTGAACTGGGTTTGCTTCCCTGCTCCTCCACATGCAGCTGCTGGGTGACCTTGGACTAGTCACACTTCTATGAAGTCTCTCAGCCCCACTCACCTCACAGAGTGTTTGTTGTGCGGGAGGAAGGGAAAGGAGAATGTTAGCCGCTTTGAGACTCCTTCAGGTAGTGATAAAGCGGGATATCAAACCCAAACTCTTCTAGAATGACAGCAAAATATAAGGTGGGACTGTGGGATCACAACTTATGCTGGTTTTACTTACACAATCATATCTTTATGTGGATCACAAAAAATAAATACAGTAAATAGAAAGGCTTACTTACTAGGCTCTGCATAGCTCCCAGGGCTATCCACAAAGGGAAAACCCTGTACAAAAAGAGCTTTTTATGCTCTCTGCCTTGCTTACTGAGCTCTGGAGACTCATGGGAGATCTCGGACAACAACAATCTCACCAGATCTCAGGGGACGGTTCAAGAGGCCATTCTGACTTTGCACAACTTTGCCTTTACGTGCAACTCCCATGAACATAGCCCTTACAGAAGTTGCAATCACACTGTATTCAACTCCTTTTTACTCAGAGTACAGCCATTGAAAGTAATGGATTTACTTTGAGTGAAACCTAATTGAATATCACTCATAATATCTGTGAAGTACGGCATCCAAAATGCCAGTTGGTCGTGGTGGATTTAGTATGATCACAGCCAAGTCCTTCTTCATGTAGGTAACAATAATATAAAGTTGGTAACACTAGCATGAAGCAAAAACCAATTCCCTCTTCTGAAAGGGCTATGGCTGCTGAGTAAACCTGTTGTCAATTTTATTATGGTTATCACTTATTTTATTTTTATATCTTTATTTCGCTGGAAACAGCCTAGAGTCTGAACCCCAGTGGCCTAACTCACATAACGTCCACAGATGTTGATACAGGAGCAGTCTGGGAATCAGTGGAATGGCTCTCACAGTAGTCTGGTAATTTATACATGAGATCTTAGAAAATATGTATAAATGTAATGTTCAATATTTAATTTTTTTAAAAAAGACTTCTGAAGTACTATCACAAGAGTCACATGCACATTCTGCCATGTTTTACAATTCCAATGCAAAATTAGTTACTTGATAAAGATGAGGATTCATATTCATTATATGACCTCATTTACACATGTCAACATCTCCCTAATATAGAAAGAAAACATATAAAAGTGCTGTGTTTGTGTGGTTTTATACTGCTTTTCTTCACCAGTGGTAGCTCATGACCTGGAATATGTCTTATTACACCTACTAAGGCAGTATTCGTTTATTGATGTATCCCTCAGGGGGGAAAAATTGGCTTCAAGTTCATGCGACACCTCTGTTTCTGCAACAAAATAACACCTTCTCAATCCAAGATGGAAACAATATGAAAGTTAATTTAAATGTACTTAAAAAAATTAAGCTGCTTTATATTAAAACACATTATCAGCTTGATTAGGGAATACAATGATAAATTTGATTAAAATTTTAATTTGGATTTATATTGTGCAAATCTCTCACACTAGTAATTACTTCTACACAAGGCAATTACTTCTACACATGCATAAACAATTGTTTAGACTCAAAGGCAGGATCTCCAATACATTAGTGGAGATACTATTCTATTTTAAACAAAGATGCAAGATTATTTAAAGGGCGGAATTGTATTTGTGGAAACTATTTAATGTGTCTATTGGAATGGCTCTAAAAGGAAAGCTGGGTTTCCTCTTCTGGCTAAAAGTAATTAAAGGGTAGGGGGATGTCCTGTGTTAGCAAACTCAATCAGCAGTCTAGAATTCATTTTGGAGACATTTCACCAACTACTCCCTCAGTTTTTCAAAGGAAACATCTTATTTCCTCAGTTGTGAGAGAATGGGTTTGACATTCAATACACCTGTGAACCTAACAAGACAAATTCTTGCGAGGGAAAAGTCCCTCTCGGTGCCACTGGACTCTGCTGGTTTTGATCTCTAAAACACCAAATTAGGTTTAGCCAGTGATATTTTTCTAGAAAAAGAGGTGCTGGAACTCACCATGAGCACCTCCCTCATTCTCTTGGAATTGCAATGGAGTCCACTGGAAAGGTGTCAGAACTGAGTCCCAGTAAGTTCCGGATGAAAAAAACCCTCCTGGGTTGAGCCAACAGGTTGCCTTCCAGATGCTGTATGGCTGCTAATTACATCAGGCCTGGCTGATATGGCCAGTCATCAAGGATGATGGGAACTGTAGTGTAGTATCCAGAGGGCATCACATTGGCTAGCCCTGTCCTGAAAGGGTTCAGGATATATCAAGGTCCCTACTGTGAACTTACCCATATATAAAAAGGCTCTGCTTCAAGGTCTTGCTGCATATTACACGGAGCAACGGTAAACAATTACCTGAGGCAGATCCTTCTCAGCTCTTAGACTGTGGCACTTCCACTCTAGGGATGTTCACCTTGCCTCACCCTTGTTGGCCTTTGGGCAACAGGTTTTGGCCTAAAGCTTGCCGATTGGAAGGTCAGCGGTTTGAATCCCCATGACAGGGTGAGCTCCCGTTACTCGGTCCCAGCTTCTGCCAACCTAGCAGTTTGAAAGCACATCAAAGTGCAAGTAGATAAATAGGTACCGCTCTGGCGGGAAGGTAAATGGTGTTTCTATCCGCTGCTCTGGTTTCACCAGAAGCGGCTTGGTCATGCTGGCCACATGACCCGGAAAAACTGTCTGCAGACAAATGTTGGCTCCCTTGGCCAGTAGAGCGAGATGAGCACCACAACCCCAGAGTCATTCGTGACTGGACTTAACTGTCAGGGGTCCTTTACCTTTTTAAAAGTCCTTTGGTTCCAGCAAGATTTTGAGAGTTTTAAGTTAATGCTGCTAAGAATTGTAAGCTACCCTGACTACTGCACAGGCACTAAAAGGATGCAACAGAAATGTCTGCCGGTCCGTCTCATAAAGCTGGTTGACTGACCAAAGAGTGCTCACAAATGGTTCCTCAGCATCCTGGAAAAAAAGTGACAAGTGGGGTATCTGGTCCCCTTGTTCAACGTCTTTATAAATGACTTGGATAAAGGAACTGAGGGGGTGCTAATCAAATTTGCAGATGACACCAAACTAGGAGGAAGTAGCTAATGCTGCAGAAGACAGAACTGGGATTCAATATGACCTTAACAAATTGGAGAACTGGGCCAAAATTAACAAAATGAATTTCAATAGGAACAAATGTCAGCTTCTACACTTAGGCAAGAATAACCAACTGAACAAATATAAGTGGATGGACACCTGGTTTACCAATAGTACATGTGAAAAGGGTATAGGAGTCATAAAGACCACAAGCTTAACATGAGCCATCAGTGTGATGCAGCAGCAAAAAAAAGGTGATGCTATTCTAGGCTGCATCATCAGAAGTATAGTGTCCAGATCAAGGGAAGTAATAGTACCACTCTATTCTGCCTTGGTCAGACAACATCTGGAGTACTGTGTCCAGTTCTGGAAGCCATGATTTAAGAACAATATTGATAAGCTGGAATGTGTGCAGAGGAGGGCAACCAAGATGATCAAGAAACTAAGCCTGATGAGTTAAGGGAGTTGGATATATTTAACCTGGGAATGAGGAGACTGAGAGGTGATATGATAGTCATCTTCAAATATGAAGGACTGTCACTTGGAAAATAGAGCAAGCTTGTTTTCTCCTGCTCTGGAGGATAGGACCTGAACCAATGGGTTCAAGTTACAATAAAGTAGGTTCTTTTCTAAACATCAGGAAGAACTTCCTGACCGTAAGAGCTGTTCGACAATGCAGCAGACTCCCTCAGAAGGTGATGGACTCTCCTTCTTTGGAGGTTATTAAGCAGAGGTTGGATGGTCATCTGTTATAGATGCTTTAGTTTAGTTCAGTTGTATTGCAGGAGACTGGACTAGATGACCCTCAGGGTCCCTTCCAACTCTATGATTCTATGATGCTATATGTGGTAAATAAAGCTAATTTAATACAACAACTCTGAGCTTTACAGACTCTGATGACAGGCATGAATTGGAAAGGCTGTGCTATAGAACCTGAATTATGCGTGCAACTTATATGCATGTAGCAAAGTGGCGGAGACTCCTCTCGACCACGGACCACTTACACTGGGGCCATGTTTGACAGATTGGCAAGCATGCCCACCTGTATATCACCTGGTGCCATTTTGCCTGTGTGGGCTAAAATCAAACTGCAAGCACTGCAGATCAGCTGATTTTTCAACCCCCCTTTTGACCCAGCTATCATATACAAGATCAGCTGTAGAAAGGTGAGGGTGGCTTGAGCTAAACAGCCTCATGGGCCAAATGGAGAGACTTGGCAAGTCTAATTAAGCCTGCAGGCTGAATGTTCCCCACTGCTGGGCCTATGCTTTCCAATTGCTTGTCCATGAACTTAAGAGTTGTTAG
Source organism: Podarcis filfolensis (assembly GCF_964270895.1). Classification (NCBI taxonomy): domain Eukaryota; kingdom Metazoa; phylum Chordata; class Lepidosauria; order Squamata; family Lacertidae; genus Podarcis; species Podarcis filfolensis. The sequence continues at coordinate 25,964,342 of NC_139603.1, read as the reverse complement.
GAAACCACTGTCACACAGCATGACAGTCAGGGAATTAATGTGGAAACCTGGAGCACATGCAGAAGCCCCTATGAGTACCTGAAGGGCTCTTCAGATCCCTGACTAGGCACTTAGGATACAGACCTGAAAAGCTGCAGAATATTAGCAGACCACAAAAAGAAGGAAAAGTACTGAGGAACAATAAATTCTAATGCACTAGTGACTAGGGCTTGGAGTGAACAGCTACCGACATGTTTAACTGTGTTGTTCTCTGGCTTTTATACTGAAATTTACTGACATAGCTTCTCTGTTTAATCTATAGGGTTTTAGATCCCCAGTTACTCAGTTATGTGGTTTAACAAGTTAGCTTTCCTTACCCTTGACAGAAGACCACCCTTCGCTTGGTAATAAATTGTTTTACAAGTCCAACCTCTTGCTCTCCTATCCACTTGCTCACTGTCTGGAATTCCATTAATAAATTTTATCAGTGAACCTCTTCAGACACAAAGCAGTTACAGAAGGTATGTAGTTTCAGCATTCTCAAAGAGCGGAAAATAAATTGTTCAAATGGCAAACAATTCACAGGCTGTGAGTCTATCCAGTTTACTTAGCAGGGTAAAGCAATCAAAATATGTTGGAAGGCATCATCATCTCTCAGTGGAATTGTACAAGGAATTCATTTATTCCACACAGCATTGTATGAAGTTTTGCAACACTGTCAAATGTTAGAACTATTTTAAATTGCATCTGCTAGGTATACTAGAATGCTCGTAATTGGTGATATCCCTTAATATCCTTGTTCACAACCTTACTTAAAAATATTAACAGGTTAACACATTCTGTATTATAATTATAGATTAATTCATCATGAAAGTTTGATCAATGTTAAGATCAGAATTCTAGGTCCATGACATTAAAAATGCCAAAAGGCACATTTCATCTAAGATATATACAACAGGAGCCACATCTCCCAGCTGAATGTAATATGTGATGTTAAGAAGCCTATGTTAATGAGAAAAATGTGTACTACTTCAGTTATGATCCTGCTAAGAAAGATTCCTTTCTTGCTGTTTAATAACAAAAAAGTTGCATTGTGGTATGAAATATCTGGCAGCAAGGAAAACAACAATTTCTGAATGCTATGGTTAAAAATATTTACCAGTCACAAAGGTCTGGAAATAGCTGGAAATTAACTTTCCATGAACCAGAAGGTAAGCTTAAAATTACACTTATGACGAATGTTAACTACAGCACCAGTTTAGGATATTAATGGAAAAACATCAGAATGTAAGTAGGACCACAGACATTTTCAATGCAACCTTTTTTGCAGTTCTCTGGATGTGAATAATCTGCAGAGATTTGCAAGCTAGCCAAACAGCAACAAGACTTGTCACATATGCTGACACAGAGAAGTGTAAATCCTCTAATATCTGATGACAAAACCAAACTACACTTTTCTATTCAGTTGCACCGATGACTTTCCATACATTCCACACCTGGAAAGTAGTTGAAGCAGCCAATAACTTAGAAACATACTTTGGCAGATGTCTATCTTGGAAACCACCAGAACCATTCATATGCCTCAAGTCAAGCAATGTACTTCAATCATTTGATAATATTAAAAGAGACTTCGGCTGTTCGTACGCTTTCCCAAGCAACGGCACACAACTCATACAAATAATAGCTATTTTATGAGTTAGATTTCTATCCCATCCCTCCTCCATATATAGTTCCCCTGTATAACTTCACAAACAATCTACACTGTTGTAGACCAGATAGAAAGGTACACATTACCCTTTGAAAATAAGCTTGTTTTTGCAAAAAAGAATCCATGTATTTATCTGTAGTATTTATATAATCACCTGTCAAGAAAAAGTTGCCACAAGTGGTGTGTACAAACTATAAAGTAGCTTATGAACATATCAGTAACACTGGTGCTACAAAGTTTGCTAAAAACTCTGGCTGCCTACACAGCATCAAGCCAAGTTAAAGCTTTATTGTTAGTGTGTAATGCCCCAAACAGCAAGGACCAGCCTACCTGAAGGACTGCATGTTCCTGTATACACCAACCAGATCGCTGCGATCATCTGGAGCATCCACCTTGACTGCACCCCAGTGACTTCATACTAGTTTATTTATTTCATAACGCATACATACCACCTGACTGTGAAAAACAGTCAAGTGGTTTACGAAAAGGATAATACAATAAAATTATCAGTTTTTTAAAAAAAACTACTTAAAACATTCAAACTAATTCATTTCTAAACTAATGTTTTAAGTGCCAGTGCTTTGGAACACTGCTATTACTTTCATTTGACTTATTGCTTTCTTTTATAAAAAGCAACTCAAGCAACTTACCAAGAAAAGGACAGACATTAAAACCAACTGGAAACTAAAACAGAGTGAAAGCTGGAAGTTCCCACTCAAATCAGACAGGCACTCAAAGTTCTGATACGCCACTGCCTGCTGAAAGTGTTTCTGTTTCACCAAGCGTTTTAAGAGAATTAATTTGATCCAGGTGTTGGTCATTTGTTCTGCATTCTATTATTTTATAATAATGGTTCTATTGTAAACCACCGTGCTCTTTTTGAACGAGCTGGCAGTTTTTAAATACATAAATGAAATAAATAAATAGAAGGTCTTCTAGAACAAAGGCCTTCCAACCTAGAACAAAGGAAAAGGTCTCCCCGGTTCAGGCTGGTTTGTCCATGGGCAAAGAGCAACTATTTTATGCTTCTGCAGCTACATATAGCTTTGGACATTTTTATCTTACATTTCAAAGATATTCAATGCTTTCCTAAGAAAGCTTTTTAAATACCACTTGTAGCGGGAATTTAACTTTTTTTGCCTGCGAAGTCTTCTTCTTCTCTCAAACTGAAAAATTAAGTCAGGAAATCCAGCCATCATCAGAAAGGAAAATACATGAATGAGTGATTTTGAGGTCATTTTGCAAACTGTTATTATGGGAACCTGACAACTGCCATATTTAGAAACCATATTAGTTGGTCCTCAAATGGACAGCATTGGTAGAATGATTTCTGTTCAGGTATCGCTTTGATGAGTTGGTTACCAGTATCTGATGTGGTCAAGGCCAAGGCTAAAAATCAAATCAAGGATTTTAGGCAGAGTTGTGATGTTTATTCAGGTTAACCAATGGGTATCGTTGCACAGCTAGCCAAAAACCACCATAGTTTTGAAGACTGGGCTTAGTTTATTTTTTGTCTTACACATTCACATCAAGATTTCAGTCCAGTCACAACAGATCTTTAGGCATAAGTTTTAATTCAGTCCCCCCACCCACCTGCGGCTTATAGGTTGTGCAGGAAAAATGAACTGAAAATGTAAAATAACTTGTTTTCAAATGGTGTAGAATAATGAAACATATTGTGCAAAACAATAGTTTCTATAATGGTTCAAATATTTAAAGAATGATACAATAATACAAAGTGGAAAGGGAGCTTTCCAACATTTTCCGACCTATATTCTTGAGCCATCTGGTGGCATGTTTGTTTCACTGCAGAGATATTCAGTATATATTCTTGAACAGGATCTCACCTCTACCCTTCCAGGTGGCAATTTGACATTACAGAATTCACACATAGTAAAATTCAGCAATACTGTGGTAATAAAGCAACATTTCATTTGCTTCTGGAAACCTGCTGGAGGATACTGGTTACACTACAGATGGACTGTTTCAAAAGCTACATTGTGAATCTAAGTGTTTCACAGTAAGCGCTGGATATTACCACCTCTCGCGATCTGCGTGATAAATCTGACCATAAACCTTCCTTCTTGGCCTTCAATACCTATCCCATCTAAACAGAAATAGTATTAGTGATTCATTTCTTAAAGAAATGAGCTCTCATATCCAAGATGTAAAACATAAAATTATTCTCTCTTAAGGGCACGTGAATTATACCATGCCCCAAAAGACTGGTTACAGTTCAAAATGCTAAATATAAATTGTTCTCCTGCTGCCAGCACTTTCAAGAGAACACATCGAGTGCCTTCGCCTATACAGTGGTACCTCGGGTTAAGTACTTAATTCATTCTGGAGGTCTGTTCTTAACCTGAAACTGTTCTTAACCTGAAGCACCACTTTAGCTAATAGGGCCTCCTGCTGCTGCCGCGCCGCCAGAGCACGATTTCTGTTCTTATCCTGAAGCAAAGTTCTTAACCTGAAGCACTATTTCTGGGTTAGTGGAGTGTGTAACCTGAAGCGTATGTAACCTGAAGCGTATGTAACCCGAGGTTCCACTGTAGTGGTCAACAGGCCTGCAAAAATTGATAATGGGCATTACACTAAAGTAAAGCCCTGATTTCAAAAGAACTTGCTTCCAATTAAGCTTAGTGTTAAAGGGTATTTAGAAGGGCTGTCTCTAAGAACAATGATATAAATAACCATTATATGATTAAGTAATTTCTTAGAATACTGCAGTACATTATTGAAATCTAGCCTTCAGCTACTTTTTTTTTGTGTGTGTGTCTTTTGCTCAATGTTAGGCAAGTTAAATACAGGACCTAATCTCCACTACAGCCTGTAAACAATAAATAAATTTAAACAGGTGGGCATCACATGGAGGCCTATTACAGTGGTGCCTCGGGTTACAGACACTTCAGGTTACAGATGCTTCCAGTTACAGACTCCGCTAACCCAGAAAGAGTACCTTGGGTTAAGAACTTTGCTTCAGGATGAGAAGAGAAATTGCGGCGGCAGCAGAGTGGTGGCAGCGGGAGGCCCCATTAGCTAAAGTGGTACCTCAGGTTAAGAATAGTTTCAGGTTAAGAATGGTCCTCCAGAATGAATTAAGTTCTTAACCCGAGGTACCAGTGTTATGTTGGAAGCTGAGGGGCTGACTGAAAGGTAGTTAATAGTTCCAATCTGAAGAAGAAAGCTGCATTAGTGCTGTTGTGTAAACTCTTGCACAATAGTTCTTTCAGTGCAGTACCACCACATTAGAGTTGCAAACTCGAATTAGAAAAATGATGATGCTCAAATCAATTCACAAAACAGTTGTGCAAAGACATACACAAGAGATTATGCAGTGCCAGTCAGAACTTCGCTCGATTTGGGTTCAATTTCCTCGCACAGGTTGAAAACAGCTCTTCTGTGATAGGAAGAGCACTTCTGTCAAGGGAAAGGCACATTTGGATTCAAACAGGATCCTCTCTTAAACCCTAATCCTGAAAATATTCACTCGGCTTCCAATATCCCTTTCATAGAAAACATAGTCAAGTGTACAGCAACAGGCTGAACCTTGGGAATTCTTGAAGGGCATTAATTATCCAGTTCCTTGTAGCCAGTCTGGCTACAAGCCCAGTTTTGCAACAGACTACTTGAGTTGATTGCAATGTACTGGGAGATTGGCACAGTAGCTATAGTTGGATGCAACATTGAACCATAGTTAGGCACTACCTGAAAATGCCTAGCCTTCTCCTGAGCTTGCACATGCCTCCTTTCTTCCTCCCCTGTGGCTCAGTAGAGGACCTTGAAACTATCCAGTACTTTCTTAATTGCTTACCACAAGCCAAATGAAGTTTGAAGCATATGCATGCACTGTTAGCTAACCCCAGCTTGTTGCTTTAACCAAACCAGGGAGCATCATTTAACAATAGTTAATCTCAACAAGCCAGTTCCATAACCAGTAAGTTGAAGTTGGCTTGTTTTGAACACTCAGTCCCAAATTTGGGGGTGGGGGGGGGGACCAGGTTAAAAAAAAGCAAAAGTTTCCAAATTCATCCTCCCAGCCACACTTGATTTATCAGCAGCTCTAGCTTTTAATTACTACAAAACAAACAGAAGTTACACAAATACATAAATATGATTATACAACACACCGTATTGGCCTGAATATAAGCCTCACTTTTTTCCAAATTCCAACCGTGAAAAGTTAAAGTGCGGCTTAAATTTGTAACCTCACAAAAAATGGCTTTTACGATATCACTGCTGAAACAGACATATGGTAAAACGGAACGGGTGTGAATGCCTGTGGAATTTTAAGGGAGCGGCTTATATTCAGCTATTGTCTTTTTTTCATTTTCCCCCTTGAATTTTAAAGGTGCGGCTTATATTCGGGTGCGGCTTATATGTGGGCCAATACGGTAATCACACTTAGACAGTTATGACATAAATTGATACTGATATAATTAATATGACAGGGAAAATCAACCAACAAATGACACCAACCAACAACCCTGGAGGCTTTGGCAGTCACATGTGTATAGATTTATATCAAAGAAAAGATCCTATATTTATTAACACTTTCCAAATTTTATTCAGTGACTTTAAGAGTCAGTGACTGACACACCCCGCTGAGCTACTAAAAGTTTAGTTGTAGTTTGCAAATTCCAGACAAGTTCTCTTTTCTTACATTGTACCTTGTTAACATTTTAATTACCCAGGCATCTGCCTCTTATTTGAGTGTTGGTTAGTTCTGGTACAATACTTCCTGATGATGATTTGAAACAGTTTGATGAGGCTTTTAAAAATGATATAGGATATATTTCTAAACTTTGATACTTATATTGATGTTTGACTTGTATTTTCTTTACTTTGTTAGACCTATGGGTGCTCCTACTGGAAGAAGGGCAAGGGGCAAAAATGATGTGTAAATAAATGTAATAAAATCATTAACGGTTATAGAAATTCCATTGGTTTGTAACACAAGTTACATCCTCTTCCAGAAGACTGAGAATTGGACTTTTCCTTATTCTTCTATACATCAATAAAGTCAACCACTGCCCACACCTCTTACCCTTATCTTTGCTTGGATATATTTGACTTAACTGATAGGGAAGTCATATACAATTGTTAGTTTAAAATAACTTGCTTTTATAGTAATACATAGACATAAGGTTGACTGAGCCTCATGAAAAGATATTTCATTACATGTGGGTTAATACTGGGCAACCCAGCGTCTCCCCCCCCCCCCCCCGCTTTTCTTCTTGACTATTGTTAATAGGAGCAAATAACTCGGTGATAACCTTTGTAAAAAAATTGTCACATTGGAAAGAGGTTAATAACAGATTAATACTTATTTTCATTTGTCAATGATTTTGCTCAGTGGCTTTCAATACCATTCAAAGTGGTCCCTTCTGGACTGTTTGTCTGGATCAGACAATATTTAGAGAAGTTACAAATAAATTATGAGAAGGAGAGTGATTCTCATGATTTCTTCCTCCTTTGAGAAATCAAACAGCCTGGTGGAAGTCTTCATAATATTTACTAACTACCTAGAAATAGAAGATGTCAGGTACCAGCTGAAATGACTCGTATCTCCAGAAATTGCATGGAATGAAGTGAGACTGGCCTTCTTCATCAGATGTGTCTTCACCATCAGTACTATCAGGGACAGAAAAGTTTGTCCTGGCAGAACATTTGCTTGTAAATTCCTAAAGATATGCAAACACTCTGAATCAGAAATAACAAATCTATAGATGGGCAGTTAATAAATTATTTTCTTCACCAATTAAGATGTGTTTTCTCCACCTATATTTTAAATCAGGTGAAGAGCTTCTTTTGGGTCTCTCAATGAAATCTTTCAGAAATAATCAAGCCAAGAGAAACATTTGCTGTTTTCCCTACTTCCAAGATGCCATGTTATGCATCATTCAACAGGTTAGCATTTAGTACATATTACGATTTTGTGATGAACGCAGAAGCAAATTGACTAAAATCCTGGAGTCTCAGTGAAACCTTATAGGAAAGGGGGAAAGCAGGATAGATGGGAATTAGTTTGTAACAAGCACTTAAGTACATAGAATTCAAAACTGAAAAAAGGCAAACAGGCAAATATGTTTCCCCCACGTTTTTTACCCAAAACTACATGCTTTGTTTTAAGTTACAACCCTAACAACATTTTACTAGATGTCCTTCATTTTTCCATAGTTACTAGTCAGCCAGTAACAGACAACTTTGCTCTCCTTCAATTAGTTTGAAAGTGAGAAGCCATAAGTAAAGTACTTTTAAAAAGCATCTGGTTCTCCTCTGATAGAATATGCACAACTCTTTCTGAACTCAGAATCCAAAACAGGGGTGTCTAGATTTTGAGATGAGAACATTTAAGAATTAGTTCACTGATGAAGAAACTGGAATACAAAAGTTCTTTCCTTCTCATATTGTAGGTATAGAGACTTGTGAGATAAATTGTTTGCAGACTTCATAGGCTACAAACATACAATACCTACACCAGCTTTGGATTTCAGAATAAAGGACACAATTTTGAACCCTATCATCAAAAATTGTAATGAGCTAATGTGTTGCCTTGCCACGAAACATTAGCAGTTTCTATTCAAATACTGTATTTACTTGAGTCTAATGTGCCATAGAATCTAATGCGCATCTCAATTTTCAGAACCTTGAAACCAAAAAAAAAGTATTCACTGAGAAATGTAAATGTGCCATCAAATCTAATGTGCACCTTCATTTTCGCAACATAATTTGGCCAAAAAAGGTGAGCATTAAATTCGAGTAAATACGGTATATGAATAAGAAACAATATTTTATAGATCTTCAACACTTACAAATTATTTTTACTAATTATTGTTTTCATTTGATAAATATAATGAGGTATCACTGAAATTCTGGTAAAAATTGTATATTATTTGCACAGGGATAAATCACAACTTGAGCAGTAGAAGAGAAACTATTTTTCGTGCTTATTTTTAGATTCCTTGTGTCTAAAGTCAAAACCGAAATTAATTGGTGCAGTGTCACAGCAATCACAGAGAAACCTTAAAATAAACTTGGAACAAATATGAGAAAAGATTAAAGCAAAGACAGAGTAATAGAAGTACATAATGTATTCCTTCCACAAGCAAAAAAGAATAGTCACAATCTGTAGGCTTAGATTCTCAAATCTAAGAATTAAACATGACTGTGCCCTTCTTTCACCGTATGTTTGTAAGACACCCTTCGGTAACAAACAATATTTATAATCAAATCCTCAAAACTTGGTAGTCTTCCTTCCAGCAGGTAGGCTTCCAATTCCTGGCTAGTACAGACTCACCCATATCAACATGAGTTTCCTAAAATAGTTAACACACACACACATATCATCCATTATACACAAACCAGCAAGAAATCCACCTTTGACTTGCATCCTACCTTTCATCTCACCATACTGCAGAAGTTAGATGATGTTATACAGCATATTGTTTTAAAAGTACCAAGATTCTTTAGCACTCCAGGAAAACACTGAAGTAACTGTAGCAGTTCTGTATCCAGCATTCCTGGGCAACTCTAAACCAGTTTTAAAGAAATCAAGTTTCATAAAAGGAAGTGTATCTCCCCTGTCTAGACACCAAATTAAGGAACATTCCCCCCATTTCTATTTAAAATATAGGTTATATCTAACACATAGCAAGTATAGTTGTTTACCAAGAAAAAAACCCCCCACCTAACCTAAAACTTTAAATGTTAACTATTTATTTTCCTTAATATGTGGCAGTATTGCAGAGATATTCCCTCAAAATAATATTTCTTTCTTTGTTATATTGGTTCCCAGCCCTTTCCCAAAATCTCAAGACTGGACACAGTAAGAATAAAATTAGTCTTAAAAAACAAAAATATTACACACAAACCTAAAATAAAATACAGTGTCAGATACAAAAGGGAAAATTCACATCCATCTATCCCCATTTCAGCCTGGGTAAAAAGTTGCACCTTGGCACAGCACAGAAATGTGTACAAAGTATGTGCAGGGCACACAATCAAGGGAAATTTTTTAACTTGGGAGCCACTACTAAGAAGGCTCTTCCACATGCTGCCACTCCTCAAACCTCCGAGGGTGGCTGAATTGTTAACAGACACCCTATGAATGAAAGCTTTTTCTGTTTTGGTCTGTGTGGGGTGAGGTGATCTGTCTGGTTATGGGGACCGCAGCTGCTTAGGGCTTTATATTTCAAAGACCAAGACCTTGACTAGGACCTAAAGTGGACAGGCAGGAAGTGAAGTTCCCTCAGAACAGGTGTTATGCGAGCTCTCCCAGTCACACCTGTAAGCACCCTTGTAGCTGAATTCCACACCACCTTGAATGGAAGCCCCATATAGAACACTCTGCAATTATTCAGAGGAGAAGTTACTACAGCATGGATCACAGTTGCTAAGCCTTCCCTCTCCAGGAAGGGCTATAGCTGGGCATCAAGTGACAGATTGGATCAAGCAGCACAAATTCTTAAAGCTTCCTGGGATATGGTCAGTGGACAGCGCACCCACAAGACTGGTTCTCTATGCCTAAATCTACCCCAAAACCTGTGTGTTGTTTAAATAGCAGCTGTTGGTGGTCTATCCAATGGAATAAGATGATCAATCATTGACTGCTTCTAAAAAGATGCTGGACAGGGATCAGTTTACTGGCATGTGGCTGAACCTATATACCAGGCATAGGCAAACTTGGCCCTCCTGATGTTTTGGGACTACAATTCCCATCATCCCTGACCACTGGTCCTGTTAGCTAGGGATGATGGGAGTTGTAGTCCCAAAACCTCTGGAGGGCCAAGTTTGCCTATGCCTGCTATATACCAATAAACAAAGCTGATGCTTAAGTGAACTAAGGAGAGGTCTCTTTCTTAGCTGAAGGAAACTTGAAAGGTGTTTAGGAAATCAGGAAAGAGGGAAGAAATGATAACTTTCTCCCCTATTTTCTAAATATCTGAAAAAAACCTTATTTTCAACCACTCGTAAATGAATTGTAAAGAATATATTCATTCCTTCAAGGGGGAAAAGCATGTTAAGATAGCATGCAAGGCACATGCAGTTCCTTCTTGTTCTTTGAAATATTTCAAGTATTAGTAATAAACTACTTTGATTGCAAAGCAAGTTGCATTTATGGCCTGTTCGACATTTACTTTGTGCCCTCCAGATTTGTTGGACTGCAGCTCCAATAATCATGGCCAGTGGTCAGAAATGATAAAGGTTTTAAGTCCAACAACATCTGGAGGACCACAGGTTCCGCAGCCATACTTTAGGCACTACCAAAACACATTTGCAATGACTTAGAGATCTGCTTTAAAAGGGAAAAAAGAAATCAGTTAACACATAAATATGATGGAGCAGTTCCATCACTACAAAACTGCTCTTATTCTAACCAGCCAAATCTTCGGCTACAGCACCTAGTTCATTGTACATTTTATTTTGTTATTTAAAATAATATAGGATTAATTTTCTGTTAAAAGTTTCAGTATTCAACATTTTTAAAAAAGAAAAGAAAAAAGAAGATGCATTAGCAAATAAAAAGATGCCCTTGCTACAAGATTAGTTAAATTTGGACATTCTTAGCACATACAAAACACAATTGAGAAGTGAGAAAATAAAGAAAATAAGTATTTAAAACACAAACACAATAATTCAATAGTATACTTATTGTACAAAGCCTAGTGGAAATTTGTCTAGAGTAACTCAATTACAGGAAGTCAGACATAAAAGCTCTGGTTTCCACCTAGTACAGTAGTTGTACAAATGTAAAAAAATGGCAGAGATTTCAGAAATATAAAACCTGGTATAAATGATTGCCCTCAAAGTAAATGGTATCAATATTTGCTCTACTAAAAATCACAATAACCTTTGTGTGTTCACAGATAAGTAGCCACTCCAAATGGCCCATTATACCGGAGCCAACAGAGACACTGCTCTTGCAACAGAAAACAATACTTCATTTTATATTAACACTACACTAAACCTTGAATACCTATTCTTGACTTATTTTCAAAAGAAATTACAAGTAAGATTCTCCACACTAGTGAAAAGGAAACATCAAATTTAAGTCCGGTAGATAAATAATGGCCTCGCCAAACTTTTTTGCCTCGGCATTTCTCCATTCACAGATCTCCAGAGAATTAAGATATGAACTGAATTTCAGTTATCTGAGTGGCTTCAGTTATCTGGGACAACCCAGCCAGATTATAAACACAGCTAGGTTATAAATAATAAAATTATCATCATCATCATGATTTGCAGTGACACCAACAGCTTGCTATAATATACAGTGGCACCTCACCTTAACCGCCCTGAGCCTGGTCTTGGCTGGGGAGGGCGGGGTATAAATAAAAATTTATGATGATGATGATGTTACTCTCGGGTAATGTAAACTTCAGGTTGCAAAAGCAGCAAATCCAGAAGTGTTTCACCATGCGTGCATGCGCAGAAGCACTCTACTGTGCCGCGCACATGCACATAAGCAGTCTGCTGCCGCACGCGCATGCACAAAAGCGGTCCCTCTGGTTGCGGAAACCTCGGGATCCAACCGGAGCTCCGGAACAGACCCTGTCCACAACCAGAGGTACCACTATATTCCTATCCAGGAAGTGAAATCTTATTTGACTCTAGGAACCTAAGAAGCTGCCTTGCATTGTGTCAAACCATTGGTCCAGCTAGCTCAGTACTGTCCACACTGACTGGCATCAGCTCTCCAGGGTTTTAGGCAGGAATCTCCTCCAGCCATACCTGGAGATGCCAGGGATTATCCTGGGACTCTCTGCATGCAAGGCAGATGCTCTGCCACTAAGCTACAGCCCTTCCCTATGGTAAGTGTGGTGTTTCTACGGAGCCCCTGGTCGTCTCACAGACTATTGACCCGTACACCAATAATCCGCTGCCACCAACCAGGTCCTCCCCAGTAAATCACTTAGTCTCAGTCAGGTTCTTAACAAAGAAGAGTGTAGTTTATTGCAAACACAAATAAACTTCAACTGCATTCAAAACGTTGTTACTCTTTACCTTCTTAGTCTTATTTTAGCCTGTCTCTAACTCTTCCACCTCCCCTCACACAAGAACCAACTGCACTGTCTCTCTATTTCCAATTGTCTGCCAACTGCTTTCCCAACCAACTGAAACCAAATAACCCAAATCTCAGGCTAAGCCCTTTTATAAACAGGTAGGCTCTGCCTCTGGCTTTTCTATTGGTCTACCTATTAACTCTCCCTCTCCCCCCCCCCCCCCGTACAGACATTTTTAAAAAGAACGGGCAAACGCCACAGTAAGCAATGGTGATCAAAAGTTGATTGCGTTGTGACCTGCACTTAGGCTGCCACAGGAAGAAACAAATTACTGAATTCGACACAGAAGCAAAGCAGAGCCTTCAGACCAGCCAGCAGCTTAGGTGTGACTCAGTGGTGTGCGGTGAAATTTTTCATAGGGGAACAGTTAGGGCCAGAGGTGCCAGCTTGCGAGGCATGGGGCAACGTCACACATGTGAGCATTGTGCAGAAAACTCCCAGGCTTTGGGAAGGGGGCATCGGGCCTCTGACAGGATGCTGGAGCCCTCCTGCCTCCCTCCCAAAGCCAGGTAGGCTTTGGGAAGGTGGCAGAAGGGCTCTTGGACCCCTCAGAGTATCGCATCTCCCTCCGTAAATCAAGCAGAAGATTCCCAGGCTTTGGAAGGAGACACCGCCACCAGGGGAACATTTATGGGACTAGCCTAGTGCCTCTAGTCCACTGACCGCACGCCACTGGGAGACTCTCATATTCCGCATGTACTGTGCATAGTGGCCATCTTTCCAGTGACTGGAGTCCTGGGTTGGGGAAGAAGGGAGTTTTGGAGTCACTGCTGCACTTTGTGCTTGTCACTGAACAAAAGCTACATTGAGGAACAACGACATTTCCAATCCACAAATCTAGAGGAGTTGCATCTTCTCTGCCCCAAATATGCACATTGCCTGGACATACTAGCTTAACTTTAAACCCAGAATTCTTACTCTCTCCACCACGGCACCACACTTGCTAATACAGTGGTACCTCCGGTTACATACGCTTCAGGTTACATACGCTTCAGGTTACAGACTCCGCTAACTCAGAAATATTACTTCGGGTTAAGAAGTTTGCTTCAGGATGAGAACAGAAATCGTGCTCCAGCGGTGCGGCAGCAGCAGGAGGCCCCATTAGCTAAAGTGGTGCTTCAGGGTTAAGAACAGTTTCAGGTTAAGAACACACCTCCAGAATGAATTAAGTACTTAACCCGAGGTACCACTGTATTCCAGATATTGAAAGGTTTTCAGTTTGTTTTGTGGTAAGCAAAAACTGAGACCAAGGAGCTCAAATACTATACTTCTTAGTACGGTGGTACCTCTTCAGGTATCTGAAGAAGTGTGCATGCACACGAAAGCTCATACCAAGAACTAACTTAGTTGGTCTTTAAGGTGCTACTGGAAGGAAAAAAAAAATTTTTGTTTTGACTATGGCAGACCAACACGGCTACCTATCTGTAACCGTTCTTAACCTGAAACTGTTCTTAACCTGAAGCACCACTTTAGCTAATGGGGCCTCCCACTGCTGCCGCAGCACAATTTCTGTTCTCGTCCTGAAGCAAAGTTCTTAACCCAAGGTACTATTTCTGGGTTGGTGGAGTCTGTAACCTGAAGCATATGTAACCTGAAGTGTATGTAACCCGAGATACCACTGTATCTGCCCAGTAATGCATTCAAAGCCCTTAAAAGGAAAAAAAATGAACGCGGGGTGGGGTGAAGTGAAGTGAAGACATAAATATTAATATGTTTGGAGTATAGTAGAAGCTTAATGTTCAATACAGTTTTTGACCAAACTGGCTTGTCAACTCCATGAGTGCTCTGGAGTGTCAGTGTTCTTATTGCGACTAGCTGTCAGAGGCTCTCTGTACATTTATGTACGTGATCAAGTCTGATTGCTTATAGTAATGCTGCTTTAGCAAGCCATAGACAGCCAATTTACATGGCCGGTATTAGAAAACCTACTTCTTTGGTAAGCTATATCCATCTGTAGAACAGTTACAAATTATGTGCTGTTTGAAAAGTGACTTGATTTGTTAACTGTAACAATGTCCCTTAGTAAATGGAAACAAATGTGTTTTTACCAGTAACAAAGTTAATATTTTATGTTTTTTAACATATACAGTACTTGTTGCTAATGTTTTGCTTCCTTCTTCTTCACAATCCTAGAAGGCTTCTTCAATATTTTACTGAAATATTATGAATAAACTTTGGTTAGCTTACATTGTATCTAATCCTTTCCAGCAAGTGAAACACAAGGCTGCTGAATCTCAAGACTAACATTTTAGCACAATGGAGATAAAGGAAAAAGCTTAATCAGCTTGAATGAGAACAACATTTTATCAAGCATATTCTGTAGCCTGGTTCAGATGATGGTTCAAGTCTTCATAAACCCATCTAGGACACGAGGAGCTAGTGGGGGGCGGGTAGAGTGTTCGTGCTGTCATATGTTAGCTTCAGAATGAAAATCCAGGCAGATTTCCCCCTTTATATCCAAATGTGAACTTTAGCATATTGTCAGTTAACAAATCAGGAAATTATCCCAGGATTGTTTGGGAGAACCTGTCATATAAACTTTGAGCAATCTCTTAAAATATCAAATGCTAGAACAAATATGTAACTTCCTTGTAGGTATAACTATAACCTTGGAGCCCAGAAGAATGTAATACAGTTAGGGGTGGACTAATCTAGTTTCTTGTCAAGCACCTTGGAAAAAGGCCTTGGTTTTTTCCAGGGTGGAATGAGTCTAGAGTTCTCTGCGAAATGATTTGTATATGGAAAGGGTTTGTAAAAACAATTGAAAGAGAAAGAGGTTTAGCTGAATGAACTAAAAGGGGAAGCTTGTTCTAACATAGAAAATAGTATGAAATATTAAGAGGTTCAGTGTGGTATGAGGGAGCATATGGGCGAGTAATGTAATCGAAAAAGAGAAAAGTGTGAGTTGAGGGGACAACTAGATACTTGAAGCCAATATGGAAAATGAGTGCCACTCAGAAGAGTGGAATATACATCTGAGTAAACAGGTAGAAGATGGGAATGACCACGAATCATGGCTCTCTGACGTATTTTCAAATTCATTTGTCACTGTTACACTTCATACTTGTGAGACAGAGCTACAAAATTAAAGTTTTAGTACATGAATTTCTGAATATGTATACTTTTGTGCTTCCAGCAGGTTTACAATACTGATTATAATCTTGTCGAACACTTTATACTGCTGGGCATCCGGTGCATATCCTGTTAAAGGCAAACAGTACCAGTGATAACATATTGTAATCTTGAATATGTCATAAAAGGAACGCTAGCCAGTTTGCATTTCACAATAAGTCACACAATTCTGTCAAGTAAGGAGTGGGTTGTATCCAAAGCATCATCAGCAAGGTTCTGCTGGTGCAGCAGCTCTTCTGTTTCCTCTTCTCTCCCCACACTCCCCCCAAATCATCTTTGGAGGGTCTCCCAACCGTCTGTAGCTAACTTTGAAGGCACAGACAGGAGGAAAGGAAGGCAAGGTGTGTGTGCTAGCAGAACATGAGTGTTGGATACCACACAGTGTATTTTTAAAAAGAATTAAGCTGTTGTATGTACTTCCAGCTGGAGATGGCATAACATAACATTACACTCCATTCAGAAGGTCTGCAGAGAGATTGTAGAACCGTGAAAATAACTGTGCTTGGCTCTGTGTGTGATTTAATATTTATAACAATAGAGATACAGGTCATTTTGATGAGGGTTGGATTATAGATTAACAAAGTATTGGCCTAGACCCCATGGCTTTGACATGTTGCTGGTGCTGTCTGTTAACAGTCCCCTTATAATTAAACAAATAAATAGTTCTCTTTGGGCACAATTCAGCTAACTTACATAGACTGGATTGGATCCAGACTTAGGCTGCAATCCTAACTCCACTTACCAATGGAGTGCAGCCCATTTAATTCAATAAGATGTACTTCTGAGTAGATATGACAAGCATTATACTGTAAGTCATACGTAGACTAGACCCATTGAAATCAGTGGGATTTAAGTTAGTCATGACTAACTTAAATCACCTTGATTCAATGGGTCTTCTCTAAGAATGACCAAGAGAGCAATCCAAACTCCTCCCCCATCCAACTAGGATGGTGACCATCATCATATCCACAGCATCAAACCACCCAACTGGCAAGCAGAAGAGACTGTGTGGAGGAGCACCCCTGCCCAATCCACACACACCCCTCAGCTTGGCACAGAAGGGATTCTCAGAACCTGCTAACAAAACCAGGCACATCCATCACATTAGAAATACAAATTATGGCTATTAAAATATATCAAAAATGAGTTATGTATATATCTTGACTAATAGAACTAAAGTTTATTAGCAGCAGAGAAAAGGGAGGGAAAGAAAAAATGCTATATATTGTAGTCACTTGCCTTCACTGTAACACCTGCTGATTAGCAGCTTTTCCTTCAAAATAAAAGCAGCAATGTTAAGCACACTTTAAAAAGTGTATGTAACATACAACATAACCTGACTATAACAGGCTGCTGACAGCCCAGTTCTTCAGTTCTTGCAACTACTAAAAGAACAAGAGACTAGTGCTACCATAGAACTGAGTGCACACTTATGGTTTATTTCCCACATTATGCATTTTTACTCAGAACAAGCTCTTCCACATAGAGACTATAGTGCGATGTATAACAAGACAATAAAAATGTGGGGCGGGGGGTTGTACATATGCAGTATTTAATACAACATTTTATGAAAGAGGTCACCCACAATTCAGAGCTAATAGAATCATAGAGTTGGAACACAAGGATCATCTAGTCCAGCCCCCTACATGGGACTCAAACCCATAACCTTAAGTGTCTCATAAGGTCCAGTCACCGGCATCTCCAGTTGAAGGATCTGAAGTAGACTTCTGGTGGCCGCTTGACATCTCACATAGCTGCTAACAAACACCTATATGTCCACCACAGAGACATTTAGCCTTGAAACTCGTAACTGCACTGGTGCGATTAGTATTTCAGGTTCAGGTTTCACAAAGGAAACATATCACGTCGGTTCAGTCAAACTCATTTGCACTGATTCCCCTCTCCCTTTCCTCCCCCAACGCCAAATTCAGTTTTGCTAAGGCAGATGTTCCATGATACCTTCCACAACAGAAATAACAGGTCAGGTGGGACTAGGCTTCATCATCATCAGTGTTTTTTTCTGGGGGACGCAGGGGGACGCACCCCCCCCAAACACTTTGTGAATCTTTGTAGTTTTGTCCATTTACTGCATGTGTTTTTCCCAATTTGAACTATAAAACGGTGGTTTTCTTGAGTCAAAATGAGAGTACCTCTAAACATATTCTTTTTAGAAAAAAAGCACTGATGATGATGATGATAATAATTCAGCTTCTGCCTTCTGGAAGAAGGTACAGGGTTAGAAAGACTAGGACTAGCTACCTGAGAAACGGTTTCTATTCAAATGCGATTTTGGTTTTAAATGCAGCGTAAGGTAGTCCCTATGGGAGTATATTGTATTTAATTATGGGGTACCAGAGTTTTTAGGGGGCTGACCAGGCTAGGATAGCAGGCTTGTTGGTTTTTGAACGTCTGATGTAGCTTTTTTTCAATTTCGTTGTTCTGTATGGGACAATGACAATAAAGATTATCGTATCGTAATAATAGACTGGGCTGCACTTACCTGGCCCGTGATGCCAGTGACGAGGGCGACTTTCCTGGGGCTCATATCTGCACAGTTCTCTGTCGCCAAGCTCGAGCAGGTGTCTTCCTGCTGCTGGGAATGTGCCATGGCCCTGGCAGGGGAGGGGCTGCAGGAGTTTACAGATGCCGTGGCACCCAAGGAGCGGGGTAGCGAGGACGTGTGAGCTGTTACTGCGGAGAAGGCGTGTCGCCCCACGCGCTCGTTTCGAGGGCAGCAGCAGCAACCAAGTCCCCTCAGCTGCGCTCACAGGGGCGCTTGCAGGCTCCAAGTAGAGGGGGCATCACCTATTACCTGAGGCAGGGTGGGGGGACTTGACTGGCTTCCATGGCCGTATATTTGCTTTGCCGAGGTGCCCATTGGATACAAAAAGCCACCTAACCTCGACCCAAAAAATTAAGGTTTTTCATTCAGGGTGGGAAAGGTCGGGGCCAACATGCATGGGGAGCCTGTGGTGTGTGTCTTTACACCTGCCCCCCCCCCACTCTCTCCCGCCTTTTCGCCCCCTAGGTAAAGGTGAGCGCGCCTCAGGGGCTCCTTTCCCTATTGCCTCCCCTTTGCGGTCCCCCCCCCGGAACTCTTGCAGCGGGGTCCCTTTAAGAAAAGCACACACACGAGGGGATATAAGGTGTGGGACCGGCCGACCGGCCTCGTTCTTCTTTCCCCCGCACTCCGTTTCCGCTTCTTGAAAAACAGCGGCAGGCGCCTCCTCCGTCAGCCAATCACGAGAGGCGCCGCTTTTGCTCCCCCCTCCCTCCCGCGAGGCAGGAGGAGGCGGGCGAGTCATCACCGTGCGGCGAAAAGGTTTGCTAGAAGCGAGCGGTGGGCGGCGATTGGGTGACGTGACGGAGGAGGTGAAAGGAGGGAGGGGCTGCAAGAGGACTCGCCACAGCCGGCTTTGCTCAGGCTGAGGGAGGGGGGCGGAGCCAGAAGAGGGGACTTCCTAGGTTTTGATGACGCGAAGGGAGGGAAGAGAGTCCACGCGTCCTTGATGGGTCCAGAACAGGAAGCGTGAGGGAGCTGGGGGAGGGAGACTCAGCGCCCTCTACGAGCGGAGGAGTAAACTGCAGGCAAGTGAAGTTTTTCATGTTTTTTGAAGTTGCGTCGGGAAGATTTCGGGATATCACATGGCGGGACCGATTTTGAAGCAAAGGTGTGCACTCCCAAGCTCGCATTCCCAGCGTGTTGGCACTCCTGTCTCGGCAACGTCTGCGCTGGCGTGGTCATGTCCACAAAATTGAAAGTTGTTGAGCTTTCTTTAAGTTTTGCCCAAAGCTGTTGAGCTTTTGGGGGGCAAAATCGAAAAAATAAAAATGCCCTTTTTGAGATAAAACAGCAAAAACGGCACTGCCAACATGGGCTGCCATATATCCGGGTACTCCCGGACAAATGGTCAATTTCCGACTGGACACTGCTGCACAGCTGGGAACAGCATTATTGTCTGCGAAAATCCAGACATATGGCAACCCTATTTTAGCCAACTTTAGCCCATTTAAGTCTGCTTACCCAACATAGCCCCCTTAAGTCCCCATAGCCCACTTGGCTAAGTTGGCTAAGTGGGGAATTAAGTGGGCTAAGTTGTTTACATTGGGACTTAAGTGGAGGCTTAAGAGGGCTGCATGGGGACTTAAGTAGGCTAAGTAGGGACTTAAGTCCCCTTTTAGGCAACTTAAGATCCCACTTAACCAACGTCGCCCACTTAGCCAACTTAAGTCCCCTTAGCCCAGGGGTCTGCAACCTTTAAGACAAAAAGAGCCACTTGGACCCGTTTCCGAAGAAAAAAAACATGGGAGCCGCAAAACCATTGCTACATTTAAAGCATGCGCGCCGCTGCCCTCCGATCTGACAGCGGGCAGGAAGGTGACGTCGGGACGGTGCGTGACCGCCCCCATGCAACGTCACAGCCAGTACAGCGCCTGCCACTGTGGGGAGTGTTGGGGCGCACAATGCGCCTCCTCCCCTCGCTAGTATCCGCCCCGGAGCCGCGGCAAAGGTGTAAAAGAGCCACATGCGGCTCCGGAGCCGCGGGTTGCAGACCCCTGCCTTAGCCAATTTAGCCTTAGTGGAGACTTAAACTGGCAAAGTTGGCAGCATGGGCTAAGTAGGCTTAGTTTAATCTAAAAGGTGCTTTTTTTTTTTTTTGCAAACCATACTCAAATGTCTGTTATTCCTTGCATACAAAATTAATGTACTCCCCTTTTTATCCTGTACTTATGTCTTGTTCTATGTTTGTTTCATAAAACTCAGAATGTCTTTGAATACTGACAGCTCTTAAGCCTTTGCAGTTCTCGGGCTTTTTAAGCTCATTTTCTAGTTACTGTTCTGAGTCCAAGCTGAAAGTTTCTGTTTGTGTTCCAAGGAACATTCATGGTTTAGTCTAGACATATTCAAGATGCTTGTCCACCTCCCCCAGTGATAATTAGTTATTGGCAAGATTTTATCAGACTTCCTATGTAAAGCTTGTGGACTAGGTCACTTTTGAATGTGAGCTCTTCTAAAAAAGTATCTAATGTTTCATTAATGTCTGCAATACAATGAGAGAGTGGCGGTTCCACCAGACAGGTTATCTTCCATATTTGCTGAGATCATTTTGTTTAATTTTTCGTTTCCTACGTAAGTGTAGTTTGGTTAAACCCAGTTTCTTTGTATTAGCCCAGCATGCTGAAAACAAGAAATTGTGGTAGGAGGTGGGTGGAGTATGTGAATATATGAAAGAAGAGGGTGTGTTTATTAAAAAGCACATTAAAAACACTTTCTGCTATTTTATTCATAGCAAGCAACATTTTACTATTACACCTAACTTATTTGAGTACAACCACTGTTAGCCCCTAGCTGCTCTGCCAAGGCAGGAGTAGTGGAGGGAAACATCAGTGTCTGTGAGAAAACCTCTGCATGGTGCAGCACTGCCACAAATAACTTTATCTGTATTAGAAGAGAGGAATGGTGTCTATTTAAAGGGCTTCCGAGTGTCTTTGTTCACTTAAGTGCTGGCCTGAAATTGTAGTGTTGTGGCTTCCCCATATATTTAGAGGCAATTGTGGTTTGCCGGCATGGATCTAATCCATTTGCCTCGCATGAATCGCCTCTGCACGCTTAAATCCTATGATGGACTTGGCTGTCCCAGAATATCTGAGTACAGTGGTACCTCAGGTTACATACGCTTCAGGTTACATACGCTTCAGGATGAGAACAGAAATCATGCTCCGGCAGCGCGGCAGCAGCAGGAGGCCCCATTAGCTAAAGTGGTGCTTCAGGTTAAGAACAGTTTCAGGTTAAGTACGGACCCCCAGAACGAATTAAGTACTTTACCAGAGGTACCACTGTATAAAGTTTGCATCTCTTGATCACTTATCTTCCTGTAAATGAATCTACACGGGAAAGTTGGAGGAGCCACACACAAAGTCCAACGACTTCTTGCCTCCTCAATGGGGAGAGCCAACCATAGGGAGCTTATTAGTTGCTGCTCTGTTATGCATATGTATTCTGCTAGCCTAAAGAGATGAACCTGGGGGATTGGGGAGATGGATTTCTCATATCCCAACTGTTCAGGCAAACAATAGCAAAATTGGCAGGTGCTTATCTAAGTTGATTGGTTGGTTTCCACAATGAAGGCGAATACTTTACAAATTCATATCAAACCATTGGGAATTTCTGAGTGCAATACAGTGGTACCTCGGGTTAAGTACTTAATTCGTTCCGGAGGTCCGTTCTTAACCTGAAACTGTTCTTAACCTGAAGCACCACTTTAGCTAATGGGGCCTCCTGCTGCTGTCGCGCCGCCGGAGCACGATTTCTGTTCTCATCCTGAAGCAAAGTTCTTAACCTGAGGTAATATTTCTGGGTTAGCGGAGTCTGTAACCTGAAGCGTCTGTAACCTGAAGCGTATGTAACCCGAGGTACCACTGTATTCTTGCCCTACTGCGAAGAAGAATAAATCATTATGCATCATCATCATCATCATCCTATATATTAATCCAGCCTTCAACTTAAGCATTAGTCTGCTAAGTAATTATATGCATGCAAGTGTGCCCAGCATACCAAGTGGGCTCTCAGAGGATGGATTCCCTCCCCCCCAATCATATCATTTCATCCAACAGGAGAGTCTGCCCCCCTGCCAGCCAGCAACACTAGCCTTTTTGTTTTTCAGCAGATTAGTAACTTTTATGGGCTTATTTGCAGTCGCTACGTTTTTAGTAGAATTTCAAACAATACTATAGAACCATTAACAAAACCATGTGGATGTTGTGTAACATTACAAAAGACACCCCACCCCCACCGCTGCTGTGGAACAATGTCATCCCAATGAGCTAGTTCCCAGTAAAACAAGGGTAGGATTTTTACATTTCCATCCTATGAGTGTATCATTTTACTGGCAGAAAGAAGTGTTAATTTAATGCCTTTTTCCAACAATTTGTTAGCTGCCAACAAGGTAATAAAGAGAATGGAAAATGGCAAAATGCATAACAGGAAGTTCTGGGCAACCCAGAGTGTTCAAAATGAGCTTCTTTGCTTCCTTTTACACATAACCCCACAATTGACTGCTTGTTTTCCCAGAAAGACCAATATTTGACTTCGTATTGCTTAAACTTTAAATAGACTATGGAAGCAATCTTATAGCAGTATCTGCTAGGTTGAGTGGTTTAGGATCAAGTGGATCTCTGGCTGAACCAGGAGGTTCCTGACGCAGCGGGGCCATGCTAGTTTAACTCTGTCATCATCCGTTCAGCCAGAGATGTACCAACATATTTCCCTCATCTTGGCTTAGCCACCAAGGCACAAGTTAGTTGAGCCTAGCCCAGTTGGTCTTAAGCTGGTTTAACCCTGAAAAGTTGGTGTTCCAAGAGCATAGCGGGTCTAGAGGGAGGAAATTTAGGCTCAGATTCAGCTCAGTCACATCACCTGGCAACTCAGCATAAATGAAGCTGGAAAAAAAGGTGGCGTAGCTCAAACACTGTTTTAAAGGCTTGTTTCCCTTCTTACCAGGCGCAGATTGACTCAGCTTGCAAAAGCTCCGCTGCAGAACTGAGTTTGGATGTGGTATAACTTTACTTTGGCTTAACTTGCACTTAACTTGCTCTATGTCAGTTTCCTGTGTACAAGATTTCTCCCTATGGGTGTTATTCAACAGTCACGAACATGACTAAGTTGTGTTCATTGATTTCAATAGGTCTACTCTGAGTAAAACATAATTGAACACCACCCCATGGTGTTTGGTCCTCAACAGTTTATCTTTCCAAAAATAATGTTTTAGAAGACTGGCAGGAGAATACAGAAATTCTTCATATAGTTCTCATCCAGTAGCTAACTAATTGTTAATATTAATAATTATTAATTAACCACAGTCTGTTGAATGTTGTTTGTTTCACTGCTTATTTATAACCTGTGAAATTAATCCTTTGACCTACTGGTATGGGCAGAAAAACATTTCAAAGAATGTTGTTCCCATTTTTAAGCATGGATGTTGATCAAAGAAGTACTGTACAAATCTTGCCTATTTCCACACACCCCCCAAAAAAAATTCTTGTGGTGTCAGTTTGACCTCTGGGAAACTAAAGGAGTCTTCTGAACCGCTCTTTTAAGCCCTTTTCTGCACCCAAACTCCAGTCCTGTTGTTAAATATGCAAATGTATTTATGTAGTTAGATTTAATTATTAGATCAATTAATTAAAACTCTTTTGATGAGCTGACTGAAATTTCTTTATTTGTCATCTATATCATTTCAAAACCGTTTTTAATAGCTGATGAATATTTGTATAATTCTTAAAACTCATTTGGAATATCAACAGCAATAAAAATAGTGATTCGGTAAATATGTTTTTAAGCACCTTTGGCAATTCGCTTCATATTGTTGGGTTTTGGAATTGGTGTTGCCTTTCTCCTTTCCTCTTGACAGACCAAGTTTTAAGATTTGTCTTTCCGCCATCTTGAGGTCAAAGGGTTAAGGAGTGCAGTCTTTCGCATACTTACGTCATTGACTGATTGGACGCAGAGGAATAGTGAGCGGAAACAATTGGGGAACCTCCAAGCGAAGAAGCCTTGGAGCCTGGGGATTGGTGATGGGATGACAATGAGTGGTCCAGTGGGAGAAGACTGGGAGCAGAAGGTGCCAGAAGCTGAAGACATAACAGGGTTTAGTGAGCTGGGAGAATCTGCGGCAGAGAGAAGTTCATGATCAGAGGCAGAAGCTGAAGCAGGAGAGGAGGGAGGCCAAGAGGCAGAGATGAGTCCAGCTGGTGAAGAGGCACAGGTGCCTCCCCCTCCTGCTGCGACAAACTCCCCTTCTCCCTGGTCTCCCAGAACCAGGAGAGGCATGAAAAGGGCAGAAGAGACACACAGGCGCAGTCTCAGATTGCTTCAAAAAACCTGGAGAGGAGGGGATTTAGGCAGCTGTGATGAGGCAGAGACCTACTGTCTCAGCAACTCTTTCATTGGGGCTAGACCTACTGGAGATGAGTTGCTCTGCTCATTAGGCCTGACACTCCCGTGTGGATCCTGCTTTTGCTAATAAAGATTTAACTCCACTTGCTCAGTGTGATTTACTGCGGGCTCGCTCCTGTCAACTTATTCAGGAGTTGGTTTCATTGGACCTGCACTGCTGGTTGAAGTAAAGGATTAGGCTGTAGATTACTGACACTGATAAGCTGTGTTTCAATTATTTCCCAGTTTGTGAATCAGACCACTACTAGTGAATCCTATTCGAATGAGAGGAACTCGTGTTATTTTGTATGAGAGTGTCATGCATTTGATAATTCCCGCCATGCTTAAGGCTATGATGATGGAGGAATTAATAAGAGTCTGAGTCTCCAAAAATAAAACCACCAACCCATAGAAAACGTTTAGCGATTCCTAGAATGTTTGGCTTCCTCGGAGGTAGTAACTACAGAGACAAACAGGAAAGAAAGGCAAGGCTGGCGTACCTTTTTAATAGCAGTTCAAGGGGACATTTCAGGAGGTGTAGTTTTTCTCACCCTCACATGACAAGCTGCACCTGCCAAAATTCTCTCTTCTGCACAGTTACTAATCACGCAAGAGTCCTCCTTTGCATCTGGTCACCATGGCAGCAACACACATTACACTTCCAATGTTTAGACTTGTGGGAGCAGTCCCACATCATAAAAATGTAATATGGGTAGTGGGAAACGGCAGAATCTATAGAATCACCAGAAACCTTTTTGCGGTAGAGAGGACTTTCACTTCCAGTAACAGGTTGGAATTGGTCAATGGAACAAAAAGATAGACGGCAATACCCTGTTTGGAGCCCCATGCTGAAACATTAACGGAGGTTATGCAGTAGCAAAGTGCTTGGTCGATATTTCGGTGTACATTTTTTCAGGTAGACGCTATTCCCTTCGTTTGGGGGGTTGGTTGGGGGGAAACCTTGTTACGATGGAACTTCTTCATTGAAAAATCTGCAACTAATTCTTAAGAGTGGTACATTGTTGAGCAATGGAGGTGTTTATCAGGCTGGGAAGATCTCCTCTCTGAAACCCAACGCCTTAGACCATGGGTAGGCAAACTAAGGCCCTGGGGCCAGATCCGGCCCAATCGCCTTCTAAATCCGGCCCGTGGAAGGTCTGGGAATCAGCATGTTTTTACATGAGTAGAATGTGTCCTTTTATTTAAAATGCATCCCTGGGTTATTTGTGGGGCCTGCCTGGTGTTTTTACATGAGTAGAATGTGTGCTTTTATTTAAAATGCATCTATGGGTTATTTGTGGGGCATAGCAATTCGTTCATTATTTTTTTTCAAAATATAGTCTGGCCCCCCACAAGGTCTGAGGGACAGTGGACCGGCCCCCCGGCTGAAAAAGTTTGCTGACCCCTGCCTTAGACCATACTGAGTTGATGGACCAGTGGTCTGGCTCACAAGATAGCACCAGTTTTAATACAAGGTGTTTCCATAAACCCTTCCGTCTTACCTCCTTGTTGTTACTTTGCCTTGTCGCAGTATCTCTGCTCAATGTTAGTGCGTCTGGTGTCTCTGATTGTGGGCTGCCGTTGACTAATGATTGCTAGCAAAATGGCCAATCTGATTACGTGAAGTAAAAACATAACCTCATTGTCTGACTGAAGGAGGAATGCAAGATGCTTTTGGAGCTGTATGGTTGTGGTGATCCATCATTGGGTTATGTTATTTTCCACAAACATAACATGTGAACAATATATTTCATAAGAGTAGGCCTCCTAGTTGTAACTATAGAGGTGACTAACTCAGTCAGATTGATATTTAGGATGGCTATTCCTCCTGTCAATCGTAAAGGCACATATGAATAGAAAGAAGCACAGCTTTATTTTCTTCAACTTCCTTGTTCTTAGTTCCTAAAGAACCAAGAACAAGGGTTTAGAAGTTGTGTAGAAGTGGACATTTTGGCAGGTGCAGCATTTTGTGTTATAGTTTTGCAATAGGCTGCTTTTGCCAAACATTCCCCTGACATCGCCAGAGATATTTTCTTTTCTGGTATGAAAAACATCGCCATCTAGATTGGCTGTCTGATGCACGGCTGTTTGTTGGTTCAGTGCCTTTGCTTTTGGTCTGTGTTAAATAGGACTTTGGGCTGATAGGTATTGGCCTCTGGGAAATAGTTGAGCCTATAGGCTGCTGCCAATGCCAGCCCAAGACACTTTTCTGTCTGAGGGGGAGAAACAAATTGTGACCCCCCTCCCCAAAAAAAGTTAAGGTAAGAGTGCCCAAGGCAGCCAAATTATTTTGGCACCTGACGCAGAAAATCTTGCATGTGCTTTACCCCTCCCAGACAGTAAACATGTTGTTGTTGTTGTTTAGTTGTTTAGTTGTGTCCGACTTTTTGTGACCCCATGGACCAGAGCACGCCAGGCACTTCTGTCTTCCACTGCCTCCCGCAGTTTGGTCAAACTCATGCTGGTAGCTTCGAAAACCATCTCGTCCTCTGTCGTCCCCTTCTCCTTGTGCCCTCCATCTTTCCCAACATCAGGGTCTTTTCCAGGGAGTCTTCTCATGAGGTGGCCAAAGTATTGGAGCCTCAGCTTCACGATCTGTCCTTCCAGCGAGCACTCAGGGCTGATTTCCTTAAGAATGGTTTGATCTTCTTGCAGTCCATGGGACTCTCAAGAGTCTCCTCCAGCACCATAATTCAAAAGCATCAATTCTCTGGCGATCAGCCTTCTTTATGGTCCAGCTCTCAGTTCCATACATCACTACTAGGAAAACCATAGCTTTTACTATACGGACCTTTGTCGGCAAGGTGATGTCTCCACTTTTTAAGATGCTGTCTAGGTTTGTCATTGCTTTTCTCCCAAGGATAATAAATTAAATAGCCATTAGTTTGCTGCCCTTTCATAACCCCGAAATCAGTTGTTTAAGGGGGGCACTTCACTCTGCCCAATGGTAGGAATGACCCTGCTGGCATGCAATGGGTTTAACCTCTTAGATATAAAATGTAATGATTGTATCCTATTTCCTAGAACTTTCCAGGTACTGCACAAAAAACAGAGGTGTTACCAGACTGTGTTTATATCAAACAGGTCAAACGTTCCAGCAAAGAAGAGATGGGTTTGTCTGGATTCAGACTCACACAAATGGATTTGGACACACAACCAACAGCCAATATGGCTCTGGAATTTCCATTCCCTGCTGAGTTATTTTGGATCCAACCATTCTGGCAGAAGCCACTTTCAAGCATTCCCTTTCAAACATTCAAAATCTCATGGGATTTTTGTCACTTTCACAGATTTGTAGCCTGAGGTAGCTACTTCTGGGAGGGGTCAGGAAGCGAAGATGATCTGACCCTTGATCGTCCACATTCACTAGGGCCCATCCATTGGGTAGAGATACAAATGGACAAGTCACAGTTTTCTCCCCATAAAGATGAATAGTCTGAAAGATGATTTCATCTAGCTTGCTATGTTATTGACTTTCTGCACCTCCCATACCTCCACCTTTAAAACACATATTGGCCATAGGCTCTTGCAAATAAAGATTCAGTAAAGGGAATGTTTTTTGGAATAAGCCTCTTGCATCATATTTAAAGATACATACTTCACTTTCTTTAACTTCAGGATATGGATCGGTCAGTCATGCAACATTAACCCGCCCATAATTTTCCAAATTGTCACTTGCCTGCAGTTTGCAAAAATACCGAGGTGAATGATAGAACAAGCGCAGATAATGATATTGCAGATGTAGATGTGAAGCTTGGGATTAATAAATTTTTAAGAGTCAGAATAAATTGCGGTAGAAGGACTGGCTGATGGATGCTTTAAAACCAGATGGTGCATCTGGTATGAATAGGGACCTCGCTTTGTCAATCTAATTATGTGAGAGTTGCTAAAATACTACAGTGACAAATAGATTAAAATCCTGAAATAGAAAGCTTTCAAAGTGAACACTGAGATAGAGAGGGAATGGAGAATTTGAGCATGTGCAGCTTGCTGTGATAACTTCTCTTCCCTCCCCCTCTAAAAGCACCAGTTTCTGGATAATTTGGTGGATAACCAGTGGGGAGCATGTTTCTGCACACACAGCATACAAAGTTTCCCGCAAACAACTTCTGTGTAGATATGGCTACAAAGCAGATGCTTGCTGCCATAATTCTGGAGCCGTTTCCTGCTGTCCCCTTATTGGATAGGAAAGCTCAGTCCAGGCATCTTCTTCCTCCAATCATGTGTTGTGCTCTCACTCTGTGTGTGTGTGTGTGTGTGTGTGTGTGTGTGTGTGTGTGAGAGAGAGAGAGAGAGAGAGAGAGAGAGAGAGAGAGAGAGATCTGTAAAGGCATTTACTTATTACACTAGTGATCTTCCACTGTTAAAAATTAAGAGATTCATCGCCGTAGAAAATCTGGGGCTTCTCAGCCAAAATCTCTTTTTTATCTCAATTGAGCCCGTTTCTAATTAATTTCACTCTCCATTCTAACCCCAATCAGTAATTTTCTGCCTCCTCTTCTGTCCATGACATAAATGCTCTAATCAAATGTATAGTTTTTATTCTTTTCAAAGAGCACTATCTATATATGTATCTATATGTAGCTGAATATATTTTCATTCTGGACGTCAAATACAATTTAAAAAAAATATTTCCCTATTTTGTCTAGTTGTGTGTTTTTTTAAAAAAAATTGCCCTTTAATTATGAAATCAAAATATATTAAAGCTTATATAAATGTATTGGTATAAAGGTATAACAAACCCCAAAGGGGAAACAACCAAGTAAAAATGGCTACAATGGTCAATATCTAAATTGTATCTCATTTTCACAAAATGAATAAAATGGTGACTTTATTATTATTATTATTATTATTTTCTTTTTCTTCTTCTTCTCCTTCTTCTTCTTCTTCTTCTTCTTCTTCTTCTTCTTCTTCTTCTTCATGTCTTAACTGGGAATAAGCCCCACTGAAAGCAATAAGATTTCTTTCTGAATAGACACGTCTTCGATTGCATTGCAAAGTGCCTAACAATTTCTAAGCCCTGTGCTGATATTAAAAGATAAGGCATTCTATGTCTGTGAGCGCTAATAAAGTCTAATAAACAAGATGAAATGGAAATGGAAAAGGAGAGCAAGCATTTGAGCACCCATCCCTTCACTAACCAATAGATGAGTCCTAGCTGGTCTCCCTTTTGCTTCTTAATATGAATTTAATGAATATGTATGTATATATGTATGTATGTATGTATGTATGAATTGTTTTGCTGGTTGTTTTCTGTTTTGTTTTGTTTGCCGCCCTGGCTCCTTTGGAAAGAATGGTAGGACAAAAATTTAATAAATAGATAAATAAAATAAATAATGTTCTTCCTCGGACATAGCAGAGGCCAAAGTTTGCCTCCTGCCATCTCTGTAGTGAAGCTGAAAAATCTCTCTGCCTTTTAAAAAAATCTTCTCCTGAACGTTTATACTGTATTTGGTTAACTGTATCATTTCTGCTACATTCCAAATCTTGGCTAACCACTCCCTAAGGACTAACCAGATGCAGTATTGAGTGTGTTGCAGTATTGCATAGCCAGCCCGCACTTCTGATTAAGATTGATTCCACAGTGGCTGGGAAGGGACTTGAACCATTTCGCCCCTTGCTACAGTGCTGTTGGAAAGCCTCCGCTGACTGCCCTTTTTTCACTGAGAGGAAGTGTTGAAGGAAAAGTAGCCCCGTGACAGGTCAGGTATCCTCTGAGGTTGATTCCCTGTCCCCAACACAACCCACTGTCCCTGCACTGTGAATTTTCATGATCCCAACCTGTGAAATATTTATTACCATACTAAAATAGAAAATGAGAAGCAATAGCATGGATATTTTCATATTATGCTTGCAAACCTATCATGTAGCATATTGCTTACCGATAAGCAATATCTGAGTGTGATTCAAACAGCCCAGCTTGACAAATTGCAAGGTGTATACATCTTTATTTTTTCCTTTTCTTAAAGATGGCCAAAAACAACATATGTCCTCTGAAGCTCAGCTGTGTTTAATATGAAGGGTGATATATTTGAGTGTTCATAAATACTGTTAAGGTTAATTCAAACATTTCTTTGTCGTTGTTCTGCCCTGTTAAGGTTTTTGAAATTCTGGGGTAGTCAATACTCCCACCTACAGGTCTCCTTTGGGGAAAACACACGCAACCCTTACTTTTAGGTTACATAGGACACTCCCATATAAGTGTTTATTGTGGGATCAATGCTCCATATTTACATTGTTTTTTTCACAGTGCCCACACAATCCTGACATCAAAATGTCAGCCTGCATTCTCCCCACCCCGCCCGAAAATCTGATGTTAAAAAAAATCTGCTGCCAAAGCCCTGTTTGCAATATCTGAATATTTGATATATACCTGTTGCCAAAGATCTGTTTGTGATATTTGCAATATTAAGACCCTCTCTCTTTAGATTCATTTGGTTTTAATAATTTTCTTTTTGAAGACCCTTTCTGGAAATACCCATATTCTTCTTTCCAGAAGACATCCATAAAAATTACAGAGAATTTTGTATTTAAAAATGTATATTTGACAAAGTTTAGTTATAATAGCAAATGTAATAAGCATGTTTTTAAAAATAAAATCTGTACTGATTCCCCCGCCCCCTTTTGCCCAGATAATCCCCACACCAGTGGGAAATTAGCCGTTATTTAGGGTTGCCATGTGTTTTCTTTTTCCAGGACAAATCTTCTTTTTCAGGGGTAAAATCTGAGACAAAATGCGTTTATTTGCTCTGAATGGCCGTCACAGCTTTCTCTTTTTTGCTCTTCAAAATATGGCAGCCCTATTTAAATAGGACATGGGCTGCGCTCATCACCATTTAAAAATCATTACTGTTATGAATGTGTATAGACAAGCATGGAAGCTGTTACAAGAGGGGTGTTGGTGGGATGAATTATTCTAGGAAAGAAGCAGCACTAACTAATCCCGTTTCCAAATGAGAGAAAAGCTGGTGGATGAAGTCTTTTACTTACTCTCCAAGATGACATACAGCACAAAGCTAACCATGCCTACCTAGGAGTCAGTTCTGTGAATTTAACGGTGCTTACTTCCAGGGAAGTAGGATTAGGGCTGTAGTCTTGCTCATCTTGCAGGCACCCCTGATTTAAAACACAGTACAGTGGTACCTCGGGTTAAGAACTTAATTTGTTCTGGAGGTCCGTTCTTAACCTGAAACTGTTTTTAACCTGAAGCACCACTTTAGCTAATGGGGCCTCCCGCTGCCGCTGCACGATTTCTGTTCTCATCCTGAAGCAAAGTTCTTAACCTGAGGTACTATTTCTGGGTTAGCAGAGTCTGTAACCTGAAGCGTATGTAACCTGAAGTGTCTGTAACCCGAGGTGCCACTGTACTTGTGAAGTTCTACACGTCGTGAGCAAAAGTTCCTTTGCAAGGGGTCAAATTATGTTTCCAAGTAGGCAAGTGAACCTGTAACATGCCATTGATCTTTTTATTTTTTTATTTCTCCCAGAACCCTTTTCCACACGAATAAAGACTGAAGACAGCTCTGTCCTACAAAGCGCCTTTTGGATGATATTTCTGCAACCAACACGAAATACAGCATTTAAAACAGGATCTGTAGCACTCGTCGAAAGTCCATCGCAAAATGGTTCCGAATGGTTGAGCTATAAAAAAAATCACTCTTAGCTCAGTTGTAGAGCATGAGACTCGTAATCCCAGGGTTGCAGGTTTGAGCCCCACGTTGGGCAAAAGGTTCCTACATTTTCCAGAACTTGGACCAGTTGGCCCTTGGGATCCCTCCCAACTCTATGATTCTAATTTCTTACCTTATGAATATGTATATGCAGGGGGCAATTCTGTGCTCTTATTATTGTTCCATCCGCACAAGCCTTTCCGCCTGCCTGATGGAACAATTCCCCCGCCCCACCCCTCGTGCTGTTCTGAGGTTTGTCTGACTTTCCAGAGCAGATATACCATACTTTTCCATACATAAGACCATGTTCTTTTCTTTAAAAATCATGCTAAAAAATTGGGGTCGTCTTATACATGGGTACTACATAGGGTGGACGTTTGATTGGCTGCTGGCGCGGCTGTCGGTAGCTATTGTGCGTGTTATTGGTTGCTGCGTCAATGGGTGGTGTTGATTGGCTGACGCTCTGGCAGTTGGGCAGGCGATTGGCAGCTTCTGCCAGCGACGGGACAGATGGGAGGTGGATTTTGCAACGCATGCAGGTGAGCGATTTTCGGCAATCCCCCCTAAAAAAACCTCAACCCTGGGTAAGGTAAAGGTAAAGGGACCCCTGACCATTAGGTCCAGTTGTGGCCGACTCTGGAGTCGCGGCGCTCATCTCGCTTTATTGGCAGAGGGAGCCGGCGTACAGCTTCCAGGTCATGTGGCCAGCATGACAAAGCCGCTTCTGGCGAACCAGAGCAGCGCACGGAAACGCCGTTTACCTTCCCGCTGGAGCAGTACCTGTTTATCTACTTGCACTCTGACATGCTTTCGAACTGCTAGGTTGGCAGGAGCAGGGACCGAGCAATGGTAGCTCACCCCGTCGCGGGGATTTGAACCGCTGACTTTCTGATCGGCAAGTCCTAGGCTCTGTGGTTTAACCCACAGCGCCACCCGCGTCCCTTCAACCCTGGGTAATCCCCTCCAAAAAAGCTCAACAACTCTGTGCCAT
Organism: Podarcis filfolensis; assembly: GCF_964270895.1. Taxonomy (NCBI): domain Eukaryota; kingdom Metazoa; phylum Chordata; class Lepidosauria; order Squamata; family Lacertidae; genus Podarcis; species Podarcis filfolensis. Next base: position 25,930,861 of record NC_139603.1, on the reverse strand, counting down.
CTCCCCCCATTTTCTTAAATTTGAGTCCCCAAAAATAGGGGGCAACTTATACATGGGGGCGTCTTATAGATGGAAAAGTACAGTAAATGCAGGTGGCATGTGAGTGGGTGAGAGGGATGGGGAAGCCATATTTCACTAGTGGGAGTCCTTGCCCTGCCTTCTTCTAGCATGCTGGATTAGCTGAATCTGGGCCATATTCTTGTTTAGGTAACGATCTGTGCTCCGATTCTCTTTCCTTTGTTTATCAAGGCAAATTGCCAACAACAGCGCGTGTTGAAAAGAAAATTACAACATTTTAAATGTTGCGAGTACAGTTAATGAATGGGAAGTAAACCACACCGTGGGAATACACCAGTGTTCTTGCGTGGGCTTCCCCTTCAGTCAAATTGAGTTTTTTTTGCAACAGCTTTCTGGTGGGCTGCGGCCCCTCTTAATTTACTTAATTCCAAAGTGAAATATTTTCCCCCCATCTCATTGCTACTTTGCATTCTGACTTGAAACATGGGATAGTTCCAAGCCAGGAGACAGGTTTTAAAAAATAAAAATTGCACTGCGTGCCACATTTGAAGTGGTGTGAGCTGTAGTCACAAGGTGCTTGTGCACGATTATCCGGCAAAAAGTTGGCTCTTTGAAGTTTAAGGTTCCTGTGACAAGAGCCAGCTTTCAGAGGTGTGCAGTTTTTTGAAGTAGGGGGTTTTGTTTACTTGTCGTTTGCTTTATTTGGGGAGGAAAGCCAACGTTTTTGCCTGTAAAATGTGTAAGGCTTAAGCGTTGGTGTTAATAGAATTGCAGCTCTGTTTCTTTAAATGCAGACACTTTCAAAGATCAGCCGGCGCCTGAAGTTTGGTTGCAGTCTGGCTCTCCCAAACAGGCAAACAGGGTGAATGGGGGGGGGACTCGTAATTACAGTATATCGAGGTGTCAAATGTCAGTTCCCTAGAAATGGTTCCTATGGAGAGCTTCTATCTTACACCATTTTCCATATCAAAGAAGAGTTACCCTGAGATGTGTTTGGGTGAGAAAGCATTTACCGGTACTAAGGGTGGCAATAGAAACATGTCCCACATCGCAGAAGGATTGTATTCAAAAGAGCCACTGAGTTTTGGCCTGATAAACCTCTTTTAAACCTGAGTTAGTTTGGGCTGTATTCTAACAGACCCTCCAAGTGTCCCTATTTTCCAGTGACAGTCCCAGATTTACAGAAGCCGTCCCAGGTTCTTATTGGATCCCAAAATGTCACCTTTTCCTTAGGATGTCCCTGTTTTCATCAGAGAAATGTTGGAGGGTATGAAGTTATCTGACCCCCTAAGTAAAGGAGATGAGTAACCACACAACCTTTAGAAGACATCTAAAGGCAGAATTTGTTGTTTTTTTTAAGTTTAATGTTTTATTATGTTTTTATATATGTTAGAAAGCACCTAGAGTGGCAGGGGCAACCCAATCAGACTGGCTGAATATAAATATAAATATAGATATAAATAGGACATCCCTATTTTCATTGGAGAAATGTTGGAGGGTATGTTGCAAATGCATTGCATTGATGGTATGCTACACATACCGTAATACAGTTATTTCATAACTTACAAGTAAGTTATGAAATAAATTATGAAACAAATAAGCATATTATTATCACCTTCACTGAATCGATATTGCTTTCAAAGCACTGAATCATAATTGCTTTCAAGGTAATGGGTAAAGTCCATCCAGCTTGATTCTACGCATATTTATTCAGAAGCACCACTATATAAAAATGGGCCTTGGGCTGCAGTTCTATACATTTACCTGAGGGCAAGCCCACGTAAGACAATGAGACTTACTTCTTAGTTTTCATGTATAGCATTGCATTGTTGCAAAAAAGTGTGTGCACAGGATTACAAGCTTTGTGGGTGGAGCACAATTAAGGACTACCTCCTTCCCTCTTTCCTGTTTAAGTCAACCTTCTAAATAATACATTTCGTGACAGAGATTTGGATATCAAAAACATATAAAGATTTTCAGTGGGTGCTCTATAGCATCCTTCCCAGGCTTGAAGCTTCGGCATCTTTCTGCAATCTTGAAAATCATTGGGATTTTATATTAGCAGTTGGAGTCAAAGCAGTAATGGCTTCATGAAATGTTGAGCTTCTCTTTCTTTGGCCTGTACTTCCTTCATCCATGTTTTTCTCCACAACCTACTGTGCATCTGGTTCTTCTCCTACCTTCCTTGGCCCTGCTTAGTCTGCCATTTCTTTTTCCCGGTCGTCCTTGCCTCATTTCTTCCCTGATATATATTTTCTTTCCTCCATCTCTTCCCCCTTTGACCCCTCACCTTGGTCCACACAGTGGCCTGGTTCACACATAACACTAAGTCAAAGCCATGGTTAAGGTCCACGTGGGCACCAAGCAAGAAATTGTGGCCACTTTGCTACTCCACGGTCCTGCTGCTGCATTATAAGGAAGTAAACCATGGTTAGTGTTGTGTCTGAACCAGACTCACGGTTTCTCTCACTCCAAACAAACCATGAGCTGCAGCAAAGGTTTATTCTAGGCTTAGTGCTCGGCAGGGTGTGTGAAGCAAACTCTGAGCCTGGCAACACTAAGCCAAACCACAGGTTTCCCATCAGTAAGATGCTTTTTCACTCATGTTTAGCCATGGTTTGGCTTAGTAGCACATGGAAACGGGGGCATTGTTCCTCCTTGTCCACCCTCCCCTTCAAGCCCTCCTGCTCTATTTGGCAGTAGACTCTCCTGCCCTTCTAGGATGTTACCCCATCGCCTGCGTGCTCCCCTGCGGAGGGTTATGCCACTGTTTTAGAAGCACTATAGAGGAATGCATTTTATTGATCCCAGCTGAAATGAGGTCAATTTTATCCTTTAAAATGTGCACAGATGGAAAAAGCAATCACTTGGACAGAGCCATGGGAATGTGTTTGAATTGGAACGGGGCTTCACCCATCGTTTTCAATGCGACTAAAGCTGAGAACATAATTTCTAGACAGGATGTGTCACGTTTTATGCACATGGATGTCTGCGAAGACTCGTTTGCCAAAGTGCCCAAGGTGTAAAAAGGTTTTAATGACCTCCTAAATTTTCTTTCTTGATTGTCGTGTTGGAAAAGCTCCAGAGGTTAGTCAAACAGGCAGGTTCATTTCTATTATAAACATTCATAGATCAGACCAAATGATAAAGCCCATTGGACCCCTGGCACATTGCTTCATGTATTTATCGCAGCGTTTCTTTTTCTTTTTGTCGGGACTTTCCAGGTCATCAACATTTATTCATGGACAAGCCGGATGCTGCTTTTCCTGAGCCTGGTTGCCGCTTTTACAGTAGTCTTGCTTCCCCATTGTATTTGCCGTCTGGGCAGGATGTCGGACCTGAGAAACTCGTTTCTTGTGGAAGGGGACTCAATTAGTTATCCAACTGACCCTTGAGATATACTCATTATTTAGTTAAACTAGGAGTGTTTGATTGATTCAGTGCAGATATACATTGTTGTGCTTCTCTACAAGTGACACAAGATGTTTCAGCTGTTTTGTGACTATGCCACTGAATATGTGTTTGGCAAAGAAAGGTACATACATAGTATTTTTGCATTGTTATCAAACGTGGGAAATGTTTAAAAGGGCATGTCTGGAAGATCAAGTGAAAACACTGGTGAAAATTTGATAAACAGAACTTTAAAGATGTATGCAAATGTTTCTGGAACATTGTATTTGCTTGGTAAAACTTATACATGTGCATGTTTGTATATATATATGTTGGAATAGCTTAGTCAGTAGAGGATGAGACTCTTAATCTCAAGCTCATGAGCCCCACGTTGGACAAAAGATTCCTGCATTGCAGGGGATTGGACTAGATGACCCCTGTGGTCTCTTCCAACTCTACAATTTCATACATGTGTGTGTGTATGTGTTCAGTTAATTAAAAATAAATAAAAGTGCATGGCTGGATCTGACAGGTTAAATATTATGCCACCAGATAGCTTTAAAAACTTTTTTAAAATCTGCATCTCCCCCCCCCCAAATATTCTTCTATATTGCTTTCAAAGAGAATAAAATGACATTCAGGGATGCTTCTGTCTACCCCCCACCCCAGCATTTTCATCCTTATCATGCAAAGTCAAAGATTTTTTGCGAACAAATTTTCCATAATGCATTGAGGTACGTTATTTTCACTTAGAAAGCACATGTTTCCCTAAAATAAGGATTTTTGTATACATTAGTTTTCGGAAGATATGCATTGCAAAATTCAGTGAAGTGTGAACTTCAAAGGATGCTGTGTCTCAGTTTGCATATTGTTTCAGAAAATGTGGATTCGGTAGGTTCCCATTTGAAGGCAAACTGGACTGGATTCCTTCTCCCTTTCTACTGTGACGTCCCAGTGCTTTCAATAGGACTTGCTTCCTAGAGAGTGTGCGTAGGATTGCAGACTTAGATGTACAAACACTGCAATTCTACGCACATATGACACTTACCTGAGAGTGAACTCAAAGGAATAAGCTGCCCGGTACTTAAATACACAAGGTATCAAAGGGTACAAGACATTAGCATCTGGCAGTAGCATTAACATTGTGATCAGTCTCTACTTCCATGCAAAATAAAATAATCCACACTAATGTAAATGAAAAGTAGGCATTAAAAATATATATATATTTCTTGGTCCCTGGGCAGAGTGCTGGCAGGCAGAGAGGTTCTGCTTGATCAAACAGTGTGTGTTATGAACTGAATTTGATTTTATTGCTTTCCAAAACGCTGTCCAAGATAGAGTTGGGTTTTTTCTTCGCCTTCTTCTTCTGCAAGAGGAGACCAACTCATCTTAGTGTGTGTTTTTCCTCACCCTGCTGACCCTGGCCAAAGCAAAGGGAATTTGCCAAGTGAATGTATAGCCCCCAAAGTAGATCCAGCTAGCTTCACCATAGCAGCAATTGCGATTACCACAGTCGCGAAGCTGTTGGCAGTGGAAATAAACCTGTTTCCAAAAAGCTGTCATGGCAGAGACACCCACACACTTGAGAAATGGCACAGAAGTGGCCGAGGGTTTTTAAAAATGGAAATAAAATGTTACATTCTTCACAACAAGAAACTGTTCTTATTACTCAGCCGCACATTACTGAGCAGATAGAACGCTTCTAAGATAATCTAACAGACCGGATCTCATGTTTAGGTGCCATAGATGATAGGTAGATGATAGATAGATAGATAGATAGATAGATGATAGATAGATAGATAGATATAGATAGATAGATGATAGATGGGAACCCATAACCCTAGAAATTAATATATGGTAGGATTTTGATTATTTTGGATGTAAACGGAGAAATACAAGCTGCAGAGGAATTCCTGAGCTAGCCTAAGCAAAATGACTTGGTGAAACTAGGGCCATTAAGAAACAATAGAGGGCCATTGGCGATGCAGAAGAACTGCCCTCCCCTCTTGCCCTGAGATATGAACAGAGACTGGGGGTTTGGAAGGCTGCCAGGGTAACTGGGTATGAGGTGACAGGAAAAGAATTTTTAGCAGGGTGTTCTGGAAAGGAGGAAGAAGAAAGACTGGGATCCATTTTGGGCAGGCTGGCTGAAGGCGGCCTGCAATGCTGTGGGGTACAAGCTCCTCTTGAAATGACCATGTTGTAAGATCTGGACTTTCTCCATGCAGACTCCACGCATTTTTTAAAGCTACAACAGACTCCACTGTGTCTCAGTTCTCCAAAGGAACACAGGCCCTGGGTGAGTGCCTGGAACCCCCTGGGCTCTTGCCACTGCTAGGCAGAGACAGGGAGCACCTAACTTTTGTATGTGTATTGCTCCACTGAAATAATTGTCTGTCTCCAATTTGTCATCGCTTATCAGTAAAAGTTACAAATGGGAGGGGAATACACTTCAGTTTGCATATTAATGGGAACCTACCTAATTCACACTTTCTGAAAAAATACATGAACTTCAGCACTGCTATCTTTGAAAATGTTCACTTTTCCTGAATTTCGCAATGACATCCCTCAGTCAAAGATGGTGCACAAAAAATGCATATATTTGGGTCAAGTGTACATGAAATATACTTATTAGCAAAAAGAATGTGGAAAAAATGCATTATATTAGGGGAAGATCCTTGCAAAAATGAGTGTATTTGGCAAAACTGGATGCAAAAATGTGTATAACGAGTATGCTCTAAAATGCTAATGAAGTTTTGTGAGAGGACTTATTTTAAAAACCAAAACCAAAGCACACCATACAAATCAAAGCCCTTAAGATAGAGACTAGGAATCCTGGGACTTAATTTGTTCCAAAGCTTTGGATGATGACAATATGATGGTAAACAAATGGAATTTGATCCCTATTCCATCCCAGAGCCAGAGTCCTTAATGAGGTGGTCTACTGTGTTTTGTGGAAGAAATTGTGATGGGGAGGGAGGCTGCCTCATTGACAAGGAGGCTGGTGTTTGGCCAACAATTCCCCATTAATATATTTCAAACTATACACTTTATTTCGTACCATTTCCTCTGTTGTGGTGGAGAGCTAGCCTCTGCATCTGTGGCAAGCACCTGAAGATTGTCCAGGTAATGTTTCCCCTTTTCTTTCCTCCGAAAGCTCGTTTTCAGCCTGGTACATGCACTCCAAAGACTGTGGAGACCTAGCCAGATTTGCAGGAGCTGGGAAGTCTGTGTCTTCATCTGTACTTCAGTGCACTCTAGTGTTGATAATCCAAACATATATTGGGAAGTCTATTGCTCATTAATGAGTGCTTCTTGTTTCCTCCCAACATCCAGGCTAGTCCATTATTTGGGGCAGAATAGTATCTGTATGTTGCATATCACAAGAACCTTTGTCAGGGCACTGTGATACGTTCAAAGTTAACATTGGCCCTTTAGGCAATCTAAACCTAATGGTTTTCCTAGAAATGGATTATAGGAACACAGGACACTGAGCTTTAGCTCAGTTGGTAGAGCATGAGACTCTTAATCTCAGGCTCATGGGTTTGAGCCCCATGTTGGGCACAAGATTCCTGCATTGCTGGAGGTTGTACTAGATGACCCTCATGGTCCCTTCCAACTCTACACTTCTACGAGTCTATAAGCATGCTCATCTAGTTAAGGTGTGTAGCAAAAAACAAGGTTCTGTCATAAACTTCAAAATTCTATACCTTAAAAAAATGGTATCTGTTGGTGCACGCAATATACCGGTGTCTGATGTCCTGAAAAGTGTTGTGTTGTTTTGTTTTTGTTTTCATTATGTATTTATTATCTATTGTTCAGCCCAGACACTGAGATTCAGCTCCAAGGGCCTTCTGGCAGTTCCCTCACTGGGAAAAGTGAAGTTCCAAGTAGCTAGGGAGAGGGCCTTCTCAGCCCACCCTGTGGAACGCCCTCCCATCAGATGTCAAGGGTTTTAGAAGACATCTGAAGGCAGCCCTCTATGGGGAAGTTTTTTTATGTTTGATGTGTTTTAATTTGTTGGAAGCCACACAGAATGGCTGGGACAACCCAGTCAGATGGGCAGCATATAAATAATGAATTATTATTATTATTCTTATGCATTTTTATCTCGTATTTCTATGCTGTGAATCACCCTGAAATCTATGGATGAAGGATGGTATACAAATTTAATGAAAGTGTAATGCTGGTGGTCAACAAAAGAGGTTTAAAGACTCTTTTCAAGGCAGATCTAAAAATATGTAGTATAAACACCAACAGCTGGGAAACACTGGCCTGCGAGAGCTCCAATTGGAGAACAGCCTTTACCAAAGGTGCCAGGGTTTTGAAGACGCTCAAACTCAGGAAGAAAGGGAGAAACATGCTAAGAGAAAGACATGCTTGGCAAACCCTCACCGTGATCAACTCCCATCCAGAAACCTATGTCCCCACTGTGGAAGGACGTGTGGATCCAGAATTGGCCTCCACAGTCACTTACGGACCTACTGTTAAGACCGCATTCATGGAAGACAATCTTACTTGGCTACGAGTGATTGCCAAAGAAGAAGAAGAGACAAATTTAATAAACAAACGAACCAACCAATCAACCAATACACCACAGTGAAATCCACTCCACACTAAACCCCCAACTCCCAGGAGGCCGATTAGGAAGATAATGGTTAGTCTTCTCCAGTATTTAACAGATATCAACAGTGACAACATATTTCTGTGGCTGGAAGAGCAGACATTCTCATGGTTTTTAGATTTACTAGTTTCAAATACTTACTGGACCATGTAGTTCACTGAAAAGCTTTGGGGTAATTTGCTATATCTCAACTTAGTGTATCCATTTTGGGATTGTTCTAAGAATAAAATGAAACAAGGGGAACATGCCACTTGTATTGTCCTCAGCTCCATGGACCAAGGATGGTGTCAGGGAACTGTCATCTGAGACGAAGGAGGTGAAAGGGCTCATGGAGGGTGAGAGAGACCACTCAGCGGAGGAGGGGACCAGCAGGGGGAGAAGTGGAGTTACAAGGGAAAGTGAGTCGGAGGGAGAGCTCAGAGATACTTCAAGCGGGAACAGTGGAGAGGTTTCAGGACCTCCCGTAGGCACACCCACTCCTCGGCGGAAACTGTCACGCCGAGAGTCCAGAAGACGCGTTTCCGTCAAGGAGCTTTTATGCTGGAAGAAGTTCCGTAAACGCCCACTGTCCGATTCAACGAGCGATTGATGGAGCCATGCTTAAGGAGCTCCATCACAGACAGAGGTTTGGGAACTTAGCCAAACTCTGAGGGATCAGGATTTTACGCACAAGCAGCTCACCATCCCATCACAGCAATCGGACAGTCCCTGAAAGCAGCTTGTGCAGAGAGGCATCATGAGCAACCCAGCTGGAGCCGGAGGAGCAGCAGGAGCTGGAGAAGGTCCAACTCTGGAAGAAAGGTACAGAGTTTTGGAACTCCAGCTAGCAATGCAAACGGCGAGGCTAGAAGAAAGGAGGGCGCAGGATGCAGAAAAGGCAAAAGGCGCTACACTAGCAAGAAAGATGCCAGGAATGGTGCAGAAGTTTGGGGGGGACCCCAGGAACTACCAAGCCTTTAGGACAGAGATGCAGTATGCTCTTGAACTGCAGTTTAACGACTTTCCCGATGAGGCATCGCGAGTGGCGTTTGTGATTGGCCATCTCGAAGGGGGGGCTAGAGACTGGGTCCGGCCCCTGATGGCAGGGAATAGTGACATGCTGAAGGACGCGAGGAAGTTTTTTCGCGCCATGGATTTGATGTTTTCCAGCGAGATTGAACAGGGACTGGTGCGCAGACAATTGATGGCTTGCAAACAGGGGAGCCGATCGGTTCGTGAGTACTGGACTGAGTTTACAATGTTGATACATAAATTGGGGTGGGACCTATCGGCGGAACCCATTCAAATGCTCTTTGAAGAGGGGCTTTCTTCGGCGGTGAAAGACGAACTTTCCCGGGCGCCCAGGGCGGAGTCTATGGACCAGCTGACCAAATCAGCGCTGACCATTGGAGCGCGCCAGGAGGCAAGAGCCTTGGAGAAGCGGGAGGGGAAAGGAGAGCGTTGGAGGGATTTCCGCATTCCAGAGATTCCAGAACCCAGTTTCCCGCCCGGAGAGCCGATGGAAGTTGGAACAGCGCGCGCGCGCGCAGTTTCAAATCCCAGTGAAGGGAGGAAGAAGGAGGGAAAGAGCGCCAAGAAATGTTACCTCTGCCAGCAGCCAGGTCACTTTGCCAGAGTCTGCCCACAAAGAAAGGAATGGCAAGGGATGGCGGGAGCTGTTGGGGGGAAGGAGGAGGAAGTCCAGGAGCCAGTAAAAGCCAACGCCTGTCTGCCGCTGTCAGGGCACTGCAGACAGGCCAAGGAGCAGTAAAAGTGCCCACTCCGGAACCTCCAAGACCAGCTCTAGTAATAGAGGTGCTGCTAGAGCTGGCAAACGGATACCCACTAAAGACCAAGGCGCTGTTGGACTCAGGCAGCTCCTGTAATTTTATGAGCAAGGAGTTTGCAGCTGAACACCAGATACAGACACTCCCTTTAAGCAACCCCCTGCAGGTCACCACGATCGATGGGAGGGAGCTGTTGGGGGGAGAAGTTAGCCTACAGACCGTCCCAATGGTTATGAGGGTGGCAAGGCACACTGAAAGGATAGCGTTCAATGTAGCCACCCTGGGAGGGGCGCCAGTCATTTTGGGAATGAGCTGGCTAGCGTTGCATGACCCGCTAGTGGGCTGGCATCAGAGAGTGGTCTCCTTTGGGTCAGCACATTGCCTGGAGCACTGCAAAGAGGGAAAGGTGCCAGAAGGGGCAAAAGCCTCCCTAGCAGGGATGGAAGTGGCGGACAAAGGGAAGGTGCCCAAACAATACGCTGACCTGAGCAAGGTCTTCAGCGAAAGGGAAGCAGATAAACTACCACCGCATAGAGACTTTGACTGCCAAATTAACCTGGTCCCTGGGGCCCAGCTCCCCGTGGGCAAGCTGTACGCCATGTCAGACAGGGAAATGCAGGAGTTGAGGGAGTTTATTGACAAAAACCTGAAGAGAGGTTTCATCAGAGAGTCCAGAGCGGTGGGGGGCAGCCCAGTGTTTTTTGTGGACAAAAAAAACACGGATAAACCGAGATTGATCGTGGACTACCGGCGGCTGAATGCCGTGTCAGAACCAGTGACTTTCCCCATGCCCAGGATTGATGACATTTTGACCAGGGTGAGGAAGGGAAAGATATTCACGAAACTGGACCTGAGAGGAGCGTACAACCTGATACGAATAAAGAAGGGGGATGAATGGAAGACAACGATGTTCACCCCCCTAGGGGCTTTCGAATATCTCGTTATGCCCTTTGGATTACAAGCAGGCTCCGCCTGTTTTCAATCGCTCATGAACCATGTACTGGGACCTTTGCTCTACAAGAATTGCGTGGCGTTTCTCGATGACGTGCTGATATATTCAGAGAATGAGAAGCAGCATGTAAAGGATGTCAGGGAAGTGCTGAGCCAGCTGCAAGCAAACCAGTTGTGGGTGAAATTGGAGAAGTGTCAGTTCCACGCCAAGGAGGTGGAATTCCTGGGGTACCGCCTATCAGACAAGGGATTAGCCATGGATCCAGGCAAGGTACAGGCGGTGCTGGAATGGAAGACACCGAAAACGAAAAAAGATGTGCAAAGGTTCTTAGGGTTTGGGAACTTTTACCGTAAATTCATCAAGAACTTTGCCCACTTAACGGCTCCCATCACGGACTGTCTGAGCAGCAAGAAGAAATTTGTTTGGACGGCGGAGGCGGAGCACGCTTTTGAGGAATTGAAAAAGGCATTCACTTCGGAAGAACAGCTCCTGCATGTGGATTTACAAAAACCCATGAGAGTGGAAACTGATGCCTCAGACCGCGCGGTGGGGGCGGTGCTGCTTCAGCCAGGGAGCAATAAGTCGGAATGGAGACCGTGTGCCTTCTTTTCGCGTAAGCTGAACAAATCCGAGAGGAACTACACGGTATATGACCGAGAACTACTCGCCATTCACGAAGCGTTCCGGAGATGGAGACACTTACTAATTGGTGCACAGCATAAGGTACAAGTATGTACGGACCACAAGAATTTGGAGTATTGGAGAACGGCACGAGTGCTCAACCAACGACAAGTGAGATGGGCCCAGGAGTTCTCCAAATTCCATTTTGAAATCTGCTATGTGCCAGGTCCAGAAAACATCAGAGCGGACGCTCTCTCTCGCAAACCTGAATATTTGGAGGGGGAGGGAGCGCCAGAAGAGAGACATATTATCCCAGAGGACCACTGGGTGTGTGGTGCGGCCTGGGTGGGGCAAAGAGAACTGGTAGAGGGAACGGTAAATGATGAGTACGCCCAGGATAAGCTCAGAGGTTTAAGGGGAGAGGGAGAAGACCCCGGAGGTTTTGAAGAAAGAAACGGGGCATTGTATTACAAAGGGGCGCTATATATACCCGAAGGGGAATTGAGGGGGAGAGTACTCAAACAGCTGCACGACAATCCCACAGCGGGGCATTTTGGGCAACACAAGACCATGTGGTTGGTGACCAGGGAGTTTTGGTGGCCCAAGGTGAGGGAGGATGTACGGGAGTATGTGAGAAGGTGTGACCAATGCCAGAGAGCCAAAGGAGAAAGGCGGGCACCAGCGGGATATTTAGAACCGTTACCCACACCAGAACGACCGTGGGAGGCGGTGTCGATAGATTTTATGACTGATCTGCCCAAATCCCAGGGGAAAACCGCCATACTAGTCGTAGTAGACCAGTTAACTAAGATGGGTCACTTTGTAGCTTGCTCACATGCAGTCACGGCGGAAGAGACAGCAAAATTGTTTGTAGAACATATTTTTAGGCTGCATGGCGCCCCCTTGAGGCTGGTTTCCGACAGAGGGAAACAGTTCACGTCCAGGTTCTGGAGGAAGCTTATGAGCTTGTTGCACGTAGAGGTCAACTTTTCGACTGCCAGGCACCCTGAGACCAATGGGCAGGCGGAGAGGGCAAACGGTATCCTTCAACAATACCTGAGGTGTTATGTCAATGACAGAGAAAACGATTGGGTCGAAAAGTTGGCACTAGCGGAATTTGCTTACAATAATGCAGAGAATGTGTCCACCGGGATGAGCCCCTTTTTGGCTAATTATGGGTGCCACCCCAGGGCGTTTCCAGGGGAAGGAGGAGAGAGATGGAGTGTTCCGGCCGCTGAACTTTTTGTAGAAGAAATGGAAGCGATCCATCGTCAACTCCAACACAACTTAGAAAGGGCCAAAGAAGAATATAAGAGGCAGGCAGACAAGAGCAGAAGGGAAGGTGAAACAATTAGGGTGGGGAGTCGGGTCTGGCTATCAACCCAAGGGTTGCCGTTCAAGGGTAGTTGCAAGAAATTGAGACCCAAAAGATTGGGACCATTTGAGGTCATCCAACAGGTCAACCCAGTGGCTTTCAGACTCCGGTTACCGAACCACATGAAACTGCACCCAGTATTCCACAGGTCATTACTGTCACCATACAGGGGGGAAGGTGAAGGGGTATCCACACGGGGGCCAGCCATAGAAGAAAGGGAAAGCCGCAACTATGTGGCGGAAATCATCGACTCCAGGTGGAAGGGTAATCAGGTGGAGTATTTGGTCGCGTGGGAAGGGGAACCGGAGTCGGAAAACACCTGGGTGAAGGCAGAGGAGGTCCATGACGAGGTCTTGATCGAAACGTTCCACCAAAGGTTCCCCAGGAAACCTCAACCAGTAGCGAGGTTCCGGAGGGAGTACTTTGGCACCACCGACGATGAGGAGGAACTGGAGGGATTCAGGGAATCGGAGTTGGAAGAGGGTACAGACTCCGAGGAGGAGGAGTACTTGGAAACCGGGAACAGCAAAAGGTGGAGGGAAGTGTTCGAAACTTCGGAAGATGAGGGAGGTTCCTTCAGGGGTTTTGCTCCCTCGCCTCCCGCAGAGGAGGGGAGGGAAGGGGGTGAAGGGGGCCCTAGAGGGGAGGTGGATGTCAGGGAACTGTCATCTGAGACGAAGGAGGTGAAAGGGCTCATGGAGGGTGAGAGAGACCACTCAGCGGAGGAGGGGACCAGCAGGGGGAGAAGTGGAGTTACAAGGGAAAGTGAGTCGGAGGGAGAGCTCAGAGATACTTCAAGCGGGAACAGTGGAGAGGTTTCAGGACCTCCCGTAGGCACACCCACTCCTTGGCGGAAACTGTCACGCCGAGAGTCCAGAAGACGCGTTTCCGTCAAGGAGCTTTTATGCTGGAAGAAGTTCCGTAAACGCCCACTGTCCGATTCAACGAGCGATTGATGGAGCCATGCTTAAGGAGCTCCATCACAGACAGAGGTTTGGGAACTTAGCCAAACTCTGAGGGATCAGGATTTTACGCACAAGCAGCTCACCATCCCATCACAGATGGGATTAAAATGTAATCAAGAGCAGGATCCAGCTTGTTCCAGAAGTTCTAAATGGATAGGGAAGGAATAGAGGAATTCATTTTTAACAGAAAAAGCACAACAATTTTTTGTAAAACTCCTGGCGTTTTGTAATACAAAAATTTATGTCATCAAGATATGCCTAATATATTTTGGATTTCCCTACCCCATAATTAAAAAAAATATTTTCCCCCTTCCAGGTATGGTTTTTGGAGCATTTTCATATTTAATATCACATAGGCTATTAAAGTTCACTTTGAAATCCCCAACCTGATTATTCTTTAAAGCTAGTGGCACACTTTGCTACAATATGGCATTCCATTCAGGCTCCGCAGTCCTCAAATGATTATTTCATGGCTAGTCCCACTAGAGGACTGAAGATAAGGCAATTCCAGCAAGTATCCAAAACTAGGAAGTCCCTTTTAAGACAGAAAGTTTGTAAGTTGTGCCAATTATGGACACAGAACCATGCAAGGGGGGGGGGAAACCCCTCTAATGAACAGGCAATTGAAATTCTCCCCCCTTTCGTCAGCCAGTATATTTTAAATAAATTACTATAGTAATTATATTTTATGAGCATGAGTCATTTTTCTGTTTTTAAAGAAGTACTTCACTCTACCCATCTTTTTAGTATATTTCCACTTGGTGTGGTTTGGCTGTAAGAAGCCATGTGGCAGCTGGTTTCTTGAAAATATTTTTAAAAGAGCCAGACTCTTCAGTTCTGGAATACCTGTGGACCACATATAGGGACATAATTGCAAACATCTGTCCACCCACCTATGAAAGAGCTAAGAGAAGCCGTTATGAAAGAAGTAGAGAATTGTAAGCTCAGTTGCGAGTCAAGAAACTACAGCTCTCTGCCCAACTATGTCTGCTTATTTTAGGGCTGAAAAACACTAATAAGTTAAGAGATACAATTTAATTGTAGGCAGCTGATGAATAGGTAGGTGTTCTGAGCACTGTCAGAAGGTTGTTCTTGATGAGGGACCATTTCATACCCGAGGAAAAGGCTTATCACTTGTAGCTAAACATAAGAAGGGTCTGTTAGACCAGGTCAATGGCCTATCTAGTTGAGTGCTCTTTTCACACAGATGTTTATGGCAAGCCTGGAAGCAAGACCTGAAGGCAATTGGTAATCAGAGGCTCACTATGTCCAACTGTAAAGGTAGAAGAGGGCCAGCTCACCCATGAGGCAAGCTGAGGTCACACCCTTGAGCTGCAGGATCATAGGGGCAGCAGATCTGGCCTCCAGGGAATGTATCGCCTGCAGTGCCAGCTATGGTACACTCCTTACCAGAGAGCCAGTGTGGTGTAGTGGTTAAGAGCAATAGACTCGTAATCTGGGGAACCGGGTTTGCGTCTCCGCTCCTCCACATGCAGCTGCTAGGTGACCTTGGGCTAGTCACACTTCTTTGAAGTCTCTCAGCCCCACTCACCTCACAGAGTGTTTGTTGTGGGGGAGGAAGGGAAAGGAGAATGTTAGCCGCTTTGAGACTCCCTAGGATAGTGATAAAGCGGGATATCAAATCCAAACTCCTTCCTTATTCCTTCCTTCTTCCTTCCTTGGAGGCTGAATCAGCACCGCAGCAGCCCTCCAATGCCACCTCTACAGTGGCCTTTAGGCAAGAGGGGGCGCCATTTTGTGGTTCGCCTCAGATGCCAAAGTGTCCTGGGCTGGCCTTGTGGTAGAACATAGCCAATGATATCCCCATGTCTAATCCTCTTTTAGAGCCTTCCAAGTTGGTGCCCATCACTTGCTCCTGTGGGAGCAAATGCTATAGTTTAACTGTCCACTGTGGGCAGAAGTGCTTTCTTTTGTCTGTTCTGAATCTCCCCAAACTCAGCTTTATTGGATGCCCCCAAGTTCTAGTATTGCATAGGGACAGACACCTCTTCCCTTCCCTTTCCCTTCTGTTTCCCCTACCCCTACCTGAATTGGCCGCCGAGACCATATAACGCCGGTCCTGAAAGACCTACATTGACTCCCACTACATTTCCCGGCACAATTCAAAGTGTTGGTGCTGACCTTTAAAGCCCTAAACAGCCTTGGCCCAGTATATCTGAAGGAGCGTCTCCACCCCCATCGTTCAACCCAGACACTGAGGTCCAGCTCCGAAGGCCTTCTGACAGTTCCCTCCCTGCAAGAAGTGAAGCTACAGGGAACCAGGCAGAGGCCCTTCTCGGTAGTGGTGCCCACCCTGTGGAACACCCTTCTATCAGATGTCAAGGAAATAAACAACTATCTGACTTTTAGAAGACATCTGAAGGCAGCCCTGTTTAGGTAAGTTTTTAATGTTCGATGTTTTATCGTGTTTTTAATATTCTGTTGGGAGCCGCTCAGAGTGGCTGGGGAAACCCAGTCAGATGGGTGGGGTATAAATAATTTATTATTATTATTATTATTATTATTATTATTATTATTATTATTATTAATTTTATTTATTGGCATACTGGGAGATGGGACTGGCTTAGCCACTGCTGAATTTGACAGGCAGCTGTGGCTGCTCCCACCCATTCCCCTCCCCAAGAGGAAATCGCAAGGTTGTCATTTGGCAGGTCCGTTGCCAAACCATGGATTATCTGATTATGGTCTCTGATTAAAAGATCATTACTGGATTCTGTAGGAAACACAAAACGTTTAGCTTCTCCAAGGGAGCTTTCTCCAGACTCTTTCCCCACCGCAGCCTCTTGCGTGAAAGAAAGCTTTGCATGGAGCTCAGTTGAATCCATTTAAATCACCTAAGAGTCTTGATGCAGGGAGTCCTTGCTAGGTTGAGAAATTCCAGTGGGAATGCCCATATATGTGCCTGGGCTTTCTCATTAATGTCAGTCCTGGGAACAGTCCTGAACATATATTTCTTATCATGCCCGGAAATGCCACGCCACAAAATCTGTGGAGAAGCCTACGCATGTGGGAACACTGCTGCATCCAAAATTATTGTACAAGCTCTTTTAATTTAAATGGGATTTTCGCATAATGGCTAGTGACTCCACTCAGAGAAATGAGAAGTTCCAGGAGCACAGGGCTTACCTGGTTTTGGTTTCCTTGGAGGCTTAAGGAATTTTGTAATATTCGAGATTATTCACAAGTATGCGAGTTGAACAGGAGTGTACTCCCCACAAAGGTATTTTCTATGAGGTCATGGGGCCTTGAGATTCAGCTTTGTATGTCAGACCTGGAGTTGGACATCCTCTATGTCTCCCACCTCACACAATCCCAATATCACATCATTCTTAGCTGGGGAATGGAGGCATGCCAAACTAACCCTCTAATATTGACAGGCCCTGATGGGAGTTGTAGTCCAAAACATCTGGCAGGCCATCAGATTAGTGAAGACTGTTTTAAGTATTAGCTCCCGTAGGATACCCAACCTGAAGACTCTGGGCTAGAAGCTTGTGGCTTTCCTAATTCAAAATATGCTTGACAACTGGCTGTCAGGGAAGTATCTCTGACTCTGCTAACCCTCTCCCTTTCCAAATCCACAATCTTACGACACTATAAATCCAAAACATCCATGGAGACCCACATAGTTCTGTTCCAGGAGAAGGAAACTTCACATGCAGATGGAAGGTTCTCTTATTGAATGTTTTGGCTAGTTTGAGAGTACATATGTTGTGCATTTCCATAACAAAAGCTAAAATTTCTCTGCTGGTAGGATAGAGTAGGAAACGTCCTGTGCCATGGTTTGGATCATGGCCAGTGTGTTGAGCGCTGAGACCTAAATGTGTTTTAAAAAAAAAAAAAACATTAGAAAAGATAAACCCCAAATGTTAAACAAGAAAACAATAATAATAAAGATGACTTTTTTTCTTGGTATGTCTGTTAGTCGCAGTGCGCATTATTATGCATTATGAATTAACTTGTCAGAAGAAAATTTGCCTACACACACACACACAAACAAACAAACAAACAAACAAACACACTCACTTACTTTGGGGATTGGCATGTTGGTCAATTCTGAGTTTTCTTAGTTCTTCATTTTTCCAGCCTTAAATTCAGTACTCCACAATTCCACATCAGTTTGTGATTTATTTATTTTTTAAAAGTGTCCTAATAAAAATTCATCATTTCAATGAAAATTTCTCCTAATATATACATCATGGTAAGCAGCTTTGTCAAAATCAGGCTTCCTCAATGTTGCCCCTCCAGATGTTTGGAGACTACAATTCCCATCATCCCTGACCACTGGTCCTGCTAGCTAGGGATCATGGGAGTTGTAGGCCAAAAACATCTGGAGGGCCCAAGGCTGAGGAAGCCTGGTCTAAATCATTTTTTGTCTAAAGCCCAGCAAACATCTGTGGTGATGGGGACCTCTTATTCCTGTCCCAAGCAGTGGTGTTGCATGGGGAGGACCAGAGGGAAAGTGGCCCTGGGCTCATGGGGGGGCACATTTTGCTCATCACTGCCCCACCAGCCCCTTGCTGCTTTGCGATGATGCAGGGCTGCATGAGGAGGATAATAATAATATTATTTATACCCCGCCCATCTGGCTGGGTTTCCCAGGCAATGGGCAATGGCTGCAGGCAAGCAGGGCTTGGCCCTATTTGGCTGTGGGGGTTCACTCCAGCAGCGTTGGGGGGGGCTCCATTCACCTTCCACCCCCTGTCCCCCATGAACGTGATGCCGCTGGTCCCCAAGACTGCTTCTTAAGTTGCTTCCCCCCCTTTTTGCATTCTTTTTTTTCCTTCAAATTTTTTTTATTAGTTTTCCAATAATTTTTTTAAACAAACAAACAAATACACAAACAAACATGAATCTCAGCCTATTTAAACCAATCTTAGTAACTTTGTTAAGTGACTTCCCCATATCCCCCTGGTTGAATTTCAATGTATATCATTTTAACAGTTTTCCAAAACCAATGTTCTTATAAAATTAACTTAATCACTTAACATCTTTCTCTCTTCCAAATTTGGCATTAAACATATTAATTAATCACATCACATATTTAAATCCTAAGCCTATCTGATATTTGCAAGCTTTCCCATTAAGTTAACTTAACATATTTAACTAAATAGTCTTTGAATTTCATCCATTCCTCCTGGTAATCCTCCTCCTCCTGGTCGCGGACTCTTCCCGTCAGGTCGGCTAGCTCCGGAAAATCCATCATCTTCATCTGCCACCCTTTCTACATTCTTGTAACTCATGTAGGCAGCAGCAAGGAGAAACGGTTATAGAGACGATGAACAGTGAACTACCAGAAGCTCTGCTAGACACCCTTGAAGATCGCAGTCAAGAAACCTACTAAAGTAATACAGTGGTACCTTGGATTACAGACGCTTCAGGTTACAGACGCTTCAGGTTACAGACTCCGCTAACCCAGAAATAGTACCTCGGGTTAAGAACTTTGCTTATGGGTGAGAACAGAAATTGTGTGGCGGCGGCACAGCGGCAGCAGGAGGCCCATTAGCTAAAGTGGTGCTTCAGGTTAAGAACAGTTTCAGGTTAAGAACAGACCTCCAAAACGAATTAAGTTCTTAACCCAAGGTACCACTGTATGGGAAAACTGCCCTGGCAGCACCTTGGGAAATGCAGAGTACACCACTTATATCAGGGGCCAGCAAAGTTTTTCAGCAGGGGGCCGGTCCACTGTCCTTTAGACCTTATGGGGGGTCAGACTATATTTTTTTGGGGGGGGGATTGAACGAATTCCTATGCCCCACAAATAACCCAGAGATGCATTTTAAATAAAAGGACACATTCTACTCATGTAAAAACACCAGGCAGGCCCCACAAATAACCCAGAGATGCATTTTAAATAAAAGGACACATTCTACTCATGTAAAAACACCAGGCAGGCCCCACAAATAACCCAGAGGTGCATTTTAAATAAAAGGACACGCTGATTCCCAGACCGTCCACGGGCCGGATTTAGAAGGGGATTGGGCCAGATTCGGCCCCCGGGCCTTAGGTTGCCTACCCATGACTTATATTGTTAAGAAGATTCCTTTACAATTCATAATTTTTCAGCTGTACAAGTTGCTAACTTGGTACAGCTGAGGATTTGGGTGTGAACGGAACTCTCTTAGCTTATAAAAAACAACCACCGCTGTGGCAGATCTGGTGAAGGGACTTTCCCTCCGGGTGTGGCCCCCGGTTGTAAGCGTTTCTCAGAAAAGAGCCCTGAAAGCCTGCCACCACGGGGTAAACGTAGCTTGAAAAAAGACTTCAGTTTGTCCAACTATTTGGGAGGTTTTCTGAAGCCCAGCAGACAAGGAGCCCTCCCTTCAGCTCAGCTCTAGAAATATTAAACCACAAGGAGATTTAGGTTTACTTCCTCAAAGCCTCTAGAACGTAAAAATAAACTTACGAAATATCCTGAGAACACAAGCTTGACAACCGTGTAGACTGGGGAGGATTTTAGAGAGACATTCCTTTCAAAAACCAATGAAGCTATATAGCTTGGTGGAAGAACAACTACTTTGCATGTAGAAGGTTGCAGGTTCAATCCTTGTTTTTTTCCAGGTGTGGCTGGGAAGAATATCGTGTCTGAATTCGTGGAGAACTGCTGTCAGTCAGTGTATACATTACCAAGCTAGATGGAGCACTGGTCTGATTTGGTATAAGGTTTATTTCTATGTTTCCTATGCTTGGTCTATGTACAGTGGTACTTCAGGTTAAGTACTTAATTTGTTTCGGAGGTCCGTACTTAACCTGAAACTGTTCTTAACCTGAAGCACCACTTTAGCTAATGGGGCCTCCTGCTACTGCTGCGCCACCAGAGCATGATTTTTGTTCTCATCCTGAAGCAAAGTTCTTAACCTGAAGCACTATTTCTGGGTTAGCAGAGTCTGTAACCTGAAGCTTTTGTAACCTGAAGCGAATGTAACCCGAGGTACCACTGTACAGCTTTCCTCTTGTGTGTGAAAGGTTTGGACAGAGAGTTAATGTCTGAACAGGGGGAAGTGTTCCTTGCCAAGATACAGTGGTACCTCGGGTTAAGTACTTAATTCGTTCCGGAGGGCCGTACTTAGCCTGAAACTGTTCTTAATCTGAAGCACCACTTTAGCCAATGGGGCCTCCTGCTGCTGCCACGCCACCGGAGGACAATTTCTGTTCTCATCCTGAAGCAAAGCTCTTAACCCGAAGCACTATTTCTGGGTTAGCAGAGTCTGTAACCTGAAGCGTATGTAACCTGAAGCGAATGTAACCCGAGGTACCACTGCATTTAAAAAAAAAAGTTGGGAAAAGAAAGGAAAGCAACAAAGTCACACCCTAGAGATATCTGCAAATGAAGTGCAATCTAAATTAGCTAGTTGCATTTAACCTGCTTAAGTAGACACTTGGGTTTCAGAGCATGTGTAGAGTTCCATGCAGGAAAATGGTTATGAGAGAGAGAGAGAGAGAGAGAGAGAGAGAGAGAGAGAGAGGAAGCACACATATTTGGATTCCAGATTTAGAAGTTTTCAATCAGATGAAGATTGTTAGAAAAAGCTCATATAATTATGTAAATCTTGAGACAATATTTTGTTTTATTTAACAACATTTAATTACCACTTGCTTAAAGTTCTAAGTTTTAGTATAATCCTCCATTAAGTCAGTCTCGTAATGGACACAGTTTGTTGTTAACAAGGAAAAAAAACCTCCATCTTTAATGTAAGTGGTTAAGGAGCTAGCCAGAAATTTATTTTGAGGCTTCTCCTATGTCTTTAATGATTCTCAAATGGCATTAAAAAAAAGAAATAGCGTGTTCTCGGCAGCTGGGCTATTGCAAAAAAAAGTGAGAGGCCTGATAATGTGTTTTTTTGAAATAAAACCCAAAATATCTGCGTCTTTGAGGAAAATCCCAGACACTCTGGGGAGCCCTGTTGGTCTGCATCAGACTGAATACAAGGTTTGTCACAATTCTCCATTGTTATTAGAATGCAAATAACTAGCAAATTAAGAAAATAATAATAACCCATTAAGGGGGGGGAAAGTAACTTTATACTAAATTATGTAAAGAAAAACATCACAAATGAAGAAGAGGCTGAGAGTTTAGCCTCTCCTTTTTGTGGCTCATTCGAGATACAAAGGGGTGGGGGAATTGTACAAGATGTTACAAAAAGCAGAACCCATGTTCTTAATTGTTTGCTGCTGATACACTCTGGTTTCTGGTTTAGTTGATAGTTTTAATCCGAGGCAGTGAGAGGGCTTCCTTCAGTTCCTGGGCAGGCCTCCCAAAGATTTGTAACTGATAATAATACTAGGACACTGTAGTTTCTCATTGTCTGACTGAACCACACAGGAACAAAACACATAAACCTGCTCTCTGTTTAAAGGAAAATTGGAAAATCAATTCTTACAAGCGTTTCTTTTGTGGTGTGACTTCTAGCTTTTCCCTCCTGTTTCAGCTTTCCCCTATGCCAAATTTCTAACTTCTCCCCATGCCAAAATGCTGTCTGCCGCAATATATTTAAGACATAAATGTGCTACTATCTAGCGTGAACAAAAGCATAGCTGAAGGCTTTTCGTAGTTCTTCGCGTTCTTAACATGGAAAGCTGTGTTAAGGCTCATTAGTCTGACTGAAACGTTAATTCCCAGACAAATTCAATAGGATATAAAATCGCTGTACTAGGCTCAGTGTTACAGTTATCCTGTCAGGCTGGGTCATATAACGAAAAGAGCATGGAAAGCATGCTGCATGATGTCACTGATCGCTTTAACATATCGGTGAGCATTTATATACTTCTGCTGCAAAAGCAAAACACATATTCTTCACCTTAACTGCAGACCTGTCAGTTCTCCCCCTTCCCAGATATTTGTTTGAATCCAAGGAAAGTGAATGCTGGAGAAAGACCCTCCCTATTAATTTCAGCGGGAAAATGCTTTAGCAGGTGCAAATTCCATAAAGCCACTGAAATAAAGGCATACATACCAAAAGGGATCATGGGCACGTCTGAGCATACATGACTTTCTAGGCTAGAGACTATACAGTGGCACCTCGGGTTACATACGCTTCAGGTTACAGACTCCGCTAACCCAGAAATAGTGCTTCAGGTTAAGAACTTTGCTTCAGGTTGAGAACAGAAATTGTGCTCCAGTGGCGCGGCGGTAGCAGAAGGCCCCATTAGCTAAAGTGGTGCTTCAGGTTAAGAACAGTTTCAGGTTAAGTACAGACTTCCAGAACGAATTAAGTGCTTAACCCGAGGTACCACTGTATAATTATTTCCCCACTGCAGTGCCCTGGTATTTTAACCGACTAGAGGACAGAGTCTGTCAGCTGTACTGTATTAAGAGTTGGATCAAACCACATCTGACATTAACGATTAGCAAGCAGAGTTATGTGCTTAATCTGGTGTGGTGTAGATTGTTATCAGTATTGCAGTGTGCAAGGAGGAAGAATCCTTTCTCTGTGTGGTAATTAGCATTTGGCGGGGGAGCTCCTATTGGAGGCTTTTCTGTGAATGCCGTCATGAAGGGGTGAATTTCATAGAGATGGTGGCCAGAGAAGGGTGGTGGTTGCTAGCATCAAGAAGCATCTGGTGTTTAATTGAAAAACCACACACAACATAATTGCTAACCCCACTGCTGATGTTGCGTGGAATTAAGCTAGGGTTACCAGATGTCCCCATTTTCCGGGGACAGTCCCCGGATTTGTGAATAAGTCCCCGGACAAATTCCATCCCCGGAATGTCCCCGGATTTCATCTAATGTCCCCAGGAATGCAGCAGCGGCAGTGTCAGCAGCCCAGAGCAGTCCTGGCTCTGGCTGGCTTCAGGAGCTGCTCGGAAGTCCCCATACGATGGTGGCTCTAAGATGCAGCTTCCAGGCTGCCTCCACCTTCCCTGACCCCAGCAACTAAGCTGTGAAGGGAGACTTCATGCTGTGTATCAGAGCTTGTGTGCAAGCAGGAGGGCGCAGGGATCTCTCAGTTAGGCAGTGTGAAGCCTCCCTTCCCAGCTGAGGGATCCCCGTCCCCTCCTGCTTGCACGCAAGTAGGAATGGGATTGGAGCTGCTCCGATGGGAAGGGAGGCATCGCGCTGCCCGAGCTTCACCGCTGCCGCTCTCGGCCCTCCTTCTCTGCCTTCCGGGCCTGATCCACCGCACACTGCTTCCCCACCACCACCGAAGAACCAACAACTCAGGGGCTGTGAGGCTCAAGGAGAAAGGAGATAGAAGCCTTGAAGGAAGGGGAAACGTGGCGGTTGAGGTCAAGCTGGCGGCCGCCCCTCTGCCACCGCCATCGCTGCAGCATTAACGTCCCAAACGTGTAGTATTTATTTATTTAAAGTGTCCCCAGATTCATTGAAAAAAATCTGGTAGCCTTAACTTAAGCCTTGAGACATGTGACTATGGCTCCTAGACGTGATATTCCTCAGCCTCCTAAAAACCTCTCCAGTTTTATCTTGTGCGGTGCTTCGGAATGTAAGGCACACATCTCAGCCTTGGTCTGCTGTAGGTAAGAAAGTAATGAACTTTCCTAATAAGATGCCAGTAGGCAATGCCAGAAGTTATCTATTATTGAACACTAGGTTTGTGCATTAACTATGCCTCAGCCAATCTCTAGCGCTGACATGAATTTGAAGTTACAGGCTCACCACGAAACCCTCCGTACTTCGGAAGGCAACTTTCAAGGATTTTGTTTTCTGAAGCACAAAGCTACATTGAAAAATTCTGCATCTGGTTAAGTAATTCAGAGTCTTAAGCTGCATATAGAATGTCATGGATTTGAATAATGATGTGGAAATAAGCACATTTCTCCCTCACAGGAGAAAAACTGGCCTTTGTACCTTATCAACCCTAAAGGAAGCAATGGCCAATGATATTGGGAAACCATTTTTTAAAAAAAGGGAACATATTTGCACTGGATCTAAGAATCCATGGTAAGAGAGGGATTCAGTATTGTCCATTTCTTCACATGCTGCAAAGGCATAGCCACATCAACCAACAATAAAAAACAATAGATGCAGAACAACCGTGCAGAACAGAATGTCTCTCCAGTTCCTGGACAAAAGAAACCATGACCTACAGTGCCTCCATCTTGTCTGGATACAGGTTTAATTCATTGGCACACATAAAGCCCATTACTGCCTCCAGACACCAGTTTAGAACCTGCACTGCCTCTCCAGCTCTAGATGTAACAGAGATACGGTTGGGTGTCATCTGCATATTTAAGAGATCATATGTATGGCACTTAGAAATTATGAATGTTAAGCTGTACATAAATACTTGAAACAAATAAATAAAATATTTGTCAGAAAACATAGCGAAACATACAAAGACAGAAGCCAGTATTTAAATGAAGATAGCATTTGATGTGTTCTAATAATCCTCTATAAACACATAGTAATTCACAGCCTTTGTAGGTTGTGAAATCGCCAGCTCTGACTTTTAGTTTTCAGGAGACTTTTAGTTTTGTTACAACCACCTGTCCAGAATGAAGAATCATTGAGAGCTTCCTTTGTTTCCTTTAAGCAACTGGAAAAAAGGATGCTACCATCACATGCAAGCAGCCAGTGATACCCTCATGATTACGGGCTGATCACTAATTAGCACTCTGCATGTGGGAGTAGGACATTTCTGAACATTGCGTGTTAAATTCGGAAGAGGGAGTCAACCGTATTTACATAGTTTCCTCCATGTAATTTGGAGCCCTGTAGACAGGGGCGGAGGAAGGGGTGTGTGGTGAGTGCGGACCGCCCCAAGTGTCACCACTGAGGGGGGTGGCAAAATGGCAGGCAGCACTCACCATGGGACCTTGGCGCGCCCGAGCCACGCGTCTCTCCTGGGAGAGATGTGGTGGCTTGGGCACGCCAAGGCTCCACGCTGCCCAAACGGTCTTCCCACTGTGTCCTCCCAGCTGTAGGGCGGCTGAGTGCGAGGAGGCAGGCAGACTTGTCAGAGGTCCCACAGAGCATCCTGCCCCGGCTTGCCCTGCCCTGTGGGTGGCTGGCCCCGGCCCATGGGTGCAGGGCATGCGCGCCGCCTCAGGCGCCTGATCAGCTTGCTCCACCGCTGCCTGTAGATCAGTCAATGTCATCACAGACAGTTCCCTCTTCATAGATCCTGCAGATGCCTGGGCAGTGATGGTGAAGACAGGCAGGCATGGTAACACCAATGGACATAGTGACATTAGGGTCAGATATCATCCTGCTCCCGGTCCACATTGAAGGATTACGTGTGACTTGGACGCGTAACTTATTTATTGCCTCTGAAATGGCTCAGCTGAGTTTCGTCATCAAGAGAAATCACTGAGAAATCATGGTGCCTGAGTAAAAGTTGCTAAAAGATAGCTCATAGTTTGGAATTCAAGTTATATCCATCTCACCCTAAGTATTCCACTGCCTGCAACATCAGTGCAGACAAATCGAGAGCGGTCAGATTGTCCAAAATACTCGACTATGGCATTATAGCAGATTAAAAGCATATCAAGAGAGGCATCTCAGACAATCAATTGCAAGGATGAGGGAAGCAGCAGGACCCTAGATGCTAAGAAAGGCAAGGTGCCTTTGCCTTTCATAATCACTAAATACAAGAAGATTATTTTTGGCAGGAACATCTTTTCATGCAACAGATATAAAAGCTGTCTCTGCACATTGTGAGAAGTGCAGGAGGCTTTGTCACTTTTGATTATTCAAGAAGTCAGGAGGAAAGAAGGTTGACAGCAGACGCTTCATGGTGACAAGCCCTGTTGTAGTTGCAGCTGACCAGACAGGAACAGGTCATTCCTAAAAAAGAAGTCGTCTGTCTTAGGAAACTGCCTTATATTTACCATTCATTTGTCTAGATCACGGCTGTCTGCACTGCCTGGCAGTGGCTTCCCAGGGTTTCAGAAGAATCATTCCCAGCCCTACCTCAGCAATGCCAGGAATTAAATTTGGGACCTTTTGCAGGTGAAGCAGTTGTTTCTAGGACTGAATTACAGCCGTTCCCTCTCTCTTTAAAATAATAAGCAACAAATGTTTTTTCAATTGCTTCTGAAACCACTCTTTGGGAGTTCTATGAGTGCAGATTCTACCACTATAGTATTGCAGTAATGGGGATTAGAGGGACGCGGGTGGCGCTGTGGTCTAAACCACGGAGCCTAGTGCTTGCTGATCAGAAGCTTGGCGGTTCAAATCCCTGCGGCGGGGTGAGCTCCCTGCTCGGTCCCTGTTCCTGCCAACCTAGAAGTCTGAAAGCATGTCAAAGTGCAAGTAGATAAATAGGTACCGCTCTGGTGGGAAGGTAAATGGCGTTTCCGTGTGCTGCTCTGGTTTGCCAGAAGTGGCTTAGTCATGCTGGCCACATGACCCAGAAAAACTGTCTGTGGACAAACATTGGCTCCCTTGGCCAGTAAAGCGAGATGAGCGCTGCAACCCCAGAGTCGTCCGTGACTGGACCTAAGGTCCCTTTACCCTTTTAATGGGGATTAGAGAAACTGTTAAACCCTGCTGGCGATTCAAAGCACTGATGACCTACAAAGTTTCTTTCTTTCTTTCTTTCTTTCTTTCTTTCTTTCTTTCTTTCTAACCCTTAAAGGAGCAGATTCGGAGCTGTTCCTTGGGATTTCTGGTCACTGAAGTTCTTCAGAGAGTTTGTCACCATTAACAAACCTGGGACACAGAAATAGGATGCCACTCAGGAGCAGCTGATGCCCTAAGGGCAGTGCCACAGGGCTGTGTTCCCTCCCCGCACTGGCCTCGCTGCCGCCCACCTGGGAGGGGTGGGGCAGGGCACCAGCAAGCCTGGAGCTACATGGGCACACTGGCAGAGACAATCTGCTGCTGCCACCAGTGTGCCCAGGCAGTCTCAACCTCTCCCACCCCGACCCGGCACAGGATACCTGTAGCAATGCCGGCGGCAGGAGGGCAGCTCTGGGCTCCTGTGCCACCACACCACCTGCCCCTGGTGCTACTTATTCATGCCAGGACAAACACAGCCTGCTTAATGTTTCTATACCGGACCGCTGTTAAAAGCACAGGAGCAGAAGCATGATTTTTAAAAAAAGAGAGATGGCGATCCTAACTAAAAGCAACATTGAAAAGTCAAGTCTCAAATGTGTCAGAGATGAACAAGTTAAACAGCCCCAAACTAACAGCTGAAAAATCGATACCTTTCTAATACCACACTGGGTCTTTTTTATGTACAGTAAAGAAATATGCTTTATTCAGTACACTTTCTGTATACACCCCCCCTGATTTGTATTTGTGATAAGAGACACACTTAGAATATGTTGGTGATTTCAAAGCGCTGGTGGCCTGCAAAGTTTCTCTCTGCCTTCCCATCCCTTTTGACGAAGCATGTGGGAACAAAGCTCTAATTGCCAAGGCCATTTAACTGGATGAGGGTGGTCCTGAAGCCATGCTGTGATTTTGAACACCAGTGTTTTCATTTGGAACTTTACATTGGCAGATCTGGAGATTGCGGAGACTCTCAGTCCATGTGAACTGTCCCCAGAGGCTCCCAAGTAGGAGAGGATACAGTGCATAGTTATTCCACCTAAGGGGGTGGAATAAACTTTTGCACCTCCATGTGGTTTTAATTTCAGCAAGTGTTTGGACAGCAGAACATGAAGCCTTGTCATGGTGAGTTGGCTAGCAGTGCCCTTTTAATGGCCAAACGTTACCCTTTCAAGACCTTGCTTTGTAATAATAAGGACACAGCGTGCAGCTGATGCAAAACACTATTCTGAGGTTTGGACATATCAAACATATCAACATTTTTGCACTGCAGCCAAGAGAAAACTTAATTATTGCCACTTAACTGGGATCCACCCTTTAGATCTGATAGGAGTGTTTAGTTCTGGAGGAGTCCAAATTCTTCTTTCAGATATACCCACACGATGATCACATGCAACGTACCCGTTTGGTGTACATGCAATGATAGAAATGAGACTTTAAGATGTCAGCAGAGAAAGATGGATCTTGCCTTTCAGGTGCTGGTGGGCTGCAGGTTGGAATGTTCCCTGCTCAGATCTTACCATTAACTCACTAGATAACACGAGTTTGCCTTGTCTGCAACAAAAAGACAATAATATTGCCCTAGAGCAAGAAAAGAGTCTTGTTAAAGTCCTGTTAAAAGACCAACCATGTTATTAGGGCACAAGCTTTTGTGGATTAAAGTTCACTACCAATCCTCAGGTGACATGCTATGCATGGCTATGGGGAAAGAAATAGATGGGTATATGGTGCAAAATAGATGGGTATATGGTGCAAAAAATACAATCTGTGATAGTTATATTAAAGCAGGGGTCAGCAAACTTTTTCAGCAGGGGGCTGGTCCACTGTCCCTCAGACCTTGTGGGGGGCTGGACTTTTGGGGGGGGGAATCAACTAATTCCTATGCCCCACAAATAACCCAGAGATGCATTTTAAATAAAAGGACACATTCTACTCATGTAAAAACACGCTGATTCCCGGACCATCTGAGGGCCGGATTTAGAAAGCGATTGGGCCGTATCCGGGCCCCAGGCCTTAGTTAGCCTACCCACGTATTAAGGCAATAAAGTATACAAAATAAGCACAGTAACCACTCTCGGCAGCAGCTGATGATGACAAAACAAACATCCTAGCATTGCTAAGTTAATTAAGGCAGTAATGTAATAGGAAACCATTATTGTGATTCAGGCCAGAGGTGACAGAATGAAGCTTCCTGATGAATTGCAACTGAGCAGTTTCGTGCTGGACTAACCCTTTGATGCTCCATTGTTCAAAGAGGGCTACTTTCACTTGAAATCTATACAGTACTAATGTTCAGTCTGAATGACCTTTAGTGTATTGTGCATCTGATCACTACCTCCCAGGGCCCATACAGTAGGCAGATGCACCATGTCTTTTCAGAAGTGGATTAATAAGGATGGATTGCCCACACCTCTCTTGTCTATACTTGGCGCTCTTTCCACTTCCTGAAAACACAGAGTTATGCAAGCAAACAGGCAGAGACTTCCTCTAGCATTGCTGGTCCCATCACACCCCAAATCACTATGCAGAGCAGAATCAACAAGTGCAGTCATCTTCTCTAGCGATTGTTTCACAGACATTTGAATGATCTGGGCGACCCGGCCATGAGACAGACTGAGACAGCTTCCTGGGCCAGCAATAATAGTCTTACAATTAACATAAAATAATCAAGCAGGGCTCTTCTTATGTAGCAAAACTAACCCCAACCTAAGCACCAGCCTAAACTTGTGTGCCACTGAATTCATTTGAGGCTCCAGTGACAAAGTTGGGTCTTGGAGCTCTTCCTCAAACTGTGAAGCTCATCCTTCCAGAGGAGACAGCGATCCTATCAAAATCAGGCTGAGTGCCTTCTCCCCACAGAACTTCTGCCTTCTCAAAATTGAGATTTCAGGAAAGCATTGACCAAGCCTTCTCCACCCACTTCTCTTTAGAATGTGCCAGGATTCTCTAGGGAGAAAGTGAGAATGGATAAACTGGAATAAATCCAGTACAAATTTTGAATATAGATATGCCCACTGGGAGGGACTCAGGTGGTGCTGTGGGTTAAACCACAGAGCCTAGGACTTGCTGATCAGAAGGTCGGCAGTTCGAATCCCCATGACGGGGTGAGCTCCCATTGCTCAGTCCCTGCTCCTGCCAACCTAGCAGTTCAAAAGCACCTCAAAGTGCAAGTAGATAAATAGGTACCGCTCCGGCGGGAAGGTAAACGGCGTTTCCATGCGCTGCTCTGGTTTGCCAGAAGTGGCTTAGTCATGTTGGCCACATGGCCTGGAAGCTGTACGCCGGCTCCCTTGGCCAATAAAGCGAGATGAGCGCCGCAACCTCAGAGTCAGTCAAGACTGGACCTAATGGTCAGTGGTCCCTTTACCTTTACCTTATGCCCACTGAAAAATTAAGGATACTTACAACTCTCTCCCTGAAATCATTTGGGCTTAACAATGCTTTACTATGACTGGATCATACACTTAATTACCTCTTATATATCCTAATAGTCCCCCTTTTGACCAATATGTAATATATCTCTTAAAAGCAAAAAAAAAAATCATTTTACAATTTACTTTGGGTTTTAATTTTACTTTTTTAGTATGCAGCATTAAACAGAAACTTTAGCCATGTTAAAAAGAGTTTTTATATATAAAAAAAATTAATTCAGCAATGTGAAATGGAAGGTTTAAAGCATGGGATATGCTTTATAAAACTATTTTCCACAGGCGTGCCCTGTATTACAGCCGATGTCCCTGGAACACCTTGGCTCAGTTGTAGGAGGCGTGGGTGTGGTTGAATATTTCCTGGCACAGGGAAAGATTTCAGGAAAGCGTTGGCTCTGCCTTCTCCACCCAGACAGGTTCTTGACCCCAATTTACAAGTGACAGAAGCTTTGTGCAAGTATATAAATCTGACAGGATCCTGGGGGTTCAACAGCTCTCAATACTCTTATTGTAATGTCTGCTCTCCTTAAAATACAAACGTATAAATTGTGTGCCTAAGGGAAATCAGGTTTGAATTACGGGAGTTTTTCTGATTACCTGTGGCATAGGACTGAAGGGATTTTTCTACTTTTAATCCTCACAACTCAAGCAAGTTCATAACTTTTCAAGTACTTGTTACTCAAAAACATAAAATAAAAAACCCCCACACACAATTGACTGCAATTCAAATGTGTATGTGTTGCTACTCCGATCTGGAAACACTGACTGTTGATTTAATAGCTGAAATGTAATATGACAGTACTTGGAAATGAAAGCTTGTGATTCAGCCCATCTTCCAGCTTGTTGAATTTGTTGAATTAGTGTTGCCATCTTTTCGTTTTCAGAAATCCTAGAATGTCAGGCTGCCGATGTTCACAAACAGTAGAATTTCTCAGGGTGCAGCATTCTTCTTTTTGAAGAACGTAAGATCTACGCTCTTCAAGAAGATCAAACCTATCCATTCTTAAGGAAATCAGACCTGAGTGCTCACTGGAAGGACAGATCCTGAAGCTGAGACTCCAGTACTTTGGCCACCTCATGAGAAGAGAAGACTCCCTGGAAAAGACCCTGATGTTGGGAAAGATGGAGGGCACAAGGAGAAGGGGACGACAGAGGATGAGATGGTTGGACAGTGTTCTCGAAGCTACCAGCATGAGTTTGACCAAACTGCGGGAGGCAGTGGAAGACAGGAGTGCCTGGCGTGCTCTGGTCCATAGGGTCACGAAGAGTCGGACAGGACTAAACGACTAAACAACAACAACAACAAGATGTACGTGCCTTTCAGTACTGTATATGCAGAGCGCCTCTTACAAATAGTAACATCTTACAGAAAACAAGTCAGAAATGATCACAGTCTCCCCCACACCCATCTTTAAAATCTTGGCAACCGAACGAGATACTGGTTTCCCACAGTCGCTTAAGAGTAGCCTATAAAACCAAAGTTTTCTGATTCAGATGTCATGGGAAACTGGTTTAACAAGCCACAATAGGAGCACTGAAACTGAGCGCAGGAGATGAAGAGACATGGGAAGGACGAGGAAGGGACAGCTGGGCACACAGCACACTCTTGGGCCAATAAACCATGGTTTAGAAGATCAAGACTGTGATGTCTGAATGGGACTAGCATCAGGCAAGGCATGGGAGAATAGTAGAATCCTCAGTCAAGGTTACAGGATCAACTGTGAAACCCAGAAAGAGAAAGCTACAGCCACGAAGGTGAGGCGATAATGACATTAACCAGAATTTTGGCAGTTAGCACAAAAAAGGGAAAGAGCTTAACAATAGTCTTTTTTGGCAACAGCCCGCCAGTGCAATCTTATACAAGTCTACCCAGAAACAAACCCCCTGTTTCACTGAGACTTACTCCCTGGTAAGTGTGTATAGGGTTGCAGCTTGAATCTGGGAACAATGGTTGCGTATCTAAACAAAAGTGGAGAGGGGGGGAAAGATTTTGCTCTGGACCTCATCCAGTTCCTACTAGGTTTACAGTTAATTCATGGCTAATTAATACTTCCTTTCACCATTCAGTCTATATCACCCTTTTCCAAATAGCCAATCCAAACATGCAGCCGTGCAATCTCATGCGTAATTCAATGCTCCATGTTGTGGAATATGAATATGACTTTTGTTATACAAATCACTTCAGGATATATTGTCGGTAAGATAGTGAGGCGGAGGCCTAGCAAGAGAATTAAGTAGCAGACGGAGATGGTAAAATTCTGAACTGCTTTGCTATGTGAAAAAATTCCCTGCACGTAAAACGGAGTAGCGTGCAGGGATATGTATGGACCACAATATTCTCTTTTGACTTTATTCTGAAGCTTTGGAAAAGAGAAATATGTGGTTTGAAGCATTTAATAGGTTACTGATTTGACTTGAAGTCTAAATCTGAATCTTGATTTGGGGGTGGGGTTGGCTATAATAGAAAATGACTCTGATTTCCCCCCCTTTTGACAGAGCTGGGTAAAGTTGGTGAGCATATTAGTATGTGGACACACAGAGAGAATGGATAAAACCTGCAGAATTACAGACAAATACCGTATTTTTTGCTCTACTTTTTCCCTCCTAAAAAGTAAGGGGAAATGTGTGTGCATCTTATGGAGTGAATGCAGGCTGCACAGCTATCCCAGAAGCCAGAACAGCAAGAGGGATTGCTGCTTTCACTCTTGTTGTTCTGGCTTCTGGGATTCAGAATTTTTTTTTTCTTGTTTTCCTCCTCCAAAAACTAGGTGTGTTTTATGGTCTGGTGCGTCTTATAGAACGAAAAATACAGTAGGTCCTGAGGTTTTTGTGCTGGGCACCTTCAAAATTTAATTCCCTCCCTAAAAAAAAACAACAACACAGGGAACCATATATAACTTTTTTATTTTTTGGCATAAAAAAATAATGCAGGCACAGTGGCCTCTTCTGATTAGATGAATCCTGCTGCAAGGGCAGCCATTATAATTTTGGGATGATTAAAATAATTCAGATGATCTCTATATTGTTTGACGGGCAATTTGCATGAAAACAGCATGCGTCATAGAGATGCCCTTAGAAAAGTAGCCTGCCAAATTTCAGAATGATGGATGCAAAGGCTTGGGAATTATGATGAATGAAACAGACGGCGTTGGTCTTCTGTTTTCCTCAATTGGCACCAAAGTCACAGAAACTAAGTGCAAAACTTACTTAACAGGATTGTGTCAGGGGGCATATGGCAGAAGGTCCTGCATTTCCAGCATTTTCCAAGCAAGCACCACTAACAGAACTGGGAAAGCTCACTGAGAAGGCAAGCACATCAGACGTCCCTTTCGCAAAGCCATCATAAAATCATTCCTTCTGTTTCGAAGATGCATTTGTCTGTCACAAAACTACTCTGCCTCCCCGAACCTGGTATTTTCCTTATAAGGCAAGCTTGTTTCATTTTTTTGTAGACACGCTACAGCATTTTTCAAATGCCAGAAACTGTAGTGACCCGAAGTATTTTGGAGGTCTTTTTTTTTTTTTTTTTTGGTTCAGGGCCTTTTGAAAAGATTCTGCTTCGTTTCAGACAAGCCCTGAATCTGTAGAAAGTGACCTTGTTTTAGTTTTGATTTGGGATTCATGTGAATCTTTTGCCCATCCTAGCAGTTGCAGTTAGCACACTGGGGAGCCAAGCCAGCTTCCTTGCTAATTGTCTAACTGCACAGATTATTATTCTTCC
Source organism: Podarcis filfolensis (assembly GCF_964270895.1). Lineage (NCBI taxonomy): Eukaryota > Metazoa > Chordata > Lepidosauria > Squamata > Lacertidae > Podarcis > Podarcis filfolensis. Next base: position 25,896,521 of record NC_139603.1, on the reverse strand, counting down.
TTATGCTACTACAGTGGTACCTCAGGTTAAGTACTTAATTCGTTCCGGAGGCCCATACTTAACCTGAAACTGTTCTTAACCTGAAGACCACTTTAGCTAATGGGGCCTCCCACTGCCGCCACGCCGCGGGAGCCCAATTTCTATTCTCATCCTGAAGCAAAGTTCTTAACCTGAAGCACTATTTCTGGGTTAGCGGAGTCTGTAACCTGAAGCGTACCACTGTATTCTTACTAGAATGTGTGTGTGTGTGATTTTCCCCCACCTGCAGTCTGAAGTACTACAGCCACCTCTGACATTTCATTCCTGCTACAGGGCATCACCCTGGAATTTTCTGTTACTTTAGACAAGGATATAAAAGCCTCTCAAGTTTTGATTTTACAAACAAATAGCACAGGCAAAGCACATATTTTGGAGTGTTTCAGATTAACAAGTGAAAGTATGAGCAAGGCAAGGGGAACAATTTCATGCCTTTGGTAACCCTTATTATAGCAGTTGCTACGTGCGCAAACACACAATTAATTGATGAGTCACCTTTCTACAAATAGAACCAGAGGGGAGAAGCACTGCAGATAAACTGTCTCCTGTTGTACATCTTGTACAATGATGTTTGGAGGTGAGACCGAGGGAACTTGAGCTCTCATGCTTCCTTGTGCTCCCAGTGACACTTATGCATAAAAGGAGGTGAACAGAAAGAGCTTTGTATGTTCATTATGAGGAATCCAGCAAAACATTAAGGTTTAATTCAGCAAAAGCTCTCCAAATGCATTGAGTCCAGATATTTCTGCTCACTTTATATGGCATCTCATAGCACGCTGTTTTCTTCGCGTACTTTTATATCCACATGGTATAGCTTGTTGTGTAATTTTATTCTGCTTTTTGAGGAAGAAAGAGAAGATCCCAGAAGAATTCTCTTTGGAGCCAAAAGAATACCTGAGGTCACTAACACTGAGGAAGATTATATTCAAAACCTGTTCAGTGCGTGGCTGGCATAATGGACATTTGTAATGCTTTCCAATTGCCTCATCATGGGAGGTCAGAAATGCCCATGGACTCATAAAGTCCCACCTCCCCGTTCTTGCATTCCCCACTCCTCCGTTTGAGAGCTAACTGCTGTCAGTGTTGATGTCCGGGACTGGGCAGAGGAGGAATGGTGAAGACCGTCTCCCCAGCCTGATCCTTCCAGAGAAGAAGAAGGCAGTTCAGAATTACAACAGGGGTTTGAGGGAGGTCACAGCTCAGAGGCAGATGACGGGAAATGCTGGGAGAGGAGGAGGAAGAATCATAGAATCATAGAATCATAGAGTTGGAAGAGACCACAAGGGCCATCGAGTCCAACCCCCTGCCAAGCAGGAAACACCATCAGAGCACTCCTGACATATGGTTGTCAAGCCTCTGCTTAAAGACCTCCAAAGAAGGAGACTCCACCACACTCCTTGGCAGCAAATTCCACTGTCGAACAGCTCTTACTGTCAGGAAGTTCTTCCTAATGTTTAGGTGGAATCTTCTTTCTTGTAGTTTGGATCCATTGCTCCGTGTCCGCTTCTCTGGAGCAGCAGAAAACAACCTTTCTCCCTCCTCTATGTGACATCCTTTTATATATTTGAACATGGCTATCATATCACCCCTTAACCTCCTCTTCTCCAGGCTAAACATGCCCAACTCCCTTAGCCGTTCCTCATAAGGCATTGTTTCCAGGCCTTTGGCCATTTTGGTTGCCCTCCTCTGGACACGTTCCAGTTTGTCAGTGTCCTTCTTGAACTGTGGTGCCCAGAACTGGACACAGTACTCCAGGTGAGGTCTGACCAGAGCAGAATACAGTGGCACTATTACTTCCCTTGATCTAGATGCTATACTCCTATTGATGCAGCCCAGAATTGCATTGCCTTTTTTAGCTGCCGCGTCACACTGTTGGCTCATGTCAAGTTTGTGGTCAACCAAGACTCCTAGATCCTTTTCACATGTACTACTCTCAAGCCAGGTGTCACCCATCTTGTATTTGTGCCTCTCATTTTTTTTGCCCAAGTGCAATACTTTACATTTCTCCCTGTTAAAATTCATCTTGTTTGTTTTGGCCCAGTTCTCTAATCTGTCAAGGTCGTTTTGAAGTGTGATCCTGTCCTCTGGGGTGTTAGCCACCCCTCCCAGTTTGGTGTCATCTGCAAATTTGATCAGGATGCCCTTGAGTCCATCATCCAAGTCATTGATAAAGATGTTGAATAAGACCGGGCCCAAGACAGAACCCTGTGGCACCCCACTAGTCACTCTTCTCCAGGATGAAGAGGAACCATTGATGAGCACCCTTTGGGTTCGGTCAGTCAGCCAGTTACAAATCCACTGAGTGGTAGCATAGTCAAGACCACATTTTACCAGCTTCTTTACAAGAATATCATGGGGCACCTTGTCAAATGCCTTGCTGAAATCAAGGTAGGCTACATCCACTGCGTTCCCTTCATCTACCAGGGTTGTAATTCTGTCAAAAAACGAGATCAGGTTAGTCTGACATGACTTATTTTTCAGAAATCCATGCTGACTATTGGTGATCACAGCATTCCTTTCTAGGTGCTCACAGACTGTTTGCTTAATGATCTGCTCCAGAATCTTCCCTGGTATTGATGTCAGACTGACTGGGCGGTAATTATTTGGGTCCTCTCTTTCCCCCTTTTTGAAAATAGGGACAACATTTGCCCTCTTCCAGTCTGCCGGGACTTTGCCTGTTCTCCAGGAATTCTCAAAGATGACTGCCAGTGGTTCCGAGATCACATCTGCCAGTTCTTTTAATACTCTTGGATGCAGTTCTCTAGGAAGCACCAGGAGAGCAACAGCTGACGGACACAGTGTCTTTAGAAAGCATTCCAGACCCACCATCTACCAGAATCCAGCAAGCCTTGAAAGTAGTACAGCAAAGGGCTTAGAAGCAAAGGGCCTTCAATGCCACCCATAGGGGAGAAGGTGGCAAATGAGGAAATGGGGGAAAAGGGGGGTGGAGATTTACTCGCCATTATTCTAAGAGGCTGTATTCTCAAGCCTCTTTCTGTAAATATTGAATAAAAGCAGATGATAGGGACTTTTCCTTGTCTTATCCGTTCCTGGCAACCTACCTTGGGGGTCAGTTCCTCTGCCGCCCAACAGTTACATGTGTGCTGGCCTTAATGCTACCCATGGTTTCCGTCAAAAGAGGATGCCATATATCTAAAGCACATTTATGCCACTTAACAGTCATTGCTTCCCCCAAAGAATCTCGAGAGCTGTACTTTACCCTTCAAAGAGCTAGGGTTCCCAGTACCCTGAATAAACTATGGTTCCCAGGTTTCTTTGCAGAGGGGAGCCATTACTGTGGTATAAGGGGTATAAAAATGCTTCAGATGTATGGTGGGAATATGACCAGAGTTTGCAACCAGGGTTAGAAGAAGGTGCAGACTGTGGCTTGCACTATCTATAGCTAACAAAAATACCAGGGCAGGTGTAATGTTAATCATATCCATCTCTGATACAGTTATAAATATATATGTGTCTGGGGTGTACGTGTGAAAGGGGAAGAGATGTGAACCCAGAAGGTGTTTCTGATCTCCTAACCATGGTTAGGTGCTCCGGCAATATTAAGTCTGCATTGACCCTTTGAGGTTTGCCTCCTGTAGTATTCTACTTTGCCATTATGGCAGTGATAGTTTGATCACCATATTTCACCTCATTCGTAGCTGTTTTGCTGGCTTTCATTTTGTTAAAAATGGCAAGGACTGAGCGTAGCCCTTTGTTCTTTGGCGATCACTCGTAGCCAAGTAAAATTGTCTTCCATAAACATGGTTTTAACAATGAGTCCGTAAGTAACTGTGGAGGCCAATTCTGGATCCACAAGTCCTTCCACAGTGGGGACATTAGTTTCCAGGCAGGAGTTGATCACGGTGTGGATTTGCCAAGCGTGCCTTCCTCCTAGCACGTTTCTCCCTTGCGTCCTGAGTTCAAGTGTTTTCGAAGCCCATGACACCTTTGGTAAAGGCTGTTCTCCAACTGGAGCGCTCGCAGGCCAGTGTTTCCCAGTTGTCAGTGTTTATACTACATTTTTAAAGATTTGCCTTGAGAGAGTCTTTAAACCTCTTTTGTTGACCATCAGCGTTAGGCTTTCCATTTTTAAGTTGGGAATAGAGTAGTTGCTTTGGAAGACGAGCCCTGCAGAGGAACAGATATGCAGTTTTGGATTTATAGAGCCTAGGGCAGAATTATGGATCCAATTTTGCAAAATAGTAAGAGGTAGGTAAACAGCATTTCCATGCGCTGCTCTGGTTCACCAGAAGTGGCTTCGTCATGCTGGTCACATGACCCGGAAGCTGTACGCTGGCTCCCTCGGCCAATAAAGCGAGATGAGCGCCGCAACCCCAGAGTCGGCCACAACTGGACCTAATGGTCAGGGGTCCCTTTACCTTTACCTGTATTCCACCTGGAAAAGACTCATCTTGTGTGGGAACATTTTTGACTCTTCTGTTTTTTCTCTATAAGACCAAGAGCATAATACCTTGGAACCAATGGAACCTGGGCTTTTGGATGTGCCCCTTTCTCAAAACTACCTCACGCTAGGATACATTATCAGTCCTCTTTGTCCGCCTTCCAGACAAGTGTCAAAGCTTCTCCTCAGCAACGCTGTGGGAATGACAGCTAGAATTTCAGTAGTAAAATGCCTTAATGAGAGAAAGCTCAGTGTCATTTCCATTGCGCTAATGCAAACAACCAGGAACATGAGGAATTCTTCAGTTCTTGGAAGCAATGATTTATTTGAATGTTCTTTCATGAACTATTGGGCGCTAATGCTGAAATAGTTGTGAAAGTTAAATGGTTTGCATGAGTCATCTCAGAGGTTGCCAAAGGTCACAAGTTGGTTTTTGTTTAAAAAAACCCAACCCTATGCATGTTAGGTTTTTAATCCCACTTCTGTGACTTCTTGTTTTCAGATTCGTTAATGATATAAATGGCAAGACTTCTTGGCTTTATTAGAAACATACATCTGGTGTACCAGCCTATGAGTTATCAGACTCCGATCCTAAAGATTCAGTATTGTCAAATCGCTGAGAAAGAGTGCACATTGACATAGCAGGATATATATATATATATATATATATATATATATATATACACACACACACACACACACACACACACACACACACACACACATATATATATATATATACTGTTGAACGTGAGCCCAAAATGGCAGAGTCACAGCTTTGGCAGTTGATCAGTAGCACCCGTGGATGACCTGAAGGGTGGGCTGAAACTTCTGGCAGTCATTAAGAATGCTCATTTGCTCCAGAGACTCAACATTATAGATGGACTTACTAACTGGCACATGAGCCCAATTACTATTTTTCATCTTCAGCCTGGTTTCTTTCCAACTCTATTAGATGGATTTTTAATTTTTTTTTAAGGAAAGATTTTTGCAAGTACCTTCCACCACGCTACACTAAGTTTTTCTGCAGATAATGTTTGTGATGTACCTGACCCACTCATCCTTACGGTGAAATTAATATACTCTTGGTTTCACTGAAATTAAAAGCAAGTGTTCGCAAAGCCAAACAAATGAAACCCACCCTTTCACTCTGTAGTGAAAAACACTGTAGCTAGACAGACATACTCAGCTGCCTAATGGATGAAACATTTAACATTCAAGTATACTTAAAAACAACTTGCGGTATTATGGAATAAGCTTTCACGGGCTAGAGTCCATTTCATCAGATTTTAGAGTTTTTGTTACTCACGGCTTCCCTCTTCTGTTTTTCCCCCTCTTCTGTTTCTTGCTCATATTTGTGGGACTACAGCTTCTTTAACATTTATGCTCTGTCACAGTATCTCAGGCATCTTGGATTGAGTGACAATGTGTTGCTTATGATTATTCGTTTTATAAAGAGTGTTTTTCAGATTATCGGAGCCAGCTGGATACATCATGTAGAAAATAGAAATTGCTGTCTTGAGTTCATATCCCCCAAATATTACGGATAATTCCTATAAATAAATGTGCAGGCAAGCAATGCTATCTTGCTGCCTTAGCTATCCAGTTGTACAGTGGGAATAATAGTGAGTTATACCGTGGAATTCTATGAGATCAAGAACCCCCATACAGCCACTGGGCCTCTGATCAGGTGGGGGGGGGACTCACAGAACCAAAATATTCTTCCATATTCCCTATTGGAATGAGGAAACAGTTCCCAGAATGCTGGGTGAAGATGTTCTCAGTCACATTTCTGGGGGTTTTTTTACTTCACAAATGAAGTAAAGACCAGCAGCATTTTAAAGGAATTCCGTCTAAATTAATTTCAAGCTTTTAGAATGGTTACATAGATGGACATTTTCCTCAGGTGGAACTTAAGATTCATGGTATTATTAGTCCAATTATTAACTGAAACCAATTTAGTTATGGCACTGGCCCTTACAGAAAGGGCCTGAGTCTAATCTTGCTGGCAAGAGGTCTTTAATATCAGAAAATTATTTTGATTGTTTTCTTGGCAGCTTCGTAGCAACATAGTTGCTTGCGACACTTAGCTTGAAGAAGCTTTTTTAATACGCACACACACATTTGGCAAGTCCAGATTTAAGTGTTTTCATTTCATGCTTGTAGACTGTTAACTGACAATGTTTGGATGTACCACATAGGTAGATTACTTCCTAATTCCACTTTCAAAATTCCAGATAAATTTAATAGTTGGCATGGGTAGCAATATTCATCAGTACAATTGCTTGGAACCAGGTTCAGCAATTATCTGACTGAAACAATGAAAATGCCTGGTTCTTCTGATATTTAAAAACACTTACCGGTGTCCTGGGACTTGTATCAATTTCAGATAGGCGTACATATCCTCAGTACCCATGTTCCAGAAAATGTAGAAACTGGATATTCACATTATATAGCATTTCAGTTTGGTGGGAATCTGGCCCTAGAGGTTGTGGCCAAAGAAGTCCAGACACAATAAACTGAAAGATGGAACGCAAAATGTACTTTAAATAGGCCTTGAAGAAGACAGGGAATGGGGTTTATTTCTTGTACGCAACACTTTCCTGTGTCCTTGTCTATGGCATCTGATCCAATTATCCTTACTCCAACTATGCTCCCAATCTTTGCTTTTCATTCTTGCTTATCTTCCACAAAACATTCTGAAACCTTAAACAAATTGTGAAAACCTAAATAAAAATAAATTCTGTTAGAAGTGGTGTGTATGTGTGGTATTTGCACAATATATTTCGAGTAGAGAATCCCTGGCAAGCAACTGGGATACTTGGCTTGGTTCAGAGCTAACACCCACTTAGATTAAAGATAAAGTACCACTATAGGAAACTCCCTAGGGGGCGTGGGTGGCGCTGTGGGTTAAAACCACTGAGCCTCTTGGCCTTGCCGATCAGAAGGTCAGCGGTTTAAATCCTTGTGATGGGGTGAGCTCCCATTGCTCTGTCCCAGCTCCTGCTAACCTAGCAGTTCGAAAGCACGCCAGTGCAAGCAAATAAATAGGTACCGCTGTGGTGAGAAGGTAAACAGCGTTTCCCTGCGCTCTGGTTTCCATCATGGAGTCCTGTTGTGCCAGAAATGGTTTAGTCATGCTGGCCACTTGACCTGGAAAGCTGTCTGTGGACAAATGCCGGCTCCCTCAGTCTGAAAGCAAGATGAGCACCACAACCCCATAGTCGCCTTTGATTGGACTTAACCGTCCAGGTGTCCTTTACCTTTTTATAGGAAACTCCCATCCCTATCCGTGAGGTTCACTGATAAATAAGGTATACTGTGACTGGATGAGGCTGTTACAAGATATCTTGCCAGTGCAAGGGTTGAAATAGCTGAACCCTCAGGTGTTTCCCAAATCTTCTATGATATATACAGCTGTTGAAGAGCAGGGCTAAAGAAAAGAGGGGGCTGAGAGAGCGAGGAACACAGATTTGCCAGGAATTATTTATCATTTGCAGTCTTCGACACAAACCCATTATCTTATCGTTCCTCAGCTGCATATTGGATTCGCATAATAGTTTCTGGAAGCTGCTTAGTTAGCCAATGCAGAAAGTCCTTAACTTACAGCTGTGTGAGGAGCATGGAGAAGTCGCCCAGGACATTCTTTGCCCTTGTTTTCTTCTCCAGTCTCTCTCCCCCCCCCCAACTCCACACCCCCATTGGCCAGTGTAGATTTATTACCTCACAGAACTTGCAGATGATGTTTTCATAGTCACTAATGAGGTCCCAGCAGTTTAAAACAATAACAGGACATTACCTCTCCCAAGATATATTATGTGTTTTGTCCCCATCTTTCCCCCAGTTCTGATGAATTTTTAGAAGGCTGCACTGTGCTACCCCTGTCCACCACAGCCTTATTTTGCCATACAACTTCAGTCACGTGATCCGAATAACTGTCGAGCTGTCACATTTAAACCAATCATTTTCACACGTAACCATTTGATGTGCTTTGGGGCTAGATTTTTCCACAAAATCCATCTGGTAGTTCATGTTTTCCTATGTAGAAACAAACAAGGCACATTAAGATGTATTTATGGACATGGATATCCTGCTGTCCCTCCAGAATCAGAGACCTTTCCTCCAGTTATCAAGTAGTCTGTCACTGAAGTAGCCTAGAAGGCCAAACTTCAGCTCATCTTCTGAACCATGCAGCTGAATGTTCCACGATATCCACCAGTTAGAGTAATGCTTTTGCTGCCTTTTCTCAAGATGTATGGTTCCAGAAAATGGAAGCGGTTAGTGCCAGAGAAGACCCAACTGTTTTTTCTTTATTGAGTCTTATAATATCAAATGGCTTTGAATTTAAACATGTGTGCTGCAGTTAACCCCTGCTTATTGGATTCAAATTTGTATATTCTTTCTTGGGGGGAAACCCAGTATTTTCAAGACAATTCTAGCAAAAACAGTGCTATTCAAAATCAAGCTCCTTTGTCTGAATAGTTATGAAAAGGACCTAAAGAATATCCCGTTATTTGGAATGACAGTTTCAACTGAGAAATTTTATTTGATTGATTTAGACCAAATGGTGTAATGTATCTAAGTGGTATACAGCAAACTAAAACCACAAATAGACTTACATATGTTCAAGAAATACACAAAAAACTATTACTACATATTACTAACAAACATATTCTGATATTGGTGTTTTTTCCTTCTGACACACCTCACTACACAGCACCTCTCAGCCTCCTAACTCTCACCCAGGGCCCATGCAAACTCAAACTTCTGAAAATCTCACAACAAAGAGGGCTCCCTTCCACGGATGGAAATCTTCTGTGATGGCTTCAGCTAAACAAATAAATAATATTTGTATTATAAGAGGGTTCCTGGAACCTGGTGACATCACCCCCATATTCTAGGCTTGGTTTAACAGACCAGCACCAAAGTTGATGGAGATTCCCCAAGTTGCCCACTGCTGCCTCCAAATTAAGCACTCAAGCAGTTGCACTGAACACATCCAGTTTCAGGCTAAAACAGCTGAGGTTGGTGAGTTTCCCTGGAGTCCAAAGGATGACAACAAGACCCTCCTTCTCTCATAGCGCTTTCTCTGGCCTCGGCACACCTGTCCTCTTCCAGCTGCTTTTCAAAGATAACTTCCTTAAAGTTCCGTTTCAGGCGTTTTCAGCCCCCTATAGGCTGAAATGTATATATACAGTAATTTGACGTATGATGCCTGTTGGCAATGTCGTGCTGCACATGCTGGTGTTATTTATATATTTTGGAAGTGTTCAATTGTAGACACATTTTGGAAGCAGATCATACAATTTGTTGGAGAATATGCTGCTCGTTGGATGCAAAAGCAATATTGTTGCGCTATCTGACAGACGAGTTGCCAGAGGAGACCTAGAACTAATATTCAGCATGCTGCCAGCAGCAAAAACCGTGTAAAGCCTCACAAGGTGAATGCTCCAACTATTCTGGAACAGTTTCAGATAATATGATCAATAGCACTTTTGTCTAAATTAACATATTCCTGATGAATCCGTGAATGTAGACTGCAAAAAATAAAAAATAAAAATACATTTGTTCAAAACCAATTCTTTGAAATAAAATACTGGAGCAAGAAATAAGATAATGTTAACCCATATGCTATTTTTTTGAAGCATTGCAATAAAACACTAGGTTCTCGTTGATTTTGGGGTGCTATCTGACCGAGGCATACTCAGAGTAGATCCATTGAAACTTACATTTGTCACGACTAACTTAAGGCTATTGATCTCAGTGCTTTGCTTATGACTTAGTTACCACCACTAGTCTTTTGATGCTAGGGCTGCCATATTTCAAGAAGTAAAAATCCAGGCACAAAAAGTTATTGAGCTTTTTTGGGGAAAGTTTTCAACAATATGGACATCAGGCTGATTTTCTGAAATTCCGCCCGGACGCTAAGTCCATCATTGATATCCCAGACGTGCCCGGGGAAATCCAGAAGTATGGCAACCCTATTTGATGTGACCCAATGTGGTGTAGTGGTTAAGAGCGGTGGACTCGTAATCTGGGGAACCGGGTTCGCGTCTCCGCTCCTCCACATGCAGCTGACCCACTGACCTTGGGCCAGTCACACTTCTCTGAAGTCTCTCAGCCCCACTCACCTCACAGAGTGTTTGTTCTGGGGGAGGAAGGGAAAGGAGAATGTGAGCCGCTTTGAGACTCCTTTGGGTAGTGATAAAGCAGGATATCAAATCCAAACTCTTCAAATCCAAACTCTTCTTGATGCAGAAAATAAATATTTTAAATCTGGGAGGAATGCATTTCTGACTTGGGTGCCAGGATTAGACCGTTTCTTTTGCGTTGGTTCTGCATCTCCATTACACTTAGTACACATAGCACACTGCCTAGATTGTCAGAGAGGCAATGCACAGCACCCAACTCGCATGCTAAGAATGTACTTTAACTGGATCATGGGGGTAACATCTGGCATGTGGTAAAGCAGACACGTAATTGCTTCAGTATGCACTCGGTTCCCAGTTCAACTCACATTTACCAGGTTTTGACAGCTTTGCAGTGGCACAACAAAGCTTAATTCAGTTGCAGGCTGGGTGGGTGCCGAAGCAATTACAGCATGACCTCAGTGTGTGCCATACTGCATGGATCTGCTCACACCAGCACCTTGAATTGGGCCCAGAAATGGACTGGGAGCCAAAGCAGATGGTGAAACACTGGAATGATGTGCTCATGTTGCTCATTCCCGCTTAGCAGCCATATTCTGAACTCACTGAAGTTTTCCAGACTATTTTCAAAGCAGCTCCACGTGAATTGCACTGCAAAAATCCAAAAAGGGGGTTACCAGGGAATGCATGACGGAAGCCTATAGAACAGTATCAACTAAGGCTTGCAAATCAGGGAATTTAATGGAGTTTGTTTTCAGATATTGAATTTTATTTTATTTTGTCTCTGCAATCTGCTCAGAGAGCATATGTCAACAGGTAGCCATATAAATTCAGCTGTGAAGAAATATAAACAAGCCCTATTTAGTATAGAAGGCAGCCCTGTTTAGGGAAGTTTTTAATGTTTGATGTTTTATTGTGCTTTTAATATTCTGTTGGGAGCCGCCGAGAGTGGCTGGTAAATGATTAATAATAATAATAATAATAATAATAATAATAATAATAATATTCACAAGAAGCCGGCATAAAGCTAGCCTGTATAACAAGTTGGTACAAAGTTACACCAGATCAGCATCAGGGCTACTGCCTAAGCCTGGAAGAAGGAAAAACAAGCCTTTTAAAGACTCTTTACAAGCGTGTTTTAGGTCAGGTTGTCAGGTCATGTGACTAAGCTGAACTGCCTTCAACTACAGCCCAAGGACCCCCTCTTTGCTCCCACCCCTGCCATACCTCCAGAATGCCCTTTTTGGGCGACTTAACATTGGCCTCAGCTGGCTGAGCCCTGAATGAGCCAAGATGAGCGAGTGCTGGCATATCTTTGGTTGAGCTGGAGTTCTGGACTTAACACTGGCTGAGCTCTGCTGACCCAGGAATTAGCCAGCTGAGCTGGGAATCTGCGGCAGAACTTGCCCTACAATAAAGGTAAAGGGACCCCTGACCATTAGGTCCAGTCGTGGCCGACTCTGGGGTTGCGGCGCTCATCTCGCTTTATTGGCCGAGGGAGCTTCCGGGTCATGTGGCCAGCTTCAGGAAGAGCTGAACTACTCTTTTATTCCGCCTCCCACATTTTTTTTCTTTATTAAAAGTTATTTGCATTTTTTTTTAACACTTACACATTTTTTCCCCATCCAGGGCACATTTTTGTGGAATGAGTTGCTTCCCTTAAATGAGTGGTTTCTTAAAAAAATATATATATATATATATATATATATATATATATATATATATATATATATATTGAAGTATTGCAGACTTCCTTTCTCTGTCATGTTTGCTCACCAACCAGCTCTTTCCAATCTTTTCGGAACTAAAGGCACAGCTGAAACGCAAGGCTGCTTTTCCCCCACCCCCTTTCCACTTTTTTTTTTAGGTTAACTTCTATCAGTACATTTTCACTGCTGACTAACGGGTGACGATTTTCCTCTGATAAACACACATTTTCCATTCTTAATTCCCAAGGCAAAAAGTTTGATCCTGGACACAAGAGAAAGTGTGATATAGCAGCTGTGAGAAAAGACAGAACTTCCCATTCATTCCACAGACTTACAATAGACAGTAGGTTTTTTTCAGTGCGCTTTGTCCTGCGTTCTCTGAGAACAAACAATTTTGTGCCAAGAATTTTATAATAAAACAAATAGGCAGGCCATATCTAGGGAAGCTGACTCTGACGCTACCATCAGATCTCTCTACAAGCAGACCAATGGTTCTTACACCTACATTTTGATCTCATAATCGAGGCAGTGTCTTGAGGGAATGGATGGTTTAACACTGTGCATGGAAGTTATCTGAAGGAAGTCAGCCGGCAAGTGGGTCCTCTGCTTCCTGCCAAGTTCATTTGCTGCTCCATTTTTCAGCTGTCATCTGCTGCGTTAGGCAGCTGTTGACTCAAGCCTGAAGCCATTATGGGGAGATACATAGGCCTTTTGAAGCTGATATTTCCCCAGTAATATCTAGTTGAAAAATATATACGGGATGTTACTTTACATCCTCCATCACTGTGCAAACCAGTGGCAGCCAATGAAGTGGAATAGGAGTGGAGAGAGAGGAAAGGCTAAACCAGCAACAACACGTCATACTTTCATTTCAATGATACGAGAGAGATGTGGGTTGACTATTCCCACATATTTCCTTGAGGCATGGTGTTCTGACCTCAGATTATCTGACAATGAGGAAAGAGGGTGTTTTTCCCCCTCAAAAGAAAAAGGCTGTGACACAAACCATGCATACTTAAAAGTAACTTACATTAACATAGTTGGGACATAAATAAGATTACTATGAACCATGTGGCTGCATATGAAGGCAAATATGAGTGAATACATGCAACATGCTCAGTGCCAGATTTACATATAAGCTAAACAAGCTATAGCTTAGGGCCCCACTCTCTTGGGAGCCCCAATTTTTTTAAAAAAGAAAAGAAAAATCTGGATGTACATTTCCAAAATATAAGATAAACGACAAATAAAATAAAACCTACATACAGCAACAGTGTTTTGTGTTGTGAAGGCTCCTGTGATGTAAGTCATGGGTCCCGCCTGCTAACCTGCTCCCTAAAATATCACTGGTTTGCTCATTTCTATGTATAGGGTGCCTACATTCTGCATGTGCAAATGGCTTTAGATACCTATTAGGTCCATAAATTACCATATAGCATATATTCAACACAAAAAACAGTGACAATTTGTTGTTGACAAAGGACAGCTGGACATATAAAGGGCCCCATTACCTTCAGTAGCTTAGGGCCTCATCAAACCTAAATCCGGCCCTGGTTGTGGGTTGACTATGCCCACATATTTCCTTGAGCCATAGTGTTTTGACCTCAGATTATCTGACAATGAGGAAAGAGGGTGTTTTCACTCTTCAAAAGAAAAAGGCTGTGACAGTAACCATGCATACTTAAAAGTAACTTACATTAACATAGTTGGGACATAAATAAGATTACTGTGAACCATGTGGCTGCATATGAAGGCAAATATGAGTGAATACATGTGACGTGCTTCAGGGAACAAAGCTATCTGAAAACAGCAAACGTATCTGCTTATTTATAGTTCATACACAACATGCCTCAGCCATATGTGAACACCTTCTAAGGCTTAATTGATGGCATCATTGTAATACAAGGAGGAAATGTAATGTCTGAAAGTGGATGGTCATCTCGTCCAGCCCCCTGCAATGCGGGAATCTCAACTAAAGCACCCATGACAGATGGCCAGCCAACCTTTGCTTATAAACCTTCAAGGAAGTCTACCACTTTCCAATGGCATCTGTTCCAGGATTGAACAGCTCTTACTGGCTGAAAGTTCTCCCTGATGTTTAGTCGGAAGTAATAATAATAATAATTTATTATTTATACCCCCCCATCTGGCTGGGCTTCTCCAGCCACTCTGGGTGGCTTCCAACCAAATATTAAAATACAGTAATACAGTACATCAAACATTAAAAGCTTCCCTAAACAGGGCTGCCTTCAGATGTCTTCTAAAAGTTTGGTAGTTGTTGTTCTCTTTGACATCTGGTAGGAGGGCATTCCACAGGGCGGGAGCCACTACTGAGAAGGCCCTCTGCCTGGTTTCCTGTAATTTGGCTTCTCGCAGTGAGGGAACCGCCGGAAGGCCCTCGGCGCTGGACCTCAGTGTCTGGGTAGAACGATGGGGGTGGAGACGCTCCTTTCTTGTAAATAGAATCCATTGGTTTAGGTCCTACTCTATGGAGCAGAAGAAAACAAGCTTGCTTCATCTTCCACGTGATAGCCCTTAAGACATTTGAAGATGGTTATCATATCTCCTCTTAGTTTCCGCTTTTCTAGGTTAAACATGCCCAACTCCCTCAACTGTTCCTCATAAGGCTTGGTTTCCAGACCCTATCATCTTGTCAACATCCTTCTTAGATGTATAGTTTAATTTGCTTTAAAAAAATCTGGTCGTATCTTGATCAAAAGCTTTGCAACCCACTCAAATGCTATTCATTTTACAAGAAGATGTCAGGTCGACGTTCTAGAAAGGGTTTTATACTTACAAATTAAAAACCAGCATGCCACAAATGTGCTGAAAGTCACATATTCTGCCTTAGAATACACCACACCTAAACTCAGTGGGACACTGTTTCCCTGTTAAAACAATGTTCCAAATAATAGCTTGGTTGCCCAATGTATACTGTTAGCAAAGTTACCAAATGATATCTTGTTTCTGGCTGTTTCTGATGAAACGTGATCCTTTCAAAAGCATGCTTGATGTTCCAGCTTCCTGATCCCTCTTGTGGAATAATGAATACACATACACAAAGCATGCCTCTGTACTTCTGGCCCATATTTACCCTTTAAATATATCCAGAGAAAGAGACAGGGCCGTGCCCACTTTATCTATACGTCTGTTCAGTTCAGGGCTAATGTTTCAATAAGATCCGTTCAAACCACTGTGGAAATGGACAGAATCTGAGTTCAATCATTCATTTGTCAGGGTATCTTCCAAGAGAAAATCACCTGCCTTTAGGGGATTAAAACTCATCTCAAGATGACATCATTTACCTTGCCTTTCATTCCTGTTTCTGCTGGCAAGAGACTCTGGCATCCATGTCGGGACTACACCCATCGCTTCATTATGCTGCACCTTTTGTTATTGTTAATTTGACCTTCTTGAATCCGACTGATTACTAGAACTTCTCCCTGCCTGGAAGGGTGGAGTGGATTGTTTATTTCCTTTACCTCCTCCCTTCTCCTTCTTCGCATTTAATCCCGAGGCATGGTCACCCTGCTGGGAAGAAAAGGGAAAGAAAAGGGAAGGGTGTTTTGAGAGCCAAAGATAGTTTTGCATGATTCAGTTTTCAGGCATGAACAAATGATGAAAATGGGCGAAACGTTTGAAGGGAAATGTACTTGCTGCAAACTACAAAATCAGATGCACATGGCTTTGCGTTGTAATCGGGGACAGAAGTTTTTAATAGTACTGTGTGTTTGTTTGTGTGTGTGTGTGTGTGTGTGTGTGTGTGTAATGTATGCAGGACTCATTTTTAGAAATCTGTATGAGAAAAGGACAAGTATTGTATCCATAATAATTTAGCATTTTATAGCACTTTTCCAAGTTTAAAAGCATTTATTCTTCTTCTTCTTCTTTTTCTTCTTCTTCATTTATTTATTTATACTCCTCTGTAGGGTTGCCACCAGTCCTATATAATATAGGATTGTCCTGTATTTCAGTGTAAAATTCTACATCTTGTATTGATAGTTTTGTACAATTCTTCTCTCTCTCTCTCTCTCTCTCTCTCTCCCCTCTCTCTCTCTCTCTGCCCAGGTAGGGATCCTCTCCAAATGCATGCATTTGAAAGAGTGTGTGAAAGGTCACATATTAAGCTCTTGGGTAGCCAAGCACAGACAGATTTACAAATTCATGTATTTGTGAGAGTAGACAGGCGTGCATGTATGGCAAATTCCAGAGAGGCCATCCTGTTAGGCTGAAATAGATTGTAATGGATTGCTTTGAAGTCACTTCAGCACCAGATGATGGGGGGGGGGAATGTCCCCCAACTGCATCGCCCCACCCTGTCCTGTATTTTGCCAGAACAAAGGTGGCAACCCTACTCCTCGGCCAGCAGTAATATTTCCACACCACTGAAGTTTTTTGTGGGGTTGAGAGATAGCGATTGCCGAAAGTCGCCCAGTCAGCTCATGGCTGATGTATGGAACAATAGGCTTAAACAAATCACAGACTATCAACCTCTAGTCTCCATCATCAATATAGGGTTAACAATGATATTGGTTTATCTTACCAGGCTATCACAAAGATTAACAAGATCGCATATGTGAAATGCATTGAATACTAAGGGGTCAATACTATGGTAAGATTTGCTGAGATGAGAAGCTTCGGATGCAGTGAATCTCTGGTTCAGTCAGTTAATTCCTGGCTCAACTAGGTTCAGCTGGCATTAAGTCCCCAACCCTGAAGATATGTCAATGTAACTCACTCAGCCTGGTTGAGCCAGGGCTGAGACTGGAAAAATGGAAAACTAAGAAACCAAAACTTTGTCATCGTAATGAGCAATTATAATAGGCATGATGATCAGATATCTCCAGTAAAAATCCCTCCATTATATCTAGGTAGGGATGAGGAGTTTCAACTAAAAGGGAGGGAAGATAGAGAAAGTGCAAAAGGCTTGCACACCCTTCCTTTTTGTTTCCCTCAGCTAACAGTGAAAGTTTATTTTTGTGCGTGGGTACAGCAGACAAACAATTAAAATGAAAGTGACTTTTTTGTGTGTGTGTGTGTGTCTTCTCAACGATGTCCAAATGCTACGACAACAAGATAATGCCACCCCTAATTCAGACCAACGCAACTGTGCTCCAGCAAGAAAAAAATATTTTCTAGCAATACGGTCCTAGACGCAGGAAATTCATAACTATAATAGTTGAAGGGGAAAGCCTCCTGTTGGGAAGTGCTTGTGCTTGTTTGTGCTTGCCAGTTTGAAGGCAGAGAGAGCGGAATGGTACGGCTGGGCCAATGGCTAAAATGTAGTGAAGCAAAGAAGATCTTCATTTATTTATTTAAAAAAGAACCAGTTCCCTTTTGTGAGCCAGTTTTTGGCAAATGTTCCGGCAGGTGGAATGTGCGGTGTTTATACAGTGCATATTTCAATATGCTAGGCAAATAGAGAGATCCAGCCTCTAAGTCGTTATTAAATTCTCTTTTCCCTCTGCCTCCTCCTCTGTTTTTTATTTTTTTGTAACGGGCTTCAGATCCCCTATGAAACTGCTCTCCACAGGATGGATGGCAGTGGGGCAGTGGGGCAGTGTGCCACCAGCTGAGAAAACAAATTTGAGAAAGAGGGAGTATGCTCAAGTTAACAAGCCTGAGGCAAACAAACTTCCCCACAGCCCCTGTTCACAAAATCCTATGGAGTTGGCATAGAAGCTCTTAGACATGGAATGAAGGGACATGGCAGAAAGAAGGGAAAGGGAGATGTGCAGTGTTCCGCTTTTGACTTTAAAAAGAAAGAAAAGGTAACCAGAAACATATTAATATGCAACAGGACTGATATTGTAAAGTGTAAGGGAACCAAGCCTATAACTCTCTCTCTCTCTCTCTCTGTGTGTGTGTGTGTGTGTGTGTGTGTCTGCAATCTGTATATCTATTAACGTCCCATCTGGAAAGGAAGTACATTTATAAATACTTTACTAAACCTAACTGAGATGGAATGAAAGAAAATGTGATGGCAGAGAAACACAGAACTGGAATTCAACCACCTAGACCTCTGTAGCAGCTTTAAAACTGAAATCTGTGGTTCCACCTCAAAAATGTTTTCACCCATTACTGATCCACAAAAGTCAGAGCATAGGCAGCAAGTTAGAAATAACCTTTATGAGCATTGTAAAGATTTTAAAGACTTGTTTTTTTAAAAAAGAGACCTTTATCACATTTGAAAATGTCCTTGCTTTTTTCAGGAGGCTAAGGAAATTGACGTTCGAAAACTGTTTATATGAAAGAATGAGTCTGATACACTAATATCTAAATTTGATAGCACGTATCGGATCTGGAAACAATAAGAGGAAAGGGCGAGATAATGCTGAGAATTTCTCCAGATGACAGATACCACAGAAAGGTGTGTTTCCCCTAGAAGACCTAAAGGGGGCCTCCTTCTTCGTGCGCTTGGAACTACAGTGGTATCTCGGTTTTCAAGCATCTCAGAAGCTGAACATTTCAGTTTTCAAACGCTGAAAACCTGGAAGTAATTAATTCCGTTTTTGAACAGTTTTGGGAAGTCAAACGGCTTCCGATGAGTTTTTTCCTCAATTTTCCCCACTGAAATTGGGATCGCCCTTTGCACCTCAGTTTTTGAATGTTTCAGAAGTCAAACGGTCTTCTGGAACGGATTACGTTCACAAAGTCAGGTACCACTGTATTGAGGTTTTCCAGTCAGCAAAGGAAAATCAAGTGTATGTGTTGTGTGAAACAAGGTGAAACTGTATCCCAATTTCCATTAGCCACAGTCAGCGTGCCCAATGGTCAAGGAAGCTGGGAGTTGTAAATAACTGGAGAGCCACACATTCCTCACCACTGGCCTAAACTATACTGTTATGCTGTTATACAGCTCCATTGCAAGGATCCTTCAGAAGGGAGTTGCAGCCAGGAATGTTATGTGCAAGTGTATTTTGATGCATTGAATAGAATGAAAAATTATGAGTCATGGCAGTGGGGAGAGTATGTACACAAATGCAACAGGGCTCTGTTTTGTTGCTACTTTGTAAAGGTTGTTAATATTGTGTTATAGATATGAATGCTATAGTACTTTATGAATCCTATAATACGATTTTTGGTGTAACTGTGATGTTATTTTGTAGCTGTTTTGTTAATAGATGTTATATAGATGGTAATTGTTTTATTTGTGATTTGTGATTGTTTTACTGACGATTTGTTAACTGTTCTGTACGATTTATGCTGCATTCGTGATGTTCCATTATGTTATTTTCATCTTTTGTTTGTAAGCCGCTTTGGAATTTGTTTGAATAAAAAGCGGCATAGAAATAAAACCAGCCCATCAATCAGCAGTTAAAACAACACATAGCAAAGATTGATTCTATTCAGGTAGGATTTGCCTTAGGAAAGCTTACTTCACAATACATTCGTTCAACATTGAAGAGCCACACGACTTTTGACTGTGAATAACAACCACAATTGTTCTTCTGGATACTATTATAGAAATGTGGGATCTCTGTACACAGTGACATGTTTATAAGATTATAAAAGTCTAGGGCCGTCTTAAGCATATCTGGCGTCGTGGTGCAAAGCTCCCTCTGGTCCCCCCCATTTCCCAGAGTTTTTTAGGGAGAATGGCGCTGCCGGCGGGGCTGGAGGAGGTGGGCAGTGGCTGGACATGGCGCCTCCTGGCTCAGCTGGCCGCTATGGTGTGGCATGGCAGAGGCAGGCGAGGGTGGTGAGCTGATGTCGGGAGGTGCCGCGTTCAGCCCCCACCTCTTCCCTGGCGCCCTCCAGAACTTCCCACGCCACTAGCCTCTATGGGTAAAATGCCCATAAAAAAAGTCACTTGGCATAGTTACATTTCAGAGTAATGTATAGTTACATTACTCTGGCATAGTTACATTTCAGAGGCCATGCATTGGACTGTGCTGTAAGGCTGCAATCCTATATTCTCTTACCTCTGAGTAGACATATATAGGATTGCAAGGCACAACAAGTGTTATGTACTACTGAGGAGAGCAAAGCAAACAACACAGGCTGTCCTAGCATTCTGACCTGGGTGGTAATTCTGAGCTCTGGGTTCCTGAACACCAAGAATCATTGAAAAAATAACATAGAACTGAATAGATATTAAATTATTCTCAGACTGCAAATTCATGTCCAAAGCGTTTACTTTCTACACAGCCTACTAATGCACTTAAAATCTTTCACCAGCTATCAGTAGATGTGATAAGAGACCAGCAATTCACGCAGCCTACGCAATTGCATCACTAGCTGAACAGAAGCTTTTACATCTTGAACTAATCATGGATTTTTATAACAGAAACCCATGTTTTTATACTTTATGAGACTAGAGAGCAGAGTATACTGGAGATAATAGAGCTGCTACTCAGATTTCCTTCTTGGTCCTTGAGACACCAAATGCAACAGCACCCTCTGATGTCCATTCGAGGCAAAAAGAATTCGTAGGATCATTTCTCCAGACAGGATGACATAGCCCAGCCACAGAAGATCACTGCAATTACTGCCAGTTACTGGCTCTTCAGAAACATGTATTAAGACAGACTGATGTGCAGTAAGGGAACTGAGTTTTGGCCAGTTATTTGAGAAATTGTGATAATCACATACAAAAAGTTTTCAGGAGACAGTAAAAGTTGAAATGTTTCTTAGTTTACACACTCACATTTTACCCTGAGGCAATTCCATTGTGTAATGATTGCTAAAGTTTTCCCCACAATATAGAACATAGTTTGACACACTCCAGAAAATAAAAATAATGTGCTTCCTTTAAATTAATTTAACTGACAGTTGTGGAAAAAAACAGTACGTCACAGGACCACCAGCCACCTAGCTCTATATTATTTTTTCATACAGAAAAATCTCACAAGGATTCACCTGATGTGACAATGTCCATTGGCAAATCCCACTTCCTTTGTTTGCATTGTCTGATATCAAACCCTATATGCAAAGGAAGTATTGTACTTTTCCATGAGTAAGACTATGTTTTTTTTAAAAAAATCCTGCTAAAAAGTGGGGTCATCTTATACATGGGTAGTGCATAGGGTGGACGTTTGATTGGTTGTTGCCACGACTGTCAGCAGCTATTGGTTGCTGCGTCAATGGGTGATGTTGATTGGCTGATGCTCCAGCAGTTGGGAGGGCGATTGGCAGCTTCTGCTGGCGATTGGACAGACAGAAGGCAGATTTTGCGACGTGTGCGGGTGAGCGAGTTTTGTCAATCCCCCCTAAAAAACACTCAACAACCTCGTGTAATGCCCCCCACAAAGCTCAACAACTCTGTGCCATCTTCCCCCATTTTCTTAAGTTTGAGTCCCCCAAAATAGGGTTGGTCTTATACACGGGGGTGTCTTATAGACGGAAAAGTACGGTATACCCTGTGGTGCTTTCTGTAAGAGCCAACCAGTAGATCTGCACTTAGAGCAAGCCCCAATTTGGATAGGGGTCAGTTGTACTATAGAGGTCTGTGGGTCTTGTTCCTTTGCAGGTACATATTTACCTGTGCCACACCTGGCATCACAGCAGGAGTGGGCAGGTGGGGGTGGCTTGGGGACAATGATTTTGTGGAACAAATTAGGACCCTCCAAGGAGGGGGAGGAGGAGTCTCAAAGCGGGTAACAATCTCCTTTCCCTTCTTTCCCCACAACAAACACTCTGTGAGGTGAGTGGGGCTGAGAGACTTCAGAGAAGTGTGACTAGCCCAAGGTCACCCAGCAGCTGCATGTGGAGGAGCAGGGAATTGAACCCGGTTCACCAGATTATGAGTCCATTGCTCCTAACCACTACACCACACTGGCTCCCCGCTAGAGGTTGGACCGAAGGTTCCCTACCTCCGCTTGAAGGGACGCTTATTATTTTGTTTGGCTATGATATTCCAAGACAAAATTAGGTATAAATTTATCCCATTGATTATTACAGGACAGAGTAATTCTGGATGGTGTAGTAGTCCATCATCTTTATCAGCCATTCGTCTCTGGTCGGGACTTTGTCTTCTTTCCATATCTGGGCCAACGATATCCTCACTGCTGCGGTCGCATACATGAATAATCTTTTCTGCTCCTTTGGTATTTGTGCTACGACATGACAAAAATAACCGGAAAGATTAGAAACTAAGAAGACAGAAACTTTAACAAGGAATGGGGGGAAATTATAAGTTACCTAAAACAACTAAAAACTTTGGCAGGATTATAACAACACTTGTAATATAACAAGAACTAAGGTAAAGATGGGTTTTTAAGGGAAAAAATGGAGAAACTATATGATGCAGTAGAAAAAGGTTGACAATGGAAGCTATGGAGGAGTGAAGAGAAGTCCAAGGATTCAAGGAATCCTATGTGTTTATGATTATTATTTGAATATAAATGTAAAATATAAAACTAAAAAAAAAAAAGATATGAAATCACAAGAACTTGTAGTGGAAGATGTTAGGGAGTTTCTGCATTTGCATCCATTTTTAAAGCTCTCTCTCCCCCAGCTAATCCGGGAGTGCCAGCACCCCAGTCTTTCCTCGCTTCCTGATGCTTTCTTGACCAGGTCACTTTGCAAAGCACCAGAATTCAGCATTCACATTCGGGGGGGGGGGGGGGGGGAGAACTGCCAACACTGTGAGCTTTGAAACTCCCCAGGGACTTGTCTGGAATGTTCCATTTCAGCAGGGTTACAAATTGCCTCTATCTCAAAATATAGTCCAGCCTTCAATGTGACTATAAAAGGAGTCTGCACATACCGCACGACTTAGGTCTCTTCCTCTTCTTACCCTATCAACAGAAGTAATGTAAGGACATAAATCCTGAATCTCAAATGAGGCCCAGGAAATGACAAGAATGACAAACTGTTCTGGTAAAACTAACAGCTGTGTGTTGGACCCAGTCATAGCCATGCTTAAAGTAGACCTATTGAAATCGATGATGTTTAAGCCACATCCAACACCATGACATTAAATAAATAATTTGATAAGATCACCAGTGTTGAATAATACTTTAAAAACAACAACATGGTGGCTTGGAACTGGTTTTTCAGAACCCTCTGGCCAAGGAACTACAGCCGTACCTTGGTTTTCGAACAGCTTAGTTCACGAACAACTTGGAACTCGAACGTCGCAAACCCGGAAGTAGGTGTTCCGGTTTGCAAACTTTGCCTCGGAAGTCGAACAACCGGCTCGCTTTGGTTTCCGAACGTTTTGGAAGTCGAACGGACTTCCGGAATGCATTCTGTTTTAAAACCAAGGACACGGGTGGCGCTGTGAGTTAAACCATAGAGCCTAGGACTTGCCAATCAGAAGGTCGGCGGTTTGAATCCCCGCGACGGGGTGAGCTCCCGTTGCTCGGTCCCAGCTCCTGCCAACCTAGCAGTTCAAAAGCACGTCAAAGTGCAAGTAGATAAATAGGTACTGCTCCGGTGGGAAGGTAAACGGCGTTTCCATGTGCTGCTCTAGCTCGCCAGAAGCGGCTTGGTCATGCTGGCCACATGACCCGGAAGCTGTGCACCGGCTCCCTCGGCCAATAAAGCGAGATGAGCGCCGCAACCCCAGAGTCGGCCACTACTGGACCTAATGGTCAGGGGTCCCTTTACCATACGACTGTAGTTGACAGAGTATCTGAATCAGACCACTGGTCTATCTAGTTCACTGCTATCTTTATTAACTGGCAACAGCTCTCCAAGAGTTCAATCAAGGATGTTTGCCATCCCTGCATGCAAAATTTGTCCTTTCATACTGAGCTACCAGCAGCTTTCTTCAGCAGAAGCTCCAGCAATAAGATATGCAAGTATCTCAGGCTTTTGCTTTTTGTGCTTTATATTTTTAGAGGAGCAGCTAATATAGGTTGTGGCGCACAAGCTGTACTGGTGCATTTCTCATGCACAAGTTTTCCTTTAGACATTATAGTGCATGTAGAAAAAAATGTTGCCACTATTAATGACTAGACACAGAAGATGACTCTGAAAATGGTCACAGAAATGAAAATTTAATGCAACATATTTTAATGCCTATTGAGTGGGTCAACCATCTTTTGATCTGAATAGGAGCCAGAATTAGCTTCCCTTCCTCTTTGGACTTGATCAACACTACCTATTCCCTCCCTTTCTTTGACCGCGGTCCATTGCCATTTTAGTATCATGTTAGAACTTGAGTTCCAGCCCAGGCATTTCACTAGGTCTCAATGTTGTTACTTAGAATAGTGGTTGCTTGTATAAATCTTGATTCGAAAACGAGTTCTGGAAAATAACAGACATGACAGCTGCTAACAATGCTGGCAAAACAAACGGCTACAAAACCTGAGTGAAGTAATTAGCCGCCGTTATCCATGGTTTAGTCCTGGCAAAATGTTTTGCTCCCCCTGCCTCCCACATGGTGAAATAGCTCTTTGGGACAAGGTGACAGCACATTTGATCCATTAATTGCACATTTGATCCATTAATTGCACAAGCTGATGACTGGAGCCAGTTGACTGCAGTGCCTTAGACAGTACTCTGTTTGCCTCCATTTGGCGAATTTGGAATTTTACACATGCGACGATGGGAATGAAATTAAGGAGATAACAATGATATCTAGACGTCCAGCTGTTTTCAAAGCATAGGGATCAGATGTAAAAATATACTTCAACTATTTCACTTTTTTGACAGCTGATTTCTATTAAAATATTGCATGGATTTTTCAGTAAGCTTGTTAAACCTCTCATAAGATGTCCAGATGTCCTGTATTTATCAGTTTCTGACTAACTGTTCTGCCAATCCTGTGAATATCTGTTGGTATTTTACTGCCTGGGGTTATGGATATGGAAAGTCCCACACATACGAGGTCAGTTTTTTGGTTTGATCAGCCAAAATACGTCTTGAAACTATATTCCAATCCTGTTGGTGGCTCCCCAAAATAGGACCTTTTCTTATGAAATGCCTCCCTGGTGATGCACTAATATGCTCCTGCTCTCTGAGCCACTGGGAAGAGCTGTGAGATGAGTGAGTGTCTAAAACTCACTACTACATATTATAAAGTACATATGGCCCACCTCTTTAATCACCTTTCAGAAGATATCAAACACTTGTTTATTCCACTCTGCATTTAGTTAATTTTAGTATTGTTGTTGTTTAGTCGTTTAGTCGTGTCCGACTCTTCGTGACCCCATGGACCAGAGCACGCCAGGCACTTCTGTCTTCCACGGCCTCCCACAGTTTGGTCAAACTCATGCTGGCAGCTTCGAGAACACTATCCAACCATCTTGTCCTCTGTTGTCCCCTTCTCCTTGTGCCCTCCATCTTTCCCAACATCAGGGTCTTTTCCAGGGAGTCTTCTCTTCTCATGAGGTGGCCAAAGTATTGGAGCCTCAGCTTCACAATCTGTCCTTCCAGTGAGCACTCAGGGCTGATTTCCTTAACAATGGATAGGTTTGATCTTCTTGCAGTCCATGGGACTCTCAAGAGTCTCCTCCAGCACCATAATTCAAAAGCATCAATTCTTCGGCGATCAGCCATCTTTATGGTCCAGCTCTCACTTCCATACATCACTAATAATTACTTGCTGCACCTGTGTCAGGGACTAGGCAGAGGAGGAAGGGTGAAGACCGCCTCCCCAACCTGACCCTTCCAGAGGAGAAGAAGACAGTTCAGAATTACAATAGGGGTTTGAGGGAGGTCACAGCTCAGAGGCAGATGAAGGGGAAAGCTGGGAAATAATGGAAGAGGAGGAGGAGGCAGAGCCGGAGCTGTTCGCTGACATTATCACTAGAAAGTATCCCAGACCCACCATCTCCCAGAACCCGATGAGCCTTAAAAGTAGGAGAGCAAAGGGCTCAGAAGCAAAGGGCCCTCAGTGCCACCTATAGAAGAGATGACAAATGAGGAAGTGGGAGAGGAGGGGAGTGGAGATTTACTCAGGATAACACCATTATTCCAAGAGGCTGCATTCCCAAGCCTCTCTCTGTAAATATTGAATAAAAGCAGATGGTAAGGACTTTCCCTTGTATTATCTGTTCTTTCCAACCTGTTATGGGGGTTGGTTCCTCTGCCACCTGACAGACTGCTACTCTATTGGTTACCCTTCTTGTCTGCGTATGCATTCCAGATCTTTGACTAGGTTGCATTTGGATCCAGACCTGGAAATCCACATCAGCCGCACTTCAACGTACAGAAGCCGGATTGTCAATGATCAATGCAAGATCTGACTGCACCAGATTCAACTGTCTGAAAAGACTGTCTTCTCTACCCTGTTAGCATTTGCCAACCATGGGTTATATAGAACTGGGGAACAGTTCTTGGTAGGAGTGGAACCACTGGTGGAGCAGGGGGTCAAGAGGGCACACTTGGGTGTACTGCTGCCAGACCTTGTCCATCTCAGTGACTGAATAAACTGAAACTGACCCCATAACACACTATTAATTCTGGTATTGGGTACTTCAACCAGAACTGCAGCAACTGCAGAGTCAAGATCACTCCAAAGCTGGGTGACTTTATCCTCAAAGTGTGTTACTGTCCCTGCATTCTTTAGGTCTTCCCGTTTCCATCCAATCTCAATCCACCAAGAAAATCATGTTGTAAAGAAAAATCCCCACGTTCCTTTTAGCAATGAGATCAAGCATTCGACAAATCACTAAGCCAACAAACAAACGAAAAGGCACAAATTATCCTCTTCTTAATCTACCGTTTCTGCAGATTAACAAACACAAGCTTATTTCAATGACCCATGTAACAGCCATACCAAAATATTTCATCTCAGATGAAAATGATTATTTTAATGCATTCTATGCTTAACAGTGGCTGGCATCAGAAGTCACTGTAATATACATTCCAGGTTCAGCCACTGTTATAAAATTCATGGCTGGTGCTCCAGGGCTCATGTCCTCCTCCTCTGCTGCTGTCTCCCACACTGCTATTGTGCGGCCCTTTTTTCACTGTGAAAGAATGCAGGACATTCAAGATATCCCAAGCAGTATTCTTGATGTCTGGACTTTCCTGAGAATGTTTCACACCACAGTTATTGCTTACTGCTAATGTTCATACCTTGAGCTGTTTGTCTTGGCAAGAGCTCCTGTTTTGCTAGCTGGAGGGACACAGGCGAAGGCAGTCTTCCCTGTGAACTTGAGAAGAATCGCCATCTATCATGTCCTGGCCAAGCGAGAGATCCAGCTGATGACCCCATGCTGTGTGAAAAGACTAAAAAAGCTCATCTCCTTCTCACTGTCTCTGATCTCCAAAGGAGATTCTGAAAGGAGGCCTAAAATACAGCACACAAGTTAGCTTGGAAATCCATGATGGGGCAAAGGCATTCTATTATCATCATTATTGTTTATTATTGTCCTTGAGTGACAACCTGGAGAGATGGTTAAAACTTACCTCAACACTGGCAATGGGATAGCAACCTCTATCAGATGTAGGCAACAGGCTAGTTTTTTTGGGGGGGGGGGTAGGACAGGCTTTGTTCTCCCCCAAAGGGGACTGGCCGGGGGTCTTCAGAGGAACACCCATGGACTGTTGCCACCTGAGGTAGTCATCTCACTTTCCTAATGGGAGAACTGCACCTGAATGCATTAAACAACCAAGAGGAAATATGTAATTTGGTACTGATGTATTTTCAAGTCTCCGATTATTAGGCCGGTCACCACTCTCTTTGACTTTCTGCTGAAAAATCAGCATATAATATGATAAATACAGATACAGTGGATGCTCGGGTTGCTAACGTGATCCATGTGAGAGGCATGTTCGCAATCTGCATGCGCGGGTCACGATTCAGCGCTTCCGTGCATGCGCAAAGCACCAAAACCCGGAAGTAACCCGTTCCAGTACTACTGGGTTCGGCGTGGTGCACGACCCTAAAACGCACAACCTGAAGCTTCTGTAACCCGAGGTATGACTGTATAACTAGAGAGTGCTGCAATCCTAAGTATACTTGCTAGCAAATAAGTATTGTTGATCTCAGTGGCATTATAAACAAGGTTTTCCAGTTAGAAAGGTCTCTGGAATGTATCTTCTACAACAGTAAGGTCACACTTCCCCGTGGGCTCCAGAAAAGTCTCGACATATGACCACAGCCTTGGTCATCTTGCCCTTCCCATTTGGACTCCCAGACAATGGTCTCGCCACAAACTTCATGGGGCAGGGAATTTCTATTTATGGTCCCCTTTGGGGCTTCTTACACAGCTCTCTGGGAGCAGTGCTTTTTACCCATGATTGAGACTTGACAAAGTTTTCAATTATGTTGTCAAAAACGCAGCAGAAAATTTGAAGTGTTTGCTTCCCAGCAACAACGAAACCATCTCCACAACTTTTGACTGGATACAACCCTTTGACCACGTATAGAGGCTAAATTGTTCTGGTTTTGCCATCCGCCTTGGGACTTTCAGAATCCAAACTCATCCTTCTTACAATCTTACAAGAACAAAAATTCCCTTTGCTTAGCAGTGAAATGTTCATATACCTGTACTTGGTCAAAAGAGAGATTTTGTTTTGTTTTGTTTTGAGGAAGGGATATGGTCTCTAATGGCAATACACAGAATTCTGCTGTTGAGTATCTTGTTCTTTGAAAAAGCTGTGTGTTTTCTCTTGGAGAACCGTTTTTGAATCAGGATGGCATCAAAATAGGACGGAAGGTTGGAAGATTTCTTGGGCTCACTCCCATGAAGCATGGGGACTACATTTCTGCCTGGATGCTGTACAGAAGTTTTCCCCAAACTGCTCGATACTGCTCCCAGGGGGCGCTGGAATGACCCAGGGGGCAGCAGTAGCCTTGGGGGTGTTGAATGAAAACAAGGGGGCAGAGGAAGCATAAAGAACAAAGAGAAGAGAATAAATTTTTGAAAAACCATTTGTACGGTACATGTTTCATCTGTTCTGTAATGACTCTTACTGCCAGTTCGGGCACCATTGCGGGATGGCAACATCGCCTCACCTAGATGCAGTGGTTGTGCTGGAGGCAAGGGGTTTTCCTGGGTTTGGGTGAACCCCTTTTGGCTTCATCCCAGCCCAGGAAGTGGATCACAGCTTGCCTGCCTATTTGTCAGCCCCAACCCTGGAGTGGATCGGACTCTTTTCACAGATAGAACATCCAACAGAAATATAGATACATAAAAGCAGTGCTTTTTTCTGGGGGGATGCAGTGGTATGCATACCCCTAAACATTTTGTGAGTCTAACGGGAGAAGAAACTTCTTTTATTAAAAAAAAAGTTTCTTCTCTAGCCCGGTGAATCATCAGTTCCATTGCTACCCCCGATGGTGGCCTCATTTCCTGTCATGGTGTTTCCCGAGTCTCAGATGGAAGCGAGCGTTTAATGTGTGAAGCAGTGTGGAATGTGGATTTGTGGTGTTTTACTAATGAAAGTTTGGCCTCATTAAGGGGCAGTATTTCAATATGAGTATTGCATGTTCCTTGTATTTTTATCCATTTACTGTAGTTATTTTTCCCGATTTGAACCATACAATGCAAATCTTTATTGCGGTCCAAAGACCCATAGAACAATTTCAGAACAAAATACAGTTAAGACAGCCAACCACAAAAGAGAGAGAAACCAAGGCGGCCATTTTGTTTTGTCTCGAGCTTGATGATCTTTGTTTCTTTTGACTTCCGAAGAAAACTTTGCCACGGACAGTATAATATCATTAGACCTGTCATCCAAAAGATACTTAATATGGGAGGCTTCAGGTTTTCCCGGCAGATTTGCCAGGAGGGATTTGATCAGTTGGTCCCTTGCTTGCTCGTACTGCTCACAATGCAGTAAAATATGCTTCATGCAATCGATGTCCTGAGAACATTTGAAGTAAAAATTGGTGATTTTCTTGAGTCAAAATGAGAGTATCCCTAAACATTTTTTTTAAAAAAACACTGCATAAAATAATGTAAATTTGCCATGGCATCCTTCTGTTTGTTCACTTAAAGTAGGTTGATTTCCTAGGGTGGTGCTGAGTAATTTATTTATTTTTCTGAAAAGAGAGTGGTAGGACAAATAAGTTTGGGAACCTCTGCTGTAGAGAATGCATTGATCAGCATCCACACCAAGAAGAAGAAGAAGAAGAGGAGGAGGAGGAGGAGTTTGGATTTGATATCCTGCTTTATCACTACCCGAAGGAGTCTCAAAGCAGCTAACATTCTCCTTTCCCTTCCTCCCCCACAAAAAACACTCTGTGAGGTGAGTGGGGCTGAGAGACTTCAAAGAAGTGTGACTAGCCCAAGGTCACCCAGCAGCTGCATTTGGAGGAGTGGGGAAGCGAACCCGGTTCACCAGATTACAAATCTACCACTCTTAACCACTACACCACACTGGCTCTCTTGACTCAAGACTCAATGATTTCTGCAGTCCTCTCTTGTGTTTGTGTCAAGTTTTGAAGGTGAGTGAAGAGGGTCAGTGACAAGGAATGGGGTGGCTGAGCACCCTCCAGGCACTGCCATGCTCCTGGTGATCTCATGGGGGAGACACGGCGGGGTTTGGAAGCCTTGCCAATTCAGAATGGGCCTGGTTTTAAATTGGATTAATTTACGGCGTCTAGCAGACGTCCTCGAATTAACCTGATTTGAATGGCCTCATTCTAAAGTGGATCGGGAGGGAGGAGAGTTTCGGCCCATCACTAATCCCCAGTGCAGAGACCAGAAGTTGGCATCTGAGACACAAAATATGGTTGGATTTCCCCCGGTCTTCCCTCCCATCTGTCTCTTTTAATATCTCCTTTGCCCTACTCAATGAAGCTGTTGAACTTTCAACAAAGATCTATCCAGACAGAGATTAGCAAAGCCTTCGAATTAGATTCAGGTTTGCTGAAAGCTGGACCTGCCAAATAGTCTCTTTAACTCTCCTAATGCCAATGGAAAATCCGCCTGCCTGCCAAGGTTTGTTCAGTAAATGGGCACTAATAAACTTGGAGCTGTTATAGGATTTTACGTTTGAGGCAAACCCATTAGCCCAACAGTGTTTTATTTGGCTTCTGAACAAATTTAGATTGATTTTTATGCAAACAAGATAGCTTAAACAACTCCCCCGCCCCTTCCAAGCTTCATCATTACAGACATTTACAATGTCTTGCAATAAAACATATAATACTCTGTTCAACACTGAGGCAGTAATCTGCTTAAAATGGATGAAATGGGGGAGAAACTGGTGTCTTGTCTGATGTGGTTTTTTTTTAGAAGTTAGGTAAAGATAAAGGGACCCCTGACCATTAGGTCTAGTCGTGGCCAACTCTGGGGTTGTGGCGCTCATCCCGCTTTATTGGCCGAGGGAGCTGGTGTACAGCTTCCGGGTCATGTGGCCAGCATGACTAAGCCAATTCTGGCGAACCAGAGCAGCGCACGGAAACGCCGTTTACCTTCCCGCTGGAGGTATCTACTTGCACTTTGACGTGCTTTCGAACTGCTACGTGGGCAGGAGCAGGGACCAAGCAACGGGAGCTCACCCCGTTTCGGGGATTCGAACTCCCAATCTTCTGATCAGCAAGCCCTAGGCTCTGTGGTTTAACTCACAGTGCCACCCGGAGTTAGAAGTTAGTGTGTTCCAAAAACCTAGCCATGTTGTGATTCTCAGACACCAAAATTTAGTTCCCACCAGTTTGTTCTAGTAATCTAAGTACAGTGGTACCTCGGGTTAAGTACTTAATTCGTTCCGGAGGTCCATTCTTAACTTGAAACTGTTCTTAACCTGAAGCACCACTTTAGCTAATGGGGCCTCCTGCTGCTGCTGCGCTGCCGCTGCACGATTTCTGTAATCATCCTGAAGCAAAGTTCTTAACCTGAAGCACTATTTCTGGGTTAGCGGAGTCTGTAACCTGAAGTGTATGTAACCTGAAGCGTATGTAACCCGAGGTACCACTGTATGCTTCCATGTTGTGCCTGGCTCCCAAGTAGACCTATTGTTTAAAGCCTTTCTACATTATGATTTCATTAGTGGGCAAGGATGGAGGAGAAATTCAATTCAGTTTGCATTTAGAAAAAAGGGCTGGCCCACCCATGAGACAAGGTGAGGTGAGCATCTCAGGTGGCAGTGTCCAGAGGGGCAGCAGATCCAACCTCCAAGGAATGTTGCTGCAGTGGCAGCAGCAATAGCTGTGGTACATTCCTTAGAGGCCAAGTCTACCCCTCCCATGCTGCCTCTACAGTGTAGTCTTGGCCAATAGGGAGGCACTGTTGGTCTCCTTCCACCCTTGTTCCTGATGCAGATTTATTCCCCCCTTGTTTTCAGTTTAGCTCTTTAGTGCCCTCATGTTCCTGATGTAGATCTTCATTCACCCCTTCTTCCTTGGTGGTGGTGGGAAGCCATTTTGTAGTTCCCCTCAAGTGCTGAAAGGTCTTAGGCCAGTCCTGTTTAAAGATAAAGCTACCTAAGTTGTACTTTCCAAAACAATATAGGAACCAAAGCACAGCCATCTTTAGAAATACACATACCTCCCTAAATTTTGTGGTGCCGTTATCCAGAAAAGTAATGCATACAAAAATGCAAGTACTGGAGCAAAGTGAGCATGACAATGCACATATTTAGTGAAAGTAGCATACAAAAATGTCGTATTTGGGGAAAGTGGTTTGCAAAAATGTCTATGTTAGGTAAAACTGCCTACAAGCGTGCATGTTCGGAGAAATTTACGCTCAAATGGTGATGAATTTTCCTGAGGTTTTTTTAAAAATAATAATCACAACCTGTGTGGAAATGTGGCAAACTGATGGTTGGAAAAACAAGAAGCCAAAATTAACAGATTCACACTTCCCTAGTAGCAGAAGTTCCAACAGATATATGGCAATGAAAATTCCCTTTTAAGTTTGCTATTGTTACGTATTTTGATGAGATATTTGGAATCAGTGGCTCAAGAAATACGCCTTAATTCTTCCAGGTTCATAGGCTGTTGCTTCCTTTTTGAAAACACAGCATGCCCTGCAATCTGAAAGTAATCTGTCGCTTTTAGTAGTAGCATTCTCTGAGGAGCACTCTGTAGCCTTGCAACAACTTGCGTTCAGTGCTACAGTGCCAAGGAACAAAAGGAAATTGAATTCTCATAACAGTAGCTTGTGCTTAAATGGCAGCATTCTCATATCCAAACAAAACATTTAGTTTGTACGTACTCCAATTGTAAGTTTTTAGAAATAGAGAATTTTGATTTTTGGCGATAGTTGACAGTAGTGGAAAGGAATAGTTAGCAGTATTTGTAAAGGTGTTGCTGGAAATATTTTAGCAGTGGGGGCGATGGTAAGAATGTACAGGTTTCTAGCTTCTTGTTCCTTGAATAATGGTAGCCTCACACAGACTCATTCTGCTTCTATGCCTTCAGAGGACACTGTCCAAGTATTTTCAGTTTTATCTCCATAATCCTAAAGATGAGGTTCTTTGTTCAATCAAAAGCTGTGCTTCTCAAGTGCTTCTCATTACCTTTTGCTGCAGACACACATCTGCTGTGTTGTGCAGTGATGATGATGATGATGATGATGATGATGATGATAATAATAATTTATTTATACCCTGCCCATCTGGCTGGGTTTCCCCAGCCACTCTGGGCGGCTTTCAACAAAACTTTAAAAACAGAATAAAACTTCAAACATTAAAAACTAAACAGGGCTGCCTTCAGATGTCTTCTAAAAGTCAGGTACAGTGGTACCTCAGGTTACATATGCTTCAGGTTACATATGCTTCAGGTTACAGACTCCGCTAACCCAGAAATATTACCTCGGGTTAAGAACTTTGCTTCAGGATGAGAACAGAAATCGTGCAGTGGCGGTGCGGCACTTAGCTAAAGTGGTGCTTCAGGTTAAGAACAGTTTCAGGTTAAGAACGGACCTCCGGAATGAATTAAGTACTTAATCTGAGGTACCACTGTAGTTGTTTATTTCCTTGACATCTGATGCGAGGGCGTTCCACAGGGCGGGCTCCACTACTGAGAAGGCCCTCTGCCTGGTTCCCTGTAACTTTGCTTCTCACAGTGAGGGAACTGCCAGAAGGCCCTCAGAGCTGGACCTCAGTGTCCGGGCTGAACGATGGGGGTGGAGACACTCCTTCAGGCATACCGGACCGAGGCCATATATCTACAGATTCTCTGCTCAAGGTGTGCAATTTCCCCCTTAGGTCAAGGAGGGGCTAGTTTGGGAAGAGCCATATGCTGCAGCGTCCAATTGCTCTGGAGAAGTTTATTAAGATTCTGTGAAGTTTATTAAGATCCCATGTAGAAAAGTATTTCAATAAGATATGGCAGTCCAGCCAGGGTAAACAAACCCATCTTCCAATCTGAAACTTGCATGTAGAACCACTAGTTGATCATCTCTATTCTAGGCCATTAGAGTTGTACCACCACTGAAAATGGAATAACTAGCAAATAACCAGCAGCAGTTTCATAGCAAATGTGCTTATTGACACAAGACAAATTCAACTGTATTAAACTGAGGCAACCATTTGACCTTTTGTCTGCTGCATTAATTGGGTTCCTGTCCTTAGATCCTGAAATGCCTTCATTTTAGTTATTGAAAGTTATATTCAAGGAAGGTATAGTTCAAGTCTTGTCTATAAAATATATCTGGCACAAGACAAGCTGTAAGTCTTTGAAACTATCCATTTGAATGACTTTGTCATTAGGAAAGAATTTAGTGGCTTTACATTTAATATAAACTAATGGTTTCTAGAGGATATTTGGGCAGCAAATAAGTTTAAACAGTCTCAAGAGAAGCCCAAAATGACGCACAACTGCCAGAACACCTGAGACAGTACATTTTTTATGGCAATGTTTAAAGCCATCCACTATTTATTTTCATGTTACCTGCTCTTGTTTGAATTGGTTCCCTGCATGTTTTGTTTTGTTTTTAATGAAATTCCCCCCAACATTTTCCCCCATCCATCTTCTGCTCAGCCCATACTTATGTTCTACAACAACAGTTCTTAATTTTTAACGGATTAAGTCCAGTCAAAGGCGCCTATGGGGTTGTGACGCTCATCTTGCTCTCTAAACCACTAAACAATCTTGACCATAAAATTATGAGAACAGATGAAACACCATACAATTGGACGAGACTACATTTTCAAATGGATGTATTAGCTGCATTTTGCTCTCCCTCTTATTAAGTCATTAGCAGATAAAACATGGCACAACGAATATGAAGTTGTATGTTTGCAATTATTATTACTAGCCTTATTGCCCAACAACTTCTGTAGCGTTACTACTATATAGACTGATACTGAATGTCTGAGGCCATCCAGGTTCTTTCAAGTAGCCCTGTAAGCTGTTTTAGGAAGAGAAAGAATATGAGTGAAACCTATAGTGAAAAAAATAGGAATTGCATAAAACATGGGTGGGCAGGCTTGCAGGATCTACATTGTATTTTACAATAACCATGAGATGCACCAACTGGACCCAGGTTCAAAAGGTATACTCTTAAAATTCAAGAACATGGTGCCTCCAAGTTCAGCACAGGGATTTGTTTTGAGTACCAGAAATGAAGTGAGCTCTCGGTGCTCCCGTATAAAAATCCATTCCAAGTTACTTCAAGGTTTCTTCATTTCAACAATCTATGGAAAGGAGAGATTTTGTCAGTGAAATTATTAAACAAATGGGAATCGGGCATCCTTGTTTATCTATGGTAAATCACCCAGAAATCTGCCACTAGATCCTGATCCATCTTCTGCCCAGCCCAGACTTACGTCCTACAACAACAGTTCTTAATTTTTAAGGGATTAAGTCCAGTCAAAGGTGAATATGGGGCTGCGGCGCTCATCTTGCTTTCAGGCCGAGGGAGCCAGCATTTGTCCACAGGCAGCTTTCCGGGTCATGTGGCCAGCATGACTAAACCGCTTCTGGCGCAATGGAACACCATGACCTAAACCAGAGCACACAGAAACGCCATTTACCTTCCCACCGCAGTGGTACCTATTTATCTACTTGAATTGGTACGCTTTTGAACTGCTAGGTTGGCAGAAGCTGGGAGACAGCAACAGGAGCTCACCCCATCGTGTGGATTCCAACTTCCGACCTTCTGATCAGCAAGCCAAAGACGCTCAGCAGTTTAGACCACATTGCCACCCACTCCCTACTCAGAAGTAAGTACCCTTCAAACCCAACGGCACTTGAAGTAAGTACCATTGAACTCAGTAAAACTTCTAAACAGACATGTTTTGATTTTTGTTGTTTAGTTTAATTCTTTAAGATGATATTTCTAGTCGATTACTTCTCGTTTCAGGGATTTTCACGGTATTTCATTGGCTTAAAGTTAAAGGCCTGTTTAAGCATCATTTTCTCAGGGCAATGTGTGTTATGTGTATATTTGGCATTGTCTCCAGTTAGAAAAAGGAATGACGGAGAGAAACCAAGGCATGATACCATAAAGAGATGCAATCAGTCCTCTACTTGACGTTGCACTTTATAGTTTCCCCATGATGGTAAGTGGAGTCTGTGGTTTTGTGTGATTAGCAATGTTACATATCACCAGCACATTCACTTTTCGTAAAAGAGGTGCAGTTAACTCTCAAGGTTCACAACACTTTGTGAGGAACCCATGTAAAGCTGCTGAGATCTGGGCTCTTGGGTTAAAAATGTGGATTCTGAAGTGGTGTTGAAAAATAGGAGAGAATTGTGGGTTAAATCTGTTGAGAAGTTCATCCACAAATGCCATTGGGGTTATCAGGACAGTTGCTGACTGGTGAAGCCTCTCTTCACCAGAGATTGTGTGACCAACCAGCATTATCTATTCTAAGACATTTTTGGGATTATGTCCAAGAAAGTCCATCTCAGAGTAGACCAACTGAAAACAATGGCCCTTAAGTAAGTTGAGTAAGACTAGTATTGACCACAACCTCTTCTTTAATTTCTTAACCTAGTGTTGCCATTTGCTGGTTGGCCCCTTGGGTCTTCTGGGATGTCTCCACCTCTGCACTACATGCTGCAGAATAGTTTTTATCAGGAGAGAGTTTGCGGTGTAATTAATCCCTTCAATCCCACAGAACTGCCCAAAGTAAATTTCATCCAGCCCTGAGCCTCTTGTGCTCCTAATCCTATAAACACTTGTTAACATGGCAGAAAAGGCCATGATATATTGGGTATGCACTGGGGCCACTTAAACACATCTTCAAAGACTGGGTTTGGTGAGAAAACCTAAGAGTTGAAGTATACAACCTTATTTCAAGCTAAGTCTCAGTATACTGGTGTTCTTATTCCAAGCCACATCAAAGAAGACACCATAACGATTGGGAATGTTATTCTGTGGGCAGAGAATTTTTTACTCAGTAAAGGGTTTGTTTCATTTTTAAAGCTCTTGAGCTGTTGACTTTTGACTATACTCATTATTATTATTTTTTGCTTTTGAATTTACTATATTGAAAAATATAAAATCATTAAAAACCCTCGGGGTCTGTCGATACCATAAATCACTTGGACATATTTGTAGCTATGAAATGGCCCCTAATTTTCTTCTATATACTATATGACCTACCCCCCCAAAAAAAATTGTAAATGCAAAAAAACCCAAAACCTTTCAGACTTTATTACAGCGTTTAAATCACTGCTGAAAGTTTATGAGACAGAACATTTAGCAGTTGTGTAAGAGTGGGCCCAATATCTTCTGTAGGGCTAATAAATATGAATTAGGTCTCAAATATGCTATATTGTCCCTGCAGTGCTGAATCATTCTTGACGCTGAGCAAAAGGAATTTTTTTGCAAAAGAAGGAGTCTTGGACTATCTAAAATAGAATTTGTTGTTTAGTCGTTTAGTCGTGTCCGACTCTTCGTGACCCCATGGACCAGAGCATGCCAGGCACTTCTGTCTTCCACTGCCTCCCGCAGTTTGGTCAGACTCATGTATGTAGCTTCGAAGACACTATCCAACCATCTCGTCCTCTGTTGTCCCCTTCTCCTTGTGCCCTCCATCTTTCCCAACATCAGGGTCTTTTCCAGGGAGTCTTCTCTTCTCATGAGGTGGCCAAAATATTGGAGCCTCAGCTTCAGGATCTGTCCTTCCAGTGAGCACTCAGGGCTGATTTCCTTAAGAATGGATAGGTTTGATCTTCTTGCAGTCCATGAGACTCTCAAGAGTCTCCTCCAGCACCATAATTCAAAAGCATCAATTCTTCGACGATCAGCCTTCTTTATGGTCCAGCTCTCACTTCCATACATCACTACTGGGAAAACCATAGCTTTTACTATAAAAATAAATAGAATACCTCTTAGAACGTGGGGCGCAGGTGGCGCTAAACCACTGAGCCTCTTGGGCTTGCTGTCTGTGGACAAACGCTGGCTCCCTCAGCCTGAAAGCGAGATGAGCACCGCAACCCCATCCAGAGGTTCTTTACCCTTACCTTTCCAACAGAAATGTCACCAGGAAGATTAGACTAACAATTGGAAATCTTCTCCAAAAACTTCAAGAAGATACCTATTTTTGTGTGTGAGGGAGGAGTAGGTGGTATTCCCCGATGCTTTTCTTTTCTTTTTTTACTCTCCTTTATTTGGGTAATGTCTTTTTCAAAGCGACATTTTTGTCCTAAGACATATAAAATGAGGCAGAAAGAAATGTTTGTGTCTATGGGGTAATACTAAAGGGTGATGGTAGGGGATCTGGAAAGCCCCCGAGGGCAACAGCAGAATAAAAAAATGTTCTAATTTCCTGAACATATCAGCCAAGGTGTCCTTGAGCACTTTATGGCAAAAATCTTCTGGAGTTAAATTCGGACAGCTCACTTTGAGAACAGAAAATGATTTTCTTTGTGGGCAAGAGAGCAGAATGGCATAAATGCGGAATTTACTAAATGTGCTTGATCTGTGACAGGTTTTTAAACAGAGGTTTGCTTTTATAGCATATACTCCGTGTGTCACAAGCTGGCATTTCTTGAAGCTTTTTCTCATCAAGCTTTCGGAGAGTCATTTAGATAATAATAATCTGCAGTTGTGTCTGCCTGCCTGCCTGCCGTCTTTTTTTCCTGCCACAGTTTCTGGAGTCCAGCTTCCTCAGAGAGGGAACTGATAACTCCTGATGAGGATGCCATTACTAAGAATCTCTGCCATCTTACTATTACGTGCAGGGAAGAAGAATAGATCCAAGCAGAACACAGGGCAGGGGGGCGGGAGCAAGGTCAGGTCTGCATGGACACACCAGTGGAACCAACCCCCGCCACATGGTCTGTGTGTGTGGTTTGGGAGCTGCACGGTCAGGGAAAAAACAATGCTGTCCAGGGTTGTAAAGACTGCGGAGAGAATAATTAGGTGCAATCTCCGCACCTTGGATCAAATGTATGCTTCCAGGTGCCATAAGAAAGCTGCAGAGATAGTGCAGGACAGTGCGCAATGATCTCTTTCAGCTTCTGCCTTCTGGAAGAAGGTGCATGGTTATAAAGACTAGGACTAGCTGCCTGAGAAACAGTTTCTATCCAAATGCGATTTTGGTTTTAAACTTAGTGTAAGGTAGTCTCTATGGGAGTATATTGTATTTAATTATGGGGTATCAGAGTTTTTAGGGGGTTAACGAAGCTGGGATAGCTGGGGTAGCAGGCTTGTTGGTTTTTGAATGTCTGATGTAGATTTTTTCAATTTCGTTGTTCTGTATGGGACAATGACAATAAAGACTATCATACATACGCAGTGTATTTGCACAGCCCTGACCAGGCTGCCCCCCCCCCCCCGCCCTGCCACAGAACCACCCAAGTAAGCTTAGTAACACCAGTTTCTGGAGGTAAGTTTCATTGTTCTACTTTACCACGTCTGTCACTACTGAGCGTCCCCATGAGTGTTGAGCAAAACTGAGCGATATTTCCCCCTGCAGTTATTGCCTTAAATGTTGAAGCAATTGTTTGCACCATTAAGGGATAATGTTAAGTGAAAAGTCAAGGGTAACAAACTTCACATTAAACGCAATCTACAGAAAATCTAATGGCTGCAATCTGTGCTAATTTTTTCTAGAAAAAGAGGCTCCGGAACTCACCATGAATGCCTCCCTTGTTCTCTTAGAATGGCAATGGCACCCACATGAAAAGTGCTGGAACCCACCTGAGAGATGTTGGAACTGCATTCCAGCAAGTTCTGACTGAAAAGAAATCCCTGGCTGTGATGCCCATAAATAATCTCCCTCCCTCTCTCTCTCTCAAATTACATAAAAAGGAGTTGAATCTGTCATGGAATTCTAACTCAATATTGATCCAGAGCAGTTTCCAGCATATAGTTAGCAGAGAAAAAACTTTTAACACATTGCAGGATTCCCAAAAAATAGACCAGAGACAATTGTATTTCATCCAGCAGAGCTTTACAGCTCCTGAAGGCAAATGAGCATAATGGTCACAAATCCAATATATTCAGAACTGGCACTGTCCATAAGAAATCCAGTTGCAGCAGATTTAACTTCAATTTACAATAACTTAGAATAAGTCTAAACTTTAACACTAAGCATGCTATGTACAGAACACCACACCAGAAGGAAAAGAGACAGAAAGAGAAAGTGAAACCCAGGTTCCTTCTTGGCTTACTTTTATAGTCAGCGTGACCTTGACTGAAACAGAACCAGTTTAAGCCTGTTGTACTCAGCTTCTCTGAAGGAATAACCCAAACATCACGAACCTTCTGCTTGCTTCTTTCACACAGAGAAGCTTCCAGAACCCTCTTGAATTAAGCAGAATAGGAGAGATCTCTACACATCAGATCAATACTTTCGGCACTAAGAAATGCAAACTGACAGAATCTTATAGTAAAAAAGAGAGGAAAAGGCAAGACTACAAAAAAACCCAAGAAAACTGACTTCCAAATATAAAACATCTATAATACAATAGCTGCAATGGATAAATCCATAAACTGAACATATATCAAAATTCTGGATGGAATAAAACTTTGTGCTCTTTCAGTCTTTCCATCTCTGCAAGCACTCCAGCTTTCCAGATGGAATGATTCCCCCTCTTTTGCTCCACATGCTGTTCTGGTGGTTCTTGTTATGTACTGAAGTTCTCACCCTGGGCCAGCAGGGGGATACTGTAGATAGTTATGCAAATGAAGGATCAAAAGTGACGTTCAGTGATTGGATAGTTTGTATGCAAATGAAGGATCGAAAGTGACGTTCAGTGATTGGCTAGTTACAGAAAATGGTTACTGTTGCATTCTAGTGGAGCTCTATATAAGCAGGCTGGCTGAGCTCCTCAGTTCAATTCTGTTCCAGCTTACAAATAAAGAGCTGCTTTGGAAGAATCGCTGTGTCGTCTGATATGTTCGCCCACAACTTAACAGTTCTCCTGACTCCCCCCAGAACCAATTTAGGGAAGAGGATGGGGGAAGCCCAATTGCCCAAGTGGAAACCCTTTTGCTGAGCATCTGTTGATGGGTTCCATTAGGTGACTCTTGCCTAATATATTCACAACGTGTGAAGAAAAACCTGAATAGAAGCCCTCCATCCAATGCACGAGTTGTTCTTAAAGCTCTTCAATCATATTCCTTAGATATCTGAAATGCCAGCACGAGATGCTCTTAATGTTCTTCAGTCAGATTTTTCTGTATAACTGAAATGCCAAACGTGTTTGGGCATTATTAGCCTCCTTCAGTGGCCTGTTTTGTTATGCAGGCATGCTTTAAGCAAGAGGAATATTCCAAGACACTTCCTTTTTTCCATAGAAGGTTTCCTTTCTGAGTTGAGATGCTCTGAAATGTGGTCTAAGCACAACCTATTGTGGAAATGTGATATGTGATAAAGGAATTAAAGATACATTAAAACAAGCAAAGATTGGAGATATTGTAAGTAAACCATAACAGGTAAAGGGACCCCTGACCATTAGGTCCAGTCGCGGACGACTCTGGGGTTGCGGCGCTCATCTTGCTTTACTGGCCGAGGGAGCCAGCGTACAGCTTACGGGTCATGTGGCCAGCATGACTAAGCAGCTTCTGGCGAACCAGAGCAGCGCACGGAAACACCGTTTACCTTCCCGCCGGAGCGGTACCTATTTATCTACTTGCACTTTGACGTGCTTTCGAACTGCTAGGTTGGCAGGAGCTGGGTCTGAGCAACGGGAGCTCACTCCGTTGCGGGGATTCGAACTGCCGACCTTCTGATCGGCAAGCCCTAGGAGGTGAACAAAAAGAAAAATTAAAAAATCAATCCCTTTCTCTAAGGAGGAGAAAAAACCCCACAATGCTTTGCTTTCATCACCAGCATTGTGGAATTTGGCCATAGCCGAGCTGTCAAGAAAAATAAAATTCTGACTATGAGGCAGAAGAGTAGCAAACTGTGGAATTGATACAAAATAACCTTACCCTCTTTAACAAGACTTCATTGATAAAGCCGAGAGTAGAATTTGGCCAGTCAGGTATGTTCTGAGGCAATGCCAATTTTTGCTCATTTGTGTTTCATGGTCAGGTTCTTTCGTCATTAGCCTTGCCAAGAATGATTGATTCCAAGCTGCCTCTAA
This sequence comes from Podarcis filfolensis, assembly GCF_964270895.1. Lineage (NCBI taxonomy): Eukaryota > Metazoa > Chordata > Lepidosauria > Squamata > Lacertidae > Podarcis > Podarcis filfolensis. The sequence goes on along the minus strand of NC_139603.1, from coordinate 25,853,939 downwards.
CAGCATGGTCTATTTTACAAAAATATATAATTAGGATCTAGTCTCACTTGAAAATAACCATATATAGGGATTTAAATAAAATCCATGTCGACGTGCCATTTGCAAGATGTAGCAGGCATTTTAAGGTAGGTAGATCATGACAAGTTGTCAAATTCAGTTCTCCAGATGCTCATTCATGCAGCTTTTACAGCATATTGTGAAATCATCTACGTTACTCCCCTGCTATGTTACTAGTCTATCAGGGTCTATAATATTGGCATGGCAATAGATATTCCGTTCATATAAATCTGCTTGCCACATAAATCAACTTGTCATCTTCTTGGTGTGCCTGCAGCCGGGGCAGCCAAGAAACAAATCCCACACATTATTATCAAACGAATAAGTTCTGCAGTGTGTACAGAATGCTTGGCAACCCTCCACTGGAAATACTTTAAAGCAGCAGCAGGGATGTTGCTGGTATCCAGTTCCCATTAGCCCCAGTCAGCATAGACCATGGTCAGGGATGATGGGAGTTGTAGTCCAGCAACATCTGGAGGGCCACAGGCTCCCTAGATGTGCTTTAAAGTCCCAGTCTTCAAACCTGGGACACAGGTGGCGCTGTGGGTTAAGCCGCAGAGCCTAGGACTTGCCGATCAGAAGGTTGGCGGTTCGAATCGCCGCGACAGGGTGAGCTCCCGTTGCTTGGTCCCTGCTCCTGCCAACCTAGCAGTTCGAAAGCACGTCAAAGTGCAAGTAGATAAATAGGTACCACTCCAGCGGGAAGGTAAACGGCGTTTCCGTGCGCTGCTCTGGTTCGCCAGAAGCAGCTTAGTCATGCTGGCCACATGACCCGGAAGCTGTACACTGGCTCCCTCGGCCAATAAAGCGAGATTAGCGCCACAACCCCAGAGTCGGTCATGACTGGACCTAATGGTCAGGGGTCCCTTTACCTTTACCTTCAAACAATTGCTTCAAACAATGTTTTTCAGTGGGCTTCATACATACCAGATTTGCGTACCCTGGATGACTATCACTGAATCTGTGAACGGACCTCACCTGCCAGGGACCGTGCTGAGGAGGTCTGCACTGAGGAAGAATGGTAGGAGCATCCCCCTCCCCCTGATCCTGATCCTGAATCTTCCCAGGAGCAGGAGGACAATATAGATTTGGAACAGTGGTTTGCAGAGGGGCATAGTTCAGTAGGGTAAAGCTGGGAGATACTGGATGGGGAACAGCTAGGAGAAGAAACACTGGAAGAGAGTTAACAGATTCACAGTCTCTGGACAGCATTCACCCCGCTTCCCCAAAGACACAGAGAGGTCAGAAAGTGTTAGAACAGAAAGCGCAGATGGTACAAGCTCAGATTACAAGACGTAGGAGTGACCTAGATTAATAGGGACGGAGGTGGGAGTGAACCTTAATTGGGAGCACCGCCATTTCTAGGGAGATGTGTGTTTTATCTCTCTCACTGTGATTATTAAATAATCTAACTGATTCTTATTCACTGCCACAGGGGAGGAAGCCTATTCCCCAAAGCCTAATTTCACCTCAGCAACCATTTGGGGAATTCCACCACCACCACCACCACCCAGCAAACCTAAGTAATCTATTATTTATTGATTTACATGTGACTGCCTACTACTATTGGTAAGAGTAATACAAACTGCTTAAGATCTGTCTTGGATATTAGAAGTGCTTCATTAAGAAAAATGATGCTGACTGGCAGGGCTTTTTTTCAGCTGGGACAACCCAGAACTGGTGTCCCAGAATCTTTCAGGTGGCCCCTGGAAGTGGGGGGAGAGACCTGAAGAGCCTCAGCAATGCCTCATTTGACAAGCAGACCCTCCCTGGAACCTGAAGGAGACATCCTCTAGGGGCTTCGGAGAGGGTCTCCTCATGAGCCAGAGGTGCAGGGGGGCTTTGCTGAGACTCTTCAGGCTCCCAGCTGACAGCTGACGTGTGGGGAAACTGTACCTCAGCTCAGCAAGTCCCCATGCTGCTCAGGCTCTCGTGAACTGGAGAGGTGCAGGAGGGCACTCACTAAACTGCTTAGCTGAGGCAAGGAAGGCTCCCCTGGCCTCAGCTGCGCAGCCTCAACAAGCCCCAGGAGATCCTCTTTGAGCTCTGGGATGGGTCTTCTGCAGGAGGCGCATACCTAGGAAAAAAGCCCTGGTGACTGGAAATGTTTCTTTCCATATATATATATATATATATATATATATATATATATGACATGTATTATAGGGTATTTGATGTTCTTTCATTGAAACGGTGTTCTGTTTAAGCAATAGTCACTAATTATTTTTTTAAAAACCCATAGAGAAGCATTTCAGGTATTATTAAAAGAGACATTAAAATAAGACGAATTCAATTTGAAAGGTTTCATGTCATAACTCACGCCTCTTAAAAAGAGAGAGGGAAGTAGTGATATACCTGTGCAGACAGCACTATTCTTCCTTATATATATAAAAAATGTCAGACCTTCTGTAGTAAGAAAAAAGATGGAAGAAGTACTAGGAAAACATGGAAGGATTACAAAACAATTGACAATGTTGTACCCACCCCCCTAAAATATGAGCAATTCTTCTCGATTAAACATCTAGTTTAGAAGCAGCATTGGGGGTTGTGATGGAACAGTTTTAAAATAAATCCTCATAGCTGAAGTAGCTCTGGAAATAAATAAAGTGAATATTTGGTCACCAATTTGTTTATATAACTAGCATCATTGTACTAATGGAAGGGGTACTTAAAGCATCAGGTTCTACATTAGAGATCCTGAAATCTGTCCTTATTTGAGTGTGGTTTTCTTCTCTGCCAGAATATTATGTTTAAGTGCAGTAGCTCTAAAAGAGCCTGAATGTTTAAAATTAGAGAGCATGGAGAAAATATATCAGTTGTGGAAATTCAGAATGCTTTGGTTGGCTGGCCAATCTCTTGGGAGTTTGTTTAGAACCACTTTTGCTTAGAGCTGATTCTTGGAAGCTTGGGCAACAGAAGTAAACAGATGAAAAATTGGATCTATATTCTTAGCCGGGCCCAGAGCCATTCAGAAATAACTTTGTGATGTCTCTATAAAGGAACCAAGTGCATCGGGCAACTTATTATTTTTTTTAATGTATTTTTATTAAAGATTTTCTTGATTTACAAAAGTATGTGCAATGTCTCTCTCTCGTATTTTTACCATGTAACATGCTTACAAACCAGTTTCATTTGTTGAGACATTAGGAAGAAAAGTGGGAGAGAGGTGGGGGGGGGGAGATGGGGGGTTGGGTGGCAATGTTTTTATTTTACTTAATATATGTAGGGTTTGGTGTCAGCATTGCTTGTGTAGGTTCTCTGCTTTTCACTTGTGTTCCTTTGGTGGTGAGAGAGGTTGGGGTTGGCCTAGGGTGTGGTTGTTTGTTTGTGGTTGGCTGTGGTGGTCTTTGTTTTCATGTGTGAGTGGGGTGGGTGGGTGTTTTGGATCAGGTTAGCCACACAGCCTAACAAGACAATGCCATCGGGCAACTTATAGGGTTCCTCCTCTCCCTAGTCCTAAGGATGGAGCAATGCAACAGTATGAAGGAATTGTGGGATCTGACTAGCCTTCGGGGCTCCTCTTTTCAAAGTAACAGGAGCATCACAGGACTGAATCACAAAGAAGTAACTCCCATGTTGCTCTGATATGCAGATACTCCTGAGGCACGGGTGGAAACGCAGAACGTGTTAGCTTTCAATGGCACCTCTGGTTCTAAGAGTCTGGTTATCTAAGGGCCAATTGAAAAGGGATGAAAAATGTAACACATCACGCCAAAACTTTATAGAAATAGCTTTCTGCACACAGTGTGCTCCAGAGGTGCTTTTGGTCTTGGAGATCCTAGTGGCATGCAAAAGGAGGCAGCATCTTAGGGTAGGTGGAACATACCAGTTCTAATGAATGTAATGATTCTAACGAAAGGTCTGTTGATTCGGCTGAAACAGGGAGTAATACTAGGTGCAGGTGCTCCCAGGTCTGTTGGCCTCCTACAAATCATACCTTGTACTTTCATTTATTTGGCAAATGCAAGAGCCTATTACTATATTTCTGTTACTGGAAAATAATTAGCAAGTGGTAGGAAGGAAAATAATATTTTACTGCTTTCAACATGATGCAGGGGTACCTCTCTGGCTTCATCATACATTAATTTCTAAAAATGGGAACAGGGCTGAGTTTTATATTAAATTGTTTTATAGCATAATGCGACCTTATTATAAGAACCAAATTGTACATTTATGTTTATATGTGCACATATATATTTTTAATTTCTACTTTCAGAGCCCGAACAAAGAGTCGTTATTTTGTAATATAATAAGAACTATTTACTGGTATAAAAACCACAGATTTAATGGATGTTTTACAGCATTCAGAATGCAATGTGAGTTTTTAACTCATAATAATTTATTGCAGTAATCCCAACCACCACCATCTCACTTCATACTTAAAAAAAAATGGCAGGGAAGTTTGCTGAGAAGTGGATTGTGAAGTAAATGTATATGGCTGTTTAATTTGGAGTTTAATACGCACATGCAGCCTGATCCACAAGCATGAATTTGAGTCAGTTTAGACCCAATCATTTAAAATCTTGCTTAGCCTTTGAAACATGTGGACAGGGTTACTTATGGCTTAGGATGCGATGGGAGATTTGCCATCCATTTGTGACTGAAGTGCATTCACAAAACATTACATTTTAAGGGCTTTTTCTACCCTCACTCTGTCATGGACTGGTTGGACACAGAGGAAGCAGCTGGGGAACCAGCAAGAGAAGAAGGCTCAGAGCCCAGGGAGTGGAGATGGAATGGTGGTCAGAGGGAGAAGACTGGGAGGAGGAGGCATCAGAAGCTGGATGGGTAACAGGGCTTAGTGAGCTGGCAGAGTCTGTGGCAGAGAGAAGTTAAGAATAAGAGGCAGAAGCTGGCAAATGGGAGGAAGGAGGCCAAGAGGCAGATAGGCAAGCAGGTGAAGAATCATGGGTGTCTCCCCCTCCTGCTCCCCTCCCAGCTTTCTCCCAGAACCAGGAGACGCATGAAAAGGGTGGAGGAGGCTTGCAGGCACTGTCTTCAATTGCTTGGAAAAAGCCCTGGAGAGGAGAAGAGAGCAGTGGGGGAAATCAGTCTTGGCAATTGAATTCATGGAGAAGACCCACTGGGAATGAGATGCTGTGTTCATTAGGCCTAAGTCTGTGGAGAGTGCGTTTTTGCTAATAAATAGTTGTTTTGCCAAATGCAATACAGTGGTACCTCGGGTTACATACGCTTCAGGTTACATACGCTTCAGGTTACAGACTCTGCTAACCCAGAAATATTACCTCGGGTTAAGAACTTTGCTTCAGGATGAGAACAGAAATCGTGCTCTGGCGGCGCGGCGGCAGTGGGATGCCCCATTAGCTAAAGTGGTGCTTCAGGTTAAGAACAGTTTCAGGTTAAGAATGGACCTCCAGAACGAATTAAGTACTTAACCCGAGGTACCACTGTATGGTTCTTTTAAAATTAGACTCAGAAGCAATAGAAACACAAGTGGGTGAGAAGTTTACAGATTTTCTTCCAAACAGCAAGCAGTATATACATTACCAAGCAAGCCATGGGGAAGCCCTGAAGACATGGCGAAGTGACCCCCAGGTAGCCTTCCTTTGCACAGCACTCTGGCCATGAGTCTGTGCCAAACTCCCAATTGCTGTATTCAAAACTAGGTATTTTATAGAAGCTGGCTCAGCTATGAGCCCACTCTGCCATACATCAAAGGCTATCATCAAAGACTTTTTACAATGGATAGAGAAAGTAATAAAACACAGATAACCAAAGGCAGGAAGAGCTGACCATGTCAGATTATTATCTCCTTGAAATACAGTGGTACATCTGCTTAAGAACTTAATTCGTTCTGGAGGTCCGTTCTTAACCTGAAACTGTTCTTAACCTGAGGTACCACTTTAGCTAATGGGGCCTCCCGCTGCCGCACGATTTCTGTTCTCATCCTGAAGTAAAGTTCTTAACCCGAGGTACTACTTCTGGGTTAGCGGAGTCTGAAACCCGAAGCGTTTGTAACCCAAGGTACCACTGAACCATAATCTTCCACCTTATCCATACAAGAGTTAACTCCAACTTTGGATGGTGTGCTTTACTGACTGGAACGCTCTGTGACACCCTCTGTATTCATATAACATCCAATGTTTCAGCTTTACAAACCTTCCGCCATACTCGATGTGTGGCACAGATTGTGCATCATCATGTCGTAGGGGCAGGCAGCTAGTGAAGGCCTCTCACTGCCTCCTTGCTGCTACACAGGGCCTGCCCAAGATATTTTGGCCTTTGAGGTGAACCACAAAGAGGTGCCCCACTCTATGCAAGGCAAGAAGAGTGGGGAGTGAACATTGACATCTGGAATAAGGGGTGTGTGTGGAAATAAAGATTGACCTTGGGATCCACTGCCTCTGTGGATCCTGCCACCTGAGGCAGTTGCCTCACTGTGCCTCATGGGTGGGCCAGCTTTGCTGTTACCTCACCTCTTCCCAAGCTGCTATACTAATCCCAGTTTCTCTGGAAGTGCTGCCTGCTACTCTGGTTCACATTTAATGTGAGCCCAGCTAATGCACACTTCCCATTTTCAATGAGTACATGAACCCAAAGGCAGCTATCTTCCCAAATTCACATTCACCCTAATTTTGCGACCCAGCTCTCTCTGTCCCTAAAAAAAAAAAGACTGTACAAAAATATTAGGCAAACGGGTGCATAAGAAGGCACACAATCTGCTTAAGTAACTTGCCTGACTATATGTGGGACTATTCAAGTGTGATAGGTTAACAGTCTTTTCAAAGTCCCTATGGATTTGTATCAGATTTCCTTAATTTTGTATTGCTAGCTCTGTTGTAAAAATCAGAAAACTATTCAGACATCCTGCTCTTATTCAATAAAGCAGCTACCGCATTTTCCCGTGTATTATTAATTATTATTAATTTCATTTCTATACCGCTTTATATTTTAAAGAAAAACACCAAAGCGGTTTACAGAATATTACAACATCAATAAAAAATCTGAAGAAAGTCAAATATAGAGTATACAGTCAAAGCAACATAATTAACAGAAAACTAAAATATTATCTTAAAAGATTTCAAAATAAAACATTACAAATCTGACTGCCCTAAATTGGGCCTGGAGGTCGCGCCTCGTGAGAGTTTTAGGAGGCGACTGAGGAGCAAGTGAATGGGTGGCTCGCTTTCTCCCACCCCGGCCCCCTGCAGAGTGGTATCCCCCATGTATAAGACGCCCCCTATTTTTGTGGACTCCAAATTAAGATAACACCGCTCAGCACTACCCGTGTATAAGACGAGTCCCAATTTTAAACCTAATTTTTTGGTTAAAAAACCTAGTCTTATACATGGAGAAATACAGTATGTCTATTCACAGGCTTTTTTTTCTTTCTCATCACCCTGCATATTGGCCAACTGTCCACATTAATTTTGTGAAAGCTATTTCCACAGCCAGCCATTCTAAATTTATTTTTAGAGCAAAAAAAAGAGAAGAAGCCAAGATACTGATGATCTGTCCTCTCCTATTCCTTCATATTTGGGTAATTCCTCAATCTCTCTTTCACCACATTATTTATACATGTGTCACTATATTAGACACACAAAACGGGCTGTTATTTCTTTAGCTGGCCTGTGCTGGATGGAAGAGGCTGCTCATCTCCGTGCCAATGTTATTAAGCTCCAAGTCAGATATGTTGGCTGTGAAAAGAAAGAAAGAAGACCAGGAAATATGTTCACATGTATTTGTCTTTCCCACTTAAACAACGGGCAACGAAATACTGTATTTTTCGCTCTATAAGACATACTTTTTCCCTCCTAAAAAGTAAGGGGAAATGTGTGTGCGTCTTATGGAGCAAATGCAGGCTGCGCAGCTATCCCTGAAGCCAGGAGAGCGAGAGAGATCAGTGCGCACCAATCCCTCTCGCTCTCCTGGCTTCAGGGATAGCCACGCAAAGCCTCCAGAGCGCAGCGGGAGGAGCGCTTCTCCCACTGCGCTCCAGAGGCTTTCCATTGCTTTCCTGGCTTCAAGGATAGCCGGCCGAAGCCTCTTCAGGGCAATGGGAGGAACAGTCCCCCTGCCCTGAAGAGGCTTGGCTATCCTAGAAGCCAGAACAGCAAGAGGGATCGCTGCTTTTGCTCCGCAGCGATCCCTCTTGCTGTTCTGACTTCGCTTCGCTGGAGAAGCGTTGCACAGAGAGGGAAAGCTGCGCAGCGCCCCTTCAGCAAAGCGGGAGGAGAAACGGAGCCCCTTCCATTTCTCCTCCTGCTTTGCTGGAGAGGCGCTGTGCAGAGAGGGAGAGAATATTTTTTTTCTTGTTCTCCTCTAAAACTAGGTGCGTCTTATGTGCGTCTTATAGAGCGAAAAATACGGTACATTTAGCATCAGCTGGACTGTGTCCAGATTTCTCTCTCTCTCTACATAATTCTCCCTTTAGCTCATTGTGGCTAAGACAATGAAAAGAAACACACTGGTTCAGGACAAGAAAGTTCTGGGTTCGTTAACGGAAATAACTGCTTTATTGGGCATACGCTTTTCAGGAAGCCATGATTGGTAGGTGGGGTAAACAGGATGTGTTCACATTGCTGCCTTAGAGCACAGTGAAGCTGTGTGTTTTCTGATGCCCCCCACCCAAACGGTTCACACCAGCATGAAGCTAAAATGGGCAGGGCAAGCCATGTGTGCCCCCTAGAGCCCCTTAGAAGAAGGGAGGGATAAAACAGAACAATTGATTCAATATGTATTTCATATACTTCCCAAAATTGAGTTCTTAACGTCTCCCACACACAATTTCTATAGATATAACCCTACATATACCTCTCTCGCTCTTTTTTAATATAACAGTTGGGGAATATGAACTGATTACTCATTCCTATCTTCCCACAAATTAGGTAAGTGTGACTGTAGTCTCCTTAATCCCACTTGCTACTATATCTTGGCATTATGGGGAAACATTTCCTGAGAAAGAAATCATCCTCGTATTTTCCCCTCGCAGTCTAGCCAGTCATTTCCCCACTGAGTCATAGCGTAACCATCACCAAGGAGCTGTTGGAGACTTGGACGTTATCAAGGGGAGGAGAGCTGGGAGCCATAAAAGATCGGCAGCAGCTTCTTCTGTCACCTGTGGGGGGGGGGGGAGCAGGCACAGATTGGGCATGAGGTCAGTGTGAGACTTAGATTTTTAAAATATGAGGGTGATGGGAGGAAAAGGAAGGACAGAGGAGAAGGAACCCAATGGGGCAGGAGAAACCATTTCCTGGACCCAATGCAGAGATAATTTGTAACTAGACTGGCCAGTCTGAAGTTGTTATTTGTTTTTCTTACAGAATCTCTGGTCACTAAGGGAGAGATGGGGAGGGAGAGGGAGGGAGAATAATGTGTGTATGCGCATGCATGATGCTCCACTGAGTACAAGAGGATAGGTCCATGCCAAAATCAGCTTACCATCTAAAATTCAGCAAAGGGGGAAAGAACAGGAAACTAAAGGAGTCAAACAGGGAAATAATATTGTTTTCCTTCGATGTTCTTAATCTCAGGCTGCACACAGGACACACTTTCAAAGCAAATTGCTCCCCACTCCCGAAAAAAAGAATCATGGGAAGTTTACCCCTCACAAAGCTACAATTCCCTTGAAAGCTACAGTTTGCAGGATTCTCTGAGGGAAGTCATATGCTTAAAATGCGTGGTTTGTATGCAGCCCTGATGCAGGGATAGCCTACGGAAGTTTTTTGAGCTCTGGGGTTCAGATTAATGTCGACATCCTCGGAGTTTAGGAAAGGTTCTTGAGCTTAAAGGTTTGCCATTATGACAAAAAAACCCAAACCCAGCAACCTCCAACTCCTCACTGCAAAGTTTTGATTTGGAATAGAAATACACTTGAACCCTCTTCAGGAGTTCCTTGCAGGTGTAGGATAAACACAGAGGTTGCTCATGTCAATGGAACGCTAGCTCCACCTTATCAGTCACCATTCCTGTGCTTGCCACCCTTCACAAATTGGAGAATTATCTTCTGAAGCAGGAAGCCCCTTGTATCATTGGAGGCTCCCTACACATGTTTGTGTCATTCTCTCTTTGTGTGTGTGGACACGGGTGGCACTGTGGTCTAAATCCTTAGCTTCTTGGGCTTGCCAATCAAAAGGTTGTTGGTTTGAATCCCTGCAATGGGGTGAGCTCCTGTTGTTCTGTCCCAGCTCTTGCCAACCCAGCGGTTCGAAAGCATGCCAGTGCAAGTAGATAAATAGGTACCGCTGTGGCAGGGAAGGTAAACGGCTTTTCCATGCGCTCTGGTTTCTGTCACGGTGTTCCGTTGTGCCAGAAGCAGTTAAGTCCTGCTGGCCACATGACCCAGAAAGCTGTCTATGGACAAACACCAGCTCCCTCAGCCTGAAAACGAGATGAGCGCCGCAACCCCATAATGACAACTAGGATGGACTTAGCATATTCATTCCTGCTGAACACCCCCCTCCCCCTGCATTTAAAGAACAACTGAAGAGGGCTTTGGAACATACAGCAACATGGCACATATCTGGGGTTTCTTTTTGATGCCCAGTACAAATGTAAGCTGTAGCCAGAGCCAAGAAGAACTACTTGCACATATAGAAAGGGAAATTGAACACCTCAGTTTAAAGAGGATTAAAAAAAAAAAACCACTCCTAATTGGCAAGTATCATAAGGATTGGTTTGGTTTCCCATTCTTTGCAGCTGATTAGGAAAAAATAGCTTAGGACTTCATATCTGAAATGATTTCTATTTCCTGCCATTACTGAACACTGGGGAGCAAGTGAGGAGATGACTTTTTTAAATAAAAATTCTGTAACCATAGCCATTGTATCAAGCAGGAGGGCAAGCATATTGCGAGATAATTTACTGGTTCCATTTAGTCCTAATCTCCCTGTTTACTTTGCATAACTTTTGTTTTTACCTCACACAAGTCTGTCTTCAGCTTCTACTCTCATGGACTTCCCTCATGTTTGGTTTCCTGACAAGGACCCAGCTAAATGTTAGGCCAGAAATTTGGCTCGCTGTGTCCAAAGGTTGTTTGAGGCTATCATTAGTGGCGACGCATGAGGAGCATGAGTATAATTTTCTGAGGATTTTACGAGAGGATTTTTTTGCGTGTGTGTCAATTAAAAAAGAAAACCTGAGGATATAGGTTTGCAACTCCACAAATGTTATTTCCTCTTTCCCAGCATACTTGACGTCGGTTGCCACGCTCCATTTATCATTAGAGTGCATTTTATATTTCATTTGCAATTACTATTTTTTTCCGCCCAAATGTTGGAAAAACTGTATTTTATGTTAAATTAGTCTTGCCAAAACTTGATCTTGAAGGGCGTTTCTGTGCCTTTAATAGCTGCATGTCAAAGAGAGGTTTGGCAGGCATATATTCTCGCTAGAGCATAATTCTGTAATGGAAGAAGCTGCACCTGCAATGCTATTAAAGGCAAATCCATTTTTTTTCTGTCAGGAATCGGTGACTGTAGGCTAGAGGTAGACAACTGGATTGGGCCACTTTGATGGAGGGGCAGGGCTGTCCACCTGTCAATCACCTGATGTCATATAGCTTCACAAAGGAAGAGGTGGGAGCACATTCTAAGGAAGTATCAAATTCAAAAAGTGCCAAATTCTATCGGTGCCTGGAAAGGAAGAACCGGGAGCAGACTTAGAGTGCACTTTTGATTCTTCCTTTTCAAGTTGACTCCGTAGGTTTACCAGTCCAATGCTTGACGTCATTTGATGTCAGTTGGCTGTGCTTTCAGCTAATCCGTGAGGACAAATTAGGTCTGGTGGTTATCCATTTCCGTTCCAGGCCCTGGTTCAGACAATCATTTTGCTTGCATGTATTGTCTACTCTCTTGACAGAAACAACCACTAGAGAAAGTAGGCAGTTTGTCTAAGATCATGCAAGCCTTGCTTCTGATTCATGTCTGTTTTCTAGATCAGATACCAGTTTTTGTATTCCACTTATTTTTTTACTTGTCTTGGACTTTCTGCCTCGTTGGTTTGGGATTGCACCGGGTGGTATAGCTGGACTAGGGTTAGTTGTACAGTGAGTTTTGGATGAGGTTATGCACTCCCTGAGGAATCATGTTTTGTCCTGTCTTAGGGAAGGCAGAAGCTGCAGTCAGCAATCTGGGACGGCCGGTGCAATCCCAAACCAACGAGGCACGTAGTGTCTCCTTCCCTTTACATTCTGTATCTGAGCATCCAGAACATCTGGGGGAATCTGAGAGATTGCTCATTTTATCATTAGCATATTGTTGACACTGCATCCCAGGTCTCTGGACAACCCCTCTCAGCGGTTTCATATAGTTGTTTAATAGCATGGGAGATGGATCCCTGCAGAACTCCACTGGTGAAAGACCATGGGATCAAACAACAATCTTCTTGTTCTTTCTGATGCTACTTTCCTGAATATTCGGGAAGATTGCAAAACAGTGCTTCTCAGTTCCATCTTGTGGCTATGTAGCTCTGAAGTAGAACGTAATTAATATTCCACTGAGAGGTCCAGGAGGACTAACATGGGCACATTATATTTGTTCACTTTCTGTATATTATCACCTAGGCCAACCAAAACAATCTCTGTTCCAAATCTAGGTCAAAAAGCAGATCATAGGGATGCAGGAGAAATTTGGTTTGCTTCAAATTTTAAAGAGAACCTACCAAACTCGCAGTTTCCAAAACAACGTGGAAACCAAAACATGAAAATTAACACTTCACAAAATTTTATGATCACCCAGTTCTCTAACTAAATAATGTGTGCAAAAAGGGGCATATTAGGGGAATGTGTGTATAAAAAAAATCACATCTATTAGTGAAAGCAACTTAAGATTCTGCTAGGGGAATTTCTTGCAAAAATGTGTATGATTGGGAGAAATTTGCTCTCAGATGCTGGTCATTTTTCATAAGGGCTTTAAAAAGAATCACAGACTCATACAGAAATGTAGAGAACTGATGGGTTTACCCTTTGTGGCCCTTTCAGATCTGCATATTATACACAAGTCTTCCTTGCTAGGCTTCTCCTCTTTAGAATCCTGGGCAGACCAGAGGCCTGGGCAGGCCGGGTCATCCTCTTATTTACCTGCTGGGATTGACAAGGCACCTGACCCTCACTTGAAAGTTATCATTTAATTCTTGGGGAAAATAATCAGCATTACATGTCATGTGCATGGAAGTTGCCAAACCAATTAACCAACTAGAAAGATTACTGTTAATAGCACCAGTTTTCTTATAACTTGATATTGCTGGATAGTTTTGATGAACTGCAAAAGCATTTTAAGTTTGCTTTCTGTTGCCACCCTGGAACTTTTCTTTATTAGTGCCACTTTGTTTTGTATGATTCCTTGCAAATGAAGGAAAACAACTTTTCTGCTTCTTTATGTTGATAATATAATTTTGGTTACTGAGGACAATAGGGCCTGGCCAGGACATAGGCATTCTGACTGTGACAAAGGTGACCTGTGTGCTTGCTTGCTTGATTAACAACTGTTGGGAACTTCAAGGTCCCTGCTCTCCCTTCTTATGGTCTTTGTACTGGACCTGGAGACTCCAGTTGAGAGCATTCCTTGTCAAGACGGAGGGCAAGTGGGCACTCTATCAAATGACAGAGCAGGACTTACACAGAGCAGGGCCTTTTCACTGATTGTGCCCATTGTATGCCTCGCTCTTCCTAGACCTGCTCTCTTTTGGCCTGTATTTTGGAACTTTATAATTTAGGAAGACTTTGGAAGAACTGGTTGACAAGTCTTATCAGTTGCTGACGTACAAGCGGATTTTGTTTGCTGCTATTCTGTGCTTCTGGTGCACCAGGGTTTACACCAGCATAATAGAGTTGGCCAAGATGCCAGAAGGGATACAATTTATGAGCTTTCACCATTATCTGCACAGCAGGGGGTGTTCAATCAACAGTGCAAAGGCTGAGCTGAAGCATTCCCTGCTGGTTACCTACTTTCAGCAATAGGGGTCGCTGTTGGGTAGTACCCACTTGGTTAGCTGTCAGATTCTAGAGCTCCCTATTGGTGGCTCTTAGGTAATTCACAAAATACAGAGTCCATTCATAAAACACAGTGTTCATTCATAAAGTAGTAACATAAATCTCCATTGCTACATATTGGGTGTATATTTCAGCGGTTGAATGTACAGGTTTATGGCCATGCTGTAGTGAATAAAAGGTGAATAAAAGGTGGCTGGGCTCATTGTCTCGGGGTTTGGGGGGAAGAGGTGACAAAACTGATTTCCAATAAGCGCCCCCCTTTATTTCCATAAGAAGTCCTTTAGTCTGTACTCTGAATGGCGACACCAGGGACCTAGAAGGTGCAGGGCTTATCAGCCCAACCCCTGCACAATCTCATCAGGGCTGACCTTAAGGCAATTGGAGCAATTGGGCCAAATTGGGCCTCGCAGGCCGCTCCTAAGGGGGCCCCTGCACCAGGGCAATCTAGATGGATTTTATTTATATCTATAAGATTTTGCAGACTTTGGCTGTGAACTGGGGCCCTACCAAAAAAAAATCAAGTTGCACCCCACTGCTTCAAATTGGGCCCCACTGGCTAGCCCTGATAGTCTCATAGTTGCTGGGCCTGAGTTGTCCTGCCTTTGCATGAAGTCTTGGGTTTACAATTTTGGGAGAGGTGAGACTGCGGCACTGGGAAGCGGGCAGGCTGGTGAGGCCCCCTAGATTTAGAGGCCCAAGTTGTCCTGCCCTCACATGAAGTCTTGGGTTTGCAATTTGGGGAGAGGGGAGACTGCAGCACTGGGGAGAGGGCAGGCTGGTGAGGCCCCATAGATTTAGAGGCCCTATGCTTCAGCCTACTTACCCTATACATAAATCCGTCACTGCAGTAGATGCTTAGGATTTCAGCAGTCTTAGGCTGTAATGTGAAGCGTATTTCTTTGGAAGAAAGAGTCCATACCCTCCAACATTTCTCCGATGAAAATACAGACATCCCATTCCATAATGATAATTCTCCTATTTATACCCAACACATATTACTGGGTTGCCCCAGCCACTCTGGGCAGTTTCCAATCTAAATAAAAAACTTAATAAAACATTAAAAATGGAAAAAAACTTGAACATTGGTTCAAACATCTAAAAACTTTCCTATACAGGGCTGCCTTCAGATGGCTGGTGGGGTGGGATAACTCCACATCCTCCAACATTTCTCCAATGGAAATAGGGACATTGTAAGGAAAAGTGGGACATTCCAGGATCAAATCGGAAACTGGGACAGCTTCTCTAAATCAGAGACATCCCTGGAAAACTTGGAGGGTCTGAGAGTCACCACACTGCGCCCAGTAGGCCTCACTTGTGAGTAAACATGTTTAGGACCAACACGTGAAACTGGCAAATTTTAAAAGTCAATCTCAATATGGCAAAAAAGTCCCAAGTCTCACTGAAAACTGACCCAGTCATGGTGCACCACCACAAAAAATGACAATGGCGAAAAGGTAACTAGATAATGGATCGCTATAGCGTTGAAATGCACACCATCTGCTTGGGATCACCAAACAAAATTTGCTTGAAAAAATATCCAGTTAATCCCTCTCAACCTTCTCTTGGGCCAAGAGCACAGAAGAGAATTCTAGGGACTGAAACATCAATTGTTTACATGGCCGTATTTTAATAATCTTCACAAAGCTAATGTTACACGGCCCGATCTTTCAAATGTTCCCCCAGTCTTGCTGTTTATAAGAAGCCAAAGCTGGAAATTCTTAATGTGCCCAGGCTGTTCCAAAGGGATTGGAGGAATGGATTGGCAAGGGCAGTTGAGGGAGGAGTAAAAGGTCAGATCCCTTTGAAAGTTTCTGAACTTGCAGGAATCTTTCAGTGCGTGGGTGGTAGGTGTATCAGCTGACACAGGGGGAAATATAAGCGTGAAGTCGGCCACCCAAGACCTCAGGTCACTGCTGACACTCCAGATCTCAGAGCTTGAGAAGGCACCTGCTTCCCTTGCCAAAACAAGCCATCCCCTGCTACAGGCGGACTGGAAAAGACCAGTCTTTGTCAGCTCAGGGGTAAAAAGGAATGGGGGACTTAGAGGGCAACGGAGCCTTTGGTTTTTACTTAAACAGTCTCAAATGACCAGTTTATAATGCAGGAATGTTTTGCAGAATTGACACACACACACAAAATTAGAGGAGACCTGGCTTGAGTTCTGCTGAGCATTAATATGCATCGGACTAGAATTTCACGCGTCGAGTGAGTTTTGTAACCCGTGCTCTGGTGGTCTGCCGTCAACAGGATCTCAAGCTGCAATTTGTTATCTTTAGGCCTGATAAGTACATCTGGTTTTGATTCAGGTGGCCGTGAGCTTGCCTCAAGAGTTGGGGAGGAGGGGAAGGGTGCTCCTTCAAATTGAATTTTCTCACAAATTTCAAACTGGGATGAGAACCAGGAGAAGCTGGGGCCTTGTCACACACGGACAAAAAAATCTTGGTTTCCCCGCTTGGCCCTTGGGCTCATTAAAAAAACCTGGCACAAATCAGTTTCACCTGTTTGGTTAAGTGAGTACATGTTAAAAGTAATAAAAGCTATTAGTGCAATCAGATCTCTCTCTCTCTCTCTCTCTCTCTCTCTCTCTCTCTCTCTCTGTGTGTGTGTGTGTGTGTGTGTAAAATGACCTCTTTATAACCCTCGCTGTCACATATCTTCCTGTGTCCCTATAAATTAGTTGCAGAGGGGCAGCTGCTCCTCCAGCTCAATGAAATAAGGGAATTGGTGGACTCAAAAGCTCACTCCTGGTATCAAAATCCTTCATACATCCCAAAGACAGTGATGCTCAAAGGATGTGGCATGCCATGTTGGTGTGGCATGAGAGGATAGCAAGTGTGGCAGGAAGATTCAAGGACAATCAAAGAAACATTTCTGTATAGTATAGTAAGGTAAAGGGCCCCTGGACGGTTAAGTCCAGTCAAAGGAGACTATGGGTTGCGGCGCTCATCTCGCTTTCAGGTCGATGGAGCCGGTGTTTGGCCACAGGCAGCTTTCCGGGTCATGTGGCCAGCATGACTAAACTGCTTCTGGCGCAACAGAACCAGAAACCAGACAGAAACCAGAGCACACGGAACACTGTTTACCTTCCTGCCACAGCAGTACCTATTTATCTACTTGCACTGGCTTGCTTTCAAACTGCTAAGTTGGCAGGAGCTGGGACAGAGCAACGGGAGCTCACTCCGTTGCGGGGATTTGAACCGCCAATCTTCCAATCAGCAAGCCAGAGGCTCAGTGGTTTAGACCACAGCGCCATAGGATAGTATCTAATTTGCAGAATATGGATAGATATCATTTCAAAACAAGAGCAAGAGCATCGAGTGGCACTGAGGACAATCCTAGTTGTGATCTCTTTGTTTTCCAATGTACTTCTTATCAGTAAATAAATTAGGTGTGGTGCGAGCAAATTTTTATTATAAAAGTGTGGTCCAGAGAAAAAGGTTTGAGAACCACCGGCCTAAGAGCAGGCAAGAGAACAGTATAGAGAACTATACCATTTCTGATGTTCAGTTGTAAGTGCGGATGCTTATGTGTCTAAAACTGCACCTCACACGCAAAGCATGAACAGGCTCCATGGAGCACTAAGATTTGCAGAAGTACATTTACAAAGAAAAGGAAAAGGAAAAAAATAGCTACCGTTGGTGGTAGAGAATCCCCCCCCCAAAAAAAACCCCTTCACTGAGATTAAAGCTCATTTTTAAGTGACCCACAGAGATGGATACTGGAGGTTGTTTTTTTTTAAAAAAAATAGAGCCCCATGTGACATCAGCTGCCCAAATGTCTGCTTCATGTTGCTCCACAATGAGGCTGCCTTATGGGAAGAGGCTGTGGATACGGCTAGACCACAGATTTAGACTAATTTAAGACTATAATTTTCTCTCAGGGGACCCTGGTGAATGAAGTTCTTGGAAAGCAACTGAGGTTCACGCACAAGTCTCTGTTCACTCACCAAATGACAATTCCCAGTAATTTTGGTTTTTTGTGGGGGGGGGGGAGTAGAGAGACCCATAGTGTTCATAGTGATACAAAACTGATCTGTAAAGACATGTCTTTGAAACATTCTGCACTTGGGATTATTACCTGTGATTTCTTAGTGGCAAGAAATGTGATACCATACTCATATAAACATGCTTTGGCGACTCGTGAGTTTAAAATATGCCAATTTTCTTGGTCTGGCATGTCTGGCGTACTTCTGAAGAATGTTTTTTTTTCAGTCTCCAGCTTCATAAAAATTACAACCCCTATCGTATATGCCACTTTTACAGAGATGCGGGTTCAAAGAATTAGCACCTCCATAGCCTGCCACACTTTCCCAAGGCAACCAGGTAGAAGCTGTTGCCACATGGCAAGAATGGAAAACCTTTTGGAGTTGAGGGCAGCATTCCCTTTGGAGAAAGTGGTATGGGATCACTTTCTGGCTGTGAAAGCGAGTGGGTCCCCCCTATTTCTCTCCCCCCTTCATTCGTTCTCCTCTGTTCATTCTTGCTCTCTTCATGGGCTTGGGGAGGGGGTCACCTGAAGATGGTGGAGGGCAGGGTTGGTCATAATTTACCTACCTGTGAACTGGCCCATCATCACTTCTGCAGCATCACTTAGAGGTGTTTAGTTGCCAATCCTAGTATCCCTTTTTTTCTTTTAGAACTACCCCCATACACTATTTGTGGAGGGCATATGACATTTTCTGACAATCTTCTACTAATTCCTGGGCTCTTCAGCAAGATTTAATGATGTTCCTGAAACTCAAGATTCATTGGCTAACCTAGTATCCATCATCGCCACCTCTTTTGATTTTATGTTGTTATTCGTATCTTATTCTTGTAGTTAGAAATCTCCAGCTCACCGTTTCACCCACGCAAACCAGGTCTTCAAAACATGTTGGGTCCAGGATGGCTCCATTTCATACCTGTTTCTTTTTTGTATACTTCTGTATTATTTGTTTGTTTGTTTTTTAAAAAAGTTATTTACATTTTTCTATGGCATCTTGAAATAATGTGGTCAATAAAAGTTTTACAGTGCGCTCCTATAGAAGTTTACTCAGAAGTAAGCCCCATTGGGTTCAGTAGGGCTTGCTATTGGTAGACATCACTCAGATAGTGATGTCTGAAGGCACCAATTTCTGTTCTGACCAGTATTTGTCAACACTTTTTCTGTTCTGCTGCAGTTCAGTTTCTGCCAAATACTATGTTATGTTAAATAGTGGACAGCAAGATAAATAACATAGTTATGTAACTATTAGCCTGCTTGGTATAGTCTGGCTAGAGAGACTGTTTTTTTAGTTCTGGATTGCCACAAAACACTATAAATCAATTCAGCGTCCATCCAACTGGCCTTGCAGCAATTTGTAGCTGCATTGACCCAGTGTGGATACAGCACAAACCAGTAAAAATTGACGTGATTTTGGTTTGTGATTCATGATTTGGCCAGATCAGTTGCACAACTGTACTAAATATTCTGAATGAGGTACAGATAAGTAATTTTGCTATTATTTTTACATACCACAAAGGCATTCAGAGGGGAGAAGGCAGACTTTTTGTTTGATGTTATAGTGGCATTTAATGTATCTCCTCAGTTTACAAAATGAGTTAAGGTAATTTACTCCATGCCATCTGCCAAAATACTGGGAAACATACAACCAGGGGCATAGGAAAGGGGGGCGGGGGGGCAGGCCCCCCCAGGTGCCATTATGGAGGGGGGTGACAAATTATCAAACCATAATTACTGCCCTACTAGGGCAGTTCATAAAAAACTCTTTTTTAAAAAAATGCCTGCTCCAAAGGTCCTATCTTACTACACTAGGGATTATTTAGCTGCATATGAAATTTCATGCATATCAGTTAATATCTTGACCCTCCTCCATGAAAATAGCTGTTTACTTGGCCGTTTTCCTATGTCGTGAAGGCTGAAATTTCAACAAAGTACGTGCCTTTGCTAGATTCTTTTCGGGCACCTGCTAATAGCATACCTAGATGCTTAGGAAGTTGAAGTAATTTTAATCTTAATATTTTAGCTTTTGTATGTTTTAAAGTAGGATTGTTAATTTTTCTTGATTTTACTGCTGTGGTGGTTTTTTTGGTTTTTGTTTGTTTTTTGGTAAACCACTTTCCAGGTTTTAAAAAATAAATTTTATTAAATAAATAAAAAATGCATATAAATAAAATAACACAAGCCAAAACACAATCCATCCTGTAGATTTAAGTATCTGTCCATAGTCGCCTACTTGTTATCAGGGGCTCAGAATCCACATTCCTTTGTAAGAAAATATGAAATAATTTTTGCAGGGGGGGGACAATCAATGTGGGGGGTGACAAGAAATGTTCCGCACCGGGTACCACCTGACCTTCCTACGCCTCTGCACACAACTAATGTTGTCTGTTAAAAGAGGCACTTGCCAAAGTTGTACATTCTTGCCTTTATTATGCACATTCGTGGTTGAGTCATGGCTATAGCAACATGTGGTTATTCAATATTCTATGCAGTAAAATTTAAAATAGGTCAAATCAAGATTCTGATAATGCTATAATATTATCCTTGAAAATGTTATCACTGCAGTCGGTATTCCAGGTTATAGAAAACGTATAGGGCATGGATATAACAAATAAAACAGTCAGATATTTAGGAATAAAGTTGGCAGCTGACATTAATAAGATTGTAACTATTATGAGCCCTTGTATTCCAGGGCCAGGGTAAAATGACAATTGCCTCTAGGTTTCTGTTTCTATTCATTGCATTGTGACTATTAGTTGATTTTTGTGAACTGAAAAAAAAAAGCATTCATAATTTTATATGGTAGGAAAAGTGCCCACTGTGCAAGTTTTCATTCAAAATGGAGAATTGGAAATTCCAAATATTATGAGCAGAATTAAGCTGGCTTAAGTTTAAGGATAATGATTTATATCAGTTAAAGCACCTAAATATCAATATTTCTTTATTGTTATTGGGTTACTG
This sequence comes from Podarcis filfolensis, assembly GCF_964270895.1. Taxonomy (NCBI): domain Eukaryota; kingdom Metazoa; phylum Chordata; class Lepidosauria; order Squamata; family Lacertidae; genus Podarcis; species Podarcis filfolensis. The sequence goes on along the minus strand of NC_139603.1, from coordinate 25,832,989 downwards.
TTATTGGGGTAACCCTGTCTGATAGGCAGGGTACAAATAATAATAATAATAATAATAATAATAATAATAATAATAATAATAATAATTAACATCAAAGAAAGATAGTGGAGATCAGCTGGAGAAGTATCTGATTCCACAACAGCTCTTAAAGACATGAAACAAGTATAAAGAAAAATTAAGTGCTGCTATTTCTCCATTAGCCTCCACAGTAAGACACAGTAACTTCTGCAGAGGAAATCAGTCGCAAGTGCTTGAAAGATGAGACACAGATGAGGTATCTAAATTTGGGGAACTGGTTGTGAATGAGCATTCACTAACAAGGCGTGAAATCTCTCAAAAGGCAAGAATAGCAGTGCTTGCAATACTTTCAGATAAGGAATTTTCTATTGGAGGCATTGGGCCCTATAACCATGTTAAGAAAGCTGACCTTTGGGGGATAGTAAAGGTAAAGGGACCCCTGACCATTAGTTCCAGTCATGGCTGACTCTGGGGTTGCAGCACTCATCTCGCTTTATTGGCTGAGGGAGCCGGCGTACAGCTTCCGGGTCATGTGGCCGGCATGACTAAGCCACTTCTGGCGAACCAGAGCAGCGCACGGAAACACCGCTTACCTTCCCGCCGGAGTGGTACCTATTTATCTACTTGCACTTTGTGACCTCAAATAAGGAGGAAAATGATCTGCTATATTAAAAAAGGTATAACAAACTAATAGAGTTAGGAAAAAGGAGAACTTCAGTTATATCAAGTTGAGAGAGGGATCTTGGATTTATTATTTCTGAACCGAAAAGGAATACGTTTTGGTGTTCAGTAAGCAAGTTATCACTGAATCTACCAATACAAGAAGCGCGGAGCCCAGTTCCGCTGTTCCCATTCCCTACCCAGTGCACTAGCGCCGGCACCGTGGGGCCGGGGTGCACAAGAGCTCTCACGCTAGGTGGGGGTGGGACACGTCATGTGACACACCATGTGATGCACCCCCGCAAGTCAGCACCCTTGCAGGAATCGATAACTTCACAATTATTATATATATATGAGAGTTGTTTACATAGGTTTCCTGAGATGTGGGCATGATTATAAATCACTAGAATGAACGTTATCAAAATATAAGCATTAACAGGAATTGGGTAAGCTGTGATATGTTGTGTGTGTGAGAGAGAGAGAAAGAAAGAAAGAGAGAGAAGTAAATAAATACTAAACAAATTCTGTCCCTAAGTGGTTCCATTTGAAAACTGAAGATCTATTGAAATTTGAATGGTTTTAAAGCTGGCCAAATACTTTTTTGCCACATCTCTCCCCGCCCTCTGCCCCGGCCCTCAAGTTTACAACAATCTCTTTACTGTAATAGCAGACCAGAAGAGAAAGCAGTCTAGCATAAACCTGCTGGATCATTTGGGCCATCATTATTAAATTAAAATTATATTAAACCTAAACACTCTACTGCATATCTTTTTGTCTGCCTGCTAGCCTTTGCTACATAAATCTAGTTGTGGGGAAATTGGGGCACTGGAACTGGATATCAGCTGCGACATTTCTACGCCATTATAAAAACGACTGTACATTTTTGGTTAATTGTTTCCCTTGCATATAATTTTTAAAACAGGCTTATAAAAATGTTTTCCTTGTTTCACTCTCTGCTGCATTAATTTTTTTTTATTTTTTAAAAAAGAGTGCACAAGCATTTGCCAGTTGGCCGTAGCTTTAAGTCATTCCAACAAAACAGCAAGGGAAATGCTTGCAGCAGGTTTTTGGAAAGCCTGCCTTGCCTTGCTAGTGGCCCCGGGACTTTACATAGTTTACTTTCATTCTCCTCTGACCAGTTTCTTTAACGAAAGAACAAAGAGAGGCCCAGCTGAGAAGGGAGTGCAAAGCTAAATGTAAATGAGCAATGTACAAGTGCAAAAATATGCAAGTGTCAGTTTCAAAGTATTCTTAATATTATGCCTAAATATGCATTTTTTCCAAAGATTTGAGAAAACTAACATTCCAAACTTAGGAACACACAGCATATGTTTCTGATTGCTCCAGGGCCAAATTGAGTGGTTGCACCCTGCTTTGGTCTGTGCACTTTAGCTCGCATTCTCCCTTCCACGATCTCCATATTAACATCATGCCAAAATATCTGCTTAAGTAAGTCCCGATAGGAAAACCTTGAGCATACCTATTTATGCATTTTGGTTTCCCTCCCTCTGTTTAAACTATTCTCGTTCGTTTTTCTTCTGTGTGATGCACAGGGAGAAGTGAACAGGAGGAAACCACAGGTATTTTAAACAACGTGCTTCCTTAATCACATGCCAGTTGAAAAGCAAGCACCACATTGCTTTCCGCTAGTGATTTATATGGTGTGTGTTTAAAAACAGTGTTCCCAACAAATGTTAGATATAACTTGAAATTTTGAGGGGAACTGGGAAGATTCCTGTTCGTGAAATTCCACAGAGGGATTCCACCCATCTCTAAGTCACTAGAGTTTGACCTAAAATGAAAGGTCAGTCAAAGTTGGATGTCCACCTCACTTGCTAAACATCTGAAGAGTTTGAAAGAAGCAAAAGGACCTTAATAATACCCACTGCTATTTTTCTAGAAAAAGAGGTATCGGAACTCACCATGAAAGCTTCCCTTGTTCTCTTAGAATGGCAATGGTGCCCACCTGAGAGGTGCTGGAACTGAGTTCTGGCTGAAACAAAGTCCCTGATAATACTAGCAAAATTTCTCAAGCTTTCAGGCATCCCTTTCTATACTAGTGGGGAAAACCACATAGAGGAACAGAACCCAACCATGAGAGATGGGGAAGCATTTTGAAGATGGCAGGTTCCCCCCAAAAACACACACACCAATTTTGGCAAGTTCTGGGCTGACAAAACATTAGGAAGAACTTTTTGATGCTAAGAGCTGTTCGACAGTGAAACAGACAACCTTGGAAGGTGATGGACTCTCCTTTGGTGGAGGTTTTTAAGCAGAAGTCAGATGGCCACCTGTCAGACATTCTTTAGCTGCGATTCCTGGATTGCAGGCGGCCGGACTAGATGTCTCTTTTGGCACCCCCTCCAACTCTGCAATTTCTATGATTCTATCATTCTACCTGTTGTCTCAGCTGCAATCTTCTGTCTTCCACATAACTTGGTACAATACAATACAGTGAGTTCCATCAGGGAAAAGGTGGGGTATAAATAAATATCTGATAATACAACCATCATACGCTGCCCACTTATCTGGGAAGGAACCTCATTGAACTTAATGGGATTTATTTCTGAGTAGGTGTGTATAAGATTTCACTGTAAGTGTATCTGGGCCTGAGTACAGGAAGCAGAGAAGAAGCGGGGCTATAAACAGAATGTTGGCAGTAGGGGTAAGCAGAAAAGAAGCTTGCCTACATCTATACTTTATTCAAAGTGAGCATTGTAATAAAAACCATAATACATTTTAGCCAGAATTGTGCCATTTAAATTGTAACGTTGGCTTGTTCCCTCCAAAACTATTATAGACCATTCTTTTCTTCCTTCCCTTTCTCGAAACTTTCTCCAAGGATTTTAAAACTGACTTTTCTCAGAGTTAAACTAGATGTGACATAAAAACATAAGAAGAGTTTGCTGGATCAGGGCAATGGAACATATAGTCCATGAAACAATTGCATGAATCGCCCTGTTGCACAGACACAGTTAAGCTGCACATTTCAAAACCAAAGAACTGCATAAATAGCAGCTGTAGGGAATCCAGAACAGCATCAGGACCACATGTGGTGGAGAGCAACCCATTGCTAAAACTAATGGATACTTTCCTTCCTCTCATTGCAAATAGCATGTGGAGGGGAGATTTTTTAATGGAACAATAGGGGTTAACCTCTTCATCTCTATCCCCTTCATTCCCAATACTATTCAGACTCCACTGGTGGCTCCAGTTTATTTTCTGAAACTGTACATGTTTATTTCAATAAATACAACACCTAAAAAGATGTGGGAAACACAATATATATAGTTGTTTGATTTACACAAACCGCATGTAGGTCGGAAGTTGGAAGAACTGTATTATGGCAGTTGTACTCCTACCTCCAAGACCAACTTCAAAGAGTAGCAATGTGGGATTATTGCTCTGCACCTTGGGGTGCAACTTGTAGGGGTTCCCCAGGCTTTGATCTTGTCCCCCATGCTTTTTAACATTTATAGGAAGTCCCTAGGAGATGTCAACAAGGGATTTGGGATGTGGTGCCATCAACATGCTGATGACACTCAGCTCTCTCTCTCTACTCTAGCTGACTCGGGAGATGCAGTAATGAGATGCATGTGGACCAATGCATTTAAACCGAATCCAGACAAGATGGAGGCACTGAGACGAGAAGGTAGGGAGAAGGCCAGTTCTGGACAAGATGGTTTGGAAGCTACAACTAGAGCTCAATGCCATAGTGAAGCTGCTTGTGCATGTAATTCTAGGGTTAAGCATCTCGAGTCATCCAAGAGGTAAACATTCTAAAGGCACCTCATTGTGCTGCCTGTGGCTACATCTCTGCTGGGGAATTGGATGGATCAATGTGCAGATGATGAGCACTGTGTAGTGTGTAATGTTTGTAGACGATCTTGGCAATCTTCTGGTTCCTTTCAACTCTTTTGGACACATGTTGTAGTCCTCCCAGAACAGGCTTTGTGTGTACAGATACAGTGGTACCTCAGGTTACAGACGCTTCAGGTTACGGATGATTCAGGTTACAGATTCTGCTAACCCAGAAGTACCTCAGGTTAAGAAATTTACTTCAGGATGAGAACAGAAATCGTGCGGCAATGTGGCGGTGACAGCGGGAGGCCCCATTAGCTAAAGTGGTACCTCAGGTTAAGAATGGATCTCCAGAACAAATTAAGTTCTTAACCCGAGGTACTACTGTATTCAGAAGATGGGCAGATCCGTTATTTCCACAGATGTGGAAGCACAAGCACCCTGCCTGAGTTATGGAATTGCATCTCCTCAGGTTTGTTTGGATTATTAGGAGCTCATATTACACAGCTCAACTTTCTGGGTTTCAAACTGGACCTTAATGGTCGTACCTTTGCTGTGGAAAGTTTGCATCTCTCGCACACCATGAGGAACTCCGTCTGACACAAGAAGGCTTTGGTTAGGGTTTTTTCTTTTTTCGTTACTTCCAGAACTATATATTCCCAGAAGGTGTTTCCAGATTGGCACATGCGATGGTACATATTACAGTTATTAGGTTTCTGAAACTGACTGTGTCGTGTGTAGCAAAGGCAAATCATTTTATTCATGTGCATTTCTACGTTAGCTACAGCAGTTCTGCTTACGCTGTTCTACACGATTGTGCTGTGTGATGGGCTGTTGAGCCATTGGAAGTCTTCCAGGCTAATAGTAGAGCAGGCACGTAAGAGGAAGCACATCTACCCCACCCCCAAAAAAGAAGGAGTAAAATTTGCATTGCTAAGTAAAGACCTGATGAAGAGAGCACAGCAGAGGTTATATTTTCTGAGAATCCTCTGGAAAAATAATCTCTCAAAGGACCTGTTGATGGCATTTTACCATTGTACTGTTGAGAGTGTATTAAGTTATGGTCTCTGTGTGTGGTTTGGGAGCTGCACAATCAGGGAAAAAACAATGCTGTCTAGGGTAGTAAAGACTGCGGAGAGAATAATTGGGTGCACTCTTCCCACCTTGGATCAAATCTATACTTCCAGGTGCCATAAGAAAGCTGCAGAGATAGTGCAGGATAGTGCGCACCCCGGAAATGATCTCTGTCAGCTTCTGCCTTCTGGAAGAAGGTACAGGGTTATAAAGACTAGGACTAGCCGCCTGAGAAACAGTTTCTATCCAAATGCGATTTTGGTTTTAAATGCAGTGTAAGGTAGTCTCTATGGAGTATATTGTATTTAATTATGGGGTATCAGAGTTTTTAGGGGGTTAACCAGGCTGGGATAGCTGGGATAGCAGGCTTGTTGGTTTTTGAATGTCTGATGTAGATTTTTTCAATTTCGTTGTTCTGTATGGGACAATGACAATAAAGACTATCGTATCATATCGTATATGTTGCGCTAGCGGGAGACAGCACTTAACAATTCCCACCAGTGCAATGGGGCTTTTCACCTCTTCTCCCACTGTTTGCACAACAAATCTGCTCTGGGGACTTGGGAGAACAGTGTGGGGAGATGGGAGAAATGCTTGGGTTGATGTAGTAATCTCCTTAGTGCTACTTTGAACGCCTGTAATTTAAATGAAAATGCAATTCATCTCAACATAGTGGGGGAAGACTGTAACCTGCTCAGTCTGCTACTCAGATTGGGGGCAAGTTCAAGATCCTTCCTGTGGTCCCTTTCTTACGATTCCTTCCCTTTAATCTGAACCGGGGATGGACAGGGTTTAAAATAGAGGACTCGCCTCTGTAAAATAGGGCACTTGTCCACTCTAGCTAATAGCAGCTTTGGGGGGTGATTCTCAGCAGGACCACAGCAGGGAGGAAAGGGTTGAGAGCCAGTGTGGTATAGTGGTTAGGAGCGGTAGTCTCGTAATCTGGGGAACCGGGTTCGCTTCCCCGCTCCTCCACATGCAGCTGCTGGGTGACCTTGGGCCAGTCACACTTCTCTGAAGTCTCTCAGCCCCACTCACCTCACAGAGTGTTTGTTGTGGGGGAGGAAGGGAAAGGAGAATGTTAGCCACTTTGAGACTCCTGAAGGGGAGTGAAAGGCGGGATATCAAATCCAAACTCTTCTTCTTCTTCTTCTTCTTCTTCTTCTTCTTCTTCTTCTTCTTCAATCAGCCTTTCCCATGTGCAGCGGACCCGATCTTATCCTTATTACCTGGTTCTTATTTTATTTAAAAAACCACTGATGTGATCCAAAGCAACCCTTTTTAAAACTTAATTGTAACAAAATCCACAGTAGCAAAATGGACCTATAGCTTCGCAGCTTGTCCTTTCTATCATCTACATTCATGCAACTGGTTTTTTTGCACCTCACATTTCCTGCATACAACTTCCTCTAATATGCGCTTCACACATGGAAGTAATGTACCTCGTGGCGATATAGAAACAAGCTTTTATAAAAACAAAGTGACAATGCAAACCTTTGAAAAGCAATATTAAAGGGAAAACCTGACACTCCCCCCCCCAATATCCCAAGATTTACAAGTGAATGAAATTTAATTATATTACTTTTAATGAAATCTTATCACATGGAACTAGAATTAGCTGATGTTGCTAATATTTTCTACGGGGTATATTGGGAGATAATTCATTGCAACACATTCCAGTGGCTAGAGGAAAGGATGTTTGTTTTGCTTTATGATTAAGAACAAAAACAATTTCCTCCGGAAAATATGTTTCAGGTTCCTTCATAACGGTGTCTGAGGTTTTATTTCACTCTTCTGAACTCCAAGAGTCTGAACTCGTGCACCAGCCTCATAGCGGAATTGGTAGTTTTGCCACTACACCTCGTACCAATCCATAGGATCAGCACATTATGGATTTTCCAAATTAAATCAGAGTGCTATGCAGTATTCGATAAGGGAGAAAATCAGTTCCCTTTCTTACTGACAAGTGAATAATTTGAAATATACCACTGTGGTGCAAAATGTTATAAAGCATTTATTTATTTATTTATTTATTTATCTAACTAACTATTTATTAAAGGGACTCTGAATACCGGTGTCTTGCCTGTGGTTCTCATTTATGAAAAATGTCCTTGTACGTTGTAACAAAACAACAATGGAAGCATAGTGGACCAGTTAAAATAGAGCAACAGGGTTTTTTTTTTATCAAGCATGGGAATTTAGCAAACATGTAATGAGTTTAACATTGTAAGCCTATACATGTCTACTCGGAAGTAGATCTCATTGAATTTAGTGGGGCTTACTCCCAGGTAAAATGCGTACTGGATCAAAGCCCAAAGGGTAGCAGATCAGTACAGTGATGCCTCAGGTTACAGACGCTTCAGGTTACATACGCTTCAGGTTACAGACTCCGCTAACCCAGAAATACTACCTTAGGTTAAGAACTTTGCTTCAGGATGAGAACAGAAATCATGCTCTGGCAGCGTGGCAGCATCAGGAGGCCCCATTAGCTAAAGGTGTGCTTCAGGTTAAGAACAGTTTCAGGTTAAGAACGGAGCTCCGGAACGAATTAAGTTCTTAACCCGAGGTACCACTGTACATCAAGGGACAGGGGTCTCAACCTGAATAAAATATCCTTCTCCCTGAGGTCAGCAGCAGAAGCACTGGCAGGGGAAATAGGGACATTCCGGGATCAAATCAGAAGCTGGAGTGGCTTTCGTAATTTCTGGACTGTCCCTGGAAAATCGGGGAGACCTGGAGGGTATGTGATGTTGGGAGTGGGACTGAAAGCACAGCCCCACTGCAAGTAAACACAGTAACAGAAGTACTATGTAAATAGGGCTACAGAGATGGAACAAACAAGAGCCACACCCAGCAGGACTAAATCACACCAGGCAACAATCAGAGACATACATGCCAATTTATAAAGCAGATTAGGGGGGCTGGTGTTGAGTGTGTGTGTGACATGTGTGTGATGCTTGGTTTGTGCATCACACTTGTGTGTGACATCACACCTGTGCCAGGCATCCCGAGTTGTTATGGCAAGCAGATGCCGAGTGTCCACAGTGCCAGCCCTTCCTGCACCTCTTCCTGCAGCTACTGGGTATCATGCAGCTGGTTTCTGCTGCTGCTGCTGCTGCTAAGGTTGCCAAGGAAAGAGGTCTTGGTACAACGTCGGGAGAAGTCTGTGCCTCTTTTCCTGGCAGCTGCAGCAGCAGCAGGAGGAGAAGTTGACCATGGAAGCCACGGCTCCGCGCTCAGCTTCCTCTTCCCTTGGGGTGGAGCTCAACCCCAGGGGTGGAGGAATGGGGGGCAGTGCGGGCGGGTTGCCCTGGGTGTCATGCCAAGTGGCACTCACCATGGGGCCTGCAGTGTGCCCAAGCCATGTGTCTCTCCTGGGAGTAACGTGGTGGCTTGGACGCCCGCAAGGTCTGCGCTGCCCCTAACGGTACCCCCACTGCCTCCCCCTCCCCAGCTGTAGGGCGGCTGAGTGGAAGGAGGCAGGCAGACTCCTCAGAGGCCCCACAGTGTCCTGCTCTGGCTTGTCCCGCCCTGTGGGCAGCTAGCCCCGCCCCTGCAGGGCGGTTGGCCCCACTCCTGGGTGCAGCTGCCCCAGGCACCCAATCGGCTTGCTCCGCCGCTGCTCAGCCCCAACCATACAAATATTCGGGGGGGGGGGCTCCAAGTGTCGTGGTTTTGCTCCATAACAATCCAAAGCAAATCACAGTGAAGTGATAGAGTAAAAACAATGCAGTGTTCCAAAAAGAAAAAAGAAAAGAACTCAGAGGCAATCTGTTTCATCCAGTGATTATTTACTGAAGGCAAATGAGCAGAACAGTCACAAATCCAGTTGCAGTAAACTTACAAAACTAAAACTTAACATTTAAACATACTGTGCACAGGTTGCCACACAGGAACCGAAGTACGGAGAACCAAGAAGGAAAGAGAAACAGAAAGTGAAAGCAAGGCTCCTAATGGCCTGTTCTTATGAGAGAAAGAGATAACAGGACCAGTTTGATCCAGCTGTACTCAGCTTCTCTGAAGGAATAACCCAAACATCAGGAACCTTCTATTTGTTTCCAGGCCGAATGGAAACTTACTCGTCAGCTAGAAACTCCTGGCTTGCAACAGCTTGTATCACACCGAGAAGTTTCTAGAAACTTCTTGAATCAAATAGAATAGGAAAGATTTCTACAGCTTAAACCAATACTTTCTGTACTCAAAAATGCAAGCCATGATACCAAGACCTACGCACCCCTGAGGTGGTGCCCCTGATCAGAGAGGAATATGCACAGGCCCCTCAAAAAGTGCATCCGGATGGGGTTTTGATGTTCATAAATATGCAGGTGTCTGGTTTTCTGCACAGGGGTCACTTGGACCGTGGCATGCGTGCTCATCCCACTCTTGCTTCTATTCCCAGGTTTTGCAGGTTTTTGCAACACCTGTTGTTGTTATTTATTCGTTTAGTCATGTCCGACTCTTCGTGACCCCATAGACCAGAGTACACCAGGCACTCCTGTCTTCCACTGCCTCCCGCAGTTTGGTCAAACTCATGCTGGTAGCTCGAGAACACTGTCCAACCATCTCATCCTCTGTCGTCCCCTTCTCCTTGTGCCCTCAGTCTTTCCCACCATCAGGGTCTTTTCCAGGGAGTCTTCTCTTCTCATGAGGTGGCCAAAGTACTGGAGCCTCAGCTTCAGCATCTGTCCTTCCAGTGAGCACCCAGGGCTGATTTCCTTCAGAAAGGATAGGTTTGATCTTCTTGCAGTCCATGGGACTCTCAAGAGTCTCCTCCAGCACCATAATTCAAAAGCATCAATTCTCTGGCGATCAGCCTTCTTTATGGTCCAGCTCTCACTTCCATACATCACTACTGGGAAAACCATAGCTTTAACTATACGGACCTTTGTTGGCAAGGTGCTGTCTCTGCTTTTTAAGATGCTGTCTGGGTTTGCCATTGCTTTTCTCCCAAGAAGCAGGCGTCTTTTAATTTCGTGACTGCTGTCACCATCTGCAGTGATCATGGAGCCCAAGAAAGTAAAATCTTTCACTGCCTCCATTTCTTCCCCTTCTATTTGCCAGGAGGTGATGGGACCAGTGGCCATGATCTTAGTTTTTTTGATGTTGAGCTTCAGACCATATTTTGCGCTCTCGACAAAACGGGACAGGAGCAGTTACATGTGCGAAGAGCTGCAAAGACTGCCTCTCACAGCGCCCTTTGGAAACCCGTTGTGAGTGTGCCCCAGCCTCTCTGTTTCGGCATAGCAAGCATCAGTACAGGAGCAGCAGCAGCTGCAACTTCACCTCCCGGTCTGACCTCCCCCTGACTCTGAAGGAACAGACAGATTTTGTGTTCTCTCAGCGCTAGGCCTTCCTGTGACCTGAGCGAAAACCCTCCAGCCTCTTTCCCACTAAAGCCACGCTACAGTTCTCCATTTATTTTTTCAGGTGAGTAAACTCTGTATCAAATACTGGTGTCTCAGTTGCTTTTAATTAGGCTTCTGGAATCCAGTCTTTCATCTTGGGCGAAATCTGTGTCACTTTTCTCCAGCTATTTTCAGCTCCAAAGCCGTGGGTTTGCTTTTATGCAGCTAATTGAAGGCACACAGGAAAGGAGAGTGGGGGGGGGAGGGCTAATCCCAACGATTTCAGATATATTATGGTTACATTAAAAAAGAAAAAAGGGAGGGGGAGGGAAGAGGCTCGCCCATATTTTAGCTACAAAGAGCCACTTTCTAAATGTGAGCTTCAGAACCCGGTTACTCCCAACAGAGAAAGTGAACAAATGAGAAAATGTGCATGTTGAGACGCACATTTTTGTGGTTCCGTATTTCACATTGAAAAAACAAAGCAGGTGATTCATTTCTCATATAAATATCATTTTGGGGTAGTTCCCCATGTTATAATAATAATAACAACAATAAAAGCCGATCCAGAAATATGACTTAGTAGGATAAGTAGACTGATGGGAATGCTAAACAGATCATAAAGTCAGTTTTCAAAGTATCAGCTGTGTGCATTTTGACTCACTGTGTGACTCCTTCCCATTAACATACATACATCCAAGGGTTTCTAAATACTAGCATTATACTAACACTATTTCTGTTGTAGAGGAGTTGGGTAGCATCTAGCAAATTAAGCACATACCTTTGGATTAGTACATGATAATAATAATAATAATAATAATAATAATAATAATAATAATAATTTGTTATTTATACCCTGCCCATCTGGCTGGGTTTCCCCAGCCACTCTGGGGAGCTTCCAGCAAAATATTAAATATATCAAATATTAAAAGCTTCCCTAAACAGTGCTGCCTTCAGATGTCTTCTAAATGTCAGATAGTTGTTTAATTCTTTGACATCTGATGGGAGGGTGTTCCGCAAGGTGGATGCCATTACTGAGAAGGCCCTCTGCCTGGTTCCCTGTAGCTTCTATTCTCGCAGTGAGGGAACCACCTGAAGGCTCTGGAAGCTGGACCTCAGTGCCCAGGCAGAACGATGGGGTGGAGACGCTCATTCAGATATACTGGGCCGAGGCTGTTTCGGGCTTTGAAGGTCAGCACCAACACTTTGAATTGTGCCCAGAAATGTACTGGGACCCAATGTGGGTCTTTCAGGACTGGAGTTATGTGGTCTCCGCAGCCTCTCCCAGTCACCAGTCTAGCTGCCGCATTCTGGATTAGTTGTAGTTTCCGGGTCACCTTCAATGGTAGCCCCACGTAGAGCGCATTGCAGTAGTCCAAGCGGGAGATAATCAGGGCATACACCACTCTGGCAAAACAGTATAGGTCTTTAAAATATGGAAGAGTTGAGGCTGCTGCAGAGGTCACATGGCCAGCTCTGTTCCTCTAAGCCAGAGGTTCCCAAACTTATTTGGCCAACCTCCCCCTTTAAAAAAAAGCGCTCCCCTGGAAATCTACCTGCCATCTCAGCCTAGTGAGCCCTAGGGGCAGGGCCGGCACCACAGCCTGCCGGCCTGCCATTGGCCAAATAGGCAGGTAAGCGCCGATCGACTTCCCAGCCCTGGGTGGCAGCACATCATAGGTAGAAGGTGGCCACTTCACTGCTATTTACAAAACGGCTTTCAAACCATTGTTCCTTTGAAGCCTGCTGTTACCTAAAATCATAGATATTATGGTTACATCATAATGTCAGGTGCAGGGTGGGTGGGCATGACTTGCCCACCCAAAACAGCCTTTCGAGTAGATGAGGTCTAGCAGATCAAGGTCGGCCCAGAGGCCAGTAGCTGCTGATCAGAAGGTTGGCGGTCCGAATCCCCGCAACGGGTGAGCTCCCGTTGCTCGGTCCCTGCTCCTGCCAACCTAGCAGTTCGAAAGCATGTCAAAGTGCAAGTAGATAAATAGGTACCGCTCTGGCGGGAAGGTAAAGGGCGTTTCCGTACGCTGCTCTGGTTTGCCAGAAGCGGCTTAGTCATGCTGGCCACATGACCCGGAAGCTGTACGCCGGCTCCCTCAGCCAGTAAAGCCAGATGAGCACCGCAACCCCAGAGTCAGCCACAACTGGACCTAATGGCCAGGGGTCCCTTTACCTTTACCTTTATAGACTTGCAGAACCTTGCTTTCTTGCCCCATTGCCCCCAAACTGCCTGCCCCTGAGTGCCCACTGCCAAATGAAGTCTTTAAGTTAACTTCTGCTTGGGGAGGATGGAATGGCTTCAGTCTTGACTTAGGCCCAGTTCAGACGTCCAAACCATTGTGGCAACTGCTGTGGCTGGAGGCCAGTCCATCTAAAGCAGCTGCCCTGAAGTTCTGCCAGTCTTCAGGAAGGCCCTCTCTTTTGGGATTGTGGTGATGTGCTCGACTTCAGATCCTTACGGGGGACTCACTCTTCACAAACACCTTGCATCTGAGCGCTTGCATTTCAAGAGACAACAGCGCTGCCCCTTGCAGCCTCAAACGATGCCCAAGGCAGGATCACTCTCACAATGGTTTTAAAACCAAAATGGATGCCAAGCATAGCGTACCCTACAACATTTCTCTGATGAAAATAGGGATTTCCTATTCCATCACCATAATTTTATTATTTGTACCCCACCCATCTGACTGGGTTGCCCCAGCCACTCTGGGTGGCTTTCAACATATATAAAAACATAACAAAACATTAAACATGAAAAATTCTTATACAGGGTTACCTTCAGATATCTCCTAAAGCTTGTATAGTCATACCTCATGTTACGTTTGCTTCATGTTATTTTTTTTCAGGTTGCGTCATGCGTTGACCCGGAAGTACTGGAAAGGGTTACTTCCGGGTTTCACTGCTCACGCATGCGCAGAAGCGTTAAATCGCGCTTCATGCATCCGCAGAAATGCCAAATTGCGCTGCGCACCTGTGCAGATACGGCGCTTCAGGTTGCGGGCTTTTCATGTTGCAAACGGGCCTCTGGAATGGATCCTGTTCACAACCAGAGGTACTACTGGCTCGAGGGTCACATAACTCCACAGCCTCCAACATTTCTCTGATGAAAAATAGGGACATTCTGGGACCAAATCAGAAACTGGGATGGCTTCTGTAAATCTGGGACTGTCCCTAGAAAAGAGTGACACCTGGAGGGTCTGGCATAGGTGCTTAGTTTTTTCTTGAAACCCCCTAAATCAGCCATTGAGGCCTCTGACTTTTGAGTGATTCTCAGAAACTTAGACTTGGGAAACAGGGTTTAACACTTTCGCCCCTGCTATTTCTCTGATATAGGTTATTTTGTTTACTCCTTCCTCTGCTGCTGCTTTTGGCCTCATTGGAGTTAGAATTGCAGGCACAATACAGGTGTTGTCCAAGCTAATAGCAGCTCTGGATATAATGAAGATTCGGCTACAAAAGAAGCTGCATGTTTCTGTGCCTTTTTAAAAGATCTCCTAACCATAACAAAGGGACGCGGGTGGCGCTGTGGGTTAAACCACAGAGCCTAGGACTTGCCGATCAGAAGGTTGGCGGTTCGAATCCCCGCGACGGGGTGAGCTCTTGTTGCTCGGTCCCTGCTCCTGCCAACCTATCAGTTCAAAAGCACGTTAAAGTGCAAGTAAATAGGTACCGCTCCGGTGGGAAGGTAAACGGCGTTTCCATGCGCTGCTCTGATTCGCCAGAAGCGGCTTAGTCATGCTGGCCACATGACCCAGAAGCTGTACGCCCGTCCCCTCAGCCAATAAAGCAAGATGAGCGCCGCAACCCCAGAGTCAGTCACGACTGGACCTAATGGTCAGGGGTCCCCTTACCTTTCCTTTAACCTTAACAAATGTTATCAACACAAGTCAAGCAGTCACAGACACATTTGTTTTTTTTGTTTTTTTTTAAAGATTTTTATTAAGATTTTACAAAAAAGAAAAATAGAAATTCACAGAATAAAAAACCATAAATTACAGAAAAAAGAAACACACAAAAGAAAAAAAAATACAGAAAGAAAAACACAACTAATTAAGAAAAATTACATTTAAACAAAGAAAAAATAAAACCATTCCATTTTTCCAATAACCTCAATTTCATATGCTTATGTTCTTGACCTCCTCGCACCTTCCCCTTTTTGTATTCCCATTCAAATATTTAATTCAGCAAATTCTTACCCTTTATCAAATGTTTAAACTTTGTACCATAACATATACTATATCCCTATTTTTCAACCAATTATCAATACCTTTTTTGCATAATCTTAATAACTTTTATCACTAATTACCACTTATTACCCATCCAAGCACAATTTTAACACTCATTAATTTTATAATATTTCTGAAGATAGTCTTTGAATTTCTTCCAGTCTTCTTCCACCAACTCTTCTCCCAGGTCTCGGATTCTGTCAGTCATTTCCGCCAATTCCATATAGTCTATCAGCTTCATCTGCCATTCTTCCAGGGTGGGTAGCTCTTGTGTCGTCACAGACACATTTGGAAAGAGTGTTTTTGTTCTAGGAAACATGATTTTTACCTTTAGCATGAGTGCATTTAATGGTTTTATTAACCCAGAGAATAATCACATGTGGACTAACATTGTCTCTGTGTGTGTTTGTGAACCACAACACCCCCTGCCTGCCTTGTCCTCTGAGTAGCACCATTGTCTTTTCACTCAGCCATGCACAGAACCTGTGTCTCGTACTGAAATGGTGGGGAACAGAGACACAGAGCAGTCTTTATGTTCGTGAATATATTTGGAGATTAGGCAAATGCAGCCACTAAGAAAGAGCCAAGTTCTTGATTTCTGCTGATATTGCATCTCTGATAGCACTGTGTATTTTACTGCTGCCAGTAAAACAAAAAAGTCTTCCAGAGGGCACTGCTGATCTAGAGGGCAAAAGGTTCTTGCCTCTCCTCCACCCTCTTTATGGTATGCCATGGTATGTTGGTCCTCGGGGAATTTGGGTATTTAGGTAAGTATGGAATTTGAAATGTGGGCGGATGTTTTACAGCCCTCAGTCATCTCTGAAACCAAAGAACTTCCTTAGGAAGTGGGTTGCAGAAGAAACCTTCCCATGCCTTTCTAATGGAAATAATTTACGTAATTGATTGTTTCATTTAAAATATAATTTAAGGTGCCCTTCCAAAACAACAACACAAAAACTGTCAGGATTTTTTTTGGGGGGTGGGAGGAACCCTACAGGAGTAAAACTAAAATAAAGCTAAAACCAGCAGCATGTGACTTCAGCAAAAAAAGACAGCTGAGCAGATGTCAGTATTCAAATCACTCTGCATGATCACAGAATCATAGAGTTGGAAGGGACTACGAGGTCCGTTTAGTCCAACCCCCTGCATTGCAGGGACCATGATGTCCCTGGGCAAATGAAAATGTCTTCTTCTGATGCTGCCAGGCAATCACACTGTGTGCCAGACAGGGCCAGATTTAGGTTTGATGAGGCCCTAAGCTACTGTAGGTAATGGAACCCTTTGTATGTCCATCTGTCCTTTGTCAACAACAAATTGTTGCTGTTTTATGTGTTGAATATATGCTATATGGTAATTCATGGACCTAATAGGTATCTAAAGCCATTTGCACGTAACAAATAGGAGCCTACACAACACAAAACACTGTTGCTGTATGTACGTTTTCTTTTATTTGTTTTTTATCTTATATTTTGGAAATGTACATCCAGTTTTTTTTCTTCCTTTAAATTCTTTTGGGGCCCACAAGATAGTGGGGCCCTAAGCTATAGCTTGTTTAGCTTATACGTAAATCCGGTACTGGTGCCCGATGAGTGTGCCTGGGGAGAATTTTACATAAACAGAGTACCACAATCAAAAAGGACCTCCATCTTATAGAAATAATTGGGTGGCGGTGAAATTCAGTTCAGTTCCAACTGAAAGGTGAATGTACCTAAGTTGCACTTTCTGAAATAATACAAGAAACAAAACACAGCCAGCCTTTGTAATTCTCTGAATTCTCTGAAACAATGTGCACAAAAATGCTTATATTGGGGTAATATCTGCATAGCAATGCATGTATTAGCAAAAATAACATCAAATGCATTATATTGGGGGGAATCGTTTTGCAAAAATGTATATATTGGGGAGATGGCATACAAACGTGTGTATATTGAGAAATTCATGCTAAAATTCATGCAAAAATACTGATGGATTTTCTTGAGGACTTACAAACCCCCAACAATAACCCATGAATTGATGTAGAGATGTGGAGGACTTAAGGTCAGCAAAATGAGAAACTGAAACTGAAAGATTCATCTGTTCCTACAGTCTGCTCACCACTTATTGCACCTTTTGAGGGTAACTGGAGGAACAGAAGAACAGAAGAACAGCCTGCTGGATTCAGCCAAAGGCCCACCTTGTCTTGCATCCTTTTCTCACAGCCGCCAAGAAGATGCCTGTGGGAAACAGGGGAGCAGAACATGCGCACAAGAGCCCTCTCCCCTCTTGTGGTTTCCAGCAACTGGTATCCTGAAGCAGTGCTGCCTCCAGTGGTGGAGGTAGAGTATAGCATTCATGACTCATAGCTGTCAATTGCCCTCTCCTCCCTGAATTTGTCTGGTCCACTTTTAAAGCCATCCATGTGGAATTTCCAGCCCTCACTGTTAGAATTCCTGCTTCATGATTGCAGTCATGGGATTGTTGTCTATCACATTGCGGTATATGCTTTGACTCCACAAAGTGAGACAGGATGTTTGTGTCACTGTGTTGCTTGAAGTGGGACTATTGTCCTTTGTTCTTTCCCTTTGAGTCTGCTGCTAGAGAGAGAGGGAGCCATGTTGCAGTGCTCCGTGTGTCTTTATATGTAAATAAAGTAGATTAGCCAAAATGCTGAGTTGATGAGGTCTGTTACGCAAACTGCGCAAACTCTGCTGATCCCTAAGTGTGCTGGTGTCTGTTGGCATTGGTCGCTGTGATGTTCGGGCTGAAGAAAGCTTATGAAGCTCCCGAACAATCGACCAGGAGGGAGGGAATGTGCCAGTCAGGCATGTGTCTCTGCCATGGTCCTACTCGAGTGTAGGCTGAGCTCCTGACAATCACTGCCTCCTAGAGCAAGTTCCATAGTTTGTCCATGCACTGTGTGGAGAAATACTATAATAATAATAATAATAATAATAATAATAATAATAATAATAATTTATTATTTATTATTTATACCCCGCCCATCTGGCTGGGCTTCCCCAGCCACTCTGGGCGGCTTCCAAAAAATATTAAAATACTGTAATACATCAAACATTAAAAGCTTCCCGAAACAGGGCTGCCTTCAGATGTCTTCTAAAAGTCTGCCACTACTGAGAAAGGTGCCACTACTGAGAAAGGCCCT
The DNA here is from genome assembly GCF_964270895.1 of Podarcis filfolensis. Classification (NCBI taxonomy): domain Eukaryota; kingdom Metazoa; phylum Chordata; class Lepidosauria; order Squamata; family Lacertidae; genus Podarcis; species Podarcis filfolensis. The sequence continues at coordinate 25,814,714 of NC_139603.1, read as the reverse complement.
CTGCCTGGTTCCCTGTAACTTGGCTTCTCGCAGTGAGGGAACCGCCAGAAGGCCCTTGGTGCTGGACCTCAGTGTCCAGGTAGAACGATGGGAGTGGAGACGCTCCTTCAGGTATACTAGACCGAGGCCGTTTAGGGCTTTAAAGGTCAGCACCAACACTTTGAATTGTGCTCGGAAATGTACTGGGAGCCAATGTAGGTCTTTCAAGTCTCGGCGGCCGTTCCCAGTCACCAGTCTGGCTGCCACGTTCTGGATTAGTTGTAGTTTCCGGGTCACCTTCAAAGGTAGCCCCACATAGAGCGCATTGCAGTAGTCCAAGCGGAAGATAACCAGAGCATGCACCACTCTGGTGAGAAAGTCCACAGGCAGGTAGGGTCTCAGCCTGTGTACCAGATGGAGCTGGTAAACAGCTGCCCTGGACATGGATTTGACCTGTGCCTCCATGGCCAGCTGTGAGTCCAAAATGACTCCCAGGCTGCGCACCTGGTCCTTCAGGGGCACAGTTACCCCATTCAGGACCAGGGAATTCTCCACATCTGCCCACCTCCTGTCCCCCAAAAACAGTACTTCTGTCTTGTCGGGATTCAATCTCAATCTTTTCTTTTCTAAATATTCCAACATTCAGCTTCAATTGGATGCCCACAAGTTCCAGGGTTATGACATGAAGGCAACACTTAGGCATGATTTTGCAGAGTTGGAGTAAGCACTTTGGATATCCATTGTGAGTTTCCACAACAAAATGCCAGAGAAATGTTGCCAGCTGTCACAGACAAATCAGTGTTTAATCATCTAAGCAAAACCAGAATGAGTTCTGGGTAAAGGCAGACCTAACTCTCTTATCGTGTTCAGTGGAAAAAAGTACATTTTCTTCTCCTGGGTTAAGCGATGAAAAAAAATTGATTCTAGCAAAACTCAGCCAGGGTCAGCTCTATTTGGTCAGCACAATTCAAAGTGTTTGTGTCGTCCTTTAAAGCCCTAAACGGTTTTGACCCTGCATAACTGAAGGAGCATTTCCACCCCCATCATTCAGCCCAGACACTGAGGTCCAGCTCCAAGGGCCTTCTGGTGGTTCCCTCACTATGAGAAGTGAGGTTACTGGGAACCAGGCAGAGGGCCTTCTCGGCAGTGGCACCCACCCTGTGGTATGCCCTCCTATCAGATGTCAAGGAAATAAACAACTATACAACCTTTAGAAGACATCTGAAGGTAGCCCTGTATAGGGAAGTTTTTCATGTTTTATTATGCTTTTATATTTGTGGGATAATTATAGTGGCAATGGTGGCCACCTGAGGGGTGCCAGAACTGAGTTCTGGCAAGTTCTGGCTGAAAAAAAGCCTTGGTAGTAATTACCGTATTTTTTGCCCTATAGGACGCACCGGCCCATAGGACGCACCTAGCTTTTTTGGGGGGAAATCAAGGAAAAAAATTTTATTTCCCCCCCCAGGTTTGCGCAGCCATCCCCAAGCTAGAAGAGTTAGACGGAGCACTCCGTCTCCCTCTTCTGCCTTCAGGGACAGCCTCTCTAGCCTCTGTGGGGCAGCACACTCTGCTGCCCTGCAGAGGTGTTGAGCAGCCATCCCCAAGCTAGAAGAGGGAGACGGAGCGCTCTGTCTCCCTCTTCTGCCTTCAGGGACAGCCTCTCTAGGCTCCGTGGGGCAGCGGCTTGCCCCGCTGTCCCCCAAGTTTGTGGGGCTGGCGGGGGGGGAGAAGCAAGCTTGCTTCTCCCCCCCCCCGCCAGCCTCCAGATCAGGTCGGGGAATAACGGGGTGGCAGCGCTCCGCCTCCCCGCTATCCCCCGAGCTTGTGGGGCTGGTGGGGGGGGGGAGAAGCAAGCTTGCTTCTCCCCCCCGCCAGCTTCCAGATCAGGTCCGGGAATAGCGGGGTGGCGGCGCTCCGCTACCCCGCTATCCCCCGAGCTTGTGGGGCTGCTGTGGAGGAGAAGCAAGCTTGCTTCTCCCCCCCCCCCCGCCAGCCTCCAGATCAGGTCCGGCGCTCCGCCTCCCCGCTATCCCCCGAGGTTGTGGGGCTGGCGGGAGGGAGAAGCAAGCTTGCTTCTCCTCCCCCCCCGCCAGCCTCCAGATCAGGTCCGGGAATAGCAGGGTGGCGGTGCTGCGCCTCCCCGCTGTGCCCCGAGCTTTTGGGATGCAGGCTGCTGCCCGCAAGCCTTGCGAGCCCACGGGACCTCCCGCCGGGCTTGCAAGACTTGCGGATAGCTTCCTGAAGCCTGCATTCGCCCCATAGGACGCACACACATTTCCCCTTCATTTTTGGAGAGGAAAAAGTGCGTCCTATAGGGCGAAAAATACGGTAAGCCATGAACTTACATTAGTAGAGGCTCGTTTAACCTTGAATAACCCCATGTGTATAGACACAAGGAAATGCCAGATACAAATCCACTGAAAAGCAGACAAAATAGAAGCAATAAATCTCCATTGCAGTGGTAGACTTACAGGTCAACATATTTTTCACTCTATAAGATGCACCAGACCATAAGACGCACCTAGTTTTTGGAGGAGGAAAATAAGAAAAAAAATATTCCGAATCCCAGAAGCCAGAACAGCAAGAGGAATCACTGCGCAGCGAAAGCAGTGGTCCCTCTTGCTGTTCCTGGCTTCAGGGATAGCTGCGCAGCCTGCATTCGCTCCATAACACACACACACATTTCCCCTTACTTTTTAGGAGAGAAAAAGTGAGTCTTATAGAGCAAAAAATACGGTAATTATAGTCAGTGGCAAATATGCTAGGCACTATGCACAGCACAATGCTTTGCTTACCTTTGTCTTTGAAAGAAAACAGTACTCTTCTCTGATGGATCTATAAAGGGCTGTTTTGGAAAGGAATGGCCATTTTGGCATACACTATGGTCAAGCATTGCAAGGAAGTTGCTTTTGAGGCCACCTCCGTAGCTGCACAAAAATTGCCCTCAGTTACCCCTTAAGCTATTAAGCAACTTCCCCCAAAGCGAGTGCAGTAAGTTGCCTTTCCATCTCTCGCACATTCATGCTTCTGGAGCAGAATTTTCCAGGAAATTCAAATTCTTGGACGGTGTGGATTTCACTGCATATTTTGTTCCCGTTATACAAATAAACAAGATGGATAGAGAAAGTAGCTCATTCCAGAGAGTATTTAGTATTGACCCAGCTGACAGCATGAAAGCAATCACAGCAAAGCCTTAGGGAGATTTTCTCAAGAGAAACTGCAATTCAGGATTGGAAACGACTCCTCGTCCCCCCCCCCCAAATACATGTTTTTCAGAGTGGGGGCTGGGGAGATGCAAGACCAAATTTGCCTTAAATGTCAAAACCCCTTATAATCTGTACTATGAATCTGAACAACACACACACACACACACACACACACACACACGTCTTTATATATGTTTGGGTGGATAAGCTGAGAGAGCTGTGATAGAAACCATAGGAGAGTGTTCTTATGCTCATGTCCAATTTGCAGGCATCTGGTTGGTCACTGTGAGGACCAACCAGAGAACAGGATGTTGGACTAGATGAGCCATTGATCTGTTCCACAAGCTATTCTTCTGTTCTTCTTCTGTTGTTGTTTATATTTATTAGTCAGTGTTTTCTTGCCAGGGCAACTCAATGCAACTTACAGAAAACTAGCATACATTTAGCAGTAGTGATGTATGAAAGTGAGAAGGCTGATCGCCGAAGAATTGATGCTTTTGAATTATGGTGCTGGAGGAGACTCTCGAGAGTCCCATGGACTGCAAGAAGATCAAACCTATCCATTCTTAAAGAAATCAGCCCTGAGTGCTCACTGGAAGGACAGATCCTGAAGCTGAGGCTCCAATACTTTGGCCACCTCATGAGAAGAGAAGACTCCCTGGAAAAGACCCTGATGTTGGGAAAGATGGAAGGCACAAGGAGAAGGGGACGGCAGAGGACGAGATGGTTGGACAGTGTTCTCGAAGCTGCCAGCATGAGTTTGACCAAACTGCGGGAGGCAGTGGAAGACAGGAGTGCCTGGCGTGCTCTGGTCCATGGGGTCACGAAGAGTCGGACACGACTAAATGACTAAACAACAACAAAGCATACATTTAAACCAAGAGAAAAACTACATATGTTAAAAACATCCAGCCCACATTAACAGACTAGCAAACACAACAAGGATATGAGAACTTGGGACAGTTGTCCATGGAAGAGCCTTTACTTTTTGAACAGAGCCATGCAGGAATCGATGGCAACCTTGCAAGAATTGTGATGGAACAGGCCTACAAGCACACATGGGCATGCACTGTATCAAAATTCAGGGTTAAAGCCAATGGCAAGTTATTCCAGTTGGATCTGCCAAAGCATTAAAAGACACGGCAATATGAAGGGACACAGCAGCAATCAATTCCTCTTCAGTTTTGTCCAGGCTTGAAATTAGATTTAGAATATCAGCATTGCCTGGCTCAGCTTGGAGACCCCGGATCTCCTCCACCTCACCTCCATTCAACTTCAGTCTGTTTGACCTCAACTTTTCACCCAGGGCTTCCAAAGTGCCTGACCTGACCCAGCCCAGCCCAGTGCCATTAGATCCTCCCAGACAGGAATGGTTGAAAGAGAAATCCCAGTCTCAGTCAAGCCTTGGCAGTACAACAAGGGACTTCCTGAGCTCTGATGTGTTCCTCTGGCTGTGCTTTGGTCTAACTTGCTCTCTGGTGTTGTCTCCAGATTTGTCCCTTGGTTCTGCCTTATGTTTTGTCTTTTGGTCCTGAGTTACCTTCCAGCCTTAAATTCCAGCTTCACCCACAGCTCCAGCCCCAGATGCTCCCTGAGTCTGGTTTCGTGCTTGTTTCTTTGCGATGACTCCCTGGCACAACTCCTGCTTCCCAGCTCATCTCAGATGGTTGCCTGTAGGTCAGGTATGTCAGTAGGGGGCATGGCGGCAGCTGCCAGGAACAATTCCTCTCCTTGTATTTGTCAGGTGGGAAAACAAAACTGGGAATGACAAGGGGAAATAACCAATAGGGTATGGGTGGGGAGCCTGTGCAGCTCCCATCATCCTCAAGCAACATCTGGAGAGATAGAGGTTTCTCATTTAAAAATAATAATAATAAAATGTAACCATCAAGAAAAATGCATCTGTAGTTGTTCAGATAAAAAAGTAAAATGTTTATTTAAAGCCAATGTCTGCAGTTTTGGAAATGGGCGCTCTAACTGAACTGTGAACTTAGCTGAATGGACATCACAGTAAAGGTAGAGGTAAAGGGACCCCTGACCATTAGGTCCAGTCATGGACGACTCTGGGGTTGCAGCGCTCATCTTGCTTTATTGGCCGAGGGAGCTGGTATACAGCTTCCGGGTCATGTGGCCAACATGACTAAGCCGCTTCTAGCGAACCAGAGCAGTGCATGGAAACGCCGTTTACCTTCCCGCCGGAGCGGTACCTATTTATCTACTTGCACTTTGACATGATTTCGAACTGCTAGGTTGGCAGGAGCAGGGACTGAGCAATGTGAGCTCACCCTGTCGCGGGGATTTGAACATCCGACCTTCTGATCAGCAAGTCCTAGGCTCTGTGGTTTAACCCACAGCACCACCCACGTCCCTTTGGACATTACAGTAGCATAACCTATTTTTTAGGTTCTTTTTCTGCTCTTGTAATCCGTTTCCAAAGGCTAAGCCAGAATCAAACATCCTTCACTAGCTGCCTGTCTTTTCCATTTTCACTTTCCTTTTCTGCCCTCCCTTCCTTGTGGACTTGAATGGTCTCAGATGATTCATATCCTTCGCAGGTAAATCCTTTCCAGTAAAGGTAGTTCAAGCGATCACGACTCAGATCTCCATTCACCAGAAGGAACACAGCTTGTCTGCCCTATCTCAGTCTCTATCTCCAGGAGTGGGAGTAGAAAGATGTCTTCTGCTCCGGCTAGCAACATCTTTTATCCTTGCTTAACATACTGAACATATTTGTTTAAAATATATCCAATGTGTATGTGTGTGTGAGAGAGAGAGAGTGGGGGAACACCAGGGTGCAGCCCAGCTTTGCTTATGCAACCATACAGCATGGTTAATGCCAGGAATCTGTTCTCAAAGCAATGAAAAATAGTCAAGGACCCAATGTTTTCTGTGAAACAGTGAGGCCTTGCTCCTGTAGAGCTGACAACTCTACTGCTTTTCCAGAGCACCACGTTGCTGAACTTGAAGAGCAGGACAGGCTCCAGGCCCTGACATGGCTGATTGATCGGGCCTCTATTCTGAGACCAGCACACCTGATGCTGAGCAAAGATTGGATCACCTGGATTTGCCATTGTCTGCTTGTACCATGGTATCCTGACATTAAAGCTTTTTGTGACGGCATTCACAGCTATCTTGCTAAGCATTCAGACTGGGCAAACCAGCTAGATGGGTGGGGTATAAATAATAAAAATTATTGCTATAATTATCATCATTATCATATGTCTTCATCTCCCTCCCATCTCTGTCAACAATATATAGAATATTTGGTTTCCCACGTACCATCTAGCCCAGTGTTTCTCAACCTTTTTCCAACCATGGCCCCCTTCTGACCTTGTTTCCTTTCTGTGGCCCCTCCCTGTCCTACCGGTAGAAAGGTAGCTATTTTGTTTGTAAATAGAACATGTTTTAGTTATCATTTTTTACAATTATATAAACTATATAATTTCACCTGTGGCCTCCAGTGGAGAAACATTGATCTAGACCAGCCTTTCTCAACCTTGGGTCCCCAGATGTTGTTGGACTACAACTCCCATCATCCCTAGTTAGCAGGAGTAGTGCTCAGGGATGACGGGAGTTGTAGTCCAACAACATTTGGGGGCCCACGGTCGAGAAAGGCGGCTCCTAAAAGATTTATTGCCCTCCAGGTATTTCTAGCAACAGTTTTGTGTGTTTGTGTTCTTCTGATAGCTTCTTATGGTTACAATGCCATTGGGGCTCCAGGTGATACAGAAATTATTCCCTGCTTAAATTTACTTCCTCAACCAACAAAGTCAAATAATAAAAGCTAGTTTGAACTCCTTGTGATACTCTAGCACAGGGATGAGAAGTCTGTGGTCCGTAAATTGTTGCTGGAGTGCAACTTCCATCATACCTATCGGTTATGCTGGCTGCAGCTGATGGAAGGCCACAGGTTCCTCATCCTCTTTCCCTCACTTGTGCAGGGGCTAAGCAGGAATGGGCAAATATGTCTGTTTTGGTTTCTCTCAGTTTCTCATTTCCCTAAAGTTCAGTTTTACATCTTTACATAATATTATGAGGGATGTTTTTTTTTAGGACTTCACCAGCATTTTAGTGCAAATTTATCCGAATATACACATTTTTGCAAAACAGTTTCTCCTAATATTTGATTGTATTTTCAATAATACATGCATTTTATGTACACTTTACCCTAGGGTAGACATTTTTGTACATTGCACTTGACTGCAAAGCTGCATTGCAAAATTCAGAGAAGTGCCCATTTTGAAGCATGGCTGGTTCTCTTTCTTTGGTTTGCATATTGTTTTGGAAACTGTGTATTCTTCCCTATCCCTGCTGTGGGGAGCAGAACAGATAATTATCAGAACAGATAATACTGAGCTAGATGGATTAATCGTCAAACTGATACAAGTCAACCTCCTATTTTCCTGTGCAAACAGTCCTATACAGTGGTACCTCAGGTTAAGTACTTAATTCGTTCCGGAGGTCCGTTCTTAACCTGAAACTGTTCTTAACCTGAAGCACCACTTTAGCTAATGGGGCCTCCTGCTGCCGCCACGCTGCCGGAGCACGATTTCTGTTCTTCTCCTAAAGCAAAGTTCTTAACCTGAAGCATTATTTATGGGTTAGTGGAGTCTGTAACCTGAAGTGTATGTAACCTGAAGCGTATGTAACCCAAGGTACCACTGTAGTTAGGGATTTAAATAGTACAGTGGTACCTTGGTTGTCAAACGTAATCCATTTTGGGAGTCCGTTCGACTCCCGGAACCGTTCGACAACCAAGATAGATAGATAAACTTTATTTGCATTAGCCAACGGCCATGGCAACATAAAGCAAGCAATATATACAATTAAAAAGACAACAATGGGTAAAAAGGGCAATCAAATGACCAAGATTATCCTTCAAATAGTGGCCCTTAATCTCACTGCACCCTTGATAAACCTAGCAACCTTTGCTGTTGTCTGATCATTTTGATCTGATAAAAGAAAGAACAATGTGGCCGCAGATGGGCAGCCTGGGATGGTAAGTAAGATCCCTTTCCTCAGATCTTTATAAAGGGGACAGGACAGGAGAACATGAGCCACTGTTTCCAGATTGCCATCTCCACGGGGGCAGAGTCCTTTCTCAGTTGGCATCTTTTGGTATCTGCCCTCAAGCACGGCAGAGGGCATCACATCCAATCTGGCAGTGTGAAGGCATGTGTTTGACAACCAAGGCGTGGCTTCCAATTGACTGCAGGAGCTTCCTGCACCCAATCAGAAGCCGTGTTGGCCGTTCTTCTTCCAAAAAAAGTTCACAAACCAGAACACTTCCAGGTTTGCGGCATTCGGGAGCTGATTTTTTCGGGAGGCAAGCTGTTCAACAACCCACTGTATCTCTATATTGTTTGACGCAGTGGTAGCAAACAAAGACCATGCTCTTTGCTCTAAATCATGAACTATGGATATTGTTAAGAGTTATAAAAACTTGCCAGATTTTGACGAGAATTTATTAATTCAGCTTCTCAAGATCTACTTGGTGACATCTATCTGATTTTGTTTGTTCTGAATATTTTGAAATGTTGTTGTCCATTTTTTTAAAATTACCAATTTCGATACTGTATGGGGGGGGCGTTTACCCAAGGCCACCCAATGAGCCTGTGGGTTGACCCATGGCTCCCTGATCCAGGTCTGTTGTTCTTCTACTTAATCTCACTGGCTTTTATTATTTCAGATTAGGTTATGTTTCTTTCTGTGAGGAATGGTGTATAGTAATTCGCCCATGTATTTGTTCAGTGCTTGTAAAAGGATATGAGATGCTAGAACTCTAGTGTCCCCAAATAAGAAATATATTTACTTAATCGGGTCCTGACAGAAGCTTCTGGTATCTCACAACTTCAAAACAAATAAAAAGAATGTGGAACTTACTGGCTTCCAAAATTGTTGGGATACTTTTGAGAAAAATTCTCGGAGTAAAAGAACAGAAAAGCTGACACCCAGTGGCCATTTTCAGGAAAAGGCTTGTTATTTAGTATTTAAAGATGAATGAAATGTTTGGGGGCAAACATTTTCTGCACCACAAAAAGAGGTGTTCCAGGCGCTCGAGATATTTATTCACAGATCTCCAAAGGCTTGTCTCCTTTTTGCTGTGTTGATAGGCTATAAGTTTGGTGCCAGTTTTTAAATTTAAAAAAGAAGTCTCCTTTGCCATATAGCCAAAGAGATACAAGGAGAAGGCAATTAATTATATATAGTTTTTGCGCCAAACAGAACCTGATCAGGGCTGCAACACACTCATTCTGGAGCATAATTATCTCCTCAATGCTCCACCTAGTTATGACTATGGGGCAGCCACTTGGAGAATGCTCCTGTCACTCAAAACTCTTTTGCTCACTTGTGTGTAGTCCTGAAAAGTTAAATCTAAATCATTTGGGGAACTTTTGATAATTTGTAGTTCTGAAAGTTCTGTAGTTCTGTGTTTTGACGTGCTCTTTGATCAGATTGTTTGTTTCGTGTGATTTATATTTCAGTGGCCACTGGCTACAAATAATAAAAATTATTTGGGTTTGTTTTCCCCAAAACCAGAATAAATACATTAAGTTCTGCTTTTTCAGTTGCAATTTTTGTGCAGAATGCCATGTGTGCTACAGTCTGCTATAACCCTTAGTCCAGTCAATGTTTATGTGTGCAATGATGAGTGCATCTATCTGTCTGTCTGTCTATCTATCTATGTTCCTCACTGTTTTTAATATTTGCACTTTTGGGCATTGATAAAATATTTAAAAACCACACCAAAAACCAACCAACCATGATACGTACAGTTGTAACAAGATTATTTTTGGTGTGGTACTTTCCTCATTTTCAAGAGTTATTTTTATAGGCCAACACAAGTATCTTTACTTTTTGCAGGACTTGCATTAGATATGTATAGTAGTTTCTGTGGATAAATTCCTGTATACAGTATATACTTGGGGTTATGGTGGTGGGAACATTTGGTGGAATCCCCTGATACTTTGCCTGAGCTTCCTCCACTCTGAAAAACATGGCTTGGACTGCTAATAGCTTACTCTGGCTTCTTGCAGAGCCATGCTCACTGAAGAGGGGGAGTATCTTATTTTATCCCAGTCTTATCACTGACATTTGTAAACTGGGAGCCTTTTTTTTAGGCTGACCAGTGCGATAAAAAAAATGCTTTCACACTACTTATTTTAAAAATGTTTTAATGATATTTTAAATAGTAAACTTCAGCTTTAACATAGCTATCGAACATCGAATGCATTTGGAAAAATTGGCACAAGAAAGGCAGGTTGTATTCGCCGCTGACAGATGCACAGTTCAGATTCTAAATGAACTGTGACTACTCTGAAGGAGCATTTAGGCTCGCTGCGAATAAAGCAAACTCTGTTCAACGCTTAGTGTCAGCTAATAAAACAAGGAAAATGTTGGAATGTGCTTAGAGTTGGCTAAAAAAAAAAACGTAACCAAGATTAACGGAGGCTACTCTTGGCCAAACTGTGTCCTTGTTGAACTTTTCACATGCTTATGACTCTTCTTTGATGCACTGGAAATATGCCGCATTCACACAGGAGGACAACCAAAATGACTCTTTTCCATCTCAACTGTTCTAGTAAAATGAGGTTACCAATTAAAATAATCGTCTTTCAGCAGTGTGGTTATTTGTCACGTTAGGATGCTACCCACAAACTACCCACAATACTGATGGCCAGACATAAGCTTGTTAAAAATAGCCTGAGAAAAGAAAGAATGGCATGGAAACAAAAAGTCTTCAAACACACATTGAAGGCTCAATGTGGTGAAGCTCCTTTTTACTGTAATATGGCTGTGGTATTCAATAACACAGGCCGCTGCCTCATCTCAAGTCACATCTAGCTCAGGACCCATCTGCACTTTAGGAGACTCCTCTTCCCTTCACACAGCAGAGGTTGAACTATCAATCCCTCTTCTCAGGGAACTGTGGGATAACCACTCTCATATAACCAGCATGCTTAAGTCTAATTAATGCATGAAGGGGTTAAGACCATAGAGGAAGCTGTCCTGCCTGGCTAACCTCACCTTGGGAGGAACTAGGTAATCAGGCCTATTGTTCTTTCCCGGTCTGCCAGAGAAGCCCAACATGCCAGGCATTCTGAGCTTGTTGCTGCAGCTCAGATTGCATGGCTCTTGCGAGCCATGTTCCTGTACCAATAATTTAGGAACTTTCACCACTGTAACTGAGCCAAGTGTTGCTGCCTGTGCTATTTTAGCTGAATGCTGTATGGAAAAGCACATGAATCTGACCTGTGGAGAGTTTGTAAGTAAACTGTTTTTAGCATACCAAACATGTGGTGTCTTTCTATGCTAGGGAAAGAGGGAAACTTTGGAAGGAATTTAAATATTATAAAGGTCTAACGGCCTATCCTTCAGTGCTGCATATTTTGCATATTTTGTGATTTCACATCTCTGCTGAGGTTCTCTTAGAGAGTACTTGCCCCAAACATGGATCTAGGCACCCAGGATTTCTCTCAGATATATATATATAGAGAGAGAGAGAGAGAGAGAGCAGTCCCATAACAGGGCAGCTTACAAAGAAAAGAATAATTATTAAAATACAATATAAATTCATTTTTAAGAAAACTGCAACTGGTGAAAGAGCTGGAGCATAATTTAGATCACAGTTTAAAACTCATTTATCTACTCTCCATCTTAACCCACTGTCCCAAAGTGAGCCATGGTGGTGAGGGAACATCATGGTCCTTTCGAGTGTTCTGAATAAACATACAGTTTCAAAATTGCATTTGGTCTTTGTTCTAAGTTTCTCCGTAAGAGCTAAGTTCCATAGCCTAGCCCACCTTGCCTTTAGAGTTAAGTCAGAAGTTGTTATGTTTGAGAAGACTGGTGCATCTTGTCCTTCTTGCACATACTGGTAAGCAAAAAACACTTGTACAACTCTAGAAAAGCGAACGGATGACAATCCTGATTTTCAGTGAAATACTTTTATGTAATGTGACTAAAATAAATGTGGCTTCAGATTTAATAGGACGCAGATTGGGGCTGGGTGTATCGATACTTTTGGCTATAAGCAACATTATCAGCGTACATCATTTCAAGAAATTGAACACACAGACACACAGCATTAGCAAGGCAGAACCTCTTCTGCAAATTCACCACTGCCATACTCTCAAGTCTTGCTAAAATTGGTACAACAGAAGCACCATTCAGGAAGGTGGAATTGTCACGTCCAGAGAAACTGAGAAAACAGTGAGTCACTGAATAAACGGCAAAGCGCCTCCTCTAATTAGTTCCAGCACTCTTGGCATCATGGAGTCCTCCCTGAAGTCAGAGCCAAAACTGTCATTGCCCTGATCAGATGCCCAGGTGAGTCCTTTCATTAGACTTCAGTGTATGCAGGGGAGGTCCTCAAATGGTGGCTTTTAGCATGATGGAACTCTTTGTACTCCATTCTGGACTAGAGAACAGGTTGTTTTGCCATTGGGATGGTGCCCAAAGTGGCTCATAATGAAGACTAAGCCCTGCAGAGATATCATGGTGTGAGAGTCAAGACATGATTGTGGGTGTCTTTCTCCTGATACTACCTTCCTCGTGCTGAGTCCAACTAGCTGTCCACACTGAGAGGCAGCAGCCATCCTGGGTTTCTGATGGACATTCCCAGCCCTTCCTTATTAAGTATAGTAATTTAATTTACTGGAATTGTATAAGTGCTTGTATGCATTAATATATGCTTAAATCTGATTGGTTAGTAACTGAATTTTAGAGAGATTTTAATGTTTGATGCTTTATTGTGTGTTTTTTTAAATATTCTGTTGGGAGCTGCCCAGAGTGGCTGGGGCAACCCAGTCAGATGGGTGGCATGATCATCATCATCATCATCATCATCATCATCTATAGTTGTTCTCATTTGATTGGCTAACATTGGCCACATGGGAGGTATTTAGTGAAGGAGAGACTCCATTTTATGTGAAGCAAGATGACTGTGTTTTAGAATCCACTGTGAACACTGCTGAGTTGAATCGAGTGTTGGAGTGCTTCTTCTCTGCTCGAAAGAGATCAAAGCTGCAGGAGAAGGTGAAAGTTGAAATCTCTCATAGGAGCTGCAAGGCATGGCTTAACTGAAATACAGAAGGGTGAGTGTTGAGCTCTGAAAAGAGAGGGAAGATACAGTTGTCTGGAAGTTAGAAGAAGAGACTGCTTGGGTAAGCATGTGACTGTAAATATTGTGTTTTAATTCATTTACAGCTCTAAGTTTCCACTAGTAAAGTTTTTGAATGTTAAAGTCTGGACGTTGGCTTCATTTCCAAAGAAGTCATATATAAGATATGAGCTTCTTAGCTGTGATTTCACTACTCTTACGTCAACATTCCTGGCACCAAGGCAGATGCTCTACAACTAAGCTGAGTTCCTTCCCAAATCATTCCCAAGCGCATTTCAATGCAAACAGGTGTAAAGTGATGCAACATGGAGCAAACAAAGCAGATACTCTCCAGAACATTAGTACCTAGGATCATCCAGTGAAGCTTACTTGTGGGGGTTCAGGACAAGACAAAGGGATGTATGTCTTCACACAACACATAATTAAACTATGGAATTCACCGACCACAGATTGTGGTGTGGCTTTAAAAGGGAAATGGACAAGTGCTTAGAGGATAAAGTAAGCTATCAAAAGGTACTCGCCATGGATGGAAAAGGAAAGGGGGAAAGAGAAAGAAAGGATAATCTGCCAATTTTTACCTTTATCCCACCCATTATGCACTGTCTAGAATCTGGTGTAGCTCTCATTGCCGTACCTGGATATTTTGGCAAGTCACTATTTGACAAAAGTACAATATTTCTCAAATACTTTGCTTATGGGACAAGGTGCCGTTAACTGCGTAATTGGGAAAATCTCTAGGACCAGTCCAAAGTGTCATTAAAACAGCCCATAAAGTACCCTCTGGAAACTTTAGGAGACTTTAAACTGAAGAATATTAATTAAAGTTTCACTTTATTGAAGAAATGGGCAGGATTGAAGAAATTTAGAAAATTAAAATTAACTTGAAAATAATTAAAAAGAAAGACACACCATGTGTGTTTCAAACACTTCAAAATATTAAAGGAGCCAGCAAAGAAAATTTACAGGGAGCAGGTGTTTGAAATAATTGGGATAGGTAGGGGGGGAAAGGGGAGAAATTCACTAATGCTACATATGATCTTTCGAGAATTGTTTCTGTTCTAGTCAGCCTGTTTATAATTGTATGCACTAAAGTAATAAAGATTTGAAATATGTGGGATATTCTTCAAAGGCTGTTTCGAACAAAATGTTTTTTAATTCAGACATGTTTGCAATTGATGTATGTTTGTGTCATGCCATAAAGTGTTCCCCAACTATGGCCTGGACCTCTCAAGGACAGAGAAGAAAGATCTTGATTTTTTGCAAGGCTAAGGCTTGGTGTCTAATAAAGGTAAGATAAAAGTGGTTGAGAGAACCGAGTGGCAGACGAAGGTGATAGACTATATGGGACTGGCTGAGATGACTGGCAGAATCCGCGACCAAGGAAAAGAGACGGTGGAAGAAGATTGGAAGAAATTTAAAGTTTATCTTAAGAACTGTTGTAAAATTAATGAGTGCTAAAATGTCATGGGTAAGGTAAAACAGAATTGCAGTGACAAATAATTGGGTAAGAGAAAAAGGATTAAAGAAAGTGAATTATAAGTAATTGAAATTAGGGGTTGCTGGAAAAGTTTAAAACAGGGATGCAGAAAAGGGAGGTATGGGGAAGTCGTTGAAATAAGGTTTAAGAAAAAGAGGTTATGAAATTATACGTGTTTATATGTTTGTTTGTTTATGTATTGTCAGTTGTATTGTGTTTTAATATATGTTGGAAAATTAATAAAAATTTATTTTTTAAAAAAAGTGGTTGAGAGAACCTCCAAGTCAGTCCAGACAAATGAGGCAGGAATAGAAACGGAAATAACTTGCAGCGGTAATGCTAGAGCAACCTGGAAAAGGCTTGAAGAATTAGGAAGCAGACAAGGAAACTGTGAGGCAGGCTTTCTTTGCACAGCACACATGAGTTGCTCTAATAGAAAACCGAAGATACAGAATGACAGGAAAGGGAAGTTAATGATCACGAAAGGGAAGTGGGAGTTAATTAAAGCTACTTACAAAGCACTTACACATTAGGGTACACATGTGTTTATGGAGGACAGGCATATCTCTGAAAGATTTTCCAGGCCAAGTCTGGTTTAGAGATAAAGAACCACAAGAACACACCCTCCCATATTCCTCTGGTGAAAACTGGGACGTGTGTCTTTTGGTGCTGTGCTGCCCCACGAGTTAGCTGGCTCACGTGAAATTACAGCACCACTGCAAGCACCAGCTCATTCCCCCACTGAGCTCGGTGATGGTGGCAGTAGAGGGAGGAGGGAAACGGGACATTCTGGTATCAAATCAGAAGCCAGGATGGCTTCTGTAATTCCGGGAATGTCCCGGGGAAATCAAGATACTTGAAGTTGCATGCAAGAAGGGAGAGTAGGAGCCTTCAAGTTGCACATGAGCAACAGACTGAGTAGGTAATGTGGTCACCGTCATTCTGACTAGAGTGAGATGTATTAGCAGGGACAGCAAATTCAGCAGGGGGCCGGTCCACTGTGACTCAGACCTTGTGGGGGGGGGGCCCGGACTATATTTTGAAAAGAAAAAAAAATCAACGAATTCCTGTGCCCCACAAATAACTCAGAGATGCATTTTAAATAAAAGGACACATTCTACTCATGTAAAAACACGCTGATTCCCGGACCGTCTGTGGGCCGGATTTAGAAGGCAATTGGGCCGGATCCGCCCCCCCCCAGTCCTTAGTATGCCTACCCATGTATTATAATAATTATTCACAAATTTGCACGTATATCTATATATATTAGCATTCACACTTTTTATACAAATCCGTGTCATCTTTTGCACTCCCTCTCTCTCTACTGAGTTCGGATGTAACAGCAAAACAGAGTTAATATAAGCTGCGAGTCACAAGCCAGCTTCAAAGCATGGTTTCATATGGTTGCTTTTGGGACACATACCAGATAAGCTGCCATCCCATGCACACTTACCTGGGAGTAGCCCACACTGAATTCAATATGACTTACGTCTAAGTAGATGTGCATATTTGCCAGGTTCAAATGTTAAAAGTTCAGCTTTAAAACGCTCATGGTTTAGCAGTGGACCTGTGTCTATGTATTATGTGTAGAGAGACTGAACCACTTACAGAGGCTATTTTGATACCATAACAAACCTTGGTTTAGAGGTCTTTGTAGATGATCACTCTTTTATTTACTACGGGAACCTCTCAGCCAGACCACTGCTTCCCAAGAGACACCTCTTGCAGGCCCTACTTTTCACAATCCTTGAGTGTCTTTGCCTGCCTGAAATTCACCTTTGAGCTCTGATAATGCTCCTTGCTTGCCTGGATGAGGGATAGGGAGGAGTGTGTGTTTCACACAAAAACTATTTTACAATAAATACTCCTTTACTTTAGGGGAGCCAGGAAGCTCCTCTCAGATTTGTGCTTTTGTTGCAAAGATATCCTGTTCCTCAGACTGGATCTAAGGTGAATTTTCTTTCAAGCATTTTTTCTTGTAATTCTCCCTGTGAATTTTTATGCTGAATATTAACTGGATATTCTGCCTACATAATCAGATATTATAATGCTATTTGTTATCATCCAATGACATTTGCTTTCAATAATTGACATTTAATGACATTTAGTTTTTATATTTGGAAATGTTTGGTCACTAGCGTGTAATGATTTTCATTGGATAGCTTATGAAGTTTTATTTTTTGACAGTTACCAAATAATGAGGAGATGCAAAGAAGTGTGGTAAAACAACTGAATGCTGAGGTAAGATTCACATAAAAAACTGGACACCATATTTGAAATTTGAAGGGCAAAATTAGGACACAAAGACACAATCCACCCCAAACTTCCAAGTAAATAAAGTAATCGTTTATTCTACAATGACTTGTGCGCACAATTGCTATGTCTTACATTTTAATAATACAAGAGGATGTGTTAATCTACAAAAACCATCTTTTAAAAAAGATGCATTTATTACATAAACTTCTGCATATTTTTATAGTTTAAAGTCTATTCAAGCCATTTGTTACCGTAGAACACAGAACAGGTATTAAGTACCATGTTATACGTACTTGGAAGGCTAATGGCTTTCGAAATCTTAAACATAGACCTGAACAGCATATTTACAAACTGTTAACCTTGATGCATATTTCATCTAACATTATATATAGGTAGTTAACTGTTGAACTATTAGCCTTCATGGAAGGTGAATATGTCAGCCTAAATCCAGGATTCTCAAAGTGGGAGCTGGCTCTCATTTAAAACGTCTGATAGTTGATAAGAGAGGCATACTGAGTTCCTCCAAACTCGTCCCCTTTCTATGTATTAGATCTTTGTTTCCACCCGGCATTTGAACTGATGGACAAGTCTGTGGGGCCAATGAAGTAACACTCTTTTTTATTATTATTTAGTTGCTGGGATTTTAATTTCTTTCGACGTTGCTACCTGTGTAAGTCTCAGTCAGGGCCGGATTTAGGTTTGATGAGGCCCTAAGCTACTGAAGGTAATGGGGCCCTTTATATGTCCAGCTGTCCTTTGTCAACAACAAATTGTCACTGTTTTTTGTGTTGAATATATGGTATATGGTAATTCATGGACCTAATAGGTATCTAAAGCCATTTGCCACTGTTGCTGTATGTAGGTTTTATTTTATTTGTTTTTAATCTTATATTTTGGAAATGTACATCCAGGGTTTTTTCCTTTAATTTTTTGGGGGGCCCCAAGAGAGTGGGGCCCTAAGCTATAGCTTGTTTAGCTTATACGTAAATCCGGCACTGGTCTCAGTATATGGTTAAATCCATGTAGACTCAATCCCCATTCTTTATTTGATTAGTTGTCCTCCCAGGCATTGAGAAAGGTTTGTGCAACCAAGTATGTCACTGCCTTGGGTGTGTTTTTAATTTAACCCAGGTAGGATGAAACACTGGAGGAAATCATGTCCTGTCACACACTTTGAGAGCCTCTGGTCTAAGGGCTTATCCACACTTACCTTTCCTCAATGCTTTCCAAACACAGCCTGGGTTTTAAAGCACCATGTCTGAGTGCTCTCTCTCCCCCTTGTCTTTCCCTGTGAAAATCCACTCTTTACTGCGGAATCAGAGCAAACAGCAATCTGCAGAAGACCCAAATTTTCACGGGGAAAGCTCTGGGGTAAAAAAACACCAAAGCTCTGACACAGAGCTTTCAAGTGCACAACTGTTCCTGGAAGACATGGGGCGAAAGTTAAGTGTGCATAAATCCATAATGTTCCTACTGTGGATTCATGCAATATTAAGCCTCACTTACACTGGGTATAATCACGTAGCATTATACTAGTAAAGAAAATAATGCATTAAGATATAGCATCCTTTCTTTCTGAGAGCAAAACATTTTTTAAAGGTCTTTGCAAGACTGCTGTGGACTAGTCATCGCTGTCAACTTCTGAATCATAACTGAAACCTTGCATTTTGTTCACCCGATATTATTTATATTTCAAACCATATTAGGGTCAGAGGTATGTAGCTAAAAGTCTTGTTGCTATTCAGTGGAAATGGACACACACATTTTTAGGCACCCTACCGGCAGCAACCAGCTTTTCTTCTGCAATATGAAATTGATGTAGAATTGATTGGGTGGAGAGAGGAAGGAGATCTTAAAACTCCATGGCATGAGCTGCTTTGCTGCTGCAGAAATTGGTGCAAATACTAAACCCTGCCTGCCCGCCTGCCATCTGTCTGATGAAATGGAACAAAACATCTGTTAGTCTTTAAGATGCCACAAGACTCTAGAAGTCATTTTAGCTTTTTGTCACCATTGAACCAGAAGCAAAACCTGAAGTTCTCATGAATTATTCTCTGAAATATGTGAGCATTCTTAGGGACCTTGTAGATTGTTGACTGTGATTTCAGCGCGTCCAAAATCTGCAAGCTTCACAACAGCAGCAACAACAACTGAAATCCCATGTTAATTCTTGGCAATCCAAGGTTAATCACAAGTGTAAGGACCCCTGACCATTAGGTCCAGCCATGACCGACTCTGGGGTTGCGGCGCTCATCTCACTTTATTAGCTGAGGGAGCCAGCGTACAGCTTCCGGGTCATGTGGCCAGCATGACTAAGCCACTTCTGGTGAACCAGAGCAGCGCACGGAAACGCCATTTACCTTCCCGCCGGAGTGGTACCTATTTACCTACTTGCACTTTGACATGCTTTTGAACTGCTAGGTTGGCAGGAGCAGGGACCGAGCAATGGGAGCTCACCCCGTTACGAGGATTCGAACTGCCGACCTTCTGATCGGCAAGTCCTAGGCTCTGTGGTATAACCCACAGCGCCACCCGCGTCCCTTAATCACAAGTATAGTATGCTGTAAAAAATTGATACCTTCTGTTATGGGCATTTCTGAATATGTGGAGTGCTTAGTTGAGAGATGCTGAGCTAATAAAACTCATATATGTCTACACAGAAATAGTATATTTTGACCTGAAAGCCCTTTCCTCCAATCACAGCTGTGTGTGCAGAATGGCTGTGATTCCTAGCAATGAGAAAGAGACACTCTGCACAAACCTTTTATACCATTTCAATCCATAAATTCTCAGAATGAGCTAAGCCCAGAAGAGCCTTAGTATAAGAATGACTGTATTTCACCAATCAGTGCAGTGACACAAATGAGAGAGAACAAAATAGAGGCAGAAAGCCACTGAAAAGTGATTAAGGCCCAACTATCACCAAAAGTACACCCAATCCATAGCAGTTTGCAGTTTATGTGGACTGCATTTGTGCCACACTAGATATCCAATCGTTTTGGAATCACACCCCACTGGATTCTGAATCTTGACACGTTTATTAGGAAAAACGTCTGTTCTGTTCCCTAGTTGCAAATGCAGTCGCTGTAGTCACCTCTGCCCATCTGTGAATGAATAGCTGAATGCAATAACTATAGCTTGTAAAGTGCCCTCCTCAAGCAACCTGCTCTCAAACATGGTAATTCACAGTTTCTAAAACTCTTAAAAACAAAATTCCGTACAGATAAGCAAAAACACACATACAGTTACACACTCACTCTCTTTGATTAGCCTGGTATAAAATCAGAAAAAACTGTGTTGTGAAATACACACACGCACAAAAACCCTGAACAGAACAAACTGTGGTTATATCGTTTATAAAATAAAAAAGCCAAGTGGAGTTAAAAGCATGCTGTTCAAAGTGCAATAAATATAGAATAATAATTTATATGAGTCTTGTAGAAGTAGTTATCTTCTAGTTGATCAAGTATTACTTTAATATAATCTTAAAAGTCAAGAAAAGGTGCCTTGAACATGATACCATGATTACAACTGTTTTGAAATTGCGACTGTTGAAAGCATTATTTACAGGTGGCATTTTTCATCTCTTTCAACATATTATATGCAGTGCATTGTACATAGCGACAAACAAGCATTTAGTTACATCTGACTGTTAAACATGACTGTGAAATACCTGTCAATCTCACTTAGGGATTAGTGTAAAGAAACTGAACACTGTCATGATTACCACACAGTTCTGTGGGATCCTAAAAGCCAAGTTTGCTTTCTTTTGCTCCTTACCCAAGAACTTACAAAATAAAAGTTATTTTCCTTGTAGAAGTTGTGCCTAGCTTGCAAAAACATGGGGCTGCTTTTTTCTGGGGGGACACATACCCCTAAACATTTTGCGAATCTTTGTCCTTTTGTCCTTTTACTGTATTTATTTTCCCTGATCTGATTTTGGTGATTTTCTTGAGTCAAAATGAGAGTACCCCTAAAAAAAAATTAAGGGGAAAAAGCACTGGTTGTACTTGTTTGTGTGCCTCCATTGATAGAAACCTCTTCGATCCAGTGGTGGCTTTTGTGAATGTATGGGAAGGGGAGCAATTTTCATTGATTCCTCCTTTCCTTCTGCAACGCCCTCAAATCTGCAGGAGAAAGTGGGAGTCTGCAAACATTGCTTCCTAACCGCTTTCCGCTGTCGTAAAGAGCCTTCTATGAATGGATAGGCACAACTGGATATAACCCATGGCGTTCATTTGCAATGGATGCCAAATGGCAACCCAACCCCCATACCTTCAGTTCAGGAGGGTTTTCACAGCAGAGCAGTCCGAGGATATAGCATTGTGCATAATCCACAGAGTTCAGCTTTGGTTCAACTCCCTATGTGGGCTCTGATGTTTTGCCCCATTCAACATCAAGGCAGGAAACTTCATATATTTGTAGAGGGATACACACACAGCTGCTCCCTTCCTTTGAAGTGAACGGGACAGTGGTGTGTTTCCTGTGATAGCGTTTGCAAGCACAAGGAGACCAATGGCCAGGTTGCTTATATTCAGACATTCAGAAATACAGGGCAGAACATATATCTGAGGATATGTATTAATTCAATGGAATTGATTTCTTGCTGTGTAATGTGTATGTTACCCACCAAGTGTTGCTTTTCGCAAGTTTACAGCCAGTTATTGATAAGTACAGAGCTTGGTTTTCAAAACCTCGTGGGATATGTGTGCCCTTGCATCAGTGAATCACATTGTGTTGAATAGGCTGCATTCCTCCAACTTTCTGCTTTGTTGCACAATAAGATGCAGCAACATAAATTAATTTTCTAGCACAGGTTCCAGTGGCATGAGTAAACTTAGATAACTAATGATCTGATGGATAGCCATCACTGTAGGTTATTATTCCATATGCTGTCATTGAGGCTGACGGACAGACCGCAATCTCTCCCTCATAAGAGCCACCAATTTCTCTTCTCTGACCTACTTGGCTATGCATGGTCTTCCTTCTGAAAGTCCATGAATTAATGAAGTTATGTTGGTTCCAAGTAGGATCTGCAAGCCTGTACTATTTTACCTTGTTCCCTGTTCCACCTCTACCTGTACCTCACTCTATGTTGAGTGATCTCCTGAACCCAACTTACTGAAACCTTCTTCTGCTCCTCTGATCACTCAGTTCTGAACATAGCCCACGTTTCAAATCTCCAACCACTGAAAAGTTTTCACAACTTACATCTAACTTGTGGTGTGGGCATGAGGTTTCTGGACTAGATCACCAACATGCTACTATCATTTCAAATCATGTGTTTCCTTCTGCCATGTGGTAGCCTCTGTTAGCATGTAAGTATGTTTCGTAGGCCCCCTGTGCTTGCAAAAGCTAGCACTGCAGATATCAGTTTTAATGCCACCTGATAAAACAAAGATGTCTGAGCAAGCAGCAAGAATAGCCTGGAAACTACTGGGGTACCCCTGGGTGGCATGCCACTGTTTTGTCATGAGGTGGATCTGACATTTGAAAACAGCCCTGATTAAGGCTTTGACTGATGCCAATTTATCAACGATGCCCATAGATTGTCACGAAACTCAGGGTTGCCATTGATAACACGATGGGAAATTTGAAGACAAGAATAAAAATTGTACTGGTTTTTACTATTCCTGTAGGAGTACTCTCTTTCTGAAGCAACAGAAAGCACACAAAGACCACAGAACTCTTACACGTGGTCCAATTCTAGCATAATGTTTTGTATCACTGTGTTGGCTCTTGGACACCGCCACCCAGCACCTCAGCCCTCCACATTATTGCAGGGCTACATTTGCCTCTATCCCACTGGAAATGGCATCATAAGAGTTTACTGTCTTGTGACATCATCATGTCACATGGGGACATTCTTGCATTGCATGGGTTGGACTGCATCACCTTCGGAGTCCATCCCAACTCTACAATTCTATTAATCCATGACATCTGACTGGCTTAGTAACCCAACCCCTCCTTCTCTGGACTCTTTCTCTGACCAGCATGGCACCCTGCTCTCCCTTTTTTGTCATATAGGATTTGCCCGTTGAATTTTAGGAACTGAGTAGGAATTTTGTGTGTGGCCTCTGATGGGACTATTGAGGCTACCTCCAACAGACTTCAGAGGCTCTCCTTGTCCACTTCATCAAGATAGCTGGCCTGCACTGTTTTCTAGTTCTTCCCTTGCAGGTCCTTGATTTTAATAAAGTTATGACCCGCCATTCCAAAACTTGTCTTACGCATTCATTTTTGGTGTGCAGGGCAATGGTTTGTCCAGACATCTAAACAATCTTATAAACAGGAAACATCCAGGAGCCCAATCATGAGTTGTGAGATTATCTAGCAAGCTGTGTGAATTTGCAAAAAAGAAAAAGAAAAAAACCAACCCTTTCCTCCATGTGTATGTGTGCATTTATGCACACATGCACACACTCAGAGGACTAATTCCATGAGCCTTCCTATGAATGCAAAACATTGTGCCTGAATTGGTTCCACAACTTACAAAAGATTGAAATTTGAAGGATTGAATCTAAATCATTCTAATTTTCTACAAGGATCTGGGTCATCCTTCCCCCCTTCTTTTTTCCCCAAACAAAGACAGCAGTTAGAATACTACGATCACACAAAGACATATATGTATATTTATCAAAGACTGAAAACCGCATGCAGCTTGTGCGTGTTATGAAGAGAGAAAACCCTTAATACTGGCACTAAAGTGTATATTGAAATCCCTTTCCACATTCAGCCTGCAGATTTTGTCAGAATTAGAAAAGTTGTTACGCTAAAGGAGGGGTGCTGCATTGTCATGGATTACACTCGTGATGTGAACAGCACTCTCGCCCATTGCTGGTGCAGCTGGTAGCTATCACACATGCATGGCAAAAAGTTGCTGTGTTAGCAATAATTGTGTTTTTATATGCCAGCTAAAACAAATCTTAATTTCTTGGGCAAGGTCTTCTTTTCATGTATTTCCCAAGCTCTCCTTCCAAATGCCACAGGAATGGGAACTTTGAGAGGCTGGATAAAAGGGAAGATGCTGCCTCATTTTACAGGAAAATGAAGTTCTGCTCTTTGCAAGGCTTCCATGGGGCTTTATTTTTTGATGTCTTGCAATAGAGATATTGCCATGTCGACCAATGAATTGGGGCCACATAACAACTTAAATACCCTTCATTGGCAGTGATAAATTCAGCCATATTTAGATAAATGGAAGATCTTCTATAATGAAATGTGCAGGACAGCATTTTAACATTACTACAATACTACAACGGCTTAATTCTGTTGCAGCAATATCTGCAATCCTTCTATTTTATATGAATTTTTGTGAGCGTTCAAAACGTTTTACAGGCATTGACTCAGTAACCCTTACAACAACTTGTAAGGTGGGTCAGTTTTGTTATCCTAATACTGAGATGAGGGGCTGAGGTCGGGAGACAGCGGCTGAGGTGAAATTTGAATTAGGAGCCTCACTCAGTTCATGTTTCCCACTGCGCCAGCTGTCAAGCCAGGAGAATATTATGATTCTCAGTTTCAGAGCGCATTCTTCTTTTCTTTTACCTGCTCTGTTCAACATAAAAATAAATATATACTGGGATTCCTTTCATTATGATGCTTAAAGAATATGAACAAATATTCGAAGGCACAAGATTACCAATTTTTGAGGGGGAGGCGAGATGGGGGAACACATGCTTCTCTGCATTCGAATTGTGCAGTTGCCTAAGATAACCTGGCTGAATTAAAAATGGTATCAGAGTGATATGTTAGCAGGCACAGAAAAGGCATTTCATGGTGCACTGAGAGCAAACATACTTCCATGCCATTTACACACTGCTGTAATAGAATCACTCTATTTATTATATGGTAAGAAGAGAACACCTTGTCTTAAAAATTAAACTCCACACACAGTCTTCCACATTTGCTACCTGCTTCTCCCCCCCCCCAATACAGTTTCTTTGAAAGCAATCCTCTCCCAGTTGAGTTCAACCCTAACCTGCTGAGCTGAGGAGATCTTATAATCTAAAAGAAATCCCCACCATTTCTTTCAACAGCTGAGTCTGGAAAACCAGAGCTATCACGCTGGAATTCAAGCAATGATAAGAACCTCAAGCACAAATTCAAGCAGCCACCTTTGAACAGAAACACCTTCCTGGAAATTTCAGCAGCTACTGAAAACAGCTAGAAAGCCGGGGAAGAAAGCAGTTCAGTACTACTGCGACTCAATCCTGCAGCTAAAGTGGTATTGGTCCACTTAGTAAAAAGCCTCAAGTCATCATGGGGAGAAAGGGGGGAAGTTGAAGCACCAGAACTGCTGGGTTTTTTAAATTTCCAAACGTCATAGCAGCAGTAACCACACAGCAGCTTTTTCTGCAAAAGAAACAGATAAAAATCTCGTTAAAATCAGCAGCAGGATTATGTACACGTGATCCTTCAGCGACATTCTGGGCTGTTTACTGGTAGGGCTTTATCATGCAATATTTATGAATGTGGAAAATGGCCCTTAACGAATGCAGTTAAATGAATAACATTGCCTGATTCACACTTTGATCATTCAGAGATTGCCCCCTTTCAATCTGTGGCATGCTCCACTTAATATCTAGGTTTGGTTGCCTTTGGGTGCAAAAGCACTGGAGACTTAGGCTCTCTCTCTAATATTTACACTGTTTACAAATATACAAGGCAATAAATCTGCCACCTCACACCAGATCCCCAGAGAGAGGTCCTACCTTTAGTGAACTCACAACTCTCCCCACCTCTCTCCCTCTCTTCCAAACTACAAACTACAAACTCCTAAGCTCTCCACTGTCCCCCCACAAAAGCTGCCACCTTCCTCCAGCTCTATGGAATCCATTCAAACAGATTCTTGACTATCTCCTAGTCAGGGCTGTTCCAAATGTTCTCAGTATAATTATTTGGGCACATTTTCAGAAAAGGGAATGACAAAAAGGCAATGGGTGGAGAACTTCTAATGACTTTGAGGTCACTCACAAGGCAGGGATTTATTTATTTTTAATTTATTTTTAGCAGCCAGACAGCACTTTCTAAAATCTTCCGTCTACCTCCCCCACACTGAATTTCCTTCTTTCTTTAAGCAGTTTTGTTTGCTTCCACTTTCCTTACAGCAGCAACTATGTTCCTGCATCAGAGGTCCCCTTGTCCCACATTGCATCTGAGAACTGATGCATATGCAGGGCCTTGTTGTTTTGCTTAACATTCATCTTAAACAGGGGTTCTGGGCAACTCAAAAGCTTGCCCACTTGTGACGTTTTAATTGGTCTTAATAAAGGTACCCTATCATGGCAATTATTATTTTTTTCTTCTAGTGGGCCCACATGGGTAGCTATTATTTCTATACATGCAGACCACCTAACCATGTTGTCAGGGAACTGCCATCGGCTTAGGGGCGATAGGGGAAAAGCTGGATGGATTACACAGAGCCCCCAAAGATCATGGGAAGCAGCCCCTCCTCAGTGGAGGAGAGTAACCACGCCTCCAGTGGAGAGGAGCTTCAGGGCTCGGAGGAGGCGAGGCGGTGCCTGGACACCTTGCCTGGGCAAAGCGGGGAGGAGAGAGGTCCTCCATTACCCATGCCCTCTCTGCGCAGTAGGCTCCTGCGCCGAGAGGGGAGGCACAGATTGGGCGTCAAGAAACTACTCTGCTGGGGAATGTTTTAAGGACTGCCCACTCACAGATTCTGCCAGTGAATGAGCCAGCCACGGGAGAGTGGCGCTCTTCACAGAGAAAGTTTATTTTGGCATCAAAAGCAAGGCTTCACAGCCGAGCAGGGAGGCATTTGCCTACTTGCTCTCGAGCAACCCCTTGGTACCACAACACATGTCTACCTTGAAGCATGTCCTACTGAATTCAATTGGGCTTACTCCCAGGTCCATGGGGTTAGGATTGGAGCCTGAGTTCACACCAGATGTGGAATAAATTGGAGACCGGACAAAATAAGAAATGTTGCCTTATTCCACCCTGTCTGGTTGAGGCAAGGAGTCTCTTCCCACAAATTTGACTCAGTGCATGATTGAAGTGACTGGGAACAAT
Organism: Podarcis filfolensis; assembly: GCF_964270895.1. Lineage (NCBI taxonomy): Eukaryota > Metazoa > Chordata > Lepidosauria > Squamata > Lacertidae > Podarcis > Podarcis filfolensis. The sequence goes on along the minus strand of NC_139603.1, from coordinate 25,787,638 downwards.
GTGGTTTTGGTGGCTTAGACATGGAGACATGTAATGCAACTTACAGGAATCTACTATAAACCAGAAACCTCGAAGCTCTGCAGAGCAGTCTTTACAAAACAATGCTACAAGCCATCCAGTTATAAATGTAACCCCATCGCGCTCACTGTCTCTTGCCAAACGGACCAAAACATCACTGAGAATTAGTACTCAAAATGCAAAGTGGCGTATTTCATATCTTAAGTTAATATTCGCAAGTTTAAAAAAATAAATAACAAGTGGTTATGCAAGCAGGAGCTTTCAGCATTTCCAAAATCAAGAAGGAGCCATCTCCAGATATTCTCCATAGTCCCTTGAACTTGTTCCCATAGTGTGTGTTTTTTAAAACCATTCTGGTAATCTGAAAACATACCGTGCAAGAATGGTCAGAACAGTTTTGTGATATGGTTCTGACAGGACATTGAATTCTGGCTAGATGACCAAATTATACTTTGGGGAGGGGACTGCATTGCTCTGCATCTTTCAGGGATGTGATGGCTTAGACTGAGAGCTACAAATGGATCCATTGCTAATGAAAAAGTGTGCTTAGGGCTGCAGTCTTAGTATCAGAAGTGTCTTGCCAGGTGCAGCAGAGCTGCTACACTACCTTCCCGACAGGTGGGTCATTGTTGCTTACTGGGAGCAAGAAGGGGAGTGGCAAGGTCGTTGTGGTGCAAAAGCACTGGCAGCAGTGCCGGATCGGGTGCACTGGCGAATTTGCACCAAGCTGTCCTCCTCACTGCTTTGCACAAGATTTACAGGCGATCCCGAAATCAAGGTTCTCTCCACAGCTACAGTTAATTAAGGTAACACATGGCTTTGAGAACTATCTGTATGATTTACCAATTTGTTCATTTCTGGCTTTGCATTTTCAGACTAATGCCCTCAGAATATTTAGAGGGACGCTACAGGAAAATCCCAGCAGAAAAGCGGCTTTGTATATGTGTCGCTCAAGCAGTTAAAGATCTATACCATTATGTATTACATTGCCCTCTGTATTCTGAACCAAGAGCTATCCTTGAATTGTTGTGTCAGACGTCTGAAGCTGATGAACAAGTAGAGATCACATATTTGTTGTCTGGCTTTGTTAAGTTTGTGACAAACAACATGGCAAGATTTGTGATTGCCGCCCCAAAACTGAGAAGAATGTTCATCAAGGATAATATGGCGGACTGTAGCCACCTGATTGTCAATGAAATATAGAAACGTATGTGTTTTGGTTTGCATTTTATGTATGTATGTATGTATGTATGTATGTATGTAAAGGTAAGGTAAAGGGACCCCTGACCATTAGGTCCAGTCATGGCCGACTCTGGGGTTGCAGCACTCATCTCGCTTTATTGGCCGAGGGAGCCGGCGTGCAGCTTCTGGGTCATGTGGCCAGCATGACTAAGCCGCTTCTGGCGAACCAGAGCAGCGCACGGAAACGCCGTTTACCTTCCCACCGGAGCAGTACCTATTTATCTACTTGCACTTTGACATGCTTTTGAACTGCTAGGTTGGCAGGAGCAGGGACCGAGAAACTGGAACTCACCCCGTTGTGGGGATTCAAACCACCGACCTTCTGATTGGCAAGTCCTAGGCTCTGTGGTTTAACCCACAGCACCCCCCGCGCCCCCCATGTACGTATGTATGTATGTATGTATGTATAAATTGGCTAACATTGTCTTTTTAATGGTGTATCTATGTGCATTCTGTATAGCAAGGATAGGATGTATATTTCTTTGTAATGACGGTTGAAATGACCACAGTGGTTGCAAGAACAAATAAACTAATTCACTGCCTTGCCGCTCTGCCTCTCAGTAAGCAACAGTGACTCCCTTGCCAGAAAGCGAGCAGAGCAGTTCCACCCCAGAGGCTGAGCCGCTTCTGCTTTGTGCTACTAATCAAAGACTATCTCAGGTGTCAATGTTAAGTCAACCCACCGGCACTAACTTGAAGCTGTACACTTGTTATGGAAACTGCCCTAAACAATTGCACATGGTTCCATGCATTCATAATCTATTGTTATACAGATCTGGTGATTTCTTTTGACCACATGGTGGTAGGAAGAAACCCCTTTAATCCATGTAGTGAGGACGTTTCATAGCAAAGCAGTGGCCTTCACAGAGTGGCGCAGTAATCAATACTTTCCACTGATATCCGAAATGTTACCAACCTTCCATTTCTCATAGAGCTTATGGAGTCACAGGTGCCTGAGATCCAGCGGAAGCCTTAGCTTTTCTCTACAGGGAGATAAAAGAGAATGTCAGAACTGGCTCAACTGGAGTCCAAGCCTTGTGATACATTTAAAACAGCGAGCAACTATAGTAGAACCTCTACTTCCAACCGCCTCTACTTGGGCCCGATCCATGGAAGACACAAGAGCTACCCACCCTGGAAGAGTGGCAGATGAAGGTGATGGATTATATGGAATTGGCGGAAATGACTGGCAGAATCCGTGACCTGGGAGAAGAGTTGGTGGAAGAAGACTGGAAGAAATTTAAAGACTATCTTCAGAAACACTGTAAAATTAATGAATGTTAAAATGATGTTGGACTGAAAATAAGTGGCATTAGCAACATAAGAATATGCAAAAATGAATTGATAAATGGATGAAAATATAGAGTTATAATATGTTAAGATATAGAGTTAAGATAAACGAAAGAGGGTAAGGATTTGCTGATTTGATTATTTAAATGAGAATACAAAAAGGGGAGGTGTGAGGAGGCCAAGGAAATAAGATAACGAGTTAGGGTTACAAAAATGGATTTGTTTTTATTTTCCTTTTCTTATTTTATGTATTTTTCTATGTTTCTTTTATTGTATTTCTTTCTTTTTATATGATCTTTTAAATTCATGTCTTTGTAAAACTCCAATAAATATCTTTTAAAAAAAAATTAAAAAAAATACTTGGGCCCGATCCAAGTCACGACCGCGGAAAACCCGGAAGTAAATACTGGGTTTGCCATGATCCGCGCATGCGCAGAAGCGGCTTCTGCCGTTTACACATGCACAGAAGCGGCTGCCGCCGTCTGCACATGCGCAGAAGCCACCATCTGCACATGCGCGCAACGGCGCTTCTACCAGTGACCCGTTTTGCCCAAAGGACGGGCAAACGGAACGGATTATGATGGTAAGTAGAGGTTCCAAAAGGGGAGAGATGATGCAAATTGGGTATTTGAGTGATCAGGCATTCATGGAAGACGCAAGATCTACCCACTCTGGAAGAATGGCAGACGAAATTGATTGACTTTATGGGACTGGCAGAATTGACTGGCAGAATCCGTGACCAGGGAGAAGAATCGGCAGAAGAAGAATGGAAGAAATTCAAAGACTATTTGCAAAAATATTGTAATATTAAGGAATACTGAGTGATGTTGGATTGAAATTAAGGGGTTATCAGCTGTAATGGTACAAAAGAATATGAAAAAATAGTTCTTTTTTTGTATATAAGTAAAAGTATAAGTTACAATAATTTAAGAAGATGGATAGAAAATAAGGCTTTTAGCTGTAATGCTATGAGATAAGGATTTGCTGGATGAACAATTTGAACTGGAATACAAGAAGGGGAGGTATGAGGAGGTCAGGGAAATATGTTATTGAAAAATAAGATATAAAATTTATGTGTTCTTAATATTTTTTCTTTTTATTTTTTTCCCCTTTTTTTTCTTGGTTTGTATAAAATGGAAAATCTTAATAAATATCTTCATAAAAAAAAGAGTGATCAGGCATTCATGTGGGGAGCATCTATAATGGCGGGGGCTAAGCTCTTTTGTCAGAAGCCAGAGTACATATGCCGGGGTGGGGCACCTCACGCTCTTAAATCCACATCTACAATAACCAGCATAATTTCTTCACACCAATAGGCACCACACATACATTGGTAGGTTTTTGGGGGTGTTTTTTGCTTTAAACAAATATAGATAAAAACAACCAAAATTACAAAAGAAAAATCCTTGATAATAATAATGGAAAAGGCTAAAAAACTATAAAAAATATCAAAGTACATGGCATAGAACATAAGTCATTACGGAAAGAAAAAAGAAAGAGGAAATAAGGAGAAGGCGGGGGAGGGAAATGAGCCAAAACATATGAAGGCTCGTCTATTGTATGCTTCCGTCAAGGTCACAACAGATCATTATTCTTATCAATTCTCTCTATCTGCATTCCATAGAATCCCTCATCTTGGTATCAGGGAACATTTCCCTATGCGGTATCATTCTAAACATGACCAGGTCTTTATTGATGAACCCTTATCCCCTAGATAATGATTTAAACATTCCCATTCTTCTTTCACCATCTTTTTAGGTTTATCTCTTATTGCATCTGTCAGCTTCCCGAGCTCCAAGGACTCATTCATCTTTAGTAGTTGGTAGTTTTAAAACACCAACAATACCAACATCAGCACAGGCATAAGAGTCTAGCCAGATAGGTTCAATAGCAGAACTGACATAGGAATAGAGATGGGTGAATTTGTCAACTTCAGTTACTCTCAGTTTCTCATCCCCCACCCCAGTCTTCAGTTTGCCCCACTGTAGATGCAGCCCGCATGAAAAATTTGTGCACAGTTCTCTTAATACTTTTTTGCACGTAATTTTGCCCAGCATAAGCATTATGTGGAAGCAATCTCCACATAGCAGAATTCATTTTTGTATGCATCGTTTGGCTGGGAGGACTGCACCACAAAATTCAGAGCCGTGCAAATTTTGAAGAAGAGATTTCCTTTGGTTCACCTTTCAGTTTGGGAAGTGTGGATTTTGGAAGATCACATTTAGCACAATGAGCTAAACCATTTTCTCCTCTGAGCCCCTGCTTAGGAACAAGAAAACAATTCTATTCTGATATACAAACCTTAGATTGCAATTTGCAATGGAGTGTTTGGTCAAATAGCCAAGGATGCTTTAAGGCTGCAGTTGCACTTATCCTCCAGCTTAAAGGAGAGTAAAAATGAGTGTCAGTATTTAATAGCTATACAGCGATTGCAGCAGTCATGTTTAAAATGTGCCCCCCCCCCCAAAAAAAAAAACAGGATTGACTGAAAGGCAATTTTAAATTTACGGCTGAGAAACAAACCACACTTTACATTATTAACCTTTTTTAAAAGCATGCTTAAGCTGGCCACTTTTATTTTGGAAGAAAAGCAGTCACATGGGATCCCAGTTCAGAATACAATCCTGATCTCGATTGGGCCTTTATACTAGTGGGTGCACTCAGGTCCTGCTTGCAGGCTTCCTATAGACATTGGATTGGCCATTGTGAGAACAGGATGGAGCACTAGTTGGGCCTGGAAAATTTCTCCTGGAAATAATAATAATATTTATTTATTTATTTATTTATTTATTAATTATTTATACCCCGCCCATCTGGCTGGGCTTCCCCAACCACTCTGGGCGGCTTCCAAAAAAAAAAAAAATTAAAATACTGTAATAGATCAAACATTTAAAGCTTCCCTAAATAGGGCTGCCTTCAGATGTCTTCTAAAAGTCTGGTAGTTGTTTTTGTTTTTGACATCTGGTGGGAGGGCGTTCCACAGGGAGGGCGCCACTACTGAGAAGGCCCTCTGCCTGGTTCCCTGTAACTTGGCTTCTCGCAGTGAGGGAACTGACAAATGCAGTATAATGTTGGCTTCTGGTCACCAGGAGACAGAGATGATGTGAGAATTTGCTCAGTGAAGCTGGGGTTTTAGTGTATTGTTATCTACCCAAAGCCCCTTAGGATTGTGGGTGGATGAATTATAAATCAAACAGATAAACGAACAATGATATTTAACTATTGACCTACGCTCAATTCACTCCTGTTGAATTAAACAGAAAAGTTCTTAAAATCTAGTCACATCATAGAGTTGTATAGTTGGAAAAGACCACAAGGGTCATCTAATCCTATCCTTCTGCCCAATAAGCGACTCCAACTCACAACCCTGAGATTAAGAACCTCATGTTCTACTGACTGAACTATCCCTGTTCATTTTACCGGATACACACTTCAAAAGTCTCCTTGTTTATAATGGATTTTATCATTGAAACACTCTACCATTTGCGAGATACATATAAAAAGAACTTTTCAGTTTTGGAAACTGGATAACAGTTTCTGGTTGGACAGTACATTGAAGCTACTGGAATCTGGTTACCCCTTTTCCTTAATGAGAAGCTTAGTGATGAAGTCTTTAGCTTCCTCCGACACTTTTTCAAATTCCTGATCTTCAAAGTTCCACCGACAAGCCAGGATGTTGTTCAGAGTCTCATTATCATCATCACCCAGGAAAGGAGACAATCCGCTAAGCCTGCGGGAAACAGGGAAACAGGCAAAACGTTTTGTGCATTACGTAGATCATGGAGCAACGTAAACCTTCTGGACTTTGAGCAACAGTCAGAGTCCAGGAGTAGCTTTCATCAAGTTGACATCAACTGTAGAAGAAAAACACAGTCTGAACAATGTAGGCTGCAGCATACTTACAACATATAGGCAATGACACCTATACTCCACATGTCGGTAGGAAACGATACAAAGTCATAGTTTACAACTTCGGGAGCGAGGAATTCTGGAGTGCCAAAGTTGACCTTAAGCTTCTCCCTTGGTTTATATCTAATGAACGACAATGGAATTCATGAGAAACAATGACAGCAAAGATGGCGTCTACAGTATGTACAGATACTTAAGAGTTCAAAACAAAGGTTCGGATTCAACTAAGTTGATGAGCAAGTGGAACAAGGTCCACTTGTCCACAGGACTTTCTTCCTTTCCTTTCCCCACACTCCCTAAATGTGCTCTGGAGGATTGGGGAAAAAACCCAGACTAGGTTTAGGGGACGTGCGACAGCAGTGAAGGAAGTGGGGGGGGGGGAGTCCCACTGTGTGGGCAGACCACGTTGAACTCACACATATCCCACTGAACACTACATTGAATTCCGCCCAAAGATGCTTTAAATAGGCAGTTAGTGGGGACAGGCAAACAGATAGCTGTCAGGATGATGCCAGAGAATATAAAACAGGCATAGACAAACTCAGCCCTCCAGGTGTTTTGGGACTACAACTCCCATCATCCCTAGCTAACAGGACCAGTGGTCAGGGATGATGGGAGTTGTAGTCCCAAAACATCTGGAGGGCCGAGTTTGCCTGTGCCTGATATAAAACATGCTGGTGACTAGAAAGCACCTCTTGTTGTCTTGCCCCAAACTTCCTTTTCTTGTACGGCCATTGTTTTGTAATTTTGCCATTTGGTTTAGTACCGCCATCCTCAACATATGGCATGAAATAAGCCCTACTAAAGTCAACCCACTGAAAATGTTGAGGATCAGAATGTGAATTTGAGAGGACTGTGTTTATTTTGATGACCACATGCAGCCTGTCACAGAGGATCTTGTGTCACGATAGCTTCTTGCTCTGAATTATTTGGAAAGAAGCAAAATTGGATCCCTCTTCCAGTCTATGACAGCATTTGCGGCAACAAAAGCAGCCTTTTCACCCTTCTGTGAAGATTGCCAGTTCAAAAACTTCGACCAACATGTGTATTATTGGGTTCATCATTTAAACTACAGGGTAAATGTGTTCAAGACTGGCCATCTTTTGGTAGCCTAGAGAGTCTTTTCTTTATTATTGCGCTATTTCTCCCAATATTGGATCACTTGAAAATGGACTTTGGATTTAGGAACTAAAAGATGCTGGTAGCTTGATTGAAAGCAACATACCTCCTTGCCAGCCCAAAGTCAATAATCTTGATTTGATTTGTCTCTCTATTCACACACAGGATATTCTCAGGCTGCCAGGAGGGGAAAAAAGAAAAGAAAGAGAGCACACATTTATGAGAAATGCTACATGAAGTGGAATCAGCACATTTAAAATTCAACACAGCACAAAAATATGCTTTGCAGGGCCTGCATCACGAAGCAGGTTAGACTCTGTGGACATCTCAGACTGTAATCATGTGGTATTTGAGGCTGGGAATGCTCTGCCAGTGTAGCTTTTCGCTTGCTGTGGCTTTTCTGTTTGACATAATGTAGCAAGTCAAGATAAAAAACTCATTAGTGAGCTTTCAGAAAGGACTCAAACTGGACTTCAGGAAGTCTGTGTTGTGATTTTGCAGCCCATTATGAATCCATGCTGAGACATGGAATTTTTTTTTTAACTCTCCTCCCCTTCCATTCTTATTTTAAAACTCATCATTATTCAACATTTATCTTTCAGCTTTAGCTTCTTAGTTCACTGTTATTCCCCTCCCTATCCAGTATCTAATATATTAAATGTGGGCCTTTTAAATGTGTGTGTGTGTTGAGGGGGGAATGTTATTGTGATTTTTTCTGTGATTTGATTATTATACTAAGAGAATTATGTTGTTAATGTTGTTCACCGCCCTGGGATCTTTAGATAAAGGGCTGTATATAAATTGAATAAATAATAATAATAAATAATATTAACACCAGATATTGACTGAGAGGGAAGACTTAAAGCTTAAATGCATCTGGGCTGTCAGGAGACAAATTGTTTGAATACTTTTTTTTATATGGTGATGTTCTCAAATGTCACAACCTCAGCTGAAATCGGAATGAATTTGCTTAAAGGATCGCTATGTCAGATGTGTGATTTGAGTCTTCAGGCACCCACCTCAGGCTCCATCATTGCTGATTAAATAATAAATAATAATAATAATAATAATAATAATAATAATAATAATAATTTATACTCCACCCATCTGGCTGGGCTTCCCCAGCCACTCTGGGCGGCTTCCAAAAAAAATATTAAAATACTGCAATACATCAAACACCAAAAGCTTCCCTAAACAGGGCTGCCTTCAGATGTATTCTGAAAGTCTCTTTGACATCTGGTGGGAGGGCGTTCCATAGGGCGGGCGCCACTACCGAGAAGGCCCTCTGCCTGGTTCCCTGTAACTTGGCTTCTCGCAGTGAGGGAACCGGCAGAAGGCCCTCGGTGCTGGACCTCAGTGTCCGGGTAGAACGATGGGGGTGGAGACGCTCCTTCAGGTATACTGGACCGAGACCGTTTAGGGCTTTAAAGGTCAACACCAACACTTTGAATTGTGCTCGGAAACGTACTGGGAGCCAATGTAGGCCTTTCAAGACCGGTGTTATGTGGTCTCGGCGGCCGCTCCCAGTCACCAGTCTGGCTGACGTGTTCTGGATTAGTTGTAGTTTCCGGGTCACCTTCAAAGGTAGCCCCACGTAGAGCGCATTGCAGTAGTCCATCCATACATCCATACATGTCTCACAAATTTACAGTTATTCAAGAAGGATAAATCATAGACATGTTGACCCAGTGCGCAGGAGCCCTGAAAAAAGGCAAATTGCCGCTATCATAATACCATCATACAAATCTATGGGGCAACTGCATTTGGAATACTCTGGTCGCCTCACTTCAAAAAGGATATTGCAGAGTTGGAAAAGGGGAACCGAAATGACCAAAGGGATGGAGCGACTGCCCTATGAGGAACGGTTGCAGCATCTGGGACTTTTTAGTTTAGAGAAGGCAAGTAAAAGATACATGGCACTAGTTTATAAAGTTATCCATGGATATAGTCTTAAATTCATGTAAAGGAACATCAATGGATAGGACGATGTTGAAGTTATGCAAGCTTCTGAACTGAAGGGAACAATTTGTCAAGCCAAACTGAATGTTAAAAACACAAAAAGGTGACCTAGCCCATTTTGGTTCGGATGTGATGGTTTCTGCAGACAAAAGCTTGGCAGGACCAATAATCGAATTCTCCTCTTGGCCAGAGGTGAACAAGGTGGTTCCTGCCAGTTCTAATGTTTCAGCACTAAAAACAGATATAATGTCCCAGCAATATCACACACATTAATTACCACCTAAAGTGATCAGATTCTTCAGGTTCACT